>NC_133386.1:59221250-64092500 GCF_047511655.1 Castor canadensis
TCCCCCCTGTACAATGAATATATCCTAATAAAAAATAAAAAATGAACACTAGATAAATCATAACAAAACAAATTTTAAATGCAAAAAAGTATGACCACAACACTGTCTGTTTTACTGGAGTCTTTGGAGATGAACTTGATCCCAAACTCATTTAGATTGTTAGCAGAGTCCTGCTTCTTGTGAATGTAGGACTGAAGTTGCTGTTTCCTTACTGATTGTCAGGTGAGGGCAAGTCCACACAGCTTCTATTCTGCACATGTAGACCCATGTGTTTAAGGTCCAAAAATGACATGCTGAGCTCTTCTTTCACTTGAAATCTCTGAGTTTGCCTTTCTCAGCATTTCACTGACTGAAATGATCCCATGAAATCAATCAGCTTCAAAGGGTCTTATACATTCAGCCTACATGGATAATTTAGTACAACTTTTATTTTGAAGTCAATAACATTAGTGACAGCTTCAGTCTCTTCTGATGTATAATATTTCACATTCAAAAGTCCTAGAGATCATAAGACGTGGGCATATTTTAGCAGATCATATTGACCACAATGGTATATTATATGAGCACACATTATAACTTGTCCCTATGGTGTGGGAAAATAAAGATGATAAAATACTTGTAGCATAGAAATTAGGAAATTGCATTTATGTATTTATGAATTATACTTAATTTTATTAACACGTAATTACAGATGGATTTCCTTCTTTATCTAAAAATGATGTTTCATTGAAATGAATGTAAGTCATTGAAAAGTCTTCCCTTATTATCTGTAATTTATTTCCTTTATTTTCAGCTATAAAAATTTTAGGAAAATTTCTACTTTTGTCACTGTCACTATTTGATAACACCAATTTAAAATTTAAAATACTTAGAATTTCAGGTGCTTCTTGAATTATGTTGGATTTATGTCCTGAAAAACTTATAAATTGAAAATATCACAAATTAGAAATACATTTAATATACCTAAGCTACCCAGCATCATAATTTCACAACATTGTAAACCATAGAGTATCTGCTGTTTTCTCTCAGGATTCTGTGACTGACTGGAAGTTATGGATCACTGCTACTGCTCAGTATCACAAAAATGGTTTCCTATCTCATATTGCTAGCCCAAGAAATGGTCAAAACTCAAAATTGGAAGTGTGGTTTCTGAATATGTATGGATTTTGCTAAGTGAACAAATCATAAATGAAATCATTATAAGTTACAGACTGTCTGTATATAACACTATATAATTTGTTGTGTCATGAATGAATAGCATAATGTTAAATATGATTGCCTCTATTCAAACTTTAATTTTAATCAAACTTTGTATAGGTGACATAAGTAACTTATACATACAACATTTGGACAGAAAAGCCTAGAAAGAATGGAAGAAACAAAATTCTAAGAAGATTTGGTGTGATGAGAAATGATGACAATTAATAATAGTAATAATAATTGGACATGAGTATAAGAGGGGGGACTGCCTAGAGGGATGAGTGGGAGGGGGAGAGGGGTAAAAGAAAGGGTATAGAGTACTGAATAGAATTGAAGTAGATTAAATATATACATGAAGATAGCATAAGGAAATGTGCCAGACACTGTTTGTAAAAGTGGGGAAGAGGAATGTGGTTTAGGGAAATATAATGGAGGGAGTGAACTTGCTCAAAGTACATTGTATGCATTTTTGAAATTATCACAATGGAAACCTCTCATACTAAAAAATAAATATAAAACACAAGTGAAGAGGAATAAACTACTATAAGAAGAAAAAACTATGCTATTAGTTTAATCAAAGCAAGACTAAGACAAGGGATAATGATTAGTTCCTAGATTACTAAACCACTGGAAAAATATATTTTAAGAATAATTGTGATTGTACTTTGATCTCCAACAGTTAATTCATTCAACAATTATATGATGTAATTTTATACCTACAATATGCCAGTATAGTGATTGATCCTGAGGGAGAAGATAGGAAAAGTATGTTTCTGTTCATGTGGTGTGTGTACTGTGATAAGGAACTATTTGTTAGGGAACATCTAGTTAGACAAGCCTGTACATGTGTGGTAAAATGGATTTTATATAATTTGTTAATTGACATAGTAGAGAGATTATAGTAATTAAACCAGTATAGATAAAATCTTGAGAAAATCACTTTACTAAGTGGTAAATAGAAGTAAGAAACAGTATAGAAAATAACTAAGAAAGATGAGCAGCAGATATTTTTAGCATCAGATTTAATAAATAAAAATGTTGAAAATTCAAATGGCAGAAAGAATACAGATTATTTTTGGTAATACATTCATTTTCACAATATTGATTCTAGCACTTCATGAGCATGGAAGTTTGCTCCATTTTCTGTAGTTTTCTTTGGTTTCTTTTTTCAGTGGTTTATAGTTTTCAATGCAGAGATCTTTCAAACCCTGTTAAATTTATTCCCAGTTATTTCATTTCTTTAAGGCTCCACTATTACCAATAGATGGACCATCCAGACAAAAAAGACAACAAAGAAACTTTAGAATTGAATGGCACCTTAGATCAAATGGACCTCGCAGACATCTAAAGAGTACTCTATTCTGTAACAGCACAATATATATTCTTCTCAGCAGCCCATGGAACTTTCTCCAAAATAGATCATATTTTAGGTCACAAAGCAAGTCTGAACAAATTTAAGAAAACTGAAATAATCTCCTATATACTGTCTGACCACAATGGAATAAAATTAGAACTCAACAACAAATAAAGCAGCAGAAAATACCCAAATACTTGGAGGCTGAACAACATGTTGCTCTATGATCAGTGAGTCATTGAAGAAATAAGTTTCTGGAATTTAATAATAATCAAAGTACAACCAACCAGAACCTATGCGATACAGCAAAGGCAGTGCTAAGGGGCAAAGTTTATAGCCATGAATGCATATATTAAAAATACAGAAAGATCTCAAATAAATTACCTAATGCTGCACCTGAAACTCCCCACCCCACAAAAAACAAGAACAAGCTAAAACCCAAGCTAACAGAATGGAGAGAAATAATAATAATAAAAATAAGGGCCCAAATTAAAGAAATAGAGACCAAAAAAAACACATACAAAGAATCAATGAGACAAAAAGCTGGTTTTTGGAAAGCTAAATAATATTGGTTAACTCTTGGCAAATATGAATAAAATGGGGAGGGAAAAGACCCAAATTATTAAAATTAGTAGTGCAAAGGGGAGATAACAACAAACACCAAGAAAATCCAGGAATCATTAGGGATTACTTTGAAAACCTATACTCAAATAAGTTGGAAAATCTAGAAGAAATGAACAAATTCTAGACACATATGACCAGCCAAAATGAACCAAGAGGATATAAATCATCTAAGTAGATCTGTAAAATTAAAGCAACAATAAAGAATATCCCAAAAAATAAAAATCCAGGGCCTGAAGGATTCTCCATTGAATTCTACCACACTAAACTTTAAAGAACAAATACCAACACTCTCAATCTTTTCCATGAAATAGATAGGGAAGGAATTCTGCCAGAATAGTTCTTTGGAGTCAGTACTATACTTATCCCAAAACTAGACAAGGACATGTCAAAAAAAAAAAAAAGAATTACATGCCAATCTTTTTAATGTTCCTAGATCCAAAAATCCTAAATAATATTGGCAAACCAAATTAAACAACATATCAAAAATATCATACACTATGACCAAATCATTTTCATCCCAGTAATGCAGGGATGGTTCAACACACACAAATCATTAAATGTATTATAGCACATTAACAGAAGCAAAGATAAAGACAACATGATCATCTCAATAAATACTTGATGAAATTCAACATTCACTCAAGATAAAAGCTCGGATGGAACTAGGAATAAAAGGAATGTACCTCAACATAAAAAAGGCTATATATGACAAGCCTATAGCCAAAATCACACTTAATGGAGAAAAACTGAAACCATTTCCTCTAAAGTCAGGAATGAGACAAGGGTGTCCACTCTCTCCACTCCTATTCAACATAGTCTTAGAATACCTTGCCAGAGCAGTAAAGCAGGAAGAAGAAATAAAAAGTCAAACAGGAAAGAAAGAAGTCAAACTGTCCCTTTTTGCAGATGACATGATTTTTACCTAAAAGACCTGAAAGACTCCACCAAAAACCTCCTAGACCCCATGAACAGCTTCAGCAAAGTAGCAGAACACAAAATCAATTTACAAAAATCAGTAGCCTTTCTAGATACCAACAATGGAAAGACTGAGAAAGAATATAGGCAAGCAATTCAATTCCTTTAGATTTTATTGCCATAAAATTTTGGGAAGAAATCTCTTTTAAAAACATTAGGATATTACAGATAGTAGCACAAGAATGCAACGAGAGTTTTTCTCTAAGCCTAAACTTTAAATAATTTATTTCTAAATATTGAAGGAAAATGTATAAACTTTCAGCACCAATATTGCTGCATTATCATCTTGCACAGATTTCATGATCATTTGTGGTTATACATAGCTATTTATGGTTGCATTTTTTTTGTTTTTGTTTTTGCTTGCTTAAGACATATTCTCACTATTTAGCCCAGGCTGATTCGAAGTTATGATCTTCCTGGCTCAGCTTCCTCAGTGCTGGAATTGCAGTCATGCTCCACCATGCTTGGTTTTTATTACTTATTTTATAATGCATATACAAGATTTTTAATGTATTTGTTTGATTCATATGGAATGCAAATATTTATTTTAAAGCAGGTTCACATATCTTTTATCTCTTCCTTAATATTGCACAAAAATATTAGTCTATAGAAGTTAATTCAGTTTTGAGAAATTTTCTTTGTATACTAAATAATAAATGATAAGAATTACATTATCTACAATACTATATAGATTTTCACCCTCCTCATATATACAGGTCAATGAAATACTTGCAACTTCCTGTACATTTGATCTTCTATCCCAGTCCCAATATATCCTTACCACTCCTCAAAGATAAACATACCATAAAGATATAAAATAAATGAAATATGCTTCATAACTTTCTACCTATAATACATATTTAAATACTGCTTTGGCTACTGTTTCTTCAGAGCCATCATATAAACCCATTACTATCAGTAATAGTAAACAATGTAGCTATTAGTATTCAGTACAAAATAGAATTTCAATTTGAATTGAAAAAGCAATAGCAGTAAAACCAGCATGGTACTGGCATAAAAACAGACATGAAGACCAGTGGAACAGAATAGAAGATCCAGATATAAATCCACACAACTATACCCACATCATTTTTGACAAAGGTGCCAAAAATATACGACGGAGAAAAGACAGCCATTCAACAAATGTTGCTGGGAAAAGTGTTTATCCATCTGCAAGAAATTGAAACTAGATTCATGTCTATCACTCTGTACTAGTATCAACTCAAAATGGATCAAGGACCTAAATATCAGACCTGAAACTCTGAAGTTACTAAAGGAAGGAGCAGGAAACACTCTGGAACTAGTAGGTATAGGGAAGGACTTCCTCAATATAATCCCAGCAGCCCAGTAACTAAGAGAAAGGATGGACAAATGGGACTTCATAAAATTAAAAAGCTTCTGCACAACAAAAGAAATGGTATGTAAACTGAAGAGACCACCCACAGAGTGGGAGAAAATATTTGCCAGCTATACATCAGACAAGGGACTGACAACCAGAATATACAGGGAACTTAAGAAACTAAACTCTCCTAAAATCAATGAACCAATTAAAAAATGGGCAACTGAACTTAATAGAACTTTCTCAAAAGAAGAAATTCAAATGGCCAAAAAACACATGAAAAAATGGTCACCATCTCTAGCCATAAAGGAAATGCAAGTCAAAAGTACACTAATTCCTCCTCACCCCTGTTAGAATAACCATCATCAAAAACACCACCAACAACATGTGTTGGTGAGGATGTGAGGAAAAAGGAACCCTAATCCACTGCTGGTGGGAAGGCAAGCTGGTACAACCACTCTGGAAAACAATTTGGTGACTCCTTAAAAATCTAAACATAGATCTGCCATATGATCCAGCAATCTCACTTCTGGGGATATACCCAAAGAAATACAATACAGATTACTCCAGAGGCACCTGCACACCCATGTTTATTGTGGCGCTATTCACAATAGCCAAGTTATGGAAACAACCAAGATGCCCCACTATTGATGAATGGATCAAGAAAATGTGGAACTTGTACACAATGGAATTTTACTCGCCATGAAGAAGAATAAAATCTTATCATTTGCAGGTAAATGGATGGAACTAGAGAACATCATTCTGAGTGAGGTCAGCCAAACTCAGAAGACCAAAAATCATATGTTCTCCCTCATATGCAGACTTTAGAACTAGGGCAAATGCAGTAATGTGGTTGGACTTGGATCACATGATAATGGGAGAGCACATTTGGGTGATATAGAAATAGGCAGAAAACCCAAAACATTAAAGCATTTGATGTCCCCACTCCAGCGGAGCTAATATAGAAACCTTAAAGCAACAGAAGCTATCATGAGAAAGGGATCAGTAACCACAGTAAAGATCAGTTAGAGATGAATCAACATGGGTTACAACACGTGTACATGAGAGCAATGCTAGGAATATTTCTGTATAGCTATCCTCAACTCAACTAGCAAAAACACTTCATCTTCCTTATAAGGGTTGTCTCTTTTCTTCAACAAAACTAGTGATAAAGACAAAACAGGACCTGCCTGGAACTGAGGTGGGAAGGGGGCAGAGGGTGGGAGAGCGGGGCAAGGGGGAGAAATAACCAAACAATGTATGCACATGTGAATGAAAGAATAAAAAAAAAAGAAAAAAAAACTTTAGACATAACTGATACATATATATACTTATTAAATCCTAAGATCAAAAAATCTATAACTCATATGTAAGATAAAGCCAAGCGTGGTACATTATGTTTGTAATCCCAGATACACAGAAGGTGAGATCAGGAGGACTATGATTTGAGATCAGTCCTCTCAAAAAGTTAGTAAGACCCCCATCTCCAGCAATAGCAGGGCATGTTGGCACAGCTATCATCACAGATATGCAGAAAGCATAAAGAGGAAGATTGCTGTCCAAGCAGCTGGTTCCACCCCCAGTATAAGCACCAAAAGAAAAAGTAACATTAGTTGTATCCCAGACACAGACATAAGCACACCCTTACTCTCAAACATAAAATTATGTTAATTTACATTCCAATTCATGAAAAAAAATCTTTTCAGTATTGGAACTTGAACTCAGGGCCTTGCATTTCACAAGCAAGTGTTCTACCATTGGAGCCATACCTCCATCTCCAAATTCATTAAAAATTTGATTCTTTTTTCAATTAGTTGAGAAAAGTTCATATAGTATAATCTGTAGGGCTAGAAGGACAAATAATGAGGATGGAAAGTGAGAAGAATGGATATATCTATTCTCAGTTGACTCTGTGGGCTAAGTGTGTACCCCTATTGTTAGAGCAATGAGAGAATACAAAACATTTTAGATTTGCTTCACAGAGATGATGTGAAATATGGAACATGAACAGAAAGTAGGTTTCTGATACTACCTTGCTCAGAATATCTTACTTCTAACCTGAATAGATTTAGGTAAGGTTGTTCTTAGACTCATGTCATAGACAAAACTTGCTGAATTAACTAGACTTTATGTATTGCAAGGGACATTATATATCCTTGAAATTTTTTCCTAAATTCTTATTTAGTAGCACTGCTATTTCAAAGCATCTCTCTCTTTCTCTTTCTCTCTCTCCGTTTCCCATGCATGTGCACACACACACAAACATACACAGCAGCAGGCTTCCAGAGAGCAAGTGAAAGCTGCCAGGGCCCTTAATGCCTGGGACTATATTTATCACAGCATCACTGCCACATTTTATATTTTAGGAACTATGAGATTTTGCTTAATATAAGAGATTATAGAATAGTAAGAGCAATGGTACTAAACAATTTTTACAAGAATCTCTCTTAAACCTTCTCACCATGTAAAAAGTATAAATATATGAGATGAGCAAGATGTTAACTAGCTTGATTTAGTCATTTTACATTGTATACAGAAATCAAAATACCAAAGAAAATGTAAAAAAGAAATGGTGATGGAATCCAACAAAAGTAAATTTTTGTCTTGGTTTTGTTACTAGAAGAGGGGTGATCTTATGCCATGTATTTAAAATATCTCATTTTCCTCTTATAAGATGGATTTTTAAAATAGTTCATCATGTATTGCTTTGTCAGTAGTTATTCATAAATCATTATGAAACATTTTATTTTAAAAGCCCTAAAATTAACCAACACCATTATCAACAACAACTTTTCTGCAATTTAACTTTTTTATTCACTTGGTCAAATCTGTAGTTCACTACTAAGTGTCCCATTTCTTTTTAAGACTAGAAGCATATTCATCACCTCACAGCCTCATGTATAAGTTATTTAAAATTAAAAAAATACATAAAAACATAAAATAATGAAATGATCATGGAATGCATAAATACTTTACTGTAACTGTTTTTAATGACCAGCATTGTTATTTTGTCTTATGTGATTATATCAAAAAGTGATTAAAATGTTACTGATTTAGTATAGTGGACATTTTCACATTTTAAGCACTGTATTGTGCTTTAATTCATTTATATGGGTGAACATGTTTGTGTAATATATATGTGTATATACATATGCATATATGTATATACATATATATGTGTGTGAATGAAAATTGAAACATTTGATATTGTCCTGTTGTCACTTTCCATATGTGAGTACATGTCCCAAGAATATGTAACCACTGTGTAGTTATCAAATTTATTAAAAGATTGATACAGTATATTTTTTACTAAATCAATCTTCATATTAAAGTTATTTTGATTGCTCAGTTAATGTTTACATTTTCCAAATGGAAGATGCAATTTAAACTATGCATTAAATTATTTGCCCTGTTTCTTTAGTGTGTTTTAAATTTTAAGAGCTTTTTAGACTTCCCTTGGCTTTGATGATCTTGACATTTTTAAAAATTGTAGGCTACTTATTTTTTTGTACGTCCTTCAACTTGATTTGAATCATGCTTGCTAATGATTCTACTCAAATAATGCATTTTTGACAGCAATATCATAGCCAATGCATTATATCAGGAGGCACATGTTGTCAGTCTGTCCCATTATTGGTGATGTTAACTTTGATGATTTATTGAAGGTTGAGAACAGCTAGGTTAATTCACTATAAATAAAATAAAATAAAGTAGCTCCTTATTGTAAAAGTAAAAGTAAGTTGATGGAATTACTTTGATAATATATAAATATCCTGCTGCTCACTAAACTTTTACCTTTCCGTATAGCTCCTGGTCTGGAATTTAGTCTGATTCAATTATTACAATAGTAGGAAAACGGTGTTGTTTCTTCTGCCATCATTTTTCCTATTAGTGTTTATATAAGGTTTTTTTCAGCTGAAATAGGACAGATCAAACTTATCTCTAGAGACTCTGCAAACTTGGAACTGACTGTTGGTCAAGAGAAGAGTAAGTGAACTAGCTAATGATTTACAATGTTCTGCTTCAAGTAGGAAACATCCTCCAGGTCAGCCTGCATATCTATAACTGACATCTGATGTAACTAGTTACACAGCTTGACTTGGCTATGTGGTAAGAGGAACATAAATGTTTCCACTAGGATTTTGGAAAGCTCTTCCAAAACTTTGCACAAACCTTGAACAAATCATAATGATTCCTTCTCTGGAGATGAAGCATATCTTGTGTGAATAATGAAGAACTATGCCTTGAAAACCCTCTGGCTATTTTATTTATGCTTATTCACACAGTCTTTCTCCTGGCATGCTAAACATCCTTTGTCTTTATGTGATATTTGGCTTTCATTTATCAAAGAGTATGCTTTCTGCACTCTTTTCTATCCTTTCAATAATCTGCTTCGGTGAAGTTGTAGTATCATGCTCTAAAGGACACAGTTTTGCATTTTCTCCCATTCATTCGTTTATTTTCAGCATGGACTCACAGATCCTTGCTTTAATGCACAAAAATCTGATATTATCATTTCTTTGGATGTTCAAATATTGTAAGGCTTGACTTTTGGGAGTTTCCTCAGATTGATTCCATTGTCTTGTTAACAAGTGTAAGGAAGGAAAATTTCTTCCCCACCTCCATCTTAAATTTATGAAACAAAAAACAGATTAATAAGAGAAAAATCATTCAAAATTATTTAATATAAACTTTACATGACACCATACTCTTCATCAGGAAATAAAGACCCAAAGAAATAGTTCAATCTTAGTTTTTTCAAAAGTAAATTTGCTAAAGAATGGACAGTGGTGGAAAATAAAATCAAGCTAAAATGAGTAGTTTCTAATGGCAATAAAGTAATGTAATGGACTTGGTAAGTCCTGTTTGCTCAGATTCTTTTTTGTGTCCTTGCATCTTCAGGACACAGTCAGGATTCTCCTTGTTCTCCAGACATAGGATTACATCTCCCATCAGGTTCTTATGATCTGCTTCAGAGAAAAATTGGAAAATCTTCCCTAAATTTTATGACCTGCTCTAAGGTAGAAGGGAGGGAGAATGCCAGAGTGAACTTCCTGCTCCAATCATTTTCTCAAGGTTCTTCAGCTTCAAATATTCACTATGATGGTGGGAGGCACACACCGGTGCTGGCCTGTATATGGGAGGCTTAGGTAGGAGGATCATGGTTTCAAGTCTGCCAGGCAAACAGCAAGAGACTCTCAAAAAAGTAACTAAAGAAACAGAATTGGGGGTGAAGCTCAAGTAGTAGAGCACCTGCCAACAAGTGCAAGTACTTCTCCTCTCAAAAATATGTGAGTGTGTGTGTGTGTGTGTGTGTGTATGTGTATTCAGTATGACAAGAGACATTTTAGGATCATGTGTCCTGAACCCCATCACATGTTATTGTTTATTTAAATGTGTCTATGCCTAGAAATTTCAGAGATAAACTTCACAGTTTATTAAATGTCCTTGATAACATATCTATTTATAGACTTTCTATCATAAATCACTGTTGTCTTTGCCTGTTTATGCACCAATATTTCTGTATTTTCAATAGGGTAGCTTTAAAGAGTGTTAAACCTAGGTATTTGATTTTTTTTGAGGCTATTGTAAATGGAATTGTTTTCATACATTCTTTTTCCGTTTGCTCATTGTTAGTGTATAGAAATGCTAGCGATTTTTCTATGTTGATTTTATATCCTGCTACCTTGCTATAGCTATTGATGATGTCTAGAAGCTTCTGAGTAGAGTTTTTTGGGTCTTTAAGGTATAGGATCATGTCGTCTGCAAATAGGGATATTTTGACAGCTTCTTTACCTATTTGTATTCCTTTTATTCCTTCTTCTTGCCTAATTGCTCTGGCTAGGAATTCCAGTACTATGTTGAATAGGAGTGGAGATAGTGGGCATCCTTGTCTGGTTCCTGATTTTAGAGGGAATGGTTTTAATTTTTCTCCGTTAAGTATAATGCTGGCTGTAGGTATGTTCTCCCTCATATGTGGACATTAGATCAAGGGCAAACACAACAAGGAGATTGGACTATGAGCACATGATAAAAGCGAGAGCACACAAGGGAGGGGTGAGGATAGGTAAGACACCTAAAAAACTAGCTAGCATTTGTTGCCCTTAATGCAGAGAAACTAAAGCAGATACCTTAAAGCAACTGAGGCCAATAGGAAAAGGAGACCAGGAACTAGAGAAAAGGTTAGATTAAAAAGAATTAACCTAGAAGGTAACACCCACGCACAGGAAATCAATGTGAGTCAATGCCCTGTATAGCTATCCTTATCTCAACCAGCAAAACCCCTTGTTCCTTCCTATTATTGCTTATACTCTCTCTACAACAAAATTAGAGATAAGGGCAAAATAGTTTCTGCTGGGTATTGAGGGGGGGAGCGGGAGGGGGTGGAGTGGGTGGTAAGGGAGGGGGTGGGGTCAGGGGGGAGAAATAAACCAAGCCTTGTATGCACATATGAATAATAAAAGAAAAATGAAAAAAAAAAAAAAAAAGAGTGTTAAACGTTGGGTCAATCATACTACCAATTTTTCCAGCTCTCCTAGTTATTCTTACAAATTTGTAACTAACTTGCTCAGGTCCATAAAATTTGCAGGTATATGAATAGTTTTATAATAAATTCAGGAAATTACTTAGGGATAAGAAGCAACTTTGTGAGAGTAGTTCATCCTATTAAAGAGAGAGGTTTTTCTTTCCTTGTATTCAAGTCTAATTTGTGTCTTTCACAGGTAAGTTACTTTTCTTCACAAACACAGTTTATGTTTCTTTTTAAGTATACATCTAATTTTAAAAAATCCTTGATATTGCTATAGTAAATAGAGTTTCTCTACCAATAGGTTTGAACTAATTATTGTTTATGTATAAGAAGGTTCTTTGTTTCTGTGTGTTAATTTTATTCCCCTACTTTTGTGAATTTTTTAGTTAGATTTCTTATTGATTCTTTAGGAATTGTAAGTGCACTCACTTATCATGTGCAAACTGAGATAGATAGACATACTTCCTATTTTATAATTTGAGGTTTCAATTTACTTATTATTTCCAATTGGATTACTACATACTTACATTATAATATTTACCAGTGCTCTTTTTCTTTTTTTATTATTCATTTATTCACATGGGCATACATTGTTTGCATCATTTCTCCCCCTTGTCCGCCTCTCCCAACCTCTCCCTCTTTCCCCTCTCAGTTCCAGGCAGGTCCTGTTCTGCCTTTATCATTAGTTTTGTTGAAGAAAAGAGACAAGCATAATAAGGAAGACAAAGTGTTTTTGCCAGTTGAGTTAACGATAGCATTGCTTTCGTGTACACGTGTTATTATTTCCAATTGGATTACTACCTACTTACATTATAATATTTACGAGTGGTTTTTATTTTTCTCTATTAGTGTATATACCTCTGTTTCTCCCATGAAAAAATTATTGACTTTATGAGTAGACTATTTGATTTATCAAACTAAGGAAATAATTGTCAATGTGTGTTCTTAGTTTAGTTTTTTGAGAATAAATTACTTTTTGATTTTGTCAAGTTTTCCTTTTTCAAATTTGGAGACAATCATATAATTTTCCTCTTTTGATATATTAGTTGTTGTAGTGGTGTATGTATACATATATTTATGATATATATAAATAGATTTACTAATATTAGACAAAGCTTGCATTCCTGAAATAAATATCAATTGTTCATGGCATAGTATTTTCTGAGAGTTGTTTGGTATGATTTTCTTCAGGACTTCAGAAAATAAACAATTTATTATAGTTTTTAAAATTTTGATGGACATGTAATATTTACATATTTATGGTTACAGTGTTATATTTCATGCATATTTCATGATCAAACCAAGGTAATTGGCTTTTCTATCTCCTTATCATTTCTTTGTTTATAGCATTCAAACTCCTATTTTCTGGTTCTTAATAATATGTATATTTTTCTGCTTATTTTTGATGACTGAAGAAGGGATAATGTCAAATTTGGTATTTTTGATTGATTGATTGATTTACCTTCTTTTTTCTTGAAGAATCTTAAATTTCCACCTTCTAACTTCCATTTTCATCACCACTGAATAGTAAACAGATAACTCTCCTGTTTTCTTTTGTTTCATTTTTCAGTAATGATGCCTCCCAAAGTTTATCACCAAGAACTGTGCCTCCTTCTAGTTTCCTCCCCACATTCAGCCCTCTAGATAACTGTGCTTCTCTTTCAGTAACTTCACACTTGGGGTGGAGGTTTTCTCGTTGAAGGTGACTTCAGGTCAATATCTCCTTTTGTCCTCACTTATTTTCTGAGAAGATTCCCTAGTGTGATTCCACAGAGGTGTGACCAGGGAAATAGCTGCACTAAGATTTGGCTCATCTTTTTCTAAAATTGAAAATATTTTGATTGTAGTTTCCCTGTCCTCTAGATGTGTATGTGTAAGGGCTTGGTCCAGTTTTATGTGCACTTACAAAGGATGGGCACTATTCTCTGAGAAAAAGAGAGATGCATCTTTTGGTGGTTACCATCTTCCTTGGCCACCACAATCACTTTCTCAAATATTTTTATATAAATAAATTTTTATTAAAACCAAAAATCCCTGATCAGATGAATAGCTGGCAAATTTTTTCTTGTATTCTGTGAGCAATCTCTTGAGTCTAGTGACTGTATCTTTTGCCATGCGGAAGCTTTTTAGTTCTATGCTGTCCTATTTCTTTGCTCTTTCTCTTAGATGCTTAGCCATTTTAGCTCTGTTTAAGAAGTAGTTCTCTATGTCTATGTGTTTCAATATTTTTCCTTCTACTTTCTCTAGTTTTTTAAAAGTTTCAGGCCTTATCTTAAGGTCTTTGATTCACTTTGAGTTGATATTGTTGCAGGGTGAGAGACAAGGATCTAGTTTCAGTCTTTTATATGTGAATATCCAGTTTTCCTAGCAACATTTGTTGAGGCTATCTTTACTACATCATGTGCTTGGGCTCCTTTGTCAAGAATCCTTTGACTATAACTGCATGGGTTTATGTCTGGGTCTTCTGTTCTAATCAATTGGTCTTCATGTCTACTTTGTAACAATACCATGCTGTTTTTATTGTTATTGTGCTGTAGCATAGTTTGAAGACAGGAATTTTGATATCTACAGCATTGGGCTTCTTTGTTCAAAATTGTTTTGACTATTTGAGATCTTTTGTGTTTCCACATGACTCTGTGAAGAGTGTCATTGGGATTTTGATAGGAATTGGACTGAATATGTAGATTGCTTTTGGTATTATAGTCATTTTTACCATGTTGATTCTGCCAATCCAGGAGCATGGGAAATCTTTCCATCTTCTGATGCCTTGTTTCATTTATCTCTTCAGTGATTTACAGTTTTCTGTGAAAAGGTCTTAGGTTTCCTTTACTACACATATCTCTAGGTAGTTTATATTTTTTAGTCTATTGTAAATGGGATTGTTCCCTTCATATTTTTCATAGTCTGTCATTGTTGATATATAGGAAAGCTACTTATTTCTATATATTAGTTTTGCATCCTGTCATTTTGTCAAAAGAGTTTGTCATTTCTAATAGTTTTTTTTGGTAGAATTTTTAGGGTCTTTTAAGCATAGGATCAAATTATCTGAAAATAGAGATAGTTTGCTTCTTCCTTCCCTATTTGAATCCCTTTTATTTCTTGCTGTTGACTTATTGCTGTGGCTAGGAATTCCAAAATTATATCAAATAGGAGTGAGGAAAGTGAGCACCCTTGGCCTGTTCCTGATGTTAGTGAGAATTGTTTCAGTTGTTTTTCCATGTAATGTTGGTTGTAGGTTTGTCATCTAGTCTTCATTATGTTGAGGAACATTCCTTCTATTCCTAGTTTCTTCAGTGCTTTTATCATCAAAGAATGTTGAATTTTCTCAAAGGCCTTTTCTGCATCTATTGAGATGATCATGTGATTTTTGTTTTTTCTTCAGTTTATATGTTGTTGAATGCTTATAGATTTCTGATTATTGAACCATCCTTGCATCCCTGGAAAGAAACAGGCTCAATCATGGTGCATATTTTGAGTTTTTGAATTTGGTTTGCCAGAATTTTGTTGAGAATTTTTGCATCTATAGTCATTTATCATAGTGGTCTATAATTCATCTAACAAGGGATTAATATTCAGAATGTAAAGGAAACTCAACCTGCTTACATTCCCACTAGCAATGTATGGAGGCTTCTTAAAAAACTAAACAAAGATCTGCCACATGATCCAGTAATACCACTCTAAGGATATGCTCAAAGAATGTGACTCAGGTTATTCCAAAGGTACCTGCACACCACGTTTATTGCAGCAGTATTCACAATAACCAAACTATGGAAACAGACAAGATGCCCCACTACCAACAAATGGATTTTTAAAATGTGGTACTTATACACAATGAAATTTTATTCAGCCACAAAGAAGAATGAAATTTTGTCATTCACAAGTAAATGGATGGAACTGGAGAATGTCATCTTAAGTGAAGTTAGTTAGGCTCAGAAGGCCAAAAATTGCATGTTCTTCCTCATATGCAGATTATAGACTGGGTGTTATAAATGCAGTAATATTATTGGATATGGGTCACACACTAAGGGGAGGCCTGCACATGGGAGTGATAGGGAAAAGGAAGGAAACCTAAAACTTGAACGTGGTTGATGTGTTCACTGTGGAGGAGCAAATACAGTAATCTTAAACTGGCAGAGGTCACTATGGGAAAGGGACTTGGAAGCAATGAAGAGGTCTGGCAATGATGAAACAATGTGGGTTGTAATACACAAGTGCATGGAAACAGCACAAGGAATCCCCCTGTATAGCTATCCTTATCTCAAACTAGTAAAAACCAAAAATGCCATGCTTTTCTTATTATCGTTTAAGTTCTTTTCTTCAACAAAATCAGAGAACAACAGGGAGGAACATGTTCTGCCAGGAGGCAGGGGTGGGGGACACAAGGGGGGAAAGTGGCCCAAATTATGTATACAAATGTAAGCAAATGTAAATACAATACAATAAAATGAAATAAAACCCTCAACCCACAAAGAATCATCATCCCAATGAAGAAATGGGTATGTTAATTAAATAGGGAATTCTTAAAGGAAGAGGTACAAATGACCAGTAAATACATGAAGAACTATTCAAATTCCCTGGCTATAAAAGAGATGTAAATCAAAACAACACTAAGATTTCATCTCACCTCTGCTAGAATGGCCATATTCAAGGGCAATAACAACAACAAATGCTGGTGAGGATGTGACAAAACAGGAATCCTTATACATGCTGGTGGGTATACAAATTAATATAATCATTATGGAAAACAGTATGGAGATTCCAGAAAAACCTAAAGAAAAATCTGCCCTATTGTCCACTGATACCTCTCCTGGGCATATATCCAAAGGAACGTAAGTCAGGATGCAATATAGACACTTTATGCTGATATTTATCTCAGCACTATTCACAATAGCCAAGCTGTGAAAAAAACCCAGATGTCCTACAACTGATAAATGGATCAAGAAAATGTGGTATATATACACAATGGAGTTTTACTCAGCCATGTGTTTTGAAGGTAAATGGATAGATGCAATTTGAGGACCTCATGTTAAGAGAGGGAGGGGTGGGGGAGAAATGGCCCAAACAATGTATGTAAATATGAATAAATGAATAAAATAAAAAAGAAAAAGTCCACTTGTTTCTCTCACATGTAGAAAATAGATCCCAAAAATGATCATATGCAAATTCATATGTAGAACACGTTTGTAATAATGGAACTACTTATGGAATTTGGAGAAGGAGAGAAGAAAATATCTGTGAAGGTAGAGGACATAACAAAAGTTATTGAAAGCTGTTGTAAAAGGGGGATTGGGAGAGAAGGGGTAAGGAATAGTAATGGAAGGGATTGAATGGACCAAAGTAAGGTATAATCATAGTGGGGATACATTGAGAAAACTTTGAACATTACATAGAAATTAATAAAGAAAGACATGGTTGATGGACTTCATATACCTAAATGAAATAGAACACTGAAACCTATTGCAACTTCTTGAAGTGGGATAGAGAGGGTATTAAGGAGAGATGGTGGGGGTGATCTAAGCAATGTACAACATAGGCCTATTTGGAATTGTCACAATAAATTCCCCCTGTACAAAGAATATATCCTAATTTAAAAAAATTTTAAAAACAAAAAATCACTCAGAAGGATCTTGTTTTTCTCATTATATATAATAATAATAATAATTTCTAACACTCAATTTATGTGTGGCACAAAGGAAACTTGTAAAATGTGGAACCATATTATCTTTTCATGTAAGTTTCTTGTTAGTTTGGTTTGTGGTTTCACTTCATTTTTGGGAAAAGAAGCCTCAGAACCAGCCTATGAGAAGAGAAGTAGGAAAGGAGGGAGAGATAAAGAATAATTTTGACTTTTCTTACAGCACTGTCAGCTAACATTCTCTCATAAACATTGACTTATTACTGTAAAATCTGAAATACTCCCAAATCATAGGTTCTGTGAACAATTTTGGCAATATTGAAGGTCAAACATTTTTAGCATGAAGTGATGCTAAAACAAAGGGCAGGAAATTAAACACTTGAGCATCATTTTGAGTTCTTTCTTAGAAAATTTCCAAAGCACGTTTGTTAAGGTTTCCTCTGAGACTTCCCCCAGATGTTCACTGCAATAGTGCATTTGGGGGAAAAATACTCTATTAAATCAGGGAAAACTGATTTAATAGATTTGATTTTCCCTCTCCAAATTTTCCTACTTTGTTAAAATGAATATTGCATTAAGTGTAGACATTTGATTCATTGAATGTTGCCTATTTGTTCATTTTAACTTCTCATTCAAATCATTCTTCCTCTGCCTTAGCTATCTACTTACTCTTATATGGCATTCAAATTCTGAGAGTAGTGACACGTATATTCATGAACTCTATTTATGGATAAATGTATAAATACCATCTCACCTTTAAACATCAGGATAATTACTCAGTAAGTCAAAGGCATAGATGTCACCAATTTCAATGCACGCACTGATTTGCTTTTGGATTTTATCACTTAGAACCATTAAGAATTGAAAGGATAATTTATCTTGAAGGTAGAAGTATGTGTCTTTTTACTAAGTGTTATCTAGGGACAAAAAAAGGAACCAAAAACAGATGGATTACTTCTGTGTGCACTAAATCTAGAGTTCTGAGTTCCATGATATATTCTTTTTTGTTTTGGTTCCTAGGCTCAAGGTTACAAGTAGAAAAATACAAATTACCCTCTGAAATTCTCTTGCCTTGGAAGGTAAATTTTATTATGACTATTTTATATTTATAAAATTATTTCATTTTTCTGAACTAAGCAGAAATATATATTAATTACATTTAAATTAGTTTATTGTTGATTTATTTTTATATCATGTATTTTATTTTATTTTTTTTTTCTTGTTTTTTTTTATAGGCTTAGGTCATTTCTCCCCTCTGCCCACACCCCCTCCCTTACCACCCACTCTGCCCCCTCCCTCTCCCTCCCCACCCCCTCAATACCCAGCAGAAACTATTTTGCCCTTATCTCTAATTTTGTTGTAGAGAGAGTATAAGCAATAATAGGAAGGAACAAGGGTTTTTGCTGGTTGAGATAAGGATAGCTATACAGGGAGTTGACACATATGAATTTCCTGTGTGTGTGTGTTACCTTCTAGGTTAATTCTTTTTGATCTAACCTTTTCTCTAGTTCCTGGTCCCCTTTTCCTATTGGCCTCAGTTGCTTTTAAGGTATCTGCTTTAGTTTCTCTGTGTAAGGGCAACAAATGCTAGCTAATTTTTTAGGTGTCTTACCTATCCTCACCCCTCCCTTGTGTGCTCTCGCTTTTATCATGTGCTCAAAGTCCAGTTCCCTTGTTGTGTTTGCCCTTGATCTAATGTCCGTATATGAGGGGGAACATACGATTTTTGGTCTTTTGGGCCAGGCTAACCTCACTCAGAATGATGTTCTCCAATTCCATCCATTTATCAGCGAATGATAACATTTCGTTCTTCTTCATGGCTGCATAAAATTCCATTATGTATAGATACCACATTTTCTTGATCCATTCATCAGTAGTGAGGCATCTTGGCTGTTTCCATAACTTGGCTATTGTGAATAATGCTGCAATAAACATGGGTGTGCAGGTGCCTCTGGAGTAACCTGTGTCACAATCTTTTGGGTATATCCCCAAGAGTGGTATTGCTGGATCAAATGGTAGATCAATGTATAGCTTTTTAAGTAGCCTCCAAATTTTTTTCCAGAGTGGTTGTACGAGTTTACATTCCTACCAACAGTGTATGAGGGTCCCATTTTCCCGCAACACCTGTTGTTCGTGGTGTTGCTAATGATGGCTATTCTAACAGGGGTGAGGTGGAATCTTAGTGTGGTTTTAATTTGCATTTCCTTTATTGCTAGAGATGGTGAGCATTTTTTCATGTGTTTTTTGGCCATTTGAATTTCTTCTTTTGAGAAAGTTCTGTTTAGTTCACTTGCCCATTTCTTTATTGGTTCATAAGTTTTGGGAGAATTTAGTTTTTTAAGTTCCCTATATATTCTGGTTATCAGTCCTTTGTCTGATGTGTAGCTGGCAAATATTCTCCTCCACTCTGTGGGTGTTCTCTTCAGTTTAGAGACCATTTCTCTTGATGAACAAAAGCTTTTTAGTTTTATGAGGTCCCATTTATCTATACTATCTCTTAGTTGCTGTGCTGCTGGGGTTTCGTTGAGAAAGTTCTTACCTATACTTACTAACTCCAGAGTATTTCCTACTCTTTCCTGTATCAATTTTAGAGTTTGTGGTCTGACATTAAGATCCTTGATCCATTTTGAGTTAATATTGGTATAGGATGATATACATGGATCTAGTTTCAGTTTCTTGCAGACTGCTAACAAGTTTTCCCAGCAGTTTTTGTTGAAGAGGCTGCTGTTTCTCCATCATTTATTTTCAGCTCCTTTGTCAAAGACAAGTTGGTTATAGTTGTGTGGCTTCATATCTGGGTCCTCTATTCTGTTCCACTGGTCTTCATGTCTGTTTTTGTGCCAGTACCATGCTGTTTTTATCATTATTGCTTTGTAATATAGTTTGAAGTCAGGTATCGTGATACCTCCAGCATTGTTGTTGACTGAGTATTGCCCTGGCTATTCGTGGTCTCTTGTTTCCATATAAATTTCACGGTAGGTTTTTCAATCTCTTTAATGAATGTCATTGGAATTTTGATGGGAATTGCATTAAACATGTAGATTACTTTTGGGACTATAGACATTTTTACTATGTTGATTCTACCAATCCATGAGCATGGGAGATCTCTCCACTTTCTATAGTCTTCCTCAATCTCTTTCTTCAGAAGTGTATCATTTTCCTTGTAGAGGTCATTCACATCTTTTTTTAGGTTTACACCTAGGTATTTGGGGTTTTTTTGAGGCTATTGTAAATGGAATTATTTTCATACATTCTTTTTCAGTTTGCTTATTGTTAATGTATAGAAATGCTAATGATTTTTCTGTGTTGACTTTATATCCTGCTATCTTGCTGTAGCTATTGATGATGTATAGGAGCTTCTAAGTTGAGCTTTTTGTGTCTTTAAGGTATAGGATCATGTCATCTGCAAATAGGGATATTTTGACAGTGTCTTTACCTATTTGTATTCCTTTTATTCCTTCTTCTTGCATAATTGCTCTGGCTAGGAATTCCAGTACTGTGTTGAATAACAGTGGAGATAGTGGGCATCCTTGTCTGGTTCCTGATTTTAGAGGGAATGGTTTCAGTTTTTCTCCATTAAGTATAATGCTGGCCGTAGGTTTGTCATATATAGCTTTTATAATGTTGAGGTACTTTCCTTCTATTCCTAGTTTTCTTAGAGCTTTTATTATGAAATGGTGTTGGATCTTATCAAAGACTTTTTCTGCATCTATTGAGATGATCAAGTGGTTTTTGTCTTTGCTTCTGTTAATGTAGTTTATTACATTTAATGATTTTCATATGTTGAACTACCCCTGTATCCCTGGGTTGAAGCCTACTTGGTTGTGGTGAATAATCTTTTTGATGTGTTGTTGAATTCGGTTTGCCATTATTTTGTTGAGGATTTGTTGTGAATGTTCATTAAAGAGATTGGCCTATAGTTCTCCTTTTTGGATGTGTCTTTGCCTGGTTTTGGGATAAGTGTAATACTGGCTTCATAAAATGTGTTTGGCAGTTTTCCTTCCCTTTCTATTTTGTGGAACAGTTTAAGGAGGGTTGGAATCAGTTCTTCTTTAAAGGTCTGATAGAATTCAGCAGAGAATCCATCAGGTTCTGGACTTTTCTTTTTGGGGAGACTCTTGATTGCTGCTTCAATTTCATTTTGTGTTATAGATCTATTCAGGTGCTTAATTTCCTCTTGGTTCAGTTTTGAATGGTCATATATATCTAGAAATCTGTCCATTTCTTTAAGATTTTCAAATTTCTTAGAATATAGGTTCTCAAAGTAGTCTCTGATGATTTCCTGGACTTCCATGGTGTTTGTTGTTATCTCCCCTTTTGTATTCCTGATTCTACTAATTTGGGTTTTTTCTCTGCTCATTTTAGTCACGTTTGTCAGGGGTCTATTGATCTTGTTTACTTTTTCAAAGAACCAACTTTTTGTTTCATTAATTCTTTGTATGGTTTTTTTGATTTCTATTTTGTTGATTTCAGCTCTTATTTTTATTGTTTCTCTCCTTCTGTTTGTTTTGGGATTTGCTTGTTCTTGTTTTTCTAGGAGTTTGAGGTGTATCATTAGGTCATTGATTTGGGATCTTTCAGTCTTTTTAATATATGCACTCATGGCTATAAACCTTCCTCTCAGGACTGCCTTTGCTGTGTCCCATAGGTTCTGGTAGGTTTTGTTTTCATTTTCATTGACTTCCAGGAACTTTTTAATTTCCTCTTTTATTTCATCGGTGATCCATTCTTCATTAAGTAATGAGTTATTTAGTTTCCAGCTGTTTGCATGTTTTTGTCTTTACTTTTGTTGTTGAGTTCTACTTTTACTGCATTGTGATCAGATAGTATGCACTGTATAATTTCTGTTTTCTTATATTTGCTGAGGCTTGCTTTGTGCCCTAAGATATGATCTATGTTGGAGAAGGTTCCATGGGCTGCTGAGAAGAATGTATATTGTGTAGAAGTTGGATGAAATGTTCTCTAGACATCAACTAGGTCCATTTGATCTATTGTATGTTTTAGATCTTGCATTTCCTTATTGATGTTTTGTTTGGATGACCTATCTATTGATGATAATGGGATGTTAAAGTCTCCCGCAACCACTGTGTTGGCATTAATATATGCTTTTAGGTCTTTCAGGGTATGTTTGATGAAATTGGGTGCGTTGACATTGGGTGCGTACAGATTGATGATTATTATTTCCTTTTGGTCTGTTTCCCCTTTTATTAGCATGGAATGTCCTTCTTTATCTCATTTGATCAATGTAGGTTTGAAGTCTACTTTGTCAGAGATAAGTATTGCTACTCCTGCCTGTTTTGGGGGGCCATTGTCTTGGTAAATCTTCTTCCAGCCTTTCATCCTAAGCCTATGCTTATTTCTGTCAGTGAGATGGGTCTCCTGTAAGCAACAAATTTTGGATCTTCCCTTTTAATCCATTTTGTCAAGCGGAGCCTTTTGATGGGTGAATTAAGTCCGTTAATATTAAATGTTACTACTGATAGGTATGTGGTGATTCCTGTCATTTAGTTGTCTTAGTTGTTTGAAGGTTTGATTGTGTGTACCTAAGTTGAGGTTACTCTCTACTGTCTTGCTTTTTCTTTTCCTATGGTTTGGTGGTGCCTGTCTTTTCATGGTTAAGTTGGGTTTCACTTTCTGTGTGCAGAATCTCTGGAAGAATCTTTTGTAGTGGTGACTTTGTGGTCAAATAATGTTTTAGTTTCTGCTTATCATGGAAGACTTTTATTGTTCCATCTATTTTGAATGATAGTTTTTCTGGGTAGAGTATCCTAGGGTTGAAGTTATTTTCATTCAGTGCCCGGAGGATCTCACCCCATGCTCTTCTTGCTTTTAATGTTTCCGTTAAGAAGTCTGCTGTGATTTTGATGGGTTTCCATTTGTATGTTACTTGTTTTTTCTCTCTTACAGCCTTCAATATTCTTTCCTTAGTTTCTGAACTTGTTGTTTTAATGATGATATGTCATGGGGTAGTTCTATTTTGATCTGGTGTGTTTGGTGTCCTGGAGGCCTCTTGCATCTGTATGAGAATATCTTTCTCTAGATTTGGGAAATTTTCTGTTATTATTTTGTTGAATATATTACACATTCCCTTTGCTTGCACCTCTTCTCCTTCTTTGATGCCCATGATTCTCAAGTTTGGTCTTTTGATGGAGTCAGTGAGTTCTTGCATTTTCTTTTCACAGGTCCTGAGTTGTTTAATTAATAGTTCTTCAGTTTTTCCTTTAATTAGCATTTCATCTTCAAGTTCTGAGATTCTGTCTTCTGTTTGTTCTATTCTGCTGGATTGGTCTTCCATTTTGTTTTGCAGTTCTGTTTCATTCTTTTTTCTGAGGTTTTTCATATCCTGGGTGGTTTCTTCTTTAATGTTGTCTATTTTTGTCCTGAGTTCCTTTACCTGTTTATTAATCGTGTTCTCTGTTTCTCTTTGGTGTTTATACAGTGCTTCTATGGTTTCCTTTATTTCTTCTTTTGCTTTTTCAAATTCTCTATTTTTGTTGTCTTGGAATTTCTTGAGTGTCTCCTGTATATTTTGGTTGACCCTATCCAGTATCATCTCTATAAAATTCTCATTGAGTACCTGTAGTATGTCTTCTTTTAAATTATTCTTGTGGGCTTCATTGGGTCCTTTGGCATAGTTTATCTTCATTTTGTTGGAGTCTGGATCTGAGTATCTGTTTTCTTTATTCCCCTCTGGTTTCTGTACTAGTTTTTGCTGTGGGGAAACTGGTTTCTCTGTTTTTTCTGTCTTCCCGTCATTGTCTTTGGTGTTGTTACTTTCCCTGTACTGTGTGCAATTAAGTACTTTCTAGCTTATAATAATAACAATGGTAATATTTAGAATGGAAGGGTGAGAAGAGATGGAAAGCAAAGTTAAAGAAAAGGGCAAAACAAATAAACAGACAAGAAGGAGAAAACAGAACAAGGAATCAGACAAGAAAGTTTTAAAGGTATAAACATGGAGCATTAGTGTTTTAATCAACCGTAAGCTGAACGGGCATTAGAGAGACAGAGAGAGGGTTGAAAATAAAAAAAAAATAAAGATAAGAATAAAAATTAAAAATAAGTAAATGAAAGAAATATCTATGTATATAAAAATAAAATAAAATAAAATGAAAAATAGAAAATTAAAAAAAAAACCAAAAACCAAAAAACCAAAAAACTCCCTACTTCAAATGCAGTGATGTTTCAGTCTTAATAATTTGGGTGTCCATCTCAGTCTCCAGTCCTGGAGATGGTGCTTCAGATGTTGTTCCATAGTTGTCTCATCAAAGGGGATGCATAAAGTAGAACAAAACTACACACACACACATACACACACACACACACACAAAACCCCCTCCAATTGTCCCAAGTTCAAATGCAATACAGTTTCAGTAAGTTTTTCAGCATTCAGGTGTAATTAGGTTGTTCTCTCTTGTCCACGTCTTCCCAAGCCACCTGGGTGTGGGCGACTGGTGGCCTGGAGGCCCTCCTTGTTTCTCCATTTAACGTGAAGTGGAGATTCTCTGCACTGGCTGGAGGTGTGGAGGGGTCAAAGTTTTGCCTGTTCACAGTGATTTTGCCTGCAAAGTGTGTGTCCAGTGTCTCTCCAAGATTTTACTATAGGAGGCTCACTTTCTGCTTCCTCCCTCTAGCCACCATCTTGGACACTCCCAAATAGATATTCTTGAGAGCAGGTTTGTGAAGAGAGACACAAGGACATAAACCATCATGTATTTTAAAGTGTTAATTTAAGTAATGTCCTATAAAGTTATGAACTGTATATTTCCAAGCAGAATAAAGAACCCAAAGAAATAACATTTATGTAAAATATATTTTAAGTGATACTTTAAATAAGTTAGCATATTTAATACTTATATTACTCTATAATTTGCATTATTTATATTAGTTTTATGGATGAGAGAACGGGGGCTATATTCTTCATATATCTTTTTGAAAGTTCTTTTCTTAAGTTATGTAAATGAGATTAAACTCCAGTTTATGCAACATTTTCCATAGATTGATATCTATTGGCATGTTAAGAGATCTATGAAAATATATTCCCAAATCTTAGTACTTATAGAAATTTGGTTTTCAAGCAATATGAAATGTCATGACTTTGGTATTGGCAAAGGAATAAACACCTGGATCAATGAGAAAAGTTGAAATCCAGAAATTGACCCACACCTATATGGCTAAGACATTGTTGACAAAGAGATAAAGAAATTCATTTTGGTGGATAAAGAATACCTTTTCAACAGTTGATGGTGGAACAATTTTCTTTCCATTAACTCATAATGAAACTCAAGCTAAACCTCACATCTTAAACATAAGTCAAAATGATCATAAGTTTAACTACAAAGTTATGAAACATTGGAATGTAAAATAGTAGAAAATCTCTGTGGATTACTGGTAGACAGTTTTTTAAATGTGAAAGGAAGCCATGGAATGGGATAGAATATCTGAAAATTATAAAATTAATAAAATGTTTTTATCTAGAACATATCAAGAACCCTCAACACTCAACAGAAAAAAACTTCTTAATAACCCAATTTGAAAAAGGGCATAAAACTTGAGCATGTACCCCATAAAGAGAATATGTGAATCTAAAGTCAAAATAAAAAAGTGTAAATACCATTAGTACACAGAACAATGCAAGTCCATACCATGACTAGAAACTACTCTAATACATTTAGGTTGGCTAAAATAAAAATTAGTGACAATTCCAAGCAATAGCAAGGATTCAGAATGACTACAACTCTTGTGCATTGACAATCATTATGGAAAATGGTACAACTACTCTGTATTTTTTTTCCATTCAGCTAGTCTGTTTCTTTAATTGAAGAACAAAGTCTGTTTGCATTTAAGGTTACTATAAATATGTAAGGACTTATGTCTGGCAGTTTGTTAAATTTCTTGTGTTTCTTTGTATCTTTTTTTATCATTGTTGCTCATCTTTGTAGTTTATTGTACTGCTAATATTGGATTATTTTCTGTTTATATTTTCTGTGTTTATTTCACCAGTGGATTTTATGTTTTCATGAGGGCAGTTATTGTTCTTTTGCTCCTAGATGTAGAAGCATCTTTGGTAAGACCAGTCTGATGGTATTGAATTCCTTTAGTTTTTGCTTATCTTGACAAGTCTAATTTTCCTGTTTTGAAGGATAATTTTGCTGGGTATAGTATTCTTTCAGTTGACAGTTATTTTCTTTCAGAACTAGGAATACATTGTTCATTTGTTCCTTGCCTGTAAGTTTTGTGCTGAGAAGTCTGCTGTGGCTCTATGGGGATTACGTTCAATGTGAGTTGGTACTTTTCTCTGCAGTTTTTAGAATTTTCTTTTTGTACTATTGACACTTTGATAGCAAAATGTTTAAGTGAAGCTCTTTTCTGGTCATGTCTATTTGGGGTCTCATGAGCCTTCTGTATCTGGATGTCCGTATCTTTTCTAAAATAGAGATATGTCCATTTCCTTTCCAAAATAAGGAAGTTTTCAGCTATTATCTCATTGAAATTTTCTTACCTGTTCTTTGATCTTCTCTTTTGGGCACTAACCAGAAGGCAAATGTTTGTCCAATAGTGATCATAAGTTTTCAAAAACTCCCTTTATTCATTCTTACTTTTTGCCTCATTCATTTCTTTCCTTCCTTCCTTCCTTCTGTCCTTCTCCTTCCTCCTACCCCTCTCATTAGTCCTTCCTTCCTCCTTTTTTATCTCTCCCTCCCCTCTCTATTTTCCTTCCTTGCTTGCTGACCAGGATATTGTAAAAGACCTACCTTCAAATTCAGATATTCTTTCTTCTTCTTTATTTAGTCTATTATTGATGCTTTCACCTGTATTTTTTGACTTACTGAGTCTTTCTTTTCCAATACTTTTGTTTGGTTCTTTTTAAAGTCCCACATTAGTTTGCTAACTTCTCATTCACATCATGCACTATTGTTATTATTTTATTAAGCTTTCTGTCTGTATTCTTTTAAAAGTCATTTATCTTCTCTATAATAATTATTTTAAATTCTTTACCTGGCATTTGGTCAACATTTTCTTTCAGATTTGCTGCCAGTGACTTATTATATTTTCTGGAGATAAAATGCTACCTTGATTTTTTGGTTTTTTGGTGCTCCCATATTGAGATGTACACATCTGATAGTTAGGCACTATTTCTACTCACTTTTATGTGCTCACATTTTAGTAAATGGCTTTAGCCTGAAGATGTATCATGGGATGTCAATTTGATATGCAATGTTGGCTTTGATTCCAACTGGGCACTATAGTGCCAAACAATAGTATTTGCCCACACATTACATGAGAGAAGCCCATGGTGGGGAAGCACAATGCTCTTTCTGTGTCACTCATTATGGGAGACCAGTAACTAAATAAACTAGGAAAGAACTTTGACATGTACAAGTGCTGTGTCAAAGACCTTTGAGCTGAGAAGGCAAGGCCCTGGCACAAAGGAGGTGAGCAAGTTTCAGCAAGGCTTGCTTGCAAGTAGGGAGACTAAGGCAGTGGAGATAGACCTTGGCATGAGCATGGCTCTGTCAAAGGGCCCCTTGGCTTATAGGCACAGACCCAGCCAAAGGGAGGAAATGTTCAGCAAGGCTGCCTTGCAGGGAAAACAGGACATGCTGACCTAGTCAGGATAGTCTGCAGAAAATAACAACTTTCCACAGCTGTGCTGTTCCTGCCACCTACCTGACCCAGGAGAGCTCAACCTGCACTTCACCTTGCTTTCCCATATATGCTTTTCTATATGTCTATCTTTGTATCTTTTTTGTCAATCCCCAGTTGCTCTCAGTCAGGTTAAGGGACCTTCTCACACTGGCCATGAGAACTCATGCCCAACTTTAATAGCAGATATGGCATAGGAATATGAAAGCAGTAAGAACTGCATGGGTACATATCTTCATTCCTGATATTGATGCGAGTCCATATTCAGCTGGTCATACCCTTACACCTAGAAGATAAATGCCGTGGTCTCTCAGTTCTGAGTTGGCACCCCAACTCTTATTGTACTGAAAAACTCCTGCAATACATGTTCTGAGCAAGTTTTGGTCTTAGTTTCTCTAATGGACCAAATTGGGTATATGTTTACAATCTCCCTTAATGGTATGGTGGATTACCTGTGGGGTTCTAGAGATAAGACTATGCAGTGGTTTCTGATGCCTAGATGAATATGAATTTGAACAACAGCTCCCTTATCAAAGTGATTCACAACTATAACAGCCTGGGCTCTGGGAGTTGGCGGAGAGATGATTTGACTTCCTTCTCCAAAATGAAATTATGATGTTGACTAGATTCCTTCTCTAACTGGTATGCAATCATGTGATAACTGTGAAGTTTTCTAGTAGTAAGGATTGCTGGTAAATACATTGATAAAGTTTGTTGGGACTCTCCTGTTCACCCTTTTTCCTGCAAAAGTGAGGCCACCATACAATGAGGAGTTAGGATGAAAGTTGTTGAGGTACTTTGTTTTTCTTTCTATGCTGCTGTACCATGTCTCTGAGTCTTACAAATCTGCAATCTCTCCCTGATGCATTCAAAGATTCTCCCATGGCCACTCACTTCAAAATGCAACTGTATATCTGTTACTTTGACTCATCTTTGTGGAGGAAGAGATGAATGCTGGGCATCCTTATTTGGCCAATTTTCTAGAGTAATGCTACTGCTTGCAAAGATTTTCAGTCTCTGAAGAAGATAAATGTGAATGTACCATATGGCCCAGCAATCATACTACTTCACATTTTCATTAAGAAAGCAAACATACTTTCATAT
Source organism: Castor canadensis (assembly GCF_047511655.1). Classification (NCBI taxonomy): domain Eukaryota; kingdom Metazoa; phylum Chordata; class Mammalia; order Rodentia; family Castoridae; genus Castor; species Castor canadensis. The sequence continues at coordinate 59,250,658 of NC_133386.1, forward strand.
AAAAATCTATGTATGAATCAACATGTAACTCCTAATTCAAAACACTAGAAACAACCCAAATATGCTTCAATTGGCTGAATTTCAAACGTATCATACAAGTAAAAGAAGTCAATCTGAAAAGTTCATACACTGTCTGATTATATTCATTTGACAGTCTTAAGAAGACAAATTTGTAATGATGGAGAACATCAATAACAATAGTATCAAGATACCAGTATTAGAAGGATTTTGTAACTAAAAACAAGCTATCTTGAGATGGTGTTTTAGGGTAATAGATAATCATGTGTTAAAATTCATAGAACTGTACACTAAATATTAAAATCTATTGTGGTCCTGAGAACAGAGTCAATAGATAGTTTCAATGGTTTCAAGATGTACTTTTGAAAAATACTGCAAATTACATGAAAAAATAATTTCATATGAGAAAAATACTTTCCTCCAAAATATACCAATTCTAAGGTATTGCAGGTCAAATAAGCCTAATAAACTGATTAAATATGTAAACATTAACCAAGAATAATTCAAATTATGGTTGCTATTTATTTTTCCTACACTTTCATTAGTAGGGGGTTCATTATGACATTGCTGTAAATGCATATAATATACATTGATCATACTCACATGCTCTTACAATTTCTCATTCCTGCTCTCCCTATCCGCTTTTCAAAAAATCTTCCTTATTATTTTTTAAATGAGTTTCATTATGACTTTTTCATGCATGCATACATTGTACTTTGATCATATTCTCCCTTCTTTTCCTTCTCTTTTGCTCCCTTCCACTAGTACCACCATATAGTCTCCCATTTAGTTCATGTTGGTTTATATTAACTTTTAATGTTTAGGTAATCAAATTGAACAACATTTTACTTTATTCTAATGTATCTGATTTCAGAACAGATTATTTTCATCATTTTAAACATGCATAACATTTTTGATAAGTTCAACATCATAATAAAATCAACTTGTAAGACAACAAACATGTTAAGAATTGTATGTCATTCTCAATTCTTAGGACCTGTTTCACTTTTAAATGAATCTTGAACAGTTTGATGTTTATCTGGGTTAAACAAGTTAATAATAATCTCATTTTCTTATTATGAAAGAATGTTATTTTATCTTTTCATATTTCACACTATTTTCCTTTTTTTCCATTCTGAGTACCTAAAGCTGTTTATCTAGTTCAAATCCACATTCACTTACCACTGTACTATCTTTTTTCTTTGCTCTGATTCCCAAAAAGCCATGTTTGTATGACCCTTTTAGCAATGATCAGATGTTGTGGGATGTCACTTAATAAATTACAGGAGACAAAAAGTTAATTATACAAAAATTTTGAAATGCTGATACTCAAAAATTGCATCTCTTCCAAAATGTGATATGTGAAAGAAACAGGTGAGCTTAGAAAGTTAAGCAGCATGAGAGCTGACAGCTGACCTATCCTATTACAAAGAAATTTTCTCATCGTGCTAGAATAAGCCTTGTGAGTCCGTGAACTGACTTGCTCTTGTTACATAGCCATCAGAAAACTCTAAGGTGGATGACATGTGTCAAATTACAAGAGTATGCACATAGCACCCATGTGTACAGGTTCCTTTTATAGGACACAAAACGCCATGAATACTAATGAGTAAAACGTTTCCACACTTTTGATAAAAGTAAAGGAGAGTTTTATGTGTGTTTGTGTGTGTGGGGTGAGGACTTGGGTTTTCATAATCAATAAGCAACCCTATAATAATTTTGTTGCCTAAGATATTCAGACTCATACCTGACTGTAAATGGTACAGCTTCCAACAGTGATTTAATGTCTGCCAAGGAGGGGAAGGATGGTTCTGAGAAGTTTGATATCATATAATATTACTTTTTAAAAAGATTTTAGGCTCCTTGGTAGTGACAATTATTCATATTTTAATCTAACATCTTGCAGCATTATGTGCAGGATATATAATTGTTTTCCTGAATGCATGACATATAGTATACACAAAGTGTACTTTTCAGGAAATGAATATTAACATAGAAAAAGTTTTAAATATGTAAGTAAATTTTTGCTCTCTTCATCTTCCTATTAAGGTGTAAGCCAATCCTAAATTATCTACTACTAATCTAACACAAGTGACTAACACTTGTGTTCTGAGTGGATTTCTTGGGTTGATACTCTGAATCAGTAAATCTATTTTTGAGAATTCAATTTCTTATCTACTCTCTCTCTAGAGAATTTTTTCCTCTGTGATCATGTTTTTATTTTGTATGTTCATTTTTAATAATAGAGCAACCCTTCCTGAATTCAAACATTTTAACACTTTGTATGAGAGGATCATTTAGTTATCCAACTTGTTAACTGTTTTCTATTACGTTAAGGGAACCTCCTGAAGATAATTATGTTGTATGAAATCATATCTGAATTTGTTCAGAAATAATGACTAGGTTTTTCAAAATCACGCCATTATCTTTTGCATTAGTATTTGCAATGATATTTTTGAAATTCAGAATTATAAAATTAAGTTATTGTTTATAAACTTTAACAATATTATATCTCCAAATTAAGATTTGAAGTCAACCTCTTTTTTCTACATGGATGTTTATTTTTCCACAGGCAGAAAACTGAAAAGAACATGAACTCAATGTTAGAAAACAAATCACTTCTTCCAATGTTTCTTAAATTGGAAGAAATGATAATAATTTAATCTTGTTTTAATATCATATATGCAAAATTATACTTTAAAACATATTATGCTGATTTTGAAGTATTATAAGATAATAGCATTTTGCAGATCTAATCATTAAATGTTGAATGTACTTCAATTATTTTCCCAGAATCACAGCATTGCAATTTCTATTGCTTGTATGGCTCAGCCTAGCACCATTATATTTCCATTGCGCTGTACTGCACTGCTTTCAAAATGGATTTTGTCCCCATAGAGTGTTTCATTTCATAGCAGGCGAAACTTTTTAAACTATTTATTTCTTCCCTAAAGCTGACTAGTGTTGTAATGCAACATCTTTATGCTCATGGGAAAGAGGACATACACTAATTGTTTTACAACTAGAGAAAGAAAGCAAGACCATCTTATAGGACTTGATTACTGTATAAACAGAATAAATTCAACCATATCTGTAATTACAGCCTTATATTCTTGGAATTTTCAAACCATATGTGATACTTTGCTCAACTATAAGTTACTGAGGTAAAATAACATCAACAGTGTTATTTTATCATGAAATCTAAAATGTACACATATGTAAAGAAACCCTGCTAACATTAGTTGGCTACACATAAATTAAATACACTAAGTTGGTATTCAAAGTATTGAGATGGAGAAGGAATTATGCAGGAAGGGTGAAGGGGACAAAATTCAAATAAAACAGAATAAAAGGATTTACACACATAGACAATGACAGGGGAGCATGGACTGAGGAGTCAGATTGCTTCAAACTGGGACACATGTAAAGAGCTTAATGTGAACATCAAAGATTCTAGCGAAAAGCGTAGGAAGGAAAGGGGGTAGAAAGGATGGAAATATATAAATACCAAAATATTAGACATTAGATAGGGGCTGGAGGTGTGGTTGAAAGATAAAGAGTGCCTGCCTACCAATCATGAGATCTTGAGTTCAAATCCCATTACTACCAAATATAGTTACATAAAAGTAATTAATTCCAATTTTTTATAGCACAATGGAGACTCTATAGACTACAACAATCTATGGTAAATTTCAAAATAACTAGAAAATGAGGGTCTGAAAGGTTCTAACCTAGAAATGATAAGTGTTTGAGGCAATGTATATTCTAATTGACACAATTTGATATTTACACATTGTACATATAGATGAAATTATTTTACTGCACCCCTATATGTGTACAAATATTATTTGGCAATTAATTTTGGTTTGGTACTGGCTGTTTAACCGAGGGTCTCTTGTTAGCTATGCAAGTCTTCTACCATTTGTGTCACATCCCTTTTGCTTTTAGCTTGTTTTTCAGAAACAAAGTTAGGCCCCTGTGCTAACTTTACCTGGGTAAACTTCAAACCGTGCTCCTGTCTCTGCCTTCCATTGAATCAGAATGAGTTCATGATAATTCTTTGTTATTGTTAAGTAGCAACAGGTAAGAGAAACAGCTAAAATTAGAGAAGTAGTGCTATCTTTGAAAATGGAAAAAAATGAGCAGATTTAAGTGAAGATATACAGAAACTGAGGTCATTGTAACTGTTCCAAAGTTGGGGTATTCAGTAGATGTATATGTGAGTTTGCAGAAAGCACAAATTAAATTAGATATATTTTACTCTCCTAATCTTGGAAGACCTTTCCTTGACCAGCAGACAGATGGCTTTTGTACACAGCATTTAAAAGAGATAATAAGAAAATTTACTATTACACATAGATCATTATATATTTCACAGTTCAATGAATAAACTATATATTATTTCTGCCACTACCATGGTTCAGGGTCTAAATAAATAGTTGCCCCTTCTCTGAATGGCGTATATTTCAAGACCCCCCAGTGGATAGTATGAATACATTATATTTTTTCTATACTTACTAGATATTGTAGCTATGACATCTACATTTGACATGGGGTCTCAAAATTTACACAACTTTCTTTTTCGTTCTTCACAATATCACAAATAGAAGAAAGTCATTCTTACCATACATCTCAGCAACCATTCCATATGATATTTTTCTTAAGTAGAGAATTATCAACTTTTCCCTTAAAATAAGCACATTGTTGCTTCCCTTTGTTATGTTGGAATTGCCAGCAACACTATTTTCAACTCTGGGCTGTTAATAAATAAAATAAGGGTTATTTGAACATGAGCAGTGCAATACAGCCAATCTGATAATTGCATATGCAACTAAGTGACTGAGGGGTGAGTGGGGTGAGTGGACACATTGGGCATAGATGACTGACCCTTGGACTGGCAGAACTGAATGCTATGAAATTTCATTACACAACTCAGAAGAATGTACAGTTTAAAAATTAATGAATATCTTTTTCTGAAATTTTCTAGTCTATATTTGTGGGCTGCAGTTGGCTGTGGGTAACTGAAACCACAAAAAGTGAAACTCTGTGTATAATGGGAAGAGAATACTCTAAATAAATCACAACCAACAACATATTTTCATAGCCAAAGAAGTAGATGAGTTAATTTTACATGATTGATAATTACCATCATGGTTATAATTCTGTTTCTGAAGGAAATTTAGAGGTAAATTTTTAGTAGAAGTTCACTCGTGTTATTTATAATTTTACAGAGATGGCAAAAAAAAGATTGGTCAAAAGTCAAACTATTTGTGTTTACCTTGGCCTTAATCAAGTTAAATAGTCCCTGTATTCTCATTTGTTCATTGTTAAAAATGTAGCTACTATGGTACTTTGGTAGCTTTTCTCCAAATGGTCACTACTGATGTCTTCCTTCTCAGTATTGGTATCCCATTCTCCGAGGAGGAGGAGTACATTCTTACAGCACCTTGTAACTGAGCTTTGTCTGTGATGACTTTGACTATAAAATTCCAAAGAGTTGAGGTTATAGTCATTTCCACAATCATAAGGTTATGCCATTTCTAGTCATTACAAAGTGAAAACTTCTATCTGGCTCTCGTAGAACTTGTTCTGAATAAATTTAGCTAGAATGTAAGAAGTTGAACTATTTTAAGATTGCCTTCTGAGAAAAGACTAAGGTAGCCATGGAGCGACACTGCAGTATTGTATTTATTTCTGTATTTTCCATTTTTAAGTAACTTGATCCTCAAGACCCTCAGACTCATATTTTTGACCACATTTTTCTAACTGACTTTAACCCTGTCCTAGCAATGATTTTTTATCTCTTACTTTCATGCATTTTTTCCAGAAATTTAGTAGAGCATCAAGTCTCTTGTGATACCCAGTTTTCATAAATAAGCCATTAAGTTCAGCAAATATGGAGGCTGGAGGGGGATAAATAGTCACAATGAAAAAGCTAGCTCCTCTATTCTATTGGCTTTAAATCTCATACTTCGGGAAAGAAGTTCAATGTTTCCCATTTTTGAAATCCTAAATTTACTTTTCCTACACCAAAACTTCCCACAAAATTCTCCAGTTGCAGACATTCAACCTAAGACTATCTTCTTCACTATAATTTCTGAATGTTGAATGACTTATGATGACAAAAGCAGTTTCATAAAAACTAAAGATCATGGGATTATTTCACCTACAAGATGTCAAACTAAGTTTGCATTTTCACTGAGTCAGTTCAATTGACAATGAGGGTTCAAATGATTCAAAGGTAGTAAATATCATTAGTCCTTCCATTAAGTTTTCCTTGACTAATTAAATTGGGCCTTTCTGTGTTCTTTTCTTCTTAGCAGGTGTTCTTGTTGAATTCTTAGTGATTTCTATTTGTTGGTATAAGTTGCAGAATTTCTGTTAAATAATGTTCTCTTTGATCGTGGGAATCTGTTCTCCAGTCACATTATATTTGATGCCTTTTCAACTTCCTTCCTTCTCATCCTTAGCATCTTCCTTCTCCTTTCCTGTCTTCTCACTCCTCATAATGTTAGTTACAAACTAAGAAACATCTGTTAACAAAAGTGTTATTATAAATGTGTTTGGAAAATATGAAAATGAGATATTTTTGTAATAACTTACTTTTGTACTATGTCTTTTCTTAAACATTTTATTAGTATATATTAGTTATACAGGGGGATTCATTGTGACATTTCCATATATGCTTGCAATGTACATTGGTTAGGTTGATCCTCATCATCATTCTCCCTCATCGCATCCCCCATACTTAAAATGATTTCACTGGGCTTCAATGTTCTATCTTCATACACATATGCAACATACATTGGCCATATTCACCTTCTTATACCCTCAAATACATTTTATGTATTCTGTACTAGACAACACTTACATCAAAGGTTAGACCCATTAATGTAGGCGTACTTATTAGAAGGTGAGTTATTACTGATCCTTTAATTGAAAAATTCAGTTTCGTCTACTACAAAAAAAACTGCTTAAAGGGAAAGTAATATAGCTGAGAAAAACAAGTAAAAACAAATACTGGATGATAATCATGAAAGATCTTCAGATCTTCTGGTGTTTAAAAAACATTAGTCATCAAATTAATCTGAAATAGATCATAATTTAATTGGGGGATATTACTTATCTTTAAAATAATTTTATTTATTTCAGGCTTCTTTTCAAATATATGTGAACATATCAAATTAGCATTGTAGGGGAATTATTATCTGTGATCTTCCATTTCATACATTATACAGCTACAGAAATGGAAAATGTAATCTTTTTTTTACCTGATTTACAAGTTTCTAAACATGTTTAATGAGAAAAAAACAAGGTGCTGAAAAATGTTTTTAGTATAATCTAATTTTGTAAAAATAAGTGACAACATAATTAACATGCATATGTTTATATTTGAGCAAGCATGAAGAAATTATGTAAAATGTATCAGATTCTTGATGTTAATTTCTTGGTAAATAAAAACAAAATTGTATTTATACAGTGATACAGATGTATTTTAAAGAAAAATGATTCAACAATCCCACTACTGGGTATATATCCAAGGAAATAAAATCAGTATGTCAAAGAAACTTCTGCACTCCCATGGTCATTACAGAACACTTCACAACAGGCAAGCAATGGATGAAGAATGGATGAATAAAACAAGATATATATATATATATATATATATATATATATATATGTATGTATATGTTGAAGAGTGAAATCATCAATTAAAACCACATATCATCATTTGAAGCCACATGGATAGAACTGGAAATTATGTTTGGTAAGGGAAATAAACCAGACATAGAAAAATAATTACTGCTGATCTCACACATGTGGAATCTAAAAATGTTATTCTTATATTAGTTGAGAGTAAAATAATAATTACCAGAGGCTGGGGAGAATCAGGGATGGAGGAGAAGTTAATAAATGGGTATTAAGTTACAATTAGATAGGATCAGTAATTTGTATGATATGATGAGTATAGCTAGATACAACATAATGTACATTTCAAAAAGCTTAGAAGAAAGGAGTTTGAAATTTTTCACTATAATGAAGTGTTAAGTGTTTGAAAAAGGGAGGTACGTTTACCCAATTTAAACATTACGCAGTGTATGCATGAACCAAAACATTACATAGTATTCCAAAAGTATGTACAAAACTTATGTTTATGCATTAGTTTAAAATAAACTGAAAAATAAATGAATAGATAAATAACGAAGAAAAGTCTTTATTGTAGGCAGAACGCTAAGATGGCCCTTGAAATTCTTACCTCTTGGGATATGAAACCTACTATACAATTACTTTGATAGTTTGGTCAGAGTCCATGAATTAACAGGATAATCACTGCTTTGATTGGTTTATGTTACGTGGCAAATGGTGAGGGCAGAATCTCACTTAAGGTTATGCAGCACCCACATCTGAATGTGTGTGTGTGTGTGTGTGTGTGTTTGTCCCTCAGTTGTAGCACACTGGAGAGGAATTAGTAGTCAGAGAGCTGTGCTTTTAAGAGCCAGGTAGAAAGTAAAGAGCCACAGATGCACTTCTAAAGGGGCCTACACCAGGAACTGATGGCGGCCTCTGAAAGATGAATTTGTTCCTTGACAAATTCTAGCAAGACTAAAAATGCCAGAGCATACAACTGTGACAAAATGAATTATGTCAACAACTAGTGAGCTGGCATAGTAATCTGAGCCTCCAATGGGAATTAAAGCTCCAGAATACATCTTAATTTCAGCCAGTTCCCTAAGCAGAGGAACCAGTTATACTGTACTCTAACTCCTGAGTTATAATCCTGGGGATTCTAAGATCATAAATTCTATGAAACCAAAACCGTTTTTAAAAAAAGAATACAGGAAGTTATTTATGCAAAATTATCCATGTATGTGTAAAATGATGCACAAAGAAAAGATCATTAAATATGTTAATGCCAATTGCCTTATGCTGAATAAATTTAAATTTATTTAGTTTTATACTGATCATTTCATATCTGTTTCATTTATTTATGTCTTTTCATTTATGTACTTGAACAAATGTTCTGAAATTGTATAGAAATGACTTTTCCCCTGCTTCAGCATTCTTCAACAGGTTTAGTAGCTTTTGCTTATATTCCCAGCTATTTGGGAGGTGGAGATTGGGAAGATTGTGGTTCTAGGCCAGCCCTGGCAAAAAAATAGGAAACCCCATTTCAAAAAACAAAGCCAAAGTGGTGATGCATGCCTGTCAACTCAGGTACTCAGGAGGCATAGGTATAATAATAGTGGTCAAAAGACCAGCTGCAGGCAAATGTATGAGACCCTGTGTGAAAAATGAGTAAAGCAAAAAGGACTAGAGGTGTGGCTCAAGTGGTAGAGAGCCTGACTAGCAAGCTCAATACCCTGAGTTCAAATACCAGCACAACCTAAGTGTGCTGAAGTTCTCCAATCTAAATCTAGTATCTTGCTGGTGATGTTAATACTCACAATTAAGACTCACATTAAGACTTACAATTTTTAAATGAAAGTTATTGAAATATTTTACATAAAATGAAAAAGTATCTAGGAGTCCAATTTTCTTCACTTAAATCTGAATATGCATGTGTCCCACTTACAACCTAAAGGCTTTGACAAGCAGACCTCAAAGAATTCCATAGAAGGCAAGTCATCTTTTAACTTGTTTGATGTATCACTTGATTTTGGCACACCTGGTTATCATTTAAAAAACTCTACTACTTTGAGACTTTCATGATACGAAGGCCATATTTAGGCACTTGAGCCAGGTAACAAGCCAATTTCCCTACCAGCCTTGGTAGTGAACATCTTGGATGACCAGTCAACGTGAGTCTTCAGGTTACTATAACCACAGATGACATTTAACTGTAGCTTCATGAGACCCAAGTGAGAATTGCCCAGTAAATCCTTTCCTGACTCCTTGATCCACAAAAGTGTGGGGAAATGAAAAGTTGCTTAAAGTTAGTTTCAGGGTATTTTGTTAAATAACAATGTAAATGAAGTATCCACAACTTGCTAGAATGTGTGTAATACCTAGGGACTCTGAGTGAATGTGTCCCTTGTCTTAAAAAAAAGAGCCTCAATTCACATATGCCTGTCTGTGATGACAGGAATGGCACATGGCTCCAATCTACACTTATCCCTCTCTTCCATCTCATCTCCCAATACACAGATATGTACATATGGACTTTATATAGTCTCTAAATTTAATATTGAGGCAAGAAGTCAGAGAAGATTCTTGCCTATTAGGGACTTGGGGACTGGAACATATGTATCACAATTGCTGAGGTACTTGTTTTAAAACAGTTTTGAATATTTTCATATTTAAAAAGAATAATTGCTGGGTATGATGGTGCACACCTATAATCCCACCTACTCAGGAAGCAGAATACAAAGACTGAAATTTGGGACCAGAATGGGGAAAAGTTAGTAGAATCCTATCTCAGCAAACAGAACCAGGTGTGGTAGTCAAATCTATACTCCCAGATACTCAGGAGATGTAAGTAGGAGAATCACAATTTAAGGCCAGTCCTGGACAAAAAACATGTGACCTATCTGAAAAGTAAGTAAAGCAAAAATGGACTGGAAGTATGGCTCAAATGGTAGAATGCTTGCCTAGAAAGCATCAGATACTGAGTTCAAACCCCAGTTGCACACCCCATCCCTGCCCCTAAAAAAGAAAAAATAGATTCAGTAACCACACAATATTTATCAATCTTACATAATCATAATTTATGACTTATCCTTATATTCTTTCCTTTAGAAAATCAATCTCTGGATGACTTTTTAAATTCTCAAACAAAAACTTCCTTTGTACAAAGCACTATATTAAGTAATGGATTAAATATGGAAAGCTCAAGTCACTACAGAGTGGTTAGTGTATTGTTCAATGTACAAGACATTTATCTTATTTATTATGATTGATATAGAACTTCATATATGTTCCATGTAACATTGCTACAGAATAAAGAATAAATCATAGCTCCATGTACTATTAGATTTAATAAGCCTATTTTGGTATCTGAGGTGGGCTCTGAACTGTGCTTTACCATCAGTATGTGGAGGGTTTGACTTTAAAGCAGAGAATATGCTAAACTCAGATACGGAAATAACAGGTATACACAGGAGTGCTGAGGGTTTTCATGTGCCAGAATACATTATGTTTCTGTGTACTGGGAGATGAGATGGAGGGGAGGGGTGAGTATAGATTAGAGCTATATGTTCAAGTGTACTTATTATTATGCTGACAAAGTCAAGACAGCAGTGTCTGAGATTACTCATGGCCAAAGTGTTTCTCAGTAATATGAGAAACTTGTATTCCTGTTCCACCAACAATGACATAAACTCTGGATTTTGCTTTCTTAAAATACATGACTATCCACTTACTATTATCTTAGGCTTTTCAGAATAGATCAACTCTTAAATACAGTTCAGCTTTGTGATAATGCTTTTTATCACTTGCACAGCTAGTAACTTTGAATTCCTAAACACCACTCAATAACCAATCTTGTTGGCCCAAACATATTACTTGAATAAACATCTAAAGTATAGTCATGCCATGTTTGCAAATTATCTACTCTCTTCTAGGAAAAAAATGATTACTTCAGTAGATGAGACATTCTCTGTCTTTAAAGCACAGTAATTTCAGGTCTGGGAGTTTTATATTAGAATCATCACCCTTTTTAGAGCATGGTTTACTTTTAAATCATGTTTGAGTTAGCTACTCAGTCATTCAATCTTTTTAAGTAGATACTTGTTCTGTGACTGTCCTTGGACAGAGCTGGGTGGAAGGAAAGGAAGGACATGTAGTTCTTCTCTTTTATTTCCTGTAAAATTTACACAAAATATACCTCAACATAAAGTTAAAGATTCTCTTTCAAACAGTAGACATTGGACAAAAGTTTTCTTGACACAACTAGAAAGTACTGAGCAGTATTACTGAAATTATAATCTTGTCATTTTATAGGTGAAGTACTTCTGACTACTAGTACTAAATCCACTCAAAAATCACTGGAAAATTTAATTAAATCCATCCTCCAATTCACAGAAGAATGCTTTACATAACATATATCTTTCTCAAGCTTAGTGTTCTACAAATGTAGTGTATTTAAAGTTACAGTAAAACATCTTAAATAAAGGTACATTTGAATAAATGAAGATGCCTAACCACAAGGATTTCCTGGCATAAGAAATAAAAGAATAAAGAAGGAAATAATACATTTAATAGTATAAATATGTAGCCATTTGACTATGGATGTAATAAAGAATTATTTGACTGGTTTCCTTTCCTGTGAGTACAATTGAAAATATAAGTTTTCTTGACTTCTGTGAAGGGGTATGATTAACTCAATGATTTACATTTTTGCAGCAGTAGGTAAAGAATATTCCATAAACAAGCTGAGAGGATGCATCTATCCATGCTCTATTGGATCTGAGTGTTCCATTGGAACAATGTTCCAAGGTTCTTCTTCAAGAGGAAGACATATTTTAAAATTCTTTATCCTGTAAATTTAATTTAGAAATATAGATATAGATATTCCCTCATCTCTTCTGCTAGTACAAATAATAATGTTACAGTATGGTTTAGAGACTACATATGAGAAATTGTATACCTAAAATAATGGAACCATATTACTTACTGTCCTTTCTTTCCTAGCATTAAGATGGATGCATTATATCTTGCTGAGGAAGTCTTCTTACAACTTGGCTGTCTGTGAATATTTGTAAGAGTTTTCAAAATAATTACATAGATCTTTATTGAGTAGAATTATGGGTAGGGGTGAGAATACAGCAAGTTAAGCATCATAGAGATGCTCATAATGAGAGTCAGCACTATTGCACATAGGGACGAAAGAAGCTCAAGTCATCATAGTTTACTCAGAGTTCATTTACATATATATTAAATATATACTACTGCTTGGGAGATAACAATAGTTTTCAATACTTATAGTTTTGTATCAATGGCAACATCACTTGCTATGTATGGCACTTGGGCAAAAACCGTTAATTAGGTGGATTTCACCAACTAGCTACAAGATCATTGGAATATGTATGATAGAATGAAAGTATCTATACTGTGTGAGACATCCATGATTTTATTTTGCCTCTAAGTTCCAAAACATTCTGAAAATTAGAATTTTGTGGTAAACCCTGAAGTTATTTGCTTGGAATTTAAATACTACCCCTGCTATTTACTAGATAATACTATAGTTATAGTAAATAGTAAATATGGATAACACACAAGAAATGTTTGCAATATACGAGAGATTTCAAAATGATTTTGGACAAAAATATTGCATTATCTACTTTGAGAAGAATAGTAGTATGAAATTGGAGGAATGGGCTTTATTACAGATCTCAATGAAGTAAAAATGACACTTTCTGCAATAGAGACTTAAGACTTTATTAAAATGTAAGGAAAATGTGTGTGTTGTTAGAGATCTAAGAAGACAAACAATGAGCTATAGTGCTGTAAGTACTACACAGGCAATATCAACCCTAAGGAAAAATAAGTGGTATTTTTTATGCAGATACTGACTTCTAGAAGAAGAAACCATACACACTGAGGGCATATGTACATAACAGTTGACCGTGAGGTAAGAGGAGAGAATAAAAGGTACCACTTATTAGAGGAGAATATTCATTTACTGTGAAGATAAGTAACAATTCTAATCTCACACCACAAACCATAGGTAACAATGAAACTTGAACAATTCCCTATCCAGGAAATAATTTATAATAGTATAGTTTGTGTTTCATTATATATTAAATGGTGTAGAAAACAAGTGGAAGAAGTTCTGAAGGACTTACTAAAGGATTCTACTAATCCACTGTTTGAGTGCTATCAGTGGATTACTCTTGAAGAAATAGAGAAGATTGCATAGTCTATGGAAGGAGCATTTCAGAATTAGGTGGTTCTCTGTCATTTTCATCATAATCCAGTAACTTCTTTATTGTAGGTGACAACATTTACAATTGCATAGTAAAGCAATATAAATATTGATGAAAAATAATGTCCAGTGCTATGGGTCAATATTGACAAAACAGAGCAATCTACTAAGAAGGAAAACACCTAGGCCAATACTATGCACAAGTATGAAGTTTAAGTGTATATAATCTAGAGGTTATAGGATTGCAATTGAGCACGTAGATTGTATGATGGTTAATCTCAATTGTGGACAGAGATTAGTAGAATATACCTATTTGATGACATTTCCAGAGACTCTTAAATCATGAGGGTCTGAAATAATGAATAGGTTAATCCCATTATGCATACATAATAAGATGGAATTTTTGGCAGGTGATGAAAGGTAAGAGATCAAGACTGGATAGTGAAAGATCACTGAGATATGTCCTTGGGGTCTGTATCTTTCCATGGCCCCTTCCTGTTTCCTATATACAATGAGGTAAAGAAGCTTCAGTGCCATATGATCCTGCTGCCATGATGTACTGCACAAATGCATGGGGCCAAGTGACCATAAACTGAGCCCTCAGAAACTGTGATACAAGATAAATCCTTCTTTCCTTAAATTGTCTCTGTGGGGGATAATGGTCACAATGATGATGACTATTTATACAGAAAGCTAGTACCAGAAATTTGAGTTGTTGCTCTGATTATTTGACAACATGATCCTTAGGTCTTTGTGGTAGGAATTTTGAGCTGTTTGAAGAAGCAGACTAAAGAAAGCCTAGATTGCTGTAAACAAAGAGTAATGGGCCATTCTGGTGGTAGTGTACAGCATAGGTTCATTGGCCAGGAGCAGTACTTCATGCCTCTAGTTCTAGCTACTCACGAGTCAGAGATCAGAAGGATTGCAGTTGCATGCCAGCCCAAACAAAAAGTTCATGAGACCCCTCCTTTTCAACCACTAAACAGCTGAGCATGGTGGTGCGTTCCTGACATCCCAGCCTTATGGGAAACATAAATAGGAGGATCATGGACCAGGCTGGCACAGGCAAAAATGTGAGACCCTATCACAACAACTAAAGCAAAAGGGCTTGAAGCATAGTTCAAGTGGCAGAGCAGCTCCCTGAATTCAAACCCCAATACTGCCATGCACATTTTCTTGAGGACATCTCAGGAACTAGACAAACCTCATCTATGGATGGTTTCAGGCTGTAAATTTGTAAACTTATTTGAAAGACTTTCCCTTGAAAAGGGAGAGCTTCTCAGCATGCCATTTGTATATGGCCACTGTAGGGAAATGTTTTCTTGGGTTTGGCCAGGCACTCAGTGGCCATTGCAGCCGTGGTCAAAATAGGTCCAGTTATTTCTTAAGCTGCTGGCAGGCCTTGACATCATCTATCTTATGCTGGTTTTTCAAGTATGCAGACTATAAGAGTTATAGGGTCAAAGAGGCTTCCACTCAGATTTCAAAGGAAGGTCTTGGAAGCCAGGCAACATGTGGTCAGGATCCCTGTGGGCAGCCAGCCCTTGAGAATGCAATATGAAAAGCTATTAGGGTGAAACCAAAGACATGGTGCAGGCACCAGTGTCTTCAGAGTAGAGTCATAAGATTTGAGTGGAGCCAGCCCAAGACAGTTGGCATGTGCGTTACAAAAGCAAGGACTTAGGAGTGGGGCTGTCCAATTCCTTTGGTACTCACACATCAAGTATCCCTGATGGATCTACAGGATTTAAAATTTCTTAGATACTGGTCTTGCTTTGATCTGATCATTCCTTGCTATTCTTCTGTTCTTCACATTTGGAAAATGATGTTTTGCTCTGTGCAATTATATGTTGGAAGTATGTAACTTGATTTTTATCTTTACAGGGGCTAACAGTGAAAAGTTGCATTGAGTCTGACAGACTTTGTACCTGAACTTTTGAACAATGTTGAGAATGTTAAGACTTACGGGACTCAGATATGGACTAAATATTTAATGTTATAATGTGGACATGAGCCTTTGGGGGCGAGAGGCAGAATGTTAGAGTTTCAAATGATGTGGCTGGGTGTCAAATTGACAAGGGGTGCACTTGTGATGGTAAATTTTAATTGACTAAATTAAGAACTACTTAAGAATTAAATAAAGCACACTTCTCGGTGTGTTTGTGATGAGGTTTCCAGAGGCAA
Organism: Castor canadensis; assembly: GCF_047511655.1. Classification (NCBI taxonomy): domain Eukaryota; kingdom Metazoa; phylum Chordata; class Mammalia; order Rodentia; family Castoridae; genus Castor; species Castor canadensis. Next base: position 59,266,724 of record NC_133386.1, read on the forward strand.
TTAGATCCAGAGGGCTGGGACCTAATGAAGAGATAAATCCCTGGATGGATTTATATGATGGTATATTAAGAGTTGGTCAAAGGCAGGATGTGGGTCCTAATTGGAGGAAGTAGGTTACTGGGGTGTGTCCTTGGGGTCTGTGTCTTGATCTTGCCTCTTCCTGTACATCCTTTTCTCTGTGTCCTGAATGTAAGTAATGTTGTGACCAGCTCTGTTTTGTAATACCCTCCCCTCCAAGATGGACTGACAACTCTGAAACAGAGAGCTAAATAAGTGATTTCTTTCTTTTAAGTTGCTTGTGTCAGGCATTTTTCACAACAAAGACAAAAGTAACTAAAACAGTAAGTAAACTACCAAAATACTTAAATCTTGTGGCAAATAAGCCCTATAGTAGCTTCATCCAATACTTTCAGATGCTAGCATTAAAGGAACACTAACATTGAGGTATGTGTGTCTGTGCATGTGAAATTCAGGGAGTAATAGAAGCAATGAATAAACTGACGAATAGCCTAATATAGAAGAAACATAGCCACAAGACATTTGATAAAAATAGTGTCAATGATTATATCAGTAAATTAGAATTCTTAAATTAAATAAACTCTACAATACTATACCATCACTTATTGAATTATATAATCAGATTCTCACACTAACATGAGAAAAAAACAAATGTACAAAATAATGTAAAAGTATAAAAAAATTGAATCACTTTGTAAAAAATAGACTTACATATTTAAGTAACCAAAACTAGAAGTTACAAGATTATTTTTAAATTTCAGTTGGAACCTATGTAAATGCCACAATGTATCCCCACCCATCACAATAAAGGAAAAAAATATATATACAAATAAATTTTGGTGGAATAATAAAGATCTATGAGAAGCTAAGCTCAAATTTTATACGAAAAAGATAAGAAGAACATGTCCTATCAGTTTTAAAGAGGTGTAATAAAGTCATAGCTATAGAAACAACTGAAAAAGGAATTAAAATTAAAAAGAAGATATTGATGAGCTATAACTGATAACTCAGAAACCATAAACTGTGCTTTGCAGACTGGATTTTGAGTAGGTATAGTAACACTTTGTAGCTGAAGATAGAGAAAATTTTCACATGCAGAAAAATAAAAATATGTGGCAATTGTCTTAATCTGTTTGTGTTATCATAATGTAATATCTGACACTGATAATATATATTAAAAAAGATTTATTTGCCTTACAATTCTGGTGGCAGAATGTCTAAACAGAATGTTGCTGCCCTCTGATGAGGATTACTTGGCTGCGTGGTGACATGGTACACAAGGAAAAGATGAAGAGGGCACATGCAGAAGAGATGCCACTCTCAGGTTAACGAATATGGTGTCAAGTGATATAACCTTCTCACACATTAACCCACCTAACCCAAATTAACACCATTTGAAGGTGGTGTCGTCATTACCCATAATACTTCTTAAGACTATCACAGTGGGAAACAAGTCTCAACAGGATTTTCAATGTGGACCAGAACATTTGAGACATACTAACAATTAAAATTTTTGTAACATACATAGAAATATATATATATATGTATATATACGTTACTTGGACACATATACATGAAATGTAAAGAGAATAAATGTCTTCATTTGAAAGCTAAAATCATGGCTGGGGATGTAGCTCAGTGGTAGAGCTACATCCTAACATGTGTACAGCCCTTGGTTCAACACCCTGCACTGCAAAAAAATAAGTAAAATTATTTAAATATTAATACTTACTATGTAACTATTTAGAATCTATATGGCATAGTGGCATGGAATATTTCAAAAAGGTCTCCAGGAGAATGTTAAATAAATAATAAATAAATTAGTAAGCAAATAAATGTAATGCATACTGTAATTCATACTTTATTAAAATTGCACATTTCTCTACCATGAATGGCAAAATCAATAATAGATAGTAATCTATAAATGCTGTTTGCAGTATATATAATAAACAAAATCTAAAGCAAAGCAATTGAGATACTTTAAAATTACTCAGAAACACAATAGAAGCACAACAAATATGGATAGATAGCTTTCATAAGTGGAAACCTTGTAGTATTAATGTATGCTAGTAAAAGAAATTGTAGACAAAAATTTCAAATCATTAGGAAAAGATGAAATACAATTTGAAGTAATAATAAGAAACCAGTTTTCCTCCACAATACTTGCTATATTCCAAGATTGAATGACTCCAATCATATAAAATATAGAAATATTGACCACATTGTATATGAGCTAAAAGCATGTCACAGATCGTGTGCACACTCACAGAAGGGAATTTTATAAGGATACCAGAGGGCAGGAGTATCAGGGATTACTTTAAGATTTGTCTATGACTGTCTTCACCTGAATCCCTGTGACTAAAGTTACTTCCATATGCAAAAATTAATAGTTGGCAGGCCTAATTTGATCATAAAAACAGAACCAGTGATTCCATAAGAAGAAATTTTGCCTGTGGACTGGAGAATTCAGCTGGTGGCCGAGAGTTGCAGAGTTCAAGCCATGCTTATGATTTTTGCGTTTTTCTAGACCCACCCCATAGACATATAAGCTAATTCCTTACACACATGGGAATTAGCTGTCTTCATTGGCAACTAACTCTAAGACATCACTGTGAGCTGTAGATCTTTTCTATGAGAGCATAATCCCATTTAGCTTTGGAGAAATTCCATTCCTCTTCTCACCAGCTCAGAAGTAGAGCTAGGCTGTTTTAGCATATGTCTGGAAAAATACTGAGTTGGACTGAACTGTAGAGCAATTCATTCCACTTCTCTCCATCAATAACCTGAGTGGTGCATGAGGGTTCCTAAAGAGAGCATGAGTGGGGGTACAATTTAACATCTGCTTGTTTGTTTTTGTGACCTTTCTTCCATGTCTTCAAATTTTCAAACTGTAAATATATTTGACTCTTTAAGTTCAGAAATATAAAGATCAAATTATGATAAAGAAGTGCTATAATAAAAAATAAGCAAAATGGTAAGCTAAAACAGGAAAGAGGACAACTATTTCTGAACTGTGTACTTAGAAAAAATATATATATATATAACAATGGGTATTTTGGTTGTATTAAATTATAGGTTATGTCTTAATATGCAAAGAAGGCAAACAAATGTGATATATTGAAAGAATACTATAAATGAATACTTTGTAGGTAATACTATTTGTCTATTGTTTGGAAGATAAAGTCACCCCAAATAACTAGACTGTTTAGATATGTTTAGAGGAAAGTATTGGAATATAAGTCTGAAATCTCAGGAAGGACTGATTGTAGAATGCACATGACAAACTTGTTCTATAAGACACCAGAACAAAATATGCAAAAGCCACTGGAGGTGTATGAATGGCTATGCGGCTTTCATGAAAATGAAGAAAAGAAGCATTTACTCTTAGAGAAAAACATTAAGGAAGAAAAGAATTAAAAAGCAAGAATACCTCATAAGGAATCATGGAGCCAAGGAATGGGAACTGATGTTTCAAAGGGGTAAGAGTGAGACTCTGGCCGCAAGGCTCCCAGGCTCAAAGTCTTGCTCCAGTATATCCTAGCTGCTGTTAGGATCTTAGGCAAATTTGTTAATAACTCTATGCCTGTGCTTCTTCATCTTTAAAATGAGTTAAACATAACATTAACTCATGAATTACTGTGAGATTTTTTAAAAAGAGGCTAATGCTCTTGAAACAGGACAATTTCTGGTGCATAGTAATTGATTCATAAATACGAAGTAGCATTTATATATTTCTGGTGCTATTTACACAGCATCATTCTGAGGGCTCAGACTGCTGCATCACTTCTCTGCATCAGTGGCCCACAATCTTTTAACCTCTGTAGATTTCTTCTATCACACTAATGCTGCTTTAAAAAATATATTTTCATCTACTTGGTTTTCTTCAAACACAGTTCACTGTTGTTTGGCATCCTAAAACCTAAAGGAAACCTCTAGAGCCTCTTTCTCTGATGGAAACATAACATTTATTTACTTAATACCAACTCAGTTTATGCTCACATAAGCTTTCCTAATAGACCTATGTAATTTCCCTAAGAAATTTAATTCTTTATTTCCCTTGTACACTTAAATGAAACAAAACTTATAGGCATTGGCTAAGATAAACAAACTTTCTCAAAGCTATTTGTTTATAAAATGTGCTGAACAAATAAAAATCTTTGCTCTTGTTGAAATGCACTGTGGTAATCAGGATAAGTTTAAATATGACTGTCACACTGAGATAGTCTATCTTTATTTTCTCTCCTTATGTTCGCTCTCCCTCAGATTATACACATGAAAGCTTCCTCATATTCTGTTAATCGTTTTCCTACCTGAATCCAAAATGCAATGGCTCCTATCACAATGGGCTTCTGAAAATAATAATAAAATTACAAAGAAAGGATTAGGATAATAGGCTAAGAATCAGAAACAGACAGCAGAGCCATCAGGAAGTAAAATGCCTGTTTATTATATGTTGTCATCAACAATTGGGAAAGCAACAAAGGAGATTGATGAGAAAACAATTTAAAATAGGTCACAGGTACATAAATAGGATGTTTTTCATAATGTGTCTACATTAAATGCACTTGAAAATTTTCTGTAAAAAATACAAACGAATATATATTTAAGAAGATATGTATTTCTATATAATTATATGTATTTCATATTTTTTCTCTTTAGAAAATTTCATCACATTAAATTTATCCATCTTTCACGAAATACTTGGTACATTAGAATTTGTTATTGAAGTAATAAATAAGACATTTATTAGATTTTTTAAAAATATATTTTCTTAATTATAATAAAAATCTATTAAAGTTGCTTAAATGAAGTTGTTTTGCTTATATTAAAATTAGTCAAATTTTGCATTAATTTTTTTCAGCTTTTTATTATGGGATGAAGGATTTTTATCTTTGTAATGGAGGCTAAAAGAACACAGGTAAGTACAATTCTTTAGAAGCTATTTTTTAATCTATAATAATTTATTATACTTTGAATCTGTCTAATTGGTACATATTGGACATATTCCAGCATCCATTTTTTGGTTTGTTTTTTAATATTTGAACTACAGGAGAAAATTTCTTATTTGTGTTGAAGAACAGTTATGATAATTAGCAATTCTCTATCCAAATCATCTTGTGAAACTTCCTTCAAAAATGATAGGTGTATGCCAACGTATTCTAACCATTTTTCTATATCAAACCATCAGAAAGTTCTTTTCCATGTTTAAATTTTTACAAACACACATAAATTTGACCCAGATGCCATGTGGCTTAGATGTAAACAATTATGAGTAAGAGTAAATATGCACTGCTTTACTGTAGAACATTCCACATGCAGAATCTAGGTAGGTATCAGTTGTATTTTATAAGCTGTTCAGGAAAATTATACAATCTTGATTGTGTGGGATTCTTTTTATGGGTATTTATGTATAAATACTTATCAAATATTTGCAGTTTATTATAGTCCAGTATATCACAATATTGTTTATAAGGAAATGATATTTTTCATGAACCTTATCCAAAGCTTTCCTACTTATTAATTTTTAGTGTAGTGGGATAATTGCTGGCAAGTTCTCTTTTTTCAATTTGTATGAGGTAGTGGAAAAGTGGCACATACATTCAATTACCAACACATTTTTAAGGAAATATTTTACTTCGCGTTAATATGACCAATCATCAGTTAATTGTTTATTTTGTAATCATTTTTAGCTACCTAATTAGTTCAAACATTTATTTAATTTATAGATTCCTTTTTTTGTCATTTATTAAGGGCCTGTTATGTAATAAGTACTATGCTAGATGTTGAAGAATATTGTCTAAACCTTGTCTTACAAGGATTCATCAACTAATAGACTGATTGCTGAAGATAGTTCTCTATACATTGAACAGAAAAATCAACATTGACTCAAAAAGAAAAAAAAAACTTTTCTTAGCTATGTTTAACCACAAGAAACTCTAAGAAGCAGAAATGGATAGCTTGGAATCCAATAAATAGGTGTCTAGGGAAGTAGTGAAAGATTAGATAGTAGCTTAAATGGAAAAGAATATGTTTTAGAATTTTATTTAAATCAATATTGACTTCTGCTGAGGGTTTAGCTTACCTGATTTTATTTTAAAAGCCATGAAATTCAATGTGTACAAAAATAAGAACAGAGTTTAATCAAAGATTTATTCTACTACTCCATAACTGTGCATCAAGTTAAGGACAAATCATACTTACTCATCACATGCATTGCTTTCTTTCTACTGCATGGGCCAGATGGTAGGTAGAACTAGTTGGACTGCTTTAGAAGCCTGGATCATTGCTTACTAGTCAGTTGGCCTTGGGCAGGTAACTCAGAATCTCTGCTAATAATACCAAGTTAAACCTAGGATTGTTGGAAGAGTAAATTGATATTTGCAAAGACTTAATGATGGACATAGACTGCATGCCATATAAATATTTTTATTAATTATCAGCATTAAAGCCCAAGATTCTCTGAGCTAATGTGATTAACTGGCTCTACTGTGGAGAAGAGGATGGTAAGCAAAGGAGATTGAACCAACAACTACTGACAAGCTGTATGACTTAGAGGAGATAACTGTTGTGACAGCATGTATTTCATTCTGTGAAAAAAAATTCACCTATAGAAAAATTCACTCAAAATTTATCTCATAGAAGCATATTCAACAAACACTTCTTTATTTTTAGAGAAACATTAGACTAAATGTAAGTTTAATTTTTTTAAATCAAAAGAGATTACATAGGAATGTAGCAACTTGAAATGTATTTTTCTTAATGTAAACAGTTTATGTAGTGTAGAAGGATTTTCACAAGAACAAAAGGCAACAGAAACAATTTGATAATATCATTTATGCCCCATATTCAAAGAGATAATCATGAATTTTATTGTATTAAAATTGGTCAGTTAAGGCTCAAGTACACTTCTGATATCTCATTCTTCATAACGGAAAGGTAAGCTTCCCTTTCTGTAGTCCTCCCTGACTCCACGTATGGTAAAAATTAATACTCTTATTTGGAATTTTCTTCATGAATAATGAATAACACACTAATACCTCTAGCAAGACCAGTAGTGTAGTTTGAAAGCCTGAGATTTGGAACGTCAATGGTGGAATTTCCAGTCTGATTGTGAAGATCTGAGAACCATGAATGCTGCAGGCAGAAAAAAAAGATAAATGTCCCATCTCAGTCAATCAATCAATGAGGGAATTCAACTGCAGGAGTTTTTCATTTGTGCATTTACAACCAAGTCCCTCAATGTATGCAAACTCACTTTGGGGAAGGTCATCAGCTTTACTCAGCCCACCAATTCAAATGTTAAGCTGTTTTGGAAATACTTTACAGACACATACAGAAATATTGTTCAACCAGTTATCTGGGCAGCCATTGGCCCAGTCAAATTGCTATATCAAGCAGCCATCACAATGTCTCAAAGGTGATGCTAACCATGTGTATATAAAGGAAGAGATCACTTTTCTTTTTTGGTCAATAGGCTCAATTCACTCTATTTTTTTAAATAAACATTTCTCTTGATATGGCTATTAATCCAGTCAAAGTTGTTTACATGGTATTCATGTTGACTTCAGAATTTAGAACTAGATTTAGCTAGTTATCGGTAATCAAAATCTTAACTATTTAACTATTCAGTCCATCCTACTTCTGATCTTGAAACAGGCAATGGAACAGGTTTCTCCCACATATAACAAAAATTTATTATAGTTCAATGAATATATGATCAATATAGTCCATCCAAATTATATTTTGGTATAATTCATGATTACTGATTATAATATTTGACATCTAAACGGTTTCTTTGTTTTCATTGTTTTTGTAGGAATGAATACCTTTGTCATTATAGAAATGGAATTCTATTAACTAAGTCAGTTCTACATATCCACACATATCTACACGAATATGCACCCTCACACACAAAAAACTAATATGTGCATATTAATGTGTGATATTATGTATTAATAGCAAATGTTAATACATATAAAATATATATTATGCTATAATATAGAAGCATATGCTCAGTTTTTACCATCATTGTCCATGGAAATTATTCCTAGTTAGGAACAGCTACCAGACTTTAAATTCCATAGCCATGATGAATTGTCCATTATTTTCATTTATTCAATTATTTATAATTTTGAGATTTTAATTGGTTTAAGATTATACCACACATACTATTTGGCTTTCCAATTAAATTGTAATTTCTTAATTACATCACTAGAAATTAAAGAAATGCAAATCATAGCCATAATAAGATACTGCCTCACTGCAGTAAAGTGCCAATTATCAAAAAGCCAATAAGCATAGGCGAGAGTGTGGTAAAAATTGAACTGTTACACATTGCTAGAAAGGATGTGCATTAGTATAGCTATTGTAGAAAACAGTATGCAAGCTCCTCAAAAATTTAAAAATATTTGATATTTCTATTTTTTTTTGTCTTATTCCTATGTACTGCACAAATTTTAAACTTTTTCCCCTAAAATGATAAATTAATAAATAGTTCTACTACATCATTCTCACCTTATCCATAAGTTATTATAATAAACTACTTTTGCACTCTGTTTTGTGAGACAGTTAGCATGAAGTTGAAAAGTCCAGGCTCTGAAATCAGAATTATTTTGATGAAACCAGAGATCCATTCATTTACTACCTCTCTGAATATGCCGCTAAAGTGTAAGAATACAAAACATAGAGAGATAGAATGAATAAACAAAGGAATGAATAAATCATGCATGAAATTAATAGAGGGCCACATCATTTTTGAAGAACAGGAGTTTGTAGGAGTTCTGCATATGCATGTTTCACATTCTCTTGTATTGTTGTGAAATTATTGTAAGAATCATTGGTATGTCTACCTCAACAGGAAGTTTCAACATACAGCATTGCTCCCCAAACAAAAATACTGCTGCTTAATACAAATTAAAATTCTCAATCTAATCTTCAAAAATGTAAATATGGTTTTAAATAAATTCTAAAATATTGTAATTTGGCATTCATTTCTGTACTACAGATTGAATCTTTTAATTATACTTTGAACATGAAATTTTGCAGTGCTGCTATTAATTTAGGTTGGTTACCTTGGAAACAACAGCTCTTACTTTTTCACCATCACTAATGCCATCTATTTCTTTAAAGCCAAAAATAATTTTAAATGGAGCTTTCAAAAGGTAGACTTTTTTCTTACTATTCATTTGGTAGGATAGGCACAGTATAATATAGTTAGGGTCAAAACAACATTCATTCATAACAAATATCACTGAGTACTTTCATGGTCCACTTTGGGGTTACCAATGATACAAAGACTTTTCATTTATTCTTCAGATGTCTGAAAGACAATAGCTGTTTTTGGTAGTGGAGCTGTGCTTGCTGTGATGTATCTATTCACTGTTGAATCAAAAGTACAGATTGATCTGGACTGATAATTTTGAACAGAATATTACAATAAGCACTTTACTGTCACTGAACTTCGGTAGAGACAGAATTCTTATTATATTATTACCGAATAAATGCTAAGTAGTACAGTAGACATTAAAAATCTCTAAATGGAAGTAGAACAATTAAATAAAAGCAAATGAGTGACTTTTTTCAGAGATTTATTGTTGCCATTTCAATAGTAAAGACTGATACAAACTATCAATTGATCCAAATATGATATACAATATAAATTAAATGAGGTATTTTTAACCTATTCCTATATTTCAAATGCCAATTTTATGAAGAAAGCAAAATCAGAGATTACCAAAGTTTTAGCCTCATTATACTTGTTGTTTATTTTAACTTAACAGTGAATTTCTAAGAATACTATATTATTCAAATTACTTAAAAATAATAAAACTTTATAATTGCAAAATTCACCATTTTTTCTCTGATTCTGGAAATGTTGAGGCTATCTGGGATATTTTCATATGAAGCTAAAACATTTCAGCAAAACTGTTTACTTTTCCTGTTGTACATAAAAGATAATAATAACATACCTTAGACAGTTCTACAAAGAGTATATAATAAAATACTAGAAAATATTCCTTCCTATGAGATAAAATGTCACATTTTTCTCATCTTGATTTGAAAAACAATAAATTGTATTCTTTCTATAAACTCTGTCCATGGAAAGCAGACATAAATGGCTAAGAGAACAAGCAATTATTTCTCATGTCCTAGTTTGGTTTATTCTGGCTTATTAAACTTTCTGCCTTTGCTCACATTTAGGTCTTTCTTTTTTGCCATACCTAAGTAAAGCTACTATCACCATCTTATGAAAGGTTATTGAGTGTCTAATTCTTGCTTGAGTAAAAGAATACTGGGCTAGCTCTTGGAAAATTCTTGGCAAGTGTAATCATACTTTTGAAATTTTTTCCTATGCAGTTCTTCAAACAGACTGAAGATGTTCATAGGATTTCTACAAAGAAGAAATTAGACGTTTTGTACTAACTACTAAGAAAATCCTGACTTGTTATAATGTAAATGGACTGGAATTTTAACATGCAAACTTCCTTCAAAAATACCTGATTCTAATGAGCTCAGTGTTTCAAAATTGTCTATATTTCTTGGAATTAAACACTATTTTTATCCCCATAGAGTTTCCAGTTTAATGAAGGAAGATACCTTAGCTGACTTCAAATGTATGTTTTCCTTACTTATCTACCCTCTTTTGATTTGGTTTATCTTGGTAAAACAGAAAGTACCAAGCCTTCTTAACCGGAATCTCTCTGTTTCTATCCAAATTATTCTCTTAACTATTCCCTTTCAAGTGAAGTTAATTATAAAAATAAAAGCCTCACCAATAATTACCTATCATCTTGTTTTCGTAATGCACTTAAATATTTATACTTCTACTCCTACATTAAACTAGTCAAATGAGAAATACTGCTAACAGAATTGCCTTATAAATAAAAGCTGCCCAGAAAGATGATAATCTACTTTTCTATGCCTCTGTAATTTTCTACACAAATAGGTTTTCATTGTGTTGCAAAATACTAGCAGATTACCAGTGACATGAAAAATGTGTCAGTACATATAAATGTAGGCTGATACTAATGAGTATTATTCATTATGTTATTGACTCCTAAGAGATCCTGTTTACAAAAGAAAATGTTTGAACTAAGTAAAAACAGTATGTCTAAAAAATATAAACCCTTCCTTCCTCTTTCATTAATTCTGTTATTTTCATTTAAAAAATCTAATTGTTTATAGAATAGTTACTATTGGTTTGCATTTGTATAGAGGAAAACTTTAAATAAAATATTCAATTATTCATTCCTAAATTTTATATGACCATAAAAACTAATGCTATGTAGAATTTTGTTTTAGAATTCACTTTGTCTTAGGATACTCAGAAAATGAAATCAGGAGAGAATAACTCTTTTTAAAATTTTAAATTGTACCATATTTCATGTTCTTGAATAATTGATTTTTTATTTCTAATATAGATTCTATTTTACAGGCTTAATTGAAAAGCAAACAATATGTTTTATATATATATATACACACATGTACACACACATATATGCATATATAATACAATGCACTCATATGTATGAGCTTTTAGATGATCACTCAAACCTATTAGGGCTTCTAAACCACCACATGGTAAATATTCAGAAGTTATACTGTATAGTGTCTTAGTGGCAAACTACTCATCTGACTTTTGTTTCTATTTTCCTAAAAATAAATGTTACTTGATAGGTTTATTTTACTGTATAATGAAACAAAAAATCTATGTTGTGATTAAACTTACTTGAGAAACTGTGTTTGCAAATGTAAGATAAAAAGAAGTTGAGTAGCAATCTGCAAGTAGTGATGAATATCAATGAGTTTGCCACTTGAGAAGGAAAACAGAAATTTTATATCTAGAAATTTGTAGAAAATATGTTTAAAAATGACCAATTATATTCATTTAAATTTGTTTTTAATTTAATTTTCACATGTATATTTCCTCTTGGGGAAGGAAAACTGCCTGACTAGATTATGTATTTGCTAAATATACTGGGATTTTGATCAGTAACCACTGTGACCACAGTACGTAAGAATATTTACACTATACAACAGATTCATATTTATGTTTATTAAAAATCATCAAGAAAGGAACACACTCTATTCCAATATAATACTTTATTAGATTCCCATTAAGAAAGGAAATTTTAAGTTCATCCAATCAAAAGAAATTATATAATTATATATTTGAAAAGATGGATGAATTAATCTACCTTTTTTTTTTTGCAGTACTGGGGTTTGAACTCAGGGCCTCCACTTTGAGCCACTCCACCAGCCCTTTTTTATGAGTTTTTTTGAGAGAGGGTCTGGAGAACTATCATTTGGACTGGCTTCAAACAGTGATCCTGCCTCCTAAGTAGCAAGACATGAGCCACCTGGGCCTGGCTCTGGTTTTTTTGTTGTTGTTGATACTGTATACTCAACATATTGTTTCCACAGAATCAGATTTCCTTAACTTAGTTTCTCTAAGCATATAGAAATATTTTTCAGAAATAGTGTGGATGTTTACTTTAATGAAAAAAGTACTTTTTCTGCTGCATCAATTTCCAAATGTTTTGAAGGCACAAGATATATGTAAACTGTAAATAGGGCAGGTAATTCAAAACTCTTAAACTCACAATATTAAATGTGTACAGTGTGTGCCTATCTTAACATACTGTGTCCCAAAACATAGCTGGAAAAAATGGAAAAGAGTACCTTGAACGTTTTATGGTAACAAGCAGAGTGTCTCTTTATGTTAAAGCTGTCAAATGCTATCTATAATAAATAGATAATATAAAATGCACCTCACAGTGCATTTTAATCTTTTCTTAAGTATGTCTGGGAAGTAAAATCTTCAGAAAAATATCTCAGGATCCTCAACAGTCCCCTTTTTCTCAAACTGAGATGGTGATTACCAACTACAGTGTGTTTTAAGTGAATACCTGAGGGGTGCAGAGACCTGAATATTTTCCAGTATTCTTACACTTCCCTCCATTCTCCCCCTGCCCCCATACATTTTTGGCAATATTCTTGCTTTGATCTGAGTCTCACACTTGCTAGGCAAATACTCTGCAGCTTGAGGCGTACCTCCAGTCCATTTTACTTTAGTGGTTTTTTACATGAGGTCTCATTTTTTTGTGTGTGTTGTTTTTACTTTTTAAAATTTATTTTTCTTTCTTTTATTTTATTGTTTTTACATTTACTTACAAGTGTATGTATACATTGTTTGGGCCACTCCCCCCGCCCCTCTTCCTGGCAGAATCTGTTCCTCCAACCCTCTTGTTGAAGAAAAAACAGGAGCGATAATAAGAAAGACATAGTGTCTTTACTAGCTTGAGGTGAAGATGGTTATACAGAGAGGTTCCTGGCCTTGCTTCCATGCACTTGTGTATTGCAACCCACATTGGTTCATCTCTGCCAGACTTCTTCTCTACTTCCTGATCCCCTTCCCACAGTGGTCTCTGCCAGTTTAAGATTACTTTATTCACTCTTCTACAGTGAGCACATCAACCACATTCAAGTTTTAGGTTTCCTTTCCTTTCTCTATTCTCCTGTGTGTGTTCTTCCCTTAATGTGTGATGTGATCCATGTCCAATAATATTACTGCATTTGTTTTAGGTCTATAATCCACATATGAGGGAAAACATGCGATTTTTGGCCCGCTGAGTTTGAATAACTTCACTTAAGATGATGGTCTTACCTTTTTGTCTGAGCCAGCCTGCGTAGCTGGGATCACAGACACACCTAGCTTGTTGGTTGAAATGGAGTGTTGCTGAGTTTTTTGCCTAGACTGTCTTGAACTTCCATTCTCCAGTTCCTACCTGTTGAGACTCATCTTCATTTTGATCTCCGATACAGTGAACTCCTACAAAGCTGTACTGTAATTCGGATACTGAAATTGCCAAAATTACGAAGCTTGAGTGTGACAAGATAGATTACTCACTGTTGAAGAATTTCTTGTAGTGTTTATTATTACATGTTGCCAAGGATTGTCTCTATTTTAATCAAATTTTTATATTAGAAAAATGTTCTCAGTCATCCTCGTGGTATAAGCCTGTAATCCCTGCTATTTGGGAAGCAGAATTATGAGGCTCATGCACTTGAGACTAACCCAGGGCAAAATTAGGAAGTCTGTATCTCAACAACAAAATGAAAACAAGAGATCAGAGGGCACAGCACAAGTGGTAAAATACTTGCCTAGTACTGCAAAAAAAGTTGTGAGATTAATTACATAAACTTTGTACATTATTTTTTAAAACAATTACACTTAGTATTCCATCTTCTAATTTGTACGAATCAATTAAAAGAAAAACTTTATTCAACATATTGGCTATATGTAACTACTTAAAATTTTCAATTTTATTTATCTAAATAGCAAAAGCATTCTCTTTTCTTGAATAGTAAAAAAAAATCACTGCATGAGAGGTAGCTTAAAGCACTATGCCATCAACTAAGTCTTTATATAATCAAAAAGGGTTCTGCAACTCTGGAACGTGCATTCAGTTAATACACAAACTTTTTGAAGATTGAGAGCATTCTGATTTATATTTTCTATATGACAGACCTTTTCTTTTATTATTGGAATCTCCTTTGTTGTAATCTCTTACTTATTCGTACCTCACATGTTATAAGAGATATTCACTCAACAGTTTTTGTGATAAAAATAATTTACTACTTGCATCTCTGTGTAGATTACACTCCAATGAAATTTACTATCATTATTAAGACATAATGACCAGCAGTTATTGCTAAATTGTGGAGACTTAGTAAGTATTATAAGAAGCATTATAATCGCCTTATCATTTAAATTAAAACAGTCCTAATTTTCTTATAATTGTCCCATCAAGAACATCTAAAAATATATACAAAAAGTGTCAACTTAATCACTATAGAAGAAAAACCAAGAGACACATTGAAAAACCCTCAAATTATTATGAAATTGATTTTCGTTATGGCACAAAGACTCAAATTAGAAATTGAAAGATATATGACCCTAAACATATGCCATTAAATTGTTCATGCTAGTGTTTTTATGTATAATGAAATTTATGAGTTGAAAAGCGCATATGGTCTCTGTCATTCAGAATAAAATGAAATATGCTTATGTTATCTCAAACAAACCCTCTGTGATTTACATCCAAAATACTTTCAGTAGAAGTATAAGCAGCTGTGCTTTGTGGACTGGCTAGCTTTCTGTAGTTTAAGATTGAAGGGACTATTTAAAAATTGCTCTCCCTGCTTCACTGTGTTTATACTTCATAAATTTAGTACCTTTAAGCAGGAAAAGGACCATGTTTTCTAAGGATGACTGAAGAGAATATATTATGATAAAAGTTGTAAGGTAAGCATAATTAATATGACACTATTTCTGATTAATCAAGAAATTTTTAAATATTTCAGATTAAAATCTGCGATCAAATAGATTGAATAAGAATGATAAATTTGAAATTTAGAAAGGAAATGGAATAATTTCAGGAAAATTGTTCAAATTGAAAACATAAGCCATGTACATGCCTATGATCCAAGTGCTCAGGATACAGAGGCAGGAGGATCACAGGTTCAAAACCAGCCTGAGCTACATAACAAGACCTTCTTTAAATAATAAAACATACGTATGCTCTCCTAATTATACAGCAGAAAGTGATTATAAATCTTTTTCTTGTGATTGTGAACTTAATTGTGCTGTTCCCCTACCCATTCAAATTCATATGTTGAAGCATTAATCCCTAATGGACTATATGTGCAGATAGGTACTTTGCAGAGGTAACTAAGTTTAAATGAGGTCATTAGGGTGGGGCAATAATCCATTGCTGATGTCTTTCTATAAAAAAAAAAAAAACGAGCTATCAGTATGATCACACACAGAGAATAACCTGTGAGAACACAATGAAATTGTGTTCTAACACAAGGAAAGGCCTCAGGAGAAGACAACCCTACCAGCACATTGAACTTGGACTTTCAGCACATAAAATTGTGATAAAATAAATTATGTTATTTAAGCTACCCAGTCTTTGGTATTCTGTTATGGTAGCCCTAACTGACTGACACAGTTAGTTAAGTAGTTACATATTTTCTGTGACTGTGAAAATTAAAAATTGGCATTAAAATTGTATCCATTTATACCAGTTAATGTTATTGATCGATGAAAACAATGTATTTTATAACTCAATCCCATATTTAAACAAAGGTAATGGCTAGCTACCAAGGCTCTCAAGATATTTATAGAGATTGAACACAAAATCACCTGAGCACTAATGTTCATTTCATCTCTCAAATGTCTACAATAATTGTCAGAATGTTAAATAAGTTAATTTGCTCTTCTTTTCTGCCTGAAAACATTGAAACAAAATAAAGAGAACTCGAGTAATAAACATAGAAAATCCACAGTTTGCTCCACCCAAGAGTCCAGAGTATTGAAATAGTGACAAACTATAAATCAAGTCAAAAGAAATATGATTGAAGTACAAATAACTTCTGAATGAGGTACTTTATGGGGACAAAGAGAAATGATGAATGCACTTTGCCTAGATTAAAGTTGTTCAAATTGGGGTCTTTGAGTAGGATCGGGAAACTTTTTAACTCCTTGAAATATGCACAACTTTTCCTGGTCATATGCACAGAAGTAAAAAGAAATGATGTAGGTTACAAAATTCCAATTCAAATAAGTTTATTTGCAAAAGGGATTTATTTTAGGGATACCAGCAGCATTTACATAATAGAAAACTGTACACTACTATTGTAAGTAAACTACAGAAACCATTGCAAGAAGGACTCAGGGCTTCCATAGCTCTGCTTCCTCAGTCTTTGCTCTATGTGCCAATTTATTTCCTCCTACTGCAGAAAATTGCCCAGGAAATGATAAAAAACTAACAGCTCAAGAGTTTTTAATCTTAAAAAATAAGAAGACTCACTCTTTCTTGCTTTCTTTAGAACTGACTTCAAAAATTCTAGGGAAGGCTTTGACTACTGCAGGCAGTAATATTGGACTAAGATTTTGATCAGTCTGTTTTTAAAATAGCCACATGGTAAGAATAATAGGGAAAGAGTGGCTGAACATGGAGCAGTTCTTGGTATATATACCAGGCTAAAACTTTCAATTAATTTTAATTAATTTTAGCAAGAATAAAAGAGAAGAGCAGAAGCACTTCAGGTTAATAAAACAGTAAGTGAAATTAAAATAAGTGTTATATGTGGTATGTACTACAGAGAAGTTATAAATATAACCTAAATTCAATCACAATGGCTAATGTATACACATGTGACTAATGTGTACTATCTAATTCGTGCAATAAGTGATGTTTTAATTGGCATTTAGCATTAGCATGGTATACAGTATTGTTTTCAAAATGTGTTTCAAAATGGAATTCCATGAAATCCAAGGATTCCCAAAGTGTCATTTATGGTGGGGAGAGGGAACAAAGCCAGAAAAAATGGCTTAATATCCCTGTCAGTAATAAGTTCAAATTTATGCATTTTATTTACATGTCTATATAAGCTATGGATTCAAGAAAAAAATTTAAAATTTGATTGCAGAGTCATGGAAATAGTGTAAATAAGAAAGGGATTATCAAGTTGCAAATATAGAATTATCTTCTGAATTAAGGAGGAATAAGGGGAATGATGCAACTCAAAACATTAATACAATATGGAAGTTAATGCAGTATTCTCCAGCAGCAATGATGATCATAAGAAAGAAAAGGTTCAAGATATATTGAGTAAGAGGAAATGATAAGCTTTTATGAACCAGTAAATAGGTTGATTCAGGGAACAATTAGGAAACAGAAGATGAAAGAATACAAAATTAAACTCAAATTTGGTGTTTCTGTTATTGAATAATATGGGAGAAACAATGGTTTTGATAAAGGTAAATTGTCTCAGAGCATATTGAATATCCTTTAGTCAGTCAGAAATTCTAGTCTGAAGATAATAGGAAAACTAAAAGCTGAACAAAGTAAAATGTTTCTAAAGGGAAGGTTAAGCATCTTAGACTTGGTCAGAGTGTCTAAAAGCAATGTTTGCAGAAAGAAAGATTGCCAAAAATGAAACCCTGAGAAACTGTAAAATTTAGAAAATTGGCTGGAGGAGAAAACATTGAGAAACTGAGAATGAGAAACCAAGAAGCTAGATGATTATCTAAGGATAAAATGTGCCCTGGAAATCAAACAAGGGGATACAAAAGGTGAAGAATCAAATATTAGACAAAAATATGAAAAAGACAATGCTTAAAATGTTGATTGCAGTTGTCAATAGGAAGATGCTTAGATAGCTTAGTTAGAAAAGTTTCATTTTGGAAGCCTGAACATAGACTAGATTTAAGTTATCTAAGAGGCAAAGTAAAGTAACAAAGAATAAAATCTAACATAACTCTAAAAACTTAACAATGAACTGAGATGAAATATAATAGAGACAACTTTATTCTTTGAAAACAATTTTTAAATCAAGAAAATATTCTGAGAATTTTATAGATAATAGCAAAAGTGACTTGACCTTTATTTTAAATATTTTTTATCAGAATGGGCTAAACTAGACAACAGCAATAAATGTTCTACCAATCTTAATGACTTAAAAATTACAAAGAAGGCTGTCACTCAACATACGTAAATATTGCAGGCAAACCAACAATTGATCTCTTCACTACTTCCATGATTTCCCATGCAGGGAAAGGAGGATGGATGCATAGCACAGCCTCTTAAGTTACTGCCTCACACTGACATTTCATTGGTCAAGTAGAATAGACTTTTATAAATCCTAAGACAATACCTAAGTAGAGGGGCACCAGAGATATTTTCTGAATGATATATAAAATTTATAAACATATTTCTGTTTTATTAATCTTACTAGAAGCCAGTACACCTTCCTCTGATGACCTTCCATCTTCTTTTCTGCACACACACACACACACACACACTTTCCTCTGATTTCAAGAAATAGGCTAGGATGATTCCACATGAGTCTAAAATTGTCACCTAAAATGGATTGGTCATTGCATTATGCAGTCTTTCTCAGAGAAAGGCTAATTCTCCTCTTGATTCAGACATGAGTCCATACAATACCAGACTGTTGTGAGTCTGACAAAGAAGGTTAATGTCATGCTATTGAGCTAAATTAGGTTTTCTACCTTCCCCTGATTTGCGTATCAAAAGATTTAAATGAGTTCATATATTACATTAGCTTATTAGAAGCACCTTAAATCATATCATTAAGGTATTAGTGAATCTTTCTAAGGTTGCTTCTAACATCTGAAGGATACCTTATTAAAGTTCACGGATATACTCCATATTATCATCAAATAATGTATTAGTATCAAAATCTGCAGTTAAATTGAATATTATAATAGCTTTTAATTTTGAGTTGTAATGAGTGCAAATGGAGTTTTCATGGCTTAGGTTTGGGCTGGAAAATAGAATGATATAGAGTTAAGAGGAAGCAAGCATTTAGAACTCAACATGCAATGTAGAAATACAGAAATGAACTATAATTTCATTTATAGCTACACAATTGCATTCACTCTCTCACCATGACTCCAGAGAGAATTTCTCCTGAAGGATTTACATTACATAATGGCATTTACCAAAGAATAGACACCCATATTATAGTGAAATTTGTAATAAAACATCTACTATTCATACAATGATTTATATTTTTCCATAGTTTTCTAATTTTATATATATATATATATATACATTAAAAGCAATCATAAAGCTTTAAATAGTATATGATTATGGCTTTCTAAATAAATAAAAGGGAAACATTAGAATTATCAAGATAGTATGAAGATAATCATTTGTAAGAATCCAAAAAGAAAGGGTGGTAAATAAGTTACTTAGCTCTATTAAAATTATAGTTAATTGAAGAGCAGCATTCAAGAACAGATTTGTTGTAATAGAAGTACTTGTTATAAGAAACTTCAGAGAAGTAAAATTACAGAGAAAGAAAAGGTCAAATTTAGCATGTCAGTTGAGGATAGATGGAGAAAATAGAAGGAGAAATGCAGCAAGTTTTGGCACTAGATCAATAGCCTCAGGGCTGGACAATTGCTAGAAGTAATCATAGGTTCTGCACATGAATATAAGCTGGTCACTATTAGAATCATGGTTCAATGTACAAGAATGGACTTAGATTTCACCTGAGTGCAGTATGAATTGAAATGGGAGGGAATTTAAATGGGAGCTCTTGACTAGTGATTTATATAAAATCATTCAGCAAGCAATATGAAGAGACAATTTTCCATTAAGCTATTCAATCATTATCTTGTCAGTTACTTTATCTTTAGAATTGAATGACTGGATTAATTGACCCTGACATGGCAGCTAAGAAATGGGGAAAAACAGGCTAATTGACTTCTCTGAAAACTTTCAGGTAGACAATTGATGCAGTAGTCATTACAGACTGTGAACCAGTCTTATGCTGTAATAGCCTGGATCTCAAGAGCGTCCCACAAATAATTTCATAAATGTTTACTGTTGATCTGATTTCAGAATGTATTCACAGATTTGTATTGACATAAGATATCAAGCAATTCCATGTATAGTATTTAACCATCTCTTCTTTTAAGTGAAAGCAAATCTACATGAACGATAATTATGAAAAGCTAAATGTTATTAGAATTAAAGTTCAAAATGTTAAACCTGCAAATTGGCCTCTACACATTCTTACTACTCTCATTTAAGGTAATCTTTACTAAATGCAGATTTAACAATAATATTTCTGTTTGTCTTCTTTTATTTTTTAAGAAAAGGTCTTCCTCTCCCTCTGTAGCCCAGGCTAGGCTAGAACTTCAGACCCACTTGCTTTGATCTAAGTGCTAGGATGCTAAGACTATAGCCATGCATCACTATGCCTAGTTCAACTTTTAACTTTTTGAGAAACCTTCATCATATTTTCCATAATGGCTGTGATCATTTATATTCCAACAAATGTAAGGGATTTTTTTCCTCCATATTCTTGCCAAATTTTTTTTTTGGCAGTATTGGCTTACGAACTTAGAGTCTAGCACTTGCTAAGCAGGCATTTCTCCACTTGAGCCATGCATCCGGCCCTTTTTCTCTTTGGTTATTTTTCAGGTAAGGTCTCACTTTTTGCCTAGACCCAGATTCAGATTGTAATCATTTTATCTATGGACTCTTGCATATCTGGGATGTTTTTACCTGGGATGGCCTTAAACCATAATCCTTTTGACCTCTGTCTCCAGTATAGCTGAGATTACAGGCATGGGTCACTGTACCTGGACTTAACAATAACTGGTTGTAAAATTGTTTTTTAAATTGTCAGAACACAAATAAATGGAAACATACCCCATGTTCATGTATTAGAAGAACTATTGTTAAAGTCTGTACACTGTATATATCTATAGAATCAATGCATTCCCTATCAAGCTTCTAATTTCTTACCCAAATAGAAAGATGTTAACTCTGTATGAAAACACAAATACCTAAAATAGGGAAGACAATCTTGAAAAAAGAAAGCTGTCTGACTTCAAAATGTACTCCAAAGCTATGCTAAACAAAAGAGCATGGGTTGTCAGAACAACCAATACATGGACAATGGGAGACAATAGAAAACCTGAAATAAAGCTGCCAATCTACAGCCAATTAACTTTCCACAAAAAAACCACATTGGGGAAAAGAGAGTTGCTGATAAATGGTGCTGTGAAAACTGGATATTCTATGAAGAAGAATGAAACTGTGCCCCTATCTTTGAAAAATCAAAAATGGACAAAAGACTTAAATGTAAAACCACAAATTATGAAGTTGATACAATTAAATATTATAGGAAGCACTTCAAGACATTGGGTTGGGCAAGGACATTGTGTGGGTATGAACTCAAAAGCATAAGAAACAAAAGCAAAAATAGTCAAATGGAGTTACCTAAAATTAAAAACCTCTGCACAGCAAAGGTAGTGAGTGAAAAGCCAACCTACAGATGGGAGAAACTTGGAAATTGTACTTCTGAAAAGGAGTTAATATTCAGAAATATAAGGAAGTTAACAACTCAATACCAAAACTATTAATTTAAAAATGGCTATAAAACATTAATAGACATTTTCAAGGGGAGATATACAAAGAGCCAACAGGTATTTGAAAAAGAAATTCAGGGAAATGCAAATTAAAATAACACTGAGATTTACAAGAGAATATCTATTACCCACAAGCTACAAATAGGTCAGGCTTGGTGGCTCACATCTGTAATCTCAGTTAACAGCAAGCAGAGATTGGGAGGATCATGGTTCTCCTCAAACAAGCATGTGTTCTCCATTTGTCACACATCATAATTCTGTGCTGCTTTTATTCAATTTCTGAAGATACTTATTTTACATATTTTTAAGCTTTCTAGTTATAGTCATTGGAAGCTTCATTCCATATACTACCTTAAGAGTCAATGACATGGAACTCACATCCTTTGTCAAGTCAAGATTCTTCCCTGATTTTTTTTTTAGTTACTTCTCTTTGAAGAAAGACCTTCTGCCTTGCCTTGATTTTATTTTCGTGGCTACTTGCATCATTGGTTTGAATATCCTCAGGTGTAGGGAGCACTATTAACTGCCCCACATAAAGATAGTGCAGAAATATAAGTATCATTTTAAAATTTTTTTCCTATAATTAGATCACAAGCCTTCTGCCCAAAGTTAGTACAACAGCTAACCTATTGTAGTTCACCAGAACCCTCCATCACTGCTGTTTTTTCACCTGTCGTTTCTTACCTTAATTCCCCTCGACTGTCAACCACCTCTGTACTTTCTGTGGGATCTTACTGTATGAGCCAACAGTGTACTGTTAGTTTCTCAGTAGAAGTCTGAGAAACAGAATCAAAACATATGAAATGAAGCATAATATCTTGATGTTCTCCTTTGAGGAGGCATGCTTTGCCTCAGGGGTGCTTAATGTAGTAACAGTGACAGATTTTCAGATTCTTGAATTAATCACCCTTCATCAGTCATCAAATAAAGTTCGTGTGTGGTTGTCACAAACACTTTTTGTTCCTATTATCCACCACCTCTTAGTTTTCTTTCCAAACGAAAACTGAAATCTTCCTAACTTGTTTTGCAGAAAATGCTGCAAACTTTATTTTCTGGCCTGTTTAGACAATTAACTAATCTCAGTCAATAAATGGGTTTTATAATTTTCAGTATCAGAAGGATCCATTTTCCTTACATATTTCCAAATAAAGACATTTATTTGGCCTCTGTTTTGTTGAATTCCACTGATGTGTAAAGTGAAATATGCTTGCTTGAATTTAATTCTCATATGCTGCTTTTTTTAGGATATACCTTTCTTTACTTCACCCATAAGTATCTTTCTGCATGCTGAGCCTGTGTTTTTTCAATTAGCACCTCCCACATCTCAGCTGCTCATGCCCCAGAGGCTGACTCTAACACAGAGCATAGTTTGTGTTCCAATGACAACTAGCAACTTATTGTGTTCTGCCAGTGAGACATACCGACAAGACATGGGGAAGGGAGAGGCTAAGACCCCTTAGGATAGTTCTTCACCTTTTTCTCTGTTCTGTAAAATGTTTAGACAGTGACTCAATATCTCTTTGACTTTTAATTTTTCTTCTGGTAGCAAGTGCCCAATGTTTCCAGCTCTCCCTAGATTCCAAATCATAATTTCCACATTTTACTTCTTTAGTTTAATATGTTAACACCTTCAGCTATTTCCAGTACTTGATTGTTTTTTTCTTCCAAATAAAAGCTTTACTTTCATTTGAATCTTTGAATTACTTATATCATTTTCTGTTTTCTACTGGGACCCTAAAGGATACACACAAATTACATGAGACTTCTCTTAAAAGTGGTAAGAAAGCAGAAATTTGTTTATTTTCTTCTCAGTATTGTTAGAGTACACACATTGTGGCAGGTAGCCTAGTGAGCTTTTTCATTGAGTTCATTTAGCTCCTTTATGTTTTATGGGTAATTTTTTTTTTTTACAATTTATTTACTTTTCAGGAGACTTGCATTAGCTGTTCCTTCTACCTCAGTTACTTTTCTCTGTTTTTTTTTGTGTGTGTGTGTGTGTGACTAACTCCTCTTCATTCCTTAAATTTCACATTTTCCTTCTTAGAGAGGACTTTCCACTGATGTTTCTGTGTAAAGAAGCACCTACCCCAGCCACTCTTCAGAGTGTCTACCTGTACATTTTCTTATCTAATTTGTAATGACCTTCCTTTTCCTTTTATATTGTTTATATTTTCCCTTTTTATTGTTTATGTCTCATTGATGTAGAGATGTATAGTTCATGAAAGTGGAGTCCTTGGTTTTATTAATTAAAATATTTCCCAGTATCTAAAATATAGATTTTGCCACATAGTAATTGATCAATAAAAAAGCAGCATTGTTTCAAACTCCAAAGGAATGAAGTGCTTGTTTCAAGGCAATTATTCCCAGACTATGCTTATGTTTTCAGGAAGCACTTCTCTAGTACACCTGCTTTGGGAGCTCCAAGCTCCTGTGTCCTCAGTTATTGGTAATGGTGCGTATTTTGTTCCCAGATGAACAGGCTCCCTTAGAATCCCTGTTTTTGCACAAAGTCACAGGCACCTGAGATCCACATGTGCAAAGCATTTCAAGGTGTCTCACAAAAAGGAGTCTCACAAGGTTGAAGGTTAATCAAGGATTTATTTTAGTCTGACATTGTAAAATTAGAAAGAATTGGGGAAAAACAGAAACACTGCCTGCTCCATAGTCAGGAAATGGGATTAAAGACTCAAAAACTTCTTATCTACAGATTTATATTTTCTGAATTTGGGACTACATGTGGTCATGTTGTATAACAACATCTAATCATTAAGACAATGGATCTGAGTAGCTCAGATGCATGCTGTACATGGTGATGTCATCTAGGAGTACCCAAAACACAAGAACAACATGTAAGTTTAAGGTCTTCCCATTGCCAGACATGCCTTCCATTCTTTCTGTAAGAGATGCTCAAACTGCTTTAGGTGAAAAGCATGGACTCCTTTCTCAGGCCCATGAATTAACTAAAAGCAGATGCGTCATGTCCATATTAATCTACTTTTAACAAGGAGCACTTAATGTTGTTGATGTAATTCTGTCAATCATAATTTATCATCCTAAAATGCTGCCTGCAACAGAAATAACCAAATGTTCTGACAGTTGCTAAACTACTTTTCAGTATTTTAACCACAGCAATTTTATGTCTTGTCATTAGTAGTCTGGGTCCTTATCTGGCACATTTGCAGTCAAACCCATGGAAATGACCCCAATAAGTACTCA
The DNA here is from genome assembly GCF_047511655.1 of Castor canadensis. Taxonomy (NCBI): domain Eukaryota; kingdom Metazoa; phylum Chordata; class Mammalia; order Rodentia; family Castoridae; genus Castor; species Castor canadensis. The sequence goes on from NC_133386.1 coordinate 59,291,940, forward strand.
TTCATCAATTTCTAAATATTTGCTCTTGTTGCCTTTTTGTATTTTCCTTGTGAAACTTTTAACTTTTGTCTGGTGACATTCTGTGGCATTCTTAACATGCCAGGACATCATCTATAGTCCAGAAAAAATTAAAAATGGATGTCACTAGAAAAGCCACTTCTTCTAAACCTTTCAGTTGCTTATAATTTTGCCAAATGGGTCTTACTGGCATTGACTCCCACATAAACTGCCTTGCTTCCCATCTGATGTGAAATCAAATCAAATCATTCCAGAAAGAACTAGTCCCTGCAATAATGGACTTTTGTTAACCATAATGGCAAAATCTGAAGATTGGCAGAATCTTCAGAGGAGACTCTTCAGAGACAAACATTTTGGAGACAATGGGGAAAACCTGTAACAATCCAGATGGAGTCAACCTGTGCCAACCCTCACGAAGTTACTGAAGTCAAGAGGTTTTAAAGAAATGATCTACCTATGGCTACTAGACATTCAAGCCCTTGCAGTGATCTCTGAAAAAAGGCAAACTCATATTTTTTGCAAAGGCCTTCTATTTATGTAATGACAAAAATGATTCTGTTGACTATAAATGTATCTTTCATTAGTATAAAGTTATTTTAAAATGAGTTCCCCTACACAGTTTATTTAACTGAATGGCTTCTGACTTTTACTTCCTTTCTCATTTATAGCAGTGTTTCTAGTTTTTGGCTTGTATACTAGAGTGATTATTTGTCCCCTTCTCCTGTACTAATTTATCACTAGCCAAGAAACCCTAATTCCTTCAAGATTGGGGAATTTTCAAACATAAGTGGAGAATTCTAAAAGTGTTCAAGAGAGATTCCAAGATGGCAGCTAAAGGGAGGAAGCAGAAAGTGTGCCTCCTATAGTGAAATCTTGGAGAGATGCTGAAGACACACCTTGCAGGCAAAACCACTGAGAAGAGCCAAAACTTTGACTCCTCCACACCTCCAGCCAGCGCAGAGCATCTCCACTTTCCATTAAATGGAGAAACAAGGAGGGCCCCCAGGCCACCAGTCGCCCACGACCAGATGGCTTGGGAAGATGCGTACAAGGTGAGCTTAGCGGTACCATGGTATTCCCACAGACAACTCTGGGCCAGGGCAGCATAGCCCCCTGGACAGACCAACCTCCACCTGGGGAAAAAGAGAAACTGAGTAATAAGCAATAAGAACAATAAAGAAACATGGGAGAGAGGATGGGGCGCACTGAGCACTGAAGATTGGGGGAAGGGAATCCTTCCTGGAACTGTAAATAAACAAGCCGGGCCAGCGGGAGTGGGGGTGTGCGCCCAGCAACCAGGAGCGGGAAAGCATGTGAGAGTGGTGGAGGGAGGAAAACTCCACAGGAGAATGGGGAAGACCCACTTCCCACATGAGCTGTAAACAAACATGGCTGCTGGCAGGAGCAAAAGCACCGCCCAGTAATCAGGAGTGGAAAAACTTGTAAAAGTGGCAGTGGGAGGAAAACTCCACAGGAGACAGGGGAAGACCCACTTCCCACATGAACTGTAAATAAACATGCAGGCCCGAGAAAGTGGGTGCAGTGTCACCTCCCCCAGTGTGCTTAGAAAGGGGAAAGCTTGTAGCAAGGCTCGCACACAGGAGAACTCAGAGTAAACAAAGCCTGCAGGGCCAGGTGAGTGTTAAGCTCACCCCTGAGATCTGCATAAATAACACCTCCAGCAACAGCAGGCTGACAGCAGCAGGCAGGCAAGCCACAGCTGCAGATACCATTCACAGAACTGTTTCCAGACTTATTTTTTCTTTTTCTCTCTCCCTACCTTTGATGAGAAAAGGACCGAATTACACCTGCATGCTGAAAAATTTACTGAAACTGTATTGCACTTGAACTTGGGACACCTTGTGGGTTTTTTTTGTGTCGTGCGTGCTGTTTTGTTCTACTTTCCGCATCCCCTTTGATGAGACAACTACAGAACAACATCTGAGGCACCATCTCCAGGACTGGAGACTGAGACAGACACCAAAATTATTAAGACTGAAACTTCATTGCACTTGAACTTGGAGGTTTTTTCTTTTTATTTTTTATTATCTATTTTTCATTTTGTTTTATTTTATATATATATATATTTCTTTCATTTACTTATTTTTTATTTTTATTCTTATCTTTATTCTTTTTATTTTTTATTTTCAATCCTCTCTCTGTCTCTCTAATGCCTGTTCAGCTTACTGTCGATTAGTACACTAATGCTCCCTGTTTATACCTTTGAAAGTTTCTTGTTTGATTCCTTGTTTTGTTTTCTCCTACATGTCTGTTTATTTGTTTTTTCCTTTTCTTTAACTTCTTGCCTTCCATCTCCTCTCACCCTTCCATTCTAAATATTACCATTGTAATTATTACAAGCTAGAAAATACTTAATTGCACACAGTACAGGGACAGTAACAACACAAAGGACAATGATGGGAAGACAGAAAAAACAGAGAAACCAGTTTCCCCACAGCAAAAAACTAGTACAGGAACCAGAGGGGACTGAAGAAAACAGACACTCAGATCCAGACTCCAACAAAATGAAGATAAACTATGCCAAAGGACCCAATGAAGCCCACAAGAATAACTTAAAAGAAGACATACTACAGGTACTCAATGAGAATTTTATAGAGATGATTCTGGATAGGGTTAACCAAAATGTGCAGTAGACACTCAAGAAATTCTAAGACAACAAAAATAGAGAATTTGAAAAAGCAAAAGAAGAAATAAAGGAAACCATAGAAGCACTGTATAAACACCAAAGTGAAATAGAGAGCATGATTAATAAACAGATAATTGAACTCAGGACAAAAATAGACAACATTAAAGAGGAAACCATCCAGGATTTGGAAAACCTCAGAAAAAAGAATGAAACAGAACTGCAAAAAAAAAAAAAAAAAAAAATGGAAGGCCAATCCAGCAGAATATAATAAACAGAAGACAGAATCTCAGAACTCAAAGATGAAATGGTAATTAAAGGAAAAACTGAAGAACTATTAATTAAACAACTCAAGACCTGTGAAAAGGAAATGCAAGAACTCACCGACTCCATCAAAAGACCAAACTTGAGAATCATGAGTATCAAAGAAGGAGAAGAGGTGCAAGCGAAGGGAATGTGTAATATATTCAACAAAGTAATAATGGAAAATTTCCCAAATCTAGAGAAAGATATTCCCATACAGATGCAAGAGGCCTCCAGGACACCAAACACACCAGATCAAAATAGAACTACCCCATGACATGTCATCATTAAAACAACAAGTTCAGAAACTAGGGAAAGAATATTGAAGGCTGTAAGAGAGAAAAAACAAATAACATACAAAGGTAAACCCATCAAAATCAAGCAGACTTCTCAACAGAAACATTAAAAGCAAGAAGAGAATGGGGTGAGATCTTCCAGGCACTGAATGAAAATAACTTCAACCCCAGGATACTCTACCCAGCAAAACTATCATTCAAAATAGAAGGAGCAATAAAAAACCTACAGCCAGCATTATACTTAACGGAGAAAAACTGAAACCATTCCCTCTAAAATCAGGAACCAGACAAGGATGCCCACTATCTCCACTCCTATTCAACATAGTACTGGAATTCCTAGCCAGAGCAATTAGGCAAGAAGAAGGAATAAAAGGAATACAATAGGTAAAGAAACTGTCAAAATATCCCTATTTGCAGATGACATGATCATATATCTTAAAGACCCAAAAAATTCAACTCAGAAGCTTCTAGAGATCAACAAAAGCTACAGCAAGGTAGCAGGATATAAAATCAACATAGAAAAATCATTAGCATTTCTACACACTAACAATGAGCAAACTGAAAAAGAATGTATGAAAACAATTCCATTTACAATAGCCTCAAAAGAAAAAATCAAATACTTAGCTGTAAACCTAACAAAAGATGTAAATGATCTCTACAAGGAAAACTATAAACTTCTGAAGAAAGAGATTGAGGAAGACTATAGAAAGTGGAGAGATCTCCCATGCTCATGGATTGGTAGATTCAACATAGTAAAAATGTCGATACTCCCAAAAGTAATCTACATGTTTAATGCAATTCCCATCAAAATTCCAATGACATTCATTAAAGAGATTGAAAAATCTACCATGAAATTTATATGGAAACACAAGAGGCCACGAATAGCCAGGGCAATACTCAGTCAAAAGAACAGTGCTGGAGGTATCACGATACCTGACTTCAAACTATATTACAAAGCAATAATGATAAAAACAGCATGGTACTGGCACAAAAACAGACATGAAGACCAGTGGAACAGAATAGAGAACCCAGATATGAAGCCACAAAACTATAACCAACTTGTCTTTGACAAAGGAGCTAAAAATATACGATGGAGAAAAAGTAGCCTCTTCAACAAAAACTGCTGGGAAAACTGGTTAGCAGTCTGCAAAAAACTGAAACTAGATCCATGTATATCACCCTATACCAATATTAACTCAAAATGGATCAAGGATCTTAATATCAGACCACAAACTCTAAAATTGATACAGGAAAGAGTAGGAAATACTCTGGCGTTAATAGGTATAGGTAAGAACTTTCTCAATGAAACCCCAGCAGCACAGCAACTAAGAGATAGCATAGATAAATGGGACCTCATAAAACTAAAAAGCTTCTGTTCATCAAAAGAAATGGTCTCTAAACTGAAGAGAACACCCACAGAGTGGGAGAAAATATTTGCCAGCTACACATCAGACAAAGGACTGATAACCAGAATATATAGGGAACTTAAAAAACTAAATTCTCCCAAAATTAATGAACCAATAAAGAAATGGGCAAGTGAACTAAACAGAACTTTCTCAAAAGAAGAAATTCAAATGGCCAAAAAACACATGAAAAAATGCTCACCATCTTTAGCAATAAAGGAAATGCAAATTAAAACCACACTAAGATTCCACCTCAAGCCTGTTAGAATAGCCATCATTAGCACCACCACGAACAACAGGTGTTGGTGAGGATGAGGGGAAAAAGGAACCCTCTTACACTGTTGGTGGGAATGTAAACTAGTACAACCACTCTGGAAAAAAAATTTGGATGCTGCTTAAAAAGCTAAACATTGATCTACCATTTCATCCAGCAATATCACTCTTGGGGATATACCCAAAAGACTGTGACACAGGTTTCCAGAGGCAGCTGCACACCCATGTTTATTGCAGCACTATTCACAATAGCCAAGTTATTGAAACAGCCAAGATGCCGCACCACTGACGAATGGATTAAGAAAATGTGGTATCTATACACAATGGAATTTTATGCAGCCAAGAAGAAGAACGAAATGTTATCATTCACAGGTAAATGGATGGAATTGGAGAACATCATTCTGAGTGAAGTTAGCCTGGCCCAAAAGACCAAAAATCGTATGTTCTCCCTCATATGTGGATATTATTCACATATGAGAACACAACAAGGGGATTGGACTTTGAGCACATGATAAAAGCAAGAGCACACAAGGAAGGGGTGAGGATAGGTAAGACACATAAAAAATTAGCTAGCATTTGTTGCCCTTAATGCAGAGAAACTAAAGCAGATACCTTAAAAGCAACTGAGGCCAATAGGATAAGGGGACCAGGAACTAGAGAAAAGGTGAGATCAAAAAGAATTAACCTAGAAGGTAACACACATGCACAGGAAATTAATGTGAGTCAACTCCCTGTATAGCTATCCTTATCTCAACCAGCAAAAAGACTTGTTCCTTCCTATTATAGCTTATACTCTCTCTATAACAAAATTAGAAATAAGGGCCAAATAGTTTCTGCTGGGTATTGGGGGGGTGTGGGGGGGGAGAGGGAGGGGGCAGAGTGGGTGGTAAGGGAGGGGGTGGAGGGCAGGGGGGAGTAATGACCCAAGCCTTGTGTGCACATATGAATAATAAAAAAAAAATAAGAGTGTTCAAACTACTTGAGCTGAAAAACATGGACTCCTTACTGATGAATTAACTAAAAGAAGGAGAAAAGCATGACAACTGTCCTTTGTGTTTATATTTTTTCTAGGTCATTCTTTTTGCAGTCATTTTGTAATCACCTTGGATTGCAGGAGAGATGACAAGGGACAGAAATTACCCCCAGAAGTAGACCTTTCTCAGGATGGACCACCTTTCAGTTGACAAGGAATCTTGATAATAACTCCAGACCCTCTCCCAGAACAAGGACTGAGATAATGACAACCAGACCACACCTGTCACTGAACTGTTTATGCATAACTTTTTGTCCCCTGCTCCCAGTTCTTTGTCTATTTAAACCAATAACTCATGTGTGTACACCAAAAATGGCTCAAGATGAGCTGAGTGCTTTCTCTGCTTCTTCCCATGGCATGTCCTGAGCCATGTGATAAATATCCTTTCTTTGCTTTCACCATGCCTCTTTTTTTTTTTTCATTTTTCTTTTATTATTCATATGTGCATACAAGGCTTGCTTCGTTTCTCTCCCCTGCCCCCACCCCCTCCTTTACCACCCACTCCGCCCCCTCCCTCTACCCCCCCCAATACCCAGCAGAAACTATTTTGCCTTTATTTCTAATTTTGTTGTAGAGAGAGTATAAGCAATAATAGGAAGGAACAAGGGTTTTTGCTGGTTGAGATAAGGATAGTTATACAGGGCATTGACTCACATTGATTTCCTGTGCGTGGGTGTTACCTTCTAGGTTAATTCTTTTTGATCTAACCTTTTGTCTAGTTCCTGGTCCCCCTTTCCTATTGGCTTCAGTTGCTTTAAGGTATCTGCTTTAGTTTCTCTGCGTTAAGGGCAACAAATGCTAGCTAGTTTTTTAGGTGTCTTACCTATCCTCACCCTTCCCTTGTGTGCTCTCGCTTTTATCATGTGCTCATAGTCTAATCCCCTTGTTGTGTTTGCCTTTGATCTAATGTCCACATATGAGGGAGAACATACGATTTTTGGTTTTTTGAGCCAGGCTAACCTCACTCAGAATGATGTTCTCCAATTCCATCCATTTACCAGCGAATGATAACATTTCGTTCTTCTTCATGGCTGCATAAAATTCCATTGTGTATAGATACCACATTTTCTTAATCCATTCTTCAGTGCTGGGGCATCTTAGCTGTTTCCATAACTTGGCTATTGTGAATAGTGCTGCAATAAACATGGGTGTGCAGGTGCCTCTGGAGTAACAGTCTTTTGGGTATATCCCCAAGAGTGGTATTGCTGGATCAAATCACCATGCCTCTTATTTGGCATTTAGAGGCGATGGCTGGACCTGTGTTATGTAATCTCAGTAGTTTGAGTCTTGAGTCCAAAATTCCAGTTTCACCTCTACCTATTCAAGGATCCTAGCAACTTGTTAACATTTCAATGAGGAATGCAGATGCTGATAGCCCTGGGCATCTCCATATTCCTGTACTTAATATCTTAAGGAGGTAGAAGGGTAGTTAGCTGCTTTGGTGTTTTAGTTTTTACTTCCTTATATCAATACTTAAATCTGTTCTTTCAGTATTTATTAAAATATATAATTTCCCTATATTCTCGTCTATCTATCCTACCTCAATTTAAGTGCCAAAGAGAACAAAGACTGTAGGTAGCAAAGGCAACAAGCATCTGTAAGCTAACCTACCACTGAGAACAAGGGGAAGCCTGCTGTCAGCCCAGCATCATTCCTGCTCACAAGATGTAAACATGAATTACACAGTCTTAAAAATATAGTTCTGGTCTGTAATTTGAATAAAAAGAAGGTAACTTTTGGGCCTATTAATCATTTTATTCACTACATTTTCTGCCTGCTCTAATTATGCTATCCAAAAAAAACCCATATGGATTTTAAATTGCATTATTTAAGAGAATTTTTCCTCGTTAGAACTACTCTGATAAAACACTTAAAATTCTCTCTCAGAAGAAGTAATGAGTAGAATTAGAAATGGCTCTTTGTACTGGGTACAGACCTTACAAACACAGATGAATTAGTCTCTGTGCAATGTAGTCCCTGAGCTCCATTTAAAATGATCAAATGTACTTATGATCACAGAAAATCTCCAATGAAGTTTTGTAGCCCATCAGTGCACAAAATCAGCATTTTTTCAATTAGCGTGAAAGACCAAGTGGCTGCACAAATTTATCTACTAAGAAGATGACTGAATTAGTAAGAAGGTTGGTCTCTAGTGGGGCAGCCAGATCAGTGATGATATTAAGTTCTTTTTTGCTCTTTCATATCACTGAATAGTGAGTTGAATGATAAGTGAATTGAGACATTGAGACAAAACAGTACTAAATGTATTTGCCTTATGAAATACAAAACTAGAATGAATCTCAGTGGTGATTTTATTCTTTCACTCACCTTGAATAAACTATAATATAGACTATACACCCATATCCTACATTACAGAATAGGATTTAATTATATTCCTGTTTTTTACATAGCTCTAATGTTATGGACAGGTCCACACAGTTATACTGTACATGCAATCATGGTAGACTTACTGAAACATTTCAATGATTCTATCTTAAATGTGATATCCAGGAGAATTTATAAGTGGTGCTAAGACTGCAACCTCTGTAATATGTTTATAACTTATATACATATATGAGATTAGAAAAAAAACACAGAACAGCTAGCTGCCTTGTAAAAAATAATAAGTGTAACACAGTACTTTTATTTTGTAAGTCTTCCACTTTGCCCCAGTCATAAAATTCACAGGCAACTTTTCTTTTCCTTATCTTTCTTTCTTTTCTTTTTTTAATCTACTTCCATTGACATCCCTTTAGACCTCATGATGGATGTTATTTTTCCCCAACTTTGCTCTAATAGTACCCAGAAATTTTCTCTCAAATGATTTCAACATTTTTCTATGATCTTTATATTTTAATCCCACTGGAAAGAAGATTTAAAAATGTAACTAGCTTTGTTCATTCCTTTTTTTTTAGATTGGACAAATAACACTTACTCACAAAAATTAAAGTTATCCAACAGGAGATACAAGAAAATCTCAGAATTAACAGTAAGTCCAAACAGAAAGTCATGTATGCTTATAAAGGGAACTATTACTGGGAACTTAAAATATAGAATGTACTGTAATTCAGACTTGGATCTAGAATGTCTCCCCAAAGTCTGTGTGTTAAAGAATTAGGCCCCAGATTGGAGCTGTTGAGAGATAGTAGAGATTTTTACAAGGTGTATCTTAGTAGGAGGTCTACAGGTCATTGAGTCCTAGATTTGAAGGGTATTTTTTGTCCCAGATCCCTTTTTTTTATTCCTTTATGCTCCAAGTTGTGAGATGGGTGCCTTTGCTCTTTTCTATACTCTGTCATGATGTGCTGCCTTAACACTGGCCTAAAAGCAACAGGGGTGATTGACCATGGAGTAGAAACTCCAAAACTGTGAGCCAGAATAAAACTTTTCTTATTATAAGTTGATTGGCTCAAGTGTGTAGTGAAAGAATGCTGACTAATAGAGGAGGAAGCTGAAAATTTTGGCAGACAGATGGCTCATTATAATACCAAAGGAGCACTCTAGAATGGATAAGAGTTAGCATTTGAGAGGTACTTTAGAAGGTATAGTGCCCACAAATTACAACATCTGGTCATGTAATTAATGTCATATTTGATGAGTGAGGTTGATAATGAGATTGAATTAAGGAAGATATTGAGGGAAACATAAAGCAGACATATTGGTTTTAACATAAGAAGACAACATAAAACTTAAGGAAAAGAAAAAAAAATATTGGGGGCAGGAGGAATTAGAGTTCAATGTCAGAGTCCTGTGAAAAGGAAATTTGATCAAGTCTGATTAGGTGTAGCATTTATGGGCTACAGAGATAAGCCTTTCAAAGCCTGTATGAAATCAAGAATTGGTCCAAGAACACAATTTTCATGCACACTTATTTCAGCTTCCATATTTTCTTATCTCTTTAATTCTATAATCCCAACACACAGTCCTGAAGAATTATCTTCTTGCCCGAAAAACATTATCTGCAGTGCTTCATGGGGAGTTAAATACCTGTTTTCTGAAGTTACAATAACGTTTATAGCAATACATAAATTGTACTTTAATAGTATTGTCAACTAGATGAGTGAAGAAGGAAAAATTCTAGAATGTTTAGTCTACAGTTGACAGTGTGTCATCCAGTTTAGGGATAAGGAATAATTACTGAAAAGACAGGAGCTATTGGACATGAATTTCTAGAAGACCTGACTATTACTAGAAGAAAGGAAATAGATCTAGAGTAGACATGGCAAGTAAATGGACAAGATTACATTTTTTATTAAGTGTTATCACTTACATTTTGATAACAGCCATTACTTTCTGTTATTTTTCTTCATATCAAGTTTTGTATTAGGCAGGTTTAGCTTCAGAATGAAGAAATTACTCAGTCTTCTAAACACAAAGGCATTTTATCTGGGAATTAGGTTACTTTGGAATTAGTAAATGGATTGATGGAAGCTGAGCCACCACAAATGTCTCAGAATTTCACCTTTTATTTTCCTGAAACAATTAATAAGGGGATTAGGAATGAAAAAGGGTGGATTTGATGTGTCAGATAATGGAGAATTTAAATAGCAAAGCAAAAAATGAATGAAGGAGGATGTAATAAATGAGGAGATGAAAGATGAAGAAAGGAAAAAGCTTAAAATTTTCAGAACTTAGAAGCCAAGAGTAGCATACTTACAGATTTTGAAATCAGATAGCTAAAGAGTATCGGCCAAAAAGTGTGTTAGTCCAAGAGTGGGAAAGAGAGTCTTGTATAACTCAAACCCCAGAGCAATGATGCTACCTACTATTTCAGGAGCTAAGAGTAAGGGGTCATACAGAGTCAGCAGTGACATCACTCAGAAGTGGTACCATCTGTTGCTGCAGTTGTCACATGTGTTTGGAGAATGGGTCTGGGCCCCTCAAGAAGCTAGAAACCATTCTAGTACTAATAAGGTGCAGGTGAACAGGTTGGTTTCAGCAAAAACAAAATAAGATGATAATTGGAAACCTGGCTATATTGCCATAGCCACACTGGTGTTGTGACACTGGCAAGAACAGGGAAACTGGAATAAACAAGCCCTTCTTTCACCTTCTGCCTCTCAGACTCCTTCCAGTGTCTATGCTGGAAAAGTGTAAGAGTAATCCACATGACAAGAAATTGTACACTGCAAACTGCCCACAAGAGCAACAAAAAGCAAACATAGAAATATGGATTTAAAGCCAAGCTCCAAGTAAGTTAATGAGCACAAATAAGACACTCTAATTAGGACTACTAACCCTCAGAAATGCCCCGGCTTTATTGCTCAGAGTATGAAAGAGATAAAGCAATATTGGACTTTGTAGTTGTAGAAAGCATAACCTAAGCAGTGATAATTAGACACTAAATAACCTAATATAATAACTGACTTATAGTGCTGTATTGTGACCTATTTTGTAAGTCTCCTTTTATAATCTGCTACTCTCACAGGGGCATGTGATGAGGGAGGTGTGAGGCAAATGCTAAAATCTGAGGAATGATATTGCTACATGTTAAGATGTCCATTCCCTGTTTTCTAGCTCTCCCATTGAAAGGATGTATCCAATTTCTTTCCCTAGAATCTGGGCTGGTCTTAATAATCTTAATCAAATGAAGCATCAATGATATCCTGTGACATCTGAAGCAAGGATACAAAAATCTCTCCAGCTTCTTCCCTGGCCTTTCAGAACACTCACTTGAGGATCTCTGAGCTATTATACAAAATGTGACTGTAACACTGTGGATACTTCTTATAGGTGCTATATGGGCAGACTCAGTTGAGCCTAGCCTTCCATCTGTCCCTGCCAAAGCAAAAAAACCCATAAGGCAGACTATCTTGGATCTTCTGGTCTAGCTTCTCTGATAAATACAAAATACTGTGGGGCATCTATTGACAACAGATGGAATGGAACAGTCAGCCTGCCTAATGTCTTGGTCTATAATCTCATGAGAGAAAATAAAATGAGTACTCTCTTATAAAAAAAATTTTTAGGATTCAGGCTGTTTTTCAAATGAAATCTGAATGTTCTCAGTATGAAAAACCTGAGATCAGATACCTATGAGAGGAAAATACAACTTTACCCAGTAAACCCAAGAAAACAAATGAATAATGCTGGTCATATATTGCCTTTCTACCATTTCCTTGGGTATCTGCAAGAACCTCCCCTTTCTCCTGCCCCAGTAAGAACATTTAAATGTGTGTTAAACAACTACAGAATACTAAATAAAAAGTTTGGTTAGAACCAAAAAGTAAATAAATAAAAATTAAAATTAAAGTAAGTTTTTGGGTAGTTTGTTTTTAGCAGTTGTAGAACTTATGGACATGGAAGTTGGAGCTATGGATATTTTATATGCAATATATAAAATATGGAGCAATAGTTTGTTCAGTTTCTTCCAACCTTTCTTTTCCACATTATTCTTAAAAAGAAAGCAGACTCTAAAATGAGAGAAAAGAACAGAAAGCACCTAACATACAAGAAATAAACTAACCAAAAGAAAAAAACCACTGAAACATAATAAAAGAAAATATTCCCATTTCTTCTTGGGAGAAAAATGGACTCAGAATAAATAGTGGGAAACATGGGTACTAAAATGAAAGAAAGAATAGGGAAAGAGCTGTAAAAATTGGAAATAAATAAATATATATATAATGTTTTAGATAAAAAAAATAAGGGCTTCTAATTGATTATAGGATAAAAATTTGTAGAAGACCAATATTTGCAAAATAAGCAACTTTAATTGTGAGATGTTTTCCTTTAAAAAAGTCTTTGTATTGGAATTGGAAATTGGAGCAAACAAGAACAAGAGAGATAAAAATTGCAAGAAGTCAGGAATGTGTGATAGAAAAACTAATGATCTGCAGTCATTTTACCTGAAAATAAGTAGTGATAAGCTGTGTAGGGTGGAAAAGCTAATATATAAAACTAAAATTTCTGAAACAGTGCAGGAGAGATTTCTTTTTATATCATAATTGTAGGACAAAGAAAAAAGTACAGGGCTTTTCCAGAGGGTGTTCCTGGTGAAATATCAAGCCCTTAGTTTAAAGCACTGTACTAATACCTTCAGCTGCCATGTAGCGTGGAATGCAGAAATCTCCCAGAACTGAAAGGAGATTCCTGGCAACAAGAATCTTTTACGCCTTAAATTCATGGCAATTTATTATTGAATGATATATAATTAACATGCAATCTTAAATACGCTAAATATTTTTGTTTCTTCTCTCATGGAGGTTGTCTTCCGAATACTCCATTGTCCATAAAGGGCTAAACCCATGTTCTCATTCTAGCTGCTAGTGTTCTTATGTTGTTAATTTTCTTTTCCAGCATAATGAACACAGTCTTATTGTTGAAATACCCTCATGGGATGATATTATCTTATGCAATGTAGAAGTGAAGCTGTCTTCTGCTGGTTGACAAGATTATAGCCAGGTCATCAACTATCTGCTAATGCACTTTCAGAAAGGCTCTATCCTCATGGGTCACTTCATAACTTCCTAATTTTATGAATGGAGTTATCAGTTGGAAATTCTAAATATTTAGTGGTTTGAGGATGGATAGGACGATTAACCATACTTTCATTGGAGATTTTTTTTTAGCTTTTCTCAAATGGCAAGAGTTTCTTAGGAGTAAGTTAAAGTTGAGATCTGCTACATTTCTCTACCAGCTTCACTACACTTTTTCTAATGTGGAGACTCTTGATCAGCCCAAGGTAGAATTCATGCATTCTTTCTTCTTACACTATAGAAATAGATAAATCATCCTATACTAGTATCAACTCAAAGTGGATTAAGGACCTTAATATCAGACCCAAACCTTGAAGTTAGTACAGCAAAGACAGGGAATAGTTTGGAAGCAAAAGGTATAAGCAAGGACTTCCTCAGTAGAACTGCAGCAGCACAGCAACTAAGAGAAAGGATGGAAAAATAGGTCTACATGAAATTAAAAAGCTTCTGCACAACAAAAGAAATGATCTTGAAACTGAAGAAAACACCCATAGAGTGGGAGAAATATTTGCTGGCTATACATCAGACAAAGGACTGATAACCAGAGTATACAGGGAGCTCAGAAAACTAAACCAACAAAGCTCAAAAATCAATGAACCAATAAAGAAATGGGCAACTGAATGAAACAAAACTTTTTTCAAAAGAAGAAGTTCAAATGGCCAAAAAACACATGAAAAAATGTCCACCATCCCTGGCCATAAAGGAAATGCAAATCAAAACCACACTAAGATTTCACCTTATTCCTGTTAGAATAGCTACCATCAAGAACACCACCACCAACAAATGTTGGTGAAGATGCAGGGGAAAAAGGAACCCTCATACACTGCTGGTGGGAATGTAAGTGAGTACAACTACTTTGGAAAACAATAAAGAGGATTTTTAAAAAACTAAACATAGATCTGCCACATGATCCAGCAATACCATTCCTGGGGACTGTGATTCAGCTTATTACAAAGGCACCTGAACACCCATGTTTATTACAATACTATTCACAATAGCCAAGCTATGGAAACAGCCAAGATGCCCCATTTAAAAAATGTAGTATTTATACACAATGGAATTTTATTCAGCCACAAAAAAGAATGAAATTTTGTCATTCACAAGTAAATGGATGGAACTGGAGAACATCATATTAAGTGAGGTTAGCCAGGCTCAAAAGGTCAAAAGTCGTATGTTCTCCCTCATATATGGATTATAGACCTAAAACAAATGCAGTAATATTATTGGACATGGGTCACATACTAAGGGGAGAACATGCATAGGAGGAAAAGGGAAAGTAAAAGAAACCTAAAACTTGAATGTGGTTGATGTGCTCACTGTAGAGGAGTGAATCTAATAACCTTAAATTGGCAAAGGCCAGTATGGGAAGGGGACCAGGAAGAAGTGGCAAGATATGATAGAGATGAACCAATTTGGGTTGTAACACATGTGCATGGAAGCAATGCTAGGAATCTCTCTGTATAGCTATCTTTATCTCAAACTAGCAAAAATGCTATGTCTTTCTTATTGTTGCTTATGTTTTCTCTTCAACAAAATTGGAGAACCAAAGGGCAGAACAGGTTCTTCCTAGAAGCAAGGGGAAGGTAGCAGGGTTGAAGAGAGAGGGAAGGGGGAAGGGGGGCAGGGGGAGTTGTGGCCCAAACAATGTATACACATATGAATAAATGTAAAAAACAACAAAAATGAAAAATATTTTAAAGAGTTAACTGTAACATTAGTAGCCACTTGATTTAGGATACATAGAGAGAACACCAAAGGTAGTTATAATAAGCTATATTCAATTAAATTCAAAACAAATTCCTCTATAGGCAAAAGGCTTCCACTTTTGGAATAAAAATATCAGTCTTCTTTTTCATACACTTTCCTTTTCCCCAGTTTCTCATATTTTGGGGAAAACAACTCAAAATAGTTTTTCCTTGAAATTTCCGGTCTTTTATTCATCATACTTTTATCTTTAGTAAAATTCCAAAATAGTCTTTATCAAGGTCAAAAATAACTTACATCTTTCTAATCCTAACTTAATGAATCCTCACCTTATCAGTTCAGCATTTCTTGAAACATGACCTTCACTGCAGTTGTACATAGCACACAGACATATAGAGTGCACGGCCTTTAGTTATTCTTGTGAAGCCACCTTCCCCAATCTTTGAATGATACAGTACACTAGGCTTTATCATTTTATGGCACTCTCCACTTACATTAACTTCTTGGTGCTTGACAAGCATCTTTAACTCAAAATGTTCAAAAAATGCTTAATTGCCCCTTTTCTGACCTGCTTTTCCCCTATATTTCTTTCTCAGAAAGAGATGGTATAAACAAAAAAATCCCAGAAATATTTCTTTACTCCTCATTTACTCATAGTCCACTTAAAAAGTAATGATCTGGGCTGTGCCATCAAATTACATCTCAAATTCTCAATGACTTCACCCTACTTCTCTGGCTTTGTCTCCTTGTACTTCACACTGAATTTCTTCCACTTAACATCTGCAACTTCATCTTCCAATGCTGCCAATCTCACTCTGATCCTGAAGTTACTCTAGAAATGCTATCTTCATTCCTGCTTCAGGGCCTTTGAGCTTGATAGGTTTTTTTTCTTTATTATTATGCTGGGTGGGGGTACACTGTGGCATTTACAAAAAGTTTCTTACAATTTATCAAATATATCATACTTGAATTCACCCCTCCACCACTCTCCTTTATTTGCCCTTCCCTGACTCCTGGTATAGTTTCAGTAGGTGTCATTTTTGCATTTACAAAAAAGCAAAAAAATCCTTGATGTATCTTTTGAACAGAATACTTTTCCCCAAATAGAGGGTGTATTGTTCAATCCCTTTTTCATTCATGTGTTTCCTCAAATATTATATATTTTTAATGATACCCTCATTCCTTCTTCACTATATGTTATCATGCTTTCTCTTCTACATAGCACAATACATAAAATAAATATATACATATATTCATATATATGTACATATATACATATAATACATA
This sequence comes from Castor canadensis, assembly GCF_047511655.1. NCBI lineage: Eukaryota > Metazoa > Chordata > Mammalia > Rodentia > Castoridae > Castor > Castor canadensis. The sequence goes on from NC_133386.1 coordinate 59,308,379, forward strand.
AATAGATATTATATTATAACATATTTATCTACATAAATTATTTATTATTTTGCTTTTTCTAGATCATAATATATATCCACAGAGTATAATATTTTATTATATTTTTGTAGATCCAAATTGTATTAGAAACTCATTACATATTTATTTAATGGACAAAATTACTTGGGGTTACAATAAGAAAATATATACATATACATACAAATGTATTTCAATTGAATATTGTTTTTGAATAGTTAGAATCTCCATTTATTAAATTTATTAACATCTAATGTAATATAAAAAATCAAATGACTGAAATGCTATTAAATTAAAATTTAAAACATTTTTAATGTAGTCATAAAATGTTAACAATGTAATTGTAAATAGTTAAAAATGTAGATCGTTCTTTTTTCAAGTTTAAAAGCTGCAAATTGTTTAAAGGAACTGCTTATGCCTTGTTCGTAATTATATAAAGTCAAATTAGTTAAACCGAATATTTATAGATTTTTCTTATGTAATTTTTCACATTCACCATTAAATTTAGTGATCAATGACAAACCCATCAAGAACTATTTCAAATATTTTAAAAAAGAGAAAATAACATTGGAATTGATACTGCAGCCCATATTCTCTTGTTATTGTCACCCAAATTACCAGATGTGATTTACATATTTTCTTATGTTACATTTAGTTTTGTGTCACTTTAATTTAACTAAATTTGTTGTCAACATCTCTACAGTGTTGTGAATATGGTACCCATGTTAATTACCCCACTGAAGCTTTATAGCAAGTCTATTATTCATTCAAGCATATTTGACTATACACATTGTAAGCTCCCTGAAGGAAAAACACAATCTGTTTTAGCTATCAGGAATCCTTGACTTCTAAATTCTGGTCATTATAGAAATTTTTCTTGATTCCCTGAATTTGTACTTTTTTCTAAGAGAATTCACATGTGCTTTTCTTATATATATTATATTTTAATTAACACATAAAATTGTATGTGCATACCATGTGTAATATGATGCTTAGAAATATTTATACATTATGGAATGTTTCCACCAAGCTAATTATGTATGTTTTACTTTACTGATTTATTTTTGTTTTTTGCAGTAAAAGTCATGAATATCTATTATTTAAGCAATTCTGAAAATACAATACATTGATGTTTCCTGGAGTCAATGTTTTGAATTTATTCCAAATAAATTCAAATGAAATGCTTTCTTTCATAAACATCTCTGAAAACTTCTCCCCATCAGCTCCAAATAACTGCCATTCTACTTTCTACTTCTATGAGTTCAATATTTTTAATCCCATATATGAGTAAAATCATGAGGTCTTTATGTGCCTGGTTTATTTCATTTATATAATGTCTTTATTTCATTTACTATGATGTCTTCCAGATTCATCCATGCTGTAGCAAATGACAGGATTTTCTTCTTTGAAAGATTGAATAATCTATTATATGTTTGTGTGTAGATATACATACATATATATATAAAACATTTTTTTGTAATTTAATTTTCACAAAATCCCATGAGAAGGGGCTGATATTTCCAAATAGATCAAGTGCTATAGTAATTATCACAAGTTGAGGCCCAAGAATGTTTTTCTGGTCATGAACCAATGCATTTTACATCACAGTACTCTGTGGTTCCCTATCACTTCATAAATATGGAAGTTAATTTAAGTTTAAAACACTTGTATAGAATATAATGTTTAGAAACTAAGTGACAATGTAAGACAACATAAAAGAACAATGCTGCTCCTATGTAAAAATGTTTAGAAAAATCTTTGAAAGGACCTAAACACCTTTGGTTCTTTTTAGTAACAAAAGCTAGGGTAACAATGAACAACTCGCAAGTTGTATCTGTGCTTCCTAATTGACCTTACACAAAGGAAAAGTAAACTTTCTCCTATCTTCATGACGGCATAAATAGTTTTCTAACTTGGGGCAAGGTTTTCACCAGGTAAGCTCCTACTCTTGTGCAGAATTTAGGAGATATGGGCTCCAGCTTCCTAGAAGTTTACCTTTGGAGGAAATGGTTTTTGAGAAAGCCATTCTTGGGTTGTAAAACTAACCAAAGACTGCTTAAAGAATGTATATCTCAAAGGGATAGTCAAAAATTTACCATTACAAAATTTCAACAAAGATGAACTATGAATGAAAGGACAGGATTAAGGAAAAAAATTTTCTGTGAGCTGAGAGAAACCTTAAGGCCATCACAGTCTACCAAAAAACTCTTGAGTTTGGAGAAAGACTGCAAACCATAGAATCATAGCCTAGCCGATACTTTGACTAAAACCTTGTGAGACACTAAGTAATGTGAACATCACTATTCAAAACAAATAACACAAAATTGAAAAAATTGGAACTCTCTAGTTATTGAATATCATCAAGTTATTATTATTAATCTGGTATCCTGGGGATAAAACTTCAAGATTAGAATAAAAATGAAAAGATCATAGTCAAAAATAAAGTCAGAATATCTCCATCTTTCATTAAATTTTCAGCCTTAGAATATACTGATTGATATATTTATGAAAGGATATTTTTCTAATGATAATAAAAGACAACAGTAGGTCAAGAATTATATCATTTTATTAAATATCCCTGTGAAATTTCTTAAATAGTCACTATGTATTTGTATATACATGTTAATGATATTCTTTAAAAATTATTATGACTATTCTTTGCTATTATGCTTCTTTATGCTTTTTTTTTCTTTTTTGGCAGTACTGGAGTTTTAACTCAAGGTCTTGGGCTTGCTAGGCAGGTGCTCTACCACTTGATCCACAATCCTAGCACATCTTTGATTTAACATTTTGAGAATAGAGTATTGTAGTTTTGCCTGGGATGGGTCTTAGACAGAGATCCTCCTACTTACATCCTCCTGCATAGCAGAGACCATAAGCCTGTACCACCATGAGTGACTTATTTACTGAGATGGGGGACTCACTAACATTTTGCCCAGGATGACCTCAAATGTTATTTCCTGAACTCTACCTCCCAGGAAGTTGGAATTATAGTATTTACCAAGACTTGTGGCCATATTCCTGCACTATTTCTAATTTTTGTTCACGAATTACTCAAAACTAAGATTGAATTACAATGCAAAAATGTATACTTACTAGCAGGAATGGCTCTTTAAAATATGTTTTGAAGTGCTCAGCTATTAAGAAGACAGGTAGATTAAACATATTGTTATACTGTAAGCTGAACTTAACAAACAAATTAAACACAAGGGAATACATAATATGTAATTACACTTGTATTGTTTGATGTCAGACATGAATGAGAGAGAGAGAGAGAGGGAGAATAAAAATGTTTTCTGCATGAAGTTATTTTACCTTTTCAACCAACATATTCTGATGGTTAATCTTAAATAACTGCATTACCACTTTGCCACATTAAGGTTATCAACTTCCATGGTGGCCAAGTCCTAAAGAAAAATGGGCAAATGCTGGGAACAAATAGAAAGGAAGACTCTACTGCCTCTTCTGTTTGATGGTTACCTGAGATACCTGGAGGAGCATATGTTATCAGCTGCCAATAATTGGAATTTGGGGAATGCTTTAGTGTCAGCAATGAACTCTGCAGAAATCTTCAATTTCCACCTTCCATCAACTTACTTCTATATCCAAAGACAGCAATTATTGTAGGAAAACTTATTTCTGAGGGGTCACTGTCTTCTAAATATAAAGGGCAGCTAAATTAATAAGGTATACAAGCTGAATCTAATTTATTTCATTTCATCCTGCATTATTTGAGTATTTTGGAAAATTATAAATTGAGTGTCATCAGGAAAAGTAATGTGGATTGAAGAAGCTCCTCCCCCCAAAAACCCGTAAGGGAGGAAAGGAGAGCTCTTCAGTCAAGGCTACATCTTTTTGACCTCATTTCACTTTAATTGCCATCATAAAGGCCCTATCTTTAAATTCTGTCACAAGGAGGTAGAACTTCAATATTTGAATTTTAGGGCAATACAAGTATTTAGTCCATAGAACCATCCCTGAAATTATAACAGAGAAGAGGGATGCTCAGCCCAAATAGAATCTGTTACCACTATTTTCAAAGAGACTAAATGTATATATGATGTGTGTCTATGTACATGTTTGAACATATGTGGTATGTTACTCTACATAATGGAGAAGGCAAATTATGAACATTTTTCCTGTTATTCTAAACACTTAAAAATGTTTCTTATTAATACATGTGTTTGTGTCTACAGTCATGTGTGATTTATGTGTTATGCCACTGTACATAATGGAGAGGGAAAATTACTTAATGAAGTTTTACTTGTTATTTCAAATGCTTACAATTGCTTCCTGTACCTCTCTAATTAATACAGCACAAAAGGCGCTTGATAGTGCCTATACTGTATCCTTGAAAAGTCATAAAACTCTGGGCAAGATTGCTAGGTCTCTTAAAACCCTTTGATAACACTTTCAGAATTGGGCTGCGTTTCTTACTCCTAAAATTACACCCAAATGCAGAAGTTTTCTAAAACTATGAAAAATCTTTTTCATTGAATCTAATTTTCTGTCACCTTACAATACAGTGAAAGAATCTGAGTCTATTGTGAATGCTATGGTTCACATAAAGAGCCAGTCATGGAAAATGGACAGACTCAGAATTGTGAGATCATCTCTGTTTCCTCAGGAGATACTTTGGTATTTGGGAGGATGAATCACTGCCTCCTTCCTCTTTTTGTCTCTCCCAGGAAGGATAGGTCTAAAGCACAACAAGTGAGACCAGCTGTTTTCATCCATCCACTGCTTTGGGGGCAGATGCCATAGGCTTTATGAGGAAGAAATATTTTACAGTTGAATTAGTATCAAAACTTTCTGCTTCAATAAGCCTAAATTTGTTATTACAGCTTTTAACAAGTATGCTGTTTTAGTTTATAAGATGTTTGTTTGCCAGCCTGCAAGCTCCTCTCAGTACTGGCCCATAGCTCATCACATATTTGCTAACTATAAATAACTCCCTTAGTCTTTTTCCCAGGTGGTCAAATCACCTTTAGAGAGGGAGCTAAACTAAAGAATACCAAAACAACCATCACTACCTGGAGCAGGGAAAATTGTTGTGGTTCTCTTCTTCCCAAATAAGAAATCTGCTTATTCTAATTTAATAAGTATTTAGTAAATAAAGGCAAATACTTAGAATTGTTTATAATCATCCCCTGACATCATAATGGAGGACCCTCCATTATAACCCCTTTATAAGACTAAGAGAGCTTAATCAAGGTAACTTAACCTTCTAAAATTCTTTATTTTATTTTCTCTGTGGGAAATCCCATTACATAGGAAAGAGTCCTTCCTGGGCTAATCACCTCTTAAAGTCCCCATTCCTTAATACTATTATGGTGGTAACACCTTTAATTGGGAGGGAACATATTCAAACTATTGCAGGCATCAATAAAAAACAAAATCAAATGCCCAGGAAAGTGTACAAGACAAATGAAAATTTGATATGAGTTGTTGGGTCAATATATTTTTAATGCTACTTTAAAAGAAAAAGAAGAACTAAACAACACAAGAAAGCCAGACATGGTAGCACACATTTGTAATCCCAGCTATGCAAAGGGCAGAGATGGGAAAATCATGGCTCAAGACCAGCAGGGGCAAAACATTACTGAAATCTTATCTCCAAAAACAAGGTGAGCATGGTGGCACATGCTAGATATAAAATAGGGATGAAAGGATTGTTATGGTCTAAAGCCAGCCCAGGGTAAAAAGTGTAAGAGTATATTTTAAAAATAAACTAGAACAAAAAAGGGCTGGGGAAGTGGCTCAATAGGTAAAGCACTTGCTTAGCAGATATAAGACACTGAGTTCAAAATCCAGTGCCTGGAAGCCTGATCCCCCACACAAGCAAGCACTGGTCCAAGTGCCCCTCAGGTGACAGAAGGCACATATACACCTGCTTTGTTTTCTCCTATCTTGCAGCAGCCCATCTGCAACACAGCTCTGCTCAGTGCCAGGAAGTCCACACCCCAACACACAAGGAGGCGTGGGGCCCTGCTCCAGAAGGTGCACACCCCACTGGCTTTGTTTTCCAATACCTTCAGCAGAAGCCCTGCGCAGTACCAGTGCTCCTGAACACAAGCAGGCCCCAGGTCTCCAGATGACCCACAGGTGCCAGAAGACACATACGCTCCAGGTTTGTTGGCCCACAGGCACCAAGCAAAGCTACTCAGCACCAAGAAATCTGCCCTCCATGTGCAAGGGGACTCCATGTTCCACATGGGTGCCAAGAGGACTGCTTCCCCACTGTGCCTAGAGGCCCAGGCTCCCACTGCACCCTCATGAGTCCAGCTCCATCCTCACAGACCAGGAGCACTAGCTCCCCTCCACTGAGGGGAGTAAAGTGGTATTTTGCACCACAAGAACCTTGAAAAATGCATGATGTAAGGTTTCCTGTGTGCCTCTTCCTGAAGATAGTTTGCTGGAATCCCACCAGAAAAAAAGCTGACATGGCTCCATGTGGCTGCATTAAAGGAAGGACCTTCCCTGGTCTGGGAACCATAGGGCCCTTAGTGGGAAAGTCTCCAAGGAACTGCTAGCACCAGTGTCTTCTGTCAGTAAGGACATCTGGTAAAATCCTGCTTCTGAACATAGCTATAGACTGTAAGTTCTGGGGAGCTAGACGAGGGAATAGCAGCAAGAGGTGATGGCATGAGACTGGAAAATTGACAAAAGACCTACTTTAGTTATCCAAACACCTCAACAGAAAAAGGTTAGATATGAAAAACATTTAGCCAACATTATACTAAATGGAGAAAAACTGAAACCATTCCCACTAAAGTCAGGAATAAGAAAGGGATGCCTGCTTTCCCCACTCCTATTCAATATAGTTTTGGAATTCCTAGCAAGAGCAGTAAGACAAGAACAAGAAGCAAAAAGGGTTAAAATGGGGACAGAAGAAGTTGAACTATTCTTATTTACAGATAGCATGATCTTATACTTAAAAGACCCTTAAAACTCTACCGAAAAACTACTAGAAATCATAAACTCTTTTGGCAAAATAGCAGGATACAAAATTAATATACAGAAAGCAGTAGCCTTCCTATATAACAGCAATCAACAGGCTGAGAAAGAAACCAGGGAAACAATCCAATTTACAATAGCCTAAAAATTATAAAGTACCTTGAAATAAATTTAAGAAAGGAAACCAAAGACCTTTTCAATGAAAAATCTAAGCCACTCAAGACAGAAATCATAGCAGACATCAGAAGATGAAAACATCTCCCAAGCTCACGGACTGTAGAATTAATATTGTGAAAATGGCCATACTACAAAAAGCAATCTACGTGTTCAATCCAATACCTATCAAAATTCCAATGACATTCTTCACAGAGATAGAAAAATCAATCCTAAAATACATATGGAAACAGAAGAGCTCGAATACCCAAAGCAATACTGAGCATAAAGAGCAATGCTGGAGGTATTAAATACTTAACTTTGGCCTATACTGCAGAGCCATAACAAAAACAACAGCATGGTTTTAGCACAAAAACAGACAGGAAGACCAATGGATTAGAATAGAAGACCCAGACATAAACCCACTCAGCTACAGTCAACTGATCTTCTACAAAGGAGCCCAAAGCACATTATGGAGTAAAGCAGCCTCTCAACAAATGTTGCTCAGAAAACTGGATATACACATGTAGAAGAATGAAACTAGATTTTTGTCTCTCAACCTGTATCAAAATCAACTCAAACTGGATCAGAGATTTTAATATAAGGCCTAAATCTTTGAAACAACCACAAGTAGTACGAAATACACTGGAACAGATAGGAATAGGGAATGACTTCCTAAGTAGAACTCAAAGGCTCAACATCTAAGAGAAAGAAAGAATGAACAGATGGGATTACATCAAACTAGAGAGCTTCTGTACAGCAAAACAAACAGTCACTAGACTCAACAGACTTCCCATAGAATGGGGGAAAATCTTTGCCAGCTACTCATCCGATAAGAGACTAATACCCAGAATCTACAGGGAACTCAAAAAACTCAACCCCCAAAGAATCAACATCCCAATGAAGAAATGGGCACATGAATTGAGCAGAGAATTCTCAAAGGAAGAGTAAAAACAGCCAGTAAATAAATGAAGAAGAGTTCAACTTCTCTGGCTACAAAAGAGATGCAAATCAAAACAACACCTTAGATTTCATCTCACCCCAGTCAGAATGGCCATATTTACTGGCAATAACAGTAACAAATGCTGGGAAGGATGTGGAGAAACAAGAACCCTTGTACACTGTTGGTGGGAATGCAAATTAGTACAATCATAATGGAAAGCGTGTGGAGATTCCTCAAAAAGCTAAAAATATAACTGACATATGAGCCAGTGGTACCACTCTTGGACATCTATCCAATGGAAGGACAAATGAGGATAAAATAGAGACATCTGTATACTGATGTTCATCACAGCACTATTCATAATAGCCAAGCTATGGAAATAACTCAGTTGCCCTACAGCTAAAAATGGATCAAGAAAATATGGCATATATACACAGTGGAGTTTTACTTAGCCATAAGGAATAATGATAAGTGGTTTAAAGGTAAATGGATGCAACTGGAGAACATCATTAAATGAAGTAAGCCAAGCTCAGAAAGATAAAGGCTGTATGTTTTTTCTCATGCATGGAAAATATGTCCAAAAGGTAAACATATACACAAAAACAAGCATGGTCAAATACAAAGTAATATATAGAACATGTCTGTTACAGTAGAACACAGCTATGGAACTTGGGGAAAAAAGGAAAGAAAAAAAAGAGAATAACAAGAGCATCAACAATATCATAAAACTGAACATTTGTGAAGATATAAGGATATGTACTGAAAGTTATTGAAAATGGGGGTGGGAAGTAAAGGGGTAAGGGAGAATAGTGGAAGGAGTTGAACAGACCAAAGTAAAGTACAGCCATAGCAAGAATCCATTGAGAAATCCCTTTGAACATCAACTTAAATATTAATAACAAAACATAGGATTGTAAAATAGGTACAGCGTGTGGGGGAGTATTTGTGGGAGGGGAGTTGGATGAAAGAGATTAACATGAGGGAATATGGTTGATGAACTTTATATACTTATATGAAATAGAACAAAGAAACCTCTTGCAACTGCTTTAAGTGGGGCGGGGAAGATGCTGAGGGGGAGAGACAGGTGATCTAACCAATGTAGAACATATGTTTACTTGGAATTGTCATTATGAATTCCCCCTGCGCAATGAATATATCCTAATTTAAAAAAAGACAGTACCTGAAAAAAATTTAAATAATGAAGAATACTATTGGACAATTTAAAACCATATAACCATGAAAATATGCAAATAATTGGTTTTTATAAAAATATATCACTTACATAGTGTATGGTTTATGTGGGTACTTGTTTTCTTTAGTATTAACGTATCTTTGACAAAAATATCATTTTTTTCATGATCTTTGAAGTGAAAAAATCTCCTTCTGCATTATCTCTTGCATAAAATAGCCCTAACCTATGGCACATAACCTCAAAAACTAATTTGGTTTTAAAAACTTTTGGGTATATTATGGCACATAACTGTTGAAGATCATGTAACAACATAGATTAATGAGATTCCTAAAAATTTCCAATAAGTTACTACAAGTAAATTATTATATTTCATTCTTTTTACTTAGACAAGTGAGAGAATTAAATTGCTACCACACTTTAAGCATTAATGTATTCTGGCTCTTTTTGTAGAGCTGTTACAACTGCCACATATTTTGTCATATAGGCAGTATGTTCAGGTATTTATTTTTCTTTCTCTTACTCTTATTCCCTGTCTCTATTTTTCTTTAAAAAGTTTGGTGTTTGACTAAAAAACGTTTTTATCTTTCCATTTTCTGATGTCTTAAATCTTCTTCTACATGTCACATTCTGAAGTGGCTCTTCCTTCCTAACATGAACTTGGCACTTTCACCCTTTGTGTTACTGTTCACACTTGCAATCTACTCTCAGTCTGGTTTAGCTGAATGGTGAGAAATCATTTGGGGTAATCTAAGCCTTTGCTTTGATTTGAATCTAAATCTTTGATATAATTATAGGTATGAATAGAGCACACTTGTACATTTGTGTTCACACATGCATATACTCATTTTTTTGTCATTTCAAATTCTTTTTGCAAAAATCAATATGGAACAAAAGTTTTTGTAATCTGTGCATTTGTAAAACTTATTCCTTGATTAGTAACTTCAGTTAGCATAGTCAATGCTTTGGGCCATTTGTGATTGCCTTTCTTTCCTAGTATACTCTAGTCAATCCTTTCCATAGAGTTATTGGTTTCACCAGAACTTGAGTTTACCCATTAAATGAGAATATGCTATAATATCAGTGGCATTGATTTGTAAAGAAAAAAATACTTATCATATCAAAGGCTTTTCATATTTCTATAAAATTTAGTAGATGATTTAAACAATCAGCTTTACTCTATAAATTTTAATTTTCCTATGTTCTTTATCTGTGGAAGAAAACATAAAAGATGCTGTAGGAAATTTATTATATTATGATGAGAAATGATAGGAGATATTGTAGGTGTCCATAATATGAGGTCTGTCATGTGAACACTTACATGGGTACAATGGCAACCTCCACATATGCTCTTTTCAAGCTACCCCAGAGCTACGGAACAGAAAGGATCACTTAGTAAATGAAGATTAATGAATCACTACATTTTCAGCTTGATGAATAAACTTACAAGGTATAACAAAAATGTACAGGATCAGAAAAGGAAAAAATAGAACAGAGTATGCACATGGCAGAAGTACCTTTCTGCTTGGATCTTTGTCTTACCATCCCTATTATATGTCCTGTCTCTCTGACACATCAGCTGTCTCTTCTAATGATGAGTTGAGATTGAAAAGATATTTATTAGGCAGAGGCATCTGGACCTGATATACTCATTCTGAGTTGGATATGGGAGCAAAAATACCTGCTGAAGAGCTATGAGCTCTACAGGCTACAAAGTACTCAGACTTAAAATTAACATGAAAAAATAGAGATTACAAACTGGGGACATAAACATTGATGTAAGATATGTGTTTGAGTATGTTATCACATGATTTATGTGTCCTATGAAGTGTATCATGAGCACTTCTTTGCTGTTTCTTTGTCTTTTCTTTCTATTCATATGTAGAACGTACAGTTTCTATTCATCTTATTCATGTCTGTACATCTCCCAAACCTCTGACTTCTATATTTAGTTTTAGCTATCATTCTAGTGTGCTTGCCTTTCTTACTTCTTATATCAAAATAGAATATTCTTAATATTGACTATTTAAATTTTGAGGATAGTTTGAATATTAAAATCATCAGAAATATTTGATGAATGACTTTACCCAAAACTTGTGAATGGTTAAAAAAATGAATGCATACACATATATATACAGACACACCTATCAACTTAGCTGAGACTCAGTATTCTTTAAGACACATTTTCTCAAGAAATGTGTTTTAAGCTCCACCGCTACCTTGATCTTCCTCAAATACTGTCTAATGTAGTTAAAGAGCCAGACATGACTTCTGTTCACATTCCTCTTAGCTACTAGGGGAGTTTATCCTATAAACTCAGACACTGGCCATATTGCCAGATATTTTCTTGTTTGTTTTGGGTTTTTTCTTTGTTTGTATTTGTGTATGTTTGTGTAAGTGAGAGATCTATAATTAGGCAAGTTTGTCCTTTGTATGTTGACCACTATGTACCCTGCCTCCAAGTTTCTTCCCTCTGTCACTTTGGTTTGCCATTGTAGTGATAGACTATACTCTGTAGGCTCTGGCATAATTCCTTAAAGCTTGAAGAGGGGTTAAATGTTTATGAGAACATTAAAACAGTCCATAAGCTGCTTATTCAAAGTCCCTTTTCCATGGTATTCTGAATCATTGTCCTTTCTTCAGAATCAATTACTTTTGGTATGAGTAAGAATTGCATCTTTACCTTCAAAAAGTATTTTGGCTCCAACTCTACCTTCATGTCTGTACTTATCTAAATAGTTCATAAGTAGAATATTCTCAGTTGAACCATATAATAATTAAATGAATTTGGGGTTTTATAATAATTAAAGGAATTTGGGGTTTTATGAGATGAGAAGAACTACTGATCAGACCTTCAAGAGGGCACAGGTTTGGAATAAATATATACAGGCTATTTTTTCAACTGTTGATAAACTACATCAAATGAAGCAGTAATGGAAACATTTTGGGACTGAGTTTAGGAAGTGCTGCTTTTCTTTATAACATGAAATGAAGAGTAGAAAACTTATTGAACTAAAATCGCTGTGAATAAAGAGTCTCCTGATGTGACATGTTTATATACATGTTTATATGCACATATATGTGTAAATATGTATGCTTACATATATATGACATAATGGACTTCTAATATTCCAAAGTTAATTCTTGAATCTATTATTTGATAATGGGTTTTTCCTTTTATCTATACTATCATTTGCTTTCACTTTCTTTGTACATACACATGATTAAGGATTACTCTTTTTGATATAAATATCATAAGTGTTTATTCTAGAAGTATTTATTGTACATTTTTTATGTGCCAGCCACTGTTTTACACAAAAAAGAATTAACACAAAATGCTTGTCTGTACAGATCTTATAGTGGGTGATACAGATTTTGCACAGACACTACAAAACGACTTACAATCATCTAGAGGTAATGAGTTGGAAGGAAAATAAAGTGTGTACTGAGAGTAGCATAATATCCAATTATAGAGATTTGTTAGAGATGGTTTGTCTTGTAGGTAACATTTGAATAGACCTCCAATAATATAGAAGAAGCAAATTTGGAGTAGACAGATATTCCTCTTTGGAGAGGCTCTGAGGTAGAGAATGTTTGGCTTATTTGAGGAAGAGCAAAGTGGCCACTGTGGCTGAAAAGTAGCAAAAAATGGCAAAACACAGAAGGGAGTCAGAGGGTGAGCTTTAGGCCAAATCACCAGAATTTACAGGTCAGGGCAAGGTATAATGCCTCTCTAAAGTCTGTGGGAGCATGAGTCAGATTATAGTATAATTTGAATTATAATTTTGAAAACTTAGTCTAGCTGCTATACAGAAAATAGATGGCAATGGAGCAATCATGAACCAGAGATGAGGTTCATAGATGATCTGTGACCGAGGTATAGCTGCAGGATACTTGGGTAGAGGTGATAAGAAGTGGTATTTTGATACGCTATGAAATAGTATCAGGAAGATTTATGTTTGCTTGTTATGGGTTTAGTAAAAAGAGTAAAACCAAGGATTTTGCCATAAACAATTTGTTAGAATGTCTTGTCATTTATTGAGATGGAACTTTTAAAATACAAGTAGGTTTGTGTAGAAGATATGGAAAGAGTTAGAATTTAACCATGTTACTTTTGAGGTGTTAGTAGAAATACAAATGGAGATGTCCAGTAGACATTAGGGTTAGACTTTAGAATTGGGAAGAGAGTCATTTTTGAAAATTGGAATTTGGATACAACCAGTAGAATTTGGATGAAACTCGTAGAATTTGGATACAACTAGTAAAATTTAAAGTTTTACAGCTGAATAGAGAGCAAGTATAAATGGAAAGGAGGGCAAAATAGACTGAGCTCAATTCATACTATACTTCAACATGAATAATAAGAAGAATCTTCAACAAAATTGAGAAACAACATCTAGACAAGTAGAAGGGAAACCAAGAGGTGTCTATAAATCAAATACAGATTGTGTTCTAAGAAGCAGAGAGTACGTCATTCTGTTCAATACAGCTAAAATAGTGACTAAAGTTGGGTAGTAGAGTGGGTTTTCAAGGCTGTTGTGCTGCAGAATGCACAGGTGACTTAGACAAGAGCAGCACTAATTGGTAAATGGGGATCAAGGTCCTAATTGAGTAAGATCAATAGAGAAAGTATAAGAGGAAATAAAACTAAATAGTTATTGATGTCCGAGCATTCTAGCAATGAAACTCAAATATTATTTGAAAATAACTGATTGAAGTAAGGTGGGATTACATGAAGAAATGTATTTCTAAAGAAGATGAAACTTAGTGATGCTCTACATGTTTTTTCAAATTACTTCTATTTATAGGATTAATCATTTTTAATAATACTCTGACCAGTTTTGAGATGACTACTGTATTAGAGTTCTTAATTTCCTACCACAAAACTTGAATTATAACTGATGAATGAAGAATCCTTGATGGTGATGTATGAGCAGAGAAAACAACAGGCATCCATCTTCACAGAGTAGTGTGGTATGTGATGAAAAGCATAGCCACTAAGGAGTGATTAGAATTTCTAAGTACTCAGGTCTTTGACATTGTATTATAATTTTTTTGTTGTTACTCTCACCGCTAAGTAAGAGTGGATACAATGTTATTCTAACTCTATTACTTCACAATGTAATGGATAAGCAGTATAGATTCATTATCATACCTCCTATTAACTTTCTACGTTTGAATCTTGCCAAGAGATACCAGGAAGCAAATTTCTGAAGCATCCTGTAACATCTTGTTGATTCTCTCCACAACCACTCCACCATCACCTCTGACTACAAATTGATTTGTATCAGAGGGGGTTAAGATAATGAGTATAGATTAGAATTAAAATCCTGTGGATAACAGTTTGAGTTAAAATTGTTGATAAAGCAATTATAATCACCATTGCCCTACCAAAAGAAATCTATGATGTACAGATACAGCAGACAAAAAAATAGGATAATGATGACCCTTTTGCATATTCCTTTAGTAAATAAAATGATAAACAATGATCATGAAAATTATGAGTGCAACAATAAATTATAAAATGTAAGGGGTTAAATGAGTTCCTGGTAATGTAAGTCATAAATATATTTCTTGGAAAGGAATGTATAGTATCAAAACAGGAGATGTGTTTTTCAAAGAAGCCAGTGAATCATGAGCACAAAGAAAAAATAAACTATGAACTGATTTCCAATACTGAACTTTCCCAGAGGATGTCAAAAATTTTTTAATAAGGACATAAAGTATAATCCTTTTCAAGAAGCATGAGAGACTGTTTTGGGACAAACAAATCCTCAAAACATCAATGAGGTTAGGGGATTTTGCTATTGCTCCCCCTCTCCCCACCTTTTGTGTTTCCTTTCATTCCTACACTTCTTTTTAGTGTTAATTCTGAGGAGAATCTAAATCGGTGATTTGCTTCCCTTCTTGCTCCTGGACTATCTTTATTCTGTCCATGATTAGAAAAGTGTCAGAATGAAGTGAAAAGAATCATATCCCCAGCCTCAAAATCAGCTAATTGTATGGCTTGCCAACTTAACCTAATTTTCATGTACTTTACTCCATCTGTAAGATTGAGTTCATAAGAAAATATTTTTCCAGTGTGTTTTTGTTGTTATGTTTAAGTGACATTAAATTAAACCATACTTACTAAATGCTGAGAGTAGTACTTGAAAAGTGTGCTGTGTAAAATTACATACACAAAATATACTGTTATATACTATCTATTAAAAGTATGAAAATTTGCAAAGTTTCTTTAAAAATGAAGAACTTACTACTTAGATAATTGGTCTGGAATTATATTTGTATCATATCTATTATTTTAAACAGCAAAATAAATGAAGTATATATTGATTACAAGGAGAATGATGTCTAAAATGAGTAAAATAAGTAGGATAATAAAAGCATTGAATGATGTAGTCACAAAAATAAAACCATTTAGCATTACCATGCAATAAATCTTAACTATATTGATTTTGATCACATCTTATAATGGTAGAGATTGTCTTTGAGATAAATTGCTTTCTGTTTTTCTCTACCAGGATAGTAAAGAGTTCAATTATAATTGTTAATATAGGAGTCCTTGTGATTAGGTCATAAATTGACTTTGTGAAAGAGATGAGCAAGACTGAAAGATATGACTGCCTTTTGATTTACAAGGGGCCCAGATGCTTTCTGCCACAAAACCCGAGCCATGTTCACCAGGTAGGTTTAGGCATGTTTCTTGGAATTCCTGAAGCTTCTGCTAAGATTAAGTCTCCCAGGTGAACTTAGCTTGTCCAGAAATTGTTGCATTTGTGAGAAATTATGGCTCTAATAATGGAGCACATCAGTGCGACCTGAATACTCAAGACCAGTAATAGCTAGAATTTTTTGTCATGTAAATACACTGACACATCATAGCTTTTCTTTTTCAGTATTGGGGTTTGAACTCTGGGCCTTGGTCTTGCTAGGCAGAAGCTCTACCACTTGAGCTACTCCACCAGCCTGACACATCACATCTTTGGTGGCAATAAGTGACAATTTAAACACAGTTTAAAGCTGCATGGGCATTCTACATCTCTGTATCCAAAAACCAATAATGATTAATAGGTTTATATATGCTTCATGGAACCTTGAAAATAAATTTAAGGACTGTGTTTTTCAGAAAAACTGAATGTTCTAAGTTATGTGGATAAAATCCTCAAATATGAAAGCATTTACTTTCAGAAGCTGCTCATCTTTTGTTTTAGAGAGTGGGCAAAATTCTAAGATGGGCCTAAGATCACCACTGTCTGGTTATGAATTACTTTAAATAAATGGGAGACTGTAAGTATGACATAATTTACTCCTGTGATTATACTATTTTACGTTATAAAAATAAAAACTTTTATAGATATAATTAACATCCCAAATCACTTCACAATGAATTAAACAAAAGGACGATTATTTTACCTAGGCTTGTTTGAATCAAGTAAACTACTAAAAGGGACTCAAACTTTCTGAATGGAAAGATTTGAAGAAAGAGAAATTCTCTTTCTGACTCTAAAGAAACAATACATACAATGTGAGCTGCCTGTGGATAGTC
Organism: Castor canadensis; assembly: GCF_047511655.1. Lineage (NCBI taxonomy): Eukaryota > Metazoa > Chordata > Mammalia > Rodentia > Castoridae > Castor > Castor canadensis. The sequence goes on from NC_133386.1 coordinate 59,325,182, forward strand.
CCACATGGCAAAGACCTGAGGTTAGCCCTCAGGATCTAAGAGGAATTCCATATTGACAACTAAGAGAAGCAAAACCAAGCAACTACCACAACAAAAACAAGCAATAAAAATCAAGTGTTTCATCTACATCAGTCAGAAACTCAATTCTCACCTTTCTAGAGCTAAAAGGTAATTCTTTCTCTTACCCAAACTCAAAACGAGTTGTTACCCAACAATTTAATCTCATTCTGGATAGACCTTGAGCAGAAAGTCCAGCTATCCAAACCTAGATCTTACTAACTCACATAATCTGATAATAATTTTGAATTGTTTTAGGCTAACTTTGTAAGCAGTAATAGAAAAGTAACATAGGAATAATAATGGTAATCATGTATACTAGGAAAATAAGTGTCACTGTAGTGAATCAAGCAGTTTGAATAAAGGATAAGAAAATACTGATATGTATGGTTCAAGATATATCTGAGAAAAAAGTAGCTCTCAACATTGCCACTGCTGAGTTCAAATTATCATCATCTCCAGTCTAACTTATCACAATAACGTTTCAACTTGAGAGCTAGACATCTTTCCCTTCTTATATGCATTTTAACAAGGCAGCTAAATATCTCCTAATGCAATAGAAGGTATGTCATCCCGTTTCTGTGCTCAGTATCCTCCAATGATACCTCATGTATCTTGAATAAAAGCCAAATCTTCTAACAGTCTGAATGTTCTTTTGCTTCGTCTCCTAGTTAGTTGTTTCTCTCTTGCTTACTTTGATACTATCTGTGCACAGCACTATTATAGTTATTATCTATCTCCTCATATCACCACACTCTTGGCTCACTAGCAATCAAATGCAGCAACGTTTTTGAGATTTTTTTTTGTCAGCTTGGGAATTGAACTTAGGTCTCATGCTTGCTAAGAAGTCACTCTTACTGCCTGAGCCACTCTGCCAGTCCTTTTTGTATGTTTTTTTTTTTTTTCTAAGTAGGGTTTCTTCAACTGTTTTCCCAAGGCTGACTTTGAACCAAGATCCTCCTGATTTCTGCCTCCTGAGTACCTAAGACTACAGGGTTAATTTGTTTTATTCACTGATAAATTCTTAAATGTGTGAAGCAGTTGGGTTAGCAAAGCTGATTCTTTATTAACAGCTGCTGAGTGAGTAAATGGAAGTATTTATTTTCTTAAGAAATATTCCAACAAAAAGATGTGGAACAGTGCCTTCTGAAAATATATTTTACTATATTTGTTTAAAGAAAACAAGCTTATCTACATATTTATCCATAAAAATTTGGCATCATATTTTTAATATTTTGAATGCCATGCTTGATTCTTCTGAAAGAGCATGGGAGAAATGTTACAGATTAAAGGAATGAACAGTTCTCCTTCAGTTATTTGGGAGGTGCTGACTATTCTCTATTTCCATACTCATTAGCGGTACTAGCAAGCTAATTCCAGAATTAGGTTTTGATCCAAATTTGAGTTAGTAGTTGACCTATCACACCCACTCCTCTGCTAATACTTTCAAGGAAGAAATATATCTCATGATCACACTGAACAATAAATTAGCCAGGGGTCTATCTTGAGTAATAATTTGTGTTAATTTTTTGTTGTACCCAGAAATGAACTAAAAAACCTATGCCAAAGAAATTGCAATATTAAAGAAACTACAAACTCAATATGTTAACTTACATTAAGGCTATCAATTCTGTACCCTCACTGTTATGTGCATGATAGATTCATACACAACAGTCGAACAATGTCAGAGAGATCAGATCTGGGCAGAGTCTGAGAGTAGACTGGGACAAGCAAAATGCTGCTATTCACAGAGTATTGCAGTGAGCAGTTTTTGGCACAAAATAATAAATCTCTTTCTAAACCTAGTCTATTGGGGAGTGACATCAGCAAGATGTTGAAATAATAGATCTTAGTGATTGGCCTCTACAGAAACACTAATTTAACAATCTTTCATGGATAAAATTTTCTTTCTAAAGCCCATGGAATCTGACTGATAGGTTGCAGAACCCAAGCAGAGCACAAGATGCAAGAATAGTTATAATGAAAAGGAAAAGAACACCTTCACATTACCCATGCTGTCTTTCTCTCAAGATAGCGCTAATAGTGCAGAAGTAGATCTCTTGGCTTGAAATTTCACATACAGATGAGGGAGGAAAGGGCACATATAACCTCCCCAGCTTTTGAGAACACTCTTGAAAGGCACATTTTGTAGTTGATAAAAATACTGAGGAAATTGACATGATTACTTAATCAAGGGGAAGCAAAATGGCAACATCTGTACAAAAGCCCAGAATTTTTAACTAGGATGATAAATGAAGGTGCTTCCCTGCCAACATCAGGATGAAAAAACTGGAGCAGAAAGGTGATTCTTTCAAATATGCTAATGCCAACAGAAAGTTGTAATGGACGTTAAGAACCAGGGGAACAATCTAAGACCATAGAAGCAAAATGTAGCTCTAAGAATGGAGCCCAATAAATAGATATCTATAAATTGTCAAAGAATTAAAAAACAATCATCTTAAATAGTTCAAGAGTTACAAGAAAAAACATATAGACAACAAATGAAATTAGGGAAGAAATGTGTGGACAAAATGTAAATTTTAATAAAGAGTGAGTAAAAATTCTAGATCTGAGGAATACAATGATGAAAACTTCATTACAAAGGTTCGACAAAGTCTCAGTCAAACAAAAAATCAATCTGGAAGAAAGGTCATTTTGCTTATTTATTTACTGTATCTATTTATCCATTTTTTAACTTATTTATTTATGCTTACTTATTTATTTTGTTTGAGATTGTTCTTGCTATGTTGCCCAAACTGAACTCAAACTTATGAGCTCAAATTACTTTCTGTCTATGATCCAATCAGGGAAACATCTCCCCTCCAGAAAAGAAATAGAGGAAGAAAAAGAATGAAAAGAAGACTCAAAAGATTGTGGGACACTATCACGTGAGCAAATATATGAAAATGATAAACTGAGTAGGGGGAAAGAAAAGCAAAGGAGACTGAAAACTTCTCAAATCTGGGGAGAAATATTAAGTTCAAGAAATGTAGAAGAGGTTGAACTTAAAATTTTTATACTGAAATGTATCACAATAAAGTTTCAAAATTAAAAGATAAGGGGAGAATTTTTTAAACATCCAAAGAAAAATGATTCATCACATAAAAGAGGACGTGGGTAAAACTATGAGCAAGTTTCTCAGCAGAGACTTGTAGCCCTCAAGAATATGGGATAAGACACTCAAATTTCTGAGAGACAGAAAATGGCCAACCAAAAATACTACATCTAACAAAAATCTTTTCAGAACACTGTAACTAACAAAACTTTGTTTAAAAAATATAAGGAAAGAAAATTCCATAAAAGAAAACTGAAAAAATATGCAAATTACAAGAGGAAACAAAAGAAATGAAAAAACCAAATAACTACCAAATAGCAGTGAATAAAAGTATATTTATAGTAAATACTTAACTATCAATAATTACCTTAAATGTAAATGGGTTAGACACCCAAACAAAACACAGAATAGCTCTAAGAATAAAAACTCATGATCCAATTTTATGCTATATATGAGACTCATTTTAGATTTAAAACATAGGGAGAAAGTAAAGGGATGAAAAAAGTATCAAATAAAAATGGTAACCACAATAGAGCAGATACCCATGTTTATATCAGAAAATATAATACTTAACTAAAAAATGATTAAAAGAGAAAATAGAGATCATTATGTACACATAAGATGTCAACACAACATAAAGATATAAAATTTATAAATATAAATATATATGAATATATATATATATGTATGCCTCCAACTTCAGAAAACTTAAGTATACAAATAAGAATTGACTGTTGTTGGCAAAGGGAAATAGCAGTACATTAATATAGAAAACTTCAATACTCTACTTTCCAAGAAGGGCAGAACATGAACAAAAAACATCATTTAGAACAGAGTGGACTTAGAAAATGCCAAAGAGCAAATATCTCTTAGACATTATGCAGAATACTCCACTCAACAGCAGAAAAGTATGGATTGTTCTCAAGTTCAATAATACATTCTTCAGGATATATCACAGGCTAAATAACAAGAAAATTGACAATGTTATAAAGCATCTGCTTTGGCAAATATAATAATGCTGGAAATTTAATGAAAAGAATTCACAAATTCATGGATACTAAATTGCATACTTTTAACAACTCATGGATCTAAGGAGAAATAAAAACAAATCAGAAAATCTCCAGAAATAAACAAAAATTAAAACAAGCATAAAAATCTTGTGGGATGAATCAAAAGAAACCATAAGCATGTAATTAACATCAATAAATGCCATGCTAAAAAAGGAAGAAAGATTATAAATGAAAAACTTCAGTTCACACCTCAAAGTACTAGATAAAGAACAAACAAAGCACAAAGTAGCAACAGTAATAAAGTAATAAATTTTGTAGAAGAAATATAACAGAGAAGAAAAAGTTAATACACAACAAAAATTAACAATTAGCAAAATATCCTTTGTTTTTGCATACCTTTCCAGAACTTTTTTTTAATTCATTTATTCTTATGTTCATACTTTGTTTGGGCCATTTCTACCCCTGCTCCCCACCTTTCCCTCTCCCCTCTCCCCTCTTCGTTTCCAGGTAGAACCTGTTCTGCCCTTTTCTCTAATTTTGTTGAATAGTGGACATAAGCAATAATAAGATAGACATAGCATTTTTGCTAGTTGAGATAAGGATAGCTATACAGAGAGATTCCTAGCATTGCTTCCATGCACAAGTTGTATTACAACCCGAACTGATTCATCTCTACCTGACATCTTCACTATTTCCCAATCACTTTCCCAAATTGACCTCTGTCATTTTAAGGTTACTATATTAGCTCCTCTGCAGTGGGGACACCAAACACTTTCAAGTTTTAGGTTTCCTACCTATCCCCATTCCTCCTCTATGTGCTCTCCCCTTAGTGTGTGACCCGAGGCCAACAACACTGTTGCCTTGCCCTATATCTAAAGCCTACATATGAGGGAGAACATACGATTTTTGGTCTTCTGAGCCTGGCTAACCTCACTTGGGATGATGTTCTCCAGTTCCATCCATTTACTTGCGAATGATAAGATTTCATTTTTCTTCATGGCTGAGTAAAACTCCATTGTGTATAAATACCACATTTTCTTAATCCATTAGTCAGTAGTGGGGCATCTTGGCTGTTTCCATCACTTGGCTATTGCGAATAGTGCTGTAATAAACATGAGTGTGCAGGTTAAGCTATTTTTGGACAACTTATTATGTGACAAGACAGGTATATGAAAGAAAAAAATAAATGACTGAAATAGATAAAATCAGAATAGAAGGAGACATTAAAACTGATGCTGTATAAATAAAAAGATTATAAGCAACAATTATGAACAATTATCATGAACAATTTAATTGGATATCCTAGAATCATAAAACCTATCAAGATTAAATGAAGAACTAGAAAATATAAAAACACAAATAATAATTAAGGAGAATGAATTAATAATTAAAAGAACCTCCCAACAAACAAGAGGTCAAGACTAATTTGTGTCACTATCTAGTTTGGTGAATTCTATCAAGCATTTAAAGAGTAATTAATATCGATACCTTCAAAATTTGATGAAAAAATAGCTCTATCTTCTCAAACATTTATTTTTATGATAAAAATATTCTAAATTGGTTCCTAAGTTTTTGAAATATATAGTGTATTATGGTTATCTATAGTCACCCCACTGTGCCATAGCCCACCAGAAGTATTGTTCCTATTTACATACTCTGTAAAGATCATTGTCATTTTCAAAGGAATTATATTAAATCATCCAATCGCTGTGTACAGGATCTCTTTATATTTCTTTGCATGTGTCCTCCTCAATTTCTTTGTGCAATGCATTATGATTTACATGATAGAGTTTCCTCACCTTGTGGTTAAATTTATTCATAGTTACTTTATTTTTAAAAATAGATAAGAAATTTTAAATGGGATTAATTTCTTGATTTCTATTTCAGATGAATTATTGTTGGTGTATAGCAATGATACTTTTTTTAATGTTGATTTCACTTCCTTCAGATTTCCTGAATTCATTCATCAATTTTGATAAATTTTTGTGGTGTCTTTGGGGTTTTCCACACATAAGATAATGCCATCTACAAATAGTGATAATTTGAGTTCTTCATTTAAAATTTAGATACCCTTTATTTTCTTTTTTTGCCGAATTTCTATGGCTAGGAATTTGAGCACTATGGTGAACAAAAGTGGTGAAAGTAGGCAACCTTGTCTTGTTCCAGATATTAGAAAGATTTTAACTTTTCTGAGTAGTATAATTTTATCTGTTAGCTGGTTAAGAATAGCCTTTATTAAGTTGAGGTACCACCTTAGAGTTTAAGGTTCAACCTATGAATTACAGAAAAACACATACGTTCAAACTTTTTCAGACAAAAAGGACTTTAGAGTTCATATCAGGATTTCACTGAATATGATCTTTAATTACCTATGCAGTGAAAACAATTCAGTTGTTTAAGGTGATTATTAAACAGGAAGTAGTTTATGTAGATCATATTGGAGATTCTTGTATTTTGTTAATGTGTACATATACAAACACACATACATACAGTGTAGTACATGAATTTCAGCAAAAAATTAAAAGAGTATACAAATACATCTAATGGAATTGAGACAAATGTAGAAAAGGAATCTCAAATTGATTCTAAATATAGTTTTAATACCTGGGTAAAATTCCATAGAAGTTAAAACTATTTTTGCTTGATTATTTTTTCAAAATACTTAATGTAGAAAATAAAATACAAAATTTCTTATCTTTTTGATACCCATTTTTAGCACTTTAGGAAATACCACTAATAAACTGCTATTTAACTGAATTTAAAAAGATAAAGTAAAAATGATAAAATATACCATGAAATATTTTAGTATTACAGTCTCAAAGAAACTAACACATTTTGATGCTTTGACCTTTCTTTTATGATAAGGTTATTAGTAGTATTAATCCAATGACTAAAGGGAAACTAAAATCCAATATAATATTCTGCTCTTAGTATATTTATAGAATCTGAAAGCTTACTTTCTATTTGTAGCTTTTTTCTTCATTGGTAAAATTAACACAAATGACACTAGAATTTTAGCTTTTATTGCACCTTTTTATTTTATTTCACAATTGTTAATTGAGAAATACAATAAAATAAAGTGCCTTTATATTGGCAGTAACTAGTAATGTACCCATAATAGTTCCCCTAATCTCAGAATGCTATTATATTGGATTTTCAAAACAACCTTTCTCATACTTTGATTGAGTAATCTAAGTGCTTATTGAGTACTTAGAAAAGATTAATGAAAAACCATAATGTGAAAACCTGAACTAACCTTTCACTAATTAATTTTCCTGACCTCTATCACATTCCCAAAGAGAATAAAAGCAAATGCAAATAGTGACAAATACATTCTTTTACACTGGCTTAAACTGGGACTATATAATTCACTTTAAATTTTTGATATCCATAATATCCATCACCATGAAGAACAATGAACAAGAATATAACATCTTCATAAGTAGTAATTACTAAGGCTACTTAGTTATATAAAAAATCCCATTGAAAATTATATTTAGAGTGACTTAGCCCAGGGTAAACTAAATTATCACATAGGATCCAAATAAAGTAGGAGGAGTTTGAGAGCAATTTGTATAATAGTAACTAATAGAACAGTAGTTTTACTCAGAGATAACCGTAACTCTTATTTATCACCATAATGGAAAAAAATCTAAAAGTATTGCTTTAAAAGGTTGTATTTTTAGGTCACTAAATAATTATTGTGCTGATTCTACCCTTCTGTAATCATTATATAACCATATATATTATATAACCATATGTAATGTATATATGTAGTAAACCATATATGTTTATTGTCATATATAAATATAAATTTATAATTCTATGCAACAATTCAAAACTCAAGGAGAAACCAAGTAAGAATTTTCAACTTTTAGGAAATAATTGAGGATCTCTTACTCTATTTTCTAATCTTCCATTAGCTTTTTCTGTGAACACAAAATTTTATATACATCTATCCTTTTCTAAAAGAATTATCAAATTAGATTTCAATTTCCCATCATGATACTGATTTTTGACAAGAGACCAAGATATCAGATAGCCAATATATTTTGGAACCCTGAGCTCTCACAAGTCTGAAAGAAAACCTCAAATTATTGGTAGCAAGTATTGTATTAACTGACTTCTTTGCCAAGTAAGATACCACCAATTCATAGGAAAACTAATGTACAAACCCTCACCTTTAAATTAGATTTATTTTTTATACCACATAATAGTTCCAGAAGACTGTCACTGAAGATGCCAGCTCTTACCCTGGTCCACCAGAAAGCAGTTTCTACCTTTTTCCTTTTTCTTCCTCTCTCCATTAGCAATGCAGAGAATGCATAAAGGGTGCTAAAAGTGCCTGCGTTGTTCTGGACCCACCAAAATTCATGGATGCAGAACCTCTTACTGCCTGCTGTCTGTGATGTAGGCCACCAACTCCCAATACCTCCAAAGAAACTACAATCCTTTCAGGTGAGTGAGCAGTACCATCTACTCTGGAAGAAGCCACATAGGCTAGTACAGCTAGTGGGCAGATTGTAACTTTCTTGGGCAAATATAGTGGTCTAGTACATAGAGGAACTATTCCAGCTCCACCTGGTCAGGATGGGGGACCCAGTCATAACTCTATAAGGCATAGGGCTGATCCAGTCTGTTTGAGGGTGGGTGGCCCAAAAGCAGCTTGGGGAAAATAACACATTTGACCATCTTGGGGAAATTGGTAGCAACTGAAACTAACAGCTTTCCCAGAGAAAAGAATTTGTTCAATTCCAATTCCCAGGCTTGCCTTGTAGGCATAAGGGGTGGGTCACTGATCACACATTAACTCCTGGCAGGACCAATTTGCATAATCTGCTTACTCAAACAAGTTGACCCTGACTGCCCACTCCCCAAGAATAAAAGATTTGATGAAGAGTGAAGGGGATGAGTTCACAGTTGCTGAGGTCAGAATGATAACAAGAATGTTTAATAAGCTTAAATAGGAAGTTAACAAAAACAAAGAGGACATACAAACAACTCAATGTTTTTTAGTTGAATCACAAAAGAACAAGTTAAAAAACTTGCAAAGGCAAAGAAACAACTAAATGAATTCAAAATGGATTTCAACAAGCACTGAAACAAAACCAAGAAAATTATAAATAAAAAAGAGATAAATCAAATAAAGAAGGCAGTAGATATGAAAGAGGATCTTAACAAAGATATGGAAAGCCCCTTCCCCCCCAAAAAAAGAATCAAACAGAAACCCTGAAAACAAAAATTTCCTTAAGTAAAATAAAAAATACAGTTGAAAGCCATTCCAGCAGGCTGGAACAAGTGGAAGACAGAATTTCAAGGCTCAAAGACAACATAGATACTAAAGAAAAAACAGAAGACTACTTGGACAAAACAATGAAGATCTGTTAAAGGAATATACAAGAACTTTTTGATTCTACCAAAAGACCAAAACTGCTAATCATGGGCATCAAAGAAGAAGATGAAGTGCAAGCCAAATGCATAAGAAATATTTTCACCAAAATAATAGCAGAAAATTTCCCAATCTCAAGACAGAAATGCTATTCAAGGTATAGGAAGTGTCAAGGACACCAAACAGTCGTGACCAAAATAGAACCTGTCCATGGCATATTACAGATAAAAAAAAATTAGCACAGAGAGGAAGGAAAGAATACTGAAGGCTGTAAGAGAGAAAAAACAAATAACATATAAAGATAAACCCACCAAATAACAGCAATTTTTTTTACCAAAAATCTTTAAAGCAAGAAAGTCATAGAGTGAGATATTTCAAGTACTGAAAAAAAAAAAAATTTTAATCCTAGGATCCTCCACCGAAGCTATCATTCAAAATTGAAGGAGAAATAAAACTTTCCATGAGAAACAGAAACTAAAACAATAAAAGACCACTAATCTAGTACTACAGAAGATTCTCAAAGGAATTCTGCACACAGAAGACAAAAATAAACACAGACATGAAAGGACTAAAATCAACTAAATAAAGACCAAAACCATACAAAGAAACAATGAGAAAAAGCTAGTTGTTTGTAAAGATAAATAAGATTGATAAACCCCTAGCAAATCTGACTTAGTTGAGAAGGGGAGAGACCCAAATTGATAAAATTAGAAATAAAAAAGGAGAGATCACAACAAACACCTAAGAAATCCAATGGAATCATTAAGGATTACTTTGAAACACTTATATTCAAATAAATTGGGAAATTTAGTAGAAACAGACAAATGTCTACACACATATGACCAAATAAAATTGAACCAAGAGGATGTAAGTAACCTAAATAGATATTTAACAACCAATGAAATTGAAGCAGCAATGAAGAGGCTCCCAAAAAAGAAAAGTTCAGGACCTGCCAAATTCACTGTGGAATTCTACCAGACCTTTAACGTAAAATTAATACCAATTCTACTCAATCTTTTCCATGGGATAACTTTGAAAACATATGTTCAATAAATTGAAAAATCCAGAAGTAATGGGTAAGTTTCTACACACACATGACTAACCAAAATTGAACCAAGAGGATATAAATAAACAAAATATATTTATAACAAGCAATCGGGAAAGTGAAGAACCAATAAAGATTCTCTCAAAAAAGAAAGTCCAGGACCTGTCTGTTTATAGCTGAATTGTTCCAGACCTTTAAAGAACCAATATTCCTCAAACTTATTCATGAAATAGAAAGGGAAGGAACACTACCAAACTCATTCTATGAAGCCAGTATTATACTCATCACAAAACCGGACAAGAACAAAACAAAAAAAAGAAAATTGTAGGCCAGTCTTCTTAATGACCTTAGATGCAAATATTCTGGATAAAATACTGGCAAGGAAAATTCAGCAACATATCAATATGATCATACAACATGATTAAATTAGTTTCTTTAATTTAAGTAAAAAGAATAATGCTGGCAGTATCACAATACCTGACTTCAAACTATACTACAGGGCCATGGCACTAAAAACAGGCATGAACACCAATGGAACAGAATAGAAGACCCAGATATAAATCCATGCAGCCATACCCACTTGATTTTTAACAAAAGCACCTGAAACATGATAGAGATAAGAGAGCCTCTTCAATAAATGCTGCTGGGAAAACTCTGTTTCTGCATACAGAAACTAAAACTAGACCTGTGTCTTTCAACCTGTACAAGTTTCAACTTAAAGTGGATTAAGGACCTTAAGGTAAGACTGAAAACTTTAAAACTAGTGCAGGAAAGAGCATAAAATATGCTAGATCTTATAGGCATTGGCAATAACTTCCTTATAGAATTCAAATGTCTCAGCAACTAAGAGAAAGGGTTGGAAAATGGGACTGCATGAAACTAAAAAATTCGGTACAACAAAAGAAATGATCACCATATTGAAGAGGCAGCCCACAGAATGTGAGAAAATCTTTGCCAGCTATACATCTAACAAGAGACTATAACCAGAATATACAGGGAATTCAAAAAACTAAATTCCCTTCAAATTAATAACCTAGTGAAGAAATGGGCAAAATGAACTGAAGAGACCATTTTCCTTTTTTTTTTTTTTTTTTTTTTTGCAGTACTTGAGTTTCAACTTAGGGCCTATACCTTGAGCCACTCCACCAGTCCATATTTTGGGGGGATTGTATTTTTCAAGATAGGGCCTTGCAAACTATTTGCCCAGACTGGCATCAAATTCCAATCTTCCTGATCTCTGCCTCCTGTGTAGTGACAGTTATAGGTGTGAGCTACTAGCATCTATTTGAACAGAGCTTTTAAGGGAAGAAATCCAAATGGCCAAGAAACACAAGGAATGCTCAACTTCCCTGGCCATAAGGAAATGTAAATCAAAGCCATGTTAAGATTCCACCTCACTGTTGTTAGAATGGCTATCATTAAAAACATAGACAACAACAAATGTTGGCAAGGATGTGGGGAGAAAGGAACCTTCATATACTGTTGGTGGGAATGTGTATTTGTACAACTACTATAAAAAATAGTATGGAGGCTCCTCAAAAAACTAAAGATAGAACTTCCATAGGATCCATCATCAATACCACTCCTAGGAAAAAACCCAAAGGAATATGTCCTGTTAAAATAAAGTCACCTGCATACCCAAATATATTGCAACATTATTCACAATAGTCAAAGTATGAAAAGAGCCATAATGACCCACAACTGATGAATGGATTAAGAAAATGCAGTACTTATATACAATAGAATCTATTCAGCTACAGGGAAGAAGAAATTTTGCCATTTTCAGCTAAGTAGATGGAACTAGAGAACGTCATTGTAAGTGAAATTAGCCAGATTCATATGCCAAAGGCCACATATTTTCTGTCATATATAGAATATGGTCCCAATATTAATACAAGGAATATTATGGAAAACAGGTCATGGTAAAGGGAGGCCAATAAAAAAAAGGGAGGGTAAAAGAAGGAAGTTAAAAAGTGAGTTATGGTTGTTGTACTTTCTATGCAAGATTGAATACAGAATTTTCATTCATTTATTTATTTTTATTGTTGTGCTATATTGGGGGTACATTGTGGCATTTATAAAAATTCTTGCAAAGTATCAAATGTATCATACTTGAATTTATCTCCTCCACCACTCTCCTTTATTTCTCCTTCTCCCAATCCAAGAATAATTTCAACAGGTATCATTTTTGTATTTGCATACATATATATACATTTTTGATACCACATACTCTCTCCCATTCTCTTTCCCAGCCACCATTCCCCTTCCACTGGTACTACCCCCCTACCTTGGGCACGACCTGTTTTGCTCTCCTGTTCTCTAATTTTGTAGAAAAAAAAAGAAAAAGAATAACATTTTTGCTTATTTGGGGATAAAGGTAGCTATACGGGAGTTTCCTTTCAATGTATATACGTATTATCACCCCAGTTGGTTCATCTCCTCTATTTTTCTTCATTTTTTCTTAGTCACATTTTTATGGTGGTTTCAACCACTTTAAATATTCTATATTCACTCATGTATAGAATGTATATCAGCCATATTCATCTTCTTATCTTCCTTCTTTTACCCTAATTTTTAAACCTGTTGAAATTACCACAAGAAAGTGACTATGGTAGAAAAGAGAAAATAGAGGGGATGTACCAATTTGGGACATAAACATAGATGCATGGAAACTCCTAGTATGCCATCTTAAAACAAATGTCTTTTTTCAAAAAAGAGATCAAGAAGGTAAAACAAATCCTGTCTGGGTGTTGTTAACATTAGAAGGGGGAGGATATAAGGAAAGTGTGTAGGAGTGTGAATATGGAGGAAATACTTGTACTCATGTATGCAAATGGAAAAATGAGACCTGTTGAAACAATTCCATTATTGGATACATTAGTAAATAGGGTAGGGGATAGAGGAGAATGATAGAGGGGTTGAATAAAACTATGATATATCGTAAGAACTTTTGTAAACATCACAATGTACCCCAAGTACAATAATAATCATGTGGTAGAAAATTTAAAAATTTAAAAAGATACTATTATTTCTGCTTATTTTCTCTGTAGCGTTCTTTAAAAAAATTCACAAAATGTTACCTACATGTCTTCTCCATTCAATCTCAGTCTTCTAAACCACTTATAAACTCCTAATTATATCAAATGGAAAAGAAAACATACACCTTTTATAAGTTTTTTTTTTTTTTTTCATTTTTCTTTTATTATTCATATGTGCATACAAGGCTTGGTTTATTTCTCCCCCCTGCCCCCACCCCCTCCCTTACCACCCACTCCACCCCCTCCCGCTCCCCCCCTCAATACCCAGCAGAAACTATTTTGCCCTTATCTCTAATTTTGTTGTAGAGAGAGTATAAGCAATAATAGGAAGGAACAAGGGGTTTTGCTGGTTGAGATAAGGATAGCTATACAGGGCATTGACTCACATTGATTTCCTGTGCGTGGGTGTTACCTTCTAGGTTAATTCTTTTTTAATCTAACCTTTTCTCTAGTTCCTGGTCTCCTTTTTTATAAGTTTTTTGTAATACTTTATCATGATGAATTATTTTCTGAATAAACTTTTTGCTCTTAAGTTCAGAGGGTCTGGTCATCCTAAATTGTAATTTCTCCCACGTTTGGTGGCAATAATAGAAAGAGCTACATAAAGATATATTCACAAGTGGATAAATTATATACAATTGTAATAGCTATATTTGTAATCCATTTTAAGTTATTTTAAAATTTAATGTTTATTATTCTCTTATGAAATTGTAGTCTTACAGTTTCAACAGCTGGATGCCAGTAGGTACCCAGTTTCTGAAATATATTGAAAACTCATTGTCTCCTGAATTCTTGATACTTTACTATATTTAAAGTGGTTACTAAATATTCCTTAAATCTTCCCATGGCACACTTGGCATGGTTTGGATATGACCGCCAAATCTTGTGTTAAAATTTAACCCCCATTTCAACAGCATTGAGAGATTGAGCGCAAAGGGAAGTATTCAGAACATGAGAATTCCACTCTCACAATGGACTAAAGCCTATTACAAAAGGTCTTGACAGGTAAGTTTCATTTTGCCCTGTCTCTCTATGGGATACCTTCCACCATGTTATAACACAGCAATTTATATTAATTGCAGACAAATTGAATTTTAAAACAAGATAAAATATTCCCTTTAAAGAATACATCCTCCAGGAAGACTTGAATACTTTTAATGTCAAATTATTTGAGACAAACACCGATAGAACTGTAAGTTCTATTAGTGAATTGACATATTCACTATTATACTTGAAGATGTCCAGCATCTCTCACAATTAGTACTAGTTGAAAGATGCAGAAGTTAGGAAATTAATAAAGACATATTTATTATGAGTGACACCATAAATCAACTGGGTCTAATTGGCACTTAATATGTCATCCTGAAACAGGAGAATATACACTGTTTCCAAGCACAAATGGAACACTCAACAAGAAAGAGCACGTTCTGAGCCAGTAAGAGAAAAACTTATCTAATTTAAAATCGTGGAAACCAACCATAGTATGATTACTCATCAAAATGTAGTTAGAAATCAATAATAGCTGGGTACCAGTGGCTATGCCTGCAACAGCAGTTACTTGGGAAGCTGAGATCAGGAGGACTGTGGTTCAAGGCCACCTGGGAAAATAGTTTGCTAGACCCCATCTACAAAAGAAAAAAAAAATCATAGGTGTGGCTCAAGTGATAGAGTACCTGCTCTGTAAATATGAAGACCTGAGTTCAAACCCTAGTCCCACCAAAGCAAAAAAAAGAAATCAATAATATAAAATTATCAAGAAAAAATACCAAAGTATTTGAATTATATTGAACCAAGATTCTTTTAAATAAAATATAGGTCATAGACAAAGTCTCAAGAAAAAATTTCAAAATGTGTTTGAAGTAAAAATGAGTATAAAATAATCAACCTAGGCATGGTGTTTCACTCCTGTAATTCTAGTCACTTGGGAGGCTGAGTTTGGAGGATCTCAGTTTGATGTCAGCCTGGGCAAAAAATTTAGGGAGACCCCATCTCAAAAACACACCAAGGTTGATATTGTAAGCCTGTAATTCCAGGTACATGTAGACACAGATAGAAAGAGGACTGTGGTTGGAGATTGATCCAGGCAAAAAAATGAGAGATCCTTTCTGAAAAACAACTAAAGCAAAAGGGTTGGGGATGTGGTTCAAGTGGTGGACTTCCTGCCTAGCCAGCACAAGGCCCTGAGTTCAAACCCAGTACTGTAAAAACTTAATAAGCTAAAGAATTGAGATATAAAATAATCAAAGCTTGTAAATTATAAAATATTAGGATTTAAAGAGAAATTTATTGAGTGCATATGTTGGAAAAGAATGATATAAAAATAATAATTTAAGTTAATACCTTAGAAAACTATTTAAAAGATAAACATAAGTCCATGATACAGAGATGAAAACAATTAAGAATTAGTACAGAAATCAATAAAACTGAACATTAGAAATCAATAAAAATTAATAAAATCAAGAGTAGATTATTTGAAAAGATCAATATAACTGATAACTTCTAGCCATGTTAACTAAAACAAAAACACATCATACACAAATAGTAACATCAGAAATTTTTTAATTGGCCATTAAGACAGATTACATAGGCATACAAATGATAATAAAAGTATATTATGACCAGCACTATGCTCACAATTTGTTAACTTAGATGAAGTGGACCAACTTATTGAAAAATACAACCTACCAAAACTCAAACATAGAGAAATAGAATATCTTGATAGTTCAACAATTTCTAACCTTACAAAAAAATCCCAAAACAAAATGCTTGGCCAAGATGTGTTCGCTAATTGATTTACTGAAAATATTAAGAAGAAATGATGCCAATTCTGTATAATGTCTCCGGGAAATAGAAGCAAATGTTTTTCTCCCTTTTTTGTTCCATGAGACCAACATTAACCTAAAACTTAAACCAAATTTATACAAAAGGAAAACCACAGACGAAAATATCTTGTAAACATGAATGTAAAGTTTCTTTCTATAATGTTAACAAATTCTATTCAATATGTATATAAATAAATAAACACTATGATTAATTGGACCTTATTTCAGGTATGAAAATTAGTTTCAATTTTTGAAAATCAATTAATGGAATCCACCACATCTCCAGGTTAGGGAAGAGAAAACATGTGATGAGATCAATAAATACATAAAAAGCATTTGGCAAAATTCAGCATCTATTTACAGTGAAAACTCTCAGTAAGTTAAAATTAGAAGGAAGCTTCCTAAACTTGATAAAGGAAATATTCATAAAATATTTTATAACAGACATTCTACTTAACGGGAAAAACCAAGATGCTTTCTCCCCAAACCTGGTAACAAGTCAAGAACTTCACATCTTGTGAGCCATATGCAGCAAAAAGTTCTAGTTTAAAAAAATAAGTAAAGGAAGTAAATATATATATATATATATATATATATATATATAGGGAAGGAATATATATGTAAAATTATAGGGAAGGAAAAATATTTTTTGTTAACAGATGACACAATTACCTATGTAGAAAAGTCTAAAGAATTAACAGAAAAGGTCCTCAAACTAGGGACTAAAGCTTATTGCAAAATACAAGGTTAATAGAAAGAAAAAAACAGTTTTTCTTCATGCTAGCAATGGAAATTATTGGAAATTAAAACTGAAAACAGAATTGGAAATTGAAATTGAAAGCTTAGTTCTGTTTATATTCCATTCATTTCATATAAAAATGAAAGGTTTATGTTTAAATATGACAAAATGCATACAAGATCTATATGAGGAGAACTATAAATCTTTGATGAAAAGAATCAGACAACCAAATAAATGAGATATTTAATGATCATGTACAGGATTCCACTTTAGAATGAGAAAGATGGTACATTGTTTGGATGCCAGTTCTTTCCAATTTGACCTGTCAATTCAGTATAACACCAATCAAAATCCTACCAAATTACTTAGTGGTTTTCATCAATCTCATTCTAAAGTTTAAACAGAAAGGCAAAAGACTCAAAATAGCAGACACAGCACTAAAAATGAATAAAGTAAGGGGACTGACACAATCTGACTTCAAAACTTACTACAAAATTGCAGAGATCATCACAGTGTGCTATTGCTGAAAAAAAGATAATTAGTGGGACAGAATAGAGAGCCAGACATAGAGTCACAAAAATATACTAATTTATCTTTAATAATAAAATACAATTATAAGAAAGGATACTTGTTTCAGCTATCTATATACCAGGTGAATATACAAAAATTAATTGCTTTCCTATGTTCAAGCAAGAAAGAATTGAAAAATGAAATTAAAATACAATATTTTTATATGATCAGCATAAGTCGAGACACAATTGCAAGTCAAAAATCTATGAAATGTGTCTGAGAACTTTGGCTCTTAAAATTATCTGTCCATGTTGATGTCACTTAATGATAAATATGGCACAATTTAAACAGTTTTCTGTTGTTATTTTAAATTAAAAACAGCAGAAGAAAATGAAGAAGACTAAGACCTCCTGAACATATATTTATGGTTAAAAAGATTTTGTGACTATTAAATGATTTTTTTTAATTTTCCCAATAATAATTTTTTCATAGCAAAAACTAAGATTTTTCTTTTTGTAAAAATGATCTCCCATAAGAATGCACAGTGTCGCTTAAGAACACATATAAAAAGTAAGTCCGTTTCACTAAATCAGTGTCTGTTTACTCAAGATTACTCTGTCTTTAGATTAGGGAACATTACCATGTCCTACTTTATTTCACAAAAGCAAGGTACATAGTAAAATGGGTATAGTCCCTTTTCCCCACAGATATTATGTAATGAAATACGGAAATACATGACATTGGAAAAACAGCTCAATTACAGAGCATTTTCAGTTGAAAAATTGTAGGATATTTACCTTACTACTTAACAATGTAGTAGTATCCAGGCTGTCCTACAAATAAATGATGGGCATAATATTACTTAGCTTACTGATACCTAGCTCTTGAGGGTAAAACCTTTTAAACAAAACTACAAATTTATGAGAACTTTGCATGTTATCTATTAATGATTCAACATTGAATATTACATGATACCATGAAATTTGTTAGGCCTGGGATATAAAGACAAACATTTTCTTCATCATGAGTGCTTGACAAAATAAATAGAAAGAAGATCAAACATAATTGTAGTAATTCCAATAATATACAAAATATTACCAGTTTATAATTTTGTCTGAGCATAATTTGGACCATCACTTGCCCTATAAGCATGTCATGAATAAAAAAGAAGGATATCATTCCACAAAATTTGGAAACATTGCAAAAATAAGGGAGTATACTGAGTTCAAGAGGGATAAATACAATTTGGTGACCTGAAAAGATAAACTAGGCAGGGTTATAAAATTATTTATATGTGGTTCCACTGACCTACTCCTGTATGATTCAGAATGTCAGTTAAATAAATATTAGTGTTGGGATACTATATAGTCTCAGAAATCCCATAGGCTATATTTATACAGTGATTTAATACTGCTACAATTGAACATATGTAGCAGTATTTTTATATTGAAAATACTATTAAATATCAAAAGAATCAGATGTTCTTTGTTCTTTAAAATCTACTTTTGTCCTAATAATTTAGGACCGATTATTTCATTTTAGTAATTACCTCCAGCATTTGTTAAACCTTATTACTCACCACCTTTGAATATAAGTTTTTGTTCTTTTACAAAAATGGATATAACACTCTTTGTGGAAATACTGGCATTACTAAAGATTTACAAAAGAGGACACTGAAGTTTTATGCCAAATTTTACACAAAAAGAAATAAAAACAATAATTGAGTTATCATAAGGAAGTGTAAGAGTCTTAGTAATTCTTATTTCCAAAGGTAAGGAATCAGTTTCAGTGATACCTATAGTACTTTCTTTTTTCCACAATTAAACCTGTAAATACTATTCAATGACCCAGGCTCCAACGAAACAAAAAATGCTTAAAAAGGTAAAAAGACAAAACTGATTCATACGTATTCTTTCACTTTAAAAAATTTTAGTTTTGAAATACTTGCACATTTACAAAAAGTTGCAAAAAGTTGTGTATGAGTTCCTATGTATCCTTCCCTACTCTTCTCCTGTGGCAACATTTGTACAATATTCTCACTAGCACCTACAAGGAAACTGATGAATGTATAAAATATAAGTTATTTTATAATTTCACTTAATGCTAGGCTTTTTAAAAAGTATTTCAGTCTTAAAAATCAGTCAACTTTGTTATCAACATTATTTCTAATGTCTACTATTTGTTTTCTGTTTGGTACAAAACATTTGGTCATTTTATGTGGTACAGTGGTATCGTTTTGTTCATGTACCTATTAGATAGTGTTCATCTCAGGATAATTAATGTATCTATTATGAATTTAATATAAAATAAATTTAAAACACTACACTTAAATTCTATGCTCTGAATTTTTGTATTTATATGAAGTACATATGTTCTATTAATTGCTACAAAGGACTTGAAACATTTACAGCAACATATGAATTAAAATTTTTTAAGTAAGTCGTACACATGTTGGAGCACATTTATAATCCCAAAACTCATCATGAGCTTGAGGCCAGCCTAGGCTTCATAGTGAGACCCTGTCTCAAAGACTATATCTATTATCTATCTATGTATCTATGTATCTGTCTTTCTATTGTATACAGATAAGTGTATATATGTACCATACATATAGACACATACTTATGATATTTTAAATCATAGCACAATCATTGATTACATTGTGCTCCCTCATGGGATCATTAACCTTTACCAAACTCATCTTGTCTGTTTTCCAAATGTGTGCCAAGTACATCAACATTTATTTGCTTATATACCAACAATTAACACAACATGTTTAAGCACATTAAACCCATTATTTTCTTTAAATAGCAGGAAATTTTTTATAAAACTGAATATGGATACTTCAAAGAACTAAGACTTGATATGTTGCTATCAACAGGTCGATTTTATTACTTATAGGAGCCACCTTTTAAATAAATTTAAAGAAATGGCAATAAATCAATAAAATAAAAATGCTAATTTAAAGCTTAATATCCTACTCTGAATAAAAAGTGGGAAAAACAAAATATATTTGCTGGTGCTTAATATAGTGTCAACATTGAGCAGAAATGCTAGAAACCAGAGTTATGATCATATAGGATCACAAGTCAAGTGAAGTGGAGAGTAACAACTGAGCAGATCAGGAAAGCAATAAATCTTTTAGTCCATTGTTTTTTTATAGCTCACAAAGTTGTTAAACTACACAAATACACTACCCATGAAAACTAATTTTCAAAAGGCCTTTATGTTAACCTTCTTCCCAATAAAAAATGAAGTTATTGTTTTTCTGCAAGCCTTTATTTCTGTGTCCACTACAAATTATTCTTTTTTCTTTTATTATTTTATCATTTTTGCATTTATTTACAATTGTATACATGATTTGGGCCACCTCTCTCCTCTTCCTCCCCTACTCCACTGCCTCGGGGTAGGTTTTGTTCCACCCTCTTGTTCTCCAATTTTGTAGAAGAAAAGAATACAAAAGATAATAAGAAAAACATAACAATTTTGCTACTTTGAGATAATGATAGGAGATTCCTTGTGTTGTTTCCATGAATATGTGTATTGAAACCAAAATTGGTTCATCTCTACCAGATTCTTTCTTATACAGATAATGACATGCCAGATTTTTCTATTTAGTTTCTTTTAATTACTTGGACTTTCTCCATATATCAATACATTTGGTTAATACTGTATAAATGTGTTGTCTTTCAGTCCATTACTTGCCTTTCAAATAGCCAGCTAGGGCTAAAGTTCCAGTTGAGATGTGCAAGAGTTTACTTGGGAGGAGAAGACTTTTTACATGAAAATTTGGATAGTGCTCAGAGAGAATTACATGAATTCACTTCTGATCAGAGAATATTTTTTATTTAAGTTTGTGCATATAATTCAAGTGTAAATTTGTTTTTAAGAAAGGAAAATGCTATTTTAAGGAATACTGAATGATATTTCTAAATAGTATTCTCCACTCAACTAAAGTTTTCATATTTTCTTTCTGGAGAGTAAGTTACTAAACTAACTGCCTGCTAAACTGAGAAATCTATATAGCTACATAAATAAGGTACTAGAAACCATATTTTTTAGTGTTAAGGTAATAGCAATTGGAGAAAATGAATTGTTTGCAGAGATGCTCTTTAAAACTGACTAGTGTAAAAATCAAAATTATGATTATGGATGCAAATCATATATATGATACTTGAATTAACTATCTATATCTATCTATCATCTATCTATCTACCTATCTATCTACCTATCATGTGTCTATCATTTATCTATGTTTTTCTATCATGTATCATCCTCCATCTTCTACTCTATTTGTATCTATCTTGCTATCTGCTTGGTTATTAATAAAGTTATGAAGTTATGCTTATCATGAACATTTTTGAACTGGAATGGACTGAGTCATTTTCTTCATTAAAATATATACATTATAAATTATGCAATGGGAATATTTGGAATGCACTATTAGTGAAATATAATTATCTCAGTAAATTAAAACACAGAATAAATGCTAGAATAAAACATACCTAAATTTGATGGTAACACAGAGGAAACTTTGAAAACTCAGAGAGACGGTAAAATTTGACATATTTTGGAGTATGAATTTAAATTAGCTTGGCAGACACACAGAGAAGCAAACCTGTAAACTGTTTGAATCAAGCTTTAGCTGGTAACTTCCCATGAATTCTTACTGGAATATGTCATAAAAATTATTCAATGCTTGGAAATAAGCAGAAGAGATTACTAGGTGTTTTTAAATAAATGCTAAGCTTGACTTTCTACTATGTGGACTATTTTACAACTTTGAAAGGAAAGAGTTAGCATGTATATTTGCAGTCTATAAAGTTAAAAATCATTTCTATTTGATGGAATGAATAAAGGTTGCATGTCATAAACTTGTTATACACTACTGACTAGAGTTTTATCTAACCCAGCAATCAATTGAAGTTTCCATGTATACCTGTCTTTTAAGATGTGCTTTGAACTAATCTTATTATCTTGCTGATTCCGTCTCAGTTAAAGATTTGGATGCAATAATTTTCATTTTGATTGAGGAAGAATCACAATTTATCTCTTTGAACACTATACTTTAACAAATAAAGCTCTACACATACAAAATAATTTCTATATACTTTAAAAGTATACTGAATTATATTTTAACAAATAAGATTTTAGATATACATATATGTATGTCCATATTTTAACAAGTCATTAACAAAGCTCATCCTTCCCTACATGTTAATCTTAGATCTATTCTCTTTGTGAACAGATATTTATATATTATCCATCCTGATAGGTTTATTCACTTTGTAAACAAATATTTATATATTATCCATCCTGAACAGGAATGACATTAATGATTTCTTCTTTCTTTTGATCACATACTAAGGAATCCCAAAGAAAAAAAGCAGACAATTTCCATCTGGTTATCAGAAGAGCAATGTATTTTGACCTAAATCTTACCTCTGATATTTTATTGAAATTTATTAAAATTGAATTTATCATCTAAGATTTTGCTGAAATGATGCAAATATTTCTTGTGTAGTTGATTGGAAAATAAATCCAGGAAAGTTATCCAGATATGAATTTGTATCTATACTCTATCACAGAAAGCCCCTGTGCCTGTGAGAATATCACTCCAACTTCAAGCTAGATTAAGAGTTAGATCAGAAATAATAAGTACTCAATACATAATAGACATTTCAATCTAACTCATGATTACTTTCACATTTGGCGGGCCAGTTAGAAGAACACAATTGTGTTTATACATCTTTAAATATGTCAGTGTTTTCATGATTTGTATTTTTTTCTTTCTTTTACCTATATGTTTCTACTCAGTGTAGTCAATAGCAAATATGTATGTGTGTATATATATATACATATATATATAATATTCTTGAATGTATAACAATTAGGATGAAAGTGAATTAATTAAAATATAAAATCTCAGGAGAGAAAAGCAGTATGAAATTTTACTATCTCTCCTAATATATTCAAGACTAAGAAAGTTTCATTGTTAGTTAATTCTGTAGGCAAGAGCATGATGCTTAGGAAAATGACTTATTGCTATCAAAAATAAAGCAATTGCATATATTCTAAACTGCTATCAATGGCTAAGTATTATAGGTCATCAAAAGATGAAGTGAGCCAGGCCCCAGTGGTTTACGTCTGCAATCCTATCTACTCAGGAGGCAGAGATCAGGAGGATCATGGTTCGAAGCCAGCCCAGGCAAATAGTTCACGAGATCCTATCTCAAAAAAAAAAAAAATCACAAAAATAGGACTGGTGGAGTGGCTCAAGGTGTAGAACCTGAGCTCAAGCCCCAGTACCACAAAAAAAGAAAAGAGAAAGGATAAAGTGTTGTTTAATATTAAATAATCATGTGTAGAGGAGTCTCATTGATGTTTTCGATTGCATTTCCCTAATTGTGTATCATATGGACTACATTTTTATGTGCTTACTTCCCATCTATTTATCTTCAATGCTATATTTTTTAAGATCTTTGGCACATTTTCTGTTTGGCTTTTTTGAGACAAGGTCTTACTATGCAGCCCAGGTTGGCTTCAAACTTGTGATCTTCCTGCCTTACCCTCATAAGTGCTACAATTACAAGGATGTACCATCACACTCAGTTTCATGTACCTTTTAAATACTATGTTTGTCTTCTTACTGTTTAGCTTTAAGTGTTTGTATATTTTGAACATCAGCCCTTTAACAGAGGTATCTGTTGTAAATAATATCTCACAGTCTGGATTTATCTTCTTATTATCTTGACATTTTCTTTTTAGGTAGAATTTGTTCTTTTCTTAAGGAGTTGAGTTTATCAATTATTACTTCCTTGGGTCGTGTCTTTTGTGTTATATCAAAAAGTATCATTATATTCCACTTAATCTACACTGTCTCCTATGTTACCTTGTAGGAGTTAAATAACCTTGCAGTTTATATGTGGGCTTATGGTCCATTTTCAGCTAATTTATGAAAGATGTATAATTTATGTATGGTTTCACTTTCTTGAAAATGTTTACTCAGTTGTTCCAGACCCATTTGTTGTAAAGATTATCTTAGTTTCATTGCTGCATCTTTTTTAAAGTTCAGTTGGCTACATTTATCTTGGTTTATTTATGGACTATTGATTCTGTACATTGAAGTACTTATCTATTCTCATCAATTACATACTATCTTGATTACTATAAAGCTTTATGGTAATTCTGGAATAGTGTCAGGTTTTTCTTCTCTTTACATATTGTTCTTGCTCTTCTTTTGCCTCTTTGGGTCTTTTACTTTTCCAGATAGAGTTAATAGTCCATTTGTCATTGTCTAAAAAGGAATTAGATTAGGATTCCAATGAATCCATTGCTATCAATTGGGTAGAAGTGAACCATGTACCTTCAGTATGGAATATCTTTCCTTTAATTCAGTTTTTCTTTGATTTCATTCACTGTAGTTTTGCTCAAACAGACTCTATACTTTTTTTTAGTACATACAGACTCTATACATTTTTTATACATAGTCATACAGACTCTATACATTTTTTTTACTTATATACCTAAATTTCTCATCTGGCAGGATGCTAACATGAATGGTATTTTATTTTTAATTTCAAATTCTACCTGTTTAATCCCAGATAAAAATAAGGAACTGTTATCTGTATATTAGGCTTCTCCCCTTAAATGTTGATACAAATGACTTACTAGTTCCAGGAGTTATTTTGCCAAATATTTCATATTTATGTGTAAATTATTATATCATCTGAGAACAAATACAATTGTACTTCTTCTTTACCAATCTGCATGTCTTTCACTTCTTGTAATGTCTTATCCATTCACCAGGACCTCCATTAGAATATTGAAAACAGATGGTACAAGAGAACTTCCTTACCTTGTTTCTGGTAATAGTAGTAAAGTTGGGAGTTTCTCATCATTAATTATATGCTAGCTCTAGGCTTTTTAACAGTTATTCTTTATCAAGTTGAGGAAGTTACCCTGTATTCTTAGCTTACTGAGAGTTTTTATCATGAATATTCGTTGAATTTTGTCTGTGTGGATTTGATTTGTTAACATTTTGTTGTGGAGATCTGCATCTATATCCGTAAGTGATATTGATCTGTAGTTGAGTTTTATTATAATGTCTTAGTCTGGTTTTTGAATTTTGGTAGTTCTGATCTCATATAATGAGAAAAAAATGTGTCCTCTGCTTATATCTTCTGAAAGTGACTATTGAGGATTGATATAACTTCTATTTTTTTACTTTTAGTAAAATCTACTTTTAATTCTTTTCTATTTAGACTAATGAATGGATAGGTACTATCAAGAATTATTTGAAGATTTAAGTGGTGTTTTGGGTTTTTTAAAAATCTTGTCAGTTCTATGAGTTTTAATTTTTTTTATTGTCACACTGGCTGGGGGCACATTGTGGCACTTACAAAAGTTCTTACAATATGTCAGATATATCATACTTGAATTCACCCTCTTTATCCTCCCTCCCCCCCATTCCCGGAATAATTTCACCAGGTATAATTTTTCCATTTACATACATGTGTACACAGTATCTGCACTATATTCACCCTCCTACACCTTTTCACCACCTTCTCCCCCTCCCACTGGTACAAACCCCTCCAGAGAGGACCAGTTCCACTATCCTATTCTCTGATTTTGTAAAAGAAAAAAATGACAGTTTTTGTTTGTTTGAGATAGCTACACATGGAGTTTCCTTGTGACATTTCAATGTTTATATGTATTATAACCCAAACTGGCTCATCTCCTTTATATTTCTTCATTCTGCCTTAGTCCCCTTCTTGTGATGATTTCAACAGGTTTAAAAATTCTATATTCATTCTGGTATAGAGAGTATATCAACCACAGTCACCTTCTCAACTTCCTTCTTATAAATTCTTTCTTACATGTTTGGTAGAATTCACAAGTGAATCCATCTGGACCTGGTGATTTCTCTTTTGGAAGATTACCATTTATTGACTTAGTTTCTTTTATAGATACAGAACTATTTAGATTGCATATTTCTTCTTTTGTAAGTATGGTAGTCTTCATCTTCAACGAATTGGTCTATTTTATGAAGGTGATCACATTTAAGGCATAGAGAATTCATCATGGTAGTCGTTTACTACTACTGCTATTATTATTATTATCATTTAGAATCTGGGAATTAAACACAGGGCCTTGTGCAATCTAGGAAACCACTCTATTACTGAACTACATCCCTATATCGCCTTTACTATCCTGTTCCTGTCCTTAGGAGTAGAAGTGATGGCCATGTTTTATTTTCTGACATTATTAATTTGTGTGCTGTCTCTTCTTTCTTAGTTAACATGGGTACAAGTTTATCAATTTTACTGATCTCTGCAAAAATCAACTTTTGGTTATATTATTTTCCTATTGATTTCCTGTTTTCAGTTTCATGGATTTGTCATTTTCAGTTTCATGGATTTATCTTTTAATTCTTATTATTTCATTCTACTTTTTCTGTTTCCTAAGGTATTTACATTATTAATTTTATATCTCTTATTTTCTAACATATACATTCAATGCTATGAGCTCCTTTGTAAACACCTGCTTCACTGCATCCCACAAATTTTATTTTCACTTAGTTTCAAATATTTTTAAATATCTCTCTGAATTTTTTTTCTTTGCCCTGTGTGTATTTGCTTAAGAGTGTGTGTGTTTCACATTCTCAGGGTGATAATCCCAATATCTCTGTTTTGGTGCTTAAACTTGTTCGCTAATTTTTGGTGTACTTTTTCCTTGTAATATTGTCTTGATAGACAGATATGGCATGGTAAGTAAAATAAGTTGCTGTAAGTAGGCCTTTAGCAAAGTAGGAAGTGTGTGATTAAGCCTTAAAGTTTTCATAAACCCCATATTCTGGACTGTAATCTTCACAAATATTTTTTGGTCCACCCTCCTCCGTGAAGTGGGATAAGATGACGAGAACTTACTGGAGTTGGATATTTCCCTTCCTCCAGTGCAGCCAGGCTCTGAAAAATAAATAAACAAACAAATAAAACACCAGGGCAGACTCTAGATAACTTATTTCCGCAGAGAGAAAGACTTAAGAAAAATTTCATCGGCATATTTCAAAATACTTCATTTTTCCTTCCCTTTGCCAATACAGATGCTTGCTGATATCTTCTGTGAGAGCTATTTATCTCCAGGTTAAACTCTTGGAGGTAAAACTCACAAAACTACCTTCCCTAACCCCATCACACAGAGCACGACTGAGACTCCTAGAAATTTTAACTCTCAGACTCCTCCTCACTGAACTTCCAGCAGTTTGTCAGTCACAATTCAAGTTTTCTTATCTTGCAAGGTTTTCCATAGTGGATTCTGCGTGTGAGTGACTGCTCTAGTGAGCTGTGACTCCCTGTAATTGCTTATCTGTTCTTCTAATCGTGAGGACAGCCACTTGCCCTGTGTCTTTACCTTCATTGTAGATACAGGAAGATCTGTTGATTTTTCCATCAGTTCAGCTTTTTTACTTGTCTTTAAGATGAAGTGGTGGCCTCTGAGTTCCATAGAGGAGGGGCTAGAAACTGGAAGTCCCATATACTTTTTATACTCTAGTTATTTAAATTTTACCTATAAATTTATGATTTTACTTGTTGGTCAAGCTAATCATCAAATTCAAGGATATACTAATTTCGTTTATATAATAGAAACTCTTAAAAATAAAAAGTAGCATCATTACTGTAGGATATATATCAAGAACTTAGTAAATATATTATTAAATAAAACATTTATCTGGCAAACTTCAATGTTGAAATTCCTATTTAAAAGTAAAGCAATATTAAGATGGGTTAAGAAAGAAGAAAGCACAGACAAAGCTAGTGAAAATGTGAAAAGTATTGAAGAAATTCTGTAGAGAATCAAGTGGTAATGTTTACATTTTAGGTAAGTGGTTCTGAGTAACAATACACAGAATATGTAGGAAATAAAGAATAAGTGAAGAGAGAATAAAAAGCATCAGGAAATGAGGAAAAGGCCTTTGAAAGGGAATGCAAACATAACTTCAGGAAGATAGTGCAGGAAGATATTTACAATATTACTAAAGAACACTCTTTTCCTGGGGAGAAATCCTCCATTACAGACTATGCAGTCTTCCATGAGAGACAGAAACTGGTCAGGAGCCTAAAAGTCTCTGCCATAATCTACTAATTTCTCTTCTGCTTAATGAGAAAATTATAATACAGAATTCTGTGGAATTTGACAAAAGTTATGTGTTATCTACACAATGAACAGAAATCAATGCTCATTATTTGATAAAGACAAATATATTTTACAGATCAAATGTAGATGTTTAATGTTTTAGAGGTTTTATAAACCTTATCAATGTTTTGCCTGCTTTTTTTTCTGGTAAAACATGAGAATGTTTTGGTTAATTTGATTTTCATATCTTTTGCTTGTTTATTTGTTTTCTGATAAAATGTGAGGAAAAATTTGAAGATTTTAGATAATACCAAGGAAATTAATTCATCAAATAAATATAATAAGAGAATTGACAAACTATCCTAATTATACAAAAATACTAAACTATCCTTACATAAACTATACTTGAATTTAACTTATATATTACTTGAAAAATCGTAAAGAAATGTATTGAAGCATTGGCTTAGCAATGGTTTCTTTTGATTACAATGCATGAAATGAATTGTCAAATAAACACTGTTTTTAAAACACATAATTGATCTTAATGAAAAACATACATAATTTTCCTTTTTACTGCTGTGATGATATACATGAGGAGGAAATACTGTTATTTTTATTTGAGTTACAGCCTCATATATACATAGAAATGGAGACCATATGTCTCATACCTACTAGCACAGGGCAAGTAACAGGGATGGTATTTTGAACATGAACAGATTGCTCTGCAGGCATTTATGAAGAAAGCCTTTTTTAACAGCACTCAGATACACACCCACACTTTACACTGCAATGGACTCAATTTTGTGTATATATATATATATATATATATACCATGACTAGAAACTAAAAATTTTGTGAGCCAAACAAACAAAAAGCATGATAATTTTTCTTTAAATTCAATTTTATGAAAGCCTTTTAATCCAATAGGTCTGCATTAAAGAAAACAAAATTTTTAGTCCACTTATTAAAGTAGTTATTAATGATAAAGTGAATCTAAGTATTGTCTAAGACACATGGCAGTCTTAGCTATAGAGATTTTTCCCTTACTAAAAAAAAAAATATTTTGGTGGTTGATTCCCAGTATGGGGTTTATTGGGCTTAATTGTTTTCATCAAATTAAATTCCTAATACATTAACATTAGATACTTTTACAAGTTATTCAAACCTTAGTGATATATCAGGTGTGTTTTGTTAGACAATTGTTCTTAGTTATGAATTTTTTTACATTTTATTGCTACATGATACATAAAAGACTCTATACAAATATTTAATGAAATTAAACTGTAACTTCTTTATAGATGATAAAAACTTATACATATACCATGCTAGAAAATTTTTGTCAAAAAGTAAACAATTCATTTCTATAAAGCATTCAGCAGTGTTGACATAGACGTTCAGTCTATTTATGGAGAATCAATACACTATCTGCTTATAGTTTTAAGGGAGAGGATTGGCACAATGCAGTTTAATCTGCTCATTTATTCTTAAGACTTTTAGTAAGAAATTATTGTCAAATTATTAAAGAAAATCTTAATATAGTAAAGTGGATACATATTTTAAGGCATCAACACACATACATATTCTGTATGAATTCATTCAGCTTTAGTTCAGTATACACATTTACTGTGCCAAGCCCTGTGCTAGTATCTGTAACTATTACATAAATAATAAGATGCAGTACCCATCCTCAAACGCAGACTACTGCTGACCTCTAAACAGAAGCTTAAAAAGCACAAAAAAGAAGGCATTGATTAAATCAGGAATGATGAACCAGAGGTAGCACAATATAAGTGGGCTCTGCTGAACTTGAAACAAAAATCTTTAAAATATTCATGTCTCTCGACACAATTGCATTTTCCCTTAAAATACCTGGTGAGGCCTTTCCAACTTACACAATTTTCTCTGAAATCTCTATTCAAAAAGAAAATTTGAACTTGTATTGTGAGGGACAAAGTTGACAATCCTGCTGGTGACAAAAGATTAAATATACTAAAATTATTTCACATTGAAATACTTGTTGGTGCTTACCAATAACTGTTTATCAATCACGCAACTCAAGATATGTGAAAGAAAAGGTTAAATGTTAGACAAAAAGCAAAACTATTTTTGAGAACATTATAAAAGATTCTGTATTTGTTTACTAGGATCACCATAACAAAATTCTGCAGATTGGAAGGTATGCACAAGGGAAACTGATTTTTTCAGTATGGAGACTGAAAACCTCAAATCAAAGTGGTGGCATGTGTGGATTCTTCTGAGGCCGCTCTCTTCTTGGCCTCTCTTCTTGGCTCCTTGCTGTATGTTTATGAGGCACTTCTCTGTACTTATCCTTGACTGCCTTCCCTTTATGTCTAATCTCCTCTTCTTACAATGACACCAGTCATATAGAGACCACAATAGGAGCCCATTTTACCTTTAATTTGTCACATTATGGGTTCTATCTGTACATCCAGGCATAGTGTAGAGTACAGAGAGTTAGGATTTTCCCACATGAATGTGAGCGGAGACAGCATTCAGCCCATAACAGATCCTCTACAAAATCAAAAGGAAAAAAAAACACATTTAAAAAAATTTTCAAAAAGTCATCATGAGTTGTATATCTGTATAATTTACCCAAATGATAATTTGAGGAAGTTTAAATATTATAAATATACACTATAACACCATTCTATACAAAACTTTTTAGTTATTTCTACAAAGTACTGATATCAGAACTATTGATCAGATTAAAAGCACAAAACAAAGAATATAAACAATAAAAATGAATGTTTTAAATGAATAAGTAGAGAAACTCCTTTCCTTTTCTTTTCCCACTGTTGGCAAATCATGCTGAACTGAACTGCCCTATACCTAATTTGTGCTTTTTTTTTCCAATGTGGAAATTAGCACATGGATGAAACAGGTTTGCTTTCATGTGAAAATCTTCAGTGAACACAAGAGAATACCTCATAATTAAATAGAACCTGATATTAGATTAATGAATAAGTATATGTCATTAAGAAGTTTTAATCTTTGACAACTTTTTTGTCTTTATTATAAAATAATTTTGTATAAGACTTTTAATCATAAGACAGAGCAGACAGCAAATCCTTTTTGATAAAGTAGGATGCTAGACTAAAAGATCAAGAGCCACCACAAAAAAGGGACACCAAGATGAGATTAAAAGAGACAGTGTTAGTAAAATAGGTTTAAAAGATTAAAACCTCAATAGGAAAGAATATTTAGATATAAAGGAAACTACAAAGAGACACCAGGAGTATGACAACAAAGATGCAGTGAAAGCATAGTCAAAAATTAAGACAAAACTAAGGTGAATGCATTCTTTTAAAAAAAATCCAAAGAAAGAGAACAAATAATGTCAGTTAAGAGAAGGATCAAAGATAATCATGTTAGTTATACAAGACATAAAGGAGAAAATTCAACTTAATCTTTTCAAAATAAGATTCTTGAATAGCTTGAATACAAGTGAATTTGTCAGATCACCTAGAAAGTACTCAAAAATGAATATAACAATTCTTACAAATAGAACACTTATTGTATGACAAGTACTATTTTAATGAAATATTAAAAATATAATTAAATGTAATTAAGATGAAATTCATTTATATTGTTATGTACAAGTACAATTTAGAACACACATTTTATTTATATAATTAATCATCACATCATATATACACAAAATGCTTATTAATTTAAGGAGTTTTATCATAAATATAGATGGCATCAAAACTCTTCTTATATATGTATGTGCTTTGTAATTTTCTGAGTATTCTTTTCAATAAACAAGGTGGAATACAAATATATTTTGATTATACTGTCATGGAAGAATAAATATAAGTGCTTCTGTAATTTTATATAATTCAGACATCACTTTACAGGGTCAGTTTGCTTTACCAATTTGTTAATAAAGCAATTTCAAAGTAAAAGGGAGGATATACATTATATTTGATATATTTTATGGCTTACATAAGAATTATTAAAGAAAAATATAAAGGTAATGAAGCATGCATAAAATTAAGAAAGTTATTCAGAAAATAAGTCGATGAAAAAA
The DNA here is from genome assembly GCF_047511655.1 of Castor canadensis. NCBI lineage: Eukaryota > Metazoa > Chordata > Mammalia > Rodentia > Castoridae > Castor > Castor canadensis. The sequence goes on from NC_133386.1 coordinate 59,358,034, forward strand.
ATCTTAGGAAACAATATTAATTTGATTATTTTATTACAACTTGGGAAAATGATATTTAGAAATCATTTAAGCTATATTTCCATAAATGATTTATTATTCTTTATAATATATGTCCCAATTAGGTATATCCAGTTTTTGATATTTTTATTAGCAGCATATATTAGTTGTATGAGGGATTTCATTACCACAGATCCATATGTGCTTAGCATGCACCTTGGTTAGATTCACACCCATCATAATTCTCCCTCATACCCTCCTCTTACTCAAAACAAATTAATTGCTCTATTTTCATACAAGTATATTAAGTACATGAACTATATTCATTCTCCTTCACCTGCTCCATTCACCTCTCCCACTACTGTCCACCCCCCTACAGGACCTGTTTTACATTCCTGTCTTTCATTTTCCTAAGTGTGTTTTCATTGTTCAAAGGAGTTTCCCCGTGGCATTTCACCCATGCATATAATGCGCTTTGATCAGATTAACCCCCTAGATTGCTCTCCCATACTCTTTCCTTCCTGTCCCCTATTATTCAACAGCTTTCTGTTCATTTTGTTATGCAATCCTCCGACACAGATGACATGTATTTCATTATTATTCACTTCCTATCATCTTTTTTCCTCTCCTTCCCCTTCCTAGTCCCCTCAAAGAGACCTACTAATTACAGACATGTTTGCATACTTATGGATAGATGGATGGATAAATAGATAGATAGATAAATAGATAGATGATAGATAGACAGCAGATAGATATCACATTTACATTTGTATATAAGTTTATCTCTTGAGTCTAGTTTCCACATAATATTTCTATGTCTTTCTCTTTTTTAGACAGTACTGGGATTTGAACTCAGTTTGTGTGTATCCTTGATCAAAAGGTGTGTTTCTTATAGACAACAAATTATTGGATATCACTTTTTGATCCAATCTTTTAATTAGAGGGCTAAGTTCTTTTACATTTAGGGGTATGACTGAGAGAAACTTACTGATTCCTCTGTGTGCAGCGCTGTTGTTCCAAATTGGGTGTAATGTCAATTGCTATTTACTTTGGCATTGCTGATTTTCATGTTTCACTGGTTTACTGAGTTGAACATACATGATATCTTTTTAGCTCTCATGGGTTCATCAGTTCCTCTTTTGAGTTTTATCCTTTCGTGGCCTCTTGTGTTTGTCCTCGTTTTGTACTCTTCTGTGTGAAATATTCCCTTAAGTATTTTATGTAATACAAGCTTGTTGGACATGAACTACTTTAGTTTCTAGTTATCATGGAAAATCCTTATTTCTCTACCAGTTTGAAAGACAGCTTTGCTGGAAACGTATTGTTAACAGGCAAGTATTCTTTCCTAGAACTTGGGTTATTTTACTCCATGATTTTCTGGCTTTTAGAGTTTGTGCTGAGAGGTATGAGGTGCTTCTTATATGTTTATCTTAGTATGTGAGCTGGCATTTTTCTCTTTTAGGTTTCAGTATCCTTCTTTTGTTCTCTAGTTTTGGGATTTTAATTTTGGTATGATTTATGTTAAAAATAAAGTCAGTGGTGACCTTCCTGTCACAAAGGGAGAAGATGCCACTAAACTCCTCTTTGAAATTTTTACCAACTCCAAGAGAAAAAAATTTTTAAATATCCCAATAGGAAATTTAGGTGATGTGTGGGAACAACCTATAACCCATAATTCTCAGCCAATGAGGAACTGGGAGAGTGACATGTGCACTAGGGAAAAAATGACTATTGTAACCACTCTGTATGTGACTGCTCACCAGACACCCCATCTTGCAAGATTGCCATTAAAGTCTCACTTTCATTATACTCCATGTGTCTGAGTACATCTTTTGAGTTTGGACAGGTAGGCGTATTTCTCCTGACTTGGCAGCTCATTGTCTTAAGTCTTTGCCTGTGTGAAGTGGAGCCCCAATTGAGGGGAGAGACCCATTCCAACCAATTTCAGGTGGCCTGCTCTGCCTGTGTGCCCAGCCTCTCCTCAGAAGGCATAGACAACCCAAGAAGGTGTCTGGAAGATAGTGAGAATAACACAGGGAGGAACACCATGCAACCAGTTAACCTAATGCATGAGCCAAGGAAGGAAAATTGGACCATAAGTATTGCCTTAGTGGTTGGGCATTTTCAGAGACTGAGTGTGTAAGACCTATCCTAGACACAAAGAAAGGTGTAGTCCTGAACCTGGTTGCATTCTCCAGTGAAAGAAAGGCCAGATACAGAGGAAGTAAATATTGGGATGTGCAAGAAACCATCAGTCTGTGGTCGGGGGGGATGGGCAGGCTAAGCAGATAGGATAGTCATGGCAACCTGCCAAAAGTGGGGAGGAAGAACTCTAGGTCTAGGAAAATCAAAGGAAGCAAAGCTAAGAAATCTCCCTTGGACATTCAACCAGCTAGTCCACTGAAGAGAATGCTTAGGTTCTGGGGAGATAACCCCTGAAACCAAGGACAAGAAGAAACAAAATATTATTAAACGCTATTGTTTTCTATGGCCTAAAGACCCAATTTATGGACCTTCTGTCTTTTGGCACAAGTTTGGCTCAGATGAAGACTGGATATGCCAAGCTCTAGGTATTTGTGTAAATAAGAAGATCATATCCTCCCAGGAGGGAAAAGACTATGCCCTTTGTTGATTACAGGGAAAGGCCCCTATGTTTCTTCTTAAAGAAAAAGATTAGGGCCTTGAGGTAAAACCCTGGGACTCCTGATCAATATATGTCTCCTCCATATGTTCTGCAGATTAGTGAGCAAGAGGAGTGAGGGACAAACAAGAATCCAGAAGAAACAGGGACTAATGATTGTAGAGAAGTTGAGGCACAGCACTTTATCCAAATTTAAGAAAGGAATTAGACAGTGCAAAAAGGATATTGAAAGCTTCCTCATTCCTTCTAAGTAATCAATCTTTCCTCTCCAGGAAGTTCCCATTGGGCCAGGAGAAACTGGAGTTGTGAATGCGCCTCTCACAAATTCAGAGATTAGGAATTTTAAGAAAGAGATGAAACCACTTTTAGAAGATCCCCTGGGTTCAGCAGAGCAGTTGGAACAGTTCCTGGGATCCAGCTTTTATACTTGGGCTTATTATGAATATCCTATTAACAGGGGAAGAAAGAGGAATGATAAGAAGAGGGCCTTAGACCTTGACCATATGGGAGAAAGGACACCCTCCTGTGGGGGATGTCAGGCCAGCTGCAGTAAAGTTTCCAAGTGTTGACTCCAGATGGGATAATAACAACCTTGGGGATCAAGCAAAGATGCATGATCTCAGGGAACTAATAATCCAGGGGAAAAGAAAGTCTACCCCCAGATAACAAAATAAGTCTAAGGCATTTTGAGGTCCAATAAGAAAAAGAGGAAGCTCCCTCTGCCTTCTTATAAAGATTTAGAAATAAAATGAGAAAATAGTCAGGACTAGACCCAGAAGACCCTGAGCCTTCTGAAGTTTAATTTCATAACCAAGTGCTGACTGAATATTACCAAAAAGTTACAAACATTTAGGGTTGGAATGAAAAACCAATAGAAGAGTTACTAAGAGAAGCTCAGAAAGTCTTTGTATAAAGAAAGGAGGAAAAACAAAAATGATTTCCACTGTAGAGGCGGTTGACAAAAAAAATGAATGAGTCAAGACTCCTCTCAGCAGAAGTAGAGGAAGAATAACCTTAGGTTTCAGCAGAGGAGCTAAGGGAAATGCAAGAAAAAAATTCTTAAGACTACAAATGGATGTTATAGATGTGGAAAGACAGGGCACTTTGAGAGCGAGTGTCCACAGACAGAAAAGGTGATTCCCCTGATGACCTCTGGTGAAGATTGGTGGGGTCAGGGGGGTTTTTTTGACCTAGTCCCATCAGGAACCCTTGATAAATTTAAAAGTGGGACTTGAAGGAGAAGAAATGAACTTTTTGGTCAATACTAGAACTACTAGATCCTCTCTTATGTGTCAACCAAAAGGTACAGAGTTATCTAAGGAAAGATTGACAGTCTTGGGAGTAAAAGAGGAAGAAATTCAGGTTCTTATTTCTAAGAAAATGTTACTTATTTGGGGATAACAGCAAATTGAGAGGACACTGTTATGTTTTCCTGAGGCAGGAGTTAATCTCCTGGACCTGGATTTAATTGCGAGGCTAGATCTGGTATTAGGGGTAGAAGAGGGACAAATAAAATTTAAGATGGTTCTTCTGACAGAAGAGGAGGACAGGAAGATTGATTCCCTTGTTAGGGTCAAGGAGGGAAACAAGGGAGACTTTAAAATGCCACTGTGGGTTGAGCTAAAACAGTCAGGGGAAATAGTTTGTAGAAGGGAATACCCCATTCTAATTGAGAGAAAGAAGGACCTAAAGTCAGTAATTGAGGGGTTAATTAAAGGTGAACTTCTGGAGTAATGTACATTACCATATAACAAACACCCCAGTCTTCCCTGTTAAGAAAACTGATGGGTCATACAGAATAGTGTAGGATTTGAGAGTTATAAATCAGTTTGTCCAGGCCAGTCATCCTGTTGTGCCTAATCCCTACTTTCTCTTCAAAATCCCACTTGAACACAAGTGCTTCAGTGTAATGGATCTAAAAGATGCATTTTGGTCATGTCCCCAGACCCTAAGAGCAGAAACCTCTTTGACTTTGTGTGGGAGAATCCAATCCAACACAGAAAAAGACAACACTATTGAAGGACCATGTCATCACAGGGTGTCATGGAGGCCCAAAATTAATTTGACCAAATTCTAGAAAGAGTACTAGAGAAATTTCAACCTCCTACAGGAACCCAGCTTCTACAATGAATAGATGGCCTCCTCATATCTGGTGAAAGAAAGACAAAGTGTCAGAAACTATATAAATGTGTTCAACTTTCTGAGAGGAAAGGTTTGCATGTTCTAAAAATAAATTACACTTTGCTGTGCAGAAAAAGAACTTAAATAATACATCTAATTACTGAAGGAAAAGATGAATAAACCCAGAGAGTATATCAGGCATAATGATTCTGCCTATTCTCTAAAGAAAAAAGGGAACTCAGAAAATTATTTGGGCTAACTGGTTACTGCTGGCTGTAGATTGACTCATCTCCTAATATGAACTCCAAAGGAAGTTCAGATAATAGAGGAACTAAAACAAGCTCTCATTTTTGTCCCAGTCCTACCCTTAACATATTTGAAGAAACCATTCTATTTGTTTGTTACAGTGGATGAGGGAGTAGCCCTTGAGGTGCTCACCCAGATCTGGATGGTAGTAGAAAGACAACCTGTAGCCTTCATTTTCAAACTTCTTGTGAAGGATTTTTTTAATTGTTTTATTATTCATATGTGCATACAAGGCTTGGGTCATTTCTCCCCCCTGCTCCCACCCCCTCCCTCTCCCCCTGACCCCCTCAATACCCAGCAGAAACTATTTTGCCCTTATCTCTAATTTTGTTGAAGAGAGAATATAAGCAATAATAGGAAGGAACAAGTGTTTTTGCTGGTTGAGATAAGGATAGGCAAACAGGGAGATGACTCACATTAATTTCCTGTGCGTGTGTGTTACCTTCTAGGTTAATTCTTCTTGATCTAACCTTTTCTCTAGTCCCTGGTCCCCTTTTCCTATTGGCCTCAGTTGCTTTTAAGGTATCTGCTTTAGTTTCTCTGGGTTAAAGGCAACAAATGCTAGCTAATTTTTTAGGTGTCTTACCTATCCTCACCCCTCCTTTGTGTGCTCTCACTTTTATCATGTGCTCAAAGTCCAATCCCCTTGTTGTGTTTGCCTTTGATCTGATGGATCCAGCAATACCACTCTTGGGGATATACCCAAAAAACTGTGACACAGGTTATTCCAGAAGCACCTGCACACCCATGTTTATTGCGGCACTATTCACAATAGCCAAGTTATGGAAACAGCCAAGATACCCCACCACTGACGAATGGATTAAGAAAATGTGGTATCTATACACAATGGAATTTTATGCAGCCATGAAGAAGAACGAAATGTTATCATTCGCTGGTAAATGGATGGAATTGGAGAACATCATTCTGAGTGAGGTTAACCTGGCCCAAAAGACCAAAAATCATATGTTCTCCCTCATATGCGGACATTTTTAAACTTCTTGGCCCTGTTTCCAGAAAGCATCCTGCATGCATGCAGGCCACTGCGGCTACTGCCTCACTGGTAGAAGACAGCAGGAAATAACTTTTGAGAAGCTTTAATAGTAAGCACTCCTCATCATGTCAAGAGTATACTAAAAGAGCCAGTAGATGGCTAACAGATTCCTGAATTCTAAAGTGTGAGTCCATATTATTAGAAAGGGATGATTTGGTTTTGACCACCAATATCTGCTTGAATCCCATCAGTTTTCTATGGAAGGGAGAAGAAAACCAAGAAGCATCTGTACACAGCTGCCCAATGTGATAGAATAATAAATAACATCACCACAAACCTAAGTGAAGTCCCACTGCATCATGGGGCCATGATGTTTGTTGAGGGGACATCCCAGGTACTAGAGGGAAAGAGACACAATGTCTATGCTACCATAGATGGTCAGCCCAGGACAGTGAATTATATGCTCTTTACCAGGCCTTAAAATTTCTCAAAGACCAAAAAGACACTAAATACACTGACTCTAAACCTGCTTATGGAGTAGTGCATACTTTTGGAAACATTTGGACAGAACAAGCTTTCATGAACAGCAAGGGAAAGCAATTTATCAATGGAGAATTAGCCAATCAGGTCTTAAAAAGCTTTTTACTTCAAGCTGAAGTAGCTGTTGGCTCTGTAAATGGGTACCAGAATGGAAGCTCTATGGAAGCTGTAGGTAGTAGACTCACAGATGAGTCTGCCATCTAATCTCTGAAGGAAGAAATCAGACTCTTTAGCTTGATACCAAGTATTTCAAAGGTAACATTAAGGCTCCAGTTCACTAAAGAGGAAGAAAAGAAATTAGATAAAATAAGAGCAACTGAAACAGGAGATGGAAGATGGGTGCACCCTGATGGGAAAGAAATGATAAGCAATCCCATGATGACAGAGCTGATGCATATACTGCATAGACGTCATTGGGGTCCCCAAGCTATGTGTGATATAACACTGAGGAATGTGGATGTGTGTATATTTATACTATTGCTATATAGGTATGTAGGGGGATGTGTGACTTGCCAAAAGGTGGTAAGAAAATAGATGAAAGGGAGAAGACCATCTGGTTTTAGACCATTTCAGACCATGCAGGTAGACTTCACAGAGATGTCTAGAATGAAATGACAAAGATACCTACTGGTAATAGTTGACCACTTCACTGGCTAGGTGGAGGCCTTTGCCCTCTTGACTGCCACAGCAGGGAGTGTTACCAAAGTAGTCTTAGAGATCATACCTAGATTTGGTCTCGTGGAAAATATTGACTTAAACAATATTTTATACCTTTTACTTCAAAGGTATAAAGGGACTAGTGGAGAGTTTGGATACTAATTGGGACTATCACACTTCCTGGCATCTTCCTATCTCAGGAAAGGTGGAAAGAATGAATCAGACTCTTAAGAAACAAATTACCAAACTGATCCCGGAGACCAAATGTTTCCCAATAACTCTCCTTAGGATAAGAACAGCTTCAAGGAAAGATGTGGGACTATCCCCTTATGAAATGTTATATGGGCCCCAACACCTGGGCAAGACTGCTGAAATTCCTACCATGAAGACCAAAGATCAGTTTTCAAAGAACTGTATATTGGTCATATCTTCTATACAGTCATTCCTTAAGCTGAAAGGACTCCTTGCTCAGACCCTGTCTCTTGTATTTACAGTTATCACTTCCAGCCTGGTGACCTGGTGCTGATGAAGATGAAGATTTAGAAAGAAAACAACTCCAACCCAGCTGGGAAGGCCCCTATCAAGTGCTCCTGACAACTGAGATGGCTGTGTGAACAGTTGAAAAGGGTGGACTCATTTTATTCATGCTAAAAGACCTATAAAAAAGGCCCACAGAAAACCGGCTGCAGACCAGTGGAAATATTCTAAAGAAAAAGCCATATAACCCCATCCCTTAACCCCAACCATGGACTCTCTCTCTCTCTCTCTCTCTCTCTAAATTGCTCTGTCTTGGATGAGTTATTATACAAAATGTAAGCTCTGAATATCCAGTTAAGCTAGTAATTAATCCTACCAAGACCCCGGGACACAAACTATTAAGTTTGATGTTTGTCAAGTCTTACCTTGTGGATATTTAGAAAATCAAAGGCAACTCTCAAGGGAGAATAAATACTTCTGTCCAGAACTTATGTGGTGAAAGAGGAGGGGAGACATAGACAACCTCTTCTGTGCCAGTTGGTATGAGGTCTGGTGGACTGACTCTGCCTGAAGTGTTAATTCCAAACTGGTTCCTTTACAAGCTAAACTACACTTATCTAAAGGTAGTCCACCAAACAATGCCAGAATTTACAATGTAATACCATATATTTGACCTTAGACAACTCAGCCACCCTACACCAGGAACCTGATGTAGCACCAAAGGTATATGGCTTAGTAGCAGATGTCTCAGGAAGGAACCCTCTAGGACAATTACCCCTCCAGTTGGTCATAAATACAACCTCACACCTTTTTGGTGCGGACCCTGATAAGGATCCTCTGATAAGGAATTTGATGTGCCAAATAACAACACCAAGAAAGTAGAGATAGTTGAGATAAAAGATTTAAGACAGACACTAGAAATGGAAACTGGGTAAGAGAGAGGGAGGGTAAAAGATGGAAACTAAGAAGATAAACATGGTTGATACACTCTCTAAACAAGAGTGAATTTGGAATTTTAAAACCTGTTGAAATGGCCATAAAATGGGGACTAAGATAGAAGGAAGAAAAATTGAGGACATGGACCAAGTTGGGTTATAATACATATATACATGGAAATGTTACAAGGAAGCACGTGTGCAGCTATCTTAAACAATCAAAAATGTCATTTTTATGCTTTTACAAAATCAGTGAACAGAAGCTCAGAACAGGTTCTGCCTGCTGGGGTTGGTACCAGTGGGAGGCAGAGGAGGTGGGGAATGGTGTAGGAGGGTGAACATAGTGCAAATACTGTGCACACATGTGTGTAAATGGAAAAATGATACCTGTTGAAACTATTACAGGAATGAGGAGAGGAGCAATAAAGGAGAATGGTAGAGGGTATGAATTCAAATATGATATATTTGATATATTGAAAAAAATTTTGTAAATGCTACAGTGTACCTACACTTAGCACAACAGTAAAATAAAGTAAAAAGAAACGGGGTATGGTGATACAAATACCTGGGTTTAATTGGTCAAATTTACAGTACAAGCTTTTAACAAGAGAGATTGCTATATCTGTGCTTCAGGAAAGCCACAGGCACAAATGATTTCATTTCCCTGGGTAGGATACTGATCCTGGAGGAATGCATTGCATGCTGGCCCTATACCAAGACAAGTGTGCATGGGGAAATGAGACCTATAAGAGTCTATCTTTGCTCTTTCCCAGTTTGTGAAAATCAGACCCTAGGGCAAGCCCCTATTTCTCTATAGGGAATGTGAACTATTCTTCTTGCCTCTCTAGGCAAGGGGCAAAATTCACTAGATCCATGGGAGAACTGACAACTTGCACCAATGTCTTAAACATCACCAATGAGACAAATGATGACAATTACTCAGCTCTCCACATACCTCAGTCTGATGCCTGGTGGTAACATGGGAAAAGGAACCTCAATAATATGTTACCATCCAACTGGACTGGGACTTGTGCTCTATTTTAATTGGCCATTCCATTCATCCAGGAATACCCAAAAGATAAAATTAATCACTGGGCACAGAGAGCAATAGCAGAGTCTTTTGACTCTAATATATATATATATATATATAGATAGATAGATAGAGAGAGAGAGAGAGAGACACTAAATTTTATTCACGCTGAAATGAATTTCAGGCCAGAAATCAGATAACTGCTGGATTTGAGTCTGCACTCTTCTGGTAGTTCACTATTAATAAAAATGTGGATTGGATTAATTACATTTATTACAATGGCAGAGGTTTATCAACTATACCCTGGATGTTTTTCAGGATGTAGCTCGTCCGTTGGATGCCACAAGCCAGATGGCTTGGAAAAAGAGGATAGTGCTAAACATGATTCTGACAGAGAAAGGGGAAGTTTGTGTTGTGTTGGGAGGACAATGTTGTGTTTATTCCCAATAATACAGCTCCTGATACCACAATCCCAAAGCACTCCAGGAACCAACAAATTTGACTAATGAACTGAACAAAAATGTTGGCATTGATGATCCCTTCACTTTATGGTTAGAAGGATGATTTGGAAAATGGAAAGGCTTAATGATATTGATTCTTACATCTTTCATCATTGTACTGGAGTCTTGACAATGATAGGGTGCTGTATTATTCCCTGTGTAAAAGGATTAGCACAGACACTAATTGAGACAACAATTAACAAACAGATGCCCATGACCTATCAGCAAAATAAATTGCTGCTATTAGAAACCCAATTATGTACACTCTCCTATGATGAGGAAACTCAACAAATTGTAGAAAAGCTTGAAAATCAGAAAACACAAGAGTGAAAATACTTCCAGTAAAAGTAAAAAAAGAAAAGAGGGAATTTGTTATAAATAAAGTCAGCGGTTGTCCATTTTCAAGGCAAGGCATTTAACCCTGAGTGGAAAATTACTGGCCACTTGTTTGCATATCAGCTTATAGATGTTGGAGGAGCACCAAATGATAAGGGAACTTAAACTGGGGTAAATCATGATAAAATGAGGAAATGGTTAAAACCTATGTACATGCCAGAAAGCACATATCACAAGGAGACCTTCCTGCCCCAAAGGGAATACACTAAACCCTAAAAGGAGGATACCACTAAAGCCTGCTTCTAAAATTTGATCAACCCCAAGAGAAGAATATTTTAAAATAACCCAATAAGAAATTTAGGCCATGTGCAAGAAGAATGTACACCCTATAGTGCTCAGCCAATGAAGAATGGGGCTGGGACCTGCATAACAGGAATAAAATACCTTTCTAACTGCTCTGAGTGTGCCTGCTTACCAGAAACTGGATTTTGCAAGACTGCCATTAAAGTCCTGCTTTGATTATATGCCACACGTTTCTGAGTATATTCTTTGAGTTTGGAGAGGTGAACATATTTCTCACAATGTGGAGAGGTTCTTTTCTGATTTTGTCTATTTGTAGATCAAAATACCTCTTAAATGTCCTATTGTGTCTATATAATTACATAGACTTTGGAAATTTTTGCTATGATTTCATTGAATAGGTTTCCTATGTCTTCAGTTTGTATTTCACCTCCCTTTTCCATCCTGTGGATTCTTAGGTTTGGTCTTTTGATCATGTACTTTTATATGGTAATCACATGTACTTATTTTTTTCTTTGTGGTTTGTCTACATGCTATATCTCCATGATCTTTTCCTATATCTATGGTGTTCTTTCCTCTGCTTAATCTTATCTAGTGATAATACTATACAATCTGGTTTTTATTTGATTTACTGAGGTTTTCATTTCTAACATTTCTAGTTTTTCATAATTCCCATTTCCTTGCTAAATTTCTTTTCTATGTTGCTGACTTGCTTGTCTAGGTCTTAAATTCATTTGTTAACTTCATTTATGTGTTTATTTGAATCCTCATTGAATTCATTAATCATTTTTAAAAGTAGGCTTCTTAATTTCTCTCTGACAGTTTATTTAATTCATTATCTTTGAATTCATTTGTTCAGTTGCAGGGTTTTTGAGCAGAGACATTTACTTGATTTTTTGTGTTTATATTTGTACTTAATGATTTAAATATCTGTTAGGCAAATTTCCTCACATATATGGTACTTCCATAATGAGGTCAACAAATCATCAACAAATCAAATGTGTGAATGTGAAAGAAACAACTGGAACCCTTATCTGTCTTCCACCTAATGTTGTAGGGGAACAAAACTATGGTTTCTATGGGGATGATCTGGGAGCCAACATTGGTTGGAAGTATAAAGATGAGGATTTGAGTAACATAGGTGATGGGCTTGAGGAAGTAAGGGGAGCAGAAAAGTAGGAAGTGGATGTGCATATAGGAGATAATAGTATGAGAGTGGGCCATACAGTTACAACAGTGAAATAAAGAATGGTTTGGAAAATAAGAAAAAAAAAGAAAGAGAAAAAGATCCTCACAATAAGTAACCAAATTAAAAAGAAAAAAAAAAAGAGAGAAACAGCCAAATGAAAACAAGCTAGATTAAAGAAAAAAAACCTTTATATTTCTCACCAAAGAGAAGTATTGGCATTCTCTGCCTTTTGTCTACTTTGTTCCCTCTTTCTGAAGTTGGTGTGAGAAAAGCTTCAGGAAGGCAGTCTTGAGCCTCTGGATGTTTTCAGCCTGCCAGGCATGTTTTTTCAGCGGAGAAGTTTTTGCAAAGAGAGGAAATTCCTAACTTAGGGTACAGGTGGGTGCCTCAATGGGGGAGGGCCAGCTCTGACATCATGGTTGTTGGCATACTCAGGGCAATTCTCTTAACAAAGTTCTTTGCTAGCAGAGTTGTTTGGGACTATATGGCTTCCATAGATTTGGGGAGAGGGGGACGTCCTGAAATGTCCTGTTGAAATGTGGAGAGATCTGGAAGGGAAGTCACTCATTCATTTGGTGGGGTTGTAGCCTTAGCCAGCAGGCAGCAATTCACAACATGTAAGTGATAGCCTCTGTTCCCAGATTCATGCTGCCTTCTGATCACAAGTTTCCTTCAGTTCCTTCAGTCACACGAAGTGCACAGCATTCACTCTGCACACATCTAAATCAGTGTCTGTGAAAAGTCTAAATCCCCATCTGATTTCTATTTCCACACTGATTCTTAGACTCCATGTGGGTTTAAGGTTGATAGCTTTGACCATTAGTCAAAGGTTTTCTCAGAAGTCAGATGAATATGCTCCCATTTGCTGAGCTGGCCTGTGTGGTAGCCTTTGGGGCTGAATTTGTCTCACTTACCTTGTTGCTTTCTGATCCTGTCTTTTTAGTCTGGATGGTGATGCACAGACACAGTCAAGCAACTTGCCAATCTGCTCTTAGAGTCCAGTGTAATTCTTTTGGTGGTTCTTACTGCTGATTGTTATGGGAAGAAATTCAGATCCAGATAGGGAGGAAAAGAAAAAAAAATTCAAGCTGGGGAGTTGTGTGGGATAGGCAGGTCTGTTTCCATGCCCATAAACCCATACTTAATGTGTGCTTTTACTAAGTAAGAAGTAGTTTTCTCTAGCTAATTGCTGTTCTTATACTGCTACCCTCTTTCAGATTTGTGAAGACACAGGGCAGGGGAGTATGGCAGGAGTCTGCCATCTTGCCTGCACTGGTTCTTGATGATAGTCATTTCTGACAGGAGTGAAGTGAAATCTCAGTGCTGTTTTGATTTGCATTTCTTGTACGGCCAAAGAAGTTGAGCATTTCTTCATGTATTTTTTTAGCCATATGTCCTTATTTCTGTGAAAATTTTCTGTTCATTTGCCCACTTATTTTTTGGTGTTGATTCTTTGGGAGTTTAGTTTTTTGAGGTTCCTGTGAATTATAGTTATTAACCCTTTGCCACATGTAGCTGACAAAGATTTTTCTCCCTCTATGTAGGCTGTCTAATCAGGCTAATGACTGTTTCCTTTGTTACACAAAATATTTTAGTATAATTCAGTCCCTTTTGTCAATCCTATCTTTTCTGTGTTGAGTTATTGAAGTTCTAGTCAGGAAGTTATTGCCTATTCCTATATGTTCCAGGGTTTTCTCTATTCTTTCCTATAGTAGGAATGACTTTTTATCCAATTTGATTTGATATTAGTACACAGTGAGAGACAGAGATTCAGTTTCAGTCTACTACATGTGAATATCCAGTTTTCTAAGGACAATTTTTTAAGGAGACTGTCATTTTTACAATGTAAGTTTTGGGGTCCAGGTTGAAAATTAAATGGTTGAAGTTGTGAGGATTTATCTCTGGGTCTTTTATTCTATTCCATTGGTCTTCATGTCTGTTTTTGTGTCAGTGTTATGCTATTTTTATTGATATGGCTTTGTCTTACAGTTTGAAGTCATGTATTGTGATACCTACCACATTGCTTTTTTGCTCAGGATTGCTTTGATTATTCAATGTCTTTTGTATTTCCATATGAACTTTAGGAATGACTTCTCCATGTCTGTGTAGAATGTCATTGGAATTTTTATGGGGATGGTATTGAATATATAGAATATTTTTGTAGTGTTTACACTACACTCACATTGATTCTGTTAGCCCATGAGTATGGGAGATCTTTCCATCTTCTTACGTCTTCTTTGAATTTTTTCTTCAGTGATTTATAACTTGCATTGGCCTTACATTTCCTTCATTAAATTTATTCCTAGTTATTTTTTGAGGCTATTGTGAATGATTTCTTTCTCAGCCTTTTCATTGTTGATAAATAGAAAAGCTAATGATTTTTGTATATTGATTTTGTATACTATTACTTTGCTGAAAGTGTTTATTCTGTCTAAGAGATTTTAATGGAGATGTTAGAGTCTTTTAGGTATACATTCATATTATCTGAAAATAGGGATAATTTGATTTCTTCCTTCTTTGAGTCCCTTTTATTTCTTCCTCCTGCCTTATTGCTCTGGTTATGAATTCCAAAGTCATATTGAATAAGATTAAGGAAATTGGACACTCTAAATTGACTTTAGAGGAAATGATTTCAGTGTTTTTGCCATTTAGTGTCATGGTGGCTTTAGGTTTGTCATATGTAGCCTTTATTATATTAAGGTTCATTCTTCCAATCTTAGTTTCTTCAGAGCTTCTATGAAAGAATGATGAATTTTGTCAAAGGCTTTTACTGCATTTCTTGAGATCATCATATGATTTTTATCCTTACTGTGTTTATATGCCATATTACATTTATTGATTTGTGTACACTGAGCCATTCTTGCCTACCTGGGATGAAACCAACTTGATCATGGTATACAGTAATTTGGTGTGTTACCGAATTGGGATTGCAAGTATTTTATTGATAATTTTTGCATCAATGTTCATTAAAGAGATTGACCTATAATTCTCTCTCTCTCTTTTTTTTTTTTTTTGTTACATCCTTGTCCAGTTTTGGAATGACTGTAATACTAACTTCATGGAATGAATTTGGTACTGACTTCCCTTTCTATTTCATGTAAAAGTCTGAGGTATATTTGTATTATTTCTTCTTTAAAGGTCTGATAGAATTTGACTTTGAATCCATCAAGTCATAGGCTTTTCATTTAGGGTAGATTCTTTGTTATTGCCTCAATCTCATTGTTTGGTTAGATTTACCTATGTGGTTTACATTGTCTTGGTTCTATTTCGGTTTGTTAAATGCATCTAGAAAGTTACCCATCTCTTCTAGATTTTCCAGTTTATTTGAATACAGCTTTTCTTTTTTTTCCCTTTATTATCATACTAGGGGGGTACATTGTTGCATTTATAATGAGTCTTACAATGTATCAAATATATCATACTTGAATTTACCTCCTCCACTGCTCTTCTTTATCTCCCTCCCCTGATTCCTGGAATAGTTTCAACAAATATTGTTTTTGGATTTACATAAATGTGTACACAGTTTTTCACTGTATTCACCCTCTTACTCCCTTTCCCCACCACCTACCAACCAATCCCCCTGGATAGGACCTATTCCACCCTCCTGTTCTCCAAGTCTGTAGAAGAAAAAAGATAAAAAATGAAAGGAAAAATATGAAATTTTTGCTTGTTTCAGATAAAGGTAGCTACTTGAGGAGTTTCCTTGTGATATTTCCATGTATATATGTGTTATAATCCCAATTAGTTTATCTCCTCTACATTTCTTCATTCTACCTTAGTTCATTTCTTATGGTGGTTTCAGCTGGTTTAAGATTTGGATGTGTCACCCAAATACAAATTCTTAGTTTCCTTTTTTCACCCGATCCCTCCTATGCCAGACCTCCCGTTAGTGTGACCAGTGTTCCACAATATTATTGCATTTGAATTAGTTCAATATTCCACATATGAGCGAGAACATGTGGCTTTTGGCTTTCTTTGTCTGGCTAACTTCACTTAAGATGATGTTCTCCAGTTCTATCCATTTATCTGTGAATGACAAAATTTCATTCTTCTTTGTGACTGAGTAAAATTCCATTGTACATAAATGCCACATTTTCTTAATCAACTCATCAATAGTGGAGTATCTTGGCTGTTCCCTTAGCTTAGCTACTGTGAACAGTGCTGCAATAAACATGTGCATGCAGATGCCTTTGTTGCAGCTCATGCACATTCCTTCAGGTATAGCCCCAGGAAGGGTGTTGCTGGATAGTATAGCAGATCTATTTTTAGTTTTTTAAGGAATATTATGAGCATAAAAAGGTGTCTGCTCAGGGACTACATACCTAGGAATCTAAATTCTGCAAAATCCTATAACTGCCAGGAAAAGTGTAAGCTGTCTTATGGTATGGGGGTTGGGAAATGGAAGATTGGGTTGATGCACTTAAGACTCAAGGAGTGAGTCTGTCCCTTTAAGGTCACACCTAGGTAGATGACCTGAGGGAGGCAGGGGCTGTCAGGATTTAAATGTAACACTCTTGGATAAAAGAAAGCTTTAGCTCATTATTTTAATAAATTGACACTTTTAACCTTTTAAATATTTGTACCATATTTAGATAAAGTATAACATAACACTGTTACAAGGTGGTCATTTAAGACACATAAGCAAATATGTAAATGAACTCTGATTTAGTAGTACTTAAAGCTTGACAAGATCAGCAGAAAACACAAATAATTTCTTTGATAAAATCTTTCTCTGTAATGGTTTTTTGTAGATGTTACTCAGAGCAGAACGATATTAAGATAACCTTGTTATTTTATAGACATAGAGGATTTGATTTTAGTTTGACATGACCCTAAAAATCTTTTAGGCAACTCTTAGATTATATTTAGCTTTAACTTTATCACACACTGAAGTTTCTTATTATGCACTTTTAAAACTTACTTAGATCTTTATATAACATATTAAACCCTTTGATGGCTTGTTTTTATCCCTCCTATTTGAAACAATCTTTAGGATAAACCCTTTTTTACAAAATCCTTTCTCATCCAAAAAACCATTCCTTTTCTCTTTAACTTCCCAAAAAATACATTTATTACCTATCTATATCCTTTCCAGTTGTTTACTTTGTAACTTGTATTTTAAAATTAACTTTCATAAGAATTTTAAATTTATTATAGGGGCTGGAGCAACTAATTAGTAGCCCTTGTTGTTTTAAGGAATTTATGATAGGCATGGCTTGAGGGGATATTGTTTTAGGTGTGGAAATGGTGAGGGATTTTTGAGTTTTATTTGAATAGGGAGGGCCATCCTGGCTCACCCTGCACTCATCTCATCAGTCCACACTGTGGAATCTTCTTTGTTCCTGAAGGAGGGGGCAGCAGAGATAGCTGCCTGGGGTGAGGAGAATTTGAGCTTTTAATTGAGATAGTAAATCGCGTCCCAGCAGGGACACTGGAGTTTCAGGTACTATGGGGAAAGAGTGACAGAGGAGGAGGTCTCCCCAAGAGCAGGCCAGAGGCCAGGTAAACTAGCACTCTAGGGGCTAGCCAGATTTGCCCCGAACGATAACTTTTGTCATTGGACCAAGGACCAGGAGAAAAAGGTAAAACAGAGAAACGGTCTCCACTGTCTAGGAGGAAAATGGCCTTTTGTTTTTCTGCCATTATGGCTCCTCAACATTGATGACAAGAAGTTGAGTGTGGACAGGAGTCTTGGACCCATCAATACATAAGAGGTGGCACCTAGTCTTCCACTGGTACTTAGACCTCCAGTGGTTACCCTTGCAGAGGGCAGGGTCCCGGTTGGGGGCGGGGCTGTCTCCCGGGCTATCCCCCCTTAAGCATTCTCTGCAGAAGTGCCCCTCCTGTCCACCATGGTATCAAGTTTAGGATTCAGGCCCCAGTCGGGTGGGTCCCTCTCTGAGAGCAGCAATGAGTCCATGGTGTCTCTTACCTTTTTCTCTCCTGTTAGCAAGGTCCCAGACATACAGACGTAGCCTTAAATACAGACATGGCTAGCTGTGTTACTTGGTTCAATGACTTTTCCCTTCAGCCACAGTCCCAATTTTTTACGAATATCTGGGACTGACTGTTAGAAATTTATCTTTGAGGAGAACCTCTCTCACCTGTGACTCTGAGTCCACTGTGGTGTGCTTTCTGATAGGTTGTTGCTGTAAAGTAAAGTTGTTATTTTACATTGACACCTGACACTCTGGAGAGCAAGTCTCTGAACTGTTCTGGTCCTCAGTTTCCTCACTTGAAGAATAAGGGATCTGGTCTAGGTTAAACTACGTTTTTCCACTATGAGATGGCTGAAGTGACATTAATGCCACTTATCTTCTTTACCTTTTTTTTTTTTTTTTTTTTAGTAATGCTGGGGAATTGAACCCAGGGCTTTGCACATGCTGGGCAGACATATTCCCATTGAGCTACTTCCTCAGCCCCAAATATTATTATTATTATTTTTTACTTTGGCTGTACTGGGCTTGAACTCAGGACTGTCTGCTTATAAAGCAGCACTCTACTGCTTGAGCCATATAATTATTTCCAACCTGAGTGGCCTGGGCCAGAACCCATTGCTTTACTAATGAGAGAAATTTGTATAGGGGACCTCAGTTTACTTTTTTTTTTTTTTACTTTTATAGCAAAGGTCTAATTGGAGTATGGTACTGTAATTTAAGGAACCCTGTGAAGGCCACTTCTCTTGGTTATCCAAGGCATACTGAGGCCGGACCTCAGTACAAAGATTCCAACATCTACCAGCCAGAAGACTGGAAGATGCAGGTCCCATCTAGAAAGAACAAAACGTTAAGATCCTGTCTTTTAGCTAACAGCAGGCAGCCTCTTTAATAAAGGCTACCTTTTTAACAAAGAAATCATTTGTAAAGTTAGAGAAGGGCATTCAGAGGGCGTTTCAGGCCAATAACAGTGCCATACGGGACAACTAGTGTTAATATGTGGAGGGGAAAATTTATGCTGAGGCCAAAGGTATAGAAGATTTTAAATGAGAAATTTAGAAACCACAGTAATGTCAATTTTGTTATTTCTGGAACTATAACCTTGAGCTAACAATTGGCTTACAAGGGCTGGGTCTGATGCCCTGAGGTGTGAGGTGGGGCTAGGAGCAGGACTTGTGCAAGGCACCACTCCCTCCACACACACCTGGGACAAATGACCCTGACTGCCTAGGCCTGATCCTGTGGCCCATCGCCCCTCCCCCCTTCCTGTGTACTCTGCACGTGTTTATTCTAGGGGAAGGGGCGGCGGGCTGCAGCCATCACCACGTGTGGCTGGCGGTCCAGGATTCGCTGGATCCTCTCTATGGATTTTCTTAGCTATGGCAGGCATTTTTTCTGTGTCCAGGAGCCAGCATCCTGTGCACAGGTGTGCCTATTTGCTTTCCTTCCTCCCCTTGTGGGGGTGGAGTTAGAGTGTAAGTGTGGCAGCTGCAGGTTTTTGCAAGCTCTTTTGTAAAGCGGCTGATTTAAAGTTACTTTAGACTGAGAGGCCTGGCAAACAGGTACCATGCTACAAGTTTTTCATGGGAGGCAGGGTCCCAGTAAGCCCAGGGAGGGGAAGGCAGACAGAGACAAAAGACACGTGGTGAGACCATGGAGGAGGCAGAAAAGGTGAGCTGACATCTTAGGTAAGGGAGGGGAAGGCAGAGCCTGGAGGCATGACACACGCCTGAGGGATTAGCCATCACCTGTGTCTCCAGGTTGCTCCCATTCATTGGTACTGGCAGGCTTTCAGGAAATGAAACCTCCATTCTCTGGTCACCAAATAAAGCATGAGCTCTCTCAGAGCTGGAACCACCTCGAGGTCAGAATTGGCAAGGAGTGGCCTTGCTTAACTCCATGACAGGGAAAGTTTTTCAGGAAGATAGGAGGAGATAGGTATGGTCTGTTTGAAAGGAATAGGAGGTCTCAGCGGGCCCCAACCCCCTTGTTGGAGAAACCAGTACCAAACATCCCATGTAGATAAGATAAGCAATGCGGCAGGGCTCAGTTAGGGCATATAGAATGTGGGGAATGTGAGCGGGGGGTACATGCAAGATGTGAGGTACGTGCAAGATGTGAGGTACGCGCAAGATGTGCTCTGCCTGCTTGCCCAATGTTGATAACGAAAATATGCATGCCACCGCGGTCTATATAAGATTTCCCCTAAAGAGGCTCAGGGTCGTGTTTTCCTAACCGGTCCTGCGTGTCCGTGTGGGAGCTCGACCCTGGCTAGCCAGCCCAATAAACTCTGCTTTGTTGATTGCATTCACGCCTGGCTCTCTGTCTCTTGGGGGAATAGGATTCCGGGTCCTAACATTTGGAGGTCCCACCGAGATTTCATTTTCTCGAGAGACAGAACCTGCCTGCGAGAAAGCAGGGGCGATCCCAAGTCCTAGGCGTTGGGAGGGGATCCCAGACCCTCATTTGGAGGAACTTGAGTGTTCCATTTGGGCCGCAGCGGGGATTCGGCCAATCCCCAGGGAGATTCATTCTGGGAATCTCGCAAGGAGGACCACAGGGTCCTATTGGGAGAGGCTTTCCTCTCATTTGGGCTCGAGCATTTTAGGAACCCTGGCACCAGGTGAAGAACTAATTGAGCTAGTTGACCGACCACCCGTCAAGTGGACGCCTTTCGGCCTGATATCCCAGTTGGACGGTGAGGAGGTTGAATGGGGTGCGCACCAGTGTGAGAGAAGGACCGGTCCGAGCGAGTGCTGGAGAGTGTTGTGTGTGTGTGGAATTATTGTTGCCTTTACCCTTTTTGTTCTATCTCTCTTGGTGTTTGAGTCTCCTTCCACAATGGGACAGGGACAAACAACCCCAAAGTCTCTGATCCTTTCTCACTTTCCAGAAGTTAAAGAAAGGGCCTTAAATGCGGGTCTGGTCATCAAGAAAAGTAAGTTCGACACCTTTTGTTCTGCAGAGTGGCCCACCTTTGGAGTCGGGTGGCCCATTCAAGGTTCCCTCTCCCTAGACCTGATCACTAAGGTTAAAGCAGTCATTTTTCAGCCAGACAATCGAGGCCATCCAGACCAAGTTCCTTACATTTTGGTTTGGGAGGATCTGGTGAGGAACCCTTCCCCTTGGTTAACAGTTTTTCTGACCCACCCCTCCAGTTTGGCCCCCGGGGCTAAAACCCCAGTCACGCCCGCCTTGGTCATAAAGGAGGAGGAAAAACTTCCTCTTCCCACCTTGACCGGTCCTCAAATTAGGGCATCTCCTTCACCATCTCCGGTCTTACCAGAGAGTTCCCCCCTTTACCCATCCCTTGCAGGGGCAGAGGAAGATCGGCCGCCTCCATACGTGACTCCCCCTGGCCAAGCCAGTACCCCGGAGGAGGAAATTTCCTCATCCTCCTCAACAGGACTGGCAGCAGGAGGAGGAATGGGTCGAAGACTTCGCCCCCGAGGGATCCGGGAAAGGGAGGGGGAAGATGGGCCCCCCTCATCAACACAGGGGGAGGAAACTGTCCCTACACTTCCAGTCCGGATGGTGGGCCAAGCGGGACCGGGAGGAGGGCAACAGTTTCAGTACTGGCCCTTCTCCTCCAGTGATCTATATAACTGGAGGACACAGAACCCGCCCTTTTCTGAAGACCACAAGTGTCTCATAGATCTCCTGGAGTCCATCATGCATACACACCGTCCCACTTGGGATGACTGTCATCAGCTGCTCAATACTCTTTTTACAATGGAGGAACGAGAGCACATCCTCAATGAAGCGAGGAAGAACGTCTTGGGGGATAATGGGAGACCCACAACTCTCCAACCGGCCATAGATGAGGCTTTTCCCCTACGCCGCCCTGATTGGGATTTCGGGACCGCAGAAGGTAGGGAGCGTCTTCGGATCTACCGCCAGACTCTTATGGCCGGTCTCTGAGTGGCTGCAGAGAAGGCCCACCAATTTTGCAAAAGTGAAAGCAGTCGTTCAAAGGGAAAACGAAAGCCCAGCCGGTTTCTTAGAGCGCCTCTATGAGGCATACTGTCAGTACACCCCTATTGACCCTGAGGCGGACCTCCACCGGTCTGCTGTGGTACTCTCATTCATTAATCAGGCAGCTCCAGACATTAGGAGAAAACTCAATAAACAGGAAAACTTAGGGGAGATGACTATAAGGGAAATGCTGCAGGTAGCGGAAAAGGTCTTTACCGCTAGGGAAACTCCAGAAGAAAGGGAGGAAAGACAGAGAAAGGAAGACAGGGAGGCCCAGGAGAAATTGAGAAAGGAGGACCGGGAGTTCCAGGCTAAGGAAAACCGAAAGCAACAGAGAGAAATGGCTCGTATTTTCCTAGCGGGTGTCCGGGACCAACCCAGGGGAGGGGGCCACGCCAGGACCCCGGATAAGGAACACTGTTTTTACTGTAAGGAAACGGGGCATTGGAAGAGAGAATGTCCTAAGTTAAAGGGAAGAAGAGGGTTTGGAAGGAGACCGGGGGAAAACAGGGAAAGGGAACGAGCAGTAGAGCAGGCCAGAGTCCTCCTAGCCGGAGAAGAGGACTGAAGGAGACGGGGCTCAGACCCCCTCCCCGAGTCCTGGGTAACAATGCATGTGGAGGGGAAGCCAATGGGGTTCATGGTGGATACCGGTGCCCAATATTCGGTTTTAAACAAGGCACATGGACCTTTGAACAAGGCACGAACAAGTGTTGTTCAGGGGGCCACCGGTACGCAGTTATGTACATGGACTACCAAAAGAAAGGTGAACTTAGGAAAACACCAGGTCACACACTCCTTCTTGGTCGTCCCTGAGAGCCCCGCTCCCCTGCTCGGATGGGACCTACTCACCAAAATAGGGGCCCATATCCATTTTGAACCAGATGGAATAATTGTGACTGATCGAGAAGGGAGCCCGATTCATGTCTTGTCCCTATCATTGGCTGACGAGCATCGTCTGTTTGAGAGTCAACAGGAACCAGGAGGGGACATGACTCATTGGGTAAAAAGATTTCCCACGGCCTGGGCAGAGACTGCGGGAACCGGCCTCGCCAAACACCTCCCGCCCGTAGTTATACAATTGAAGGCTTCTGCTCTCCCCATTCGGGTGAAACAGTATCCTATGCCTGAGGAGGCCCGAAGAGGCATAGCCCCTCATATCCACAGGCTAATAAAGGAAGGAGTACTGCGGCCTTGTCAGTCTGCCTGGAATACTCCTCTGCTCCCCGTCCGAAAGCCGGGAAGCGGGGACTATAGGCCTGTGCAAGACCTACGAAAGGTAAACGAGCGGACGGAGGACATTCATCCCACCGTTCTGAATCCCTATACCTTGCTCAGCCACCTACCCCCCTCGCAAGTATGGTATACAACCCTTGATTTGAAAGATGCTTTCTTCAGCATTCCATTGTCAGAAATTAGTCAGCCGCTATTTGCTTTCGAATGGCAAGAAGATGGGGGCCAATCCGGACAGCTCACTTGGACCAGACTGCTGCAAGGATTTAAAAACTCTCCCACCCTGTTTAATGAGGCCCTGAGCCAGGACCTGGAACCTTTTCGTCGGAGCCACCCACGAGTCACTCTATTACAGTATGTTGATGACTTACTGTTAGCGGCAGAAACCCGAGAGGAGTGCATCAAGGCTACTGAACACCTGCTAACGGAATTAGGTGAGCTGGGGTATCGGGCAAGTGCCAAGAAAACTCACATCTGTAAAAGGTCAGTGACATATTTGGGTTATCGGATTGCAGATGGGGCAAGATGGCTGACTGATGCCATGAAACAGACTATTCTGGCTATCCCATCCCCGACATCCACTAGGGGGGTGAGAGAATTCCTGGGCTCCGCAGGGTTCTGTAGACTCTGGATTCCGGGATTTGCGGAAATAGCCAGACCCCTATATGAGGCCACCAAAGAAGCTCCAGATTGGAGTTGGGGAGAGAGAGAACAACAGGCCTTTGATCAGCTAAAAGACGCTCTTTTGCAGGCCCCTGCCTTAGCCTTGCCAGATCCTACAAGACCATTCACTCTGTTTGTAGATGAGAAAAAGGGGGTAGCCAAAGGAGTCTTGACCCAACAGCTAGGTCCCTGGAAGAGACCAGTGGCATACTTTTCCAAGAAATTAGATGCAGTAGCGGCAGGATGGCCCCCCTGCCTCCGCATCATAGCGGCCATTGCCGTGCTGGTGAGAGAAGCCGATAAACTAACCTTTGGACAGGCCCTCTGGGTAACGGCCCCTCACCCGGTGGAGGGAACCCTTAAACAACCCCCTGGGAAATGGATGATGAATGCCAGGCTCACCCACTACCAGGGGCTCTTGTTGGATTCCCCTCGGATCACATTCACAGATCCCGTAATCCTGAACCCTGCCACCTTGTTGCCTAACCCGGAACTGCAGACACCTGTCCATAACTGCAAAGAATTCCTCTCCGAATTTACACAGGTACGGGCTGACCTAAAGGATACCCCCCTGTCCGGCTGCAAATTAAACTGGTACACGGATGGAAGCAGTTTTTTCCAAGATGGAGCCCGAAGGGCAGGGGCAGCTGTAGTCGACCAAGAAGGAAATACGGTATGGAGCAGCGCCCTCCCACCCGGAACATCAGCCCAAAAAGCGGAATTAATTGCCTTGGCAGAGGCCCTGGAGAGGGCAAAAGGAAAGCGAGTCAATATCTACACCGATAGCCGCTATGCTTTCGGTACCATCCATGTCCACGGGGCCATCTATCGCGAAAGAGGATTCCGCACAGCAGAAGGAAAACATCTAAAGAACCTAGCCGAAGTCCAGCGTCTATTAATGGCAGTGGAAAAACCGAAGGCAGTGGCAGTGATGTATGTCCCAGGCCACCAGTCTGCCAAGACGCCGGAAGCTGTCGGTAACAACAGAGCAGATCAAGAAGCAAAGAGAGTAGCAATGGTGAGTCCTTCCATGGAGACAGGGCAACCTTCCACGGTTGCGGCGATAGACGTGCCGGTCCCAGAGCTCCCTCCGCTACCCCCCCGACCAGAATACTCCATAGAGGATTTCACTTGGATGAGAGCCCACTCCCCCTTTAGAGAAGGGGAAGACAGATGGAAAAGCGACTTGGAAGGCAAGTTAATTCTGCCTGAAAAACTCGGACGATTCCTGTTGGCTAACTTACATAAGTCCACCCATTTGGGGCGGAGAAAATTACTAGACTTGTTGACATCTGCGCAGCTCCGATTTCCGAACCAGACCATAGCAGTCCGCCAAATTGTGGAAGATTGTGCCAGCTGCACAATCATGAAACCAGGACGAAGGGAGGGGCACCATACAGGTACTCGGGAACGGGGGAGGGCTCCGGGAAGAAGTTGGGAAGTGGATTTTACTGAGGTAAAACCGGGAAAGTTTGGGTACAAATATTTGCTGGTATTCATAGATACCTTTTCAGGCTGGGTGGAGGCTTTTCCTACAAAGAAGGAGACGAGTCAGGTAGTGGCAAAGGCTTTGCTAGAGGAAATCATACCCAGATATGGGGTGCCCGAGGCAATTGGGTCAGATAACGGTCCAGCTTTTGTTAGTAAAGTCCTGCAGGGACTAGCCCAGACTATGGGGGCCAATTGGAAGCTACATTGTGAATATAACCCCCAGAGCTCAGGGCAAGTAGAAAGGATGAATAGGACACTAAAGGAGACTTTAGCCAAATTGGCCCTGGAGACTGGCGGTGATTGGGTGACGCTCCTTCCCTTGGCCATCTTCCGAGTCCGGAACTCCCCCTATGTCCATGGGCTAACTCCCTTTGAGATCCTGTGTGGGGCTCCACCCCCCATCATTCAGAGGACCTTAAGCCCAGAACTAGGTGATCTGGCCCCAAATTACCTGACCATGTTGCAGGCTTTAGCTAAAGTGCAACAACGGATTTGGCCCTTAATTCAAGCATACCACGCTGTTAAGAGGGACCCGGCTCCGGAACATGGCATAGTCCCGGGTGACATGGTATGGGTTAAAAGGCATCAGTCCAAAACCCTAGAGCCTAGATGGAAAGGACCTTATGTTGTACTGTTTACTACCCCTACCTCCCTCAAGGTCGACGGGATTGCAGCATGGGTCGACGGGATTGCAGCATGGGTACACCATTCCCATGTAAGACGGGCTCACCCTCCGGAGAAAAAACAGGAAAATTGGTCCGCACGGAAGCATCCAACAAACCCACTCAAGCTCCGGCTGATACGGGATGCTCCGAAAAACGAGAACACTCCAGATGCTCCGCAGCCCTCTTAGAATGGGATTATCACCTGGGTCCACTACACCCACATCAGACCGGCAGATCCGGTAGCTATGAAGAAAGGCTTCCTGCCAACAAGAAGGGTGTCCCACCACAAGGAAAATTTTTTCAAACTCAAACTTCATACTGGACCTCGGTAACTTTATTCCTTTTTCTAACCCTGTCCACCACTTGCTGGGGGCATACAAATCCACATCAACCTTTTAACCTGACCTGGATGATTGTAGATGTATCCACAGGAGACATTCTTAACCAGACCTCCAAGGTGACCCCTCCCAGCACCTGGTTCCCAGAATTATACTTTGACTTAAGGGCCTTATTCACTGGCAGGGGACAATGGGATTTGCGCCAAAGTTACTTCTATGTCTGCCCCGCTCCCCAACCCAACCACAGAAAAAAATGTGGAGGAATCGCAGACTATTATTGTAAGTCATGGGGTTGTGAGAGCTCAGGGGATATATGGTGGCCACCCCCCAAACAGGGGGACCTTATTCAATTAAGTAGAGTCTCTCAATCTGGCATTACATACCACCAACCTAGACCTATAAATAAGGGATGCCCAACTCCCCCCAATTGTAATCCCACTATGATAAATTTCACTGATTTAGGAAAAAAGGCAACGAATTGGGAATTGGGTAAATCCTGGGGAGTAAGACTCTACAAAACAAATCATCCAGGAGCCCTTTTACTTTGCGGCGTGTGCAACAACCAGTCTCTACTCTAACAATAGGCCCTAATAAGGTACTTAGGCCACCCTATGTAAAGCCACCCTATGTAAAGCCACCTCCCCGACCTTCCACAGCTCATCACCTTCCCTCAACCATAGCCCGGGCTAATGTTACAACTCCAAGACCATCAGAAACCAGCCCTCCCCTGGTGAGGCCCAGTCTCATGACCGGATCTAAAGACCCACTCTGGGAGCTAGTGGGTGCTGCCTTCCTGATGTTAAACCACACCAACCCTAACATGACTAACTCCTGTTGGTTATGTTATGATGTGAGGCCCCCATTCTATGAGGCAATAGGGCTAAACACCACTCACGATACCTCATCTGAGGAAAACCCTACTCAATGTTCCTGGGGAGACCGTAAGAGAGGTCTGACCATACAGCAGGTAAGCGGCCAAGGAACCTGCTTAGGAAAAATGCCAAAGAACAGACAGGACTTATGTACTGTTATTAATGCCAGTTCTACCTGGGAAAATGCTATTAAATGGGTAATTCCAAAGGACAATGGGTGGTGGCTATGCTCGCGGTCTGGACTCACCCCGTGCCTATCAACTAAGGTGTTTAACAGCTCTAAAGAATTCTGTGTTATAGTGACTGTGCTGCCCCGCATCCTCTATCATTCGGAAGAGTCTATATTCATACTGGAATACAAAAATGGTTGAAAAAAGGAAAAAGAGAGAACCTATTTCCACAGTAACTATTGCTACCCTACTCAGCCTAGGGTTAGTGGGAGCAGGAACCAGCATAGCTTCTTTGGCCACCCAGCAGAAAGGGATGTCTTCGCTGCGTGCAGCCATAGACGAAGATATAGAGAGAATAGAAACCTCCATTAGCCACCTAGAAAAATCCCTCACTTCCCTGTCTGAGGTAGTACTTCAAAACCGACGAGGTCTGGACTTGTTGTTCCTCCAAAAGGGGGGACTATGTGTTGCTCTAGGGGAAGAATGTTGTTTTTACGCTGACCATACCGGAGTTGTTCGTGACTCCATGTCTAAACTTCGAAAGAGCCTGGAACAAAGAAAACGAGAAAGAGAGGCCGGGGAAAGCTGGTTTGAGTCTTGGTTTAACCAGTCCCCATGGTTGGCTACCCTTTTATCTGCATTGGCAGGGCCAATAATAATCATCCTATTACTTGTTACCATAGGACCCTGGATTCTAAACCGACTTATGACCTTTGTCAAAAGTCGAATTAATACTATCCAACTTCTGGTCCTCCGCCAACAATATCAGGCTCTTCATCCCCTTGAGAATGATTCCTCAATTTAGGCTGTAAGAAAAGGGGGGAATGAAAGGAATAGGAGGTCTCAGCGGGCCCCAACCCCCTTGTTGGAGAAACCAGTACCAAACATCCCATGTAGATAAGATAAGCAATGTGGCAGGGCTCAGTTAGGGCATATAGAATGTGGGGAATGTGAACGGGGGTTACATGCAAAATGTGAAGTACGTGCAAGATGTGAGGTACGCGCAAGATGTGCTCTGCCTGCTTGCCCAATGTTGATAACGAAAATATGCATGCCACCGCGGTCTATATAAGATTTCCCCTAAAGAGGCTCAGGGTCGTGTTTTCCTAACCGGTCCTGCGTGTCGGTGTGGGAGCTCGACCCTGGCTAGCCAGCCCAATAAACTCTGCTTTGTTGATTGCATTCACGCCTGGCTCTCTGTCTCTCGGGGGAATAGGATTCCGGGTCCTAACATGTTTACGTGGGGAAGGAGGAGGTTTGGAGAAGAATTGGCTGATTTACAAACTGGTTTATAGGCTTATAGAATCTGCACAGGGGAACAGAAAGTACAGAGGGAGGGTTTGAAGTCAGAGAGCTGGATTTAGACAGAAGTATGAAAAGGCTTGGACATAATGGAATCTCTCCCCATCATCCCAATCGCTCACAGTAGTTATATGTCCCGTAAAAAGTTGGGATTTAAAGACCCGAAAAGGGGCCAGTGATTTTGGTTTTCTAAAGGATAAGTGGGCCAGATTTGAGTGCAAAAGTGGATTAAATTTTTGGTTTTATATCTGGGGTCAAACCCAAGGTGTCTAAATTATTGAGGCAGCATCTCAATGGGGAGTCAGACGGCAGAGAAGATGTAGAGACACCTATTATGAGGGACCTGGTCCCAGAATGGGAGAGGAGGATATTGTGTACTGTGAAGCGTCCTTGCACAGCACAAATATCCGAGAAAACACAAAGCACACGTGACCCAGCCATTGCTGAGTTCAGGTGGCTTGCAGGCCAGAGGCCGGTGGCTTGGATTACCTAGGCCTAGGTTTTGTAGGGTCCTGGACCCTGTAAAATCCAAACCCTGTGGAGAAGGGGATCCCTCTACCATCTGAGCTGCCCAGAGATAGCCCAAAGCATGGGAAGTGTTCTAAAACCCAGAGACACCAAAGGTAGAGACTGTAAAGGGAGCCCAAGAAGGGTAGGTGGACTCACCAAAGAATGTCCGGTGTTGGATGCAAGCGAGGGTGATTGGGAGGATGAGTCCTGGCCAGTCACGTCCTCAGGGTGGTTGTGGGGTGAGTCGGAATCGGGGTCCCACCAGGATTAGTGGGGAAACCCATCTGAGTCATGGAACCAAATGTAAGGAAATGTGGGCCCAAAATGTGACCACGTGGAGAGGAATGATCTGCCCAAGAGATTCTTTATTGCTGGGTGGGAGAAGGAGAGAGCAGAGACAGCCAAGAGAGGGAGAGAAAGAGCGGCAGGGGCTTAAATACCCCTCAGTGGGACTCAGCATGATCTGATGGGTTAGGATCTTATGGTTCATACTGATTGGAGGTTGGGGCAGAAGGAGGATTCAAGCTAGACTTGAGGCAGGACTGTGACCCTGGGAGGCAGAACCGTAACCCTGGAAAACAGAAGCTTAAGGGTGCAGTAAGAACTGAAACCTATCAGCGCATTATTGCCAATATTTATCAATCTTAATTATTTTTTCAAAGTAATGACATTTTGTGTCATTGATCCTTTGTAAAATTATCTTTTCCTCCATATTTCATTGATTTCAACTCTAATTGGTATTATTTTTTTCTGTTTGCTAATTTTGCATAATCTTGGTTTTCTAAAAGTTTATGGTGCATCATTAGGTTACTTATTTGTAATTCGCTGTTTGTTTTTTTAACACAGATGCTCAAAGCTAAAACCTTTCTTCTCAGCCCTATCTTTGCTACATTTGAAATGTTCTAATAGACCATATTTTCATTTTCATTAAATTCTACAAACTTTTTATTACCTTCATCTCTTATTTCCTTGATGAAATATTCCACAGTGTGTCATTCTGTCCTATGTATTTGAATGCTTTCTATACTCTCTTTTGCTGGTTAGTTCTACTTTTATTTGATTGTGGATGGATAGAATATAAGTAGTTATTTCAACTTTCTCACATTTAGTAAGACTTCCTTTGTTTCCTAAATTATAATATATTTTGGGGAAAGTTCCACAGGCTTCTGAGCAGAATATATATTGTGTAGCAAATGGACACAATTTTTAGTAGATGTCTGTTAAAACCATCTAGGCTGTAGTGTCAATTAATTTTGAAGTTTCTTTGTTGATATTTTATCTGAATGACCCATATATTGGTCAGAGTGGAGAATTGAAGTGTCCCACTATTGTTGTGTTGGAATCTATGCTTTTGAAACTACTAGTGTTTTTCTAATGTAGTTGGGTGCACAGACATTTGGTGTGTATATGTTAAGAACTGTTATTTCCTCTTGATAGATTGCTTCCTTTATTAATAAGAAGTGACCTTCATTGTCTCTTATGACCAATATGGGTCTGAAGTGTATTTGATCAATAAGATTATGGCTACTCTTGTCTTCTCTTGGGGCCCATTTGCTTGAAAAATCTTTTTTTTACCCTTTCAATCTAAGCCAAAGTTTGTCTTTGTCAGTGAAATACATTTCTTGTAAGCAACAAATGGTTGGTTCTTGCTTTTTTAACACTAGTCTTTTGATAGGGGAATTGAGGCCATTCACCTTCAGTATTAATATTGAAAGGTATGAAGTATTTCCAATAATTCTGTTGTATATGTCCTGATATTTCCTTTTCCCTATTCCATGTTTGCTGATCTACTTGGTTAATGGGGTCTATTCATTCTTGCATTTTCCTAGTTGTGTCTATCTTCTTCTGTGTGTAAGATTCCTTTAAGCATTTTCTGTAGATCTGGTTTAGTAATAATTAATTCTTTCAGGTTTTTCTTATTGTAGAAATTTGTTTTCTTCCATAAATTGTGAAGAATAGTTTTGCTGGGTAGATTAGTCTATGTTGGCAGATATTTTCTTTTGAACTCAAAATATATAATTCCATGACTTCCTTGCACATAGATTTTGTGTTGAGAACTCTGCTCTTATTCTAATGGGTTTGCCTTTATGTGTGATCTGTTGCTTTTGTTTTGTAGTTTTCAAAATTCTTTCTTTGTTGTGCACGTTTAGTATTTTAATTGTAATAGGGGGAGTATTTCTCTTCTGAACCTTCTTGTTTTGTGTTCTGAAAATCTTCTACACCAAGATGTCCCTCCCTTTCTCAAGATAGGGAATTTTCCTGCTATCTTGTTACAGAATACAGTTATCTACACCTTTAGTTTGAATCTCTTCTCGTTTCAAACCTATGATTCATAGGGTTGATCTTTTAATGGTGTCCCTGAGGTTTTGTCTATTTCATTCATATTTCCTTAGTATTTTTATTGTTTTTAACAGATTGATATAATTCAACTATTATATTTTCCATTTCTGACACTATTTTCAACACACTCCAGTCTGTTAGTCAGACATTTCATTGATATTTGGGATATTGAGCTGTTCACTTCTAAGATTTCAATTTGTATTTTTCCAAGATTCCTAATATTTATGTTCTCTCTTATATCCTTCATTGTCTTCTTGATTTCATCCATCTGTTTGAATTCTCTTTGAGTTCAGTTAGATGTTTATTCATATCCCCTTTGAATTTATCTAGTTGCTTATGCATCTCTTTTCGAATTCATAGAGCATTTTTTATATTGCTCCATTGAATTCATTGGTTGATATTTCTTCTTCTTCATTGTTGATAATAATTTTATTGAGGAGCTATTGGCCTTTGAGTGAGAGCCATTACCTTGATGCTTCATGTTTCTCCATTGAGATTTATGAATCTGGGGTCATTTTTGGTCAGAGTTTCAATCCCCTGTGTCTTTTTAATTCAGTTTTCTCAAAGATTATTTAGTACTGGGTAGTGGCTGGGTTGTGGTGTATTTTCTTGTCTCAAGACTGGGACCGTATGGCTCAGTAGTCTGACATTTAGCTTTAGTTCTCATTGTATATCCCAAACAGAGAAAGGAAGTTGAGCTACTAAATCTATCACAGTTGAAAAAGCACAGCCTTTTTCCCTAAAGAACAATCACTGTTACTACTCCAGTCACTTTAGTAGTATATTAGAACAAAGATAAATCTTCATTATCTAGAAAGGTTCAAGCTTATAAGGGTGGTAATAGGGATTAGAAGGGGTGAACTTTAATAAATAATACAAGGTATATGGTTTTATAAAGCAGAAAGTCACCTAAACTTAATAGAAGGGATTAGGGAAAAAGTGAAGTGAGATAGTTAGAAAAGATTCTGTTAATACTGTGTTGAGGGAAAGAGGAGGAAGAGAAATTGAGAAAACTGAGTAGACAAACAAAAACAAAACATAAAAAAGATGATCTGGCAATCTATTTATCAGATGAAAGTATAGGTAACAAAAGAGGATTATGGGTGAGTAAACAAAGACAGAAGAAAACATGGTTGTGAACAATGCTAGTTGTAGATAGGGAAATTCTAAATGAGGAAGGGTGACAGAAAAGGCAACAGGAAGAAACTGATTCAAATTAAAGACTGAAATGCAGGTTTTGTGACTCTCTTTATCATGTCTGCAGATTAAAGGAGGAGAAAAGCAGAAGTAGAGAGAAAATGAGAGAAAGTAAGTACAAAATTATCTAATTTGAATGTACAGAGAAAAAAAACAAAACAAACAAATACATAAAAATCTAAACATCAAAAACATAATAACCAAAAAAATTAACATATAAAAATTTCAGAACTTTTTATGCTCTGCTGTGTAGGTGTCTTTGCCCTCCACCCTGCCACACACACTGTTCAAGGCTTTCAGTCCATTAGGTAGCAGTCTAATCAGATGCTCAAATCCTTTTCCAGTATAGTGGAAGTCGAAGGGTTCTGGAGTTTGGTCCCTCAATTATCTTATCCAGTCTCACATGTTCTCCCTTTCACTTGAAGCTTTCCTTTCTCCCAACCCAACTACTTACAGACTATTATACCCTGGGTACTCTCTTGTCAGGCATCTCTTCTGGTGGCAGTGGAAACATGTTGCTATGATTTCTCAGACAGGCTGTAGCTGGCAGCAGTGCCCTGCCAATCCGAATGGCTCTATCTTTTGTCATAGTCTTTTGTTTCTTACTGGTTTCTCTTTTGCAATCTATATACCCAGATGTACTGGGTAGAAGCACCACATGAGAACTTCTGATCACTTCATGGACCCCCTGTGCTGAGCACATGGTAATGGAGTTAGTGGATGCTGGGGATTATGTGCTATGTGGCATGGGTGGGGAGATGAGGTCTACAGGAACTAAGTGGATCCATGGGTAAAGCATGCCAGCATGGGCTTCTTTAAGCCTGGTAGGAACTTTGGGGCAAAGCCTGGGATGGTTCCCCAGGTGCTCAAGGCTCTTGGCTGGGACTTCTGCAACCTGGCCCATGGGTCCTTTCTACTGTGATTACCTTTGTCTCCTCTGGTGTTAATTCTTTGCAGTTCTTTAGGGCATCAGGTGTGAGAATTGTTGTTCAGTTAGGTGGCCTATGAGGATAAATGCTGCTGGTGTCACTTGGTTGCCATCTTGTCTCTGGTGAGGTGTATATTTTATAAAATTACTCTTCAATATCATTGTATGACATGTATTGTTTAAACATTTTATTTTTGTGTGTTTTTTGTGTTTTATTTTTCCTGGAATACATCTATCAAATTAAATCAAATTTAGACTAAAGATGCCTTCATATTTTGGATTAATAAGTAATCCAAAGATTATGAGTGCAAATTTAGAGTGTAGCCTAAATTATTATGTAATCAAACTGCAACCTAAATCAAGAATGTTTCTTGTAAAGGCTCTTCAAGTCTGGGTCAATCAGGGTAGTTAACTTTCTGACCAGACTACATCCATAAAGGTAAAGACTGGGTAACAACTATCAAACTATTTTTGTATGCCAATTTTCTCTTTCTTTAAACAATGTCTGCCCACCATTGTTTGTGGGAATGCTTTGAGTCTGGTCATCAGTCTCTGAGTCATACCAAATTTATGACTATTCTTTTGCTTAAGCAGATTTGCTAAAT
This sequence comes from Castor canadensis, assembly GCF_047511655.1. NCBI lineage: Eukaryota > Metazoa > Chordata > Mammalia > Rodentia > Castoridae > Castor > Castor canadensis. Next base: position 59,392,279 of record NC_133386.1, read on the forward strand.
TTAATTTGTCTAAAATTTGCTTCTTAACAGTTCTTAATATCACAATGACAATTAATGTTTAGTTCAGTGTATAGGTAGAGATATGCTTTAATATATTTTATGTAGAGCAGGTCAAGTTATCTATTGATTAATACTTCTTTAATAATCATCAGTAAATACTTTTGAACAAATAAATAGAAGAATATTGACATATAATTCATTTTGTTGAGACAGGGTCTTACTATGCACCCAAGGCTGGCCTTGAACTGCTAATCTTCCTGCCTCATCCTCCTGAGTTTAGGGATAACAGGTATGTACTATCATGACCATCTTAACCTATAAATCAGACCAACAAAGTGTAATGTAAAAAATCATTTTCAGCACCATGAAACTGGATTTATTGAATTATGTTTTGACATATTTGCAAAACTTGAAGAAAGTTTCATGCATTCTTATTGTGGAATATACTGTTGAAAGTATTGGGAATGTTGTTTTCCAGTTTGCACAATAGCTTATTTATAACAAACTGAGAACTAGCATTCTGGATCATGGGATTAAATAAAGTCAAAAAGTTTTATTTCACCACTTTCTCCTTTATGTCTACTCCCACCCCCTCTACCCTCTTCTCTTTCCTGTATTTGACTGAATTTGTGAGTCATAATTAATGTCTTCATCTGTTTAATTGATGTAAAAATAATTAAGTCAAAATTTTGATTCAAATGTAGTGCAGACATATGTACCAGGAGATATAGTTTCATTTATTTTGCATAGTGCCATGACTTATGTTTCCTTTCATTTATAAATTCATAAAGAAATCATTTTTGAATGTCTATGATGTTATCAATAATGTCTAAGGCATTTTTCAGTAAGCAAAAAAGTATACACTAATTCTTCTAACATGAAGTTTAAGTCCTAGTCTGAAGAACTGTGTTTTCCCAAAGAATCAATATGAATTACTCTGTTCACATAATATTTTTCCCCAGGTATCATTCACCTCAGCTGGAAAATTTCACTTGGACCCAACTAAAAGCTATGTTTCTGAGAAATAACTACACATACAACTTTCCAAGGAACGTACAGCATCTCTTCTCACTCTCACATTTTTGCTCTTGCCAATAGATGTCCTGTATTGCTATAAACATGCATGTCTGAGAACTTTAAACTTTGTTTTCTTGTTCTTACTTTCAGAAGTTTTTTACTATGTATTCATATATCTTGAAACTATCTCCTTCCCCCCTAACTAGTGTAAAATCTCTTCTTAATCACTTTGAAGCAGTTTTTGTGGAATTTGTCTTCTCTGCACTATGTCAGCTAACAAGCAATGGCACTTTTTAATTCTTCATAACTTCCTGTGTATTTAAATAATCATTAAGGGTCTAAAACATTTTTCATCTAGTACTTTTAAATGCCATGTTGTTCATTAACTGTAATATGCCATGAATGGTAATAGTCAATTTCATTTATTAGTATTAAAGAAAAAATCTGCCAACCAAGTTTTACTTACAATTTAAAATTTAAATACTTATTGAAAGATATGAGACTTATTCCTATAATCCTTATTTGGTATACCAATATTTGTATACATATAAATGACTATCTATGTGTGTTGCTGTATTTTTAATAGCTTTCCCATTGAGAATGTCAAAAATCACCAAGTCATAATTTTGATTTTGATTTACTCTCACTTATAAATCTATTACAAATGTTTTGTGAACATCTACTATATTTCCAATAATCTCCTAGTCACTGAGTAAGAAATATACAATAATTCTTCTAGCATGTGATTTAACCTGTATTTCAAAATATTTTGTTTTCCAGAAGAACCAGTGTTCTTAAATCACTGACTCACTAACTCTGAGTCACATTTTCTTAAGGGCATTTAGCTACACACTTGTCTATATATGTTCTAAAAATGGCTCAACTTTCTGTGTAGCATTGGTGATACTCTACTTCCTATATGATGTCTTATGTTTCTCTCTTGAGATATTTTCTAATTCAAGACAAAGTCATGCCCTCTACAAACTGGATGGTAACAATCGATTTTGCTGAAAGGTTTCATAAGAGATGTTCAGAAAATAACTAATACTCATATTCTTTCCCCAATGTTTTATTTTTTATTTTTGGAAGTACTGGGAAACTCAGGACTTCCCACTTCTAAGAAGGCTCTCTCATTTGAGCCATACTTTACACCTCTAGCCATTGTCGCTCTGGTTATTTTGGAGACAAGGTCTCCTTTTCTGCCCAAGCTGGTCTCTACTGTGATCTTTGTTTTGCATTTTGACCTTCACTGGGATGATAGGCACATAACACTGGGCCCAGCCAGGTTTTTTTTTTTTTTTTAAATTAATCTTGACTTTATAGCAAGACATTGAAAATATATTGGTATGCTAGTGGGACAAAAAAAATCAAATCCATTTATTAAACAGGTGATAAAATTTCCATGACTATCTCCAACAACTTTAAGATGAGATTGATTGATTGAATGATATCCTGTGATTTTTGAGGGACTAAATGTGGAGGAAAACAATAGACATCTGAGGACTTTCTTCTCACTGATGCCACTATTTTTCCTTATGAATCACACTCTTCATTAGCCTGTGTTACCTTTATTCAATAAATACATCAGATTCCATTGCAGTCAAAAATGAAGAAAATGGAATTTGCATTCATTGTTCCCCTGTTATTAATTAGTTACATTCTCTACTATTGTTATTGTGTTGGTTGTTCTAATGATGAAGTTGTTTCTATTTTTACCAGGTATTTTGTCTGAATAATATAATAGAACTGCTTTACTCTCACAAACAGTTCCTAACAGAATTATACAGCTCTGTAAGCATTGTTGGCTTTTAACATGATGTATTAGATTTTGGTGCAGTTTTACTAGAGACCACATATAGGTTGTTAACTACGACATTGAGATGTGAACTTGAATAATGCCTCTCTCCCTACTCCAAGTATTTGAGTTTTCTTCTTCTCCCTGTCAATTTCTTAAATAACAATTATTAGTAATATTTTCCTCTTCTTTATAAAACTCACAGCCACCATACCTAAGGAGATTAAAGTTCTCCAAATCATCTCCATAATTTCTTTGAGCAAATCTATTATGTCTTCTTGCCAAAGGTGATCTGATAACTAAGATTTCCCTAAAGCTTCAAATAACTAAATCACTGTCACTCTTCTGTTTCTAATGGTTCAGAATCTGTATATCTAGATTTGTGCCTTCTTATGCTTCTTATTTTTGCTTTTCATTTTTTATCTACTTTAATGACAGGATTCACATACATCAGAACAGTAACAATATTTGATATTGTCTATATTTAAAAAGAGGAAATAGTTTCTATAACTTACTTTATTTAAAGACATCAAATGAAACCATGTGCTAGCCCACCCCTCTTTATTTCTTTCATTATTTCTGCTGTTTTTTCCCTTGCTATTTTTCTTTCTTCCTTTTGGACAAACACATCTAATTTTTTTCTCCATTATTTTTGTCATTTTCCCCACAATTTCCTCTTGGTACTTAATACAATATAGATTTGGAGAGTTTACATCAATCCACACTTTTATATAACTCAAATACAGATTGAATGTTTAGAGTACTGAAATGGACACTTGTGTGAACCTGATTATTAAGCTAAATTTGCCTCTAAAGACAAGAAATTTTCTGAGGAAAAAGGGTATTGTTCTGTTTTGATCAGAAGAAATTTAAGGAAGGAGGAATGAATGGAAAATAGCCTGCATGAGCACCACTAATGTAGCAGGGAGAAGGATCAGAAGAAAACAAACTAGGCCTGAGTTCTGATAAGGCAGCAGGGGGGATGCTTAAGAAATAAAACCTAAAGAATTCAAAGATGAAAAAGGTCCCATAGCACTAGGGGTAGAAGGGCACTAAACAAGACTGAAGTACCCTATAGAATTTCATGTAACCATATATGGGTTAAACCTTGCTTTTTAATTTTGTTGCCTCTGTAACCTGCCTGCAAGGGTATATAAGGTGAGACCCCTTTCTTCTCGGGTCTCAGCCTTTGGACATGAGTCTGCTGATGCTGGCACAATAAAATGTTGCTTCCTGCTAAACTGCCTCAAAGTCCCATATCTCAGCTAGCAACTTCCCACAACAACACAACTGTTGAAACATGAACAACACAAAGTTTCAGGTATTTAGACAATAATAGGGAGCAAAGACAGAAAAAAACATATACATTGACCAAAAATTTAATCAAGTTTTAAGTGTGTTCCTATAGATAGAAGCAAAATTAAAATTTAAAAGAAATGCTTGCTTTATTCTTTACTTGTAGAAAAAAAATTACATTTAGGGAGAAGTTTTGAAATTTATTGGTATATTTACATTGTTCTATTATCATTTATTTGTTTTCAATAAGGCCTATAATATCCATTTATGAAATAACCAAAGCATTGTACTCCATGGTGATTGGAAACCAATATAAATTTAGGTAACACATGTGGTTAATGAATCTGCTATCATTCTGTCATTATTGCAATGCTCTAAAACCTCAAGTAAGAAATTCATAAGACAGAAAATACAACAGAAATTTAAATTTTACAGAAATTTGTACATTCAATTTGGCTTGTTTACTCAAGCAGAAGTATAGGTTATAATACATATATAAATGTAAATGACATGCAGAAATTCCCTGTAGAGCTATCTTAAACAAAAATATCATTTTTTTCTTTTACAAAAATCACAGACCAGGAGGGCAGTACAGGTCCTGTCTAGGGGTTTGGTACCAGTGAAAGGGGGAAATATCTGGGGAAAGGGTGTAGGAAGGTGAATATGGTGCAAATACTGTGTTATCACATATGTAAATGGAAAAATGAGACCTGTTGAACCTATTCCAGGAATAGGGGAAAACTATCTCCAGGAAAGGAGAATGATAGAGGAGTGAATTCAACTACGATATATTTATATATAATATATTGTAAGAACATTGGCAAATGCTACAATGTATCATAAAAACAATAAAAAATTGTTCTTGACTTATATACAATAATTAAAATCTAATTGAAAATGATGACTACAAAAACAAAGGATATTTTCCATTGAATTGATTATCATGAATAATCAAACTAAAATTAAATTTTATCAAAAATAATATTTAAAAATCTATGTTTCTGTTATACCATGCTTATTTTTATGCACATATAAGCCAAGTAATGAATTCATAATGTGCAATTAATTTAATGCTTTACTTTGTGTTTTAAAAAGTATGGCAAATAATTTTACAGCAGAAAGTTTAAGACAGAGAAGATATTCTTGGAAGAACAAGCACATATTGATATCATGATTGTAATAGGAAAATATTATCATTTAGGAGTTAAATATTGTGAATGTCCTTTATATGTTATCCTTGTATGTTTGTAACAGAGTTGAGTAATAAACTCAACAGAGTTTGTTATTGAGAAAAAAATCCGTGGTGAATTTTATTAGTGTTTTTTAAAAAGAAATAATTTCCATATTAGGCAGAGTATTTTTTAAATATATCACTTATTTGTGAAAATTTATCTCATGTGTAATCTTAATTGAATTATTTTATTAAATGAAAAGATTTCATTTTGTAAAAACAAAAGTTTTCTTTCATCTTTTATTCTGCACCTTTTTCTAATGTTGTCACAAGTTTGAAATCACAATGATAGGCATCAGGGAATGAAAACTAGTAACCTTTATGAGGGAGAAAATTGCAATTGTCTTCAGGTCCTGCAATTTCTCTGAAAGCACTTGTTTAATATCAAGATAGACAAAGAAGGACACAAACTTTTTTTTAAAAGATACCAGATAGTCAGGGGGTTGCATATGAGTCTAAAAATTTTGGAAAGAGTTTTTTGGCTGGGGAAGAATCTGCAAAAGATGGTTATTCTTTATTAAGCAATGCAAAATACTATATAACAGTGTGCTTTTAATCTGTATTTAATGCTATTGTGTGGGTGATGAGTCTGAAGCTAAAAAATTGCCACTATTTCTCCAAAAGAATATTTTGAGGGATGTGTAATTGTCACCAAAAGTTGCTTCCTTAAATAATCATATGTTTCCAATAATTATGAATAACCTTATAATGGACTTTTAATAAAATGCATTTGTTTTTACTTATATTTTCTCTTGCTTATTAATAGTCAATGTGTTCATTTTATTTTCCACTAAAATATTTCATTTTATCTGTCTGGGTTTCTTGCATAGAAATTTATCAAGTAAAGTACAAAAGTCTTTTCCCTCAGGAAGTAAAACTGAACATTCAATGTTTTAGGATTTTTCTTTGTAACAGTATAGTGAAAGAAATAAATCCAGTACTTAAAAGAAAACAGAATTGAAATATAATTTATTCACCTGGGATTTGTGCTCAAGAACCACAATGATACAATTCATACATCAAATAGTATCTAGTCAAGAATTTATGTAAGGCTACTCCTAACACTTTTGAATTGCTAGAATTCATTATTGATGAAATAATTTGATTACACATTTATTTCAATTACATTACAATCCTACTTTCTTGATCACATGATTTTTAAGTTATTGATATCTTTAGAATTAATTATTGCCATCAAACCTAGAATCTATGTATATTATATGTTCTCTTAGAAAATCTCATGATATATGTAATTATAGAATTATATCATTATGTAACTATGTCGCTTATAACTGGAGTAAAAAAGTGGAGATATTTCAAAACGGAAATAGGTCCCTTTCATGTACATCCTTGTGCTGCCATATTCAGGCACTTCATGGAATAAATCAGGTCCACTCTTGTGGATTCTTAAAAGCTTAAGTTTTTCATTGTAGAGATTTCCTTTCCTAAATATTCAATTAAATGATTGAAGCATACAATTTTATTTATTGTCATGTCTTTGATTCTCTGAAAACTACAAATGAATTTAAAACCGACTTTAAAAAAAGATTTTTAATTATCAAATAAAACTAAATAATTAAAAGAGAAATAAAAGCTCTAATGAAATGACATATGCCAATGAAAGAAGCATATGTTGATTTAGAAATTGAAACAGAAAATCAAATGAAAAAGCACAGAAGGAAAATACTGAGTAATGAATATGAGCTACAGGTCAAGTAGAAATCATACTGTGGAGTACTGAAAAAGTATTGTAAATGTCCAACCAGAGTCACTTATTTAGAATTACAAGGAAAGAACATAAGAAGTGGGTGATTCTCACCTTTTAAAGACCACTTGCCTTTCTTGCTTCATGATTCCTTTTCCTATGCCTTCAAAGTCAGCAATGGTATCTTTAGTCTTTCTCTTTATTTAAAACTCTCCTCTCATTTACTTACAACAGGAGAAGGAGCGTCTGTAAATGAGCTAAGACCATCTGATTAACTTCATCTCTAGATTCATGAACTTATTCATATCTAGAGAGTTATTTTTTCCTTATAATATTTCCACAGGTTGAAAATGTTATGGTGTGAACATCTTTGTAAGGGGTGTTACTCTATCCACTCTAGTTTACTATATATAATGTTAATCACTTGATTTATTATATTACACATTGCTCAGATGTGAAAAGGGAATGATATTAATGCAGAAACCATGAGCTTTCAGGTGAAAATGAAATGAATTACTTAAGAAAATATTTCTAGTGACATGATACATATAGAAATAATTACAAATGTTTTTATTCCTACTTATAAGATACAGAAAAAAATATGAAACCATCACATTTTGTAATTTTGAGAGAAAATCCATGTGATGGACAACTAAAATCAATGCAGGAGGATGGGGCAAGATGGCCGATTAGAAGCTTCCTCCATTTTTGACTCCAAGAATGAGAGGAGTTGAACATCAAAATAGAGACTACATTCTGAAGAGAGAGAAAAAGCATCTGGAATTACCAAAGAAGTAGCATGACAGCTGAAAAGCATGGAGAAACTTAAAGATAAAAATAAACAAGCAGAAAATACTCCAAACATCATTCTTGGCTCCCCAGAGGTAAGAAGAAGTTAATGGCAAAAAGGAAAAGTAGAAAATGACCTCCATTCCCTACTCCCACAGTGGTAGGGGAAGCCAAAGACACAATCATAAGGTAAACCTGATGGCCTTGATGACAGACAGGCAATTCTAGGTGCCAGATAAGCTTACATGTCCCATAAACCTTGGAAAGACAGTGACTGCTTCAGTGTGGAAGGCTAGTTTCAGTGAAAAAAAGATATCTTACCACTCCCCTTAAATCACAAAGCTATAACAAGGCAGTATTTTGAGAAGGGTATGTTGAAACTGAGACACACTGGAGATTTGTTAAATAGAAATAATCAAGGATCAGGGAGTCTTTAAACATTCTGTCATAGTGTCTGGGTGGGAAATAGCCACAGGGATGTCATGGAGATGGTTTCACTTGGTCCTGTGGAGAAGCTTAACAGAACAGAGCTCAGGAAATGAAGGTCATGGTAGTTGGAGTTCCCACATTCCCTAGCAAGGAGCATTTCTCATTGCCTGATGATCATGGGTGAAACAGAACAATGAACTAATGGCTAGCATAGTACTCAATCTACACATCCTACCTTCTAGATACAAATGTTTGTTGTTAGGTGGAACTGAGAGTTCTGAGCACAGACCCTGAAAAACTCACATGACTTCAACAACCTCCTCCTGTCCACAGGGAAGTGAACTGCTGAGCAAGACTGAAAGTACTAAGACCAGCAATCAAAGGGCCTTGATCTTTCATTTCTCCTTCTGCCACTGTAGAACTCAGTGCTCTGTTTTACCCTACCCCTAATGCCCAACACATTCAAGGGATATCCCTAGACGTTGAAGCTTTCTTTCTCTAGAACTCAAACTATATGTGTGGGGCAAGTAGGAATCTGCACATCCATAGGTTGTAAAGTTCCTTGTGGCTAGAAGTCACTCCCAATACTCTCTTCTGAAAGCTTGTATAGTGAAAGCAGCCCAGGAACAGAAAAGTTACTCTTCTACAAGAGACTATAGCTAAATTTCTTTGATCTGAATATTGATGTGGATGAAGCCTGGAAACATGACTACATGGGGAAATGCTCAGCTACTGAGTCCCATATCTCTACTCCAGTGGCAAGAAATAGCACTTAAACCATGCCACTTAAACCTGCCTGAATATTGAGGATATTTCAACAGAAATACTCAAGATGATCAAAACTTCTAACCAAAGATTTGACCTCAGATGTAGAAATCTCAATGCAGAAACACAGAAAATATGTAAAAATAAGGCAAACATTATCCTTCCAAAAGTTAACAACTCCATAGGAATGCACCAAAAGTGAAAGTATCTCTCTCTCTCTCTGTGTCTCTCTCTCTCTCTCTCTCTTTCACCCACACAAACCTAAAAATAATGATTATGAGAAAAGTCAATGGTATTCAGGCAAATAAAAGCCTGAATGAATTCTTAGAGAATACAAATAAGCAGCTGAATGAAATAAAGAGGACAACTGAAAATTCAATTAAGATATAGAAATACTGAAAAAATAAAATTGAGTTTCTGGAAATGAAAAGCTCAGTAACTCAAAAAAAAAAACTCAGTTGAAAGTCTCTTCAATATACTAAAATTGAAGAGCAAATATTGGTGCTTGAAGACAAGGTAGATATATTAGAACATTTACATAAATAGAGGAAAAAAATAAAGAGGTATTAACAGAACATGCAAAACCTGTGGAACACCACTAAAAGAATACATTATAAAGTCATATAAGAAAACTTCCCAAATCTTTAGAGATGTTTGATTATGAGGTGTGGGATGCTCTTGGGATTTCAAATAGACAAAACCAGAAAAGAACCTCTCCAAGGCTTATTGTTGTTAAAACATTAGATGTACAGAACAAGGAAAGAATCTAGAATGGTACAGGAAAGAGGCACCAAGTAAACTATAATGGCAAATCCATCAGAAAAAGAATAGATATTTCAACCAAAACTTTAAAAGAAAGGTCATGGGATTACATATTTCAAAATCTTGAAAAAGTGTAACTACCAGCCTAAGTTACTATGCTAAGTTATCCTTCATAATTGAAGGACAAATAAAAATCTTGCATGATGAGAAAAATCTAAAGGAATTCATAGTTAATGCTACAAACAGCAGTGGTAGATAAATGCAGCCCTGAGCATACTGGAAAGAATAAACTTCACTAGATAATTAAATTAAGCAAGTGAGGAAGAAGGAAGAATCAAGCACTGCAAAATCAACAAAATGGCAGGACTTACACATACATTTCAATAACAAACTCTGAGAATGTTACTAATTTCATTTTTCCAATAAAAAACATAGACTGGAAGATTGGATTAAAAAATTAGACCTAAAAGTATGGTTACCTACAGGAAATGCAACTCACTGGAAAAGACAAATACAGGCATAAACTGAAAAGATGGGAAAAGATTTCCAAACAAATGGAATCCAAAAGCAAACAGGATTAGCTGTGCTAATATCTGACCAAGAAAAATTCAAGCAAAATTTGTCAGAAGAGATAAAGATGAGCAATCTTACTGATAAAGGAAATAATTAATTGTAAACATATAATCTTCAAATGTTGGTGCACCCAATTTTATAAAACAAATACTACTAGAAATAAAACCACAGATAGATCCCAATACAATAACAGTGGATGAATTTAACACTCAATGTCAACAATAAACAGGTCATCCAGACTAAAACTCAACCAAGAAACTTCTGAATAAAGTGACACTAAAATGATCAAATGGACTGACGGACACCTACAGAACGTTCCACCCAATAGTGATGGTATGTACATTCTTCTCAGCAATCCATTGAACTTTCTCCACAATAAACCATATTTTAGCATACACAAATAAAATAATAAATACCAGAAAATTGAAATACATTTCTGCATTGAACCAGGCTATAATAAAACACTAGAACTTAACAGCAAGAGAAACTGCAAAAAATATTCAAAGAGACACTGAATAATTTATTTTGAATGATCAGTAGCACATTGAAGAAATAAGGGGAAAATTTTTTTTAAAATCCTAGAATTGAAAACAAAAATGTCCTAGAGTTGAAAAGGAAATAAAAAAATCCTAGAACAAAGATTTTGTATGAACATATGAAAACCTTAGGACACAACAAAGAGGCAACTTTATAGTTATGAGTGCCTATATTTAAAACAATCAGAGATATCTCAAATAAATAACTTAGTAATGCACCCCAAGCTTTTAGAAAAAAGCAAGCCATACTAAAAGTAATACATGGAAATACATAATATCAGGATATAAATTAATGAAATGGAGACTAAAGAAAAATACAACGAATCAATGAATTAAAAAGTCAGTTCCTTGAAAAGATAAATAAGATTGACAGACCCTTAGCTAAACTAAGAGAAAAAGGGAAAAAATACTGAAATTAACAAAACTAGCAATTGGAAAGGGAATATCACAACAAATGTTAGTGGAATTCAGAGGAACATTAAGAAAAAAATGAAATTATGCTATTTGCAATTAAATGTATAGAACTAGAGATTATCATGCTAAGTGAATTAAGTAAGAGAAAGACAACTATTTGCATATGTGGAATCTAGATGTAAGAATGACAACAATGAAAACCACAAATGTAAAACTGGGACTGTTTGGGGCTAGGAATCTATGGGAGGGAGGAGGACAAAGGGAGAGGTTGAATGGAGGGTGATGAATATGATTGAAGTACTTCATACTCATGAATAAAGTAGAATAATTAAACCCATTAAAAATTTTTAAATTTGGGATAGGGACGACAGTAAGAAAGAGTAATAGATTGAATTTGATGAAAGTGCTGTATATGAATGTAGGAAAATGTCAAAAGAAACCACTTTGTGCTGTTAATATATACTAATAAAAATTTAAATATATAAAGATTTTATTTAGACAAATCTACTAATACCTACCTCAATGGTTTCTAGATTTGAGTCTTCAAAGCATTTCCCCAAGCAGATATATAAAAATGTCCTGTCTTATGTTTTTAGAAACTTTAAAAAATACATTTTTAAATCTGCCTAGTGGTATACTCACATGGTCTCCACTACTGAGGTAAAGAATTCAGAAGATTGTGATTGGAAGCTAGCCTGATCAAAGTTAACACAAGACCCTATCTAAAAACAAAATAAAAGCAAGAAGATGGGGATATGGTTCAGTGGTAGAGTGCTTACATAGCAAATATGAGGCCCTGTACCACAAAAAGGAACATATAGGATATTAGCTACTTAATTTGCTTTCTAATGAATATTTAAAGATTGCTTGTTTGCTATCATCTTTATGAAAAATTAAATGTTTTATGCCTGTGCATATCTTTAAATGTTTAACAAGATGTCTAAGAATATTTTTGTTCTTAGGACCAAGACAGAATTTATTTTAGCATATTAACTGATGCATTTTATTTTTTATGACAATAGCATAAACAATGCTAAAATGACTATGTCTTGGGTGTTCAAAGCTTCAGTTTGCAGTTTAATACTAAATCAAGTAGAACTTTCATTTTTTGTAACAAATAGGATAGACAGTATTTTGAAGAACTACACTACTTTTTTTCTGTACTTTTGACTTAAATTCCTCCCAAGTTTGGGTAGGAAATTTCAAACATGTGGTTCAAAAAAAAAATATCACTACATAGCACTAATAAGAGATTGATCAAATATTGTCATTTGAACTTGAAAAATAAGCTTTGAAACTCAACATAGAAATAATCATTTGAATCTGAAGATTTTTCTCAAAATTGAAGACATTGAACTCTGTCCTTATTAAAAGAACATAAAAGTAATGGGAGATGAAAAAGAAAAAGATACTGTAAAAAAGCAGAGTAAATGTTTAAAATTTTGAAAATAATTTTAATAGTTCTGATTTTAATAATTTTACAAAATTACTTTGCATAATGATACACCATAATTTATTTCTTATAAATTAAGTATGTAGATATGATATCTCTTATTACTTGTCAGTTTTACACATTTACAAGTGAATGTGTTCATCACTTGTCAAAATGCAATGATTTGAAATAATTGTGCAATTTTATCTTCTTAACATCCAGTTATGAATTCTCGAATTGTGCTTAAACTTTTTTTCAAATTATAAGGTAAAAGTACCATGGCATTATACCATTTTTGTATTTAAATTTTTTATTAGATTCTATCAATCCATTTTATATTTTCAATGACAAATGTTATTTTATTTTATTTTTTATGAGAGAGGATCTTAGTGTATTTCCCTGGCTGGACTCAAATTCACAGTCCTCCTCCTGCCTCAGTCTTCTGAGTGCTGGCATTAGAGACATAATCCACCACACATTGCTATTGATGCTATTTTTTAAATGGGTTTATCAATACATAGTCTTTAAATGTTTCCTGTTTTATTACTGTTGTGTCCTTTTAAATTAAGTATAAGGACTTTATTTTTAAAATAATGATGACTTGTAAATTAAATAATAAAGAAAGGCTAATTTCTTGTGGAGTTGGTGTTTAACATTGTTTGGGAGGAAACATTAAAAACTCTTCCAGCCAACATCATGTTTTTGTTCATTCAGTCTTAGACTCTAATCTCACCTGGAAATCCTCCCTAGCAAATCCTCCTGTTAGTCCATGCTAGCTGGAGCTTGCAGTGTTTTGGGTCTATAGAGCTTTTCTTCACCTTTCAAACCCAGTGTGGCTCTGACTACTCTATGCTGCTGTCTGTTAAGAGACAAGCATTTGCACTGTTTTCAAAAGAACAGAGTGCTAGATTCTCTCAGTAAATTTAGGGCTCCTGTACAAGCTTGACGGTGAAAGAGTCTGAAAGTTCAAAGTGTTCACAAGCATGTACCAGATATCCTATCTCAATTGACAGAATATCTTATTTACTCTTCAAAATTTCCCACCAGATTTTACTAAATACATTCTGAACTCTTTCCTTCCTTAGTTGTATTCTAAAAATGCCTATTGCTGTTTGACAAAAACAGTCCTCAAGGAAGTATAACAGAGCAATTAGTCATAAACCGCTGCATTTCAATTATCTTATTTTTATAAACTTTCTAAGAATATATGTCTGTGTAAGTACATTTCTATAGCTCTTCTAAGGCCACAGAGAAAACTCAGGTATATGAAGATCTCTGAATCTCAAGATCTCAAAATCAGTTTGCTTCACAATAAATCTGTCTTTTAATTATTTACTATTTCTTTGGCCTACTGGAAGTTATCCTTTTGTATGGTTAAATTTATCATGAGGTATTTCAGAAGCTAAACATACATTTCAATTTTATAAAAAATCAAGTCAAAATGAATCAATGAACATAATGCAAGACTTAAAACTATGAAATTTCTAAAAGAAAATATGGAAGAAACATTTCAAGATATTGGTAGAGGTAATAGTTTTGTGGATAGGATGCAAAAATTAAAGGAAACCAAACAAAAAATGACAAACGGGAGTACATCAAACTAAAAACTTTGTACAGGGCTGCTGGAGTGGCTCAAGTGGCAGAGTGCCTGCCTAATAAACGTGAGACCCTGAGTTCAAACCCCAGTAATACCAAAAAATAAAAAGTGTGTGTAAAGTAAAAGAAACCATAGCATGAAGGAATAACCTGCAGAATGGGCACATTTTTGCAATGTAGTCATCTGACAAAGAGTTCATATTCAGAATACATAAGGGGTTCCAGTAACAATAGCCAAAAGGCATAACACAACCACCTCAAAAGTACAATAGACCTCAATAGACATTTCTCAAAAGACATTAAAATCACCAATCTAAGCACTTAACTGTGTTCAGTCATCAGAGAAATTTAAATAAAACCCACAAAGAAATAGCACTTAGTAAAAATGGCTCACATCAGAAAGACAAAAGATGATAAGTGCTGGTGAGAATGTGGAGAAAAGTGCACCCTTGCACATTGTATGTAAAAATATAAAGTAATGTATCCATACATTACCTGATAAAGGAATGGAGAATCTTCAAACAATTAGAAATAGAGTTGCTGTCTAATACAGCAATCCTGTTACTGGGTATATGTGCAAAAGAAATGAAATCAGTTTGTCAAATAGACATCTGCACTTTAATTTTTATAGCAGCACTATTCACAATAGCCAAGAAATGAATGGAACCTAGGTGTCCACCAACTAGTAAATCTGGTACATTTACACAATGAAATACTTGTCAGACATAAGAAAGAAGAAATCCTGTGATTTGCAACAACATGCATGGAACTAGAGATCACTATGTATTATCTTCTTCATTTTAATTGTACAATGAGCTTGTCAATTTCTGCATCACAACCTTCTGAGATTTCAAATGAGAATGGGTGAACAAATGAATATAAAATATAGAAAAATGGTATATTTCCGAAAAAATATTATTCTTCCAATTCATGATCATTTTATACCCCTTCATTTATTTAGAAATTCCTCAATTTATCTTTCTTAACATTTGTAGTTTTCAGAATGGAATTTTGGGATAATTTTTAGATTTATTCCAGGATATTAGGTTTTTAATACTTTGGTTAGTTGCATCATTTAGAATATTTTCTGTGTGTTGGCCATTATAGAAATAAAATTTAGTTTTGTATTTATTCTTTACCCTGTGACCAAAATAAACTTACTAATTCTATCAGAACATCTGTTGATTCATTTGTATTTCTCTTAACAAACATGGCATCTGTAAATTGCAACTTTATTTTAACCTATCAAATATATTTGTCTTTTTTGCTCTATTTTACATTTCAAAAAGATTTAAATCAATGTAAAATATAAATAATAATAATAAAAGAAGGCTCTGAGTTTTAAGAAAATCACTTGATATTTTATGATTAAACTAATATTGTCAAGGTTCAGTCAGTGGATACATATATATGCTTTATAGATTAAGAAAAAGTTTTGCTCTTAAATAGAGGAAAGTTATTGCAGACATACACTAAAATTTTATTAAATAGCTTCTTTATATGTGGTGAAAATGTTAGACATGTATTTTTATTATTAATTTAAGGAGGCAAATTATATTGGTTGATTACTTGAATGTTAATCCTTAATGTATATAACATCCTCATCTGGTGTAGATGTATTTTTGCATGTTGTTTGATAAAATTTGCTATATTTTCTTTAAGGTTTTTTGCATAAATTGTCACAAAATTGATTTTTATGTGACTTTCCTATCACATAATTCCATTTTCTTTAAAGTTTTATTATGAAAATTGTACTGGCCTCATAAATTTTTCATAAATAATAGCCATTATTATGTAGAAGAACTTATAACAGGTTGTTTTACTTCTTTAATAAGTATTTAGTTGACTTCACCAATTTAGCTGCTTGGAATTTCTCCATGGAAGCCTTTTACCAGATAAATTAATATTCATGTTTTATAAAAATATGACTATTTAGAATTTCTATTGTTTTCTTCTGTCAGCTTTATTTTTTTTTTATCTTATATTTGGCCTTCTTCTTGTCATTTACTTTTACATTCCATACTGTAAATTACCTTTTTCCAATAGAATGTATCTTTATTTATCCTGACATTAATTCATTACTTTTTGTATTTTTATCATTAGATCATTTTCCAACTATCCTTGTATTGGTGATTTTTAGAGTATGTCTCTCATATACTTATACTCTCTTCTGTTTTTGTTTTTTCTTGTTAACTTGGGATATTTCCATTTACCTTTTTTAATTAATGTGCTTAATTTTGTTATGTTCAATTTGCTATTAAATTTACTCATCCATTTTATAATTTCAGATATTTGACATTTAGTACTAGCATAAACATTATATTCTACTCTACCTTTCCACAAATTTTTAACTTCTATTTTACTGTCACATAGTCCAACTTTTATCTATTTTGTCCATTACAGAAATTTTGGACAGAGCTATTTAACCTCCACCAGAGTCTCAGTATTCATCAAAGGTATTACTGAAAAATAATATTTCTGTACATTTTGTCACTCTAGGTTTTCACAACTTCCAATGGGCTTGACATTGTTTTTTCCTCGCAAAGAACCTCTTTGCTGGCCTAATTTCTATCTTCTGTTCATGGGAAAAATTGAAAAATATTCCCCCCCAAAAAATGGCAAACTAAAATCAATCTCCACTCTGCTAATGGGAATGATTATAAGTAGCCAATTTGAGGATTTGTTTAAGTTTCTCACCATCATTGGCCATAAAGAAAATCAAAACCACACTAAGATTCTACTGCAGTCCTTCTAGAATTGCTACTGTCAAGAAATCAACAACAACAAATGTTGGAGGATGCAGGAGAAAGGAAACTTCATACACTGCTGGTGGGAATGTAAGCTACTACAACCACTATTGAAAACAACATGGAGGCTCCTTTAAAAAATTAAAAAATAGATCTGCACTACGTCCAACAATACCACCCCTAGGAATATAGCCAAAGGGATATGATTGAGGTTACTACAAAGGCATCTGTATATCCATGTTTATTGCAGCACTATTCAGCCAAGCTATAGAAACAGCCAAGATGCCCCATTACTGAAGAATGGATTGAGAAAATGTGGTATTTACACACAATGGAATTTTACTTAGCAACAAAGAAGAATGAAATTTTGTCATTCACAGGTAAGTGGATGGAACTGGAGAACATTACCTAAAGTGAAGTTAGTCAGGCTCAGAAGGCCAAAAATCACATATTCTCCCTCACATGCAGATTATAGACCTAAAATCTATGCAACAATATTATTGCATACTGGTCACACTAAGGGGAGACTGCACATAGGAAGGGTAGTGCAAAGGAAGGAAACCGAAATCTTGAATGTGGTTGATTTGCTCACTGTATAGGAACAAATATAGTAATCTTAAACTGGCAGAGGCCACTATGGGAAAGGTACTAGGGAGTAATGAAGAGGACTGGTAGAGATAAACCCGTTTGGGTTGATTTACATATATGCATGAAAACAACACAA
The DNA here is from genome assembly GCF_047511655.1 of Castor canadensis. Classification (NCBI taxonomy): domain Eukaryota; kingdom Metazoa; phylum Chordata; class Mammalia; order Rodentia; family Castoridae; genus Castor; species Castor canadensis. The sequence goes on from NC_133386.1 coordinate 59,410,090, forward strand.
GGAATCTCTCTGTATAGCTATCTTTATCTCAAACTAGCAAAAAAAAAAAAATCATGTTTTTCTTATCTTTTATGTTTTTCTTTTACAAAATTGGAGAATAGGAGGGCAATACAGGTTCTGTCCAGAGGCAGGGGATAGGAAGATTAATATGGTGCAAATGATGTATGCACATGTATGTAAATGCAAAAATGATACCTTTAAAAAAAAACTTAGCAAACAAGTAAACAATAAAGAGGTAAAGAGGACCCTAGGTAAACTTTTTGGTTCTTTTAATTTAGTCAATTATGGAAGCCTATGCATGCAACTACCCTTCCAGGTAAAGATGACTTTTAGAGAGACTGGGAAAGTTACTACCTTTCAAAAGAAACTCTGCATTTTTAAATAAATAAATACATGCAACTACCCTTGAAGGTAAAGATGACTTTTAGAGAGACTGGAAAAGTTACTACTTTTCAAAAGAAACTTAATGCTATGCTCCACAGCCATTTGAGCTTTTTGAAAAGATTGCTTAGAATATTATCATTAATAAATGATTTATCACCCTCCCCAAAAAATTCTCCCTATTATATCATATCTGGAAGAAGTTGCAATCACCTCAGTGATTTCTGAAGGGATTACACAGAGCTTTAAACTTTTATCTCCTTATTACATTTTAAGTTCTTGTTTTACTATTTATGGAAAATATGTACTTGAAGCAAGATTTAATTTTTTAATTTTAAAATTTATTTGGATAATTTTTAAACATTCAATCCTTAAAGAGATTTTCATTTTCTCATTACTGTTTAGCATTCATTTTTATCTAACCAGTTGGTTTACAGTATTTTCTATTACTAAAAGTTTACCATAAACTCATCCACCATCTATCTATCATACGTTATCAGAGCTTGGGAATAAGAGCATTCTTGAATGTCAACATACTTTAATACCTTGCCTTCTGAGCAAGAAGAGAATGCCCTTCTTTTATTTATTAAACAATTAGAATAGTTTTAACAGTGTGTTTGGTTTTTTTGGCTGTACTGGGGTTTGAACTCAGGGCCTCATGCTTGCTAGGTAGGTGTTCTACCACTTGATCCACTCTGCCAGCCTTAGGATAGTTTTAATGTTTGGAATTTTGTCATAGTTATGACAAAAATATTATATGATAAGAATAGAGAAACAGTCTGAGAAATTTATATTTAATCCTATTTTCAGTTGAGAATATATTTCTTAATTTTATTATAAAAATGACTAAGTTATTGATGTAGGGTTACTCCATTTTCAGTTCCTATCATGAAAGATTAGAAAGATGTTCTTATTCTTGGATTTCTTAAACATTTTGAATAACAGTATTAATAATGGAAATTACAGCTATAACTTTTCTTTGAAAAATTATGTTTCAAGTTTCTACAAGCATTTGCAGATTTCCTTAACTTTGTTTTAAATTTGTTCATTTTTGTTCTTTAGGAGAAACTAAAAATTTTTAGAGAGTTCTTAAATTTTATCAATAATTTGAATGTATTTGAATGCTTCTTGTGGAGTTGAAAAGTCAAAGCTTTGAATCAAACTTACATAGAATGGAAACATTAATTGAGGGTTTTATACTACAATTTGACTAATAAAAACATCACTTAGTGAGCACATATATTAATCATGCTATTTTTGCACTGTGTGTGTCTATATTCACTCATGTGTGCAAGCAATCACATTTAATTCAGCAATCTCATTTAATCTTTTCAGCAATCCTGGGTAGCCTATGATCTTAATGTGACTATAACAGGGAAAAGTAACCCAAGTGAGAGAGCAGTTAACCAAATGGAGCATGGTGACATAGTTCGTACGTGGAGACAAAAGAATTTATACTCAGCCAGTCTGCAGGTAGAGTATTATCTTTGATGTACGTATCTGTCCCCTCTGAAAGCTCCCAATGTGTCAGCTACTCTATTAAGTAGATTATATAGGTTATATCATTTAGTTCTCATCCCTGCAATATAAGGTGCATGTAATTATCCTTATTTTGCAGAAATTACTGAAAATTAAAAAGACTTTGATATTTTTGAAATGACTCACACCTACATAGCATACAGTTAAGATATAAAAGTGTATCTGCTCAGTTGTTCCTCTGCCTAATATAATAAAAAATGCTGATGGACACTTCACATACTTTTCTGTTAAAAGAAAACAGGATGTTTGATTAAATTTAACTCACACTGCAGCAGTTGGTACTCTGCTATGAGGCAGAGAAAAGCCAACATGCACAGTATTATTTCTGTTGGTTTTCACTGTACTGCTGTATTGATGATATCTTTGGGCTTTTGATTTTATGAAGATAATCCAAAGTTTTGCTGCTCTGACACACTGGGCCTGAAAGAGCAGACACAAAAAAATATGTACTGTGCCATGTTCTATTTTCATCAGAAAGCTATTAACAGGTCCAGCTGCTTACTATTATAACTAAACTGAATTATGCAGGCATGCAGAAGGGTGACCTGTGAAGATATATACATATCCCTGGACCACACTCTCTGTTATCACCAAATTGACAAATGTATACTTGATAAGGATTTAAAAGTGTTCCTAGGCTACTTATCCAGTTCAAATATGCCTGTTTGATATACCCTAGGAGAGAAGTTTATTTGATTCTCTTAGGGAATTTACTTTTTTATATATACCTTGAGTGTCTTTTTAACATTTTTGTCACTTTTCATAACAAATTGTTTATTCTTTATGAATATAAAATTTATTTATATTTAGTTATTTTATGCATGAATGCCCTTCTATTGGATTTTTCTAATTAAAATGAAATTGAGTTTTACATCTATAATTAGAAATTAAAAAAAAAATGCATGTATACTAATAAAGATCCAAATAATTTCTTTTATTTTTATAACTTAATTTGCTTATCTTTAAAGAAGGCAGATATATAGGCAAAAGTAATAATTTATTAACTATACGAAAGTCACAATGATGGAGGGAAGACAGCAGATTGCTGACAGTTGCCACCACCCAGAATTCTCACAAACCTGAAAGTAAACCTCAGGTCTTGGACTGCAAGAAAAGGGGTCATGTTAGTACAAGAGGGTGTCAAAATAAAGACAGACCATGGATAGAGAAAACAACCTCTAGATAAGCATCTATAAGTGAAATCTGCCAGGCACAGATGCCAACAAAGACCCAATCCATCCTGGGTCTCTGATACCACAGAAAGGATTCTGAGAACCTTTTAGGTGAGCTAGCCACTACTGTCCAAAGGGATATCATATAGACCAACCCAACCCATGGGAAACAATAATTCATTTGCACACCATAGAAAACCTCGTGGCTAAGAAAGCTGAATCTTACTGCCTTCTCCTCCCCAGGAGGAGACCCTTGCCTAAGCAGACTGATTGATGGCTCCCTGACCTGACTGACAGGGGAGTGGTGGCACACTCAGCCCAGTGTCTCTACGTAAAGGAGAGGCAGGGAGCAAGCAGGCTAGTTGGTTAGAGCCCAGCATCTGGTTCTTCATCTCAAAACAAGGAGGACACATAGGTGGGCTGGCTTACTAGCAAGGACCTTTAACCCAGCAGCATAGGCAATAATACTAGCTTTTGAAGCCTTACTCTCTGAACAAAGCCACCTGGAGGCCTATGTAGAAAAGGGGAAAGAGAAAAATAAAAGTACATGTGGACAAGCCAGAGCAGCCATTGAATTCTCTGAAAAGGGAAAACTGCAGACTATGAAAGTGGCAGAGTGATTTCTAACCCACTATCTCTGCATAGAGAACCCACAACTGACCCGCAAAATTTATCTCACACACCTGGGTTTGTCCCCAGCTCACTATAGCAGTTCTCCTCATCCAGAACATCATCCTTCCTGATACTACACCTGGACAATCCAGGGCCCTGATGGGACATATAAATAAAGACAACAGAAGAACTGCAGACAAATATCTGAGGACCAAAATTTGGAGGGGGACATCCATTGTGCTGATGAAGCACAGAAGATATCTACTCTTCTCTTCACAAAGGAAGAAATTTGGACATAAAAAAGAAAAAAAAAACTTTTTGGTTTAAATTTTATTTTTTCAGTAGGAGAAATCAAGATGGCAAAATAGCTGACAGACCCTGGGACCTTGACCTGAATAATATCAAACAGTTATTCCAGATTTTCATGACAGTAAGGATTGGGTAGTACTTATCTACCAACCAAGATACTGACAACACTTATGGGTCACATAATATTCATTGACTGGACCCTTAAACTAACTTTTTAAAGTGCATAACAGCCTGGCAAAGTGTCAAACAGCTGCTGCCAGCCAGTCTGTCTGATCACTGGCTGGGAACAGCTGGGAGCAGGGTCAGATAGCCCCAGATCCACCACCTTTTTTCCTTCTTTTTTTTTTTTTTCTTTTTCTCTGCCTCTTAATTCCCTCCCACCTTGTTCCATAAAGCTAAAATACAACACATAGCATCTGGGAGTACTTGGACTCACTATAATATGCGGGGACACAGAACCTCCAACTGCCACTGCCTACGGAGGTGTCTTTCTGTCTTAGTGTGTCTGCAATCTTGCCAACAACTATGCAGTGCAGAGAACCACAGAAAGAGGGCTGCTGTAAACATCTGGGAAAACCAGGGACCCACCACACACAAGTAAACATAAAACCTCTGTCTACTGCCTGCCTGTGCTGCCCTGTAGCTGATCTGTTCTCAACCAAGTGAATCTGCTAATCCACCAGGTGAGTGCAGTACACTGTTTGGGAAGGAACCACATATTCTAGCATACCTGAGGAGCTGACTGCACACCCTCTGAACAAAACTAGTGTTCAAATACACAAAGGAATATTTCCCCTCTGCCTGGGTGGGAGGGGCAGAACAGCGTTGAAAAACCTCATTCAGGAGTAGAGCAACTCAGCAGCCCCTGTGGGGAAAGCCAGGTACTGCATTGCCTTGGAGGAACCAGCAGCAAGCAGAAACTGACAGTCTCAACAAGAGAAAAGCTCATTTCCAACTCACAGGCTTGCCCTGTGAGTGGAAGGGGTTAGCAACTGCTTATTTACCAACCCCTCATGGGACCACTTCTGAGAAGCTGTCTGCTCCAGAGGTCCCATTCCAATAAGGAAGCCTGCGCTCAAACACTCAGAGCTGAGCCCCCCTAAAGTTGTCCTATAGGGAAGAGCAACACTCATTGCCATACAACCCAACACCAGCATACCAACCTTAAGAAGGGACAGTCTTGGCCAAAGCTCTCAAACAAAATAAAAGTGTCATCACCTCAACCTGAAATCAGAGGAAAGAGTCCAGAACATTCATTGAGCTGCTCATATTTTTTATTTTTATTTTAAATTTAACTTTTTTCCCTTCATTTTTTTCTCCATCTTACTGTGATACGTAATTCCTTTCTCCATTCTGTCCAATGCTAACTCATTGAGCCCTCTGTTGTCTACTTTCCTTTCTCTACACCAGTTTATTCTTTCTCATCTCTTTTCATCTTCACCCCCTTCCTTCTCCACTCCTCTCCTTCCTCTCCTCACCCTGTCTCTCCACATCAACACCCTCAAAATGCACCACCCACTGAGAAGTCTATTATATCAACTTTACACATTACTCCATCCTTCCTATCCCTCGGCAATCCCTGACAATAGCACCCTCTTCCACTACAACTGAACTACACCTCAACACACACTAGGGACTTAGTAACTTATTACCCCCATGCCTCACAACCCTCTCCTCACCCCCTCTTTCTGCCCCTTCCTCCAGTGCCACCTCTTTCAATACCTAAGTATACATGTCTACTAAAAAACCATTACCACCCAATCTCCACAGCTTGTAAATAATATTACCAAGGGGCTCATTACATATGTTGTAAATAACTGGCCCAGCATTGAATTAGTGAATTTGTTATTGCAAATTTATACTATCTAGTCTGGTAACAGAAGTAGCACATAAACCTAGCTAATGACTCAGCCAGTCAAAGAACAGTAATTGAGTCAAGGGGAAGATAACAGGTGATTAAAAACACCATTAGCCATTCAACAGTATAGGAGTACAGCATATCATAGAAGCTCTGGAAGAAGAAGGAGCCCAGGAAATCCTACCCACCAAGACTAACAATTCAACAGAAGATTTAGTGTGAAATGTTAGTTGCTGACACCAACTGAGCAATGATAGATATTACCAATGAGCTCAGTGACACAAAAATATCTCTCAAAGAGGAAATTATGGATGAAATCACTGAGAAACTCACAGAGAAGAAACTAAAACAATATATGACCACTAAGCCTCCACTACAGAAGATTCTGAAAGGAATCCTTCACATAGAAGATGAAAACAAGCATAACCATGAAAGGACTGTAAGTTTTAAACCTCATGAGAATAGACAGCACTCAGAGAGTACCATTGAATTGGCTGTATACACTCAAATCCTTAAATAACAAAAACAACTAAATGGCAGGAATCACCACATACCTCTTAATACTAAAAATGAATGTTAATGTGCTCAACTCCCCTATCAAAAGACACCATTTGGCAAACCGGATTAAAAAGGAACACCTGACAATCTGTTGTTTACACGAGACCCACCTTATTAACAGAAACAAACACTGCCTTAGGGTGAAAGTCTAGAAGATTATTTACCAAGATAATGGCTCCCCAAAACAGGTATGAGTAGCAATACTAATATTAGATAAAGCAGACTTCAAACTTAAATTACTCAAAGGAGATAGAGAAGGTCACTTCATACTAATAAAAGGAGCACTACATCAAGAAATAATAAGAAATATCAACTTATATGCACTCAATGTCAGTGCACACATCTTCATTAAACATACACAAAAAGAATTAAAACCACATCTAGACTCCAACACAGTGGTAGTGGGAGACTCCAATATTAATAGGTCAACACAAAAAATCAACAAAGAAACCCTAGAGCTAAATGACACCATAGATCTAATGAAATTGACAAATGTCTACAGAATATTCTATCCTGCAAAGGCACAATATATATTGTTCTTAGCAGCCATGGAACTTTCTCCAAAGTAGATCTTATCTTAGGGCACAAAGCAAGTCTCAACAAATAAAAGAAAATTGGAATAACCCCCTGCATACTATCTGAATGCAACGTAATAAAAGTATAACTCAACAACAAAAGCAGCAGCAGAAATTTCTTTAAAAAATTGCAGGCTGAAAAACACATTGCTCAATGATCAGTGGGTCATAGAAGAAATAAGGGTAGAATACAAAAAGTTCCTGGAATTTAATGAAAGTGAAAACAAGCTATCAGAACCCATGAGATACAGCAAAAGCAGTCCTAAGAGGAAAGTTTCTAGCCATGAGTGCACACATTAAAATGACAGAAAGCTCTCAAATAACTGACTTAATGCTGCATCTCAAACTCCTAGGAAAACAAAAACAAGCAAAACCCAAAACAAATACAAGGGGAAAAATAATAAAAATAATGGCGGAAATCCATGAAATAGAGACTGAAAAAACTGTATAAAGAACTAACAAAGTGAAAAGCTGGTTCTTTGAAAAAACAAACAAGACTAAAAACCCCTGCAAATCTGACAAAGATGAGGAAGGAAATGATCCAAATTAATAAAATTAGACAAAAAAGGTGAGAAAATGACAAACACCCAGGAAATCAATAGGGACTAATTTGATAACATATATTCAAAGAATTTGGAAAATCTAGAAGAAAGGCCAAATTTTTCGATACATACTACCATTCAAAATTGAACCAAGAGGATATTAATCACCTAAACAAATCTATAAAATGCAGTGAAATTCAAGCAGCAATAAAGACTGTCCTCCAAAAGAAAACTCCATTTCCTGATGAACTCTCCAATGAATTCTACCAGACATTTAAAGAAGAACTTATACCAGCAATTCTTAAACTTTTCCAGGAAATAGAAAGGGGTGGAACACTACCTAACTTATTCCATGAAGCTAGTAATAAACTAATCCCAAAACTAGACAAGAACACATCCAAAAAAGAGAGCTATAGGCCAATTTTCTTAATGAATATTGATGCAAAAATTCTCAATAAAACAATGGCAAACTGAATCCAACAACATATCAAAAAGATTATTCACCATGACCAAGTCTGACTCATCCCAGGATACAAGGATGGTACAACATACACAAATCAATAAATGTAATAGAGTATATTAACAGAAGCAGAGACAAAAACCACTTGACCATTTCAATAGATGCAGAAAAAACCTTCAAAAATTTCAAAACCACTTTATCATAGAAGCTCTAATTAAACTAGGAACACAAGGAATGTACCTCAACGTAATAAAGGGTATATATGACAAACTTACAGCCAACATCATACTTAATGGGGAAAAAAATGAAACCATTCTCCATCCCCCAAATCAACATAGACTTGGAATTCTTGAAGAGCAATAAGGCAGGAAGAAATAAAATAAGTAAAGAAGTCAAACTATCCCTATTAACAGAAGTCATGATTTTATATGTAAAAGTTCTGAAAACCTCCACTCAAAAACTCCTAGACACCATAAGCATCCTCAGCAAAGTAACATAATACAAAATCAACATGTAAAAATCAGTAGATTTTCTTTATACCACCACCAAGCAGATTGAGAAAGAATATAGGAAAACAATTTGATTTACAATAATCTGAACAAAATACCTAGAATAACCTTCACAAATGATGTAAATGAACTCTACAAGGAAAACTACAAGCCATTGAAAAAAGAAATCCAAGCTGATTTCAGAAAATGAAAAGATCTCCTATAGTTATGGATTGGCAAAATCAGCATAGTAAAAATGGATATACTACCAAAAGCAATCTATAAGTTCAATGCACTTCCCATTAAAATTCCAATGGCGTTCATCACAGTGATTGAAAAATCAACTCTAAAGTTCATTTGAAAACACAAAAGACTGAGAATAGGCACAGCAATATTGATCAAAAAGAGCAATGCTGGAGGTATCACAATACCCAACTTCAAACTATACTACAGTGCTACAGCAGTAAAAACAGCATGGTACTGGCACAAAAACAGATATGAAGACCAGTGGAACAGAATAGAGGACTCAGGTATGAATCCATGCAGCTATGCCCACCTAACTTTTGACAACACTTGTTGATGGTACAATGGAGAAAAGACAGCCTCTTCAGCTGTCTTTCTGGGAGTTGAAAACTGGATATCTACCTGTAGAAAACTGAAACTAGATCCATGTGTGTCACCTTGGGCAAGTATCAACTCAAAGTGGGTTAAGGACCTTAATATAAGATTTGAAATCTTGAAGCTAGTACAGGAAAAGGCAGGGAATACACTAGAAGCAGTAGACATAAGCAAGGACTTCCTCAGTAGAACACAAACAGTTCAGCAACCAAGAGAAAAGATTGACAAATTGCACTACATGAAATTAAATAGCTTCTGCACAACAAAAGTAATGGCTTCTAAATTTAACAGTGTACCCACAAAATAGGAGAAAATCTTTGATACCTATATGTCAGACGAGGGACTGATAACCAGACTATACAGAGACTCAAAAAACTAAACTCCCTCAAAATCAATGACCCAATAAAGAAATGGGCAACTGAACTGAACAGAAATGTTTCAATGGAAGAAATCCAAATGACTAAAAAAAATACATGAAAAAATGCTCACCATAAAGAAAATGCAAATCAAAACCACACTAATATTCCATCTCACTACTGTTAGAATAGTTACTATCAAGATTACCATCAACAAGTGTTGGCGATAATGTGGGGGAAAAGGAACCCTCAAATACCGCTGATGGAAATGTAAGCTTGTACAATCTTTATGGAAAAAAAAAAAACTGGAACTAGATCAGCAATACCACTCCTAGGGATACACCTGAAGGAATGTAATTCAGATTACAACAAAGGGACCTGCATGCCCATGTGTATTGCAGCACTATTTACAATATGCAAACTATGGAAACAGCCAAGATGCCCACTACTGACAAACAGATTAAGAAAATGTGGTATTCATACACAATGGAATTTTACTCAGCCACAAAGAAGAATGAAATTTTGACATTCACAGGTACATGGATGGAATTGAAGGATCTCATAAATGAAGTTAGCCAAGCTCTGAAGGCCAAGAGCCACATGTTCTCCTTCATATGCAGATTGTAGATCTAAACCCAATATAGCAGTATTATAAGACAGGAGTCACACTAATGGGAGGCTGTGCAAGGGAGAGATAGGTCAAGAGAAGGGAGCCAAAAACTTGGATGAGGTTGATGTGTTCACTGTACAGGAGTGAATATAGAAATTTTAAACTGGCTAGGGCCACCATGGGAAACAGACTAGGGAGGAATAAAGAGGACAGGAAGTGGCAAATCAGTTGGACCTGTAATACACATATACATGGGAACAATACAAGGAAACTCCCTATGTAGCTATCTTTACCTCAAATAAGCAAAACATCATATTTCTCAATTTATCTTTTATATTTTTCCTTCTACAAAGTAGAAGAACAGGTGGGTGGAACAGGTTCTGCCTGTGGTGGGGGGAGGTCAGAAGTAAGAGAATGAATATGGTGAAAACAATGTATACACATGCATGTAAACGCAAAAATGATAACTGTTAAAACTGTTTCAGGAATCAGGGGAGGTAGAATGAGGGAGAGAAGTGGAAGGGGGAATTCAAGTATGATATATTTGATACATTGCAAGAACCTTTATAAATGCTACAATGTACCCATACCCTGCACAACAATAAATAAATAAAAAATTAATTTTATCCATCCATCTTAAATTGCCAATATTTTTTAATTTCTTTTTTATTTATTCCACCTTTTTCTTTTGGTTCATCTTCTATCTTTTTTCTCACTTTTCCTTTCACTTATTTACTAACCACTCATCCACTTGTTTATTTTTCTTTCTTATATTATTCTCAATATTTAACCCTTCTGCAATTCCTGACAACAGTACCCTTCTCCATGACAACTGGGCTATAACTTTACAGATAAAGATCTTGTTTTCCCTCATACTTCACAACCCTTCTCTTTCTCTCCCCATCTTCCTCCTTATCGCCTTTCTTATCCCTATTACTTTTATTACCTACATTTTAGTTTCTGTGCAAACAAGGTTCATTGTTTTGTAACCCTCTTCACTTTATTGATAACACCAATGAAGTTATTATGCTTCATGTAAATATTTGCTTTGGTGTTGAACTATTGAATTTGTTGTTGCTAAATAGTACCCCCAGGCTAGTGGTCAGAAGTGATACAATGATCTTGTTAATAACCAGTCCTGCTAGAACAAAGAGAGTAATTCAAAGGAAAAACTTCAGTTAACTAAAACCCTCAAATAACTAATTGAGGACAGATGAGCAAATTTCAAAATAAAAGATTAGAAATATGAACAGACAGGGAATATGACTCCTCAAAAGGTCAAGAATCACACAACAAAGGATCTGATGGATAGCAGAGAGAAAGAAACTTCAATTTCTCTTCTCAAAGTAATGATGATAATCACCCTGTACTAGTACCAACTCAAAATGGATCAAGGACCTTAATATCAGACCCAAAACTCTGAAGTTGGTATAGGAAAGAGCAGGGAATACTCTGGAAGAAATAAGTGTAAGCAAGGAATTCCTCAATAGAACTTTACCAGCTCAGCAACTAAGAGAAAGTATGGACAAATGGGACTTCATAAAATTAAAAAGCTTCTGCACAACAACAACAACAACAAAATGGTCTCTAAACTGCAGAGACCACACACAGAGTGGGAGAAAACATTTGCCAGCTATACATCAGACAAAGGACTGATAACTAGGATATGCAGGGAACTTAAAAAACTAAACTTTCCCAAAAACAATGAACCAATAAAGAAATGGGCAACTGAACTAAACAGAACATTCTCAAAAGAAGAAATTCAAATGGCCAAAAAACACATGAAAAAATGCTTACCATCTCTAGCCATAAAGGAAATGCAAATCAAAACCACACAAGAATACCCATCATCAAAAACACCACTGACAACAGGTATTGGCTAGGATGTGGGGGAAAAGGAACCCTCATACACTGCTGGCGGGAATGCAAACTGGTGCAACCACTCTGGAAAAAATTTGGAGGCTTCTTAAAAATCTAAACATAGATCTGCCATATGATCCAGTATTCCCACTCCTGGGGATATACCCAAAGGAATGTGACACAGGTTACTTCAAAGGCATCTACACACCCATGTTTATTGTAGCACTATTCACAATAGCCAAGTTATGGAAACAACCTAGATGCCCCACTACTGACAAATGGATCAAGAAAATGTGGTATTTATACACAATGGAATTTTACTAAGCCATGAAGAAGAATGAAATCTTATCATTTGCAAGTAAATGGATGGAACTGGATTACATCATTCTGAGTGAGGTTAGCCAGACTCAGAATACCAAAAATTATATGTTCTCCCTCATATGCGGCCTTTAGATCGAGGGCAAACACAGCAATGTGGTTGGACTTGGATCATGTGACAAGGGGACAGCACATACGGGAGATATGAGAATAGGTAGAAAACTCAAAACATGAAAACATTTGATGTCCCCACTCCAGAGGAACTAATACAGAAGCCTTAAAGCGACAGGGGTCAACATGAGAAGGGGATCAAGAACCAGTATACAGATCAGTTAAAGATGAATCAACTTGGGTTGTAAAACATTTGTACATGAAAGCAATGCTAGGAATCTCTGTGTATAGCTATCCTTAACTCAACTAGCAAAAACACTGTCTTACTTATTATGCTTATGTCTTCTCTTCAACAAAATTAGAGATAGGGGAAGAACAGGGTCTGCCTTGAAGCAAGGGGGGATGGAGAAATGACCCAAACAATGTACACTCATGTGAATAAATGAATTTTTAAAACTTTAAAAATGATTAAGGAGATGAAAGAAGAAGACATGCAAAATCAATCAATGAAATCAAAGAGAATATGGAAAACCAGCAAAATGAATTCAATGAGAAGGCAAAGAAACCTCACTCTAATCAGAATGCTATCATCAAGAACATAGGTAACAACCAATGTTGGCAAGGACAAAAAGAAAAACAAATTCTTACACAGTGATGGTGGGAATGTGAATTTGTACAAACACTATGAAGGTTCTTCAGAAAACTAGAACTAAAGCTACCATATTATACAGTGATACCACTCTTGGTCATAAAGCCTAAGGAATGTAAGCCAGAACACAATAAAGACACTTGCACAGCCACGTTTATTGTAGCACTATTCACAATAGCCAAATTAAGGAAACAGCCCAGATGTCCTACAAATGATGAATAGATTAAAAAAAAGTGATATCTATCTATCTACCTATTTATCTATCTATCTTTCTATAATGGAGTATTATTTAGCTGTAAAGAAGAATTATATTATGTTGTTTTCAGGTAAATTGATGGAACTGCAGATCATCATGTTGAAGCACCAGTTCAGAAAGACAACAGAAATATGTGTTCTCTCATATATGGAAGATGGATCCAAAAGATAAGCATATGTTTATATATATATGTAAAATACATATTATGTATGTGTAATATATGTGTATATATCACTATATACTATATTATATATATGAATTATGTATGCATAATATATATTATATATTAATATAATTCATATATAGATGTATCTCTATATAACATAATATATATATGTTTAGAATATGTTTCCAATTGTGGGGCTGTTTGAGGAGACTAAGGGGACGAGGAAGAGGGAATAATATTGAATAGCATTGCATCAGTTCAGGAAGAAAGCAGAATGAAATGCAAACAAATCTGTTGAATAAAGGGGAAAGTTAAGTAAGAGTACAAGAGGGAGTTAGACTGATTAATGTATAGGTGAAATAGCATGGTGAAACCTCTTTGAACAATGAACATACACTTAAATAACATAGAACAGGAATGTAAAACAGGTCTAATTAGGGGAAGCCAGTAGTGGAATTGAGATAGTGAATGGAGAGGGTAAAGGAAGGTGAATATGGTCTATGTACTGTATATACATATATGAAGATAGAACATTGAAACCTGTTGAAATCATTTTAAGAATGAGAAGAGCAGTGAGAGAATAATGGAGGGGATGAACCTGACCAAGGTACATTGCAATATGGAAATGTCACAATGATATCCTTGTACAAGTAGTAAATGTTCATAAAAATCTAAAGATAAATAGATAAATATCCAGCTTTCAAACTTTTGAAAAAAGATTTGACTAAAGTAGTCACTCTTAAGAGAATAGTAAGGTGATCCCAATGTATTGCTTTTTTTTTTAAAGCAGAAAACTGAATTGTGCTTCTTTTGCAACTAGGGGAACTGAAATGTTTAGCCACAATTTCTCCATACATAATGTTAGAATGTAAAAGGCATGGAAGAAGGCAGAGAGTTGGCTCAAATGCCAGCACAGGGTTTATTGTTCAGGAAAAAGCCCATGGAGAGGGATTCCAGCAAGAGAGCTTGAGCCCACAGCTGCTTACAGACTTTGATTAGATATAGGGGACGGTCTCAAGGGGAAACCCTGTTCATTGGGAAAATTCTTCCTGCATGCAGTCAACCATCGCTAAGCAAAACTAGAGGAGATAAGTGGTAATTAGGTAGAAAATTTGCTCAGCTCCAGAACCCCAGTGAGGTGACAACTTGTTATTTTATTGAAGCTAGATGTTGTCCTTCCAGTGAGCAGTGGGGTGTCAGTAAGCTGCCTTCAAGGGTGGGGGGGGTCCAATCCTAACATGGCTTCTTTTTGTTCACCCTAACATTCATGCCTTTTGATATATATATATATGAATGGGACACCAATGTTCCTCTATCTGTTTCCTGCTGAATGGGGTAGTTGAGGTGTCTTAAGGGGAGGAGGTATCAGCAGGGTCTTTTTGCTTTAAGCAACTTTAGTGGGCCTGTTTCAGGAATAGATCTGGTTGATCTGTTTATAGATAGCGTCCTGGACAAAAGCCTGAAGCCTCAGGGAAACAAAGCAAGAAATTTTTTGAAAAAGGCAAGGTCACAATAGTAAAAGCTAAGGGGTCCCATCAGAGGGAAGTCCCATGACATCTACTTAGCCCAGGAAGATCATTGTTGTCAGCTGTTCATTGTTAGTTGTTGGAGATTGGGAGCATGTTCCCAAATTCTCTCAGCAGCATCATGAACAATCTGAACTAGTTGACATAAAGGCAGCATTTTTCCTGTAGAAGTGATATGGTTTTGAGCAATGAGCTGTATAAAGGAATGCAGCCTTTGGGAGACAAAGTGAGACGTAGTTAAATACATATGGTGAGAATGTCTTAGAGGAAAGGACAATAGACAAAATGGAGAGATACTTTGTTTTCCCTGTTTTTAATCTGTGGGCACAAGAAGGGAATCAGTGCTTTTCAGCAAAAGCAGTTTAAGTACCTGGGGAATTAGGAAATTAGGGTTTTTGGCCACTGATAAATACAGGAGAAGGGGACAGATAACTGACAGCTAAATCAAAAGTACTTGTTATTTAACTCTAAAACTAGAAACACCTTTCTCAAATAGAATACAGAATAAAAGTCAGAATACTCCCAGTTAAATATGCTGCATAGGTGGAAATACTTTCATGAGCATTGACTATAAAATAAGTTTGGAGCCAGCAAAAATAATTTATCTTTATTTAAGTAGAAGGCCTTGACCAAACATATGAGTTTGCTTTCTGTCACAGGTGACTGCAAAGGCTTGGTCGTCTAGTAGCCCTGTGTAAAATCACTTCTTGGCTTTAGTAACTTTTGTGAAGTCTGGCACAGTTATTATATCTGAATTGCGACATTTCTCCCCTCTCATTTCCAAATTGTTTTTCTCTGAAGAGTGTCCTGTAAAAAGTTTGTCAATTAACCATTCTGGTTAATAAAAGTCCCTCGGTGAAGGTATAACTTTCCCAAATGTTTTTGATGTTGGACAGGAGGCATCAAGCAGGTCAGGTGGGAATCATTGCCACTTAAGACCTGTTTGGTCAAATTATAAGCAACAAAACAGGTGTAGAATAAGTGGGCTCACCTGGCATACATTTTTAGTTCTGTCTGGACTTTAGATGATATCCTGACAACTTAAAAATGCTGCAGAATGCCAATGGACAACAGTTAAAAATATTGCAAAAAGTTAACAAAAACAAATATCTAAAAGGCTGACTGAATTGAAAACTAAGTACTGGTTAGAGTCATTTTTTGGAATTTGATTGCAAATGCTCCAGAGAAGGACCCACACTTCAAATGACAAGTCTTAGAATGGCCATGGTTAAAATACTAAAAAGTAGTTTAGGGACTGTCAGAAAATATAGTTATTTCCATTGCAGACAGCATTTTGACTGACAGAATTAAAGAAGCAACACTAAGTGCCCCTTGTTACAATTTGGAACACATGGACACAATATATCTGGTTGGTAAAGTTTTTCTAAGCTTGGCATTTCCGAAGGTTAATGTATTTAGGGAGCATAAATATGATATAAAGGAGCTGGCAACAATTAGAATCACAGCTACATAAATGTTAGACATACATATTAATATAGCTTTTCTTTTTCCTTTGGATTAAAATTTAGAATTTTTGGCTAACAAGATAATAGGTGTACAATATTGACAAAAACCCAAACTTTAGATCTCTTACAAATTAGAGGGACAGTGCCTGTAATCCCAAATAGTCTTATTTCCTAATGTATAAGTACATTTCATATATACATTACCACTTATTTAGCTAAGACAAATATAGGCCAGGTTTTAGATACCAGGATTTCCCACATGGCAGGGTTTTTCTGACTGTCACTTCCAAATTTTCATTAATTTTTTATGCCAAAGGTTTAGATGTAATGATTTTGGATACAAAAGAGTTTAGCTGGTCATTTTACATATATTAAACTGACATACTTTTAACTCTGAAATTTTTGTACAATGTTTGCATAAAGTCTAATCCTATAGCTCTACATAGTTTTAGTCACAAATCTATAGCATACCAATTGTGCCAGAATTACCTAAAACAACCATTGTACTATCACACAGATATAAGGTGATCATTTCATAGACTTTACATGAACAGATACTTAAATGAACTCTGATTTAGTTAAGGTTTAGTTTCTGAAGTATTTAAAAGTTTGACAAGATCAAGAGAAAACATGAATAATTATTTTGATAAAATCTTTCCTTATAAACAGATATATATATATATATATTATTTTTACAGAACTTACTCAGAGCAGAACAATATTAAGATAGCCATGTTCTTTCATGGACATAGAGAATCAGGTTCTAGTTTAACGTGACCCTAGAAAATCTTCCAGGCAACTCTTCTATTACAGTCAACTTAGTCGCACATCTAAGCATTTGCAAATATCATCTATTATATACTTTTAAGACCTACTCAGGACTTTTATATGATGTTCTGAACCTTCTGATGGTTTGTCCTTATTCCTCTTCCTTTGGGAAAAAACTTTTTTGTATAAAATCCAATTTCATTTAACAGCACTTTCTCCCAAAATATATCCAATATCTTTCTATATCTTTCAGAGATCCATAAAGAAAGGCAATTTTAAGTGGTCTTCCTATACAATAAGTAAATTACACTTATGACAAAATAAAACAGATTAAGATTACTGTTCATAAAATAATGCCTGTATTTTAGTAAACCCTGATTGACTAAAACTTTGAAAATCTGTTTTTTCTTAAAAGTAGCAGCAGAAGAGGTGGGGGAGAGAAGAGAACAGAAATATTTTATTTCTTTACATTAACTCTATAATAATAATCATCCTAAAAATGTTTAAAGACATGCATATGCAAAAAGTGTTAAATTAGGTATGCCTTAAATGTCAATTTAAGGACACATAGATTCAAGTGCTCAAGAAAAGACTAAGTGATCAGAAGTACATTCATCAGTTATTTTTAAATTTTAGGGGCAAACTGAGATGTGACCCATTCTGTTCTTTTAGGACTCATTTTGGGCAGCTTGATAGCAGAAGCAAGAGTCAATTCTAGTAGTGTTTTGATTCAGTCTCAGTCTTCTATAAGACTGTTGCCATAGCTATCAGATTTTTGTCTCTAATAAGTTAATCATAAAATAGACATACACAAAATTCACACAATGTTACACAAAACAATTATATTAATTCCAATTACACTCTTAGATATTGAAGGCTTAGATTTACTTACAGAGGGTGTTTTTAATAATCTCTAATAATAATTTTCCTTGGGCTATAGTAGCTTTGTAGCCAAATCTTTAAAGCAAATTTAAGGAACCTAGTCTTGGTGTAGTGTTGGTATCCCATGTCCTCATCCAGACAAAGGATATGGGATGCATGAGGAGTTGCTTAAGTCCACCTTCTTATTTTATACTAAAAATTTGTTTTCAAATTAAAATTTATATGACAGGCTGGAAAAGGGCAGAGTGTTGCAGTAAAAAGGATTACATCTCCATTGCAATTGGTGATACTAAGAATGGAAAAGGTAGAAGGAATTTAGCTCTTCAAGAGTTAATTTTAGGTAATATGCCTAATGAAAAAAATCTAAATGCCTTACTGAATCCATAGAACTCAGGAAGGCTGCCCCTTTTGCTTTTAGCTAATACCATAATCTAGAAAACAGATTTTAATTTTAAATATATGGGGCATTTTTAGACACAGAACTGAAATTTTGTCTTTGGTCCCTCCAGCCTGTGCCTCTGTTCACTCTAATACAAATATGAATTGATATTTAAATAGGAACCACTATCACCAACTTTAATCTCTTCTAAATTTCAATTGCTAAAATTATTTTCTTTCTCCTTTCATTTCTCCTTAAACTCTGCCCTGCAAAATATTAGTCTCTTTTCAGTAGTCTTTCATTTCTATGTCAATTTTTTTTTCTGTTTTGTTCTTGGTAGCACTGAGGTTTGGACTCTCTCTGTCACTTTCAACTTTACTTTGGCTATGTAATTTTTTTAAATTCACCCATCTTACAGGCCTCTCACTCGTTCTCTTTCTCTATCTCTGTCACATACACACACTCCTCACTATATTCTGCTAGGGCTACTTAATTTTTGTGTTGTGCCATTATTTGAGAGAAGAGATTATTTAAACAAGACTTTTTAATGATGGCAATACGTTTAGTCAACATTTTATTCTCTGCTGTGGAATAACTGTGTTATTCAGCTGATTCTCATTTGATTTTTTTTATTGTTTTATTATTCATATGTGCATACAATGCTTGGGTCATTTCTCCTCCATGCCCCCACCCCCGCCCTTACCACCCACTCCACCCCCTCCCTCTCCCCCCTACCCCCAAAATACCCAGCAGAAACTATTTTGCCCTTATCTCTAATTTTGTTGAAGAGAGAGTATAAGCAATAATAGGAAGGAACAAGGGTTTTTGCTAGTTGAGATAAGGATAGCTATACAGGGAGGTGACTCACATTAATTTCCTGTGCATGTGTGTTACCTTCTAGGTTAATTCTTCTTGATCTAACCTTTCCTCTAGTTCCTGGTCCCCTTCTCCTATTACCCTCAGTTGCTTTAAAGTATCTCCTTTAGTTTCTCTGTGTTGAGGGCAACAAATGCCATCTAGTTTTTTAGGTGTCTTACCTATCCTCATACCTCCCTTGTGTGCTCTCGCTTTATCATGTGATCAAAGTCCAATCCCCTTGTTGTGTTTGCCCTTGATTTAATGTCTGCATATGAGGGATAACATACAATTTTTGCTCTTTTGGGCCAGGCTCACCTCGCTCAGAATAATGTTCTCCAATTCCATCCATTTACCTGTGAATGATAACATTTCGTTCTTCTTCATGGCTGCATAAAATTCCATTGTGTATAGATACCACATTTTCTTAATCTGTTTGTCAGTAGTGGGGCATCTTGGCTGTTTCCATAACTTGGCTATTGTGAATAGTGCTGCAATAAACATGGTGTGCAGGTGCCTCTGGACTAACCTGTGTCACAGTGTTTTGGGTATATCCCCAAGAGTGGTATTGCTGGATCAAATGGTAGATCAATATTTAGCTTTTTAAGTAGCCTCCAAATTTTTTTCTAGAGGGGTTGTACTAGTTTGCATTCCCACCAGCAGTATAAGAGGGTTCGTTTTTCCCCACATCCTCACCAACAGCTGTTGTTCGTGGTGTTGCTAATGATGGCTATTCTAACAGGGGTGAGGTGGAATCTTAGTGTGGTTTTAATTTGCATTTCCTTTATTGCTAGAGATGGTGAGCATTTTTTCATGTGTTTTTTGGCCATTTGGATTTCTTCTTTTGAGAAAGTTCTGTTGAGTTCACATGCCCATTTCTTTATTGGTTCATTAGTTTTGGGAGAATTTAGTTTTTTAAGTTCCCTAAATATTCTGGTTACCAGTCCTTTGTCTGATGTGTAGCTGGCAAATATTTTCTCCCACTTTGCGATTGTTCTCTTCAGTTTAGAGACCATTTCTTCTGATGAGCAGAAGCTTTCTAGTTTTATGAGGTCCCATTTATCTATACTATCTCTTAGTTGCTGTGCTGCTGGGGTTTCGTTGAGAAAGTTCTTACCTATACCTACTAACTCCAGAGTATTTCCTACTCTTTCCTGTATCAATTTTAGAGTTTGTGGTCTGACATTAAGATCCTTGATCCATTTTGAGTTAATATTGGTATAGGATGATATACATGGATCTAGTTTCAGTTTCTTGCAGACTGCTAACAAGTTTTCCCAGCAGTTTTTGTTGAAGAGGCTGCTGTTTCTCCATCATTTATTTTTAGTGCCTTTGTCAAAGACAAGTTGGTTATAGCTGTGTGGCTTTATATCTGGGTCCTCGATTCTGTTCCACTGGTCTTCATGTCTGTTTTTGTGCCAGTACCATGCTGTTTTTATTGTTACTGCTTTGTAATATAGTTTGAAGTCAGGTATTGTGATACCTCCAGCATTGTTCTTTTGACTGAGTATTGCCTTGGCTATTCTTGGCCTCTTGTGTTTCCATATAAATTTCACGGTAGATTTTTCAATCTCGTTAATGAATGTCATTGGAATTTTGATGGGAATTGCATTAAACATGTAGATTACTTTTGGGACTATAGACATTTTTACTATGTTGATTCTACCAATCCATGAGCATGGGAGATCTCTCCACTTTCTATAGTCTTCCTCAATCTCTTTCTTCAGAAGTTTATAGCTTTCCTTGTAGAGGTCATTCACATCCTTTGTTAGGATTACACATAGGTATTTGATTTTTTTTTGAGGCTATTGTAAATGGAATTGTTTTCATACATTCTTTTTCAGTTTGTTCATTATTAGCGTATAGAAATACAATGATTTTTCTATGTTAATTTTATATCCTGCTACCTTGCTATAGCTATTGATGATGTCTAGAAGCTTCTGAGTTGAATTTTTTGGGTCTTTAAGGTATATGATCATGTCATCTTCAAATAGGGATATTTTGACAGTTTCTTTACCTATTTGTATTTCTTTTATTTCTTCTTCTTGCCTAATTGCTCTGGCTAGGAATTCCACTAATATGTTGAATAGGAGTGGAGATAGTGGGCATCCTTGTCTGGTTCCTGATTTTAGAGGGAATGGTTTCAGTTTTTCTCTGTTAAGTATAGTGCTGGCTGTAGGTTTGTCATATATATCTTTTATAATGTTGAGGTACTTTCCTTCTATTCCTAGTTTTCTTAGAACTTTTATCATGAAGTGGTGTGGGATCTTATCAAAGGCTTTTTCTGCATCTATTGAGATGATCAAGTGGTTTTTGTCTTTGCTTCTGTTAATGTGGTTTATTACATTTATTGATTTTCATATGTTGAACCACCCCTGCATCCCTGGGATGAAGCCTACTTGGTCGTGGTGAATAATCTTTTTGATGTGTTGTTGAATTTGGTTTGCCACTATTTCATTAAGGATTTTTGCATCAGTGTTCATTAAGGAGATTGGCCTCTAGTTCTCCTTTTTGGAAGTGTCATTGCCTGGTTTTGGGATAAGTGTAATACTGGCTTACTAAAATGTGTTAGGCAGTTTTCCTTACCTTTCTATTTCATGGAACAGTTTAAGGAGGGTTAGTATCAGTTCTTCTTTAAAGGTGTGATAGAATTCAGCAGAGAATCCATCCATCCAGGTCCTGGACTTTTCTTTTTGGGGAGACTCTTGATTGCTGCTTCAATTTCATTTTGTGTTATAGATCTATTCAGATGATTAATTTCCTCTTGGTTCAGTTTTGGATGATCATATGTGTCTAGAAATCTGTCCATTTCTTTAAGATTTTCAAATTTATTTGAATATAGGTTCTCGATGTAGTCTCTGATGTTTTCCTGGACTTCCATGGTGTTTGTTGTTATCTCCCCTTTTGCATTCCTGATTCTACTAATTTGAGTTTTTTCTGTCCTCATTTTAGTCAGGTTTGCCAGGGGTCTGTGGATCTTGTTTTTTTTTCAAAGAACCAACTTTTTGTTTCATTAATTCTTTATATGGTTTTTTTTTTGGTTTCTATTTCATTGATTTCAGCTCCTATTTTTATTATTTCTCTCCTTCTATTTGTTTTGGGATTTGCTTGTTCTTGTTTTTCTAGGAGTTTGAGATGTATCATTAGGTCATTGATTTGTGATCTTTCAGTCTTTTTAATTTATGCAATCATGGTTATAAACTTTCCTCTCAGGACTGCCTTTGCTGTGTCCCATAGGTTCCAGTAGGTTGTGTTTTCATTTTCATTGACTTCTAGGAATTTTTTAATTTCCTCTTTTATTTCATCAATGATCCATTGTTCATTAAGTAATGAGTTATTTAGTTTCCAGTTGTTTGCATGGTTTTTGTCTTTACTTTTGTTGTTGAGTTCTAGTTTTATTGCATTGTGATCAGATAGTATGCATGGTAATATTTCTATTTTATTATATTTGCTGAGGCTTGCTTTGTGTCCTAGGATATGATCTATTTTGGAGAAGGTTCCATGGGCTGCTGAGAAGAATGTATATTGTGTAGAAGTTGGATGAAATGTTCTGTAGACATCAAGTAGGTCCATTTGATCTATTGTATATTTTAGATCTTGGATTTTGTTATTGATTTTTTGTTTGGATGACCTATCTATTAATGATAATGGGGTGATAAAGTCTCCCACAACCACTGTGTTGGAGTTAATTTATGGTTTTAGGTTTTTCAGGGTATGTTTGATGAAATTGGGTGCATTGACATTGGGTGCATACAGATTGATAATTATTATTTCCTTTTGGTCTATTTCCACTTTTATTAGTATGGAATGTTTTTCTTTATCTTGTTTGATCAACGTAGGTTTGAAGTCTACGTTGTCAGAGATAAGTATTGCTACTCCTGCCTGTTTTGGGGGGCCATTGGTTTGGTAAATCTTCTTCCAGCCTTTCATCCTAAGACTATGCTTATTTCTGTCAGTGAGATGAGTCTCCTGTAAGCAACAAATTGTTGGCTCTTCCTTTTTAATCCACTTCATCAAGTGGTGCCTTTTGATGGGTGAATTAAGTCCATTACCATTAAGTGTTAGTACTGATAGGTATGTGGTGATTCCTGTCATTTAGTTGTCTTAGTTGTTTGAAGGTTTGATTGTGTGTACCTAAGTTGAGGTTACTCTCTACTTTCTTGCTTTTTCTTTTCCTGTAGTTTGGTGCTCCTGTCCTTTCATGATTATGTTGGGTTTCACTTTCTGTGTGCAGAATCACTTCAAGAATCTTTTGTAGTGGTGACTTTGTGGTCACATATTGTTTTAGTTTCTGCTTATCATGGAAGACTTTTATTACTCCATCTATTTTGAATGATTGTTTTGCTGGGTAGTGTATCCTGGGTTTGAAGTTATTTTCATTCAGTGCCCGGAAGATCTCACTCCACACTCTTCTTGCTTTCAGTGTTTCTGTTGAGATGTCTGCTGTGATTTTGATGGGTTTACCTTTGTATGTTATTTGTTTTTTCTCTGTTACAGCTTTCAATATTCTTTCCCTAGTTTCTGAACTTGTTGTTTTAATGATATGTCATGGGGTAGCTCTATTTTGATCTGGTCTGTTTCATGTCCTGGAGGCCTCTTGCATCTATATGGGAATATCTTTCTCTAGATTTGGGAAATTTTCTGTTATTATTTTGTTGAATATATTATGCATTCCCTTTGCTTACACCTCTTCTCCTTCTTCGATGCCCATGATTCTCAAGTTTGGTCTTTTGATGGAGTCGGTGAGTTCTTGCATTTTCTTTTCACAGGTTTTGAATTGTTTAATTAATACTTCTTAGGTTTTTCCTTTAATTACCATTTCATCTTCAAGTTCTGAGATTCTGTCTTCTGTTTGTTCTATTCTGCTGGATTGACCTTCTGTTTTGTTTTGCAGTTCTGTTTCATTCTTTTTTCTGAGGTTTTCCATATCCTGGGTGGTTTCCTCTTTAATGTTGTCTATTTTTGTCCTGAGTTCATTTATCTGTTTATTAATCGTGTTCTCTGTTTCACTTTGGTGTTTATACAGTGCTTCTATGGTTTCCTTTTTTTCCTCTTTTGCTTTTTCAAATTCTCTATTTTTGTTGTCTTGGAATTTCTTGAGTGTCTCCTGTACATTTTGGTTGACCATATCCAGTATCATCTCTATAAAATTCTCATTGAGTACCTGTAGTATATCCTCTTTTAAATCATTCTTGTGGGCTTCATTGGGTTCTTTGGCATAGTTTATCTTCATCTTTTTGGAGTCTGTATCTAAGTATCAGTTTTCTTCATTTCTCTTTGGTTCCTGTACTAATTTTTTGCTGTGGGGAAACTAGTTTCTCTGTTCTTTCTGTCTTCCCATCATTGCCCTTGGTGTTGTTATTGTCCCTGTACTGTGTGCAATTAAGTATTTTCTGTCTTATAATAATAGCACTAGTGATATTTAGAATGAAAGAGTGAGAGGGGATGGAAACCAAAAAGTTAAAGATAATGGAGAGACAAACAACCAAGTAGAAAGAAAAAAAAAAAAAGAAACAAACAAAAGAAGTTTCAAAGATATAAAGAGGGAGAGACAGGGTACTAATGAACCATAAGCTGAAAAGGCATTAGAGAGACAGAAAAAGGATTGAAAATAAAAAATAAAAAGAATAAAGATAAGAATAAAAATAAAAAATAAGTAAATGAAAGAAAAAAATATATATAATAAAACAAAATAAAATGAAAAAACAATCTCCAAGTTCAAACACAATGAAGTTTCAGTCTTAATAATTTTGGTGTCCATCTCAGCCTCCAATCCTGGAGGCTCAGATGTTGTTCTGTAGTTGTCTCATCAAAGGGGATGCATAAAGTAGAACAAAACTCCACAAAAAAACCCTGCAAAGTGTCCCAAGTTCAAATGCAATGCAGTTTCAGTAAGTAAGTTTTTCAGCATGCCGGTGTATTTCAGTTGTTTTCTTATCAAAGGGAGAGAGAGAAAAAAAAAAGAGTCTGGAGACAGGTCTGTGATGGCTATCTGTGGCTGTGTCTTCCCTGCCTGATGTTGTCAGCCTGCTGTTGCTGGAAGCATTATTTATGCAGATCTCAGGAGTGAGCTTAACACTCTCCTGGCCCCACAGGCTTTGTTTACTCAGAGTCCTGTGTGCAACCCGCTGCTACAAGCTTTCCCCTTTCCAAGCACACTGGTGGAGGTGACACTGCACCTGCTTTCTCTGGCCTGCGTGTTTGTTTACAGCTCAAGTGGGAGGTGGGTCTTCCCCCCTCTCCTGTGGAGTTTTCCTCCGTCTGTCACTTTCACAAGCTTTCCCACTCCTGGTTGCTGGGTGCTCCCGCTCTCCAGCCAGGTCCAGCTTGTTTATTTACAGTTCTGGGCAGGATTCCCCTCCCCCCTCTTTGGCACTCAGGTGCCCCATCCTCTTTGCAACATGTCTTTATTGTTCTTATTGCTTATTACTCAGTTTCTTTTTTTTCCCCAGGTGGAGGTCAGTCTATCCAGGGGGCTATGCTGATGTGCCCAGGGTTGTCTGTGGGAGTACTGCCTATTGCTTAACTCATCTTATCTGCATCTTCCCAAGCCATCTGGGCGTGGTTGACTGGCAGCCCGGGGAACCTTCTGGTTTCTCCATTCAATGTGAAGTGGATATTCTCTGCACAGGCTGGAGGTGTGGAGGGGTCAACATTTTGCCTCTTCTCGGTGGTTTTGCCTGCAATGTGCATCTCCAGCGTCTCTCCAAGATTTCACTATAGGAGGCACACTTTCTGCTTCCTCCCTCTAGCCACCATCTTGGAATTCCCTCCTCATTTGATTTTCATGATATTAAAGCTTCTCACACAAGTTATTTCTGAATATTCATGTCAGGGTAGGGGAAAAAAAACATTTTCAGAATGAAGTACTAGCAATGTACTATTTAGTAACTTTCATACCTTCGCAGTCAACAAATATTACTCACAAGGCTATTCACAATGCAGAGTATCTTTTCCTCCTTATCTCTTTCCAAGCAGAAGGTTCCTACAAAGGCTTCATTTGTAAAGATGTCTTTTCAACAGTGATTTTCCTGAATCTTAAGAATTAATACCAAACCTGTTTCAGAAAATATGCTAACTGGCTCACATATATGTTTTCATGTTTCCAAGGGGAGATTATAAAATTTTAATTTGGGGCTAAGCCACTTAGTTTAAAGGACATTCTTTTTATTGGGCTTAATTTATGTGCTTAGTCAAGAACTTTACTTTTGAGTTCATGCCCACTTAAATATTACACACATGCACACACAGATAGACATGAATGAATGTGTGGGCATGAGTAACAATGTTGAGTTCTGGGGTAGTTACATCTCCTAGTCACATTAAAGATGACTTTGTGTTGTTGGGTTTTCTTTTTTCTCTGTTTGCCTTGTTGGGTAGTTTTTAAAAGGAGAGAAAAAATTCTTTCACATGTCATTTGAAACCAAAATGGAAGCTCCATTTCTAATCTCACATTTTTACTATCTCAAATAAGATATTCATTTTATTGTAATCTACAGGTTTTTACATTTTTTGTTTTATCCTTTTTACACGTACTTAGATATGTATACATTATTTGCCCCACCCCTTCTCACTTCTGGGCAGAACCTTTTCCTCCTTCCTGTTCTCTGATTTTGTTGAAGAAAAAATGTACAAGATAATAAGGAAAACGTGGCATTTTTACTACTTTGAGATAAGGATAGCTATACAGGGAGAATCTTTGTGCTGTTTCCAGGCATATGTATATTATGACCCAAATTGGTTCATCTCTACCAGACCTCTTCACTACTTCCTATTCCCCTTCCCAAAGTGACCTCTGCCAGTTTAAGGTTACTACTTTTATTCCTATACAGTGAGCACATCAAACACATTCAAGTTTTTGGTTTTCTTCCCTTTCCCTATCCCTCCTGTGTGTGGTGTCCCCTTAGTGTGCAACCCATGTCTAATATATTACTGCATTTGTTTTAGGTCTATAATCTACATATGATGGAGAATATGTGAGTGTTTGGCTTTCTGATTTGTAAAAAAATTGCATTACCAAGGAAGTTATTTCACAGTGATATTAAAAGTGACATAACTTGCTTGAAAGAAAGCCTGCAGTTAGGTTGATTCTTGATTCTGCTGCTGGTAATTAGGCTTTGTTATCTGGCCACATTGTTATTTGAATGCACACATTTTCATTTGCACACCAACTGTTACAAAGCATATGGACTTTCATAACAACCCCATATGCTCCAAGATGGCTTCCTGCTATCTATTTAGTATTTAAACAGATATGGGATTTCATAATGATCCTAAGGAGGACAACTTTAACACCTTTATCTAGCTTAATATATAGAATAATTTTTCTCTGTTAGCTTAGGGTTTGTACATTTTCATGTGCATTTGAGAAATATTTATAGAATATTCTAAAATACACTATTTTATATAAAATATCTTATATTAAATGCAAATAATTGGATTGTTCAGGCAACACTTTCATTTATAAACAAGATCCAAACTTTCACATATGTATGAATATATATATATGTATATATGAACATATATATATGAATATATATATGGGTACATGTGTATATCATAAGAGAGCAAAGGTCAGCTGAGGTAAGGAACTTAAAACAAGGTGTTTTTAACAAGTAAATGGAAAACTGTTATAATTAAAGTCACACATATTATCTGAGGACAATGTTCCATTTGAAGAGAACCCTAATTGGAGACAGTGTAAAATCTTTTGAGTATTTAACTTAAAATACCATTCAGACTGCTTAATGAGAGTTACTGTCTCTGTGAAATGCAACAATTTTAGATTTCAAGTGGGAGATTTCAATCAATACATTCAAGATTTAAAATGATTGGGCTTTGATGATATGCTTCCTTAGTGCAATATTTTTCCATGGTGAAAGACATATAATAATCTATCTTCTTCCACTGCTGAAAATGCTATTTGTGTCAAAGCCAGAGATTCATTTTTTATGCTATATAAAGTAGCTTTTGTAATTTTATAAATTATATATATAAAATATATATAATTATATATATAAAATATATATATATTTAACTATGGTAAAATACATGTATATTTCTTTTATACTGTATGAAGAAATTGCTCCAAATGATTTTCTGTTCAAACAATTTTATTTTCAATCTTTAGAAATTCTTTAAGAACAAAATGATTATCAGAAAGTTTTTTCTCTATAGAAAGATTATAGACACAATAACTTTGTAAACTACAAAAATAAATTTTTCCTTTTGCTTCTCAGAAAATGAGAAAAAGAAAACTTTAAAAAATGACACATATTTTTCAAATGTTTAAACCTTGCATAACACTGAGAAGAATTTATAAGAATGAGAAAAATTATTTTTTAGATATAAATCAAAATAACAATAACTAGATCATTCCAAATGGCATCCACATTAACTAATAAAAGTCCTATAAGCCAATCCATATTTTCTCATGCTAGTGGGATAAAGTAAGCTCACTTTCCTAAGTCCCTCTCTTTCTTCAGGTTCTACATCACAACTGATAGTTCTTGTGCCCATTTTACAAAACTCCATTAAGACTATTATCTATATCTCCTACTTTCACATTTGCTCATTTCTAGTCTTAAAGGTGTTATGGAAGTGATTTAGACCCATGATGGCTCATTAGTTTTAATTTGCAAAAACATAATATTTTATCTTTGATTTTCATTGTGTCCTTGTTGGAGGTTCAGATATCTTTAAACATATCTTAGTATTCATTTAATATTTTGAAATGAATAATAAACATAGATAAGTTTACTTTTAAATAATATGTAAGTTAATGTACAAAAGAACACTTATAGTGTAAGCACTTCTAACCTCATTTTCTACCTTTGGGGTAAACAGACTCTTATTATACAGGGTATGTGAACAAAAGAGTGAAGATCCAAGATGGCGACTAGAGTGAATAAGCAGAGAGTGTGAACTCCATAAATCAAAAATCTTATTGAGATGTTTGAGTCACACTTGGCAGAAGAAAAACACCAAGAAGAAGCAAAACTCTGACACCTCAAACCTCCAGACTGTTCAAAGCTTCTCCATGCCATGTTACATTGAGAAAATAGGAGGGCACACACACCATCAGACACTGGTTCCAAACCTGCTTGGGAGACACAGACCAACAGGTGAGCAAATAAGTGGCATGCAATATTCCTACGGATACCCCTGGAACAAACCAGCATAGCCCCTTGGTCAGACTGATCTGTGCCCCACAAAAAGAAAAAGCTGAATGATAAATAAGGAACTAAAAAGAACATGCAGTATAGAGGGAGTAGTGCTCTGAGTACACTGGAGAAGCGGGGAGGAGCAAGGAGCTGATCTCCACGTGAGCTTTAGTAAACAAAGCCTGCAAAAGTAGACATCAGACAAACCACTACACCAGAGAAGTGGGGAAGAGGAAGGAGATGACCTCCATGTGAACTTTCAGTAAACAAAGCCTGGAAAAGTAGATAGCTGACAGTAGACAGGTGATGAGCTGCAGCTTGAAATAGGGCAGATAACAGTCCACAAAGCTGTGTCCTGACCCAAACATCTGGTGAGACTACAACAGAGCTACTGCTTAAATATCAGCACCAGTACTGGATGCTGCAGGAGTAACACAAGAACTACTAAGGCTGAAATTCTATTGTCTGAACCTGGAATTTTTTTTCTTTCTCTCTAAGTGTTCATCTTGTTCACTGTTTGTTAGTCCACCATCTTTCCCTGTTGATTTCTTTGGTTCTCTTTTTTTTTCTTTTCTTTTTCTTTTTTCTCCTTCTTTTTTGGTGTCATTAGTTTTACTACTGTAAATTAGCTAATATTAAATTACACACAGACTAGAGAAAGAAACAGCACCAAGTGGAGCAATGGGAAGATGAAAAATGGATGGAAAACATTCTCATCCCAAAAATAAATTAGTACATGATTCAGAGGGAAATGAAGAAAATGGATACCCAGTTCCAGACTCCAACAAAACAAAGAGAGACAATCACAAGGAATCCAATGAATCCCACAACACCCTGAAAGAAGAAGACCTGCAAGAAAACACTAAGAATTTCATGGAGATGTTACCAAAATATACTGGAGGCATTCAAGAAATTACAAGACAGCAAAAATAAAGAATATGATAAGAAACAAAAACAAATAAGTGAAGTCATTGGAGCCCTATATAAATACCAAAGTGAAATAGAGGACACCATGGAGAGATAAATGAATTAAGGATGAAAATTGACAACATTAAAGAGGAAGTGGCCCATGGTATGGAACACCTCAAAAAAAAAGAATCAAACAAATACAAAATGGAAGGCCACTCAAGCAGATAAGAACAGACAGAAGACAGAATCTCAGAATGTGAAGATGAAATGAAAATGAAAGGAAAAACTGAAGAACTATTACCATAACAACTCAAAAACCTGTGAAAGGAATATGCAAGAATTCACCAACTCCATCAAAAGACCAAACCTGAGAATCATAGGCATTGAAGAAGGAGAAGAGGTGCAACCAAAAAGAATTCATAATCTATTTGACAAAACAATCACAGAAAATTTCCCAAATATAGAGAAAACTATACCTATGCAGGTACAGGAAGCTTCCAGGACACCAAACAGACTTGACCACAATAGAACTACCACAAGACATATTATCATTAAAACAATAAGCACAGAGAATAGAGAAAGAATATTGAAGGCTATAAGAGAGAAAAAAATAAATAACATATAAAGTAAAAACATCAAAATCACAGATTTCTCAATGGAACCCTTAAAAACAAGAAGAGCATGGAGTGAAGTATTCTGGGCACTGAATGAAAATAACTTCAACCCGAGGATACTCTACCCAGCAAAACTATCATTCAAAGTAGATGGAGCAATCTACTTTGATAAGTCTTCCATGATAAGCAGAAACTACAATAATATATGACCACCAAGCCACCACTACAAAACATTCTTCAAGAAATTCTGCAAACAGAAAATGAAAGCAAACAAAACCATGAAAGGACAGGCAGTACCAAGCCACAGGAGAAGAAAAGGCAAGAAAGTAGAGAGTAACATTGATTCAACTGCACACAATCAAACCCTTAAACAATAAAGACAACTGTATGACAGGGATCATGAGATACCTGTCAATATTAACACTAAATGTTAACAGACTTAATTCCCCCATCAAAAGACACCATTCCACAAACTGGATTAAAAAGGAAGATCCAACAATCTGCTGCTTACAGGAGACCCATGTCATTGACAGAAAAAAAGCACTGGCTTAGGGTGAAAGGCTGGAAGAAGATTTATCAAACCAGCGGCCCCCAGAAAATAGGCAGGAATAACAACACTTATTTCAGACAAAGTAGACTTCAAATTTACATTGATCAAATGAGATAAATTTACATTGATCAAATGAGATAAAGAAGGACATTCCATACTAATAGAAGGGGAAATACACCAAAAAGAAATAATAATTATCAACCTAACATCAACCTAACATAAACTCTAACACAGTGGTAATGGGAGACTCTAATACCCCCCATCACCAATCATAGTTCATACAAACAAAAAATCAATAATGAAATTCTATAACTAAATTACACCATATATCAAATGGACCTAGCTGATGTCTACAGAATATTTTATCCAACTTCTGCACAATATACATTCTTCTCAGCAGCCCATGGAACCTTCACCAAAACTGATCATCTTAGGGCACAAAGCAAGCCTCAGCAAATACAAGAAAACAGAAATAATTCCATGCCTACTATCTGATCACAATGCATTAAAACTAAATCTCAACAACAAAAACAACAGTAAAAAACATGCAAATAGTTTGAACCTGACCAACACATTGTTCAATGACAATGGATCATTGATGAAATAAAAGAGGAATTTAAAAGATTTCTGGAAGTTACTAAAAATGAAAACATGGCCTATCAGAATCTATCAGTCACAGCAAAGGCAGTCCTGAGAGGAAAGTTTATAACCATTAGTGAATATATTAAAAGGACAGAAAGATCTCAAATAAATGACTTAAAGCTTTATCTCAAACTCCTAGAAAAACAAGAACAAGTGAACCCAAAACAAGGAGAGGGAGAAAAATAATAAAAATAAGGGCTAAAATCAATGAAATAGAAACAAAATAAAACATACAAAGAATCAATGAAACAAAACGTTGGTTCTTTGAAAAAATAAATAAGATTGACAGACCCCTGGCAATCCTTACTAAAATGAGAGAAAAAATCCAAATCAGTAAAATCAGAAATGAAAAAGTGGAGATAATAACAAACACCACAGAAATCCAGGAAATCATCAGAGACAACTTGACAACCTATATTCTAATAAATTTGAAAATCTTGAAGAAATGGCAGATTTCTATATACTGATGACCATCCAAAATTGAACCAAGAGGACATTAATCACCTGAATAGATCTATAACACAAAATGAAACTGACACAGTAACAAAGAGTCTACCAAAAAAAAGTCCAGTATCTGATGGAATCTCTGCTGAATTCTATCAGACCTTTAAAGGAGAACTAATACCAACCCTCCTTAAACTATTCCATGACATAGAAATGGAAGAAAAAATGCCTAACTCATTTTATGAAGCCAGTATTATACTCATCCCAAAACCAGACAAAGACACCTCCAAAAAGGAGAACTATAGGCCAATCTCTTTAATGAACATTGAATGTAAAAATCCTAAATAAAATAATGGCAAACCAAATCCAACAACACATAAGAAAGATCATTTGCCACGACCAAAACTGCTGCATCCCAAGGATGCAAGGTTGGTTCAACATACATAAATTTGTAAATGTAAGGCAGCACATTAGTAGAAGCGAAGACAAAAACCACCTGATCATCTCTATAGATGCAGAAAAAGCCTTTGACAAGATACAACACCATTTCATAATAAAAGCTCTAAAAAAACTAGGAATAGAAGGATAGTACATCAACATTGTAAAGGCTATATATGACAAACCTACAGCAAACATCATACTTAATGGGGAAAAATTGAAACCATTTCCCCTAAAATCAGGAACAAGACAAGGGTGCCCACTATCCTCACTCCTATTCAACATAATACTGGAATTCCTTGCCAGAGCAATTCAGCGAGAGGAAGAAATGAAAAGAATACAAATTGGTAAGGAAACTATCAAAATATCCCTATTTGCAGATGATATGATCCTATACCTTAAAGACCCAAAACACTCTTCCCAAAACTCCTAGACACCATAAACATCTATAGAAAGGTAGCAGGATACAAAATCAATTTACAGAAATCATTAACTTTTCTATATACCAATAATGAACAAACTGAGAAAGAATATATAGAAACAATTCCATTTAAAATATCCTCAAAAAAAATCAAATACCTAGGAGTAAACTGAACAAATGATGTGAATGACCTCTATAAGGAGAACTACAAATACCTGAAGAAAGAGATCAAGGAAGACTACAGAAGGTGGAGAGATCTTCCATGCTCATGGATTGGTAGAATCAACAGAGTAAAAATGGCTATACTACCAAAAGAAATCTACATGTTTAATGCAATTCCCATCAAAATCCCAATGATATTCTTCATAGAGATTGAACAAAAATCTACCCTAAAATTCATTTGGAAACACAAGAGACCAGGAATAGCCAAGGAAATGCTCAGCAAAAAGAGCAATGCTGGAGGTATCACAATACCTGACTTCAAACTATATTACAAAGCAATAGCAATAAAAAAAGCATGGTACTGGCACATAAACAGACATGAAGACCAGTGGAACAGAACAGAGGACCCAGATATGAAGCCACACAACTATGTCCACATTATTTTGACAAAGGGGCCAAAAATATACAATGGAGAAAAGACAGCCTCTTCAACAAATGTTGGGAAAAGTGGTTATACTTCTGCAAAAAACTGAAACTAGATCCATGTTTATCACTCTGTTCTAGTATCAACTGAAAATGGATCAAGGACCTTAATATTAGACTTTAAACTCTGAAGTTGGTACAGGAAACTACACAAAACACTTAGAAAGTAATAGGTATAGGTAAGGACTTCCTCAATAGAACCCAGGAATCTCAGCAACTAAGAGAAAGTGTGGATAAATGAGACTTCAAAAAACTAAAAAGTTTCTATACAACAACAGAAATGGTCTCTAAATTGAAGAGACCACCCACAGAGTGAGAGAAAATATTTGCCAGCTATATGTCAAAGGACTGATAACCAGAATATATAGGGAACTTAAGAAACTAAACTCTCCTAAAAACCATGAACCAATTAAGAAATGGGCCACTGAACTAAACAGAAATTTCTCAAAAGAGGAAATTCAAATGGCCAAAAAACACATGAAAAAATGCTCACCATCTCTAGCTATATAGGAAATGCAAATCAAAACCACACTAATATTCTACCTCATCCCTGTTAGAATAGCCATCATTAGAAACACCACCAACAACAGGTGTTGGTGAGGATGTGGGGAAAAAGGATTCACTGTTTCTAAAAATTTAGAGGCTTCTTAAAAATCTAAACACAGATCTGCCATATGGTCCAGCAATCCCACTCCTGGGTAAATACCCAAAAGAATGAGACACAGATTACTCCAGAGTTATCTGCACACCCATGTTTATTGCAGTTCTATTCCCAATAGCCAAGATATGGAAACATCCAAGATGCCCTACTACTGACAAATGGATTAAGAAAATGTCTTATTTATACACAATGGAATTTTACTCAGTCATGAAGAAGAATGAAATCTTATCATTTGCAAGTAAATGGATGGTTAGCCAGACTCAGAATACCAAAAATTGTATGTTCTCCCTCATATGCAGCCTTTAGATTGAGGGCAAATACAGCAATGTGGTTGGACTTGGATCACATGACAAGGGGAGAGCACATACAGGAGATATAGGAATAGGTAGAAAACCCAAAACATGAAAGGATTTAATGTCCGCATTCCAGAGGAACTAATACAGAAACCTTAAAGCAACAGAAGTCAACATGAGAAGGGGATCAAGAACCAGTATACAGATCAGTTAGAATTGAATCATTTTGGGTTGTAACACATTTGTACATGAAAGCAATGCTAGGAATCTCTCTGTATAGCTATCCTTATCTCAAGTAGAAAAAAATGCTTTGTCTTTCCTCTTATTGCTTATGTCTTCTCTTCAACAATATTATAGATAAGGACAGAACAGGTTCTGCCTGGAAGAGAGAGGGGGTGAGGGGAGAGTAGGGGACCAGGGGAAGGGAGGAGAAATGGCCCAAACAATGTATGCACATGTGAATAAATGAATAATAATAATATAAAAAAGAGTGACATAGTTTTTTCCTCAATTTCCTGGAGTTTGTTCTCCTGTGAATTATTCTAAAATTCTTCATCCTTTTTCTTCCAAAATAAAAAGGTTCCTTGCTGCTGAGTTTTGTTTTTTGGTAGGATTGGGATTTGAGCTCAAGGGCTTTGTCCTTAAAAAGCAGATACTTTACTTCTGGAGCCATACCTCCAGTCCCAAAAGGGATTCCTTAAGGAAAAACATAATCCAAACAATGTGGTTACTAAATGTAAAGAATAAAATCTGTTAGGGACAATAGCAGAACCTAAGACAAAACAATGCAAAACAGCCAGAGTTGTATAGAGACTAAGATCAGAGAGACAGACATATGGCTATGTGAGCAGGAAGAGTGAAATAATGAATGAGTACAACAAAGGAAACAAAGCCATGAAGAGAATTACTTCAATGTTCATCAGCCTCAGTCATACATTCATTGAACATTTATTGTGATTCTCCTATGTGTTCAGTTCTGGTCATGTATCTAGGGATATAGTAATAAATAATAAATTTTCTCAATCCCCAAAGATCTTTTTTCCTGCTGGGGAATAAGTGACAGGCCATCACCAACCTAGTTGCTTGGATGATAAGAAATACCAGGACTGGCAACTTTTAAGAAAAAACAATTGCCTGAAATAAAGGCTACAAGTAAATAAGTAAATTTTAATGTTCTTCAGAGCAATACACATATTGTCACTTAAACCACAAAGATATAAAATTGATTGGCTTCATTGAAAATTGTTGGCCAAATGGAAAGTACACAGGGAATTGAAAAATGAAAAAAAAGATTATAATATTAACTTACTATTTCTGAAACCTGGACTTCCCTTATTTTTCTAAACTGAATAATTATAATATTTATATTTACCTCATAAGGAAATTGTGTGTAATACATTAATGTATAGTGTATCAAGCATGTGGCTTTGAGTATAACGGCTGTTTTATAAAATTTATCATTCTCTTTTTCATTCCACATAATACAGGTAGATAATAGTTAAAAAATAAAAAGAAAATTCAACAGAATTTTGTACATGTGTTCATTCCCAGAGTCAATCACAGTGCCAAGTACAAAATAGGTATTTAGAATATTCAAATGAAGGAAAAAATAAAGACTGGTAAAGGTGTTTCAGCAGGAGTATTAAACTAATTTTAGTGAATATATACATTGGAGAGACCAGAAAACATATATCGAAAGCCTTTGATCAAATAATTCCACTTCTATAAGGATATTCTAAGAAAGAAATATTTATTATTTGAATAATTTAAAATTAGTATTAAGGAGTCCATATTCTATTTGATTACTATTAAAATATCAATTAAATAAATCTATAGAAAAGCACTTTAAATTTGCACTTAATTTATATTTCACTTAAATATTTAATACCCATAATAGTGGTAATGATAATTTGTAAACTGAAGGAAAAAACAACATAATATGAATTAAAATAACACTGAAATAAGCATTTCATTGTAGAAAGGGATAGTGAAGTGTAAAAAAGGTGGGAAATGCTAAAGTAAGTCCCACAATTATCAGGTAAATAATTTGTAAATAATTGGTACATTGCTATCGATAAAAGATGTTCCTTTTAAAAGTATTTAGTTATAAACATCCACAGTCTTCATGTGGATCTGGCATGTTCATTTTTCCATTTGATTGTTGTATCCATACACATGCACACACACACATGCACATCTATGTTGAGTGTTTTTGTTCCTGTAAAGTTTAGCACATGCATCATCATTTCAGTATGATGGTTCACTAGAAATACAGCTTAAGAGAGGGATTCCTGCACATGTCATTTACTAAGCTTAGGAGGTTTTCTGGAGAGAGTGGGGTAGTAGTATAAAGTTCAAGGGGAGAAGCTAAGTAACAGAAACTTTTATCTAGACTGTAGCTTTGGACTGGTCGAAGGGTTACTTTGAAACAATCATTTCCTCTCAGAGCATATTTCTCCTTCTGACAAGGAGACAATCTTTTAAAATCCAGTGTCCTTGAATAATTGACTTGAGATGCCCCTTGCATTGGGTGGAAGGAAGTTAAAAGGCAGATTCTTGTGAAAGGAAAAGATCCTGCATGTACCCAGGCTGTTCTGTTTAGGGGCAAATATACTCATGTTAGGCACATTAGAGTGCTGGAGCTGTGGACAGTGGTCTAAAAGAGATCTGTACGGGACAACAAAAAACTTCCAGTATAATTTCTGTATTGGTGCTACAGAGAAAATGTGTTAAATATTTGTCTTTATTATTAACTTACTATCCTACCAATCCCATATTAATCCTACTTTTAAAATATAATACTTAACTAGAGAAACATATTGTCAAGAAATTTAGAACTTTAGGCTATTTCTTAATGCTATAAATTTATATTAGTTTCTGCCTTTGGCATATCTAGCATAACATTAAACATTATCAGGTGGTAGTAATATGCTTGCAGTGCATCTTTTAAACTCTTAGTAGTGATACTTTAATATATTCCTTATCAAATTCACGATCTTTCTTATAACTTCTCATATATTAATTGCAATAAAGAAATATATGCATTAAAATAACTTCATTCTTTCTTATGACACTTCATTTTCAGTTACACCATTTATAGCATAAGGTACAGTTTCTACTTACAGAGTTTTCCTCATTTTTGTGTCATGAATAGATTTTTAGTTCATCAAATGTTACACTATCTCAATTTTCATTCTAATGTAGCAGATTGTGTAAGGCACTGTCTAAAATGAAAGCAAACTTACATTCATCCAAATTAATCCCATTTGAGGAATGTTGATTTGTAATTGGTAGTTTTCCAATTTTTCACTCCATAATAACTAAAGACTACAAACAAGAAAAACAACTGTGAAATAATGTTATAACTAAATGAGTTTAAAAAGCAGAGAAAAAGGAAAATAAGTCTCTGAAGCAATAATAAAAACTAATAGACAGGTTCAGTATTCAACTTTTTGAATAAGTTTTAGCTCATATTTTCAAGATATTGATTGGCTTTATGTAGATTTGCAAACTTATTAATTGAACTTCAAATTGTTTTACTGAAAAGTTTTTTATCATTATTATTATTCATTTATTCACGTGTGCATACATTGTTTGGGTCATTTCTCCCCCCTGCCCCTGCCCCCACCCTTTCCCCCCATAACCCCTCTGCTTCCAGGTTTTAGTTGCATTTTTAAAGCTTTACACATTCTTGAAAATTCTAGTATATCTTTGCTGATTTTTAAGCAAATTTCAACCTAACTCCGTTTTTCTAGACACTATAATGTTATTTAAAAATTTGTATATAAGTGGAATTAAACAAAACATAGCTTTTATGTGTAGATTTTTATCTTGCTCACTTTGTGATAATTTTTTTTGTTATTGCTTTTAGCTAGAGTTTGTTCATTGTCATCATGCATCACCAAAGAGCACCACCATACATCTATATATAATGTAAATCATGGTATTGCTATTAGATTGTTCTAGTTTAAAGTAAAAACAAATCTGTAGGATTCTTGTGCATAGTTATGGTACACATGTATTCACAATTTAGCTGGATCCTTATTTAGTAGTATAATATCTGAGTCAAAAGTTACATGGTCTTTTAAAGCTGGGAGATAATAGAGAAATGTTCAGATTTGTTCCATTTTCTCTATATCCCTGTCAATAATCAATCACATACCCAACACTGACAGGTGGGTTGTAGTAATTTATTATAGGTATAATTTAAATTTTTATGATTAGTATTACTGCAAAACTTTTATAATTTAATGGCCATTGAAATAATCTTATGGAATTACTTTTTCCAATTATCTTCTATTTTTCTAAATTTGTTTTACTTGTTGATATACTCCAGCTTTTATATGTTCTGTATGTTCATCTTAATATAAACAAAAGTATCAAATGTTGTCTTCAAATGACCCAAACATTGTATGCACATATAAATAAAAGAAATTAAAAAAAAAGATTTGTGGTAGCACTAGAAAAAAATATATTGTCTTCACGACTGGGGTATTATTTGATATTTATATTCTTATTCTAATGTCAACAAATTTTTACTTTCATGGTTTGAAAGATTTATTTATTACAAATGGTATGAGGTAGAGATATAATTTTATACTTTCTGGTACTAGACTTATAAAGTAAGAGTGAGTGTATCTATGCATTTGTTTCTGGAACAAGTATTATTAT
Source organism: Castor canadensis (assembly GCF_047511655.1). Classification (NCBI taxonomy): domain Eukaryota; kingdom Metazoa; phylum Chordata; class Mammalia; order Rodentia; family Castoridae; genus Castor; species Castor canadensis. The sequence goes on from NC_133386.1 coordinate 59,449,855, forward strand.
ACTTCATATATGTATCTATTGTTATGATTATACCATACTTTCTAAATTAGATTAACAATAATTACTGTTTATGAATATCACAATTTTGTGCTCCTTCCTCAAGAAAAATTTGCCTGTTCTTGGGCCTTTGAATTTCCACAGAAGTTATGGAGTCAGCTTACCAATTTTTATGAATATTCTACAGGAATTTTGGCTCAACAAAGCCAAAATTTGAACTGGAATCTTGACATTATTTAAACTTCCAATTGTTATTGAATATTTTCTTCTCACCCATTTAATCTACATCAACATTTGAATTTGATTTTGAATATTTGAATATTCTTTTCTTGTTACACTATTGCATTGCTTATACTTTCTGTTTTTCCTCATGAATTTCAGTAATGTGGCCATATTTACTTATGAGACTAGTTATTATTTAACAGAATGTCACATTTTGAATATGGAAAATTGCAGAGATTATTTTGAACATCTGCTAATTCTCATCCTTCAGAAATGATTCTTGTAAGCTTTTCTGAGGCAATTAACCTCAGTAGCAGGTTCTTAATTCTAAAGGCAATGAAGAAACTCTAAACTGAGCTATAGCCCCTGTGAAGATCTATCATTCACAATAAATTTCTGTGGTCAAAGGCAAAACTTGAGATATCACATAACATTATCCTTTGGCTCTTGAAAACAATATTTGCACAATTATCATTAAGTAAATTGAAAGTTGTTTTAAGCTACACAATTTTGCATTCATTTGATTCAAAATTAGCAGTCAGTTTTCACTATGGTTATGAAAAAATACTTCTAAAGAAAGGTTGATATTCAAGGCTGACCTCTTTGGTTTTGTCTATCTGTATAAGTATATGCTACTTCTCATTTCAAAAAATATTCTTATGCTCTCTCCCCACAGGGGCTGAATCTTTGGATACTTTGTCCAGTTGAAGCACATAATGTAACTTTCCAAATCTGGGCCTGAAGAAGGCTTCAGAGCTTCTGCATTCTACTAGGTGGAACTGAGGGAGCAAGCAATAATGTTCAGCTTACCTACAAGAGACAGAAGTCACCCAGAGAAGTTCTAAAGGATGGCATGCCATATGGAAAAAAGGACCAATGGAGGACAACTAAAGATTGAACTATCTAGCCTCAGGAACAGTTCCTATTGCCATCTGAAATGCAATTATATATAAAATTTATAGTGCTACCATTAAAGAAAACATCCAAGTTAGTGTAGAAGATTCATGGATTTATGACATATATATAATAATTTTGTGAATTTTTTAAATGGAGAAATAGATCAAGAAATCAGAAATTTTCATCTAGAAAAGGGTGCTGTCACGACAAATACAGAAAGCATATGGTTGAATTTGGCCATACTATATAGGTGGAATGCAAAAAGGCTATTAGTGAAAATTTGAAGGATTATGAGGAATTCATTATTGGAAGTAAATGTTATATATTGTAGAATGATTTGCAAAACAGTCATCAAAGATAACTTGGAAGATGAAAAGCATCCCTAAAAATCTTGTGGATTTTGTTACATAGATTTCCAAGACTAAAGTTTAAAACGTCAATGATCTTCATTTATTTGCATAAAGTAAAACATTTCCTGACAGAAGTCTCATGAAATACATTGCAAAGAGAATTTCTTGTGTTTGAACATAGTAACTACTTACACATTCTCAGACTTCTTGGGTAACAAAATATTAATGAAAAATAGCCTTAGTTTAGAAATCAAAAGTAAAGCACTACTAGACAAATATGACCTCATGGTAAAATTTAGACCCATTGTTAAACTTTCAGGGAGATATGACATGTTATCATCCCTGTGACTGTTATCTAGGCTAGAACATATTCAGTGGTATGAAACCTGTAACTGCACCAAATAGTGAATTGTTTTACTAACATTTTAGATGTGGTTCACATGTACATCAGGTGACACAGGAGGGACAAAAAACAGTAGCATTATATTTAGTCAGATAAAGTTCATTATTACTTGATAACTGAAAAATCTCAGTTTTTTAAAGTACCAGTTTTGTACGAATAGGACAGATAGTCCATCAAACTTCTATAGGCAACAATAAAACTGAGAAAGATACTCAGTGAACACAAAGACCATTTCTTGTGGTTATGAAGAGTGATTTATGGAGTGGAGTAAAAGCCAAATGCTCAAGAAGCACTCCTAGAGACAGGAATTGGTCCCTAACCAAGAACTGCCAAAAAGTTATCAGAATTGTCATTGACTATTCTGTTTCCCACGTTTCTTCTAAATAACTGGGAATACCTGCTGTAATTGTATTATCCCTCACTTCCCAGTTGTGCCAAGCTTGTAGAGGCGGGCAACTTGTCTCTATTTTCAACAAGCCATTCAGTCAATGGCATCATAAAATTGTTCAAAACATGGAAATAGGGGGAAAAAAGTTACCAGAATTTTGCACAGTGTAGGGTTTGTCTTCAAACTTGATTGGACTTTTACTTTGAAGATTTTACAAATCTAGAGGAATAAGTGTTGGTTTATGGATTTCTGAATAGTAAAGATGCAAACATCATTCTTTTGGAAAAAATAAGCCTAAAAGTAGAGTTCATTGCCTTCTAGGATATTAAAAAGTTCTGAATTTAACCCAGAAAGCCTAGTCCAATATATCTTTATTAAATTGTCCATGATTACCTAACTCATCTTATTACAACCAGTTTTAGTATATTTATTCACCTCATTAGTTAATAAGAAAGTGAAATCTTGAAAGTGCACATTTTACAATTTTATAAGCTATAGTTTATAATAATTTGGAAACTACTCTTTAGTAATAGGAAATATATCTGTGGAAAAGTTCCCATGAAACAATTCATTAAAACTTCATTTTCATATGGATCTAATTTAGATGAGAAGACCATGGATTTTGAGCTGATGTCACAATTGAAGAAGAATTTGGATGTAGAGATGGGGACAGAATTTATTTTGTACATTAGAGGGACAGGAACTTTTTTACCAGAGTGTGCAATGGTGTAGCTAGCTTCCAAAAATGCTTACTAAGGTTTATATCTGTTTTTGGCACTTGGAAGTTTCTTTGAATTCAGAGGTGTAGTCTATGTTCCTGCCCCATCATTGAGCTGTGTAGGAATCTGTGACAGCTTTGACTAAGAGGTTTTAGAGCCATTACTGTCCTTGGACTTCTGAATCAAAAGTGTTAAGAAGCTTTGACAGCTCAACTTACTTCACTTAAAAAAAAACTTTTGGTTAACATGTATTTATTTTACATACTAATGTGGCTTGGTATATTTCAAAAGAGGTTTCATGCACTAATCAAATCCAGCCTTCTGCCAAAAAAATCTGCTTTCTTTTTATGAATTTTTTTCTTTTGAAAATTTTATGAAATTTTCTTTTAAGATTTTTGAAAAGCATACTCTACTTCTTTACATTTCTTAATGTCCTTAAAATCTAGTCCAGAAACTACTGTGACTTCGTGCCCAACTCCAAAACTGTTTCTTATTTTTTTAACTTCATCAGGAAAAATTCAATGATAACCATTAGAATGAAATATACAATATGGCTGTAAATTAGATTTCTTAGAAGATGGAGAAATTGATATTATTCATTTCTTAGAGCTAAACACAAGTACTTTTTGGTTAAAGATATTTCAAATCATATGTTAAATATGGGTTTAACTTCAATACTACATTAATAAATAAATATTAATTATTAATAAGGCAATTTAAATCATTTTACAAACTCTCTTATGCTTTGTTAATTCCATGAAGTATACCAATACTAATTTTTAAAATCAGGAATTACTTATATTTGTATGAACATTTTTACTGTTATATTTAATTATATACCATTTATTATTATGTAATTATACATAATAAATTTATATAAGTATTTATAATATTAAATTAATACTATACATTTAGATAAAATAAATTTATGGAATAATTTATGGTGGGTCTAAACATCATTTTTAAAACAATAAATTATCATGTATATTTTGAACTGAAATAGGATTTTTGTAAATTACCTAATATGTGGGAGTAGGATGGTTGTTTTATGCCTAAATTATTTACTTGATAATGAAAACTAATGTTTAAAATATTTTTATAAAATTTTCAGAATCAAACATGTTTTATTTTTATTTTGATAACCTTTGAATTCTGAGTTATCAGTTTAAATTATACAATCTATATCACATTAAAACCAGTGAATTAGGTCACATATATAAATGTATGATAGTCAAGTCTGGCTGCATTTTAATAATTTAAAAATAATTGCAAAAACAGAACAATAAAAACAATAATTTCAAGTGTTTTCAAAATTTAAGATATCTATTATATTCTCATTAAAATGTGTGGAAACAGTACATCAAACCACAAATATATAAATTTACTTGGCATTCTACTTATAGAAGTATTTGTCTGCATAAAATATCTCATTCAGATTTGGAAACCCAATATACCAATTGCTAAAAAGCAAATGACCATAAATTACATATTGAAAGCATTTCATAGGTAAATTAAAACAGAAGAACATGAAGAAATGGATCTAAGTATTTTGGGAAGTGAAATTCAATGGACTTCATATCTTTCTACAGTCTATCATAAAGGTCCATCTTTAAACACTGAGAAATGTTCAGCATAGTGTCATTTTTTAAATGTTCTGTTGAGGTTTTATTTTGCTTGTTTGGCATTTTAAAAAATCAATTAATGGATTGACTATTCAACTATTTCCCGAGATTGTTCCTTTTCCTTTAAGACTTTATTTCTCTACATCTTAATCACTATTTTATATTTTAATTTCATTTTGTGCATATGTACTTATAAGAAAAGCACTGTAAACATACTTTGACAAATAACTTCAATCAATAATTTTAAATAAACTTTTGTTGGCTAACAGTGTTTTTGCAATACATATTTGTATGTATCCACAGGAAGTAAAAAGTCATCTAATAAATTTCCAGAAAATAATAACAAACAATTTACAATAAGGTCCATTATTTAACCATAAAATATGAATGCTATTATTAAGTAATTATTTTTGAGAGGCTTAGTGGATCACACCTGCAATCCCACCTACCAGGGAAGTGAAAAACAGTAGGAATGCTCTTCAAGATTGTAAGACCAGATCTCAATCAATAAACTGATATGGTAAGGCCCACTTGTAATCTAAGGTAAGCTGGAAGCCTTGAAAGAAGAATGGTGGTTCAGACATGTCTGGACAAATGTGTGAGACTCTAAACTAAAAAAGAAAAAGGTCTGAAATCATTGGTCAAGTAGTATAATTCTTGTCTAGCAAAAGTGAGGCCCTGAGTTAAAAACCTAGTACCACCAATAAAAAAAAGGATTTTTAACAATGAATATTCAAAGGTAAAGAAGTAACTGCTTTAATAAAACAGTTTTTATGTAAAGAGAAATTAGAATGGTTAATTCAGATAGAACTTAATTTTATCATAATAAACATATAACAGAATATAAAGAAAATGCATTGTGAATGTTTTGTCCTTCCAAATAAATAGTTGTCAATCATACAAATATAAATTTAAAAGCATGTTGAGTGAGATCAGCAAAGTCTTAGCCTTCCCTATCTCTGGGGACTATGTGGCCTACTATTATTAAAATTGTAAGTATTAATTTGGATAGTCATATCCCATTCAGGTCTACAGGTAATGAAAAGCCATCAGCATCTACTAAACATAGGAATAGACAAATCTGCACAAGTGTGGGAAATTTTAAGCAATTCTGAAAAAGTAATTCCATTATGTAAAATAAGTAATTCAGTCCAGTTTTAAACTGCATTCACAGCAACAAAGATAATTGATACTTAACTACATCTGGAATCTTTTAAATACATGTAAGTTAAAGTAAATCACTTATGTCTATCACTGAGTTTCATAGGATCTCCTAAAGAAACAATGCTGATACACAACCATTAATATAAGATTCTGCAGAACAAATTAGATAAGAATAAGAAATAGCAAATCTTCCATCTTTATTTTGGTGTAACCATTGGTTCTTTGACTGATATCAAAATATGATATCAAAATATGAATGAAGAGGGGTAGTTATCAAGACAATTCACGCCATTTATAATATTAACTAAAATTCATACCATTAACATGTGTAAACAGAATCATACACCATAATTTATTTTTTACATGAAAACTAAAAATTGATCTTTACACATTTCATATCTTACAGTTGATTTAACTGAGGTTCAGAGCTTATAAGTAACTAAGATCATAATGGCATAACGGAGAATTTGATACTTGAACTCAGAATCTCTGATATTAGTATTACTTCTTAAAGGAATCCTTTTCATATTTTGCTTTGAACATCTTACTTTTAATGCAAAAAAGTGAAAAATTTAGACTTGGTATTTTTAAGAGTTCAAAAGAAAAAAAAAAGCATGGTACTTAGAGATTGCCAAATTCTTCCTCTTCATTGTCTGACCATCAATCATATCCATCCAAAGGTATGATCTTTTCCTTATAGGAAATATGCTTTTGTCACTTATTGGTAAGCTAATGAAAAAATATGAGCACTTAAACCCTAAAGTAACTAAAAGCATAACAATATTCCTAAAATACGTATTATTTCTGAGCAAACAGATGTACACATAACTCTCTAAATCTTGAAATACTCATTGGACGCCTAATGTAAGCTTGGCACTGCACTTATTGTTGAAGATATAGTTAGAAATATAACAGGAAAATTTCCATTTTCATGGAAATTTATTTTTAATAGCTGAAGGTAATAAAGAGGAAGATAGTGAACAAATCAAACTTTAGATAGTGATAATTATTACAGGTAACTTAGAATAGTATCTGGAAAATGAAATGAAAGCACATATTATAGCTAAGGAGTACACCATATGCATGTCTGCAGGGAAATGTTTTATGAGGAGAGAAAATCCCTGAGTATGCAGAAGCTTGGCCTGTCATTGGAGCAAAACGTTGGCCAGTGTGTCTGCAGCAGAGAGAACTGAGTAGGGAAGTGCCCAGAAATAAGGTCAGAGAGTTGGGAGTGGGAATTTGGAGGAGAGGGAAAGGGTAGGTCATTTAGGACTTTTGGATTTTATTCTGAAAGACATGAGAAGCTATTAGTTGATTTTAAGCAAAGGAATACGATTCTTTGGTTGACAATTTAAAAGAATCACACTGGCTTATCTGTGGAGAATAGACGGTAGGAGGGCAAGATAAAAAATGAGAAACAAGTAAAAGCCTCATTAAACAGTCCTGGTGAGAGATAATGGTGGTTTGAATGAGCCTAGCAAAAGTGGAGATGGCAAAATGCAGTCATATTTGTAATACCTGTATGTTTTGAAGATAATGCTAGTAGGATTTGCTGACAGAATATGTGAATCAGTAGACAGGGTTTGGGGAAGAGCATGTGGGAAAAGGCAAAATTCATTCAGATCATTCTTTCTTAGTAGTGTCTGAGATAAATAAAAGAACATTAGAACTATTTCATCTTATTTTGGAGTTGCTATAAGGTATATATGTATAGTTTTCATTTCACAGTATTTGTAAGTAAAAAGGCAAATGTAAAATTAAAATGTGTAAATTATGTAAAGAGAAGAACAGGTCAAGTGGAACTATACTAAATAAGATGAGTCTTACTTGTGTAGAAACAAAATAGAGTTCCCACTGATTCACTCTGGCATTTTCTGCTGATCACGCTGGTTACTTGAAATTGAAAGCACTGGCTGAGACAGTTGGTGTAAACATGGCCAAATGGAAATGCACGTAAGTAGTGACATGATTGTATCACAACATGAACTCCAGGAAGTGATTCAAAATGGAGAGACTGCCTTTCATTGTAGTATTCCTTGTTTATGTGAATTCTGAAAACTAATCTCATCTCTTTATACTGAATACAGAGGAAACTATATCTCTTTTGTGTTTGCCTTTTTGTCTGGACTTGGGAAAGCTAATAATACTCTTATCTTACATATTTTTCTATCATCCAAAACTTCTACATCTTATACCACCATTTATGATTAACAGCCTATAAAAACCTCAGATTTTAGTTTTCTCATTAGCACTTAGAACTCCTTAGTGACAGTCCTTCACTATGTCCTTATTTGGGATTTTTCCATGGTGAATCATAGGAATGTCTTTATTGCTACAATGGCAATATATGTTATCTGAAACTGTCAATCATCTTTTATTTTTATTATGCTGTAATTTTTAATTTTAGACATATGTCAGTAGAGTAAGAGCACCTTGAGTTCAAGGAACATGTATTCCTAACACACAACACAGTACCTTAATACATATTTACAAAGAAATCAGTAAGTGAATGAATATGTTGTCTAAGTTATGAAAATGAAATTATCCATGTAAATGTTTAAATTAAAAAGAGAATTTTACAGTAAATGCTTTCGTAACATTTATTTCTGTACAGACAATAAAAATCTAATCCCATGTAAATGCACTCTTTCAGGCTTCTTTCATCACAATGCTTTTGAGATTCACCCATGTTTCACGCATTAGGGGAAAAGAAATCCCCTTTATGGATAACAAGTATTTCATTTAATGGTGAAAGACTGAATACTTTAACTCCATTATTGTGAAATCTTCGCCATCTGTCAGTGTACCTTATTCTGAGGAAATAAAAACAAAAGTGAGCAATCATGATGTCTCCTAACATTTTTGTAAATATTCCTTTTAATTTCCATCATTGAAATATTACTCATACTGAAAGAGGAGTTTTGTATCCCAGGCTCAAACTCTTGGGCTTCCATACTCTTAAGTTCTGCCACTTGTCCCTATATGCCAAATAAAGAGAGATTGTGAAGGGCAGAGAAAGGAGATTTATTACACAGGCTGGAACACAACAAGAAAAGCGGCAAAAAAAAAAGACATTCAGCCCATCTTCAGCCATCTTCTGGCATATAGACGTGAACTATAGGTTTAATCAGCAAAGAACTAACTAGGGGCACTGGGAGAGAGGTATGCATAGCTAATCAGTGCCAGTCACAGGTGTGGCCCTATTCTTCAGAGGTTCCAGAGAAGTTGTTACACTTGGTAGCTTATCTAGTCTAAGAAAGTTCTACTGTTAGGGATAGTTTCTGTCCCTTGTCACGGAGATGTTATTAGTTCTGTTCTTCCTGGAATCCAAGGTGATTGCAAAATGACTGCAGAGACAATGGCTTAGTGCAACAACAAATACAAAATGGAGAGATGACAAGCTGTTCTCCTGCTTTTAGTTAATTTTCAGCCTAAGTAAGTACTCAGTGCTTTTTAGCAAAAGCAATTTTAAACACCTCTTACAATATGTGCCTAGAGAAAATAGAGCACAAACCAAGTGTTTAATAATATTAGACGAGGTGAAAGTTCTGTCTCTTATGGTCATTTAGCTTGGTTAGATAATTAAAACTTGAAATCTCAAGACAAACATATTTCATTTGTTAGATTTAGAAGATGAATCTGCTTATTTTTTATATCATATTATTTTATTGATCTTTTTCATGTCATGATTATGGCAGTATAGGATTTTTCTCCATTTAGATTCTTTCTAATTATTCATACTCTGTTTAGAATAAGTTCTTGACTACATTTCAATACATGTGGCTTCCTCATCTTTCATATTGGAGGACTTGGCATAATGTAGGGGAAATAACATACACTGGAGAGCAAAGTTACTTTAGATTTGTTTTTCTGCCTGTTACAATTTATTATCTATGTCAGCATGAAAAGTTGAGAAACCACTGCATCTAACAATATGTCCTCTGTGATACAATGATAATGACTAGTGGAATTGTTGTGAGGAAGAGATTAGACATTAATGTAGATATTCCATAAATGTTAGTTACCTCTTAATAATAACTGAGTTATCCATTTTGACAGACAATGTTTCTTTTATTATAGCCACTGGCCATGTCTCTTAGTTACCAATTGTCTTCCTTTCCTTTATTAATGTAATTAGTCTTCTTTCCCTAGCTTGTTCTGATCATGTCTTTACTGTTGAATGCAGTTAGGATTTATTTTTCCTGCCTTCCTGAGATATAATTGACAAATAAAAATATTGTATAAATTCAAGGTGTCCAATGCAATGATTTGATATGTGCATATATCAAGTAATAACTACTACCATTGAGCTAATTAGTACATTCATCACCTCTTATATTTGTTATTTTATGGGGGTGTGGTAAGGACACTTAAAATCTACTCTCTTACCAACTTTCAAGTGAACAGAAGTGTTTTAACTATTAACTGTAGTGACCATGCTGTACTTTGGCTTTCCAGAATTCTTTAATTTTGTCATTAAAGTTTGTGTATTTTACCAACATCTTTTAATTTCCCCACTTTCTCCATCTCATGGCGACTACCATTTTTTCTGCTTTTTTGAGTTCAACTTAGATTCCACTTCTAAATAAGGCTATACAGTGCATGTTTCTGACTTGCTTATTTTATTGAGCACAATGTCATCTAAATTCATTCATATTGTCATGGATAACAGGATTTTCTTCTTGTATGGCTGAATAATATTCATAAATAGATATATATCACCATAAATTAAACTGGAGTTTTGAACCCAAGGCCTCCCTCCTGAAATTCCACATGCCAGTTCTGGCCACCTGCCCCTAAATGACAAGTAAAAAGGTATGGTGAATATAGAGAAAGGAAATTTATTACACAACTCAGGACATGCCATGAGAAGAGGAAGAGTGAACACTCAGCTAATCTTTAGCCATCTTTAGGGTACAGACATGAGTTACAGGTTTAAATAGACAAGGACCTGGGGGCAGGGAATAAAAGGTACGCATAGTTAAACAGTTCAGTTTCAGGTATGGCCTGATTGGTCAAACCTCAGTTGACTATTGTCTCAGTTTTTGTTCTGGAAGAAGTTCCGAAGTTGATGTCTGGAATTGTCAACTGTTAGGTGGTCCTGAAAAAGGTCTACTGTTTGGTGTAGTTTCTGTCTCTTGTCATGAAGATATTGTTTTTCTCCTGCTTTTAGTTAATTCATGGGCCCAAGAAAGGAATCAGTGCTTTTTAGTAAAAGCAGTTTAAGCACCTATATATGTATTTCACAATTTCAATAAATAGTATATTTTGAAAAAAAAATGAGTATTTACTCCATAGCAATGTTTATAACATTATTATTTTCCAGAATAGATAATTGAATTTAAAGACCTACCCATATAGTAAGAGAAAAATATGATTTAGTAGAAATAACAAGAAGGTTTCACCTAATATATTGGCCTTCATTCACTGACTGTATATGGCTCCTTTTTTTTTTTTTTTTTTGGTGGGACTGAGGTTTGAACTGAGGGTTTTCTACTTAAAAAGCAGGTGCTCTACCACATGAGCCATACCTCCAGTCCAATTTGCTCTGGTTATTTTGAAGACAGGGTCTCATGAACTATTTGCCTGGGCTAACCTCATAGTGCAATCCTCCTTATCTCAGTCTCTTAAGTAGATAGGATTAAAAGTGTGAGCCACTTGTACTAGCTGTTTATGGCTTTTTAAATGTGGGTTTCTTAGAGGAATGCTAAGAACAGGCCCAGGCTCATAGGAAAGGTGGGTTGTGTGTTATGAAACAGAGTGAGGAGAGAAATGATGTACAAATGCACTCTGTGCTATATTCCACATAAAGAACATAATAATTAATGACACAGAGTATCTTCTAAGAGCAAGTTGGTTCATTTAGATGATTATAAGCAGTGGACTCTTGCATATATTTATGCCATATGCACTATCTGTTTACCAAGCAGGTGATTGAATATATTTGCTATTTTAAGTTACTTGAATTACACCAAAATTTATATTTTGTTTTGGGTCATTCAGACAAATGTTTCATATGTTTAGGTAAGATTAATTTTTTTAATCAACATGTATTTGTCAATAGATGTCAGTGATTATTTTATTCTAGGCCTAATTATAAATTTCCTTACTTCAATTTCCCCCAGTTCAACAGTATTTCTCAACAAGAAATGACATGGGTTGTTTTTATTCTTTGTTTGAAAAATAAAACATTGGCACTAAGGATCAAGGAGGTTTACAGCCCAGTTTTAACAGAAGGGGCAAAGAATGTCAACTCTGCACAACATGGAAGAACTGAAAAATGTTAAAATGCATTTCTACAGCTTTAAATAGAATTCCAGTATCACATCATATTACGTCAGTGAAAAACAACTTGTCCATCAATGGAGCTTATGTTGTTTAGAATAATGGGAAAGAAATTCACAAAAAGTGTCTTGGAAGCAGATAAACTTCATGTTTCTTGTTCTACTTCATATGTTAGGAACATATTTATATCTGATAGAATAACTAAAACAAGCTATAAAGGTGAAATATGAAATAAACAATTTCTGCCTTGTGAACTATATTTACAGTTAGGTAATTATAGCTTGGTTATCTTATTTCTTAACAATCACACTTGTAATTGAAATGGAAGAGGAAACCACAGTATAACATTACAGCAACTCATACAGATAACAATGCATTCTAAAGAATGTGATACATATATTTTACAACTACTGTTCCTTTAATAGACTAATGGTTTGAAAACTTTCTTAAAATGCTCAAAAGCTAAGGAAGAATTTCAGTATGATGATGAAATTTTAATATCAACTTATTATTTAAAAATCAGGGTTAAGCAGATCTGTAACATGTAATGAAATTGAAGCAGCAATAAAGAGCCTGCCAAAAAAGAAAGGGACCTGGCAGATTCTTCACTGAATTCTATCAGACCTTTAAAGAAAGATACTATACCCAGAAAAACTATCATTCAATATTGACAGAGATATAAAAATCTTCCATGATAAACAGAAACAGAAACTAAAACAATATATGATCACCATGCCACCACTACAGAATATGCTGCAAGGAATTCTGCACACAGAAGATGAAAGCAAGCAAAACCATAAGAGGACAAGAAGTATCAAATCACAGAAGAAGAAAAACAAGTAATCAGAGAGTAGCATTGATTTGGCTGCACACAATCAAAAGAAAGTAAAGGGAAGGAATCACCACATACCTATCAATATTAACACTGAATGCCAATGGACTCAACCACCCCATCAAAAGACACCATTTGTCAAACTGGATTAAAAAGGAAGATCCAACAATCTGTTGGTTACAAGAGACCCATCTCATTGACAGAAATAAATACTGGCTGGAAGATTTACTAAGCCAATGACCCCCCCAAACAGGCAGGAGTAGCAATACTCCTATATATATCAGAAAAAGTAGACTTCAAACTTACATTAGTCAAATGAGATAAGGGAGGACACTTCATAATATAATAAAAGGTGCAACAAATCAAAAGTAAATAACAACTATCAACCTATATGCACCCAATATCAGCATACCCAATTTCATCAAACATACAGTAAAGGACTTAAAAGCACATATAGACTAAAATACAGTGTAGTGGCAGACTTTAATACCCCTCTATCACCAAAAGATGGGTCATCCAAACAAAAAATCAACAAAGAAGTCCTAGAACTAAATGACACCATAAGTCAAATGGACCTAACTTATATCTACAGAGTATCTTATCAAACAACAACACAATATACATCCTTCTCAACAGCCCATGGAACTTTCTCAAAAATAAATCATATCTCAGGGCACAAAGCAAATATAAGAAAATAGAAATAACACTCTGCATCCTATCTGATCAAAATACATTAAAACTACAACTCAACAACAAAAACAACAGCAGAAAATATGCAAATAATAGGAGGCTGAATAACACATTGTTCAATGATCAGTGGGTCACAGAAGAAACAAGAGAGGAAATCAAAAGGCTCCTGGAAGCAAATGAAATACCACCTATCAGAACCTATGGGACACAGCAAAGGCAGTATTAAGAGGAGAGTTCATAGCCATGAATGCATACATTAAAAGGACAGAAAGATCTCAAATAAATGACCTAATGCTAAAACTCAAACTCCTAGAAAAACAAGCAGAAAAACCCAAAACAAGCAGAAGTGGAGAAATAATAAAAATAAGGGCTGAAATTAATGAAATAGAGACCAGAAAAAAACATACAAAGAATCAACAAAGCAAAAAGCTGGTTCTTTCAAAAAATAAACAAGATTGACAAGCCCCTGGCAAATCTGACTAAAATGAGGAGGGAAAACACCCAAATTGGTAAAATCAGAAATGAAAAAGGGGCGATAACAACAAACACCATGGAAATCCAGGGAATTATCAGAGACTACTTTGAGAACCTGTAATCCAATAAATTGGAAAATCTTGAAGAAATGGACAAATTTCTATATATTTAAGACCACCTAAAACTGAACTAAGAAGATATTAACCACCTAAACAGATTTATACCACATAATGAAATTGAAGCAATAATAAAGAGTCTCCCAAAAAAGAAAAGTCCAGGACCTGATGGATTCTTAGCTGAATTCTACCAGACCTTCAAAGAAGAACTAATACCAACCCTCCTTAAATTTTCCATGAAATAGAAAGGGAACGAACACTGCCTAATTCATTCTATGATGCCAACATTGTATTCAACCCCAAAACAGAAAAGAACACATCTGAAAAGATCATTCACAATGACCAAGTCACCTTCATCCCAGGGATGCAAGGGTGGTTCAACTTACACAAATTCATAAATGTTATACAGCACATTAATACAAGCAAGACAAAAATCACTTGATTATCTCAATAGATGCAGAAAAAAATCTTTGATAAGATAGATTCAACATCATTTCATGATAAAAGCTCTAAGAAAACTAGGCATAGAAGGAATGTACCTCAACATTATAAAGGCTATATATGACAAACTTGTAGCCAACATCATATGTAATGGGGAAAAACTGAAACTGTTTCACCTAAAGTCAAGAACGAGACAAGGACACACTCTATCTCCCTCCTATTCAACATAGTCCTGGAATTCCTAGCCAGAGCAATAAGGCAAAAAGAAAAGGAATAGAAATAGGAAAACAAATAGTGAAAGTATACCTATTTGCAGACAACATAATCCTATACCTCAAAGATCCAAAGAACTCCACCCAAAAATTCCTAGACACCATAAACAGTTTCAGTAATGTACAAGATACAGAATCAACTTACAAAATCAGTAGCCTTTCTATACACCAATAATGAGGAGATTGAGAAAGAAAGTAGGAAAACAATTCCATTTACAATAGCCTCAAAAAAATCAAATACCTAGGAATGAACTTAACAAAGGATATAAATGACCTCTACAAGGAGAACTATAAACCACTGAAGAAAGATATTGAGGAAGACTACAGAAGATGGAAATATCTCCCTTGTTCATGGATTGGCAGAATCAACATAGTAAAAATGGCTATACTACCAGAATCATTCCACGTGTTTAATACAATTCCCTTCAAAATCCCAATGACATTCATCACAGAGATTGAAAAATCTACCCTAAAGTTCATTTGGAAACACAAGAGACCATGAATAGCCAAGGTAATACTAAAAAAAAAAAAAAAAAAAGCTAGAGGTATCACAATGCCTGACTTCAGCCTATAGTACAGAGCCATATCAATTTAAAAAACATGGTACTGGCACAAAAACAAATATAAAAGCCAGTGGAACAGAACAGAGGACCCAGATATGAATTCACACAGCTACGCCCACTTTGCTTTTGACAAAGTCGCCAAAAACATACAATGGAGAAAAGACAACCTTTTCAACAAATGTTGGTGGAAAAGTAGTTATCTGCCACAGAAAACTGAAACTAGATCCATGCCTGTCACCCTGTACTAATATCAACTCAAATTGGATTTAGGTCCTTTATATCAGACCCAAAACCTTGCAGTTCGTACACCAAAGAGCATAGAATACTCTGGAAGCAATAAATTTAGTCAAGGACTTCTTCAGTAGAACTCCAGCAGCCCAGGAAGTAAGAGAAAGATGGACAAATGGGACCATGTGAAATTAAAAAGTTTCTGTACAACAAAAGAAATGATCTCTAAATTCAAGATACCACCCACAGAGTAGGAGGAAATATTTGTTAGCTATACATCAGACAAAGGACTGATAACCAGAATATATAGGGAACTCAAAAACTAAATTCCCCAAAAGTCAATGAACCAATAAAGAAATGGGCAATTGAACTAAACAGAACTTTTTCAAAGAAAGAAGTACAAATGGCCAAAAAACACTGAAAAAATGCTTACCTTCCCTAGCCATAAAGCAAATGCAAGTCAAAACCACATGAGATTCCACCTCAATCCTGCTAGAACACCACCACCAACAAATGCTGGCAAGGATGCAGGGAAAAAGGAACTCTCATACACTGCTGGTGGGAATGTAAGTGAGTATAGCCACCATGGAAAACAATATGGAGGCTTCTTAAAAAACTAAACATAGATCTGCCATATTATCCAGCACTACCATTCTTAAGGGTATATCTGAAGGAATGTGACTCAGGTTAATACAAAGTCACCTGCACACCAATGTTTATTGCAGCACTACTCACAATAGCCACATTATAGAATCAGCCAAGAATCCCCACTATCAATGAATGGATTAAGAAAATGTGGTATTTATATACGATGGAATTTTAATTACCCACAAAGAAGAATGAAATTTTGTCATTGCAAGTAAATGGATGGAACTAGAGAACACCATCTTAAGCGAAGTTAGCCAGGCTCAAAAGGCAAAAAATCAATGTTCTCCCTTTTATGTGGATTATAGACCTAAAACAAATGCAGTAATATTATTGGACATGAGTCACACACTAAGAGAAGAACCTGCATGGGAACTTTAGGGAAAGATAAGGGAACCTAAAACTTAAATGTGGTTGATGTGCTGACTGTAAAGAAGAGAACATAGTAATCTTAACCTGGCAGAGGCCATTATGGGACAGGGACTAGGAAGTAGTGAAGAGTTCTGGTAGAGATAAACCAATGTGGGATATAATACACCTGTGCATGGAAGCAACACTAGCAATCTCTCTGTAGGCCTATCTTTCTCTCAAACTAGAAAAAACGCTATGTCCTTCTTATTACCTGTTATGTTTTCTCTTCAACAAAATCAGAGGACAAAAGGACAGAACAGGTTCTGCCCAGAAAGAAGGGTGGAGGGGTGTTGCGTGTGGGGTGTGGGAGGTTGGGATTTCATCTGCTGATATGCTCATAGCTGAATGGGCTATTAGGAAGTACGGTTTGGTTGGAGCAAATAGGTCACTGGGTCATGACTTTAAAGGGTGTATCTTGTCCCTAAGCTCTTCCTCCATCTCTCTCTTTCTGATCTGTCAGCCCCCATGAAGTGAGCAGACTCCTCAGTCATAGGTTTCAACTGCTATATTATTTTGGCTATATTGGTCTCAGATTCAGTCTCACTTTGGGCTCAAAATAATAGTCCCATTTGACCTTGGACTGAATTCTCTGAAACTGAAACCTGAAATAAATTGTTCCATCTTTGATTTTTCTTAGATATGTTGTCACAGTGATTGGAAGTTGACCAATAAATTTATATTAGAAATCTTCCTTTTATTTAAGTCTTCCTGGCTAAACTCTAGAATGTGAGCTGAATAGAGCCTGGAAAATTTGAATGTTATTAGGTATAAGTAAACTTTGTTAAAATTATCAAAACCGCAAACTTCTTTGGAAGCTTAATTTTCCAATACCCTGCAAATACAGTTTCCAGTTAGTAGGCATATGTTTGTTAGGTCTGAGTAGCACCTGAACTTGGTTTTTAGAACAATTTCTTTTTATGCAATGAAATTTTTTGGTCCAGGTTCTCTTTACTTGAATATCTCATTTTAGAACTTCTTAGACATGAAATACAGGAAGATATTAGTTTTATTTTCTATATGAAGAAACCCATCACTTAGTAGTTGAGAATAAATATAAGCATAAATATGATATAATGGAGGGGGGAAAGGTAAAGAAAGGGAAAAAAGTGAGAGGAAGATGGAACGGGGGAAAGAGAAACAAAACTTCCTTGGTGGGGTTTCCTCTCATCCTCTCAGTTTTAATAGCTGCTGTCCCCCCACCCCAGAAGAGTAAGCACAAATCATTTTGGTCAGTATTGTTTTGTTGGGTTTTATGTATTTTATATCATACAAAGATAGATAGATACTAAGATACAGAAAAATTAGAGTAATAAAGTGAGATGAATAACAACATCTAGTTTTTGGAGCTTTGGATTTAGTTATATTAATGTTGCATTTTTTAGTTTTTGCATTATCTATCTCAGTATTCACTATAACCAATTTAATCTGACAATGAAGGAAAAGAGGATTTTTACAATTCTGATAATCTATATTCAATAACTTACATAGAACAGCAAATTATTGCATTTTATATTCCTCTTGCATGTGAGAAACTGACCATTGATACAGCACAGAATATTCTGAGTAAGTTCTGAATTATAAAAATTAAATTACAAATAAACCATTTTTTGACAAAAAATTCCTGAAGGGGATTCTTAGATTGAATTTAGACAGGATGAAGCAATAATGTAGTGATAGACAATATATTTGGGCTAAAGGAAAAACAAACATGACCAGGTATACTTCAGAAAGGTATAGTTTCGCAGATGAAAGAGCCACAAATATGAAACATATGACCTAACAGGGGTAATTTTAAATTCTTAAAGGAGTGTGGAGGGTGAACATTACACCAGACTAAAGTCTTATAATGAAAGACAGGCAAGAAGGCAGGATAATATCATAATGTTTGTTCCTACCTTTAGATGGGCATGTGATCTGTGTGAGAACAAAGTGAAGGAGGACATGGGTGACAGCTTAGTTACTTAGTTGTCAGGGAAAATTTAGCCCTGACCCCATACTTGTAAACCTGACTCAACAAACATAGTCTGTGAGGTAATTGGACATATGGATCCTAAAAGCAAATGTAACAACCATTCACTGCTACTGGATCTCTCTCTGTGGGGTATAACCAACAGTCACATATTTATCAGCAATTTTCCTCCAACTTACAACATTCCCACCAGGGGAGACCTTCCAGAGACCTTAATTGCACCAGTTTATAAGTGCCCCTCCCTTCAGAATTGTTTGCCCTGTCTTACCATTAGGTGTTCTGTGCAACTGCCTGCCTGGTACACACTATAATCCATCTGTGGACAGAAGGTGAAGAGCCAAAGGGATGAAGAACCAAATGATCTGATAAAGTGAAGCATTTAAGGAAGGATAATAGTGCAATCATATTGTAAGTTTGACAATATGGGGAAACTTCAAAAAAGTGGGTGGAAGTTTAAGGAATTACAGTGAATTGTTGGTTTTTATATATTGTGGCTCTAGTAGATTAGGTAATGTTTGCCTTGTCCCCAAGGTCATAAGCAAAACCTATAATATAGGCAGCTCCTGCTGCTGCTCAAGATCCTCCTGTGGCTCACAGGTGTAATGAGATGTTTCTTTACCTCATGCCTGTCATTCTGTATCCAAGGACCTCCTTGATACCATTGAGTGTGGGATTCCACTTGGGATTCTTTTTTTTCTTTTTGGCAGCATTGGAGTTTGAGCTCAGTGCCTCATGCTTCCTAGGGAGGCTCTCTACCCTTGAGCCACTCCACCAGCTCCCTCTACCTGGGATTCTAAGGTTGGAACTTTATGTACACATGGGTAGCACTTGAATATCACGCTGGTAGTGGAATCTACCACTTTTGCAATGGGCTCTTAGATTCAAGGGAGAGTTGTGGAAGGGGTGAATCAAGTTTGATATATTTGATACCTTGTAAGAACTTTTGTATATGTGACAATGTACTCCAATACAGTACAGCAATAAAAGAAAAAAAGAGCCAAAAGAACTAAAAAGTTCACATCTTGTCAGATAAAGTTTGAACAACAGAAAAAGGGGATAGTTGCTGACTGAGGAAAACACTTAAGAAAATAAACACTAAGGGTAATATTAATATTTGATGAGCAAATGGAATAATGAGTCCAGGAGCAATATTCCTTACAGAGAAAATTTGAAAATTTAGATGCAAGTTTTTACTAAATTGTAAATGTAAAAATTTTCTTTCCAGCTTACTTTCTTGATTTTATTCATGAACCTACTTAAGTTCAATGAATAATTAATGTCTTTAGGGCATTTAAAAACGTCCATAATCCTCTTACATTTTTTGTTTTATTTAGACTTTGAGTTGATCAATTTAGACAAGTATTATACTCTCATTTTTCTGAGATGATAAGCACCTAATTTGTGGATCCTAGAGTTGTAAATTAATACAATCATAGGTTTTAATTTCAATTTTTTGTTATGTTTATGTGCTCATTGTACATATTTTGTTATACACATTGTGATAATTAGAGGGATTATTGATTTCACAAATAATCTAATTAAGATATATCATCAAGAAAATTTTGATTTCACAAATAATCAAATTAAGATATCACCTAGAAAATTTTGAATGAACACATATATAAACAAATAACTCCAGTACCCATTTTCATAAAGTAGATCAAACTGGCTTTATAGATTATTTGTTCTTTTTGCATAAATACACTTTTATATAAACAGTAATTATATTGCATCAACTGTGTGCTT
This sequence comes from Castor canadensis, assembly GCF_047511655.1. NCBI lineage: Eukaryota > Metazoa > Chordata > Mammalia > Rodentia > Castoridae > Castor > Castor canadensis. The sequence continues at coordinate 59,470,289 of NC_133386.1, forward strand.
GAGTTCCTTACAGAAGGAAAACAGAAGTTAAGATAATGCAAGTGTAAAGGAGTGTGGTTTAGAATTGATCAGAGTTAGTTTAATAACTCCCATTTCTAGCAATGTAAAGGATAGGGATGCCATCAATTTCCTCATAAATGGTCTCTAAAAGTTCTTGATGTGATTTATTTAAAACATTACTTTGAATGTACAGATAAGCTGAGAGAAAAGTTTAAAAATATTCTACAACAATTTGTTGATATATACTTATGTATAAATTTCTCAAGATAATTTGGAGGCTTGTTATTTTATCTGTATACTTCTATAAAGTTTTATTCTACATCACTGTAATTTTATTCTACTATGCTAGTTTTCTACTGCTTTTGTAACAAATTGTCACAGAATTAAGTAGTTCAAACAATAAAAAATTTTAAAAGTAGTCTTTTAGAAGAGGTAGAACATGTAAACAGAAAAAGATAGTGGTAGCTGCAGGCTAAGCAATGTGGTGACTAGCAGAAGAAAGAAAAAGTAATAAAACTGACCTCCCCTACCATTTGCAGAGAGGAAAACAGCCTAGCCGACACTTTGATTTAGTCTATGAGATCCATGTTAGAGTTCTAACCTCTGGAATCAGATGATAATCAGTTACTGTTGTTGGCAAGTCAATGATAGTTAACATTTAGAAGAAAGGACTTCTAAAAATTCTCACTGCAAGGAGATAATACTTTTAGGTGATGAGTATGCCTACTACCCTGATTTGATGTTTATACAATGTATATCTGTATCAAAACATCACATTATTCTTATCAAATATGTACATAATTATGTATTCAGAAATAAAGTAAAGGTTCAAAATATAGGTTTGACTATAGTATTTAAAATAAAAATAGTGTCTCCTTCACAGTAAAGAGGAGGCATGATAACTGATCAATAGAAAGTATTTGTGTCCCCTAAATTCAAGATTCCTCTCACCTAGGGCAACTCACTATATGTCCATCTCTAGACTCAAAAACAATGGGAATTGATACATACATACTGACACTTATGCTTCTTGCTGTGCCATAAATAGTAAAGTCAAGTCTATCTATCTATCTATCTATCTATCTATCTATCTATCTATCTATCTATTTATTCATTTTGAGTCAAGGGCTCATATTTTCTCTCATCATCCAAGAAAGTGTTGACTTGTTTTTAGTTTACAAACATTGACTTTTCAGATCTTCCCAATTCTTAATGAGGTAACACTCTTCCTTACTCAATATTCAGTGTACTTACACTGGTAACCTTAACTTGTACATCATGTCATCAATATTTGCACCATAGAAATTGGCATCCACTAGAAATGATAGTACCCCCCCATCATAAAAACGCACCAGTTCAGCACAGGAGTTAGAAGTTTTACACAGTTTAACCAGTATTTAAAATTGTCCACACAGGAAATAAGACAAAAAGTAGTTTTATGTTGAATTTTTTCAAACAATCAAAGCTCATAAATTGTAATTTATATATACCCTGTCAGATAATAGCAAAAGGACAGAAGACTCCCAAAATACGTTGAGATTACCATAAACCTAATTTCCTGTAAGAGTAGCATTGTAAAAAAAACTAATTATACTTACAAATAAACATACTAATGTCCTAAGCACAATAAAGTCAATCAATTTTAATACTGTAAACGTTTGTATAGTTTGATTATGTTTACATTATTTGACAAATGGTCACATTTGAAATATCTTTTAAAATAAATCATTACATTCACAGTAATGAAAAACAGTAAAATATTCTAATTTGATACATAAATCAATTTACTAGAATTTGGAATTAAGTCACGATTTTACAAAATTGCAAACTTAGAACAAAATGAAACATCATTAAACATCTGTAAATGATGGCTTTGAAGGTGTTGAAAACATTCTTTATGGTTGTACATTAAATCTTATAAATCCAATAAAATGTGATGCCACCACCAATTATGTACAATACTCAAAATTTTGCAGCATGAAGACTGCAAAAAAGTATTAGAGACTTAAATGAGTGCAATTTAACCATCATTCTTTATGCATACTATAACTACCTGTTTAGAAAAATCCAAATAGCTTACATACAAATAGTTAAATTCAATAAGGGGACACAGAAGGAATTTTATGTGTAAAAATGAAAGTTCTTAAGAATTAATAAGGAAGAATTGAAAAATTAAATCGCATCACATTAAAAAAGCTTCTGATCATCAAAGTAAACTATTATCAGAGTAAAAAGACAGACTAAGGAATGAGAGAAAATCTTTGCCAGACTCTTATCTCACAAGTCTACATATCCTGGAGATATTTACCTGCAAACCTATGTTTATGCTGTGTTCTTCACAGCACAATATGTCATTTGTAGGAAAATGGATGGAACTGCAGATCATCACGTTAAGTGAAATCAGCCAGACTAAGAAAGACAAAAATAATGTTTTGGAGAGTAGGAACTATCAGGTGGTGTATGCACATATGAGCAGATCATAATAAAATCCATTTAGAAAATCTTCTACGAAAAGATTTTAAAGAAAGGAGGGTTTGGGGTGGGAAAGTAAGAGTTATAGAGCAGTTGAATGGGACAAAAATACATTATCTACAAGTATGGAAACATCTTAATGAAACCATCACTGTGTACAATTAATATATGTCAATGAAAATAAGTTTTAAAAATAATTAAAGCCTGCCCTAGTGGATCATGCCTGGAATCCTAGCTACTTGGAAGTTGGAGATAGGAAAAATGCAGTTTGAAGCCAATCTGGGCAAAAACAATTAATGAGGCCCTACTTCAAAGAATAAGCTAGGCATGGTGGTAGAATTTTCTAATCTTAGCTACACAGAGACATCCTATACATATAGGAGGATCACAGTCAGAGGTTGGCCCAGGCAAAATGTGCAGTATCCTATCTAAAAATAACGAAAAAGCAAAAAAGCACTAGAGGTGGGGCTCAAGTAGTAGAGAATTTATTTAGCAAGCCTGAGGCCCTGAGAGCTCCAGCAGAACAAGAGAGATAGATTCCACACCCCCCCCCCAACTATAGAGTCTGGCATGTAATCAGGAAAGGTAACGCTATTGAAATAAGGCATATGGTTTAGTTTAGGACAGCAGCAATTGCATTCATGAAAAGTAATCAGGTGTTGTAAATATTTTTAAGATAGAATCAAGAAAATAGGACATTATGTTTTGCTAAACAGTGAAAGAAGACACTAAAATGTGATCTGTATTTGCAATATATATAAAAACAAAGGATTATTATGGAAACAGAAAGAACCATACTAAATTTAAAGTGACAAAACATAACCAAAGAAAAGGAAAGTAACAGGGATAGCAAAAGAGAAAATTATGGAAATGTTTTATGTAAAACATTTTATAAAAATGCAAAAGATTCAGTCTCATTAGTGGTCACAGAAATGTACATTTCAACATGATTGAGATGGATTTGCACACAGATTAGAGTAGTCCCTCCTTCAGAAACAATTAAAATATCTAGATAATATATATAAAGCAATGTGTTCTGACATTGAATAAAAGGTAATCAGGCTAAAATTCAGGCAGACATGAAACAAAAGTAATATGCTTCATTCTGTCCCATTTCTGTCCTGCTTTCTGCTTGGAACAGGCAGCCCTGGAACAGGGAGGCTGCTGTGTAGGATCAAGTAGAGTCACTGAGCTGAGAAATGGAACTGAGAATTCCCAGAGATCACAGTGCCTGAATTTCTGGGGCAGATATCAGAGAAGGAGTTATAAAAACAAAGAGCTTCAGACATTCACAGGACAAACTCATATGAGTGTCCAAGAGTCTTTGGCTAGACTCTAAAGTGTACATAGAGCTACTAAGCTGCCTGAAATTTATTAAATTAAGGAGAACAAAATCAGAAGGATATCTAATTTGTCATCATGAAATATGCTAGCAGATCTTGGCATAGCATCTTTAATTGGGAAATCTTGATGTGGAAACACATATAGACACACCCATACCACATAATAAAACAAATTTAATTATGGACAATGACCAAATTCTGGAAACAAGTCAAATTAATATGAATAGCTGAGAAGGACTGGAATTTTGGATGTGGCTCAGTGGTATTTGCTTGACTAACGTGCGTGCAGACATGGGTGTGATGACTTGTAGTGAAAAAAATAAACACTGTACCTCCAAACACATACCATTTCCATAAGTATTGCTGGAGAGGGATGGTAAGGGAAATAAGTATCTGAGGACTGTGAACCATGGCATTAAGCAATGACTTTGGTCTTGTTTAGCTTTTTAAATTGTAGGTTCTGGGTTATTTCTTATGTAACTTCATTTTATCATTTCTGCAGTCTATTTATGCTGTTTTCCAACTTTAAAAATATTAGCAATTCCTATCAGCATCAAATGGATCAGAGAAAATAGTGTTCACAAAAATATGAACTGTTCCCTACTATGTTCACAGTTCACAAATTCAAACCAGATGCATAATCAAGTCAAAGATACCACATATGTAACGTATATCTGCAAATACATTTTCTGAAAATGAGATCCATAAAATTTGAAACAATATGAGGATTTCTACATTGATACAGTGGAAACTATACAATGCTACAATACATATTAAAAACTCAGTAATGGATGAGAACTATTCATTATCGAATGTCACTTATAATTTCATAAGAATCCTGACCTCCATGGCTCACAGCATCTTTTGAAACTCTCCTAGTTTTGCAGGCCTCCTCAAAGACTTACAGGCAAGTGCAAATAATGTGTTTTAATGATTGATGTTTTGAAATCCTATGAAGTTTAAAATAAGATTTGCTAAGCCAGATACTTGGTTTAATTAAGGTTAGGTACTGCATATAAAAGCACTGGGAATGAAGTATTGGATGTCTGTGCATTCTTGATAAGCATTTTTTTCATCTGTCAAAAGAAGACGGGTGATCATGCTTTATTCTGTGCTAATGGATTTTCTCTTTGCTAACAACCCCAGAGCTTCAAGTGAAGGAAAATTGCTACATATCTCCATTTCTTCGATATCCATATTTTTCTATTATTTTATTCTTAAATCCAGATTTGAAGTGTTTCCACACATATATTATTTATGCTTGATGCTTCAGGTTATGATATGTGACTAAAGAACAAACTAGACTGGAAAACTATATATTTATCTTTTCTTTTTATAAAGCTAATATGTGCTTTCTGGAAAGTGAATGAGTTTGAAATTGGCAGTTTTAAAATTTACATTGTACTTATTAAGAGATCACATACCAGAAAAGAAGATAATAGATATTATTAAAGTAATATTATACCAAAGCACTAGATAAAGGTTATATTTATTCTTTTAATTGTTTTTAAATAGGCAAGAAAATATAAAAGGTAATGATGATAAAATTTAACAATAAATGGTTTGCAAATCAAATGTCATTCTTCTATTCTGTCCACCAGTGGAGACCTGAGGTTTCTTCTTCATTTTCTTCTAGAAATATGATCTCCATATTTATATAATGATCTACAAATACGAATAGATGAAAGCTACTTTTTTCTTACACTTAGCACTGCCAGATGGATGCAAATGAATCATAGTTCTCTACTGGTATTGGGGAGTTCATAGAAATAGAAAAGGAAAGAACAGGATCTTATAAAGAAAAGCTTCAAGCCAGACTGCTCTGTGGCATCTAGTATTTGTTTTATTTTTATTACAAATAATATCAAAGTAATATATATGCAAATTTTGCAATCCAAAGAAACACATTCTTCATGCCTTTCTCATTTCCACCAAGACCATGCTTCAGACAACCATCTTCAAATGTTTCTGGTTTTATTTCTTATGATGCTGAAACTCCAAAAGTCTATGTAATTTCTAGGCACACTGTTTATTGACTACCTAATATAAAAATAATAAATTAGTACCTAACTGCAATCATCTTTAACTTCTTTCCATTTGCTTTTCCAAAACTTGATAGCTGAGTTGTTTTTAGCTCTTGTCTCATAGTGAAAAAAATTTTCCTTTTAATTTCTGGCTGATTTTTGACTGTGTCTTTATTTCAGTTACTTATTTTTCTACCCTTTCTCACCCCACACATATATGTATGGAGAGTGTGAAGAAAGTTACTTAATTATTATGTTATATCTTATAATAGCTTCTTTAAAAAGAACTTATATCCAGAAGAGCATAAAAATCTTCCTCTGGCAAACTCATTTTCAGAAAAAACTACAATGCACTTCTGTAACATTTCTAAATGTTTTACGTGTGCAATAACTCATGCATGAATGCATTACAATATAATTAATTGGTTTTATAAAGTTACAGTCTTATTTGTGCTACTGCTTTCAAGTTATAATCAAATTAATAAAGTTCTCTCGAAACTGCATATTTTGCATATGGGTTTCAGGATAAACTATTGGGAGTACAAATGAATGAAGACACTTACAGATCTTATATTTTCACAGATATTTTTAAATAGTACTCTACAATTTATATGTTGATTTGTGCCATAATTATTTACACCGACATGCCATATAATCAATCATTCCTTTACTGATAAGCAAAACCATTTATCACATTGTGTTTTAGTTCCCATGTGTTCAGTTGTTAGTGAGGATAAGTAACTTTTCATGTGTTTATGGCTCATTTGTCTTTCTTTTCCTGTGAACTCCCTTTTCATGCATCCTGTCTTGAGCTGTTTATTTTTATAACACACATTAAGATTTGTTTTCATGTCTCATAACCATACTTTCGTATGGTACATATGTTACAAATAACTTACAAGATTGTCCCACAGTATTTTTGATATTCATATTTATTAAAATAGATTTTTCGTATGGTACATATGTTACAAATAACTTACAAGATTGTCCCACAGTATTTTTGATATTCATATTTATTATAATAGATTTTGATATTTTCAGTCTTTTCTCCTAAACATATTTGGCTGTTTGAGAAATAGTTCAAACATTTTTCTCTATATATACTACATCCATGCTTTCATTTATTTTGTTTACATTTTTTATTCCAACAGAGAGTTAAATATATTTTCTTATGTTTGTTTGCATGATTATTCTCGAATTTATACTTGGTAACTTGTCTTCAGTGTTTTAAAGGGCAAGATTTTTGTAAAAACTACCACCATGTTAGTGATGATTTTTTACTTGATTTATATCTACTTATCCTTTAGCGATCCAAAGTTCATCAGGAATGTCTAGGAAATTAAAAGGTTTTCTAAAATTTTTTTGTTTCATATGAAGCAGATATCTGTGGTTTGTCTATTCATTGAAGCTTCTCAGTTATAACTACACTGTGATTTTCTTTTGTTTTCTAACTTTTGTTCATTATGCACATATTCATTGTGCATAGATTGCTTAATTTTCTCTTATTCTATTTTTCATATCCTAATAAAGACCTTTTTAAGTTACCCAGTTTTGGTTACTTGATTCAACATTCTCTGATAGTTTCTCTTATTTTCACTAAGTACGTTAAACTATTCCTATCATCTCTCCACAAGCATGATAATCATGTGAAGTAATGCATATGTTAATTAGCTAGAATGAGTCATTCCTCCATGTATATATACTCCCAAATTTGTTGTATGCATTAAATATAAACACTTTTGTCATTGTAAAAATGAAAAACAAAATATATAGATAAAGAAAATTAAGTTAGAAATTAGAAGCATCCTTTAAGTTCACTGCTTTAACATACCTTTCACCTGTATTAGTATGATTAACATGGAGTAGAGTGGGAACTTTTAAGGTGTTTTTGTAGATACGGTCACCAGTGTACAGTAGATTAGTAATTTAAGTTGATTGTATTATTGCCTGATATTATCAGCTCAGCAAATGTAAATCTGAGTATCTAACCAGTTTCACTGGACTCTCGGGGACCATTTAGCAGAACTAGCATTAAACTTTTCACATTTGCTTTTCAAAACTTTCCTTTTACCCTTGTAGTACCAGACTATACATAGGTGAGAAGGGAGCATCATCTCCCAACATGAAGCGGTAAACATCCATGGAAAAGGGAGTCACATTCATTTACTCCCAGCCACTAACTTTTGACTAAGTTAACACTGGCGAACATCCCAGGCTCAAAAGTGGGAAAAGCTGGATGTGGTGTACACACTTGTAATCCCCAAACTCAACAGGTAGAAGTAGAAGGATCTTGACTTTGAGACCTGCTTAGGTTACAGGAAAAGATCTTCTTTCATAAAAACAAAAACTAGAAAATGAGGGAGAAGCAGTGATGTAAGAGTAATGGTTCATTTTCACAACTAGGCCAGGAGAGAGACAGAGGGTCAGTGGAAGATTTTAATTGTTGACACTCATTCAATTTTCCCACGTGTTCCTGAGAGTCTTGAACAAATGAGACTTAAATTATCCTGCACAAGTTCACAAAGAGGATTACATTCCAGAAGGATGAAATCTAAGAACCATTATGTAAAACAGAAACTGAAATCTGAAAGAAAACCAAAATTCCTCCTGAGTGTTCCCACACATGCAGGCTGAGTCCTTATGATGTAACAATCATAAACCATGAGAGAGCCTCTGTGTATGGCTGCCTCACAGCTTAGAGCTGGTAATGTCTAGATTTTTTTTTTCAATCTGGAATGAATAACTGGAGAACCAGATGTATTTGATTTTGAGTTATTTTTGAACAAAAAAATTCACTCATACCTATTTTTATTACATTCCTTTAAAATATCTATTCACTCAAACCATTGGGAAAATGTAGCAGAAAAAAACATAATTTTTAAGTGTTGAACAGAAATGGAACCAAGAGCAGTTGCTTAAGTCATAAATGCTACTATATATATAAATCTATTTTAATGCCTTTGTTATATCGTGCATTTTGTTGCAAACCAGAGCTCAAAAATCATGTTTTATGGGAAAATTGTAATAAAAACAAATATATAATAAGGATATATATTTCCTGAAAGATCAGTTTGTATCCAACAAGAAGTTATCTGTACCTGTCAAGTAATTCCTGTCAAACATTGAAAATATATACTCACCAGTACCTCCAGGTTTTGATAAGAATAGTTCCAGTTGTGTGAATGTAAAACTATGTTGCTGCATCTTAAAAAAAATTTCCCCAGACTTCTCTATTTGCTAGACAATGAAAGTAAACACTTAATGTTTATTGAACAGGATTTATGAAGCTGTCAGTGAACTGACACATGGCAATAAAATGCATTGTGGCAAGAGCCTAGATAATCTGCAGCTGAATGAATTACACTAATTCTGGTGCTTGCATATTCATGGTATGGAAATAGTTCTTGTAACAGATTTCTTCATTGTCTGCAGGTGCCACAGCGTGGTTAGAAGTAGAGTTAATTGCACTCTAGGAATTGTGGGAATTCACACGTCCATAGAATTGGCTTGTTTTCTGGAAGGGTATTCATGATTTGTGCAAGGAAGCCAAAACACCCATAATTAAATTATCACAACTGAAAACACTTAACTTTTAACTATTCAAAATATAGATAGGAATTTCTTAGCATTTCATTGGAATTGAAAATTTTTCTTCATCTGGGAGATATTCCAGTTAACATACACATTTGTGTTTCAAGTTTAACATCACTGGATTAAATGGAAGTGTTGGTAACCTCACTGCACTCAAGATATATGTATAGCTGCTCAGTGAGATTACATAATTCTGTAAAGTGAATTAGAAGAGATGTGCTGCCTCACGGGCATACTAAAAGCAAAATGTTTTATTTACTTCAGCAGAAGTTACATTAGAGGATTTCCAAAAGAAGAGAAATTAATTATGAAAAGATGTGTACACTATTTGTTGAAACCAAGCTACACAGTTTCATTGCAGAACTCACTTGGAAGAAATGTACCAATTTCAGGATTTTGAACTGGTCAAAGATTAGGGATTTGGTGATTTCATTTGTTTATCAGAATTATTCTGTATGTCAGTTTTTATTTACAATCTGTGTTCTATTTTCATTGACACCCTGTATTTCTTTGTTACAGATCTCTGGTTCCTGAGAGTTTTTTTGGTTGTACTTTGATTTTTACTCATTCATTTAATAGTAACAAGTGTTTGGAGGACAAATACTGAAGGAAAAATTGGACAATAAGATTTATTTTAGTACTGTTAAAATGTATGTGATAAAGAATGGAAATATCATGATGAAACCCCTGCTTTTATACATTTTAAATCATGCCAATATTGAAACATAATGACAGAAACAAACATAATGAGAAGTACAAAAATTATGTATAGAAAAATAGAAAAATCAATATACTATGTTATCTTTGGAAATTAAAGGATATTTTTAGGAAAGCATAGACTTTAATTTGGAAAAGAAACTTATTTTCTATTTAAGTGAAGAAAACATTACATTTACTTAGAGTGATTACAATGTTAAATGATAGAGATTTAAGGTGATAAATTATGGGAAGACATCTCTTGACATGCTGTTGGTAAAGGATGTGTAAGGGGCTATGGCAGGGACGAGTATGGGAGGGATAGCAGAGTAACTTAGGAGACATAAATCTCATGATGGTGAATTTGAAAGGAATGCAAGCACTGCCTGAAGATTTATAAAAATAAGCATCTGCAAATCTCTTACATTTGTAAATCTCACAACTATATGGAGGATAAATATAGTAAAAACAGAAGGGAAGGGCATTAGTAGTTGAATCAGCTAGATATAATTGGAGAAAAGAAAATTTTAAATTTTAGATGTTTGGATTGTAACATCAAAGTGACACCTGGTGACAATACATTATATATATTGTGATACAAAGTATGACTGAATACAATAAATACATTTATTAATGTAGCATATTGATGTAATTAATTTCCTAAGTATATTCATGTGTGAAGTAGATATCTAGTATGCATAAATTTACATGTAGCCCTTGAATCATAAAAGGAAAGCTTGGTATTGTTTCCAAGAGAATTTAAATGTATGAATTGTGTAAATAAGAAAATTTAACTTGTAAAAGCATCTGACCATAAAGTAAAGCTCCTAATACAGGCATAATATTCAGTTTTCTATAAAATTTCAGTGTTAAAATGGCAATTTTAATGAAAAAGTCATACAAATACATTGTGGAATAATTAAATCACCACCAAAGACATCTCTTCCCCCACTGAGGCTTCACTTTTTTTTTTTTTTTTTTTAGGATTGGAGATTCTGAGAGGAGACTCTCAGCTATAATACTGTCTAAATATATTGTTTACAAGGCAATATTATTTTTTCAAAAATGAAGTGATATCAGAGTACAAAATAATCATTAAGAGTGCAAGTATAAAATAAATGGAAAATATATATTATATAAATATATAATGTATATCACAAATGTTAATTATTCTTATTAACATTTAATAATATATTTAGTACATCAAAATGTTTTCATAATGAAATTAACCTCAAATGCAGTTTAGTACTAATAGAATAGTACTCATAGCCACAGAGATTCTTAATTTTATTTTCAATTTAAGTGTGAACTCTTTTCTTTGGGAATTATTCATAACTTCTGAGTATTATTGGCAAAGACTCCTATAAGCTAGTTTTGTAGAGAGTCTATACAATTTCTCCAGTATGGCAAAGTCATGACATTGTCTTCACATAAATTCAATGAAAAACATTTGTCATATATTTAGAGTGATGTCACTATATACATACCAATACCCAATTTTAAAGTATTTCATGGAAAATTACATCTGGTAAGTTTCATTAGCCAATCATGAGAATGTTTTTTGGTTGCTTGATCTTATGTTTTCAAAAACTTTTGACAGCAGTTGAGAGTATTTAAGCTTTTGGAGCAATATTAAATATATTATCAGTCACTCTAAAGTTTTAAACAGACCAACAATCTAAAAGATATACAAGTAAATCTTTACACATTATTATTGTAGCATTTCAGAATATTTGAAACATTTGTTTTTCTTATTCTGCATTTTTTTGTTCAGGTACTTCTACTGTGAACTGTCCTCACTCTTGGGTTTCACCAGTATAAAAAGTAACAGAAATTGCAATTCTTTTGAGGGTTTGATATTTTTATAAATCTTTTACACTTTTACAAGGGACTCTGTACCTGCTTTATATGACTTAAAAAATATGTTAGGTACGCATTGTTCATTTGGTACTTAGAAGACTATTTTTAAACTCCCCTGATTTTGAAAGACTTCATGCCATTGCAACATCACTTTTTTTTTGTAACTCTACAAAGCCATTTACCTCTTTTAGACATTTTGTAATTTAATACAGGCACTTTAATTTTACACATTATTTTTGTAATTAACTTTTATTGAGTTCAGTTTCATCATGTTATTTAAGGTTGTTTAATTAAAATATTGGTTTCACTCATTAAAACAAATTAGAGATAGGCAATTAAAATGCTCAGTTTATTCTACCATAAAGGTACTATAGTCAGTGGCTCAGTTATAGGTTGATCACTCTGTTAAAGCCAGTTCTATAGAGAAATTTGTTACATTTTTTGTAGTTCAAGCTAAATGTATAATATTGTTTTCACTGTTTTTACCTATTCCATAATACTTAAAATATGTTTCTCATCTTCCAAGTGAAGAATATTTGTTTTTATAACTTTATGTTCAATAATCTTATCTTTCCTTCCCAAATCATTCTTTAGTTTGGAAACTAATGGCTAAAATTTTACCACAGAACAATCGTAATTAATAAAAAGTAATTACCTATTTCCAATAATACTAAGCATTGTAATTATCTAAAAATTACCTTACCTGTGCCATTTCCTACCTGGTTTCTTCCAAATATTAATTCATTTCACTGAAGTTTTAAATTATGTATTTGTTAGAGAGAGAGAGAGAGAGAGAGTGTGTGTGTGTGTGTATACATACAAGATAGGTGATGTAGGTTTAAAGATTGCATGAATTTTGAGAAACTTATTTTCTCTTTTACTTTGTCAAATCAAATGGTCAATGAGAACACCCTATTTTCAGGGAAGATACACTTTTACCTGTTTCTTCCAAGTAATCTTACTTGACTTCTAGGACATCATATATTCTTGAATTTTCATTTTTGGGGGCTGGCTGATAATGATATGAATTGATCGGGAATTCAGTAAGTTCTTGTGAAAAAAGACCACAGAAATAACAAAATATTTAAGAGCAGATTACTAGATGAATGATATACTCAATTCTGTTTTTTTTTCTTTTGAAATGTATAGATAGTTCTCTCCAAGTATTTTTTAATATTACTACCTTGGTTATTTTCCTCAGAATATGCTTTATAAATACATATTTTTGAAAGACAAAAAAAGAAATATCAGAGCATATAATTGTATGGCTGTGCAGATTCGTGTGCTTGTATTGAGTTACATACTTGAACACCAAAGAGACGCTTCTCCTCACATAACATTGCACAGTCCTGAGCTCCTGATTCCTTTGCCTCTCTTGTAGCCTGAGAAGGTTCTCATTACCTTGTATTCACATACAAGTGTATGTGAATACACTTGTGCTATCATAAAGAATTACAGAGGCTATGTACTCCACTGATTTACATCAGTATTTTATATTTCCTCCACACTAATATTTGTTGGTTTGAAAATAGATTGAGGAGAAAGCAACAGAATACTATCATCCTCATTAGCAACAATCTCTTCTGGATTTACTTTTTTTTTTTTTTTTGATCTTGTCTAGTTAGCAGATGCTTCTCAAACTCTTTGCTAGGCCTTTTTTTCTTTTTTAATCTTCTTGAGCCCTCAATATTAAAGAGGTAGCAGGTCTTTAAATAATTTCAGAATGGTATTTTATAACCCAATGGGCTTTAAATAGCGTGCATACTCTTGCTATTGCCAAATTTCATCACTGATTCCAAATTTATTCTTAAGATTTAGCTTTATGTATTAAACTGCACCCGAGACATTTTTACTGTAACTTAATTTACTAGATGACTCAAAGTTAAAATATATAAAAACCAAAGTTTGGTGCCCACTTCACTTGGCTGCCACCTTCCCTCAAGTTGTCCAATTTAGTAAGCAACATGCCGCTTAAACTTAGAGCAAATTCTTAAACTTATGTCACATTTTTTTTATTATATCCTAAGCCTAATAATAATGTTAGAATAATAATGATAATAATGTTCACAAATTATTTTATACAATATAACACATATGCCACAAATCTCATCACTGTCATCAGCCTTTCAACCACTCCAGCAAAATCCACCACCATATACATTCTAGTCTACTGTAGCGTCCTTCTAAATGATTCCATTATTTCCATTATTGGACTTCTATAGTAACTGTTCCATTCAACAGCTAAGTTGATGCTTATAAATACAACATTATCAAATCGTTTTCATTATTCTTCAAACCCAAAGAGCTTATTTTGACAGAGAAGATTCACATCACAGACTCCTGCCTAATTTCTTCCTTTCTCTCTGTTTTCTAAGCACATTTATCCCTTTGCTGGGTTTATAACTTAAATCAACCACTGTTCTACCACAAGACTTTTGCAATCTATTTTATCATCCTAGAGCACTCTTCTTCCATATACATCTATATGTCTAACTCGTTCTACTTAGTCACTGTGTATCCCAAAAGTGTTTTTTTAGCAAAATATTTCTTAATCATGTTATCTAAAATAGCACACTTCTGTCACATTCTATCCTTGTTCTTTGCTTTATTTTTCTTCAGTGTATAGTTCAATAATTAAAATTATATACTATTATTTTGACTATTGGTGTATTTAATTCACAATCACATTATTTTATTGTTATTGAAAAATTTAGGATAATTGTGTAAATTGATGTTTCTCCAATGTTTACATTAACCTCATGCTTTTCCCAACCTCTACAGTGAGTAATAAAAGGAAACACCACAGTTAATAAAGAAAAAGGAAAGAACAACCTTAATATTACTAATCCCTGAAAACATTTATGTTTTTCTCTTACCCAAGATAATGTTTTATGTACATCTTACCTACCCTAAAGCTTGGATAAACTATATGCTCTTTCTTCCTTTGTTCCTGTGACATATTTACATTTAAGATATTCTAAATAACCTCTAAATGTTCCTAAAAATAGTAACTTATTTTTCATTACTATATCTCAATCCATTTTTTTTTCTATATTTTCTAATTTTCCTGCTTGAAATAAATAAAATTCACCTGAAGAAACAATTCTATATTTTGTAAAGTCTAAATTACTATTAGATGGATGAACTAATATGCAATTTTATATACACTATGTAAAATATATTTGATATACTGCTAAGGAAAAATGAAGTGAAATAAATGATGATGGAGTATCATTAATGACATTTATTCAGCTTGCTATATAGTGAAAAATGTAAGCAATGGTCTTCATGGGATATGGTAGTAAATCCTCTAGTAAGTATTTCGTGTAAAGATTAGAATACTTAACAAAGAACCATGCATCATTTAAACAAATAAATTATCTTAGCAAATAATATTTATTTAAATATTTCCTTTCTTTCTTGTAACGAGGAAATTATTTATAACTATAAGGAGTTTATCACATGAAACAGGTCTTGTTAGAATCTCTCTGAAGAACTAGAGGGCTCAGCACCAGAGCCCTTCAGGTTTATAGAAGCAATTTGTGCACAAACAGTTGAGAACAAGAATGTGAAAATAAATGGAAATGGAAAGAGTACCATGAAATATGGCTCCCATTCTAGGTCCTTAGTTCATAATGAGTCCAGATAAAGGAAAACTTGGAAAATATGTAGGGCAGATTTGGAAAATGAGATACAAAGAACAGTGTTTTTGGTCTAGACAGACCATGTGAGACATGTATCAGGAATTCTCTTCTCCAGTTTTGCTTTAGTACATAGAGTGGTTCAACTCAAGTGGAGAATGAATGGAGAGGTGTAAGGCTGTATTTACCCTAGGGAAGTAGAGAATTAAAAACTCAGCTAAGGGAAAAAAAACATAAAATTAAAAAGTCAAAAATCTATGCCAGACTCACAATTGTACTGTGATAGGAGCTGGAACAAGTAGATATAAGTAGATATAGAACCCCAAGATACACAGTCACAGTCCTTATCTAATACTGCAGTTTCATCAAAACCACACAGGACTTCTCCGTACCACCAAGCCATACCAAGTTACAAACAGGAAGCAAGAAGTAAGTGAAAAGTGCTCAATTGAGAAGTACAGTAACTTTACAAAGGGGTAACCTTTATCAGACAGTGGAGAAGGATTTGAAAAAAAAAATTCTTGCTAACCAGCCTCTAACCCAAACTTACGGTATAATAAATAACCATAGCATCAACTAATCCAAAGTCAGAGCAACTTCAGACAATATTGTCTCAGCTGCCATGGGCCTAGAGGCAGGCAAGTTGTGCCTCTATCCAGCAAACAACCTACTTTAGTCCCAGTGCTTTCTCCAAGATATCTGGCATTCACTAAGGGATTGTGATCTGACAAGAGACAGAATAGAACCCATGCTCAGACAGAATACACATGCAAAGATATTGGATAGGGAATTTTGACTTTGTATACTTTGGAGTGGAAAAATTTCACTTTGTATACTTTTTGCATTAAGTTCTAGTCCTGATGGGTAAGATAAAAACAAAGACCATTGGGCTGCTCTGAGTCAGGTAATATGATAAAGCATACCAGAATGTTCAATAACCATTTTTCTGCCTTTCTCTTACTTTTTTATCTATGATTACTTGTTTGATCCCTAGTTTCCTTTTTCAACCAGTTCCATGTTTGTGTATTCATTCTTCCTCACTTAAAATTCTTCATGTTTACCCTTCATTCATACCTAAGCTTCAATTTTGTGTTCTTACCGATATGCTAATGAATACTAATTCTATATACTTGAGCCAGATATCGTCCTGGATCTGAGGAGATTTATGTATTACAGGATATTCCACAAAAATTATGCTCTATATCACTGAAAAAGTTTTCCATATGCATATTGTAATATTCTCTACTTTTTTGAAAAATTTATTTTTAAATCTTTTATAAGTATTTTAAAGTATATCACAGCCATCTCATACCCCAAAGTAGTAATAAGCACTCCTAACCTCTTTATCCCCCTTACTTTGCACACCTTAATCTTCCATTACCTCTAAGGCTCATCACCTCCTGACTTTGTCTAAACTATAAAATTAACCATTTTAAATGGATTCATGTCTGTATTTTCATCTTCTTAAAATTTAACTAAAACTGCTGTCAGTATATTTATGCACTCTATGTATGCATGCTATGTAACTACAATGCAAAATACTTTTTAATAAAATGCTTTAGTGTTTCTACATGGCCTTGCAAAATTATTAGAAACTTCTTAGAAAACATGTGCATACATGCACACAAACACACATTCTCAGTTTTTCATAACAAGTAATTTTTATGAATTAGGTATACCACTAATGGTGGAGAAATTAGTTTGTAAAACAATGGTGTTGATACTCCATCTTTAAGCTCTTCTTCCTTTCTAGGTCTCCATTTTTCTACAACTCTGTTTTACCCAACTCCAACTCTTCAGCATCTTTTTAAAAAATTTTATTGTTGTTGCTATTTTTTTTCATTTATTTATATGTGCATACAATGTTTGGGTCATTTCTCCCCCTACCCCTCGCCCCCTCCCTTTTCCCTCCACCCCCTCCCTCTCTCCTCCACCTCCTCACTTAGAGGCAGAAACTATTCTGCCTTTATCTCTAATTTTGTTGAAAAGAGTATAAACAATAGTAAGAAGGACAAAGTGTTTTTGCTAGTTGAGATAATGATAGCTATACAGGGAGATTCCTAGCATGGCTTCCATGTATAAATATGTTACATTCTAAGTTGATTCTTCTAGAACTAACCTTTTCTCTAGTTCCTGATCCTCTTCTCCTATTGGCCTCTGTTGCTTTAAAGTTTCTGCATTAGTTCCTTTGCATTAAGAACATCAAATACTATCATGTTTTTGGGGTTTCTTACCTATCCTCATACCTCCCTTGTGCACTCCAGCCTTATCATGTGACCAAAGTCCAATTACCTTACAGTATTTGCTCTTGATCTATAGTCCATATATGAGGGAAAATATATGATTATTGGTCTTCTGAGCCTGGCTAACCATCTCAGAATGATGTTCTCCAGTTCCATCCATTTACTTGCGAATGATAAGATTTCATTCTTCTTCATGGCTGAGTAGAATTCCATTCTGTATAAATACCACATTTTCTTAATCCATTCCACAGTAGTGGGGCATCTTGGCTGTTTCCATAACTTGGCTATTGTGAATAGTGCTGCAATAAACATGGGTGTGCAAGTGCCTCAGTAGTAACCTGTGTCACCTTGCTTTGGGTATATCCCCTGGAGTGGGATTGCTGGATCATATGGCAGATCTTAGTTTAGATTTTTAAGAAGCTCCAAATTTTTTTCCAGAGTGGTTGTACTAGTTTGCATTCTCACCAGCAATGTAAGAGGGTTCCTTTTTCCCTGCATCTTCGCCAACACTGTTGGTGGTGGTGTTGCTAATGGTGGCTATTCTAACAGGTGTGAGGTGGAATCTTAAGTGTGGTTTCGATTTGGATTTCATTTATAGCAAGAAATGGTGAGCATTTTTTCATGTGTTTTTTGGCCATTTGAATTTCTTCTTTTGAGAAGGTTCTGTTTAGTTCACTTGCCCATTTCTTTATTGGTTCATTAATTTTGGGAGAGTTTAGTTTTTTGAGTTCCCTAAATATTCTGGTTACCAGTCCTTTGTCTGATGTGTAGCTGGCAAATATTTTCTCCCACTCTGTGGGAGGTCTCTTCAGTTTACAGACTATTTCCTTTGTTGTACAGAAGCTTTTTAGTTTTATTAAGTCCCATTTGTCCATCCTTTCTCTTAGTTGCTGAGCTGCTGTGGTTCTACTGAGGAAGTCCTTGCCTATACCTATTACTTCCAAAGTGTTTCATACTCTTTCTTGTACCAGCTTTAGAGATTGGGTCTGATATTAAGGTCCTTGATCCATTTTGACTTGATACTAGTACAGAGTGATAAACATGGAATTAGTTTCTGTTTTTTGCAGACAGCTAACCACTTTTTCCGACAACATTTGTTGAATAGGCTGTCTTTTCTCCATCGTATATTTTTAGCACCTTTGTCAAAAATAAGTTGGGTATAGTTGTGTGGATTTATATCCAAATCCTCTATTCTGTACCACTGGTTTTCATGTCTGTTTTTGTTTCAGTACCATGCTATTTTTATTGCTATTGCTTTGTAATATAGTTTGAAGTTGGGTATTGTGATACCTCCAGCATTGCTTTTTTTGCTGAGTATTGCCTTGGCTGTCATGGTCTCTTGTGTTTCCAAATGATTTTTAAGGTAGATTTTTCAATCTCTTTGATGAATGTCATTGGGATTTTGATGAGAATTGCATCAAACATGTAGATTGCTTTTGGTAGTATAGCCATTTTTACTATGGTGATTCTACCAATCCATGAGCATGGGAGATCTTTCCATGTTCTGTATTCTTCCTTGATCTCTTTCTTCACTGGTTTGTAGTTCTACTTGTAGAGATCATTCACATCCTTTGTTAAGTTTACTCCTAGGTATTTGATTTTTTTTGAAGCTATTGTAAATGTAATTGTTTTAACTTATTGTTTCTCAGTTTGTTCTTTATTAGTGTATAGAAAAACTAATGATTTTATATGTTGATTTTATATCCTGCTACTTTGCTGTAGTTGTTGATGGTTTCTAGGAGTTTTTGGGTATAGTGTTTTGGGTCTTTAAGGCATAGTATTATATCATTAGCAAATAGGGATATTTTGACAGTTTCTTTACCTATTTGTATTCCTATTATTCCTTCTTCTTGCCTAAATGCTCTGGCTAGGAATTCCAGGACTAAGTTGAATATGAGTGAGGATAGTGGGCACCTTTATCTCTTCCTGATTTTAGGGGAAATGGTTTCAGTTTTCCCCATTAATACCATGTTGGCTGTAAGTTTGTCATGTGTAGTCTTTACAATGTTGAGGTACTTTCCTTCTATTCCTAGTTTTCTTAGAGCTTTTATCATGAAATGGAGTTGGATCTTGTCGAAGGCTTTTTTGCATCTATTGAGATGATCAAGTGGTTTTTGTCTTTGCTTCTGTTAATGTGGTTTATTACATTTATTGATTTGCATATGTTGAACCACCCCTTCATTCCTGGGATGAAGCCGACTTGTTTGTGGTGAGTGATCTTTCTGATGTGTTGTTGAATTCAGTTTGCCATTATTTTATTGAGGATTTTTGCATTGATGTTCATTAAAGAGATTGGCCTATAGTTCTCTTTTTTGGATATGTCTTTGCCTGATTTTGGGATGAGTCAATACTGGCTTCATAACATAAGTTAGGCAGTTTTCCTTTCCTTTCTATTTCATGGAACAGTTTAAGGAGGGTTGGTATCAGTTCTTCTTTAAATGTCTGATAGAATTCAGCAGTGAATCCATCAGGTCCCGGACTTTTCTTTCTTGGAAGACTCTTTATTATTGCTTTAATTTCATTTTGTGTTATCGATCTACTCAAGTGATTAATGTCCTCTAGGTTCAATTTTGGATGATCATAAGTATCTAGAAATCTGTCTATTTCTTCAAGATTTTCAACTTTATTAGAATATATGTTCTCAAAGTAGTCTCTGATGATTTCCTGGACTTCCATGGTGTTTGTTGTTATCTCCCTTTTCACATTTCTGATTTGGGTGTTTTCTCTCTTCATTTTAGTCAGGTTTGCCAGGGGTCTGTTGATCTTGTTTATTTTTTCAAAGAACCAACTTTTTGTTTCATTAATTCTTTGGTTTTTTTGTTTGTTTCTTTTACATTTCATTGATTTCAGCTCTTATTTTTATCATTTCTCTCTGTCTGTTTTGGAATTTGCTTGTTCTTATTTTCTAGGAGTTTGAGACCCAGATTTAGGTCATTGATTTGAGATCTTTCTGTCCTTTACATAATGCACTCATGGCTATAAACTTTCCTCTCAGGACCACCTTTGCTGTGTCCTATAGGTTCCGCCATGTCGTGTTTTCATTTTCATTGACTTCCAGGAACTTTTTAATTTCCTCTTGTATTTCATCAATGGCCTATTGATCATTGAGGAATGAGTTGTTCAGTTTCCAATTGTTTGCTTATTTTATGCTATTATTTTTGTTGTTGAGTTCTAGTTTTAATGCATTGTGGTTAGATAGAATGCATGGTATTATTTCTATTTTCTTATATTTGCTGAGGCTTGCTTTGTGCCCTAGGATATGATCAATTTTGGAGAAGGTTTCATGGGCTGCTAAGAAGAATGTATATTGTGTACAAGTTGGGTGAAATATTCTGTAGACATCTGCTAGGTCCATTTGATCTATGGTATGATTTACATCTACGATTTCTTTATTGATTTTTTGTTTGGATGAACAATCTACTAGTGATAGGGGGGTATTAAAGTCTCCCACTAACACTGTGTTGGAGTTTATCTATGATCTTAGGTCCTTCAGAGAATGTTTGATGAAATTGGGTGCGTTGACATTGGGTGCGTATAGGTTAATAATTGGTATTTCCTTTTGGTGTATTTCCCCTTTTATTAGTATGGAATGTCTTTCTTTATCTCATTAGATCAATGTAAATTTGAAGTCTACTTTGTCCGAGATAAGTATTTTCTGTTCTCAGGGACCACTGGCTTGGTAATTCTTTCAGCCTTTCACCCTAAGCCTATTCTTGTTTTTGTCGATGAGGTGGGTCTCCTGTAGGCAGCAGATTGTTGGATCCTCCTTTTTAATCCAGTTTGCCAATCAGTCTTTTGATGGGGGAATTAAGTCCATTAATGTTTAGTGTTAGTATTTAAAGGTATGTGGTGATCATTGTCATTTAGTTGCATTTGTTGTTTAAGAGTTTGATTGTGTGTAGCTGAACCAATTATTACTCTCCACTTTCTTGCCTTTTCTTCTCCTGTGCTTTGTATTGCCTGCCCTTTCTTTCACTTTCTGTGTGCAGAATTCCTTGGAGAATCTTTTGTAGTGGTGGCTTGGTGGTCATATATTGTTTTAGTTTTTGCTTATCACAGAAGACTTTTATTGCTCCAACTATTTTGAATGATAGTTTTGCTAGGTAGAGTGTCCTAAGGTTGAAGTTATTTTCATTTAGTGCCCTGGAGTCCTCACTCCATGCTGTTCTTGCTTAGAAGATTTCCATAGAAAAAATCTGCTGTGATTTTTTTTTCTTTTTTCTTTTATTATTCATATGCGCATACAAGGCTTGGTTCATTTCTTCCCCCTGCCCCCACCCCCTCCCTTACCACCCACTCCGCCCCCTCCCTCTCCCCCCCCAATACCCAGCAGAAACTATTTTGCCCTTATTTCTAATTTTGTTGTAGAGAGAGTATAAGCAATAATAGGAAGGAACAAGGGTTTTTGCTGGTTGAGATAAGGATAGCTATACAGGGCATTGACTCACATTGATTTCCTGTGTGTGGGTGTTACCTTCTAGGTTAATTCTTTTTGATCTAACCTTTTCTCTAGTACCTCTTCCCCTTTTCCTATTGGCCTCAGTTGCTTTAAGGTATCTACTTTAGTTTCTCTGCGTTAAGGGCAACAAATGCTAGCTAGTTTTTTAGGTGTCTTACCTATCCTCACCCCTCCCTTGTGTGCTCTCGCTTTTATCATGTGCTCATAGTCCAATCCCCTTGTTGTGTTTGCCCTTGATGCTGTGATTTTGATGGGTTTACCTTTGTATGTCATTTGTTTATTCTCTCTTACAGCCTTCAATATTCTTTCTCTAGTCTCTGTGCTTGTTGTTTTGATAGTAATATGTCATGGTGGTGTAGTTCTATTTTGGTCAAGTCTGTTTGGTATTCTGGAGGCCTCCCGTACCTGAATGGGTATAGCTTTCTCTAGATTTGGGAAATTTTCTGTTATTTCTTTGAATATATTGTGAATTCCTTTTACATGCACCTCTTCTCCTTCTTCAATGCCCATGATTCTCAGGTTTGGTCTTTTGATGGAGTTGGTGAATTCTTGCATATTGCTTTCACAGGTGTTGAGTTGTCTGACAAGTAGTTCTTCACTTTTTCCTTTTATTACCATTTTATCTTCGAGTTCTGAGATTCTGTCTTCTGCTTGTTCTAGTCTGCTGGAGTGGCCTTCCATTTTGTTTTGTCTTTCTGTTTCATTCTTTTTTCCAGAGGTTTTCCTTATATGGGTCACTTCCTCCTTAATGTCAATTTTCATCCTTAATTCATTTATCTCTCTATTTATTGTGCTGTCTGTTTCACTTTGGAGTTTATTTATGGATCCTATGATTTCATTTATTTGTTCTTGTGCTTTCTCAAATTCTCTATTTTTGTTGTCTTGGTATTTCTTGAGTGTCTCCTGTACATTTTGGTTAACTATATCCAGTATCATCTCTATGAAATTCTCATTGATTACTTGCAGGCTTTCTTCTTTCCAGGTATTCTTGTGGTCTCATTGAGTTCCTTGGTATAGTTTCTCTTTGTTTGGTTGGAGTCTGAATCTGGGTATCTGTTTTCGTCATTTCCCTGTGGTTCCTGTACTAATTTGTTATTGAGGGGAAAAAGGTTTTCATCCTTTTTCTGTTTTTCCATCATTCTACTTGGTGCTGTTACTGTCCCTGTATTGTGTGTAATTTAGTATTATCTAGCTTGTAATAATAAAAATAATGATATCTAGAATGGAAAAGTAAGAGGAAAAGAAAGAAAAGAAAAAAGAAAAAAAAAGAGATTGTATACTACTCAACTGTGAACTAAAAAAGCATTTAGAGAGAAAGAGAAAAAAGAAAAAAAAGAGAGGGGAAAAAAAAATCCCAGGATCAGATGCAATAAAGTTTCAGTCTTAATAGTTTTGGTGTTACTCCTTTAGTATCTAGCCCTGGTATTGGTATTTGAGCAGTAGCTCTGTCATTGTCTCACCAAAGGGGAAAATAATAATAATAATAATGATAATAATGAAAAAAGAAAAAATAATTTAAAAAATAGGAAAAATACATAAAACTATAAAAAAATAAAGATTTCAGGTCCAGAAATAATGACATCTCAGTCTTAGCAATTCTGGGATTGCTCCTTCAGCATCCAGTCCTGGTGTTGGTATTTAAGCAGTAGCACTGTTGTTGTCTTGCCAGGTAGTTGGGTTAGGAGACTGTTTTGTGAACCTCTATCTGCCGTGTCAGGCTGCAGCTCACCTGCCACCTACTGCCAGCTGGCTACTGTTGCAGGCTTTATGTATTTAAAGTTCGCTGGGAGAGCAGTCATACCTACCTTCTCCTGCAGGTTTTGTTTATTTAAGGTTTGCTTGGGAGATTTCCCCTCCCCTCTTCTCTGGTGGAGAGTCCTACAAGCCGGTTACAGTTGGAGCCTTTGTTTATTTAAAGTTAGTGCAGGAAACTACCCCTCCCCTCTTCTCCAGTGCACTTAAGGTGCCCCACTCTCTTTGCTACATGTGCTTTTCAGTTCCTTGCTTGCTATTCAGTTTTTTTTTCCCTAGGATGGGGGTAAGACTGTCCTGGAGGCAATGCTGGTTTATCCCAGGGGTGGCTGTGGGGATACCATGTGCTGCTTATTTGCTCACCTGTTGGTCTACTTCTCCCAGGCAGGTTAGGAGCCGATGTCTGGCAGCACTGGGGCCCTCCTGGTTTCTCCATGTAACATGGAGTGGAGAAGCTATGTGCTGGCTGGGGATTTGGGGTGTCAGAGTTTTGCTTCTTCCTGGTGGTTTTTCCTGCCAAATGTGTCTCCAGAATCTCAGCAAGATTTTTGCTTTACAGAGATCATACTGTCTGCTTCCTCCCTTTATTCGTCATCTTGGATCCAGCATACAGCATCTTTTAAACAAACCTGCCTGTCATGATTTTCCTTGTTCAGATGACTGAATTATTATTCAGGCCACTTGACTGAACTTTCTAACATATTGATCTTTGAAATTTCTGCCATATTGTCTGATTTCACATTAGATTGGTATTCAAAATATTCTATGGAAAATGAGATTTTCCATCAAAACCCAAAGATAAGTTCTGTAAGAGCTCTCAAGTTTCTACATAGTTCATTGTGTAGTGTAGTTCATTCTAAAGGACGTAGACTAAGTGTTTGAGTGTTTTGTTTTGTTTTATTTTTTGGCAACACTGGAGATCAAATCTAGGGCCTTTCTCATTCTGGGCATGTACTCTACTCCTGGCATACATACCAGGCCCACAGTGTTTGCAGACTCATTCTTCTAATTTATACCCCATTTTTTCCCATCAACAATTTAATAAGATTCAGAAATGAAAGAAAAAATCATGATACACACTTATATACATAACCTATGGATTTTAAGGTGTATTACTGTATTTGCGCACATACCAAAACATTGCTTGAGTTTGCAGGTTTAGAGCATTTGGACTATATACAGAACAATGATTGGGCATTAACTGGGACTTTCATTTGCAATTAACTAAAATAAAACTAGTCATATCCCTTTTAATCACTGTATGTTTTCTGATATTCCCCCACTACCTGCCCATATGTTTCATAAATGAAACTTGTAAGCAATTTGTGCTCTCAATACTTATTTTTCCTTTTCCAGTAATACAATGTTGAACAATTGTCATTATGTTTCTTATATTTAATGCATAGGTAGAGCAAGTATAACTTCACTCTATTTCTGTCATTCTGTTTTTCTCTTCCTAATTTTCAGAAGTTACTCTCACCCAATGAAAGCAATATTTTTCTCAATACAATTAATTAAGATGCTTCAAACAGTTGTGTTTATTATTTTGTGTTAATTAAACAAAATTATGCCAATCATCACCTGTTTTCCTTAATACAAACAAAAGCAAAAATGATAGTAAATCAGCCTTTCCTGAAAACTGTCTGATTTTGTAACAAGAATTTATTTTAGATTATAAAGACATAATATCAGTTTACAACTAACTTATTTCCTAGTGGTCATAAATAAGCCATGTGATAATGTAAAGATTAAGTTTTAAAAATGCTATATTTTATATTCTATTAGTTCATCTGATAAGGTTTCTAATAAGAACTGACATGCTTCTATAAAACTCTCAGCATTCTGCATGAAACCCAATATGAGCATGCAAGGTCTTCCCTGAAACATTTCAATTTAGAATGTAGAGAAGAGTCCTTCTTATGCTGGTGGATGAAACACTGAGACTAAGGTTTATAAACTAGGAGAAGTCACATGTACATTCATTTCCCATGAAAATTTCAGAATTCTGTTCTGCAAAGAAAGATAAAGAAAAATATAGATGCAAAGAGAGAGACATAATTGAGAGATTCTGATAACAGTTTAGTATCTCACTTATTGTTACAATTCTTGTTTTTATAAGTTACCCTTCATTTCTTTAATCACATTTCCATTTATTTAAGCTAATTTGAGACTTTTGAATTCTAGTATAGTCCTACATGAAAATAGTTAAGTATTGTTGATAAACATTAGTACAATTATGTTAAGTATTGAAAGATTATGGTATATAATTAGCATCAGAATGGCATTAATTTCTTCATACCTAATATATGTAAAATTTAAATAATTGAGTATGCATTAAAGTATACTTCTTTGAATGAGTATACAACATAATGGTGATGTGAATTAAATAATTCAAATTTGAATCAAAGCAACAAACTTTAATTTTGACATATATGAAATAGTTTTTAAGAATAATTTAATGATATGGGATATTTCTTTCTTTACATTAAAATGCACAATATTGAAAAATAATGATAGTGACTTTTCCCAAGTCTAAGAAAAGGAATATTTGCAATTACCCTAAAAATTTCCACTTTAACATAAAAAAATGACTTATTTATTCTGTTCCACTGGTCTTTATGTCTGTTCTTGTGCCAGTCCATGCTGTTTTTACTGCTATGGCTCTGTAATATGGTTTAAAGTCAGGTATTGTAATGACTCCAGCATTGCTCTTTTTGCTGTGTATTGCTTTGGCCATTCATGGTCTTTTGTGTTTCCAAATGAAATTTGTGGTAGATTTTTTAATCTCTGTGATGAATGTCATTGGGACTTGATGGGAATTGCATTGAACATGTAGACTGCTTTTGTTAGTATAGCCACCTTTACTATGTTGATTTCTGCCAAACCATGAGCATGGGAGCTCTTTCCATCTTCTTTGATTCTTTTTTCATTGGTTTGTAGTTCTCTTTGTAGAAGTCATTTACATTGTTTAAATTTATTCCTAGGTATTTGATTTTTTTTGAGGCTATTGCAAATGGAATTGTTTTCCTATATTCTTTCTCAATCTGCTCATTATTGGTGTATAGAAAAACTACTGATTTTTGTAAGTTGATTTTGTATCCTGTTACTTTGCTAAATCTGTTTATGGTGTCTAGGAGATTTGGGGCGAAGGTTTTAAGGACTTTAAGGTATGAGATCATGTGATAAGTCTTGGAATAGAAATAGTTTGACTACTTCTTTATCTATTTATACTACTTTTATTTCTTCTTTTTGCCTTATTGCTCTGGCTAGGAATTCTAGGACTATGTTAAATAAGAGTGGGGATAATGAGCACCCTTATCTCATTCCTGATGTTAGAGGAAGTGGTTTCAGTTTTTCTTCACTAAGTATGATGTCATCTATACATTTGTAATATATAGCCTTTAAAATGTTAGCTGCATTCCTCCTATTCCTAGTTTTCTGAAAGCTTTTATCATGAAATGGTGTTGAATCCACACCAACTATGTTCAACTAATCTTTGACAAATGTACCAAAAACATATGATGGAGAAAAGACAGTCTGTTCAACAAATAGTGCTGGGGAACTGAATATTTGCCTGCAGAAAACTGGAACTAGATCCACGCCTGTCACCCTGTATTAGAATCAACTCAAAGTAGATTAAGGGCATTAATTTCAGGAAACCTTGAAGCTAGTACAGGAAAGAGTAGAGAATACACTGGAAGCAATAGGAGTAGACAAGGACACTCTCAGTAGAATTCAAGAGCTCAGCAACTAAGAGGAGAGATTGATAAATGGGACTACATGAAACAAAACAGCTTCTGCACAACAAAAGAAATGGTCTCTAAATTGAAGAGGCCACCCACAGAATGGGAGAAAATCTTTGCTACCTATATATTAGACCAGGTACTGATAACCAGAATACATAGGGAGCTCAAAACAATGAAACTTCCCCAAAATCAATGAACCAATAAAGAACTGGGCAACTGAACTAAACAGAACTTTTTCAAAGAAAGAAGTCCAAATGACTAAAGAGCACATGAAAAGCTGCTCGCTATTCCTGGCCATAAACGAAATGAAAATCAAAACCACACCAAGATTCCACCTCACTCTTGGTGGAATAGCTACCATCAAGAACCACCAACAACAAATGTTGCCAAGGATGGAGGGAAAGAGGAACCCTCATACACCACTGGTGGGAATGTAAGCTAGTACAACCACTACGGATATCAATATGGAGGCTTCTGCAAAAAACTAAAAATTGATCTGCAATACAATCCAGCAATACCACTCCTAGGGATGTACCCAAAGGAATGTGAGTTAAGTTACTACAAAGGCACCTTCACACCCAAGTTTATTGTAACATTATTCACAATAGCCAAGCTATGGAAACAGCCAAGATGCCCTACTATTAATGAATGGATTAAGAAAATGTGGTATTTATACACAATGGAATGTTATTCAGCCACAAAGAAGAATGAAAATTTGTCATTCACAGGTAAATTGAAGGAACTGGAGAACATCATATGTGAAGTTAGTCAGGGTCAGAAGGGCAAAAAGTTTATCTTCTCCCTCATAGGCTGATTATAGATCTAAAAAATTACAGTAATATCATTGGACATGGGTCACACACTAAGGGAAGATCATGCACAGGAGAGATAGGAAAAGGAAAGGAAATCAAAAACTGGAATGTGATTTATTATACAGTGGTCACTGTATAATCTTAAACTGGTGGAGACCACTATGGGAAGGGGACTAGGAAGTAGTTAAGAGGTCTGGTAGAGATAAACCAATTTGGGTTGTTGTGATATACATATGCATAGAAACAACACAAGGAATCTCCCTGTATAGCTTTCTTTGTCTCAAACTAGCAAAAATACCATGTTTTCTTTATTAACTTTTATGTTTTTTCTTCTACAAAATAGGAGAACAGGAGGGCAAAACAGGTTCTGCCTGAAGGGGGAGGATGGCCCAAATAATATATACCCATGTAAGTAAATGCAAAAGCAATAAAATAAAATGAATTTTCTTTCTTTAAAAAAAGAAATGACTTATTTTCATCCAAATGAATGAACATATAACAATTTAATGAATTAAATTACCTTCAAATATTTTAGTTTTTCAATGTTTTGAATTTATTCACACATATAAAAATTAGTCCTGAGCACTTTTTCCCCATTTATACTCTTAATAATTACGTATTAATAAGCAATAGTGAAGAAAGTGTTGAGAAGGAGGAAGAGTAGAGACCTCCTATGTAGCATGAAGTACTACTTATTTTGTAGTAGGTAGGTATCTTCTTCACATTTTCAACTTAATTTTCACAAATTCCCTAACCTCAGCACTGCATCCAATTTTGATTTTGTAGGAGATGAAATTTTCCTCAATAACTCTGATAGAAAACACCAGCATTAGACAAGCACCTGACCCCAGGGTATACAGTTTTAATAATGACATTATTAAATTCCTGAGAATAAAATGCAAAGAGGATTCCAGAGTTTGAACACCTCAGTTTAAGTCCTCCTTTAATTATTTAAATCAGAACAATTCCTTCATTGTAAAATGAGATATATAATTATAGCAACTTTATTTTCATAACATCTCATAAATTAAATGAAGTAGCAATTGAAGAACAAGTTTTCTAGGCTAGTAAGCAGTGTATACACATTTGTTATATCATATCAAAGTTTCTCTTGTTTTGGGTAGTTATCAGTTCTGATGGTGTTTAATAATGACAACAGGTAGTACTTTTCAAAACTGTCATTTAATAATAATTTCTTCCATATAGATTTTGTTTTTAAATTATATTTTTAAGGTAAATATCTAGTTTTGGACTAACTTGTTTTACTCACTGTCATGTACTAATTATGTTGAATTCAAAACAAGGAAAAATAATTTAGACATAATAAAGAAGTATTATCTATCTTGTATTTTTAGGATTGATTGAAACAAAAGGCAAATTAATTAAAAATAAATTAACTGATTCCTATTCATTAAAAGAGAATCACAATGATGAACTCATTATTATTCATAAATGTTTTTAACTATGGTGAGTATTGATTTCCAACTAAACATAAGCACATTATATTTTATTCTTCATAGATTTCTATTTTGTATTAATACATTGAATTTTCTCATTTAAGTAAACAGGACAGCCCAAATTTTGCTCTTATGTTGCTTTTATCTCTCCTCTACCAATTTTTGTCAGCAGTACACATAAAAAAACCTAAAATTATAAAGTCATATACAAGAATTTTATGCAATCTTTGCTATTAGTTAAAGAAGGGAGAAAATTATATAGAGTTATTTGTGCGTGATTCTGCTTCAAGTACTTTTATCTTGTAAGCCTCTATGGAGACATCACAGACACACAGAGAATGGCAGAAAGTAAGGTTGAAATTTCCAAAGTTGAGGTGATTAGCTAATTCCATATTTCTCCTTAAATAAATGACACATGCACATACAGTTTAAGACATTTTCATTTGGATACTTGCTTTTTCTATGTAGAAGAATCTGTAACTCATGGTTTCTTTATCATTTTAAAACAATTCCATGCCACTAAATGTAGAACTTCTCAGTGTCCATAATAACTCATATATTGTAACAATTTACTGAGGAGAGGAACTGTCTATGCCCACACACACATATAATACAAACATGTTTGTAGAGCTGTGTGAGTATTACAAAGAGTATGAAGTGTATAAGAATATTCCAGCGATGCAAACAGGTAATGCACTCAAGGAAAGAGTTTAGAATATGGAAGTAGGTAGTGCTCCTAAGGAGACCTTATGGTATCAATGTCTGTGGGCACACAGGTCATTTGAAAGGTTTTTGTACTCTACACAACTAATGATAAAGGGGGAAGATGGTATATAAATCATTTTTTTCCAGTTCCGACACGTGTTAGTAGTTTTTTTTTCTTTTTATTATTGTGCTGAGTGGAGGAACAATGTGGCATTTATAAAAGTTCTTACAATATTATCATACTTTAATTCACTGCCGACCACCATTATCCTTCTTCAACTCCTCTCCCTTCATTCCTGAAATATTTTCAACACATATTATTCTTCCATTACATATATGTGTACACAGTATTTGCACCATATTCACCCTCTTTTACCATTTCCTACCTCTTCTCCCCTCCCACTGGTATCAAACACTCCAGTCAAGATCTGTTCTGCCCTCTTGTTCTCAAGTTTTATGTAAGAAAAGAAGAAAAAATGACATTTTTGGTTGTTTAGGATAGCTACAGGGAGTTTTTTTGTGAAACTTCCATGTTTATATGTATTATAGCCTGATTTGGATCCTCTCTTCTGTGTTTCTTCTTTCTACTTAGTCACTTTCTTATGGTGGTTTCAACTGGTTAAAAAATTCTATATTCATTGTTTTCACCCTTAACTTTCTTCTTTTACCCTACATCTCTCATATTAGTATAATCTATTTTTCATTATATTGCTACACTTGTATTAGGTCTATATTCCACATATGAGAAAAAGATGTGGCTTTTGGCCTTTTGAGCCTGACTAACTTCACCTAAGGTGATTTTTCCAGTTCCATCCATTTACCTGCAAATGAGAAAATGTCATCCTAATTTGTGGCTGAATAAATGTGTATAGATACCACATTTTCTTGATCCATTAATTAGTAGTGGGACATTTTAGCTGTTTTCATAGCTTAGCTATTGTGGACAGTGCTGCAATAAACATGCAACTGCAGGTGCCTTTGTTGTAACCTGACTTACATTCCTTCATGTATATCACTCAGATTGGAATGATTGGATCATATGGCATTTCAAGTTTTAGGTTTTGAGGAACCTCCATACTCTTTTCCATAGTGGTTGTAATAGTTTGCATTCCTACCAGCCGTGTATAAGGTTTCCTCTTTCCCATAATCCTCACCAACATTTCTTTTTCTGTTCTATTCTGACAGGAGTGAAGTGGAATCTTAACGTGTGTTTGATTTGCATTCCCTTTATGGCCAGAGGTGTTGAGGATTTTTTCATCTGTTTTTCAGCCATTTGGACATTTTCCTTTGAAAAAGCTCTGTTTAATTCTTTACCCATTTCTTCATTGGGACATTGATTATCAGGGAGTTTAGTTTTTTTGAGGTCCCTGTATATTCTGTTTATTAATCCCTTGCCAGACATATAGCTGGCAAAATTTTTTCCAATTCTGTGGGGAGCTTCATCAATTTATAGACCATTTCTTTTGTTGTGCAGAAGCTTTTTGATTTCATGTACTCTTAGTTGCTAAGGTTTTTGAGTTCTAATGAAGTCATTGCCCTATGCCTATTAATTCCAATGTATTCCCTACTCTTAACTGCACTAACTTCAAATTTCAGGTATTATATTTAGGTCCTTAATTCACTTTGAGTTGGTACATGTACAAGGTGATAGGCACAGATGTTGTTTTCTGCATGCAGATATCCAGTTTTCCCAGCAACATTTGATGAACACACTGTCTTTTCTCCATCATATGTTTTTGGTGTCTTTGTCAAAAAACAGGTAGGCATAGTTGTGTGGACATATATCTGGGTCTTCTATTCTGTTACACTTGTCTTGTCTTCATATCTGTTTTTGTGCAAGTACCATGCTGTTTTTATTGCTATGACTCTAGTGTAGTTTGAAGTTGGGTTTTGTGTAATCTCCAGCATTGTTCTCTTTTTGTTTAAATTGCCTTGGCTATTCATGGTCTTTGTGCTTCCAAATGAACTTTAGGGTTGATTTTTCAATCATTGTGATGAATGACATTGGGATTTTGATGGGAATTGCATTGAGCACACAGATTGTCTTTGGTAATATAGCCATTTTCACTATGTTGATTCTATCAATCTATGAGCAAGGGAGGTCTTTCCATCTTCTGTAGTCTTCTTCAATTTCTTTCTTCAGCAGTTTATAGTTTTCCTTATAGAGGTACTTCATATCCTTTGTTAAGGTTATCTCCAGGCAATTTTTTTGAGGCTGCAATGAAGGGAATTAGTTTCCTATATGCTTTCTCAATCTGTTCATTCTTGGTGAATAGAAAGGCTACCAATTTTTTAAATGATTTTGTATCCTGCTACTTTGCTGAAGCTGTTTATAGTGTCTAGTAGTTTTTTGGTTCATTTCTTGAGTCCTTTGTGTATAAGACTATGTGGTCTACAAATAACAATAGTTTGACTACTTCCTTTCCAATTTGTATTCCCTTATTTCTTCTTCCTGCCTTATTGCTCTGGGTACAAATTCTAAGACTGTTGAATAGGAGTGGAGAGAGTGGACACTCTTGTCTCCTTCCTGACATTAAATGAAATGGTTTCAGTTTTTTCCCACTTAATATGATGCTGGCTAAAGACTTGTCTATTTAGAGACATTCTTTCTATTCCTAGTTTTATCAGAGCTTTTGTCATGAATGGATGCAGAATTGTATTAAAGACTGTTTCTGCATCTATTGAGATGATCGTGTATAATGCTGTTTACCAGCGGAACCTGGGTGACCGAAGCCAGAAGAGATGAATGGACTACTGAGTCCTGATGAATAGCCACTTTAATGAAGTATACACTGCTTTTTATAAACTCCTTTTACACAGAGAGCATTTGGTCAGAAATAGCATGCCAAGTATCATGTGTCAAGGTTACATTAGCACAGGGAAACACAGTTAAAAAATTAACTCTTTGTTATTTCTCCTTTAAAATGGGAACAGAGAAGCAGGAGAAGCACATCATCAACATAACTTTCTTATTTACATCTGAAGGACATGAAGCCATCTGGGAACCTTGAATATTGTTTTTCTGAACGTCTGGCTTTCTCACAAGGCCAGATACCAACTCACACAGGCAATGTCTGGTCTGAGACTTTTGCCCCAGTTTCTTGGAGCCTTCTCACAAGGCCAGGTACCAACTCACACAGGCAAGGTCCCATTGCTGGCTCCAATTCCCCCTTTTTATTTTTTAAACATAGCAATCCCAATATGACCATGGCTTCAGAAGTTTTGTAAGATTTTAATTGCCATTGGAGACAGGAGTATCCTATACAAAAAATGACAAGACCAACTATAGCAAGAATAACCCATTTGATAAATCTTTTGGTCATGTCAGTAATTTAGACACTACTTTAGTCATTAAACCTTCTAAGGGAGAGTGTTGTCATTCTTTTGTTAAGTTTACAGGCAACCAAACATCTTTTCTTGCCCTTAATATAAACAATGCTTGAGAGGACCAATTAATAGACAAACAGTTGTTAACACAGGTGTATAGTCTACAATCAAATCAATCAACACTTTTTAGAGTAAAATTAAAACTAAAAGTTCCAAGAGCAAAGACATATGGCAAATTGACACATGCTTGCACATAAAAGGATGCATTATAATCAAAGATATAGTCAGACCAGGAATATTTGCTTCCAGAAAAGTTTCCTTTCCAATAGGTCATTGGCCCAGAGGCAGCAACCAATTTACAGATCTCAGGTTGTTCTGAATAAGTAATATTTTGTATTAGCAATTGGGGCCTTGGGGATGACATTCCCCTGCCATGCCCTGCCATTAGTCCTTTCATATGATGTTCTCTATGAAATGGACTACTTTGCCAAACAATTTTGTTAATATAATCACAGACCATCCTATTTCAATCTTTAGGACAATTGTGTACAAAGCATTCATGAGGGCCCCAATCAATAAAAGAGACATTATGAGTAGATACAAGTAAATTTCTAGTGCTACAATGAAGAGGGTAATATTTCCAGTGTTTTTATGATCTAGCCTTGTATATGGCCTTTTCCATTTGTTTATCTTTAGGAGTCTCCCTCTGGGGGCCAGTCATCACTTTGTTGGACATGTTCATTAGTTTTCCTGGGCCTGACCTTCCAAAAAGGAACCCATAGTGTTTTGGGGGATCCATGGACATCTGTAAAAACACAAGCATAACCCTTGACCTTTTTAAGTAAAAGCCCAGGCAACCAAGAGTTAAAAGATTTATACCAAATCAGGATTTGTTTGTCTGGCAAAGAGGGAGGTTCACCAAAATGTTTATCTGCTACAGTCAAAATATCACCCTGAGGTAAATTTTAAAAATTTAAAGTAAAAAGTGTTAATGCTAAGGTATCTTGGGTTCCCCCTTTTTTATTCATGCCTGTTTTAGGGTGGAGAGGCATTAGCTTGGGAAATTTTCTTCTAACCTTTCACACTAAGACAATGTTTGTTTCTGCCTTTAAGGTAGATTTCTTCTAAACAATAGATTGTTGGGTCTTCCCTTTTAGTCCAGTTTGCCAATCAGTGCCATTTGATGGGAGAGTTGAGCCTATTACAATTCAGTGTTAATATTCACAAGTATGTGGTGTTTCCTGCCATTTAGTTTTTTTATCATGTAGGAGCTTGTTTGTGTGCAGCTAATTCTATGCTACTCTCTGATTACTTTTCTGCTCTTCTCTTGAAGTTTAATAGTTTCCATCTTTTCATGGTTATGTTTATTTTCATCTTCTGTATGTAGGATTCCTTTAAGAATCTTCTGTAGTGGAGGTTTAGTGGTTATGTATTGTTTTAGATTCTGTTTATTGTGGAAGATTTTCATTCTTCCCTAAGTTTGAATGATAGCTTTGCTGGGTATAGTATCCTGGGAATAAGATTATTTTCTTTCAGTGCTCAAAATAACTCACTCCATGCCCTTTGTGTTTTTAAGGTTTCTGTTGGAAAATTCGCTGTTATTTTGATGGGTTTACTTTGATAGGCTATTTGATTTTCTCTCTTACAGCCTTCAGTAGTCTTCCTTTGTTCTCTGTGCTAGTTCTTTTAACTGTAATATGCTGTGGAGAGGTACTGTTTTGGGGTATTCAGTCTGTTTGGTGTCCTGGATGCTTCCTGTATCAAAATAGGCATCTCTTTCTCGAGGTTTGGGAAATTTTCTGCTATTATTATGTATACATTTGGCTTGCACTTCTTCTCTTTCTTTGATTCCCATGATTCACAGGTTTGGTCTTTTCATGGAGTTGTGGAGTTCTTGCATATTCTTTTCACAGCTCTTGAGTCTTTTGTCTAAGAATTCTTCAGGTTTTTTCTTTACTGTCTGTTTTATCTTTGATCCCTAAATTCTGTCTTCCACTTGTTCCAGTCTGCTGGACTGGCTTTCAACTGTATTTTTTAGTGGATATAAGGGACTTTTTATTTCTGGGATTTCTGCTTGATTCTTTTTGTGTGTGACTTTCCATATTTTTGTTATATTCCTTTTTCATATCTTTTGTTGTCTTCTTTATTTTATACATCTCTTTTATATAATCTCCTTAGTTTAATTTTGCAGCTTATTGAAATCCTGTCTGAGTTCATGTAGTTCTTTCTGTGTCTTCTCAAATTTCTTATCTGTGTTCTCTTGGTATTCATATAGTTGTTTTTGCATGTTCTCTAAATTCTCCTTAAGTTCATTGAACATTCTTATCATCATTCTACTGAGGTCAGCAACTGGGGTGTTCATCCCCTTTACTGTTTAACAATTCATCTTTTAACTTATTAATAGTCTTTTGTGGAATCATATTCCCCTGCTTGTTTTTTCTTTCCATGTTTCTATTTTATGCTTTTCTCATGTGTCATTGTTGATTAGTTAGTTGGGGCTTTTAATCACCTGTTCTGTTTTCCTTGACTTAATTTTAAATGGTTTGAGTGATTTAGCTGTTAGCTGGGTTGTGGTAATACTTCTGTTCCCTGTTCTGGAGGTATAACTTAGCATTAAGAAATTCACAAATTCAATGCCCAACCAGCTACTATATAATATATAAGGAACCTTTGGTGGTGTTATCAACAAAGAGTGGGTAATGGAGAGATAACTGTTTCTTGGCTAGAGATAGACACATTAATTAATGTATCCAATTAAATACATTTAGTTAAATGTACATGTTACAATTAAATGTATGCACTACAATTAAAAAGATGTCAGTAGAAGAGGGGGCATGGAGGAAGGATGGGGCTGGGGGAGAAGAGGTGTGAGGTGTGGTAGCTATATGGTAATAAGGAACTAATATGTGTAAAGGTGTAATTCAGTTGTTGGGGGCAGGGAGTGCACTATCATAAGTGATTGCAGAAGACAGCAAGGATAGGCTAACATGTAAAGTTGGTATGATAGACTATTCAGTGTGTAGTAAGTGTGGAGAAAATAGGGGCAGTGTGGGGGATGGGAGGGAAAGAGGAGGAAGGAGAGGAGAATCAAGGAAGAGAGGAAAGAAGCAAAGAAAAAGAAAAATGGGGGTGAAAAAGGAAAGTTGAGCAAGGGAACACTAGGAAATTGGCATTTGCACAGAGTAGAAGAGGGAGATAGATAACAATAAATTGAAAAAGAAAAACTGAAAAATGAAAAGAATAAAAATAGTTTAAAAATTAAAATAAAAATACTAAATAAATAAAAATCAGTTCCATGAGTCTTCTCAACAACTTCCTCTGATTTCAAATCCAAGTACTGATGCTTTTGGCAAAGCCTCTCTGCCCCTTCCTAATGTTGGTATGCTGGGCGTGTGGGAATGGATGTTGTCCATCCCTATTGGGCAACTCTGCAGGGTATTGACTCAGGTGTTTGAACCCAGGCTTTTCTTGGTGGATGGGCCATCTGGCATGGGTGGATTCTCCAAAGTGGCTCTCTGAGGAGTTGGTATATGAGTGGTCTATAGCCCTTACTTCCCACAGGGCAAGCCTAGGGGATAGAATTGAACTTTTTGGTCTGCTGCTTTTCTTTTGAAAATCTGTCAGTTTCAGCTCACTACCATTTTCTCCAAGGTGATGTAATGTTTTGTTTTCACCAGACACTGACTGTGCTACCCTGCACCCCCTCAAATTGGGTCAGCTCAGTGTGCCACCCTGCCCCCATACAAACAGTGTCAGTTCAGTGTTCTACCCCAAACCCACAGGCAGATATGAAATATTTCCTCCATTTATTTGTACACAAGTTTTTTCAGTGGAGGAGGAAACCTGCTCACCAGCTACTTTCTCTGGACTGTCTGGTTCCCTGCAGAGAAGTTGATATGTTTCACCCACCTGTCAGGGTTGCCTTTTAACTCAGCTCTGGGATGGCAGAGGCAGGCAGCATAGGCAGGTTCCATGCCCATGAAATATGGTGTATCCAGGACATCCCAGATGCTTGCAGGACTCCTGCAGTTCTCAGCATTGTGATTTTGCTTGTCTGAGCTCCAAGACAGGAGAAACGAAGATACAAAAAAAAAAAAAAGAAAAATGGAGAAATAGCTTCTAAGTCCCAAGGTTTCCTGGCTATTATGTGCTATAAAAACCTAATTTAAGTGGGTGCCAATGGCTCATGCTTAGCTACTCAGAAAGCAGAGATCATTAGGATCAAAGTTCAAAGCCAGCCTGGGCAAATAGCTCATGGGACCATATCTTGAAAAAACCTATCACACACAAACAAGAAAAGAGCTGGTGAAGTGGCTCAAGGTATAGGCCCCGAGTTCAAACCCAAGTACCACACACACACACACACACAAACTAATTTAAGGATCAGCCACTAACTATTATGTTCACCCTATGTATTGTTGGTTTCTTAGTTGGAAAAAAAAAATCAGGGTTACCCTATCCTTGCTACCATGAATCTGAAGTATTTTTCTGAAATTGTGGAGCCCAGGCTCTCAAGGTCTACTCAGCTACCCACCACCTTGATCCACTGTATACCATACCATTTTAACCAAGGCATTGGGATTCTTTTTTGATACTATATGAAACACAATTAGAGGATGCAGCAAAAGCAAATGAGTGTGACAAACTAGCAAATATTCATCCTTTAGGAAAGAAATTGAAGGAGTTTTGGATAAGAATTCTTGGTAGCTAAGGACTTGCATGTAAAGAATAGCATGTGCCAGTTTCACAGCTTTGTGACACGAGAATCTGGGTACTATTTCTGAAAATGAAAATAAAAGAAAGACTGTTTTCCTTCTTTCCTTCTTTCCTCCTGTTTCTTTCTTTGCTCTTCCTTTTTTTTAGTGAGAAGAATTTTTGGGGGGTGATTCTATTTTTTATTTGATGCACAATTGAGAGTTCTTTGTGTCCTCCAAAAGAAGCTACTGATTGACAGTGGTGTAGAAATATGGAACTCTGAAATAGATTTAGGATGAATCAATCAGTATAATATGAATAGTTGCCAATAAATGAAACAGCTGTGTCCTGAAAGGAAAACACCTTTTAAATTTTGTAGAAGTATGCACAACATAGAGTGAGTTGAGAGAAAAGAGAGTGAGGAGATACATAAGAAGGTGTAATACTACAGAAATCAGTTATTTTATAAGGAAATCATCACATTATTGATTACTATTGACATTTAAGATGAGGGCAAAAACTATTTACACTGTGTAAAAGCAGTCCTTTTTAATCAACAGAGAACCAGTTAAGTAGAACATGTATTAGAACAGAATAGTTTGAGGAAGAAAAATGGAAAGCATGTCAGTGTCTTCAAAATATGTAAAAATGTTTATAGTATTGTTCTACAAAGGAAAATGCAGGTAGTGTGATATCATCAGGACAGGGGACTTTGTCTACTGTAAGATATGTTCATGATACTTTTCTGTTTTTTACTTTTGTTCAAAAACTATAATCCTCCTAACATACACATGTGTACATGCACTTGTACATACACACATATATTTATGTATATACATGTATATGAAGATAGCAGAGGCACTGATTGGAAAAGATAGGGGATGTATACTATTAATGTATGCTAATAAAAAAGGCAAAAAGTTCAAAAAAAAAAAAGAAAAACTAGAGTAAGTTTGTATGCTGATAATAAGAAGAAAGTACATTAGGGGAGCTTGTACAAACAGAGAAAAAACGGAGGTGATACCCAACATTTTAGAATTCTAGTTAATGTTTGGATATGGGGTGGAATATGAAAAGTAATTGAGGGACTAACAGTAAGAGGGCTACATCT
The DNA here is from genome assembly GCF_047511655.1 of Castor canadensis. Classification (NCBI taxonomy): domain Eukaryota; kingdom Metazoa; phylum Chordata; class Mammalia; order Rodentia; family Castoridae; genus Castor; species Castor canadensis. The sequence continues at coordinate 59,510,223 of NC_133386.1, forward strand.
TCCATTTAAACAAATAATGAGAACAAATTTGGATGCAGATTTTATATTTTGCTTAACTATAAATTTGGGGATATGACATTTAAAGGATTCTGTTTCCCAGTGGGCTATGCAGGCAATGTTATTTATTCACTAGCAGTCGGATGCAGCACTTTGATGAGGAAAACACATGTGATTACCATTTTAGGGGAAAGCACAGTGACTGCACCAAAAATGAGACCAAAAAAGAGAGAGGAATGTTCAGCACCAAACTGAAATATCTTATGATGAATTTGGAGAGATACTGAGTTCTTCTTTTATATAGATTTCCCCACCAGAGATGAGGATGAATGTAGTGGCTTTAAAAAATGAGAAAGGGAACAAGAAGAATGAGGAAGAGTGGAATAAGGAGGAAGAGCAAGTGCTGTGCTCACTGTTTTTCCAGATTGTTCCATTTAACCCTTCTAACCTTAATATGTAAATGCTTTCATTATTTTCATTTTTTTACAGATAAGAAAGAAAAGAATATACATCAAATACACTGTAAAAATTGCTAGTACATAAGCCTGACTTGAATCCTGGACTGTCTAGTACAACAGTCAGAATTTTAATCACTAACATTATTATCTCCTATGGACATATGAAAAAAATATTTTTTGTCTTTTTTTTTTTTTACAGTATTTCAGTTTTGAAATCAGGGTCAGACATTTGCTTGGCAGGTGCTCTAATACTTGAACCAAACCCTCAAACTTTTTTGTTTTAGTTATTTTTCAGTTAGGTCTTATTCCCCCCCTGTTGGCTGGCTTTAGGCCACAATGCTCCTACTTATGCCTCCCACATGGCCTGGACCACAGCTGTACTCACCATGTCCAGCTTGTTGTTTGTGACAGTGTCTCACAGTTTTTGCACAGGCTGCCCAGGCTCAAACTATAAATCTTCTAATCTCTGTTTCCCAAGTAATAGGATTTGAGTCATGCTCCATCATACCCACAGAGTCTCCCTATGTTGTTCAGATTGGTTTTTAATTGGTGAACCTCCTGCTTCCACCTCCTAAGTGCTGGGATTACAGGCTTGTGCTACCACATGTGGCTAAGAAACACTTTTCTTTGGCCTAAAACAAATCTAATTAGTAATCACTAATTGGATGAGCAAATGTTAAGCTTAAGATGATATCAAAATGGTCAAATATATCAGTATGGGGATTTTTGTCTAACTTCAGATTAATCTTTTATTTACATTGATTTACCTGATTGCTAAATAAACCATTTTCAACATCTTCTCACATTCTTTTTGGCAGCACTGGGGTTTGAACTCAGGACCTCATGCTTGCTAAGCAGGCACTTTACCTCTTGAACCACTCCATCAATCCTATCTTGCCTCATCTTAATCTACTCAGTCCTCAATTAACCAAACCTGAGATGAGTAGACTTAAGGATGCAATGACAAAACCAATTAATGAAAGATAATATAAACAAATTACCTATATTCAGTCAAATACCTAAATTAGCTGATTTATTTGAAGCATTGGAGGAGTGTTAGCTTGGACGTATTTATGATCTTACTCTGTACCCTTAAAGTTATGTATGTAAATATATACATGTATGTATATAAATATAATTGAATTATATATATATATATATATATACATCTATTAAAGTTGGCAATACCTAAGATTATGTATGTTAGTAATGTCATGTGTTTGTTTCAAAATCAGAAAATTTGTCTTGAAAATAAAAAATCTATATCTTTTAGAGACACATTTCAAACATGGTAGGTGAAAATGAAGATTTTCCTCTGTGCATTTGTTGTCTCACATTTATTGAGTTCTTTGGATTTTCTGATGGCACAGCTTTCCTAGGAATGGTTCCATTCCTAAAAGTACTCAGATTATTGATTTAAAAAAGCAACAACAACAAACCCAAGGAGAATAAAAACAGTTTGCACAGAGAAATCTCACCAGGGAGAAGAGAAATCCTGGTGACATTTAGTCTTAACCTTAGTCCCTTTCTGTGTCCTGCTCCATAGCTGTCCTTCACATGACTTAACTATTGACCCTCTGAAGATATTGTCAGTCAGGGGAAGACCCATTTTTCTGCAGCTAGGTAACCAGTCTTCTGCTGTTTGAAGCTCAAAATTAATACAAATGCCCATTTTTTATATTTCTTCCAAGTTAGTCTTCAAAGTTTATATAATGTCAGCTGGGGGAGGAATAGTTTTAAAGAAATAAGATATAAAATGCATCTATTCTGCAAAAATCCATTCTGAACAGAATGCTTAAATTTCTGACTTTCAACCTACTTCAAAACACCCCAGGTTATAAAACACTAATGTTACAAAATAAGTGGAGCTTATCTCTAATGAATAGATGTCAATAGATTAGCATTTTAAGTATGGGATGACAGCATGATTGCAATAAACATCTGTAAAATTATTGCTTTTCATCTACATTAATTTGCTAAATGACTGCCATGCAAATAGCCCCAAACCATAAATAAAAAAAATCATTCAGAAATCATTAGTAAATTAGACCTTGGTTACCTGATTTAAAAATCAAAAAAGAAATTAAGTGTGTTGATGCATAACCTACAGTACTAGAATATAATGAGGAGGTACAGGTTAGTGGAAACCAAGACACTTTTGTGTCCAAGGAGAATGTCAGAAAATGAGTACATGCTGCTTTTAGTGGTTGTTGTTGGCTATTTAAAAGAGATTGATGTGTATCATTGCATTGTAAAAGAATGTTTAACATGGTGCGACACAGTAGTTACCTTTGGATTTCTGCCTATGGATATGAGTTTGTATATTGAGGCTGCTGCACTGTACTGTGCTTACACAGGCATCCTGGCTATTGTAACCATCTGTTCAGAAGTTGATGTCAAATAGGAGGAAAATGACTGAAAAATATAGTAGACTGGGTAAACAGATACCTATGTGGTTCTATTTCTATGTATCACATATGACTTTCAAATATTTACATATGTATACATATATAAAAATTAAAATTTTGTAAAATTCGCTTCACTTTAAAATAGTAACTTTATTAAAGTGTGGCTATGAAGCTTTCATTAAAAGAGTATTTTAATATTTTATATCACATTTAGTTAATTGGTTTACTGAATTGAGAATTTTAAAAATTAGTTTGAATGTATGTGCACAGTATGAAATATTAAATGAAAAAAGTCAGGATCTCTTATCTGATATTAGATACCAAGGAAACAGTGTTTAAAATAATACTACTAATAAAAGCCATTCAGCACAGCAGACACTGTGTCAGGCACTATGCTAAACTCATCAAAGCTATTATCTTGTTCACTTACTTTTCCAACAATTATATGAAGAGAATACGATCATCGACATTACAGGAAAGAAACAATTGTTAAGTGTGTATATAAATTTCCTGAGATTACAATATCATAAGAAGAAGTACTAGGGCTTGTTTTCAATTTAATTCCACTAACCACACTCTTAAACAACCTGTAATATTACTTTAAGAATGATATCCTACTTAACCAGTCTCCAGCATCCTCCCATAGCTCAGAACCCTGGGCTTAATACACCAAGTCCTTTTAATATCCTGATGCTGTCATATACATTCAATATGTTGAATGTTTATGGAGTAATACCGTTCCTCCTTGACATACACTTTCACATATAATCTTAAAGTTCATCCTTATTCATCCTAAGATCCTCAGCAGAAAACATTTTTTCTATCTGTCCAGAAAACAAAAATAAAATCAACTAAGTGAAATGATCTCTCTAGCATAGTAGCATGACAGTTTTCCTCCACTGCTGTCCTGCTCACTGCCAAATAATTCATTCAATTATGTATCAGCCTGTCATAGATGGAAAGATTGTGGATGCAGAGACAGGATCTTTCTGTCTGGTGTCCCTGGTATTTTAATGTTGCCCATCACACTGTTAATTATCAATAATAACTTTATGAATGAATGAAGGGATCATATGCTTGATTTATCTACTTTGATTGATTATCATCACATATTATCATCTTTAGATTGTGAGATATTATGCAATGTCACTTAAATCTTTTCTTGTCATCTTAGAGCAAGCTCAAATTGATTTGCTCTTAGGTATATATATTGTCACATAATCCCTGTCTCAAACCCAGAGAAAATTCTCTAAACCTTGTTTCTTTATTTTATACCTATTAAGAATACATCTTAAGAAAGCATAGTTTGAGGCCAGCCTGTGCAAATATTGGTAAAACCACATCTCAAAAAATAAGCTAGGCTTGGTGGTGTATATCTGTAATTCCAGTTATTTAGGAGGTGTAGGTAAGAGGATCCAGATCAGAGGCCAGCCCCAAGCAGAAAGTAAGAAAGTATCTATAAAATGACCAAAATATCAGAGAGCTGGGGGTGTGGCTGAAGTGGTAGAATAGCTGGCTAGCAGGTATGAGGCCAGAAGCTCAAAACCCCAGTACCACAAAATCTACATCTTAGCATTATATAATTAAATTTCATAGAAATCAATCTACTGGTAATGATATACTTCATTTTTGTTTGATATCTGTCTTACACCAAATCTTGTACATTCTATGAATAAAATTATGAGTTCATGAACATTTTATATATAGAAACTGTCACAGATTATGTTATAGAAGAGAAACTCATTTAAAATGGAAAAAATAAGTTATTTTCTGAATTTTGAGAATGGAGAAACCAATTTAAGGGGAGTTGGCACATCTAATGTTTGGAAATAAATGTATTGTGAATTGCTTAGAATATCTATATAATAAATGTAAAGGTAAATCATGATTAAATTCTAAAAACATTTAAGATATGAATGTATTAGATCTAGATTAGATTGAATGTAGATTTATACTGTAAAATGCTGTGCTATCAAAACTTTAGTATAATCAGTTGAACACAATATTGAATTATGAAGGATGGACTTCTAAGATGGCAACATTTTAATAATTCTAGCCTTTTGAAGGATAACCCTGGAGGTTAAGGATGATTTGAGACAATAGTAGGAGCAAGAGAATTTACAGTGGATACATTTAAGTAGTACAAAACAAATAATACAACAATGCACAATACCCACAGATTGCTAGAATATATTGATGAAAATGTATGATACTGGGGAACTTGAAGCACCAATACGAAATCTCATAAAGAATGCCTAGAATCAATGGAAAGGCAGGTTTGGTGCTGGTATTTGCAGTAACACCTGTCCTGAAATGCATATTAAATGTTCTTCTTTTTGCAAAGTAGTAAAGTGAGTTACATCAATGGATATAGCCATGGTATAAAGAATTGTTCTAGTTAATACTCTTTGTGCATATTAAAAGGATAAAAGGAATCATAAAACATACGCCTATCTAACTGTATGGAAACCAGCAAATTAAGCAAATTAAGCTGGACTGAAAAAGAAAAATAGCACATGTTGCTGGTGGCCTACTTTGGAGTGGTAACCAGAAGGAGGTAAATATTAAAGGCTAGTGTGTATGGGGAAAATGGATGGCCAAGCAAAGTTAGTAAGACTCAGAAGGCCAAAAATCACCTGTTCTCCCCTATATGTGGATTATAGACCTAAAAAATGCAGTAATATTATTGGACATGGGTAATATACTAAGGGGAGACAGCATATAGGTGGGATAGGGAAAGGGAACAAAACCAAAAACTTGAATGTGGTTGATGTGCTCACTATATAGGAGCGAATATAGTAATCTTAAACTGCCAGAGGGACTAGAGAGTAGTGAAGAGGTCTGGTAGAGATGAACCAATTTGGGTTGTAATACACAGTGCATGGAAACAACACAAGGAATCTCCCTGTATAGCTATCTTTACCTCAAACTAGCAAAACTGCTATGTTTTTTCTTTTTATCTTTTATGTTTTTTCTTGAACAAAATTGGTGAACAAGAGGGTAGAATGGGTTCTGCCTGGAGGGTTGGGGAGGAGTGAGGAGGTTGGCCCAAACAATGTATATACATATAAGTTAATGTAAAAATGATACAATAAAATTTTAAAAAATGATAAAATAAAATGTCTATGTAGTAGAAATAAAAGTTGACCCATTTTAAACATATTTACTTGGTCAACTTGGGAAAAATTGTACATTATAATGAAAATAGCAGTCACAATTAATTTTCATAAATTAAGTGTCATAAAAAATTATATGTCCTTACACATTTGGGAAAAGTGAGGAGCAAGTATAGAACAAAGATAAATAGGTGTTAGGCAGAAAAGAGGTGAACTTTACCTGTGGCTGATTTTTAAATTACATTTTGATAGAAGGATGTCAATATACATTAGTACTCTATTAATATCTCTCAAGTACAAAATGGATTATACAATTTGGATATATAGTATTCTCTGTTGTTGATGAGGAATGGGTAGTAGGAAAGGGGAAAAGTATATATCTCCAATATTTTCGAAAATATCAGAAACAGTGGTTACACCCACAGATCAAATATAAAGATGTTCTAACAGCATAATTGATTGACTTGCTGTCCTGGTAGAAATGGTAAAGGTATAGACTCAAACTATCTGATTCTAAAAGGGAAAACACCCTATAAATTTTCACTATTATAAACAATAATTCAAAAGGCACTTGAAAAGCTCCATTAGCACACCCAGATGTGGTTAATATCTACCAATGCCTGTACAATGAACCATATAACACTTGAGAAAGTGAAATTTTAGCTACATATTATGCATTATATGAGCTTTAGAAACTAAACCTATGGGAGAGAAATCAATTAGACAATTACATTGTCACTTCTGGTAAAATGTGACTAAATGTACAGGAATTATTCATTGTGACAAAAAAAATTCAAAAAAGATTATTATATCTATCTCTGTATATGCACATATACCTGTCTATCATATACATATTTATGTATGTATATATCTATCTATATATCTACCTATCTATCATCTATCTATTATCTATCTTTCTATCTACCTATCATCTATCTATATATCATCTATCATGTTCCATATATTTTTCAATTTATTTCCCCTGTACACATCACCTCTGGCCAAACTATGTAGATTTCCAGACTTGTATAAAATATCATAAACTGAAATATGGCAGAAGCCAAGGAAGATGGAGGTGGAAAGGAAGATGAGGGGAAATCTTAAAACTAGGAGAGATCAGGGAGAGAAGGCCAATAAAACAACACATCAAAAAATTTAAAGAGAGAGAGTTATACCATGAGGTATAAATATTACACCATTATTTGCCACAACAGTAATCTGGTAATGTTGGCTGGGCTAGATTTATCTAAGAGAAGCAGAGGAGTGGCTCACAGAGATGACCATAATTTTGGGCACAAGCCAAAATTTTTGGCTGATGAAAATAGACCGTAAAACTGCACATTCATCTTTACTAAAATAACCCAAAGGCCCTTCACATACAGGACTATCTGAAAATTTTTCAGCAATTTTCCTGATTGGCTTTTTTAAAACATGTCTATTATTCCTACAAAAACCTCTTAAGTTATTCTCAAATATGACCCAAAATTTGCTCAGATATCTCTTTTGTCTTTATTTTTCATTGTTTTTTCTTCTACAATGCCTTCTCTGGACTCTATATCTCTCCACCCTCTATCTATCATTAAAAACCCAAATGAAATATCATTTTCTCCTTTCAGCCTTCCATGATAACTCAAAGTCTCATTAATTAATGCTAAAAATAGTTTTTAAATATAGTATCATTTCATTTTTTTCTCAATCATATGCACCATTAAGTTACTGATTCTACTAGTCTAGACACTGAGTTAGAATGTTAAACACTTAAAACTGAAGCAATACTTAATGTTTTCAGTTAAGAAAGCACAAACTCAGTGCTATGAGGGAGAAGTATTTACTATTAAAAACAGCGTTGGAGGTCTGGAATACTTAGAGGTTAAAATTGAGATATAAAGCAAGAAGGACATCAAGGAAACTTTCTGAAGCACCAGGAGGGTGAAAAGGCAGGGATTTGCTGGAAGTAAAGCATCCAGCTGTCAAAGGCAGACTACAAAGAGGAATTTTGTGGGTTGGACTATGGGAAACTGCTACCACTTCCTAGGGACTATTGGAAGTTCTGGGGTTGTGGCTGGGCAGCGGGGTTGACCCAGAGTCAGGGAGAAGGCCTTGGCTTAGAGCAGAGAGTGGGAGAATATACTGGAACCCACTATTAGGTCTGTCATCACCATTTCTGATCACAAAAGGAATTTATGGCCAGTGTTTTATTTTCTGTTCCCAAACTTCAAGTGAAGTATTCATTGGCAACTGTTACTTAGGTACCACACAATAAAGGTGATCCCCATATTTGCTAAATTGACAATGAAATTTATCACAGCAGATTAAATAGCTAAACCTCTCTGTTCCCACTTCACTTCAACATAGTAGACATTGCTGGCTCCTCTTTCTTTGAATTTACTCATTATACATTTACTGGTTGACCCCATGTTTACTTACTCTATCATTGAGACAGAAATAAAGAATATTTTTGCAAACATATTTTTGTACAGCCTGTAAGGTTGAAACATAAATTGTTGATGTAAAAGCATTAAAAAAAATTATGTAGCTAACAATACTCTTCATCTATTAGGAACAATGTTTTCCCTCCCTCCCTCCTTCCTTACTTCCTTCCTTTTTTTCCTTCCTTCCTTCTTTTTCTTTCTTGCTTTCAAATCAGACATGGGAACTACAGTAGTCATTAAAAAAAAGGGGTGGAAATAGTAGCCATGACTCCATAGCCAAACAGTCCTGAACAATTTGTTTATATAGTAAATATTTCTACTGTATTGAATTGTCATCCTGCATTATGTGCTTGTCAAGAGGTGATGACAAGTATATGCAATCAAACATGGTAAATCTGTTTGCATTAGAAAGCTTTCCGATTGCTATTTTGTTTTACTTTCTAATCTTCTTATATGTAACCTCCAGGAACTGCTGGAAGATGAGAAGCACACACATTGCCTACCTGGTTCTTATTTCTTCCCCTGGGAGTTTTCTGTGGCTTCCAACAAGCTTAAAATAATCTGTACAAAAACAAATCTATTCTTTTGTATAGCCTTATCTATAAAGTCCATTTCAAGAATGTTGATACGAATAAAATAATAATACGGACTGAGAGATTCACTAAGACTTATACTAGACTTCAATATTAATGCAGCATATTCTTGGCTTTTGTGGAGGCAAATCATGAGAGAGCATCATATTAATATTTTTATAGTGATACGAGACATTTGACATTTTATGGATTTCAGTGAAAGAAAAAAATAAATGTGACAAAATGGAGAACATTTTCTTAAACATAACAAATTTACTCAAGAGTTATAAAATACCTTATAGCATTTTCTGTAAATGCTAAAACAATTTAGCCATGTATATTTCATTCCTACTAATTATACTGGGAAAAAAAGTAAACAAGACATTCAGATATATCTTGACCATATACTCACACAATCATCACTGCTAAATGGCTTAGAATACTGAGTTGACTGAAATTCAGACCACTGGATTAGATAACAAAATAAGCTTATAGATGTAATTAGCATTTTTCAGTTCCTACAGAAAAAAGTATGTAATACATATAAACACATATGCACACACACACATATAAACCCAAACAATTAAAATAGAGAAAATATGAGGTCACAAAGATTAATAACTTACATGTACACAGGTTTATGTTATTGCTAGTTCTTAAAAGAAGCTCTTAGAGGAAACATATGTATGTATTAGGTACTATTTATATGCAGAAAAATAATTATATTTTTAATCTACAAATATGCATGCTTTACAATATTATGCTTTCCTTTGCCATATTGAATTCCAAATATTTTACACCTATAATGCATACATGTTTTTAATATAACTAGTCATTTAATGGGTAAAAAGTAATTGAACAAATTATTTTCATTTAACTAAGCAGTGAATACATAGATTTTAGAATAAAATAAGAGGACAAATAAAACCTAGCTATATGGGAAGTAAGTGTGAGAAATCCATTCTCAGGATCCCATGCTACAAGAAAAAATATATATATAGCAAAAGCACCTATGTCCTCTGTATAGATTTTAATTTCTCATATGCTTTATTTCTAAATTAGTAGTTTTTCTGTGATTTTCTTTATGAGAATAGAGAAAAGTAATCCATATTTTGAAAATCTATAATGTTTGAATGAAAAAAATAAATATGCTTTTAATATATAAATAATTAACATGTGGTGTTTCTTAGTATTTACAGTGAATCCCCAATTTTTCTATAGTGACCTTCTCTTCTCCTTTTTTTAATGCTACTTAAATTTACATTTTTTTGCTGTTCTTTAATTTCAGCTTTCTTCAGTCTCTTTTTTTCTTTATTCATTTATTCATTTGTGCTTACATTTTTAAAAAAATTGTTTTATTATTCATATGTGCATACAAGGCTTGGGTCATTTCTCCCCCCTACCCCCACCCTCTCCCTTACCACCCACTCCGTCCCCTCCCTCTACCCCCCACCCCCTCAATACCCAGCATAAACTATTTTGCCCTTACCTCTAATTTTGTTGAAGAGAGAGTATAGGCAATAATAGGAAGGAACAAGTGTTCCTGGTTGAGATAAGGATAGCTATACAGGGAGTTGACTCACATTAATTTCCTGTACGTGTGTGTTGCCTTCTTGGTTAATTCTTTTTGATCTAACCTTTTCTCTAGTTCCTGGTCCCATTTTCCTATTGACCTCAGTTGCTTTTAAGGTATCTTCTTTAGTTTCTCTGTGTTAAGGGCAACAAATGCTAGCTAATTTTTTAGGTGTCTTACCTATCCTCACCCCTCCCTTGTGTGCTCTCACTTTTATCATGTGCTCAAAGTCCAATCCCCTTGTTGTGTTTGCCCTTGATTTAATGTCCACATATGAGGGAGAACATACGATTTTTGGTCTTTTGGGCCAGGCTAACCTCACTCAGAATGATGTTCTCCAATTCCATCCATTTACCACCGAATTACATTGTTGGGGCCATTTCTCATCTTTGCCCTTTCCTCTTCCCTCTCCCCTCATTAAATTTATATTTTTACTAGTACAGAAAAATACAAAAGTTTACTTATTGATTACATATATATATATATATATATATACACAGACATTACCTATACATAGGTTAAGTTTATCTCCTAAATTGTTTTCAATTCTGTATACTAAAACCTTTCAACGACTTTTTTTCTAGACTTTTGAAGTATGACTATTTTTGCAATGTGTCTGTTACCTACAGTCACCCTAACCTACAGAGTAGACTAGAACTTCTTTTTCCTTTCTAACTGAATCTTAGCTCCCATCATCTAACTCTCTACTCTCACCTTTTACATTCCAGTATAAGTGAGAGCACGTGGTACATGGCCTTATTGCCTGGAATGGATGCTCTCTTGCCACTAGCTAAAAATTCCAAGATTTCAGTTTTGTTCCATTTACTTATTGATTTACTATTTATTCATTTCTTATATTAACAATTGGAAGATAATATAGTATTAATTTGTATAAAACATATTGTGTATGATGTGCTGTTTTTAAGCATATGTATATATGTATGTATATACATTTGTACACATTGTTGACTATAGGGAATTAATATTTTCTTTGTTTCACATATTTACCACTTTTGTGGTATGAAAAATTCTCAAAAAATTCAAACTAGAAGGTGCTTATTGTCTGATGAACTTCAGAATCATGTTCATCTCACTATCATTCATTTTAATTATTTTTGTCTCTAAGAAGACAATGGGAAAGAGTCAAATGATCACTGAATACTCTTTTATCTGCAAAAATTTATCATATTGTTTATTTAAGATTATGTTTAATAAACAGAAATCTAAATCATAGATGAGAAATATTTTTTCATGTTAATAATTTAGATGTTTTGTTAAACATGCTTAATAAATTCTATTTCAATATTAAAAATTAGATATGTTATTCTAATTAAAAGTATTACAATACATTAATAGTTTAATTAAGTATTATAGAGTAGGATGATCCATATTACTTACTTCTTTTTCAATTTTATTCTAAGAGGTTTTGTGGCTAGGAAAACAATACATTGCTTTGACCTAAGTATAGATAGAACGCTCTCTACCAATATCTTCACACATTTGTCAGTGATCTATAAGTAAGTTGTGCCATTGAGCTTGTCATAGCTCATCTAATGTAAATTACATATAAGAGTGCCAGATTTAGAAAGGAAAGATAGTCAGTTAATATTAATTTCAGATAAAGACAACAAATTTTATCATAAGTATGTCCTGAATATATATGTGTATGAGATATACTTATAAAAATAACTATGTTTAACTGAAACTTATTTAACTGGACATCCTATTTTGAAGTTAGATATCTGGCTCTAATCACTTTAAACCTTCTGACAATTTCAGTGGCTGTGACTGTCATGGTCATGCACAATTATAAGTGGTTCTGTGATGTGGAAAACTACAGAAGGCATCAAATGAGGTCTCCCAGATGCTTTTGTTTTCCATATGGATATGCCAAGTATAAAGATTCAGAGGTGGCCATCTATTGCATGAGCTGACAAATCTTCAATTATAAAATTTAAAATATTGGCATTTCTTTTTATTGCATACTATGATTTACTTGGCAAGTTTATTCATGATCAAATACAAAGATATACATCTGCTGAAAAATTCATCTACTGAGAATAGTTAAAAAACACAGCATAACAGAAATTATTTTGTCCATTTGGATCTAGGAAATACTTAAACCCACTCTTGCTTTTTCTCATCAGACAAGTTAATTGCATTTTTCATCTTTGTTCCCAAGATATAAAATAGGATGCAGCCAATTGCAAAAGTGTGTTGAAGTTAAATTATGAAGATAAATGTGGAAACAAATAGAATTATCCATACAGAAGAAATATCCAAATGTCATATATTTGGGTCAGTGAGGTGAAATAGTTTGAATAATTGTTTGGTTAAAGCAGGAATAAAGTCTTCCTCCTCGTCAACATGTGATAAATCCTTTCTGCTAGGTAAGATGTAATGACCCATATCATTCTGTTGGTCAAATTTTTGCCTAAAAGTATTTTTTTCTTGGTGAAATTTAAAAAGACTTCAGCTATCATGACAAAGTCACTGTACCTGAGTTTGTGTTTCACAGAAAATAATTTATAATAGTGTCATGGTTTTCTTCTGCCACGATTAAATGCATGGACATTAGCAAATATCAATAATTAATATACTGGCCAGGTATAGTGGCTCACACCATAAAACTAGCTACTCAGGAGGCATAGATTGTGAGGATCACAGTTCAAGCCAGACCAGGGAGAAATTTCATGTTACCTTATCTTAACCAGAGACTGGGCATGGTGTTACACCTGTCATTCCAGCTGTGTGCAGAAGGATAAATAGGAGGATCATGGTCCAGGTGGCCCAGTCATAAAACGATATCCTATCTCAGAAAACAATTAATGCAAAAAGGGTTGTTGGAGTGGCTTAAGTGGTAGAGCACCTGCTTAGCAAGCATGAGGCTCTGAACTCAACACCAGCCCTGAAAAAACAAAGAATTAAATTTTTATAAATATAACTTCCTTATTTTTAAAACCGTACATATGCCTCATGACAATCATGTTTTAGGCAATTTATTCTCTCATTTTATGTTCCCTATAGTTACTCATTGTCAATGGCTCATTCTACGTAAGTTTGCTATATTTATTTGGGTCCATATAGAGAGAAACTATATTTAAATTTATTTACAAAAACATATTTAAGTTATTTAGGAAATTTCTCAAATATATTCATAGGTTTTCCATAAATACATACATTTTAATTTTAATAGCCACTACAGCATATTTTTAGAAATTTGTAAAAGTGACCAATGACTTTTGTCTTTAAGTAAGCCTACCTAAAGATAAATTTGTCTTTAATTTTCTATAAAAAGAAATCATCACTGAGTTAGGATATTATTCCATTTTCACTTTCTAATTCTTTGTCCTTAAATTTTCTGTGTCATTTGAGTTATCATTCAGCATAAATGATTACTATCATCATAGAAAAGTCCTAGTGCATCTATTTCTTAAATGGAATGCCATCAAAATAAGCAAAATGCAAGCTATTTAACTAAACATAAAATGCACTGAAATGATTTAACATAAATTAAATCAGTATTCTTTTAAATGCAGAGTTTCTTCCTTCCTTCCTTTAAAAAAGTTATTTTACTTTAAAAACTTTAATTAGTTTCTTTTCAGATATCATTCAGATATTTTTCTGGAATGCACTTGTTTTTTAGGATATTGCAATCCCAATAGTCCCTAGGTTTTAGTTAAAATTAACATGGTCAGTTAAGTCTAGAGATTTAATGTACAACATGAGGACTGTAGTTAACAATATTGTATTGCATACTTAAAATTTGCTGAAAAAGTAGATTTTGTGTACTCTTTTTAAAAGCTATGAGAATATGGATGAAGGTGAATATGACTGATGTACTCTCTAACCAAGAATGAATATAGAATTTTAAACCTATTGAAATCACTATAAGAAAGGGACTAAGGTAGAATGAAGAAAAACAGAGGAGATGAACCAATTTGGGTTATAATACATATATACATGGAAGTGTCACAAGGCAACTTCTGGTATAGCTATCTTATATAAACAAAAATGTCATTATTTTTCTTCTACAAAATCAGAAAACAGGAGGGTAGAACAGGTCCTGGCTGGGTGGGAGGCAACAGTGGGAGGGGGGAAGAGATGAAGAAAGAGGGAAGGAGGGTGAATGTAGTGCAAATACTGTGTATACATGTATGTAAATGGAAAATGAGACCTTTGGAACTATTTCAGGAACTGGGGAGTGGAGAAAAAAGAAGAATATTGGTGGAGGTGAATTAACCTCCACCAATATTCTATTAGAATAACTTTTAGTAATAGCTATTAGAATAACTTTTGTAAATTATTAGTACAAAAATAACTTTTGTAAATAGCTATTAGTAATAGCTATTAGAATAACTTTTGTAAATGCCACAATGTACCCCTAATGTAACGATAAAAATAAATAAATAAAATAAAATTTAAGAAAATGGATATGTTAATTGACTTGATTAAACAATCATTTCACTATATACACAAGTTTCAAAATGTTATGCTATGTGCCGAAAGTATATATAATACAAATCCTTGCAATAATAATCCTTACTTGCCTGTGGACATGCGTGCATATATATGTGTTCAGGTACATATGTGTACTGGATCCTCTAATGAACCAATAATTATTTAGCACATGGAATGTGCTTAGCTCTCTGGTAAACTGTCAAAGAAAATTGTGTCCCAGAACATGTCTTCTAATTGATAATATGCAACTAATTATAAAAATGTTATTAAATTTTTGTAACTATTATGAAAAGAAAAGGAATATGTGTATGTGGGCATGTCACAAAAATATTATTTTATGAGTTGATATAACTAGGTAAAATCAGAAGAAAATGACTATGAAGATTTTTGAATCAGTAAATCTGAATTAAGACTACTCAGTGGCCTCTTAAAAGCCAAAGATGAGAGAAGTTGAAATGTGGGTAGTTTTTTAAAACATTAAAATTGCCACAGATTATGAATAATAACCAGCATCTGCAGATGCTAAGTATGCTAAGTATAGTCTATGGAATAACATTCTTAGTGCTAAGATGAGATGCAAAGATATAAATGAAAGAGAAGCTAGAAAACTGAGGATGTAGCTCAGTGGTAGAACACTTTCCTAGCATGTGCAAAGCCTTGGAAAGCCTTGGTTTCTATTCAGATTGAAAGACAAACAGAGGGAGAGAGAGAGAGAGAGAGAGAGAGAACTTTTTAAAATTTTTTATTGTTGTGCTGGGTGTGGGTACATTGTGGTATTTACAAAAGTTCTTACAATGTATCAAATATATCATACTTGAATTCAACCCCCATTCTCCTTTATTCCCCCTACCCACATTCCTGGAATAGCTTCAACAGGTATATTTTTTTATTTGCATACTTGTGTACACAGTATTTGCATCATGTTCATCCTTTCACACTCTTTTCTCACTCCTTTCCCCTCCCACTGGATCTTCTTGAGAAATAATATGGTTAAAAGAAAAAAAGTACTCACAGCAAAGGAAAAGGTATCAGGATATATAAAAATCAGTTTCTCAAGTTTTGGCTTGTTCTCTCATCAAGGGAGGAGCATAAATAAAAATTTTAAAATAATAGAACATACATGATAAACAGATGTTTGTATATGTATGTTTGCATGTATAATTAATAAATACAGATATTGAATAAATGATAATAATATATCGTAAGAAAATGTTTACAAAAGAGAGTATAATACCTGAAATAAAATATCAATGTTTACTTATTCCTCTTTCCATTGTTTCAGGTGGAACTTGTATATTAATTTTATTATATTTTTGGCACTAAAGCCCACTATGTGTGACTCACTCATATTTCCAAATGTTTTAGTACATTCTTCTATAATTGATAGAAGTGTTATTTTTCATGAGTGAGTCAGTAAGGAAATGTAGCTTTTACATAAATTCTTTTAAATCACATAAAACTATTTTTTCTACCAGAAACTCGAATAAACCAAAATGATTTTCACTATCGACTTTTGAAGTAATATCTTACTTGTAGATTCAGAGAGAGAGACTAAGCTGCCACAGTGCCCAATTTGGGGAGTTTTCCATGAAATTATATAATAGCAAACACTTCTACCTCTCTATTGAAGAAGAGAAAATTATATCCTATTTTTTCAAAAGTTTTTGTGGATTTTTCTCTTCCCTTTTCATTTTAATTTTTTGACAAATCTGTCTTTCTGTAGTTTTATGTAGCACATGAAAAATCCATTATTTAGGGGTATGGATTTAACTCAGTGGTAGAACACTTACCCATCATGTGCAAAGATCTGAGTTTCACAGTAACTAAAACTTGAGTGGAGAGTAGAAAAAAATGGAAAAATATTGTGTGTTAATACAACTATCTGGAAAATATTTAAAGGTCACTTGTTATATCAGTTTAGAAATATCAGGTTACTCATCTTTTAGCCTAATTTCTCAAGAGGGAAATTAACCATTATCCTATTCTCAAAAAGACTTTGCCAGAATTTGTTTCACTCACTAAAAATTGCTTTTTACATGTACAGCTTTGCTAAAGGCTTGATTGAAAGTTTGATGTGTCCATTTCTTCCCCATCAAGTGATTCTAGTATTAACTTGCTTTCTTTTATTTCACTCAATGTGATCTACTTACATAAAAGAGATGAACTAAATCCATAGTTTCTTTTCATTTATTTCTTTGCATGCTGTCCCTTTTACTAAAAAATATTTCCCTTATTGAGTAAAAATATGTTTAAAAAAGAAAAAAAAGTTCTGTATTTGATCCTTAGCACTGCAAAAATATCCCTACTTACTACATTTTCTAATTTTCAGCTGTGATTTTTCAGAGATTCATAGAGAATCCAAATACTTTACATTTCATAAAACCTAAAGATGAGATGACTTTTTTATTTATTAGTGTCTTCTAAGAACCAATGAAGAATATAAATTTTCTATCACTTAGAAGCCTGAGAACCACCATTCCTTCTATGTTCATAGTAAATACCTTAAGATACATATAGAAAAACTATTGTATCACCTAGAGCAGCTTCAAAATTCTCTCTAATGTAAATTATTCATAGCCACTCTACAATAATTAATTCCTTCTATGATCACTTAACTCCTGAAAACCAAATGATAAATACTAACTACAAACAAATTAAATTGTTTTGACTTACTTGTATATTTTGTGGTGGTGTATTACTGCTTTGACACTAACATACACCAAGAACTAGAAAAATAGACATATGCCAACTATTTGAAGACACTGAGAGCAACCGTGGTATGACCTGCTGGATCTCAGAAGGAATGATGACAAATAGAGAGGAAATCCAAATAAAATTCTAATTTCCATAAATTTATTTAAATAAGATACTTTCAAACAACTTTCTACTTTTCTGTGGGAAATTGAGATCAGCTTAACTTTTTGAATCTATTTGGTATATAACCTTAAAAGTGATAGAATATTGATAGTTCTACTAGGCAAAACTATATTTGCACTTTACAAAATGACTTCCAATTTTTAAAACTGCTTCTTCACTTAGATTCGGCTATCTTTAAGTATACTACAACTTGTAACTAGTGGTTCATCTTGATGGATCTATAAAGACATGTTCAAAGAGCTATAATGAGAGAGAAGAGTTCCTAGGTGATGTCGTATGACTTCATCCATAAGGTCTTATTCTACCATAGTAAGACTTCACTTGGAGTCCAGCTTAAATGCCTTATTGATGCAATTTAGTTAGATGCTTTCTGTATTTCCTGTCTTATAAAATAAGAAAAATGGGTAGAAAGTGACCCATTGTTTGAGTTTAAATTTTTTCCAATTTAGTCAAAGTGACCATTTCAGGACATTTGCAATATTCATCTCCACTGGTATGATCAAGTATAAAATATAAAGTGCTATTTTGGAGCATGTGAAACTACCACTGGACAGTAGAATTGACCTTTGCATATTGGAATTTTTGAAGAAAGTTGGAATTGAAGGACTAAGATTCTAAGAGAAATGATACTTCAGAAAGATTTTAAATTGCTTCCTGCAAGTTTCTCCCAATATTTCTTAGCTGTTCTCCTAAGCAGCATCAGAGAGATTAAAAAACTAGTCAAAAAGCTACCAAAGATTTCAATAGTAGTATACTTGCATAAATAAGTAAGAGAAGACTTGGGACCCAGAAAATAACCTTTAGGGTAAACAAATACACCATATGAGTAAAAGCCAAATAGAAATTTATCAGTCAAAATAAAGCCAAAAATCACACCCTTAGCTACATTAAAATGATCTGACCTTATTTATCTTCCTGACAGAAAGGAACAATGAACCATAACTGACAAACTTTCATCTTGAACCTCCACATGTTTTTGATATGCAATATCTGCAACTCAATAAAATATCAATTTTATGCCAGAAATTAGGATTTTATGATTTAAAAATAAAGGAAACTGACACACACATTATCCAGAAATTGGAGTTATCTGTAGACTTAAAAATAATTGTAGCTAGTAATTTCAATAAATTATGGTAGTAGAAGGAAAATTAAGAATTTTGTCTAGTATATCAAAGGAAAGGCTATCCCCAAGTATTTAAAAAAGAATTAAGAAAAATTTGTACAACTGAAAGAAAATTAAATTAAATTACAAATTCCTTAGAAGGATTTATAGCAAATTCCAAACAGCAGAAAGGGAATAGAAATGGGGACAAATCCATAAGTGGTATATTGTATGCAGAGTAAGTGTTTACATATTGTGATTTGGAGAGCAAAAAAGAGAGAGGAAGTGTTCTTTGAAGAAACATTTGCTTAATTTCTCTAAATATGGTGAGAAACCAGGTCAAAATTTAAATTCCATGAACCCCAAGCAAGATAAACTCAAAGTAAACTACAAATAGCTATATGATCATAATAAAACTTCTGAAAATGAACATAAAATGGACATCTCAAAAGCAGCAACGAAACACCCAACACACACACACACACACACACACACACACACACACACACACTCTCACACACACATGCATGTGAAAACACTCTTTTTAAGCAGAACGACCATAGATTGATCATGGACTTTCCAATGGAAACAATGGGCAAATAGGAAACTTATACTCAGATTGCTAACACAAAATGACTTCTGATTTATCCGACTTGAAATTTTATACCTAATGAAAAGTGCTCTAAAAAGAGTGAAACAATGGCATTTAAGTCAGGCAAAAGTGAAGGAATGTGAGCTGGGGGAGTGGCTGTGGTAGTAGAACAGTTGAGTAGCAAGTGTGAAGCCCTGGATTCAAATCCCAGTGCTGCCAAAAAAACCATGAGAGAACATAAATTATGACACTGATGGATGTTCTCCATCAGTAAGGAAATGAAAGTAAGGAAATGAAAGAAAAAACAAAATTATTAGAAAGGTTATTATATGTATAAATCTGAATGCAGAGTGTTCAAAATCATAATAAATTTGTGTTTACTTTTAATTTATATAAAAGTAAAATGTCTAAAAATAACAAAGAATAAGAGAGCATAAAATTGGACTAAAGTGCTTTTAATTCTCATATTGTCTAAAAGAAATAAAAGTAGTAATTAAACTGTAATATGTCAAATAATTCTATGGTACCCTAAAAGTTGTTCCAAAATAATAACAAAGAATAAAGCATTAATAAAAAGAGAGCAATCAAAAAATAATGATAATCCTTTACTAACTGAAGGGAAGACAAATAATATAATCAAACTTATTTTTAAGACCCTCACAATTTCTGTTCTGTTTTGAGAAAGGAACTTTCTATATATAGCCCACACTGGCCTCAAACTGATTGTTCTTCTGCCTCTGTCTTCTAAGTACAAAGATTATAGGCATATGTCACTGTGCCCTGCCAAGACTGTAATTTTAAGACCAAATTGGGACATTATAAAGCAGGATGAAATTATTAAATCTCTATGCTACATATCTACACTAGATGTTAAACATTAATTCTACCCATATTATATAAATATTATACACATTGAGAATTGCCTACAGAAGATGGAAAGATCTGCCATGATCATGGATTGTAGAATCAATATTAGCAATCTAAATGTTCAGTGCAATCCCCACCAAAATTCCAATCACATTCATCACAGGGATTGAACAATATGAAAGCACAAAAAACTGTGAATAGCTAAACCACTACTGAGCAAAAAGAGCAATACTGGAGGTGTCACAATACCTGCCTTCAAGCTATACTGCAGAACCACAATGAAAACATCATAGTACTGGCACTAAAACAGATATGAAAACCAATGAAATAGAATAGAAGATCCAGATATGAATCCATGCAGTTACACTCACTTGATTTTTGACAAAGGCACCCAAAATATATGATGAGAAAAGACAACCTCTTCAGAAAATGTTTCTGGGAAAACTGGATATAAGAATGAAGAAAGCTGACACTAGATCTGTGTTTCTCACACTGTACAAATATCAACTCAAAATGAATTAAGCACCTTAATAGAAGACCTGTAACTTTGAAGCTAGTGCAGGAAAGAGTAGGGAATACATTGGAATTAATAGGCATAGGAAACGACTTCCTAAATTGAATTCAAATGGCTCAGCAACTAAAAGAAAGAAGAGACAAATGGGACTGCATGAAGCTGAAGAGCTTCTGCAACAACAAAAGAAATGGTCACCAGATGGAAAAGGCTGCCCAGAGAATGGGAAAATGTCTTTGCCAGTAGTACATCTAACAAGGGATTATAACCAAAATATACAGGAGCACAAAAAACTAAACTCTCCAAAAATCAATGACCCAATGAAGAACTGGGCAAATGAACAGAACACAGTTTTTTCAAAGGGAGAAGTTCAAATGGCTGAAAAATACATGAAGAAATGCTCACTATCCCAGCCCATAAAAGAAACACAAATCAAAACCACTTTACTACACCTCCCTCCATTAGAATGACTATCATCAAGAACACAAAAAACAGCAAATGTTGGAGAGGTTATGGGGAAAAAGGAACCCTCATACACTGCTAGTGGGAATGTAAATGAGTACAACTACTATGGAAGACAGTATGGAGGCTCCTCAAAAACTAAAAATAAAAATGCAAAATATGATCCAGCAATGCCACTCTGAAGGAGATACCCAAAGAAATGGAAGTCAGGTTAAAAGACACCTGCATACCCATGTTTATTGCAGCATTATTCAGTATAGCTAAACTATGGTAGCTGTCAAGATGCCCCACAACTGATGAGTGGATTAAGAAAATATGGGTTTTTTATATACAATGGAATTTTTTTCAGTCATAGAAAATGAAATTTTGTCCTTCCCAGGTAAATGGATGGAGCTAAACAACATCATCTTAAGTGAGGTTAGCCAAGTTCAGAAAGACAAAGATCATATGCGTTCTCTCATATATGGAAGATGGCCCCATATAAATAACAGCAATATTAGGTATACATAGAAATATATGCAGAGTAGGTATCTAAAAGTGGGACTTGTAGAGGAGACTGTGGGAAGGGGAAAATATCCTTACATTATTGTACAAACAATAATGAAGTATATCACGTCTGTGTAGGAACAAAACACAAGGAAGCATGCTGAGAGAAGTTAAACAACACAGAATAGGGGGAAAGGGAAGGGAAGGGAAGTGGAGGGGAATTAAGCACAATGCATGTACAGGTATAACAACAAGGCAAAAATCTTGCTGACCAATAAACAGATACCTAAACATTGAAGGACAAGAATGAAAAACAAGTCATGCTAAGGACATATTAATGGGAGCAAGGAGAGTAAAAGAAGGAAGTTAAGAAGGTGGATATGTTTGATGTACTTCCTATGAAAGAATGAATACAGAATTTTTAAAATTAAAGTCACCCTAAGAAGAGAACTAATAGAGAAAAAAGAAAAATGGAGAAGATGAATCAATGCAGGATATAATATGTATATATACATATACATATATACATATGTATATATGTGGAATGTCATCATATACCTCCCTGTATATTTAATATATTGTAAGAACTTTTGTAAATGTCACAATGTACTACTACCCAGAACAAAAAATAAATAAATAAAAATAAAGAGCTCTGTATAGATATCTTTGACAAAAATAGTGCCTTTTTTTTTTTTTTTTCAAAAACAGAGGACAAGAAGGTAAAACAGTTTCTATCTGGGGCTGGTACTGTGAAAATGGAAAAATGAGACCTGCTCAAACTATTCCAGGAATGGGGAGAGAGGGGATGGATCAGAATGGTGGAGAGGGTAAATTCAAACTTTTTTTTTTTATTGAGTCTTTTATTTGAAATTACTTGTTTCTCATTAAATCAAATTACCTTTTTCCTGTTTTTATTCATTTATTCACATGTTCATACATTGTTTGGGTCATTTCTCCCCCCATACCCCATCCCCACCCTCTCCCCACACCACAGGTCACTTCTAGGCAGAACCTGTTCTGCCCTTATCTCTAATTTTGTTGAAGAGAAGACATAAGCCTAATAAGAAAGACAAAGCATTTTTGCTAGTTGAGTTAAGGATAACTATACAGAGAGATTCCTAGCATTGCTTCCATGTACAAATATGTTCCAACCCAAATTGATTCATCTCTAACTTATCTTTACACTGGTTCCTGATCCCCTTCTCATGTTGACCTCTGTTGATTTAAGATTTCTATATTAGTTCCTCTAGACTGGGGACATCAAACACTTTCATATTTTGGGTTTTCTACCTATCCCCATACCTCCCATATGTGATCTCTCCTTGTCATGTGACCCAAGTCCAATAACATTGCTGTATTTGCTCTAGATCCAAAGTCTGCATATGAGGGAGAATATATGATTTTTGGTCTTCTGAGCCTGGCTAACCTTGCTCAGAATGATATTATCCAGTTCCATCCGTTTGCTTGTGAATGAGAAGATTTCATTCTTCTTCATGGCTGAGTAAAATTCCATTGTGGATAAATAGCACATTTTCTTGATCTATTCATCAGTAGTGGGGCATCTTGGTTATTGTCATAACATGGCTATTGTGAAAAGCACTGCAATAAACATGTGTGTGCAGGTGCCTTTGAAGTAACCTGTGTTGCATTCCTTTGGATATAACACCAGGAGTGGGATTTCTGGATCATATGGCAGATATATGTTTAGGTTTTTAAGAAACCTCCAAATTTCTTTCCAGAGTGGTTGCACTAGCTTGTATTCCCACCAGCAGTGTACCAGTGTTCCTTTTTCCCCACATCCTCACCAACACCTATTTTTGGTGGTGTTTTTGACGATGACTATTTTATTATGGTTTTGATTTGCATGTCCTTTGTGGCTAGAGAGGGTGAGCATTTTTTCATGTGGCTTTTGGCCCTTTGAATTTCTTCTTTTGAGAAAGTTCTGTTTAGTTCAGGGGCCCAATTCTTTATTGGTTCCTTGATTTAGGGAGAGTTGAGTTTTTTAAGTTCCCTTTGTCTAATGTATAGCTGGCAAATATTCTCTCACACTTTGTGGGTTGTCTCTTCAGTTTCGACACCATTTCTTTTCTTGTGCAGAAGATTTTGAATTTATATAGTCCCATTTATCCATCTTTTCTCTTTGTTGGTGAGCTGTTGGGGTTCTATTGAGGAAATTCTTGCCTATATGTTTTGATTCCAGAGTGTTTCCTGCACCTTCCTGTACTAACTTCAGAGTTTCAGGTCTGATATAAAGGTCCTTATCCATTTTGAGTTGATACTAGTACAGAGTGATAGACATGGATTTAGTTTCAGTTTCTTTCAGATGGATAACTACTTTACCCAGCAACCAGCAACATTTGTTAAAGAGGCTGTCTTTTCTCCATCATATATTTTTGGAAACTTTGTCAAACATAAGATTGTTATAGTTGTGTGGATTCATATCCAGGTCCTCTATTCTGTTCCACTGGTATTCATGTCTGTTTTTGTGCCAGTACCATGCTGTTTTTATTGCTATTGCTTTGTAATATAGTTTGAAGTCAGGTATTGTGATACCTCCAACATTGCTCTTTTTGCTGAGTATTGCCTTGGCTATTTATGGTCTCTTGTATTTCCAAATGAACTTTAAGGTGAGTTTTTCAATCTCTGTGATGAAAGTCATTGGGATTTTGATGGGAATTACATTAAACATGTAGATTGCTTTTGTTAGTATAGCCATTTTTACTATGGTGATTCTACCAATCCATGAGCACAGAAGATCTTTCCATGTTCTGTATTCTCCCTTGATCTCTTTCTTCACTGGTTTGTAGTTCTACTTGTAGAGATCATTCACATCCTTTGTTAAGTTTACTCCTAGGTATTTGATTTTTTTTTTTTTGAGGCTATTGTAAATGGAATTGTTTCCCTATATTCCTTCCAGTGTGTTCGTTGGTGCATAGAAAAATCTAATGATTTTTCTAAGCTGATTTTTTATCCTGTCACCTTGCTTTAGCTGTTTATATGTCTAGGAGTTTGGGGGTAGTGTTTTTTGGGTCTTTAAAGTATAGGATCACATCATCTGCAAATAGGAATATTTTGACAAATTCTTTACATACTTGTATTCTTTTTATTTTTTCTTCTTGCCTAATTGCTCTGGCTAGGAATTCCAGTACTATGTTGAATAAGAGTGGGAATAGTGGACACCCTTGTCTCATTCCTGATTTTAGGGTAAATGGTTTCAGTTTTTCACTGTTAAGTATGATGTTGGCTGTAGGTTTGCCATATATAGCCTTTACAATGTTGAGGTACATTCCTTCTATTCCTAGTTTTTTAGAACTTTTATCATGAAGTATTGGATCTTGTTGAGGCTTTTTCTGCATCTGTTGAGATGATCAAGTGGTGTTTGTCTTTGCTTCTATTAACGTGCTGTATTACATTTATAGATTTGCATATGTTGAACAACCACTGCATCCCTGGGCTGAAAAACTTGGTCATGGTGGATGATCTTTCTGATGTGTTGTTGGATTTGGTTTGCTTTTATATTATTGAGGATTTTTTCATCAATGCTTATTAAGGAAATTGGCCTATAGTTCTCTTGTTTGGAGGTGTCTTTGTCTGGTTTTGGGATGAGAGTAATATTGGCTTCATAAAATGAGTTAGGCTGTGTTTCTTCCCATTCTATTTTATGGAACAGTTTAAGGAGGGTTGGTATTAGTTCTTCTTTAAAGGTCTGATAGAATTCAGCAGAGAATCCATCAGGTCCTGGACTTTTGTATTTTGGGAGACTCTTGACTGCTGCTTCAATTTCATTTTGTGTTATTGATTTATTCAGGTGACTAATATCTTCTTGGTTTAGTTTTGGGTGGTGATAAGTATCTAGAAATCTGTCCATTTGTTCATTTATTAGAATATAGGTTGTCAAAGTAGTCTCTGATGATTTCCTGGATTTCTGTGGTGTTTGTTGTTATCTCCCTTTTGCATTTCTGATTTTACTGATTTGGGTATTTTCTATCCTCATTTTAGTAATGTTTGCCAGGGGTGTGTCAATCTTGTTTATGTTTTCAAATAACTAGTTTTTTGTTTCATTGATTCTTTGTATGGTTTTTGTTTTTTCTATTTCATTGATTTTGGCCCTATTTTTATTATTTCTCTCCTTCTGCTTCTTTTGGGATTTGCTTGTTCTTGTTTTTATAGTAGTTTTAGATGCAGCATTAGGTCAATGATTTGAGATCTTTCTGTCTTTTTAATATATGCACTCATGGCTATAAACTTTCCTCTTAGGACTGCCTTTGCTGTGTCCCATAGGTTCCAGTAGGTCATGTTTTCATTTTCATTAACTTCTAGGAACCTTTTAATTTCCTCTTTTAGTTCATCAATGACCCATTGATCATTGAGCAATGTGTTGTTCAGTTTCCAATTGTTTGCATGTTTTTTACTGTTGTTTTGTTGTTGAGTTGTAGTTTTAATGCATTGTGATCAGATAAAATACATGGGATTATTTCTATTTGCTTCTATTTGCTGAGGCTTGCTTTGTGCCCTAAGATATGATCAGTTTTAGAGAAGGTTCCATGAGCTGCTGAGAAGAATGTGTATTGTGCAGAAGTTGGATGAAATATTCTGTAGACATTAGCTAGGTCCATTTGATATATGGTGTAATTTAGTTATAGAATTTCATTATTGATTTTTTGTTTGTATGAACTACGTATTGGTAATACCACTCCACTACCACTGTGTTGGAGTCTGTATGTTTTTAGGTCCTTCAGAATGTGTTTGATGAAATTGGGTGCATTGATGTTGGGTGCATATAGGTTGATACTTGTTATTTCCTTTTTATGTATTTCCCCCTTTTTAAGTTTGGAGTGTCCTTCTTTATCTTGTTTGATCAATGTAAGTTTGAAGTCTACTTCGTCTGAGCTAAGTAGTGTTACTCCTTCATGTTTTTGGTGGCTATTGTCTTGGCAAATCTTCTTCCAGCCTTTCATCCTAAGCCAGCGCTTGTTTCTGTCAAAGAGATGGGTCTCCTTTAGGCAGCAGATTGTTGGCTCTTCCTTTTTAATCCAGTTTGCCAAATGGTGTCTTTTGATGGGGGAATTAAGTCTGATAACATTCAATATTAGTATTGGCACATATGTAGTGATTCCTGTCATTTAGCTGTCGTTGTGCTTTAAGGGTTTGATTGTGTGCAGCTGAATCAATGTTATGGTCTAATTTCTTGCCTTTTTTTCTCCTGTGGTTTGGTACTGCCTCCTCTTCAGTGTTTTTTTTTTTTTTTTTTTTTTTTGCTTTCACTTTCAATGTACAGAATTCTTTGAAGACTCTTTTGTAGTGGAGTCTTGGTGGTCATATGTTCTTTTAGTTTCTGCTTACCATGGAAGACTTTTATTGCTCCATCTAGTTTGAATAATTTTGCTACTGTTTCTGTACTGGTCTATGTGTAATTTAGTATTTACTAACTTACAATAGTAAAAC
The DNA here is from genome assembly GCF_047511655.1 of Castor canadensis. Classification (NCBI taxonomy): domain Eukaryota; kingdom Metazoa; phylum Chordata; class Mammalia; order Rodentia; family Castoridae; genus Castor; species Castor canadensis. Next base: position 59,537,585 of record NC_133386.1, read on the forward strand.
TAACAAAACCAAGAAAGAAAGATAAAACTGAAAAAGAAAAAGAAAAAAATTGAGAACCAAAGAAATCAACAGGGAGAGATGGTGGACAATCAAACAGCAAGCAAGACAAACAAACACTTAAAGAAAAGAAAAAAAAAATTCCCTGTTCAGGAACAGTAGAATTTCAGTCTTAGTAGTTCTGATATTACTCCTTTATCATCCAGTCCTGTTTCTCTGTTTCTCCTGTGCAGGTTTGGAGCTGGCATCTGGTGGTGCTGGAGCCCTCCTGTTTTCTCAGTATAAAGCAGTGTGGAGAAGCTTTTAATGGGCTGGGGATCTGGGGTTTCAGAGTTTTGTTTCTTCTTTTTGTTTTTTTTTTTTTGTCAAGTGTGGCTCCAGCAGGAAAGTATTCTTTTTAGTCTGCTGAAGGTCTTCCAATCATGTTTGGAGCTGGTGGCCAGTGGACTGGCAGGCAGGTGGTGGCAGCTGGTGGTTTGGCTGGTAGGTGGGCATTTAGGCAGTGGACAGGTGGGACTGTAGGGCAGAGGCCCAGTGGGTCACCAAGCTGGCAGGCAGGAAGTAGCCCAGCTGGGCAATGGGGTGGCAAACTGGCAGGCCAGCAGGTGGGTGGGTGGTAGTGGTGTGGGTGTGGCAGCCTGCCTGTTCTATCAGTGTATCATGGTGTGGACAAGCCTTCCATGGGCTAGGGGTTCAGGGTGCCAAAATTTCAGCTCTCCCCTGTGTTTTACTTCAGCCAAGCATATCTCCAGTGTCTCATCAGAGTTCATGAGTCACAGTATTAACTCTGTCTATGTCTGTGTCCTAGTTGCCATTTTGCATCCTTCCCCAACCATGATATATTGTAAGAACTTTTATAAATGTTGCATTGTATGCTCAGTATAATAATATGACAGTAAAAAAAAATGATTTAAGGGCTATTCCAAAAAAAAAAAGATTGTGTAGTCCTTATTTCTAGGGATTGCCAAAGTGATATACAAATGTGGAACATGAAATTTCTTAACATCCCCAGAAAATACCATCAAAAATATTACATCAACATGTTTCCATGAAAATAGCTTTAAAATGATGAGAAACATCTGTCCAATTTTAAGTGCTGCTGGCACTATGGGGAAACAAGCCCCACTTATCAAGTTCACTTTTGGAAACTGTTTGATACCTTTTAAATTTTACCATATGTATATGCATTCTTTATTTCATAAATTTCTACATATATTCAACTAAATTGGATATATATAGTATGGAAACACATATGTGGTCCTAACCACATACTTGAAACAAATCAAAGGTTCATTGGGAAGGAAACCTAAAACTTGAATGTAGTTGATGTGTTTACTGTAGAAGAGCAAATATAGAATCTTAAACTGGCAGAAGCCAGATTAGGAAGTAGTGCAGAGGTCTGGTAGAGATGACTCAATGTGTTTGTAATACAAATGTGCATGGAAGCAACGCTAGGAATCTCTCTGTGTAGTTATCTTTATCACAAATTAGCAAAAACACTATGTCTTTCATATTATCTCTTATGTTTTCAATTCAACAAAATAGGAGAACAGGTTCTGTCCAGAAGCAGTGGGGAGGTGGCCCAAACAATGTATACACATGTAAGTAAATGTAAAAATGATTTTAAAAAAAAGGTTCATTGAGAATACAATGTACAGGGCTATGGACCTGGATTTTGTGGTAAAGCTCTTGCCTAACAAATGTACAAAACCCTGAGTTCCAACACCAGTACCAGAAAACAAAAAAAACGAGGAAAAAGAGTAGAAACTACAAATTCAGGTCTTTTGTCAAAATACCAAAGTATCAACACTGTTCTCCAAGTGACATAGGACCAAATCATTCTATCATTCTTTTTTTTCTCTTTTTTTTTTTGTGGTTCTGGGGTTTGAGCTCAGGGCCTCATGTTTCCTAAGAAAGTGATCTGCCACTTGAGTCACTCCACCAGCTCTTATTTGTGTGGGGTATTTTCAAGATAGGGTCTCAGTTTCTGTTTTTCCCGGAATGGTTTCTAACTACAATCTTAACGAACAATCTCTTCCTCCTGAGTAGCTAGGATTATAGTCATGAGCTACCAGCACCCAGCTTTATCCTGTTGTTTTTGTTCATAGTTCTCAAAAATAAGTATAGAAAATGCTGTGAACACATTCGGAGACAAGGAGGTACTATGTGGCTTTTCTCAACCTCTTTTCCACAAATAGAATGTCCTTAAACACTTTGGCCATACATGTCACATGTCAGAATGAAATCCATGTTGAGCTGCTTTCCAAGGTCCTTCATCTGATTTTCAAGTGAGCCACATGCACTCAAGATTCTGATCAAGATTTTGCCTTGGATAGCTTTCTTGAAACTTGAGGTTAGCTCCTATTGTCCTTTGCTGCTTACCTGTAAATAATAAGGTCACTTCATTTAACATGTATGTGAGCGTTGTATTGCACCAATTTGGGCAAATAGCAGAAGTGAGGGTCAGTATGCCATGGACTGAAGTGACAACCAGGGCAAGTGAAATTGTTTTCAATAAATATAATGTGGAGTATTCACAAAATGAAGTACTATATTTTGATAAGTGAAATAAAATGAATTCCTATCGTATGCAGTAAGAATTATAAATTTCACAAAATATGTTGAAAGAAAGAAACCAGACATGAGTTCATTCCTTATTAATTCATTTTTATTACTTTTTAAAGTAAGCCAAGCTAACACAGAGTGAATTTATTGACTGGCAAGGGACAAGAAGGATTTTTCTGTGGCACTGTCATTATTTTTTGTCTTAATTTCAATTTTATATTATTTTTCAATGAATAATGTTTATTGTATACTTATTTTCTACTTAAATACATATATGTATTATGCAAATAAAATGAGTTGCTACAAGTATCTATTACCAATATTTTTAAATGTATTACTTTCTCAGAGAGATAATATGAAAATTCTTGCTATAAATGGAATTAATGATTATGAGTGGGCATTGAACATTTATAAAATATACAAACAAAAAGCTGTGTTTTATATAGTATGCATGCACAAAAGTAAGTACTTCTCTTGAAATAATATTTCATGGAAATGTACAGGGAAAGTCAATTAGCTCCAGGGGAATTCAAGAAGAGGTCTATGGAGTATAATTTAACATGTAAATGAAAGAATGCTTAGAATTCCAATAAGTATAAAGACATTGGTAGTATTGTTAAGCCAAATATTCTAAACTTAACAAATCATTTTAAACTATAAAACTATCCACTTTAAGCCAGCCAATGTATGCTTAATTCAGAAACAAATAATATTATCATAAAATCAATGACATTTCACATAGCATCAGTGACTCTGACATTTGTAAATGTGAAAGTTTTTCTTTTCCAACCAAAATAAAACCAGTTTTTGAATAACCTTTATGATGCACAATAGAACTCATAGAAAAAGGAAAATTATCAGAGCACTGCTACAGAAAGTACAGAAGGGGAAATCATTACTGAATAATAGGGGGCAAGCATTGTTTTGAAAATCATTAGGAATGTAGTGATTCTCTTATTTACTAGTACTGCATAGGATTTCAACATATTAATAAAAAAATCATAGTTTTCCTATAAAAATACCTTAAAGAAAGGACAGTGCAAGTGTGAACATTGTGCATTTGCAGCTAGAGGAACTATGAAGTCTCTGCAATCATTACAGCTTCTCTGATACATGGAAAAGTGTCAGCTCTGTCAGTGAGCGGGGTGTGATGTAGACAGCACTGGACACAGACAAAGACTGGAAGACAATGCAGCACCATGAAAAAGGGGACAGAGCCATTTTTCTTTCCATGTCTGCAATGTGACTAATTAATAACTGATGGCATAATGTTCAAATCAGATTATTATTAATTATGTTCGAAACCACCTTTTTTACCACGTAGGTCAAGAATGTCTTAACAAACTGTTGGCTCAGTAAAAATGATTGAACCCAAAAAGTGGAGAAATACACACTTCTGAGATGTAAACCTGGAGACAGAATCTAGTCCTATAAAGGTGATGTCCCATCCACATGGGGACCCATCCTGAAAGTTAAAACAATCAGTCAAGAGAAGTAGTGTAGTCAAATTAAAACTAGCTGCCCAAAGCTCAGCATTTAGTCAAGGAGTGAGTGAGGACTTCAATTTCCAAAGCAAATTGATCTCACTGCAGATACTGTCTCGTTTGAGTAAAACACACTAGGGTAGAGTTATCACAGGATGGAATGAAACAGAGAATGATAAATCATTAGCCTTCACGGAGGGATCAAAAGACAATACTCTTAAAGTGCACTGCAGAATAAAATACAAGGAGAAGACACATGAGCCCGAATCACTGCTATCTCTAGCCCAAGTACCTTGCAGGGAGAAATGCCTATGGAGGGTAGTCCAGGTTATTGAATGCCTGACAGTAAGAGGATTAAAGTAAGTCCATTTTTGTAATAGGATTAGAATGTTTACATAGAGGGAGAGACCTGAGAATCAAGTATTGACAACTGGAATTTGGGCAAAGCTCCTGCACCTAAGAAATGGAAAAGGACTTGATGTCCCAAATAAGATGAATGCATTATTTTTAGGTGTGGCTGCAAGTGTATATCTTAAGAGCAGTATAATATCTAAAACACAAAAATAAGCATATACTCAGTATATCCTATCTATTTTTACAATCTACACATTATATGTATTTTAATGTATGCATGTGTTTTCTTTTAAGCAACAGATAAAGTAAGTCAGCTTGGAACCTTCTTACCACTGTCTACAAGCACATTTTCACTCTCTCCACCTTCAGAGGAAATAACTTATATGCTTAGAGCACATTGGTTGTGATACTAGAATTCATTTCTCTAAATATTACCATTGTTCTCCAAATTGACTATATTAATTCTTCCCATAATTTCAAGATTTTAAAGAAACTATTTTAGCATATGTTTGAAACATTTGATACTGTCAAATTTTAAATATATTCTTTAACTGATGCATGCAAATAATAATGTAGCATCTCTTTTCGTGTGGGTGGATTACTTTAATGTCTCTGATACAAATCGAATTATTTGTAAGTGCAAGCCTATTTCTGGCCTATTATCTGTGCTATTGATCTATGTGTCATTCCGTGTCTCAATACCTCATTGTCTTCATGACTGTAGCTTTATGGTTAAGTAGTGAAATCAGCTAATAAATACATGCAACTTTGTTTCCTTTTTAATATTTTTTGCCTCTTCTGCGCCTTTTGTATTGCCACATAAAATTTTGGTCAAAATGCCAGTTTCCTTTTTTTAAATGCCTCTTGGAATTTTATTAGGGACATATTGAATCTATAAATAAATCTTAGAAGAATTGGCATTTCAAGAATGTTGAGCAGTATTATTGATGTCTGTGATATATCTCTCCATTTCTTTCTTTAGGTTTTATCCACCTTTTCTGAGGATTATATTGCAGTTTTTGTCATAGAGGATGCAAACACATTTTTGTTAAGTTTATTCTGATTTTGTTGCTTGATGATATTAACTTATTAAAATTTTCAGTTGTATAATGCTAATTTTTAATGTTTTTACAATTCAGTCTTTCATCCTGAAAATTGGTTGAATTCACATATTGCTTCTAATAATCATACAGGATTAAGATCATCTGTAACATATTAGACTACTATGTTCTTGTGAATAACTAGAAGAATTTGAAAGATTCAACCCCAAAGTAATGATAAGGAGATGGAAATATTAATTAGCCTGATTTGATCATTATATACAGATATGTTGATATCACACTTTATAGTTATTACAAGTGAAGTAAAAATTAAAAAAATAACATTTAAGGAAATGAAAATGTTAACTATCCTGAATTAATCATCACTCATCTCCAAATTAAGACGTTTTGCCCCTCTGTTTTTCCATAGTTATGTCTCCTGTTGTGTTGCATTGATGACAGGAATGGTTCTAGGACTCTGAAACAAAGACAAGCAGAAATGGAGGCCCTGCCTTGCTCCTGATTTTAGGAGAAGAGTTTTCAGTATTGTGCCAATAAGTTGATGTCACCATTTTGACTTTGTTATAGCAAGCATCCTTATCAAATTAAACATTGACATTAGGCATAGGTATGAAATGTTATGATCACATAACTTATTTCTCCTTTACTGTGTTAATTTGGTAAATTATAATTTTTGCTTCAATTTTTTAAATTTTCTATTAATTTTTATAGTGCTGGGTGGGAATACATTGTGGCATTTACAAAAGTTCTTACAATATATTAAATATGTCATATAAAACTCCAGGGTTTAAACTTAGGGCCCCATGCTTCCTAAGAAAGGGCTCTTTCACTTGAGCCATACTCCCAGCCTTTTGTGCTTTTATTAAATGTAATTTTTTCAGATAGGATCTTGCATTTTGCCTTATATCAGCCTTGGACAACTATCCTACCTATGCCTCCTGCCTTGCTGGGATTCTGCAGGCATGAACAACCACATGTCCTTCTTTGTTTGAGATAGGGTCTTGCTAACTTTTTGGCCAGGCTGTCCTAAAACAGGACTCTTCCTAATCTCTGTCTCCCAAGTAGCTGGAATTATAGAAATAAGCCACCATGTTCAGCTGTTCTTTGAATTTTAACTGAAACTTATAATTCTGGTAAAGGCCCTATATCCCTACTAAACAGTGATTTTATTTGCAAATAAGCTAACAAGTGCACTGTATGCACATCTTAAAGAAAATTCATTGATAATATCATTTTATTTTTACTTTTGATATAATTCTGTCAGATTATACTATTGGCACTTATAGTCAGAATTTAAAATACCACTCATCCTATAATTTCTTAAAGGATTTGGTAAAATTGCTGTTATTTATTCCATAACTGGTTGGTGGAATTTACTGATATTTCACTCATCAATATTGTTTTTGAGGACTAGAATTTCTGTATGTTACCAATTCCCGCATTTTAAGAATTTCCTTTAACATTTCTTATAGTAAGCTAAATTAGCTAGTGACAAATTCTTAGTTTGCTTTTAGATACAGGAATCTTTATTTTATGATCTTTTGATGAAGGATATTTTTATTTAGAGGAATTTTGGATGGTTTCTGTACACATGATTTGGGACCAGTTTCAGTGTTTCTTTCTGTTCAGGGTTCACCTCTCATGTTTTAGTGACTGTTCACCTTACAAATTCTGGTGCACGGCTGTGAAAACCATAAAACCTCCTTTTACGTCAAGTTAACAGTGTTGGATTGAAAAGAGACAATCCCTAGTCATAATTGTTCTCTGGACACATTCTTGATGGCACTGTCTACACTTCATAGTAGCCATCTATTGCAGACTGTGTTTTTAGAAATTTAGTTAGCATAAGATTCCTTAGTTACTTTATATCTTTCTTTTCTATCTTGACTAAAATGCTGTTTTTACATTTGACCATATATCACTGCACCCTTCTTAAATATTTTAACAGTTTTTAGTAAATACACAGATTTGGCAATATTAAAATTTAATTTGCAGATTTTTATACTTTATTTTTATTATTTTTGTATTTGGGGTATATTATGACATTTACAAAATACCATAGTTGAGTTCATACTTTTCACCATTCTTTTTTATCCCCCCCTTTCCTATTCTTGGAATAGTTTCAACAGGTCTCATTTTTCCATTTACATACATGCTTACAGAATATTTCCACCATATTTGCCCTCCTACACCTTTCTCTTATATCCTCCCTTCTCCTAGACAGGAACCGTTTTGCTTCCCTGTTCTCTGTTCTGTAAAGGAAAAATGTCATTTTTCTTTGTTTAACATAGTTATACAAGATGTTTCATTGTGATATTTCCATGTATATTTGTATTATAAACCAGATTGGTTCATCCCCTCTATTTTTCTCCTTTCTACCTTAATACTTTTCTAGTGATTTCAACAGGTTTAAGAATTCTAAATTCATTCTTGCATTGGAAATACACCAACCGTATCCGTCTTCTTAACTTCCTTCTTTTACTCTCCCTCTCTCATATGCAACCTCCACTTAGTGTAACTTGTTTTTGATAATAATACTTGTATCTGTATTGGGTCTATGTTCCACATATGAGAGGAAGCATGCAGCCTTTGGTTTTCTGTACCTATCTAACCTGACTTAGATGATATTCTCCATTTCTATTCATTTACAAAATTCCATTCTTTTTTATGCCTGAGTAAAATTCCATTGTATATAAATACCACATTTTCTTAATCTATTCATCTTGGGTGATTCTGTAGCTCAGCTATTGTGAATAATGCTACAATAAACATAGGTGTGTAAGTGCATTTACTGTAACCTGGCTTACTTTCTTTGGGTATATTCCTAGGAGTGGTATTGCTAGATGATACGGCAGTTCTGTTTTTAGTTTTTTGAAGAGCCTCAATACTGTTTTCCATAGTAGTTGTACTAATTTACACTCACACTTTCTGTACAATAAAGGAAATGGTGACCAGATTGAAGAAGCAGCCCACAGAATGGGAGAAAATCTTTGCCAGCTATACCTTTGACAGGTGATTAATAACCAGAATATACAGGGAGCACATATACCTAAACTCCCAAATATCAGTGGCTCAATGAAGAAATGAGCAAATGAAATGAATAGAGCTTTTTCAAAAGAAGTCCAAATTGCCAAAAAACACATGAAGAAATGCTCAACATTCCTGGCCATAAAGGAAATGCAAATCAAAACTCCATTTCTTTCCTGTTACAATGGCTATTACCAAGAACACAAACAACAACAAATGTTGAAGAGGATTTGGGGAAAATGGAACCCTCATTTGCAGATTTTGAAAGGTTTTCAGAAAGTTCCTTTTTAAATTTGCAAACCTATCAAGAATAGGCTTACAACAATAACATCATTTTGATTAACAATTTATTATTTAATAGCTATTAATGTGACATTTGGTATCCATAACTGTTTTTCTTGTGTTTATTATTTTGCTTTCATAATTTGTGTAGTCCCTATTGTGCCTCTCATATATTTTCACTGATGTAGTTTCTAACTTTTCACATTGATTTATTTGTTTGCTTATTTTTGCAATACTGGACATTGACCCAGGGCTCACTTTCTTTATGATAGGTAAGTGGTCTACCTCTTGAATCATATTACATCTATTTTGATTTGTATTACCCTTTGGAGGTTCTTGCTAACTTTCCCCAGGTTGGCCTCCAGTTCAGAATCTTCCTGTCTCTATCTCCTGAATAGTTAGCATTAAGGTATATACCACCTTGTCAACCTAGTTTCTATCTTTTTTTAATTTGAAAATGTGAGTAAGGAGAAATGTTTCATGGATCTGACTGAGGGAAGATGGAAAATATGTAACTTCAGGGACTGTGCAATAGCTTAGATATTTCTTATGCCAAACCAAGGAACTCTTTTCTTCCTCCAAATATATCCTCAAGTATGAGATGGCCCAGGATGAAGGACAGGCAGCTAGAAATGGATAAGGGACTGGATGCAGCATGTTCTTCACAATAGGAAAAAGACAGACCATGATGTTATGCAGGACATTACCGAGATCAGAGTCAGACTGCTGGCTAGTTTGTGCAACACTTGTACAACTGTCATTGATCAGAATAAAATTAAGAAGAAAAAATATGAAATAAAAAACCACAAATCTCCATGAAGAGGAGGACCAGTATTCATTAAAATTTTCACTGAACTCTTGAGTATAAAATGCCTTGTCTAGTTAAATGATGTACCACATATTGGCACAGTCTATATTGAGAAGGGCATTGTATTTAAAATCTAGTTAACTAAAAATGGATGAGTTCACATTCTAGAGTGGCTCACACTAGTGGAAATTTAAGTAAGTCTGTTTTTAATTATAAGTAATGAACTCTCTGTGTAGTTGTATGAATTTAAAGTTAAGAAAAGTGGAATTCGTTCTAAATTTATACTACAATGGTACTTAAAGAGTGGACTTAAAGAGTCCTGGACCCAGGAATAACAAAGCCAAGTGAAAGGGTGATCATAAAGTCAGATATAGAGTACAGGGGGATAGGTGTGTTGTGAATGTGGAATTTATAAGGAAGAGGCAGTAACAAGTACTGGGCTTAAGTTTTATTCACTCTGTTAACGAAACTGAGACAGAACCAAGACTTTTATCATGGTATCTTCCATCTCTACTAGGCATGCATTGAAATCTCCACAGTCGATTCAAGTAGCTTTCTCATTTACTAGGATGTAAATCAGGGTTCCAATACCCTGACATGGCATGTTGTCATCTATCATGCTGAAATATGCAGATTTGGTGTATCAACCAGTGCCCAGATTGTACAATGATCACTTACAGCTGGTCAAAAGGAGCCAGTGTGCAAATGGATTCACAGATGAAATCAATAAATACCAAGATGTTTAAAAAAGTAGTTACAGGTTCAGTGTCAAAGTTTTCAAAACTTCTTTCAGGAGTAAGTAGGGCTAGGTTTTTGCATAAATTGCTGAAATGTGGCAGTAGACATCAGTAGAATTTTGGTGTTTTCAGAAAAATTTTTGAGCCTATAATAGTCAGGATCTTAATATTAAAAATCAATCACTCTGTGCATTTAGAGCAGGGGGCTTTTAAAAAATTATATTATGGTTGTACATTGTGATATTTACCAAAGTTCTTATAAATCATAGTTGAATTCACCCCTCTATTATTCTCCTTTATCTCTGTCTTTTTTCATTCTTGCAATAGTTTCAACATGTTTCAGTTCTCCATTTTCATACATGAGTACATAATATTTCCACTCCATACAGCCTCCTTCAACCTTCCTACCTCCAACAAGTACCAATACCCAGATAGGACCTGTTTCATCTCCTTGCTCTCTATTTTGAAAAACAGGCATTTTTGTTTGCTTAAGATAGCTCTATAGTGTATTTTCTTGTTACATTTCCATGTATATATGTATTATAACCCAAATTGGTTCATACTCTCTATTTTTCTACTTTCTACCTTAGTATCCATCTTTGAATGAAGAGCAGAGGGGATTAAATGCAGGGATTTGTTTCAGGATGATAATAGAGTCTGGGAAAACATTCAGAAAGTTAGGTGGAGAGTATGCCTTTGTTTAAATTCACTTCAGAGTTAATAACTATTGTAGTCATGTCCTTCCCGATAGCACTTATGTACATTAACCTGACATCTGTTTTACCATGAACCTCTATATATCTGATCATTTAAAATATCTTTACATGAGTCCAGCAAGTCAATCACAGAAGCAAATCTCTGAAATAATAAATATGTAGATGTTAGAGTGGCAACTCAATCTCATATTTCTTCTCTCTAGGTGAACTTCAGGGCCTTGGAGCTGAGTTGACTATTGCTCTCCCAGCTCACATCGCTCTTATTCCTATTCCCTGTGGATTTTTCATTTCTATATTTCTGCAACTGTAGATAATGATATTAACCATATAAAATGTAGTGGTTAGTTTGCTTTTTAGCTCTACTGATTATGTCTAGTGCCCAGTAGAATGTCTGGGTCAGAGTGGATGCTTGGTTAATATTTCTAAGAATAATTATTGAGTAAATGACTAAATGTTCTATATCCTTAGGGAATCTTAAAGATTTTCAAATATGAGAACTTTGTATAGGGATTTTATGACTAAGATGTATGCTTCACAGAGGAAGAGAAGCAGCAATATCCCAGAGAATGGTTAAGCAATTCAAATAGTGAAATGAAGCACTCCAGTAAATTGAGTACTGTTTCTCTAGCATAAAGATTGTTTTGTCCTTTGTGAACATACCCGGAGGTGCAAACAAAATGGGAAGTTTGTGGCATATAAAAAAATCTGTCCCCTTTTATCAGGAACAAGCCAGAAGGAATTATCCTGAATATTTTCCCATAAAACTCATAGGCCTGGGTTTGTTCCAAGAATCTTATGTGTAGTCAAACATCAATGCTTTACTCTAGTACTCCAGAATGTATATATTTATGTATGTATACCTCTCTCATGAATATGATTCTATACCTGCATTTATATTTAGTCTACAGTTTGGATTGAGTTTCTCAGCTTCTATTGCTCACTCTTTAATAGGAAAAGTTGTAAAACTAAAACTATTTCCAGATTTCTTTGCTGTTTGAACTGTAGATATGATTGAAGTCTTCACTCACATGAGATTGGATAAGCATAAGAAAAGCAGGAATAGATCTCCTTGAGATTCTGGCTCACGATAACAATAAGTAATCATTTTTTTATAATTGTATTCATTAACCATTGTACAGCTTCATGGAAGAAGCATACGCCTTAATATGCAAAATATGAAACTGAAGCAAACTTGCTATGCTAAGATCTTGTGGGAAGGCCATGTCAAAAAAAGAACAAGTACACAGGTGGTGAAACAAGGCAAGAAAGAGGGATAAACTGGATATACTTCACGGAAACAAGAGAAGGTGGAGAATAGAAATCGGGACCATTCATGTATAAACTTGAAAGTAATGGTAACAAGGAAAAATATTAATTAACTTCTAATGGAAAGTCACCAGTGAGCTCTGGGGGTAATACAAGCTAATGTACATACTTAAAACTGTGGAAGTAGCCAAATAAAAAAACACAGGGGAGATGTTACTGTCATACAGGTGAGTAAAGTCAATAATTCTTATTAAGGTTGTATGGTGGGAATGCTAAGGTACTGAATTAGAATTAAGGTTCATTTTAAGCAAATTTTCCAGTTTTACCTAGCTCTGTATCTAAATTTCTTCAAACTTCACTTAATATTTTAGAATATTTCTATAGTTGTACCCATTTAACTAAGATATGAATATTTTACAGTAGTTTGATTTGTAACATATCTTTAATAGAACTACAAACCTCTCTTTGCTGTGATCAACTCAGAATTATGAACAGCAAATTTTAAACATCTATTTTTTGTTTAAATTTGAAAGTCCAAAGGAAAATACATTCATTTGGCTTTTCAAACCCGAGTGTATCAACAAGTTCAGGGTTAGGGTTGGAACAAGGAAAACAAAATGGTACCATAAAGCATCCATTAAAATAATGTGTAAAATAGTTTTCTAACACTGTGATGGCATGAATGAATGTCTAAATACTAAATATACTAATACTAATTACTAAGTATTAGTAGTACTAATACCTGCAGTTTGACATTTGTGGACAGATTTGTTTGGCTTGGATTATTAATTATGTTGAAGTTGTGCCTTGCTCTTGTTTGTTTTTTAAAGTATTAAAGGAAACACATAAGCAGGTTACATCATGAACAGGGTACATGATATTAGGATAACATATAATAACAAGACATACTGTTTTCCATAAGAACAAAACTATCAAAAGCCAAAAGGAAGCTAAATGTTAAATACTGTTCTGTGACATTTTCTGTGTGATATCATTAAAGTAGCTTTAAAGATGAAGTTAAATGATGTGACATGGCAAAGCAAGCAGTTAAATATCTTCACTTACACACACTCTCTCTGGGAATCACCTGCCCGTCATGTTGTTGATTGCAAATGAGAATAATGCATATTACAAACAAAGCTGACAGAAACTTCCTCACACATCATTCCATAATGAATAATATGAACTTGTCAAAACAGGAAAATATTTTTTGAGACTTTAGTCTGATAGGTCTTAATGACTGTAATCTATGCAATGAATGTTAATGTAGTATAGTTTTTAATGGAACATGAATTGACAGTCTTGCACTGTTATGTAAATTGTATATTTTATGTTTGTATTGTAAAATTTCTAATCACATAATTATTACTACAGTTATAATATTCAACACTTGAATTAGCCAAATTTCACCATTTGAATGAAATAGTTTTTTTATTGTTTTAGTCTCTGTTGTTTGAGGTACTCTTTCAGTATCTGATGACTGCTGGTGATATTTCTTCACAGTTATAAATTAGGCATTAAAAACTCATAGAAAGCTCACATCTGTGGACAAGAGTGGCTACAGTTGGATCTTTAAACACACAATGCAAAATGAGATCTGCTTTAAACTATCCCCCTCTAGCTCCCAAATCTGTACGTGTAGGCTTCTGTGGGAATATTCAGTTTTCCAAGAGGACCCTAAGTTTTGTTTAATACAGTTGTGGGATTGGGCTGGGAAATGGAGTTTCATGAAGTAAGTCCTCTATTCTTATTGTAGCAGAGTTTAACAAATACCAGTATACACACTCACTTATTCCCTTGAGAGTAAGCAGATGCGTGTCTAGCTAGTGCTGGGGTTTATTAGTTCTCTTCAACCATTTTCAAACAGCCCTCTTCTCAGAATCCCTCACTTGCACACATGTCTTAAGAGAGCTGCATTTTTTCCTAACATACAGCATTTTTAGCAAATTCTTCCAAAGTATTCCATAGCATTTTGTACTATCCTCTACCCACTCTTAATCACCCACTTAGACAATTTTCAGACTAGGAAACACATGTAAACTGATGTCATTTATTTGCTATATATCTACTTTCTTTCTTAAAAATTTATTGGCATTTCTCATCTGTGGTCATCTGTGCTACATATTTTTATGACAACATGGATTTATTCTTTCTTATGTTCTTTTAAAATTATAGAATGAATAGTGTTAGACATATGTATGAAATTAGTCAACTTTATGTCACTATGACAAAAATCCATGCCAAAATCAACCTAAAGGAGGAAAGACTTATTTTGGCTCATAGCTTCGTAGGTTTCAGTTCATGGTTGCTTGACTCCATCGCTATAGTCCTGAGGCAGGTAGTGCAAATTTGGTCACCTCATGATGGCCAGCAGGCAGAAGGAAAAAGAGCAATTGATCAAGGACAAAATATACATCTCCAGGGCACATGGCATTTCTCCAACAAGGCCCCACCTCCTAATCACCCATTAAGCTATGAATTCACCAATAGATTAACTCATTGGTGAAATTAGAGCCTTTATGATCAAATCGCTTCTTATCAATCTATCTCTAACTATAAGCTGCAATGAAGATCAAGTTTTTAATGCATAAGTCATTGTTTGGGGAGCATTTTATATCCAAACCACAATGCATTCAAAAGTGTTTAACAAAATCCTCGTTTCACAATATCAATTTTATGAAAATCCTCTTGACACTTTTTATCTTTCCTTTACAGTTTATGTGTTATGTCACATTTTAAATTAAGTATTTACCATTTTCACTCTAAGTAATATTTAAAAATTCCTACAAAAGGAAACTCCCTGTAGAGCTATCTTAAACAAATGAAAATATCTTTTTTTTTTTTGAAAACGGAGAACAGAAAGGTAAAACAGGTCCTGTCTGAGGAATGGTGCCAGGTGGAGCGGGCAGGATATAAGGAAAAGGTGAAGGAGGGTAAATATAGTGAAAGTACTATGTACTCATAAATGAAAATGGAAAAATAAGATACAATGAAACTATTCCAAGAATGGAGGAAGAGGGGATGAAGGAGAATGATGCGGGGGTGAATTCAAATATGATATTTTGTAAGAACTTTTGTAAATGTCACAATTGTCAGTACAACAATAATTCAATAAAAATAACAAAAGAAAATACATATTATCTCTTCAATTTAAATAATATTTGAAATTTTCAGATATTTATTTTTTATATCCAAAAGATTTTGTAAAATATCATTGTAAATTCATGATTAGTGAGGTAATGCACATGTAATTAGCTTGATTTTGCTTCTCACTGTATATCCATGTTTCAAAACGTTATGTTGTATACCCTAAGCATTTACAATTTTGACTTATCTATTAAAAGTAATTCTTAGTAAAAAAACAGTTTTAGTTTTTCCCAAA
The DNA here is from genome assembly GCF_047511655.1 of Castor canadensis. NCBI lineage: Eukaryota > Metazoa > Chordata > Mammalia > Rodentia > Castoridae > Castor > Castor canadensis. The sequence goes on from NC_133386.1 coordinate 59,553,264, forward strand.
AGTTTTACAATTCTTCTTTAATGTGATATTTGAACTTGAGCTTTCATGATTATCTTTATTGTGGTTTTATCTATAATAATGCAAACTGTCTAATCATTCAAACAAATATCTGGAATCTTGTATTTCACGTTCTTATTTCATTTTGCCTAGTTTTCTATTCTATTGTAAGTTTATGTTTTGTTTATATTGTGAGATTTTGTGTGTTATTTAAGAAAAAACTGAAAGTCATTTTTCATTTATAAACTTATTTTATATTTAAATCTGAAATGGATATATTTCTTCTATTTGAGTATTTTTTATGCTTTTATTTTTATATATGTTTGCTATTTCCCTTTATTCATGTCTCTTCTTCTATGTTGTTTTACATGTTCAGAACTATTTGGTGGTAGATATCCTTCTTTAAATATTTAAAATAAAGTATATTTAACATTACATTGCTATATATATGTATTATAATGATTAAATAAGCTTAGCTTATAGCTTATATTATAGGAGAGTGACACTATTTAGGTTAAGACCCTCAACGTAGAACAGATTATTCACTGACATAGATTTTGCCATGGGGGTGGCTACAATTTGGGGAATTGCAGGGTTAAGAATATTTTTGGACTTTCAAATGCATAAGTGGGATGAAGTCATCTGTAGAATCATGATTACTTAAATAAGACTACTGGGGATTGGTTGGCTCTCTATGTGTATCTATTGGGATGGATCTGTTTATGAAGAGTGGGTGCTCTAATTTTGGTGCGCAAAAGCATGCTTAGTGAGGAAAAGTTTTGTTTAGTTAATGAGCAGATTTAAAACTGCTTTGGGTTTCTATTTACAACATGGTTATAAGTCAATCAGTCCTTTCCCTAGAACTGTGGAGACATCTCTTTCAGGAATATATTTCAATACCTCAGTACATAAAAGCAAGGACTGACAAATGGGATTGTGTCAAACTAAAAAGTTCTGCAGAACAGAAGAAACTGTCACTCGAATAGACAAAATACAGAACTGGAGAATATCTTTGTTAGCTGTACATCTGACAAGGGATTAATAATCAGAATACATAAGAAGCTTACAAAGCTAACTTCCAAAAAACCAGCAATCCAATTAATAAATGGGCAAATTAATTGAACAATTTTCATAAGAAATATAAATGGCCAATAAACACATGAAGAAATATTCAACATCCCTGTTCATAAAGGGAATGGAATTCAAAGTGACACTGAGATTTCATCTCACCCATCAGATTACTATCATCAGAAATGGAAACAAATGCTGAACAAATGCTGGTGAGGAATCAGGATGTAAAGAACCCTGCTGTTGATGGGAATATACATTAATGAAGCCATTTTGGAAATCAGTATAGAGATGCCTCAGAAATACCAAAAATAGAATACCATATTATCCAGCATATTACTCTTGGGCATTTATCCAAAGGAATGCAAGTCAGGATGCAAAACGTTTGTGGACCTATGTTTACTGCTGCACTAGTCACAATAGTCACATTACAGAATCAGCCTAAATGCCTTTTAGCTAATGAATTAAATGATGAAAATGTGGTATATATACAAAGGATCATTATTCAGCCATAAAGAAGGATGAAATTATGGCATTTGCCTGAAAATGGTTGGAATTGGAGGTTATTATGTTAATTGAAGTAAGTCAGGTTCAGAAGGACAAAGTCATATGTTTTCTCTCCTCTGTGGAATCTAGACCTAAGATATATATTAGTATATATAATTTATATAATTTATGCATTATATACTAAAACACATTAGTATATATACATGTATATAGGCTACTCTATTCTCTACTAACACAATGCATAAAGTATGAATGTTCCTATATATTCTGTAGACAATGCTTTTTAATTCCAATTTATTCACTCAAGAAACATTTATTGAGTCTCAACAATGTGACGATGTGCCTTATATTTTGCAATGTACTAAGGATCTAGATGTTTACACACACACATGCACACACTTACACACAAACACATGTACCCACAAATGTAATGGTTGGGAGGAGCTGGAGAGAGGATGGCAGAGAAAGAATACAAAGCTCAACTAGAAAGGATGTTTTAAGTAAAAAAAACATACAGAAGCCATTCATTCATTAATATTGTGATGAGTACTAAAATAAAATATAGGCTAGTGTGATTTGGGACAACAAGGTCATAGAGAAATGCTTTTAGGATTTAGGTATAAAGTGAGAGTAGGAGTTACCAAGGAGGGATGGGTACTTGGAATTGAAGCGATCATTTCAGTAAGGAGGATGGTATGTGTAAGACTGATACCCCGAGGTGAATTCAAGACACCAAAAGGCAGCCACTCAGCTCTGAGCATATAGTAAACAGGGAATAACAAAAGAAACATTGCTGGCATAATATAAGGACTCATAATTTAGCTTAAGAACAGTGGACAGTTCTAAATTTTATACTGAAAGTACTGATTCCATAAAACAGACTCTTTGAACATGAAGATGTTTTCATGTGATGAATAGATGGTAAGGAAGCTAGAGAGGACTTGTGGCCAGTGAGGAGGCTATTTTAGTATATTTAAGAAGGGCACTTTTCTGGTGCCATTCAGGGACATACTGAGTAATGGTCGTATTTCAAATCTATTTGGGAGGAGTATTTTATAGAACTTAGTGATCAATTGTATGTTGGGAAAATTTGCATTCAAAAAGCCCATACTTCTGAATAGATATTTGGAAGAGCCTGACTTATCTAGTAATTATAGCTGCAAGCAAGATGTGATAGTAATTTCCATTAAGAGGTTTTTCTACAGGAATATAATCAAGCTGATCTACTGAAAAACTTTTACTAATTTTCTTCGCATCTTTTAACTGCAAATCAAGTTAATAGTTTCAACTGTTTCTTTCAAATTGCCGTTTGGTGTGATCTTACTTTCTTGTTGAGAAACCAGTGACTTCACTTGAAATATTTTAATTTCTCTTCTTCTCTGACTCAAAAAATTCACTGACATCAAAATAAAACCTTAAAAATAGAAATAACCTTCAGCTAGTCATTATTGACCTTAAAACTTGATTAGAGGTGGAAAATGTCGGAATCAAATAGTCTTCGTTTCAACAAACTAAACCATAGTATAATACAAGCTTCCAGTCATTTTCATGTTTCAAAATTTTATTTGCGGTGAGTAGAATATAATGCAATATCATACCAATTTTTAGAATTGCAATTTAATCAGAAAAACATTAAATTGTTGTTTATACTTTCACAATGATTGCAGCCCAAATTGATTTTCCACTACTAGAGTTTTGACTTACTCAGAGTAACCTCAACAAAAATATGCATTTAATGTTAGATACATTAGATACATATAAGGCATCTACTATAGCTCCAGCTTTCAATGTTTCTTTCAATAATGAATGTGAAATTACCCTTTGTGAAGTCTATAATTTTCAGTCTTTGTTATAAACATTATAGCTATTTTGTAGCAGTAGGGTTATGTATTCCTGGAAATAAGAAATCTGACTGTCAGTTTTATTCAGGATTTTCATGTTAGGATTTATTCTGAAAAACCACTCATCTATTTTTGTTTAAATACATTACTTAAAGTCAAACATTTTTCTGCCTGTAGTTTATTCAAGCAACTATTCCTGTACATAAGAGGTATGTGTCTCCAAATGAAAATTCTGATTATATTATTCTTAGTAATAGTAAAGAATTTCCAACATCTCTGAATTCAGCATTAACAATCATTGTGTACTCCCCGAGCACCACATTGAAAGCAACATGAGATTTATCAAGGTTGAACTGTATTATCCTATATAAAGTTTCTATTGTACACAAAATCTGTCTGCCAGTATAAGTAAAATTATTTCACTTGAACACAAAACAAAGAGAATAGACAAATTAATAAATGATACATGTTACAGATGCATTCAAATCACAGCAGTACAGCAGAAAATGCTGACTGGTTTGTTTATGATATAGTGAACTAATGTTCTTTGATGCCAAATGTACAGCACAATTCATAGATTAAAAGGTATGATACATATATGATAAAAGGTATATGATAAAAGGTCATAGATTGTGACCTTTTGATGTCTTCTGAGAATTGAAAATAAACACACAAATACCCTTTATCAGTATACTGGTACTAAATTACTTGGCTTTTAGGTAAAATACCTTAAAAACAAAATGAGTTACAATGTACCAAAATAGTGGGGGAATATAATATTATATATAGGAGAGGTTATGCATGTATGGAGATATAGAATGAAGTCAATAGATTACTCAAAAATAATGCAGAGCTAGGGATGTAATTCAGTGGTAGAGTGACTGCCTAACATGAACAAGGCACGAATGAAGTCTGATCACCAGCACTGCAAAACAGATATTCATGCAAAAGAAAAGAATGATAAATTTTATCAAATGTTATTACTTTATTTTATCTCAATAGTAGGAAAAGATGTTTCTGAATGTAGATAAAAATAATTTAATAGTATAGATTTATGCATAATGGGAGATACGTAATTGCAAAGACTTTTATAAAATGAGCTCCTTCTAAATTACTGTTGGACTATACAGTGGTTTCAGATGTTGAATTTTTGAGCAGCATATTCATATGAGTCACTTACATGTAGGTTATTTGTGAGCCATCCTTGTAAACAATGGCAAGAATTTTAGTTAGGCTGAACATCTTTGACCTTCTTTTGGGGACTGAAAATGACGTGTTTCCCCAAAAAGTGCATGTGTTGAAATGTTGGTCCCAATTTGGTGGCACTAAGTTGGGAAGTTTCTCTAAATTTTAGGAGATGGAACACCTACCTGAAGAAAGTAGACCACTGGGGGCCTGTGCTCTGGGACTCTATCTTGTCCTGAGCCCTTCTATGTCTTTCTGTCTTTCTCTCTCTCTTCCTATCTGCCATGAGGTAAACAGCCTTCTTCTCAGCATAGTCATGCCACCATGATGTTCTACCCAAGTGCTTGGGGCTGAGTAGCTATGGACTGAACCCTCTTAAACTGAGTCAAAAGAAATCTTTTCCCCCTTAAGCTGTTTTACTCAGGTACATGGTCACAGGTAAAGAAAGTAACAAAGACACCCACCCAATGCATTTAAGAATAAACTCCTCTCCACAGCTCAATGCTTGGTTTTATGGAGATAATTAGATGACAATAAATAGTCATGCAGAGAGTTTTTATAGAACGAAATTACAATTCAATCATTATAGTTTTACAATTATTTTGCCTACAATAAACATGTTTGCGTTTATTGATTTAAATCTCTGTTTCATTCTTTTTTCTGAGGTTTTCCGTATCCTGGCTGTTTTCTTCTTTATTGTTGTCTATTTTTGTCCTGAGTTCATTTATCCATTTATTCATTGTGTTCTCTCTTTCACTTTGGTGTCTATACAGTGCTTCTATGGTTTCCTTTATTTCTTCTTTTGCTTTTTCAAATTCTCTATTTTTATTGTCTTGGAATTTCTTGAGTGTCTCCTGTACATTTTGGTTGACCCTATCCAGTATCATCTTTATAAAATTCTCATTGAGTACTTGTAGTATGTCTTCTTTTAAATTATTCTTGTGGGCTTCATTGGGTCCTTTGGCGTAGTTTATCTTCATTTTGTTGGAGTCTGGATCTGAGTTTCTGTTCTCTTCATTCCCCTCTGGTTCCTGTACTAATTTTTTGCTGTGGGGAAACTGGTTTCCTTGTTTTTTCTGTCTTCCTGTCATTGTCCTTGGTGTTGTTACTGTCCCTGTACTGTGTGCAATTAAGTATTTTCTAGCTTGTAATAATAACAATGGTAATATTGAGAATGGAAGAGTGAGCTGAGATGGAAAGCAAGAAGTTAAAGAAAAGGGGAAAACAAATATACAGACAAGAGGGAGAAAGCAGAAGAAGGTATCAGACAAGAGAGTTTCAAAGGTATAAACAGGGAGTGTTAGTGTACTAATCGACAGTAAGCTGAACAGACAATAGAGAGACAGAGAGAGGATTGAAAATCAAAGATAAAAAAATAAAAAATAAGTATATGAAAGTAATATCTATTTATAAAAATGAATTAAAATAAAATGGAAAATAGTAAATTAAAAAAAAAAAAAAAAAAAACCAAAAACTTCCAAGTTTATATGCAATGCAGTTTCAGTCTTAATAATTTGGATGTCCGTCTCAATCTCCAGTCCTGGAGTTGGTGCCTCAGATGTTGTTCTGTAGTTGTCTCATCAAAGGGGATGCATAAAGTAGAACAAAACTACACTCACACACACACAGAAGGAAAAAAAAAAAAAAAAAGCCCCACCAAGTGTCCCCAGTTCAAATGCAATACAGTTTCAGTAAGTTTTTCGGCTTGCAGGTGTAATTCAGTTGTTCTCTCATCAAAGGTAGGGAGAAAAAGAAAAAAAAGCGTCTGGAGACAGTTCTGAGAGTGGTATCTGCAACTGTGGCTTGCCTGCCTGCTGCTCTCAGCCTGTAGCTGGCGCGTTATTTATGCAGATCTCTGGGGTGAGCTAGCACTCACCTGGTCCCACAGGCTTTGTTTGCTCAGAGTTCTCCTGTGCAGGGGAGGGGGGCCTCTGCTACAGGCTTTTCCCTTTCCAAGCACTGGGAAAGGCGACACTGCCCTGCGTTGTCAGGCCTGCGTGTTTATTTACAGTTCACGTGGGAGGTGGGTCTTCCCTCCTCTCACAAGCGTCCCGCTCCTGGTTGCTGGCGCACCCCGCTCCCGCCAGAGCCTCTCCGGCCCGCCCGGCTCGTTTATTTCCAGTCCCGGGAAGGATTCCCTTCCCCCAATCTTCAGCGCTCAGGGCGCCCCACCCTCTTTCCAGCGTGTCTTAACTGTTCTTATTGCTTAGTACTCAGTTTCTCTTTTTTTCCCGGGTGGAGGTCAGTCTGTCCAGGGGGCTATGCTGCTCTGGCCCAGGCTTGTCTGTGGGGGAACCGCGGTACCGCGAAGCTCACCTGGTCCGCGTCTTCCCAAGCCGTATGGGCGCCGGCCACTGGCGGCCCGGGGACCTCCTCGGTTCTCCGTTTAATGTGAAGTGGAGATTCTCTGCACCGGCTGGAGATGTGGAGGAGTCAAAGTTATGCCTTTTCTCGGTGATTATGCCTGCAAAGTGTGTCTCCAGCGTCTCTCCAAGATTTCACTATAGGAGGGTCGCTTTCTGCTTCCTACCTCTAGCCGCCATCTTGGAATTTCCTTGATTTAAATCTCATTACAGATAAAAGACTAAAAAGAAAGCATAGTATTTGGACAATTTTTATTTCCTCCTTTTATCTTTTTAACAAACTAAATACCATCAATATACATCACAAACATCCTGTCTCACAAAAGAAGTAGTTGCTTCTTGAGCATCTGATAACCACATGACTCAGCTCTTAAAGGTTCTCTTACTCATCCAATTAATTAAGAACATTATGGTAGAAGAGGCATTTTGAATCACCAGTTCAAGAATATCTATAGGTACAAAGCTTCAATATAAACCAATTTCCTAAGCAGAGTTGTTCATATTTCTGACTGCCACTTCCTAAATTAACTTATAGTGAAATGTTGGAAGTCTCTAATTATGACATGAAAATTATGTTCACATATTAGAGAAAAACAGAATTTTTAAGCAGAAAATGGACAAGGCTCTCAAAATGTATTATATGATCATGTTTAATTGCAATTATGTGAAGAATCAACAAGAGAAAATATGCTTTTAAATTATCTTTGATGCAATTTTTCTCTAAAATGAATTTATCTAATGGATATTTAGAGGAAACCTTTTTGTCTTCCCACGTTGTTTCAAATTCACAGGTTATCAAATAAGAGCCTTGTAAAAGAAAATTCATCTGATTTTAATACATGGTATTTTACAAGCTGTGTACATTTAAAAAATATAAATAGGGAATACATTTTGGGTAAAATCAAGTCAATAGAGCCCAAAATCTTAAACCTGCATTTTTAAATGTGCTATGCTGCTGTAATGTGTGAAAGTTCTTAGTATTTATCATTTGTTGTAGACCCACGAGGATTATAAAGAAGACAAGCTCTTGCCCTGGAGCCCTACCATCTTTGGAAGACAAGTTTAGCAAGTAAAGTAGTTGAAAAATGAATTGGTGCACATGAAACTTTTATTTCCATTCTCCTTTTATCTTAACCATCTGTTAAAATGGCAATTTGAAATGTAACCTTGCTTTAGAGAAGTGATCTGTTAGCTAGAGACCTTGCTACTTTAGGTGTTCAAAGTTTTTGCTCAGTAAAAACAGTCCCTTTGGGCTACAAAAGAGCTTTGGTGAGCCATTCTTTCAGAAGGCAAGATTTTATGGTATTAAATTATTTTCTGTAACTTTGGATGATTCTGAAATACACAATTGATAGCCATAGCTATAACATGGTAGTTTCAATGGAGATATTTTCTCTATAATATGAAAATTGAGCACAACTGCATAGATTGCACCAACCAAAAGAAATGCTAAAATTTCCTAGTGAGACCAGGGGTCAGTGAGATATAAAAATCAAGGAAGAAATTCATGGACAAGTTGATTGCTGGAGAAGAGGGAGAAAAATTGAAATGATCATCATGTGTGAAAGAATGAACAGTCTGACTCAGGTATAATGAAAAGATCATTTGGAGGAGATGTGGAAATGAACTTGGAGTATCAAATGGAATGATAATGTGAAGATCTTAGAACTGGGTAAGGGAAATTAGGAGAAACTCCTCTCACCTCTCCTTATCGGGAAAATAGATGACTCACATATTTAAGGCAGCAATTCTTAAGAGTCAGCCTCATATGAACACAAGTTGACTCTTTCTTGAGTTCCAAATGTCTTAATTTAATATTTTGGAGAATTTTAAGTGAATTGGACTTAAATGAAGGGTTTTAACACAATTTTAATTAATAAGGTAGAAAAATATTCTGTGTCTACGATAGAGTAAAAAATTGTGTCAAAATAGATACTGAGTTGATTCAATCATTCAGAAACACACTTGAAATACGCACACACACACAAGCACACAGTTGAGTTAAAGGACAAATATATACCTAAATGATGAGATGTTTTATTAAAAGAACTAGTCACAAATTATGTAGTAGAAAATAGCTTTATATGATTTTCTTAAGTAAATATGATTATTACTATAAAATATAAACTGAATTGATTTGGTATGTGAAAGTATGACATACATAAATATGAATTATTGAAATGGATTAGCATGTGCACAGCCTGTTCCTGTGGTGAATTGTATACTATACTAAGATTTTTCTGAAACAATCAATCCTAATTGCAATACTCAGTTATATATTACCTTTATACATCTTCTTTCCTAATTATTTGATATAGGAGTTACACTAGATAATACTTATTAAGGCTCATCTTAATATCAAAATATTAATTTATTTAAATCTACCTGATTATGTATTATTGTGGAATATTTCCTAGTTTTTTCATCTTTGAATCTTGACTTTCAGGGTTTGAGTATTCAGGAAATATAACTTCTGATCATATTTTTGTGATCAGTAACTTAAGCATATAAATATACATAAGTTTCACATTTTTCACTCCCATATTCAGTTAGACATCAGTTTTCATATTGCTGATTAATATAAAAATGTCTACTGACTCTCTCAAGTGTTAGACACTATAACGGTTGTAAAGATCTAGTAATAGAAATTTGCAAAGATCCTAGTCTCATGGAACATAATTTGTATTAACAGACAAAAACCCAAGATCTATGTGCACTTTTTATTTAAGCCTAATAAAAGATAATTTTAATCATAAAAACTATGGTATATTTTTTATGGTAATGAATAAAAGGCTGTGTTAAGAAAGTCATTGTGATCTGGTGTGAGATGCATCAATATAGACAGGATGGTGAACAAAAGTCTCTCTGAAGAATGTCAATATCTAGGAGAGAGAGTTAATAGTGCTGAAAGATGGAGAAAACATTATTGTTACGAAGAAACTGAGGGGCTGTATGAACATGATGGGAGTGAAAACAGAGTGTATTGATAGTGACTTCATGTCCCTTATAGCATTCATTTCTACATTTTCCATTACTATTCATTAACTTCCTTTTTCAAATTCACCTTGCTGTCCCAGGTGACACATGGACATCTTAAACCAAATGTTTATTCCCAATATCCTGTTTGTAGTGACTGGTATAAGGAGTGTGTGACCTGGTTACAGCTAATGAGAAAAAACAGCTATGCGATATTTTTAGGCACAAGATTCCACTTTCCCTTAGATGATTATTACCTTGTGGGACATCTCAAAACTGGAATCCACAGGGAGAGTCTGGGAGAGACTTATTTTAAGGAGACATTCTACCTTTGAGAAAATATTTCTAACCTAATTTTATTTGGTATACTTCAAACTTCCTTAATTATATCAATAATCTTATTTGACCTGGTTATCTGACAAAGGATAATGATGGAGGGGGTGAATTCAACCATGACAAATTGTGAGAAATTTTGTAAAAAAATAGCACTGCAAAATCAACATCCACACAATCATTTGCTGGGTTGACCTATCTTTAATATTGAGTCTGCTATTTGTCTGAAAGATGACTTAATTTTTAACCTGTAATTATTTAAATTTATTTTTAATAAAAGATTTTCTTTACTAAATTCTTTCTAATTGAATCCATTAAGTGCACACTTTCTAATCAGGGATATGACTATGGACATAATAGGCCTATCTACCTATCTGGAAGGATATAATTCTGTATATGATTCTAAAATTTAATATGCACCATCAAAGGTGATAATTTAAATGTATTCACAGTAGGAAGTACTGATAATCATTACTTGTGGCTCAACACTGAAGTATACAGTGTATGGCAATAGCACAGAATAAGTAAACCAGGAAGTATGGAGAAAAAAAAATACTAAATTCATAAGAAAAATAAGATAATGAAAATCCATTAAACTATAGGACAATCTTACTCATGAGTATAACTAAAATAATAATATATGATCTAATGAACTTAAACCATGCTTTCAAAGAACATGTCAAATGCAAAAATTAACCTAGAAATATTTGGGGGTTGATTACATCACCTGCAGTATAACCAGATCTCTTACTCTCTATTTTCTTCTTCAGTATTTTCTCTTTCCTTCTGGTGTGGTACTCTGAATCCAGGCAAGCTGATCTTTATGGATTGCATGACTTGCCCCCTTGCACTCTGGCTTCTGGTTGAGTTTGGATAGTATAAGAAGATGACAGGAGAGCCAAATGTGTTTATTTCCCTGAATCTTCTCCTAGGATTGCAGTTTTTGCAGACTCCATTCCAATTAAGTGGTTGTACCGCCTGGCTGGCAGTCAATTTTTCAGACAATACTTTTTCCCAAGATCCAGTAGTTCTGTTCCTCCTGCCTTCCATCTAGGAGTGAAACAGGAGTCCTGTGTTTTCTGGTCTTTGGTGGCCTCATCAACCTTTGCTGGTTCTTTTTATGCTATTCACAAATCTACATATTAACTTATTCTTTAATTTATTGTCAAAAATCTTGTGAACTTATTAAAAAGTGACATTCTATTTATTCTTGAAAATTTTATTTGTTGAATTTTGTCATGTTAACATTTAAAAGTTCTAACAGAAAATGTTATGTTTTATTTTAAAAGCCCGTGGTCTTCACTTTAACTTTTTTCTTTTTTATAATGTATATTTTTACTTAATCAAAACTTCTATGTGACTGTTTTATTTATTTGTACTATCTGATAAAATGTTTTGACTTTGTTGATCACCTGTACGCTAAGATTTTCTGATAATAAGTATGTTTACCTATGCTTAGCTATGAAATTGTTCATTTTTTTTCATCTTAAAAATCACTTTCTTGTTCTCTCTCTCAACAGTACTGGTGTTTGAACTAGGGCCTTATACTTGCAGGGTCAGGTGCTTTACCACTTGAACTATATCCTTAGCCCAATTTTGCTTAGGTTATTTTTCAGTTAAGGTCTTGGGTTTTTGCCTAGCGCCTGCATTGGACTGCAGTCCTCTTATTTACACCTCCCCTGTAGCTTGCATCACCGGGCATACACCAAACTTAGCTTGTTGGTTGAGATAGGGTCTCAATAATTTTTTTCCAGAGCTGACCTTGAACTGTGATTCTCCCTTTCTTGGACTCCTTAGTAAGTGAGGTTATAGACATATGCTACCACACCTAGACCTTTGTCCAACTTCTTAATATCTTTGCTAAGTAATTTTAAGATCATCAATTTTAGGATTTGGGGATATATTTTTATACTCCCAAATGGATTTATAATGTAGCCAAACATATTTCTACATCTATTTCAAAGTCTAATTTTACTTAATTTCTTTACTGAATATATTTTTGGTTCAATGCTTGTTTCTTGAATTAAATTTCTGAGAGGAGATATTAACTTAGAACTTGATTATTTATCTTCATGATGAAATAACACAGTTCTAGTTGAGACTTCTTAAAAGTTTCTAAGTTCATGCTCTGCTTTGTCCTGCATGTGTTCATTAGTTTTAGATCTGCATGAATGCTTTCTTAGGATGACATTTAAACTTATCTCTCCTGGTGATTAGGCACATTCCAGATTTGCCTGTATTTCACTAATTTAGGGTTCTCAAAGCTATATTTCTTAGGAAATTGATGTTCTTGAGCCATCTGTTCTGTGGCACAGTCCATTTTAATCATTGATATTTTGTTTTGAATTAATTTTAAGTAGTTAGCCTTTGCTTTATTATATCTTTGCTTTCTGTTTTTGACACTTTTTGTTTTCCATGCTGAGGATTGAACCCATGGCCACGTTCTTACTACACAAACTTACTATCACTTGAGCCATGACCCAACTACTTTGTTTTTATTTTGTTTTTGATACAGGGTATTGCTGCCATTTTGTCCAAGTTGGCTTTGAACTCTCAATTCTCCTGCTTCTGCCTCCTGAGTAGCTGGGATTACAAAACTGTATCACCATGCCTAGACAATTTTTTGACTTTCTTTTCAATTTTATTCTTCCTGCTCTCCTTTATATCTTATACTTGAATTCGTAACACAATTAAGAAAATTTGTTTGTTTTACTAAAATTATTTTAGACGTATTCATTATATATAACAGTGCTTAGTTTTACATATTATTTGTTTAGTTTATTATTACATTTTTATTTTCATATGTTGTAGTCATTCATGTTTTCAAACGCTATTTCCATCCTTAGTTTATTCATTGAATATGAATTTCTCAATTTTGAAATGCACTTGTTTACTTACCACTTCAAAATATTTTGATGGTAATAGTGAAATGACCCTAATTATTTTTTGCTGTACTTTCAAAAATAGCACTACTAAAAATTACTACATAGAAAATTGTAAGAAAATACTTTAAAAGAAACTCAGAAATTAATTTACAATAGTATAATGCTAAATGAAAACATAGTTTGACATTCAAATGTAGAGTCATGATATACTCAGCTCTGTGAATGACAGATGATGGCATCCTGCCATCATTTATACACTATGTCATTCAAGTCCATTCTTAATATTTGCAATGAATTCCTGTTGAAATTCATTTATGTTGAACTAAGGATAAGGTCCTGTTCATGTTCTCCAGGAACATTAGATTTCATTTTGGGGTAAACTCAGGTTGTGAAATCTATGACCATGGCTTGATTTGTAATGGTATTGAGTATAGGTAGCTCTTGTACTTTTGTTCAAACTTATTTTCTGCATGACTCACACTAGCCCATTAAAGAATTACAGAATGTCTTAATAGAAATGAAAGAGTTTTCTACTGTTTCAAATATCAACACAAAATTGACAGTTATAATGGAATACTTAATATTAGAGAATCAAGTTCCCTAACTCAAAGACACATAGGAGCCATAATTTCTTGTGTGCACTTATATATGTATATATGTAATATACATACATGTATACATAAATACACTTACATATTGATTATAAAATATATTTTATATCCACTATAAAATATATTTTTATACTGAAAATATTCTTAGAAAAGGTGAATAAATTGAAAGCATTAGAAGCTACTCTGTTCTATGTCTTTAAAACTTAGGAATCTGGGGAACTGAGCTGATGGTCCAAATGAACAATAATAGTGGTGAGAAGGAGATGTTGTGTGATGGTGACATATATTATTTCCCAGGAATTCAAGTAAAACATAGGAATGTGGAGGAATGTTATGAAGTTTATTTATCTATATTTTTCTCTCAAGGCTTTACTTTCCAGCCTTTGTGCAACTTAGAAAGTTTTTCAGAAAGCCCTTTTGTGGACAGGGACTTACATAACACCCAATTGGAATAATAGCTTTGAGTCTTGTAGAACGAACTGACTCAATCTTAGAGAAGAAAAAGATCATGGTAAGTTGTAATGTAAGAATCAATAAAGAGAAATGCTTCTCAGTAGATGACAGACTATCATAAATGTGCTGATTTAGAAGGAAATTTTAATAAAGTAGATGCATCTTGTAACAACCTGTCATTGTAACTCTCTTCTAGTTTTAGCTATAAACTGAAACAAATAACAAAATGTTTTTGAACAAAATGATTTTGAACCAAAAGGCCAAGTGTGCTACACAAGACTGCAGTCCCAGCTACTCAGGCAGTGGAAATCTGGAGGATCATTGTTCAAGGCCAGGGTAAAAATGAGCAAAATCCTACCTCAAAAAAGGGAGAAAAGTTAGTAAGACCCCCAACTCAACAAATAAGTTGGGCATGGTGGTTCGCACTTTTAATCACAAGTACAAAGGAGACATAGGTGACAAGATCACAGTGCAAATCCAGGCCCAGTCAAAACACAAGACCCTAACAAAAAATAACTAACATGAGAAAGGGCTGAGGGCATGGCTCATGTGGTAGAGATGAAACCCCAGTACTGCCAAAACAAATGATTAGTTACACTGTTCAGTGTAATATTCTACAGAAGAAAACACTATTTAAGTCTATAATTTTTATTCACTAACTTAAAGGAAAATTAAAACATCTTCAATTTCTGAAGGACTAAAGAAGTTTTCACATATTACAACTGCTCAATGCCATACCCTCCACCACATAAATTCTAAGTTTTTTTTAATAGCACTGACATTTTGCCATTGCTCGATACTGGATTGTTTTGTCCCCTCAAAATTACTATGTTGAACCCTAATGCCCAATATTGTGGTATCAGTGGTTAGGAACTTTGAGAGATCAATAAGTCATGGAAACAGAGTCACCAGACCTCTTATTAAAATGGATGAATAAGAAATAGACAGGTACATCTGCAAATTGTTTCTAGAAAATATGAAAAACTAAAAAGTTGTGTAATGAAGTGGCTAAACCAAGGACATTTTAGTCAAGTTACAGTTCATATGTCATTATTAGTGGTAGAAGACTGAATGCTTTCCCTCTGAGAATGGGAACATCCATTAATGGACTATTACTTTTGAATATTTTCTGAAAGTTCTAGACTAAAGAATAATGTAAGAGAATAAAGAAAAGTTATCTAAATCTGAAATACAAAAAATAAAACTATTAATATAAAATTATAAATAAAATATATGGATGTTAAAAGTCACAGAAATTACTCACCATAATGAATTGTTATGAAAATACAAATTCAATCCAAAATGAGGTACCACCATACAGTTATATATGAGTTTATGTATTTATATGTACATATGTTTTTTGACAAATTTGATTAAGAATGAAGAGCAAGTAGAAATTTCATACATTGTTCATAGCGTAGTTGTGATAAAAATTATTTATATGTTCCTTATAAAGGTAAACATATGCTTACAATATATTTCAGTGGTCCACATCAAAATATCTTTCCATGATAAATGAAAACTTAAATTCACACATAAAAGGTATTTGTGGTGTATTTTTTCATCATTTTCAAAGAATTTAAATAACCAAAATGTGCTTCAACTGGTGAATTTATGGTGATACCTTATAAATTGAAGTACTACATAGTATACTGAGGAATAAAATAAAAGGTTGGGTTTAGGAGAAAGGGAGTTTGCAAATGTGTAGCGCAGTGCAATGTTTTCCATGATGGAATCTCTGTGTATTAAATAATGTGGTGGTGGATATATGGCTCTATGCATTTATTAAAATATAGGTGTTCATACAATAAAAGTGAATATTATAATGTGTTCATTTGAGCAAATCAACCAGGATATTCAGGAAAATCTGGAATCAAGACTGTAATAAAATGAATTTAAATATATTAAAATGAACCACATAGACACAGTGATAAAAAGATTATATATACTTAAATTAGAGATATAGAGGTTTGAGTGAAAACTTTTAGTTTAAAGGCAAATAAAGGAATGATATAGAGGCTATGTATTCTGGTTTGTAAGTGTGCTGCTTGTGGATTTATGAATTGTGACTTCATAAGTGCTTTGTTAGTATACAGAGTTGAATATATGTGATTAAATGTAGGGAATGAGAGCCATGTTGTAAGAAAAATATGCTACAAATTTTTAATGAGGAAAACTGAGAATAAAATCTTTGGTATTGCATTCAAGTATAGATTTCTATTGGATTCATTAAAATATAAAACACACATGTACATATAATATAATATTTAATAATTAAAATGAAATAAATAATAACGTGTAGTGGATAACCCTTGCAAAAAGCTGTTTAGCCAAAAAATAAGGTTAATATCAGTAGTACACAGAAACATCATGTAACCCTAGGTATGATTCACTCAGAAGGAAACCCACATGGGTGTTGTCTTTATTTGTATTGTTCTGCTGGGTGGGGATACATGGTGCACCATTTACAAACTTTGGCCCATCCCTACTCCCGAATGTGGATGCAGTCATCTACCCTCTGTTTCTATGATTTATGTTTTATATATTCAATATACAAGTGAGATCATTCAATACTTCTTTTAGTAAATTATCACAAATGACAATATTCCCTTTTAGTTTTTAAGACTGATTAGTATCCGCTCTGTATACATTCTACACTTTCTTTACCAATTCATTCAATGATGGAATGTCAATACTGTTCTCTGTAACTACAGATTAATATCACTAATGAACATAGATCCAAAAGCACTCAACAAAATACAATCTAGGTGAATCCACTTGAATATCAAAAAGATTATATACCATGCAAGTTGAATTTATATCAAGGATACAAGGATGGTATAACATATGCACATTAAAAATGTGATATAATACCAGAATAAAGGGCAAATAGTATATAATCATGTCAGTAGATGAAGACAAATTTGTTTAAAATCATATAACCTCCACGATGTGGTGGCACTCAGATGGCTGAGACAGGAAGATGACATTGAGGCTGAATGGACATATTAAACACACAGAAAGGTCTCAAATAAATGACCTAATGCTGCATCTCAAATTCCTAGAAAACCATGTACAAGCTAACCTAAAACTAGCAGAAGGAGAGAAAAAATTAAAATAAGAGTCAAAATCAACAAAATGGAGACTAAAACAATCAATGAAACAAAAAGCTCCTTTAAAAAAATAAATAAGATTGAGAAACCCCTAACAATTCTGACTCAAATGAGGAAAGACCCAAATGAATAAAATTAAAAATGAAAAAACAGAGATCACAAAAAACATCAAGGAAATCCAAGGGATCATTAGGTATTATTTTGCATATCTATGTTTAAATAAATTAGAAAATCGAGAAGAAACAGACTAACTTCTAGACATTTATAATCATCCAAAATTGAACCAAGAAGATATTAATTACCTAAATAGTTCTATAACAAGCAATGAAATTGGAGCCACAATAGAGTACCCCATAAAAGAAAGGTCCAGGACCTGATAGATTTACTTCTGAATTCTACCAGATCTTTAAAGAAGAAGTAATACCAACTCTCCTCCAACTTTTCCATGGAATAGAAAGGGAAGGAACACTGCCAAAAATCATTCTATGAAACAAGTATTATACTCATTCTAAAACCAGACAAGGATACAACAACAAAAAATGAATTGTAGGCAAATCTTTTTAACCACCTTAGATGCAAAACTCCTCAATTAAATATGGCAAAAATAATTCAACAACATATCCAAAAAATCATGCACAATGATTGACTGGGTTTTACCCCAAAGATGGTTCAAAATATGTAAATCATTAAATATAATACGCCTTATTAAAAGAAGCAAAGAAAAAAACCACACAATCCTCTTAATAAATGCAACAAAAGCCTTTGACAAAATTCAAATTCCTTTTATGATAAAAGCTTTCATGAAACCTGGAGTAGAAGAAATGTACCTTAGCATTATATGTCAAGCCTATAGCCAATATCATGCTAAATGGAGAAAAACTGAAACTATTTCTCTAAAGTCAGGAATGAGATAATGGTGTCCACACTCTCCACTCTTATTCAGAATAGTTTTCAATTCCCAGCCACAGTAATAAGACAGGAAGAAGAAAATAGGGAATTCAAATGGGAAAAGAAGAAGTCAGGTTATCCATATTTGCAGATGACATGATCTTATGCCTAAAGGATCTGTAAAACTCCACCAAAAATTCCTAGACATAATAAACAGCTTCAGCAAAGTAGCAGGATACAAAATCAATTTACCAAGATCAGTTGCATTCCTATATATCAACAATGAATGAACTGAAAAAGAATATAGGAAAACAATTCAATTTAAAATTGACACATGACAAAATAAATACCTAGGAATAAACTTAACAAAGGAAGTGAAAGACCTCTACAACAAAACATGAAGCCATTGAAGAAAGAAATCAAGGAAGACTACTAAAGATGGAAAGATCTCTTATGTTCATGGATTGGCAGAATCAATATTGTGAAAATGGCTATATTACCAAAATGCAACCTACATGTTCAATGCAATTCCATTAAAAATTCCAAGGACATTCATTGCAGAGTTTGAAAAAAATCAACCCTAAATTTCATTTGAAGCAGAAAAGACTGCAAATAGCCAAGGCAATACTGAGCAAAAAAGAGCAATGCTGGAGGTATTACAATACTCAACTTCAAATATACTATAGAGCCATAGCAATAAAAAAAAAAAATGGTACTAACACAAAAACAGATATGAAGACCAGTGGAAGAGAATGAAATTACACAGTTATGCCCAACTGATTTTTGACAAAGTTGCCAAAAACATATGATGGAGAAAAAGTAGCCTCTTCAACAAATGCTGCTGAGAAAACAGGATATCTGCATACAGAAAACTGAAACTAGATCTATGTCTGTCACCCTGTACAAGTGTCGACTCACAGTGTATTAAGGACCTTAATGTAAGACCTGAAACTCTGAAATTAGTACAGGAAATAGCAGGGGATACACCAGAAGCAATAGGCATAAACAATGACATCCTCAATTGAACTTGAATGACTCAGCAACTAAGAAAAATGACTGACAAATGGGACTATATGCAATTAAGAAGCTTCTGCACAATAAAAGAAATCTTCACCAAATTAAAGGGGCTGCCCACAGAATGAGAGAAACTCTTCACCAGCTATATATCTGACAAAGGATCAATAACCAGAATATGCAAAGAACACAGAAAACTAAACTCCCCAAAAATCAATAGCCCACTGAAAAAATGGGCAAATGAACTGAACAAAGCTTTTTCAAAGAAAGAAGTCCAAAAAACACATGAATAAATGCTCAAAGTACCTGGCCATAAAGTAAATGCAAATGGCAACCATGTTTAAAATCCACCTCTGTACTGTTAGAATGGCTATCATCAAAAACAGAAACAACAGCGGTTGTTGGAGAGGATGTGGGGAAAAAGGAACTCTCATACACTGTTGGTGGGAATATAAATTAGTGAACAGCATTGTGGAAGCTTCTTAAGAAAAAAAAAAAACCCTAAAAATACAACTGCTCTTCCTAGGGATATTCCCAAAGGAATATATGTCAAGATGCAATAAACACACTTGTACATCTATACTTACTGCAAAATTGTTCACAATAGCTAATGTATGGAAACAACCAGATGCCCCATAACTAATGAATAGATAAAGAAAACGTGACATATATATATATATATATATATATACACATACATATACATGCATATATATACATATGTATTCATACATATACATATACATACATATATATATATATATATATATATATATATATATATATGGAAAGAGTTTTTTCTCTCCCTTGTTGGAGTGAGCTTTCTGTCACTCCTGGTTATTAGTAACCTAACTGGGGACAACTGGAGATTTAGAAAGGACACAGGATAGACAGACAGACAGAAAGTAGAATCAGGTGTGTTGGGTGCTTGGGTGGAAATGCACCACTCTCATTGCTTCTTTTCTGTATTATTCTCTTAATTTACTCTGCTTCTTTTCTCTATCCTTATTCTTTAAGGCCTTACTCCTTTCCAGTTTTTTAAAATGCTGCTTTTAAAGTCTTCTTTAAAACATTGCTTAAAGTAGACAAAAACCACTGATCATCTCAATAGATGCAGAAAAAGCCTTTGATAAGATCCAACACCATTTCATGATAAAAGCTCTAAGAAAACTAGGAATAGAAGGAAAGTACCTCAACATTATAAAAGCTGTATATGACAAACCTACAGCCAGCATTATACTTAATGGAGAAAAACTGAAACCATTCCCTCTAAAATCAGGAACTAGACAAGAATACCCACTATCTCCACTCCTATTCAACATAGTACTGGAATTCCTAGCCAGAGCAATTAGGCAAGAAGAAGGAATAAAAGGAATACAAATAGGTAAAGAACTGTCAAAACATCCCTGTTTGCAGATGACATGATCCTATACCTTAAAGACCCAAAAAATTCTACCCAGAAGCTCCTAGACACCATCAATAGCTACAGCAAGGTAGCAGGATATAAAATCAACATAGAAAAATCATTAGAATTTCTATACACTAATAATGAACAAACTGAAAAAGAATAATGAAAACAATTCCATTTACAATAGCCTCAAAATAAATCAAATACCTAGGTGTAAACCTAACAAAAGATGTGAATGACCTCTACAAGGAAAACTATAAACTTCTGAAGAAAGAGATTGAGGAAGACTATAGAAAGTGGAGAGATCTCCCATGCTCATGGATTGGTAGAATCAACATAGTAAAAATGTCTATAGTCCCAAAAGTAATCTACATGTTTAATGCAATTCTCATCAAAATTCCAATGACATTCATTAAAGAGATTGAAAAATCTACCATTAAATTTATATGGAAACACAAGAGGCCACGAATAGGTCAAGGCAATACTCAGCCAAAAGAACAATGCTGAAGGTATCACGATACCTGACTTCAAAGTTTATTACAAAGCAATAATGATAAAAACAGCATGGTACTGGCACAAAAACAGACATGAAGACCAGTGGAACAGAATATAGAGGACCCAGATATGAAGCCACACAACTATAACCAACTTGTCTTTGACAAAGGCGCTAAAAATATACGATGGAGAAAAAGCAGCCTCTTCAACAAAAACTGCTGGGAAAACTTGTTAGCAGTCTACAAAAAACTGAAACTAGATCCATGTATATCACCCTATACCAATATTAACTCATAATGGATCAAGGATCTTAATATCAGACCCCAAACTCTAAAGTTGATACAGGAAAGAGTAGGAAATACTCTGGAGTTAGTAGGTATAGGTAAGAACTTTGTCAATGGAATCCCAGCAGCACAACAACTAAGAGATAGCATAGATAAATGGGACCTCATAAAACTAAAAAGCTTCTGTTCATCAAAAGAAATGGTCTCTAAGGTAACACCCACGCACAGGAAATCAATGTGAGTCAATGCCCTGTATAGCTATCCTTATCTCAACCAGCAAAAACCCTTGTTCCTTCCTATTATTGCTTATACTCTCTCTACAACAAAATTAGAAATAAGGGCAAAATAGTTTCTGCTGGGTATTGAGGGGGGAGGAGAGGGAGGGGGTGGAGTGGGTGGTAAGGGAGGGGGTGGGGGCAGGGGGGAGAAATGAACCAAGCCTTGTATGCACATATTAATAATAAAAGAAAAATGAAAAAAAAAAAAAAAAGAAATGGTCTCTAAACTGAAGAGAACACCCACAGAGTGGGAGAATATATTTGCCAGCTGCACATCAGACAAAGGACTGATAACCAGAATATATAGGGAACTTAAAAAACTAAATTCTCCCAAAACTAATGAACCAATAAAAAAATGGCAAGTGAACTAAACATAACTTTCTCAAAAGAAGAAATTCAAGTGGCCAAAAAAATGCTCACCATCTCTAGCAATAAAGGAAATGCAAATTAAAACCACACTAAGATTCCACCTCACCCCTGTTAGAATAGCCATCATTAGCAACACCACCAACAACAGGTGTTGGCAAGGATGTGGGGAAAAAGGAACCCTCTTACACTATTGGTGGGAATGTAAACTGGTACAACCACTCTGGAAAAAAATTTGGAGGCTACTTAAAAAGCTAAACATTGATCTACCATTTGATCCAGCAATACCACTCTTGGGGATATACCCAAAAGACTGTGACACAGGTTACTCCAGAGGCACCTGCACACCCATGTTTATTGCAGCACTATTCACAATAGCCAAGTAATGGAAATAACCATGATGCCCCACGATTGACGAATGGATCAAGAAAATGTGATACCTATACACAATGGAATTTTATGCAGCCATGGCAAAGAATGAAATGTTATCATTCGCTGGTAAATGGATGGAATTGGAGAACATCATTCTGAGTGAGGTTAGCCTGGCCCAAAAGACCAAAAATCATATGTTTCCTTCATATGTGGACATTAGATCAAGGGCAAACACAACAAGGGGATTGAACTTTGATCATAAGATAAAAGCAAGTGTACACAAGGGAGATATGAGGATAGATAAGACACCTAAAAAATTAGCTAGCATTTGTTGCCCTCAACACAGAGAAACTAAAGCAGATACCTTAAAAGCAACTGAGGCCAATAGGAGAAGGGGACCAGGAACTAGAGAAAAGGTTAGATCAAAAAGAATTAACCTAGAAGGCAACACACATGCATAGGAAATTAATGTGAGTCAACTCCCTGTATAGTTATCCTTAGCTCAACTAGCAAAAACCCTTGGTCCCTACTATTATTGCTTATACTCTCTCTTCAACAAAATTAGAAAAAAGGGCAAAATAGTTTCTGTCGCGTATCGAGGGGTAGGGGGGAGAGAGAGTGGGAGGGTAAGGGAGGGGGTGGGGGCAGGGGAGAGAAATGACCTAAGCATTGTATGCACATATGAATAATAAAAAAATAAAAATTAAAAAAAAGTCACTTTCCTTACACCTACTCTGGCCCATGTTTTCTCTTAGTTGTTTTTTAGCTTAATCTTTCTTAAATACTTTGTCCTCAGACTTGCACTGTTCCCTGTTCTCTCTTTAACTTTCTTAAACCCTCAGTGCTCAGACTTGCAAACAGTAGCTATGCCTAAAAACTGCATATACATAACTCTTAAAGTCTCTGACCTTAGACTTGTACTGTCCCATACTCTCTTAGCTTTTCTAAAGCCTATGTATAAAGTTCTCTTTAGCTTTATTAAAATCTCAGCCCTCAGACTTGGTAGCAATTCCCCTTTAGCAATTCTCTTTTAGCAATTCTTTTTCCTTCCAAAAGCCTCTCAACCAAAAAGCCAAAAGCCAAAATCAAAAGCCTCAAAGCAAAAGCCCCAATGCAAAAGCAAAAGTAAAACAATCTAATGTGTAATATGTAAAAAAAAAAAAAAAAACCTACAATGAAAAAATTAAAGAAAGTGAAAGATCTCTACAATGAAAACTTTCAGGAAGTTGAGTAGGAGGGGAGCTGGAAGACGGAGATGTCCTTGAGACTGAAACACAACAGCTGGTGTGTTTTTAGGGAAAGTTTGGTTGTTGTAGAAAGGTGCTGAATGCAACAGTAGTCAGTAGTCAGGTAAATCCAAGAAACACTGGACTTGGAACAAAGAGATATCTTAATGGCTATTACTTACAATGCCTTGGAAGTAATGAGGGAATAGAAGCCTCAGAATTTCTAAATCTCTGAGTCAACAAGGACATCTGCTAATCATCAAATTAACATCAATGATGCCAAGAGCCATTGTGTGCCAAGAAACCTAACTATGACTTAGTTACAAATTGCTTGGTACAAGCTCACCTGGCAGGAAGTGTGGACTGTGTTGCAGAGAGAAGCAGAAGGTGCTTATATTTAAAATCTGTCCTCCAGGGCTGAAGGTGAGTCCAAGTGGTAAAGGATCTGCCTAGCAAGTGTGAGACTCTGAGTTCAAAACATCAACAATTCTCTCCCCTACCAAAAACCTGTGGTCCAACTTTAGAGAGGAGAAGGAGACCAACTTTGTGTGGATCCATGCAGATGAAAGACAGGCCAGCATGGAGACCAGAATGCCACGATCTAGGGAACCACTCAGTACCCATGAATGCTCTGCACCAATACCAATTGCTCTGGTTTCACCACCTTCTTCATGTTCAGACTCTGATACAGTTATAGGATATGCAGCAGCTCCTTGTGCATTTTCCCATACACACAACACTGACAGAGCAGCTCAGGTATGCATGGAAATTCACCCCAGTGGTATTCAAGCTTGGTGCACAAGAGCAGCTCATAGGCAGGTTCTATTTGAAGTTAAAAATACAATACAAGATTTGGAGGAATAATTCAGGAAGTGATAGAGATTCTGAATTAAAAAAAACAATAATCAGCAATTTTGGAAAAGAAGATCTCAGTATAATAACTCAGCCAAAAATTCATTGAAAAAATCACTACTAGATAAGTTTAGAAAAAAAATCAGGACTTGAAGATAAGGTTGATGATTTCTTACATTCAGATAGCAATAAAGAAAAAAATAAGTAATTATCAGAAATTTCAATATATCAAAGACAATTAAGAGATCAAACAAAGAAATCTTTGATATAGAAGAGGATGCTAAATTTCAGAAAAAAGGAACAGAAAATTTGTAGAGTGAAATAAAGCAGAAAATTTCCCAAATGGAGACAAAGATATGGACACAAAGATGTCAGAGGCATTTATAACCCAAAATAGTCATGACAGGAAAAGAACCAATCCACACCAAATTATGGTTAAAAAGCCAAGTGTAAGAAACAAAGAAATAATATTGAAATCTGCAAGAAAGAAACATCAAGTCACTTACAAAGACAAACCAATCAGAATAACAAGACCTCTCAGCATAAACTCTAATGTCCAGGATAACTTGAAATGATGTATTTCAAGTGCTGAAAGAAAATAGCTGCAAACTATGCTTATACTATGTCCAGAAAATCTATCTTTTAAAATTGAAGGAGAATTAAAGACCTTCCAAAATAAGCATAATCTAAAGTAATTCATGACCACCGAGCCAAATGATACTTAAATAAATTCTACACACGAAAAAGGAAGATATGCAATGATAATAAGAGATTAAAATAAATCATACAAAAAATAATCTAGTGAGAATTAGTAAAGAATAAAGTACTAATAACTTTATAACCAGCAAAAATCAAAGATCAATAAGATAGAAAGAAAAGAACACAGCGTATAGAAACATTCAGAAAAACGATCAGAATACCAGAATACAGTGCAATCTTGCATTGATAATCCTGACAGTAAATAGCCTCAACATTAATCAAAAGACACTGAATGATTGATTGGATTAAAAAGGTCTGAATGCTTGCTGTCTTTAAGAAACTCACCTCAGTGACAGTGACATACATAGTCTGAAAGTAAAAATATGAAAAATTATATTCCAAACAAATAAAACCTAAAAGCAAGCCAGGGTGTTATATCTGACAAAGCAGTTTTCAGGCCAAATTGGTCAAAAGATACAAAGGTTATTACACATTAATAAAGGGATGAGCCATCAGAAATACGATTCCAAATAAATATTTACTAAATGTTTGTGCACCCACTTTCATAAAACACTACTCAATATATAGACACATATAGGTCCAGATATACTAATAGTGCATGACTTCAATACCCCACTCTCTTTAATATGTGGTCAGCCAAACAAAATATTAACAAAGAAAGTATAGAGCTAGACTGTGAGACAGATCAAAGAAATTTAAAAATATACTCAGAATACTTTTATTAACAACAATGGAATATACATTCTTCTCTTGGCCCAGGCAACTTTCTCCAAAATGTATGAAAATTTAGGTCACAAAGCAAGTCAAAACAAAAATGAGATATCTGCTTTTCCCTTACCAGATCATGCTTGAATAAAACTATAAAACCATGCTAAGAGAAATAACATAAAATTTAAAAAGACATACAGATTGAACCATATGACTCTAAATAAGAACCATAAAATACTGAAAAAAGTAATTACAAAAGACACTAGAAAATGGAAAAAATCTCCCATGTCCATGAATTGGGAGAATAGATATGGTTAAAATGGCTACAATACTGAAAGCAATGTATGGGTTCAAGGGAATGTCCATCAAAATTCCAATGATATTTTTCATAGAACCAGAGAAAAAATAATCCTAATTCATATGGAAAGACAAAAAAAAAACCCCTAAATAGTCAAAAAAAATTCTTAGTAAAAATAACAATTAGGGAGATATCAGAATACCTGTTTTCAAATTATACTACAGAGCATAGTAATAAAAGCAGCATGGTACTAGCACAAAAAGAGACTTGCAGAGCAAAGGAATAGCATAGAAATCTGGGAAATAATCCCACACTACTATAGTCATCTGATCGTCAACTAAATTGCCAAAAACATATGTTGAAGAGATGATAGCCTTTTTAGAAACTGATGCTAGGAAAGCAGGATATCCACATGCAGAAGACTGAAACTAGATCCCTATTTCTCACAGTCTGCAAAAATCAACTCAAAATGGATTAAATTCCTTCACGTAAGACCTGAAACTGAAACTACTAGAGGAAAAGTAGGGAAAACACTTCCAGACATCAGCATAGACAATGACTTTTTAATAGCTCAGGAAATAAGAGCAAGAATTAATAAATGAGATTACACAAAACAAAAAAGCTCTGCACAGCAAATGAAATAATCAACAAAGTCAAGTGATAGCCTACAGAACGGGAGAAAACTTTGCAAGGTACTCATCCCACAGAGGATTTTTGCCCACACAAGGAAAATCCCTATAAAATTGGAGAACAGGAGGGTAGAACAGGTGATATTGCTGCCATATGATCCCTGAGGTGTGTGTGGGAGGAGGACAGTGGAGAGGAAAGGAGGTAGGAGGATGAATTCAGCGCAAAACTGTGTAAACATGTATGCAAATGCTAAAATGATTACTGTTGAAACCATTCCAGGAATTGGAAGGGGAGGATAAAGGAGAGTGATGGAGGGGGTGAATTCAAATATGACATGCTAACACATTATAAGAACTTTTGTAAATGCTGCAATGTACCCCTAACGCAGCAAAGAAACAAAGAAAGAAAACAATACATGACAAATGCTTGAGAGAATGCGTGGGAAAATGTATTCTTATCCAATGTTGGTGGGACTCTTAATTAGTCCACCACAATGGAAATCAGATTGGAAATTCCTAAAAAAAGAAGTGCCATCTGATTCAGCTATATTGCTTCTGAATATATATTCCAAAAGTATCAATACCAGCATACAATAAAAATTTCTGCATACCATATTTATAGAGACATTATTCACAATAGCCAAGCTATAGCGTTAACATGTGGCTCTCAAGAATGAATGGATAAATAAATTATAATACATATGTACATATGTATTACATACATTTTATAATATTGGAGGATTATATATATATGACTTATACATGAAAAAGAAACTCAAATAACCTTTGCTCATTTTTAGTGAGGTTAGTTTTTTCCTTTCTCTTTCATTTATAGAATTTTATATAGTTTATTATAGTTTATAATATTAACCCCTTGTGGTTTGCAAATGTTATTTTCTATTCAGTTCTTGTGTTTATATATGGTAAATATACACAGTATTAATACATCCATTAAATAATGAAATTCTGCCATTTAAGGGAACAAAAAAAGAAATGGAGATAATTGAATTGGGTGAAATAAGCCAAGCACAGAAATACAAGCACCAAATGAACTCATTCAATTGTGGAATCCAGAAAAGCTGATTGCAAAAATAGGTGGTGACCAAAAGCTAGGGAGATGGGTCAGGGGAAAAGATTGATCAGTGGTTAATAAATTACAGTTCAATTAGGGACCAGAAGTTCTACTGTGCACAGAAAGGTGACTATAGTTGATAATAAAGGACTATACAAAAACCTGGATAAAAGGAATGTTGAAAGTTTTCATCATAAAAAAAAAAAATACTTGGGGAGATAGTTATGTTTAATCTGCTTTAAACATTACACTATATACACATATCTGTGTGCGTTTGCGCCTACATGCATTGACATGTCACGTGGTACCCCACAAATGTGTATTTTTATGTAATAGTTAAAAAAATTATTAATAAACCCAAACTATTGGCAATTGATCAGATTTTTCTTATGAATACACATAAGTATCAGCAATCATAAAATAATTTTCCAATACTTTATCTTTTATCTGTCTGAAAATAGATAAAAACCCTCAAGAGATTATTATTATATTGTTATTATATTTTAGTTGTTTATTGTGTAATTGTGTTGTTAAAATGGAATTCTTTGGTGAAAATGAAGAACTCTCAATTCTTCACTGGTAACGTATATTCACCCAGTCCAGTTTTAAGAAAAATCAAGAGAATACCCAGAGAAAAGAAAACAATTCTGAGACCTTCACTGATACTGAGTGGATTTGATAGGTTTTTGTAGCAGAACACAGTTACTACGTTTTGGTTTCAGAACTACTAGTACTAATAGCAAGATATTGTGAACATTAAGCCATAAAATGCATTCAAAGATCTTGACCATTATAGACTTTAGTGAAACAGCCAATTAATCAATAGTGTACAGTATGGGTACATATACATATATAAAGACTGGCATATACAAATACGTGTTATGCAAACAAAAGAGATCTTTTAAAGGAGATTGAAAGAGTGTTCTGCTATCATGTATTTGAGTTTTAAGCTTATTATTATCCTTACCAATAAAAATTAGGTAATTGTCACATACAACTAGTTTTCTCATTTTCCAAAAGTTACCATTCAATGGTGTCTGACAAAATGTTACAAAACCTACAAATAGCTGTTCTTAGTCTAAAGATGCCAAACAAAAAGCTGGAAATCTTGGTCAGACATTTAAATTTCTGAATGATCAGGTTTCTTATATGTGACCAATTTTGAAGTAGAGGTTCTTTTCTATGCCTAATTCAAATGTCTTTTACTTCTCTGTTTTCCACATTTCTATTAGCACACATTAGTTGTGCAATGTGGGATGTTTCATTGTGATTTTCCATAAATGCATATAATAATCTTTGGTCACATTCACCCCCTTTGTTGCTCCTTCTTATTCTTACTCTCACACTCTGTAAATTGGACTTCTTTATGATTATCAATAATTTTGCTTCTTTTCTATGTAGGTTCCAGGCAATTCTACCTATTTTATGATTGATTGTTATTGAAAATGCTGTCTTTTTCAATTACATTTCCTATATAGTTGCAATGTTGAGAGATAGTTAGTTTTACAGAGATTTTGGGATATATTTATCTAATATCTCGACACTGTAAAAATCTTGTTATTTGAGAATGTTCAGTTAATTTCCTTTAGTTTCATATATCTATGATCTAGATCTAATGATCTGTTAATATCTGTATCTATCTATGTATCTATCTCTCTATCTATCTGTCATCTATCTATCCATCTATCATCTTTCTACCTATCATTTCTGTCAAGGTAATTTACTATAATCCAAACAAATGTACAATTTCAAGAATGATTTTCTACTCTAGCTCTAATTTTTCTACACAGACTATGAGTGTTTTAGCAATTATATTCAATCATGAAATCTTAGGGTAATATTTTCACAGGATGGATTTCTTAAGACACTATTTCAAAGTAACATACATAGTACACATAGTTTATTTAAAGTGATCCCAGAAGCATAGTGAGTCACTGGAATGAGGTAGGTACTCAATGATATATTACAAATAGGTTATTACTCTTAACAAATGAACTTTAATTCCATGAACCTTTTGGAAAGATGTAAAATCACCTTAGAATGATCTCATCTTGAATCAAAGAATTTGGGATATCACCTACCTTCACCTCTCATCCCTCATTGTTTGCAGATTGCTCTTAATCACTTAGAGACTGCAAACACTCACAGTCATATGCTGTGCTTCATAGACTCAAGATTTGAGGTAGGAAGCTGCAATAATATATGTATGATTGCATTACACCTTTTGGAAATTCATATATACTCTGTTTATTTACTAATTCATTGACCCATGAAGGTAATTGAGGTTTTGAAAAAAAGTCCAATACAAGAGACATCACTTGCAAGTTCACTATGACATAGGTTATTCTGTTGCCAGAGTTCATAAACTTAATTTTTTTAACCTCTGATTCAAGAATTCCTATAATTTTGCACAGTACTTCTGCTGCTGTGGGTAGATTATCTAGAGTTTACCCTTTTATTTCAAAAGGAACTGCATGTTGAATGTGATTCTCTGTTTATGATCCCCCCATTCATGAAAGCATAGACGATCACATGGTCTATACTTATGGAGGGTAAATTCCATAATATATCATAGAGGGAATATTTTAATTTCTATTCCTTGGTACCAAAAAATCAATATTTAGCTAACATTAAAATACTGTGCCTATCTATTCACTCAATAGGTCTCAGGTTTTCCCCTCCTTAATATGTAGTCTTAGGAAATAACCTACAAAACATAAGGAATAAATAGAAATGCAGCAGCAGTACATGATATGTGAGTCTAAGATAACAATTTGTACAATTTAATTTTGAGCTTTCTAATTGCCTAAGCTATACACCAAATATACAATTTGTGTTGTATGATGAATCTATGTTAAGTCTTAGAAACATATAATCTAGTGCTTCAGAAAATTTATCTTATCTTTGGTGATCTAGTCATCTGATGTTTTAGGATGAAAGGCTAATGTCTGTTAGATTAATAAGCTGTCTTCAACTAATGGATAATTCTGTGTTTCACCCAAGATGGCATGTTTTAGAACCCCACAAGTTTATATTGGATGGCTAGAGATAATATAAGCACCCTTATCTTCCATAGCTATATCTAGTATCTGTGCATATGTGGCTCAAATAACAATGCAGTACCACTTAGTGCTGTAGCTTAAAACTACTTCAGCACTTTCTCTTGCTTTTGTTCCCATTCAAAGCTGTAAACCTGATTCTTGAATTATCAATATAAAAGAACGTTATAATGATCTCTATACTACCTGTGGACTCTAACACCCTTCTTACTTTATTGTCAGAAAGAGGAGAATTAACATTGCGATGAGAGTAATTAGTAAATGTGTGTCTATCTGTCCTAAATAAATGCAAACTGTTTCTGATCCTACTGGTGGATTAAAATTTATAAGAACACACTAATAGCCAAGTGTTAAAGGCTAAATGATCTGTTCTAGAAAGATAACACAACCATTAGGCAATGATTAGGGTCATCATATAGTTAAGGTTAGAAAAAAGTGTCATCTGGTATGCTCTATCTGGTTTTTCAGGGGTCAGAGTACTGAATTAAATGTTGTACCTACTTAATTATTCTACTGAATGTTTCTGTTGATGTATTCTTTGGATGGGGGGCTAGAGGCATCATGGATTCCCACTGAAACTTTGTATACTGAAATAAATCTTAAATCCACAGTTCAAGGAACAAAAGTGAGACTAAGGCGAGCTCTTCAGTATATTCATATTGACCATGGATTTAAATATCAAATAAATAGATTAGAACAGGTTCACAAACAAATACTGTGGGATGGACTTGGGCTGGTATTAAAATTATTACTCTACCCAGGAAGGGAAAGGGAAAAACAGATGAATGGGATTTAGATTTCTTGGTATCATTTCAGTGTCAGCTCAAACTTCACATCTAATTACCATAAAAATATGAGTATCTTTCCCACACTTCTGTGTCCCTTTGGAGAAATAAAACATTAATTGTATGGCAAATACTTTCTGTGGTCTTATTCAGTCGATCTTCAAGGGAGACCAGTCCCCATTAAGTGATGAGTTTTGCCTAAACCTAACATAGAACCATGCTCTTAAATTATTAGTGAGTATTACGTGATCTTTTCTAATTATATGAAGTTAAGACATTTTTCATGCCTCTTGAAACATCATGGTTTAGTTCAAATTGCCACAGGCACTTGTGAATTAGGTCTCTCTTAAGTTTTGTCCTTGTTATCCATTATATCTACTGTACTTCTCATAGTTAAGAGTTTCCACTTATTCCCAAATCTAATGAAAACCTGTAATTCCCTAAGACAGTAGGGGATCCCCTTTCAGAACATCACACCATAGATCCACTCTGACCTACAACAATCTTCCTGATTGGTGCTAGTGTTTCCAGGTATGTCATGCTATTTCATACCTTTCTTCTTTTGTACGCAATTTCCTCTGATTATTACATATGACGTGTAATTACTCATCCTTTGATCAATTTCTAATTATTTTTCATCCAAGCATCACTTCCTCTGAAAACCTTTGGGTTTTTTGACCCTGGGTACCTGATTAGTGACATATCCACCTAGGAGAGTAGACTGATCTACTCAACAACTTCTGATTGAATGTCAACCTCAGGGGGTGGGGGGAAGAGGGTGGGAGTGGGGTGGGGGGAGAGAAATAACCCAAACAATGTATACACATGTGAATAAATGAATAATAAAAACAGAAAATAAGAATAATAAAACAACTGGACACATTAAAAAAAAAGAAATGTCAACCTTATCAATAATTTTCTCTTCAGGGATAGCTAGAACTATGTTCGACTAAAATATGGGTGCTGTGGCATGGCCAAATTGACACATAAATCAACCATAATAGGTAAGAAAATGATGAATTCTGAAAACCTGTATTTCCAGGTTCAAAACACAGTTCTTTCACTCACTTTATGGCTATGGGAAACTTGCTTCACTTTCTTGAAATTCAGATGTATCAACTGTAAAATGAGAATAAAAATAGCATTTTTTTTCAGAATGCTATTTTGAAGACTCAAGTTAATGTGTTTTAACACAGTGTAGGTTCTCAGTAAATACTAAAAACCATAGATTTGATTATTAGTTTAGGAAAATATAGCTTTTATAAAACTTGCTTTTTGTACACTATATGTCATGTATTGATGTCAATGTTTTGATTATATGTTCAGTGTTTAAAATTCTTTGTGTTATGTGTAATAATATATCTGGGGAATTTTCAGATTATTCTTGAACAATTAACTCCATGTTCAGTTGTATCTATACAACTATTTTTATTCATGTTTTAAATTTATGCTTTTATTGGCAACCTCATAAACATTTTTTCATATTAATAGAACATATTGGTGAATTATATATTTTTATATTTAAGATTACTAACATAATTTTTATCAACTTACTTTTTAATTTATAATATGAACTCTTTAAATTTAGTGCTCAATTTTATTTGGGAGGAAAGAAGTATTTCAACATTTTAATTTTTATTATTCATATTAATACATTCTTATCTATTTTTTAATCTTGCTTTTCAAAAGAGTTTTTGCCTGATTGTATATTTAGCATAATTCTTTTCATTTTCAAGTAGTTATTGAATATAATGCTAGTTTACAAAACCTGTTTTGCTATATAAATGTCTCACTTTTGTTACATTAACATTGATTATTACTTTAATTTGCATTTAGAAAAAGTCATTGAAAAGCATATATTCTCAGTGCCTAGAGATTGCAAGATTATTATCCATTTTTAGTGTTTCCTTGTCAGAAAATGCAGATATTGTTTTGCACAAACACCCTTCAGATGCATGCAATACTTGTTAATTTCTAGGGTGTGAAAAGGTTCATTCTGACCATATTTAATAGTTTTTACTAGGTTTCTTGTTGTTAAGGAGGATATTTTCATAGTCTTTTCCCTATCATTTTCACTGGTGTGGCTCTTTTTTGTTTTATCTACGTTTCGTTCTTTTTCATATTTTCTTTTGTTTTACAAATAGCATTGATTTTTCTTAATTTCTTTCATTTATTAAAATTTTAATTGGTAAATATTATCTGTGCATATTTATGGGATGGGAGTACAATAATTCAATACATGTATGCAATGTCTAGTGACCAACTCAGAGTAATTACTGTTTCCATGTCTTCAGACATTTAATGATTCTGTGTGTTGGGAAGCTTCAGGCTCTTCTCTTCTAATTACTTAGAAATATGTAACAAATCGTTGCAGGCCAAAGTAACCCCACTGTGCTGCAGAACTCTAAAATTATTTCTTCCAATCTTAAAACATGTTTTTCTTGCCTTTGACTTTTGAGAGTTTTTAATATACTCTTCTTTCAACTCCTTTTTAGACTTGTTGCTTGCAAATGAAACCTGTTCTATTTTACTTTTCATTTTCTGGGACATTGTTCATGTCTAATACTGGCAATTTTTGTGATCTCTCTTGCTGTATATCATTTTTTAATCTTTTTAAATTGATTTTAGTGTCTTCTATGTTTTCTCTATTTTTTCAGTTTGATATTTCATCATTTTGTTCTCTTTTCTGAGTTATTTGCTCATTCAATTGACTTAATTTCTAGAGCCTCATGTAACATTAAAAGATAAATAGTTATGGTTCCCTTTCTCTCTCTTTATCTATCTATCTATCTATCTATCTATCTATCTATCTATCTATTTATCTCTATCCATCACTCTATCTATATTTATTCTTTAACTTTAGTACTTTAGGAAATAGAATACATTATGGAAGACAGGATTTGGATTTGGACATACCTTATTTCTCTTATTAAACATTAACATAAAAGACCATCAAAATTAACCTTCCCTTAATGTATTTACTTTTCATAAATACCTTAAATAATATGGAAACAATATCTTAGAAGAAGAATAAGTTATTTATATCTTTTAAATGGAATGGTGGTTCTGATTAATGCATTGTAAATTTCAAAATTGCCACAAAGGAATATTCTAAATGATCTTATTACAATGAATAACGTGCATGTATGGTGACAGCTGTGTTAACTATCTTGTTTTAATCAATATGCAATGCATGCCTGTATCACAATATCACCAAATTATACAAAAATATTTGCCCCTTTTTTTCTTTCACTTTTGTTTGTGGCACTCAGGGCCTCACGCTTGCTAGGCAGGCACTCTTACCACTAAAGCCAGTCTGCCAGCCCTGTCATTTTTTAAAAAAGAAACTTCATTTCACATTTTGACAAGAATTTCCTAACCTTGAATGCATATTAGCATTATGTGAAGAGATTTGATAATTTGGGGGCCAAAAGTATCAAAAAGATTAGTGTATTCAGGATGTTTGTGAGATGAAAATATTATCATTAAAAGCCTCCAGATGATCTCAGTATTCAGCAAATTTTACAATATAGGCTCTATACAACCCAAAGAGATAAGCACATATGTATATTCATGAAGCAATTCAGATTTTAATGATTATTTGATACTAAAGCTAGAAGTAAATTAAATGTAGTTATGTGTCATCAATTAATTTTTGTTCCTTCTTGGTTTTACTATATGAATCACTCCTTGACTTTAGTGAGAGCTCATTATTTACATGCAATACAATGGCATGGCTAATGGTCTTGTGCAAATAACTTGCTGTGATAAATTCTAACTTAGGATACATACAAAATAGGATTTATTTCCATGCATCTAATTTTGTCCTGAAGATAAGATGTAAAGAAGAGGGAGAATAAGGAAGACAATAAGTATAATTAGTAGACAATGATTGTATTGTGTTGTTATAATGAATAAAGATAACCAAGGAATAAAGAATTAAGTCTAAATAAAGATAAAAGAAATGTTACTATTTTGGAAGAATATGCTATACTGAATTCTTTCCTCTTTCTTATATGAGAGAAAAGAAAAGGAGAAGAAATATTTGACTCAATGTAACTTAAAAAATAACCCAAGCCAATTTAGAGATGTTCTCAGATTAACATTTTACAGTCAGTTACACCATACTTTCTTTGGCTTTTTTAAAAATTAGGTTGTTGTTTGTTTAAAATTTTTGTGTCCTTTTCATACTCTGTATTTGAGATTCAATTCTCATTGCATTGAGGCCCTCTATTTCTTCCCTGGAGTCCAAATGCGAAGGGACAGGAAAATGAGTGTTATCATGAGCTGTCAAACTAGCCCAATAAAGGTAGTATGAATTTACTGATTTCATGAAATGACTTGCCTCTGCTAAATGCTGGTAATAAAGACAAATAAATAAACAACAAAAAAATTTCTAATAAATAAAAATGCTGAGAAGAAGAGCAAATGGGCAAAGTACTTGCCAAAGGACACCTGGGTCCTGCTCTATTACTAGACACTTTTAGCTTTAAATTTAAAACAAAATTAAATCTTTGAATTAAAAAAGAGGTAGTCACATTTTGCTATGTATTATCTAAGAATTCTATAGAAAGAATAAGCATACTATGATAAGTATTTCTATAGTCATCTGCATATCTAGACTGAAACTTAAATGATGAGAGGAATTATAAACTGAATATTTTATATTTAGTAACTGGTGAATTCAATGAATGAAATTTAGTTATTCATCATGAATTAGTCAGTGAAATGAATTATATAAAATATTGTGGGTTTCTAACATATACAATATTTGAACTAATATTTGATCAATACTATTTCCATATATTCCAAAACCATATGTAATATAACCTACATTAGAAAAGACTGCATTAACACCAAATGAAATCAGGTATTGAGTTGAACATTTTGTTCTGAAATTATACAGCTGAAAGGGACAATGTCCTTATGTCTCTGAACTGATGACCTCATTGATTTTTGTCTGACACCTGAAATCTATCTATGCTGTTGCACTTCTACTGCCTCTCTTAATTCCCACAGATGTGTGTGTTCTTCTTTCATGAAAGATAGTCAACCATTTCCATTTAATGAAACAAGGTGAGTTCAATATCACATTTAATAAAACTAGTAATATTCTGTTCTGGAATGGCTGCCTATTGCTCTTTTTGTGGCAACCATATATTCTCTTTACATGATATTCATTATAAAGATCAAAAAGTATAAGGCACAAATGCATGAATTCCTCAAGAAAAGACTATCTATAAACACAAGGGGGAGTTAGGTACAAAAGGAGTCAATCCAACTAAAGGATATTCCTTGTGGTTAACCAACATAAGTAAAGCTGCAGGTATTAGTAATTTCTGGAAGAAGAAACAATGTATGAGACACATTACAAAGAAGAAGGCACAACACTTGATGACTGTTTATATGTGGCTAAAAAATGAAAAAAGCAAAGGTCAGTCTCTGTTCATTAGTTCCTCCTGTTGGTTTCTCTGCCTTACTTTATCCCTGAAGATATATTGCTGCAAGTTTGCTTTTGGAAATGTGAAATTCAGTATTGGTGTTGATTTTGGGGAGTGGGATTGAGGTTGACCTAATTTTATTATCCAGGCTGGTCTTGAACACATAGACCCAAGTAGTACTCCTGCTTCAGTATCAATAGTTTCTAGGATTAAAAGTGTACATGAGAACACTCATCTGATTAAAAATATTCTAAGATGTTTCATAGAAAATTATAATAATGTAGAAAAAATAGAAAATTTGCAAAATGATAATTCTCAATCTCATTACCCATTTAAATTACACATTTTTAAAAGATTATAAAGTATTTAATGTATTTAGAAGGCACTCAACAAGTTAAAAACTTGAGATATTATTAATTACTGGGGTATTGTAATCAAAAGTTATAAGAACAAGAACTAATAAATGGGATTGAATAAAAATAAATCTTCAGCACAGCAAAGAAAACAATGACCAACATTAAAAGATAGCCTTCAGAGGTGCAGCAAATCTTTACCAGCTATTACTAAGACAATGTGTTAATATCTAGAATGTACAAAGACCCCCCAAATTTAAAAAAATCACATTAATAAATGGGCAATTGAATTGGATATTTTTCAAAAGAATTAAAAGTGACTGATAGACACATGAAGAAACTTTAAACATCTTTAGCCATAAAAAAACTGGATATCAAAATATTTGGATTTCATTTCACCTCAGTAAGAATGGCTGTCATCAAGAAAATAACCAACAAATGCTGGTAAGGATATGGGAAAAAAGAACATTTATATACTCTTGGTGGAAATGGAAATTATTCCACCCACGATGAAAATCAGTATAGAGACTTCTCAAAAAACTAAAAATCGAATTCCCTCATGATCTTGGTTTGGGTTACCACTCCTGGGCATATAACTGAGGGAATGCAAATCAGTATACAAGTGAGATACCTGCGAATCCATGTGTACTGCAGCACTACTCACAAAAGCCAAGTTATGAAATCTAGCTAGATACACACACACACACACACACACACACACACACACATAATATATGAAATATTCAATATATACATTTATTATAAGTATAATATAGAATGGTGTATCATTCAATAATGAAGAATGAATTTATGTTATTTTCAGGAAAATGAATGGAACTGGAGCTTATCATGTTAAGAACCTAAATAAGGAACCAGGGGAAGAGGGAAGGGAAAGAATAATGGTGGTATAAGGTGAGTAGGATTATGGTACCTTGCATACATGTGTGAAAATGTTGTGATGAAACAAACCCACTCTTTTGCACAATGAAAAAAAGCACTGAATAATACAGCCTGTATTAAGGGAAAAATAATTATTTGGATTTTACTGACTGAATGCCATTTACAGCTAGATGCAATTACATCCTTGAATTGATCAAAATGCATCATCAAATTAAAATGTCTTATTGATATTTAGAATAAAATTTAATTTTCAAGTTACTAGAGGTTTATGTGAAATTATTTCATTCTTTCATTCATAGCAAAATGGTCTAGCATGGGGTTGTACCCTTAGTAGGCTAATTGCAATCCAGATCAATGTGATTTAAAAAAGAACATATTGATGAAAGTTACATAAAACAGGTACTAGGTATTGGTGTTTTACTGAAGGTCAGACTAAATCCTAGGCATTAGTCTATATTTCCAGAAAGCTGTGGTTTTTATGTATGGATAATTTTATATAAAATGCTATAATATGATAAAAATGGGACCAACTTCTCTGTTTTTACTCTTTTTGTCCACCATATTTCTGATAAACTTTCTTTTGTAATATGTCCTCCTGTGTTTTCTTTCGCACTTGGCACATCTTGAATTTTCATTGGATTATTTGCTTCTTTTTACAACAATACAGATTAATTACTGCAGAGAACTCATCTTAACTACATGCCAGACCTGTTGACATGTTTTTGTTGTTTGTTTTCACATAGGGAATTTTTTCAAATTTATTGGTTTATTAGTAAGTTGTATGTATGGGTATAATGTATGTTGTTGTATGTATGTATATAATGGCCTATTCTAAAAGTGTGTCACTAATATGAAGGTAGCATTGTTACATTCTTCAAATTTAATTCATGTCCTACTTTGTGAAACAATTCTAATTTCTTCTGCAAAGACTGAAGAACATTGTCCACTCAGTCGCTTAACCCTGGCGTTCAACATACCACATATGATCTGGTCTGGATGCAACATCTACTTAAGGATTCCACTCTCAGTGGTAAGATTTGGCCAGGACTGTTGTTGCTGCAGCTATCAAAGAGACAACTTATACTTGTGTTCCTAGTGAGTCTGGAGGAACACTCATGACCTGTTGACTGGCTATGCACCATTCATAGCATATTCTCTAGGTTCTGCTTCCAAGCTGTGATGACCCCATAGAAAGTTGGTATAGACACAGAGATAGAAATATTCAGTTAACTAGCTACATGAAATATAAATAATTCAACCAAGTAGGTTTCATCTCAGTTAAGATACCATTTACAAGCACACATCTGAACAGTGGCTAATATCTTCTGTTAATTAATAATAATATAACAAGAAAGATTTTCTGTAAAAGAAATCAGAACATCAACTATATCTTATTTCTCATATTTGCATTCTATTTTATTTTTCTTAATTTCTATTTTATTAAATGTAAATTTTGTTTTCAATATTGTCATAATTTCCACTATAAACCTTCTGATAATGTGAATGAAAGGTTCTTGTTTATAAAGAAATTTTTGACCTACCACTGCTTATACACTGGCTCTAAAGTGAAGCTGACAACTAAGAAAAAAATGTTTCAGCCACAAATAATGAATGTTTAGATGTTTTGTTTTTGAGACATTTAAAAAAAATAATTATACTTTATGGCTTTTCTTGAAACATCTAGAAAAGTTATATACACAGTTTAATGTTTTATTTTGCTGTTATTCTTACTGAAAAGACAACTATTATTTGCTTTAGAAAGAGATGGTACATATTTTAAATTGTTAAACTCTAAGTATTTTATTTTGAAGTTTTCAGTGTGGATAAATATCCATGTATTATTAAAGTTGGATGTGGTTCTTCAGCTATACACATATATCTGCAATGCAAGCTGATGACAGCCACTGTTAAAAGAGAGAAACTTTCTTTCAGAACTAAAGCCTGTTTATGTGTAAGGTAATAAAACACATTTTCCAAATTATTAATTTTAAAATATTCACTATAATGAATTTATTTTATTATGCATACATTTTTAGTTGATCATATTTACTATTCATGCAGCAAGACAAATGACTCTAATGAGACCTGTAAGTAATCCTGGAATTATACAATGTCATTTCACTTTAGGCTCTTTTCTGGCTGTAAATCATTTTCTGTTCTAGGAAGGATCATGCCTAAAAAGGAGACTGCTCAGAAATGTCCACAAAGCCTCCCATGACAGACTAGATATCTCATGTTCACCAGAATCTCTCTGACTTGATACCTTAGATTTAGAAAAGCCAAATGTGTCAAAAATGTGAAAAGAGAAACCTCTAAGAAGGCACTTTAAAGAAATTTCAGGTCTTCTGAGTACTACCGCTGACAATGGTTATCACAAATTTTTTCCCAGACACCTTAGGACTTTTTAATTTTTCTGTACTAACAAAATTATGATAAAGTATTGATAGACAGAATGCATAAAAGAATTAGAAACTTAAAATGACTGAAACCGAAGCAAGTCTGAAGAGAAAACAAATAGAAGGCTTTATTTTTGAAACAAATATTTCAAGAATAAGATAATATTCTCAGGTATTGAAAATCAGTGCCAAGTTAAAATAAACCATAATTTCAGTAGCAAATTTTATGAGCTTGTCTGAAACCAGAATCATAGGAAGGGAAGAATCCCTATAACTTTCGTGAATGATCTCTTTGAAACACCATATATTTCTTCAGGGCAGTTATGTTCCAATTAGTAAATCTCTCTAAAGTGTCTTTGATCATTCTCTTGTTTTATTTCAATCATTATGCAAGCATATAAATCATCTCTCATTAAAATTCTTACGAACCATAAAAACTGTAAAATAATTTAGATAATAAATATTTTCAGTCACATAGAAATGTATAAAAAGACAATGGAAAACTGCAAATATAATATAAAACCACCCAGCTCTGTCAAATGTTACCATTTTCTATATTTAAAATACTTGTAATTAAATAAGTAATTAATTAGTCAAGACCTGAATATAAATCTCTGTGATATCTTTCTTGTCCTTTCCCCAGCAGAGACAAATTTGTATTTGACACTATTAGTAGTCACGCATATCCTATGTATCTATGTATCTCATCCATTTGTATAAAATGTTTCATATATAAAATTATTTGATATTGCCTTTTATTCTTTCACAATTTACATCTGGCATAATATTTCTGTGTAAGAATGGGAGTCATCATGTTGAATAAGATAAGCCAAAATCAAAAAGCCAAATATTGCATGTTTTCACTCATATATGGAATGTAGACCTAAACTGATGATGATGATGATGATGATGATGATGATGATGGTGGCGGCAATGGGACATGAGTATATAAGGGAACTATCTGCTGGCGGGAATCTGTGGTAATGGGAGGGGAGAAAGGAGAGGGTACAAGGAGAGGGAACAAGGAGGTGAAGAGGATAAAAGTGTGTATATATCTATATAAATATATATATATATGCACATGGTACTGACCATATATATATGAATACTGATTAAGTTTGTACTACTCACACTTGCAGAAGGGATGAACATGTTTTCAAATGTTTATTGACATCTCAACCAACTTTATGAATTGTTACTTTCATGTTTCCATGCTTTTTTGGTTATCTTTTTCCTGATGTTATATATTTTCTGAATGCTAAATTTTTAATTTGATACCCAAGAAACATAATGTTTCAGTTGGTTTTAAGTTTCATTACTGTTTTTCATTAAAGTTATCTACTTGATACTTTATTATGGTCAGTGTTTATTTTTTAAAGAAATTATTATAAATTATGTACCTTTATCATTTTAAATGTTACTTTTTGTATTTAGCTTTTGATTTACACATATTTTTGTATATTGATAGGAATCTGACTTTAATTTGTTCCATATAGAAAACCAACTGTTTTAGCATCAAATAAAGAATGCTTTAATCTACTTCTACTGACTTACAATGCCACATCTGTAGTATACCAATATTTCACATAAATGTGTTACTATTGCCACATACTTTCCTAGTTTATATAACAAAATATTCTATATCTGATGTATTTTGAAATTCTATTTCCAAGTATTTTTCCATTATGCAAAGTTAAATTGAATCTTCTATTGCTATAAAACATGAGGAACTTTAATTCTTCAAAATACTCTAGTTTATACTGCATAACTGAAAATGAATGAAATTAACTACATTGCAATAAAATGTTGAATACCACAAACATAAAATTGAGTAATGGTGGCCATGTGCAGAAAAGCATATACTGTATGATTCCATTGAAAAAAACTACAGGTGCAGGCAAGCCAGCCTGTGATGTTAGAATCAGGACTGGGGATATTCATGGCAGGTAGACATAACTGGAATAGACCAAGCGGCATGTGGCAGGTGCCTAGCTTCTGTTTGTTTTCTTTCTTTTTTAAATTATCATTTTGTTGTACTGGAGATACATTGTGAAATATACAAAAGAGCTTAAAATATATTTTAGTTAATTTCACCCCTTCATTATTCTGCTTTCTCTCTGCTACCAGCATTCTTAGAATTGCTTCAAAAAGTCTCGTTGTTCCATGTTCATTGATAAGTATATATTTCCGTCACCTTCACCCTCCTCCACCCTTTATTTATATCCTCACAACTCCCACTGATACCAAACCCCAGACAAGACCTGTTTTACTTTCCAGTTCTCTGTTTTTGAAAAAAGACATTTTCCTTTGTTTGTAACATCTATGTGAGTGTTCACTATGACATTTCTATGTATAAATGTATTATATTCCCAGTTTGTTCATCCTTCCCACTTTTCTTCTTTCTACTTTAGTGAGCTCAAGAGTTTCCACCCATATTTATTGCAGCATTTTTCACAATAACTAAACTATAGAAACAGCCAAGATGCCCAATTATGATGAATAGTTTAAGAAAATGTGGTATTTATGTACAGTGGGATTTTTTTCAGCCATAAAGAAGAATGAAATTTTGTTGTTTGCAGGTAAGTGGATAGAACTAAAAATCATCATCCTAGGTGAATTTAGTCAGGTTTGGAAAGCCAAAGGCTGTATGTTTTCTCTCATATGTGGAATGTAGTCTCAATGTAAGTATAAGTAATAGAAATACATAAAGATCCTGTATCCAAAATAGGACTGAAAAAGTGAGACCAAGGAAGCAGGTAAAGAAAGAAAGAAAGATAGCAAATAATAATGAAGTATATTACATGTGTGTAGGAAGAAGACACAAGGAAACACACTAAAAACTGTTAACACAGGGTAGGAGAAGAAAAGGTAGGAAGTATAGTGGACAGGGAGGTTACATGGATCAAAAACTGATTAGTTTTTCTCTCAGTCAATCATGATTGAATGTCTTCCAAAATAAAACGCACTTTTTCCATAGGTTTTATGATAATGGAATACTATGCCCTTCTACCTGCACATCAGAGCATGCTATGTATTTATCACTGACCTCCTGACATGACCATGTGAAAGTGGCCATTTCCTCAACTGTTTCTTCTTGGGCCCCTTAATTTGTGTTCAATCTGCTTAATTTCCCCAACTGTTCACTTTCACTGTTAGATCTTCATTTTGCATCTATATACTGTGTATATGAGTAATTCTGGAGTCTAACTTCAAATAAAATCCCAATTTCTGGCCTCTATATACAAATCTCTATTTAATTCATTTTAATTTTCAAATAATTGTCCCTTTCAGTTTTCAAGAGGTAGAAATGTGACAGTAGCCCTGCCTTTCTTTCTCTCCTTAGTAATGTGTTCTTAATAACTTTACAACATTAATGGCAATAGAGAATTAAGGGTTGAAAATATTCTTTGGCACTCTTCCCAGAAAGTCAGGTCAATAATCCTTCTGTGTGCCTCTGGGTAGGGTTGGTACCTGCTTTGAGCAAAAGAATATGGAAGAAGCAACAGTGTACCAGTCTCTAGGCTCCAGATTTAGGGGAAGCCTCCACTTCATATCTACTAGAACACCACTCTGGGGGAGTCTAGCTTCCAGGCATGACATTTGTCTGCTGTGGTACAAAAACGCTTACCCTAGCATGTGGAGAAAGAAACAATGAGAGATATTTGACAGGTCCTCAGTCCAGCTCAAATGGATTCAGAAAACACTATGCTGAATGAAACAGTCTAGATATAGAAGGACTTCATGATCTCACTAGATCTCATAGAACTAGAGAATCCAATAGTGGTTACCAGAGGGTGAGTCAGGTAAGATGGATGGGCAAGAAAGAAGTTGGTCAATGAATGCAATGCTGTAGTTAGATAAAAGTAATAACTTCTGATGTTTAATGGCAGAATAAAATGAACATAGCTAGAAGAAATAATATACTGTGTATTTCAAAGTAGCCAGAAGAAAAGATCTTAAATTTTTCACCAGAAATAGATGACCAATATTTGAGGTTATAAATATGGTAATATCCCTGATTTGGTCAT
This sequence comes from Castor canadensis, assembly GCF_047511655.1. NCBI lineage: Eukaryota > Metazoa > Chordata > Mammalia > Rodentia > Castoridae > Castor > Castor canadensis. The sequence goes on from NC_133386.1 coordinate 59,598,168, forward strand.
TATGGAATGTATAAAGCAAGAATGAAGACATGACATTGTGCACCATAAATTCCTATAGTTACTATGCATTAATTTAAAAATGAAAAATGAAAAACATATAAACTATACTTAGAATATGTCACTATCTTTTGTTATTCACAAGACAAGTTTAAATTTTAAAATGATGTTGAAAATCTTTTGGTAACCTTCCTCTAATAGCATGTATCATCATAGTTGACTGTTCTTTCCCTTTATGTTTCACTCTCTAATCCTGGAGATTTACCTTTAGTCTTTCAATTATTTCTCTACACATGATCTTTCCTTTTTAAATTCAATTTTCTCATAGCTTTCAGGATGACTGATCCCAGGAATCACTTCCTCTAACAAGACTTTAAAGTCCCATGAGGTGGGCATACTGGTATAGGTCCCAGAGCACACTCTGAGCAGATCTGTCAGACCCTCTATTATTCTGGGTTTGTTGTGTGTGTGTTTTCTGTTTTTCTTTGTCACAATAATGGGAATTTCCTTAAGGCAGGGACTGTGAACTTCTTACTGTGAACTTCTTACTGTGACATGTCATACCTCAACGAAGTGTTCATTTTGTTCTATATGCTAAAACAAAATGATACTTTTAATGAACTATGATTTATACTTTTAGGTGAAGAAATTAGAAAATAAATAAACATACTTAAAATGCAATTTTATGAACAAATACACAAAGTTGTTTTTAAAATTTTATGTTGCATCCATTTTTATAAAACATCTTCTAATTTTGTTGATACCACTTATTAAGTGTCCCCAATGTACTTATGTACTGTATGTAATCTAATTAATTTTCTCCCCACAACAACTCTTTCATGTAGGACTTTTCTGCTCCAATTTTGTAGATGAGGAAACTGCAGTTCAGAGATGTTAAAAAACATGCCCTTGGTCACATGGCTGCTCACTGGCAAATCCAGGAGTAAACTAGGTTGTCACACTTGATCATAAAGAGTGATTCCCATGAGATCAAGCATCTTAACAAAATTTTAAGTGCGAGATGTAATGTTAAATATTGGCACAATGCTGTTAAGCATATGCATAATATATATATACACACATACATATATATTCATACATATAATCATATATATACACATACATACATATATGTACATACATATAGAGAGAGAGAGAAAGAGAGAGAGAATTTACTCAACTTGCAAAAATTAAAAATTAAAAGGCATCTCCCTAGTTCTGCCTTCTTCAGCTCATACTAATATCAATTTATTTTTTTTCTGTGGACTTAATTATTTTAAATGCCTTTAAAATGTTCCAAAAATTACATATATACATACACAAACAGAGAATTGGTCATGAATTTCCTTTAAGTAAGGTAGGGGAAATCTGAAGTAATAATTTTTATTCTTTCTGGCTTGTAGGTATATTGGTTATGTATGTTGAGTCTTTTAAAGTACAGAAGTATGATTTTAAAAACATGACAAAGTAAAATATTTTATCCCTGTACTGAAGTGAAACAATTAACCATAAATACCAAGCATTCAGAATTCTCTCTATATATTTTTGAAGCTTATTTTATTTTATTTTATTTTGTAATCAATGTAAGATGTGCATAAGCACACATTAGGCATCATATGTCTAGTCATCTATGCGGGTAGTGAATATTCTTCCTGAATGCTTAACCATTTCGTTATTTGTGCTAGCATTGTAGCACTGGGAGAATCTGAGTGCAACCTTTAGTGCAATGGTTCTGACGTCAACTATCCCATCTATGCCTGCATTCACTCTTTGCTGCTAGTCCTTATCAGTTTCTTTCTTTCTATGCATGAATCTGAAAACTCAGGAATGCCTCCTCCATGCATCATCTGTAGACAAGTGCACAACGTTGTGGCAATTCTACTCAGAGCCATACTGATTATCCATTTCTTCCTGTTCCCCAGCATTCCTGAGATACATTGATAGGCTTTGCAGAAGCTACCTAAAACTGTACCTGGGCTCAATTAACTTAAGTTTGTATTGGTATCTCTTTTCTGGAAGAAAAATTAAGAAGTTCTTGTAGGTGGCCCCTTGGTTTCAGGTGTTCTAAAATCACCTTTTACCTTATTTGCTCTGCCCAGATTGGCTAATTTACAAGTATTAAAAATTTAATTCTTACTCTTCTGGAAGGCTAGGAGTTCTTCGAAGCAATAATCTCATATGGTAGAAGAGACAGAAGCACCAAAGCAACCAGAGCTAGTTTTCTCAGTCATTTTATAAGACACTGATTCATTAGTGGAGGCAAATTCCTTATAATTCAATTACTTTGCAAAAAGGCTCCATCTCTTAAAATCACCACAATGGGAACTAGTATTTAACTTACATTTTGGAGAGAATGCCATCAATCAAACTATAATAGTAATATTTCAGGCTTATATATTAGAAATCTGAAAATGGTAGTGGAATGACTTATCCAAGGTCATATTAAAACAAATACAAATCATGATATTCTTCAAGATATCTATGAATAATGCTAACTTTTTTATGCAAGTGGCATTTCTTTAAAGTTCATCAAGGGTAATATTATAGATAACCATTGACAGAAGTGCAAAAATGTTATAATTTCCATATATTTTGTAACATTGAATATTCTAGGTCTATCTCTATTATATATTAAAACACACATTTACATTCCTGGATGCAAGATGCCTCGTTCATATACTTAAATAACAATCAGAAAGACTGAAGCTCATTTTCCAGTTTAAAGTGTCATGGAAATATGTCATTGGAATAATCTCATATTAAACATAATTGTTTATATGTTAATACATACACAGTTGTTTGCTGAAAACTACTGAATCACTAAGTATTCCATAGAATTAATAACTTCATATTAAAGTGATTATGGTTCTATTTGAAAAATATGGGAAAAATACAAAATGTTTTCCCCTATAGAAATGAGACTAATTACATAGAATAAAACATGATACCATTGGGATTTTTTTCTCCATGAGAATGTATTTTACAGACTTGCAACATTTAAATGGTATCACTTGTTTTCACTTTATGAGAGTTTTTCAAATGACAGGAATCACTGTTCAACAATAGAAACTCAGAAAATTGATAATAATTTGCAGCATTTTTCCAAAGTTGGAAATGCATTGGTTCCACATCATTTTTTCTTAGTTCACTGATAATGTTTAACTATTTGTTACATAGTTATGATAATTCCATTCCATTTAGAGTTTTACAAAAACACTAACTTTGTACATGGAAGGAAATACATTCATGCATACAGCTGAGCTTTCTATTATAATTTTGCCTACATTAAAATTTTTGCCCCTTTTCTTATTTTTTTTTTTCATTTTTCTTTTATTATTCATATGTGCATACAAGGCTTGGTTCATTTAACTGAAATCTAAAATAGGTAAATAAATTACTATCATTGGTGATGTAGTTTAAAATTAAGTACTCATCATAGTTTCAAATAAACTAATAATTTTAATCACTTTAAGGAAAAGTTATAGGGAAAATATCATGTTATTATTATTTATCAAAAATACTAGCAAAACTGTTAGATGCAAACTAGTAAGACATGAATAGAAATTTTACCAGTTTTTAACAGAAGAAATTAAACAAAATTTGTTTACCAAGTATGGAAGAACCAAATTTTTAAAAAAGTGAACACTAACAAGATGCTAGAAATAGACATTGTAAGAAATGGTTACCAATGCAAAAGGGATATGAGGCTGGGATATGACTATCACAATGTTTGCAGGAGGACTGTGCAGAGTTTAAACTCAGACTATTTAGAAGGAACCGCTGTGTTACTGCTGGTATCTCATGTCTTTGTACTCCCAGTGAGGTCCCCATGGAGGCAAGATCAATACTTCTATGAAGGTAACACTGGCAAATTGGTACTGAGGTCATTAAGAGGCAAAAAAGACTGATCCTAAGGGCAAAGAAAAGCTGCAAAATGGATTCAGTTACTGTTATGGGCGCATACCACCACTTCTGGAAGGAAGAGGCAGAGCTTGTGGTAATCCCTACAGAAGAAGGCATAGCAGGAATGCTAAGGACACAGAAGGGGCAAATCCCCTTGTCCTTCAGTTTACCAATCTCCTTTCAATGAATAGATATTAAGAACAAGTGGCTGAGCAGTAATTGATTCATTCGTAGAGTGATTCTGAACAGCATCATTGAAGTTATGTACAGAAGGGTAGATGCAAAGATGAGAAAATGATAGCTAAGAACTGGCAAATACAGGATGAGATGTGAGAACATAGATTTCCCAAATTCTGTATGTATGTGTGCTGCATTCACATCCATTGATATGTGGGTAATATCCCCCAAACACACACATACACTCTGCATATCTACACAGCCATGCATCCCTTAACAATGGGCTAATTTTGGGGAAACTATCCTTGGGCTATTTCATTACTGTATAACATTATGGGGAATACTTTCACAAACATAGACGATATACTCTACTGAACACCTATAGCTAAGTGATATAGTTTGTTGCTCCTTGGCCACAAACTTGTAGGTCATGATATTATATTGAAAACTAAAGGCAATTGTAAACCAATGACAAATATTTGTGTTTCTGACCATAAAATGATTCAGGAAAAATAGATATAAATTATAAAAATAAAAAGAGGATGAATCTGATCAACTGTGAGGTTGCTCTGAGCTAGTGAGGGAGTGGTGAGTGAATGTGAAGGCCGAAAACATTAGTGTGAATTTTACAAACATAGTTCACTTAGTCTACACTAAGTTTACTGAAGTGTTTCTTTTCTCACTAACAAATTAACTCTTGTTTACTGTAACTTTTTAGGATTTTTTTGGGAGAGCACTAGGGTTTGAACTCAGGACCTTCTGCTTGCAAGGCAGTTGTTGTGCCCCTTTAGTTATTTCTCAGGAAGGATCTTCTTTTTTTGATGGAGACCAAACAGGGATAATAATCCTATCTACTGTCTCCTGTGTACCTGTAATCACAGGTGCATATCACCACACCTGGCTTATTGATCAAAGTGGGGTCCCATTAACTTTTTGCCTGGGCTGGCCTCAAACTGAGATTCTCCTGATTTATACCTCCAGAATATCTGGGATTATAGAACATGCCACCATGCCCGGTTTTTTGGTTGAGGGTCTTGCTAACTTTTTACCTGGGCTGGTGTGGACCTGCAATCCTCCAAATCTCTTCAAAGTGTAACGGGGATTACAGGTGTGAGCTCAGCTGCTTACTGTAACTTTTTAACTTCATAAAGTTTTCAGATTATTTGTTTAACTTGTGGAGTCTTTTGTTATGACACATCTTAAAACACTGTACAAAAATCATAGTTTTTTATATCTTCTTTCTATAAGATTTTACTATATTCAAACAGTTTTTTAATACTTTTGTTATTTTTTTAATTATTTTGTTAAAAACTAAGACACACGCATACACATTAGCCTCGGTCTACTCAAGAACAGGGTCATGAATACCACTGATTTCCACCTCCACATCTTGTACTACCAAAATATTTTGTCAGTCACATGCATGGTGGTGCCTTCTGCACCCCTCCTACAGGACCTATCTGAGCCTTTTCTTGGGGACATATCACTCCTCAAAAATACGTGTACGGGGGTTTGCTTGGTTTCATCTTCACCATTTGTTTATTAGCAGGTAATGCATGATAAACATTTCTTTCTGTTAATAATTTTGCTGGTGTTTGGTGGTTCCATGTATTCTGAAGGAATTTGTTGAGTTCTGAAAAAGCTTCTGCTGAACACTGCACTGTGAGTTTGCTTATTTTTTTTTTGAAGTTTCCTTTTCCCTTGATTCTTTTTCATCTATGCATTCACAAGAACACAAAAGTATTTTTTTCAACTCCATTTTAATCTATGGGAACAGCATTATATACATGGTCTTTTATTGATAAAATGTCTTTGTGTGGTGCATGACTTTGTATATATACACATATGTGTGTGCAAGTCCCCAACTTATAAGGAGTCATTCTCCAATGTTTTGACTTTAAGATGATGTAAAAGCAATATATATTTTTCAGAGAATATACTTTGTATTTTTATCTTTACCTGGGCTAGGAATATTCAATACAACAATTTTCTTTTGCTTTTGGGCAGTGAAAGTGAGCCATACTTTCTAGACAGACACATGAGATGGTATAAAATGATAACTTTATATATAAGGTTATTATAAAACAAACTTTTTAATGACTGCTCAATTGTAGGATAATATAAGTGATCTAGGCACACTGAAGTCCAGCCAGGCTAAACTGTGGTTTTCAGTGGGTTAGGTATATTAAATGGATTTTCAATTTACAATATTTTTTAAATTATCGGGATATATTCATTGTACAGGAGGGATTCGTTGTGACAATCCCAAATAGGCTTATATTGCACATTGATTAGATCACCACCACTGTATTTCCCCTCAACCCCTTCCCCATCCCAATTAAAGCAATTATAAGAAGTTTCTTTGTTCTATTTCATTGAAGAATATGAAGTCCATCCACCATATACCTTCACCTTAATTTCCTTCATTCACCCTCCCCTCTCCCACAAGTACTCCCCCCACACACTGTATTTTACAGTTCCTTTCATTATTAATATTAAAGCTGATGTTCAAGTGGATTTCTCAATGAATCCTTGTTGCGAGTATACATTACTTTGGTTGATTCTAGCCCTTCTACTACTCTCCCTCGCCCCTTTATGTCCCAACCCCCATTCTTGAACAGCTTTCAATACATATGCTTATTTCTTCTATCTTCATAGGTGTTAAGTTTTACAACATTGTTGAGGCTCTGTCATTTTCTTTTCATTTCCTCCTTTTCCAAGTTCCACAGAGTAGTTCCACACCCGCAAACATGTTCTACATATGAATTTTTATATGATCATGTTTATTTTTGTGTATATGCTTATCTTTTAGATTATCTTCCACATATGAGAGAAAAAATGTGGTCTTTGTCTTTCTTAGCCTGGCTTACTTCACTTTAAATGATGTCCTCCAATTGCATAGATTAGCTTTCAAATCACATATTGTGATTATTACTTATGGCAGAGTAAAACTCCACGGTGTGTGTGTTTGTATGTATACATATATTATATATAACATGAAAACATTATATATATATATACATATATTTTTTTAACTTGTGAGGGGTTAATAGGATAAAGACTCAACTTGAAGATTATCTATACATATACATAATTTAGGTATTGCATATATTATATATAAAACATCAATATGAGTGCATATATTTTATATTATTCATCTTATACATATAATTTTCATATAATTTACATATATAAGTTATATCTGTATCTACTCACATATGTGTAGAAATATACTTTAAGAAAATATATATTAAAATTATACATGTGTATATATAAAATTAAAGTTATATGATGCACAGTTTTAATATAATATTCATGAAAGTCATAACTGTTAAATGAAAAACATGCCTTGCTTTTATGCAGACTCAAAAGGCACTAAAATAACAACTGAACATTCTGCAAAAAGAAAAAGTATAATGATAGACAATCTTTATCAACTTTAGAAAATGCCTTTCTTAGTTTGTACTAAGAAAACATAAAATTTTTTTCAACTAATGCTAAATTAAGAATTTGTTTATCTTAACCAACAAAAATTTTATTTAAGCTGAAAACTCACAATGTGTCTTGTTTTGCTAGTACATTCAATGTCACAACCCTTAAGTAGTAAGAAAACTATTTCAACAGAGCATCATAAGGATATGGAATGATGAAAAAATGATTTGAAAGTTTATCAGCGAGAAATATAATAAATTGGTTGAAAATATTTAACATAGTTCTAGTTCTAAGATTATTTAAATAAGTTAATATTTGGATAATGGGAGAAATTACTATCCTATCCTGAGTTCCTGTGCTCATTGTTCTTTTCTCTTTAAATACAGAATGAAAATCATAGTTAAGTACATCTAATTAAAAGTAAAATAGGAACATATTTGGTTCACCAAAGGAGAGAAAATTAATAATAAAAATGTCAAAATAGTTTACATTCTGAATAATACCATTACATATGAGATATGGGAGTAATGTATTAAACAATCTTTTTCTTTTATTGTCACTCAAGATCATTTCTTAAGGTGTTAGAAAAATACAAAATTAATCATAATTGCTTTAAATGGCTAATCATTTTAATTAAAAAAGTACAATGTCAAGGAGAATAAAGCAAAAACAAATCTAAGTGTGAAGTACTTTAAAAAGCTTATAATTATTTTTAAGGACAAATTTAAAGTATAAAACTATTAAAGTAAAACTATACACTAAATAAACTGCAATCATACAAAATGTTACTATCTATATGATATCAATGTCAAAGTAGAGGCAATGACAAAGAGTACCAGGAGACATCAAAAGGATATTTTGAAAATAATGGTTAATAGATTATCCAATGATAGAAATTAAACATATAAGAAACTTAAATTGACAGAGTTTATGGAGAAAAGGATCCATTCAAGTCATAGGTACATACAATATTTTAAAATATCATTCTTTCAGCAATTCAGAAAACAAACAAAATTTGTTAATTATACAAAATTGGAATACAATTCACAAATAAATCTGATTGGTTATAAAAGTTTGTACCAAATGAGTGACTTTACTGTTCTTTTAACATTCACCTAAACCCTTATTTTACACCACATGGAAAAACTACCTTGAAATAGGCTACATGATTAAATGTAGTCCAAACATAATGAAACTTGACCAAACATAATGAAGCTTTGAGAAATAAGTGAAGGCTAACACATGGAATGTTTTGGGTTGGCAAAAATTTTTAAGACAGGAACAATTCAGTGACCATACAGGAAAAGTATGGGAAACTTGCCCTTTCTAAATGAATAAGTAGGTAAATAAGTATGCAAGTAAGTAAGTAAATAAATAAAACCTCTGGTCTTTCAAAAATACCATTTGAAAGTATTCTAGGAATTGGGGGAGGAGGAGATAAACAAGAATGTTGGACAAGATGAACTCAAGTATGATATATTTGTTATATTATGAGAACTTTTGTGGATGTCACTAAGTATCCCCACTCAAGCACAACAATAAAATTATAAAAAGAAACAAAAGGCAACCCAAAGATTGGGATAACATATTGAAAATACAGAATATAGCTATTTGAAAAGCTTAAACATCATTAATAAAAGAAAAGCACTCAATTAAAAATATAAAATACTGGGAGGAAAGATTCACAAAGAGGATATGTTTGCTAATTAACAATTTAAAATATTACATTTTAGTGTTCGGTGTCAATCAAGGGAATAGATATTTAAACAATGAGTTATCACTTCACATACATGAGAGTGGCTAACATATTTTGTAAGGCACTGAGCAATTAGAAATCAGGAACAGTTTTAGTGGTAGTTAAACTTTTACAACCACTTTGGGAAGTGTTTGGTAGTTTTACATATGTTTAACTGAATCTGTGAATCAGATATTTCACTACTAAATATACTTAAGAGAATTTATTTCAAAAGGACTTACAAAACAATGATGATGGCAGCAGATTAATGTAAAATAACAACAAAAAGAACCACCAAAACAATATAACCACAAAGCCCTGCGTTCAAACCGCAGTCCCATAAAACAAAACAAAAACAAAAACAAAAACTAGATGCTGGGTGCAAGTAGCTCACACCTGTAATCCTAGCTACTTGGGAGAGAGACTAAGATCTGGAAGATTGTGGATCCAGGCCAGCCCTGAGGCTAACAGTTAAGACTCTCATTTCCAAAATAACCACAGCAAAATGGACTGGAGATCCCAAAAACAAACAAATAATTTCTTTAAAAGAATGAAAGAAAGGAAATAGGAGCATGTATCCAGAAACTGGAAAACAGAAAAAAAAATTGAAGAAATGACCCAAACAATGTATGCACACATGAATATATGACTAAAGAAAAAAAATTGAAAATATTTTTAACAAATGAAGGAGAGTACCAACTATTTGATGAGTCTGAGGAATTTTTTTAAAAAGTTCAAGTTTTTTAAAAAGTTCATAGTAGGGTGAAATAAACACATGATATTTGTGGCATCCTAAGACAGTGTCATTAGATCAGATATGAAACTGGTGATCAGAGCAACATTTTGTGATCTTTTTCCTATCATCCGGAGTCTTAGCTGTATCATAGAGAAAATATATATTTCAAAAGCTGAAATTTTTCCGGACAAATACAACCATAATCTATAGAGGCAATTGAGTTTAGGACCTAGACTGGTATGTTTTTCAAATGATAGGCTAGGAGATACCCAATAGATATCAGGGAGACAAAGAAAATGGAGAAGTGGCAGATTAGGAGAAAGTGAAAGCTTGAGAACTTCTGTGATTGGGACCTACATTTTTGCTCTGAGGTTCGGTTACTGAAGTGGAGAAAAGAGGTCACTTGAAGTGAGATTGTCAAGAGACTGACAGGGAAAGCTTTGAGTTTTGTAATCCAATTAATTCTTGAAGTCTCCTCCTCAGGCTTGAGGTAAAGAAAATTGTGAGCCAGGGTCATGGATTTGGGGAAGAGGAAGATATGGTGAGGAAAAGAGAAGTCAACAGTGTAGAAGGGAAAGCTTTGTGCAGCAGATGAGCAAAGCACATAACAGAACTGATTTTGATATTAGTATTTATATTTCAATATTTAAGACAGTATGATATAGCAAAACAGAGGGTTTTGATTGATTATATGAAAAATATAAACATATGTCAAATCTGTGAATAAATATGGATATTATAATAACACAGAGAATGGATTTCATAAGAAATATTTTACTTTTAACTGGTAGCTAAAATTTTTAAACTTCGGAAATTAATTTATCTTTTCATGGCGTCTGTACTGAAAGGATGTATCCTATTCTTTGTCTATAATTCTCAGCTTTTTTTTCCCTCTCCCTTATCAGTCACAGTGATCTCACAGCTGCAAAACTTGTAGCTTCTTTCTACCTACAATCATCTTCTTTATATCTCTTGTTCCTGAGGAGGAAATTTATGAAAGTATCTAGGCTTTCAGTTATCCATTTCTCATCTTGATCTCATACAGTCTAGTTTCAGTCCTATTTTCTCATTTAAGACTACATTCATAAAGTACGTACTAACGTACTGCCTTTACAGGATTAATGGGTCAATATTTTCTATGTATTTCCAAGCTCTCGGGTGTCCTTATTTGTCTCCTTAATTTTTAACTACTTGTTTTCTTCATCACATCTTTACATTCTTCTATTGAGAACCCAACATATCTTTTTACTACTATTGATTAATGTGCCTGTGAGAGTTATGCCCCTGCTCACAATAAAATAATTCTCTTTCTCTTTCCAGTATATCAGTCATTTTCCAAGTGATTTCTAAGTTTTGCTCAGCCTAGAAAATATATTTACCATTTATTACCCTTTCTTTTTCAATTGAGTGCTTTTCCCACTAGTCTTCATCCTTTCCCTTGTCTTCAATTACCACCTGATCAATTCCACTTCCATGGGGCTCTTTGCTCTGTTTTATTCAACTCACTATCTATACTTCTACTGGTGACACCTTCTTGTAGTTCTGTTTCCATCTAAAACTTAATGTCTCAGTTGAGACTTTTGAAACTAGCTCCTAACCATCCTTCTACTCTTCCTAACTCCGTTACTCTCTCAATTTTTTCAGTGTCACTGTACATCAACTTCAATATCATTTAAATATCTCCCTCCAGATCCTATTAACTGTTCTTCCCTGTGTAGTATCATCTTTCATATTTATTTATCTCTAAATTAAACATCTTTAAAATATTTTGATTTTTTATGCTTGGATAATATGCATTGGTTTCCCCAAATATTTTAATTTTTCATCAATCATTGTTTTCTTCTAATGCAATTGTAAAGTTTATTATTTTTTAATATTGCTGTTCTATAAAGAAATGTATGCTACTATTATTTCATTATTTTTGAAGTCTCCTAAACGAATCATAGCCAAAATTTATGTTCACTTCTTTTGATATGTATCTACTCATATATTTTCTTATATTTATTAACAAGATCTAATATTTTTATTATTTCATGACACCTGAATATATGTTTTGTAATATATTAGGTTTTTCCTCTTAATGATATGATACTTAACCAAAAATTAAAAATAGGATTTATGTATACTTAATACATACACATTCTAAAAATGAAGTTATTCTACTGAAAGATTCCCAATGTTTCTCAGGTAAGGAAATATTCAATAAGGTTTTAAACTCCTGTAAATGACAATAGGTATTGAAAGTGGCCTGTTTGTAATTTGGTGATGCAGGTGTATTCTTTGGATAGTGTATTACACCTTATCTTCCTCCAAATTTCCTTCTGTTTCTATAATTCAACTTGAGCCTCGTTTACAATGTTTTGTTACCTTCCTGTTAGAAGTGTTTCCTATAAATTCAGTTTAAGAAGCTACTCACATATTATTAGCTTAAATAACAGGTATCAAAGAAAATTTCTTGGCAGTATCATATTACTTTTTAAAATTTAGGTAATATTTTAAACGCTACTAGAATTAAAGTTTGTGCTGAAATACTAAAGCAATATTTACACTATTACACCCTACGTAAATTGTTGTTTAAAAAAAGTGCTTAGTTTTTCTGATCAAAGTAACAAATTGATGTTAAACTCATCCCTATATCTTAGGATATCAACATCTGATTATCACAAGAACACTAACAAACTTATTAAAGAGATAACTTCAAAATGCTTAAAGTATTACTATATTTCATCTTAGTACTGATTCACTATTTCATGTGGAATGAAAGTCTATGTATATGTGCATACATCATTTTTATAGAATGTTGGAAATTGTGTAGCATTCTTGTATTCCTGAAGACAGAACATGAAACTGTTTGCCAGATTACCGCCTGAAATAATTGTTAAACTATTTCCTTGTATAATTTGCTGCTAGTCTTACACTACAATTTGCAATTACAAAATAACCTTTTAGTCTTGAATTTGTTATATTCTAATTAGAGTTAAATTTTACATCATCTAATCTAAAATATCATCAAAATTAAAACTACTTATAATGTAGAGAAAATAACTTGATATTCTAGTCAAGTAAATGACTTCTCTTTCTGATTTCTGTAATTTGTCCAAAAGACTGGGATATTTTTTCATTTTTCTCTGCTTAAAAACCTACCTTTTATGGAAAGTTGAGGTGTTTTAAAAAACAAACTTGGACTGTGAAAATAAAGTCAACTTTCTGAAATCTTACTAGGTAGCTAACATTGTGAAATATAGTATCCATTTAGTAGAAAATCATTACATAAATTAAAGGATGAGATCCTCTACCTGGTATAGTTGGCAGAAAATAAACCAAATCATTTATAATTGTTAACTTGCTTATTTTTTGTAAACATAATTTTTGGCAAGTATTTTCATCGTATTCTACAAACTGCCAAGTCAACATAGCTGTACATATATTGGTTATAGAATCAACTTTCCCTAGTAGACTTTATTAGGCTTATATTGTACAATTGTTAGGTCACTCTCGTCATCTTTCCCGCTCAACCCTCTCTCTCTCTTTCACTTTTGGAGACAGCTTTGCCAGAGGTGGAGTTCCTGGTTGACAGTTCCCCCCTCCCTTGGCACTTTAAATGAGCCATCCCAGTGTCTTCTGGCTATGTTTTTTGATGAGAAACAAGCAGTTACTCTATTGGTGGTCCCTTCTTAGTGGTTAGCCACTTCTCTCTTTCTGCTTTCAGGATGCTCTGTTTTTGGCTTTTGACAGTTTGATTATAACGTGTATCAGTGCTGGTCTCTTTGATTTTATCCTACAGCAAGTTCACTGAGGTTCTGGGATTTATTTTTGATCTATTTTTGGCTATTATTTCTTCAAATAGTCTTTCTGCTCCTTTCTGTCCTCCTCTCCTCCTGGGACTTTCATATGCAAATCTCTGTCCTTTGATGGTTTCCCACAGGTTCCTCAGGTTTTGTTCATTTCCCTATTTTTCTCTTTCTGCTCTTTAGAGTTGATAATTTTAACTACCCATCTCAAGTTGGTGAATCTTTTCTTTTGCCTGCTTGAATCTGTTATTGAATTTCTCTAGTGAGTTTCTCATCTAAAAATGCCTCTATGAAATGCACTTTGATTTCATTCAGAATGTCCCAAGTTCTCTAGCATATAAACAATAATAAAATACATATTGAAATTAAAAAAAAAAATTCTGCAAACTGAGGGATTATACATTGCATTTTCCTTCACTTCAAACAAATTAATATGCTTTGTATCCCAGTTTACAATATGATCTTTAAATATGGCAATGACTAGGGAGGCTATCATTTTGTGTATTATCTTTACAGTCTAGCAAACTTATCCTTCTTTATCTCCCCACTTTTTTTCTTCGCATACATTATTTGTACAAAGAGTTCATTGCTTATCATTTTATGTATCAAGAAACATGAAAGCAATGCTAGGAATCTTTTTGTATAGCTATCCTTAACTCAACTAGCAAAACACTTTGTCTCCCTTATTATGTTTATGTCTTCTCTTCAAGAAAATTAGAGATAAGGGCAGAACTAGTTCTGCCTGGAAGTGAGGAGGAGAGAGCCGAGAGGATGGGGGAGGGAAGAAGTGGGGAGAAATGATCCAAACAGTGTACACACATGTGAATAAATGAACAATAAAAAAAAGAATTATTGACAGCTTTTTGAGAGAAAGACCATTGTTCAATCACAATCTTTTCTCCTAATAAAATTCTATTCAAACCTCAAAAAAAAAAAAAAAAAAAAGAAATTTGAGTTGCTTTACATTTTTCAAGTTGTACAAAAATATCTAAAAATTGGGAACCTTGATTTAAGTAGCATTAAATGAGGCAAATAAAAAACAATGGCTTATGAACATGTTATTTGTTCAGAAAAAAATTATAAAAGAAAGGATTTGTATTAAGTGTTATTTCATTATTTGAAGTTATATATAAAAGTTGATTCTAAAATTATTATGCAGTTTGTAACAGCAGTGACATGAATTTGGTTATGTCATATCTTACTCCTATGAATATTTTGGACTCATCTTAAATATTGTGTTATGAAGGAATAATCTCTGACCCCAAAGTTAGGGCAGAGAACTCAGGACCTTATGAGTTGGCACAACACTGCCTGCTTCACATTGTAACTTATTTTCCTTAGCTTACTAAAAGTGAGTTCTATATCTCTTATATCAACATGAAACCTATGATCAGAGATTAGGGTAGAATTTGTAGGAAAAGGCAAGAATATTTAGAACAGTGATATAATCTACAGTATATGACAATATCTATCAAAATAAAAATTCTAATCATTTTAACCAAGAAAATAAACTTGTGGATTCACTTATCAAGCCATGATTAAAAACAGGTGCAAAGAGATTTGTTTTCACTGATGTCCAAAAAAGAGCGTCAATATCTATCCTTATTAAAAATAGTGAGGTAAACATTGAATTTGTAATATAAAATCATCTCTAAGCTATATTAATAAACATTAATACACTGTGGAAATCAATCTTTTACAAAATAAATGAATAAATGTTATATTCATTTTACAAAGAAATATATGAAACAAATTGTGCTACAGAATGTATCTTTTTGAAAAGGGAAGGAAGGGAGTTTTGCTTTTAAGATATTTTACATCATTGTATCACTCTTGGATTTTTTTAAGATATGCTGTAGTGTATTTTTTACTTATTTGTCAATTTTGATAATTTGAGTAGTGCAAATAGGTCCATCTTTCCTGGTCTTCTATCTTATTTTTGAAATTAAAAGCTAAAGCATACAGATGTACATAATCAAGTGAATACTTGTAATATAAAATGGAATCTCTGCATTTCACAGTTGAATAATTTTTGTTAAAATTATGGGATATAAAATATTTAGTGTATTTAAGATTGTTGATATCAAAAAGAAAATATATTATTAAAGTTAAAAAATATACACAAATATAAGCAAATAGTATTACACATTGAAGAAAGAATGCCAATTCATTTTATTTTTGAACTTATATAAATATGTCTCCTTCCTTTCAAGAATATAATTGTCTTTGTTGTAAAAATATGATATTGATGAACAGTGCAATGTGAGCTTAGCTTCCTTGACATTCTCTTCTGAAATCCATGAATAACTCACATAGTTCACAGATGAAAATTAAAACAAAAAAATACCCTGGAAATACTTTCAGCTAGTTCATATATTTCAATCTGCATACATATTCAAATACTTATTTTGTTTAGTTTTTAGGAAATTCCATGAAAAACTTTGTTACATAGAATTATGTTTTTTCATTTAATGGTGCATTTATTTATTTGTTTATTTATTTTTACAGTGCTAGCGGATGCTCTACCAATTGAGCTATTCTCCTAGCCCCTCTGCTTTTATTTTGTTTTTGAGATAGTTTTTGCTAACTTTGCATATGCAGTTCTTCCAACTTGAGATCCTCCTCCTTCATCCCTCAAGTAGCAAATCGATACTGAAAAAAATAAAACCATTGTTAAATATATTTGGAAAGTCTATGGCTCACTTAAGCAGTAGCTGTGAAAGTAAAACATCAATAGACAAAATTTTTTCTGGAGAAAATAACTTAAGCTTTGAATATACATATTTAACAATTTTAAATTAATTTGCTTAAGAATGAGGAACCAGTAGAAAAATTTAGATCAATGTTTCAAATGATTTTTAAATGAATTTAAAAAGTGTTCACTTTAATATTGACCAGGTGAAAAGATCAAAGACACAAAGATAATTAAATTCCAAAAATATCCTTTACCTTTAAGAAGTACATATTTTATTCTTAAAAGACAAATAAGCATAACACTGAGAACAAAATCAAGCAAAAAAATCTGGGATGACTAAAATTATGTTGATGTGATTTCATTTCTGTATAACACAGATTCAGTTATTTGAGTGTCCAAATTTATAGAGCTCTCAAGGTATAGAATGCTTAATGAATACCACTATTGCTAAGTTAAATTTCTATTTTCTAATTATCTGAAGTTATGTACAATTTAAAGTACAACAAAATTATCTGCTTTGTGTTTTCCAACTTTATTTATTTATTCATTTATTTATTATTGCGGTATTGGGTTTTGAACTCAGGGCCTACACCTTGAGCCACTCCACCAGCCCTTTTTTGTGTTAGGTATTTTCAAGATAGGGTCTCCTGGAATTAATTGCCAGGGGCTGGCTTCGAACCACAATCCTCCTAATCTCTGCGCCTCCTGAGTAGTTAAGATTACAGACATGAGCCACCGGTGCCTGGCTTTTCCAACTTTAAAATGCTCATTAACACCGCAGTCTAGAAAGGTCTCTACATATTTAGGATCAAAGATCACAGAACTCAAATGAGTCTTAGTTTATTACACAACTGTCACTTTTTAAAACATTTTCAAGTGTATTTTGAACTCACACATAAAAACAATTGTACATATTAATGGAGTGTGATAGGATGTTTTAATAGCTGTGCACACTTTATGTTTAAATCATTTAAAATATATTAATTACTTAAAACTTTTATTATTTATGGTGAAAACTTTAAAAAATGCTTTCCTGTAGTTTTATGAAATATGTAGTACGTTGTTATCATTCATAGTCATGCTAATATGAACAGCACACCAGAACTTCTCATTTCTATCAAATTGCAACTTTGTACCCATTAGTCAACACTTCCTCACCCATATCATCCCCCTTCTCCTCACTCCCCAGTCTTTGATTCTACTCTCAAGTTGGATGACATCAACATTTTGGATTTCATGTACAAATGAGATCATGCTATGCTTGTCTTTCTGTGCCTGGCTGATTTCAATTTCGATAATGATTTCCAGTTCTCACCACATTGTGGCAGTTGATATGATCTCATTTTTTATGTGCATATGAATCACAAATCACAGTTCTTTTTCCATTCATCGTTTGAAAGACACTTAGCTTGTTTCTAATTATTGGCTGCTGTGAGTGAACATGATTGTGTAGATGTCTCTTTGACATATTCATTTTATATCCTTTGATTTTATACACAATAGTGATATTTTTGTATAATATGATAGTGAACTTTTAAAAATTTTTTGAGGTGTCTCTATGATGGCTTTACGAATTTACATTTCCACAAACAATGCTCAAGTGTCCACTTTTCTCCACATCTTTGCCAGCACTTGTTACCTTTCATCTTTTTTGGTATTATTGATTTGCCAAGGTGAAGACAATTTGAATGTCTCCTTTTGAGATGTCAATTTAAGTCTAGTGTCCATTTTTTATTTGGGCCACTCATTTTTTTTGTTTATGAGATTTTGGAGTTAGTTTTATTTTCTGAGTATCAACCCCCTTGTCTGATATCTAGTTTGCAAATATTTTATCCATTTACGTAGTTGCCACTGTGCTTTATTGATTGTGGCCTTTGTGGTGAAAGCATTTTTTTTGTATTTTTAAAATTTTATAACCTTTTTTTTTGTGGGACTGGGGCTGGAACTCAGGGTTTCACACTTGCAAAGCAGGCACCTTACCATTTGAGCCACACCTCCAGTCCATTTTGCTCTATTTTGAAGATAGGGGTCTCACAAACTATTTGCCCAGGCTGTCCTCAAACTGCAATCTCAGCCTCCCAAGTAGTTTGGATCACAAATGTGAGCCATTGAAGCCTTGCTAAAGACATTTGTCTACATTTTCTTTTGTTTCCTCTGTTTTTTGGGGTCTTTTTGAACAATTCCTTGATTGATTTTGGAAATTGTGGATAGACAGTGATCTAGTTTCATTCTTCGGTATGTTGATAACTAATTTGCTTGGCCTGTCCTTTCTCCAATGCAGGTCTCAGCATAAAATCAATTGGCTATAGAAGTGCAGGTTTACTTCTAGGTTGTCTATTCTGTCCCAATTATCAGTGTATCTGTTTTTATCACAAAACCATGAGGTTCTGATTACTACATCTTTTAAGTGTATTGTGACATCAGGTTTTGGAATGTGTCGTGCTTTTTTCTTTTTTGGTCAAACCAGCTTAGGTTATTAGGGATTTTGTTACTCTAAATCCATAATTTTTTTTTTAGATTCCTTTTTGCTTAGACAGACTTTATAAAACCTGTGGAGAATCTCAATATATTATGAATTATTATTGATAAAGCAGTCTTTGTTAGCTTATACATATATGCATATGAAACACATGCAAAATTATATTTGTCCTTACTATTTTAAGTACGGAAAATGTCTCTGATGAAATTTTTCCTGTAATGATAAAAGAAATTTACTTGAAAATTGCCCTGTAGTGCATACTCACCCCCTACTGAGTTCTCTAAATTGAACTGTTAAACCATATTTTCCCACAAGGATACCTATGTACTAATGTCTGGAACCTATGACTATCTTATCTGTCATACCAAAAGAGATTTTACTGAGACAGGGGATTATCTTGCGGGCTCAATATAACCACAAGAGTTGTTATAATGTGTCAAAGACAGAGATGGGAATGTAACAATGGAAGCAGAGAGAGAGAAAGGGAGAGAGAGACTGGATGATGATATGCTATAATGCTATAGTCTTTGGAAGGAACCAGCAGTCAACAATTGCAGACAGTTTCCAGAAGCAGGAAAAACCAAGGAGAAGCATTCTCCCCCCGCACCTTTCAAGGAAATCAACCCTTCTGACAACCTCATTTTAGTCTGGTGAGATAATTTTGGATTTCTGACTTCCAGATATGTATGATAATAAATTTCTGTTGTTGTAAGTCACTAAATTTATACTAATTTATTAAAATATATAATACAAAATGAATATACCACATAACCATTGAGTTATATTTTAGAGGATTTATTGAATGATGTACGAAAGTGAAATGCTACTTTTCCCTATTTGTATTCCTCTTCAGATATTCAATATTGTGTTTTGATTTAAATACTGTAATTTTAAATTTTCCTTGAAAGATAAATTCTACTAAAGTATATAACAGTGTTTAGTAAAGTATATAGTTTAGACTAAAACAGGTATTAATTTGCTCCCATTTCCTACTCAAATTTAATTCTTGACTATCTTTAGAAGATAAATAGCTTTACTAACATCTCATATTTTCAGTAAAAACTAAAAGAAACTCTCAACTATTCAAGTATGAATAGTCTAGACTTCAGTTTCACACCATGGGACCTCAATAAATTATTTACCATATTACATTGAAATTTATCCCTACATATCATTTAAAATTATTTTTCTTTTAAACTAGATTGCAAATACAAAATATTGTCATTAATTTTCTGATTTTCTATTGCTAAACAATCATGTTCCTGTATATTTTTCCTGTAGGGTTTCATGTGAGCCAGAGGTAAGTGCTCTATAGTGCTAAGCTGTCTCCCCAGACTCCTGTATATTTTCTTATGTAAAAGTTTGCATGGAAGGACCAACTACCTTCCTGAAATTCATCTAACCTACAGAAATCATTAATAGAAACAGCAAGGGCATTGGTTCTTTTCATTGTATTGAAAGAAATGAAAAGTGGCTAATAATAGAGAGTGATAAGTAAAATATATTTTAAATACTTTTAAAATTAAAAAAGAGTAATGCCCACTTATTTTGGCAAATTTATTTCCCAAACACAGAAGTGAGGAAAGTTTTACTCAGAATCAAGGATAAACTTGGTGCAATTTATACTAGTGGAGCTTCAAGATAGCTGATGTTCTTTTAAGCAAAAGCCTTAACAATGTAGAGTCATGCTTTCCAAGGTAACCACAAATAGGTTGCAGCAAATTACAAGTCATTGTCTTGGACATGTGACTCCCACTCTATGAAAAATTGGTCAAAATTCTTAGACCTGTAATACCACAATTTCTGCTTTTGTGTCTCAAGATGTGGAGAGTTGAGTGATGTTATGCTTCCACTGAACAAAAGAAAAAGAGAATTAAGTTCAAATTCATGAAAGCAAAGCAAATGCCTGGTCCAAATCTAAGAAAGACAGAGATGACAAAAATGGCACCAATGGAGTGCTTACCCAGGGTAGGTGCCGTTGAACACATTATAGTTTTATACATATAGTTAAGGACAAGTGAGGCTTGGCAGAACAGCCAATGTCTATAGTGTATGTTTGTGTGTGTGTATATATATATATATATATATATATATATATGTATATATATATATATATATATGTGTATATATATATATATATATTTATGCATATATGTGCACATATATAGTCATTATGGAAATATATATAATCACTATAGTAATACATATTATCATTATAGAAATACATATAATATATAAGAATATATATATATTAGAGAGAGAGAGAGAGAGAGAGAGAGAAAGTCAAATATATCCCAAGACTCAAAATCCCTAAGCTATCTAAACTTTATAAAAGGACTCTGGAAAGTATCCTTAGTGCTACAGATCTGGAGCAAGGGAACACAACCTTTTTAGGGAGAGACCAGAAACTCAACTCAGATTCTTCCATTCTCATGTGTAAAACAAAGCTTTAATTTATGAAGAGCAGGGAATACCAAACTGCACACAGATCCCAAAGCCAAAACTATAGGGACATACAAATGATAAGTAGCTGCCCAAGGTTATGACTGTGACTCTAAATAAATTTGTAAAAACAATATTGCAAAGACTGATTGTTGGATGCTAAGATCCAGGATATTAGAGATCCCACCATCAAATATGAACTGTCAAGCTAAAGACTGTTTCTCACCTTGCCCTCCCTTGATTCCTGGAACAATTTCAAATCCAACAGTGCTACATTTACATGTACATACATGTATGTACATTGTTTTACCACATTCATCCTCCTATCCCTTTCTCCCTCCTTAATAGAGCTCTGGTGCCAACTGCCCACTGCTTCCCTCCCCAGGCAGAACCTGTTCCACCCTGCTATCCGATTTTGCAGAAGAAAAACCATAATAGATAAAATGAAAAACATGACATTTTTCTAGTTTGAGAGAAAGATAGCTACACAGGGAGTTTCTTTGTGGTGCTCTCATGCATATGTGTATTACAGCTCCAGTTGATTAGCCTCTTCCAGTCCTCTTCACTCCTCCCTAGTCAGCTTCCCATGGTGGCCTGGGCCAAATTAAAATTTCTATACTTACTCCTGTACAGTGAGCACATCAACCTCATTTAAGTTTTTTATTTCCTTCTCTTGCAATATCCCTCCCTTGCACAGCCTCTCCTTAGTGTGACCCATGTCCCATAATACTGCAACATTTGTTTTAAGTTTATAATCCACATATGGGGGAGAATGTCAGGGGGTCCACTTTTGACCTTCTGAGCCTGGCTAACTTCACTTAAGCTGATATTCCCCAATTCTAACCATTTACCTATGAATGACAAACTTTCATTCATTTGTGGTTGACTAAAATTCCATTGAGTATAAATACCACATTTTCTAAATCCATTCCTCAGTAGTGGGGCATCTTGGCTGTTTCTATAGTTTAGCTATTGTGAATACTGCTGCAATAAACATGGGCATGCTGGTGCTTTGTTGTAACCTGATGCACATTCTTTTAGGTACATTCTTAGGAGTGCTAATGCTGGATCCTATGGCAGATCTATTCCTAGCTCTTTTAGGAGCCTCCATACTGTTTTCCATGGTGGTTGTACTTGCTTACATTCTCAACCAGCGGTGTATGAGGGTTCCTTTTTATTGCATCCTCACCAACATTTGTTGTTAATGGTGTTCTTGATGTGAGCTATTCTAACAGGATTGAAATGGAATCTCAATTCCATTTCAATGGTTTTGATTTGCATTTGCATTATAGCCAGGGATGGTGAGCATTTTTTCATGTATTTTTTGGCCATTTGGATTTCTTCCTTTGAAAAATTTAGTTCAGTAGTCCATTTCTTTATTGGGTCATTGATTTTAGGGGGGTTTAGTTTTTTGAGCTCCTTGTATATTCTTGTTATCAGTCTGTTGTCTGATGCATAGCTAGAGAAGATTTTCTCCCATTCTATGGGAGACCATTTCTTTTGTTGTGCAGAAGCACTTTAATTTTATGTAGTCCTATTTATCTATCCTTTCTCTTAGTTGCTGACCCACTTGTGTTCTACTGAGGAACTCCTTGCCTATGCCTATTGCTTCGAGTATATATCCTGTTTTTTTCAAGACTAGCTGCAAGGTTTCAGGTCTGATATTAAAGTCCTTAATCCACTTTGAGTTGATACTTACCCAGGGTGTTACACATGGATCTAGTTTCTGTTTTCTGCAGGCAGATATCCAGTTTTCCCAGCAACATTTGGTGAAGAGACTGCCTTTTCTCCATTGTATGTTTTTGGCATCTTTGTCAAAAATTAGTTGGGCATAACTTTGTGGTTCATATCTGGTCCTCTATTCTGTACCACTGGTCTTCATATCTGTTTTTGTGACAGTACTGTGGTGTTTTTATTGTTATGACTCTATAGTATAATTTGAAGTCAAGTATTGTGATACCTCCAGTGTTACCCTTTTTGCTCAATATTGCCTTGGCTATTCATGGTCTTTTGTGTTTCCAAATGAACTTTAGAGTTGATTTTTCAGTGTCTGTAATGAATGTCACTGAGATGTTTATTTGGATTATATCTTTCACTTATGAGAAAGATGTGTGACCTTTGTCTTTCTGAACCCAGCTTACTTTACTTAAAATGATGTTCTCCAGTTCCATCCATTTATCTGCAAACAACATTTCATCCTTCTTTATGGCTGAATAATATTCTCTTTTTTCCACCCTGCACAAACATTAACTTAACATGGACCAAAGACCTTAATATAAGGCCTGAAACTTTGAAACTACTACAGGAAAAATAGGGAATACACGGGAACACATAGATAATCATTTCCTTAATAGTGCTCCAATAGCTTATCAATTAAAAGATATGGTTGACAAATAGAACTAAATAAAATTCAGTCTGGTCACCAGACTGAAGAGGCAGCCCATAGAATGGCAGAAAATCTTGGCCAGCTATATCTGACAAGGGACTAATAAGCAGAATATACAGAGAGCTAAAAAAAAAACTAAACTCCCAAGAATCAATGACCCAGTGAATAAATGGAGAAATGAACCAAATAAATTTTTCAAAGGAATAAGGGAAAATGGCCAAAAAATACATGAGGAAATGCTGAACATACCAGACCATAAAGGAAATGCAAATCAAACTACATTAAGATTCCACCTCACTCCAGTCAGAATAGGTATCATCAAGAACACAACCACAAGCGTTGGCAAAGTTGTAGGGATAAAGGAACCTTCATACACTGTGGGAATGTAAATTAGTACAACCACTATGGAAAACAGTATGGAGGCTTCTCAAAAAACTAGAAATAGATCTGCTGAATAATCCAGCAATACCACTCCGATGTTTATTCCTGAAGGAATGTAAGTCAGATATAATAAAGACACCTGCACACCCATGTTTATTGGAGCATCATGCTCAATAGCCAAGCTATGAAAGCAGCCCAGATGCCTCATTATTGATGAATGGGTGTCTTAACTCTTAATCAGGAAGGCTGTGTGACTCCTGCAGGCTCAGGGATTGCAGGTGTATCTACAGAGTTTTTCATTTGGATAACATGTGGTGATTTTTGATTCCATATTTCCCTAACAATGTCCCTAACTCAGGAAAGCAAACTTGACTTTTATAAGTTGCCTTTTTTTTTTTTTTTTTTTTTTTTCTGGTGCTGGGGACCGAACTCAGGGCCTTACACTTGCCAGGCAAGCGCTCTTCCACTGAGCTAAATCCCCAACCCCTAGACTTCAGCCATTCTAAGTTCTAAGCCTGGCCTCAACTCTCTGTTAGCTCTCTAGCTGCAATATGAGCACCTCTTTTTGTGCAACCAAGGAAATACACAGGTTTTGGCACTTGTTTTAAATGATCTTTTTATTCCCTTCACCTTTTTATTACCTCTTTTCAGGGTGTAAATGGTGTTTAATGATAGCCATCATAACCCAATGACTTGATGTTTACTATTCCTCTTGCAGTTTTCAAATGTCTGATCAATGGTAACAGCTAACACATTGTGGATTTGTTTTTGTCAATTCCCTATCTGTGAGACTGACAAATGTACCACACTGCTGTGTGTTGGATGTCTGTGTGCATGATCAATGAAAGATTCCTCATTAGTTCCTTGTTACTAGCAGAATGGCAAAAGATCCAGCTACATAACTGATAGTATTACTTTTTCTCCGTATCATGCCTGGAAACTTATCACTCATTTGTTTTTAAGGAAGGAAGAGTTGAGAAGAGCTTGTGGTGCCAAGTATTAATCAAGGATCAATACCTGTACAAGAGTGAGGGAATAAACATCATTGGGCAGAGGAAGGATTAAAATTAATATGGGTCTGACGAGCATTGACTGACCTGATGAGAAACTATGGCTTGAAAATATCCTGTCAGCACTGTCCTGCATTGTGATTGACTGTGCATCCACCATTGGATATGACCTTCTTTGGAAATGCATGTCTTTCTTTCTGCTGCTGAGTCAGTCTCTAACAGAGAGAGAAACCATTTGTGGTGACACTTTCTTCTCTGAAGAGGAATGTGGATGGTGTGTCACATTTATATCCAAGCATACAAGATGGAGATGTGTTCTGTTTCAAACCACTATGTTACACCATGTTCTTCCAGGTGGAAGAAAAGAGTGTTATTTGCCTGTAATTGAGAATAAATAAAAGTGGTGAGTTTCATTTTTGTGACATTTTCTGAAATCAATCCTGCTTTCAATGATATCTTCCATTTATAAATGTTTATAGTAAATGGGACTCATCACTCTGTTTAGACTATGTATGTCCTTTCCTACTGCATGCATTTCAAAGTCTGAATGTTTAATTTTGTACACACAGATTACCTATTATAGAATCTTCACAAATGGTTCCTGCTAATTTATAAATAATTTAGGTAGAAAAATAAATTTAGGAAGTCAGATATGTTTTTTCTCTGCATGATAAAATAAAGATTTATTCATGTTGGGGCAGGTGTCACTGGCTCATGCCTTTCGTTTTGTTTTATTGTGCTAGCTGGGGCACATTGTGGCATTTTCAAAGGTTCTTAAATATATTGAATATATCATATTTGAATTTACGCCCTCCACCATTCTCCTTTATGTCCCCTTCCCCAAATCCTGGGATGGTTTTAGCAGGTATCATTTTTCCACTTACATATATGTGTACACAATACTTGTACTATACTCACTCTCCCACACCCTTTCCCCACCTCCTCAGGCAGGACCTGTTCTGCACTCCTGTCCTTTGATTTTGTAAAAGAAAAAACATAACATCTTTGTTTAAGATAGCTTTGAGAGGCAGAGATCAGGAGGATCATGGTTTGAAGCCAGCCCAGGCAAATAGTTCTTGAGACCTATCTACAAAATACCCAATATAAAAGCAGGGCTGGTGGAGTGGTTCAAGTGATAGAGCATCAGCCTAACATGCATGAGGCCTTGCGTTCAAACCCCAGTACTGCCAAAAAAATTAATTCATTTTCATTTAACATATTTTGAGAAATAATTTAAAAATATTTTTTTTAATTCACAACTTCACCACTCAGAAATAACAACTTCTTTTATTCAGGTGTCATTGTACTTTTCTTGTTTGTTTACTTGCTTGTTTTATTAACTTTATTTCTGTTTTTCTTTATATGCCACACTATATTTTGGATTCTGGAATTTGCTGGGTAAGAAGACCTTGTAGAAAAAATAAAACTGCAGGTAGTAAGATATTTAGCTTTAAAGAATGATAAGTTAATAAATAGAGGACCTTAATCAAAAATATAAAGCATGTATAAAAATATAAGCAGAACTTGTAGAGAACATGTAACTGCATGCAATAAGATATTTAGATTTAAAGAAGATAAGTTAAGAAATTAAGGCCCCTGATCAAAAATATATAGCATTTTTATACTAAAAATAAAAAAGAGCTAGATTTTCTTATAATTTCTGATTTTTAAAATCTTGCATACAAAGAGGAAAATATATGGGATGCATGCAAATTTAGATCAAAACAGATGAGTGAAATGATTTTTAAATTGGTGTATTTATCATCATAACTGTACATAAACAAATGCAACTCATTGGATAATATTTTATTATTTGTTGCTTTATAGCCTACATAATATCAATTTGTTACCTGCAGTAAATTTTTGTTCAAGTTGAATAATATTCCTATTTATGTGGAGCAGATGCTTTTCTAGATCAAATCATTCTTAGTCATCTTCATCAAACACATAAAGTCATTTTGGAATCGCAAGCATGCAAATGAGGGTTACATGCATGTAAATTTGCATTTGAAATGACTAAATTATTTTCAACTTCCATTCTTTATTCTACAAGCAAAACCATTTTTCACATTTTTAAAAGAAAATCTTGGTTCTAACTCAGGATATTTATGACATTAAAGGCAAAACAGATGTTTACATTCAATTAATATCATTAGACCATTTGTTCTTATAATGACCTGTTTGGCATTTAAACTGAAAACATTTTAGAATAAATGACATAGACTCCATGGATCAAATTTTTATTTATGATTTTTTTCCCAAGGCAAAATCATGATGACTATCTATCTGAGCCATCTTTTAAATATGATATTTTAATTTTATCAATATAAAGTTTTATCTCAATATTTAAGAAAGGAAGAAAATGTCAAGGTTCTGACAATTGCCAAGAAATTAATATCTAATGTTAGAAATTGCTTAAGATGATTACTTCAGTTATGTTGATTTCCAATTGAATGTTTTAGTGTAAGAATAATTCACATGAATTTACCAAATCATTCTATATTGTTGTGAAAGTGTTACTCATTACTTGAAAATTAGATAGGTTTTATAATAAGGACATAGTAAAAAGTCATAAAATTCCTATCTTTGACTATTGATACCACAAATAGATTGAAAATCAATATGACAATAAAGCAAGCATATTCCTATGAATACAGAGTTTGTGGTAGAGGTTCAATATAGTCATTACTTTACTTAGACTTTTTAAAATTAGCATATAATAGTTGCACAGGGTATACATTGTGACATTAACATATGTGCTTACAATATATCTTAATTAGATTCACCTCTCCATTGTCCTCACATCCCCTCCCCTTTCTTAGAACAACTTACACAGGTTTCATTGTTCTCTTTTCATACATGCAAATAAAATACATCCCCCATATTCTCCCTCCTTCACTCTTCCATTATGCCCTCCCACTAGTACCACCCCCAGCTAGGGCCTTTTTTGCCTTCCTGTTATTTTTTTTAAAATCACATTTGTTAATATATGATAGTTATACAAGGGATTTCATTGTGACATTTGCATTTTATAAACTGAGCAAAGGTCTGAAGATGTAACTAAAGTTACATCGGTACAATCCCCAGTACTATAGTACATAAATAAATATATAAATAAATAAATAACTGAGCAAAGACCTTTCAGACAGAAGCAGGTAAAAAACTGAACATAAACTAAAAGCAGACCACTAATTTAATAGAATGGCTAACTAAGCCAATGACAATGGTTAATAAAAATACAACCTTTCTTGATTTGCATTTCCTCTTATCTGAAGTGTCTATTCAGATCATTTGCTTATTTGTTAATTGGATTACTTGATTTTTGTTGTTAAATTTTCTGAGTACTTTACTCTAGATATTAATCCTCTGTCAGGTAAATAGTTAGCAAACATTTTTCTCATTCTGTAGATTGTCTCTTGTTTCTTTTGCTATACAGAAGCACTTTAACTTAATGCAATCCATTTGTCAGTTCTTGCTTTTGTTTATTGAACTATTGGAGTTCTATCCAGGAAATCATTGCCTGTGCCATTATCTTGAAGTGCTTCCTCTTTGATTTTTTCTAATAGATTCAAAGTTTTAGATCTCACATTAAGGACTTTGACCCACTTTGAGTTGATTTTTATGTAGGGTAAGAAATTAGGAGACTTGTTTCAGTGTTCTACTTGTAAATATTCAGCTTCTCCAGTATCATTTATTAAAGAGGCTGTCCTTTCTCTAATGTATATTTTTGGTCCCATTGTCCAGAATCTGTTGACTGTAAAAATGTGGAAATTTTTCTGGGTGCTATATTCTGTCCCATTTGTGTGCATGTCCATTTTTATGGCAATATCATGCTTTTTTGAGTTATTATGGCTCTGTAATATATTGTATTGTGATTCAACCAGCATTGGTCTTTTTGCTTAGGATTGCTTTGGCTATTCAGGGTCTCTGTATTTCCTTATGAATTTCAGGACAGTTTTTCTAGTTCTGTGATGAATGTTTTAAATATTTAACTGTAGATTGCTTAGGGTAGTATGACCATTTTAACATTAATTTTCCTAATCCATGTTTGAACATGGTTCTTCCATCTTCTTCCCTTTCTTTCTTCAATGTTTTACATTTTCCTTATAGAGGACTTTTGTATTTTTTACAGATTTATTCCCATATATCTAGTGTGTTTGTGTGTGTGTGTGTGTGTGTGAATGGCATGGCTTTCCTAATTTCCTATACAGGAGTCTATTATTGGTGTATGGAAAAGCTACTGATCATTGCATATTTATTTTTTTAACCTGCTATTTCACTGAAAGTGTTTTCACTTCTAAACCTCATTTGGTGGAATCTTTGGGTTGGCCTATGTATAGAATCATATCATCTAAAAACAGGAATAATTTTCCTTCCTTTTTTCAGATTTGAAAATATCTTTTACTTCTTTCTCTTGCCTACTTGCTCCAGATAGTCTTTCCAGACTGTATTAAACAAGAGTGGCGAATGCGGGCATTTTTGTCATGTTCCTGGTCTTGCAGGATATGTTCTTAGGTTTTCCTCATTCTGGATGATGTTGCTTGCCTCATATAATCTTTATTATGTTGATGTATAATGCTAATATATCTAGTTTCTTTGAGGCATTTATGAAGACATATTGGAGATTTCCTACACACTGCTAATTATAGCTTTGTTACTTGATACTGACTCTGGTGCTAGCTGCACCAGTTATGTGGAAAGTTTTAAAGCTCTTGTCCTCTGGTTGAAGCCTGGTGCAGATGTAGGCGCTCCGTGGAGGCTGGCATCACAGCTCTACTCTATGGATCTGACCTTCTGAAGTGTCAGCCCAATACAACTTGGCCAGGTGCAGCTTCAGCCAATATAGAAAGCCCAGGTAGATGCAGTGTCACCAAACTTTGTGAGTTTTTTCCTCCCTGAAACGACACAGAGTTATTTGCCCAAGAGCCGGGCCTCAGCTCTCCCTAGCTGTTCATGATGACAAGAGAAGCTTATGTCCTCTTTTTTAAGGAGAAGTGTCTGCCAAGGATTGACTCAGACCGGGCTGTGTTTGCATTTAAGTTTACTACAGCTCATAGCTGAGCTGGAAGAATAACTCAAAAGCTAAATACTTGCCTAATGTACACAGAAAATGGTATCACATCATAGAACAAGTTAAAAAAAAAGAAAAGAAAAAAATGAGTGAATGAAAGAGAAGTATAAAAAAATTAAGTAAAATAATAAAAGAGGAAAATACTTAATAAAATAATAATAAAAGACAAAATAAACAAAGATTAAAATGAAGTATAACTCCCTCTTAGCTGAAGTACTTAGAAATGTCCCTGAGGATTTCTGATCACAGGCTGTGCCATTCAATCTTCTATCCAGGTCATCTAAGGTTGAAATCTGCCAGGTATAGGGGTGAGTAGTGGGTCATAACTGCAACTTGTTAATATCCCTCTCAACTCTTGCCAAAGTCATTGTTTTGTTTTGTGTGTATGCAAATATATCTTAGAATACAAATGCAATATACAATATATAATACTTACATACATAGGTAGACATTGGTGTTTTCTTTTGAACTTTTTGTTTAATAAATGTGAACTAGCCATGACACAGAACTCCCTTTCTTTTTTAACACTGAGAAGATATTCTACTTTCTGCTGTAGTCCAAAGTACCCTTACAATGTGTACAAGTGCTTTTCAAGGTGGTTCAGAATCATCTCTGCCCAGACAAGGGAGCCCACAATCTCTGCAATTTCCTTCTACTAGTAATTATAGTTTAAAAAATTTTAAACATTCACAGGTACTTGATACTTCAAAGAAATTCAAACCTATATTAATTGCAATGAAATTGGAAATGTATCTTTTCTTTATGAAAGTATAGAAACATTTTAGATAGATACAGTTATGAATACTGGTAGTTGAGTCACCCTTCTCACCCTGACCTCAAAGGTAAGAGTATTTTCAGCACAACAGAGCAGCCAATGTGATCTCTTTTTTTCCAGCGATATAGGGAGGGGGGAGAAAAAGATGATAAAAGAACAAAAAACAGATCATGGAGGAGGAATGGAAAAAAATATGTATGAAAGGGGGATATATTGACAAAATGCAGAGATTACACTTAAGGTCAGTAAAATATCTTAATGTGTGCAAAATCTGAAGCCATTTTAAGAAAAATATTGCTTATAGTAGCCATTAATTTTGGTTATGTTACTGAGATATAAACCGATTTTCTACCTGCCTACAGAAACTGTCCCAAAATTTTAAGAGACGAGTGCATTCTGAGAGAGATTGTAGTTGTAGAAGCTAAACTGAATCCAAGAATCACCTAATATTGGCATAACCAAGTACAAAGACTACAGAGCTTAGCATAGAGAGAACCAGAAGACAGGAGCAATGTTAATACAACTTGAAGACACGTATCATCATCTTGGTTTCTGAAATTGAGGTGATGAAGCAATGTTGATCAGATCTTTGTTAATGGAGAGCTCAAGTAATTTTTTCAAGTAGACATGAAGTTTAACACTCAGAGCACAGAATTTGTGCAGTTTTCACTGGCACTATTACTCAAAGATTCTACTTACTAAATCAATTGATTTGAATAAAAGAAATAAACAAAGACATTTTGTTAAAATTTTAGACTGACTTTTTAAAATAATTTCTCTTACATTTATAATAAAGTTATGTTTTAAATATTAGGCAGACTCACCAACAGTGACTTAACCTGAAAATTACATATATTCAGTGACCATATAGCAAATATTGTTTTTTTTCAGATATGAGATCATCTTTAGAATTTTTAGGATAAAATGTAAAGCTAGTGGTACCTTAATTATACTGTCCTATCACATTTTCATACTTTTCAGTTCCTTATTTAACACTTTCAAAATTTATATCTCTTATGCATAGTATAAAGTTCTTTATTTTCATTCATTTCCGGGAAAAATTTTAAATTGTCATTGCATTTAGAGTTCCAAGAAATCTTGTTCTTTAAAAACACAAAATTCTAATTTGAAGAATTAGGAAAGTCAAAAGCTGCTTAGGAGATGCATACAGAGAAAAAAGAAATTTAAGACTTTGAATATGACATGACAGATGGAAATATTTTAAAACCCAACATACCTTTAGAATTTGCAGAACTTTTTAAGCCCAACAGTCTACATAATATCATGTACTTAATCCTCTACTTCATAGCTGTCTTTCATTCACGTAAGGATTGTTTAAGAATCCTGATGGCATATAACCATGATATAAAGAAGTTATAGAAGATATATACCACTGCAAAACAGGTGACATACTGACTCAAGAATGTCAGCCCAAAACTAAATGTTCCCTGTACTTGACAAATGAATGCTTATGGGCAATTTTTGTTTAGATATGATAGGGTGTTACTTTTGTAGTTGAAAATATGTACTAAGTCTCATCTTCATTCATCCATCACATTCCTGTTTGGAATATAGCTGAGCATTTTGAATAGTCTAAGTACAATTTTCTAATATATGCTTGAAAGGTAGAATCTTGAGAGCGCACCATACACACACACACACACACACACACACACACACACACACCATACACACACACACACACCATACACACACACACACACACACACACACACACCATAAAGCTAATCATCTAGCAGAAAGTGAAGCAGTATAAATTTAAAATACTTTAGGATTTTCTTTGACTAGTTACCAAAGTTTACAAGTTATCTTTTGCTAAAACTTCAGTGCCTTGGAAATTTTACAAAGCTCAACTACTTTCAAGTTCAATGAATTTAAAGTGTTATTTATTACTTTCCTGAAAATCTTACCTTATCCATGGTGCAAACACTCCAAAAGTACAAGGGATTTTAAAGATATCTAACCTAGGGAAAGATTTTTCAGGCTTCTCTGAAACAAACAAACAAACACTGAGATTCTGAAATAAAGCCCAGGGCATAGCATGGCTCATTTATGATTCTCTCCTCATAGCAGAGCAGGACAAAAGTCTCCTTGCAAGTGTTTGATTAGATTGAGCACTCCTATGTTGAAGAATTGCTGTCTTATATAAACTCATCAGCTCATCTCTTCCATAGATGGAGGGGAATGTTATAGATCAAAGATGACTATAATCAACACTTTTTAAAAAAATCTCATTTTTATTGCCACACAGCTTGAGTTTATTTTGTTCTTTTTTAAAATGAACTCAATTCAACAAATATTTACAAAAGTCCTACTTTAGATAAAATATAGCATGAAGTGCAATGAAGCACAAAATCTAAACGTGCTATGAACTAACTTGAAAATATGCTTGGGAATATAAAATAATTTTCAAAAATAAATACAAATTAAATAAAAATATTATCTTTTCAATACAAAGAAGGAAAAGTGTTGGAGCTTCAGTAGTGAGAGCAAATAATCCTATCTGAGACAAAAAGGAAAGAGCTTAAGCTGCCATTTAGGATGACTCCTAAAAGATGTGTAGAACATCCTCTAGCATATAGTATCTATTTTTACTTTAGATAGACTTTGCTAGAGTATAATGAGAATTTGAGCTCAGAAACTTACAAAATCCTTTATTCCCTAACAAAATTCTTTGCTTCCAGGCACAAAATGCCTAATAGAGATGTAGATAAGTAGTATTACTGATACTTGGGCAAAGAATAGGTCATTAACTTAAATCCAATTTGCAAAGATACCATTTAAGGTAGAGACTCTACAGATTCCAAAGGCATCACAGGGCATCACAGAACAAGATGCTGCAGAGAAACTAAAGCAGATACTTTAAAGCAACTGAGGCCAATAGGAGAAGGGGACCAGGAACTAGAGAAAAGGTTAGATCAAGAAGAATTAACCTAGAAGGTAACACACATGCACAGGAAATCAATGCATGTCAACTCCCTGTATAGCTATCCTTATCTCAACTAGCAAAAACCCTTGTTCCTTCCTATTATTGCTTATACTCTCTCTTCAACAAAATTAGAGATAAGGGCAAAATAGTTTCTGCTGGGTAGTGAGGGGTAAGGGGGGGGGTAAGGGAGAGAGCAAGAGGAGGGTAAGGGGGGAGAAATGACCCAAACATTGTATGCACATATGAATAAAATAAAAATTAAAAAAGAAAGAAAGAAAGATAAAATGATGGGGCATGCTGGCCAAAGACAGCTCCCTTTCAGAGCAAAGCCATTCCCTCAATAACCCATGAATCCGTTCATGAGAGTAGTGCACTGATGTTCTAATACCTCATAGAGGTGCCGACTGGTCCTATCACATAATATCTCACAATTGGCATTAAATTTCAATAAGAATTTTGGTGGTGGCCATTCAAACCATACCATCAATATACACATCCAAGAAGAGGAGGAGTCAATAGATATCATTTTCTGAATGAATTGAACAGAATTGTTATTATCCTGGCACTATTCAGCCAGTGTTGAGTATACGATTTTTAATGTAGTAATGACTTAACATATTTATGAAAAGTGAGTTAATGGGTACAGTGAATGTGTAGACATTCTAAACTGCACACCACTTGAGGAAAATGCACATAGTTTCACAAACTACAAAAGACAGAAGTTGTTGGTATCATGAAACTTATTAACACTTTTTTTAATTCAATCTATACTCATATTATCTCTCATATTTTTTTTTCTTTTATGACCTTTTCTCCTCTGTCTTCTTCTTTCTCTTCATCTTCAGTGTTTTTTTCTACTCCATTTGTTTAAGCAAATATTATCAATTACAATTGATACCTCTACTCAGACAGACATTATCTCTTCAGCTTCACCTTTCTAAGCATTATAACAGTCAACAACTTGTTCAGATTCCATTCTCCTACAGAATCACTTATGCTTATCTGCTGATTCTGACACAATGGAAAGAAAAATTTAATTAATATTACTATGCCCATCAAAGTGAGATTCTCTTGTTCTGTCTGAGAAGAACCAAATATATCTCCCTCTTTTACTTACAAATGTTAATGTGTAAAGACAGTGCACTCAGATCATGGTGCCACTTCAATACAATTTACAAAAGAAATAATTCTTTTTATATCAACATGAAGAGTGCCATCTCTGTTTATTTTTTCTCAAACTTCATTAGAGCATAACTGATTTTTACATAGCTTAACTGATATTTCCTTATTTTGACATGAGTAGTCTCCACTATCATTCAAGATGATTTAAGAACATTTGTAAAAATAGTCTGAATATTGAAATTAAAGATGTAAACACAAATATACATACATACACACACACACACACACACACACACACACACACACACACATATATATATATATATCTCCTATACTGAAATATAACTTTAAAGTGTCCTGACTGAGCTTTAAAATATTCTTCTATATGCTGCTTTGCTAATAAGCTTTTAGTTGGAATTTAATACATATTGCTAAAAGTCCAGCAGCTTCAGTGTTTTAATGATCTTAAAGAAGTAGTTATTTAATTTTCAGTGGCACTGGGGTTTGAAATCAGGGCCTTGAGCCCCTCCACTAGTCCTTTTATGTGATGGGTATTTTTGAGATAGGGTCTCATGAACTATTTTCCTGGGGCTGGATTCAAAATGTAATCCTCCTAATCTCTGCCCCCTGAGTTGCTAGGATTATAGTCATGAGTTACAGGTGCCTGGCCCATTTTGGATTTTAATATTTGAAGTAAATGAATATATTTGATGAAGCAATGTGAGATGACAATGTAACAGAGCAGTCATTTGTATGATGGAAATTATTTATTTGATTTAAATGTAGGGAAGTTGCTAAAAGCATGAACTAGAGTAACATAAATTTGCAATCACAATCTCATATTTGTTACATACTCTTGCTCTCATGAGCAAGTTCATTCTCACTTCATGTGTGTTTTTTCCTTTGTATTAGCAACTATATCCATGATCCATTTACTCAAAAAATATTTCTGAAACATTTATTATATTTTTCCAAGCCTCACTAAACAGACATCTCCACTTATAGTATATACTTACTTAGCAAGAATGCTAAAATTTTTAGCTAGAATTTAATACATATTGCTAAAAGTCCAGCAGCTTCAGTGTTTTAATGATCTTAAAGAAGTAGCAATAATATTTGGAATGTATGACAACTTGAAAGGTATTCTCAGTTTTCAAATTGAAACTTAAAAAATTATTAAAAATCAACTTGCACTAACATCAATCGATGTTGAATTATCTAAAATGTTTACAGAGTTTTTTGTGTTTTTTTCAATGAGTTACATTGTAAATCAGAGTTCTCTTATTACAAGAAAGGTTCTTGTCAATGAGTCAAGTAAGTAGGCCTAATGTTTGACAATGCACTTGTCAGAAACAGGCCACATGACTTTGCCTGCCAAACCAGAAACCATGGAAACACCTGGTTAGTGAAAGTTGAAGAACTATTTTGTAGTTTTGCATTTGTTGGAGTTGCTGGACTGTAACAGATATGTATTAATTGGAAGTAGATGTGACAGCTTGAAGCAGTTACTAAGCTAGGAAGCAAACCATCAGCACCTGTCAAGGCAAGGACTGAGAAAAGATGAATCAAATGCTTGATGTGTGACTTCAAACACAGTGTCACTTTTGTGTACTCATCATTTGTAAAAAGTGTGAGGAAATGTGGGGTTTTGTTAATATATAAATATTTTCAACAGTGTCTTAAGGATATGTAAAATAATCATCACCTGTCAAGTTAAAAAGGGTAAATTATAAATTCAAAAGAACATATAAATCTTTGACAGTTCTAATCATGTACCATCACTGTGATTTCCACAAAGTAAGATGCATGGGTGCGTGAAAGATATTCCAAATAGAGATTGGCAGTTATAGTATACAAAACAACATTGTCTTTTTTTCTAATAGGTTAAATATAATTAGACAGTTTTAGATAACAAAGGTATCCAAAATTAAAATCATATTTTCATTCCCACCAATGTATGGCAGAAAACTTTATGAATAGCGACAGATTTTCAAATGCTGAGAAAGACAAGATACTCTTTTCACTATTTTCCAATGCATGTTCTATAAATGTATTTAGCAAATTTCTAATAATTAGCTTGGAAGACTGTTAAACTTAGCAAGAAATACACAAATACCTTCTTGTACGTATTTACTTGCTGTGTATTTCAATCCTATATTTTTGCTCTTATAAAATATTAACGTAATATTTTACTGAAGCAAATCATGTAAAACCACAATATCACTGAAGACATTTGAAAAGGAAAGGAAATAATGGGGACAGAATTGAAGAAATAAAATATACATTTAAAACTTTTTATTCAAATCAATCTGGAGGTTATTATTAATGTGTACTGCTCACTTGTAAGTGAGCATAAAAGAGTTCCAAACAAGCATGAACATGGCTGTGGAATTTAATACCACTGGGGATTATAATATGAGTAAAGAAGAAAAATGATTTTAAAAAACTTAGTCTTGACACCACTTAGTGATGTGCCAGTTTAAAGATAACTAGACAACAGACAAAGAACAATGTATCATTTAGCTGAGGACTAAATAAATAGCTTGCTTATATTTGAGATTATCCTGTTATTTAAAAATTTAGAATATGCAATAAAATAAATAAATAAAACAATTTTAACCAACCACAATCTTACTTGGCTCCAGTCATTTATAGACAATGATCATGCATATTTCTCTCTGACCAGATACACATATCTTTTTTAAAATTATTCATTTATTCACATGTGCATACATTGTTTGTGTCATTTCTACCCCCTAACCCCACCCAGATACGCATATCTAAAAAAAGAATTAGTGTATATCACCTCCAATAAGTCTAGTAATATCATAAAAACACTCAATATTGCCTTTCAAAATTATTCAAGCTATTATGATACATTTTGCTAGCAAGCGACATGTTTCCATTGTTACGCTGTTTAGAGGCAGCTTTTTAAAGTAACTAAGATGATGTACCTTCTTGAAATATTTATTTTCACGTTTGAAAATGATTTGCCATTTTTTAAAAAGCACACATTTTTTTCCTATATCCTTCAGACCCATTTTAGGTGACAGCATAATTAAAGCACTTTGAAGCATACTTTTTCAAAATGTGAGGGTAAATTGCCTTTGCTAGCTATCTCAGTTTTTGGAATCCATTATGTGATAGGGACTTACAAAATATTGATGGAAGAATTGCAAAGAAAAGTAAGTCATGGTTCCATATGTGATCATTTTCATTCATAGCAATTTCCTCAGAAATGTTCAGTGGGATGATCTGTCCTCAAATAAGTCTACCAGAAGACAATTGGGAAAAGCAAAAGCTTCACTTTTCATTTGCAACATGTGGTACTATTTGAAAGATTTGCTCCTCTGCCTTCTGTTGGTGAGTATCTTTTTTATAAGTTAAAAGGACTTAAACTTATATCCAAAATGTAAGAAATAGAAAAATGAAGTGAGGAGTTAGGAAGAAAGGGCATCTGAAGTTTTGGCCACAATTAATTAACAGTATCTTCAATAGCAGAAATAGATGGGCTAAAGTACAATACGTCTCAGAATACAAATATGATTCTGAGTATAGTAAGAAAAGTGGCTCCATTTCTACTGGAATTTGTGACTACTTCTTATGGACTTGTGTAGGCCTGTAGATGTTTAAAACTAACTTTATTGTCATTAAACACTTTATATACTTCATTGAAGTTCCCCTTGTGAGAAAAACTGTTCCTTATAATCCTCTTGATTTATATATATGCATATTATATTCTCTCTCTCTCTCCCTCTCTCTGTGTGTGTGTGTGTGTGTATGATTTTTGATGACTTTTCTGCAGTATTCTAATAATCCACATTCAACTCTAGTTTCTCATTTCATCAGAGTCCTTCCTCCTTCCTGTTCAGGGTCCTCCACCCTCATGTTTCCCTGTGAAAGTGTTTGTTCCATAATTTTCAGTTTTAGGCATGTTCTCAGCTCTTTGCGATACCTCTTACTCATAAACACAGTTTTATCTAATGCTAGATTTGATTTTGGCTGAAAATTTTAACCATCACAACATGGCTCTACTTTAGATGGAAATTCTGCAGAGGAAAGGGAAATGTGACAAACAACAGGTTTTTGCCAGTGAACACTGGAGAAAATTCCATGTACTTCTCGCAGGGTAGGGATCATCAAAATGCTAGTTCTTTCCAACATGATCTATGGATCCAACAAAATTCTAATAGCAATTCTAACAATTTATTATGAGGACATCAGCAAATTAATACTAAAATTTACACAGAAAAATGACCCAAAATATCCAACACAATATTGTTGAGAAAAGTTAGAACACTGACATTCAGTCAATTTAAGATTAACTTTAAAGCTAAACTAATCAAAAAAGGCTCATTGGTGAAAGAGTAGATAACTGAAGCAATGGAACACAAAACAGAGCTCAGAAATAGACCCACACAAATTTAGTCGATTTATCTTTGACAATTAAGCAAATACATTTAAGAGGAGAAAGGGAAGTCTTTTATAAAATGGTACTGTAATAACTGGACATTGATGTGCAAAAAATGAATTTTGACACAGACCTTACATCTTCCATAATACTTAACTTCCATAATACTTAACTCAAACTCAGTCATAAACTTAAATTTAAATGGAATTCTATAAGACTCCTAGAAGATGAAATAGGGGAAAATCTAGGACACCTTGAGTTTGGTAATGACTTTTTAGACAAAACAACAAAAGCTCAATCCATTAAAAAATTATAGTTTGAACTTTGATAAAATTAAAAACATCTGATTTTCTATTCTTGAAAAACACTGAAAAAATGGAAAAGTCAAGACATAAACTAGTGGAAAATTACTGCAAGACATATCATCTGATAAAAGATTATTTTCTAAAATACATAAAAAGTATTATCCAAAATATACAAAAACATCTTAGGCTCAAGTAGATGAAAACAAACACCCTAATTAAAAGTGGGCAAAAAGATCTGAACAAATACCCTTCAAAAATCTTATGCGTATGAAAATAAAAAAATTAATATATTTTCAACAACAAATTCCATAAAAGATTTGCACATAAAAAATATCACTACATGCCTATTAGAATGTGTCTTTTTTAAAAATGACTAGTAATATTTGAACAGGCATTAGGCATTGTAAATAACAAATTGTAGATTCTAGGTGTTATTCTTTGTCAATGAATAGTATTTTTATTTTTCATTTTGCTTTTGTTTCTTTTTAGCAGAATCTGGAAAGCCCAAACTCTTCTATGTTAAAAGTATTCAACATACACAGTTTGTCTGCCCTACAGATTCTATCAACTCTTAGCATTTGATTTTGTTACCACAGGTCCAAAATAGGTCTTTTTTTTTTCATTTTTCTTTTATTATTCATATGTGCATACAAGGCTTGGTTCATTTCTCCCCCCTGCCCCCACCCCCTCCCTTACCACCCACTCCACCCCCTCCCTCTCCCCCCCCAATACCCAGCAGAAACTACTTTGCCCTTATTTCTAATTTTGTTGTAGAGAGAGTATAAGCAATAATAGGAAGGAACAAGGGTTTTTGCTGGTTGAGATAAGGATAGCTATACAGGGCATTGACTCACATTGCAAAAT
The DNA here is from genome assembly GCF_047511655.1 of Castor canadensis. Classification (NCBI taxonomy): domain Eukaryota; kingdom Metazoa; phylum Chordata; class Mammalia; order Rodentia; family Castoridae; genus Castor; species Castor canadensis. Next base: position 59,638,830 of record NC_133386.1, read on the forward strand.
AGGTCTTAATGTTAAATGTTGTCTTCATTCTGAAGGTAAAGGCTTCGTATTTTCTCAGAGGGAACTTTGAAGGTTTTTCATGAGATCCACTATGGTGATGGTGGAGATCTATTATCTCTGAGCAGTGCTCTTTCCCACCACTGTGTAATCTCTGATTTACCTCTTCTGCTCATAATCTAATAGCGTGTGCTATATGGTAAAACATGTATAGTCTACCTCTTAGCAGCTAACGTGAGAAATGCTCATGCATAGATTTCTGCAATCTCCTTTTTAAAAACTCCTTTTTCTTTGATGCTTATGTCCCACAACTTCTAGCCACATGACTTCCTCTGCACTGAGTCATTGTCTTCTCTGTTTAGTCAGAAAAGCATAGCCTGATTCACTCCAGACCTGCATTGTGGGCAAAAATTTGCTCCCAGGGAGACAGCTGGACAATCACAGGTCTGACCTCATGTATTTCACTTATCTTAGTGATGACAGTTCTGTTTTTCTTGTTCTGGGTCTGAAACAATATTTCATATATTTTGTCTGATTTGTTTCCATTAGGAAAACTACTTTGCTGTTACTGACTTCATCCTATCTTGTACAGTCAATACTTTACTAGCTGTTTTTCTATCCTCACCATTCCTATATATAGACTATATAGTTATTGTTACCATACTGCTAACATATTAGCTACTACTTATTTAGATGGTCCTCTATGAGACTCCTACTTTCCAGAATACTTTATCTATTCCACTAATTCAGCTATGGCTTATTTGTAACTTGCAGTATAATCATAATCTGCATCTTTATTCTATCATCCTCCTGACTTTTTCAATTGAGCAAAAATTTCATAGATTCAAATGTCTCCTGGATTATTCTACTGGGTCACTTAAAAACTGCATCAAAATTATTTTGAACCAAAAACAGAATTATTAATACTCCACCACCAAAACCACATACCAATTCAACTTCCTATTATACTCAGAAGAAAATATAAGTATCTTATTATTGTCATATATTTAATACATGATCAGATACTGGCTATGTCTTTTCACATTGTCTCAATTCACAAAATAATAATTTATAATCTACCTTCTGGTACATTGCCCTGAATTTTTTACTATTGTTGTTTACAATTTCAGCCATATTTCATATAACTTTGAGCTAAAGTAATAAGAGAAACACTTCTACTTTACATGGAACTTAATTATCCTCATAACTATGGGAATATTCTTAATGCTTGAAGAAAAACATTTCCTGCCCATCTCCCAGGTACTAAGTACTGTAGCATGAATTTACTTGCCAGTTCGAGGGGCTTACTAAAATTTTGTTCAATGAAACATTTTAGCAATCAAAAGTAAAAATGATTGATGACAGAGGAGAATTTGACAGTACTGTCAATATTTACTCAAAGAATAAAAGTTTAAGTATATTGTAATCTAATTTAGATCATGTGCAATAGGTGTTTCTCAAAAACAAATGCAGGGATTATTTAGATTTATCAAAAATATTTCAGTTAGGCTAAAATGCTTTCATGGTGAATGTCAGATTCTAATTAAACCTGAAAAGACTACTAAAAATGCTTAATGATAATCATTACTGCCACAACATTATAGGGAGCTAATTGTCATTTTGTCTAGAATCCACAGATATTAATTAAAGAATACAGAGAAGAGGCAATGCACACAAGTATCTGTAATAAGATTTGAAGGGTTTTGCTAACTTCCAGTGATGCCATTTCTTTTAATTAAACAACACGATGTTAAAGTGAACTCATAATTTTGTCAGATAGTACCTTTTCAGGCCACACCTATCAAATTTTCTAAGGAAATTCTCTAACAGGAATTAGTAATAATCAGTAATTATTTATACTATTAATGATTTTTCTTATTTTATCAAAAATATGAACTCATTTTAAAATACATGTGGAGTATGTACTGTAAAAGATGCTCAATTACTATGTACTTAATGGAATGTTCTTTTCATTCTGAGAATATTATATGTCATCATCCTTATACATTTTTGAGTGTCCATCTCTACAATGCTTTAAAGAAGCAGGCAATGTACTCAAGCTCATGACGACAATAGAATAATTTAATCAGCTAATCCCTTAGAATGTTTTTAAAAATAGATTTTTGCACTGAAAGCTTATATGATAAACAGATGAGTCTATTTCTTGCATATGACTGGAGTGAAAAATTAATTTAGTGTCACAATTGTTTAAAATATACAAATAATAACAATAACAAACACAGCTAGGTAATATAAAGTAAGTTATCAACATGATTTGCTTATTGATATGAATTTCTTTTATATTCTTATTCAAATATATAAGTGAATGAAAAATTAATGTTCAGTTGGTTTGGAAAATTTTAATTCTTTGTAAGTACTTGAGGTCTTGGCATCCAGCAACTTTCTTGTCAAACATAAAAAGACGAAAGTAACTCAGAACACTTATAGAAAACCAAAATAAATCTGAGATTCAATGTATTGAGTTTTGTTCCATTCACTGATTTATACATGTAAAATGATTAGACTAAATGGCTGAAATATCTGAAGAAGCAGGAAAAGTATAAATATTTTAAATATTGATACAAATATTTTCTGTCTATTGTTATTAAATTACACTAAACCCTCTGATGTAGAATACTATATTCTATATCTGTTAAATTCAGATACAGACAATAGAGGAAAATTCAGGATAGAAACATTTTTATTCAAATATATGTTATATATTCCCATACTAGCAAGAGCAAAATCTTGGCTAAAATGGGAACCAATTATAATATTTTTAACCAGTCAATAACCTGAAGTTGCAAAGAATAAACTATGTTTAATGACAAGGAAAACACAAAAGAGTAACGCAAGCAGTAGATTACCAAAGGCACAGTAAGTGAGGCATGTGTACTTTCTTCCCAGAGTCTATTGTCTTACACACAATGTTGACTTCAACCAAAGGGAGGTAGGAAATTGCAAAAGTCCTGCCTAGAGACAATTCAACTAACAAAAAAACTAGGAAAATTCATAGATGTTGGAATTATCAGATGAGAATATCTGTAAGTAATATGTCAAAAGTATATGGAAAAAGTAGACAATATACATGGGCAGATGGGGGACAATGATGTAGTCATATGACATTGTGAAATATCCAACTATTCAGTAATGGATGTACAAATGAACAGTGTCACACTTTACTGATCATAAAGCAAGTTTTCTTGGTAAATATTTATTAAGTGGTGTATTTGAGTCAGACAAAGCTATGTCTATGCCTCAAAGGATTCTGAAAGAAGTTCTTAACTTTCATAAACATTAATATATTTATAAATAAAGGAAAGCATCTAACAGATATTATAACAATTGGAGCAAGCTCGGTGTGGTAGCACATACTATAATCCTAGTACTTAGGAGGGTGAGGCAGGTGGGTTGTGATTTCAAGACCAGGCTGGGATAAAAGAAGCCAGTCCTCAATGCAGAGAACCACCTTGCTGGAAGGGACTGAATAAGATGCCACCATGTAGGTCTCTTCTTCTGTTAACCTCATTCACTTCTGCTGAAACCGCTTACCTTAATCTGTCACCTAAAGAGTAATTTTAGGTGTATCCTTATATAATCCTGTTTGACTGTAGTTTGCTATAGTTCTTATATTCTGTTGCCTATAACTAATTAATTAATTAATTAATCTATTCACTTCATTGTTTGTTTTTGTGTGGCTGGAGACTTAACCCAATATCTTACACTCTAACATTAAACTACATTCACAGCCCTTGGTGTTTTGAGACATGTCCTTCTATGTAACTGAGGCTGGTCTCCAACTAGCAACCCTCCTGCCTCAGCCTCCCATGTACTGGAGTTATATACACCACAATGCTGAGCTATAAATTTCTTAAGGTTAGGATCTAACCAGTATTTTATTTAGCTTTAGAACACTGAGAAAGAAATATCAAAAAATAAAGAACCAGAAACAAATTAGAAATGTAAATTATTTCCATATCAATTCAGTTCTGAAAGAGTTCTTAAGTTAATTTTTTAGTAAAAGTATCAAAACTTTTTGTGGGATAAGTATAATGACAATGGTTTGGAATACTAACATAATACCTAGTCTCATGTAGCTTACATCTTAGTAGATAATTAGTGTTTAGTGAACAGATTTCAATATAATGAAAAATCCATGATATGATTTTCCAACTAAATTAATTAGTCATATCAAGCTCTGAAACATATCTGGCATACATCAATTTCAAACCAAGATAACATACACATGAGTGAATGGTTTGCTTTGTTTTTAGTCCATTCAATCAACCATAACAAAAATGTTATCAGATAAACAGTTTATAAACAATTGAAATTTATTTTAGCTATGAAATAAGTGCATTTCCAAGTTTTTAATAAGTAAAGAAGTATTTTAGTCAAATATTGTTTCAATTCAAAGAATTTTAGGAAGTGTTTTTAAAATCCTTTTTATTTAAAATATTATTTGTGAATTAAGAATGGTGCTCAAGGGTTGTATACTTTTTTTAGCATGTTCAAGGCTCTGGATTAGATCCTGAGCACCACACAATAACAGGGTTATGACATTAAAATAAAAGGGGCATCAAGAGATCAATGAGAAGGCAGATGCAGAAGCATTAACCAGTGAAATTTTGTAGAGATTTTTTGTGTCTTTCAAAGACTGAGATGAAAATAAAAATAATGGATTTGTATGGGATTCCTGTTATGAAGACGATAATACATGGTGAAATTAGAGGGGAAATGGAGGTGCTTCATCAACACTCCAATTATTAAAATGTCATAAAAATTGTTCAGTCTGTCCTAGTTTAGAGATATTCAAATTAAATTGTGAAGAATATGATTTAGAGTGAAAAATACTTGAACTATTACTTTTAATTACTAGCATATGAAGAGTTTGGAAGATGTCATTTTTATCCTAACATAAAAAGAAAACTAAATAACTTAAAATAAATGGTTTTGTTTTTTGGAGCTATCATTGAGCTGTAGTCACAGGTAAAATCACCACTCAGAAATTTTGAGGAACTAAAAAATTTAGCCATAATAATAGAGAATTCTGGAGCTACAAACTTAGATAAATAATTATATGATAAATATCTAGAATCTGAGTGTGGATTGCCTTGATCTTGGAATTCCTGGGCTTGTCATCTTAGAAAAGTCTCAAATTTTTGTAGGCTTTACCTTCACAATTCCACAAGATGATCACGGTAATAAGTCAAGAAAGATTCTCTCATGTCTGTTGAAGAGGATGGGATGAATAATACATAGGGAAAGAATTTACCAGAGCCTTATCTCCCCCATTTCCATGGAAAGACATTTCTCCAAATTCAGCCCATTCTTGACTTTCTGCCAAAACCAAATAGGAAAAGGAAACTAGGGAACGTATGTTAAGTTGGTCATAGGTATACTAAATGATTAAGATTTTTATCCTAATATTATGGAATGTTTTCTTCCCCTGTAACTTACCATCATATCAATTGGGTTCCAATATAATATGTGTGGATTAGTGTTTTATGATCTGTAAGAGACGGTGTATGAGTAGTTCCTAAGAAAGGATAAAGACAACAAGAACAGATTAACATTGAAATCAGAGAGAGAGGGAAGCTCTGAGAGAGAATAAAAGTGAGGGAAATAGGTACATATTAAACATCTTCATCCTGTACATTATTACACATTAAGCAAATAGCAATTAATAGTATATAAATATAAAACATCACACTAAAGGCATAGGTACCACAACTCCCCTGAGCAATGTATTTCACCAGGCAATATTATAAAGCAGCTGGAAGTCGGTATCTTTAAAAACCTGGTATCTGAAATATAGCTACCTCACCAAAAAAATCAAATATAGACATTACTAAACATTTACATCCAATCCCAATCTACTACTGAGAATGTATGTTAGAGTTTAACTGCTTCATTTGAGTCAAATTTTAACTTCTTTGCTACAGCTATAAACTATTGAAATAGTGGCTGTGTTACTCTGATAGAATTAAATTCATATAGACATGATCTTTAGGAGAAGATATGTGGATGGATTTATTTGACATGCATATTTGTTAAAGTTCCTATGTAAAACCAATACCCAGAAAAAAAAAAAAACATGCTAAATACTTGAGGAAGAATTCAAATAAGTCTAGATTTTTTTTAAAGAGGAGGAAAGGACTTAGTAAAGCAACAACAATATACCAGTAAGGATGTACAGTCATGATTAATATGCTTTGTATTGAAAAATGCTACTTCATATTGGATTGTACAGTTCTGATAATTGTTTGAATTTTGCAGCTTTGCTCTTTCATATATTTTTCAGAAAACATTATGAGACAATTAATGAAAAGATAAATGGGAAACATAGGAAAAGGTCATATTATTAAGTGACAGGGTGTACTTGAAAGGAAGAGAAGCAAAAAGTGTCTTGATTTCATCCTTTTCTTTTGTAAAGATACCAAATGAAAATCAGTTCTGTCATGTTTCTTTGTAAGTATGTTAATGTCAGACCTTTTAACAAATAAAAGGTAGTGGTATTAGCTAATGGAAAAGTCCTCTTTTACATTATGCCTAGGGACTTTATGTTATTTTGGTCCCAGAGCATATCTGATGCTACAAAAAAGTGAGAATTACATTGGAGTATTAAAATCTACATATTCTGATGACACCTAGTGATTCCCTGTGTCCTTGAAGCTCCTGGAAAAATTCAAAATTTGGTAATATACGTGGGTTATTTGATTTGTTTTGGCAATCTGATCACTTTTTATTACCTAAAAGTGTCTCTCTAATGTTTTATATATTGAATTCTTCCTCTTCTTGGGATTATGAAATTTAAAACTAATATTAAAAGGAATGTTTTCATGAACTAACTGCATAAATTGGACAACGAATGATGTTTTCTGCCTCTTTGGGATATTTTAGAGCTTTGAAATACAGAGGGTGACAACAAACAAATCCTCAAGATGAGATTCATGATGTTATGAAAGGTAAATCACCAATAAAACCAAACAATTTTCAGTAAATTGGAAAATGTCCAGTAGAAGAGACCAGTAGAGAAAAGAAGGATATGTGAATGAATATAGGGAGTATGACATTCTTACTTCACTAAGGCAGACAGCTGCATATTGGCAAAAGTACTTAGTGGAGTTTTATCAAAGTACACCATGTTGGGTTTTGTAGATAGATTGCTTTGATAGCAAAATAAATTTATAATGCTGATGTGAATTTATTTATACTCATAGAATATAGACAGAAAAAATTTGGGATACATCATATTCAGATTAGGTATTATACAAAATAAATTTTCCCAAATTCATTTTATGGACTTTACAATATCTATAGTATTGTTTAACAAAAATATTCAAAGAATGATTGTGTGCATTTAAATGCATTTTTATTTATAAAGTCACTTTCATATATAAAAATAATGACATATTTAGCTAAAAGATACTATAAAAATTATCTCAATATGTTGCATATTAACTGGAAATTAACAATTGTAAAACTGCAATAGACAGAGGAGTGCTCATGTATGAATACTATGATAGATGTTGTCACTATCCCTGTCCTTATCTGTAGACCCTAATATTACAGTATAGTAGGGGTTCAAATTCCAATTGACAGCACCTGTGGGACTTTTGAGTCCACTTTGCCCTTGTGGGTCAGAAGGAATGTATGAAGTAAAAGTTTGAATCAAAGACTGGAAAGATTACTTATCAGTAGATAAGTAATCTGATTAATTTTTCTTGCTGAACCTTGATTTCTGGATAAGTTTGTAGAATTGATAAGCTGAATTAAGATGCATGTGCAAATTTTGGATAAATCCCACTTACTCAATTTATTTTGTTTCCTGAAATACTTCTTCACTGTTCTATTTGTAGTTCCTGATTTCACTTCCAGAGTAATTTACATTCATCTGATTTTGTAAGAATCCTACAATTAGTAGGAATTACTACTTCCTAGGCATCAGATATCAGGTATTTGGAAGAAAATTATTATAACTAAGAAAGCAGGTTGTGAGAGCTCGCATTTTAATAATGATTACATTAAATAAAACATTATAATAATTCTGAAGAGCTGCAGTGGAAGTGGGAGTTAATTTTTAGGGAATGAAGAATAAGGAGCTATATTCTTCAACTACTGTTTGTATGTGTTTCATCTGTTACATCATTGTATGTTCTATTTTCCCGAAGTTACATATCCAGTAATATGACAGATGGTCTTCTAAGGATTTTTCACAAAGAACAAAGACATAAGTTTTAGGAACTAAATATACAGTGAAGAGAAAAGGAAATTTTTTATGAAGACTGACATACATGTGTTTTTCTCAGATGAATTTTCTGTGTGTAGTCACGAATCCGTTAATACATGGCTAAAATTTTCTATACTACTTTTAACAATTTGACAGTATTAGAGTTCTTTTTGTGATTTTTTAAATTTGCCTACCCAAGGAACTACTTGGCATTTTTCAGTTAATGAAAGTTATTTTTTGGTTTAAATAAAGTGTGTTGCATAATAAATACCTTATATCAAATGTGCATACTTTCCTTTTCTTGACATCAAGCAAACAAACTTGTTTGACTTTTGAATTTAATACTTCCCCTTGTTTTTATCCATGGATAAACCATATAAAGATGAATCATAATTTTAATTAGTTTGCCAAAAATTTTTTAAAATAATAAATATAAGCACTTATCTGTAATTTTATTTAAATTCAACGTTGTAATTTTGAAACCTATTCTGGCAGAAATATGCTGCTTTTGTTCATTTACCTTCACTGTTTTAAGATATTTTAATTTATTTTATTTTTACATGTGCCTTTCTTTAATTTTGACATATTTAATTGACAAATATTGAATATTTTGAAGGTACACAATGTGATAATTTGATATACAGACACATTCTGTAGTGGTTACTACAATCACATTAAAACACCCATCACCATTTATGTTGCATATTAGACAGTGAAAATGACTTTTTAAAAATTAAGATGTTCTATTGCTTAAAGACTAACTTGGAGAAAGCCAGTCAGAGAGATACAGGGAGAGCACCAAGGTGGGTAAGAGAACCCCAGAAGGTGTCTGTAATGTCCGGAGACTAGGTTGTCAGGGGTGCTGCTTTGCAGTCAGGTTGTAGAATGAAGTCTCCCAGTGAGACTTAGTTGTGGTCATCATTGGCTGCTCTTCTTGAAATCATTTATAAACTAGAAATGTCTTTGATAAGCAAATCCTCAACCCTTCATTTCAAGCTTATGTCATGGCCAAGGGAAGGTAGCAGGGTAATTCAGGTAAAAAATCAGAAACATCTCAGATTACTATATTTATTTAAATAATAAATAAGCAAATACTATCAAAACAGATCAGCCAAAACAAGCAAGACAATAAAACAACCAACTCTTGCCCTTAATTTTCTTCAGCAGTTTAGAGGCAAAATTCTAATTTGTGTATATACAAAAATAAATAGACATTAGGTAAAACTAGAAAAAAACTTCCAAATTGGAATATTTACCAGAAATCATAATTACATCAAAGTTTCCCAAGTTGTCCAATTTCACAGATTCATTTTCCACTAGAATTCATGAAGAATTCATGCGAGGTGATGATGAAGGTCTCTTTCAAGAGGGTTAGACTGTGTTTGGGTAGGAATAAAGGCCTAATTTCAATAAAATAGGTAAATAATTCAGAATACATTATTTTATAGCTATCTCTGGGGCATCACTTCAGAGGATGTTTACAGCCACATGAATATTATCTTATAATTTTCTCATGAGCAGCAGTGCTTTTCTTTAGCTCCAGATTGCTATTTATTCTGTAATGATATTTTACAGAATCCCATCAGTTTGGTGAGAAAGCTCAGGGGATCCTCAATGATAGCTAGAATGGTCTTTTTGTTTTCTACATTTTAATTTGCATATCTAAAATGCAAATATTTAATAGAATTAGTTGATGATTTGTCATTTTCTGATAATCAGTGGAAAAATGTATGCACAGCACATCAGGCCACTGTCTTGTCTTCTATACCTTCTACAAGGACTTCTTTAGATTTATTTCCTGCCATTATCTTATGCAAGAAGAAGGCTACATTTTTTAAGCGCATAGTGAACACATCATTCTTAGAACATCTCTAGCAGAATTATTATAAATTTCTTCTCTTTAAAAATACCAAATACAAAGTTTACTCCAAAATTAGCAATTTTCAAAGACAGTGAACCTCTTAATTTTGATATATGATATATGCTAAATGCATAACTTTTTCAACTCTGTACAGAAGTTGCTCTTATAGTTTCACTTATAATCCCATAATTCCTCCTGAAATTAAGGTATTGAAGTAAGGTCTGTGCACCTTTTGCTGTACTTGAGTTTGAACTCAAAGGCTCATGCTTGTTAGAGAGACACACTACCATTTGAACCACCACTCTGCCAGCTTGAATTTTATATTTTTTGTTTGTTTGTTTGGAGGAAATTCTTACATAACATCTCAATATCTTTGTCTTTCCTTACTGTAGGATTAAGAAATTCTTAATCTCCTACTATCTTTCTTTATACACCTTTCAACAAACATTCTTTTGCAGAGAAGAGATTTTTATGTCTCTAATTATTCTTATATATACTTAGGTACTTAAAATATATCAATAATTAATAGCCATAATTTTCATTCACATATAGATATAATGTCTTATCTGAAGATAGATGATATGTTTGGTAGGTAGATAGACAGGTAGAAAGATAAATGATTATAGATAGACAGATAATAAGTAGATAAAGAAATGATTGATAAATAGATAGATAGATAAAGAGAGAGATATCAGATAGAATTTTTCCTGTTTTTGTTCCTAGTTATCTTGCCCTTACCCATACCTTTCTTTATGGGAGAAAAAGCCTTTTATTTCCCTTATATGTCTATTAATTCTATTACTCCCTTTCCCTTATTTTTCTTAACAATTCCTCAATCCATTTTACTCCTTTATCAAACATCATTTATCATTACAATAAATAGTGTTGGTATTGTGGGAATTTGACAGTGTGAAACCAAGAGGATTTGACTTCAAGAATTTCCTCTGACCTGTGGAAATTTGAAAAATTTGAATATGTGACCATATTTTATTAATTATAATGGAATGTAACTCTGACATATGTCACACTTCAGATTTCTTTATTTCAGATAACTTCAGAACAGCCAGTAAAAACATTGGATCATTTACTTCTAATTATAGTGGAGATACAGATATTTTGTTTGTAGAGTTTCACTTAGTGAAGTATTTTATAAAAAAATTGATTTATTTCTCTAAGCTTGTCATTAAAATATGTATTTTATTCCCATAATCATAGGTAGAAGATATTATATGACCATTTGTGCAATTTTTCCACTATCACGCTGCTGCCACCAATTTGTTGATGATATCCAATATTGTACAGTACTCAGAAATACTGTAAAAGTAGCTGGCACTGAGACTGTGAAGTCACAGTTTCTTTTGGTTGCCATGCATCATGCCCACTGATGTGTCACATTTGGCGCTTAGTGTGAACACAGTTGGACATTAGCACTGCTTATGTAGCATATGTATTGGTATGCTTAGAAGAGAAGGCTGCCTCAGCACTGAAGTATTCATGCAAGAGGTAAAAAACTCAATGGAGTATTAATTCTATACTATCATACAGACTTCTTGTGAATTCTGTCTAAAGTTAATAGTGCATATTATTATTTTAATCTACATTCATGCATTTATTTTAAAATTTCTTAATGCTAAAGATGACAATTTTCACTGACTACATTTCTCCAAATCAACTTAGTTTTTCAAGATGAGAGAAATCTCCTAAAATGTCCTGTTATGGTTTTCTTTAAGCAAATTTCCATCTTGAAAAACAATCTCATAATACAGAAAACTTTGCTTTAAAAATGAACAAAATATGTTTCTAATAATTGTATCTTATAAATTTACCATGCATAACATAGTTATGGTAATCTCATTATTCTGCACATTGTAATCAGGATTTAGTTGAATTGCATGCTATTTAACAGACTGCACACCACCAATTTTTAGTGGCAACACAGCTGGATTCATTTTTCAGGATGAAAGATCACCCTCAATAAAATTGCACTGCTGGTGAGAATGAAAAATGCTCAAATGCAGCCTTTAAATTGGCTACATGGATAGACATTTCTTGGCAATCCCTATGTAGTATATTAAGCAAAATGGAAACATTTAATTTTAATTAGAATATTTAATTAGATTCTAAGTCAAATCTAGGACAAAGTTAAGAAGAAAGCTGTCTCATTGCAGTTAAAAATGTTAAAATGGATATATTACATCCCAAATAGAACATTTACAGAATTTTAACTAGAAAGCTGTAGTGGAAAGTGACAGATAAGAGATGCTAGAAATTTCCCCTGGGCAGAAAAAATATTAAGGATTATAATGCTTCCAAAATGTAAATGGACATTCCAATAATGACTTTCCTTATAAATCCAATACTAGAACAAGTTTAAATTTGGGTGTTGAAACATTTTCTCCTTAAATAATCTCAAGTATATAATTTGCATTATATTTAACATCTCTGATTTGGCTCTCTTACCCTTAATAAACACAAAGATAAAATTGGTTGCATTGGAAATCTCTTGAAATCATTTTCAATTCATCTTCAAATCATTTTCATTTCCTTCTATCCCCACATCCTATAATTGCCACTGCTACAGCTTCAACCACAGTCAAACCATTCCAGCAGTCTTTCCATTTGGGTCACAGTCATGGAACTCTTGTTTCCTTCTCTTAGGATTCTTTGAGATTGAGAAGGAGGATGCCTGGAGGAACCCATTCGGGACTAATATATATATATATAATTTACAAGTTTCCATGACTCTTTAAGTAACAATGAATGTCGACTAGTGGATGTAGCATTTTGAGATGCTTTTTGGTTTACTGGAGGTTTTCAAGGAAAGTCAGACTTATGATGGAATAGGTGACAATCAGTGTAAAGGATATTTGAGTTTCCTAACATATCTTATTTTATGCTGTTATTCACTACTGTTTCCTGGAATAATTCCTAAACAAACTACTACCATTCAGGATTATATCTTATAGGCAATTTTCATAGAATCCAGGATGAAATAGATTTCAGAGACTAAGCAAAGATTTAAAAAGCATCATCAAATTTATAACCACTGCAACCATTAGTAGTACTTAGAATTTGTGGTTAACAGGTTAATTATTTTAAAAATTTAGACAATGTACAGTGTACCTCCACCCAGCACAACAATAACCAAAGAAAGAAAAAAAGTAGGCAATAATTTATTGTATATTCTTCTAATATTCAAACTTTTACAATATCATGTAGTATTGTGTATAAATATTCAAAGGATTTTTTCCCTGCAGTTTTACAATAGTACCAGTTTGTTATTAAGCTTTCATATTAAGGTAGTTCATTTTCCTAAAAAAAAAAGTCATTGCAGATCAAAAGATATTTGCATAAGGTGAATTTCAAAAAAATCAGTACAGTAGCATATACATGCTGCAAAATACTTCCTTTGTTTAATAAAGAATAAGAGTGGTGCAGCAGCCATGTACTTTTCCAGTTGTATTTTGTTATTTCTGAAATCAGAGCCTATTCCTTCTTGGTAAGGTGGCTTTGGCGACTGTGGCTGTGACTGTGTTGTGATGGGTGCTGTGATGTGATGGTTGCATCCAGTCAGATTTATAGGTGCACAATTTTAATGGTTAGATATTTTACTGTATCATTTATTGAGAAATCATAATGCTAAGGTTACTCCAAAATACACTATTTTAAATTTCTATAGGAATGATTTAGGAAGATAAATGTTTTATATTAAACAAATACAAAGGAAAAAAGTTAAAGATGTATCATCACACGTTGCTACAAAACTGCAGGCTGAGATTGAAACTTATGTTTACCACCCCAATTCAAGAGGAGGTCTTTTCCTTTGCTCTCATATAAGCGGAATGATGGTATATTAATCACTCATGACTGTACAGAGTATCATTTTTCTTGTGTAAATTATAATCTTGGTTCATAGTTAATTTCTTTTCACAATAGATGGGAAAACACCTTATTCATAGCAGGAATTCCTGGATCATTTAATATGTAGAGATTGATGATTTGTTTCTCCAGTGAAACCTTCCACTTCTTTAATATTACTCAAACAATATAAATATCAAAGCAGTAATGGTACCCTATATCTTACCATAGGCAAATAATCATGAATTTTTGCTAGTAGTTCTTAACAATCTTATAAATAATTGGAATTTCAGAATGAAAACAGAAATTTCATGTAATCTTAGTTTTCATATGCGGATCTCTCTTAACATCAAACTCATTGATTTTTGCTACAATCATATCTTTTCTCCCTGTCAATGCCTTGACACCTATTCTAGCTGCCCATTTGTGTGGACTAAATTTCCTTATCTGATTGCTACTGCAGGGGAACACAACATGTATAAATTGTAATGTAAATAACACCCTGTAGTTTGGAAACATGATCACCCCCTGCGTTCTCTGGTTGTTTGACAGTTCATTTTTTTTCTGGAATAAGCACTTATTAGCTTGAGATTCTGGACTAACCACATGCTGGCTGATGACACAATGTTTCAGAAAGGGACTGCAATCAATCATTTGAAAGATTATTTTACTAGGACCAATTTACATCATATTTATAAAATTATCTAGAATAGATGACAGCTTTGCTAGCTTAATTTTTTTCTGTTTTGTTGAGGGTATAAGATAACAGAATATATAACTGTACTAACAATTCCATTAATATAGAAAGTTTTTTCAGGCATAATTTGTCAAATGATTTACAATCACTGTTTACTAGAATCTGTAGGAATTTTAATGGGTTTTTAGACACTTAGTACAATGTTATTTTTTCTTTCTTGGAACCAAACTAAATTAGACACTGACTTCAGATAACAAGACACTGCACTTAATGTTTTCTGACTTGATATCTGAGCCAGGTGCCACTGGCTCACAGCTATAATCCTAGCTACTTGGGAGGATGAGATTGCAGGATCACGGTTTGAGACTAGCCTGGGGAAATAGTTCTCAAGATGCCATTTCCAAAATAACCTTAGCAAAGTAGACTGGAGGTGTGGCTCAAGTAGTAAGAGTGCCTGCTTTGCAAGTCCAAAGTCCTAAGTTCAAACCACATTCCTTCCAAAAAAATAAAAAGAGTTGATATCCAGAAATCAAATGGGAAAGATGGTGACCTAAGAAAAATACCTAAACAGAAAGTCTCAATGAGAAGCAAAATCAGTAGGAGCAAGGGTAACAGCTTAACAAAAATTTAAAAAATATTGAGTCACAGACCAAACTTAAGTGCATATTGCTAAATCCAGATTCTTTTCTGTCCACCCATGAAGAGGGAGGAGAACCAACCTCTATTTTTGGTGGTGTTATTGTGAATAATTAATGAAGGACTTTCTTAAAAACATTCACCTGAAATGTAAGAACAAAAAGCTGGAGGTATGGAATGATGGCAGGAGAGATCTTGGCACCTACCCTTCACTGTGGTATGTTAATACAATTTAATAGCAAGTTAATGTGTAGGACAGAACTAGAATGGAAAAAATACAATCCAGTATTATTTATTTTCCTATTTTCAGAGCTAAACTTTTCCTTAAAAGTTCAAATTATATAAAAGAAATTTTAAAAAGAAGTTTTACTTACATGGAAGTAATTCATGCCTTCAAAATTTTCTAGAAACCAATTTTTAATCCATAAGTCTGGATTTCCCCAAAGAGCAGTGCAACCTGGAACCTTAACAACATCACTGTCATGCAGCAAAAGTCACTAGCCTTCTTCAGTGAAACAAAAACTGCATTATTGTGAGCAAGAAATATTAAAATACATACCAGGAAAAGAGTAGTTCATGGCAGATTATTTGAAAAATAGAAAATGCTTTGAGGAGAAAATATCCAGCCATGGAATTGCCAACATGATACTATCCTTGGCCAAAATTCTCAGGTTGCTGGAAATTTGAACTAGTAACGCTGTGCCTCAGTCATGGTGTTTCTCCACCTCTAACAGTTTATACTCCAATTCTCTGAAGTGTATCTTAACCCTTGCTTGGGAAGAATCCGTATGTTAATGCATGTAGAACAATCAACACACGGCTTGGCACATATTAAGTACTCCATACATGTCACCTTCATAGGCCTGTAACAAGGATAGTCGTCACTGAGTACAAGTAAAAACGTACTGAACGTGAGTTACTTATATCACGCATATCTATGGTGAAATGTTATGTAGTATTTAAAATGATGACAGGAATATTTATTTAATTTACTGACTTGGAAATGTGTTCCTTTAAAATTGTTAACTAATTGAAATTATTCAAGGAGTATCATTGTAGAGGTTCCTATTTTTGTACAAATATGCCTATACATGTGTATTATATCTGCACATATGCATATATGTATAAGTTTTGAAATAGTATTTAATTATGTGTTTTATTTTAATTTAGTTGGTTAGTAACTTTAACTTCTTCATATCCTTCTCTGTGTGTGTGTCTGTATGTTTATAACCAGAATTGTTATTCAAATTATAATAAAGGCATTTGGATTTATTAAATTGAAAAGAAAAAATATATTAGCATTCTGACTCTAAAAACTGGTACAGGTCTAAGAATCAGAGGGATAAAAAACATTTTTTAAAATAGATAGTGTATATTGTGGTATTGACTAGGATAGACCCTCATTACAAAGACTTTTTCTTTGTATAAAAATGCAATCTGGAAATTTGTGAATACAAGGAAAGCTATATATATATGGCCAAGATGTTGAGGGAAGGTTGGAGAATAAAATTTGTAGATCCTCAGGCAGAGAAACAGGCCAACAGAAGGCTTACTGTAGGAGAGCCAAGGCCAAACTTCGACAGCCTTGACATGTAGTATTTTAAATTCTGAGATGACAGAGCTGCTCATAAAACCATCTGCTATTTGCTTATCCATCTGTTGGTCAACATGCAGCCATCCAACCTTCCCAGATTTTTTGGTCTTAAAAACAGCATGCTTTCATTTTTTTAACCAAGGAGATAAGAGTCATAAATTATGAAGGCAGTGTTTTATTACATCAAATATGAAATATGGATTTGTGCTCACTTACTACCATGATCTTTAATTTAAATAATCTAGCCTCATGTTCCTGCCTAAATATATGTATGTCTAAATATTTTAATTTAAAAATCTTAAACATAGAATAATTAACAATTAAAGATATTATGCTTGAATTCATCAATTCTTAAGCCACTTCAGTCCATATGAATAATAAACATGATATATTCAACTTTCCAAAATGTGGATTATCCCAGTAGTTTAAAGATTCAAACAAAATACTTTGAAGTGTCATCCTCAACCACCTTTCTATTTCTGAAATGTCTTCTAGTCAGCATTGATGGAGGATTTAAAGTGAAGCCAGTGTAGTGCCTCTATATTTAGTGGCATCTCTAGATAAAGGGATATTTGGTTGACTGGCCACAGTGTTGTGGCTTTCTCATTAAGGAATGATGCCAAAACTGCTTTTATGCTAAGATAAAATTTCTTAAGCTCTACCAAATATCTGACAGTTGAGTTACTTTTGTGATACTACAATAAAGAGTGGGAATTCCCCTTCATCCATCAATATATATGGTAGATCATGACAAGAAAATGATTTGCTACAAAAGCTAAGAATAGAAATTGTATTTTGAATGTATCTCAAAGTTGTGAAGCAATAAGAACTAAAATTTCAGAGTGCTGAGAACCCCTAGAATAAACTGACTTATACCATTCTGTTATTTGATTGGTCAGTTATGGATACCAGCTGAGATTGGGACTGGTACAAAAGAAATCCAGCAGAAGAAATAAAACAAGTAAAATATTCAGCAGTCACCTGAACCTGACATTCAATAAAATTGGAAATTGAAGTAATTTATAGTGCTCTTATCTCATGATCTATGCCTATAATCCTAGCTGCTCTAGAGGTGGAAAACAGCAGGATCAGGATTTGAGGTCAGCTCATGCAAAATGTTCATGAGACTGAATCTCAATCAACAAAAAACTGGGCCTCACACCTAGCTCCCTAGCTATGTAGGATGTGCAAATAGGAAGATAGTGGTGGAGGCTGGCCTGAACATAAATGTAAGAAAATATTCAAAAGACATTTGAAGCCAAAAGGACTAGGTTGGTGGCTTAAGTCTTAGAGTTCCTGCCTGGCAAGTGTAAGCCCCTGAGTTTAAACCCCAGCACTGCCAAAATAATTAATAATAATAATGATAATAATAACAATCAATAATGATAATGTCCATAGAGAGACTTTGAATAAGTAGTAATAGTAGTTTTATTTTTAGCATCTATGTTTATGAGACAGCAATATACAAAAACAGGTATATGAAAAAATTACAGTATATTCACACAATTGATTGGTATTTGATAATAAAATAGGATAGAGTACTGATGCATGAAAAGCATGAAGTCCAACAGAATTTTGTTTACTGAAAGAAACCATGAATAGAAAATTTTACCTTGTAGGATCTCATTTATGTGAAATTGAAGAACATTCAAGAGTAATCTCTTGTCATAGGCATTAGAAGAGTGATTGTCTGTGGTGGTGGTCCGAATGGTACTATAAGAGTGGAATTTGATTGGAAGGAAGCATCAAAGAACTTTCTGAGGTGAAAAAGGAAATAATGCTAGTTAATATAGGTAAAACTCATAAAATCTCACTGATGCAATAAATATTTATTTCTCACTCATAATTATAAAAAGTAAGGCAGGGGTCTCTCCTGAAGGTTTTAGTTGAGGTTCCTCTTAGGTGTCCTGGCTTCTTTCATCTTGTGGAGTTGACACTCAGATTGTCTCTTTCAGCTAGATTAAATGAAAGAGTGAAAAACAGGAGTACTTTAGAGCCTAGTACTAAAATATGTATAAGTTGGCTCTGTATCTTATATTGGAGAGAAACAATTATATGGCATATTGATGATGATATAAATTTAGACATAGATAGCTATACAGATACAGGTGGATAGAAGATATCTGTACATGTAAGATATAGCTGTAGATATAGATATAGATTCAGTTATAGATGGATTTTTGTATGTACATAGATGGCCCAGCAAAGGATGCTAAGAATGGAACCTCTCTACAAACCCAGCAATGTTGGGTATGTCCTTTACTATAGGACATATCATTGCTTTCCTCTTTTCTTTTTTTGTAATATTCATATTAGAGTAATAAAACACATATGTAGCTTTATGCCACCTGAGAGAGGGCTTTTCTGCAAATATATAATTAGCAGCAAATATTTTGATCAGTGTGATGGAAGAAAATAAACAAACTTTTAAACCTTGTTTATGTGGAATTGGCAACAAAAATGGTGTTTAATGTGAATTTAAAGCATCTGAAAATGTAGAATTAATTAAACAAATAGTAGTATAACTCAATTGTTCTAGTCACTAAGAGTCTGTGGGTGGTAGGATTTCAAATTTTTATTTATACTCTAAATCAGAAACAGGTGGCCTCTGCTGTTTTGCTGCCAATCTTAGGTAGGCATCTATTTAGTATACTAGAAAACAAAGATTCCACTGCTACTTTGTCATTACTTCTTGTAAAGGAGAAATGCTCCCTAGAGTGTCTGCTGTCGAGAACAACCTGAAAAAAATTTAAAGAGCTAAAAATAGCACTTCGTCCCACTCAGTACTCACAATCCTACAGAAATAGTGAACTGCTTCTCTCCATAGAGTTCAAAACATACAGGACTATGCCAAGCGCCAGATGTCAAGGTAGTCTTTGCATATTCTGCTCTTCGCTTTCTTTTACCTGAGGTATATATACATTAAACTTTTTCCTTCATGCGAATAAATCATGCAAATAGACCCTGGCAATTTAGTAGTCAATGTTAATTTAAGAACAGTTAGGGACATCCCACCAGACATCTGTCATGAGACATGGAAAAGAAACAGACCATATAGAGGAAAATTTAGTACATCCAAACAAAAATATTTTAGTCATATGACTTTAGTCATTATTTAATTATGTCACTTCAGGCTTTTAATTAGTTATAGAGAAGAAAGTAAAAAGGATCTTGTAGTAGTACTCAACTTTATGACATTCCTGTGTGCATACATGCATGTGAGAGTGTGTGCTATAAATGGTATTTATAATATGCATTTCTATAAGAGTAAATTTAACTTAGTTTGAAAACTGCACGTATAGTCCTCAATAGACATTCCCACATCCTTAAGTAACTCTTAACAATATAACTATTTATAAAGATAACTATTTATAACTGAGAGGATACTTAACTATTAAAATTAAAATTCTGGTACTCCGAATGTGAAGAATCCTTTTAACTTTTTCTTACAGCATACAAAATGTGTATGTTTAATTATATGATCATGAGGGCATATTGCAAATAACTTGTGGCTATTTATAATAAACATTAAATATTAAAAGAGTTAATATTTTGAGAAGTTAAATTCACAAATTCAAGTTAACTCAATAATTTTATTGCTGCTTTTTTGTAATTAGCTTTCTTAACTGACAAATGTTTAAAGTCAGGAATCGTGAAAATACGCAAGACTTAAGAATAACTGCTATACATACAACTTTTTTATTAAAAATATTTACTTGATTCTTGATGACCATGAAATTTGAATGGGCATTGTCTACTTTAAATCTGAACAAACTAGTTTAACTACTTTTGCCCAGAACTGTGCCAAAAGTGTCTTGGTCTATGTCACTAGTCTAGATCACTGAATTTTTCTTTTCTAGCCTATTATTGTGTTCTTAGAGTTTTTCACCCATCTCACGTAGCTCCTCCATTATTACTGGGACAATAACTCACTAATGTGAACTTAGAACTGCACTGCTAAACACAGAAATATACCTTTGTCCTGTCCCTGACCATCTCAAACTAACCTCATTTACTGACTATCACATTTTCAGGGAAAGTTATGTAACTTCCACTTCTACAACATTGCTGCTAAGTAGCATAAAATGAAGAGACAAATATTACACCAATATAGATTTTTTGTTGTTGTTTTCTTTTAAATGTCAATGGCTATTTTCACTATCTCACTCATTAAATCAGATAATATGAAATCTGTTTTCTCATCTGAATTTCAATCTCAGTATTCTCTAGAGTAAATTTCACTTTCTGTTAAATTTGTAGTTTCTTTTACACATAATGAAAACATACTTTTCAAATGAAAGTGACATTAATGCCTTTTTATAAGAAGAGATTCTATATTTGGTATGCAGACTTTCAGTTTACAGATACCAGAAAGACAAATTTGAGACTATTTTCTTGGAAATAATCCCAAAGTTACATGAAAGTATAAAACAGAAAGCCTTAACTTCATGTTCAAGCCAGACAAAGAAACAACTAAAACCCAACAACATAACTTAGGTTGAAAGATCCCATAACACATTGCAAGTCATTGGGCCTTGTTCTCTTGAGGTAGGGGAGTAGGATGAAAGAATTGTCAAGAGACAGAAGGCATTGTGCTTCAAAGTTCAGATGAAGTTCATAATAGTTGCAGCAGACAATCACACACAATAGTGAGAGACAATGACGATACCAAATTTGATCAATATTAATAAATCTTAAAGAAGATACAGGATATCTATACTTGAAGTCTATGGGAAAAATATTAAAAGATATATAAAATGAAGCCTTCCAATGTGTGTTGAAAAGATTTAGAAACCAAGGGAAATTGGCACAAAATGATTAAATTTGGTCATTACATAGCAAATCATTGAATTCTAATGTGAGGAATGACTCCTGTGGGCAGCCAAGCCAAACATCATATCATCTATACAGGGGAAAACATATGTGGCCTCAAAGTTTCCACAGTAATGTTTAGGACTGGAAAACCCTGTAGCAGCACTTACACAGATGGTAGAAAAGGGAACAGAATCCATGGATTTTATCCAGTTAAATATCCCTTAGATAGGAAGTCAACAAAAAATTATTTTTAGCACATTGAAACTATGAAAATAAACTCTTCTGCAACACACTATTGTTATAATCTCCGAATAAATAGAAATGAAATTATCAAAATAAATTATAAGGTACATAATAAATGAAATTTAGAGTTAGAGTAAATATGTTGAATTTTTCTTCATTTATAGGTAAAGCTAAAAAAATAGGATTCAAGTCTGAAAAATGTATGCATCAATATATTTATAATGAAGAAGACAAACAAGAACAGGAGGTATGACTGAAGTAATAGAGTACTAGCTTAGCAATTGCCGGGTCCTGATATCAAACCCCAGTACCTTCCCCCAAAACAAATGAACAAGTAAATAGCTCATAATCATGATAAATTCAATAAAGTTAAATGACAAGAAACAAGCTAAAGTAGAAGAAAATATTTATTAGTTCCACAATGGGTCTTAGAAGGGAATTTATATATAGTTTTAAGTTGGATAATTAAATACTTAATAATTTTAAAAATAATCACTAGCACAAAAATGAAAGTCAACATAATTAACAAGATAATCATGAAGAATAGAAGAAAAAAATACATCAGTGAAATATTTTTAAAGTATAAAATTAGGCATCATAACAGATTTAATATTGCCTAACGTCAATATAGTTATTAATGTAGCAAATTTAGCTAATACAAAAACTTGTAATCTACCTAATATGAATAAAATCTTTAAACACATACACAAAATGCTTCTAAGGTAAAATGGTGCACAATAACAAAAATTAAATATTTGACTTCTAACTCTAACCTCAGATTTAAAAGAAATAAAGTACACATTAAATTCTGTTACACTAAAAACATTAAGCAACAAAAGCATCATCAATTTTCAGTGTCAGGCAGACTTTGAAAAGTAATTAACACACATATCACAAAACAATGAATAAGTAATACATAGACTATTAAAATAATGTATTTAGAGAAATCAAGATTTATCACTCCATTTCAGTGATTAGTATTAGTTACTTATACCACAAAAATAATGAATAGTTGTAAAATAGTATTAAAATAATACTTTTAGTGTATAGAGATGTCAGGATGTCCAATTTGGCAATTAATATTATTATTAACAGAGGTGATTAACTTAGGAAATATGCTAAATATCTGTTGACATCATGAGATATTATGAAATATACCATATCACCTAAGTTAATTTGAGCCAAGGTTTTTTTTAAATTTTAACCAAGTTTATGTATCTTTTTTTTTCTTTTGAAACAGGGTTTCTCAATGTATCCTGGGCTGGTCTCAAACTCCATAGCCTCTTCTCTCAGCCACCCAAGTATTGAGATAACAGGTGTTTGCCACCACATTAATCTAACATTTTAAATTAAAATTAACAAGAAAAATAAAAGTTAGAGAAACAAGATAAAATAAAAAATGGGGCTTTTGAGGAAGATAGTGTCATTGAAAAAATGACAGGTAAAATTAAAATTTCTAAGCAAGCTACTATTGTGCTGTGGCAGGGAGGAGAACCAGAAGAGAAACAGACAGGCTGAGTTCTAATAATGAGGCAGGGGGAAGGGATAGCATAGTAGAGAGATAAAACTTAAAGAACTGAAACATGAAGAAGGTCACATAGCACTGGGAAAATGAAACAGCCAATAAAGTCACATGCAGCTATGTGTGTTGAATTTTGCTTTTTGCTTCTGTAACCTGCTTGAAAGGGTGTATAAGGTGAGATCTCTTTGTTCTCAGGGTTCAGCCTTTGGTCACGAGTCCGCTGGGTCTGTGTCAGCACAATAAAATGTTGTTTCCTGCTAAAATGCCTCAGTGTCCCATATCTCGTTTGAGATTCCCAGAACATTTCTGGGAGACTCATTCAGGGTTGCAGAGGCAGTGATTTATCACCTCCCTTGCTGCTGGGGTGCATCCCCTGGACCACCCAGAGAAGATTCTACCAGGCACCAACAGACAACTTCATCTGGAGCGGGATGTATCCTCCTGGTGAATTGAGGTGAAGGCCTTGGATGCACAATGGAATCCTATGAGGTGTAGGAACTAGCAAGGGGAGGGGAGCAATGCCCTTCAGACTGGTAAGAACCAGGGTTCAAATTCAGGCCTGCTTCAGGAGGCAGAAAGAGAGATTGATTACCTCCCAGAGATCTCTGGTAACAGCCTTCTGGGGTGAAACAGGGTCTCTCAGGTTTAGGAGATAAGGCAAAAGTGTGTGAGACACCTCCAGGAATTAGGAAGAATGAGCTTTTCCCAGGAAACAGCCACAACTGAGATGAAAGAATTGGTAACAAAAATTCAGTTCAAAAGAGGGAGACTCACAAGAGAACAGATGCAACATTCACCATTCCACTGGATAGCCCTCTGGGTATAATTTAAAAGTTTTTTTTCTTTCTTTGAGAGTGCACTCTAATTTTGAGTGTATGTATGTCAATTTGTTTAAAGCACTGGGCAAAATTTTAATTTGCTCCTGGAATTCCAGCTCATTTTATGAGCACTTAAGTTGACATTTTTTTCTGGCATAATTAATTTATATAACTTGTGTGTGTGTGTGTGTGTGTGTGTGTGTGTGTGTGTGTGTGTGTAAGTATCTTCAAAATGGTTCTTAAACTGCTATTATGAGGTTAATGTGATATTCAAGGTAGCAAAAAAATCCCAGGATGATTGTTTTAACATCTCTGTTATAAACTGTTTAAGCCTTTTACATATGAATATGTAAACATCTTGAGGATGGTTCTTATTATAAAGTAAATATAAAAAATTATTACTCAGTTCTACTGCTACTTTTAAGAAAACATGTTTTCAAACTTATTTCAATCAGTTCTCACTAGGATGCAAACATTCAGGGGTTAACACAATGGCTTACACCAGAGAAGGACAAAAAAGAGAGAAAGAAAAGGGGGAGCCACAGCCTACAATAGGAATCTTAAAATTTGGTTAGTTAAAAATGACCTTAGCTTGTTTCAATCTATCATAAATAAAATCTGGGATTTAATTCTCTCATATCATACATGGGTCTATTAACAAATGGGCTTTCTATAAATTGTTTTTCTACAAAAACAATTTTAAAGGTGCCTTCTGTTTTTTTCATACAAATATAAGATGCTAAGTTAAAAGGTTTTATGAACTATTTTCAACAAATAACATATATATTATAAAGGATATGGTTTTTAAAAGCAAAACGTTATAAATAAGTTGTCATAAAGGTACAGAGTAATTTGTCATAAAAAGGTGGAGCTTATAAATGCTTATGTAAGTGATTGAGTTGACTAAAATACAGTTACATTAAGGTTTTTGTAAAGTCAAAATTTAATGTACTAATATTAAACTAAAACCTAATTCTCTGAGCTCACAACAAAAAGACTATCTTAAAAATATTGTTCTTAGTACCATTTACAAAAAATGTCTTAAGATGGTTTTTGTTTCATCAAGGTAACAGTCAGAAATTTTTGGTGTAACAGGTTAATCCACAAATTTGTCAAGACAATAAGAGTTTATTAAAACACAGAAGGGCAACAGGAAACTGAGCACAGGGAGTACTGCTGCATTGATATGAAGTTTGAGACAGATTTACCTATGTAAAGCAAAGTTAAAAAAAAACTCAAAAATGAGCACTACACTGGAGGTCAAGACCTCCAGTTTTTATTGGAGTCAACAGGGAGGAGATGTTAGTCCTACTCCTATCACATGGCAGGCAGAGGAAATTTTTGGCCAAGGATGGTCAGATTGAGTCTGTTATTTTAGTGGGGCTCCATTGACTACAGGTTGATGGGATCTTGCTGTATATCATGAGCCATCTGTCAATGTCAACAATCTGTATATGATCCCTTATCAACATCTGAGCCATGATTCTTAGTCATTAGGTTTCCTAGCTCACAATTAATCCCCACAATTAAGTGATTTTTGTTGGGGTTTTAACTACTAAGGTAAATTAGTCGTGTTCATTTAAGAATTGATTTATATTGGGGTTGAGAGTGAGGACAGCCATGTTAGGAACAGACACCCTCCACACTTGCAGATGGCTTACTAGAAATTCCCCACCCAATCCCAAAGACTGATAAAGGGACAATTGTTAACCTTTATCTCCCTGGATGGGTGCCAAGTACAGTTGATCAGACAATGACCTAACTACAACTTATCTTTCTTGGTTGCCCAGCAATGGTATCTCTTAGTGACCTTCCTGGTACTTTTCCACTAGCACCTTATATCTAGTCCAAGCCTGTGTGTGGCAGTGGACACTTTCACTGGGGACCCCCTTCACAGGGCTCCTGCCTGAACAATAAATCCTGTGCTGCTGTTTGAACTGTCTCTCTGCCTCTTCCATGCCTCTTGTTTTCTAACAGTTTATGTAAAATTTTCTAGATTGCCTCATGGTTAAACAATTGTTCTCCTGGGTGATTCTCATGCAGTCAGTACCCTGTATGTGTCTGACTGGGCTATTTGGGTTTACTAAAACTGTTCCCTCCTCCAAATGATGGGAAAAAAATCTAAGGTTTAACTTTAAGAACAAAAACTAAACTAATATGTATGCATAAAGTCTATAGAGCTATGATGCTTCTGCTGGTTCCTTATACTAAATATATTTATATTTTTCAAGTATATCAAGCCTTCCAAAATACAAAATTTAGATAAACACAAATAAAAAATTAATGATACTGATATACTGTTCCGTTAGTTGCTAAATTGCCCATCAATATATTCAAGTCCATAAAAAATGACTCTAATAAATGCTTATGTGTCAACCAGGGTAGCTTTTTAGACATCTGCTTTTGTTGGATTTTGTTATGTATTGTACTTTTCTAGAAGACCACTGCCTAAGAGCACTCCTTCTAAGCCTCTTTGTTCCTTAAATTTGGGCCAAAATGTCTAGTTGTTACTGACTCGCACCTGATCTGTTCATTATTCCCACCACCACCACCAACATGGGACCAAAACCACACAAACAAACAAAATCCAGGAAAGAGCAAATCCTCACTATGAGGGAAGAAAATGACCGATCAAGAAAGATCTTCAGTCTATGGCCATACCACCTTGAATGCTTCCGATCTCATCTGATCTCGGAAGCTACACAGGGTCAGGACTAGTTCTTACTTGGATGTGAGACAAATCTTCAGAACAGGCTGCTCAGAAACAAACAATTTGGAGACAAGAGGGGAATGCCATCAAAGTTCAAATGGAGTCACTCATGCCAGACCTCTCAAAAATAAGAGAGGCCAAGAGGATTGAGGAAGTGATTCTTATACACTTGTGGCCACCTGGCATTAAAGTCCTTCCAGACACAAACCCATATTTTTAGACAGGGTCTTCTACTTAGAGACAAAAATTTTCACTGTCTCTAAACATGTCCTTTGATACTTAAAGATGGTAGTTTTAACTTTTTTAAACAACAAGTTTTCTTGAACATATACACTGAGAGTATATTGTTGCCATGGTAATTCTACTCAGTTAAAAAAAAACAAAAACAAAAAGATACTGTCTGGGAAAAAAAATGTCCAACCATTAAAACCTCATTAGAGGGGTCCTTTTGTTGTTGTTTTGTCTACCTCCACTATAGTTAAAATAACAAA
This sequence comes from Castor canadensis, assembly GCF_047511655.1. Classification (NCBI taxonomy): domain Eukaryota; kingdom Metazoa; phylum Chordata; class Mammalia; order Rodentia; family Castoridae; genus Castor; species Castor canadensis. Next base: position 59,666,305 of record NC_133386.1, read on the forward strand.
AATTTTTCCCTGGATTCATCACAGCTAGAAAAGCCAGCCTCTCCTGAGTGGGAGTGCATCTCTGACCCAGCCTCACCATCCAAGATCACCCTCCGGAACTACTGCACCCTTCCTCTGCAAGACCCTGCTTCCCAAGAGACAACAGGGAACCACAAACAATGAGACAACAGTCCTGCTCTAGTCACTCTGAAAGTTGATTTGTCTGCACAGAGGAAGCTCAAACTTGGGGTGCACCCCTGCTGTCCTCTATACACTTGGACTCTTACCTTTTGGGTTGGCTCTTACAAGGTTTTTCCTGTGTACTAAATGTCATAAGAGAGCCATTGTTGGGACCTCTGCACAACCATCCTTTGTATTATGCACCCGCTAACAGATAAGATGTTACAACTGCTCATATACTCCTAGGTTAGTGAGGTTGCTGGTAAGTGATACTAAAAGTCCCAGAGTAAAGAAAATAATACAGACTACATTTATCATAAAAAGCAGGGCATTGGGTCTCATTCTAGGGGCATGCTTAATAGTATCCTACCTTGTTCCCATGGTATTGTGTCTATCAGGACAGTTATGGAGGCCACTATAAAAAGGAAAATGGCCACACATGTAATGATGCTATGGAAACACAAATCCCTAAATCAAGATGATGCTCTTTGACTGTAGGTGGGTCCGAGCATCAAAGTAGGAATGATGTGGCAGGGAGGACCAGAAGAGAAACAGACAGGATGAGTTCTGATAATGAGGAAGGGGGAAGGGATGGCAAAGCAGAGAGACAAAACTTTAAGAATTGAAACATGAAGAAGGTCACACAGCACTGGGGGAATGAAATAGCCAATGAAGTCACATGCAGCCATATATGGGTCAAGCTTTGCTTTTTCTTCTGTAACCTGCTTGCAAAGGTATATAAGGTGTGACCTCTTTGTTCTCGGGGCTCAGCCTTTGGTCACAAGTCTACTGAGTCTCTGCCAGCACAATAAAATGTTGCTTCCTTTGGAGAACATCATTCTGAGTGACGTTAGCCTGACCCAAAAGACCAAAAATCATATGTTCTCCTTCATATGCGGACATTAGATCAAGGACAAACACAACAAGGTGATTGGACTTTGATCACAAGATAAAAGCGAGAGCACACAAAGGAGATATGAGGATAGTTAAGACACCTCAAAAATTAGATAGCATTTGTTGCCCTCAACACAGAGAAACTAAAGTAGATACCTTAAAAGCAACTGAGGCCAATAAGAGAAGGGGACCAGGAACAAGAGAAAAGGTTAGATCAAAGAGAATTAACCTAGAAGGTAACACACATGCACAGGAAATCAATGTGAGTCAACTCCCTGTATAGCTATCCTTATCTCAACTAGCAAAAACCCTCGGTTCTTCCTATTATTGCTTATACTATCTCTTCAACAAAATTAGAGATAAGGGCAAAATAGTTTCTGCCTGGTAGTGAGGGGGTTGTGGGGAGAGGGAGAGAGCAGCATGGGTGGTAAAGGAGGGGTGGGGGCAGGGGGGAGAAATGACCCAAGCATTGTATGCACACATGAATAATAAAAAAAAAAATGTTGCTTCCTGCTAAACTGCCTCAGTGTCCTGTATCTCAGCTTGAGATTTCCGCAACAGTGCCATTAAATGCTGGTTTGGAAGCTATAAAAAGGAATGGGGATGGGGAGTGAATATAAAGGTGAATGATGGAGTTGGTGAATTGAGCCATAATATATTATAAGAACTTTTGTAGATGTTATAATGCACAACAGTAATATGATAATAAAAAAATTAAAAATAAAATAAAATCTTGGTTTAAAATAAAAGGCAAAAACATGACTTAAGTTCAACAATTTATTATTAATTGTGTTATGTATAATAATGACATTTTGTTCATATACAATTTTTGTATTTTTACAAATATAATTATTTTGGACAAAAGACTCATGGTATCTGTCACTTACATTCCTCTATTTCAACATAACATGATAGGTTATAACACAGGCAAAAAATATTTTTCAGATTTTCTTAAAATTTGAATTTGTTCAGCAATTAAAATTTGCTTCCTTATTTGCTTCTATTGTTTATGTGTGCTTTAACTTTTTAATGGATCAAATTTCCAGAGCTTTATCAAATTTATTAGTCTTTTAAAGACTTTGTTAAAATTTCATTTATTTTGATTGTTTTTATTCTATTACACATAGTTTTTATTCCTTTTTAAAAATCTTTGAGTTTTTCTATTTTCCTTTCCAAATTCATCAAATGTATATTTTTAATCCAACTTGTCTTGTTTTACATTTCGTAGTTGACTATGAACTCATATGAGTTGACACTTCATCTGCTGAGAGTTGAAGCCCATGTCAAAGTTGTGTTTCTTTAGAGAACATTTGCATTTACTTCTGTCAGGTCCCCAGACTCACTGACAATCTGCACTGATTTAAACCTGAGATGTTCAGTTTATCCATGTAGGTATGAATTTGGAATTCAAGCCTGTATGAGCAGCAATCCATTTGAAGTCCTTGCTCAGTGTTTTTGTCCCCCAGAACAAGTTTTCAGGCAGGCTTATGATGGTCTTATTTATATCCATAAAGATGGAGGTTATTTATTTTTATCTCATCCTTAGACTGAAAAGACATCCCTTTCAGGTCTCAACATTTTGTAGGGCTCTGTGAACTAGACTTTTCACTTCTCTATTAAAAAAATTCAGTTCTTATTACCCAATGAAACATAATTTAAAAATATGTACATATACATATGTGATATGCATACATGTCTGTATGCATGTGTGTGTTTGTGTATATGCAATAGACTATGAGAAATTAAAATACAACTTCCCTAAATACAAAATATTATATATTATAACCTTTTTTCTAGTTGAATTGAATCATTTTGAAATATGTTAATGGAACAAGTAAATGTAAAGGTGTAAATCAATATGTCAAGCAAAATTGCAGTCAAGTGTCATCCTGATAAGCACATTCATAGGTTAAATAAAAACACCTCAAGCTTTTAATGGCAAAGGGTGCTTCAAATGTTGAAGCTAATTTATTTATTTGTCTGAGTGCAGAGGGCTGTCTTGATGGAGAAGTTGGATATAGAAGAAAAGGATGTGTTTTCTCCGTCAATGTCAATTACCACTAATGTAAACTTAGCCAATCTACTTAGCATATTTGAATTTTCATTTATTCACTGATAAAAAGATAACAACCAACTTTCAGTATTGAATTTCTGATTAAAATTATGTATGTAAAGAATTTGATATTACTAAATATAAAGTGACATATTTGTATTATACATTTCATCAGATTACTTGTCTTAGTCTTCTCATTGCCAGATGGTAGAATAATTTGATAGCAGTGATAAAAAAATAAATGTATAGAAAATACAGACTTAGGTTTAACAAAATTTTTTTGATATTTATAAAATTATTCATTACATGCTTCTTTTAAAACACTAAGAGATATCAGAAGATTTAAAAAATATATTTATGTAATCATTCTAATTGTGGTATTCAGACTAACCAGTCTAATAAAATGTCCAAAATATTAAAACTGACTATAGTAATAACATATTAAACTTTTCTTAAAATTAAAGTTATCTTACATCTTTGGTCAAAGAATCTTGATTGCTATAGTAATCTATCAAAAAGCAGTGATGAGTGTGGGTTTATTTTGTTGATCCTGATTTTAAAGAGTTGAATTCAAGATGCTCTATTAGATACATTTTAAACTCTTGGTTTTTAGTGGAATAGATTTTATCTGGTAGAAGAAATTTTCTCGAGTCCCTATTCTGATGACTTTATAATTAGTGTGTCTTGAACTTAAAACATATTTTATCAGCATCCAATGAATTCATTGTGATTTTTAGGTTTGGTCTCCTTTTGTGATGAATGATGCTGTGAGATATATTAAAGCTAATTATTCCAGGTATATTGGGATAAATCTTTTGATTTTTATGAATTTTAAAATTATCACTTGAAAATCACTGCTTAAAATAAAATAAAATTATCACTTGAATTAGATTCTTATAGAATCTTCTTATAGAAGGCATATGAGCTAAGTGGTAAAAAAACCAAATTTATTATCTTACAGAACTGCATTTCCATCTTGAAAACCATAATGTGCATTTGAGGCTCCACTTTCTTTGTCATCATATTGGCAATTAATTTTCCACAAAAATGAATTTTGGAAGATGTATTTAAACCATAGCACAATAAAAGCAAAACAAACAAAAGCACCACACGTCCGGAAGAAAAAGGTGAATATGGCAGATGTATTTTGTATTCATATATGAAAATAGAAGAATGAAACCTGTTGAAATTGTTCTAAGAAAAGGGGGAGAGAGAATGAAGAAGAACTATGTAGGGGTAAATCTAACTAAGATGTAGTGTAAGCACATATGTAAACATTGCAATATCCCCCTGTACAAATATTATATGATAATAAAATTTTAAAAATAAACTCCTAAACTTTAAAATTGCCATTTTCATTGAAGCCATGTGCACAATTCAGCCCTTGACAGTGAATCTGCCCTGAATGGACCTCTTCTAGTGGACTCCCTATGGGTATTATTCTATCTGGGATTCTGGTGGCTACCTACAACAGTTGCTACCATGTAAGTTAATAGAGAAACTGTGGAACTTTCAATCAAAACACCACTCTGTATTAATCCACTCAAATTATCGCTTTTAGTTTTCACTTGTGTTAATATAAGATTTTCTGATTGAGTCTAAATGCTTTTAACTTGGTTGAACAATTCCACCAATGTGTTTATTTAAGCAGATAACCTCCTTATGTTAATTCAAGGAAAAAAATGTGAAATAACCTGCAACAATGTCATTGCCATAAGTGTGTATGCATGACTGTACCAGGTTGCTTATTTTGATTTGCCTTTCTAAGTACGAGTCAACTTATTTAGCTCCAAATTCAAAGGCTTATGGAAAGCTGGTAAGTCTTTAAAGAGTTTTTTTCCCCTTTGTGATTTGATAATTACAGATTACAAAAAAACTCAAAATACCTCTCCATTGCTTAGTCCTGGCAGTGGAAGATATTATCTACTTCTCAGGGGTGCTGTTGTACTCTTTTTTGAGCACATTAAATTATAAAAATCCCAATATCAGACTCAAAGCAAGGACCAGCCTCACCAATACTCTCAAAGTATTATGAAGGAAGGGTTCAGATGTAGAAAGGCACTCCTCAATGAACAGCTCTCTGAAGCTGTTGACACAGGAGACACGACCACTACACTCTATTTTTATTCTATGTCAGCATTAAATGCATAATGCTTTGGGAAATATGTTCAATCTACATAATAGCTCTTTTTGGTTGGAAGAGGCTACATACATGCTCCATTTACAGTCTGTGTTGTATATGTGATTATTTTTCATTACAGTCCTCTGACTATGCCCTGGTGTAATGTTAGCTGGGGAAGGAAGAAATTTTCCCAGGAGATGAGAGCAAGTTCAAAGCTAAATACTGTCTTACAATATTCAGGTAAAGTAACACAGTACTTATGCTGGCTTTAGAGAGAAGTAAAGATTTTAGTAATACCACAAAAATATTAAAACATTAGTAAAATAGAAAAACGTAGAAGATACCTATTATTCCAGTTGGAATCATTCAGAAAAAAAATCAATAGGGACTTTCAGTATTTCTGGGGACTATATTTTAAGAACTATATTCCTAAGCTAATCAAAGTAGTATAAGAAAAAAAGAGAAAATAATTAATTTTAATTATCATAAGAAAGACATAATTTGGAAATGAGAAATTAACTAGTGTGAAATCAATCTGAAAAGGATCCTGAAAAAGATTACTGAGGATTTAAAAAATTATCTCTATATTTCCCTAAAAAGAAAATATATGAGCCCCTATTTCTGAGAGTTACTTCATGATAAATATGAAAATAAAGCTAATTAATACATGATTAATTACAGTTCCTATCATTTCATGATTTGCTGTGTTATTAGCACAATGCAAAGTTCTCTAGAAAGGTCACATGACATCTTTTTTATTTGCTTGCTTAAAGATGTTTGTAGGAGTTTACCATATGCTTTTCTCACTAAGAAGATAAAGAAATATAAATTTTAATTTACTGACCAAATTATTATGAGAGAAAAAAATGAGCTCTGTCTAGTTCATGAAGTCTCACTCATAGCAAGATTGAATAGAAGATCCCCCAGATGCATTATCTTACAGAAGAGATTTATAATCTTAATTCACATATAAATATAAAAAGAAGTCTAGGAATATTTCTGCTGTGCTTACCCTATTATTTTTGATAGTCATGATAAACAATATTAATAAAGTTGGAGAAATATAAAAACATTTCTTAATGCACATGATTAACTTACTACCCTTTCAGTCAATAATTGAAGAAAACTTTATTGGGAACTATTGAGAAAAACATTGTGCTAAGTTGTAGTCCATATTCTAAAACTTCTTTGTCCAAACAAATCTGTACCTTATGTATCCAAATGCAGAAAAATCTATTTGAGCAATATTTTAGGTAAACTATAAGTTTAGTAAAGCTTCTTACAATGGAAACTTGTATTTGGAGACTTTCAAGACCATATAATTAACCCTTATCTCTACAGAAAATGATTTCTATTGTGATATGCTTTCCAATAATTTTCTAATATATGTCTATCAAAAGAAAGTAATCATAAATATTTTTAAATTTTTTACTTAGTTTTGAACTGGGAGATAAAAAATGATGTACCTTTATCATGTGCATGTTGTCTTGAATACATTTTGGGATTGTTACATCAAGCTAATTAATACATACCTTCATTCATGTACTTATATTGTGGGATGAGCACAATTAAAATTTATTCTTCTAGCAGTTTTTAAGAATATAATTCATAGTTATTAACCATGTATATTAAAGATACATATCATATCTTTAATATGATATGTATATGTGTTAAAATGATACTATACAAAAGTTTATACAAATAAAAACAAAATTCCCACTCATCACAAATTTTAACTTTATTTTTTAATAAGTTGCCTTGATATTTCCAAATTTAATGCTTATTCTGGAAACTTCTTTTTATAATCTCCACATACCTTTTCATTTTTATTAATGTAATTCAATGAAATGAATTAGAAAACAACACAGTAAAAAAGCAAAGGAGAAAGGAGTAAAGCACTGTCCCAGATCTTCCCAGTGAAATTTCCATTTCATACATTGTATGTTTTAAATATTTCTTTTGAGGATTAATTCCTGATGTTATTCATCCTACTGGAATATTTCCTGGCTCATTAAAAACAAAGTTAATTCACTTACAATTAGTGCCTTTTATCATTTTCCACTTCACTTTTAACTGTGTTGTATAACTGTGGCTATATAGGAACTATTTATTTTATTTCTGTCTCTTCCAAAAATCTTTAAAAATTTTTTGAATAACTGGAATAATTGTACGTATTTATGGAATAGAGGGTGATAATTCAATTAGTGTTGAGTATCTTCAGTGTCATTAGAAATATGTTTGATTTTAAGATTACCATTTCATTATATGTTTTCTATTTACTTTTAATTTATATCCATATTTTTATTAATTGTTCATCTTTATTAAGCAGCATTAGCTCCTACATTGCAATATCACTCTTGTTAGTTGTTTTCTTAAAATTTCTATATCCATCATTAAATTTAATTAACTTCATCTATCCTGTGACCACTTTTATCAAACCTTGTGTTTTGATCCTTCTCTTTAACATTCCTGAGGCTTCCTCAAACATGTGGTGATTCTTGATTAGCAGTACATGCTTAATGAGGAGGGACAGAATAGAAACACTGCTGTAAATATTATGCAAGCGTGTTGTATTTGGCTGGATAGTTCTACTTTTGAGTGCAATAAAGTGACCTTCAACTAAGAGATTAAAATGTATATATAAATGAACCATTTTAAGTTGTCACAATTATTGGGGACCACCAGCAATATAAAAGAGCTAACACTTATTCAATACTTAAAATGTTCCTTATCATATAAGTTTATTTTCTTTAATATTTTAACTAATTTAATTTATAAAATTGTCTGTGAGATACTGATATTTTTGCACTTTACAAATGTGTCTTTCATCTAATTTCCATATGTAGTGGGACAGATGCCAGGTTTCCTCATGTGTAAGAAAGTCCTTCTAGTGTTAAATTGTCCTTCCTTAAATATCCCAAGTTTCTCAAACAGTGAAGAACTTTGGAAGTGAACCTTCTATTTGGAGCAGCCACTATTCCAGATACCACAACAACTATCCTTTCTCCTTTACATACCTCCTTCAATTTAAATAAATTAAAAAAAGTTAGTTCAATGAATAAATTGAACTAATACAATATTAGTTTTAGGTAATTTTAATCAAAAAGATGAATAAATGCAGAAATTTTATGAAATTTTTCAATCAATCCACTGTTATAAGTGCTACAGTTTCTGCCCTCTATTTTATCTTCTTTTCAGATTACCAAACTGTAATTTTTGAAATGAGAATTGGGCTTACTTCTCCCTGTGTGTTTTCTATGTGTTGGTTATTGTTTTATACTTCTTCAGTCAAAGTTTTCTGTCTATGTGATAGACCATCTTGAACTGAAACCCATTAAAATTTCTTATGCTTTGTTTTAAAGATTTTATACGGTTATTTCTGAAAGTACAGGACTAAAATATATTCTTAAGATGTTTAAGTATATTATACTCTGGGTTAATTAATAGGAAAAGATGATTCAGTTTATTCAAGCATAGAATTTGATCTTAAAGTAAGTTAGAATATGCATATTCATTTTCTGTGTATCCAAACTGCTGCCTACTCACCTTCATCTCTCCTCACCCTGTGACTTCACAAATTGGCTTCACAAGTCAAAAGAAAAATTAAAAAATCACAAAAGTTTTAAGACAGAAAGAAACATTCAGGGGAATAATTTCACACTTACAGAGTTATAAAAGGTCTCTGTTTTGATTTGCTGTGATAGATGTTTTTGATTTATTTGGCTTCATTAGTGGAACGTCACATGTAGCATTTATCTTTGGTTTAAACCCAATTTAATACACTCAGTAATTGTTAACTAAAATATGTAATGATTAAAATAAGTAATAACTATTTTCCATTAATGTCTTATATTCAGACTTCTAAAAACTATATTTAAGAATAAGAATTGAAAAAGTTGCGATCAATATTATAGAGTCCTTCATTTGTTGAAATCAAAATTAAATTAAAATTGATAACCTTTTTATATATTCATATTGCCTGTACTTATCTGTTGGTCTGTGGAAAAGTTTAAAAACTTAAGTCCCTAGAAGGAGAATAACTTAAGGAAGAAAATATGTAAGCATTTTATTATTGTAATTGCTACATGTACCCTATTTTTCATTTTATTTTAGCACTTATTTTGTCTGTTGTTTCTGTCTTCAAAAATCATCTTGTTGATTTTCACTAGCTTTTGTAATAAATACCTAGTTTTTTCTGATCTCTACATTATGAATAGTATGAATTTCAACAAGATAATTGACTAACATTGGAGTGGGATGAATCAACCCATTTAAGGCTTGGGTAAAGAACATTTACAACCCTTCCCCCCAAGTGCTGTAAGATAGTTATTTTGATTTCCCCATCAATCATAGGTGTAGGAAGCTTAATGCTGTCCCTTATTAAATATTTCATTCCTAGGTAACCAGAAAATGACAGAAAATGCAATATTTCTCATTTAAGGTACATTTTGAACACAAGAATTGCTTTCATTCATTCTTCTTGTTTATTTCATTAGGATTATATACATACATGAAGATTTCTATATAAAGATGGTTTTCATAAAATGTTTTTATACTAATAAAGTAGACAATATGTTAGGGAAGTAGGTATAAATGTTAGCAGACAATTGTGATGTAATATTTTTTCCAAACTTTTTTTTCTGAAAACATATCCTAGCTTAATGAAATGTTCGTAGATAAAAGGTAAATGAATGAAATAAGAATTATAATTACAAATGCATGAGTGATATATATAATAAAATGTCTTGGATATATTATAAAATATTTAATAATTTTTTGAGAACTAAGAGTCTAGGTTTTGTATATTTTATTTTTAAAGTTGAAGTTTCTAAGTTTCTACAAAGGACAGAAAAATATCAATAATGCATACACAAGAAATGAAAAACTACTCCAAAGGTATCAGGCATATAAAAGAAAAAAATGAAATAGGAGAAAATAACATCGATGTAAGGAAGGGCTTCTTAACTGCACCAATAAACTTTTGGATAATGTTGGTTATACATTAATTTTTTTAGAGAAAGATCTTCCACATCAAAATCAAATTGTGAGCTAATTGTAGTCACACACACTTGTCACTCCAGCACTTGGGAGGCTGAGTCAGGGACATTGTGAGTTTGAGGCCAACTTGGGATACATAGTGAGACCTTATGTAAAAATAATCAGAAGAATAAAAAGAAAGAGAAATCAGAAGTTAAGTTGCAGAACATAAACATTGACAAAAAGCTGTGAGCAAATATCTGCAATATATATTAAAAATGTGAATGTGTGTGAACAAAATATATATATGCTAGATAATATATACATATACAGAAAATTGAATTTAAATTTTACAAGGATGTATTAAAATATCTTTTAAACATATTAAAAGATATTCAAATTAACTCACAGTTGGAAAAATACAAATGAATATCACATTGAAATGCATCATATCCCTTAACAGATTGGTACATATTAAAAATCATGATAACTCATTCCCTTGGCAAGTATTTAAGAAAAAGAAACTCAAATATTGCTAGTGGGTGTACAAACTGGAATGTGTATTTTGGAATGAAATGTGGCAATATCTAACAAAATTACTTACGCATTTATCTCTTCCTCCAGTCATCCCATGTTAGGGAATTTCCCCTTAAGAGGTAAAAACAAAATGCCTAAACATCACATTATTCATTACAATATTGTTTTTAATTTCAAAAGATTGGTAACAAACCAAGTATCTATTCATAGGAGAGTTGTTGCAAAACTATGGAACAATTGTATTTGCAACAATTCTGGTAAATATTATTAAGCAAGAAAGTAAAAACTGCAATGAAAAAGAACTACACCACACTATTTATTATTTACAAAAAAGAAGGGGAGAAATGAGAATATGTGTGTGTGTGTCTTCATTTATACAAGAGAAAGACACAAAAAGAATAAAATGTGTAATTCATTTTTTAAAATACTCATATTCCTGAAAAACATCACAGTGCTCAATGGAGAAATCTAGTTTGTCCGAATCTCTAAAACACACTGGTACTTTTTGTTCTTTAAGTGCTAGGTGACCAGAATATAACCACATCGAATTTCTGTCCTTAGAGAATTGACACAGAGTATAATAGAAAATACATATCACCTTTCCAAAATTGAAAGCAATGGAGGTTTGTTGGTGTTATGATAGAAGCATAAACAAGCTGAAGTAGGTTGACAAAAAAATCATGTTTACTTCCCAAAACACAAAGAATGTTGAACTGACTAGGATTAGGTGGTTTCTACTTCTGTATATGATCACATTTGAAAACCACAAAGATGTAAGACTATCATGGATTTCCTTTTAGTTCCTTGCTAGTTTTTCATGAAGGTAAACCTTATACTAAGTGGAAAGAAATTCTGTGTTAAATGACATTCCTACCAGGACAGGGAGACTGATTGAGGAAGATGTCACACCAGAACTCAAGGTCTATCCAGAAGCAAATAGAGAAATATTTGCCTGAGCTATCTAAACACTGTGAGGTTCCATTTTTTACTATGCCATTAAGCCTAAAGCAGGCTTGCCATAATCTACCACAAGAAGTTAACCTTAAGGCATGACAGAAACACTGAATTTTATCCATCACTTGTCAGATAGAGCTCCAGAGAGAGGCTGATATTTAACTTGAGACTTGAAAATTCTTTACTTCTCTAAGTAGATATGCATATAAAAATTAAAGGATTATTATTATTAAAAATTAAAGTGCTATTATTATTTTGAGATAGCTGCAAATTCATATGTAGTGGTAAGAATTAATAGATTTCATCTAAGCTTCACTCAAGTTCCCCAGTGGTAAAAACTTATAAAACTATATTACACTACAACGCTAGATACTATATTACAAATAAAATGCTGTATTGGCATTAATACAGGCAAGATGCAGGAAAAATGTAATATCACCAGGGTCCTCCATATCATGATTTTATAGTCACTCTCACTTCTCTCCCACCTCCACGCTCTCCAATCATTAGCAACCATTAATCTGTCCTCCATTTCTAAAGTCTTGTCATTTCAAGAGTGTTACATAAATGGAACTTATACAAGTACATAGTAACTGGCCCTTGTCTTTTGTCCACTGAGCCTAATTGGCAGAAGATTGATCTAATATCAACATCCCCCTCTTTTCATTGCTTAGTAATATCCATGCATGATGTACCACAGTTTGCTTACCCATTCATTGTTGAAGGACATACGCATTGTTTTCAGTTTGAGGTTATGATCAATAAGGATGTGTTGATTATTCATGTACAAGTTTTTATGTTACTATGCCTTTCTCTAGCATAAATATTCTTTGTCATATGCTAGTTATATACCTAGCTTACTTAAAGAAAAAAAATCAAATTGTTTCTTAGAGAAGATGTAATATTTTCATTCTCACCAGAAATGCATAAAGATTCAGCTGCTTTACATCCTTGCCTGGATTAGTTGTGAAAATTTTTTATTTCAGTTATTCTGACAGGTGTATAGTGGTATTTTATTGTGATGGAAATTTTCATTTTCCAGATGACAAATAAAGTTTAACATATTTTCCTTTGCTTATTTTCCATCTCTGTGTTAGCAGTAATCACATCTTTTTATTATCTGATGCTTTGCTGACTGTCCCTCCTGGGGCTAGCTAATTCCTAAACAGAGTAATAACCTCATATGTAAGTGTACCTTTCACATATGAACTAACCAATTCAGAGCACCCTCACTTCTATTGGGCTCTTAAATTCTGGAGTACTATCTTCCTGCTTACATTGCCTCACGGCTAGGCATCTGACAACTAGAGACAACCTCTACACTCTACAACCACTGAAAATATTCAAGCTAGACTATTTACCATTTTATTCTGCTGCATCTATTCCTTTTCACAAACAATACAAGAAAGACTATTGATAAATTTCACACCCACATCCTGTGTTCTGATGGACCCCTGTGCTCACTCACATGGCTCTAGATAGTATATTATACTTTCTGCTCTTGGGAACTATAGCTGACAAAATATCTTTCCAATGACAATTTATCTCCAGATTTGTTGGCCTCCCCATGCTTGAATATCAAAACCTTTATTTAAAAACAACTTATCTTTGTTGAATATCTCTTTATGCTTTTTACCCATTCATTATTTACAGTGTTTTATTACAGTATTTTGACATATTAGCTATATTAGCTATAGCAATGCCTGGTGTTGATACATGTCACATATTTTCTCTAATTCTGGAGATTGCTGGTCTTTTTGTCATTTCAACAGAATTTTTCACAGAACCAAAAACTTTTTAATTTTGATAAAGCTCATTTCTTCATAATTTTCCATTTTCAATTGTGCTTTTGGTGTCAAGATTAAGAACTCTTTGTCTTACCAATGAGCCCCCCAAATCTTCTGCTATTATTTTCTAAGAGTTTTAGACCTTTACATTTTTTATTTAGTAGAAGTTCTATTTTAAATGAATAATTAGCCAATTATTCTAGCTGTACATATTAAAGGCTGTCAAACTTGCATTGAGTTGAACTACTCAGCTACTTTGTCAAAAACCATTTAAATATATTTGTGCAACTCTATTATTGGTTCTCTACTCTGCTCCATCTCTCTTTTTCTTTCTCTCAATCTCTCTCCTTCTCTCCCTCCTTCCTCATACATGTGTTTGTGTGTGTAATATATCTTTAAAATGGGCAGTCTTATCTTTTTCATTTTATCATCTCTTTTGGTCAAGAAAAATTTAGCTATTAGAGTTACTCTCTTGGGTCAGGCATGGTAACTCATGCTTGCAATTCCAGCTACATGGGAGATGCATGTAAGGTTATTGGGACCAGCCCTACACAAAAGGAACAGGACCCTATCCAAAAAGTAACTACAGCAAAAAAGGGATGGGGACATGGCTTAAGGTGTAGAGAACCTGCCTAGTAAATGGGCAGTTCAAACCCCAGTACTGCCCCAAAACAAAATGGTTCTTTTCCTTACACTTATAATTTTGTATTAATTTTGTGTATAGCTACCCAAAAACATTCTGGAATTTTGATGGAAGCTATTCTTAGGCAGTTGTCTCCATACAGCAGACATAAAATCCTAGCTCTCTACTTGGGTTTTTCTGATACTATGTGCATTCGTCTTTTTTCTTTACTTTAGTGAAATACTTGAGTTTGTAAATGGTAAAGTTTTATTTAGCTCAACATTTAATTGGCTGAAATTCCAAACAGCATATGACAATTCTTGTAAGGGTCCCATTAGCTATATCACATCAAATCAGATTCTGCAAAAATCAGAATATTCTGTGAAAGGAAGAAAACACATGGGGTCCTATGAGGACAGTAAGAATAAAGCCCTCAAGAGCAGACACAATAGTTGCATGAACTCCAACTAAACCCTGCTTTTTAGAGGTCTAACCAACTCTCAACATTACCAAATTGGAGACTACCCTTCCAACACATGAACTCATGGGGCAACACACTTAACCAAATCAAGCCAGTTTGCAATTAAGCAAGTATGTGAGGAAGATGCCTTTTTATAGCCTCAATAGTGCCAAAGCATAGGCTCCAGTCAGTCTTTGTGAAGGGAGGGTTATACCACTTTTACAATGTCTTGGGACATTAGAGTGGTTATTTCTAAAATCTTTTACTCCTTTTCCTACACTGCACTCTTTCTGTTCTTTTGGAAGATAGACAAGGTTGGGGGTAAGTTTTTGTTGATGATCCCAGATTGTCAGCGTTTTAATCTCTATGTATGAGACACATGCATCAAAAACTAATCCCAGGAAAACCATCAGTGTTTTGTTTCTTGCTCCTGATGTTCTTAGCTAGCATTTCTTCTTCTCTTACCTTTCAGAATCTTCGTATGTTAGCCCTATATATGTCATTCAGGATTTTTTGACTTTTTACATATAGAAGGATAGGAAAACTACATCTAATCCATCTCTCTGAAAATATAAGAACTACACATTCCAGAACTTTTAATGTGAGTTTGTAAGATTAACCATAATTTATTTTAGCATATATTCTAATTTAACTTCTAAAAATTTCATCACAACTATAATAAATGCTTGAATAAAACTAAAACTAGATTATGATATTCAAATTTGAAAGGTTTTAGTCAAAATGTGAGCCAATTACGTTGCCTAAGGAATTATACCTATGAATGTAAACTTCTGATTCTTCCACATAATAAAAATATTGTTCAACAAGGAAAAAGAGTTAGAAAATCAACAAATAGAAGAATTACCTTAGGAGAATTATAAAAGTAAATGAAAATAAAGTCAATAATTATAGCTGGCTATAGTGTAAAACTGATTTAAATTAAGTTCTCTTTAAAATGTTGTGATTAAGAATTTGGGGTGGAGGCACAGCTCAAGTGGTTGAGTTGTTGGTTAGTAAATGCAAAATCCTGAGTTCAAATCCCAGAGCTACCAAAAATTAACCTAAAAAAATTTTGGATGATTTTAGTATATCACTAGAGACAAAGTACAATATATCACATTTAAACCAAATATATTAATTTCATATTGCCCTTTCTTTATATATTTAAGGTTCTATTTTTGTTCAGAGAGTAGGACATACAATTAGCTGCACCTTGCTCTTGGTTTCTTGAAGCATGAATAAATGTTCAATATGTGGTAATATATACGTAACTTATGATTCAGTGATTGTTGAAGAAATTGTAACCTTTTCAAATAAAAAAGATATCATTTAAAATAGAAAATAGGGGATGTCCATATGCCAAAGAATGAATCTAAGTTCCTGTCCTTCACCCATTACAAAGATTTACAAAGATTAACTCAAAATGGATTAAAGACTTAAATGCAAGACAAGAAAATATGAAACTACTTGAATGAAACAGAAGAAGTGATTCAAACTATTGGCATGAATCAGGATTTTTTCAAAATCCAAAAAGCACAGTAAATGGAAACAAAAATAGACAGCTGGGATTTCATCAAGCTAAAAAGCTTCTGTACCACAAAGGAAACAATCAAGAATGAATGGGAAACGATTCTGAATGCATGTATCTGACCAGGGACTGATATCCAGAATATATAAGCACTCATCATCTCAACAGCAAAACAACAACAGCAAAACAAGTAATATCATCAAAAATAGGCCCCCTGTCTTCTCTGTGGTGGGAGGAGCTCTCTTGCCACACCCCCTTACCCTGAAAATGTAAGCCTACTCCAGTTTGTCTCCATATCATCCTTCTTCAGGAGTACCTCCCAGCTGCTAAGTCATCACTATCTGCAGAGGTGCTAAACTAACTAGACACTAATCTCAGAAGCTTGACATTCCCATGTCTCCTAACCTCACTTGTACCCAGTTGTAGCTTCCAAACCAGCATCATTTCAAGGGACATTGACAAAGCTGCAGAGTTCACTGGAGCTGGGGGTAACACAGTTGGGGTGGCTGGCTCTGGGGCTGGGATTGGCCCTGTGTTTGGAAGCCTCATTATTTATAATGCCAGGAACCCTTCCCTGAAAAAGCAGCTCTTCTCCTACACCATTCAGGGTTTTGCTCTCTTAGAAGTAATGGGGCTCTTTTGCCTGATGGTGGGTGGCCTTACTTACCCTTTTTGCCGTGTGAAGGACCCTTCTCTACCTTCCATAGCTCTTTCTCCCATGTCTTATCTGTTCTGTATGTTCCTTTTCTGTACCTCCCCAGAAAGTACAGGGAAGGTGGTTGGCTCGGGGTTTGAAAGAGGGAAGACAAATAAATACTGTGTTAATAGGAAAAAAATAGGAAGTCACACAAAACTACACATTGGTGGGATGTAAATTTGTATAGCTATTGTGGAAAACACTTTGAAGTTTCCTCAAAAGTTACAAATCAAACTACTACATGGTCTAGTCCCACTACTGAATGCTTATTCAAAGGAAATAAAGTCAGTATGCTGAAGAAACATCTGCACCCCCCTATTTATGGCAGCACAATGCACAATAGCCAAGGAATGGAAACAACCTAAGTGTAAATTAACTGATAACTTCATAAAACAGTTATGATGTATGTGAACAATGGATATTCTTCAGGCATAAAGAAGAATGAAACACTATCATTTACAACAACATGGATGGGACTGCATAATTTTATGGTAAATGAGATAAGCAGAAGGCAAACATAAAATACACCTAGTGCATGATCTCATCACGCAGTGATGTGGAATCTAAAAGTGTTCATCTCATAGATGTGTGAACCATGACTAATACAGAAATTGAGAGGAGAATGGTGGTTACCAAAGCCCAGGAATTGGGAAGAGGAATGAAGAAAGTTTGATCAATGAATACATTTGATCAATAAATTACATTTAGATCAAAGCAAGCAGTGCAGGGTGCTACTACATAGTATGGTGATTATAGCTAACAATTTTGTGCTATACTTTCAAAATGGTAGAAGAAAGAACCTAATAAATAACCTCACAAAAATTCATAAATGCTTGATAAATTCTATATGTACACACATATACATACACATTTATACAATTTGAAGATGTATTGGCCATTTCATGATACCCTATTAAAATGTACAGTTTTTATATTTTTGCATCAGCTACAATAAAACATAATATTAGACTTTTGTCAAATTAATATGTCCTAAATAATGAAATACGGCTCTAAAATTGAATTTCATTAAGTTTCAAATATAACAGTCATGGTCAAATGCCTCAAAGACACACAGATTTCAAAGTAAAAGTAGAAATGGTAGATGTAATTTGACAAATACTCAATGAAATTGAAATACTAATCAAAAAATTAATGCTAAATCGTCTTGCTAAATTTCTATTTTTTGAGAATTTTTAAGTCATTAATCCAACATGTTTACTTCAAAACATTGCCTCAAAATTGTGTACATCATAGAATAAGAAGGAAAAATTTATGACTCATTTAACATCAGTGAAATGTCAATTACACAACCTATTTTGTTGGGTTATTATCAAAAATCTATTTTGCAAACCAGTCTTATACTTGGACAATCTGGGGTAAAGCTAACTAATTATATTTTGTAGGCATGATGGGATAAAAGAGAAAACAGATACCAGATGGCAAGAAAAGGACAACTATCAATAACTCAGCAAGAAGGAACTTGCCTACATCAATTAAATCTATTAAACCAGTAGGAATAAGAATAATTATGTCAATTTGTATGCATCTTCTATACCCAGGTATATAAAATTTTAAATAAAATTCCCATCTATCTATCAGTAGGCGTCCTGAAATATACATGAGTCACATTTCTTTTAAACACATTAACCAGCAAAAGGTTTTTTACAGATTAAAGATGAGATTCCAATTAGCATCTACTAATTTACCATGAAATGACTGTCAGAAGACTACATGGCACACAAGAGTTTACTGTGGTCTAAAGATGAAGATACAAACACTCAAAAATATGATCTTGAAAATCTATGTGTAGGATGATTAATGCCATCCCACCACTTCCCAGAAACTAAGCTTTCTGTTCTTCAGTATCCATTTACTCTTATTTTAAAGTCATCATCGCAGTAGCAATAAGTATAAAGTGGGTATAAGTCCTATATTTTGAGTTCAATTTTCTGGGGGCAAAATAAAAACCATTTTAAAGGACCATTTGGCAACAGTGGATTAAATCTCTCTATCCGTTATTTTAACCATGTGTCCTTCATTGTTTTTTGGTGTGTTAACGGCATCTTGTTTTGTTTTTAAAGAAATGTAATGAAAGATTCAATCCAGTTTGTGGTTGCATTCAAGACTGATTGCCAGTTAGTTCTAAATTATTTTCTTGCCATATTAATAGGACTTTTTCTTCATATAAATGTTTAAATTAACTGAACAAAACAAGCTTGCAAAGAATAACCTTGACCTTTTGTGAGGTAGGTTTAACTTAATAGCTTATATCACTGGCTGAAGAATTTACTATTGAGGAAAATAATTTTCTTCCTTTACTGTCTATCCTAACATGATATTTTAGAGCCAAAATTAAATTAAAAACAAATAATGTATAATATGATAAAGTGACATTGAACATGATAAATTTATGGTCTCAAGGCCAACCTAAAATTTAGAAAATGTAAAAACTACCTTTTGCAGAGCATGGTAATTTGGTTCAACTTTTAATGAAAGAAATTATTTTAAACAGACTCTATCCAAGAGTCTATTGGAAATTGTAAATTAGTATGGTATCTTATATATTACTGTAGTTTTGACACTGAAAACTAAGAATTCATTCTTATATTTGAACAGAATGTACAGTAAGGGCTAAAGACAAAACATTGAAAAGCACTTTCAACGTCTGCCTAGCAAGCATGAGGCTCTGAGTTCAAACCCAAGTACTGCCAAAGAAAGTATGAAAGTTTGATTTATAACATAGAAATGATTTACTTAGGAAGCAGATAAAATAAATGGTAAAAACATATTTTGCAAATATTTAAATGATGGTATATTCAGGTTCCCACTATCACAGTGTTAGGGTCTATCTGTGCTTTTAGGTCATTCAGCCAAAAGATCAACAAAGAAACTTCAGAGTCAATAAATATGCCCATTAGAGCAAATGGACATGATAGACATCTACAGAGTATTCCTCTCAATGTGCAATACACATTCTTTTCTGCAGATCATGGAACTTTCTCTAAAATAGACCATATTTTAGGACATAAAGCAAATCTCAACAATTTTAAGAAAATTGAAATAACCCCTTGGATCAAGTCAGATCACAACAGAATAAAACAGAAAAAGAAAACCGCAAAAGAAATCACAGAAAATATTCAAACACATGGAGACTGATCACACTGATGAATGACTACTGGGTAACTGAATATATGAGGGAAGATACCAAAAAGTTCATAGAATGAATGAAAAGGAAAACACAACATGTCAGAATAAGTGAGACACAACAGTCCGTGCTAAGTGGAAAGTTTATAGCTAAAAGTACCTACATTAAAAAAACACAGAGACTTCTTGAATAAACAACCTAATCATGTACCTTAAGCTTCTAGAAAAACAAACCAAACCCAAAACTAGCAGGTGGAGAGAAATAATAATAATTAGGGCCAAGATCATTGAGATTGAGACCAAAACTATACAAAGAATCAATGAAACAAAAAGTTGGTTCTTTAAAAAGATGATCTACAAATCCTTAGCCAACATGACAAACAAAGGCAGAAAAAGACCAAAATTAATAAAATCAAACATGAAGAAGGGGAGGTAACCACAAATACTAATGAAATCTACAAGGTCATTAGAGAATACTTTGAAAACACATTCAAATAAACTGGAAAATCTAGAAGAAATAGATAAATGTCTAGATGCATATAACCAACCAAAATTGAACCAAGAAGATTTTAACCACATAAATAGACCTAACACAATGAGATTGAAGCAATAATAAAGAGCCTCCCTACAATTCAGAATACTTGAATTATCATTTCCATATAAAAATATTACAAAATTGATTTTGTATATTTATGTTTTCTAAAATAACATCAAATATAAATCTTTTTATATTTTTAGTGAATTTCATTACAAAATTTTCACACATGTATACAGAGTATTTTGATCATTTCATTTTGATCATTTCACCATCGATTATTCTCTTCTGTTTGCCTAACTCTCCTGTTTATTCTCTTCATCTTACCAAATAGTCCCTCTTCTATTTTCACATCTTTTTAAATTTTTATTGTGGTGCTGGGTGGGGGTATATTGTGGCATTTACAACAGTTCCTACAATATATTATATATAGTATATATGAATTCACCCTCTCCACCAATCTCTTTTATAACTTCTCCTGCACCTTCCTTGTATTGTTTCAGCAGGTATCATTTTTCCATTCACATACATGTATACACAGTATTTGCACCATATTGATTCTGCATATGAGAGAAAACATTTGATAGTTGTCTTTCTGAATCAGGCTTATTTTACATAATATGAGGATCTCAAGTTCCATCCATTTTCTTGCAATGGCATAATTTTATCTTTTTTTATTGATGAATAAAACTCTATTGCATAAAAATATATATTTCCCCACCTCCTCTCCCCTCCTACTGGCAACCTCCTACTACTTGGGCAGGACCTGTTCCCCTGTTCCACCCTCCTGTTCTCCAATTTTGTAAAGGGATGAAGAAAAAAATAGCAATTTAGCTTGCTTAGGATAAAGGTGGCCACATAGGTAGTTTCCTTGTGATGTGTTCATGTATATATGTATTATAACACCAATTGGTTTATCTCCTCTAATTTTCTTCATTCTATGTTAGTCACTTTCTTATGGTGTTTTCAGATGATTTAAGATTTATATATTCATTCTTGTATAGAGAGCATATCAACTATATTCAAGTTCTTAGTTTCCTTCTTTTCCCCTTTCCTTCCTCTTAGTGTGACCAGTGCTTCATATTATTGCATTTGTAATGGTTCTATACTCCACATTTGAGAGAGAACATGTACGTTTTGGTCGTCTGAGCCTAGCTAACTTTACTTAAGATGATGTTTTTACTTTTCTTTTTTGTTGTTGTTGTTCATTTATTCACATGTGCATACATTGAGTCATTTCTCCACCCTACCCTCCTGCCCCACCCTTCTCCCCTCCCCTCCTCAGTTTCAGGCAGGTCCTGTTCTGCCCTTGTGACTGATTTTGTTGAAGAAAGACAAAAGCATAATAAGAAAGACAAACTGTTTTTGCTAGTTGAGTTAAGGATAGCTATACAGAAAGATTCCTACTACTGCTCTCATGTACCCATGTGTTACGATCCATGTTGATTCAACTCTAACTGATCTTTACATTGGTTCCTGATCACCTGCTAGTGAAAAACCTATCATTTTAAGGTTTCTGTATAAGTCCCTTTAGAGTGGGGACATCAAATGCTTTCATATTTTGGGTTTTCTACCTATTCTTATATCCCATATTTGCTCTCCCCTTTTCTTGTGATCCAAGTCCAACAACATGGCTGCATTTGCCCTAGATCTAAAGTCTGCATATGAGGGAGAACATATGATTTTTGTTCTTCTGAGCCTGTCTGACCTTACTCAGGATGATGTTCTCCAGTTCCATCTATTTACCTGCAAATGATAAGATTTCATTTTTCTTCATGGCCGAGTAAAATTCCATTGTGTATAGATACCACATTTTCTTGATCCATTCATCAGTACTGGGGCATCTTGGCTGTTTCCATAACTTGCTATTGTGAATAGTGGTGCAATGATAGCCATTCTTATTGGGGTAAGACTAAGGATGTTGAACATTTTTTCTCATGTTTATTGGCCATTTGTTCTTCTTTTGAGACCTGTCTAATCAATGCATTTGCTCATGTATAAATTAGGCTATTTGTTCTTTTGATTTTCAATTTTTTGAGTTATTCTTACATCTTGATTTTAATCCTCTGTCAGATGAATAGCTGGTGAGAAATTTCTCTCATTCTGTAGGCTGTATTTATCTAGTAATTTATCTTTTGATGTGCATAGCTTTCAAATCTGATGCAATTCTATTTGTTAATTCTTGCTATTATTTCCAGGACTATTGAAGTCTTTTTCAGGAAGACTTTGTTTATGACTATATCTTGAATTGTTTACTATATGTGTTCCTCTATTGTTGTTTTTTTTTTTTTCAGTTACAGGTCTTACATTTAGATCTTTGATCCATTTTGAATTGATTTTTGTTCAGGGTGAGGGATAAGTATCTAGCTTCAGGCTTATGCATGTGATTATCCAGTTTTCCCAGAATAATCTTTGAAGAGGCTGTTTGTCTCCAACATAAGGTTTTTGGCACATTTGTTGAACATCAGCTAACTATAGCTTTGTAAGTAAGTTGATCTCTGAGATCTATATTCTAGTTTATCTGTCTACATGCCTGCTTTAGTGCCAACCATTAGGCTATGTTTGTTACTACAATTCTGTTAGCATTATTTGAAGTCAGGTATCAGATACCTCCAGCATTGCTGTCTTTGACTATGGCTACTTTAGTTATTTAACTATTTGTGATTCCACATGAATTTTGTGGTTTTTGACTATTTCTGTGAAGAATTTCATTGGAATTCTGTCGAGGATTACATTGAATCTCTAGATAACTTTCAATAATAAGTGCATTTTCACAATATCAATTCCCCAAGTCCATGGACATATGATATCTTTCCTTCTTCTATTGACTTCTTTAATTTCTTTCTTGACTGTTTTATAGTTTCATTCCAGGGGTCTTTTATATCCATGGTTAGATTTATTGCTAGATATTTTTGAGGCTATTGTGAATCTCAGTGAGTGAAGAAAATTGCCTAAAATTGGGAGATTTTCATACTGAGGAAAGACATGATGAAAAATTTATGTGACCTGTTTAGTAATGAATAGCTTACAAAATATATAAGAAAATATAAGATTTAGTTTGTCCATTTTAAGAATTACAATTGTATTTATGAGTCATCTCTTTATGGCATAAAGGTTATTAGTGATTTAATCCTATCTAATGTTCTATCCTTATGGCTCTCACATTTAAATTATGATTATGTGATGTTCTCACTCACTTTCTTACCCTCTTTGACTACAATCTCTCTGTCCTCTAGATTTCTTGGATGATATCTACTCATATGCCAAGATTCATCATAGACTCTTAGAAGCCTTTTCCAAACATATTCCCTAACTTAACAGAGTTTAATGACACTAGCAGAATGTTCTTCTTAAGTCAAAATCATATAATGGTTAATTTTCTCATTCCTCCACCCTTTCACCCAGGAGTATGAGCTGACTGAAGCTTAAAAGATTTTATTCAACTTCATGTTTCAAAATCCTACACATTGCTTAATATTTATTTAGAGTTTCATGCATATTTATTTACAAAGATCTAAATTAGTGAGCAGTAAGAGTATGGCACAAAATTACTGAATTCCAAATTGAAGATTCTTCATGTGCTAAAACAGTAATGCTTGAGAGGAATTGCTATCTTTGGTGGTAATTTCCAGACAAATCAGTTATATAGACATATAGGTAAATAGATTGGATATATAATATCTAAAGAGAATATAAAGACTCGTTCTGAAAGTGGCCTTCAAAGAATATATCATGCAAAATTACTAGAATTAAAATCTCACCTGAAAATTTTAAGTGAAAGCATATACATAAAAATAGCTTTAGTTCCATTTCTTATAATATGCATAAGAAATTTTTTTCTGAGTACAGTTGGTTATTAAAAACTTTAAAATTTTTAAGAAAATAGGACCTTTTTAGAAGGGGAAGATATCAAAAGAGTTAAATATTGTCTCATTATTTTAGAAGATTTTAAAAAATGATACCAATAATGAAGTTGTTACCTACTTTAGTACTATCTCTAATATAAACCTATATGATACTAGAGAGCTTATCATAATATTCTTGATTCCTTTAATAGCTCATAATTTCTAATGGTAAAATGTGCTCCTCTAAATTTTCTAGCAAAAAATAACATTGTGTCAACTTGAAAATTTTACTAACTCCTAGAGTGTCAATTACTGTAGAACTATAACACCTTTAACTTTGATGTTATACTCTTGACATATTCATAGTAAGATTTGCATTCATGATTTGATTCTTGGGTAATTTGAGTTTTGGACTGAAAAGAAAAGTAAATATTATAATTATTAAAACAATATGACACAAATGATCACATTTCAATTAAAACTCCTAAGTCTAAAGAAGTTTAAAATCTAAATATGATACCAATGGAGATGTCACCAGTATGTCATCACCAGTAGAAATATATTAAGTGACTTCATGTGATGGTGTAAGTATTTTTTCCTACAGCCCATGTTCTGGCCCTTGGATTTATGGTATTAAGCATATTTTTATTCTTACAAATCTATATATTAATACATATCAGAATGATAAAATATTAGTAGAAAATTATAAACCTCATAATCAATATAATAAGTGTATGTATTCATCTGTTAATGTATTTATGAAAAAGGGAAATATTAATTAAAGACTGCCTGGAGAACATGAGGGGATAGACTTAGTGAATATAATAATGTTTAATAGGATATCTAGGAAAGCAATGCAGTTATCTTAATGCATGTATGGTTTGTCACTACAGCCAGAAATAACCTACTTTATGAAAAGATATGCCAAAAGGAATTGCAATATAACTGTAATGCACTATAAAGGATGATGTTAGCTATGGGTATTTCATATATGGCTTTTATTGTCCTGACATAAGCTCGTTCTGTATGTAATGTGTTGAGAGGCTTATTTTTGTTATTGTTGTTGTTTTGTTTTTGTAAAAAGGGCTTGAAGTTGGTCATTTATCTACATCTATTGAAATGATCAAGGAAATTTTTGTGATTTACAACATTAGTTTGCATATAACTTTGGTTGATTTTCATATCTGAATATCTTTTCATCTCATAAAAAATAAAATACTTAGAAATTACCTTAGTCTCCTCAGGCTGCTGTAACAAAATACCATGAAGTGTGGTTTAGAAACATTAGAAATTTATTTCACACAGTTCTGGAGGTTGGGTAGACCAAGATTAAGACAGATTAGGTGTCTGTTGAGATCCCATCTCACAAATGCCCTGTACCTTTATATCATGGAAGGGATAAAGGTCTGTCTGGGGTTTCTTTTTATAAGTGCACTAATCATTCATGAAAGTTCTATCCTTATAACACACTTATGTCAAGGAGGTCCCCACATCTTATTATCATCAATTTAAGGGTTATTATTTCTACACATGAATTTTGAGCAGCCTGGTAGCTCATATCTGTAATTTTAGCTACATTGGAGAATTAAATTGGGAAGACCATAGTATGAGGCCACCTGAGTAAAACTGAGACCCCTATCTCCAGTATAAGAAGATCAAAATGAACTGAAGTGTGGGTCAACTGGTAGAGTGCCTTCTTTGCAAATGTGAAACCCTGAGTTTAAACCCCAGTAAAACCAAAATAAATAAATAGCTAATAAATTCTATTTTTATGAGTTGAAAGAATTGGTATTGTTAAAGGGCCCATATAACCCAAAGCAATCTTCATATTCAATGACATCTTTATCAGAATCTAAATACATGTTTCATAAAATAGAAACATAATCCTAAAAGTCATGTAGAAACAAAGAGGACCACGGATAGTCATGATAATTTTCAATAGAAAGAAAAAAGTTAGAGCACCATGCTCCCTGATTTCAAAAAATATTACAAACTTACAGTAATGAAAGCTATGCAGTAGCTGGGAACAGTGGTCTTACCTATAATCCCACCTACTCAGGAGAGGGAGATTGGGAATATCGTGGTTTGAGGTCAGCCTGAAAAACTAACTTTAAAAAAGCAAAAATAGTAGGGGGTATGGCTGAAGTGGTAATGTGCTTGCCTAGCAAGTACAGGCTCTAAGTTTAAACTCACACACTTTTTTTTTAACAAGCAAACAAACAAACCACTATGGTTCTGACAGAAAATATCGATGTATGTGCCAATGAGGCAAAGCGGAGATCCTAGAAATAAACTTACTCATAGAATCAACTTATCCACAGTAATGCCCAGAATACACATTGTGAACAGCTGTCTTCACAATAAATGCTGTTGGAACAGCTTATTCTACAATAAAAAAACCTGAATTTATTATTCTTAATATGCAAAATTACCTCAACATACACAAAAAATGATTTTAAATTTGAAAATTTCTAAAACTACAAAATTTTTAATAGAAAATATAGGGGAACATTATTGACATTTGACAAGATTTCTTGGATATAACACCAAAAGCATAGATGACAAAAGCATGATTAACACATATAACAAACGAATATGGTGCTACATAGCCAGGGAAATAATTGGCAGAGCACAAAGATAGCTTAAAGATTTTGAGAAAATATTTGCAAACTTTATGTATGCTAAGGGATTAGTTTCAAAATATATAAGGAACTGCTAATAATAATAACAACAAAACTGTGAAGGATTAAATATGCATTACTCCAGAGAAGACATAGAATTGACTAAGGTCATAATGAAAAGATGATGAAAATCACTAATCAGCCAAGAAATACAAGTCAAACACAATGAACTATCAGCTCTGCTAGTATGATTACAATCAACATAAATCAAATGATATGAGACAGTAATGTAAAATAGGTCATGATAAGGAGAGGGTACCAGTGGGAGGAGGAGGGTAAATGAAGAGGATAAAGGACGGTGAAAATGGTTGAATTACTTTCTATACGTGTGCGAATATGGAACACTGAAACCTGTTGAACTCATTTTAAGAGGGGGAAATGAACCAAACTGGGATACATTGTATGCATATATGGAAATGTCACAGTGAGACCCCCTGTACAACTAATATATACTAATAAAAATGTATAAAATTGATACATGTTGGTGAGATTGGAGAGAAATTAGAACCCCATCATCTATTGTAGGTAATGTGTAATGGTACAGACACTAGAGAAAATACTGTTAGAGGTTGTTTAAAAGTTAAAAATAAAACTACCAGATGATCTATCAATCCCACATGGATATATATATAGAAGAATTAAAATCTACAGTATCATATTCATTGCAGCATTATTGACAATAGGTATGATATGGAAATCACCCAAATATACATCTTCAGTGAAATGGATAAGAAAATGTGAGATATGTATACAGAAGAGCTGAAATTTATATTTTATATATATGTGTGTATATATATATGTATACTATATACATATATATTATATTTATATATGTGTACATATATAAGATATAATATATGTATATGTATACACATATATGTATATACATATTTGTAATATGTACATATATATCTCATACATACATATATGTATATATATGGAATAGTGGAATATTTCTCAAAGTTAAAAAATAAAGGAATTCCTACCATTGTGACAATTTGGGTGAACCCTGAAGACATTTTTCTAAATGTAATGTCAGTCACAGATGGACAGTATTTCCTTACTGCTCTTATATGACACATCTGAAGAATAGAATTATACCTCACAGCAGCTAAAGGAATGGAAGTAGACAATAAAATAGTGACTATTAAAGGATATGCTAGGGTGATCTGGACAGGGATTGTTTAATGTACATGTAGTTACAATACATAAAAAATATAGTTTCACTAATCTAATGTACAATGTAGAGTTTTTATCTGACAAGTTATTTTATACTTAAATAGTTATTTAGAGAATAGATATCATATTAAATGTTCTTACACAAAAAGTGATACAGAAACTTTTGGATGTGATAGACATATTTCCTACCTGAATTCTGTTGACACTTACATAAATATATACATATGTCCAAACTCAGAAATAATATGTATAATCATGTATATTTTTTATATACCATTTATGCCTATACTGGAAAAATTAAAATAACATGGCTTCTTTTTATGTTATTAAGTTATTTTAAATTAATGTATGATAAGCAATTTATTTTCTTTCCTATTTTAATTACAAATTTTAAGTAAAATAAATGACAGAAAATACTGAAATATATTTTAAGCATCATGTAAATCTAATACAATTTCTCATTATTATCAGTTCACATAGTGGATCATCACTTTTTCTTCAGTTTCATGAGGAAGTTTAAGTTATGTACTGTGTTTTATTATCAGCCATATATGTTCCTAATATCTAAATAATTTTCATCACAAAATTAAACTGAATCTCTGAATTTGATTTACCAAATTAATTAGTAAATGCAGACTAAGCATTCTGTAAGTTCATTTTTTTTCCAGTTCTTGTGAACATCCCTGGAATTGGCTAGGGACTCACTTAGCTCTAGCATTATACAACAACAATTTCAAGAGAAGCAGCACTTCTGAGAATATGTGTGTAGTATTCTAAATGTTTTCAAAGACTCGTTATAGTGGTTTTTCTGCTTTCCTTCCTTTCTTTTCTTTTTCATATCCCTTAAGAAAACCTCGGGCACTATATACTAGAATAAATTGTTATGGATGTTATGCTAGAAAAGAAAAGGTGCTCTCAGGCACAGACCAGGAGCACATTGTCTATTCTGTGAGGTCAGGAATGTCTTCCCTGAGGAAGTTTTGAAAGAATAGTCTGAATACTAATTAGAACGGGAATGGTTTCCAGGTATAGGCAGTAGCATTTTTAAGGTCTTAAGAAAAGGATAAAGAAAACAAAATTTATCTATCATTTATCTATCTATCTATCTATCTATCTATCTATCATCTATCTATCCATCTATCCATCTATGTATCTATCATCTCTTTCCATGTCATTGAATGTCCTTCTCAAACTTATATGATGTTTATTTGATGTCTCAGTGGCAATTATAGCCACACCTAAAGCCACACAGTAGACAAATCTACACAGACTGTGTAAGGATATACTCTAACACCAACTTCATGGCCTTTAGCCTGCACTACTGGAAAAAGCTTTTGTTGATGAGAAGTGAGTTTAGAAGATATTTTTGAATGATATGGAATACATTCTCTTTTCCAAATGAAAATAGATGTGTTTTCTCATACTCATCTCAGTCAAAAAAAGTCAAATTCAAAGAAACTTCTAGGAGATGAATACATATATCTCTGGAACTTAAGAGACATATAAGACAAGTTTCTGATAAAAAAGAGATAGGAATGGACTATATTCTTGAAAGTATAGAGCATTAAAACAACTCCAAGTTAGGATTGATTTTTGAGATTGAGGACTATTTCTCTGGCTTAAATGCTGGTCATTTTGGAAAGATGATTAAAACTGATTCTAAGTCATAAGGATGAGGCTCCCCTGTAAAGGGAAATGACCTTGGCAGGGTGATTAAATTTTAGGATCCCCAAGAGAAGAATAAAAAATTAGAAAAGACCTGTATCATAAGGAACTGTTCTTGTATATGTATGAATGAGGAGACTTCAAGAAAAAGAAAGTTATCCAAGACAAAAAAATATCAATTTGAAATATATGTCTAGATCAGGGAGACTCCACTTAATTTTATAACTGTGTCATCTTCTATGGTAATTCTCTAAGTCATAGGAAACAGAAACTGTAACTGGCAAGTGAGGATGAATTGAAAAAGCATTAATTTTAAATTAATTTTGGAATTGCTACTGTTCACAGTGAGGAAAACACAAACTGCAGAACGATACAGCAAACTTAAAAGCTGAGAAATAATCATTTATACAGAAATATGTAAATTGGAAAATCTTGGCTGTAAAGCATAAGGAGACCACAAGAAATACACATATGTATAGACAGATAACCAGATCTGCTGAAAGGAAAATCCTATTCTCACCCTGAAAACATTTAAGTTCATTCTTAATGTACTGAACAAACTACAAAGCCCAAAATACAGTTCAACTATAGATTAGACATAGGCATTCACTCAGAAAACTAGACAGATTAAAAGCATGTAATTTCTTCATATGCATCATAATTAATCCATTATGTGCTGTTAATTCACATAACACATAATAAAATAAAATTTAATTATAAAAAAGAAAAGTAAAAAGAATGATCAAAACAATTTGATGAAAGTACATATGCAGGTATGGACATATCACAATGACATGTATAATTAATTCCTTTGTACAATTAGTATGAACAACAACAAAAAAAGAAAAAGCTAAGAAAGAGGTCCTTGAGATTATACACATTTTGGAATTATCAAAAATAATTCTTAAAAAGAAAAAATATGCATTACAGCTCCAGTTAAGACAGTGAACTAAATATATGACTTTTTCTTGCTTATTTCTATTAGCATGTTAAAATATATATTTTAGATAAGAAACTGATCGTGCAGTTTCAGGTATGTTTTCTTTGCCCATGTTATATTATCCTTTTATATACAATTACACCTTATTGGTTTATAGTTTATTGACACATTTATACGTTTGATCAGAGTTTGGGCATACAAGTTCCGTTACTGGTGATGTTTGAAATTATTATGAAAAACGGGTTTTATCTTCCCATCAATACCCTACACTCCTTTTCAAAATATTTGTGTGGGTTCATTTTTACTTTTTAAAGCTAGCACAAATTCACCAGTAAAACAAAGTTTGTAGTATTATTTTTAATTGTAAATCCTGCTCTTAAAGTCTCTAAAGGCTATTTAAGCTTTGCATAAATCATCAACTGAGTTCACATGTGGTTTTAAGTGTCTCACAC
Organism: Castor canadensis; assembly: GCF_047511655.1. Classification (NCBI taxonomy): domain Eukaryota; kingdom Metazoa; phylum Chordata; class Mammalia; order Rodentia; family Castoridae; genus Castor; species Castor canadensis. The sequence goes on from NC_133386.1 coordinate 59,697,536, forward strand.
ATCCAGATGCGTGTGTGCAGATGTTAAGTGGTAGGAGTATTAATCTTTGGTATATTATAGTAGTTGGACCAATGGTTCTAGATTAGATTTACTATGGCTTTTACATGGAAGCATAAAAATAATATCTTAGGAGAATTATCCATACTCAAAAACCAAATAAACAATGTGTGTCCCATAAATTAGTCTGACAATAGGAAACTCTCTGTAGATCCTTTAATAATAGAACAAGAATTTGGTCTCACAGAAACTGAAAGAAAGTGTATTCAAGTGAGAGAAATTATAGGCAAGAGTCAACAAAATATGTACAGAAAATAGTCTATTAAGAATGCAGTGTTAAATGTATTAGGGAAAGTATTAGTAAGAGCCATTTCACTAGTGCTGAGAATAAAGCTAGATTGATGGGTGAGAAATAGTAGGCCACATGAGTAAATAAAAATATTATTTCAGAGTATGTTCTCAAAACACGCTCTGAGTCATGTATGTGAATTAGGAGAGCAAGCCTATCCATCTTTTATACTGACTTATTTGAATGAATGTGCTTTCAGTAGAAACAGCTACACTGAAGCAGAGCTCCTTGAAGGCATGTGTAATAAACTATACGTATTCAGCAACTTTCGTCCATTTAAACCCGTTGCCAGAGATCATATTCTAGAAGATAACGCCAACAAAATGACACCAATGGCATGCTGTTGTTGCCATTAGATTCTAAAATCTTTCTGCATTTGAATTTCACCTCACATCAACTATTGCACTCCATTTTAAGTAAATTGCTAACAGCCATGCAGGTAAATTATAACTCAACCAAGCAGTAATACCAATAAATCGAACAAGAATAATGAAGGACAAAACTATGGCTGGATGTTATATATAAGAATGTTTACAAACTTGATTAGCACATGGAGTTTTAAAGAAAAATATTTTATTATGCTAAATAAAATTAGATTTTATGGCACTTTTAGCTGTCTAACAGCTATCTATCTAGATAGATGATAGATAGATAGATTCTGTGTATATAAGTATACAAAACCATTCTAAAAGCAATTAGATTTGAGTTATCAATATTAGTATAATGTGATAGATGACATTTTACAGCTCTTAAATGAGCGTGATATTAACTGCAAGAAAGCAATTTGGGCTTGACATTTTATCTCTTCTTTAAAGTCTGTCTGAAGAATTATCTATTCATTAGTACACAATGTACAGCTTTATTCACATACTTAGATGTGCAGCAGTTCCCCTATCTTCAGTTTATTTTTCCTCAGTTTCAGTTATGTCTGGTCAACTATTGTCTGAAAGTATTAAATGGAAAATTTCAGAAATAATGCATTCATTTTGAATTGTGAGTCATACTGGCTAGTGTGATGAAATCTTGTGCTACCCTGGTCCATGCTGCCTAGAATGTGAACCATTCCTTTGTCCAGTATACTACAGTGTATATGCCACCTGCCCATTGGTCATTTTGTAACCATTTCAATTATCATTTCCACCCTGGTGCTATCACAGTACTAGTTTTCAAGGAACCCTTAATACACATAGCAATGGTAGAAAAACATGAGTCATGACACTAACAATTCAGATATGACAAAGTTAAGTCATTACGTCCTTCCTTTAAGTGAAAAGACAGAACTTCTTGACTTAAATACAAAATTATGCTGAGGTTGTAAACATCTACATAAAAACAAATTTTCTGACAGTTAAATTGTGAAAAATTCCAAGCTAGTTTTGCTATGACACCTCAAACTGCAAATTATGATCACATGTGTTAAGTACTTAGTCATTCACCTTGGCTTGTAGACATCATGTAGGTATTGTATCCGTTCCCATCTCATCACTCTTCATATAAAGGTCATCTTTATTTACAGTTAAATAAGATAGTTTGAGAAAGAGAGAGAGAGAAAGAGAGAGAGAGACTAAAGAGAAAGACCACATTCACATGTTTTACTACAGTATGTTCTTATAAGTTTTCTAATTTATAATTAGTTAACAAACCTCTCACTGTGCCTACTTTATAAATTAAAGTTCATTAGAGGTATGTATTCAAAGGAAAAGTAGTATATATCAGGTTTAATCTATGTGTAGTTTCAGAATTACTGGAGGACTTAGAAGATATCAACCACAGATAACGATGCACTGTTGTACATTTGTGGATTGTGTTCACTTCATTTTATCCCTCTAAAGTACTTCTTAAAAATAAACATAGTAGCATGTGGCTCCAAAAATGTTAAAGTAACAACAGAAATGCATATTAACAAGGAGTGGAACCTTTCCCTTTTTGAATGGTTATCCACATGACCTAAAACATATAAATTTGCATATCACTGAAAAGTCTCACAATATTAAAAATTTCACTACTCTAAAAAAAAAATCTCTAAACATATATTGCTCCTGCAAGATTCATGAACTCAGAACAGACATAGAATGTGAAACTGAGAACAGTTTCAATACTCAGAGCTAGCATACTGTGGTACTATGATATAGAACTGGTTAAAATAACATTTTTAACACAATATGTAGAATAAGTAAAACTAGTAATATTACATACCACGATGATCAAAATACTCATCATATTCCCTCATATTTATTAGGCACTTTAAAATGTTAGCTATTACATTATTAGCTTTTTGATATTCTTTCATGTTGAAAGAAAAGGATGAGGGCCACCACAAGCCTATGGACGGTACTAAAAGTACTGGGCTAAACTAGTCTGGATTTTACAGTTTCATGAACTATGTTAGCTTAAATTCTGCTAAATTCTAAACTAACTGAGTTAAAGAGTTGACAATAAATGGTATGATTATAATGATTTACTAACTGCTACCAAAACTCCAGAGAAATTATTGCACGAGACAAAGCCTCTGATGTTATGAATACTTTTTATTTCTCTTAATATATACATTTTACATTGTAAAGAGTAATCACCAGAGCATAGTTTTTTTCAGAAATTTGTCATTTAATATAATCTTATTGGAGGAATATATATGGAGTATATTTGAACATGGCCTGACTGAACTTTGACAACCCTGCATTTCTTATCCTATCCAGTTATCTTTAGAATAATTAAATATATTTCTGACTTCCAACTCCATTATCTTTTCTATTCCTTCAAAGAACAGTAACACAGAAATATCACTTGGGAGAGACAAGGAGTCATTTTAAAAGGTCTGAACCTGAAGATCAGAAATGCCAAAAAAAAATTTCTGTGTTTTTCTTCACATTAAAATAACATATTGCACACATAAGAAAAAAAAAGAGTATACAAGTCAGTTAACTAATTATATAGTCATACAATCACAAATATTTATTTTAAGATATAGGAAAGTAGTTTGCAAATGCCCATGGACAGAGATCAAATACGGAAGTGTTTTTAGTGTACATAATTACCTCCCATGAGAGCTATGAAAATTAATGAGTTAATGTTTAAAAAATGGCTTGAAATATTTTGATGAAAATGTCATTAAGTTTTTATAACTTCAACTTGTTAATTAAATTTTCTAAGGAATATTATTTTATTACTATCAAAGTCAAGTACAGTATGTCCTCCCGATGTGACCTACAATATAAAATTACCACTTTTATCCCTGGAAATTGCAGATAGTAAAAAGTATGTTTTCTAAATGTCACATATATGAGGTCAAAATCTAAAAGAAAAAGGCTTCTTTTTACCCAGAAGAAAAATAACATTCTATTCCACTTTATAAATGCATGCAAGTTACTTACTAAAATATTTAATCACTTTCAAAATACCAATAAAGGAATAAATCCAAAACAGAAACTAAGCAAATGACTTATCTGACACTCTTAGTGTCATAGATGATGTAGAAACACATTAAGTTTGTGGAGCTGAAGTATAGAAAAAATGCCTATGAAGGAACTAGTTATTAAAACCACTGCAAATAGATGCTTCCATATTTAAAAAACATATGCAGGGCACATAACTATATTATTTGGCTATTTTTGGTCCAAGACACATTTGTATGAATGTCATATCTAATGATCACACCAATTATAATTTATAAAATATGCAAGAGAGAACTAAAAGAGTGGATTAGTACTAGACTACTTTCCATGATTCTTGAAATTTAGTGCTGTAGACAATAATGAAACACAGAATTAATAGATTTGTTTGCATTGTTACTGAGGTTTTTCTTTACATGACCATAGTTGAATTCTTCCCTAAAAAATCCACCAAATTAGGAGAGTCATTCTAAAATTACCAATGTTTTCACTATTTACAATGCCACAAATTTTGCAATGATAAAAATATATCATGGAATATGTTAATGAACCTTATTTCTAAAAACACTATTTTTCTAACTGAATGTACTTCCTTTTTAATTTTCTTTTTAAAAAAATTTTAATGGATACATTATATGTTAGGTTTATTAACTTTGAGCTCAGATTCTGTCATCCTCAACTTCTTCAGGACTTGCTCTTTTTGAAATGTAAGCAGTCAGAAAAGGGAAATATTACTTTAATAGCATTCAAAATCACTGAACTGATACAATGCAAAAATTTCAGATTTATGGTGATATTAGATAACAGATAATTATTTAAAAATCTTGTCCATCTAATATTAGGGAAAACATCTAACATGAAAAAGTAAGATTTGTGTTCATACTATATAGACAAGCAAAGTTATATAAGTATACTTCTGATGTATTATGAACAGGACTATGGAGTATGCCTTTCTGTAATTTCATACTAATGCTAGAAAACCTTAAGATTTTCCTTATTCTTTTAAGGCACTGAATTTTTTCTAAATGTTTGTATCCAAACTCTTTTGGACTCTTTCTCATAGTAAGCAAGTGTAAAAGCATTTTGTTTTAGTAATTTTTATGAGTCAGACTATCATATCCTACAGTTACAGTTTCTGAAGTCAATTCTACTTGCTCTAAGTAGATTAGAACAGTAAAGAATGCCACCAAAGTGCCAGGAGCAAAATAAACCAGGAATTATAAATATTTTTCCTAGCTCTTGTAGTTTTTTCCTCATATGAGATGGTCAGAATTCCTTCCTCTTCTGTTCTTCAAAGTGTTAGGTTGTGAGTTGAGCCTGGGGCTAAGGCACTAGACAGAATTACCAAGGTAAATACTTTCTGGAAGTTTCTGGAGTACTAAGCCTCAGGGTAGATTCAATTGCTACATAAGAGATCATGGAAAAAATATTCATGTGCCTTTCAGGGAAGTTCCCAAAGTGATGGATTTTGAACTAAGTCTCTGAAGGACTTCGCATTCAGTTAGGCATCAGAGTATGGAGGATACAGATGGGGAAACGGTGTGTAGTATTAAAATAACCATATAGACAGCAGTGTATAAGACACAGTTGAAGTGATAAAAACAGGGAATCTATGACAAATAATGAAATAAGACTAGGAAAGAAGTTTACAATTGTTGTCACTAAATATTATGACAATATTAATATCCACCTAAAAATGGTGAAGAGAGTATTCAGGTCTCTGTGAAGACATAGCATTAAGGAACACACAGGGACATGTCCAATCATACAGGAGGAACTGATATTACAGCAAGGCTGGATTTTTCACAATGGTAATTGAAAGCATCGGAATGTGTGCAATTGTCTGCAGACATTATTAAACTGAGGCCAAAGAACAGAATCCTGAAGAATAGCAATTTATAAGTAGCATGCAAAGAAAAAAATGTCTTTTAACTAAGGTCCAGACCCTGCAGCACAGAGCCTGAGAACACTGAGTGACTAAATTGATAGGCCTTTGACCCTATAATTATAATGTGGGTATTCAGAACATTTTTTTTTTCTTACACCAAAACTAGGTGACTGTGATTCATCCAAATCACAAGCTCACATTTGGAAATTTAGGATTATCTAAACACAACTCGAAAGTAGCCATGTACTCGGAAAATAATCTAGGGGAGCTGGGAGAAAGTCAATAGGTGCTAATCTTTCAGGTAAGAGGGTGAGGTCAGCATTGTTAGGTAAAATAGGCTCAGACATTTTAAATTCTAATGAGAATATATCAGGATGGAAAGAATTTGAAGGCAACAGAAGGGAAAGGTAACAACTAAGAGAGTAAAACCTTAAAGAGGTGGGAAAGAGGTAAATATTAGGAACAGAAATTAGCCTTAAACAGGAAAAAGGGAAAATGACCTAGGTGTAAGTAGAAGTTTGAGTGTAGCAGATGTGAGCTAATCAATTTACAATGTATGAAAAATAATTGCCTTAGGAAACACAGTAAATTTTATGGAAAAGTTTTAAAGATTAAATTGTATAAATATTTAGTTTCTCTGTACTAATCTGAAAATTTGTGGTATTTTCCCACTCTAGCAACCAACATGTAGGGCAGATGAATCAATGTAGGTTTAATGTTTTGCTTGACATTTATACTGAAAAGGTGATGAAATTAATTGCACCTAGTCAGGGTGGGAACATTAAGTCTGAGTTGTATAAGGAAGGGAGTTATCAGGAGGCATCTGGATACAAGAGAACTTAGTAGGATACGAATTCAATGGTTCTTTAGAAGAAAATATTACAAGATAGAAGAGACCAAGATTCACATTCCAGCTTTGCCATAGAGTAGTTTGATGACCTTGGGTATAATTTCTTGTCATTTTCTTTACTCTAAAGCTAAAACTCTGCCACTTAGTCTTCTTCAGAGGAAAAAAAATTAATCAAGTGAGTATATTATTATTTCAACTATCATCCCATCAAAGCTTTCTCTATACATTTCTTTGTTTTCTTACCTGGAAATACAAGAACTGACAAAAATCCCTAGCAGTGTCTTCACCCTGTTCATTTGTACTTCTTTCTGATGTATTTCTTTTATCCTTTTCTCTCTTTTAATGTGTAAACACAGGCATTGAATGTATTGGCAAGATATTTAAGTGACCGCTACAGATCTCAATATAAGTAGAAGACTAACTGATTTCAATATTTCACATTTTAATGCCTGATGCTGTCACTATACACATCTGTACCCAGTGCATCTGTCACCAATAGGCTGGATAGACTGAATTTCATATAGTTAATACAAGTAAATGAAGCCTCTAAGACAATGTTCTATTCTCTCCAAGTTTCTTGGCATATAATTCGTTGGATCCTCAGAATGGTAGCTACATCTTTCCAAAAGTCACCACAACACCATTAAATAGTACCACACAGTTCTTTGGGATCCAGGTCCCAGCCATCTCTTGAATCAGTGACTATGTACCACAGTGTAACACAACATTCAAATACAGTAGTCAGAGTTCCTCTTACCATTTCCCATCCATCACAGAGCATGAGAACCAGCTTCTTGCTAGGTACAGCAAAAGATTTTTCACACCTTTTGGAAAGAATCAGTTCTAGTGAGTTCTCAGAACTTAGCAAATTCTAAACAAGAAACGGTCACCAGATCATTTTATTTAGACTTTCTTAATCAAATTTTCTGAAAATAATTCCTGAAGTTAGAAAGGAAGTGGAAATCATTTTTAAATCCTCTAAACACTCATATTTTATACTGATCTGTTTTCTAAAAAATATAATCTGCCACCTCGCTTTGTTTGAAAACCAGGTGCTATGGCTATTCCTAGGATGGGATGATGAGCAGAGGGTGGCAAGTACAACTCCATTTTCTTTTTTTTATTTATTGTTTATTCATAGTGTATATTGCTTGGGCCATACCTCCCCTCTGTCCACCACCCCCTCCCTCTCTTTTCCACCCCCCTGGCTTCCAGGCAGAATCTGTTCTGCCCTCTTCTTCAATTTTGTTGAAGAGAACACCTAAGTGATAATAAGAAAGACATAGCATTTTTGCTAGCTTGAGATAAAGATAGCTATGCAGAGAAGACTCCTAGCATTACTTTCAAGCATGTGTATTACAACCCAAATTGGTTCATTTCTACCAGACCTCTTCACTACTTCCCAGTCACCTTCCCAGAGTGGCCTCTGTCATTTTAAAGTTACTATATTAGCTCCTCTACAGTGGCACATCAAACACTTTCAAGTTTAGGTTTCCTTCCCTTTCCCTATTCCTCATGTATGTGTTCTCCCCTTAGCATGTGACCCATGTCCAATAATATTACTGCAATTGTTTTTGGCCTTAAGTCCACATATGAGGAAGAACATACAAATTTTGGCACTCTGAGCCTGGCTAATTTCACTAAAGATGCCCATGCATTTACTTGCGAATGACAAAATTTCATTTTTCTTTGTGGCTGAGTAAAGTTCCATTGCGTATAAATACCACATTTTCTTAATCCATTCGTCAGTAGAGGGGAATCTTGGCAGTTCCCATAACTTGACTATTGTGAATATTGCTGCAATGAACATGGGTGTGCAAGTGCCTTTGGAATAACCTGAGTGACATTCCTTTGGCTATATTCCCAAGAGTGGTATTGCTGGATCATATGGCAGATCTATGTTTAATATTTTAAGAAACCTCCATATTGTTTTCCAAGATAGTTGTACTACCTTACATTCCCATCAGCAGTGTATGAGGTTTCCTTTTTCCAGCATCATTGCCGACATTTGTTGGTGGTGGTGTTTTTGATGATAGATATCTAACAATACTGAGGTGAAAATGGCCCAAACAATGTAGGCACATATGAATAAACAAAGAAAAAAAAATGAGTGAGGTAGAATCTTAGTGTGGTTTTAATTTGCATTTCCTTTATGGCCAGGGATGGTGAGCACTTTTTCATGTTTTTTGGCCATTTGTATTTCTTCCTTTGAAAAAGTTCTATTTAGTTGAGTTGCCTACTTCTTTATTGGTTCATTGTTTTGGAGAGAGTTTAGGTTTTTGAGCTCCCTGTATATTCTGGTTATCAGTCCTTTGTCTGATGTATTGCTGGCAAATATTTTCTCCCACTCTGTGGGTGGTCTCTGCAGTTTAGAGACCATTTCTTTTGTTGTGCAGAAGCTTTCTAATTTCATGTAGTCTCATTTGTCCATCCTTTCTCTTAGTTGCTGAGCTGCTGGGGTTCTATTGAGGAAGTCCTTGCCTATACCTATTGCTTCCACAATATTCCCTGCTCTTTCCTGTACTCACTTCATAGTTTCATGTCTGATATTAAGGTCCTTAATCCACTTTGACACCTCCATTTTCAAATACTCTGGAGACCTATTAAGACTTGCAGTCCTCTGCATTTTGCTCAGATATTTAACCTCACAGAAAGAAATATTTCCTTGGAAAATAGGAATAATTGTTTCAGTCTGAAGTTATTATCACAAAGGCATATTTCAAAGCTTATGATGTGATACTAGGAAAGTGACCTTATTGCTGGGGTTTAAAGCACTTAACAGAGTTCATTTCATAAAGCCTGCTCAATAGACTTTAGCTGCTAAATAACATGTCACTATAAAATTAGTGCAAGAATATTATCATTTTCTTAACTAGAAAGTAAATGGAAATAATGACCTCAGGTTTTAAACATGAAAATAAGTATTATACTTATAGTAGGAGACCATGGAAAACAAAGATAAACTGTGAAATAATTAAAGGATTCACAATCTATCCTTTCAAAAAATCTTGGAGTGCTTCTTGATACAGTCTCATTTTGTCAATGTCTCAACAACTTATATTTTAAGACTTTGGTTTTTGACCTACCACTGTAATTTCCAGTGTCATTTTTTATTCCTTTTAGCAAGGAATAAGGTCTACTGGACCTCTGCTGCAAAACCCAAACCACCACATAGCTTCTGTTTCTGAACAGGCTAAATAACCACAGGAGATCTTGTAAATTTTATTACCAGCAACTAATGGGAAAACAACTCATCCCTGAATACTTAAAACAATAAAATGTTAATTACTTTGCTCTTTACTAGACCTATCTAATTTTTATCATCTAGGTACTTAGTAGAAACTGGAATAGTGAACATGTAAAAATGGGACATAGGGAAGTGGACAGAATTTGAGTAAATTGTGAGAGTACTAGAAGAAGGATGCTACATGTTTTCTTAGTCATTTAATTTATCAACTGAAATGGACTACTTTAGGGTGGCTGCTTAAATGTTATGGGAGATAATAAATTCTTCCACATCAGGAGATGGGAAACCCAATTACTCCAATATTACTTATCTCACACTTAGAATCAGACATGTAAAAGGGACTTCACTGCTATCAGTATATAAAAAAATGCAGAAGTTTTAAATGAAATTCTAAATAAATGAATAAATAATAAAACAATCATTTTTGCCTCTTACTGCATTACTTTGTTTTATTTATTTTGGTAGCATTGGGGTTTGAACTTAGGTCCTCATACTTTCTAGGCAAGTTTTCTTACTGCTTCAGCCACTCCTCCAGCTCCTGCATTATTTTATAAAAATGTTGCAGTTATAGTTATAAAAGAAAATATGCTGCTTACTTTGCAGTGCACTGCTCCTATTAGGGAGTTAATATAGGTTCATCATGAAGAAGAAGTGAATGCTCTTAAAACATATCACCATATTGGACAGTATTTGAGGAACAAATTATTAATAAAAGATTTAATTTATAAAAGCAGATTCTATATCCAGCAGGCATTTATGAATTTGTCATTATGAAACCTATTGCCCTGTGTTTGTTTTCCATCAGTTTGGCAAAAGCAAGAAAGCTTTCATCTGTTCATGGTCCCAATTCACATCTTCTTCCTACCATCAGCATAATGTAAATAATAAGTTTGGCAATGACATATTTTGTCACAGCTCCAGTTCATGTATGAAACATACTGTCACAGGATCAAGTGATAGGTGGTCTGTCAGTTAAATGACAACAAACCTCTCTCATGTTCTCCTGCTTTGTTCTATATTCTAGAGGGGAGTCATGTTATTAAGCTTCTATAATGAGTGGGCTTTACTACTTTGTATTGTCAACGTGGTAAAAATATCAATTAAACCACAAAGAGTTTACATACCAAGACTGTATTAAATTTATATTTTCTTCATAAAATAATTCAAATAGTTATGTGTCCAATGATCAGTGATTCTTATATTAACCCAATAAGGAAAATAAGGTTACATTTGTCTCAATTTACACACCAAATAGTAGTATAAAGGTGAAGGGGTCAAAATAAGGTCAGGTCAAAATAGGTAGTGTTAATTATGCCCATACTATAAAATTTTAATACATTTTTATCACTTTGGTAATACTTCACTACTTGAAAACCTAAATAAGTAGTATGCTAAAGACTTGTGGAACCATTAGTCCTTAATCTCAGTTTCTGTCTAGTTAGCATGTCACTTTTATTTTTTTTAGTATGTAGTGAAGCAATTCCCAAATATCTTTTCCCCCCTCATGAATTTGTTTTGTAAAATCTAGTAGTTAAAATTCCTTAGTTTAAAATAGTTTCTTTCTTTTCTTTGTTCATATTGAGATAATTCTTAAATTCAATTTTTTGCAATATGTGAAGAATCATACCTTACCTGAAATCCTGAAAGGAAATAGGTTTTGGAATTCAAAAATGTTGGGATTTTTGAATTGTAAGTTAGGCATACACCAAGCACATCTTTGCATGCCGTACAGTGCCAAGCACTACATCTCAGAATCCATATTGATATCTCTAAGTCATAAAACCAATTGGAGTTACTGTTAATAGATATACTCATATGAATTTTGATTGGATTTTGCCACCATATAACTTATGAAAACTCTTTTCATTTCATTCTGCATTTTTTCTTGCTTCAAATTTTATATTGGTGTTAATGAACCTGTTTTAATTATTAAGTTGTATTTACCTGTTCTTAGCATAAGTATCTATGCTTTGAATAGTGCAAACTCTTCTCTGCAATGGCATTCTCCATTTGAATTAAGCTATTATAAATGAATTACTTTTTACTATTTTTTCTGAGTTTTCACCCTAAGACCACGGTATAGTTCTTGGCTTTCACTCCCTAGCATCTCAGCTGGATTTAAATGTTTGGTACAGTTTAAGCTCTTTTCAAAATGACACATTCTTACTTGTCCCACTCAGATGCATTCCTGCCACTAGATCTCTCTGTTTTCATTAATGTCCATAATTTATATATATAAATTACATATTTTAATATCATCTTATGAATGACAATTTATATATTATACTATAAATATAATTTATATAATTTTTACTATATACATAGTTTATAATATATATTTATAATTTATACTTTAGATATAGTTTATATATTATACAATATGTGCAAGGTAATTATTACCATTTAACTTAACGTCTCTTGTGTAGTTATGAAAATGTATTGTCTTTCATTGATTTAAAACCTTAACAAACATGTACATAACCTTATTAGATATTTCACCAGTATTATCAATACATTCTTTTTTCCAATGGGCAATTCAGTATTTTGCATCTTTAAAGTGTTGCATCATCCTCGTATTGCACATATTCATTGTCACTACAGAAGATAGAAGCCACTCTGTGCAAATATTCCATCATATGCTCATTATATTGTGTTTGACTTCTTTTCTCCCAACCCAAACTTCTTTTCTCCCCCATCTCCATTCTTTACAATATTCTTAACCAAATTTTCCTGTTCACAGAAACAATGGACATCCTTAGCTTCTTTGCTGAAAGCTTCACTTCAGCACAACTAACTGAAAACTGGTACTTTCCTGAGGACAAGCTTTTATTGATGTGCTCTCCAAAGGAAGACAATTGCTTTCACAGAGATCAGGAATCTCACATAGAATGTGGAATGCATGTTCTACTCATTTTACTCTACTGAATTATAGACTTTTTACTTATTTACTTTCAAGGAAAAATAAAAACATTCCCACTTATTTCAGTATCATACCATACTGTCTGATTTCTCACCATGTGTTCTTTTTACCTCTACAATCATTCATTTGTGTAGCTGTTAGGCATTAAGTCACAGTCTACAGAGCGATGACAAACTGAAATTTCTTTCCCCGTAAGTACACAGCTAGACAACATCTTCCAGTCTTCCTTAAGTTGGCAAGTGCCATGTGATTGAATTCTGGCCAAGGGAATTTAGACAGAAGTAATTTACGGCATTTCTGTATCCCAAAGATATCTCTAGTCCTCTTTTCCATACTTTCTTCCAATCTGCATGTTAAATTTAGAGAAGTGGGAGGCTCTAAATGTGGAATAATCACATGAAGAAAGGAATCCAGTTCCCTGAATGACTGTGTGATTATCTTTAAATCACATCAGACTAAGACTCAAGTAAGAAACTTCTATTTTATAAAACTACTGAAATTTAAGAACTGATTTTAAAACAGTTTCTGTTCCTGTACTAAAATAATAGTTAACTTCTGTCTTCATTCTCCATCCTCAATACTTCTAATATTTCAATGACTTTCATAGTCACATGGATGATGTGTTCATGTGGGGATGGCCTTTAAAAAACCAATGACACAAAATTTCACCTGAGATTTCAGGTGAAAGATGGACCACAACTTTTCTAACACCCATAAACTTCTTTAACCATGATTTTTTAAATTGACTACTTGGTTCAGGTGGCCTAACCATGGGCAAGTTATTGACTGAAAGAATTTTGGTACTTTGGTCAGTTTGTCTAGACAGATCAGCCAGTGTTAATTGGGAAATGGTCAATGCCCCACATAAATGAGAGCTTTGGACCTCATAGTAAGAATAAAAGAATACTCAACAGACAAAAAAGGAAATTTTCACAACAAATAATGATATTCCATGATATCTTTATTACTGGTCAGTATATAATTAACAATAAAAATTGAAATAAGTAATTTGACCAAATATAAATCTGTTGAGAATAAAAACCTGGGGGTCTTTATTTCATTTTTTGTAATAATTCATGTTACTATATTTTATAGCTCAGTGGATTTTTATTAAAAAACAGCTTTTTACCACTGATAGTTTGATAACTATGCTATATATCTAAAATCTTCTTTCAACTGCAAAAGAAAGTTCTCTTTGAAATCATCAAAGACCTTTTAGTAATTTTTTTTTCTGTAAAATAAATTGTAATATACACTAACTCTTTCTTTGTTGGCCAACGTCATTAATTCACTTCCATCCTTATCTGATGTTTTGAAACTCTCTGTCTTAATCAGTTAAAATTCACAGATACTAATAATTTTTTTTACATGGCAAGCATATTCTGTACCCAGAAGTGTGAAGTAGAATTATTGTAGTAGCATAAGAATAAAATATTCATTTTGCCTTCATAATATTGTCTTACAATTAGTATCTACTCATACAAATATTAGTTACCTCAGAAATTTTCTAATATTTATCATACAATAAAAATAGAAAAGGAGATAGACAATGAAGGAGAAAAGAATGAAAACCCATCACATTACTCAAGATGTATTGCATACTTTCAGTAATATTTTGACTGCAAAATACAGAGTCTTGGGAAATATTTTCTGAAAATTTATTCAAATGATGAAATTACCTTATTTGTACTTTAATTCCACGTAAAGGGAAAAGCCATATTAAATTACACCATCTTAAATTCCTAGATTATTTAAATTTCAGTGGTTTATAAGCCTTGCATATTTAAGCAGTTTAACTTTTATTGTCATTGCTCCAAGAAATAGGGAGAACTCACTAAGTTGGTGAATTGTATGGCAAATGCTGCGTGAGAAGAATTCAGCCAAGATAAATAGCATAATTATTGAAATCTAAATGGAAATTAGTCTTTCATAGTACATTAATATAAGAGGTACTTATAAGAAAAAGAAATGAAGACAAGAAGGGAGGCAGAAAAGTAGGAGAGAGAAAGAGGGAGGGAAAAGAAAAAGAAGAAGGGAAACATTAAAGTAAACCATCATATCACTAGTTGATAGAATTGTATCAAATATGTTTTTCTCTGATGAAAGTATCATTAGAATGGATTAAAATCATGACATTACATAGTCTAACTCAGTATGTAAATCTTTATTACTCATTTTAATTAGCTTATATTAATTTATAATTTCATTGTGATATTTCCGTATATGTATACAATGTGCTTTGATTTAATTCACCTTCTCTATCACCCCCATATAAATCTTTACCTCCTTTAATCAAATATGCAAAAATTTTAGTTTTCTATTTACCAGATCTTCCTGAAATTAATTCCACATGCTTCATTTTTGAATATTTTATTTTATTTATTTATTTTTTTATTTTTTTCATTTTTCTTTTATTATTCATATGTGCATACAAGGCTTGGTTCATTTCTCCCCCCTGCCCCCACCCCCTCCCTTACCACCCACTCCACCCCCTCCCGCTCCCCCCCTCAATACCCAGCAGAAACTATTTTGCTCTTATCTCTAATTTTGTTGTAGAGAGAGTATAAGCAATAATAGGAAGGAACAAGGGGTTTTGCTGGTTGAGATAAGGATAGCTATACAGGGCATTGACTCACATTGATTTCCTGTGCGTGGGTGTTACCTTCCAGGTTAATTCTTTTTGATCTAACCTTTTCTCTAGTTCCTGGTCCCCTTTTCCTATTGGCCTCAGTTGCTTTAAGGTATCTGCTTTAGTTTCTCTGCATTAAGGGCAACAAACGCTAGCTAGTTTTTTAGGTGTCTTACCTATCCTCACCCCTTACTTGTGTGCTCTCGCTTTTATCATGTGCTCATAGTCCAATCCCCTTGTTGTGTTTGCCCTTGATCTAATGTCCACATATGAGGGAGAACATACGATTTTTGGTCTTTTGAGCCAGGCTAACCTCACTCAGAATGATGCTCTCCAATTCCATCCATTTACCAGCGAATGATAACATTTCGTTCTTCTTCATGGCTGCATAAAATTCCATTGTGTATAGATACCACATTTTCTTAATCCATTCGTCAGTGCTGGGGCATCTTGGCTGTTTCCATAACTTGGCTATTGTGAATAGTGCTGCAATAAACATGGATGTGCAAGTGCTTCTGGAGTAACAGTCTTTTGGGTATATCCCCAAGAGTGGTATTGCTGGATCAAATGGTAGATCGATGTCCAGCTTTTTAAGTAGCCTCCAAATTTTTCTCCAGAGTGGTTGTACTAGTCTACATTCCCACCAACAGTGTAAGAGGGTTCCTCTTTCCCCGCATCCTCGCCAACACCTGCTGTTGGTGGTGTTGCTGATGATGGCTATTCTAACAGGGGTGAGGTGGAATCTTAGTGTGGTTTTAATTTGCATTTCCTTTATTGCTAGAGATGGTGAGCATTTTTTCATGTGTTTTCTGGCCATTTGAATTTCTTCTTTTGAGAAAGTTCTGTTTAGTTCACATGCCCATTTCTTTATTGGTTCATTAGTTTTGGGAGAATTTAGTTTTTTAAGTTCCCTGTATATTCTGGTTATCAGGCCTTTGTCTGATGTATAATTGGCAAATATTTTCTCCCACTCTGTGGGTGTTCTCTTCAGTTTAGAGACCATTTCTTTTGATGAACAGAAGCTTTTTAGTTTTATGAGGTCCCATTTATCTATGCTATCTCTTAGTTGCTGTGCTGCTGGGGTTTCATTGAGAAAGTTCTTACCTATACCTACTAACTCCAGAGTATTTCCTACTCTTTCTTGTATCAACTTAAGAGTTTGGGGTCTGATATTAAGATCCTTGATCCATTTTGAGTTAATCTTGGTATAGGGTGATATACATGGATCTAGTTTCAGTTTTTTGCAGACTGCTAACCAGTTTTCCCAGCAGTTTTTGTTGAAGAGGCTGCTATTTCTCCATCGTATATTTTTAGCTCCTTTGTCAAAGATAAGTTGTTCATAGTTGTGTGGCTTCATATCTGGGTCCTCTATTCTGTTCCACTGGTCTTCATGTCTGTTTTTGTGCCAGTACCATGCTGTTTTTATTGTTATTGCTTTGTAATATAGTTTGAAGTCAGGTATTGTGATACCTCCTGCATTGTTCTTTTGACTGAGTATTGCCTTGGCTATTCATGGCCTCTTGTGTTTCCATATAAATTTAACAGTAGATTTTTCAATCTCTTTAATGAATGTCATTGGAATTTTGATGGGAATTGCATTAAACATGTAGATTACTTTGGGGAGTATCGACATTTTTACTATGTTGATTCTACCAATCCATGAGCATGGGAGATCTCTCCACTTTCTATAGTCTGCCTCAATCTCTTTCTTCAGAAGTGTATAGTTTTCCTTGTAGAGGTCATTCACATCTTTTGTTAGGTTTACACCTAGGTATTTGATTTTGTTTGAGGCTATTGTAAATGGAATTGTTTTCATACATTCTTTTTCCGTTTGCTCATTGTTAGTGTATAGAAATGCTAATGATTTTTCTATGTTGATTTTATATCCTGCTACTTTGCTATAGCTATTGATGATGTCTAGAAGCTTCTGAGTAGAGTTTTTTGGGTCTTTAAGGTATAGGATCATGTCGTCTGCAAATAGGGATATTTTGACAGTTTCTTTACCTATTTGTATTTTTTGAATATTTTAATGGACACTTTAACTTTCAAGAGTTTTGGTGTTCTTCTTTTATGGTTTTAAGACAAATGTGCATATTATCATGGTTTTAGGATGTCAATCTCTCCTTTCAATAAGATACTTTAGACAGCCTACATTTATCATAATTGTACCGTACAAATTCAGTAAAAATTTGTAACAGAGTGCAATAAATTCCTTTGATTAGGTCAGTTATCTACTCTTACATATTTTAAATAAGCAATCTGATTGCATATGTTTGCATGAGTTTGGTTTCTTGATGACACATTACCTAGACATTTCCATAAACTACAATAAAGCTAATTCATAAGAAGTAATTGGGAAATTTTGCTAAATCATGGAGCATTCATTTGAAAAATGGATAATGGATATGCTTCATGATACACTTAAGACTAACTTTTCCTAAAGTAGACTGCAAACTAGGAAAATCATTTAAATAAAATCAATGTATTTAAAAAATATCTTGCTTGAATACAGTATTGATTTTAGCTCACTGTGCAGAATTTGCACATTTTAATAATGTCAAGTCCTCCAATCCATGAACATGGGGTGCCTTTTGGTTCATTTGTGTGATTTCTAATTTCTTTCATTATGTTTTATAGATTTCAATGTATAATCCTCTTACCTCCTTTATTGTTTATTTTTAATTATTTTATTCTTTTTTGATAGTTCTATAATGACATGGTTTTTGTATATTGATCTTGTATACTATAACTTTACTGGATTTGTTAGCTCCAAATATTTTTTCCTTTTTTGTTATTCATTATACATGGGATTCATTGTGCTATTTCCAAATAGCACCCACCATTTCTCTGGCTACACCCTCCCTGTCCCACTTAAAGCAACTGCCAGAGGTTTCATCATTCTATTTTACATATGTCTATGAATCTGATCAATCATATTCCCTCATCTTCACTTCCTCCATTCACCCTCACCCCTCCCACAAGTAACCCTAACACACTGTACCTATTTTATAGTCCTTTCATTTTTAATTCCAAAGTCAATGTTTAAAGAGTTCAAACAGGTTTTTATGTTTCTTTCATTTCTCTCTCTCTCTCTGTATGCATGTACATCCATCAAGAGTTTTTTCACATAAGTTCTTTTGGATCTATATTTTTTTGCCTAATTGCTCAGCCAAGATTTTTGGTACTTGGTTGAATAAAAATAGTGTGGTGAAAGTGAGCATTGCTAATTAAAAGATTATTGTATTGGCATATGGACTAATGAAACAGAATAGAGTCCAGTATCAAGCTTACCTATACAGTCACCTGATCTTCAAGGTTCATGTAAAGAATAATAAGGGGAAATGACAGCCTAATCAACAAACATGGAGAAAACTGGATATCCACATGCAAATGAATTAAACTGGACCCCTATACATCATAATTCACAAAAAATAATTCAAAGTGGATTAAAAACTTATGAAGCTCTAAAACTCCTAGAAGAAAAGATGACAAAATCTTACCACTGGCCTTAGAAAAGATGCATCCATATGATACCAAAATCACAGATTAAAAAAAGTAAAAAAAATAAGTAAGCTACATTTTATAAAACTAAAGAGCTCTGTACAGCAAAGGACATAATGAAGAAAGCTAAAAAGAAACCTATAAAATAGTAAAAAAGACCTGTATAATCCATGTGTTTCATACAGAGTTAAAAGGAAAAACATATAAGAAACTCCTACAACTCAATAGCAAAAGGACTTCACGTGAACTAATTTAAAAGATGCACACAATGTTTGAGCAGGTGTTTCCTCAAAGAAGATATACAAATGTTTAGCATGTTTCTGCATGAATATTCAATATCAGGAATCTACAAACCAAAACCACAAAGTGATAATATTCACAACTGTTAGGGTGTCTATTAAAATAAAAGATTGGAAGTGTTAGAAAAGGTATGGAAATATCAAAATTCTTTACATTATCATTTGTGATGTCAAATGGTGAAGCTGCCATGGAAAACAGTATAGAAAATCTCCATTAGATTAAAAATAGAACTATCACATGATGCAGCATCACACTTCCAGGTAAGTAACCAAAGTAACTGAAACCAGGACCTCAAAGATCTACCTATACTCATATATTCATTTCATTGTGATTGAAACAGTCAAGAAATGGAGACAACAAAAACATCCATGGATAGTAGAATGGATGAAGAAAATATTGAATACACATACAATGTTATATTATTTAGCTTAAAAAAGTAAGTTTTATATGTGCAGCAACATTAATGAAAGTGGGTGTTCATGATGCTAAGTTTAATAAGGCAGTCACTGAAGAGCAAATGCTACATGACGACACTCTTGTGAAGAATCTGGAATAGTCAAACTCATAGAGGCAGACAGTAGAATGGTACAACCACCAGCCACAGCATAATTAGGAGGTGGAAGAGTACTTGAGTTTTATTTATGCAAGATTGATAAGTCCTAGGGAGCTGTTATGCAGCATACTCCCCAGAGTGCGCAATACAGAATAGACATATGTGTTAATGTGCTTAAATTTTTAATAGAATGCAGATCTTAAGTGCTCTTATTGTTAGGTCCCTGGCATTCTTGGGGCAGGTGGAGGGTCCTGAGGCTAGCACTGAAACCAGACCCCCTGATTTATGACTGCTGGCCTGACTCCCCTGCTTTTGCTCTGATTATGTCTCAGCTTGCAAAAACAACTCAGGAACTTCCAATTACTCAACTAGCCAGGCATGTCTGGTGGTCACAGATAATCGGAGACCTGAAACTCTCTCCCTGCCCCATGGCTTGGCCACTCCTATAAAGCCCACTACTCATTCCAGCCAAGCTGCTTCACTCTGAACCCGAGAGTGACAGCCCTGTGGTCTGGTTCCTAATAAATCTTTCTTTTCCAAACATGGTGTGGTCTTTATTCGGCAGTACGTTACATCTGGAGCCAAAACCAGGGAGAGGTTAACAGGACAAGCCAGCCCGGGGCTGCTCCCTTGGCCTTTGTGTCCTGCTCTCTCCCAAACCCAGACTTCTGAATTGACCCCACGTGCCTCTGGACTGTGGATTTTGGACCTTACTGCCTTGTTGGCTTTCCCATCCAGCATTAGCCTTTCTCTTCCACTGCTCTCCACCTGACCTACTCCTCAGACTCGGTAAGTGTCATCCTCCTGCCAAGGCTACCTGCTATGCCTGGTCCTGAAGTCATAGATACGCCAGGTACACCACTCTTGCCCGCTGGGGCACCCACTGCTTAGCATGGGAACACCTGGCTAACTGGTTGGACCATTTCCTGCTGGACAGCAACCCAGACTGGGTACACTCACCCTTGGGAACTCATTTGGGTGACACTCTCCTTCCCTCTCTCTTGTTCTCCCTCTCAATTTTCCTTTCCTCTGCCTAGGGTGAGAGCTCAACAGCCCCTCCAGCTTACTATGACCAAATAGTAACCAGACAATTCTGCTCTCCTTGCCTGAGTCATGTAAGGGAGGCTAGATCTTAACCTAGGTCTATATTGGCCTGAAAGGTAAACTCACCAAGGCAACTGCCTCTCTCTTTCTCTCTCTCTATCTTTCTCCTTCTACATTAAGGGGACCTCCCACTCTACATTAGACACATCCACTGGGATGCTTTCTCCGCACCTTCCCCCTTGGTCTCCAAGACGATATATAACCTAAGCAACTGATTTTCACACACTCCTAGATCTTAACAATTTCTGTCATTGCAATGGCAAGTGATCTGAGATTCCATTTGTCCAAGCTTTTCGTTCTCTCTGCTCTCAACCCTCCCTGTTCCAATCTTGTAATGCTGTTCAAATCCTCCTTGCCAGTGACAACCCCCTCTCCCAAAGTCTGTGTCTTTCCCTCCCACTGAATCCCCTTCAGAAGTCTCTTCTCTTACTTGTGACCTCATGGGCTCTGTCTGCCCATCGTCCAACTCCTCCCACTGGTCCTCTACTTCAATCTCTTCTCCCACCCCATCCTCCTATGATCCAGACTCTCCTTCTTCCACCTCTGCTGGCTCTCCCAAACATTCACCACCCTATTCTTCTACAGTAGTCACTATTGACTCTGAACCAATCGACTCCTCAGGAGCCAATACTACCAGCCTTGCCCTCAGCCCCGTTACCCCCTCACCCTTCTCCTGCCCACCTGCATCCCATACCCTCTCCCACGCCTCCTTCCAAGCATGCTTAGCCCACCTGTACCACTCCTGGAGGTGGCAGGAGCTGATGGCATTATCAGAGTTCATGTGCCCTTTTCCATGACTGATCTCTCTCAAATTGAAAAAAGACTAAACTCCTTCTCTAATTACTCAACCTCCTATATTAAAGAATTTAAATACTTAACTCAAGCATATGATATGACTTGGCATGAGATTCATCTTCCAAGGATGGAGTAATTATTGTCAACTCTCATTTTATTTCCCAATCCTTCCCTGATATTCAAAGAAAAAAAATTAAACAGGCAGAGAGTGGCCCTCAAACCCCCAGTGAGATCTTGTGAAAATGGCATTTAAGGTATTTTATAACTGAGATGAAGCTTGAGACCAATAAAAACCCCAGCTCTTGACAGCTGCCCTGAGGCTACCTCCTCCAACTTTGAGATGGGCATACCTCCAGGGGTCTGCTTCAAGTGCAACTAGATGGGACACTGGACAAAACACTGCCCTTCACCTCACTCACTGCCAGGACCCTGTCCACAATGTGGCCTGAGTGAACACTGGAGGATAACTGCCCCTCTTTGTCTCTGCAGGGTAGGTCAGTCTCCCATTCCCACTCTCAACAGAGTAAGGGCCTCATGGACCTCTTGGGCCTGGTGGCAGAAGACTGACGCAGCCCTGGGACCTTGGCCCTCTTCAAGATCAACTCTCAGAAGCCCAAGGTAACCATCCAAGTAGCAGGTAGGCCTCAATCACCTACTTGGTGCTATCTGACTTCTCAGGTAAGCTTTATCCTTCACAGATCTCTGTGGTGGGGGTGGATGGTCTCCTCCACCAGCCCTCCCCCCAAAAAAATCACAATTTTATTTAAATTTAGAATTCTTATCAAAGTTAATTTTAAAATACAAACTACAAACTAAACAATTGAAAAGGATATAGATGGGTAAACTTCAATGTGTGATAAATTTAAAGTTGACTATAATCTAAGAGCTGCTGCCTAAAAGATTTTTAAGGTCATGTCAAACTAAAATCAAATTCTCTATGTCTAACATCCACAAAAAACTATTATAGGGAAACATTTTATCAAAAAAATTATTTGTGTTTTCTGCTGATCTTGTTAAGCTTCAAGTACTACTAAATCAGAGTTCATTTACATATTTGCTCATGTGTCTTAAAAGACCATCTTTTAACAGTGTGGTATCTATACTTTATCTAAATATGGTATGAACATATACAAAGTTAAAATGTAAATTTATATAAAATGATAAACTAAAGCTCTCTTTTATCCAAAACTATTACATTTAACCTGCATTCTGACAATCAGACCCTGTTTGCCTTTAAAGATTCCACAAACGCTTCACAGCAACTAACCTGGACTGTTTTCCCACAAGAGTTTAAAGACAGCCCTCATCTTTTTGAACAGACCCTAACCAGAAACTTATTAGATTGACACTATCCAGAGGCCACCCTTCTTCAATATGACTTACTTCTGTGTAGAGCCACAGAGCCCCTCATCTGCAGGGTGACTGAGTCCTTTTTAAAACCTTCTGGCCTCCAGGAATACAAAGTCTCTAAGGAGAAGGCTCAATTATGTCTCCCACAGGTCACCTACCCAGCTGTGTTCTTAAAGGGACAGACTCACTCCTTGAATCATGAGTGAATCAACCCAATCCTCTGTTTCCCACTTCCCCATAACATAAAAGCAGCTTAAAACCTTCTTGGGGGTTGCAGGATTGCACAGAATCTGGATTCCTAAATATGCAGTCTTTAGCAGACACCTTTTTGTGCTCTTTCTAATATTCCTATTTGGGTCTTAAATAATATATGGCCACCCATTTCTCTTAGGAAACTTGTCTCCAACAGACTCTGCTCCTCTGTCTGACTATCTGCCTAATCTTAACCTCCTCCAGGAACTTCTCAGACAGCAGGCAGACCAGATCCTGCCCCACCCCTCAGGGGGCCCCATAACAATTTCTGTTAAACCAGGGGATCTTGTTCTCCTAAAGAATCTTTGACCCTCTCCATTGGGACCTCAGTGGACTGGCCCTCATCTGGTCATCCTCACAATGCCCACCACTGTCAAGCTCAATGGGAGCCCCCAGTGGCAACACCTCCCAAGGATAAAACATTGCCAACCAACTTCAGACCCTTCCACTACAAGAAAGGATGAGTACTCTTGTGTACCTCTGGGCCCATGCAGCTATGCCTCTCCCACAAACTCTCTCCTTCTTCCATTCCTGTATAAGCTCTTAGTCCTCATTTGGCTCTCAATCTGCTTTCCCTTCGAAGCCCAGAAATCCTTCTCCCATCCATGCTCATTGTGTGGGCAGGAAGTATTGTCTCTAAGACTTTACTGTTCCACACTTACTATTCCTGTGCAGGCTCTGTTATGGGGTCATGCACTCACAATCACACCATCTATCAAGTGTGCTTCCATGATAATCAATATACCTGCTTCAACCCCAGTTATCACCCTGTGGAGTAGTGATTAGAATTCAGGAGTGTCCATCTCTCTGAGAACATTGTTACTCTCTCTCAGGTGTTCGATCCTGAAAAACCAGTGTCATTATTGTTTGATGCATGTGCGGCTGTAGAAAAGCTATGTGGAGGTACAGGCTGTGGTTGTGGGGACCTGGGTTGGGAAAGGACCTATACATCAAATGAAAAATACATGTGCCAGGGAGACAACTCTTGGCCACGTAATAATGAGCATTATCATTTTTGCCCTTATTGGAGCTGTGTTTCATGGACCACATGGCATAGGGCTACAAACTTAGCCCTCCTTCAAAAGGACACTACTACCCCTAACTGCAATCAAGATACCTGTAACCCTATAAATTTCACTGTACTTAAGCCATCTGATTGGACACATGGACAGAGATAATTAGCATAAGGATAGATGGCCAAGGTTTTGACCCCGGGACTCTGTTACACCTTAAGTTAACGGCTGTTACCCATGAGAGTTCTCCATACCAGGTCTTCCATTCCTTTTATGAAGAAATGTCAGATAACTTCCCCATTTCTGTTACAACTGAAAACGTGTTCCTCACAGTGGCTGAGTCTATAGCCCAGACATTAAATGTCACTTCATGCTATGTGTATGGGGGAACCAACATGGGAGACCACTGGCCCTGGGAGGCAAGGGAGTTAGACCCACGAATGCCTTTCAATAAGATTGTCTTCCCATGACACAAGACAGGCATCTGGCTCCTTAAAACTTCCATTATTGGGAATTACTATTTCCCACCATGGAAAACAATTCTCCACCCTAGTGGGGGACCTAACTTGTCTAGGACAAAAGTTTTACAATGACACAGCCCAAGAGACTCAGTGGTGGGGTACTCCACACCATACGGAACCCCAGCCTCATCCACTGGCCAACTTTTCTAATCTCAAAACAGCATGGGACACTCTTGCTGCAGATATAAATTGGCAGGCTCCCAAGGGGCTATATTGGATCTGTGGAAGGCACGCCTATACAGTGTTGCCTAGAAACTGGTTTGGGTCTTGTGTGCTGGGCTCCATCGGACCATCCTTCTCCTTACTCCCCCTTAAACAAGGTGAAAATCTGGGTGTCCCCATATATGAACAAGGACTAAATAGAGAAAAACAGGGAACCTTACAAATAGGCACTTGGAAGGATAATGAATGGCCTCCTGAGCAAATCATGCAGTACTATGATCCTGCCACCTGGGCAGAGGACGGGTTTTGGGGCTACCACACCCCTATATATATGCTAAACTGCATCATCAGGCTGCAGGTTGTCATTGAAATTATTACTAATGAGACTGCAAAAGCCCTCGATTTGCTGACAAAACAAGGCACTAAGATGCGCAATGTTATCTATCAAAACCCCTTGGCTTTGGACTATTTGCTAGCTTCTGAGGGAGGAGTTTATGGAAAATTTAACCTGAGCAACTGCTGCCTATAGATTGATGATGAAGGAAAAGCCATAAAGGAGATCACTGAGGGAATGACAAAGCTTGCTCATGTCCCCATCCAGATATGGAAAGGATGGGATCCTAACAATTTGTTTGGAGGATGGTTTTCTGCCATAGGTGGATTTAAAACACTGGTGGGGGCAGTGGGCCTAATTCTGGGAGCATACACAATGCTTCCCTGCTTTCTTCCCTTGGTTATGTGATCTATTAGGTCCATTGTAGAGGCTACTAAAGAAAGAAAACCAGCTGTGTATGTAATGATGCTATGGTAATACAAACCCTTAAACCAAAAAAAAATGCTCTTTAACCCTAGATGTCTCCAGGATCATTCAGGGAACTCAGCAGACAGACTTCCCACCAGATGCTATGACAACCTTCTCCCAACAATTGGCCTGGTCTGCAGATGAAGCCTGGGAAAGACCATCAGCCTCTGCTCCTGGGGACTACACAAATTTCCAAATTCCAGCTAAACTCCCCTTAATGATGCCCCCACTCAGCACAAAGCAGCTAGATTGATTGGTGCCCATAATACCAAAAAAAGGCTGGAATGTTAAGTTCCTGGCATTCTTGGGGTAGGTGGAGGGTCCTGAGGCTAGCACTGAAACCAGACCCCCTGATTTATGACTGCTTGCCTGGCTCCCCTGCTTTTGCTCTGATTGTATCTCGGCTTGCAAAAACAGCTCAGGAACTTCCAGTTACTCAACTAGCCATGCATGTTGACCTATTCCATCTGGTGGTCACAGATAATCGGAGACCAGAAACTCTCTCCCTGCCCCATGGTGTGGCCCCTCCTATGAAGCCCACTACTCATTCCAGCCAAGCTGCTTCACTGTGAACCCAAGAATGACAGCCCTTTTGTCTGGTTCCTAATAAATCTTTCTTTTCCACATGTGGTGTGGTCTTTATTTGGCAGTATCTTACACTTATCACATAAAAAATAAAACTAAATTATGAGGATGGGAAGAAACTTTTTGAAGTGAAGGATATGTGCATGACATAGATTATGGTGAAGGGTTTATGAGTTTGTACACTTAAATTATGCATGTTAAATATGAACACCTTTTTAAACATGCACCAGACACCAATAAAATTGTTAATAAAAATAGTCAAATAATCTCAATAGACACCAAATTTTCTTTATTTTTTATTCTTTTATTTTGCCATTTTTACATTTACTTACATGTGTATAGATTGTTTGGGTCACCTCCTCCCTCCTCCTGCCCCCCTGATCCCCCCAGATGCAGGGAAGAACCTGTTCCATCCTCTTGTTCTCCAAATTTTGAAGAGAAAACATAAGAGACAATAAGAAACACATGGGGGTTTTGCTAGTTGCAGGTAAAGATAGCTATACAGAAAAATTCCTAGCATTGCTTCCATGCACTTGTATATTGCAACCCATGTGGTTCATTTTTACCAGACTTCTTTGCTATTTCCTGTTCACCTTCTATAGTGACCTCAACCAGTTTAAGGTTACTATATTCTCTCCTCTACAGTGAGCACATCAAATACATTCAAGGTTTAAGTTTCCTTCCCTTTCCGTATTCCTCCAGTGCTTGTTTTTTCCTTAGTATGTCCATGTCCAGTAATATTACTTGATTTGTTTTAGGTCTATCATCCACATATGAGGGAGAACATGTGATTTTTGGCATTCTGAGCCTGGCTAACTTCACTTAAGATGATGTTCTCTAGCTCTATTCATTACTTGTGAATGACAACATTACATTCTTCTTTACGGTTGAGTAAAATTCCATTGTGTAAAAATAAAACATTTTCTTCATCCATTTATTTGTAGTGATACATCTAGGCTGTTTTCATAGTCTGGCTATTGTGAATAGTGCCACAATAAATATGTGTATGAAGGAGCCTTTGTACTAACCTGAGTGACATTCCTTTGGGTATATCCCTAGTAGTAGTATGGTTGGATCATATGGCAGATCTACGTTTAGTTTTTTGAGAAGCCTGTATATTGTTTTCCAAAGTGGTTGTACTAGTTTACATTCCCACCAGCAGTGGATGAGGGTTCCTTTCCCCCCACATCCTTACCAACATTTGTTGGTGATGGTGTTCTTGATGCTAGCCATTCTAACAGGTGTAAAGAGGAATTTAAGTATGGTTTTGGTTTGTTTTTCCTTTATGGCCAGGGATGGTGAGCATTTTTTCATGTGTTTTTCAGCCATTTGGATTTCTTCCTTAGAAAAAGTTCAGTTTAGTTCAGTTGCCCACTTTTTTATTGGTTCATTGATTTGGGGGGAGTTTAGTTTTTTGCGCCCCATGTATGTTCTGGTTATCAGTCCTTTGTCTGCTGTATAGCTAGCAAATATTTTCTCCCACTCTGTGGGTAGTCTCTTCAATTTAGAAATCATTCCTTTTTTTTGTGCAGAAGCTTTTTAATTTCATGCAGTCCCATTTGTCCACCATTTATCTTCATTGCTGGGCTGCTGATTTTCTACTGAGGAAGTCCTTGCCTATACCTATTGCTTCCAGAGTATTCCCTGCTCTTTCATGTAATAACTTTAAGGTTTCAGGTCTCATTTTAAGGTTGTTAATCCACTGTGAGTTGATACAGGGTAACAGGCATGGATCTAGTTTCAGTTTTCTGCAGGCATATAATGACTTTTCCCAGCAACATTTCTTGAAGAGGCTGTCTTTTCTCCATCATATGTTTTTGGTGCATTTGTCAAAAATAAAATGGGCACAGCTGTATGGATTCATGTCTAGGTCCTCTATTCTGTTCCACTGGTCTTCATATCTATTTTGTGCCAGTATCATGCTGTTTTCATTGCTATGGATCTTTATTACAGTTTTAAGTCAGGTATTGTGATACCTCCAGAATTGCTCTTTTTGCTCAGTGTTGCCTTGCCTACTTGTGGTCTTTTGTGTTTCCAAATAAACATTAGGGTAGATTTTTCAATCTCTGTGATGAATGTCATTGGGATTTTTGATGAGAATGGCATTGAACATGTAGATTGCTTTTGATAGTACAGCCATTTTAACTATGTTAATTCTGCCAATCCATGAGCATGGGAGATCTCTCCACCTTCTGTATTCTTCCTCAATCTCTTTCTTCAGTGGTTTGTAGCTCTCCTTGTAGAGGACATTTACATCCTTTGGTACATTTATTCCTAGGCATTTGATGTGTTTTTGGAGACTACTGTAAATGCAGTTGTTTTTCCTATATTCTTTCTAAATTTGTTCATTGTTGGTGTATAGAATGGCTACTGATTTCTGTAACTTGGTTTTTTCTCCTACTACATTGCTGACACTGTTCATGGTGTCTAGGAGTTTTTTGGGTCTTTGAGGTATAGGATCATGTTGTATGCAAATAGGGATATTTTTACTGTTTCTTTGCTATTTGTATTCATTTTATTTCTTATTCTTGCATTATTGCCCTAGCTAGGAATTTTAGGACTATGTTGAATAAGAGAGGGAGAGTGGGCACCCTTGCCTCATTCCTGAGTTTAGGGAAAATGGTTTCAGTTTTTTCCCCATTAGGTATGATATTGTCTATAGTGTTGTCATATATAGCCTTTCTAATGTTGAGGTACATTTCTTCTATTCCTAGTTTTCTTAGAGATTTTACCATGAAGTGGTGTTGAATCATATTAAAGGCTTTTTCTGCATCTATTGAGATGATCAAGTGGTTTTTGTCTTTACTTCTATTGATATGCTGTATTACATTTATAGATTTGCATATGTTGAACCATCCCTACATTCCTGGGATGAACTCGACTTGGTCATGGTAAATGATCTTTCTGTTATGCTGTTGGATTTGGTTTGCCATTATTTTATTGAGGATTTTTGCATCAATGTTTATTAAGGAGTTTGATCTGAAGTTCTCCTTTTGGATGTGTCTTT
This sequence comes from Castor canadensis, assembly GCF_047511655.1. NCBI lineage: Eukaryota > Metazoa > Chordata > Mammalia > Rodentia > Castoridae > Castor > Castor canadensis. The sequence continues at coordinate 59,726,750 of NC_133386.1, forward strand.
TTCCAGTTTTGAGATGAGTGGAATGATGGCTTCATTGAATGAGATAGGCAGTGTTCTTTCCTTTTCTATTTCATGTAAAAGTTTTAGGTGTTGGTATTACTTCTTTGAAGGTCTGGTAGAATTCAGCTGCAAATCCATTGGGTCCTGGACTTTTTTGGGAGACTCTTTATTGCTGATTAAATTTCATTATGTGAAATTGAATCTTTTTAGGTGGCTACTATCCTCTTGATTCAGATTTGGTTGTTCATAAGTATTTAGAAATTTGTCCATTTCTTCAAGATTTTCCAGAATATAGGTTCTCAAAGTACTCTCTGATGATTCCCTGGATTTACATCATGTTTACTGTTTTCTCAACTTTTTTATTTCTGATTTTACTAATTGCCAAGAGCTTGTCAATCATTTTTATTTTTTTCAAAGAATCAGCATTATCTTTCATTGGTTCTGTGTATTTTTTTTTGTATCTATTTTGCTAATTTTGGCCCTTATTTTTATTATTTCTTGTTGTTCTAGGGGTTTGAGATGTTGCATTAGGTCACTTATTTGAGATCTCTTTGTCCTTTTAATATATGTACTCATAGCTATATATTTTTGTCATTGAGCTGCCTTTTCTGTGTTCCAGACTTTCTGGTAGGTGGTGTTTTCATTTTCCTTAGCTTCAGGGAACCCTTTCATTTCCTTTCTTATTTATTATATGACTCATTGATCATAGATCAATGTGTTATGAAGTCTCCAAAAAATTGCATATTTTCTACTGCTGTTTTTGTTATTGAGTTCTAGTTTTAATGCATTTGATCAGATAGAATGCAGGGAGTTATTTCTATTTTCTTATATTTGCTGAAGCTTGCTTTGTGTCCTAGGATATGATTTGTGTTGGAGAAGTTTCCTTATGCTGCTGAGAAGAATGTATATTATGCTGTTGTTGGGTAAAATATTTTTAGACATCAGTTAATCATTTGATTTATAGTATCAATTAGTTCTAGGATTTCTTTGTCAATTTTTGGTTTTGATGACATATCTATTGGTGATAAATCTCTCACTAACACTGTGTTAGGGTTTATATGTGTTTTTAAGTCCTTTAGTGTATTTGATGAAATTGGGTGCACTGATATTGGGTGCATATAGGTTGATAATTGTTGTTACCTTTTGATATATTTCCCCTTTTATTTGTATGAAGTGCCCTTCTTTATCTCATTTGACAAATGTAAGTATGAAGTCTACTTTGTCTGATATAAGTATTGCTATTCATACCTGTTTTCAGGGACCATTGTCTTGGTAAATCTTCTTCCAGCCTTTCACCCTAAGCCAGTGTTTATTTCTGTTAGTAAGATAGGTCTCTTGTAAAAAACAGATTTTCCAATCTTCCTTTAGTCCAGTTTGCCAAGCAGTATCTTTTGATGGAGGAGTTGAGTCCATTGACATTCAGTGCTAATATGGATAGGTATGTGGTGGTTGCTGCCATTTTGTTGTTTTTGTTGTTTAAGGATTAGATTGTGTGCAACAGAATCAATGTTACTCTCTGATTACTTATTTTTCTTCTGCTGTGGTTTGATACTTCACATCCTGCATGGTTTTGTTTGCTTTCATCTTCTGTGTGCCAAATTCCTTGTAGAATCTTCTTTAGTGGTGGCTTGGTGGTCATATATTGTTCTGTTTATTGTGGAAGATTTTTATTGCTCCATCAATTTTTAATGATAGTTTTGCTAGGTAGAATATCATGGGGCTGAAGTAATTTTCATTCAGTGCCTGAAATATCTCACTCCATGCCCTTCTTTCTCTTAAGGTTTCTGTTGAGAAATCTGCTGCTATTTTGATGAGTTTACCTTTGTATGTTATTTTTTTCTCTCTCATAGCCTTCAATATTCTTTCTGTGTTTCTGTGCTTGTTGCTTTAATGATAATATGCAATGTGGAGGTTCTATTTTGGTCAAATATGTTTGGTGTCCTGGAGTATTCCTGTACCTGAATGGGTGAAGTTTTCTCAAGATTTGGAAAATTTTCTGTTATTATCTTATTGAATATATTATGTATCTCTTTGGCTTACACTTCTTCTCCTTCAATAGCCATAATTTTCAGCTTTGGTCTTTTGATGGAGTCATTGAGTTCTTGCACACTCCTTTTATATCTCTTGAGTTGTTTGACAAAGATTTCTACTGTTTTTTCTTTAATTTATATTTTATCTTCAAGCTCTGAGATTCTGTCTTCCACCTGTTTTATTTTGCTGGAGTGGCCTTCCACTCTGTTTTTTGTTTGAATAAAGAGACTTTTTATTTCCAGTATTTCTGTTTGATTCTTTTTTCTGAAGTTTTCCATATCTTTCTTCAACTCCTTTTTTATATTTTGTGTTGTTATCTTTAATTTATAAGTGTCTGTTTTTATAGTGTACTTTGTTTCACTTTGATGTTTGTTGAAGTCCTCTCTGAGTTCATTTATTTATTTCTGTGTCTTCTCATTTTTTTTTAAATTATTTTGAGTTGAAATTTCTTGAGTGGATCTTGTACATTCTGATTAAGTATGTACAAGAATCTTCTCCATGAATTTCCCAGATTTATTCTTTAAGGGTTTTTATGTGGGTGTCACTGGGCTCCTTAGTGACATTTATCATTTTTTTGTTGATGCCATTTGTTATGTCCAAGTGTTCTTGATAGTCTAGCTGGTGGTTTTGATTGCCTGTTTTCTATCCCTGATTTAACTTTTGAGTTGTGACTGATTTGGTTGTTAGCTAGGTTGGTGTACTCTTTCTGTCCCTGGCCTGAAGGTGTAATCTAGCAATGACAAATTCACAGGATCAATGTCAGACCATTTGTTTACATATTATATAGAAAACTCCTTGATGATATTATCTGTAAACAGTGGGAGTTGGGGAGTGGTAGTAGTTATTAAGCTACTTATAAATTTTGGGGAATTGGTAAAGGTGGGCAATTGGTAAAGGGTGGGAAAAGGGGTGCATGGGTGGGGAAAGAAGTACAGGTGCTGCTGGGTGTTGTGGCCCTTGCGTGTGTTTAGGTGTATTTCTGTTGTTGTAGTGGAGGGTGATTGTGTCAGAGAGTGCAGGGGGCTGCAGTTGTGTACAATTGGTACATTAGAGTAGTCAGTGGGTGGTGAGTGTGTAGGAGGGAGGAGTAGTGTGGTAACAGATTGGGGTAGGATTTTAGAGAGAAGTGAAGCTGGGAAAAAGTGAATGAGAAGGGGCTGAAAGAGTGGTTGAGATGGAGAACAATGGATTGTGGCACAGAACAAGTAGAAAAAGTGAAGAGCATAAGAATAAGGATAAGAGAATAGTGATGGTGAAATTAATAATATAGGGGGAAAGAAACACAATAAAAATTGCCAGGTTCAGGAACCACAAAAAGTTCAGTCTTTTGGTAAAAAGTTCTAGAGTTTTTCCTTAGGTGCCCAATCCTGGTATTGGCATACAGCAAAAGCTCTGATGTGGTCTCACTAGGTGACTGGATTGTGAGTAGCATTGGTCATTTTGTCCACAAGATTAACTGGAATTGTGAGGTGAGGTAAGGCTGCCAGATTATACAGGGTGGTCAGAGCTGTTCTTTTAGCCAGGTGGCAGCTATGTTGACCTTCAGCTGCAGCTATGTTTGGTCATCTCCTCCTCCAGCAAAGTGGGAAAATTCAGTTTTGAATGCTGTCCCACATATCAGCTCCAGGATCTACTACCTGCTCTTCTTTGAGAGGTTGGTCTGTCACCCCACCCCTGCCTTCAGCCTTTGTGCTTCTCCCATCCTCTGCTGTTTCTAGTGGCTCCTTTGAGAGTTTGACCTGTCATCCCACCCCTGATCTCAGCCTTTGTGCATCTCCTAATCTCTTCTGGGTGCTAGCAGCTTCCTTTGGAGTTTGGCTTTTCACCCCACCTCTGCTTTCAGCTTTGCTGTTTTTCCCATGTTTCACTAAGAGTTTAGTTCCTTGCTCCACCTGTTCTCTGGGTCAGGTTCAGCATTCCACCCCTATTTCTGCTGTTGGTGTTAGATTACAGTTCTCTGTTTATGTTTTTCAGTTTTGCTTGGGAGGGGAGGTGGTTCAGTCTGCCCAGGGGCTGGATAAGGAAGACTTGTGTGATGTGTAATGATCACCTGTTTGTTCTGCAGTGTCATGAAGGCTGGCAGGTTGGAGAAGGCTGGCAGGGAGAAATGGTGCCACATTTTTCAGTGTGGCACTGTATAGGGAGGCTTTGCACAGACATGGGGTCCAGGATGTCACAGCATTTGATTCTGATTGATGCTCTTTCTTCTAATCTGATAAAAAAAGAAAAAGAAAACAAAGTAACTGCTGGGGGGCTTTTTTTCACAGGGCTGGACATAACTTGTTTTTGGTGCCTTGCTAAATTTTCACAGCTGTTAGAGGCAATTAAAGGCTGATTTAAGGGTCAGTCTGAATTTTTTCTGTGCCTAATGCTATGGTGGTTATTATTTCTACTAGAAGCAATCAGTTACCTAAATGTAGTTCTGACATCTCAGGAACATTCTGGAGTCACAGAGCTGAGGATTTCTGCTTCCCTACCCTAGCTGCCATCTTGGATCTGTCCAGCCACCAAATTCTGATGAATTTTGTATAAGTGGATGATTTTATTAATTGTGTGTATAATTAATAAAAAGTTCATAATTTAATAATGATTTTCTTAAAAAGAAGGCAGATGTGAAATGAAGAATTAAGGAGCTTTTATACAGAATATACCCTGTGGAACTAAAATTAACACAGCTCATTAATTGACTATCTTGTCCTGGTAGAAAGAGTATTAAAAAAAATGGAAAAATATATTAGGAAGAGGTAAAATAAGCAAGTGAGGATATTTTCCCAAATACATACACTCGTGGACATAACAGACAGTAGAAAAAGTCATATCTAGCAAGTTGAATGTATGATTTAAGCAGAAATAATTCAGTGAAGATAGTAAACTAAATCCCTTTAAAAGGATTTAAATAGACTAAAAAAACAGAGGAGCACAACTCAGCACTTTGCAATTTTGTACTAAATTATGTTAGGCAATATGCACAATTTTGATAAGAAAATGAGTGAAAATAGGAAAGTAGTAGTATATATATATATTAGAAATTTAGTCTGATAAAACTAGCCAAAAAATGTTCTATGCATGTAATTCTTCAGTTGACTTTATACAGGTATTGAAATCAATTCAAAGTAGAAAGTTCTGAGATACCCAGTGATAACCTGATTGACAGAGAAGTGTATAAATTTTGATATATTTCACCTGATTTGAACTTTAATATAGTAAATTTTATTTAGATAAAACAAATGTAAGATGCATTTAAAGATTATCATAAATAATTGTTTTTATTTATTCAACTAGAGAGATCATTGATCCAAAGCCAAGACTCTTTGTGAATGAAATAGAGCATTATAAATGCAATATAAAATACAAAAGACTTACTTTTTTCATGGATCAAATAATTTACTACTTTCACTTATTCATGTATTATCATGCTTTTAATAAATCGTTGAACAACTTAGCTCTGTTCATTCAGCAAGTTTTTTTTTTTGTTCCTTTCTAAAAGATACAAAATTGAGTTCAACATATGTCATAATAACATCAATTTAAGTATAATCTTACATGTAATGAGAAAATGTGTGGTATATTTAAATAATGGAGTATTTTCTTTGACTAAAATACTATACTCTATAACATGGATGAATGATAAAAAATGTAGGCAAAGTTAAAGAAGTTGGGACCAGAAAATTCTAAATTGTATGCTTCTAAGGAAGTTGAATCACAAGTTGAATGGGAAAGAAATGAGGATACTTTGTGTGTAAATAAATGCTCAAAATTTTATTAAAGTTATGTTTTGCATAGGCAAATGAATATTCCAAATCTCATTCATAGCACACTTAAGATTTGTCTTTTATACTGAATGTGTACAAATGTCTATTAAGTATATTTCACCATACATAGAAATCAAGTAAAATGTATATTTCACAAAATAACTGTTTTTTGATTTCTAATTATTAAGCTGATTATTTACTGCTGTTTACAATTTTTGAAAGTGCTCTGTAGTGACAATTTGAGCAAATGAATAATTCTTTCAAAGACAATAAGCTGTCCCTTTCTCACAAAGTTTTTATAAAGGAGAAAGATTTGAATGAATTGACATATTGGTTAGGAATTACAGAAATCATGGTGTTAAATATACAGTTAGACACATAGAGAGTTAAGCTTTTAATAAATATATGTACATGTATCAACATATAATACATTCTTTTAGAGAGATAGATAGCAATGTTAGACAGGTAGTTGATAGATAGCATACACATACCTCAGAAGTACTTTATTGAGAAGATCTAGAAGCAGTGGTATAGAAGTAGCAATGAGTACACTGATGTCAATGTTTTAGTTTACAAATATCATTTTCAAGTATACGACATACGGGATTTTTAGGATTTGAATGATCCAGAGTCTTCAGAGGTACGATGAAGAAAGCATCTTGTAAGTTGACAAAATCTTGCTATTGCAAAAATTAAGTAGGTGTTCATGTAAGGGCACATCAAAAAGTTGGGGAGCCAACATGAAGGGGCTTCTCATTGACTAGATAGATCTCAGGCAAGTTAAGCATTGAAATACTGATTATATTGGCTCATACTTTCTTACATCTAATTTTATGAACAGGGGTAGACAGCATTTCTGGCACTCTCTTAAAGTTTGGAAATCAATACCACTAAATTGCCAGCTACTGGTAGTAAGAGGAGGTGCATTATTTATTTATTTATTTGTTTGTTTATTTATTTTCACTTTTCATGATCAACATGGAGCAGGTAAAATTTTTCAATCACTAAGACATGCCTAGTTGGTTCAGTCTTCCACTTGATTGCAACCAATTAATAGACATTTTCAAACTTCAAATCAACTCTCACAATTTTCATTATATTATGCAATTGTCCTGTGCATTTTCAGAATTTTGCTGCAAGAAGAATACAAGATTGGAAAGCCATGTTTAGTGTTATTTTTCTATTTTTCTGGCAGTCTTGATAAAAATCACAGAATATGGAATGAGAAGGCCAAGTTTGAATTTTGGTTCTGACATCTTAAGGAGCCCTGTGACATTGGGGAAAAATTCATTTAATCTCTCACATTTATCACATCTAAAACTTTGGCCAATAAAAATGGCAATCATAGCCTCTTTAGAGTTTCTGTGAATGTTGTAAGAATTTTCCTTGTAATTTTATTATCCTACTTTACTTCAGCCTTCTTTAAAGGACTCAACAATACTTCTCTGATGTTAATGAAGTCTGAATTCCAAAGTCACCAAAAATACATATCATTGGTAATTACATCTCAGGGAAGATATTTTGCTTTATTATGCTCTTAAATAGATCATTGTAAGAGAAAAGATTCCAAAGAAAAGTATCAATTACTAGAGGACTGTCCAGTATTTAATTTCTGAAGTATCTTTTTTGATTTATGGTTTTCTGGTAAGAATAATTATGGGAAAGGAAAGCTCCTAAAATGATCCAGTTTTGTTCAATATTCAATATTACAATATGACTCACTACAAAAGAGGAGCTTGAAGTTTCTAAACACAAAGTGATGATGAAGCAATGCAAATGTTAATTACCCTGATTTGACCTGTATACTTTGTCTACACATAGTGAAATACTGATGTATGCTGTACCTCACAAACATGTATAATTATTAAAATTAATTTTTTTAATTAAGGTGATATAAGTGCTAACTAACCTGATTTACTCACTAAACACAATATACACATGTACAAATTTTGTACTACATCCATACATTTTGTACAAATAAGATAATCATAAAAATAGCAGCTGGGTACAAACTTGTAATCTCAGCACTCAGGAATTTGAGACAGAAAGATCATGAGTTAGAGACCAGCCTGACCTATAGCAAGACATTGTACCAAACAACAGAAAAAAAAAAATGGAAAAAATCAAGGAAAGAAACTTGGTGAATATTTAGCAAGTATTTTTGAGCATTAACAGCGTATAGTATTTTTGAGTATTAACAGTGTACAACTCTGTGCTACAAAGTTTACAGGGGCTTGAGGAGTATATGTAAGTAGAAAATTAATTTCTGTTAATACTTATATCAATAGAAATAAATTTTAAATTATAAATAAAATGCCAATCGCTTTAGATTTCATTAAAAATATACAGGAACACAAACTTACACAAATATTTCATTGACAATTCATGTCAAATACCTTAATAAAATATGCTATAATCCATAAACTTGTCACTGAAATATTAAAGTAACTTTGTTATAATTCCCAGTCAAAAAGATTTTGTAAATCAAGTTTGCATTCTGAAATCTATTATAATATCTTAAATTTATATTTCAGAAGATTCAAAATGAATAGTCAGTATTTTCTCTGTAGGGTGATATAAATATAAATAAATGCAAACATAAATGCCCTATTCTAGCTCCTCAAGTTTACAATAAATCCCTGATATCTCTGACAGTTGTAAGCATGTTATAGCCTAAAACTAAAACTGAGTTTGGGCTGCAAATGACTTTAATTTTTCAAAAAAATATTGCATATGGAGATATTTGAAATCATACAAAAATATTTTATTTAGAATTGCAAATGTGGATTTATAAACATTTAATTCAGAATATTTGCCACTTATAATATAAATTTTAAGAATAGAGAATTTGCAAAGATAGGAAAATTATTTCAAACTGATTAACTTTTTCCACTACATGCTACAGATCTCAAATACCTTATTCATAATTCAAAAATTGAAAAAGTTCTGAAAACTGGAAGATTTTTATTTTTACCATTTGAAGCAAATCACTTGGTGGAAAATATAACTTTTATGGATCTAGGCTATGTGTAGTAATTTTAAAATCTCAACTACTGAGAGTCAGAACAAGATGATTGACTGAGCAAAATCCTCCAATGAATTCTCCCAACAGACACACCAATCTGAACAGCTATCAACACACAAGAGCAGTGGAAGTCAGGTGGCAGATCTTAAGGCCTGCTTTTAGTATAACAAAATGAAAAGATGCACTGAGGAAGGCAACAAGGAAAATTACTTACCACATCTCCGCTCCACAGATACCAAGACAAGCACTGAGAGAGGTACTACCACATTGGGTAAGGGAATGATGATTAAGTGCATTTAGTATCGGCCTTATACTCAAAACCCAATAGCTGGTGCACAACACTAAAATCCAGTTCTGGGCAGAGCCCCACCACCCCAATGGCCAGTGTGGACTAAGTTACTCCAACTCTGTTATACCAGGCAATAGGGACTGCCTCCACAATCCCTCCTCCAAGTTCCAGGACAGAACAAAAAAGAGAACTTCCCCTTCTGAAAAACAGGTCATGAATCCTAAAACAAGGCTCAGAGCCCATCACCATGGTGAAATCAAGCACCCAGCAGAAACTGAACACTGGGTCAATTGTTGCTGTTATTTCCTGAGCAACTTGGGGCCCTTTCAGAAAGTAATTGCCACTTCTTATGTCTGCAAGTGCTTTCTTTAGGTTTTCCTGTAATCATTTCAAGTTTCAGGCTTTCCATTAAGACATTTGAGCCACTTTGAATTTATTTTTGTACAGAGAGAGAGGGATCTAGTTTCAATCTTGTACACATGGATATTCAGTTTTCAGGACACCATTTGTTGAAGAGAATGTCTTTTCTCCCACATGTTTTGAGGTCCTTTGTCAAAAGTCAAATGGCTGCAGCTCCGTGGGCTTATTTCTGGTTCTTATATTTTATTAGTTTATGTGTGTATTTTTGTGGTATTACCATGTTATTATTTTACTATAGCTCTGTAGTACAATTTGAAGTCAGTTATTGTGAGGCCTATAAAATTTATATGAAATTTCAAACATTTCTGAGAAAACAAAGCCATAAAAGAGAGAAGAGAACAAAGAGGAATGCATTGTGCTACCTTAACTCAAATAACACAACAAAGCTGGAGGAATCAAAACAGCACGATGCCAGTATAAATGGATTCCTAAACCAGTCAAGGAGGTAATCTCAGCTACATGGGAGGCATAGACAAGATGGTCTTGATCAGAGATTTGTCTTGGGTAAAAAACACAAGACCCTATGTAAAAAAATAAATAAGGTAGAAAATGCCTGAAAGAATAACTCAAACAAGAGAGTGCCTGCCAGAAAACACTAAGCCCTGGGTTCAAACCCCAGTATAGCCAAAAGAAAGAAAATGTAGAAACTGACCAGGAGAACTCACTATAGAGTCTAGAGATAAACTCACAATTTTATAGACAACTAATTTCAGACAGATGTTCCAAGAGCTTACACTGGAGAAAAAATAATTTTTCAATAAATGGTGTGGGGAAATTGGATGACAAGATACAGAAGAATGAAGCTAGACCCCTATTTCTCAACAGTTACAAAAAATTAACACAAAATAAATTAAGTACTTACATAAAACTATGACACTACTAGGAAAAAATACAAGGAATGCTTAAGGATCTTAGAACAAGTAAGTATTGTTTGGATAAGACCCCAAAAGCAGAAGAAACAAAATAAAAAATAGACAAGGAGAATTACATGAAGCTAAAAAGATATTTCACAGCACAGGAAACAGTCAACAGAGTGCAGAGACAATCCACAGAGTGGGAGAAAATATCTGAAATGTAAACATCTGGCAAGAGATTAACATACACAATCAAAATTTGTATCAATTTATAATTTGCACAAATAACAAATAGTCTGATTGAAAAGATGGGCAATAGTTCTTTGCAGCTGTTTCTCAAAAGAAGACAAATAGCAATCACAAACAGGGACTCACATCACTTTTCATCAGGAAAATGAAAGTCAAAACCCCAATGAGATACCACCTCACCCTGTGAGAATGACTTCCTCTAGAAGACTCAAGATGTGTGTGAATATGATCAAAGTACATTATACATGTGGATGAAAAAAAGCATAATGAAACTCACTAAAAACTATTAACAAAGTTGAAAGGAGGAGGGGAAAGTTAAGAAAGTAATAAAAGGGGTGACTTTAATCAAAGTACATTATGGGCATGTATGGAAATATAGCAACGAACCCTATTTATACAATTATTAAAAATAAATACAAATTTTTTAAAAGACTAAAGATAACACGAGATGCTGAGAATGTGAAGAAAAGGAAATTCTTGCACATTGTTGGTGGGAAAATAAATACTTTCATTATGCAAAAAATTTAGAATGAAATTATCATATAATCCAGCAATTCAATACTAATGTAAATATCCAAAGGGATATGTGGATCATTATGTCAAGGAAACTTCTCTACTCTCATATTCACAGCACTATTCACAATAGCCAAGAAATGGCAACAACCTAAGTGTCCATCAACTGATGAATTGTTAAGAAAATGTGGTACTATTTAGCCATAAAATACATAAAATTTTATCGTTTATGACAACATGGATGAAACTGGGGATTGTTATGTTAAGAGAATAAGTCAAACACAGAAATGCAAGAACCTCATGGTATTTCTCCCCCATTGGTGAAGTAGTTTCTACACGTCTCATTTTTCCATTTTCATACATGAGTACTAATATTTCCATTACATTCAACCTCCTTAACCCTTTCCTTATATGCTTCCCCTTCCACTGGTACCAACCTCCAAACAAATGATTGAAAAATTAAAAACAATCTCAATTTTAAGATTCATCATTTTACTCCATAAATATTACAAAATTTATTTTTTGAGCAAGCTTAGAAGGAATACATAATCTATACTCTATTATTCAACTCTGAAATATTCTGTATTTCAAAACACATCATGCCTATAATTTTACAAAAGGAGACTGTGGGTCTGTAAAACCCATGCTTTTGATTTAGTAATATTATAATATTAGGCTAGAATGCTAAGAGAGTTTGGGCACAAGCAGAATCTTCTTGCAGCTCATCATGTCTAAGTTTTGCTCAGGGAAATGTTAGGAACATTTTTATATCAGTACTATCAGATAACTCCATCATCTGGTACTCCTTTAGTTGTTTTTTTCTTTTTCTTTCTTTCTTTTTTTTTTTTTTTAGCAGTACAGTGTTTGAACTTAGGATCTTGCACTTGCTAGGCAGGCTCTCTACTACTCCACCAGCCCCCTTTAGTTGTTCTTTATTGTTTATTGTTTTTTTTTTTTTTCATTTGTAAGTCTTATCTCCTTTATGTCTAATTGTTTTTTGTTTTGTTTTAGACTTTGTTTATTTTGTAAAGATAATTGTAGGAAGTGAGTAATGTCAGTTTATCTCTTGAGAAGTTTATAATTACATCCAGAAAATCTCAAGGGGTGCTAGGGATGATATTTACTTTTAGTTGTAATCTTTTTGCTTGTTGTTTTGTTTTTTTGTTCAGCACCTGGGATTGAACCCAGGGCTTCCTGCTTACTAGATGAACACTCTATCACTTGAGCCACACCCCCAGCCCTTTTGTTTTTATTTTCTTTTTTGAGATAGGATATTGCTATCTTTTCCTGGACTGGTTTTAAATGCATGATACTTTTGTCTTCATCCCTGCAGTAGCTGGGATTATACATATGAACCACCATGACCAGCTAGTCCTTGGGTTTTGTTGTTTAAAGATAACAATGCAAAGTATGAAAGGCATTCTAAGTATACCTCTTAATGTTGAAAGACACTGAGCTCCAATTTTTACATATCTAGAAATTAGAGACAGTTAAATGTATGACTTGGGTTATGACTACTTTATACAGAATTCAAAAGAAACAGTTAGAGAAACCATGGAAAGACTGGAGCTGTGGCTCAAGTTGTAGACTACTTGCCAAGCAAGCATGAGGAAGTGAGTTCACTCCAGTGCCACCAAAAAGAAAATATCTTCAGTGGTGGGACTCTAGTGGTAGAATGCATGCCTAGCAAGTACTAGACCTAAGTTAAAAACCCCACTGTGGCTGAAATAAACAAATAAGGTAATCGTATCATATCGGCCAGGAAAATACTTCAGAAACATCCATGACATATAAAATGTGTTGAAAGAGATATACCCATACTCACGCTATTGTGAGCCTGACAGGGAATAGCATAGATACAAAACTACTATAGAAGTTTATACAGTTTATACATTGTAATTCTAATGATCTTTGTGGCAAAAATTCTAAAAAGTATAATGTAGCTTCTTATAATTTTTTGAAAAAGAGTCCTGACCAACATTTTGCCATTTTCCAACTTACTAAAATAATCATTACAAACATTAACTACTGTATTTTGCTATTGCAAAAAGATATGAAATTATTTTTTAATTATACGTACAAATAGCAATAGAATCCAAAAAACCTATAGAAAAATATGTAAATAGTTGCTATAGTTAGGTGATGGGAAAATGGAATTTATTTGTTTGATTGTAGTGCTGAGGCTTGAATCAAGGCCTTGCACATGTTAAGCAAGTGCTTTACCACTTGTATTTTATTTTAATAAAAATATCATCATTGTTACTCTGGAGGGCATTTTTTGAAATACCAAAAAACTTCATGCTTGGTGTTACAAGTAGGTAAAAGCAGGAATTATTTAATTTTTATATGAATATACTTTTACATCTAAACTACATGTGCATGATATGGAGAGATGACACTAATAATGGACTGTTCAGTAAAAAGATAAGTTGCAGAACTGCATGTACAGTGTAATCCTATTTGTATAGGAATAAAACACCATGTACTGTGTAAAAAATTTTTCCAAAAAAATGGCTTGCAGACAGTGTTAATATTAACTCTGATTTCTCCCTTCTGTCTGCTACAATTTTCACTGTCTTTTGGATATGTAATTCTTTTGGGCAATTTCTTAAAAATCCCATATTTTCTGTTTGTCCTTAGAACAGTTGTAGGATTACCTAGTTTACCAGTTCAGAATTAGACTTCCTTGCCAATCATTGACTTATATGAAATTAAAAGGAGAGAGTGCCATAATTAGATTTAAAAATCCAGGCTTCCATTTGTTTCCATTAATAGCAACTTAATTTTAATATTTCTTTTAAATATTATAGATGAATAGTCCTGATCATATAATCTGGAGGAATAAATGTCACTTTTCTGTATACAGTGACCTACAAATATATATATATTTAGATTGGATATATCAAATTAATATTATTAGTTAATTATTAATTGGATAAATTGAGGACAATATGGCTATCTATTTAGAAACCTTTAGAAATATGTGGAGATATATGTATATGTGTGTATATAGAGACACATATGTTTAGAGCTCTATAAATTTATAGTTCTATGCAGGTCTTAATAGAATTAAATTATACACATCATTGTATAACTTGCATCTCTGTGCAGATATAATACTGTAAGTTTTGAAAGCATTGATAATTTGATTTGTTTTTTTTCTGTGTATCCCTAATTTAAAGAAAGACAATAAGTAAAGAGTTGATGCCTATCTAATTTGTTGAGACATTTTAAAAATTTAGGTTGCAAAATCATTTTTGCAACCTGTTTCAAGGGTTGCGCTGCAGGCTTCTTCATTATTATGCATTGATAAATGTGATTCAGTCCATTAGATAAATGCATGTAATGCCTTGTAGTAACTGTAATTGAGATACTTTCTGTGGAAAATGTAACATAACTTGCTGAGGAAAATTTACAGTGAAGTGATTCAGGAAATGTTCTATATGATTAGGTATAGAAAAAAAAAGAACCAGCTACCTAATGCTATTAAAGTGATAGATGCTTTATTTGTGTCTGTAATATAAGCTAATAAATGAAATAATCAAATTATTAGAGTTGTATATGTATATGCAATTGCTTGAGTTTGCAAACATCCTACCGTCCAACAATACAATGCACAACAAAAAAGGGTAGCATTAACTAGTAGCTTATTTCATGTCATGAACAAGAGCTCTGAACAGAGAAGATTGCTGACAGTGTTTCAACTGCTCCATAATGCAGGGATGTTGGGAGGATACCTCTGCAATTGCCTTCACATTCTATGCAGAGTCTGAGCCAATCTCTAAACAAAATTACAAACTTGGTTTAAAAATAGACTCTTTTTTATGCCAAAGAAGATTATCTTTCCTAGAAGCCTGTTTGAATAACCTTGCAAGTCCTTGGAAACAGTTGGTCAAATAACCACACCTAAACTGCAAGGCCATTTGAAAAATTATTATGGGACAATGGGGAAGGAAGTGACCTAATCGCCTTAGAGCTACCAAGTTTATCATTAAAGATAATGGAAAACCTATAATTATAAATCAAGGAATGAAGTAATGCCTATTGAGTAGGCAGTGATCACTACCTTATAAAGAAACTGCTTCAAGTTAGTAGATTCTAAAAGGATATCTTCTGTGAAATTAATTACACAAGTCTTAAAAATTCTAACTCTAATGATTTCCATCCACTGTACTACAATTTTTAATCTTTTACCTTTTTAAATGTAAACTGATTAGACTGTGTCAGTATTTAGAGTTATATCTCTGTGTATATATATATATGTATATATATATAAATATATGTATGTATACATGGGTAACATATGTATGTATTATATATATAATATATATATATATATCTTACCCATGTTTACTAATATTTAATTTATCATTCAATCTTGTATTGCATAGTATTCTGTGGTGCCATTTCCTTCTTAGAGAATATCCTTTTTATTTATTTATTTATGTGAAGTACTATTGGTAAAAACTTCCTCAATTTGGTTTATCTCAGAAAATCCTTATTTTGTTTTTATGCTTAAGGTACATTTTTTCTAATTATAGAATTCTAGGTGAATGGTTATTCACAGCCTTTCAAATATTCTTTCATTCACTTCTGTCTTTCATTTTGGTATTATGAATTTAGTTATCCATCTGATTATAATTCATCTTTAAGAAATCTACTACTTGGCTGACTTATTACCTTTTTCCTTTTGGTATGCTGAAATTTTTTTATGCACGTAGGTACAAATTTCTTTATCTTACTAAATCTGAGGTTCATTGAGATTTTGAATATGTAATGTTTGCTCTCACCATAATCTAAAATGCTGCTGCATTACTTATTTTTCTCTATTATTTCCTTATGAAATATAATTAAATGTATGCCAGATCATCTCATTCTTTCCTCCATTTTCTTGAATTTCTTTTTCATATATTTCTTTTTACTCCATACTCAATAATCTGCAATATATTATTGCAGATTATTATCTTTTGGTTTGCCAATTCTTTTGAGTTAGTTCTAATAGATTTTTGGTGCTTATTTTAGTTAAAATTTACTTTTCAATATATTAATCTCTGTAAAATATACTGCACTTTTTGACCTGCTTAACTTCTGTTGTAATATATCACTTTTTAATAATATTTTGGTATATTTCATACAATTACTCTATTCTACAGCAGATAATGCTAATGACCAGAGTATTGATGAGTATAATTTTAAGTTAATTGCTATACAAACTATCATTTATAATGGCTTATTTATCGTGAGTTTCATGATTTTTATCATCAGCTAATATTATTTGGAATTTTAGCAGTGCCTGTTAGAAAACTGTATTACCGAAGAGAGAATTTGGTTTTGCTTGTTCCTCTGCCCGAGAGGGATTAAAAAATCCATTACCGCCTTAAGTTAATCATTGTCTTGTTTATCTTGGAACCATGGGATATTATATATTCTGGTTGCACATCTTTGTGCAAATGGAGTTTTCACAGAAATTTTAAGGAGAAACTAGTAGTTTTTTACCCTTGCTAGGGATTATGGTGAGACAAGTATCACTCTTAGCAAAGCAGGGGTTTTGTATTTGTTTGTTTGTTATTGGATTTATTTACTGAGAGTGAATTACAGTTTAGGAAAGGGGACCAAACTCATCCCTGCTTTGAGCCTTGGCTTTGTCTCTTGTTCTCACACAGAGCATATGTTCATGACAGTAATCATCTAAAACAGAGGCCAGAAATTAGAGGATGCCCTCAGGAAAATGGCCCAATAGTTTTCAATACATTTCCCTAGACTGATGCTTTTATGATGCATTTGGCCTCTCATTTCCCCTTTATTTACAACTTCCTAATACATCCAAAGCAATTCTTGTATTTCATTCAATCTTTTTACAGAAGTTTTACAGCACAAATTTCAGACTTAATTTAAGATATGTAAGCAAGATTGCCTTGGTTTGAATCTTAACTCTGTCACTTACTTGCTATAAGACTCTGAACAATTTACATAATTTACATGATTCTCAGTTTCTTTATCTGAAGGGCTCAGGCAGAATGGCAGATATAATAATGTCTTCATAATGGCTTAATCTGAAGAATACATGAGTTAATTCATTTCAAATTCTGAGTCCTCAATATTTACATATATTCAATATTGTGTGGAAAGAAAAAGCCAGTTATTTTTTCAATAAAATAAAATGATGATTATAATTAGTTTCATAGTCAAAATTAGATTCTGAAATCAACCACAATGATATTTGGGAAGTAGATATTCTCTAGAAATCAAGACAAAAATAATTTTAAATTGGCCATTATGTAAAATTTCTTGATTTAACAGAAATACAACCCATGTTAATCATCTAGGATCAGGGGAGCTGCCACATTACAGGAGTGCATAGTTTTGCCCAAGTCATCATCGTATTAGGAAATAGAATTCTTGACTATAAACACATTGGATGAAGATTTGCAGTGATAAAGAATGAAGATTCTTTTGACTTTCTAAATTTTGGCATCAAGTCTTTTTATTTATTCCTCATACTGACTAAAGCATTTTCCATATTTTGTGCAACAAGTAAAATGCTTGCCTTTTGTCATATATCATATTTCCAAATGACCCTTTACCTAAAAAAGAAAGTATTTTTGAGAATTTGATTCCCAGATTTGGAAAGTATACTCTTAACTGGAAAGTTGTAACACAAAATACATGTGCTCATATAGTAGTGTTGGGATATAAGGCTGAAAGGCTTCCCTAATTATTTGTTTTGTTATTTTAAATTAAAAATCAAAGTTGAGATGATTTAAGAGAAAAGTAATGTAAAATAAAAGACTTTTAAACAGATGTTCATAAAAAATTTTTCTATTTTGTGAATTACCTTATTTAACAGCAGCCCCCACTTATTTGCATTTTTTAAGTCTAGTGTGAAGATGACTTATAATCTAGAAATAAAAATAGACATCCTTTAGTTCAGATTTATTTCAGATTAAATATTAAGACAACTCAGTCTGTGAGTTAAGCACATGCTAGGTTCTCAATAAACATTTCTCAATAAATCAATACATACATTAATATTGTGCATTAAAGAGGTGATTTTTCTGAATATTGCCACATTCATAAAATTTATGATATTTAAATTTTTACTTTGCTAATTTTATTACACTTTCTACTTTTGAAAATGGAATATATGTCCATTATATCTGTATATTTCTTGGCATAAATTTTAGTTAGCCCTTCCTCCTTTACTTAATTTGGGTTTTAAATTATTTATATCAGCTTCCAAATTATAAAAATTTCCCAAATTGTGTTCATTGAAGTTATCTTGTTTTCTCTATGTCTTTTCTGCATAATGTTGATACACTAACCATATTATTAATTATATATTAACTATATTGTTTATCTAAGATGTCATTAATAATTACATATTCTTCTTTCTGTTCTCTTCTTCTTTAACAAGTTCATTAAATTCTTGGCCAAATTATTAAATTCTAGGAAAATGTTGCATGTACATTCATTTCAACAGATTTTCAGAAGCATCACTCTTAGGAACTTCATAAGATAAGCAAAAGTAAGATATTTCCTCCATAAACTATGCAATTACCTGTATGTAATTCCATTTTTTCAAAAAATTTCACAGTGAAAGTCATTCTCTTTTATGGCATTAGGCCTACAAGTAGCAACAGATGCACTCACATGTAATGAAACACAGGGCCCCAATTTGGTGCTGCTAGTCAAGAGTTTCCTCTTATAGGACATGTCACTTTTGCACTCAACAAGCTCTCCTGCTAAATTAATCTTTGGTTGGCATTTATGTCTACTTGAAACTAACTTGCCACTTCCTCAGTATGGCACCATGACAAGCTAACAGATGGGCCTAAAGACATGCATGCCAGATGATCTGAATGACAACCAGGTTTAAATATTATGGGATACATTTTCTTCCTCAAACACTGAAATAAGGATCCACACCAAATATCTGTATATCTAAAAAACATAAGAAAGTGTTTACCATTTCAGCTTTATATAAATTTAGAACTATTTTTCAAATTTATAACAAAATTAAAGAAAAAATATGACCATATTTACATTTTTGTGTGTATCTGTGCATACATCAGTTAAATGAAAGGGAAGCCAAACTTAGCATTCCAAGAGTCCTAAGAATTAGAGAGGAAATGAAAGAGGATTTGCCTTAAAGCCTTAGAATAAGCAAACTGAGCTACCTGGTTCTTAGTCAACATCCTCCTCAAATATTTTGCCTCAGTTTCACAAGTTTTCTGTCTTACTCCTTGGATACTGTGCATCTGGTGCTCCTGGTTTACTTAATTTTGTTACTCACTCTTCCTTATTCTTTACTACCTGTCTCATACTTCTTGTTCCTAGTCTAACTTTTAACCTTCTAGTTACCAAAATCTCTAAAAGTCTAGACTTTGCATTGTCAGTTTGACTGTACTTATTTTAACATACTGTCATTATTTTTTTCTTTTTTATTGTTCTTAACAATGTTAATGTCTTCCATGTACTGTGATGTGCTTAGTCATTGCACCCAGTGTTTCAATAGCTTATACTGCTAATATTTTATCACGTCTTTACCTCTCTTTTATCTTTTCTGTTTTAGTTTTGGCCCTATTGTTACTCTTGTTAAGAAATCACAGGTTTAAATATTTCCACACTCAATAACTATATATGTGTGTGTGTCTGTATACATTTTTAAAAATATGTTTGCAGAATATGAGCAAATTAATATTGTAAGTGATATGGTTAAATCTTCCAAAATAACTAGCTTGCTTCTCAGGGTAGGAGCATTTAAGGATTTAAGCGTCCTATAATTTGTCTGGGTTTGCACAATAAAGGTTAAAAGAGAAATGTAAGATAATTAGACAACATGGAAACAAAAACATTCCCAACAAAACATTGTTTACCACAACCTAATATGTGATGAAAATATTTTATTCTCCAGAACTTTTCCAACATTGAACTTGGATTTCCACTGAAATTCCTTGAAGTCTTATGTAGTTTAAAGGGAATTTATATAATAATTTAATATTGCATTTTACTTTTGAGAAAGTAGGATTGCATCATTGTATAGGTTTGTAAGCAAACTTATATGTAAAAGAACTTAAATGCTTCCTGACTTCCCTGACTTTACAGGGTCATCCTTCTTGAGCGATTATAATAAGGCCATCCAAAGAGTTTTTTAAGAAGGCTTATAGTCTACACTTCTTCACCCCTTCAGTAGATTTTTCAGTAGTAAACTTACATGTAAAGCTACTACTTAACATAACATTCCCATAGGTGTAAATCAACCTCAGTAATTTCCAAAATCACCCAATACCCTGAGCAACTAATTGAAAAGTCATAACTATTTGTCAAACATAATTTTAATGGGTCAGTTAGAGATGAATCAATTCGGGTTGTAACACACTTATACATGGAAGCAATGCTAGGAATCTCTCTGTATAGCTATCCTTACCTCAACTAGCAAAAATGCTTTGTCTTTCTTATTATTGCTTATGTCTTCTCTTCAACAAAATTGGAGAAGAGGGTAGAACAGGTTCTGCCTGGAAGCGAGGGGGGAAGAGAGAAGGGGTGGAGGCAGGAGGGAGAAATGACCCAAACAATGTATGCACATATGAAAATATGAATAAAGACTATTTTAAATAGCCCCAAAATGGCAAATAATTATAATAACATTAATTTCAAAGATATTTGGTATTTGGAATAAGAATGACCTGTGGAATTAACCAGAGGTAATCTAGTTATGTTGAACCCTTGCCCCCATCTCAGGACCAATGCTTTATTTTTATGAAAATATGTGATCTTTAGCACTCTAATTTCCTTTTTGAATTTAGGTATTTTTGTAATTATTTGTTACATGATTTTTTTCTTAACCATCCTTTTTTACACTGAGTTATATATCCAGTTGTCCTTGATGATCATACCTATCCAAGACAGGGGATCATAACCTATAAGAAGCTTGCTGTCCTATTTCAAATCTGTGGCATTACCTTAGAGCTCATCTGAAGGCTGTACGTATGGCTTAAGTGATAGAGCACCTGCTTGCAAGTGTGAAGTCCTGAGTTCAAACCCTAGTATTCCTCCCAAAAAGGGGAAGAAAAGTCTAATCTGTATTATTATATTTCAGGAACTGGGCTTCACTTCTATAGTCTGGGGATTTCTTAATATCTGAAGGTATTAAATAGGATGCTCATTTTCCTTAACAAACTCATAACAATGAATTTATATGAAATTACACATGGTGGTCAAATGGATTGGAAATTATGATTATGGATTGGCTTATTTTCTCATTTTGGATAAATTAATATAGGAAGTCAAATTCTAATGTGATTTCTTAGTGACCTTGGGAAGCAAATCAAGGGCTGTTAGATGTCAACACCTAATGTTATCTCTATCCAAGGCTAATGTAGAGCTGCTGAAATAGCTGTGTCCTTTAATTTAGGGCAATAGCAAGGGTTTTGAGAGACATTCCCTTATGCATATATATATGTATGTATGTATTATGTAGGCATTTCTGTGTGTATGTATGAGTATACACATTTTCCAAATCTCCCAAGAAAATATCAGTACTGCTTCTAGTTAATACCTCTTTAACTATTACTAATTTTATTTGGGGTGCCATCAACCCTCACAATAGAAACCTGTATGTATTATCTAAGAGTACATATTTCATTGCCTGTCTCTCAAATGGAATATCATATCCCTCCCTGCTTAGTTTGGAAACCTTAACTGATAAAGATGACAAGACTAATATGAAAAAATTATCTTAAAGTGTACAGCTTACACACCTTTGCAGCCTGAAGCTGAACTTTCAGCCTAAATTTTTACTTCAATATTACCTCATAGTTTTTTGTTTGTTTGCTTGTTTAAAAACCTTTTTCCTCTTTATTCATATATTCATATGTGCATACATTGTTTGGATCATTTCTCCCCCTCTCCCAACCCCTCTCCCCCCACTCCCTCACTTCCAGACAGAACCTGTTCTGCCCTTTTCTTCAATTTTGTTGAAGAGAAGACATAAGCAATAATAAGAAAGACAAAGCATTTTTTTCTACTTGAGATAAGGATAGCTATACAGAGATTCCTAGCATTGCTTCCATGCACAAGTGTGTTACAACCCGAATTGATTCATTTCTACCTGACCTCTTCACTACTTCTTGGTTACCTTCCCATATTGACCTCTGTCACTTTAAGGTATTATCTCCTCTGCAGTGGAGACATCAGACACTTTCAAGTTCTGGGTTTTCTACCTAACCCCATTCCTCCCAAATGTGTTCTTTCCTCAGTGTGTGACCCAAGTTCAACAACACTGCTGCATTTGCCTTAGATCTAAAGTCCACGTATGAGGGAGAACATAGTTTTTGGTTTTCTGAGCCTAGCTAACCTCACTCAGGACGATGTTCTCCAGTTCCACCCATTTAATTTTTTTATTTCCTTTATTCATATGTCCATATAATGATTGGGTCATTACTCCCCACACCTCCCTCCAGCCCCCTCCCTTTCTCCCCACCCCCTCTCTCTCACCCCCACTCCCTTGCTTCCAAGCAAATACTGTTTTGCCCTTATCTCTAATTTTGTTGAAGAGAGAGTATAAACATTACCTCGTAGTTTTTGAAATTCAGCATAATGACTTATCAAAGCTACTTGTAGGAGGCTAATAACTTTGCCAAAATGCTATAGCATTAAAACAAAAGTCAAATTTTGAAAGAATGGTTGAACAAACTCCTTTGTTTTTTGATGGCACTGGGGTTTGAACTCAGGGCCTTCTGCTTGCTAGGCAGTCACCTGACCCCTTGAGCCACTCTGCCAACCCAAGAAGCATCTTTCTTGTTTACAAGTTTGAGCCTTGGATTAGTATATTGAGACAAATGTATCCTAGGCTAATTTCTAAATGTTTGTCATAAATTCATCTTTTAGCACTTACTCATCCTATTCAAGGACACCAGTTTGCCTTCTTGCCTCTCATTATTAAGGTTGGCACACAGACACCTATAGTTTTGATTTCTGGGCAATTTCTATAATCCAGAATCTGGCTTTCACTTCTAATATCTACAGACTAAGCATCAGCATGTTTTTAATTAACCAACCAACTTTGATCACTTTTATTTTCTTTGAAGAAGGAAAAGCTTTTTATCTTATTGATACTGCTGACTATGGTTCCCTTAGACAAGGGGAGAATTTGTACACACCATTTGATCTTAGACTCATCTTTTTATTAATGCTTCAGAGGCCTGAGAATATCTTCGGTACCAGAACAATTTCTAGAAACTTGCAAGCCATCATCCCTTCTCTACATGCTGAGCATACCATGTAGGAATGACTCCTGTTATGGAGAAATTTTTCTCACTGCATTGATTTAGTTGACCTTGACTGTGGTACAGATTTCCTTTCTGGACTAAAAAAGTACAACTTGTGTTGAAATCCATATATATGGTTGACATTTGTCCCTTCATCTGTGCAAAGGAACAGTAAGAAATTCAAATGGAAGAGACATGTTATTTGAGTAAGTACTCACCCAATAAGGAAAAGACAGGCAATTGGAATGTTAACCTAGGACTCCATACTGTATTTTCTACAGAAAGAATAAAGCACCTATCTGCAACCATAGTGGCTGCCAAAGAAATAATTTTTAGTGTAAAGGCCTTTAATATTGTTAAAAGGAGAGAAGTGGGAATTAAATTCCAGGAAGAATTTTAACTTACATGTGATACAGCAATAGTAAAAGCTTTTCAAAAACTCCTTGTCTTAATTATACACAGTTTTGCACTTTCATCTAGGGCTATCTTAATTCCCTTAACTTCTACACACACACACACACACACACACACACACACACACACACACACAGAGAGAGAGAAGAAACAAACAACGAACAATGCCACATGTATATATATAGACACACATTGCCAAAACATTATTACAGTAAACCCTATAATTATTCCAATCATATTTACTCATTTAGAAAAGCTGGGACTCATTATTTAAAGGGACAGCTATGGTGGTTAAGAAAAAGTACATATAAAATTCCAATTGGTATCAGAACACATTAATCTCTTTTTCCAAAAAATGTGCAGAGCAGCTCATTTGGAATGGCTCAGGGAGTAGAGTGCCTGCTTAGCAAGCACTAGGCCCTGAGTTCAAACACCAGTACTTCTAAAAAACAATGTGCAGAACAAACTCACATTGAGATTTTTAAGATAGGAAGCTCCTGCACAGTTAGGTTATAACTCTCTAAGAACCTAAAAAGTGTGACTATATCGAAAGTAGTCATCCTAGGAGGAATGCCTTTCTTGCTTGAACCCACAGTACTATATTTGTAACGTTTTCATTATTTCGCCTTTTTACAATAACATCCCAATATGTTTTCCACTATTAAATTGAATGCTCGTTGAATACAGAATCCACATTGGATGCAAATTGATATCACTTGACTGTTTAATAAATATTTGTGGTATAAATGTCTAAGAAGCAATAAGCAAAGAGCATCTCTGACTTGAGGTAAAATAAAATATAATAATACAAGTATGGATCATAAAGTTGCTATGCCAACCTTTATCATGTGAAATGGAATAAGCTCACTGTTTCCTCAGAATTTTAGGTTCCAGTAAATAATGAAACTTTGTACATAAATTTAGAGAAATCTTGTCAATAAATAGCCATTAACTTTTAGTAATTTCATCTTGATCAAACCTCAGTCCTTTGCCTGTTTGTCCCTTGTCTTGCTAGTTACTACCCCCTAATAAAGTACAGGAAAGGAGTATAGGTCAAAATAACCATTTTCAGAGAGTATTGAAAGAAAGCAATACCATAAAATGAGTCTTACTGTAAGTCTTTAATGCTTAGGTAAGACCCCAGACATGGCATGTAGAAGGGATGACTCTGTATATCTCCCATGAAGATAAATTCAGGGAGTGCATGTGCAGGAGCCGTCCTGACTTGGTGTTTTGAAACTTCAAAATCTTGGTACAGTTCTTTAGGGTTTTGCGGTGAGCTGGCCAAGCATGTGTGAAAGTAATCAAAGCTGAGACTTAGTAGCATTTGAAGTTGTCTGATCTTCACAGACACATGCTGCTATCCATGCTTCAGCTGCTCTGAGGCTACATGGAGTGGGGGGATGGTAAGTAATTGGCACTTGACTGAACAACACAGGAATATTGTGTTTCTTTGAGAAGGAATTTGGGGCACTACACCAAATCTTAAAAAACATATATTGTATTTTCGTTTTTGTTTTTAGTGCTGTGAGCAGCTAATATTTTACTGTAACAGGGATCCTTTCACAGATATTATTCCAGACACAGAAAAAGCAAGACATTGGTGGTGGTTCCTAGAAACAGTCCACAGCAGAAACTGAGTGCAAGTCACAAGCCTCAATTACCAAAGTGAATGTTACCTAGTTGGCGAATATAACATTCCAAAAATAGAAGGAAAGAGTCTTAAACTCTGTTGGATTCTGCAAGTCAATCGCTTTGCCTCAGGGCCTCACATCTGCCAACCCTAGATGCAAAAGATCAAGGTCAAAAGGGAGTGAGGGAAGTGTATTAGAGACAGGAATGTTTCACTGACCTTGTGATGGAGCTAACTAAAAGGAAAAAAAACCCATTAATGTGGTACTTATGCTAGTTGCAAGAAATATATAACTTTTCTTGATTCTAAAAGAATCGTCTTAACACTGTATGAATTTCATTTTTTCTGCCTTAAAGGCAAAATATGTTTCTCTTAGATAAACCTCACCTTTGAAAAAAAATCTGTTAATTTGTTCATTAAATCCAATATTAAGAGATTGTAGAGTTAAAAATATAGTTATTAATTTGGAGAAGCCACTTCCAGATGGATGATTGGCACTGCTTAATTGGAAACAGAAAATTCCATGGTTAAAGTTATCAGTGTCACTCATGAGCTTGGTTCATGTGTCTCCTGCTCATAATTGGCGTGCTCCATTGGCTGTGCTTGTGTCATTTGTAGTTTCTTCTATCACTCCAAGCTATGACTTCTACAGTAAAAATGTATGCACACTACTCTGAATACAACAATCAATGGATTCCTTTACTAGATAAAAGTGAACTTTATGTAATTATACCAGATTTTTCTTATTAATTAATTATGCTAACAATTGCTTTTCTTATTATTCCATTATTTCTCCCTTTTGTGATAATTCCTTTTTCCATTTCATACACAATTTTTTGATTTCTGAGTTGATTTGATGCTGCTGCTGTTAGTACTATAATCAGGATTTTTGTTTACATGGTTAGTTTTGTATTGCAAGAATTATTTTCTTTGTCTCTCAGGAAGAGATGATTGTTATTTTTCATTTTAAAAGCAGTATTTATTGATGCACAGAGCTGAAAATCAAGCAGGGATAGCTAGCAATGATAAGCAAAGAAGTCATTCATCTTGGTAGTTAGGTCAACATTTTCACATCTGTTTTTTAAATTTTATCTTATTTTTGAGTTAGCATGCACTAATACTACAAGGAAATTCATTGTAATAATTCCATGCATGCGTACAGTGTACCTTGAACATGGTCATCCCCTCTGTTGAATTTCTATTCTCTTATATTCCTCCTCCCACCATTTTTAAACAGTGTTTGGTGGGTTTCCTTATTCTGTATTCCTAAATATACATGTAGCACACTTCCATCCTCTTTGCCCCTCAGTGTCCTTTCCTTTCTCTCTTCCCCTTTCTGCTGATCCCTTCCAGATAGCCACCCATAAATATGTATATCCCACTATCCCATTATTATTATTATTATTATAGCATCATCATCACCACTTTAGGCCTAGGTTCCACAAATAAGCTAGAACATGTGATACTTGGCATTTAGAGCTTGATTTAACTTACTCAGTATGATGATTTCAAGTTTCATCCATTTTCCTGTAGTTGAGATCATTTCATTTTTCTTTATGGATGAATAATATTCCATAATATGCATATATACATATAATATTTTCTTTACTCATTCATCAGTTGTTAGGCATGTTGGCTATTTTCACACCTTTTTTAGAATCTTGCACTCTGGCTCAAGTGGTAAAGACTGTAAATCTATACTACTTATTTACAAATAACCCAAAATAAGTAATGTTAACATGTTTATTGCTGCTATTTTAATATTAAAAATAAAAGGTTGAAACTATTACTTGCATATCTCTATTGAAATACTACTATATTTTGTGACTTTGTATGATTGTGTATTTGTATGTGTGTGCACGTATGTGTGTGTGTAACTCTAAACCTGGTCATTAATTTTATATAAGTAAATATGTTTTTTCACAAATAACAATACAATTACTAGAGCATGCTACTTTATTTCATACAAAAAAATTAGAGCATAGCTTGAAAACTCATCAGAGACTTTAGCTTTTTCTTGATATAAAAGATTTGGGGAATATCACCAAAATATCTGAAAATAGCAATGTGTGACTATTCTGTTTATTCATGGAAGTAAATGTATTATTATTCATGCATATTGCATTCTTTAAAAGAACTGGTGGCATTGTTTGACTTTAAATTAGGAGCAATTCATTTTACAAATATTTAATCCCTAGCTAATAGAGTCCCCAAGTTCCCTTATTGAATTAGCATGAAAAAGTTCTCCATTTATCCTAGTAATATTTCACATAATTGAAAGGAAAGGAAATTGAATCTCTGTTGAAAGGGATGTGAGTAACCGAGAAGGCATCAAGAAGTGATGTGACATCACATGATGTCTTAAAGCCTTCCACATACATATTTTATCAAGGTTGCCATAATCTGTCAGATTGTCATCCATTGTAGTTGTTAAACTTTCTCCTAAACTCAGTCTTCTTTTCTCAGTTTTCTCTTCTGACTTAGGATTTTCCTCCACAAAACTGTCAACAAACTAGTGATTCTTATGCTATCAGTGTATGATGAAATATTTATTCCCGTATCTAGTTGTCCTAAAAAGTGTATAATTTAGAGATTTCTAACATTGTGTAGTTATTCATCCTAGTAACTCTCCTAACTCTAAGAAATGATCTCTAAAATATACTTTTGCAGCATTTATGTCCCAAGTGATACTGTGTTTTTATGCTAAGCATGATTTTGTTCGCCATGGGTCCCTATCTTTAGGTACTTTATACTCTCTTATGAAACTGAAGTGAAATATCATATACACACAAAAATATAAAACTTGCAAGATTTAAGGAATCATGGTAACTAGCACAACTGCTACCTATGAGACAAGCACATGACAACTTTGTCATGTCCCAGAAGTTCCTTTGGTATTCATCTTTCTGGTAGCCACTTGCTCCCTGAAGAACAACCTCTCACTCAGATTATGCATTAATTGCCAGTTGTTTTCCTTTACCTAGTTCTTGCCAAGGGTACTGTGTATTCTTTTTAATGTTTATATAAACTAAATCTACTTCATTTCTAATGGCTCACTTATTGTGCTTTGAGAATGATGATTGGAGTGCATTTTTATTAGTGTACAATGCTGTCTTGTGGGTATGCCATGACTTATTTTTCAATTCTAATACTGATATGTTTCTGGATTATTTCCAGTTTTTCTATTTTCAAGAATAGATATTTATGTCCATTTGTGCATATTTTCTGATACCTTTGTGTAACTAAAGGCTTTTAAGGAAGTGCATGTTCAACATTGCTAGAGAATGAGAATATTTTCATCCCTATACCTATTGATCAGTGATGGAAAAAGTGTTTTCGCTTTTATGTTTACTGTCATTAAAAATTACATGTTTTGAAAAATAATTTGTTAATCTCTTCCTTATAAAATTATATCACATTATGACTTCAATTTGCCTCTCTCTTCAAATATGAATGAATAATGTGTTCATTTTTAATATTAGTGTATATGTCATTTGTGCATAATGAATTAGATTATATATTTTCTTTTTTAATCTGAATATGTTATTTGAAGAATATGGGCTTGATTCCTGACAGCTTGAAATTGGAAATAACAAAGTAACATAAAGGCTTAACCCTGAAAATTGTAATTCTACTTAACACTGGCAGATATAACTTCCCCCACATCAGGGACAAGACATTTTTAACTTTTGGCAAGAACACTTACAGAAACTTTAACCTTGGAAAAAGTGTTCTGTGTGCAGAATACACTCTTATGTATAACCACAATGTTACAAGGTAGGTCTCTACTACTTGTTTATCCTGTAAAACTGAAACTTTGTATCAATTGTGCAATAATTCTTCATTTTCCTTTTTACTCAGACACTGGCAACCACAAAATTAGATATCCCCTTATAGTTGTTAGAATGGTTAATAACAGAAAAGTAAAAGCCAATCAGTGCTGGTGAGAATATGGGAGTTTTAAATGGTTTTGCCACGAAGAAAAACAATAGAACTATGATATGATATAGCATTCTTGCTCGTGGTTATATATCTTTTTTTTTTTATATTGAAATAAGGATCTCAAAGTGACCTCTGCATTCCTATGCTCATTACAACAATATTCACAACAGCCATCAACAGAAGACTAGAAATCAAAATTATTATGATTTGAGGAACATTTCCATTGAAAAATATTCACGTACCAATATCAAGTAGAAATTATTTATATAAACTTTTATATTTTTCTCTTATAATAATGATGGAATAATTAGAATGTATAGCTTTGAGTAGTGGGAGATAGGGCATTGTTTTTACTTTATTTTTCCAGTTAGCACTACTTACCTAAAAGTCCATGTTTTCTGATGATCTCCAAAACCTTCTGTCACATATTAAGTGACCATTGGAAGTAATTATTTTCTGGACGTGGTATTGTACTTAATTCATA
This sequence comes from Castor canadensis, assembly GCF_047511655.1. Lineage (NCBI taxonomy): Eukaryota > Metazoa > Chordata > Mammalia > Rodentia > Castoridae > Castor > Castor canadensis. The sequence continues at coordinate 59,756,625 of NC_133386.1, forward strand.
ATATTTTTATAATAGAAGCACTTTTATTCTATACACTTATAATGAGGTATTATATATAATAAATTCACCCCCGTAGTCCATATGGATTAAGTGATTTGGCAAATGTTAGGAAATTTTTTGAGTTTCATTGAAGTTACAGATTTTTTTTTCATAGACATTTTGGTCTTATGTTATAAAAAATTCTTATTTATGAGCATGCTGTACCCAAATTTTAGATTTCTTAGTGTTTCAAAACTACTTTCTCAGCATGTTCTTGTACATATTTTATTGGATTTTCCTTACATTTCCATGCAATTAAAAGCAATATTGTTTGAATTTATATTTTAATACTTTTATTACTAAGTAACAATCAGATCTGACACAATCTAAACTGTGTTTAGATTATTTTGATTATTTCAAGTTCTCTATGTTGGCATTCTTCTCATTGTAATTAAGGTCTTTTTCTTTCTTTCATCATTACAAAGATAAAAACACACCTGTATTTGAATTTTTTGGTGATTGGTACATATGTTGCATCGATAAAAACTGTGTAAGTCTGGTGCTGTTGACTCACACCTGTAGTCCTATGTACTTGGGAGGCTGGGAACAGAAGCAAAGAGGTTCAAGACCAGATGGGGCAAATAGTGCATGCATACCCTATCTCCAAAATAACCAGACCAAGATGGACTAGAAGTGTGTCTCAAGTAGTAAAGTGCTTGTTTGCAGATATCAGAACCCAAGTCCCATAAAAAAAAAAAAGAAAGAAAGAAAAACTGTATTGTTTTGAGACTTAGGACGATTATTTTTACAGAATCTGAGTTTGTGTTAGAGATTTTAGGAACACTTCATTCAGGCATAATTATTTAACCAGTATTAGTGTCAGACTATGAGAGCAAGTCTAGGATTGAGAATCATGGTGCATAATTTTTCTCAATTTCTGGAAGACTGTAACAGGATAAAAACTGAAATTGATTTTAAAAGAAAGCAGTGTCTCCCCTACAAAAGAAGAGTATTTTGGGCATTTTAGATTTTTTAAATTTGATTTTATCATTTTTGCATTTACTTGCATGTGTATAAATTATTTGGGACGCCTTCCTCTGCCCACGCCTCCTGGCAGAACCTGTTCTGCCCTCTTGTTCTGCAATTTTGTAGAAGAAAAAACATAAAAGATGATAAGAAAAAAATGATGTTTTGGCTACTTTGTGATAAAGATAGCTATACAGGGAGATTCCTTGTGTTGCTTACATCCATATGTGTATTACAACACAAATTGGTTCATATCTGCCAGACTTCTTCACCAGTTCCTAATCCCCTTCCCATAGTGGCCTCTGCCAGGTTAAGATTACTATATTCACTCCTATACAGTGATCACATCAACCACATTCAAGGTTTTGGTTTCTTTCCCTTTCCCCATCCCTCCCTTGTGCAGTCAACCCTTAGCATGAGATCTGTGTCCAATAATATTACTACATTTGTTCTAGGTCTATAGTCTGCAAATGAGGGAGAACATGACATTTTTGCCCTTCTGAGCATGAATAACTTTGCTTAGGATGATGAACTCCACTTCCATCCATTTACCTGCAAATGTCAAAATTTCATTCATCTTTGTAGCAGAATAAAACTCCATTGTGTATAAGAACTACATTTTCTTAATCCATTCATCAGTAGTGGGACATCTTGACTGTTTCCATAACTTGGCTATTGTGATTAGTGCTGCAATAAACATGGGTGTGCAGGTGCCTTTGGAGTAAACTGAGTCACATTCCTTCAGGTATATCCCTAGGAGTGGTATTGCTGAATTATATGGCAGATCTATTTTTAGTTTTTTAAGAAGCCTCCACATTGTTTTCCAAGGTGGTTGTACTAGCTTACATTCCCACCAGCAGTGCATGAGGGTTCCTTTTTTCCTGCATCCTTGCTAACATTTATTGTTATTGGTGATCTTGATGATAGCTGTTCCAGCAGGAGTGAAGTGGAATCTTAGTGTGGTTTTGATTTTCATTTCCTTTATGGCCAGAAATGGTGCGCATTTTTTCATGTGTTTTTTAGCCATTTGGATTTCTTCCTTTAAAAAAGTTCTGTTTAGTTCAGTTACCCATTTCTTTATTGGGTAATTGATTTGGAGGGAGTTTAGTTTTTTATGCTCTCTGTTTATTCTGCTTATCATGCCCTTGTCTGATGTATAGCAAAGATTTTCTCCTGTTTTGTGGGTAGCCTCTTCAATTGAGAGACCATTTCTTTTGTTGTGGAGAAGCTTTTTAGTTTCATGTAGTCCCATTTGTCAATCCTTTCCCATAGTTTCTGAGCTGCTTGAGTTCTACTGAGGAAGTCCTTGCCTACACCTATTGTTCCAGTGTGTACCCTTCTCTTTCCTGTACTAGCTTCAAGGTTTTAGCTCTGATGTTAAGTTTCTTAATCCACTTTGAGTTGATACTCCTACAGGGTGAAAGGCATGGAGCTACTTTCAGTTTTCTGCAGGCAGATAACCACTTTCCCTGGCCATGTTTGTTGAAGAGACTGACTTTCTCCATTGTATGTTTTTGGACCTTTGGTTGAACAATAGGTGAATGTAGTTCTGTGGCTTCACGTCTAAGTCCTCTATTCTGTTCCACTGGTTTCCATATCTGTTTTTGTGCCAGTACCATGCTGTTTTCATTGCTGTAGCTCTGTAGTATAGTTTGAAGAAGGGGACTGTGATAATTTCAGGGTTGCTCTTTTTGCTCAGTATTGCCTTAACTATACAATGTCTTCATACAAATGAACTTCAAGGTACATTGGTCACTCTCTGTATGAATATCATTGGGATGTGGATGGGAATTACGTTGATCATATAGATTGCTTTCGGTAGTATAGCCATTTTTACTATGTTGATTCTGCTAATCCATGAGCATGGGAGAACTTTCCACCTTCTGTAGTCTTCTTCAATATCTTTCTTCAGTGGTTTGTAGTTCTTCTTATGGAGGTCATTCACATCCTTTGTTATGTTTATTCCTAGGTATTTGATTTTTTTTTGAGGCTGCTGTAAATGGAATTGTTTTCTTATATACTTTTTCAATCTGCTCTTGTTGCTTTATAGCAAGGCTACTGGATTTTTGTAAATTGATTTTGTATTCTACTTTGCTGAAACTGTTTATGGTATCTAAGAGTTTTTGGGTGGAGTTTCTTGGGTCTTTAAGGTGTAAGATCAGGTCATCTGTGAATAGGTCTAGTTTGACTAATTCTTTACCTATTTAGTGTCTTTTATTTATTCTTATTGCCTTATTGTTATGGCTAAGAATTCTAGTTCTATGTTGAATAGGAGTGGGGAGAGTGGGTACCCTTGTCTCATTCCTGACTTTATAGGAAAATGATTTCAGTTTTTCCTCATTAAATATGATGTTGGCTATAGATTTGTCAATTATGACCTTTATAATGTTGAAACTCATTCCTTCTATTCGTAGTTTCCTCAGAGCTATTATCATGAAATGATGTTGAATCTTATCAAAAGTGTTTTCTGCATCTATTGGGATGTCTTTGCTTCTATTAATGTGCTATATTATATTTATTGACTGGCATATGTTGAACCATCTGTGCATCCCTGGGATGAAGCCAATGTGGTCATAGTGAATGTTCTTTTAGATATGTTGTTGAATTTGTTTTGCCATTATTTTATTGAGGATTTATGCATCAATGTTTATTAAGGAGATTGGCCTGTAGTTCTTCTTTTTGGATGTGTCCTTGTCTGGTTTGGGGATGAGTGTAATACTGCCTTCATAAAATGAGTTAGGCAGAGTTCCTTCTCTTTCTATTTTTTGGAAAAGTTCAGGAGTCTTGGTATTATTTCTTCTCTAATAGTCTGGTAGAATTCAGGAAAGAATCTATTAGGTCCTAGGCTTTGATTTATGGGGAGACTCTTCATTGCTGCTCTAATTTCATTATGTGGTATAGATATGTTTAGGTGGTCAATTTCCTCTTGGTTCAGTTTTGGATGGTCATAAGTATCTAGAAGACTGTCTATTTCCTCAAGATTTTCCAACTTACTTGAATATTGTTTCTCAAAGTAGTCCCTTAAAATTCCCTGGATTTCCTTGGTGTTTGTTATTATCTCCCCTTTTTCATTTCTGATTTTACTAATTGGGTATTTCCTTTCCTCATTTTAATTAGATTTGATAGGGGCTTGTCAATCTGGTTTATTTTTTCTAAGAACCAGCTTTTTGTTTTGTTGTTGTTGTATAGTTTCTTCATCTCTTTCATTAATTTCAGCCCTTATTTTTATTATTTCACTCCTTCTACTTGTTTTGGGTTTAGCTTGTCCTTGGTTTTCTAGAAGTTTGACATGTAGGATTAGGTCATATATTTGAGAGATTTCTGAAACTTTCCTCTTAGAACTGCCTTTGTTGTACTCCATATGTTCTGATTGTGTTTTCATTTCCATTAAATTCCAGGAACTTTTTGATTTCCTCTCTTATTTCTTCTATGACCCACTGATTGTTCAACCTCCAATTGTTTCAGAATTTTTGCTGCTGCTTTGGTTGTTGAGTTCTAGTTTTATTGCCATGCAATGAGATAGTATTCAGGGGATTCTGTGAATTTTCTTGCATTTGTTGAGGCTTGGTTTGTCTTCCACTTGTTCTAGTCTACTGGAGTGACTTTCCACTGTGTTTTTATTTGACTAAAGGGATTTTTAGTTCTAGGATTTCTGTTTGGTTCTTTTTTCTGAGGATTTTTATGTCATTGTTCACCAATTCTTTCATATCATGTGTTGTCTTCTTTATTTCATATATCTCTTTTCTATAGTCTTTTTTTCACTTTGATATTTTTTGAAGTTCTCTTTGTGTTCATTTGGTTGTTTCTGTGTCTTCTCAAGTTTTTTATTTGTGGTGTCTTGAAATTTCTTGAGTGCATCTTGTACTTTCTGGTTAACTATGTCTTGTAGCTTCTCCATGAGTTTCTCGTAATGTCTTCCATGATTTCGTCTTTGAGAGATTTTTTGTGATTATCACTGAGCTCATTTATCATTGTTTTATTGGGGTCAGTAACTAGGTACTCATTTTCTTCATTTCCCACTATATCCTCTATTTCTTTTTTTTTTTTTTTGAGGAGTGTTGTTTCCTTGCCTTCTTCTTCTCCCTATCATTTCTAATTGGTGTTTTGCAACTATGTTCTTGATTGGCCAGTTGGTGGCTTTAATTGCCTGTTTTCTTTCCCTGTTGTAACTTTTGTGTTGTGACTGCCTTAGTTGTTTGCTAGATTGATATACTATTTCTGTCCCTGGCTTGGAGGTGTAAATTAGCAATAACAAATTAACAGTCAAAGCCATACCAGTTGTTTATATATTATATAGAAAACCCCTTGGTGATAATATGTATAAACAGTGGGAGTGGAGGGGTGGTAATGGTTGTTTAAGTAAAGAAAATCCTGGGTAATTGGTAAAGGTGGGGCTAAAAGGCAGAGTAGGAAGGGGTGTGGGGTGGGTGGAGAAGAGGTTTGGGAGCTTCTGAGTTTTGTGACCCTTGTGTGTGTGTGTGTGTGTGTGTGTGTGTAGTTATGCTGTTGTAGCAGAGGGTGCTTGTGTCAGGGATTACAGGGGCTAGGGGTGTGCATGGTTGGTACAGTAGGCAGATCAGTAGGTGGTTAATGTGTAGGAAGGAGGTCAGGATAATGTAATGACAGGTTGGGGAAGGATAGGAGGATAGGATAGGAGGTGAAGACAGGGAGAGAGTAGATGAGAAGAGTAGTTGGAAGGGGAGAAATAGATTGTTGCACACGAAAAGAAGAGAAAGTGAAGGGGATAAGAATAGGAATAAGAAAATACTAATGGTAAAGTGAATAACACACACAAAAAAGAAAGAAAACAGGTATAATAACAAAAAGTTCAGTCTGCTCCACAAAAGTTCTGGACTTATTCCTTTGGAGTGCAATCCCGGTATTGGTTCTTGCTATTCTGGGCATTGTGGGGAATGGTGCTCCCTCTCTTGTCAGACAACTTGTGGGGGAGATGGCTGGCAGCTGTTTTTTTTCCTGATTTCTTTGGTCTTATGGGCTGTCTGTTACAAGGGGGAGATCTGAAATGGTCTCACCAGATGACTGTATTTGATTCTTTCTGTCCACAGGACAGGTTGCAATAGGGATTTGAGGTAACTCACTACCAGTTTGTGCACGGTGGTCCAATCTGTTATTATTTTCTCCATGCTGCAGCTGCTTTGCCTTACCACTGCAAATCTGTCTGGCTCCTCCCCCAGCCAGGTGTGGCAATTCAGTTTTGAGTACTACACTCATTCAGTCTAATGAAACTAGCTCAGTGATCCACCATGCATTTGCTTTGGGAGGTTGGCTTGTTGCCCCACCTCAGCTCTCAGCCTTTGTTCCTCACCCCACTTCTACTTGCAGATAGTTCAGCTCCTCTGGGAGGCTAGTTTGTCACCCACCCTAGTTCTCAGCCTTTGTTCCTTGTCTCACCTTTGTTTGCTAAGAGTTTGGCTCCTTGCACCACCCCTGTTCTCTGAGGCTGGTTCAGATTTCCACCACACCTCAACTGTTGGTGGTAGCTTACAATTCACTTTTTATGTTTTTCAGTTTTGGTCAGGATTTGTTCAATCTGCCCAGGGAATTAACTGGATTTTGTTACTGGTAGGGGGCTAGGGGAGTAAAGTGTTGTGCATGTTGCTCACCTGTTGGGTTTTCAGGTTTATGCAGGCAGGCTTGAAACTGATCACAGGGTACAAAAGGTGTGGCTTTTCTCAAGGCATACCTTTTCTGGAACTTGGTTCAGTGCAGTTGGGCATAGGTAGGCTTTCTATTTGATGCTCTATCTTCTGCTTTTTGAAGAAAAAAAGAAAGAAAAAGAAGAAGCAGCCAGGAGGCTTTTTTCCCAGAGCAGACACACCCTGTTGGGATTTTCCTGGTTGTTACATGCAATTAAAAGCTGTTTTAAGGGTCAGTCCTTAATTTTATGTGCACCTAATGTGTTGGTAGTTATTATTTTTCCTAAAAACAATCAGAATTACTCAAGCATAGAATTACCCAAGTCTCGAAGTGGTTTCTGGAGTCACAGAGCTTAGGAATTCTGATTCCCTACCTTATCTGCTGTCTTGGATCTCGTCTGGTATTTCATATAGGATTTTCATTTTTGTCTGTGCAGAGAAATTATTACAGTGATTTATCTCTTTCATTCCATTATGGACAATGACTGTCATATTGTGTTCTTTGAGTGAAAATGTTTAGGTTCAGTAGGGACAACACTTGCAATCCTATTTTCTCATAAGTCTAATCTTCTTATCTTTCATATTTTTTACTTAGTTTTCCTATCAGATTGCTGAATAGAAATGATATTCTACTCAGTGTGAGTATTCATTATATTTCTGACCTTAACAGGTGACACTTTCCTTGATTTGTCATGTATTACTGTGTGAGTTTTGTACATAACTTTTCTCATTGTTTCTAATTTTCATCATTAAGATAATGATAGTTGAAATTTTAGTTCCTCATCTTGGAAAGGTAACTTGTGATTTTCTAAAAGTGTTGTTTTCCATTCAATATTTATATTTGGTTTAAACTTTAAATATTGTTATTTTCTATAGATTTATGCCAATTGTTTAAGTACCATTTTCATTTATCAAATCTATCTTTTTTTCTGTGAATTATTTTGGCACTCTGTATAAAATCATGTGTGTATGTTGAGTGGGGATGTCCATATTGCAACTCTGTTCTCTCTCATTGATATATATTCTCATTCTTTTGTCAAAACCACACTTCTTGATTATGAAAGCTTTGTAGTAATTTCTTGAAATTAGACAGTTTGAGTCTTTTATGTTTTAATTTAATGAGTTTTCCAATAAAGTATACTGCAAAATACAAAATATAGAGGTTAGGGTGTGCAAGTCAATTGACAATATCAGTTCAATCTAGTGGCTGTAATGTTCTTGTGAAAATTATCCATTAACAGCACAGGCAAAGAGTTGCTGAGGATGCCTGAAGCAATTTTATCCATGTAGCCACAGCATCGATGCTTTGATAATTCCCTTTTACATTCTGAAAGAAATGAGAACAGCTTGAATGTTGGCAAAACATCACAAAGAAGAATAAAAACAAGATTCTCAGAAATTGTGTTGTGTCAAGAAGCAAAACTATTTTAAATATCCTTAAGCTTGTGTTAATATAAACTCAGTAGTCTAACATGGAAAAGACATCACAGGAGAAGTAATCCATAGTTGAGAATTGAGGACCTAAACTCTGTGCATGTGAGGTGTGCATGTCCCCGCTCCCCTCTGTAAGATGCAAATATAGATATCAATGCTACTATGTGACCAACTACCACACAATGCAGAATTACAAGGTAAGAATGCAGGCATGTCATATTGTAAGTTGTTAAAAATATAATTTTTATAAGTGGTTAATTAATAAGTCTAAGTCAAATTGTAATTAAATACTGCAAAAATATAAAATTACAAGAAAAACAATGGTTTCTAAATTTTATGCAAAATTTTGTATATGAATAAATCTTTGCTAAATGAAATTTTGTCATTACATCTAACATCCTTTCTACCCATTATAAAATGGTTACTGACTGTGGTAGTGAACACCTGTAATGTCAGCTCTCAGGAGGTGAAAGTGGAATTGCCTCAAATTCAAGGCCATGTAGAAGTTCAAGTCTACTCTGAGCTATCTAGGGAGATCCTGTCTCCTCCCCTTCCCAGAGCAAAACAAACAGACATACAATGGTCAAGGGTGTAGATCAGTGATGGAGTGCTTACCTTGCATGTTCAAGGCCCTGGGGTCTATCTTTAGCATTGAAAAAAAAACAAAAAGAAAAGTAATAGGAGAAGGAATAACTACTTAGAATGTATCTGACAACTCATAAAATGTTCTTATGTGCTAATTTTAAGAAAGAGAATAATGAAAGCATATTCACATGTGTGTATGTTTGTATATGTGAGTTTGTCTGTACACTATCTTGTATCTAAAATACTGACATCTTGAAACAGATTCTACAGAATTGTGTACACAAATTTTGTTCACAGAAATAATTTTCACAATAATGTTTTTTAAATGCATGTCTTTTATACTGGCAATTTTCGTTTTTAAAAAATTGCTTGCTTTCTCTTCTCATTGTACTTTTGTCCTCTAGAAAACAATCCAGTAACCACTAGAGATGTCATGGAAAAGTGTTCTGGAGTATACAATGTATACTAAGAGCAAAGAACCACAGTGTAATTAGATTAGAAAATCACACATTGCTGATGGTTATAACCTGCTGCCACATCTGGAGATTATTTTATCAAATGATCCAAAGGATTGTACTTTTAAACTTTGTATTACTACAGAGAAAAATTTTATATATCACTGGAGAGCTTTCGTATCATACTACAATAGAATGGTTTAGATATCTGAACTTCCTAAATTATAACATTTATTACTTAATTATTTGGCTCTATTCTCAGAGATCAAAACATGGAAGTCAAGTATTATTAGCCTTGAAACACAGGGACAATATAAAAGACAAAGAAAAAAAGTGGTAAATTTCTTTTAGAAACTTGATAGTCATATCTTCCATTGCCTTCAAAGTAACAATGTCTGTTCTCTAATTTTAATGGAAAGAAATTTATATATCACTAATATATAATCAGATAGATGATATATAGATGTTTGTTTTCAGCAAATTAATTTGGAGACCTTTTATATCATACCTCTATTTCCTAAATTGTAGGTTAAAATACAAATATAGGAAAATATGAAAGGCTAAAAATATTTTCTGTCTTGGTTGATTCATGAAACATTAGATCAAGTAGCAAATAAGAATTAATATAAAACAGTAAGTTATAGTGAATAAAATGCAAATATAAATTGATGAAGTAGAAATACTTATTTATATATAGAATATCAATGAAATCAAGAATTTCTTCTTTGTAATGATTAACAAAGTTGATAAATCACTTGGTAGGTTGCTCTAGAATAAAAGAAATTTAAAACATAATTTCCAATGTTAAAAACATAAGTTAAATCCACTAAATGATCTGTAAATATTATAAAATATTATGAAATCAATATTATGAATATAATTTTCCAATAAATTTGTCAATAACTTTAAAATAGAAAATTTCTCCACAGTACAATATTCAAAACCTTATAGAAAAGAAATCTGAAACCCTGCATATTGTGTTATTAAGACAATTTAATCCATTATGAAAAATCAAGACATGAACAAAAACATCAAAAAGGTAAATTCACTGATGAATTATGTGAATCACTTAAGAAAGAAGTAACACCAATCTTACCACAAACATAAACAGTGATCAAAAAAAGTTGGAGGAATAATTTCAAGGTGTTCCATGAATCTAGCATAAACTTGAAGTCAAAATATGACAAAGACATTATGTGAAAGGCAATATTAAATGTCTACCACCTCATGGACAAATTCACAAAAGTAAATTGATATATAAAATGCTTCCATTTCCTACATGGGGGATAAGAAATTTTTCTATTTCTTTCCTTACCTCCCACACATCTATACTTTATCCTGCTATGCTAAAATTAATCCTTACAAAAACTTCAAAAATAATAAAAATAAAAGGAAAAAAACTGCAATTGGTTCAATGGATTGAAAAGTCACATGTATTGAAATAAATTAATTGCATGTTGAATTTCAACAAATGTGGTTCTTTGCTTAGGATTTTTAAAACTTTATCCATGATATAAAGACAGAAGGCAATGGGACAGAGTGGGAAGCAGAGGAAGCTCATTTCTTGAAAGAATAAGTAGATCAAATGAAGTTGTTTAAGCATGCTAAAGTACTAAAAAAAAGAGAGAAAAGACACAAATGCCAATATTAGGAATGAAAATCAGTCGTTACTACTGATGGCAGAGATATTAAAGTGATAATAAAGGAATGTATCAACCAAATTTATGCCTAGAATTTAATAACTTATGAGCAAACAGGTTGATGACAAATTATACAAATAAATTGAGAAGAAATTGACAACTTGAGGAGCCATCATACAGTTTTAAGGAAATGGAATTCTTTCCTTAATCCCTCACCAAATTCTGAGGATTAGAATATTCTCTGTTCATGTACAAAACCGACTTATATAAAGATATAACACCAATTCTATAAAAGCTTCAATGCAAAATGGAAAGCAAAGAATAAAATTTACCATGTTTTCTGAAGTCAGGAATACCATGATGCCAAATTTAGATAAAATAAAGGAAAACAAAAATAAATAAAACCCCAGATCAAACTCCATTATGAGCATAGACCAACAACTCTCAAAAAATGAAGTCAAAATTTTTCGTCCTTAAATCTAGAAATATCTGTATATTATGCACACATATATATGTGTGTATAATAAATTCACCTTTAGTAAGGATCATACCAGTAATGTGAAGCTGGCTCATCATTCAGAAAGTAAACAATGCTGAGAAACATGAAAGAACTATAAAAAATATCCATTATCTTATTCTGATATTAGAGATAAGGGCAAAACAGTATCTGCTTAGAAGCGAGGGGGTGGGGGGAGAGAGGGTGGGGGTGGGGGAAACGGGAAGGGGTGGGGGGAAGGGGGGAGTAATGACCCAATCATTGTATGCACATATGAATAAAGGAAATTTTAAAAATAAATAAATAAAATAAAATAATGACACAAAGAAATCAAAGGTAGAAAATAAAAATGTTCCAAGTCATATGGGTAGATATTTCTCACTCCAGGAGACAGAACATAATTTCCCACTCTTAAATATGAGCTTTCTTGCACAGAGTAGACAGTGGAAAGGGGGAAGAGAGAGACCAATTTTATAGTGAAAAACCTGAACAACACTATTTTAGCCAATGGAACAAGGAGAATATCAATCATGAAAAGTCATATAGATAGCATGTATCCATGATAAGATGTTAAGAGTGCCCTTTATCTATAGACTTTCCTCCAAAATCCTGTAGCCCTTTTTAATTGTGGGGAAAAGGTCAGAAAAATCTTAACTGAGGGACATTCATAGAAAATGACTTACAAGTACTTTTCAAATTTGTCAACGTCATCAAAAACAAGAAAAGTCTGAGAGACTGTAATAGCTCACGGAGGTCTAAAAGACATGACTACCAGATGTAATGTGGCAACCTGACAGGAACCTAAATAGAGAAAAAGACTCTCAGCAAAAATTAAGGTAATTTTTAAAAGTATGGACTTGAATTAATTATGATGTACTGGTAATAATCCATTAATTGTAACAAACAACATACTAATTTAAGATGTTAAGAACAAAGGAAAATGAGTTTGCAGCGTATGAGGACTGTCCGTATTTTCTTCACAATTTTTCTGTAAGTCTAAAATATTTTAAAATTAAATAATTATTTAAAACTTCGGTTATTTGCCATTTTAGCTGGCACACTGTTCAGTTTGATTACCATGTTATTTGATGCAGAACAAGCACTTGACAACAATCCACATCTATTAAAGTTAAAACTTTTTAGCAAATTTGAAAATAGTAAAATTGTCTAAAGGTGAGTAGAGGCATCTAAACAATACATGGTGAAGGAAAAAAACCATTTCTTTCCTAAGATCAGGAACAAGTGCAGAATATTCACTTTCACCACCTCTATTCAACATTTTACTGGAAGTCTTAGCTGTGCATTAAGACAAGAAAAACTATACAATGGCAAGTAAATTGCAAGGGAAAAGATGGAATTGTTCTCATTCACAATGAATAAATAACTGAATAGAAAATCTACAAAAAGTTAGGGAGAACTAATCTCAGAAACAAAACACAAACAAAAAGTCTGGGACTATGGTCCAAGTGGTAAGAATACTTAAACACAAGGTCCTGGGTTCAATCCCCAGCACAATACAGACCACACACACCCCCCACCCACACACCCCACAAAACAAACAAACAAACAAAAAAATTCCTACAATTAATAAATTAATAAGCACATAGCATACCACACAAAATGTATAAATATACCTTTTTTTGTATAATACCATTGAAACCAACTATTTTAAGCCACTTAACAATATATCAAAACATAAAAATCTATCAAAATATATTCAGTAGTGGTGAACTAAAAACAAATCACAGACTCTAACACATACAGAAATATACCATGTATATAAAAATGGAAGATGTGCCATATATAAATAAAACATAATCGAAATAAAAATCACCTAAATAATTTATTCTTGTTTATTGGTAAACTATTATTGTATGGAAATGTGTGGGAATTAAAATCATGCATGTTTTTGCAAAAGAATAACCTAGTTGAATGCCATTAAACAATTTCAAACAAATCTTAATGCTATAATAAACAAGATGGTGTTTAAAGACACAAAGTTTGATGGAAGAGAATACAGAGTACAGAAACAGACACAGAAATGTGGACAATGGTGAAAGGTGGAATTTTTTAACAATGGTCTGTTTCCAGTTATACAAAAATTCTAGAACTTGTAATCCAATCTATAGAACCAGAAAGCACAATAATAGTTGCCTAATAATGAGGAGATCAGTAAGGTTGCATCTTTGGGGTTTGTGACAGAAATGTTTAATATTTTTATCTTGGCAATGGTTTCCTTGGGTATATGTCAAAGCTTTCCAAAAATTTAACCTTATATATGCATAGTTTATTGTATGCCAATTCTAATTTAATAAAATTATAAAATAAAAAATCACAATGATGTTAACTTCATATTGTAATTTCAGTTTTTATCTATTAATCATCAGGTATTTAAAAAGATGGTTTACATATAGATGACATAAAAGGAATATAACAATTATTGTGTGAATGCTTAGGCAATATATGTGTTTATACATCTTAATTATTACTAATGCTTTTGATACTGTAACTTTATTTTCATTGTTTAATAAGAAGTAGAGTGAATTAAATAACTTTCTACATCTCTTGAAACAATGTTAGAGGAAGGTTTCTGAAAAATACTTAATTGCATTTTTCTATTAATTTGTGCTTCTTGAAGAATGCAATTGTTATATCTGGATATGACATGATTGGATTTGTAATTTGAAAATATCAGTCTAACTGTAATGTGGAAACAACTGACAGGAGGAGGTGTGAACAATTTGTTGCAGTAGGACCAGACAGGAATGTAAGTCAGGACTTTACTCAGCAACTGATGGCAAGAAATGAAAATCAAGTAGTGAAAATTAAGAGAAATGGACCTGTTCAAAATGTATTTATAAGAATCATACATCTCAGGAAATACTCTGGAGTTAGTAGGTATAGGTAAGTACTTTCTCAATGAAACCCCAGCAGCACAGCAACTAAGAGATAGCATAGGTAAGTGGGACCTCATAAAACTAAAAAGCTTCTGTTCATCAAAAGAAATGGTCTCTAAACTGAAGAGAACACCCACAGAGTGGGAGAAAATATTTGCTAACTATACATCAGACAAAGGACTGATAACCAGAATATACAGGGAACTTAAAAAACTAAATTCTCCCAAAACTAATGAACCAATACAGAAATGGGCACGTGAACTAAACAGAACTTTCTCAAAAGAAGAAATTCAAATGGCCAAAAAACACATGAAAAAATGCTCACCATCTCTAACAATAAAGGAAATGCAAATTAAAACCACGCTAAGATTCCACCTCACCCCTGTTAGAATAGCCATCATCAGCAACACCACCAACAACAGGTGTGGGCGAGGATGCGGGGAAAAAGGAACCCCCTTACACTGTTGGTGGGAATGTAGACTAGTACAACCACTCTGGAAAAAAAATTTGGAGGCTACTTAAAAAGCTGGACATCAATCTACCATTTGATCCAGCAATACCACTCTTGGGGATATACCCAAAAGACTGTTACTCCAGAGGCACCTGTACATCCATGTTTATTGCGGCACTATTCACAATAGCCAAGTTATGGAAACAGCCAAGATGCCCCAGCACTGACGAATGGATTAAGAAAATGTGGTATCTATACACAATGGAATTTTATGCAGCCATGAAGAAGAACGAAATGTTATCATTCGCTGGTAAATGGATGGAATTGGAGAACATCATTCTGAGTGAGGTTAGCCTGGCTCAAAAAACCAAAAATCATATGTTCTCCCTCATATGTGGACATTAGATCAAGGACAAACACAACAAGGGGATTAGACTATGAGCACATGATAAAAGCGAGAGCACACAAGGGAGGGGTGAGGATAGGTAAGACACCTAAAAAACTAGCTAGCATTTGTTGCTCTTAATGCAGAGAAACTAAAACAGATACCTTAAAGCAACTGAGGGGAACAGGTACTAGAGAAAAGGTTAGATGAAAAAGAATTAACCTAGAAGGTAACACCCATGCACAGGAAATCAATGTGAGTCAATGCCCTGTATAGCTATCCTTATCTCAACCAGCAAAAACCCTTGTTCCTTCCTATTATTGCTTATACTCTCTCTACAACAAAATTAGAAATAAGGGCAAAATAGTTTCTGCTGGGTATTGGGTGGGGAGAGGGAGGGGGCAGAGTGGGTGGTAAGGAAGGGGGTGGGGGCAGGGCAAGGGAACTATTAACAAGTCAATCACTATTGTTCAAATTACTTGGGTTTATTTGAATGCATTAAAGTTACAGGTTCTTTATTGTTTAATGTCAAATCATTTAAATTAATTTGAAACATTTAAATTTAAATTAATTTAATAAGGGCCTACATTGTTCATAATGCTTACCTAAGTAAATTTAATTAAAACTTTAATATATATATGTGTGTGTGTGAAAAATACCAAATTCCAGAACATTAGTATATATGTGAGTTTAGTTTTCAGTTTACAATTAATGCCATCTACTTCCAAAAATATAATACCCTAAACCTCTTTCTGGTATGACTTCTAGTTAGAGTCTGCTAATGAGAGACACTAGTAGGGGATATTCGTGAGGTGGAAGACAAAGGAGGTGATCATTCTCCAGAGGCAGTTGTGGACCAAGGGGACGTTCAGAGCAGCTCTAGGAAATCCCCTTCAAAGCAACTGCTCAGTCCTGTAGCTGAGCGGACTGCTGGCAGGGGCTCCCTCAGAAACATTGGCTCCCGTGATAATGGGAATTCCCAGCAAGTTCTTGGTATTCAGAACAGCTGCTGTGGAAGACCTCTTGTAAACACACTTGATTTATAGCAGCAGAATGGGTCCCTCAACAATGACTTCTGGCTTCCTTGATCTCTTTGCCACTCAACAATTACAGCAGGTGAGTAAGCTTCTAATTCCCACATAGCACCTTGCATATTTGAAATATAAATAATAGCTTCCACTTCTACATAAACCCTAACTAATCAAACTATTAAAGCCATTTCATTTTCCTTTCTTTTGCTTCTATTCACTTTAAACTAGGTTTTTGGAAAATGTGTAGAGCTCCTTCAATTAAGCTCAAAATTTTTAAATATTGAGAGCTTTAGCTTTTGACCTATGGTCTTTCTGCCTGTCTAATAAGTGATTAGTGAAATGTTTATAGTGTTAAGAAGAATATATTTTTACCTACAGATAACTATTATGCAACACATATTTTGAAAATAATAAGAGTGATATGAAAATAATCATGTGGACTAGAAAAACATAAAAATGTATGATTTTATATTATTTTCCCTTGTATATAGTAAAAGAATCTTGGAAACCAATATTGGAGAATTAATGGTGTGTAACCATCATTTTAGTATTTTTAACAAGTCTAAAATCAAATAATCCGTGACAGTTTTTGATAACTTAAAAAAGCAGGAAACTTATTCACTTAAAAGAGAAATGTGAAATGAATTCCATGAAGAAAACATTACCTAGGGGATATTCTGTATTTTTCAGTATGAAAAGCTTGTCCATTTCCCCAGTATTAGCTTTGTAGACAGAACTGCAAAATTAACAAACCATGAAATTCAACACTGCACCAAATGGTAACAGATGCCTTACGCTGCAGTTACTAGAGCAAAAACCAACCAATATATTTCAAAGGTTGGAAGAGAGATCATTTTGGTTCCTTTGAAAAATTCATTCATTTGCATGCTTGTACATACCCATTTAGAAAAGATTTATTTTAACTGTATATTGTAGATCATTGGTACAAAACAGAAAACATTTTAAATGTTATTGCAGCATTGCCATCATATGTCATACTTGTAGTATACTTTTGTAGGCAACATTGATAATCACAGATACCTTACTAAATAAGAATTAAACATCACTTCTTTATGTATGTTACTGCAGATCAACACACAAGGATTATAATCTCTTTCAGATAAGATATTTAAATGATGAGCAAAATTTTATCTGCGATTAACATAATGTGATAATATTCCTGTTCTTTCAAGTAGGATTACTAATATTAATTTGTACATAATTAAATTTCTATGTGTTATAAAATTCTTTTAGTATGCTTAACATTTGTGTAAAATAACTTAGAAATTGTTGAGAAAATGAAGCCCATTTTTAAAAGTTTTTTTCTTTAAATAAGATAATATTTGTATGTTTTTATTTGATTCAATTTTGCTTCTCCCCAGACATATCAGTCATGTTATTCATATAATTACTTCAAAACATCAGGGCTTTGTCCTCTGTTTCATCTCTATGTAGCTGAGTGAGACCAGGGCATGTGATGGGGCATTTGCACACATATACTAGTATTTTCTTGTCTACCAAAATCCCTTGGAGACTACTTTGTGTTTTTGGGGTATTCATCAGTAGTAGGTGCAGTGCTAAGCCATTGTTTTCTCATTGGACAATCAATCCTTTCTCAAATTCTCTTTCTCCCTTTAAGTCACATTTCCAATTCTTTTGCAGTTAAAATAAAGAGGAAATAGGCAAAACTGAGTCACACTTTTATTTTGGACTTCTGTAATTTGCTATTTGATGTTAATTTCTATAATAAAAGAGCATTAGCTTCTTACAAGTCACTGTATTACTGAAACAAAAATAAAAGTCAGGTGTGGATGGAGATCAGAAGGGAAAGAATGAGTGAAATGAAAAAGTTTAGGTTGGAAGAATATAATGGTGGTCAGTCTATGCTATGCCAAAGTTGGAAAGATTGAAAAGTATTAAAGGGTTTAGAGATATGTATTGTTATAACAAGGACATGGATTAAGGTTATCACTTTTGTACAAAGCAATCAGACCTACCATGATAGACTGTTTTACCTGATAGTTAGCAATAAAAAGTTGATGAAAGGAAAGAAGTTTGTGTTTGATTTAGCTGAAAATATGATAGAATTTATAAGAACCTTATTAGGAGATATAAAATTGATCAATATTGACATGCTTGAGAGTTAAAACCATGTGTATGAGCACCCCTAGAAATATAATGTTCAGTGTAGAATCTGGGTGCCAAGAAATCAATCTTACAGTACACCAACATACAAACAAAAGTAGTAGGAGACTACAAAAATGTGCTTACATAGTGACAATATGTAAACTCTTTCCTTTAGTGTGGACAGATTTCCTTCAGATAAGATCTCTGCAGTTATTTTGTGGAGCACACTAAAGAAGTTAAAAGCATGAGTTCTGGCATCAGGTTATAGGTCTGGTGTCAAGGACCAGCCCTACTGACTGCCACTGAGTGAATTTCTGCAAGTTATAAACTTCTCTGTCTCAATTTCTTCTATTTATAATAATTGTTTTCATGCCATAGAGTTAGGAGAGTTAAAATATGTGCCTGACATACAGTAATGCTGACAAATGACAGCAGCAACGTTTGCCATCACTGAACTCTAGCACCATGTTCCAAATCTGTCTCTGTCGGGAGAGAGAGCTGAAATGCATAGTGATGAGGGCAAAAATTATATTTGTGAAATATTTCTAAAATTATAATTATTTTTAAAAGTACATATTTATAGAGTATGCCAATTTGATAAGAAGGCGGTCAGAGGACTATAGTTATGAGAATTGTCTGCATGATATTCATCAATTGAAGTTGCTTTAATGAATTGCTAAGTTTGATCTATGAACTGCAATGAAGCAGATCCACTTACTAGTTATTACCGAATAGGAAAACATCCCCAGACTAAAGCAAAGCAATCATTTAATTTATTAAAGGTTCTGTGTGTAAGCAATCATTTGGTGTGAGTCTAGGTGGATGGTTCTTCTGCTGAAATTACCTAGAGACCACATGGCCACACCTGATATGTGATTGCAGATCTGGGGACCTGACTAAAGTTCAGTTGCCTATAGTGCCCTAATCTCACATCTGATGCTTGAAATTTGACGTCAGGTTTGATATCAGAAGGCTCATCTGGGTGGATTGTTTCTCCACTACTTAGTTTGCCAGGCTTTTATATGCTAGACTCAGCATCTTGGAGTCTTGAGATAGCATTCCAAGAAAGTGAAGCAGAGCATCTGCAAGAATTCTCCAAGTCTAGCCATTGTACTCCCACACCTTCACTTCCTCCATGTTCTTTTGAGCAAAGAAATAAAAAAAACCGAATGAAGATGAAGGAAATTGTACTTCTCCACCAGAAGAATAATAAAAATTTAATTGAAAAATATTTGCATAATGGGTTGGGGAAAAAGTGCACCCAAATGAATGTTCTAGGAGACCAAAACAGAAGTAGCAAAGACATGTCAATATCATGAGCAATTAATTGTATATTGAGGAGTGGAGGCAGGCTGAACTGCTTGGAGTGAAAGATTTTGTGATAAACCTTTAAGATGAATAAAATGTTAGTTTGTAGAGTTTTTGGAACAATTCTGTCCAATAAGATTATATTGTGAGTTAAAATGTGAAATAAATAAGAAATTTTATATTTAAAATCAATTTGAAAAGTAAAACAAATCAGGTAAAATGTTATCAATTTGTTTTTGATGCTACATTAATATCCAAACATCATTTAAATAGTCAATTTTTTGGCTGTGCCAGGTTTAAACTCAGGCTCTTGCATTTGCTAGGCAGACATTTTACCACTTGAGCTGTGTCCCTATCCTTTTTGGCTCCAAATATTTTTGAAATAGGATCTTGCTTTATGCTCAGATTAGTCTGCACCATGATCCTCCTATTTGTGCTTCTCTGAAGATGGGGATAACAGTCATGCACCATCATGCCTAGACATTTTGGCAGGCTTCCCTTCAACCAAAATCCTCTGTATTGCCAACTCCCAAATAGCTAAGATTATAGTCATGGGCCACCACACCTAATCTTTAATCAGTATTTTTAAACTGTTAGAAATATAAAAAAAATTTTTTTTGTATTGAACATTTCAAATTGGGTGTGATTTTATACTCACAATACATTTGAATTCAGACTAAACACCTATAACCTGTACAACAGCTAAGTGTACTAAGAGTCATCATATTGGAAAGTCCAGCTATGTAATGCTAGGTTAAGAATTTTTAATTTTTCCTTTCTAGAAATATACAGTTTCCAGCATGGAGTAGTGGAAAGATGCCAGCCCAATAATATCTGAATTCTGACTCTGGATAGGCCACTAATGTGTATTTATATTATAAAACTTAAGTGCTATCTTTTTTTCCTTATTAAAAAGTATTGCCCAGTATTTGCTAATGTACTTTAGAGCTATAATATTAAATGATCTTATTATTCTTAATTAGTGTCTAAAAATTAATTTGGCTTTATTTTGCAAAATGTAGTACAGACTTGAAGTATTAAACAACTGGTGCACAACTCAAATGAAAAGAAACTAAAACAAGATCACCAACTAGGAAATAACAGTGTGAAATGTATGTGCTGAAAGCAGAGAGGAAGACAGCAGCCAACAGCTAACCCTCAGAGAGAAAAAGACTGAACCTGAGCCTACAGGTATTAAGAGGCTTAGTGATTCACTGAAAAAGAAGCAAAGAACAAAAACAATTGTCACAAAGAATCTCAGCTTCAGAGGCTCTGGTCATCTTTACATAGTGGTTGTAATTGAATTCTTGGTCCAGAACTAGGAAAAACTTTTTATAACAAAGTAAGAGAAAAAAATATATATCAGTGTCTATATGAAGTGGTGAGGGAAGGAAAATTAAACTATCACTGATGAAAAAAGAAACTAGTTTACTGTACTATAAAGGAAAAGAAAAATGTTAAGAAATAAAGGAGTAATATTTTACATATCAGAAAACTAAGAAATCAAGGAAAAATTAGTCTTTGTAAATAAGAAGTAATTGGTGATAGTTAAAAGATGCTAACATGAGTTCAATAGATCCACTGTCAAATTTATTGGGATGTAATGGAAGAAACAACTATGAATTATTTCATAAGAATTTCTGTAATAAAAGCAGTCATGGAAAATAGTTATTGACTCATAGCCAGAGAAAGTAGATAAAAATCACCTCTAAAATAGCTACAGAAATAGAATAGAATGCTAAAGTACATGCAGAATTACAAATTGAATGGAGATAATCAGAAAAATATCAAAGAAATAGAGAAGATATTAGTAGAAAGTTCAGTCAATGAAGCAGGAGTCCTGTGCTGCATAACAGCAATTACTTGGTGATGGGCCACCTGTATGAGATTATGAGCCAAAATGTGACCTGAATATAAAATTTTATATTTAATATCTGTTTTATAAGTAAAAAGAAGTATGTAAATAAGTAATATACAATACTGCATATTATTATATGAACTATATTATTATATAGTATATAATAGAAAATGATATAAATTATTATAGACAAATATAATTATAATATGTTAATACTCATATTAATAAGCTTACAATAGAGATGAAAAATTCCTGTAGCCTAGTGACAGGCCAGCTGTAGTGAAGTCATTGGGCAATATATTAGTCATGTGCTGTGGTGATGTTGATGTAAACAAACCTACTGCCCTGCCAACTGTGTAAAAGCATAGCACATGCAATATGCACAGTACAAAATAACAGATAATAATAAACTACTATGTTACTTGTTTGTATGTTTATAATAATACACATTTAATGTCATTTCAAAGTATACTCCTTCTATGTGAAACAGTGTTATCTATGAAACAGCCTCAGGCAGGTCCTTCAGATGTGGTTCCAGGAAAAGGCCTTATTGTCACAGGAGATGAGAGATTTATGTGTGTTTTGTTTTTGAAGACTTTCCAGGGAGATAAGAAGTGAAGGTAGACAACAATAATATGGATGATCATGACTTTGTGTAGGCCTAACCTGAAGTGTATACCATGTCATAATTTTTAAGCAAAAAAAATTTTTTAAAGCTAAAATTTAATTTTAAAAATACAAAATTATGCTTATAGATTGATTACAAAAAGAAAGAAATTATTTGTGTTTTAAACTAAGTGATATTATAAGAGGGCAAAAGTTAAGAAAATAAAGTTTACAAAGCAAAAAGTTTACAGTAAAGCTATGACTGACTTACTATTAAAGAAAATATTTCTTTTATAAATTCAGTGTAACCTGCTTACAGTGCTGATGAAGTCTACATAGTATACAATGATGCTGAGGCCTTCACTCAGTCATCTCACCCTCAGTAACTCACAACATAATAAGCTATTCATGGCAAATACCTTGTACAAGTGCATAATTTTTTAAATCTTTTTATACTATATCTTATGTGCTTTTTCTGTTTACATGTGTCAGATACATGAGTACTTACCATGTGTTACAGTTGAGGAAAGTACTTATTACAGTATCATGTTTACAGGTTTGTAGCCTAGGATGTGACCTGGGTGTGTATAGACTCTACCATCCAGGTTGTATAACTGCATTCCATGATGTTCACACAAAGATGAACTCATCTAACAACACATTTCTCAGAAGGCATGACATTAAGTGATACTTGACTATACTTTAAAATACACAATGATACTGCTGATTACATCTAAAATTCTCAGTAGTAATATCATAGTTCCATATTGTGTGTTTTCAAAATTTTTGGTTTGCTTTGTATATGTGTCTGTGTATGTTGTTAAGAGAGACTCATACACTTTCACCTAGTTTCTCTTGAATCCTATCACACACACACACACACACATGCGTGCACGCACATGCACACACACACACACAGGATCATATGGATAAACAGATTGGATATAGTTGGGTGGTAAAAGATCAAACATTGCCACCATGGTTAAGAAAATCATTGGTCCTCAAACCCTTATATTAGCAGGCACTTGATAAATGATGTTTCCAGATGTGAGGGAGAAGCACAAGAAGTGAAGATCACCTCCTTGTGTGGAATAGGGTCCTAGGTGTGTCTGCATTTTATAACTGATTTAATGCTGTAGTCTAAATGTCACCATGGAGACTACCCAGAGAATTAGATAAATAAAATATGTTTAACATCAATTACTCATTCGCAGAAAACTATATAGTCCACAAGGACACTGCTAAACACAGTGCTGGAGGGGTAAGTGCTCCTAACTGAACCACTTTTGGACATACTTCATCTAACTTTGCAGGTGGATAAATATCAGGAAATGGGGTGAAGAAAGAGAAGGATTCAAGAATGTGGTCTTAGAGTTAGATTCTTGACTAAAACTTAAAGATAGTTTAAAAGTAAAGAGTGGCCTGAAATTGTCATCATGGAAACAGCAGAAAGCATCACTCTGATTTCAGCAGGTGTATTATTTCTAGAGATTATGTGTACATTGATCTTTAAACCATATGGGTCTATATTTTATTCAGGTCATTTATAGGCTTCCTATTGGGCACATTGACACTTCTCATAGTAAGTCAACCTATTTATATAGATAAACTTTTCTGTAAACTCAGTTGCTAAATTATTAATTTAGAAGTTAGAAAATTAATGAACATCTAATTACAGACATGTGGACTGACACTTTGTTAAATTATACATTTGTTTGTTATATCTGAAAGACATATTCCTGGCAGGCTATCCCACACATTTTCTTTACTACATAATGCAAAACCTAGAATATTTTTGCTTAGAATTAAGTGATTAAAACTATTATTAGCACTATACTGTCAAAGAGAAAGTGCAAAAAATTTAAGTGACAGATGGTAGTGTGTGACATATTAACATAACTCACTGAACAATGTAGGGATCCTAATTTAGCAATCTATAAAACCAAAATAAAATACAATAATTGAGGTGAGTGTCTAAGACACAATTCTAAAGAGATAACATATAAGGAGTAAATTGAAGAATTTTAAAATAGTCCTACTCTACAATAAGGGGTAAGGTATTATGATTTGATAATTCATTTTTAAAAAGTTGGATTTGAAAAATTCCTTGTGTTTATATTAAAATATTGAATTCCTTGATACATCCATGTCTAATATCCCTTTACATAAACATGTGTCTCTTAGGGTAGTTACATGGAAGAGAGTGTTGAGAAGTTGTTAGTCAAAGGATAAATAATTTCATTAGATAGGGAGAGTAAATTAAAGAGATCTATTACATAGTATGGTGACTATAGTTAAAAATAATACTTGTTCTTGAAAAATGCAAAGAGTTTATGTAAGTATTCTCACAACAAAAATGAAGTCTATGTGAGGTAATGTTTGTGTTAGTTAGCTGGATTTAATCATCCCACAATAACTAGTACTTCAAAACGTGTTCTACATGATGAATACATACAATTTTGTATGTTGATTTAAAAGAATCTTTCTGTAGTACTGAAATTAGTAAGTAGTGGAACTTTAAATATGGACTGATTCTTAGAAGTTTGAAAGAATTTATATGGCTCACAGTTTCAAGACAACTAAACAATTTTAGCCATAGGGATTGTCCCTGTCAGACATTTGGTTAACATTGACATATTACTTGAGATCAAATCCCAAGTACACACCTACTTGGTTCCTGCTATTCCCCCAGTCCTTATCTCTGTTCAGAGTGGGTCCCAGCTAACACCTGCTGCTTGAGTACCACAGCTTTTTACTGCCAGTGACCTGCCCTCTGACAAGAGAACTGGTGTCAGTGCAGGTGCATAACTGCTTCCTCTACTAATACACACAGCATAACTGTGCCTTCTGCTACCCACACCGTCATAGCATCGGTTCCCTTAGAAATTGAGGAAGGTCGTCCGTCCTGATGATTCCAGGGTTCCTTATCAAATCTGAATTGTTTCACTTATGATTACTGATCTATGTGTGAACAAGCCTTGACTTTAGTAAGTGTACTTGCTTTTTAGTTTAAAGCCCTTCTCACCAAGATACTTAAAAGATTTTCCATAGGTTATTTTGGGGTATCTGTTAACACTGTTTCACACATTTCTCATTCATTACTTTTTCCTCTGTTTCTTTGTTGTTGTTGTTTGCTTATTAACAGTTTCACTGTGACATTTCCAAACATGCGTATCACATACTTTGATAGTATTCACCCCTGCCTTTCACACTCTTATCTCCCCTCCCCTTCTTTTTTCTAAATAGTTCTGCTTGTACTTTCATGTCATTGAAAAAATTTCTAGATTCTGCTTATGAAAAAGTCCAGCCACTGTGGAAATCATTATGGAGGTTCCTCAAAAAACTAAAAATAGAACCACCATTCCTCATTTTTGCTTAAATAATATCCCAGGATGAGTGGTGAGTTAGGAGTGCTTCTTATTCAGAGGAGCTTCTTCTCTGCCACCTTTCTAAGACACTAAGCAATAGTGTCTTCTTAGTCTGCATGCATGATTCCCCAAATGTACCCATCACCACTTCTCCCAAAGGTCTTAGGTGCTGGGGCAAATTCACCTCCTAGTTCTGTGACCAGAGTTTCTGTGTCCTGAAATGAGCATGTTGAGGAAGGCTGCGTTCCTTACCTGTTAATAATGTTGCTAATTAAACTTGGACATGATTCTCTGTAATGAAACTGACATGTTTCTGTAACGTCAGGAAAGTCTGTTTTATATAATAACCCACACTTTTATTATAATGGTTTCTTTCAAAACCTAAAAAAGAAAGAAATTAAGCAAGGGGCATTTGTTCTGTTCTTTGTGAATATACATTTGCACATGTGTGGTTTCAGATAGTACAAATTTATAAGAAAGAGGTCTTTAAGAAAATTTATTCTTTAGCTTTGGAGATATTTTCAAATAAATTCCTCTATCATAGTTATTGTATCTTCCGATTTTTCATGGGGTCTTTTTGCTTGTTTGTTTTGTTTTGGGTAGCACTGGTGTTTGAACTCAGGGCTGTCTGCTTGCTAGACAGGCTCTTTACCACTTCTGCCACAAAGACCAACCCTTTTTGCTTTAGAAACTTTTGCATATGGGGTCTTTCATTTATGCCCAGGCTGACCTGGACTGCAATCCACATATTTGTGCTTCCTGAGATGCTGGGATGACAGGTGTGTGACACCATACTCAGACATTGGTTGATGTGAGGATATCATGAATGTTTTGCCTGCTGGGCTAGAACCACATTCCTGTTGATCTCTGCCTTCCAAGTAACTAGGATTACAGTCTTAAGTATTGTACCAGGCTCCACAGTTTTTTTTTTTCTGTAACAGAAGACTGCATTCTAAAATGTCTTTTTAGAATTATATTTTAAATATCAATTTTACATGATATTTACTTTCAAACTTATGTTCTTACTGAAAAGCTTCAGCTTCTCTGACAGAAGAAATAATGATTTTCTGTTTCAAGTTACATTGTACAAATAGTGGGAGGTTTCAAATTTAAGAAAATATATTTATTATATTTTATAAACTGAAACCCAATTGAAAGTATAAATATATGCTGTAACTTGATAATAATGACAATATTAACTAAAGGATATAGAGTAATCCCAATTTTGTATAGGGTTTCCATATAATTTTTTATCCAAATTATGATACATTTGAGTATAATAATGTGTTATTGATCACTGTTATAGAACAATAAGCAAAAAATTCAGGTTGTACTGAGCAAAACAGAACATACTACCATAAAACTTGCATAATCTTGAAGTGCTAGAATATTAATCAAATGAGTAAATGCATCACTTTCAAGCAAAGATTGTAAGGACAACTTTATAATACCTTTCTTGATTCAAATAAACCATTGTTTATAAGATACATAATTGACTTAGTAACACTATTAGTGATGAGAGAATGGAAAGGGAAAATAAAGTATCCTATTAAGATCTGTGACAAACCAGATACATAGTAATAGTTGAAACATAAATATGCTAAAGGTGTACCTTAGAATTAGAGAAAGTCTATATCATGCAAGTATCATTATAATATATTATGTTACATTAGCAAGTAACTTAAGAAAATATGATAATTAAAATAAACATTAAAAAAGTTTGTAAAAATACATTTATTTCTGTGAAAACTAAGGAATAATTGAGGAACAATTTCCATATTAAAATGTTCCTATTTCAAATTACTGTTCCATTTCAAATGTGATATTTAACAATGCACTACCAAAAGCACTCTATGAATCATCTAATATTTCTCATTTTGGTGGAAATACCATTAGGCTAAGGCAACATATTTTTATCATGATAAACTTTCAAAACAATTTGATCTTCATAATAGGTACTTGATACTCAACTTAATGAACCTCATTAATAAAATGTGAAAACAGGAGGATGAAAAGGATTTTGGGAAGGAAACTAAAAAAGAGTACTTTTTTAATGTCAGAATTGCTTTTACCCTCACATTTGGCACCATAAAATACCCAATTATTGATTTGAGAGAGTAGTCTAAATGCTCTGGAATACAAGGTGGATTCTTGGAATATACAAAATAGATGTTATAATATTTTTGTCCTTCTGCAGGAGCATACTTAAACACAACATATAAACATATACACAGTATATCTGTACTATTAAATTCTCAAGGAAAACTCAGAAAATAATGCTTATAAACATTGCTGGAGAGGCTGTGCATGGTAGCATATGTCTACAATCACAGATGTTCAGGCAGCAATGATTGGGAGGATAAAAGTTCAAGACTAGCCTAAGCAAACTGTTCACAAGACCCTATCTAAAGAAATAAGCCAGGCACACTGGTCTGTTTCTATCATCCTGAAAGGGGAACTGCCAGGGCTACACTAAATCTGACAATGGAAGAAAATGCCCAGAAAGGAATAAACTTTCTTCTTTCAAGAGGACTGTGCATGAAGGTGCCATTTTTACACTTTCCCCCAATCAACTCCTGACAATTCCTTCACCTCCAAATCTAACCCAATGTAAAGTAGAGAATCCTAGCGTGAACACTACAAAGGCCACCCAGACACAGGGGAGGGGAAAAAAGGAAAAGTTAACAGAACCCATAAAAGGGGAGCTTCCATAATGCTTTAGTTGACCACCAGTTTCTGGGTTCCACTTCTCACTCAAGAAGCCTTTACTTTTGCTTTGCAATAAAGATTTTCTCTGTCTCACTAGTTTCTGGTCTCCTATCTTTTAATTCTTTAATCAACAGAGGGAAAATGAGCCAACCACAATTGCTAGGTGGCATCATCTTGACACCCAATGTGGGGCTCCAGACATGGGACTCCAGGTCATCATCTCAAAGTCGTTGCAAGTCTTGCCAAACTGGGTATCCAGGAAGTCACTATATCATCCAGCACTCCTATGGACTTTCATTCCAGGGGACCCCCTGACCACACTTAGCCCAAACTCCTTCACTAACTAATCTTCACTTCCTCTTGATAGGAAGGATTTGTCCTTGGGAAACTGTGAGTGTTTCCTTAAGTCCCTCTATGGCTAATAGGCAGCACAAGAAATTGTGTCTAGTTGTGGATTTACACCAACCTACTATATGCCACAAGGGCAGAACGGAGGCTCCAGCATACTGAGGCTTTTCTTTCATTTTCTGCCTTTGTTTGGGACAACTTGAGTGGTTTTTTTTTCTTTGTCCTTGCCAGTCATGGGACTCTTTCTTTGGCTGAATTTAGGAGAGATCCTTGCCAGAAATCACTCAGTTTGTGGTTATCCAATTGTGTCCCTCTCAGAATGCATGTATCTTTTGTAGCTCAAAGGCCCAAGGGAACTTTACCCCTCACTGATCTCAGATTCACAGTTTATGTTAGGCATCAGGTGGAGCACGTCCCTGTAACTTCCCCTTTAGGTAGAAAACACATTTTGACCCTTCTAGATCTACAGTGGGAAAGTGTCCCCTACTGCATTTTCTCCTTCTTCCTCCATTACTATCTGAAGGCCTTCCTTCCCCTCTCAGAACATGCCCAATATGTTCTCTACTATAATGTTCAATATCCCTTTGAAGGACCCCCCAGAATGCTGCCTCTTTCCATGCTGGGCCTTTTGGCCACCCTTAAGCCCTTCCTGGAGAAGGTTCTATTTGAGTTAGAGGCCTTCTATACTTGGAATAGAACCAAATATCTGGGTCTTAAAGCAAACAGGCTGAGAATTAGTCAGGGTCACACTAGTAAGGTAGCTTCAATCCATGTTTTTCCCTGACTTTAGTTGCAGGTGTGCAGAGGAAAAGCAAAAGTACAATGAGACAACTTCTCCTGAGTGGGAGGTTTCCCTTACCCAGGGACGCCCAGAAAAAGGGAATCTTTTTTTTTTTTCATTTTTCTTTTATTATTCATATGTGCATACAAGGCTTGGTTCATTTCTCCCCCCTGCCCCCACCCCCTCCCTTACCACCCACTCCACCCCCTCCCGCTCCCCCCCCAATACCCAGCAGAAACTATTTTGCCCTTATCTCTAATTTTGTTGTAGAGAGAGTATAATTGCGGCACTATTCACAATAGCCAAGTTATGGAAACAGCCAAGATGCCCCAGCACTGACAAATGGATTAAGAAAATGTGGTATCTATACACAATGGAATTTTATGCAGCCATGAAGAAGAACGAAATGTTATCATTCGCTGGTAAATGGATGGAATTGGAGAACATCATTCTGAGTGAGGTTAGCCTGGCTCAAAAGACAGAAAAAGGGAATCTTTAAAGTGACCAATTCCCTATCTCTCCTTTGTGATGGGAGCACAAACTTCCTGAGTACTCAAGGGATCTCCCTTTGTCTGTTTATTGAAACATTGGAAGAACTTTGATCCAGAAAACCTAAGAAGAAAAGACCCTCCTGCACTCAAGCCTGGCCTAAATACCCTTTAAGAGATCAGGAGCAATGGTCAGAGGACGGAAGCATAAATTATAATACCATTCTACAATTAGGCCTACTTTGTAGGAAGGGAAGTAGATGGGGGTCCCATATGTCTAGCTTTTCTTTTACCTCTGATACTACCCTAATAGATAAAGGTCTATAAATTGGATTCCCAAATTGTAGCCATCTTATGCAGAGGACCTTCCCCTGGATCCCTTGATCTTACAGAGCAGCAGGACCCTAAGGCTTTCCTCTACCCTCCTCCCCCAAATAAAGCCCTGACTAAACCTAGGAAACCAGAGCCTTTGTCATCTCCCAGCACCACGAGTCTGTGTCCAAACTTAAAAGATTATTATAATTCCATTGCTCCCCTGCCTCCCTCTCCTGGAGAGTCAGCTACTTGGGGCAAACAGTCCCCTAGACCTGGTTTATTTCCTTTGCAAGCTTGGCAAGGGGGGAATTTTGGCACAAGGTTGTCTATGTTCCATTCAAATTAAATAAACTTAAACAAATTAAGCAAGATTCAGGAAACTTCACTGAAAACCCTGGTCAGTATTTTCAGGAATTCCAAAAGTTAAATCAAATTTCAATATTGCATGAAAAGATATAATGCTGCTCCTAACCTAGACTTTGACCACTTTAGAGAAACAGTGGGTCTTAGAACAGGCCACCATAGTGGGGAATAATTACTACCTCTCACAGAGCAAATCCCAACACAAGGAATGAAAAATTCCAATGGGAGATCAGACAGTGCCTTAAAGTGACCCTGATTAGAACACCTGGGAGGAGAGTCATGAATGGGAATGTAATCATTTCTTTACTGTGTTATTGAGGGACTAAGGAGAACCAAGATAAAGCCCCTTAATTACTCACAGGATACTGCAGTGCAACAGGATGACTTTGAGCCCCCAGTGACCTTTTTACAGAGGCTTAAGGATGCTTCACAGAAACACATTAATGTAAAGCCAGGACCACAGGAGGAGGAGATCATCCTAAAAGATAAATTTCTCACACAATTGATCCTGGATATACATAAAACATTCCAAAAACTGTTGGCCAAAGGAAGCAGGGACTTAGACCAAATGGTCCAGACAGCTACATCTGTCTGAAGAAAAAGAAGGATATGTGACAGGGGTTGCTTATCACTGTCCTAAGAGTAGCTACCCTTAGTTCAGGTCCAAACCCAGGGACTTGCTTCCAATGGGGACATGGAGGCCATTTCCAGAGAGAGTGCCCCTGGAGGAAAAGGCAGCCTCCAGGACTCTGTCTCATCTGTAAGGGGAAATCACTGGAAGGCACATTTCCCTTGGCTCTTGGCAGAGTCGAGTGCATGGCCATACAAACAAACAATAATGGGTCCCAGGGCCTCCCATATAAGCTCCTGTGGCCACAGTACAAACTGAGGAGCCCCAGGCTACTATTACAGTTGAACAGTACAAAGTCATCTTCCTTATAGACACAGGGAGTGCCCTTTTTGGCTATCCCTTTTTTCTTTGGACCCAAGTCCCTAAATAAAGTCACTGTTTGGGGCATATCTGGCCAGTCCATAGAGCATTATTTCACCCAACCATTTGCCTGCTCCTGGGGAGATATCCACTTCTGTCATTTCTTTTCATAGTCCCTGAGACTCCCACTCCCTTGTTGGGACAAGACCTCCTATCTCAATTGAAAGTCCAGTTCCTTTTGCCTCCAAGGGAATACTTTTGCCTGCCACTAATCAAATTGCAGGTAGATCCTGCTGCGTCAATGGAAGGGAAGTTTAAAACAGCAATGCTGGCTTTAATCTGCCTTAAAGACACCTCTCAGTTTCCTCGCCAAACAATAGTGGCAATTGTCTAGACTAGAGTCTAGAGAGGGGCTAATCTTTATTATCAATAGACTAAAGGAGCAAGGACTCCTTGTTGAGTGCTCTAGCCCATATAATACTCCTATTTTGGGGATCAGGAAGGGACCTCACAAATGGAGACTGGTCCAGGATCTCTGACTGGTCAATGAAGCACTATCACCTCTTCACCCTGTGGTTCCAAATCCTTATATTCTCTTGGCTCAGATACCACCCAACACCACCCTCTGTTCAGTTTTAGACACCTTGCTCTGTATTACCTTACCCTCAGTCAGACTGTATTTGCTTTCAAGTATCCAATTCAAAAAGCAGGACTGGTCACTAGGACTGTTCTCCTTCAGGGGTTTTGGGACTGCCCCCACATTTTTGGATTGGCCCTGGCTCACATTTGGTGGAATGGAATTATCCACAGGCTATTCTACTACAGTATATGGATGATCTTCTTCTTTGTAGGCCATCCAAGCCTACTGTCTCCTGAGCCACTGAGTCTCCTCTAACCTTTCTGGCAGACCAAGGCTATAAGGTGTCCAGGGAAAATGCTAGACTAAGGTTACCTATCTGGGACTTGTCTTGGTTGGGGGAAGAGAGTCCTGGGGAAGATAGAATTCAAACAATCTTAGCCTTTCTCTTCCCCAGGACCCTGAAGCAGTTGAGGGACTTTTCGGGGGTGACAGGCTGTTACAAGATCTGGATCTCAGGGTATGCAGATCTGGCTCCACCCCTACATAAAAACCTTAGCAAGACCTAAAAACATTCCCAGCTCTACACTGAATGGGATAATGCTACCACTTATACTTTTTAACCAATTAAAAAGAGCTCTAACTAAGCTCTTGCCTTAAGCCCCTGCCTTAAGCCTCCCTAATTAAGATAAATTCCAGTTATATGACTGTAAAAAAGAAGCAACTGGCTCTGAGAGTAGTAACCCAGCACAGAGGGCCAACTCCCCAACCAGTGGGATTCTTGAGTAAGAAATTTGATCAAATAGCTAAGGGATGGCCTGGATGTTTAAGAGCAGTGGCCATTGGTAAGCCTTTTAATCCCTGAAGCCCAAAAGCTCATCCTGGGTTAGCCTTTAACTGTTTATATTCCCCATGATGTGAGAGGAATTATGAACTCTAAGGGAGTCCTCTTGTCTTCTGACAGCCATCTCCTTAAATATCAGTCCCAATTGTTAGAAGGAACCGAAGTTACTTTAAGGATTTGTCAAAGATTCAATCCCACATCTTTCCTACCAGAGGGGGAGGGAAAACCTAAACATTCATATGAGGAGGTACTTATGGAAAGTTATGCCATCAGACCTGAATTAACCAACCAGCCCCTTCATAACTCTGATCTGGCACTATACACCAATAACAGCTCATTTGTCAGGAAAGGAATCAGATATGTCAGGTTCACAGTAGAGATGGAGTTTGGCACACTCCAGTCAGGCTCTCTCCCTCCCAATACTAGTGCTCAACTAGCAGAGCTAGTAGCTCTTACAAAGTCCTTAGAACTGTCAAAAGATACGAGAGTTAATATTTACAGACTCCAAATATGCTTTCTTAATCCTCCATGCTCATGCAGCCATTTGGAAGGAAAGAGAGGTGTTAACTACAGTGGGGCCCCTGTTAAACAGGCATGGGACATACTTGCTTTTCTTGTGGCCATTTAGTCACCCAAGCAGGTATCAGTGATCCATTGCCTAAGGCCATCAAAAAGGGGAGAACAGTGTAACTAAGGGAAACAGGGCAGCCAAAGAAACTGCAGAAAGGGCAGCCCTGGGAGACTCTCCAGCTGGTAATTTCCTATGGAAGAAGTCTTTACTCCTGCCAGAGAGGCCTCATTACAAACCTGAGGAGGTTCTGCAGGCCTCCAATAAGGAACACCAACTGCAGTATTGTGGCTGGTAGGTTTTCTCAGATGGTGACCTGGTTCCCAGGAGCCCACCAATGGAAAATATTAAAAACTCTCCATCAACTCTATTACGTGAGGCTAGAACACACCTTACTCTTCAGTCAGTAAAATATTCGAAGGAACAGGCCTGAAATATATGGCCCAACAAGTAGCACGGGGATACAAGAGCCAAAGGACAAATTCTAATAACAGGCATCTCCAATTTCCAGGGACACAGACACAGGGAGCTTAACCTGGTGAGGATGGGCAACTACACTTCACTTATATGCCAGGGAACCCAACTGTAAGCTACTGTTGGTATTGGTAGATACTTTTACAAGATGGGTGGAGGTTTTCCAGTGGAAAACTAAAAGTGACACAGGAATAATTTAGGTACTGTCCACGGAGATCATACCCACGTTTGACCTCCCAAGGAGCCTCCAGGGTGATAATGACACAGCCTTCAAGGCTGAGGTAACCCAGGGAATTTCACTAGCCTTGGAAATAAACTATTACTTCCATTGTGCCTGGCACCCCTAATCATTCAGCAAAGTAAAAAAGAACTTTTTATAAAAGTTTATTTTTTTTAAAAGTCACCGGACCAAGCTCATTCATGAAAACTCACTCCCCCTGGACTAAGCTGTTCCCCATTGCACTTCTTAGGCTTTGAAACACTCCAGGAAAAACGGGGCTTGACTCCTTTTGAATCTCTATATGGCAGACTTTTTCTTAGTAATGACTTTTTCCTTGACCCAGAAACAGCTCAACTAGTTTCTCATGTTACTCAACTGGTTAGATTCCAACAGGCACTTTCTGCTATTAAGCAGAGCATTCCCTAAGTGATCATACAGGGCCCTCCCCTCTTCTGCCCAGGAGATTTAATTTTGATAAAGTCTTCAGACCCAACTTGGGGCTTAAACATGCCTCCTTGGAAGGGCCCCTACCCAGTCCTTCTATCTACCACCATGGCAGTGTGAGTGGCAGTCCTGGATTCCTGGATCTCTCATTTAAGAGTCAAGTTCTGGAATCCTCCTGCAGAAGCAACCCCAGAGTCTACTCCATCCTTACCTCCTGACTCAAGGACAAAATCCACTTTTTTCTCCTGTGAACTTTTGGATACACTAAGACTCCTGTTCAAAAAGGACACACCCACTCCTTCAGATAAGTCACTCCCATGAGCCCCATGAATTTTGGCTTACAGTACCTTCTGCTAAGTTTGTTTATTTTTTTAGGCTTGTCCTAGGAGTGGGATTGACCACTTCTCTTTCTTCTGATTGGACTAGATTTCAAAAAGCAGCATTGGCATGGTGTTTTTATCTGCTAGCTGTATTGCATTGCTATGGGGCTCAGTCTTTTGCCTACACTGGTCTCCCTTACAGAGGAAGATCATGACAAATTATAACTCTGGGATAAAAATGCTTTTTTAAGTTTCTCCAGAGCCTTTGCCTTCCCTAGGTCCCCATTAAAAGATTGCTGGATTTGTTATGAAAAACCAGTAGCTGCTAACTTACTGGCTTGGGTCCAACTTAACTTTTCTAATTACCACTGGAACCCTCAGAGTCAGCACCACCATCCCTTGGTGTGCCCAAGAAATGCTAATCATTCCTACTCACTGATTCCCCTGGCAGGAATTTTATGGAATAATGCCCCAGAAGTATCATTTGACTGGGACTTTTTCACCTGGCACACTACTATAGTCCGCTATGTCAACCACACCTGTGACCCAGCTCCGCCTCTCCCAATAATGATGGGAACTGATTTCCTGCCCAATGGGGACCCAAGCTCTGGTTAGTGCTGTGTTAATTTTAAAGCACTGTGGGAACTCTGGTGGTGGTTAATTCCAGCAGATTGTAGTGACTGTCTACATAGAAAGAGAGACTGTCACAACCCCAAAGAGAGCTGGAACCCATTCAGAACCATATGCTTTATAGCTCCAAATACTCCTTTCTGAGAATGTAGTGCCTCTAAAGCGCACATATAAAGTGGGATAAAAACACCAATGACACTGTAAGAGAACCCAATCTCACAAGTAACCCCTGCCCATGAGATCCTTGTTTCCAAATCTCTTACACACTAACAAAACTGGTTTGCCTGGGAGAATAGCTTCATCCCTATGTCCCAGCAACATCTCTAATTTCAGACCAAGACGAATCCTTGCCCTGGAGCAAGGATATCTCTTTGTGAGATGGTCAAGAGATAAAGCACAGGTGTGATGATTACTATGCCTCCATCCCAATCATACTCGGGGGATCTGGGTGGTAGCCCTGATAATGCCAAATCCTGATCATGTTACTTGTTGGAGCAACACCATAATCTAACAGAGCTTTCACATCAAAAAGAGACAAGCTCCCATTGGAAAAAAAAGGAATTTGACACATAAGTGGTGGGCATTACTAATTTAATTTCTGCACTAGTTGGAATAAACTATGGTGTAATCTCAAACTATGAAACTATCAAAAATCTCACCAAGATGGTAGAGGAAACTTCAGACAAGTTTGGTCTTAATTTTAAAGATATGAAAAGGTCCCTATCCTCTGTAGCCGAAATGGCTATGGACCATCACCTGGCCCTAGACTTTCTTCTAGCCAAAAATGGAGGGAGGGATGTGCAACTGCTAACACTTCCTGTTGCACTTATTTTAACACTTCAGGCACCATGGAAGAACACGAAGATTATATTGTACAACAGGCTAAATGGCTCTGGGAACAGTCTCTTGAGACCCAGATCATCTCACAGGTCACCTCACAGGTAGGGAGACAATTAAATCCTGGCTGCCCTCAATGGCTTGGCTCCTGTCTTTTTGGGCACCATAGTTGTGATCATCATTCTCCCCATTTTCAAACACTGTCTTTTAAATGTCATAGTTAAGTTTTTCTACTCTCACATAGAAAGATTCAAATTACAGATCCTGATGAAAATAAAGATGGCCTATTACCACATTCCTCTAGATGGTCTCCCTCATGGACAGCCCCAAAGCCTTGGGGCTCCCTATCATTGCCTCTTCTCAGGAAAAACCAGCTACTACCTAACAGCAGTTAGGGAAGCCACTGAGAGGGGATACTTGAAAGGGGAACTGCCAGGGCCACTCTAAAGATGGTGATGGGAGAAAGTGCTCACAAAGGAATGAACTGTCTTCTTCCCAGAGGACTGTGCCCTAAGACACCACCTTTATACTCTCCTCCAATCATTTCCCCACAAGTCCTTCAGCTAGCACCAAATCTAACCCAATACAGGTGGAGAATCCTGTAGCAAATGCCAGAAAGACCATCCAGACACAGAGCAGAGGGAAAAAGGAAAATTTAACAGGACCGATAACAGGGGAACTCCCTGAGTGCTTTACCAGACCACCAGTTTTCAGGTCCCGCATCTCACTCTTGAGAAGATGTTACTTTTGCTTTGTAATAAGGACTTTCTTTGTTCCACTACTTTCTAGTCTCCTAGACTAGAAAGACTTCAAAAATAAGCAGTCCCTACAAAGAACATAATCCAAATTTCAAAGTTGGTCTGGAGAGGTGGCTCAGTAGTAGAGTGTTTCCTACAGTGCTCAAGACCCTCCACATAGGAGGACAAGGACTTCTGGCATCAAGTAGCAAATTACTGATCTCTGTAGCAATTAATTTGGAGAAGTCTTTCTCTGAGACAATGGGTGCTTTGTGAGAGAATTAAAAACAGTGGCCAAAGGACTTGGCATTGAAAATGTGAAGTATTCCCCCAGCACAGAGAATAGGCCAACCACAACACTATTAGCATTTGGAAAGAAAATTTGTTAAATACAAAGAAATGGCTGAAAAACTAATTTAACCTACTAGAAAAAATTTAAATGCTTACTAAAAAACATACTGAAATGACTAAAACATTTATTTTAAAAATAAAAAAAAATTTATTTTAAACAATTATTTAAATAGCATATTTTAATGACTTCATCAAAGGTGAGGAAATGACCTATAATATGCAGGTCTGAAATATCAGAAATATCAGCAGCACAGTAATGCAATGTGGACTCTAACAGCTGTGGATTCCCAGGTCTTCATAGATTCAAGAATGGATAGGTAGCACTTGAGGATGCTGATTGTTTCCACTCCTCCTCTGCAGATTCTGATATAATTCTGCACACAGGATATTCTGTTAGAGAGTATTATCTGAAGTGACCACAAACTACATTTCTGTTATGACTGAACTGTGCCTCACAAGTTCATACGCCTTATTTGTGACTCCTCAGGGCCTTAGAATGTGATCTGACTTGGAAAGGTAGATATAAATAATTAAAATGAGCTTGCACCGGAGAAGAGTGGATTCTTAATCCAACACAACTAGTGTCCTTATAAAAAGAATGTCACATGAAGAGGAAGAGATACACAGTGGACAAGGGGCACAGATCCAGAGAGAATGCCATGTCCAGAATCTGGGAGAGAAACTCAGCACTGATTTTTCCAGGTTGTCTTCAGAAGAAACCAGCCTTCTTCTCAAGTTATTTTGTCTTCTTACCTGCAGAAATGACAGTTTCTCTTGTTTCCTCTACCTAACATGGTGCTCTCTGTATTCTTAGCCCTAGGAAACTAACATAATATGCTACTTCTTCTATGCTAGTTCTCCTATGTAAATAAATGTAGAAAGTAGGAGCTCCATTTATTTGACTGTTGGAAAATTGCAGTATATTTTTTCCCACCAAGTGTAAATTAATAAAAGCCCAGGGACAATAATTCAGTCACTGCAGCAGCTCTGACTGCCACCATTATTTCAAACTCCTTTTTTTTTCATTTATCTAAATGATAAACAGCTGTGGAGGAAAACTGAACTTCTGGTCTCATATCCGGTAGCATTTAGGTATCTCACCACTCAAAAGGCAGCAATATGGAATCCAATATTCTTTTTTTTATTGTTTGATTGTTTTTGGTAGTACTGGGGTTTTGAACTCAGAGCTTTGCTTGCTAGACAGCCATAACTCCAGCCCTTTTTGCTCTGGTTATTTTTGAGATAGGGTATCACTTATTTGTCCAGGCCAGCCTGGACCTCAATCCTCCTACTTTAAGCTTCAGACCATCACTGGGATGATAGATGCATGCCACCTGCCTGGCATTTTTATTGAGATGGGGAGGGTCTTGCTTACTTTTTGCAGGCTGGCCTCTAATCATGGTCCTCCTGATATTTTGCTCCTGAAGAGCTGTGACTACAGTCATTAGCCATTGCATCTGGCACAGACAATATTCTTTGGCCAAAGAAGCAAGATTTTTAAATATTTTGCTAACTGAAAAGAGATGAAATATCAATATAATACTTTTTTTCTTTCTCTGTGAATTTTCTTTCTTTTTTTTTTTTTTTGAGACAGAATCTCACTCTTATTCTCAAGAGGGTTTCAAACTCCTAAATTCAGGTGCTGCTTCCATCTCAGCTCCCAAGCACTGGGAATACAGGTACATACCACTGTGCCCAACTCAGTGAAAAATTTCTTAAATACATTCATTCAATGAGACACAAATTGTTCTCATGGCATATATTGTGTCATTACTCAATGTAAATGCTATTGAGTCAGGCTAATCCTGTTGATATCAGATTAATTTCTCTACATTTTAGTACAACTTATTTTTATCCAAACATAACATAAAGAACTGTTTCAAATGGTAAAGTAAGGTCATGTAATTTTACCTTTTGTCTTTTCTTAATTGAAATTGTGTCAAATATCAATCTGTCTCTTGATAACTAACATCCTGACAGTATTCATATTTATAATTTTTTACATTTACATTGAAGGATTCAAATATTTTGCTTTTCTAATTTTTATTTACTTTTTACTTTTTGTTCTTTTACTCATATGTGCATAAATTGTTTGGGCCATTTCTCCCTGCTGCCCCCTACCCTCTCTTTCTTTTCCCCAATTCCCCTCGCTTCCAGGCACAACCTGTTCTGCCCTTTTTTCCAATTTTGTTGAAGAGAAGACAGAAGCAATAATAAGAAAGACAAAGTGTTTTTGCTAGTTGAGATAAGGATAGCTATACAGAGAGATTCCTAGCATTGCTTCCATGCACAAGTGTGTTATAACCTGAATTGATTCCTCTCTACCTGACCTTTTCACTAGATCCCAATCACCTTCCCATATTGACCTGCTTTAAAGTTTCTTCATTATGTATAAGTACCACATTGTCTTAATCCATTTGTCAGTAGTGGGGCATCTTGGCTGTTTTCATAACTTGGGTATTGTGAATAGAGCTGCAATAAACATGGGTGTGCAGTTGCCTCTGGAGTAACCTGAGTGGCATTCCTTTGGGTACATCCACAGGAGTGGGATTGGTAGATCATATGGCAGATCTATGTTTAGATTTTTAAGAAGCCTCCAAATTTTTTTCCAGAGTGGTTGCACTAGTTTCATTCCCAACAGCAGTATATGAGGGTTCCTTTTTCCCCTACATCCTCACCAACACCTGTTGTTGGTGGTGTTTTTGATGATAGCTATTCTAACAGGGGTAAGGTGGAATATAAGTGTGGTTTTGATTTGCATTTCCTTTATGGCTAGAGATGGTGAGCATTTTTTCATGTGTTTCTTTTGCCATTTGAATTTCTTCTTTTGAGAAAGTTCTGTTTAGTTCAGTTGCCCATTTCTTCATGGTTCATTGATATTGGGAGAGTTTAGTATTTTAAATTACCTATATATTCTGGCTATGAGTTCTTTGTCTGATGTATGACTGGCAAATATTTTCTCCCAGTCTGTGGGTGGGCTCTTCAATTTAGAGACCATTTCTTTCATAGTGCAGAAGCTTTTTAGTTTTTTTGTAGTCCCATTTGTCCATCCTTTCTCTTAGTTGCTGAGCTTCTGGGATTCTGTTGAGGAAGTCCTTGCCTCTACCTGTTACTTTCAGATTATTCCCTGCTCTTACCTGTACTAACTTCAGAGTTTCTGGTCTGAAATTAACATCCTTGTTCCATTTTGTGTTGATACTAGTATAGGTGATAAACATGGATCTAGTTTCAGTTTCTTGCAGATGGATAACCACTTTTCCCAGCAACATTTGTTGAAGAGGCTGTCTTTTCTCCATCATATATTTTTGGCGCCTTTGTCAAAAATAAGGTGGGCATAGCTGTGTGGATTCATATCCGGGTCCTCTATTCTGTTCCACTGGTCTTCATGTCTGTTTTTCTGCCAGTACCATTCTGTTTTTATTGCTATTTTTTTT
This sequence comes from Castor canadensis, assembly GCF_047511655.1. NCBI lineage: Eukaryota > Metazoa > Chordata > Mammalia > Rodentia > Castoridae > Castor > Castor canadensis. The sequence continues at coordinate 59,797,299 of NC_133386.1, forward strand.
TGTAATATAGTTTGACATCAGGTATTGTGATAACTCCAGCATTGTTCTTTTTGCTGAGTAATGCCTTGGCTATTTGTTTTCTCTTGTGTTTCCAAATGAATTTTAGGGTAGATTTTTCAATCTCTGTGATGAAAGTCATTGGAATTTTGATGGGAATTGCATTAAACATGCAGATGGCTTTTGGTAGTATAGCCATTTTTACTGTGTTGATTCTACCAATCCATGAGCATGGGAGATCTCTACCGCTTCTGTAGTCTTCCTCAATCTCTTTCTTCAGGGGCTTGCAGTTTGTAGGGGTCGTTCACATCCTTTGTTAAGTTTAATCCTAGGTATTTGATTTTTTTTTTTGAGGCTATTCTGAATGGAATTGTTTCCATATATTCTTTCTCAACTTGTTCATTATTGGTGTATAGAAAAGCTAATGACTTTCGTAAGTTGATTTTGCTCCTGCTATATTGCTGTAGCTGTTTATGGTGTAGAAGAATTTTGTGTACAGTTTTTTTGGTCTTTAAGATATAGGATCATGTTGTCTGCAAATAGGAATATTTTGACAGTTTCTTTACCTATTTGGATTCCTTTTATTTCTTCTTCTTACATAGGGCTTTTTCTATATCTATTGAGATGATTAAGTGGTTTTTGTCTTTGCTTCTATTAATGTGATGTATTACATTCATAGATTTGCATATGTTGAACCACCCCCACATTCCTGAGATGAAGCTGACTTGGTCATGGTGAATGATCTTTCTGATGTGTTGTTGAATTCAGTTTTCCATTATTTTATTGAGGATTTTTGCATTGATGTTCATTAAGAAGATTGCCCTATAGGTCTCCTTTTTGGAGGTTGTCTTTGTCTGGACTGAGGATGCATATAATACTGACTTCATAAAATGAGTTAGGCAATGTTCCTTCCTTTTCTGTTTCATGGAACAGTTTAAGGAGAGTTGGTTTTAGTTCTTCTTTAAAGTTCTGATAGAATTCAGAAGACAATTCATCAGATCCTGGACTTTTCTTTTTGGGGAGACTCTTTATTTTTGATTCAATATCATTTTGTGTTATAGATCTATTCAGGTGATTAATATCCTCTTGGTTCAATGTTGGATGGTCATAAGTATCTAGAAATCTGCCATTTCTTCAAGATTTTCAGCTTTACTAGAATATAGGTTCTCAAAGTAGTCTCTGATGATTTCCTTGATTTCTGTGGTGTTTGTTGTTATCTCCCCTTTTGCATTTCTGATTTTACTGGTTTGGGTTTTGTTTTTCCTTATTTTAGTCAGATTTGCTAGGGATCTGTCAATTTTGTTTATTTTTTCAAAGAATCAGCTTCTTGTTTCATTGATTTTATGTATTTTTGTTTGTTTGTTTGATTTCATTTAATTGATTTCAGCCCTTATTTTTATTATTTCTTTCCTTCTGTTTGTTTTGGGATTTGCTTGTTCTTATTTTCTAGGAGTTTGAGATGTAGCATTAAGTCATTGATTTGAGATCTTCCTGTTCTTTTAATATGTGCAAAAATGACTATAAACTTTGCTGTGTCCCATAGGTTCCAGTAGTTCATGTTTTTATTTTCAGTAACTTCCAGGAATCTTTTAATTTCCTCTTTTATTTCATTGATGACCCATTCATCATTGAGCAATGTGTTGTTCAGCTTCCAATTGTTTATGTGTTTTGTACTGATGTTTTTGTTGTTGACTTCTAGTTTTAATGCATTGTGATCAGATACAATGTATGGGATTATCTCTATTTTCTTATATTTGGTGAGGCTTGCTTTGTGCCCTAAGATATGATCAATTTTGGAGAAGGTTCCATGGGCTGCTGAGACGAATGTGTATTTACAGAGGTTGGATGAAATATTCTGTAGACATCAGCTAGGTCCATTTGCTCTATGGTTTGATTTAGTTCTAGAATTTTCTTTATTGATATTTTGTTTGGATGACCTATCTGTTGGTGATAAAGGGGTGTTAAAGTCTCCCACTACCACTGTTTTGGAGTCTATACATGCTTTTAGGTCCTTCAGAGTATGTTTGATGAAATTGGGTGCGCTGAAGTTGGGTGCATATAGGTTGATAATTGTTATTTCCTTTTGGTGTAGTTCACCTTTTATTAGTATGGAGTGTCCTTCTTGTTTGATCAGTATAAGTTTGAAGTCTACTTTGTCCAAGATAAGTATTGCTACTGCTGTCTGTTTTCAGGGGCCATTGGCTTGGTAAATCTTCTTCCAGTCTTTCACCCTAAACCAGTGCTTGTTTCTGTCAATGAGATGGGTCTCCTGTAAACAACAGATTGTTGGATCTTCCTTTTTAATACAGTTTTCCAAACAGTGACTTTTGATGGGGAAGTTATGTCCATTAACATTCAGTGTTAGTATTGATAGATATGGTGGTTCCTGTCATTTAGTTGTTTTAGTTGTTTAAGGGTTTGATTGTGTGCAACTGAATCAATGTTACTCTTTGACTCCTTGTCTTATCTTCTCCTGTGATTTGGTACTGCCTGTCCTTTCATGGTTTTGTTTGCTTTTGTTTTCTATGTGCAGAATACCTTGAAGAATCTTTTGCAGTTGTGGCTTGATGGTCATATATTGCTTTAGTTTATGCTTACCATGGAAAACTTTTATTGTTCCATGTAGTTTGAATGATAGTTTTGCTGGGTAGAGTATCCTAGGGTTGAAGTTATTTTCATTCAGTGCCCGGAAGACCTCACTCCATGCTTTTCTTGCTCTTAAGGTTTACCTTTGTATATTATTTGTTTTTTCTCTCTTACAGCCTTTATTTTCTGTCCTTGTTGTTTTAATGATAATATGTCATGGGTTAGTTCTATTTTGGTCAAGTCTGTTTGGTGTCCTGGATGCCTCCTGTACCTGAATGTGCATAGCTTTCTCCAAATTTGGGAAATTTTCTGTTATTATTTTGTTGAATATACTACAGATTACTTTTGCTTGCACCTCTTCTCCTTCTTCAATGCCTACAATTCAAATTTCAAGTGGAGAAGTAAGTTCATGTAATTTTATCTTTTGGCTTTTCTTAATTAAAGCTGTGCCAAATATCAATAACTATCTATCTCTTGATAACTAACTTCCTGACAGTTTTCATATTTATAAATTTTTACATTTTCATTGAAGGATTCAAATATTTTGCTTTTCTAAATAGTTATATGCAATATATTTTGTTTTAGAATACTGATTTTAGTTATAGATACACCCTAAATTAATTTAATGATATGATATAATGCAGGTTTTATAGGTACAATAAAGAAATACAGACTAAAATATAAACATCACTATATTATAAGTAACAGTGATTGGCTGGGCATGGTTTCGGTCCATACCTGTAATCCCTCTGCTCAGGAAGAATAGATTGTTAGTTACAGACAACACAGGCAAGAAGTCAGCAAGACCGCATCTCAACAAATAAGTAAGCATGATGGTGCGATTCTATACACCCAACTATGAGGGAGGCAAAGGTAGGAGGATCACAGTCTGAGGCAAACCTAAGGCAAAAATTAGAGACCCTATCCAAAAAAATAGCTAATACCAAAAAAGACTGGGAATGTGGCTCAAGTGAAAGAATACATAACTAGCAAGCACAAAGGCAAAGTTCAAACCACAGTACCACCAAAATAAAAAAGTGAGGATGATTAATATTTTAAAACAACTTTGGGATAGTTATTGTTTGTGATTGCTAACTTGATTAGATTGGTAAGCACTGAGGCATTAGTGAAGCACACCTGTATGTGTATTTCTAAGTGCTGTTTCCAGAGAGGATTAACTAAGGGGTAAATGTGGGTGGCACAACCCCATAGGATGAGGTCTAGAGAAATAAAAGAGGAAAAGGAGAAAACAGAACACAGTCATACCCCTCCCACTGCTGGCTTCCATGGTTTGAGCTCCTCTGCTCTACCGTGCACTCCTGGCCATGAGGGACTGAAACCTCTAAAACACTGAAGCAAAAGAAATGATTCTTGACTTTCAGTTTGTCACTCAGGTGTTATGCTTAGAGCTAAGGAAAGTTAACTAACACAGAAAGTTGTACCAAGAGTAGTGAGGTCATTGCTGTGACTACCTGACCAGGTGGTCCAGAATCCTTTAGAAGTGGTTTGTGGAAAGGATCTGGAGTTTGGAGATGCAGGTTAGAGAACACTAGACTACTGACAGCTGAGTTTAGTGAGTGATTCTGGTGGGAGCTACAAAGGCCAGAATGCTGAGATAAATGCAGATAGTAAAGGTAAGACTTATGAGGTTTTTGACCAGAATTAGGACTTTCTCTGAAATTGGACTAGAACTCATTCTTGTTACATTCAGGTAAAGAGTTTGCTTACATTTTATCCAGGCCCCAAGTGTTTGAATGAGGCTGAGTTTAAAGGTGACAGACAAATTAATCTCTCAAAGGAAGTTTGAAGGTAGCTCCATACTCAGGTTGTGGCATGGTTATTGCTTGCTGCTTTTAGCAAGGTTTATAGTAAAAATCAATAGCATGAAACAGAGCAGAAATACTTGTAAAATCCGCAGTTTTGTCAGAAAGGCCTGTGTGAAGTTGGGGCTAAGTAAGGCATGGTTTTTAAAGGAATTAGCACCACGAAAAGAGGCTAAGATCTTTGCAAGGGAACAATAGGAAATAGACACTGATGCCTTAGGAATCCAAGGTGTAGAAAAATTAATTCATTTGAAAGACTCCATTAAGAAGAGAGCACCCCTGGAGGGAGCACTCTTGCACAGGATCATTTAGGATGTTATTCTTCCAAGATTTATACTACTGTGCTCAGTTATTAGGTACTCAGAGGCTAATGTGGCCACAGTCCAAGGAGGCTTGGTTAACATTTGAGCCAGCACCAAACCTTGGTTTTGTCCATGTGATGCTGGAATTGTGAGCATTCAAAATGTAAGTTATAGGGTCATGGAAGCTTCCAAAGGAAAGCCAGGAGACCAGGCAATCTATAACAGGGCTAGAGTCCTTGCAGGTAGTTCCTAAGAGGAAAATAAATGAAGCTGTGAGGGTGAGGCCTAAAAGCAGAGACCCCAAAATGTTAGAGATGCCAGGAACATGGAACATGTGCCAAGGAAAACAGCAGGCAGAGAGTGGAGACTGTCCAAGAGAGATGCTATGTGGGTTGCAGTTAGGGAGGACAGTCATGTTGCTGCACAGCCATTGGAACTCACATCATATCAACACAATTTGCCCAGATGCCAGACCTAGAGTGATGGAATTGAGTGCTTGTCCAGATAAATTTCAGTTTTGCTCTGGAAAATTCCTTTCTTGCTATTCTACTATTTTTCTCTTTGGAGTTAAGAGTTTTCTCTATGACATCATGTATTTAAAGCATGGAACCTACTTTTTTATTTTTACTGAGGCTCACAGTTGCATAGAAGTTCAGAGCAAACTTTATTTGAGTTTTTGAACAATGTTGGTACTGTTCATGAAGATGTTCTGAATGAATTTGCATTATGAGATTTACATGAGCACTTTGGGGGCTGGGATGGAAGGTTACCTTTTAGGGAGATATGGTTGGGTGTTGAGTGGACAAGGCATGGACTTAATGATGGCTAAAGTTGATTGTCAACTTAACTAGACTGAGAAACTAGTAAAGCACACCTCTGGATATGTCTCTGAAGATGTTTGCAGAGAGTATTAACTAAGGTCTTCTCCCCTGTTATGAATGTGGGCTGCACCATTCTATAGGCTGGGGGCCCAAATGGAATGAAATGGATTTAAAAAAAAACACAACACATAGTTCTCTCTGCTTCCTGGCCACCATGTTGTGAGCTACTCTGTCATGTCCTTCCCACCAAGATGGACTGAAATGTTTAAAACCGTGAATAAAAATAATTATGTCACCTTTTGTAGTTTTTTTATGTCAGGCAATCTGTCACAATGATGAAAAAGCTAACTAATATACTTGTTATCCACATAATGCTATAGAATGACCATGTCTGGTTTTGCTCATTTCATCATTGCAAAAATGCAAAGATATAGGTTTTAACATAAATCCCATTTGAAGCAAAGGAAACTAAAATTTAGAGGCACCAATTAAGTTGCTTAAGTGAATAATGATTAAGTCAGAATCTTGGAAGCATGTCAATCTGACTTAGGAGTTGATATTATTTTATCACTAAGTAATATAATTTGATGTCCTTCTTTTCTCCCTTCTTTACTTTCTCTTTCTTCTTTCTTTTTTCTTTTCTTCCTTCTTTCTTTCATTCTTCTTCCTTCCTTTCTTTCTTCCTTCCTTCCTTCCCTCTTTCCCTTTCCCCTTCTTCCCTCCTCCCTTCCTCTCTTCTCCTTTCCTCCTTCCCCTCCTTCCTTCCTTCCTTTCTTCCTCGCTTCTGTTATTGGATTTGGGGTACTGGGTCTGAGCACCATGAGGCTCAGAGAAAAAAATCAAGTATAGACAGAGAGGAGATCTAAGTAGGAGCAGGTTAATTAATGAAGAGTTAAGTGAAAGAATACTCTCAAGGAGGAGAGCAGCCAAATTCAAGAATGAGTAGCTGACCTGGGAATCCCAAGACTTCAAGATTTCATTGGGCCAGTGGACATGGAGGGAGTCATTGATGAAAAACTCAGTTATGGATAATTAACTCCTGGAGACTAAATTCTTCCATTAATTAGATCTAAGAGAAATGAGTGGACAGAAGCTGCAAGGTTATATTGTCTTTTTCTTGCTAAGATTGATGTCATAAGTTAAGTTTGTCCCCAAGGGCCATAAAGACCTGTACGTATGGCTCATAGGATCCTTCATCCCTGACTTCTGCAGAACAGATCTAGTTACGGATATTAATATGATTTAAACTTCCATTTTCAGGCTAAATTTCTCCATCTTTCAATTTATTATTTATTTTTTTAGAGGGTGCCAGGATTTGATCCCCCCATTTGCTAGATAAGCACTTTCCTACTTGAGCCATGTTACAACCGTTTTGGATTTATTTATTTTTTTAGATAGAGTCTCAGGCTTTTTTTCCTGGTACTAGCCTTTGATATGATCCTCCTACTTATGTATCTCATAGACCTAGAATTACAGGTATGTATCACCATGCCCAGCTAGTTTGCTGATACGATGTTTCACTAACTTTTAGCCCAGATGACCTCAAAACATGATCCTCCCAATCTCTGCCTCCCAAGTAACTGGTATTAGAGACATGTGCTAATATACCTGGCCCTTCATCCTCCAACTTATATAAGAGCCAAAGTACATTGCAGAAATAGATTAGCATTTTCCTTTTGAGGGGGTCTATGGGTAGTTACCATCAATGTTTAAGGCAGTTAAACATTGCCTAGAGCAAAGGCAGTTAAGACTGACTGAAACTCTCTCATGGTCTGTAATAGACAAAAGGGAGACAGGACACCTAGGTTAAGGAGACATTCCTTCTGGAAGAACCTGGGAAACTAAGGAAGACTATCCAGCATCCCAAAGAGCCCAGCCTCTTTGCTCCTAAGAAGGGAGCAACATTCCTGAGTAGACACTCTGTAGACCCTTGAGTTCTGGGGGTATCCCTGTTTCAAACCAGAGTCAACAATCCTGGAGCTGGATTTCTCATAGGCCCATGACCAATGACAATATTGTAATTTCAGGATGAAGTTTCCTAGATTCTGAATAGTGCTTACACAGAATCTTTTAAAATTCCTTTCCCGTCTCTGTATGCTCATTTCTGCCAATTCCAAAAATGTTAGTGTCAGTAAAAAAAGAATTCAACTCTTAAGAGCTCTGTTTCTGGTTTCTTGGTACCCCAGATCTCCCAAAGTTTACAGTTAGTCTAATTCAAGCTAACTGTGGTGATTGCAAGAGATCAGGTTACCACCTGATATGAGACAAGTCCATTAGAGGAAATGGTTGCTCCTTGGATCCTCTAACAATAAATAAAATTGTTGGAATAAAATATTCAAATGTCCAGCACAAATCATTCATTTCCCTATAGGAAAATGGCTGATTACTGACTGTCAAAAATAATCACATAATGTCTTCCCCCACTGCCATGGAAATTGGGTTGCAAAAACGTTTGAGGTGAAGTAACCAATGCATGATGAGGTGAATTGAGATCCATAAGGAAGAATTAAAGAAGCTAGGAAACAAATTAGATCAAAACTAGCAAAAACCTTAAGTGGTTGAGCTGCAGGGATTGTCCATGCATCAATAGCCAGTCTCCACATTTTTGCTTAAAGACTGACTTGCAATGAGGTAGGAATGCCTAATGTCACTCTGAACTTCCCTGTACCCCCCCATATCTTGTCACAGTTTCCACATGGTGAGCATACTAGTAACATTTAATTGCTTAACTAGGGGAGTAGCAAAGAGCAGTTTGGTTTCAATCTGGAGAAAAGAGACAAGATGCAAGTGAAACAAGGGTAGGGAGACGGGCTTACTGGACTCAAAGGAGGATAAGGTCATCTACTCCTAGGTAGGGGTCTCCTCAACCCTCCTGGCTTGGCTTACCAAAAGATGTAATTGGATTTGGGACACTAGGTCTGAGGCCAGAAGGCTCATAGTGTCATCAAATAAAGAATTCAAGGATGGAGACAGAGGAGATTTAAGCACTAGCGAACATTTGTTTTGTGCGAAACAAAACAAATGTAACATGAAATTTGGATTTTTTTTAATAGCATCCAAGTCATCTTCTCAAGTCATCAGATTTTCTAACTCCCTGCTTGACCTTATGTCAGTTTCTCTGTTCTTTCCTTCTTCCCCTCCTCTTTCCCACCTTCCTCCTTCCCTAACTTCTTCCTTCCCTCCCTCCCTAACTTCTTCCCTCCCTATATTCCTTTCTTTCTTTTTTCTAAGTCTCCCTTTCTCTTCTTTCATTTTTCTATTTCATTAGTGAGCAAATAAAACTTTATTTTTTTCTGTTATTTCTTATCTATTTCTACAGCCTTTTGATAAATAACCTTGTGTATTGCCTACATTTTATTTATGCTCAAATATGTGTGTATAGTAGATGTGTGCTATTATATCTTAAAGTTTATGTGACCTTTGGATGTTTTTAAAATTTTTTGGTAGAACTATGGTTTTAATTCAAGGCCACATGATTGCTAGGCAAGCATTTGAAAACTTCAGCCATTGACCCAATTATTTATGCTTTAGTTATTTTTCAGACAAGGTCTTGTGATTTCACCTGGGACTAGCCTCAGACTAAGATCATTCTACCTATGCCTCCCATGTAGCTGGTTTAACAAGCATGCATCAACAACCCCAGCCCTCTTTTGGACTTTAAAAAATCATATTATGCTCAAAACAGAAAATAGTCTGTATATAAAAATTCCATTAAAAAATCAAAGAAAACCATCTAGCTACTCTATGATTGCCAGTCATCTGTGGATGTTAGGTATCAAGGTCTTGTGCTTATTTGCTGTTCCTACTTACATTAAACTATGAGGCATACATCCACTCAACTAGATATAAAAACTCCTGGCACTATCAAGAATGGCATGCTATTATTGAATGCAAGTTTTATTTCTAAATATCTATGATTAACTCTACATGTATAGTTAGTACTTTAGAGGTGTATGTATTGAACTTAGTAACTGGAAAAATCAATGCTAATTTATTTTTGTTAAATGCCTAATATTTCCATAGAATATATTTCCAGAAATATTAGATTAGTTGTAACTAATAAATGATGGCTTTTCAGAGAAAAGTGCAGAAATCAAAGGTATAAAATTGATGCTTTTTATATAATCTTCAAATTGATACTTTTGCACTAGTTAAGAGAGCTGCTGTATGCATGATGTTGATCCTTGCAAAAATACCAAAAATATCTGTTTCCTTTAAGCAAGACATTCTTCCATGAATTGGAGAGAAACTACATTTAAAATGTTAAGCTACTTATTATTAAAATCTGTAGCATCTTTGCGTAGTGTTAATTATTCCATTATTGAAGTTTCCCTGACAAAAAGAATAACTCAAGTTTCAGAAAATCCCTTGCCCTGTCTTTTAAAATAAGAGACTCTTCCCAACAGGAGTGTTCCCTCAAAATATTTATACAAGGCCCAGTGCAGAACATTATTTCTATGAGGAAGTATAATATTGACCTGTGCTCTGTTGGTATCCTATCATTTTATCCTAAAACTTACAAAATAAATACTTATTTATCCTTGTTACATAAGAGAGCAGTCAGCAGGAGGGAACAAAATAAACAAAAATGATTTCTATTTTTAAATAGAGTGTTTGATCAGCTAGAATTTGATGATTTGGCAAAACATTAACAAAAATAGTACCACATTTGAATTGTAACTTGAAATAATACACAGCTCTCCAAAACTGAACTACAGATTTGGATAATAATTTAAGGTGCAAGAATAATGATGCTTATTGCTAGCTGTCATGAATAACTAATTCTATGTAATCCATTTAGAATTGGTACCAATAATGAACCAATATTTGTTCAGAGGAGTGCCTGTCTACTTATTATTAAAATGTGTTTATTTTAATTTAAGAATGGTATTATAAATTTAAAACTTGAAAATTTTCAGATGCAATACTTAAACTGACCATTGTAAGACTGACAGTTTTTATACAACTTTCAAGCTAAAATATTATGACTTATTTCATCACACACAATGTGAACATCTAGAACTATAACTAGAAAGAGTGGTTAGAGTATTCTCATGGAAACACTATTCCTATGCTCTGGCAAAATTTTCCAGACTGTTCACAAGAACCTCAATATTATGGAGTAATAACATTGATTAGCTGCATGCCTCTTTGTACCACAGATATTGAAATCTGTTTACAATCATTTATTTCCCATATAAAAGTAAAAAAGAAAGATCTACATAAATTGACACATAATTCTGATATAAGTAACAGTTTATTGACAAAATAAAATATGACAAAATTCGTATTTTCTATTGGACATATTCAAATATCTTTATATTTATCATATAAAAGTGTATGCATATAATGAATTATATTTGCTTTTACTTATCACCCTGTATTCAAAATTATGTGGTAAGGCAGTTCAAACTACTGAAAATGGGCAATAATATTTTGGGATGGCCATGACTCAGTAAAGAATTTGGATCTGAGTGACTGATATAAATTAGTAATTAACAAAATTAACTTCCTAATATTACATTCAATGATTTTTCAAAATTATTTAACAATTAACTTGTTCTCAACGCTTATTCTTCATAAAATATTCTTTTTTTATTATTTTATTATTCATATGTGCATACAAGGCTTGGGTCATTTCTCCCCCCTGCCCCCGCCCCTCCCTTACCATCCGCTCCACCCCCTCCCTCTCCCCCCCTCAATACCCAGCAGAAACTATTTTGCCCTTATTTCTAATTTTGTTGTAGAGAGAGTATAAGCAATAATAGGAAAGAACAAGAGTTTTTGCTGGTTGAGGTAAGGATAGCTATACAGGGAGTTGACTCACATTAATTTCCAATGCGTGTGTGTTACCTTCTAGGTTAATTCTTTTTGATCTAACCTTTTCTCTAGTTCCTGGTCCCCTTTTCCTATTGGCCTCAGTTGCTTTTAAGGTATCTGCTTTAGTTTCTCTGCGCTAAGGGCAAAAAATGCTAGCTAATTTTTTAGGTGTCTTACCTATCCTCACCCCTCCCTTGTGTGTTCTCACTTTTATCATGTGCTCAAAGTGCAATCCCATTGTTGTGTTTGCCCTTGATCTAATGTCCACACATCAGGAAGAATATATGATTTTTGGTCTTTTGGGCCAGGCTAACCTCACTCAGAATGATGTTCTCCAATTCCATCCATTTACCAGCGAATGATAACATTTCGTTCTTCTTCATGGCTGCATAAAATTCCATTGTGTATAGATACCACATTTTCTTAATCCATTCGTCAGTGCTGGGGCATCTTGGCTGTTTCCATAACTTGGCTATTGTGAATAGTGCCGCAATAAACATGGATGTGCAGGTGCCTCTGGAGTAACAGTCTTTTGGGTATATCCCCAAGAGTGGTATTGCTGGATCAAATGGTAGATCGATGTCCAGCTTTTTAAGTAGCCTCCAAATTTTTTTCCAGAGTGGTTGTACTAGTCTACATTCCCACCAACAGTGTAAGAGGGTTCCTTTTTCCCCGCATCCTCGCCAACACCTGTTGTTGGTGGTGTTGCTGATGATGGCTATTCTAACAGGGGTGAGGTGGAATCTTAGTGTGGTTTTAATTTGCATTTCCTTTATTGCTAGAGATGGTGAGCATTTTTTCATGTGTTTTCTGGCCATTTGAATTTCTTCTTTTCAGAAAGTTCTGTTTAGTTCACATGCCCATTTCTTTATTGGTTCATTAGTTTTGGGAGAATTTAGTTTTTTAAGTTCCCTGTATATTCTGGTTATCAGTCCTTTGTCTGATGTATAATTGGCAAATATTTTCTCCCACTCTGTGGGTGTTCTCTTCAGTTTAGAGACCATTTCTTTTGATGAACAGAAGCTTTTTAGTTTTATGAGGTCCCATTTATCTATGCTATCTCTTAGTTGCTGTGCTGCTGGGGTTTCATTGAGAAAGTTCTTACCTATACCTACTAACTCCAGAGTATTTCCTACTCTTTCTTGTATCAACTTAAGAGTTTGGGGTCTGATATTAAGATCCTTGATCCATTTTGAGTTAATCTTGGTATAGGGTGATATACATGGATCTAGTTTCAGTTTTTTGCAGACTGCTAACCAGTTTTCCCAGCAGTTTTTGTTGAAGAGGCTGCTTTTTCTCCATCGTATATTTTTAGCTCCTTTGTCAAAGACAAGTTAGTTATAGTTGTGTGGCTTCATATCTGGGTCCTCTATTCTGTTCCACTGGTCCTCATGTCTGTTTTTGTGCCAGTACCATGCTGTTTTTATCATTATTGCTTTGTAATATAGTTTGAAGTCAGGTATTGTGATACCTCAGCATTGTTCTTTTGACTGAGTATTGCCTTGGTTATTCATGGCCTCTTGTGTTTCCATATACATTTCACAGTAGATTTTTCAATCTCTTTAATGAATGGCATTGGAATCTTGATGGGAATTGCATTAAACATGTAGATTACTTTTGGGAGTATCGACATTTTTACTATGTTGATTCTACCAATCCATGAGCATGGGAGATCTCTCCACTTTCTATAGTCTTCTTCAATCTCTTTCTTCAGAAGTTTATAGTTTTCCTTGTAGAGGTCATTCACATCTTTTGTTAGGTTTACACCTAGGTATTTGATTTTTTTTGAGGCTATTGTAAATGGAATTGTTTTCATACATTCTTTTTCCGTTTGCTCATTGTTAGTGTATAGAAATGCTAATGTATTTTCTATGTTGATTTTATATCTTGATACCTTGCTATAGCTATTGTTGATGTCTAGAAGCTTCTAGGTAGAGTTTTTTGGGTCTTTAAGGTATAGAGTCATGTCATCTGCAAATAGGGATATTTTGACAGTTTCTTTACCTATTTGTATTCCTTTTATTCCTTCTTCTTGCCTAATTGCTCTGGCTAGGAATTCCAGTACTATGTTGAATAGGAGTGGAGATAGTGGGCATCCTTGTCTGGTTCCTGATTTTAGAGGGAATGGTTTCAGTTTTTCTCCATTAAGTATAATGCTGGCTGTAGGTTTGTCATATATAGCTTTTATAATGTTGAGGTACTTTCCTTCTATTCCTAGTTTTCTTAGAGCTTTTATCATGAAATGGTGTTGGATCTTATCAAAGGCTTTTTCTGCATCTATTGAGATGATCAAGTGGTTTTTGTCTTTGCTTCTGTTAATGTGGTTTGTTACAGTTATTCATTTTTGTATGTTGAACCACCCCTGCATCCCTGGGATGAAGCCTACTTGGTCATGGTGAATAATCTTTTTGATGTGTTTTGAATTGGTTTGCCATTATTTTGTTGAGGATTTTTGCGTCAATGTTCATTAAGGAGATTGGCCTATAGTTCTCCTTTTTGGAGGTGTCTTTGCCTGGTTTTGGGATAAGTGTAATACTGGCTTCCTAAAATGTGTCAGGCAGTTTTCCTTTCCTTTCTATTTTGTGGAACAGTTTAAGGAGGGTTGGTATCAGTTCTTCTTTAAAGGTCTGATAGAATTCAGCAGAGAATCCATCAGGTCCTGGACTTTTCTTTTTGGGGAGACTCTTAATTGCTGCTTCAATTTCATTTTGTGTTATAGATCTATTCAGGTCATTAATTTCCTCTTGGTTCAGTTTTGGATGATCATATGTATCTAGAAATGTGTCCATTTCTTTAAGATTTTCAAATTTATTTGAATATAGTTTCTTGAAGTAGTCTCTGATGATTTCCTGGACTTCCATGGTGTTTGTTGTTATCTCCCCTTTTGCATTCCTGATTCTCCTAATTTGAGTTTTTTCTCTCCTCATTTTTGTCAGGTTTGCCAGGGGTCTATCGATCTTGTTTATTTTTTCAAAGAGCCAACTTTTTGTTTCATTAATTCTTCGTATTTTTTTTTTTTTGGTTTGTATTTCGTTGATTTCAGCTCTTATTTTTATTATTTCTCTCCTATTTGTTTTGGAATTTGCTTGCTCTTGTTTTCCTAGGAGTTTGAGATGTATCATTAGGTCATTGATTTGGGATCCTTCAGTCTTTTTAATATATGCACTCATGGCTATAAACTTTCCTCTCAGGACTGCCTTTGTTGTGTCCCATAGGTCCCGGAAGATTGTGTTTTCATTTTCATTGACTTTCAGGAACTTTTTAATTTCCTCTTTTATTTCATCAATGACCCATTGTTCATTAAGTAATGAGTTATTCAGTTTCCAGCTGTTCACATGTTTTTTGTCTTTACTTTTGTTGTTGAGTTCTATTTTTATTTCATTGTGATCAGATAGAATGCATGGGATTATTTCTATTTTCTTATATTTGCTGAGACTTTCTTTGTGCCCTAAGATATTATCTGTTTTGGAAAAGGTTCCATGTTGTGCTGAGAAGAATGTATATTGTGTAGAAGTTGGATGAAATGGTCTGTAGACATCAAGTAGGTCCATTTGATTTATTGTATATTTTAGATCTTGGATTTCTTTATTGAGTTTTTGTTTGGATGACCTATCTATTGATGATAATGTGTCGTTAAAGTCTCCCACAACCACTGTGTTGGCATTAATATATGCTTCTAGGTCTTTCAGGGTATATTTGATGAAATTGGGTGCATTGACATTTGAGAAGTTGTTTTATAAATTAAGCATTTATCAATTTCTTCTTATGAGCCATCTTTGCAAAAATAAAAATAATGTAAGTGATAATTATAAATTCACTAATTCATTATATGTAATGGGTAAATAGGAAATAATAGTAGTAATAACAAGAGCTGAAATATATTTAGTATTTGCTTGTTTAGGCAGTTTAATTAGCAATTCCTTATACCCCGTAAAAGTTTTAGATTTTACTCATTCTTATAACTGGAAAATCCAGACTTATAGAGATCATATTTTATGCCTAGTGTTACAAAATTATGAAGTCACAAAGACAGAAATAGAATATCAATTTATCTGACATTAAAGTCAATTATATCAGTAACATTTACTGCTTTTCAGCACAATAGATTCTGATCATGTTAGTTGAAGATAGGTTCAAGTAGGATATGAACATTAGTTGAGATTTTTAAAAGAAAAGTAATAATTCTTCAGGTGATCTAATAGCAGAATCAGAATCACATGAATAAATTTGGCAACACTGCTTATCAGGATAGTGATATGCAATCAATTAACTAGTAGGTACATATGTCAAAAGAAGGAAAATAGAGCTGTGTATGTATAATTTCATTTTAACAATCAAAAATTTATGTATATAAATAATGTAGCCCAATGTCCATCAATGGAATCCACTTAGAATAAATTAAATAGCTCATATTATTAACAACTGTAAAAATCTTGTAATTAATTTTGTAAAGCCCATCAAAAAGGTTAATGATTTAAATTTGGCTTTCTGCCTACATGAAGTCAAATGTTATTTAGTAATCCACAGTAGAAATTATTTATTTTAAGAACAAAGTGCTATAAACATGGTTCACTTATTGCTACTATCATTACCATAGCTCATTCTACGGAAAGTCACAATATAAAACCTCCTATAGTTTGATGTACTGAATTGTATCCCTCAGAAAGAAAGACACCTTGAAGTATTAAAACCCATTATCTTCTAATGTCATTGTATATGGAAATAGGATCATTGAAGATCTAATTAATTAAAATGAGGTAATAATGTAGTGGAATGTGCCCTCTGTCCTTAGAAGAAGAGACACAAACCAGAGAGATAAAGAGTGAGATTGAGAGAGAGAGAGAGAGCAGTGATGACATTATGGTTGTAGAGCTACAGACCAAGGACTGTCAAAGTTTACAATAAACTGCCAGAAAGTAGAAAGGGGCAATGAAAGTTTTCCCCATAAATATCAGAAAAGGCCTAACTGTGAACTTTGAATGAATACTTCTAGCCTCCAGAACTGTGGGAACAATAAATCTGTGTTGTCATACTGTAACCAACTTGTGGTACCTTGTTATAGCAGCCTGAGAAAACTCATACCTATGGAAAGGTGTGATGTGCAAGGAGAACCTTCAACATGGGGAACGGTTAATTTTCATAGAAGAAATTGACCTATAGAAATAGTGATCCATGATTTGTGAAGAGTACTGGCATACAAAAATGATCTAAACTAACCAAATTCTCAGAAAATGCAAATGAAGAACTGGACATTTACTGATAGGAACAAAAGCTGAACTTAAAAAGTAGAAAGAGACCAGCAGTATGTTGGATAGACCATAGTAGGTAAGACCAAAATTGAGAAAAATTTCTGTAAGTTACACCCCACAAAAATATTCTCAGAATAGAGGTAGGTAAAAAATTCATTCAACAGAATGATAAGCAGAAAGTACAAGGTAGAGATCGTTCAGAAGAAAAGCCAAATCATATTAAAAGCAATACTACGTAACTGAAGATTGACACAGTCTTATTACTGAGATCTCAGAATTGCTTCAGATTTTAAAATGCCCCTCAGTCTCATACTTTGTGGGACATACTAAACTTCTCTTTGAGGTAACCTGAGTTTGTTTCAGTTATTGCTCCATAGATGTCTATACTATGGTTATTCCTCTTGAAGTGAGGTAGCTGAGTCATCAACAGTTCTTTCAGAGTAAAATGTTACTACTAGCAAGAGTAAAAAATGTCCTGGTAAGCATCAAACTATTTACAAAACCAATTAGTGTTTGCTGTCTCATGTATTTTTATTTGCATTTACCCTTTTCCCCTTTTGTATCTTCCTTAAAATTTGCTTCTTCATAATACCACAAGGTTGTAACAAACTAGGTAAAGTTTTTTAAAGTGAGCTAAGATAGATTCTGTGCTATAGACAAGTGAAGCTAGGTTCTCTAGAGGAAGGAGAGGGGATGGGTATTGTGATGAACATGGATAGTGGAAGTAGAAAAGCAAGAGATTGATTGAGTTGCAATAAGGCTGTTGTCAGAAAGTGGGACATCAGCAGAGTCCAGTGACTGCTATTAAAAACCTAGGTACTTGGGAGGCAGAAATGGTACGGACAGCAAATTGAGAACAGCCCAGGTGAAGAGTTAATGAGCTCCTACTTCAACCAATAAAAGCTGGATGCGATGGTGCATTCCTGTCAGATGTATGAGAAGCATGCTCAGGCATAAAATTGAGACCTATTTGAGAAATAAATGAAAAGTGGTAGAGAACTTGCTTTGTAAGCAGAAACCCTGAGATCAAATACCAGTACTTGTCTTAAAAAAATAGAATATTGGTAGACAGAAATTATAGAGATTATAAAAAGTAATAAAACCATAACACAAACCAGAAGTTTGTATTGTTAAAATTTGTAATTAATCTTCCCAGGTTAGTTTATGGATACATATATTAACATATATGTAATCTGTAAGATGTGGATATGGATATGAAGTACATATGTGATGCACAGGATTACATATGTGGTTGATATGGCTTGGATATGGTTTAAATTCCTCCAAGGGTTCATATTTTGAGAGTTTGGTCCTTTGTGCAGTGTTAGGAGGTGGCATGAAGCCTGTGAGAGATGTAGCCTACTGGAAAGTCTTTAGGTCACTGGGGGTACTTCTTTTAGGAGTTGATGTAGTACTCATGGGACCCTGATCAGTTGTCATGAGAAGATGCATTTAAAAGAGCATACCTGACCTCTCAAACTCTGTCTTTTCACATGATCTCTTTCTCTCTCACATGCTTCTACCATGGTGCCATCTGTAATGAAATAAAGGTGAGTTGACAGTGTATTGCTTTGACTCTCCACCTCCAAGTCTGAGAGTGAAATGAACCTCTTTTTATTTTAAAAGTACCTAGCCTCAGCTATTTTGTTAAAATAGTAGAAAATAGACTGAGACACTGATATATGTTGG
Organism: Castor canadensis; assembly: GCF_047511655.1. Lineage (NCBI taxonomy): Eukaryota > Metazoa > Chordata > Mammalia > Rodentia > Castoridae > Castor > Castor canadensis. Next base: position 59,815,586 of record NC_133386.1, read on the forward strand.
ATGTGTATATGACATGTATATATTTATGTGTGTGTGTGCATTTACATGTATACCCATAACTTTTACAGCTTTCAGTTATCAGAGCTTCCAGTTTTCTCAGTATATCTTTTGTTAGATTATTTAAAGTTTAATTTCTTCAGCTACATTTAAAGAAGTGCTTTATAATAACATTATTTGGACAGTATTTTTGTCCTAAAATTTAAAAATAATAAAGCACACAGTGTTCCTACACCAGTGCCTTAATAAGCATTTAATAAAGCTCACTTGATTTTTGGGTAGATATGTCTGGACCTCCTGACTACTTCACACAGTAAGGTATTGGAATTTAGTTTAGTATACTATAAGCTGAATTTTAAAAATCCATTTAAAATCTTAAATGAAACCATTTTATTTGTCCTATATTCAATATAATAATTCTTGATTGAAACACTTTCTCAAAACTGCTTAAAATTTAGTGTGACCTTTTGGGTTCTAAAAGTTTTTTAGTTCAGTATAAACAATTAACTTCTATTGAAGACATGTGATAATAAAACTACTAAATTAGAAGTCAGGTAGTTTTGCTTTTGTTAGAGTTTTATAATATCCAAGGGACTTAACTCCTATCCTGAACTTGAGAAAAAACTGGAAAACCTTCCAAATCATAGTTCTTTGAGTTGATGATTGAGCTGGAATCACAAATTTACCAGATGAACTGAAGCTCTCTGAGGAAAGAAGAAGAAACTTGTAGATCGTTTCCATTTGCTAACATCAGGAACAGAAGTGGTTACAGTAAAGTATGTAACAAAAAAGTGTAAGAACAAAAGTGGGTAAGAAAAGTAAATTCTTTGCAGCCATGTGGAGATTGGTGTGATGCTTTCAATCTCAGGGAGTCCTAAACATAACTCTGCCCTACTTGTCGTTATTTGTTTTCACTGGACCTGCACCAGGTGGTCATGAGAAATACTGAGTGCAAGAGAGGGCATTTGAGGAAGCTGTAAGGAGAGCCTGCCAAGATGGGGAGATGGAACAGCACATGGTCAAGTCCATCAGCGAACTGCCCTTACGTGAGACAAGGTGATAAACAGCAGCTGGTTCACCGCTGTCTTCCAGACATTCTCTGGCATATGGACTTTTCTTGTGAATAGACAGAGACAAAATGCTCACCTTTTTCCAAACTGTTCCCTTCTTTGCTATAAGGCTAACTCTCTCTGCGTCTAAGAAAGAGACAAGATACCTTCTTGCCCCTGATTTTTGCCCTGATACCAAAGGGAGTTCAGATGATGCATTTTGATGGTTTAAACTATGCTGTCTCTCCCCTACATAGACACAAGTGAAAAACTATCTGCCACAAGAATGAGGCAGGAGATCCTTAAGATAAGGAATATGCACTGATTTGAAGCAGAGTATTAATGTGATTTTGGAACTGGTAGGCATTCTGATTATCTTTACAACCCACATACAAAAAAAGAAACAATGTTTGTCTGTTCTCAGGGTTCAAGAAAACCTTCCTATAAGTTTAACTCTATTCAGATGTCTTAATTTCCTATTGATATGTAAAAATATTTACAGACTTGAAGTACAACATGTTTCATTTCACAGTTTCTGTAGCTCAGGAGTCTGGGTACATTGTGGTTGTCTTTTGTGCCCAGTGTCTCTTTAAACTGATTTCTAGACATTGGTGAGGGCAGTAGATCTTATCTGGACTTGAGATTCTTTTCCATGCTCACTACATTCAGTGACTATTTGAAATTGTTCACTGAGGTCTCATGGTTCCTGCTACGTAGACTCCTTCATCCTCAGAGTCTGTTATGGTGACACCACTTCATACTGATTCCTTTGTATACTTTAAATCTTTCTCCCCAAGATAAGCCCTATGTCTATATGCACTCTCCAGGTTAGGTCAAGCTCACAGAAATACCACCTTATGTTAAAGTTGATTAATCGACAGGTCATAATTATATCTATACAATTCAATTTACCATATAGGGTAAAATAATCATGGGACCGATATTGTTGTTGTCAGAGATACTGCCTGTATTACATGGGTGGAGCTTACTCAAGGATGAGAGTCAATGGAAGTGATTTTAAAACCTACTGAGTACCACTGAGAAGGAAGCAAGCATCATAATCTACTGGAGCCATCAGAAAATTTTAGGAAAGACTCAAGCGAGGCACTGCACACAGAAAAATCCTAAGACCAAATGATAGCAGGGAAAACAACAAATTCACCATTCCTCTCCATATATGCCAACACTGAATAGCAGGCAGTGCCAGTTTACCATAAAAAAGAACAAGAGAAGTGAGATTCTGCTTCTTTCAGAATGTAAATTTTCTTGGATCCCATGTCTGAAAATAAGCACAAGGTCATAGAAGGACATTTTCGGAGGAATCAGGTATTGCCCACTGAAGACTGTTGAGGCAAGAGCAAAACTTCAAGTCAATTCAAATATTGACTACTGTAAATTATTCTCTCATAATAATGGAAAAAGTTGTGTGTGTATTTAGATATACATATTATTTAGCTTAGTCACTATAGTTTTTCTACATAATATTTTGAGAATACACATAAAAATGAAAACAAAAAAATAAAGAAGCAAAATAGCCAACAGGCACATACACAGATGTTCAGGTATTGTTACTACAAGATAGCATACACCTTGGTACATGATCATAAATTGTCTGTACTTAAAACAGAAACATTACATACAGAGATACAGAAGTAAGAAAAATAGAAGACTTCTTATCCAAGCTAGAAGACTTAGGATCAATGTCTTTGGAGTACAGTAAAAATAAAGGTCAACACAGATTTCTCTACAAAGAAAAATACCTTTCCAAGAAAGCAAACAAGAAGAAAAAGACATTTCTAGAAGGAAAAAGCAAAAAAATTCATTACCAACTGTCAGCATGGCAAGAAAATTTGAAACAATTCTCTAGACAAAAAGAATACAATACCATTTGAAAATTTGGATCTACATAAATTCAGAACAAAAATATTTTAGCATAACAAATATAAATGTTTTATTACCTTATTTTAAATTTCTGTAACATTACAGATTCTCTAATGCAAACTCTCAGCTATGTATTGTGAAGTTTATAATATTTATATATGTGAAAAATACAGAAATATAAAAGATGGAAGAAAATTAAAGGTTTATATGATTCTCGACCTCAACATGAAGTGCCATCGTGTTATTTGAAGTTAGAATATGATAAGTTTAAAAAATTATAAATCTCAGGAGACCACAGAAAGTTAAATAGAGAAGTGCAGCTGATATTCTAAGGGAAAATCATATTAACTTCAAAAAATACACATTTCCAACAGTAAGGGAAATGAGGAAACAAGAAAAAAACAGGAGATGAACACAAATAATATAGTAAAATGTGAGTTTTAAATGCAACTATATGGATAATTTACAATAAATTGAAATTCCATAAGCAGTGCAATCTAAAGAAATGATCAATTTGTATTGTCCCTAAAATAATTCCACTTCATACATAAAGAAATTGCTTAAAGTAAAAGAAAAAGAGAAAACACACCGTACAAAGCCTAAATCAAGAACAATCGGTGTGGTGATATTAATATCAGAAAATATATAACTGATAATAAGGAAAATAATCGAGGACAAAGGGCAATAATTGTGGAATGATAATGAGATAAATTCTTTGAGAATACAAATTCTCCCAATGTGATAATTAAACTTAAAGTATAAGAATTTGTTACTGATGGATTGGGAAAAAAGTAAGCAAATTATATGTTATAAGTAGTTTTACTTTTCATCAAATAAAAATACAACCTATTAGAACCTATAGAACACACCAAAAGTGCTAAGTGGGAAGCTTATAGCCATGAATGCATATACTAAAGACATATAAACAACCTAATGCTGCATTTCAAACTCCTGGAAAAACAAGTACAAGCTAAACCCAACACTAGCACAAGGAGAGAAATAATAAAAACGAGGACTGAAATTGACAAAATAAAAACCAAGAAAAACCATACAAAAATATCAATGAAACAAAACATAGTTTTTTAAAAAGATAAATAAGATTGAAAAACTCCTAACATTCTGACTAAAATGAGGATGGAAAAGACCCAAATTAACAAAATTAGAAATGAAAAAGGGGAGATCACAATAAATACCAAGGCTTTCTGGGGAATCACTAGGGATTACTTTGATAACATATATTCAAGCAAATTGGAAAATGTGGAAGAAATGAACAAATTTCTAGACACATATGATCATCTGAATTGAACCAAGAGGATATAAGTCACTTAAATAGATGTAAATCAAGCAATGAAATTAAAGCACCAATAAAAATTGTCCCCTCGAAAAAAAGTCTAGGACCTGAAAGATTCTCTGCTGAATTCTACCAGATCTTTGAAGAACACCAACTCTCCCCAAACTTTTCCATGAATTATAAAGGGAAGGGACACTGCCAAATTATGAAGCCAAGATTACAGTCATCCCAAAACAGGACAAGAACACAAAGACAACAAAATTACATCATTTTTTCATTTTTCTTTTGTCTTCTACAAATCGGAGGAGAGGAGAACAGGTCCTATCCAAGGGGGTTGGTACCAGTAGAAGGGGAGAGAAGGACAGGGAAAGGGGGTAGGAGAGTGTATAAGTTACAAAAACGTGTACACATGTATGAAAGTGCAAAAATGATAACTGTTGAAACCATTCCAAGAATGGAGGGAAGGGGGAATAAAACGAGAGTGGTGGAGGGGATGAATTCAAGTATGATAAATTTGATACTTTTCTAAATGCTACAATGTACCCCAACCCAGCACAACAATAAAAAAAGGAAATTACAGGCCAGTCTCTTTAATGAATTTAGAAGAAAAAATCCTCAATAAAAGATTGGCAAACCAAGTTCAGCAACATATCAAAAAGATCATACACGATGATCAAGTGGGTTTCACCCCAGGGATGCAGAGATGGCTCAACATATGCAAATCATTAAATGTAAGACAACATATTAACATTAGCAAAGACAAAAAACACACAATCATCTCAATAGATGCAGAAAAAGGCTTCAACAAAATTCAACATCCTTTCATTATAAAAGCTCTGGTGAAAATCTGAATAGAAGGACTGTACATCAACATAATAAAGACTGTATACAACAAGCCTATAGCCAACATCATACTAAATGGGGGAAAACTGAAACCATTTCTTCTCAAGTTGTGAATGAGACTATGGTGACCACTCTCTCCACTCTTATTTAACATATTCGTGAAATTCCTAGTCAGAGCAATAAGACAGGAACAAGAAATAAAAGGAATTGAAATAGGAAAGGAAGAAGTCAAACTATCCTTATATGCAGAAGACATGATCTTATATCAAAAAGACAAGGAAAACTGCACCAAAACACTCCTAGACATCATAACCACCTTTAGCAAAGGAGCAGGATACAAAATTAATTTACAAAACTCAAAGCCTTTCTATATACCAACAATGAACAGACTGAAAAAGAATATAGGAGAACAATTGCATTTACAATACCCTCAAAAATACTAGGATTAAATGTAACAAAGGAAATGGAAGAGGTTAGAGGCATGGTTATGGCTCAAGTGATAGAGCACCTGCTTTGCAAGTGTGAATCCTTGAGTTCAAACCCAAGTCCCAACCAAAACAAAAAGTAGTGAAATACCTCTACAATCAAAAGTATAAACAACTGAAGAAAGAAATTGAAGACTGCAGAAGATGGAAAGATCTTCCATGCTCATGGATTGGCAGAACGAATATTATGAAAATGGCTATATTACCAAAAGCAATCAACATGCTTAATGAAATCCACTTAAATATTTGAATGATATTCATCACAACAATTGAAAAATCAATTCTAAAATCAATTTGGAAGCACAGAAGAGTGCAATTACCCAAAAAAGGGCTGAGCAACTTCAAATTATACTACAGAGTTATAGCAATAAAATGAGCATGGTACTGGCACAAAAACAGACAGAAAGACCAATAGAACAGAACAGAAGACCCAGATATGCATCAACACAGCTATGCTCACTTGATTTTTGACAAAGGCACCCAAAACATCAGATGGAGAAAAGACACCTCTTCAACAAACGTTGCTGGGAAAACTTGGTATCTGCATGCAGAAAACTGAAACAAGATCCATGTCTTTCAAGCTGTACATCTCAAAATGAATTTGGAACTTAATATAAGACCTAAAATTTTGAGGCTAGTGTAGGAAAGAGCAGGGCATTCACTAGAACTAATAAACATAGGCAATGAGTTCTGAACTGGAACTCAAAAGACTCAGCAACTAAGAGAAATGGTCAACAAATGACAATAAGAAATTAAAAAGCTTTTTCACAACAAAAGAAATGGTCACTAGATTGAAGAGACAGCCCACAGAATGGGAGAAAATCATTGCCAGCTATACATCTGACAAGCAATTAATAATCAGAATATACAGGGAGCACAAAAATCCAAAAGACCCCAAAATCAACGACCCAAAGAAGAAATGGACAAGTGAAGTGAACAGAGATTTTTCTAAGGAAGAAGTCCAAATGGCCAAAAATCACCTGAAAAAATGCCCAATATCCCTGGCCAAAAAAGGAAATGCAAATTAAAACCAGGTTAAGATTCCACCTCACTCCTGTCAGAATGGCTGCCATCAAGAACAAAAACAACAGAGGTTACCAATGATGTGGGGGAAAAGGAGCCCTGGTGTAAATGTAAATTAGTACAACTACTTTGGAAAATAGTATGGAGGCTCCTTAAAAGACTAAAAATAGATCTGTCATACTATTCAGCAATATACCTGAAGGAATGTGAGTCAGGTCACAACAAAGGCACCTGCACACCCATGTTTATTGCAGCATTATTCACAATAGCTAAGCTATAGAAACAGCCAAGATGTCCCACTACTGATGAGTGGATTAGGAAAAAGTGGCATTTATATACAATGGAATTTTATTCAGCCACAAAGAAGAATGAAATTTTGCCCTTTGCAGGTAAATGGATGGAACTGGAAAACAGCATCTTTTTTTTCCAGTTTAAAATATTTTTTCTTTTATTCATATGTGCATACAATGTTTGGGTCATTTCTTCCCCCTTACCCCTGCCCCCTGCCTTACCTTTCACCTCCTCCCTCTTCCCCCACCCCCTCACTACCAGGCAGAAACTACTTTGCCCTTATCTCTAATTTTGTTGAAGAGAGAGTATAAGCAATAATAGGAAGGACCAAGGGATTTTGCTAGTTGAGCTAAGGATAGCTATACAGGGAGTTGACTCGCATTGATTTCTTGTGCGTGTGTGTTACCTTCTAAATTAATTCTTCTCAAACTAACTTTTTCTCTAGTTCCTTGTTCCCTTCTCCTATTGGCCTCTGTTGCTTTAAGGTATCTGCATTAGTTTCTCTGTATTGAGAGAAAAAATGCTATGTAGTTTTTTGGGTGTGTTACCTATCCTCATACCTCCCTTGTGTGCTCTTGCTTTATCATGTGATCAAAGTCCAATCCCCTTGGTGTGTTTTTGTATAAATACCACATTTTCTTAATCCATTTGTCAGTAGTGCCGCATCTTGGCTGTTTCCATAACTTGGCTATTGTGAACAGTGGTGCAATAAACATGGGTGTGCAGGTGCCTCTTGAGTAACCTGTGTCACATTCTTTCAGGTATATCCCCAAGAGTGGTATTACTGGATGGTATGGTAGATGTATGTTTAGATTTTTAAGAAGCCTCCAAATATTTTTCCAGAGTGGTTGTACTAGTTTGCATTCCCACCAGCAGTGTAAAAGGGTTCCTTTTTCCCTCACATCTTCGCCAACACCTGTTGTTAGTGGTGTTGCTAATGATGGCTATTCTAACAGGGGTGAGGTGGAATCTTAGTGTGGTTTTAATTTGCATTTCCTTTATTGCTAGAGATGGTGAGCATTTTTTCATGTGTTTTTTGGCCATTTGAATTTCTTCTTTTGAGAAAGTTCTGTTTAATACACTTGCCCATTTCTTTATTGGTTCATTAATTTGGGGAGAATTTAGTTTTTTGAGTTCCATATATATTCTAGTTATCAGTCCTTTGTCTGATGTGTAGCTGGGAAATATTTTCTCCCACTCTGTGGGTGGTCTCTTCAGTTTATAGGCCACTTCTTTTAATGTGCAGAAGCTTCTTAATTTTATGTAGTCCCATTTGTCCATCTTCTCTCTTTGTTGCTGAGCTGCTGGTGTTCTAATGAGGAAGTCCTTTCCTATACCTGTTAGTTCCAAACTATTTCCTACTCTTTCCTGTACCAACTTCAGAGTTTGGGGTCTGATATTAAGATCTTTGATCCATTTTGAGTTAATATTGGTATAGGGAGATAAACACGGATCTAGTTTCAGTTTTTTTTCAGACTGCTAACCAGTTTTCCCAGAAGTTTTTGTTGAAGAGGCAGTCTTTTCTCCACCGTATATTTTTAGCACTTTTGTCAAAGACAAGTTGGTTATAGTTGTGTGGCTTCATACCTGGGTCCTCTATTCTGCTCCACTGGTCTTCATGTCTGTTTTTGTGCTATTTTAATTGTTATTGCTTTGTAATATAGTTTGAAATCAGGTATTGTGATACCTTCACCATTGTTCTTTTTACTGAGCGTTGCCTTGGCTATTCGTGGCCTCTTGGGTTTCCATATAAATTTAAATGTAGATTTTTCAATCTCTTTTATGAATGTCATTGAGATTTTGATGGAAATTGCATTAAACATGTAGATTGCTTTTGGGAGTATAGACATTTTTACTCTGTTGATTCAACCAATCCATAAGCATGGGAGATCTCTCCACTTTCTATAGTCTTCCTCAATCTCTTTCTTCAAAAGTTTGTAGTTTTCCTTTTAGAGCTCATTCACATCCTTTGTTAAGTTTATACCTAGGTATTTGATTTTTTTTGAGGCTATTGCAAATGGAATTGTTTTCATATATTCATAATATGAATATAATTCATATATTCATAATATGAATAACGAATATATATATTCATTATTAGTGCATAGAAATGCTAATGATTTTTCTATGTTAAGTTTATATCCTGCTACCTTAATATAGCTGTTGATGGTGTCTAGGAGCTTTTGAGTAGATTTTTTTGGGTCTTTAAGGTATAGGATCATATCATCTGCAAATAGGGATATTTTGACAGTTTCTTTACCTATTTGTATTCCTTTTATTCCTTCTTCTTGCCTAATTGCTCTGGCTAGGAATTCCAGTACTATGTTGAATAGGAGTGGAGATAGTGGGCATCCTTGTCTCATTCTTGATTTTAGAAGGAATGGCTTCAGTTTGGAAAACAGCATTTTAGCCAGGTTCAGAAGGCCAAAGCTGCATGTTTTCTCTCACATGTGGAATATAGACATACTATAAATATAAGCAATGTTATTAATATGGGTCACGCTAAGGGGAGATCACATTCAAGAGAGGGAAGGTAAAGGAAAGAAGTTAAGAAGGTGAATATAGTTGATGTACTTCATATACCAGAGTGAATCTACATTCACTCTGTTATACCTGTTGAAATCACCATAAGAATGGAACTAAGCTATAATGGAGAAAAATAGAGGGAATGAACCAATTCATGTTATCATATATCTATACATGGAAATGTCACAATGGAACACCTTGTATAGCTATCTTGAATAAACAAAAATATATATATATATATTTTTTACCAAATCAGAGAACAAGTAGGCAAAACATGTCCTGCCTGGGCGATAGAAGGAGGGAGAATGTAAGGAAAGTGTATAGGTGGGCAAATATAGTGGAAATATTATGTACACATGAATGAAAATGGAAAAATGAGACCTGTTGAAACTTTTCCAGGATGCAGGGAGGAAGGATAAAGAGGTATGTAGGGAAGAGTAAATTTAACTATGATAAATTGTAATGATGTTTGTAAATTTTATGTAATATACCCCCATTACAACATTAATACAATAATAAAAAAAAAGAAAGAAAAATTATTTTGACCAAAATAAATGGAAGTTGATTTCCCAACTTAGAGGGAATGGACATATTCATTCAAAGACAGACTCTCCATATCTCTATTGAAAAGAAATAGATGCAATTATTAGTTTCTATTACATAAGATATTAAATTAGTAGTTAAAAACCCTCTGACAAAGGAAAGTTCCAGCAAAATTGCTTAATGTTTCTCTCAACCATGTGAAAATAAGATTAATACTACAGTTCTCTCCTGGAAAATAAGTGATGTGGAAACACTTCCCACCCAAATTCACATAGTTTTATGTGAATAGCAAGACCAAAAATAAAAAGGAAGGATGAGTGAAAGAATATAGAAATAAAGAACAGTTACCATAGAAACAGCTATAGATAATGTCAATCTTGTATCAGCTGTATACAGAAATGATAATGCATCATAACATACATTTTATCCCAGGAATGCAAAGTTTGTTCAAACACGGCAAACCAGTCAGAGCAAACCACACCTTACCAACAGAATAAAAGCAGAATAAAAAGAATATGACAATTTAGTTGATGTACATAATAGAGTACGTGAGAACAAAATTTCAGTATATCTTGAGGTAGAGATGTAAGAGTAATCCAAATGTGAGTGAACATGACTAATCTATTCTTTTAAAACTTATATAAAATATGCAGAATTATTTCAGTTTCTATTCAGGTTGCTAATATATCTTTGATATGTACTCACACATTCCTGTTTGATCAAATGAATTTCTTTGCCACTGACTTATATTACTTACCATCCCTAATTATCCTCAAACCCAACTACACATTCTTTTTAATGAGTTTAGTAATATGACTCCTATGGAAGATACATTGACTTACGCTTTGGCACATTGTTGGAATGTCTTTCTTTCATCTTTCACAGTAATAATTAATACTTACTGTTTGTTGTAAGTAATTTGATTGGATGAAAGATGCCTAGGAAACTAGTAAAACAAACTTTGTGCTGTGTTTGTGAAGGGGATTCCAGAGAGGATAGCTAATGGGTTAGGACCAACCAAAATATGGGTGGCAACATTCCAAAAGTGAGGTCATTGATGGAACAAAAAAGGGGAGGAGGAGGAAGTTAACTAGGGCAGGCATCCTCTCTGGTCTTCATGAGGTGAGTTGGTCTGTTTTGTCATGACCTCATGAAACTATAAACCAAAATAAATTTTATTTCCTTTAAAGTGTTTTTCTCAGGTGTTTGTCACAGGGATGGGAAAACTGACTAATATACTTGCTCATAAATTATGTATAATAATAATAGGATTATTACAAATCTCTAGTTCTGTAATGCATTGAGACCAAGTTTTTTAGACTCCAGATCGCTGAAGACAATCCTAATCTTCAAACCTTTTCAAGATAGAACAAATTCTATGAAAAAAGGAAGATTGATGTAGAGTTGAAATTATATTTTATTTTAGGTGCTACAGATTGTAAACCTCCTAAAACTTGCATATGAATATTTTCCTGAATATAAAGTGAAGATTAGTTAAAAATTCTATCATTAGCTCTATAATTACTCACTAATGGTGATAATAGTAGGATTTCATTGAACTTACTGTTATGATTATTAAAAGTGTGCCATGATGTTGGTTCTAAAACCTGTTTATATGTTTCTTTGTACCTAAAAGTTATGTAAAAATTTTAATAAAAATTCTAACATAGATACCTGTATGCTTCCCTTTTATTCTCTTTTATACTTGGTTTTCTTTGAGTACACTACTCTTGGGAAAGTGAATAAGTCTATTTCAAAGAATTTTCTCTAAGATATTTATATTTCTCACAATTTTTTACTTAAGAAAAATAAGTGTGAAGGTCTGTGGTCAGTTTTCTTTCTCTCCTATACCTTGACTGATATATTACGCTCAAAATCCAGTCTCTCAATATCTCTAATTTGTTTTTACTTAATGATTGATGATACTTGATTTTTCTACCTTTATTGAAATTTTATTATCATTATTATTATAGTTTTTTCCAAAATTTGGATAGTAATCTGATGTAAATTTTGAGATATAAAATTTTCTTATGGAAGTGACTATTTTTCTATTAACCTACTACTCTTATCGTAGGCAAAATTTGACTTTGATAACTTTCATCATTAATTTTATATTTTCTTAAAATTTTTGAACATTACCAATTATAACTTTTAAATTTAATCATGTGCACTTAACCATTGTCACTGAATGAAAAGGGCCTGGGAAAGTATTCAGGATATCATGCTATCACAATCATTTGCAACCTAAGATAATTCTTTAACACTGCCAGGACAATTACATTTACTATTCCATAATCTAGCAATATCTTTCATGCAACAATGAGCATTAGTAGAATAAAGTTACTTGGATTTTATTTAGATTGCCAACCAATATTCATCCCTTCAGATACCACAGAACCCTTGAGCCCAAGAATTTCACCAAATTGGTTCAACATAGTTACATTTAATTACAAGTCAAAATGAACCTGTTGTGATTATATTTTTTGTTTACTAAATGATATATCCCATACAATAAAACTCCTCTTATGAACCTTCAAAAGTGAATCTGTCTAAATCATGTGGTTTTTCCACTTATTACCATTTAACTCATTTGCATATTTTTCTCAATAAAATAATATAAGCGAAAGGTGAAAGCCACATGGATCATTCAAAGAAGTCATACATATATAATGCATTCTCTATGCCATTTAACTGATTCCATTTTTCTTGGCTTAAATCACTAACTTGGATACAGAATTTCAAATTATATCCTCTCTTCTAACTGTATAACTTGATACTTTCTTCATAACTTCACTGAATTCCCTTATATGATATAATCCACTTTTATTAGGTAAATATGAACTAATGTTACCTTTTTCCAATATAGTAGATTCCCTTTCTTGTCAGACAATTTTTCATTTGTCTACAGGTGTAGCTCTCAATTGCTTAGCAGGATAGTTAACAGCCTTCTTTGGAATCATCTACAGGTTCAACTTTAGACTATCATCTTGCTGAGGCCAGTGACTTAACCTTAGAAATAAATTAATATCCATGAAACTATGAGAATTATATTTGTTCATTGTCAAGAAGAACTTAACATAATTCTTGCATTTAGTGTCCATTCAAAGTTAAGCTATAATTATTTAATTTTTTTCAGGTAAACATTGTGAATCTCAAATAAATTATTATGTTTAATTCTATAAAAATGAATTCACTGAACTATTCAAAAGTATAATTCCCTTTTTTGGAATAGAGAACAAACTTCTAATTCAATTATTTTGGCAATTTTATTTAATTTAAAAAATTTAACTTGAAGTCATTTGAATAGCTAAGATTTAATTAATCTGGTCTATCTATAAATTTTATATGCTATACTTTATTGCTTTGTATGAGCACTCATTAGATTGTAATCAAGCAGTAATGGGTTACGCAATGTTTAACTCACTAATAACTCCTTGAATGTTTATTTTTACTTCTTTATATGCTTTACTCCAACTTACAACAACCGTGTTTGACTTTGAATAATGTTCTCAACCTCTTTTTGCCCTGTTTCTTCACCTGTATAATGAAGATAATAGTATTTTCTGTCTCAAGTAATCACTGAGAGGATATGTTAGCCACTTCTTTGTTGCTGTGACAAAATATCTGAGATAAACAAAGGACAGTTTTATTTTAGCTCATGGTTTCAGACATGTCATTTCAAGTTCAGTTGGTTGTGTTGCTTTAGGCAAAGCAAGCCAGTATGTCATGGAGGTGGGAGCCCCAGAAAAAGTTGCTGACCTCATAGAGGTCAGAAACAGGCAAACAGGAAGTAGCCAGGGCCAACATATACTCTTCAAAGCCACACCCGCAGTGACCAACTACCTCTAACAAAGCCCCACTTTCCACATCTCTGCCACCTCCTGGTAGACTATTCATATTTGCACTCCATCAATGAATTCACTAGGTCAGAGCCCTCATGAGTTAATCATCTCTAAAAACACCCTCACAGACACTCTCAGGTGTGCTTTACTAATCTCTTAGGCATCTCTCAATCTAACTAAATTGACAATCAAGATTCACCATTGCAGAGGATTATCAACTCAATACTTGTAAATAACTCAATGCATATTACTTGTTAAAGAGAAAGAGTGATGGAGGCAAGCAATAAATGATTATAAAATTAAACATAATATTAAGTTACTCATTCATGTAAATTAGTCAATATGTCATCTATAGCCATAGAGCTCCATAAAGAATGAAGGTACTTATTTTGTAAAGAGGAAATTGTATAAGTCACATGGATTATATATGTTATTAGCATTATTATTATTATTAATTTACTGAGTAATATGTGCCAAGCACCATGTTAAGATGATTATGTGTATTTAATCCTCTAAAAAATTCCATGAAGCAAGAACTTTGTTGGTTGTCATTATACAGATCTAAACAATAAAACACATAGTTATTTGTCTAAGATCACAGGCTCTCAGTTTAAAACTATTAAGTGTTATTACTTACATTTCAGTGGAAACAGGGACTTGATTTCTTGTGAGCTTCACTCTTTTTAACCTGAAAATACAAATAAAGGATAGATAACTAATATGCTTAGCACATAGTGAGTGAATTCTCAATGTTAACATTATTTTCAATATTATCATTTTTGAAGGAATTTAACTAGTACTGCATTTAGACAACCTGCAATTTTAATCCATGTTTCTGTTCCAAATTCATTCACTCTTACTGACACAAAGATAAAGAACATTCATTGAACATTTCTATTCCTACAGTGTTGTATACATAGATTAAAATAGATTAATCTTCCTGACTATGGCCACAGGAAAGAGTACCTCAGTTTTGTTTTAAGTCGCTATCCTTGGGCACATAAAATTAAAATTAAAAGAATCATGTATCTAAGGCACTGCTTTTAGACTCCATTAACATTTGTGTCACTAAACAATATTACTCCAAGATGCAGCTTTTAGCTTCCTTCCCAAGGTTCACATTGCTGATCACTGAATCACAGAACATTTTCTTTTCTCATCATGCTCTAGTTACTTTTTACATCATTCTGAGCTTTGCTCCAAGGAGATTTGGGGATCAAGTGTTAAACTGGAAGCAGCATTATCTTATAGCTAGCAAACCCAGGTATTCATTTTTGTCTGATTATAAGTCACAAGGACACTAGATTTTTATGACAGTAGTTTGTAGACTTACAAATGTTATGATGTTATTTTAAGTTGTAACCTCAAAATAATTCTAAGGAGAGAACATAGCTTGATGGAAAGAGGACAAACTTCAGCATCGCATAAACATGGCACAAGTCCACGCTCCTGCACAGAGTCATTGTACAACTCTTAAGATAATAACTTAACTCTGGCTCTTGGTGCCTCATTTTCCTAGTCTGTAGAATTGTCTAATAAAAATCTACCTTATATGTGTTCAGGAGTAACGATAATATATGAATAGTCATTGTATAATAGATACTGCCTATTATAAATTCAAAATTTATTTCTCAAAGCACACTCATTGATATAATCTTTGTTTTTTCAACTATTCATTGGTGTTAATAAATTTGAGAGAAATTCTGGAAAGATTTGTTTTTAAAAATAAAACTATGGTAATATTTCTTTGTCTAATGTAGCTTAATTTTTGTCAGTTTTCACCGTCATAACATCATGATCATCATATCTGTTCCTAGTTGCCTAATGGAAAATCCATAATGATTCATAAATCAACTTGAAAGGCTAACTATACAGGAGCTATTAGTATTTTATTAGTAACATAGCTGCACCTGTCTTTACAAAAATTTAACCTTAACAGAAGTTTGTGATAGATTTTCTCCATTAAACAATAGAGTATATATCTATTTTCATTTCTCTAATATGGCTTTTAACTTCAGTTATGTCATTTGACTCAGAAAAGAACATTCCATCATATTTAATGGAAATAACTTATTAAATTTTATAGAGAGATGACTTTGATGATACTTTCATTAATTGAAGGTTGCCATAACAACTAATGCTCTACATATACTTCATTGGTACAAAGAGAACTAGTTGTCCTGTATAACCTTTATTATAATTCTTAACACTTGCACATGTGTGGTATGCCTAATTTACCTCAATATGATATTGAGGTGAAAAGGATATGACAAAAATGCAAATATGATGGACTTATTCCTACTGTTGTTAAGACAAAGCATCACAAGTGAACTCATTTTTTTCTCTGCCTAAATATCATAAAAAGTTTTTAATATTTTCAGGTACATAATTGTATACATGAAATATCATATAATTGTGTCTTTATAAGATTTTATGCATGTTATTTATTAATTTATTTTTAACCAAACTGAAATATAAACACCAGATATCTGTATCTTATGTCACATCTATAAGTTTGTTGAGTGGATATAATAGAAAGTATATAGGGAATTTAAATAAAATCAAGTAGAGAGTGACTGGAAAGAGTAAAAAGATGGTGAATATGGTTGTTGTACTTTATATACACGTCTGAAGTTAGAACATTGAATTCTTTTGAAATGATTTTAAGGAGGGGAGAGGTGAATGAGGTGAAATAATGGTAGGGATGAAACTAACCAGATACATTTTAAACCTATAGGGAAATGTCACAATGAAACTGCCTGTAAACTACTATATGCTAGTAAAAATTTTAAAAAATGAAGCAAGTGGAAAAGAGCGATTCTCTCAATGGATTAATATGAAGTAGGGCTGCTAAGTAGTAGTGATAGTGCAGTAGTTATAGCAGTAGATATGTATTTCAGTCATCAAATGCTAAAGTCAAGACATATGCAAGCATAAATCTATATAGTTTCCACTAGACAAAAACCACTCTGAATCTAAATCCCCATTTGAATCAGCTAAATAAAAATTTAACTTCAGCTCTTTCTGGATTTTTTGTTTGTTTGTTTTGTTTTCTGTAGGACTTGTAATTATATTTGGTTATACAACTAACTAGAAAAAAGTCATAGTAAATGAGAAAACTTTTCTGTAGTTCTATTTTAGTGTGGTGAAAAATCCCTTATTTTACTCAAAAATTACTGCCACTGTTAGAAAGCAATAATTTTCCTATTACTGTAATATTCATTTAGTTTGAATTTTATTAATACTGAGAAATTCCTGGATCTGAAAACAAATTTTTACCTAGTAATACAGGCTTTTGTTCAACCATTTTGAATAGGATTCAAATCCCTCTGAAACCCCAGGCCAGCCTCCCTCACCTGAATTTGTTTGAGTTCATTTTCTCCTATCACCATAGTTTTAGACACACTGGTATTTTCTCATGTTTGCAAATATTCTATTTTTTTCTGCCTTAATTCCATATAATATGTTTACCCCTTGATTTAAATTTTCCTCACCTCAGTGTGATGATGGCTTTACCCAGACTGATATGAGGTCCCGTCTACTTACTCTTTTAGTTAGGAGAAGATTCTTATGATAAGGACAGGTGACCTGCATTTCTTACCTCTCCCAGCCCCATACTGGGAGAAGTTTTATTTTAGGAAAATACAAATGATGTGTATGTGTTCCCATCCTTATCCATCCTTCCTTTATAAGGTAGAAGCTCAACCTTGGGCCTGGCAGGTGAAGGAATCTCGGATTTGACTGCTGCCACCATGCTGCGAGTAGGCTGGGAGTTCCATGCTAGTAGAAGCAAACTGCGAAGATCAAGGAGTAGCATCCCACCCAGTGCCTAGGTAGTAGAACACAAGGGCCACTCTAAGAGAAGTAGGTTACTGTGCCCACTCTAGTTCTAGTAAGCAGGAGGAAAGAAGTTCTGCCCAGTAGGAAAGGCAGCCCATCAGGACAGAATTCTTGCTCTTTTCTCTAAGGGGCCTGAATTTACTTAAAGCAAAGTTTTAGGAAGTTCAAACATAAGGCTACATGACAATAAAAGATATCTTGTTAGTGAAGAACTAAGAGGAGGCTGGTCACTCCAAGATAGTGACAGCTGCAATGGTAAAGAGGCTTAAATGTTCCTAGAGAAAACAAAAAGTTTGCATAAAATCCTTCTTGGGATTGAAGTTTATCTCAACTATTTTCATGAGAACTGCCCACATAAAGAAATGTATATAAAGTTGTATGAAATTTTGGAGCAATTTATGCCGCAGAGTAATGCCAACACAAGTGAGCAGTCAACTACTAGCTACCCCATATTGAAGGATGCAGAAGTGTATGGCACCAATAATGCCAGACCATCCAGAGTCTCACAGAGGTACCTGGGAAAAAGGAACTCAGAGAGTTCATATAAAACCACAGCCATCCATGGAAGTAGAACTGGTGAGTGCTGATCAAAACATCATCCACATGGCCAAGACTGACTTCTGAGGACTGACCATTTGCAGGGCATAGCAGAGGGACGTCAGTGAAACAGTTTAGCCATGTCATTAAAATAGTAAATAAAACAATAAATCCCAGGAATAGTGAGTAATAGAGCAGTTACGATGAAAAATTTAAATGTCTGTTTAAAATAAAAAATATATAAAAAATAACTATTTTTATAGTTAGCATAACATCTACTGTAATATTAACTGTTTTGTGTTCATTGCCTGTTTTCTTTAGTTTTGTTCCCTCTTTTTCTGACTCACATTGTCTTCAAAGAATTTCTGATATCATTTCATCATATTTGTTAGCACACCATCAATATTTTGAAAAATGTTTGTTTTCCAGTAGAGTTAGCAATATACATTGTTAAATAATTTAAGTCAATCCTCGAATGAGATTATAGCAATTCATGTGTAGTAAGGACACTTTAGGAAAGTCTTCCTAATTCCTTCCTCTCATCCCTGTGATATTGCTGTAGAAGGAAGAGAACCACTCTCTAATCCCTTAGTTCTTATGTGGGCTCCTTTGCTAATCTAGGAAAACAATTAATATAAGATCCAATGAATAGGAGAAAAGCCTAAAGTTTTATTAAACTTTCATGTGCATGAATATCTTCACAAGAGATTGATATCTGAAGACATGGTAGAAAGTGATGCTTTTATACTTCTTAGACAAGTGATAAGAAATTTGTGTAGGAATGGCAGAATAGAGAGATTACTGGACTAGTGTAGTAAATTATAAGGATATCATGATAGTAGAATTTGAACCTTAGAGGAAGACAGGGTCATTTAGAGAATTTGTTTATTAAGGTTCATCATAGTTCTAATTGCCAGTGGTCAAGGCTATTTTCCAGCTGCAGTACATGAAGGATTTCCCTTCCAAGAGAATTTTTTTTGGATTGCTTCATGTAGAAAAATACAGGTCAAGTCCTCTTTTTTAAAGTTACAATTTCCTGTGTGATTTCAGCTTAAAATAATCAATACACCAATTAGCCATATATTGAGGAGTTCTAAACATATTGTATCTACCACTCTCTGCATAATAATTTGACTATAGTAGTGCTATGCGTAACATTTTCTATAGCTATCAGTCCCAGAAATATCACACTTTACTACCATTCTTGGTTTCGTATAAATTTGTAGTTTGCTTAAGCAATATATATTTGTATTTACCTAAGCAATCCTTTCCAATAAATGTGTGCATTTTACAAGTCTATCAGTTGCAATCCAATGACACTATTCTGGAAGTTTTTTAGTGTGTTGGTAAGGTGTAGGTGAGTATAATTATTCTATAATATTTGATTAAATCCAAGTCTGTTGATGAGCCTGTGTCTCTGAGCTGTTAACTTCACAGAGACCAGCTCTCTAATGCTAATGCTTTCTCTGTTCCCCATAAGTGAGATAGAATGTCTGTAGGCTGGCATGGGTGGAGATCCTTTCCTCTAGGAAGAAAAGCCTCTTATAATATATTTTACCCTGGAGAGTTAGTATTTTTAGTTCATAGTGATGATTCTCCTCCACTAGAGCTTCAAGAGTACCTTTCTAAGATCTCCATCACTCTTGAACTTCACTGGGTTTGTAGAGGTATAACTCATATAACCGGGAGGAATCTCTGCCCTCCAGAACTTTCTTACACCCAGCCTGTCTCTAGCAATTCATAAAAGTTATCACATAATATTCTTACCATCTTACGGATTTACCAGCCTTTCATCCAGATCAATATATCCTGGCTATGACACTGTGGATTTGACTGTCCTTCCAGATATATGGGTAGTGTTATGGTCTAAAATCTGAATTATCTGGTAATTTTAAGAAAATTCATTGGTTTTCTGATCATTCATTTTTTGTTTCAGTAAGGACAGAATCAACAACTTCCAAGCACTTCACCTGGCAACCTGAAAGCAGAAGTATCTCTGCTTTTTTTGGAGGGTATAAAGATATTCCAAAATTAGATTATAGTTATGATCATACAACTGTATGATTATCAAAAAAATCAAAATGCACAGCATCAAAGTTTTCACTTTAAATGGGTGAACATATGTCATGCAAATTATATCTCATTAAATAGACCTTTAAAATATATCTTTTTACATAATGTTAACGATATAAACAATGGCAACTGAATTTATTAATGGTTCTGACACAGAAGGGTAATGAATCTGTAGCATCTTTACTCTTCATTAAATTTGGCTTAGGAAAAATATTAAGTTACACTTTCTAGACTGGATGTTGTACAATTTGATCACTTTGAGATCATTTTTGTAGTTATTCCATGATCCTTTGTGTATAATATTTATTACTAACATTTTTATACATGTGTTTTCAAAAATTTTAAAGATAAGCTACATTCCTTACATTTAATTTGAAGATACAAGGTACTCATTTAAGAGCAAATGAGTACTTTTACTTGTCTGCTAAAACAATATGAATGTGTAACATTTTCTGGATCTCACTATTTTGGATTCTCTCACTTTCTTGTGTAAGAAGTCTAGAGAAACTTACCAGTCTCAAGAATTTCCAAAAAAATTTTGTAAGCATTCTTAATATAGGTTACAGGAAGATGAAAAGGAAGATATATGGTCTTGCAGAGCACTTACAGAAACAGATAACTCCAAAATACATTTTGACAGAGATTTGATTTTAATCACAGTTAATTAAGAAGTGACCGTAAGATGCAGAAACCTTCATCCTAAAGTCACTTTATATAACCAGTTATTTCTTCCTAGATCTTGCCTTCATAGTGTCATTCATTTCAAAACCACACACTGTGGATTCCTAGGAAGAATTTCTCACACTCTCTTTCTAGAACTCAGACAACCTTTGTTATTTCGGGTTCTTTCATTCTGTTGCCACTTCCCTTTCTATTGAAGAGAAAATGTCACTTTTTTTGAGATTCATGGAGCCATAGTATCTACTGGGTATTGCTAAATTGTGTAACATTTTATTCCCAGTGAAAACAGCAAAAATTTATCTGAAATAATTTTCAAAGTGCATCCAACACATTAAACAATATTTTCTTTAATTTTTAGAGTGAGTCACACAAAATCTCTGAAGACATTTATTTTAGTTAAATATGATTTATTATTATATACAAATGTTTGATTTTATAATATGTCTCTGTTTTAATATAATTTATTTTATTAGTCTTGTTGGTGCATCACATACACTGCATACTGGGTGGCATAAACAACAGAAATTTATTTCCAAAATTTCAGAGTCTAGGATGAACAAAATCAATGTACCAGCAAGATTTCATTCTGAGACCAGTTCTGTTGGCATAGAGACTGATTCTATAAGCAGCCTATGAGGTCTGCTCACATGAAGTCCACATCATGTGTGGATGAAAAGCCATGTCTCTCCTGCTTTTCTTTAAAAGCTATGAATCCTATCAGATTAATGTCCTATACTTATGACTAAATTAAACTTAAATGCTTTCTAAAGGTCCTGTCTACAAATATAGCCCCATTTCAATGTATGAATATGGGAGTAGGGAGACATACAATTAAGTCCATATTATACATGTTGGATTTCTACTTTATGTGAACCTGAATACACATTCAATATGGTATTAGGAGTGTATTTAAATACTTTGCAAAGCTGAAAATATTTACTGATGAGATTTTCTAGCCAGATACCATATAATACTTAACCTCTCTTTCATTTTAGGATGCTTGCCAAATGGTCTATAACTTCTGCTATGACTAATTTTATAGACACATTCACAGCAATGTTATTATCTCTTAGCATTTTCTGAATTATTTTCAAAGGATATTTCATGTATTTAGCCTGAACATATTGCAATGTGATATTTGATTTCAATTTTATTGTAGAATTTTCAAACATGAAAATAAGAGGTCTAAAGTGCAAAATCAAATAGTAGAGAGCAGCCTAAGAATATTATTGAAGTGATCTAGATAACTGTATTTTATCAGTTATTTTTATGCTCACATATGTGTGTAAAACTTTCAAATGTTTTTTGCTTTGTGATAATCTCTTTATATGTGTGTATACACACACACACTCACTCCCCCCCACACACATACACATATTTCTTCATGAATACTGAAAGTAAATTATAGACGTGATGTACCTTTGCATCTAAATATTTTGATAGATACTTTCTAAAAACAATCCCATTCCCTTACACATGTATAGTGTAATTACCAGAACACAAAACATAAACACAGTATTTATAACCTATAAACATTTCATCAGTTTTCTACTGTGCCAGGAAAAAGCTTTTCATTTTTTGAATTGAGATCTAGTCTGTGATTAGACATCACGCTTAGTCATCAAGTCTCCTACTCTATTTTTATCTGTAGCCAATTTCCAATCTTTTTGTCTTTCATGACAATGCTTTGGAAAACTTTAGGTCAGTTAATTTGCAGTACAACCCACAAATGTCTTGTTTTTTATTATACTTTTACCTACTGGTATTAGAGCCTTTTGGTTATTCTCATGTGAAAATTGTTACTAACTAGTGATTGGTTTTTTTCCTAGTTTTATCATTTTTTATGCATGTATTAAATGGAATTCTGTAAGAAACAGCTTTACCACCCTCTCAATTGTTCATTCTTTTTTATCAGGTTGAATTCACAGATTCATATTTTATTCCACGGGTGCTGTTTCCGTTCAATTTGATGCTTGGATAATCACAAATTTGGCCAATGGGAGACTTTTCCATCTGTTCCTATATCCTTGTAACATACCCCTTTTTTATTAGCACACATTCATTGTACAAGGAGGATTTGTTGTTAAAATTCTGGACAGCCTTACATTGTACATTGGTTAGATGCCCCCTCTATCTCCTAACCCTCCCAGTCACTGCCTCTCCATTCTGCTTAAAACAATTACTAGAGGTTTCATCATTCTTTTTCCTATATATATATGAAGTCCATCAACCATATTCTTTCACCTTCATCTCCTCCTTTAACCCTCCCTCCTCCCACAAGTACCCTGACACTATTTAATTTGAAGTCCTGTCTTTCGTTATTAATTCCAGAGTCAATGTTTAAAATGGTTTCTCAGTGTATCCCAGATGTGAATATACTTAATTGATCAGTTCAGTCCCTTCTGTTACTCTCCCTTATTCCTTCCCTTAGATTGACTAAGATTGAATTTAGCACAAAGCTTCAAGTTTTGCTTAGAACAACAGTATAATACACAAATGAAA
Source organism: Castor canadensis (assembly GCF_047511655.1). Taxonomy (NCBI): domain Eukaryota; kingdom Metazoa; phylum Chordata; class Mammalia; order Rodentia; family Castoridae; genus Castor; species Castor canadensis. The sequence goes on from NC_133386.1 coordinate 59,838,990, forward strand.
GAGGTTTAAATAGCAAAAGTCAAATATTAGATAGGAGTTTAATAACATTATGGAATTGATCTTGATTACTCTTTATCTTGATGCCACATAGATTATATTTATAAATATTTCAAATACTTTAATGACAGTAATAGGTACAATATTGAATCATTAACTATCTTCCCCTAAATTTTAACAACTAACACTCGCTAAAAATAGAACAAAAAACATTAGCATACTGCTGTGTCAAAGAGGTTTAGTACTACTGCTACTAGGAAAAAAGAAATAAAACTAAGAAAGAAGGCAGCATGTTGGCACACACCTGTGATTCCATCACTGGGAACATGGAAGCAAGAGTACTGAAAGTTTAAGGCCAGCCTGGACTACACAGTGATCCTTTGTCTTAAAAAGTAAAAAGCAAAGCAAAATTTAAAAAGATAATGTACAAAAGAATAATGGAAAGCAAATGGTCTCAAGAAAATTTGGGGCAATAAATACTTCTAGGATGACATATCTAATTTTTGCAATTATAATTTGCAAGCATTTTTCATTCAAGAGTAACTACACTGTTATACTGAATAGTTGCAAGTGAAATATTTAGCATCTATCAATGTAAGATTCTAATACTTAAGAATTTTTCCTTACCTAAATTTGTGATGAGAATTGAAAAATTATTATTTTTAAGTATGTTAAATCTTGAGTTATAATGATACAATTAATCCACTTAATTTTATTTTGCTACTGAAGTTTAAAGCTATGTCCTTTAAGACAACATATTCTTTATAATTAGAAGCAAACACATCTCCATGTGACTTAATGTTTTCAAACATATTTTCATACATTCTTATTTGTAATGATTTTAACTTGTTATCATGCTAATCTTTCCTCGTTTGATTCATGAAAACATCAAATACAAATATAGTGTTTTTTTCAAATAAATATATCATGTTCTAATTTAACCAATTTGAAGGAGAATATCTCCAGTTATTTTAACTTGTGTGTCTCCTGAGGTTTCATTACATTTCAAAGGGGGACATGAATCGGGACAAAATTATTATTTACTCTCATGACATATTTTCTATATAATTATAGGAAGACCATGGAGTTTATATTGAAATCCATATTCTTATCACTGCACCTTAATATAAACTGTTGACAATTGTCCTGACTAGAGCAAAATATAAGGAGAAAAAAGTATGGGAAAGGATTTTAAAGGATTAAACTTAATAACATTTTACATGTGAAGGAGCTAGAAATTTTTCAACAACCAGAATAGAATGTATTTTTTAAATAAATAATTATCTCACTACAAAGCTTTAGCTAGCTATTGTGTAGATATCAAAACATGAAATCAAAGTTTATATAAGAAGGCAAAAGACCAACAATAGTCAACATGACACTAATGAAGACCAAATTAGACTAATACATATTAGACCATTATGTGTCACAACAGCATCAAGAGGATGAAAGAATGATCACATAGATTAATAGAACCAAATAAGGAGCTCAGAAATAGGCAGATAAACCAAATTGGTTCATTTATATGTGTTCATCTGTATATCTATAATACAGATATACATGGAAGTGCCACAAGGAAACTCCCTGAATTGCAATCTTAAAGAAGCAAAATGTCATTTCCTCTTTTTCTTTTTTTCTTTTACAAAATAAGAGAATCAGAGCACAGAAAAGATCCTTGGAGGGGGGAGTGTTTGGTACTGGTGAGAGGGGGGAGGAGGTAGGGAAATAGTGAAGGATGGTGAATATGGTGCAAAAACTGTGCAGACATATATGTAAATTGAAAAATAATATCAGTTGAAATTCTTCCATGTAAGGGAGGAAGGAGATGAAGAAAAATGGTGAGGGGATGAATTCAGATATGATATACTTGATATATTGTTAAGGACTTTTGTAAATGCTACAATATACCCCCACACAGCACAGCATAAAAGAAAATAGAGAGGCAAGACTATAGCTTCTTGTTCTTTGGCAAAGCCACTGAGGTTTTTCAGTGGAGAAAGTATAATTTTCTAATAATTAGTGACAGAATAATTTAATGTCCATATTCAAACAAGAAAATGACCTAGAAGAGAATCTGGATTAATGTCCATATTCAAACATGAAAATGACCTAGAGGAGAATCTGTAATTTATACTTCATACAAACATTTACTCAAAATAATAGATATTACTTTGAATTGTAAACTGTAAAACAATTTAGATACTCCTCCAAAAATAGAAAGAAAACTACTATTCAGCAATCCTCCTTTTCAGCATAGCTCCAAAGAAAATGAAATGAGAACCTTGATAAGTTATCTACATTCCTGTATTCATTACAATGTTATTCACACTGGTCAAAATATGTAAAGATCTAATACAAAAATAGCAAAGTAGTATGGAGTTATGTGGTACAAAGTGTACTTGTATATACTTGTGTCCATATTGATATAAAGAAATGGTTGAAAAACTAAATTAAAGAGAAGACTAGAAATATCTCCCATTCAGTAGAATCCCATATGACTTAAGTGGATACTCTCCCTCAATCATTTGGAAGAAACAATTCCTCATTTCTTAAGTGTAGAATGCCTATAATGACTTTCTTCCAGACAAGAACACTTGAAAAAGGAATGGGAGAGAATAACTCTGCAGCACAGAAACCTGTAAAACACAAGTTTGGGCAAGTTATCAAGATTAATAACAACAGTTATAAGTCATGATGAGACTGTGTACTCTTGCTGCAATGAGAACAACATGTTATCTCTGTGATCTTCCTGATCAAACCCAGTCACCTAACTCTAATCATAAGAAAAACAACATAAATTTCAAGGAGATATATTTTCCAAAATACCCTACTCATATGTCAGTCGAGGTCATCAAAAGTAAGGAAAGATAGAATAAGTTACATTTAATAGAAGTCTGAGATATCAATGTAATCATATCTCTGCAATGTAAATCTTCTGGAAAAGACTCAGAAAGAAAAGCTACAAAATAAACAGAAGAAGTCAGAATAAAGCACAGACTTTAGTTAACAACAATGCATTGGCTCATTAATTGTGACAAAGACACCATAGTAATGTAATAAAAAATTGATTGTGAGACATATGATAATTATGGACAATCTTTATAATTTTTATGTAAAGCTAAAACTATCCATTCTAAAGAGTATTAAAAATAAAAATAATGTAATGATTTAAAAAGGGAAAACCAGGAAATTATCCTTAAATTAAATACTAAATTTAATCTTACAGTCCTTGCTGTATTTTATAATTTCTCTTATTATACTCACCATAACACATTCTTCACTCTAAAATTTAGACCCACTACAAATTCCTGTTTACTCCAGTAACTGATAGCTCCTTTTCTCAAGAACCACACCACAGAACTTTTCAAGGCTTACTTCTTCTATATGTCATATTTCTCTTGCTTTCTTGAAGGAATTTAATTCTTTTTCAGTGTAAAAGGACTACTTTAAATCTGTTGAAATTTCATGTGAAAGGCTTAATAGAGTCTGTCCCCTCAGATATTTTACCCAAATTAAAAGATTTAACAAACATTAGTCCTAATTAAGCTTTACATATTGAAAGTTTTTATTTGCTCATTGTGCACAAACTCAAATTCCCTTAATTGTGTGTGTGTGTGTGTGTGTGTGTGTGTGTGTAGGATGCATGGGAGGAGAATAGCTTAAAGGAATTAATCAAGAGAATTTTTGAACCTTGAAAAGTACCAGATTTCTGCAATCTAAAAATGCCATTTTATTTCTTTTTTTAAAATCTAGCATTTCATTGCTCAATTTATTTTTGTTTCTCTAACACCTTTTAAAGATAGCCACTGCTAACAAAAAGCACATATTTTCTGAACTCCATCCTCATACCTGTATAGGTTCAGAAGGCAAAATCATTTACTCCCAATTTTATTCAGATAACAATTTTGCAAAGTGTTTTGCCACTATGCTAAGTGACATTTCCATGTATATATGTTAAAACTCGAATTGGTTCATACCCTCTATTTTTCTCCTTTCTATTTTATTCCCCTTCTTAAGGTGATTTCAGTGGGTTTAAAAATTTTACATGCATTCTTGTATAGACAATACATCAACTGTATTCACCTTTTTATTTATTTATTTATTTATTTTGGTGGCACTAGGGTTTGAACTCAGGGCCTCATGCTTGATGGGCTCTCTTTACCACCTGAGCTAATCCACTAGTCCCCATATTCACCTTCTTAACCTCCTTCTTTTACCCTCCCTCTCCTGTTAGTGACTTCCCCTTGGTGTAAACTCTTTTTCATAATATTGCTTATATTTCTATTGTGTCTATCTCCTTCATATGAGAGAAAAATGCAGGCTTTGTCTTTCTGAGCCTGGCTTTCTTCACTTAATATGATATCCTCCAATTGCATCCATTTACCTTTAAACCATGTGGTTTCATTTTTCCTCATGGTATATATATATATACATATATATATATATATATACTCATAGATATATACATTTCTTATATATTTTGTATTAAGAAATATGTATATATTTCTTATCCATTAATAAATTGTAGAGTATTTGGGTTGTTTCCACAGCTTGGCTATTGTGAACAGTACTGCAATAAACATTGGTGTGCAAGTATCTCTATTGTATTCTGACTTGTATTCCTTTGGGTTGATTCAAAGGAATGATATTGGTGGATCATATGGCAATTCTACTTTTAATTTTTTGATGAACCTCCATACTTTTTGCCATAGTAGTTGCACTAATATACACTCCCACCAACAGTGTATGAGGGATTATTTTTTCCCACATCTTTGCCAATATTTAATGTTATTTGTGTTCTTGATAAAAGCCATGTTAACATGAGTGAGGTAGAATCTTAATGTGGTTTTCATTTTCACTTCCTTCATGGTCAGTAATGTTCAACATTTCTTCATGTGTTTTTGGCTATTTGGACTTCTTCCTTTGAAAAATCTCTGCTCAGTATATTTGCCCATTACTTCATTGGGTCACTGATTTCTTTTGAGCTCCCTGTATTTCTGGTTATAAGGCAAATCTACAGCTGGCAAAGACTTTCTCCCATTTTGTAGCTTACCTTTTCATTCTGGTGACCATTTCATTCATTGTGCAGAAGCTTTTTAGTTCCATGTTGTCCCATTTGTGGGTCCTTTTAGTAGAAATATTATGCACTCATGTTTGAAAATTGAAATTACTACAAGAATAAGGAGAGGGAGAATGATGGAGGGTTCAAGTATGATGTATTGTAAGAATTTTTGTAAATGTCACAAAATACCCCAATACAACAATAATATGACAATAACAAAATAAGCTTAAAAAGAAAACAAAAACATGTTCAAAGAATAAACTCAGATTGAAGGATGATTGTGGATGGAATTCATTGAATTTTAATTATCTTAGATATGCTTATGACATTGTGTTTTGGAGATTAAAGTGAGAAATTGTATTTTTCAGAACAGTTATTAATCATTTATTTCAGAATTTGAGCTCAAGTACAAAATTTCCACACAAAAGTAATACTGGGTAAGAGCCACATGTCGAGCAGAGATTCAGGGCAGGGAGTCAGGTAAATAGGTGCTATATGAGGCTCTAATTAATGAAGATGAATGTTCATTATGTATTCTTGTTATAAACCAGTAGAACCCTTGAGATTATCAATGTAAGAAAGAATGCCTAGGGTAATTTCAAGTTCAGCTATTGATAAAATGTCTTAAATTGTCATTATCCACAAAAATGTCATAGGAATTTAGGATCATAACAACTGTAGGTGGGTATTAAGTGGCTAAACTAAAAAAAATGATGAGATGTAGAGATAACAATGCAAGTGTATTATCACATTAGTCACAGCAATTACTATATATTATTTGCCATATGAAACATTCTTTCCTTTTAATTAATGGTTTTTTTCTAAGCTGATATTATTTATTTTATTACCATATATTAATTTAAAGGGGGATTGCATCGTGGTATTTCATGCACCCATTTAAAAATTTTAATAATATATATATATAGTGTCCTCATAAATTACAATATAAATGAACTGTTCCATTAGTTTCTCTGATTATGAGTAAAAAAACACATAAAGGTTTAAAAATTATGAAGCACAATATTGAGGAAAGGCAAAGCCTAAGTATATACCAGGCACAGTTAGATGCTTTATTCATATTTTGGAATGTAATTCCCCAAATGATTTATTGCTATTATTCCATAATGTTTTTCATAAATACATCCAGCCATAATTTAATTACATACTAACACCTCTGGGAATATTATAAAGATTTGAGCTATGAAATCAAATAAAAAATATGTATATTAGAATATTTGAAGCCTCTATTATGAACTTGTAAAATATTTCCCACTGGTAGGAAATGGTAGTGTGATATTATAAGAAGTTAATATATTAGATAATGACACCTTTAGTAAATGTTCCTCTGGCACAATAAGCTATTCTTATATAATAAACCCCTCTAGCTTTATTGTAGAGCTGGGAGCTGTTTTACTATTTCAACACACACTAAATAGAACATTTATTGCTATTATACCAAATAAATGAAGTGAAACAACAAAAAGGCCTTTAGATGAACTGTATTTTATGGCTAAAGCACACAGAAGATTAAATGAAAAACCAACTTGAAATTCATTCAGCCATTTTACTTATTCATCTGTGTGTCTATGTGAATACAATTCACTCACAACAGAAGCAGCCCCAGATTCTAGGGCTTCTTTATTACAGTTGAGTTATGAGGGAACTAAACAAAAAGTAAAGAAAATAGTATATAATATCTGAGTTATGTAATTTAAAATACAGAGAGTGAAAGGAATAAAATGTATTATATTCCAACTCCATTTTAAGTAAAATATAATGAAAGGGGTTTTAATTTCCTTGGAAAAATATTAAGAATATTTCTCAAATACTAACAACACATTTTTCAATATCCTACTCAAGTGTCAAATTATTGAAACTTTAGTTGTTGAATAAGGTATGAATTTTTGCATATGTGGATAAATTTCTGTCCTTTTTCTTTGATTTACATCTCATCATTCTGCATTGTTTTTATTAATCTAAGAGATGTATGCATCCATAAATAAATAAAGCTAGCATACATTGTCACAAGGTCTACGAAACCAGTTGTCACACATTTAAAACAGTTTAATACTGCACTAAGTAGAATGTACTGTTTACAGACTAGTATATTTTTTCTTCTCACTGCTAATACTAATACTAATGAAAAAAAGTGACATATCAAATGTTTTCATACATTTTTTCCAAATCCTTTCTTTGTTCCTCTATACAACTGCCTAAAGAATCCACTACTCTGTGTTCAATAGATTTACTTTGATTTCCATCATTACTTTGTCATCAAATACACTACATTTTTATAATTCTTTATTACATTTATAATAGATGCTCTTATTTCTCCTTACTTCAAATCCAGCAATATTCTCATCTACCATCCAACTATTAGCAGTCAAGAAGTTGATTGTATTCATTCTTATCAGTGATATATTGGATATGTAGTAGACAGGTTTAAATCTTTCTCTTTTCCTCTCTTGTGTTTTCCTACATTTCTATTCCAGTGACATATTGCAAGATGAGTAACATACTTCTGAAAATATTTCTGGAATTTTTTTACTTAAAGATTGGCTTAAATAGGATGATGAGTATATATTTATACTGTAGGATACAGAACTAAATTAATAGTTGTATGAAGGTACCTTAACTTCCAAGTGACTACAGAATATGCTAGTTGAAAATTTAAAAAATTATTTGATATTTTGCCTACCAAAGTTCTACTTTCAAAGGGATTGTGTTTTTCTACTGACTACATGAGAGTGCTATGTGAACCTAAATCTATCAAATGAATATGAGCCAGTTTTGAGTAAAGGCACTGTGTACTCAAGGATTCTCAAACCATTAAGAACTTTACTGTTGAAGATCTGAAGCACAACAATAAAATAGAGGCAGTTATACTGACAATTTTTTCAAAGAAGTGTTCATGACTAATCTTGCTGATGCTCCATAATATAATAAGTGAGACATGGCTCACTGTCATGACTTAATTTTTCTAGACTATATAAAATCATCTGATTAAATTAATTTTAAGATTTTCTCTAAAATGAGATTACCAACTAAAGTGCCAGTGACATAAAACCACCATTAGACACTATTGGTTAAATTTCATTAATACATTACACTTTTTCATTCTTACTTCAGATCAATTGATCAGTCAGTAAACATAAATAAGCAAAGCAGAGCCATAATTTTGGGCCATCTGTTCTTTAAATTGACTATTTTGTCTCTAGCGCTTGTGTTTTTTTTTTTTTAAGTTTGTCCTTACATGCATAAAGAAACATGAGCCATGGTGTGCAGTGTGGAGGGAGGAAAGAAGAGAAAGACTAAAATGAAGTAAGTTTTCTTTGAGAATCAGTTACTTTACAGGTCTTTAAACTTGAATAACTAAAGAGGAATATTGTCAGCCTCATAGCTGTTCAAATGTTTTTAGGTTTTACAGCTGTCTAATTATACAGGCTTTTCCTATCATGGAGAACAATAAACATTATAAATTCCAATGAAGAATGGACAACTGAATAGTTGTGTAATCTTAAACCATTTGCCTGTGCTAGAGTATCTGCTCTGGGTTCTAAGAGAGGTAATTAAAGAGCAAATGCAGTTACTTGTTTGCAACTTTTGGTGAGTTGACTTTTTTCTCGTTATTGTGTTTTAGAGCCAATGTACTGAATGAGAGCAAGAATATATCCATGTTAATAATGAATATTACCCCTTTATGCTACCTCTGTTTAGTCAGATTTATTTTTAGTATGCTTTAGTGTGCTAAGAATTTGATGATAGTTCATATCCTTGTCTTTATCAATCCACTCCAATATTTTCCTCATGGATATATATATTGACATTTATTACTTGCTAGAAAGTATTATTTGAGAAGGTGGCATAATAATAATGGGCTCCTGTTCACATAGTAGATTTAAAAATAAAGGTTGACATACTCACTATCATAAAATAGGAACTCAACTATCTTATACAACTTATAAAATTTATTATCTGATCAATACATAAAATACAGATATGCATAAAAAATTTCCATCATATATAAAATAAGGTACATAGCTAGTAGAAAAAATGATGAGAAAGTTATACTACTACGAGCAACATAAAAATCATTACAGTTTTTTTCTTTATTATTTTCTAAAGTCCTTCATTAAAACAGTATACCAATTGAAACTCAACGTAAAATAAACGACATCTACTATGAGCTTATAAAAGTATCAGTTCTGACACCCAACCTTCTAAGCCTGTTCCAATCTCTGTACCCTGTAGGAATCTTGCAAATCACTATGAACCACTGAAGGGTAAGTTAAATACTAGCCAAATAGCATCTACTGTTTTCCATGTCTCTCTCATTTTCTTCCCATGAAAATATTCTACAGAAACTAACACAATCAATAAATAATTATGATAATTAACATAAACTTCAGGTTTATGAAAGATTCCATGGCCTATTTTCATGTAGTCTTGTATGCTGCATAGCCTTTGTTATTATTTGCATTCAGCTGTTGAGCAGACACTCCTGACCCCTGAAAGTCTTATGACAGCCCCTGTGACTTATGTACAGTTCTATTTAGATAGTATTATCTCAAGTTTCACTCATATTCCACTGATGACTTCTATTTCTAAAGGAAACCACTAGCATGAGAAACATAGGCTCATACGTGTCCATGACAAAGTAGTCACTTCTTAAACTACCACGGCATACTAAGAAGAACTTGAATGCTGATAAATAACTGCACATTTGTATCAAAGCAACAAAGTATACACAAAGATAATATATGCTGATTGGGGTAAAACACTTGAGAAACATCTGTTTTTCTACTGATTATTATGTATTTGTGTTCTATGAAATTTTATGGACAGTAAAGAATTCTTTGGTTCCAGAATATTACACAATAGTAACCTAAACACATGTATGTGTGAATTATAGCACATATGTCCTAAAATAGAAATTTTAAATCATATTCTTAAATAGTAGACACATAAACATATTTGTAACCTCTTCATTCTCATCTGCTTCCAGATGAACAACCGTCATTCTTTGAACAGGTCACATACTGCCTCACACATGTGCAGAATGGTTGAACACATTCACTTTTTCTACCTGATAGACTCAATTTCTTTAAAAAAGGTCATTCAACTGTACCTACTCCATGAAAAACAATTCTGAACCATTAGGAAAAATTAATGTATTTCCACATTGTGGAAAGAACAAGTAACCAATAGCAAATTTTTTAAAAAATAAATATTTTAAATAACTCTTTGAAAAATATTCCTTAATATTACGTGGTGGGGGAAGATATCTTTCAAACTGACCACAGAAATATTTTCAGTGTCCTTATCTTCCAGAATTGAGTCGAAATTTCCCTATGTCATTCTTTTGAATCTCAGTTAAACTTTCTGCTTCAAAGATATGTAGAAATTATTCTATTTTAGATCATAAAAGTGTATGATCTCCCTATTCTTTTCATTTTCCCTTTCCTTCTCTGTCTCTATCTCCCTGTGTCTCACCTTCTTTCACTATCCCTTGTTCTCTCCTTCTCCTTTTCTCTTTTTTCTCTCCTAAGGCATTTGCACTGGAAATGACTCATGTGAGAGAGACAAAATTGGAATTATAATGAGAACATATGAAGAGAAGAATGGTGTCTCTTGCCAACTGCAAACATCACATACTAGTCATGTAAGTAAAGAAACTAGCAGTCATTTCCAGCCTCCAAATTTTAATTCTTCCTCAAATAGTCCAACACATTGTGGAATGGAGAGAAGGCATCCTCAGTGTAATGCATCTGAATTTTTGATTTACAAAAATCTGAAGGCATTCTAAATAACTATTTAACCATTAAGTTTGGAGATAATTTATTAAATAGTCAGAGGAACTGATATAACCATTTTTGATGATTAAACATGCAGGCAGTTTGACACTAGTTTGATATTTAATTAGTAACAATGTCAAAGGTTAAATGCTGCATGCCAATAAAAAGTGTAGTTGAGAATGACTAACATATATCATGAATTTAATACTATAAATTCATTACAATTTGGTAATGCAAACTTAAACATATTGACTATCCAAAGCCTACATGCTCTAAAATAATTTATAATTAGTTTCTCAGAAAAAAATTCTTAATGTGGTTTAAAGAAAATATCTTAATTCTAGTTATATTTAGATCATTTCTAAATTTTGGACCTTCTTTTTTGTTTACTCATTGGTGTTTCTTTGCTACATACAAACATAGATTAGGGTTCCTTCTCTTGTATAAAATACATACTCTCAGTCTTTATTAATAATAACTCTTAAAATTCACTAAAAATACAGTTGCAATTGCTCAAATAGTAAGTAGACTTACTGCCTCCAACATATTCTGTGAAACAGCCTACCACTTACTACCAGTAAGCTTTAGAGTAGATTTTTTAGTACCTTTGTGACCATGCAGCTTTGATCTTGGTTCTGTGCCCCGTATCAGGACACTGTGCCCTGCCAATGCTGTGGAGATTGTAGGGATTAATTCTCCTTTGTCTAGCAATGGAAGCACCTTCTGTGTTATAAGCTTGTGATTGACTTTCCCAACTAGGCAGTACATGAATGCCATAACACTATCTGTGGCATTGTAAATAGCTTCCCCAGCAGAGGAACTAAGATGTGTTCTCTTTCACTCTCTAGCCTATGTAATACAGATCATTAAGCCGAGTTATTCTCTTATTTTGTTACTATCTAACTATATATCTCAGCTCTATAAGAACAGAATAATATTTTCATTTCCATAGTTTGAAGGACAATTTCACATATGCTTAATAAACATTTTGAATGAATCTTTTGTTTAGAAGTATTAAGATTAAACAAATACCTGATGATAATACTATTATTTCAATTCTGCTTCTCATTTATTCACTCTATAGATGTTCTTTAACCATTTCCTCCAGTTTTTTTACTAGTCTCTTCAATCTATAAATTTTATCATACATTATTTCTCTATATAAGGTATTCTTCATGGATTACTTAATCAAGCCCCTCCATATATTATAATTGCCGGATCTAAAACAGCAATTCCAGAGTATCCAAAATGTATTCCATTTTCATCCCTTTACCAAGGGATGAACATAAACAGAGATTAGGAATGATCCTAACCAGAGAAAAATTTCATTGAATATGTGATGGAGGACTTTTAACTCCAAAAATATCCAATTCACCATTCCTTTAGAGTTACCATGCAATTCTTCTGTTTTCCCAATAAATTGAACCTTTGTTATTCCCCTAGACTATGTCAAATCTTCTTTAATTACTCAATTACATTTACCCATAAACATTCCTATCACTCTGATCCTTGATTGATTAGGGTAGAATCCAACAAATAATCATGTCCATATACAAACTTAACAACTTTCATTGCCATCCTTCCATCCATCTCTACAGCCATCCTTCTTCCATGTTTAATGAATGAAATTTGTGTTGCTACACTTGTACTCTGGATAAACCTATGCTCTTTTCTGGCTTTCACTTCACTAGAAAGATGTCCTGACAACTATTTAAAACCTCTCATTCTTCAATATTTTAATTACTATTGTATCTTAACATCAATATCTTAAATTTTGGGAATTTAATGAAAACACAATTACTCTATCTTCTACCTTACTCTGAGGACCAGACTGTCTCTCTAAATCTTTTTATAAAATTAGATTATCTATTTGAGATTTCTACTTCCACATTTTTGCAGAATTCCTCAGTTATTTTACTGTCTTCCTTCCCTTCATTCCCTATCCAATAAAATCTTGATTTAAACAGTTAATTACTAATGTCCAAAGTAAATATTAATTGCCTTTTTATATTATATCACAGACTATACCTTTCAAATTTTTATTTTGCCTTGAAATTTTCACTAGTATTCATTACAGTAGCAGTGTTCTAGTTTTCTTGCTTCTTTTCTAGTTACCTTTAAATTTACCAAATAAGCATCTTTTTCTTTTCTTACATGTTCAACATGTGTTCTTCTGTGTAGCATCCTAATTTTCCTCCCTTCACTCTTTAATGTCTACACATGGATTTTCTATAGGAACCTCAATTTTTACAAATTCCAAATGACTCATAATTTACATATCCTTTTAGTTGTTTTAATAATTTTAGCATCTTAAAAATAGGTAGGTAGGAGATCATCCAGGGCTCAAGTAGCAGAGTATTTGCATAACATACCTGACACCCTGAATTCAATCACTGACACCAGGTGAAAAAAAAGCCTTCCTCTGGCTTTGTTATTTCTAAACAAGACTTGTTTATAGGAAATATTTTTTAAATTATATGAATGAATCTTCTATATATATGCCAGGCATCAAGGAACTAAACCCTTCTACTTTAGAAAGTCATTGTCCTTGGCTCAACAACCAGTGTGGGATATACTTTTGTCCCTACTTCTCAGCTCTCAGAGAACTCTTCCCGGTCCCTTGGTATGCCCACTCATGTCTAACATATATTCAATAGCAGTTTACAAAACACAAGAAGGTTCCAGAGCTTCATTTTTAGTCTTACCAAAGAACATGGAGGGAGCAGGGATAATATCCAGGTGAAAAACAATCAGGAAGGAAAAATGTGAGATGAGCAAGAAAAGCATAACAATTCAGTAAGTTGTTTTATAATATTTTATAAACTTAGTAACATTTCAATGGAAGTATTTAAAATTAACTTGTGAAGTTTACAATAATTTTGTGTTTTACCATAAAATGATAAATAAGGAGATATTTATATTTAACTGATTTTAACATTGCATGTTGTACACATGTTTCAGATCATCACATGTTATGTACAATTTTCGTGTGGTTTTTGTATGAGTTAAAGTAGAATTGAGGGGGGGAGGAATGGCCCAAACAATGTATGTACATATGAAATAATGAATAAAATAAAATAAAATTGAATTTATATTTTAAAAGAAAGATACTGTCACTATTTTCCATTCTCAGTAGAAATCTAACTTGTAAAGATCAACTACCCAACATAAATGAACTAATACCATTGACCAACTTCTTACATTCCATCCTAGGAATATTCCATTAAATCATTCCAGGAATTGAAAACTTTCTTGATATCTTTTCCTCAGCAGCTTTCCACTCAATCTTTTTCCCCTATTGTAGTAGTTTTCAATGATGTCTTCCTTTCTTGTTTAACTGGTCTGGCACAACTTTCATTGACAACATTAGTAGCCCTTATCAAACATGTTCATAACTTTTCAAAGTGTTGTACCTCTCCAGTATTCCTATTGAATAATTAAAATCACCATCTATTAACAAAGTAGAAAATCTATCACAAAAGCTTTTTCCTTTAAAAATACATACTACTATTATTTCATCATTCACTTATTTCATCATTTTCTAACCTCATTTTTCCCCCTTGTCTATCCTTAGTCCTTATGTTTCTATCACATATCAACTATTTCACCTTTAACCAGAGTACCAATAAAACTGAAGAGAACACCCACAGAGTGGGAGAAAATATTTGCCAGCTATACATCAGACAAAGGACTGATAACCAGAATATATAGGGAACTTAACAAACTAAATTCTCCCAAAACTAATGAACCAATACAGAAATGGGCACGTGAACTAAACAGAACTTTCTCAAAAGAAGAAATTCAAATGGCCAAAAAACACATGAAAAAATGCTCACCATCTCTAGCAATAAAGGAAATGCAAATTAAAACCACACTAAGATTCCACCTCACCCCTGTTAGAATAGCCATCATTAGCAACACCACCAACAACAGGTGTTGGCGAGGATGCGGGGAAAAAGGAACCCTCTTACACTGTTGGTGGGAATGTAAACTAGTACAACCACTCTGGAAAAAAATTTGGAGGCTACTTAAAAAGCTAGGCATTGATCTACCATTTGATCCAGCAGTACCACTCTTGGGGATATACCCAAAAGACTGTGACACAGGTTACTCCAGAGGCATCTGCACATCCATGTTTATTGTGGCACTATTCACAATAGCCAAGTTATGGAAACAGCCAAGATGCCCCACCACTGATGAATGGATTAAGAAAATGTGGTATCTATACACAATGGAATTTTATGCAGCCATGAAGAAGAACAAAATGTTACCATTCGCTGGTAAATGGATGGAGTTGGAGAACATCATTCTGAGTGAGGTTAGCCTGGCCCAAAAGACCAAAAATCGTATGTTCTCCCTCATATGTGGACATTAGATCAAGGGCAAACACAACAATGGGATTGGACTTTGAGCATATGATAAAAGCGAGAGCATACAAGGGAGGGGTGAGGATAGGTAAGACACCTAAAAAATTAGCTAGCATTTGTTGCCCTCAATGCAGAGAAACTAAAGCATGTAAGTTCAGATCACATTTTCTATCTAAATACAATTATAGTTACCTAATAAAAAATGCATGCTATATTTTTAAAGACATTTAAATTTTGAAATCACAGCAAAATTAAATAGAATGTGGAAGTACATCTAAAGAAGCAGAATACAGTGAACAAAAAGGGAAATGAAGATCAAGTTTCCAACATATAGTTGGAATAAAAACATTGGACTGCATCCTACATATTAAATCAAATTAAAACTAATGACCTCAGTGTAATTTACTTTTAATGTCAAGAGGAAAGTAGACAAACCAAAGTGGAATGAAAGAAAGCATGGCTAGAGTGTTAAAAGTTCAGAGATTGCAATTTTGCAGTGATACCTTAGATTAAACAAAAATAGCCAGCTATTTATCACAGCTGTTTCACAGATCAGATTCCTAAAATGTAAAAATGATTCCTGACATTTCTGATCTCTAGGAAAAATTACAAAATCTTAAAGACAATATAATATAATTTGAAGGTCAGGATCTGAAAACAATAATCTTCATGAAGACTATGAAATATTTAACTAATAATATATTTTGTACTTATTTGGTGGAAATTAACCTTTAATAAGTTCATTATAAAAATAAGAAACACCAGTTATTTCCCATGAGAAACGTATAACTTTTCTTTAATATACTATTAAAAGGCCCTGAAGTAAATACTATTGTGGAGTTTTAAATGCTCCAATTTTCAAAAGTTACCATAACAAACCAAGTTTGAAAGGCTAATGACCATGACTGACTTAAGTTTTGCCATTAATTTATCTTTATATAGAAAAAATTCATTAAAAATGTCAAATTACTTGATTTATGACAACCATAAAGATATTTTTGTGTAGTTTTCCCTTTTGTTTTTGAGGTGAAATTAATTCTGCATCTCACCAAGTTGTTATTTAATTGAATGCTAATTTAATTTCAATTCAAAATTTGATATGCTTTTTTTAAATTTAACAAACTTCAGATTCCTTTTGTTTTAAGTATTAGAGGCAGACTTTATATATATAACTTACTTCAAAAATAACATAGAAATATTTTTATACTCAATTCAATCATCCACTAATGTCACACATGACCTATGTCATTTCACCTGGATTACTGTCACCATTTCCTGTTGATATATCTTTAAGTCATGGAGACATCTATGCATGGGAAAAATAACTACAAAATGTGTTTTTTTAATATTAACTTATTGGAAATATTTATCCAAAAATAAAAGACTGAAATTATGTTGGCAGGAAAATAGGTGGAATTGGAGATCATTATGTTAGGGGCAACGTAATTGAGGGCAGCCATTTGGAAATCATTATGGAGGTTCCTCAAAAACCTAAAACTATATTTGCTACCATATGATCCTGCCATACCACCCCTGGGCATATATCCAAAGGAATGTTACTCATCACATAACCAAGATACCTGTACACCTGTGTTTATTGCAGCCTTATTCACAATAGCCAAACTATGGAATCAGCCATATAGATGAATATATAAAGAAAAAGTTCTTCATATACACAGTAGAATATTATTCAGCTATAAACAATAATCAAATTATGTTGTTTGTAGAAAAATGGGTGGAACTAGAGATCACCATATTGAGCAAAATAATCCAGACTTACAAAGATAAATATTGAATGCTGTTTCTCATATGTGGATCTAGACTTCTAAAAATAAATGACAAGAATATAAAACAAGAACTGTTTCATGTGGACACTTAAGGGAAGTGGGAGGATAAGAGGAGAGGGTGATTTGAGGGGTAAATTTGGTCAAAATATTTTATATTCATGTATGAAAATATAATAATGAAGACTGTTAAAATTGTTTTTAAAAGAGGAGAAAGGTAACAGAGGAATAGTGGAAATGAATTTATTAAAAGTATATTATGTGCATGAATGGAAATGTCACAGTAAAATTCATTTTAACAATTAATATAAGATAAAAATGTAAAAAAGAAGAAAAATACAAAAGTAAACTTCATTTATGTGAAAAATTGTTGTAATTTTCCAATATCACACTATAATGCCAAGAAAATTAAGCATTGCTACTCATATCTTCCCCCAATTCATTTGTTGAATCCTCATTTTCCAAAGTGATTCTATTTGAGATGTGGCCTTAGGATTTGATTAGTACAAGGTGATAGGTCTCACATGATGACAATACTGACCAGAGAGAGATCTTGTGAGAAACAGCAAGAAGGTAGCAATCAGTAAGAGAGGAAAAGAACCCTCACCAGAACTCAGCCATACTGACACTGTGATCTTAGACTTACCAATCAACAGAAATATGAGAAAATAAATTTCTGATCTTTAGCAAAAATAAAAAAATTAAAGAAGAAAAACTAGATTCTCATATGAATAAATTGATGACAATTTGACCAGATTAATGGCTATTTATGATTAATGGCTATTTATGACAGCAAACTGAAATATAAATTAGCTTTTGAATTTCAAGTAGGATGACTATGCAAGACCTAGAGCTACCATGGTGGAATGATTTAATTGTGGACTTTTAAGATGGTAAATAAACTGAGGAAGTCTGCTTAATTTGTAATCTGTTTCATAGATCTACTTTATTCCCCTTAGTCAATATCCTACTGTCTTTCTTGTTTCTAATGTCTTGAAATCACGTCAGTTGCTATGAATCTCCAAACATTGTTCTTCGTAAAATTTTATGGTTTTGTTGTTGTTATCATTATTCATCATTTGTTTGTTTATTTCAGTTTGGTTTTGATGGAGTCTTTCTGTATAATTTTTTTTTTGACATGGCCAAGTTCTAAAACAAACAAAAAAACTGTTGGAATGTTTATTTTTATTATGTGGAATATATGATACATTATAGAAAATTGGTATTGTAACATTATTAAGTGGGAATAACCACAAATGTAGTATATCTCTCCAGGTATTTACTTATGATTTTTAGATATTTCATTCAGAAACAGTATTATTTTCAGAGTAGGATATAGCAAATATTGTATAAAATCATTGATCCCTAAATATTTCATATTTTGTTTTCTTTAATGGTATGTTTGTTTCATATTTTATTTGCCAGTTTTTCAATGCTACTATTTAGAAATTAAGAATTTTGGAAAATAAATAACCTCATATTTTGCAGATTTGCTAAACTCATTTCCTACTGATAGTAGTTTTTTAAAATTCTTTAAGATTTTTTAATGGAGGAGGATACAAGATGACAACTAGAAGGAGGAAGCAGACAGTGTGAGCTCCATAAACCAAATATTTTGTTGAGACTCTGGAGCCACACTTGGCAGAAAAAAACCAAGAAGAAACAAAACTCTAATACCATGAATCCCCAGCGGTATGGATTCTCCACACCACATTACAGTGAGAAAACAGGAGGGCTACCACACTACCAGATGTCAGCTCCAAACCTGCTTGGGAGATGCAGATCAACATGTGAGGAAATAAGTGGCACGTGGTATTTCCACAGCTACTCCTGGAATAAACCAGCATAGCCCCCAGGATAGACTGACCAATGCCCCACAAAAAAAAATCTGAATAATAAAGAAGAAGCTGAAAAGGAACAAATAGCAGAGGAGGCACAATGCTCTGAGTCCACTGGAGAAGGGTGGAGCAAGAAGCTGATCTCCACATGAACTTTCAGTAAACAAAGACTGGAAAGATAGACAGGCTGACAGTGGGTGGGTAATGAGCTCCTGCCTTAAATAGGGCACATAACAGTCCACAATGCTTGTCTACTGAACCAGTGAGCTACATCCAAAGTTAAACAAGAACCCAATAAACCAACACAGTGAAACCAATAAGCCAACATAGTGAAAACCCAAATCCAAAACAGGATGGCTAGTAGGCCACAGAGCTGATCTCCAGAACCTGAGGACAAGCCACACCACACCGAGGAAGGAGATGAATAAGCAGCTGCAGATGAAAGAAGGAAAAAAAAAACTAGCCAGTCTCCCCAACCACTTGGAAAGACTAAGACAGAGTTTCTGCTCAAATACCAGGACTGGGTGCTGAAGGAGTAACACCAGAACTACTAAGATTGAGATTCTATTGTTCCTGAACCTGGAATTTTCTTTTTTTTTTAATGTGTGTGGTTTATCTTCTTCCCTGTTTGTTTGTCTACCATCTCACCCTGTTGATTTCTTTGGTTCTCTATTTTTTTTCTTTTTCTTTTTTCTCTTTCTTTCATGGTTTTGTTAGTTCTATGATTGTAAGTTAGCTAATACTAAATTACTGACAGACCAGGGACAGAAAAAACAAGTAGAATGATGGGAAAATGAAAAACACCAAGTGGAATGATGGGAAAACAAAAAATAAATTAGCACAGGATTCAGGGGGAAATGAAGAAAACAGATATCCAGTTCCAGACTCTAACAAAACAAAGATAAACTATGCCAAGGAACCCAATGAAGCCCACAGGAACACTCTGAAAGAAGAAATCCTGCAAGTATTCACTGAGAATTTCATGGAGATGTTAGTAGACATGGTCAGCCAAAACATACAAGAGGCACTCAAGAAATTCTAATACAACAAAAATAAAGAACATGAGAAGACACTAAAACAAGTAAATGAACTCATAAGAGTCCTAAATAAATACCAAAGTGAAATAGAGAACACCATAATTAGAGAGATTAATGAATTAAGGATGAAAATTGACAATATTAAAAAAGAAGTGACCCATGATATAGAAAACCTCAGAAAAAGTATGAAACAGAAATACAAGACACAATGGAAGGACACTCCAGCAAACTAGAACAAGCAGAACACAGAATCTCAGAACTTGAAGACGAAATGATAATTAAAGGAAAAACTGAAGAATTATTAGTAGTAAAACTCAAGTCCTGTGAAAGGAATATGCAAGAACTCACTGACTCCCATCAAAAGACCAAACCTGAGAATGATGGGCATTGAAAATGGAGAAAAGGTGCAAGCAAAAGGAATTCATAATATATTCAACAAAATAATAACAGAAAATTTCCCAATTCTAGAGAAAACTATGCCCATTCATGTACAGGAAGCCTCCAGGACACCAAACAGACTTGACCTAAATAGAACTACCACATGACTTATTATCATTAAAACAACAAGCACAGAGAATAGAGAAAGAATATTGAAGGCTGTAAGAGAGAAAAAACAAATAAAATACAAAGGTAAACCCATCAAAATCACAGCAGATTTCTCAATGGAAATCTTAAAAGCAAGAAGAGCATGGAGTGAGGTATTCTGGACACTGAATGAAAATAATTTCAACCCTAGGATACTCTACCCAGCAAAACTATCATTCAAACTAGATGGAGCAATTAAAGTTTTCCATGATAAACAGAAACAAAAACAATATATGATCATCAAGTCATCACTACAAAAGATTCTTCAAGGAATTCTGCACACAGAAAAAAGAAAGCAAACAAAACCATGAAAGGACAGGCAGTACCAAACCACAGGAGAAGAAAAGGCAAGAAAGTAAAGAGTAACATTGATTCAGCTGCACACTATCAAACCCTTAAACAACAAAAATAACTAAATGACAGGAATCACCACGTATGTATCAATATTAAAACTGAATGTTAGAGGACTTAATTCCCCCATCAAAAGACACCACTTAGCAAACTGGATTAAAAAGGAAGATACAACAATATGTTGTTTACAGGAGACCCATCTCATTGACAGAAAAAAGAACTGGCTTACAGTGAAAGGCTGGAAGAAGATTTACCAAACCAATGGACTTGGAAAACAGGCAGGAGTAGCAACACTTATCTGGACAAAGCAGACTTCAAACTTACATTGATCAAAGGAGATAAAGAAGGACACTCCATACTAATAAAAGGGGCAATACACCAAAAGGAAATAACAATTATCAGCCTATATGCACCTAATGTCAATGCACCCAATTTCATCAAACATACTCTGAAGGACCTAAAAGCATATATAGACTCCAACATAGTGGTAGTGGGAGACTTTAATACCAATAGATAGGTCATCCAACAAAACATCAATAAAGAAATTCTAAACCTAAATAACACCATACATCAAATGGACCTAGCTGAAGTCTACAGAATATTTCATCCAACTTCTGTACAATACACATTCTTCTCAGCAGCCCATGGAACCTTCTCCCAAATTGATCATATCTTAGGGCACAAAGCAAGCCTCAGCAAATATAAGAAAATAGAAATAATCCCATGCATTCTATCTGATCACAATGCATTAAAACTAGAAGTCAACAACAAAAACAACAGTAAAAATCATGCAAAAAGTTTGAAGCTGTGCAACACATTGCTCAATGATCAATGGTCATTAATGAAATAAAAGAGGATATTAAAAGGTTCCTGGAAGAAACCGAAAATGAAAACACAACCTACTGGAACCTCTGAGACACAGCAAAGGCAGTCCTAAGAGGAAAGTTTATAGCCATGTGTACCTATATTAAAAGGATAGAAAGATCTCAAATCAATGACCTAATGCTACTTCTCAAACTCCTAGAAAAACAAGAACAAGCAAATCCCAAAACAAGCAGAAGGAGAGAAATAATAAAAATAAGGGCTGAAATCAATGAAATAGAAACAAAACAAAACAAAAATATATAAAGAATCAATGAAACAAAAAGCTGGTTCTTTGAAAAAATAAAGATTTACAGACCCCTGGCAAACATGACTAAAATGAGAAGAGGAAAAAAGCCAAATCAGTAAAATTAGAAATGCAAAAGGGAAAATAACAAACAAACACAATGGAAATCCAGGAAATCATCAGAGACTATTTTGAGAATCTATATTCTAATAAATTTGAAAATCTTGAAGAAATGGACAGATTTCTAGATACTTATGACATCCAAAATGAAACTAAAGGATATTAATCACCTAAACAGATCTATACTACATAACGAAATTGAAGCAGTATAAAGAATCTCCCAAAATAGAAAAGTCCAGGACTTGAAGGATTCTCTACTGAATTCCATCAGTCCTTCAAAGAAGAACTAATACCAACTGTCCCTAAACTGTTCCACAAAATAGAAAGGGAAGGAACACTGCCTAAATCATTCTGTGAAGCCATTATTATAGTGATCCTCAAACCAGACAAAGACACATCCAAAAAGGAGAAGTATAGGTCAATCTCCTTAATGAACATAAATACAAAAATCCTCAGTAAAATAATGACAAACCAAATCCAACAACACATCAGAAAGATCGTTCAACATGACAAAGTTGGCTTAATCCCAGGGATGCAGAGGTGGTTCAACATATACAAATGTATAAATGAGGTACAGCATATTAATAGAGCAACGGCAAAAACCACTTGATCATCTCAATAAATGCAGAAAAAGTCTTTGACAAGATCCAATGCCAATTCATGATAAAGCTCTTAGAAAACTAAGAATAGAAGGAAAGTACAACAACACTATAAAGGATATATATGACAAACCTACAGCCAACATCATACTTAAAGGTGAAAAACTAAAACCATTTCCCTTAAAATCAGGAACGAGACATTGGTGCCCATTATCCCTACTCCCATTCAACATTGTCCTGGAATTCCTAGCTAGAGAGAGCAATTAGGTAAGAAGAAGAAATAAAAGGAATACAAATAAGTAAGAAAATTGTCAAAATATCCCTATTTGCAGACAATATGATCCTATGCCTTAAAGACCCAAAAAACTCTACCCCAAAACTCCTAGACAGCATAAACAGGTACAGCAAGGTGGCAGGACACAAAATCAAATAACAAAAATTCATTAGCTTTTCTATGCACCAGTAATGAACAAACTGAGAAATAATATATGGAAACAATTTCATTTACAATAGCATCAAAAAAAATCAAATGCCTAGGAGTAAACTTAACAAAGGATTTGAATGACTTCTACAAGGAGAACTATAAATCCCTGAAGAAAGAGATTGAGGAAAACTACAGAAAGTGGAGATGCCTCCCATTCTCATGGATTGGTAGAATCAACACAGTAAAAATGGCAATACTACCAAAAGCAATCTACATGTCTAATGCAATTCTCATCAAAATCCCAATGACATCACAGAGATTGAAAAATCTACCCTAATATTTATTTGGAAACACAAGAGACCATGAATAGCCAAAGCAATACTCAGTAAAAAGAGCAATGCTGGAGGTATCACAATGTCCAACTTCCAAGTATATTACAAAGCAATAGCAATAAAAACACCATGGTACTGGTACAAAAACAGACATGAAGACAAGTGGAACAGAATAGAAGACCAGGATATGAAATACACAGCTATAGCTACCTTATTTTTGACAAAGGCGCCAAAAATATACGATGGAGAAATATAGCCTCTTCAACAAATGTTGCTGGAAGAGGTGGTTATCTGTCTGTAAAAAACTGAAATTAGGTCAATATTTATCATCCCATACTAGTATCAACTCAAAATGGATCAAGGACCTTAATATCAGACTCAAATTCTGAAGTTAGTACAGGAAAAAGTATGAAACACTGTGGAAATAATAGGTGTCAACAAGGACTTCCTCAATAGAACCCCAGCAGCTCAGCAACTAAGAGAAAGGATGGAAAAATGGGACTTCATAAAATTAAAAAGCTTCTGCACAGCAAAAGAAATGGTCTCTAAACTGAAGAGACCTCCTAGAGAGTATGAGAAAATATTTGCAAGCTATACATCAGACAAAGGACTAATAACTAGAATATATAGGGAACTTAAAAAACTAAACTCTCCCAAAATCAATGTTCCAATAAAGAAGTGGGCAACTGAACTAAACAAAATTTTCTCAAAAGAAGAAATTCAAATGGCCAAAAACCACATGAAAAAATGCTCACCATATCTAGCCATAAAGGAAATGCAAATCAGAACCACACTAAGATTCTACCTCACCCCTGTTAGAATAGCCATCATCAAAAACACCACCAACAACATGTGTTGGCAAGGAGTTGGGGAAAAAGGAACCCTCATACACTGCTGGTGGGAATGCAAGCTAGTGCAACCACTCTGGAAAAAAATATGGAGGATTCTTAAAAATCTAAACATAGATCTGCCATATGATCCAGCAATCCCGCTCCTGAGGATATACCCAAAGGAATGTGACACAAGTTACTCCAGAGGTACCTGCACATCCATGTTTAGTGCAGCACTATTCACAATTAGCCAAGTTATGGAAACAGCCAAGATGCCCCACTACTGATGAATGGATTAAGAAAATGTGGTATTTATACACAATAGAATTTTACCGAGCCATGAAGAAGAATGAAATCTTATCATCCTCAAGTAAATGGATGGAACTGGAGAACATCATTCTGAGTGAGGTTAACCAGGCTCAAAAGAACAAAAATGGTATGTTCTCTCTCATATGCAGACTTTAGAGCTAGGTCAAATACAGCGATGTGGTTGGACTTGGGTCACATGATAAGGGAAGGGCCCATACAGGAGATATGGGGATAGGTAGGAAATCCAAAACTCGAAAATGTTTGATGTCTCCACTGCAGAGGAGCTAATACAGAAACTTTAAAGTGACAGAGGTCAATATGAGAAAGGGATCAGGAACTAGTGAAAATGTCAATTAGAGATGAGTAAACTTGGGTCATAACACCTTTGTACATGGAAGCATAGCTAGGAATCTCTCTGCATAGCTATCCTTTTCTCAACTAGCAAAAATGCTTTGTCTTTTTTATAATTACTTATGTCTTCTTCAACAAATTTAGAGATAAGGGCAGAACATGTTCTCCCTGGAAGCGAGGGTTGGTTGGGTGGAGATGGAGGGGTGGGGGTCAGGGCATAGAAATGGCCCAAACAATGTATGCACATGTGAATAAATGAATAAAAAATGATTTTTAAATATATAGTAATATAGTCTGCAAAAAAACTAGTATCTATTTCTTTATTTATTACTTTTTCAATAGATCTAGTTGTACATCATGTGCACACACTAATGTTGCTTTCTACATATTCTGCCATTTTTAATCATCTTTATAAAATACAAAATACACTATGGCTTTGAACTGCTAATCTGTAATGTGATCTTAAATATGTTCTCAGTGTTTAATATATTCCCTTGATATTTCCATGCAAATCAATATAATTAAAAGTCTGTGAACTTTCACATTTTGCGTGAGTGTTTCCGGCAAACTGTCTCACTCAGACACAGTCTTGTACCACTTTTTTCCACTTATAATTCCCAGTGATTCAGTGATACTAAAACTTTCCAGTCATCCTCCCAATTGTGGAATAGCTTTTCTCCCTGTATGGAACACACTTACCCCAAATAGTCGCATAACTTTATTTCCTTTGATTTTTCAGGCCACTGCTCATGTCTTCTTGTTAGGGAAATCTACGTGGGCAAAACTAAAAATACGTCAGTTCCTATGCACAGGTTCCTTATCTTCCTATCATGGTTTATTTTTCTCTATACAATTTATTAATATTTAGCATTTGATTATTTTTTCTGCATATTAGAATTAAAACATTATAAGCAAAGGAGAAATTTATATATTGCTCAATTTGATTATCATTGTGAATTAAAATAGTCTCTAAAATTATGGGTATTCTATAAATATTTTGTGGAAAAATGAATGAAATATTAATATACCTATCATTTCAATAAGAACTAAAATGTTTTGAGTGCATTTATTAAATATATTCACAAGTGCAAATACCATCATTATGATGGGCAAAGTAATTTGAAGTTTATTGAGGTATTTTAAAAACATAATATTTGATAAGCATTAAACATGTACAAAAAGTATTCAAAAGAAAGATGCACCTTTACATATGTTATGTTGTGCATGAGTTTAAGATATGAAAGATGGCAAAATGTAACTATTTCTTGAATCTTTCCTGAAATGGAAAATCATTGTTTAATGTGGGTGAGACATTTTCACCTACAAGAAATCATGTTCCTCATTTTCTAATATTACATCAAGACCTCTTATCACACATTTCCCAACTAAAAGAAAGGCAAAAACACACTTTATTTCAGTGTACAAGTAAGACATTGGTCTCCATTTTTATAAATTGAGTTTATTTACACACCATGGGATAATTAGAGTCTCTTAACTGTTGGGGATTCTTTATAGTGCCATTGGAGTTATGTGATGGTCTCCAGCAAAAGCACAGTAGTGATAGTGACACAAACAAACAGATTGAAAGGGGATGACCTTGCTGCATGGAAATCCATTCATTCAGCAGGAAATAACACAATTCACTATCAGTTATCAATGCATTTCCCAATTCCTCAAGGTTCATGCAAGATCAGATAGCTGCTCATATTTGCCTGTGCATGGTGAATTCTTGTCATGGTTTTGGAAGAACTGATACTGACTACATATATATGTGTGTGTGTGTGTGTGTAACTTAAACAGCACATGTATATGTGTAGTATATATGCATATGTGTAACATACATGTGGTGTACATTAAAATATATGTGTT
Organism: Castor canadensis; assembly: GCF_047511655.1. Taxonomy (NCBI): domain Eukaryota; kingdom Metazoa; phylum Chordata; class Mammalia; order Rodentia; family Castoridae; genus Castor; species Castor canadensis. The sequence goes on from NC_133386.1 coordinate 59,865,748, forward strand.
ACTTTTTAACAAAATGCTTACAGTAATGAGCACATATTCTTTTGTAGGTGTGAGAAGAAGGGGTAAACAAAACAGAGGTAGATATCTCTAATTGGATCGAAGAAATTCCACTTCCCAAACCAAACATTTAAATCTACAAGAAGAGAGATCCCACAAAATGACACACTGATAGTAAGGTGTATATAATCTTTGTTTGCTAGGTAAGTGTTGAAATTGCAAATTATGTTAAAAATTGGAAATATAAAGCAACACTTTATTTTATTTTATTTATATTTCAAAAGTAATACACTGTACTAAAAGAAATAAACCAAAATTCATAGAATGAAACTTCTTTTAACTATTATTACACTATTTTTGATACAAAATTGTTGTCCCACCATATTTATTTTTCTCATATATATGAGAAATATCAACCAGAGAGAAAGAGAGAGATGTAATATACAGATAATAAGAATATATTACAAAAGATAAGGTATTTTTCTCCAAATATTGTGGTGCTGTTTGGCAAGTTAGAGCACTTCCTATGATTTTCAAATAATCATGGTTATTTCTGTGAATTGGGTCCACATGCTGGTCAGAGTTTCCTGTAACAACATTACATACGCCATAGTGTAATAATAGTTTCAGGGCAAATGTAGAAGGTTCAACTTAACTCTCTTTTGTGTCACTTCAATTTCCCCTGTCTAAGGAGCTTTAGCCAATTCCAGTACATACAGAGGTAGAAATGTAAAGGTCAAACTTAGCATTTCTAAGCCAGATACATTACTTAGCTTGTTTAAACATTTTCATGTTAAAAAGTCAGAGTGATAGATATTAAAACTTTGTGGGTAGTTTATCTTCCAACAGATGTTGAACAATGAATAAACTAAACCATACAGAACAATCAGGGTTAACAATGAAAAATTAGATCTTACAAATAATCTGTGATATGTTACATAATTTATATTACAGATGCAAATTTCAAAGAGGAGCCTTACATGACCACTATAGTAAGCAGAATAGTAACTTCTCCAAAATGTCCACATTCTAGCCCTGGAAATTGTGAATACATTGCCATACACAGCAAAGAATTAAAGTAGCAGGAGGAATTAAGGTTGCTAATCAGCAGATGTTAATATGGAGATATTATCCTGAATTATTTGCATGGACCCAGTGTAATCACAAAGGTTCCAAAGGTGAAATATGAAGATGAAATTTGAGTGATACAATGTCAGAAAGATTTACCAGATGTTGCTGGGTCTGAAAATTGAAAGGACACAGGAGTAAGGGGAATGCAGATGGTCTCTGAAAGCTGGAATCAGATTTTCCCTTAGAGACTCTTAACAGCAGTGCAAAGCTGCACACACCTTGATCTTAGCTTAGTGCAACAGGCTTATGTTAATATATCTGACATATAGCATATTAAGCTAAAAAATGTGTTGCTAAATATCTGATAATCTTTTATAGCAGCAAAGAGAACTAAATACACCCACCAAAAGCATGCAGATACTAAAGAAAACAAAATGTTTTTGTGAACCAACTTTATATTCTAATTTTATTTTTCCATAAATTAACTCTAAACAATTAAATTATCAAATGTTTTCTAACAGAATTTATAGCTGTTCATGTAATAAGATTTTCTCTTTCATTCCTAGAGTTTTCCAGAAAAATTCAAAATCAAACTAGTGTTTTACATCATCTAGATTGCATGGTAAAATAGCTTAAAACTTTTCAGAGAGAGAATATAAAAAACAGATAAGATCAAATGCTGAAATTCTAACTGAACTGTCAATGAATATTTAAACTTTTAATCATTAAGAACATTAATGGATTTAGAGTCTCTACTTCAGTAGATACTTCATTCTTCTCAAAACAGCTAATATTTAAATTATAATATTTTAACTTGTATGATTTTAGTTTTTGAAATTCGTTTTTGTAAGTGAATCATAAAACATATACTTTTTACCTAGGATTTATGGGGTTATTATTTTAGTGATGGTGATTGAATTCAGAGCTTTAAACATGCTAGGCAAATGCTCTACCACTGAGTTGCATCCAAGTCTTTACCTGGGATTTTTTGCTCAATTTTATATCTGCATTGATTATCAGTGTTGTCATTTCATGTAGTTCTCCAGTTTTTAATTGCTGTATGATATTTGGCGTATGAGTACACTACAATACAGATAAAATATAGATGGCTACACACTGAACATTAATTTGGGAAGACTATCCTCAATCATGTCCATACTTACACACACCACTGTTTGGTGACTGAATCAAATTTTCTGCCAACCAAAACGTTTGTGAGAAACAAAGGAAATAAATATTAATTTATATCAGACACTGGCATGTATGCTTTATATACATGATCTAATTAATATCCACAATGTTCTTGTGAACTTATTTTTTCTCATTTTATTTTTAATTAAATAGTATGTGTACAATAAACTGAATTAAAAATATTGATTTTCAGGACTAATTAATTTTATATTTCAATTAATGTTTATGTGTGCACATACCCAGGAAATTTCGTTCCTTAGTGACTTTTCCTAGCAAATTACCAACCTCAAGCACATTATGTAACCATATTCTCACTTCAAACATTGAATAATTTTGCCTGAACTTCATAAAAATAAAAGTATACTTAGACTCTTTGGATATGACTTCTTTCACTTTTGTCTGTAAAATTATCCATGTTTCTGTGTCGTGTTTTTAAAACTGTGTTACTAAAATCTATCTATTCTCTTGTTAATGGATACTTGAATTTTTTGTTTTTAAAATGCTATAAATAATATTACTATAAATACTCTTGTGTATGGGATTTTATGGATATACAAAGCATTTATTACTTATTTATTTAGGGATGATATTACTGGATTTGATGTGCTGTTTTAATTATTGATCCTGCTGTTAAATTGCATGTAGAATGATCTAAAAATTCGACTGAACCAAATATTAAAAATAACTTAGTCAAATGATTGACACCAATCACTAGTTTTTCCAGGTGTTTCAAGCAAATCACCTAAACATCACTTCTGCTTCTATTTCTTATTCAAGCATCTCTCAAGAGGGAGTGTCCCAAAAGTAAGCATTTTAAGAAATCTAGGAAGAAGTTTGCATGCTTGTGATGAACTAGTTTTGAAATCTCAAGTTTTCATATCTCCTCCATTCAGTTTTTCAGAAAGGTGTTAAAAAGTTGGCCAAATTCAAGTACAATAAAAGTTGTCTGAATGCTAGGAGTCACAGTCCATTTGGAGGCTATCTTTAAAAATGAGCCACCAGGTATGCATTTAACTTTTATAAGCAGCCAAACAGTTTTCCAAAACACTTGCCACGATATGGATGTTCTAGTTCCCCATCCCCTAACTAATGCTTGAATTTTTCTGTACTGTTTTTTGGCATTTTTTAATTCATTTATTCATATGTGCATACATTGTTTGGACCATCTCTTCCCACTATCCCCCACCCCTTCCCTTTCCCCTCCACCCCCCTCGCTTCTAGGCAGAACCTCTTCTGCCTGTTTCTTTAATTTTGTTGAAGAGTAGACATAAACAATAATAAGAAAGACATAGTGTTTTTGCTAGTTGAAATGAGGATAGCTATACAGAGAGATTCCTAGCCTTGCTGCCATGCACAATTGTATTACACCCGAATTAATTCATCTCTGCTTGATCTCTTCACTACTTTCCAGTCACCTTCCCAAATTGACCTCTATCATTTAAGTTTAGTCATTCTGGTGAATGTGTACATGCGTATTTTGAGGTTTTATTTTGTACTACTTAAATGAATGTGTTGCTGAAGAACTTTAAATTCTTACTGCTCACTTGAAAAACCAATTGTGTGAAGTGTCTATGTAAACGTGTGCCCCTTTTATGCTTCATTTATTTTTCCTTAACTTTGAGAGTTATTTTTATATTAAAAAAGCATATTTAATTTCAGTTATATCTATTTATCATACTTTCTATTTACATGACTCCTTTGTATACTCATAGTGGTATTTTTAATGAAAAATTCTCTTAATTAGAACAAATTTTGCTATAATTTTCTTTTTTTGTCTTTTGCTATTTATTTAATTTTTTATTGTTGTACTGAGTGAGGGTACATTGTGGTATTTACCAAAATTCTTACAATATAGCAGATATGTCATAGTTGAATTCATCCTGTAATGTTCTTTTATGTCCAGTATTTTTTAGTTTATTTAATGAATTATCACCTCAAGGAAGTTCATTAAGGTATTGTGGAACACATAACCTAGAAGCATTATGTTTTTTCATTAAGATACAAATCACCTCCAATTATCTTTAAAACTTTTAAATATGAACCAAGGTTCATTTTGTTTGATCCAAATCTTTCAATGTTGCACAACTATTTATTGAAACAGATATTCTTTCTTCTCCAAATTTCAATGCAACTTTTGTTTTAAATCACATGATCATATACACAGAGATCAAATCCTATACTTTTCTATTACATTCTTCTTGTCTCCTTATCTAAAATTTGCATATGTTTGCTATACAGTATTCTTTATAGGTGTGTTGGTAGTATCTTGTCCTCCAAGAAAGTTGTACATGATAAGTTCTAAGTAATCTGCATAAAGTTAAAATCTGGAAAATGTGGGGATAAGGCTTTATGTCCAGTTCTGTATGTATGTACAAATTTTATTTCATATATCATAATACAAATTATATAAGAATAATATTGCTTTTGACAAATAATGATTGCATGGATCAAATATAATAATTAAAATTAACACACTTTACTAGTTATAGAGCAATACAAAGATCAAATAATAAATCATCACACTATACTGGAAGAAATCACTTATAATTCTAGACTATCTCTATTGGCTACATGGCATTGAGATATGTACTAACCACCTCTATGCTGTAGAATAGTTGGCTTCAAAATAATTTTCCTTATTCCTTGGCAAGAAGTTAGAGTTTACATTTTCTAGCATCCTTTGTAGTTAATCATTGGTGTGTAATTTAGTGTTGGCCAAGGAATATATACCTCTTCCAATTCTGTCCAATGAACGCTTCCCAGGCATTATCTCCACAACATCTCTTCCCTATTCTGCTGGTTAGATTTAACACCTGGAATAAACTCAAAAGAGGCAGTGAGCATTCTATTCTGGACTGACCATGTGAACCAGAAACCATCCTCTTACACTCCATCTGATCAATTGTTATTGGAAACAGCATGAGCAAAAAATAAATGTCAATTAAATCAACCTTATCTATTTTAGTACGTAAAATTGCCTCAACTAATACACTCAAATTTTAGTCCTGCCATAATTACTCTGGGGTAATATAAAGTATACACAAGGCTCTTATGAATATTTTCAAAATCTCAACACAAAAATTTTAAATTGAATTATATTAATTCATTCATAAAGCACAATTATTTCTGTAGTTGAATTTTCAGGCATCTATATACTTTTTATTCAAGAGACTTACAATGTGGAAATTAGGAATCATGTAATAATATTTTTGTACTCATAGCGACTAGCATAAAGCTTTAGACATAGTAGATAATTGATTTTATTAAACTTATAGTGATCAATAGGCTATATCATTCTAGGAGTTGACTGGCCGGCTTCTAAACACAATAATGGTTTTATGCTATCAATATACCTGCATTATAACCTATATATATATAATTTTCATTAATAAAGTGCTTATATAGGGTACTTTTTGAATATATAAGATTTTCAAAATTTACTCTTTCTTTATAAATTTCTTATTTTAATATTTATTACATTTCTAAATTATATATTGCAGAATCAAAAAAATTATAGCACTGATACTCTATTTGCTCACAAAATGAAAATAATGTTTTATTAATTCATTAAGTACCTATAGTAAATTATGGCAAAATGTTCATTGAAAATTTTTACCTCATCTCTTTTTACTACTTTTTATTACTCACTAAAAATCTTAAAAACAATTATAATGTCTCATAAAATAAAAAGTAAAGGCTTCAAACTGCAAGCATTTGTATCATTGTCAATTAATCCAGCTATGCTAAAACAAAATTTTATAGTATACTTTAAAATTAAAAATAACTTTTTATTGTTGTGACAGGTGTGTGTACATTGTAACTTACAAAAGTTCTACAATAAATCAAACATATACTTGAATTGACCCCCTCCACCATGTATGACACACCTTATGTTAAAGCTTTACATTGGAGCTTTCTAAGCAAAATATATATTGCTTATAAGAGCATTCAAGTGTGAAATAAAATTCAGAAAATAATATTCTATAAACTTAAGCAAGCATATAATTTTCCATTTCAAAATAACTAGTTCCATTTTTTTCTACTCAGTGGAACAGTTGAAATAGCCAAGAGTTTTAAAAGAGTAAAGAAGATAGCATATTAGTTCTTGATTTATTTGTACCAGTTTTTTCTTTCTATCAGTAGGAGTTATGGAATAAAAAGTAACATATAAGAAGTAGTGTGTAGTTATTACATCTATCTCTTCAGGAGTATAATTGACAGTCGTGCTTGCATCCTAGCAGTTGCCTGGGGCTCTGTCAAAGATTAATCTGTTGAAGGATAAACTGTCTTTAATACATTGCTCTTTCATAATCTCTTATATTTCTCTGATATTGCATTATACTACAACTCCTACTTCAAAGAGCTCAGAGTGCTTCACAGATGTTACATATTAATTCTCAAACTTCCTTCAAGGTTATGTTTGCAGAGAATAATTTCTTCTTTTTTGTGATGGGATTACTCTAAACAGGCAGTGGCCATAAGGAAGTGTTCAAACTGCATAACTTTCGATCTGCAATGACAATTTGTGACCTATTAAAATGTGGGGAAATACACAAAAGTGAAAATAATTGTGAGATAACTGAGCATTTAATCTTAATTATTTCTTCAATTTAAATTAAATAACCAAAATTACTAACATAACAAAAGTAAAATATTCTAATAGGAATTAATTTTTTAATTAATTGAAAATATTTTTATTGTTGTGCTGGGTGAAGGTACATTGTAGCATTTACAAAGGTTCTTACAATGTATCAGATACATCATATGTGAATTCACCCCTTCCACTCCTTTCTTTCATTCCCCTCTCCCCTGATTACTGGAATTGTTTCAACAGGTATCATTTTTACATTTACATACATGTGTATACATTATTTGTGCCATATTCATCCTCCTGCCCAATTCCCTATCATCTTCCCTCTCCCACTGGTGCCAAGAAACACAATTGCAGAGGTCTCTTGAATTTCAGTCTGGCTTCATAATGCTCTCATTATTGATTGAAACAGATGCAGCCAAGTGATGAGAAACGTCTCAGCTTAGGAAATTGCTAACTTTGGCACCCTTTCTGGCGTTATAGCTCCATCACACGTGCACGACTTGCCTCCAAACTCTAGGGCAGTGTCATCTGATTAATTATTCGTTACTTATCATTTCCAAGTTATTAATAAACAATGCCAACAACTATATCCTCAACAAGATTGTCATGTATTTCATACTTGGCACATATCTCTACCCTCAAATATTCAACTAAGTGTCAAATGCACGGGTTCATTCGGGTGTGGTGGTCATAATTGCAGCACTTGGAAGTTGGAGGCAGGAGGATTGAGAATTTGAGGCCAGCCTTGGATATATAGAAGGATCTTATCTTAGAGCAAAACAAAACAAACAAATAAAAACTCAAAAACTCAATGTTAGAGTTAAAAGTGTTTAACCATATATGATTTAATTGGAAATACATAATGCCAATTTCTTCCTGTCAAGGTCTTCCATGAATGTTGTTTCTACTTTTATTTGGGATTTTAGATATATCCATCTTCATTTAAAAATCTGTGTACACTTATAATCTCTTTTTAGGGTGGAAAAATATTCTGAATATTTTGATCTTACTTTATCACTTCTATTCCCAATATTACTTAGTTTATTACAGTTGGGAAAAGTAAAGTTAGGTGACAAGAAACCTATGTCCTAATACTCTTCACTTACTCTAAGAACTTAGGGAAACAAATGAGGATCTCTGGACCTCTGATTTTTTAATGTACAAAACAAAAGAAATTAAGGAGAAGAAATTAAGGAGATGATATGCAAATCAAATAAAAGATTTACTTCTGAACCAAGCAAGACAGTATATAAAGTCTAATATTTGAATGGCAGATTAGGAATGCATTCTATTAGGAATGTACATTTTTCTGGTTGATGATAGGAAAACAAATATTTGGGAACAAGATAGACAACTGGACAGGTTTGTTTTCTTGTTCTCCATTACTTTTACTTTGAGTCACAATGAAAGAACTGCACATTGTGAGGAAACTTATAGGGTTTTCTTATAGGAGGAGTATTATTACTCTTTTTATTGTCAGTCTTGGCCATATGAATTTGTTTGCAAAAGGAAAATTTGAGTAGAAGTGGCATATGACAGTTGAAAGGAAAATCTTTAAAATTCATTTCATGTTTCAGGATCTTACCTGAACCTTGAGACTGATTTAAAGACAACATGACCCCATTAAATCTGATAGAAGATAGATAGAGCAGGAACACAGAAAACTTGCAGGCTAAAAGTAATGACACACAAATTTTTTTGAAAGTCAGTGAGACTAGAATTGTTAGCAACTATGGATTATTCATCAATTCCAGATTATTCTGAAAATAACCTGGCAAACCAGATATCTGATAGAAACAGTCAGTAATATATACCTCAAAGGAAATTTAGGAATATATATCACTTCATGGAAAAGTATAATACTGTGTTATTTAACCTATGACTTTTTCTCTCTCCTTCTCCCTCTCTATATACTATATTATATATTACATATATAGCCATATATAATGTATGGGCATATATATTACAACTAATAAAGCAATTCTGAGTGACATGAGAACATGCAGTCAATGTTTGATAATTTAGTGCATCAGATAAAAGTAAAGATTCATCAGTGGATTATAGTTAAAATAAATATTACTGTTCCCTGCAGATTTATTAATCATTAAAATACTACATACTAGATTGTCAACCTTGAAAGGATGAAATGGAAGAACTCATTTCACTAGTTCCTCACTTCCCTAAGTCCTTGTGATTATTCCCCAAAATTTCATTAACTTTGTTATTACTAATAACTGGTAAGAATTCTTTAGTGAACTCATTAGTTAGAAAAATATATGATGAAAGTACTATTTGTCAATCATAGTCATTTCATTTATTGTTTTAGAAATAGTTAATCTATCAGCCTTTCTATAAAGAATACTACAAATTAAATGTTAAAATATTGCTAGTTAAATATTCTAAGGAGGACTTTCAATGTCTCTTTTTCACCAATAAACAGAGCATCCAAAAAAAATCAACAAAAGAACACAAAAGTTAAACTACTATTTTATTTTGAATATGAAATGTCCCCCACCTGCTCATACAAATAGTGGCACTATTTTTGAGGCTGTGGAAACTTTAGGAGGTGACGCCTGACTGAGGGTGCTTAGAGATACGACTTTGGGGGTTACATTGGTCAGCAGTCCCTTCTCTCTGTTTCCTGTCTGCCATGAGGGGAAAAGCCACCTCCTCACACACTCACTTGCCATGATGCTTTTCCTCACAATAACCCGAGCTACCTGCATGCTTATGTTTGTGATTCACAGTAGTTAAGACATGGAACCAACCTAGCTGCCTTATCATGGGATGAAAGCATAAAGAAAATTTGGTAAATGTACATAATTGAGGTTTATTCACAGATAAAGAATTAAATTCTGCAATTTGCAGAAAACTGGATGAATCTGGAAGACATTAAATCATGCTAAATACATCAGACCAGACAAATACATGTCTTTCCCAAATGTGGAAAATAAAAGTAAGCATGAATGTAGAATAGTGATTACTAGTGATTATGAGGTGTAAAATGGGAGTATAGTATAAAAGAAGTTTGGGTAACAGTTACCAAAAAACAGTGAGATAGAAAGACTGAGCTCTGGTGTTCCATATCATGGGGGAATGACTATAGCACACAACATATTAATATTTTATGAAGTTTTAAAAGAACTCAAAGTCTTCAAAAATAAGGAAATGATAAGGAAAGGGAAATGCTAATTAGCCAGATTTGATCAGGGCACACCATATGCACATGCTGAAATATTTAATTAATCCCATTAATACCATTAATAGTCAAATCAATCCATGTTATTCAAAAATAATGTATATAAATATAAAGCCCATATAGTCTAATTAAAATATCATGCTCACAAGTGTTATGCAAATCAAACCATAATGTGTTATCATCTTCTACCTGTTAGAATGGCTATTATCAAAAATTTCACGACAGCAAATGTAAAAGAGAACCTTTGCACTTGGTGGAAATATAATTTGATATACACTTTATGTAAAATCGTATGTAATTTTGTCAAAAAATTAAAAATATAACCTCATTTTATCCAGCAATCCCACTTCTGAGTATGTATCCAAAGGAAGTGATATTGCTGTCCAGAAAAAAATATCAGCATTCCCAATTTTGCAACATTTTAAAAAGTCAAGACATGGAAACAAATGTTCATAAACAAACAAATGAATAATAAAACATTGATGCATATGTATATAAAAGAATAGCATACACTCTTTAAGAACGAGGAAATCATGAAATATGTATAAAATCATCTTAAATTATTTAAGTCATGTACAGAAAAGACAAGTATTGCATGATCTCATGTGGAATGTTAAAAACAAAACATTTAAAAATTACAGTAACAGAAAGTAGAATGGTGATTGCAAGATCTTAGAGGGTAGGGAAATGAAAAGTTGGTCAAAGAACAAAACTCTCAGTTTTAACATTAATAATTCTAAAAGACTTAATGTGCATCATAGTGATCATAGCTAATAATATTGTATTGTACACTTGAAATTTGCTAAGAAAGTAGAGGTCAAGGTTTCTTTATGATCTTCAATTTCTTACCACATGCACAAGAAAAATAATTTGGTGATGCAAAGTGTATGTTAGTTGGTACAATCATCGTAATCATTTTGTAATGTAGACACACCTCAAAATACGTCATTTGCCTTAAATGCATAAAGAACAAAATTTATATTTTAGAACTACAAACTATAGTAACGAATATAAAAATCACTGAGTACCCCAACATTGCTTTGTTAAAACAGAACTTCTCTGTTCTCTCACTTAACTTTTGAGCATTTGAAATAAAGCTAATGTGTCTTTCCTCTTATTCCAATCAATTTTACAATTCAGCCTCTACACTCTGCCTAAGACTCTTACATTATGTGATGTCAGCACGACATGCTTGTGATTTCCAAATTTGTGTTTTATCTCACAATTTTAACCATTTGCCTTTGAATGTGAATAATGCCTAGCAATTTGATAAACACTTACTTCTTAACTATATACAATATGTAGGAGTTTTTTCTTTATTCTTTTTAATCACTCCCTTTACAAAAAAGGGAATTGTGTGAGGACTTGTGTTCCTTTGAAACCCTACAGTTTTTGACAGTTATTTGTACATGGTAGACCCTCAACATGTCAACAAATACATTTACTAAGAGTTGTATTACATTTAAGTGCAACATCATTACATTCCAAGAGCAAAGTAAATACTTTTAGTATTTACGGCAGTATCATAGTTTCAGGATTAATCTTTAATACTTTCATTACGATGACATCACTTAGTTTGGTAATGATTAAGGAATGGCATGGTTGGAAAACGAAAATGTTAATTTAAAAAAATCCTATAATATAGTGCAGATTTTTTGATTTACGATCTTTAATTTCAAAGTTAAATAGACTGTTTTTCCTTCATGTTATTACATTTTGCTATCTTAATTACTGGGTATGCTCAAAGATGAAAATTACTCTGAAAATGAAATGCTGTTTTTCCCCGTAAACAGCACTTAATGATTACTTTTGTTCTAACAGTTACTTTGGGAATGAAACAATACTTGTTCAGTGCCTATAGCCTATTTGTCCTCTGAATTACTAGACTTAGCCACTAGATTTCCATTTGCACAGTAGAACTAATATTCCTAATGAGGGCAATAAATAAGGCAATCTATGCTGCTACTATGGAGTGTGTATAAGCAGATTGGAAAAGTTAATCAAATTAACTAGACTGTACAATGATAAAATGAAATGAGGTATGTGAATTCAGTTTTTAATTATGAAAGCAAGACATAAATGTAAGTTAATAGAAGCATAATTATTTTTATAACTTTTCTTAATTATGTGTTGAACTAAAATATCTATTGAAATTTTTATAATTGTTATATATTGATAACAATTTTTAAATAGTTCATATGAGAGACTTCTCGAACAAAAATAAAGGAAGGGAGCAATAGAGTTTTCATTGACAAAAAAATCATATAAGAGAAGAAATAGCAAGAAGGAAGATAGCATAAGAATGGAAGAAGGACAGAACTTTTTAATCTCAAAGACAAAAATATAAAAAGGTGTATGAGAGAGAACTGAAGGCTAAAGTCAAGAGATAATTTCTATGTAATGCAATATGCTAAATTAAAAAGGAAACTAGTATATAAGTAACATTAATGACATTGTCAATAATATTTTTATTATTGTTATTTGTTTTGTATAAAATACTCAAAAAGAGTGCTATTGTTTGAGTGTGTTTCCCAAGAGTTTAAATGTTGGTTGTCACTGTGGCAATGATAAGAGGTGGTGAGGAACCTTTAAAAAATGGGCATATCTGCATCTTTCTATTATTGATTTGTTCTTGCTAGGCTTTCCAATACTACATTTAATAAGAGTAGTGAAAGTGTATATCCTTGTCTTGTATCCTATCACAAAGGAAACACTTTCAGGTATTTATCATTCAATAAGAGATTGGCCATGAGTCTTTTGTATGTAACTTTTATTAATTTGAGGTATGTTTCCTTTATACCTAATTTGTTGAGAGTTCTGTTATGAGGCACAGTGAATTTTATCAAATACTTTTACTTCATCTATTGAAATGGTTACATGGTTTTTGTCCTTCCATCCATTGTTATGTCATAACACATTGTTAATTTGTACATTTTGAACCCTCATTACATCTTGGGATGAATCCTACCTGATGTTGTCAAATTTTGATATGTTGTTAAATTCAGTTTACTAATATTTTATTGAGTTTTTTTGCATCTATGTTCATCAAAGATACTGGGATCAAGCCTTCTTTTTTTACATGTCTTTGGTATAAGTGTAAATCTGGCCTCAAAAAATATTTGGTAAATTTCCTTTCACTTCAGTGTTTTGGAAAAGTTAAGATGAATTGGGATTAGTAGTTCCTTTAATGTTTTACAGAATTTGGCTCTACAGCCATCAGATCCTAGATGTTGTTTAAAAAGGAGATGTTTAAAGACTGTTTCAATCTCTTTATGCATTAGCAGTCTATTTAAATTTTCTATCTATTCTCAATTCAATTTTGGTAGGTTGTATGAAAAAATTATCCTTTTTTCCAGGTTTTCCAATTTTCAACTTTATACTTGTTCATAGTAATTTTTTTAATCTGTTATATTTCCATGGTATCAATTGCAATATTTCCTTTTTTGTCTGATTTTATAGATTTGAGTTCTCTCACTACCATGTGCATATGTGTGTGCTTTATTAATTTATCTAGAGATTTGTCAAATTTATTATCCTTTCAAAAAATGAAACAATTGATATGTATTTTTAGCTTCAACTGTATTTCTTCTGTAATTTGTATTATTTCTTTCCTTTTAACTTTGAGGTTTTTTTAAATTTTTTATATTTCTGGCAACATCTATGTAACTGGAGAATATTTGGTTGAGTGAAAGACAAATATCAATGTTCTCAGTTACTTAAGGAATCCATTAAGTCACTTTTGTGAAATATAGAATGGAAGAGCTGTCACTAGAGAAGGGAAAGGGCAAGGAGGAGGAGGACATAATGAGATTGAGGAGGACTTTTAGGGACTGAAATGTATGCTGGAGAGAAGGGATGGGGAGAGGGTTAAGAGTAGAAGGATACATGAACTTTATTAATGCATAATGCATATATGGTAATATTAAAGTAAATCTTAATAATTACAAAATTGGTATGCTTATTAATTATAATAAAAATGTCATATTTCTTTTTAAAAAGAGATATATTTAGTGTAACATGGAGAGATATTGAGTGTGTTCCCTTCCAAAAGAATTGACATGGTTCGGAGACTTTGTTAGTTCTCACAAGAGTTGTTTCAAAAAGCCTGGCAGGCCCCTTCCCATTGTCTCCCACCATGATGTCTCTCCTTCTCTCTCATGCTCCCACCATGATGCCATCTGTCATGTAACATAGCCGAGGGGGCGGGCTTCCATTATAGCTGAGTTGATATTGGCACCATTCCTTTGAATGCCCAAAACTGTGAGCTAAATAAAGGACTTTTCTTTATACATTATTTTGCCTCAGGCATTTGGTTATAGCAGAAAACAACAGTTGCAGTCTGATGAGCTGATATTATCTCAACTTGCTTAGAAAGGTTTCTTAAACATGTGCAATTACATCAGTCAGTTGAAAGTTGAAAATAATTGTTCACAAACCAAAACTAAATTTTTTGTAAAACAGGTATCTTTTGCTTATCATATTTTTAATAATACAATTAGGTGAATAAAAACAAAGTCTATTAAACATTTTGACAAATGCCAACTATAAAAGAAGGGCTTTCTCCTCTGGTTTAAAGACATTTAAACCGGCCAGACACCAATGTCTCATGCCTGTAATCCTAGAAATTCAAGAGGCAGAGCTCAGGAGGATTGTGATTCAAAGCCAGCCCAGGTAAACAGTTTGCAAGACCCTATCTCAAAAAAATCCATCACAAAAAAGGGTTGGTCGAGTGGCTCAAGGTGGAGGACCTGAGTTCAAGCCCCCGTACTGAAAAAAAAAAGCATTAGCTCTTTAAAAATAATTATATGTATATATTGGAATTTCTAATGGCTTTGTAGTCACAAATATTTACATATATAATCCATGTCATTAGTAATTTCTTTTTTAAGGTTTCCCCCTTAGATACATAGAGAGACTTCTCAATGTCACAAATACATAAAGTAAATAAAGTCAAGCCTCTGTTTCTGTGGGATCTGCATCTGTGGATTTAATCAATTACAGAACACAAATGTTTAAAAAAGCCAAAACAAAAAGTTCCAAAAAGCAAAATTTGGATATTCTGTGCACTGAGCTCTGTGCTAATTTACACAATGAAGAAACGTATAGGTTTACTTCACTGTAACCTTCTGCCATTTCACAAATTACCCATCCTCTCCTCAGCACTTGTGTGAGCATTGTTCATCTTGTGCATCATTCCTAGACAATGTAGTTAGACCTACAATAGTTGCATCAGTACTATGTACAGAAATTTTTCTTGCCATTTCATAAACAACACAACTTCTTACAATCCATTTACTTTGTATTAGGTATTATAATTAATGAAGATGTAAGTAAAACTTCTTACAATCCATTTACTTTGTATTAGGTATTATAATTAATGAAGATGTAAGTAAAACATACAGGAGAATGTGCATAGGTTATTTGTAAACATCATGCCATTTCATATAAAGGATTTCAGCACTCAAGAATTTTGGAATCTGGGGAGAAGGAGTCCTGGAAACAAGCATCTGCATATATGGAGGGACAAACTGTACTGTTTTTCCTCAACCATCATGGCTTTAATCATATATTTATAACCAATTTATTTTAAAAGCAGCTTTACATAAGTCTAAGTTAGAAATACTTCTTTTCACTTTTAAATAATCTATTATTATTGCTGTGGATTTATTGAATAAACATGTGATTATTATAAGTATGCTAAATGCTGACTTTTATCTTCATAATAAACTAATGAAGCTGGTTGTAAAATTACCCTCATTTTATTGATGTGGCAATTAACACATATAGAGATTAACCAATTCATTCAAGGTCATTCAAGGTATCAACTAATGAGAATTAGATTTGAGATTTAAATCCAAACAGCCTGGATCCAGAGCCTATATTTTTAACTACTACTTGGCTTCAGTTATTTAAATTACTATTTTTGTCCTTTGAGAAATATAGCTTTATATTCTATCATTGTAGTTCATCTAACCAAGCTAAATATAAATTCCTATTAATGTCATATTCTTTTAATTGTTAGAACTTCATCAGTAGTCTTTATATTTCATGGCATATATACCCTCTACCTTTTATCATAAATTTAATATAAACTTGTGGTCTATTGTATATTCATATATAATCTAGTAGATGATTTTTGGCCAATCCACAAGATATAAACAGATAATAGTATTCTTTCCTTTTCTGCTTTCAAACACACTTTATTATAGGGTCTTCCTTTCTTACCTTTTAGTGACACACCTGAAAAAACCATTTTATTTAACTCCCTTAACCTTAAAACCAAATTGTTAGGTGCTATAATTTGAATTCATTCATTCAAAATTTTTAACATTTTATGCAAATTAAAAGTTGTTACCACCATTACCACCACATTCTCTCTTCCTGCCCTTCTCTACTTAGCCCTCATGGACAACTCTGCAATCCAAATGTTGGTGCTGACTTGAGTGTTTTTGATTCACTCCCTATCCAACCTTTCAAACTGTCTCTCCAGAACTCCAGGCAATAAAAGGAGGGTAGGAAAAAAAAGACACAATTTAGGTAATGTGTGCCATTTACTCCATTTTGGGTGCCTGAATATTGAAGATGCCTGATTGGTAGTTTAGTCCTGAGTACACTGACAGAATTCACAGATGTTGCCTCCTTGCTTTCTTCCACATAGGCTCACAAGTGAAGCATGCCTTCGTCTGAAAATGAGGACTCAAAGTCTAGATGGCCCTCAGGTCTAGTACCTGGCATACAATTCTGAGACTATTTCACTATCGAAGCAGAGTTTATTCAAGCCCATTTTCTTTTTTGCTGTATCAAGATTTGAACTCAGGGCCTACACCTTGAGTCACTTCACCAGCCCTATTTTTCTTATGAGGTTTTTGTTTTTCCAGATAGGGTCTCATGAACTATTTTTCCCAGCTGGCTTTGAGCCATGATCCTCCTGATCTCTGCCTCATGAGTAGCTAGGACTATAAGCCTGAGCCACTGGCACCGGCTCAAGCCTATACTTTGTAGCAAACTTTTGACCAAGAAGAAAACTCACATTTTTGTGACTCATACCTCTGTAAGGGATGTATACAATGTATACTATTTCTGTCTTCTACACATATTGATCTATGATCTACATATATTTAAAAATATATACATATTCTGAACCACAGTTCTTTCACACTTATTCTAGATATATCCTCTATATATTCCACAGAATTCTTAAAAATATAGATCCTGAAATTATACATACACAATGTCAGCATTCTAGAATGAATCATAGTGTACATCAGCACTCCATAATGAGCACTTCATGTTTGCGAAGTGAAATATGGATCACATTTTCAGAGCTGTTTAAATGTTAGAAATGAGAATAAAAGACTACAGACTCGCAATCCATTATTCAGCCTCAATTTGAAATAAATCTTTTGAGTATATTTTGAGTTCCATGTTTAAGATAACATTATGAAGTTTTTTAGGGTAAATGGGCTCTTGTTTTTTTTGTTTGGTGCTCACAATTAAATTCAGGGCTTTTCACATGCTTGCCAAGTACTCTTCTACCTTGCTACCTCCCCAGCCTAATTGGTTTTTTTAAAGAGAAGTTGCACCAAATATGTGTGCTTTCCTGTTATTTTCTCCACATAGTCTTCCCAAATTCTTGATCTTTACACAAGCAGCAACTCATAAACAGCTTTTTGAACCACAGGCTTATAGGAAGCATATTGGTTTAAAAATGTCAAAACAATTTTTAACTCTACATTTTATCCCTCATGTTGCTTTGCAATATTAAAAATTCTGAAAGCCTTGTATGAAATTGTGACCCAACTCAAAAGTACACTCTTTGGTGGTACTGGGGTTTGAACTCAGGGTTTCATACTTGCTAGGCAAGTACTTTACCACTCGAGGCACCGACATTACCTATGAGGTTTTCTTTTTTTTTTTTTTTTTTTTTTTTTTGGTGGTATTGAGGCTTGAACTCAGGGCCTTGCTCTTGCTAGGCAGGTGCTCCACCACTTAGCCACTCTGCTAGCCCTTGTTTTCTTACTTTTACTGTGAGAAAGTGAAAATGAATAGGTTAAAAAGAAATTCATGTAGTATAAATGTAAGTACAATAGTTTTTTCTGTACTTTTAGGTAAATTGTAAAGTCTACAAATTTTATTTAAAGTAAATAAGTATTTATAGAAGTAAATAAATACATTAATGATTTTCTGTATAAATATTGTACCAAAATTAAACCCCTATAATGATTGAATATTTAATGATATATGAGGAAAATATGGATGTATGCCAACACCTCAGATTAACATAAAGTAGATTTTGACTCTAACAATGTCTCCAAATAACACTTACTTCTACTACTTGCATTCACTCAGCATAAACTAAATGGTAATTCAAAGGATAGTAACATAGCCTGTCAAACTATTTTGAAAGATAAAAATCATCTAAAATAGTAAGGCAAACTTCCTTTATAACAAATGAACATTAGTCAAAAACAGCAACATTTTAAATGGCGTTTTTAAATGGTCACTAAAACAATATGAGGATGTGTTGTTGCTTTACTAAGAGCACTGTCAGTAAATTAAATTTGTCCCCACCTTTGTGCAATCACATTTTCAAGGTTCTTAATTATACTTCTTAATAGGTAAAGATGTAGAAAATAATGTATATTGGCAAACTCATCACTTAACCATAATGGATGACATTAGACATTTGGTTGTATAATGAATCATTTGAAATTACTTTTACTGGAAACCACAACTTAAGTACACAGTTTTGAAGTATAAATATTTATTTGACATATTGTAAGAGTTTTTGTAAATGCTACAACATATCCCCACTCAGCACAACCAAAAAACAATTGAAGAATAAAAATTTTAAAAATGCCGTCACGGCATAAGCCTCTATGAAAGCACCATCTATTGGCTATCTAGGAAATTTGTATCTTTGAGGAAACTCCTTTTTGTCTTTATAAAGTGAGGAAACGCCTTTATATCTTTATCTTATCTACATAAAATTTTGAAACATGTTTCATAGAATCAAGTAATGACTGATTCCAACATTGTATTTGTTTTGCTTGTGCTTATATATAAACCATTCTATTAATCATTTTTTAAAGTTAGATCAGCTATCAGATATGTTATAAAAAGATTTATAACTAGATCAACTCTTAACTTTAAATACATTTGGAAACTACTTAACTTTTTGAAAAGTTCCTGATACTCTGTTTGTCTGCAAGAAGGCCACTTTTCCAGAAATATAAAATGTGAATTAAGAGCACGGATTGTATTACTGATGAGAGAATAAGTGAGTATGACATACATGCTCAGTGTCAATGAGCAGAGGGACCCTGCTTATGACAGCACAATACATTTTTATCAGTGGTCATTGTGTCCTCTAAGTTATAGGGGATGGCATGAAAATTGCTCCCTGGAGGGAAGTAGGGCATAGCTACAATTTTATAAAGCTTCACAAATGGTTCTGATGTGTACACAAAATGAATCATTGGCACAAATTAGTACTTCATAAAGTTTAGTGAGACTCAGATCTCCTGAAGTTATGTTAGAACATAGATTTCTAAGCACCACTCCGGGATTTGATCTAGCATTATTGTGATGAAGCCTGAAAACATACATTTTCTACAAAGTATTCAGGTACTGCTGATGTACTAGTTCAGGGACAATGCTGTGGAATCATTGCTCTAGAAGAACCTATCCCTCTGAGACATAGCCATTCATAAAAGACCTTTGCTGCAGATGCAGGCTTCAAACTGATGTTATCATGATCTCAACCACCCAAGCAGTAGGATTTACAGGTGTGAGTCACTGGCAGCATGCCTGTTGTGTTTTTGGTGTTGTTTAAAAATAAACCAATGTATATTTGCTATTGATAAGTTTATTTTAATTTCATATTAACAATCATTGCTGTTTTGTGAGTACTATGTAAGCATAAAACTTTAACTATGATAAAAGCTGTTCCAATTATTTAAAAGATGATTTATGTGAATACAGAGTGTTCATAACAGCTTATTCTGAGAGATTATAGCCATTAATGTTGGTTACTATGATTTAATCTTTGTGATTGCCTAATGAAAAACGTGTATTTTTCATGGAGAACTCATAGAACTCTCTTTGTATGGAAGGCCTGATTCACAGCAGAGTATGGTCAAGAGAGGAAGACTTATCTTAAGCTAAAACTTAAAAAGCCATTTACTTCTTACTTGAACCTATCTGCACCTGCTTCTTCATGTGTAAAATATGAATAAAAACAGTGTCTGCATCACAATAATAAATGGGAAAAGAAGACCGATACCAGTCACACTTGAACAGGTTTGGACTTTTCAATAACAAAACTAGAAACTGGATGCAAATAGAACAATGTCTTCAAAATTCTGAGGGGAAATACTTTCCAAGCTGGAAATATTAAACTTATATGAAGCCACGTTTGAGAAAAAAGACATTTTCAGCTGAGTAAGTTCTCAAAAATTTTGCATCTGCATATCCTTTTCCAGAGTGACATTGTCTCCTCACCAAAATGAGTCCAAAGTGCAAGAAAACAAAAGGAATATGAGTTACTAAACAATGGATTTGTCTTTAAAGGAAACAAAAGAAAATTCCCAGAAAGAAGGTAAAAGAAAACTCCAGGGAATTCTCTCTGAGGCTAGCCTATTACAGAGCAACAGAGCAAAGACTTTAGGTTAGTGCAGAATGTCAGGGTCATCAGGAAAGATTTTTCTTTTTTAGTGGTGGGGGGTTTTATAGCTTATCTGGCAGGCTTGTTCTAATTGAGAAAGACTTTTAACGTCAGACAGTTTTTAGACAGATTGCAATAATTACTAAAACATAGTGCAAAACTAGCAAATGAAAATGAAGATAATTATTAACTTTAGAAGAAAAATATATGAGAAAAGAAGTAATATAATGATATAATATTTAAAAATAACTAAAGCAAGAAAGCTCGGGAGGTAGATAGGTAGCTTAAGCAATAGTGTGCTTGCCTAACAAGTGTAAAGCCCTCAGTTTAAACTTGTGTACCAACAAAAAATATGTCCTCTCTTTAAGCCAAATTCCTTTTTTTTTTATTTAAACACATCAAAGAGTGATCGATGATGCTTTAGGAAAGCAAAGTCAATTTTCCTAAACTTCTAATATGTTCTTCTGACATTTCTTCTTAGAAAGAAGAGGTACTTGTTATTAACTCCAAAAGAGAAAAATCTCTATGTAGCATTCCATTACAGAATTATAAATAAAATTTTATGTATTTTAAACACATATATTATTTTAATTGACACACAAGTATACATATTTATGTGGTACAAAATGAAATGCTAATACATGTATACAATGTATAGAGATCAGAATTTTAGTCAACACACCAAATCTCACACATTATCATTTCTTTTTTTGAGAATATTTACAATAATTTCTACTAGCTATTTTGAAATATGTAATTAATTATGTAAATAAAACTTTAAGAGAGATTTTAGTGTAGTATATATTTGTTAGTGTAACATATATGTTTTTTATTATTTATTTTGTGGTATTTTAAAAAAGAATTACCTATAGAAGAACCAGACAAACATATGTGAATTTTCTTAGGTCTCATCACAAAAGTAATTTTTGGAAGATAATCTCATGAAGTAGAATACTAACAACATTCAGAGAATATGAAAGAAAGAATGGAAACTCAGTAAAAGTAGTGTAATATTCTCAAGACAATAAAGAGCTTTGATGGGTCATCTGAGGTAGGAATACATAATCCATCTTAATATAACATTTTAAACGTGAAGCAATTGAAATATGATATACAAGTCCCATCTCCTTGCATACTTTATAATTTTTTGTGAATTAACTTCCTGTAGAATTGAGCGAAAAAGCTAATACTTGGATCAAATTCCTTTTGGAAGATTCTCCTCAATATCACATTCTTGTACTATCTCCCTTTAATTTTCACACAAACTCCCACTGGCTGTGAGTACACACTGGTTTTCTTTACTGGATCATTTTTATAATAAAAGTTGTAATATATCATTTAATTATGCATATTGCATATAATTTGCTCTCAATCTCCCATTTGCTGTATTACCTATCTCTACCAATATCTGTCCTTTTAGTTGTATTAAGGACTGCACTGCAATTTTAACCTGCTTTTGGGAAACCAGTGAAAACTCAGGAAACTGAACTTGACCCAATATACACAGCACCTTCTCACATGTATGAGCTAATTGATTAATAAAATGATGCATGAGGCTTTTGACAGACAATTAGTGATGGATAATGACTTCAGAACTTCTATGCTTCATACCTAGTGTTTTAAGATTTCATCATCAATGTGAATTGAAGCCATTTGTTTCTGTTTTCCAACCTGATGTCTACTGAATTAAGTCTATTTGAAGGAGCCTCATTGCACCCATGAGGTTGAGACTACTTGATTTTTTTTTTTTGCTTGCTTGCATGCTCTTTTGTTTTTTTTTTTTTTCATTTTTAAAATTTATTCATATGTGCATACATTGTTTGGGCCCTTTCTCCCCCCTTGCCCCCTGCCCCATCTCCCATCCCCCGTTCTCCCTCCACACCCCTCTCACTCATTTTATTTTTCTTTTTGAAATCATGCCTACATGGGCCTGTTTTTGTTAGTTAATAAAACGTCCTAATGTTGACTCATGTCTTGAATATGGTGAAGTACTACATATTCATGTCTGAAGAATTACTATATATTCATGAGCATATATTCGCGCTCTAGGAAGGGAGGAGGGAGGATAAAGGACAAAAATGGAGGGGCAAATATAACTAAGATACATTACAAGCAGTTTTGAAAATGTCACAATGTACCCCCAGGAAAACTTATAATATGCTAATAAATACAAAAATTAAGAAGTATAAAAAGACAATAAATTTTGCTAAAATCACTTTTCACTTTATTATTATGTCTTCTTCATAGCAATATGCTACTATGTTGTTTGTATCTTTTATCTGGAAGTGTTACCCATATCAACCTAAAATAAACCATTACTTTCATTATCTACAACATAAAATAAAAATCAAAGTTTACTAGTCTTTTGAAAAATTCAAGTGTCCACTCTGGCTTACCAGGAAGAACATAATACTTCTTAAGTGCATAAAGGATTAATAAATCTCTCTGGGAAGAGGAAAAAAATCTTAAAATTTTTGAACATTGTTAATAATTTGATGAATTATATGATATATGGATATTGCTTACTATTCTGAGGTAGAAAAATAAATAACAGAAAGCATCAATCTCCACATGACCTTCACAAGATAGCTTTTTAAATTAGACTCACATTCTATATTTTAAAAGAAGAAGCAAGTATAGCCATTTACTAGAGTAGGATATCCTCTCAATTTTGCTTTAGCTATGATAAGACAAACATATTTATTTCATCCAGTCATACACCTTCAATTTTTGTCATTTAAGCACTCTCAATCATCTACTTACTTACCCAAATAATTTTGGTTATTTCACTGAAAATTCCAAATGCATTATGTAGTTATATTTTCCTGGCAATCCTTGTTCTCTTTGGCAGAAGTATTACTAATTCAAAACCAAAAATGATCAATTAGTCAAAATTTTATTTCCAATGGTGCACAATGGTGCCTAATTTTTTCTCATATACACTCTTGCTACATTTTCTTGCCAATTTTAATATCATAACAAAACTTATAATCACAAATTTAAGCACAAGGAAACTTATTTCTGTATGAAAACAATATTGAAAGAGATAAAATTTTTCTAAAGAGGGTGGAAAAGACTATGTTCAAGGACATTAAAGGGAATAAATGTATTTTCTAGATAGCAAAAAGTCAAAAAAGTATCATCAATAAAAGAACAAATGTATATGTGAAAACAAAGCCTTTTTCTTTACAAATTTAGGGGGGAAGGAAGTTTGTCTTTGGAGTTTTCACATCAATAAAATGAAAATGTGGAATGTTTCTTATATAAGTCTTTGAGCATTTCAACATAATACATTTGTGATACCTTTAATAATTCAATTATAGTTGAAAAATATAAGATACATGTTTCTAGGTGTATAACCACAATTCATAGAATCCCCTTTGAATTACATATACTTTTGAATTTTGAATGAACCTAACAGCAGAGTAAATGATTAAAGAATCTCTAAAAATTTCCCAGGAATTGTATAAAGTAATAAGAATTTTAGGAAGAGAGACAGAGAGTATTATCCAAATAACAGAAGACATTTTTTTCTACTTGTCTAAAGCATGAGGTTGCAGTAGCATGACTACCTACAAAAACAAAAGTTGCATTTTGAAGTGTACACTCAATTTACCTCTTATCTTCTTATTATGGTTAGAATATGAAATGTCCTCCACTGACATATGGTTTGAAGGCTTTGACACCAAGTGGCAATGTTATTTTGGAAGATTCTTGAAACATTGTGGCAAGAGGCAGAGCCTAGCTGGAGGAAGTAGGTCACTGGAGAATATGTCCTTGAAGGGTTTTTTGCCTCTGGCCCTTCCTATTTCTCTGCTTCTTAGCTGGCATGATGTGAACGTCCCTACTCCACACCACCCTCTCTACCAAGAAGCTCTGTATCACCACAGGCCCACAGTGATGGGGCCAAGCAACCATGGAAATATAAGACATACTAGATCTTTACATTTTCAGTTACATATGTCACATATTTTTGGCTCAGGCGTGAAAGGCTGGTTAATAACCTTTCCCCTAGACAGTATAATCTATTTGTACTGCAGTTAATCTTGATGACAAACTTGATTGGATTGAAAAGGGCCTAGAAGATATCTTTGTATGTACCTGTGAGGGCACATCCAGGAAGAATTAACTAAGGGTGGAGACTTGTCCTGAGTGTGGGCATTACCAGTCAATAGAGTGGGGCCCAGATGGAATAAAAGTTAAAAAGTAGAAAGCCCGCTGATATACATTTCTTGTTCTATGCTTCCTGACTGCCATAAATGGAAAAGTTCTGCTCCAGCATAACCTTCTGCCATGAGATACTGCCTCACCACAGGACCAGAAACATAAGGCAAGTCTACCATGATTGAAACCTCTGTAGTGTGAGTCAAAACCTTTCCTCACTTAATTTGTTTTCTTTGCTGTTTTTGCCATTGGGACTAAAAGTTTGACTAACACAGAAAATTTGTCCCAGAGCAATGTGCTGTGACTAAAACTGCCCATGTGGCTCTTTAGCATTTGGAATTGGCTTATGAGAGGAATTTTGAAAAGTTTTGGAAAGCAGACTAGAGAAAGCTTAGAATAGTAAGCTCTGGTGGTAGCTCAGAGGGTCAGAATGCTGAGAGAAATTCTGAGAGTACAGTTTGTGCTCATGAGGTTTAGATGGGAACAGTTGGAATATAGGCCATAGATGCTACATTTTGGCAAATAATATCTGTCCTTGTCCTGATATTTTCTCTGAGGCTGAATTTAAAAGTGACATACTGGTTGATTAGACAGAGGAAATGTCAAGATAACCTAGCCTACAGGCAGTAGAATGGTTATTGCTTTTTGCTTTTATCTAAGCCAACAGTGAGAATTGTAAGCAAAAAGCAAGGTAGAATGGTTTGAAAAACTTGTAGCTCTCCCAGAAGGAGCACATATCAAGTAGGGGGTCAATGAAAATGTGGCTGTCAAGAAGATTGGGGTAATTTAAAAGAAGCCATACTTTCCATTGGAACAATAGGAAAGATTCCCAAAACAGTATTAGGATTTGCCAGACCTCACACACAGTGGACTCAAGGATGTAGTTTGCTTTAAGACTTTGCTTTCAAAATAGATTTCTGGGTCTTCCTGCTTACGCAGGGCTCCAAGGGAAGTGATTCCCTGCATTCACTCATCCAGGCACTCAGAAGCTACTGTAACTGTGATTCAGGGGGCCAACCACCTCTCCAATTGATTGTAGAGTTGACATGATCCAAGTGTTGCTGATTTTACAAGCCTACAGCAAGCAAGAGATACTAAGTCATGGAGGCTTCCACTATGATTTCAAAGGAAATCGTGGGAGATCAGGCAATGTGTGGCAGCATCAGGAACTCTGTAGGCATTTCCTGAGAGGGTTATATATGTCAAGCTGTGTGGCTGAAGCTAAAGAAACAATGGAGATCTCATGAAGTTAAGGATTCCACAGATAGGGAATGTATGCTGAGGAAAGCTGAATTCAATGAGCAGAGCGATCCTAACACAGAGACCACAGGGGCTAAAACTGATAAAGCTGAAAGTGTGGAGAAAGGCCATTGAAGATCACATCATGATGCCACATGCCTTGGATTCTGGACATAGAGGAGTAATATTTGCTGGTGTTTGTCCTGCTTGGTTCCATTCTTGCTTTGATCCCACACCTCTCTTTTATGCCCTATTTCTCCCTTTAGAAATGGAATTATGTATTCTGTGCCATTATAGGATGGAAGCATTCTTGTCTTTTGTTACACAGTTGGCTATGGCTCAAACAAAAGCTACAGGTAATATAGACATTCATGTCATTCTGGTTTTAATTAATTTTTTTCTAAGTAAATATTTGGCTTCAATATGCTTAAAACAAGGGTTTTTCAAAGTAATCACATGATGAAATGCAAAATTAATAAATATCAAAATTGTTCTAAATACTAAGGAGAAGAACAAATATTTAACTTTTGTTCTTTAATAATAAACATTGACAGATAGTTCTCAAAATAATATATGCGCTTAATAAAGTAAATTCATTCAAGTAACTATCAGGAAGCAAAAATTATAGATGAAGACTAATATATTTTTATGTTTGCATAAAAAGTTTTAATTATAGGAGCAAAAAATTCTGATTTAATATTGGCAAGTAGCTATTTTAACACTAAAGTTTTTATCACAGATCATTTAAAGAGACAACATCATATATTTTCTATAAAAAACTAAGTTGGTTAAAATTTCTGGAAAAAACACAGATTATCATGGGAGTGCCATTTCATGAGTGATATACTTCTAGTCAAATTAGTAAAAACTGCACCATTTGTCTAAAATATGCATAATGCCATATCATTTTGAATAATAATGTTATAAATGGTAGACTTTCTTGATTACTTTGTGTAAAGCAGTGTTTTACAGGTGTTATAAATCAGAAGATTCCAATATTATATTTCAATTTTGTCATTTATTAATTTTGTGACTTTTAGGAATAGGTTAAGCCTGGCATAATTCAGGAAGTTAACCTCCAAAATGTTATGATAACTAATAGCAACCAATTTGTTGTAGAAGTATGAGATAATCATATGGAAATACCTGACCGAGGAAAGTCATTTCCTTTCATTAATATTTCTGAGCTTCAGTAGTATGAAGCCTGTTTAATACTTAAAATTCAAGAGTCTTAATGTACATTTATTTATTTTTATTATTATGATATCTGTAATGGGGTTTAAATTCAGGACCTTGCACTTGCTAGCCAAATGCTCTGTCACTTGAGCCCCACCCCATCCCCTGCCTTCTTTGCTTGAGTTTACAGATAGTGTGTCCTGTTTTTGCACAGAGCCAGCCTCAGACCATGATCTTCTTACGTCTTCTTCCTGCATAACTGGGATAACAATTGTGAGTGACTGTGCCCAACCCCAATATTTATATTTATATTATGATTTGTTGCTGCTTTAAACATTAAAGCCAAAGCAAATTTCTAAAGTAAATTGTAAGTTGTTACTCAAAAAGAGAATTTATATAAGCAAGGATCTTTGCTCATAACAGTGTATTCTTATGTTGCTTACACTGTATGCATGCTTAAGAAGAAGATAAGAAATGGAAAATATCAAGTCATCAAAAATATCTTCTATAAATCAAAACACTCACAACATGATGCTTCTAAAAGTAAGAAGCTGCTACTTCCAATTATGTCTTTTGTTCTTTTTCTTTCTTAAATCTCAGAAGATTATGAACTAGAAAGGTTAAAAAAGAAAATATAAGACGGAGATAATTAGTTTAGGAAAAATATGCAAAAAAGATGAGATGATTTAGACTAAATATGAGTATCTATGTTTAATTAGTAAAGCAATTGAACAACAGAGAGTTCATGTTACCACACCCAAACATGGACAATACATGAAGGCAAATTTAATTGCTATCACCATTATTACTCACTTCAGTAATTGGCATAAAAATAATTCCAAATACAGAGACAAATGTAACTATTTTTATTATGTAGGAATTGAACTCTGATGAGGCATGTCTCTGGGAAGACTTACCTATTTACATGACAAATGAGGCCTCAGTTGGAAAGACAGATAAGTTGTGCAGCAGACTCTAGAGTTACCTGGATACATCATTCCAATTTCTTTCTTCTAGACTGAGATGTCCTATAGATTGGAATCAGCAAGGACTGTCAACCTTTGTGTGACTATTGTATGTGACTTGAACTAGTCACAGCCTAGTGACTACTGGGTAGCTGAAATTTTTATACAGTGGCTGAGGTTACAAAGAATGGGTATTCTTATAAACAAGGCAATGTACAATGATTGAAGTAAGTGGGCATAGAATCTACTTCTTATTGGAAGGAGAGAAAAAATATAGTCATATTTTAAAATCACTGCAAATTGGTGTTGTTAGGGCCTCAAATTCTCATTTAAGCTGTTTCTAACAGACTCTTTTCTTTTGTTCCACTAGCATTCTAATAGTTGTTAATGTGTTCCTCATCTCACCAAAGAGGTAATGGGCCCCAAAACAGCTCAACAAAGGGCAACTGGAATCAGAAGACAAATGTCCCACTTCTGAAAAAGACAAATCTAGTATGTGTTGCCATAATTTTTCAGAAGATTGTCAGAAAGTTTGGGCCATAATTGCCCAAGGTGATGAGAGGCTTAAAAATTATTCTGTATTTGCTTTCTGCTTTCTCTCTCCCTTGCTTTTTCCTTCTTCATGCTTTGTTAGCTCTCCTAAATAAATTGCCTGCATACAATTTCTAATCTCTACATCATTCTGAGTGAGGTTAGCCTGGCCGAAAAGACCCAAAATCGTATGTTCTCCCTCATATGTGGACATTAGATCAAGGGCAAACACAATGGGATTAGACTATGAGCACATGATAAAAGCGAGAGCACACAAGGGAGGGGTGAGGATAGGTAAGACACGTAAAAAATTAGCTAGCATTTATTGCCCTTAACGCAGAGAAACTAAAGCAGATACCTTAAAAACAATTGAGGCCAATAGGAAAAGGGGAACAGGTACTAGAGAAAAGGTGAGATCAAAAAGAATTAACCTAGAAGGTAACACCCACGCACAGGAAATCAATGTGAGTCAATACCCTGTATAGCTATCCTTATCTCAACCAGCAAAAACCCTTGTCCCTTCCTGTTATTGCTTATACTCTCTCTACAACAAAATTAGAAGTAAGGGCAAAATAGTTTCTGCTGGGTATTGAGGGGGTGAGGAGGAGAGGGAGGGGGTGGATTGAGTAGTAAGGGAGGGGGTGGGGGCAGGGGGGAGAAATGAACCAAGCCTTGTATGCACATATGAATAATAAAAGAAAAAGAAAAAAAATAGAATAGGCTCACTAATTAGTTTGGGCTTTGACAATTTCTGTATCAAATAAAATTATGGATCAGTTTGTAAAGAAAAAAAATTTCTAATCTCTAAGCATTGCACAAAGAGAGAAAAACAAATGAAATCAGTCTCATTTATGAATATTTAAACTTTCCCCTTTTATCCAATGTTCAAGCCTTTGCTTTTTAGTTAGAGTATTTAGACCATTTTTCAGACATTAATATTATTATTGATGTGGCCAGATTTAACTGTACCATCTTGCTACTTGTTTTATGTATATTTTTTCTGAATTTGTTTCCTCTTTCCCCATTTTCTTATCTTTCTTTAGAATATAAAATGAGATCATTGTCTTAGAGGTTATGTGGGTTTAAAAACCACCGTTAGGTTCAATCTCAGATCTCAGAAAACCTATTACTCTAATGGTTACAAGTAATTACAGTGAAATGATGTAGATTAAAAAAGCAAAGACAAAAAATGCACATGGCAGAATCCAGAAGAAACCAAATGTGAGCATCCAGTTGTCTGCTCCAAGTGGAGTTGTGCAGGCAACACTTAATTTCCTCAGAAATAATAGATAACAGCACATATAGAGTACTGTCAACCAGGGGAAAAGTTCACCTGAGCCTTGGTGTCCAATTGTTATTAGAGGCCTGTCATATAGACATAGAGCTCCTGCATGGCTGACCTTAACTACTCAGTGTTCAGCCTTCAACCACCCAAAGATCAAACTGATTCACTGTCTACCTGGGACCCAGGAGAATAGAAATTGTCATTTACTATAAATCACATTGTTACTATAAATTATCTGCCATGCTGAAGTCCCCTGGTATACAATATTTATCAGTCAGGATATTCCCAGGCTTTATTGGTCATCTTCTATGTGCTGGTCAAAATTCTC
Source organism: Castor canadensis (assembly GCF_047511655.1). Classification (NCBI taxonomy): domain Eukaryota; kingdom Metazoa; phylum Chordata; class Mammalia; order Rodentia; family Castoridae; genus Castor; species Castor canadensis. The sequence goes on from NC_133386.1 coordinate 59,896,154, forward strand.
TCATTTCTTTAAAATGTGCAATATTTGAGTGAAATCAATTGAATTAACCCATTACTGCACAGTATCTATAAACTTTTCTATGAATGATTTCTGTAGAGATAATAGTGTAGATTTTATTATCACACTCTACCTTGACAAAATATTAAACTATTTTCCTTGTACTATTAGTAAAATGAAAAATCATAAGGGAGTCTATTTAAACTTAGCAGTCGACAAAAACAACTTCTAAACAACACTAAATATTGTAAGATTAAATAGGGAGTGAAAGTATAAAATGTGTGCAAAGTACTGCAACTAGACTGGAGAATTATTTGACATTATTTTTAATATGAAACACAAGAATAATTTATGCTTTAGTCATTGCTTTTTAAATTTAAATTTCAAATAAATTTGTGCATTTTATAATGCATATGCTACATGCTTATAGTAAAATTTTCATGGCAGCAAAGCTGTCCTTCTAAAAGAAAATGGCCAAAATGAACCTTTTTAATATAAATGAACATGAATGTTAGATATGATATTTAATAGTTAAAAATTGGAAGATTAAATATGCTTAGAGATACACACACACATATAGGTACATATATACATAATTGAATCTAACTAGAAATAATACAGTGAAAAACTCAACACTGAATTTAGCACTGAGAAGAATTTTAAATAGGATTAAATTCAGGAGGAGCTAACACAGAACTTCAAGAGCTCTAATGTATTTCCATCTGTTAGGGAACATATATTTAATTGGAAGTATGGTGATGAAGATAATAAGCAAGTGTAGTTTCCACTGAAAAATATAATATCAAAGAATCACAAATGCAATGCCCTTATTGCAAAATTAATTAAGTCAAACATATTTAATTAAATACAAAGAAAGAAATTTTAAAAAGTTAAAACAAAATAAATATGAATGTTTAGAAAATCCAGCATAAAAAATCTGGAGTATCTGAAGTTGAAAATCATAATACTTAACAGAACTACTAATTATCACTAGTGATTTATGAAAACATATTGTTGATTAACCACTAATTCAAGAAAACTTCAGGAATAAAAGAGGACTAGCATCTATAGATATAGCAGTAAGAAACGCATTCTGATACATTGCATTATACTATAAATAAATATTTTTAAAGTAATGAAATAAAATAATTTGTGGTTCCAAGTGATTCAAGTCACAGAAAAAAGAATGAAATTCATAATGGCAAGTATACACCTTGAAAGCAACATATATAAAGGACAAAAGTTTTCTAATAAATTAAAAAATGTTAAATATACTGTGTGAACAAAGGTGAGCTTAGCTTCAATTATTAAGGTAACACAAAGCACACTTACTTATGTAGGAAGACAACAGATAACAATTTTCTATGCCATTGCTTAGGAATCTAATCATGTACAGATTTTTAGATTCTGCTTTCCATACTAGAGTTAATAGCTGATTTTGAGATCTGGGGCTTGGAAGGTTACAAGGTGGGTATAGGGTGTTTTCTGCTTGATGGAAAGTAAGAGAGCAGAAGTAAGTTAGGATACATAAAATGGAGGTACAGCTTCAAAATATTCAGACTTGTAAAATCTAGGACAATGTGAACATTAAGAAGACAATGCCTTTAATTTCTGTTGCATATAAATACACTTAAATATTTGTGCATTTATATAGATATATAAAGACAAAGGGAAAATTACTTATTTGATAGTATTTGTAGTGATTATTAAACCAGGTCCTTATTCTGAAAATCAGTAATTTTAAAAACAAATAAAATTATTCTCTCCTCCAGTTTATGAGAATAGCTTTTCTAATGGAAGAAACCCGATAATAAATATAAAAGGAATGGCATTTTTAAAATCATCCACTGTCCAATCTCTAACAAAAAATTGATTCAGGCAAGATTATCAATAGAAGCAACTATCTGCATTGTTCTAAAGTAACATCCTATATAACATTTGCTATTCCCAAGGTGAAATGTGTACTTTAAAATTGAAAGATATGTCTGCCTCCATCTTACCCAAACAATAGATAGCATTGATAATAGGGAGTCCACTGGCCTTGTGTTTCCAGATGGCATGAAGAGTCCACACCAAATAAAATTTCACTTGAATCTTTTCAATTGTTTAAACATAACTTCCATTTTCCTGAAATACCAGAGATGGATAAATCCATTTAATAATACCTTGAGACACAATCAGACGAATCCGGACTGAGTGACATTCTACAGACAACAACACTTGTTTCTTCAAAAAAGCAAGCTGTGAGGAATATGCAAGACAGTAGACTGCATCTAGACTGAAGGAATCTAACATCAAACAATATGTGAACATTGGAAAAGCATTTTTAATACAATTATGAAAATTTTAATAAAAATGGTGCATGAAGTGCTTGAGGGAGGTTTTAATAATTGTATTTCCTCAAAGGACTGATAACAAGAATATACAGATTGCTCAAAAATCTAAACTCCCTAAAAATTAATGAACCAATAAAGAAGTGAGCAACTGAATTAAACAGAAGTTTTTCAAAGGAAGAAATCCAAATGGCCAAAAAAACACATGAAAAAAGTGCTCACTCTTCCTGGCCATAAAGGAAATTCAAATCAAAACCACACTAAGATTCCACCTCACTCTTTTTTAGAATTGCTACCATCAAGAGCACCAACACCAACAAATGTTGGCAAGAGTATGAGGAAAAAGGAACCCTCAAACACTGCTGGTGAGAATGTAAGCTAGTACAAGCACCATGGAAATCAATATGGAGGCTTCTTCAAAAACTAAACATAGATCTGCCATATGATCCAGCAATACCACCCCTAGGGATAGACCTGAAGGAATGTGATTCAGGTTATTACAAAGGTACCTGCACACCCATATTTATTGCAACAATATTCACAATAGCCAAGCTATGGAAATAGCCAAGATGTCCCACTACAGACAAATGGATTAAGAAAATGTGATATTTATACACAATGGAATTTTATTCAACCACAAAGAAAAATGAAATTTTGTCATTCACAAGTAAATGGATGGAACTGGAGAACGTAATCTTAAGCAAAGTTAGCCAGGCTCAGAAGGCCAAAAATCACATGTTCTCCATCATATGTGGATTTTAGACCTAAAACAAATACAGTAATATTATTGGACATGGGTCACACACTAAGGGGAGAACGTATACAGGAAGAATAGGGAAAAGGAAGGAAACTTAAAACTTGAATTTGTTTGATGTGCTTACTGTAGAGGAGTGAGTATAGTAATCTTAAACTGGCAGAGACCCCTACGGCAAGGGGACTAGGAAGTAGTGAAGAGGTCTGGTGGACATGAACCATTGTGGGTTGCAATACACGTGTGCATGAAAACAATGGTAGGAATCTCTCTGTATAGCTATCTTTATCTCAAACTAGCAAAATGCTATGTGTTTCTTATTATCTCATGTTTTCTCTTCAACAAAATTGGAGAACAAGAGTTCAGAAAAGGTTCTGCCCAAAAAGTGGGGGAGGGCTGGCCCAAACAATGTATTCATATGTGAGTAAATGTAAAAAAATAAAGTAAAAAGAATTATTGTCTTTCCTTAACTAGATTAGTGAATTTTTAAAATTCCTGTGTTGAAGCATATTGAATTGTTATTTCCTGTACTTATGGCAAATGTGGAAATATGCTAAAAATGTTGAATCTAGCTGATGTTCATTTGGGTATTCATTGAACTAATCACTCAACTTGTCTGTATTTTTTTTAATTTCCTAATGTTGAAAATAAAACACTCTTGCCTCCAGGTTCTCTAGGTCTTTAGAAATTCTTCACATTGCTGTCACTTACTAAAACTTAGATATGATCTAGCAATTTATTCCTCTAGGATTAATTTAAACAGCTCCTCTTCTGAGCAGTTTATTAACTCCATAGGAACAGCCTGTGGCTGTGTGTGTGTGTGTGTGTGTGTGTGTGTGTGTTTCCCTAATTGCTTTACCACAACAATAACACAATTTGTATTCTGTCTTAGTCTAGTACTGTATTCAATTTTTTTAATTTTTTCTTCTTAACTCTAACACCTTTCTGTAAACAAAACTCTTGAGATGTAATCTTTCTAAAGTCAACATTTTAAGATCTATAATTTTATGGGTTGTAATATTATAATTACATAATATATATAATATTATAGAAAGTTAGAAATTTTTAATCTCCTAGGTTATTTAATATAACATGTTCTTCAATAGGTGGAACTAACGCCATATCACATCTACTAAAAGTAACAAGCACATTGAAATAAACACATCTAGAACAGTTCATAAACATTTTCACATTCATTACATGAGCATTGAATCAGATGAAAGTACTACTAAATTAAAAATTATTATAATAAACTACTGTGCCAAATATTAAACATTGATTTCATAATATATATTGAAAAAACTCTAAAAGATCTAATATATATGTCATTTTGAATATTAAACTATCTTCATTTAATTTACTACCTAACACCATGATACACAAGCCAAAACATACATCTTGACAATAGCCATTAAGATTGACACTCAAAGAAATTTAAAAGTTTTGGTTTTAAATCTCCTTTTTAATAACACAGAAATTTTAAAGGTATCTTGGAAAGTTTTTTTGCCCTATCTGAGCTGTTTTCTAAATAGTGTATTACAGGTATGAGATAAAATCCCCCCAAAACAGAAGAAATTGTAACCATCTAAGGTACTCTAATATGATTCTGTCTCTGGGTCATTGACTTGCGTTGCTGTTGGCTTCTTAAGTTTTACCATTACTGACATTTTAATGACATACTTTACTGTGAGAGAATTTAGGTAATGAGAGGTTTTGTATTTAATTAATTATCATGGATTTTATAGTTTAGATGACAAGTCAATTCCCTTAATATACAGAACTATAATTTAACTATCATTAAAACAAACCAAGGCATACCATAAAAAAACATACACACAAATGAACATGCACATCAATTGTTCACTATACTGAATCATTCTATGATCTGTCAGCTGTGCTGAGCAGGTTCCAGTGATAACATTTGCATATTTCTAATATGCATATGAAGAAACTGAGGCACAGAAGGTTGAAATAGAGGGTCAAAGTTACACAGCTACTACTTGGTTGAATTTATAAAATCAAGCAAAGAAATAAATAAAATCCAAAACACCAGACAGCCTGATTTCAAAATCTAAATTCATAATGTAGCAGGGAGGAGGATCAGAAAAAACAGTCTAGGCCTGAGTCCTGACAAAGAAGCAGGGAGGTAGGGATGGCATAGCAGAGATATAAAACCTGAGAAATCTGAACATGAGGGAGGTCATGTAGCATCAGGGAGGTAAAAGTCACATAGCACTAGGATAAGGTAGCTAATAAAATTAAATATAACCATACATGGATTAGAACTTGCTTTTTGCTTCTGTAACCTGCTTGCAAGGGTATATAAGGTGAGACCCCTTTGTTCTTGGGACTAAGCCTTTGGACACAAGTTCACTGAGTCTGTGCTGGCACAATAAAATGTTGCTTCCTGCTAATTGCCTCAAAAGTCCCATATCTCAGCTTGCAAACTCCCGCAACAATAACTCCTGTGATATATTGCCTGTACAAAACAGCATTCATAATATAAAAAGATGATCTCTCAATTAATGGTTTTCTTAACATTAGAATATTACTTGACTCAAGAGGTCTTTCAATCACAGTTTTAGCAAATATGGAAGGAAATATGTATACATATCACTGAATCTTTTTCATATTTGTAAAATGTGAAACATAGAAAAGGTCACAGTTTTACTGTCGTTATTAAGGTTGACACCATGACAATGTTTCAGAATAGCTATGCTGCTATTTTTCAGTTGTGAAATAATGTAATTTGACAAGAGAAAAATGCTTGAATGCCTTCTCATTTGTTTCAGTTTCAATTTAGAAAGTAATATTTATTTACGTTGAGCAATCACAGAATCCTGGTGGAGGTCAGTCCTATGAAGGAGAGACTAGAGCCTGTGAGTGTATTTGATGTTTGTTTAGTTTAATAACATCTATTGTTTTTAAATGTATTTCTTTTGAGTAAGAAGAAGCATATCAGGAGAGAAGCCATCTGAATTATTTCCTTTGTGAACACATCCTCAAAAAAGGTACAGAACTATAAATCCTTTTGTAGTTCTACTTGGCAGAATAAACTAAGACCTTAGAACAAACAGAAGCCTTCTTAAGCCTTTTGTTTCTCTCCTGAGTTAAGATATAAGCAGTGAGCAAGCTCTGTGTGCTTGAGAAGCTTCAGACAGCAGCCAGTCAGTGCTTGACATCTTATCTAATACATATGGATGGGACAACTTTCATGATGGAAGCAGCTCTGTCATTGGTATAAGAGAGGGAAAAAGTTGTATAATGCGAAGCTAAGGCCAGGGAGGTCAGCAAGAAGACTGAACTTTATTTCATTTCTTGGACTACATTGCATGGTAGTGACAGTGGCTGGAAGCTTAACTTCAATCCAAGCATGACAAGAAAAATATAGAAGACTAAATAAATGTGAAACCATGAGCACTGGGGGAGGAGCCTTTCTTTTAATAGTCCCTTGCCATCATAATCTTACAATTGTCTTCAAAATATCTCTTAACCCGAGGAGGAGGATAAGCTGCCAATGTCTGCAATATGTCTATGTAGTGGGCTGGTCAGGATGACCTGACATCCCTGTCACTACCTGATAGACATTACAAATAGTTTCTCCATCTAGAAATCCCTTGGAAGGCCATCCAACCTTAAAGAACATCCAATCTATTTGACAGAATTTCCAAAGTTTTTGGGGTGTGAGCTCTACATTGTAATCACTTGTGTACCCTCTTGTGAAGTTTTTAAGCATACATTGTAAAGGAGTCTTTTTACTTTGGCTCCTACCCATATTGAGACAAGGTACAAGAGGATCAGGGAGTTTAGAAATGAGGTAAGGTGTCCTCAGTTTCTGACACAAAGGGACGACAGACAACTTTCCTTTTGTTATCCCTAGCCATTCTCCTAGCAGAAATATTTCAGACATCGCATAGCCATAGTGAGTCCATATAAACCCTAGACCAATGCCCCAAGGTTGGGGTGGGGGGGAGTCTTCCTAGACCAAATGAGAACATCCCTGGCTTCTGGAAATGAAATCCACATAACACATAGTGACCAAAGTCACACTCTTTTCATGCTCTCAGTTGCACATCACACATTCATCCAACCCAACAAACCTAGTCTGGAAGATATCCCAGCATCCTCCTGAATAATCACAAAACCCAAAAACCAGATTCAAGAGTACTAGTGGGAACCTTAGGGGTTGATCATCCCCCTCTTCTGTCCTCTCATGGACAGGCCAATTCTGATGGGCCTACATCCTACCTGTTCCAGACAGGCACTGCTCCAATTTTTCCTGGTTCCTGAGGTCTTTACCCAGGTTCCATTGGTATGTACAGACCTGAATCCTCAGACTCTATGGGAGGATTTCCTAGCCATCTGAACTAGGTGTTCAGTGGTGCCTTGGCTTGGTTGCCTTCCCAGGAGTTGGGCCACAGCCTGACAGCAAGGGAGGCAAAAATGCCAACTTTGCTCTCTCCTGTTGCTGGCCAATGCACCAGAAACATTGTGGGAAATGGAGAGGGAAACAAAGTCATGGAGACCATTTTCACAGGAAGCAGGGAGTTTATTACATTAGCAGACTCAAGGGAGATAATTTCTCAAAGCTCTGAGCCCCGATTTGTGTCAGGAGCTGGGTTAAATACTTACAGAGTTTGTCCCCCAACCCACTACAGAATGTGATCACAATTAAAGGAAGCACAGCAGAGTTAGCTGGAGGCTTGCAACTTTGCAGAGCTAGTAGAAAGCTTCTTGTAGACTCAGAGTGGGGAAACCAAGGTGACTACCAAACACAGTAAATCCCAGGAAAATAGCCAAGCTAGCCCCAACATTACCATATTGTATCTAGTCCAAAGTTCTACACCACTGAGTGGATGTGTGTTTTATGTTCTTCTGGGCAAGTCGGCATTTAGATGGATACAACATAGTGGCAAGTGGTAGAACTAGTGTGAAAGGACTAAAGAAAGAGAATGCCTTTACTGAGTCACATGCTGCAGGTGGAGCGGGGAGGGAAACCAGGCATGTATTAAATATACAACATAGCCAAACTACCTCACACAGTGACCTTGCAATTCCAATACTCACACAATGGAGAAAAAAGAGATAAAGAGTAGGTTTTTTCTTGAAGTTATGCTATGTTTTGTTTCCTTAATTAATCTTGTATTTCTTTATGAGAGTATAAATAGATCTTTCTTTTTGCCTACACCAAAATGCACATAAAAGTGTAAGTGAGACTGCTAAATTATACTGAAAATGGTCCAATAATACTCACCTGAAATACAAGAGACTAATCATGACTAATGATCACACATGATAATCAGGATAGGGTAATCATCTATTTTTCTTCCAGCCTCTACTATTTCACTTACTTCACATTAGGCCCATACTAATGACATCCTTCAGATATTTCCCCTCAAGGTCTGTCCTCTGCACATTGCCTATTCCCCAAGAAAATATCATGTTGTTTTCTTTAGTTTAGTTTTTTGATTGTTGTTTAGTTTTGCTTTTCCTTGGGGCAGCAGTCCACTCTAGTACCAACTTTCCATTTCAATTATAATTTCTATGTATAAATGACTTCCTAGCATCTTAAAGTAAGTATTTATTCTTATTATTTTGGGGTTCATGGATTCAGGAAACACTAAATGAGGCAGATCTCAGCTGGAATCTCTCTTGTGTTTACAGTCATGTGTGAGCTGGGGCATTAGTTATCAGAAGACCACTGGGCTGGATTACTAAGAAGGCCTACTCATATGAGCAAGACTTATGTTGTGGGCTAACCTGAGGCAGTTGACCTCAGCACAGTTTGACCACAGTTTGCCTTTTGCCAGAGCTTTACCTTGAAGACTGGAATCAACCAGGCAAACAAGCAGAAGCTGTACTGCCTCAGGAATCACAGAACATTGATTCTGTCATGTATTAGAAGTCACAAGTGCACCACAACTAACAGAGAACTAAAGGAAGAAAATATAAGTCCCATGTCTGGATTGGAATATGGCAAGGTTAAATTGTGAAGGAAGACATGTGATTGGAAATATCAAATTGGCTATCTTTTTGAAAATATAATCTGAGAAACCATGGAGGATTTTTCTAATTCTGAAAAGAGCTTAGTGCCTTTAAATTCTGGATTTTTTAAAATTTTCTCTAGTAATTCACACATTCAAATACACACAACATAGGCAATGCTTTATATATTTGACAAATACATATTTTTGTGGAATTGGGATCAGGACTGCACTTGCAAAGCAAGCACTCTGCAGCTTGAACCATACCTCAAGTCCATTTTTCTCTGGCTATTTTGGGAATGAGTTTCACAAACTATTTGTTGGGTTGCCTTCAAACCACAATCCATTGGATCTCAGCCTTCCAAGTGGCTAGGATTATAGGGGTGAGCCACTAGCAACTGACTATGATAAATATTTTAAACTTATTGTAAAACAGGAGTTATGTTGGTAGATAATAAGCATAAAATGAAAGAAATTTGTGAAAAATTAATATCATTTTTAGTGAGCACTTTTAAACTCTTATAATAAACTAAAATGTAGAAATTACTTTTTTGTGATACTGGGGGTTGAACTCAGGTCTTTGGTCTTGCTAGGCAGGGACTCTACCACTTAAGCAAATTTATCAGCCCTTCATGGGTTGGTTATTTTTGAGATAAGGTCTTGCTTTATGTCTAGGGCCATTCAGGACAGTGATCCTCATATTTGTTGTTTTTTCCCAAGTAGCTGGGACAACAGGCCCACATCAGCGAACCCAGTCATTCATTTACATGGGTCTCACAAACATTTGCCAGGGCTGGCCTCAAACCACAACACCCCTGATCTCCATGTCCCACTTAAAGCTACGTATGCATACATACATATGTATATACATAGCAAACATACATATAATATACATATTTATAGATACACACATATATCTATGTATATATATGTGCATACACATATGTGTAAATGTGTATGTATGTACATTTTTTCTTGTAACTAAATACTGTGAAAACAAAAATATCATTTCATTAAATCTTTATTCACAAACACTGCTGTCAGTTATGTCAAACTCTACACCATTCATGAGTTGGGTAAATGGTATTAGAAGGTAATAATATTAGGAAATCACATGGTTATGACAAGACATACTTAGAGTATAAAAGATATTAATGTGAACTATTCTCAGTCAAATAATGGATATCAAATGGATATGAGTATATATATATACTTATATACTTAGGAACTTCACAAGATAGTAAAGGGAATTGTGGTATACTAAATTAGATTTTATAAGTTAAAATTTTACAATAGTGCATACTGCTTTTAATATTGATAATAAAATGACTGAATTTTCTGGGATGCCACAAGCCCATTTTTTATATGATGAAAGTTTACCTAATGACACACTTTACATGGGAATCATGATAAAGTAATATGCTCTTACTGTTTAAAGTTATCCTTTTTTCCAAATGGCTAAATGATATCCCACTTTAAACTAAAAAAAGTTGCAACCTTATAGTAGATAATGTGGGAAAAAATGCAACAATAACAAAAATGTGTAGGCTTGCCTTTTAAGATGGTTGAAATCTACAAAACATAGGAGCTGATGGGAGGTATCAAAGATTGGAGTTCCATACATAGTATGAAGATGTAAACATACTCTAGTTCTACATAAGCATAAAACATAGTCAGAAAGAGAAATGGCCTGAAAAATATGGGTAATAATAAAGTGACAACCATAAAATTAATCAGTAAAAGAGATGAAAATGAGAACCATGGTTAATAATGCAGTGTTTCAGTTTCAAATTGCAGTTGTGTTTCTCTTATTACTTTTATATTTTCCATCAGTTGTTTAAGAAAGAGTTAAACTTAGATAACATTATCTACATGTCTGAAAGCATTTATTTTTAAATATCAAAAGATACAGTTCAATAAGTTTGTAGTGTTCAAATTAGTTTTGGTATCTCTAGTTTCTAAGTCCACCCATGTTAGAGATAGCTATTGTACTCATTCCAATTAGTTGTATGTGACTTTGCTGTTCAGCAGATCCCAGCTTCCAGAACTAAAGGGAAAAGGTAAAAGAATCTGCTTGAAACATCTGCCAAAATCATGTCAGATATTTTGAAAATCTTTGCTATTCTATTTTCATATAGATAACTAGTTCTGTTATTTACTTGGAACTTACCACAAATAAGTTTTGCCACTTTCATAGCACAAGATTATTTACAAATATAACTAGTTCTAGAGCCAAAAGAATAAAGCAATCCTAGATTGAACTAGTTTCAATTTTTTCCTATGTTCTTATAATGGTCACAAAAGAAGTAATCTAAAAATTCGGTGTTCAAAATATACTGAACACAATGGCAGGTTGACCGGGTATGCACACAGTCACCTTTATCTCTTCTGTTGTAGATTCTGTAAGAACTGCCTTAATTATGAATCCTTATATACAATAAGACTACCAGCCATTTAAAATCCTTATTCTTTCCCTTTCTTTAATAGAAACCCTTTAGAAATGAGGATGAAGAGAGAACAGTGAGTCAAAGTCATAACATTTCTCTCCAGTCCTTCCACTAACCTTCCCATCTTCTTTAGCATCCTTGTTTTTTTGCACTGTAGATTTCCTGGCCTAGTTAGAAAGTGGTGCTGGCCCACTTGTAATTTCTCAGTTCTATAACCATACCATGTTGTCAGTCTCCCAGCCTGTGGATAATTTAAAAATCAAACAAAAAGAACCACCTTATGTTTGTATCATCTAGAAATAATTCTGTTTGAATATGCAGAGTATCTCAAGAAATTAGTAGTTCCTTGTTTTTCTTTACTACCATACTCCCTTTCTTGGGAGAGATGTGCTGTTGGACTCAATCTCTTCTACAAGATGACCTGAAGAATGTGACATCTTCCTATTCTTATCATTGAATCACAATATAACTAGTTTTAGAGCCAAAAGAGTAAATCATGAAAAACTATTCATGAAATATTCATTATTCTACTTTCAAATGTGTGCATAGAGGATGGTAGAAGAGAATTAGAGTAGGAGAAATAGATGGGTATAAAGAAAACAGACTCTAAAACATATTAGCTCTATCATCAGAGGATATGTACTTGTTGCAAATTCACCCACCCTTCTTCCCCACTACTGATTTCAATGAAATTCCTTTTACTTAGTCACTGATAATAGAAGCATAGACATAAGGAAAGAGTTTGAACCTCAGGACAGAATTCTCATCCCTGACCTCACACTATATTCAAATCTGTTCCTCTCTTCCTGTACTCACAGTAGCAGTGAGATGGCTTACTACATTACACCACACCCTTATCATCTTCCATCACACATTACCATGTTCTTCACTAAAATTTGGCTTCTGTTCCCCCTCTCCAGTCTACCTGTTTGTATGTAACGCCAGCTGTCAACTGAGAACCTTTGACTAGATGCCCATTCAAGTGTTTCAAGTACACTGACAGATAAGAAAGCTTTGTCTGTTTAGAACAGATGGAAGTTCTGGGCAGGGTGAAATGGGTGTTACCTGATCCATATTTGGCACATATGTATAAACTTCAGCCAAAAATCTAAGAAACATCATTACAAATAGGGAAGATTCTTCAATCTTTATCCTTTTTACTCCTTATTAAAAATTCATTAAGAACTTAGATTAAATATTTAAAACCTGTTTTGTGGATAAAATCCACTTATAATTGTTGTATTAATATTATAGACTAATAAATTGGAAAGCATCTGTTGCCCATATTAGCTGATCAAATTCTTAATGATAAGAAACAATGTTCTGTTGACTTTTATAAATTCAAATACTGCTTTTCAGTAGTTTGAGTGGGATTATTTAAATAGCCTCCTTGATAAGAATTAGGTCCTTCCATATGGTTTCTTAAAGAGAAACTGGGCCATTCAGTTAAATGCGTTCCATGACTACCATGATCAGCAGTATGCACTGTGGTCTATAGGGGCACAGTGAGAAATACCAAGTTATGTGTGGAAAAATGGTTTACGTTTTTCTGGACAAAGTTATATTTGAAATAAGTTATGAGATATACCAGAAGGTTGGTGAATAAAATATGCAGAGGACAAGGGAAGAAAGGTGAGGTACAATCAAGAAAATGGAATACCATATGGACCTGATATGTTTGAAGAAATATAGGTAAACCTATGAGTTTGATTTGAGAGGAAAAACAGCAGGAAAGGATTTATTCTTTACTCAGAAACATATGATATCACAGATGAATTTTTTCTAGGGAATGGTATGGTCATATTCAAATTTTACAAATATCCATTTTGAATTAGTATGGAAAAGTCATAGAAGTAGAACAAGGAGATACTGGTTATATGTCATTGAATATAGCATACTCATACAGTTGTGGTATTGTGTGGCATATAGCTTTATATTGATTGGCCCAGGTTATGCCTTTTCTTAGCAAAGCATTATTATTAATAGATGTATTAAACTAAGTTAAGATTGGTTTAGTACAAAGTACTTCCCTGTTGGACATCATCTTGTCCAATACCCTGCTGTACTGAACAGTCCTCAAACATACAGGTGGTAAAATCTTAAAAACAGAATCTCTATTTACTTTACTTTTTCATGATTCAATGTAACAAGCAATTGTTTTTTTAAGAACAGAAAGTAGGGTGTTCACTAATAAAAAACAAAAGAAGTGGCCAAAACTTAAACAGGTGAGGAGGACACATTCTCTGGTAGGGGTGGAGGGAGAAGTATCAATTGCTACCTGGTAGAGCAGTAAGTTGAAACATAATTGCCAGTGACTTGATCTGCAAGAAAGCATGAGGCCTGTAGCCCACCAGGACTAGATTTGGAAGAATCACAAGATTGGGGATGTGGAATGATATGTTACTAGTTCATGAAATATATCTACAAATGCAAGCTGTAGTTCTCTATTTGCACTATAGATTATCTCTAGTTGTAGAAAGAGTCTTTTAATGGTAGTCCTACTTTTAATTATGTAAATTCATATTCTAAGGTAAAATAGAACAGATTTGATAAACCTATGATTTTGCAACAGAGGAATTTGTCAGACTTTTCAAAAGAAGCATACAGGTAACTTATATTGATCCTTTTGTTTCATTAAAAACATTTATAGCAAAAAGTTTGGAATGGTTGCATGGTAAGTTTCATGTGGACAAAAAGATATTACCTCTGGAAATATTTGTATAAATTAAGTAAAAATCCTAAATTGAGACTATCCTGAATTTGACATTTGCTCTGGGCTTACTAAGTGAGCTTTCATTAAAAGCGAAGGGATATTGAATTTATAGGGGAGGAAATGGAAAAGTGTTAATGCCTTAGATCAGATTCTCTAAAAACAGAGACAATGTTCTTGGGAAAAGTACTGATTGAGGGACAGTAATTAAAAGAAGAATATAAGATGCAAGAAAGGTCACAGAAAGAAAGTGAAATAGGGAAGTTGTCCTTGCAGAGGATCAACTTCAGCCTGATCCCAAAGGCAAGCTTTGGAGAACAAATTAAACCAAATAATTTCTACCATCTAGTGAAAGAGGCCAGGATTTGTCATTCCTTTGGTGGGAAAGGTAATGTTGTATAACAAGGCAGGCAGATCTAATCTCTGCAAGTGAAGAAGTATTCTCTAAAACAGATGGAGGAACTCTGCATATAAACAGTTCATCTAGCTCCTGGATGAGAGCATCACACTGGTGGAGAGAGGCAGGGGTAAGGGACATCAACAGCATTAGCCACTAATCTGAAAACTAGATTTGTGAATTTAGAGGGTAATTATGTATTCACTACATATGAATCTTCCACAAGATGTCACTTATATGTGTGCCACCATATTTAAACTAAATTAAATGTTCAAATAGTACTATAAATGTCATAGAAACACCATCGTTTTCTTAAATAATCTTTCCAAATTACTCAATTTTTAAATTTTAATTGTAAAAATATACAGTTACTATTTAAACAATAAATGCCCACTTCCAAATTTTCATAGTACAATTTAAATCCTTGTAAAATAGGAGTTACAGTGGAAGTGCTGAGACAAACTTAATTATAGCACTGGGGAAAGTAATGCTCTAATAGCTAAATAGTCGATTGTATTTCAAGTGAAGAAACAATAAAATTGTAAACCATGAAGTGCAGGTGATGAGATGGGACATATGTCTCAGGCATTCAACCTTGATGATAGTGACAATTTTCAGACATAGTTAGATTCTTAATCAAATAACTTGATCAGGTACAAAGAGTTATCATCCCCAGTGGCCATTAAAAACATGGCTTAAGTGGTGTGAATGGGACTCATGTTTTTTATTTCCTTCTATTGCATATGAGTTTCCAACAGTAAATACAGGACCACTTCTAAAAAGAACACTACTTGCTGTCATTTTAATCTTTTTTCATATTTGATAAAAATTAAAAACATCAAAGATTTTAGTCATACAGAGTCCTTAGCAAATGAGATAACTAAACATCTGTTTATAATTATACTATTCTTTGAGAAGCAAATCAAAAGTTATTTTTTTCTGGAGAATAACTCATTGATTCAAGTAAAAATGGAAGGTTTTCTGGATAATAGATGAAGAAAATTTTCTGCCCAGTGTAATGTCCTGTGGTTACACATCATGAAGAGTAAACAACTATATGAAACTAATTTAGTCTGTTATATTCATTGCAAAGTTTCCCCTTAAATGAAATAAAATACAAGAATAAGTACAAGATATATTTGTTAGTCATAAATTATTGTCTTCTTAAAAATAAACATTTTTAAGTTGTCTATCACATGTACAATACCAATCAGATTGTAGCATCTTTTAATTACAGCCTAAAATGTGGTAGAACAGATTTGGGTATATATGAGATTCATTGTCTTATTTACCTCTTCTTGTTCAGTTTGAGATTTTTTTATTTCAAATTACATGGCCCCCTGTTCCTGATATACAAGACTGAAAAAAAAGAAGAATGAAAAGGAATGAATATATATATATATATATGCACATATATATATACATCAATGCAAACATTCATATAGATATAAATGTGCTATATATATATTATATAAGTACATGTGGATTATATATACATTATATATGTATGCTTACAGATATGCAGTTGGTATAAGCACTAGTGAAATTTACATGCATGCATGTATATACATATACATGTATACTTTGCATACAGAGTATACATCTTATAAAAATATTATTTACATCTACATAAATAAGGGCTAAGTTTCTTTGTTCATCACAAATGATGGAAACCAAGTATATTTTTATAAGTATTTTAAATTCTCCCAATATACTAATAAAAGTTATTCCTCATGATTTATGTTCCATATTTAATAATCTGGTTATCTTTTATCAGTTATGGGAGATAAAAAGATCATGGATATTTTTTCAGGAAGGCAGGATGAGATATAAGTGAGCCTGATAGCCAGGAAAAGAAAGAACACACTTGTGTTTCATGGATTACAGAAATAGCACGTGAAAGACTCACTCCTGCCCTCATCAAGATTATAGCACAAACCATGAGGATTTTCATGAAGTCAGAAAGGAAGACATGCTGTAGTCTTTTCTCACTTTTTGCTAGGCTACAATCCCAGGATTATCAGAGGATAATCAACAGGTTGAGGGCAAAGCTGAAGGCAGAGAAGTTTTTCTTCCATTTCTGTTTAATAGATTGTGGGAAGATTGTGGGAAGACAGACATATATAATGAGTATCCTAACATTTTATTCCCTTTGAGAGTAAAATAATCTTTGAGATGTGATGTGGTGAGGCAGAAGAAAGGCCAAGGTTCTCTTCAGCTGCCATGTCACATGAATAATATCTCATGTTCTCTTTGTAGGGTTGTGTAGGATCTGAGGATGCTCTCAGGTAAGCATCTCAGGGATTTTACTCAAGTGGGAGAGAAATCACTCTGCAAAAGAAATCTTCAGAGCAGAACACCTGGGTCACATTTTAGGAGAATACACAGTGCTAGCAATAGCCAAATGAGCGTAATGTGATTCCTCTGGGAAGTAAAAGTGCAGATTGCAGCAGCCACCCATTTTACTGTACAATGAAGGTTTT
The DNA here is from genome assembly GCF_047511655.1 of Castor canadensis. Classification (NCBI taxonomy): domain Eukaryota; kingdom Metazoa; phylum Chordata; class Mammalia; order Rodentia; family Castoridae; genus Castor; species Castor canadensis. Next base: position 59,913,256 of record NC_133386.1, read on the forward strand.
TCCCAGCCTTCTCCAGTAACATGAACTGGATAGGTTCCTTAACATATGCAAATTTCCATGTGCAGGCGCCACCTTAAAAAGAATCTAGAGATGAAACTTGAGTCTGAAATACTAAAATATCACAAATTGAATTGCATAAATTTATGGTAAAATTATTTGGACATTCTGCACTTATCAAATTGGATTATACTGTACTTGCAATATGTGTGTATGCACATATGTATTTGTATGTAAGTGTATTTGATATTACAATTCCCTACAATTTGAGGGAGAGGTTCATGAGAAAGACAAGATCAATTACATAAGCATTAATTGAAATATTTTTTGTTCATATGAATATACTGTGGATAAATCTGAAACTTCATCATTGTAGCATTTAGAAATTCCATTCGGAATGGTTCTCAAACCAAAATATACAACATGAGTATGAAACTCCAGAGTATCTAGTGGTTACTTCTTGTCACGTCTCTAGAAACTACCCTACATACTAAGGGAAATTTGCACTTCCAATTTTGTTTTTAATTCATGGAGAATTGAGACTTATTCAGTTATGGTTCTAAAGTCTGAAAGGTCCAATATCATGACCTCAACATCTGTCCAGCATCTGGTGAGGTCCTTGCTTCATAATGATATGGTAGAAGACACCACATGGAGAGACAGAGCAAAAATGCACTCACAGTTTTTAATTAATAGCAACTCATCCAAAGAATAGTATTCTTGCTTTTAGCCAGATAATCTAATAGTATCAGGAAACAAATTACAACACAAGTAATTAGGTCATGTATTGATAAGGACCCTGAGACTCTGAGAGATTAGATGATGACTTGTTAGCCTTTAGCAAGTAGCAGGAGACCTGGAGTTCAATTGCATTGACTATTGTGTTTTTAACTTCACAGTACTGATTATAACATTTTCAAATACAGGATAAATATTTGATAATTTTCATAGTAATAAGGAGATGATTTCTGGGTGAAAGCAGAGGAGAGTTCTCATTTTGAGAACTCTATGGAGAAATGAGACATAAAAAATAAAGATTAGTAAAAATGAGGCTGCCTTTCCCCAACTCTGAATTGGTGTATATCATTGATATTTGGGTTTTTGATCACCAGTCATTTCACATGAATATTAGAACAACACATACATTTCTAAAAGTAGTTTAATAAAAATTTCTGCAGTCATTTCCTTAAAAATAGCAAAATGAAAATCAAAAGTATAAGTCTCACTGATAAAGAGAAATGTATAGTCAAATGAAGAATGCTAAATACTGTAATGGTGATGTGGAAATGACTTTCATTTTATTATAAAAAGCTAAAGGAAAAACAACTAAGAATAACTACAAGTAAAAAGTTTATTAATGGTTACACAATAGCAAGCTGTAAAATTGTATCGTGAATAACAAAATATGGGTGCAGAATAAAAGTGTAGAGTTTTTATATGATTAAAGTTAAATTGGTTATCAGTTGAAAGTAAACTATTACAAATATGGTTTCATAGCCTAATGATAATCATAAAAATTCTATAGAACATACCCAAACAATAAAGAAAAATGAATCAAATTATATCTCTACAAAAATCTGAAACATACAAAGGAAGACAGCAAAAGAAGAAAAAAAGAGGAACAAAACATCTACAAGACAGAAAATAATGAAATAAATGACAATAGTAGACTCATCACTATCAATAATTATTTTAAATGTAAATGGTTTAAATTCACCAATCATAATTCACTGAGTAATTGAATTAATAGGAAAAAATAAGACCCATATATCTACTATCTAAGAGACTCATTTCAAATTTGACACATGTAAACTAAAAGTGAAGGAAAGGGAAAATTATTAATAAAAAAGGTAACCAAAGGAGAGTAGAGATAAGCTATGCTTATATTATATAAAATAACCTAATTCAAATCCCTACCTTAAGAGAAAAGGAAAGGGAATATAATGACAAAATGATAATTTACTGGGAATATATAATTATAATTATAGGTATCCAATATAAATGCTCTTAAATATATAAAGCAAGCATTGACAGAACTGAAGGGATAAACAACCATACAATATTATAGAGGATTTTAATATCTCACTTTCAATAACAGAACATCAGGCAGAAAAATCAATAAGGAAATAGTGAACTTGGAGATCATGGTAGACCTCAAGCTTCTAACAGCCAAATACAGAATACTCACTAGAAGCAGAATTCACTTTATGCTCAAGTGCACACAAAACCTTCTCCAGGAGAGATTACATGTTAGATCACAAAACAAATCTCAAGAAATTTAAGAAAATTGAAATCATACCAAGTATATTTTAAGCAAAATAGATCAATAAATCAATCACAGAAAAATATTGGAAATTCAAAGATAAGTCAAAATTAAACAATACACTCCCGAATAATCAACTTTTCAAAGAAATCTAAAAGGAAAAGGATAGAAAATACGAATATCTACCTTAAGTATCCACATAGTAGGCATAGTAGGATTCAATCTGAAGGATTTTACATGTACTACTGGAAGTGCTTCTAAAATTCTAAAACTTCCCCCAGCCTACAGTTTAACAAAATGGTGTTTCAAGTTAAGACTGCACATGATAGGTTTATTACATTCAGTCTTCTCCAGAATATTTCTTTTTTTTAATTTATTATTCATATGTGCATACAAGATTTGGGTCATTTCTCCCCCCTGCCCCCACCCCCTCCCTTACCACCCACTCCGACCCCTCCCTCTCTCCCATATAATAGTTGTACAGTGGAATGTACTGTGATATTTACATATGTGCTTACAATATACTAAATTCACCTCCCTCCATCATTCTCCCTTCCTTTTAAAGTGTATTTTGATAGTCCAGGGGGGTTTTGTCTTGGTACTCCAGGCCTATATATATTGTGCTGTAATCAAATTAACTCCCCCTACTACTTACTCTTTCTCTATCACCATGCTGCCCTAATATCCAACAGTACATTATATTCATAAATAGATGGGTTGTTTCAATATTTTCCTTTCTCTAACTCTTTTTTTTCATTTAATTAGTTATACAAAAGAGTTTGAGCTGGGTGTTGGTGGCTCACACCTGTAATCCTAGCCCCTTAGGAGGCAGAGATCAGGAGGATAGCAGTTTGAGGCCAGCCCTGGCCAATAGTTCATAAGACCTCATGTCTAATATAGCCAGAGCAAAATAAACTGGAGGTGTGGCTCAAGTACTAGATTGTCTGCTTTGCAAATATGAAACCCCTAATTCAAACCCTAGTCCCACCAAAATTTTTAAATGCATGCATTTACATACATTCATATAGTATACTTTGATCAAATTCACCCCATCTATTATTTTCTTCAAGCACCTCCTCTTCCTCACCTTTTAAACAGTTTTAGTGGGTTCCATTATGCTCTTTTCATACATATATGTAATGTGCTTTGATCAAATTCATTCCCATCACTCTCTACTTTGTTTCTCCTAAGTTAGAAGACATTCATTCTGTCTTAAGTACTTTCACCTTAGCTATATTAATTCTAGGTGAATTCATTTAAAATATTTGTTTTGTACTCAAATGTTTAAAGAAAAAACAGTTGATGGGAAAAAGTATAATGTCAGTCATTTCAAATCAACTTTTCAGTTTATTTTATTATACATAGTATAAATTAAGGATAAAAAATCCACAATCTTTTTCCATAATTTTATTTTTGGTCCAGATAAGAGCAGATTTAATTACATTTTCATCACAAAAATTTGGACTAGGTAGACAAAACACTATTCTTGGATTAATAGAGAACTGTTAAAGTGACAATACCTTTTATCTAATAATCATCTTGTACTTAAAGATAATTCAAAATTTTAGAAATGAAAAGTTTCAATAATTAGGCAGAAATCTCAAGCAGAGCTGTGAATAGACTTCACGAAGTCTCTGAGTTTGTGGACTCTTGAAGGGTTTCAGATAAAATTACCCATTTGATGTTTGATTTCTTCTGTTAGAACTCTACCAAGTGGCTGCAGTCTGTCTGAAATCCTACAATGATAGAAAGAAGAACCATCTCTTGGGGCAGCCTATACCATCAGAATAATAAAATGTACATTTTTGTAAGTAAAAATGTGTTTTCTATTTTCAGTAACTATATCCCATTGTATCATATGAAACAATATTTTCTTTATGATTCTGTTATTTAATCATAAACCATATATTACCACATTTCTCCTTTCTTCCGTTTTATGAAGATGTGAAGTCTTGGTTCCAGTTAAGGAATCTCCACATCTTCAGCACTTAATATGAAGCCAGGCATATTCAATAGATATGCTGCTCGTTCCAAAAGTAGACTCACCATTTTGATAGAAAATTTGTGGTAGGTATTATAGAAAGTGGGAAAGGAGTTAGTGAGGAATGAATAAAAGGACAGCTATGGACAGAGCCAACATTGACCTGACACTCAAATCAAAAGCTAGTTCTGGAACCAAGAAGATTATTTAACTTGGGCACTAGTAGCACTGGTGATGTCCAAACAGGGAAGATTGTTTTTAATCTGTGGGTGTTTAAATAGAAGTAGCGATCAAGGGCTGTGCTAAAGTATTGCCTAGCATGTGTCAGACCCTGGGTTCATTCCCAGTAACACACACACACACACACACACACACACACACACACGCAATCAGGAATATATAAATTTGATATTATTCATTTTCAGAATCACAACACTGCTAAGTAATGCTATAATAAAAATATAAAAAGATTTAACATAGCCATCTTTGTAAATGCACAGTAAAGTTCAAAATGTAAACACTATTTTTTAAAAAATATTCTGTATTTTAACTGTGTGAATGTGAATTTCCTGCCTGTGATATTATACTATAGTTCTGCCATATATTACAATGGGAGAACTGAGTAAAGGGTATGTGGAATCTCAAATACTATAGAATTGCATGTAAACTTGGAAATTAAAAAATTTATAATAATTTAATAAATAACTTTAAATGAAAGTTTTGATTTAAAAAACACATTCAGAAATTAAAAATTGGTTTATAAAGAACATATAAAAGATTTTCCGCTTGGCATATACCTACAGTTTTTAAAAATCTCTTTGTATATGAAGCCTGAAAAGTGAACTAAAAGAACTTCATCACACACTTTCTTTGTAGCCACTGCTACCAACTTTTAAATATTTCCTGTTATATCCATTGGCAGAAGAGGACATGCCCCTGCAGCATCCAATGCTCCAAACCAGTAGTTGTCAACTATTTTCTCATAGAACTTTCACATGCTCTAGAGGACTGAGAGGAGAGCTGAGTTGAAGCTGGAGCTGTGCTGGGGCACAGCATGACAAGTGCCCCAAGCCACCACCATCAATTACTCAATCAAATATCTTAGTAGTACATTGCCACATCTTTCCAATGAGAATGACTTACTCATTAAACATGTGACATTGAATTCCTTCATGCAGTTCAAATCCTCAACACTGACATGACTAATGCAGACATATATTTCCTTCACTACCATCACAATAGATTACAATTTAGCAATTGGTTCAAAGGTGCTAATGGTTTTATCACTTCCATTTACATGCCCTCAGTTACATCTGCCATTTAGTAAGTCTGTTTTTGTCCTTAGACCCTACATATCTACATGGAAACATCACAATTAAACACCCTGTGTAGCTAACTTAAACAAACAAAAATGACATTTTTTTATAAAAACAGAACAGAAAGGTCTTGTTTCAGGGTGGTAACAGTGGGAGGAAGGAAGACATAAGGAAAGGACATAGAAAGGTAAATATGGTCAAAATATTGTGTACACATGTATGTAAATGGAAAAATGAGACCTGCTGAAACTATTCCAGGAATGGGGAGGGAGAATAAAGGAGAATAATTGAGGGGGTGAATTCAACTACAATATATTGTAAGAAATTTAGTAAATGTTAATATGTATCTCCAGTAAAAGAATAATAAAATAAAATATAAAAAAAAGAATTGAAGGAATTTTAATGAAATGCCAAGGCAAAAGTGACCAACTTTTTCTCCATTAAGTTAAATAGACAAGTAACTACCGTCTTGGCTCAATAGAAAACATTATAAATAGGGGAAAATCCTGTAATACAACTGATACTGGGAAAAGAAGCAATGAGTAGATTTCTGGATGCAAGTAGGACACCAGATCAGAGTACTGATAAGTAAACCATATTTGAAGTTACAAAGGAGGAAAGGGGGAAAACACGTCTTCCCATGAGGAAACCACAGAAAGTACTTTATTCACACTATAAAGTGGCTCTGACATTGGCATTTGGAGAAGGTAGTTTCTCCAGCAAGCTTGTCATGTAGTTCCAGTAGAGACTGCAGATGTCCCTCCTGCTTTCCAGTGTGCCTCCCATTTGTAGAGAGACAGACTGGAGGAGACCTTCAATCTTGAAGAGCAAACACACATTAGTTCCTATATTTATGGCATACTCTTATTTAACAAATTAGGATGAAGAGGAATGAATAAACAATCACATCTAGGCATGTTTTGTTGAAATTGTAGATAATAAAAATGAACACCAGAGTCTAACAGATTTCCAAGAAGAAATATAGATCTGGATTCTTCATCACCATCATTGTGCACAAGAAATATAATATAAAATATTCTCAAAATTTTAAGGGCCAAAAATGTTCTCTTCAAGCAAGAAATCCATACCATGAAAAATTAAGAGTGAATTTTTAGACAGAACATACCTCAGAATTTTTCCAAAATGTGTTAAATAATGTACTACTGGATTTCAGAAATAAAATGTGTGGTAGATTTCCTGAAACATTTTTAAAGACAGTACTCCTCAACATAATGTAGAAAGCCTAAAAAAGGAATCTTGGGAAAATATTAATAACTATAGCACTAACATGCACCAGTTCAAAAATAAGTATATATTGTACAAATATGAATAAGTACATACTGACAGTTGTATAACAGACCCACAAACAATCACAGACTCAGATGAACACATGAAGAATGACTTCAAGGAGAAAATGGGATTGAACATTGATCACATTTTTTCTGGTAAAACCAGGAAGGTAAATGTTATACAGTAATAATAATAAATAGAACTGGAAATTGCAAAGAAAATTAGAAGGGAATGATGTGATCAGTATGGAAAATAAATAAAATGGTCTGCAATTTTGAAACAGCTATAACATTTTTGAAAAATGAATCTGTATTTGTGTTATTAAAATATTCTCCATGGTTTGATCAAGAACTTATGGCTTATAGCACATGTAACTAAGTATTTTCATAATATTTGTATTTGTTTTTTCAGTGCAATACTAGAGGTTGAACCCAGGACCTTGCACACAGTCCATTAGTATTCTACCAATTAGCTACAATCTCTGCCCCATATTACATTTTGACCTATGGCTTTCATGTGTATTTATGTATTGAATTATCATGATATAATGTCTGTGTGATAAAAAAACTAAGATTATAGAATAGTTGGTTATGTTATGATGAATATCCCAATTAATTTTTCTAGAAAATTAATTAGTATAATGAATAAAGGAATCATTTTGTATAACACTGAGTAAATTAGTTAGAATTATTTTCAAGTTACATTCTACTTTTAAATTATGTATTTCTTACCCCTCTGGAGTAAACCTTTTTACCCATGTCTTTCTCATGCTCATGATTTGACCCTTATGTTAATTAGTTACATTAATCAGGGCTGTGGAAGGGAAGGGCAGTGCAGGTGTTTCCTCTGCTGTTAATGTCAAAACATTATTATTGAAAAGTGGAATCAGGATGGGGACAGGCTCTGGATGAGGAGATTTTAATTTTAATATCTTCAACATTTAAAACATCTTCTACATTCCTCAAATATATGTTTTTATTTATGGTGATGAATATGGTAGGCTGTGGCTGATTGGTTTAAAGTATTTGAATCTTGGTGGCAAATAAAATTTTTATTTTAACTGTATTAATATTTTGTCTTATTCTAATAAGACAAAATATTTTATATTTAATTCTCCCTTTTCTGCCTCCATATATGGTAAAAAACCTAAAGATTCATTGTTAGCATTATTACTATTATTATTCTTGTCATTTACACGAATGGGCCTTCCTGTCTCTAAAGGAAATGTGTTCAGCATGATGATTATTTTAAGCTAAGATTATGTAAAATAAATTGGCTAAAATGATAAACTTAACTAAAAGATCTGCCATGTCACATGCAAGCATAGAAAGTACTGACGTGCTTGGTTGTTATGTTGGCATCTCCGAAACATAAAATATGATTTCAAATGTGAAGGAGATTAAAAAGGAAAATAATTAGTATTTATTATCTCATTATTAGATATCATATTTAAATAGCATAATTCCAAAATATACGGCTGTTCATTTAAAAGGCAAACTAATATTTATTGCTTGAATATATGTATATATGTTAATTTAGTGGCATAGCATAAATAATGCTATAATGTCTCCTATGAAATTATTTATTTAGTAATATAGAATTATATCATGGAAATATAAATATGTACTTTTTTACTTTAGATTTTATAGAACTCAAGTCAGATTTCAGAAAAATTTCCCATTACCTCCTATAACTATGCAGGTTACAAAAGAAATATCATAATCTTTAGTGAAAAATACTTTACCAGTTACACTGCTAGAACTAAAGATTATAACTTTATAAATAGATTTGTTCATTAAAGTACAAAGTATACTATCATATGATAGTACACTTTAGTATATCAATAAACTATTTCATTTATTTTTTGATAAACATTCTAGAATTCAGTTTTATAATATATGTGTATTTTAATATTGAGGTAATACTTTCATACTAGTTAAAATTACATACTTATAAGTAATCTTATTTGACATTTACTATTTATTTAAAAATTCATAGAGTATAGTTTACCACTTGTTTTTTTTCTCCCCTTCTTGTTTCATCTTAGAATACTAAGTATTACAAAGGAAACACTCCTACTGCCAGGTTGCATTTTTGTACTGGTGACAAGCACTTTATGTACATTGCTGTAAGCCGGAGGAATATCTGAAGGTTTTAAAGATCCATCAAGTATCTACTGAAAGAGAAATTCAAGATTTTTTTAGCATAATTCTTTCAGAACATAAATGAGAATCTTACAGGGGTTTCATATACAGCAACAAATACCCATGCCTTAATAAAAAGATTAACAACCACAGAGTAATAATTATTAATAAAATAAAATTTTTTCAGATAGATCAGGCAAGGTGACACATCTGTCATCCCAGCTATGCAGGAGGCATAAATAGGAGAATAGCTGTCCAGGCCAGCAGGGGGAGTAAAGTAGGATACCCTATTTAAAATACAAAGTAAAAAGGGCTGTGCTGTGGTTTAAGTGGTAGAACAAGTGCAAGGCCCTGACTTCAAACACCAGCACTGCCAAGGAAAAATTGTTCCAGATAATGAAAGTTGGAAATGTCCTCCTAAGAATGTTGCATGACTGCGAGATAAGGGCTGAAGGACCTATGGCTTCTCTCTGTACAACTCAGTATGGACAAAGCATAGCGATCTTGGGTATGAGCGTTCACATCTGGGAATCGCAAGGCCTCCCCTCTACTGTGGTTATGAATGCTGTGTCTGCCTTTGTAAATTCTAAATGCAGTACGTGCTCATTTAGAGCTACTGTTTCCTAAACTGAGTCTTCGTTCTTAACCAAAGAGTTGCCATAATTTAATCAGAGGGATAAAGTCATTTTTCATAGTTGAACTGTGTATTTCCAACCCAAAGCTCAGATAGATATTTTGGCAAAAACCAGACCAAAGTCAACAACAACAATAAAAAAAACACAGCACCTACACTGGTCAGCTTAACATTGCTACAAAAAAAAAAAAAAAAAAGAACTTGAATCAACCAACTTACTCTATAAGAGAAAAGGTTTATTTAGCTCACAATTTTGGAAATTCAAATTCCAAGACCATTGGTTTGATCTCGAGCATGAAAAATTGTCAGGAGCATCTGTTGGAGCAAGCCATCAGTGCTTGAACAGAGACACAGAAAGAGGACACCCTCTGTGAGGGTGTCCCACAATCTCTTTTCAGAGAAGCCTCCAAGTGACTTAAATGTCTCCTACTAGGCTCTACCTCTTAAAGTTCCAAAGCAGAAATCTGGGAATCAGGTATTTGAGGGACACTCAAATTGTACCCAAAATACAGCACTCATTAAAAAAAAAAAGAATCCTAAAGGGCACAGTGACTCATATAATCCCAGCTATTCAGAAGGTGAAGATTGAGAGGATTGCCATTTGAGGACAACCTAGACAAAAATTTAGTGAGAGCCCTTCTCAACAAATAAACCAAGTGTGATGATTCATGTCTGTAATCTCAACTACATGGGAAACTGTAGGTAGGAAGATAGTCCCAGGATAGCCTTGAGCAAAAACATGAGATTCTATCTGAAAAATAACTCTTAAAAAAACAAAACTCTTCATCTTAAAGTATAAAAGTATTCTCTAATGTTATTTACAGAGTCAAACAAATCTTTTGAAAAGGCAAAGTGCAAGTTATATCTATAACTAAGTACGATCTAACTCCATAAAATGAGACCTGAAATCTGTAAATAGCTTTGCTTATGAAAGTTAGCACAATGAACAAACTTAAAGATTATTTTTATCTAATGTTAGTTTTCAGACTCCACATTCTGCCATGCATTTGCAAAGTAAGCAAAGGTCATGTTTACCAGTCTAGCTCTCATAGTGCCAAAAAATGTGAGAATTATAGAGAGGAAAAGAGTCATCAGATATAATTAGCAGAACTGTGAAAAATGAAGCTCATGTGTCTTAATGAAACTGAATACTAAAAAAGCAACTTTTTTGTTTAATCTCAAGTGTTTGAGAGTAATTTTTAAAAATTTTTTTACTTACTTTAATTAGCAAATAGCCATTGTAGAATCTACGTGTAAGACATACTACTAGAAATTTGATAATCAAATGAATAATTTAGCATAGAAGAAGCATTTTAAAGCAGGACAAAGTAATTGTACAGAATAAGAATTATAAGGATTTGTAATAGAATTTTCATTTTTTAGATGTTTAGCTAATGACCACAAGCCAAATATACTGTTAAGTTCATTCTATGAAGGAATGACCTGAACTATGAAATCAGTTTCAGAAAAATGAAAATGAAAGTAGTAACTTGTAAGGAAAATATTCATTTATTTGGAAATATAATATTATAACAGTCTTTATAATGACAACATAGGTGTTTTCAAGTGGTACGGAAAGTGTGGAAATCATATTAGACCATCAATAAGGATATTTCTTCCTTTAATCAACTTCTGTAAATCATTCTGATTCCTAAAGAATTAAGTCTTTTTTGCTCACTTTAAATTAAGAACATTTAAGGGAATTTATATTTATATATACAGTATATAGAATAAAGTATATTTACCAGCCTAATACTGATTTATTGTTCCCAGTGGTATATGTGTGAGAAATCCTGGAGCTTTCTCTGAATGTTGAGTATAAAATTGAGTCTACAAAGCTGATCTTATAAAAGTAGAGACTAGAATGATAATTCCCAGAGGCTAGGGTGGAAGGGCAGAGTTTTGGTAGATGTTGATCAAATATAAGATTTATATTAGATAGTAAAAATCATTTGGGGAGATCTGTTGCACAACATGATGGTTATAGTTAGTGTGTTAAACTTTCCATTGCTGTGACAAAACACTTGATACAACAACTTACAATAAGGAAAGATTTATTTTAGAGCACAGTTTTAGAGGTTATATTGTATATATACTACTTGGTTCTATTGATTCTGGGCCAATGGTGCGATAGAACATCATGGTTTCGAAAGCATTGGTAGAAGCCATTCAGCTCATGGTGGATGGAAATAGAAAGAAAGGGCCTGGGTACCATGTATAACCTTCAAAGGCACAATCCCTGTGACCTTCTTCCTCCAACCAGGCCCCTACATCCTAAAGTTTTCACCATCTTCCAAAAACAGCCTCAGTAGCTAGGCACCAGGCATTCAACACATGTGCCTGTAGGGGACATTTCATAACCAAGCCCTAGCAGTTAACAAGATCTTGTATTCTTGAAAGATGACAAAGAAAATGCTAACTATTTGAGGCAATGCATATGGTAATTAATTGGATTTTCCAACCTGCATAGACTTTCAAACAACATGCTGTGTATCATAAATGAATACAATCTTATCTGTCAAGCTGAGAAAACAATTTATAAGGACCCAAGACTTCTTAATGTAGTATAGTATACTACCTGAGGTCTGGCAATAGAAAAAGGATGTTATATAAATCTGAGTAAAATAAATTAATCAGTAAAAAAGTGATACATTTCTTTGTGAATTAATCTATTATTGATTGCTTGATAATTAATAATTGTTATAATGGAATTAGTTCTCAAGCTCTAACCTTTCTCCTCTACTTGCCACACTTTGTGGAAAACCAGCTTCCACATTCCAAAATCATCCTTTACAGAGTCAGTTGATGTACCTTCCCAGAATGACACTTTCATCATTCTCTTTTCCATTATCTGATACTTTTGTTCATGTAAACTCTGGCTCTAAACGCTTCAATTTTATGTTTCTTTGCACTTGCTCCCCATCTTCTATTCTAGAATGGGTCAGGTTGCTAATCTCAACACTTATTCTACACCCTTTCTTTTTATTTATAAAGTCCTTCATGTTCTCTAAATTTATTTAAATCTCATTCATTTTAAGAGCCAATCCTAGTTTTTTCTATTTTCAGGAAAATTAACAGATTAAGGTTGATGTTCAAAACTTCCCAGGATTTCATAAAGACAATATGGGATAAACTTCATATGAATTAGGGCAAATATTGTTGAGATAAAGAATACACAATTTTAATTTTAACTTAAATGTCAATTAACTTATTGTGACCATAGAAATGCACTGCTCAGGTATCCTGCTGTAGGAAGGACAAATAACATGATATGAAAGAAAGAGATTATCCATAAAGAAGCTACAAGAACTGGCTACATTTAGTAACGGAAGCCAGGAAAGTATGTTGGAACTGGATTTTGTGAGTGACAAATTGCAAGAAAAGCGGAAAGAATTTCAGTGTAGATAGATAAGACATCCAACTGGGTGAACTCTAATAAAGTAGCATTAAATATTCTGGAGAAAGCCCGGAGAAAGTGATGGTCAATGCTGAGCAAAATAGAATTGTCTGAGTTTCCCTGCAGATGGTACAAGTAAGGGGATGTGAAGATGCTTTAATCTCATGGTAAAAGACACACCGTGAGATTATAGTCCACGGATGGACCCAGAGAGCACACAGCTCACAAAGATCATTAAGAATATCACTTTACCTCACCATTCCAGCTCCATCAGAAACAGAATGGATTCTGGAGAATTACTGTTACCTACAACTAACTTATCCAAACAGAAATGTTGGTTGTAGCCCTTATTCCAAATGTACTATTATTACTGGAGAAAATTACTGAACACATAGTTCACATACATACATACATGGCACACAGCCACTGATTTGATGAGTGCATTATTTTTTCTTTCATTGAAAAAACAGAACTAGAAATACATTTAATTCACATGGAGTGGAAAATAATAGCCATTTTCTGTTGTGCCTAAATGCTTCCTTATATAATAAAGTAGTTTGAAGCGATCTACACCACATGGATATTCGTGGAATACACACTGATCCAATATGTTGATGACATTATGTTGATCCAATAGTCATACAAGGAGGTTAGTACACTGAAGATTCTTTTTAGTCACACACCCTCAAGAAGACACATGATAACCCTACACAATTTGAAAAGTATACCAGTTCAGTAAGGGGTCGGGATCTAGTTCTTAGGAGAAAGTCAATGCACCTTCTTTAATGTGAAAATCAAGTCAACACATGCTTCATCCTTTACCACAAAGAAAAAAAAATTACTCCACAAGTGGCATGACACATGCATGAAAATTATGGCCACAGTAGCAGAAATAAGGATTATATATAGAAATAACAGCATGGACTCCAAATTAATAATGCTATTCTAGTAATTGTGGGTTATTAATGTCCAAATTATTAGCAATAGATATCAACATCTCACCCCCATCAGGAACGTATTCCTCAATAATACCATCCTGTAGCTTGGTGGTAGGATAGTGGGACAAAAGTTTGTCTTCATGGAATCTAATATACATTATGAATATACTAATGAATTCCTGCTTTCAGAGCCTCATTCAGCACCATTATATGAGGGTTTAAGGAATGGCTGATCTAAATAGTCTACTCACTGGACACTGAGCAAACAACAAAACAGTCCAGGATTGACAGGCTGAAAGCTCAAATGTCTACTCTTACTATCACTTCCAGTGACATATGTGGGAAGATTCAATTCCCAAATCTCTGAGCTCTGCAAGCACACTTTGAGGTTCATCTCCAATTGGGTCAAACCCTTGCTAGCATACTTCAGTCGCACTGTTAAGACAGGCACCAAAATACTTTGGATTCCTCATGACTTCAAATCAGAAGCTAAAAAGGGAAGTTACCATGTCTGAAGAAATAATTTATCCTGATCATCAGGAGGTTACATGGCTTCTTTTACACATGCAATACAGAGAAAAAAATTAGATGGGGTCCAATGAGACACTGAGGTGTCTCCTGGTACCCAATCACTCCATAATATCTGTAAGTGCGCAGGAATGGCCAGTCTAGACTGAGAAGTGTATGTTTTGTTTCAGAATCCTCTGCAATATTGAATCACATCCCTAGGGGACAGATTAAATGAGATAAATTTGGAATGCATAGTAGAGAAGCAAGAAGATGAGCACTAATTTCATCCCCAAGCCACTAAAAAGCCAATTACACTAGAAGGATCTAAAACTTTTCACAATAAAATCACTTCTTTAAGTTTATATTCCATGGGAATAATAGGGAGTTATTTCTCAAAAAATAAAAACATGGAAAAGGATATGTTGAAGCATGAGCACTAGAACATAATAGCTATTGAAATGTCTTTTGAGATATACTACTTTGGGGTGCATAGTTAACTGACAGCCGTGGGCACCATCCCTCTAATTTAATCCTGTATTCATGCAATAAGGACGTGTTTGTCTTTGGCAGCTCCTGACCTGTGATACAGCTTGATGGAGGGTAGTTCTGGTCTTTTCTTAGGCAACACAAGACTCCATTCAAGGACAATTTGGGTATGCATAGTTTTAGAATTTTTGTTAAATGTTGATAATCTCTGTCAAATATCTTTCCCACATGATTTGAACAGATGAACATCCTCCATAATATGAATACTACAGCTGTGTCCCTCATAAACACAGTAATCATTTGATATAATTTAGAAAGACAAAATGTTTAAATAGTCTATACTTATAAGCTTTATATATTATTGAATATATTCCTGACAGGAAAACAAAATTAAATCCCACCTTAAATTTCATTCATTTAGTATTGGAATAATTTTTAAAAGATTAGTTTCTGTCTTAATAATATTTTTTAGTACATATTAGTTGAGCAAAGTAGGTGTTTTCATTATGACATTTCCATATATGCATATTATGAACTTTGGTCATATTCAGCCCTCCATTGCTCTTTTATTATTCTCCCTCCCCCTTTCCCTTTCCCCTAGTACATCACTAGTATCTCACTTTTATTTTAATTTGTCCTGTTCTCCTCTCTTGATTCCAAATACGAGAAAAAACATGCAATATTTGTTTTTCTGGACTGGCTGATTTTACTTACCATGATTTCTAGCTCCATTCATTTTCCTGCAAACTACATATCTCCATTCTTCTTTTTTTTTTAATTTTAATTTTTTTATTATTCATATGTGCATACAATGCTTGGGTCATTACTCCCCTCTGCCCCCACCCTCTCCATTACCACAAACTCTGCCCCTTCCCTCTCCCTCGATACCCAGCAGAAACTATTTTGCCCTTATCTCTAATTTTGTTGAAGAGAGAGTATAAGCAATAACAGGAAGGACCAAGTGTTTTTGCTAGTTAAGATAAGGACAGCTGTACACAGGGTTGACTCACATTGATTTCCGGTGCATGTGTGTTACCTTCTAGGTTAATTCTTTTTGATTTAAACTTTTCTCTAGTTCCTGGTCCCCTTCTCCTATTGGCCTCAGTTGTTTTTAAGGTATCTGCTTTAGTTTCTCTGTGTTAAGGGCAACAAATGCTAGCTAATTTTTTAGGTGTCTTATCTATCCTCATATCTCCCTTGTGTGCACTCACTTTTATCTTGTGATCAAAGTTCAATCCTCTTGTTGTGTTTGCCCTTGATCTAATGTCTGCATATGGGGAGAACATATGACTTTTGGTCTTTTGGGCCAGGCTAACCTCACTCAGAATGATGTTCTCCAATTCCATCCATTTACCAGCAAATGATAACATTTCGTTCTTCATGGCTGCATAAAATTCCATTGTGTATAGATACCACATTTTCTTAATCCATTCGTCAGTAGTGGGGCATCTTGGCTGTCTCCATAACTTGGCTATTGTGAATAGTGCCGCAATAAACATGGGTGTGCAGGTGCCTCTGGAGTAACCTGTGTCACAGTCTTTTGGGTATATCTCCAAGAGTGGTACTGCTGGATCAAATGGTAGATCAATGCCTAGCTTTTTAAGTAACCTCCAAATTTTTTCCAGAGTGGTTGTACTAGTTTACATTCCCACCAACAGTGTAAGAGGGTTCCTTTTTCCCCGCATCCTCGCCAACACCTGTTGTTGGTGGTGTTGCTAATGATGGCTATTCTAACAGGGGTGAGGAGGAATCTTAGTGTGGTTTTAATTTGCATTTCCTTCATTGCTAGGGATGGTGAGCATTTTTTCATGTGTTTTTCGGCCATTTGAATTTCTTCTTTTGAGAAAGTTCTGTTTAGTTCACTTGCCCATTTCTTGCTTTGTTCCCTAGGATATGATCTATTTTGGAGAAGGTTCCATGGGCTGCTGAGAAGAATGTATATTGTGTAGAAGTGGGATAAAATGTTCTGTAGACATCAACTAGGTCTATTTGATCTATTATATGTTTTAGATCTTGGATTTCTTTATTGATTTTTTGTTTGGATGACCTATCTATTGATGATAATGTGGTGTTAAAGTCTCCCACAACCACTGTGTTGGCGTTTATATATGCTTTTAGGTCTTTCAGGGTATGTTTGATAAAATTGGATGCGTTGACATTGGGTGCATATAGGTTGATAATTGTTATTTCCTTTTGGTCTATTTCCCCTTTTATTAGTATGGAATGTCCTTCTTTATCTCGTTTGATCAATGTAGGTTTGAAGTCTACTTTGTCAGAGATAAGTTTTGCTACTCCTGCCTGTTTTCGGGGGCCATTGTCTTGGTAAATCTTCTTCCAGCCTTTCATCCTAAGCCTATGTTTATTTCTGTCGGTGAGATGGGTCTCCTGTAAGCAACAAATTGTTGGATTTTCCTTTTTAATCCATTTTGTCAAACAGTGCATTTTGATGCGTGAATTAAGTCCGTTAGCATTAAGTGTTAGCACTGATAGGTATGTGGTGATTCCTGTCATTTAGTTGTCTTAGTTGTTTGAAGGTTTGATTGTGTGTACCTAAGATGAGGTTACTCTCTACTTTCTTGCTTTTTCTTTTCCTGTGGATTGGTGCTGCCTGTCTTTTTATGGTTATTTTGGGTTTCACTTTCTGTGTGCAGAATCCCTTGAAGAATCTTTTGTAATGGTGGCTTTGTGGTCACATATTGTTTTAGTTTCTGCTGATCATGGAAGACTTTTATTGCTCCATCTATTTTGAATGATAGTTTTGCTGGGTAGAGTATCCTAGGGTTGAAGTTATTTTCATTCAGTGCCTAGAAGATCTCACCCCGCGCTCTTCTTGCTTTTAATGTTTCTGTTGAGAAGTCTGCTGTGATTTTGATGGGTTTACCTTTGTATGTTATTTGTTTTTTGTCTCTTACAGCCTTCAATATTCTTTCCCTAGTTTCTGAACTTGTTGTTTTAATGATGCTATGTTGTGGGCTCGTTCTATTTTGAGCTGGTCTGTTTGGTGTTCTGGAGGCCTCTTGCATCTCTATGGGAATATCTTTCTCTAGATTTGGGAAATTTTCTGTTATTATTTTGTTGAATATATTACACATTCCCTTCACTTGCACCTCTTCTCCTTCTTTGATATGATCGATTTTGGAGAAAGTTCCATGGACTGCTGAGAAGAATGTACATTGTGAAGAAGTTGGATGAAATATTTTGTAGACATTAGCTAGGTCCTTTTGCTCCATGGTGTGGTTTAGTTCTAGAATTTCTTTATTGATGTTTTGTTTGGATGACCTATCTGTTGTTGATAGGAGAGTATTAGAGTCTCCCATTACCACTGTGTTGGAGTCTATATATGCTTTTAGGTCCTTCAGAGTATGTTTGATGAAATTGGGTGCACTGATGTTGGATGCATATAGGTTGATAATTGTTATTTCCTTTTGATGTATTTCTTCTTTTATTAGTATGGAGTATCCTTTTTTATCTCATTTGACCAATGTAAGTTTGATGTCTACTTTGTGATAAGTACTGCTACTCCTATTTGTTTTTTGGAAGGGGGGGCTATTGGCTCAGTAAGTCTTCTTCCAGCTTTTCACCCCAAGCCAGTTCTTGTTTCTGTCTATGAGATGGGATTCCTGAAGCAATAGATTTTTGGATCTTCCTTTTTAATCCAGTTTGCCAAATGGTGCCTTTGGATGTGGGAGTTAAGTCCATTAACATTCCGTGTTAGTATTGATAGATATGTAGGGATGCCTGTCATTTAGTTGTTTTTGTTGTTTAAGGGTTTGATTATGTTCAGTTGAATCCACATTACTCTCTGATTCCTTGTCTTTTCTTCTCCTGTGGTTTGGTAATGCCTGTCTTCTCATGGTTTTGTTTGCTTTCATTTTCTGTGTGCAGAATTCCTTGGAGAATCTTTTGTAGTGGTATCTTAGTTGTCATATATTGTTTTTCTTTCTGCTTATCATGGAAGACTTTTATTGCACCATCTATTTTGAATGATAGTTTTGCTGGGTAGAGTATCGTAGGGTTGAAGTTATTTTCATTCAGGCTTGGATTACCTCACTCCATGCTCTTCTTGCTTTTGAGGTTTCCATTGAGAAATCTGCTGTGATTTTGATGGGTTTACCTTTGTATGTTATTTGTTTTTTCCCTCTTACAACCTTCAATATTCGTTCTCTATTCTCCGTGCTTGTTGTTTTAATGATAATATGTCATGGTGTAGTTATATTTTGGTCAAGTCTGTTTGGTGTCCTGGAGGCTTCCTGTACCTAAATGGACATAACTTTCTCTAAATTTGGGAAATTTTCTGTTATTATCTTTTTGACTACATTAAGAATACCTTTTCCTTGCACCTTTTCTCTTTTTTCAATGCCCATGATTCTCAGGTTTGGTCTTTTGATTGAGTCAGTGAGTTCTTGCATGTTCCTTTCGCAGGTCTTGAGTTGTTTGACTAATAGCTCTTTAGTTTTTCCTTTAATTTACATTTTACCTTTACATTCTGAGATTTTGTTTTACACTTGTTCTAGTCTGCTATAGTGGTCTTCTATTGTGTTTTGTGTTTCTGTTTCATTATTTTTTCTGAGGTTTTCCATATCATGGGTCACTTCCTCTTTAATATTATCAATTTTTGTGTTTAATACAAATCTCTCTCTATTTATGGTTTTCTTGTTTCACCTTGGGCTCCTATGAATTCATTTATTTGTTTCTGTGTCTTCTTGTATTCTTTATTTTTGGTGTCTTGAAATATGGTGGGTGCCTCTTGTACATTTTGGTTAACTATGTCTAGTAACATCTTCATGAAATTCTCAGTGATTACTTGCAGGATTTCTTAATTGAGAGTATTCTTGTGGACATCATTGGGTTCCTTGGCATCATTTATCTTTGTTTTGTTGGCATCTAGAACTGGGTATCTGTTTTCTTCTTTTCCCTCTGAATTCTGTATTAAATTATTTTTGTGGGGAGAGTGGCTTCCATCCTTTTTTCTTCTTTCCATCACTCCACTTGGTACTGTGCAACTATGTTCTTGATAGGTTAGTGTGTGGTTTCAGTCACCTCTTTTCTTTCCCTTGGCTTAATTTTGCTTTGTGACTGTATTGGGTTTTTATCTAAGTGTGTGTATGTTATTTCTGTCCCTGTTCTGGGTATAATTTAGTATTAACTAATTCACAATAATAAAACTAACAGAAAAAAATAAAGAAATCAATGGGGAAAGATGAACAAACAAATAAGAAATAAAACAAACAAACAAAAACTCCAGGTTCAGGTACAATAGAATTTCAGTCTTAGGTTAACTTCTTGTATCACTCCTCCACCATCCAGTCCTTGTGTTAGTATTTAAGCAGAAGTTCTGCCATAGTCTTGCCAGGTGTTCGCCTGTGTGTAGTGTTTTTTTTTTTTATTTCTTTCTTTCAGAGGCAGCTGTTTGGTCTGCTCTTCCCCCAATGATTTGTGGCAGCTTAAGCCTGCATGCTGTCCTCAGGTTCAGGAGATCAGCTCTGCAGACCACCAGCTGTCCTGCTTTGGAGTTTGCTTTTTGCTGTGCTTGTTTACTAAGGGCTTGTTTCTTTGCCTCACCACTTTTCCCTGGGGCAAGGTCAGTGATCTGTCAGTCAGCTCTCCACTGTCAGCATGTTGTGATGGTTCGCTGTTTGTTCCTCAACATTGGAGAGCCGTCTGACTTTGGGTGCTGCTCACTGGCCCAGGAGATGAGTTCTGTGGTCCACCACCTGCCGTACTTCAGGCAATGGCCTATCACCTGCCCTTGTTGGCTCTTTTGCCATTCCAGCCATTTGTTTACTGATAGTTTGCATGAAGATCATCTCCTTGATCCTCCCCCTTCTCCTGTGTTCTTTCAGCAACCCTGCCCTCTCCACTGTGTGCTGGTTTTCAGTTCATTGTTTATTGTTCAGTTTTTTGTTTTGTTTTGTTTTGTTTTTTGCAGGGGGTCAGTCTGCCAGAGAGCTATGCTGGTTTATCCCAGGGATGGCTGGGGGAATACTGCGTGATGCTTGTCTCTCACCTGGTTTGTCTGCAGACTGTTTCCTGAGCAGATTTGAAGCTTGCAGCTGGTAGTGCAGTCAGCCCACCTGTTCTCTCGGTGTAATGTGGCTCTCCCGCAAACCCCACCCTGTGTCATTTAAAGCAATTGCAATTGGTTTCATTATTCTATTTCATATATGTATATAAAGCCCACCAACCATATTCCCTCACCTTCATCTTCTCCATTCACCCCCCTGCCTCCCACAAGTTCCTCCCACTGTACCTATTTTACAGTCATTTTTCATTTCTCATCCCAAAATCAATGTTCACAGGGTTTTCTCCATGTACCCCAGCGTGAATAAACTTCACGTTGGTCAGTTCAACACCTTCTGTTACTCTCTCTTACCACTTCCTCCCATCCTCCATTATTCAACAGCTTTCAGTACATATTGTTATGTCCTCTACTTGAGCAGGTGTAATATATTTTGATATTGTTGACTATCATTCTCTTCCTTTGCCTTCTCCCCTGAGTGCCATATAGTAGTTCCACTATCACAAACATGTTCTACATAGAAATGTGTGTAGGATCATGTTTGTTTTTGTGCATACATTTATCTTTTGGATCCATGTTCCACCTGTAAGAGAAAACATGTGGTCTCTGTCTTTCTAAGCCTGGCTTATTTCAATTAACGCGATGTCCCCTGAGACATAGGACTTTGTGAAGCATAGTTAGCTGATAGCTCTGAATACCACCTCTCTAACTGATATTGTATTCATGCTAAGGACATGTCTACCTTAGGCTCCTCCTGACCTGTGGTGGAGCCAGAGGATAGTTCTGGTCCTTTCCTCTTGAACATGAGACTCCATTCAAGGGCAACTTGAGTATGTAAGTGTCTCTATTGTCTCCTGACGTTCATTCCTTTGGGTATAGGCCCAGGAGTACCATCAGTGGATCATATGGCAGTTCTATTTTTAGTTTTTTAATGAGTTTTCATACTGTTTTCCAGAATGATTACACTAGTTTACATTCCCAAGAAAAGTGTATACGAGTTCTTATTTCACCGCACTCTCACCTATATTTCTTGTTTTTGTATTCTTTCTGCTAACCTTCCCAACTTTCTAAATGAAAGTTAGAATGAAATCATAGGGTAACTTTGATTTGCATTTCTATTATGGCCAGGGAAGTTGAGCATTTCTTCATGTATTCATAGCCATTTGTACCTCTTCCTTTGAAAATTCCTTATTCAATTCACATGCCAATTTCTTCATTGGGTTGTTGATTCTTTGCAGGTGAGATTTTTTAGTTTCTTATAGACTCTGGATATTAGTCCTTTACCAGAGGAATAGCTGGCAATGATTTAAGTCTAGTGACTGTTTCTTTTGCTGTGAAGAAGCTTTTTTGTTTGATTTAGTCCCATTTGACCATACTTTCTTTTATTTGGTGAGCCACTGGGGTTTTATTAAAGTAATTATTGCTTATGCCTACATGTTCCAGTGTATTTCCTTTTAGTTCTTGTAGTTGTTTAAAGTTTCAGACGTTATGTTAAGGTGCTTAATCCACTTTGAATTGATACTTTTACTGGGTAAAAGACACCTAGTTTCAGTTTTCTGCATACAAATATCCAGTTTTCAAGCAAAATTTACTAAAGAGGCTGTTTTTTTTTTTTTTTTAATTTCCATTGTGTGTTTTGGATGTCTTTGTCAAAAAGCAGTAAGGTATGGCTGCATGGATCCATATCTGAGCTTCCGTTTCACTGGTCTTCACGTCTGTTTTTGTGACAGTACTATGTTGTTTTTATTGCTATAGCTCTGTATTATATTTTGAAGTCACAAATTGTGATACCTCCCTCTAGTATTGCTTTTTTTGCTCAATATCGCCCTGGCTATTTGAAGCCTTTTATGTTTCCATATGAGCTTTAAGATTGATTTGTCAATCTCTGTGATGAATGTCATTGGAATTTTTATGGGGATTTCATTGAACATGTACATTGCTTTTGGTAATACACCAATTTTCACAATATTGATTCTGCCAACCCATGAGCATGGGAGATAATTCCATCTTCTGTAGTCTTGTTTGTTTGCCTTCTTCAATGGTTTATAGTATTTATTGTAGAGGTCTTTCACTTATTTTTTTAAGTTTATTCCAAGTTTATTTTTACTTAAGGCTATTGTAAATGGTATTATTTTCCTGTATTCTTTCTCTGTCTGTTGGGATATAGAAAAGATACTAAGTTTTGTAAATTGTTTTTGTAACCTGCTATTTTGCTTAAGGTGTTTCTGATGACTAGGATTTTTTTGCTACAGTTTTCTGGGTTTTTAGGTATAAGATCATGTCATCTACAAATAGGGATAGTTTGAATTCCTTTCCTATTTGATTCCTTTTATTTTTTTTCTTCCTGTCTTATTGCTCCAGATACAAATTCCAGGAATATGTTGAACAAGAGTAGAGAAAATGGATACCCTTGTCTTGTTCTAACTTTAGAGGAAATGATTTCAGTGTTTGCCCATTTAGTGTAATGTTGGCTGTATGCTTGTCATATTTAGCCTTTATAATGCTGAGGTGTATTCACTCTGTTCCTAGTTTCATCAGAGCTTTTATCATAAGAGGATGTTGAATATTGTCAAAGGCTTTTTCTGCATCTATTGAGATGGTCCTATGTTTTTGTCTTTGCATCTGTAAATATACTTTATTATATTTAATGATTTATGGATGTTGAACCATTCCTGCATCCCTGAGATGAAACTAACTTGATCATGGTGTATGATTGTTTTGATATGTTGCTGAATTCAGTTTGCCAGTATTATATTGAGAATTTTTGCATCTAAGGTCATTAAAGAGACTAGTTTATAATTCTCTTTTCTTGATTTGTCCTTGTCTTGTTTGGGGATGAATGTAATATTGGCTTCATAGAATGAGTTTGGCAGTATTACTTCCCTTCTATTTCATGGAAATGTTTGAGGAATATTGGTTCTTTAAAGGTCAGATAGAATTGAGCTGTGATTCTCTCAGGTGCTGGACTTTACTTTTTTGGAAGACTCTTTGTTGCTGCTTCTATTTCATTGCTTGTTATATATGTGTTTGGGTGATTTATAACCTCTTGGTTCAATTTTGGTTGATCATATGTGTCTAGAAACTTATTCATTATTTCCAGATTTTCCAATTTATTTGAATATATGTTTTCAAAGTAATCCCTAATGATACCATGAATTTCCTTGGTATTTGCTGTGATCTGCCCTTTTTCATTTCTAATTTTATTAATTTGTATTTTTCCTTCCACATTTTAGTAAGATTTAGTCAGGGTTTAGCAATCTTATTTCCCTATTCAAAGAACCAGCCTTTTCTTTTGTTGAATCTTTGCTTTTTTTTTTTTTTTTGTCTCTATTGCATTGATTCCAGCCCTTATTTTTATTATTTCTCTCCTTATGCTTGTTTTGGGTTTAGCTTGTTCTTGTTTTCCTAGAAGTTTGAGATAAGCATTTGGTAGTTTATTTATTATCTTTCTGTGTTTTTAGTATATGTATTCACGGTTATAAACCTTTCCCTTAGCTCTATCTTTGCTGTGTCCCATAGGTTCTGGTAGGTTTACTTTCATTTCCATTAAGTTCCAAGAACATTTTTATTTCCTCCCTTATTTCTTTGATTGTCCCCTATTAATGCAGCAATATATTGTTCAGTGTCCAGGTGTTTGAGTATTTCCCACCTTTTCTTTTGTTGTTAAATTCTAGTTTTATTTCACTGTGGTCAGACAGTATACAGGGCTTTTTTCCCCCCAATTTTATTATATTTGTTACAACTTGCTTTGTGACTTAGATGTTATCTATTCTGGAGTAATTTCTAATGGCTGCTAAGAAGAATGTGCTGTGATAGGATGGAATAATCTGTAGATGTCTGTCAGCTTCATTTGTTTCATGGTATCATTTCCAAGATGGCAGATAACCAATAGACCCAAAACTCTGAACTCTCACAAGTCTGGCAGAATACTTCAGGTTCATGGCAGCAAGAGTCAGGTAACCTGGCTTCTCTGCCAGGTAAGATACCTCCACTACATAGGCAAACCAATGCAAAACTACTAACCTTCAAATTAAGTTTTTATACCACAAAACAGCCCCAGAATCCCAGGTGCTGTAGCAAGATAGCCAAATGAGCAAATATAGTCTAGTTACAACATTGTTTAGTTGTTCTTAATAAAAAAATATTAAGATCATTCCCATTTATTTTTGTTTGTAGTTAACTGAACTTGAGATTATTGGTAATGGATATAGAGATCATCTACTTAAGAAGGAATGTCATTATAACTATTATGTGTCAGTTTGACTGGACCACATGATACCTGTACATTTGATTAATTATTTCTGATGTGTTTGTGAAGATGTTTGTAGAGATTAACATTGGAATCAATAAAAAGAGTAAAGCAGACTGTTCCTAATGTGAATGGTTTTCATGCAATCAATTGAGGCCTAAATAGAGCAAAACATCTGAGTAGCAGTACTTCCTGACTTCCTTAAGCCAGGACATTTGTCTTTCCCTGCCTTCAGACTCACATTGAAACATATGCTGTTCTTGAGTCTTGTGTCTACCATCATTCAGACAGCAACTACAGCATAAACTGTATGGGTTTGAAGTTATTCTCTGTAGATCCTGGGAATTCTCAGCTCCTATCCTCATGGAAATCAATTACTTGTAATAACTAAACAAAGAAATAAATATCTTAGTGACTCTATTTCCCTGATGGACCTTGATTAACACAATGACATTATTTGGTTCCAAATGCACAGTATTCTCTGATTTTGCATTAACCTTTCTTTGCATAGAGTGATACAGACACCAGAAAAATATATGACTTATTTTGATACATGGAATGAAAAATTCAAAGTACTGTGTATCTTTTTTTCAATCTTTAATGTTCAGTACTCTTCTTTGTTTTTATCTTTTTGTCTAAACAAACCTACTTTATCTTTTTTTGTATATTTTAACCTTTGTTTAAATCCATAATTACTTTATAATCCTCTAATTGGTGTCTCTCAACAATTACTGCCTAAAATCTTATTCTTTCTGCTTCATCTAATGCAGCATTTAAAACCATACATGGTACAATTTCTTTCTTAAGTAAATGAAAGATCAATGTTCTTTAGCCACAACACTTATCTAATTCTTATATAGCAAATACAATTAATGTGCATAAAGTAATATTCTAAAATTGTAATACTTGATTATATTTGCTGTTCTTTCATTAGGTGGTTTTGCTCATTTTATTTTTGGTTTTTTTTTTTAATTTCCAGGATACTATTCCTTTCAGTTATTTACCTTATGTTACATGCTTTATGCATTAGTTACATATGTGTGTATACACACACACTCATAATTATCCTCATGTTGTCTGTGTAAATCAATTTCTAGCCACAGAAGACAATGCTTTCTAGCTAATGCAAATGCTATACTCAGCCCTTTATTCCTTGCCTTTCTTTCACTACAGATATCACTAAGAGCTAGTTGATAATTTCTTTACCAATCTTATAGATGGATAGTTACACCAATGTGGTATTTGCCTCCACAGTATGGGAAGAAATCATATAATATAAGAGTAACAAAAAAAGCCATCAAATAAAACATAGGCAATTTAAAAAATCTCTTAATTAAGATATATATGTATATATATGTGTATATATATATATATATAGATATATATATATAGATATATATATATATAGAGAGAGAGAGAGAGAGAGTGGGAGAGACAACCAATAAAACTAGTTTTCTCAGAAATGCATACTAAAACCAGCATGTAATACTACTACACAATCACAAGGATTGCCGATTGACACTTCCATGTATTCATGAGGTTTTGAGGTCAGAAAAATTCTATCCATTGTTTGTGGGACTATAACACTGTACAACCACTTCAGTAAATTCTTAAATTATTAAGTGTACTGGTGAAGGGCAGAGAAGGGAGGTGATTTATGTAGCAAAGTCATGCTACAGGAAGAGGAAAGGTAGCATTTCAACACATCTTCCTGTAGACATTTGCTTTAGATTTAAATAGGAGGAAGAATTTGGGACAGGAGGAAAGGTATGCATAATTGTTAAGTAGTCCTACCCATCAGTGGTCATAGGTGTCAGCCACAGGTGGTCTGGAGCTCAGGTCTGAGTTCATTGTCTCAGAATTGGTCAGGTTGGGCCTTGTCACAATAATAGTCATTGCTGCCTGACAGATGGTCTTTGAGTCTTGTCCTGTCCTTCCTGGATTCCAAGATGGCTACAAAGTGACTACATTAGAGAATGGCTCAGAGCAAAAGATGTAGATATGGAAATGGGATATGGGATACCTAGCTTTTATCCTTTTTTCAGTTAATTCACAAACCGTAGTAATGATTCAGTGCTTTCAGCAAAAGCAACTTTGAAGTACTATTACAATCATTATATATCAACAATTTATCTAATAGGGATTTTTTTCAAAAGAAATGAAATCATAAGCTTGACAAAATGCTTGGGATATGTATAGTAAAGCACATATATTATTTAATAGCTCTGAATTGAAAACAATTCAAATATTCATCAACAGGGAAATGGATAAATATACATTGATAGAGTAATACAATTAAAATTAAGAAGAATAACCAAATACCCTACTGCAAATACAACACTATGGATGAATATAAAAACATCATGTTAAGCAAAAGAAGCCAGACAAAAGATAACTTACTATGCATTTCCATGTATACATTATCAAAGCCTCTAAGCTAATCTGTAGTGGTAGTAATTAGAGCACAGGTTTTCAGCATTCAGAGAGGAGGCACAATTGACTACAAAGAGGCAAAAGAATGATAGATATATTTTTCCAAAGTTATTAAAATAATCTATATCTTGGTTGCATATGTGATTGCCTAGTCTCTTCATTTATCAAAGTAAATCAAACTATGTATTTAAAATGGGATCCATTTCACTGTAGGTAAATTCTAGCCCAATAATCTTGATTCAAAGTTTAAAATATAAAAACACTGTTCATCAAATTATTTGTTTCTTATCAGTATTATGTTTCATAAATTAAATATTAGATTGCAAGATAATTTTCTTTAATGCTAGTTTTAATCCCATACAGACTTTGATCTCTCTACTTAGAGGTCTATAATAAACTGACTAAGTGGTGCCTTGGTATGTGTGTCTGCCTGTGTTTTGATTTTTGTTCTTTCTACTATCAGGATGTAACCAAGGATTTTGAGGAGAAAAAGAAATTAGCTTAAGCATAGACTTCTTATATATCAAATTATTTCAAATAAGACCATTAAAATCCAATATGAACTTCAAGGAAATTCATCCCCTCAGAAGCTTTTTAGTGTTTTTCAGGAGGTGAATACAAATGCAGTGGTAATATGATAATAATTGTGATAGAGGAAATGTGCACACTTCTACAGCTGGTAGAAAAGTAAAATGCTTCACACTGATGCAACTACAGTAATTGGTTTGTTCTGCTCTGAGTTCAATTTAAAATGGCAATTATTTTTTGAATGTGTGATTTAAATCTTTCAAGATATATTACAGTAGAAAGGAAAAGGTTTTAGAATTGAAATGTAGACTCACACAAGTAGTTATGGAGAAGAAAATTAGTGTCCATGAGATAACATTTAAACTTTGTGTTGTGACTTCAATCAAGAATGAATTTGAATTTTTAGAAGGTATTATAAGACCATACAAATATATAAGATGAACAATTTAAAAATGACTTTCAAACTTACAGTTAAACTGCAATTAAAGATAGTAAATGAGGCCTCATTCAATATGGCTGCCGTGCTGTGCTCTGAATGTAAAAATATCTTTCGTTGCCTGTCCCTTGCATTTCCACATGCGTGTTTTCACAATTATACAATATTGTATGCAGATAAGACAATCTAGATTTAATGATTCCAAGTTTATTCCTTTCATTCAAATGCTCACCTACAAGTAAATATTTAGACATGAATATTGAGGAAAACCACAAGTGCAATATGAAAAAATGATGAAGACAAGAGCATTAATTCACAATGTAGTTTAAAACAGCCATATCGCTAAATTCAGAATTCAAAAAGATAAAGATATTGGAAGCCTATAGTGAGAATCTTAACAGGAAAGTTACACTAGAGTTATAACATTTCCATGCAAAGAAATAAAATATTTAATAATTCAAAAACACACTGGGCAATATTCAATTTGAGTATAAAAATAGAGAATTGGCTCAAGGAGTTTCTTTAAGTGTATTTTACTAGACGGATACTGACATTATTATTATGGTTTTCTTTTTCTCATGATACACTGCAAAACATATAAGAGTGCAATCTGCACTTAAAAAAAGGACAGGAAGCTAAAACAGGTCCTCTCTAGGAGAGGGTAAACTGACAAGGTGAAAAAGGACAAATATGGTGGTTGCATTTTGTATTCAAATATGAAAATAGAACAATGAAACCTGTTTAAGTTGTTCCAAGGATGAGGGAAAATGAGAGAAAATTATGGAGAGGATGAATTTAAGTAAAACACATTGTAAGTACATATTTAAATGTCACAGTGAAACCACCTTGTACAGTGAATATATGCTAAAAAAATAAGAAATTAAAAAGCATACAACATCTAGGTTCAATATTGCAGACCCCTTGATACAATTAACCCTCATTGAAAATGTAGACACAATGTCTAATTAAGCATCATCTTAGTAGCTTAATATGGTTTCCATAACAAAGTACCATGATTAGATGTGTTAAACAACAGATATTCATTTTTTAACCGTTGTTATGATCATGTTGGCATGTTTGATTTCTTCTGATCCCTTTTCCTTGGCTTGATGATGGTCACCTCATATCTTTCTTTATTTACATGTATCTATTTAGTTCCAAATTATTTTTTCTTATAAGGCTATCAGTCATATTGAATTAGGTCATAATACCTTAGTGACCTTATTTAAACTTATTTACTTTTGAAACACCCTATTGCTAAATACAATCACATTCTGAGATACTAGAAATTAGGACTTCAATATGTGAACTTGGGGGGTGACATTATAACCCATAGCACAATCTTACCAAATTCCTTCTATATTTTTAATTTATCATCTTCTTTTACATGTATTTAAAAACTATATTATACCGTGAGAAAGGCAATGAAATTATTATTCAAATAAAAATTTTTCCATGTAAGTATCTTCTCTTGAACTATATGTATAGCTAATTAAACTATACCTGGAATAAAATTTCAGGGCAAGGAAAGAGTACATAGACTTTGATATCCACGAGGGTCCTCTGACCAAGTGCACCCTCTTAAGGGAGGATGGTGCCTTAGATACAAAATGTGTCTCAAACACCAGCAGAATTGTTTTACCTAGGAGTTTTCTAGAAATACAAAATTCCATGTTCTATTACAGTGTTACCAAATTAGACTATGCATTTTAGCAATTACCTGAGGTGATTCTTGGATAAAATAAAGCTTGAAAAAAACCTAGCACACATAAGGAACTAATGAGGATATAAATGGAAGCAAGGTCAGAAGAAAGAGAGCATGGTGCAGAAGATTGATTTGCTTTATCACTTCTTGTTTTTCCTGGAGCTATCTACAATGCACAAAAAGATACTATATTGAATAATTTTTGAAGTACTTAGTAATTGTTTTTATCTATGTTCTGGAATGAATTTGCTCCAATGATAATGGCTCCCCATGTGCTATTTTACTAGAAATTTGCAAAATAATTCCTTGAACTATTAGTACTAAAAATGTTTTGAAGGAGGATAAAAGCCTCTGTTGGCCATAAATTTGAGCAGATCCACCTATTATACCTTCTTATCTATTCACAAGGTGCATTAGTGTATAAATGAGTGCACCAACAATTTTAGTAATAAAGGAACACATGCAATATTCTTCAACCCTGCCTGTGTCCCTCACCTATTTTATCTTAGATACCTTCTCATCAAAACCTCTTTGGACAAGTGAGATGATCTGTGTAATCCATACCTGCTCAGACTCTAGTGTGCACAATGCCAAGTTCAAACTCCAGTTCTAATACTTTGTAGATAAATTTTAGCCAAATATTTACCATAACTAAGTCCTGGTTATTCTGTAAAAAATGAGAGATGATAATTACCTATGCTATAGTGTCACAGGATATCCAAAGGTGGTCTAACTGCAGAAGACATGTTGCTATAATTTCAAGGAATCTATCTCAAGGGAAGCTGTGCTTTATGTGTGTGTATATCCTTCATTACTGTATATGGACTGTTCCTAAATGTTGTTCATATACATACTGATATACACATTACTGCATAATATATAATTATGTATATGTATATATTTTTCTATGTGTATATGGAAATATATTAAAATATTCATAAATTATATATATAATTCTGTAATCACTCAATGACTTCAAATCTTTTTAACATTTACACATCATGTCTCACTAAAGTGCCAACTAAATATACATTTACTAAAAATCTATTTACTCTCATTTTTAACAACAATATGCTTTAATAAAGATTCATCAATATCATTTTGTAATTTTCTTTGCTCCTACTCTATAACTTTAGTCAAAATGATTTTAAGTGTCAGATTTTCTAGAACTCCTATTTAGTTTTACAAAATGAAGCAGCAGAATATGCCTGGAAACCCAAGGCTCATGATGAAAATGAATTTCTAATTTGGCACAGTAGACAATGTTATAGTTTTTATAGTTTAGTGATTTGTTAGCATAGTTCTTAAGGAGATCACAGAGTTAGTACTCATATACTGAAAAATATATTTGATATATATTTAATATATTTAATAAACAAATAAGAATTTTAATGTTTACATAAAGACAGGTGAAGATACCTCAAAATATCCTTTTTCAAGTCATCACTAACAATAGACAGAAAATAAAATAAATCTTTCAAGAAATGTCAAAACTATGCAAAGATAGTTTCTAAAGAAACTAACTTTTTCTGAATTCCCCATGGTTCCAAGTCAAGTAATCAGTTTGGAAGAATATACAGCAACTGCAATGCATGCTTTTGTTGTACATTTGACATCTTACTTTTTTCCTGAAAGGAAAGGAAATCTTTCATAACATTTTAAATTACTTTTATGGGAGGGGAAACAAGAGAGGGTAATGGGGAGATGAATATATTCAAAGTACATTGTATACAAGTATGAAAATGTCATAATGAAACCCATTATTTTCTACAATTAATATATACTAATAAAAAGAAAAAATAAGAAATTTCTTTTAATAATTTGGTATCTAAATTTTCTATGTAAATTTAAACTTGCTAGTAAATGTGAATCCTTGGCATCTATTAATAATGAAGTAAATATGAATTTTCTCTTTATATTCACATATATATACAGAAATATACATACATTTCTATCAATGAACCATTTTTGCATTCCTGAGACAGCATGTTTGAATTCTCAGTATGCTGCTGAATCAAATTTATTTTTGGATTGGGTTTACTATGTTATTAATTAACATTGTTCCACTCGTAATCAGAGTGGTTTTTGCTCATTTTCTTATTGCTTATTGTGTTTTGATTATTGAAAAAGGTAGATTACTACTTTTTGTTTTACTATGTTTATCAGTTTTGCATTCATGATGTTTTTAATACATTTTCACAAATTTTATTTTTTGGTTTTGTAACATTTCAGTAAATTCAAACAAAATATGTATTTAGTTTCATAAATTTGGCAGAAATCATGGTACTTTCAAGTTTTATACTTCTTGGATTAGGTTAATATTAATTAGTATTAATATTCTGTTAGAAATTAATTTTTCTAGCTAAATTTTTTACATGATGTAGCATATATATCTTGTGAAAATCTGATTTATTTTAGTAAGTCACCCTTAATTTCATTTTTGTTTTTATTAATTTTTAACTTATAGCTTAATCTTCAATAATCTTTGGGTGTTTTAGACTTATTTTATTTGTGTTACTTTATTTGGTCAAACATAATTTATTGTGATAATTTACTTATCTTATTTTTTTATTTGTTGTTTCTTTTTGAGTTTTCTTTTTCTAATTTTGAGTTAAATTTTAGTCATAAGTTTCTGCCTTCTAATTTTTATAATTAAATCTGTTGTTTTATAATTATACATAAAACATTATATATAACTATGTAAGTATAAAAGTATGTATACCATTATATACTATATACTATGTAAAGTAATAAACTATAATGTTTTAATATGATAAAATAAAAACAAATATTATTATGGGTTTATATGTGCATGTGTGCTTTACACATAATATTTATGTATAGATATATGCAAATGTTAACACACATATGAGATAGTCAATTTACTTACATTTCTTATATAATCCCATTTTACAAAAAGCATTTGGGACTATTAAAGTTTTTATCTTCTGTTTCACAAAGGCTTGCTTAAATTTGTATTGGTAATACCCAGTCATAATATACTCAATATATAAATATTTACTAATCTAATTGGTCACTGACTACTATCTCCATAATTAATTGGGATTTTATACGTGTTCCTATAGTGTGAATATCTCCAAAACCTTAGTGCATTTAATTTACAAAGGTTTATTTGCTTTCTATTCATATGTGTGTATATATATATATAGTACCAGTTTCATTATGACAGTTCTGTCCATGCATATAATGTACTTTGACCATATTCACCTCCTCTATTGTACTTTCTTATCCTACATACATTCCCCCTTTTCCTCTTCTCCTTGCATATCCCTAGTAGTCACCCTTTTACTTTCTTGCCCATCCTCCACTCCCAGATTCTACATATTAGAGAATACATGTGATAGCTGTCTTTGAGGGACTGCCTTATTTCACACAATACAATGATCTCCAGTTCCTTATATCTTCCTGCAAAAGTCATAATTTTATTCTTCTTGCAGTTCAGTAACATCCATTGTGTACATATGCCACATTTTTTATCCATCTATCCATTGATCAGAATCTAAGCTAATTCCATAATTTGCCTCCTTTGAATAGTGCCACAATAAACATGAGTATGTAGGTATCTCTCTAATAAGATGAATGACTGATTCCTTTGGATATACATCCAGAAGTGGTTTGGCTGGACCACATGGAAGTTCTATTTTTAATCTTTTGAGAAATGACCATAATGATTTCTATAGTGGCTGGACTAATTTATATTCCCACCAGCAGTGAGTAAGGTTTTCCCCAAACCCACCCCACATATTTGCCAGCACTTCTGTTTATTTTGCTTTGTTTTGTTTGATGCTTCAGTTCATGCTACAGGTACATTGTGTATTGGTAGTAGTAGATTGTTGAAGTTATTCAGGAAAAGAGAATAATGAAAAAGCCATTATCTTTATCAGAAGGCAAAAAGAGCTGTTGCTGACACTAAATACTCAGTTTGCAGCTTGCTTGCCATGTATTATATCGATTCCATATCTGAAAGAATATAAGAATTAGACATTTGTGTGTAGAATGAATCATAAGCACACACCCTAATAATATGAAATAAAATTATAACATGATATCTGTAACATTGTCTTATGTGACACTAAAATGGAAATATATATATTGTATTTCACTATTAAAAAGACCAAAAATCATATGTTCTCCCTCATATGTGGACATTAGATCAAGGGCAAACACAACAAGGGAATTGGACTTTGAGCACATGATAAAAGCAAGAGCACAAGGAAGGGGTGAGGATAGGTAAGACACCTAAAAAATTAGCTAGCATTTGTTGCACTTAACACAGAGAAACTAAAGCAGATACTTTAAAAGCAACTGAGGCCAATAGGAAAAGGGGACCAGGATCTAGAAAAAAGATTAGATCAAAAAGAATTAACCTAGAAGGCAACACACACGCACAGGAAATTAATGTGAGTCAACTCCCTGTATAGTTATCCTTATCTCAACCAGGAACACTTGTTCCTTCCTATTATTGCTTATACTCTCTCTTCAACAAAATTAGAGATAAGGGCAAAATAGTTTCTGCTGGGTATTGAGGGGGTTGGGGGGAGAGGGAGGGGGCGGAGTGGATGGTAAGGGAGGGGGTGGGGGCAGGGGGGAGAAATGACCCAAGCCTTGTATGCACATATGAATAATAAAACAATAAAAAAAGGAATGGTTTTAGATTGATATATATGATTTGTAAGCACTCACACATTGCACGCTTCAATACAATTAGGAAATCCACGTTACTAAAATATACATATTTACTAATGCTGTTAAAGGATCTACATCAGCCTATTTTTTTTAAATTTAAGACCTTTTTCTTTTCCCAAAAAGCTATTCTGATTATCTCTAAAAAGACTTCAGATAAGTTTTGATCTTTCATCTAGAAATTGCATGATTTTAACAAATGTGTTAACATTTTAGTTGTGACATAACCGTGTTCATAAGAAATATTTTGTATCTTCCAGACTAATACTAATAACAGTATTACTGACCTTTTTGCCACTTTTCTCTTTTTCAATTTCATTTTCCTCACTTTCCATCAAGCGTTTTCTGACTGCCTCTTCAAGGGCCATTAGTCCTTCCTCCTCTTATTCCATTGCCTGATCCTGCAGTCACTTCCCAAGGGCTGGACTTTTCTTAGAGCAGAATCCCGTTTCAGGATATGAAGTATTTCTCTGACTTTACTAACAGTGTGACAAATTTCTCCACAACTGAACAGAATTTAAAGAATCATTTACTATGCTCATGGATTCTGTGTGTTGGGAGTATAGAGAAGGCAAAGTGGGGACAATGTGTTGATGACTTTTGCTGGAATATTTGAAGGCCAGAAAATGGAATCATGAAGGTTTGATCACTCAGGGGTATAAGCCTGGGCTGCTCTACAGACAAAGTAACTAAAATAAAGACAGCCCTTCTGAGTCTCTAAGCACTTGGCTTTTTTATATTTAAATATTTTCCTACATTATTAATTATTTTAGTATGGGTAGTGATTTGATTTTCTCCTGAATCATTTGGCTTTGTTACACACAATTATACTATCTAATGTTCCCATTTCCAGTTATTATGCTTCTAATATATTTGGAGCATCAAATGGTGCTGGTTAAATCCTCCACATAATAGTCCACAGTTATAAAGATAATGAGCATCCTTGTCTTGTTCCTGATTTTGTCATTTCTTAATTGAGATGTTGGCTTTCAAACATATGTATTTATACCTCATCCAAAATAAACACATAATATTCACAATATTTATTATTTATATTCTAAATATGCAAATATTTCTCTATTATTTTATTGAGGCTTTTTCAATAGAAAATTTATTGAATATTGGCAAATGCTTCTTTCATACATAGGACTTTTCCAAATCAGTTTTATTAATATTTCATATTGTATTAACTGATTTCAAGGTATTTAACCATTTTTGCATTCTTATAATAAACCCACTTGGTCAAAATATAGAGATTACACAAATAAAAATTTTAACTAAAAGTAGTTTATAAAATATTCACCATACAATATAAAATTATTATTTTGAATATGCAGTTGGATTAATTTTGTGGGTAAGCAAGTGGACGATTCTATAGAGATATTTCCATTTTTGCATAGAAAAAGTACACTAAGCTATTTACCAGACTAGGTGGAAATCTACTAGACAATTTTCAAAAAGTGTTACTATCTCTAAATTAGAGAT
Organism: Castor canadensis; assembly: GCF_047511655.1. Classification (NCBI taxonomy): domain Eukaryota; kingdom Metazoa; phylum Chordata; class Mammalia; order Rodentia; family Castoridae; genus Castor; species Castor canadensis. The sequence goes on from NC_133386.1 coordinate 59,949,771, forward strand.
ATTTGAAAAATTTTAAAAAATAAGTCCTTTTATTTTGAGGGACTGGAGTCTGAACTTGGCCTTCTGCTTTCAAAACAGGAGCTCTACCACTTGAGCCACACCTCCAATTCATTTTGCTCTGGTTATTTTGGAGATGGGGATCTCAAGAACTATTTGCCTGCTCTAGCCTTGAACCACAATCTTCTTGATCTCAGCCTCCCAAGTAGCTAGGATTACAGACCACAGCCATTGGTGCCCAGCTAAAAAACAATCACATCTTAATGTAACAATTCATTGAACCAAACCAATATTATGTTGCCAAATATCAAGAAACCAGAACTTCAGATGGCCATCAATAAAACATACTATGCTTGTCCCTTATAAATGATTTTTTGTTTACCTGGTAAGATATTAAGCTGGTGACTTTTCATTTAAAAAGAGTGTGTGAGTTAGACACCAGGCTTAGGAACTTACTTTCCTTGGGCTGTTTCTGGCTCCCAGTTAGAGAGCTTTGACTAGAATCAACATACTCAGAATTCCCATTTTCATTTAATCTCATGATATTCTTTCATCAAACATATTACCAATTTGTGAGAAGAATACAAAGTAACTGTGTTATTCTCAGTTGTTATGGAGAATTGTATATGAATTAATCATGGTATTTGTTAACAAATTCTCAGTGCCACTGATCATATCATGTGAAGTTTAATCAGAGCAGATCCTTAATTATTTGCTAACTGCAAGCTCTCTTTAAGTCTCCTTGGTGACATTCAGTTGTTTTTGCCTCACTTATTTAAACTATGATCAGTACAACCAGAGCAAAGTTTCATTTTCTTCTTTTCCCAGCTAGCAGCAAAATTTTTTTTTAAATGCAATACAAAAAACTTGAAGGGAAAACAGTGTTTAAACTGTATTATTTACTTTAAAAGAGAACATATAAACTAAATTTAAAAGTATGTCTTTAAATAATAAGAGACTAGTCAGTATTCTAAAAAAAATTGCTATTAACACAGCTATTATAAATCAGGGTGGCAGGGTCCCCCATTCCTTTCTATATTCTGACCAAAAATCACAGTGTGCTTTTAGTGATCAGGGTTCCTGGAAGCAGTAGTTTTTCTAGACAGGCTTGAACCTAAATCAAGGATTTGAACATTCCAAGACAATGACAAAGATATGTACGTTGTTCAAAACATTGAACGAAACTCACCCCCATACTGAGCCAAATTCCTTAAAGCTTTATATAAACTCCACACTCTGGAGCACTTGTAGTACGCCTAAGTAGAACATCATACTCTTGCTGTCTACTAGAAAGATGTCTCAGCCCACTCTGTAACTATTCAGTGCTTCTTTCTTTGGAATCCCAATTGGTCCCATCTTTGGACAGTTTTGGGAAACCTCATCTGTTTCATTTTTGGTTAAAATGAAACAGAGATTCATCCTCAGACTAATTTCAGTAGAAAATAAGTTAGCTACTTTTCAAAATGTCCCATAGTAATAAGATTCTGTGCACAAGTTCAAATCCAAGCTGCATATAGAGCATAAATAATGTGGATAAATTTTACCATGAACAGTAAGAGATAACACAGACTTTTAAGCAAAAGATCTTTTAAACAAAACTGTATACATAAACAAAGGTCTCCACAAAAATGAAATGAAGCTAGTGAAAATGCCAACCTTGTAGATACATACTCAAAAACTAAAGCATAGTATAAGGTTGCCAGTGGCCTTTAAAGACTGGTAGGTAATATAAGACGGAAAAATGAAATGCTCATAAATACCACTAAAAATAAGGACCAGTATGAATTGAAGAACTGATATAAAAATTTTGGTGGCCAAAAATAAATAAAAGCATTCTCTATGATAGTTGTGATATTTTAAGGAGAGGCAGAGAATATCAAAGTCCTATGAACCTTCTTATTGAACTGTTTTTTAAAAAATTGGAAAAGTCAATGACATAAATAGATGGCAGAAATTAAATTATTTATCTATTCAGTGTATAATAATTAAAAACTAAGTATTTCAAATGTTGCTCTAGGCTACAGAGAGGTGTGATTTCCAAGTTGATCATAGAACAATGTCAAGAAGCATTTCATTTGGGATCATTAGATATATCCACTAAACATCAATTCCTTTCTGTACTCACTTTTATGATCACATGGGGCCCAGAGCAAGGAATATTTGCAGAGGAAGGGAAGATTGTACTGTGAACAACCTAGATCTCCTCCAATAAGCATTCTGGCATTCCTGCAGAAGTATTCACAATCTTTGCTTTTTACAAAGTGTTGCAAGAGAATAGAGAAAGGGAAGTTAAAGAGGTCTTAAGAGATACCCTTGTCCTATTTGAGAACATACTGAAACATTTATCCTAACATTCTCCAGAGACAGGGGTAGAACAATCACCAAAATAAAGCTAAAAGCTGTTAATCCTGGCTCACTAGCTCAAAGAATGGAGAAATCAGCCACATGTTAGTATGGTATGCAAATTCAGGTAACATTTAGTAATATCAGTGCAAAATAGAGGTGAGTGAGGAAAAGGAGTTCTTACAGAAGAATGAAAAATCTAAGCTCTTGAAGGAACTTTCACATGAGGCAGTGGAGTAGAACAATATCACATCCAAAATGGAAAAATCTTCACCCTGAATTTTGGCTTATCAAATCAACCTGTAGTGATCCTTTAAACATCATATAGTTTGTGATAAATTTAGTGTTTGAGTTTTGGTTATGGAAAACCCAGTTTATAATAAATTCTCAGGTTCTAACTGCTTACCATAGAAAACCTAGATATAATAAATGTTTATATGGGTTTAAGTGGGTTTGCCAGTTACCAGCTTACCAGCTATCAGTACCAAATGTACTCGATTTTATCCTGCTTTGTAGTACTGAAAATATTACAAAGCACCGAAAGGCTTTCAGTTAATCTTTACAATACTCTAATGGGTGGATTCCCAACAACTCTGGTTAGCATCCCAAAGGGCAGTTTTCTGTTTAGCACCTTAAGCAAGTTCCTCTTTAGTAAACTTCTTCACCAACCAGTGTGTCAAAAGAAATAAGCTCTCCAAGGAGATCTGAGTCTCAGCTGCAGGGTATTGTAGGTAGGAGGTTGGTGGTTCTCCTATGTCTCTTTCTTCCTTGAAGATTCTACCTCAGCCCTAGGAGTCGTGACTATATCTCTGAATCTTCCTGTATATATATATATATATATATATATTCCTTTTAGTAGTTAATAGTTTGGTAGTTTTAGTAGTTAATTCCTTTTTCATTATTTAATACATTTATATTGGATGTAGCCTGTTCACATTATCAGTGTCAATTTTTGCCTTCTGACTGGACCTTAACTGGTATTATAAGGATGTAAACAATTTTAGTGTGCTATATTCATTTTTTGAGATCAACGATATTTAGTTGTTGCTGTTTTGTCCAATCTTTTTCAACCACAATCAAATAAATCACTCACTGCTCTTTACCTCAGGGAAGGGATGTACAGTGTGTAAAGTCTGAGATAAAAACCGGATTTGCTGTCCAAAGAGTTTAATCCATAGGACAATTTAAAAATTGTGTAATGTAGATTAAAATGTTATAGAAATAACTTAAGGGCAGAAGTAGTTCCTCATTTCCCACATTTGCCTATTTCCCTTATTAGAACTTTTTGTTAAAATAAAAAGTATAGACCAAAAACAATGAAAGAAGAAATGTGAGTAGCTGTTGCACAAGACCTTGTCTATTTAAAAATGTCTGTGTTGTCTTTATGACTGAAAGACATTTTAGCTGATTGGAAAACTCTTGAATTCAATATTACTTTACTCAGCTCTTTTTTAATACTTCTTAACATCTTTGTTATTGGAGACCATCTGACACATTCATTTTTATAGATTTGACTTTAATTCCTTAATGCTTCCTTTAAAAACTTCAATAAACAAATCTAGGAAGTATTGATTTAGTTGGATAAGATTTTCCCTTACCATGATAGGGCATTACTCAATAGTATGATCTGATATGTATCACCAAATCCTATTATTTCTTCATTTAGGAAAACTTTTCTTCTATCACAGTGTTAAGATTGTTAAGAGTTTGTTGAGTACATTAACAAATGTATGATTGGTCTTTATTGTCTATTTTTGAAAAACTAGTATCTTCTCTACTTTTTTTTCTTTCTTTGCTCTGCATTTCTTGTCATTTCATGAAGCCTTTCTCTGACTTCATTTGTCCTCAGATTGTTTTTTGTGCCCCAGGCTCACCACCAGGTGGTTCCTGTTACTGGGAGGTGATTCCAGATGGGACCAGAATAGGTAGCATGCAGGGCAACAGTGTAAGACATCACATGAAAAGACTTTTTTTAATCTGTTAATTTTATATTGTTGGTATTCTTAAAGTAAAATTTTAAACATACTGTTTTGATTTTTCATCCTAAATAATTTTATTTTCAATTTATTTTATGTTTCTTATTTTACCACCTTTCCCATGTACTGAGAAGTATTTGTGAGAGGGAAAATAGTCTCCGTCATATTTTTTTTTAATAATTCCCTTCTAGAAAAGATTCTTCCTCTAGGATGACATGTTATTTCCCTTCTCATTCCCATCTTTCCATCATCTAAATAAATAAATATGTTGCAGATTTTCCCATTAGAGGTATTTTCTTCTGATTCAACTTCAACATGGTTAATTCAGTCTTGCTTTTCTCTTGACTAAACCTGTTGCCAATAAATACTCCTTGATTCAATTTCTCCTTTATATTTATGCTCTTTGTAAATTCTTCATCGAATTTATGCTCAGAAATAAATGTTATGAATACATTCATAATTTCTTCAAATTTGCTGTCGTGTTTTAGTCATTGGAACTCTGTGTGTGTGTATGTGTACAGATTTATATTCATTGGGAAAGCACATGAGAGAAAGTTAGGAAGGTCTTTGCCCTCACTCAACTTATGATCTAAGTTATGGAATATGACTTAGGGATATAGCTAAGTGGTAGAGCATTTGCCTGGCATTCTCAAGTTTCTGGGTTCAATTTACCCCAGCATCATAGAAAAAATATTTTCATGACAATACCAAATAATCACATTCCCAATATTCTATTAACACTGATGACTAATGAAGAAACTCTCAAGATATTAAAAGTTTAAAAAGGGGAATTTGAAGGTAAATATCAGTGAAGACAATCAAGAATGTTCAAACTAATATATTATTAAATGCAACTTTGGTTAATATCCTATGAGAGAATAAAATATGTTATCATTTTAGAAGGAGGAAAATAATTTTGTTAACTGTATGATATATATTTCTATTGATATGAATGTGAATAATTTACATTATAATTATTATTAAAAGATACAACTTGTATACCTACAGAGATATAAAATAAACTCACAAGAATGAGAATCAATGGTGCACAGTCTTATGTCCTAGTAAATACTGAGGTAAACATGTTAATCATGCCATTATAGTATTAGTTATCTATTACATAATGCGTTCTAAACAACACCTAGTACTCTTTTTTCCTTATTTCTAAGTCTCATACTATATTTCTTGATAGTTTTTGACAACTTAAACTAATTTCAATGATGGATAGCAAGAAAAAAATTTCCAGGAATGAGATTATCAACCTAAGTACAATAAATGGATTAATTAGCTAATATGTTTCAAAATTTCCAAGAAAATTGTACCAATATAATTTCTACCAGTATTGCTTAAACTCTTCTTAACAATAATAACTAGAATTGAATATTACATCTTTGCAAAATGTTTCCAAATTTTGATAAATAGTTATGTGACCACACACGGGACCTTTTAGCCTCAAAATAATAAAACAAGATCAAACCAAATATTATGAACACACAGGGAAATCTTTTACCAGACTTCAGTTGGAGTGGAAGGAAAACTTCTTGAACAAAAAGAAAAAGCTTTTATTTCTTTGCTAGATTAGCAAAGGTCTGGTAATTTTCCACTTCAAAACAGCTTCAAAAGCTGTTTTCCTTCTCATGCACAAAATTCTTGACTTTGTAGTTTATAAGCTAGTGGACAGTTGACTTGCCCTAGGAACCCTGAGTTACTTTCTAAGAGGATGTCATAATCCTGTGTAAACATCATAACCTTAGCCTTGGGAGTGGACCTCATGATAAGGCTTTAGGTTCTTGGGTTGCTGCAGCTGTGTTAAAAACACAAGGTGGTATAGAAGAAAATGCATTCTTCTTTGAATGGAGCTTGCTGGACAGGTTTCTACCACTTGAACCATGCCCCCAGCCGTTTTCACTATAGTGACTTTTCAGGTATGATCTCCTGATTTTGCCCAGCTGGTCCCCAGTCCTGATCCTCCTGATCAACAACTCCTGTGTAGCTGATATTATGGATGCTAGCCATTATACCCTCCTCAAAGAAAATAAATTCTATTCCAATGGGCAATAGGTCAAGTTAAAAGGGTTCCAAGACTGTTCTTTGTCTTTTGTTGCACTCTGTTGCTCTGTAACTGTCTCAGTAAGGCAAATACATATTTTTAGTTGTTACATCACTTTATGTTTTACTGAATTTGAATATTCAAACATATTTGAAGGCTGGGTTGTAGTTCATTGGCAAAATGTGTGGTTAGCATGTAGAAGGCCCTTGTTTCAATTTCCAGAATTCCTGCCTCCAAAAAAAAAAAAAAGGAAAGAAAGATATGTGTGATACCTTTTCTGTTTGGCTCTGCTTTGCTTTTGCTTTTTTTTTTTTTTTTTTTTGAGACAAAATCTCTCTGTGAAGACCAGGCTGGCCTTGAACTCCCTATTTAGACCAAACTGAATTCCAACTCATAATCCATCTGCCTCAGGCTCCCTAGTGCTAGGATTATAGGCAAGAGCCACCATGCCTTGCTATGTGGGGTTACTATAAGATGTTTTTATGTAAACACTCTTTTCCTGGTGTATATTTCACTTGAGCCTACATTAGTAAGCTGATTTTTTGATTGCTATCAGAAACTTATTTATTGAGATTTTTGATCAACTTTTATAGTCATAGCAATGTTTTTACCTAAATTAGTATTATTCCTTTTAATTAGGAGCTTATTGTGATTTTTGTGGGCTTGGTTTGGACAGAATTATACTTTTTTAGAGCAAAATCTGTCGTTACCTTATTTTGAAATAGATACTGCTTTTAAACAAAAACATACATATCATAATAATATAACATTATGTATGTATATATAAATATACACTCATGTATAAATATATATCTACATATCTATAAATACAGATATGTAACTCTTTTTCCTCCAGGTACTCTGTGTGTAATTCTATATGTATATATGTTTTGTAGTGATGATCTGACTTTCTATTTTCTTCTCCAATAATTCACTTAATTACTCAACAGTAGGTCTAAGGGCCAGGTATGGTGGCACACACTTGTAAGAATACCTATATCAGAGGTGAAGACTGGGAGAATTATGGTTCAAGGTTAACCAGTCAAAAAGTTAGCAAGTCTACATCTCAACCAACAAGCCAAGTGTGGAGACATACATGTAAATCCAGCTATATGGGAGGCAAAGGTAGGAGGATCACAGTCCAGGCCAGCCAAAAGGTATAAGACCCTATCCAAAGTTGCATGAATCAAGAGTGCCTACTTAGCAAAAGCAAAGCCCTTGTGCCATCAAATATACATATATAACAAATATACTAATTGTTACATTATTATGTAAAATTTTTGCAAGAATTCATATTTATTTATGAGATGTTAAGTCAAATGACGTTGTTATTAAACCACATTATGCTGGAAGGATTTTATAAGAAAGAGTTTCTGTCACTTCTCTTTCCTCTTCCTTCTACTCACTACTCAGTATGACCAGAAACTAAAGAGGATATATAAACTTATAATCCACATATTTAGAAATCTGTATATTTTTTGCATGTTAATACATTAACATTTATATGTACATAATTAATATTAATGTATCAATGTAAATTTTTTATTGTATTGGATATATGCTTTCCTTCTTACATATAAATACCTCTGTCATTATTCCCCTTTTTTCTTTATTATTTATAATTGCTAACATCAATTACTATATTATAAAACTTAACTTTCATAAGGAAAACTAAATTTCATAGTAAAAGTAATTGTATAAAAGCAAAAGAATGGGAAGATCATGGAGTGAAATATTTATTTTCTTTCTTTTTCCATCAAATATAATGAATGTTATAACCTTAAAATACAGAGAAAGCACTGAAATAAATACCAAGAATTTTCTTCACTTTATAACAGCAAACACATGGCAGAAATAGATCATTTTACAGCACTACAAAAAGGGTATATTGTCCCAGAGTTGCAAGATTTTAATATACTGATTTATATCTTAAATCAATCTGTTGTCATACTGCCTTGTTGTACTATTTTGATTTCATGATCACCTCTAATCTGTTGGCATTTTCCTGGCTGTAAGGATTTGGCTTCTTTCATATAGTATGGCACTATATATAGTATTTTAACTATGTTCTCAGTCGTGCCATAGATACAAGGGGTCATCACCCACTAGCTTCATAGCATAATGTCTCCTGGTACCCTAGGGTGTATTTCTTTACTCAAATATTGTTTCTTTGATTGTTCTAACAGAGTCAATGTGTTTTCCTTGGGTTCATCTATCACAAAACAATTTACAGTACCTCACAAACCCCACTACCTTGGAAAGAATGTATTTATGTTTTCTTTGGCTCAGAGTGAATAGCTCAGGTAGTGCCATATCCCCAAGGCCTTATTCTGCAGGTTCTTTCCATTTAGAGGAAATACATTTAGGTCAGACACTGAAAAAGGAACTATGTTTAGACAGCTGTGAGAACCAGTGAAAATTGCTAGACAAGCCAACTTTCTAGCAAAAGTTTTTGAACTTAAGAACATTATAGCTTAAACAGCCTATCGTCTTGCAGTATTTAAAATTGCTAAGGAAATTAATGAAAACATTTAATTAATAAAATAATAAGATATTTTATTAATTTCTGACTGTGTTGGCAATAGTTCTATGACTCCAAAAAGAAATAAAATACATTATTTTCATTCTAATGATATTTTTAAGTGGGCTTAAGAATTATTATATACTTAACATGGACTATGGAGTCCCCAACATTAGAATGAACTATTATGGCAACACTCAGGGAATATTTCTTTTATGTTTTTACCAATGTATTTCTTTAAAAGCAGAATCAAAATAGTATCATGTATAGTGTAGTAAGATTTTCAAAGGCACTGCAAATTATTTTGCAATAAGTTAAATATAAGCTGGAACATATTGCCAGACTTTCTAATCCTTACAAGTTTCTGGGTTAGGCTCTGGCCCAAAAGAAATTTGCATTAGATTTAGCAGGTGAAATGAAGAATGTTTTCCTGACAGTCAGGGCAGAGCCACAGGTATGGCAGCTCACCCATATTACTAATCTGCTGGTAACATGCCTAGAGACTAGGCCTTTCTACACCTGCAGATCTAAAGCTCTTTTAGTTTGAATCCTGTTACAGAAATGTGCAGGTTTATGAAAGATACATTAGCATTTTTTTCAGGTCATTCATGTCATCAGGTTTCAGTATGGCGAAAGATAAGTGTGAGTTCCATTTCATAATGGTGTTCCAGTTTGGTTTTGCATATTCCATTGGTTCTTATGGGTTCCAGCTATTCTACCATTATCCTACTTTGCATGAGAACTTTTATTTTTTGTCTACCACTTCTGTTGACTTAGAATGTTAATTTAAGGCCAACCACCAGAAGATGCAAAAGCCTTCTGAAGATTTTATCAACTGAAATTTGCCCTCCTTAAATAGTGATGCATTCCACCACAAATGTTCCCAGAATTGGATAAGATTGATTCTCAATTGTATATCTTTACTTCTATTTCATTCATAGTGTTTTTGTTTTTCTCTTCTAACTTTACTGACACATTTGTTGACATAAAAGGGGAAATAAGACAGCAGGATCTCGAACTGTTCACTAACCCTGTTTTTTTTCATCTTTTTTGGGCTTAAAGCTAAATTATATTCTCCAAACTCTGTTTGATTCTTCAATGCTCCCTTGTCATTCTTTTGCCTGCTGAATGCAGTGGGTCCCCAGAGAGGATGTGAAGAAAGAGACAACACCTGATATACTAGAAGGAACGTGAATCCCTCAGTTATGGCATAGAGTAGAGCTTCCCACCATTCAATTCATGCAGTCTTGTGACAAGTGAGAAATAAATCTTTGTGATTTTAGAGGTTTTTGTAACAGTGGTTGGCATGACCTAACTAATAGATTTGGAATAAAAGATGCATTTTTGAAAATCTTTTAGTTAACATAGAAGACATACTTCTTTAAGAAAATGAGCATAATTCAAAAATATATACAGTTAAAGCAGAGCTCCCCAGAGTAGAACAAGCAGACTCTCTGCTTGTAGTGAAGAAGTACTTGTGAAATAATTGACATTTTAAAACTTAATACAATCTCAATAAAAATTCCAAAGGATTTCTGTAGATCCCAAAATAAAATTCACTAAGAAAATTTATATAAATATTTTAAAGCTGAAAAGTTTGTCACTAACATCAATAAAGACATATAATATGTGCCAAATAGTGTTGTATTATATGTGCATTAATTTAGTATTTATTACAATCTTAGATACTAATATCATTGTTACTCTTATTTGTGATTGTTATTCTCATTTGTATAAAATACTAATATCATTGTTATTCTCATTTTATAAGTTGGGAATCTGAAAGCAGAGATATGATACAGTTTTAAAATGACCATATAATAAATGGTAGAGTTCAGATTTAAACAGTCTAGCTCTAGCTTCTATGTATAAATCATGGTTCTGCACCTGATTTCTGAGGCTATAATTGTATATATGATATATATGTCATATGCTATGTTATACTAAATATATGATAAATGATATGTATATTTTATATCATATATGATATATAATATTGATCTGTGATACTTATGTAATACAGACAAGTAGAGCAGTGTATGTGTGTATATGCATATTATATATGTGATCATAATTTACAGTAAATGTATAATTTCGTATTTAGTAGCCTCAGAAAATACTCTTTAGTGTCGGCGTAATGATCAGTTACTTATTTCTCAATAAAAGACATGCATTTCTTACTTCATTACCAAAATGCATTCAAGCTAAATAAAAAAATTATATATATGTACACACACATAAATATATGTGAAAAGATCTCACCAAGACATAGAATGAGGAAATATTTATTTCATATTTTATGAATTTTTCTAAAATATAATAGAAAGAATATGGGTCAACTTAGAGGAAAGCAATATTAATTCTCCAGTAGTTATATATTCAAAGTAGATTTGTCTGACATTATTTGGAAGACTAAAAAATAGAAAAAAGTTTCTTAACAATTTTACTTATTTCTTCAAAGAATAAAATTATGACATATTTAGAACACAAAGCCTTACAAGTATTCATGTATATTTAATTTTTTATAATTATACCATGTAAAACTAGCATGCTTACTGTCAAATCAAGAAAATTTAACTGCATGGCTTTTGATAACCATTCTATTTACCACTCGTTGTGAAAGCCTGATCTGTCAGGATCATACTTTTCCTATTCAATGATCTGACCTAGCTGTTTTTTTATTGAAGTAACAGAGTATAAAAATATACTTTTTTACATTTAAAATCTATCCTTCAAAAGATTTCTCAGAAAATGATAAAAGATTTCAGTTTCTTAAAATCTTTGTAAAATGATGAAGTTTTTGTTTCTTCTGGAAAGATCTCATGGTGCTGTATAATGTTCAACTCTTGAGAGAAAAATATGTAGTCATACATAGATCCAGTTTCTGACAGCTTAGTGTCCTGCGATCTTCTTGGAATGTTTGTTTCCCAGTGTCCGGTTAAATGGTATTCATTGAATACTGGCAGTACCTCATAAGCAATATGCTATTAACCAATCATTTATAGTCAAATTCATGAGTGAAATTCATACAAATACAGTTTTTCAGATGAATTGGGTAATGTGTGCTTAGCTTGATTTAACATGTATCTATGAACCACCCCCTTTCACCTGAGGATTGAAAATCTATGTATGTATGTATCTATCTATCTTTCTATCATCTATCATCTATTTACTTATCAGTCTATGTTTATACCCATTAGTTTAACTATCTCCAGAATCTTCTGTCTGTAGAGATAATGTCATAATTTGAATGAAAGAAGAGGAAATTTCACAAAAACACAAAAGGGAGAGGGAAATGAAGACAAGAGAAAGACTATGGAAAATAGGTTTTCTGAAAATTAAGATTTCAAAACCTTATGATGTGAGAAATTTAATGTCAACTTTCTGTATTTTTTAAACACCTTAATGATTATTAAATCTATGAAAAGATTTTACAGATCTTTCACGTACAGTTCCCAGTTCAGGATTTAGAAGATTATTAATTTTATGAAAAAACATTTTGAATATTATATATTTTTAAAGGCAATTTAGACATAATGAGCACTGACAAATTACAGAATTGGAATTTTACATTCAAATTGCTAAGCTTCCTAATAAAAGGTTTTTCAAATTTTTCCCATTATGCTTCACAAGTGATATTAAATTACTTTTTCTCATTGGCACCTATCCACAAGCCCCGTGACTGCTTCAGCAAGGTTTATTATTCACATTACCACAAATGCAACAAAATAAATCTCAAACATTTCATCAACATGACAAAGAAATTTCTAGATTATGATAAAATTGAATGAATAAATGATTACATAACATGTTCTGGAGACAAAATCCTTAAAAACTTATTCATGAAACACCCACCAAAACTGGAGTCAAAAATAAATTATTTTTTCACCAGTTTTAAGAGTAAAATATTATAATCAACATATGGAATCAACCTAGGTGCTTATCAGTGGATGGACACATGAATAAAAAAATGTGGTATATATTCATAAAGGAATATTTATTGTTAAGCCATAACTAAGAACAAAATCCCATCATTTATGCCAACATGTTTCAGCCTAGGAAACATTATATTACGTGAGTAAGCCACAGACAGAAAGGTGTATACTGCACTTGGTTACTTGTTTATGAAAGCTAAATAAGTTAATCATGTAGAAGTATACAGTAGAATAGAAGTTACTAAATGCAAGACAGTGTAGTTAGGCAGGCATTGAAAAAGGTTGATGATCATACAGAAAAACAGACAAGAGGAATAATTTGTCTTGCTTTATACCACAGCAAAGTGACTATAGTCAGCAATAATTTATTGTTTATTTCAAAATCGCTTGAAGAAAGAATTCTGAATGTTCTCAACACAAAGACATAACGTATGTTTGAGATGACATATGCTAATTATTCTTATCTGATCAATATACATTGCATATATGTGTGAAAATGTCACAATATACCCAGTAAGTATGTTATAATCAATATATTCCATTTAAAAATAATTGAAAATGGTGAGATAAAACTTAACAAAACCGTTACATAGACATTAATTGAAAGTTTTGTGGCAATTTAGGAACTTCTTCAGGTTTCATGTCTGTGCTATCCTTTGCAATTTTTCAGACAATTTCCTTTTCATCATTTTCTTGACATTTCAGTTATTTTAACAAAAAATCTTTTTGCTAAATAAAAGCTTCTTTTTTACTGCCAGAAAAACACTTCTTAACTCGAGATAATTTTAAAATCTGAACATGTATATTATATGGATTTTTCTAGTCTGTACAATATAAATCAAATATAATTCTCTCATCTAATCTGCTTCTCTCAATTCTTCTTGGAAGAACCCCATTGTATTTTTATCCCTCTCAGTTCAAAAGGGGATCAGAGACTAGACTATAAGGAAAAAATGACCATAATTCTATATGCTCTTCCTCAATTTATTCCTAATATTACCTTTTGATTTGCTTTATTTTTATAACTAACTTTATTTCAATATACATATTATGTAAAAATTGTTATAGATGTTGCATTGCTTGAGTTGTTCAAATAGCATGTAATTTAAACTCTGAAACATACATTATGTAGAAACTTAAAGTATTATATCTTTCTAAATCAGCCATGTATTATAAGAATAATCACTTCATCTACTAATTGTCTGAATCTTTCTTATTGCAATTTTAATAAATATAGGTTTCATTAACATTAGATGAAACTTTATCAAGATAGACAAATATCATAATTAGAGAAAATACATTGACTATAACTCAACATGTAATATGAATCACCTGTGTACTGTACTAATTACCAAATATACAGCAATGTTTATAACATAACAAAAGTAGTACATGAAAAAAAAAAAAAGCTAGTTCATGTGTTGAAAGCTGGTTCCTTTTCAGAAGTGGCGCTTTTAGGAAGTACTTTAGATCATGAGGGCTCTGGCCTAAGATGGATTCAGAGTTGAATTAATTGAATCGACTCCTGGGGGATACTGGAAAGTAGGAAATTTGGGCCTGATTGGAGATATTTTGTAGCTGTTGACATGCCTGTAAAGAATATACATTGTACTCAGTCCCTTAATCTGTCATGAGTTGAGTAGCCTCCTCTTCCATGCTATTCTGCCTCATCTCAGGCCTAAAGCAATGAATCCAGCCAACCTTGAAATGAAACCACAAGCAACAATAAACCCTTCCTCCTTTAAATTGTTTTTCTCAGGTTTTTTTCTCATAGTGACAGAAAGGCTGACTAACACAAATGGAATATTTTATTCTTTGGCAAATCACTTAACACTTTGTGCTTAGATTTCCAAGATGAACATTTAATGAAAAATATTTTATATCAGATCATAACCCTGTCTGTACTGTAAGTATGAACAGATTTGTCAGCACCAAACAAACTTATTCTTTCACTGAATCTTAAGGAAAGAATGTCTCAGACCAATTATATCAAGTGATATGAGAAAGGAAAGAAAATTTCAATCATTTTCTGTTGTAAAAAACATGTGCTAGTGATGAAAAATTTTTTCATAGGTAAGTATATAGATGGTCTCTAAAGAGAATGGCACTTTTTCTATTATTTTATGCTTTTTCTTTAAATATTTACTTTATGCTAATTTTGGTACACCACCCTTTGGCTTCATATAAGCAATTGAATACTGATCAAGTGTTTCATGGAAGAAAGTTAGCAAGTCATGTAAATGTGTCACAGGAGCAGAAAACAAAACAATTTAAAAGATCAAACAATGATCTTTAATTCAATGCATCACTTTCCTCTGAAATGTTTATTTCCTTAATCCTTTCATTGAGACATCCAATTTATCTGTGAAATAAATTAGATTATATATATAATCTCCAAAGATTCTGGATTCTGATGCAGACATCCTTTAATCCTCATAATTTCCTGAGTGATCATGGTAATGCATCATCTTCCATTCTAATACTTAGTCTTTGACCAACATTCCTGACATATAGCTCCTAACTCCTGTGCAACTTCCTGGATAATAAAAGTGTCTTTTGCTGTCAAGAGGCAACTTTTGGTGGACTCCCAGAGGGTGACAAGTCATCAAAAAGTTCCAGTCAGACTTATAGAAGCCTGGAAATGTCAGGCTGACCCCACCCCATCCTATGAAGAGGAGAGAAGAGGCAAAAAATTAAGTTAATTATTGAACATGTTTTATAATGAAGCCTCCACAAAAATCCCCAAAGCACAAGACTTGGAGATATTCCATCTTGATGATCACAAATGCCTGCTATCAATGTGTTGCACTCCCAACTCCACGGGAATAGAATATCCCTGTGTTCAGAACTATCCTGGACCTTTCCTTATGTACCTTTTCACCTGAATTCACATATATCCTTTATCATACTCTTTTTAAGGAACTGGCAAATGAAAATGTGTTTCTCTGAGTTCTTTAAGCCATTCTAACAAATTATCAAATTTTGGAAGGTTATGGGAATCTGATTACTTGCCAGTTTGTTAGAAACACTGGTGAGAACCTAGACCTGTGAATGGTACCTAAAGGTAGGAGGCAATCTTGAGAGATTAAACTCTTAATCTGGAGAATCTGTGTTAATTCCAGGTAAGTTGGTATCAGAAGTGACTTAAATAGTAGGAAACCCTTTCAATATCTATCAAGTATTGGAGAATTGTATGATGTGGCAAAAAAATTCCATAAATCAGAAGTATTGATTATAAAAGAGAAAATAGCTTGCTTTTTTTCCATATCAGATTGATAAACTTTAAAAATGTTATCATATTTTCAAACAAAACTTAATTGAAAGCTTTTTTAAAATATTGAGATCTTTGACATGTCAACTTCAGACTCTATCTGAACAAAATAGTACTGTGAGTGTTTCATAGCAACCTAAATATTTATACAAATGTTGATTATCTAGCTTTCATGTTACATTCTTAGCTTGCATAAATATAATGATGTCTTTTCTCTGAGATCAGTTCTACAAAGTGTCTTCCATATTTAATAGAAAATGCAAACATGTTTTAAATGAATGCCAGCCATTCCATGTAAGAAATAGGTAACTTCTTTTTAGCATGGAAAAAGGTTAATTGGCACTTTCCAAATTTTGTTAAGAAGATATAGATAGATAGATAGAGATACAGATATATATGTATGTATGTACATATATATATACATACATACGTACGTATATATATATATATATATATATATAGAGAGAGAGAGAGAGAGAGAGGGGGTGAGAGAGAGAGAGATAACATATTTCTTACATGGAAGTCTTTACAAGAGAAATTAGGGAAGAAAAAGAAATAAAAGGCATCCAATGTATAAAAGATGAAGATAAAAATATTCATGCTTGTGGTTAATATGTTTCTATACACAGAAAAGCCTAAATACTCCATCAAAAATTACAGCATAAATATATGAAAAGTTCATAACAAAACCCATTACATTTAATAATTAATATTTGCTAATAAAAATTACATTTAAATGTTGCTTGAAATGAAATTGCTAGCTTTCCCAGATAATATACTTTAATAGGACATCAACCAGCCCATTTCAGGAGAGTTATGAGTTGAAACTTCAGGTACCAATGAGCAATAACAAGTCACCTGTCACTGATGCTAAACTGTTAATGGTAGGAAATAAAATGCAAATATGGTAAGGCATGAAATATGTTTACCTTTGCAGAAAACTATGAGAACATGGTGCATAACAAGTGCATAATTCTTATCCAGACAAAACTCTACTTTTTGAAACAGTAAATTTAGATTTAACTTCCCTATATTCTATTTTTTTAAATATTTGTGTATTAAGCAATTTCTAATTTTGTTTGTTTTTTGGTGGTACTGGAGTTTGAACTGAGGACCTCACACTTGCGAGGCAGGTGTTCTACCAAATTAGCCACTCTTCCAACTGCTCCCTATATCCCATTTTAAGACTCTAAAATGTTCTTAATCATATCACTTCAGAATATGTAAGTTAAATTTGACAAGCTTCAACATTATGAAGCCTTCATTTTTCTGTAATGAGAAAAATATAAATTCTCCTTAGAAAGCATGTAGAAGTACATTAGTGTTAGAGAAAAAAATTAAGTTGCTTTTAAGCTTTAAAAAGCATGTTACGAAAATGGATAGTGGTAGTAAAGTGTATATTATGCAGTAAAAAGAAAAATATAACTAACAGGAATATTTAATTGACTCCTCCTGTGCAGTATTACACATGCAGCTATTAACTACATTCAGTTATACTTTAAACTATTGGTTTAGCTAATTTAATAATAAACTATTAATCATATTTTAGACTTTTAATCAAATTTCTATAAGTATCATCAACAATGTGCATTATTCCTTTAATTATTTTGCTGCTACTTTGTAAAAACAATAGGGAAAAGAGTTCATAAACTCAAATATTTATGCAAAAAAGGAAATTAAAATTTGTCTTCTAAATCTAACCAGCCTAAGGTGAATCCACAAATAAATGCAAGAAGCAATATATATTGACAGAATGAGGTGATTCCAAGTTAAATTTAAAGTAATTTTGGAGAAAATGTATTAAAAGCTTATTTGCCTTTCATAAATGCAAATAAAAATAAATACTAACTATAATAATGATTAATATTAATTTCTACAGCAATTTTGTCTTTATTAAAGTTATTTAAATATCTGTTTATTCATTGCAATAGAACCATATTATGTAATAGTTGAAGACTGAATATTTTTAGAATTTACCATGCACATTTCTTGGAGGAAATTGTATTAAGTAATTTTCTACCATTATTTCATATTTATTCACCTTGTGATTTGTGAGTAAATTCTAGGCAAACTCAGATGAGACCATAAAGCTATAGACTGTATGCTTCTTTGGTCACTTATTTTGGTCCCAAATTAAGAACTCATATTTTTATTGTTTGAGCTAAACATTTTAGAGAAACCTTATAAATATTCAGAGTTTATTTCATTTTCAAAGATTTAGGAATAATTATTACAATGTCAAGATTGCTGGAATATATATGTGACAAGAAAGAGTGAACTTATTTAACTTGGTATTTACTATTTGTTTTTTTATTTGAATTTAGATATGCTAATGTCAGCTCTGTGCTTTGCCTTTTCTAAATAACTGACCTTTTTGCCATAGTTTATACAAACTATGTAAGAGTTTTATTTATGAATATGTATTACTATATAATGTAGTACAATTGTGTAATATTTGCAGGATATTTTTATTCTATGCTATTTTCACTAGTTTATTTATATAGCCATATTTAAATAGTAGTAGATTTACATACAATATGCTTGAATATAGCCTCTTTTAGCTTTTAAATATCATATATAATGTTCAGAAACAATCATGTTATCTATATATTCATTCATAATAAAGCAAGGTACTTTCATTTCAAATTTTACTATGAATAAATACACTAAAATATATTTGGAAAATTAAATATTATTCATGAGTGAAAAGAAATGAGTCAACAAGCCATGAAAAGGGCATGAAGGAAACTTAAGTACGTGTTACTAATTGAAAGATGCCAACTTCCAAAGATTGCATTATTCCTGACTCCAACCACATGAATTTATGGGAAAAGAGAAAACTATTAGGATAGTAAAATATTTTATTTGAAAGGGAAGAATGACTATATAGAGTGCAGAATTTTAGAACTGTGAAAACACTGTGTGATACCACATGGTGAACATGATATCATACATTTGTCCAAGCCCAAAGAACGTACAGCAGTAAGAGCAAGCCTCCATGTAAACCATGGACTTTGGGTAATGATAATTATCGGTGTAAACTCCTCAATGTACTGAGTGCACTCCTGTAATAGGAAGCAGCTATGCTTGTATGAGTGTAGAATTATATGGGAAATCTCTTTATCTTGCTTCCAATTTTTTATAAACTTAAAACTTCTCCAAAAAATAAGTCCTATTATATAGTAGTAAAATTTTATGCAATGTCGCTATATTGAGTTCAAAATGATTACAAAAATTACTATAGCAATAAACGTGCATTAGTCAGGGATCTCCAGAGAAGCAGAGTTGATAAGAGACCTATATCTTTCTGTACATGTAATTATATCTATATCTACATCTAAATCTAATTGGTCATAAGGGACTCACTCATACTGTAGAGGTTGAGAAATCTCCAAATGGGCTCTCTGCAAACTGTAGACCTACAAAAATCACTGGTATGATTCAAACTGTGGCTTGAAAACAAATGGACCAGATGCTGAAAAATTCAATGGTCAGATAACATGAGATAAAAGGTCCCTGATCAAACCAAGAGAAAGGAATAAAAAGTGAATAAATTCCTTCTATCAATTTTGGTTCAGCCCCTAAAAGTTTTATATGGTGGGCACTCTACTAAGGAGAGAGTAGAGTTCCATCTGTGGATTCAAATGAAAATATGATCTGGAATATACTCAGAGACAAAATCAAAAATACTGTTTCATCCTGTCATCCTGTGAATAATCAGGTTGACAAATAAAAATATCTGTCGTAACCTGCTTACTTTTCTCTTATAGACATTTTCTGAATCTTTATTGTTTTGATTTATTAGAAAACTATACAACGATTTATATTTGACTATGAGAAAAATTTCAGTTCACTGTTTCATATAACAGGACATTTTATGATGCAAGCGTTTGAAGAACCGTGTATCAAATTATGCTATAATTTATATTTTGAATGGTCTTGTGGTCATTTTTAATATGCTTAGCGTTGAAATATATTGTTAATAAAGCCAGGCACGATGAAACATGCTTGCAATCCCAGCACTTGGGAGACTGAGGCAGGAGAGTCTCAAATTTGAGACCAGCCTGGGCTACATAACAAGACTCAGTCTTAAAAAATAAATCTATAATATTAAATGTTCAGAGGGGAATTGATTTCCTATGCTTTGAATCTTAAAAGTGTAACAAAGGCCCATGTGTTAAAGGTGTGTCCCCCTGCTGTGGAAACTTTAGGAAGTGGGACCTGGTAGAATGAAGTTATAACATTGAAAAAAAATATATCTTTTTGGATAGAAACCACAGGGATGCTTAGCTGTTTATTAACAGTGTGTCTAGGACTGAGCATGGCTCAAGTGGTAAAGTGCTTGCCCAGCACTCTAGGGGGAAGGCCTGGGTTTAATCCTCAACAATGCCAAATTCTAATATATAAATATAAAAAAGGGCCAGGAGCCGATGGCTCACATCTGCAATCCCAGCTTCTCAGGAGGCAAAGATCGGGAAGATCTCAGTTCAAAGCCAGCTTGGGCAAATAGTTCGTGAGACCCTATCTTGAAAACACCCATCACAAGTAAGGGCTGGTGGAGTGGTTCAAGGTGTAAGCCCTGAGTTCAAGATCCAGTATAGCAAAAAAAAAAAAAAAAAGAAAGAAAGAAAGAAAAAAAGAGTGAAAAGCAATATTTCTTATATTTGTGAGGATGGCATTTTTCTGGAATCCCATTTTTTAAGCCTAAATAAGTCTCTTGTAAGTGAAGTAAAGAAACTTGCATACATTAAACATGGCTTTAGTGATTTCTCTCTCTCTCTCTCTCTTTTTCCCTCATCAATCAATCAATCAATCTATCTATCTATCTACCTACCTACTTAAATTGAAAAGGCGTATCTTGTCTTTGGCCCCTTCATCTATCTCTTCTTCCTGAGAGAGGGGCTGGCAATCTCTCCTCTACCACATGCTCTCGTTGTCATGAGATTCTGCCTCATATCAGGCTTAAAACAACAAGGCTAAGGCACCATGGACTGAAACCTCTGAGTCAAACCTCTGATGCTATTATCCAAAATGAGTATTTCCTCCCTTAGTTGACTTTCTCAGGGATTTTATCATAATGATGAAAAATCTCACACAATCATTAACAAACTGACTCTCCAGAACTTGAAATATTTCCACCACTAAGTACTGTGATTAACTTGGAATATAATATAATCCCCACCCATTGGAAGTTGGTGTGTCCATATGATTTGATTTAACCAATGGAAGGTTGGTTGATGAGACAGTGTTATAACTAAGATGAGGACTTAATAGATACCACAGGTTCATACTTGTTTATGCAATGGTTCTGCCTTCTACTCTTAGAGCTGGAGATTTATTGCTCTCAGAAGAGAGAGACATTTGTGATACATTTGAACCTAATTGATACCCCTGCTGTGGGCCAAATAGAAAATAATTTTTTCCAAGTTAGCAAATAAAATTTTGTGCTTCTTACTAACATTATTGCATTAATAGTTGGTTTCTAATCAATTTTCCTTCATCTTACTTATGCATGATAATATATTCTTCCATCTATACTTGATCATGAATATATTGAACAGCTTATATTGCATGTGTGAAAGCATATGTAATAAAACATCAAAAAAAAAGCTGAATCTTGGACAATGCATGTTATACTGTTTCACCCTTAGTGGAGAATACACACATCTATAGTTTTAGTGTCATGTTCACACACCTTTAGTTTTTTAATAACTTATGCATTCTTTTTTCCTACCCTTGTATTTAAGACACATTATTTTAACCTGGGATTGGGACTTTTTACAACAGGTTCTAATATATAATTATTTGCTTATCTGTGTTCTCACCAACACATATAATGCAGGCCAATTATGAACACATTTTTCTGTCCAACATTATTGAGACTTGTGCCTTTATTTATATAACTTCTTACCCTAAAAATCATTCCATATTTTAGTGTTTGTATCCCTGACACTAATTCGTGCGTGAGGATCAAGGTGCTGAAGAGCTTAACTTGAACTAGAGATAACAGTTTCTAACTGACAAATAAAAAAACAACTAAGAAACAGCCAATAAAAAAAAGACAGAAACTATTTTTCTTTTCTGTTTTCCTTTGTAAAGAATCAAAGAAAATGATAATGATTAAAAGGAAAATACAGAAAGCATGAAAAGACTGTGAAAAATCCAAGTTTAAAAACCTATAAAGAAAAAGATATCCAAACAGAAATCCAGACAGCCTGAAAATTCCTGTGGTAGTACAGGAAATAGAGTAAAAATGATCATTTTTCTGTGAAATTTTGCCCGAAGTCCAGAGAGAGAGCTGTAATCCATTTTTAAGATTTTATTTTAAAGATCAAAAAGATCTTTATGTTATGGTTATGACAGTAATAGGATAGCATAATTTTTCACCTTGTAGAAAAAATTATATAGTTACTACATTAGGTTATTCATGAAAATATTGTAATATAAATGTTCAAATGACCTTTTGTAATAATAAAGACACAAGTGCCTTAGTATAAAATAAATAATACTAATTATATAATTGTTTATATTGAAATGAATTCATTTTGACTTTCTTAATCTTTTTACAAGAGTATAAGCTTATTCATTATATTCATACTATGAATTTTTATGTCATCTTGAAATAAAGTACAACTTCATTCATTTTTTAGTGCAAGGAAGTGAACAATTTACAAATTCCTATCATTTTACTCATGGTAGACTGAAGAAACAGTACTGTGAGCAAGAGGGCATGAAGTTTAAGATGATATTCCATTAAAGTGAGCTCAAAGTTTGATCCTCAGAAAATTTGAAGGATTTTGGAGGTAACACGTATATGTGTGATGTTTTACAGACCAGCAACTTCAACAAAATAAACTTTAATAAGATATATCCACAGTAAAACTCCAAGTACTTCAGAATTAATAACGATTTGCTATTTTTAGTTTTCAAAAGCTGATGTATTTTATTTAGTTTTTAGATTTTAATTGACAAATAATAATAGACATTTATGGGGTGAAATATATTTCAATATATGTGTACAATGTGATCAAATCTGAGAAATTAACATATTAATCACTCTTAATTTAAGTATATATTTGTGTTGAAAACAAAGTATTTTCTTATGGCTATTTAAAATATGTAATTAAATATTATTAATTATACTCTATGTTGGTGTAGAATATCAAAATTTAGTCCTCTTATCTAACTGTATGCTTGTTTACAATAATGAACCTTTATATATCCCCTAAATTATACTTTTCATAACTTCTGATAACCACTAGGCTACTCTCTATTTATATAAACTAGTGTTTTAATCTTCCACATTTAAGTGAAAAAAAGTTTGTCCTTCTATTCCTACCTTATTTCACATAACATAATGTCTTCCAGTATCACCAAAATATCACAAAAATTAGAATTTCATTATTTGTATTTCTGAATAATATTCTTCAAGATATATATATGTGTATGCATGTGTATTCTTCATCCATTCATTAATGGACACATATGTCAACTTTGTATTTTTACTATTCTGAATAGCGATAAACATAAGATCACATGTATTCCTTTTCTTAAACATTTTGTTAGCATGTATTAGTTGTACAGGGGGGGTTCATTGTACTATTCTGTATGTGCCTAATTTAGATTCACCACTTCCATCATTCTTTCTCCCCTCTTCTTTCTGTTTTTTGAGCCTTTTAAAATCTGTTTCTTCGATATTTGAAGATTTTTCATAGAGATCTTTAAACTCTTTCAATAAACTTATTTCTCTGTCTTTTATTTTTGTGCCTATTACAAATGGTTAGTTTGCTATTTATTTCTCTGCAAGTACGTTATTGGTATACAATGAACATAATTGGTACCCTATTTTTTTTATTCTACAACTTTACTGTATTTGTTTGTTTTGACAAATGTTGATATAATTTTTAGGTTTTTCTATATAAAATGTCTTCCACAAACATGGATCATTTAAGTTCCTCTTTTCTTACATGCATGCCCTTTATTGGTTTTCTTACCTTGCTGCTCTGACTATACCTTTCTGTACTGTGCTGAATATGCCAGATCAGTGAGCAAGAATTTTTAGCTTTTCTCAATTGAGTAAGTTGAGAAATGTTGAGTGAGGGCTAGACATATATAATTCTTTTTGTTAGATAAATTCTTTCTTTAACTAATTTTTCAAGTTTTTTAAATCATGAAATGATATTAAATTCTATCATATGCTTTTTCTGCATCCATTAAACTATTATGGTTTTTTGTCCTTCCTGCTGTTAGTATGATGTAGTACATTCATTATGTTACATTTTTGCACCACTGTTGCTTCCCTGGGATGAATGTCTCTTGCTTATGTTGTGTATTTTTCTTGTTGCTCTACTGGACTCAGTTTCTCAGAGTTTTGTGGAGAACATTTGTATGTTCATGCATGAAATCATTTTGTAGTTTCATTTTTTGCTATGTCTTTGTACAGTCTTTGTATCTGGGTAATGGTGGCCTCAGAATTAGCTTGGGAGAATTTTCTTTCTTCAATTGTTTGGAATGTTTTGGGAAAAATTGGAATTAGTTATTTTAAAGTTTTATAAAATTCAACATTGAAGCCATTCATTCCTGGACATTTTCTGTTGGGATTCTTTTTTTATTACTGACTGAATCTCATGAATTCTTATTGGAGTGTTCAGGCTCTCTATGCTCTCAATTTTGGTAAATTATATTTGTTTAAAGACCATTGGTTTCTTCTAGCTTTTCAAATTTGTCAGCAAGGAATGGTTCATTACTCCTAAATGATCTTCTGCATTTCTGTTCCCAGTTGTATTATCTTCTTTTTTAGCCCTGCTTTTATTTTAATTTTCTCTTTTTTTCTTGCTTAGTGTAACTAAAGTTTTATTGATAATGTATATCATTTGTCAAAATCCAGTCTTTGTTTTGCTCCTCTTTTGTATTTTTTATTCTTGATTTTGCTCAGCTTTGCTCTTCTCTTTTTAATATTTCCTATTAATTTGGACTCTGTTTAAGTTTCTCTAGGTTCCTTGTAATTTTAGATTGTTTATTTGAACTTCTTCTTTTTTTCTTCCATGTGGTGTTTATTGCTACAAATCTTTGACTTCATGTAGTTTTTGTTTATTCATAGATTTTGTTATGTTGTGCTTCCATTTCATTTGTAGAAAGAATTGTTTCAAATTTCTTTTCTACTTTTTCATTGACTCAAGGTCATTTAAGAACATATTATTTAATTTCTATTTGTTTTTATTTATACTATTTCTGAATTTCCTCTGTTCCTGATTTCTAGTTTTAGTCCATTGTAATAAAAGAAGTTGTATAATGTAAATATAATATTTTTTAATTTGTTTATACTTGTGTTGTGACTTAACATCTTGGACTGTATTCCAAGTGCTGATGAGGATAATGTACACTCTGGTGCTTTGGAGTCATATATTCTATAAAGTCTATTAGGTCAATTTGGTCTATAGTAGTTTAACTCTGAGGTTTCTTTGTTGATATTTTCTCCAATGATGAAAATAAAAAACAAAAATACAACATTTTAAAAGAAAGTAGTACTTCTTTTATACTTGAGTCTATCTCTTACTTAGAATAAGTAATGATTGATTCATATAATAGGGGTCTTGAACATTGAGTGCATATATAGCATATATATTTATAATTACTTCCTCTTGTTGAAACCATCCCTTGAACATGATATAGTAAGCATCTTTATTTAGAGACTTTTATTTAAATTCTATTTTATTTCATATAACCATAGCTACTCCTAATTGCTTTTGGTTTCCATTTACATACAATCCCTTTTTCCACCCCTTCAGTTTCAACCTACATGTCTCTTTACTGGTGAAGTGAGTTTCTTGTAGGAAGCCTACCATTGGGGCTTTTTATTCCTTCTTTGCTTTCTTTGTTTATTTTCTTTCTCTTTTTCTACCCACAGTCTAAATATTATTGCTGAAGAGTTTAATCCATTTACATTTGAAGTAAATATTGATTAGTAAAGAATTACTTCCATCATTTTGCTAATATTTTTCTGGTCATTTGGTGTATCATATGTCCCTTCACTCTTGTTCATTTTAGTGGTTTGGTGACTTTTGTATTTATGATGTCTGATTTTTTTTTTGTTGTTTTGTGCATCTACTCTATTATAGTTAATATATTATTATGCATTTTCTTTATGGTTGTTAGCTATTTTTTTCTAGGGATAGGACTTTCTTAAACTTTTGCTGTAAGTCTATTATGGTGGTGATGATCTTCCTCATTTTTTTGTTTGTCTAGGAAATATTTTATTTTTCATTTATTTCTGAAGGACAGCTTTCCTGGGTATATTATTCTCATTTGGCAAGCATTTGTTGTTGTTGTTTCAATTCTTTGACTAAATCATGCCCTTATTCCTTAGCCTGCAGGGTTTCTTCTGGTACATATTCTATTAATCCAGTGTGGAGTTCTTTCCCTATACTTTGACAAATTTCTCTTGCTATTTTTAGAAATCTTTTTTTAAATTTTTTATTCACTTATTCACATGTGCATACATTATTTGGGTGATCTCTCCCCCATTCCCCACCCCTCTTTTTCCTCCCCACCCCCCACACAGAAACTATTCTACCCTCTTCTATAATTTTATTGAAGAGAAGACATAAGCAATAATAAGAGACATAATGTTTTTTTCAAGTTTGAGATAAAGATAGCTATACAGAGAGAATCCTAGCATTGCTACATGCACATGTGTGTTACAACTCGAATTGGTTCATCTGTACCAGACCTCTTCACTACTTCCTGGCCTCCTTCCCATAGTGGCTTCTGTCAGTTTAAGATTACTATATTAATTCCTCTACAGTGGACACATCAAAAACTTTCAAATTTTGGGTTTCCTACCTTCCCCTATTCCTCCTGTACATGTAAATCCCTTAGTGTGTGACCCATGTCCAATAATATTACTGCATTTTTTTAGGTCTACAGTCCACATATGAGGCAGAACATACTATTTTCAGCTTCATAGAATGACTTAGGCAGTATTCCTTCCCATTCTGTTTCATGGAAAAGTTTAAGGAGTTGGTATTTAGCTCTTCTTTAAAGATCTGGTAGAATTCAGCAGAAAATCTGTCATCTCCAGGACTTTTCTTTTTTGAGAGACTCTTTATTGCTGCTTCAATTTGGTTTTGTGTTGTAGATATGTTTAGGTGGTTAATTTCCTCTTGGTTCAGTATTGAATGGTCATAGTATCTAGAAATTTCTCCATTTCCTCAATATTTTCAAATTTATTGGAATATAGGTTCTCAAAATTGTCTCTGATGATTCCCAGGATTTCTTTAGTGTTTGTTGTTATCTCTCCTTTTGCATTTCTGATTTTATTGATTTGCATCATCTTCCCCCTCATTTTAGTAAGATTTGCCAGGGATCTGTCAATCTTGTTTATTTTTTGAAAGAATCAGCTTTTTTCCCCTATTGATTCTTTGTATTTTTTTTTGTCTCTATTTCATTAATTTTGGCTCTTTTTTAAATTATTTCTCTCCTTATGCTTGATTTGGGTTTTGCTTGTTCTTGTTTTCTAGGAGTTTGAGATGGAGCATTAGGTCATTTATTTGAGATATTTCTGTCCTTTTAATATATGCTATATATATTAAAAGTATATAGCTAATAGCTATAAAGTTCCTCTTAGGACTTCATTTGCAGTTGTTTTTGCTGTTTAAGAATTTGATTGTGTGCAGCTGAATCAATGCTACTCTCTCATTCTTTGTCTTTTCTTCTCCTGTGGTTTGATACTTCCCATCTTCTCATGGTTTTGTTTGCTTTCATCTTTAATTCATTTGCTTCTATATTTATAGTGTTTTCTGTTTCACTTTGGTGCTTAAT
The DNA here is from genome assembly GCF_047511655.1 of Castor canadensis. NCBI lineage: Eukaryota > Metazoa > Chordata > Mammalia > Rodentia > Castoridae > Castor > Castor canadensis. Next base: position 59,977,684 of record NC_133386.1, read on the forward strand.
TTTGCACCTCTGAGTTCATTTATTTGTTTCTGTGTCTTCTCATATTCTTTATATTTGTTGTCTTGAAGTTTGTTGGGTGCATCTTTTACATTTTGTTTAACCACATTTAGTATCTCCTTCATGAAATTCTCAGTGATTACTTGCAAGATTTCTTCATTGAGGTTGTTTTGGTGGACATTGCTGGGTTCCTTGGTGTCATTTATCTTTCTTTTGTTGGGGTCAGGAACTCAGTATCCATTTTCTTCATTTCCCTCTGAATCTTGTATTAAATTATTTCTTTGAGGAAAGTGGTTTTCATTCCTTCTTCTTCTTCCCAACACTCCACTTGCTACTGTGCAACTGTGTTGTTTTTTATTATCATTATTATTTTTTAATTCACCTGTGCATACATTATTTGGGTCATTTCTCCCTCATGCACCCTTCCCCATCCTCTTCCCCCTTCCCCTCTCAGTTCCAGGCAGGTCATGCTCTACCTTCATCACTAGTTTTGTAGAAGAAAAGAGACAAGCCTAATAAGGAAGACAAAGTGTTTTTGCTAGTTGACTTAAGGATAGCTAAACAGAAATATTCCTAGCATTGCTCTCATGTACATGTATTGTTACTGATGTTGATTCATCTCTAATTGATCTTTACCCTGGTTACTGATCCCCTTCTTATGATAACCTCTGTTGCGTTAAGGTTTCTGTATTAGTTCCTCTGGAGTGGGGACATCAAATGCTTTCATGTTTTGGGTTTTCTACCTATTTCTATACCACCCAAATTTTCTCTCCCCTTACTATGTAATCCAAGTCCAACCACATTGCTGCATTTGCCCTAGATCTAAAGTCTGCATATGAAGGAGAACATATGATTTTTGGTCTTCTGAGCTTGGTTGCCTCACTCAGAACGATGTTCTCTAGTTCCATCCATTTCCTGCAAATGACAAGATTTCATTCTTCTTCATGGCTGAGTAAAATTCCATTGTGTACAAGTGTCACCTTTTCTTGATCTATTCATCAGTAGTGGGGTATCTTGGTTGTCTCCATAACTTGGCTATTGTGAATAGCACTGCAATAAACATGGATGTGCAGGTGCCTCTGGAGTAATCTGTGTTGTATTTCCTTGGGTATATCCCCAAGAGTGGGATTGCTGGATCATACAGCAGGTCTATGTTTAGGTTTTTAAGGAGTCTCCACATTTTTTCCCAGAGTGGTTGTACCAGCTTGCATTGCCACCAGCAGTGTAAAAGGGTTCCTTTTTCCCCACATCCTCGCCAACACTTGTTGTTAGTGGTGTTTTTGATGATAGTTATTCTAACAGGGGTGAGGTGGAATCTTAGTGTAGTTTTGATTTGCATTCCCTTTATGGTTAGAGATGGTGAGCATTTTTTCATGTGTTTTTTGCCATTTGAATTTCTTCTTTTGAGAAAGTTCTATTGAGTTCTGTTGCCCATTTTTTAATTGGTTCATTAAATTTAGGAGAGTTAATTTCTTAAGTTCCCTGTATATTCTGGTTATCAGTCCCTTGTCTGATGTATAGGTGGCAAATATTTAATCCCACTCTGTGGGTGGTCTCTTCTTTGCCTATTTGTTCTTTTTATTTCTTCTTCTTGCCTAATTGCTCTGGCTAGGAATTCCAGTACTATGTTGAATAGGAGTGGGGATAGTGGGCACCCTTGTCTTGTTCCTGATTTTAGGGGGAATGGTTTCAGTTTTTCACCATTAAGTATGATGTTGGCTGTAGGTTGGTCATAAATAGCCTTTACAATGTTGAGGTACATTCCTTCTATTTCTAGTTTTCTTAGAGCTTTTATCACAAAGTGGTGTTGGATCTTGTCAAAGGCTTTTTCTGCATCTATTGAGAAGATCAAGTGGTTTTTGTCTTTGCTTCTATTGATGAGCTGTATTACATTTATACATATGTGTATGTTGAATCTTTCCTGCATCCCTGGGATGAAGCCAACTTGGTCATGATGTATGATCTTTCTGATGTGTTGTTGGGTTCGGTTTGCCATTATTTTATTAAGGATTTTTGCATTGATATTAATTAAGGAAATTGATCTAAAATTCTCCTTTTTGGAGGTGTTTTTGTCTGGTTTTGGGATGAGAGTTATACTGGCTTCATAGAATGTGTTAGGCAGTGTTTCTTCCCTTTCTATTTTGTGGAACAGTTTAAGGAGAGTTGGTATTAGTTCTTCTTCAAATGTCTGATAGAATTCAGTAGTGAATCCATCAGGTCCTGGACTTTTCTTTTTTGGAGACTCTTGATTGCTGCTTCAATTTCTTTTTGTGTTACAGATCTATTCAGGTGATTGATACCTTCTTGGTTCAGTTTTGGTTGGTTGTAAGTTTCTAGAAATCTGTCCATTTCCTCAAGATTTTCAAATTTATTAGAATGCAGGCTCTCAAAGTAGTCTCTGATGATTTCCTGGATTTCTGTGGTGTTTGTTGTTATTTCCCCTTTTGCGTTTCTGATTTCACTGATTTGGGTTTTTTCTCTCCTCATTTTAGTCAGGTTTGCTAGGGGTCTGTCAATCTTATTTATTTTTTCAAAGAACCAGCTTTTTGTTTCATTGACTCTTTGTATGGTATTTTTGGTTTCTATTTCATTGATTTTGGCTGTTATCTTAATTATTTCTTTCCTTCTGCTTGTTTTAGGATTTGCTTGTTCTTATTTTCCTAGGAGTTTGAGTTGTAGAATTAGGTCATTGATTTGAGATCTTTCTGTCCTTTTAATATATGCACTCATGGCTATAAACTTTCTTCTTAGGACTGCTTTTGCTGTGTCCCATAGGTTCTTGTAGGTCATGTTTTCATTTTCATTAACTTCCAGGAAGCTTTTAATTTCCTCTTTTATTTCATCAATGACCCATTTGTCATTGAGCAATGTGTTGTTCAGCTTCCAATTCTTTACATGTTTTTTACTGCTGTTTTTGTTGTTGATTTCTAGTTTTAATGCATGTCGTCAGATAGACTGCATGGAATTATTTCTATTTGTTTATATTTGCTGAGGGTTGCTTTGTGTCCTAAGATATGATCAATTTTTGAGAAGGTTCCATGGGCTGCTGAGAAGAATGTGTACTGTGCAGAAGTTGGATGAAATATTCTGTAGACATCAGCTTGGTCCATTTGATCTATGGTGTGGTTTAGTTCTAGAATTTCTTTGTTGATTTTTTGTTTGGATGACCTATCTCTTGGTGACAGGGGAGTATTAAAGTCTCCCATTATAATTGTGTTGGAGTTTATATATGTTTTTAGGTCTTTCAGCGTATGCTTGATGAAATTGGGTGCATTGACATTGGGGGCATATAGGTTGATAATTTTTATTTCCTTTTGGTGTATTTCCCCTTTTATTAGTATGGAGTGTCTTCCTTTATCTCATTTGATCAATGTAGATTTGAAGTCTACTTTGTCCGAGATAAGTATGGCTACTCCTGCTTGTTTTTGGGGCCCATTGGCTTGGTAAATCTTCTTCTAGCCTTTCACTTTCAGCCAGTGCTTATTTCTGTTGATGAGGTGGGTCTCCTGTAGGCAGCAGATTGTTGGATCTTCCTTTTTAATCCAGTTTGCCAGTTGGTGTCTTTTGATGGGGAATTTAGTCCATTAACATTGAGTGTTAGTATTGATAAGTATGTGGTGATCCCTGTCATGTAGTTGTCTTTGTTGATTAAGAGCTTGATTATGTATAGCTGAAGTAATGTTACTCTTTACTTTCTTGCCTTTTCTTCTCCTGTGGTTTGGTATTGCCTGCCCTTTCATGGTTTTGTTTGCTTTCATTATTTGTGTGCAGGATTCCTTGGAGAATCTTTTGTAGTAGTGGCTTGGTGGTCATATATTGTTTTAATTTCTGCTTGTCATGGAAGACTTTTATTGCTCCCCCTATTTTGAGTGATAGCTTTGCTGGGTAGAGTATCCTCGGATTGAAGTTATTTTCATTCAGTGCTTGAAAGATCTCACCCCACGCTCTTCTTGCTTTTAATGTTTCTGTTGAGAAGTCTGGTATGATTTTGATGGGTTTACCTTTGTATGTTATTTGTTTTTTCTCTCTTACAGACTTCAATGTTCTTTCTCTAGTCTCTGTATTTGCTGTTATAATGATGATATGTCATGGGGTAGCTTTATTTTGGTCATTTCTGTTTGGTGTTCTGGAGGCTTCCTGTACCTGAATGGGCATAGTTTTCTCTAGATTTGGGAAATTTTCTGTTATTATTTTGTTGAATATATTATGCATTCCTTTTGCTTGCACCTCTTCTCCTCCTTCAATGCCCATGATTCTCAGGTTTGGTCTTTTGATGGAGTCAGTGAGTTCCTGCATTTTCTTTTCACAGGTCTTGAGTTGTTTAATTAATAGTTCTTCAGTTTTTCCTTGAATTGCAATTTCACTCTCAAGTTCTGAGATTCTGTCTTCTGTTTGTTCTATTGCTGGAATGGCCTTCCATTTTGTTTTGTATTTCTGTTTCATTCTTTTTTTTAAGGTTTTCCATATCATGGGCTACTTCTTCTTTAATATTACCAATTTTTGCCCTTAATTCATTTATCTCTCTGCTTATGGTGATCTTTGTTTCAGTTTAGTGTTTGTTTAGGGCTTCTATGATTTCATTTATTTGTTTCTGTGTTTTCTGATATTCTTGAGTTTTGTCATCTTGGAACTTCTTGAGTGCCTCCTGTAAATTTTGGTTGACCATGTCTAGTAGCATCTCTATGAAATTCTCATTAATTACTTGTAGAATTTTTTCTTTCTGGGTGGTCTTGTGTTCTTTGTTGGGTTCCTTGGTATAGTTTATCTTTGTTTTGTTGGAGTCTGGGTCTGGGTATCTGTTTTCTTCATTTTGCTCTAAATAATGTACTATTTTATTTTTTAGGGAAGAGTGATTTCCATCCCTTTTTCTTCTTCCCATCTTTCCACTAGGTACTGTTTCTGTCCCTGGGCTATGTGTAACTTGGTATTAGCTGGGTTACAATGTTAATAATAACAAAGTTGTTAGAGAACGGTTAAAAAAGAGAAAGAGATGGGAAGATGAAAGGAAGAGAGAAGAGAGAAAAAAAGGAAAGAAATAAAGGAAAAAGAAATGGGAGAGATGGTGGGTGATCAAAGAGCAAACCAGGCTGGCAAGCCCTTAAAACAGGGAGAAAAAAAAATCACCAGTTCTGGAACAGTAGGATTGCAGGCTTAGTTGTTTTTAGTTTAGTGTCCAGTCCAGTCTGTGAGTGTCTCTTAGTCATGCTTGGAGCCCTCTAGGGGCAGCCGAGCAGGTAACTGGTGGAGTGGTTATCTGGGAAGCCTGTAGAGTTGGGGCATACTCCTCACAGGGAGCAGGATTCCTGGCAGGCTGGTGGGTGTGGCTGTCTCACACCAGGATGGTGCCTGTCTCAGCAGGGCAGGGCTCCAGTTGTTCCACACAGAGGTTGAGCCAGGCAAGGCCTGATGGGTGGAGTGGGTTCTGGTCATCTCACACATGGCTGTGGCTCAGCAGGGCCTGAAGGGCAATGGGCTTGGAGGGAGGGGCAGGTATCCTGGCAAGCTGTTGGTCTAGAGCAGACTGGTGGCTGGGATCCTGGTGATCGTGGGTCTGGTGGCATGGCCAAGGGATGGGTATTCTGACGTGGTGTGGCCGGTATGGCTGAGGGATGGGTATCCTTCTGCGTGTAGGTCTAGAACAGAGCTATGGCCTGGTGCAGCCAGAGGGGCGGACAGCCTGGCAGAATGGAGCAGTGGCTCTGCAGACCTATAGGGCGGGGATTTGGCAGGCAGCTGTTCTTATATTTGATCATGGTGTCTTGAAGCCTTCCATGACCTAAGTCTTTTGAGTGCCATGTTTTTGGCTGTCTCTGGAGCTTTACCTCAGTCTGGCATGTCTCCAGCTTCTCCATAGGGTCTCTGAGTCAGCTCACGAGGTCTGCGGCTCTGTCTCCATTGCCATCTTGAGAAGATTTTTGCAACTATGCTCTTGATAGGCTAGTTGGTGGTTTTAGTCACCTGTTTTCTTTCCCTTGATTTAATTTTTGTGTTGTGGTTGTCTTGGTTTTTAGCTAGGTTTGTATGCTATTTCTATCCCTGGTCTGGAGGTATAATTTAATAATAACTACTTCACAGGTTCAATATCCAACCAATAGCTTATATATTCTATAGAAGACCCCTTAGTAGTAATACCTATATTCTGTGGAAGTTGGAGGGTTAATGTTTGTTAGGCTATCTATTGAAATTTAGGGTTTGGATAGGGTGGCACTTGGTGTGGGGGCTGCTGGGTTTTATGGCCCTTGTGTGTGTTTGGGTGTATTTCTGTTGTTCGAGTTTAGGGTGCTTGTGTCAGAGACTGCAGAGAATTAGGGTTGTATAAAGCTGGTATAGTAGGTTGGTCAGCAGGTGGTGAGTGTGTAGGAGGAAGGGGTAGTCTGGTGACAGGTTGGGGATAATGGGAGGGGGAGGTGTGGGCAGGAAGAGAGGGTGGACGAGAAGGGAAAGAAAGAGTAGTTGGGAATGAGACCAGTGGATTTTAGCACAGGAGAAGGGGGGAGAGTACAGTTAGAATAAGGATGAGAAGATGATGATGGTAAAGTTGATATATAGAAAGACAAAAAAAAGAAAATGGGAATGTAAATATAAATAAAAAACCCACAATAATAAAACAAACAAAAACAGGAAAAAAATTAAGAACCAAAACAAACAAAAAAGTAAAATACCAGGTTCAGGAAAAATAGAATTTCAGTCTTAGTTTAAATTCTGGAGTTACTCAACAACATCTAATCCTGATATTGGAATATAAGCAGAAGCTCTGCCATGGTTTCACTAGGTGATTGGCTTGTGAGTAGTGTTTTGTTCTTCTGTCTACCAGTTTAATTGAAATTATGAGGTGAGGTAGGTTTGCCAGATCATTTAGGGTGGTCAGAGCTATTGATTTCCCCAGCTGATGGTGTTATCCTTCAGCTTCAGCTGTTTGGTCAACCTCTCCCCCAGTGAGCTGAGGCATTTCAGTTTTGAATGCTGCCCTCTGGTTCAGAAGATCAGCTCTGTGATCCACTACCTTCCCTGCTTTGGAAGTGGCTTGTCACTGTGTTTGTTTACTGGGATCTCCACACTAGGGGTTTATTTCTTTGCCCCATCCCCTTTCTCTGGAGCAGGTTGTGTTCTACCTGCCCTCTCCACTGTCTGTGTTTTATTAAAGTTCACTGTTTGTTTTTCAGTTTTGTGGGGCAGTTCTGTTTTGGATGTGGCTCTCTGGCTCAAGAGATGACTCCTATGATCCACTTCTTACCCTGCTTTGGGGAATGGCTAATCAGCTGCCCACTTTCAGTCTTCACTGCCTTTCCTGTGTTTGTTTACTGATAGTTCTGTGCTGAGATTTGCTGTTTGCCACTATCCCCTTCTCCAGAGCACTTTCAGCATTCCACCCATCCTCTCTGATGTCCATGGTAGATTACAGTTTGCTGTTTGTTATTCAGTTTTGTTGGGGGAGGGAGGTGTGCGATCAGTCTGCCCAAGGGCTGTGCTGGTTTATGTTCCCATGGATGGATAGGGGAGTTCCATGTGGTGCATGGCTCTCACCTGTTTGTTTTATCAATTGACATGCAGAAAGGTTTGGAGATGGCAGTGGCAGCAGCAACAGCTATTAGAAATGGCTCAAAATTTTCTCAGTGTGATGTGGCATGGGGAGGCTTTCCATAGGCTAGGAGTTCAAGATGTCTAAAGTTTGATTTTCTTTGGTGCTTTATTTCTACCAAGTGTGGCTCCAATATCTCAGGGAGGTTTTGGAGTTACGGAACTTAGGCTTTCTTCTTCTGTACCCTAGTTGCCATCTTGGATCCTCCTCCAGAATTATTTCTTTGGTGTGAACTTATCCTTGTTTGACTAACATATGCTTTGTAGAAGACCTTTTTTTGTTGGCTATAATTGTGGCTCTTAATGCTTCCTGGACATGAATGTCTATATTCTTCCCAAAATTTTGGAAGTTTTCAGCTATTATCTCATTAAATAAATGAGATATTTAATAATAAATGAGATATATGTGAAAACCATAATGCAAAATTTGTTGTCTAAATTGTGTTCCATTAGTTTTATAGGCTTTCTTAATTCTTTTTATTTTTCATTTATGTGGTTTGAGATTGGGTTATTTCAAAATACTTGTCTTCTGACTCAGAAATTCTTCCTTCTGTTTGGGCTAGTATGTTGTTTTGGTTTTCAACTGTATGTGTTTTTCATTTTCATTCATTGAGTTCTTCAGCTTTAAGATTTGTGTTTGGTTCTTTTAATGTTCTCTCTCTTTGCTGAATTTCTCATTCAGCTCATACATTGTTTTCATATTTTCTTATAAGGTAGTTGGGGCCACCTAACTGCTTTCTGGGACTTCAGAAACAAAGTTGCTATGTTCAGTCTGTCTGACAGCTTAGTATGATGGGTATAAATGAGGTTGGAAATTGTTTGAAGTGTTTAGAACATTAACACCAAAAGAAGGTTGTAATGAATTATATTAAGGAGAGACATCAGGTGTCCAAAATGGACTTAACTCCTAGATTTCTATTTTAACTAATAAAATTTTGTACAAAGGGAGAAAGATTGTATCCTGCACTACCCTTCATGTGTTATGTAAACGTGAAAAAACCTATACATAAGATAAACACAACATGTATAGTTCTAGACACAGTAAGATTTTGATAGTTTTAAAACAGGTAAAAGAAAATGACAAGTTGCCAAATCTTCACTTTTTGGAAGGATATTGAACAGGTACAATTATTTATGATTGATTTAGCTACTCATGATAAAGTTGTGGATTCACGTATGATCACAAAAAGAACCCAATAGTATTGTTTTCTCTTCTTTCTTTCTTTTCTTTTTTTTCTGGCAGTACTGGTGCTTGAACTCAGTGTTTCACATTTATGAAGCATTTTCTCTACCACTTGAACCACACCTTCAGCACACAAAGAGGTATTTGAATGTTTGATGCTATGATTTATAAACAGAACTAGAGTGGAGAATTAGATAGTTCAACTGATATCTATATTTTCTATGAAAGTGATGCATCATTCATGGAAGCATAGGATATCCTGACAGTATCACACTAACTTTTCCCAGTTCAGAGCATTTATAACTGAAGGCACAAATAGACCACAAGCTACACAGAAAACACAATTGGAATTATTATTCCTGAATAGCTTCAAAAACATTTGCAAGCAGTGAACAAAGAAAATCAGGATCATGGAATGACTGAAAAAGTGATTGGGGTTTTCCATAATGTACCAAAACAGAGGATGTGTTCAGTTATGGAGCACATACAAGGGTAGCTGGCAAGAAGCCAGGTTAACCATTGTCTAAGTTTTCTACCTGGCCTCCAAGGAAATCACCTCCCAACCTGGAGAATAAACTACACAGAAATGAAATTTCTCTGTTGGAACTGCCCAGAGCTTTCATTTTTTTTTTTGTTATTGAGTCATTTTGTTAAGTTGCTGTGTAGGAAATGTAAACTTGTATTAATAAATTTTATAATCAGAAGATGGTACTCAAATAATATCTAGGTAAATAGTGAATTCTGAATTCACCATTACTAATTACAAATATACATAAGATGGGAATAAATTAAGAGTAAATTAATTGAAATTGAAGGAAAGAGAGAAAATAAGCAGAAGGTATAAACACAGTTTCATCTATGAAATTATGTAAAATTAAAGGAAGTAGTATAGCCTACAAAATTTTGTCCAAAATAATTAATTACATGTGACCAAAGTTGACCCAGAGAAAATACTGTGACCCTATATAAAAAAAATAACTAAGCATAAAAGGAAGTGGACCTCCTGCCTAGTGAGCATGAGGCCCTGAGTTAAAACCCCAGTTATTCCACCCAAAAAAGATAACTCTTTGTCTAATATTACTAGTAAAGTAAATATCAGATCAACAATATAGTTCTTAAATATTTTACTAGTATACCTAAAAATAGGAACTATATCTGAGAAACTTAATTAGAGCAGAATATAAGTAACTATATAAAATTATATAAATTATGTAATCATTAATATAATGCAATTCACATATCAGTTTTTACCAAATTTATAAAAAGAATAAGTGAAGAATTGAAAGACAGAGACTCATAGATTTATTTTAAACAAATCTACACACCTTTGTCTACAGAGAGTCACCTAGAGTACAATAACTAAGAACAAACAAGAATGGATATAAAATGATAGGAAATGTATACTAGGCAAAAGGGAAATTGGGTCATTCCTTCAATGTAAATAAAATTGAAATCAAAATTCAGTAGGAGGTACAGTTATTTGATTTTTACAGATGGTATAATCTTCGATGCAGATACCATGCTATAAACTTTCACAAGTTTCATAACTGATAAATAAAAGCAGGCTGTTAACAATAATAACCTTTGAAAAAGAAATTAACATAAAATTCTATTGCAGTGAAAGTACCATAATTTCCTATAATGTATAGGTATATTTTATAACTAAAATGTACTTATATTAAAATCATCATGAATTGTACAACAGAAAGAACTCAAATGTTTGAAAATATTTTCATATTTAAGTATTTCTGACAAAGAAAAACACAGAATGTGATTGCACACTTTGTAGAAAATAATAGCATGTCAAAATTTCTACAATGTAGTCAAAACTAATGTCAAACAAAAATGCTAAGCTTAAAATATTTTCTTGTTTAAATTACAAAAAACTACATACACAAATGCACACTCAATGTTAAGCAATCAAGTCAATAGTTAGAACAATACAAAGCCAAAAGTCAAAAAATGTTTAGTAAACATATACACAGACACCCAGTTGGGACAAATGTATATTGAGAGCATAAGAAGCTTCTCCTTCTCACAGCTGCCATCCTTCATTTGTAACATTTCTAAAATGGTCTGTTTCACCTGCCAGATTTCTCAATAGCATCTCATTTGGACAGGACAAATCGTTCAAAGGCAAAAAAAAAAAAAAAAATCCCAAAAAACAAACAAACAAAAAACAGTAAAAAGAAAAACCCTTTATTTACAGCAACATATTGATGCAATTATGTTAAGTAAATGCCAGCCAAATAATAAAGAGGACATCAGCTATAAATGTTAGTAATCATATTACAATTGCTTACTCTTATAAATCAGAAAGTAGGATGCAAAACTTCTATTAGTCAAAAAGCATACAAAGATGTGTTTTACATCTTTATGAACATAAATTCATCATGTGTTATTGATAAACATTAGGTAAATATGGCTAAAAGTAACTATAAAGTCAATAACCAAATGAAACTTTTGTACCACCACTTATATTTTCTATACAAGAATGAATATAAAATATTTAAGCTTGTTGAAATCACCATAAGAAGGGACGTGAGTTGGAAAGGAGAAAAATGGAGAGGATGAAACAATTAGGGCTCTCTCTCTCTCTCTCTCTCTCTCTCTCTCTATATATATATATATATATATATATAAATACACATGGAAATGTCATAATGAAACTTCCTGTATAGATATCTTAAAGAAAAATGTCCTTTTTTTCAAAAATGGAAAGCAGGAAGGTAATACAGTTCCTATCTGGGAACTGGTGCCAGGGAGGTGCTTGGGTATAAGGAAAGGAATAGGAGCTTGAATATGTTGGAAATATTATGTACTCAGATATGAAAATGGAAAAATGAGATATTTTGAAACTATCCTAAGAATGGTGAGAGGGAGAATAAAGGAGAATGATGGAAGGGGTGAATTTAATGAGATACATTGTAAGCACTTCTGTAAAATGTCACAATATACCCCTAGTACACCAATAATATGATAATAAAAATAAAATAAGTACATTTCTAAATAAATAAAACAGTTCCAGGCAATACAACAAAAGAATAAAAACCAAAGAAGATAACAACTAAAAAGAAGAACATAAAATACTCTGAATAGAAATTGAGTGCCTCTTTTAAAACCCCCAAAATATCATCTGTCAACTAAGAAACCAACATAAATATTGAGTAATATGAGTACATTTAAAATAGATTAAAAACACCTAATTGTTACACCTTCCAACATAAAAATTGTAAATAATATTAAAACTATTTGGATAACTCATTCCCTAGAAAATTGTGCAATTTAATAGTCAGAGTGCAGGCAAAAATATATGTAAGAACTTCAGTGTAATTATTCACAGTAGAAATGAAAATAAAAATTTCTCAATATTTGTTAGCTGTTTTAATTAATTATGGTAAATTATTTTGATAAGAAAGTTTTATAAAATATTTTAATGAAATGTAAAAACATTGTTTATACACTGATAATCAAAAAAGCTATTCTATTCTATTTTCATCTTATTTCAAAAAAATAATTACATATATAGAAACTAAGAAATCAGCACGGTATAGGAATATCAACTATCCATATAAAGAAAAATATGACTTTAATTCTTTCTCATTTAATTGCACATTTTTACCAAACTTTTTCAATGGCTATCTATAAACTTTTTAAAACACAAATATTTTTTCTTAAAACATGATAGATAAGTGGAAGGATTATGAAATACATTCATGGGAAGCATGAAAGTAAAAGAAGGAAGAGAAGTTTATCACAGACCTAATAATAGGTTAAACACATTTTTACATCTTGAGAGCTTTTATTTTAATTTCTTGATAGTAAGTTAAATATTTTTTATACCTTGACAACTTGAATAATTTGTAATTATATTAAAGAAGAACAATGAAAGAGAGAAAATTGGAATACCCTGTTCTCTTCTAAGACTGGAAGAAGAAAATCAAAATGATTTTCATTTATATACATATATAATCTATACCTATATTTATCTATTAATATGGATTTTGCATTTTTTATTATTTTAATAATTTCATGAAATTTAATCTTGTATTTCTATTACATATGAAATGTCACATCTAAATTATTTATAATAATTTTTAAATAGCTCGCACTAATATTGAAAACTGTGTTTGTATTTTATTTATATATTAGAAACATTATAACTAATAACAGCTGAATATCACTAATTAAGAATCTTTCAGGGCTGGGACCTGTGGTTGATGTCTGTAATCCCAGTTACTCAGGAGGCAGAAATCAGGAGGATTATGGTCCATGCCCACCCTGGGCAAAAAGTTAGCAAGGCCACATCTCAATCATTAAGCCAGGTGTGGTGATCTGTACCCTGTGATCCCAGCTACAGGAAATGCCATAGGTACAAAAATCATACTATGAAGTCTGCCTCGGTAAAAATGAAAGACTCTTCCTGAAAAATAACTAAACCAAGAACAAACAAAAATGAGTGAGGGTGTGGCCCAAGTGGTTCAGCATGTGCTTGGCAAGTGTAAGACCCTGAAGTTAAAAATTACAGTACTGCCCTCCACACGCACAAAAAAAAAACAATTTGAGGGCTGGTTATGTAGCTCAGTGGTAGAGGGCTTGCCTAGCGCCCCCATCCCAAATAAAGAGTCTTTCAATCACAAGTGTTCTTTTTTCTATGTATTACCCAGGCAAGTTTAAATGTAGCTAATATTGAAAAAGTCAGAAACCTAAGATATCTAACTCTGTAAATTTTAAATATAAACAAATACCAGATAACAATAAAACTCCTACTTTGGGGAATTCTTTCAGACTAAATGATTACTATCTAAACTGTACATACAGGATTATAAGGACAGAGATAAGTCTGAGAAATGCAATAATATTTCAATTACTTTTTTGTGAGGTGACCTTTCCTTACCAAACTCTTTTCACTAATTCATAGCTGAATCAATCTAAGCAATCTTTCTAGCTCTTTCCTCATGAATGTTGTTTAAGAGCACCTAATCATCATAAATTGAGGTAACGAGAATGATGTTATCACAGTAGCTCCTCCACAATCTGTTGGAAGACGTAACTTTGTTGGAGCTTTGGGAGCTTCCACACTTTAAATTGAATATGTGATACATATGGGAAATCTTAGAGCACTGTGAATTTGAAAGCTATGTGTTTTCTGAGAATACACAGAGACATGCAGGCTAACAGATCATTGTTTTATGGGAACTGGGTATCTTTTTGCAGTTCTCATTGAACATTCAGTGATTTAACAAATGTAATTAAACATAATGTTCTCCATTCTGAAACAGCTAAATGAATCTCTCCACATGGACAGTCGTAAATCAACTGTCTAGCCCCGTCAGGAAGTAGCATAAATGAGTAAAGGACTAGGTGAGAATAATGATGAATACAGAAGCACTGATTTTTCAAGCATGAAGCATCTCTGTTTTTGATTATTGGAAAATGATACATTTTTATTTAAACAGTGTGCAGGCCAAGTGTAAAACATCTGTTTTGAGAATTGTTAGTTATAATCGCAGTTTTACTCATACATAGATCAGTAAAAACGTAGATAATTATCATGTACTAACAAGTGATAGAGTAGGATACAGCTCCCCAAATCTCTTGGACAAAGAATAAACACTGAAATATGCAATGTATAATACAACAAGAAATGCATACATCAATAAAATAAATAAAAGGCATAGCTCCCAGACAGTGATGTTTAAATGAAGATGAGGCTCATGCTAAATCTTATCTTAACCAAATCAAACTATAGGCACTGCTGTGAGGAGAAACGTTTTAGGGAAGAAAGCAAAAGGGAAAAACTAGATTTGTAAAACCCCAAAGTGATAGGCTGATTTCTAGAATATCTTTGCCTTAGACCCATGGAAAGACAGTTCATGAAGACAGTTTGTTCCACCTGTACTGGGCAGGTGGTACGGCTCAAGTGGTAAGCAAAGCCCTGAGTTCAAACCTCAGGGCTTGAGAAAAGAAGGAGGAGGAGGAGGAAGGGGAGAAAGAGGAGAAGGAAGAGTAGTGAGAAGGAGAAGGAGAAGAGAAGAAGTGCTCCTAGCTGATTTCAATAAAATGTCCTGCCTCTGAATAAAAGAAAGGGGAAAACATTTCCATAACCAAGTGTCATTGTATCAAAACGTCATGGACAGGAGGGACAAATGTAAGTTCTGCTCTCATTGACGCTCACCTGTAAATGATCTTGTCTGATTTTTTGTGAAAATAACATGAGGTTATTATTGAGGGTCACACAAGAAGTGCAGATAAGGTCCCTTCAGCTTCCATAGTGCTCAGCAATCTGGACATTTTTTAAAAATTTTACCAAGCATTAATAGTAATTTCTTTAAAATTAAGTTACATAATTTTATTTCAAAATAGGATATTACATATGTATTGTGTATACTGGAAAACTAACAAATATAAGAGATGCATATAATGAAAATTTTATTTCCCTAACTATGGAATCAGCCTTCCTCCCAGAGGTCTCCATGCTTACGAGTTCCTTGTATAACCTTGTAAAAATGAAATATGAAATACATACATGGTTTATACATACACACATAGAAATTTGTACACTTATGCATATAGAGAAAAATATACGTCAAGTATATTTCATTGTAACTTTACAAATGTATAAAAAATATGACAAACAATATGTTTGCAAATAGTGCAAGAAGTTTGCAACTTTTTGATGAAAAAATTGAAAGATTTTGCTTTAATAAAAATAACATATTTGAGAATTTTCTGAAGTATATTTGCTCTCTTATGAATAGGGAAGAAAACACTTGTGCACATAAATGCCACAGAATTTTCAATAAGCATAAAATTAAAACAGGAAATAGAAGTCAATATTCAAAAATACTTGTAGTAGTTTTCAATCTTAGTAGATTTTAACCATTTGGTACACTCATGCTTGTGATTGTATGCTACCATAAAGGTAGATAGTTTCCATGAGACAATTACAACGCTCTTCCATGGAGTATAGGAAAAGACTTTATAAAGTATAAGATATTAATAAATAGGAAACAAACACTTTTATATTAGTATCAGAATAGTAATATACAGTAATAGTAAGACTTTCAAATGTTCATTTTTAAAAACAGAAAAATGAAAAGTACTTTTGCCATCCTTTCCACAATAAACTTTGAGACCTTAGATGGTTTATTTAAAGAGAAGGAAATTCTATTATGTTTGCAATTTTCTTTGAGGTCCTTAAATCTTCTAATAAAGCATCTAAAACTTAAACACAAACCAAAAGAATCCTAGGTCTAGGAATTAGCCTATATGTGGACATCCTATAAATTGTTCAGTGTTTGGTCATTGGAAACTCTTATGCTGCTTTAGTTGTTAGAGGTATAGAATTAGTTACCTTTTATGCTTGCAGTAATTTCACTGAAAGAAAAATTTGCTTTATATTGATCCAATTAATAGGGCCTAGGTTTTTACCACTTTGATTATTTTTCTTATTACAAACTTCCATCATTTAATGAGGAACTTGTCTTTGTACCTTCATTAGGAAATTTATTATAGGCTGATATCCCCCAGAGAAATATCAAGGGTGGTCACTCCTTTAAAGAGAAAGCTCTAGGGACTTCACAATGCTCCTCATTCTACCTGAGTTACTCTTACTCCCTCTTTTGTCTTCATACATGCAATTATTTAAACTTCACTTCCTTTGGAAAATCAAATTATATATTGCTCTAGCCAATCTTCTCAACCACTAAACCTCAATTCCAAACCCTGTTGTATAGATGGGTGTCCTCATTACCCTTCTGATATTACATATTCACAATTTTCCTGCTCTCACTCCATGTAAGCCACAATGACTTCCTTGCTGTTTCTCAAACATATTAGGGTTAAGTCATTGATGCTCTATAACCTGGTATATTCAGATCCATTCACTATGTACCTAGCTCTTCCTCTTTATTTGGAGCTGTGTTTATATGTAATTTTCTATTTTTTCTTTCCCCAGCATTATATTTAAAATTAAGTCTCCTGAGTCATGCATCAAACTCTTTCCTTGTTTTATTTTCCTCCCTAGCACACATCATTACTGCATTTACCATATTTTATGCTCTGCCCTACACTATAAGACAAGAATTTCTGTCTATTTAATAGCTCCTTCAGCACCTTCCATACTTGGAATCATATCTGGCTTGTGGTAAATATTCCATAAGTATAGTATTTTTCAGTAAATAATGAATAGATAAAATATACCTTTTAGAGTTTAACCTGGTATCTATTAATCCAATTGCCCATAGATTAGCTTCATGGTATAAATGAACCTATAATTAATTACAAAATATGCATAGATCTGGCTATTTGTGGTCTGGGAAGAATGTGGCTAGCTTGTATCATTATAAAGATTAACAGGTTTCCATGATCAAATATAATGGCTGCTCAAGGTAATAGCTAATAATATTACTATACTGAATGATAAGTAGCTATTTACACATACGTTTTTATTAGATTTGAAACTTCTCAGGTAATGTTGAATTCATGGTATTTAACATCATATCTGAACTCTTATAATTCATATTTAAATCATTTTACACCATATTGTCAATAATAATGCAAAATAATCTTATTAAGAAGTATTTTATGAACTCCAAAATTATATTGCAGAATTTCACAAAGAAGAGAATAGACCTTCTACTTCAAGTTGTAAGATTGAGCACATAACTTTATGTGGAAAATATTAGATACATAATTATATTAAATTATTACAAGTAAATAGTGAGTTGAGGAGCAGTTTCTGATGAAGATTATGCTCAGAAAATGCGACCCTCTAACCTCAGAAGAGCTAAAGTATGGCTAAAATGCCTGGAATTTCAAAGAGGCAGGTTTTGTACAGGTAACAGTAAAGAGAAAGATGGAGATGTGAAGAATAAGTGGAGATCTATACATGAGTAATTATTCATGCTGATCTTTCACATATGGTATCCATATTCCACCCTAAAGCTGTTCTTATTAACCTCAGGATTGACTCCAACAACTACAACAAAAATAAAACAAAGAGGAGAATATAGAATCTCAGAAATTATGGCTGAAGTCTAGAAAACCTAAAGACAATAGTGGAATTGTGCTGTCAACAAGATGGTGGACTCTGAAACTACAGGCTCTTCTTCACCCACTGAGACACAGAAATAGCCTATATGGACAATAATATTACTGTAAGAATGGTAGAGATAAGATGAGAAGCTGTAATATCAAGGTCAACAGAAAATCAAGAAAGAATTCCAGACAAGAGTGTGTGCAAATTCATAGTGGCTTGCATATCTGTCCATGCCTGTGAACAAGGGGGAAGAAAACTCCCATGGTGGCACATATCCCTCACAACAGAAAAGTACAATCAGTAAAATAAAGACTTTAGTACAGAAATTCAAATGAGGATTTGAGAAGACAAAAGAATCAGCAAATTTAAAGATAGAACAATTGAAATTATTATGTAAAGAACAAAAAGAAAAAGATTAAAGCAAAGTGAACACAGCCTATGGGAAATGTAGGTATCATTAAACAGACCAAAGTACACATTGGAAAAGTCCTAGAAAGATTAATTGAAGAAACAATGACTGAAATTTTCCCATATTTGATGAAAAACATGATGTTAACCTCCAAGAAGCTCAAGAGCCCTAATCAAAGAGATATAAACGGGGTATTTTATAACCAAACTATGAAAAGACAAAGAGAAAATTGTGGAAATAGTAAAGAAGAAGCAACTACTCAAATGCAATCATTATTTTAAAAAATTAGTTAAATCTAGCCAAAGACTTATCATTCAAATGTTGGGAAGCCAGAAGGCAATGGTTGATAAATTCAAAGTGCTAAAATAAAACGAAAAAACAAAAGAACAAGAAAATTGTGAGATAATAATTCTAAATGTGACAATGCTTCCCTTCAAACATGAGGAAGAAATTAAGACTTTCACAGAATGACAAAATATGAGACAGTTTGATAACAGATTTACCCTATAAGAAATGCTGAAGGGAATTTTGTAAAGTGAACTGAAAGATACTAGATGGCAAGTCAATGCTGTATGAATAAAGCTGTCATTAAAGGTAAATAAATGGGTAATTATTAAATCTAGTGTCTTGCACCAAGGGTTCGCAAATCCACTTTTATATATAGACATGATCTGTAATATCTGGTCCATCCTAGAATAGGTTCTATGTGCTGATGAAAAGAATGTATATTACATGGCTTTTGAATGGAAGATCTTATAAATATTAAGTACATTTTCAAGTGTAGCATAAATTACCTCTCATGTTTCTTCTTTTCCTTCTTTGTGTGAGTTACTGAGCACATTCTTAAACTTTTTTATTAGTACATATAAACTGTACCAAATAATTGGTTTTATCCATATTTTCATGAATGTATATTACCTATTTTGATCATATTCACTCTTTACCCTCTCTTGCCCCTCTCCCCTTCCTCCTAGTTCCCTTCTTCTTTAAAATGATTTAACTTCTACTTTCGTATCTTTTTTGCTTTATTTATTCATTTATTCATATGTGCATACATTGTTTGGGCCATCTCTTCCCCCTGCCTACTTTCATTTCTTATCTATATTCTTTATCTGAGAGAAAACATGCAATATTTGTGTTATCAAGTAGTGTTTTTTTTTCATATTAAATTATGGGCTCAAGCATTAGGTGCATATAAATTTGCAATCACTATATCTTCTTGTTGAACAGATACTTTGGTCATTACATATATACTCTCTTCTTACAGTGTTTGATTTAGGGTCTATTTTATCTGAAGTAAGTACTGGTTATTCAGTACTTATGTGGTTGCTTTCCACTTTGCAGAATATCTTTTCCTGTCCTTTCACTTTCCTCTGTATGTTTCTTTACCGCTGAAGTGGCCTTCATATGGGGAAATATTATTGGATTGTTTTAATCCATTCAGCCAGTCTATATACTTAAATTGGAAGTTTACTCTGTTTACATTCAAGTTTATTATGGATGGGTAAAGATTTACTATAGTTATTTTGTTAGTTTTGTTTCCTTTTAATATTCTTTGTTCTTTTCTTCCTCTCTTGTTTATTTTGCAGTTTGGTAGTTTTCTGATTTTTATCAGGTTTGATCCTTTTTTTCTTTTGCATATCTGTTGTTCTAGTGAAATTTACACTTTTATGTGTTTTCATGAGGGTAATAATCTTTCTTTCACTTTTGGACTTAGGATTCCCTTAAACATCTTTTGTGAATCTGATATGGTGGCAATGAATTCCCTCAGGTTTTGCTTGTCTTAGAAACTACTTCTCCTTCATTTCTGAAGATAGGTTTGCTGGACAGCCGAAATGACTCAGTTAAGAGAGCATTAGACTGAAGATAGGTTTGCCAAATATGGCATTCTCGGTTGGCAGTTATTTTCTTTCAGGACTTAGAATATGGTGTTCCATTCTATCTTAACCTGTAAGGTATGTGATAAGTAATACATTTTTAGTCTCATGGGAATACCCTCAAATGTGACTTGGCACTCTTCTCTTGCAGGTTTTAGATATTTTTCTTTGTCTTGTACTCTTGACACTTTGACTATAATATGCCACGGTGAGGATTATTTTGTTTATGTCCATTTGGGGTCCTATAAGCTTTCTGTACCTAGATGTTCATATATTTCCCAAAATTAGGGATATTTTCAGTTATTATTTCATGTAACAAATTTCATGTATCCTTAAAATGCAGATATTCAGTTAATGGTGTCCCACAGGTCTCTGAGGGTCCCTTCATTCCTTTGTTTGTTTAATCTGACCTAGAAAATTCAAAAGATCTGTCTTGATGTTTTGGATAATCTCTTTTTCTGCTGATCTAATCTGTTATCAAGGCTACCAACAGTATTTTTGTTTGAGTTATTAAGTTCTTTTTTCCAAGTTTTCTGTTTGATTATTTTTCAAGGTTTTTAACCCATTGATGAATTTTACAAACATGCCTTGGATTATATTCCCCTATTTCACTGAATAGTCTTTCTGTGTTCTCTAGAATTTCATTCAATTTTCTTATATTCATTCTTTTAAGTTCTTTATCTGGAATTTCATCAATATCCTTTCCTTCGAGGCCTGTTGCTGAAATATCATTGTCTTATTTTAGAGGTACCATTTTTCCTTTAAAATTTTTTTGTAATCTTAATTAGTAATTTTCATATTTTGTGGATCAGTAATGTGCACCATTTCTATAAGGTGTCCTTCACAGTAAGTGGCCATTTCTTGAGGGTATGTTCTATAGTGTCCGTTTCACAAGCTATGTAGGCCCTAGTTCCATCTGAGTGCCATGATTTAGTCTACCTTTGATTTTTCATCTATAATTAATGTGTTTTGGCTTGGTGTGTGTGGTAAGGTCAGAGAACTCTTCTGTTTTGAGAAGTTATGTGAAGGATGGAATACTCTAGTGACCTAGCCAACTGTGGCACATATAGCAGCCGAGATGTGGACCCTACTGTGTGGCCACTCCAGAACTTGTTGTAGTGATATCAGAAATGTAGATCATTCCTCAGGAGCAGCAGAAGCAGCAGCACACATCGGGTATAGCAGTGGCTTGGGTGAGCAGGACAACAGAAGTCATGAAACAAATAATGTACTGCATACAATGGCCCGAGCAGTGGTTGAGCCAACTAAGCAGCTCAGGTGAATGATGGATTCCACTCAGGCTGTTTATGCAGCTGTAGAGTACAGCAGATGCTCAAGCTGATTATGGTAGCATACCAGTTCACTAGGGGCTTAGTGGCAGAAGGGAGAACAGTGTAGCCCCACTTCTGATGTGTCTGATTGCAACAGTTTCTCAAAAGAACACAAGGTGTGAGTATAGCATAGCAGCTGCTTGGACTGATTATTAAGGCAGTCTAGGCTATCTATAGAAGTTGGGATGATTGGGGGTTCATTGTGGTTCAAATATGTCTACCACAAGCTCATGTCTTCAAGGCTTTCTCCCCAAATTGACGGGTAACCACTATACCACTGAGCTACATGCTAGGGTATTTATTCCCTAGCCCCTTCCTGTCTTTCTCTTTGCCTCTTAGCCACCATGAATTGACCCATTTTTCTCTGCCACCCATGTTGTCTCACAATGATGATATTCACTTGATATTCTGTCTCACAATGGGCCCAGAAAAAATAGAACCAAATGACCATAGACTAAAACCTCTAACACTATAGCCAAAATAACATTTTCTTCTTCCAAACTGTTTCTTATAAAATATTTATTATAGCAATCAAAAGTTTGACTTACACAGAAAATTGGTAGCAGAGAAATAGGGTCATTGCTGTGACTACGTGACAAAGTAGTTCAGACACCATTTGAACTGGTTTTCAGGAGAAATTAAAGTAGTTTGGAGAAGCAGGCTGGAGAAAGCAAAGAATGTTGTAAACAGATCTTAGTGGACAATTCTGGTTGGAGCTCAGAGGAACAGCATGCTGATAGAAATACAGAGAGAAAAGACTGTGCTCAATAGGTTTCAGATGAAAATGAAGACTATCTTGGGAATTGAATTAAAGACCATTCATGTTCTTGTGAAAAAGAATTTGTTTACACTTTGTCCATGTCCTAAGACTTTACGGGAGGCTAAGTTTAAAAGTGATAAACTAATTAATTTAGTAGGGAAAATTTCAAGACTGTCAAGGATTCAAGCTATTGCATAGGTATTGCTGCTTGCCTTTAGCCAAATTTACATTGAGAATTGGGAGCAAAAAGTAGAGCAGAAAGGTTTGAAAAATGTGCAGTTTGGTTAGAAAATTAGTGCTAAGGCAGGCACCACTAAAAATAAGCCACATTCTTTGCACCAGGAGAGTAGATAAGATGCCTACAGGAAAAACCACAAATTTTCTATGCCCTACTCATCATGAGCTTAACCATGTAAAACACATGTGAAAGACTTGGTTTTGAGAAGAGAACACTGAAGTGTCTGGCTTTCATAGTCTCTCTAGGAAAGTGTTCTCCCTCAGTCTGTCACTGAGCACTTAGAAGGCAATGCAGATGTGGTCAAGAAGGGCTGATGACTAGCCAAGGTAACAGCAGACTTTGGCATAGTCCATATCATATTGGGTTTGCAGGCATTCAGAGTTCAAGAGTTACAGAGTCATAGTGGTGCTTACCCAGATTTCAAAGGAAAACAAGGAAGGCCAAGCAATGTGTAGCAAGGTCAGATTCCTTGCAGCAAACTCATAAGAAGATGGTGGGTGAACCTGTAAGAGTGAAGCTGAAGATGCAGTGGAGATATCAGGAAGTTAGAGAAGCCATAAAAGTAGAACACCTGGTAAGGAAAATGGCAAGCAATGAGTGAAACTAGCCCAAAAGAGAAGTTATGTGAACCACCATGGTGAGGACATAGGGATAGGGTTCTCCAAACCCTTTGTACCCCATATCCCTCCACCATATGTTGCAGATGCTGTATATGGAGCTACAGAATATAACGTTTGTCCTGCTGGGTTGCAGTCTTCTTTTGGTTCCACTCTCCTTTTAATGCCCTCACTTCTGAAATGGGAATGTTTACTCTGTGCCATTGTATGTTAGAAACAATCATTTTTAGGTTTTTGTTTTTATTTATTTTTTATTATTGTGCTGGGGTACACTGTGGAATTTACAAAAGTTTTTACAAAATATTAAATATATCATACTTGAATTCACCCCCTCTAACATTCTTTCTTATGCCTCCTCTCCCATTCCTGGAACAGTATCAACAGGAATCATTTTTCCATTTATATTCATGTGCACACAGTATTTGTACTCTTTCCCTACTTTCTCCCCCCTCCCACTGATCCCATCCCCCCAGGCACCTGTTCTAACCTGTTCTCCAATTTTGTGAAGAAAAAAACTCACATTTTTGTTTGTTTAAGATGGTTATACAGGGAGTTTCCTTATGACATTTCCACATATATATGTATTAGAGCCCAAACTGGTTCATCTCCTCTATTTTTCTCCTCTCTTAGTCCCTTCTTATAGTGATTTCAGCAGGATTAAAAATTCTATATTTGTTCTTGTATTGGAAGCACATCAATCATATTCACCTTTTTAAATTCCTTCTTTTACCCTCACTCTTCATACGTGGCTCCCCATTAACGTTACCTGCTTTTCATAGTATTGCATGTATTTGTATTAGGTCTATACTACACATATATCAAACATGTGACACTTGACTTTCTGAACCTGGCTAACTAAACTTAAGATTATTTTCTCCAGGTCCATCCATTTACCTGCAAATAACAAAATTTCATTCTTTCTGGCTGAATAAAATTCCATTGTAAATAAATGCTACCTTGTCTTAATCCAATCACCAGTAATGGGGCATATTGGCTATTTCCATAGCTTAGCTATTGTGAATAATGTTGTAATAAATGTGGGAATACGGGTGTCTTTATTGTAGCCTGACTTACATTCCTTCGGATACATACCTAGGAGTGGTACAGCTGGATCATATGGCAGTTCTACTTTTAGTTTTTGAGGTGCCTCCATACTATTTTCCATAGAAGTTGTACTAATTTACATTCCCATCAGCAATATATGAGGGTTCCTTTTTCCCTACATCCTGGCCAATGTTTGTTGTTGTTTGTGTTCTTAATGGTAGTCATTCTTATAAGAGTGAGGTAGAATCAACGTGGTTATGATTTGCATTTCCTTTATGGCCAGGGATGTTGAGCATTTCTTCATTGGAATTTAGCCATTTGGACTTCTTTATTTGGAAAAGCTCTGTTCAGTTCATTTGCCCATTCCTTTATTGGCATTGATTTTGGGAGAGTTTACTCTTTCAAGCTCCCTTATATTCTGGTTATTAATCCCTTGTCAGATGTATAGCTGGCAAAGATTTTTCTTCCATTCTGTGGGCAACCTCTTCAATATTGTGAACGTTTGTTTTGTTGGACAGCTTTTCATTTCATGTAGTCCCATTTGTCGATCCTTTCTCTTAGTTGCTGAACAATTTGAGTTCTTTTGAAGAAGTTATTGCCTATGTCTATTAGTTCCAGTATATTCCCTGCTTTTTCCTGTACAATCTTTGAAGTTTCAGGATTTATATTAAGGCCACTTTAAGTTGACAACTTTTACAGTGTGAAAGATGTGAATCTAGTTTTAGTACTCTGTATGCAGATATCCAGTTTTACCAGCAATATTGTTGAAAAATCTGTCTTTTCCCTATCATATGTTTTTGGCACCTTTGTCAAAACTCAGGTGAGCATAGCTGCATGGATTCATGGCTGGGTCTTCCATTTTGTTCCACTGGTCTTCATGTCTGTTGTTGTGCCAGTACCATGCTGTTTTCATTACTATGACTTTGTAGTATAGTTAGAAGTTGGGTATTGTGGTATCTTTATTATTGCTTTTTTTTGCTCATCATTGCCTTGGCTACTGGAAGTTTTTTGTGTTTCCAAATGAACTTTTGGGTTGATTTTTTAATCTCTGTGATGAATATCATTGGAATTTTGATAAGGATTGCATTAAACATGTAGATTGCATTTGGTAATGTACCTGTTTTCACAATAATGATTCTGCCAATCCGTGAGTATGGAATATCTTTCCATCTTCTGTAGTCTTCAATTTATTTCTTCAATTGTTTCTAGTTTTCCTTGTAGAGGTTTTTCACTCTCTTTTTAATGTTTATCCCTGGTACTTTATTTTTTTGGAGATTATTGTATTGTAAATGGAATTGTTTTCCTTTCTTTTCTCCATCTATTCATTGTTGGTGTATGGGATAACTACACTGACTTGTCATGTATAGTCTTTATTATGTTGAGGTACATTCCTTCTTTTCCTAGTTTCGTCAGAGCTTTTATCATCAAAGCATGTTGAATTTTGTTGAAGACTTCTGCATCTATTGAGATGATCATGTGCTTTTCATTTTTTCTTCTGTTAATATATTGTATTACATATAATGATTTGTGTATATTGAACCATCTCTGCATCCCTGGGATGAAACTTACTTGATCATGGTGTATGATCTTTTCAATATGCTGTTGAATTCAGTTTGACATTGTTTTACAGAGAATTTTTGTATCTAAGTTCATTAAAGAGATTGGTCTTTAATTATCTTTTTTTTGTTGTGTCCTGGTCCAGTTTTGGGATAAGTGTAATACTGGCATTATAGAATAAGTTTGGCAGTGTTCGTTCCCTTTCTATTTCATGGAAAAGTTTGAAGAGTGTTGGTATTCATTCTTCTTTAAAGGACTGGTAGAATTCAGCAGTGAATGTGTCAGGTCCTGGACTTTTCTTTTTTGGAGTCTATTGCTGCATTTCATTGCTTATTATTATCTGTTTAGCTGATTAATATCTTCCTGGCTCAAATTTGGATGGTCATATATGCATAGAAATTTGTCCATTTTGTTTAGAATTTCTAATTTATTTCAATATAAGGTTTCAAAGTAGTCCCTAATGATTCTTTGGATTTGCATGGAGTTTGTTGTGATCTCCCCTTTTCATTTCTAAGTTTATTAATTTGGGTCTTTTCCTTCCTCATTTTAATCAGATTTGCCAGGGGTTTGTCAATCTTATTTATCTTTTCAAAGAAACTGCTTTGTGTTTCATTAATTCCTTATATTTTTTTTTGTCTCTGTTTCACAAGTTTGGCCCTTATTATTTCTGTCCTCCCACTAGTTTTGGGTTTAGCTTGTTCTTGTGTTTCTAAGAGTTTGAGATGCCACACAATTATTTGGGAATTTTCTGTGTTTTTAATACTTGCAATCATGACTATAAACTTTCCTTTTAGGACTACCTTTACTATGTCCCATAGGTTTTGATAGTTTGTGCTTTTGTTCTCATTAAATTCCAGGAACTTTTTAATTTCCTCCCTTATTTCTTCAATAACCTACTGGTTATGGAGCAAAGTATTGTTCAGTCTCCAGGTGTTTGAGTATTTTCTGCTGTTTCTGTTGCTATTGAATTCTAGTTTTATAGTTCTGTGGTCAGAAAGTGTGCATGGGTTTTTTTCAATTTCATTCTATTTATTAAGACTTGCTTTGTGCTCTAAAATATGGTCTATTTTGGAGAAAGTTCCATGGTTTGATGATAAGAATATATATGGTGCTGTTGCATGATGGAATCCTCTAGATTTCTGTCAGATCTATTTAATCAGTGGTGTCATTCAATTCCAGAGTTTTGTTGATGATTTTGTATCTGGATGACCTATCTATTGGTGATAGAGAAGTATTGAAGTCTCCCACCACCACTATGTTGGGGGTCTTATCTATGTTTTTAAGTTCAATAGTGTATGTTTAATGAAGTTGGGTGAACTTTCATCGGGTGCATATAAGTTAACAATTATTATTTCCTCTCAATGTATTGCTCCTTTTATTAATATGAAGTGAATTTGTTTGTCTCCTCTGACCGATTTAGGTTTGAAGGCTAATTTATCTCATAAATATTGCTACTCCTGCCTGTTTTCAGGGGCCATTACTTTGGCAAATCTTTTTCCTACCCTTTCACCCAAAAGCAATGTTTGTTTCTATCTGTTAGATGGATGTATTATAAACAACAGATTTACAAGTCTTCCTTTTTAACCTAGTTTGCCAATCAGTGTCTTTGATGGGGGAGTTGAGGCCACTAACGTTCACTGTTAATATTGAGAGGTATGTGGTGATTCCTGCCATCTTGTTGTTTTTGTTTTTTAAGAGTTATATGCAACTAATTTTATACTACTCCTTAATTAATTACTTGTCTATTCTTCTCTTGAGATTTAATAATTCCCATTCTTTCATGGCTGTGTTTGCTTCCATATTTTGTGTGTAGGATTCCTTTCAGAATTTTCTGTAGTGGTGGTTTAGTGGTCACCTATTGTTTTAGTTTCCATTTATCATGGAAGGTTTTTATTCCTCCTTCAATTTTGAATGATAGCTTTGCTGGGTAGGGTATCCTAGGACTGAAATTGTTTTCTTTCAGTGCTCAGAAAACCTCACTCCATGCCCTTCAGGCTTTTAAGGTTTTAGTTGATAAATCTGCTGTTATTTTGATGGTTTAACCTTTATGTTTTATTTGATTTTTCTCTCTTGGTCTTCAGTATTCTTTCCTTGTTCTCTGTGCTAATTGTTTTAACTATCATTTGGCATGTAGAGGTTCTATTTTGGTCATATTTGTTTGGTGACCAGTTGGCTTCCTTTACCTCAATGGGCAACTCTCTCTTGAGATTTGGGAAATTTTCTTCTTCTATTTTGTTGTATACCTTTGTCTTACTACTCTTCTTCTTCTTTGATACCCATGGTTCATAGGTTTGGGCATCTGATAGATTTGCAGATTTCTTGCGTAGTCCTTTCACAACCCTTGAATTTTTTTGTCTAAGAGTTTTTCTGTTTTTATCTTTAATATCTATTTTGTCTTCAAACCATCAAATTCTGTCTTCCACTTGTTCCTGTCTGCTGGAGTGTCTTTTATCTGTATTTTTTATTTGACTTAAGGAAATTTTATTTCTACGGTTTCCATTTGACTTTTTTTTTTAGATGCTCCACCCATATCTTTGCTAAACTCTTCTTTCATATCTTGTACTGTCTTCTTTCTTACATTTTTCTCTTTTTTTATAATCTCTTTAGCTTTGTTTTAGAGTGTGTTGAATTCTTCTTTGAGATTATTTAGTTGTTTTTGTATGTCCTTTTTAAGCTCTTGAACATTTTTATCATCAACCTTCTCATGTCAGCAACTGATGATGGTTCTTCTCTATCAAATCCTCTATTGAGTTATTGTTAGCCTTTTGAGGCACTGTATTACCCTGCCTTCTTTTATTCCCCATGTTTCTATTTTGTGCTTTGCTCTTGTGTTGTTAATTAGTTAGGTGAGTTTTAATATACTGTTATCTTTCCTGTGACTTAATTTCTATGCTCTGACTAGTTTAGCTATTAGCTAAGTTGTTATAATATTTCTGTTCTCTGAATTGGAGGTATAACCTAGCAATAATAAATTCACAGATTCAATGCCAAATCAGTCACTTACATAACATATTAAAAAAACCCTTGGCAATTGTTTGCATAGAGGTTGATACTTAAGTAATTGAAATGATGGTGGTAGAAGAGGGAGTGGGAGGGATGGGGTGAGTGGGAGAAGAGATATGAGGTGTGGGAGCTATGGGGTAATAGGACCCTAAAGTGTGTAAAGGTGTAATTCAGTTGTTGTGCAGGTGGGTGCTATTGTCAGGAATTGAAAAGGGATAGGAAGGATGGGAGTAACGTGTAAAGTTGGTATAACAGAATATTCATTGAATGGTTAGTGTGGAGGAGGTAGAGACAGTGGGGAAAAGGAGAATAAAGGAAGAGAGAAAAGAAGAAAAAAATGTTGGAAAGTGGAATAAATGAGGGCTAAACAAATTGAAATTCAGATAGAATGGGAAAAGGAATATGTAACAATGAATTAAAAAAGGAAAAAAATGTTTTGCAAAAAAATGTAAAAAATTAAAATAAAATGGAGATGAGTGGGTTTTCTCTCAAATCAATGAATGTTCTGGCCTCTTTCTTTTGATTTCTAATCCAGGTGCTGACCCTTCTTACAGGGACTTTCTCTGTGTCTCTGCCTCTTCTTAAGGTTGATATGCTGGGCTGTGTAGCAATGAATGAGTCCCTATCTATGGGACAGCTTTGGGGTGATCGGCTCAGGGTATTTGAGGTCACACTTTTCTTCAGGGAATGGGTCATCTGGGTCAACTTGTTTTTGTAGGTGGGCTTTCCAAAGTGGTCCCATGAGTATCTGGTATGTGACCAGTCACTAGCCCCTACTGAATTCAGGGAAACTTTCCCTGTGGGAACAAGATTGTGCTTTTAGTTCAACTGCTTTTATCTAGGAAATCTGTTACTTTCAGCTCACTACCAGTTTCTCCAAAGTGGTTGATGTGCTGCTATTTTCCCCAGGCTGTAGCTAGGGTACCTTACCCCCACATAGACTGGGTCTACTTAGAAGTCTGCCCCACTACCACCTGGTGGAGGTAAAATTTTCCCTCCATTTATTTGGCCACCAGTTTTGTCTAGGAGGGATGCAATATGTCCATAAGCTACACTGGACTATGTGGTTTCTTCCAAAGCAGATGATGTGGCATGCTCACCCAGAAGGTTTGTAGTTTCTCTCAGTGGTATCAGGAGTCAGCTCCAGGACTGTGCAGGTAGTAGTCAGAGGTTCCATGTCCATGAATTTCGCTAGGTTCAGGTCATCCCAGATGCTTGCAAAATTTGTTCAGTAATTCTCTGTGTTGTGTTTTTGCTCTTCTGAGAGAGGAGAAAATAAGGGCAAAAAAAATAATAATAAAAAAAAGGAAAATGACTTTCCAGCAAGCGGACTATCAGCTGCTGGTCTGTAGTGCCCAAGCTTCTGGGGCTGTTATTTGCTATAAAAAGCTAATTTTAATGTCAGTAGTTGGACGTTTTGTGCACCTTATGTTTTGATAATATATTAGTTGGCAAAAGGCCAGGTTACCTGATCTTTGCTACCACAAATCAGAAGTGTTTTTTTCAGAGTCAAGAAAGCTCAGGGTTCCAGGATCTGTTGGCTATCCACCATCTTGGTCTCTTCCCTACTTTTATTTACTTTTTAGAGGCACTCACAGCTAAAATTTCACTTGATTCTCACAGGAGGCTTTAGAATTGAACCTTTGAGAAATGCTAGAATTAATAACACTTTTCAGGACTCTTAAAGATGGACTATATGCATTTTGCATTATAAGATCACCTTTGGGGACCAGGGATGGAATGTTATGGTTTAAATACAAAATATCTCCCCAAAAATTCATGTGTTTGAGGCTTTTTCCCCACATGGTTGTGCTATTTTGGAGGTGGTAGAAAATTTAGAACATGGATCCTATCTAAGAGCAGTTCTTTGGGGTCATACCTTTGAAAGGTATCTTGTCTCTGGCCTTTCCTGTCTTGTTTTTTACTTCATGGCCATCATAAAGTGAACAACTTTGCTCTGCCACAGGCTCCCCGCTACCATATTCTATCTTACCACATGATTAAAAACAATGAAGCCAAGTGATGATGAATTGAAACCTTGAAACCATGAACGAAAATAAACCTTCCCTCTGTTAATGGTTTCAATCAGATATTTATGACACCAACAAAAAGTTTGACTACTGCAGGGGCAGGGAACTTCTCTAACTGTGGAGTGAAAGTAGGTTACAGCAGTGGTTTGGACCAGTTAACAGAGACAGCTTATGTTTACTATGCTTCTTGAGGCCCATCAAAGTAGTACGTCCGCCAACTGCCTGGGTTAGCAAGAACAAGGATGGCAGTGTGGCTCTGCCCCAATAAAATCAATAAATTATTTTAAAATAAAAATGACTCCTTAAAAATCTAAACATAGACCTGCCATATGATCCAGCAATCCCACTCCAGATTACTCCAGAGGCACCTGCACTCTCATGTTTATTGCAACACTACTCACAATAGCCAAGTTATGGAAACAACCAAGATGCCCCACTATTGATGAATGGATCAAGAAAACGTGTTACTTGTACACAATGGAATTTTACTCAGCCATGAAGAAGAATGAAATCTTATCATTTGCAGGTAAATGGATGGAACTAGAGAACATCATTCTGAGTGAGGTCAGCCAAGCTCAGAAGACCAAATATTGTATGTTCTCCCTCATATGCAGACTTTAGATCTAGGGCAAATGCAGCAATGTGGTTGGGCTTGGATCACATGAAAAGGGGAGAGCACATTTGGGTGATATAGAAATAGGTAGAAAACCCAAAACATGAAAGAGTTTGATGTCCCCACTCCAGAGGAGCTAATACAGAAACCTTAAAGCAACAGAAGTTATCATGAGAAGGGGATCAGTAACCAGAGTAAAGATCAGTTAGAAATTAATCAACATGGGTCACAACACATGTACACGAAAGCAATGCTAGGAATATTTCTGTATAGCTATCCTCAACGCAACTAGCAAAAACGCTCTGTCTTCCTTATTAGGCTTGTCTCTTTTCTTCAACAAAACTAGTGATAAAGGCAGAACAGGACCTGCCTGGAACTGAGAGGGGGAGGAGGGAGAGGGTGGGAGAGGGGGGAATGACCCAAACAATGTATGCACATGTGAATAAAAGAATTAAAAAAAAAGAAAATCCTAAGGAATAACATTAAAAAAATAATAAATAATAAATAAAATAAAAATGACTGAGTTCTAGGCTGTAATAGATGCAATACAAATGGGACATGGGAGAGGGGAGTTCTACAGTGTGCATTTAAATGTTTAAGAAACATTTAAAAGTCAGCATGTTTCAACCATTTTGACATGTGGAATAGTTATTTAAAGTTTTGATCCCATGTATTCTCAATATTGTAAATGCAAAGACTAAGAATAGATTGAGGAAAAAGTAGGGGCTCAACAGGAATCATTCTGCTTCCGTTGCTGAAGAAAACGAGCTGAAAACTACTTGTGGATATTGTGATGGATGTAGAAGGAGGAGAGAATCTTTTCACTACTTTTATCTGAGATATTCAAGTAAGTCATTGACAAATAAACTCAGCATCAGTACTATCTGTACAAAAATTAATGTGTAATTTTCTGCATGAATATGCACTCATTTACTAGTATGAGTTAATGGAAATTCCAGAATTGCTAATTAGCAATTTAACATTTAGACAAATAAAGTGCTATATCTACTTTTAATCCTCATCTCTAGGTGTATCATTCTATTTCTTTTAGAAATCTAACTATGTAATATATGGGCTTTCTTTTCTTAAAAACTATTGTTTAGCTTGTCACATGCAATGGATGATTTTATGTGGTTATATTTTCTTCCTGGACCACCTGCATATGGAGCAAGAATTCAACTCCATGTTCATACTCAAATGGCACCCAACCTCTGAAATTTCTCATCCACCATTAAACTCAAATGTCCAAAATTAAACAATTCATCTTCTCACAGTTTCTCCTCCTCCCTTATCACAGGTCCTGTTCAGAGTGCCTTCCATAGTTATTCTATAACAATCATCCTCATCCTTTCACTCTATCTACAATTTGAAAATCTCTACCTCTATCCTGTCACTTCCTCTGCTGTACCTGCTATCAAAGCTTAATTTTCATATCCTGATACATAAAATGTTACCACAGCTTGTAACTCGTTTCCTTTACTCCAATTGTTTCTGCTCAAAACTGCTCACAACGGTGCCAAGATAACCTAAGCACAAACCAAATGTGTTTATATCACTTCAGAGTTTTAAATGATATATTTTCAAGTTTGGGATTAAAGCCAGATGCTTAGGACAATTTATAGTAATAAAGATCTGAATATTCTGATCTGTCACCTTATCTAGTCCTTTATGTCTCTGTCTCATTATGGTAGTAATGACCAAGATTCAAACTAGAAAGTCAGTCTTAAAGAAACTTCCTGCTTCTGCTTTAGTCCTAGAAAAGAAAAATTCTTGATATTCATTTGTGAGGAAGTCCAAGCAGCCACATGGAAAAGTCCACACAAAGCAGAACCAAGACGACTAGCTGATAGATAGACCCATGTGAGCTCTCAGTCAGTACCCAGATCTAACTTCCATTTGTGTGAGTGATGCCCATGGAGCAAACAAGTCAAACTTTCCAAGATCTGCTCAGACTGTGTATTTCTGAATAAGTAAATAACAGCAATTTTAAGCAACTCATTATCAGGTGGTTTGTTACACATTGATAAAAAAACAAATCACATGCTTAATAAGTTATATGTGTGTAACATATGTATTAAACATATAAAAACAATGCTTTATACTTATTGATACATGAATTCCTTAACCACATAGCTCATGAGTCTGTTATACTTACTATTTCCTAAAAGACCTTCCTCAACTAGTTATTCAAATGCACTTTGAACACAAATGAAGGTAGGTTTTCCCTGAGATACACTTTGATTCTGCCTTCTTATCCTCTTCAGCATTAGCAGATTTGATTTTGTATGCTTACTTAGGGCTTCCACAGTGTCAAGTAGAATGAAGCTTTCTGAGGACACTTAAAGTATTTTATTGCACTTCCGTTATCTATTCTTATCAACAAGTGTTGCAATCACTTGTTCATTCTTAGACAAAGAGTGTCAAAAATAAAACCAGATCAAGCTTAAATGTTTATTGTGTATTGAATGGAATAGTTTTGAATCAAAAGATTTCAAACCAAAAGTGGTAAGAAACCCCCTCACAGAAGTTACAGCACATTTTATACATCACAAAGGAGGCAGATTTTGGATCCATTTCATGATTGTGTTTTATGCTTTATGATAAGTGAAGTAGCTTAAACTGATTTGTCTGTAGCTTATTGATTTGATTTCATGGAATCATGCTCACAAAGTTGCAAAGTTTATGTTTATGATCGAAGGTAGCATTTTTGGGAAATTAGGCTGGATTAAGCTTTAGTTATGTTGCAATAGGTATTGGTGTTCAGTTATATCTAGACTATGATCCCCATTTGTATATTTCTTTGACAGTATATATTAAATATTGAAATAACTAAACTTGGTTCTTTCTTGCTATACTGGGAACTGAACTCAGGATCTCATACTTGCTAGGCCAGGGGACTACCACTTGAGTCACAATCACATTGTTTTTTTGTTTTCAGTTGTTTTTCAGATAGGATCTCATGCTTTTCCCTGGGCACACCTGGACTAGGATCCTGCTACCTCCACCTCCCAAGTAGCTGGGATTTTAGGCCTAAACCACCGTGCTTGGCCTCTGAAATGACTAAATTTATTATGTTAGCTGTAGACAAATTACCTTTATAGTAAAATAAGAACAGGGGAGAAGGTTATGAAGAAGGAATTGAAATTTAATGTAGTACACATACTTGAAAACATGTTACCCTTACAACATCTTTATGAAACACTACTAGTCCTCATATTTTAGAAATGAAGTTCAAAGTGTTATGGAAAACTGAGACAGAAACTCAAGCACAAATGACTTTAATGTCATTCTTACCACTATGCCATTGTGTCTTATATGCCCAACTCTTTCAATTGTTAAAATACTAAATAAGGTCATATAGAATCAGGAAATGCTACTCAGTGAGTATGTGATGAAAACTAGAATGTCATAGCATGGTTATATTCCATATTTCATACAGCAGTTCTACAAAAAGCATGGTCTAGAAAACTATAATAACCTGAGCACTTTTAGAAAGTTCAATTGTGGTCTTCACTCCTAAACTACTGTAACAATCTGCTGTACAGTTTAGCAAACTGTACAGGTGATTTTAATGTATTCTCAATTTGAAAACCAATGCTTTTACCATCTGTGAAGTCAGAGTATCTACTTAGTATGATTTCTTTTTTCTCCACTAATAAAGAAACTGAGTAAATGTTTGATGTTTAAAAGTTCATAT
This sequence comes from Castor canadensis, assembly GCF_047511655.1. NCBI lineage: Eukaryota > Metazoa > Chordata > Mammalia > Rodentia > Castoridae > Castor > Castor canadensis. The sequence continues at coordinate 60,012,661 of NC_133386.1, forward strand.
ATATATATACATATATATCAACTTTTACATGCAAGATATGTATATTATGCACATATCTTGATGGAGGTTTAAACTCAGGTCTTTGCATGTGCAAAGCAGACACTCTACCACCTGAACCACACCTTCGGTCCATTTCATTCTGGTTATTTGGGACATGAGGGTCTCACAAAGTATTTGCCTGAGTTGGATTTGAATGGCAAGCCTCCCAATCTCAGTCTCCCAAGTAGCTAGGATTACAGGCATGAGTCACTAATACCAAGCTAAAGTTCTTATAATTAACAAATGGCAGAGCCAAAACTAAAATTTATATCCTGATTACCATGATATCTTGGAGCTGGGCATGGTGAATTTCAGCTCTTGGGAGGCTGAGGCAGGAATATCATGAGTTAAGGCTAGCTTGGACTACATAACAAGGCCTTGTCTTGATTAAATAAATAAATAAATAAATAAATAAATAAATAAAGGCCAGGCTTTGTGGCATAGCTCTGTAAACCTAGCTACCCAGGAGGCAGAGATAGGAGGAGGGGAGGAAGGGATGGAGGGAGGGAGCAAAGAGAGAAGGAAGGAGAAAGAAAGAAAACAAGAAAGAAAGAAAGAAAGAAAGAAAGAAAGAAAGAAAGAAAGAAAGAAAGAAAGAAAGAAAAAGAAAGAAACAGGGTATGATGGCACACATATCTGTAATTCCAGCTACTTTGTAGGCAGAGGTAAAAGGATCATGAACCAAAGCCCACTGGAAAAAGCATGATACCCTGTCCAGAAAACAAGCTACAAAAAAGCGAAAAGACTGGGGTGAGGCTCAAGTGGTAAAGTGCGTATCCTACAAATGCAAGCCCTGAGATCAATCCCCAATATCAAATAAAAGGCAACTCAGGGAGATTTTCACTTATTTTACATGTTAAATTTTTACTTTCAATAATAAAAAATTCTGTTTCAAATGAAAGAACCCAAAACTGCCTATACATATATAAACTTATCTAAACACATATAGTGGCAATTCCTCTTGGAAGGACAGAGAATCAAATTTTACTCAGCAGGATACCAGATCCAGCTTGAGTGGGGCAATGATCAGTGAAGTTCACAGTAGAAACACACCAAGGATACACTGAACCAGCATGAATTGATGAGGCATGATTACAGCATGCTGCAATGTAATCACAGCATAAAGAACAGACAGGAGTACCAAAATCAGAAATGCGAGCAAAGGCTTCACAAACATCTGCTTTAACCCAACTCAAGATTACTATTCACATGTGCTTGGGGTATAACAGTCTTCTGGTTGCACCTTATCAAAATTAGATGTCAATTCTGAAATACAAGAAATGCAAAAGAAACCCATGACTGCATGTGTGTTCAAATGTACAGAAATGTCCCCACAGTGTTTCATAAATTTGCTTAGTAGCTATAAATGCATCTATGTGGAGATGTATGGTATTTTAGCATTCCCAAAGCCATGGAATTTCTTCTGTAACTTTGGAGAATCTGAGATAAATCTGGGTAACTTTGTCTTCATGTAGAGATGGGCATGTACTTTGGTGTATAAATTATCCTTAATGTGTTCAATAACAAATAAAACTTTTAAAGCTTTTATTATATTCCTACTTGAACGATGACTTTTTAAATAAACTCAAACAATTATATAGTTTTCAACTGGGAGACAGCATCTATCCCTTCTGTTCTGTCTTCTTTCCGCTTCCTTGCTGTGTATTCTGCCCTTGGGAAAGAAGCATCACACATACCAAGAATCCTGATGAAAGATGAGGACATTTTGCATAGAAGTAGTGATCTTTGCTTTTTCTTGAAAAACACATCTGAGGCTGTGTTTAACTGCCTGGAAGGCAAAAATTAACTTTGACCTATTAATGACTGCCATTCTGCAGAGGACATGTCGCTTCCCTTTGCCACAGTGCCCACTAACAGTCTAATTCGCTCTATTTTATGTTTGTTCCTGTGAATTTCTGAGCATTCTCTCCTTGCTCTAGTACTTAGAAGGAAAAAGAATCAGTCACTTTAGATAGCAAGACATCATCAATGACTTCACTACTTTCTAACTTAGTGAATTTTCTTTTTGCTTAATCTACTCACTAATGTGATAGGTTAGAATAAGAATTTATTTTCTGCTCCTGCATATCCTCTAATATTCTTATTTTACCTTTGAAAACAATGAAGTAAAGAAAATACTGAACACTTGTAGTCCAAAATGCATATGTAAATAGAAAACCACTTCCCATATGCTCCAAGAAGATGATTTAGCAATCATAGCATATCCACTTTTAGGAAATATAGCTTTCATTAATTAATATTATAAGCAATGCTATGCCAATCATCTCCTTGTACATAGGGGGATAAGACTGACATTTGCTTTTGTTCTATTTAAACATCTATGAGGAACAAGAGTAAAATGATAAATATGCTGAACTTCTTGTTTGAATTACTATTTAATACAATGCTTAGCTTTTGTTGTTTGAAGAGTATTCCTTTGGCAATAAAATAATGATTATCTAAAAGAAATAGAAAATGTGAGAATCATATATAGTATTCAGCTTTTCTCTTCCCTGGTTTCTAAGAGTTTCTAAGAGCTGTCTTTCTTCTTCCTTCTGGGCACATAAAGAAGATAAGCTACTTTGACTTTCACCTTCTGCTCATTTGTTTCTTCTGGCTATGGCTGCTCCTGAAGGGAATAGAAAGTGTCAGAAACCTTAGAAAGTAGCTTATATGTTATCTGGGTGTTTTTATCCATTCTCTGCCTGCTCAGTGAGGCAACATGTTACAACTTACACTCCCCTGTACTCTCAGGGCTTTTTTGGGCCAAGGGGGATAAAATAACAGGAAACATTTTTTAAAGTTTCTACATTGAGATAATTTTAAATTCACAGAAGTGTTGCAAAAATAGACCACAGAATTGCTGTATACATTTCAACCAGCTTCCCAGTTAACAACTTACATAACCACAGAACATTTACAAAATTGAAGAAACTAATACTGAATTATACTATCAACTAAAACATGGAGCTTAATTGAATCTAAATGTTCTTCTACTATTGACCTTTTTATGGTCCAGGAGCCAATTCAGGATTCCATTTGTTGTTGTGTCTTACGCTTCTCCAATATGAGGGACTACTGCAATCTTTTATTTTGTCAAAACCTTAACACTTGAAAAAGTACTGGCCAGTTAGTTTATAGAATGTTCATTAATTTGGGTTTGTCTGATGGCTTCTAATGATTATTAAAATTATGCATTATTTGAGAAAACTGTATGCCTTTCCCAGTGCATTTCATCAGGAGGTACTTAGTATCCTTATATCTTATTGGTGTTAACTTTGATAACTTTACAAAACCAGTGTTTACTAAGCGTCCCCACTGCAAAGTTGCTATTACTAAATATTTTGTTGGTGATACCTTGAGACTACATGGACATATCCTGTTCATGCTTAAACATTTTGTCCACTAATTTGTACATTAATAAGTATATTGTTGACCTTCCATTTTTGCTTTCCTTCCACCATTAATACTTGAACTTATCCTGTAAGGGAACATTTTCTACTGCCCTCCACCTATTGATTTGTTTTTCATTATGTCATATGGTCCATTAATTTTTAAATTTTATTTTGAAGCTATAATTGAATGCTATCATTATTGTTCAATGTCATCCAACTTTGACTATTGGAAGCTATTTCAGAAAGGCTCCTGTGTCTTTTTGGCATTACCAGTCCTTTAAATATAAGTTGGGTTTTTTTTAAAACACCTTTTTTTTTTAGCTGTACTGGGATTTGAACTCATGGTCTCTTGTATGCTTAGGCAAGTTCTCTACCGCTTCAATCATATCCCCAACCTTTTAACACTTTCTTATATTAGGGAACCATAAGATGTTCCAGGATCCTTTTACATTTTTCCTCTCTGTCTTGGGAAATCAAATTTTCTCTGGGGAACCCTGATTCCTTTTTTACTTGGGGAATTGTATTTAGAAACCAAAATGTTTCTAAGATGAATTGTTTCAATCTCCATTGAAACAGTTCCTTATTGTAATGCATGTTTACTCTGAAAGAATAGTGCAGGCAGTATGGAAATAGGTATGGAGGTTATCTTATAAAGCAAAACAAAACTAAAAATAGGACAGATCCAGTGGTCCATAAGTGTAATCTCTGATACATGGGTGGCAGAGGTTTGCCAGGTTAGACCAACCTGGGCAAAAGGTTAGCAGGGCTCCATCTCAATCAATAAGCTATACATGGTAGCACATGCCTGTGGTTCTAGTTCTGTGGGAAGCCTTAAGTAAGAGAATCATGAATCAGATCAATCCAAACAAACAATGTGAGATCCTACATGAAAATAACTAAGGCAAAAAGGAGAGAAGAAGTGGCACAAGAGGCAGAGTGCCTGCTAGTAAATATAAGACCCAGACTTTAAACCCCAATACTAGAAAAACAAGCAAACAAACAAACAAAAATAAAACTACCATATGATCCAGCAACACCACTCCTAGGTGTGTATCAGAAGGAATATAGATCAACAATAGAGATACTTGCACACCATGTTTATTGCAGCACTAGTCACAAGAGCCAAGGTATGGAAATACCCTTATGTGCCCATAAAACAATGATTTCTAAAAAGTATACATATATACACACACAGTGGAGTATTAGTCTGCCAAAAAGAAGAACAAAACAATGTCATTTGGAAGAAAATGGATGGATCTGGAACTGGAGATCATCATACTAAATTGAATAAGCCAGACTCAGAAACACAAACCATATATTTTTCTCTCATATGAGCGATCTAGACCTAAACAAATGACATCAATGTAAAAGGGAGAATGTTGAGGGCTACATCAGCAGGATGCAAAGAGAAAAGGGTATGAAATCCAGTAAAAATTATAAAATACAAGGTAAGGGGGATAAAATGAGTAATAGGATAAATTTGATCAAAGCATATTATATTAATATGTATAAATAGAATAATGAAATCCTTTGTACAATTAATATCTACTAACAAATTAAAAATAAAACTTATTTTACTTTTGTTGATGTTTATAAAGGTATATAAACACATGTCTGATGTACAAATTAAAAGAGCAGGACATGGTGGCACACACTTGTAATCTTAGCACTGTGGAGTCTGAGGCAGAAAGGCCACCATTTGGAGGTCAGCCTTGCCTACATACTGGCACCTTGTCTCAAAAAAAATACACTATAGATTCTAAATTATATTTCAGAATAATGCATGGTAATATGGCAACATGTATTATTTCTACTTTCAAGCATTCATAATACAGGCTCTTATAGGATATTTATAGTAGCATGTAGTTATTTATCCTTTGCATAGAGTATTTTAAAGTATTATATCAATATTCAAGATATTGAGGTCTATTTAAAAAGTATTATTTATTTACATTAACTTTACTTCTTTCCTCCCCACATCTTTAGTCAAAAGGACAAAGCAAAAAGCATTCATTACACTGCCTGACTTCAAAACATACTACAAACTGTGACAACCAAAACAGGAAGATACTGTCTGAAAAGCAGACACATAAAACAGTGAAATAGACTAGAGAACCTAAAAGCAAACCCATGCCATCTACAGCCAATGCATTTTCCACAAGAATCTATGAACTCACATTGGAGAAAGAACAATCTTTTCAATAAGTCGGGCTTGAAATTTAGATATCCAACTGCAGAAGAAAGAAACTAGATACCTAGCTAAACAAGTTAAAAACAACAACAACATAAAGTATCCCAAAATATATTAAAATCTTAAATGCAAGATCAGAAACTATGAAACTACTAGAAGAAAGTCACAGCTTTGGGCACAAGTGGTTCAAGTTTATAATCCTAGCTATTTTGGAGGTCAATATCCGGAAGATGAGGGTATGAGGCCAGACTAGGCAAACAGTGTGTGAGACCCCCATCTCTAAAATAACCAGAGCAAATTGCACTAGAGGTGTGGCTCAAGTGGAAAAGTATCTTCTTTGCAAGTTGCAAAGCCCTGAGTTCAAGTCCCAGTCCCACAAAAAAAAACCACAACAAAACAAAACAGCAAAAATTCAGGGAAAATGCAGGCAACAAAAACAAAAATAGGCTAAAGGGATTTTTTCAAACTGAAAAGTTTCTGTACAGCAAAGGACACAATCAATCAAAACCACAATGGACATTACCCTACTCTAGTGAGAATAGTTATTATAAAAATACTAATAAAAAGTATTAGCAAAGATGTGGAGAAAAGGGAGGACTTGCACACTGCTGGTGGGAGCATAAATGAGTACAGTCATGGCAAAAATTATGGAATGGAGGTCCCCCAAAAAATTAAAATGAAAAATTAGTTTACATATTTAGCAATCCCACTCTAGCAATGTAGCTAAAGGAAATAGGATCATTTTATCAAAGAAACCTTTACACTCCCTTTTTTACTGCAATGCTGTACAAGGGGTGATAGTCTTATCAGCCAGTACCATTGCCAGAAATAAAGCTGCAGTTTTTCAAAGGTAGAAAAACTGAGTTCCCCAGGCCTATTACCAAGAAGAAGAATAAAAAATAGAGTATAAATTAAACAGCAAGATTTCACATGATTCCGTAATTTTGGTTACCAGCAATTGAAACTCCCTAACTAAATTGATGATCAGTAAAATTTTAAGGATTAAAAAGTTTAAAAATAAATGATATGGCTTATATTATACTTGAATGATTGCTTATTTATGAATGAATTGCAGGCAATTATAGAGTTGTGAGGAAATAAATATTGGTAACATGTAGAAAAGAAAGAAGTCCAAAGGGATGAGCAAAGACATAGATATGAAACTGCTAAGGGCCCCGACTTAGTATAATCCAGAATCTACACACTTGACATTCAGAGTAAAGCCAAATCCCATTTTAATGAGACCATTTTATCATCAACTTCTGCCTTTCCTGATTTACATAGCTAGCTGGTAATAGCAATATGTTAATAATCTACTTTGAAAGCAAACTTTTAAAGAAGTCATAAAAATATACCCTTCTTCATTCATCATTACCTTTATTTCTCAAAAAAATTTTTTTAAAAAATCAGTGTCTATGCTTGCTACTATGGCTATATTAATGAGATATGTCCTTGGTATCCTGTGGAAAAGAGAAACTTATCCAGTAATAACAAGAATGAGATAGGAGTAGAATAAAATAAGAGTACCTATGAGTTTAGAGGTAGAAGGAAATTTAAAGAATGTTTAAATAGATTACTCTCATTTTAAAGATAGAAAGAGTAAATCCCAGATGAACTAAATAGATGGACAGAGCCAGGAATTGATACAACTATTCCAAGGACAGTGAAAGGACAGGAAACAGAATTAACGGTCTTATAGCTAAAGAAGATAAACACACACACACACACACACACACAAACACTGTAGAGATACACATATTCACACAGAGGTACATGCACACTCATGCAGATACACACATGCTCACATACAGTGATAAACACATACACATTCATAGACACACATAAACACACAGTCACACACGCAGAGAGATGAACACACATGAAAACTCTCAGTTTCTTGAATTCACAAAAATGCCCTATTTCACTGATTCAGTAAATACATATTAGGCACATACCATATACCAAACACTCTGTTGAGTATTATCAAATTCAGTGCCTACTGAACTATTTATTTTATAAAACTAAAAACTCTGTGTGACCAGGCACAGAGACAAAGAATATGGAAGATAATAACTCTTAATACTGAATAAAATCTAAAGGCACAAAATATTTTCTGCAATAATATTTTTGAAGAATTATAGTTGTTGACATAAATTAGTAGCATGCATACTCAAATTTTCTATAAGATAAAATAAATTAAACTTTGAGTGCCACTGGATAGAAGCCAGAGAAACAGAGGGGTTTTAATCTCACATATGAGGCCATAAGTCCAAGAAGAAGGCATGAAAATTTCAAATACTATCCAGGCTGACACTAGTGATCAACTATGTTCACTCTGGAGATGACAGAAAGTAACGTGGAAAAATGTCAGGAAGATAGACCTTTTCTAGAACAGTAATCTTTCCAAGTTAAAGGTTAGGAAATTATTTGGTTTAATTAGAGAAATAACAAAAAGAAAGTAACCACTAGAAATGTTTTAGATAAAAGACAATTACATGAGTAAGTCAGTTCTAGAGAAAAATCTACCTCAGGGTTATAGTATAAATCCTTTACAGAATATTAACTGGAAAATAATAATTTTGTATATTTATAGGTTAATGTGGTATTTTGATATATGGATACATTATAGAAAATCAATCTAGCTAAATGATTCATCACCTTACCTACTTATCAATTTTGTGTTTAACAATTTTGAAATATATACTACATCAGTATTAACTATTGTCACCTAGCTGTGCAACAGCTCAGTGGAAATTATTTATCCTATTTAACTGAAACTTCGTACACTTTATCCATTCTCCACCTCCAAATCTTCTGGTAACCACCATTATACTTTTCTGCTATAAGTTTAAATTTTTTATATTCCACATAAAAGTGAGTTCATGCAGTATTTGTCTTTCTATGCCTGACATAGCTTACTTTTTGACATGAAGCTGAGAACTAGTACCCTGGCAGAAAATAAGTCCTAATATATAGTGGACATTTCATTAACCTGTTGAATTAATGAATAAATCAATGTTCTTGCCATAATTAACCATTCATATAACACATAACATATGGGTTCAATCTTTTATTTGTCCCAAGTTGTTCTGACATTTGCAATATTTCAAGTATTCTTACAGGTTCTCTTAAAGATGCAAAGTAAAATGGACACAGCTTTACCCTCAAAGAGAAGCGTTAACTAGGGAGCTATGCCAGGCTTAACAGTGTCTAATTTGTAAGGAGATGCACTGAATACAAATAACAAACAGGTATAAAATTGAAAGGGAGAGATTACTTGTGATCTGATGAGTGAGAGTTAAGATTTGACTATGGTCAAGAGAGCACTGCAATGGAATGGACAGACGTGTTTAGGTATGAATGGGAAATGGTATGAAACTGTGGTTGTGGCAGAACATAGAGGATACTAAAATGAGTAGAGTAGTGAGCAAATGTTTTAGAAATAGCACCAGGGTTAAATCCTAAAGGGTCACTGAAGTTACTCTAAATGTCCACTTCACTTTGATGGAATGAAGTTTCCCAAGGTCTGTGAGCACTACAGTCAGATGCAGTGTCTTCACTAGTCTCAATCTGGCAGTCATCTGTGGGAAAGAAAGAACTTGATGCATATAAATCAGTTTAATGACTATTGAAAAGGTGCAGCTTGATAAATGTTTAAAATCATTACTGTCCATGAGATTCAATGGAAGCTATAATTTAATATCAGCTAATAGTCCAGTTTATATAAATTGGATATTTTACAGTAAACTCTTAAAAGCCAAATATTTAGTGTTTTAGGAATTTCAAAAGCACTAATAAAAATCAAGGCAATATTGGTTATCCTTCTTTACATTATGTCCAACTCATAACTACTATTGACTAAGTGATTGGAAAGTTCTTTAAGGATCATTATAATAGAGTTTAAAATGAAAAAAAAGGTCAGTTTCACAGTAAGAACCATGTCTGTCAAATGAGAAAAGAAATTTACAGCCCACTGGCTTTTCAGTACTTCATCTTTTATTTCTGTTCCTTGCTTGAGTTTGGGACCAATAACAATGGAAGAGAGAAGTGGCAAAGGTCAAACTTCTGTGGAGGTAATGAACTAAATTATTATAAAGAAAAATGATAGAAAAGGCATGAGCAATATTCTCCAGGGAATGAAATACTAAAATAAAAACTATTTGCAGCAGTTCAACAACAACAAAAAAAAGCACCTAGATTTCTGTTCTCATAATTTTGCAATCAATTCTTGATTATCTACACTAATTGGAGTAGTGGTACATTAATCTCAAATTCATTTGTATGAGATGACTGACTGAAGGGCACTTCATAATATTCGTGGCCTGTTGAGATTCTGAGAGGACTGTATTCCAATGATCTAATACAGAATTCCAATACCAGCTCTTAGTACTTTTAAAGGGCCCTTGAGAAAACTGAAAAGGAGGAATAAGACAGAAAAATGAGTATGCCATTTTAATTCATTAACTATGGATAACAGGACTGCATTGCAACATCAACTAAAATACAATTTAGGTGTCCTGGGATGTGCCATTTAGACAAAGTTTAAGATTTAGTTCTCTGATGAAAACAAATGGTCTTTAAATACTTATATAAAATAAAATCCAGATGAGCTGGCTATATGACAAAGCACTGAACAGTTATGTAACTTCATAATCAAGCTTCAGAGATCAACATATTTGGCCACTTACTGCACTCTGAAGAGTTAGATTTGCAGAAAGAAATCCAAAAGTAGCAGCTCTCTCAATCTCTCTCTCCTTGTCTGTCTGTCTTTCCCTCCCTCTCTCATCACCCCCCCCACTGTCTCATTCTAGATGAGTACATTTATGTGTTATTTACAGGTCAATTTGTAATTCTAAGGAAAGTTACACATACTAGGAAAAAAAATCAGATATTTGCCTAATAAATTGCATGCAGTTTGAGGAAATTCACTGTCTCCCTAAAATCCTCTCTCCTCAAACAGTGACATACAGTTATGCCACTGTTACAGCATTGCAGCCAATGCTAGCCAGAAGCATTGTCTATCCTCCAGTGTGGATGACTAAAACAGCAAAATAATCAATACCATACTCATAATTATATAAACACCATCAATGCCAACACCTAGGTTTTTATTTAAATTTCTTAATTTGAAACAAACATTTTATTTAAAATAACTAGGTGAAATAAATCAATTATTTTTATAACTCATGGGTATATAGGAAAATTTGAAGTTTTTCTTCAGAGCTACTTAATCCAAAGATTAATATGAGGCTTTTAAGAATGAACCTGATCTAACTAAAATGGCACTTCTTCCTTGATATATTTCTTAAAAAGTCTAGTATGGCTTTCCTTCTGACTTTAGGTACTTAATCAATTTCTGAAATTATTTTTATTTATGTGTGGCTTTGTGAGGCACAGGACAATTTTAAGTTAGTTTAAAAAGAAAATAAATCAGCCTGAAGCCCATCTGGAATTCCTAGGGGATGGTAAGTGTGGGTATTTTACGTTTTAAGTACAGCCTTCTAGCATTCTTGTTATCGTAACTACTGACTTGCCCAAGTAGGCTGTCAGAGATTTTGAAAGCCAGATGGCCCAAACATTTGGAAGATAAATGAAACTTAGAAATTCCACTGCAAGGTTGACAAAAGGAACTTTCTGAAGGTTTTGAAAATCCTCACCTGAATTAGTGACATCAAAATCAGTGGCACCTGAAGGCCAAATTTTTCCCATAATTTTGGGGCACTTCTGTGTTCCCATCTTCCTCTCCCATTTGTCTTCCTTTAACATTTGTCTGTTTGGAGGGGTGGGTTGTAAGTGTTTTTCTTAATTATTTCCATCTTTGTGATGCTCAATTGTATATCTGTTCTAATGTAAATTTAGAAAAAATGCAAGCATTATCTTCATGGCATTGATAGGATGTTGATCCTTAAAATAGGAAGAATAACTGAGTATGGTGGTATACACCTGTAATCCTAGCCCTAAGAGAGCTAGGCAGGAGGCTCTTGAATTTGAAGTCAGCCTGGTATACATAGCAAGTAAGAAAAAAGTAAGAATAACAATGATATAAATAAAAATAGTAAGTAAATACAAGTTTAGATAACATGGAGATATGCTAAACGGTTTGCTTAAAGGACTGAAATTTGTTAGAAATGCAGCTTGTTTCCAATTGAACTTGCTTGTCTGGTCCATCTCATCACTTATTCAACTCTGTTATCTGTTTCCTTGGCAGTGGATTCTGTTCCTGTCTTTAGCGTACTTCTCAAGAACATATCTTAGGTCCTCTTTTCATTAAAAGTAAACAAAAGCATGCCCTTTAAGGTAAGATCTAAATGTTGTGATACCTCAACATTTGTAAGTTGAAACCTCATTCTCACTGTGGATGGTATTACATGATGGAGTCTGTGGAAGGTGCTCAGATCCAAGAAACATAGGTGTTATGATGAGACAGGTACCCTTATAAAATAGTCCTGACATATAAATTGGGGCTTGTTTGCCCCTTCCATCATATAAGGACAGAGAAGGGGCCATCTAGGAACCAGGAAATGAGTCCTAAACAGAACCCAAATATACTAGCACTTTGATCTTAAACTTCCTAGCCTCCATCACTAAGAGAAATAAATTTGGTAATTATAAACCACACAGTTAATTGTATTTTGTGATAGCAGTCCAAATGGACTAAAGACACTGCTTTCTCAAAAAAAAAATGTGAATCAAGTTCCCCTTTGTGGTAACTTCCATACATTTTAAGCTTTCATTACCTGTCACTCAGACTAATGGCTCAATCCTACACTAGTCCCTGAGGTTCAGTCATTTATCCCTGCTTTCTAGTTAGTCCTTTGCACAAAAGCACTAAATAGTACAAAAACAAATTCCAAAACATATTTAACCCTTGGAATGTATGGAGCTAGTACTCCCTCCTTTCCTTTTTTTTTTTTTTGTTGTTGTTGTTGTTGTACTACCTATTACATGTTCTTGCTTCTCAGAACTACTCACCATGCATTGATTTCCACCTTGACCAGCTTAAAGCACAGAATCTCTCTCTCTCTGGGGCACTCTGATATTTCCTTCAGGACTTCATGAATTCATCCATGACTCTTCCATTAATTTATCCATGGATTCCATGAGTTCATCCATGATTTTCTGTCTTATTTACTGTCTTCTCAGGCACATGTCACTATGTGTAGTTTTCCACCTTCAGTTTTCATTTGCATTGAATTTGCTTAAGATTCTCTTCACTTTTAGAAAAGCTTGTCATTTAAAAAAATTTAAATGTGTGATGTGACAGTCACATTCTCTACTGTTTGATGCTGTATTTGCTTACCTTGTTTCCTCCGATTCTTGTCATTCCTTTCAACCTCACAATAATTTAGAAATCCTCAAATTTTTTCCCTTCTTGAATGTTTAAGAGAAGGAAGTCTCATTGTTCTCAAAATGACTGTGGTCAATTTACTTTGTGACCAGAGAGCTTATTTTGCTTTCGGGGCTACCTATCTGTGTGGACTTGGTCACCATTCTTACCACTTTCAGTCAGAATGTCCCTGGTTAGAGTTATTCTAATACTTTAACAATTCAGATTTTTTAAAAGATGAATGTGTTAGTGAATGTTAAGTGTTCAGGCCATCTTAGCAGTTCATATGTATTACTTCCTCTTGTTTACATCACAGCACAAGTAAAGAAATACACAAGCAACTATAAACCATGGATCTCAAAATTTATACACTGAAATTCAGTTATAAGCATTACAATATTTTATACATATTGATGTACTTTATTGTATGTTTTATTAATTTTTATTAGCATATGTTAATTATTCAAATGGGCTGCTTTATGATATTCCCACACATGTATATACTATATTTTGATCAAATTCACCATGTCTGTTGCTTTCTTATCTCCTCTGCCCCTCCTTTTTAACAACTTCAACAAGTTTCATTATTATATTTTTACACATGTGCATAAAATACTTATCATATTTACCATTTGTTTCCACCCTCCCACTGGCTCCCACCCAAACACTCACCATTTTACACCAATGTCATTCATTTTGGGGGGAGGGTTAGATTCTGCATGTGAACAAGAGCATGCAATATTTGTCTTTCTCAGTCAGGTTTGTTTTTCTTAAAATGATGATCACCAGTTCCACCCATTTTTCTGCAAATAATTTAATTTCATTTTTCTTTTTGTCTGAACAAGTCTCCATTGTGTATATATATGTTTTCTTTATCTAGTCATTGGATGATAGGTACCTAGGCTGATTCCACAGTTTGGCTATTGTGAATAGTGCTGCTACAATATTTTTTATAATTCGTACTTAATGATGTTAATATCCCAGCTGTTTTCCTTGGGAAAAAAAGCTGATCGAGTGAAGAAACTTGAGTTTCAGTCTCAGCTGTGCCACTCCCTTGTCGTATGATTCTAAGCTTCTTAATTAAATTCTGAGTTTCAATTCACATATCTACAAAACAATGAATTTAATAAAGCTTATTCCTGAATGGATTACTTGAGGATTAAGTAAGATTGCATGAGATTAAGTAAAATGTAACTATGCATAGTTACATTTATGCAGGTATAGATGATGATTAATGAAAATAGTCTTATGGTTTTACTGTTCTGTGAAGTAGGATACATGACATCCAAAACCAGCACTAAATTTTGTAGCTTAATCACATTAAGCTTAATCAGAGGTCATAAAAGATATTTTCTACCGTAATGTGTTCTTCTCAACACAGTTGAAACAAGCCAATGAAAAGTTAGGCAAATCAAAATTTTACAATCTTATATAGTCCTTTTCATCTTCACTTTATCCATCCCTATGTTTTAGGTCCATGTTAACTTAAATATATATGTATACATTTGTACATACATGTGTTCATTTTTCTTCTTTTATTGTATGATTTTTATGGTTCATAGCCCTGCCCACATTTTGGAGTCATCTAAAGAGCTCTAGAGAAAATAGGAATGCCTAGAGAATACTGCAGATCAATTTAATTAGAATCTCACAATTCTCAAATTATCCCATCCATCTCATCTGCAGGGCTTAATACAACACAAATTTCTAGGACTCAGCTTTGGAGTTTCTGCAGTTCAGTAATGGGCCTCCAGTATCTGCATTTTCAACAGCTTTTAGGTAATACTGATAACCCTGAAGCCTAAGAGTCACTTTTAAGAACCAAAACTGATGCTGCTTGTCTAAGGGCCATTTTTAAGAATCACTGTACTGGGGCTGGCATGTGGATTACATGATACAGCACCTGCCTCATAAGCATAAAGCCCTGTATTGTCACAAAACAAAACACTGAATTAGAGTAGACTCAGATACAGTATTTTTATAAAATATTCTCACATAATTCTGATTCATATCCTGTGTTACCTGTTCCTTGGCTACAAAAGCTACTGATTTATCACTTTTATTGCCTTGCTACTTTTTTAAAACCCATAAATTGGTAGCTGTTGACTTTGGTTCCCAAAGCAGTAGGAATATACACACCATCTATCCACCAACCCAATAATCTATGTATTTACCCATTCTTTCAATGCAGAAAACAGGTAAATTCTATGTCATGAAGGATATCAAGGCCTACAACAGACAAATAAGAAAAATTGTGCTAACATATAACTGTGCCTGATTGTGAGGTGGAGGGTTGGGGAAAAAGGATCATTCTGACTCTATCAAGAACAATGTATAGAAGTTGAATCTTAAATTATAAAATTTGACCAGTGAGTCATGCATGAAAGAAAATCCTAAAACATATTTTTTTGTTTTTAATTTTCATTTTCTTAGAAGAATGGAAATTATAGAATGCTTTTACTTTAAGAGATCCTTGTCACTAGGTTATCTAGGCTGAGTAAGATACTTGGGTTGGGTATGGTAAGAAGACAAATCTGGTCAAGTAACTGAAATTCAGTACCAGTTTTAAAGTCAAGGTCAGCACAAATCCACATTCTATAACTCAGAATAATCCTTACTTAGCAAAAAGAGTAATAGGACAGAGATGTAACAATTTTCATCTAAAAATTTATCACAGCTATTTATTGTTTAGCCCCTCCAGTGCCCCATTGCAATTGGCATCTGTAATTAGTTAAGCCCGGTCAGGACTAGCCAAGATTGGCTATAAATCAGGCTCCATTCCCTGACCTCTGTTGGTGTTACTGAAAGAATAATTAGCACTTGCACCACAAGCTTGGATTATAGCTTTGCTGCCTATTTATGCTTATTCCAAGTAAAAAACATACCTCTTTTCTACTTGGTCTGACCACCTGCTGCCCTGTTTCTTCAGCATTTTCTCTAAACATAACCTTTAGGTAGTCTAAGGTATGACAGACAACCAAATAGCTTTTTTGAAAGACATAGTTCATGAGGACGCTTATTTGAATTTTAAGTGCCAATTATGCGCTTTTTGTACTAGTGCCTACTTGCTAAATTCTTGCTGCCAGTTCCCACATTCATGCTATTAACAATTGCTGATGCTGCCAAGTCTCTACTTAAATATCAGAGGTGAGTATCGAGTTCAGATATACTTGTGACAAGCACAAAAATGCTTAATTTGTTTCTGTGAGGTAAATAATATCTGCATTACTTCTATCTGACACCTGTGGTGAACACTCAAATCCTTCACCTGCTTCAGTTTCTAATTCCATTTTCCTGAAACATTTTCTTTGTATTTACCAACCTAATTCCATTACTAATCTCAAACTGTCCTCAACTAATTTACAACATAAGAAAATAACTATTATACAACTTGTTATAAAGCATGCAATGTAATAAAAATAAATTCAGGAGGAGTTTATATGCCCAACACAAAGCAGGATACTCAGATAACCCAAGAATCCGAGAATTGTAGGAAGTTCTTTGATAGAATCTTTAGCCTTAGTTTATGTATAAAGGAACCAAGACCCAATAAGATTGTAGTCTACAAATCCATAATGGAAGAACTGAAACTAAAATTCCAGATTTTCTGATTTGTCCTTCAAGAATCTTTAACTAAAGTTGTTTTTTAAAAAAATAATATAAACTGCCTTAGAATGGAAAGCTAATATAAAGAAGCAAAATAAAAATGCATATTATTAAATTAAAACGTAAACTTTTAAAATTTTTTGTTATTGTACTTCTGCCAGTTTTGAAGTTTATACTTTAGCTGTTGTCTATGTTCCTTGGTGGAACTGATCTTCAAGAGTTATTGTAATTTATTCATTCTGCTTTAATGACGCAGTTTTCTACACTTCTAATTTGACAACAGTATTCACTTGTCTCTTTGGAGAATCATAGACAGCTGCAGAAGACATATCCAACAGCATGTTGGCAGGAACCCACATCCATATTAGGCTGTTTGGGATACAATTGTAGTTTAATTTAGGTTGATGAGAAACTACACCAGAGTTTATTTCTCAGGAATTTGAGCACATCTTTGGTGAATATTTAAGTGCTTCTAAGTTTCTACAATTCTTAAGAAAACAAAATTTTTTGCCTATTTAGCATTCTGTGTCAAAGAGCTTGGAGTGGCCTCAAAGCTCTTATAAACTTTGAATTCTAAATGTTACTTGGTCCAAGCTAAAATTTGATACATGAGAGACTAGATTCTGAGAGGTTAAAGAATGGTTTCAAAATCAGAAAGTTTAGTTTATTGGAAAGCTGAATGCCAAAGATTCCAGTTCATTCTGACTCTTAGGCTTTGTAGCGGGCAGCATTAAGCAAATATAATGTTTGAAAATAGTATTTTCTTAATGTAATTCCTATGTAAAACAATGCAAAGTCATACCTTCGATTTCTAGCTTACTCACTGACCCATAATATTACCGGAATCATGAAATAAGTATGGTGATCTAAAGCCACTGAACAATTGTTTTCTCCTCTGCTTGGCTTAGTTGTGGTTAGATGATACCTACTTAAGGGCCTCATAATCAGACCAGGTCCAACACTTCATCTGTTGCTATCTCCCTCTAACTTTATTAACGTTATGTATTATTACTATGCGTGAATTAGCCAACCCTCTTTTAATACTTTTTTAGGAAATGTTGTGAGGCAGACTTCCTATTATTATACACCTTTAGTATATAGGGTATTATTTTAATAAATCAGTATTAGTTTAGGTTACTATGAGTGACACAATGTGTTAAGCCCTAAGAAAAATGAAGTTAAATGACAACTGGTGATGTCAGTATTTCATAGTTCAGAAGAGGAGAAAATATACTTATATGCATATGAACATAATCCAAATTAAAACTAAGTTTTATGAAAACATTTACATGAAGTAACAAGAACTAATACTTACTGAGTCATTTTTCTGGGTCAGACACTCACTGTCCATGTAAAGGTGCTAAGTGATTAAAGAGGATGAGATTGTTGTCTTCTATATATCACTCGTAAAGAAATCAAAGAGCAGAGTGTCAAATGTCCAAAAGCTTCACACAGAGTTACTGGTGGATCTGGAATTCAAACCAGTCTGTTTCTAAATAACATTTCCACAATATGATATTTTGTCCACCTTAAAGGATGTGAAAGATTAGAAGACTTAGAAGTGATATAGAAAATCCTTGATAAGAAAAGAAAATGAACAAAAACTGACCAAAATACATCTTAGATTATTGAAAATAAAATTTGTCACTTTCAGAAACAGGACTGAGATGAAAAGAGATGTAGCTATAGATAGAATGTATAGAATCTAGAAAGCCAGGCTAATATGTTTGTTTCTTATTGAGAGTCAAATGTTTTTGGTTTGGTTTTGTTTTGGGGGGAAGTACTGGGTTGAACCTCATTGAGCCTCATTGAGCAGTTCCTTTGTGCTTTAGGTGAGTTTTCACAGTCTTATTTTTGCCCTGGCCACCCTGAGACCTCAATCCTTCTACCTATGTCTCCTGCCTAGCTGGGATCGCAGGATTATGCCACCAGGTTCAGCTTGTCTTTTGAGATGGGGACTCACATACTTTTCCCACTGGACTGGCCTTGGACCACAATCCTCTCTTGATCTCCGCTTTCCTAGTAACCGATTATAGTCATGAACCACCATGTCCAGCATATTATGGAAATTTTTGAGAGTAAAGGATGACATAGTTGGAATTTCAAAGAGATTCATTTTAGAGGAGCTTGAGAAAATGTTAGATGAAGTCAAAGACCAGAGAGTCCCATCAGTTCAATGGTAGCAGTTCCAATGAAAGTGATTTTAATTTTTTCTTACCTTGAGCCAGCATATTTCCCCCAGTTTTTATATTTTCCTACTTTTTTATAGATTTTACTCCATTTTTACATTCTTGATTTTATTTTTGGTTTCTGAAGTGACATAATATATATGCCTTAATTTGTTCATAATCTAATATGGAGTTATGTGAAAAATTTATATTTTAATGAAAACTACTTATAAACTATCAAACCTGGTTAATTTCCTATTTGCTAAATTGCTATTCTGGAAATCAAGGATATAAATGAATATTGTATTTTCAGGTTCCTTTAAAATATACAAGTTTCTGACTGGAAGTGAGAGGGGTGGGAGGGAGAGGGAGGGAGCAGAAGGGAACAGCCCCAAAAATGTATGCATATGTGAATAAATGAATAAAGAAAAAAATTTAAAAATAAATGAATAAATAAATAAATTAAATCATATTAACTGACTAATAAAAATGAAAATCACCAAAATAAATAAATAAATAAAATATACAAATCATATTTTCACCAATAGCATAAAGAGAGTAGCTGTATATCAGAGCTTTATTAATGTATTCAGATTTTTTAAAAAAATGATTTAGAAAAATTCCTAGATGCATAATTCATGGTAATATATGTTTCACTTGATTAAATTATCTATTGCAAAGAAATATGGAAAATTTGTGCTGTGGTAATAGTAATGCAAAAGAAGATATGAATTCCAGTAACAAAGTCAATGTGCTGTTTCATTTTGATTTTGAACTTGATTGGATTAGGAAAACCTAGATGATAGTAAAGCACACCTATGGATATGTCTGTGGTGGTGTTTCGAGAAATGATTAACAAATGAGGGCTCTGACCTAATGAATAGATTAATTCCCTTGGTGGATCCATAATATGGTAGCATTACTAGGAAGTGGTAAAAGGTAGGAAGTGGGCCTAGTTGACTGAAGTAGGTCACCAGGCTGTGACCTTTGTGGTAATATCTTGCTCTGGCCCTTCCAGTATTCTCTCTGTCTTCTGTTCAATATGAGGTAAAAAATCTCCTCTGCAACAATTTTGTACTGCCATAATATTCTGCCTCACCATGGCCCAGAATCAGCAGAACAAAGGACTATGGACTGAAATCTCTGAAACCTTGAACAAAAATAAGTCTCCCCTCTCTGAAATTGTTTCTCTCTGGTATTTTGTCATAGCAACACAAAAGAAACTATATAGGAATTAATTATACCAATATATGAAATGATTAGAGAATTTGTAAAATTAGAGTAAATGTAAGCACCTATGACCAACACATATTCTAAAACCTCTTGTCTTTAAAAGCCAACAGCAACAAAATATAATAGCAATAACTTTACTTCCTGCATGCATGTATAATTTTTCTACATGGAAATTATGCTAACATAATTATTTTGTCAAACTTTTTACATATACTCAGGATTACTATCACAATACCGAAGAATCTAGAGACTATGTGAATGCTCAACTTATTTACTCTAAGGGAAGAGTAATGAATATATGCAAAAATGTTAGTATAAGATTGTTTAATGTTTGCTTAGAGAATTGAGGGGTTTTTTAAATAAGGAATGTCTAAAGTACACAACATGTTTTTATAAACATGCATCCAGTAAATAGGAAAATCTTAAAATATTTTAAGTGAAAATTCTAGGCTGCAAAATAAGCAGGGAATGATAAAATATGTATATATCTAATGTCAGTAATATTATAGTATCAGTTTTCACTAGGTAGTAATTACATAATTTTATGTTTTTGTTAATCTCATTTAAGAAATTTTCTGCATTAGGACATAACTGAGAAAGGGTAGCTACTAATCATTTTTATCTGAGCTATAGTGAGTTCTTTCATTGTCCATACTTTAAGACTTCAACACTTAAATCATTATTTCAATGATAGCTTTTCTATCAAATTTTCTTATCATTCTCCACTCATATACCTGTGTTTTCTATATTTACCATCTTCTTACTGATTACATTTTATTCATTCTTCTGTAATCTCTAAGAATTTTTTTTCCAATGTTGGTTATAAAACCCAGAGTCTCATTTTACCCCTATCTACATGCATGCCCAATTCTAGTCTTAAAATAATTTAATCTCAAAGTACACATCAATTTCCCACATTGCTTACTTATCATACTCCCTTGATGTCTCTATTTTATTTTGTTATTGTTAGTTTCTTTTCAGTCTTTCATTCCACATATATGTAGATGTTCTTCATGTTATTCTCTTTGGTAATAGGTTTCCTGAATATTTTATTGATGTTAATAGATTTAATAATACTTCTCTTAGTATTCCAGAGGACTTGATTATTCTGCTGTAGGTCCTCAAGGCAATTGTTTAGTGCTCAGTATAGTTTGCTGATTACTCTACTTATTCAGAAAAAAAAAAAAACTATGAATGTTCTGCTTGGTTTAAAACCTTACTCAGTAAAGGCTGGACCAAGTTTCTTTAACATATATGGTTGCAAGGAAGTTCAAATGAACAATTCTAACACCAAGACTATCTTAATGTTATCGAATTGTTAAATGCATGGAGTTTGACGTCAAAACCTGAATCACAACTGTACCATTTACTAAGTATTTTACCTTGAGCATATTACTTAAAATCTTCATAACTCAGTCTCACTTTTGAGGACCAACTGAATTAGTATGTCTAAAATGCTTAGAATAATATTTGCCACTAAAAAGCATTACAAAAGTATGGGATACTATTTTTAGCCCTTTCCCTCCCCATCCAACAATAACTTGACTCTCAGAAAGTCTAATAAAAAAGTAAAAATAATAGTTTCAAGTATATAGTACCACTTTATTTGAATTCTCATGGACTCTTCTAAATCTGTAACATAAGTGAGGAGAAATGTCTTTCTCTTAAAACATCTCACAATTCTCATTCCTCCAATGCCCTAAGTCTTATCCTAAGTATTTTGCAATTTATCATTTCCAGGTGATTATATAGAGATATCAAAGAGGAAAGTGATGATTGTATGAGAAAAATAAATCTAAGTCACTGAAAATATAATAAATGCACTAAATGAATACTATTCAACACTTGTATTTATTTTTCCTTTTATCAATTATTTTTAAGCCAATGACTAGACATGTGGAAGATGTAGACTGACTTTATTTTTATTAGTATACATTATTTCATTTAACATCATCTTCAATTCTATTCATTTTCCTGCAAATTAAAAAATTTGGCTCTTCTTTAGGGCAGAATAATGCCCCATTGGGTTTATATACCACATCTTCTTTTTTCATTCACCTCTTGATGGCACCAAGGCTGATTATATAACTTGGAGGGCCATAATAAACATGGATGTTCACATATACATACCACATGCTGACTTTGATTCCTTTGGGTATATGCCCAGGGGTAGTACAAGTGGTATGATTTTATTTGCTTGATTTTTAGACTTTATGAGGCACCTACTTATTTATTTCTACAATGGACACATTAATTTATACTCCCATCAATGTGTACAGGAGTTCCATTTGTGCACAACTTTGTTGATCATTTCTTTGATGATAACCATTTTGACTGGGGTGAGTTGGAATCTAAATGTAGTTTTGATTTGCATTTCCTTAATGACTAAGGATGCTGAAAACTTTCTCTTGTATTTATTGGTCATTTATATGTCCTCCTTGGAGAACTGTCTGTTCAATTCATTTGTCTATTTACTGAGTGGATTATTCTTTTGGTGTTTATATTTTGAGTTCATTATATATTCTGAATATTAATCCATTGTCAAGTGAGCTATTATTTCACTCTGATAATTGTAAGCTATTATTTCACTCTGATAATTGTTTCCTTTCCTGTACAAATTTTTTAATCTGATGAAATTCCATTTATCAGTCCTTGTTACCATTTCCTGAGCTATTAATGTCCTCTTCAGAAAGTTGTTTCCTTTGCATTACTATATCTTGAGGTGTTTTCCTCTAGTACTTTCAAAGTTTCATGTCTTACATAAAGGTCATTGATCCATTTTTAGTTTTTGTATAGGATCAGAGCTAGGGATCTGGAATAATTAAGAAAATGTGGTATTTATTTATAATGGAATAAAATTTTGCTACTTGCAGGTAAATGGATGGAACTGGATAACCTCATCTTAAGTGAAGTTAGCAAGGCTCAGAAAGCCAAAAGCCACATGTTTTCTTTCATATGTAGAATATAGACCTAAAACAACTGCAGCACTATTACAAAAAACAGACCATACTAAGGGGAGGTCAGATATGAGAGGGGGAGGGTAAAAGAAAGAAGTGAAAGAGACGAATATGGTTGGTGTACTCTCCATACAAGAATGAATATAGAATTTTTAATCTTATTGAAGCAACCATAAAAAGGGGACTAAGGTAGAAAGAAGAAAAATAGAGACAATGGACCAATTCTGGTTATATTACACATAAACATGGAAATGTCACAAGGAAACTCCCTGTGTAGCTATCTTAAACAAATAAAACTGTCATTTTTGTTCATTTACAAAATTGTAGAAGGAGGGCAGAATAGATCCTGCCTAAGGGGGTTGGTACTAGTAGGAAGGAGAGGAGGTGGGGAAAGGGCATAGGAGGGTGAATATGGTGCAAATACTGTGTACACATGTATGTAATTGGAAAAAATGAGGCCTGTTGAACTATTCCAGGAATGGGAAAGGGAGGTACAAAGGAGAGTGATAGAAGGGATGAAGTCAAGTATGACATATTTGATATATTGTAAGAACATTTGTAAATGCCACAATGTACACACATCAAGCACAACAATTAAAAAAAAGAAATAGGGATCTGGTTTCAGTCTTCTATATGTAGTTATGGAATTCTCCAAACACCGTTTGTTGAAGAGGCTTTCTTTTGTCTAACATATTTTTGGTGATTTCATTGAGAATCAGATGGCTGTACCTTTGTGGGTTTATTTCTGGTTATATTTTCTATTCAATATGCCTATATTTCCATCATTTTGTCCCACTATCATTTTTGTTGTTGCTATTTATTTTGTTTTTATAGTATCATTACAAATTGGGCATTGTGATACCTCCAGCATTATTCAGTTTGTTCAGTATGGCTTACAGTAGTCAGAGTTTTGTCCTGTTTTGCTTTCTGCTTCATATGAATTTTAGGATGTTTGTTTCCATTCTATGAAAAATGCCAGTGTAATTCTCATTAGGCTTGCATTAAATGTACAGTTTTCTTTTGGAAATATAGACATTTTCACAATACTAATTTGCTCATTGATGAAATGGGATGTCTTGCCATCTTCTAGCATCTTTTCAATTTTTTCTTTAGTGTTTTACAGTTTTTAATGTAGAAATCTTTTACGCCTCGGTTAAGTTTTTCCCTAGGTGTATTTTTCTTGAGATTATTGTGAATAAGGTTTTTTCCAGATTTCCTTCTTAACAAGTAGGTCATTAATATATATAAAAGTCACTGTGTTTTGCATGTTGATTTTGTATCCTGCCACTCTGATGAAATCGTTTATTGTATCTAAGAGTTTTCTGTTGAGTATTTATGGTCTTTTAAATATGGAATCATATCATTTGTAAATAGAGATAATTAGATTTCTCCCTTTCCTATTTGTGTCTCTTTTATTGCTTTCCCTTGCCTTATGACTCTGGCTAAGAATTCAAGCACTTTATTAAATAAGAGTAGAGAATGTGGACATTAGTTTTCCTGGTTTTAGAGGAAATGTTTTCAGTTTCTCACTGTATGATGCTGGCTATTGATTTTTCATAGATAGTCTTTATTACATTAAGATAAGTTTCTTCTCTTCATAGTGCCTTCAGGAATTTTATCAGGAAGGGTTGATGAATTTTGTCAAAAGCTTTTTTTTCATCAATTGAGATGTTTATGTGATTTTTTGTCACTTTTTCAATTTTTGTGCTATATTATGCTGGCTGATTTTCATACATTGAAAATTCCTGAAATGAAACTAACTTGGTCATGGTGTCTGATCTTCTTAATTTATTCTTTAATTTGATTTGAAAGTATTTTATAAGGAATAGTTATATCTATGTTCATCAAGAAAATTGATCTATAGATTTCTTTTGTTGTTTTGTTCTAATCCAGTTTTGGTATCAGGGTAATACTGGGTTTGCAGAATGAGTTTGGCTACATTCCTTCCCTTTATGTTTCACAGAATCATTTGAGAAGCATTGGTATTAGTTCTTTAAAACTCTGGTAGAATTCAGAAGTGAATCTGTCCAATCTTGGGCTTTCCTTTATTGGTAAACCACCTATTACAGCTTCAGTCCCTTTGCCATTACAGTTCTGATAAAGTTTTTTTATAGCCTCTTGGTTCATTTTCAGTAGATCATATGTATCTAAAAATGTATTCATTTTGTGTAGATTTTCCAATTTATTGGAAGATAACTTTTCAAAATATTCTCTAAGGGTCCTCTTAATTTCATTAGTATCTGTTGCAATATCTGCTTTTTCATCTCCAATTTTAGTAACTTGGCTCTTTTCCCTCTTGCTTTTCATTAGTTTGGCTAAGGGAAGGAATGTAGTTTGGCTAAGGGATTTTCATTAGTTTGACTAAAGGATTGTCAGTCTTGTTTATGTTTTCAAAGAACCAACTCACTGTTGCATTGATTGTTGTGTTGCTCTTTTAGCTTTCATTTCATTAGTTTCTGCCCTGGTCTTTATTATTTCTTTCATCTATTAAATTAAGGTTTGGCCTCTGTGTGTGTGTGTGTGTGTGTGTGTGTGTGTGTGTTTAAAACTTTTCTATATACTAAAATATGATCTATTTTGGAGAAAGTTCTATGTGCTACTGAGGAGAATATGTATTGCACAACTGTTGGATAAAATGTTCTGTAGATGTCTGTAAAATGGAATTTATCTATGATGCAATTTAACTCTAAAGTATATGTGTTGATTTTTTTAATCTGAATGACCTATCTGTTGCTAAGAGTAGGATACTGATGTCACCCACTGTTATTATATCTGGCCTAATTCTCCCTTTATGTCCTATAGTGTTAATTGTATGAAACTGAGTATAACAATTTTCGCTGAATATATATTTATAACCATTATAGCATCTTGATGGATTTTCCCCTTATTAATATATAGTAGTCTTTTTTATCTCTTCTGACTGATTTTGGCTTGAAGTCATCTTTGTCAGATATGAGTATAGCTATTCCTGCTTGTTTTGGGCTTCTGCTTGTTTTGTATATTATTTTTGATTCATACACTTTCAGTCTATGTATATCTTTACCAATGAGGTGTGTTTCTTGAAAACAACAGTTGGATCTTGTTTTTAAATCCAATTAGTCTGCAACATTTTTAAAAGTATTTTTATTATTAATGAAAATTATTTGTACAAAGTGGTTTGTGATATTATGATGCATGCATGTAATATACTTTTATCAAATTCACTCCTTTTATCATTGTATTAGCCCCACTCCCTTTTCCCCCTTCTTGTTTTTAACAGTTTTAAGTCGGCTTCATATAAAAATATTCAATCCTCCATCATCATCTCCTGTCCCCCTACCCTTCTTACTGGTTCTACACCAAAAGAATTCCCCATTTATAATGTCATATTATTATTTTTGTTATCATTAATTTTAAGTCTAGATTCCAAATATGAGCAAAAACATATGATATTTGTCTTTCTTAACTTTTAAGGTTGAACATGATATCTCTAGTTCCATCTTTTTTCCTGAATCCAACATATTTCACCCTTCTCTATCACTAAATAATACACTATTATGTATTATTTAGTTATGTACCACATTTTTCTTTACCCATTTATCAGTTGTTGGTCACCTAGGCTTATTCTATACTTTGGCTATTAAGATTATCATTATACGTATTTACTGATTTTTATAACATTTTTGGGTTTGTTTCCCCCCCCAAATTTGGACGCTATGGTCAACTTTCTTTATTTTTTTCCCTAATTACTGTATAAATATAATATTTCCTTACCATTGTCTTCATTCTCTGATGCTTTCTTCTACCTCTCTGGTCTATTGGTGATGCATTCCATGGTGTTTTGTTTTTTTTTTTTAATTTAATTGGTTGTTTTTTCATTTCCAACATTTTTTTTTCTTTCAGAATCTCAATTTCCTTCCTGAATTTCTTTTACAGGACTTAAATTGCCTTCCCTACTTCACTCATCTCTTCATTTGAATCCTCTTTTTGGTCACTGATAATTTTTAAAACTACATTTTTGAATTCTTTCTCTGCTGTTTCAACAATTTCACCCTATTCAGTATCTTCAGATTCAATTATTAAGGAGCTATAGACTTTGGGAGAAGACATATTGTCTTATTTTTTCATATTATTTTGTTTCTACGTTATGATTTATGCATTTGTTGGGATGGATATATCTTTCACCCTTTGCTATTAATGGTTTTTCTTAGTGGGTATTCTAGTCTTGGACTACAGTACCCACTGCCACTCAGAGGAGAGAAAGAAGACAGCAATTACAAAAACAACAACTCAAAACAAACTAGATGTATAAATCTATTGAAAAAAATTTGTGTTCTGGAGGCATGGCTCAAATGTTACAGTCTGTGCCCAGCCAGCATGAAGCCCTGAATCCAAGTCCCACTACTGCCAATAAATAAATACTTAAACAAATACGTAACATCCAATTAGACTCATCAAGTACACCCCTGATAAAGTTAGAAGCAAAAGGAACTATGATACTTACAGAACAAACTAACAGTTTAAAAATTATTAAATCTAAAGGGATTAATAACTAAGTAAAAAAGAAGGGATTGAGGATGGGAAAACAGAAAGGAGGCAAGATGGGAGAAAGAGGACAAATACGGGATGAAAACATAAGAGATAATGTGAACAAAATAAAATAAATACAGAGAAAGACTATAACCCAAAAAGAAAATTTAAAAATCAATAAATATTTCTTCTTTAATAAACAGAAGGTAATAACTCCTCCCTCCTTGCTTGTCTATTTGTAGTTTACTTTGTGTGGGAGTAGGGAAAGCAGCTGATTTTCTCTCTGAAGTCCAAACAAGTTAGACCAGAGTATTCCGTTTGCAGGCTGAGGCTGTTCTGTCTTCCTTGTGCAGAATACTTGTGCAGATGTCCTCAAACTGTTCCCAACAGCTGAGCTCAAGGACTTCAATCTCCTTTTTGGAGCCTTCCTTGCCCTAGTATTTGCCTGTGCAGGTATGGTACTGGAAATTCCTGAACATCACTTGCTTTCCACCAATCTTTCCAGTTTTCTGGGAGTATACAATGCAGTCAAACCAAAACAGTCTGCGTTATCTGGACAATGCATAGGTTTCTGACTGATCTTCAGTTCACACTGATCTCAGAGTTATCTGTCCTACTATTTTTATTCACATTCAAAACTCTCTCCTTTCCAGAGTTTGGGATGAAGTTCCACCATTTTTACCCTTTGCTTTCCTCTGCAGTATGGAATGTAGCTTGTACTTTCTGCTAAGTAAATCTGTATTCAGGAATATGAGTTCAAATCACAATCAGTCCTGGGTCCTCAGTCATTCTTGTATTAGTTGCCAGCTTAGCCAGTAGAGGGCCAGAAGTCTTTGGGGATTTAAGATATAAAAATGCAGGGTCTTGAGGTCAGAACAAGTTCTGTCTGGGGAAGCGGGGTTTGGCATTGGGGGGGTTGGCATCGGTGGGGGTAGCAGGGAAAGGGGTAGCAGGATGAATATGATGCAAATAATGTATACACATGTTTGTAAATGCAAAAATGATGCCTGTTGAAACTGTTCCAGGAATTGGGGGGAGGGGATGAAGGAGATTAGTGGAGGGGGTGAATTCAAGTATGATATTTGATATATTGTAAGAATTTTCATAACTGCTACAGTGTACAGTTATGAAACTTTTTCACTGTACAGTTATGAAACAGTGTCCCATTTAACACAACAATAAAAATAAATTTAAAAATTCAGGGTCTTCTGGTCTCCCTGGCCAGGAAATGTGACTGACAGCACCAGCCAACAAGCTACAAAGTATAGAGGGCTTCTTTCCCAATATCTGCAGCCTGGATGTCATTTTAATCTCCTATTTAACCTGTATTTTTGCACAGTGACATCTGTGTACATGTATAGTTTTCTGAGGCTTTCGTTTTCCCTTTGTTGCAGTCCTGCTTTTGGGGGGATTCTTCTCCTTTCCTGCCATTTTTCTTTGTGCTCTGTTTGAAAGACCACGGTTTCTTTTACAAATCTAAAGTTCAATATCCTCAATTTCACCTGGTCTCTGACTTGTTTTTACCATTTCCCTCCCTTGTCTTACCATACTACCCACCTGTCCCTGCAGCCTCACACCTGATGCTTTGTTTTGCACTTGTGAAGAAGGAGGAAAGCACTCTTTGTCTTTAATCAGCTTTCTTCTCTTCTTTCTGGATTCAATTCTTAATGACTTTTAGGAAACAGAATTTTCAGATTTTTGTTGTTGTTTGTTTATTTCATATTTTGTGTGGTTGTTGATTCTCACAATTCAGTTCCATCCTACTTTTTCATTAGTGGAAATGTTTATTAAATGTGATTAATAGATTGAATTTCAGGTGTACTTCTGGGTTTCACTCTTGAGTTTTTATTTTTATATGTTCTTAGAGAGATTTCAACGATAATTTAGAATGGGTAGTAGCTGGTGTCACTGACCAGACCCTTCATGTTCTTCATTTTTTAATTGTATATCAATTATTCAGAGGAATTTTGCTCTGGTATTTCAGATGTGAGTATATTGCACTTTAGTCAGATTAACTACTCTTAGTACTTACTCTTTCTCTATAGCTCTGTACCCCTATTATTCAAAGCTTATAGTAACTTTTGTTATATTATCTTCATACATAAATGCAATATCTATTAATGTTTTTTGCTAACATTTTTTTCTCCTCCTGCCTCCCTATAGACATTTCAGACAGATGCAATAATACAATTGTGCTCTCTCTCTCTTAATATATGTTAAATATGTATATGATCATATATGTATTTATGTGTACACTTATCTTTTAGGTCTAGCTTCCACATATGAGGGAAAACGTGTAACTATTGACTTTTTGAGCCTGTCTTACTTCACTTAAGATGATGTTCTCCTTTCTACCTACCTTACCTCCCTTCTTATGGTGATTTCAACAGGTTTAAAAATTCTATATTCATTCTTGTATAGAGAGTACATCAACCATATTCACCTTCTTAACATCCTTCTTTTACCCCCATCTCCCATTAGTGACTACCCCTTAGTGTGACTTGTTCCTCATAATATTTCTGTATTTATATTAGGTCTATATTCCTCATATGAGAGAAAATATGCAGCCACTGGCCTTATGAACTTGATCTACTTCGCTCAAGGTAATGTTCTCCAGTTTCATCCATTTACCTGCGAAAATCAAAATTTCATTCTTCTTTATGGCTGGATAAAATTCCATTGTATATAAAAGCCACATTTTCTTAATCCATTCATGAATAATGAAGCATATTAGCTGTTTCCACAGCTTAGCTATTGTGAATAATGTTGCAATAAACATGGGTGTGCAGGTGCCTTTATTGTACCCTGACTTACATTCCTTCAGGTATATCCCTAGGAGTGGTATTGTTGGATTATATGGCAATTTAATTTTTTTTGTTTTTGAGGAGCCTCCATACTGTTTTCCATAGTGGTTGTACTAATTTACTTTCCTAACAGTAATATATAAGGTCTCCTTTTTCCTCACATCCTTGCCAACATTTATTGTTGTTTGTGTTCTTGATGATAGCCATTCTAATGGGAGTGAGGTGGAATATTAACATAATGGTCTTGATTTGCATTTCCTTAATGGCCAGGGACACTGAACATTTCTTCATGTGTTTCTTTGGCGATTCTGATTTCTTCCTTTGAAAAAATCTCTGCTCGGTTCATTTGCTCATTTACAGTGATTATTAATTCCTTGTCAGATGTATAGCCAGCAAAGATTTTTCTCACATTATGTAGTCTATCTCTTCTGTTTGGTGACTGTTTCCTTTGCTATGCAGAAGCATTTTAGTTTCATTCAATCCCATTTGTCAATCATTTCTTTTAATTGCTGAACTGTTGAAGTTCTATTCATACAGTTATTATCATTCATTATTAGGTCCAGTGTGTGCCCCATTTTTTACTATAGTAGTTTCACTGTTTCAGATCTTACATTAAAATCTTTGATCAACTTTGAATTACTACTAGTACAAATTGAGAGACTGGGATTTGTTTCAATTTTCTACTGATGGATATCCTGTTTTCCTAACACCATTTGTTAAGGAAGCTATCTTTTCTCCTATGCATTTTTTTTTTGTTCCTTTGTCAAAAATCAAATGGCTGTAGCTGCATGAGTTTGTATCTGGGTCTTCTATTTTGTTCCATTGGTCTTCAGGTCTGGTTTTGTGCCAGTATCGTGCTGCTTTTAGTACTGTGTCTCTGTAGTATAATTTGAAGTCAGGTGTTGTGATACCTCCAACATTGCTGTTTTGGCTCAGGATTGCTTTGGCCATTCAAGGTCTTTTCTGCTGTCATATGTATTTTAGTTTTGCCTTTTTTTATCTCAGTGAAGAATGTCATTGGTATTTTAATAGGGATTATATTGAGCATACAGATTGCTTCAGTAGTTTAGCCATTTTTACAATATTAGTTCTGCAGTTCACAAGCATGGGAAATCTTTTCATCTTCTAATGTCTTCATTAATTTCTTTCTTTACTGACTTATAATTTTTGCTGTTTATATCTTTTTCCTCCTTCATTAAATTTATTCCTAAATATTTTAATTTTTGAAGCTATTGTGAATTATATTGTTTTCCTGGTTTCTTTCTCAGATTACTGATTATTTGTATTGATTTTATATCCTGTTACTTTCAGTCTCCTATATAATGACACTGTGCTGGATTGCTGAAAAGGACTTCATAAACAGCATCCAACTAACATCATTCTGGTTAATATTGCTTTATTTTCAGTCTTTCTCATCAATTTGACTAAATATGTGAGTGCCCAAACCTCTCTAAAATGCCATTTTCATTCATTAAAAGCATAGTCCTATAATATTAGTTTAGAATAAGTATCTATAATATGTTAAGTTACTGTTAAAACATAGTGTCTCAAACAAGAGAAATTTATTTCCTTTATAACAGTCTACTATTAGGTTGGAAGTTCAAAATGGATAGATAACTTGGTTCCATAAGATTTTTTTCATGGATAGATTTTTATTACATCTTATTTCATCACTTTATATTGTGTTATCCTTGGCTGTATGATCCAAGCTAGTCCTGTTCCACCTTTGTGCTTCTATCTCCAGTAAGCAGGGAGGGTAAATGAAGAAGCCAGGTTATTTTCATATTAATCATGTGTACTCATATGGGCTCAGTCAGACAAGCAAAGTTGACATGATACACACACACACACATATACTGCACACACACACAGATTCTATATATACAGATATATTAACTTACACAATGCTATATAAAACATAACTTCTTATGTGGAATTTACTTATGTACTTATGGCTATGTACATTATTTGTTTTTCAGGATTTGCTTATGATTATTGAGTGTGGCTAAGTAAATACAAAATCCACAGAGCAGGCAGTCAGAAGATAGATCATGGACAGGATGGAGCTCCATGAGCACAGGCAGAAAGATGAATTTTTTGCTTACTTATTTTCCTTTCTCTATGTCCAACTGCATTTCCACCTCCATCTGTATGATCCAGCTCTCAATCTAGGAGGCCTCATCTCTGCTTTAGGCCTTCCAACTGATTATCAGACCAACACATTTTACTCAAGATGATCTTCCTTACTGGGACTTTCTCTACATATCAGATAAATGCCTTCACAGAAACAAATCAGAAGTATTGTTTAATGGAACTTGTTTTTATTAGCATATATAAATTGTATAAAATATTGAGTTTCATTGTACATTTTCATACATGCGTATAACATGCTTTGGTCCTATTCCTCCCCCAACTACTCTCGCTAGTCTTCCTTCCACTCCCACAGGTCCCTTTCCTCTTCTTAAATAATCTCTTAGATAGTGTTTGATTTAGTAATCAAGAACTGTAGCCTAGATAAGAAATTGTCCTTATGAATTCCATTCATCTTTCACTTGCAAAACTTTAATTGCAAAGTCTCATATTGTTGTAAACCAACTATTAATGGTTGTCTCCATCTGGAAAATTAGGTGCCCAGCCTCTAAAATGCCTAAATTATGTTGGGAGGCAAAAATAGGCTTTAAAGAATCATTAGTTGTCTTACCATTTTCTAAAAACAGTCTCAAAACTGTATTTTAATTCATCAATTCACATCACCATTTCAAACAAATATTTATCTATTTTTGCTCCATTTGGCCCTTCGATTACTGTCACTCATTTTCTTTATGTTTTTTTCTGTATAACTTGTTTCTCAGCTCATACTTCTGGCATTCACTCTTATCCTCTTTGTCTTTACCTGGAATATACTATTTCCCTTCTAGCAACAAAGAAGTTTTCTCTTTTTACATGTTCCATAATAAAAATATTTCTCATTAGAAATCTTCAATTAATTTCAGTTCATATCCACAATTCTCTCTTTTGAAATCACATATATTGGAGTGGTTACTCTACTATTACATTCACTCTTTTAAGTTTTGTCTTAAAAGATTTTATTTAGTAGATTTTTTTGAGAAAATAACTTTTAACTCTCCTTTCTCCTCTCTAGCAAAATAAACTAATTGAAACAAGATTTGAGGGAGAAGCAAAGATAGTGGATTGTTGACATTCCTACAGCCCAGGGGTGACAATCCTCAAAAAGGAAAATCAGAGGACCCCAAAAGGCACCCACAGGGCCCCATAAACAACAAGAAGCAAAGCCCTCTCTAAATCTGCAAATAGACAAGCAACAAACCATGGGAAGAATGGAAAGAACAACTTGCAGCTCAACACTCCTGAGCCCCCACCCCAGAAGTGGCCACAGGGCTCCAGGCTCCATTACTCAGCTTGTCAGTAAGTAC
Source organism: Castor canadensis (assembly GCF_047511655.1). Classification (NCBI taxonomy): domain Eukaryota; kingdom Metazoa; phylum Chordata; class Mammalia; order Rodentia; family Castoridae; genus Castor; species Castor canadensis. The sequence continues at coordinate 60,046,324 of NC_133386.1, forward strand.
TGCTTCCCAGCATGCAAAGGAACTCAGAGCTCCTCGCTGCCCCCTACTACATGACCTGCTACCTTCACCTGAAATCCCAGGGAAATGACATCCCTGTATAAGTAGGATCCATGGCTCCTGCTGCTCCACAGATAACAGAAGGTGCAAGCCAAAAGGCTCAGTTCCCCCAGAAGCAGCACCAAAAAACTGTGCTCTCTGAAGTCAGTGCAAGAAACAGGCCCCAGCTTCCCAGAGTGTGCAGGCTTAGTTCTCCCCACCAGAGCTGGCAGCAAAGCCACTGAACTGCACCTTCCTGAAGGCTGTGTGGGAAATCAGGCCCCAGAACTCCGACTGCTCACAGACTTGGTTCCCCTGAGCTGGTAGCAGAACCAATTCACCTTAGGACTCCCACTATCAAAAGGCTTGGTCCCCTCATGCTTGCAGCGCTACTGCACTATCCTCCTGGAGCCTGTGCTTGGAAAGCAGACCCCAAAATTTCTGTTGTCCAAAGGCTTCATTCTGCCACACATGCAGCAGTTGCCATGTCTCTAAATAACCCAGCACTAGCAAGCAAGCCTCAGGGCTTGTGCTGCCTGCTCCTCCATGCTTGCAGCAGCTGCTGTGGCTCCTGGAAGCCCACACCCCAATGCAAATAGAACCCAGGGCCTCTGATGCCTTGTGGGCACCAGATAGTTCAACCCTGCAGGCTTTTCTTCCAATAGCTACCCTCTACTTGCTACTCAGTGCCAGAAGCCTGCTACCACACACCTAAGTGAACCCCAGGCTCTAGACTTTGCTTTTCTACTGGTGCCAGTAGGCTTCCCTTCACACAGAACACAGAAGCCCAGCACTCCCTAATATCCCTGACAACAAAAGAACCCTTGCTCCCCCCAAAAAGAGGGAGAATGCCAGATTCCCTACTGAAGTGAGGAAAGCTATAACCTACTATTCTGCAGATGGCACCAGAAGCCCTGGTCTACCAAGGTACACAGGAGCCCAGTGCATCATGCTGTACCTCCCTGAAGAAGAATCACATCTCTCCTGTAGAAGAGCTAGAATCCAAGCTTCTCCACTGAGTGGCAATCCACTACTCTGCTGAGGATAGGAGACCTGCCACCCACAATGCATAGAGACCCAACACTCCCACCATGACTGCAGGAGGGCTCCTGCACCCCATCAAAGAGTGGGGACTCCAGCCCCCTTGCTGAGGAGAGAAAAGAAGTAATTGACACTGCAAGAATACTACAAGGGATAACATGTCCAGCATACTCCACTCTGAGAAACACTGCTAGAGCTGCAGGAGAAAAAAAAACACCTCAAAATGCCAACTACAGGGGCACAAGGAATTAAAGCCTAACCAAAGCCAACTCCAGATGTGTAAATCTTAATGCAGAATAAAACAGTAAGACAACCACTCCCCATCAAAAGCCAATTCTACCATTAAGGATCCAAATACCTGCATAGAGGAAGAACTACTGAATAGTGAATTCCAAAAAACAATAGTAAAAATGATTAACACTTCAAAGGAGAAACACAAAAGGCAGTATTTGACCTCCAAGAGAACATGAATAAGCAATTAAATGAGCTCAAAGAGAAAATAAACAGATGAGTGAGATTAGGAAGACTATCCAGGATATAAAAGAGGAAATGGATAAAGATATGGAAACCCCAAAAAATAATCAATCAGAAATAAATATCTTAAATAAATATTGCAATTGAAAATTTGGTGAAAATAGAGTATCATGAATGGAAGACAAAGCAGAGGAATTAGACCAAACAGTAAAAGATCATGAAAGAATGCTAAGAAAATACAATTGGAACATGCAAGATATGTCATACACCATAAAAAGTCCAAACCTATGAATCATGGGTGTAGAAGAAGGAGAGAAGACACAAACTAATGACATTGACAACTTATTCAATAGAATAATAGCAGAAAACATCCCTAACCTAGAGAAATAGAGAGTCACTCAGGTGCAGGAATCTTAAAGAACACCAAACCCTCAGGACCAAAAAATAAACACCCTCAGACCCATCATAGTCAAAACACTCAACAAACAGAACAAAGAAAGAATTCTGAAAGTTGCAAAAGAGAAAAGACAAGTCACTTATAATGGCAAACCCATTAGAATAACATCAGATTTCTCAACTTAAACTCTAAACTCAGGAAGGTCATAGAAAGACATAATTCAGGCCCTGAAAGAAAGCAACTGTCAACCTAAACTAGATTACCCAAGAAAACTAACTTTCCTTATTGAAAGAGAAATAAAAACCTTCCACAACAAGTAAAACTAAAGGAATTTGCCACCACCAAACCAGCACTACAGAAGATACTTAAAGGACTTTTACATATAGAAGACACTAGAGTGAGACAGAAAAACTCAAGAAAAAATAAACCTTTTTGAGTAAGCAGACCAGTAAATAAGGAATAGGTAAAACTAAATGACAGGGGAACAAGAATGACTAGAAACAACAGGCACTCTAAATATTAACAATGAATATGAATGGTCTCAATGCCCCAGTCAAGACATAGAATAGCAATTGTGTTAAAAAGCAAGACCCAGCCATTTGTACAAGAGACTCATCATCCTGAAAAAACTAACACTGGCTTAGAGTCAAAGGCTGGAAAAAAATTTTCCAAGCAAATGGACCACATAAACAGGCAGAAGTAGCCATACTCATATCTGACAAAGTATATTTCAGACTAAAATCAACCAGAAATGATAATGAAGGTCACTTCATATAAATGAAAGGAACAATTCATCAAGAGGAAATATCAGTCCTTAACATATATGCACCAAACACAGGGGTACCCACCTACATTAAAAAAACAAAACAAAACAAAAAGCTCTAATGGCCCTAAGAGTACATATAGATGCTACCACAATGATGGTGGGAGATCTGAATACTCCCCTGCCACCAGTAGATAGGTCATCCAGGCAGAAGATCAACAAAGAAACTTCAGAGCTATTCCACACATTATGCCAAATGGCCATGGTTGAGATCTACAGAGTATTTCACCCAAAAACTAGGCAACACACATTGTTTTCTGTAGCTCATGGAACTTTCTCCAAAATAGATCATATTTTAGGACCAAAAGCAAGCATCAACAAATTCAAGAAAATTGAAATAACCCCCTGTATCATATCAGACCACACTGGAATAAAACTAGACCTCAACAACAAAGGAAAATCTGAAAATATTCAAACACATGGACACTGAACAGCACAATACTGAAAAACAAATAGGTGACTGAAGTAATAAAGGAATAAATTAAAAAGATCCTATAATCCAATGAAAATAAAAATACAACCTCCAGAAATGTGGGACACAACAAAGGCTATGCTAGGTGGAAAGTGTATAGGTATAAGTGCCTACATTAAATAAATAGAGACCTCTCAAATAAACACTCTAGTGATGGACCTTAAGCTCCTTAAAAAAAAAGAACAAGCCAAATCCAAAACCAGCAGATGGAGAGAAATAATAAAGATCAGAACTGAGATAAATGAGATCAAAACCAAACAAACTATACAAAGAATCAATGAAACAAATAGTTGGTTCTTTGAAAAGATTAATAAGATCAACAAACCCTGAGACAACATGACAAAATTGAGGAGGGAGAAGACCCAAATTGATTAAATCAAAGATGAAAAAGGAGACATAATCACAAATACCAACAAAATTCAGAGAATCATTAGAGTGTACTTTGAAAACTTATATTCAAGTGAACTAGAAAATCTAGACAGAATGGATATATTCCTAGATGCACATAACCAACCAAAATTGAACCAAGAAGCTATTAACGACTTAAATAGTCTTACCACATACAGTGAAATTGAAGCAGTAATAAAGAGTATCCCTACAAAAAGAGCCCACAATCTGAGGGATTTGTGGCTAAATTTTACCAAATCTTTAAAGAAGAACTAACATCAATACTCCTCAAACTTTTCCAGGAAATAGAAAGGGAGGGAACACTACCAAACTCTTTCTGTGAAGCCAGTATTACACTCATTCCAAAATCAAACAAAGATGTAACCAGAAAAGAGAATGATAGACCAATATTTTTAGTGAATATAGATGCAAAGATTCTCAACAAAATACTGGCAAACAGAATTCAACAACACATCAAAAAGATCATATACCATGACCAAGTCAGTTTCATTCTAGGAATGCAAGGATGGTTCAACATACATGAATCCATAAACATAATACAGCATATAAACAGAATCAGGGACAAAAACCACATGATCCTCAAAATAGATACAGAAAAAAAAAAGCCTTGACAAAGTCCAATATCCTTTCACAATAAAAGCACTGAAGAAACTAGGAATAGAAGGAATGTTCCTCAACACGATACAGGCTATATAATACAAACCTAGAGCCAACATCATATTAAATGGAGAACAACTGAAACCATTATCCTTAAAGTCAGGAACAAGACAGGGCTCTCTGCTTTCTCCACTCCTGTTAAATATAGTTTTGGAATTCCTATCCAGAGCAATAAGACAAGAGCAAGAAATAAAAAAGATTCAAATAGGAAAGGAAGAAGTCAAACCATCCCTATTTGCAGATGACATGATTCTATGCCTAAGAGACCCCCAAAACTCTACCAATAAAAGTATTAGAAATCAGAAACTCTTTTGGAAAAGTATCAGGATACAAAATTCACATACATAAATCAGTAGCTTTTCTATATACCAACAATGCATAGGCTGAGAAAGAAATCAGGGAAATAATGCCATTTACAATAGCCTCAAAAACAATAAAGTACAGTGGAATAAATTTAATGAGAAAATTAAAGACCTTTTTAATACAAACTATAAATGACTGAAGAGAGAAATTGAAGATGACATCAGAAGATGGAAAGACCTTCCATACTCAAGGATCAGTAGAATTAACATTGTGAAAATGTTCATACTACCATAAGCAATCTATATGTTCAACACAATCCCTATCAAAATTCCAATGACATTCTGCACAATAGAAAAAAATCATAAAATACATATGGAAACATAAAAGATCTCAAATAGCCAAAGCAATTCTGAGCAAAAAGTCCAATGCTGGAGGCATCACGATACCCAACTTCAAACTCTACTACAGAGCCATAACAATAAATACAGCATGGTATTGGCACAAAAACGGACAGAAAGACCAATGGATCAGAATAGAATATCCAGATATAAACCCATGCATCTGTAGCCAACTGATCTTCAACAAAGTAGCCCAAAATACATGATAGAGGTAAAAAGAGCCTGTTCAACAAATGTTGCTGGTAAAACTATATATCCACATGTAGAAGACTGAAACTAGATACCTGTCTTTTGTCCTGTACTGAAATCAATCTGAACTTCTGCACAGCAAAAGAAACAGTCATTAGACTCAAGAGAGCCCACAGAACAGAAGAAATTATTTCCAACTACTCTTCTGATGAAGGAATATATCTAGAAGCTACAGGGAACTCAAAAAACTCAGCCCCAAAAGAATAAATGCCCCAATGAAGAAATAGACACATGAATTAAAAAGGGAATTCTCAAGGAAAAGGTACAAATGGCCAGTAAATACATGAACAAATATTTAACTTCCCTGGATATAAAAGAGATGCAAGTCAAAACAACACTTAGATTTCATCTCACCTCAGTTAGAATGGCCATAATCAAGGGTAATACAACAACAAATGCTGGTGAGGGTGTGGCAAAATGAGTACCCTTTTCCACTGGTGGTGGTAATGCAAATTAGTGCAAACACTATGGAAATTAGTATGGAGAGTCCTCAAAGAACTAGAGATTGAGCTGCCATATGATCCAGTGATACCACTCCTGGGCATCTACCCAAAAAAACATGACAGGATACAATAGAGACACCTGTACACCTATGTTAATCACAGCACTATTCACAATACACAGGCTCTGGAAACAACCCAGATGCCTTACAAGTGATGAATGGATCATTAAATTGTGGTATATACACACAATGGAGTACTACTCAACCACAAGGAATAATGACATGGTATTTGAAGATAAACATATGTAATTGGAGGACATCATGCTAAGTGAAGTTAACCAGGATCTGAAATACAGAACAGACATGTTTTCTCTCATATGTAGAAGATAGATCCAAAGATAAGCATATATACAAAAACAAGCATGATCATATACACACTCACATGTAGAACATGTTTGTAACAGTGGAACTACTCTATGGAATTCAGGGAAAGAGAGAAAGGAAAAGAGAATGGTATAGCATGAGTAATATTGCATACCATAAGCTGTAAAGGTAGAGGATATAAAGATGTGTATGGAAAACTGCTGAATAATGGAAGGGGGGTAAAGGGAAAAGGGAGAGTATTTGAAGGTATTGAATGGACCAAAGTAAAGCATGCCAACAGTGGGCATGCATTGAGACAACACTTCAAACTTCAACTTAAATATTAATAACAAAAATCAGCACTGAAAAACAGACACTGTGTGTGGGGGGGGTAAATACTAGTTGGAGGGGGGAGTGTGAAGCAAGAATATTAATGTGATGGTATATTGTTGATGAACTTCATATCTGTATAAGAAACAGAGCTATCAGATGGAGAACTCAATAGCTCTGACCACCCTGCATGATTCAGCAAACCTACTTCACCTCACAATTTCAATTAACTGGTACACAGAAGAACAAAACACTACTCACAAACCAATCACTTGGTGAGACCACATCACACATTTTGCATACATGCCAATACCAGGACTGGATGCCAGAAGAGTAACTCCAGAACTTAAACTAAGACTGAAATTCTATTGTTCCTGAACCTGGTGGTTTTTTGTTTGTTTTGTTTCAATTGTTGTCTTTTTTTGTTTCTTTGTTTGTTTTATTATTGTGGGGTTTTATGTTTGTTTTTATTCCTATTTTCTTTTTTTTCTTTCTATACTATAAATGTTACCATCATCATCTTCTCATCCCTACTCTCAAACCTTTCACTCTCCTTCCTTCTCTTGTGATAAAATCCATTGCTCTCCTTCCCAACTACTCTTTCTGCCCCTTCTCATCCATTCTCTCCCCCTGCCCACACCTTCCCCTCACATTCTCCCCCAGCCTGTCAACAGACTACCTCTTCCTTCTACACACATATCACCTGCTGACCAACCTACTATACCAACTTTATGAAACCTCAACCCTCTGCAGTCCCTGACACAAGCACCCTACACTACAGCAACAGAAATAAACCCAAACACACACCAGGGCCACAAAACCCAACAACCCTTACACTGCTTCCTGCACTCACCCACCCCACTTCCTGCCTCCCCTTTTAGTGCCACCCTATCCAATTCCCCAAATTTCTATAGCTAGCCTAACAAACATTAACCCCCCAACTCCAATTGCTTTTATATACTACCACCTAGGGGACTTCTATATATTTATAAGCTACTGGTTGGGTATTGAACCAGTGAATTAGTTATTACTGAATTACACCTAGACCAGAGACAGAAATAGCACACCAAGACAGTCACAAAACAAAAATTAAATCAAGGGAAAGAAAACAAGTGATTAAAACCACCAACTAGCCTATCAAGAACATAGTTGAACAGCACCAAGTGGAGATATGGGAAAAAGAAGAAGGATGAGACAACTCTTCTCAAAAAAATAATTTCATACAGGTTTCAGATGGAAATGAAGAAAACCAATACCCAGTTCCTGACCCCCAACAAAACAAAGATAAATACCACTAAGGAACCCAGCAATGCCCACAAAAACATTCTCAATGAAGAAATCTTGCAAGTAATCTCTGAAAATATCATGGAGAAGACACTAGATGCAGTTAACCAAAATGTGCAAGATCCACTCAGGAAATTTTAAAACACCAAAAATAAAGAATATGAGAATACACAGAAACTAATAAATGAACTCAGAGGAGCCCTAAAATAAACACCAAAGTGAAACAGAGAGCACTATACATAGAGTGATAAATGAATTAAACATGAAAATAGAAAATATTAAAGAGGAAATAACCCATGATATGGAAAACCTCAGAAAAAAAGTCAAACAGAAACACAAAAGACAGTGGAAGTCCATTCCAGCAGACTGGAACAAGTGGAAGACAGAATCTCAGGACATGAAGATAAAATAGAAACTAAAGAAAAAACTGAAGAACAGTTAGTTAAACAATTCAAGACCTGTAAAAGGAATATGAAGAATTCACTGCTTCAATAAAAAGACCAAACCTGAGAATCATGGGTATTGAAGAAGAAGAAGAGGTCCACACAAAAGGAATTTTTAATATATTCAATAAAATAATAACAGAAAATTTCCCAAATCTTGAGAAAGTTTTGCCCATTGAAGTACAGGAAGCCTTCAGGACACCTAACAGACTTGACCAAAATAGAACCTCCCCATGGCATATTATTATTAAAACAACAAGCTCAGAGAATAGAGAAAGAATATTGAAGGCTATAAGAGAGAAAAAACAACATATAAAGGTAACCAACCCATCAAAATCACATAAGACTTCTCAATGGAAATTTTAAAAGCAAGAAAGGCATGGAGTGAGGTATTCTGGGCACTGAATGAAAATAACTTCAACCCTAAGATACTCCACCCTGAAAAACTATCATTCAAAATAGATGGAGCAATAAAAATCTTCCACTATAAGCAGAAACTAAAACAATATATGACCACCAAGCCACCACTACAAAAGATTCTCCATGGAATTCTGCACACAGAAGATGAAAGCAAACAAAACCACAAAAGGGTGGGAAATATCAAACACAGGAGAAGAAAAGACAAGGAATCAGGGGGTAGCACTGATCCAGCTGCACACAATCAAATCCTTAAACAACAAAAACAACTAAATGGCAAGAATTACCACATACTTATCAATATTAACACTGAATGTCAAAAAACAACTTCCCCATCAAAAGACACTGTTTGGCAAAGTGGATTAAAAAGGAACATCCAACAATCTGTTGTTTACAGGAGACCCATCTCATTGACAGAAACAAACACTGGCTTTGGGTGAAAGTCTAGAAAATTTACCAAGCCATTGGCCCCTGAAAACAGGCAGAAGTAGCAATACTTATATCAGACAAAGTAGACTTCAAATTTACATTAATCAAATAAGATAACAAAGGACAGTTCATTCTAATAAAAGGGGAAATACACCAAAAGGAAATAATTATCATCTTATAGACACCCAATGTCAGTGCACCCAATTTAGTCAAACATACTCTAAAGGATTTAAAAGCACATATAGATTCCACAACACAGTGTTAGTGGGAGATTTTAATACCCTTCCCCATCACTGATAGATAGGTCATCCAAACAAAAAAACAATAAAGAAATTCTAGAACTAATCCACACCATAGATCAAATGGTCCTAGATGATGTCTACAGAATATTTCATCCAACATCTGCAAAATATACATTCTTCTCAGCAGCCCATGGTACTTTCTCAAAAATTGATCATATTTTAGAATACAAAGCAAGCCTTAGCAAATATAAGGAAGCAGAAATAATCCCTTGCATTCTATCTGATCACAATGCATTAAAACTAAAACTCAATAACAAAAACAACAGCAGAAAATATGCAAAGAACTGGAAGCTGAACAACACATTATTCAAGGATCAATGGGTCATTGATGAAATAAAAGAGGAAATTAAAAGTTTCCTGGAAGTTAATGAAAATGAAAACACACGACCTACCAGAACCTATGTGACAGAGCAAAGGTGGTCCTAAAAGGAAAGTTTATATCCATGAGTGCATATATTAAAAGGACAGAAAGATCTCAAATAAATGACCTAATGTAACATCTCAAATTGTTAGAAAAACTCCTGCCTATTTTGGGGGTCCATTAGCTTGGTAAATCTTCTTCTGTGCACAGAATTCCTTGTAGAAACTTCTGTAGTGGAGGTCATATATTGTGTTAGTTTCTATTTATTGTGGAACACTTTTATTCTTCTGTCAATTTTGAATAATAGTTTTACTGGTTTGAGTATCCTAGTGCTGTAATTATCTTCTTTCAGTGATCAAAATTTTTCACTCCATGCCCTCTTGCTTTTAAGATATCTGTTTAGAAATCTGCTGTTGTTTAATGTGCTTACCTTTATAAATTATTTGTTCTATCCTTCATATAGCCTTCAATATTCTTTCTCTATTATCTGTGGTAGTTTTTAATAATAATATGCCATGGAGATGTTCTGTTTTGGTCAAGTCTGTTTGGTGTCCTGGAGGCTTCCTATACCTGAATGGGCAATTCATTCTCAAGATTTGGGAAGTTTTCTGTTATTCTTTTGTAGAATATATTACATATCCTCTTGGCTTGTACCTCTTCTTCTTCAATGACCATGATTCTAAGGTTTGGTCTTTTGATAGACTCACTGAGTTCTTGCACATTCCTTTCACAGTTCTTGAGTTGTTTGACTAAGAGTTCTTCTGTTTTTTTCTTTAATATCTATTTTATTTTCAAGTTCTAAAATTCTGCCTTCCACCTGTTCTAGTCTGCTGGAGTGACCTCTTCCACTGTGTTTTTTCTTTGACTAAAGGGATTTTTATTTCTAAGATTTCTGCTTGATTCTTTTGTCTGAAGTTTTCCATATCTTTGCTCAACTCCTCTTTCATATCTTGTGTTGTCTTCTTTATTTCATTTTTTTTATGATCTCCTTTGTTTTACTTTGGTGTTGAAGTCCTCTTTACATTCATTTAATTGTTTTTGTGTCTTCTTTATTTTTTTTTTATCTGTGGTGTCTTGAAATTTCTTCAGTGCATCATGTACTTTCTGATTAACTGTGTCTTGTAGCTTCTTTATGAGTTTCTCTGTGATGTCTTCCATGATTTCCTCTGAGAGTTTTTTTGTGGTCATCACTGAGCTCAAGAATCATTGTTTTTTGGGGCCAGGAACTGGGTATTTATTTTCTTAATTACCCACTAAATCCTATATTGAATTGTTTTTTTGTGGAGTGCTGTTTCTTTACCTTCTTCTCCCCATCATTCTAAACGGTGCTCTGCAACTATGCTCTTGATTGGCTGTTGCAGTTTTAATTGCCTGTTTTCTTTCCCTTGGTTTAATTTTTGTGTTGTTACAGGCTTAGTTGCTATCTAGGTTGCTGTGTTATTTCTGTCCCTTGCTGGTTGGGTCTGCAGATGTATGCAGACTGCCTTGAAACTGGCTGGTTGGAAAAAATGGCCTACCTGTTTTCTCAAGGCAGATATTTAGTGGTATAGGTAGGCTTTCCATGGCTTTAGGGGTCCTGGATGTTGTATTGCTCAATTCTATTTGATGCTCTATCTTCTGTTTTTTAAAAAAAAAAAATAAGGAAGAAAAAGGAGAAATGGCCAGGGGACATTTTTCCCAGGGCAGAGCGCCCTATTGGCTGCCCGTGCCAGGATTTTTCTGGCTGTTAGGTGCAATTAAAAGATGTTTTGTAGGTCAGTGCTTGAATTTTGTGTGCACCTGATGTGTTGGCACTTATTATTTCGGCTAGAAACAATCACAATTATGTAAGTGTAGCTCCCACATCTCAACGTGCTTTCTTGAGTCACAGAATTCAGGAACTCTGATTCCCTACTCTATCTGCTACCTTGAGTCTTCCTCCTCTTGTTCTCCTTCACAGTATGTACCCCCTTTCTATTATGTGACTTCAAATTTGTACAAGTAAATGGAGTTGGGATTGTTTCTATTGGCCCAACCTACTTTAGTTTTCAGGACAGAGTAAAAAAGATTATACTTCTATTATTTACATTGTATTTGTATCATGTTTATATATCTATATTCATCCCACTTTCTGGTGAAACCTTATGAGAGAAGGCCATCAGTGAAAATGGAAGAATGTGCCTGCCTGAGGATATGAAAATTAGTTTAATATTCATAAGAATTTTTTTATATTAAGACATATTTTGAGTATGTATGGAAATGCTACAAGGTAAAAAGCTAAATGATTAGATTAGTAAGCTAACTTCCCATCCTTGACATCTACCCAAGTATAGATATAGCTTACGAACTGTTAGAGACAATCCTCATCAATTTTGTATTTTTCTGTTTCTGCTAAATTTGATGTAACTTGTTGTCATGGTACAGGACACAATCAATAGCCCTACAAGGCTGAGGTTATGCCCTTTCTTGTTTGCATGGGTCAATTACTTAATTTAGTTGGCAACACAGGTTCCAGGTATTTCTATTAGAATATGCCACATTACTTTTAAAAAAAAGTTTATATTAGCCCTTTTATTCTGTTCTTAGACCCTATGTGTCTTCATTTTGAATTTTACCATCCTCCTCATCTTCTTCCTCTCCTGTAAATATTTATCCCTTCATGGGAACTGGTTTTAAATATAAAGTAGGTATAACCCAAATGTAAATATATATTTTTCATTTCTCAACTAGTTGATCCTGTATCTTATGAACATCATCTCAAATACTGTATTATTTTTACTTTTAACAAGGCAACTACTAAGCAACAAAATGGCTGACTGTCCTGTCTGAACCCTTCAATGTGTGAGCTGGCAGCAGTTCAAGAGACCAGTGTTGTCGTGGTTCATTGCTGGAAAATTTTCAACCCACGTCCACAGAGATTGAAGAACCCTTCAGCAACAGAGAAAAGATGAAATTAGGCCTGAACTAAAAACCCAGAAGAGAATGTGACTTAATGGCCATGAAATCACTTGAAAACTTAATTATGAATAAAGGATGAGATGATTCTAAGACAAGAGGTCAAATTTGCCTCCGGTTTTTATTCATAATACTATGTGAAAAATCCTTTTATGTGAAATGAAATTCACTAGGCATTTCCATTAAGCTTTTTATTACATACTTGCTAATTAAAGGCCTTTTTAAAAAATCTAATGATGAATTCCCAGTAAATATCTCCATAATATTCACATACCTGGTATAATTTCTATTAGAGCCAATGCTAGCTGTCATAGTATTATATAATAAGACAACAGATTGAGCTCTTGATAGAGTTCTGGGAATGTGTTCCTCTGGCATATTCTAAACCCAGAACCTTGAAAATACCAACTAATAATGTTTTGAGATGTATCTGTGCCCTACCCACTAATCATGGATGAAAACATACATTCTTTTCAGGTTTTTTAATGCTGAATCTAGAAATGTAAATTTGCCTCTACAGAGAACATCAAAAGACAAATTCCCTTAGTGGCATTTTACAATTAATTTTAATATCTGTAAAGTAAATGCATAAATTCTTCCAGTTGCAGCATATGCAAATGTGTTTCTGCATATCTTTGAAGTAGCTGTTATTAAATGCAGATAACATCTCAGCTTGGGGCTCAGCATTAAAATAGCTTTTACAAAATAACAAAACATGCTGTGTGTTACTTTCTGAAAGGTTTGTTTTATTTAATAAACTTCCTTAGACAGGAAGTGCAAAAAAGTCTGTGACAAATTCCATAAATTATATTAATAAAATGTGAGTCTGTATGAATAAAGATTTTAAAGTAATTAAAGTTAATATCCTCAACTTAGAGAGAAAACACATTATCAAACCTGGACAAAATCCATCTCAAATAAAAAATTCTACTGAGGAAATTTGAATTAGACTTGTGATAAAATGTATTATTCCAAATAATGAAGAACCTGCAATATTTTTCATCTGTGTCATACTTTGAAACAACCCTCAAGTGATATAAGATGAAATTCTAGTCTACGTATAGCAAGTAGAAACTTTAATGAATTTTCACATCAAAATATTCATTGGAATTAAATGAAATGGTCACATACATAGGCTCAATACCTTATACAAAGGAAATGGATAAACAATTTTCCTAATAAAACTTCATTGAAGAATTTTTATTTTAATGTGAAAATCTCATGCCAAACACAGTGCATAGCTCAGATCAATAGGTATTTAAAACAAAATATTGTTATTCAAAAGAAAAATGACTACCATTATATATAGCTGGAGAGTTTAGGGGTTCTGAAACTGAAGCCTGGGGTACTAAGCTGAGATACACATATTGGTCTGGACTAATTTTTTCTAGGCAAAGAACTTTAAATGATAAAACAAATATTTTCACTGATCTTCGAGGAAAACACATACATGGGGAATGAAAGGAGAAAGGATTTACAGATTGTGAAAAAGGACCGAGCATCTATACTTTCCAAAATTCTAAAGTGATCATTAAATAGCTCACCCTAGAAGAATTTAACATGTTCATTGAATTCCTTCTTGTTTTGAGTAGAGAAGTGCCTCAAGCTGTAGAACCTAGCAAATGGAAAGCCCTGAGTTCAAAGCCCAGTAGCACAATAAAAAACAAAAATAAATAAATAAATAAAAAGAATACAAATTCTCTCCCATTTTAAGAGTTAATAAATTGAAAATTCACAATAAAGATACTGAGAAGTTAATTTTTATAAAGCATATGAAAATAGTGTGATAGAAAAATTGGAATTAGGCTAAAGAAACTGTCTGATGATTCAGTTTGGTGAAATTCTTAAAGCTTGCTACATGTCTCTCATCTGATTTATATTTTTCTGATGAACAGAAGACAATCATAGAAGAAACATTTAGTAAACCAATTGTTTCCGAAAGGATGGAATGATTAATGAGTTATAATTTTTAATATAATAAACAAGGATTTCAAAAGTCCTCTAATATATTTTCAATACAATGCAAAACTGGAAAAAAGTTACAGATATAATTATATTCTTCTTATTACATCTTAGAAACTTGTATTTCATCAACAACTCATGATTAAATTTGAACAGAAAAGAATGTAGGAACAGACTCCCATTTCTGACTGTGTGACATATCCTGAAAAGCATATTATTAAAAAGCAATCAAAATACTATGTACATCCTTTAAAGCATATTTTACTTCAAAGATAAATTATTTTTCAGAAGCCATGCCAGTTTTTTTAAAAAAAAGTTTTGAGGCATGATTAGAATTTAATTTGCTGTACATATTTACAGGGTATAATTTAATTGTTTGACAAATACATAAACTCATGAAAAAAACATATTCCAAATATATATCTACCTTCTCAAAAGTTTCCTTTTTTTTTTTTTGGAGTCTTCGCCTTAAATTCCTTTCTACACTCTCCTCCTGAGGCAAAAACTGATTTGCTTCAGCCACCGTAGTTTGCATTTGGTAGAATTTTGCATTGTATTTAAACATATGATATGTACTCTTTTTTTTTCTGACATCTTCAGTAAGGGTAATTATTTTTGACATTTGTAATGTTGACACATATGCTCCTAGTTCATTCTTCTGTTGCTAAATCACATCTTTTCATAGGAATTTTTCCACAATTTTTTCACCCATTTACCAGGTAATGGATATTTGAGTTATTTCTAGTTTGTGGTTATTACAAATAAAGCTGCCTGAGCAGTCATGTGCAAATTTTTGTTTGGATACATGTTTTCAGTTTTCTTAAATGCATTGTTAAGAATAGAAGAGCTACACCATGAGGAAGGAGTATACTTTAGGGAAACTCTGACTTGTTTTGCTAAAGCTACACAGGGAGTTTCCATCTGGCCTTTCCATGTATATATGTATCATACCCCAAATTGGTTCATTGCCTCTTTTTTTCTTCTTTCTCTCTTAGTCCTTTTCTTATGGTGGTTTCAACAGGTTTAAAAATTCTGTATTCATTCTTGTATAGAGAGTACATCAACCATATTATTAGCAAAACTTAATAATATCAAATAATGGATTTCATTGTGATATTTTCATACATTCATATATTACACTTTAATTGTATGGATCTCCTATAACTCTTCCTAGCCCTTTCTACACTCCATGATCATCTTCCTGCACTCTATGCTCTACCTTGTACAAGAAGGCATCATAAATAGCCATGGAGAAGAAAAGTATTAAAAGGTGTACTAAAATACATTCTTAGTAAAAGTGTTTTATCCTAACAAAACAAACAAAACAGGAATACTGTTTCTTATCTTCCAATCACTTGCAATTCCAGATGGATTTTGAGCTAAAATTTGAAATACAAATACATAAAATAATTAAAAACATTGTAGAAAATATATTTGTGATTCTGGGGAAAGGAAATATTTTTATTTCATTTTACAAACAAGTTAACAACATTATGATAGGAAAGTTAAATCACAATAAATTATAAAATTCTGTTATCGTAAGACACTATAAAAGAAAGTGAAAATGGCAAACTCCTGGCACACATCTCTGTTTATAAATTAAGTGAGTTATCTCTGGAAGAATTTTATTTACCTTATATGGTCACATTAGCAAAACTAGAACCAGAAATGTATGTTCAAAGTGAAATTTTTGCCTAGAAAGCAAATATTTTTAAAAGGGAGATTAGTCTTAAAATATTTCATTTCAGAGGTAAAGGTGTATAATATCTCCAAGTTGCTCTTAAATAGTTGCAAAAATTATTCTACATGTATGAACCCATAGATATGTGTGTATATTGTGAGAGATTGGAGTAGAAAAAGAGCAAAATGTTAACAGTTGGCAAATCTGTCAAAAAGGGTATAAAGGAGCTTCTTAATTCTTCTTATAACTTTTCTGGAAGTAGGAATTTGTATTGAAACTTAAAAGTATTTTGGTGTCAATACATTTTCATAAGAGTAATTCAAGGAGAAATAAAATGGCTCCAAGAAATATAAGTTTTAACAGAATAACTCCCTTGTCCCAAATACCATGATGTATCTATAAAGATAACCTCACCTGTACTGTCCAATTATCTCTCACATAGCTTATAGAACATGTTCCCAGAATTTAAGTGTTCAAAAAACAAATTGAAAACAATTATTTCAAAGGTGTCTTAATATGCCATGCAAGAGTCAAAACTATATAATTCCACAAACGACTTCTGATTTAGAGCAAGAGTTTTTGTGTGAATAAATTTAAGTCAGAAGTGGTTATACATAGCAGGAAGGAAGGACATAAACCAAGCTTAGACACTTATTACTGGTATGATCCTCTCTGTGCTTCTCTTCTTATATCTACAAAAAGCAATAATTATCTTTTCTTCAAGATAATTATATGAGAATAAAGTGATAAAAGTATTGGCCTGTTGGACAGAATATATCATGGAATAAGCTTTCAATCAACTTGTTATTAACAAACCAGGAGGAAAAACCTCATTTTTCTTATTCACAAGTATTAGGTCCTATGGCTAGTTTTAATTTACACTGAAAAATATTAAAAAGAAAAAAAATATCTTCGAATAAGAACTTTAATCCATAGGTGAAAGCTTAGGTTACATTCTAAATGTTGAGGCACAGCAGAAGTTTTCTCAAACATATTTTAGCTCATACTGGCAAACCTAATGGTTCTATTAAGCAGGATACAAGTAATATAATTTGCATTTATGTGGAAAGTACAACTAATAATGATTGATTTTTTGGGCTCAAATAATAAGTCTGTGAATGTGATTCAAGTGGTAAAGAGCCTGTATAGCAAACATGAGGCCCTGAGTTCAAACCCCACTATTGCCAAAAACTAAACTAAAATAAATCCACACTGCCAAAACCTGGGAATATTATGAGATGTTACTTTCACAATTAGATTAGTCTGATCTTGAGGTGATTTTCAGCTAATCAAAAAGTCTGGTGGGTTCTGATGAAATCAAGTGAGCCAAGCTTGTAGTTAGTTGATTGGTGGGAACCTTGATACAAGGTCCTGGGAGCAGATCTGGGAAGTAAGAACAGGACAGCAGCCCCTAGATAACAGCCAGCCTAAGAACAAGGGCAGCTATTTGTCCTATAGTTCAAGGAAATGAATTCTGCCAACAAGCTTCAGGAAGGAAGGTGGCCCAAGCAACATAAATTCATTCTCTTATGAGACCTTGAGCAATGGGGCAACTTACCTTACACCAGATATGAGACCCATGGAAACTACAAGATAATATATTTATATTTTTAAATTTCTCAATCTGTGATAACTTTTTAATACAGTACTATAATTATAAATAAGAAAAATGACTGATGCCAGTGATCTGGAAAAATAAAGTAGCAGGGTATGTATGGTTCAATACAGAGAAAGAACCTGGATTTCTAGTTTCAAGTGGTAGATTTTGTGGTCAATTCTGTTTTGGGTAGTACCAATGCTAAATGCAGCATGCCCACAAAATTGACACAGTCGATGAGAAAGTTATCAGAGATCGTTGTGCTTCCATCAACCTCTTACTTACATGCAATACCTGAATCTTACCCACACACATGGATCCTACAGAAAACAAAAGGATATGCAAAATTCTTAAAACTAGAAAAATTTTAGCTTTCTAATAAAAATAAAAATACTGAAATGAATGGTGTTTCTCTGTCTAAATCTTAGGAGTTTAAAATATTTCATAAAATCTAAATTTTATGGTTCAGTACTTTAATAGGAAAAAATGCACTTGCTAATGCTTCTTTCCTTAACATTTTTTTCATCTTCTCTCACAAATACTAAAGACTTACTCCTGCATATAGAAGAGTGAGCACTTCAAAGGACCTGCTGTGCACACTGCATAGTAGGAAGTATCTGAAACCTAACCACTTGAAAGACAGGTTGTCTTTCATGTTAATGGAAAACAAATAATTTTAACATATCCTGTGGCAACAAAAATGGAATTTTTAGTATTTTATTATAATCATTATACCCTTTATTACTTTAGTTTTCTGATAAATATTGCATCTCATTTTTAACTCCTTTTTGTTTGGACCCTTTTGTTAAGACACAGAAAGAATCTTTCATGATCTTCTTCAAGTATCCTTCATAAATAATCTCACACAGCAACTGAAAATGACTACAATTGAGCAGTTCATACAGTCTTCCTAGCAGTTGAATATGGTCACATGAGAGTAAGTCAGAAGGTGTTGGAACCTATCTTTTCCTGTAAGCATCCCAGATTATTCCTGCCCCTTAATAGCATTATTTTTCCACATTAATAATTTTGTTATTAAATATCATAGTAAATTCCTGCCAGGAAATTGAGACACAGTGACTGCCAATTCATCCTATAGGATGGCAATTTAAACTCCCTCCTGCATTGTAGGAGTAAAAGTGTGTTGTTACTTTCAAATTTTAAAAAACTCTTATTATAATGTTAAAAATAATTTCCCAGTTTGATAAGAAACACATGAGATCTCAAACTACTTTTAATTTTGTATTCTCTAGAAAGGTCATTAAGTATTTTTCATATGTTTATCAGTTATCTATTTTACCTTCTGTTGTAAATAGATTCATGACTTCATACATTCTTAAAATACTTGCTTTTCCTTTAATCTCCATGTAATTTCAGACAGCATTCTCAGAGAATACTTAAAAGTTTTCCTCCAAAACAGATAATGTAGAAAAGAAAATGTTCTGGCTTTGTCAGTGCCATCTATGTTAACATATTTGAAGTAAAAACATAACTTTTAATGTTTGCATAATTAATTATTGTTCATTATGGTAATTGCCAGTAGAAAAAAATTCATAATTTATTCTTTGAAAATAGGTGGTGGTTATTCAAAAGATAAACTAATACAATCAACCTTAATAAAATTGCTATCTAATTTTATTGATGCTGTAATTTGATATCACAAGATATTCCCTACATTTTATCTCTAATAATCCATATTTATTTTATTTATCATCAATGATTTTCTTTCAGGTCATAATGTGCATTATAATATGATAATACAAATTACACGTATATTTAAATAATCAGTAACTGGGACCATTTCTGTCCCAGTTTTTTTCTATCTTCTTCTTATTCCTTAATTGGGGCATTATGGAGTTAACAAAGATGTCTGATAGAATTCAGGAGAGAATCCAATAGGTCCTGCACTTTTCTTTTTTGGAAGACTCTTTATTTGTTTTTGTGTCTTCTCATATTCTTTATTTTTGTTGTCTTGGAATTTCTTGAGTATCTCTTGTATATTTTGGTTAACCATGTCTAATAACATCTCCATGAAATTCTCAGTGATTACTTGCAGGATTTCTTCTTTCAGAGTGCTGTTGTGGGCTTCATTTAGTTCCTTAGCATATATTATCTTTGTTTTGTTGGAATCTGGAACTGAGTATCTGTTTTCTTCATGTCCCTCTGAATCCTGTGTTAATTTATTTTTAGAGGAGAATGTTTCCCATCACTTTTTTTTTGTCTTCCCATCACTCCAGTTGATGCTGTTTCTATCCCTATTCTGTGTGTAATTTGGTTTTAGCTAACATACAATAGTAAAAGTAACAAAACAAAGAAAACAAGAAAAAAAAAAAAGAAAACCAAAGAAATGAACAGGGAGAAGTGGTGGACAAACAAACAAGGAACTAAACAAACAAACACATAAAAATAATTCCAGGTTCAGAGACAATAGAATTTCACTCTTAGTAGTTCTGGTGTTACGCCTTCAGCATCCAGACCTGGTTTTGGTATTTAAGCAGAAGCTCTGTCTGTCTCACCAGGTTGTTGGGGAGACTTGCCAGTTTTCATTTCCGTCTTTCAGCAGCAGCTGATTAGTCAGCTCCTTCCTCAGAAAGGTGTGACTTGTCCTCAGGTTCCAGAGATCAGCTCTGTGATTCACCAACCATCCTGCTTTGGAGTTGTTTTTTTCCTGTGTTGGTTTACTGGGGGCTTCTTCTTTCCCAAGCCCCTTTTCTCTGGGGCAAGATTTGTCAGCCAGCTCCCTGCTGTCTGTGTGTTATGCTGGTTTCCTGATTGATTTTCAATTTTGCAGTGTTGTTTGACTTTGGATGTTGCTCACTGGCTCAGGAGATGAGCTTTATGGACTGCTATCTGCCCTATTTCAGGCAGCAGGCTTATCACCTGCCCACTGTCCACCCATCTGCCTTTCTAGTCTTTGTTTACTGAAAGTTTATGTGGAGATCAGCTCCTTGCTCTTCCTCCCCTCCTCCAGTCACTTAGAGCCCCCGCTTCCTCTGCTGAGTGCTCCTTTTCAGTTTGTTGTTTATTATTCAGTGTTTTTTTTTTTTTGCAAGAGGCTATGCTGGTTTATACCAGGGGTGGCTGTAGGAATACTGGGTGCCACTTATTTGCTCACCTGTTGGTCTGCTGGATGTCTCCCAAGCAGATTTGGAGCCAGCATCTGACGGTGCAGGAGCCCTCCTGTTTTCTCAGTGTACCATGGTGTGGAGAAGCTTTGTATGGGCTGGGCGTTCAGGTTGTTAGATCCCTGGTTCTTCTTTGTGCTTTTTTTCTGCCAAGTGTGGCTCAAACATCTCAGCAAGGTTTCTGATTCACAGAGCTCACACTGTCTGCTTCTGCACCCTAGTCGCCATTTTGGATCTGATTTCAATTTTTAAGTATTATCATCTAGCTCATTCTAAATCTATGAGGTTATACATGAAAATAGTCATAGATATCAATGAATATCATTAGTATTCCATAAATTTAAAACTTATGCACAATTGGTTTAAAATAAAAATAAACACAACATCTAAGAACATAATAATTTTTATGATTTGTGAAAAATCTTTTTTTAATCAATTTTTAATTAGGATATATTCATTATACAGGGGAGATTCATAGAGCCGATTCCTATTAGGTTTATATTTTGTATTAGTTATATTGTCCCAATGTCTCTCCCTCTCAACCCCATTCCTACCCTATTTAAAGCAATTGCAAGGGGTTTCTTTGTTTTAGTTCATGTAGGTATATGAATCCCATCAAAAATATACCCTCACTTTAATCTCCTTCATTCACCCTCCTCCCTCCCAGTAGCATCCCCCCCCACACACACACTGTACCTATTTTACAGTCTTGTCTTTCATTGTTAATATTTAATTTGATGCTCAAAGTGGTTTTTCAAGGTATCCCTCTGTGGGTATACTTTACTTTGGTCTGTTCAACCCTTTCCATTATTTTCCCTTCTACTTTCAAGAAAATAAACTTATGAAAGCATTTTAAATTTCTTACCTATAGTGTGCCAAAAGAGACCACAAATTATCTCTGCAATCTGTTTCTATCACACATATAATATCTATCACATATATTTAAAAATAACTGCACTCACAGTTTTCTTTATGTTTTTAACACCACAGATTTTTTAAATAATGTACATACTTTATCACTTCTTTAAAGAAAGTATAATAATTTTCTATTGCTATTGTTACACAAATTACCACAATTTTTGGAACTAAAAGAACACAAATTCACATTCTTATATTTCTGGAGATCAAAATCTAAAATGAATCTTACAGGAGCAAAATCAAGAGATTGGTAAGATTGGCTTCTTCTGAAGGCATGAGGACAGAATCTCTCCTTTGCTTTTTCCAGCCTCTGGAAACTAGCTCTCCTAAACTCCACGAAAGCTGCATCATCTGCTATCCACCTCTTGTTCACATCACCTCCTCACTATAACCTCTTGTTTTTCTTTCATGAGGACCTTTGTGATTACATTGGACCCACCTAGTTACTCCTGGATAACAACCCCATTTCAATATCTTTAACTAAGTCATGTCTGCAAATTCTCTTTACCATGTAAAGTAGCATGGTCATAGTTTTCAGGGACTAGAACATGTATATCTTTGAAGGCCATTATTTAGCCTACCATAGGTGCATTAATTTTATCATTCAAAGGAGAAGATATTCTATCAATTTCTGCCTACAAGTTAGTAAACATTTGCCTACTATTTGGAAAAAGGAGCCCATTTTTTTACTCAATAAGCCCTCATAAAAATATATTCAGCCTGGCAGAAATATTTAATATAATTTATTTTTTACCCCCAAAGAAACTGTTGATTACTGTTAATATCCAGAGAACACTTTGGTACACTTGTAGTAGATCTATTTTAACAATTTTAAGCTAAATATATCTTATTGTGTTCCCAAAATTCAAATATTGAACAAATCATTATGCAAAGTTTCATTAAGCAAATGAAGAAAATTCACTCTCACCTTATAATATATGTTGATGTTTTGGATTGAAAGCTATCTCTACTATCAGAATGACTATAAAGTATACTGTACAAAGGGGACTGTTAGTCTATAGAATTCATAAAATGTAAGGAAAATACTGTAATCTAGAATCCAGGGATTTTCTACCTTTATGGATTTCCTCTGACTGTGCTTATCACACCAGCTGGTGTTGAAAGAAAACTATCAGCAAGCTACTTAGGGAGCAAGCAATATTTTACATAAATAAGTAAATGTTTATATAAAATATTCTCATGCAAATTGGGTGTTTTGCTATCCTACTACTTAAGTACTCCATTTTGCATTATTCTAACTGTCCCAGCTTCTGCTCAAAACCTGGATAATAAATACAATTTACAAAACACAGTCTCCATTTCAAATAGTTGTAATGTATAGTCTCAATATGAGTCAATTGTTAGCATTTTTTCTGTCTTTAAATGTTACTATTTACTCCACAGGTATAGAAGTTAATATACTGAAGTAGAGAAAAAATAAGTATTCTATTGGCTTGGATGCCCTCAAGTTAAGAATATAATAATTGATTCTTGAGAAATGAAATTTCTTTCCACACAGAAATGTTATGTTAAGAACTTTAAAGCATATTTTTTAAAGTAATAGTTAATCAGGTAATTTTATATTATTTTACACATCCAAATGACTACACATTTGTTTACTTAACAATATTTAGAAATTATTTACCAAAAGAATAATTATAGTCACTACCATATTAATCCAATTTAGAAAATGTTAATTTGTCACCTACTATTCAATAGACACTTTTAAAAAGAGGACATAGAACACTGAACAAATTCATAAAATCTCCCCCACCATAATACTGTGATGGACTGAACTGAGCTAGCATGGCTGGTGAGAGTTGCTTGTTCTTAACTTTTCCCAACCAGTGGCCTCACATGATTTAAGTTGGAAATAATGGAAGTATTGATACTACAGAGTATATTGCATAGGTCTGTGCACTTTGAGTAGATGTAGATTGTGGTAGATTATGAACTTTCTATTAAGATAGTTTTATTTTGTTAAAAATTTTTCTCAGAGATCATGAATTGAGAATAAGAATGGAGAAGGAGATAAGTATTTGAGGAAATTAGAAAAAGCAGAACCTAATATCTAGGAGAATGGGGTAAAAGTATTCTCATCAAACAGTATTAAGGATCTTTCTCTGTTACAGCCAGACACTCAAAATAAAATAAGAAGGTCAAGAAGAATTAACATACAAAAAGGATATTCACAGAGATGTAGGGTAATTATAATGATTAATGTAATAAGTCAGGGCTAGTAGCTTCCAGGCCTTCACTGCTAGCTTGAAAGAGATGAGGAAAAGGGGGAGTTGCTACCTGAAATTGGGATGCATTATTAGAACTGGGAAGAAGAAGCTACTAGAAATGCAGAATGAGACTCTATTGACAGTATCAATAATATTTAGGCAGAAGATAGGGGAAACTCAAGCTAAATTTTATGGAAAGGGCCAAGAAAAGAAATTCTGTCTTTCCTCTCCCCATTTCTCTTCAGTTGCCTCCTGGAGATCCTCACTGATTAAGACCACAGAGAAGTTTGAAGGTATAGGGAGCCAGCCATTTGAGGCAAAGTTAAGAGAGAAATAAATACGCAAAAGGAAGATATCTTTTAAAACCTTTTTGTGAACATAAATAATAATTTTAAAGTTAGCAAACCCCATACAATCATTTTCTCAAGACATTTACATTCAGCTAGAGTAGTAACAAAGTTGGATTTCAGTGGAGCTGCAAGTTATGGTATCATGAGAGAATGAAAAGAATTTATACAAAAGAGAGTAATTATAACTTATGAGTGATAATAAGATAGTATCCTTGTTATCATGGTGGTTATACTTTCTGTCTCTTAAAAAGACAACAGAGGGCATGAAAGAGTAAAAGAGCAGAGAAAAGTTTATAGATCTTATGGGGTTTAAATTGTTAGAAGTGAATGAAGTACTAAAGGTATCAATGTACAAAAAAAAAAAACAAGAGGAAAGTGGCTGGATTGTGGGTGTTTATAGTTTTGATTAAAAGATATTTCTATTTCAATAATGACTAGTGGTTGATAGAGTTGAAAACAAAGTCATGAGAAGAAAGAAAGTCTAGGAACTGTGAATCAGGGCATCATAATAATAAGAAATATCAGTCCAGTCACTATGGAAATCAGTATAACTAAAAATAGAACTATCATAAGATTCAGATATACCACTACTGGATATGTACCCAAAGGAATCAAAATCAGCATATAAGCGATACCTACATACCCGTGTTTATTGGACCACTTCACAACAGCCAAGTTATGGAATAGCTTAAGTGCCTGTAAAGAAATGAACTGATAAAGAAATGTGATACATGTCTCTCTCTCCCTCCTTTTCCCCTCTTTCCCTCTCTCTCTCATCTCTCTCTTACTCTATCCTCTCTCTCTCTCTTACTCTCTTCTCTCTCCTACACACACACACACACACACATAAACCCGACTATTCATTAGTTATATAGAAGAGGAAAATCATACCATTTTCAGGAAAATAGGTAAAACTGGAGATTACCATGTTAAGTGAAATAAACCAGACTTGAGAAAACAAGTATGGCATATTTTTTTCTCATATCTGGAATCTAGAAAACAAAATAGCAGAAGGGGGATCATTATGGAAGAAGAAGGGACCAGAGGGAAGATAATGGGGGAATACGGTCAAAATACATTTTGTATATGTACATGTATGAATATATCAAAATGAGGCCTGCTAACCTGCTCAATTAATTCATGCTAACAAAAATTAACATTAAATTTAAAAAGAATGGCAAATATCATATATATAATTACTGGGAAGGAGACACAGTAAGCTAGTGTGTGAGACAGGGCTCTTCAGCTAACAACCAAGAGAATATCTATATGCATAAATTATGAAATATATAGATATTTTATGTATTAGATTATATGTAGATACATTATGTATTAATATAGAGAGATTTTATATTTATACAGACTTTAAAGAGTTGGCTCACATGATTTTTAAAGCAGGTTATCCAAAATCCACAGGGCACACCAATAGACTGGAAACCAAAGCAGTGTTCTTTCATAGTATTCAGACAGAATTTCTTATTCTTGAAAGCTTTATCTTTGCTCTACAGCAAACTGATTGTAAAAGTACTATCCACACTACAAAAGGTAATCTTTGCTCAAACCTATTCATCATAAAAGTTAATCGCTTTGAAAAAATACTTTCAGTGTAACATTTAGACTGTGACCAATCAACTGGATTCCATAGTCTAGTCAAGTTTTTAGATAAAATTAACTATCACCAATTAGAACTAATATTTCTAAGAAATGACAGAAAATCCCTCAGGGGTAGAACACTACTAAAAGGTTCAAGTACGATAGGTATATAGAAAATAGATCAGAATCTGGGTACTTTGGAAGAAGAGTAAGTGAGTATGGTTTAAATCTAGAAGCAGGAATAAGAAGTAGGTCAACTAGTTAAAACTAGCCTACAGTTTATAACATGCTTTTAATTATTTTATCTTTTTTTAATTATTTGAATACTTGTAAAAGTTCAGTAGCTCAGTCTTCACTGAGTCACATAGCAAATTTGCTAGTGGTTGTCATGTGCCAACATTAGTTTATATAGGAGCTGCACGGGTGGATATTCTCATCTACTTAAATATTTTTAGGAACAAAATGGTATGTGGAGAAGTCTAATGCAAAAAAAAAGTGATTCTATAATTAGCAAGTATTCTTACCCATTTATAAGGCACTTTTACATATTATGATACCATGACCATATTTCTGTATTGTTTATATAGTGTGTGTAGTTTTAGTCCAATTATCCCTGAATGAAGAAAAGAGACATGTAATTTCACATTACAAACAGGCATATCCACTTACCAATCACTTTCCAATTTTATCCTCAGGGTCATGCTGTGAGATTATTTGAAACTTGACAGTAAATTGCCTTAGGAATCATTGTAAAAGCTGAGGAATTAGAATTTGTTCTGATTATGGTGCATTGAGAATGGCACAGTAGATAATACAAAATTATATAGTCATGGTCCAAGAAATTTTAACATTTAGTGTTATGTCTGTAAATTTGGGATTATGGCATTAGAGTTGATACACGATTTTGCAGAAATGTCAACATGTTATTTTAGAAATCCATACCCTTTGTGTTTTACTTTTGGAGGAAGTAACCCAAATGATTACTGAGCCCACCTTATCATGTTAAGCATGTAGGAAAGAAGCATAGTTGAAATGTTCTTAGTTTGTATTAAAGGGTAGATGAACAAGTATTTTAGGTTTACTCTTATACATTGGAACTTTCTCAAAATAAAGATACTATTCTTTTTCTTTAGACAATTTTTAAGTATAATTAGCATTTAAAACCCTGTCTACATATTTAAGGTATCTAACTTGATGATTTGGAAATATTTACTCACCTATAAACACATCACCACAATCTATGCAGAAACACACCAATCACCTCAAGAAGTTTCCTCCTGATTTCTTTATTTTTTCATTATGAATTTTTTCTTCATGAAAGCATGAACAATAAACCAACACAATAATAATTTAATGTCAAAATAACCAGCTATATATTTAAAATTCAATGTTTATTTGGACCTTTTTAAACACAATGAGGCAAATAATTTTATTTAAAATGGTTTGATTTTTTTGTTATTGTTTTTCTCATGTTTAACTGTTTGAGACTAAATATTACAGTTGTTTAGATAATGCAATTTCTATTGTTCCATCTTCCAGTTCACTGATTCTTCTATATTTATGTCCCATTCTACTTTTAAGCTCATCCACCACACTTTTGCTCACATAGTATTTGTTTAGTTTGCTTTGCTTTTATTCTGGTCATAAAATTATTTTTTTGTATCTTTGATTTTTTGCTGAGTTTTTTCTGTTCCTTAATATTTTGAAGTATGTTCATATTTTCCATTGAAATTTTTTATCATGGCACAGATGGTTTCTTATTATTAACATGAATGGTTTTGATTGTGTTATGAGCCTCTGAGTCTTATTTAAACTTTTTGCTTTAACTGGATTTCTCTGGAACTGCTCCAATCAGAGAATAAGACTACTTTCTGAAAAATCCTTAGGGATGCAGAGACCGTTTTTCGTCCACTGCACCTCCTGTGCCAACAAATATTGACATATGGCAGATCCAAGTAAGCATGTGATGGTAATGAATGAAGAATGAGCTACCTAACTGCTAAGAGTGAAGACTGTTCAGATGATTAAATTAAAATTAAAATGCAAACTGAAGGAGTATCCAAGCAGTCTCTATGAACACTCTCACCAAACACACTGGGAGTTTGGCTTTCTACACTACCACCTGGCAGCTGTGGTGAGCTCCTCAGTAGACTTAGGTAGCAGCCTGAGCTCTTCAGTACGCTTTGCTAGTGCCACCATTGATTTTCCATAGTATAAAGAAGTAATTCTCTAAAATTTTTCTTGTTCATTATGATGAACCTTTCCAAGCCCTTTGACTGTAGAGAACAACTTTCTATTTGGGCACCAGAAGGTCACAGTTCATGGAGTTTTTGAGATACTGACTTTTTGGTGTCAACTGTTTTGTTGAGACAAAAAGAAAACCCAGAAACTTGCTATTGTGTCATTTCTTGAGTTCCCAAGCAGATTGCCTTCTTTTCTTCATGTTTTAGAAGTTTCTCATATTTGCTTTATGTATTATGTCCAAATGTTTTAGTTTATTATTGGGAGGAATATCAAAAACTATGTCTTTCTCCCTTGAATTTTTAAAAATATTTTTGTGATGTTATTTGTACACAAATTGCTTCTAATCTGGTTTTCTTTTGCTATATTTCCTTTTACTTTTAAACAGAGTTGTACTATGTAAATTATGCTAGCCTGAAACTCCAGTTCTTCTTCCTTCAGCCTCATGAGTTCTGGGCTTACAGATTCATCCAATCATCCCCAGCCTATGTTATCTATTCTTATGTCTTTGTTATTCTGCAGAAAGATAGGAGATTTTCATTTATGTAAAATTATTAAATCATGACTAAAAAAAATGCTTATCTGACCCACCCTAAGACAATCATTTGGAAATAATCCATTTGGCCATTGACTAGAGAAACACTGGCCTATCCTCATTATGAAAAAGTTTTTCAGGCAAATAAATAAGAAATAAGATAACTAACTTACTTTTTAAATCCATTGCAGTAAAAAAACTCAAAAATTAATTGCTCATATTATAAAACCTTTGAAGCTGACATTTGTAGAGTCATATAAAAGTAAAGAAAAAGTAGAACAAGCACATTTTTATGATTTAAAGGAGAAACAATTTTCCTATTTCAAACTAACATAATTAAAATCTTTTTAGTGATCTTCAATGAAGGACCACCAAAGTTTTAGAGGGAGTAACTCATTAGACAAAGCCAGTCAGCTTAGATATAATTTTGAAATCTACTATAAACTGTGGTGTTAATTGCAAAATTAAACATAAAGCTTTTTACTTATTCTCCCAACTATGTGGCACTGTTTCACCACTTAAAATATTTATCCAGCTTTAACAGTCTTATGATGTGATAAGTTAAACTGTAATAAGATTAGATGCTCCCATATATTTTATATTAGAAATACTATTTTTATTAAAATTTTTCTATATTTTGAAGTTTCATCATGAAAATAGGATAAAATATTGTCTTCTAGTAACCTGAAAATATCAACACAGAAGTAGTCAAGAAAAGAGACAAGAACCATTTTTGTTTTATTTTGTTCTAAATAAAATACACAGCTATGCATTCAAGAACTTGTAATCAGGGTCAGAAGATCGTGGTTCTACTTCCATCATTGAGTGGAGTCACTTAGCCAGTCTAAGAGTCCTTCCCTCATTTGTAAAATATTTTTCCATGTGTATATTGATTATTACACTGAATGTGTATTGTAGGTATCAAAGATCAAGAAGGGGATCAAATACATTTAGTTATTTCATTCATTCAACAATGACACACATTGGTAAATAACAAATGTGGATAGCACTATCTCAGCCCTTGAGGTGACCTCAGTGTTGAAGAAAGTAATGTCAAGAGATAAGGAAGGCTTCAAAAGAGGACCCCCTCTTAAATCAGGAGTTAATGATGGAGGTGAATTTGTAGATTTGGGGACAGAAGAAATGTCTACGCTCTTTCTGGAGAGTATGTATACATGTTTCTCTTGAAAGAGTGACACCATATCTTTCTCCTGAACAGAAAAAGGCCTATGACACTCAACATGTCAAAAACTACTGCTGTAAACAAAGAGCAGATTTTAACCAGATTAAGAAGAAAGCAATGAGATGTCCTAGACAGGCAGCCAACATGAGCACAGATACACAAATGCAGAGAAATAGATCACAGAGCATTGTGTGTTTCTCATGAAGATAAAACTTTATCTTATTATCCGAGGAGAGCTACTAAAAGATTTACAGCAAAAGAAAAGCATTTAGGGTCTTGAAAAAATCACTGTGACAGTTTCATGGAGAATTGATCAGAGAAGAACTAAAGTAGAGGTTGGTAGAGTAAATAATAGCTTGATATTTTTCCAGGATGGAGAAGAGGATGACTCATATTAAGGAAGTATAAATAGGGGTAGAGAAGAAGAGATGGATTCCAGAAGAAATTTAAGATGAAAGGATGAAAAATTGAAATTTTAAACCAAGAAATTCATTGAAATCTATAAAACATATACAAAAGAAACTTCTGTTTTTTTCAGTATAGAAGAGCAGAAACTGTTATAAAATGGTTTCCTTAGAAAAGAGTGGGGTGCAAAAATAACATGCTAAGGTCTTATTAGTAAGTAGAGTCTTAGGCCAAAAAGGGACAAAAGTTATATACGGGAAGGAGGTGATAGGGAAGTTTATACATGTATTTCTGGGGGTGTTTCTCTTTGTGTACCTAGGGGATACTTTATTTATCTTAAAATTCAATAATGTAGGAAAGGTTCTTGTTGATGGTAGAAGCAGGGTTGAAATGGAGGGTACTGAGGAACTAATAAACTTAAACTGCATGGAGAAGAAAGAGAAAAGGAAATCCTTACAGCAATAAATATTTTGAACTGATGTTAGTGAGAACACAGGGCAAATAGACTAGAGATCAGCATTGAACTTGGATAATCAGAAACAGAAACAGATAAGAGCTTTCACCATCATCAAGAAAATTTGTAACTTTCTGAAGGATATACAGATTAGTTAAAAATTGAGGTCAAATTTTGTATATTTATTTGTGATGTCAATTATTTCAAAGATATACAGGAATTAAATACTACTACGATTGGCTACATAGCTTTGTTCATACATATTTTCTCTGTTTTCTAAAGTGGTTAAAGCAGAGTTTATTTTTACTATTGTGTGGCCATCAACTTTTGAATGTCATGTCTTTTTTATTAAGAAAGTGAATATACAACACTTTCTTTTATGCTGGGAGGGAGGTTCAATGTGTATCATTGTGAATGTCTTCCAAGAGCTGAAAATAAGAAAAGTAATATATCAGTTTGTCAAGCAGTATATACACCATAAATAAATTTGTTCCTATTGTGCTGTCATAATTATTAATAGTACAGCATTGACTCTCAAATGTGTCCTGGTTTGGATGATAAACAAGAAAAAAAACTAAAAATGAGAGCAGTACGATTTCCATCAGGAAGTTAAAATACAAAAGTAATAGAATGAATCAAATCAGAGGCAGAAAGCCACATCATAAAGCCAGAATAAGAAATAATTAGAAGATAAGCACCCAAGTTCAAAAGAGAAACTAAAATATGCAGAAGTATTTTTATAGATGGTATGATCTTCTATATAGAAAACCCTAAAGACTCCATAAGAAAAGCTGATAGTACTACTCAACTAAGTTGGTAAAGTTTCAGGATACAAAAATCAACATATAGAAAAGTTGTGTTTCTGCATACTAACAATGAGTTATTTGTTGAATATCTGGAAAACAATCTCATTTAATAGTAAGTCATAAAATACTTAGGTATAAAGTTAGAGGCGAAGCCCTTGTATGCTGAAAACTATAAAACATTGAGGAAAGAACCTAAGAAAAACACTAACAAATCGAAAGCCATCTATGTTCATGGATTGAAAGACAATAATGTTTAAATGTCCCTACTATAGATCAATGTATTATGTTAAAAGTCCCAGCTATATTTTTAACAGAAGTACAAAAAGTAACTCTATAATTCACATGGACTGCAAAAGACAATAAATGACCAAATCAATCTTGAGAAAAAAAATAGAACCTGAGGGATCAACTTCCTAATTTATAAATACCTAACAATAATAAAAATGATATGGCAGTGGCACAAAGACTGCACACAGACCAATGGACCAGAATGGAGAGTCCAGAAATAAATGCACATGTATATTGGCAACTTCTTTAACAATACCTTTTACAGCAATGTTAATAATATGCAATGGGGAAACTACAATCTCTTTTATAAATATTGTTGGAAAACCAGGTATCCTCATTCAAAACAATGATTGCCCCCTCATCTTAACACCAAACACAAAAATCAACTCAAAGTGGATTAAGGAAGTGAAACTTCAAAGTATAAAACTCCTAGAAAAACAAAAAGGGAAAAATTTTATGACATTAGTCTTGGCAAGGATTTAATGGCTATGACACAAAATGCACAGGCAGCAATAACAAAAAATACGAGCTGAGTTAAACCAAAGTAAAAAGCTCCTGAACAGTAAAGGAAACAACAGAATGGAAAGTGGCCTACAGAATAGGAGAAAAAAATTGCAAGCCATTGGTTTAATCAGGGGTAAATATTCAAAATATGTAAGGAATTCCTACAACTCAATAACAAAAAAATCTAGCAATTCATTAAAAATTGGGTAAGGACTTGAAGAGGCATTTCTTCAAAGAAGAAATACAAGTAACCAAATGTGTGAAAGTGTTCCACATCAATAGCCATCAGGAAACACAAATCTAAAGAGCAATAAGAGATCATCCCACATGCCAGGATGTCTATGAACAAACAAACAAATAAAACAAAACAAACAGCCAGGTGCCTGTGGTCATGCCTATAACCCTAGATACTTGGGAGGCTGAGATTGGGATGGTCACAGTTTGAAGTCAGCCCTGGCAAATATTTCACCTGACCTGGGCTAAAAGGAGGTGTGGCTGAAGCATTGTGAGTGCCTGCTTTGCAAGTTTGAAGCCCTGAATTCAAATTCAAGTCCCATAAAAAAAAATGAAAAAGACAAGTGTAAGTGAGGATGTTGGGAAATTAAAGCTCTTGTAGGCTGTTGGTGAAACTGTAAAATGGTGTCACCACTATAGAAAACAGTATGGAGCGTCCTCAAAAAATTAAAAGCAGAACTGTCACTGGAGAACAGATAAGGGGGCTCTTACAGCGTCCCAGTTTCCACACAAAATCTCAGGTCCTTGAGATCCACAAACATTGCAAAGCATTGCAAGGTGTCTCACAACAAGGAGTCTCATAAGGTGAAAGTTTTAGCAAGGATTTATTTTAGTATAACAGGATAAAGTATAGACAATAGTGAGGGGGGGGAGGAAAAGAGAAACATTTCCTGTTCCCAACACAGGAAATGGGAGCAAAGACTCAAAGAAGTGGTCCCCAACTCCTTGTTTTACACTGGAGATCTGGGGGAAATGCACGTGGTAAAAGATAATGAGTCCTGGTGGCTGAGATGGCTGACAGGGAGGGGGTCACTCTCCCAAATCACACCTTAAATCAGAGACAATAAGATGCTTTAGAACTTCCCTTTCCTAGAAATGATTATTTCTCCACCCATCCAAGGATCCTTGCAATTACATAACATCTCAAAGAGGAAAGCAGAAGCAGGTACCTCCTCTTTGTCTCCCTGTTTTTGTAATTTAGAATGTAAAAGATGGGAAAGGCCTGCTGCTCATGCTCTCCTTTTTCCAATGTCAGAGTCTGGCCCTTTACATATTAATTAAACTATAATTTCCCTGTATCCTCATCTGTCTATCCTGCTTCATAACCACCATATAATGTAACAATCTCACTCATTATCCAGCAAAAAAATTAAAATCACTCAAAGATACAAACATTTCTATGCTTATGGCAGCACTATTCACAATATTGATAACATGGAAATAAATTAAATGTCCATTAACAAGTGAATGGATAAGGAAAATGTGATTTGAACGTGTCATGGAATATTCTTCATGTAGCAGGAAGGAGGTCCAGAAAAAACAAATAAGTCTGTGTTCTGATAAGGTGGGGGGCGGGGTGGCAGGGAGATGTCATAACAGGGAGATAAAACTTAAAGAATCTAAACCTAAAGAAGGTTACATAGCCCTGCAGAGTAAAGCAGCCAATAGAGTTGCTTGCAACCATATATGGGTTAAAGCTTGCTTCTTGCTTCTGTAACCAGCTTGCAAGGGTATGTAAGGTAAGGCCCCTTTGTTCTCGGGCTCAGCCTTTGGACCCAAGTCCATGAGTCGGTGCTGACACAATAAAACGTTGAATCTTGCTGAACTGCCTCGGTGTCCTGTTTCCTGTTCTTGAGTATTCTTCAACACTCAGACTTTAAAAAAGAATATTCTGTTTTATATGACACATGAATGAACCTTGAGAACATTGTGTTAAGTGAAATAATCTAAACACAGAAAGATAAGTACGGCATAATACCAGTTATATTAGATACGTAAAATAACCAAATTTATAGAATTGAAGAGTGAAATGGTTGCTGGGAGATGTGGATGGAGGAGATGTAGGGGAGGTAATAATAATCAATGCTTTACTGCTTAATCCGTTAAGCAGAATGAGTAAGTTCTAGAGATAGGTTGTAAAACATTGCACCCATATTCAACAATACCATATTTGAGGTCCTCTCCCACACACCTTAAAATAATACTGTTGACTGTGTTCCTGGTGCTGTATCCATTTGTTGGTTTTGAATTTTGTGATTATTTCTTTGCAGTTGATTAACAACAAAGGAGAATATGGGTTTGCCACTTTAAAACTCATTCTGGGTACAAATTTTGATATGACTTGAAGCAGATGATGAGTGGTTTTTATAGAGTCCATTCCCTCCTTACAGTTGGGAGCCACAATTTTCTGCATGCTTGTTCATTTCTCCAATAGGTAGCTTTTCAGTCTTTTGGTGTCAAAGGCATTTGTGCTTGACAAAGTTAGCAGCACTATTTAAGTTAAACAACTTGGCAGAGTGGAAAATTTCAGGAAAGTTGGAAGTGAGTTAATGCTTTGCTCTTATTCTACTACTTAACATGCTTGCCACACACTAATTTCTTTTTTCTATTTTGCCTTATTTCTTTAGTTAGGTTTTGTCATGGGTGCGAGATGTCATGGGGGAATCCGCAGATGCACTAATGGGTTCTTGCACTCAGAACACTCTCAAGAATGAGAGGCTGGAGCACCAGAGTCTTAGGCAGGAAAGGAAAAAAAACTTTATTGATAGAGAAAGGCTGAGTGGAGATACGTACAGCAGGGTCTGGAAACTAGGTGCCCCCAGAGTGCTGGAGTATAGGTTATATATATATGTAAGGCTTTCACCTTAACCTAAAGAACATTTCATAGTGGAATCCTTGGTCCATCCTTGGCCTCCAGTATCTCCTGGTCATCTGGCTGAGTTGGTTCCTCTGCTTCCGCATTCTCATGGGGCTGATTTATCTTATGGGACCGCTACAGTTTAAACTGGTGAAAATCTTAAGCTTATTTCCTAAGAAATTTTTCTAAGATTTCAGCAGCTTTACAATCAATTTGATATTACATTTAAGATACATTTTAAATAAAAGACCTCAGTTTATAAAATTC
This sequence comes from Castor canadensis, assembly GCF_047511655.1. Taxonomy (NCBI): domain Eukaryota; kingdom Metazoa; phylum Chordata; class Mammalia; order Rodentia; family Castoridae; genus Castor; species Castor canadensis. The sequence goes on from NC_133386.1 coordinate 60,081,896, forward strand.
ACCCTTGAATAGTATTTAGTAGGAATCTTCTATTTAGTAATGGGCATTGCTATTATGGGTAATAATATATTTGAGTAGTTCACAATATAAGTAGACATATTCTGAGTTTCAAAATATTTTATTTTCTATGGTTAAGTACTTGCCTATCTTAAAATTATTAAAATTGAAAATATTTCTAAAAGTTATTATGCCAATTATTACTCTTGCAGATTCAAAAGATATAGTAGGCATACTGAAGATACTCAGCAACGAGAACAAATAATTAAAAAAACAAAAAGCAGTATCAACAGCAAAGGTTTCAGAAGTATGAAAAATGTCTTTCTAGATAATCATGTAATTTATGCACAGACATAAAAATATATCCCCTAAATTCTGAATGAACATACACTTTCATACTTCGTTTTATTTTCCCTATATTAGCCACTCTACTCCTAATTTTTGAATTTATAAGAAAATAAATGTTGCACTTGATGTTTATTTGAAAAATCAAATATTTTGACAAGACAGAATCCATAGCAGATAAGAACAAAATGTGAAAATTAAAAAAAACATGAATGGCTTCTACTTTCTCAAAATTAAATTAAGTAGAAACTTTTTACTTTATTACAGTTTGTTCAGTAATTGAGCTCTATTTGAATTCCCCACAAGAGAGGTCAGGTTTATGGTCACACTAACACCTCAAATTATGGAAGAGACCTTAACTCACAAAGAATTAACCTGGAAAACAGACATGTATTCAAAAGCAGACTGTGAAATTCTGTTATTCCTTAAGGGAAACTTAGCCTTAAAACGAATGGTATGACCACAATAAACTCTTCAAGCAACCATTATCCTGCACTATACTACTTGTACACACACACACACACACACACACACACACACACACACACACACGCACACACACTGATTTCCCCAGAGCCTGTCTACTATAGAAGCAACATTATTCCTTTTCCCTCAAGAAGTTTTATATTTCCAAGCCGCTGTGAAACCATGCATTTAGTATAGATCTTCAATTCTTTTTCAATTACCTAAAAGAATATCTATCTTTAAGTGCACTTTGAAACATTTAATCACAATTCTAACTGAATAGCCATTCTTGGATTGACTCTGATTCTTATACTATTGTTTGCAATTGGGTGAATTCAAGTATGATGCATTTGATATATTGTAAAAACCTTTGTACATGCTGCAATCCCCCACCTAGCACAACAATAAAAAATACGACAAATCAGTATATTTATGTTATAATTAGGTCCCCAAACACTTGAAACTTCTGTATCTAAAATAGTTTTATTTACATTCGAATGTCATTTGTGTATGACCAGATCTTATCAGCAACTTTAATGTAGCATTCAAAATTAACTGTTTTATCAGCATATAGTAATTGCACAAAGTGACAAGTTCAAGTCTGATATATCCATAAATGCATATACTGTATTTATATTCAGACTCATTCGTATTCACTCCCTCTGTTGCTTTCTTATACTCCATTTTTATTTATAATTCTAATAGATTTCATTATGACATTTTCATAAAGGAATGTATATACTTCAATCATATTAGCCCACTTACCACCCTCCCTTTTCCCATTCCTCCCACCTGCTAGCCCCCACCAAATAGTAGCCCTTTTGCATTCATGTTCTTTTCCTTTAAGGTCTAGATTCCACATATGAGAGAAAACATGCAATATTTGCCTTTCTGAATCTGGCTGATATCATTTATTATGATATTCAGTTCTATACATTGCCTATAAATAACATAATTTCATTCTTTTTCATGGCTAAATAGTACTCAAATGTGTGTATATACATCACATTTTCTTTATCCATTCTTCAGTTCATGGGCAGCTTGGCTGATTACAGAACTTTCTATTATGAGTAATGCTGCTATAAACATGGGTATACAGATATTTCTATTGTATACTGATTTACATTCTTTCAGATATATACCCAAGAATGGTATAGCAAGATCATATTGTAGTTCTAGTTTAGTTTCCTGTGACAACTGCATACTGATTTTTCCATAGTGGCTGCACTAGTTTACATTCCCACCAACAGTGTATATTGCACTTCTCCTACCATCCCCACATCCTTACCAGCATTTGTTGCTGTTTGTTTTCTTGAATATACTGAATGAGGTGAGATAAATCAGTGTTGTTTTGACTTGTGTTTCTTTTATAGCTAAGAATTTTACATGTTTCTTTATATATTTATTGGCCATTTGTACTTCTTCTTTTGAGAGGTGTCTATTCAATTTACTTACCTATTTATTAGTTGGATCATTTGTACGTTTTGATTCATTTTTTAAAAAATTTTATTCTGGATATTAATTCTTGTCAGATCAATAGCTGGAAAAAATTTTCCTCCATTCTGTAGGCCATTTCTTTACTCTCATGTTACCTATGTAGAAACTTTTTAACTTGATATAATTGCATTTTGCAATTCTTCCTATTATTTCCCAAGCTGTGGTAATCTTATTCTGAAAGTCATTGCTTATAGCTACACCTTGATGTATTTTCCCTAGTAGTTTTAAAATTAACATGTTGTATGTTAAGGTCTCTGATCCATTTCAAATGCATTTTTGTAGAATGTGAGACATAGGGAAATAGTTTCAGTCTCACGCACTTGGATGTCCAGTTTTTACAACATCATTTTTTGAAGAGGCTGTCTTTTCTCCAACCTACGTTTTTTGGCATGTGTGTTGAGAATTACATGGCTATAGCTGTGGGGAATTATTTCTGAGTTCCCTTCTCTATTACATTGATCTACATGTCTATGTTTGTGCCAGTATTATGTTGCCATGTTGCTTTTGTTACTATGATTCCAGTTTAATTTGAAATCAGGATTTTTGATACTTCTAGCATTGCTCTTTTTCCTCAGGATTGCTTTGGTTATTAAGGGTCTTTTGTGCTTCCATATGAATGTTGGAAATGTTTTTCTATATCTGTGAAAAATGTCATTAAAATTTTGATGGAGATTTAATTGAATCTATAGATAGCATTTTGTAGATATAGCCATTTTCACTATATTAATTCTGTTGATCCACAAACTTGAAAGGTCTTGTTTTTCCCTTTTTTAAAAATTATTGGTGTGCTTTTACAGAAGTTCTTATAATATATCAAATATACCATACTTGAATGAACCCCCTCCACTATTCTCCTTCATACGCTCCTTCACTGAAAAAGTTTCAACAGGTATCATTTTTCCATTTACATACATGCGTACACAACATTTGCACCATATTCAACCTCCTTCACCTTTTCCCCACCTCCTCTCCCATCTCACTGATACCAATCCCCCCAGACAGGTCTTGTTCTGTCCTCCTCTCATTTTGTATAAGAAGAAGAAAAAAATGTTTGTTTAAGGTAGCTACAAAGGGAGTTTCCTTGTGGCACTCCCATGTTTACATGAATAACAGCCGGATTTCGTTCATCTCCTCTACTGAGAGATCTTTTCTTCTTTTAATGTCTTTTTCAGTTTCTTTCTTCAGTGATTTACAGTGTAGAGGTCTTTCATCTCCTCAGTTAAGTTAATAACTAGGTATTTTTAGAATTTTGTAAATGGAATTGTTTTCCTGATTTCTTTCTTAGTCTGTTCATTATTCATACCAAGAAAAGCTATGGATTTCTATCTGGATTCTGTATCCTGAAAATTTTCTAAAAGTATTTGTCATATCTATGAGTTTTCTGGTGGAATCTTTAGGGTCTTTTGTATATAGGGTAGTATCATCTTTAAATAGGGATAATTTGACTTCATCCTTTTTTACTTGTATCGTGTTTCTTTCTTTTACCGTATGACTCTGGCTAAGAGTTCAAGCATTCTATTGAGTAACAGTGGAGATAGTACAATATCATTATTTTAGAGGAAATGCTTTCAATTTTTCTCAATTTAGTTCAATGTTGGTTATAGGTTTGTACCATAGAGCCTTTAGTATGTTGAGGTATGTTCCTTGTATTCTAGTTTCTTTGTAGCATTTATCATGAGCAGATGAAGAATATTGTCAAAGGCTTTTTCTGCATCTATCAATACCACCATATATGATTTTTTCTTTTCTAATTTTTGTAATAGTTTTTCTTAATAGTATGATAGAATTCTGCAGTGAACATATCTGTACTTGATATCTTCTTTGAGAGTCTCTTTATTAATGTTCTAATTTCTTTGATCTCAATATAGATCTGTATAAGTTATTTATGCTCTCTTGTTTTGATTTTGATATGTCATATGTTTCCAGAAATTTATCATTTACTTCTGGATTTTCCAGCTTACTGTAATTTAAGTTTTCAAAAACACCCTAATCATCCTCTGTATTTGATTGATATCAGTTGTAATATCCCCCTTTTAATCTCTATTTTTAAAATTTCTTTATTGTTTTTTATATTTCTCAATAGATTTTTGGGATTGGCATTTAGAAGCTTATTCAGTAGACTTTCTCCCATCTGAGAAACATAACCTCTTGTAGTCAAATTGATGATACTCTATTGTTTTTTCATTTCAGAGCAGCTACATTGTATTATTTATTTATTTATTTTATTATTCATTTATTCACATGTGCATACGTTGTTTGGGTCATTTCTCCCCCTCTTCCCCCCGCCATCCCCCTCTCACTTCCAGGCAGAAACTGTTCTGCGCTTTACTCCAATTACATTGAAGAGTAGAAATAAGCAATAATAAGAAAGACATAGCGTTTTTGCTAGTTGAGATAAGGACAGCTATACAGAGAGATTCCTAGCATTGCTTTCATGTACAAATCTGTTACAACCCAGGTTGATTCATCTCTAACTGATCTTTACCCTGGTTACTGATCTCATTGATACTGATCTCATAATAACCTCTGTTGCTTTAAGGTTTCTATATTAGCTCCTCTGTAGTGGGGACATCAAATGCTTTCATGTTTTGGGTTTTCTACCTATCTCCATACCTCCTGCATGTTCTCTCCCCTTGTCATGTGACCCAAGTCCAGCAAGGTTGCTGTATTTGCCCTAGAACTAAAGTCTGCATATGAGGGAGAATATATGTTTTTGGTCTTCAGAGCCTGGCTAACCTAGCTCAGAATGATGTTCTCCAGTTCCATCCATTTACTTGCGAATGATAAGATTTCATTCTTCTTCATGGCTGAGTAAAATTCCATTGTATGTAAATACCACATTTTCTTGATCTATTTGTCCTTAGTGGGGCATCTTGGTTGTTTCCATAACTTGGCTATTATGAATAGTGCTGCAATAAACATGGGTGTGCAGGTGCTTCTGGAGTAACCTGTGTTGCATTCCTTTGGGTATATCCCCAGGAATGGGATTGTTGGATCATATGGCAGATCTATGTTTAGATTTTTAAGAAGCCTCCAAACTTTTTTTCCAGAGTGGTTGCAAAGCTTGCATTCCCACCAGCAGTGTAGGAGGGTTCCTTTTTCCCCACATGTTCGCCAACATATGTTGTTGGTGGTGTTTTTGATGATGGCTATTTTAACAGGGATGAGGTAGAATCTTAGTGTGGTTTTGATTTGCATTTCCTTATGGCTAGAAATGGTGAGCATTTTTTCATGTGGTTTTTGGCCATTTGAATTTCTTCTTTTGAGAAAGTTCTGTTTAGCTCAGTTGTCCATTTCTCAATTGGTTTGTTGATTTTGGAAGAGTTTAGTTTCTTAAGTTCCCTGTATATTCTGGTTATCAGTCCCTTGTCTGATGTATATCTAGCAAATATTTTCTCCCACTCTGTGGGTGATCTCTTCAGTTTAGAGACCATTTATTTTGTTGTACAGAAGCTTTTTAATTTTATGAAGTCCCGTTTGTCCATTCTTTCTCTTAGTTGCTGGGCTGCTGTTGTTCTATTAAGGAAGTCCTTCCCTATACCTATTACTTCCAGAATGTTTCATACTCTTTCCTGTACTAACTTCAGAGTTTCAGGTCTGATATTAAGATCCTTGATCCATTTTGAGTTGATACTAGTACAAGGTGATAGACATGGATCTAGTTTCAGTTTCTTGCAGATGGATAACCACTTTTCCCAACAACATATGTTGAAGAGGCTATCTTTTCTCCATTGTATGTTTTTGGCTCCTTTGTGAAAAATGAAGTGAGTATAGTTGTGTGAATTCATATCCAGGTCCTCTATTCTGTTTCACTGGTATTCATGTGTGTTTTTTCCCAGTACAGTGCTGTTTTTATTGCTATTGCTTTGTAATATAGCTTGAAGTTGGGTATTGTGATACCACCAGCATTGCTCGTTTTGCTGAGTATTGCCTTGGCTATTTGGGGTCTCTTGTGTTTCTAAATGAACTTTAGGGTGGATTTTTCAATCTCTGTGATGAAAGTCATGGGGATTTTGATGGAAATTGCATTAAACATGTAGATTGTTTTTGGTAGTATAGCTATTTTACTATATAGATTCTACTGATCTAGGAGCACAGGAGATCTTTCCACCTTCTTAGTCTTCCTCAATCTCTTTCTTCAGGAGTTTGTAATTCTCCTTGTAGAGGTCATTCACATCTTTTGCTAAGTTTATTCCTATGTATTTGATTTTTTTTGAGGCTATTATAAATGGAATTGTTTCCATATATTCCTTCTCAGTTTGTTCGTTGTTTGTGTATAGAAAAGTTAATGATTTTTGTAATTTGATTTTGTATCCTGCCACCTTGCTATACCTATTTATGGTGTCTGTTTTTGGGTAGAGTTTTTTGGGTCTTTAAGGTATAGGATCATACCATCTGCAAATAGGGATATTTTGACAGTTTCTTTACCTACTCATATTCTTTTTATTTCTTCTTCTTGCCTAATTGCTCTGGCTAGAAATTCCAGTATTATGTTGAATAGGAGTGGGGATAGTGGGCACCCTTGTCTCATTCCTGATTTTAGGGGAAATGGTTTCAGTTTTTCACTGTTAAATATGATGTTGGTTATAGGTTTGTCATATATAGCCTTTACAATGTTGAGGTACTTTCCTTCTATTCCTAATTTTCTTACAGCTTTTATCATGAAGTGGTGTTGAATCTTGTGAAAGGCTTTTTCTGCATCTATTGAGATGATCAAGTGGTTTTTTGTCTTTGCTTCTATTAATGTACCGCATTACATTTATAGATTTACATATGTTGAACCACCTCTGCATGCCTGAGATGAAGATGACTTGGTCATGTTGGATGATCTTTCTGATGTTTTGTTGGATTTGGTTTGTCATTATTTTATTGAGGATTTTTGCATTGATATTTTTAAAAGAAATTTGCCTGTAGTGCTGCTTTTTTGGAGGTGTCTTTGTCTGCTTTTGGGATGAGAGTAACATTGGCTTCATAAAACTTGTTAGGCAGTGTTCCTTCCCTTTTTATTTCATGGAACAGTTTAAGGAGGGTTAGTATTAGTTCTTTAAATGTCTGAACAGAATTCAGCAGAGAATCCATCAGGTCCTGGACTTTTCTTTTTTGGGAGACTCTTAATTGCTGCTTCAATTTTGTTTTGTGTTATAGATCTGTTCATATGACTAATATCCTCTTGGTTTAGTTTTGGATGGTCTTAAGTATCTAGAAATCAGTCCATTTATTCAAAATTTTCAAATTTATTAGAATATAGGTTCTCAAAGTAGTCTCTGATGATTTCCTCGATTTCCGTGGTGTTTGTTGTTTTCTCCCCATTTCCATTTCCGATATACTGATTGGGGTTTTTTTCCTCAGTTTTACCAGGGGTCAGTCAATCTTATTTATTTTCTCAAAGAACCAGCTTTTTGTTTTTTTTTTGTTTGTTTCTATTTCATTGATTTCAGCCCTTATTTTAATTATTTCTCTCCTTCTGTTTGTTTTGGAGTTTGCTTGTTCTTGTTTTTCTAGGAGTTTGAGCTGTAGTATTAGATAATTGATTTGAGATCTTTCTGACCTTTTAATATTTGCACTCATGGCTACAAACTTTCCTCTTAGAACTGCCTTTGCTGTGTCCCATACATTATGGTACACCGTGTTTTCATTTTCATTAACTTCCTGGAACCTTTTAATTTCCTCTTTTGTTTCATCAATGACCCATTTATCATTGAGTAAAGTGTTGTTCAGTTTCCAATTGTTTGCATGATTTTTACTGCTGTTTTTATTGTTGGTTTCTAGTTTTAATGCATGTGGTCAGATAGAATGCATGGGATTATTTCTTTTTTCTTATATTTGCCGAGGATTGCTTTGTACCCTAAGACATGATCAATTTTGGAGAAGGTTTCATGAGCTTCTGAGAAGAATGTATATTGTGCAGCAGTTGTATTAAATATTCTGTAGACATCAGCTAGGTCCATTTGATCTACGGTATGATTTAGTTCTAGGATTTTTTTTGATTTTTTGTTTGTATGACCTGTATTGGTGATAGGGGGGTATTAAGGTCTCCAATTATCACTGTGTTGGAGTTTATATATGTTTTTAGGTCCTTCAGCATATGTTTGATGAAATTGGGTACATTGATGTTGGGTGTGTATAGGTTGATAATTGTTATTTCCTTTTGGTGTATTTCCCCTTTTATTAGTATAGAGTGTCCTTCTTTATCTCATTTGATCAATGTAAGTTTGAAGTCTACTTTGTCTCAGATAAGTATTGCAACCCATGCCTCTTTTTGGGAGCCATTGTTTTGGTAAATCTTCTTCCAGCCTTTCACCCTAAACCAATGCTTGTTTCTGTTGATGACGTGGGTCTCCTGTAACAACAGATTGCTGGATCTTCCCTTTTAATCCTTTTTGCCAAACTATGTCTTTTGATGGGGGGAATCAATCCATTAATATTCAGTGTTAGTATTGATAGGTATGTGATGATTCCTGTCATTTAGTTGTCTTTGTTGTTTAAGGGTTTGATTATGTGCAGCTGAATCAATTTTACTCTCGACATTCTTGCCTTTTTTTCTCCTGTAGTTTGGTATTGCCTGCCCTTTAATGGTTTTGTTTGCTTTCACTTTCTGTGTGCAGAATTTCTTAGAGAATCTTTTGTACTGGTGGCTTGGTGGTCATATATTTATTTTTTAGTTTCTGTTTACCATGGAACACTTTTATTGCTCCATCTATTTTGAATAATAGTTTTGCCGGGTAGAATATCCTAAGGTTGAAGTTATTTTCATTTAGTGCTTTGGAAACCTGACTCCATTCTCTTCATGCTTTGAAGCTTTCCATGGAGAAATCTGCTGTGATTTTGATGGGTTTACCTTTATATATTATTTGGTTTTTTTCTCTGTTACAGCTTTCAATATTCTTTCTCTATTCTCTGTGCTTGTGGTTTTAATGATAATATGTCGTGTGGTAGTTCTATTTTGGTCAAGTCTGTTTGTTGTTCTTGGGCTTCCTGTACCTGGATGGGTATAGTTTTCTCTAGATTTGGGAAGTTTTCTGTTATTTTATTGAATACATTATACCTTCCTTTTGCTTGCATCTCTTCTCCTTTGTCAATGTTCATGATTCTCAGATTTGGTCTTTTAATGGAGTCAGGGACTTCTTGCATATTCCTTTCACAGGTCTTCAGTTGTTTAACTAATACTTCTCCATCTTCAAGTTCTCAGATTCTGTCTTCTGTGTTTTCTATTCTACTGGAGTGGCCTTTCATTTTGTTTTGAATTTCTATTTCACTCTTTTTTCTGAATTTTTCTTATCATCAGTCACTTCTTCTTTAATGTTGTCAATTTTCATCCTTAATTCATTTACCTCTCTATTTATGGTGTTCTCTGTTTCATTTTGGTATTTATTTAGGGATCCAATGATTTAATTTATTTGTTTTTGTGTTTTCTCATATTCTTTATTTTTGTTGTCTTGGATTTTCTTGGATGCCTCTTGTACATTTTGATTGTCCATGTCTAGTAACATCTCCGTGAAATACAGAATTTCTTCTTTCAGAGTGTTCTTGTTGGCTTCATTGGATTCTTTGGCATAGTTTATCTTTGTTTTGTTGCAGTCTGGATCTCAGTATCTGTTTTCTTCATTTCCCTCTGAATCCTGTACTAATTTATTTTTGGGGGGGAGGATGGTTTCCATCCCTTTTTTGTCTTCCCATATTTCCAGTTGGTACCATTTCTGTTCCTGGACTATGTGTAATTTAGTGTTAGCTGAGTTACAATAGTGAAACTAAGAAAACTGAGGAAGAAGGAGAAAAAAGAGATAGAAAGAGAAATAGAAGGGGAAAAAAAAGGAGAAATGAAGAAAACATGAGGGAGAGATGGTGGACGATCAAATAGCAAACCAGATAGCTAAACCTTTAAAGGAAGGCAAAAAAAAAAAAAAAAAAACACCAGTTCAGGAACAGTAGAATTTCAGTCTTAGTAGCTCTGGTGTTACTCCTTTTGTATCTAATCCTGTCTGTCTGTGTCTCTTAGGCAGGTTTGGAACCCTCTTGTGGTTGGTGGAATGTGGGCAGGGCCCCATGGGCTTGTGGGCAGAGGCCGGTGGTAGTAGCAATCTGGTGGGCCTTTGGAGCACAGGCCTGGTGGGCTTGAGGGTTGGGGCCTGGGGAGATCATGTGGGTCTGTGGAGCATGGGCCTGGTGGGGCTGAGGAGTGGGGGCCGGAGGAGCTATTCTCTATTTTTAATAATTTAGGTCTACTCTCTCTTTCTTTTGGTCAGTTGTGATTAAGGGTTTATCAATCCTTTTGCCACTTCAAATAACCAAGTATTAATTTCACTAATTATTTTTGTTGTTCTTTGAATCTCCATTCCATTAATTTCCTCCCTGATGTTTTCCATTTCTTTCCATCTACTATTTTGGGTTTGGCTTATTCTTTTTTTTCTAAGACCTTGAGATTCATGATGCTGGAGTAGTATTTTTACTTTATTATTTTGTATAGGCACTCATGGCTATAAACTTCCATTTTGGAATTGCTTTGTTTGCTCCCACAGGTTCTAGTATGCTGTATTTTCATTTAGTTCTATGTAATTTTAAATTTCCTCCCTGATTTCTTCAATTATTGCTGACAATTAAAAAATGTATGCATGAATTTTGTATTTCTCTTACAATTGATCAAATTTTATGAATATGTGATCTGATAACATATACAAAGTTATTTAAATTTATAAAATATTCATTAATATTTCCTTTATAGCCTTAAATGTGATCAATTTTTGAGACTCTTCCATTGACTGCTGAGATGAATATGTATTCCACAGCTTTTGGATGGACTGTGCTTTAGGAGTCTGTGAAGTCCACTTGATCTATGGTGCAATTTGACTCTGAAGTTTCAATGTGAATGTTCTGTCTGGATAATCTATTTATCGAGTGTAGGGTATCAAAGTCACAACTATTATTGTATCTGGATATATCTGTCTTTTATGGCCTGGTATATTATACTAGTCCACCAACATTTGGTAGACTTATTCTGTGTCTAGAACTACCAGCCTGTTGCCACTAGGGCAGCCTGATTTATCTTGTGACTGTGTCTTCAGCTTCCCCTACACAAACACACACACACACACACACACACACACACACAAACACATACAGGCACACACACATCCTTCAGGGAAGCAGGGTTTGGAGCCTCTAATTCTGTCCTCCCTCTATCTGTGCAGACTTTCTAGTTCCTTTAGCTTTTTTCAGTGGCTTTACCATCCTGTCACCACTTTTGTGGTGACATTTCCTTTTCTCTCTTTGATTATAGTCTGTTCTTTGTGACCCTGATTCTTGTCATTCAGAGTGAATAGTAATATTTTTGATTAAAATATTTTGTCAAAATTTATCCTTTCAAATAGCATTAAGTTGACTGAGTTAATTTAATTGACAATATTTAGTATAGAAGGTATTCTTGTCATATAGAACATGCTCAGTGTTTTTTATAACTGTGAAGAAAAAATGATTCAATTAATTGTTTTAAAGATTTTTACATTATACCTTATTTAAATATTTACATGTTCCATATATTCTGGTCTTGCATGATGATTCCAAACAAAGTGATTGGTATAGAAAAACATTCAATTTTGTAATTCAGTTGCAAGTTAAACATTAACTAAAAACAATGCCATAATTTTAATGCGTAATGCTGACATGCTGGTGTTTCATTGTTTTGGTTATTGTTCTTTAAATAAATTAACTTGAAATTTTTCAGGCAATGAATATATTTTGTCATGAATACAATCAAGGAAGAAAATCATGTCACCATTTTAATAGATGCAGAAAAAGTCTTTGACAAAATTCAATATTGCATCATAGTGAAAAAAAATGAGGAAACTAGGGATAAAAGGATAAAACTTCAACATATGTAAAGGCTACATATGGCAAACCTATACCCATATTTACATTAAATGTGGAATAGCTTAAAGTCTTTCCTTTAAAAATTTAGGAATGAGACAACAATGTTCACTTTTATTCAATATAGGGCTTGCATCCTTAGCCAGAGCAATAAAGCTTGAATCCTTAGAGCAGTAAGGTAAAAGAAAGAAATAAAATGAACATGGGTAGGAAAAGATAAATCAAATTATTCTTATTTGTGGACTCACTATCCTATATTTAAAGACCTAAAACTTCCACCAGAAAAATCATAGACCTGATAAATACTTTTACCAATGTAGCAGGATAAAAAATAAACATAAAAATTAGTAGCATTTCCTTATATGAATAATGAATGTGCTGAGATAGAAATCAGTAAAATAATCCCAATACAGGCACCAGAAAAATCTTAAATAAAATATCTAGGAAGAAATATAAATAAGCAGGTGAAAGACTTTGAGAAGGAAAACTATAAAACATTGAAGAAAGAAGTTGAAGAAGACACTAAAAGATGAAAAGATATCCCAAGTTCATGAATCAGCAGTTAATATTGTGAAAATGGTTATATTCCAAAATTGCAATCTACATATTCAATGCAATCCCTATCAAATTTTTAACAACATATTTCACAGAACTAGGAAGAAATTTCTAAAATTCATTTGGAATTAGAAAGGACTCTGAATAGCCAAAGCATAACAAAGCAAAAAGAGTAATGTTGAAGTTATCATAATGCCTGATTTCAAATTATACTACTGAGCCATAATAACAAAGACAGCATGGTACTGACACAAAATCAGACACATAAATCAATGGAATATGATAGAAGATCCAGAAATAAGCTCATGCAGCTTCAGTTATCTTTTTCTGTACCTAGTTGCCAAAAACATATGTTGGAGAAAACTTCCTCAACAAATGGTTTTGGGAAAACTGGATATCTACATGAAGAAGACTGACCCTAGATTCCTATCTCTCACTCTAGAGAAAAGAAACTACTCAAAATGGAATGAAGACAAACTTTAAAACTACTTGAGTAAAGCATGTGGAAAACACTGTAAGATATAGGCATAAGCAACAACTTTGTGAATAGCACCCCAATAGCTTAGGAAACAGTAAAAGAATTTGAAAAATGGGATTACATCAAAATAAGAAGCTTCTACACAAGAAAAGAAACAATTACCAGAAGGAAGAGACAACATACAAAATGAGAGAAATTCTTTCCAGCTATTCTTTAGACAGGAGATTAATATCAGAATGTATGAAGAATGAAAAACATTGAAGTCCAAAGAATAAAACACTCAATAAGTAAATAGGCAAATAAGCTGAACAGGAACTTCTCAAAATAAGATAGTACAAATGTCCAATCACATTTGAAAAATTTTGCACCATCTTTAGCCACTAAGGAAATGGAAATCAAAACTACATTGATATTTTATGTCACTGTAGTTAGAATGGATATCATTAAGGAAAATGAATAATTGATTTAAAATGTATATTTCTAAAATTGTATTTGGAATCACAAATTTCCAATTGGAATAATTGCACTACACAAATGTTAGTCAATTAAATTTCCATCTTTTTTCAGTTCAACATATTTTAAATTTTCTTTTGATTTCTCCTTGGAATCCTAAATTATTTAAAAAATTTTTGTACCAAATACTGAATATTTTCTTAAAAATATTGTTATTGATGTGTAATTCAATTCTATTATGGGTATAGATCAATTTGGCTTTACTTAAACAATTTAAAGAAACTGCCTTTGTGACATTGCGTATTACCAACCTTGGTAAATATGAAAATTTGAAAACAATATGTCAGATGAAGTGATTTATAAATATTAATCAGATGGATCAATTGATGATGCTACTCATCATCAATTTTTTTGTTAATTACTGAGAAAACAATGTTGAAATTTCTGAGTAACACTGAGAATTTGCTTATTTATCTTCAAATATGTATTAGAATGTGCTTAATATATTTAAAATTTTATTATTGGATTTAGTATTTCTATGTCAATATGATAAATTGCCTTCTTTATTCTTGGTTTTATTCATTGTTCAGTAATCCATTTTTCTAATATTAACATAAACATTTAAATATTCTTTTGAGTCTGAGTGTATGTATTTTGGTTCATGTACAGCTAATATATTCTGGCATTGACATATAAAGTGGTTTTCTTGCATGTGGTGAATATTTTGGTCTTGACTTTTTATCCAGTATGACAATTTCTTCCTTTTAATTGGAGAATTTGGATGAATTATAGTTAATGTGATTATTAATGTGTTTGAATTTATGTCCATTTTCTTGCTTTTTCATTTTTCATTGCTGCATTTGTTGCATGTGTCTTTTGACTTTTTCTGATGTTTTTATTAACTGTGCATTTCTTATAAACTCATTTCTGCTTGTTTTTATAAGCTAGATTGTTTACTAGCTATAAATTTGTTAATAGTATATTAATGGTTGTTTTAATTTATTTATAAATATTTAACTTATCACATTCTCTCTTCAACTGATATTTTATGAAGTAATTTACCTCCCTTTCTTCCCTACAAGATTTTGTGTTTTGATACCATGTAAAACACACATATTTTATGATTTAAAGATAACATATTGTTTGTCACATATTTTTCTTTATTTTTGTGTATATATTGTGATTTTTGTATATGTTTCTATAATATTCAGCATCCATTTAACTCAAAGTCTATACCAAATTAAGTCACAATTTAGATCTCAATGACAGGCAAAGTTTCCCAAAGTCAGTTTTAAACAGTCACTTGAGTTACAAGGTTTGGCACTTTGAATGTTGGAAACAGGTATTGTTCTCTGCCTTGTATAAACATTATGCTTTCTATAACTACTTTTGGAGATTCTTTCTTAGTATTCACATATAATATGTTGAATCATTGAATACTAAAATAACACTTGTTTCAAACTTCTAGTATTCTTTCTGCATGTAGTTTTCTCTTAAAATGCTTCCTTGTGCAACATAGTTGCTTTGAAACCCAGAGGCTCTAAGATCCACCTCCTGAACTCATGGAGAAGTAAACTGGGAGAATACTAGGACTCACTTTCAAATCTTCCTGTCACTTGTTATTTCCTTTTCAAGATCTGGAAAGCCATTATTTCACAATATTTTGTCTTTCTTATTTGTTTTAATGTGTAAGAGAAAATATAGTACTTCATACTTCCCTTTGTCCAGAAATAGAAGTATAATTGCAGAGATCTGGATGTGAATTTAATGAATTTAACTGTAAATATGAATCTAACTGCAGAATATAGACACCAAAAAATGAATTTATACAAATGTACATATTCACATAAATGCAACCCAAGTTCAGATATGGAATATTTTATCACCCAGGTAATTTCTTTTTGACCCCAGATAATCACTTCCATGAGGACAGTGTCTACATGTATTATTTGAAATTAATCTGTTTGTGATTTTGTCTATTTTCCCATGTACTTGTTTCCTCATTCATGTGTTTATATCATAATGAATTTAGAATTTATTTTATACTTTGGATTTTAATCCAAAGAATTATAGTTACTTTCTTGTTACAGCTTTGCCATTGGGAACTCATATAATTTCCTCCTCTGTCCTTATGACTTTATTTTTGTTGATTTTATTTTTGTCTTTATTTTTGCATTTTCTTATCTTTCTAGGATTGAAAGATGCTACAGGATTGTCATATATACTCCCTGATGCTGACTTAGAATCATCTATTTCTCCAGGGATGGATAATACATTTTATTGGGAAATGATATTAAGACCAGGATCTTGTTTCTAATGTGTTTATTACTATGGAAGTTATATTAATTCTATGTTTCTCAAATGAGAGATCAAGCAAATATATGTATAACCTGTGTAAAAACACATATCCACACGTTTTGATATGATCTTTCTTTCTTTCCTTTTTCTTTCTTTCCTTCCCTCTCTCTCTCTCTCTCTCTATATATATATATATATAATGCTAAATGTAAAATATTGATGTGTCCAATTCTAATTCATTTCCACTTAATGATCAATCAGACTTTCAGCATCCAACATCCACTTAATTGTTCAATTTTAGTATACATATATAGCGGATTGAGAATAAACATGCATTTTAATGGTACTGCTAATAAAAGGCAAAATCCACAATTTTGCTAAATTGAGTATAATGTTAAAGTATTAAAACAGAATCAACTCCAAACTTCCTTAGGTAGGCACATTTTTACCCAAACACAGTTAAGTTTTTCATACATTTATAACAGATTTAGAGTCTTTTTTTTTTAAGTGAAACTCTTTTAATCATATCTTGTCATTGTTTGCAGTAGTGGGGCTTGAACTCAGGACCTCAAGCTTCCTAAGCATCACTCTACCACTTGACCCAAGCTCCCAGCCCTTTTTGCTTTGGTTATTTTTCAGATAGGGTTTCCCTCTTCTTACCCAACCTGGCCTCATACCACAATCTTCCTACATCCACATCTCGGGTAGTTAGGATTCCAAGTGTGCACCACCATGCCTGACCCATATCCAATTCCTTATGTGTATAGGAGAAACTCACTTCATTTATGGTTACATATTTAATAAGTCACATTTACAATTTATCAAGTAAAACTTGTCATCCATTGAGTGCCTGCTGTGGACCGGACACTACATCAGTGCTGAGGATGGGAAAATGATCCTCTGTGCCAGTCCTTCAAGCCACAGGGAAAGGCAACAGTACCAAATCAATAACTTCCTCTGAGGAGCAGATCATGACTCAGAAGACTAAAAGATCCAGCCAACCACTGCAAACATGGAATATCCGTTCCTTGAGTTTTGCATTTAATGGTCTTTCTTTCATCTATCGAAAATGTTAGCATAGTGGTTATTTTCCTAGCTGTGTTAAACAGACCAAAACAAACAAAGCAAGAAGTCTCTGTCTTCATAGCCAAAGCAAAGTAGAAACCTGCTGAACTTCATCAGGCATTCAACTGTCAAGAGCCCTACCTGGTTTCTGGTTAAGCAAGAGGCCCAATCAGACCCTAGGACTGAGAGCCACACCACACCCTATTCCAGGGCCACAAGACCCAGGGACAGTGCCTGCACTGAAGTTTAGTTTCTCTAGTCCATGGAACAATTGTTTGTTTTTCCCTAAAACAAAGAGCTGCTTAGGGAGTGCATTTCCTCTTTCTTACTCCAACTTCTTATATAGCTGTGCTATTTTTTTTATTCATTTATTCACATGTACATGCATTGTTTTGTCTGTATTCCATCTTGGAATACATCTGATCTCCTAAATGTCTTATTTTTAAATTTGCATATATTAAGATTAACTGTATTGTAAAGTTCTATGAGTTTTAACACATTTATAGTATCATTATAAATTCAGCATGTATCACAGAGATTAGTTTTACCAATCTAAACCATCCCCCATGTTTTACCTATTCAAATTTTCCCATCTCTAAGTCCCTGGAAACCACTGATCTGCTTACCAACTATATAGTTTTGCTTTTAAGTAGCAGTTTACATTTAAGACACATTTATGTTTTTAATAACTTGGTACCTCATTCTTTTTATTACTGAAAAATATTGTGTTGTATGATTGTATCACACATTGTTTTTATTGCATTCAAGTACTGAAGGAAATCTTGGCTACTTTCAGTTTCAGTGATTATAAATATTTGTGTGCAAATTTTCAAGTGGACATAAGCTTTGAAATCTATTAAGAAAAAGTTTTAGGAGCATGACTTCAGGATCATATGGTAAGAATATATTCATCTTTCTATGAATCCACTGAACTATCTTCCAATGTAGCTCCACCATTTTGTATTCCAATAAGAATGAAAGATTACCCAGTAATGTTCATCTTCACCAACCATAATTTACTTTTGATGGAATTTTAAAGAAATACAGAAACATACAGTATATGTTCTTGCATGTCTGGTTTCTTTAGTTTCTAATGCTTTCAGGTTTCAGGAATATTTTCCCACATATCAGTAGCTTTCCTTCATGTTGTCTTGTCACAGTCTACTGTATAACTATATAGTATGTTATTTTTCTATTCTATTACAGCCTAAGTTCTTTTTACTTTTGAACTATTCCAAGTAAAGTTGTTATAGACATTGTCATCTAACAATTTTTGAAAATGTTTCTGTACTTTTGTTATAATCTACTACTATGTAGAATTATTAGATCATAGGGCAGATACATGCTTAAGTGTTAAAGAAGCTGTCAAACAGTCCACTAAGATGCTAGTCTTCTTATATTCCTATTGACAATTTGTGTGTGTCTGCTGCTGCAATACTTCATAAGCATTGATTTTGATTGGGATTTTTATTTTTTAGTTATAACCATTGCAGCATGTAATAACTTAGTTACTGGGCAATGTTGTATTTCTTCTCATTTATTATTAGTGATTTTTATACTTTACTTATGAAATGTAGAGCAAAATTTTTCCTGTTCTTACTCAGTTAAATTTATCATTGATTTTCTGAAGTTCTTTATATATTCTACACATAAAAACAGTTAAAATTAAAATCCCAATGTATTTTTATAGAAAAAGAAAAATAAATCTTAAAATTTATATGAACAAATAAAAAATCCTTGAATATCAAAAGCAATCCTGACAGAAAAGAGCAACACTGGAGGAATCACAATACCAGACTTTAAACTATACTACAGAGTCATAGAAAAAAAACAGCATGGTACTTGCACAAAACAGACATTGAGATCAATGGAATAGAACTAAAGACCCACAACTAAAGCCAGGTGATTTTTGACAAAGGAGCCAAAGACATACAATAAAGACAGCCTCTTAAATAAATGTGCTAGGAAATCTGGCTATCTACACACAGAAGATGAATTCCTACCATTCACACTGTACATAAATCAACTCTAAATGGATCAAAGATCTTAATGTAAGGTCTGAAATTTTGAAAGTAGTACAGGGAAACCTCTGGAAGCTGTATAGACATAGGTAACAATCTCCCAAATATGGATTTAATTGCCCAGAAAATAAAAGCAAGGGTTGACAAGAGGGACTGCATCAAATTAAAAAGTTTCTGCACATCAAAAGAAATAGTTGTCAGATTCAAGAGACAGCCCATAGAATAGGAGAAAAATCTTTGCTAACTATTCAACAAATAAGGGATTAACATCCAGAATACATAAAGAGCTCAAAAAACTAAATAGCAAAAGAATGGATAATCCAATTAATAAAAGGCAAATGAATTGAATAGATAGTACTCAGAAGAAATAAAAATGGCTAATATATGAAGAAATGTTCAGCATCCTTAAAAGTAAAGGAAATGCAAATAAAAACTACACCATTATTATACTCTACCCCATCAGATTCACTATCATCAATTAAACAAGCAACAAGTACTGGGGAGGATGCAACGGAAAATGCACCCTCATACTCTTTTGGTGGAAATGTAAGTTAGTGCAACCACTATGGAAATGAGTGTGAAGGTTCTTCCAAAAACTAAGAATAGAGCAAACTTGTGACCCTGCCATACTATTCTTGGGCAAATAGCCACAGGACTGTACAAGAGAGATACCTGTCAATCTAAGTTTATTGCAGCTCTCTTCACAGTAGCCAAACTGTGGAACTAGCCCAAGGTGCCCAACAACTGATGATGGAAAAGGAAAATACAGCATTTCCTTTATTATCAGGGATGGTGAGCATTTTTTCATGTTTTTTTTTTTTTTAGCCATTTGGACTTCATCCAGAGCCTTTGAAAATGCTCTGTTCAGTTCACTTGCCAATTTCTTCATTGAGTCATCTATTTTGTTGGGAGTTTAGCATTTTTGAGCTTCCTGTACATTCTGGTTATCAGTGCCTTGTCTGATATATAGCTGGCAAAGATTTTCTCCCACTCTGTGGGTGATCTCTTCAATTTACAGACCATTTCTTTTGTTGTGCATAAGCTTTTTAATTTCATGTAGTTCCATTTGTCAATCCTTTCTCTTAGTTGCTGAGCTGCTTGAGTTCCACAGAGGAAGTCATTGCCTATGCTTATTGCTTCCAGTGTAGTTTCAAAGTTTCAGTTCTTAAGGTCCTAAATCCACTTTGAGTTGATACTTGTACAGGGTGAAAAACATGAATCTAGCTTCAGTATTCTACAGCAGAGCTCCAGGTTTCCTAGCAACATTTGTTGAAGAGGCTGTCTTTTCTCCATCATATCTTTTTGTTTACTTTGTCAAAAATTAGGTGTGACCTCACCCCTGTTAGAATAGCCATCATCAGCAACACCACCAACAACAGGTGTTGGTGAGGATGTGGGGAAAAAGGAACCCTCATACACTGTTGGTGGGAATATAAACTAGTACAACCACTCTGGAAAAAAATTTGGAGGCTACTTAAAAAGCTAGACATTGATCTACCATTTGATCCAGCAATACCACTCTTGGGGATATACCCAAAAGACTGTGACACAGGTTACTCCAGAGGCACCTGCACACCCATGTTTATTGTGGCACTATTCACAATAGCCAAGTTATGGAAACAGCCAAGATGCCCCACTACTGACAAATGGATTAAGAAAATGTGGTATCTATACACAATGGAATTTTATGCAGCCATGAAGAAGAATGAAATGTTATCATTTGCTGGTAAATGGATGGAATTGGAGAACATCATTCTGAGTGAGGTTAGCCTGGCCCAAAAGACCAAAAATCGTATGTTCTCCCTCATATGTGGACATTAGATCAAGGGCAAACACAACAAGGGGATTGGACTATGAGCACATGCTAAAAGCAAGAGCACACAAGGGAGGGGTGAGGATAGGTAAGACACCTAAAAAACTAGCTAGCATTTGTTGCCCTTAATGCAGAGAAACTAAAGCAGATACCTTAAAGCAACTGAGGCCAATAGGAAAAGGGGACCAGGAACTAGAGAAAAGGTTAGATCAAAAAGAATCAACCTAGAAGGTAACACCCACGCACAGGAAATCAATGTGAGTCAATGCCCTGTGTAGCTATCCTTATCTCAACCAGCAAAAACCCTTGTTCCTTCCTATTATTGCTTATAATCTCTCTTCAACAAAATTAGAAATAAGGGCAAAATAGTTTCTGCTGGGTATTGAGGGGGGGGAGCGGGAGGGGGTGGAGTGAGTGGTAAGGGAGGGGGTAGGGGCAGGGGGGAGAAATGAACCAAGCTTTGTATGCACATATGAATAATAAAAGAAAAAAAAATAAAAAAAAAACAAAAAAAAATTAGGTGTGAGGACTAGCACAAGTGGCAGGGGGAGTTGGAGAAAGGGGGTAGGATGCTGAAAACAGTGCAATAAAATGTGTACACATGTAAATAAATGCACAAATGATACCTGTTGAAACTCCTCCAGGAATTGGAGGGGGGGAGGTGAAGGAGAATGGTTGAAGGGGTAAATTCATGCATGATATAGTTGATACATTTTAATAACCTGTGTAAATGCCACAATGCACCCCCACCCTTCACAACAATAAAGGAAAAAATATGTTAGTTATCATGCTATTTAGACTATTTAAATTAACATGGTTATTTGTACAATTCTGTTGCTATGCATCATGTTGTTATTTAAAAAAAAATAAGTGGGTGAAGCTGCATGGATTCATATCCAGGTCTTCTATTCTGTTTCAATGGTCTTCATATCTGTTTTTTTGCCAGTATCATGCTCTTTTTATTGCAATGACTCTGTAATACAATTTGAAGTCAGGTATTGTGATACCTCTAACATTGCTCTTTTTGCTCTGTATTGCCTTAGCTATTCATGGTCTTTTGTGTTTTCAAATGAACTTTAGGGTTAATTTTTCAACCTCTGTGATGAATGTCATTGGGAAACACAAGTCAAAAACACATTAAGATTTCACCCCACACCTGTTTGAATAGCTACCATCAAGAACGTAAACAGCAACAAATTTTGGAACCCTTATACATTGCTGGTGGGAATGGAAACTGGTACAACCACTATGGAAAACAGTATGAAGCCTTAAAAAGCTAAAAATAGGTCTTCCTTATCATCCAGCCATACCACTCCTAAGGATAAACCTGAAGGAATGTGAGTAAGCGTACAATAAGGGCACTTGCATACCTGTGTTTATTACAGCACTATTGACAATAGCCAAACTATGGAAACAGCCATGATGTTGCACTACTGAGGAATGGTTTAAGAAAATGTGGTATTTATACAGGATGGAGTTTTACTTGTCCACAAAGAAGAATGAAATCTTGTCATTCACAGATAAATGGATGGAGCTGGAGAACATCATCTTAAGTGAAGTTAGTCAGGCTCATGTTCTTTCTCATACATGGAATATAGACCTAATACAAATGTAACAATATTATTATTGTTGTTATTATTTTTTGTTTATTCATTTATTCATATGTGCATACATTGTTTGGGCAATCTCTCTGTGTGCCTTCTACCCCCTCCCACTCCCCCTACTTCCTCACTTCTGCCCTTTTCTCCAATTTTGTTGAAGAGTGGACATAAGCAATAATAAGAAAGACATAGAGTTTTTGCTAGTTTGAGGTAAGGATAGCTATACAGAGAGATTCCTAGCATTGCTTCCATGCACATGTGTATTGGTTCATCTCTACCAGACCTCTTCACTACTTCCTGCACTTCCCCATAGTGACCTCTGTCAGTTTAAAATTACTTTATTTGCTCCTGTACAGTGGCCACATCAACCACTTTCAAGTTTTGGGTTTCCTACCTTTCCTTATTCCTCCTGTATGTGTTCTCCCTTTAGCATGTGATCCATGTTCCAAATGCAGCAATATTATGAAGCACTAGTCACACAGGTCACACAGGTTACACAGTAGGGGTTGGGTAAAAGAAGGAAACTAAGAACTTGAATACAGTCAAATGTGGTTCACATGTATGCAAATGCAAAAATGATACCTTTTGAAACTATTCCAGGAATTAGGGAGGGGGGAATAAAGGAGAACTGTAGAGGGGGTGAATTCAAGTATGATATATTTGATATATTGTAAGAACCTGTATAAATGCCACAATTTACTTCCACCCAGTACAACAATAAAGGAAACAAAAATAAAATACAGTATATATAAATATAAACACATATGTGTGTGTGTGCATGTACAGCATGGAATATCACTCAGCACTGAAGAAAAATGAAACAATGTCATTTGTAGGACAATGGATGGAGCTGGACAGCATTATATTGAGAGTGAGATAAGCCAAGTCAAATGAACAAAAATCACATATTCTTGCTCAATTGTGAAAACAAGAACTAAAATAATGATAATGATAATGATATTAATAATAATAATAATAGATGATGGATTCCAAGATGGCGGCTAGAGGTAGGAAGCAGAAAGCGAGCCTCCTATAGTGAAATCTTGGAGAGACGCTGGAGACACACTTTGCAGGCATAATCACCGAGAAAAGGCATAACTTTGACTCCTCCACATCTCCAGCCGGCGCAGAGAATCTCCACTTCACGTTAAACGGAGAACCGAGGAGGGCCCCCGGGGCTGCCAGTGGCCGGCGCCCATACGGCTTGGGAAGACGCGGACCAGGTGAGCTTCGCGGTACCGCGGTTCCCCCACAGACAAGCCTGGCCAGAGCAGCATAGCCCCCTGGACAGACTGACCTCCACCCGGGAAAAAAAGAGAAACTGAGTACTAAGCAATAAGAACAGTTAAGACACGCTGGAAAGAGGGTGGGGCGCCCTGAGCGCTGAAGATTGGGGGAAGGGAATCCTTCCCGGGACTGTAAATAAACGAGCCCAGCGGGCCGGAGAGGCTCTGGCGGGAGCGGGGCGCGCCAGCAACCAGGAGCCGGGACGCTTGTGAGAGGAGGGAAGACCCACTTCCCATGTGAACTGTAAATAAACACGCAGGCCTGACAACGCGGGGCAGTGTCGCCTTTCCCAGTGCTTGGAAAGGGAAAAGCCTGTAGCAGAGGCCCCCCCTCCCCCGCACAGGAGAACTCTGAGCAAACAAAGCCTGTGGGACCAGGTGAGTGCTAAGCTCACCCCAGAGATCTGCATAAATAACGCAGCCAGCTACAGGCTGAGAGCAGCAGGCAGGCAAGCCACAGTTGCAGACACCACTCTCAGAACTGCCTCCAGACGCTTTTTTTTCTTTTTCTCCCTACCTTTGATGAGAGAACAACCGAATTACACCTGCAAGCCGAAAAACTTACTGAAACTATTGCATTTGAACTGGGGACACTTGGTGGGGTTTTTTTTTTTTTATTTTTTCTTCTGTGTGTGTGTGAGTGTAGTTTTGTTCTACTTTAAGCATCCCCTTTGATGAGACAACTACAGAACAACATCTGAGGCACCAACTCCAGGACTGGAGATTAAGACGGACATCCAAATTATTAAGACTGAAATTGCATTGCATATAAACTTGGAAGTTTTTTGGTTTTTTTTTTTTTTTTTAATTTCCTATTTTCCATTTTATTTTAATTCATTTTTTATAAATAGATATTACTTTCATATACTTATTTTTTATTTTTTTTATCTTTGATTTTCAATCCTCTCTCTGTCTCTCTATTGTCTGTTCAGCTTACTGTCGATTAGTACACTAACACTCCCTGTTTATACCTTTGAAACTCTCTTGTCTGATACCTTGTTCTGCTTTCTCCCTCTTGTCTGTATATTTGTTTTCCCCTTTTCTTTAACTTCTTGCTTTCCATCTCAGCTCACTCTTCCGTTCTCAATATTACCATTGTTATTATTACAAGCTAGAAAATACTTAATTACACACAGTACAGGGACAGTAACAACACCAAGGACAATGACAGGAAGACAGAAAAAACAAGGAAACCAGTTTCCCCACAGCAAAAAATTAGTACAGGAACCAGAGGGGAATGAAGAGAACAGAAACTCAGAGCCAGACTCCAACAAAATGAAGATAAACTATGCCAAAGGACCCAATGAAGCCTACAAGAATAATTTAAAAGAAGACATACTACAAGTACTGAATGAGAATTTTATAGAGATGATACTGGATAGGGTCAACCAAAATGTACAGGAGACACTCAAGAAATTCCAAGACAATAAAAATAGAGAATTTGAAAAAGCAAAAGAAGAAATAAAGGAAACCATAGAAGCACTGTATAAACACCAAAGTGAAAGAGAGAACACAATGAATAAATGGATAAATGAACTCAGGACAAAAATAGACAACAATAAAGAAGAAAACAGCCAGGATATGGAAAACCTCAGAAAAAAGAACGAAACAGAACTGCAAAACAAAACGGAAAGCCAATCCAGCAGAATAGAACAAACAGAAGACAGAATCTCAGAACTTGAAGATGAAATGGTAATTAAAGGAAAAACCGAAGAACTATTAATTAAACAACTCAAGACCTGTGAAAAGAAAATGCAAGAACTCACCGACTCCATCAAAAGACCAAACTTGAGAATCATGGGCATCGAAGAAGGAGAAGAGGTGCAAGCGAAGGGAATGCGTAATATATTCAACAAAATAATAATGGAAAATTTCCCAAATCTAGAGAAAGATATTCCCATACAAATGCAAGAGGCCTCCAGGACACCAAACAGACCAGATCAAAATAGAACTACTCCACGACATATCATCATTAAAACAACAAGTTCAGAAACTAAGGAAAGAATATTGAAGGCTGCAAGAGAGAAAAAACAAGTAACATACAAAGGTAAACCCATCAAAATCACAGCAGACTTCTCAACAGAAACATTAAAAGCAAGAAGAGCGTGGGGTGAGATCTTCCGGGCACTGAATGAAAATAACTTCAACCCCAGGATACTCTACCCAGCAAAGCTATCATTCAAAATAGATGGAGCAATAAAAGTCTTCCATGATAAGCAGAAACTAAAACAATATGTGAACACAAAGCCACCATTACAAAAGATTCTGCAAGGGATCCTGCACACAGAAAGTGACACCCAACTTAACCATGAAAAGGCAGGCAGCACCAAACCACAGGATAAGAAAAAGCAAGACAGTAGAGAGTAACATCAAGTTAGGTACACACAATCAAACCTTCAAACAACTAAGATAACTAAATGGCAGGAATCACCACATACCTATCAGTACTAACACTTAATGTCAATGGACTTAATTCACCCATCAAAAGACACCGTTTGACAAAATGGATTAAAAAAGAAGATCCAACAATTTGTTGCTTACAGGAGACTCATCTCACCGACAGAAATAAGCATATGCTTAGGATGAAAGGCTGGAAGAAGATTTACCAAGCTAATGGCCCCCGAAAACAAGCAGGAGTAGCAATACTTATCTCTGACAAAGTAGACTTCAAACCTACATTGATCAAACGAGACAAAGAAGGACATTCCATACTAATAAAAGGGGAAATAGACCAAAAGGAAATAATAATCATCAATCTGTACGCACCCAATGTCAACGCACCCAATTTCATCAAACATACCCTAAAAGACCTAAAAGCATATATAAACGCCAACACAGTGGTTGTGGGAGACTTTAACACTCCATTATCATCAATAGATAGGTCATCCAAACAAAAACTCAATAAAGAAATCCAAGATCTAAAATATGCAATAGATCAAGTGGACCTAGTAGATGTCTATAGAACATTTCATCCAACCTCTACACAATATACATTCTTCTCAGCAGCCCATGGAACCTTCTCCAAAATAGATCATATCCTAGGGCACAAAGCAAGCCTCAGCAAATATAAGAAAATAGAAATAATACCGTGCATACTATCTGACCACAATGCAGTAAAAGTAGAACTCAACAACAAAAGTAAAGACAAAAAACATGCAAACAGCTGGAAACTAAATAACTCATTACTTAATGAAGAATGGATCATCGATGCAATAAAAGAGGAAATTAAAAAGTTCCTAGAAGTCAATGAAAATGAAAACACAACCTACCGGAACCTATGGGACACAGCTAAGGCAGTCTTGAGAGGAAAGTTTATAGCCATGAGTGCATATATTAAAAAGATTGAAAGATCCCAAATCAATGACCTAATGATACATCTCAAACTCCTAGAAAAACAAGAACAAGCAAATCCCAAAACAAATAGAAGGAGAGAAATAATAAAAATAAGAGCTGAAATCAACAAAATAGAAACCAAAAAAACCATACAAAGAATTAATGAAACAAAAAGTTGGTTCTTTGAAAAAATAAACAAGATCGATAGACCCCTGGCAAACCTGACTAAAATGAGGAGACAAAAAACCCAAATTAGTAGAATTAGGAATGCAAAAGGGGAGATAACAACAAACACCATGGAAATCCAGGAAATCATCAGAGACTACTTTGAGAACCTATATTCAAATAAATTTGAAAATCTAAAAGAAATGGACAGATTTCTAGATACATATGATCATCCAAAACTGAACCAAGAGGAAATTAATCACCTGAATAGACCTATAACACAAAATGAAATTGAAGCAGCAATCAAGAGTCTCCCCAAAAAGAAAAGTCCAGGACCTGATGGATTCTCTGCTGAATTCTATCAGACCTTTAAAGAAGAACTGATACCAACCCTCCTTAAACTGTTCCATGAAATAGAAAGGGAAGGAAAACTGCCAAACACATTTTATGAAGCCACTATTACACTTATCCCAAAACCAGGCAAAGACACCTCCAAAAAGGAGAACTATAGGCCAATCTCCTTAATGAACATTGATGCAAAAATCCTCAACAAAATAATGGCAAACCGAATTCAGCAACACATCAAAAAGATTATCCACCACGACCAGGTAGGCTTCATCCCAGGGATGCAGGGGTGGTTCAACATACGAAAATCAATAAACGTAATAAACCACATTAACAGAAGCAAAGACAAAAACCACTTGATCATCTCAATAGACGCAGAAAAAGCCTTTGATAAGATCCAACATCATTTCATGATAAAAGCTCTAAGAAAACTAGGAATAGAAGGAAAGTTCCTCAACATTATAAAAGCTATATATGACAAACCTACAGCCAGCATTATACTTAACGGAGAAAAATTAAAACCGTTCCCTCTAAAATCAGGAACCAGACAAGGATGCCCACTATCTCCACTCCTATTCAACATAGTACTGGAATTCCTAGCCAGAGCAATTAGGCAAGAAGAAGGAATAAAAGGAATACAAATAGGTAAAGAAACTGTCAAAATATCCCTATTTGCAGACGACATGATCCTATACCTTAAAGACCCAAAAAACTCTACTCAGAAGCTTCTAGACATCATCAATAGCTATAGCAAAGTAGCAGGATATAAAATCAACATAGAAAAATCATTAGCATTTCTATACACTAACAATGAGCAAACGGAAAAAGAATGTATGAAAACAATTCCATTTACAATAGCCTCAAAAAAAATCAAATACCTAGGTGTAAACCTAACAAAAGATGTGAAAGACCTCTACAAGGAAAACTATACACTTCTGAAGAAAGAGATTGAGGAAGACTATAGAAAGTGGAGAGATCTCCCATGCTCATGGATTGGTAGAATCAACATAGTAAAAATGTCGATACTCCCCAAAGTAATCTACATGTTTAATGCAATTCCCATCAAAATTCCAATGACATTCATTAAAGAGATTGAAAAATCTACTGTGAAATTTATATGGAAACACAGGAGGCCACGAATAGCCAAGGCAATACTCAGTCAAAAGAACAATGCAGGAGGTATCACAATACCTGACTTCAAACTATATTACAAAGCAATAACAATAAAAACAGCATGGTACTGGCACAAAAACAGACATGAAGACCAGTGGAACAGAATAGAGGATCCAGATATGAAGCCACACAACTATGAGCAACTTATCTTTGACAAAGGAGCTAAAAATATACGATGGAGAAATAGCAGCCTCTTCAACAAAAACTGTTGGGAAAACTGGTTAGCAGTCTGCAAAAAACTGAAACTAGATCCATGTATATCACCCTATACCAAGATTAACTCAAAATGGATCAAGGATCTTAATATCAGACCCCAAACTCTTAAGTTGATACAAGAAAGAGTAGGAAATACTCTGGAGTTAGTAGGTATAGGTAAAAACTTTCTCAATGAAACCCCAGCAGCACAGCAACTAAGAGATAGCATAGATAAATGGGACCTCATAAAACTAAAAAGCTTCTGTTCATCAAAAGAAATGGTCTCTAAACTGAAGAGAACACCCACAGAGTGGGAGAAAATATTTGCCAATTATACATCAGACAAAGGACTGATAACCAGAATATACAGGGAACTTAAAAAACTAAATTCTCCCAAAACTAATGAACCAATAAAGAAATGGGCATGTGAACTAAACAGAACTTTCTCAAAAGAAGAAATTCAAATGGCCAGAAAACACATGAAAAAATGCTCACCATCTCTAGCAATAAAGGAAATGCAAATTAAAACCACACTAAGATTCCACCTCACCCCTGTTAGAATAGCCATCATCAGCAACACCACCAACAACAGGTGTTGGCGAGGATGCGGGGAAAAAGGAACCCTTTTACACTGTTGGTGGGAATGTAGACTAGTACAACCACTCTGGAAAAAAATTTGGAGGCTACTTAAAAAGATGGACATCGATCTACCATTTGATCCAGCAATACCACTCTTGGGGATATACCCAAAAGACTGTTACTCCAGAGGCACCTGCACATCCATGTTTATTGCGGCACTATTCACAATAGCCAAGTTATGGAAACAGCCAAGATGTCCCAGCACTGACGAATGGATTAAGAAAATGTGGTATCTATACACAATGGAATTTTATGCAGCCATGAAGAAGAACGAAATGTTATCATTCGCTGGTAAATGGATGGAATTGGAGAACATCATTCTGAGTGAGGTTAGCCTGGCTCAAAAGACCAAAAATCGTATGTTCTCCCTCATATGTGGACATTAGATCAAGGGCAAACACAACAAGGGGATTGAACTATGAGCACATGATAAAAGCGAGAGCACACAAGGGAGGGGTGAGGATAGGTAAGACACCTAAAAAACTAGCTAGCATTTGTTGCCCTTAACGCAGAGAAACTAAAGCAGATACCTTAAAGCAACTGAGGCCAATAGGAAAAGGGGACCAGGAACTAGAGAAAAGGTTAGATCAAAAAGAATTAACCTAGAAGGTAACACCCACACACAGGAAATCAATGTGAGTCAATGCCCTGTATAGCTATCCTTATCTCAACCAGCAAAACCCCTTGTTCCTTCCTATTATTGCTTATACTCTCTCTACAACAAAATTAGAGATAAGGGCAAAATAGTTTCTGCTGGGTATTGAGGGGGGGAGCGGGAGGGGGCGGAGTGGGTGGTAAGGGAGGGGGTGGGGGCAGGGGGGAGAAATGAACCAAGCCTTGTATGCACATATGAATAATAAAAGAAAAATGAAAAAAAAAAAAAAAAAAATAATAATAGATATGATTGAACATGAGAATTGTTTGGGCAGAATCAGTGGGAGTAAGGAGCAGGAAGAGAAGAGATACTGAGTTGTAAAGATGAAAGAGGATGGAAGTCCACTGTATTTATATACAGATATATACATATATACATTATATATATGTATACATAGATACACACACACACACACACACACACACACACACACACACACACATATACAGCATAATGAAACATGCCAAACACTGAAAGAGTTAGGGAGAAGAGGAAGAGGGAGAATGGGAATAAATTTAGAATGTGAACTTTTTCAAAGACACTGTATGCATGTATGGGATCACCACAATGAAACCCTTTGCATTATTGATAGATAAATAAAAATTTAAAAACCACAAACTTCAATTAAACACAGAAAGTAGAATTAAATATTTTGCATGTTTTCTGAAAATGCATGGCTTACCTTCTTATTTCTCAATAGTGTTTTTAGGGAACAAAAAACATTAATTTGATAAAGTCCTACTATTCAGTGTTTTCTTTTACATTTAAATTTATGTATATTCTCTGTAAGAACTCAAGTTACCTACTATAATTTTTATAACCTATAGTTATATATTTAATGCATTGAAAATCTTCACAGTTCTATATTTAATGCATTAGTTTATTATTTTATAATTAATTGTTGACCTTACAGGCAAAACTTTGACCCCTCCACACCTCCAGCCTGTGCAGAGCATCTCCACTTCACATTAAATGGAGAAACCAGGAGGGTCCCTGGGCCTCCGCCAGATGCCAGCGCCCAGATAGCTTGGGAAGATGCGGACCACAAGGTGAGCTAAGTGGCATGCGGTACTCCCACAGACAACCCTGGGCCAGATCAGCATAGCCCCCTGCACAGACAGACCCCCACCCAGGGAAAAAAAGAGAAACTGAGTAATAAGCAATAAGAACAATAAAGACATGTAGTGAAGATGGTTGGGTGCCTTGAGCACCAAAGAGAAGGGGAGGAGAATCCTTCCCAGAACTATAAATAAACAAGCCGGCCAGAGAAGGCAGGAGCAGCCAAACACACCCAGCAACCAACAGTGGGAAAGCTTGTAAAAGCAGTAGGAGGAGGAAAACTGTACAGGAGAGGGGGAAAGACCCATTTCCCACATGAGCTGTAAACAAACACGCTGGCCTGAGAAAGCAGGTGCAGCGTCACCTTCTCCAGTGTGCTTGCAAAAGAAAAAGCTTGTAGCAGCAGCTCGTGCACAGGAGAACTCTGAGTAAACAAAGCCTCTGCGGCCAAGTGAGTGCTAAGCTCACCCCTGAGATCTTAATAAATAACGCCGCCAGCAACAACAGACTGACAGCAGCAGGCAGGCAAGACTCAGCTACAGATAGCCATTCACAGAACTGTCTTCAGACTCTTTTTTTTTTCTTTTCTCTCTCCCTACCTTTGATGAGACAACAACTGAACTACACCTGCATGCTGAAAAACTTATTGAAACTATATTGCATTTGAACTTGGGACACTTTGTGGGGTTTTTTTGTTTTGTGTGGTTTTGTTTTATTTTATTTTTCCCCTTTGATGAGACAACTACAGAACAACATCTGATGCACCATCTCTAGGACTGGAGGCTGAGGGATGAACACCAAAATTATTAAGACTGAAACTTCATTGCATATGAACTTGGATTTTTTATATATTTTTTTTCATTTATTTATTTTTTATTTTATTTTATTTCTTTATTTTCAATGCTCTCTCTGTCTCACTAATGCTTTTTCAGCTTATGGTTGATTAGTTCACTGTCTCTCCCTGTTTATACTTTTTTTGTTTGCTTCTTTGTTTTGGTTTTTTCTACTTGTTTATTTGCTTTTCCCTTTTCCTTTAACTTCTTTGCTTTCCACCTCCTCTCACCCTTCCATTCTAAATATCACTAGTGCTATTATTACAAGCCAGAAAACACTTAATTGCACAGAGTACAGGGACAATAACAACACCAAGGGCAATGACGGGAAGACAGAAAAAACAGGGAAAGCAGTTTCCCCACAGCAAAAACATTAGTACAGGAACCAGAGGGGAATGAAGAAAACAGATACTCAGATCCAGACTCCAACAAAATGAAGGTAAACTGCCAAAGGACCCAATGAAGCCCACAAGGATAATCTAAAAGAAGATATACTACAGCTACTCAATGAGAATTTTATAGAGATGATACTGGATATGGTCAACCAAAATGTACAGGAGACACTCAAGAAATTCCAAGACAACAAAAATAGAGAATTTGAAAAAGCAAAAGAAGAAATAAAGGAAACCATAGAAGCACTGTATAAACGCCATAGTGAAACAGAGAACACAATTAATAAAGAGATAAATGAACTCAGGACAAAAATAGACAACATTAAAGAAGAAACGACCCAGGATATGCAAAACATCAGAAAAAAGAATGAAACAGAATTGCAAAACAAAACGGAAGGCCAAACCAGCAGAGTAGAACAAACATAAGACAAAATCTCAGAACTCAAAGATGAAATAGTAATTAAAGGAAAAACTGAAGAACTATTAGTTAAACAACTCAAGACCTGTGAAAAGAAAATGCAAGAACTCACTGACTCCATCAAAAGACCAAAACTGAGAATCATGGAGAAGAGGTGGAAGCAAAAGGAATGCGTAATATATTCAACAAAATAATAACAGAAAATTTCCCAAATCTAGAGAAAGATATTCTCATACAAATGCAAGAGGCCTGCAGAACACCAAACAGACCATATCAAAATAGAACTACCCCACAACCTATCATCATTAAAACAACAAGTTCAGAAACTAGGGAAAGAATATTGAAGACTGTAAGAGAGAAAAAACAAATAACATACAAAGGAAAACCCATCAAAATCACAGCAGACTTCTCAACAGAAACATTAAAAGCAAGAAGAGCTTGGGGAGAGAACTTCTGGGCACTGAATGAAAATAACTTCAACCCCAGGATACTCTACCCAGCAAAACTTTCATTCAAAATAGATGGAACAATAAAAGTCTTCCATGATAAGCAGAAACTAAAACAATATGTGACCACAAAGCCACCACTACAAAAGATTCTTCAGGGGATTCTGAATGAAGAAAGTGAAACCCAACATAACCATGAAAGGACAGGCAGCACCGAACTACAGGAAAAGAAAAAGCAAGAAAGTAGTGAGTAATGAAATTTAGGTACACACAATCAAACCTTCAAACAACTAAGACAATTAAATGACAGGAATCACCACATACCTATCAGTGCTAACACTTAATGCTAACGGACTTAATTCACGCATCAAAATGCACTGTTTGACAAAATGGATTAAAAAGGAAAATCCAACAATTTGTTGCTTACAGGAGACCCATCTCACCGACAGAAATAAACATAGGCTTAGGATGAAAGGCTGGAAGAAGATTTACCAAGACAATGGCCCCCGAAAACAGGCAGGAGTAGCAAAACTTATCTCTGACAAAGTAGACTTCAAACCTACATTGATCAAACGAGATAAAGAAGGACATTCCATACTAATAAAAGGGGAAATAGACCAAAAGGAAATAACAATTATCAACCTATATGCACCCAATGTCAACGCATCCAATTTTATCAAACATACCCTGAAAGACCTAAAAGCATATATAAATGCCAACACAGTGGTTGTGGGAGACTTTAACACCACATTATCATCAATAGATAGGTCATCCAAACAAAAAATCAATAAAGAAATCCAAGATCTAAAACATACAATAGATCAAATAGACGTAGTTGATGTCTACAGAACATTTCATCCAACTTCTACACAATATACATTCTTCTCAGCAGCCCATGAAACCTTCTCCAAAATAGATCATATCCTAGGGCATAAAGCAAGCCTCAGCAAATATAAGAAAATAGAAATTATACCGTGCATACTATCTGATCACAATGCAATAAAACTAGAACTCAACAACAAAAGTAAGACAAAAAACATGAAAACAGCTGGAAACTGAATAACTCATTACTTAATGAACAATGGGTTATTGATGAAATAAAAGAGGAAATTAAAAAGTTCCTGGAAGTCAATGAAAATGAAAACACAATCTTACGAGACCTATGGGACACAGCAAAGGCAGTCTTTAGGGGAAAGTTTATAGCTATGAGTGCATATATTAAAAAGACTGAAAGATCCCAAATCAATGACCTAATGAAACATCTCAAACTCCTAGAAAAACAAGAGCAAGCAAATCCCAAAACAAATAGAAGGAGAGAAATAATAAAAATAAGAGCTGAAATCAATGAAATACAAACCAAAAAAAATACAAAGAATTGATGAAACAAAAAGTTGGTTCTTTGAAAAAATAAACAAGATCGATAGACCCCTGGCAAACCTGACTAAAATGAGTAGAGAAAAAACTCAAATTAGTAGAATCAGGAATGCAAAAGGGGAGATAACAACAAACACCACGGAAGTCCAGGAAATCATCAGAGATTACTTCGAGAACCTATATTCAAATAAATTTGAAAATCTTAAAGAAATGGACACATTTCTAGATACATATGATCATCCAAAACTGAACCAAGAAGATATGAATCACCTGAACAGATCTATAAAACAAAATGAAATTGAAGCAGCAATCAAGAGTTTCCCCAAAATGAAAAGTCCAGGACCTGATGGATTCTCTGCTGAATTCTATCAGACCTTTAAACAAGAATTGATGCCAACCCTCCTTAAACTTTTCCATGAAATAGAAAGGGAAGGAAAATTGCCTAACACATTTTATGAAGCCAAAATTATACTTATCCCAAAACCAGGCAAAGACACCTCCAAAAAGGAGAGCTATAGGCCAATCTTCTTAATGAACATTGATGCAAAAATGTTCAACAAAATAATGGCAAACCAAATTCAACAACACATCAAAAAGATCATTCACCACGACCAAGTAGGCTTCATCCCAGGAATGCAGGGGTGGTACAACAAATGAAAATCAATAAACGTGATAAACCACATTAACAGAAGCAAAGACAAAAACCATTTGATCACCTCAATAGATGCAGAAAAAGCCTTTGATAAGATCCAACACCATTTCATGATAAAAGCTCTAAGAAAACTAGGAATAGAAGGAAAGTACCTCAACATTATAAAAGTTATATATGACAAACCTACAGCCAGCATTATACTTAACAAGAAAACCTGAAAGCATTCCCTCTGAAATCAGAAACTAGACAAGATTGCCCACTATCTCCACTCCTATTCAACATAGTACTGGAATTCCTAGCCAGAGCAATTAGGCAAGAAGAAGGAATAAGAGGAATATAAATAGGTAAAGAAACTGTCAAAATATCCCTATTTGCAGACAACATGATCCTATACCTTAAAGACCCAAAAAACTCTACTCAGAAGCTCCTAGACACCATCAATAGCTATAGCCTGGTAGCAGGATATAAAATCAACATAGAAAAATCATTAGCATTTCTATACACTAATAATGAACAAACTGAAAAAGAATATATGAAAACAATTCCATTTACAATAGCCTCAAAAAAAATCAAATAGCTAGGTGTAAACCTAACAAAGAATGTGAATGACCTCTACAAGAAAAACTATAAACTTCTGAAGAGAGAGATTGAGGAAGACTATAGAAAGTGGAGAGATCTCCCATGCTCATGGATTGGTAGAATCAACATAGTAAAAATGTCTATACTCCCCAAAGTAATCTACATGTTTAATGCAATTCCCATCAAAATTCCAATGACATTCATTAAAGAGATTGAAAAATCTACCATTAAATTTTATGGAAACACAAGAGGGAATGAATAGACAAGGCAATACTCAGTCAAAAGAACAATGCAGGAGGTATCACAATACCTGACTTCAAATGATATTACAAAGCAATAACAACAAAAACAGCATGGTACTGGGACAAAAACAGACATGAAGACCAGTGGAACAGAATAGAGGACCCAGATATGAAGGCACACAACTATAACCAACTTGTCTTTGACAAAGGCAGTAAAAATATATGATGGAGAAAAAGCAGCCTCTTCAACAAAAACTGCTGGGAAAACTGGTCAGCAGTCTGCAAAAACTGAAACTAAATCCATGTATATCACCCTATGCCAATATTAACTTAAAATGGATCACGGATCTTCATGTCAGACCACAAACTCTAAAGTTGATATAAGAAAGAGTAGGAAATTCTCTGGAATTAGTAGGTATAGGTAAGAACTTTCTCAATGGAACCCCAGCAGCACAGCAACTAAGAGATAGCATAGATAAATGGGACCTCATAAAACTAAAAAGCTTCTGCTCAATAAAAGAAATGGTCTCTAAACTGAAATGAACACCCACAGAGTGGGAGAAAATATTTGCCAGCTACACATCAGACAAAGGCCTGATAACCATAATATATAGGGAACTTAAAAAAATAAATTCTCCCAAAACTAATGAACCAATAAAGAAATGGGCAAGTGAAGTAAACAGAACTTTCTCAAAAGAAGAAATTCAAATGGCCAAAAAACATGAAAAAATGCTCACCATCTCTAGCAATAAAGGAAATGCAAATTAAAACCACAGTAAGATTCCACCTCACCCCTGTTAGAATAGCCATCATTAGCAACACTACCATCAACAGGTGTTGGTGACGATGTGGGGAAAAAGGAATCCTCTTACACTGTTGGTGGGAATGTAAACTAGTACAACCACTCTGGAAAAAAATTTGGAGGCTACTTAAAAAGCTAAACATTGATCTACCATTTGATCCAGCAATACCACTCTTGGGGATATACCCAAAAGACTGTGACACAGGTTACTCCAGAGGCACCTGTACACCCATGCTTATTGCAGCACTATTCACAATAGCCAAGTTATGGAAACAGCCAAGATGCCCCACTACTGACGAATGGATCAAGAAAATGTGGTACCTATACACAATGGAATTTTATGCAGCCCTGAAGAAGAATGAAATGTTATCATTTGCTGGTAAATGGATGGAATTGGAGAACATCATTCTGGGTGAGGTTAGGCTGACCCAAAAGACCAAAAATCAGATGTTCTCCCTCATATGTGGACATTAGATCAAGGGCAAACACAACAATGGGATTGAACTTTGATCACAAGATAAAAGCGAGAACACACAAGGAAGATATGAGGAAAGGTAAGACACCTAAAAAATTAGTTAGGATTTGTTGCCCTCAATGCAGAGAAACTAAAGCAGATACCTTAAAAGCAAGTGAGGCCAATAAGAGAAGGGGACCAGGAACTAGAGAAAAGGTTAGATCAAGAAGAATTGTTACCTAGAAGGTAACACAGAAGCACAAGAAATTAATGTGAGTCAACTCCCTGTATAGCTATACTTATCTCAACTATCAAAAACCCTTGTTCCTTCCCATTATTGCTTATACTCTGTCTTCAACAAAGTTAGAGATAAGGGCAAAGTAGTTTCTGCCGAGTATCGAGGGGGTAGGGGGAGGTTGGGGGGTGGGCTGGGTGGTGAGGGAGGGTTGGGAGCAAGGGGGAGAAATGACCCAAGCATTGTATGCACATAAAAAATGTAATTGTTTATGAAATGAGCTAAACATTGTTCATTTTTTAATATGGAGTTTTAGTGATTCAGGCAAAAATTTTTTAAAACACATTACACTCACAGAATAAATTTTAGTTGTATATCCTGCCTACATATTATATTGGTCAATATAGTTTTATATTATCTCTTAAAATTATACAATACATGACCTCTGATTTTGAAATGAAATTACTCATACTGGTTCTATTAAAATTGTAGTGGTATGCCCCCTTCCAGTCATAATATTGGCAATTTGTTTTCTCTTTCAGTTTTTCTCAATCAGTCTTTCCAGAATTTTACTAATATTTTTAATTTTTCAAAGAATCAATTCTTGATTTTTAAATTCTTTCTAATGGTGGTCTATATGATTGCTTCCAGTGTTATCTTCCTTACTTTTAATTTTACTCTGTGTATTATGTGATCTTTTTTTATACCCTCTTAATGTGGAAGTTTAAATTATTCTATCATTTTGCTTTCTTACTGTGGACATTCAAATTCATATGGAATATTTTCTAAAAGTTTCTTCATTTCTTCTTTGAATGTGAGTTATTCATAAGTATGTTACTTAGTTTTCAAACATTTGAAGGTTTTCTAGATATTTTGTCATAATTCATGTTTAAATGCTCCTCTCAGTTTCCAATTTAGAGATTATAGAGTTCATAGTCTGAGATTACAGAGTTTTTAAATTTTATTGATAAATTTTTAAACCAAGTAAATGTTCTCCTTTAATAAATATTATGTATGCTTATTGAAAATGCTGTAAATAGTGTGGTCTAATAGTTGCTTATATTAAATATATTCATTGTTCAATTTTCATTGTCATCTCTAACTTGTCTATTCTTTAATTAATGACCAGATGACAGTAAAATAAAGATTTAATTATGATTGCTTTAACTATAGTTTGTTTTATCTTTGATTGTAGATTTGGATTTGTCTATTTCTTCACTTAGTTTTGAGAATATTTTTGTTGTTACTAAGTATGTCATTATTTAATGATATTATAAATTCTTAATTGTCATTTAGTATTATTAAACATTTCTAATTTTTTTCTGGTAGTATTTCCTGCTTGAAATTCTATGGCCTCTGATAAGAGCATATACTTATCAATTTATATATATACACACACACATATATATATATATATACACATACATACATAGAGAAACATATAAATATATGTGTATACATACAGTCAAAACATACATTTTTGATATTTTACTTAACCTGTATTTATATTTATTGTGACTTACATGTAAAGAGTGCATCCTCAATATTTGTTTTTATGTAATTTAATAGCCTCCATATTTCAAATAGAAGAATTGGCTGTAATAATATTAATATTCAAACCTATGCCTCCAGTAGCCATATGTAGTTTGAAGTCACAGTTTTATTATGTGGTTGCCAAATTGCTAAGAAAGACAAGTGAATATTTATTCAATTGAAATTTGAAGGTTAACTTTTAGTATAAAAATGGGAAGTACATTTTTTACTATCAATAATTTGTTTATGTTAATATTCACATTTGTGTTAATGTCTCATCATAAAGTATCTCTCAGGACCTTTTGTATGTATAAAATTCTTATAAAATTCTCTTTATCTAGTCTTTACCTAGTCTCCTGTTCTACAAATGTTCAATATTAAGTAAGGCAAAAAGTCCTAAAACATTTTATATTACATATAAGTTGTAAATGTGTTAATAGCTAATTCTTTATATGAATATGTGTAATTTTAAACCAATTAAACAGAAAAATACTCTTGGTATATTAACAAGATGATAAATACTTTTGCACATTTTATGTTCTTGGTACCATGATAATATTAGCAATTAATGTGAGAATTTTATCTATAGTTTATTCTTAATTATTTTCTTATAATTTTGTCACTATTAGCCTACTAATTTTACTTAGTGTCTTATTAATAGTGCAATTTGAACATGTTTATGTCTTTTAATTTTTAAGTAATACAAATATGAATTTATCATATTTCAAATTGTTAAAGTGATTATTTTGTTTTTTATGAAAGTACATTTGTATTTTACCTGGCATCTGGCTTCATTTTCTCTGAAAGTTAACATAAAATGTTTGATGACTTTATTATACATGACAAAATTATTTTGTAATGATCAAAAGAATAGTAATAGGATTATAAAATTGCCAAGCCTATGAAATCAAAATCTCAATTATTTGCCTGAACAAAATTAACACACTTGGAGGTTCAATTTTATGGTATGTACAGAATTTCATTCTATATTTACCCTATCGGGTTTGTTTACAGTTATATTATGGTACATTATATTATTTTATGACTATATTTATCATAATATTCATAGTTAACTTAATTACTTAAAGTCATTCACCCATTTTTGTAAAAGTGAAATAAAATATGGCACAAAATTCACAAATATTATGCATTTAAAAGTTCAAAATTACATTAAATAACACAAGCCAAGCCAAATCTTAAACTGTTACTGAATATTGCCCTAAAGCAAATACACAAAATTCTGCAAACTTTGTTGTTAAATATATTATAAACAACTGGAAACATTAAGAACTGAATTTGAAGAAATATTCATACAAGGTTCATTTTTGGAATAATGGCATTAAAAAATTTAATTGATAAGCTCCTGAGTGTACATATATCACAATGTACAAAGTTCCCCCATATTTTATATCAGCTGCTATAGAAGATAGTTTATGCTCAATTTTTCCTAAGTATAGCACTTTTGCTCCACCATCTTAGTTCTACCATGCATATAAATGATCAATGTCTTATAAAGTTAGACAGATTATAAAGTTGAAAAGCTTAGAAGTTATTGATTAGTTTGATCTTACTCAGAGTATGCTTTTAGAATAAATATTTTGAATTTTTCTCTAAATCAAGAGGAGAAAACTGGAAGATAAAGACATCACTAAAACTCACCCCCACAAAAATGTCTGAGGGCCATGTAAGCTAGTAAAACCATTATGGAAAACAATATGGAGGCTTCTTGAAGAACTAAAAATAGATCTGCCATATGATCCAGCAATACCACTCCTAGGGATATATCCAAAAGAATGTGACTCAGGTTATTACAAAGCCACCTGCACACCTATGTTTATTAAGACACTATTCACAATAGCCAAGCTATGGAAATAGCCAAGGAATGGATTAAGAAAGTGTGGTATCTCTACATAACGGAATTTTATTCAGCCACAAAGTAGAATAAAATTTTGTCATTCACAGGTAAATGGATGGAACTGGAGAACATCCTCTTAAGTGAAATTAGTCAGGCTCAGAAGGCCAAAAATCACATTCTCAGATTATAGACCTAAAACAAATGCAGTGATATTATTGGACACAGATCACATTCTTCACACTGGAGGGAACAGGGCACAGGAAGGAAAACCGAAAACTTGAATGTGGTTGATATGCTCACTGTATAGAAATAAATACAGTAATCTTAAACTGGCCTAGGCCACTATGGGAAAGGGACTAGGGAGTAGTGATGAGGTTTGGTAGAGATGAACCAGTTTGGATAGTAATACATACATACATGGAAACAACACAAGTAATCTCCCTATATAGCTATCTTTGTCTCAAACTCGCAAAGATGCCATGTTTTTCTTATTATCTTTTATGTTTTTTCTTCTACAAAATTGGAAAACAGGAGGGCAGAATATATTCTGCCTGGAGGCAAGGGAGGAGGGTAGCATGGGGGGCGGGTATGTGGTGCAAATAATGTATACACATGTAAGTAAATGCAAAAATGATACCTGTTGAAACTGTGCCAGGAATCAGGGAGGGAGGATGAAAGAGAGCAGTAGAGGGGTTGAATTCAAGTATGATGTATTTGATATATTGTAAGAACTTTTGCAAATACTCTGATGTACCCACCACCCAGCACAACAACAATAAAAAAAAAATGTCTGAGGGCATTTTTCTTGTGCTATATAAGTAGCATACATTCACTTGTGATCCATCTGACTTCATAAATTACACATGAGAAAACTTAAGTAACCTACATAAATTCACACGTTGAATATGTTGGACTCAAACTCATGATTATTAGAGCCTGAAACCTATTCTCATACTGCATTGCAATATGATTCTTAATACAGTTGAAATAAAATTTCTGTATTTTTAAAACTGTGGCTTGACCTTGGGCTTTATGACAACACCTATGTCATTTGGGAGCAGGCAGCCATTGTTCTTCATTCTCTCACTAAAACTACAAAAAATATGAGTGTATTTCTGCCAGGATGCATTCATTCGCCAGTTCAAAAAATAGTTGGTGTGATAAAAATTTATTGGACGCCATGGTAGGAGGTAGAAATACAATATCTTTGTATTTGTATTTGTATTTGTGCAAATTGTTTGTAGAAGAATCTAATAACACAAAAGTCTAGATATTCATGTAAGAAAATGATTCCAATACATTTTGTCATTGGTATTATAATGGAAACATATCTGTGTGATGTTTTTGCTATTTCTGTTTGAGATAGGATGTTACTGTATATGTTAGGTGTCCTGGAACACAAGACC
The DNA here is from genome assembly GCF_047511655.1 of Castor canadensis. NCBI lineage: Eukaryota > Metazoa > Chordata > Mammalia > Rodentia > Castoridae > Castor > Castor canadensis. The sequence continues at coordinate 60,124,416 of NC_133386.1, forward strand.
CTCCTGCCTCAGCTTCCCAAGTGTTAGGGATTATAGGACTCTGCCCCATCTCCAAGCCTGGTTGATTTTAAAAGGATGATCCTGTCAGCATTTTTGAGATATATTTAAGGGAAGATGAAACTAAAGACAAGAAACTGTTAGTGTATCATTTCTAAACAAAAGCAATGGTAGAGGTAATAGAAAGAGGTATATTCAAAAATACTTTGGGAAAATTAATGTAATTAATGATAATTGAGCTAAGAGGTGATAGAGATTAAAGTTTGAATTATAATTCTCACAGATATGTTGCATATCTGTTTCCTCTCAAGCAATTATGTCTTACTGGCTCTAACTCCCTAAATTAGGGAAGTTAGTTCTCAAAGTTGTTCAAATTTCTTCATCTCCATTTTTATTGGTTTTACATTTTTTTTGTTTTGATCTTCCTTGCAGAGGCTTGGCAGTGACCTACCTTTTCTTTTTTCTCTTTTTTATAGATTTCAATCTATAAAAACCTATCTCACACTCATGCTGCCATATTTTTCAAAGATCTGAATATAACCAAATCACTCCCACTTAATATTTCAATAACTATGCATTCCCTAATGGGTAAATTAAAACACCTCAGAACAATGTTCATTTAAGAGCTTTCTTTCCTCCCTTCATATAAATTCATACCTCAGCTATGAACTTTGGGACATATTTAAGCTTTCACAGCTTTCTGAATAAAACATGGTCTTGTGCCCCCTTCCCTCTTGAAATTTATCCTCCTACTGATAATGTTCACCACTCCAACTACCACCACTTGCATGATTGGTTAGTTCATCCTATCAGGCAGCTCCTGGGAAGGCTTTCTCCATTCCTGCTTTCAGGTGCTGCCTCTTGGTTAGATGTATGCTCTCTAAGGTTGGTAACTCTTGTACAAGCCTATAGGAGCACTTTCACATAGTATTGTTATCTGTTAATTGTATTTCATTTAGATTTTTTAGCCTATTACATTGCTTAGTGGTGACCTTCACCAAGATGTAGAATATAGGAGGATGTGATTTGGGGAAAATCTATAAATGGCCAATGAAAATTACATGAAAATATCTAGCAATTAGAGAAATAGTCTATATTTCATATACAAAGGTAGAAATCATCCAAATCTATCTAACAATGAAGCTGAATAAAATGTGGAGTGGTAGTATGATAAGAAAGAAAAGAAGCAGAAGGTCACTATATGACTTCTTGGTCTCAATCCAGTCCAAAGTGTAAAATTCAAAACCTAAATAAATGATACACTAATGTAACACTTTCTATGCCTTCATGACACTGGTTTAGCTATATTAATGAAAATTTTCATATTGTATTTTCTTAATACGATTTAATTTCCTAAATTTTCTTTTTTTTTTTTTTTTTTTTTTTAAGAAGATGAAGTAGTATTCCTTTAAGATTGTAAGTGTCCGGTACCTGTATGTTTTTACTTTTATTTATTTTTTGGCAGTACTGGGGTTTGAACTCAGGGCCTCATGCTTGCCAGGTAGGCATTCTAATACCTGAGCCACTCCACCAGCCCTCCTAAATTTTCTATAATACTTTAGGATCACTAAATCATCTGTATAGCCTTCTCTGCCACCCTCTGCTCATTTTTACCTACTGAGATTTAATGACTAATTAGTGACTTATTATTCTTAGATACCACTATTCATATATTTTTACAAAAATATTTGTTGACAGTCTAAGTCATGAACTTGTATTATAGACACAAAAAAACAAGTTATGTGAAGGACAGGATATTATCTGTCAAATGGCTACTGAAAATCTAAGAAGGATTTTTCGCTACAGCAGACATAAGAAATGTTTCCAGTAGGAAAATCAGCAAAATAGGTGTATGTTGATGTAAAGCCCTTCATCTAAAACATTTTTTAAGACAATAACCTCATGAAATACCTATAATAGATTTTTGGTTCCCTTTATTGACACAGCAAATAATTGGAATGATAAGTAATTAATAATAATAAATAACTGGAAAACTAAAAGTTGATCACATAAATCTTCTAATAAAATCTTTAGTGTTCCTATAGCACTTAGGAAAAATATTGAATATTTATGACTGAATATCAAATTTTATCTTTTGTAATTTTTTGGCCTTGCTCCCTTTGTTTTGGCTACATATTTCTATCTTCCCTGACTTGGTGATTTCATGTTTGCTATTCCCTGGGTTGTACTTACTGAACACTTTCTTCCTCCCTATCTCTTCTAATCCACTTCTTTTTTTGTAGTTTAAGTTAAACCTAAGATTTCACTTATTCATAACATTGGAAAATCAAAGACTACTCTTCACAGTGGGAAAAAAGGTTTATCAAGTTCTGTTTTGGAAACAACTCAATTGAGAGGGTGAAGAGTAGATTAGGAAGCAAACTGCTGAAAATGGGAAAAGTGGATAACAGGTGCTTGTATTAGAAATGCAATGTGCAAGGAGCATCTTGCCTCTGTTCATGCATGCATCGAAAACAAAATGTTTGAGGATTTTTGAGTGTTTCCTTCTATGGATCCTTCATAATATTCCTTCTGGGGAAGAAACCATAGTTCATAAATATTTCAAAACTTGAGGGTCAGCGCAGTCATTAAAACATATGTGAGCCAGCAAACATTGAGTAAATAAATAATAAATAATGTTATAAGGATATCTATGTCCATCCATGGGAGCTATTAGAATGTATTAAGTAATATCCTGGGAGAAAGACCAGAAAATAGGTGACTTTTTACATGAATAAAAAAATCAAAAATTACAGATAAAAAATCTAGAGCACAGCACAAAATAAATATAAAGAGTATATATACAAGAATGATGAAAAACAAACTGGCATGGTAAATCCAGTCCTGAGAGGAAAAATTTAAAAACAACATATAATGCTATAAGAAGTGATATCGAAAGACTGAAGCCAATAAAAATCACAGGTGGGTTGAAAATATTCCTTTTCAAATGAGGAAGAGACAAGGATGTTTACTGTTATCTACCATGTTCAACATTAGAGTGGAGTCATGCAAAATGAGGAAAAGAGAAAATTGAAAACAAGATCAAATGTAGAAATTGATAGTTTCCATATTTATGCTTATATAGAAAATAAAAAATAATCTAGAGAAAAACATGTAGAAATAAAGGAAGAGTTTAGCAATGTGGCTGAGAACATAAAGTATATGTATATATATATATATGTGTGAATGTGTATGCGTACACGTAAATCAATTGCATTCTTATATCAAGCAACAAACAACCAAAAACAGCAGTAAGTTAAATAAATATGTGTGAGAATTTCAGCAAAAAATTGTAAAGAACATGAATACTCATAAATATAAATACAATATGAAGCAAATATAAATTCTTTCCACATTAATACAAAGAATCAATTTCATTCCAATTAAAACTATTTTTACACATGTGTATGAGTATATATTAGTGAAGACAAAGAAGAAGAAAGGGATTTTCCCTGTCAGCACAAATGCCTTATCACAGTGCAATAGTAATTAAGATAGTGATGTGCTGGCATAGTGAAAGATGAATTAACAGAAGAACATAAAGCTCACTATCATGTACATATGAAACATTGATATATTCTAGATGAAGCATCTCACAGGTAACTGAGATTAAGCAGATATTATTCAATAATTAAGCAAGAGAAAAGGGTTATACTTACATATAAAAATAAATGCTCTTGCATTTAAATAAAAAAATGGAATTAAAATTGAAATTTAAAGTTAAATCAATTTTTCATAAAGACATACATTTAAATACAATTCATTAAAGAAAGTACCTCTTAAAGTTCTAGACATGCTAATGATAAATTGATATCATGATAAACTGGGCAACGTTAAATTAGCAACGCTGTTTTCAACAAAACCCACTATAAGAAAGTGAAATTGGATAACACATTGAGGGAAGATACTTATAGAATATACAATCAAATAATAAGTTAAGCAATATCAATCATAGTGAGGCTCCAAGAGATTATTTTTAAAAGTTGGTAAATGAAATATTAGATGAAAGATTTCAATAGCTATTTCACAGAATATAAAACACATTCAGCTAACAGACATAGGGAAGTATCAGTAACATTATTCTACAGCAAAAGGCAAATTAAGATCACAATGACATTTGCATACATTTGGTGAACAAAATTAGAAGCAAGATCTGACAATGCTGAGAGCTGGAGAAGAATTATATCATCATAGTTTCTTGACATTTTGATCATTAAGTTGGTGATTGGTAAGGGACTTATCAATGTAGAATAGAGCATTGATAAATCTTGAGGCTGAAGATATGTATTTCTAGGAAAAATTTTATCCCAGAAATATCCTAAGACATATACAAAGATGAACATTCTAACACAATTAAAGAATTTTTAAAAATTCCTAATATCCAATTACTGAAGAGCAAATAACTGAAGTATAATAAGTATAGTCAGGATATAGTATATAGCAGTGAAAAATAATGAGCAAAAACTATCAGAATACACTTGAATATCTCTTAGTAACATAAGTTTTTCTAAAGGTAATCTAGAGTATTATATTATATTTATGCTCTATCATCTCTCTCTCCTTTCTTCAAATTCTTATTTTTACTGCTTAGTGCTGGAAAGAATGAAGAAGGAAGATGAACATAATGAGTTTACTGAAGTTTAGGAAAGGTGAGGACCTGGAGTACAAAGGAGAGTGAACAGTGTTCCTGTGGACATGAGAAAATGTAGAAATAAGAGCTTTTGTCCACAGATGGTAATCATACAGTTTAATACCTGGAGATGAGGGTTCATTTGTTGCGGTACTGAAGGAAAAGATGTAGCTGGGCCTGTTCAGCTCTAAAATGACCTTGGAGCAGAAGACAGTACAGTTGTTGCGTCACTATTGAGTATCACAGTTGTTTCATGTTGTTGTGAATTGCTTTAAGCATTTGTGTTACTTTCTAGAATCTTATTTCATAGTTCAAGAATTTCTATGAAAATTTGAAGGAATATTCTATTGCTGTGTGTAGCTATTAAATGACCTAAACAGTGGGAGCTGCACATCAACATTCTGTCACAAGCTAAGCCCTAGCCTACAGTAGACAGCTGCTAAAAAGCATGTAAACATCTGCATACCTTCACCCCAGTATGCAAGCTTGGCTGACCAGTAACAGTGATGTATTCATTTGAAACCACTCAAAAACACAGCCATTTCAGCAGGGCCTGCTCTTCCTGTCCAAACCCATATATCTCTAAAAAGCTAGAGAGATACAATCTCTATATGAGTAAGGATCAGGCATGTCTTCTGTAGAGATGACACACATTGGCAAGACTTTCTAGGCCACCATCAATCACATTAAGCCCCTGAGTAAGCTTCCTAATTGTACAGCATGGCAAGATCAAAATATTGTATGGGTCATTGTTACTCAAAGCAATGATGGGAAGATCGAACTAAGAATCCTCTCTGCCTAGATTTGGCAATCAATATGAGATTCTGGCCCATGTTCCAGGAAGATGTAACAGTAATGTCAGCTTGAATCCTGCATCAGAAATGGGCAAGCTGCCAGCAGGTGCTAGCCCCAGTTCTCTCCATATTTATAACAAAAGTGACACTATTGTTCTTATGGAAGCATGGAAAAATGGTGACTTTTTAAAACATCATAGTTCTATTTCTGTTGCCATGTATTCTGTATTTCCTTTACAAGCTTATCCTTCCTCCCCAGTTATTAAAGTTAGAGAGAGTAAAAACTTGGTCCTAGGCTCTCATCTCTTCTTACATGGCAGTTTTACTGAGGCAATATTAATTATATTCACTACTGAAATTATTATCTTAAAGAGAGTGACATTAATATTTATAAATTTATTCCAGATTCTAGCTCTAACTTTTGCATATATAATCAATTTCCTACAAGAAATTTCCAACATGGATTTTTAGAGATCTCGTCACAATTTCAAAGAGTAAAAGCATCCTTTTCCTTATTATTTCTACTTTATTCTATTTCCTATTTCAATAGTTGAGATTATCAACTTGAAAAAATCATACATGTGGTACACATTTGTGTAACATAGCTGGCATGGCTACTTCATATGAAGCCAGTTTTCCTCATCTTTAAAACTGCAATTGCCTGCTGAGACCCTTGATGGAGGTCAAGACCTTGAACCTAGATCCTGCTGAATGACCCTGATGGTGATCAAGTAAGAGACCTCATGGTAAGAAGGAACTGAAAGATTGAAGCAGCATGGATTATGAAGTACACAGAAAGATCAATAGCCATTGAAAATCACTCAAAAAACCTGCAACAGAATTTTCATCAAGAAATAAGCCTTTACTTTCATATGCCATAAATATGTCATTGTTATTTTTAGTCATGTTGAAATATATTCGTTAAGGTAAGTGGACTTATTTTGGCTGAGTTATGACACTTGCAAGACTTTAAACACATATATTTAATTTCCCCTGTTAATAGTTTCTGCATTTATAACACAATGGTGAACTTTGTCCTTGCCTCTTAGGGTTTCTCCAAGAATTGGAGGACATAACTTAATAAAGTTATGACATTAAAGTTATCAACCAACACTGTCTTTCACTTCCTCAAATATATGCCAAGTCCCCTACTGTCACTTGGCTTTACATGAAGCACTCATGTAGCTGATGCATGACAAGTGTTCAGCAATCTTTACATTTTCCTGCTGAATATCCTTTAAACCTATTTCTAGTCATTTTCAATCCTACCAATTGAATCAAATCTAAACAAAAGTATCTTTCTGAACTATTACTGATGGAGCCTCCTAGCTAATCTCATATCCACTCCAGTACCTATTTAAACCTTTTGACAGACTGCATACCCTGTGCTTTTGTGTTTCATCAACATTGTCTTTCATTTCCTCAAATACCTGCCATGCTCCCTCATATTCCATAACTTTTCATATAATATTACATATTCTATATTACAAGAATATTTTGGATGCTCAGGAAACTTTCTGTTTTGCTTAGTGTCTTACAATCCATCATTCATATCCCAAGGCAAATGTCATTTTTCTGGGAGGTCTACTCTATGAGTTCTAGAGTTAAGTAACGTTCCTTTATTACAAATGCTCATAGAACACTATACTTTCCTATACTTTCACTTTCCATTATCTGTGTGAAATAAGCTCAATTGCACCTTCTTGTAGTCATTTAAACAAAAGCTAAATAGTTGTTGATTTGACAGTTTCGCCCTGTTTTAGTAAGACTCTTTTTGTGTACAAAGGCAATTGTTAGAATGCTGTTTATTTCTGTTCTGTAAAAAATAAGAAGCTTAAAAAGAAAAGGAGCACTGGTGAGGACAAAGGGAAAATGTGAAACAAAAGCAAATAGTAGGAGTCACAGAAAAACTTAAGTAAATTTATAGTTCCCGTTTCGCATATAATGGGAAGTTACTAAAATTAGTAACAGGATGGGAGTATTATACTAACATCATGGCTTATGTCTTTGTATGTAAAAGAATTCTATCTTCTGCCTATGTTGGAAAGTAAAATTATGTATTTCTGAGGGTAAGATACAAAACAACAATATATTGCATTGTACCAATAAATACTTCTCTGTGCATTCTTTATAAATATATAACTTTTTCATATCTTCAACTTCTAAGTTGAACTGCTGGACCCACAATGAGGGAAGTGTCATCATGCAACAAAATCGGATTAAAAGGAGCATTTCTGGTGAATGCACTTTTCAGTTTGTATTTATGCATCGAGTAGCATTTCGGATTAAGGTCAGGGTCCTTCTCTAGACTCTAAACTATGACAGCAAACACCAGGTCTCTTTTTATCATAATTACCTACTCATTATCTACCACGAAGTCTGATTTATAATGTATATTCATTGATTTCTTAACCTAAACCACTTGGGTGCATACTTAATGGTGTCAGGGCTCCAGACAACTGTAATCATGGTGTCCAGGTTTTTAAAGAAAGAAATGTCTTGGAATAAAAGTAATACTTAGAATAGGGAGATGTTTATTTATAACTAAATGAAAACTGTTCTGCAGAACAAAGATGTTGCTGACTCCTTCCTTTCTTATTAAGTTTCAATGCACGTAGACAGAAAACCCAAGTTACCATTAGGGAAAGACATGAGGGAGCAGGTTATTTATAGTTGGTACAGATAACAAGCAAAGTAAGGTGTCAACATAACAAGGTAGAGATTGGGAAACTGGAATGAGAGACTAGAAATAACCGGGAATGACAGAGATTGCAATTTGTTTTCTGCTATCTACTTACACATATTCTTCATGACTTTTAGCTGGGGCACCGCAGCCTGAATTAACAGCTACATTTCCCAGTCAACCTTCCAGTTAGGTGGGTATAGGCTTAATTTCTGGTCAATAAATGGTACAACTTGTGGAAAGGATCTTTACAGGGAAAGAGCAAGACTGTTTTTCTTCCCTGTAGCCTTGCCTTGGGTAGAAATGTGTACACAACGTCTGGAGCTATAGCAGCTATCATAAGCCACATAAAGGCCTTAAATTAGAAGCTGAAATAAAAGGTAAATGTTAAATATCATTTCAAATGTTAGACAAAATATATTTAGTGTGTGTTTTATTTAGCTTTGTAACTGATGGGTTTTGATTAAGGTGAGAGGAATTTAAGTTTTTCAGTGGGTTAATGATATTTGATTAGATATTATTAAATACTACAAATTAACCTTAAGGTTAACTGTGTGGCTAATTGAGAGTGGTATAGTTTTTGGAAGTATAATATTATAGAAATCTCCAGTTGATGCACAGGAAAACAGTAATTATCCCTTGTAAAGAAGCAGAGGTATATTTTCTGAAATTTCTTTTAAATTAGGCTCATGATAAATGTGAAGGCAAGACATAAGGTAAGGCAACACATTAAAGATGATTTTTAAAATCGTATACTTCTGGGTGGTTCAAAAGTGTTCCTTATCTATATCATAACATGTTTCTTGAGCTTTATAAAATTGAAGTTGAAGTATTTTGAATTAGACCTTAGTCCTGAGAATATAAATTACATGGCTTCTAAATTTGGGATTATTTGACAGATGCTAAAGTGGAAATATTCCTCATTTCAGAAATATTCTTGGACTCCATTTTGCACAGTATTTTTATGAAGTTCAATTCATTTGAATTGTGAACGTATCTTACTAGAATAGAGTAAGAAACATATATTTGGCAAGAGGAAAATATTAATTTTTAATTATAAATAAAAGATCACTTCCATCTCCACTCTGCATAAACCAGAGTAGTTACACTTTTAATTTGCTTTTTGTACTAGATTCCTGCATAATACTTTGCTTAAAGAAAGGGTTTTTATTCCAGGTGAGAGTGAAAGATTGAATATATGCATTGAATTTTGTTTCCTACTCAACCACAAAAATTATAGTAATGGAATTTTTTTATTGTATGAAGTTCAAGAAAAAAGAGAATAAAATAGGAGGAAATTTGAATACAAATCTGGAAGTAAAAAAATAACATGAAGAAGTAATAAGTAATCAGACTTGAGGAAAGCAGACTTCCAAATGGGCCAACTGAAAAGATGAGAATTAATTATTACAGAATCCTCAAAAGGCACAGGAATTAGCTACACCAAGTACATTAATAGCTAGTAGAATAAGTGAGAGTATACAATAAGAATTTGTTGAATGTATTTTTAAAATAGTGGATTTTTATATTTGCTCTCCTTCTACCAGCTTAACAAAATTCTAGGAAATGGTTCTTTTTTAAAAAGTTGAAAATATTTCATTTGTTAAAATTGGCATATAAAAATTATACATATTCTTTTAAAAATTGTTCATATTTTTGAATGAGAAAATGAAAGATACTATGTAGTTGAAGGACTAAGTTTAAAGATTAAAGCACAGTGATGAAGTGACATTAGTTATTCTGAATGCAGAATACAGAAATACCAAACTCTTAATTAATAGGTACTGGAATAATGTCAAGATATTTATCTCTAGGTAGGAAGTTAAATGGCTCTTTTCATGGAACTCTAACAGGCTCAAGGAAGCAGATCCAAAGACATGGAAATTTCAAAGTATTCTTTAATAAATATCACATTGATTTATGGTAATACTAGAATTAAATAAGTATTCTCCACCCTCCTGTCATACTCAAAGAGTTCCCAAATCTGATTTTAGTTTTTCTTTTGTCATCATAATCAGGTTTCTAACAAGCATCTGAAGAAATTCACTGATATAGAAGATATAAAGTCAAATAAGATAATAGAAAGAGAAATAACTGGGACAAAATATCTTTTCAGGAAGACCTATCAAAAAATGCTATTAATATATTTAGAGCTATGAGAAATTGCCACAGTTATTGCATAACAACTCATAAATTAATGCATTTTGCCAGAAATGAGGAACTCAATACAATTTTCCAAGATAGAGATGAAAGAAATAAAAATGGGAGAGCAGAGACAAATTTAGATATAAAAGTTCAAGTTCCAATGTCAAAAGAAAAACTGTTTAGAGTGAAGGTAAAAAACAAGAAATGGGGTACAATAACCAAAGAAATAGTCCAGTATGATTTCCTGAAACTTAAAGACAAGAGTAGCTAAATTGAAAAGTTCAGCAAGAACCTAGTACAAGGGATGAAGACAGATCCATGCTATGACTGGCGTGGTCTGGGATACTAAAGACAAAGAGAAGATCATACAAACTCAAGAGAAATCGTGTAAAAAGAAATAATCACACACAAAGAACCAAGGATCTATGTGGTTTCAGGTTTTCCAGAGTTGGAGGAGAAAAGGGAGAAAGAGAAAGAGAAGGAGAAGAAGAGAGTGATATGAAGAAGTAGAAGGAGGAGAAGAAATAGTAGGATGCCTTCAAATTTACCTAGGAAAATAGTATTCAACTTAGAATTCTATACATAGCAAAATACACATTTACTTGGGAAGAATAAAATCAATTTTAGACATGAATCTTTTCAAAATTAGAAAATAAATCAAGGAAAAAGAGGACACACACTAGAGGAACAAGAGCCTCATCACAGCAGAGCTGCAAAAGGGATCTCCAGAAGGCAAAAGAAGGAAGGGAATCTTTTGATAATGACTATGCTGCAGACACAGAGGAACACCCATCAGCCATATTGGAGCAAAGTGACACAAATTCTAAATACATTTTGAACGGACATAATCAGATTTTTCTGTACCATTGTTCTATCTTTTAAAATTGACAATGAATTCTCCAAGTGAGCATAGCCTATATTGTTATTCATAGTTTTCCTTTCCATGAATTGTTCACATACTGATGAAGTTCTTATACTTTTTCATGACCACTGGATATTCTTTTCCCTCTGTGACAGTATTCTGCTTAAATTTATACCTGAGAGCTAGAAAGAAGCTGCAACAAGCTTGGACTCAGAATACATACAACTTCCTCTTAACAACTTTTGGCCTCACTGTGCTATTGTACATATGTATTGTATATACTCTTCTGCACTTATATTTTATAGTACAAGTATTAAAAAGTATTGTGGTGCTAAAATACTTTGAAATCATTATTATTTAATATATACATTCATTTCAGTAATAGCAAGAAAAATTCTATTTTAAATACATATGCATATATATGACTGAGTTGCAAAACATTTGAAATATCACAATAAATAGAATATCCTTATCCACATTACATATTTGTAAAATAAAATATATTCCCTTTGTTGTAAATAAATGCATATATTTCCTAGTGTTTCAAGTTATTTAGTAGTGTAAACCTTTTCCTTCAGGTTAGGGTTATAGCGTTGTGGCACATGTGCCTCCCTTCGTTATTTTGAGTCACAGGTTGCCTTGTTGACTAGAACAAGTGTTTTCTTCCTTTTCTTGCATTTTGAGTGTTACTCAAGACAATAATGCTTACATCAATATACTGCCTACCAGACAGAAATTCTTTCATTGTTTAAAAGTAGTTAGGATTTTATTTCAAGATTAGTATAGCACATATGCATAATCACTTAATGAGTAGGGACATATCTGCTTTGGCCATAATATGGACACTTTTCAGCAACTGGATAAAAACAATATTATACATTTTATATATTCTATATTACCAATAGAGTTTTTTTACACTTTTCAAAGTTCATTAATTAATACTTAAATAAAAACAATTATCAAATTTTACTGGAAACCTAAATCTTGATTTTCTGACAACTTAAAAAATAAAGTTATATTTTTCTCTCTAGTACTTAATATTTTTAATACAGTAAGGAATTGAAATTAAAATATAAATAATAAAAACACTGAATGTTATGTAAAACCTGAACATGTTTTTATTAAGTACACTGAGGTTACCAATGCCAAGAATCTTAGCAGTTATTTGTGTAAATCTTCAAAATTTTATCTTGGAACAAAATTATCACTGAAATATTAATTTTAACTCAAAATAACCATGACACTAAATGTTGTGAAAGGACTTCAGTGTTTAAATTTTAATTTAGATATTAGACAACTTGTGTATGCAAATTTTGATAATTTAAAGAAATGCATCAGAGAATTTTTTGTCATTTGTGTTTGATCAAGAATGAAAAATTAAAAATAAATTATTAATTTATCATTAAAAAGAGTTCAGCAGTATGATAACATCTAAATAACATCACTTTCTTTAATTACTTACATTGAATAATCAATGTGCAAGAAAGTCTTAAACTGGATATGAGTTGAACTTTGAATATATCAATGGTCACTGTTACCATCAAGCTCAATGAACACAGTCAATATCTATATTCACTCATACAATAAGTGATATTATGACTGCCGTATCTAGAATAATTTTTCTCATTCTAACTACCCTAAATCTAAGGAGTACAAGTTATATCTCAGTTCAATTTTTTCTAGGTCTTCTTCAACCTTTTATTTTTTTTTCTCCAGGTAGTTGAAAAGTGACCACACTTTGTGACCTAAAATAATTCAGGAAGTGTACTTTCCTTAATGCAAAAAGTATATGGTTCATTCATTTACACAAGAGAAAAACAAAGTCAAAGCTGAAATTAAAATGGACATAATTTTAATGATTTTTTTAAATTTTGTGCATTGGATTCAAACAGCAAACTGTGTGCACTCAACTGTTTTCACAATGTTGTCAAGAGGTCTGTGTCTTTTACCATTTTACACACAATTGTTCATTACAGTATGTTATCAGCCTTGTGGAAACCAGGGGTGTGGCATGGTAAGCAGTGTTGGTAGTGCACCTAGCCTTTATATTATCTAACTTGAAAATATTTCTCTTCTATGATTCCTTTTTTCTTGATAAAAATAGTTTTCACCAAACGTTGGTGGTGCACACGCACTACCATTCATGCTTGACATCACACCCCTGACCGGAACACATGTTCTTATTTTGTTGATAAAAAGTATTACAAAAATTTCCATACAAAAACTATTTTCATAGAAATCTTGCATTTCCACAAATAAACCTGAACATTTTTTTGAAAAAAACTGCTCAAGAATTTTGTTCATTTAACATTGTGACTGTATTGATAAATGCAGTCCACTTCCAAGTTCTCTGCACATCCTTTTCTGTAGATGGCAAGTTCCCTTTCTCTTATCCCCAAGTCTGCCCAGACTCCATCAAGTTCATTTAAAGCAGAAACAAGGGTTTAGATTGATATATCTGAATGTTAGAATGATATCTTCAGTCTTCCAGTAGCCATCAACACTGTGCCCTCTTTTACAACTTAAGACAAAGATTGCAAAATATCATCCTTTTAACTCAAAATCACTGAACCAACTGTTGCTTTTGTATTTCTGGTGTGGGGTTATGGAAAAATGTTAGGGTTGATAGAGTTGCATGTTAAAACTCCTCCCTTGGTAAACTTAAGAAAAAAACATTATTGCCTTGGTAATTGACATTTTATCTTAAGCAGTTTCACAGACTTTCAAAAAGAAAAATAACTGATGAAGATCTACTTTATATTCCACTTGCCATGGACTTTAGATGTGTTTTGCATTACATTTCTTTTCATATCCTCTAAACACATATTGTCTATTCAGACGATAATTATACTGAGTAGTGGGGGGCTAGTAACATCATCACCTCTATTATCTGGGTGTTCAGAAGACTGTGCTGCTTCTTGTAACACTACAGTTTTTGTTGATTCCATGTATTTTTATTCTTAATGACTTTTTACTGGTTACCCTGTTGGGCTTTGATATTCCATCTCCTGGCAACAGTTGGGCTTCAAAAGGAACCTGTAATTTCTCACTGGACTGCATTTGAAACCAGCCACAAAATGCGCATGTAACATTCACTCAGAAGAAGGGAGGAACCCATGATAAACAGTGTAACCCCGTGTAACTTGGTTGATCCATGATGCTTGTAAATCAAGTTTGATCACTGCAAATGCTTAGATCACAGAGTCTCTAGTTCATAGACACAGCGGCATGAGGTAACTCATTTTATTTTGCACAGGTTGCATATTTCCACAGGAAACATTCTCGCTAAATTGTTTGGAAAAAAAACGACGACAGTTTGTGCTTGGGTGTTTGGCCTCCCAGCTTTATGCCATGGTTTCTTTACCTGGCAACCTTCTGTCGTTAAATGTGTGCATGTTGATAACTTCTTCTGTTTTCACAATTACTGGGGCCTGTGGCTTATGTTTTAGCCGGCGCTGGCACTTCAAGGACATCCTCAGCTCTTCTACCATGGCACTACAGAAGGACCTCTACAGAAGAACAGAGAAAAAATTGAATATTACAAAACATGAACTGCAAAGGCCCAGAAACAATACTAAAATCATTCTCAACAGACTTGCCAACATAACAGCCTTGAAGATTTGAAAATTTGATTATAAAGGTTATGACAAATTGTTACAAGTTAATACACAACACATAATAATTAAAATAGGCCATAAAAATAGTCTAAAGAACTCTCCAATCATAATGTATGTAATTCATATATATTAAGATTCTCTGATGACACTATTATTTAGCATAATTTAGAAATCTACCATAAAATTCAAGTACAAACATACACAAATCTGTACCAGAAATCCAATATTGTTATTTTGAAAAAAACCATAGGAGATATGTACTGCTTTTCAGATCACAGGGTGAAAAAGGCAAATTTTCTCTATGCATTAATTCTTTATTATGCATCTCAAACAACAAAAATAGCACTCACACAGACAAAAAATATAAAAAATAATTTCTGGTATTTAATTACATCTTTTTATGTTTATACATATAGAACTTTGATGATGATTTGAAACAAATACAATTTAATCATGAAATGGATAATTGTAGCATGCTAAACATTTATGAACAAATATTACCTTCATTTTGTCATCATCAGTTTGATGACTGAGAGCTATAAATTATTTATCTCATGAAGCAAAAAAATCCTATTTTCTTTCTTAATTCTCATCTTATTGGCAAGCGATTTTCTACAAATTCTGTACATCTACAAATTCTGTATGTCTTGGCTCATATGCTACCACTTTATAATTATATTACAGAGTCAAATATATGAAGCTAACCTTTGTTAGTCTCTTTTCCCCCCTGATTGAGATACATGTGTGTAATTACACATAAATCAGATTCATGAACCAGCTACATACTGTAGTTGAAACTCAGGTGAGCTGAGTCTCAGGTTAGGGTCTATCTATACAACCAAAAATGTGGGGAACAACCAAACAAGGGGACATGTGTGAAAATTTACACAACTCTAACAAGTGATATGAAAACATGATGAAGTAAATCTAATTAAATATGCATGTGAAGACATTTATTAAGTTAGATTTTTTACTCTGCTGTTTATCAATTTATTCAATTTATGCTACTCCAAGAGGATATAGAACATATACTAATATTATACATATGAAGCTGATGTTTTGAAAAGATTTCATATATTTAATCTTTTATGATATTTAAAACATTAGCATGAATTAAGTAGGCCTTTACATGTCTGAAAACAATAATTCAGAAAGGCCATAAATGACTTCCTACCGTTCACACTTGCAACTCCTGCACCTATCTTAGAACCCAGTTCTGAGATTTTGACACTGCTTTAAGACCTTTTTATTCATTTTTGATAGGTTATTTAAACAATTACCTTAGCAGTCTATAAACTCTGTGTCTACTCTGTTCCATTTGTGTAGGTACACAGTTACCAGGATAGTCTGTCTTTAACATCAACTGTTAATGGCATTTTCTTCTCTAAGAGATTGCTCAAATCCATATCTCCTATTATCCCCCATTTGACTTCTCCGATTCAGCCCTCTCCTTTTCCTCATGCTTCTCTTTCCCTTGCTCTCTTTTTCTTTCTTTTCTTTCCACAAGGCCTTCTCTGCTGAGAAGTCCATGATTTTTCTCCTTTGTTTCTCCTTGCTCTGGAAATCTGCTGGTTTTATCCTTCATATAACTCCTACTTTATCTCTTACCTCAGGACATGACTCAACTTTTAACTTATTTAGAAAGTCCTTTCTGGAGGAGTCATTATTTTCACTCCATTTAGTTCTATTTCCTCAGTAATTTTCACTCATTATCATGTTTTTCTATCTGGCCTGCAGGTCTTCTATGTATCATTGTCACTGAATTAGAAAGAGCACAGGTCAAGTTCTTAGGGCACTGCTTGTACACACATGTGCTCTTTAACTGTTGACCAAGTTAACAATAGATACACATGACCCTAATATGGAAATTATCATTCAGTTGCTGAAGAGATTTTTTTCACAATCAGAAGCTTGACAAAACACAATGTAAAACTTGAGCATTTATTTAATAACATTGAACTAATAAAAATATTAATTTCTTAGCACTTGTAATGAGGGATGATTAAATGCGACTCATGAATTCCCCATTAACTACAGAGTCACTGCCATGCATTATTTATTATGTGTTAAGACATACAGTTCTGAAATTCATGAATTACATTTCAATTAAAGGATCTATATGACACCTGCTAGCAGGTATATGGACACAGTGCTACTTGTTGCTTAATACCTACTATTAGATGTATTTATTAAGAACATGATGATAATGATGATGAAGATGGTGATGATGACAACACTGTAGAAATGGAAAAATCTGACTCCAAAAGGGGGAGGAATACATAGTCTTGAGGTAACTTAGTCTTGACTTTCTGTTGAAACATTTAACAGAATAATTGATTAGATAATACAACAAGATGAGAACTTGATTCCGTTGTCACTTATAAAGGTTACAGGTGATGAATAGTGTTAAATTGTTTGAAATATGTTTTGATTCATATGAATAAATTCTCTCAATATTATCTAATTTATAACACCCTCACTTGATAATCTCAAATTTCAGACACTCTGATTATATAATGAGTTTCAAAACAGAACAGGAATATTAATTTTTGTCTCTATAAAAAGGATAGATCAAGCAGCTGATTTTCTTAGGAAAAAAATCTTGTAACTATACATGCAATGACTCAATTTTATTTCTAATAAATTGAGTAATTCAGAACTTAGTATTTTATATTTCAAACTATAAAATAATTCATTTAAAACTATTTAAAATAATTTCATATAATATCAAATTTATAATGCTAAATTGTAAGTAAAAAGACCTTCAAAGATCAAAATAGTTATAATTCTGATCTTTCTGATTTTATAATTTATATATCAGTTATAAATTTAGAAACTATCTCAAAATTATAAACTACTAGAGCACATTTACAATTTTAGATTTCATCTATTTTACAAACCAGTTAGAAAGAGAAATTTTAGTCAAAGCACTTCAATCAATAGTCTTAATTGCATAATACCAAAGTACCAATTTTATTAATTATCTCTCTGAGGAAGCTGATTTTGCCAGTACTTTTTTGACATAACTCCACTTGAAAAAGTTCTAAGCTACTAATAGAATCACTGGAAGACAATTGGTCCTTATCTCATTTAGAGACTATTTGCATCCATCATAAAACTTTGATGATGTTTATTTGAGCAAGATTTTCGACTCAACATGAGGAATTGAAAAAAAATTATGACATAAAGTACCGTTTAGTTTTTTGTTGTTGGTTTTTTTTTTTTTTTACTAAGGCAAATTTATTCTTTTACTCCCCACACTGCTGCTGTTGTTAGAGCTTTAGAATGTAAATGTAACTTCCCTATCTTGATCTGCATAAGTGTCTAAAGCTGAAACCATAGTTTATGAAAGTCCTTACCTTTCCTGTATGTTGCCAAAAAAATTACTATGATTTTAAAATAAAGCTTCAATTTGTTATCATTTAAGAGAAATGGATTGTTTTTCCTACTTCAGATAGTGATCAAAATATTTCATTTTTTACTGGACTACTGAAAAGATTCTTTAAAAAAAATGACTTGCATTTAACAGGAGTTGACCAGGTTATCATAAAGAAATAGAAGGAGAAGGAAAAAGGAGAAGAGGAAAGAAGAAAAGAAATAAAGGGAAGATGGAGTGAAGGAGATAAGGAGAGAAAGAGGAAGGAAAGAAGAAAAAGAAGGAAGGGAGGGAGAGAGGAAGAGAAAGAAAACCACCTTGCCTTTTAAATCACTTCTCCTTAGGGGTGGTAATCTATGCATTGTGTCCTTAAATAAAGAAAGTTCCTTAGACTGAAAACAACAGTAAAAATGTTTCTCCACATTCAGGTAACAGACTACAAAAAGAAAAAAGAAAGGCACAAGGATACTAACCATTATTAAAAACCTCTTAGTAAGTTTCAAAAGTTTACTAAACAGTGTCTGGATGGTATGGTGGCACTAACCAAATAGAAGATTCCTGAAAATGAAAATTTAAATCTTTGAGCTGTTAGCATGTATAATTGCATTTAAATAAGTACAACTCGTCATAAAATCCACTACATTGAATGAAACAACCTCTGTTTACACATCTCTAATTCTTAAAATAATGAAGGCTTGGAAATCTCAAAAGTATGAAATTGGTAATATTTGCATAGCTTTTTTTTTAAGCCCTATGCTATATTTTGATTGTAATAAGAAAACATATAAATGGTCCATAGGGCAATGGGTTTCAAAAACACCATTATTAGCATTACAGATTATTTATTCTTAATAGCTTATTAACTTTTAATTTATAGAGACAGCATTTGAGAGAAGCACAGAATTAGTTAAAACCAGCAAATGAAAAATAACCAGGCTGCTATTTTCCAATTTTAAACTCATCACTCCTATGTTGAATAAGTGTACTTTTGTCACCAGTACAACCAATAACCAAAATAAGTCTATATTAGTATTTATTTTTAAGAATAAAACTATTTTTTGAGTTTTACTGTCATATTCCTTGATAGAAAAAAGTCAACCAAATGAAATTCCAGTTTTCATTCAGAAGAATTCAAAATAATTTTTGCATATAGTTCTTACTTGGACCCCAATGGAAATGTCTTTTGAGTTTCTTCTATAAAATATTGTTGCTCAGTGTTCTAATACACACTAACATATATCAACCACACTGTTTTATCATCATTTTGCATATTTGTTAACTAAGTATGGATACATAATCCATTGTTTGACACTGTCCACTTAAATTCTGACTCTATTGGCTATTTGCTAAAGAACTGTGAATCATATGTAGTTGAGTCAAGTCAGACAGTCACTGTAATAAGTTGCAGAAAATTATATTACATTAAATAATATAATAACTAAACTAACAAAATAACTAATATGGAATAAAACATGTATAGGATGTAATATACAATATTTTATATAAATGTGGGTCTATTAAATAAGGAAACTAAATGCCTTTTAATGTGACCCATTAATTGTTTTCTTTTTGATTTATCTATATTTAATTGGCAGCCATTAAAAAAATGCCAAAAAGCTAAAACTGTACATCAGAAGTGTGAATTAACCTAAGGTTATAATATGTAACACTGAAATGATGAGATGATAAATAACAGGCTAAAACAATAATGTTCAAAAATATATAGCGACTTTGATCTTGATCTTCAGTTTTACTACACCCATGATTTTGAAAATGTTAAACTATTTACTTAAGCCTCTCAGCAGCCAGAGGGGCCTTTGCAGGTACAGTTTTCAGAGCTCTTATTACTTAATCACAGAATTTTACAAAAAGAGAAACTAAAGCTTGAAAAGTCAAGTTATATATCTAAGGTAGGCACATAACTGGTATCAGAGCTAAGGCAGGAATACACTAACTTCCATTCTATGCATACTTCATTGCACTAGCATTGTTAATGATGATTTCATTCTCAGCAGACTTTTGTACCTAAATTCTATTCTTATTAATTAAAAATTTTTCATACTAAATTATAAAGCAGACAGAAAATGATTATGGCAAAGTAAAACATATACCTTTCTCCGTGAATTAAATGACAGAACATGCCATGCTTTAGGCTAGATTATTTTACCATGATAAACATAACCAAAGATTTAAATATTCTCAGAAAAAAATTTAAGGTAAAGTTACCCAATATTTTCATATTGCATTTTGGAAATACAATGAGACAGAAAAAATGCAGCATCATTATACATTTTGCACATTTTTAAGCCACAAAAATCAGTAATTAATGACAAACTTCAAAACCATTTTAGTCAAGACAGCAGTGAAACACATTTTAAGAAGCAATGTCAATCATCACACTTTTGCTGATACAATTTTTAATTCACACTTCTATTCATTATGTATCACATAATGATACAATTTCTAAAAAATGTATTGCATACAAATAACTAATGCATTATTCTAGGAAAGCTCTCTTTTACTAAGGTGAAACAGTTAATGTATCTGCTTTATGAATAATTGTAATAATTTAAAAATAACAGCTGCTCTTTATGCATGAATTACATGAGAAAAACTTTACTTATATTAACACTTTTAAATTTTAATCTAAAATTTTTAAGTAATATATAACATGAAAATTGTACATATTAATGGGTCAACATATGACAGCGTCTATACATCTATATACACATACTGTGTGATGTTTAAATCAGTTCAAACAGATGCTACTCCTCAAATATTTATTTATTTGTGGTGAAAACATTCAGAACCCTTTCTTCTAGCATTTCGAAATACCTGTAGTCACCCTATTGTGCAAATAGCCCACTAGAGCATCTAACACCCATTTTACTGTAACTTAGTAAGCATTGATCAGGCCCCACACTCCCTTCAGTCTCTGGTAACTGACATTCTTTTATGAGATAATTTTTTTTTAAGATTCCACATCTGAATGATACCATGCAGTATTTGTCTTTAGTTCACCACATGACCTCTACTTCCAGCCATGTTGTCAGAAATGACAAGATTTTATATCTTAATTCTTAAAACACTTCCATTATAGATTCCTAGACCTATTTATTTAATTACCTTTTAAAAAGTGAAAAGAAAAAGGCTAAACAAGTTTAAACATAGTTTTAATGTAGCCCAGTCTTTTTAATTCTAAAATTTGTGCTTATGATTAAAGGCCACAATCCGTTTATCTAAATGAAAGTCCTAATCAACATATTTTCTCAGGGCAAATTCATAGAAAAACAAATTTAAAAAAAATGATTAAACAGTACTTAGCCTTGGGAGACACACTTGACCCTTGAGACGCCCACTATCCTCATCTGCCTAATGTAGATGGTGACTTTCTCAGGACCTTCAGGGTAGCTTTGTCCCTAAAAGAGGCACAGCTTAAAATCTCTAAAGTCATTTATGTAAGTAAGATAGCAAAATTATTATTTGTCAAACCATGACTTTAGTTTTAAACATCATTTGTAGAGATTAGGAGAGTGTGGGTTATCATAAATAAATGAGTAAAATTAAGATAGACATCTTGTTTGGATGTATTTTATATTTCCATAAAAAGTCATTTTAAATCATCTAGTTAGTCCTTATATAAGTCATTAATGGAAATTGGGGGACACTTTGCTCTCAAAGACAGTGAAAAATAATGGAAAATGGGCCAATTGTCTAAAGTTTGTAATTCTTAACTTCTAAGAAATGATGTTTTACAGCTAAATTTTCTTCCATTATAAATCAACTTAGAGCTTTTAACTTTTGAAAATTTAAGTATAGTTAAAATTCCTTGCATTAAATGTAAATTATGAAAAGAGCAGCTATTTTGTAGTTTGTAAACAGGCATTACTTGGAAAAATACAAATATTAAAATAAAAATTTACTGATAATTGATGACACTGTTTGCATTACTATACTTTATTCAGTAAACTGATTCTTTTCAAAAGCACTGACACTGTTAAAACTAATTCTTATGGGGGGGTAAGGGAAGGGGTGGAGGAAGGGGGAAAAATGACCCAAACACTGTAATAAATAAAAAAAAAAAAACCAATTCATCAACATTCTGAAAGCAATTTTTAAACAGGGATGTGAGAACAATCTGTTTTCATTCTTTGGTATCTAGGACATACTGATTCAGATGGCTTTGAATTGTGCTTTTCTTATGAATAATCTTTCACTCAGGATCCCTAGTCTTGCAAGTTTAAACTAAACCACTTTGAATTTTTCCACACCATTCCCCAAATTGCACAATTTCATTTGTGCTTCAACCACTCTGATTTCTAGCAATTTTTATGATTTTTATTCAAGTATAAATGAGGACATCCTACATACCTCCTACAATCTTGTTTTGAATTATTGGTGCCTCAAAAATACCAGTGTTTAGACTATCTTGAATAAGATTTACCAGTGGTTTATAATAGTAAAAATTCTATTGACAGAAATGGACTAAATTCTAGAAAACTACCACACTCCATAGCTCTTGTAATGCTATTTACCTTTACTATCTTAGAGAAAAAATTAGAGGAAATGAATAAATATGTGTGTGTGTGTGTGTGTGTGTGTGTGTGTGTGTGTGTGTGTATGCTAAAGATGGGATACAGATCTTAACAATTTCATTATTGAGGAAGCAATTTATATTTTTAATTCTCAGACATACCCACTGTACTTAATTTAAGTAATAAAAGAATGAATATTTTTTCCATCATGTCAAGGAACTCAATTCTTCAAGCCGTTCAATAAAAACAATTTGTACAGGAAAATTCATTTTCGATTACTTCAGGAAGAAAATATTTCTGTATGTAAACAGAGCAAAAACATCAAACTATGTAAGTTATGTTTCCATTGTTGTTGAAAAGCAAAAGACAAAATTACATATGTCTTTTAAAAGAAGACATATTGAAAGATGAAAAATTCAAATATAAAAAATTAGTAATTAAAAAAATTTTTTATGGCAGTACTGCTGTTTGAATTCAGGGCCACAGGCAGGAAATTATCAATTTTAGACATAAATTAATGAACTATAGTTATTCTTTAATTTTATAAAAATTAAAACTATTATGAGTTTCCTTTACAAATCTAGTATATTACAATAATTCTAAGAAAAACAAAATTCTATATGATAAGCAGCCTGTATTAGCTATAATTAGTTATAAAGAGAAAGAAAGACCTTTCCAACAAATCCATGTACCCAAAACAAACTGATTATTTTCTGAGATGTATAAGAGTTTATTCCAATTCAGCAAGGAAAAGGTAAGGCCAAAATAAAATTTATTATAAAAGGTATATTTTGATTAGTTACCTTTTCAGACATATTTT
This sequence comes from Castor canadensis, assembly GCF_047511655.1. Classification (NCBI taxonomy): domain Eukaryota; kingdom Metazoa; phylum Chordata; class Mammalia; order Rodentia; family Castoridae; genus Castor; species Castor canadensis. The sequence continues at coordinate 60,147,875 of NC_133386.1, forward strand.
GATAAAAAATCTTTTGGTTACCTTTCTAAGTAATCAAATTGTACATTGGAAAACTTAATACTTATCAAAAAACTTTGAATAAAGAAAATGCAATATATATTTGATTCATTAATTTTTGCATCAAAATTAAGTCTATGAATATAAAAATTAATATATACCAACTTATGGTTATCTGAAAAGAAGAAATTTTACATTTAAAAAATGTTGAAGCCCACATATCTCAACTTTATATCTGTTTTTATTTTTATCTTGTCTTCCTTATAAAATGTTACATACTTATACTAAGCTTAATTATTAAACAACTTGGAAATATGAGGAAAGCTACTATGGTCAATAGCTATTTGCTTCCATTAGTATTTTACAAACATAAGTGCTTAAAAATGGGCACTTTATTTCCACCTTCAAATAATTGTATTTACTGTTATAATTTCACTATCATCATTAGAGGTAAGACTTGATTCTGAATAACATTATCTATTCATAACTTTTATTTATATTTAACATTTAATTATGCATGCATGCTATATTCTAACAGCCAATTTAGATATAAATACAAATTTTGTTATTAAAAAATACTGAAATATTGTAGACTGAAGGAAGGACAAAGATAAGGAGTAAAGAGAAATCATAATAAAATGATTTGGGTCAGAAATTGTGACTAACACATACTTGCTTAACTTTAATATGCAAAACAATTCATTGTAGTCGTGATTTTTGTTTGTTTATTTGGTAGAATTGGAGGTTTCATACTTGCAAAGTAAGCCTTCACAAAACAGGCACTCTATTGTGTGAGCCACACCTCCAGTCCACTTTGCTCTAGTTATTTTGAAGATGGACTCTAGCGAACTATTTGCCTGAACTGGTCTTGAACCCAGGTCCTACCAATCTCACCCTCCAAAGTAGCCAGTATTATAAGCTGAGCCAGGGGCACCTGGTTTCTATGTGTTTCTTAATAAATATTTACTGTGTAAATAAGTAATTTCACAAGTGTTTATTTTATTTTAAAAATTTAAGAAATCTAGATTAAAGATACAAGTATGATATATGTAAGTAAGTTGTAGACACCTGTGTGTACTCATTTTGAGATAATCTTGGGAAATATATCTAATTTTAATAAATTAAGTAAGGTATTGAACAGCTGTAAATCTAGCCTAAGAGGCTTTTTCTTAAATAAAATGAAGTAGAATTGAGTCCAAGAACCCAATTTATACATAGAATGGGTCAGTTCTATTAAATCAACAATTATTTAATTTACTTTTTTGAATTATATGGAAACATGTTATATTCCCAATGATATGGTTCTTAAAATAGGTTACTGGAATCAATTTCATTAATTTAAATGACAGAATGGTAGATAATATATACATAGATGATAAATTAGATAGATGCATGATTATAGATAGATGATAAGATAGATGACAGACACATAGGTAGATAATTATGCCACTAGATGCTGTTCAACATCCTAGAGATAGGAAACAACAAAGACAACAACAACAACAAAACCCTTGGTCTTTGTCCTATAGTCACATAAGGTAAAATACTCCTCACAGTGAAATCAACAAATAAGAATTCAATAATGTACCAAGAAATAATTGAGATGGGTATCGATATGAGAAAAATACCCTCCCATCTTTCTGGATGGGGCAATAATGTTTTAAATCATGATGGTAACCTGAAATCAGCAGAGAGAGAGAGAGAGAGAGAGAGAGAGAGTGAGAAACAGAAAGTCAGGCTCACTATTTTGTCATTGCAGTAGGAAATAAAAATCCACCTCTGTCTTATAAAAATAAGCTATGCCCTGGACATAAAAGTCACTATATCTAGGAATTATGAAAACTTTCTTGACAATTATGCCTAGTCTTAAATGCCTAACATAAAATGACTGGTGGGAATTTGCAAGATAGAGAAAAGGGCAAGGCTTGCGCCTGTCAAAATGAAAAGTATGACCTTGGGAAATGGAAAATAATTTAGTGTGGTTAGTGTAAAGGTGAAAATTGGAGAGAAGCCAAAGCTGAAACTACAGCAGTAGATAGGAACAGGTCCTGAATGGTCCCCTGTGCTAAGTTACAGAATTTGGGTTTCATTATGGAAACCATGAATCTCTGTGACTTGGAGAGGGAGGCTTTCATACTCATTTAATGTGAACAATTATTTTTCCCAATGCAATGTCAATGCCTCATCTCTTTCTGATTAAAAATATACATTAAATTACCTTTCCTAAGTTTTCAAAGATCAAGTGTGTCCACAGAAATTCAAAAGATCTAGTTGATATTTAAAAATTAAACTAAATTGTTTATATTTAATAACAATGAAAGGTATATCTTCAAAATTAAATCATCACATACTTTGTTTTTGTTTTTAAAAGAATGATTTCTAAAATAAACATGGCCTATGCAAATCAAGTGGACAAGAGACCTAGAGGAAAGGAAAATAGGATGCCACATGTTGTCAAGACTCATTTTGTTAGTTTTATTTTAATATTAAGTAATAACTTAAAGAAAAGCATTATACATGAATGATTTAAGGTTCCAACTAGAAAATCCAAATTTCTTCCATAAATTTTGGACTTATTTTAAGTATTAAGTAATCAAATATCACACTTATTGGTAAATTATAGTAAAAGTGGTAGTTGATGGATTCATATTTTTCATTTTGTTTGGTCCTTTGAATTTAATTTCAATACTCATTTTCACACCATAGAAAGGATAATAACACAAAAAGTGTACTTAGATGTAATCGTCAGCCACACAAGTACAAATACCAGGTTTAGTCATGTCATCAGAAGTACCACCCTTAATGCTGCGGAAAAATAAGTTGTCAGATGGTATGACTTTTTCAAAATTTATAAATTATCATTTTAGTCACAGAATGGAATTATCCAATTGTTCATTTAAAAAAACACAGTTTGTGAGTGTCAAGCTACATGCTATAACCATATTCCTGATTCCAGGAAGGATCAGTTATTATAACATAAACTGTTAAAGCAAAATATTTTTCAACTATGCTTTCAAAAATAGTTTTGAAGGTTCAAGTACCTCAAGGAATATTATCAGGGTGTATTTCTTTATATTTCTACTTGATTTTTTTAAATACCACTTTTCAGTACTTTGTATTTACCAATAAAATTTCACAAACCTTTCAAATATTAAAGACAATAAAACCTCACCCTTCCAGAGGTTCTAAAGCTAACACTTAAAATTTTTATTTTTGTTTAAACAAAAAATGGAGTTTACATACAAAAAACTAAGTAAATAAAATACTGGAAGACCAACAAATGTTACTTAGTTCATGTCCAGGGGCATAAATTTACATACAAACTAAGTCATGTACTATTTGAAAAAGTAATTTTTAAATATTTTTCCTCATGTTTATAGATATGAAGAAACTACAGAACTAGAAATATAGACTCTAAGTGAAGTCACAAATATTTTAAGAATAGAATACAAAAGCATTATACAAATGACTAAATATTAAAATACAAGGGAAAATTAATTTTAAATCTCAACATTTTTAGGTCATATATAGTCTTATAAAGTCTCAAACAAGGAAATAAAGGACCCATTGAAAATAATATTAAGTGACAAAAAAAAAGAAATGATATTTTCATACATTCATTTCCATAGAAAATTAATAATTATTTATACAATGCAGGCTAGGATTTTTAACCATAAATTTAGTAACTAATTATACTCAAACAAATTTTACTTACTATCTAGCTTAAAACTATTATAAGTTTAAAATCTTTATTATCTGCAGAGTGTTTTTTCTTTTCTAATAGATTCAGATTTCTGTTACCTTCATATATTACCTGCCTCCATTAAACTGACTGTAAGAACTTCAAGCAACGTTTCTCCTTATTCAGTCTTCTATCAGATAAAAATAGCCATTTATTCTGAAGCTACCATTAAATATATAACAAAATCTTTAGATGATTATGAGTCTTTGTGAAATAGGATATTATATTTCACAAAATAGAATTTTTGTTATATATGAATGACAGAAGACAGTTAACATAGTTTTAAGTATTTCCTTTGGTTGGAAAGATAAAAAAATCTTTTCATCTGTGTTTTATGATAACCAAAATAAGTGTTTTAAATTTCAAAAAAGTGACATTTACCTTTTCCAACTGAGCGTTTTTTTTGGATTTGTATAAAAACTCTCCCACTGCCACAAAAACTGAGAGCACCAAGCCGGCTGCCAGAACAATGAAGATGCCACCAATATTCTGAACCCCCAGGGCACTGGCCTCTTTGCTTTCTTCCTCTGGGCAACCATTGCCCCGCCACCATTTCTCCTTCATCATGTGCAGTTTGCCTTCCTCTTGCAGCTGTAGAATTGCTATGGTGATTTTGTCTCGATATGGAGAACCTAAGAAAGGAGAGGTTATATTAAATATTTTGAGAAAACAGAATTTCATAACTAAAGGTTAACAGGATGAGAGTAGAGCAGAAATATTTTTCCCAAGTGCTTCCAAGTGTGCCTATATTAAGTAGAGAGAAAAGACTAGAAAAAAACAGAAAATAGAAATGTTATGATTATAGCAGGTAGCCTTTTAAGATTTTTACAGTAACATAAAATATTGTTTTGAAGAAGGAAAAGTCTCTAAGCGACAGATTTAGTGTAGATCACTGGGGAAAAAAATCAAATACTAAGTAAGAATTCACAAAGGGAAACAATTAGGTCGTGTTTGTGATTTCTACCTTGAGACCAGAACAAACAGTAGCTTCTACTTTTAGGAAACTTGTGGAAACAATGGTGTTTACCAATATTAAATATAATATATTAAGACAGTCATGACTAATAAACTAATTAAGACAGTTCAATGGCATTTTATATTTTGCAGATTATAGGCATTGGTTTTATTTGCTATTTAAGTGAATTAATAGGTTGTCTAGATTTAGTTTATTCAAAAATCATTAGAACAGTGTAATTAATACTTCATGGACTTTATGATTTGACATTGTAAGTTTTTTTGATTGTTCATCATTTTATGCTTTGGGGAAAATGCTATTTTCAATGGAATATTTATGCTTATGAGGATAAATATTCCTCTGCATTATGAAATACATGATAAGTTTTATCTTGCTAATTGGATGCCCATAGCATAGAAAAATACCAAACTGCATGCATCTTGCATCGTCTGTCCCCAGGAATTGGTCTTACTGCTTTCTCCTATGCAGAAATAGCCTCCTTCTAAACTGTAATTTTCTTTCTTAGAATATTATATTTTGTATTCCATTTTCCTGTACGAATTCATCCATCATGCTTTCTTACTTACTGAAAAATACTAAACTTTTCAGCTTTATTCAATACTGTCTGATTATATGTGTATATATTCTGTCATCTATAGGTCTCTTTTAGCAAGAGTCGACAAAGTTAAAAAAAAGTACACGAGGAGAATCATAGGAAGTATTCTGTTAAATAATTTGGAAAAACACAACTGGTGAGCTGTTTCTATATCACAACCTTTTATCTTCAAAGAAGATGTAGAAATCTATACTTTTGGAAAAACATTTCCATAGCTTTCCTAAAGAAGGGCGGGCATTGCCCATTCATGTAATTAGAACTCTCTGTGCTGCAATTTTCATTATGCAATAATTCTTAAATATACCAGTGGAACTTCTGCGTCCAGTTGTTTCCTGTGTTCTCTTTCATATACTATCCATTTACCCATTTCAGACTTAAGTGCATTGGTCCAGACCACCATTCTACATTCTATCTCAATCACTCCCTCAGTAGACACTCAACTTAGATAATCTATTATTATTATTTACCTTTCTACATGTGATTGACTTTCCTAGATTATAATAGAACCCCCTTGGCCCACTACAACAATAAAAAATGGTATCTCTTTGGAATAGAAGATAACTGTCTGTCTATTCAACCACCAATCCATCAAATCATCCATCTACCCACCCATCCATCCACCTTTCCATCCATTTATCAATCTCTGTAAATTCTCTATCAGTTCTCAGTTAATAGGCTCTAGAGAAATGTCTACATATTCTGAGGTCAATAATACCTGATTGCTTATAATTTTGATCTCTCTGACATGGAATGCAATATATTAGGGCTATCTTGTTTAGCTATCCATTTTTTATTAATACAATATATCTAGCCCAGCACCAGCAGTAAGGTCAGTTTTAATGTGTAATAACCATTCTAATTCAGAACTTTTACCATGCAGAATAAATACTGAATTGAGAGGGAAAATCTTATTTTAAGTAGAATGGTATTTTATCAATACTGTGTCAATCAGAAATGCAGTTTCTAAGTTGGGCATGGTGGCTCAAGTCCTGTACTCACAGCTACTAAGGAGGGATAAAAAGGAGGATCATATTCCAAGTCATCTTAGGCAAAAAATAAGTAAAGCAAAAAGGGACAGAGGTGTGGCCCAAATGGTAATGTGTCTGCCTCACAAGCTCAAAGACCTAAATTCAAGCTCCAGAACTGCCAAAAAGAAAAAAAAAAAAAAAAAAAAGGAAAGAAGAGAAACATAGTCTCTTAAACAAAACTTGTATTGAGAGTGCTTGCAAAGATGACTGTACTCGGCTAACACAAAGATATAGTTTATTTTTCTGGAAGGATAATTATAAGCAAGATTGGGGTGCCTTGTTACTTAGAAAGTACACTTTTAAATGCAGAAAATTCATAATGCAGCTAAGTAGTTTGTATCTTGAAAGAATATTTTGTTGCCAAATAACTACACTCAATGCACTTTTCTAGAATGTTTGTCCTAATATCTTCAAATAAAATATTCTGCACTACATTTGCAAGAAGAAACCAATATACAAATAAAAACAATCTACTTCTCAGTGTACGATGGAGCCCACATGATTTCTTGCCAGCTGAGCTTCCTTTTTCTAGCAATGACTGTGAATAGCAAAATTTCTCATTGTTAGAAAACTTCAGTACACTTGTTTTCCTGGCTACTGTAATGTGTAACTAATATTTGTTTTTAATCAAACCTCCAATGTTAATATACTTAATATATTATATAGGGGTGTAATAAATGACAGTAAATCACTAGTGTTGTACTTATTCTGTCACTGGTTTAGTTTAAGTATTTTTTTGAAGAAGCAGTACTTCAACAGTAAATTGTTACTTTTTTGATTCATTGGGAAGAATTTCTGTTAGCATCTGCTAGCTGAAGTCAATCTGATATGAAATGTCATCTAATGGAGAAACCTCAAGGACATATCGAGATCAAAGGACAAGAGCATCTTTCATTTTCTTTGTGACATGAGCAGCCATGTGCATAGCCCTGATGAAGTGAACAGTCATTAGACAGATAGACAGAGCTTCAGTTTTTCAAATCCCAACTCCAGCGTCAATCTGTAAGTTAGCAAGCAAGAAACTGAAGGCATAAAAGACAGAGGATTCACATTGTAAGATCTTTTACAGAAGATCTCTAAGTTTGATTTGAAAACAACTCAACTGAGGAAACTATAAATGTGTCTATGATAACAAGTACTATTGTAATGTCAATCCTCAAATGTTCAAGGAGCAGAAAACCATAAGTGAATAAAACAAGGCAACACACACACATGCATGCACACAAACACACACACACACAATATACAGAGATCTTCAATGTTCAAAGTAGACAGATGCCCTTCAGTTCCAGTTTTATTTAAACTCTGCGATAAGTTTCACAGTGATCAAATATCTTCATTATTTGTAAGATGATATGAAATATTTGATCTAAAATTCTGCATGTCTAAAATGTGCACAAATATATCATTTAAGAAAATACTATTGACAATAAGATAAAACCTTCTTAAAGCTAAATTTAGCCATTGAATCTTCATTATGCAATTTCTGATCTTTAGTTCTTTTTATATCCTTCCTCTCATGAGACCTTCTTTAGTTATTTAAACTTGTTCTACATATTGATAGCAAAGAATGGTTATGTTTTTAAAATAATCTTTTTGTAAGCTAAGAAACTATCCTATTTACCAGATAAAAATAATTTTAGCTTGCATAGAAAGAAAGAAAATAAAGAGAGAGAAAGAAGGGAAAAAGAGAGAGAGAGGAAGGAAGGAAAGAGAAACAGAAAAACAAGAAAATAAGAAAGAAAGAAAGAAAGAAAGAAAGAAAGAAAGAAAGAAAGAAAGAAAGAAAGAAAGAAAGAAAGAAAGAAAAAGAAAAATTAAAGGAATGAGGGAGGGAGGGAAGAGGAGAAAGAAGGCAGATATACGTTTACCCCATTGAAGCCTTTTGATATGTCACATGCATAAGATTTAAAGTTTAAATGAACAGTTATAGGAAGTGCAGAGGCTGAAGTGACTTACTGTGAAACTATATGGATCAGCATCAAAAAGCTGTAAGTGTGTCAATTTAGAATTCCCTTAGTAATAAAAGTATTGTGTCTAAATGTGCCTAAATGTGTAATTTTGATCAAGTAACATTATGTAAAATTATAATTTCTGGAGAATGTATCCCAACATATATTAAAACTTCCTTGAAGAATAAACTGATTATAAATAGTGAATATCAGTCTCACCAATTATTTCAGAGGTAACTTTCCAGGTTCATTAAATTGAGATGATTCCTTCCTTTCTTCCCTCATTTCTCCATCTCTTTCTCCCTCCATGCTTTTCCATTCTGTTACCTTTTCTTCTTTCTCTTTTTATTCTTCTTGTTCTTTTTTTTGTTTTCTCCTTTGTTTCCTTATCTTCCCTCCCTTCCCTTCCTGTCCATTCTCTCCCTTGCTTACCTCTTCTCTCTCCTCTTTTCTCCCCTTTTACTTCTCCTCCTTCTCTTCCTTTCTACCAATTCTAAGTGCTTTACTTACAGATTGCAACACACAAGTCATAATACGTAGTTAATTCTAAAGTCTGAGAATGCTGCACACAATTTATGATTTACTCATTCCAGTAATGCCCTTCTAATTCTCTGTACAACTCACAATTTTGTGTATCAACATTTCCCTTATCCTACTTTTAGTACATCTAGATAATTTAGAAATGGTAAAGTAAATGCAATCCACATTACTTTCAACTGTAGCTGAGACTTGACTGACAAACACCTTTTCTTTATGATTGCACAGCAAATTGGCTAATACCTAATATGGTTTCATAAAATATGCTAAAATCATACTATCCATTCTGTAGCAATCTCCCATTCATTGTGCCACAAGTTTCTTTTCTTTCTAATTGATTTTGTGTGGTTTGTTCAATTAAAATGATCAGATATTAAATAATTTTACCTTTCCATAAATATCCCTTTCTAAAACTCATTAAACAATATTTCCCAAACTGGATTTTCTCGTACACTTCTTTTGGGAAATGAGCAGCTGTATCTCAAATGTAAAGGATGCCTTTATCAAAGACTATTGAGTAGTATTCCATAATATATATGTTATTTACTAACCTTACATTAGCAAAATAAAAGCTTCAATCTATCCATTAAAGGACAAAAAGAAAGAAATCGTGTTTATAATGTTTAAACTTATTTTCAAGAGACTAAAACTTCCCTCATATCTACTAATATCCACCAACAATTCTTTTCTTTTAACTTCAATTTTTTACTTCCTTAGAAGTAAATAATTATTACTTATCATAATCCATTGCCTTAGGTAACAATAATTAATACTGCTGTTACATATGTTCTCTCTTCCAGAAATACATTATTCCTTTTTAGAACTCTCCATCAGTTTCTATGTCCTTCATCTTTGAATATATACATTATGGTACCACAGTCATCAAGTTAATGTTACATCTCCAACTTACAATTTTTAAATTAATTAACAAATATTATAGAGTCCCATGCTGTCTTACTTCTTCTCTAGAAATATGAGAACATTAAATATGAAGTAACTTAGCAATCTCCTTGGAAGAAAATTATATAAATAACTTTCTAAAAAGGTATAGTTTTTGCTTTAAAAAATTAACTTTGGTCCTAGAATTTCAGGGATGCTATACTTATAAATAGCATTTTTAATAGCACTGTTGAAAAGTAAGGCTTACAAATTATATCTAAGACAAAATGGGTTCTATAAAGCCTAATTGATGTGTAGAAACTCATCCTTTAATTTTACCTTAAGGATGTGTGTGTGTGTGTGTGTGTGTGTGAGTGTGTGTGTGTATTTTCTTGTGACGGGGTGGTACTGAGGTTTGAACTCAGGGCCTCACACTTGCAAGGCAAGTGCTTTACCAGCTGAGCCATGCCCCTAGTCCATGGATGTTATATATGCTTTATACTACTTCATTATGATTTACATGGCTTTTGTCAGGATATTTTATGTAAGTTTTCTTCTATAGATACTTTTGGGATGTTGTGCTTGGATTTCCTCTTGATCTTCAAAAGAAGTTGCTACATTTTACTACAGGAAGTGACAGAGTACCTGTAGGAGGAATGGCTGATTTGAACTTTAAAATCTCAAAGAATGAAACTTCTACTAATTGGTACATTTCTAGATTATAATTTTTATTTTTAATCTATACTTGATTGCTAATTTGGAATTAGAAGATTCATTGTGTCTGAAGTCATTCTCAAATAAAAATCTTTAGAGTAAATGTGGCATTGAAATGAAAGAGACTTTGGCTGAAAGGTCTTTTTTGACATATACCAATACTAACTGATAATAATTCACTTCCATCAACTTTTTACTTTGCTAGGTCAAATCATTGTTTTGCAGTCTATTTTAGAACCCAGGCTCCTTTGTCATAGTACTATCTAACCTTCATTTTTATGTAAATATATTTTTTATTTTTAGAAAAAATACTAAATTGAGGTTTCTTGTTTGGGGTGTGTGGGGGGGGAGATGGTTGACTCTTACACTTTGTACCAGAAGTACTAGTACTAGTCTTCTTTTTTCTTTTTTAAGTTTCATACTCTTCACATATGAAATGATAGTAATGAGAGCTTTAAATTTGTTTCTAGTAGTGTTAACAGATTAATTAAATGCTGATCATGAACCATCATATCATGAGATTTCACTTTACAGTGAGGTCTCCACACTTGGCTTTCAACTTTCTTCAAGAGTACTTTGGAAGATAAGAGTTGTAAAAATTATTTAATGTATGTGTATGCCAAAGTTGACTAAACTATTAATTGAAAGAAAATAAAAAGTATGCAGCTTTTCTTCCTCTACACCCAAATCCTTTAAACATTCTGTCAAAAGCCTAAGAGGCTCTTTGATATTGCTGATTATTCTAATTACACATATTCGGTGACTAATTCCCCAAAGGCTCAGTTTCCTTACTTTTACATTTCTTAGGTATTCAGATATTATAATTAAATTTTGTGCTGAATATAATCCAGAATTAAGTAACACTATGGTACTAATTGCTCATTTGGATGTGGAAGGATATTTTGATGAAATATACTATTAACATTGAAGATGTTCTAGATACATGCATATATATATATATATCCAAGATATTCTGCCTTCTCTGAAATATAATCAGGTATGTTCCTTAGGGTGCATAATTATATCATAATTTTAAGCATATAGCATTTGAGACTTCTCTCAAAGAGCTTTCAATATGTCTTAATCATCGCTCTTCTTTGAAAATGTTTAGTCCAATAAGTGTTTTCAAGAAATATACCCAAAACTTAAATTTCTTTAAGTGTTAGCTTAAAACCAGACTATCTGTCAGTGGTAGGTAATAGCCATCTGTTATTTGTTTCAGTTCATGCAGCATTAGCCCAATGTGTTTTACACAGTAATCATCCAATGCAATTTACTGAATAAAATGATGAATTCTATAAATGATCAATTATAGTTTGACTAAAATATGTCCAATTAGAATTTCAATATTGAACATCCATCAAATTCTCATTAAGTTATTAGAACAGAGTCCATACATTGACTTATTTAACACGTCTAGTAATTGGACACTTGAGTAAGCTAAGGCAACAACCATGTTTATAAATTTTTAAACTTATAACAATCATGATTTTGTCTGGTTTTATTTGAATAAGTAAAACACAAACACAAACTGCTAACACAAACAGTCTGAAGGCATCTGCCAGGATATCAACTTTTATATATAAGGAACAGTTCTGCTTGAAAGTATTAAATTTTATGAAGCCAGTCCCTACTTCCTAGGCTAAGATGAGTACTAAGTATTCTTAGATCACAACAAAATGTGAGTGCTTTCAGATTTAATTTTTTCTAGCCATTATTTCCATAATAAAATATTCTAAGAAGGTTGAAACCACACTGCATGCTCTTAGTGTCTAATGAGTGTTATGATACTGGAAGACATAACACTCTTTATAAGAAGTACGAAGTTAAATATTATATTTAGTTTTAAGATTAATTTTATATCACTGTATTTCCATTTTGATGTTTTATTCAGTTAATAATCCTGCCTTACAACTTCATAAAATCTTTATACATTTTTTCTGTAGAACTTGCCTCAGCAACTATGTAACACAAAGTAATTTCTCGGATTATTTGATTAATACCTATTACTCAAGTAGGCTGTAAATTCCAAGGTTTTATCTGTTTTGTTAAGACTATTCCTGGCACAGAATAAGCATGCAATATTTTTTGAATGAATGCATACTTAAAGTGATTACTTAAAACTTGGTCACATTTGCCTAAAATTTTCTTTTCAGCAATTTGAATGTTTTGGCTTATGAATCCAAATTTTATGTAATCTGTATCTGATGGTTCTGTATGGCAATTTCAATGTATTTCTTTCAAATGAAACATTTACTACATGTAGTCACTGTATATTTCATGGGCTAATTTCTAACTTCATTATGATGGCTCTTATAATTAAATCAATTGTTAAAAAGTGAGAGAGAAACTACATATACTTAAGGAAAGTGTATGAAAACTGACTATCTCAGCCACCCAAGGCATTGTAGATACAGTAACTTTGAAAGTTAAACACCTATTTCCAAAATCAATGACTGACTTAATTTGGATAGAAAATGTGCCTTTGCCTCTGTAGTATATCTCAATGTACAATGATTTATATCCTCTATATAAAAATAAAGTAATGCATACTCAAAAAATATTTGTATAATACTTAAGAGAATATTCAGTTATCTAAGACTGCAAAGAGAGATGCTTATATGAGGTACCTAAAATGTATCAATAGATAAATCAAATTATAAAGTATGTGTCTTATACAGTTGCCTTTTGTTCATATTCTGAATATTTTCTAACTTACTGAAAAAGAAAATGGAGGGCAAATGTTATCAGCTCATAATGAAATAGCATGCTGTCTTCACTGGTTCTGACATATTTCACATATATTAGTTAAAAGTGCCTTGTTGAGTAGATTAGTTGTCACATTTCTTTTCTGAGTTTTAAATCAAGAAACTGACACTAAGTCTGAAAATAGATCATAGTTTTGTCCTATAGACTATGCTTTCTTTATGATTTCTGGCATTTTCATAGTAATTATTTGATATCTAGTAGGAGCACATATACCAGGAATACTTTTTGTCTTATGATGTTTTAGTTTCACATATATTTATATACAAATATATATATAAATATATACATTTAGTTTCAAATGCAATATCAGATGTTAATGAATGAATTATAAAATTTGGAACACTCCAAAGAAATCATCATACCAATGAATCATCCAAACCTCCCAAAAATAAGACAGCACTTTTCTTCATCAGAGTAAATTACCCATCCTTTTTTAAAATTTATTTTTACTTAAAAAATATATAATTGTATGTATTTAAGGGATACATGACATTTCGAAGTATATATGCATTTTTCAATGATTATCATGGTTAATTAGCGTATGCATTATCTCACATAGGTTTATGATGAGAATATTTTACACCCACTCTCTTAGTGTTTTTCGAAATACAAATAACAAATTGCACTACTGTTTCCTTTTATTAGAGAACATTTCTTCAGGAAAATTCTTTAGAATTAATTTTTCTTTTTAAGTTGACAGATAAAATTTTATCTGTTTTTCATGTATGTGATGTTTTGAAGTATATATACATTGAGGAATGATTGAATTATTCTTTATGCTACACATGTTCTGGAACAAACACTATGAATTAAAAAAAATCTTAATAGTTATGATAATCCAGTTACGTCGATATGGTTGTATCCATTTGCGGATGAGCACGCTGAGTCTCAGAGATGTTCAGTAATTCACGGAGCATTCTTAGGACAACATGTGAAATAAGGATTTGCACACAAATCCGACTATGAAGGCCATGTGCATGATGCAGCATGCTAAGAATATGCCTATTACGTGAGGGTCAGCAAATGCAAGGTATTTGTCTTTGATTTTTAGTACTCATGAATTTTGCCCTATGTTCTGACTGACTTTTTTCTATAGGAGTGGTTCATTGATCTTGGTCAGCCTGACTAAGTGAAGGGTCACTGCCTTGCATAGTCAGACAGTGGCTAAGTAAAATAGAATATAGATTCATGTTTTTGAGATAATCAAAAACACTAAATGCATTAAATGACTCAGTCTTTTTGTATAAAATCTATGCAAACTGGCTCTGTCTTCATGAAAGTTATCCGTATCCACATTGTTCAGATTATCATTTGGTTATCCAACCTTCACAATATTAAGGAAGGCTGCCCACACTGTTGCTCTCAGTTCATCAAATTCCCTCTGGAAGCTTCCTAAATTCTAGCATGCAGAGTCCATTGACAGTATCTGTGGAACAGGCATTCCTTACTGAGACTTTCATCTGTTTTCAGTGACATGTAATCTAGACTTTAAAAAATATGCCAAGAATGCATAGCTTCCACAGATGTAGCTTGAATTTTTGTTTAGTACAGTTTCTGAAAAGTATTAGATCTCAATTTTTGCTTGCAAAATCGCTTCAATAATATTAAAATTATGCTGCTTGTGCAAAGAAAAATAGAATGCATTTTAATGGAAAGGTTGACCTGCAGAAAGATGAATAATTTGCATCAATTTATGTGCATTATGTTAAACTAATGAAGACAAATGTATGCATTCATTTCAGTAAAGCCGAAAAGCTGAAGGCCAGCAATTTTATGCATCCGTAATGGTGAATGTTACACTGCTTATTACATGATGAATTGGGAATTCTAGAAATGGATGGTGAGCAAGTCAGGGAGAAAACATACTGATTCCTATTTTTATAAACATTGACATCTGCCTTAAACAAGCAATACATCTCCTCTGGTACCAATTCTACATCTCTTTCTTCATCAAACAAGGAGAAATAAAGAAGCAGTGGCTCTCATACATTTAACATTAGAAAACAAAAAATGAAAAAAAGAAATCCCATATTGTTCACATGTCAAGATGCAGTATTTCACAATAAAAAGTCAATGACATAATCCATTGTAGCTTTTACTTTAGGCTGAGTATGAGTAAGGATATTATGATGAGGAAATCCTTGCTTGAGAATCATTAGCAGAACTACTGCTAGTCTGTATTTAATAACCTAAAATTATTTTTAAAAATTAGCTTGCAATGGTAACACCAAAATCAATTGTTAAATAATAGTACATAATAATATTTATAACTAAATTATGAAATACAGTCAAATGAAATGTATACAACAGTTGCATAGGTGGTAAAATTGTCTTTAAATCTTAGAAAATATTATAAACATAACCATTTCTCCTTCATTTCAATCATGTGTACATTTTTGTAATTCTATAAATATGACATGACTAATTTTGGGGGGGTTTCTTCATACAAATATTTTTCATCAATTATAATTTATAAACTAACAGTTCAGAATTTCCTATTGATTTCATTCTAAGAGTAACTGGGATAGCAGAAATTTCTAATATCAACAATTTACACAGACATGAACACAATTCTCTACATCTTCTCAATGGCCACAGACTTCACATGTTATTGAAGGTGTAAGAAGTAACAAATGAACAAAACATGCTACTAGTTTATTGCTAAAAATAGAAATAGCAATGAGTACCTAATATTTCCACCAAATCGAGTAAAGGAAAGCATAATAACATCAACTGTCCCTATGGATTGCTTCTTTCCTACAAGATCATGGGCCACTGGGTCTGCCTAATCCTCATAGTGCAATATTCATTTAATCTTTGAAAAAGAGAAACCAAGAAGGCTTTTAGCATGGGTAGTCAGAAGAGAGGCAACACAACTGAAAATTCTGTTAAGTGAAAATGCTCCCTGTTCAGATGAAAACATTATCACTTATGGTGAATTAAGAGGCAAGATTATTCCTGCTCACATATTCCAAGAATCCCTTAATGAAACTACTGTGATTTTCTTTTTTCTTTATCTCACCTGGAGCATAATAAAAATATTATGTTGAATGAAATAGAAAATTCAGTTAACTTCTTATGAAGAAAACATCTACAACTTCGCACATCTACCACACAGTAAATGTTACTTTAAAATAATATTGCTGCTGTCAAGAAGACTATGAAAGGGATTTAATACCACCCCAAACTTAATTAAACCCTCTTATGCTTACTTAGCATTTACCTTCATGTCACTGTTGATTGCTACACTAAGGTATTTTTGTGTAAACAGAGCTTCCCTAATTAAATAGCTCATATCCGAGTCATTCAGTGATTTCACAGCATATTTTGGGCAGCAATCATTAAACTAAGAGTGATGAATGGTGATGAGTGGCCCCTAAATGAATTACGCAGGAGCAGACCTGACAGGCTAGGATTTTTGAAAAAGCAGGTTGGAGAACATGTATAATTTTTAAAATTTGTTTTTGATTTCCTACTCCAAAACAGTCAGGATATTTTCGGTGTTAATTTACTTCACTGAACCATTTAGGTCTCCATGACAATATCTCCAAATCTGAGAAAAACAGACAAGTGGAAACTCCCCTCTTTGATCACACTTAGAATATTAGTAAAGATGAATTTTTCATTAAAGATTATAGCTCTTGAAAATGTAAATTCAAAAATCTGAAGAAACTTCTGGACTTGACTTAATTTTCAACATTGGTCTTCTTTGTGTATATCTATCTTATTGACTCTTGCTGGGAAAAGACCAAAAGCCTCAGATAACATTTTTTCATATCTAAATGCATTTTTGCGGGGTTTTTTGTATTGTTGGTTTATGATTAAATGAAAATTTAAATCTAAGTAAATGAAAGTATTAATAATAATCTTCAATATGATTAGACATGTTAACATAAAAGGCAAATTTCTACAGTCAAGAAATGCAGAAACTGGTTATCAGTCTGCAAAAAACATGTTTATCACCCTATACCAATATTAACTCAAAATAGATCAAGGATCTTAATATCAGACCCCAAACTCTAAAGTTGGTACAGGAAAGAGTAGGAAATACTCTGGAGTTAGTAGGTATAGGTAAGAACTTTCTCAATGAAACCCCAGCAGCACAGCAACTAAGAGATAGCATAGATAAATGGGACTTCATAAAACTAAAAAGCTTCTGCTCAACAAAAGAAATGGTGTCTAAATTGAGGAGACCACTCACAGAGTGGGAGAAAATATTTGCCAGCTACACATCAGACAAAGGACTGATAGCTAGAATACACAGGAACTCAAAAAACTAAATTCTGTCAAAATTAATGAACCAATAAAGAAATGGGCAAGTGAACTAAACAGAACTTTCTCAAAAGAAGAAATTCAAATGGCCAAAAAACACATGAAAAAATGCTCACCATCCCTAACAATAAAGGAAATGCAAATTAAAACCACACTAAGATTCCACCTCACCCCTGTTAGAATAGCCATCATTAGCAGCACCACTAACAACAGGTGTTGGCGAGTATGCAGAAAAAGGAACCCCCTTACACTGCTGGTGGGAATGTAAACTAGTACAACCACTCTGGAAAAAAATTTGGAGGTTTTTTAAAAAATCTAGTGGTATTGCCATATGATCCAGCAATACCAATCTTGGGGATATACCCAAAAGAATGAGACTCAAGTTACTTCAGAGGCACCTGCACACCCATGTTTATTGCAACACTATTCAGAATAGCCAAGTTATGGAAACAGTCAAGATGCCCCACTACTAACGAATGGATTAAGAAAATGTGGTATTTACACACAATGGAATTTTATGCAGCCATGAAGAAGAATGAAATGTTATCATTCACAGGTAAATGGATGGAACTGGAGAATATTATTCTAAGTGAGGTTAGCCTGGCCCAAAAGACAAAAAATAGTATGTTCTCCCGCATATGTGGACATTAGATCAAGGGCAAACATAACAAGGGAATTGGACTTTGATCACATGATAAAGCAAGAGCACACAAGGGAGGTATGAGGATAGGTAAGACACACAAAAAAGTAGATAGCATTTGATGCCCTCAACACAGAGAAACTAATGCAGATACTTAAAAGCGACAGAGGCCAATAGGAGAAAGGGACCAGAAACTAGAGAAAAGGTTAGTTTGAGAAGAATTAATTTAGAAGGTAACACACATATACAGGAAAGCAATAGGAGTCAACTCCCTGTATAGCTATCCTTATCTCAACTATCAAAAACCCTTGGTCCTTCCTATTATTGCTTATACTCTCTCTTCAACAAAATTAGAGATAAGGGCAAAACAGTTTCTGCCTGGAAGCGAAGGGGTAGGGGGAGAGAAGGAGGGGTAGGGTGGTTAAGGGGGGGGGGTGAAGGGGGAAGAAATGACCCAAACAATTTATATACATATGAATAAAATTTTTAAAAAAATGCAAATTGTGATGCTTGTTAAAAGTCTTTAGGAAGTCAAGTCACTTATATATTACAGTTGTCTAAACAAATATAAATAATTCATGAAGCCATATATCTAGAACTATTAACTAGGAAATAATAAATTACTGCCTGGAACATTTATCTATTTAAGGGAGTGAAGTGTGAAGTGTCTGTGTCTAGATCAAACTACTTTGATGAAGTTTTGTGAAAAAGGTAAGTCTCATACATAATGTACTGAGTCTCAAAACCATTTTTATTTTATGGTCTACTTTGACTGAGTAATGTATGACTCACTAAAGTTAAGAATTAAGTAATATCAAGTAAAGAGAAGAAAACAAGAAGACATGGAAATAAATATTTCAAATATATAAAATATTAATGTACTTGTTGTGCCATACAAATATATACACTACAAATGATCATCTAGAAATATAATACAAGTCATTTTCCATAAACTGTCATACAAGTGACCTTACTGGTCATATCCATGAACATGTTTTATACTAACTCAGCTTTCTCCAGAAGAGCAAGAATTGATCTGATCAACCAAGAGTTTAACAAATAGTGGGAGGAAAATCTATATTGTCAGATTTGTAGTAATTGTTTTCATCTCTTACTTTGTCTATAAGATCAGTTTAAAATTAAAAGAAATAAAAATCCCATATGCTATACCCAATATTTTTTCCAACTTAAAAAGTTTCATTAAAAATAGTGCTTATGTATCTACCAATCTGTTACAACAGAGAGTTAGCAGGATAAAAGCTTACCATCACTGCTTACATTTTACATATGTCTCCTTTCTTCTGAGTCTCTCTCCTATATTCATCTGGGATTCCCCCAAACCAGGAAAAATACCCATAATAATCAGGTTGCACCTTGAAGCAAGACTAACCACTTTATAGGAACCAGATACTGCCCTCAGTTGATGACAGTGATAACAACTTCCTCAGAACCCCTCACACAACCAGAACTGAGATAAACCACACTTTGCCTGTAACTGCTAAGTTATGCATATTTCTCACCCCTGCCAAAATTCTTCCTCTATATAAACCTAAAGTTCATTGTACCATGAGCATGGGATGAAATACTTACTTTGCCTCTTCCCAAAGTATGCCCATGCCACACAATAAATCTATTTTTTTTTTGCCCTTCACCATATTATGCAAACAGCTAGACCTTAGGTGATGGAACCCCTGGAGTTGGCCTAGAGTTACATGTGAAAATACTTTAGATTTTCTTAAGTAAAATAAATTAATACCTTTAATGGTACTTCGGAAAAGGAAGGGTCAAAAATTGCTTATTGATGATCCTAACAAACTATTATAGAAAAATTCATGAGAATTAAACTATTATCTTTCTTTTTAAAACAGTTTTCATATTTGAAGCATCCCAGTTGATTTTTGAGGCTTGCATAATGTACTATTTTCATTTATTTTTAGCAAGCATTCTTTCAGAGCAAGAGAGTATAGTAGAGAGAATCTAGACTCACTGGCATATTGTATTTATACAACAAGCAAGAAAACAAGTGAAAAACTCAAGTTTAGGATTCCATATTTGGAATAAGTAAAAACTCCTGAGAAATTTTGATTAATACTATTATGTAGTCCTTAATAATGAAAAATATCTGTGATAGACTCTAAAGTCTGGATACAAACTCTCAAATCTTATTTGCTTCTTATTGAACTTAGGCTTGAATGTTTGAATTCTTGAGTAATTCAAGTAAGCTCAGTTACTCAATTTTATTTATGTAATTCAGTCATCACATTTAATAAATATGATATGTCAATATGCCATGTTTATCACTAGCTCTAAAAGTAACTTGTTTTCTTTATTTATAAATCTTGCTGTTCTATCATATTTCCAGATGGAGAATTTATATGTTTCAGCAAACAATAACTGAGGGACCACAGAAAGCAGACATGCTGTTTATTAAAAACAACAGGGACAAAACCAAAAATTTCTGCCTTAATTCAGATAATGCAAACCAGCAGAAGATGGCAGGAATATACAATAATCTGTCTCATTTGAGAGAGATTGAGAAATGCATTTATTTTTTCCAGCTCTTCACAAATGAAACTATAGTGCAATGGGAGCCTGGTTGATAAATATTCCTACCCTCATGACAGTTTTAAGTATGCTGATAGTACAACTCTCTCTCTCTCTCTTCTCATCTCTCTCTCTTTACTAGTTTAACAAATCAGAACCTAGCTGGTACCTGGCAATTACTCTAGAGGCTGAGAAAGGAGGACCATTTGAGGCCAGGAATTTAGGGTCACCTGGGCAACATAATAAGACCCAGTATCTTGAAAATGGAAAAGGAAAAGGAAAGGATGAGGAGGAGGAAGAAGAGAAGAAGAAAAAGGAGGGGGAGGAGGAGAAAAAGGAGAAGAGGAAGAGGTAGAGGAGAAGGAGGAGGGGGAGGAAGGAGGGAAGGAAGAGGGGGAGAAAGAGAAAAAGAAGAAGGAAGAGAAGGAAAGGAGGGAGAGGGGAGGAAGAGAAGAGGAAGAAGTAAGGAGAGGGAAGAAGAGAAGGAGAGGAGGAGGAAAATAAGGAGGGAGAAGCAGGAAGAGGAAAAGAAGGAGGAGGAGGAAGAGGAAGGGGGAGAAACAGAAGAAGGAAGGGAGGGATAGAAAAGGAGAAGAAGGAGGAAGAATCTAGAGACATAAACTGCAAGTGACTTGTCCAAGAGCACTTATGGTGTGACAGGACTAAATTTGAAATATCAATGAGCAGAGCACTATATAACGATACTAAAGGCATGTTACTAGTCTCTAAACTGTATGGAGTTTTCATGAAAAGAGAGTATTTTGAGAAAATTAGCAAGTAACTTGTGCTTCACAAATTCCAAATAAGGGATAAACTAATTCTTAATATCTGGGTTCATTATGTAATTCTTACTGAGACAAAGAACCATATCTGGCCTACCTTCAGAGAATATTATGGTTTTAGCATTTCCTCAACACAAAAGTTGAGCAATAAACCCAAGTCTTACTGAGAATATAAATATAATTTAACACATTTGATGCATGTTTCTAAAACCATAACTGTGAAGATACAATTGTTTTATATATTTATCATATATTAAAATTGATTATAAAACTTTTGAATTTATATATGACATTGGCATACCAAGGTGAAGGCATTGGGAAGTCTTTCCCTGTTGCAGGCAATAAAGGACATATTTTCTCTAGAGAATTAAAATTAACAATACCATCAATTATCTCCATATACTAGCAAGTCTAAAAGGTATTACAATATTCTTCCTTCGAAATATCTTTTAGTGGACTACAGTTCTAAGGAATTATTTGTGAGCTTTTGCTGAACTTCTAATTAACAAATGTTTATTTCTTATTCTTCCATAAACTTTATATTCTACTTAGAAATTAAATTGAAGAATTCCCCAAGCACAGTTGACCTCCCAATCCATGTGAGCTCATGTGAGCTCATCTATATTTGCACATGTACTAATAAGAACTCAAGAGCTTTTTATTTATTTTCATTCCTATAATGACTGGGACATCATTTAAATGTATAATCTAGGCGCTGGAATGTGTAGTATTATAGGAATTTGTGTCTTACAATTTTCTCAAAGCCATTTCAGGCTACTTTGAATCATAATGAACTTCAGATGATGTTATTAAATATAGTAAGATATAATGTGAGTGTTTTTGATGAAGCTGCTGAAAAGACTTCCCAAATATTTGAAAGTTGCTGGAAGTGATCCTAAAGGACAAAAGACAGGCATAGGATTTCAAATTATGGAATTTATTATGAAATGATATTCTTATGATCTATGTCCAAATTTCCAATTCTGCATATGTGTTGGTTCATTAGAAAGAAACTTTTGAATATTGAAATTAATTAAATTATGAGTGAAGCTACATCTATGGCTTGACTACTATTAAACATAAACACATGATCCATTTTGACCAGGCCATTGAAAATTATAAAAACTATAAACTTATAATGTTATTATTTAAACTATGATAAGTGAATATGTGCTTTCTCCTTTCTCTCAAAAAATACTTTGATGAAACTAAAACATGTTAAGCATTGTTTTTTTCCTTTTGTATAACAAGTTTCCTGTTGCTGCTATAACAAATTAACATAAATTTAGTGTCTTAGGTACAATGCCTAATTTATTACCTCACAGTTCTGGAGATCAGAAGTCCTAAAACTGACATCTCTGAAGGTTGGTATTATTTCTACATTCTCTAGGAAAGAATTTGTTTCCTTGATGTCACAATTTCCAAAAGTCACTTTCATTTCTTGGCCTGTGGCCCCTTCCTTCATCTTTAATAGCAGGAAGCATCTCACCTCTCTCTTCTCCTTTCTTCTCCTCCTCTCCCCTTCTTTCCCCTCCTCTTCTGCTACTTTTTTCTCTTTCCCTATCATACATCATAACTTTGATTCTACACTCTTCTTCAGGCCCTTGTGATTACATTGGAAACCATCTAGTGAACCAGGATAATCTGGCACGCTCAAGATGCTTAACTTATTAACACCAGCAAAGTTCCATTTTTGCTGTTTGATGTAATTTACAGGTTCTTGGGATTAGGACCTGGACTCTTTGGGGAACCAATATTCTGTCCATCACATATACACATGTGCTACAATATTATGTATTTGTACATTCATATATTTATAGCATAAATATATAGAAATTCATACAAGTATAAGCATAGATATTGCCAACATTTTCATTATATTTTTAGAAATTCTTTTTTTAAATTTAATTTTCCCCAGTCTGGCCTCATATACTTAAGTTATCCTCCTATGTCAGCTTTACAAGTAGCTGGAATTTCAGGTGTATACCACTATGTCTAGCTTAGAAATTGACATTCTTTTATTTTATTTCTTTATTGTGAATGAAAAAAACTTTTCAGTGTATAAGAGGGGTAATGTTAAAAACAATGCATCGTGGGTATAAAATATTCTAACTATGTCACTGCTGAATTTATACCTTTCTAAGTGAAACAAAAATAATATTCACAGGAAACATTTGTAGCTTTTTATTTTAACTCCAAATAATACTCATGAGTTCCAAATCTGAAAAAAAATGTTATAAAAACCTTATTCTATTTATAATACTTTTTTAAATATAAGGTTGGGAAGAGAGGTTCTTTAGGGGGTTGCTGTGGGTGGTTCAACATCCATACAGTAAAAGTTTTATCTGGGTATTTGGGAGACACTAATTTTTCTTTTTTGCTTTTACATTTGAAAGCATGTGTGCAAATTGTTAACTTACTTCTATCCAGTTTAAAAGAAAAAGTTGACAAGATACAATCAGTAAAAGCAAAATTTTCTGCTTTTCCTCTTTATCATAGCCACTACGATTAATGAATAAAGAGCAAGTGGTTGACATACAACCTACCCATGGGAGTGCCAACGCCATAACCTTTGGAGTCTATAAGGCCGCCAATCTGTGTCAGGTTACAATTCCGCTGGGTAACAAACTCGATGGTTGTTGACTCCATTAGGAAAGCATAGTCAGAGGTGAGGACTCGCTGGATACCTTCTTCATTACTCTTGACGAGCACAGACTGTCTCCTGCTACTCATAAAGGCCCACATCTTGTCATACGTGGAGATTTTTGATTTCTGGGGCAAAATAAAATACGTTTAAATAAAAGTATTTCTTACACTCCATATGGTCTTAAAACATTTAGATTCAATTGGGCACATTTAATTCACTCATTTCATTCACCTATAATTAAATGAAAAATAGTATAAATATGTAAATTCAAATCAAAGTCAGTAAGAAGTTTCTCATAGTAATTCTTTATCATATTTCCAAGGAAAATATAGATTTAACAAATTTAGTGTACATGGTGAAAACTAATATCTACTAAATCATAAAAAGTAATAAATATAAGAACTATAAACAAGAGTAATAAGGAGGGTTCTTTTGTGATTGTAGCTCACCTCACCTGAGTGTCATATGCATGCTGTTTAATTTTCAACATCACTATAACATCAGATTTAAAAGAGAAGACACTAGACACAGATTGTCACTGTCAGACTGCATATATTTCTGTTTGTTTTTCATCACTTTGGTGATGTTGTATTAGCACCCATGTATATACACAGGTACAGGTTGAAGAGATGAGATTTATGACAAGTAAGGATATTAGAAATAAAGATGACTACATTTCCACTGGGACTAAATATGGCCAACATAGAATCTCTTTCAACCTGAAACAACAGCCAGAAATCTATTATTCAGCCCCATTAAGTAACTAAAAGTTCTTGGACCAATAATGTTGAATAAATTTATGACCACTGGAAATTCTCAGTAGAGTTTTAAAAGAATTTCATTATTAAGGGAAATAAATGAGCTCTGTTCAAAGGCACTGATAAATCATAAACATGAAAAAGAATAGCACCTGCTTATTGAAAACTTATCTGTGAAATATTATTTTCCTTTAGCTCTTATTCAATATGTAAAATACTGAAACGTTTATAAACAAAAAGAGAAGAAATTATGGTCTTATATTTTTTTCAAGAAAATAACCAAATTATGTGACTAAGAAAGGGAAATGAAAAGAATATTTAAGAATATGAGAACACTCTAGCCAGATACCAGTGGCTAGCTGTAATTCTAGCTACTCAGGAGGCAGAGATCAGGAGGATTTCAGCTGGAAGCCAACCCAGGAAAATAGTTTATAAGACCCTATCTCAAAAAAATACTCCCAGAAACAGCTGGTGGAATGGCTCAAGTGGTAGAGCACCTGCCTAGCAAGCCTGAGGCCCTAAGTTCAAGTCCTAGCACTGCTAATTCTTATTGAGGTCATTAATACCATTAGTGAGAATTTTCATAGTTTACTTTGTTTATAAAAATCAGCAACATAATGAGGATGGCCAAAGCAATTCATTTTCTTTCCAGAGTAAAGATTTTTTTCTTCTGATATTTGAGACTGAGTGAAGACTTAATAAAATATAACATCAAATTGGAATTTACCTGCATATTGAATGGATTTTAAATAAAGAAAACAATGGGCACAGTTTTTGATTTAGTGACTCTATAATTGATAGTACATAAATAATAAATGATATTATGTAAAGTGTCTATAAATTAAAGCTGCACTTAGCAATTTTTAAAGTAACATATTAAAAAGGATAAAGATGATATTGACATCACAATATTATAACATCGCCGTTCTCTGAGGTCAAAACAAGGAAAGGATTAACAAAGTTTACAAAAAAGTTTTCTTCGGCCACAAAATTGCCTAAATATTTATCTTTGTTTCTGTTATATGAACATTCAGAACAAATAAATTTTATTATCTTGTTACTTTCTTTCCATTTTATGATATGCTCCATCCACTTTTTTTGAAATCAAATTACTGTTCTTCTGTGGGTACACTGTCACATTTACAAAAGTACTTACAATATATCTTAGTTAAATTCACCCCATCCATCACTCTCCTTTGTCCTACCCCCCATTCTTAGAATAGTTTCAACAGGTCTCATTTTTCCAATTTAATAAATAAGTACATAATATTTCCACCAGATTCACCCCCTAAACCCTTTCCTATATCCTTCCCCCTCCCACTGGAACCAAATCCCAGACAGGACCTGTTTTAGCTTTCTGTCCTCCATTTTTGAAAAGACATTTTTTTTGCTTAAGATATCTATACATTATGACATTTCTATGTATATATGCATAGCATCCTGAATTGGTTCGTCCCCTCCATTTTTCTTCTTCCTACCTTAGTCCTTCTATTATGGTGATTTCAGCAGATTTAAAAATTCTATACTGATTCTTGGATAGAAAGTATATCAAGAACATATTCACCTTCTTTACTTCCTTTTTTTACCCTTCTTTCCCATTATGCAGTCCCCTTAGTGTGGCCTGTTTTTCATTCTTGTCCTTGGTTGTTTAGGTGTCTGTTCATTGTTTAGTGGGAATTTTAACTTGGTATTATGGCTACACATGCATTAATGAGTTAATTGTAAATAAATTGAAGACTAGTGTTTTTATTCCAAAAAAAGACAATATAATGATTATAATGTTGTTAGTCATAAAAAGACATTTTTCTCTTTTATTAATGTTAAAAGTAGTATTTTCTAGCATAAACACTATTTAGGAAGCATGAATAATCCAAGAGAAGATAACAATATTTTATAATGATACATAAAGGCATTCATTCTTAAATTTTGTAACAATTCATGTGGTAAATACACCAAACATTTTTTAAATTTAATTGGAGACCAAACAACTTTAAGAAATGTTACTATGCTGACTACTTTGAGAACCTATATTCAAATAAATTTGAAAATCTAAAAGAAATGGACAGATTTATAGATACATATGATCATCCAAAACTGAACCAAGAGGAAATTAATCACCTGAATAGACCTATAACACAAAATGAAATTGAAGCAGCAATCAAGAGTCTCCCCAAAAAGAAAAGTCCAGGACCTGATGGATTCTCTGCTGAATTCTATCACACCTTTAAAGAAGAACTGATACCAACCCTCCTTAAACTGTTCCATGAAATAGAAAGGGAAGGAAAACTGCCAAACACATTTTATGAAGCCACTATTACACTTATCCCAAAACCAGGCAAAGACACCTCCAAAAAGGAGAACTATAGGCCAATCTCCTTAATGAACATTGATGCAAAAATCCTCAACAAAATAATGGCAAATCGAATTCAGCAACACATCAAAAAGATTATTCACCACGACCAGGTAGGCTTCATCCCAGGGATGCAGGGGTGGTTCAACATACGAAAATCAATAAACGTAATAAACCACATTAACAGAAGCAAAGACAAAAACCACTTGATCATCTCAATAGATGCAGAAAAAGCCTTTGATAAGATCCAACATCATTTCATGATAAAAGCTCTAAGAAAACTAGGAATAGAAGGAAAGTTCCTCAACATTATAAAAGCTATATATGACAAACCTACAGCCAGCATTATACTTAACGGAGAAAAATTAAAAGCATTCCCTCTAAAATCAGGAACCAGACAAGGATGCCCACTATCTCCACTCCTATTCAACATAGTACTGGAATTCCTAGCCAGAGCAATTAGGCAAGAAGAAGGAATAAAAGGAATACAAATAGGTAAAGAAACTGTCAAAATATCCCTATTTGCAGACGACATGATCCTATACCTTAAAGACCCAAAAAACTCTACTCAGAAGCTTCTAGACATCATCAATAGCTATAGCAAGGTAGCAGGATATAAAATCAACATAGAAAAATCATTAGCATTTCTATACACTAACAATGAGCAAACGGAAAAAGAATGTATGAAAACAATTCCATTTACAATAGCCTCAAAAAAAATCAAATACCTAGGTGTAAACCTAACAAAAGATGTGAAAGACCTCTACAAGGAAAACTATACACTTCTGAAGAAAGAGATTGAGGAAGACTATAGAAAGTGGAGAGATCTCCCATGCTCATGGATTGGTAGAATCAACATAGTAAAAATGTCTATACTCCCAAAAGTAATCTACATGTTTAATGCAATTCCCATCAAAATTCCAATGACATTCATCAAAGAGATTGAAAAATCTACTGTTAAATTTATATGGAAACACAAGAGGCCACGAATAGCCAAGGCAATACTCAGTCAAAAGAACAATGCAGGAGGTATCACAATACCTGACTTCAAACTATATTACAAAGCAATAATAATAAAAACAGCATGGTACTGGCACAAAAACAGACATGAAGACCAGTGGAACAGAATAGAGGATCCAGATATGAAGCCACACAACTATAAGCAACTTATCTTTGACAAAGGAGCTAAAAATATACGATGGAGAAATAGCAGCCTCTTCAACAAAAACTGCTGGGAAAACTGGTTAGCAGTCTGCAAAAAACTGAAACTAGATCCATGTATATCACCCTATACCAAGATTAACTCAAAATGGATCAAGGATCTTAATATCAGACCCCAAACTCTTAAGTTGATACAAGAAAGAGTAGGAAATACTCTGGAGTTAGTAGGTATAGGTAAGAACTTTCTCAATGAAACCCCAGCAGCACAGCAACTAAGAGATAGCATAGATAAATGGGACCTCATAAAACTAAAAAGCTTCTGTTCATCAAAAGAAATGGTCTCTAAACTGAAGAGAACACCCACAGAGTGGGAGAAAATATTTGCCAATTATACATCAGACAAAGGACTGATAACCAGAATATACAGGGAACTTAAAAAACTAAATTCTCCCAAAACTAATGAACCAATAAAGAAATGGGCATGTGAACTAAACAGAACTTTCTCAAAAGAAGAAATTCAAATGGCCAGAAAACACATGAAAAAATACTCACCATCTCTAGCAATAAAGGAAATGCAAATTAAAACCACACTAAGATTCCACCTCACCCCTGTTAGAATAGCCATCATCAGCAACACCACCAACAACAGGTGTTGGCGAGGATGCGGGGAAAAAGGAACTCTCTTACACTGTTGGTGGGAATGTAGACTAGTACAACCACTCTGGAAAAAAATTTGGAGGCTACTTAAAAAGCTAAACATTGATCTACCATTTGATCCAGCAATACCACTCTTGGGGATATACCCAAAAGACTGTTACTCCAGAGGCACCTGCACATCCATGTTTATTGCGGCACTATTCACAATAGCCAAGTTATGGAAACAGCCAAGATGCCCCAGCACTGACGAATGGATTAAGAAAATGTGGTATCTATACACAATGGAATTTTATGCAGCCATGAAGAAGAACGAAATGTTATCATTCGCTGGTAAATGGATGGAATTGGAGAACATCATTCTGAGTGAGGTTAGCCTGGCTCAAAAGACCAAAAATCGTATGTTCTCCCTCATATGTGGACATTAGATCAAGGGCAAACACAACAAGGGGATTGGACTATGAGCACATGATAAAAGCGAGAGCACACAAGGGAGGGGTGAGGTAGGTAAGACACCTAAAAAACTAGCTAGCATTTGTTGCCCTTAATGCAGAGAAACTAAAGCAGATACCTTAAAGCAACTGAGGCCAATAGGAAAAGGGGACCAGGAACTAGAGAAAAGGTTAGATTAAAAAGAATTAACCTAGAAGGTAACACCCACGCACAGGAAATCAATGTGAGTCAATGCCCTGTATAGCTATCCTTATCTCAACCAGCAAAACCCCTTGTTCCTTCCTATTATTACTTATACTCTCTCTACAACAAAATTAGAGATAAGGGCAAAATAGTTTCTGCTGGGTATTGAGGGGGGGAGCGGGAGGGGGTGGAGTGGGTGGTAAGGGAGGGGGTGGGGGCAGGGGGGAGAAATAAACCAAGCCTTGTATGCACATATGAATAATAAAAGAAAAATGAAAAAAAAAAAAAAAAGAAATGTTACTATGCTATATAAATAATTTAATTAATGTGAAACAAAGTATTAGTTTATGTTTGAAATGTATTGTCTACAGCATTTACCGTTAATGGGCCAAATATAAATTTTAAAAAATGTTTTCACTTAAAAATTCTTGAAACTCTTTCCTGCACTAATTTTTCACTTATCTGAGCATTTTTTGAAAGCACTATTTATATTCATTTTGAAACTAATAATTTCCTACTGTCCCCTCTTATTTAAATATCTTTTATTTGTTACCTGCTTGTTCTCAAGGTCTATTATCTATGATTTCTATATAGCTGTTCATCTTCTTTCCTATGTAAAGGTATACATATTTCCATTATTCTTACATAAATGGTTTAGACAGAAAAATCATTCAAATTGTTTCTCATAATAAATATAAAATCCCAAAATGAAATCATATTTTAAAGAAATATGATTATCTGCTGGTTATATGCCAGCCACTGCATACCTGAAGTTCATCCTTCTAACACTTCTCTGGTTTGTTCACTTGCTTTGTTGTGTGGTTATAATTTGTAAGTAGTGCAATTACTTTTTGTGTCTGCCAACTCTGGCTATAAAATGCAACTCTATGTAGAAAAGATATGGGCGGTATGGTGATGGAAAGCTCTACTTTTGTAGACATTTGTGATAATTGTTTTATTGCTCTAGAACTCTACATATAGGTACAGGACAATAGAAAGAGGACACTTTAGAATTTCAAAGATGGTGCATTACTCTACATATTATGTTAACTGACATATACATTACTAGCTTTTCTACCATTCACTCTCTTCTGGACAATGTCTAAGCATATTTCTATGATCCACATTGTTCTTACCCAGAAATTTCATGTGAATCAAGCAAAATTTCTAAAATTAAGTCCCAGAAAGTCATTCACCTTACATCTACTTCCATAAAAACCTGTAAAGGAAAATGAATCCTTGACATTTTAGACAATAGACTCACAGGTTCTGCACAGCATGAATTTTACCGAAAGCATGATATTTAAAGATGATTTACAGAGTACTTGACTTACACATTTGAAACCAAATCTTACACAGAATAGGAAGCTCAGGGTGTTTTTTTCCCTCTGCAAATTGGGTCACTCATAAATAATTGATTATTTTCACTTAAGTAACATACAGAAGAGAGAGTGGCTGAATAAGTAAGGATCACAACTTCTATGTTACTTTTTAATGTAATATATATTCTCATATAAGCCACCTTATTCTCTACAAACTTCAGTGTATACAATAGTTAAAAATCCTTGCCAGTGTCACAAGGTTATTTTGAAGGTCAATTGAGACACTACTGGCAAATATACCATGCACTACTAGTAAGGTATTTTTTAGTTTTAATTATTTTTTTAAAAGAGTAAAGTGCTATTAAATGCTTGTCTGCTATGATTCTTGAAAACAATATCAGGAACACTAGCAAAGGCTAAACACATTTTCTCGCCTAGGCCATGAAACCAGGAGGAAACACCGAGAGAGAAAAGATGTTTAAAAACCAAAACTTTGGACGGTAGACTATAGATGAATTGTAACTGAGTTAACAGCCCTTAGAACCCATCCCCTCTCCACACCATGAATTTCCAGAGATTGGCAACTCCTAATCTCTCCTAAAGCCAGAATGAATCTGTATTTTTAAAAGTATATTGCATTTAAAGAATGTCTCAAAAACTGTTAAAGTCTTACAGCCTATCCTTGAGCAGTATGGTGACTGTCCACTCCTTTCCAGCAGAAGAGGAGAGTTTTACTCTCTGAAAAGGAAGCAAGAGCACACTGAACCCAGAGAAGCAGATAGTGGGAGATGAAGTTTTGAAATTGGAAGGAACAACTTCAATTGTATAAGCCCTGAACCTGGCTTGGTTCTTAGAATGCCTCCAGGAAGAATAAAAGAAGATTTTTTTTCAAGTAAACCTGAACATTTTCAGAAAGATAATAATAGTAATAACAATAATTGAAATTAACACATACATAAAGTTTAGCATGCACCAGATTGTTATAAATTACTTACACATACTAATTTTAATTATTTTTTTTGATGGGACTGGGGTTTGAACTCAGGGCTTCATACTTACCTAGCAAGCAGTCTACTGCTTGAGACACAACCAAATCATTTAATTCTTATAAGAATTTATCACAGGCCTTTGTCACCATTTGAAAAAAAAGAAACAATAATTAATTTGCCAAAAATCACACGGCTACTTAATGACAAAGTCAAGAATGAAGCATGGGGTAATTTTAGCTATAGTGTTCATATTCTTAATCACTGCACTACATGACTCTATCTAAAGATACACCTATTGGTTTTTCTAACTAATGACCCACAATATACCCGACAGGGAAGCTACAGGTTCACAACCTTAAGTAAACACCCAGAGCTTGCAATGATCCTTTTAAAAATCTATTAACTATAATTAGCAGCCAAGAGTAACTAGGTATTTGAGGGGAGCATTCCATATGAAATACGAAAACAAAACTGGCATAAATGTCCTCAGAGAGATAAAAGATAACAAACCAATGTGCAAAGAGGAAAATTGTATTGAAATAAAATACACTCAGTAAAATACCACATAAATTCCATATCAAAAATGAAAACCTGGCCAGGTACAGTGGCTCATTCTTGGAACTCCAGCTATTTCTAAGGCAGAGATCTGGAGGATTGTGGTTGGAGGCCAGCCTGGGCAAAATGTTACGAAGACCCCAACTCAGTCAATAATCCTTGTATGATGGCACACTACATGCCTTAGAAAAAAAAGAGGGTCAATTGTCAAACTGGCCCTGGGCAAAAATGTGAGACCCTACTTAAAAAATAAGTAAAGCAAAAAAGGTATGGGGACATGACTCAAGTGGGAGACTACCTGTGTAATAAGTGCAAGGCTCTGAGTTCAATCTCCGGATGAAACTTTATCATTTGTAGGAAAATGAATGGAACTGGAGATTGTCATGTTAAATAAGATAAGCCATGATAAGCCACTGGAAGGAAGGAGGGGGAAAACAGAGGATGATGGGGGGTGAATATGATATAAGTACATTTCATAGCTATCTATCAGTCTATCTATCTATCTATCTATCATCTGTCTGAAAATAGCATGGTGAAACCTACTAAACTGGTTTGAAAGGGAAGGAGGAAGGTGTGTTAAGAAAGAACAATAGAAGGGGTAAATTGAAAGTACATTATTTGTGTTTATGGAAGTATCACAATGAAATCCCTTTGTACACTAACAAAAAATGAAAACTTCAAGTGAATTATTGAAAGATAGATTTAAAAAATGCAACAGAAAATATAAAATAAAACTTAAAAGAGAGTAAGAGGAAAGAGTACCCTAAAGAAAATAAATTGAACTGCTGCTATGTGAAGGATGTTTATGTTAAATACACACTGAGTGAGATCAAGAATTTCCTATACTGGTGGTAAACCGTGTCAGTAAAGAGCTGTCACAGGGATATGAATTCAGTGTGTGGGTCAGTGAAGGAAGTATACCTTGTCTGGGGCACCGAGACTCAAGGAGCATGGTGCTAGGAAATTACAGAAAAATGGAGAAGGTGACCAAGATGGACTTATGGTTCCTTTAGCTTTCTAAATTTCAGACAAGATTTTTCCTGTTCCAACTCCAATCTCAAACTCTTTCTGACCCTTACATAATTCAGATGGTCTTATTACCAAGGTCTTTTCCCTCCCTTTCCTTAGATTATTTACTTTAGAAATCTTGTAATTGTAAATTCTTGCTTTGTCAGTTGAGTTCTAAATCTTTTTGAAAGCTTTTGCTAGTTTTACAATGCAAAATTGTCTTTCTCAAGGACCTGAGAATCATACTTTAGAAGTGCAATAATCAAGGAGGAAAGTGTCTCTGTTTTCCATTTTCTGTGGAAATAGAAGAGTCCAACTTCAATGGGTATCTTTATCCACATTGTAAAAGTACCTTCCAGTTATGAAGATTGGAGAAAGTTTTTTTTTAAATAAGGACAATTAGCAAACAAAGACTTTTATTAACACTACCCCCCAACTTATCCATGTCTTAACAATAGCTATAGCACTTCTGGGAATATACCTGAAGGAATCAACATCAGCATATCGTAGAGAAACCTGAATGCTCATGTTTATCACAGGTTTGTTCACAATACACATTGGTGAATGTGTGTCATTCACCAATAACGGAATAAAGAAAATGTGGTATATATACACTATGAAGTTTTACTCAGCCGCAAAGAAGAACAGAATCATTTTTATTTGCAGGAAAATAGATGGAACTAGAGATCATAATGTTACATGAATACGCCAGATTAAAGAAGACAAATATTCCATGTTCTCCCTCATATACAGAATTTATACATAAAAAAACATGAAAATAGAAGGGGGAATATTTGGGAAGAAGGCCATAATGGGAGGTGGTAGGGTATACAGAAGACTACAGGGAGGTGAATATGACCAAAGCATACTATATACATGTATGAAAATGTAATGCAATCCATTATTGTATACAATTATCACATACTAATTTAGAAAACTCTCCCACCCTCTAAAATACATCCTAGTCCTAAAATCTCTCCTGAGTTTCAGTACAGTTTGACATCACTCTCCTTATCTGAATAACCTTCACTAATGTCCTTTTTCCAGTACAAATTGGCTTCCACGGTTCCAACTGAGCCATTCTTTTATTTAAAGTGTTTACTGAATTACTTTGATATGGTGGGCATAATTTTAGATATTGACCAGGTTCCATCTATCACAAATGTGTATTAACATAATAGATATTTGCCTTCATCATAGGAGCAGTATGAAGCCAAAGTAGTTATGAAGCAGATGGAGGATGGATGATAAAATAGAATTGCATTTGGAAAAGATCACTAAGGATGCTATGTGGAGAATGTATCTGTAGTGGAACAAGTGGATAAAGTAAGACCATTTAACAGCACATACCATCAATGTAGGTAGGAAAGAGTACTTGCGCTTTACCAAGAGACAGTGAAAAAAGGGTGAGTTTGGGCAGAAAACCATCCCTAGTGAATTGGAAGTGCCTGACTAGCATACAAAAGGATCTGTGATGTGAAATTAGATGTGTGGATCTGAGGATCAGTGGAGAGGTCAAAGCTAGAAAGGTAGCTTTTTGGAGTCATCTTTGATATATTTGACAATGTAGTAGAAGGAAAAGAAAAAGTAGAGGAAGAGATGAATCCTAGGATCAAGGTTTGTAGAATTTTGAATTTCAATGGCTGGCATAGGAGACAAAGTCTGCAATCAGACATAGAAAATGAACAGAGAGCAAGGAAGAAAATCTGGGAATTGTAGTACTGCAGAAGATCAAACAAGGTTATGTTCAGTGAGATAGTGATTGTCTGTAGGGATTTTACTAAAAATCCCAAAACAGTGAGAAGTGTATAATTTTCTATGAGGTTAGCAACAAATAGTTTCTTGGTTATCAAGAGTTAATTGAGGGAAGTGAAGCACTTAGAAGTCAGTTTGAAGTGGATTAAGAAGGGATTTGGGGGAAGTAAATTGGAAACAGTAAGTGCAAAGAAGGAAAAAATCAAAAAGTACAACTCTGAAGAAGAGGAGATCAAGGTCAGTAAAGAGATGAATGTTTTGGTTTAAGTAAGATTTTAAAAAGATTGGAGAGATTTGTGCATGTTTAAATGCCAATGGGAGGCACATCAAAAGAAAAGAGGAATCTAAAATGTCAGAAAAAGAAAGACCAAGAAATAACTCAAAGTTCCTTTGACTAGCATTTTCCAGTTCCCCTATACCTGGTCCACAGTAGCAACCATTCTACTCTCTACTTCTGAGATTTCTGTTTTAAAACCATATACGAGTGAGATTATACAGTATTTGTCTTTCTTTTTCTGGCATGTGTCACTTATCATGGTTACTAGAGTTAGGTATACTGTACTGCATGCTTGAAATTTACTAAGAAGTAGATCTGAAATGATCTTACCAAAATTAAATGTAAAATGATAGATACGTTAATTTTTTTGATTATGATAATTATTTTACAACAAATACATGTATAAAAACATCATGTTGGATACTGTAATATATACAATTTTATTTGTCAATTATACCTCAATAAACCAGAAAAAAATTATGCAAATTTCCTAATAATGTGGGTTTCAAGTAGAACTCAAAATTTCAAGTAGGATTTAAAATGCACACTTACTTGACCACTGATTTTAAAATATTTATAATCAAAATACCGTAATACTTTAAGATATACTATTTAGGAGAAACTAAGAACCCTTCGATAGATTTATTTTTAATAAAGTAGAGAACTGGTGAATATTTGTAAAGTAAAACAGACTACAGGATCTTGAAGAGTAAAGTCAATACATGAAAGCCACACAATCAAGCATTAGAAATAAAAATACACTTAACATCAATGAGCAGATAATTAAAATGAATTAATAACCAAACATATATATGTTGAGTACAAGTGAAAGTCATGCACAAACTGACCTAGAAAAAAGGCATATTAAGTTGCAGCATAAACTAAAGATTATAGGTGGAAGATTGTAGGCATGTTGAAAGAACCACCTGTAATACATATTGCTCAATTTCTTGTGAGTATGGTTAGTTTCATTCAATGAGGAAGCTACTGAACATAGCCAAGGGACCTGATTAAACCATATGCGGTGCCTTTGTGTCTGAATCACAATGTCCATAGCCTGTGAAGGATATCTGGGCACAGTGATGTGGACAAATTGGGACCAATACAGAATTAAAGGAAAGACTCAGGAATTAAGATACAGATTAACTTGATCATTGATGATATCAAATTTATTAGGAAAGACATTCTGAAAGAAGGTATCACTTAAAAGTGATAAGCTAAGTAAATCATAAAATAAATTTTATAAGGTAATGATTGAAGTAATGAAAAATTACAGCACAATAGAGAAAAATAAATTGAATCAATGGGAAAAAATAGTTCATGGTATTCTGCTGTTTTCATTCAAGGATGAGAAAGTGAAGACTAGATGTTAAGAAAAAGGTAAATAACCATGATGTAATCTTTTATAAGAATTATAATTACATAAATTGATAATAACTTCTTTGCCAAAAATTCCTAAGGATTATCCTTACATTTATATTATACACAGTAATTTAGACAGATAAAGCCAGGAAACAAATTTAAATTATGTCACAGAGATGTTGTATGAATCCATATAAAAACAAACAATGGAAGGGAAAGCATTTTTAAACTTTTGTAAATAAAATTATCTTATTTTGTCACTCACTTATATTTGTCACAGTGAAAATTAGAGTAGGTTTCTTTCTATTCTATTCCTAATTTTCTTAAATCTGCCCCACATTAATGACACTCCTCTGTTACTTTGGATGGATTTGAGGTGTCAATGTTTAGCAGTGTTTATTTTATCAAAATGCTGAGGCTTGTAAGTTGATTTATTTTTTGCTACATCAGCACAAAACCAATAAAACCAGCTCATAAGACACTGTCTGCTTATAAAAGCAGTTTTCATGGACTATGAAACATCAACAAAAACATAAAAGAAAAGATTCTTGTCAAGAAAAATATTAATTATAAGAAATATAGCACTTTTAAAATTTACAGGTACCAAAAGATTTTGTGCTTTACAAAGAGCATTCAATATACATATTTTAAACATTTTAAACATTATATACATATGCACACATACATATATATAATCTAAAATTTCTAGGTACATTAGTTTATTTTTTGCAAGAACTCTAAATAAAGCTTGGTAACTGAAAAACGACTAAAGGCAAAATTTTCTTCAACATTTTACAGTCAGAGTTATACAACTAATAAAACAGTGTAAGGATAGTGCTTTGTAGTTTTATTTCTATCCCTTGTAAAATATTCTAAAAATCTAATAAGATAAGGATTACTTATACCATTTACACAGGTCTTCTTTTATCTTACTTTGAGCTGTATATATTTTTTTAAATATAAGACATTTTCCTTTTAGAGAATATCTTTGGCTTAAAAAATATCTTTGCTTTAAATACAAAAATGAAATGTCCACCTGTGTTTTTAATCTTGCTTTCTGTCAAATACAAACAAAAATCTAGAAGTTCTCGAGTCTACTTGTATAAGCCTCTCAGACTACTTCGAATGCGAAGAAAATATCATTATTGATATTTAATAGTAAGAAAATAGATTTAGCTTTCTAAATGTGTTTCAGAAGTAAGTTTGCCTCTACAAAATGAATAGAAAACCTGTAACATTTTGTTTTAAATGTCATAACCACAAAGCATCAAGAATATAAAAACACTATGTACTGACTTAAATGTTTTGTTACTCATCGTATCAGACAGGTTAGCCTCTGCTTAGTTTCCTTAGTCGTGTGATACTATACCCAAAACATCCTGAGGTAACTTTACAAAAAATTTTGTCTGGAACAAATTCAATTACTTTTAGTTTTTTAAAAATAAACACTCATGAATAAATGTTTTATCTCCTAAATTCTAAATCTGGCAAAATTAGTTAAACTTTGGTATAGAAATGAATGTGGCAAAATTACTAAAAGGAAAAATACCAATTACTGAAAATTTTTCATAATTACCAAAATAAATTTGGTGATACTTGAAGCATTTACTCAAATTATTCCTTTTCAATAAATTTCACAAGACCAATTTTCTAAAAGTGACTGTTTGCCCATGAATGCTATAATAATATTCTTATTTTATTATGAAAAAGTCAGATGTAATAGACCCTAATGTGTGGTTTGAGAGAAGTCCAGTCCAAGATGATCTCCCTCAGTAAATGAGAATTGGCTGAGATTTGCATTTTAAATTTTTATTACAGTAAATAAATTACCAACAATACTGGAACATATGTGCTAGGTAGGAACAGCTGAGCCCTACCTGGACTCATCTGACCTTGGTCACTAAGAAATTAGAGTTAATTCAGGAAAACAGGATTGAAGCCATATGTGGTCCGTATCAGAGGTAGATCTGAGTCTAGTGCCATGATTTGAAAAGTATTTAGTTGTTAGCAAACCTGTCAGTCCCTGGAATAATTCTGCCACTTCTATCAGAAAGCATCTTCAATGTCCTAAAACAGGGTATTTGAAGGGAAAGACAAAGAAACAGAGAATGGCTCTTCTCAGTTTGTTCTGAGCTAATGGAAGAAAAGAGACCAGTATGACCAAGCATATATGATCAACAGCAAGGTTGAAACCGTTTGATGTGGTTAAAAAGGTGAATTTTTAAGCAGTTGAAACAGTATATGATTGTTCATGCATAACCATTTAGAATTCCTCATAGAGTCTTTTACTCATTGTGCTTTATTCTTTTATCTGGTACTGAGAGTATTGATCCTTGAGTCTCACACTTGCTAGGTAAGCACACTACAGCTTGCCCTGTGTCCCCAGTCCACTTTATTTTTATTTTGTTTCTGATATAGGGTCTCATTATAATTTTGCTTGGGCTGGCCATAAACTTGAGATCCTCTTGCCTCTGCCTCCTGAGTAAGTGGGATTATAAGTTTGAAGCACCATACCTTGCTCTCATTTCATTCTTTAAATGCCTTCAACTTTCTCATCACATATTTTCTTTTCTTGTAAATAATAGTCATCAACAATGTACTTTACCATCATTTAACTAAATGAAAATTAGGAAATGGTCATGCTGTGTCTATGCAAGACCTTGAATAAATCTCAACTACTCAGCCCTCTCTAATAAAAATTTTTCTTACCAATATCACAGAATCATTATGAGGAATAGAAAGAAAATTCATCTAAGTTCATTTTGATAAACCATAAAGACATGTAAAGAATTTATCATTCTATGATTTATGTAATTAACAAATTGCATGATAATTAATATGGTAAATCTGATATGTTATGACTACCAATGCCTACTGAATTCGTATCCATATAACTTTACCTTTAGAATAATTTATAGTCATTCAGGAATATGAAAACTTTCTACCTTTTTTTTCCCTATATTGAGATCTGATCACCCTTGTAGGTAAAATTAGCAAAAATACCTTGAGTCCTTGCTGGTGAGGGATCTTTAGCCAACTGGGCCTACTCTCCATAGCCTTTCTAACCAAGCAACCCCTGAGGCACAAAACTTTCCTTTTAAATTTCAGCTCACTCCATTCTGTGGTTCACTTCCTCACCGTTTTTTTTATTCTGACATTGTTGAGCACCAGCTTGGCATACAGAGCATGCTAGGCACTGCCCAAGAAGAGATTAATCAAAAGTAGAGCATGGCCTCTGTCCTGGCACAGCTTTAAAGTCTCATAATACATGACAAGGAAACTAAGAATCATAGCAGGGTCTGGTGAATGTAATGACAAATGATGGGATGAGATGTAATCTAAATTGATGAAAGTTGGTATGGCAAAGTCAGAGGAAGAAATTTCCAATCCTGCAATAATTACTCATGGTTTTGCTGAATCTCATACTCTTCCCTGCAACTGAAGCACTAAAATATGAATAGTAATCAGAAAAATATCCTACATTTAAAACTCTGAAAGGAACCATCTACTTCACTTTAAGCCCTCACCTTCCCTCAGGTTTCTAGATTTCTTTGTGAGTTCATGCAAATCTAATACAAATATTTTAAGGATAACATTTATATAAGCATAAATAAAATAACTGCATAATTATAAACTTGTATGTATTAAAAGATGCATGAAATGCGTATTTTGTTTCTAAATAGCAAATAAGTGGTCTCATTATATCCTGGGGAGAAGAGGTGAATCACTTCAACCACAGCTTCATTTACTTACTGGATAAGCCTACTTGATCACAATAGTCATGGATTTAATATCTGCAAACTAACTGCATCAGTGATTAAATGAATCATTAATTTGGGGTGCCTTTTAATTAGAAGAGTCACATTCTAACTTAGAGGCTTTGAATATGCTATTTTCTCTAGCTAGAATGTGCATACCCACATGTCTTGGTGCCTCATTCATTTGCTTCCTCTGATCTTTGCTCATCATCACCTTTTCAAGTAGACTTGAAGGCTTCCAAAATTTATCCTATTCATAATTACAACCCTTCATAGTTATTCATAGTACCTACTGAGTATGTAGTATTTTCTTTATTTCCCCTTCATACATATTTAGTTGTTCAGTTTCTATCTCCACCCACTAGAAGTTAAATCCATAGCACAGAGACTTTTGTCTGTCTTTTTATCTTTTGTGCTTGAAATAGTGATGGGTATATAGTAGTTACCAATAGATATTTATTGAATAAATTAGAAAAATGAATGAATGAATAAATACATACCATGAATGATTTTATTGTGTTGCAGTTTAGAAGACAAGGATTGTAGTTTAGGTTCAAGCAAAAACCTAAGTGATCTTTCTCACAGATTTAGCTTATGCCTTAATTCAGTGATAAAAAATATCAGTGACCTAGTTTTAAAGCAAAGCATAAAGGTGGCTGTATCATTGCTATACATAAATAATTTTAAGCTTTATTTAACTTAAAATGCAGCTTTAATGCATTAATGGAAAATATATTTCACCTTTCACATATATCAAAAATGGCAAATAGAAGCCGAGTGAGATGGTTAATGCCTGTAATACCAATTATTCAGTAGATAGAGATCAGTAAGATCATGGCTCAATGCCAGACTGGGAAAAAAGTTAATAGACCTCATCTCAACAAAAAAAAACTGAGTGTGGTGGCACCTGTCTATCATCTCAGGGAAGTGAAAGTAGGAGGATCACTGCCAAGGCCACTGAGGGCAAAGAAAAATGAAACCCTACAGGTTAAAAATAATTAAAACAAAAAGTATTGAGGATGTGGCTCAAGTGATAGACTGTCTGCAAGTGCAAGGCCCTACATTTGAACCCTAGTACCATCAAAAATATTTTTTAAAAAGAATGATAAATAGAATTAGTATCCACTTTGTTTCTTTCTTCTTCTAAATCATCACTGCCTGGTAGGTAAAAACTCCTGCGTCTCCTCAGGCCCACACTGTACACCTGTCTGATTCTTTTACTACAAAATTCTGGTCATTCTCTGAATATTGCCATCATTCTTAGACAGTAGTATCTAGATATTTTCTCTTTGGTGATAAACTAGTAAATATT
Organism: Castor canadensis; assembly: GCF_047511655.1. Classification (NCBI taxonomy): domain Eukaryota; kingdom Metazoa; phylum Chordata; class Mammalia; order Rodentia; family Castoridae; genus Castor; species Castor canadensis. The sequence goes on from NC_133386.1 coordinate 60,189,846, forward strand.
TAAAAATTGGCTCTCTGGAAAAATGCTTTTGTACTGATTTGTGGTGTTTGTTGGCTTTTATTTGCTTTAATGTTTTGTAGGGTTTTCTGACTTTACTATCACTACTGCTGAGTTAAACAGACCTAATGTTTAGCCAAGTTACAAAATTACTGAAAGTTAGTCTAAACCAGCTCCAGTGTGACATTGATTCGTCTTCACCACAAATCCCAAACAACTTCTCAACTACTTAAAATCTGCCTCCAATAATCTTACTCATACTTTAGTCACCCTACTCCATGGTCATACAGTGTATTTTCCACCATCTGTACTTTCTTTTTCTTCAAAATCAATTGCAATTATCCAACTCTCTGATAGTTACCTTATTTTTTTTAAATATTTGACCTATTAAATTTCTTCACTGGTCACATTTCTCAACACCACTGGAGGTTCATGCCATTGAACACATAGGGTCTGAAAATTTATTAGCCCTTTCTCCTTTCTTTATTTCTAATTTATTCACATGAGCTGGCATGCTCCCTATTCTCGTTTAAGGATGGCCAATATCCAAAACTAATTAAATTCTCTTTCCTTTAGATATCAAACCCAACCCCACCCTGAATGAATCTAACTATCCATGTCCTCTGCAAGAGCAGCTGGAGATAGTCACTCCACTGAGTGTGAAGTTGCCCTTGTCTTTACTCCACAGAGAAATATTAAAGTATGTATGGGACACACTCAAGGAGCAATTCAAAATCCTTCTTACACTATTTTTGTATCAAAATCTCTTCTTTTTTTGTAATCCTTCCTTGCATAGCAAATCCTTCATGCTCTAATTGAATACTTTCACATCACTGTATCCTTTAAGGAATCTTATGTAACTGTTTCTGCTTTATCACTTGTTTTTAACACTTGAACAGCTTTGATTCTTTAATCTTAACTTTCCTTCCTCTATTTAGCATATGCCCCCCGTTCTTATAATTCTTTCTCTCTTCTCCCCTTTACAACAAAATTGATGAATTGTGTTTATGATTCCATTTCCTTATTTTTTGTGTAGTTATATATTCATTATAATCTATATGCCAATCCAAATTTATGGAAATAAATTTGAATGAATATAGCAATCTTCTCCATATTTTTAGATGTAAACAATGTTTTGAACCCAGATTACCTGGACAATGTATATTATGCAATGACTGTAGCTAGTCCTACATTCTTGTGACACTCACCTGACAGTTTTCATATTCACCATCATCACTCTGTTCTCTGTACTAAGCCAACATCATCCTTCAAAATCCCAAATGTGATCTTATCAGCCCATACTTTGTTAACTCACTGATAAGGCTTCATGTTCCTATTACAATGAAAGAAAGCCATGTCTCCTTGTTACTCTATTTTTTTTTTTTGGCAGTACTGGAGTTGAACTCAGGGCTTCATGCTTGATAGGCAAGCTCTCTGCTGCTTGAGCTATGCTTCTATTCCTTTTTGCTCTGGTTATTTTGGAAATAGGGGCTCACCCAGGATGGCCTGGACTGTGATCTTCCTATTTTATGCTTCCTGTTATAGTGAGGATGACAGGTGTACACCAGTGCATCAGCTTTTGGTTGAGTGGGGTCTTGCTAACTTTTTTTGTTTGGGCTGGCCTCAAATTCCCAATCTCAGCCTTTCAAGTCACTACAATTATAGGCATGAGTCACTGGTGCTTGGCTCCTTGTTATTCTTAAGATCAAAACAGGTAATAACTGACTCCTAAACTCTGTAAGACATAACTCTTTGTCAACCAGTGTGCTCTTTACTCCTTTCCAAGAGAATATACAATCCTATCCTTCCTTTCACAGCAGGCTGCCCATGTGACCCAATCATGTCCAATGATATAGTAATAATATAGTGGAGCCTCTGGTGTACTCTTCATAGTAGAATAGACTTAGTTGGCATAATTCTGTGCATTCCTGGATAAATTGTCATAGTGCATTGCAGCCATGTTTGTGGTTCTTAATTACATGTTTATATGTTCTGTTTAATAATTGTTTGGTACATTTCTGTAATCTTCATGACTCTTGTTGATTAGCATTGTATCCCCACACCAAGTACAGATGCTGACAGAAAGACACTCACTAAATGTTTAAAGAGGGGTGTAATGAACTAATGAAGTGATAAAAGGATAATTAACTATGGAAAATCAGATTGTGAAAGAATGTATTATTGAAGATTATTATAGAAAAATTTAGTAATTTATCTTTTTTAATTCAAAGAAGTATTAACTGTGCATTAATTTAAAATACCTGAAGGAAACATCCAAATCAGTCATTAAAATTTTATTAAATTTCATATTCATGATGGCATGTTTATTACCATTACCATTAAAATTGATTAAGAGAAGACTTTGGTCAATATTGTTAATGATAGGAAAATAACATATCTTCTTAAAGTTGCCATTAATTGAACTTCTTTGTGCAAAATGCTAGGCCATGCATTTTGAAACATGATGTCACTTAAATTCTTATATCTTTGTGAGAGGCTTTGTTCTCTCCATCAAAAAAATGAAATAAGAAATATTAGGGCAATTATTCTTAAATCATAAGAAAGCAAGGATCTATGAATTATAAAAGTAGGCATAATTTTGCTGAAATTGCCTTTCCATAATAAATCTTTGTTTTTGTATAAGGCAATGATTTAGAGATAGGTCAAATTATCTTTACAAAAACCCAAGTAGAATAGGTATAAAATAAAAGGTCTCCTAGTTCTGGCTAAAAAATTAAACAATAATAAGACTAACAGGAAACTTCCAAAATGCCTATCTAAAAGACAGAAATATGCATATAGGATAGAACAAGACTGAACCAAAGAAATACCACAGTCTAGCAGAAATACCAAAAGGAAAACAAAAAACAAAGAACACAGAATTATATGTATAGTACAATTGAATTAAGTAGTTTTCTAGAAGAATTTTTTGAAGTTAATTCTAAAAATATTAATTATAAGAATATGTTGTATGGTTCCTAAGAAAAGCTAAATTTAATCTTAAGAAGACTGAAAAAATAGTTTGGGTGTGTGAGAAAATATGTGATATGATGTCAATCTGTTCAATTTCCATTATATTCCCTGCTCAAAATTTCAATTCCCTGGAAAATGTGGAAAAAATAGTTTAAGCAAATATCAGGTAAAACTGATCTAATCACAAGCCATACAAGAACATCAATGAGTACCCACAATTTTCCTTTATGGGATTTCTTCCAGTCAGCAAAACCAATAATACAGTTGAGACAAGGTGGATTATGTGGCTTATGATTTCCACTGCTTTCACCATGGCAGTAGGAGAAACAACCTATATGTATTCTACCATGACCATGTTTATAGTCACTCAAAATACTTTTCTCATCTTTCATACACAGTTTTGGTACAAATATCTACTAGGATCTTCTATTTTCTATTGCTTAAGTGTGGAGCTAAAGCCAAGTGCTGGTAGCTCCCACAATCCTAGCTACTGAGATCAGGAAGATAGTGGTTCAAGGCCAGTTCAGGCATAAACATCAAGAGACCTCATCTCAATCAATGGTTGGGCACAGTGGAGCATGCCTGAATAAGATGGAAAGGCTAAAATAAGAGATGAAGATCCAAAAGGCCAGTTCTGGACAAAAAGAGCAGTATCTCCAGAATAACCAAGCAAAACGGGCTGGAGGAGTGGCTCAAACAGTAGAGTGCCTACTTAGCAACTAGCAAAAACCCTTGGTCCTTCCTATTATTGCTTATACTCTCTCTTCAACAAAATCAGAGATAAGGGCAAAATAGTTTCTGCCTGGTAGCAAGGGGGCAGGAGAGGTAAGGGAGGGTGCAGGGGGAAGGGGGAAGAAATGACCCAAACATTGTATGAACATATGAATAAAAGAAAAAATAAATCAATAACTGCAAGCATGCTAAGTTCAAACTCTAATACTGCCCTCCAAAAAAGGGAGGGTGTGATGGAACTAGCTAGGTCCTCTGAGGATATACTGCTAGTTAATATTCACTCTATCTGTGCTACATCTCACTTAGTAATCATAGCAATTTATTAAAACATGGACTTTCTTTCATGTCTTTCATTCTTTTATGTACTGTCCCAGATACATTCATAATTACTTTTGCGTGTTATTCTGTGCAAGTATTCAAGTTGGTACTTACCAATTTATGTTTTGTTTTTGTTTTTAAAGATCTCTACATTCCTGGTTGAAGTTCCACATCTGAATAGCTAAGGACTTCATTTTATTCCTGTCTGCAAAAACCTAAATTCTATTTTTTTGTTTTTGTTTAGTAGGCTCCACAATAGGAATTTCCAGACCAGACCCATCTTCCGCCACAGATATAGTTACTTAAAAAGAGTGACTCATGCCAAGTTTTTATGTCAGGGACCTATCCTGTTTTCCCAATAACCTTAAACTTTGGTCACAAATGATCTGCTTTGTAATCTACAGAATTTTCAACTTCTCTTTCACGGGAGTATCCACATTTTTAAGGTGAATTCGCAAAATATACTAATAAATCAGGCTTTCAAAGTATGGTGGCAGAACAAGTCTTGATGTTTCTGTTTGTGTTTATATTTAGTCACACAGTTTAAACAAATCTTATAATAATAAATTGCAACTTAACTAAGAAATTTATCTTCCCTTTAATTTGTTTAACTAATTCATATAGAACTTATTACATTGTTTATGAACTTTATTTTAAAATGTTACCTAGTTAAGTATATATAAGTAATTTATCAAATTATAAAAAAAGATTAATTTAAAAGGAAATGGCAAAAGTTAATAAATAGAATTATGTTTGACATTGCCAATGGAACTTTGAAAACAATGTAAACTATTCAGATTAGGATCTATATTCTTCCAAAAATCAATCATATTTTGACATGTTTATATCCAGAGTTTTTAGCTTTAAATGTGTCAGCATCTGCCTGGCCATACTGTGCTTGAGACAAATAAAGATGTGCTACTATTTAAACCCAACTTCCACTCACAGAACTCACTTTTTAAAATTCAAAATTCATTCATACTAGATTGAAGTTTCAAGGACACTTTAAAGAAATTATAACCATAATTCAACCTTCTTAACACTTGGGCAGAGGAGATGAGGCATGACTAAAAATGCATGAGAATTAGGTATGGATGGATTTAGTTAAATAAAAGAGACATCAGCTAAAAATATGGTGTAAAATGAAAATTAAGACTTCTTAGTACTCTGAATAAAAACTGCCAATAAACTTTTAAAGAAAAAAAGTGTAAAATTCTAAAATGTTACCTCCAAAACTGTTAATGTTTATTAAACTAAATACATAAGCTAGTGAATTCCTAACTGAAAGCCAATAAATAGCATTAGTGAGGATTTAATTCAGTATAAAAATAAAACTGATGTCCAGTAATCATATTAGATGGACTCTTTTTCTTAATCATTCATCCTATCGAGGATTATTTTACCATCTATTTATATCAGAAAAAGTAAAAATGAAGACCTGAGGTTTTATCTTTTGCCTGAGAAAACAATAAATGAGGTCTTTCATAAAAAAGTATGACTCATTAGAAGCTGTCTGTTATAATCTTTACTTCACAAATGTTTCTTCAAAATAAGTGACTATATTTTAAATTTTCTTACATCTTTTGGAATTGCCTCCAGATGTTTTCCTACATCCTTTTGAATAGCCTCATTATTAAAACATTTAATTCTATGTGGCAAGATTTTCTTTTCTTTTAAAAAATATTAATAGCTTTTAATATTGAAAAGAAATAATTGCACCTTTTCACTCATGAGTTTAAGCACTATGGGTCTTGTTATCACCACTGCAATGCATTTGCTATGATAGAAGCATGACCTGCATGACAACAAGTTAGCCACACCGAACAATTTTGGACACCAATCAATAGTGTTTATTTCTCAACTGGAATAAGACTAGATTTTCTATTTGAAATAAGCCATTTTATGTAAAATGATGCTTGTTTAACCCATCTATTATTCCTATTGACATTCTTCTAAAGTCAAAGACAGTTGTTGACATAAATATTCTGCTTCACCAAACTTTAGTTAAGCTCTGGACCATTCTTATAGACATTTCTATGTACTTCACTTTAAAAAATCCAGTTTTGGAAAAGAACCCTGGAAGTTACTGTAGCAAGAAACCCCCACCCTGGATGTTAAATAACGCTCACAATCTGATCAGTTTCCTTGTCCTCCACCATTTTCTCAGTGAGATCACACTGGTACATCTTCAACAAGAATCCTATTAGGTTGATTTAACCAGTATCCCTCATACCCTTCATCTTCTTCTTAGAAAAATTTCATCCATTAATTCTTACCCTGCTACTTGCCTGTGAATTTCTACTTGTCCATGATGTGTTTGAACTTAAGCATAATCTCTCTCCCACTACAAAATCCAATCGCCATGATCCTGATAGCTAAGGCAATGGTCCTGAATAAAATCTAGGTTACCATACTTAAACAAGTATCATTTAAAAGGTTTTATTTTTCTTTAACACTAAAAAGTATGTAATTGTTTTGCATTGCATGCAATTGTATCAAAGAAACACTTCCAAAATGAAAGCTCTAAGAATTTTCATAGCTATAACATCAAAGCCCCATTGAGGTGCTTCCTTGCGGAATGGTGCTCATTTTCTGTGAGCATTCTGGCATATTTGTACACACTTAAGTCTTTTTAACCTGAATGATTTTTCTTTACCACAAAAATTTTTATTTTTCTAGTAGAAAACTTATTTAATTAAAAGATACTACATGTATATAAAATTTTTTAACATCTACATAGGTAACATGATGCTAGATTGGTTGTTTCAGTTGAGTCACCAAGAAATCATGGACATACAATTAGCAAAATGTGAAATAGAAAACTATGAGTCCATTTCATAGTAAATGATCAAGAAGCAATTAGATCTTTGTTCTATTAGGTCATATAAAAAGGTAATGTGATAGATTAATACAGGTTATTTTGAAAATAATTTATTGTAAGAGAGTTATTCTCTGGTGGTGATCCCTAACACTTTTTTGTCTTGGCTTGCATGGTACACATGTGAAATATTTCCTAACTGCTTGAAAAGTGATAATTTGAAGAGATTGACTAAAATCTCATGTACCATTGGGCAGAGAACTTGTGTGCCTAAGAGAAAAGGAAGCTAAAGAGTCTGCATGGGCGAATTAACTGCACCCCTTTCTAGGGTGGCAAGGAGGCTTTTGAACACCTGGGATAAAATGCAGGATTGGGAGTAAGAATGTTAATTTGGTGCCATTGTGACAGCACATCTTCCCAATAGAACAGTTACAACAGGAATAGGAAGTACATTTTCTGGTTGGCACAAATTGAGAACTGCTGAGGTAAGTGTCACAGCAAGTTCACCAGGATGCTTTGGCTAATTCAAAAAGAGATGCAGATGTCCAGGATTTCTGCCTTTGCTGATGGGGAGTTTCTTGTAACACCATCCATCAAAAAGCTATCACGTCAAGAAGGCATCAAACCAGATGGTAAAGACAAGTTTTAGGATGGCAGTTTGACTGACTCCAGCCCTAAATTTCAGCTAACATATCTTTCTGACTTTGTAAAGATAAACAGAACTGCTGGCATAACCAAGTGATTTGCCAGAGAAAATGCTTGTAACAAAATATTTATGTAAATGAAGCCAAGGCAAAATTTATAATACTTAAAAATTTAGTTAGCCAACTGAAAACAGAGTACAACACTATTTCTTCAATTCTTTTATTAAAAAAAGCACAAAATGCATGAATAGTTATACCTTACAAAAGAAAATTCAATTAAAATGCCTCAGAGAATATTGTACTTACTGCTTACTTTAAGAAAATGAACTGTATTGTTGCAGAAATAATTAGTTTAAAATTAAGATTTCATCAAAGCCACCTTGAAAAATGCTGCTTCCAATCCAACATGTACGGAGCTTAGAAATCTTCAGGCCATCCTAATAACTAAAGAACTGAATAATTGAAAAATCAACAGAAAAGAGACAGGTCAAACCACTGCCCCTCAAACTAAATAGGCAAACAAGTGGGTGTAGAGAATTTCAACTTACTGAAGCAGAAATCAATGAGTAATACCGCCTCAAAAGAAATGTTTAAAGAAGTTCTTTAGCGAAGGAAAATGTATATGTCAACAACTTGGATCTATGTAAAAGAAGAACATCACAGAAAGGATAAATGGAGTTAAAAGTTTTAAAAAATTATTCTTACTCTTACTTGAGATAACAAATTTGTTCAAGATAATAACAATATAAGTCTCATTATGTATGCTTTATAAATAAATGAAATGAAGATGACAATGTTATAATACCTAGGAGGAATACATTAGGAATACTTATCATTCTCAGATATTTTCATGGCCTGTGAAATGGTATTTAAATGCAGATGTAAATTCATCATTAGTGCATATTTTCCAATGGGAAAGTCATTGAAAAAGTAGATTTAAAAAGAACAGTTGATATCCTAAGAAATAGAAAATGAAGTCAAATAAAATGATCAGTTAAAATCACAAAAGGCATAAAAATATGTAAAAGACTAAAATAGAACAGAGAACAAGGGTCACAAGTAAAACAGTAACAAAGTAGATATTAACCAGCTGTTCAATAATAACCTTAATCATCAATAATCTAAATATACCAAGAATCAGAGTATATCAGAACCCAGTTGCCAGGTGCAGTGACTCACCTGTAATCCTAGTTATACTTGGGAAGCAGCTATCAGTAGGATCCTGGTTTGAGACCAGTCCATGGAAAATGTTAGCAAACCCCATCTAAACAATAAACCTGGGTGAGGGGGCACCTGCCTCTCATCCCATCCAAGCAGGAAATATAAAATAGGAGTACTGCAGTCCAGGCCAGCATGGGTAAAACTCCAGACCCTATCTCAAAAATGACCAAAGCAAAACAGACCAGAGGCATGGCTCAAGAGTAGAGTGCCAGTCCTTGCAAAAGCAAAAGCAAAAACCAAAAAACACAAAGCAAACAAAACTAGGAAATCTACTTTAAATATAAAGACATACATAGATTTATAATGACTAAGAATGTAGCTCAGAGGTGCAGCTTGCCTGACACATACAAGGCCCTGGGTTCAATCCACAGCACCGCACACTGATGTAATTACTAAGATAAATACATGAGCCCAGTGTTACAGACATCACAATAAGGAAAGCACACAGATAGTTAGTAAGCATATTTATGGATATTCATCATATGTTATTAGAAATTGCAACTTTAAACAGTAATAGCAACAAAACAATAATTAGAATGACCAAAATCCCAAACACTAATAACCCAAAGGAAAATGTGCATGTGGCATAAGCAGAACTCTTACTCACTGCTGGTGGGAATGCAAAGTGGTAGAGTTTGGATGACAGTGTAGAAGACAGCTTGACAGTTTCTTATAAAGCTAAACTTCCTCTTATCATATGATCCAGCAACCACATTCCTTGATATTTCTCTAAATAAAGAAGTGTGTCCACAAAAAGCACATATACAAATGTTTATAGCAGTTTTACTCAAAATTGCCAAAAGTTAGAAGCAAACAAGATGTCTTACAGTAGATGATGGAAAATAAACTGTGGTCCACCTACACAATGGAATATTATTCAGTGCTAAAAAGAAATAAACTAGCCAAGGGAGAAAGACATGGATGACACTTAAATGAATATTACTAAGTGAAAGAAGCCAATCTTGAAAGGCTACATACTGGATGATTGCAACCATGTGACATTCTAGAAAAGGCAAACTTATAAAGACAGTAAAAAGAGTACTTGTTGCCATAGGGTTTGGAAAGAGAGAGAATAAAGTAACAGCACTGAGGAGTTCTAGACCAGTGAAATTATTCCATATTAAACTATAATCATAGATAACATGTCATTATACAGTTCTCAAAACCCACAGAATATACAATAACAACAGTGAGCTATGAAACTTTGGATGATAATGACAATTCAGTGTTAAGTTCACCAAATAGCACAAATGTACCCCTATTGTGCTAGATGTTTTTATCAGGAAAGATTGAGCATGCATGGGAACTCATGAGTTTATGGGAACACTGTTTTTTTTTTCTGTTCAGTATTGCTGTATACTTAAAACATGTCTTAAAAGCAAAGCTTAGCAATTAAAGTTTATAGATATATATGTATGTACACATATATACACATACATATGTATATATATATTTACATACATATACATATGCCTATTGCTTAAGTTTTCATAAAGCTGTAGTCATACATGACACTATAATATATACAATATATGTACTACAATATATTCTTTCTAAATGATATATGCATATACACTACCTATTCTTACATTTTATAGTTTCTAAAATATATTTTAAAAAGAATCATTGGAATACTTTACCCCAGGATATTGAATATACCTGTTCAACTAGATGTCTGACATGCAGGGATATTATTTCCTTCCTAAATAGTATACATTATTCTTGTGTGTCCCTATGTGGCCCATACATAGCAGCAAACAGGTATATAGTAGGAGTTTGAAAACTAAAGTTGATAATAGGTACATAAGTAGAGGCAAGGGGATGTTAATTAACTGAATAAGAAACTTAGGATATAAAAGACATTCTGTATATGTCTCGGGTAGTAATTAATCCAGAAGTCATTGCTAGCTAGTCTATAACTTCCCTTTACTGTTGTTATTTAGGGAAAGAGATTTTTCTTCATTAACAGTTCTTATTGAAGAGAGAAATGGAGATGAACAAAGAAACTTAACCAAAAAAAGTCACACTGATCTGAACTTTCACAATCTAGGAACAGCAATAGCATTAAATTAAATAGAGTAAATTTATGGCATTAAATAACTAGTTTCTAGGAATACATATAATTACTTAAATTTAAATAACTAGCAGGCAGAGACTGAGTAACTTGGAATTTATATAAATAGCCATTATAATGAAGATAAAGAGGGTCACTGTTCAAAACATAGTAGACAAAAGTAAACTGGCTGTACAGAACCATACAATGAAAAATAAAAGGAATTCATCAGTTGTATCTGTCAGTTCTTTTTCAACTTATGTATTTAAAAATTATAGAGAACATATTGCATGTTTCTTAAAATATTTTATTTTTTAAAATAAAAATAAAAATCAATGCAATAAGTGCTTAGATATACATTTTGAAATAATTGGGCAAATTTATTTCAATTATGTCAAATCAATAATACTTTGTGAGGTTAATTTTAAGTAATTTGATCTAAGCCTATTCTTCTGTAACTTAATAGAGAATTTACTCTTCAGTAGTGTATCATTATAAATATGTTCATATATGTACACACATGCAAATGTAAATGATTTAATACATTAAATATATATAACACATCAGGATATCAAAGACATTCTGTGTATGTCTCAGGTAGTAATTAATCCAGAAGTCATTGCTAGCTAGTCTCTAACTTCCCTTTACTGCTGCTATTTAGGGAAAGAGATTTTTCTTCTTTAACAGTTCTTATTGAAGAAAGAAATGGAGATGAACAAAGAGCCTTAACCACTGATAACCTTAATATTAACATTTTCAAGTTTTCCCTCAAGATTTCTATTATCCTAGTGAAGGTTTTGACCATCAGCTGAGATATTACTCACTAAGAATTTATACTGGATTTACTCGCTCTCATAACATCATTTTGAATGCATCAGTACATTCATAAAATACAGCTGGAAAAGCCAAAAGTGAAACCATAAATAACTCACCTAATATTACTGTCTTGTTTTAAGCAGAATTACTTATAAAGTTCACATCTCCAATCTCTCAAAGATTCATGGTGAGCCACCACAAGCAGAACTGACATGAGTCTTCTTGATTATCACTTTTGTGTACTCCTTGCTATGCCCACAGAAAACATTTTCTACTTTTCTTAATCCTCAAAGCACATTTTACTTCTTCTCTGTCAAAGGTAATGTGCTTCCACCTTTGCTGAAGCCACTCAGTGTGGTTCCCTCAAGTTACTAATGCGTCTATTGCATATTCTCAAATCTATATCCTCATGCCCTTACTCCTCTGTCCTTTGTATTTTTGTGTCTTTCAAGGCTTCATTCCAAGATGTATGCTTTCTCTTCCCTGTTTCTTTCTATCTGTACCTTTCAATGGACTCCTCCCTATTTGAAATCTGGTGTTAAAATCATAGCCAATAATTTCCTCAAAGTCTTCATGTTAACTTCTTGACATCTGTTCTCCTCTCTAGCATTATATAACCTTCCTTTCTCAAGTCAACCTTTCTAAATCCAATTTGCAGTGTTTTCCTTCTTTTCTCCTTTTTTAAATTTATTTCTTTGGCAGAACTTGGGGTTTGACAGAACTGAGGGCCTCACACTTGTCAGGCAGGTGCTCTACCACTTGAACTACCCTGCCAGCCCTGTTTTATGTTGGGTATTTTTGATGCAGGATCTGGAGAACTATTTGCCAGGGCTGGTTTCAATCCACTGTGCTCCTGATCTCTGCCTCCTGAGTATCTAGGATTACAGATATAAGCTACTGGCACCCACCTTCTTTTCTCTTTGATTCTGCCTTCTAACTTTAGACTTTCCTAATCCTCTGCTATTGTGTTTTCTTCTAAACTTCCTTTGGTAAAAACCACTAGTTTAAGAATATGAATAGTGTGTTAGTAGGATTATTTTCCCTATCTGTTCCTTAAACATCGCAAGATGCCATCTCTATTTCTCTCTAGGAAACGAAATATTTCTAAGGGTTCATTAAACATAATCCTCTACTTGACATTGCAGCCTCTTAAACTTGACCCAGCCCAAAATGCATGAAGGTGTGCATTGTACGTTCTATTCTCTCATTCATTATCAACTGCCACAAACATAAATGGTGGTTTTCATCTATTTCAATACAACTTAATTTTTAAAGTTTAATGTTTTTTGTAAACATTTTGTCTTGTACTATTTGTCAAGAAAAAATTCTATATATTATAATTATGTAAGGGTAATTATAGGTAATTATATATGTACAATTATTTCTTCCTTCAAGAAGCTTAGATTCTAAAGGGTATAAAAAGAATACCAGTGTTAATGTTGATGGTGCAAAGAGGAATGTGTCAGTGTCACAAAGTAAGATGGCAGGAAAAGAGTATTTTAATGGATTGCTTTCAGATGGTTCTATCATTCATCTTTCTCCCTCTATTTCTTAAATGTTACTTTACTTCAGGACCTTATTACTTATCCCATCAGACTCACACTTTAGCTTCTTAACTTGATCTAGTTACCACCAATTTCATTCTTTTTCAATTACTTGTTGTGAATATATTTTCAGATCTCCTCACTCTGCTCCAAAGAGGTGCAAGTGTGACTTTCCAAAAGCCTTCAGGATCTACGACAAAGGAAGTCATGGGGTTCAAGCTTCCTTTAGAGGAATCTTCATATACAAATAGGTACATAAATCTTTCCAGAAACAATTGCTTTAAAAGGTCAAGATAAGCTCATTCACATTTGTATAATGCAAACCACACAATGTAGCATTTTATATGTAAGTGCTGACCAAATATTCATTAATTTAGAGGGAATCAGAATACTGCAGGAATTTCAAATTATGCAAAAAACTTCTATAAAGTTTTCCAACAAAATTAGCACAAATTATTTCCATTTAAAATGAAACAAAATATACATATGTTTATTATTTTGTCAAGCTTTGCTCAAATTTGAAGACAATTGTAATTATGATAATATTAAATGAAAATATATAATTATTTATAATTAAGACAGAACTTGCACATATATAACTCATTTGCTCTTCCAAAACATTGGTCCATGGACATCTTATGGAAAAGAGTGAAAGGCATAGAACAATCAAGAGACTTAATAAAGATCATTGCTTTAACTAGAAATGAGGCTTATTCAAGAAAAATTGCTGTTTCTTCTCAAATTAAATACTCTACTTGTGACAAAAAATGATAGAAGATAGGTGCCTTTTATTTTCATAAAGTTTCTCAGCAATTCCATCCCTTAAATAAGTAATTCTAAAATTTTCCTTATTCTTTATATACCATACACTGAAGTTTCTCCACAAAGACTACATTTGTATTTAAAAGTTTCTGAATTGCTTAAATTTTCCTGAATGGAAAATTTTTGTGAGCTTATGGGAGATGAATTGCTATAAATCACAAACCTAAGTTGTATTGGGTTGTTTCAGGCTACATTTGACACCATTTATTATTAGCTTCTGTGTCTACAGGATAAAGTCCTAGCATTTTTTGTGACCATTGGACAAATCTTAAAATGCAGAAAAGGTCAACTGAACTCTGATTTCTATTAAGATGTAAGCCCCTGAATCCTGTAGAAAATTTCCCTGCATTATTAGAAACAGCATCTTGATCTTGTGAAAGATTTTCCTGACTTTTTTGTGGTTTGCCTCTCTGATGATGCTGCTTACTTTCTGTAGTGATTGTGTGAAAGGCTGGTATAATCTCTTCATAGCAGAAGCATATCTTTGTTCCCATGTACTTTGAGAACCATGCTGCTAACTTGTGTGTGTGTGTTCCTGAGCATGGTCTTTCCTGTTGGTTCAGAATAAACCATTTCCTTATTTTAAAATTGTTCAGGATTTTTTTAAACATTGGCAGTGCAATTCTGCTTTTTTCTCTTCACTAATATTACTTTTAAAAAATCATTACCAAACAGAAAGCTTAATGTTATAGGCTGAATTGCATACCCCTCCCAATTCATATATTAAAGCCTTTTTTAAAAATATGGTTCTGGGGATTGAACTGAGGACCTTCCACACATTAGGTAAATGCTCTATCACTGAGCTATAACTCAATTCCTTATGTTGAAGTTTTGACACAAACAAATCAGAATTTGATTACATTTGGAGAAAAATACCTTAAAAGAAGTGATTAAGTTAATATAAAGACATCACAGTGGGCCTTAATTCTATCTGATTGGTATCTTTCTGAAAAGAGGAATTATGGATGCACATAGAGATGCCAGAGGCATACACATATATACACACACGTGCGGGCACACACATACACACAGAAAGAGACAGAGAGAGAGAAGACCACGTGAGCATGCAGTGGGAAGGCGGGAGAGGCTGCAGAAGAAACCAACCCTGTTAGCACTGTGGCACTAGATTTCCAGCCCCTAAAACTGTCAGAAAATGAATATCTCTTGCTTAAACCACCAAGTCTATAGTATTTTCTTGTGGAACCCCTCGCAAACTGATATAATATATGTGGGTAAGATATACAATATATTTTGATTTACTGTATTTAGAACTTCAAGTGAAAGTAAATTTATTGGGAAAAATTTTACATTTTAACTTTCTAGACATTGATCTAACAGAAAATTAGTGCCCCAAAGTAGTGTCCAATACATCATTGAAAAGATTTATTCTGGAAAACTTTGTTCAATAAAAGAGAATTAATCCCTTGAAGTTATACAAAACGGTAAACCCTCAATTGTTCTTCCTAGTGCAGAATCACACTTTTGCATAGATCCAGAGCTCAATGATTGGCCTGTGGCTTTTTAATATAAATTGTATAATAGCAATACAATTATACTACTAATTTTTAAATGAAATCATTCTAAACATATAGCTGAAATTCATATCTCATAATTTACAGATTATGCATCACTCATATACTTTAAGATCAACATTTTAATCAGAATCTTTCATAAAAGCTTAACATGACTCACATCTATAATCCCAACTATGTGGAATGTGTAGATATGAGAGTCACAGTCTGTGACCAAACTTGGACAAAAAGCATGAGACCTCTGAAAAACAACTAAAGCAAAACGAGCTGAGGATGTGTCAAGTGGTCACATGCTTTCCTAACAAGAGCAAGGCCCTGAATTCAAACTCCAGTGTCACCAAAGAAATGTAACCCATAAAATGGATATGTGTATGACCATAAATGTGCATTATGGAATGTTGTGTTTCAGCCTAGTCAGGGCAAACTTAATTATCAAAACTTTATAAATAGTAAAATATGCAAAAAATCATAAGAAGCTATTAGTGTTGACAAAACAGTGAATAGAGGTGTCTTTCTTCTAACATAAATTGAAAAGATATTTCATGCCAGAAATTAATATTAAAATTGTGATAATTCCCTGAAGGCAGAAAAGGAGTTAGATCCTCTCAGGGAGGAAAAAAATGCATCTGATAAAAAGTAAGAAGACATTAATCAACATAGGACCAAGAACCATCATGTGTAAATCCTTTATCTTTCTTCATATCAGATATATAACCTTCTCTGTAATGACCTTAAAAAGTGTAAGTAACAATACCTGACCCTACATCAAGAAGTAGAGAAAAAAGTGTCCTACTAAAAAGCAGGTAGAATGAGGGGATGCATCAGGCACAGATGGTTCTTTCATTCTCAGGAATTGAATAATTTCATTCTCCCAGATCACCTCCCAGTTATTAATATAACGTTATTAGTTATAACTTTGAAATGGAGATCTTACATTAAGCAAGCCTTGCATGGAGGTATAGGAAAATTTAGAAAGGTACAGCCCAAGAAGCATGCATGATTATAGTTTTTCTATAATGAAGTTGTATGAATTAAAAAGAGGAAACATGGATAAAATTTTAATAATCAATTGGATAATTTATTAAGTCATATTAATAGAACTTTTTGAGTACAGAACTTTTGAATTCAACTTCCAGTTATACTACATGGAAAGTTGATGTATATCTATTGTAAGAAATAGCTCTTAGATATTTGTTGATCTTCCTAATAACAACCACAGAAAAAGTCAATGGAGTAATATTGTTGAATGGTTGATTGAAAAATATTTAATCTCAAATTTTTATCCAACAAACTGGCAGATAAATGCAATGACAGAATAAAAGAATCTTTGACATATAGAGGAATCGTTGCTAATATAGTTAACCAATGCCATGAACTTGTAATATGAGCAATAAAATACAGCAGATGACTTAGCAAAGATTTATGCTAGTGAAAGAAGCAATGAATGAGAAACAAAGTCTTAAATGAAGTATGTTCATTTAAATCAAGAAATTTTAGGTAGTAGCAATATAATATTTGTATTGGATGGATAAAATCTAGAAACTAGAGGGTTCTAAAATGATGTCAAAACATGGATAGAAAAATGAAAACATACTATAAGTTTATAGACACAGAGTACACACTTTTCAAGGCAATAAGATAAATCTTAACTTTTTATAGAATGATAAAAGTAGTGATGAATAAATATAAAATGGAAACACAATAGTAATCGTAATGTGAGTGACCATGGGACAAACTTCAAAGTCAATAAGAAAACAAGCCTGGGTGTCTACCTTTAAGAGGCATACTGCAAAGACCACAGGAAATTTCAAAACAGAAGTATGACAATTCAAACATAACACAATTGTGAATAAAGAAGCCTATGTAAGCAGTTTTACACATAACAATGTAATCTAAGTATACAAGTTATAAAGAATATAGACTTCTATATACTAAAAGAACACATCAAGAGAATTATAAAAAGTATAAATGTGTACATATCCAAAATATAGAGTCCAAATATACAAAGGAACAGTTGCTGGAACACTAGATGGAATTCAACAAATCAGTGGCAATAGGTAGATTTGTGGTTGCACAACTGTTATTATTGCTCTTTCAACTGTTATTATTGCTCTTTCATTAACTGAATACTTATGGAAGCATTAATAAACAAATGCATACATATATATGATAATTATATCCAATGTTCATGTGTGTTACTCAAAATAACACTAGAGAAAGATCGACTTTTTTAATGAAAGCATTAACAAATTACAAAAAAGCCCCATGAGACTATATTCTCTATAAATGATAAAATAAAATTTAATTGGTTAACATAACTGAAAACATATATTCACATATTCACATACATACAAACTTCTAGCTATTCAATTGAAAAACAGTCAAGTTTCCTACATAGAAGTTAGACCTATAAAACTAGAAATTATTTTTCTGAATAAGAATAGCCAACTAATTTTTAATAAAACCAAAACTATATAAATAGTAACAGAAACTGTCAGATAACTAAGAAGAGTTAAAAGAATTAAATGGCATAGGAAAACCCAAATGAGAATGAGATTAATATTCAACTTTCTAAGAGAAGTTTATTTCTCTAAGTATCTATTCTTAAAATATTTATGTCTAATAAATCTTATTAAACATCAATAAATCTTATTAAGCATCAATAAATCATACAAGTAAAGCATAGTGGAAAAATTTAAAAACTCATTCCTAGTAAATTGAGTTAATTATGATCAGATTTACAGAAAGTTATCTAGAAAGTTATTGATCATTTAGAACATAACACAATTTCTTGTAGTCAACAAGTGAAAAAAGAAATCAAGAATAATGCCAAAGTATTTTTATCTGTGCAAAAGCAAAAATAAAATTTATAAAAAGTTATAAAACAGAGATTAATATAGATGTGTAACCCTACACATCTATATTAGAAAGAAAAGTAGTAGAAATTGTGGTGGAAATTGGTGAACTAGCAAACAGAAATTCAATGAAAATAAAAATCTGGCTCTTTCAAAATGTCAATTAAATTTATCAGTCTCAAGCTATTTGCTCAAGAATGAACAAGCTAAGAGAAAATTTACCAGTGCCAGCAATGAGGAAGGTAATCCACAGCTGATTTTACAGATAGGAATAATCATACCAAGAGGACATTGTGAAAACTTCAATCCAATACCTTCAAAAACACAGACAAAATGAACAAATACCTTGAAATAATACAAAACTTAGATATAAAATGAATACCTGAGCAAACCTATCTCCATGAAAGGCGAATTTATCACTGAAAAATTTCCATAAAGAACAACTGTGTCCAAGTGATATCACTAGAAAACCCTGACGAACACTTAAAGAATAAATAACACAAATTCTAATGAACTGCCTCAGAAAAGTGATGAAGATGTGACATCCTTAATTCTGTGATATTACTTGATACTAAAACTAGTAAATATATAAGGAAAGCAAACTTTTCATCAAAATTTCTCATGAGCATAGATGCAAAAATTCTTCAGAAAATTTAAGCAAACAGAGCTCAGCAATATATAGAAAGGATAATAAACAAAGACCAATCTTGGCTTATCTCAAGAATGAAAATTTTTTGTTGTTTTAAACATTAGACAGAAATCAATGTTATTCTTATATAGACATAATCATCTTAACAGATAAAAAATAAGTAAAATTCCAGTATGGTTCTTCATTTTTAAAAAAAGTATTTCAATAAAATAAGAAAAAAGTAATTTCTCTGCATGACAAAAGCTTTATTTAAGAAATAAAACTGAACTGAAGCTAATATATTTAATGACAAAGTCTGATTGTTTCTCCTCAGGTCAGAATCAAGATAAACATATCTGCTGTCATTACTCCTAGTCAACATTTTATTGCAGATTCCATTCAGTTCAATATGGTACAGAAACAAATGAGCTATATGGACTGGAGCTGAAGAGATAAAACTTTCCACAGACAAAATGATCCACTAAAAAAATGTCAAATAGAACTAACAAGTGAGTTTCGTGGATTTTTCATGATACAGGTTCAGTATAAACAATTGATTATACTTTTATAGAATTGAATTTTTAAATACCACTTACAGCCAGGTATGGTGGTAGATACCTATAATCTTAGATACTTGGGAGGAAGAGACAGGAAGGATGGTGCTTCTAGGCCATCAGGGCAAAACATAAATAAATAAATAAATAAATAAATAAATAAATAAATAAATAAATAAATAAATGTTAATGAGACCCCATCTAAACCAAGAAGCCAGGTATGGTAGCTTGTTGTAAACCCAGCTACAAAAGAGGCATGGGTATGAAGATGGTGGTCCAAGGCTGACCATGGGCAAAAAATACAAGATCTTATTCAAAATATAACTAAAACAAAAAGGGCTGGGGTGTGGCTTAGCAAGTATAAGGTCCTTCTTTTCAGCATATATTTCACACAGAAGCACAAAGGACTTAGAAGAGTCAGAACAGCTTTTAAACAAAGTTGAAGGTCTTACTCCTGACTTCAAGCATTACCATAAACTTACAGTGTTAACACAGTGCAGCATTAGGATAGATAAATAAACAGACCAGAATATAGACAACAATGCACAGTATATTGTAATTGACTTTTACATGAGTGTAAAGGAAATTCACTGAGAGGATAGACATTTGGATGAATGGTCATAGACTTACTGGTTATCCACATAGAAACAAGACTAATCCTAAACAACTTGCAGAAGAAAAATGTAGTAGGAAAATTTTGTGAACTTGAATTTTGGAAATATTTTTTAAATAACACAACAAAAAACAACCTATAAAGAAAAAAAACAAATTAGTAATTTTAAAGTCACTTCTACTATTTCAAAGTTACTTTTCAGTGGATGAAATGACAAGTCACTAACTATGTCAAGACAAGTCAAAGCAACATGGAAGGATCTCAAGATAATTATACAGAAGAAAAGAAGATCCAAAAAAGCACATGCTATCAATTGATCCATATGAAATTCTAGAAAAGGCAAATTAATCAGAGTTGATAGAAAGCACTTGAGTGGTTGCCTGGGGTTAGAGGTATACTGAAGAGAGGTGAGGGGAATAAATTATGCAGGGTACAAGGAAGTTTTGGAGGTGGAAAATATATTCTCTAGTAATTTTAATGTTTTCTTGCTGGTATATATAAGTGTAATAACTATCAAACTTGCATATTAAACTCAAGCAGTTTATTATATATCAATCTTTAGCTCAATAAAGCTAAAGTAAAGCAGATATATTTTTCTTTAGTTCTTTGGAAGATTTATTTCAAAGTTTATATGTATATATCACATAAATACATATAAACTTTGGAATATCAAAGTTTTGTATATATATATATGTCTTGAAACAAACTTCTAGAGAAAGGTTAATTTTGAAAAAGAAGAGAAAGAGAAATTATTTATCCTATCATACATATTAATATACACTACTCATACATATTAGTAAAAATAAGTTGGGATAAATAAAAAGATCAATGAAATGCAATTAAATCTTAGGAAACAAATCAACAGATGATATGTGGATGACCGATAAATAAATTGATAGAGATGGACAATTTGACACAATATATATGGTATCACAAATAAGTTTGAAATAAATTCTCCAGTGTATGGAAGTTACTACCAAATAATGTTTGTGATAACAGAAAGTTGAAATCAAGGTAGTTTCTATCACTAAGAAGAATAAGTAAAGTGTTATAGCCACATATTATGAACAATTTTGTGGCAATTACAAACCATTAACAATTAATAATCATATTGGGCAATAAAAGAAGAAAGTAAATTTAAAATATAAAATTTTAAAAGATATATTAAAACCACCATCATACCTATATTAAAGAGATAGCTATACTCCAAGATGTGCATTGTACATTAGAGTGGTTCTTTATGAGAATGGACAAAGCAGACGGGGCTTGGCAATCAGTGGTACTGAAAAAGTATCAAACTTATTTTTTAATAGTAAAATAAACTGGGCATGGTGGCTCATGGATGAACCACAGCTACTCAGGAGGAAGAGATCTGGAGAATAGCAGTTTGAGGCCAGCCCAGGCAAAAAGTTCCCAAGATCCTATCTGAAAAATAACCAAAGCAAAAGGGCTGGGGCGTGATTCAAGTGGTAGAGAACCTTCCTAGTAAGTGCAAGGCTTGGAGTTCAAACATCACTACTACTACAAAAAAAAAAAGAGTAAAGTAAAATAAGAGCTTGTATAGACTACCGACAGTGTAATTAAGAAGTGAAATTAATTCAGTTCATCATAACTCTAAATAAGAGATACAAGCAAACTGAATTATTTCTTACTCAATTTGTTCAGTGTAGTTTTCTTTTAGAAATCTTGTTTTTTCGAGAGCACACAAGGGAGGGCTGAGGATAGGTAAGACACCTAAAAAATTAGCTAGCATTTGTTGCCCTTAACGCAGAGAAACTAAAGCAGATACCTTAAAAGCAACTGAGGCCAATAGGAAAAGGGGAACAGGAACTAGAGAAAAGGTTAGATCAAAAAGAATTAACCTAGAAGGTAACACCCACGCACAGGAAATCAATGTGAGTCAATGCCCTGTATAGCTATCCTTATCTCAACCAGCAAAAACCCTTGTTCCTTCCTATTATTGCTTACAATCTCTCTTCAACAAAATTAGAAATAAAGGCAAAATAGTTTCTGCTGGGTATTGAGGGGGTGGGGGGGAGAGGGAGGGGGCGGAGTGGGTGGTAAGGGAGGGGGTGGGGGTGGGGGGGGTGAAATGACCCAAGCCTTGTATGCACATATGAATAATAAAAGGAAAAAAAAAAGAAAATGTAAGTTAAACCATGTTGAAATAACTTTAACTTCAGATATCCTTAATGAGCTGGCAAATAAAACTTGATATTTGATAGTGTCAAAAAAAAAAGAAATCTTGCTTTTTTCTCCTTTTTTTAAACATATACTTAGATGCGTGTACATCTTGCTTTTTTAAAGAAATAAAAAGGCAGAACTCTTAATAGTGTTAGAAAGTTATCAATGTTTCTATAAAGTAGCATGGAGAGGAGCACTGAACAACTGACAAGTATTTTTTAAAGGAGCACAGACGTGGACAAAAAAAATATTTGGAGGCATATTTTTACTGGAGTTGAAGCCAAGGCTTAACATAATTCAAGACATCTGGAAAATTGGGAAATTCTATTATTGACAATACTCATAAACATAGATCAATTGAGGAGGAAACTGAATTTCTAAGTAATGATTCAATGTAAAAGATACATGGCCCAGCCTTGGTGAGGGTTCAGGGCTATGAGGGGATGTATCCAAACAAATGAAAGAACTCTATCTTGCTCTAATTGCTTTCTCGTTCTGCTGAGAGCATACAATGTATGCTAGTCAGCAATGACACTCTTCCTTACCACTGTGGATGCTCCACTTTATATTAGTAATTTAAAAAACATTATTTGTCAAGTTAAAACTCTAAGCAAATGAAAAAAGATTCATGCATACCCTGTGCATGAAGACTGTTCTACTGACCAATTTTAGTGGAAACAGAACACTTTTTGTCATTTTTTGGCTATCTGAAAAAAATCATTAAAGAATAACTCAACCGTGATTATCAAACACAATTGAAGAGATTGTAAAAGATATTTCGTAGCCAAATGAAGGAATCAAGGCTGAAAAGTATTATTCAGATAGTTCACTAAAGATTTTTTCAATCCATGTGACATTGAGTGATAACATGAGGATTTTGCAATACTTATATTCTCCTTGAAATATCTCCAATTTTAACACACTATAAATTAATCTAAATAGACCTGTTAAATTTAAAGCCAAAATAGTTATCTGGGATCATATAAAAATAATAATCATGTTAGTGTTTTATTTTAAATGGACTTATTTACATAATTTGGTGGATAGACATTGCCATAGAGTTTTCATTTCTGTCTTGTGCTTTCTATAATAGGATTGTCAGAAGCAATTTTTTCCAGGTTATTTTGAATGGTTATGTGCCCTTCACACACACATACACCCAAACACACACATACACACATAACACAGCTGTCTCATCTCAAATGTATATTATATACATGACCAAGGACCAATTAATTTGAATGAACCCCAACCTGTGTAAAATCTTTACTTATTTGAAAATGAAGTGTTAATGACACTTTAAATATTGAGGAACACTGACACAATTTTGAATTAACTATAAAATACTAACAATAATTATAACTGTCTAAATGAAACAGATTTTCAAAACTCTTGATTTTTGTCAAGACCATTAATGTCAAAAATTTATTTCTGGAGAGAAATATAAACTGGCAAAAGAAAATAAGCATCTGTTAAGATGCTCTCCATCTTCACACCACCAGTTAGAAAGCCGTTGGAGCAAAGAAAAACTTGAAAAATTTTACTTAACCTGATAGTTATTAATTTGTATAGGGACAGACAGACTACTGTCCATTTGGACTTTTGCTCTCCCAAACATTCAGATTAATCATAAGGAGTCTTTTTATTTCACTTAAACTGGCCCACTAGTTATAAAACAAATGACTCTGTCCCCATCCCCATCTGCTGACTGGCATGAAAGCATGACTAGTTTGAATCTACCATAAGCCTATTTCACATAGAGTAATACCTTAAATTTGCATTGACAGTGTTTAGACATTCATAAGTAATTTAGTTTTTTGATAGCAAGATAAATAAATACTAAGGACCGATGTCAAAGTAGTGATAAATGCTCATATAGTGAATTTTATATCTTGTGAATCATGTCATTAATAGTAATAAATTAATATGATTAATGACCATTAGCATCAAAATAACTTATCTTTGGTGTAGTTTACTTCTGATCATCTTCTTATCTCTCATGGTGAGCTGTAGTTGTTATGGTCTAACAGTTTATTACTTAAATAATAAAGAATGAAAGAGGTCACAATTGATCAATTCAGCATGCCAGGTATTAAGATATTTCCTAAACACATCAGGGAATATGTTCATTCTAGCTCTAATGGAAACAGGCAGAGCACTGACAGGAGTCCTAGATTCAGGTGCTAGTTAGTCATTTTCTGTGAGAGAAATCTTGGGCACCAACAAATTTTCTGCTCTATGAATTAAAATATTAATTCCTGCTGTGTCAAATTTTCAATATTACCATGAATTAAAAGTTATAGGACCTACCCAAGCTCTGCTGGCTCAGACCTATAGTGCTAAATACATGGAGACTAAGCTCAGTAGAACCAGAGTTTCAGGCCAGCCCAGACAAAAAAGTTTGTAAGACCCCATATCAACTGAAAAAAGTTGGGTATGGTGGTACACAGCTGACATCCCTGCAACCATGAGAAGCTTAAAATAAGAGGACTGCTGTCCAGGCTTGCCTGGAGAAAAAGACCCTATCTCCAAGATCTCTGGAGCATTAAGGGCTGGAGGCATGGCTCAAACAGTAGAGAGCATGCCTAGCAAGCACTGAGCCCATGCCACAGCAATGTAATATATATATATATATATATATATAATTAGTTAATATATATATTACAGTCATTTTGTGTTCAGAGACCAAAGCCATATTTAAAACATTAGTTCATTTTTAGAATAATTTTATATAATTTTGGAAGAAGGGAAAATAAATTTTTCATTATTTGCAAACTATAAATATTCATGAATATCCTCTCATTTTTCAAATTCTTTCATTAAATGGACACTGCTAATACAATAATTTGTACTAAGAATGTAAAAGGAGACAACATGAAGCTAGAGAAGTTACTAAATGCCCTATTCATGGGAAATTAAAAACCTGGTGGTTAAACTTGAGAACACTGAAGTAAGATTTAGTATGACTATAAGCAGAAAATGTAATAGGAAACTACAGTTGTTTGTAATGTTCCAGTAAAGTAACTGTGGCATTGTGAATGGACATATTGCAACAGTAGCTTCACGCACACACACTTACTTCAGATGCATGCCAGTATGGCAGACGTAAGTACATTTCTTTTCATGAATTACTACTTATGCACAGAAAAACAAAATATGTACATATTTCTAAAGAGAGAGATTCAGAAATTGTTAAAATTCTTTCAATGCAGAAATATGAAATCAACCTTTAAGTATCTATTCATGCAAAGTATGATTTCATTCTATATACCAAGAATGTCTAAATTTATTGATACTTATGAAAGTTTCATTAAATTATAAAGGCTGTGATGCAAATACCATATATATCTTATAATCTTTGAGACCTTTTTAATCCTTAGAAGATACCTTACCATGTAAGCTTTCAATAAACCAAATTAAATACCAGTAAATATATTTGGAAAATATCCTGAAGAAAAGAAAAGTGTTTAGCACTTGATGAATAAATAGACATTTGTATTATATGCAAAAACATTCTTTTATTGTTTCTGTTCTGCTATTCCTCCTCCTGTTCCTCCTTTATTTTTTAAATGTAAAGTGAAACAGTTTGATAGAGAAAAAGAATTCATTGCCTCTCCTCCACTAAACATTTGTCAAAAAGGGATTTGGCAAGTTCACAAGATATAAGTTACAGGAATGTTTTAAAGCTTATAAATATTAAAAGCACCTATATTTAATTATGGAAAGTATCTTAGAAATACATCTTTACATTATATATGGACATGTGCATATATTGCTTCTCTGTGATACAGAATAATGTCTAAATTATGTGTTGAAGAAACCCTGAACACATTTTTAATCCTTTTTAAAAGAAGCTAATTCAATCACTCAAAATAGTGAAATTCCTTAATAAAAGCAACTTCAACAATTTGATTTAATCTTTAGAATATTCTATTGCTTTTCCTGCTGATTAAAAAAAAGTTTAGTTTGTCTGGATATTTCAAACTGAATGTTTCTCTTAAAAAGCTCTGTGAGAAGCCATTAAAACTGCCTACTGTGCTTTTGCAAACTGACTCTAACTTTGTTGACCTTTATGTTTCACTTTTAAAGTTTCAATCTCTGAAATCACTAGCTTGGTTTTTCTTTTTGCTTTAACCAAAATCCTCTCTATTGACCTCAGTTGGTTTGACCCTCACCCACATACAGTGTGATTAATGTCAAAGTGGATCTGCATTAAGTATTTGCTTTGATGGGCTCATTATCTTTCCTCTTTGTTATTTTTCTTTGAGTCCTTTTTGGTATGTATGAATTCATTAGAAACTGACAAGAGGCTTATGGTGATCTTATGCCTCCCTAAACAGGCTTTTATCTATGCCATTTTAAATGCTATAGCAATATTAGAATATATGACCCTTTTTACTTTGAGAACATAGAGCAATCTATTTATTCAAATAGAAGAGATTAATTGGAGGTCATGTTGCTATGTCTTTCCTTGAGAAGAACATCTTGAACTTCCATAGAAAAGCTGTTTACAGCTGATTTCTGTCACTGACTGATCTGTACCTTTATAGTACTCTCAATTAACATAAATGTTAACATTATTGAATACAAGGACATCTGGAGAAAAATAAGAAATTTGTAGTTATTGCAAATCGTTCAAATATATTGTACAGCAATTCAGCTCCAAATGACATTCCTAGAATATAGTTCTACTATTTCCACTAATTTGAAATCAGCATAAATTCTATTAGCAAACATAAATTGATATTTGTTAATATGTGTCTATTTCTATTTTTCTCCATGTTATATGTGGTGTGTACCATATGCATAAATATTTCTAGAAAGTTAATTATAATTTTAATTAGTTACCTTTCTAATACACATTATAACTTTGCACTTTTTTTGCCCAAAAATATACAGTATGGTTACTGAAGAATGTACAACATTTCTCTATCTGTCTTTTTTCTTTTTTTGATAAGGT
This sequence comes from Castor canadensis, assembly GCF_047511655.1. Lineage (NCBI taxonomy): Eukaryota > Metazoa > Chordata > Mammalia > Rodentia > Castoridae > Castor > Castor canadensis. Next base: position 60,217,110 of record NC_133386.1, read on the forward strand.
TTAAACTCAAGGTCTCATATTTTCTACTCAAGTGTTCTTTCACCTGAGTTACACCCCCAGTCCTTTGTGATTTAGCTATTTTTCAGGCAGGGTTGACATTTTTACCCAGGGTCAGCACCGGACCATGGTTTTCCTACCTGTTCATCCCAGTAACTGGGATGACAGGTGCAGCCCACCACACCAGCTTGCTGATTGAAATGGAGTCTTACTAACTTTTTCTCCAGGCCAGCCTTGGAACTATTATCTTCCCAAGTGCTGGGATTACAGGCATGAGACACCAGGCCCACAAATGTAGAGCTATAAGGTCAATTACAAGCCAGGTCTGCAGAACTGTCTATACTACCGCCAGAAACCATGATAGAATCACATATATATTTCCTTTTCTTTCCTTACAGGAAAAGGTGCCAAAATCCAATTATGAATGTAAATTTTTTTAATTTTTTTTATTTCACAGAGAATTAACTTGGCATGGAAATTAACATGATGGATCAATGGAGAGAGATTTCTGTGATTCTCTGTATTTGCTGGGGAGAAGGTTCCATTGGCACATAAGTGTAAAAAATAAATACATTATTTTTTTAATGTTACATTTTATTTTGCTAATATAGAAACTTGGAATTTTAAAGGGCTGTATAGCAAGCTCCTCTAACTTATTACTATTTTATTTTTTAATTTACTGTCATTTATAATGCAAAGAAAATGGGTGGCAAACTGTAGGAATGCATGGCAAATAAGATATTCGGTTTTGAAGTCAGATATTCCCTCTGCACAATGGCACTTTGTCCCTGGGCAAGTTAATAAACTTCTCCAAACTTCAACTTCCCCATCTATTAAATGATAATGTAGACCTAACTAATGAATTTTGTGGGTGAGGCATTTAGCTTAATGACTAGTGTATGGGAAAGACACAGTGAAGAGTGATGTAATGATCATGTAATTGTCTTAATAGCATCAGTGCCTAAGATGAGAACTCCACCCACAGGAAAAGTACTGGTTTCATTAATTGTCATATTAGAAAATTTTATTCTAGTATGACTCAATAAAAGCAAATCACAGAGTGATGATTTTGTTGTGTGCATTTTATACCTGTAGAATCTTTGAGTGAAACATTTTATTGCAGTTATTTACATATTGAATATGCTATTTACTCATAATAAATATATTATTTATCCATATATATTACTTATTCATATATAACACTGAATACATTATTTACTTATAACAAAGTATTTAGCAAGCACATTTACCACTAACGTGAAACAACATTATGGAATTAAAAGTTTCCATTTCATGGATATTCTCTAAGGAATATCCCTAAAAACTAAGAAGCTGATGACAATGAAACAAGCATCCCTGCAACAATCTTGGTAACTTATTAACTTCTATCCATTATTTTTCAATGTTCACTTATTTAACTCAGACCTGAAGAAGAGAAACGAAATGATTTCCAGAATGAGACACTAAGATACCACCTAGAAACTTGTGAGCAGTCTTAAAAATCCTCTTTAACTGCAATTTCACCAAATTAAAATGACTTTTGCAGAAATTTCTGCTCATGAAGTTGCCTGACATGATATGCTTATATTTACTTATTAAGTCTGTCTCTCCATGTGCTTGTCAATTTTCTGTTTCTAAGATATGCAGGCTTCAAAGTGTGTAGTTACAAATACCTAAACCGATTATTTTCAGGGAAATGAGAATATTAAGTGAAAACTGGAGTTAGCAAATGAACAGAGATACAGTGCAGAATAGTTTGGTCCAGTGGCTCTGAAGTGAGGCCTGATTTCACCTCTTTGGGAAAGTCCTTAAATCTGATAAACTTTAATTTATTTTCTTTTAAATGTGGATAATAGGAGATTACAGATTGAGTATAAGCACTATATGACAAAATGCACATGAAAATTGAAGATGCTTCCTGGTGAATACTCACTGAATAAAAGCTCCCAAACCACTGGGGTGGCAGAAATAAATATTTCCTCCAAAGAAGTTGGAATGTACATGTGGGGAACCACATATGACTAAAAATGTTGCAATTGCTGAATGTATTATCTATTGAAATGAGGGCAGGTTTCAGAACAAGTAGCTACATATTTAGAAGTGTATTCTTGGGAGGTGCCTTTTGTTCTCCATCCAATCTCACATTTTCTATAATGATTCATGAAGCATAAACAAAATTTGTATTAAATTCTTCTTTCCATTATAATGGTATTTAGTAAATGGCTGCTTAAGACTCTATCAAAATGTCTAAAAATAAAAATATCTTTGATTTTATAGCATTTATTAAGGAGATAAAGAAACTGACATTTGTTGTGCATTATTGAGGAAGATGGCACTATGCGGTGTGTTTTTATAGGTGAAAATTACCAAGAATCATGTGAAGTAGAACTTCTTAGCTCTGAAGTATATTGAAGAAAATGAAGCGCAGGAAGAACAAATTTTCAAGGTAAAACAAATGTTAGTGGGCTCTCATAAAATATACACACATTACTTACGTAAGGTAATTCAGTTTTCTTACATGGACAAAACTATGGTTACTAAAAACCTTATTAGCTAATTTTTCTGCCTCCACAGTTTCTCAGCTATTTTTCCCTAAATGAATTGACCAGAAGATTTGATATGTAGCAAAAATGTGTTAAGTTGTTCGAAGAACTAATAATCTAACATTCTGTCCCTGCATTTGTATCTCACTCCACAATGTAACTGGCATGCTCAAAAGCTCTCGTTTAATTAATACATGACTGTGATGTCGTGAGAATCTGAAAATATCAAACAACTGCGAATATTCACGCACCAAAAGCTTTGAAGTATGCAACAGAAATGGATTGTTCACAAGGACATCTAAAGGAAATTAACAAGTTCCTTCAAGGTCTGTTATAAAAATATATAAATTCAATATACTTTGATGTCAAAATTTTGACTAAAAAATATATCTATAGAATTTATGCAGTTATGATTTCATTTTATTGACACTTATGGCTGAAATTATGAATTTAAAAATGCAAATTAAATTTCTCTTCAGATCATCAAAAATGTATTATCATAGCCTTTAATTAAATTCCAGATCAATTATTTTTAAATAGGTTGGTTAGACCCATAACGTGAATTGACCATGTATTTTAGGTACTTAGAACAACTGACTGGTTTATTAAAAAGAACTGAATAAACCTATGATGTAGGTACTTTTATTAGTCTTATTTTACAGATAAGTCACAGAACATTAAGTAGCTAGTGCAAGGACAAACAAATAGTATTTAATGGAGCCATTATCAATTTAGGCATGTAGTCAAAAAACCTGCATTTTTTGCCAGTGTGTTGTGTTGTCTCTCATAGAGCAGATTAATGATATAAAAAACACAGACTGTCTGATAAAAACTATTACAACATTGTGTACATCTTATTGGTGAAATATACTACATAATGCAGATACAGGTGTTAAATACTCATAAGAGAAATTATTTTTTCATTTACTTTTTAGCACGTGTAGACCACCAAAATGATAATGGTATGAAGCAATATAGATGGTTGTTATGATTAATTTTTAAGTGTCATTCACAAAATATAAACATACATACCTTCACATACACACATGTTCATGCACTTATGTGCACACACTCACATAGGCACTGTTCCAACATTCACATAAAACCTAAATTTATCAGTTCCCACAACACTGAGTTATTTGAAGCAGGAGATGAAGGAGAAAGGAGACAGTTTTATGATCTGATAAAAACAAATAGTAAAGATGCTATTTAAATAGTTTCCAAGGTAACTGGTTATGGACTTTGAATCTGTAAGTAAGGGAAGTGAAAAGTTGAAGCTCAAGAAGAAATGGGAATTAATGTTACCACTTCAGAAAAATAAATGTAAATCAAATCAAAGACTTAAGCCCATAGAAAACACAAAAAAGTTACAGAAAATGTATTTTTGTTGATTAGATGTTGACGTGAATCTGTAATTAGATTTTAGAAAAATGAAGTTAGTAAAATGCCAATCTATATTTTGGCAGCACCTGGGTTTGAACTCAGGGCCTCATACTTGTTAATCAGTCTTTTACCTCTTGAGCCACTCCACCAACCCTAAAAAGCAAATCTAACAGTATAAATTCATCAATATAAAATATTCATCTAATTAGATATAATTATATACATAACTACTTGTATATTTTAGTTATTACCCTAATAAGTATTATAAATCTAATTAAATATAATTCAGGACCTATAGATATATATTAAGAATTCATTAATAGGCTTAGCATACATTTAATCAGTCCTGTATATGCTAAGTGTCATTTTGAGCACTTTTACACCCCAAACAAACTTACTATTATATTAAAAATAGTTCTGGGGATGTTGCTCATTCCTAGAGTGCTTTTCTGGCAGGCACAAGCTCCAAAGTTTGATCCTCATTGCCACAGAAAAGATCAATATTATCTGCATTATGCTTTAAATTACTAAAGCATAATTACTATGCACAATTTACTAAAGCAAGGGCCAAACATGGTACTTCATGCCTATAATTCCAGCTTTGTAGGAATTGGAAATAGGACTGTAATTTCAGGCCAGCCCAGGCAAAATCTCAAGATCCTATTTGAAAAATTACTTAAATCAAAAAGATCTGGAAGCATGTCTCAAACAGGTGAATAGATGCCTAGCATGTGCAAAGCCCCAAGTTCAAACCTCAGTACTGCCCACCCTAAAAGAAATAAAGAATTGCTAAAGCAAAATCGTATAATTACTTATGCAGTTAATAAAAGACTTACCACCTTTTTGTTTTGGATTCTTACTTGATTTCTTCCATATAAAAGAATCAACCTAAAGGATAGTCATATTTGTGCCTTCACTAATGCCTTATACATATAAAAGTGTTACAGAAAATTAGCATAAAGTAAATAATAATAACACATGTCTTATGTTGTGATTTGCAGGCTATAGCTCTCAAGCTAAGAGTAGCTTTTAAATATTTTTCATCTATGTAATGGAATAAAGTGAATAACAATATACCTCTCATGTAGTAAAATTCAGTTCCTAAACTAAGAGTAGCTTTTAAATTTTTTTCATCTTCATAATGGAATTTTCTTGTTGATAGATTCCCTCATTCGGTCAATAAGTGGTAAAGTATAATTCATTTCATTCTGTTACAATTTGTAACAGAATGATTGTTTACCAGTGGTCTGGCTCACTATCACAATCAAGTGTATACATAATATTCTTCCACAGCCTCATCAGTTAATGCAAGAAAGGAAGCAGTGCACTAAATTAAGTGAAAATATGAGTTTCTCTGCTCAAGCACACCTAATAGAAAAAGCAAATAAACCTCTGAATCTTTCATGATGATGTAACTTTAAATGTTTTTATTACCTTATGAATATTGGTGACAATTCAGTAACAAGAAAGCTGTCAAAGTCAAACTGCAGCACAAAGATCAAAACTAAGAAATGTATGGTTAGTTCAAGTAAAATATTTTGCTAAATCATGCTACTATATTCATTAATTGTTAAATTGCTTTCTCTTTTTGAGTATGAGGTATAACTCTGACACACAAATTTAATATAATGAATGTAAAGTTAAAAGAATAATTTTAGGATAAATTTCCATCATTCTTAATTTTGAATTTTGTATTCCTTTGCCATTTGAAGAACTACAAAATTGTCTTCATTTCGGGATTTATAATTGTAGCCCACTAAAATAAAATCATCGTATTTATGAGAGCACAGAAAGAGTTGGATGGCATTTAAAGCATATCAAAAATGCATTTAGTTCAAATTAATTGCTAATTTGCCAGAGATTGAAATCCAGACATTGAGATAAAAGTGCATAAATTCATATTCAAATGCCACTCTTCATAGTATAAAATGCATATGGCATGAACTTAAGAAACATTTTAAAATCATGAGAATAAAATATATGATAAACTTCATATTTTCTTTTTAGAAAAAATATATGACATAATTACATAATGAGTCAAAATGTGACATATATACACACACAATTCAATATAAATTATGTTCCAAACATATGTGCACCCTACCATTGACTTTCATTTGTCATTTTCTCTGTCTTTTTACCATTTTACTATTTTTCTTTCCATGCATCTTATTACAATGCATGCTCTCTGCATCTCTCCTAAGAACCTTCTTTCCTTTTTTATGATTTTTATTACCATATAATAGTTGTACAGGGGGCTGCCTTGTAATATTTACATAAGTGGATAAAATATATCTTAGTTAGACTTAACTATTCCCTGATTCTCCCTTTCTCCCTCTCCCTCTTCTCAGAACAACTTGAACAGGTTTCATTCTTCTATTTTCATAAAAGGATACGAAACACATGCACCATATATGCCTCATTCATTCAAAAACCTTCTTTCAAGGCTTATCTGAGCTTCACAGTTGATAGTATGTAATGATTATGTTTTGATTTCCATTATTAAGGACTGAGCATTATGTACTAAACTATGTTTATAGTCTTGCTTTTTTCTGGTACAGATGAGCTTCATTTCCTGACCATCTCTGCTTCACTAAAAAATGTTAACACACAACATATTCAGAAAATATACAGGTTTATATAGAAGGTAAAGATCTCTAAACCCATGGAATATTTCATAACCCACATTCAAGAAAATTACAACAAGGCAGCCTGCCACGGAGGCATGTGGTACTACTTCTCTGCACTACCAGGAGGAGTTGGGACTTCAGCACATTACTTGGCCTGAATATTAAAGAAAGGAAGGACTTTGTGATAAATATTCCAGTTAAAATTAATTTTAACATTTCTTCTAACAATGTATGGATAAGGACATTTCACAAAAGTATCCTCAATGACAAAAAAAAATTGTTTGAAGAAGTGTTTGCTTTGACCTACCAAAATTTTCCACTGAACATGAAAGCTTTGGGGAATGGTAGGGAGTCTCAAACTCACTTTAGTTCTACTTCTGCTGATAGTCTAAGACTAGCAAAGACTACGTTTTATATTATCTAATGATTCACTGAGTTTGAGTTTTCCAAGTCTGCAGTAATACTTTTTCTACTGTGATCTGTGGGGCACTTGGAATTGACAGATCAGTCTGTGGAGAAGATGGATTGTGGAGAAGGTCTTCATAGGATAATGAAGAACTCAACTTGCACATTATATATTTTAGTTAACTATTATTTTATTTTGCAAGGATACACTGCTTCTTTAAATAAAATAGGTGAAATATCATTGTTCCATCTTTCTGAAAAATGTTATAAAAAGACCAAATTTTACTTGCATCACTGCTTCTCCTGGGATTGAGACTGAAACAGAGTAACTTTTCAGTGACTTGCATTATAAAGAAAATGCTGCTAGAGTTGAACATATGTATGTATGTATGTGTGTCTGTCTGTCTGTCTTAATGTAGTCATATCAGTGTAAACCACAAATATATCTGATTCCACTACAGTCATTCTTGTTTCAGTTTAATTATTTTTAAGTGTCTGCAGAAGAGCATAATAGAACTGGACATAACTTTGGATGCTCGCTGTGGCCCAGAAAAATAGGTGAATTTAGATTCCAGTGTTCCAGATTTTACAGATAATTTCTTGTTAGCCAAGCATTACCAAATGCACAATCAAGGATAATCCCTGGTCCTCTGTGTTTTGGTGGCAGGCAAAAGAAAATAGCTCATTCTCTATATTTTCTTGTTTTTCATTTTGAATTTATATATTTTTTGTTATTGTGCTGGATGGGTGTACATCATGGTATTTACAAAAGTTCTTACAATATATCAAATATATCATACTTTTATTCACCCCCTCCATCATTCTCCTTTATCACCCCTTCCCCAATTCCTGGAACAGTTTCAAAAGTTCTCTATTTCTTCATTTACATACTTGTGCATACCGTATACCCATACCCATTTTCCTCCTTCCTCCTCCTCCCACTGGTACCAACCCCCTCCAGACAGAGTCTGTTCAGCTCTTTTGTACTTCCAAAAAATACAGCAAGCCCAAGAGAGAGGCCATGTGGACTACAACTGGCAGGGCATATGCATGTGGCTGCCCAAGACAGTCAGAGCTCCCATCTCACAAAGCCTGACTCACACACTCTCCTTGCAACACTTACAGATGTATCTGCCTAAGATTGATGCAGCAGGCTTGAAATGTAAACATTTAAATTATGTGCAAAAATGACTGTCATTTTCTTCAGCTAGTTCATTTTTCTCTGGAGGTTTTCATTAACAATGACAATTGGATATGCAGGAATTTGAGAGGCAAAATGAAAAATGAAGTGAAAATCAATGGGGACTAGACTTGCCAAATTTCCTATCTTCTAAGTTAAGAGTGTCTGCTTAATATTACATTTATTCGAAGTTCAAGCTCCCTATTAATGAGGTGGCCAATAATTGCCCAAACTGTGACTTTGAAGGTATTAATTGATTTATAGTGGGCAAAAATTAGGAAAAATGGATATATTGAATCCATATGTTAGGTATGTTTTTTCCTCTAAGAAAACTACCCCATTTCTGGTTTTATTTCTTTTATTTTTTGTTTGTTTTTGTGTGAGTGTGTGTACAGTAGTAGGGTTTGAACTCATGATTGCTAGGCAGGCACTCTACTGCTTGAACCACACTTTCAGCCCTCCTTTTTCCAAATCTCAGTATAAAAAGAAGCAGATTTATCTGTATGGAAATGGAATGATTGGCTCCCAGTTCCCATGCTGGCTCAGGGTTTCTGTAGGCAACTCCTGAGATGCCATTCTATACTATACTATATGGGATGATATCAAACTAAAAAGCTTCTGAACAGCAAAGGACGTAATCATCACAGCTAAGAGACAACATAAAAATGGAACAAAATATTTGCACACTATGCATCTGATAAAGGGTGAACATCCAGAAATGATAAAGAACTCACTTAATAACAAAAATAATCCACTTAAGCAGGGGAGGAGGGGCAGAGGGCAGGAGGGAAGAGATGACCCAAACAATATATGCACATATGAATAAATGAATAAAGAAACCAAAAAAATAATTGAATAGACATTTCTCAGAAGACATACAAATAGCCAAACATATGAAAAATGATCAAATCATGAATCCTCAAGGAAATGTAAATCACAACCACAGTGAGATAGTAATGTTCCATTTCAACTCAAATAGAACGGCTATAATCATAATGAAAAAAATAACAAATATTCCTAAGGGAGCAGAGAAAGGAGAATTCTTGTACACTTTTTTAGGGAATACAAATTAATGCAGCCAATACGGAAAACAGTATGGGGTTCCTCAAAAACAAAAAAAGCTGAACTAGCAGGCAATTTAGCAATCTCAATACCTCCACTTTTCCTTCTCTGCCCATATTACCTCTGAAAAAGAAGGAACATTTTCTTTTTCATTGATCTTCCTTTGATGTTTTCTTTCACATCACTGTTTAAGTGACAGCTCTCCTATAATTCTGCTTCCATGTTTTTCCTTTCCTGGTTTTCTATGTTGGAATTATCAACAATTTTCTTGAATCCACAGAGAACTTTGTGTGCACCACCATTGTAAGAACTTTTTGTGTTTTACTTTCTTTCTCATATGATTGTAATGTCCATGGCATACACCTATACCATACTGTAAAATATCTGAAATCAAGGATCACTTAACTCTTTAACTTGACTATTAACGTGTGGTACACTTTGGGTACTAAGAAAGATCAGTTGGTGATTTTTAAGCTGAGTGATTTTGATGATGTGAACAATACACCACATGACCTTTTAATTTTCCATACTACAATCCCTCCAAATCAATGATCTAGAGTGGACATTCCTAGTATCTAAGATGTAAGCTTTAGTTGCCCTCTCTTTATCATGAATTTCCCTTGGATTAAACTGTAAACTAGGAATATATCCACATTCTCTGGTAAAGATAATACAATGAAAAGAAATAAAATGAAGTCCACAGTGCCAAAAAAGATAAATACATTCATAAACTTGAATGTTCACTAGAAGACTTTACTAAGGTAGAACTTTTGCAAGGAGTATAATCCCATTCTTTCCTACTACAATTAGATGTGGCTTTGAACAAATATACCTCTGTCAAGAGACATGAACAGGGAAGCACTTCTTGCCTACCTCTTCTTTTATGTATTCATTGATTGATTAATTGATTGATTGATATTGGCATTAGTGGGGTTTGAACTCAGAGCTTTCACTTGCCAAACAAGTGCTCTACCATTTGAGCCACACCCCCAACTCTTTTCTGCTTTACTTTTGTTTTTTTTCAGATAGGATCTCCTGCTTTTTGCCCAGGCTGGCCTCAGACAAAAATCCTCTCACTTATACCTCCTGGCATATATATATATATGTACATATATACGTATGTATGTATATATATTTAACTTTTTTCCTACAGCAACTAGCAGATTATTTTAAATCTCTAACAAGAGATACTAATGATACAGTGAATATAAAGTAATAATCAAGGTAAAAAAATTAAAATGAATATAAGTACTCAAAAGATGCAAATCAGAATATTTGATATATTGTAAGAATCTTTGTAAATGCCACATTATAGCTCATCCCTGCACAATAATAAAGTTCTTTAAAAAGAAGTAAATAGCACAATGAGGTTATTATCTGACATTCAATAAAAAGATGACTCATTAGCAATGTATATTTCTACATATTCAGTCATATCATAGCCAATGCCATTTCAAAAATCCAAATCATACATGAAAGAGATGTGAATATACTAACCTTAAATTTCTCATAATTAAAGATGAAAATGTATAATAAACTGCATACAACTGTCAGTTCCCTAGTGAAGAAACCCCTCCATGCTTTGAATCTTAACACACCTGTAATACATCTTAACTTATCAGATTTGATCCTTAATATGCTGACAAACAAGCCATATTCTGGAAGATAAGAAGCCAACTGGTAGTAAGCTTATGGATTTAGTCTCTGATAATATTATTAATACTTTCGGCTCAAAAAAATCCTACATCATTAGGAATGCAACTGTCATGATTTTATTCTAACATTTTTTGTACATGCAGATGGAATTTAGAATCTCTTCTGTAAGCAACTAAATGAATTGCTGCCTTAAACTCATAAGAATAACTTTGTTTGAGTCCATTCACATATGTTTAATATGTAGTTCACTTCCTAGAATGATCCTCAAGGATTTTATGTAGTAGATGCCACTTTCTAAACAAAGTATTCTATGGGGGAAAATGAAAGTAAGTGCAATGAGAAGGACTGTGTGGAAGAAGTGGGATGCCTGAGAAAACAGTGTGCAGGTGTGGAGTTCCTCTTCTAAGATCTGCCTTCAAGAACCACCCCCCAAACAGCAGAAGCAGAGCTGGTTGACAGCCCCCAATTGAGTCCACCATGACTTTCACTCCAAAGTCATGCATCCTGTGTTTTGCTTACACTAATAACTGAGTATAAAGAGGCTCCTAAATTGGGCCATTCCTGCCTGACATAGGACTCTTCCAACAAGGACCATTTACCTGAGGATTCCTCACTACCCACACTGAGGGAACAGCAGAATAACTGTGTGGTCTTTAGTTTTTCCTATCCAATCCTTCTTCCTCCCTTTTCTTACACTTACGTAATCCTGATCTGCTGTCTGAGGACATTCCTTGCCTACTTCTGCTCTCCCCTCCTTCTTTACTACTCACAGGTATTTCCCAATAACTCCTAGTGTCTCTAATTCCTCTTGACACCTGCTTCCCAGGGACTCAAACTCATCAACATATGATATACGCTAATAAATAGGTAAACTATATTATTCCCTCTTAATGCTTATGAAAAGTTTCATATGAATACAAAAAGTCTTTCATGACTTCATTACTGTCACTGCCTACTCCCTTGTCACTCACTCCCTCCTTCCTGGTCAATCATTTCCCCACTCACTTATCATTTGTACATGTGTCATAGTTTTCTACAATCCAATTTTTGATGTGAAACTATAAATTTTATATAAGGGTGGAAAGCTAATTATAGGCCTGACATCTCTGTCTTCTGCAAATCTCTTCTACTATTGCTCTGCAGGTCCCATCATTCACTAAGGCACTGCACTACACAACTACTTATCTGTTTGGTTTTATGACTGTAGGTGAGGGGCATGGAATTTCTGTCCACCAGGCTTTCTTTCTCCACCCTATGCTTCCCCCTTTTTCAAATATCATCTGTATTCCAAGATCAGATCCCACAGACCAATTTTGAATGGCTGTTTATTAGTAGCTTAAGTTTCTATACTTCATTATCGTTTCATCACACTCATCAAAACTCTTCACAGAAACTCAGTCCTTTATTTCGTGTCTATATTTAAGCTACTCAATTCTATTGAGAAAAATATAAAACTGGAAAAAATAGATGTCTGCAGTGATCACCATTCTGCACTCAGTGTTCAAAACTGCTGCATATCTTTACTGTTACCGAGTCAGTTCTTCTCCAATTCTTTACCATGGATCTTTAAACAATTTCATTGTCTTCAAATCTTAAATTTGCTTGCTATCTTCCTTCTCACTTTGACTTCTTTCTCTCTCTCTTCTTCCATTACAATGGGAGATTCCTTAGACCTTACTTTCCACCCAAACTGAAGTGAGTTATTTCTGTTCTATATGTCATCCTATTCAATTTTTTTCAGGGATATTATGCTATCAATTATTCCATGTGTCTATAGTTTTCAATCATTTTTCTATTTGCTTTTTCATCATTTAGCTCAAAAGGAAAAACAGATTAGATATATCATAGATAGGCAGGAAGACAAATAAGTACTTTAATAGATATCTAGACAAGTAGATATGTAAATAAAATAATTATTTAACATGAAATGACCAAATAACTACTTGACATTATCTGACTCACCCTTGCTCTTCATTTTTTTATGCTGTCTTTTTACACTCTTTGACAGTCAAATTATTTTCCCCATATGCTGTCTCTATTTCCTTAGCTCATTTTTCCACACTTTGTTTGCTTCTACGATGGGCTCCATGTCACAAAGTACAATGAATGCCTCCTGCCCTGTCTTGCTTGGCCTCTCAGTAGCACTAACATTCTTGATCACAAAGTTTTTCTCAGGGCAAACCATTTTTGTGGTTTCATAAACTTCATGTTATCCTCCTGCCTCTCTGGCGTGCTCTCTCTGTCTATCTTCCTCTCTTTTCTACATTGATATCCTAGATTATATCCATTACCAAAATTTTAATTATATAAATGGATAGCTATAAAATCTGGGCTTTCTATTCTCATATAGTAGATATCTTCATATGGATATCCCATAGACTTTTCAAATTTAACAGAACTAATTCTAAATTGTGCAACTCAATGTATGGTATCAAGAAATTATCTTTGATGTCTCCCATTTCTTTCTTCTCGTATAGATACATCAAAATAATCAGCCTCATTCTTTTCACTTTTTCTCTTTGAACTATTTCACAGTTTTTCTTTCTTGATCCAAACTTACCTTGTAATTTTCACTTACTTTTTACCTGGCTCACTTGTTTGTTTGCTTTTTCTTTGTCTTTTCATTTTAGTCCTGGGGATCAAACCCAGAGCCTTGCTCATGGCAGGCAAGCACTCTACCACTGAACTATACCCCAGCCTCCCTGCTCCTTTTTTAAGACAGAGTTTTGCAACTCACGCTGGCCTTGAATTCATGATCCTTCTTCCTCAGCCTCTTGAGTTTTGAGATTACAGTTGTGAGCTACCACACTCAAGTTTCAAATTAATTAAGGTTTCTATTTAAGTGCCATTTTATTTATTTAGGGGGGTTGTTTGTTTGTGAAATTTGTCATGTAGCCTCTTTATTGGGGGCCAATAACACCTGTGAAAGGGAAAGGGGGAAACTAGACAGCTTCATTTGCTGTGATGGAGGCCAAAAACCTCATCCAGATCCACAAGGAAATCTTCAAAATAGACAACCTATCAAAATTATCCAGCAGTGAGTGAAATGTCTGGGGTTTTGTACATCTGCCCTGAGTAGTCACTGGTTATTCTCCTGGGAATGACTTGCCTTTGGCCAAGGTTTGTCTTTTTTTTTTATTGTCATACCGGGGTACAATGTGATATTTACAAAAGTTCTTACAATATATCATAGTTGAATTTTCCCCCACATTATTTTCCTTTATTTCCCCTAATCCCCATCCTAGAATAGTTTATTTTTCCATTTACGTACATGTGTACATATTTCCACCATATTCACCCCCCTACATTCTTTCCTTATATCTTCCCTCCTCCCTCCCGTACTGGTACCAACTCCCCAACCAGGACCTGTTTTGCCTTCCTGTTCTTCTTTTTTGTAAACAAAAAAAAAATAACATTTTTGTTTGTATCAGATAGCTATCAGAGTGTTCACTGTGAAATTTCCATATATATGTATATATATGGAAAATATATGTGTATATATACATATATATGTACTATAACTTGAATTTGTTAAAAACTGGGTCTCTCAATTTTCTCTTGGCTATTTTACATATGCCCTCTTATATATTCCTGTAAGAGTTAGTTTTAAGTGTCAACCTGACTAGTCTATAGCATCCAGTAATTTAATCAAATGTTAATATAGATGTTCTATGACAGTATTTTATGATTTTAAGCATGAAAGTTTACCCACAATAATGTAAATGGAACTCATCCATCATTTGGAAGTTCTTACAAGCTAAAACATAAGTTCCCCAGAAAATATGAAATTCTACAAAGCTATAGCCTCAACTCTCCTGCCAGAATTTCCAGGCTGGTGGTTTGTCTACACTTGTAAAACTTGCAAAATCCTTACAAAACTCTAAGCCAATTCCTTAAAATGAACTTCCACTTTGTTATTTAGAATTCAATATATATTTAACTATCCCTTTAATAATTTTCTTATCTATAATACTAAAATTTGCAGGAAGGGAAGCTATAAGGTTTCTAAGTTTGATCAGTATTCCTAAAATTTAGCATATAGCTCAACACCTGTGGTACATGCTCAAAAATTATTTTTTGAAAAGAATAAAGTTGAAGGAATTATGCATACATTTTGTTTTGATCATTTATTTATTATTATAACATTACTTACATTTCATAAAATGAATTTACTATGTGCAATTCTTTGCAAAATGGAAAATATATTAAATTTCCCTGGATACAAATTGTTAAAGCTATACAGTAATATACTACTGAAAATAACTTTTAGAATTTATAATTGGTATAATTTAATGCAGCATATGTCTATTTCTAATTTAAAGACACCAATTCAATGATTCATATAAACTAGTATACCCAAAACTGTGTTTCCTCATGATTTTACTAGTAGCCAAATTACATTAGTTTAGACAAACAGTTTTGAAACAGGCCACATACTGTAAGACATATTCATGTTATTGCGGGTTGTAACCACTGCATTGTGCTGTACAGTGCAACATTTTTCACACTTATTTGATCACAATGAAACTTTTGATTCATGCTATATCTTAAGGGAATAGTGTTGCAAAGAAATCACTTCAGATAGCACTAATAGTTTGATATCTCATAAGCCACTTAGGGTTATTATATATAATTGTGCATTGTTGATTCTTTAGTTATCATTTAATACAAATAAGCCAATAATTGGTAAATATGTCCAAAACAAGATCTAATAAGACATACTTTGTAATAAAAATAATAGCAAAGTTTATTAGGAAAGGAATTTAGGATAGTAGAATAAAAGTGGGTAGAAAGTTTTTAAAAAGGGAGAAACAATACTGCCTCCTGCAAGAAATGGGAATATAGAGTTCTAATATCTTTGTAAGTCCAAATTTTTGAGGAAAGGGCAAAACCAAAATTCCAGAAAATTCTTAGTAGTAGCAATTTTCCTGAAGTATGTGCCTTTCATTGTAAGCAATTCCTATGCTCTTGAATTTTTAGATGATTACTGGAACTGAATATTTATTATGCATATTCACAATGACAGGCATAAGTACATTTAAAAGTGATATTGTCTATTAAAGAGTTCTGGTTTTAAATTTTTAACATACATAGGTATCACTTGGAATGCTAAAAAAGATAAGCTTTCTAGAACCAATTCTAGAGTTTTAGAGTCAATAAGTAAAAATGGCTAAGATTTTTAGATTTTTTAATAAGGCTCCTAACTGATTTTGCAGCTAATAAATTGTTCTTACTACCTGGCATGCCAGAGAAATATATATATATAACATATTCTTACCAGTAACTGGTTTGTAATTAGACTCTAATCAGAGTTAACTCCTACTAGGCATAGAAATCTGTATGGGGATTGAGCTTAATATTAAAAAAAAAAAAAACTGTTACCTTGCTAAGAACTTTTAACAAAATCTTTCTTTTTTTTTTCTTTCTTTCTTTTTTTTTCTTTTATTATTCATATGTGCATACAAGGCTTGGTTCATTTCTCCCCCCTGCCCCCACCCCCTCCCTTACCACCCACTCCTCCCCCTCCCTCTCCCCCCCACCCCCTCAATACCCAGCAGAAACTATTTTGCCCTTATTTCTAAACCATTTGATCCAGCAATACCACTCTTAGGGATATACCCAAAAGACTGTGACACAGGTTACTCCAGAAGCACCTGCACACCCATGTTTATTGCGGCACTATTCACAATAGCCAAGTTATGGAAACAGCCAAGATGCCCCATCACACTAATGAATGGATAAAGAAAATGTGGTATCTATACACAATGGAATTTTATGCAGCCATGAAGAAGAACGAAATGTTATCATTCGCTGGTAAATGGATGGAATTGGAGAACATCATTTTCAGTGAGGTTAGCCTGGCCCAAAAGACCAAAAATCGTATGTTCTCCCTCATATGTGGACATTAGATCAAGGGCAAACACAATAATGGGATTGGACTATGAGCACATGATAAAAGCAAGAGCACACAAGGAAGGGGTGAGGATAGGTAAGACACCTAAAAAACTAGCTAGCATTTGTTGCCCTTAACACAGAGAAACTAAAGCAGATACCTTAAAAGCAACTGAGGCCAATAGGAGAAGGGGAACAGGAACTAGAGAAAAGGTTAGAGCAAAAAGAATTAACCTAGAAGGTAACACCCACGCACAGGAAATCAATGTGAGTCAATGCCCTGTATAGCTATCCTTATCTCAACCAGCAAAAACCCTTGTTCCTTCCTATTATTGCTTATACTCTCTCTACAACAAAATCTTTCTAATACAGGATACATTCTGTATTCTACATTGCTCCATGCCCCAGTGCTTATACTAGCAAACAGGGAAACAATATCACTTATGTTTATAGATTTTAGACTGGTTTTTCAAAATAAAATGGTTACAGTTAGATTTCTTGCCTCTATTTTATCCCTGAAACAAAAACATATCAATCTTGCAGAAATGTATTTTTGTTCTAATTATAAAAATAATTTTCAAACAAAATACAAAACCAGAACTTCATTTCAGCTAGTAAAATACATGTAGAATAAGAGAGTTTAGAGGTTGTGAATATATCTCATTGATTTTCGGATTATTAATTCGATCTACTTACATTTCACAATTTGTGAAATTTTCTCAAATTCTGAAATAACTTGTTTGGATTTAGAGTAAACATACCAAAGAGAATGAGGAATGCATAGCAAGAGATTCTTTGGTGAACACTTTGGGGATCGCTCTGCCTTTCCTACAGCTGCCATTATGCCAAAATAATACTGAACTTGAGGAATCAATCATGTTTAGTTTTATATAAAAGTATAAAAGAATGATTTGTAATAATTGCCATTTGTGGCACTTGAGTTTTTCTTTATTTCTGCAAAATTATTTATTTAAACACAATTGGTGATACTGCCTGAGATGGCTACCTTTTTATTCTTTTTTTTTTTTTTTTGCCAAAATCACTAGAAAAAAATCACTCCCCTCATCCATTTATTTAGTATTAGATTGTATTGACAGATTTATTTATTTGCTCATTGGTTTATTCAACAAGTATTTATTAATATGTTCAAAGCACAAGATTTCAAAAACAAAATGGGGTCATAAAATGTTATACATATAAAAGTAGGCAAAGGATTCCAATGGGTATTGATCTAAAAAAGGGCTACCAGGGGAAGTACTGATTAAGCTGAGTTAGACATGTGAGTTTCTTGAGAACATTATAGGAAGAAGGAAACAGAGCTGTACAACCAAATGGTTATTAGCTGCTATCCATGCAAAACAAAGAACTGAAGGTATGAAAACTCAAAAAGGGGGCTAAATGAGGATTTAAACCCCAGTACTACCAAAAACAAAACAAGAAAACTTAAATGTAAGATGCAGAGCAAATATTTTTAAGTATACAAATAAATGTGTTATCATTGGCTTAATATTGGTCTCAATTTAAATTCTACTATTCTGTCATTATTCACATTTTCAAATATTCTGTAGAATATTAATACAATAGTGGCTTTCAGCCCATAATCATATATTTTAAACATCTTATTCTTAACATTTTAAAATTATATTTAGTTCCTCTTCTTTTAAAAACTATATTGATTAAGATAGCTATGTAATTTTTTTTCTTTTTCAAAATCAGAGAACAGAAAAGCAGAACAGGTCCTGCCAGGAAGATGGGGTTGAAACCGGTGTGGGGGGAAGTTAGGTGACTGTAGTGCAAATACTGTGTACACACATATGTAAATGGAAAATGATACCTGTTGAAACTATTCCAGGAATTGGAGAGGGAATGAAAAGACAATGGTGGAGAGGTGGAATTCAAGTATGATATATTTGATATATTGTAAGAACTTTTATAAATGCCACAATGTACACCTAGCATAGCAATAAAAAATTATATTGCTATTTCATATCCTCTATATGATTTTATCCTATGGAAAGATTAATTCATACTTTAATATAGTAATATTAAATATCATACAATTTTGTGTCATGAGTCTTTAAATATTCATCTGCATTGGTATAATTTTAAAACATTTTATTTCACAAGTGAGCAAATATAAAAAAATTTATCAGTAATAAGTAAACCCCTACTGGAAATGCATCTCTCAGTGGAAATGAATGGTAGGTACTTAGCCCTAAGTTAAAGGAACATTCTTAAATAACAATATTTTAATTGATTTTTTTATGTGTGCTAGGCAGATTTTTTTACCTGAGGGTACAAATAATTTGTGATGAGTGGAAAAATGTATGATTTGATTTTATCAAGTTCAAGAAGTGCAAGTGAGCACGGAATTGAAAAGAAGGAATAGATGTGAAGCATGCACGTGCAAAACATTGAAAACGTTCCTCGCAGGTCAATGGTAAGAAACATACATAACAAGTTGAAGGTCTAGAAATCAGTAAAACAACCGTTTCATGCTGTGGAGTGCTGGATATGCCAGCAAGCTTTCTGGATATTATTTGATTCTTTACTGGTGTACTCCTTTGACTAATGTATTGACCAGACGAGTAGCAATTTTATAGGAGTAGAAGTTATCTACTACAGAAACTAGTAATGTAAACTATTCTTGTCCATGGCAATACAGATTTACTTTATTCAATAGAGAAAGTATTTAAGTCTACCCTATAAAAAGATAACTCCTACACTTCTCGTTTTACTGCTTTAAATGGTTTTAACCAGTTTTTCATGTTAGCAAATCCCCTAATATATGTACCTCTGTGTTTATGTGTTCTTCAAATTATCTTTCAAACCATAATTAACAATTGAATATAATCTCCATTACATGTCCTGTTTTATTTACATGATATTCTTGATTTAAAACTTTATAAATTATACTTTCTCATTTTTGTTATTTACTCCCCAAGACACCTAAGTGGGTTTACCTGACAGGCAAGTAAATTGTTTTGTGGAAAGATGAACCTCTGGGACTCTTCCAGTCAAGATACATTTGTTCTTATTTCCCAGAGAGAATTTCTAGTGTCAACACAACTTTAACTTTTCTGACTCTACAATCTCTTCCCCTCTCTCTCATTCCCTCCCTCTTTCCTCTCTCCCCCACCTGCTTTGTTTGTTCACATTATATTTTTGTTTCTAGATCTTGTCTGACTAGTAAACTATCCCATTAATAACAACAATGATTGAGAATTTGATGTTCTGCTCTGAACGCTAGGTGATTTCTGTCAGATGAATGATGAAATCTATTCTCTTTTGGGGAAAAATGACTGAGAAATTGGTTTGTTGGTCATTTGGGGGTTTTTTTAGAGCTGAAATCAATTCAGAAAATGTTTCATGCCCGCTGGGAAGAAAAACATTTATTTAATATCTGTATCAAAAAAAAAATTCTATGTTTACTTTTGACCCTTGAGCAAGGTGGTAGCACTGTAGCTACAAGTTGTCTGAAGCGAGAAAAATAGCCATTCTGTTTTGTTTATAAAAATAAACAAGTGCTTATATAATTAGAATATTCTTAAATACAAAGAAAACCTTTCTAAAGCATGGATTGTGACCTCTAAAAAATGCTTTCCAAAAAACATTTTTAATAAAAATTCACACACATCACACTGGTTTACCAATTAATGGTTTAAAAAGAAAAAAAACTGTTATATGACTTTATATAAATTATCAAGTCTGAGTAATATAGTGCTTATTTCATTTTTACAAGACGGGTTTAATTTCTCATTACAAGTCTACATAATTTGAGTTTCTGAAAGTTCTTATACTGTGTTTCACATCAAATAATCTAAATCATTTCTATATAACTATTTAATATTATAAAAAAATTCTTAAAAATTTGAATCATATTTTTCTCAATATTTTTATGATAATAATTTTGTCAGCTAAAACAAAACTTCCAAGGTCTTTAGGTAACTTAAACCTTGGACTGACTTTAAATTGAGTTACGTAATGGATAATCATTTAGTACATAAACATTTCTAAGATAAAATACTGAAATAGTGAGTACTGAGCATAATATGAAGTAGACACTGTTCTAAGTCTACCTTTGCACTCTATATAGAAGCTGTAGCTTTTTACTATGCTAATGAAAGGAAGGACATAGAAAAGGGATGTGTATGCCTGTAGAAAGTTGTCTAGTGTTTACTCATGTGCTTCGCTGGGCTGCTAAAGTGCTTTTGTATAACAGAAGTCTTCATTTACCTGCTTCCTTGTTTCTCTGTGGAAGAGAAGCTAATTTTCTATTTTAGAAAGCTATAGTAACAGAGAAATTAAATATCTCTATGTGCTTTAAAGAGTTTCTTTAACTTAAAGTGCCATTTAATTACAGAATATAAAAAAGTGATAAACAAAAACTTAGAAAATGGGAAGAGGGAATTTTATCTGCTTTGAATTAGAATGCCTATCTTAAAAAAAAACATAAATATTTTCAAGTTTGATCAGTTTTTATGGGAATTATTTATAATTATTCTAAAATGCAAAATTATGGGGTTCTCTGTTGTAATGATATATTGACTGTATAGTTCTAAAGTGATTATACAAATTATTCTTCAAGTGTTCTTACAGAATAATTTTCTTAGCTTATTATTTTATTTATTTTTAATTTTTTTATTATTCATATGTGCACACAATGCTTGGGTCATTTCTCCCCCCTGCCCCCACCCCCTCCCTTACCACCCACTCTGCCTCCTCCCTCTCTCCCCCACCTCCTCCATACCTGGCAGAAACTATTTTGCCTTTATCTCTAATTTTGTTGAAGAGAGAGTATAAGCAATAATAGAAAGGAACTAGGGTTTTTGCTAATTGAGATAAGGATTAGCTTATTATTTTAAAAAATATTTAAAAAGAGTTCCTCAAAAAGAGTAAAATAGTACATTGCCTATTGTGCTCCTTTAAAATATTTATTTACATTTTTATTAAATACATAGATACCATTACTCAGGTGTCTATGACCCAATCATTATTAAGTAATCAATTCTCTCTGACAACTCTTGATTTTCACTTCACAAGAAAGTATCCTAAACTTTCAAAAGAATAAGAATTTATCAAATTATACTAAGAAAAAAAACTGCTGGAGTTAGAAAGTGTTCCTAGAAAACAAGAATTGTTTGTTAAAACATTATTTTAAAATTCAGAAGTAATAAAGTTTGTGTGTTTGATCCAAATTTATTAATTAGCTATGCACTGACCTAATCAAGAAAAGCTCAACAGAAAAGGGTTTCATATCAAAAAAAATTCTTCCTTAGATTTAATTGAATAGGTCAACTGTTACAAATATAAATATTAAATAATTATAAATTTTATTGAAGGTCCAGGAGGATGTATTGCCTTCAAAATAGTCTAATCTTTGGAAGATATATTAATAAATGTTTATAATATAGTTATGCATTATAAATTAATAGAGAGATTAATATCTCTCCATTTATTAATTCTTTGTTAGTGAAACAATTTATTCACAAACCCTGATGTTTATGTAAAAGCGCCCATGAGTTATGCAATAACTTTCCAGAATCTCATGGGACGATTGTGCTATGTACTTTGGATTCTTCATACTTAATAGATTCTTATATATAAGATTCAAGGTTATGATACTCAGAAAAATTCTCAGGTTGTAACAACCTGACATGGGTCAGGATTGGGAGGATTCTTTCATCCAAATGCAGATGTACTTCATGAAGGCAGGCTGCCATTCCATGATCAAAAAGCACAAGGATTAGTTGTGGAAGAATGAATTAATTGATGAGGTATATTTAATTGTGACCATTTGTTCAGAATATTGTCAGGATTATCTTTCACATTGTGTTTTCATAGCAATGTGAGGAAATACCTTTCAACTTCATGAACTAAACTAATTAATTCAACTACATTTAATTTTGTAGATATTTTTGTAAATGTTAATGAATCTGCTTACACATATCTAATTCTCACTCATCCCTTAAAAGTTCAGAAATGCTTGTTCAGTCCTGTTACTCCCACATGGCAATAAACAATTCGCATAGATTCTCTAAAAATGTATTTTTCTTTTTAAGAAGACATAGACTTTGTGACCAAAACCTTACCTGAAGTGTCCTATTTGATGATAATTCTCATGTAACCTTTCATGGGAAACTTATTATTAAAAAATAAGGATACACAGATCATCAAGAGCTGAAAATTCATCCAGGGAAATATGGCTTGCATTTGACTTAAACATTTCAGCCTTTCCATTCGTAAGGAAAGGTACTTCCTACGAATCCAGGAAACTTTGAACAGAGGAATTCACCTAAATTTTTAGACTAAAGGTGAGAACATATCAAAAACCTCTCCTAATCTTTTTCAAGAAAGAGTAGTTTTTTGAATTCCAATATGAGACTACTTATAAAAACTCCCAGACAAAAGGTCATTGTATGAACTTGTAGCTGGAAAATACTATGTAGCTCTAGACTTACACAGCAAACTCCACAATGTCTTGTTGCATTTTAGTAATTAATCAGCTCCAACCAAATGAGAGCCATATTTTTGTGTTCAAAAACAATTATTGGAAATTGTGTAGGATCACAGGAAGGGAAACAGGAGACAAATATGATCCAAGACTAAGAAATTGGAAAAATTACTTCTGAGTTTTCCCCCAATGAATGTATGATGATATCTAATGGATTATCTAGGTATTAACTGACTCCATAAGAATATGTATTGGCTAAACTATTAACAGTGCTGTAGGGTAGACATTATCTTGTAGTAAATTGGTACTCATGGAAATAATTCTTATTTGTAGCAATACAAATCCATTTTACATGTGAGATATAACATACTCTACAGAAATTGTAAGTCAATGTATATTTTATTAAACTATAGGAAATCAACAAATTTTGCATCTATTGGCAAATAATTTCTTTATTTTTGATTGCTTCAACATTCTCTTTTGGATGTTTTTAGGATCTTAGAAATAACGAGATGAGTAAAATCTCTGATGTATGTTTTGTATCTTCATGAGTCATGTTTTTCACTTTTAAAATTACTGTTTAACACCACAAATATTTTGTAAAGTGTCTTTGTACCCTGAAGTACACAATTATCTACATTTGAAAAATCATAATGTAAAAGAGATACTTTTAAACAGTGCTTCACTCTACCCTGTGACAGTGGCTTTTAAGCCTCATATGTTCTTCAAAATGATTGGCAGATTTTTAAAAAAGCATTTTTTAAAAACTGCTTTGTCCTGACTCCTAAATATTTTATTTTGATGAGTCTGATGCATCATTTTCTTTAAGCTTTCCTGTTGATTTTGAGGATAGGTGGGATCAAGAACTTCTGTTTCTTCTACCATAATCTTAGAGCGTAGATAAGAGAGGGAGTCCAGAAGATGGGTCTGTCAAACAATAGTCCTTTCCTGTTTCTACCAGAACTGCTCAGCTTCCAGCAGTTTTGCATATATACTCCTCTCAAAGAAAGGTCTGAATGGTCTTAAGAAGCTTTTACTCTTATCACCTGAAGCCATGTATCTGTAATTTTCACTATTCTTTCTAAACTCAACACTAATCCAAACCAAATCACTTGCTTTTGACTTAATATATGTTATTTTCCTCTGAAAGCAGCATCTCTCTCATCTCACAATTTTCCAAACTTGCCTGAATGTCAAGTTCTCTTCATGAAGATTTCACTCATTTTCATTGCTCCCAAAGCAAATAATTTTAATTTTCTTGATTTTCTCTTGCAGTTTATCATGCATATACAATAGACAAAACCATGACTTTCTATCAAAACAATACATATTTTGATAATAGCAGTGTCATATTGCTACATATAAAAGTTGTAGATTCCCTAATCTATAACTCTACATTTCCTCCTTAAAAACCATCTAAAACACAAAGTCAAAATGAGAGATCATACAGGCAAGAAATATAAACTTTGTGATAAAATTGGGAAAAGAGTAATAGTAAATGAAGAATAATTCTCTATTAAAGCACTGCAATGTTCTTCCTTTTATACATATTCAAGCTCATAGAGCAAGATTCAAAGCATCTGTTAGAGAAGTAAGTTCTCTAGGGTTTTTACATTCCACTTATATCTAACACAGTTGAGAATTAGTTATAAATCATTCATCTCATTCCCTTATCCATTGAGTCAGTTATGCACTCATAATTTCTGGAGCACCTATAATATGCCATTGGTTACATATATACTCAGGGAATTAAGATAGCCAGAACATCCAACTCCTCAAAATATCTTCTTCTATAAGTTAAGATAAAAACAATAAGCATAGAGTAGACTTAATAATGTGCTTATCTTCTTCCAGGAACTATTTGCATCCTTTTAAAACTTACTCATCCTGCCAGCCTCAAAACCTACTAGAGCATCTCTTCTTTCTTATAGTTTTTCCTAAATTCCTTTGTACAGCTTCCCAAGGATAATCAATCACTTCATTCTTCATACCATCCAATTTCATTATGTGTTCAGTATTAAATGTATTATACTAAAATATAATTATTGTTTACACATTTTAATTATCTAAATTTTTTTATGTTTAATGAATTATTTTTAAAAGACTAATTATGTTGTATCACAAAAGAGAATAATTAACCCTACCTTGAAAAATATCTATAAAATATTTGTTATCCATTTAATGTCATTAGATGGTGGAAAATGAACACATTTTTTCTGATGAGGAGACTATAGTCTTCATTGGATAGTGTGGTACATAAATCCTCCCATAAAGTATATGAAGTCACCAAATACTTATTAACCACATACCGCATATAAGACACTATGTTACCTAATGTGGATTACCAAAAAAGCACAGAGCACATAAATATCAACATGATTGCGAAAGGAAAACTAGATTATTTCCTGTTATAAATGACTTTGGGAAAATATAATGCTAGTAGTTATTGGAAAACTTTATACAGACAAGGATAATTTAATTCAGTATGTTTTTCTCCAAATTAATTGTTACTATATATTTCCTTCCCAGATTTTTTGAACAAAGTAAAATGAACCAAACCTATGTAATATATAAAATGTGTTGCTATGTATTTTACTAAAATATCATTGTAAGTAGATTGAGAAATCAAAAGAGTAGAATGTATATTATTGTGCCATTCAAAATTGATTTTGTATGATAGTTTGAAGGAAGAGTGTGTTTCCATTGAGGTGTATCTTAACATTATTTTTATTTATTTAAATGTAAGCATCAGATTTTCCTTATTCAGATTAATGTAGGCTTAGAACATAGCTCGGTGTGCATGAGGCTCTGGGTTTGATTCCTAGCACTGCCAAATAAAAGACAAATATGAGAAACAGATGTTCTATTAAACCCAAGGAATGGGCTTAATTGAAAGATGAGAGAGAAAAACAATACATGAAACTGAAGATAAACTCATGTCTTGTTATAGACATTGCTTAATGAGAGTGACAAGTTTGGGGATCTAAAAGGAATCAAAGTGTCTTGGATCCCTTTTATATGCAAATATTGGAAAGCTAAGTTTTACAAATTTTATATAATCCATTATGCAAGAACATTAAAAGCCTAATATTTTATAGTTTTACTAAAGGGGACTCCTAGGATTAATGGCAGTGAAACAAATCTCCCAAGATCAAAAAGTAAAGGATGAAAAGAATCAAGGAAATCCACTTCTAAATGGAACCAAAGATACTCCACAAATGTGTTTACAACTGAGACAATCATAAATGGTTTCTACACACACACACAAGGTACACTCACGTACATCACATGATAAATATTTAGAAATTGTTCTAAATGCATACAGAAACTTAAGGAAAAAGTTATGAAACTCTGCTAAATCTCAGTAAGAATAGGTAAAGGGTATGGTACTTGAGCCCCAGATAATTTCCTCTTTCTCTCTCTCTGAGAAGTAGTCACTCCTTTTCTATGTCAGCTTCAGAGCAGTGGTTCAAGTTTTGTCCAAGAGGAGAGGCAAGAAATAAGAAGTGAAAAATCTTAAGTTACTACAAAAAATCTAATTTGAATGATTATAAAATGTGAAGAATTTTCTGGCTTAAGGGGGAATCTCTGAAATACTAGACATTTTGATGATAAGCAATTAAGTAAAGTCTGTTAGTTCCATGATACTATTATTGGGTTTTTAGTAATATAATGGTGTATGGTTGGGTTTGTAACAAATACAGAAATAATATATATAACAACTATTTCATAAGAGGGAGAAAAGGTAGTAGAGCCATCTAGGATTATATTCTGTACTTCACTGCAATTAAATGAGTAAAAATATGAAATAGATTCTAACAAAGAAAGTTATATATTTTAAGGAAAACAATGAAAAAGAAAAATCATTAAATGAATATTCACTTAATTGAAAATAAAACAGTAAAATAGAAATAGAGAACAGACATTAGAAAAACAAAAATTGTAAACTGGCTGTTGTAAATTCAACTATGTCAAAAATAACATTACAAGTTAATGTATTATGCAATCCAATCAAAAAACAGGGTTTTTCAGACTAGATTCGAAAAGCAAGATTCAATCATATATTATCTACAGGAATTTGAATTTAGACTCACAGACAAATATAGGATGAAAATAGGATATAAAATATATGTCATGAAAATTGCTATCACAAATACTTAGAAAGGATGTAATGATATCACAAATATTAAACTTTGAAACAACAAAAATTTTACTAGAAGTAGGATATTTCATAGGTATAAAATGGTTAATATTTTTTATTTTTGTTGAATTTAATCCTGTGACTTTATCAGAAAGATACAATATAACACTGAGTCAAGCTAAACTTATAGAATTTAATGGACAAGCAATTCAAGAACGAGTGTTGACTTCATTCTACCACTTTCAATAGTAGAACAATAGGGCAAAAGTTTTATTAGGATAAAATGGAATTAAATTATAAATTTGTAATAGAAAGAAACTAAAGAAATCACAAATATGTGATAAAAAATAAATTAAATAGCATTCTAGTGAATAATTAAAGGCTCAAAGAAATCACAAGGAAAGGAATACATATAAAGAGATTAATAAACATATTATATAAGTAAAGATACTACATAATAAAACTTCTGGCACAAAGTTGAAATAGTGTTTAGAGAGAAATTATAGCAAAGCATAAACATGTAAGTAAATGTAAAAATGATAAGATAAAATTAAAAAAAGAAAAATGCTTAAACAGAAGAATGAACTCTTATCAATGATATAATCTAGCCTTTAACAAAAGAACATCAAAGTACACCAAATTTAAGCAAAAAGAGTTAAGAGACTAGAGTAGAGAATAATGAGAGACTACAGAAAATAAAAGAAAACAAAAGCTGGGACTTAAAAAAGATCGCAAAACCTTTTGTAAGAATGACCAAGAACAAAAGGAAAAAAATACAAATTACCGACATCAGAATCAAAAGGGAAAACATTACCAACAATCTAACAGAAATAAAAAGATCACAAGGAAAAATGTAAGTCAGCATAATATAGAGTTACCTGCACACCCAAGTTTGTTGTATTGCAGTTCTAGTCACAATAGCCAAACTATTTAATCTACCCAAGTTCCCATCATCCAATGAATAGATAAAGAAAATGTGGTATATAAATATATTCATATTATATATATATTTATTTATATTTACATATAAATATACATAAACACAATGGATATTATTCAGCCATAAAGAAGAATGAAATTATGTCATTTTCATGAAAATTGATGGAACCGGACATTACTTTTTCTAATGAAGTAAGTCAGAAAGACAAATATGGCATGTTTCTTTTTCTCATATGTGGAATCTAGACCTAAATACATGACATGATTGTTTAATGACGAAAATCAGTAGGAGGGTAAAGGGAAAGGAGATGGTAATGAGGGAATGAATATGATTAAAGTACATTATATTCATGAATGAAACTAGCATAATGAAACCCATTAAAATCATTTTTAAGAAGTGGGAGGAACTGGGTGCCAGTGGCTCATGCCTGTAATCCTTGGGAGGAGCACAGTTCAAGACCAGCACAGGCATGGTTTGCAAGACTCAATAAACCAATGGCTAGGCATGATAGCTCACACCTGTCATACCAAGGTATATGGGAAGTGGAGATCAGGAGGTCAGAGGTTTCAGGCCAAACTAGACAAAAAAGAAAAATTGTAAGACCTTATCTCAATGGAAAACATGCTGGACATGGTGGCACTTGCCTGTCCTATCAGACCAGCAATGGTGGGAAGCATAAAATAGGGGACCATGGTCCAGAGCAAAAAGGGCTAACAGTGTGAGTTAACTTGTAGAATGCTTCCCAAGTAAGTGCCAAGCCTGAATTCAACTCCAGTGCCAGAAAAGAAAGGGGGAGAGGGCAAATATGTCCAAATATATTACGTGCATATATGAAAATATAACAATGAAGTCCCTTTGTACAATCAATCAGTATACGCTAATAAAAATAAGATATATAAAAATTAAATGATTAAAAGAGAATACTAAGTATAGCCATATATCAACAAATCAGACAATTTAGATCAAATGAAAAATTCTGAAAAATAGCACAAACTACCAAAATTGATCCCAGAAAGAATAGAAAATCTGAATATGTTTGTGTGTTTTCTCAATAAATTGTTAGAAAACTGAAAAACTTGAATAGAACAACATGTAAAAGTGGTTATACACTAAGACCAAGTGGAGTTTATTCAAAATGTCAAGGTTATTTTAAAACATAATAACAAATTATGCAACTTACTATGGCAATAAAATAAAAGACAAAAGGCACAGGACCTTCTATATACACTGAGAAAAAGAGCTGACAATCTGAGCACTTCTACAAGATAAAATCACTCAAAAATTTAGGAGAAGAAATCAGCTCTTCAGCTTAATGTAACGAGTCTGTAAAACACCCAACCTAACATTCTAACAATGATGAAAGACTGAATGTGTCACCCTTAAGATCAAGAATGGAAATGTCACAAAGAAACTCCTTGTGTAGCTATCATAAACAAACAAAAAATTTGGAAATGTCACAAAGAAACTCCTTGTGTAGCTATCATAAACAAACAAAAAATTTTTTTTCATTTACAAAATCACAGAACAGGTACTGCCCAGGAGGGTTGGTACCAGTGGGTGGGGGGAGGAGGTGAGGAAAGGGACGGGACGGTGAACATGGTACAAATACTGTGTACACATGTACGTGAAACTTGGGAAACTATTCCAGAAATGGGGAAGGAGGGATATAGAAGAATGGTAAATTCAAGTATGATATATTTGATATGTAAGAACATTTGTTAATGCCACAGTGTACTCCCACCCGGCACAACAATAAAGTAAAAAGATCAGGAACAAGCCCATAATACACTTTTGTAAGTTCTATTCAACATTATACTGGAAATACGTTGTTGGGGATCCTTAAGGAAAGAAAAAGGAACAAAAGACCTCAAGAATGGAAAGGAAGTATTAAACTATCTCTCTTGGCAAATTCCATGATCACGTATGTACAACATCCAAATAGAGCTACTAAAATACTATTAAAAATAACAAATGAGTTTGGGAAAGTTACAGTTTATACTATTTATGTCCCAAATATCAGTTATACTTCTGAATATTAACGCTTAACATTTAAAAATGAAATTACAAAAATAACTCCATATATAACAAAGCATTAAAAATAAACCATAGAAGAGTGATTTTAAAATAAGTATAAGATAATAATGAAACTATAAAGCTTATTGAAAGAAATTGAAGAACACATAAATAAATGATAAGATATCCATGTTTATGGGTTAGAAGATTCAATATTCTTAAGATAAAAATATTCCCCAAATAGACATAAAATTAATATCATGCATGACTTTTTACAGACATGGGCCAACAATCTCAAAATTCATATGGCAGTATAGCAAACCTGGCATGGTGAAACAATATTGCAAAAAAAGAAAATTGATGAATCCTAATATCAAAATCTCTTATGAAGCTACTGTAATCAAGATTATGTCAATTTAGATAAGGATAGATATAGAGATCAATGGAATACAATTGAGATTCCAAAAATAAGTCTTTATATATTAAGTAATTTGATTTTTCACAAGAGGATCAAAACCTTAAATGGAGGGAAATAATTATCTTTTCAACCAATTGGACTAGGACATCTGACTATCTCCATGCAAAGAAAGGAATGATATTATTTCTGTTCCTCACACAATGAGCAAAAATGAACTCTAACTGGATTGTGGACCTAAATATAAAAGGTGAAACTACATTACCCTTAGATACTCTTTTTGACTTGAGTTAGGCCAAGCCTTCCTAGATACAATACCACAAATAATTTAGATTTCATAAAATTATAAACTTTTGTGCCTCAATGAATAATACCAACAGAATAAGAAAGACATCCAAAGAATGGAAGAAAATATTTACAAATCATTTTTTACTAGAGATTGGTATTTAGAGAACATGTAAGAAGTCTAACAAATCAATAATAAAAACAAATAACTCAATTTTGACATGGGCAAAGGAACTAAGGAAACATTTCTCTAAATGTATGTAAATGGAAAATGAGCACGTAAAATATGTATGATATCATTAGCCAACAAAGAACTAAAAATCTAACCTACAGTGAGATAACAGTTCCTGGCACTATAGTCATAAAGACAAAGTAAGTGTGAAGATATGAAGAAATTGGAACCCTCATAAACTGCTGAAGTTAACATCAAATTGTGCAGACATTTGGAAAGCATCATTAGAGTCTTCAGATAGTTAAACATGAGTTACTATATAACTTAGTCTACTTCTAGGTATATGCAAAAGAAAAATGTCTACCCCCAAACTCATACATAAATATTCATGCCATTATTTTTAATATGCAAAAGCAGAAACAATCCACATGTCCATCATTTGATAAACAGATAAGTATAATGTGATACTTCCATTTAATGGACTATTATTCTCCAATAAAAGTAATAAATATTTCATAGATATCAAACAACAGAAAACATTTAAAGTATTGTACTTAGTGAAATAAGATGGTCAAAGACCACATGTTATATTATTCTCTTTGTAGAAGGTGTTTACAGTAGGAAAATCTATAGGCACAAAACAGGTTAGTGTTTGATTCAGTCTAGTGAGATGGGTGGGTGGGACTTTGGAATAAATGGAAAATAAATAAGGAATTTCTTCTGGAGATGCTGAAAATGTTCAAAAATATTGTGATGATTGTGCAGTTCTGAATACACTAAAATTCTAAATTATACTTTAGACAAGTGAATTATATATTATGTAAATTATATCCTAATAGAGGTTTTATTGAAAGTAATAAAATAATATTTACCACTATAAAACAATCCTACAATTGTACTGCTTGGCTCTGAAAAATAGAAAAGAAAACTTATGTTTACACAAAACCTGTACAGGAATGTCCCCATAGCTGCTTTGTTTATATACCAAATACCCAGAAACAACCAGATGGACTTCAGTACTGAGTAGTTAAATTATAGAACAAACACACCATGGAGAATTATTATGCAATAGAAAGGAACAAACTATCTGATGTATATGATAACCAGGGTGAATTTCCAGAGAATAAAAATAGATGAAAAAGTTAATTCCATTTATGTAATATTTTTGAGGTGACAAAATTGTTGAAATGGAAAACAGATTACTGTCAAAGGTTAAGAAAGAGAAAGTGGAAAAGAAATGGGGTGGCTATAGAAAGGGAGCACAGGAGAGGACATGTTAGCAATGTTATTTATCTTATCTGTATCAATAGCAACATCCTTATTGTGAAATTGTACTGTTCTTTCACAAATTGTTACATTGAGGGAAACTGGGTAAAGTTCACATGGATGTCTTTGTTTTATTTCTTATAACTGCATGGGAATCTACATTTACTTTGAAATACAAAGGTTGCTTACAACAAGCAAATATCGAGTGCATAATTCAGACCCACTTGTGAACTACATCAATAATTATCTATAATTATTTTTAAAGATTTGTGGTGTCTGGCTTAAATGGATTCGATTTGACTTCTGCCTTAATGTAATATAGTGTACTCCTCATCTCCTCATCTTTGGAGGCTGATAATCGTGCTATGCACTTTGCAAGTAAGCCCACTTTTAAGTTTTAGTGGATATAGAGATGGATTTAACCACCTTGCTGTCAACAGGAAGTGTTTCACAGAACATGGATAAAAACAGAAAGTCATCAAAGTGGAGTCAAATAATATGGAAAGGAGTATTTGATAATTTAAGGAAAAAAACAAATTTCTGAAAATGATTTGTCAAAAGAAACAGAAGAATTCCATTTCTCAATCTTAATGTGATGCAAGACTATTCAGAATTTATTAAACAGGTGAGAACATCCACAAAATAAAAACAGGATGAAAATATTTTTAAAAGAAAAGGGAGATGGAAAGATAGAAATTACAAGACTTAAAGGAAACTAAATAATACAGTGAAGTAAAAACAATATTATAGTCAATAAATGTAGAATATTGAGAAAATAAAATTGATAGTATAGAGCAACCGAATGCTAGAAATACAAAGAAAGAAGAAGAAAAATGAGAAATTCTTTAATACTTAGGTCATGAAACCAAAGCCATTACTTTGGGCATTTCTCTTTTGCCCATCAATATGAAGTTAGTATGATTGGGACAGATACCATTATCAAGAAGATAACTGAATAGAAGTTTCCAGAACTGACAAAAAACCTTGATGTGTACATTTTGTTTTTGATGGGACTACAGTTTAAACTCAGGACTTTGTACCTGCAAAGCAGGCACTCCACCACTTCAGACACACATCCAGTCCATTTTACTCTGGTAATTTTGGAGATGGGGTCTTGTGAACTATTTGCCTGGACTGGCCTCAAACTGAGATCCTCCCAATGTCAGTCTCCCTAGTAGCTAGGATTACAGTTGTGGACCAACAGGACACATCTTTGATACATTTTTATTATAACAAAATCCAATCATTTGATATAGTTGAGGTTGCATTTAAAAATCCTATGAAGAGCACTGTTACTTCAGACTAACAAAGAAACAAACTACTCTCAGTTTTTTCATTCCAAAATTGAGAATCACAAGAAAATTAAAGAACACACACATTAGTTTGAGCATAAAGTTAAATTGGCAAGAATTTGGTTAAAGATGATATGTGGTTTTCTTGTTTTGCTTTAAAACCTTTTTGACTATTTGATTCTGTGTATGTATAACAAATAAAAAGATGAGAAACTGACCACGTTAAAATGGCACTGTTGACTAACACTGACTCTTAGAACTACAAACTAGCGACTTGTAGCTGATATCACTTCCTTGATAAATGGAAATGCTGTGTTAGAAAACAATACAGTTTTAAAATTCTGCAAATCATTTTCTGTTTACAGTATGTGGAGATATGGACATAACAAAAATAGTCTACCTATATATGTGCCCATAACTTACTACTTCATACTATCACCATCACCACATAAACCTCAACTTGGTTTTCTTAATGTCTGTTATTGCACTTGATATATTTTAAATGCTCTAAAATTTTTAAACAATGATAATAATCTGTAATAATTTTTGCCAGAAAATAAAAATGCTAAAAACCCTATGTAAATTTAATTTAAACATAGAAGATTTTTGTAAAACTAAACATTTGCCAAAAATTGCATAGTTTCCACATTTTGGTAAAAGTTTACACATATCTCTTCATTTAAGTGTTTATACAAATAAGCATTTATTTGCCCATATCTGTTCTCTGAAATAACTGTCACTAACAGTAGTAATATTCTCCCATGGCCAAAAAGCATGTCTGACCACTATCAAAGTGTAAAGTATGGATGCTGATACACAGGAATACACAAAAAGTTATTTAAAGTGACTATTAATGTCTGAAAGCTTACTTCCACAACAAAACATGCTATTTGGAATCATGATGGGAGTCTGTCATACTGTCATACTTAATGCATGTGTTACAATGAGAGAGTGTTAAATCTCTTATATTTAACATTAATGATAATGCTATCATTAATGAGGTAAGTGGCATTAACATGAATCTCTCCTTGTGTACAGATGGATAGATGTACAGATGATAGTTAAATGATAGATGATAGATAGATAGATGATAGTCAAATGATAGATAAATGATAGATAAGGGAAGAGAAGGAGGAAGAGGAGGGAGACAAAAGGTGGGAAGGAAGGAAAGAGAGAAAGAAAAAAGGAAGGAAGGAAGGAAGATAGATTTCTCTTATTTATAGCTTAATAAACTTAGTAGAATACAGACCACATAAAATTTTAAAACAATGGTGTCACCATTTTAAAGATTTTAAAATTCAAGTTACTGTATATGGGCATTAAAAATCTGAAAGAATTAAATGAGTGTATTTCCAACACATTTAGCTCATTTTCACAAAGTAATGCTTGAATAATAATATAGGAAAGCCCTGTAAATTTAGTACTGCACTAACAAACCAGTTAGTTATGTTAGCATATTGTGAAAATATTTCAGTCTTCAGAAACAAAACAAACAAGCAAACAAAACTGCAAAAGCTAAATAAAAGGTTAAGAACATAAACAGCAAAGAAATATGCATATCTAATAAGCATATTAAAATTTTTAATCACTACAGAGTTCAAAGAATCCAAATTTAAAGAATATAATATTTTTCTTACCAAAAATCGCCAATACTTTGGTTTATACTTCACACTAAAAGTGAAGGTGGGCAGTAAGAACTACACTGTATTACATTGTTAATATTAAAAACTGCTTCAATATTTCTAGAGGGTTTTAGGCCATATGTTCAAGACAGCTTGGTCTTACTTTAAACAGATTTCCTCCTGACTATAAGCCCCTGACCATCTGATTTTTGGGGCAATTACCTTAGGCAACTACTTATAATTATAAACTATTTCTTTCCATTTGTAGATATAAATCCTTTTTTTTTTTTGCAGAGGTCGGAAAGATTTTATTTATAGAGAATTTAGTTGGAGAAAAGAGAAGATAAAGACTGCATATTGGAGAATGCAGGGGGACCCGGAAACCGGTGATCCCAATATAAATTCTTTTTTTTTTTTTTATTTTATTTTATTTTATTTTTTTTCATTTTTCTTTTATTATTCATATGTGCATACAAGGCTTGGTTTATTTCTCCCCCCTGCCCCCACCCCCTCCCTTACCACCCACTCCACCCCCTCCCGCTCCCCCCCTCAATACCCAGCAGAAACTATTTTGCCCTTATCTCTAATTTTGTTGTAGAGAGAGTATAAGCAATAATAGGAAGGAACAAGGGGTTTTGCTGGTTGAGGTAAGGATAGCTATACAGGGCATTGACTCACATTGATTTCCTGTGCGTGGGTGTTACCTTCTAGGTTAATTCTTTTTAATCTAACCTTTTCTCTAGTTCCTGGTCCCCTTTTCCTATTGGCCTCAGTTGCTTTAAGGTATCTGCTTTAGTTTCTCTGCATTAAGGGCAACAAATGCTAGCTAGTTTTTTAGGTGTCTTACCTATCCTCACCCTCCCTTGTGTGCTCTCGCTTTTATCATGTGCTCATTGTCCAATCCCCTTGTTGTGTTTGCCCTTGATCTAATGTCCACATATGAGGGAGAACATACGATTTTTGGTCTTTTGAGCCAGGCTAACCTCACTCAGAATGATGTTCTCCAATTCCATCCATTTACCAGCGAATGATAACATTTCGTTCTTCTTCATGGCTGCATAAAATTCCATTGTGTATAGATACCACATTTTCTTAATGCATTCGTCAGTGCTGGGGCATCTTGGCTGTTTCCATAACTTGGCTATTGTGAATAGTGCCGCAATAAACATGGATGTGCAGGTGCCTCTGGAGTAACAGTCTTTTGGGTATATCCCC
The DNA here is from genome assembly GCF_047511655.1 of Castor canadensis. Classification (NCBI taxonomy): domain Eukaryota; kingdom Metazoa; phylum Chordata; class Mammalia; order Rodentia; family Castoridae; genus Castor; species Castor canadensis. The sequence goes on from NC_133386.1 coordinate 60,253,673, forward strand.
AAGAGTGGTATTGCTGGATCAAATGGTAGATCGATGTCCCAATATAAATTCTTTTGAAGGCTTCCAGTGAGGATTACAAGGCAATAATATCTTTTCTCAAGATCCTAAAAGTCATCCTTTTGAACAACGATTATGTATGAGCATAGGGTCCCTGTCTCACATTCTTGGGGCAAGGAGGAGAGATTGGTTCAGCAGGTGTCTTGGGCCAAATTGTTAAAGTACATCCTGGCATGAAGATACCAGAAAGGTTGCTTTCCTTTAAATAGGGCCAATTAGTAAAGAAAAACAGCCTACAATTCAGAAAAATGGGCAAAATCCATAAAAAATTGATTTGTATTGTGAAATTTTTCATTACAACATGGTATTTTAACCGCCTACCTAGATAAAAATAAGTTTTTATTCTCTTTTACTGGATTGTCAAATTTAATTTGGTTTTAATCATGTGACATTAGTGAAAAAGTATAAAACAGACTTCTATTTTTATCTTTATCACTTTAATTTCTTGAAAATTTTGAGGTGGAATAAACAATAGAGTAAGTCTTTATATAATGCCTTTTACTCAAGCAAGGAAAATTTTGGCCAAAATCACCTCCCCAAGATCACATATTTGTTGTCTACTATTTTCTCTAATATCTCTATAAACTGGCAGAGTCATAGTATTTATACACATGCATTACACGATATTAAAAACTGAGTACATGACACTTAACAGGGTATGATTTAGAAAACTAAGCACAGATAATTTTGGTTTATGATAGAAAAAATAAAGTAATAAGGGGAACATCAGTCTGGTTTTAAAATTCTAATAACCTGCCTTGTTTATCCAACATAGCTTGGAGCATCAACCATGGTGAGCATGATGAAATAAACTAAAATTTCTCCTTCTATCTGAAATTATTCTTTGATAGCTATAAAAGATATGAAAAATATCTATGTAATTAGTTCTTGGGTTTAGTTCAAAAACTGACATTTCTAGGTCATGTGTGGTGGCACACACCTGTAATTTCAGCTAAGCAGGAGGTGGAAGTAGGAGGATTGAGGTCCAATGCCAACTTAGACAAAGACATGAAGATCCTATATGAAAAATAAGTAAAGACGTGGGGCTGGAGGCATGGTTCAAGAGGTAGAGCACTTGCCTATCAAAGTGTAAGACCCTAAGTTCAAACGTCAGGCCCACCCTTAAAAATTGACATTTCTTTCAAAATTTAGAGATCTTTGGAGGAAAAATGGATCCAGTGTAAACTGGAAAGTGTCTCATATTGCCTAACTCATCTAAATCTAAAATAAGTATCTATAACTTAAACACTTCTGGATTAAATGGATCTTCTATTGCTAGGGCAATTCTTTGGTGAACAAATTAAAGATTTTTCATTAGAAAATACTCCTTTAAATCTTATTGTTATAAGTTTCTAATAAAATTTCCATAATGAAATAACTTATTTTATGTACTTCCTATCTAAAAATGGTTTTCTTTGCTCAAGTATCCAAGTCATTTCATACTTATTCACAGGGACAGTTATACTTTTTTATAATCATTTTTAAGTTTCTTAAATATTTGACTTTAGTTTCAGTCAATTGATCCTTGATTCTCTTATTATTTGTGAGAGGAAACTCTCAACATATTCAGTATGTATTTTTCTGAGAAAATATTTTAATAAAAACTATTTTAATACTTTTAAAATCATCTTTAAAATCAAGCTCTTCCACGTTGATTTCTACAGCAAATTACAATTGTCATTTATGCTGAGATCTATAACCATCTTCAAATCTTTTTTTCTTCCTTTAGAATCTTGTTCTTTATTGTTCCAATTATAGTACTAGCTTCTACATTTCTATATAACTTGGCTTTACTTACTTTACTAATTTCATCTTTTAATTTTTTAACATAGAAATAAATTGAAAGACTAGATTTATTTTTTATTGTTTATTTGTTCAGTCATATGTGCATACATTGTTTAGGCCATCTCTCTCCCCTCCCCACCTGGATCCCTTTCCCCCCCCTTCCAGGTAGAACCTGTTCTGTCCTCTTCTCCAATTTTGTTGGAGAAAAAACATAAGAGATAATAAGAAAGACACAGCATTTTTGACAGCTTAAGATAAAGATAGCTATACAGAGAGATTCCTAGCATTGCTTCCATGCACATGTGTATTACAACCCACATTGGTTCATCTCTACCAGACTAGATCTATTTTAACCAAAACTGTAAAACTTTTTAAAACTTAAATTTATTTTTAACTGGTAAATAAAAGCATAACAGTTCCTAGCCATAGTTGCAGACACCTATAATGTGTAATCTCAGCAGTGTGAGACTGAAGCAGAAGGATCTCAAGTTGAATAAATACAGTCTTATTTTTAAACTCACATAGTTAAATTTCTTTGACAAGTTGTGCAGCAAATGACTATTGACAATATTCAGAGGGTTCTCAAATCCAAAGAAAAGGGCAAAAGCAAAATGTAAAGAAAAGGGCAAAGGTAAAATGCTTAGTTTCTGTAATGATTTGTAAAAGTAAACTTCTACAACTTTATTTATAGGATATAGCAGAGACAACACATTAGGTCTGAGATTAGGAAACAAGAAACAGGGCAAATAGGACTGAAAAGCATGGATGAAAGATCTACTATCAAGTGATTACTCACAAAGTTAAAAGAGAGAGAGAGAGAGAGAGAGAGAGAGAGAGAGAGAGAAACAAAACAGACACACAAATTGCATTTTCTTCAAAATACAATGAATTTTTTTCTGCTAGGTATAGGAATTTACTATAAGGACTATGTTCATTTATGACATCATTATAGAAATTAACCTAAACCTCTACTTGCAGTGGTTGGGGTGGGGGTCCTAAACATGGTACTTGGAAGGCTTTATACTGCTCACATCTGCTTGATTAAAATGGAATCTACAAGCCATGACCTCAGGATTTCTCACTTATCTACAAAGGCAGATGTATTTCTAAATCTCAAAGAGTTTCTCTTTGGCTACTGCAAGTTTATTTGGCTTTTTGAGAATAACTTTTGCTTGTCATCTTAATGGTATTTCTACTTTTTTTCTTAAGATGTAAATAGCTCCAACATTTCCTTAAATCCAAGGGTCTCCTTTACCATAAATGTCATCATAATTGCCACCATCAATTGGGGGATCCACAGTGCAAAACAGTGTGCTAGGTTGACCATAAAAATGGTTATTTAAAGCCATGTTTGTTATCTCAGTCATGACTACCTTTGTTATTTCTTTCCACCCTAACAACAAAGATTTCCAACTCACTCAATTTAGTTCTTCTTCTTTGTTAAGAGTCAGACTAGGTCTCAGTTTTCATTTGAAAGAGAATGTTTATAGAATAAATAACATATATACCTGTGTGCATGTGTGTGTGTGTGTGTCTAAGAATAAAGACTGGAGGCCGAGGCAGCAGAATCAGTTGAACCAGGAGTTCAAGGCCAGCATGAGAAATATAACAAGATTGCATTTAAAAAAAATACTTAAAGAATGAGAACATACTTAAAATTTTCTGCTGTGAACAAGAGTGTGTCATGGGGAAGAGTACTTACAGGGATACTTATAGGAGAATGGAGGAGATAAAGGTGAAGAAACATGGTTGATGGGCTTTGTATGAAATAGAACAATGAAAACACTTATAATTGTTTTAAGCAGAGTGGGGAGGGGATTGAGTGGGGGAGATGGTCTGGGAGAGCTAACCAATGTTCAATGTAAGGTTATTCTGAATTGTCAACAATTAATCCTCCCATACAATGAATATATGCTAATGAAAATTAAAAAAAAAAGAAATGTGCTAATATATCCTGAACATCAATGCAGAATAACAAACTGAATTCTAAACCCAAGTTCATGTTAGCACTGTGAAATAAGTAAAGGCATGAATGCAGTGGTTCTCATTCACAGAATTAGAAAGACTGACAAGTTCATTGCAACATTACTCACAATCACCAAGATACAGAAGCAATCTAAGCTTGCTTGATTGATGATTAAACAAAGAGAAAATGGTGTGCGTGTCTGTGTGTGCGTGTGTTTGTGTATAATGGAATATTACTCAGTTGTAAAGGTGAAGGAAGCACTGCTTTTTACGACAACAGAAGAACATGAAAGACATTAAGTTAAATGAAATAATTCAGACACAGAAAGACAAATACAGCATGATTTCACTCACGTGTTGTCTAAAACAGTTGAATTTGTAGAAACAGAGTAGAAAGGTAGTTCACAGTGATTGAGGAGTGGGTCAAATAGATCAAAAAGAATTAACCTAGAAGGTAACACCCACGCACAGGAAATCAATGTGAGTCAATGCCCTGTATAGCTATCCTTATCTCAACCAGCAAAAACCCTTGTTCCTTCCTATTATGGCTTATACTCTCTCTACAACAAAATTAGAAATAAGGGCAAAATAGTTTCTGCTGGGTATTGAGGGGGGGAGAGGGAGGGGGCGGAGTGTGTGGGGGGGCAGGGGGGAGAAATGAACCAAGCCTTGTATGCACATATGAATAATAAAAGAAAAAGGAAAAAAAAAAGATGTTGGTGAAATGGTACAACATTTCAGTATCAGATGAATAAAATCTGGAGGCCTAATACATAACTGGGTATCTATAGTTAATGTATTGTGCACTTGAAATTTGCTAAAGGTGTAGAACAATAATAATTCCTCATTGTATATATGTACCATATTTACTTTCTTTTTCTTTATTTAAAACATTTTTATTAGTATATGATAGCTATACAAAGGGTTTCATTGTGACATTCCCATTTCTGCATATATTATACCCTGGTTGGTTCATCCCCTCCATTATTCCCCCACTCCCACTCCATCTCCTTCTTAAAATAAGTTTAATAGGTTTCAAGGTTCCATATCCATAGTTGTGTACAAAACACATTAACCATATTCACCCTCCTTTACCATCTTCATTTACCCTCCCTGTCCCACTAGTGCCCTCCCTTAACATGGCCTGTTTTACATGTCTGTCCTGCATCTAATCTGGTTCCATATCTTGGCTGGGGTTTCACTGATAATTTTAGGTTGGTTGAAAATGCCTAATAAATGGATATTTTGGTCTACTCTCTGATACTGATGAAAAGATAAAAGGCATCAGGTATCCAGTTTCATCCATACATTCGATGAAAAAAAGTTAGTATGTTGGGTAATGAATATGTTATTTAGCTTAACTATGGCAATCCTGTAGCAAGGTATGCATATAAAATGTCATATTGAATACCTTCAAAATACACAATTTAAATTTGCCCATTATGTCTCAATAAAGCAAGGTGGGAAAGAAATTAAAAGACTCAGTAAATTGCAACTGGCAGATACAGAAAGATATTTCTATGCTCATTCTTCTTGTAAATGCTTATTAATATAGTACAGCTGAATGAAGTAAGATTACTCTTGCATATTTTTAACATGATATTTTTTGTGGTATTGGGTCTGAACTCAGGGCTTCAGTACTGGGTTTGAAATAGGCAGGCACTCTACCACTTGAACCATGCCTCCAGCCTTTATTTGATTTAGTTATTTTTCAGGTAAGGTTTCACATGTTTTTGCCAGTTCCAGTCTCAAACCAGGATCCTCCTACCTATGGCCTTCTCCTACACAGCTGGGATCACAGGCATGTGCCACCATACTTGGCTTATTGACTGAGACAGGGTTTCCCTAACATTTATTTCCTTCTTTGTCTGTCGTCTAACCACAACCCTCCTGTTCTCTGCCTCCCAAGTTGCTGGGATTATAGGCTTGAGCCACTAGGCCCTGCCCTATGTGAATATTTTTCACTTTCACTAGAAGATAAGATTAGATGAGGAAGCTTAAACAAATAACTTCAATATTGAATCTCTAATTGGATTTTTTCAGATTTGGTTAAAACATATATCAAATTTAATATTATATAGCATTACATTTCTGATTTTTTAATGCAATAAGGCCACCAATGAACTTCCCAATTCTTAGGTACTTAACTTAAAAATGATTTTTCTGCTGAATATGTGTGTTTATTTATAAATATGCTTTGAGATTTGCAATGACTAAGTTAGAATAGATTTGGAAATAATCAAAAGGCTGTTTGTAGTTAGAATTTATCTCAATGAAATGTTATTTCTGAAAATATAACAGCATTCTTAAAAAATTCTATTTTAGCAATAATGAACATTTGCAGCATCTTCCTGGAAAGATATCACTATATTCAGTGAAAATAGCAGCATTCACACAGGTGTATTAAGCTAATGGGTATTAACACTGAGGGAAAAAGTCATGAAATCAAAATATGATCATAAGAAAAATGCTGGGAGTTATTGTGAGAATATAGTAAGAATTGTTTTTGCAGATAGGACTTGGTATATTTCTTTTGTTTTCCTATAATGCTGTCACCCATATGAATTGTGTGCATTGTTTACTTAAGGGAAAAGTAATTTGATTAAAATTATAATGGTTATTATTCATCTAAAGAACATTTTAAATGGGGAGTTTTCTTAAATTTAAACATTAATTCTGAGCAAGAAATGTTTGTCAAAGAAAATCTCAACATTTTTTGAGGCACTGAGAATAGAATTTGGGCCTCCTTCATTAAGGACAAGCACTGTCAAACTTCCTACCCCTGTCAATGTATATCTTAAGAATTTTTAAAAATTATTAGACAATCATACATAATGATGTGCATCCACTATTATCATACAAGATAAAGAAATTTTGTAGTATAGTATAGTATACTACAGTGTACCACAGTATATAGATAACATAGCATAGTACAGTAGTACACAGAGTAGCTAAAAGTTTAGCCAAACCAATAAAATATGGAACACTAGATATGAGCCCCAATGTCACCAGTGAACTCTGGCTAATGAGGCATCAACATAAGTTCATCAATTATAAAAAATTCACCATGCTTGTGGGGGATGTTGCCAATGGAAGAAGTCATGCATGTGTGCAGACAGGCAGTATATAGAAAAACTCTGTATTTCTGCTTAATTTTGTCCAAAACCTGAAACTGTTCTAAATTAATAGTTTCTTAAATGTTGACTATATACAATGTATGGATAAAATGGATTCCTGATATATTTAATCTTTTCAGCAGTATCAGAAAGTAAACCAAAATATCCATTTATTAGTTACCTACAACCAAGCTCAAGTTGTTAATGAAGCAACAGCCAAGGTATGGAACCAGCTTAGGTGCCCAGCAACCAGTGACCGGATAAAGAAAATGTGGTACATGTATACAATGGATTATTATTATTCAGCCATAAAGAAGAATGAAATTATGTCATTTGCAGGCAACTGGATGGAGCTGGAGATCATCATCTTAAGGGAGATAAGCCAAACTCAGAAAGAAAAACACATGTTTTCACTCATATGTGGAACACAGACATAAACAAATAATATGGCATGGTTGTAAAAGGGGGACTCTTTGGGGGAAAACCAGCAGGTGGGAGAAGGGAGAAAGGAAAGGGTGATGCAGGGTGAATACTGTAGAAGTACATTATATGTATGTACCAAACTAGCACAATGAATCCCACCAAAAACTGTTACAAAGGAGGGGGAGTGAAAAGGGTGGTTTAGAAGGTAATAGGGTGAACTTCATTGAAGTAGTTTATATGCATATTGTAAATATTACAATGAATCTCCTTTAAACAATTAATTTATGCTACTTTTATAAAACATTCAGTTGATTATCAGATCTTGGCTTTAAGATAAACTGTATTTCCAGGAATACAAAGATTCATACTGAAAGAAATGATTTAATTTGCTACACAAGTTTAACAATTCAACTATTAAGCACCTTACAATAAGGATATCAACAAGTAAATATTGAGTTTATTACATAGTTTTTGCTTTTATGAACAATCAAAAGACATATATTTATTCCTTCAGTTCACCTATAAGAAAACACCTCAGAGAAGTTAAATGAATCCCTAGTGAGTAGAGATGTAGGGTTGCATGCCACTACCTATTCCATGCATGTCATCACCATATTAAACGTTTTTTGAGGGGTGGACTGGAGTTTGAACTCAGGGTTTCATGCTTGCAAAGCAGACACTCTACCATATGATAGATACTTCCTCTCCATTTTCCTGTAGTTATTTTGAAGATGGGAATCTCACAAACTATTTACCTAGGCTGCAGTCCTCCTGGTCTCAGTCTCCCACTAGGTAGGACTGCAGGCATGAGCCACCATCACCAGCTGATATTAGACTATTATATAGACTTAAATTCAGTCTCATTGACTATTAATGCTGCTTCTCAATTATTTGGCCTTTATTTAATTGTTTTTGTAATAAATTAAAATGAAGCATAAGCTCATAGAGTTCTGAAAACAGTCAAGGGACCTACAAAATGAACTAATTTATTGTGCTGCTTCTAATTAGCTGTAATTACAATATTTAATAAATGAAACACCTACATTTAGAGATAATCAAATCTTTTCACTGAACTCCACTAGTGCTGTTGTGTATAAAATGGACTAATAACAATCAGAAGCATTATTCAACTGCTGTCAAGAAGTGAAAAAGTATAATTTACTGGCAACCCTTAACTATTCTTTCTTTAAAATAGATTTTAACCTGGAAACTAGGCATAAGAAAAGTGAATTATATAATCATTCATAATTTAACTCCAGTTGAGATAGCATGTCTTATTCTTGCAGGACACACTCACATACACACGCATACATATTCAGTCATCTGGAAAGGTCTTTATGATGAAATTACTAAGGAATTTCTCTGAATATAGCACGTCAGTGAAAGTGCTCACCATTTTTGCTTTACATAATTAAACAACTACCACAGCATAAAGACAGATTGAAGTTGTTTCAGAATCTGATCTCTCTAAGGAATTTACCATTTTAATGTTTAACTTGCTTTATTTTTAAAGCAATATTTTTCAGAAATTCATTATATTCTTTTTGAAATTTTCAACATCTATTTTAAAGAGCTCCAAAATTTATTTTGATCTTTTCCTGATTTATTAGGAATTTAATGGAAGGATATAAACACAGAGATAGTTTATAAGTTGTCTACTTTTTGTAAATATTCATGATGACATGGTAAGATCACTGAGCATCAGAAGGGTAAATGGCTTTTCATCTTGCCTCTTCCAAGAGGAAAAACAATACCATATATTCATTAAACAAAAGTCTAAACACTGAGGATGATAACAGTCATAAAATTAAAAGCAGTAAAAATTTGTAAACCCTATTATGCTTTACCATAGAAGGAAAGTAAAAAGTAGTGTGTGGTATTTTCAATCAGCTCTGAATAACAAAGAACAAAGTGATGTTACTGCATTTTGTCTTTCAGAAATGGATAGGAAATCCAATGAACAACAACAAAAAATTCAGCTGACCAAACATGACAATTATTTTAAAATGTATTTGCAACAAGAGAATATACCCCCAAAAAACGATAACATAGATATGAAAAATCAAGAGAATTAACTCCCAAGGATATTAGCAATTAAGTACAATCTTGTAATATTTGTCTTGAAGCATGAAATATGTGAAGAAATAAGACACTGTGTCTTTGCTACTACTCAAAAGTAGGAATACTTCCTCGGAAAAAAAAAAAAAAGACATCAGTCAGCATGACTGATCACAATGCCACTAAATATAATTTCCCCAAAGCATTAACAACTCAGAATTTGGACTTTTTGTTTTGTATTTTTGTTCTAAATACCAAATGATGCCTTCATTGAGCAATTTATATAAAAGTAATGGTATTTTCATTTTAGTTATTTTTATTAAAGAAAGAACCATTACAGCTTTTAAAATTCCAAGGTGTGTTTGGGTATTATTTATCTTAGTGTATCTTTTCTGTCTAAAAATATATGTTGCTTGAGTTTCCTTCAAAATGTTGCCTAACCAGTGGCTATAAACTTCTTACAGTGACAACTATTATCCATTATTCAGCACTTGACATGCCAGCTCAACATCACTATATTAACTGACTTTCGAGTTTTCTCACTCCCTGTGGGGCCCTCTCCCCTAAGATTGATGAGGTGCAGTGTGGAGCTTGAGCTGCCTTCCCAACTTGTCAAATAGCAGAAGTGGTCCTTGCACAGAGCCGGGAAGGGCAGACAAGAGAGAGAAAAGAACCACACTGTATCCTGGACTGGCAGCATCCTTACGCCCTTGCTTTCCAAAGCAATTAAAACATTGTCTAGCAGATTTTACACTTCAGTCAAATACATAACTTCTTTCTACAGTTAAAGTGTCCCAAAGCTTCACTAGTCCATATTGCAAGTGTAACAATTAGAAAGGAATTAAACTTCTGTCCCTCTAATATTTTAGAGAAGCTACTTTCTAAGATAAAAGTTACTGCTCCTTCCAAGTTTAAATACACTAAAACACTAATCACTTCTTATAATTCCCCAAATGGTGTTATTACTTTCTTTTTAACTATTGAATTCACTCTGGCAGAGCTAGGGCAATAAAGCCCATCATACTCTAATTTTCAGACAGCTTGATAGAACCAATGTTCTCACTATAGATAAAGTGTAATGAAGCACTTTCTTTCCCATAGGAAAGTCTTTGACTCATATGCTTTGATGCCAACTAGCCTTCACATCTGCTGTTTCACCATTGATGGCTGTAACTTGGCATGCTAAGCTAGTGTCTGATGAAGCAGCTTTACTCAAAGGCACTATTTTATTTCTTGCAATGGGAACATAGTAAAATGGTGTTGGTTTCCTGTAGGCCTTATGCAAATCCCTGTAATAAACATAGGATCAGGCTTCACATACAATAAATTGTGTGTTAGGTGAGAAGAGAGGGAAGGGAGATGACCTCTTTGGGTAAAAATAACTCCCTTTTATGCAAATAAAATGAATGCATGATAAAGAACCACTTTAAATATTTATTTCAAGCAGGAATAATTTATATCAAATCCATATTAGATACTAATAAGAATATAACAATTTTTAAATAGCAACTTTATTAAACAAAATTTTATGTGTTAACCTAATGTTGATAGGAATGCATTGCCCACAATTTTACAATACCATTAGAAAAAGGAAAAATGACTTGAGGGATGTTGAGAAATTATATGGCTATCAAAATTTTCACTAAAATATTCTAAAAAAGATGTCTGATGGAAAAGGAGAGCATACCTAGAATAGATTGTAATTTCAGTAATATTATTAATCAGTATTCTAATATTACTTTGATATATTAGTGTTCAGTCACACAAAGCTTGTAAGTTCTATTTTATTCATTTCAATATACAGAAAAATTTAACAAAGGCTATCCACAAAGTTTAATATGTCAAAGAAAAGAAGTTTCTATGCATTCTAAATAACCATTGTTATTTCTCAATGCATATTTTGCAGGAAAGTTGATAAGAACAGATAAGTATATCAGGCTTTTCATCACCCATGTCAGAATAGAACTTCATGTTTGAGGCATGTTATGTTTAGCTCTACAAAGCAATAGTGAGAAAAATCTCAAGTAACACAAAGGAAAATGTTAATTAGAATTGTGTGATAATTTACCTTCATCAGTTAAAATAGGTGCTATTTTATCCACAACAGGGAAAGAAGTGGAAATATTTTCCCAAAATTACAGTGCCTACAACAAGCTCAGGCAAGAAAACTACCAACCTCCAATCTCAAAGATCTTTTTGCTAAGACCCCAGCTTAATAACAACCAGTAGAATAGGCAAATTTGTGTCATTTTTCTAATGTCAACTAAGCTTTTCAATATGAATTAGAAAGACATAGTTTCTTAATTTAGTCCCTTTTAGGTAATACAAAAGTCACATGCACAACGCTTCAAGACTTTATCATACTCCTTCATGGATATATCTTCTATTTCCCTCACCTCATGGTGGAAGAACCTACAAAGGCAACATGAGCATTTACTCTCCAGGTCCCTTGGAACATGTATTTTCTTATCTTTTACTCAGACACAAATAAGTGAGGATTCACCCTATCATACAATTCTAATAAAAATCTAACCTTCTCCATACCAATCTATGGCAATCCTCAAAGCTTATTTATTGGGGACCTCCAGGAATCATATCAGAAATGAACATGTAATAAGATATTTACTCTCAAGAAATTTCTGTTGATAAAGATATAAAAACAATTCTGGCTAGTAGCCTGTAAAAAATAAGAATATAGCCAAAAGGCTTACCATCCTTTTATGCCTCAGTCTGATCCTTCTGTGAGGGATGTGCTTCAAAAAACAAAAATGTAGCCATGTGCCAGTGTTGCATGCCTATAATTCCAGCTATGTGAGGGGCTAAGATAGAAGGATCATAGTTCAAGGCCATTTTGGGCAAAAAAGCTTGCTAGATCCCATCTCAATGAAAAAAAAACTGGGCTTGATGGTATGTGCCTATCATCCTAACTGAAAGAAATAGAAGTAGGTACAATCATGGTTACATGTTTTTGTATGCATGTATGCTGAGAATACTCAAGCTACCTCAAGTTCTGTTCTTGTAGTAAATTATTACTAACTATCCTTACCTTGCTACACATTAGTTCTCTAGTACTTAATCACAAATGGATAGCTTATAGATGGGTGAAACATAGTAGACAGTATGCTCAAGTGAGTCACAATTATGACTCTAACCTTCAGAGTCATAATTTATTTGAAATCCATACTCTTATTTATCATAGTGACATGGTTTCCTATCATGGAAAGGACTCTTTTTTCCAAGAGACATACATGCCATCCAGCCATACTGGCTATAGTGAGCCACATTTTCTGTAATTCTGATAGAAATGAACAAGCAAACTAACACTGCTTACATAAGTTAAATTAGTTGTTAAACTGAAGAGCCTGATAAAATAGACATTACCATTAACTTTGCTAGACAATGGCTTAGAATTTGTGATATGTACATACAGAGGTACAACCTATCAAAAATCAAAAACTAGCTGGGCACCAGTGACTCACACCTGTAATCCTAGCTACTCAGGAGGCAGAGATCAGGAAGACCATGGTTTGAAGCCATTCGGGGCAAATGGTTCACAAGACCCTATCTGGAAAACATCCTTTACAAAGAAGGACTGGTAGAGTAGTTCAAGGTATAGGCCCAGAGTTCAAGCCCCAATACTGCAAAAAAAAAGTCAAAAACTTCATTTACAAGTTTTTCATGCTAGTGTACCTATTCTCATGTTAATAGTTTCATTTTTGAAAGTAACACAAAAGTCTATCAGGAAAGGAATACACTGTCAATAGATCTCAGAAAGGGAAATCAAGAATGACCAAATATTTCATTTTTAAGGAACAAATACTGTATCACTTATGAGCTAAGGTTTGAGAACTTTTCTCCGTGAACTATTGAGGAGAAAAGGACATGGATTTACTAAGCTTAGAATGACTCTGATGTGTAATAAGACCTAAAACAAAACTATGTGTCAGGTTAATGACACCTAAATAAACAAGGCTACTTGACATCAGTAGGTACTAAGCATTAAAAGGTCATCCCTGGACTTACTGAAATACCATAAAGAATTTATAATTATCATATTATGAAAGAAATCTTCCTGGTAGGAAATAATTATAACCTATATAAGGCTAGTAAGAATGTACACATTGAAAGATGTAATCCAATTTCTGTCCATATGCTGGAAAATAATTATTGAACTTGTTACAATAAATATCCCATATTTGTGTTAAACCACTGGTTTGTTGGTAATAAAAATAGCATAAAAATTATTATTTGCAAACATTAAAGAATAATGAGCAATGGTATATGATATGTTTTTGTAAATCAACTCATTAAGCATACGCTGTAAATCAGAAACTCTTTACATTCTATCCCTCAATTTAAAAATTAAATATGTTCTTCTAGTCTTTAAGATGCAAAGTCACTCAAACTCTCAAAACTATCATTGCAGGCATGCCAGACTAGTTACTCTGGTTTTAAAACCTATACTATCATCCCAGTATAATTTAATTTTAGGAGATCACTGAACTGATAACAGTAGAGTATGTGCCAGACTATAAAGAACATGTTGTAGCTCTGCCTGCCCCAATGGCAAAAAGTAAATGCTTTATAAATTTAATATCATCAAACAGTTGAGGCCATTTGGGAGAACCAAAATATTAATGCACTTAGATCTTCTGTATAATGATGGTTGTGGCATGGTATCTTCCATTACTAATTTTATCATAATACAATGAGCTTCTTGAGTATTGTTTTCATAATTAAAAAGTCATTTAACCTCTCTATGGCCCAGTTTCCTCATCTGTTAAGAGACCATATAAGATTTGCATCCTACCTTTCTTAAGGGCTAGGATTGCTAAAAGAATTAATGAGCTGTATTTAGAATGCACTTGCTGGCTTTTCTAACTTCATTATTTACACTTGCAAATACAATGACTTTCAACCAATGGTTAGAATGAAAATGACACAGAAGGGTGCATTTTTTTTTAAAGAAATATGCCCATCTACTAAATAACAAAATTTTGAAAGCAACACATTTGTACATGAAAGCAATGCTAGGAATCTCTCTGTATAGCTGTTCTTATCTTAACTAGCAAAAATGCTATGTCTTTCTTATTATTGCTTATTTTTACTCTTCAATGGAACTGGAGAAAAAGCTCAGAACAGGTTCTGCCTGGAAGGGAGGGGAGAGGGGGAGAAAGGGTACCAGTGGGGATAGGAGGGAGAAATGAGCCAAACAATGTATGTACATGTGAATAAATGTATAATAATTAAAAAAAACCCATATCATAGGTTTTCCATCAATGCAACTTGATTTATGGCATCATTAATCTTGCAAGTGAGTGTATAGAATTTGGTAAAGAGCAGTAAGTCCTTCCATAGAGAACAATCTAAATATAAAACACTGACTTAGTGCACACCCACCAGATGACAATGAAATCATTAAAGGAGACTGAAAAACTGGAAGACTCTGAATATAGTTTTTAAAAGTGTGCTTGTGAAAATTTTCAAAAGACTGAAAATATACTTATAATTGTTAGATTTAGCCAAAGAGATAGCCAAATAAAGTGGCAAAATATTCAGAGTATCAGCAGTCAGTTTCAGCTACACAGGTAAGGTTTCATGAGAAAAAAGATAAAATAATAACTACAAACTAGAGGTGGAGAGGAAAAAGACATAAAAAAAACTGAACAATTTGCAAACAGTTTAGAGGTGATATAGAAGGACTAAAGCTTGTATAGATAGGTACTGTAGCCATTTCTAATCTTCAGTGGTTCCAGCTAGTTAAACTTCTCAATGTTGTCTGAACTTGAATTCAGGCCTTAATTAGAACATGTTACTTTACAGCAATGACTTTTTCCTTTGAATAAAGCACTTTTACCCTAAAGCAGTAATGATTATGTCTAAAGACAGGATACCATGTGTTACAAAGAATTATGGATATGACTCTTAGACCAATTGAGGTAGACTCAATTGAACGTATTTAAAGTCCATAAGGGGCTTGGGCTATAGCTAAGTAGTAAACTACTGGCCTAGTATGGGTAAGGCCCTAGGTTCCATCCATAGCAGTAATAACAAATAAAATAAGTAAAATTAAATTTAAAAACTCACAAACTTTGCGTTGGCAAAAGGATCTCCACCCTAGTATAAAAAGAAACTGTCATTTCAAAATGTAGTAAAGGCTCTGGGCTCCTAAGTGTCTACCTTACTTGTAAGTTAAATGAAGGTTTATGTTACAAGTGATTAAAAAGTTCTGATTGATTGTTAAGCAATATTATTGTAACAAATGATAATTCATATAAGTATATGACATGCAAACTCAGTGCTAAGGATTAGAGATAGAAGGGTGATACAGATTCATTCATTTATTTTATATATCCTACAGTGCAGTATAGTGCAGAAACATAGAAGAACCAAGAAAATGTGTCTTAAATTAATAATTTAATGAAAATAAAATGCTTGGAGAACAAAGAGAGAGGGGCACCTTATCCCGATTGGGTAGGTTTGTGTCTGAAAAAGGGTCAGGAAATTTTCCCAGGAAAAAGTGAAGAATAAATAAGGATCTAGGGGATAAAACAGACATATAACTAATTAGTTTGGTAGGGAAGGATGGTGATGAACAAAAAACATAAGAGGCCTGGGAGAAGGAGAGACTAAAAATAAACCAGTTCTCTTGGAGTTTAGAGTATGAGAGAAAGTGAATAGAAAACCAGACCTTGATGTGCTTTGTAAACAAATGTGTTATGGAGCTACATTCTTATCCTAAAGCAAATGGGAGGAAGTCCTTCTGAAGAGCTTTAAGTCACTATAGTAACAATACAGGTAAAACTGGGAAAATGAAAAGTTAGATAGTAAGTGAAAAATCCTGGCAGAGATGACACTGGATTGAAGTAGGAGAGTAGTAAAGCAAATAGATACACAGAAGGTAGAATGTACAGATATTGACTGGGATGTGTTTAGAGATGTATAATGCCTACCTGCATTTAAGAGTTAACAAAATTCTTGCTGCAGAAGAGAAGATAAGTAAGTATTTATTGAATAAAAACTTAATTTCTTTTTTTTCTCTTGACAAGTACTGGGGATTGAACTTGGGACCTTATGTTTGCTAAACAAATGCTCTGGCACTTGAGTCCTTTGACTTTTACTTTGTTTTTCACACAGGGTCTCTTGCATTTGCTAGGACTGGCCTTGGACCAATTCTCTACCTCTACCTCTCAATTTGCTATAATTATAGGCAGACATGAGTCACTCCAAGCTGAAAACTTAATTTCTTACTTGGACTATACATCTCATGACTGAGACCATAAGGTGCATGGTAATCTAACTAAAGCAGTACATTATTTGCTGGGTGCTGGTGACTCACACCTGTAATCTTAGCTACTAGGGAGGCAGAGATCAGGAGGATTACAGTGTGAAGCCAACCTGGGCAAATGGTTTGCGAGCCCCTATCTTGAAAAAACCTGTCATAAAAAAGGGCTGGTGAAGTGGCTCAAGGTGTAGACCCTGATTTCAAGACTCAATATCACATACACACACACAAAAAATTAAAATAGTGCATCATAATTATTAGTTTAAAATAATTAAAATTAAGTATGTGCATTTTTATATAAAATAGTTTTAAATTTTTCTTTATCAGAGATTTGATATAAATTCTCAAAACAATTGTTAATTGTACCTTGATGTATCATTGTTTGAAAATACATAGTTAAGAAAATGTTTTATAAAAACTCATTCATAGGTTTTTTTTAACTTCATTTATCTAATTGTTCCTTTTTATGGCACCAATAGTCAGAAGAATGAAGCAATTTAAAATAGAGAATTTTTCTGGCATATGAGGGACTGAACTGAGAGCTTCATGTTTGCTAGGCAAGCTCTCTACACGAGTCACATCTCCTGCCCTAAATTAGATAAATATAGTGTGATCTCTTTAAATATACTCAAAATCATTCAATTGACCTGTCAGTAACTCCAATTTGAAGATGAGAGGAGTCAGAGGGTTATAGAGAGCTGTGTAAATACAGCTAGTGGGTGGTAGAGTCAGGAATTAACCTCAGGTTTCTATAGCTGTGGGCTTTTGTTTTGTTTTTAGAAAAATTAAGCTACGAACATTAGCAATTTGATACCACTTACATTACCTATTACTATGTAAGAGAGTTTTGTTATTAATCATACAAAAGGCATGGTCCTTACTTGATACCATTCTTCTTAATGGACAGACTATATTAGTGTATGTGGCAAAGTCAGAAACTTCAAGTAGATCAAAGACAGAAAATTTGTTAAAACTGAAATCCCTGAGTCATGGGTTACATAGAAACAAGGTTACTCCATATCATTTTCTAAAACATTTGAATCCTTTTAAGAACATAATGATTCTCAAAAGAGGCCATCACACCTACAGGCTGTAGCTAAGTTATTTTTGACTCTTTAATCTAATGTACTCATTCTCCTAAACTTTACACTTCAGAGAGAAAAGAGTGTGCTTGTTGCTTGGCAACATTTTGCATCATGTTTAACCCTGGGATGAGATTATCATTTCTAGTATATAAACTCAGGTACTAAGAAGGAGTTTTGATTTCTCCTTTAATATTTTTCAAGAAATCCCTGTACCCTCAATTACTTTATTATCTAATTGTGATTAAGAACAAGGCATGTTGCAGTTTTCTTTTGTTTCCATCGAATAACACAAAAAATCCACTGTCACTGTGATTTTGATTTTGCCAGTTGTGGCTTTACATTTACCCCTGCAGAGAATCTTCATGCACAGTAAAATGGATAAGGAAGACAGAAAGGAAGAAATTTTGGAGAGTGTACATATGAGCTCAATGAGCAAAATTAAGTATTGTCTTTGGAAATGGAATTATTCAATGATGTAGAATAGCTATGCAATTCTGCTTGTGTCTCTGCGATACTATGAACTTACCCACTTTAAGGCCAGATGTCTTGAGCTAGTTCTTCTTGCTTGTATGAACAAAACTATATCATTTTTTAAATAATTTTCTTGAACTGAGCAATGCAGAGCAATTAGTTAACAGCAGGGTCTTGTTAAGTTAGTAAAAACATGATGGAAATTCCTTTAGAAGTAAAGCCTTAAGGGTGCTTCCTAGAGAGTTTGCATGTGTGGTTGTTAATTAAAAAATAGAATGTTATCAAATATAAATAGACAACACATAAAAGTCCCTTGTTCCTTGTAGTTTCAAAATGAGCATTTATTTATTTGATTTGAGGTTTCTAGATCTTTTTTTTTAAATTTCACACCATGGCGGGTATATCTGTATAGTTTAATAAGCCAAAATACGAAGTTGAAATTTGAATCTTTTAAGGGTACACTAACGTAACCAAAGGAAAAGTCAACATTTAATGTGTTCTGTAAGCATTATTTTTTTTCTAATTTCTACAGTAAGAATGCAGCATGTGATAAATTTAGCAACATAAGGTAATTGTCAACTCAGTGAATATCCCTGGATGACTGTTATTGTAACCAGTGTACTTTTCAGAAAGTGTCAATTCTAAAGGAAATCTGTGTTGTTGGAAGCAGAAAGTTGCTTCATGTTAATTTTCTACATGTTCTAGAAGCACCTTTGTGTGCAAGATAGAAAAACAAGAAGTGAAAGAGTAAGAAGAAACATCAGCAGCAAGGAAAAGTGAAGGTAGACAAAAATGACACAGCAGAGAACAATTGAACTACGAATAAAATAAAAAACAAAAGATTCATAAGGAAGAAAATAAACTTAGAAAAGAAAACTGATATGAGGAAAAAATTTGTTTTGGAATTGGTTTTTTCCAAGATAAGTTTTGCTCATAGTATGTTAGTGCTTTGAAAGAAGAAATCTACATTTTTGGGACACAAAATAAAATTAAGGGCATAAATTATTTGTTGAATAGAAATAATAACCTCTGGTGTGAAAATCATTCTGTTTGATACATTATTTGTGTTATTTTATAAACTAAACTTCAAAATTCCACTGGATATTTTAATAATTTAAATGTATCATAAATTTGCTCCTTGCAAAGTTCATCGAGGAGTTTCAATATCTGATTTTAAAAAACCCACAAAGTTCAAAAAATGTTTTTTAAGAAAGGTCATCTTTAAAAATTCTAAGTACTTTATTGGGGAAAAATTGACCCATTGCACTTGGTATTGTCAAAGAACACAACATGATAAAATGTTTTGCTCATATTTGTTCATTCAATAAATTTCATTAAATAATAATGATTTTCCAGTTAAATGTGAAATACATATCAAATCTTTAACACAGTCAATGCCAAATTCATTTGAAAATAATTAAAATAAAAAATGATATTGAATCATGTAAATAAAATCTATCATTATTCAAAAAATTGGTTTCCTTCAAAAGCCTTTAAAAGCCTACCTAACTTCATAAGAATTTTTGCAAAGGAAATTGTATTATTTGTCAAAGTTGCTGAAGTCACATAAAAGCTGGTTCATGATTGTTGATTTACTCTTCTGCCTGTCTTTGGGAGTGATAATCAGGTCTACTTCCTGTAGTGTACCCAGTGAGTAATGAAGTTTCTGGCACTAATAAGCACCTCATGCATGATTGATGAAAGAATTTTACAGCTTGAGACAATTTTATTTTCTATTAGTTCTATACATTTGAACTGCCAATTGCAGTCATATGAACTAAAAGGAAATACCAATCCTTAAAAATTTACCCAACCTACAAAGCGTGCGAAAGCACTTGATGCAACAAAGTGATACTGACTCCTTAAAGTGAAATCTCCCTACCTGTCCTACTTTGGCACAATAAGATGAGCAGGAGTAGGGAGAGAAGAATAACAAAGAGGAAGTCAACACACTCTGAATGCCAGAAACATCATATTATTACATCTTCTAAGAAAATGCTCCACAGACCTTTCCCTCAAGAAACCACTATGAATTCAACAGGGTCACCTGTTTCAGATTCTGTGCCTAAGTACAAATAACTGTGCTTATTGGAAACTTATTCCTACATGTGAGTATTTTGTTCTGGAATAACCAAGTCTTGTAAAATCTGAATCTACTACTATTCAACTTTCAATAAATACATTACTTTTTCATTCAAAGCTAAAAATCTTTTGAGAAAAGAAGTTGTTACCTTTGGAGAGATTGTCCTTTTAAGTTAAGAACAGAACACATGTAAAGTATAAACTCCATTTCCAAGTATTTATATGATTTGTTTTGATGATCATATACTTACTTGCACAACTCTCTACCCTTTCAGTTATACGTTATTAACTGTTAGGCTTAAATAATAGTATTGTTACACCCTTATATTCATGAATAGAAAAAATGGTGTTCTATGCTTTATCATTTTAATAAATAAGTTTTGGTTAACAAATGGGACTTACCTTGAAAAAAGTCATGGTTGCACCATCTTCTACAGCTCCATACTCTATCTTGGTTTGTTTAGCTAAATCATCAGCGGAGTCAATAGGGGATTCCATGCGTTCCACTGTCAGAAAGGCGGCTAAGTTAGCAGTATATGAAGAAATGATGATAAGTGTGAAAAACCACCAAATGCCTCCCACTATCCTGGTGGAGAGCGCTTTGGGCATGAGCTCAGAACCTAACAGAGATTGGGGGAAAGGTGAAACGAATACAAAGAATTTGATCAGCAATCAGATACTTTTTGTCATAGGGGCAGAATGGAATCACTGCATAATAAAAGTTTAAGTCAGAAATTGATGTATTGCTTTCATAAGCAAGCAACAATCATTGAGAGAGAAGAGGCTAATTTCAGATCATAGATAATCTCCTAGAACACTTGTCTTTAGATATAGTGACAGGAGACCGTAGTCCCACCTGAGACAGGGCAATGTACTGGTAAAAAATAACAAATATAAAAGTTCGATATAAACATAACACTTCGGAGAAGGAAAAAATTCTCTCCAGTTTATAAACCATATGCATAGTTTTCCATATTCTAATTATTTAATTTTCAGAAGACATGATTAAATATATATTTAAATCTACTTTCTTAACGCTTTATGTAGTTTCATTTTACATGTGCAAATAGCTCAAATATTTTGTCTCATCATTTTTAAAGTAATGTTATTAGTATATATTATTATACAATAGTAAAATCATTTTAGTTACCCACATTCCTTCAGATGATGTGGGGTTTTATTCAAGTATTTGTTTTAAACCAAGATAGCAAATTAGTTCCTTGTGTATAAGCAAATATCTCCCATCACTATGGTTAGCCTCAATGAAAGAAATTAGGATAAGAATAAATGTCACAAATTTATTTTACATATATGTTAATATTTCATGACTATATCATATTACATGGCTGGAGTTGCCTGCCCATGGTATTAATAAAAGAATAAGACCTGAGTATTAGAATTTACTTTTGATAATTATAAATTTAAATTCACTTAGATTGTAAAAGAAAATGCTAACAATTTTTAAATTTTGGTTTGTTTTTGTTTTTATTAAATCTTAATTATTATTTTACCACATTATTGTGACTTTAATATTGATGTGATGGCATATCAGAATGTGGGCTTTTCCTAAAGATAGACACTAAACTTTTAAATGTGTATATAACATATTACCATTAACTTTTACTCATTTTGACTCTATAATTAGAAAAGATTGAGCTACAAAGTAGCTAATATTTAATGTTTTTAGTAAAATGGAATGAGGCAAAGATGGACTCCTTTTTTGCCTTTTTGTTTACAGTCAGGTCTTTAATATAATAATTGATACAAAGAGGTAACACATCTTTAGATGAAATGAAAAAAACAAATTTATTCATTATGCATGTTAACATTGAAAACTAAGTGATATTATGACTCTACGACATCAGAAAAGCCCATCTTGAACCACAGTTCATCTTACCCTTGCAATTTCAAACAAACAAACAAAAATTTAAAGCAAACAAACTTGGACATGACAGCCAACTCCAGTTCCAGACTCTGCCTACCACTCTGTAAGGAAAAAAACAAATGGAAAGTACCTTTCTGATGTAGCTGCTCCTAGGCCCTGTCAGACACACACGGACACAGAAACACTAGCACACTCCCGAGACGATCAGTTGACCAGCAGCTTTGGCTGCTTATTTTGCATTTTTAAATATTTTTTTTTAAAAAAAGACCAACACCACTAATAAAGTCAAACGAAACTGGGAAAGAAAAGAATAGTGGAGACATTTGACAAAAATGGCCCAATTACCACAAGTTCATATCTTACCCAAGGACTGAAATTCAGCGAATACCTCCTAGGCTTGGAAATCAGAGCCTGGTTAGGGGCTGACTGTCATGTACTCAAGGTAACGTCATGTCCAGCACTATATCCCACTAATTCCTGGGGAGCTGGGCATCAGCCAGAATAGTATGGGTTCCTCTTTCATGTATCCACCAGCAGTGAAGTAGTTATGTGCAAAGCAAATGTATATTTGAATTTTTCATTGCTCTGATTACTTATCATTTTCAGAGATATCACAGATAGTCTTATTTCTAATTGCTACTACTGATATCAAGTTCATCTTGTGAACATACAAACTCTCAAAGACTTCCAGCAATTTTAGGAAAATAAATTTTTTTAAAAGATATTTTATTTTACAAAGTGGTATCAAATTTTAAAAAGAAAAACTGTTATTATGATCTGAACTTTACAATCAGGAAAACTCACTCTGGGCTATTAAGGTTAATTATTACCAGGAGACTAGCAATTTCGCTGAGTGAATTAGATTACCCACTATTATTTTAAAAGAAGTTTTTCACATATGACAGATTCTCATTCAATACTAATATTTTGAAAGAACTCCAATATTGTCTTCCAAGTATAGAGTAAGCCTAAAGAAAAAATAAGTCCTTACCTTAGACCTAAAATGTAGGAGAAGGAAAATACAACTATTGTGTCTTTATTTTAGAGTTATTTAGAGATACCACAAACTTTGATTAGTTAATATAATATATATATGTTTATAACATTAGAAAGAAAGAAGTATTTCAATGTAAAAGGCCTTGCTTACTATGTATTAAATATTTATTGGTAAGTTATTTTTTTCTTGACAAGTCTATTCTCACTTTACAAAGCAGTTTACAAACGGAACATTAATGAATTAATGTTTAATCATATTAAACATATGACAGCATAGTATATTTTTATAGGCAACATTTTATAATTTAACAATGAATCTTTGCTTTTCATGTCTGTAATGGAATCATTAAATGAACTTCTTTAAAGTGGATATTAAATACACCACCAAAATTTAAGGTAAAACCTTAGATAAGTGGTGTAACATGAAGTAATAAATTTTTCTCATTCCATTTATTAATAATTGTTCACATTTTGGAAATTTTGCTGCACTTACTAATTTAAGAGTTAAAAATATACATTTTAGGTGCATAAAATAGTCTTAAACCTTGACTAACAAAATCTTTTATTTTGGGTAATAGGTGAAAGCACAAATTTATTTAAATATTAAATATTAATAAAATAAACCACATCATTAAAAATAAAAGTTCTACTTGGAAAAACCAGTAATGAATTCATATAAACCATTAAGACATATTGTTACATGTATCATTTTCTAAAATATGGCCTTTACTTTTAACATTTACATTATAAATTTTAAATTATTATAAAAGGTGTTTTTGCATGCACTGCTGAGCATGCAATACTTTATTTTCTTATAAGCTATCAAATGCAGCTAATAGTTTACTTAAAAGTTAGCTCTAAATGGTTTAATATTTTAATTTTACAATTTTATATGCAGTAGATTTAGTAATCATGCAAAACAAATGCATCTAATCACCAAGAATTAATATGAAAGAGGAAAAGATTTTACATCAAAATGAGACAGGAATCAGGAGTATTTCACTGTATTCTTGTCTCAAGGAGATGTAATTTCAGTAGTACTTTAAATGCAGCTGCTGGCTAATGGATCAGGTTAGCTTGGTTGTCTATGAGGTAATGTACCTACTGTGGGTTAAGAAAAACAATTAGATGAGTGCAGTCTATGTAGATTTGCAAAGGATAATTGTGTTCTCAGAATCTCTCTTGGATGGGATTTGAGAAGGCCTAAATGCATTAGGTAGATGAAGAAGCTGGATTATGGTTACATGCATAGAGGCACCCATGCAAGCGACTTTTGCCAGCAAGAGCTGTCAGCCCCAGCAAAGAGTGGGACATGGTGCCCAAGGGAAATAGCAGGCTGAATCGTATACCTTGCTGCATGAGAGCTCCAACTCCAAACCAGAAACTATTTAGCAAGGTAAAATTGTTTTCCACCACGTCTGAGTCAGGATTGCAAGGGTGTGGATTATACCACTCATAAGGACTAAACCTGTGGTAATTGACAGAAAAAAGATATATTTAAATTGCAGTGAGAAGAAATTCTATCCAGCATTTTTGCTGCAAAAGAAACAAAAAGACAGGTAAGATTAAATAGAAACCAGAAATATGCATTCTTATTGTAAAATTTGACATTCATGACAGCAAAGATCACTGTCTTTATCAGTTAATTTCCATACTGAGATAAGAAATGGCATATCTTTGCTGTATTTTACATGTGAGCATAAAATCTGTAAATCAGTAAACCAAGAATTGTTTTTAAGAGAGACATTTTTATACTCCAGATTTTTAAAAATCATTTAAAAGTAACCCAGAGATTAACTAAAGAAGAAAGCAAACTTAGTTATAAAATGAACATTTTTAAGACTGTGGAAAAATTGTTAAAGACAGGAAAAATAGAAAATCATTTTAAGAATTTGTCATCATAGCGTAGAAACCACCAATGTGATGGATTAAAATAATCAATGTATATTTACATACCTAAGAAAATAATATTGTAGGTTTACATCTTTATATGTAACAAACTCAATTCTGAACAACAAACAACAAATTCAGAATCTACCTCATAAGTTTCTGACATTATTATAGGTTTCAGAGCACACACCAATATGCATGCTATTAAAACAACATTAGAAACAAAAATGCAAACAGAGGTTGACTGTTTTCCATTTATTTGGTGTCAAAGCTATAATTCATTTGAATCACTGGTTTTAGAAAACAGTTTGTTTTCTTAAAACTGTTTAAGGAAAATCAAATCTGATCTTAAGGCTCATGGTTTTAGAAATATCAGAATCTCTCACATAATTCAGACTAAGCACTTTTTCAATTGTCAACTCTACACAGAAATTAATTCATGCTAATTATCATCCAGATATATTTACCAATTAATAGAACTATCCAAAAACATCATTCCTATAATTAAGTATAGTTATTCTAATTACTAAACTAACAAAATATTTCCCTAGTGTCTCACGTTTTAAAGCCACTCTTTTTAAGTCAAATTAGTATGTGTGCCCTTTAGGAAAGTATTTTAAAAATCTTACTTTCAATCAGAGGTATTTGAATAATGTATCTGTCACTTCATAGAGCCCAATTTTCTTCACAATAATCTTTCTGACATATTAAAATTCAGAAGATCAAACAAACCATTTTCATCTTTCTAATGCAATTTTGGAACAGCTTTATTTTAATAGCCTATGTTTGACAAACAAAAAAGTGTTTTGTTTGGTTCTCTAAGTTAAACTGACACAATGAACAGAAAGGTTGATTGAATAGTAATTAAACATTCTGATGTGATTTGTTGTGTCTGACTACAATAAAATTAGCTTTGGTGGTAGACACCTTTGTTTAAATTCCCTTATTACTTTTACACTAGTGAGAATAGTTTATAGCATTTTAAAAGTATTTGCAAGCATCAGAATGTGGCCATCAGTCTTTATACAAGGATATTTTCTTTAAAAATATTACCATTTTAAATTATCTAAAATGTCATTGCTTATGAGAGGCAGTGCTATCTAGTAGTCAGATTGTGAGATCTGTAGCAAGAGTATAGATCTCAACCCTTTCTGTCTAAATGCCCTTAGTTCTCTCATTAAAAGCTGAAAATAGTAGAAAGACCTAAGTGTGTTGCAAAGATTACATGAGTTATTATCGTGACAGCTGATAGCAATTGCTCAATAATGTGACACAATAATATTGGTACATAAACATTATTAAATGTTGTGAGTTTGCTGATTTATATATTCAAATAACAATTTTAATTTTTGAGTAATTAAATTGTTCTTTTCCTACTTTTTAAGTGCATTAACCATAAGCATGAAACTGTTCTGCGGAGATATATTTAGAGTTTCTTTAAATGACAAATTAGAAAAACAACCACAGACTGTGATAACTATAAAATTTGGCTGATTAAGATCACTAGGTTTCTGAGTTTCACAAGCCTTGAGTTTTATTTAGACCCTTAAAGGGATCCCATGGAATGAGAGGAGAGGAAGAAAGGAAGAAAGGAAAGAGAGAAGGAAATAATGAAAGAAGGAAGGAAGAAAATAAGGAAGGAAGGAAGGAAGGAAAGAGAGAAGGACATAATGAAGTTAGGAAGAGAGAAGGAAGTAATGAAATTAGGAAGGAAGGGAGGGAAGAAAACTAGCACTGTTTACAGAAAACTAGCATCTACTTCTGTGAAGGAGTCTCATATAAAATTTAATAAAAACAGGAATAAATTTATAGTAAACTGATACTTTAAATAATGTACATATTTGACATTTATCTTTTCTTTTTATTTTCACTAAGAACTTAAAGAAATTCTTAAACTTAAGAAATCCAGTGGACCAAAACCTCAAAATGTCCAAATCTAGCCAACAAAACTGTTGTCTAACTGGAATCTTCAATTTGCTCCTTAGAGTAACATTTAGGAAATTTTACCTCTGTCTTCTAATGGCAATGTCTTCCTTTTACTCCTCAAATTCCCCTTTTTGGGCCACATGCTCAACACACATACATTCTTATTCTCTTTATCTATGCTCTTCTCTATCTCCTTCGCATTTGTCAATGCAGCTTCTGTTCATTTCTTCTTTTTTTTTTCCTAAGCTAAATTTTCTTTTTCCTCTAAGGTTAATTACTCCTTAATCCTCAACATATGTCTCTGTAAAATCTTATTTTTGAATCCACTTTTCCTCAAGTCTATGTTTTGGACATTTTTGACCTTCTGGTAACAGTATTTCAAACGATATCTTCTAATTTCTGTGGCCTATACACCTGCTCCTCATCTTTCTTTTCTACTTACAGAGCAGTCTTCATGGCGTGGTCGCAGCTCTCAGAGCAGTCTTTCCTCTTTAATCATTATGCTGGTGATTACCAAGCTTTCACTTTCCAGCTATAAATTCACCCTCAGTGCATTGTCACCTAAATTTAAATTACTTCCTGGACAGCTCACCATTACCTCATACTTAAACATTTGTAACTGAACCCAGTAACATCTGTCATACTGGTTCTCCTTCCCAATTTCTCCTTGTTTAAATTGACAGGGCAATGTTAGAGTTCTTGACACTTAAACATTTATTTCCGTCTTCCTGTAATGTCCTTCCTCCTTAAAAAAAAAAAAAACTACGATTAAACATAGCAACTTTTTTAATGCCTTTTTGTCTGACCCATAAGCTTCCATTGCCCTTTCATCACAGTTCTGAAACATGAAATTCTTCTTGGTTCCTCTTTTCTACATTTTGTCTTGAAAAACAAACCTCATATTAAGTTGTGCATCATTCAATTTCCCTTCTCTAGAATAAGTCAGTTTCTATTATCTGCTGAGTCAGGTTTAACATACCCTAACTCTGAATTTCAAGTTTCTGTATAATATGACTCAAAAATTTTAACTGAAATTGTTATATAGACTGACCAATAGTCTCATAATGTCATAATTATTCTGTTTCTAGCAAGTCCTCCTTCCCTTTAGCTAATTTAGCTCACTAGCTTCTCTCCCATTCCTTTTGGAAATTCCATAGTATTTACATTTGCTCCAAAGCTTACTTGTTTCAAATGTCTATTTATTAACTACTACCTCTGTTCTACTACCATGCATCAATTTTCTGTTCTCAATTTTTAAAGGGTATCAGTATCACCATTATTATTACTACTTATGCTTTTTCGGTGTCTAAGAGAGGCTTAATACAATGGGTACAGAGGTTGAGTTAAAAGCTGGAATATATATACATATATATAACATATACTATATATATATATATATATACATATATATATAGTACTTAGTGACAGCTGACTAAATTTCTCTGAACTGAATATTCATCTCTAAAGATGGGGAAGAAAAACCTTAGCAGGAGCAATAAAATATGCATAGCATTTATCATGCTGCATATTGCTACATAAATGTTAGCCAAAAGTACATTATTCTTATTTAAAGATTTCTTACTCTAGATCCTTATATCAAAGAAATAATTTAGAGAACATGTGATATTATCTACTGTTCACTGAGGGACTATTTTTACCATTTTCTGCAAAATGCTAATTCAATATTAACATGAGCACTTTATCTGTATCAGAGACAAACTACATTACAACTAGTGGAGAGTACAAAAATGATTTTATAATATTATGTATTGCTTTGAACCAATAAGTTACAGACTCCACACATTCAATTTTTTTCTTGCTGCTTCTTTAAGCTGGAATGACTTTTCTACCCTGTGTTCTATTCATATTAGTTTTTGAGTTCTTTATGAGCTGATTAGTTCATTATCATTATTGCTACACAATGATACTGAACTTTCACCTGAATTATGACAAATCCAATGCAAATCTTGGATGAAATTTTACTGTAGTAACTAAGGTATTCTAATTATTTTGTTCAGCCTTATTCTGCTTAATTAGTTAGTTGACACAGAAATTCCCCAGCTCATTTTATCCATGGGGTTAAATAGTCTAACTTACCAACTAAATTTGTTTTAAAGAAAATAGGCAAAATCATTTTCAAAATAAAAATATAAATAAACATTCTAGTATGAGAAATACAAAGCATTTTAACATTTTATATGTTTCTTATAGATTGTGTTTTTGTTTTTCATTTTACGGCCATATAATTAAACAGAGGATCTGAAGACAATCTTTTACTACTTTTCAGTTTAAGTTCCAACTAACTTAAAAATCTAAAGTTGATATTCAAATTTTCTATTGCAACTTCTTTGAAAAAATAGAATGGCTTATATGTTAAGGATTGATATATTCATTGAATAAAATGATATAGATTTCCATGAAAAAATAAAATTAATAAAAATTATTATATCATCCATTTTTTAATGAATCAGGGGACACAATGATGCTGACTTGATTGAGAAATGAGAAGAAGGTAATTTCTATATAAAAAAAAAAACCTATACATATTAAAACCCTTCACAGGATGACTAGAAACCATGTGTTCAGCACTATGTTTTTTTTAATCACCCTTATTGCCATGTGCTTTTCCAACAACACAGATATTCAGACCAAGTTAGTGCTGACACAGATGAGCATGAAACCACTGGTTATTTAGCATTTACTTCAGAGGCGGAGCATAGGAGTGGATTTCATAGCTGCCTTCATCATGAAAGCTAATAGTCATAAATCAGACAGTATTTCTAGGAGTTAAATATAGACGGGCCAACAATCACAAGGGTAAATTTACTTTTAGGGAAGGGAACTCCTGTTAACTGAGCTTAATTTAGGAATGCTATGGAGAAGGCCCGGCTATAAGAGTAGTTAGACATGGCAGAAAGGCAGATTAAAATAAAAAAAAAGAAATAGCAAAATGGGCTCTCTGCAGGCTTGTCAAGTAGCAGACAACCTACCATGTCTTTGATATAGCATGTACTCTATGTCCTGTTGAAACTATGTCATTCTGATGACATCCCTGGTGGAATCGGACATAAAGTGAGAACTTTGCCCTTTGTAAAGCAGGCAAAACTTCTACTGAAAAAGAGTTTAAATAAGGCCTTAAAAAAGAGATACAGCACTCTAGTAAGGCCAGTTTAAATAATAAACCTTGGAAAATGAGATATAGAATTATCACCTCATATTTGTGTCATACTTGCCAATTAAAAAGCATCTAACCATAGTATCTCATTTTAATTTATAATGAATAAACTAAGATGATCATTATCCTTGGGATAAAAAAAGTGAGCTTCAGAAACATTAAGGATCTGCCAGGAGAACAAAAAGGCTGGAGCCAGATGTGAATGGAGGTTTCTTTGAGCAGCTCCTCATTCTCTAATTGTAACCTATCTCAGTTAGCATTTTAACCTTTATCAATCCAATTCATTTCCTATTGATGAAAGAATACTAATCCTAGTTTTCCTACCCTCGAACAAATGTGAATTTATAAATTTTCACTCAGAGTAGAACACTCCCTGCCACATTACTTTTTAGTACATTATAACTTATTCCCTGCACTTTGTGGAGCCAAATTGCCAATATTGAGATCGTTCACAAATTAAGAGTCATCATAATGTCCTCACAATTAATAAGTGCATTAATTTCTATCTAAAGTATTATAAAGTAAGTGTTAGCTTTTCATTTATTCCATACCAAGTGTAATACTAAGTATATTTTAAATGTTAAAATTAAATAATATATACAGGTCTAGGAATGATAGCTCACACTTGTAACCCCAACTACTCAGTAGGTAGAGATTAGTATGATCACAGTCTAGGCCTGCCCAAGTCAAAACGTGAGACCTTATCTAAAAATAACCTCAAAAACAGCAAAAGGGCCAGACACGTGACTCAAATGTCAGAACGCTTGCTAGCAAGTACAGGGCCCTGAGTTGCAAACTCAGCATTGCCAATATATAGTTGAAATACTTAAGAGATATTCAAACTCATCTGAAATCTAACTATTTCTATAGTATTATCTTTGTTCTGTATCTTACCATTGCCACTTGAATTTCATTTTGTACAAGGAGTAATTCTTTTATTCTGTCAAAGGAAGTTACATAAAAGCAAGAGCCTAATCAATTTCAGTGAATCATCTCAACATTTTTGAGGAGATAAAATAAAGCAATTTAACTTAACATTTTGGAAGCAAACAAAACTTTTAGGGTAGACTGCTTATCTTTTCAAAACTTTTCATTTATAATTAGCTTTGATCATAGAAAAGAAAATATTCAGAGATAATCTTGAAATATTTTATGTTCCTACTACAAACCAGTATCAAGTGTATGTTCCCATAACTTTGGGAAGTACACCATATCAAACACAATCCTGTTAGATTATCTTGCTAATTCCCGTACACAACCCAGGAGTTCACCATAAGAACCATGCCTCCTTAAGTTTGTCTGTGATGGTCTTTTATAATGTTACTATGAAACTAAGAAATATAAATCCTTCCCTCAAATGCTGCTTTACTGCATAATAAATGAAGTATTTATGTCTTTTCAGTAGCTTACCACACCCACAGATTCAGAGAAATTGCTTTAGGCATGATTTACTTATTCTTGGTAAATACTATTTCACCTGTAGGTTTTATTGATTGCTCATTTTTTATTCTTTTTGCTTCCTTACTTAATTTCAAGCACTTATTAGTCAGGAAGTTTGTATGATGATTCATTCCATAAACAGTTTATATAGTTTAAATAGTCTTATATAATTTCTTTTCAGAAATAATGATGGTTGGTACTTTATATTAGCTGATATTATACATTTTATGTTTTTACTATATGACAAACACAATACCAAAATACTTCTGATTGATCAATAAATGGAATTTGTGTGTCATAAAAAGTAATATGTGTGCATTAGAGTATGTCACATACAGACCCATAAGAAATTTTAAAACTATGCATGTCTTAAGTACTTTAGAGAATTACTGTCTCTGACAGGGGTGTAGCTCAGTAGTAGAGTACTGGACTAGCTTGTGCAAGCTCCTGGGTTTAATCCTTATCACTGCCAAAATAAATATACAACTAAATACTTTCTAAGGAAAAGTTCCCTAGCTATAATTAACTCTAGCTATCTTCCAAATCATTAATGAGCAGGATTATTAGTTAAGACTGTATTGTGTTTTGTGTGGTCAGACATGAAAGACTTCATAATGAAAATGATATGGTGAGATTTTGAAGTTGGATGAAGTATACTATGGTTAAGAAAGAATGAAAGGCACAAAACAATTAAAAAGCATTATTATGCAAACTAAGAAAAATACACAAATTTATGATTTAGAAAGATAATTTTCCATAAAATAATTACAATTTAATGTAAATTTATTTAACTTAATAAATATAGCTCAAGGCTTAAGAGCTATCATGCATACTCTCATGATCCCACATGAAAAGGGTAAATAATCACTATTGCAACATATCAGCTAGTTAGCACTGTGCTAAAAGGCAAACACATTACTGGCATAAGTAACATGACCTCACACTCCAAGCCAAAGTAACTCCTACATCATAAGACTGTAATCTCAATACATTCTTCACATAGTCATTATAAACCATATCATCTTAAAGCTGGCTTTTTAAATCTTTTTCAGTATAGTTGATTACTAATTAAGGATTATCTAGAACATCTAGCCCAATCTCACTTTCTATTACCAGTGTGCCAACTCTATACATTTCCACATACTTGCAAGACATCTCCACCTGGGTGGACTACTGTACCTCGTCTTCCTCATAGCACACTGACTGTACTCAACCAGAGAGACAGCTACACCAGCCGTCTTTCAACAATTTGGATAAGAATTCTTGAACTCATTTGTCTTTCTTCTTCAAAGTCTGAATTCAGTATACTACCAAAATTTTTCATATTTTAACAAGTGGACCCTCCCTTCCAAACCCATTTCCCAGTCCCCTTAATACTATAATGTCTTCTTAGGTCTTGATGACCTCTAGCCTAAAAGTTCTCCCTGCATTGTGATTCTCTTGGTTACATCTCCTTTGTCAATCTTACTGGGCAGATTTCCCCAAACTTTAGTACTCATTCCCATTTGATCAAAAAATCTGTATGAAATCTGTATTACTTTTCAATCAATTCTACCTGTTCTGCTTAACTTGTTTACAAAGCTGTCAAATCATCATGGTCTCTAGTATGTACTAACAAAAATGTTATAATTTATTTTTAAAAACCCATAAATACTTCAAACATGGCATTCATATTAATATCTTCAAACATGGCATCTGAACGTTTTCAATGGCATTTCTACACTTTTGTTGATGTGGATCCCCCAACAGGAATATTCTTCCATTACAGTTCATTAATTAATGTGCTACTTCTATTTTAAAGCCTAATTTACCTGCAGAATGTTAAACCTTTTAACAACAGAGAATATGCCATATTTATTTTACCTATTCTATTTAAAACTCTCCCTCCATTATCACCCATTTAATATCATTTGTTTTGTCTTTCAAAGCCTAATTTGCTTATTGATTATTTATTTTATTTTATTTTTTCATTTTTACATGTACTTAATGGTGTATACATTATTTGGGACACCTCCCCACCCCCTACCTCTGGGCAGAAACTTTAAAGCAAGTGAATGTGCCATTTTAATTTTATATCTCTTACAGCATTAGAACAATCTGGACACAGAATAAGTACTCAATAAAGAGCATTATTTTATTTATCCATATGTAGAGAAAAATAAAATTTGTTAGCACTTTGTTCACTGTAATTAAGAATATTTGATACCACTGTATATAGAAGAATTCAGAACAGAGTTACTTTTTATCTTTTTTTCCATATTTTTTATTGTTATGCTGAGTGGGGTACATCATGGCATTTACAAAAGTTCTTACAATATATAAAATATATATCATACTTGAATGCACTCACTGAATAATTATCATAGTGATGTTTTTCAATAGGTTATACATGAGAATTTCTTAGGTGTATAGAAGTATTACAATTTTTAAAACAATCACTAAGAGTCATCTGTTTTTCATTTGCTACTTTATCAAGCAAGTGAAACATGTTAATTTTGAAAGATAGTCAATGTTTGCCACTTTGAAAAATAGTATTTGCCTTACCTATCTCTTCTGTGATATCCTTCCTGAGCAGAATTATTTCCTAAACTATTGATGGTATAAATGCTATTGCTTTAAATCCAAAGATAATAAAATATATTCAGAATCATACCATTTCTATATCTTACCCAGTTACATTTTCTCTAAAAAATAAAAAATAAACAGAATGACTGTCAACCTATAAACATAGAGAAGCAAAAAAATATGGTGTTAAGCTTGAGTTTTATTAATACAGTGATTAGCCATAAGATATGGCTGGTTTGTAAAGTTTACCTCATAAGATATATTTCCCTTAAAAGTATGGAATAACATTAAGAACCTTAGAAAACTGTTAGCTAATTTTGGCTAAAACAGCATACAAAAAAATGTGCACAAAATATTGTCTACTGGCAAAAGAAAAAAAAAGACATGAAACTAGAAGAAATGGTTTTTGAAGTTCTAAGAAACAACAAATCACTTCATGAAACTAAGGAATAGGAACAATAAGACCCATCGGTTAGCAAGATCTTGGCTGTGAATGAAAGCAATGCTTTTAAATGTGCATGGAGAGAAGAGAGTCTCAGCCGTTATTTAGCCCTTTCAAGCACAGCTTTCCCACCGCTGGAAATCATTGTTGATAACATAATCCTTGAGCATGAATTAAAGAGTACACATAAATCCTGAGAGCTCACAAGAATGTAGGACTGAGACTGGAATCCTTTCCATACTTGCTAAATGCTAAGTACTGAGAGCTAAGGGCTGTTTAGAGAGCTTATTGTTTTCTCCTGCCCTGGAAATGGCAAGTTCTACTTTTCTCTGATAACTTCATAAGGTTACTTTTAAAAAAGATACTGCCTGGCATTATCCCATTATTCAAAACGGGATGCCTATACCAGTCAGTTGTATGTGCAATGAAAAATACAATTGATAGTTTTCTTGATGTAACAGATTATGCACTCTTGTCTGTGGTACTGTTTTCTCTCTCTCTAATTGTGGGGAAAAAAAGTCACTTATTTTTTTAAAAGCTTGCCTTAAAAATGATTATTTTGAGCTAAATGTTCTTGAGTTCTATTTACTCTCTTAATGTGATTTCCAGGATGAAAACAAAGAATACTGTGCAAGAGCTTGGATGAGAGTATTGTTTGAATTGTTTTCAATGTCAGATCTTTGAGAATAAGGTCTCCCAGTGGTTAGAATCAGATGAGCAAGAGGAAGGGCAATGTTAAAATATTTAATTAAATAAATATACTTAAACATCAAACTGTCTAAACAAATAATTACTTACAGATAATGATTGCTTTTAAGCTTAAAGAATATGTAGACTAATCTTTAATTCAAATGTTCTCAAAATAAAACATTCTGAAACAGAAGCAGATATACTAAAGCTACTCAGACCATTTATTCCCTGAACTATTTAAAAGTTCAAGAAGACTTTATGTATTTTGGGGCTGGGCTGTGGCTCAAGTGGTAGAATGCTTGCCCATCAAGTGCCAGGCCCTGAGTTCAAACTTAGCACAGAAAAAAAAAAAAGAAAAGGAATATTTTATTTATTTAGAGATTTTACCTTTATCCAACACAGCTGCTGCTTCTCTATACTACATTAAATTAACTCACTGAAACATGTGTAAGATCCTGTTAGAAAATTACATTTATGTACCCTTCTGAGAATCAAAAATTATTATTCAATATTATCCTCAGCAACTTTAAAAGTGTACTATAGCTTTACTCAATCAAAAATTAAGAAAAATTTAAAAATTAATTTGACACTTTACATGATATTATGTTTAATCAAGGTAAGCATATCTATTTCAAACAATCGCCATTTCTTTATGGTTAAAACATTCAAAACCCTAAAAAAGGTTTTTAAATTAAGTAATTAAAAATTTTTTAAAATCTGATGAAATATAGTTCTGAACTTTGACCCATCCATGTAAATAAGCAAATGGTTTTGTAGTTTGTGGCAGGCATCCCAAATTGTAGGGAAGCTGCAGTTAAAGTAGTTTGCCGTAATCTCTCCTCCCAATTGACATTCATTATTCCTTCTTTGTCCTCCTAGTGTGCTTAGCCACTGCAAACTATCTCTCTGTGTCCAGTTGTGATTTATGCTCTCCTTTGCATCTCTCTTCTTCCTTGTTTACTGTATCACTGAAGATAAAACAGCCTTCATATTTATATAAAGTGATAAGAAAGCAGTAACACAACAGCAGTGATTGGCTGAATCTCATTTAGGGAGTCATGCTCATGTACGTGAAGTGGTTCCACTAAAGGGTAAAACAAAAATTATCTCTGACAATATATAAAGACACATGAAAAAGTAGTAGTCCGATTGTGTGTGTTTATTTGTCTAAGGGAGTATATATCTCTAATATTTTCTATGACTCGCTTTAGCTATGATCATCTAACTTCTTTTGCTGGAAAGTTTACAGCATTCTTTAAACTTCTACTTAATCTAAATTGTTTAAATTTCAAGACAAATAGTAGAATATATCATTTAAAGGCAGATCTAGTCAATTGCCACAACTTTTACAAAATGAAAAAAGGCTACACATCTGAAAACTATGCGATTAAATGTAGTACAACATGCTCAGATATGCAGTATGATTTGAGCTGTGTGCCTTATAAATATATTCCACATATTTACCAAAAACGACCCTCACAAAATTACACATACTTAAACTTGATTTAAGTTGATGACACCCGTACTTATCTGTTTAGGTTCTATCTCCTATCAATTTAAGAACCTAGGAACATACTTTGCTATGTTTTCACTTACTGACAAAGCAAAGTAAACATCATATTAACTTGAATTTAACACCTAGTTGAATTATTTTATGTTCTAATGCATGAATCACTAATATGTTTAGAGTTTTTACTTCACTGAAAGCAGATTGGCTTTGATTCAATTAAAATTCCTTAAACTATGATTTAAATATCTTCTATATTAAAACAAAATTGGTTACAAACTGAGTACTTGAAATTCGTAAAAACATTGACTCACAGTCACTATAATTATATGGAAACTTGAGGATTAAGTATAATTGAAGATTAGAAATAAAAATATTAGTAATAGATTTGAATGAAAATAGTGATTTAAAAGACTTATTAATGTCTTGACTTGTTACAAATATTGATTACTAAGACATGTTTCCTCAAACCAAAAAAGAATTATTGCATTAAACTATTTTATTAATGTTAGAACAAACTCTAGAATATGATAACATTCTGCTGTTTGGATAAAGTTATTTTATAAATTTAATATGTATTTAGAAAGTAGTCTTCCTAATTATTTTTGCAATTATATCATGACTCTTACCACAAATAAATAGCTTTACACAAACATTTGAAAGATTTCCCTTGATACCTCATCATCACTCAACCTACCTATTTCTCCAAGTTTGCTTTCTATTTTGGGTTTAATGGTAAATAAATCTCTTTTGGAAGGTCACATATGGTCTTCTATTTTTATAGTCCATTCAAAATTTGAATATGTAATTATTTTACTGATTTCTTATGGCTTGCCATGGTTCATAAGCATGAAGGACAAATTCAAGTTGCAGATGTCTTTCATTTGGTCAATACCATGTCTTAAGCATATTCTTAAATTTAAGATGAAGATTCTATAGCCTTGTTTTCAGAAACTTCTTTTCACAACTCTACCACCAGAAACTTACTACATACATTTTTCCATACTTTGATGTCTTAGTTCTACTAAATATTTCCTCTGCATCTTTGTCAGCACAATTTGTTCTCAAAAGTATTCCACTGAACATATAACCATACAAAAATCACATGGCTCTTGTATAAAGTCAACAATGACTCTGTGGCCATCTTTACTGTATGTGATGTTTTGTTTATTTTGTGAGCAATAGAAACAATTTTAATTTCCCAAATGGTGTAGACTAGAATGGAAAGTTGGGATCAGGGAGACAAAAAGGAGCAACATTATTTTTAACAGAGAAAACCTGTATTTGCAGAGGGAATTGACACTTTTAAAGGTATAATAACGATCCTAGAATTTACATTTTAGTCAATCAATAAAAGTAAACTGAAAATCATGGCAGAAAACTTTATAAAGAAATTATTCAAAAGCCTTTTTAAAAAATACATAAAATATGAATTATTTTCCAAATCACAATTCACTTTATATTTTAAAAATAGTTTTTATTACTTCAATATTCAAAATTTGTCCATTCTGCTTAGAATTACTTAGAGAACCATAAGATAGAGAAAAGTAGCTAATTTAGTGAGTTGCAGTTTTGTGAGCCAAAAGTAAATGTGCAGACAGGTAGTAGAGTACTAGAAGATCAGTAACCATGGATTCCATTTAAAATGCGAATATATATTCTCCACTAATCCTTATTATCCATGAAATTATTTTCATTTATATTGTATTCTTCTCCACAGGAGTTAAATCTTTAGAATAAGGTTAAAAAATTCTAAGCAAAACTATAACATACTCTAAATTTTACTATGTTTCTCAAAAAGAAAAATTCCCTAATCGTGTGGATATTGAAAACAGCATCGAATTATACTGGTAATTGGTCATAAAAATACCACTTATTTGTATTAAACTTGCAGACACTAAACATGGATGAAAAGAATGACCCTAAAATGTTTGACATATACAGCATATTTAAGCTTTAGATTATAAAAACATGTTCTTTTTTTTTACATAGCAGAAGATACCATTGGTAATATTAAATAAAAGTTTCTCTCATTCTGTCTAAATATTAAATGTAATTTAAGTGATTCTATTTAATGCTCAAATTCTATAGCTATGAAGGTTTTAAGAATGCATACATCTACAAACAATTATCAAATGATGACATTCAAACATTATATCATGTATGTCAGTTTATGTGTTTCCAAAACTATAAACATCTCAATTATATTGGGTCTGTATTTCTATCAGTGCTAATGTATATTGTTTATTTTATTATCAATTTTTTATTTTTAACATTTCCTAGCAATTAAGAATTATTTTTGGCCTGCTCTGGTGGCACATCCCTGTAATTCCACTTCCTTTGGGAAGCAGAGGCAGAGAGAGCAAGAGTTTGAGGCCAATCTGGGCAAATGTTGTGAGACCCTGTCTCAAAAATAAATTAAAAGCAAAAGGGCTGGGGATGTAGCTCAAGTGTCAGAGTGCATGACTCACACATTCAAGACCCTGGGTTCAATCCTTAGTATAGGAAAATAATGTTTTTGACTTCTAGTCAATTAGGATGTATATCTGTCTGTCTATCTATCTATCTGTGTATCAGTCCTACCTATCATCTATCAATCATCATCTATCTCTCTATCTATTAGCTATCATCCCTCTATATAATTTCTACTGTGTGTATGTATAATTATACATATACACACAGAATTTTTATCTATGTGTGCATTCATGTATATACATACACACATTGCTGTTACATATTTTGTTCAAAAGGGCAATCAATGAAGACACTTTATGCATTACCAAAGATTAATTTTTCTTCTGCCTTTTTGATTCATTTTTTTAAACAGCTTTACTTATTCCCAGCCAATAAAATAGGAAAAGGGCTCATGAAATAAGGCCAAGAAGTCCATCTGTGTCTATTCATTTTTCTGAGCTATTGGTTGTTAATTTCTCAAAATATTTTTTCATCTCAAGCCTGAGTATCTGCTTCACTAAACAAAGAGATGGTTCCAAATTCTTCTTGCAGTACATTTTTTTGGTGTTACTAGGGTTTGAATTCAGGGTTTCATAGTGCTAGGAAGGGGCTCTACCAGTTGAGCTACGCTGCCAGACCAGAACTTTTTCTCTAAATCCCAAATGAACTAATTTAAAAAAAAAGATTTTCTTCTTTCATAAAGCAAAAATCTTCCACTACCTAAAGCCTTCCTAGGATGTGTTAAGGCATTTAAATTGTTCCTTCCTGTACCTCTTTGTAGAGATTTCCAGGACATTATCAAAATAATTATGTTATTTTAAAACTATTTAATAACTTATGGTATTTCAAAAGAATTGAAATATTTAGCATCAAAATTCCTTCTACAATGATTATAGGGCTAATAGTGTATTCAGACTAATTATTGAGCTTTATTCCCTGTACACAATTGGTAGTTATTTAATAAGCTTTTCAATTTTGAAGTTTGGTTTTATTTAAAACTCCAAATACTCCTTGCTATATATAGTTGATATATATATCAAATATATATCATGTGTGTATATATCATGTATATATATACACATATGTGTGTATATGTATATATATATATATATATATATGCACACGTGTGTATATATACAGAGACAGAGAAGGAGAAAACACTGTTATCTGATACCATATTTGAGATACCTGTATCTAGGCCTGTCATGTGACAATGTGACTTCCAGTAAGTCTTTCAACCCCTTGGTGCCTCAGTTATCTTATTTTTCTTTTATTATTGCAAAAAAATTTTTTCAAAAGGATTTGTCTTGTTTTCTTTTTTTCTTTCCTCGTTTTTTAAAAATTGTGCTGAGCGGAGCTACATTGTTTTTCCTTTCCTTGTTTATTCTTTTATTGTTGTGCTGGGGGTATATTGTGGCATTTACAAAAGGTCTTACAGTGTATCAAATATATCATAATGCTCTCAACATGTTTGTTTTATTTCACTCACCTTAATTTGGGTGGATCTACCACTTTGGGTATATGTCATTTCATAGAAATACTTTTACTTGAATGTATATATTCATGTTTTAAACACATTACCCTCTGCTAACTTATTAATTACCATAAAGTGAATTTAATAAATTAATCTAATTACTTTTTAAATTATTTGTTTACTTAAATCTTATTACCTGTGTTTGTTTTTCCTTACCTCTTACCTCTTCTATGGCAACATAGACTTACAGTTCCTAAGATTTTCACATAAATGTAATACTTTAGGTAAGCATATTTATATTATGCATACTTGATTATGCTGAAAAAGGATGTTAACCAAGGAATAGATAAATTGGGACAAAATTTTGCTTCATTCAAATTAGTTTAGATAAGGGGACTCACACATCCACACAACTACATGACAGGCAATACAGAGGAGATGTAATAAATTTCGGAATGTGAAGAAGCTGTACATAAAAAAGATAATACAAGGGTTTTTTAAATGGTGCTTACTTTCATGTTTTTATTTATAGTTTAGGCAATGAGAAACCATATAATAAATGAAATTGTCAGAGGATTTTTAATTAGATCTATATACACAACACTTTTGGTGAAAACAACAAAGGACTAAGAAAAAGTGGTTAAATCTTGCAGAAAAACCCAAAACAATACCTAGCAGTAAAAAAGGAAGAGAAAAAGTGGAAAATTCAGAAACATGTACTCAGTACTAACCAGAAGATGAAAGAGGAAGAAGAAGGGGAAGTAGAAAAATGAAACTAAAATGACGGTGAAAACAATGAAAAAATAAATACTGTATTAGAATCTATTAAATGGCCGAAAATAAATGATGGATTAAATGAAAAGCTAAAGTGTACTACATTGCTTAATGCTTTAGAGATTATGGCACTCTAAACTTATGCTATAGTCATATCCTAAAGATTAAAATATGGTGTACACATGTTAAACTATGGTGTACAAATACTGTGTACACATGTATGTAAATAGAAAAACAGTATCTGTTGAAACTAGTCCAGGAATGGGGGGAGGGAGAGGTAAAGGAGAATGGTGGAGTATGTGAATTCAAGTATGATATATTTGATATATTGTGAGAACTTTTGTAAATGCTACAATGTACCCCCACCCAGCACAACAATTAGAATAAGATTAAATACTTTTAAACAGTTTCTAAGGGAAATGGAAGAGAAAGAACAAAAGCAAATAATTTGTCTAAGATATAATCAAATATTTTCAAGAAACAGATTCCCTGTAAAAGTTGCAAAGCACATTGATAGTTCTGTATGTTAAAATCCTACAGATTCACTATTTCCTACTTTGAACTTTGTTCGTAATTGTGAAAGTGAAATTTTCTTAATGGTTGGCTGAATTATTCCTGTATGTGTACATAGTGAACTCATGGTATTAGTACCCTGGCCCCAGTTCTGTGATTAAACACAAATCTGGACCAGTTTGTGTTATTTCTTAGCTTTTGCTTTATTTATGCATTTAAGGCTTGAGTGTCCATTGATTGTATATTAAATATTATTTTTAATCAAACTGGGACATAGAACTTTACAGAATATTATTTTATTTAAAATGTTATATCAATTTTTTTATTTAATCATATAATTCAGTTTGCCAAAATGTCATAATAGATTTAAAAGATATTTACACATCATTTTTGTTGTTCTATTAATCTAATCTGCTTACTTGAGAGTTTCACAAGAATTTAAAGCTATTAAGAATTTAATAATATTAGTAAACAGCATAGCTGTATCCCAAAGTCTTATTTAAATACTACATATTGGATCCTTATTTCTTATCATTTTTGTATAGTTGCTAACACTTATTTAAACCTCTATTTTCAAAATATCCAGATGATTTTCAGAATTTAACTAAGTTGTCTCATTGCCTTTATATTGTGAATCTCTGCATTCTGTTTGTAATCTTTGAAATTCTTCAGTCATTTTATTAGTTTGCTGATAATGCTTTGTGTCTCTATTCATAATTGGGCAGCTATGCACCAAATGCTCACTTTTTAAAATAATAGAAATTTCCATTTGCTAGGCTACCACATCATGGTGTGAACTAATATTCATCAGGCTAGCAAACCAAATCATAAGCAGGTAACAGGTAAATAACAGAGCTAAAACTCCAAATATAATTGTTGCTTGTTATATTGTAGCATACAGTCTTTAAAAATGTTACTGATCAGCATGAGAAAAGAATGGCAGCTTCTATAGGTACTGTTCAACACTGAAATGCCAGCACTTTTCTACCTTCTTCTTGAGTCTACCATGCAGATTTTGTGCCATTTTTGGATTGCTGCCTTACCCTATAACCTTTTAGAGTGCTGCATCTGGATGGACTGATTTAGTAGCATCTGGTACCAGCCCAGGTACATATGTCCTTCACAATACTAAATTTTAAATCTTCCATTTAGATTACACATTCATTAGGTTTGCATTTCTCCACATTTCTTAGTGAGGAAAGGTACTCAAAAATTTAGTTGTAGATGATATAGAGTCTTTGTAGTTAATAATATTTATTTTAGAGTTTAAAAAATACACATACACATTCAGGCACAAGGTCTATTTATGATTAAAATGCAAAACTAGTAAATAATTTATAAGAAATCCTTTAACAAAAGTTCCTCAGAATATCCAAAAATGAAAAGAAAATGTGCAGCTTCTCTCTCAACAAATTGGATTTTTGAAATATTTGTCTATATTTTGTTACACAATAACATTTCTGGATATTTTCATACTTTTTGTTAAAGAAGTAGTGCCTTATTCCCTGGAGTTTGTAGTAAAAATTTCTCTAAAATCCAGAATATTCATTCATAAAATGGTTATTGCCTTAGGCAATACTGTTCCCTTTAATGAAACTTGATAAATAATAGTTCTATCATTTTATTCCTGAAATTGTTTGGGTGGAGCCACTGGCAGGTGGTATTAAATAAACATGTATTAAAAATTATGCATTGGAAAGATAAATTTCACATATTGTGATTTATGTGCCAATATTTATTGATAAATTTCTGGATAGATGAACTGAAATTATTAGATGGTAAATGGATGATAGATGATACACACAAAGATGAATGAAAATTTTCAGTTGATAAAAAAATCATTAAATAAAAAATGTGGTACTAATGTTTAGGATTCATTTTTATTATATAACATCTCTGTCTTGATATAAATTATTATAATAGGTTTTATATTTTGAGTGTATTCTATTTTATGATCAG
The DNA here is from genome assembly GCF_047511655.1 of Castor canadensis. Lineage (NCBI taxonomy): Eukaryota > Metazoa > Chordata > Mammalia > Rodentia > Castoridae > Castor > Castor canadensis. Next base: position 60,297,690 of record NC_133386.1, read on the forward strand.
AAGCTAACTGACATGTCATCATTGGTTTTAGAGAGCAAATCAAAACAAGTAGGTCTAAATTTGTGGCATATCTGACACTTATGAAACTATATTTAACAACATATTTTATTTGAACTAGGCTTAGAACAAATTTGTAACACTTTCCAATGAGTATAAATGGCAGTGTATAAAGGGAGACAGTTGAAAACAAAAGATTAAAATTAGTGAATGACTTACAGGATGGACCAGGCAATCCTTTGATAATTGCATTCACTTTAAGATAAGCTACTCAAAATTGCCACCTGTCTAACCTGCATAAGATGAGGGAACTAAGAATATGTAGATAAAAATTTCCTGTTGTCCCTAAACAGGTCATTTTAGTATCACCATAGTTGAATTTTAAACATTCTAGTCTTACATCTATCCTAAATTTACTACTTATCTCCTTGCTGTTTGTACTTTTACTGTACTTGCATGACAACAGAAATAGAACAAATGTGTTATATAGAGTGTTATAAACCAGACAAGTGAAACTCTAACAGAAAAGGATAAAACCTCATAAAAATATGTAACCTCAAATTGTGCATCAAATTAAAATCTATATAACTCATATACATAAGTACTGATCATTTATAAAGAATAAAATAACTGGCCACTCATAGTGATACATGCCTTTGATCCGAGCTACTCGAGAGGCAGACAAAGGATCACATTTTAAGGCCAGCCAAGGAAAAAGTTAGCAAGACCTTAAAACAACTGAGGCGTGGTGGTACACAACTATAATCCCAACTACTTGGGAGGCAGATGAAAGAACTCTATAGTCCAAGGCCACCCCAGGCAAAGTTATCCACCGACCCTATCTGAAAACCAAACTAAAAGAAAAAGGACTGGGGGCATGGCTCAAGTGGTAGAGCACATGCCTAATAAGTGCAAAGCTCTGAGTTCAATCTCCTGTGCCTCATAAAAAAATTAAATTTCTCTATTCTATTAAATACATAGATTACCAAACATTTTATAGCATGCTTTCATTTTAATGTAAACTAATATTATTAATAAAACTGGAGTTTATTTAAATCATATGCTTGCTTTCATCTTAACAGTACAGTAGAAAGGTAAGTTGCTTTGTTTACTGTGCTTCTCCTATACACATTTTTCTAAATGTTTTACAAAATTTCAATGCAAGTAGGAAAATCTTTCTTAAATGGGTATCTTTCTTTCACTTTAATAACAAAAGTTAATTTTAACAACAAGTATATAATAGTGAACAGATTAGACATTTTAGAATGGAATTCTTTTTTAATTCCATAATTAAATTTTAATTATACATATTACAGAAATGTTACAAGTTAAAACAATTATATATGTATAATAAAACTTTAAAGTGTTTAACTTAATACAAGTGCTAAGTCATAAACTTTTATTTGATATATATGTGGCAGATTCTCATGTTTCCATGTACATCAGCAAAATAAGCACTAATAGCAATTCCATGAGGTGCCAGGAGCATAGATGCTAACTTGGTCTTGCTACAGGTGATTTAATCTATATTGAGTGCATACGATGAAGTCAAAATATTGAAACGAATTAATTTGCTAAAGCAATGCTTCACCGTTGATTCAGCAGATTAACTGGTTATATATAAAGAGGACATAATAAGAAATAACAGACTAACAAAAAAAGTTTAATGACCACAAATGTTGGGGAAAGTTTGAACTAACCAAATGCAACTGATTTCTTTATTGACAGACTTTTCAGAGCCTTTAATTTTTTAATACAAGCAGAGAATCTATTTGTAAGTTCTCCTGACTTTCTATAGCCACAGAGTTCTTCCCTCCTCCCTAAAAACAGTTAGCATTTGATATTTTGTACAAAGCTCTTGTGATATGTGGACTATGTGGGAGTATCATATTTAACAACTTTTTTGATTCCAAATTCTTCATGGCTTTAGAAAATTTGGAGAAAATATTATGTATTGGAATATCCCACATTATGAATAAACTAGGGTTATTTTCTGCATTGAAAATTTGCATTTTCATAACACCATTTAAAGTACAAGAATGACAATTTATTCTATTACACAAAATAAATTTGGGAAATTGTATCTCAATAATATAACCCAGGACTAGAAAAAGTTACAAACATCTCTAAAATATGGATTACTTATACTTACTTTCCATACATTTTAATGAATTTCCTTATTTTAAAAGAATGGTGATTTAAAATAATGTAGGAAAAGAATAGAACTGATACATTGTAAGATACTTTGTAAAAGCCACAATGTGTAACCCTGCTCAGCACAAAAAAAAAAAGAAAGAAAGAATATTTGGGTTACTTAAAAACAGGCTTCTGACAACAAATGACAAAGAAGAAAATAAAACTTTAGTCACATTTGAAATAAATAATTTGAGAACATTGCATGTGTTGTGAAACAGTATTTCACAATTTACTAAAGTCCTGATACTGTCACTGCCAGTTATATAGCCAATAACATCATTTTTCTGACTTTCTAAAGAAGTAAGGCCACAGGACACCCAGATGAAAGAAAGTCACTTTTATAGCCTCTCTCGCCCTAGGGATATCCAAATAAAATCATTCTAAATATTAAGTTATAGTTAGAGGAAGTATTTTCTTTATAAATGAAAAAAAAACAACTTATGTCTTTTGTTTTCCTTTTTGGCCTGGGATGCAGACAGGGTGCATGGAATCATCATGAGTATCTTGCAAGCAATGAGGATGAAAGTCTCACTTTAAGAACAGTGCAGCAAGTAGATAAAAGGTGACATTTTCCTTTATATTACCTGTTGGCAGCTGTTTCAATCTTTTTCTGAACAACTTAGGTCTATGGAAATAATCATATCCATGTTTATTTAAGTAATTATTTACTTTGGTTTTCTATTACCCACAAGTGGACCTATTTCAACTAAAACTGGCTCTGATCCTACTACTAGTCTCTCTGAAGACAATACTCAATGCTTATAATTATATTACTGATAAATGATCTTGTAAAATTTATTCCTTTCAGAACTTTTTATCAAAATGTATAAGCATGAGAGATTATGTCATTTAAAAACTACCACATAATGTTAGATTTATACATTAGTGATAAAAGCTAATCATTATCAGCATAGTGAAACTATCAATATCAACAATGGTTTACTCCATGAGATGATCATATAGCTAAACTGCTCCTGATGCATTTTCTTTCTTCCACGTGTATTATCTTTTCATATTCAATTCACCTAAAACTGCTATGATAATTTTTAGATTACAAATTATTTTATGAACAAGAGGCTAAATTGGCATTTACTTTAAGTTTGGAAAGACTTCAACAGTTCTAATTATCTTAAGAAAAACTCAACTCTTTTTCTTTGTTTTTAAGGCACTACACCTTGCTGTTATCTTCTAAATTCCCTTCTCATACATTTTGCATATCTGTGTAAATACATTTAACCTAGGCAACTATTATTGATTTTTATCATGTACTGCTTCTCCCTTCATTAAAGTGTATTATACATAGATAAGATAGATAGACAAGTAGATAGATGATAGACAGATGATGATACATGATAAATATATAGAGATATTGATGCATGATAGAGATAGATATAGATGATAGATATACATAGTGATATATATGTATACATACAGAGATGATAGATGATGATAGATAGATAGATACATAGATACAGATATGAGCAATGTGCTGAAGCCTCCTCATAGTGGCTTGCAAAAGTCAATTTTGAAGCTACCTTTCCAGCCCTGTATTCAGTGGCACTGCATTGCTAGCTTGATATGGACCATACTAAGAATACTGAAATCGCCATGAAAACTGGCAAATGCTACAAACGAATTAAATTGGTTGCCACAATTATTAAATTGCCCTTACAGCACTAAACAACACACATTATGTTAAATATAAGCCAGTTTTACATATTATATTATACATATTGTCATTTAATTGATAGCTTATTACCAGATCATCAGAACTACAAAGTAAAGGACAAGGATAATTTGACATGAATGTTGCAATAATATGTTATTGAACATATTATTTAGTAGGCCTAAAATGATTGGAGAGAGCTTATGAAATGGTAATGATTATTTCCACTGATTTGAAATATATTAATGGAAACAAATTTGATAATATTGAAATAATGGAAACAATTTGATTAATAACTTGTGAATAATAACTAAAAACAATAAAATAATGAGCATCTTTAAAATTTAGGACTTCCTACTGACTTGTATTTAAAATTGACACTTGAAGTAGAAAATTACCTTCATCAATAAACTAATTCCTATCTTAAGAAATATTTTTAAGTAAAACTAAGTCATAGTAGTGTCCTGCAATTTACTTAGATTATTTTTTATTCTACTTAAAATTGTTTTTATCATTATAGGATTTAGAAATCTTTATTATAATCAGCTATTGATCATGTTTAGATTGGAGGAAAATATCAATATTGGTTGTGATAAAATTCAGGAAATTTTATAAGTGTCAAAGTAAAGGAAAAATATAATTCTCTTTTCAAAACTAGAATCTACTTTTGACATTACACAATGGCTTTATGTAGTTGCATTTTATAGCTACCAATAGCATTTTTTTCACAAATACTCAATTGTCCAATCAAATTAAATTAAGAGTGGCTTTAAATTGAGAATAATAAGGAAAATGGCTCACAAATCAATCTTGCCTAAGAATTATGGGTTTGCCTATAAATTTATTTCTTACTAAGTTTGTTTGCAAATGAAGTACCGAATGTTAAAAATAGCTATTTTAAAATAAATATGAGCAAAAATTACATTTGGAAAATTCTCTCTTAGACTTACAGATCAGAAGCAAGTGGTTATCTTGCAATACACTTGCTTAGGGTTTTAAAAGCAGTAAGTCCAGAATTAAAAGGCTCAAGGCAGACTGCAGATCAGTCAGGTGGTCATGTGGTATTTTATACTGAAAAATGAAACAGACTATGCCTTTTTAAAAAAAAATACACTCAAGGGTAAGTGGTGTTATCAACAAGAACTTGACACTAGCATTTGAAAGGTAACAGTTGATATTTTAGCATCACTTGGACATTTTGACGATTCAACTAATATCCAATTAGCAGAATTATGCAAAAATAGCAACCTTCATTAATTATAAACATGCAAGGCACATAAGGTATTTTTACTAACTATAAATTCTAACTATAAATTCATTTTTATGAGAGCTTTAACAAGAATTTAATAACTTGTGAGCTTTGTATTTTTTCAAACTACAAAAGTTGGAAATGTCTTTAAAATATATTCTATTGTATCAAAAAAACAATAAACTATTTTAAAATTATATGTATGCACCACATATGCAGTTTAGCACTTAAAAAATACTGAAGTATGCTTAGAAATCATTCAATAATTTTACCTTCAGTAGAATTAACCAAATTGAGAGCCATAAAAATAAATGCTCTTCAATTCTTGACAAGTAGATTTGAAGCATAGTTTATATTTCTTATTTAAATTTTTGAAAAACCTACTTGAAAATTAAAATAGTAATATTCTTGCAGTAAACATATTTTTATGACTTTGAATCTCTTTCTTTTGTAACTCCATCTACAAACAAAATTTTCACTATTTTTTGGCACACTTTAAGCAATGCAAATTTCCAAAACATATCTTTAGTCTAATGATTTACTAGATTTAAATTGACACACACCTCCCAGAACCACCCCCATTCTCAACCAATAATAGTAAGGGAAGCAGGGTTACACTTACCTAATTTTAATACGTTAAAATAATATTCAGGTGCATATTCTGAACCAACTTAGATGACAGTTGTAGCCCTATTCTGTTTATAATGTTTATCATGCCAGTAACATTGAAAACCTATGATTTCACCTTTGCTTCAAATATTAAGCACATTAAGTTAATATGAAAATCTATTGTAAATTCATTCGCCTCTTTTTATCATCTCAGCTGCAGTAAGAAACAAGAGTACATGGGAATGGAAAATAATTAATGTCAGTTTCAATCCAATGTACATTAAGTGAAATATATATTCACTATAGTTTTAAAATGTAGATGTATAAAATGATGTCATTAGCAAAGCTTTTACAGAAATAAAAGATTAATTTTTATGCTTCAAAAATAGGTATAAAGTCAACACATTTCTAACTGAAATAATTTGACATTTTTATAGTGTCCCTTATTATACAAAGATTATCTAGAAGTTTTTAAGATTATAAATATTGAAAATAAATGGGAGTAGTTTCTGTTATTTATTGTACAAACTCTGTATACAAGAGATGTTATTGAGTACTTTCTATCAAAATATATTGAAATTCTAATTAATATATGGGAGATCTATGATATTTTTCCTAAAAATCACTCTTTCTCTCTTGCTCTACTTCACAGGATTGAGATGAAAATAATTTAACTTGAATGATGTAATTATGTAATGGAATGTAAAAAATTATAGCAATTAAGGTGTTGTGACATGCTCTAATGGATGGAGTTGTACTGGTTGATGATACTGTATCTCCTACTCATTAATTATTTGGATAGAGTGCATTATTTTACTTAATATGAAGAAATAAAGCCATAAATTACCACTAAAATTTTGTCCATACATTTTCATTTAATACTGAAGACATTCCTCACACATACATTAATTATGGTGGGGAGGAAATCAAAGCAATTCTAAGTAGCATTTGATTCCCCAGAAAAACTCACAATGTGGTTCTATTTTGTATTCTACACAGCTAGCAATTTTCACAAAAATAAAGTTAGGTTTTTGAAAAAATAGATTATAAATAAGGCATCTGTGGCTTACTAATTTTTAAGCTTCCTCATTTTCAGCCTAAAAATAAAGACATGCTCCTTAAGTGTAGCTAATTAAGGTAATATTTTTCAAGGAATTAGCTACCATTTTAAGACAATATACCACTAGTTTATAGAAGAAAGATTTAATAAAACAGTCTTTTAAAATCTTTCTTAAAAAGGTAGCCAATGTTTTTTTCCTCTGAAATCTAAATAGTGAAATTTGGAAGGTGAATCTAACATTGTAGTCAAAACAAGCTTAGTAATATAATTTCCTTTTATAAATACTTTCTTTTACCTAAATTCATTTTCTTTTCTTTAGAGAAACTTCCTTCCTTAAGCTAGAATTTTAAAATGTAACAGTAATAGTTTAAAAGAAAAAAAAATCTCTAATTGGTAGGGGAAATCAAGGGCTGATGTATGTGTATGTGTTCCATACAGTAAGTCATTTAAAACACAAAATTGTTTTTTAAAAAGGAATAAGTAAATCTCTCTATGATTTTCAGATATAACCCAACTGTTGTTTATATGCAATATATACTAGTTTTCTTTTTTTTCAGTCTAGTAGATGCCTCTATATCGACCCACTCCAATACAAGATTACATAGAGATCTTCAACTGGGAGAAATCTTACCCCAAAAAATCCACAGCCAAAGGACATAAAACATAGTACCAATTTAGGTATCATGTTTACCACTAAAGAAAAAAGCTATTTAATCTACATTTCTCTAGACAGTTGCTTCTTTAGAAGCATATTACCTTCGTTGTATGAAAACCTACAGAAAAGGAAAAATAACTAGTGAACATTTGTCTCCTTACTATCTTTGTTTTACTGGCCTCCTGTACAGTCCACCCTTTCAAGGTGCAATTTGATATAAAATTTTTGTCTTTCTTGACACTATAGATGAAAATATCTCAAAAAGAACACCTTTTTAAAGACCCATTTACTTCCTGGTATAGTATTAAATTAAGACGACAGGTTAACTGAGAAACTTCCCCCAAAGTCAAAGGGGACTATTTTCCTAGTGGGCTGTGACAAAACAGAAGTGCAACTTTTTTTTGGAGAATTTATAGAGACAAACCAAGCTGTAGAGGAGGCTTCTTATAAGCATTTCACAGTACTCTACAGTTATTGGAGAAGAAGTTACCTAGAAACTGCAAAACGTGGAAGAATATCACTTATTTTAAAAATGCTTGGTTTTCCTTATCTTTTTGTATCTTAAAAAACACCACAAAATTTTCTTCCTTATAAGTCAGAAAAGAAAAGATGCAATAAATGAAAAAGGAGAGAATCAAACTTATCAAAGCTTCGTTCTTGACTTATTAGCATCTCAGCCTGAATTAGGCAATCAGAAAAGCATAAGAGACATAGTGGCAGCAGTATTGCACACCATTATTTAAATCTTTCAAAGGAAAGAAAATTCTTAAAAGGGCACTACATTTTATCAGGAGATTGTGTGTGAGTGTGTGTAAAAACCTAATCCCATATTCCATAAGATTCATTATGAACAAGATTGTCATTTTTGACAGTACTGGGATTTGAACGCAGGGCCTCATGCTTGCTAGGCAAGTGCCCTCCTACTTGAGCCACTACCTCAGCCCCAAAGTACCATTTTTTGTGCAATGCTGAAATTTGAAGCACTCCCTCAAGCATGCTAGCTAAGTGTTGTATCACTGACCAGAGGAACCATTTTTTGGGTAGCAAATATGACAATTTAATAAGTATTAAACTTCAAGTGCTTGAATTTCTTAATATTACCCTACATAGTATAAATTATTACAATTAATTTATAAGATTTACTGAGATATACATTGCAGAACTTCCATATGGAAACAAATTATTATAGAATGACCATAATTGTCAGAAGCTCTTTGATTACCATATATATCAAGTAGACACCCTCAGCAAAAACTAAGGAAAGAGGAATCTTTTGCTTCTAGGAGACTTTAAATTCAATACAGGTAAGGAGGTAAGAAAAAAAACAGAGGTAAATGATTTACCCAAAGAATTTGAAAACAAAATAGTTTATCAAATTTCTGCTTAGCATTTATACTTAATTTTGTCCTAACAATCAGTATAAAATAATTTGGGGGTTGGCCATACAGCTCAGTAATAAAGCACTTGCCTACCATGCATGAGGCCCTTGGTTCAATCTTCAGCAGTGTGAAAAAAAATTATTCTTATTGGGAAAAATAATGTGAACATACATGCAAAACTTAAAAAAGATATTCAGACATAATTATTCTTAAAAGATAACGTCAACAAGTCCTGTTTACAGAAGATTATAGAAAAGCACTTAAAATTGTCTTTGTTTTCCTTTTTTCTCAAACTCTAATTCTTATAAGTGTCTATGATAATCAAAAAATTGAGAGTTGAAAATACACGGTGGGGTTTTCCTGAGTGTGGCAATTGGGAACTATTTTTTGTCCTAGTCAGATAATTTCAGATAATTCCCTGAATTATCTAGGTACCATAGTTGAAAATGTCACAGATTCAATTTAGTTTCAATTGGTTTGGTTCTATTAATGATATAAACTAACAACTTTTGGGGAGGTTGGTGACTTCATGTCTACTTTATAACCATGTGTATTATTAAAGCCACATCTTAACTTTTCGTTAAGATGGATATACAAAATAACAATTGAGAAAAGCTGTCATTCAATGGAATGGAAATATTTTAGTCCATAGTTTGAAAGTGCATTGAGTTTTAATCAGTGTTAACTTTTAGGGGCATTGCATAGATATGTCTTTTTGATGTATGTAAAAGGCATATTAGCAGAATAGCACTTAACACAAAATTTCGAGTAAATTCTAGGAAGACTGCTATTGGGGATAAAAATAACATATAAGCTTCCCTGTCATTTATTTCAGTAAAAATATGACATTAAGAATAAAAGCATAATATAGCTAAAATAATGCCACAGGACAAAAAACCTCAAATGGTTTTAGGAAGTTCCCAAGTTGGCGATATAGGCACACAACAAAATTGGCATTTCATTTTAATGTGAAAACAGTCCTTTTGATAGTAGATTAGTTTAACATTGAAGATCCCGCCAAAATAGTTATCAATTTTTAAGTGCGTAATAATTCATTGTTGCCCTTCACTGTACATTAAATGTCACCCATCATTGTGACAGGGACATAAAAGCTATTGCACACTAGTCTGAAGCCAAGATCAAAGCTGTTAATGCAAGCACTTTGGACATGATTTTTCAACTTCAGATAAAACCATGAAAAAACTATACATTTAGAACATTTTTTAACCTCTGTGCACAAAGAAAATTACTGAATATTTTTGAAAGTAGAGGAACTCTAAGTAAAGCAATAGATTTGTCGTCCTGTAACCACAGGCCATGTTGGGGCTAACATATATGTCAAGACAGCCCTGGTGGTCACTCTCATATTCAACACTGGAAGACCATTCACTGCTACCTCATCAAAAAAATATTTGATAGCACTCTATTATTCTTAAAATCATGCAAGTTAATTCAACACAAAAGTACACAAAAACATTCTATATTCTTTTCAACTTAGTGAAACTGTTATATTTTCAACACCTTGAGTATTCTGTGATTTATTATTCTAATTAAGAAAAAAGAGGTTAGTGAATACTGTTTGGGTTCTTTCACTCTTTTTCTAAGGTGTGGCAACATTCATTTGTTTTTTGAGCAGCGTAAATTTTTTTGTGTAAAGGTATTCTTATAAAATTCTATCTATTATTTTTCTTCTCAGAGTTTATTTGTATTTCTTTCTAAAATGTCAATATAGAAATAAAACATGCATTATTGTTATAGGATTAGTGAATAATTAAGGTTAAATCAATCCTGTTGGAGGGAAATGTATGTACCTTTATTCCCATCTTTTAGGTTTTGTTCTCAGTTATTTATCACTGTATACCAACCCACTAAGAAGAAGATTTAGATGCTGATTTTTGGTACAGCTCTGGTTGTCTTAGAGACATCTCTAGTTGAAAGAAATGATCTCTAATATCATTAGAGAATATAATATCTAATATCATTAAGTTGACTTATTTTATAAATACTATCAATAGTATCATTTTTTAATATAGGAAATATTTGAAGCAAGGTGAAAAATATCTCTTATCCATAATAAGGGTGGGTGCCCTAACCAGCCTTTTTATATGACTAACTGCCATCTCTGTAATAATATATCTAGGTCAAAGAAAAAGAAAAAGAAAGAGAATGAAAAGATTTAGGGGATATTTATAACTAAGAACAAGTCCATTATGGACAAGATTTCTTTCTAACCATCTGTCAGCCAAGAGCTACTGTTAGGATACTTGGGATTGGGATAAGGCTATTCTTTGTCTAGAACACAGTATCCCACACTCATGTTTACTTACACATGAGTTCTCAACTAATTCGGAGAAGCATGCTGATTATGTCATTATGCTATAAATGATAATTCAACTGCTTATAAGAAACCATACAATGTGAAATCATATCAAGGAAAAATTGATGCTATGTATCTCTTTCTTAACATTGGTTAAATACACTTAGAGCATTTGTTTAGTATTCTTTAAAGTGTTTCTTATAAAATAAGAAAGAAAATGTTTTAAATCCATTCTCAAAACTTTAACTTTCAAAAACAGCTTTAAAAGCATGAATTTTAGAAATAAATAATGGCTCATAATTTTTCACAATTATAATATTGCTTTTACTCTAATAAAGCAGACATTCAATAAACTTTAATTCAATATTATGAGAATAATTAGCTTAATATCTTATTTCCTTTGTAGTTGGATGTTTCTTTCCAGTGAAAGATACATTACAAGCCATTTTTTAGGAAAGCACTGTTAAAATATATGGCATTCACAAAATTTTGGATAACTATCAAATGTCCTCACAAATTTACCCAAAGCCAATAGTACTTACTCTCAGATACATGGACTAAATATGAGGGTTTTTTCTTTAATGAAAAGATCATATCACTCAGGTTTTTTCCTTGTATTTAACATCTGGTATGATTCTTATCACACTATGCATAGCCAATAGATACTTATTGAATAAATTAATGATTAATTGAAAGTCAAATTTTTAACATTTTGTGGGACCTTAACATATGCTTACCAGAAACTCAACATATATTTGACTGAGTTATTGATGAAATAATTATGGTGAAAACCAAACAAACTGAAGGTGTAACTTGATAGCTAGAGAGATATAAAAGATTGATTATAGCAATAAGAATAGAAAAACATTAGATGATGGCCAAAATAAAAGAAAAATAATAGCAATTAAGTATCTTACAATATTTACATCATTTATGATATTTTAGTTTTGAAATCATGTTTTCATTCCTAAGTAAGTTTTTTTAAATAGATTATTTCCTGAAATTCAATATGATATATCCCAATAATTTATAGACATGAACTCTGTTATTACAGTGGTGGTTATTTAGACCTTTGTATCTATGATTTTCAAAGCAAATGGTACATATATATATATATATATATATAGCAATATTTTCAAGACATAATTTACCTTTCATTTCTCTGTAATTACCATGGAGATAAAGTATATATATAAAAAATATTTTATTTATTTTGCTATCAACAATGATGTCAGTGAGTTCATTGTTGATCTCCACATGAAATAAGACATAATTTTTACTTAAATTAGAAGGGAAAGTAAGTTCCACAACCAAAACTTGAACATTTTGTCTGCAGTTGTACCCCATAAGCTGCTTTCATACTAGTAAGAGTTCAATACTATGTCAGGCTCGCTTTAATATGGAGGCTCATTTTAGAATTTAAATTCAATCTGTTCAAAGACTTTTGTTTAATCTGAGTTTTCTGTGTTTATTTTTTGGAAAAATTTAGAAGCATTTTATAACAAGATTTCAATACTGAGAATTGAATAAAATATTCTTAGAGAACCCATAATATATTTAATCATATATTATGTAATAATTTATCAAGTACACCCAACAATATTTGTCACTTAATGTTGTTACTAATTAATACTATTTATTATTCCATAATAATAAGTTATTATTATTATGGGAATATTTATTATTATGGAAACATTTATTAATTTTCCCATAAAGATTTTATACTTTTAAAAAGTATTGTGTTAGCTCATTTTCACACAGTTCAATAAGAAGCTGGAATAGGATTATTTTCGAATCCATTCATTTAATAACTAATGATAAAATGTTACAGCAACTTTCTAAAATTTAATTGTACTAGAAAATGATACACCAGCTGACTTTACATTTTCAAATAAAATGATAATGAGGCATTTGTTTTCTGTCATTTCAATATTGGTTACACTAATTGTATAGATAATCACTACAGGTTACCATATATATCTCTTTGATATATATATACATATCATGTCTTTATTAGTTAATGTATTTTACACCTTTAGGTATTTGCTTTTTGATGTTGATTTTAGAACATTTGGGCTTGGAAAATTAGAAATGTCTAAATTCTGTAAAATGAAAGTGGAATACCTCAAAAGTCTGTTATTGAGGCTACAGAAAAAAAACGATGTTAGACTTTAGTTGGATTACTGCTCACATGGCTCCTTAGAATTATCTCAAGACCCTTTCTTCTAGGCTTTTTTATACCTTTCCAGGAATCTTTTGTTAACTTGAATAAGGAAGAATAAGCATACATGCAGATATCAAGGAAGGTTTTTACTATAATTTGGAATGTTTTTTTCTGTCTGACCAATGTGCTGACTGAAGACTTTGCTAATCACTGAATTACTTAAGCTAAAACACTTGAACTCATTTCTTTAAATATGTATAAAATATGATGGCTTTTATTGGTCACTATACATAAGACATATTTGGTCCAAAGCTGCTTAAAAATCCTGTTTTAGTTTTATAGAATATGGAATACTTGGAGTTAAAAGTTTATGAAGTTCATACTCTAAATTCTCTAAATTCTCATTTTTCTGGGAATAACCCAAAATAAAATAAAATTTTAACAGACTACCATTCAGCTTCAAATGATTCATGGCTACATGACTCCAATACATATTTTTCATTAAAATTCAAATAATTGTCTTAAGTACTCAAGTCTCAATATTGAGCCAATTAGATAGTGATAAATTTATATAATAATGTATATATATACATATATATGTATATATATGTTTGCCGGGCATCAGTGTTTCACGCCTGTAATTCCTAGCTACTCAGGAAGCACAGATCAGGAGGATCACGGTTTGAAGCCAGCCTGGGAAAATAGTTTGTAAGACCCTATCTTGAAAAAACCCTTCACACACAAAAAAAGGACTGATGGAGTGGCTCAAGGTGTAGGCCCTGAGTTCAAGACCTGGTACCACAAAAAAAGTTGAAAAAAATATATATATATATACATATGTATATATTTAAATATGTCAAAAATATTATGCTGCACCTATAATTGATTTTTTCCATTTTAAATTAACTTATTATTTTACTGGTAGGAGAAAATACTTGATTTCATCAGAAAGATAAAAATCAATAAAAGATTCTTCAATGAAAGATAAATATCCTCAATTATAAATGTATCAAAAATCTGTGTAATATAATTACAAAAAACTATTTCATGTTTATTGTTATTATAGGACACAGAAATATGTGTAGATATGCATAATAATTTTATCAACATGAAAAATATATGTAAAATTTTAATTCAGTTTGAAGTCAGAGCTATTATTTTATATTTAACAGAATATAAAGAACATGAAGCATATGTGGCTTTAAATATCATTAGTACTGAAGCAATAGAAAACTAAAGTGGTAACAATCTATCAGCTGAAAGTTTGAAAGTGAAGAATGCAACAAATGATCATATCTTTCCTCCTCTAGGAGCAATTAAGTGGGAAAATCAAAAAAGATTTAATTGTATCACACATCTTAATGGTCATTATAAAAATATGAAACTGCATATAATTAAGCACTTGACTTTCGGATCCTATGACTTGAAGTATGTCCTCAATGTCAATGACAAGAGGGAAATTTTGTAGTGATATATTTGTTTTGTGAAAAAATAACAAATTTTAGGTAGAAAACTAGGCAATCTTTTTAAGCTGAGAATGTTTATTGTAAATTAACCTTGTTTCCTTAAAAAGAGGTCTCCCTTTAAATTTTAGTAGTTTGATTTTTTTCCTTATGTCTGAATTATTAACTCGAATTAGAAAAACATGCTACTTTTGGTTCAAAGAAATTTTCAAAATGAAGAAATCATTCTAATACTATAGTAAATTAGACTGCTTTTAGATTTTGATTAAGAACCCTACCACACTTATAGCTTATTGACACAACCAGCATGCTTTCTGCCCAAAAAAGGCAGCATCGTGCATTGTGATAGTGGATGTGACTCTTAAAAGTTCATTATTCTTCAGCATTTTGTGGGAAATAAAGGGGATGGGGGGAAGTAAAACTGATTGTGACTTTTGACAATTATTAGTTAGAAAAAGGAGGTAACAATTGCCAAAAAAATCACAAAAGTGAGCATGTTACCTGGCTATGACAAAGAGCACACAACTGACACCCAAGTAAGCCAGCAGAATATACATCCAGATATCAGGGGAGAGAGGATTCAGGAAGGAGAAGACGCCTGGGTTTGTACCATTGGGCTTGCGGTACAAAATACTTATTCCAAGTGTCATAAAGGGCTTGGAAAAGTCGATGACCTTCTCTCTAACGTAGGTAATGGCCAGTGGAGCAACGGCAAGGTCAGCTTTCTGCAGAGAGAAACATAAAAAAGAAAAAAGCTAAAAGAAAATCGGTCCTAAGTCACAAGAAAAATCCAGCAACTACACAAACATTTTACACATGAGCATTTTTTTCATAGTGCTTATGGTACAATTGAAAGCATTCCTCACTGTGAAGTATCTGATTTACTCTGCTACTTATTTCTGTAGGCCTCCAGATTAGCAAATCAGTGCTTATCAAGATTAGTTATAGAAAGAAAAAACTGTAGAGGATGAAAAGCCTGAAGAAACTTGTACATCCAGGACTTGAATTATTATGCTACTGAGCCTTTTCATAATTGCTGCTATTACATACCTTAAAAATTCATTTAATATCTATTATAATTTTGTAAAACTTTGGTCAAACTCTAGCTGCAATAATAACTATATCAAGCTGTTTACCTGGGAATGAATAAAGATTTTTCTGGTTTCCCCTCCACAGAAGAATACAGTTAAAAAGATTTAGTCTTTAAATAGTTAAAACATCATTAAAACAATTCTGTTTACTCCCCCGTGTTTTGTTTCTTTCCCTCTAATTTGTTTTATATTATTTAATGAAAATCCTTGCAGTCTTGCTTAAATCACGTTAGGAAATGAGTTTTTCAATTTTCACAAAGTTGCTAATTTTCCACGGTAGCTTAAATATGTTAAATTACTAATGCTTTTAACTCAACATGTTACAACCATCTGTTAGGAATGAATTTAATGCTATAATATATTGCAAGAAATGACTATAATATTTTTAAATAACAAAAATATCTATAATAGAAGATGGATTGCTACATTCATTTCATTTTTGATAAACAAAGCTTTCAGAAAATAAATAAAAAATGCCCATCTTTGAAAGCAACAGGAAGAATTACAAAACAACAATGTTAGCTGAATTTTCTTTTCTTTGCCTTGGGCATCACTGAACAACTTTGAGAAGAAACGTCTTTCAGTACTAAGTTTGATGCTTTGAATGTTGGCAGTGTTTGGGAAAGCACAGCACTAAGATGTTTAGAGAGTATTTTTGAGAGAAGGTATGGAGAAAGAAAGATATTTCTTCACAAACTAAGAAGAAAAAATGTCTTTGTAGTTCTGGGGGAGGGGATCAACATATTTCATATTCATAAATCAGGGAAAATAATAATTTCAAAATAATAATTGCTAATATTCCTTAATGATTCTCTCTGAAGAAGATACTGTGTTAAGAACTTCACATGGATTGCCACATTTAATCCTCACATGATCCTACTATAAGTCCTTTTTTCAGAAAAGGAAAATGAAACTTCAAGTAAATGGAAAATGTGTTCATTGTCAG
The DNA here is from genome assembly GCF_047511655.1 of Castor canadensis. Classification (NCBI taxonomy): domain Eukaryota; kingdom Metazoa; phylum Chordata; class Mammalia; order Rodentia; family Castoridae; genus Castor; species Castor canadensis. The sequence goes on from NC_133386.1 coordinate 60,314,482, forward strand.
GAGCACTGACACAGGGTTTCAGTGGAAGTCATTGGACTCTGTTCCCACAACTTAACCATGCCACACATCTCAGAAGGCAGCAAAGGAATCATGGAATAAACACTCATGAATGAATGAATGAAGGAGTTTGTTTGAAAGTAGAGGGCAAAAATATAAAGGCAAGACTAGCAATTGATAGATTACAATCCCTAGAAATTACAGAGTTAACATAGATTCCAAGAAGAGGTCTGAAGAAAGAGAAAGAAGGAAGGAAGTAAAAGATTGAAAAATAAGAAACCTTGTTAGAGAACAAGGGATGATAATTTAAATATGCAAAATATAGGCTAAAAAAATGGACAGTAAGATGTAGTGGTTTGTTCCTGTTTTGGAGGTGAAAATACAGCACAGTTTTAAGTGCCGACTCACTCTGTCATCTCTCTCCTCTTACACATATGGAAAGCAGTATCTCATCACATATGTACACAAAATAAACATGTACATAAATAAACATGTTTAAAAGTGGTGAACTTTTTAAACTAGCAAATAAAATTGTATGTATTTATTGTGTGCAACATGATGTTTTGAAGTATATGTACATTGTGGAATGACGAAATCTAGCTAACTAGCTTACACATTACTTCACATAGTTATCATTGATGGTGAGAACACATAGCTCTTAATACTCTCTTTAATATGGAATGGTAGTTACCAGGAGTTCCTCTAGTGATTGGGGGAGGGGGGAAGGGGCTTTGGGGAAGAAATTTCATTTAGAATGAGTTATGTCCAAAAAATACAGTGTACAATATGGCAACTGTAGTAAATAAAAATTTATTTTCTTCTTGAAAAAATGGTAAATTATTTCAATTCACTACATGTATTAGCAAGTTCATTAAACAATTCAAATAATATATTTAAACTAAAGTACTACATTATTCCAAAAGGGTTTTTCCATAGGCATATATTAGTAGTATTGACTACACATACATCAAATTTCAAATTTACTTAGTATTGCCTAAAATAAAAATTCTATTCCAAATATAAAAGGACAAAAGAACAAACATTAGAAAGCAAAATATTTTCAATTATAAAATTTTAAATAAATAAAATAATAAATCAGTACTTTGAAACAAAATACATGAAATAAATATATAAACATTGTATTTCACCTGTAAGATGGTATATTACTCAGTTATAAAAATAAATGAGCTATCCACCATGAAAAGACGAGGAGCTTTAAATGCATATCAATAAGTGAAAGACTCCAGCCTGAAAAGACTACATATCGTATGATTCCAGCTATATGACATTCTAGAAAAGGCAAAATTATGGAAGTTTTAAAAACAGTAGTGGTTGCCAATGGTTGGTTCATAGGAAGAGAGGGAAAGATGAGAATATAGGGTATAATCATCTTTAAAGTGTTGAAACTATCCTATGGAATACTGTAATGGTGGATACATGGCATTACATATTTACCGAACATCATAAAACTACACAGCACAAAGAGTGAACTCTAATGTAACCTTTGGACTCTATAAATACTGTGTCAGGTAGGGTGGCAGCAATGGGGGAAATTGCACAAGGAGGGTGAAGCATTTACTGGGGGCTGCCAGTAGAAATTCCACTTTCTGCAAAAACTTTCTACAGATCTAATATTTCTCTGAAATTTATTTTTATAACATACTCTTTTACCACATCATCACTTAGTATGTTGAGAATAACACATTTAATGTGCTACATTGGTTGATTAGTTCAAATTTGGCCATTACCAAGACAGATTGATTAAAGATCAGTTATGAAAACAAATAAGTTTTTAATTGCACACTAAAAATATTTTTAAATTAATTTAAGGATTAATCAAGCACTCAACAGTACCTTGAATGATAAAACTGGACATATATTTTTAATGTTTTTTATGAATAAGATCCAACTTCCTAACAAATCTCAAAAAATATGATTTTGAAATCTAATCAAATTGTTACAATAAAGGTATTCATAACAATATTTATAGTATTTTTCCATTAAATATCATGTTATTAAGGACTGAGCAGCTAAAGAAAGAAGCCTAATGTTAAAATGGAATAATCCAAGGTATTTTACCTCAGAAGAGAGAGGTTAATATGATTTAATGGAAAAATATTTAGTAGCTGATCTCTGATTTTAAGGAATAAAATAAACTTGCATTAGAAATTAGCTATTTTTATATCATGTGACCCAAGTCCAACCACATTGCTGTATTTGCCCTAGATCTACAATCCGCTTATAAGGGAGAACATCTAATTTTTGGTCTTCTGAGCCTCATTAACCTCGCTTAAAATGATGTTCTCCAGATCCATCCATTTACTTGCAAATGGTAAGATTTCATTCCTCTTCATGGCTGAGTAAAACTCCATTGTGTATAAGTACTACGTTTTCTTAATCCATTAGTCTGTAGTGGGGCATCTTGGCTATTTCCATAACATAACTATTGTGAATAGACTGTGATAAATATGGGTGTGCAAATGCCTTTGGAGTAATGTGTGTTGCATTCTTTTGGGTATCTCCCCAGTAGTGGCATTGCTGGATCATATGGCAGATCTATGTTTAGATTTTTAAGAAGCCTCCAAATTTTTTCCAGAGTAGTTGCACCAGCTTGCATTCCCACCAGCAGTGTATGAGGATTCCTTTTTCCCCACATCCTTGCCAACACATGTGTTGGAGGTGTTTTTGATGATGGCTGTTCTAACAGGGGTGAGGTGGAATCTTACTGTGGTTTTGATTTGCATTTCTTTTATGGCTAGAGATGGTGAGCATTTTTTCATGTGTTTTTTTGGCCATTTGAATTTCTTCTTTTCAGAAAGTTCTGTTTAGTTCAGTTGCCCATTTCTTAATTGGTTCATTGATTTTAGGAGAGCTTAGTTTCTTAAATTCCCTATATATTCTGGTTATCAGTCCCTTGTCTGATGTATAGCTGGCAAATGTTTTCTACCACTCTGTGAGTGGTCTCTTCAGTTTAGAGACCATTTCTTTTGTTATGCAGAAGCTTTTTAATTTTATGAAGTCCCATTTGTCCATTCTTTCTCTTAGTTGCTGGGCTGCTGGGGTTCTGTTGAGGAAGTCCTTGCCTATACCTGTTACTTCCAGAGTGTTTCTTGCTCCTTCCTGTACTAATTTCAGAGTTTTGGGTCTGATATTAAGGTCCTTGATCCATTTTGAGTTGATACTAGTACAGGATGATAGACATGGATCTAGTTTCATTTTCTTGCAGATGGATAACCACTTTTCTTAGCAACATTTGTTGAAGAGGCTGTCTTTTCTTCATCATATATTTTTGGCACCTTTGTCCTCTATTCTGTTCCACTGGACTTCATGTCTGTCTTTGTGCCAGTACCATGCTGTTTTTATTGCTATTGCTTTGTAATATAGTTTGAAGTCGGGTATTGTGATACCTCCAGCATTGCTCTTTTTGTTGAGTATTGCCTTGGCTATTTGTGGTCTCTTTATCTCAAACTAGCAAAAATGTCTTGTTTTTCTTTTTCTCTTTTTTCTTCTGCAAAATCAGAGAACAGGCAGACTGAACAGTTCCTGCCAGTGGGGAAGGTTGGCACCATTGGGAAGGGAGAGGTGTCATGGAAAGGGAGTAGGAGACTGAATGCGATGCAAAAAAAGTGTGTATACATGCAGGTAAATGCAATAATGGTACCTGTTGAAATTGTTCCATGAATCTGGGGGTGCAGGGGATAAAGGGAAGCAGTGGAAGGGGTGAATTCAAGTATGATATAATTGATACATTATAAGGACATTTGTAAATGCCACAGTGTACCCCACCCAGTACAACAATAAAGGGAAAAAAAAAAGGAAAAAGTTACTGAACAAAGAAAAAGCTACTGAACAAACAAAAATGCCCTTTTTATTCAAAAACAGAATATGAAGGTAAAACAGGTCCTGTCAAGAGGGGAGAAGACATAAGGAAAAGGTAAGTGAGATTTAATATACTGGAAATATTATGTACTCATGTATGAAAATGGCCAAATGAGAATGTTGAAACTTCCAGGAATGGGGATAAGGGGGATAATGTAGAATGATGAAGGGGATAAATTTAACTATGATACATTGTAAGAACTTTTGTAAATGTCACAATGTACCCTCAGTACAACAATAATATAATAAAAAACACATAAAAGAAAAAGAACATTACGAAACAGACAAAAAAAGAGAAAACGCTAGTGAACATTTTTTATAAATCTATTTTAGCAAAATAAAAAGTCATTATATATCATGTGACTATTAGGAAAGAATGTGAGAATTCACTTCTACCTAATTGGGTCAGAGAGCCCCATGCCAAACAATTACACTTGCATTTGCAACTTGAAGAATGATTCTGAACTGGTAAAGTCCTGAAAAGGGAGTATGAAGCAGCAGCAAGTAGGAACATCACCATCTTAGCTAGTTTTAAATGTGTCCTTTATGAGCCAAGAACTGTGCTATATTTTTTGCCCTCATCACCATCATTAAGCCTAACAAAAGCTCTACTAAATTTTTAGTGTGATTTCTTTTTCACAAATGAAAAAAGCAGCAAAACGGTTAACATGAAAGATGAAAATATAAGAAAGTATGGCTCTGAAGGTGACTTAACTATATTCATTTCCCACTAGTTTTCTGTACATTGCAATCATTTTGCCACTGTGCTGGTTTTGTATTTCCTTGCCTCAAATGATCTCCCCTTTTCTCTGCAATCCAAATTCTCTAATACACATATGTGGTTCTTTTCCTCCTGTGCAGTCTTCCTTCAACATTTTGTCTACATTTTAATTTCTCTTCAGCTTTTTTCACAGCATTTATAAATAGAATCAAATTATTTCTTAATATTTTAAATGTAAGCAGCCAATATGAAATGAGAGATTTGAATGTACATGTATTGCAATCATATTGTTCCATTCCAATGAGGGTCTAAGTACTTTATAACCTACAGCCGTTCAATCTAATCAAAGCACAAAGCTCTGAACTGAGGGAACGGTAAAGTATTCCTCCCTGGAAAGTTCACAAAGTTATAAGCTAGTTTATTAAATTAATCAGTATTAATTTAATATTCTAACATTCTATGTGAAATGCTGCCAAATTGTCTTTTTCATCTTTGTGATCATATTGAATCCAACATCCCTAAGGCACTGGACAAAATCTGACACCAAGGACTTGCCTGATAAATGTTTGCTGAATACAGTTTTGATTTAACTTATTAAAACTTTTCAACAGGATTAAAAGCAAACAACTTGGAGAATTTTAAATAACCTTTTTTTCCTGGTAATAGTCTAGAAATAAAATTTATTTCTGTATTAATATAACCCGAAGATAAGTAACCATCTATAGAGAAAAGAATAATTTGTTTTACAGTTATATACCAATAGCAATCTATTGATTTAAGTCTCATATAACAATGGAAAAATATTAAATAAATTATACCTAAATCAGATAACAAGGCATATTTAATAAATGGCACAATGACTCTGATTTTGATTATATTGTGGAAACACTCTTTATGAAATCTCAAGAACCAATGAACACAATGGTCTTATTTTATATAACACAGTCTTATCAGTGAAACACTTTATGCATATTTCTGAAAATTCGTGTAACTTAACACTGGCAAACAAATTGTAAATATTGTTTTCTTGTCCATGATGTTGTAAAATGCTTAATAAATCAGGTAAAATCAAATAGTGAATGCTTATGAATAAATTGGTAATATTTTATCAAACTTAGCTAAGATATTTAAGACAGTCAATTTTGCATATTAATTTTAATATCACATGTAAGCAATACCATGTTTTCCTAAACTCTCTACAATGTCAGAGTGATGTGAACAAATACTTTACCTCTGTGCACTTGCAGTGACTACTGCCTATATGGCATGTCACTTCTATCATTACCAACCTAGCTGGCTTCCAACTGATCTCCTACTTACATTTTCTTGTCCAACCAGACCTGTTCTCCATACAAAAACCTTAAAGGTCTTTCTAAAACACACAAAAGACTATTACTTCCTGCTCAGAACTGTCCAATAACTTCTAGTACACATAAAATAAAATAAAAATTTACACTCTTCATCTTGATATAAAAGGCACTACAAGACACAGCCTCTGGATACTTCATCATCATCAATTTCATCACTTTCCCTGTCTCTCTGGCTGCCTCTGCCTAGAAAAACTTACCCTTCATATCTCCACCTGGCTGATTCTCTCATTACCTTTATGTGTTTGTTTCAATGTCAGTTACTCAAAGTAGTCCTTCATGATCACTCATTCTATCCCTCTTATCTTCTTGCCATGCTTTTGCTTTCTTCACAAGGTGTGTCATGAACAGAAATCACATCACTTGTCAGTCTCTTTCCACTATATTATCAGTACCTTTTAAGTATCTATTTTGTCCAATTCTGTATCTCCTTTGCCTAATATGGTGTCTAGCACAGAGTATTCATTACATAAATGCTTTTAAATGAATGAATGAAGTTATCACTATTGCTAATTTTACACTCTAAACTCCCTCCTTTAACTTTACAGAAGAGGGAATTGTTGAGGTTTGTCTTTTAACTGATTTTTCTCCCAGGGACATCATTTATATTAGTGGTGTCTCATTTATGTTGTTAAGACCACACAGAAACAAAGATGGGGGCATTTACTTTCATTTACTTCATCCCTCCAACCACCTCTATAAAGTCAGTCCACTGTTTCTGCAAGTCTTTTCTCTGGCTACATGAAAGAGATATTGGATCATATGAATAACACTGGAGTATATAAAGGAAGAAAAATTAAAAAGCAGTGAGATTTTCCATGAGAATGTGTTCTAATTTTTGGCACAATAGGTAAAAGTATTAATTGTTAAAATATTTCAAAATCAAAATATCTGTGAAAAAATGGGTTTTAATTATTACAATAAACAAAATTACCTCATAAAATTATGTTAATAGTTACTAGGTGTTTAATTTTTTTATGTGATTAAAGTTACATTTCAAAATGAAAAAATATCAAAATTCCATAAATTATGTAGGATATATGCTACACAAAACTAGTATCTTTTTGTTGGTTTATGAAATCTAAGTTAATATTTTAAAATATGTCCTTTATTCCTTTTCACCCAACCAGTTATCACATAGTATACAGTGAAAAGTAGACAATTGAGTTATAAAACACAGGGATTTCTCTCACACTAGTAAATCTTTTTTTATTATTTTACCATTTCGTTTTTACATGTACTCACATGTGTACACATTTTTGGGCTACCTCCTCTGCTCCTTCTGGGAAGAACCTATTCTACTCTCTTGTTCTCTGATTTTGTTGAAGCAAAAACATAAAAGATGGTAAGAAAGACATAGCATTTTTGCTAGTTTGAGATAAAGATAGCTATATAGAGAGTTTCTTAGAGTTGTTTCCATGCACATGTATATTATAACCGCATTGGTTCATCTCTACCAGACCTCTTCACTACTCCCTAGTCCCCTTCTCATAGTGGCCTCTGCCAGTTTAAGATTACTATATTAGCTCCTCTACGCTGAGCACATCAACCACATTCAAGTTTTAGGTTTCCTTCCCTTTCCCTATTTCTCCTGTACATGCTTTCCCCTTTCATACTAAATCTTGAATAGGAGAAATTAGAAAAAAAAAAAGCACATCAATAGTAGATTGAGCTGCTGTTTTAGTAGCTTTACTTTAATGCATAAGTAAACCTGTGAATAATTCCAAGTGATATTGACTATGTCTACCAAACTTTCCATTGATGACAGGATGAAAAATGAACTTCTCAAGAGGCAAGCCTTCAGAAGGGCCCTGGCTTAGAGATCTTCCTAGAGTTAGGGTGTTTTTGTTGTTATTGCCACTGTTCTGTTTTATCTTCTAAAAATATGATTTTCTTGAGCACTATAAATTATGTGGTTCATAAGTATTAATATTTGGACACTATTGTTTTTCTATTAATGTTTTTTCTTTCCCTATATTTACATAGTATATCTTCATGCTTTGATGCTAGCTGAGTTAGTTAACATCCCTAGAAAAAACATGTACCCAGAAATTGAGATGCTTTTTATTTATAGTTTCAAAAATGAAGTTTTATTTAAAAATAATCTGAGATTATATCATAATCCAAAATAGAATTTAGGATATATATTATTCCCCAGTATAGCACTGAATTAAACAATGGTGTCTCTGACATTTTCTGTTTTTCATTTTGGGTGCTAATACATAACTCATTCAAAGATAATTATCATCTTTTGATATCACATTTAAGTAAAAAAATATTCTACCAAAGATAATCATCTACAATGAGAAATATTCTGTTTCATAATTATCATAGTTATATTTAAACATACATAAAACATAAGAAAAAAGAACAATGTTACTCAAAGGTATTGCTATTTTCATCAAACAATATTTGAGGAAAAAAGAGATAAATGAATTATTGAAATGAGTTTATATGCAAATTTTCAAAACAATTAGAACTCAAAATGTTACATAAAAATCTCAGGTTATTATTTGAACTTTTAAAACATTCATGTAATTTTTGTTACTGATTTAAAGTTATTTCACCTATATATTTTCTGCTTACTCTATTTGAAATTCCCAGTTTAAATGCTATGGAACCATAACCCATGGACCAAGAAACAACTACTAGCACTAAGATGGATGATTTTAAACTGCCAGAATCTTTTTCATTGGAACCTCAAACTTACAATTCTGATCTAGTAAATAAACCCTTCTTGGAGGGAGCACTGTTTTTTGCTCTCTCTCTTGTTGGAACGAGCTTTCTCTCTTGCTCCTGGTTATTACTGAACCTATCTGGGCTTAATTGGAGGAGACTGGAGATTCAGAAAAGACACAGGATAGACAGACAGAAAGTACAGTCAGGTGTGTTGGGCGCTTGGGTGGAGATACCCAACCCTCATTGCTTCTTTTCTCTATCTTTATTCTTTAAGGCTTTACTCCTTGCAGTTCTTTAAAACCTTGCTTCTAAAGTCTTCTTTCAAACCTCTTTCCTTAGATTCGCACAGTCCCATGTTTTCTCTTAGCCTATCTTTAGCTTAATTGTTCTTCTCTTTTTTTTTAAATCATAGAATAAATCTCTTCAATTTTTTTTATTCTTTTATTCACATGTGCATACATTGTTTGGGTCATTTCTCCCCTCCATCCCCCTCCCCCACTCTCTTCCCTTTTCCCCCCTCAGTTTCACGCAAGTCCTGTTCTGCCTTTATCACTAGTTTTGTTGAAGAAAAGAGACAAGCCTAACAAGGAAGACAAAGTGTTTTTGCTAGTTGAGTTGAGGATAGCTATACAGAAATATTCCTAGCATTGCTTTTGTGTACACATGCTATGACCCATGTTGATTCATCTCTAACTGATCTTTACCCTAGTTACTGATCCCCTTCTCATGATAAGCACTGTTGTTTTAAGGTTTCTGTATTAGCTCCTCTGGAGTGGGGACATCAAACGCTTAAGATGTAAATGAACTCTACAAGGAGAATTACAAACTCCTGAAGAGAGAGATCAAGGAAGATTACAGAAGATGGAAAGATCCCCCGTGCTCATGGATCAGTAGAATAAACATAGTAAAAATGGCTGTATTACCGAAAGCAATCTACATGTTTAATGCAATTCCCATCAAAATCCCGATGACATCACAGAGATAGAAAAATCTACTCTAAAGTTCATTTGGAAACACAAGAGACCACAAATAGCAAAGGCAATACTCAGCAATAAAAGCAATGCTGGAGGTATCACAATACCTGACTTCAAACTATATTACAAAGCAATAGCAATAAAAACAGCATGGTACTGGCATAAAAACAGACATGAAGACCAGTGGAACAGAATAGAAGATCCAGATATGAATCCACACAACTATACCCACCTCACTTTTGACAAAGGTGCCAAAAATATACGATGGAGAAAAGACAGCCTCTTCAACAAATGTTGCTGGAAAAAGTGGTTATCCATCTGCAAGAATCTTAAAGTCTTTTGTCCCTAGGCTTGCAGCTTTTCTTTAACATTCTTTCTTTAGATTTCTTAAAGCCTCAGTGCTCAAACATGCAAAGCCTCGGTCCTCTATCTTGTACTGTCCCATGTTCTCTTTGGCTTTTCTTTACCTTCTAAAGCCTATGTTAAAGTTCTTTCTTTTGGCTTTGCTTTCCTAAGGAAGGCCTAATGTTAAATTTCTCAGAGCAGACTTTCTATCCACCCCTCTTTACCCATTCTTTTCCCCTTGGCAATTCTTTTCCCTTCAGTAATTCTTTTCCCTTCTAAAAGCTTTCCACATCAAAATGTCCAAAGCAAAAGCCGAAGCCCCAAAGACCCTCCAAGCCAAAAGTAAAAGCCAAAGGCAAAAAGCAAAACACCCAGCCCTCCCTCAGGGCCTTTTGTAAACAGCAACAAACAGGGTGGAGCAGAGGCTCTTGGGGAGGGTGTGACATTGTAACAGGAGAAACCTGTGTTCCTGTTTCTGTGAATGCAAGCTTAGGAGACACAGCTGTTCTGCTTTTTTCTGTTCATGGCCTGGGCTGTGCCTATCTTGGCCTACAGGTAAAAGCAATTAAGCTACATCTTGCCTTGCTTATGTACAGTTCTCATAGGTTTTTCATAATCTGCTCTCCACACCTTCCTTCAGCAGATAATAGATTGTGTGTTGAATTCCCAGGGTCTATTTTTAAAAGCAGAGAGATGATCATGGCTGTCAAAAAATAATGCTATAAATATTCCCATGATAAGATTACTTTAAATTTAGATCTTAATTAAGTTGTGATATTTATTTAGAATATTTGTCACAATAACAAACAAAAGATTCTAAAGTATGAACCAGGCCTAGGGCAAAGTTGTTTATGAAAATCTCATTTCTCAATGCTCACAAGCAGCACAAGGAAGATTAACAGGGAAACAAATAATCACAAAGGTCGAAGTATTTCATTTGATATACATGTAAGTGCAGTTGTGTGACAATTTTATTGACTTGTCCAATTCTTGGTCTAATCTGAGAATTTGCATTAATTCTGCAAACACTGGAGTTGAAATGGGGCTATCATACAAACAATCCACAAATGGCAATTACAGAAAATGCCCTGTACACACCAGGCAAAGTGGCAGGCATTATAATCCATTTTATAGCACATCAATTCTTAATTTCTGGATTTTTAAGAACTCTGCTGAGGTATTTACTCATCAATATAAAAGAAATAAGATTTAGTGGGTGATCAACACTTTTGATCCATAGAAGCAAACTCAAAGATGCTCCCAGATCACCCCTCCACTCTGTCAGCTAAAACATAAATAAACATTAGATAATTTCCCTATGTAGCATCTTTATCCTTACATAATCATTTGTTAGGCTTATTTAAGCACTATAAAGAAAAAAAATGTAACAAGATTTGTAAACACTTTTTGTTCCATTGACCAGTGAAGCTTCCAGAAACTGCAGTATTAAATCAAGTTTTGTAAAGGTTTAATTATAATCATGCTATTGAATATTTGTTAGAACTTTTGAAAAATGAGAGAATATAAAATCTTGACATCATGATTCGATTCACCAATTTAGTATTGAATAGCCACTGACTTATTCAATAAATATGTATTATTGCAAGATTGCTCTGATATAGAAACCATTCTGTATGCTCATAATATGGGTGAAGCTAGATAAAGTGTAGGAGACAGACCTTAACATGAAACACTCAGGTAAAGCATGCTCTGAATGAAAATAAAGCAAAGTGAGAGGATCAGAGTAACTAAGGATATAAGAAAAATTGATTTTTTAAAATGGGACAAAGGAAACCTCTGTAAGGTCCTGATATTGAGTTCCAACTTCAACTGAATTTGTGGCAGCCCTGTGGGGGTCTAAGCAATGAGGTCCCCTGACACAGGAAACTAGGGGTTACAAGGGTTATGAGGTAGCGGCAAACTGGGTAAGCATGAGGGGAAACTTGCACATTTTTAACTCTCCAAATTTCCTCCCACCTCAACTGTCCTTTCCCTCCTCTCCAGAAACAATATAGATTCACAGAAAGAAACTACAACAGTAGACAACAGATAGCAGATTTCAGAAAAGAAAATTGTATCATTGTACTTCTCATTGCTATGTCTCAGTATGTTTTTCCTACGAAAATGAAACAATGACATTTAGGTTTACCCTCTTATCTTATAAATGTGGCCTCTATAAATTTTGTTCAAATTTAGGTGCAAGTAAACTATTTGTGCATTTATAATTGTTTAAAAACATACTACCTATAAGGCAAATATTTGAGAAAAATATCATACCTGTGATGTAGTAACTTAGCATTATGTATTTAAAAATAAAGACAAACAAAAATGATTAAACACATTGAACACAGAGTATATGACTTTTCTACCTCACCTATGTCTTTTCACAACTTCCCCCCAAAAGCTCTCCCCTTGATTAATTAAAACAACTTCATGGTTTTCTGCAAATATAACTGACAAACACTAGTTTCCTTTCATCATATTTAATTTTTCTGATTGTCCAGGTATAACAATTGAGATATAACTAATTCACTTGTTAATAAAATTAATGTGATTTTTATCTCTGTTTTTTAGATTTTTTCAGTGTATCAGTATTTATAAAATGATATTGCAGATAAATTTGAATATATATATTTCTAAAGAAATCAAGCAAAAATATTTCTAAAAGTAATTGCTACAGTTGAATTTTTTATGTCTTAGAAAACATTTCTAACAATAATTGATACCGTATCAATTATTATTCTAATTATTATTCTAATTTTTATATATTAGAAAATTGTATGCAAAAAAATAAGAAAAAGGTGTATAAGACAAGGGTTAGAATTTCTATTAATTATATAGTCCTAATTCTCGCTTCCTTTCTGTCCTTTCCCTCACTGCCTTCCTTATTTCTTTACTTTCATCATTCTCTTTCCTTCTTTTCTTTCTTTACTCTCCCCTAAAACCAAAGATTTTTTTTTATTTTTTAAACCTTACAAACTAAAATTGAATGTCTAACAGCATGGATAGAAGAATTTAGCATAGATCATAGCAAAGAACTCTTCTATTGAATGAAAATGACCACTTAACCATTCCAGCCTGCAGGAGCTTTGGATATATTTGTATCACTTAACTCTGGAATGTCACACATAAAGTTTTAGAAATAATTCTAAGTTCAGAAACAAGTTGATATGCAAGGTTTTTCCTCCAAGATACTCTGTGATCTCTACTTGTAAATAGCCATGTACTCCCCCAAAAGAATGGTTGAATAAATCAGAGTGTAGCAAGAAGGAATCATTATGCATGCACTGTCAAACAGCATTTTCTGATTTTTCCAATTAAATAAAGTGGACACTGAAAATGTCAAGTGAATTAGAACCATGTAATGTCAAACATTAATTCAATTAAATAAAAACATACTAAGAAAGGAAATGATAAAATAAATGCATCTTGAAATATACTAATCAATCATATATAAAAAATCTCAAATTTGAGCAAGTAAAGTGTAATGGATAAATAAATAAAACTACTATAAGACGCTTGGGTACATGAATATACTATTGGTTAGATAACTGATGTTATTAAGAAATCTAATGTTTTATTATGAAAATGACAGCATGTTGGTTTCTTTTAGTGAAAAATACTGGAATACATACATATATTTCATAAAATGTTGTCTAGATTGCTTCAAAATAGCAGAAGTGGAAAGGAAGCTGGTGGAGGTAGAAATGAATTCAGATTGGCCACAAATTTATAATTCTAAAAGCTTGGTATATGGAACTCACTTTCTTTTTCTAGTTTCACATGTTGAAAAGTTCTACAATATAATGTTTAAGAAGTATAGAATCAATAATGGAAATATATCTAGCAAAATGTTAATAGCATTTGTCTCTAGCTAGTGGGATTATAATTGTTCTTTTATTTTATAATTTGTATAATGACATAATATTCTCTATTTTAGTAAGGGAACACATTACCAAATTCAGATGCTATGCCATCTAAATGGATGTATTCTACCTTCAAAACTTTCTTTAATCAAATAAAACAATAATTAGCAATAAAATGAATCCATACAATTTCTACAGTCATTATATTTAAGGATATAAATATTGAGATACAAAAAGTTTTATTTGGCCTAGGCTTATAGATTCACTTCAGTACAAAAACAACTCTTCTGAAATTAAAAAATATATATATTACTAACAGATGAAATGGTAAGTAGTTAAAAGAATTATTTCGTTTTTAGTTTCCAAATGCAGCCAATATATTTCATACTTTGAGAACAAAGATAAATAAGCTTTCTTTCCATAAATATATTTTAACCTGACCAGTTCAGATAGAAGCTCTACTATCAAAGATTAAACACAAAAAAAGTTGGAGGGAGGATCCAAGATGGTGACTAGACTGCAGAAGCAAACAGTGTGATCCCCCTAAATCAAAAATTTTGCTGAGACACTGGAGCCACATGTGGCAGAAAAAAAGCACCAAGATGAATCATGGCTTTGACACCCTGAACCCCCAGTGTGTACAAAGTTTCTTCATGCCGTGTTACACTGAGAAAACAGTAGGGTTCTTGCACCACCAGATGCCAGCTCCAAGTCTCTTGGGAGACATCCAGCAGATCAACAGGTGAGGAAATAAGCACCCTGCCGTACCCCCACAGCCACCACTGGGATAAACCAGCACAGCTCCTTAGATAGACTGACCCACCACCAAGCAAAAAAAAAAAAAAAAAAAAGCTGAATAATAAACAAGGAACTGAAAAGGAACATGCAGCATAGGGGGAGGGGAGCTCTAAGTGCACCAGAGAAGAGGGGAAGGACAAGGAGCTGACCTCTGTCTGAATTTACAGTAAACAAAGACTGGAGAGGCAGATGGGCTGACACTGGGCTGGTGATAGGCTGCTGCCTGAAATAAGGAAGACAGTGGTCTACAAAGCTCATCTCCTGAGCCAGTGAGCAACATCCAAAGTCAAATGATGTTGCAAAATTGAAAAACAATCAACAAACCAGCATAACATGCTGACAGCAGGGAGCTGGCTAACGGATCTCTGACCTTGCCCCAGAGAAAGGGGTGAGGCAAAGAAACAAGCCCCCAGTAAACCAACACAGAGGAGACCCAACTCCAAAGCAGTATGGCTGGTGAACCACAATGCTGATCTCCAGAAGCTGAAGACAAGCCACACCTCACTGAGGGAGGAGCTGACTAAGCAACTGCCACTGAAAGACAGGAAAAAAAACTGGCAAATCTCCCCAACCACCTGGTGAGACTAAGTCACAGCTTCTGCTTAAATACCAACACCAGGACTGGATGCTGAAGGAGTAACACCAGAACTACTAAGACTGAAATTCTATCGTTCTTGAACCTGGAATTTGTTTTAAGTGTTTGTTTGTTTGTTTGTTTTGTTTCTCTTTTGCCCACCACCTCTCCCTGTTCATTTCTTTAGTTTTCTTTTTTCTGGATTTCTTTGTTTTGTTAGTTTTACTTTTGTAAGTTAGCTAATACTATATTACGCACAGACAAGGCAGAAACAGTGTGAAGTAGAGTGATGGGAAGACGAAAAAGGGATGGAAACAATTCTCCCACCCCAAAATAAATTAATACAGGATTCAGAGGGAAATGAAGAAAACAGATACCCAGTTCCAGAGTCCAACAAAATAAAGACAAACTATGCTAAGGAATGCAACAAAACCCACAAGAACAATCTGAAAGAAGAAATCTTGCAAACAATCAATGAGAATTTCATGGAAATGTTACTAGACACAGCCAACCAAAATGTACAAAAGGCACTCAAGAAATTCCAAGAAAACAAAAATAAAGAAAATGAGAAGACACAAAAACAAATAAATGAACTCATAGGAGCCCTAAATAAACACCAAAGTGAAACAGAGAACACCATAAATAGAGAAATAAATGAATTAAGGACAAAAATTGACAATATTAAAGAGGAAGTGACCCATGATATGGAAAAACCTCAGAAAAAAGAATGAAACAGGAATACAAAAGACAAGGAAAGGACACTACAGCAGACCAGAACAAGCTGAAGACAGAAAATCAGAACTTGAAGATGAAATGGAAATTAAAGAAAAACTGAAGAGCTATTAGTCAAACAACTCAAGACCTGTGAAAGGAATATGCAAGAACTCACTGACTCCATCAAAACACCAAACCCGAGAATCATGGGCATTGAAGAAGGAGAAGTGGTGCAAGCAAAAGGAATTTGTAATATATTCAACAAAATAAGAACAGAAAATTTTCCAAATCTAGAGAAAACTATGCCCATTCAGGTACAGGAAGCCACCAGGACACCAAACAGACTTGACCAAAATAGAACTACCCCATGACATATTATCCTTAAAACAACAAGCACAGAAAATAGAGAAAGAATATTGAAAGCTGTAAGAGAGAAAAAACAAATAACATACAAAGGTAAATCCATCAAAATCATTGTAGATTTCTCAACAGAAACTTTAAAAGCAAGAAGATCATGGAGTGAGGTATTCCAGCACTGAATGAAAATAACTTCAACTCTAGGATACTCTACCCAGCAAAACTATCATTCAAAATAGATGGAAAAAAAAAAGTCTTCCACAATAAACAGAAACTAAAACAATATATGACCACCAAGCCACCACTATAAAAGATTCTTAAAGGAATGAAAGAAGAAAATGCACACAGAAAATGAAAGCAAACAAAACCATGAAAGGACAGGCAGTACCACACCACAGGAGAAGAAAGGGCAAGAAAGTAGAGAGTAACATTGATTCAGCTGCACACAATCAAACCATTAAACAACAAAACCAACTAAATGACAGGAATCACCACATACATGTCATTACTAAAACTGAATGTTAATGGACTTAACTCCCCCATCAAAAGACACCACTTGGCAAACTGGATTAAAAAGGAAGATCCAACAATCTGTTGCTTACAGGAGGCCATCTCATCAACAGAAACAAGCACTGGCTTAGGGTAAAAGGCTGGAAGAAGATTTACCAAGTCAATGGCCCCTGAAAACAGGCAAGAGTAGCAATACTGATCTCAGAAAAAGTAGACTTCAAACTTACATTGATCAAATGAGATAAAGGACACTCCATACTAATAAAAGGGGAAATACACCAAAAAGAAATAACAATTATCAACTTATATGCATCCAATGTCAATGCACCCAATTTCATCAAACATACTCTGAAGGACCTAAAAATATATATAAACTCCAACACAGTGGTAGTAGGAGATTTTAATATCCCCCTATGACCTATAGATAAGTCATTCAAACAAAAAATCAATAAAGAAATTCTAGAACTAAATCACATCATAGATCAAATGGACCTAGCTGATGTCTACAGAATATTTCATCCAAATTCTGCACAATATACATTCTTCTCAGCAGCCTGTGGAACCTTCTCCAAAATTGATCATATCTTAGGGCACAAAGCAAGTCTCAGCAAATATAAGAAAACAGAAATAATCCCATGCATTCTATCTGATCACAATGCATTAAAACTAGAACTCAACAATGAAAACAACAGTAAAAAACATGCAAACCATTGGAAGCTGAACAACACATTGCTCAATGATCAATGGGTCATTGGTTAAATAAAAGAGAAAATTAAAAGGTTCCTGGAAGTTAATGAAAAGGAAAACATGACCTACTGGAACCTATGGAACAAAGCAAAGGCAGTCCTAAGAGGAAAGTTTATAGCCATGCATGCATATATTAAAAAGACAGAAAGATCTCAAATCAATGATCTAATGCTACATCTCAAACTCCTAGACAAACAAAAACAAGCAAATCCCAAAACAAGCAGAAGGAAGGAAATAATAAAAATAAAAGCTGAAATCAATCAAATAGAAAGAACAAAAAAAAATACAAAGAATCAATGAAACAAAAAGCTGGTTCTTTGAAAAAATAAGTAAGATTGACAAACCTCTGGCAAACCTGATTAACATGAGGAGAGAAAAAACCCAAATCAGTAAAATCAGAAATGCAAAAGAAGAGATAATAACAAACACCACAGAAATCCAGGAACTCATCAGAGACTACTTTGAAAACCTATATTCTAATAAATTTGAAAATCTTGAACAAATGGACATATTTCTAGATACTTATGACCATCCAAAATGAACCAAGAGTATATTAATCACCTGAATAGATCTACAACACAAAATGAAATTGAAGCAGCAATTGAGTCTCCCAAAAAAGAAAAGTCCAGGACCTGATGGATTCTCTGCTGAATTCTATCAGAACTTTAAAAAAGAACTAATACCAACCCTCCTTAAACTGTTCTGTGAAACAAAAAGGGAAGGAACAACTGCCTAACACATTTTATGAAGCCAGGATTACAATCATCCCAAAACCAGAAAAAGACACCTACAAAAAAGAGAATTATAGACCAATCTCCTTAATGAACACTGATGCAAAAATCCTCAATAAAATAATGGCAAACCGAATCCAACAACACATCAGAAAGATCATTTACCACGACCAAGTCAGCTTTATCCCAGGGATGCATGGGTGGTTCAACATATGCAAATCTATAAATGTAATACAGCACATTAATAGAAGCAAAGACAAAAACCACTTGATCATCTCCATAGCTGCAGAAAAAGCCTTTGACAAGATCCAACACCACTTCATGATAAAAGCTCTAAGAAAACTAGAAACAGAAGGAAAGTACTTAAACATTGGAAGGGCTATATATGACAAACCTATAGCCAACATCATACTTAATAGTGAAAAACTGAAACCATTTCCCCTAAATTCAGGAACTAGACAAGGGCACCCACTCTTCTCACTCCTATTCAACATAGTACTGGAATTCCTAGCCAGAGCAATTAGGCAAGAAGAAGAAATAAAATGAATACAAACAGGTAAAGAAACTGTCAAAAATATCCCTATTTGCAGATGATATGATCCTATATCTTAAAAACCTAAAAAAACTCTACCCCAAAACTCCTAGACACCATCAACAGCTACACCAAGGTGGCAGGACACAAAATCAACTTACAAAAATCATTAGCTCTTCTATACACCAATAATGAACAAACTGAAAATGAATATATGGAAACAATTACATTTACAATAGCCTCAAAAAAAATACCTAGGAGTAAACTTAACAAAGGATGTGAATTACCTCTAAAAGGAGAACTACAAACCCCTGAAGAAAGAGATTGAGGAGAACTACAGAATGTGAAAAGATCTCCCATGCTCATGGATTGGTAGAATCAACATAGTAAAAATGGCTGTACTACCAAAAGCAATCTACATATTTAATTCAATTCCCACCTAAATCCCAATGACATTCATCACAGAGATTGAAAAATCTACCCTAAAGTTCATTTGGAAACACAAGAGACCACGAATAGCCAAGGCAATACTCAGCAAAAAGAGCAATGCTGGAAATATCACAATACCTGACTTCAAACTATATTACAAAGCTATAGCAATAAAAACATATGGTTCTGGCATAGAAACAGACATGAAGACCAGTGGAACAGAGTAGAGGACCCAGATATGAATCCACACATCTATGCCCGCCTTATTTTTTGACAAAGGAGCCAAAAATATACATTGAAGAAAAGACAACCTCTTCAACAAATGTTTCTGGGAAAAATTGTCATCAGTCCATAAAAAACTGAAACTAGATCCATGTTTATCATCCTATTCTAATATCAACTGAAAATGGATCAAGGACCTAAATATCAGACCTGAAACTGTGAAGTTTGTACAGGAAAAAGGAAGGAATACTCTAGAAGTAACAGGTATAGGCAAGGACTTCCTCAATAGAACCCAGCAGCTCAGCAACTAAGAGAAGGGATGGACAAATGGGACTTCATAAAATTAAAAAGCTTCTGCATGACAAAAGAAATGGTCTCTAAACTGAAGAGACCACCCACAGAGTAGGAGAAAACATTTGCCAGCTATACATCAGACAAAGGACTGATAACCAGAATATACAGGGAACTTAAAAAACTAAACTCTCCCAAACTCAATTAACCAATAAATAATGGGCAACTGAACTAAACAGAACTTTCTCAAAAGAAGAAATTCAAATGGCCAAAAAACACATGAAAAAATGCTCACCATCTCTATCCATAAAGGAAATGCAAATCAAAACCACAGAAAGATTCCACCTCACCCCTGTTAGAATAGCCGTCATCAAAAACACCACCAATAACATGTGTTGGTGAGGATGTGAGGGAAAAGGAACCCCCATACACTGCTCGTGGGAATGCAAGCTGCTGCAACCACTCTGGAAAAAAATTTGGAGGCTTCTTAAAAATCTAAACATAGATCTGCCATATGATCCAGCAATCCCACTCCTGGGGATATACCCAAAGAAATGTGACACAGGTCACTTCAGAGGTGCCTGCATACCCATGTTTATTGCAGTGCTATTCACAATAGTTATATTATGGAAATAACCAAGATGCCCCACTACAGACGAATGGATTAAGAAAATGTAGTACTTATACATAATGGAATTTTACTCAGCCATGAAGAGGAATGAAATCTTATCATTTGCAAGTAAATGGATGGAACTGGAGAACATCATCGTGAGCGAGGGTAGCCAGGCTCAGAAGACCAAAAATCGTATGTTCTCTTTCATATGTGGACTTTAGATCTAGGGCAAATACAGCAATGCTTTTGGACTTGGGTCACATGCTAAGGGGAGAGCACATTTGGGAGGTATGGGGATAGGTAGGAAACCCAAAACTTGGAAGTGTCTGATGTCCCCACTGCAGAGGAACTAATATAGAAACCTTAAAGCAACAGAGGTCAATATGGGAAGGGGATCAGGAACTAGTGAAAAGGTCAGGTAGAAATGAATCAACTTTAGTTGTAACACACTTGTGCATGGAAGCAATGCTAGGAATCTCTCTATATAGCTATCCTTATCTCAACTAGCAAAAAATGCTTTGACTTTTCTGTTATTACTTATGTCTTCTCTTCAACAAAATTGGAAAAAAAGGGCAGAACAGGTTCTGCCTGGAAGTGAGGTGGGTTTGGGGGGAGACAGAGGGAGCAGGGTGCAGGGGGGAGAAATGACCCAAACAATGTATGCACATGTGAATAAAAGAATAAAAAATTTACAAAAAAATTAAACACTATATTGGAGAAAATGTTTTCTACTATATTTGAAGCTAACAATTATTATCCTTCTCATATATTCGTGTAGTTACTCCAGGAATAAGAGGAAACAATAATCAACTGGATTATCTTTCCATTGAGATGTAGAAATAAGACTTGTAGCAAAAACAAAATTCTAAAACTATTAAATATTCATGATTTCAGAAGGTAGTTGTGATTCCTTCAATGATTTAAAAAGTTCACAAAAGTCTATCCCACAATAAAGTAATGTAAATTTTTAATTTCTGAACTGTAAAATAATATGACAGAATCTATCAATCAGTATTTACTGGTAGACTACGCACAGTAGGGATGCAGAGGCATTTGAATATGGTGCATCCCAGAGCTTAACAGGACTTTTTGAAGTAAGAAATACCCAGAGGAACTGTAAGATCACAATGAATTATTTGATAAAGAAGTCAATGGTTTGATAAGAACGAAGATTCACTGAATAGTTGAGACAAAGTTTGAATAAGAAAAAATAATAGAAACTAATAAACATGAATTCTAAACTCACTGGTGATCCAAACTGTACCTTCAGAAACCTCAATTTTTTTCCATATTTGGTTATCCCAGAGAAAAATGTATTCTGTCTGCTAGTCTGTAGCTTTCCAAGAGGCAGACCAAATATCCAAGCCATTGATAACACCTCAAAAGTCATTCTCAGAAATGAATATAGAAATTTTAAACTGGCCATGGGAAGAAGACTAGGGAGGAGTGAAGAGGATTGGAAGAGGGGAATCAATTGGAGGTGTAACACACATATGCATGGGAACAACCCAAGGAAACTCCCTGTGTAGCTCTCTTTATCTTAAACTAGCAAGATGTCATGTTTCTTATTTTATCTTTTATGTTTTTTCTTCTACAAAATCATACAAGAGGACAGGGCAGGTTCTATGGGAGGAAGGGGGATGGCACAGTGGAAGGAGGGAGGTGGCAGGGAAAGGAGTAGGAGGATGAATATGGTGCAAACAATGTATACACATGTATGAAAATGAAAAATGATACCCATTGAAACTGTTCCAGGAATTATGGGAGGAGGAATGAAGGAGAGAAATGGAGTGGGGAATTCAAATACATATTTGATAGATTGTAAGAACCTTTATACATGCTACAGTGTACCCATACCCAGCACAAAAAAAAAAAAAAAGTCATAGCTAAGGAGATGAGAATGTCCTTGAATTCTGCCTATTCAAACAAGTTCTGGGTCTACATTGCTGGCACTGATGCTTGATAGCCACAGCAGCCCAATGGACACCATAGTATTTCCATGTTCTCATATTATTGAACCAAAACCAGTATATAAAAGATCTCTTCTGAATGTAAGGCCTTATTGAGTTAGCAGCTTTATTTTAGTCTGTTAGGTGAAAAGATACTATTTGCCTCAAAGGGATAGCTACCACTTTTCTTATAAAGCTATCTAAAGAACTGAGTTACTGAATAAACTATTTCTGTTAGAAGCAGCAAAACTTCACTTTCCATTTGAAATCTAAACCTTGGGAGTTCAAGTTGACCTAACCAAAGATAAGAATGTCAAAAAATTGACACATAATTTCTGGAACTATGAAACTTTCTGCATCACTTTCATAGTAATAGGTACTTCCTCCTGCCCAAGTCAACATTTGGGGAGTAGACCTCATTTTTACCTCTTGCTGTTTTGTCTCTTATCTTCTTAACTGGTAGGATGGTGAGAGACCTGAATTGGATCCCTTGCCTAATATTTGGGAGCAAGCATTGACTACTAAATCCCAGAAAGGGTTCTCACATCTCCAAATTTGGCCCACTGAACCCTTGTCTTTCAGCTTCCTGCAACTGTATCTCTATCCCCACACCATTCTCACTGAAAAATTTTAGAAGCTTTTACAGTCTTAATATTTAAAATACTTTATTCACAGATATACTTGAAATTAATTTAGAGCTTTTTAGTGTTTCTTTTTTCCTCTGTGTGTGTTTTTCACTGTGACATAAATTTATTCTATACTTATATTTCTTACTCAGAATACACTTTTGATTTAAATGGTAAGTATTTTTCCCCAATTCCAAAAAATCCTCAGCTATTATTTGTATGAACATTATTTCTTTGCAAATCCTTCTACTGTCTTATTTCTGATCTCCTGCTAGATAGTTGTGATTTTTCAACCTATCCTCCATGACTCTTAGTACTTCTATCATGCATTGTACCTTTTTGTCTTCAATGCTATTTTCTCATTAAATAGATAAGATTTTCTTCCACTCAGTTAATTCTCTTTGTGTTCACTATTAAGCTGTGTATTAAGCTGCTTTTGTATTTCAAAAACAACTTTTAAATTCTTTTATTTTGAAGTTCTTTAATGTATTTACCTATTCTTACCAAGTATTTATTTATACTAAGCAATTTATTTTTCTTGTTTATAGATATTTTATAGATTTTAAACATATATTTTACATTTAGTTTCTTCTTTAAAATATGTTAGATTATCTTATAAAATGCATTTTATAAAGAATGAATTATAAAATTCATTTCATAAGGATTGAGTTCATTTGTTTAATAGGTACATTTGTTATCAAAAAGTATCTTTATGTTTTTTCAGTACAAGTTTGTGCATTTGGGTAGTTTTCTCTCTTTCATTTTCCCCTCTCTTTTCCATATATCCAACATGTTCTTTTCCAGGGATTCTGTTATTCCTTATACTCAGTATCCCCTTTCTAGTTTTTCAATCCATAGCTATATTTTGGAAGGATGAATCACAGTTCACCTCCCATGATAATATTGGTGATATTTTTTATGTAATCCCAAACAATTAGGTGGCTTAACAAAGTTCCTGTCTATATGGCTAATCTATGTCTTTCACCTGCTATAGGTACATAACTTCTAAATAACTCACTGCCTAAAACATCAGAATTTTCATTTTGCTTTTTCAAAATATTCTCATTGGCTTGGTTTTAAGCGCTAAGCCTCTCTTCAGACTTGGACTTCACATGGAGTACTTTTGAACCCTGGACCAACAAGCACTATTTTCAAGCCAGGGTCTGAGTCTCTCAGTGTTAGTCAGTCTTATTTTGCTTATTTGAGTAGATTTTGTTATGGATATTACTCAAAGGAGATCTCAGTGTTGCTATTCCATCCTGACAAATAAAACATATTTCACTGTGTACTATAATATGTACTTCTTTTATTATTCTTTAAAAGTTAAAAGAGGAAAACTGAGCAACTAGTACTGAGAAGCAATGTCCTACAGAAAAGAAACACCTAGAAAATGGGATTATGAAAGTCAATGAAAACACAATTTCAAAAAGAGAGTAGGAGAGTAATGGAAATATCTAGTAAACTAATTGAGTAAAGAAGTTTCCCCTTCCACACTATTTTTTATAAATAAAATATAGCAAAAATTAAAAAAGAAAGGGCTGATGTCTAAATAAGAGAAAGAAAGAGATAAAATGAGCAAGATTTTCTGAATATAAAAATCAGAATGGATTAATATCCTGAAAAGATTGTCCTTACACAGTAAGATGATCACTTTCTCCATGAAATCTAGAAGGAAAAAATGGGTGTTAATGAAGCAGCACTTCTCAACTTGCTGATAGAAGGGTGAAGAAGGACATTGTTATCTAGTGGTTTCTGCTTCTCTGAGAAGTACAAGACCAGTTTTTATGCTGCAAATTCAAGAGAAATTGGTAGATTTGAGGAGTAGGAAGGAAAGTTTAAGGTATTGTTGAAGAATATTTGAGAGTATGGTGACTGGAGAGACTCAGCAGAATCTGTGGCAGACATCTTAGACAGCCAGTTGAGATGGTAATTCACTGTGGTTCTATTCTTCCCCATTGGATGATTTTTCTCCATCTTGGTTTTCTCTTCTAAGTCAGGTACAGTGAATAAGTTAATAACATTAGTTCCAGACCATGTTTTGTGGTAAGTGTTATGAAACATCAGAAGAAAAATAAACTTACCACTGGAATAATTACTGTTACAATAACCTATAGAGAGTAAGTAGGATAGGAGAAATATGAGGAGAAAAATAAATGATTGATCGATCTGTGGGTTTGATAGGGTCAAAAGGGTAGAGAGTCAACTAAATTTATAAGCAAGAAGGGAAATAGTTTACTTTCTAAAATTACTGATCTAAAAATTAGAGCCCATTAGGTAATGATAATGATTAGGATGTAACTATAGCATTGTGTGGTTGAGATGTGTCTAGAAATGAAGAATTCAAGAAATTTATTCTCTGTTCTTTCATAAGAACAGAGAATTTACCAAGAGTTAGTTATGAAAATCACTTTCTGTAAGTGAAAGGCCATATGAGTCAGTTGTCAAAATTAGCAGCAGATGAGTAATTGTGATCTGGGAGTATGTAGATGATAATACAAAAAGGGAAGGAATGGTATATCCAGAGAAATGAGCCTCAAAAATGCATGGTTTTTCTGGAGCCTATACAAGTCATAATTTAGAAAGAACAATGGAGATTACATTAGAAATATTCAGCTATATTACAAATTGTCTGTTTCTGAGTACACAGAAGATTGCATTTCATTCCTCCCTTGAAGCTAAATACAATGTGACTTACTTTAGTCAAGGAAATTGTAGCAGAAGTGGTATGCTTTTACTTCTGGGAAGAAACTTTTAAGAGACAATGTCCAATTCACAATGGCACTTCCCTTTCACTTCCCAGAAGTGAAAGCACATCACATGGTCATGGGTCCACTGGCCTGAGAAAGCCTAGGAAAAAGGCCTCAGCTGCCCTGTCATCTATTTGGAGTGTGAATGAAACACAATCCCTGTATGTGTAAATTACTATGTTTTGTTTTATCTTGTGACAGCAAAATAAACTGGTACATTTCAGTTAATCCAAGTAGCCTAAGGGTCTGAACAAGATTCTCACATTAAGTAGAGGGTCAGATGAGCAGCCAGCATGGACAGGGCTCCGGAAGAGTTTCCGGAGACAGAGTTTCCATAGGACATAGATAAAAAATAATCAAGGAAGAGATAGGAAATGAAATATTATTAATGATGGAAAAGTATGGGAATCTTGAGAATGTAAGGAGCAACTTGGAAGAAAGAGAAAGCATAGTAAATTGGGTTAAAGAAAAGTCAAACTAGCCAAACGCATTCTGGAATTTAAAAAAAAGGAGATTTAACCAGATGTAAGAGCTTAGAGTTTTTACAGCTCCAACAATAAATTTGTAAGGTATATTTTGCAATTTCTCATTGCTTTCCACTAAATTCTCAGGAATACTGAGATTTTGTAAATGGGATTTGATACTAACCTTCTATACTTCCTTTATTTTCATCTTCATTTTTACTAGACTAAGCAGAAAAATAAAATTGTCATTTAGATGGTTCCAACCCAAGATTTCAATGGGACTGCAGAAGTTTACTTATTTGTTTATTCTCTTGATAATTTCAATGGGAAGTTGTATGAGTGGAAGAGAGAATGAGATGCATGAGTTTATGTTTTTGTGCATTTCAGTGATTTAGCTAGTATTTCTGTAAGGAAAAAATATTAATGATAACTAGTACATATTGAGTGCTTATAATATTCCTGGCACTATTCCAAGTACATCATATATTTTATAGTTTTTAATCCTTACCATAAGGTATAGGCTTTTATCAATATCTTTTGTAGATGAGACAAGTAAGACTCATGGAACTTAAGCAAGTTGCTCAAGTAAAGGAGTGGAGAAAGATGTGGAAAACCAGATGACTCCAAAGTCATCCTGCAGATTACAATTTCAAAATACATTTGGTGGACTAGTTATCTTTTAATATAAAATGAAAATGTGTTAAGAAATAATGAACTGAAGAATAGATTTCAGTGAGGAACGCAAATACAGCTATCTCACGTTTTTACTACATTATTCAAGCTCATATCAATGTTTAAAAAAGAATTATCTTCAACAGCATATTAAATCTTTGTCTAATTATTATTAATATTATTATTGTTGGTGGGATTCATGCTTGCTAGAGTGGCAAGTAGCTATATATGCTATCTTTCTGGACAGTCATAGACATAAATATGCACATATACATTCTCCATGCATATGTATTTAAAAATATATGTATGCGTGTGTGTATACTTGTAATGTTGCACCAGTGACTTTAAAAAATTGTGACAGTCAAGCTTGTTTCTTAAGTATATCATGATTTACATAGAGACAATATAAAAGCATATCAGAACATTAGGATTATTATTAGTATGCATGTTAAATATTCCATCTTAATTAGCCTACTGCATCTCAGCTGTATGACAAATCCTAACATAATAATGTATTTAAAGAAATGTATGGAAATAAGCCAGTCTAGAATAATATGTACATTGAAGTAAAACATGATTCACTTATGGTGGTAGAATGAATTAAAAACACTGGCTGACAATGAGATTCATCATAGTTCAAAACAATTCTTTACACAATGCAGATTGATTTGAAAACAGAAGGGCAGTGAGTATTTTGTTACTATGGCTATTTGGGGTAGCCATCCAAGGAATACAACTGCACAACCTTACAAAGAGGATAGAAATTGACTGTTGTAACAAAGGATCTCGGCAGGGTAATGAGTGCTGCACATTTATTTTCATTGTGCATAGATGAGCTTTCTTTGAACTCTGCTAGAGCTTAAACAATAGTGACAGGTCTCTGGCACTTTCAGAATAGGTGGGACCTTAGCAGCACTGCAGAGATGAGGGTTTTTCTGTCTGTGTATTTATTTTTGTTTTTTTCTGTTTGTGTAAGGAATCACATTTTAATTATTTTGAGTAGTTCGTATTTCTAATTTTATCTGAGACCCTACGGAAGCTTATATGATACCTTAAGAGTGTTTAGCACAATTTTTATCTAAAGAAAGGAATCCATCATTCTTTTTAGTTTAATCATTAAGTTTATGTATTTAAGTCCCAAGGTAAGAAAAGCTTTCACAAATTTTAATGACATCATGCTGAAAAAGAAATGCACAGACTGGATCATGTTGAATACTTGGCATTTGATTTTAATCTACAAAAATGGCAATGTAATATTGGTATATGTAACAAATTTACACAAAATTTTTCTTCTTAATTTTGACTTACTGAATGATTTCAAACTTTACGTGCATCTCAAATTATATTTGTATTTGTAATGTTGATCCCAAAATGAGAGATACTTGTCCCGTGTATGTGAGTTTGTGTGTGTGTGTGTGTAATTCTAGAAGAAAATACGGCCTCACAGCAGAAAAGGTCTGTGATATAAGAAGGAATAGATAATAAATGGAGAGTAAAGTAAATGGATGCTAACTATGTTCAATTTAGACCAATCATGATCACATAAAATAATATCATTAATAGTTTATTTACAATATTAAGAAAGAATAAAGTTAGGACTGCCTACAGAGAATTGATCAGCTTAAGCATTAAGGTCCTTGTATCTTTTTGAGAAACAAAAAATATTGATAGCTTGTTCAATTTGCTTGCTAAAATTTCCATGAAAGCTATTAAAGTAATAAATAAAAATAAAGTTTATAATTTTCAATTAATGGGAATGAGTCAAGAGAAAATATTCAGACCCAAAACAAAGTCAAAAAAGAACAAAAACAAAAAGGTGGCTACATTTGTATTCTCAGCACTTGGGAAGCTGAGACAAAAACATGAACATGAATTCTAGGCTAGCCAAGTTGTACAATGACACCCTGTCTCAAAAATCTAAAATAAGTAAATAAATTAACTAATAAATAAAATAGTCCACTGAAATGCAATGCAACATCTCTGAGATATTATATTATTGTTTTGTCTGAGCACATGTACTTAGGCACAAACCCTAAATAAGAAAATATGTAGACACAACTTTCATATCCTGGGTGCATGACATGTAATGGATAAAATAATCATGAGAGCATCAATACAGATACAGAACTTTCAAGTGCTGTTTAGAGCATAATCACTAATTGGCAAGGAATCTCAAAGAGTGAAATACATATAATGCATTCTGGAGATGATCAATCGAAGAAGATTATATTAAGGTGCTTGAAAGATAAATTCTCAGATGAACAGGGTAACTTAGTCTTTTAACATGCTTGTGCTAAAACTATTATTTTTATATTGATGGCCTTTTTATTATAGAGTACTGCATTTCTATTTTTCACCTATGCTGAGGACAAGCTATGTTTTCATAGTGTACATATGCAATCAACTCTCATTTGATTATATCACTATAATAGTGTCTTTTCTGATATTTTTGTTTTTTTGGGGGGAAGGATTTAAGGAAAAAGCCTTCACTAATTCCTGTAATGCATGCCCCAGGTTGTATCATTTGTTATCTGATATAACTGACATCTGCTTAAAATTTGAAAATGGCTTTATTTGGTGTCTAGATTTGAGATATTGTACATTTCATAATGTACTTATCTGTTATGCCATAGCTATGATTTATTTCTCTATTTCAAAATTCTAACTTTAAGTAAGATAAGATTTAACAATCTTATCCAATTTTTTCAAGATAAATCTGTAATAATATCATAGCTAATTGTGTAATCAAAGGTACAAACTAAGGTTCACTGCATCCACATATTCTAGAGAGAAAATAGTAGATGACAACTGATGTCTGTGTGTTTATTCTGTAGACACTTCTCCACCATGTGTGAGGCCCTGTAGAAGGCAAAGTGAGAGATGTCAAAATGAACATGAAATCTTCCTGACTCAATCAAGGCAGTGACCCCCACACAGAGGAGACAAGACATGCGTGTTAAAAGCTAAAATATTATGATCAGGAAAGTTCATTTGAGGTATTTTCACTCATATTTGTAAGTAGTTTTGTAAGTGGAGTTTAACAAATTGGCCCAGATGGGAAAAATAGGAGTCATGCAGTCAACAAACACTCATTATCCTCTATGTGTTAAGCACCATACCAAGTCCTGGAGATATGGTTCCTGCCTTCCCA
This sequence comes from Castor canadensis, assembly GCF_047511655.1. Classification (NCBI taxonomy): domain Eukaryota; kingdom Metazoa; phylum Chordata; class Mammalia; order Rodentia; family Castoridae; genus Castor; species Castor canadensis. Next base: position 60,344,437 of record NC_133386.1, read on the forward strand.
GAGCTTATATTCTAAAAGGGAAAGAGCTCTCAAGATGTATGCATTGAAAAGTCGAGAATAACATCAGAGGTTCCCCTAGGTCCTAGAGATTTCAACTAGGGCCTTGCACTTGCAAGACAAACTCTCTACCACTTCAGCCATGCTCACAGCCTTTTTGCTTTAATTATTTTTCTGATAGTTCTGGGTGCTTCCTTGTCCCCCCCACACCCAGTTTCGCCCTGGTCAGGCTTTAGACAGTGAATTCTCCTATATGTTCTTCTGGAGTAGTTAGGATTAAAACTGTACTACCATGTTCAGTTTATATGTTGAGATGGGGTCTCACTAACTTTTCACCTGGGCTGACCTCTAATGGTGATCCTTTTGATCTTCACCACTATAGTAGCTGGGATTATAGATGACAGACACTGTGTCTGGATAGACAGAATATTTTCAATCTAAATTTTACTGAAAGAAAATCAATCTACACTGAATGAAAAGACTTTAGTGTCTATAAGGTACACAAATTAATTATTTCTATGAGGAAGAAAATAAAAGGACAGAAGACATAGTCTTATTTTTTTCTAGTATTAAAGCATATATTATCACATAAACAAGCAAATTGATTTGTACTTGAATAAGTCTCACAGACAATACTTCTTCTGATCTACTGAAGACCTAAGTTGGATAATGTTTCTTTAAGTGATCAGAATAACATGTAAAAAATAAACTCCAACTTGATGCCTATATTATTAACAAACTGAGTGTCCAGAAGAGCCAAAAAAAAAAAACCCCACAAAATATAACTGGAAATGATCTCAAAATGATGTAGATGGAGACAGAAAATTGGGCACAAAACAGTTAGTCTTATTGCAATCCACACTCCAATGCATTATCCATGGATTGTTCTTAATTGTGGTTGATGTGCTCACTGTAGAGGAACAAATACAGTAATCTTATACTGACAGAGGCCACTATGGGAAGGTGACTAGCAAGTAGTGAAGAGGTCTGGTAGAGATGAACCAATGTGGGTTGCAATACACATGTGCATGGAAGCAAAGCTAGGAATCTCTCTGTATAACTATCTTTAGCTCCATTTAGCAAAGCACTATGTCTTTCTTATTATCTCTTATGTTTTCTCTTCAACAAAATCAAAGAACAAGAGGGTGGAACAGGTTCTGCCTGAAGCATCGGGTGAGGGGAAGGTGGCACAAACAATGCATATACATGTGAGTAAATGTAAAAAGTGGATTCATGTTCTCTTTAATCAAGCAAATACATGTAGAAACTTTCAAATTTTTATATTAATCCTCTTTAAAATTTTCTGAATCAAGTCAAAGTTTATCTTAAGTTGCATTTTCCATCAGTATGTCTAAATGCAAAAGAACAAACTACATTTCATTGCATCAGTCATGGGTGCTGTTATATAAAATAAAATCCACAAAGTAGAATTGTATTCTGAAATTAATTGTAGCACTAAAAATAGTGACTTCAAAAAAATCTGTCACTTTCATATACTTCAAGCTTAACAACTTCCCTGACCCTTTCCCTTCCAAACAGAACTAGATAAACCCTCAAGTTTCTCAAAATGTCTTGGGAGTATCTATTATTGCATTACCTAAAGTATACAAAAAGTAATGTCTACCTCACCTAGGACTTATACTTTATATCTTCAGTGCCTAAAAGTGTGACTGACACCAAAACAACTAATTAATAATAATACTGAATTATACTTCATTTGGGAATATCATGGACAATATCTTATTTCAGCAATTGTGTCATTTACACTATTCAAATTTGCTTTGAAATGAAACAACATAACTTCATGTGAAATGAAAATCCAACCCACAATTAACAAAGAAACACTACATTTTCTTTTAAGAAATTCCCCTTTATTGTTTTCCTTTTACTGACAATTTTGTGGCTTTTGTTTAGGACTTTTCTTTGTTTAGTTTCTATTTAGATTTGTTCAGTGTTCTAAAGAAATGTTCCCTTTAAAAATGCCATATTTGTTTATATCTGTTTTCAGTTGCATTGATTCTATTTTTCTAGTAATAGATGCAAATCAGTGTTTATTATTTAATAACACACAGATGTTCCACACACCACAGATAAACACATTTTCCAGCCCACTGCTTCAGCAATTCTACTGTAAATTCACTCTCTGAATCAAGTACAAATGTTTCATTATTGGTTCAAACAATCCTAGTTTTTTTGTACATGCTTACTTATATGTTGGCTTCCTCCCAGAGCCCTGGCCCTTAATTTACATTTCTACTTTTATTTTTATGTAAGATTTTATTTATTGAGTTATCAAATTCCTACCTCAAAGACTTTCACATTCTGATCTGTTTTTCTTTGTGCATTTAAAAAGGTTCTGAAAACCTTCTTTTCAGCTAATCTTTCATCACTCTATTGATGAAAAGTTTCAATAATCTGCAGTTTGGGATTGATTAGTTGGCTTGCAGTTTCATAGGACAAAGTTATAGAATGAATGTGTAGGAGTATGTAGAAGCCCCTATGCTTTCACAAGAGTCAATTTAGTGCTACCTTCTTTAAAGCTTCAAATTTTGTCTTTATGTTATTTTATCTGGCAATATTTATGACAAAAACAATTTTGCAGGCATTTTTTCAGTATCTTAAATTCAGAAATCATGTCTGATAATTTAGTAGTATATAAGGGGAATATTTATTCAATAATTTTTGATGCAATTACCAAATATGATGATCCCTAGCTCTGATAGTTACTCTATTATTGGTAGTAGCAGATTATCCACAGATTGTGACTATAAACATAGTTTCTTTTAAAAATCCTGAGAATACATCACAGAAAATAACAATGAAGAAGAGAATTTTAAATCTGAGACCCCCTGAAATATTGCTAAATGTAACCTCAGTTATTGTGGAACTACATGGAACAATGAAAGTATTTAACACACTGGTATTAAATTTAAAACTTAATTTAACATGCCTTATTTTGTTTTGTTTTTTTAAAGTTACAGTAAAGTTCATTAGGTGAGGAACAGTGGGGAGAAAAGAGAGAGAGAAGGATTTCCTGTTCTCCATGAAGGAAATAGGAGCAAAGACTCCTTGTGCCTTGTTTTGATATTGAAATGTAGTCATTGTATTTAAGAGAGATTATTAATGCTGTAGTCACACATTGCATTTCTCAGAAAAGACATTCAAGAATGAATTTGAGTATCTATTGTGGAATAATTTTCAATGAACCATAATCCAATACAGTACAAATCAGAATCTCTCTGGTTGGTGGTATCCCATGATTCTGGATTAACTTTCTCAATATTTTTGTCTCTGAATTTCTTGGCAGTTTGTTCTCACATTCAGCAGCTTGCTATTTAAATCTATGTTGAGGAAAAAAGAAAAGAAAAAAGAATCTCAGGAAAAATATTTATACTAAACCAGGCATGGTGTTGCATGTCTATAATCTCAGCACTTGTAAGACTGAGGCAGAAGGATTGGAGTTCAAGGCCGGATAAGTATACATAGTTAGTGAAACTTTGATGTGTAATTTTCCTAATTGCTAATACTTCTACTACCTGAAAAGTATTTTTATTCACATGTAAAAATCAATTGCTTCCCATTTCATTTTTTTTCACAGAAGAGAATATTATTTGCAAATATGTCATAACTTCATGTATTTATTGACATGAAGGGTATGGATGGAATTCATATTTCATTTCAAATGAAATCTGACTAGTGTGTTATTATTCAATGAACAACTTGCAGATGGATAAAACAACTAAATCTGGAAGACCAAAACCCTAAGATTCCTGAATAATAGAATATCTTTTTGAGTTACAGTTAAGGAAGCACAAAAATATAACAAGTCATAAAGGAAAAATAAATCTATTTGATAAATTCAAGTTTTAAAACTTTTGTACCAATGTGCATGCACACACAGAGACACACACAATTTTAAATGATATTAAAAGATGAGCTGTTGACTGGGAAAATGTTTACTTTTCTGAACATTCAGAAAACAGAACAAGACTAGGGGACTGGGAATGCAGCTCAGCAATAGAACCCCTGTCTAATATGTGCAAAGCCATAGGGTTTGACTCCTAGATCTGCAATGAAAAAAAAAAAAGAAAGAAAGAAAGGAAACATGGCAATTTAGTGTGCTTCAATTAGAAAAGATGAATCAAATGGGCAATTCAAAGAAGGGGGAACATCTTTAAATATGGGGAAGGGAGAAGCTAGGTATCAGGGAATTAAAAATTACATAGTGTGTTTCCATTTGTCACCAGATTGACCAAAGTCAAATAGTGAGAATCTCAAGTAGTAGTGATTTTGTAGAGAAACAGTAATACTGACAAACTATTTCAGGAAATGTCAATTGGTAAAATAAACTGAAGCACAGTATTTTGGTATCTAATGAACTGAAAATCTGCTTCCTTCCCAGTGCATCTCTTAGGAAAGCTTCATCACAAATTCTCCATGAAACCAGACAGAGATCTTCACAGCAGCACTATTTGTTATAGCACCATGTTGCAAATCACTTGAACATTTATCAGTAGGACACTGGTTAACATAAGTGGTATATTCCTATTATAAAGCACATGGAGCAATTCATATAAATTGGAATAGGGTAGTAACAAACTTAAAATAGTGGTTATAGCTGAATAGAGATTTGGGAAGTGTAATTTAATCCTTCTGATTGACTTGAAAAATTACTAAATTGAAGTAATTTATGAAGAGTAAGTTACCTCAACACTATGTGTAATATTTTATAGCTTTTACATTAAAAAAAGGGATTTGAAACAAAGATAATAAAACTGAAAACTGTCAATAAATGATTCAAATTATAAAAACAAACTAAACACAGCAACCCTTTTAACCAGGCTGGAGAATTTCCAGAAGTACCTTTCCACTAAGTAGGGGCGGGGAAGGAGGTGTACCTTTGAGATTTGGTTTCTGCACTATACATTTATTTTGGTAATCAAGGACATATTGCTGGATTTAAGATGTCAAAAATAAGTCAGGAATAGAAAGGAGTTCCAGGCTGTGAGAGAAGGAAGGGAGCCACCCTTAAACAATGGAGACACCTGGAAAATAGGTGAATGTTTGCTATAAATTCACAATCCTCTTTGCAGTCTGGGAAGAAGTGAAGAAAACTAGAGCCCAGGCAGCTCCAAACACAGGCTTTACCTTGCTAACTAACTTCGACTCCTCCCCCAGAGTTGTCAATTTGGGATTGTAAGAAATAAATTTCCACCAATCAAAATTCAAATGACATTAATCACAGAGACTGAAAAATCAATCCTAAAGTTCATTTGGAAGAACAAAAGACCACAAGAAGAGCAACATTGGAGGTATCACAGTACTATTCTTCAAACCATACTACAAAGTCATAGTAATAAAAACAGCATGGTACTGACATAAAACAGACATGAAGACCAGTGAAAGAGAATAGAAGACCCAGATATGAATCCATGCAGCTATGCCTGCTGATTTTTGACAAAGTCACCAAAAACATACAATAGAGAAAAGGCAGCCTCTTCAACAAATGTTGCTGGGAAAACTGGATATCTGCATGCAGAAAACTGAAACTAGATCTATGTCTCATCCTGTGCAACTATCAACTCAAAGTGTATTAAGGACCTTAATATAAGTCCAGGAAAGGGCAGGGGAATATGCTGGAATTAATAGGCATGAGGAATAACATCCTCAATAGACCTCAAATGGCTCAGCAACGAAGAAAAAGGATTGACAAATGGGGCTACATGAAATTAAAAAGCTTTTTCACAACAAAAGAAATGGTTTCTAAATTGAAGAGGCCACCCACAGGATGGGAAAAAATTTTGCTAGCTATACTTCTGACAAGGGTTTGATAACCAGAATATACAGGGAGCTGAAAAAACGAAACTCCCCAAAAAATCAATGATCCAATGAAGAAATGGGCAAAAGAACTGAATGGAGCTTTTTCAAAAGAAGTCCAAATGGCTAAAAATCACATGAAAAAATGCTCACCATCCCTGGCCATAAAGGAAATGCAAATCAAAACCACACCAAGATTCCAACTCACTCCTGTTAGAATAGCTATATTCACCAACAATGAATATTGGTGAGGATGCAGGAAAAAGGAACACTCATACACTGCTGGTGGGAATGTAAGCTAGTATAACCCACTTTGGAAAACAATATGCAGGCACTTTAAGAAACTAACATAGATCTGCATATGATCCAGCAATGCCACTCCTAGGGATATACCCGAAGGAATGCGACTCAGGTTATTACAAAGGTACCTGTACACCCATGTTTATTGCAGCACTATCTACAATAGCCAAGCTATGGAAACAGCTAAGATACCCCACTACTGATGAATGGACCAAGAAAATGTGGTATTCATACACAATGGAATTTTATTCAGTCACAACGAAAAATGAATTTTTGTCATTTGCAAATGGATGGAACTGGAGAACATCATCTTAAGCGAAGTTAGCCAAGCTCAGAAGAACCACATGTTCTCCCTCATATGCAGGTTATAGACCTGAAACAAATGCAGTAATATTATTGGACATGGGTCACACACTCAGGGGAGGAATAGGGAAAGGGAAGAAAACCTAAAACTTGAATGTGGTTGAGGTGCTCACTGTAGAGGAGTGAAAATAGTAATCTTAAACTGGCAGAGGCCACTGTGGGAAAGGGACTAGGAAGCAGTGAAGAGGTCTGGTAGGGATGAACCAATGTGGGACGTAATACATATATGCATGAAAGCAAGGCTAGGAATCTCTCTGTAACTCAAACTAGCAAAAACACTGTGTCTTTCTTATTATCTCTCATGTTTTCTCTTCAACAAAATCGGAGAACAAGAGGGTAGAACAGGTAAACATTTATATTTAAAAAAGGAAAAGTACAAACAACAACAAATGTTAGCAAGAATATGGAGAAAAAGGAACCCTTATACATTGTTGGTGGGAAAGTAAATTAATACAACCCCTATGGAAAACAGTATGGAGGCTCCTCAAAAATCTAAAAATAAAACTGCCATAAGATCCAGAAATTCCACTCTTAGGGATATACCCGAAGGAATGTAAGTCAATTTACAACAAAGGCACCTATACACCCATGTTTATTGCAGCATTTTTCACAATAGCTAAGTTATGGAAACAGCCAAGATGTCCCATTACTGATAAATGGATTAAGAAAGTGTGGTATTTATATACAATGGAATTTTATTCAGCCACAAAGAAGAATGAAATTTTGTTATCTGAAGGTAAATGGATGGAACTGGAGCACATTATCTTAAGTGAAGTTAGCCAGGTGCAGAAGTTCTAAAACAAATACAAGAATATTATGAAAAGCAGGTCAAGCTAAGGGGAGGTCACATAAGAGAAGGGAAGGTAAAAGAAGGAAGTTAAGGTGAATATGGTTGATATACTCTCTATACAAAAATAAGTATAGAATGTTTAAACTGGTTGAGACACCCATAAGAAAGGGACTAAAATAGAAGAGAAGAAAAATAGAGGAGATGAACCAAATCAGGCTATAATATATATATGCATGGAAGTGCCACAAGGAAATTTCCTCTGTAGCTATCTTAGACAAGCAAAACTGTCATTTCTTTTTCCTTTTTTTTGAAAAATTGGAAAACAGGATGGTAGAATAGGTCCTGCCTTGGAGGTTGATACCAGTAGGAGGGAGGAGGAGGTGGGGAAAGGATATAAGAGGGTGAATATGGTGCAAATACTGAGTACGCATGTATGTAAAAGGCAAGAAGATACTTGTTAAAACTATGCCAGGAATGGGCAGAGGAGGGGAAAAGAAGTATGGTGGAGGAAGTAAATTCAAGTATGATATATTTGACATGTTGTAAGAACCTTTGTAAATACCACAATGTACCACTACCCAGCAAAACAATAATAAAAAAAAAGATAATAGTCTAACTGCCACCAGAAAATATCTTTTTGTTGTTGATGATAGTGGTGTTTCCTTTATTTTTTCTTAAATTCTTTTTTACCAAAAGTACTAAGGCACTATTTAGGGTGTAAAATCAAACAGCATACTATCAAAATTCAAAGCTATAGAAGCACAGGACTATTTCAATTTAGAAGAAATTGGTTTTTGATTTAGTCTTTCCATTTTTGTGGTTATACCTGCAGCCCTTTGAAGTTCCCTGGAAAACAAATATTTGATTTCCTTCCTTGTGTATAATAAAGGAGCAATCAGGAGGCAAAGCAGAGTGTAAGAGTGCCTCTAAGGCTCATTTATGAATCATAAAAGGCTTGATCATGTTAAATACCAATTGCAATGCCAAGGCAGCAGGCTGAGAAGCATTCAGACAGCTGGAAAAGTAGGGCATGTGGGTCTTCTTAAAAGTAATATAAAATATGAGTGAATTAGATCCCAACAGACTTCTCAGTTTATCATAATCATTTATAAAGTGAAACAGAATTTCCTACTCATTCTGTTTCTTTAAGAAACCTTGTCAAATGTTCAAGTGTTTGCTTTTAAAACTTCAGCAACACTTGAAATTAACAAAAGAAAAATCTTTGAAAAGAAACAACATTTTTTGTCCAGTGAAATTTTTTTAACTGACCTCTATGGTTTATGATATTGGAATATAAATCTCTTTAAGTACTTGGAAATCAGAAAGTTCTTTGGTCCCTTTAAAAGAGCTAAGCTTTATATTGAATGTTACTTTAAAAACTTCTAATCTGCACAATTCTAATGAAGTAAAGGGAACCAATAATAAGCCTTTAAAAATCTCTCAGTTTGTGCTTGCAATTATTTTTAAATACCCTTTTTCACTGATAACATTATATTGTACATAGAGTCAATTATTGGTTTTAAATATAATTGAGATTCAACAGTAATCCTGTAAACTGGTGCATAATGTTTAACAGCCAACAGAAAGCCAAATGCAGGAAACATTTGATGCCCCTTTGTATACATTAACAGTGATAACAACTGTAATTATAACAATGACTTCCTGTCTTGAATGTTTCCCATTTGCCATGTAAGCTCTGTGCAAACTATGGCCTAAATTAGAATCACCTTCTCATAACTAACTTGCAAAGTATTAACTAGCTCACACTCAGAATTGAATTCTGTCTCTCTCTAACAGGTGTTTTATTAATTTTATTTTTTGATTTGACATATTTTTGTATGTATTTATGGGGTATAAAATGATGTGTGGATTCATGCATACATTGGATAATGATTACATAAAAGTAGCTAACATACACGTAAGTTTAAATTGTTCCATGTCTATAGTGAGTACTTTCAAATTTCTTTCATGTAGCTATATTGGGATATACAATGTATTCTTGTCAACTATATTCACCTAGATAAATGTAACTTCTCCCCATTTTCTTAACTAGAGGTTGGGTGTTTTGTTTTTTATCTGCATTTGAAAAACCAGGAGCAAGGAGGGACCTAGGATCTAAGGTGGGATCCACATTACTGTCCTACAACATTTAATTGCCTTTTTTTCTTCCCATTGTAGTAGGGAGCAGGGGGCAGCATTGCAGGGGGCAGCATTGCAGGAAACTTAAAGAAGCTGAATGTGAAAAGGGTCACATAGCACTGAGGTTGAAGTAGCCGACAGAACTGTATATAACCATATATGGATTAAACTTTGCTTCTTGTTCTGTAACCTATCTAGAATGGTATATAAGGAAAGACCCCTTTGTTCTCAGGGCTCAGCCTATTGATGTTAATCCACTGGGTTGCTGCTGACATGCTAATAAACATTGCTTCCTGAAAATGCCTTGGTGTCCCATTTTGCTGTTCTTGAGTATATCACAACATTTCTGGGTGCTTGTCCGGGATTTGGAGATGGTGTTTTCACCTCCTTGTCACCAGGACTCAGCATCCCCAGCTTTTCAGGAAAACATCCCACCAGGCACCAGTGGACCTGTTGATCCGATGAAGAGACTTGCCTGTCCCAGTATACCAGAGAACGAGTCTTGGTTGCACAAAGAAACCTGGAGAAGGCTTGGGAATCAACTGGGAGCCCTGCCCATCAGATTGGTAAGAACCCAGGTTCAAATAATAGACTTACCATTAGGAGGTAAAAAGGGAGCTTGATCACCTCCCAGAGACACTGAGTACCCTTATCTGGAGTGAAACTGTGTCTGTCAGGTTTAGGGAGCAGGGTGAAAGTGTGTGAGACACTGCTGGGAATTGGGGAGGTTGAACACCTACCAGATTTTCTCACCAGCAAGATAGACCAGGATGGGGAACAACACAAGTAAAAGAAAGCACTTTGGGGTGGGGAGCAGGGTTTGAGCTTTTCCTGGGAAATAGCCACAACTGAAGTTAAGGGATGGGTAACAAAAATTCAGTTCCAAAGAGGGAGACTCACAAAAGAACAAATGCATCATCCACCATGCCACTGCATAGCCCTCTGGGTATGGTTTAAAAAGGTTTTTTGAGAGTTCACTCTAATTTTTGTGTGTGTGTGCCAATTTGTTCAAAGCATTGGGCAAAATTTAATGTGCTCCTGGAATTCCAGCTCATCTTATGTACACTAAGTTGACACTTTTTTCTGGCATGCTTAATTTATAAAACGTGTGTGTGTGTGTGTGTGTGTGTGTGTGTGTGTGTGTATCTTCAAAATGGTCCTTAAACTGCTATTATAAGGTTAATGTGATACTCAGGGTAACAAAAAACCAGGGTGTTTATGTTAAAGATCTCTGTTATAAACTACTTAAGCTTTTTGCATATTAATATGTAAACATCTTGAGAATGTTTCTTATTATAGAGTCAATGTAAAAAAATTGTTACTTTTACTGTGTTCTACTGCTACACATAAGAAAACTGGTTTTCAAACTTATTTCAATCAGGTCTCACTAGGATGCAGGCATTCAGGGGTTAACACTGGCTCAGACCAGAGGAGAAAAAAAAAAAGAAAAAGAAAATGGAGGCCACAGCCTGCAGTAGGGATCTTAAAATTTGGAGAGTTAAAAAAATGACCTTAGCCTCTTTCATTCTGTCATAAATAAAATAATCTGGGATTTAATAGTCTCCTATAATACATGGGTCTATTAACAAGTGGGCTTTCTATAAATTGTTTTTAGACAAAAAATAATTTTAGGATTGCTTTCTTTCTGTTTTTCTTTTCAGGCAAATATAAGAATCTAATTTAAAAGGTTTTATGAGTTATTTTTAACAAGTAACAAATAAATATAAAAAAGGTATTAAGGATATGGTTTTTAAAAATAAAAAGTTAAAAAAATACTTTTAAATAAAAAAAATGATAAAGACAAACTCCCCCAGGAGATACAGAATAAGTTGTCATAAAGGTACAGATTAAGTTGTCATAAAAAAATGGTGCTTATTAAGTAAGTGGACTAAAGTCTAAGACTTACACAGACTATTTTGTAAGGTCAAAATTTAATGTAGTAATGTTAAACTAACATTTAATTCTCTAAGCTCATAGCAATAAGGCTGTCTTAAAAATATTGTATTGTTCTTGATAACATTTATAGAAAAAAAACTGTCTTAAAAAAGGTTTTTGTTTTGTCAAGATAACTATCAGGAGTTTTTGGTGTTACAAGTTAACCCAAAAGTTTATCAGGACAACAAGAATTATTAAAACACTGAGGGGCAATATGTAGCTGAACACCTGGAGTGCTGTTTCACTGATATGAGGGTTGAGACAGATTTACTTATGCAAAACAAAGTAAAAAAAACAAACAAATAAAAAGGAGCACAACACTGGAGGACAAGACCTCCAGTTTTTATTGGATTCAACAGAGTAGAGATGTTAGTTCTACTCCTTCTACATGATGGGCAGAAGGGATTTTTGGCCTGGGATGGCCGGATTGGGCCTGTTATTTTAGGGGGCTCCACTGACTACAGGTTGGTGGGATACTGCTGTATGTCATGAGCCATCTGTCAATGCCAACAATCTGGAGATATGATACTTTATCAACATCTGAGATATGAGTCTTGTCTATTAGGTTTCCTAACTCCATACTTAGTCCCCATAAATGTTTACCTGTATTCTTTGGCAATTTTTGTCAGGGTTTTGACTACTTAAGGTAACTGAATCCTAATTAAATAAAAGTTCATTTAAGAGTTGGTTTAAATAAAATTTTCTAAATGACCTTATAATTATGGTGAAACAACTATTATCTTGGATGTGTCTAATTCAGTCAGTACCCTATATGTGTGACTGGGCTATTTGGGGTCACTGAAACTGTTCTCCCACCCCCCAACTGATGAGAAAATTTAAGATTTTACTTCAAGAGCAATAACTAAACTAATATGCATATATAACCTCTACAGAGCTGTGATGCTGTTGCTGGTTCTTGTATATTAAACATTTGTGTTTTTCAAGTATATCATGTCTTCTAAAACACAAAATTTAGATAAACATGATAACAAAAAGTTAATGATACTGATACACTGTTCAGTTAGTTGGCTCTTTTAAGTTTTTGTCATTTCAATTCTGATCCTTCTGGGGCATTTACAATCAAGTCCATTGAAATTTACTCTAATAAGTACTTATGTGTCAACCAGGTTATCTTTTTGTATGTCTGCTTTTGTCGGATTTTGTTTTGTATTGTCTTTGTCTAGAAGCCCACTGCCTAAGAGCCACTCCTTCTAAGCATCTTTGTTGCTTAAATTTGGCAAAAAGGGTCTAATTGGCACAGATTCCAACCTTATCTGCTTGTTACTTCCCCTTGATGTGGGACCAAAATCAACCAAACAAACAAAAATCCAGGAAAAAAACAAATCCTCATGATGAGGGAAAAGATAACCAATTGAGAAAGATCTTCATACCACCCTGATCATGCCCAATCTTGTCTGGTCTTGGAAGCTAAGCAGGGCTTAGAACTTGGATGGGAGAAAGATTGACTGCTCAGAGATAAACAGTTTGGAAACAAGTGGGGAATGCTGTCAAAGTTCAAATGGAGTCACTTGTGCCAGACCTCTCAAAAATAGCCAAGGCCCAGAGGATTGAGGAAATGGTTCTGATACATGTGTAGGTATTTGGCATTAAAGTCCTACCAGGCACAAACTCATATTTTTTAGACAGGGTCTTCTACTTAAATAGAGAAAAAATGACAATTCTTACTGGCTCTAGACATGTCCTTTGATATTTAAAGATGGTGTTTTTAACATTTTTTTAAGCAATATGTTTTTCTTGCACATATGTACTGATAATATATTGTTGCCATTGCCATGGGTAATTTTGTAATTCTACTCAAAAATAAAAAATACAGGGGATATTGTCTGGGTAAAAGAGTAAAATGTCCAAACATTAAACCATTAAAACCCCATAGGAGGGGCCCTTTTGTTATTTTTGTCTATCCCCACTGCAGTTAAAGTAGCAGAAATTGCTCCCTGGATCCACCAGGGAGTGGCACTGCATCCCTGACCCAGCCTCATCGTGCAAGATCACCCCCTCAATGCCTACGCTCTTCTTTGGCAGGACCTTGTTTCCTAGGAAACAACAGGGGACCACAAACAATGGGATGACAGCCCTGCTCTAGCCATTCCAGAAGCTGACTAGTCTACACACAGCAGAAACTCAAACATGGGATGCACCCCTGCTCTTCTCTACACACTTGGACTCTTTTTTACCTTTTGGGTTGGCCCTTGTAAGGTTTCCCCTATGTATTGAATGTTGTTATAAAAGAGCCTTTGTTGGGACCTCTGCACAACCATACTTTGTATCATACACCCCAAAACAGGTCAGGTGTTATATTGGCTTATATACTCCCCAGGTTTGCAAGGTTGCCAATAAGCAATGCAGGAAGTCCCAGAGTAAGGGGAACAATGCAGACCACATTTGTAATGAAAAGCAATATAAATTGTCTTTGGAGCAGGTTTGATGTTACCCTGCCTGATTCCCTTGGTATTACAGTCCATTAGGACCATTATGGAGGCCACTGTAGAGAGGAAATACAAACCCCTAAATCAAGATGATGCTTTTTGACCCTAAGTGTGTCTAAATGTGAAAGAGGGGAATAATGTAGTAGGGAGGAGGGGGCAGCATGGCAGGGAACTTAAAGAAGCTGAATTTGAAAAGGATCATGTAACAATGAAGGTGAGTAGCCAATAGAATTATGTACAACCATATATTAATTAAATTCTGTTCCTTGCTTCTGTAACCTGCCTAGAATGGTATATAAGGCAAGACCCCTTTGTTCTTGGGGCTCAGCCTATGGATGTGAATCCACTGAGTTGCTGCTGACATGCTAAAAAACATTGCTTCCTGAAAAAGCCTTGGTGTCCCATTTCCCTGTTCTTGAGTATCCTACAATACCATCATTGCCTTTCTCACTTCTCTTGTGTTGTCTCCATCTATCTGCCACTTCTGCTGTCTCACTGATTTAGTTGACTACATTAAAAAAAGCTCCATTGCTGCTCTACTCTCAGTTATTAACATTTAATCCACATCATCACTCTGTGACGTAGCTTATTCTATTGTATGTATGATAGAACTAACTCAAGACAAAATACAGAGAATTAATAACTATAACTTTGCCAAGACTACACAGTCTGTCTTTGTAGCTCCTTGGAAAAGTTATTTTCTCTTCTCTTCTCTTCTTTTCTCTTCTCTTCTCTTCTCTCTCTTTCACTTTCTCTCTCTTTTTCCTCTCCCTCCCTCTCTCTGTCACTCTCCCTCCCCATCTCAGCAGAAGTATTGCATATCTGCCACATGTTAGTATACAATATTCCCTTACACATTTATTAGCATCATGACACTCGGTTAGAGAACCCATAACAGAACATGGCCTTGTGGAGCAGGGGCTCAACAAAGAGCACTGGAAGTGGACTTTAAATAGGTGACTAGGTGAGAAAGCTGGTGACTACATGAACCACTGGGCATTAGGGGACAGTCAGAAAGAATTTTATGCCAATATTAGTATTCGAAATATATGATGTGATCTTTCAGTACCTCTCTAGTGCTTTCACCAGAAAAGCTTTGAGAAAGTGTTGGTGATTAAATAAAAATATGAATATGATATGTAAGTTGATTCCTAGAGAAGATATCACAGGTAGGAAGTGACTAATCCACAATGAGGTTGCAAAAGTTTGAGCTGTCTTGGTGGGTAAAAAACTGGATGGTGGGGACAGTTCTGAGGCTTATTTTAAACCTATACATACTGAGATTTTATGCACTACTTTATTAGTTTATGTATGGATATTTGCAAGCATAAATTTTCCCAAGGTTTTCCTATGCCAAGGCAAGCCTCACTAGAGGTTTGAAAGTAATTTAACTGCCCTTGTCACTTTTAAGAGGTCCCATAATAATATGTGCTAGCTTATTGCAGCTTAGGTGTTTTCCCTCATGTTAATGAATAATTTCAGTTGGCTTTATAAATAACATACACAAAACAGTTGTCTCATGAGCCCATAAATGAGTTATACACAACCCAAAGCTACAAGTAAAATTTATGCCCAACTTAATATATTGGTTGCATTAGTGATTTTCTATGTTCTCATCCCTACTAAGTCGGGCTCAGTAGCTAAGCGTACTTTTAGGAATAAAATACTTCATAAAATACATCATAAAATATTATACAAAAAGCATAGTGCATTAATTTCAAGAGGAAGTTTTGACATTTCTTATTTATTTGCTTGTTCCTTTAGTAGACACTTTCACTGAGCCCTTGGAAGGGAACCTAAGAGTAAAAGTGTTTGGAAAATATGTAACATATTCTCAAAGGAGC
This sequence comes from Castor canadensis, assembly GCF_047511655.1. NCBI lineage: Eukaryota > Metazoa > Chordata > Mammalia > Rodentia > Castoridae > Castor > Castor canadensis. Next base: position 60,360,069 of record NC_133386.1, read on the forward strand.
ATGGTGGCTGAGTTTAACATCTGTTGTAGAACATTGTGGAACATTTGTGTCATTCAATAAATATTGTTGAATGCTGAACATGTCCAGTGCTATATTATTGATGTCTCCCAGTTATTAGGGCTATATTTGAAGCAGATGGATATCACAAAATATACTATAATCTGAGGACCATGGAGTCAGTGAACTGAAAAGAGAAAATAGTGTCTTAATTTAGACTCTAACTAGTTTGATAGCTCATAAAAATTATTAACTTTTTATAGCTGACCAAGAAACTTTAAATGGAATGACCCAGATCACCAATTATCATAAAAATTCAAAAGATTGTCAATATGATGGAAATAAAAAGCAGTCCATCTATAAAAGAAAAATGGCAAACTATTTTCTCCTCTACTTCTAGCATAGTAGGACATATATTATTAATATTTTGAAATATACTTAATGAATTTCAGGATAAATTTAATTAAAAAAAACTATACTTGTAAACACCTGTGTTAAAGTTTTCAAGAATTTAAATAAGCAAAGTAATTTTGCATAATTTCAAGTTGATAAGTGTACTGAACTATAAAATAGGTATTAGGAGGTCCAACATGTTTTATTTTATCCTATAAAGACTACTTGGAATTTTAAAAAATATTAAATAATAATTTACAAAAAAGGGATAGCCTTGCTTTGCTGATACTATAAACATCGTTTTATCTGGTGGGCAGGGTTCTTTATCCTTCATACTGTTAATCTAATGGTGATTTTATTTCTCTACTATCACTCACTCCCATGTTTAATGAATTCTAATATAAAATTGCCATTCACAGATTTTGGTCATCTAGATAGGAAAATACTGATATACTATAGTCCTTCCTTAATCTGTGAAGGATACATCCTAACATGCCTCAATGGATACTTGAAACCATAGATTGTACTAAACCCTGTGTCTTTTCCTATACAAGTACTTATGCATTGTGCCCATAACTTTTGCAGTTTGAGGTATGATAGCAAAACTAGCTCAAAATTCTTTTCTTTTCTATAATTTCACAGAAAGATTTTTTGGTTTTGTTTGCTTGCTTTTTGAGACAGGGTCTTTCTGATGCAGGAAGTGAAGGGAGGAGGAGGGGGAAGGTTAGTGGGAGGAGGCAAAAACCAGGAACTGAGGCTCAAAAACCCTCAGAACAGAACTGCATTCCTTTCACCACCCTCCTTTCTCTTTTAGTCATTAAATGAGATTCAATACCCCTTGGTGAGTAATTGAGTTCAAAAATAGAAAATGTATGGCTTTTATAAATCTGTGACCAGGAAAAGGACCCTTTTAAGTCCATGTCTTTGGATGATGGTATCAAAACAGTACAATTGGAAAGTTGCTAGGTGACCATACACCCAAGTGACTAATTTTCAACTGGAAACTATCAACTCACTTAGGCAACATAAAATACACCTGGGTTGAAGACTACCCACTGAGCCTTAGCTCTCACCTTCTGACTACTTGTCAGAAGTATTTAAATTTCCATTTAATACTTCTGGACCACACTTAACTTCACGTAAGTTTTGTTTCCATATAAAACCATGGACAAGGGCAGACTACTTGTCAGAAGGTACTGGCTTATTCTCCCCCTATTTTGTCTTCCTGCACTGTTAGCCTATTAGCTTGTGTATCTCCATGGATTGGTTCAAAATTCATTTCATTTTTTAGTCCAAGTTCCTGGGGATCTTGGTAGGCTTCGAAAATTGAGTAGAGTTCCCGTTTTCTATCAGGGAAATCTCCTCTTTTCCAAATACCCTCCGGGTAAAATTTCTATGTTGCCCAAGCTGGCCTTCAACTGCTGGACTCAAATAATCCTTCCATCTAAGCCTCCCAAGTAACTAGGGCTACAGGCATGTACCACTGCACCCTCTAGAAGATTTTTTTTTACCATAGCATATGACTTTTCTTTTCTTATTACGTCAAGAGCTTTCATGTTTTCATGCAACAAAAGCATTGCAGCTTTTCTTTGGTACATTTGAATTTAAGCATCATTACTCTTATTCTTTGAGGAGGACCCTTAAATATAATAAGGGTTACTTGAACACAAGCAATGAGATACAATGAAAATTTGCCTGATGACTCAGACAGCTGTTACGTAAGTAATGAATGGGTGGGTAACATATGCAATATAAATACATTAGGCCAAGGGCTGACCAAGTGGGAAGAGCAGGACACTGCAAGATTTTATTTCATTCCTCAAAATGTCATGTTTATGTATTGCTTATTTCTTGAATTTTCTATTCAATACTTTTGGACCATACCTAACTGCAGGTAAGTGAAACCATGGGAAGCAAAACCATGGACAAAGGCAGACTACTAACACTAAGTGGTTCAATTAACAAACTTTGTCATTGAAACTCAACACTGATTTAATTGGCAATACTTAATTCAAAATTAATAACAATAGTTCCATAATTTCTCATTGCGATAGTGCCTATGTGTTTTCCATTCTAATCTTCAACAAGTGTGCTCGAAAGCATTTGATGTCCCCACTCCAGAGGAACTAATAGAGAAACCTTAAAGCAACAGAGGTCAACACCAGAAGGGGATCAGGAACCAGTGTAAAGGTCAGTTAGAGATGATTGTAACACATTTGTATATGAAAGCAATGCTAAGAATCTCTCTGTATAGCTATCCTTAACTTAACTAGCAAAAATACTATGTCTTTCTTATTATTGCTTATTTCTACTCATCAATGGAACTGGAGAAAAGTGCAGAACAGGTTCTGCCTGGAAGCAAGAGAGAAGGAGGGAAGGGGATAGGCATGGGGCAGGGGGGAGAAATGACCCAAGCAATGTATGCACATATGAATAAATGAATAAAAAAATATTATTTACTGAAATGTTCTACTAAACTCTGAATTAGGGACATAGTGCAATTTTGGTATTTGGCCAAGATTTAATATTTACTTTAACTACAGCTTCCCCTTTGACCTTTGGAAAGTCAAATACCCACAAGCCTATGTAAATATCATCACATCTACCTTTTGTAAATTATTGTTATATATAGTCAGTAAAGCAAGGTGTGCTAGCAAGGAAAGTTATCATAATGTTCTATTTATTATCTGAACATTTATTTTGAATGTACCCATACAACTTAGAAATAAAATTTTCTTATGTGCTGGAAGTATTGGAAGAACAGTATTACAAAACTAGGCAATACAATAAAAAGCTGGTAATGTTATATAGAAAAACAAAAGAATTTTAAACTGTTAAATTCAGAAATAGAGCTATAGATAGACAATAATGTGACTATTTGCTCCTATGCCATAATGTCAAACTTTTAAAACTTACTTACTAATATTTTTCTTATAAGTGTAATTGCAATTACAGTTCCTATTTCTTTCTATTTCCAAGAAAAGACAATATCTAGCATTAGTCTCTGAAAAAATGTTTATCTAATACTTACCCATTTGACCTGAATGTGGAGAGTACAATGGGGAAAAAAAAGAAATCAAACATAATGAATTTGAAGTATTTTCCTCATCTTAAAGCATGTGAATTTTTCCTTTCTAACTTGAAGGAAAATATCCATCACAAAATGCCAAGAGCACCAAATACTAAAGGCAGTACAGGGGCCTATATGAGATATCTGATATGAGAAAAGCATCACTACTAACAGTTGTAATTGAAATCTAATTTTTATAGGCAAAATGTTTAATTAAAGTTCTTAGTTTTTTCTATTCTAAAATAAGAAAAATAAATAAATAAGAAGACACAAAGGTGGGACTTAGTCATGTTTTCATTTATTCCTCATCTTCTGTGTGTCAGGAACTATATTAGCAAATGCATTTATGTTCACATAAATTGTAAATTCATATTCACAATTGTCCTAATTATTAATATTATATTATTATCAGCTCTGTTTTATACTTGAGAAAACTAAGGCTCAAAATTTTAAGGAAATGTACTCAGTGCATACAACCAGATAGAAGAATTGGAACTTGAACTCAACTCTGCCTTACCCAGTACTTTCTAGCACACTATGTTGTGAGGCCTTACTCGGCATGTTAGTAGGAACTTCTAGCAAAGGTGTTCTTAGGTGAAAGTCTTTTTCCAAGGACTAACAATGCCTTAGAGATCCACTTTCTTCAAGTAACCTGAGGTTTTACCTTTGTACTGCACTACCAAGGACTAGCCATTTTTTAGTCATAATGAATTTAAGCAATCATACCAAATCCTGGAAGTCCTCTCAAAAATATGTGATGGATTGGACATGTAGGTCAGTTATAAAGTATTTGACTATCATGATTCTAGGCCCTGGGTTGTGACAGCACAGGGAAGGAAAAAAAGAGTGGTGGAAAAAAATAAGTGTAAACAAGCTGTTTCTAAACTTAAAAAATTTGCAACTTTAAGGGCAAATACTAATTAAAATAAGAAGATTAACTCTCCCAGTGGAAAGTAAGGAAAGATACATTCACCCCACTCTTTTCTCAGAGCACTTACTTAGAAAATTGGGAATTATGTCTTCTTTCTCTTTGAAATGCATACAAATCCTTTAAAAGCTAATTAAGCCTCTTGCCAGCATTAAGAGGAGGAATGTATTTCTCAAGGACCTGGAAAGTGTCACTTTGAAATGTAATCATCAAGGAGGATGAAGTCCGCTATCTTCCAGTTTCTGTTGGAGTGCAAGAGCCTAACTCTGTAGGAGCCTGGGCTCCAAGTTGCAAAACTACCCACTGTCATAAAATGTCAACTTATTTCTCCTTTGGATCAAATCAATTAGCTAACACAGATGGCCACTCTTAGTGAATTTAAAATGAACTATGTGTGAGAAATGGTTCTGAATAGTAAATTGCTTACCTTAAGAACATATGGATAATACATTGTATCTGCTTGGATATATAAGAATGGGATTTCTTTTTGGTTTTGGAGTCATTTATAGGATTATCTGTCATAGTCATCACATTCTCTGTGTGAAGATGTTTTATAGATTGGAAAAAGTTTTTATGTTTAATTGTATTTCCCCAACACAAAAGTTGCATGAGGAAAGCCTTTTGGAGAGCCTCCTAATTACATATTTTCCATATTTGAACATCTGTGGCTCCTCCCACCTTCTATTTCATTTTAGTCCTATAATGTTCATTTTAACTAAATTTCACCTGACAAATGCGGCAACATATGTAACGAAACTAGAAGATGATCTTGTTCAAAGCATGCATGAAATAAATATTAATTGCCTCTGAATCCAAGTACAAATAAAATTGTGAGGATGATTCAGATGAGCCTAACTACATCCCATAGTTCCAGTTATGAACAAATGGCCCAGGACTGGTCATTCTGATTACTGCTTCCCAATTTCAGGTTTGTGGATTAGTTCTGTGGTAAACCCAGGTTCCAAGCTGGTTCAGTTGATTCACTCCAAGGCCTTCATATCTTTATCCTTACTGTGTGGATTTTGTGAGATTGTGGGCAAAAGTACCGCTTTCTTTTCAAATGAGGACTAAACAACCCAGGTAAATCTAGAGGAGAATTTATCAAATTCAGCACTATTGATATTTGGACCAGATAACTCTTAGTTGTGAAGGGATATCTTGTCACAGTCTTTAGGAGCATGGGGCAGCATAATTCATAACAATCAAAATTTCTGTCTTCGCCAAATGTCCCAATGGAAGACTGAGAATTTCCCCCGAGGTGATAACTGCAAGCATAGAGCCATCATGGGATGGGTCATTAAAAAAAAATTGTTGCAGTATTGAAGCTCGAATTCAGAGCCTTGCACTTGAGAGGCAAGTACTCTACCACTAGACCGACTCCCTCATCCTTTTTAGCTTTTGATGTTTTCTCAGGTAAGGTCTTGCATTGGGATTAAGACACACAACACTACTCCTGGCTTATCCTGGATCTTTGTGTAACCATGTGGAAAAAAAGGTGTAGTACTAATTCAAAATTAATGCAAAATTTGTCTTATAAACAGTGTCTTTTTCAAGGCTTTGCCTCATATTTACTTTGATATATGAAGTAAAATGAATATGAAACTTGTTTGTCAGAAATAAGATTATAGAAAAATAAGATTGTTGTATATGGTGGTATATATTTTCTTTAAGTAAAGAAAAGAAACTTTATGTTAAAAAAAAAACCCAAATTAAAGCCAAATGTGGTATTGAAGTGGTGAAAGAGAGTCCTGATAAAGGAAATAGTTTTTGTTTTGTTGTTTTTTAAGACAGGATCTTATCATGCTGTTCAGGCTGGCCTTGAACTTGAGATTCTCCTGTCTCCACCTCCAAGATAGGACTACAGGTGCATGTCACCACACTCACCCTAAGAACAAACTTTAAGATACTGTAAGATATTGAAGTGAAAATCACTAATGAACTATTTTTTTTGAAATGCAGGTCTTCGATATTAATTATATGTGTATATGGTATGCATATGCTTAATTGAGTATTTTGAGCCATGTTTCTGACATTTGCAACTAAAATCAATATCCTGATGATATCATAACTATCTTAAAACTTACTTGCAAATAAGTAGGAAAGCTATTAAGTTGGCAACTAAAATAAGGAGTGAGAGACGTCATGCAAGAAAAGCATAAAAGGGGGACTTTTGGGGAGGGAATCAGAGATTGGGAAAGGAAAAAAGAAAAGGGGAGTGAATATGATCAAAGTATACTATTTGCCTGAATGAAAAGAGCATAATGAAATCCAATAAAAACTGTAAAATAAAGGGATGGGAAAGAAGACCAATAGAGGGGGTGAATTTGATCAAAGTTTAAGTAAGACTCTGAACAATTCACATACTCTAATAAATGTTTTTAAAAAGAAAAAAGAAAGGAAACTTAGCAAGTGGGACTTTTGGGAGAATATCAATGTTGCTGAATAAGTGTTTCCAAAGCTAAGTGGAAAAATTCAGGTAAGATGAGTGAGTGAGGGATAAGGAGACTAAAACAGATAAAAACTAGCCTGTGTTAAAGATGAGAGAAACAGAATTCCACAAGGATGTGGATTTCAAAAGAAATGAAAACCCAGAACGATAAATCAGTGAGGCACTGGAGAGTACACAGAAAGCACACTCAAGTGAAAATATCTGTGCACAATTTACTTACAATGGGAGTAACAATATATGAAATGATAAAGGGAATGGGTTGGGAATTGATTATCATACATCATTGTATATCAGGAGTATAATAACCACAAATTGGACTTATTTAAAAAAGATTTCTGGGCCCCACTCCAGACTACTCAGATTCAATAAATCTGAGACTAGGGACTGAAAATTTGTAACAAATATGTAAGTGATGCCTAGTCTGCAGTTCTGAGGAAGCCACTGGTATAGAAAAATTTTAAGGGATGGTGCAGGAATCAGAGGCTAGTCACAGCAGAAATGTAACACTGTAATGCAAAGAACAGATCAAAACATAGAAGAGGAGAGAGAGTTGTGCAGAGCAAGCATCATTACTCGGAACTGTCGCATTCAATATAGGATCACAGCCAACTTGAGGAAACTTCAGGAAGAGAGGAAGAAATAAAGACCTGTCCCCACTTTCCTCCCTCCCTTGGATCTGCAGCTGGGGACCCCTGTTCATTCAGTCCCTGCAAAACAGCCTGGGTGGAAAAAGATGTGAGAGTACATTGGGAGTGGCAAAACAGAGATATTCATAAGAAATTCAGAATGTGGAAGGGGTTATAAACACATTATAATTATCCTTGTATTGTTAAGACATTGGAAACTCCTGAAACACTTTAGGCAAGGGTAGCACATGATCAGATTTCTCCTTCTGGAGCTGCAAGCTAAATGCACATTATATAGATAATGGATTAGAAGGAAAATATCATATTGAAATATTACTCCAGGTGACAGTGAGATGGGCAGAATTAGGCAGTTTTCAGAGTTATTATGAAGCACACTAAAAAAGCCATGGTACAATGAGAAATAATTTTAAAATTACTACTAAGTTTTGGCTGGAACACCTATTGAATTATTGGTAGAGAGAATTCTTCAGAAGGAAAAGATTTGGGAAAGATATATGTTTGACAGTACTTGGGATATGCGGCTTTTTAGTACTTGGGACACATTTCTGGTGAAAATAGAGGCAGTTAGATGTATGTGTCTGAAGTTCAGAGCTAAAGATGTAGAATGTTGACATTAGCATGGGAATGGTAATCAAGCCATGGGAACATAACATTGTCAAGGAAAGTAAGGCAAGACCAGGATGTTGATCAGTATGGGTTACTAAGTTGCATTAAATTCGCACATTCATGAATGTGCAAACTCTGATGTGGTTATGCAAAGAAAAATATATTGACTATAATCAGCACTCTAGTTTAATATGAAACACATTAAACATTAAGAACCAAGGTTGAAAAAGGCAACTGAGACATGAAGAAGTCACCAAAAAAGTATACATAGCAGTAGGACTGGATTTCTCATAAGGAAAAATACAAGGCAAACTAACAGGTATGTCATCAAGAAGAATAAAATGAATAAATAACTTGAAAGTCATATAAAGTGATTTCAACTCCATATCAGAAGTTGTTTTTGAGAAATAATTATCAAACTTTAATGCCAGCTTGTTATTCCTTTTTATTTCCAGTGCGAGGTATCAAACCCAGGCTCTTGAGCAAGCTAGGCAAGTGCTCTACAACTGAGCTATTTCCCCAGCCCACTATTTCTTCCTTTGTTATGCCACCATAAATGGTTCTAAATCATTATTTCACAACCATAATTTTCTATGCTATACTTTCCTCAAAAAATATACATAGATAGGAAATGAAATGTATTGAAAGCTATTGAAAAATGTGGGATGAGAGGTAAAAGAGTAAGGGAGAGCAATGGAAAGGGTTTAGCAGACCAAAGTAAAGTATACTCACAGCAGGGATACATTGAGAAACCCCTTTGATCATCCACTTAAATATCAATAACGAAATCCAAGACAGTAAAATAGGTACAGTATATGGGGGGGGGTACTTGCGGGAGGGGGAAGGGTGAATGAAGGAGATTAAGCTGAGGGAAAATGGTTGATGGACTTCATATACTTATGAAGTATATGAAATCAAACAAAGAAACCTCTTGCAATAGCTTTAAGTAGGGCAGAGAGGGGGTCAAGGGGAAATGGTGACAGTAAACTAAACAATGTACAAAATAAGCCTATTTGGAATTGTCACAATGAATCCCCCAGTACAATGAATCTATCCCATTTTAAAAGAAAGTATCAAATTCTAGAAAACTGAAAATTTTAACCAAGTTTAAATCCCCAAAAGCCCAATTAAATGAGCATTAATTAGGTACATGTGGCAAATGCATATATAAAGACATTTGTGATAAAAAAATTTCTATGTTCTGACTAAATATAAAATTCTCACATAGACTACTTATTCAGAATTCTACAGTCAATAGATATTATCTTTGTGCACGTTTCACTCCACTTTATTCAGGAATAAACGCCTTGATTTCCTTTTGAAAAGTTAGTTTTTTTTAACTCAAAAGTTTGTGTAACTTTACTAACACATATCACATCTCAGGTTCTTGCTCGACTATCCAATGAGAACACATTCCTCTGGACTGGATAATTTGTTTGGCATTCAGTTCATGAACTTGGTAAGGCCAATGAAACCAATTTAGACTCTTATGTAAAATTACTTGGGTAAAGGTGTTATATTTTTGCCTGAATAGTTAAGTTAGAACTGCTGGTGGCAACTCTTCTTGACACCTTTTTGAGAATCGTAAATGCCTATGGGTAGAACAAATGCAGGAAAGCAAAGGGTAAATTATGAGAAGTCCAAGAGTCTAAAACCTGATACCTTGGATTGAACCATGCCCATGGCCACTGGATACCTCTGGACTTAACTGCTACCTGACTATCTTTTGTATGAAAAGCAATCCTCATTTTTTCCTTAACAAGCCTCAGAAAGTTTCTAATAATCATTACAAATTTAATAGCAACTAATGTAAAGTTCAAGGATTTATATGTTGTTTCAAGTCATACAAATAGTCCAATATTTTTATGACCTCTTAATGAATTTTACAAAGCTGAAATGTAAATGTTCTGCTTAAACAAATTCTAAGAAACAAATGATTAAGTCCAGGATTTAGGATAAGTTTCAAATCATTAAAAGAAATATGCAATGATTTGAAGAAAAAGGAGCTCTAAAAACAATAGTTTGTGTTGTTATTCCCCCTCTAACCAAAATTTAATCTCCCCTTTTCTCTCCATCATTCTGTCTTCCTATCTCATTCTGTTTGATAAACAAAGAACTACCTATTTCCTTCTGGTCAGTAATGACTTAATAGCAATAAAGTATTTTCAAATACTGTGCAAATTGTTTACAATTTGTACTTCCACTGGGGAGAATTTTTATTTAGGTTACAGTTCACAATAATTTTGAGGAAAACTTAGTTTTATTATTCTGTGAAATTTTATCTTAGTAATAATTTTATCCTAATATTGAAATTTTCAAAATAAATTTCACAAAACACAAAATGAAATACAGTACTACTCAGTAATAAGAATTTATTTCAACATGAGGCCCTGAGTTCAAACCCCAGTGCCACCAAATACATATATAGATATAAATAAATATAAATAATATATAAAAAAAAAAGAATTTATTTCAGGGACTGATGGAGTGGCTCAAGTGGTAGAGCATCAATCTAGCAAGTGTGAGGCTCTGAGTTCAAACCCCAGTACCTCAGAAAAAAAGTATTTAAGAATTTATTTTAAAGTGGTAAATAAATTGACACCATCAACTAAGAAGTTCTGAAATAATACTTTTCTGGCCAATAATGAACACCTGACTTTTTTCAATTAAAAATGGTGTATTCTATCATCCTGGTTCAATATTCTTTATATTCTTGTTTTACTTTAAACACCATCTAATTCTATGTTTTTTTCATATAGATGTAATTATCTATAAGTAGACAATTGTTTGTAATTATCCTATCCTAACATAGGAAATTTGTGCCATGAAATTTAGTGTGCATCACTCATTCTCTCTGCTTATTAGAAAGTTAACATTGTAAAAATCAAGAAGACATTCATTATTATAAAATAAAATCCCAATTAAGGCCACTATCTCAAGATATTAAGCCTCCAAGTATAAATGAATTTAAGACAGAAATTCTTGTCTAGTAGAATAATATCCTTTATATTCTCTTCTTAGATTCTTTATATTTAGTCACAAAAATAACATTTACCTTGAATAAAACTATTGAAGAAAATACATAATTGAAATATATCACTGTTCTTTGCAGTTACTTATCTATAACCATTTAGAAAGAAGTCAACCTTTTAACAATCTACTACAGATAAAAATAATGAAAACAGGGACTTACATGATCAATTAGTTCACGAACCATTCCATTCCACTGTCCATTGGCATCATCCTGGGCTCCATATTTCCCATCCTCCACAAGCCTGATTTCATAAGTAAAGCCAAGGATTGTAGATAACTCTCTGAGGAGATCAATACAATAGCCCTCAAATCGATCATTCCCATAGAGAGGTTTGTCAGACTTCTTAAACAGGACATAAGGTTCTTCCTGGAAACATTGAATATGAAGGAAGGAGACATCAATTAATTATGAAACTTACCATAATAATGATGGCTTTTCTTGGAAGATAGAAGTTTTTGCATTAATTTCAGTTAAGAGTCAACTTAATTTTCTTCTAATTGTATTTAATATAGCTTGAAATATTAAGAAAGGAAATATTCATTTGTTTAGGGAATATCTGTGCTTCACAGGATAATATTTAACTGCAAAAATCCCAACATTAGTGAATAATAAAAATGTTATCTATCTAATACCACAATAAATAATATAATGTGACATGTGAAGCATGCATATGCATATGCTTCACATGATACAAAATTTCAACATGATTATAATACTCTAATTTGAGTTATACCACTTAATCAATTCTTAGTGTATTGTTTTAGTGAGATCTATGGATAACATGAATGAAAAAGAATTAATAGCCTAATTGCCTACAATGTTCTAAGAACTGGAGTGAAAAGTTCTAATATATAAATATATTTGCCCCAAAATATGAAAATTACAAATACTACATTGAATTTTAGGAGAAAAAGTAGGAGCTACATTAAAATAGTGAGAAATTAACATTGATTAAGTGCTTATGCACTAATTCAACCTGTTTGTGAAGCACCTATTGCAAGTTATCCCCCTCTTCTACACAAAAGAGAAATCCTTGAGCCATAAGATTTGTGATATAAAGAAGAAAACAAATGATAAATGCCTAAACAAATAGAATGTATATCTTCAAGCATAGATAAGTAGTACAAAAACATAAAATAGGTCAACAGCATAATGAAAAACTGCAAGGCACCTAATAAGATAAGAGCAGGGAAGACAAAATTGAGTCATATATCTGGAAGCTTTTTTTTCTGAGGAGGCAAGAGATAATGTAGAACCTAAAAGATGAGACAGAATCTTGCCATATAAAAATCTGAAATAAAGAACATTTCAGGTCAAGGACACAGCAAGTGAAAAGCCTCAAGACCAATATGACATTGGAGAGTTCCAGGAAGAAAGCAATAGTTATGAGTATGACTAAAGTTACATCCAGTTAAGTGAGGGAGTTGAAAAGATGAGACCAAAAAAAAAAAAATCCATGAGATTCTATCAAAGCAAGTCACACAGAAATTTGTGCAAAGAGAATTCATGCTTTAGCATGTCTTATTGGAGGCTAGTGGAACATGGAGTAATTGACTGTGCTAGCACTCTGCCTGTTCATCCCTTTTTCTACCTTAACTCATAGCAAATATTAATCTCCTTAGTATCTCCAGAGTTTTGCCTTTTGCAGAATGTCATATAGATAGAATCATATAGTGCCTATCCTTTTAATAATGGTTTGTTTCACTGATAATATGCATTTTTTCCTCTATATACATACTTCCATGGCTTCATAGCTTGTTTTGTTTTAGTACAGAATAATATTACATTGTTTGGGTTTATTCATCCATTCCCCAAAAAAGAAATTTTTGGTTGTTTCCAAGTTTTGGCAATTATAGATAAAGCTACTTATAAACATCTATGTTCTGGGTTTTGTGTGGATGCAAGTGTTCAGTTTAACTGACTAAGTACAAAGGAGCATGACTGATAGAATACATGGTAAGAGGATGCTTAGCTTTTAAAATAATCAGCTTTCCAAAGTGGCAACATTTTGTATTCCAACCAGCAATGAATGAGAGTTATTCCTTCATATCCCCAAAAACATTTACTGTGGTCACTGTTCTGGATTTGGGTCATTATAGATGCTTTGTATTGATACTCACTGTAGTTCAAATTTGCAATTCCCTAATAACCTATGCTGTTGAGTACGTTTTCATATGCTCCCACATTTTATTAGGTTTATCTTACACTTGAATGTGAAGAGAGGTCAAATAAATTTCTCAAGTCACATAGTATATTAGAAGTGCTGAAAAACAGCTAAGAAAAGGCAATGAAGTTTGAATCTATATTTTCTAAATTCCATGATACATACTTTTCTACAAGATCATTTGGGAGAGAAACAAATAGGCTAGATTTTCAATGGAATCAAAAAGGAATCAGAAATTAATCTGTAACTATATTCAATGCTAGATATTTGGGTTTATTATAAGGTAAAAGGACAGTTAAGATACAGTCTAATTTTTATTTACCATGTGATCACATATAAAATTTATTCCTATAGGACAGAGTACACTGCAAATATGACAGATGTGCCCTTCCACCAAAGGGATTACTACTACCCATTTACCTTACTACTCTGTCTCCCCTCCCAATCTTGTAAATTAGAGAACTCATTTCTGCAGATCACAGATTAAATGCTCTCCTTGCCTTGGAAGGGAAAGAAGCACTGTGGCCAAACAGCAATTTGTGCAAAGTGCTCACATTCCAGGCATATACAAATGTTTCCTTTTCTCATGCTCCTAGAACTATGGAAAACTTTAACCCTAACATTTATCACATTGCATAGTAAGGGCTAATTTATATTTGTGTCTTCTGATAAATTTTTCTGACAATACAATTAGTTAACTTTGCATTACCTTGTATATGGGAAGCTTACAAATAAAATGACCATAAAGTGAAGTGAATGGCAATGGATTCTCTGGTCAACTGGGGAAGCCAATGAAACTTGAACTTGAAGGAACAAATTATGAGACAAATAAGTGTGTCTACTAATTTCAGGTGCCCTAACCTAGTGGTTTTAAAACAGGTCACAAATCCTTAGGTAGGGTAACACCCACGCACAGGAAATCAATGTGAGTCAAAATCAATGTGAGTCAATGCCCTGTGTAGCTATCCTTATCTCAACCAGCAAAAACCCTTGTTCCTTCCTATTATTGCTTATACTCTCTCTACAACAAAATTAGAGATAAGGACAAAATAGTTTCTGCTGGGTATTGAGGGGGGGAGGGGGAGGGGGCGGAGTGGGTGGTAAGGGAGGGGGTGGGGGCAGGGGGGAGAAATGAACCAAGCCTTGCATGCACATATGAATAATAAAAGAAAAATGAAAAAAAAAATCCTTAGGTAGCTAACTCATATTCAAAGACCTGAGAAAAACTTCCTATTCCTATTCAAAAAAAGGAACAGCCTGAGAATTCTGGGTTGGTCGAAAGGCAATCAAATGAAACATACAGGTACAGTAGACTAATTCTAATGACTTCATAAACTGATTTTCGCCAGTTTATTATTTGAAATAAAAGGATGAGCTTCTATTTTTTTTTAATTTAAAAGGCACAAAGATTGACAATTTGTTAAGGTCCATGTACTAAATAACAGCAGAATCTAACTATGTGTCGGGCCTTGTTCTATGTGCTTTATTTTATTTATTCTTCCTAAAAATTAAATGATATCAATATTATTAGTTCCATTTACAGAAAAAGAAGATGAAAGGAAAGGTACTATTTTTTCTTTTTTGCCCAAGATCAATGGCCAAGATACAACCTACAATATGATTCCCCATTAAATTACTTTTAGTGATCATTTCCAAACTTCATGAGCACACAAAGCTGTGCATGTCTCATTAAGTAATTGAACACACATTTTACCACTTAATTACTTTTTTTAATCACTGGGATAACTACATGTAAAATGGTATTACAGACTGAGCCATGCAAAGAAGCCAATATTATAGAAAAGAATAAGAAGCAAATATCCAGAAAATCAATTTTCAACATAAAAATTTATCTCTTTCTTAAGTAACAGCATATCTTTTTAAACATAACAGCACTTTAAGAACTTGTGAAGAGAACATGTTAAGCCCCTTGGATTCATATAGTAATACATGTATATCAATTTTTCCTACTTAAAAATTATTGATTATTATTAAATAATCATTGTCTCTATTTAAAATTTTTATTCCCAAATACTTATGGCATGTTTTTCACACAGTGATTTGACATATCATATTGAAAAATATTATAAATACTAATGATACTTAAGAGCATGTGAGGTATGTGAAGGCTACATGCAAAGAGGGAAATACAGCAAAATAATTTCAGAAGTTTGATGTTATTTAAATCTCATTAATAAAAATTGTCCAGCTAGTCATCCTACCTATTCATTTGATATTCTTTATCTGTAAGCTAAAAAAGAAAATATCTATCATAGACAAATAAATTTGTTGATCCCTGGGAAATTAAAAGTTGTTTTAAACAATTCCACCTATCACTAGAAAAAATGTATGTGGTCTGAGTGCCTCCTCTTACTATTTATGGCTCTCTGCAATGTCAAGTTTTACTTTTCTTATATTTAATTCTGGTAAGTAAGATACAGTTTTCCAGCTGCGATTCCTATCTCCCACTACACTGTGTCAAAAGACAGTTTTACATCAAATTATGACTCTCCTTTAAACTCTCTTTCTCTGTTTCACATGGCATAAGGATAAATAATATCCTCTTGTAAGGGAAAGAAAAATGGTACCAAAAGCAATTACTGCATCACAGACCAAGTTCAATGAATAATATGATAAAACTCTCCTGGGCAACTTTACTGATTTCTCATATAGTCTTAAATCTGTGCATCAGCATTTGGTAGAGGTAAAGGTACTTCATTCTACTGGCATCTGTAATAAGGATTTTTCAGCACTTCCACAATCAAGCCCAGTTTTAAGGAACACACCAATACCTCATGTATTTTTATCTACATTAGACTGGAACTTGGCACAGAATGAACTTATAATGAAGTTCTGAAAAAGTAAAATTTAAATATAATAAAACTTTTAATAATTTTTAAAGTATGTAATGCATATATCCCTTAACTAATATCTAGGGCTCAGTTAGCTACTTGATTTGTTAGTCCTCAGCTATTATTGTCATACCCATGCTTCTCAAAACGTGGAAACTTAGAGATCCAAATTAATTTTGATGCAATATGTGTAAATTATCTGAAAAGACTAAACTAACTAATGTACTTATTCAAATATGCATCGAACTCCTATTCTGTCCCAGCCTCCTCTATGGGTAGGAAACAAACAACACAGAAAAATCTCTTCCTTTATAGAATTCCCAATTTAGTGATGAATTTGAAATTCTTATATAGTATATATTATTTTTATTATTTACATGTCTATGTTGCCTAATTAATTATCAGAAATGGAACTTTTCCAGAGAGTTCATATTTTTGAGAAACAGTACTACAGGTAATTCAGTAGCTCTCAAATCACTTATTTGGGAAAGAAGAAAGGGATATTCAGGCAGCCCCAATCTGGTTCTGAATTCATCTTATGACCAAATACCTTTTGAAATTGGTTTGTTGTGCATAAGTCTCAATGCATTCAGAAACCTTTGTTAATGGTGTTTAATTTATCCTTAACAAAGCAAAGGTTAACAAAACAAAAAAAATTAATAAAAATAACATTACTATAGTCCAAGTAAAAAAGACAAGGGTACCAATAATAAAATATGGTTAGGAACTAAACTAAAACTGAGCAGTTTATATTTTCCAAAGAATCACTTATTTCCTCTTATTTCCTGAGCCTTAGGTCCACAGTCTGTGCATCCTATTACTTACTGCACACAGAAAGCAGTAAATCATAAATAATAACAGCAACTTGAGTTTGAAAAGTGTAAAAATCAAGGAAGGCATAAGAAAGCAAGAAGTTGATTGAAAGCAGAGGCCAGTGAAGAGACAGCATGAAGAGCAGGCCAGTGCAGCTGCTGAAGTTGTCAGTTAACAAAAACCATACACCTCACACCTTTATAAGAAACAAAACTAAACAAAATAGAATTTATCATCTTGCCCTAGGATAAGCAAGACAATGCAAACTGTAGAGTCACATTTTTAAGTGGGAGTTTAAGGATGAAAAGACATTATCATGGCCAGCAATAGAAAAGAGAGGGAACATAGAGTAACCCTCTGGTTTTATCCCTACCATGTTCTACTTAAATTTTACTAAATTCTCTCTTGTTTTCCTTCCCCTTCTCAAGCACTATGACTAAAAATTTGAAAAATCTGCTTTACTATCAATTAGCAAGAATTAATTACTTTTCCTTTCTTTCAACCCTGTTGAATATCATTTTTATTTCATTTCAGGCAACCAAAGTAAAGATTCTTAATGAAAGTTTTATGAGTAAATTTAATTTTATTATAGGTAAAAAGTGTTCTAGACTTATGAAAATAGTACAAGAAATCTTACTACTCTGGTGAAGAAATGTAAGGAAATAAAGGAACATTTTCAACAAAGATGAATTTTTCTGTAAATCAACTCTTTGTTATTGTAACCATCTGTCCACAAAATGATCAGCATCTCAAAAACTATACAAAACAAAGCTTTCAATCAATGGAGAATGTTTTGTGAAGTGCAAAACTGTAGAGTTTTAGTCAGAGATCTCCTCTTGGGACAATGAAAGCGTTCTAGAACAAGATAGTGGCATTTATACAGCATTGTGAATATACTAAGAGCTACTGAAGTGTACCTGTTAAACTGAATGATGGTGACTTTTATATTATGTAAATTTTACCTCAATAGGAAAACAAAGCAAAATAAACAAACAAAAAAGTATATATAGTCCTCTGCAGTCAGTTTGCCAACCACTATATTAACAAGAAAATATAAAACATGTCATGGGTCCCCAAATTGCTCTGGAATACTGTATACACAATATAATTATGACTTACTTACATATAGAGTACTCTTATATTGAGCTTAAGCATCAAGCATAATAACTTTAGAAAACTTTTCTAATGCTATGTGAAAAAGGTCCAGGCTTAGGTATTTAAACTCACTAATGTTTGGAACTGTATTTTACTAGTGCTCATGAACAATTATTTTATTCCATTAATTTGATAAGACAAAGCCAGTGATAATAATAGTTTATTATTTTGCAAATTTAGTGTTATTTTCATGCTGTGCAATACTTCTACAAGAGGCCACCCACCACATGTCTACACTCCTATTATTCATCTCTGATAGGACATAATTGTTTTTCCTTAATTCTATCTAAAATGTCACCCATATCCTTTCCTTACCCTTGCTTTTTCTCAACACTGAAAGTTAAATGTGTAATAAAATAAATAAAACAAATTTTCCTCTAGGTACAGAATTGTGGGGGGTATTATGTGGCATAATAGCCTTCAATAAAAATTATATATAATATCTCAAATCTCTTATTTTGATTCATTACATTTTCTCCTGAGATGTTCTTTCTTTTCACCTTCAAATTATGATTAAGTCTGCCTTTACTTACATTTTTCTTGATTACTTCCTATAAAATGAAAAAATGAAGAAATATGAATATATATGTACTAATAATTGGAAACCATGGAGATGGTGAATTCAACCGTGATATATTGTAAGAACTTGTGTAAAGGCCACACTGTACCTTTACACAAAGGTCTCTCACACACACATACAAAAAAACCCAAATTTCTCTAGGCATTGTTCTATGTAATGAAGATGAAAAAATTGAAGACATGATACCTATTCTTAAGAGGAGTATAACATCCAGCACAAGAGACAGAAGGGTAAGTAGGTAAGTACAATGCAGTCACAAAGAAATAGGTAGCTTTTGAATCTGGCTCTGAATCCTATCTACACATTAAATTTTCAAAACACATTAAAATCACTTCTGGAGACCTGAGATCAACCCTAGAGATTCTGATCTCAGGCATCAAGGACGCTCCCCTTTAAATAAGTTACCTTATAATAAAACATGAATAAAAAACCCAGCTTCCTTAATGTTTTAATGTTCAGTTAGACCAGCTTCATGGATGTAGAGCCTGGGCATTTGCACAGGGCCTGATACTTCAAGGGCCCAGAGATTGGCTTTGTATTCTGCTAGTCTTCTTTTGAAATTCTTAATAACTATTTTCACACAAGAAATTCCTCATATTAATTTTGCAATGGGGATGGAAACAATAGAGTGGGTGCAATGTGCAATCAGTCATAAAAATATTGATCTAAACAAAGAAGAGATGTATAATGAAATATTTTCAAGAATGCACAATGTATGTAGTTCCATATGACAGGTAATGGGACGTGTGGAACAAAAAAGTAGAGGCTGCAAGATCATGAGAGCCTAAGATGGAAACAAACAATATTAATACAAATTCCATATAACTATGTGGATATAAATATTGTGCAGTGTCATTCTTTACCCTGCTTTGAATAAGAGTCCCTGTCCAAGGGTTATTTGTAATCATCTATCTAACGCAAATCTAGGTGTAAGACATAAGGTTGAGAATGATTTACACATTGGATGAATTTAAATATACATTTGAAAGATGGAACAAACCAAAAAAAAAAGGAAAGACAATTTGCCAGATGACTGGAAAATAGAGTTCTCTATCATTAAATTTCTGGGTTTTTTTTTTTCCCGATTGTTTGTTTTCTAATTCAGTGCAACAATTTGAGTTTAAAGGCTTTCTAGTCTCAGAAAGGAAGATCCTGTAGCTCAGTAATGTATCTCCCCAAACGGTACAAATACACATATAGAAAAATTGACTCAAATAATAAGTAGACCCTATCTCATGTCATCCCACTCAAAAGTTATAGCGCTGGCAAACCCTTTGATGTTCCTGAATATCCATGTAAAATTCCATCTGCTGCGATGAAGATCACCTATCAATGATGAATAGGAAGTAGCATCATGTATCTGCTGAAAATTCTTTTTTATGATATGAGTCATGAAATAACTTTCAGCTATTACTCTTGGTAATCAATAAAAATTTTATTGAGTACCTATCATTTGAGAGAAAATACTCTATGATAGAGCTGTTTCTCTCAAGCACCTTTTCATCTAGAGAATAGCAAATTTACCCAAAAAAAGGTAACTAATAATAGAAGTTTTGATGTAAGTGCCCAAGGGATAAATTATGTGGCTAAAATAACTATTATCTGCCAGAGAAGGCAAAGTAAAAATGTCCAAGGTAGTCAGACAAACCACCTCATAGAAATGCCATAAGAAAAGGGGAGTGTGGGATGACTGCAAATCAGGTAAAGAGAGGTAAATAAGAGTTTTCAAGAAAGAGAAATGAACTGAGAAAGGGTAGAGAAAAAAAATTCACTGACACATGAAGAACAGGAATAATGGCTCATAAACAGAGCATGTCAAAACATATTAGAAATCCCTAGGACAAAATAGTAAATAGTAGCATCATTTATTGCATTTGAAATAACAGATTATTTTGTGTCCATTACATATTACTACTAATTGATAATTTTGTACAAGGAACTACGTGTATATTTTACAAATATTATCTCTAGTATGTATAATTTGCATATTAGTTTTATCCCCATTTTAAAGTTATGGAAACTTGACCAATACAAATCAGCTACAATGGCAGGTTCAGATTCAAATCTAGGTTTTTTGATATCCGTTTGTTCTCTCTTACTTGCAAATCTTACTGGAAAACCTTAGCTGGTCTAGATACTAAATTCAGATACCAAGTGTCATCTAACAATTGAAAGGGTCCTTCTCTGCTTAAGTTTGGTGTCTTTAGTGGGGTAGACAATATGTAAATTTGAATATATAAGTAAATTCCATCATAAAATTAGTAAGGACTTCAAAACTTTTATAGAGTAACCTAGTGTTTTCCACAGTGTATTCTGAGAAAATAAGCCCCAAGTTTAATTTTCAAGACAACATGCTGTACTTAAAAAATATTTGGAAATTCTACATATCTGCAACATTTTGAGATATTCATAAGAAGCACTGACTTACTAAAGATTCAGTGATGGACTGGACATGTTGTTCAAGTGGTAGAGTACCTGTGCAGTGGATTGAGGCCAACCTTGGCAAAAAGTTAGCAAGACCCTCATCCAATATAAGGTGAGCATGCTATGTCTTGCACCTGTAATTCAGCTATGAGGTAAGGGGAAAAAGGAGGATCACAGTCCTGGCTAGACTGGGCATGAAAATGAGTCACTATTTGAAAAATAATTGAAAGCAAAAAAGTACTAGAAGCATGGCTCAAGTGGTAGAACACCTGATTAGCAAGTGCAAGGTGCTGAGTTCAAAACCCAGTGCTGCTGCTGCTGCAAAAAAAAATAAAACCAAGAAGGAGGAGGAGGAGGTAAAGCAAGCAAAGGAGGAAGAGCAGGAGGGGAAAAGAAAAAAAGAGAAAGAGTGATCATGGAGACTGGAAAAGACAACAGGAAGGAGTTACAGAGGTTAGATAATGGGCACCAAAATAACCATTAGGAGGAATTAGTTAAGCAGTCTACAATAATTTATAATATATTCCAAAATAATTTGAAATGAGTTCAGAAATTTCCCAATAGATAGAAATGATAAATATTTAAGGGAATGAAAATGCTAATTACCCTGGTTTTCTCATTACATACTTTACATAGTATTATGTAATTACACTGTACCCTAGAAATATGTACATATATATATAGTTATATATACATAGTATATATATATGTATATATATATATATATATATACTTCTTACATACATTTGTATGAAGTACATACATCTTACATATGTAAGAAGTAGAAAGATTGAATAGAAAGATCATTATTGCAATTTAAAATTTATGAAAATGTAAAAGGATGTAAGAAATGACTAGAGGAAAAAAATCAAAATTTAAAAACACTCATAAAAGAAGTTGATGAACTTTGCCTAACCCAGTATTTTTCTAAAATCTGTTTAATCACAAAATAATTCTAGAATGTGCCTGTACAAAACACTTAAAAGAAATTCTGATGTAACCACACAGTAAACACAGAATGCTATTGCTACAAGGCAGAGAAAGTAAAGGCTGTGTTATGAAAGTTGTGTTTTGTTTCTGATCAAAGTCAGAGAATACTGTGTCTGCTAACAATTATGAATTTTAAAAGTTCAAAGAGCAAATACATATTTAGTATATTCTAGTGACACAATGCTGTGACATACATGAAAATAAATATATAATGACGTTTGGTTCTAATAACATTTGCATGAAGCATCAGATATATAATATCATATATCATAATTTGTAAAATAATATCATATATAAAATGTCCATTTAATATGATATGTTTTTCAAACAGTTATATGGTAAAGGACATTTTCCTATTAGTTTTCTGATAAAGTATGAGAAACAATTTTTGTATGTCCAAAAAGGTTAAAAATTTGTTTCTTTTATTTATTATCCATTATACATAGAACTGAAGCTAAGAGAACTCAGAACATTACACTTATAAGTTTCAAGTTAAGAACATTCATTCCTATTTAGGCATCTATTTAATGACACTGTGCATAAATTTTATTAGAAGCATCCTTAATGAAATAATTGGTAGTCAAATATATAAAGACATGGGAACTCATCCTTATTCTGGATTCATAGCCAAAAGCACCCATTCCATTGAGTCCACTAAAGCAAAATATGTGAGGTTTTTTGGGGGAAAGGAAAGCAGCCTGTACTTTCTCTCTGAATCACTGTAGCAAGGTTAATTGGAGTCAGGGTATAGTCTGTCATTAAGAGTACCCAATAAATCTCAAATAAAGAGAAGTAATTAGGAATCAATATCAAGTAATCAGGCGGTGGTTAAAAACACAGAGATCAGGGCCTGAGAACAGATATCTATCAGGAAATGAAGTTAAGTTGGAAGTACCTTACATAATTTAGGACTTACTTGGTCTTGAATGTCTCATAGTTATCATCTCACAAACACCACTTCCTTATATGTGTAAGGAATTTCTGAGACTGTCTTAAAGGACAGTGAAGATAGTCCCTGACTTCAGGATGGTTCAATATAATATTACTTCATATTGATAATGTGAAAGAAATACATATTTAGTAGAAACTGTCCTTCACATTTTGAATTTTGACCCTGGGCTAGCTATGTACATTATAACAGTGATGCCTGACAAAGGAGCCATAGCTCCCAGGCAGCCACACAACCATAGATGACCTATAGTGTACTATGCTGTTAACCTACCAGATTTGGCAGGTCTGATGGATTAAGTGCCTTTTGACATAGGATATTTTCAGCTATGATGGGCTTATGGACATAACTTTAGGGTAAACTGAAAAGAATATATATGCTTTTTCTATTCTAGACTCCTTTAATCTTCCTTGGAAACTCTGAATTTTTGCTTACCATACCAAACAGAATACAGTGTTAGGACAGAATCAACAGATACAGTGTCAGAAGAGGAAACAAATGTGCTATGATGTAACACACTGAAGACATACACAAATTCTCTGAAAGAACAGTTGCACAAATGTGCATGATGCCAAACATCATCTTTTTTATGTCTCCAATTCTCACCCCTAGCACAGACCATTCTTCTGAGCTCTGAAACTATAAAACTAAATGATATCTGGAAATACACCAAAGGAAGTAAATGCAATATGTTCAAAATTAAATTTGTCTTGTATTACCCCAATTTTTCTTTTTTCTACTTTAATTCCATTTCCATTCATGTTTACCAGTGGAATAAGTCTTTCTAACCTCCGGACTTTTCTTAAAATTCAGTTTTAAGTCTATGTACCCCCATGGATAATCCCCCATGTATCTTGCAAATGCAACTCTGTCCCTATTCCTTCTGGTATTACTGTAATAGTTCATCAGCTCTCACTTTTGTAATATTCTCTTGGCTGTTTACATAATCCTTTCTCATGAACTATAATACCATCTCTAATACTAAAAGGAATTTCCAAAACTCAACTTGATCACTTTGCTCGTGTACTTAAAAATCCTTCAAAAAATTGCTAGTTATTGTTTGGATAAACATGTAAAAATAAAACCTTGACATTCAAAGAAAAAAAATTGTCTCATTACAAATATCAAAAAAACCTCAATTATTTCATGAGACTTACAAAGGCCTCCTGCTTTGCTATTGCCTGCCTTCTTACCTTCATCCATTACCTCTCTCCCACATACTCCATGCTCCATCAGTAGTTGACTACTTACAGTCTTCACATACTCTGAACTCTTTCACACATCTACATCTTCAAGTACACCTTCTTATTGACTCCAATGCTTATGTTTCCTCTTTACCCAACAGACTTCTATTATTGAACCAAATGTAGCTCAAAGACTAGTGGAATGCAGGTCCTGGCCTGGCTTTCCCAAATCTCTGTCAAACTAGTTCTCAGGCTATGAGCAAAGACAAAAACTCACATACTAAAAGTAAGACAAAGAGAGTCCTGTTAAAAGATGCAAGCATGAAACCCAGATATGTACAGAATATCATACATGTAATATAATTGACAGATTGTAGGCAACAATGCAAAAGCATTGGAATGGGTGAATGAATGCACATGACACTGAAAAGGAACTTAATTCTACTTAGAAAATAAAGCATTTGTGTGGACTGTTCTTAAGAAATAAATTGTAAGGCCAGAGTGAAAAGAGAGTTGTTGATGGAATCTGATTTAAAAACAAGGGTGAACTTTGGAATAGAAAATGATAGGTAAAAAATTCATTTTTTTTCTCAAAAATCAAGCTACCATATGTTGGGTTAATGTGTCCTCAATCCCATCAAAAACTTCATTTAGCACTTTGGAAGAATTTACATTAAACAATGGGTCACAAATGGTAGCTACATATAGAATTGAACATTTTCTAATATGCATATTTAAGAATGAAGTAATAGGTGAAATTAACACTAACAGATTATTTCATTGAAAATATCACTTCAACATGTAATTTATATAAAATTTTGATTTTTTGCATTTATTTTTATCTCAAGTCTTTGAGAACCAATATTTATTTCATACTTGCAGACACCTACATAAAATTTAAACAAATTTCAAATATTCTATAGCCACCTATGGATAGTAGCTACCATACTGTGCAACAGAAATCTAGACCTCAGAGAATGTTCAATATAAATAATTTTTCAAGTTCCATATCATTGGCAAAATTCCTAAACTTCAAGCTTAAAGAGTCAATCTTGAAATTGCCCTTAGGAAAAACACAGGTCACTTACAATGGATCAGGAATCAGAATGACATCTGAACAACCAACTACAGAAGTCAAATAAAATGGAACAAGGCCTCCCAAAGAACTCATCCTAGAATTCTACATACAGGAGGGAGTGTTTTCAGGAATACAAGGTCAAAACTTTTTACTCTCATGTAATCTCTCTCAGAATGCTATTATAACCTGTAACAAAAGGAGAGGATAATTCAGGAAAAATGCAAATGTAAGATACAGGAAACTGGACTCCAGAACAGGAGTTGGACACAGAGAACTTGACAATGGTGGTAAAAGAGAGTCCCAACATGACAGCTATGAAAGAGCTAGAAGAAAATATGGCCAGGTTGCAATAGAACACATGCCCTCCCAAGACAGAAAAGGAGATCATATTTGCTCACAGCTCATGGTCCTTCTGCCTGATAAGAATTTTTGAGGATGAATCAATGATATTTGCACAGGAAGCTGGAAAATGGTTTAATATAAACATGTAAACAAACAAAACACCCCAAACCCTCTCACACAGACCATCCCTGGCTGCCAAAATAAAAATTATAAATAAATATAGATATATATGCATATATCCATATAATATACGTACATAACATATACATATACTTAAATATAATTATACATGTATACATATATACATGTAATATACATATATATGTATATATATATATATATATATACACACAAAAAAAAAGATAAAGGGAGAAAAGGTCTTGGAAATTTTATATGAGGGAAAATAAAACTAATTAACCAGAAATATTTTTATATGCCAACAAAATACTATTAGAAATATTTTTAAATGAAACTATTTTAAAACCTAAGAACTTTGTATTGTAATCAGGGTGCAATGCAATTTATCAAAGAAAGGAAATTAGTGAACATACTTTTTATTAGATAAAGGAAAAAAGTACTTACTGGCACCAGTCCAGTAAAAGGTTCAAAACACTCTGGTAACCATTAGCTATACTAGTTTTTGAAGTATATTCAGAGAACTCTAGAGAGAAAAACTTCTTCTTCATATGAACTTATTATTAAATATTTTTTAAAAATCAATAAACAAGTCTCTTAAATCATTTAGAACTTCATTCTGGTAGGTCTTCTAAAGTATATAAGAAATTGTTGTAAACTCTAGCCACAATCCTGTGTGGCAGAGCATTAGAACTTCTCTTCCTATCTAAATTAACACACAAAAAAAGTATATTTAATGATACAATAAAATGAATAGGTCAGTAACCAAAAAGATATTGTAAAAGGATTTTCAGATATTTTTTGAGAAAATATTTAAATGCTATGACATTTTTATTTTCAATCCAATATAAATAAATGACCTTGTGATTTGTAGGTTGAATGATGTTACTAATACTGATATAAAGAAGTAACAAAATGGTTAGTCAGGCACAGAAGGCCAAAAATTGCATGTTCTCCTTCATATGTGGATTATAGACCTATAACAAATACAGCAATATCATTCACACACTAAGAGGAGGCTGCATACGGGAGGGACAGGGCAAGGAAAGGAAACCAAAAACTTGAATGTGGTTGATGTGCTCACTGTACAGGAATGAATGTACTAATCTTAAACTGGCTGAGGCCACCAGGGGAAGGGGATTAGGGATTAGTGAAGAAGAGTGGTAGAGATCAACCAGTTGGGGTTGTAATACATATATGCATGGAAACAACACAAGAAAACTCACTGTGTAGCTATCTTTATCTCAAACTAGCAAAAATGCCATGGTTCTCTTATTATCTTTTATGGTGTTTCTTCTCCAAAATCAGAGAGCAGGAGGGCAGAACAGGTTCTGCCTTGAGGGGAAGGGGGGTTGGCACAGATGGGAAGGGGAGGTGGATGGGAATGGGGATAGGAGGATGAATATGGTGCAAATAATGTATGCACATGTATGTAAATGCAAAAGTGATTCCTGTTGAAACTACTCCAGGAATTGGGGGAAGGGCGATGAAAGAGAGCAGTGGAGGAGGTGAATTAAAGTATGATATACTTGATACATTATAAGAACCTTTGTAAATGCTACAATGTACCTCCATCCAATACAACAATAACAAAAAAAAGAAAAAGAAATAACCAAACTGTTAGTATTACTATGTAGCAATCACTATTGAATATACCTAGGTACAACAGAGCAAACAAAATTGAGCAGTTCATTGAAGCAATCTTCGACTATAACCAATACTAGTTTACCTATGGAATATAAATATTTTATTATTTTTAAATTGACTAATATAGTCATGACAACAAATACAACTACAAAAATTAGTGATAAAATCTATACACGACTAAGCTATTCAATAATTTAATGCCCATTTCTTAAAATAATTTTTTTTGGAAAACTAGAAATGATAGGTCTTCTTGATCATATAGCTATTGTCCCAGTTAATAAGAAACTACTAAAACATGTATGAAAATATAATAATTAAACCTATTAAAAATCATTTTTAAAAGGGGGAATAAGAAAGAATAATAGAGGTGGTAAATTTGATCAAAATACATTATATGCACATATAGAAATATCACAATGAATGCCTTTGTAAAATTAATATAATAATTTTTAGAATTTTAAAAATAAACAAAACAAATAAGCCAAAAAGGCTCAGAGGATAGTCATCAAATTCAAATAAAAATTAAACAGATAAAAGTAATTAAAATTAGTAAAGGAAGAAATGAAATTATGGCTGTTTATAATAAATAAATAATTACAGATTTCTTAATTATAGGAATACTTCTATAAACAGACTGATGGTAAGAACATTCAAAAATGATTTCCTATATTTATGGCATAAAATATAAAACTGCAGAAATCACTACTCACAAATTCTTTTTAGTGAGTATTCTATTGAAATCATGGTGTATAATTGTACTTAAAAATTACTTTTGTGCTGTTTTTCCTAAATCTTTGTAAGAATTTGTATTAGTAAAGAGGAAACACATCTTTTACAGTGTTAATGATGATATCCTACCACTTTCAGCATCTAAGAGAATGTTTTGATTGTAGACTTGCAGGTAATTCTAACTACTTGCACTATTAAACCAATATCAAACTTTAAAAAAAGGAGCAAGAATAGTGAAAGAGTAGATTAAAGATGAAAAACAGGGTGCATGTTAAAACAGAGACCAGGATCTTCACGAAGGGATATTCTGTGTTCTATTTTTTCAGCTTCTGATTTTTTAAAAAATATATATCTGATGGAGGAACATCATATGTAGATTTTCTAGAGTAACTGTCCAGCACTGCTTTTTAACTTGACAGCTGGCATAGGGGCACCAGGCCATCTGTCAGCCAGGAGTCAAGCCATGGTCAAACACCTCCAACCAAAACTCAGAGCCAATATTCTCTTGTCCTAACTTTTAAAAAATTTGCATTTGTTTCTTTGGAAAATGGCTTTTCTTATATTTTATCATGAAAGTACTTCAAAATACATGTGAGTTTTTTTCTTATTTAAAAAAATTTCACTTAAAAAGTATTGATGGGAGAAATAATAAGGTTTTTGTCAATTTTTGATTAATGTACATGACTGAAATTGTGACTCTCATAATTGAATTTTAAAAAGAATTTCACAATTATAGATAATAGGAAATAAAATATTTTAAATGCTAATTTAGTCGATCATGTTTTAAATGCATAAATAAAAAATGTTACATTACATAACTTATAAGGCATTTATTTGTATTACTTGAAAACAGTATTTTTAAATATGATGAAGTTTAATGAGAGTTCAGTATCATTAATACTTGTGAAAATCAGTAACTATTTGGTTTTTAACTCCCTATTCCCAGTGCCTATAAACAGTTTCATGCTTGCAATTTCAATTTATTTTATGATAAATTTCATCATTGAACTAAATGACAAGTTAGTCACTTTCTAAGCAAAATTAAAGAAATTTCATAAATATATGCAGCAAAACTTTGATCTCAAAAAAGACAAGTCATGTATCTAAGGGAATAGTTGACAATAAGGTTAACTACTAGCATTTCCTTGCATCTCAATGATTCATAATAATCTAAATGCTGTAGAAAAAATACATAGAAACTAAACAGTACATGCCCCAAATGAATTTCCAGTATAGTCACAAGAAATAATCAGTAAGAAAAATCAGTTATAGATCAGTAATAGATACATATGAATAATAACGGGTGATTGTTATTAGGCCATTGACTTCACACGACTATTTTTTTCTTTTTTCTTTTTTTTTTCCTTCAGTCTCTGCTGTTCCAACACATATTGTGCTTTCACTACTGTAGAGCCAAGAATCGACTTCCCATTGTCTGAACCCCGGATGTTCAATTTCCTCTTATTCACCATGGCTCTTAAAGTCTGAATTTTGCCATACCTAATTACCATTCACATCAGAAACCCAAGGTGCCCCACAGGTTATCACAATGGGAAGTGAGAATGCCCAGAGGAGAAGTGAAAAGGCTCAGCAGCTGCCATCAGAACAACTTAATGTTTTCAAGAAAAGGCAACACTAAAGATACTGATTGGTGAGAATCAAAACTACTGTGAAGAGAGTCTCTGCATGGATCCACATATTCTTCTCTTGCCTGACAACCAAACCCTATTTCACTATCTCCAGACACTACTTAAAAGGCACATTCTCACAGACTATCTAGATAGAAAAAGAAGTAATCTGATGCTCAGTTTTGAAGCAACAAAATAATAATGCAACATGCCTATAGAGTGGTATTTTTGTTTTAATTTTTTTTATAAACTGTATTTATTATTTACTCTTTACTAACTTTTAAAACAAAATTCAAATGTGTTATATGGCAATCTAGAAAATTTCCTTTTCTTTTCTTTTTTTTGGAAGTCTATTAAGCGAAAGCATTCTTTTTTGATTTTTAATTAAAAGAATAAAAGTCTTTAGTAAACTATCTAGGAATAATCATGTTCTTAAATTGCTGCACACTGTTTTTACCTTCTCTAAAAAGAACTTTAGAGAGTCTGCATAAAATCTACACAAAAATCTAACTTTTTTGCAATAACTATCATTCTAGTAAAATTTTTGCTTTTACTTTATAAACTACAGAAAATCTGTGGAATTTGGGAAGGTGACAAGCGTATTTTTTCCTTGAAAAGTAATATGTGTTCACCTGAAAATGCAGGATATCCTATAGAAGTCTTGACTGCAATAATTGAACTCAACGTTTGAGAAAAACGGAAAAGAGCTTTGCTGATTTTCCATTTACCAATATTTCAGCAAAGGAATTTACTGATGTCAGAGAAATAGGAAAGAGTAATGATTTAAAGGAGGATTTGTTGCAGTAATTATCACACGTGTTTGTGTAAAGAAACACATGCCATGTTTTAGTAAAACCTGGTATGCTGTTCACCTCCTCCACCTGACAAATATCAGTTTACATGGGAGACCTTGCTCAATGCTGTCCTACTGCTGATATTAGTATTTTAGCTAATAAATTTTTCATTAGCTTAATTCACAAGTGAAGGAGAACAAAGATGGGGGAAAAAAATGAAGTTCAAATAAATCAAATGTGTCATTTCACTGCAGTTCCAGTAAGAAGTTTGATGGGAAAGGAGACTGTACCTATTAGCTAATCTCTAAACTATGTTTCATCTCTGGTCTAATTTATTAGCCCCTTACATGAATAATCAAGATTTGACCACACAAAATTTATTACCAGCATCTCCACTCATACATGACTGAATAGAGCTCATTATCTCCTTTCCCAACAACCCCATTCTGCGCCCTGGCAATGTGAACCGGCCTTCCTCTAAGCCTTTAAACTTTAAGTCCTCAAACACATTTCTCAATAGTTTTTTGCTCCATCTAATCTGTCCTAAGAAACCCCATGCCTAAATTTTCAATAGTTACCCCTCAAAGCAGACTCTACTAGCAAGCCTCCACTCTTGACTCTCTTTTTTATTGTACATTATCAGAATAATCCATTCTTCCTTTTAGGTACCTGAATTGCAATATGGGTTTTTTAAATGACTCAGGCTTCTAAGAAGAAAAAAAAATCCTCTGTACTAGCTGAATAGAAATGTAGTAGAATAATAAACAGAGACTCAAAATGTAGGAAAACAAGTATGGGAGGCCTGAACTGAAGAAGAATGGATGCATGTTAACTTGAAATTGACATCCTGATGTAACTGTGCTCAACAAGTAAGTAGTCTAAAGTGAGAGTTAAAATTTAAATTGTTTCATTGTGTATGGTCAGGTTATGATAATATCTTTGGAAATGGGAACGTAAATTCAGAAACATTGTACTTTCAATGTAGTTTGTTAGTGTTTAAGCTGAACAAATAATACAGATTTCCTTTGGGCTGTCAGAGTGGCTCAAGTGGTAGAAGTGGTAGAGCACCTGCTTAGCAAGCATAAGACCCTGAGTTCAAATCCCAGTACAGTCAAAAACAAAAAAATTCTGATTTCCTATTCTTTCTACTAACAAAATACTATACTGCTTATATCTTCAACAAAATTATAGTATTAACAATGTTGCCAATAAAAATAATACAATGATAAAATAATATAATTATTATGTAACAATATGATACAAAATGAAATACTTAAGGATCTTCATCCAAATAGAAAATTTAAAGTACATTTAATAAAGAAGGGCCAAGAAAGTAAGGGGGAATTGTGTGTGTGTATGTGAGTATGTGTATGTGTGTATATGTGTAGTAAAATATGAAGTGCTGGTCACTTTCAAGGCTTTAAAAATAACATTGCAGGCTTTTAAAAACATTTTCTAAGTTTAGATCAAAACTCACAACATTCTTTTTCTGTTATTTCCATCTTTCTCTACCAGCACAAATAGTTTTTTTTATTTATCTAGCTGAGAAAATAAGAAATAAAATACTTCAGCAATAAAATACATCCAACTATCAGAGAAAAAATGAAATGGATAACTATAATGACAGCATAATGTCTGATACAGAAGAAAGAATATGATGAGAAAAGATTTGGTTGCTTTTGAACAAGCTGGTTGTAGAAACGGGGTACAAGAGTTGAAATGAGTCCTTCTAATCTCACTTTAAGCCGTACTTACCTTGTAAATCAGGTACATCTTCCTTAAATTATTTTGATCTTACTATTTCCACAATGCATGCTTAAAACTGCTTAGAAATGGTGTAGAGGTTGCTAAGAATGAAAAACATTTTTCTTTGTGAAGTTTCAGTGTCTGGGTTTCTAAGCCCGAATGCTATGCAACTCTCTAAAAAAGAACTATGCCTTTGATAGTTCTTCTGTGACAATGGAAAGAGAAGAATCAGAGAGAAAAGTCAATACAGTGGCAGATTTGATGCCCAAGAAATCTGCTTTTGTTGATATTATGGAAGAAATTGCAAAACCATTTAGGGGATGACTTGGTCACTTCTCTCTTTTGTGCTGTGAGTCCTTCTGTTGTCCTTGGGAGTTCACTCCCAGATAAGCTTCTGTATCTGTGGGCTGTGACAAAGAGCTTTACAAGCCTAAGAAAGTGGATAGATACTGTAATATATAACCTTCCACAGAGTTCTTGGGGAGGGAAGAAAAAGACTAAGTTGCAGGTGCAAACACATTTGTTAAATCCATTGAGCAACTAGGAAAAAGAACCTCTTTGAGAGTGAATGATTTCCTGAAAAAATAAATGCATAGTTCCAAAGCATGGTTATTTGCACACTAAAGATACTAAAGTGCTACTAGTGAGAGAGGGAAAGAAATGCACAGTGACATTTAAATGCTAGTAATCTTTTGATGGACAAGAATCGATTATTACACAGGACAAACACACCAGGAAGCACTCAACATGTTTAGATACGACTGAAAAAAAAAAATCTATTGAAAACTAAGAACTCAGAAGGAAAACAGACATTCCCTATATGAGCTTAAATAAATATGCACTCATGTGATACTCCCCCTAGGTCATAGATCTATAGCAATAACGACAGCAGGATGAGGTTATACGTTGAAACTTTAGCATGCAAAGCTCACTGTAGCTTGCTTGGGTTTAGCATTTTTGTTAGGTATTTTTTAAACTATGAAATTATATTTTAACAGATTTCATGCAACAAACAGAGTTAGTTTAGAACCATGATTCTAAACTAACATGTTTCTTCATGCTAGTTCCATGAAGAATGAAAATGAAAAAACTGGGGACTTTTAAGAATTGAATTTGAAAGTCAAGGAGCAGAGAAGCAACAGGGGAAAGCAGCACGAAAGAGAGACCACGTGAAGATGTGAGTTTTAGGTGTAAAAGTGTAGAAGATTGATATATTTCCATACTTGTGATTTCTTAAAGCTTACTCCAAATAATCTTTAAAAAAACTGAACACTAAAAAACATATTTAGTGCTTTCTAAAATGAATTCTCTCCATAAAGTAACTATGTGCTATGCCCATACAGTGTGCTGAGTATATGTGATGTTGTTGAGAAGTAGAAACACTGTAAATAAGCCTAGTTCTCAATCCCAATTCTAAAGAGAAAAAAAAGGATAAGCTCCAATACTATTTATTTTTCCCAAGAGAATCTGAGATTATGATTTAAAGAGGCTGAAAGAAAACTGAATTCTGAGTTAGGAAAGCACAGAAACTAGATTCCCAATACATCCAAGCAAGAGTGGCCTCTGTACAGGCCTCTGTGAAGGAATGTCTAGGTATTTAGGGACACACCCACAGGGATATCACAGTGCTCTAGCATATGCATCACTTTTTGATGACAAGTATTGCTTTTGGGAACAATTCTCAATCAAAGTGCTATTTTCTTCATAAGCTGTAGTTGTCAGACTTTTCTATAGTGCAGCACTAAAAACATTATTTTATAGTGTAGAATACACATGGTAAAGTTTGTACTATAGCTCAAGTTGGATGAGTGGATTTCAGGAAACCTACTTCTCTCCAGTTGTGGGACCATGAGCAAATTACTTAGGAGAACTAGATTTAAGCTTCCTTGCCTCTAAAATGATATCAATAGCAGATTCTACCTCAAAAGATAATTATGAAAATTAAATAAATGTGTGGGTAATGCTTTTGAACTATCTCTGGCACACAGTAGGCACACAGACACAGTAAATATCTGCTATTATTGTCTATAGTTAATCATATTCACACATTCATCCTGAATGAAGCTGAGAAGTAGACCAATGCACTAGCCCGTTGCCATGGTTTTCTTTCAGTTTTGCAAATTTTCTGAGTTCTTTCCTGTTTAGGGCCCTTGCATATGCTACTTTTCTCTGCCTATCATACTCTTTTCCCTTCTTTCCTCTTGCTAATTCATTCTCAAACTTTGAATCTCAGCTGCCTGTTTTGTTGGGAGCCATGTTGCTTGTCTTTCCACTCTTGACATCCAAGGTAACTCACTTTCACTCTGTAAAATAAGACACAATACCATTTACTTTTCTCCTATATCATAATTACAAGCTTTATGTGTTGTGTAATATTTCATATGAATCCTTGTAATTTTCTAAGTTCTATAAGGGTAATTACTATGTCTATTTTTCATCAAATATAGCTTCATCATTTAATATATATTTGTTAACTGAAATAATGGATGAATAAAATTAAAGGAATGAGTAAAGTTCATGAGAAATAGGTAGATCTGGTTACAGTTAGCTAGATAATACTGAATTCCAGAGCACTTTACTGCTTTTTAAGGCATATTATAAAAAATATTGAATGAGGACCATAAGCAAACTGCTCTTTGTTTCTCCTTTATGTGATAGTGACTTTGGGAGACAGAACCAACATAGCCAGAATTTCCTCTGAGATTTTCTAAAAGAGAAAAGGAAAAAATCTTTTTCATTAATCAAATGATCATATCTCCATGAAGTATGAATAAAATACCAGTAATTACACCAAGCTTATGATTTAAATAAATAAGGAAAACAGTCCTTCAAATTTTTTGTTTCTTGATTGTGGATACTTGATAACCACAGAATTCAGAAAAGTAACTTTTAAGTAAAGGATATAAAAATAAAGTGACTTACTTTTCCTTTTAGGAAATAACAGAATTTTTTTAAAAGCTAGTAGAGAGGCATACTCTAAAATATTTATAAAATCTAGGCATATAGCATGTTTGACACTTGATCTTAAAATCAGTTTTAAGGAATACTGATCTAAACTAATTCTCAAGCATAGTTGTAAATCAGCATTACCTATGGAACTTTACCAAATGACAATGTCCAAAGCTGAGAAATATGGTTTCAAATGGTTTATAGTATGTCTGTGTAGCAGTAATTTTCTTACAGCTACATATCTGGTTGTGGTATAAATCTAAAAATGCTACTTGCTTACTCTGAATGAGAAAATATTGAATATTTCTTATAAAATAACACTGACAGCAAAATTGAGAAACTATGAAGGTAATATTAATCACTTGCTTGTTTGCATTGGACAACTATAATAAACTGTACACTTGAAAAATATTTAAGCATAGTCACTTAAAGGTTGATTATTTCCTTTAATTCCTCATTTAACTAAATACCATTTATTCAATTTAATTTGCCTAACATTTACTGAGTGCTTGCCATGCCAAAGTCACTTTTCTTGATCTTGAAAAATTGAAAAAGTATAAAATTTGATTATTGACCTTGCTTCAAGTTAAGTACAGACTAAAATATGTAAAAATTTTCTGAAATAAAAAGCAAATGTGGATTGGGTATGGTGCCTTATGCCTGTAATATCAGCTACTCATGAGGTGGATATCAGGAGGAATGTGGTTCAAGACTAGCCCAGGAGATAAGTAAGTGAAACCCCATCTCAATAAAAAAAGCTAGATATGGTGGTACAGAGTTGTAATCCCAGCTATGTGTTATAAGTAGCAGAGTCACAGTTCAAGACACCCCAGGAAAACACGCCAGACCTTACATTAAAAATAACTGAAGCAAAAATGGCTGAGTGTGCGATTCAACTGGTAGAACACCTGTCTAGCAAGTGCAAGTCTCTGTGTTCAACCCCTGGCTTACCAAAATAAATAAATAAATAGATACATAAAAACCATGATAAATGCCATGATGCAATATTGTGACTTGTGAAGTGCAAGACTTCCTGCCCCCAATACATTCTCATCTAAATGGAGAGATCAAAGAGTCATGGAGTGGAGCACTTGTGATGATTCCGGATTGCATTTGTACAAAGCAACGTAAAACAGAATTGAGCAAAGACTTGGAGTATAAATTAAGTGACACATTGGGGAATTTTTTTGGGCAAAGAGAACATAGAAAGGTCTGAGGGTTGCCCATGTCTTCTCACAGCTTCCTTTACTCTGCAGCATTGTGGGCCACGTGTGGTGTCAAAGTAGAAGACAGTCAAATTCTGATCCCCCCAGAAATGCTCAGTGATATTTGGGAAAACATGGCACACAGGAAATAATTAGAGAATAACATAATATTAATTCTGAATCAATCATACAAAGCACTGACAAGATTTATAATATCATAAAAGTTGAGAAGAGCATATCACAGAGAAAAAGGTGAGGGCTTACACAATCACAGTAGCAGACTACCTGGTTATCTGAGCTCAATGAAAATATCGATGTCTTGAAAGGGAAACACAAATGAAAGGTGGGGAAAGTTAAGGCTGTATAACACCTTGATCATCAAGGTTGAAGTGTGGGGGCCTTTTAATGGTCAATACGGACTCTAAATATTTGTAAAGCAAGTAAGGACAGATTACAGCAGAGTTAATTAAAGTTTTTCAGTGAGAACTAGGATTCATTGAAAGGAATAAGGCCAGAAAGAAGAGACGGTTCCATGGTTATGGCAATAGTTCTACCAGGAGGTAATAAGATAAAGCAATACTGACTGATAGAAGAGAAAAATGTGCAGTTGTCTTGCAAGGACATTTAGATTGAAGAATAAGGCTGTGTTGGTGGGTTTGTGAGTTAGCTTTGAAAAGAAAGGGAGATCTAAAATTAAGTTGGAGGGGCCTTGGAAGTTTGGAGATGATATGGAAGAAACAAGGTCCTTAGCAAAGGAGCGTTTAAAAACCTTGTGACTTCCATCATTGTCCTTTCACGACTGCCAGGTTTGCTTCATTATCAAAAGCCTTTAACCCGACCTATGTTGCTTTGACATGCCTACAGTTTAAAAAATCTTTTGTTACTAAATGGACAAAAATATTAATTCCTTCTGGCTTTATTTGTCACTGACAATCAAATTTAGAAACTATAAGTTCTATCCATTTGCTCTGGTCTGTTGGGGAGGTGTAAGAGTAGACATAGATAGGCTTATTTTGCAGTAGAAAGTACTGACTAAAAAACATAATAGCTCCTTGCTTATTCTAAAATTAAAATTCCCTTTTACAAATGGCATAGGTGACCACTGCCATGCAATCTAATTAAAATATATAATTACGGGGTAAAAATATCTTGCTTTTAAGTATTAATTTATTTCTGTTGATGGTAAAATATTTCTGGCTTCAAAAAGCACTTGCTATTTGACTTCATAAGGGTGATTAGAAGAATAAAACTGACTCTCTAAGCTGAAAACAATGAACTGAAATCAAGGATCAAATAAAATTATCATGGAAAAAGTACTGAAAAATGAACTCTATACCGCCTGAAATAAGTTCATGTCTGGCTTTCAATTTAACCAAATTTATACATCTGCATGTCTGTGTAGTTTTCAAATCTTGACATAGGCAATTCTTCAACAGGAACTAACTTTGCAAAAATGTAAAGATTTCTAGTAATACATATAGTTGTATCATTAATTAATATAAACATCCCAAACATTAACATAATTTAAATTTTTGAGATTAACAAAACAAAACAGTGACTAAATTAACATTGACTTGTCTGTTACATAGTAATAGCTAAATAACTATAAAATTCATGGCATTCTGTTCATTGCTGTTCCCAATATAATGTCCTTTTCTATCTACTTCTGTGTCTATCTACACTTATCCAAAAATGATGGAAAAACAAATACTTACCAAAATAGTGGTAACAATCAAAGAACGATTAGATAAGGAATCTGTGATGTTAGCTGGTTTTCCCTTTTGACTTTCTGTCATATTCAGGCCACTGACTGGATCCCAAGTTCCAATCTATAAAATAGCATATGTACTTTGTAAATTGTCCATCAGGCACCTGAGAGAGAGCACTGCAAGAGAAAGTTAAGACTACTAACACTCATTATTCACCTCTGCTGCATTTTCTGCTGTCGTTAAAGTAAAGGCTGCTTATTTTAAGAATGATTCACTGCTCTGTGAAGTGTGTCCAGTGAAGTGTGACATTAAAGAACAAAATTATCCACTGTACAGCGACAGTCAGTATGGGAGCTTAATTTTCCATTCAAACTTTTATTCACCAAGAGAAACCTCAGTTGATGACACTTTGACAGTGGCTAGAAACTCATGAATAGGGGACATCTTTTAGTGTAATGGATCATCTCATCCCCTCCTTATAAAGAAAGCATGCCGTATTATACAGATGATGCTAAAAGACAGAGCATACCTTGGGAGTACAGGACATATTATTAAGTAAAGACAATCTTTAGGGAGGGATTGACACATATTTTGCATCACCTCCAGTAAGGCCATACTCAGAATTATTTTTGGAGCCTTTAAAAACACACCTCTGTGTCTTTTAAAATATTTTCAGGAAAGATTACAGTACAATCTCGTCTAGATAACCTGTTCCAATACTTCCTCCTGTACTCTAATAGGGATTTTAATTGAAGTAACAGTTTCTGATAATTAGGCCATGTGCTCTTTGTGTTCAACCATTTTATACCAACTGAACACAGTGGATGAGATGGTGCCCATCCACAGTGGATGGGAAGCCAGAATTGGATAAGCACAGGCTGTCACAGTATACATGGTTGGACAGTTTATTGGCAGCTTCACTATTACACTGTCCTATAACTATTGTCATAACTTAAGGACAACAAAGGCAAAAGAAAACAGGAAATCAGTAATTCTTTTTGCTCACCTCTCAAACCTTGGAGTCATAAATAATGGAATTTGACTTTCATACTAACCTAGCCAATTTTTTTATTAAAAGGAAAGGAAACTATTAATTTATTTAAGATAAACCTTTGTTTATAAATTAAATTATTTTTAAAGTGACACTGATTTAGCAGGTCTACTTCAGGTAAACCTGTTCTGGTCAACCTGAAGATGCTATCAAAGGTCTAATTAATATAAGTATATAAATATAAATATTAATATCCTTTTATTTCATTCTATTACATAGCATCGGCTCTTTGGGCTTCCTTTCCCATCTATATTATTTTATTAGTAAACTATTGAGACATCTATTTCTCTTTAAAGAAGTATAAAGATATAAATATCATAATTATTGTTAATTGCAAAAGGTAGCTATGTCATTCTAATAATCATATGTAAACACAAACTCTAGTATATTTTTTCAAGAATGGATTTCCCTATAAAAGGGATTCAATATTAATGTCTTTTTTAGGGTTGTGTTAAAATTTCTCATGTTACTTTTTCTTGTGTCATTAAGGACTATTTCTGATATTTGTGTCAATAAAGGAAAAGGTCATATACTGCAGTGGAAGAAAGAAGTAACAAACTTTTTGATTCTCTTTCCTTTTCAAACTAAACTACCTACTGACCAATTAAACTTCTTTACCTTAGACCATGGCTACGAAGAAGTCATAAATGCCATCTAATTCTAATCATTCTATTGCAGAGCCAGTCATGAAAAGTCCCATGTGTCAGGCAGCTAACATCAATGTTCAAGAAGGCAGTACATGAGTGAGTACTACAACGTCTTTGCGAGAGTGCACAGTTTTTAAATCTCAAAAAAGGCAGAGTGGCAAGAGGGGGTCTCAGTCCCAACCATGCTATGATTACATACCTGCATGCCTTGAAGCCACATGCTGCCAGAAAAGATGCTTTTAAAAAATGACTCATAATAATTGCATATGTTCATGGGGTAGAGTATGATAACCAGATACATGCATACAACATGAAAGATAGAAAAGAATAATTAGCATTTCCATCTTTTCAAACACTTTTTTGTGTTGGGCACCTTCAAACTCCCATCTTCTAATTTTTAAATAAATTACACAATAAATGGTTGCAAACTGTAGGCAGCCATAAGAACACTAAAACTTATTCCACCTATCTAACTGTATTTTTTTTTTCCAAAAAATACTTCATCATCTGGGCTGGTAGAGGCCCTGCTGGGGACTTGGGTGAGGATGGACGGAGGAGTGTCAACTCAGATTGCTTGCTGACCT
Source organism: Castor canadensis (assembly GCF_047511655.1). Classification (NCBI taxonomy): domain Eukaryota; kingdom Metazoa; phylum Chordata; class Mammalia; order Rodentia; family Castoridae; genus Castor; species Castor canadensis. Next base: position 60,400,548 of record NC_133386.1, read on the forward strand.
GGTGAAGTGTTTCAAATTCAAAATCAAAAAAGCACTCTGTTGGCTAAACAAAACACATTTGTAGATGGTATTTTGTTTGAATGCTACTTTTCTATTCCTGTTCTACAATTAACACCTATCATTCATTTCTTCCCTTAGATTTTCTTTTTCTTTTTTTTTTGCTATTAACTAAGTAGCAGGGTTTTTAGATTGTAATTCTACTAACCAAAGCATTGGCAAATATCATGAGATCACTATTGTCTATCTAAATCTAATGACATACTTAGCCATAATCAGTAAGTTTGCAAATTTCTAACAAAGCCACTAGTAAAAAGTATTTCCTTTTTCACTTTAGGCTATACTGCATGATTACTTTCATAACAAATAATTTAGCTCCCTAAATAAATTAGATCATTAATCATCTAAACATAGTTTTATTATCAGATCTAGTTTCATTCTCTGTCAGTTGCGTTTCTAGTACTATATGAATCCATAATTTCTTACAATCACATGTTAGCTATCACCCTTTGTAAATCTCAGGTTTCATGCATAAAATTTTGAAGATCCAGGAATTTCGGTGTCTTTAAAATGTTAAAATCAAATAAAATGTCGTATATTACTAGATTCTAGAATTCCTAGATTATAGACAGTATGATTCAAACTGAAGAAAAGTCACCAGTGTTTTTGTTTGGTTTTAAAGATAAGAATCATGCATGGATTACATCAAGAAAATTTTCTTGTTTTCTATATTCACATCTACTATTTTACTATATGACTTGATTAAGTTATTTTTTGTTTGTTTGCTTTTCTCTTTTTAAGATGCTAAGGCTAGAACCCCTGTGATGAAGATATCTAGGTATCGTTGACTTTAAAGAATTATTTTGTGTGGGGTGATGTTTGTGGTTTTTCCCAACCACTTCAGGTTTACAACTGTCTTTCTAGTATAAATACTGGTAGTTCTGTCTTGTACAAATAAAATGTCATGGTTTGCATAATAAATTATAAGGTAACTCTAATTCTAAAGATTAAATTAAATATAAAAATAAAAGTGCTCCCAAAGTACAAAGAACCCTTACAAAATTATGACTCTTTCTAGATAGTGTTTTTATTGATATAAAATGACTGTTTATATTCAAAATAATTTTTACCTAAACTTCTAAATCTATCATATCATGCTAAACTTGCTTCAATTATTGTGAATTTATATTTGTTGAATAATCACTGTCTACATTTTTAATTTAAACATTTTCTTTCATTTTATGGGTTTTCTTTTTTAACTTTATTTTTATTATTGTTGTTCTGGGGTAACATTGTGACATTTGCAAAAGTTCTTACAATATATCATAGTTGAAGTCACCCCCTCCATCATTCTCCTTTATCTCCCCTCACCCATTCTTGGAATAGTTTCAACAGGTCTCATTTTTCTATTTACATACATATGTACACACAATTTGCACCATATTCACCCTCCTACACCCTCCCCCACTGGTACCAGAACTCCAGACAGGACCTGTTTTTCTCTCCTATTCTCCTTTTTTTGTAAAAATAAATGAGATTTTTATTTGCTTAAGAGAGTTATACAATGGTTTCCTTGTGACATTTCTATGTATATCTGCATTATAATCCAAACTGGCTCATCCCCTCTTTTTTTCTTTCCGCTTTAGTCCCTTTCTTGTGGTGATTTCAATAGGTTTAAAAACTATGCTCATTCTTGTATAGAGAGTACATCAACCATATTCACCTTCTTAACTTCCTTCTTTTTCCCTCCCCTCTCTCATATGTGACCACCCTTCGTGTGACATGTTTTTCATAATATTGCTTGTGTTTGTATTAGGTCTATATTCTACATGTGAGAGAAAACATGAGCCCTTTGGCTTTATTTCACTTAAGATGATGTTCTCCAGTTCCATCCATTTACTTACAAAGGACAAAATTTCATTCTTCTTTATTGCTGAATAAAATTCCATTGTGTATAAATATCACATCTTATAACAGTTCAACAATGGAATTTTTTCAATACCATCGTTTTTATCTTCCCATTGATCCCATATTTACCTCCTTTCTTATTATTTGGTCTTCACTATTTTTTCCTACTATTGGTGTTGGAGTAGACAGTTTTACTGTAAAATTTGGGAGAAATTATACATTAAGGCTACTACAATCTGTTTCATTTTTGTTTAAACTTTTACTATCACATTCTAAAATCAATATTGCACTCTAAAATTAAATGATGTCTACTCTATAAATATTGAGCCCTTTAATCCATTCTACTACCAGGCATATTAATTCATAGTTTTATTTATGAACTATGGGGTTCATAACCACATACTCTGGAGTGTAAATATTGCATCTATGTTTGCTTATTTTGCTTAATATATTTTGGATATCTCTTTAAGAAAATAGTCAGAAAGTTTGCTTATAAATTTTAAGCCTTTATTCAACACTCTCTCTTAACCATTTTTCTTATCTATTAGGATTTCTATCCACATTTTCCACTTTATTGAGTATCTGTTTTTATTTGTTATTTTACTTATATAATTTATTTATAAAGGTAACTGTGGCATATTTTTATCTGTTTGAAGATTTGAAGATATTTCATTAGCATTTTATATAAGGAAAATTTAGTTAAATAAAGACATTTTATCACAGCTTTATTTTTTTCAGAGCTCTGACTTCTCATTTTTTTCCTAATATTTAGTGTTCATCAATAAGACTGAAAGCAGCTTAATATTTGTTTTTTGTTAGTATTTTTTGAAATTCTCCAGTGTTCTTTATTAGGTTTTAGATCTCGAGTAGAATATATATATATATGTATCCTGAACTATATGTATAAACATGTGTCGTATATAATTTTATATGTATAGACACATATATATTATGTATGTTATGCATATGTACATCATGTATATGTAAGCATTTTGCAAAATGTTTTGCAACTCATATATATCCTTATTTTATATTTTATGTGCTGATTTTATATGTAGCATATGTATGAACATATATATATAGAGAGAGAGAGAGAGAGAGAGAAACAGAGACAGAGAGAGACATAGACAGGATGAGAGTGAAATTTTTTATATTATTCAGAAATATTCTTTCCACCATTTTCTGAAAATAGGCTTCATTAAATCTTACAGTTTGCTTGAATTACTTGTTTCTGTGTCTTTTGTAAATATTATATTTTGTATATGAAATATTTTTGCCTTTCACTACCTTGCCCATGTATCTTGATCAGTTCTTGAAAACATATGTAAAGCCACTCACCTCTGTGTAGTAATGTCTTTGGCTGTCCTTCCATATGTAAACAACTTCTGTGTGCTTTCACTACAGTAAGTATCACAGTACATTTTAATTGGCTTCTTATCTCTCTCTAGTTGAAACTTAAATTCCCTATAGGGTGAGACTTTGGCTTACTCATTTTTTATCCCAAGGCTTTTGAATATAAGGAATCCTAGGGACATTATACATTAGAAGTCTGAATATATTTGTCAAATGAGGAAATGTGTTATTATTCTTATCTTTGAAATAACATGCATGCATTTGCTTTGAATGAAAATCACATTTTATTTTTACTTAGTCATATCCTCCTATGTTAGACTCTAAGTGCATTAAGGAAAGGAAGCATGTCACAGATATTTAAATTATAGATAATAATATACAATAAAGATTTACTGAATGTGCTGAATGAATGCCTGGAATACATAAATGATTACCTGATAAAAACTATTAGGTTCTTAGGTTGATTTTTCCATGTCATTCTTCATGTGGTAATTATTAATTAATATTAATACATTTTATATATTAATGTTATGTATGTTTTGTTTTCTATGTTTTGCTCTTCATGTTTTTCTTCATGTGATATTTTACTTCTTTTGTTCAAGCTCTATCTCAATAGCTTATTTAATATTTGGGACTATTATTTCACATACTTTTACCATATATTTCCACTTTTCCTGGACTATATTTGAGATTTATTTTATGTTTAATAAGTATTCTATGGAAATGTTTTATGCTTTATTTTTGTCAGGAATATTTAAATTGTTAATATAATTTTGGTAAGTGTTTTGCTTTTTGTTTCTTTATTGTATTTTTCTGGGTATAATAGCACTAATTTTCATACTTTTTTTTTTTGGTGCTACAGGGTTTGAACTCAGGGCTTCATGCTTGCTAGGCAAGCCCTCTACCACTTGAGCCACTGCACCAGCCTCATAATTATTTTTAAATCACTTACCTCACTAATTAATTAATTTTTTATTTTTGTGTGTTGACACATTTCTCAGTATAAACTTCTTTTGTTTTGTAACTTGTTTTATTTTGTGTCTAAAGACTTTTTTTCCCTACAAGCTACATAATTATTCATTCATTTCATCTGTCATTAGCATCTTATTATTTCTTTTAAAGGTACGTGTTAACTCCTTCATCTGAGTAAAATCATTTGGACATGTTTTTTCTTCTCCATGGAATTTTTGACAGGGATAATCGCTTGACAAGAATACCAGAAAGTTTCTCAAGTAGAAATAAAATGAAGGTCCTCATCTAGGCTTGAAAATATTAGTTATAAATGAAGTCAAGCTTATTTAAAATTAAGAAACAAACTAAATTTGCTTAAAATGGTTCAATGAAATCTATCAAATCCTCTTTACACTGTCATTTTGACTTTTATTAACAAAATAACCATTAGAAGTTAGTAAATGGAAAAAGTGTTACAGTTGTCATTACAAAACTGTGTAGGGCTAGACATAGAGCACAGTTGAAGAGCTCTTGGTTAGCATATCCAGGCCCTGGCCTCAATCCCCAGCACCATATACGCAAAAGTAACCAGTGAAAAAAGACAATATTCTTTAATTATATGATTTGTTTGTTTGGTAGCATTGGGGTTTGAACTCAGGGCCTTACCCTTGTTAGACAGGTGAAATTACCACCTGAGCCACTCCACCACCCTCTAATCATGTGATTGTTTTGAGATAATGTCAGGCAACTTATGTAAGTCATCAGCGTGAGCACAGCTGTACTTCTCCAAGAAAAGCCTGTGTTATGATAATGAGAAGCCACACTCAGCATTATGTTTCAGATGGTCTTAGTAAAATGAAAAATCTCCACCATGGAATAAGTTTGCTGAAAAATATTTTACTAGTAATAAGCTGTCTCCACCATATGACCCATAAAGTAGAGGGTTTATTGAAGTATACTAAAAATTACTTTTAGAAAAGAGGGCATTCTTGATAGCACTGTTTGAGAGTATTGAAAAATGGAAAATGTAAGGAAGGAATTTATAAGATGTGCTGATTTATATTCTGGTGATGAATTCCTTCCAATTGATTTCATGTACACTGATGGACTGTTTATTTCTCTGTTAACTAGTATATCCATTCTTTCTAGATAATTTGCAAACCATGGCTTTTCAAGCCAATCTCGTGCATGAACAATGAGCACAGAGATTTATTTTTTCAATAGAGTAGGGTTATTGCTAGATATTGATGGGGATTTAGAGTCTCTCTTTCTCCTCAGTTCCCTCCATCAAATGTTTAATATTTAAATAAATAGTAGAGAGAGTTACTTACTTGTACATTACTGCCCAATATTCTTTGACAACAAAGCTTAATAGTTGCATACTTCAGTTGGACTATGTGTTACAATGAAAACATTTAGACATTGCCACTTGATTTCTCAAAGATAAACAAGAAACATTTCATAACAAGGCCTATCTACTTCCTGTCAATGAGAATGCAGAGTAGAGTGCAATTGTGTGGGAACTGAGTTGTCTTTGTATAAAAGTTAGTTGGCCCACAAGGACAGGGCAAAGAGCATAATCATGATTAATTTCCTGAAAATATTCACCTGTTTCCACAGGGTTTGGGATTTCACCATTCGAGAGCTACAGTGGCCAATAAGTCAGCAAATACATATGCATCTCATGAAAAGAGTTGACTAGTACAAACACATACACACATACATAATTTTTGGTGGTACTTACGTTTGAACTTAGGGGTTCACTTGCTAGGCAGGCTTGAGCCATGCCTCCAACCTTTATTGCTTTGGTTATATTTAAGATACAGTCTTCCTTTTTGCCCATGCCAACATGAACAACAATCCTCCTATTTATGCTTCACATAGTAGCTGGGACAACAGGTGCATGCCCAGCTGCTGGTCGAGATGGGGGGGTCTCATTAATTTTTTGCCTTGGTTTGCCTCGAATGTGAACCTCCCCATCTCAGGCATTTGAGTAGCTATGGTATTGGCATGAGTTGCTGGTACCTGTCTCTAAACACATATTTTCTTTTTTCAAATTTAGAATTTTTATTTTTGTCTAGGTTAAATGCAACCATAAGAATAATTGAAGAGGTAAGAGACCAATGGTGGTTTTTGTTTTCTGAAATATAATTTGAATCAATGAATTAAATGTTTTTATATATGATAATGTGGTAAAATTCAATCAAGGGCAGTATTTCAAGAATAAAAATGTAGCTCCAGTTGGTTGGGTTTAGTATACACGTTTTAATTCAAATTCAACAATCAAAAATTTCAATATGTGGTATTGTCCAATGGGTAAAATAAGAAATTTTGTAGGCCCTCAAATCAGGTAATCCCATTGGTTCCTAAACATAAACATCATCCAAAATGTTTTTTAAAAAATATTTTACCTCTGGGACCTAGAGATGTGGCTCAAGTGGTAGAGTGCCTGCCTATTTAGCATGAAGCTCTGAGTTTAAACCCCAGTATTGCCAAAAATACTAACCTTGAAAGTTGAATGTTTTCAACCAAAACAATAGCTATACCTAATAACACAGAAATATCAGTATAGTTCTGAGTCAAGGCATGTAATTTTTATGAGTTATAAATATTAAAAGGTTAACATCTCCAAACATATACATTAGACTTGAATCTAACCCAGGATGCATTGTTGCTTTTTAAAATGCAAACAACACATTTTTGACAGCTTAAAGATTACTAGACAACAGTGTTAACATTGCTCTCCTACAGGGAGTCAAAGAAATCTCAGTTCATGAGAAGTTGGGGATCATTGTTGCAATGGGGAATTCAGTGTATGTAGCAAATGCCATTAAGAGAAGATAAAAACTACTGAAATTTAGGTATCTAGAAATCTATTTAAAAGTAGTTCTCATCTGTCTAGGGTAAATTTTGAATACTGTAAATTCCAATCAGCCACCTTTTTCATAGGAAGTTGATGAGTAAAGGATTCCAGAGGCAAGAGAAAGTTCAATCTCAAAGATTTCTATAGAAATCAGCACATTTTAACAAAAAATTCTAAAAAATTATTCAAAAAATCAGTTTGAAACTGTTTTGGTCCTGGAACATATATGCTTGCAAACTCATGCAAGCAGTATTTCACTCTTAATTGGCATCCTCTTCCTATATTCTCAAAATGTTTGAGTTTCAGCAAAATACTATGGCTTACTAACGTGTGTACCAGTGGGCACGAAACAATGAATATTTAAAATATAAAGGTATTATGAGTTGTAATGAAAAAGTTAAATATGACAGATTTAAATTTTCCAAAGTGAAAATATGGGCTGCATTGCTTTATATTATTCATAAATCTTATTTATAATGTTACTTACATATTCTGACTATATTTGTATTACTTATAAATTCTTTATAAACATGTATTTACAATGAATAATTTATATATTCTTAACTTTATGAAATTGGCAAACCTATGTTACATTTGTATTTTTAGTCACTTTTTATTTTTAAGATTTTCCCTAAGAATGTACAAGTTAGAAGCTAGATTTAATTATGAAATTGTGTAGAAGCAAAAAGGCTCTGTGATTTTTCATGATTCAACACTTTCAGACCCTTTACCACTATCATTGGTCAGAGAAATTTAATAACTTCCTATTTTTTTAAAAATTAGTATATTAACTTTTAAATCCCATTTTAATAAGATTTAATAGATCCTCTCCATAACAGATGTTCCAATGTCTGTTTTATTGCAAATATCATATTAATGAGAATATCTGCCAAATTATCTCAACAGATAAAAAATTTGATGCTAGAGAAAGGAAAGAAGCCCATAAAATAATTTTAGTTTATACCTCTAGTTAGAAACAAATATTTTTCTCAGCAAATTTCACCATTTATTTTGAGATTATGTGAAGACAAATTGAATAAATACTGGAATATTTTAAAATCCACTTGAAAACAAGTACAGTATAACAGAGACTGATTTTATCCTTTGGAAAACATACGAAGGATGTTATAATCACACAAGACATTCCACAAGAAAATTCAATCCTGTGCTAGGACAGGATTATATTTTCTTACATTAATTTTTAAATGTAAGTGGTCATTTTTCCCAAAAATTATGGCTAGGTAGCTCATCTTGCAATGGAAATGCACTATTCTCACATAGAGTCATCAATTCTGTCCAAAAGTAGTTTGTGTTTTGGGCACAAAATTTTCCTACTCTTTTTTTTGGTTTGTTTTAAAATGAACCATTTTCAAATACTGAATATTTCTACAACACCTTATCCCATTAGTTGTGTATTTTGTTTCATCTGAGGCTTTTCTTTCCTAAGCACATACCTAAGTTTCAGAGAACTATGTAAGGAAAGCTGAACTATTTCCAATGATAAATCACATCCTGGTTACAATGATAAATCACATCCTGTGTAAAGTGATCCCACACTTTACTTTCAATTTAAAAGATATTTTTGCATATATCAATTTGTCTAGCCCCTTATTTTATTTTACTATTTGGTATTCCTCCAAAAGATTTCAATAATTCCACTGACAGACTGAATATATAGACAATGACCATACCATGTAAGACAATAGGATTTTGAGCCAGAACCTCTGGAGTAACCACTATAGACCCTTAAATCACAACTTCTTGAGCAATATACCTATAGGGTCAAGATCTATTCTATAAATGCCTGCTTATCTCTTTTGCTACCTTGCAGATCAGCATCAACCAGAGAAAATTTAATGTGCCCTCTAAACCCATTACCCATAGTGCGCCATTTCTTGTGAGCCAACCTCCAGTTTCCTCATGCTAACAGTCTCCAAGCAGAGCACATCCGGAGCCTTCCCTTTACTATAAAACTTCCCACTTCCATGCCTGCATGTGAATCTCTGCTTAAAGCAGTTTATGGTGATCGACTTATTTCCTACAGTAAGTCCTGAATAACAACTTCTGTTTGTTCTCATTTGGGTGGCTTTGTTTATTTCCATATCATAGCAACAAGAATAAAGCAAGGAAAAAAATCTATAAATAGGATTATTGTTCTTACTCTTTGATGTAACAATGTAGGGTCAGAATATTTTAAAGTATACCATACAAGAGGCTGGATTTGACATTGGTACAATGTACATTCTTGTAAGTGTAGCCATCAGTGCAGCCTTCTCCTGCACTCTAAAATCTTTTACTCCCTTGAAACCTGATTCCCCAATACCAGTCCACTGATTCTTCTACTTTTTCTATTTCCATAACAAAGATATGCAGCAAAGTTGGAAAGAATAAAAACCTGTCCTAACAAACATAACCCTGTACCAAACAGGTACACTATGTGAAATATCAGTACACTATGTGAAGTATCTCTTATGATTTTCATAATGACCATTAAGTCATCAGTCAATAAATATTTCTTGAGGATATACTTTGTGCTAGACACATTGCTAATTCTTGACTATGTTAAATAGTGGAAAGGAGGCCATATTTCCCCAACCAAGAATATTTGTACTCTAAGGAGATGGCTCTTTTTTAAAAGTACACATTGATATATAATTGCACACTTTGATACAAGGCAAAAACAAAAAAGGTGCAGGGCACTATAAGGAAGTTAAATTTTCTTAGAGACTTGGGGGATGCCTGTCTAAGGAAGTGATATTGAATGATGAGACAGTCCTGCCAAGATGAGTAGGATTTCTCCAGGCAAAGAGGGTAGGAATCAATATTCCATGATGAAAAAAAAAAAAAAAACCCATTGTCAAAATATTGGGAAACTTTGTTCCTGTTGGGAAATGGGAAAAGGCCAGTGTAGCTGGAACATAGACAGTTCTGAGAAGGTAATGGAGTACAGGCAAGTCATATTGGATTTTACTCAAAGACAATGGGAACCCATTAAAGGGTTTACAAAGAAAAACTGTCAGTTTGTTTTGACAAACATCTGTCTTCCTTCTGTGTTTTGGGGAATAGGTTTTAAAAAAGAAGAGAACAGAGAGACTTATAGAATTTCAATGTATTTTTTCAGGTAAACTTACTCTGGATAGGATTGTGACACTGGATATGGTGAGAAATAGACAGATTCTAAGCACATTTTGAAAGTAGAATACACAATATGGTCTTTGGATTGCCAGAATAATTCAAATAGGGTAAACTACTTATTCTTGTATTCCTTTTCCTGTTTTTGAGCACTCAATACCAGGCTGTTAAATAAGAAAAGTGTCTATAGATGTGACTGGCTATGTATAAGGTGATCTTTCTGGATCACAGCTAATTGGGTGGGGTTCCAGCCAATGCTTCTGTCAAGATACAATGAAAGTGTTTGTTTTGACCTGTGGCCACTATGCAGGTGGAAAGGGTGTTCATTATAGCATCTTAACTCCAGGCTCAGTTCTTTGATCCTGTCCAAATTCTCTTTGCTCATTGGAAACATATGTGTTCTTTTCTGGCTTATCTGCTCCAGAGTTATAAACATTAGAAGCATTGATTTTTTTCCTATTAAGTATTTTAATCTTATGTTTCATATTTCAGAAAATGTTTAAAAATTATTATTTAATAACGAGCAAACAAGATACTTTTCTAATACTTATACTGCCTAATCCTATAATTTTATAATCCTATTTACTATTAGAAGGTTTTCTCCACTAGAATATGACTTTCACACGTGGGGCCATAAAATAGTTCTTCATTACATATCTGTAAGAGGATTAAATGAATAAGTGAATTGTGTTGATCAAAGATGACCTGACCAAGAAAGAACAAAACAAACCCATGAATAGATCTGAGAAGTAATAGATTTCATTGTTGATTTTCCCCACATGCACTTTCAGATGGTTTAAGGGACAGTGATATTCTTATTTCATTCACACTTTTTTTTTTTTTTGAGTTGTGGGATTTGAAACAGAGAAGTTGGATAAAAGGATGAGGCTTACCCACTCAGTTGTGGTAAGATCAGAATTGTATCAAATCTTCTAGATCATCATCTTTTTGGCTCTTCTAAAGTATGACCTCTATCAAGGTAAGAACTCTGTCTTTTTCATATGTAGGTTTGCAACTATAGTTTTCATGAAAAAGTGAGTCAAATCAACAAGATTCACAGTTTCCATGACTGCTATCAGAGATACTGTGTTTTAGAGAGATTGAGAATTGTGTCCATAAATAGTAAATGATAGAGTAAGGATGTGAACCCAATTCTGTCTGAATCTAAACCTTGAACTCTTAACCATTCCACTAAATTAAAAAAAAAATGAACTAGCTATCTAGCAACACTTTATCCCTACTAAAGTCAAATGTAAGTCTGTCAAAAAGATGGTTTCCATTATTCTTATGATCTGAAGAACCTTTAAACCTATCTTTCTTCTCACTGATGACTTCAAATACTAATTTTTGAGAATACTGAAAATTTCTGATGTGAAGTCTTTTAGTTTTCCTTTATTTCTAATTTAGCTAAACCCATCTTAAGAAACTCCTTTGTATTTTCGGGGGATGACTTGTGCCAATTTCTTTCTACTGCTTTATCTACCACTTACTAATTTCTTTTTGATTTATACCTATGTTGCAAGTATCTTCCCCTTTCTCCATCTGCTCTTTCATTTCTCCTTAAAAATAAAATCTTGATGCTTTGTTAATCATTGAATTAACAATATCACTGAAGGTTCAGTTAATGTCTCCTATCACTGATTATTCATATCTTCCATCTACTTGAATAATTTTAAATTCATGGCCTCATGGTACAGTTATTTCAAGTTATACTATCTTCCCAAGAAGCCCTTAGACCTCCACACCATTATCTCCTTAAGATTACATAGTATAAAAACACATTGCAAACATCTCAACATTTCATTCATGTTATGACTCAAAGTTAGCGTTTTTGCTCTTATATTGTGCATATGTGTATATGCATGTGTGCATTTACATAAAATGATTTGAGTCAAACCCTATGTAATATCTTTACCCATATTACCCTTTTCTGAAATGAAACAATCACTACCAATTAATAATTCTCCATTTTTCAAAGACTAATTCTAAGTACCTCATCAACAATGACTCTAAATTATTGCATCTTTTGTCAGAAATATTAATTCACTTCTCTTTTCAAAGTTTAAGCACATACCTTTCTTTCTATTGTATTTATTCAAACATACACACTATCTGTTAACTCTATATCCTTTGAGAAAATGTACTCTGCATAATTAATTTAGCAAGGCAAAATATCAGAGGTGAATATAAGCTACTTATGAAAATTTCATGACAGCATGAATAACTCACACTGATTTACCTCAATTATCAGTATGGCAGACTATTTGCACACACTTTGCAACCATTATATATAGTTTTTTTTCTATAAGTTACATTGAGGCATAGGAAAAAAACCTTCTGCAATGCTTTCTTTATTTTCAATCCAAGAAAGGACTGTCTCCATTATATGAAAAGCATTCCTATTTTTATGCTGTAATGTTGAAATATGAATAATTGTCAAAGCTCATTCCAGTGACTGGATGTTTCAAAAGTAAGGTAAAATAATATCTCCAGAAAACAGTGAGGAAAAGTTCTTGAGAGCTGGCTGAACACTACAATTATCAGCTACAGTCTTGGATACAAACTAATGTTCTGATCTTGGAAGAAAGGTAATTCTGAAGGGATTGCCTCATGCGTATTTGGGTTCCAGTTTCTTATGAAACATTCCTGAATTTTCATAATTTTTACAAAGAGTACAGTCCGAAGTTCAGAGGGAGGGGCTAACATGCCCATCGCCATGACTCATCCCTGTTCATGATGCACTTATGCCTGTCTTCATGACGTTATGGAAAACATTTTTTTTTCTTTTTCCTGGCTAACCTGAAGAAACATTCAAGTGTGCTGTTACCTGTCAGGCTAAAAGAGCCATTTTGATGACTTAACTTCTTTCTGTAGCAGAAACTGAAGTTACTCAATAAAGTTAAATATCAATGAGATACATCTACAAATAGACTTTTTCTTTCTTCATCGTGTGTTTCATGTGCACCTATGGATAATGTTCTATATGCAATTGCTAGATGAAATATATTTTACTGCCTTTAAGACATTCTTATAAAAGTGTCTATTTGTAATTTTCAATGAACCTACTAGAAAAATATATAACTGTACACATTATAAATATCAGTAAATCTACACTGAAGCATTCTTAAGGTAAGCACATATCTAAATTCTAAATGCCTTGCCTATGCTGTGCGCCACCCCCTAGATATAGAATTAAGTCACGTGTTTCAATGTGGCATTTTCATTTAAGTCCATACTTAATTTATGTACATTAACTTAGATGTTTCACTTAAATTTAACTCAGCAATGGAAGTATACATTTGTATTTCATTCTTTTTTATGGCTTGCTCCAAGTAGGATAGTCTATGCAAGCACAAGTGATTACAACCTGCATTTATAAAGACTCATATTGAACCAAATTTTTATAACTACTTTATTAAATCATATACACTTCAAATTGTATGAGATTCTATGCCAAAAAACCTGATGTGAAAATAAAAAATTCCAGTTGTCTTAAGACAATTTAATTACTTTAGTTGTCAATTATTATATTTGATATAATAAATATTCATGTCTTAGAGTTACTTTGTAAAATTAAATGTCAATGTAATGCATCTACAACAAAGATTTTTCATTCTTCATTATGTCTTATTTCACAATTAAAGCAAACAAGCTGACTGAGACAAGTACCTTTTCTAGACCTTCTTCTTTGAGACTGATCACATCCAAATCAAAGTCTGTTCGTAAGCCATTGGTTTTGTTGAAAGTAATTCTGCCTGTGAGGCCTTCCCAATGAGCCTATGGGACAAAAAATAAGAACCCACAAATTAATAAGTAAAGAAGTAGGAGATAAAAATGTCTTTTCTACAAACACTAGGAAAACTTCATAAATGTATATTGTGTTAGATTTTTAAACACTTTTATTTTCTTCTGAAATTTGAACAGTATGTTTTCTAAATAATATCTTAGTTTTATCTTGAAACATATTGTAAATTTTCCCTTTATATAATTTATTTTTCCAATTTTGGTTCTAAGAGAAATTTGTTGATCATCTTTTAAATAGTCAACCTTTTTTGACAGTCAAAAGAACTTAGTCACTTATATGACATACTGAATATCTTTCGGCATATTATACATAGAGCAGTTATAAAATACCACCCCCTGAAATCATAATAATATAAAAGAAGCTTATTTTTCTGAAAGAAGTTGAATTCATGTTTTACTTCTTCAAGTACACAATTTCCCCCAGAACAATTAATTTATTACTTTATCTTTCCCTAAGATAGGGAAGAACGTATTACAATTATTTCATATCAAGCTATACTTCCTATGTAAGGTGCTGTCCATGTAGGCCAAGGTAGGTAATTAATAATCTACCCATATAAAGTGTTCACCTTTTCAAGATGAGTAAATATCTGGGATTTTGTTTTTAAATATAAAGTTTTTCCATATTTATGGTTACATAACTAAAATTAGATGTTTTCCATTATTTGTTATTTAGAAATAGTTTGGAAGGAAATAGTTACATGAAACTTCTAAATGATGCAATGTAAACTCACAACTATAACGTTTGAAATGAGATACACCTGGACCCAAAAGAGGTAAATCCCAAAGATTAAGTGTACCTCAATAATGTTTACAAACAAATATTGTTATCACAATGTTTCTTAGCTTCTATGTTTGTTTCTCAGCTACTATGTGCAGGATTCCAAACTAGTTTTAAGATAATAAATTCTAAATGAAATAGAAAACATTATAATTACCTCAATGCATATTACAATATGTGTTCAGTAATGTTAAACATGTGTTAACTGCTTCAGGAGGAAAAATATTTTTTTATTCAACTTCTTCCAAAGAAAAAAATTCAGGTAGTTAGCAAAAAGTATAAGAGTATAAAAACACAACAGAATCAAGAAGTTCAAAAATAGAAGTGAAGAAGAGTAAAACAAATATGGTACAGATCACAAAAAATGCACACCAGGTGAAACTCTACAAGTAATAAAGTTCTATCAAAATTCAATTTTTAACTTCCTGGCAACAAAACAGAGAAGGAAAAATGGTGAAAACACAATATGCAGTTCCATAGTTGGAGACATACCAGCTGCTCAGGAGAGACAGCTTCTCCCAGCACTGAGACTTGAAAGAAATTTCTCCTGTTGATCCTTATAAGGGGACACTCTGTGATTTAGTGGACAAGATTCTCAATTACACCCTACAATAAATACAATGGGGGAATGTTATACAGCTATCTCTCTTAGGGGTGCTTGACCATGTCATGGTCTCCCTGTTCAAGTGCTGAGTTCAGAAAAATCAATTTTTCAACTACTAGAACCTGTGACCTACGTTTACAGCTCTGTGATGCTCAGTTTTCAAGTCAATGTAGAGTGTGGAGCAGCTAATAAACTTCATATTCCTCAAGGAGTACTAATTCACCTATCTGAGAGTTTGGTAAGAATTAGATAAGGAAAACTAGTGGATGTTCTTTTCCAAGTATCTAGAAATTCTTATTGATGATCTTATTTGCACTTTTATTTACATGATGAAAATATATTATAAAGTGAACTAGTGATTTACTTTAAGCCAATAAAGAAAAATCTCACAAGGTAATAATACCTGTGATTTAAGCTCATTTAAATTTTGAACGTCTATGAAAACTATGCTAAGATATGAAAGGACTTTCTTTCATGATAGGAAGAAAAAGAAGAGAAAGAACAAAATATATGTATATGCACAGGTATATAAAAGCTTCAAGAATTTTACAGGCTTGCTTGGTCTATAAATATAACAGATATAATAAAAATGAGACATGATCATAAAAATGATTGCTTTACTCAATTTGAAGTAAATTATACACTTCTGTGAATCTATATGTTCTTTTTTACATAAACTGTTAACATAAGTTAACTAGACATTTGATCTAAAAAACTGCCTCACAAATTAGGTATTATTTTGGTGTTATAAAATGACATCCATGTTAAAATATATTTTATAAAATAAATAAAATGCATTTTATATTTTCTTGTCTACAATATAAGCATTCTTTAACCATCTATGGGTCTATCTCTATATAAGCATCTACATTGCTATATAAACTAATACACATACGGTTATAAAAGTAAAAGCTAACAATATCATAAATCAAGTTTTCATGGGTCGCAGACTTTCATAAGTCTACACCACCATAGATATTTTGATGGACAGTCCATTAATTTGTAATTTGTTTATGATAAATTTTGTTTCATATTATTTAGTCAAAATATTAATTTGGGGAGAAGAGAGAAATTTTAATTTGAAAAATAAAATTAAAAAGTCATTTGGTATGAGAACTGCAAAAATCTCACTTCATTTAGCTTGAGGACCAAAGCAAGGAGGCAGCTCTCTCCTGTGACTTACCTCTTTAATTAAGCTCATGAACCGGGTCCCGAAGCGCCAAGGTTTGTGTCGATTACACTGCAAAGAACTGACTGTCATCTGGGGAAACTGTTGGACAGCCACAGACACAATGTGCACAGCATCATACATTAAAGCAGCATCCGTCTGAAAGCCGAGGGAAAGAACAAACATATTCAGTATGCATGTGGAACCTGGGCAGGTAGCTTGAAAGAATAGAGAATGATGGGGTGAGATCAGATCCAGTCTTTCTTTACATTAAAAGGAAAACATCTCCAGCATGTTGTGGTTCTCTGTCAAGTAAGACATTGTTATCAAATTGCTATATTAACTCCATTAGAACATTTGGTCCACCCAGCCTTTCTTTTCTAAAATGATTACCTAAGTAAGTGTACATTGTTTGAGTTATCCCTGTTGTAGTTGAAAATGTGTGAAGATATTTTTTCAATTTACCTTTTTTTATTCACTACATATCTATCTTATTTTGTCTTACTATACACACACACACAAAATGAACATATTGAATGATTGCATAATTCACATACATAAACAGAAGTAAATAAATAAATGCTTCCCTCATATAGGAGGAAGAAAAAATATTTTAAAGGAAATTCAACCAAAGGCCTTAAAAATATAAACCCTGATCTTTCTTCAATATAATTTTTCAAATATTCACTCTAGAAATGATGCTACAGTTTTGAATCTCAAAGCATGCATTAATCCCTTTTCAAAAAAGTAAGCTTAATCCCTTGTGCTGTTTCTTTTCTCAAAATTTCCATATCAATAAAAGTTCATTTGGCTTCTCAAGTGAAATGAATATGAATTCTACAGTGTTGCACCTGCTCAAATGACCAACCTCTTTCGAGGCTGATGATAAAAAATAAAACGTTTACAAGTCATAACAAACCAGAAGGTCAGTGACCGTTAAGTGCTGTGTTAAGAGAACCCTCACTTTGTGTTTGACAGATTGGTGTGAAGTTCAGTCAGTACCTACAGAAGAGGTCATTCTGACAGGGCTAGTGGCAGTGAACTTTGAGCCATCTGTTTGGAATGCTTTACAATAAAAACATATATTTCCTTTTCTCATTCACATAATTAGTGAGCTGTGAAATGAACTCTAAAAGGAATAAGAACCCTGTAGATTACAGTGTTTGCCGCAACACAATACAAAATGAGTGCACAGGGAAGTTTTCATGCAAATGGGTCCTAAGGAGCTTTGCCACTGAAATGCAAGATGGCTAAAAAGCACAAAGCAATGATCGAACAAAACAACACCACTTTATAGTTCATAAATTTTTTAAAAATCCAAACTCGTACTCATACATACCAGCTTTAAAAGTATTCATTTTCTAAACACTAGCCGACTAATTTCGCATTCCCAGGTAACACATAGTGAAATCTGGAATTGTAGAGTTAATACAGGCATATACCATGAATCTGAGATATGGACTTATAGTTGTCTTTGGCCTGAGTGTTTCAAAAAACATATTTCACATATCAAAAAAGTAATCACAAAACAGCTACCAAAATGTGAAAGATGCATTTTGATTTCAAAGTAAAATGAATCTTTAAAATATATACCATTAACAAAGGTATAGAAAAATGAACTCTTTCTGACACTACTAAAAGGAAGATGAAGGGCAGTTTTGCAATATCACTGAAAAGAATTTTAAAAAATCCATGTTCTTTCTAATCTAATATTGCTTTTGGTGAAATCTGTCCTAAGAATAACAGAGATAAGAACAAAGGCTACACACTTTCATATATATATATATAAAATATATATATATTGTTTTATTATTCATATGTGCATACAACACGGGTCATTTCTCCCTCCTGCCCCCAACCCCTCCATTACCACCCACTCCACCCCTTCCCTCTCTCCCCTACCCCCTCAATACCCAGCAGAAACTATTTTGCCCTTATCTCTAATTTTGTTGAAGAGAGAGTATAAGCAATAATAGGAAGGAACAAGGGTTTTTGCTAGTTGAGATAAGGATAGCTATACAGGGAGTTGACTCACATTGATTTCCTGTGCATGTGTGTTACCTTCTAGGTTAATTCTTCTTGATCTAACCTTTTCTCTAGTTCCTGGTCCCCTTCTCCTATTGGCCTCAGTTGCTTTTAAGGTATCTGCTTTAGTTTCTCTGCGTTAAGGGCAACAAATGCTAGCTAATTTTTAAGGTGTCTTACCTATCCTCATACCTCCCTTGTGTGCTAAAGCTTTTATCATGTGCTCAAAGTCCAATCCCCTTGTTGTGTTTGCCCTTGATCTAATGTCCACATATGAGGGAGAACATACGATTTTTGGTTTTTTGAGCCAGGCTAACCTCACCCGGAATGATGTTCTCCAATTCCATCCATTTACCAGCGAATGATAACATTTCATTCTTCCCGGCTGCATAAAATTCCATTGTGTATAGATACCACATTTTCTTGATCCATTTGTCAGTAGTGGGGCATCTTGGCTGTTTCCATAACTTGGCTATTGTGAATAGTGCCACAATAAACATGGGTGTGCAGGTGCCTCTGGAGTAACCTGTGTCACAGTCTTTTGGGTATATCCCCAAGAGTGGTATTGCTGGATCAAATGGTAGATCAATGTTTAGCTTTTTAAGTGGCCTCCAAATTTTTTTCCAGAGTGGTTGTACTAGTTTACATTCCCACCAACAGTGTAAGAGGGTTCCTTTTTCCCCGCGTCCTCGCCAACACCTGGTGGTGTTGCTAATGATGGCTGTTCTAACAGGGGTGAGGTGGAATCTTAGTGTGGTTTTAATTTGCATTTCCTTTATTGCTAGAGGTGGTGAGCATTTTTTTATGGGTTTTTTGGCCATTTGAATGTCTTCTTTTGAGAAAGTTCTGTTTAGTTCACTTGCCCATTTCTTTATTGGTTCATTAGTTTGGGGAAAATTTAGTTATTTAAATTCCCTATATATTCTGGTTATCAGACCTTTGTCTGATATGTAGCTGGTAAATATTTTCTCCCACTCTGTACACACATTATTGTTTAAAGTCTTGCTTTTAAAACTTGAAATCATACTAAATACAGTTTTTGGTTCACATTGTTATAAAAACTAGAAATGAATAATGACAAATATCTGGAAACTATGCAAACACATGGAAATTAAACAACTCACTCCTGTATAGCCAATAGACCAAGGAAAAAATTAAAAAGGAAAATATGAAATTTCTTAAAACACTGAAAAGGAAGACATAACACACTAAAGCTTATGGGATCCAGAAAAAACAGTACTAAAAGAAAAATTTATACTAAAAAATTCCTATAAAAAAGCAGAATGATTCAAAATAAACAACTTAGTGCTATGCCTTAGAATTGGGAAGCAGGAATAAACCAAACCCAAACTAGCAGAAGGAAAGAAATAATAATGATCAGAGCAGAAACAAAGAAAATACATACTTTGAAATAATAGAAAAGATCAACAAAATGATGAGCTGTGTAGTTTTTATTTTTCTTATTTCTTTATTTTTGGGGTACTAGAACTGGGTCTTGTACTTGGACCCAGGAGCTTGCCAGCCAGGTACTCTACCACTTGAGCCATATCTTCAGCCCCTTTTGCTTTGGTTGTTTTTGATACAGGGTCTCACTTTATGCCAGGCTGGCCTGAACCATCCTCCTCCTGTTTATGTCACACCCAGCTTTTATCAGTTTAGAAGGGGTCTCGTGAACTTTAGACTTGAACTTCTGTTATCCCCCGAGTAACTAGAATTGCAGGCTTGAGTCACTGAACCTAGGTTGAGGATGTTTTGGCTTTTGTTTTTATCTTGCTTTGTTTTTAACTTAAGCAAAATTAATGAACCCTTAGCTAGCCCTTATGAAAAAGAGAGAGGAAACACAAATAAAATCAGAGATGGAATAGGATGCATTCATTACAACTGACAATGCAGAAATGCAAAGAATGGTCAGAAATTATTACAAACAACTATATGCCAATGAATTTGATAATCTACCTAGAAGAGATAGGAGGATATCCTGAAATCATGCACCTTAACAATATTGACTCCTAAAGAAATAAAAACTGAGAAGATCAATGATGAGTGTCAGTATTGAGTCACTAATAAAAAAGAAAAGACCAGAACTAGAGGGTTTCACTGTTGAGTTCTACAAAACATTTAAAGAAGAGGAGGGAGTTTTTCTAACTCATTCTACAAAGTCAGCATTACCCTGATACCAAAACCAGAAAAAGACACAACAAAATAAGAAATATCAATATCTTTGATGAACATAAATGCAAAAAAAAAATCTTCAAGAAAATACTAGTAAACTGAATCTGACAGCATAATACATAATATGGATATTTCTTAACATGGTCAAGAGAAATTCACCTCAGGTATGCAAGGATGGTTCAATATGTGCACATCAATAAACATGATACAACACCTCAACAAAATAAAGGACAAAACAGTATGATCAACTCAATAGATGAAAAGAAGGCATTTGGTAAAATTCAACATTATTTCATGATAAAAATACTGAACAATTTATAACAAGTCAACAACTTACATCACACAGAAGGCTTTTTCTGAAAGATCTGTAATAATACAAAGTTGTTCCTTTTCACCACTTTTATCCAGAATAATGTTGAAAGTAATAGCTAGAGTAATAAGGAAAGGAAAAAAATTTTCTGGCATCTAAATTAAAGAGGAAGAATTCAAATTGTCACTCTTTACAGATGACATAGTCTTACACATAGAAAACTCCAAAGCCTCCATCAAAAACAGTAGAACAAAAAATAAGAGGAATAGGTAAAGTAATTATTATCATTGGCTATTAATTAGAACAATGCTTATTTTAAAAAAGCTATTAGGATTATTAAACAAATTTGGCAAAGCAGCAGGATATAAAATAAAAACACAAAAAATTGCTTCACTATTCAGCAATAATGACATATCTTAATTAGAAATCAAGAAAGCAATCCTACTTAAAATACATACAAAAAATAAAATACCTAGAAATGCATTTAAACAATGAAGTGAACAGTCTCTACAATGGAGCTATAAAATATTGATGAAAGAAATTGAAAAGGACACAAATAAATAGAATGACACCCTGGGTTTATGGATTAGAAGAGTGAATATTGTTAAAATGTCCACACTACCTAAATTCAAGGCAATCTCAATTAAAATGTCACTGACTTTCCTCACAAAACTAGGAAAAGCAATTCTGAAATTTGTATGAAACCACAAAAAAAATAAATAAATAAAAACTGAATGGCCAAAACAATCTTGAGCCAAAAGAACAAAGCAAGAGACATTATATAACCCAACTTCAAAACATACTACAAAACTTTAGAAATCAAAATAATATGGCATTGTCATGAAAATAATCACACAGACCAATGGGACAGAATAGAGAGCATTACAGCCAACTGGTTTTGGACGAAGTGCTAAGAACATAGAATGGAAGAAAAGACAATCTTTTTCAATGAATAGTACTAGCAAATTGGAAAGTGAAGCAGAGAGCAGCCAAGTAGTCAGTCCAAGATAACAGCATATAGAAACAGAACTGGATTTGACAATATAGCCAGAGTTCACATGCTGATTTGAGTTTACTCTCTGAGTTTACTGCTCAGCACTCAACATTTAATAAGCAAAATAATTAAAGGATTTTGAAGTTTCAAAAAATGAGCTATCAGTAAGCATTGGAATTCATTAACCTACATAATTTTTGATGAGCAGTAAATATTTGTATAATACAATGCACTGAAAAGTAATGAGAGCTAGAGAATGTGGAGATTTGGCATATACAAATTTATAAAAGATAAACACGTAGGTCAGTTATGAATGGATTAAGAAAATGTGGCATTTATACACTATGGAATTTTACTCAGTCATGGAGAAGAATGAAATTTTGTCATTCGCAAGTAAATGGATGGAACTGGAGAACATCATTCTGCATGAGGTCAGCCAGGCTCCAAAGGCCAAAAATCCTATGTTCTCCCTCATAAGTGGACTTTAGACTTAAAACAATTTCAGTAATATTATTGGACATGGGTCACATGCTAAGGGGAGAATGTGTACAGGAGGTATAGATAAAGGGAAGGAAACCTAAAACTTGAAAGTATTTGATGTGCCCACTGTAGAAGAGCGAATAAAGTAATCTTAAATTAACAAAGGCCACTATGGGAAGATGACCAGAAAGTATTGAAGAGGTCTGGTAGAGATGAATCAATTCAGGTTGTAATACACATGTGCATGGAAGCAATGCAAGGAATCTCTCTGTATAGCTATCGTTATCTTGAACTAGCAAGAACGCTATGTCTTTCATATTATTGCTTATGTCTTCTCTTCAACAAAATTGGAGAAGAGGGCAAAACAGGTTCTGCCTGGAAGTGAGGGGGGTGGGGGGGAGGAAGGGGGTGGGGAGGAGGAGGAAGAGATAGCCCAAACAATGTATGTACATATGAACAAATAAATTAAGAATAAAAAAGAACTTTTGTAAATGTCACAATGTACCCCTGGTTACAACAATAACATGATAATAAAAAAGAAATTAAATGTAGGAATGAAATTAAATAGAGGCCTAACAATGTCCAGAGAAAGATGAGTTAAAAGATAAAATATGAGGTAGAGGAAACAAAAGAAACAAATACAAATTAGATTTCAAAAAGAAATTATAAAAGAAATTCTAAGAAATCCTGACCAAGCAGGTACAAAGATTAGTTCAAAAGCAGAAAATAAATTTAGAAAGTGACAATTTAAGTCTTTATTTCATGAGTGTCAGAGGAAGTCTAATCCTTAACTCCTCGTAATGTAACCCTTCTCAAGCTCCTCTTCCATGCTCCAGATCTCTTGTAGCTGGCTGCGGATCAGGTGATTTTCAAAGGGCAAAGGCCATGGAATGTCTTTCAAGCTTAAAATCTAGAGATTTTCTAGCTCCCAAATGTACAGATTTAGCTGCTTTTCTACATTTTCACCCTTTTGTATTGACTCCATGGCTCTTGAAAAACAGAAGGAAAGAAAGGAAGGGTGTAATAGAGGAGAAGAAATGTAGAGACAGGTAAAGCTATATTGTCATAATTCTTATACTATTATTATCATTGTTAGGTTACATTGACTGCTCACTGTATGCCACACAATTGCGTGAACTCCTTTATACCAATTATCTCATTTAATTCTCACAAAGACCACATATTTTAAATATTACCATCAAAGCTTAGGAAGGTTAATAATTGTCTCCTAATAAAAAGATTAGCAGAAAGAAAAGGCAAAGCCTAATTCTTAGAACCACCATAGACCATAGTTCCATTAAATCTATGAAGTTTTAGTTCATATGATATAAGTGGGGGCTTTCATATTTTCAGAGGCTCTGATGAGTACAAAACAATTGTGACTCCAGTTCTAATTGAGAGAATAAGAACTGTCTCTCATGTAAAATTTCATTTGGTTCAAATAAAATTTCATTTGGTTCCCAAATCAGGTTTTTTAAAAGTATTTTTTTTCATATCACAGCTACTCTAAAGAGTAACATAGGTCAAACATAACTATAATTTAACAAATTACACTGAAATTGAATATGTAAGCAACTTTGTTATTAAAATTCATGTGTTGGTAAGATAAATCTGTAGTCATTTGCTTCCTAAACTACAAAAATAAAAGCTAAGTTGAAAGGGTCAGCAATGAAGAAAAGACAGTCTGTCCTATTTTCTCTCCCTTTGAAGATACATAGATTAGATAGATGATAAATGATAGATAGATAGGATAGATAGGTGATAGATAGATAGATAATAGATAGGTAGGTTGATAGGAGAGACAAAAAAAGTTGGATATTTATTTTTCTCCCAGAATAAATTACTTAGTCTACAAAGAATATCTCTCAGTCCAACACTTATTTTTCAAATCTTCAAAATTATGTAATATAATCCTCTATATTTCAGTAGAAGTATAAAGATCTTTCTGGAAATGATCATGATAAATTCCTGTATATGCATTTAAATATGAACTAACCTTCTCATTAACTCATTGCTAGGTTTATTGTATGCCAAATCTAATTGCTTTCAAGAATGGAGTGTCTAACAGAACACAGGTAGAAGAGTGACAAATGTTAATTTCTATTGTTAAGCTATATGCCAAAAAAATTAATCACCCAATGCTATTTTATCTATCTCAAGATAAGTTTCTAATGTTTTGAATGATCAGTGAACAATGTGCACACTTACATGTCCTTCATGTTCTGGAAAATTCTACCATACATTTTTATATAATTTAAAACAGAAAAAAGACGCTCTCAATTTTTAAAAATTTACCATTGCTTAACATTTTCATCTTGTATGCGTAATTAAAATATTTTCCAACATAGAAAATCAATGGATGTTTTGAATGGTTAAACATTCATGTGAATTTAGATTTATTTATAGAAGAATCGGGTATTAAGCAGTAATTAACAATCATATCCATGTTACATTTACATATTATTGCTGTTTCTGATTCCTGTCACACTAAACATGTTTACAAAGTTCCAGAATAGAGTAACCAAACATTTAAAGTATAACTTTCATTTGCATAAAACATTGAAGAAAATAGAAAAGAACAATATTGACTTACATCCAAACATAGAAGAGAACGTTGGTAGATAAAAGTTTCAAGTATACTGAAGATTCTTATTAGCAAAAAATACATTTATAAAAAATTTTTTCCTTCTGATGAGGAGGTATTCTTCAGAATACATGGCCCCCACATTGAATTTTGAGTGGGAGAATTTAGAATGTAGTCCTTTCAAATCTACCATTGTGCAAAGCAGGGTTGCATTTATCATAATATGTCACTCTATTTAAGACTCCGTTTATATCTTGCTCTGGTCTGTGCTGTAAGCTAGTCAAGTCTGAGCTACAAACTCATCCAATGTTGCACATAATAATGCATCTTTAAAGTAACACTTTTGGTTTTTTTAGCAATACTGGGACTTGAACTCAGGACCTCACATTTGCTAGGCAGGCTCTCTACCACTTGAGCCATTCTGCCAGCCCCTAAAGTAACCATTCTTGATAGGGATTGTGATATATGTTCATATCATGATTACAATGATGATTCACAGATACATACATATCAATATTTATGAAACTGTACAATTTTAAGGCTATTTATAGAATATAAATTTTATTCTAACATAGCTTTCAAAAACAAAGAGTGATTATGCATTTTTCTGGAAAGAATTTTATCCTAGGTATATCTAGCATCCTTTGAAATTAAGCACCACTGATCTGCATCTTCTCCTCTTTGGCACATTCCAATTTTAACAAAACTTTTCAAATTTTTCTCATCTTTTTATTTTTATTTATAGTTTATAAGCATTTTTTGAATACTAACAATGTCTACTTTGTAATATTCCACAAAATAGTCTCTATACCACCTTGCCCAGAGTAAGTGTTTAACAGCATTTTTCAAATAAATACATGACTTCAACAAAAAGTTCATTTAAGCAGCAAAAGAAATAGGTATTAGGGAGTTCTGAATAACAATCACACTCTGCCATCTAGCTAGAATGTATTACCTCCCAGAGGAACAGTGAACCAAATCTGCCAGCAGCTCCAACCTGGGAGGAACATGAGTGCAGCCTCTGTCCCATTTCTAAATGAATTTATAGTAACAGTTCTGTGAACACATTTATCTTTCCATTAAACAAGTGCAGGCAGGTCCCCTTTGAGATCTGAATGCTTGCTGGCAGGTAGCAGATCCATCCTGGAACTCCTACGTTTCAGATTTTGCTGATTTCTGAATACCTATCTGAGATATAGTGGACAGCACAAAGAGCTGCATGGACTAATAAGTGAAGCATAAGTTCATGAATTCTGGATTTTTCATTGACTTGACCTTTTAACTAAAACAAATAATCAAATTTTTAAAAAATTTTTGCCTCATTTCCTTCTTTTATAATTAGAAATTTAAAACTGATGATCTGCCAAAGTTCTTTCCTGAAAGGGTTACTTTTAAAAAACAGATAGTTAAAGGAGAAAGACAATTGCAAATGCTCAATTAGAAATATGGATATTAAGGGTGATGGGCAAAGGGAGCTCCTTTGCACAGTCAGCATTAAGTCTAGATTGGACAGAGAATCAATCTCCTTTCTGAGCAAGGGAGGGAGATCACATATGGAAGAGGCAGGATGGTGCTCAGTCATTCCATTGGCACAATGTACCCAGCACCCTATCTGTAACAAAGCAAATACATGGTGGCTTCTAACTGAAGCAAGGGACTGATGAAGAAATGCCCTCAGAACCAACCAGGGCCAATTGTCAGAGACAATTCTCCCAGTTACACTGCAGCTGCCATTATGTATTCTCTGTTGCCAGCTCTTTGTACCACTCTGAAACAGAGTTCTTTACCAGCAGCTGCGTGGCCTGCACAGACTGCACGAGATAATACATGAAAGCATTTGCACAGTTCCTGGCACATGGTGTATAGGCAGGTGTTAGATGATAATGGTGATGATCACCAGAAGACTGGTAATCTCTTCAAGATAGATGCTATCCAAAAGAAGTAGCTGGTTTAGAAAGTATAATGTTTAACCCTGCAGCACCCACTGTTAACCAAAATGAGAGAACAGGCCTCACAATGTTCAAGAA
The DNA here is from genome assembly GCF_047511655.1 of Castor canadensis. Classification (NCBI taxonomy): domain Eukaryota; kingdom Metazoa; phylum Chordata; class Mammalia; order Rodentia; family Castoridae; genus Castor; species Castor canadensis. The sequence goes on from NC_133386.1 coordinate 60,427,701, forward strand.
AACAGATCAGGTTCTAAAACGAGAAGGACAATATTACACAAACTTGATCCTTATGAAGTGTGGTGTGTGCCTGATACCACAATTAAATTAAAGTCAAAGCTTTAAAAAATCCTGAATACACATGGGTTACTGACAAATTTAGAATTTAAGGATGAAGATAAGTAGCAAATGATTATGTTGTCTCCTATTTGTTATTAAACAAAGGGCCTCTGTCAGACAGATGATGTTTCTTATGATTTACAATTACATTACTAGGAAATTCATGCTTTATTCTGATTTTATGTTGGCCTTCATATTTTAGCCACAATCTTTATCTGTCTGTCTTCTCCCTATATTTCTTTATGCTTTACGAGCTTATTTAATAAACTTTTGTGTCATCATATTATGCAAATTTACAAGTAAAGGAATTGAGAGGTAATTTTTGTTTTGTCATTGTCTGTGTTTATACTCCACCCAATTCTTTTCTGGACTGGCAATACCTGATATTGTGTGGAGTGACTTCACCACTATTGAACTTCTTATCCACATTTGAACCTTCCCTGGACTCCTAGTCCTCTGAAAGGAAAAACAAAATCTGTTCTGTCCTACCAAAAGTCATTTTCTAATTTCATGGTGTTTTGTCTTCCTCCATCCCAGCTGGTAATAGTGGAGCTTGAACTCAAGGCTTCATGCTTGCTAAGCAGGTACTCTACCACTTGAGCCACTCTCCCAACTCTCAGAATTTTATCTTATTTTTCCTCCCCTTACACAGTGAGAAGGTAATCTGCCTATACCTCATCTTTTTTAACTAACTAGAGACGTCTGTATTATAACATTGCTGAATTAGAGATTCCAGAAGTTTCATGATGATGTTTAAAAAGAATATGGATTTTTGTCTTTACTTAAATGGCACTTGGTATCCATGAAAACTAAAAGAACCAAGAGCTTTAAAAGAAAATTTCAAAAGGCAAAGTGAAAAGAAGTTCATTTAAGCAGTAAAAGAAATTGGTCTCACAGCCAAATTGATGAGTTAGGAAGAAAATTCAAATTTAGCCACGCTCTGAAAATCAAGAGAAAGAAACAGCACTGGATGAGAGTGGTTGTTGGAATTCAGATAGGAAATGACCTGGTGCAGAATTAATGCCATGAGTAACAACAGATCCACTTACTTGGTGTTCTTATGAATTGCCATCTAGCTAAAATGTAGATGAATAAATAAATGTCTATGCCTCTCCAAACAAATGCTTTCTGACTCAAACTAAAAGCTACCAAAAACTACTCATTGCTAATTAGCTTATTTTTAACACTGAGTACAATACAGCCTAAAATGTGGCCAATGCTAATTATGTCAATAAGAGCTTTCACTGGTCCTTTATGTTTACTTTATACAGTTTGGAGCTTTAATCTTTCAGGAACACTTACTGGATGCCACTTTCCTTAGTAACACTCATAAGACAGTTTTGCAAACAGCTTCATTTCCCTGCATACTTTTAGAAGTTTATAAGGAATGAAATTTAGTACATGGAATTTTAAAGTTAGAATTGTCAAAGCTTTAGGAGATGGATATTTTGCATTCTTTCTAAGAATTATGTGTATTTACCATGAGTACTTTCTAGGTAATTTTCTCTGACACATATCTTGTGAGGCAGGCCCTCTACCATCTGAGCCACATCCCCATTCCTTGGCATATCTTTAAAACACACCATTTCCCAAGCAGAAAAGCCTTTTTTTGTTTTGTTGTAACACTTTTAAATTGCTTTAAAGATTTATACACCAATTCCAAGACATTTATACATTTTTTAAAGTATGATGTAGAGGAACTTTTCAGATATAAATGATCAAGGCACAGCTATGAAGCAGGCTAGAAAATGCCAACAGTTTTTCAATTAAAAGTTTCATTTAACTAATGTAATTATTCTTACCTAATTAAATTTTTTTCCACTAAGATCAGTCCATTGAGATATCTGTTTTTTAAAATGTTGCATGAAGCTCTTACTAATGTGCATGAACCATGTGGTATTGATGAGATTGTTAATGAATTTTCTGCCAACAATGCACTAACCTTAATAATTTAGATCCTGTTAAATCTTGTCTGCTTTTTACTACATTTGGAACTACTATTGATCTAGAGAAGAGTCAATATCAAAGGGAAGTATTCTTTGTACACCAGCTGGTTTCCAATAAATCCAATTATCTTTATATTTGCAGTTCACATTAGCTTCTTGAATTAAAAATTATATTCATCCAAATTGTTTATATATTTTTTTAATATAATAAATGAAAATTGATTTTATGGTGCTGACAGACTGTGATTCTTTGTAATTTTTGATCTGGGAATATGCAACAAAAAATATTCCATAAACTTGGGCATACAAATTCAAATATTCATGTAAACACAAATCCAAACTCTCTGTAAAAATTGATTGCCTGAAACCTCATGCATAATTTACCAAAAGCAAAAAATGGAGTTATAGTAAAGATATATTTTAAGCATGATTTGAAGACTATGTATACATTTCTGAAAAAATAAAACAACATAGATGCAAACAAACTATATTAATGTTTACTCATGCCTATAATCCCAGTTTCTCAGGAGATAGAGTTGGGAGGATTTTAATTAGATGCCAGCCCAGGCAAAAAGTTAGCAAGACTCCCCCAGCTCAGTGAATAAGATGTAAAGTTAGTGCATGTCTATGATCCCAGCTATGTATGAGGAATTGTGTGCTTAAACCTCTGCAGGCAAAAAAAAAAAAAAAAAAAAAAAAAAAAAACAAAAGTGGAAAAAAAGCTAAGAAAACAAAAGTTGGAAAGAATGGTGGAGTTAGAGAAAAGATCAAACCAGAATTCTCAGCAGTGTTTAATGATCATACTTCACTTGTTTCTGAGATTGCTAACATCTCCTTTCAAACAATTAAAATAGGTTTGTCATTTTATGGAATAAATACTGACATATTTCCTTATGCTAAGTCTTCATGTAGCACTCCCTCTTAGAGGAAAACTGAAAGAGTAGAACATGGAACTCAGTAGACCAGGAGTACTATTCTATTTTGTCAGACATCTTTTGTGGGATCCATTGTGTTGCCTCCTCCTCTTCTTTTCTTGTAACAGAACATATTTCTCCTCTAGTCCCTTCCCTCATCTAATCTCCTAGCTCCAAGTGTAGACATATGTTCTATGTCTGGTCACAAGCTTGAGTCATAAGTTAAACCCAGAACTTCTCCTGAGGATCTGTACTGGTGGATTTTAAACCTTCATGCTACTTCTGTACAATTGGTCTGAGAACGAAGCCAGTAGAGGTGAAACAGGAGGTGACAGGAAGAGAACCTGCTGATGAGGATAACTATATTTGAAGACAACTTTTCCTGTACTTTACAAGCAAGATGACCAATATGTTTTCTTTTTGTATTAATCAATTTTAATGAAATTTTAGACAACTGAGACTAGAAAAATTTAAATAATACAGTTTTAGACCTCAGTTTCCTTAAGGAAAATGAGATTAGTATTTCTCCTATATCCTCAGTGAGGATATCAATGTTTCCTATACATTTAAGGACAATAAGAATACATATGTAAAATCAGACCATAAACAATTATTTTATATGAAAACACTAGGAAATATAGTTATATTGAATAAAGTATTGTCTTCCAATTATTAAGACCTATAATTCATGTTGAAAAGACAATTGATACAGTGGAAAATTTTAGCTGATTACTATGATATACTTACAGTATTGTAAAAAAGCATGAAATAGGACAAATGTGAAATAGCACAGTCACATACTACACCCAACAAAATACATGGATCAAAATTTTTACTGTATAACACTATCCTGCTTACTACAAAATGGATTAGGGATAGTAAGAATGTGAACTGGAGCAAAAACTCTCATGGTGCCCTGATGTGAATATTATTAAGAAAAACATCATAGAGGACTCAAAAGCAAATGTAAACTTACAGTGTGTGATGTCCTTTAGCCAGTAGGTTAATAGACTAACATCAAATTTGGCACTGACCAATTAAGCTGTATCAGTTAGCTGTTGACATTTATACATCTGAGTTTTATACTTGATGAAACAAATTATGAATCACAAATCAGGACACAAAAGACTTTCATCACAACAGTTTTTTTTTTGAACTGAATTTTATGCCATTCATAAAATCAATTCAACATAAATAAATACAGGACGTAATGTGGTGTCACTTTACTTGGGAGAAAAAAATAGCATGATAAACTTAACTTATTTGATTTGACAACTGAACAGCTGCAGCTAAAGTAAGAAGGGAGTGTGATGTGTGGGCAAGAACTCAAAGGAAAGCCAGAAGGAATAGAAAATCCACAGAGAATTTAGCAAGAAGAGGATCTTAAAAATGTCTTGAAAAGCATAATAAGAATTACCACTAGAAGAAACAAACAAAAAAGTTTAAGAACGAAGAGGTGGTAAGGATAGATGAAAGCATAAAAAAAATTATTCTTAGTTGAAACAAAGAAATTTGGTGTTTTTATTTTAAAAAGAAGTTCAAAGTTTTCTAGCACTTGTTTAACTTCATTCTTGAGATGAGCTCATAAGAATTTGGAAATCTTGGGGAAGAATCCTATAAAAGCATGTCATATCCCAAGTTTCAATGGTGGCACAGGAACATGGTACACTTGTTCAGTGAAGACTTATGTTGCCAACATTTCATGGTATCAGATCACATTCATTTGTTTTTGGTCTCTTCATCCTGAATTCTCCATTCTCTCTTCCACAGTTATACATCCTCCTATGTCACACACGTCTCAAACATAACCTATCTGATAAATGTCTACATATTCTTGCATTGTGAAGGAAAAATTATTTACAATATAACTATCATTATATGTTAAATGTTGAACAAAATGTAACATATTTTATACTTAGGCATTTGCAGTTAATTTTTGTTTTGTTTTATTTTGCTTTTTTGAGATAGGTCTCACTATGTAACTAATATAGGCCTTGAACTTATGACCCTGCTGTGATAACAGGTGTATACCATCATCCATGACTCATTTGCACCTAATTTTATTTTACAGACTCCATTACAAATGTATAATCAATATCTATCATGCAAAAGGGAAGAGTAGAATTTACCTTTATTTGCTTATAATTTCTTTCAAGATTAGCTGAACCACAAGAATTATCCATAAGCAAAACTTTAAAAAGTGAAGTTCACTACCAAAGTAGTAAATATACCAGCTATAATTTTAGGCCAGTTTTTAATTACTTCTGTTGCAAGAGAATCTAATTTTTAATCAGAAAGTAAATACTTCACTAGGAAGTTTTTGGCCAAAGTACTTTTTACAACACTGGCCACACGGTGCTATGACAGGCAGTTTAAAGACACTATTTGTATAAGTTTTCTATAACATTCTGACCATGTAAAACATATATCATAAGGAGCCAAGGCTCAAATCATCCAGATAGGGGCACACCACAGATCTGAACCCAGGCCTACTGAACTCCAAAGATTTTGTTTTTTTCCTGCTAAATCATGAAATTGTTGCTCTAGATAAAACAATATAAATTAGGCATTTATTTTAGAGACTAGCTTCGGGGTCATGTTAATGGTAATGCAATATGTTTATAAAACAAAAATTACTGAACATAGCTTTCATCTGTGTCATCTCTTGGTGACACATACTTACTTTCTTGGTTCAGAGGCAAGACAGAATTTCTCAAACAGAGAAATCACAATCTTCATGACATCCTAGTACCCATGGTTGGGCACTAGAGAAAAATTAGCAATACTATGCTGGAGAACATTCTGGAAATATATATCAAGCATCAACTAGGACATTATAAGATTACTTGAGGAACTTCCTCTATGGAAACAAAGGGACAAGTGCACATAGACATACACATAAATACATGTTACAATGCAGGTTGTGCAAAAGCCCAAAATATTTACAATAGTAATGGGATATAAAAACATTTATAACTCTTCTTTATATTCCTACATTGTCTGAAAACATTCTAAATAAAAGCAACAGTTGCTTCTTCTGAATTCTTGGTAGTTTTTACTACTTATCTGAGTCATTTCAAATTTCCTAAAAGTTTAACTACATATTTTTGGTACTCCTATATTTAAACTCAACCAGAACTAAGAGTTAAGTATGAAGATTGCCATGTTAGGTAAAAAGAGCTGTTTAGATGCCATGTTAGTCTAAAGACATCCCTTGTAGACAGTTATAAACAACAAACCTTGACATCTACTGTCAAGAGAAAAAAAGAATTATTTTCCAAATATGGACATCAAAATGAGTAAGTGATTAAGTAATATTTAAAGCTTTTACCACAAGCATTGTTCTGTTAATTAACAAGGTATCTGTTTCCTGCATATGAAGCCCTGAGCTATTAAATAAAATTGCAGCATCACTCACTAAGAATGAGGCTCATTTGGAAAAGCACTAATACACTTTCTGTCTGCAGTAGAGTCATCAGCAGGCAGCTCAGGTCTGGAGGACAACACTCCCAGAAGATCTTTGGTCATAAAGACATGCTGTAGTTACCTAAAACACAGTTTGACAATTATATTTCATGTCTTGGTGTTTTAAGCAAATATAGTTGTTTTATTTATTTATTAATATTCAACTTCATTATAAAAAGACTTTTGAGGTAAGCATAGCAGATATTATTTTCCCAGATGAATGCTGTGGAACTTCAACAAGTGTTCATTTATGTCAAACATGACTTTGAGTCTTAAAATGTTTCAGGAGCTACTTAGGGTATCTTTGTGATATGTCATTGCTATTGAATCTCCTACTACAGGATGCTTTAAAATATTGAAAGTAATGATTAGAAAGATATATCTAATAACATCAATACCCTACTTTTTAAAGTCTTTTAAGATTGATTTGCTCAAGTTGTTATAAAGCAAGAATCCAAACACATTGAGTAGTTATGATAAGATTAAGGGAAAAGTACATGAAGTGTTTCAGCCAAATTGATTCCAAAGCTTCCAGTCTTTGTTCATCATTTTCTTTAAATAGATACTGTCTTCATATTAAAAATGTCTCCATTTGATGTTTGGCTCTTTAGTCTAATCAATGTTTTATGCAAAATAAAGTAGCTTAAAATCTTATTTTAGTTAAGAACTGCTTACAAGTTTAGATTTTTTATTTCTTAATTGATGCAAAGTTTAATGAATTTGTCAGGTAATCTGTCATTTTTTTAGTAAATACATATTGTAGAATGGTTAAAACTAGTTAATTAACAAATGAATTAACTCACATAGTTTCATCTTTGTGGTGAGAACACTTACCATTCACCCTCACTGTATTTTTCAAGAATGTATTATGCTACCATTAACTATAGTACCATGCTGGATCATAGAGCTCTAGAACTTATTCTTCCTATGCAAGTGTGATTACTCATCCTTTGACCAACATCTCCTCATCTTTCCCTTCCTCCTAAAGGCCCACCCTCTGGTAACCAGCATTGTATTTATGAGATCAACTTTTTTTTTTTCTGATTTCACATATGGGAGATATCATACAGTATTTGTCTTTCCATACTTGGCTTATCTCACTTACAATAATGTTCTCTACTTTTACCACCATGTTGTAGCAAAAGACAAGATTTCCTTCTTAAATTAACATACAGTAGAAAGCCAGCCAAATTATCACCTCAGTGTGTAGCCCAGGATTACCCACTGTGAAGTTCAACTGAGAAGGAGCTTACGGCCACCAATTGTTGAAACAATGGCTTTAGATCTCAGAAATTCTTTTCATTGTGAATCATCCTGAAGTTTAAGAACCCACAATCCGTTTTCCAGGAGAGGAGATCCCTGAGTTTGCGAGCATTCAGATCAACTCATTTCAACATAGCAATAATTCATGTGAGAGGCAAACATCCTCTGATATTTTTCATTCATGGTTACAGCCAGAAAATCACAGCCAGGATAAAATTATTTCTCAGTTGGTTCTGGAACAGTTTATTACTAGTGGATACTGCAAGGGCAAGTCTGCTTTGAAAGAGAAATAGGAACCAATTGGCAAAAACCATGAGAAATTAATGGAAGGCCTGACATATGATTGCCTGAAGCCATCTATCTTAGGCTGTGTCCACATGCAGGGACAGGAAGCCCTCTTTTCTGAGAATATGCCTTTAATATGTCATCATTCATCTGAAAAAAAAAAAAAACAGTAAGCAGAAACTCCAGCAAGTGAGAACATAGGGATATCACACTCCTCAAAACACTCCCTTGGAAACAGCAGATGAAGATAAAAAGATTGCTGAAGTAACTCCTAGAAAACTAAAGTCAATGAGAGTATTACTAGTCAAGCAAACCAAATATTTTCCTCCTTCATTATCCAGAAACAGAACTGTCAAAAGCTCAAAGTTCTTTTTGCAAGAACTCACACAACTCCAGAAAAGCAAGGTTGGGCAACTCCAGGTCCCAGGAAGAGTCCCTGAAGGGACCTTCTTACAAAGACAGCCCTGTGGAAGTGCAACCCAGGTATCTTTTTGTGCCAGACCATTCCTCCCTGGACCTAGTCCTATCCACCAGAGCAATGAAGGAAACTACATGTAAGGGACACTAAGAAAAATTCCATGGAGTCCCCAAACTAACAAGTGTGAGAAATGTCCCAAGATCTTTAGGCATCTCTCTTAATTTTTAGACCACCAGAGAAGACACAGGAACAAGAATCCATTTATGCTGAGTGTCACAAAGGCTTCTATAAGGCATCAGACCTACCAGGATATCACATAATTCACACAAGAGAAGCCTCTCGGGTGCAGCGCATGAGAAAAGCCCCTGGGTCACAAAACAAACCTGCAGGCTCATCAGAGGATCCACACAAGAAGGAGCCACACACACTCTCTTTGCTAGAGAAGCTACTGCCAGTCATACATATACCATCATTACCTGATGATTTACCAGAAAATTAGGTTCAAAAGTGCTCCTTACACACCATATCCAGCTACTGTATATAAATACATATGCATGTATATATATTTCCCTAACAGTTTTCCATCGAGAATATACCATGTAGTTTCCCAATTATGTTGTTTATTATCCCACTCCACCAAAGTTTAAGGCTAAAAGAGGGCATGGAATTTGTCAGTTTTGTTCACTAAAGTATTCCAAATGCCTAGAAAGTGACTGATATTTCATGTCCAATAAATACCTCTTGAATAAATGAAAAATTTTCCTTTTATTTTTATGCATTCTATTGTGTACATATACACTAAATTTTCTTTATTTGCTCATCCATTTATGGATAATTAAGTTCATTGCATACCTTAGCTATTGTGAATAGTGTTGTGAAAACATCGGACTCAAGAAGTCTCTTTGACGTACTGATTTCATCTCCTACATGCCTAATAATAAAATTGCTGGATCATATAGTAAGGACTTTACATTTTAAGGGGGTTAAAATAGTAGAACTTTTTTAAAATTTAGGGTTTATTTGTGATGCAAAAATAAAGGATCCCATAAAAATCATTCACATTGTTTAACAAATTAAATATTAGTAAGCACATAGGAAAATATAATTTGCCATTTGCTATGTTTCCAACTTCTAAAGCAAGGGTCATTCCACTCATAGGCAACCAAATTAACCCTATTTAAAGATAGGACAGATTTTCAAGAAATTCAGGCTACAAGAATAATTTCTGCTTCATGGAGAAGAGAGTCAGGGACATACTTCATAAAACACCTCTTGAAGGAAAAAAATATTTTGACTGCTTCATGAAACTGCTTTAGGCAATATTTCCCATATATGCCACTAAGTTAGGTAGGTTAACTTTAAGATTGACCCTGGTAGTTTTTGCAAAAGAGTATGTAGTCTCTAAACTAAAATGCAATCTGAAATAAATGAAGCATTCTTCTATTTTTTTAGAAAAAATGATGTGCTAATTTGCCATCAGCATTTGTGTTTAATGGTAGTATATTCACATATTCATAATAGCATTTAGATTCAGAAGGAAATCAGAGCAAAACACAGAGAAACAGTAGATATGCACCCAGTACTCAGCCGCCCTGTACTAGACGCTGTGCTAATGGAAGAGAAGTAAAAAGAAGACAGATGTTGCACTTGTCTTAGGGAGTTCCTGCCCAGTAAAATATAAGCAATTCAAGATGAAGTAAAAAATAAAGGTAAAATTGAAATAGTGGACAAGGTACTATAACGGACACATAACATATATCCTAATTTAATTGAAGGACTCACTGAAGGCTTTCAGAAGAAAATGATGTTGGAGCTAAGAAAGTAAGAGTTAGTCAGGTGGAGAAGGAGAAGGATGTGAGACAAAATTCAGAGAAAGAAAGACAGTGTTGAAAAGCTGAGGGAAGTTCCCTGTAGAGAAAGCCCCGGTGATGGTAGGTGTTAGCAATTATGGTAATGCGTAATGCTGGAGGAGCTCAAAACAAACAAAAGCAGAATAATGAAGGTTCAGTCAGCTATGACCAGAAGTGTAGATTTGACCTGTAGATGAGGGAAAAACATTAAAGGATTTTCAGGAAAAAGACATGATCAAATTTACTTTCAGGAAGAATTGCTTTCTGAATGGAATAAATGGTCAAAGTGCAAACCATAGTAAAGGAATGTTCAGGAGACTCATTAAAACAATCCCAGTTGACGGATGACAGACATTTAGATCTGCATATTGAGAACAAGGAGAAAAACTGATACATTCAAGAAATCTTTGGAACTAGGCTTGACCATAGATTACTTATTGAGGTGCTGCTGAAGGGAATGATGGTGACTGAAGAGGAGGCTAAAATAATTCCCATGTTTATTCTTGTTTGGGCCAATGGGAAGATAGACACCGTATTCACTGAGATTAAATAAAATGGACAAATGCTACCAGAAATATATCCTCACTATTGCTTTTTTTTTATACTACCTAAAAGTATTATTTTTATATATTTTTTATTATTCATTTATTCACATGTGCATACATTGTTTGGGTCATTTCTCCTTCCTGCCCCTGCCCCTGCCCCCACCCTCTCTCCCCACCCCTCCCTTTTAGGCAGATTCTGTTCTGTGCTTTTCTTTTTATCCTCACACTTTTCTTATTTTCTTCAGAGAGCTTATCATTTTCTGAATGCATATATATGTACACAGTGTAATTATGCTTCTTTTCCTATAGGACATAATTTCCATGGAAGCAGAGACTTTACTGACTATTGTTATCTCCATTAGTGAACAAGAGGTTTCAGGTAGAAAGATGATGTTAAGTTTGAGTTGTTTCCAAACCTTGCAAGTAGATTTCTGGAAGATGGGTTAGGAACTTGAGTTCATGACCAAGAAAAGAGAAATGGATGGGCTTGGGAAATAAACTTTGCAATCATAACCTTAAAGAAAAGTATTGAAGCCATACAAACAAATGGCACTCAAGAATAAATGTAGAATGAGAGAAAATAATCCCTGCTAATCACTGACATGTAAGAATTAATGTAGGAAAAAGAGTATGAGAGGGATATGGTGAACACAGAGAAGCAGGAGACAGTGGTTTCAGGAATTAAAGGCAAAGCAATTAAAACTTTGCATGATTTTCTGAATTTGAGTTCACCTTCCTTAAAAGCAAATGTTTCTCTCTCTCTCTGTCAAATCAAAAGACATACTCATAAATTGTTTTGCACTTAGACTTAGTTAATTGTGCAAATGCTGACTCCATTTAAATGTTACAGCAAACACAAATGGTTACAAAATTAGCAGGTCCTTATGCAAAACAAAAAAGTGTGTGGTTCCTTATTTAAAATTACTAGTTAAATGAGTCCTGAGTAATTTTTCAGGTCACACATACCCATGGCTCTAGCCCTGGAAACAATCTTTAAGTTTCAATCAAGTTTTCATAAATCAGACAAGAATATCATATTTCCATAAGAAACTTATACTACGTTATCTGTCCAAATTTCTTAAGTCTTGAGTGATCAAATAAGAAGAAATCCCCAGATACACACAGTTAATAGCTGAAGGTGAGAATAGTAATCTCAAAGTAAAATAAAGACAATTTTGTTGGCTGAATAAATTGAATAGGATCATAAGATCCTAGCATCCTTAAATGAAGAAAAATTAAAGAAGAAATGTGTCTTCTGAAATATCTAAACATTTATATCACCTTCAAGCAGCTAGTTACCTGTGTTCTTTAAATTGATGCTAACAAATAACAAACAGTGACTAAACAAGACCAATATTCCATTTCTAGAAGCATGAGATTCAGAACCATTTACAGGAGTGAGAGAATTAGAACAATTAAGCTAGCCCACAGCTTTGGTGTCCAGGGAATCACTCAGTTGTTAAAAACAAGTCCTGTGACTCCAATGTTCTTACCACATTGTCACTGAATCAAAGCAGTAGAGACAGTCCCTTTGATTTTCTGCCAAGCCCCTTGATCAGTACATTGTCCTTTTGTCATTTCTTGTTCCTCTGGAAGATGGCCTTGATGCTCTTTGAAACATTATTTCATTGTACACGAGTATCTCCAAGAAACACCCAGCATGATTTACCCTGGCACTGCAGCCTCTTGTAGACAGCCATGGAATCTCTACTTTCTGCTGAGATTCTCCAGGCTCATTCTGGGGGATGTACATTAAGGTCCAGCATAAAGGAGTTTCTCAGCCAAACATATATGTAGATATGTAGACATATATACTCACACATATAGGAAATGTTTTGAAAACATTACACTTTGGTGGCCATTTTAGTTTGCTTTTAGATTAAGCTCAAGAATATCTGAAACTAATCCACCTGACATACATACTTTGTAGCCAAATATTAAATAGACAGAAAAGCTTTAATTAGAATCTTGAATTTGGACAAATGCCAAACCTTGTCAAGGCAATGACACCATTTTAGACTAAGTCTTTCATCAAACTCAGCCAGAGAGATATGGATCTTTTCACCCTGGACACTTCCTTTCACAGCAAACAAGAGCCTAAGTAATCCCCTCTCATTCTGGGTAGATTAGAAACCACCTAAGGTTTTTAATGGGGGCATTTTAAGGTATGATGAGGTAAAATTTCTGTATTTGGTTTTGTTAAAACCATAACCCAGAAATATCTTGGCCAGAAAAGTTTTTTTTTATTGTTTTATTATTCATATGTGCATACAAGGCTTGGGTCATTTCTTACCCCTGCCCCCACCCCCTCCCTTATCCCCCACTTTGCCCCCTCCCTCTCCCCCCACCCCCTCAATACCCAGCAGAAACTATTTTGCCCTTATTTCTAATTTTGTTGTAGAGAGAGTATAAGCAATAATAGGAAGGAACAAGGGTTTTTGCTGGTTGAGATAAGGATAGCTATACAGGGAGTTGACTCACATTAATTTCCTGTGCATGTGTGTTACCTTCTAGGTTAATTCTTTTTGATCTAACCAGAAAAGTTTTTTTTAATGAGTTTAAAGAAAGACACATGTTTTTTAAGGTCCTACTCTTATAGATAATTGAATAAGATATAAATTTACTGCTCAAGTGTGGAGTTTTGCTGATTGTATAATTGGGAAAGGAATATTGCAGAATGATGTGGGAAATCTAAAAACATAACCAATAGAGACAGAATACATATCATGTCATGAACTGTCTGGAACATGAAGGTGCTATAATTACAGAACATTTTTATTTCCCTTTGTTTTCTTTTATCAGTGTTCAGCACCAGATATAATCAAAAAGACTGCCCAACAATCCTCACTATTTCTGTTTGTAGCCATGGGATGCAATGCTGATGGCCCCAGAGACTACTACTGCATGCAGGTGTGCTTAACAAAACTGTGTCCTCTCCCGCTGAGTTCTGTGGTCTTTCTAAATGGAGTCAAAAGAGACACTAAAATGTGACTTCTTAGAGGCATTTTACTGTATCTGCAGATTTGATCAATTTCACTTCTAATGTATTACTAGTATTCCATGTCATCTATCAACTAGCAGTGGACATTTGATTCCCATTTAACATGTTTTGAGTAGCTCATATGAGACAGCAATGCGTAGATAGTGTAAAACAAATACTGCTAAATTCAAGAGATGAAAAAAGTTGATTTTGTATGACAATACTAACTCCTCATAAATTGTACCCTCTAAGCAAAAATCTCAAAATAACATTGTAAGCAGCCCAAGCAGCACACTTTGTGTTAATTTTGTTATATATTTTTTCATTGTAAAATCTTGTATGTATTGTATTAAATATCATTACATTAATATTTAGGCAATTTATAAAACATTCCACAGTTACCTATCACTCAATGATGTTAAATATTTAAATACAAATTTGTTTAAAAAGGTGATGTAGTTATCCATGTAGTGATTTACTGTGGCAAAATATTTTAATATGGCAAATTATTATTTGAATTGTTCACAGACGCTGAGTAATTATAAATACATTATTATTCTAGAATAATACTCTTCAGAAAACACTCAGATCAGATGTTGGGTACCTAATATAGAGCAAAAGCATAACGATGGCTTTTATGATTTGAACTCAAATGACTAGTGCCACATCTCATACCTCTCTGAGGTCCACTTTCTTCAGCTATAACACGGAGCAGTATCTGCTCTTCTTCCTCCTCCAGGACATAATGGAGCTCAAATGATACAATGTGTGTAGTTAACCCTACATACTCAAAGATTGATACTGTTTTGCTATGAAAACCAAGAGATTTCTAGCTTTGGAGGAAATTCCTTCTGAATCACAATTTTTTTTCTAGCTCCAACAAAAAAAAATTAGCAATTGTAGGTCTTAATTTTTTAGATTTAAGGAAATCCTGTGGACATAATTTATACTCTACAATAACATATTAAAACTGCCAAATACTTCTTTAATGATAGGAAAGGTAGGGAAAAGCAAAATAAACTTTAAAAAATAAAATGTTACACATTTCTGTTAAAACTTCAATGGAACTGATTATTATACAAGCAGAGAATATGTTTAAGATTTTTCTTTAATTTTCTACATGATAAGCAAAAATAAAATTATCTAAAATGGATTGTCATCAAGCATCACTTAGATGAGGAGTATTTTAAATGGATTAAAAAGAAGAAAACTGGTCAATTCCCCTAGAATACAAATACTTTAACTTATAGTTTACAATATTTCAAGTCATAGTCTCAAGAAAACTTTACAAGACAGTCTTAGTCTTCTGAAATTAAAGAAATAAACAAAGGCTTTTAGTGGTTTCCAATTTGTTTATTTTGTTTCCAAAAAGCTTCCTATTTAAGACAATTATTTCCAAAGAATGAATTAAGAAGAAAAAGCTTTTCAAAAAGACTGATTTTCCCACTTTATCAGGTAATAAAATCTATTACCCCTGAAATCATTTCACTTAATTCTCACTTGCTCCCATATCCCATACTACATTTTGCTGAGTGAAATTTAATAAATCTCTCAGTCCAGGATTAAATTTTACTGTTTTATGAACTGTTAAATTGCATTGTATGCTTATTAAAGCTGGTGTTTTCTCACTCCTCGACACATTCTCATCTCTACCCTGGGGCACAATTAAATGAACAGCAGAGATTTTGTTTTCACAATTGTAGTATCTTCCTACAGGGAGCAATAGAGGAACATCAGCAAGTCATTTAACTACAAACAATGTGCGCTTAATAATTTGTGCATGCCTTGGACTATATAAACTATATTTTAAAGAGAATAAGGCATGAAAGGAATAATAATTTTCACATCTTAAGTTCTGACTTGCTTAAAATAAGTTAGGTATGGAAACATTCTGAAAATAATACATTTAAATGCTTTAACTATGTTTCTTGAAATTCCTATGCAATGTACATGACATTTAATTATTTTTCATACTTGTAATATGCAACTAATTCTAAATGACAAGAATTATATAATTCAGGTGACATTTGTAAAGAGACTATTCTACCAAAATATATTGAATAGAGTAAGTAAAAGGAAAAACTTTAGAAGAGATACACTTGATAAAGAAATAGGAAAAAAGTCTGCTATTTGCAGATTGCCAAAGTAGACTTTTCAAATCTACCTGGGAGAATCTCAATTCTGTGAATGTAGGGTCTCCAGAACCCACATCAGGATTTATAAGAGACTTTATGAACTCAGGTTATGAGACAGATAGAAAGGCAGACATCATTGACAATGGACCTGTGGGCTTAGGCAAATCGCTCATTCCCTCTGAAATTCAGCATAGTAACCCTTGAATTAGGATGATAGTAGTGTTTACCTCAATGTAAGGCTAAGAAAATAAGCTAAGTGGAATCACATTTTGAAAGTTAAAATGAAATAATGCACAAAGAGTGCTTCACAGGACTGACTCTCAAGTAAACAGTGTTTTTATTACTATGAATACCTTGATAGTATATGCTTGGTTTTTAGTTTAATATTTGCACTTAAAGAATGTAACATATTTATTCTTTCCTTACTATATTGTGTGCTTCTCGAAAAACTGAATTTATTGAACGTTATTATTTCTTCTACAGTGAATGCTAAATACCATGTAAATATTTATTGATTTAATTAAAAAATGCTGTCCTAAACCCCAGTTCCATGTTTTAAAATAAAATTTTTTTAACAGATAACTTTGGAATTTAATAAAGAGATGGTAATAACCTGTATAGACACTAATTCACAATATTTTCACTAAGCACCACAGAGAACAGCTTCCAATATTTTCACAAAAATCACCTCTGTTACTAAAGACTGCCCAAAACAAAATTAGTTTATTTAGGTTTTTAAACCAAGAAACCAAAAGCTGCCAATCACAGCTTCTAATTAGCATGAGACAACCAGGTTAAACCCTCATAATGTAAGTAAATACAACTGTTAAAAGCTGTACCTTATTCATTATAATTGAGGGGATTTGTTGGTTCAGGCTGGTAATCATAGGTCTACATGTCCAATATATACACAAGCACACAAGGATGAACAATGTATCATATAAAAAAGATAAAAAATACATGGTTTTGCATATTCAAGGGGAACAACACCTAATTCTCATGGGATACAATGCGGTGTGGGTACGGACACAGGCATGAATCACTGACCCACAAGGGAGAACTAACAAAGGATGGTGGAAGAGTCCTGTGTCCTACAGACATGGCAGACAGGACATTTGGAGGCTTTGCAGACCTGGTAGCATCCAGGCCAGTGAATGTCATCATGTGTGCAGAAGGGGCCTCAAGGCTAGAGGAAACATGGGCCAAGACACTTAGCCACAAACGTATCCAACAGTGGAGCGTTTTGGGTAAAGGGAGGTAATCTAGGAGAAGACTATATAAAACAGGGAAAGGAAAAGTTTATCCAAGAGGCCAAAAAGCCTTCTCCATGCAGAGGTTCCACATGCTCTTTGCAGAGGTTAAGTAGCTGAGGACCACTCTGCAGGTCACCCCGCCCCTATGGCTCTTGGAATCAAACCCATGGGCAAGAACTTTCCTTAAGGAAACTGTCTCTGCCCCCAAAAGTAAACTAACAAAACTCAAAACTAAGAGACAATCAAAGTAAGCTTTAACCCCTTGTACCTTGCCAGTACCCCACTGCCCCGCTACCGAGTCAGAGTTGGCTCATTCCTTACACCAACTTATTACATCGTGCTAATACATTTCCCCTCAAAACGAGTAATGACATGATAAAAGCCAACATCAACTTGAGGATCCTCCTATAGTATCACCACACTTACCTACCATATCTTAACCCTTTTCTCACCCATTTATAAACTATCTGCACCCTGCATTGCTCTAGAGGCGTTACATTGTTGCACTGTGTGTTCGAAGTCTTGAAACACAGCAAATTTAAGTATTTTTGTATGCTACCATGGATGAATAGTTATCATCACAGGCATATAATCAAACTCTTTTCCCCCTGATTTCTGACTATTACAATTTTTCCCTTAGATCACACACTAATGTAACGGATGGAAACAAAAAGAAATAAAGTCATATAAAAATAAATTTAAAATCAAGCAAACACAAAACCAACAAAGAAAATTAAAACAAAGAATCTGTGTCTTCACACTAACAGTCTAAATTCTGCCAAAGACAAAACACTTACTTGGCTTAACAAACCTATAGATTTTTTTATAAAGTACATAAGGAGTCAGCCCCTAGGAGGTTGAGGCAAGAGGATCCAGAGTCCAAAACCAGCCTGGGCTACATAGTGATACCCTGTCTCACACACACACACAAAAAAAAAATCCAAGAAATTAATAGCTCATAAAAATAGGGGGGAAATTCTAGGTTACAACATAAAACTAACATCAACTCATTCACCAACTAAGAGTTCTTCCAAAATGCCATGTCCACAGGAAGGATGTTTGGCAAAACTGTCTGCATGGGCTGCCTTGAAGGCCATACCAACTGCCCTTAGGCCTTATGAGGTGCAGGGATATTGGCAGATGTCTGCTCAAGGTAGGCCAGGGAGCCCTGAGTGATGTTGGCTGGCTTCTTGTGCTGCATGTTGATGTTCTCCAGGATCTGTTGCCAGTGCCTCAGCTTTGTCAGGTGCTTCTGGACCAGAGTGTCTTTCCATTGCAATTCATTCTGAGACAGCCTCTTTGATAACTTGCTCTGGTTTCTGGACAGACAACTGCAATCTTTTTTATAGGAAACAACATTCTGTCTGTCTTGCAATGTCCAAAAACTTGACTCCAACATCTATTAAATCAAAGTCCAAACAAGCATAATAACCCAGATCATAGTATTAATGATTAGGCAAATGTTTTATTTTCTCTTTCCACGACAACTCTCTATGTCCCATCAGCTATTCAAAGTAATAATTTTTCTGGAACTTGAACTTTAGCCATTAGAGTATTTAGGAAATAATTATTTATGAAGCTTCAGGATTTCAGTTTTCAAAGTTAAATGTGTATATTCTAAAGACAGATTTGCCTTTAAGAATATCCATGTGATTTGAGTACAGTGAGAATTAATTTAGTGAAGTAACAAAAATAAATGTTGATTTTTCTTGACTAAGCTTTATGAAAATTTGATAAAAGCATAAGTATTGATTGTTGGACAATCAGCTCTGTACCTTATTCTAATATAATATTAAACCCTTTTTATTTAACTAGCTGTAATTCTATTGTATTTGCAGTTAACTCAGGATTTAAAATTTTTTTAAATCAAAGGTTGGCCATTTGAAGAAATTGTTTTCAGAAAGGGTTACATGTTTAATTCAAATTAGGCCCAAGAGTCTGTAGATATTTTTAAAATGAAGTTTCTGAAGTTTCATGAACCTTTGAGATTCATGCATGGCATGAAGTCTTTGCCAAGGAGAAAAAAAAATCTTTTAAACAGTATTATAATTAAATGCTGATATTTTATAAATGTAACCTTTTACAAATGTAGACTCTTAAGGAGCCAATAAGACAAATTATCCATATTTCTTTTAGAATAGCAGAATGAAGGCTGTGTAGTAAACTTTGTTCTCTCTTGGCCTGTATGGCTATTTTTTGTTCTTGTTTTTGTTTGGACTCTAATTTGTTTTCTAAATATCCCAGTGCCTCCCTTAGTTTAATTAATTTTCTAACTACTCCCTCAGGGAAACTTAGCTCTTTCCCGAGCTTTCTCTGAAATTGTGTAGCAGCCGCACTAACAAGAAATGGCTCCACCTTGGCCTCAAATGTTATTAAGGAACACAAAACCTGGGGGAGTGAGACTTAACATCTTCTGGAAAAGTCCTCTAGAAGAAAACCTTTCAGATGGAGTGCCTGCATGCCCACTCTTAATAGTGTTCTTTATAAAGTTTCCTCCAGGAGTTAAAGTCTTGGTTTTCAATAATACACAATTTCTTTTATAATAATATCTCATAAATTGCTTTCCTAGGATGACATGTACTACATAAATCAGTTTTGCCAATAGGCTATCCACAGATGTAAGAAAATAACATTTTTCAAACTATTTAGTTACTATTTTGTCATATTTTATTGTTGTTATTATAGTTCTTCATTTGATACTGCCCTGCTCCTAATGACCAAAACTTATTGTATCACCTGATTTCTCATACATCTGACAAACTAGAGCAGACAACACACTAGTTTATTGGGAAGCTAGAACTCATTTTCTCCCATTATGTCTGCATGAGGATAAAACCTTGAAAACTTTAGAGTTTCTAGACGAGGTTAAAAAAAAAATGAGTGGAATACTGCTGAGCCATAATAAGAAGAAAATCTGTTCATTTGTAAGGGCATAAGTAAACATGAAGGACATAATAGTAAGTGAAATTGTTGGGGCCAGCTTGGCTATTTTCCTGGGATTTACCATGTCTGGTATTTACCTTGCATTCCCCACTCTGAGTCTACAAGCAGCTTTCTGCTAGTTTTGCAAAGTTGCAAGCCTCCAGCTAATTCTGCAATGTTTCCTGTAACTGTGATCACATGCTGAAGGGGGGAGGGGGACAAACTCTGTAAATATTTAACCCAGCCCCTGAGACAGGGCTTTGAGAAATGATCTCCCCTGAGTCTGCTAGTGTAATAAACTCCCTGCTTCCTGAAAAAATGGTCTCAGTAACTGTTTCCTTCATAGTTTCCCGCAACAAAATAGACAATGTCTGATCTCACTCAACTGTGGAATCTAAAAACATTGATCTAAAAGAAGTGGGATTACAATGGGTGTTTCAGTGGTGGGAATAGTTCAGGGGAGGTGGGATTGCAAAAATGGTTAAGGAATATATGTAATTACAGAATTCTATAAATAAAGATTATAATTATGGAAAATTGTCATTGTAAGAACATGTAATAACAGATAGAAGGCCAAATTTCAAGAGATTTAGTGTATGAATTGGTGACTTTAGTTAATAATAGTTTATTTTATTATTGAAAGATGCTAAAGAGAGGATGTTAAGAGTTGCCACGAAGCACTATAATCCCAGCTACACAGAGGCATAGGTAGGAGGATCACAGTCCCAGGTCAGCTCAAAGCATGAGAGTCTGTCTAAAAAAAAAAACCTTAAAAGCACCTGCTTAGCAAGAGCTAGGTCCTGAGTTCAAACCCCAAAAGAAAAGTTACCACAAAAATAACTATGTGAAGTAATGCACATATTAATAAGCTAGATCTTGCCATCCCACAATGACACCATGTTGCACAATATATAAATACATATATCTATTAATTTAACAGTCAAAATAATAAAATTGAAAAAGTAAAAAAATTTAAAATATTAAGAGTGATTTTAGAGATGATAGGTGTTAACCTTGTCACAGGGACAATGATCACTGCTTTGCCTGCCTTTATTGTCTTGTCCCTGTTGAAATCCATTCTCCATATTTGAATCTGAGTGAATTCTAAAACTCTCCCAGAATGCCTCACCGCTGACAGGGTCAAGTCCATTTATCTCCACATGGGTTTTAAAGCCCTTAGTGAACTAGTCTCTTCTTATCAATCTCTTTTTATGTACCATCATCCCTGACTGCTTTGATTTCCATGACCCAGCCACAATGAGTAATGCCCTCCTTCCTCATAGCAGCCACATTTCTTACCTCTGGGCCTTTGCAGATCTTGTTCCTTCTACATGGATCATTCACCCCTCTTTCCCATAGTTCAATTCCCAGTTATCTTAGGCTTCCCTGCCCTGGTGAAGTATACCCAGAATGTAGACTGGGAGTCTCTGCTGTGTTAATGCCTGGCTCATTGTCCTCCGTCCACATAGCTGCATGTCAAACTTCATGGACACTGGTTGTGCAGTTGTCTATTTTTGTCATGAAAACTTAAGTGCTGCTCGAAGAAGGATTACGGTTCCTTTAGTTAACTTTACTTCTTAGTTGGGTATTATGAGTCTAGTATATGGTAAATGGTCACTAAATGGGAGCACCTAATTAAAAGTCTGCTGGTCTCAGAGCTAAGTGTGACATAGAGTCTGACTTGAGCCCAGACATGGGGTCCTAACCCATTGCACTATCTTCTCTACCTCAGTAGGTCTTGTTCCTTAAGCACATTTGAGATGAGATGTGCAGTTACATACAAAATATCACTTAAGGAGATATTCACTTTACAAAAGAGATTCACTTTGATAAAAATTAAGGTAATGGGTGAGATTATGATTTAATATTTGTATATTAAAAACATTTTTGGAAATAAGATTGAGTTTCAACACTTGTTTAGTATATGAAAAATGTACAACTAAGTCCTAAATTCTGAAAATGCACAAATCAATTACCAGCACACAGTTTCTATCATTATTACTACATTTTTATAGGAGATGGAGTAATCAATGTGGACAAGAAAGAATATTGTGATATTTCTTCTCCAGCAACTGTTAAGGAAGCATCTTGTTCTACTTTTATTTAGCAAGTAATATATCATTCTTTCACACCATAACTAATTTCATGTAAATTTTAGAAACATTTGATTGCTTCAGAAACATTTGATTGCTTCAGTCTAAGAAACTTTAATTAAAAAGTTTAAAGGATAGTATATATAACATTCTCAAATATAGAATTTTTAAACCTGTTGAAACCATAAAAGTGACTAAGGTGGAAAGGAGAAAAACAGAGGTGATGAACCAAATCAGATTATAATACACATATACATGAAAATGTCACAATGCAACACCCTGTCTATCTTAAACAAACAAAAACATCATGCTTGTTTTCTTTTTCCAAAGCAGAAAACAGGAAGGCGAAGCAGATCATGTCTGGAGAGTTGGCACCAGTGGAAGGAGGAGGACATAAGGAAAGGGTGTAGGAGGTGAATATAGTGGAAATATTATACACACATGTATATAAAGAGAAACCTGTTGAAACTATTCTAGGAATGGTGAAAGGGAGTCAATTCAACTATGACACATTGTAAGAACTTTTGTAAATGTAACAATGTACCGATAGTACAACAATAATAAAACAATTAAATTAATAACACTTTAATTAACAAAATTTCTGTGCCCATTAGCATAATGTTATTTTTCAATTGATTTAATTTATATTATTATTTTAATGTATTCCACATTGTCAATATTTCATATGACTTTACAAAGCAGAAAACCACAGTAATATCCTTTTAATATTTAAGGAAACTATCAAATTTTATGAGGTAGAAAAACAAGCCACAAACTTTCATTAGAGTTATTGTGCTTCTGTTTCCTTGTCTTTGTCAAATGATCATAAACCTTAATTGACTAGTAGTTATTGACTGTCACAGAGTTCTTTAGTAGTAAGGACAGAAATAAAATGAATGTTCTAAAGTGTCACTTCTGGAAGCAAAGACTTATCCTTAATCAATTGTACTGAAAATTACATGTCTAGTTCATTCTCCCCACACACTTTAACTTCATATGAAGGACATATCAGATTGCATTGTGTGTCTTAAATTTTTTATATTATGATAGGAGGACAAAATGGTCTTGACATCCGTAGTATCTTAGAAAAATATTATGCATGCAAGAATATTGCACAAAAGTGCTTTGAAAGTAGAAGAATGGTAGTAGTGTTATTCTTTTCTTTTCTCTGTCATTTCTTTTGTCAGTACTTGGGTTTAAACTCCATGCATGCTAGAAAGGTCTAGAAATAGTGACAACCCAACAGCAATGTTTTCCCCAGGGCCCATATTGTGTATTGTAATCTTGATATACCATTTACCATCAAAAGAAACCAAGTTTGTTAGAAAATTTTTTGACTTTAGGGTGGAATAAAATAATACAAGATAAACCTGGAAAAGCTTGCTAGTGATCATTAAAAGAGACTATCAATGAGAAACAAGCCTGAATCAAAATTACCTAGAGGCTATTTTGAAGAGATTCACAATGACCAAACCAGAATGATCTTAAAATCAAACAGAATAATCAGTGGAATAATTGCAACATAATAAATATATGTAAGTATAATTGGTAAAAATTCAAAAATAAACTTGATTGGTGTTGAAAGAGAAAATGAAATAATTAAGCATCTGTCTTTCCTTTCCTAAATGAAATCGTATTAATGGCAAGCCAAATTATAAGGAAAGATTTTCTTTAAGAAATATCTCAGGTAATAAATGAAGAAGAATAAAGAAAAATGCAATCTCTTCATTAGGTCCTCATAAAATAATGGATATGGGCATTGATTTTCATTGGTTGCTGACATCAGGAGGTGCAATCAAAGAGTAAATACCTTCTAATAGAAGAACACACCATCATCTATGAAGTTGTTTGTCCCCATACAAAGCAAAGATCCAGTGTAAGTGTGATTGAGTGTTGAGAAACAACTATCAGCTAAGAGAAAATGTAAAAGATAGATGAACATGCTTAAGATTATCACATGAATGTAATCAATAAAATCCAGATTGTAGAATAATGTCAACCTACCATAATCAATAGATTCTATTTGGATTCCAATTTTATTTTATTTTTTGTGTGGCACTGGGGTTTGAGGTCATGGTGTCATGCTTGGTAGGCAGGTGCACATACTGCTTGAGCCATTTTGCCAGCCCTGGATTCCAATTCTTAAAATCCCACTGTGAGGGGAAATGTATGAAATTTATGAGACAAATTTAAAATTTGAACATTGCATATTTGAAGATGTTAAAGAATTCTTAATTAATTTTTGATACTGTACTGGTATTTTGGTTATGTGTAGTTTTAAGAGTTCTTGTTTTTAATGATAAATCATGTAATATTTATGAATAAAATGATTTAACATTTTAAATTTACTTTGATTAAATAAGAAAGCAACATAGTAAAGGACAGAGATACAACAAGATGGCATAGTGAGGTGATAATTTTTTAATCTAGGTGTACATGATGGTTTATTTTTACTATTCCTTGTACTTTTGTACAAAGGGATGATCCCAAAATAAAAATGAAAATGAAAAAGAACTTTAGAAAATAGAAGAGACCTTACAAATTTACATTGGTACATGATAGAAGAGAATCTCAATATTTTTCTTTCAAATCTAATATTTTTACCACGTTATCGCATAATGAGAGGACTTAAAATTAAGCAGTAATAACTTTCTAAAGAAGTTTTTTGACAACTTGCCCTTTTAAGTCTAGAAAAGGCATGAAAAGTAACTGAAAAAGCAGTGAATGAAACAGCCAGTGGGCCTATATAAAAGAAAACATGGGAATTCTATCTTTCATCTACCAGGCTTCTTCTCAATGGCAACTAATCCCCAAGGCTTTACCAAACTCTGCAGCTACAACACTTTTCTTCCTCAGATCAGTCAACTGCCAACTTTCCAAAACCTAGAAACTAGGAACTACAGAAAAATAATTGCATCGTTTTCCCTGCATGATTTTTCTTGCCATAGTGTTGAGACATTGATGAATCTTGTTACTATAGATATGTGCAATAGATATGTGCAATATTTGTGCAACTTTGTGAGTCATTAATCAGCTACCCATGGAAGAAATACTGGCTAGGTCATTGAGAGGAGAAAAGATTTCTCTATAAGGTTTGGTACTTTCATTTTCAATACAATCTCCAATAGATATGATTAAGTGATTTCTGAACACATTTATGCGGACCACTGTGAGCAAGGTGAGAAAAAGGAATCATCACAGACACATCATGAAATGTGGCTCACAGAAAAAGTCTAGTGGTGGTTATTATGACTATGGATTATAGGCTTTGGATTCTGAGAAACTTATGTTCAAATCCTACCCTGCTCTTCCTCTAGTGTTTGACACTGGCCAACTCGATCTCTCTAAGTCTTAGTATATGCGACCATGAAATGGTAAAAATAACAACTCTACGGGGTAATTATGAGGGCTATGATTTATTATAATATCAAAGAACCAGTACACAGCAGTGTTCAATAAGTTATAGCTGTGTTGTGATGTCATTACTATTAAATGGAGTCAAGAAGTTAAAGACTGGGGGAGTGGCTCAAATGGTAAGAGTGCTTACTTAGAAAGCACAAGGCCTTAAGTTCAAACCCAGTACCACCAAGAAAATAAATAAAAGAGAAAGGGAAAAATAAATATTTAGACTGATTAATAATGAAAGAAGTTAAGAAACATTGAATAGTTGCATTTAGTTTACTTTGCTCACCATGAAGGGAAAACCACTTTTCTTCATATAGGTCATGTAGAAAAAAATGATTAAATTTATGAAATAAGTTCAATGTTTGACCCCATCAATAGAGTAATACAAAGAAACAGTATCCTTATCAGTTGAAGGGAAGTCATATGTCAGGTTTCAGGTAAGGCCAGGAACTAGAATCAGAAGATGCATAATGGAGTGGACAACTCATCTAATGTTTGGAATCATGGCTTTGAAATCTGTTTATGAGAAATAATTGCTTTTTGTAGTATGCAAATTTAATAATGTATGCATGTTTTTCTTTTTCTATGAATTTAATAAATATTGCTCCTTTTTGTCCTAATTCAGTTTTCTTAAAATAGAAATTGTGAAAAAAATCATATTTAAGTTAGATCACCAGCTTTTTAACCACTTGTTACAAATTTAATATTTATTTTCAAGGTAAAGTTTTAGAGTTTTCCTAAGTCAACATTGTTTCCTGGAACAAAAAAAAATCTTAAAAATTTCAGTGTTTCATATACATTTCAAGATGCACATAACCTTTTAAATGAATTAGAACATAATTTGTAAGTAAATAAATGTATCCATATTTTGAGTCAGAGACAGTTAATCAAAGTGTTGGAATGATTGTCCTGGAGAATGTGCTCAGGTCTTATCTAGCCAATTCCTTCAATTCAACATTTTTTAACACCTACAAGGCATCTGGTACTGTGCTAAATCCTAGGGATCAAACATCAATCAATAATCCTACCCTAGTGAAACTCATAATATGGTGAAAGAGAAATTTACATAAATATCTATGATCTCAATAATGTATTTAAATACTATTTAGAATGAACCATATGAGATTATAGATGTTGGCCATTTTTATTTCTTAAAATGGCAATTTCATATGATTCAATTCACATACTTAATGTCCTTCTTAATGTTGCTTACACATCCCAGAAATCTCTTTACATTAATCTGTCTTTTAATTGAACAAAAGTAGTAAACAATTAGAATACAATTTTACCACTCTTAAATAATTTTCATTTAATTATCTTCTTATGCTAAATTGATCAAAGTGATTACAGAATAAAATTATGGGTGTATTTTATAACTTCCCCTAACAAAGAATTGTTAATTGTTAGTTAATTGTATTTCTAACAATATCTAGTATAAGAAATAGCTAACTTAAAGTTTTCATTCATTTTGCCTGTGAACTTTACATTTTCACATCATCTATAACTTGCTAACTTAACTAGGATGTGACTTTTGTTTTATATGATGGGTATTGTAGTAACTTCACTCCATTTATTTCTTCAGAAAATATAAATATTTCAGGGAGAAATTCTAACAGTTGAGATGCCAGATCCCTTAGCTGCTATCTCTTTTTCACTTGGCACTGTTTGAATTCCTCCTGCAGAGATTCTGGCTGCTGGTTTCTATGCCACATGCCTATCAGCCACTGAACAAAGTAAAAAATAATTGTTTCTCAATAATATCCAAAGATATATTCTGTATTGCAATTCCCTCTCAGCCTAGAGACAGAATTCTATTTTCATTTAAATTTAATTAGTAGTCCAGATATCACTTAAACTATCCAAATAATAGTGAATGATTTATCTACTAATACTAATGTCTGTACTGTTATTATTAAATAATGTAATAAAACTTTGGATTATGTTTTAAATACATTAATACTGAGTCAATTAATTAAGACAGTACATATATCTTAAGGTCATTCATCACAGATGAAACACAGAAATTCCAAAACAACCAAGAAATCAGATATTAATGACTTAAGAAAAAATTTCTGCTTCCAAAACAGTAATGTAGCCATCTAAGTGAATAATGCCTGTCATTCACAAAGAAGGCATCATGGCCAAACAGAAAGTACATTGTCTCTGAAGCATGTATCCAGGACAAGAAAGCACCATTGCCAAGACTTATCACACCTGCTGATAAATACCCATGCCTGCTGACTCATGAGTGTATGAATGATGCCATCATAATGCATTTGCAAACCACTTTCAGAAGCCATACACCCTAGGCAGAAAGCTAAGAGCATTGGAATTCAAGTTTTGCTAGAAACTCTTCCTCTAATTCAATGTGTAATTTAGGAAAGGAAAAAAATACTTAGTTACTGGTTATATATGTAATGGCAGAATTATGATTTAAGATACCCAAATTGTGTGCATTGGCTAAGTTTTGACTGAATTTTCATTAGGACAGGGAAGAATATTATATTTCTGGTGAACTATTAAACTAATGCAGAGAATTTTAAAGAAAATTTTATTTAAACAGAAAAAATATTGAAATTTTAACAAAGAGTGTAGAAGGGTGAATGTAGTGGAAATATTATGTACTCATGTATGAAAATGGAAAAATGAGACCTGTTGAAACTATTCTAGCAATGTGGGGAGAGGAGGACAAGAGAGAATGATGGAGGGTGCAAATTCAACTATGATATCTTGTAAGAACTTTTGTAAATGTCACAATGTACCCCCAGTACAACAATAATATGATAATTAAAAAACATTCACAAAGATGATAAAAAGATAATAGATGTGGTGCAGAAAGAAAAATATTAGGGAGATTCCCAAGGCATTCATTAAGAGAATATATCTATGCCTAAGATTAATGGCACAATTATCTTATGTATCTTATTATCTTAATGTATCAAGGACAAGAGTACTATAATAAAATGAAGATGCATGTGTATAGTATTTGTATGTATGTATGCACACAAACGTGTGAATATATATCTGCCAAGTGAAACTGGGAGATTCAATATTAGAATGGAGCAGTTTAAGTATATATCTTATTAAAACAAATTAATCTATTGGAAAAAATGAAATCCAAGATACAAATTTGAGGGTCACAGGATGTTGACAATAAAAGAAGACTGGAACATAAATGAAACCATTTGTGAAGATGATGTAGACTCCCTAATTATGAGACTGAAGTGAATGATTAGTCCACATTTACACCTGAAATGCTAGAGAGGATTACTATACACATAACAGGAAGTAGGTAGGAAAAAGTGCATTCAATTCTCCTAGAACTGCTACTCAACCAAAGAAGTTAATTTCTTCACCTGACTGAATGGGTGGCAAGCTATGCCTCAGAAGACAGAGGAAGTAGTAGAGTCACTTTGCATCAATAAGAAGAAAATGGTGGTGAAGCTGATATGACAGGGTCTGTGAATACGACCTTCCATCCTTATGTGAAAGTTCATCTTGGGGAAGGGTTGTTAGAAAATGAGTGATGGGACACAATGATAAATTAATTTATAATATATAATAAATCAGTTTATTCAAAACTTACAGAGAACAGAAAGACCTAAGATTCTTAAATGGTGAGATAGTCAGAAAAGATTGAAATGGAGTCCTCTGAAAATCAAAATTGAAATGTTACAATCATAAATGTTCCTGATAAGGAAGAAAACTGGAAAACATCTAAAAATATAGCTGCATGGGGAGCACCAAGAAAAGGTGAGATTTTAAAAAAGATATTTGCAAAAAAACAGAGTTTTTTTGTGCTTATTGTTCTTATTTTTTTACTTACTTGTAGATTTTGTAACTGGCATGAAACTTTGAGGCTAGTTCAAAGAAAATTAATTTTACAATGTAACCTCATACTGCATGTCTGTTTGTATGTAAAATGTACCTCCATCCATCTCTACAAGGATGCCAACCAGTCTTTTTAATGTGCATAACTTTTTTTAGTTTTGACTCTTTTATTATAAATTTTTATTAGGATATATTCATTATACAGGAGGGGGGGTTCCTAGTGACAATTTCAGTTAGTCTTATTTTATGCATTATTTACATTGCTCCCATCATATCTCTCCTTCAATCCCCTCCCCACTCCACTTAAAGTAATTGCAAGAGGTTTCTTGGTTCTAATTCTTATAGGTATATGAAGTCCATCAACCATATATTATCACCTTAATCTTCTTCCTTCACCCTGCCTCCTCATACTAGTCCCCTCCCCACACACACACTGTGCCTATTTTATAGTCCTGGTTTTCATTATTAATATTTAAGTTGATGTTCAAAGTTTTAAGTGAAGTTAGCCAGGATCAGAAACACAAAAGACACATTTTCTCTCACACATGGAAGATAGATCCAATGAGAAACATACACACAAAAACAAGCATGATTATGTGCAAACCCAGTTGTAGAACATGTTTGTAATAGTGGAACTAGTCTATGGAATTTGGGGAAAGAGAGAAAGGAAAAGAGAATGACAGAACATCAGTAATATCACATAATGTAAGATGTGAAGGTAGAGGATATAAGGATGTGTATTGAAAGATGTTGACACACAAGGCATGGGAGGTAAAGGGGTAAGGGAGAGTGATGGAAGTGGTTGAACAGACCAAAGTAAAGTATACCCACAGTAGGCATACATTACTGTGCATAACTTTTCAAGGTTCTTTTTAAGCACTGTTGGCACAACAGAATGGAAGCTCTTCGTGCTCAGCTATTTGCTAGGGAGTACTGTCAAAAGTTAGGATTCTGTAATTGACTCTTGACAATTGTTTGATGTAGTAGGATGGCTATTCACTTCTTCAGTTGTATAAATCTAAAACTTAGACCACTGAAACATACACTTAGTGGTTTTTTTTTTGCAACTCATAGCCATCTTTTCACTTAATAAGTTTATATCATACCCTCAGCTTTTACTAAAAGTTGATTAAATGAAAACGCTATGAAAAATGTTATTAAGATTGTTGTGAGCAAGGCACAGCGGGGTGCCCCTTAAGACCCACATGCTTGGGAGGTTGCAGTAGGAGGATGGTGAATTTGAGGTTAGCATGGACAATATAGTAAGATCTTTGTTTTTAAATGTTCTTTATATAACAAGCTTTAATTTAACAACTTTCTCCTAGAGCATGAAAAAAAATGAACTTTTCAAATGAACTCATATATTTTCCCTCTAGTTATCAAGGGAGTGACAAAATTTTTTTCACTTGCTTTTTGACTTACCTACAAAGGAGGATGAGAATTAAAATAATGTTGAGATTAAGATAAGGAATACCTAAACTTTGACTTAAGCAGCAATATTTTTAAATCATTTTTACAGAGAGAAAAAAGGAGGGAAGTAATAGGACTTACAACATAGAACACTTGTGATCATCAATTAAGGTTAGGGTTAATGTTAAGTACCAAAGGGAGAATAAGAAAGAACAGAACTTAAATTTTGATTTTTTTTTTTTCTTCATGTGGCAAGGAATGGATGGAGGCTAGATTTTGGATGGAAAAGACTACATTAGCTGCTCTAAATAAGTTTTTGTGTCCAAGTGAAATGCTTCCCAGTGTGCTGGGAAATTTTTCATGTAAGATGATCAACCCCAGTTAAGATGCTAACAACCAAAAGATGTAAATTTGCTTTCACCCAAGGTAAAAGAAGGCATATTCTAATATTCATCTGAAGGGAAAAAAAATTTAGCTTATTAACCTCAGTAGAACTCTCAAGGGACTCAGTAATCACTAGGGCATTTTAAGAACAGTATGGAATAACAGCATTGCCTTGGAGGTAAACCTGAGTTTAATTCTGGTTCTTCTGTTGACCTTGAACAAATTATATAGTCCAGCTGAACAAAATTGGGACATAGTAACCACTCAGTAATGCCACACTGTTACTTGCTTTTTTGATGAAGTTATGGTTCCTTCTACATATCTCTTCTTCTCAGAGTTATCAGATGTAAAGGGCTAGCGATTTGGTATAAAGAATATTTTAAAGTGAAAACAATTGAGGTACAGAAGATGAAAAAGAAATCTTATGTGAATTTTCCTTATCTGACTAAAGCAGAGTGCCCTCAAAATCTAGCTGCCATTAAGCCCTCCATGGGAGTTTCTTGTGACTTCAGCTGCCATGAAGGCAGACTGCCTATTCTCATTAGTATCAAAAAGCCTGATAAGCCTTCCATGCTTTCGTACACAGTCCTAAAATGAAAACATTTTTGTTAAAATGAAATATGAAACTCCATTTCTGACTGTTCAATCAGTTAGTCATTATCAAATACTCCCCCATATTCACAAATGTGTGTAAATAAAAATTATCCTTTCTCCTGCTAATCTGTCTACTGTTGGTGAACTAAGGCCTCAACCACTTCAATTTAAGATAGTAGAGGATCAGTTTTCTTCCTAACAGATGGCTTTTGCAGACACATGTATCTGCATTTCAATAAGAATTATGTGAAAACTCTAATAAATATGTGGTCTATGTGAATGAATTCTTTATTAATAATTTGGATGTAGGTTCTTAACTCTGCTTTCCATTACAGTCACTTGCTGAGTTTTTTAAGCATTCCAACATCTTGGTCATATCCTAGTCCAAATTATACAATTAAGATTGAGAACCACTGTCCTAAAAATTTCTATTTGTATTCTTGCACACAAGCAACTTTTGCTAAACTGGCCTTGCTCAAAGTAGTGGCTGCATCTTTTAAAATTTTTATCTTTATTTCTTTTTTCTGTTCTTTTTGTCTTATTTGAAAGCCACTAAACCCATTAAAATGAAAATGACAGGCCTAAACTACGAATATTAAAAAAAATAGAAATAAAGGCTAAGTTCTGGACTTAGTTTTTAAAAAAGTGAAATGAAAATAATCACTACACCAATATGGAACACTGTAGCAAGAATTAACAACACTAGTTTTCCTTCCTCCTTTTCTCTTTGCTTTTTCATTTGTTTTTTGGTGATTGTTATTAGTATCAACTATGACTAACCTAAGAGCTTTCTATTCATTATGTCAATTAAGCCTTCCAACATAAGGAAAAATCAACATAATGCTATTTTATATCTAAAGAACTCTTCAGAGACATTATGTGACTTGACAAGGATAAACCAGCATGGAGAGCTGGGATTTGACAGTAGATTCTGCTAGCTGAGCCACTTTTCTGTAAGACATAGCCATAGCAGACTCAACTGGATTGAGTCTAGAGGTGTTGAAACATGCATTTTTAACCAGGCAGGATAAGGTCTGGGTATTTGCTCCCCCTCATCTACCAACTGTACTACTTAAAGAGTGAAATTGGTTGGGGGAGTGCATATCTGTGGTATTAACATTTCATGGGTGAACAATTAGGAAAATAACTCCTAAAAAGTTTCCTTGGGGGCAGGAAAAAGAGCCACCACTCTAGAGCAAAAGGTTTAATTATCTTGTTAGCCACTACAAACTCCTACTACACTAACTCACTTTGTAAGCTGTCCTTTCTTTTTTGTTTCAGCTAAAATTCTCTCGAGACACTGAGGAGAACCAGCCATGGCTACCGAGTTTTAGCAACCCATTCTTTTAGGAGACTTAGTGTAACCATTACCTCATTAGAAAATTGACCTGAGCCTGCCCAGAAGTGTTCTTATCTGCCATCTTTCATTTTTGAACATGGAATCTATGACCTTAAAAAGAGCATGTTTAGAAAAGTTCGTCTTGAACCAAACATGCTCAGCAGTGGCCACCTTTACTACATGAATATACTATGTAAGCTGTAATATATGTATATGTATAAACTCCCTGAATAAAAGCCCCATGTTTCCTTTGGGGAGAGCATTGGTTGACAGGTATCTCCAATGCTCTCCTTATTCACTGCAGGTAATAAATCTATTTCCACTCTTCTATTTCTTGCTTGTGCTTTTTGTCTTTTATGCTCACCAAGATGTAAAACCATTGCCTTTACTCACAGGATCACTGTTCTTTTCTGGTTAAGCCTCAACCAACAGAAAACTTTGTTTTCAGTGAAGCAAAGTAGCCGGAAATTTACCAAGATATGTAGGGGCCTGAAATTCTTAAGTACATTGGAACAAGCAATGAAAAGAACACTATGTTCTTCCTCAGCTTAAAGAGTATCTGAGAAATACAAATTGTCCTTAATGTTTATCTGATTTTAAGGAAAAATATTCTCATAACATTTTTAAAGATGGTCCTACATTTAATACGTCATTTCTTCACAGAAAAGCAGGACACAAATGAAGAAAGCACAATAGTGTCCCCTTAAGAGAAGATACTCAGGGTGAGATGATTTGCCTAGGGTTTTCCAGTCAATAACAGTTCAAGCTAAGAGTGTTACTCACAATGCACTGCCTTTTCATCTATGACAGTGTCAGCATCTCCCTTCAGAGTACTAACAATTCTAAAACTCATAAAAATAGCAGAACTGCTTTAAGACATATGAATGCAATAAACAGAATTTAGCAAATGGTTTTAAATAAATAGAATCTCCACTGAGGGCCAATGTGACTTACCGATCTTCGTGTTTCCCAGGGGCAGAAACAGGACGTGAAGCCAGTAATGTGCAATAGTCTATTTGAAGTTACAAATACCCTATTCAGTTGAGATACTTGACATATTCAAGAAAACAGCTCACTGTGACTGTGGCATTTTGTAAATAGTCAAGGGCCAGAAATAATTTAATTGTGTAAATAATATATCAGGCTTTTGCCTTAATTGACAATTTCACAGACCAGCTCTCAGTGAATGATAAGCATCTCTGAAAAGAGAAATAGGGTGTCTTACATCTTTGTACTATGCAGAGCTACCCCCTGCTACCTCTCTTACTGCAGCTCCAGTCTCTACTTCACAGCACTTACCACCACTAACCTTACATTACATTATGCTTTCATGGTCAGTTTCCTTCCTCTAGAACTATGTTCTCTACAGGGGGGCAGTTTTGCCAAGTGAGGAATATTTGATACTGTCTGGGGACTTTTTTTGAGTAACAAAATCAGCTGTACAGTAGAGGTCAGTGATGTTGTTACTTCTGCATTGCATAGGCCAGGCCATTACAGCAAAGAATTCTCTAGTTCCAGATGTCACTGGTTCCCAGGTTTGAGAATCCTAGCTCTATGATGAATGTTCTCTTTTGCTGGAAAAGCATTTACCACATGAATGTATAACTGGATGAATGAATGTGTGAAGAAATGGTGCTACTATAAGTGGAAAAGAAAAGCAGTGGTCAAAATATGTGAAGATAGGGTAGGCAGGAACACTAGATCAATTCTCAGGGAAAAAGACAAATTGAAATTCACACAGTGGCTGCTAAACATGAATCCCAAAAATAGTTTAAAATTGTGCTATTAACCTCCTGAGAGTTTATTTCACATAATTTAAGCCTAACTCTGAAAAATGATTTAAAAGGGACATGATTTTGATGGAGCATATACGTATATATAGACATTTATACAGGTAGTATTTAAAGTATCACTTGTCTTTTTTTGCCTGTAATATTGGGATAATTTTTCAATACTTCCTCACAGCAGATTAATTCCAAGTTACATGTAAGAAGTGTCCATTTATTCTCAGTAGGGAAAAAAACCAAGACATACATCTCTATCTTCTAAGAACTAATATTTGTGAGTAATCAATAATTCATTTGCCTCTAGAGCTCATTTAATTATTCTCATACTAAATATCCTGTTGACATTGGAAAATTGTCATGATTTTAATGAATTCTGACATGAATTGATTTTTGCTCAACCTTATCTTCCACAATACACAATCCACCCACTTTCATATCTGTAGCCAAAGTAGAGCAAGCACCTATAACAATGTGTTTTGCTGACAGATGTAAAAATCAACATAAAGATAAGAAGTCAAAACTCTTATTAAAACATAACCCAAGCACAGAGATGAAATATAGTCATGTTTTTGGCACGGTATTCAATATGATTTTCATGGACTTTGTTATCTGTGATATGTTGTATAAATATTGATATACCGAACACAATAAAAGCATGGTATAATTAAGGATATCTCTAGTGCCTCTTCCTCTATTAAATAGTGGTCCTTTTACATCAGATCACCTCTTCTTTCCTTCCTTCCTCCCTCCCTCCATCCCTTCCTTTCTTTCTTTCTCTCTTCCTTTCTTTCTTTTTCTTCTTTCTTTCTCCTTTATCCCTCTTTCCTTCCTTCCTTCCTTTCTTCTTCCTACTCTTTCCTTTCTTCCTTTCTATTCTTTTCTTGCTTGTTTGCTACTGGAGATTGAATCAGGGCTTTGTGTTTACAAGGCTAGTACTCTGCCACTTGAGCCACATCCTCACTGCTTTTGCTTTTTAGTTTGTTTTTCAGATATGGTTGCAAGCTAACTTTGCCCTGACTTGCCTCAAGCCATGATCCTACCTTCCCTGCCTCCAAATGAGCTGGGGTTACAGGTATGCACCATCACACTTAGCCTATATTCTTTATTTTTATATTTGCTGACCTAGGAAACTGTGGCCACTCACAATGAATATGTCAATTCAAGACTACTCATGCAAACCTCAGACCTATACCACTTAAACTTGGTTTACCTGAAAGTGAAGTCATTAACTTTGCCCAAATTTTCATCCTTCCTCATTTTCTCTCTTTTGGTAAAATGAAACTCCATAAATACATTTCCTCAAACTACATACTTGGCAACTATTGTTGACTCTTCCTTCTTACTTTCTCCTCATATCAAGTCAATCTCTCACTATATTTCAAAATTCTCCACCCCTTTCTCCATGGAGACAAATTGAGAGTAAACCTCAATTTCTAACTATGGCACTACTTTCCTACTTGCCCTTCCACATTATAAATCTATGCCACCTGATGTTCTTTTGGTTGTTGTGCTGGAATTTGAACTCAGAGCCTCACAATTGCTAGGCATGCACTCAACCTCTTAAGCCCATGCCTCAAGTCCTACCTTATTTCTTTTTTACTTTTTTAATCAGATTGTTTTATTGCCTTCCTTAAAATCCACCAGTGGTTTGGTTAGGAAAATCTCCAAATCCTTAAATGTGTCCTTCAAGGCCCTGTATACCTGGTTTAGTCTCTTTCTCCTATTTCCTCCAAGATCTTTAACTCTGGACAACCTATAATGATTCATTTTATGTCAACTTGACTGAGTCATGAGGTACACAGATAGTTGGTCAAACATTATCCTGGGTGTGTTTACAAGGGTGCTTTTAGATGACATTAATATTTCTCCCTAATACAGGTTGGCATTATCCGATCAGTTGAAGGCCTGAATGGATCTAAAAGGCCGACCTTCCCAGAACTGCTCCTGCCTAACTACATTGAGCTGGGACTTTGGTTTTATCCTGTTCTGTGATTCAAATTGACATACTGGCTCCTCTTGGGTTTAAAAAAAAAAAAAAACCAGCCTTTGCACTATAGCTATATCATCAGTTCTCGGTTTTTAGTTGCCAAATGACAATTTTGAGCCTTCTGAGCTTTTGTAATTATGTGAGACAATCTTAATGATTAATATTACATACTGGTGCAGTTTTTCTGGAGAACTCTGACTTTAGAACCAAAAGTGTGAGCTTATTATAACAAACACTTGAACATGTGGACCCCAGGAGTGGGTGGGGGCTAGAAGGGTTTGTGGCACATGCTAAAAGTATGAATATTGAGGGATACTCTAGTGAGGTCTCTGAAATAAGGACATGTTATTGCAAACTGAAAGAAATATAATTATTATTATAAAGTGGCAATGAACTTTGCTGAACTATGTTCTGGAGTTTTGTGGAAGGTAGAACTCATGAATGATAGAGCTAGATATTTAGCTAAGGAAATCTCAAGCAAAGTATCAAAGGAAAAGCAAAGAGTTAGGTTTGTTTCTCCTGACTGCTTATAAAAACACAAACAGAGAGAGAAGAAGGAAATTGTTAAGCAAAAGGAAACTAGAACTTCAAGATTTGTAAAATCATAAGTCTATTCATCTTGCAAAAAATGAACAAGCCTGTTCTGATCAGAGAACATTAAAGGTGTGATGGAATAAACATTTGTTAACACTCATGGACTTAATAAACCAGCTTAGCAAGGACTAGAAATGGAGATAGAATTATTCCTGCAATGACCATGCTAGGTTTAATGAAAGAGTACAGAGAAAGTGAGACAGAATGAAAGGAGGCTATCAGGCTTTCTGGATTTTACAGGACTGAATTATAAGGCTATTAGACATAAACCTTCTTGTTAAAAAAACAGAAGAATGATTTCAAAGGTGATTCAGTTACAAGGGATGCCTCTTCAGTTTCAAAGAGCCTGGAGTTTATCAAATGAGGCTTTGGGGTGAGGCCATTTTCTGTCATGGGGGGAGATATCCATGACTGGCACAGGCATATAAAAAGAACCCCGTCCCAATAAATCCTGAAGGGAGGACAATGAGTCAAAGAATGTTATTATCAAACATAAGTTCTAACCTTAGTTGGAATGGGATTTTTATCATATGCCACCATTGTATTTTGGAAGCACATAACAAGTTTCACTGGTTCGCAGCCAGAGAACAGTTTTTGCACAGGAAGAATCATACCTTAAGTCTCACCTGTATCTGATTTAGATGATATTTAGATAGGACTCTGAATTTCAGTCTTTAAAGTTGATGTTAGAATGAATTAATACTTTGGGTCTCTTTGAGGGGAATGAATGCATTTTGTAGGCCATGACATAACTTTCGAGGTATCGGGGTGGAATGCTATGGACTGAAATGGGTGCCCTCACAATTTACATATGGAAGCCCTAATTTCAATGTGGTGGTATGTTAAGATAGGAACTTTGGGAGATAATTAGATTTATAAGTCATTACAGTGGTACTTTCATGTTGAGATTAGTGTTTTTATAAAAAAAGATATTGTTCAAATTCTCTTCCTCCATTATAGGACACAGTGAAAAGGCAGGTGTCTGCAAACCAGTAAGAAAACAATGATGTGGATGAAGGGATAAGGAAGGACAGAGTGCAGAGGCCAGATCAAGCATAACCTGGAAGACCTTGGTAAAGGAATTACTGAAGGATCTTAAGCTTGACTTTTTTTAAGGAATAATTTAAGCATAATGTTTGGATTTAGACATGTTTCTTTCCAAAATACAAAAATAAACAAACATTGTGTTCTAATAAGAATCTCATTACAAAGATAATGAAAACACAGAGGTGATCAGAATGTGGATATTTTCAATTCTCTATAATATTTGATTTTGCCTTTAAAAAAATTCTGCTCATATTGGAGCTAGAAGACAATGACTCATTCTAAAGATAAATGTGTAAGTGTTACATTGATGCAAAAACCAACAATCATATTCTCTACTGAACAGTAAAGAAACAAGATTGTAAGAAATCACTAAATGCAATCTCAATAAAATGATAGTTCCTAAAAGTTAATTAATTAAAGAAATAAACCACTTTCTCTAATGGTTTAATGCAGACTCTGGAACTCTAACATTAATCAAACCCTTGCATGTTTTTTGAACAATTTGAACTGGAGGTTAATTTGTTTCATCCATATACAAAGAAAATGCATTATCCCAAAGATTAGATCAATTATTAGAGCATGTGAAATGTTTAGTGCAATGTAAAAGGAATAATCAAAATACAAAACAATTATTTTGCAAAGTAATAATTTGCATTTTTAGTCTGAAAAGTGCAATGTTGTGTGTGTATACAAATAATTGAAAATGTGTTATATAATAATTTTCATAGTCAGGTTTGTATCTTTTGTTATCTTCAAGATACAAAATATCTTCAAGATAGGCTCTTTACTACTTATTTGATTCCATAAATACTGTTACAGCTGTCTAGGCTCTTGATCTTGCCATTTTGAAAGGAGCATTTTGTACTTTAAAGGAAAAGTTTTTATAGTGTATGTCACTACTGGTCTTGGCAAGAGATTATGATTTTATAAGAAATAATTTAAATAACCCTGTAAATTGTAGACAACAAAGAGACATAGAAATTCTCTTTTGTCTGGTAGATATTTCAATTAACTTCCACACTCTTCTTTTTAGAAAGGAAACGTTTTGCCTCATTTGCATATTACTGGTCTACAAATGCATATGGGGTTCCCTTTTGAACTGATGATGACTTCTGCTGGGGTCCCTTGTGAGTTCAATAACATATTTAACATCTGTTCATTCTTATATCTCTGTAAGAGTGATGATTTTTGGGGTTTTTTTTTTTTTTTACTTAAATATCACTACCTATTTTGTGGCTTATACAATAGTAAATTTAGGTTTTGTTTTTTTTTATTACCAAACTCCCTAAAAAAACCCTGTATGGAAATGTCTGTGTCATTTGTCTTTCCATTCTGAAACTTGTGGTCTAGCTGGGTCCTGGGGGCTCATGCCTGTAATCCCGCTTTTTCAGGAGGCAGAGATCAGTAAGATGGATGTTCAAAGACAGCTCTGGCAAATAGTTTTCGAGAACCTATCTCAAAAATACTCACCACAAAAAAAGGGCTGGTGGAGTGGTTCAAGTGGTAGAGTGCCTGCCTAGCAAACCTGAGGCCCTAAATTCAAACACCAAAAAAAATACAAAACCAAAACCAAACTGTGCTCTCTTTTATCACACAGACCTTGAAATTGCTCATGAGTGTATGATTCTGCCTACTGTGTTTTTGCCAAATTATAATGAACTTGGACAGAGGTTTGTATATATTTCATTTTCACTCCTTAAAGTTCTTAGAACAGAGAGATTTTGATGGTTGTCTCTTCTCTAATACTTACTAGAAAAACAATATAATAACTGAGGGCAGGAATGAGAGATACATATAGGACTCAGTTCCTTTGGCAGACAGGCTGGGGTGGGAATTGTCCATTGATCAAAGAGTCACAATTTTGCTTTTATTTTAAATCCATTCCTTCCTAAAGGTAAGTAATGATGTCTTCACTCCTCAGATAATTTCTAAGAATTTTTAGCTATCTGGATTGAAACTGCATAGAAGTACTTGAAGATCTGCTTGTAAAGAAAGTTAAAGAACTATGAATAGTAATCAATCATGTATTTTGCATTTCAAAGCAGTGATAACATTTGATAATGCTTTGAAGATGAACATTCAAGTAAATTGCAGTATGTGAGAAGCATAGTTTACCAAACTTCAGACTCAAAACTCTTTTTCTCTCTTGCTTTTCCTCAATCTTTTAAATATTAATTTTGCATCTTTATTCTCACAAATCTAGGTTGATCCTCTCATTCTTGCTTGTTTTTATCTGACTCTTGCCCAGCTGTGGGATATTTATTCTCTTTCCTTTTCTTTTCTTGTTCTTCCTTTCTCTTTATGTTTTCCTGTTCCTCCTTTATTTTTCTCCCTATTCTTACTTTGTTTTTCTTGCTTCTAGCCTATATCAAGTGAGACACCCCTTCATCCCGAAAAGGAATGAGTGAAAGGTGACAGGTATATAATAATCCCATACATCGAAGGATTAACAGACATTAATAATAATTATTTTTTAAGTCATTGGGCAGTAAAATACATCTCTCAGCACTTTTCATTCTAACTTCAGTAGTCCTTTTTAGAAAAATAGAGAATACAATCTAAAGAGCCAATGATAAAGTCAATAAACTTCCCTGCCTGAAGACCCGCAACTTTGAAGTCATGAGGCCACCCTCTCATGACCTTTTGGGATAAGGCTGGAGCAGGATTTATAGTAACTGTTCTTAATAAACACATCAATCTCTGTCTCTTTCTTATAGACACACAATGAACAAATACATTTTAACACACGACTTTTACTTCTGTGTGGCTCATTGTTGATTTATTCAGCACTTTAAGGACCAGAAATTCTCAAAAGGCCCTTCTTCACAGCCTCAGATCTACCTATAATACAGCACATCAGCGTGTATGGATTCTGCCCAAATACGTTTATTTTTCTATAATGAAAGGAAAAATAAGCTAATAAAAGGCTGCTTAGTTTATCCTTATTTAATATTATGAAAGTCTCTAATGACATTTCACTTTATTGAAATTTATAGATCTAAAACACCTAAATCCATTTACAAATAACTTGCAAATAATTATGCAAATATGGACTCAATAGTCAACTAATTGCTGTTCATATAATGCATCACTGCTGCTTAATATAATTACAATATAGATGCCTTTTCCCTTCAACTGTTTTTTAAAAATATCATTATTACTCAAAGTAAAATGCCTAAAAATTCCAAAAATTCTATTTCTGAACAAATGTTAAATAAACCAATTTCATAATACCAAAAACAAAATATACCACCACATTAAAAACTATGCTTTCCCAATGATTGATCTTTTATATGGGAGAAGGAGAAATATCAGTATCTGGTCTTTCTTCATAGTCCAATTTCAGTGACTGGCATGCTCTAATTAAGCTCAGAAAATGATACTTTGGCATGCTGAATATATTGAGCTAAAGGAGATTCGATGGCATCATTTGGGAGCAGCTTTAGAACCATACTCTCTTTCTGACCTTCTCCTGCCCTCCTGTCTACTGCCCTGTTCCTCTTCTCCCCAACCCAAAAGTGAGTAGTAGAAACTAGAAATCCTTTTCTCCAAGGCAGGTCATAGAAACTTGAACAACTCTCCCCCAAAGCAAGTGTACAGTGTAGAAAGGCCACACTCTCCTTTTTCCCTCAAAAACCCTTCTTCCAGAAGGGTCCTGTCCCCACACATAGGAGGAAGGAAGGCTACAGAGACCAAGAAGAATCTGGACAGACAGCCTTCTTGGATTTTCTCCCTCAGTCCTTAAAATAATAGCCCTTTGTCCAATCGCTTTCTCTTCAGTGCTGTCAATTCTTCATCAATCCTAAGCATAAAAACAGACAGCTTTGTCTGAGTCTGAGTGTTCATTTCTGAAGTTTCCCATGTCACATAAAACATTCACTAAATAAATTGGTCAAACTTTTCTATTATTATTCTGCCTTTTGTTGTAAGAGTGTTGGCCATTGGCCATGACCCTTATAATAGGAGAGAAAAGATATCACACCCTTTATTGTATCTACAACTTAATAATTTAGGTTCTCACAATTCTTTGGGATGATAATTGATTAATAAGCAACATTTCAGTTAGTGAATAATGACATTTATTAAGGTGAATTAGAATACATCTAGAAAAACTTGTAAAACAGGAAATTTATTCATATATGTACAATATCAAATTTATTTTTATTAAATAATAACATTTCCTATAATTTCATAGTTAGTACTTTCTGTACTCCATGGAATAATTAGCCAAGGAATTTCAACTATTTCAAGGCAGTAAAATTAATGTCTAAGAAAGACTTTGTACAAATCTGTTGTGTGTGTATGTCTATGTATATGTATAGGTGGATACAGATACACATAGATAGATCAATAGAAAAAATAGGAAAGTAGGGACAAACATACTTCTGTAATTAAATGCATAATCATGGATGCTGATCCATGTTACTGATGCTAACTGGTTTCTTCTTTAATGAGCCATTTTAAATGAAATGGTTGCCTGCAATTAGACATCTGCAATCCAAGGAAAGCAAGCCAACTCTGTAGTCAGGCTGCCAGAATTACAGTGCATTCCTCAGCAGGACAATGAAGAGAAAGGATAATTGTAATTATAACATATACATTTCTAGGGCTCCATGGTTGGAAGAGTGTGCAAAAAAGGCTTTCTAATATATTTAATTGTTCACTGCTAATAAAGGGTTGTCAGAAAGAGTTGCTTTTAACACATACATACTCCATTAAGAATATTAGGAGTCAAGGCGCCTATGTAAACACAGGAGCCTGCACAGAAAGAAATGATAAGTGATTCTTATTTTCTATGGCCTCAGTTATTTGCTTGAGTCATAACAAAGGGGTCAGATAGATTATAATTATTATGTTCCTGATTTGAAGACAAATTAAAACTCCCTTAAAATATTTGAATGAACATCAATAGTGTTGTATTTGTTATAGATAGCTCAATCAATTAAGGCAATATATCTACAATACTGAGTGCTTGTTGGGTATACTTTTTATCCTTATGTCAGAAATGAGATAACTTAGATTCAAATGGTATAAATAAATTGCCAAAAATCATACAGCTACTACACATCAGTGGTTGTCAGAATTTAAACACAATTCTTATTTTCTTTAAAGCCCAAACTCTCCCTATTAGTTTAATTGCTTAATTTAATTTCCTCTTTTTAAAAACAATGTCCTTGGGTTGGGAGCATGGTTCAAGTGGTAAAGCATCTGACTAGCAAGCTCCAGGCCCTGAGTTTAAACCTCAGTACCACCAAAACAATAACTGGTATCCAGTTGTTAGAGATATGAATGTCCAGTTCGACTGTGTCATTACACTGTGTGACTTCTCTTTAAATATAATTTTCCTTGTATATTAAAAGGAAATACAAATAGTTACCACACAATGTTGCTTACATAATTAAAGGAAGATTAACTGTTATATCCTGCACTTAGTTAATTACAGTTATCTTTGCAGAGGTTATATGTCACTTAGATCATAACAGTTATCTTGCTCAAATTAGTTTTTATACCAGCCATACTTGTGATAAGTTAATAAAATTAATTTCAAATATCTTTCAGCTTTCAAAATAGATACTTCTTATTACTTCAATGAAAATAATCTAATGAGTATTTTGGTTTTTTTTTTCTTTTTTTAGAAAGGCTCTCTCTCTATATATATTGCAGACTAGACTCAAACGCCTGATGCTCCTGCTTCAGCCTCCTGAGTGCTGAAATTATAAGCACATACCACCACACCTGGCTAATGAAATTATTTTTAAACTCAGTGTTTCTTCATTTGATCAAATACCATTTGGCAATTTATTCATTACCACCTGCACATAGGTCATTTTCAACTAAGCTTTGGTATATTTAATCAATAATTGTTTCATCATTTTATCATTTTGTGATAAATAATAGCTTATTCAGTTCTTATTTCTAAACACACATATGTTTCATGTATCAGAAGATAATTCTGAATTATCTGTGAGTAATAATTTTGCTTTATATGCTTAAGCTTTCATTTCATAGGACCTCATAGACTCCCCCAACCTTTTAACTTCTTATTCACACTCTCACCTCTTCTTAGTATTATGTATCTGTTCACAACTCAATGGAAAAATGGACTGGACTCTAATTATAGCAGAGCTATGAGGACAACTATTGAAACAGATTTCAAATGACTCTACTTTCCTCCCAGGAAAACTGGAAATCAGACAGAAGAATCACTAAAAGATAAAAACAGCTGAAAGAGTATGCAACAAGTGGTGTATCTGTAGTATACCTGCTTGGTGAGCAGAGCCAGACAAACCGGGAAGACTGACTAGTAGCAGGAAAGACAAGTTTAGCCACCCATATGGAAT
Organism: Castor canadensis; assembly: GCF_047511655.1. Lineage (NCBI taxonomy): Eukaryota > Metazoa > Chordata > Mammalia > Rodentia > Castoridae > Castor > Castor canadensis. The sequence continues at coordinate 60,472,588 of NC_133386.1, forward strand.
CTTTGCAAGCTCGGTTTTTATAAGGTTTTAGGCACTCCAAGACTATCAGATACACTTGTATTGAGGCTGTATTCTTTTAAAAGCATTTCCATATAAAATACTATGTTTTATGTTCTCTAAGCTCTGATTACTCAGGACAGTATTAACTAGAAACATGAGTTAATATGTATCTTCCTTAGATTTTTCCCCCCAGACTATTGCCTGTTTTTGTGTATCCAAATAAAGAACATATAAGTCAAAGACATTTGTCTCATGTGGTTATGCAGGCATACTTGGGGGAATTCGTGTATTCTCTTTTAAAATATAGATTAGTTCCTTATATGAAATAAATATTTAAGAAATTATACATATGAGAGAATGAACTGATAAAAATAGCACTTAAATATTACCCTATACAAGATAGATAAAATTTAATCTGAGATTAAATTAATGCCAGGTATGAAAAACAAAAATAATTATGTGTTTTATAAATAATAAGTCAAATTTTTTTTGTGTGTGTGTCTAGGAGCACAATGACCTGGCTTTGACCCCTAGTCCCATTACTCATTCGTAACCTCTCACACCTCAGTTTCCTCATCTTTAAAATGAATATGTCACTAATTCCTACCTCTTAGGACTATTATAATAATTGGCGTGAAGGAAGCACTTAGTGTAGTACCTGACTCGATACAGTTTAAGCTATCATCATCCTTAATCATTTGTGATAAACATACTTCCCAACTGAGATCAGGCAAAAATCCATTCAAATAGCAGGAAATCAACCCTGGCACCAGTGACTCACACCTGTAATCCTAATACTTTGGAGGCTGAGATCAGTAGGATGGTGGTTGAAGGCCAGCCCAGAAGAATAGTTCACGAGTCCCCATCCCCAAAATAACCAGGGCAAAATGGATTGGAGTTATGACTCAAGAGATATAGTGCCTATTTTGCATGCATAAAACCCTGAGTTCAAGCCCCAGTCCCACCAAAAAAAAAAAGAAAAGACAGGAAATCAAATTTTGTTATTTTTTTCAAATGACTTTAGATAATATGATTGTAGGAAAGACAGAGTATAATAGCTTTCTAATGTAGTAGCTCCAGGTTTACAACATTTCTATACAAAATATTTCTGCTATGTTCCCCGGGGGATTAATTCTTCTCTTCATGCCAAATTATAGCCAATTTCAAATATTATTAAAAATTGATATCTGTGCTATTTTTAAGCAAATAGTAAGTTTATGTCTATGTTAAGTCAAGTCAATAATGTAACAACATTAAAATATAAAATTATGTTGCCTTGCTTTTTTGACTTGGTTCTTATGTTGTAGAGGCATAAAAAATAAAGGGGCTAGAGGCATGGGCCAAGTGGTAGATTCCTGCCACTTGAGCGTGAGGGCCTGAGTTCAACTAGACCCCACCCAATGCCAAGAGGTGTTTAGCCTCAGTTTTTTTTTCTTGTGCATGTAAAAAAAGAGTAGATAAATTATTAATGAGTACAGGTTTTTATTTCAAAATACATATGCATTGTTTCTCTTCCATATTTTTTCAGTGCTAAAATTTTTGGTATTAAAAATACACAGAACTCACCCTTTAATAACACTTTAGTATATTGTGTATGCAATCATTCATATATGAAATCTTTGCTTAGTATTTTTGACAATATGTTACATTGGGTGTAACTCCTAATTTCTACCATATAAATCCCTGCCTTCATTCATAGGTACTCCACTCATTAGTATAACTGTCACAGATTTTGATACTATCAAAGCAAGTAATTATAAATGTTTGAGCTCTTTGCTGTCACATTTGATTCCTATTTATATGCATATCTTTGCACATCAAAACAAAACTATAAGCATTTCATAAGGACATTATATATTCAAGTTTTTTTAAAGAATTAGTGCATCAGTTAGATTACTGATTCACTTTAGTAACCTTCATTAGCTTCTAGAAAATCAATACTATCACTTTCTGACTCAACAGACACTGTTTTTCCACTAGCAAGTCTTGATTTCTCTATTAAGCATACAGGTTAACCAAGCATAGCCACTTGTAATGAGAACTAGATATTTTCTCTGGACACTGCATAAGTGGTTATCCAACATGAGTATTGTTTTTGAATCTGCCTTTGGGAACAAAATTACAATAATTATTTAAGGCTTATCCTAGTCTTGCTATGTATATACAATCATTTTTCATTCTTTATGAGGTTTAAAAACTTCTGAAAAATGCAATGGCTGCATTTAAAATGAACTGTTTGGTTTTAAAAATTAGTCTTCTTAATTGAATTCACATGAAAGCATTATTATAAATTATTTCTATGAAAACTGGTTTTGTAATCAATCATCATGTGTTTACATTATGAAACCAAAACCAAAAATTCTTTGCTTTAAGAATATAGAGAATAAATATTCATTTTCCTTGTTGGAGTGAGCAGTCAGGTAGGCACAATATATTATGTTGAAAACACTAAAGTCAGCAGTATTTGGACATCACTGACCACTGCAAAATGATGCAGTCTGAGTTATATCTACAGCCCGAGGAGCTTGTACACAGCAGGGCAGCAAGGTGGCTCACAATTGTCATCCTAGCTATTCAAGAGGTGGAGATTGAAAGGACCATTGTTCATGGCCAGACTGGATTAAAAAAAACTTAGTGAGACCTCATCTTAATCAATAAACTTGGTGTGGTGGTGTGTTCCTCTCATCCCAGCTACATGGGAGGCTATTTATAGGAAAACTATCAGAGGTCAGTCATAGCAAAACACAGGAATCTTGAAAAATAAGTAAAGTAAAGCAGGCTGGGAACTTGGACTTGATTCAAGTAGTAGAGTACCTGTGTACCAAGTGCTAGGCCCTGAGCTCACCACCAGTACCACTCCCCCCCACCAAAAGTTGAACATTTAAGAAACAATGTCATAGCTAACATAACTGTGTCTAAAGAAAAAGTAGTATGGAAGTCACTGTTATGGTTATGCTACCTGTAAAACAATGTAAATATTAGATATTTTCTGAGATGGGTTACTCATTTTTTTTGGTGGTAGTAGGGTTTGAATTCTACCACTTGAGTTATGCCTCCATATCAGAAGTGGGTTACTCATGAACATAAAATAAAGATGTCTGCTATACAGAAAAAAAATGAAAAAACACAAGGTCAGTGTGTCTATAGTGTCAAGATGGGCAAGGCAAATGGAGATGTTAGATTATCAATTCCTGAGAAATTTCTTCAACAATTAAGCAGTATCTTCTATTATAAAGCAATGTCAGTTCAGATTCAGATTCAGTGCAGATAGTTTAGAGAAAAATACTTCAGAAATCAAAATAGTAATATTTCTAGATTTATTATTTATAGAATCACACAGATCTAAAATCATAGTCTCTAAAATATGTCACAGTCAACTAGCAAATGGTTGTCTTAAATGTGATGCTTAGAAAAACCCTACTTTACAGAAAAGTTCTGACACATAAGGAATGGAATCAAGAGTTGTAGAAACTCACTTTGAAGAACAGGATATGTTATGTATGAGAGAAGCTATGAATAATTATTGCCTGTGAAAAGTCACAAGCCATTGTCTCAAGCTGCCTACTAGAGTGAATCCACAGAGAAAAAGGGAAAAATTCTTTCAGGAGTTAGCTATGGAGAATGTGGAAACATAGCAGAGATGCTCACTGATAGTTAGCAATAAAATGGAAAGAACACAGAAAAGGCGTACACAGTTTTCACAAATCCCTTAGGGAGACACCATTGGGTGAAGGAAATTTTAGGCAGAGTGAAGAGAAGCAGGAAATGTTCATCACTGCAATCCCCAAACCTCCAATTCTTCTCAGCTCATTTATTAATGGCCTGTAAGACTTACTTAGTCACTCAACAAGGTGTGTCCTTAAGCATTTAAAGTATATCTCCTCACCCCAGCAAGGTACCAATTTCTAAATACAGGAATTACATCTTGGCCAGCTCTCATTAATGTATCCTCATCTAGTCACATGCTCCCATGCACATTTTATGAACAATAAAAATCCATTCTGAATTGTGAATAAAGACAATACCTATGACAGGAATGACCATATAATTTGTCCTTAAAATTGAGGCATTTTAGAGTAGTTGAAGGTCTTATTAGCAGTTACACCATTAGAATCAAGGATGTTCATGGCAAAACAGAACCCACAACCTTCAACCTAAGAAAACTGTAGCTACTCTACGACTTAGTTGAGAGTTAATGTAAAGTTAAGGCAATGTAAATGGAACAGTAACTACTGATCTACCTGCAGGGCACATATGCTTTACATTTTTCTAAGTGACTATTCTACACCATCCCCAACTCCAGGGGAAATATAATCTTCCAATGGCAGGAAGTTCTTCTCCATTGAATACCACCTTTACATTTATTAAACGTAGCACAAATTTTTGACTCCTAAAATGGATTAAGCAGTAAAGAATCTTGAACTACAGTTAAGCTATTTCAGTTTTCTCAGGTTTGACAATGGCTTAGTTCTGGTGTTTCCACAGATCAAAATACCATAAATTTAATCCAGTACCCCCATCCAAAAAAGCAAAACCATATTTCTAATATACACAACACAAAAAAAGGGGTGGCAGAATGGCTCAAATGGTAGAACACCTGCCTAGCTAGCTTGAGACCCTGAGTTCAAACTCTAGTGCCACCAAACTATATATACATATATATAAACTATATAAATATACATGTATATATATGAATTATATAAATATACATGTATATACATACATATGTCATAAATGTGTTTTTACAACACACGTAGTAATGATCTGCATGATTGCTGTAAGTTCCTGCCAAACTTGTAAGTCTGAAATACCTAGTGGAACTAAAAAGCTGACTTAACAGAAAATAATATACTTGTTTTTATTTTGGAAATCAAGGGCTAAATAGTGAATCATTTTAAGTCAACGATGACCAAAACATTAGAAAATTATAAGTAAATGATATAGGTACTTGAAACATAATTCAGAACAGCTTTTGGGGGAAGGAGAATTTATAGTATTAATTTTAAAGTGACTCCTCACTGTTGATTCATTTCCTTCCTGTTTAACTAACTTGCCTTTTTCCTTTTAATTTCATCACAACAAATCTTCTCTAATCATACTGATTTTCTGTGATGTATTTAAAGTTTTTTCCTTTATTGTTGTGATGGGTGGGGGTACATTGTGGCATTTACACAGATTGTCACAATGTATCAAATATATCATACATGAATTCACCTCCTCAACCATTCTTCTTCTTCTCCCTTCCCCAATTCCTGGAGTTGTTTCAACAGGTATTATTGTTTTCATTTACTTACACATTTTATTGCACCATATTTTCCTTTGGTATTTGAAACCAATGGTTTGGTTAAAATGTAACACATCAACTCAGTTCTTAATGTAGACCTTCACTTGAGCAAAGATTGTTTTTAAAGAATGATGGTGAAAGGACAGATAGTAATTTCAGAAAGATGTCAAAATATATCAAGGACTGTACTTATAAATTTAGTAACTTTGTACAAGTAAAATAAGAAAAGGATCCTAAGAAGAGTTAAAGGAGATAAGCTTTAAACAACATATATTAAAACTGTCTGCAAGTATTTTCTCCATATGATACTACATCCAAAGTCAGGAAGACAGAAACCTAACTTCATTACCTTTTTTTAAACTGTCCAACAGTTATGTCATAGTTTCAATTTATATACCTACTTATTCTTTATTATGCAGGAGCTGTTGAGTTTTTCACATGTTTTATTGAATTCCATTTAATATTTATTCACTTAACCAGTTAGTTTTTAGGTACCTCAGCTGTGAATAGAAGGGACTACACCAATTGATCCCATTATTGTAGGTTATTATAGTGTACTATAAAATGTATCCACAGCTAAGATGGCAGACAATTGTAAGATATTTATAAGATAAACATACTTTCAAGTTTCTAGTTACTTGCTTATTCAAAAAATATTGCTGGATATTTTCAATATATTCTGATTTGGGGGATGTCCAAAATGTATTTTATCTTAGATGATCTTTTTGTCATCATAACTCATAATTGAATTTCATTATGTGTATAATAGATTGAAAAACACTCTCATTTATATTTGTCTGTACATGAAAAGCTTGTCTTTGCAATTTACCTAGATTTAATGTTTATGGAAAATGGAAATTAAAAAGTAAGTGTTTTAACAGCCAAGTAATGAAAACAGCCAAGATGCTCTACTACCAATAAATGGATTAAGAAAATGTGGTATTTATACACAATGGAATTTTGTTCAGCCACAAAAAATGAAATTTTGTCATTTTCAAGTAAATGGATGGAACTGGAGGACATCATCTTAAACGAAGTTAGCCAGGCTCAGAAGGCCAAAAATCATGTTCTCCCTCATATGTGGATTTTAGACCTAAAACAAATGCAGTAATATTATTGGACATGGGTCACACACTGAGGGGAAAATGTGTACAGGAAGAATAAGAAAAGGGAAAGAAACCTAAAACTTGAAAGTGTTTGAAGTGCACACTGTAGAGGAGCCAATAAAGTAATCTTAACCTGACGGAGGCCACTATGGGAAGGTGACTGGGAAGTAGTGAAGAGGTCTGGTAGAAATAAACCAATGTGGGTTGTAATACACTTCTGCATGGAAACAATGCTAGGAATCTTTCTGTATCTTTACCTCATGCTAGCAAAAATGCCATATCTTTCTATTATTCTTACATCTTCTCTTCAACAAAATTGGAGAAGAGGGCAAAACAGCTTCTGCCTAGAAGCAAGGGGGGTGGAGGGAGGGGACAGGGGGTAGAGATGGCCCAAGCAATGTATGCACATATAAATAAATGAATAAACAATATAAATAAATAAATAAATAAAAAGTAAATGTTTACCATGAGGCACCTCTCTCTCTCTATCAACTCTGACTGTGGAGAAGTTGTTTATTGTTCTGTGCATTTGAAGATGACACTATTGACCCACTCAGACTACTGCATATACTTTGAGATTATTTTTCTAAAAGTGATCATGGATTTAAACTATCTACCCACCCTGTTTTACTTATTTCCATGCATAATCAAGCACAACTTTCCACAAGATGACAAGTATCCAGATGCACTTTTCAAATATGATGTCTTTAAAGGACATCCTTGATAAGAAGTACTGGCCTTAAAAGACCAGGCTATAAAAATGACTGTCTCACTCCAAGTTACTCTATACTTCTGATTTTGGTATCAGACATTTAATATTTGACTGTGGTACTGCCATCTTATTTGGATTAGAAATTAGTTTTCTTCCTCCCCACCATCACACAGCATTTCACTCCTTTGGTCATCAACTTGCCTAACAGCAACCAATTCTAATTTTGGCTTTTAAGGTTGGCAGTCATCCTTTTACATTTAATCCAGTTAGACTATCTGGCTGAGGAGGAGGTGAAAATCTACAAAATGTAACTCAAGTAGGGTTTTAGTCTAATATAAGTGTCTTGAGCTCATTATCAACATTCTAAATTCCAGAGGCATGGGATTTTATTGGGCCTATTCACTTTAACTATTTATACAAACAACCTCATCAGAAATAAAAGTTGTGAAACAAATAAATATAAGCACAATCAGATCAAACAGAGAGAGAGAGAGAGAGAGAGTCAGTAAACTACATTTTTCTGAATGCCTATGGATTAGAAGAAACTGCCTAAGGAATAGCAAATTATTAAAACTTTATTATCCTGCAACCTAAATGAAAATGTTAGCTTATTCAAGTGGTTAAATCTCTAGATTATTTACTGACCAATTTCCTAAGCCTGGGTAAAATCAGTGTTTTTAAGATGATAGAATGTAAACATCAAAATTATAAATCTCCATTTATAAGGAATTTAAGTATTTAGTTTCTGGCCTTAAATATTTTGTTGTATAGCTTGAAATAGTTCTTAATATGAAACCACTCATCCAGCAGCAAAATGAAGCTGGAAATATAGCCTTGCATTTTAATTATTTTTAGTAGCATATAAATAAATAAGTTTACTCAAACTTTTTTCTGCATGGAATCTTTTGTTTTATTTTTTAGTAGTACCTAAAAATAGAAGTGTTGTGAGAGAAAGTGATGTGAGTAAATAAAGATGAATAGTGTAGGCTGTTTTAATAGGAGAAATATCAATATAGTGCCCCATGTGCTTTCTAGACCTAGAGCAGAAAGAATAAGAATTATTAATAGAAAAAAACCAATTATACATTTTAATTTTAGTCTAAATTAAACACAACTCTGTTAGAATAATATATTTATTTAAGAAAAAGATAAATTATGCTGGGCGCTGGTGACTCACAGCTATAATTCTATCTACTTGGGTGGCTGAGATTAGGAAGATCTTTGTTCAAAGATCTCAAGACACCATCTCCAAAATAATCAGAGAAAAACTGACTGTACGTGTGACTCAAGTGGTAGAGTACCATTTTGCAAGTGTAAAGCCATGAGTTCAAACCTCAATCTCAGAAAAAGAAAAGACAAATTAACAGCTGTACTTAGGATGAAATGATATACTCAAGTACATGCATCTGTGTACTGTGAGAATATAAAGCAAATAAAGGACTGGGAAGAGAAAAATAATAAAATGTTTTTAGTAATAAAAGCACATTAGCTGTATTCCATTTCAAAACAGCATTTTGAATTAACAAGCATAAACTCACTGAGAGTGATGGATTGGGGCTGCTCATAGTCACATTGGGAGCATATTTAAGATACAGGGTCCATTGTGATGTAGCTTCCTAGAGGATGGATGACAAAGTGGGAAGAGGAAAGAAAAAAGAAAGTCATACTGTGCTACCTTGAACATTCAATAAGAGGACTAAGGTAGAAAGAAGAAAACTAGAAGAGATGAACCAATTCAAGTTATAATACATATATACATAGAAATGTCACAAGGAAACTCCCTGTATAACTATCTTAAATGAACAAAAATATCATTTTATGTTTTACAAAACTGAAGAACAGGAGAGTAGAACTCTGTCTGGGGGGTTGGTACCCGTGGAAGGATATAAGAGGTGGGGAGAGAGTGTAGGAGAGTGAATATAGTGCAAATGTTGTGTATACATGTATGTAAATGGAAAAATGAGAGCTGTTGAAACTATTCCAGGAATAAGGGAAGGAGGTGGATAAAGAAGAAAGATGGAGGGGATGAATTCAAGTATGATTATATTTGATATATTATAAGAACTTTTGTAAATGTCACAATGTACCCCCAGAACAATAATTTTAAAAAGAGAAAAAGGAGTTAAATTTTCAATCAAACTTCAAAATTCAAATAAAATTGCACTATTTATAATATAAGAAACAAAAATAAAAAAATCTCTTAAGATAGATAAGTCAATCATTTCCATTTATCTTTAATGGAAAAGTCTCTCTCTCTCTCCTATTCCTTTCTTTCTAAAAAAATAAATGTAAGATCTCAAAAATAATCAAACAACTTGTACTTCTTTTCAAATGAAAATAAAGAGGAGTGCCATCACCATGGTGGATCTAGGAGGAGAGTCAATGGACTATTAAATGGGAAATCATCTGTTTTCAGATTTTACTTTACCATCATTACATTCCTCCAGTGAGCTGTTATCTGGTAGAGGGAGCCTTAATCGCTTCCTGTGCTGGCAGAAAACCTCCATGCATTTAGTACAGCTATTCATGTCATAATGTGCAATCACCTCTAAACAAAATTCCAACTAAAATATATGCTTTCCCAGTACAGCACTGCCATTAGTGTATGTAACTGCCCAATGAACTCCAAAGTCTTAATGTTCTTAGGTTCCATCACAGTGAAGGATCTTTATTTAAGCTGGGACTATTTGATAGCTCACAGTTACTTATTGAATTCCCCCCTCCCCTTTCTTTAACCTCTTCAGTATTACCACTAGGCCATATATACAGTGTGGCTAGGATAGACAGTGTATTTTTTTAACAACTCCCCCACTACACTAGCTGCTGTATAGTTAATGATGAGAGGACATGAAATAAAAACTGCAACCAATAAGCGTGAAGAGAATGAGCTGAATATTTTCCCCAAACAGCTGCCACTTGATTCAGGAAATCTGCCATGCAACAAATTAAAAATATTTAGGACAATTATGTAGTCATGAAAAGAAAGCTCTTGCAGTATGTTGCATATTTCAGGAAATACATTTATGTGGCTTCTTCAGAATATATTCAAATTTTAAAACATCATATATATTGTTCTTGAGAAAGTCAGTGAGAAAATTTTGGATTTGAGGGAAAAGGGATGAAAATAGGGGAATGTTACACTTTCTACAAAATTAAATTTGCATGTTTTGTGCTAAATAATTGCATAAATATTCATCATTTATTTTCTTTTTTAAAGATATTATCTTATTGTACAAATCTGTACGTAATGTCTTTATTTGGAACATTGAAGACATCATGGTTATATTTTGGGGATGACATGAATGTGACCCACAGTGGTTCATATCTTGGAACTTTAGTCTCCAGTGTGGTATTGTTGAGTTGGTGGAACTTTTAAAAAGTGAAGCTTAAAGGAAGGTGGTAGGTCCTTGCAGGTGGCATCATTAGAAAAGATTAATATAATACTCACAGGATACTGGTTAATTCCTATGAGATTGGACTGTCATAAAAACAGCAAGAGTGACTCCTATATCTCTCTGACATCCTCCCTGTTTTGCCTTGCAATCTCTCCCCTCTGTATGTAAATGTTCCTTTTCCATTTCTTTACCATGTTGGGATGTAGCTTGAAGGGTTCTCACCAGAATGCTAGGACCATTCTATTTGATCCATCCAGCCACCAGAATGATAGGCCAAATGAAAGCTCTTTATGATGTTCTCAACTTCAGGTATTTTGTTATAAACAGAAAATGAACTGATATCAGGGTTTAAACCCTCTCTTGGTTGAGGATCCCATGTCAGATGTCTTATCAAATCTTCACTTCTAAGAAAACTATGACAGGATAAACCCTAAGATACCCCCTGGGCCTCAAGTAGTAAAGATGATGAACTGGATAATCTCAAATCCTGTTATAAAAGAGTAGAATCTTCAACATTTTGGCAGCATAATCTCACTAGGGTTTTTCACAATACACTGGAAGGAGCACAGCCTAGGTGAAAAAGAGATGCCCATGTTTGAGGTTCTGAAATTCATTATCTTCTCTCCAAAAAATTATATATCTTCAATTGCTCTTGGGATATCAGTATTCAGTAACAGAATAAAGACTTTTGTATCCAAATTAAGAAATGAATGTCTGACCTTTTTTTCTGATTTATGATATTTGTCACCATTTTCCATAGAAATACTCATAATAAAATGGTTCTAATAATTTTTATCATAATTGTGTACTTGACAATTATTTTCTAGCTATTTTATGGCAAAAATATTTCTGTAATATATTATAATCTTCTAGAAGGTAGCAATATGATTCCTTTTCATTTTTCTTAAAGGGCACCTAGAGTAAATAAGTGAATTTGCCAATAGCAGAGTTGACCCTTCATGGAATACTCAATTGTTACCACTTCGTAGTTATTTTCACTCTATTTTAATGAATAAAGCACAATAACAAATATTATAAATCCAAAAATTATTTATGATCAGGATAAGATAATAATACCTAGGAAAACAATATGAGCAAGAATAAATAAATAAATAAAATAATAAATAAAATTTCTCCAGGGTGTAAATAAATTTATATTATTGAGAAGGATGGCTAATATTTAATATGCCATTATGTGATTTATAGGAATCAGCTATTTATGAACCTGAGTAGCCAAGTTTAGCAGAGATTAAAAAACTTTCCCATATACAAACAACATAACCGAATCTGGAGATTTAGGCCCCAAACATAAACTCCTGGGATTCTACAAGTCAGGTCTGGCCACTCACCCCGAGATGCCAGATAAAGAGACATGGTAAGGGGCAGAATAAGGGCATTTATTATGTGGCACAGACATGCCATAGGAAAACAGCACTTCAGTTCATCTTCAGCCATCTTCTGGGTATAGACATAAGCATCAGCGTCAGCTTCAAATAGACAAAGAATTGGGGGCATTGGAAGAAGTATGCATAATTATTAAGCAGTTCTGGTCATAGATGTGTTCAGATGGCTCATTATCTCAGTCCTTGTTTGCAGAGGGTTTCTGGAGAAGTTGTCATCACAAGTCATTGCTGCCTGGCAGGTGATCTATCCTGAGGAGATTGCATTGTTCCTTAGTGGTAATTTCTGTCCCTTGTCATAAAGATGTTATGATCAGTCCTGTCCTTCCTGTCTCAAGGTGATTGCAAAGTAACTGAAGAGAGAATGGCTTAGAGCAAAGACAAATATAAATGGAGGTAGGGATGCCAAGCATTTCACCTGCTTTTATTTTTTTTTTTCAATACTGGGTTTTGAACTCAGGGCCTCATAATTGCTTGACAGATGCTCTACTACTTGAGCCATACCCCAGGTCTTCTTTATAGTTAACTTGTGAGCCCAAGTAAGGAATCAATGCTTTTCAGCAAAAGCAGTGTAAGTACCTGTTATAAGTACTTAACTTACAGATAAATTAGTTACCTATCTGTAAACAGTTGGTTAGATCCATAAAAATAAAATTTGGGAGGATTATTATGGATTTAATGTGTAACTGTGAATCTGGGTTACTGTAGCTTCATGACAATTTTTAAATGGCACTGTTTATGCCAGTACCTTTGTTTACCATATATTTGCTGAATTCCTCTTTAGTGCCAATTGCTGAAAATAGCATTCTATCAAAACTGCTTGAGTCCTATCATGGAAAGAAGCTAATACATTCTTTTCTCCTAATTTCACTAAATACATATATATGGGTAGAGATTTATCTGTTGATTTATATTACAAGTGACTCCTAAGGAAAATTCTTATAATATATTGAAGGAATCAATTAAAAGTATATCCAAAAAATCAAAAACTCTTAAAATTAGTCATTGAAAATATATCCATGTTAATAAATGTATTGAGTGTTAACACTCTCATGTATGAGAGGAAACAGAACTTTCTTATTATTAAAGTTTTCTTTTGCTTTTTTGTTTTAAATAAGTGTTATCATTAGGAAAGGATAAGAGATGAAAGGTAGTTTACTGCTCCATGAAGTCTTGTCAGCCATTACACTTAAGCTCTCTTATCCTTTTCAACCTCTGTCTTTTTTCTCTGCTTTCATTGTTTGCTCCCACTAAAGTCTCTTTTTTTTTCTATACCTCATTCACAAGGTTTGCTGCACCAAAACACCCCTAGAACAAATCCAAACACTTTCCATTCTTCTCTCAAAAATCCATTTCCTTCACAAAGCTACTTAATTAGGTGGAAGTAAAGTGCTAATTTGCTAAGGGGAAAAGATCATTTGCATATCAATTTACACACTTTTCTCCTAGTATTTATAATTAGAGAGCAATCAACAAGCTTTTTTTTGAAGGCTGATAGAAAGGAGAAAATGATTCCTGTGGAGATTAAGGAACCAGTAAAGAATGCAAAGGAAAGGGTACAGGAAAAATAGCCAGATGTCCTAGGGTTGCACAATTAATTGAACCCTTTGGAATCTCAATTTTTTTAGCCATGAAATGGGAATAATTGTGCTTACTTTAAATCTTTCATAAGTTATGAGGATTAAATTCACAGGACCCAACACAAAAATTCTCTCCATTGGTTGTCAATGAAGTCAATAGGAAGCTGTTTTCTCACCCTCTTTACTCACACAATTTCTCTATAAACAGTAATAATATATGTATTCCCAGGGTTGTTCAAAATTTAAGCAAGATCAAAATATTTAATATATCTAACAAATAAAAAAATTAATAAACAGGGCCTATAATTATTATTTTAGCATCACACTTCATTGTATCTTAATGACTTTCCTAATCAGTCTGATAACTCAAACTTGTAGAACCTTCCCTGGCTGTTGCCCACTTCCATTATAGTATTCTTTTCTTCACTATATCCTACCCATGCTGAAAGGAAATGTCTAATTGAACCCAACTGTATCTCCACAGCTCTCCAAAAGAATTTTTTTTAAAAAATCAAATAACATTACTAGGTCAAGTGTGGTCGTACACACCTACACCCTCAGCTTCTCTGGAAGCAAAAGTAGGAGGAGCACCGTCTGAAGTCAGCCCAGGCAAAAGTGAGAGACATTGTTTAAAAACAAACTTAATCAAAGAGTGTCGGGGGCATGGCTGGAATAGTAGAGCTGCCTGCCTAGCAAGTATGAGGAATGGATAAACCCCAGTACTACTAATACATACATACATACATTCATAAATATAATAGTATCGGGTTCATTTTTGTAGCCATTCAAATTTGCTGTTAATATTAATTTTAGCCACATGTTTTATATATCATTATATTAGTGCATCTGTTTATATTACAATTGTTTATTTAAACTTGGGAAACACTGGATTATTTTCATATGTTTAATATCATAGCAATTTGCCTTATTTAACATACTATTTTAAAATCAATTTCTCTGATTTGAAATTAAAAACAAACATTTCTAAGAACTTTAGATGCAGAGGTATGCTACAATAAAGATAAAAAGCAAAATAACAGGGCTTGACAAAGCAAAAGGAATTAAGAAATGAAATGTTAAAAGTGAAGTTAGACATTGTCAGGGATCATACTTAAACATGACAGCAAGTACTGCACTGAAAACAAATGAACAGTTGTGTATGATCATGCCTAAAATGAGTCTGGGGGGAAAATCCAATGGATAATTCAGGAGATAACATTTTAAAACTTGACATCAAATGGAATTTTTAATGACTATCTCTAAGATGAAGTATTGAAGTCTATTATTTTTTAAATTTTAAACTCAAAAGTGCTAATTGAACACTCTTCTCAGATAGAGAGGAATGCAAGGTACTGAATTTCAACTCGCTGACACCAGAGGAATCAAGGCACCAGAAAGCACATTCATTCCTGATTTTTAATGACCCATCAAATAAAAATCACAAAAATCTCATGGAAAGCAATTCCAAAAGTTATCGTAAAATTGACTGCTTGATTCACTTTAATTTTAATTTGAAGGTATGACTCATATTTTAATTCTGGAGGTATGATCTAGATTCTCCTTATATTAAAAAAGGAACAGAGTTGAGATACATCTGCAAATGAACAATGCTGAAGTGTTATGTCATCTCTGCAGACTCCTGTAAATAACAAATGAACACACTACTCTAAAATGCCTTAAATATTTCTTTGTGTTTCAGTATAAGAATGAAGGGAGGAATATTTATGACTTTAAGGACAATACTTATTTTGAAAGCAATAAACTTCAGGTAATAGTTTTAATAAAAAGAAGTTTCTAATATTAACTTAATACAAATGAAAGAAAGCAATCCTAAAGTCAAGCTTAAGGTTTTTAGGGTACTATACACTTCACTTTACCCATTTTCACACTTTAGAGAATATAGGAGGAGAAGAGAATGGACAGCTAAGCTGTTCTCTTTGCCTCAGTACAGAGACCTATTTCTAAAAACAAGAATTAGGAAGCTTAACTTTCCCTGTCACAAGTGTAGTGAAACATATGTCCATATTTAACCATAATCATTAAAGAATAAAGTGTCTAGACTGCTAAGGAGACATAATTTAAAAATTCATAACAGAGGTTAGCAAGAAACAGTTGCTGGCTATGAAAACTGACTAAGAGGTAGCAAGAATAGAGATGTCAAAAGAGTTTCAATAAAAGAAATGGATTCATCACCATCTCCTACTAAATATCTTACATAGTTTAATAAACCTCATGTCAGAAGATGAGAAAGCCCACTACAACCCTTTCCTGTGACACATTTTCTGAGAAATATCTTTAATTTATTTAGGAACTTAAGACATTATATGTTTGTAAACAAAGTATTCCATTGACTTGGGTCCCTACACATCCAGCCACCTGAAGGAAGTCAGCATGCGAAGTTATCAAGAAAGTAAATCACCATTTAATAAGGCCTTAAGGAAACTGCATTCACATAGTTATAGAAGTTACAGAAGAAAAGGTCAGGAGGTTTTTTTCTATGCATACAAATCAGTAATGATGACAGACATCTTGCTGCTAAGTGGATTAGTAGTGTAATTTTTCTTTTTAAAATGGAGGGTTCTCACAACCTGAAAGACAGTGGGCCTTGGCCCTTACTCACAGTCCATCTTGGTTCTGACAGCCTGCTCTACCCTTAGAACAAGGACTGCATCCAGCTTTTCCCTTATTCTTTACCTTTTTTGACAAGTTTCCAGTACAAAAAGGAAAATTGGATGGTTGTTTTACTTTTTTATCTTTGATCTTTGCCAAACATCTTAGTGGTATGGTTTTTGCTTATATACTGCAATACTATTAATACAGAGGTAGGCTTACTTTTTTGAGGAACACTATTTTCTGTGAAGAAGCACATGAAATGTCTGAAGAGAAAGAATTCTGATTACATGCTTGTGCTTTTGTATAGATTTTTAAACATACAATATCACCTTGCCTAAAGTCCAATTGGATACTGTAGGTGAATTTTAAAGTGTGCTGTTGAACACTGACTTAAGCAAGAATTCTTTTAGTCAGTTTTAAGTCAGTTATGGATGAATGTGAGAATATGTGTCCCTCCGTTGTGGAAAACATGAAAATGCAGCTCTGACACCTGTTGCTAAGAAACACTTTGTTACCGTAATGAAGTATGTGGAGAGTTTTACACCTTCAATACCTAGTTAGTAGAAAATAAAAACACATATTATAATAGATCACTCTTTGCAATGTGGCATTCTTAGTCAGATAGATAGATAGATAGATATACACATAAAACCTAATAGATACTTGACATTTTATGACAAAATTAATATTTTTACTACAATTCACACTGGTAAGTAGTTTACATTTATTACTTAGAAGAAAAAATGAGAAAGTATATAGTGATATCTTAAATCACTGCTTCTCCAACTTTGATCAGCATATAAATCACTAATGATGTCATTAAAAGGTAGACTAGACAAGAGCCTGTGATTTTGTACTTCTTCCCTGATGTTGGTAATGCTGGTCATAGCCTATCCATGGAGTAGTAAGGTCTACATGACAGTCAGTGTAACCCTACTGCCAAACAAAATAACTTCAATGTGCTGAGGGGCTAAATATATTTTTATGATTGTCTTCATTCAATTTTAATTATGTTCTTAGTTATAATTAAAAATTCTAGTTTCAGGTCAGTTGCAAAGGTACACAGTCATCTGCAGTGGTATGACCAACCTAGGTGATCATTTGAACTTCATATTTTACCAAATGAAGTAAACTTGAAACACAAAATAGATATGACCTTAGTACCAAATGCTGTGCAAGTACTGATGAACACTACAGTAAGAATGTTTTCAATATACCAAATATAACAGTGCAGTCTAATATTTTTGAGGAGAAAGATTCTATTTGCTAGCTTTGATCAGGTAAATCTGAGCCAATTGTTGCTGATTCATGTGTCCAAATTATATGAAAATGTTTTTGCTTATTATTCTTTGAGTTCAGAATTCAAGTGAGAATTCTCTACTCATTTTGATTTTTTTGTCATAACATGCTTTCTTTTCTGATCTTACATTAAGTCAGTAGCACCTTTTGGCATTTAAATTCTCATAATAGAAAGTCTGTTTTGATTCTTTGCTTCAAAGGGCTTGAATATAGGTCACTCGATTCCCAGGGAAGTCAAGCATAAGTAAGGACAAAGCTATTTAAACTCAAGTGTCACCTCTTATGCAAATTGTTACATTATGTAGTTTATTAATATTATGACTACATATTAGGAGAGAACATGCATAAGCATATGGTCATGAATATTCTTCCCCAGATTTTACAATAAAATTATGATCTTTTGTATCTCAAATCATAGCACAAAACTAAGGATGCACATGGACAATATATGATTTTTAAACATTCTTCTATGGTGATTTTTATTTTTCAAATTATTCAGTACATAATGAATTTCATCACTATATTGAATTTGTTTTAAAGGATGTTTTTAAGTTGTTCTAAACATTCAGAGTTTATCTTTTGAAATTTAGCAGCCAATTATACTGTCATTGTAAAAAATGAGAAATATTAACTGGGATTGATAGGTGCTATTAAAAAAGCCAGCATGGTAAAGCTATGACTCTCCCTTGTGAATTTCCATGTATTACACAGGTAATGCTACCATTCCCAAGAATTCTTACCATCCTGACACTCATAAAGTGGTGAGAGGCCATTTGGAAGTTCCTACAAAGCCACACCAGCAGGGTTTCATTCACGAATAGAAACTTCAGTGTTACCAATACTCAGAAGTGGGTACCGAAGTCAGGCAAGATAGAAATAATCTGATTAAAACCAGAGCTTTACCACACTCGTAACGCTAAAGAAACCAGACATGAATATACTTACTTAAAATACTTTTTCCCTTTTTATCTCAATGTTGTTTGCCTGTCCCACAAAAAAATCAAGTATTGTTTTTACTCCGGTGCTTCAACTTTCTTTTTCTGGACAGATATTTTTAAAACATAATGTTAAGTCCATGTTTCCCTCAGTAATAGGTATTGAGAGATACCAGGCTCTAAGAAAAATACTTTACACACATTTACATTCATTGTTTCATACAATTAGCTTAAGAACCTTATGGAGTAGAGAGAATGCTAATTTTTTTAGATGATGAAACTGAATTTCTTAATTAATTAAATGAGTTTGTTCTAGTAGCAGAGCCTACTTTGATAAGAATTTCTGTCAAATATCTGCTTTTCTAAATCTTATATAAGAAACGCTATCATTAGCTATATTTCCAGCTACAAGGGAGGTAAAATGCAGGGGGATCCTTGTTCACGGATAGCCAAGGCAAAGTTAGGGAGACTTTCTTTCAAAATAAATCAACACATCAATAAATATACAAGTGTTGGGACACATCTCAAGTGGTAAAGCACTTGCCTAGCATGTTGTAAAGCCCTTAGTTTGATCCCCAAAACTGAAAAATAAATAAATAGATAGATAAGTAGATAAAATAAGAAAATTAAAAAAGGGAGAGAGCCATTAGCCAATGAACTCCTAAACAGAAAGGCTGTGAGAACAGTAAAATAGGTGACAACCCAGTGATTGACAATGAAGTGGATGTTAAGGAACATCTGAGCAATTCTCAAGATATGATCAGACCTGAGTGACGAGGAGTGGAGAAGCAGGTACAGACATGGAGATAAAGGAGTGGAATGCTCTGAAATTCTGCCAATATAAATTATCTCCTGAAAGAAGAAAGGTTCTTCTGAAACATTTTGAGTCAAATGCCAGTAGAAGATAATTTACTTGTAGAGCAAAAAGAGAGAAAATATAGAAAGGTTCCTTTATAATCAAAATGCACACAGCTCATGGAAGGAAGCAGTAGGTCTTCTAAAATATAAAACTTAAGTGGTTTTCCAATGTTTCCTTCAGGAAACATATGGTCAGGGCCATAGAAATACAGAGTCTGTATGACCTTCACTTAAAGCGTTACCTGACTCAGAGACCTGTAATTGTTAGAGAAGTAAGTTTTGGGTAGATGTTAGGATTTTTTAAAAATCATCTTCTCCACAATCTTTATCTTTTGTGTTTATTCACAGCTAACAAGAACTTCTATCCTCATGAACAGAACTGAGTCTCAACTGTGAAGTTTCTGTTTGTGAAGGGGCTGACTTGTTTCATTTCTTTTTAATTTACCACTAGGATTAGAAGGCCAAACATCATGAGAATTGCTTTGAAATGTCATGTCAAAATGCCCATCAATCTTCAGGCAGTATATAGGCAGGGCCCTGGTTAAGGAGAAGGAGATTAAAGCAGATTTTATTTTTTCCAATGACCACATCTGCAAAGATAGTTTTATCAAGATTATTAGTGAATAGATTGTCTCCTTTGAGACACATAGTTTACCAGCAATTGTGTGGGGATCAGCCCAGAAAGGTGACTAAGCATGGAAGGCAAGTCTTGTGACCTCAAGTTAAGAGTAAACCCCCATGGAAAGTAAGGAAGCTTCAGGGTTTGTTGAGTGGGTGAGCCACAGTAGTGGCTATGAACCATCGTGGTTAGTGACATTATTTTCCCTACAGCCAGTCTGAATCAAACAAAATTTTAGTTATTATACAGTTTTGTTTTATCTCTCAATTAAATATGACTCAAAGATTCATAAAAGAGCAGCAATAACAATTGAATGTTCCAAAGTATAATCGCTCTTGATTCAAATTGAAATTGCTGTATCAGAAACATTTTGCATATATTTGGCACTAGGCATTTCCAAAATATTAGCATAAATGTAGTTATATTTGATCTTCTCGATTATCTTTGAGGTATACTTCATAAGTCCCTTTGACCAAAGTGAAAACAGGGTTCAAGTCACCATTCCAAAGGCAGTAAAGCCAGAACAGGAGTGCAGGTCTCTGCAAATGCTCTCTCCACTTCATGTTATGTTGCAATCTCACTACCCCAGAAGATGGCATTGACATGAATTCTATTTCAAAAGTATTCATAATGAGAGGGAAATCACTTAGTGACCTCTTCTCCTTACAACATAGCCAATGTTATCCTGATCAAATAACCCTAGGACCAACTATGTCTGACAGGGACATCATAGTTGAGTGATTTGTATGATCTTTTACCTCTCATCATATAATACCCAGAGGCTAAGGATAAACCCAGAACATCCCTCCATAGACAGTCAGGAAGCTTTTACCTATCCAGAACAAACACCCTGCATATTTCATAATCCTAGTGAAACTCCCATGAGAGTGGAATTGAACATTAATGGCAAGAGTTCTCTGCTTTCTATTGCATAGAAATAGCAGATGATTCGGTGTCATCCTAAAGCTGGGCCAAAACCTGAAGCTAAGAGATAAGAAGCTTGCCAAGTGTTAGAAACATAAGTTTGAACTCTGCAATCTAGTCACTACCATGGTCATAAGCTTTAATACCTAGACATCCCAATATCCAATTATTCAGCTGGAAGGATGGCATGTGAGCTTAGCTACCTATTTATTTAATGGAAATTTCCCTTCCTACAACTTTAAGGCATTTTTCCCATACTGAAACAAAACATAATAAATCATTTCTGAATGATATACTCATGCTGTTTATCTTTGAATTGAAAACAAAAATCAAAGCCTAAAGCATATTCATTGGTTCATGTTTGAGTCATTTACAGGACAGTACAGCTTTTCTATAGATCACAGAGGACATCTGGTCCAATGCTGTCCTTTTGGGTATATTTTGGTGAAGGCAAAATACTGAGTACAATACAAAAAACAAAATTAGAATTCTGCATTCCTCTTTATATATTTTCTAACACTGCTCCATTTATTTTTATTATGCATTTTAAGAATTTATCTTAAATAATTCATTAAAGAAATAGAAACAATGCAGTTTGATGAACTGTACATTCAATTTTTAAAATGTAAACACTATCAAAGTGGATGAAGAAATTAATTGGTATGCAAATATTTTTACCATATTTAGCCTTGTCATTTGATGGCAATTATAAATGACTGCAGTCATACATTGGTAGCATGTTAAAAGAGTGAATTCAATGCATTAACCATCTCTAATTTTATTTTCCATAGTATCTGACACATTTTATCAAACTTTATGTTTTCTTTCATTTCAGCCACTTTTTGAAACACATGCACTAAGATAGTTTTACTTCCTTTAAAGTAACAATTATCTTTCAAAAGGACACAGGTATTAAAAGAAAATCACCTAACAATCAACAGTTAAGTGTATTACCCACTTATAAGGTGAATTTGTATACATTTCATCTAATTAGGATAAGTATACCTACATTTTAGCAACAAATATAAAATTTCTTTTAAATTGTACTTTGGTGTTTATTGTGATGTTTCCATACAAGATGAAATAATAATAATTACACCTTTGTTATCTTTGAGGTATAGAGAAGCTATGTATAGTAAACATCAAAGGTTTATTTTTTTTAATTTCTAAAAATAGGTTTTTTTTTAGTTAGAACTACCTGTAATAGCAAGGGATGTAGCTCAATGGTAAAATGTTTGCCTAGCATGTGCAAGGTCCTGGTTTTAATCCCCAGCACTATAAAACAAAAAACTCAACAAAAATTTCCTTTATGACTGCTTTCTCTAGTACATGAGTTTTGGGGTAGGCAAGAAGGGGGCGGGGTTCTGGAGTCTTCTGGAGGAAGACTAACGTACAAAACAACAGAAATAGTAAATTCTATCTAAATTGTTAAATTATTAAACAAAGAAGTCTAAATACTGTTATAAGAATTATTATTAATTAAAATATGTAGTGAAAAGTAGCATGGTACACTTTTGGAGAGAATGTAAATTAATATAGCAACTTTAGAAAACAATCTAGAATGACTGATTGATTGATTAATTGATTGTGCTGGGATTTGATCTCAGGGCCTCCTACTTGGATGCTTTATCACTTGAGTCATGGCCTCAGTTAAAATTTTTTTTTAATTTTATTATTCATATGTGCATACAAGGCTTGGGTCATTTCTCCCCCCTGCCCCCACCCCCTCCCTTACCACCCACTCCACCCCCTCCCTCTCCCCCCCCACACCTTCAATACCCAGCAGAAACTATTTTGCCCTTATTTCTAATTTTGTTGTAGAGAGAGTATAAGCAATAATAGGAAGGAACAAGGGTTTTTGCCCAGCTAAAATTTTAATTGTAAATATATTTTCACTCGACAATAATTTCCACGTTCTTCAATTTGATTATAGTCCCCCATTCAGTGACCTACTTTATTTACTTTTCAGCCCCTTGGGGACCTACCTCAGGTCACTACCTCCACTCTTCAGCTACCTTCAAACTACTGTTTCCTAACTTCAAACTTAATATCTATGATTTGGTATTACTATTATATTTGCCTATAAATGCCCACAACTTATTTCCTTCTTATTCTCCATCATGGTCACTTAACGAAACGAAAGTGGTTATACTGAACTATTTGTTGACTCACTGTCCTTGTCTAGGTAGCAGGATAATAATAGCAAGATTCACTTAACACTTATTGCTCAAAATTCTCAAGTAGGCCATTAACCTAGACAATGCCCTGCAGTTCTCCAGAACCTAGTTTTTTGCACAATCCAACTCCTTCCTGCTGATTTACTCATTTCACACCTCACTAATAAAATGGAGGAAATACAGCAAGAACCTACTCATTTGGCTAGCCCAAATTCCTCAACCTACCTGGGCCTGAAATCCCACAATGCCTTCTCTTTTAACATAGGAAAAATTTTGCTGATTGGAATTTCTCTCCTGCAATGCATAATTCCCAAACATATTGGATTATTTACGACTTCCACCTTCATAATCTGTTAAGTGAAACAAGAATAAAAGGACACTTGCATAGGAATTTCAGTGCAAAATGTACCATTCAAGATTGTCTAGCTTAGACTTAAACAGAATGATTTTAAGTGGCTTGCTTTTATCAATTTTTTCCAATGTAACAATCTTAGTTTCAAAGAAACGATTTCATGGTTTTGCTCTGTTGTTTCATAATTTTAGATAGTGTTTAATTGAATTAAGTAATTAATAAGCACAACAAGCATAAACTGGTTATGGAAGAAACTCTACTGACCTTTTACAAAAAATACCCATCTGCAGGGGCAAACTGTAGGAACTCTGATAGAGTAGCTTGTTGGAGGTAATTTTTTTTAAAGATTTTGTGAACATCAATCAATATGTTCAAACTAATGCAAACAGAGGGTTTTTACTTCATAAATCAATTACCTGAAGGTAGAGTAAGAAAGCGTCTAATAGTTCTTAAAATGATAATTGCCATTCTCTACTTGATGTGTCAATGAAGAGGAAACTTAACTTTTCTTTCACGTATTTGTTATAGTTTAGAATTTTCCACACTATCTACCATCTATATAATAAATTTACATAATATTAAATGGTAACATAGCAGGCTAAACACAAAGATGATTTTTAAAAGTGAATAAATGAGTAACAGCTATATTTACCTTATTGTGATTTTGATTGTTCAAAAATTTTCTTAAAAATTTTTAGACAAGCAGACTCTCAAATCTAGAAAACTATGCAGGAATTTTGTCATGTGAATTTATGTACGCCTTCCTTAATGGTTAGAAAATTTCATTTTTAAAAGTATTTCACAGTCTTTATCAAATATTTCCATTTTCTCTTGGATAAAGTAAAGCATTTGAAAAGATGAATAAATATCTAAAGGCCAAGAATGCAGTTTGAGAAATTAATTTTAAAGACAATATTTAACAAAGGGATTATTTTACTTGAAAGCCAGAATCAGAATTCAAATTAACATCTCTTCCCTGGAGATGTTATATCCAAGATTCAAGATATCACTAGTGAGAAAGAAAGGCACTAAAAGATGCAAGAATTTTTTAATTCACATCCAACACTACTTAAATTCTTTAACTTTCAGAGTATAAGACTATTTGGCTCAAAAGGTTAGCTAAGTGTTTCTCTATAAAGGGTTATAAACATATGCCTATAGGATTTTGGGATATTTTCTGAATTTCGGAAACAAACAAAAAATAGCAATATCGAAAACTTGAGTCATTATTGCAGTAAGAAAGAGTATTCCAGCTTCCAACTGTTTGTTGGACCCCCTCTTCCTTTGGGTATCACAATCATCTCAAATTCTTAATGTCTGCAGTCAATGTCATTTCCTCTATCCACTTGTTCTTCCAGACAGCCCCATTTCTATTAAAAACATTGGAGTCCTTCCAATCGCTTAAAATGAAAAACTCAAAAGCCTCTTTTGTCTCCTTGTTCTTCCTACTTCAAAAAAAAAAAAGTCTTCCTGTTCAATCATTCCTTTGAGCATCCTCTGCTCTACACCAATCCTTCTTACTTCAGACTGGAATTACAGCTCACGCCCCCATTGGAGTATATCTGGTACATCTGTACAGCATAGACAGACAAGACTTCCTGGGAACAGGTGGAGCAGGAAGACCACAAATTATCAAGTTAGAAAGGTCTGGAATGAATGCTCAGGCTATACCTTTCTAGGACATAATTGAACGTCCCTCGACATTTTTGATCCTCAGTCCCATCATCTCTAAGGTGAAGAATGATGCATCTTACAGAATATTTTTAAAGAATTAGAATTAGTATAAATCAAGTATGTCCTCACATAACTACCACAAGGCATGAAGAGTGGCAGAAGATAACTATTACTTTATTACTAATTTATTACTATAAATCCTGTAAAATTTTCAACAGCTTTCCATTATCTTCTTCCAAGATGACCTTCTTGCTCTCATCTATTCTTATCAAAATGCTGTTTTGTATTCAAGATCCAGATCAAACACTAACTCCTCCAAATTCCATTCCAGATCACATCAATTATAATAGGTGTGCCCAGTACTTGATGATGCTAAAATAGTAATAGTAATAAAATAATGTCATTAATTTACTATGCATTGAAAAGTAGAAAATCAAACTCTCTTGGTATATAGGTTTTTTTGTTCTGAGTAGATCCATAAAGTGACTTTTTAAAATTTAAGTAGAAAAAAACGCCATTTATGCACCACTCTGGTGGTCAAAGCAACTCTACATTTGGATTTACATAGAATGCCAGCTCCTCTGCTCCTTAGTACTGTGACTTTGTAAGTTGGTGAAGAGGAAGCAAATAAATTTGCAAAAGGATCAAGGAAACTACTAGGAGACAAACTA
Source organism: Castor canadensis (assembly GCF_047511655.1). Lineage (NCBI taxonomy): Eukaryota > Metazoa > Chordata > Mammalia > Rodentia > Castoridae > Castor > Castor canadensis. The sequence continues at coordinate 60,498,187 of NC_133386.1, forward strand.
ATAAGACTCCAGTCCAGAATACCTATGAGAGACTAAGACTGCAAAGATGAGAGCACACAATCCTGGCACAGTCTAGACAGGCTTGACTGTCTTGGGGAAGGACTGGGTCTGGAAACAGCCTGTGACTATGTGTGACAGGCACATTACCTGTTAGTTTCATAAACTAAAGATCTAGATAACTAAAAGCTGCAAGAGTAGGGCACTAGACCAACTTGAAAGTGAATTTAAAATCGTATGTTCTCCCTCATATGTGGACATTAGATCAAGGGCAAACACAACAAGGGGATTGGACTATGAGCACATGATAAAAGCGAGAGCACACAAGGGAGGGGTGAGGATAGGTAAGACACCTAAAAAACTAGCTAGCATTTGTTGCCCTTAATGCAGAGAAACTAAAGCAGATACCTTAAAGCAACTGAGGCCAATAGGAAAAGTGGACCAGGAACTAGAGAAAAGGTTAGATCAAACAGAATTAACCTAGAAGGTAACACCCACGCACAGGAAATCAATGTGAGTCAATGCCCTGTATAGCTATCCTTATCTCAACCAGCAAAACCCCTTGTTCCTTCCTATTATTGCTTATACTCTCTCTACAACAAAATTGGAGATAAGGGCAAAATAGTTTCTGCTGGGTATTGAGGGGGGGGAGCGGGAGGGGGTGGAGTGGGTGGTAAGGGAGGGGGTGGGGGCAGGGGGGAGAAATGAACCAAGCCTTGTATGCACATATGAATAATAAAAGAAAAATGAAAAAAAAATAAATAAAAAATAAAAAAAAAAAAGAAAGTGAATTTAAGCCCAGAGAGAATATAAAGAATTAATTAGTAAAAAAGGTCTCCAACACTTGAGTCAATAGAAGCTTGGGCAAATAGAAATGAACATTTGACTACTGAAGTCTCAGTAGAAGTACTGGGACCCAGTGCTGGTAGTAGTTCCAGGACCAGAGTGCTTCAAACCTGGTAGTACTTAGGAAGTTCTTCAGTTACGACAGGGTACTCTGAGTTGAATATCCTTCACTGGAACCAACAACAACCAACCTGATCAACCTTCTGAGTCTTGGATTTATCACAAGAAGGTGGATTTTTAAGTATTTCCTGTGAAGGGACTACAAAGGAAGAGAACTATTCTTTTTATTATGTTGGCATGTAATATTCTCAAGTTGGGTGTTTCTGTAAAGTTGTAGTTATATCCTAAACCAAAAAAATGGATAAACTCTCATGTAAATGTACTGTTTTCTACATATATTACTTACTACATATGAACATTTTTTCTTTTATTGAAGCTTATATTGTACTTTCCTTACTAAACTAATAATTCTTCAAGAGCAAACATTTTGTAATGTAAATATAGGGGTTTTCATATCCTTCACATGGTCTACTAACACACATTGCATATAGTAGGTGTTTGGTAAATATTTGAAAAATGAGTGAATAAATAACAATGCACAGAAATTTTTCATGAAGGATTGATTTGGTACCATTTCAATATCTATGTCTGTTTAATAATTGTACTTTTCCTTTCTGGTTCAATTTGATCACAGGGTATTCTGAAGATTAATGAATAAAATATTTATGAGTCCTTTTAGAAAGGCAAATGAAAGATCAACATAATATTTCCTCTCTGCATAACAAAGCAAGAGAATTCCTAATATCCCTTAGGCAAATTCACCCTAAAACTCTTCATTTCATTTTGTCTGAAATATTCTTTTGATTTATTAATGTGAATTTAAAGAGCATTGGCCAAGCATAGCAGGGAAATTATTGCATCAAAGTAAATCCTTGACAATATCTTAAGCCTTTATATCACAAAACTGCATACAATACCCTGTTTTAGTTATTTTCTAATGTAAATATAATTACTTAGACACCAGTATCATGAAATGAACAAAAACAATTTGCTATTAAAATCAGTTAGGATTCATGTTCATTCACTTAATTTCAGCAAAAGCATTAAAGTAAACAACTAACTGCACTTAGATTTTTATAAAAAGGTAGCACTTTTGCAGTTTCATTCATATTCAGTTGTAATATTTGTTCAAATATCTTACATCAAAAGACTTTGGGAGTAATGAACTTTGAACAGAAATATCATAGGCACTATTGTATAGGAATGGCATTTGCCTTGATGAATGGTATCTATTTATATAGACATTCTACCATGTGCCAGATAATACCTTTGACTAGCACAAATGTTATATATTTGATTTTCCTATTGCCACTATGATGTAAAATTTACTCCTTCCATTGAATAAATTAGGTAATCAAAGCTCAGAGAAATAAACTAGATATTTACAAAGGAAGCAGACATTGGTTTCTATAGGCAGATTCTGTGACAAAAGTCTTGCTCTAAAATGCAAATAGAATATACTTAACTGTCTTGTATAATGGCATTAAAAAGATAAGCAAAAATTCATCCTTTAATTCTGTGCCCAAATAAGCAGTCTTCTTAACCTAATAAAGAAACAATCTGACTCTGAGAAGAAATAAATAAATGGCACATACTCTTTCCATAAACTTCAAACAAGACTTACATGTCTGTTAAATATATACATATATTTCATTCTAATAGCACACTTCAAATCATTGGTAGGCTTATTTTTTAAAGATCTTTATATTTAAGCTCTAAGTACATTCTTATGAAAGCTCCTTAAGGTTTTGATGTCAATTAATCATCTAACAATACACACACAAACACAAAGAGAGAGAAAGACAGAGAGAGAGATCTACCGAAGTGTTATAGCATGTAAGAAAAAATAAATTATGCTAAAATAATTCTCTTCAGGATTGAGGGGAATAAAAGTGTCTTGATTCAGCCTTTCTTTTTTCCAAATTAAAAGTTTAAAAGTTGTCCTAAAATGTAGCATGAGTGTGGAGACAATGCTTCATCACAACTGCTATTTTTCATGTAAGAAATAATTACTTAAAATAGAAATTCCATCTCTTTGTCAACTTTAGATAAATGTTAATTATTTAATCTGACAACGAGCAAAGGCATTTAGATGGAATGTTCTATGTTAATGAAACAATGGAGGTTTTAAGGTCATTTGAATTTTTTATATTCAGATTTAGCTTGCAGGTTAGTGTGTCATAAGACTAATAAATAAATAAAATGAAGAAATATGATAGTATTCTGTTATTCATGCTACATACTCCATGTCCTTTTACCACTCATTTACTCTATTATAAATAAATGCAATCAATGGTGTGCTTGTGACTCCATTACATACTCTGAAATATGTTATACAAATATTTCTATAATACTTGATTATACTATGGACCCCAAAATCTTCTATGGTAGTGACAAAAATAAAACTAACAGTTACAGAACTTACTTTTCCTTGTGAAATATGACACATTTTCAACAAAATACTAAGAAATGCAAAATCCCTAGTATATATACTGCATGTGTTAAAAATCACAGGAGGTCATTGGTTTGGACTGAGCTCCTGAAATAGGTCCCAACAGACCAGACAAAAGCAAGATTGAGTCACTCATGCTAAATGTCACATATTCAAACTACATCTTTTAGGAAGTACATACAGCCCCAATGACTCTAGATTTTCATTTGTTTGGCTTTTAAAAATAATTCTCTGATAACAAGATATACCATCTATCTGAGCAGGTAAAGTAAGGAAGTATCCTCTGTGTTAGACTTTAGAGAAAAAAAGTAGCCTAAAGTAATCAGATATTAACAAATCACCTTTTTCTTTTTGTATTGTTCTGTCTCCTTGCTACCACCTTACAAAATCCACTACTGCCAGTTGAGATCTCCTTTATTTTGTAGAATGGAAGCTACTCTAACTCATGAATCCCAAATAAAAGCCAATTAAGTTCTAAAATGAAATTCTCTGTAATTTTGTCTTCAAAGATGTTTGTCCTTTCTTATTATATAATATCATGGAAAATAAAGGATATGAACAAGAATTTAAACATAGGGAATGAGATTTTAAAAACACCATATTTGGGAGATTGTCAATAATCAAAGCTTAAACATAATTTTTGTACCAAAAAAGATGTGAGATATGAATAGAAAGATGTATACTATCTACATATATTTTCTACTTTTTATACTTATCATCTGATGTTTTGATGCAATATGAGAAAAAAGTCAAATTTTTCTGAGTGACTTTTGATTATAAAATAGTGAGTTCAGTCCATTGTGTGGCAAAACCTTATATTTATTCTCATTTTCATTGAATTGAAGAATGATGTCTACAACTAAACTTAAGATAATCAGAGCGTAGCAATGGCAGTCTTGTAGGTTTAATGAAAATGAAATTGTCTGATTGTATTTTATTTCTTTGTGGTTCTGTCTTTATTCACTTTCCTAATGGTAAGTTTTGTAAAGTAATAGAGTGATCATTTGTACCCCCTCAGTATATGCCGTGACTTTCAAATAAAAGTTGTTTATGTTCAACTTATGATAATCAAATAATGAAAGAAATTTAAAACTTTTTGGGTGGTGATCTGTTACTACAAAGAATTTCTAGAAAAATTTTACAATGCAATAAAATTAAAAAGTCATTATTTAATTAAAAAGTCATTTTTTCATGAATGAACATATAGTAATCAAAAGTAAAAATAAAAGAATTGCTGAGAAATTAATTTAAACATATAAAGACTCATCTCTCACGAACATTCTTTCTTCCTTCATAAAAGAATGAAAATTTTTCTAACTTACTGAACATATTTCTAAACTTTTACTGTCTAAGGAATTTTTTAACAAATGGTTAAGAGTAGCTTATTTGCATTTTCTAAGTGATTAGATATCTTGATAATAAAGTGCAAGTAGGTAAATTAAAAAGCCTTCCAGAATATATTTGGGAAATGAGACAACTTACTGATTAGAATACAGATGTAATGTGATTGAAATCAATTAACACATACATTTTCTCAAGCAAGAAGTCACTCTTCCATTATGATCACCTACTTTGCACCAGACCCTTAACTAGGTACAGGAACATCAAGAGGATGACATCTAATTCTTGCCTCAAAAGAATTTACAATCTATTGGGAATGGAGTGTGAAGACAAACAAAAGACCAGATTTAAATTTCAACACTTAGTTATATGTAAAGTGCATAAATGAAGAATGAGATTTATAGTATTGGGAAGACTTAGAGCAAACCACAGAAAAGATAACAGATAATTTGAAATTTACAATATGAGTAGGAGTGCTTCATGCATTCAAATAAGAGTAAGTGGTTCAGACAATGGGAACATCTGTGTTGAAATGGTTGATGAGTGAGATAGACCAAGGATTAGATGGTGGCCTATCGGAACAGGAAGTAGAAAAACATGAGACCAAATAGGTAAGCAGGAGCCAGACCATGAAGGGCCTTTCAAGCTTAGCAAATGAGCCCAAATTTCACTTAGTAATTGATGTGGAGCTAGGAGCAAAGTTCTGGACAGATCAAATGAGAGAGAGGGTGGATGTTGGAGATGTATGGTTGGGAGTGGGACTTATGTAAGAAGACTTGCAACAGCCAATGGAAAAACCATTGGATTCTTAACTAAAGTGTAGTTTTGGGGATTAAAAAGAAGAATGTATTTTTAAAAGATATGTGGTAGAGTTGACAGTGTTTGATGATTGTTTAGAAGAAAGAAACTGGAGATAGCAGTTGATATGCAGAGTTTAAATTACTGAAACACTAATTTCTCTATATCAATCCAAATGACACAGCTGTTGATTTAGCAGTAAACTTATACTATAAATAAATGAATATATGTATCATTATATAACAGTACAAGGAAAGATATTATGAAGCCACTAGGTACATTACAATTACATTAGTACTACTTTGCACAGGAATATTAGGCTTACTGGGAAGGATTTCTTCTATATAACTAAACTGTTTTGAAGTTAACTTGAGATACTTGTACCTGATTTGGCTTTCTTGAGTTGAGATTGCTATAAACTCAACAAATTAATAATAAATACAATAATCATAAGACTCTGAGTTTTCATCCTATAATAAGTACTCAAAGAAGGAAGACAGTATCTATGCAGAGAACTGAGGAAAATTGTCAGCTGATTGTACAGGAAAAGACCATGATAATGCTTGCTGGAAAGGACTTCCACACCTCCAGGGACATGGAAAGATGAGAATTAACAGTAGATAAAGGACTTTGTAATAAGGACTTCAGTCAGGAAAATTTAGATCATCCAATGAATGGTAATGTGTGGACATGGAAAAAAAAATCCCCATGTGTGACTGAAGAAAGTCATATTTTCCCTCTAACTAGATAGAACTTGGACATACTGTGGGAGTTGCTTCTTTGGTTGGATTTACAACAAGATGAAAACTGTACTGAGCTAAGTAATATTTACACCTTTGATATGACAACCAAAGACATTACAAGAAGAAACCATAAGTCAGAAGTGGTCTTCTATTCAGTTGCCATTTAGCTGATTAGCAGCTATCCTAGGGAGCAATTAAGATGCTAACTCAACCAGAAAAAAACTTTTATGAGTCCAATTCATTGTTTCCTTTTATAGCTCAAACATGAAAAGGGGATGTGGAACTCTAAGAACTATGATCTTACATGGTGGTAAATGACTATGATACTGATAATAATAGGTCTTGCTTCAAGCACTAGGGAATTTGCTGATAATTTCATTTCTTTACAGGGTCATGGGGGGGGTGGGAAGAACAAGAAATATATAAATACTGAGATATCATGAACTGATTGAAGGGAATGTTGCCAATGCCATATTGCCAGGCTATAATTCTTTTCTGACTAAAACCCTCTCAATTTTCTGAATGCATTCAAGGTAGAAATAACCTATTATATTCTTTTCCTAAACACATAATGACTTATAAAATGCTTATGATATAATGTTAAATAGCAAAGAAAAAAACCACTCATGCAAGGTATAAATATACCAACATTTTAATACAGATCTCATATTGGTTTTATTTTTTATAAAAAGCACATAGTATTTTATAATTAAGAATTAATTTTATATAATGAAATGGCTTTATGTGTACTCTTTATATTATTTATGTAATGTTATATAATGAAAAGTTTAAAAAATATGTTACTAATTTTCCAAAAAGATAATGATAAAAGCATAATTTACATCCATCATGGAAGAAAACATTAAATCAATAAGAAATCTCATGTCTACTTCCACAATATTTTGTGTTTAATATTGTATTTATAAACATGATAATTAGCTTTTGAGATAAGCAATATTATACAAAAAGTGCTCATGCAAGTCAACTTATCTTTAGCCCATTTGTTTAAAAATGTTCTCACATAAGTTTCCTTGTGAAATCTTTACATGTTGCAGTAACTCAAATAAAACTGCATACATTAATCTGTTATTACCTATTCTATGTAAGAACTTTCCTTTTATTTCTGTTTAAGATGTCACTTGAAAAGCATTTCTGGACTATACGAAAGGGAAAATTGTTGTATTTAGAATTCTAAAAATCCATGGTGCATATACAATGCCTAGAAAAATCAGCTAATTATCTCAGTGGTCCATTTTTATTCTATCATTTATTCACTTCTACAAAAGCACTTGTAAATTCAAAAGGACAGAACAGAGGAGAAATGAACTCATGGTTAGAAAGAGAACCCAAAAAGGTACCATTCCTGAAACCCCTTTGCTGTTATGTAGAGGTTAATTCTCTCCAAGCACTCTACTTCCCAAGACAAGAAATTAATACATCTTCCCTTGTATTTATCTGTTTTTCAATAGTATACATAAGTTATTACTAGTTAGAGAGTATTTAATTTCAGGGGATAACATGTAGACGTCATAATGTCTACTGACTAACTTCCTGTAAAACCATTCAATAATGTTTTTTAAATAAAAAAAATAAGATTCATTTTGAAATTAAAGAATTGTGATGACAGAAAAAATATATTGGAAAATATGCACGTTATAATAACAATTTGAAGAATTATATACAATTTAATTTAAAAAGATAAAATCATTTTAAGTTTCAAAAGTTTGATTTGCCCTTCAAGTTGGTAATGAAATGTAGTATTTGTAGTTTTTCTAGGTTATATTTCACCTTAAATGCGGCAAAACTTTGGAGGAAAATATTTTATTTTTACATTATATAAGCATTTTTATCTTAATAGCAACTTTCAAGTATATCTTAGGTTAATACCAGTTAAATAGCATAATTCCCCTCAGATTATCTCTTTAAAATTAATGTGGATATCAAATATTTTCAAATTCTAGAAGATTACTTTTCTGATTTAAAGAAAAGAAACATTCCATCAGAAAGTAAATGGATGGAACTGGAGAACATCACCTTAAATGAAGTTAGCCAGGCTCAGAAGGCCAAAAATTGCATGTTCTCCCTCATGTGCAGATTGTAAAGGTAAAACAAATGGTGTAATTATATTGGACAGGGTTATACACTAAAGGGAGAATGCATACGGGAGGAATACAGAAAGGGAAGGAAACCTGAAACTTGAATGTGGTTGATGTGTTCACTGTAGAGGAGTGAATAAAATAATCATAAACTGACAGAGGCCATTATGGGAAAGGGACCAGGAAGTAGTGAAGAGGTCTGGTAGAGATAAACCAATGTGCATTGGAATACACAAGTGCATGGAAGCAACACTAGGAATCTCTCTGTATAGCTATCTTTATCTCAAACTAGCAAAAACACTATGTCTTTGTTATTATTTCTTACATTTTCTCTTCAACAAAATTGGAGAAGAGGGCCGAACAGGTTCTGCCAGGAAACTGGGGTGAAAGGGGAAGTGCGGGAAAGGAGGTGGCCCAAACAATGTATACACATGTGAGCAAATTTAAAAACGATAAAATTTTAAAAAGAGAAAGAAGTAGGTGCCTCAAAGGGTAACCATTTTTTTTCACAGTCTGCATGCATGCACTTAATTTACTAAATTTTCTTTTAAAGAAAAAAATAAACTATCCCTTTATCTTGCTACAGTGTTACAAACATGCAATTATAATCATAACAAAAAAATTTTCCAAATGTAAGGATAGAGAATGTTTCTGTTTATAAAGTTTCTGTGTAGTCTAACACTCATTAAAAGTTAGTAGTAATGACCTATGAAATGTAAATATTGCCCAAGTGTTGAGTTGCTCCAAATTGTAGTAATAATTTAGTATGTAGAAAATGTAGGTAATGAGAATCCACCAAGTATCCACAATTTTTTATAAACCTACTTAAAAAGATAGTCATTAGTCATATTTGGCTACTAGGTAAGTGTGATTAAGATTTGACTACTCTTAATCAAGTGTGAATATTGGTTGGTCTTGAGTCTAAAAATAAGTGAGTTTAGGGGAGATGTTTGTGTGACTTAAGCCATTCATACAACACCAGATATCAAAAAACATCACAATGTTTTTTGAGAAATCATATTGGTAGGTATGATCAAGGATATGATCACACTAATATTGTTTTCTATCTCTAATTTATTCTATATGGTATTAAGTAACTTTAAAGAAATTTCCCACATTGTGTAGCCTAATGATAATTGCAATACCTTTGGAATTACTTGGATAAAAGTGTATAGAATTGATTTAGATAAATGTTAAAATTGTAAAATAATAAAAATTATTTGCAATAGAAGCTCTGATACCATGCCTTACTGTCAGACAATTAAACTAAAATTTGAACCCAGAGAATTTAATAATTTATGCAAGACTGCTTAGAAACACAAATTGATCTTTAAATGGTTATTCATACCGTCATAAATCCATCCAGCAAACCTGAATCGGGCTTCGGAGGTGCCTGCAACCGTTCCATTGACCACTTTTCAATGATGGAAGAGACTTGAGTATTTTCTGTATTTAATATTCTGAACCCTGTCATATTGACACCACTGTATCTGTAGGGCTCTACATCAAGAGCAAAGAGGTCCTGAAAAACAAATTTCTTTGGGTTATTAAAAATAGACCTTATTCACATACATAGATTATTAAAATAGCCTGACATTCTTGCTTGCCTTAAAAGACTTCACACCATTGTGTCTGGAACAATGCTAAACATCACAAGTCAACAAGGTTTAAATAGACTGTCTTCATGCTTTAACAATGAAAATATGTACACACTGCACATAAAATGTATGCATATATCATATTATAATTCCAGCAATAGAATAACAGGCTCTTTGATAACTTATATTTAATATTTGCATAGCCTTTATTCTCCATGTTAAGAAGAGTTTAAACTTATATTTTATACAATAATATTTTAAACAAACAGAAGTGTTTTTTTAATGTCTTGCTTAACTATATATATATATATATATATTTTACTTTTAAGAAACAGTGTGAAATATAGCGTCTAACTAATAACAATATGAGAGGTGAAGGGGGAATGTAAAGAACATTAGCCTTGTTGGTTGTAGAAACCTGGCACGTCCTTTGTGTTATCCTATTGGCAGCTTCACCATAATGAGCACTTTACTTCTGTTGCCATCTCTCATCTGTTTACTGAAAATGCTCTTGTTCTGCTTTTCATTTTCCTTGGAGATATGAAGCCAAAGCTATCAAGGGAGTTGGATGTCATAACAAGGACATGGAGTTTGTAGGACTTCACCCTCTTTCAGCTGGTATTAGCTCACCCTCAGATCTTACAGACTGTATTGAGAACCAAGGCAAGACGAATGCCATTATTCCTTGCACAGCTTGCCTCAGACTCTCACAGCTAAACAGACCCGACAGCGGGATAAAACTCCATGGAAAGCAACTGGCATTGGCCTGAGTTGTACTCTGAACTGTGGAGGAATCTTTAGTGTTGTTATTATTTAATGCTTATGATCTAGCCAAGGAGATAAGATATATTCTAGGCATAAATAAATAATACATGGCAATACATGCTATGGGGTGAAAGAGCTAAAATGACAAGTGAAATAGCAGTTAGAAGCAAAACAAAGAACTTTGAATTTTTACATTAGGAAAAACTTCATAGAGCAAATAGTTGTGATGGGGCTCAGACATGGTGTTTTTGCAATCTGAGTGTTTTAAACTGAAGGAAATTGAGAAAACTGCAGAAGCAGAAAGGTCATCCTCTGGTCCTCTTCTACCTTTCTCCCCTAAAGTGGCTCATGAAAGAATTCCCTGACCTACCTCCCTTAAAAGTCATTAATAAAACCCTCATTCTAGAGGGATCCTGACCAGTACTTGCAAACCAAAAAGAATCTGAACAAACAGACCTTGTTAAATTCCCCCGGTTTATAATATCCCTTTTATCCAATCATTGTTTCTGTGCAATTGCCCACTGTTCACTAAACCACAGTGTAAGTACTATATGTTTGGGGTCTTATTTCTGAGAGCTCCTACAATTTGTGTGAAATAAATCTGTGTGGAGAGCAGATTATGAGAGGCCTATGAGAACTGGTCACGAACAAGGCGAGATGCAGTTCACCTGCTTTTCTGAGATTGACACAGTCCTGGAAGCAGAACAGCTGTTTCTCCTAAATTGTTAACATTCAGAGAAGCAGGAATGCAGGTTTCTCCTGTTACAATGTCACGCCCCTCCCCTAAAGCCACTGCTTCACACTGCTTACCACTGGGTGTAAGAGGCCCCTGAAGGAGGGCTTGAGGCTTTTGCCTTTACTTTGGGCTTTTGCTTTTAGCTTTGGGGTTTTTTGGTGTGGGAAGCTTTTGGAAGGGAAAGGAATTACTAAAGGGAAAAGAATTGCTAAAGGGAAGTTGCTGAAGGGAAAAGAATAGCTAAAGACGGGTTGATAGAAAGTCTGCACAGTGAACTTTAACATAGGCCTTAGAAAAACTAAGCAAAAGAAAGAACTTTAGCATAGGCCTTAGAAAAGCTAAGAAAGAACTTTATACATAGTCCTTAGAAAAACTAAGCTAAACAAAAGCTAAAGAAAGAACTTCACAGTGCAAGTCTAAGGGCCGAGACTTTGAGAGTTATACATATGCAGGTTGTAGGCTGTTTGCAAATCTGAGCACCTAGGCTTTAAGAAAGCTAAAGAGACATGGGACAGTGCAAGTCTGGGGGCAAAAGACTTTAAGAGCAATTAAGCTAAGGAATAGCTAAGAGAAAACGTGGGACAGAGTGAGTCTAAGGAAAGAGGTTTTAAGAAAGGATTTCACGAAGACTTTAGATGCAAAGTTTTAAAGAACTGCAAAGGAGTAAGGCCTTAAAAAATAATGTTAGAGAAAAGAAGCAATAAGGGTTGTGTGTCTCCGCCTGAGCACCCAACACACTTGATCCCACTTTCTGTCTGTCTATCCTGTGTCTTTTCTGAATCTCCAGTCGCCCCCAGTTAAGCCCAGTTAGGTTCAGTAATAACCAGGAGTGAGAGCAAAAGCTTGCTCCAACAAGAGGGAGAGAAAAACAGCGCTCCCTCCAAATCTGTGTTTTTTTCTTCTGTGACAGTAGGTGTATGTCTTCTGTGATAGCAGAATCAGCCATGAAGTTCATGATAGTGAGAAAAAGGAATATTTTTCTCCTCTATATCTGCCCTTAAGAATAACCAGACTGCTGATAAGAAAGAGGGCATTCAAAATGTGACCAGAGGGACAAAACTGAGAGAACGTAATACCTATGCAGAACAGTGACCTAGATCAGTTTATTGTATAAGAGAATTCATGAAGGAGAAACAGGGCAGAATAAAATGGGAAAATTAAGTTAGAATTGAAACATTAAAGGCCTTCTATTATAGGCTGACAAGTTACATACATCCTAAACTACTTGCTTCATCTTTTTTTCAAACTAAGGAATACTTTCAATTTTCTCCAAATCTTAAAGTTATTATTCCTGAGGAGGGAAGGCCCTCATGCCCTCTTCACCTGCCTACTACTAAGTGTCTTGCAAGGTGCAAAAAGCCACCTAGCAAGAGGAGATAATGAAGAGATTCAGCAGAGTGAGTCTTGGTGTTTATGAGTAAAACACAGCCTTCTACAACAGTAATCTCTGTTGGAGGAGAGTTTTGTCATCACAGAAAGCTATCAAAATAAACTACATTTTAGTAATTTGATCTGGTAGCTTCAAGAATCCCAAAAGCAAGAAACTAGTTAGAAGACCTTTGAGTTCATAGGGAGAACAATTATTAGACCGATCATTGAGGAGACAGAAAAGATGACTGTTAGAGATCCTGGGAAGAAACCATCAGTAGAGTTTGTGCGGGATATGGGAGTCAGGGATAATGAGAGTTTTTTTTTAAGAAAATTAAAAATGTAGTCAATTCAGAGAATAATAAATTAAGGTTTAAGATTTTGGAACTATCTTAAACCTGCAACATTTAGAATTGTTCTAAAGTACACAATAACTAGGAATAATACACATGGACATTTGTACCTCATTTGAGCAAAGCTCATAACTGGGACTCTAAACATACACTATATCTAAAGAAAGTAATTAACAGGAAAAGAAAAATTAGGATGAAGATCCAAATCTCCATGAGAGTACATAGTTTGGGAATAGGTAGGAAAGAATTATGAATAAGAAAGAAAGCCTTTCCACAGAGGAAGAAAAATCAAGGTAATTTATGAATAAGGAAATAAAGATCACACCAGGCATGGTGGTGAATGCAGCAATCCCAGCACTTTGAAGATAGAGGAAAGACAATTGTGAATTTGAAGCCAGCCTAAGCTACATACCCTATCTAAAAAAAGAAAGAAAGAAAGCTAACAGTAAACAGGTTTGACTAAAGGGCAAATTCAATTTATTTATAGTAACAAAAAAATATGTAGTAAGTATATAAGGACAAAATATGAAGGTAACATGCAATTTGCTAATTGTAAATTAAAGCATATTGACTGTAAAGAAATCAAACTGAGTTACTAGTTTTCTCTCATAATTCCTGCTTGGTATTATCAAAATTAAATATAACCTGAGTATAGTGCTTCACTCCTGGAATCCCAGATACTCAGGAAAGACAGGTAGGAGGATTGTGGTCCAAAGCTAGCTCAGGCAAAAACAGAAGACCCTGTCAAAACACACTAAAACAAAAATGGCTGGGAGCATGACTCAAGTGGTAGAGAACTTGCCAAGCCAACACCAGGCCCTGAATTCAAATCTTAATACCACCATCAGTCATTATCATCATAATAATGTATGACTCTAAACTTGTCATTCATTTTATCACTTTTTCTCATTTAAAAACACATTTCCCATCCTATAAAGAGTCATAAAGAACAAAAGTTAGAAAATTACCTTTATGTTTTAATTAATTACTTACCAGAGTGGTGAAGATATAATGATAATATTCTGTCATCATTCCCATGGCTAATGCCTAAGAAATAAAAATAAGTAAAATGTTAATACTGAAAGTGTATATAGTATGTAATACATTATGTCAATAAGGTAGTTTGGAACAAACTAATAGGAAGTGACAAAGAATCAACCTGTATTTTTCATGTTACATCTAATTTGGGTTAAATCAAATCTACTCCCAGTAGTTAAAAACGATTGGTGGCTACTGAAGGGATTTTTTAACTAATTCTCTTGATATAAAAGCCATTCATTGACTGTTTACAATAATAACGCTTACAGCTTTACATTTTAAAGAGGCATTAAATTTGACACAAAATCTGAAATTACACATCTTAATTACTTGTATTTGTAATGTGTCCCTGCAAATACCCTAGTGAGGAGCACCACTTTATTTTGGTGAACAGAAGGAAAAAGGTGATTCAAAGTGCAATTCCAATGAGCGTTTCCAGTGCTTTATCCATGATCCCTTGATATTAAGGAAGGACATGTAAATCATCAGTATTCAAAATGTACAGATGATTAAAAATATTTCTCTAATTAATAGACCCATTGAAAATTACTATTTTATTTCATTTTTTCACAGTCCTTACAAATTTGAAACTATCAATATTATTCAAATATCCATTGATAAAAAGTGTCAAGGTCCTCGTCCTTTCTGAAGTTAGAGTATACTTTTGAAATAACTTATTAATTACCAAAAATTGGCAATGATAATTTTAAAGCAATGCATTTTTTAGCTTAATGTAAAGCTCTTAGTTGGAAATAAAGTGTTTTCAGGTGCATGTAATAGTCTTCCACACACTACTAACTACACAAACTCATTTATTATGTAGCTGCCTCAGCTACACTCTGTGCATTCTGTATACAGAAAAGCATAATGCTCATATGTTGGCATGAATCAATTAAGTAGAATTAAATTTGTAATTTTACCATATAAGCCATTTGATTAAGAAAGGTGAGACATTTGTGAAAAACTTTGCAACATTCAATATATATTAAAGAAGTAAGAAATATTGCTTAATGAAATGCAACATAAAACAATTGAACATAGGAAGGGAATTTAGGGAAAAAATAGATAATAATTATGCAAACTTATAATGTCCTGGATGAAGTTACCATTTTAAGCAAAATAAAAACATTTCCTTATGAAATAAAATATTACATTATATATTTTTGTAGCATGCCTTCATTTCTACTGACAGGTAGAGAAATCTCATCTCTATAACTACTCAATGACAGCTCAGTGTTATCCTTGTTTCTGACTTGATCAACAGAAAAGGTAACCTAAAGAAATAGTGATTCAAATGTATAGATATAAGTGTTGCTTATTTGATACCTGAAATGTGTTAGGTACTATTCTAAATATATTGCATTACTAAGTCTCTTAAAAGTCTTATGAAGTAGATTCCATTACATTCATTTTTACAGGTGAAAAGAAACAAGACATCAAAGTGAGATAGTGAGTAAACATGGACTCCAGGTCTCTAACTCTTGGTCTGGAGTAAAACTGTCTACCAAAAAGGCAAACTGGGAACACTGAATGTGAGAATAAAGTTCATTGAAGTCAAAGAAAGAACGGGTAAGTGCTCAGAGATTTTAAAAAATTGACAGCTATATTTATAGCTTTATACTGTGGGGGGAAGCTGGAAATTACATCAGTTGTTAGGAATTATAATTGGTGCTAGCAAAAGTTCAGTGGTTTTGAAGAAAAGGATTGGGTGCAGTCCCTATGTCTGGGTAGTTTAGAAAAAGAGATCTGTTATATAAAAAGGTAACAGAAGTCAACAGTGTTTTATTAGAGAACTGCAGTTTGGCTCAGTTCAAATATGGCTTGAATCTTCAGCCCAGATTAAAGGCTCAGTAGACTAGGTATCTGATGTCTGATTAACCACTCCATGTCAAGTGGAGGAGTCTTTGCAAATAAACAAGCATCACTCCATTTTGATCTTCTCCCTTGACATTCATAATCTTCCCTTTTCTAAGTGGAATATTTTATATTCTCAAAGATATCAATCCATTCTAGAATCTATGCATTCTAAAAATTATTCCATTTCTTTGAAACAGCCAGTGCATGAAATTGTGGTTTTGGTGGCAGGGGTGGGAGAGAGTTGAAGAGATGGTGACAGAGAGCTTAATTTGCTTCTGACATTGGTGCTCTGCACTGGCCACATGTTTCTTCTTCATCACTTTGAGATGAAATCTATAATGAACTTGGATGTATTTGTGGCTTTCTTTGACATTCAATCTCTGATTTTGAACACAAGAATTGGCTATAGACTATGATATGTGATCTAGAAAAGTGAGATGATTAAGCACCATACTGTAACCTTACAAAAATTAACACAAGAACACTATCTTGAAAGATTAGATGAAAAAAATGCTCTGAAACTTGTTTTAATTATATTGCATTATGTCTTCCTAGTTTTTTTTAATGAAATGTATACATATCTCGAACCACACTAAAGAGAGTACAATTGACCTCAATAGAAAATAAGTTATGGCAAATATCATCTTACCTAGAAATACCAGTGAATAATTTGTTTAAAATCAAAACTTTATCAGAAATCTCCAATATTATAGTGTTAATAATCCTATATGACAAATTAACATATTTAGTTATCTAGGCATTTAATTTGTAAAATAGTTATCCTTCAGCTTAAATCCTGAAATTATATTACTTAAGGTTAGCAGTAGGGAGAAGCAACCTTCTGTATGTAAATCTTCAATTTTAGTTTTATTTTACTTCTTGCATTGCAGGAGTTTATTTATATCAGCTTGTACATTTTTCCAGGGCAAACCTTTTTATTTCACATTCTCTAATCTAGACCTTGAAGTTCTTGGTTTCTATTTTTCCTGTGTGATAGATGACCTTGTGAAATTTTACTTCAGAGCATCTCGGCTCTGCCCTATGGCATTCTCTGTGACAATCTGGGTAGAAGTGGAATCCTCTGCCACTGAGGCATGTCCACAAATCAGTGCACTCCATTTGCCTCAGTGGAATCAAGTCCGCCCCAAAGTCCATTCACTTTTAAAATTTTCGGCAAAAAGAAAAAAACCCTTCAAATTCATTGTTTTTAAGTGTTTAGTAAAAGCTTGGTTTGTTTAAATAAGTAAATTAAAGAAATTAAGTGAATAAACTAAGAGACATCCCTTTTTCTGGATTCTCCTAAGATTCACTCATGGATGAAGACAGAGTAGAAGAAAGCACATCTATTTCTGCTCTCCACTCACATACTTTGTTATTGGTATTCTGACATTAGTCAATTTTAAGGAATCTCAGAAATTTTTGTAACTCACAAAATATATCCTTATTAAATTTACTGCTGCATTTACTAAGGGAATCTATTTGCTTTCTTCTTGAACTGACTTCTGCATTCAAACAACAGACAGACCCTCTCTGTGACCAGGTAAGTTAAAAAGAAAATATCCCCATGTATATGGCCTCCCAATATTGCAAGATATCAGAGCATTCATTCTGTATAACAATGGAATTCATTACATTTTAACTTGCATATTTCCAGTTTACCTTTGTTTTGGTTTTTCTTCTACTTGTTAAAATTACATATTTTTCTGTTGAATATATTTAAAGATTATTTTCCTCTGTCTTCATTTTGCAAACAGAGTAGATTACATATAAAGAAACAATATAAAATAATGAATATACCCAGCAGAAGGAAGAATGAAAATTCTATTATCAAAGATAATGGTAATGCTCAACTTCCAGACAGCAAAAATAAATCAGTTTTAGAGTTAGTTCTTTAGAGAAAAGACAACTGATCCATTACATACTTGGTAGAAGCCCAGAGAACACCAGGCAAAGCTCTATCCCTGAAATAGTAGAGTGCTCTGGGAGTAAAACAAAGGTTTCCTTTCCAAGTCTGTATTCTAAATGTGATCAACAATTGTTTGAAAATTATAAGAAAAAAGTCCTCACTCTACATTTCAAGGGTTACTCTATGGCATTATTTTATTCATTACTAGATAAACTAGAGAGCAAAAACCCTCAAAATTCCTCATATGCTTTATTACTCAAATATAAAGCTAGAGCAATTTTCCAAATCCAATTAAATATTTTACTATGGTGAAATAAACATTCATATTGGAATACTGGACAAACATCTGCTTAATAAACTAACCATGTTATAGCAGGCATTTGCTGTTGGTAGTTATACTTAATGGGATATAATTTGACATCTAAATTTGTATACTTCTCCAACACAGTCATTTTATACTACACATGAGAGGTTTAAAAACAGTCGACAAATCCCAAGCCTCTGTGATGTCAGCCCAATTTTAAAAAACAAAAGCTTAAAAAAGCAAAATCCAAAGATTTAAGTTCAAATCCAAACTCTCCTAGATAGACTAATAATAATTCCTGTTTTATAGTTTGCTGTTAGATCTGAAGACTGTAACATGGTTCTAGTGCTACAAATTGTTTCATTTAATTGATTTATGAGTATCCTTTTAGGTAGGCAATGCTTTAATCTAGAACGAATATTTATTAATATCACCAGGCAGGATATCTAGCCCTCTGGTATTTCCTTGCTACTGGACAATGGTCAAATTACTCAGTCTGAGATGAGACTAAGTTTCTTGGTTTGTAAAGTGGGGTAGCCCCTACTTCTTCCAATTGTGGCAATGATGAAATAATATACAAGGCATCTCACATTAGATACCAGATAAAGAGTAAATATAGTTAATCTCTACATTCTGGCTGATTGAAATGGATGAGCTATTAAATCATTGACTATTAATTTCTTTCCTAATTTCAGTATAAAATAGAAATATTATTTCATTAAATAATGATCAGCAGTATTTCAGACATTTGACAATAACCTCAAAACTTCCATTGGCTTTGATGAGCATCAATGTTTACATTACCTTTCTTTTATGACAATTAATCAAAAGCAATTGTCAGACTTTCTGTTATAAAATTATATCAAGGTAATTTTTTTAAATGACTGCATTACAATAACATTGTATTATGATTTTTTTTAGAAAAAGATCATGTATTAAAAGCAAATTTACAAAGAAACCAAGAATGAATGTTGGTAACTTAAAGTTCACCTGTTTTAAAATGCCTGCTGCCATTTCATGGCTGCAGTCGAAGATCACATGGAACTCCCTCCCTCTTTTCATTTCTTTCAGTAAAGGTTTTGCATCCTTTGTATCAGCAGGCAGTTGACGGATTTTAAGTCGAAGATTGTATCTTGATGGAGCTTTGATGAGCTCTTGCAAACGGATGAGACCTTTGATTAAGAAGGAAAAAAAAAACACTATAGGTAAATGGGAGTGGGTAATGGAATCACAAAACAAATTCACTAAGATGCATTTTTTTTTTTTTTAGCAAGTATAGGTGCATTTCATGGTACAACCATTAAAACTCCTATTTCAACAAAATTCTAGACCTGGCCCTTGTTGTTGTTGTTGTTGTTAAAAAAAATTTCTCAAATTCCATAAGGTATTTTAAATTGTGAAAGACACCTCATGACTATAAGTCAAAATAAATAATTTAAATATGAAAAAGATATAGAGTGAAATAGTCCTTTTCTATCAGCAATTCTTTTCCACATTGGATTGTGGCTTGAAATATTGTTTTTCCATAATATTTTCTGTGCATTTACAGATATACACCTGTTTTGTTCTATATCTATTTTATATTAATAGCTATTTTGTGACAATGTCAAGAACAAAGGCCTTGTAAGTCCCTCACTATTATTCTAGTTTGTTCTTAAGAAACATTGTGTTCCATCATGCAAATATTGCCCTGATAAAAACACATATTTACATACATTTGGTGCCCTTCTAAGAGTGAAAGAACTTTTCTTAATAAATAGACTTGAAATAGCCTGAACCATATTTAATTCCTTTACGAAATATAATTAACATTTTTGTATTATTTTCTGGGTATAACATTGCCTTATAAGTAATGTAAACATATAAATACATATCACTACAGACATTAGTAAAGCAAGCATTCTCCTAAAGAAGTGTCTCCTGATTACATGTGAGTCAAAGTATATCAAATTAATTGGTACATTTTAATAGGTTACAGAATTGATGCATGTTAAGATAACTGACAAATCATTGATATTATTCTTTTATATAATTTTCAAGTAATGAAACCCCTTTAAGAACTCTTTTACACTATATAAAAGAGTGTACAAAGAAAAAAAGAATAATTCAGTTCATTATAGCTTAGACCAAGTAAAGCGTTTTCCTTTTTTTCCTTCACTTTGTTCTTGCTTATCTCTCTTTAAAAATATTCACCTGTGCATTTATATCTCTCTGTTTATACCTTCCCTGAAAAACTACTTTAATCAAAATTAACATAATAATAGTAAAACTAAATATTTGTATATAACTAATCTAGAACTCTCTGTCTCTCTCTCTCTCTCTCTGTATAGGTATGTATACATGTTGTTCAACTCCATTTGCAAATGAGAATGAAAGTATTCCATTTTAGGATTAGAAATCTATTGTATGTTAAAATGACATTAGATCTTGAGAATAAAATCTAATTTTAACAATTTTAAGTGAAATATAAATATTTTCAAATGCCCTAATTTTTATTATTATATGGCATCAATAAATATCACACATATTTCAAACAATTTTAGGGATTCAAATAATTATTAGGAATGTAAAGTAGCAATGACTAAGAATTGCTGGTTTGGATTATCCCTAAATTTTTCCTATAATAAATTGTTATTATTCTCATAAAATTATATATGTAAATTCAGACCGATCAAATACCAAAGCTATGTTTTGTGTACTTACCTCACAAGATTGTGTGAGAGTCAAAATGCAAATTTGGGAGAGTAAGTTTTGGTGTTGGGTTTGAATCTCAGTTCAATAATCTACAGTCTGTGGAGTTTTGTGCAAGGCTCTTATTTCTTCTTTTTTTCCAAAAGAATAAAACTCTCTATGAATTAACATATTAAATGGCAAAAAAAAGAAGCTGGCATATTATAGATCTTCAGTTGTCATTATTGTTATATTAGCAAACATATAAATGCTCTCTTATTTTGAAAAAAATATGCTGGTTGCTAAATCTGTTCTCAGAAGATATTTAGACACTGATTTAGACAGAAAACCTACAAAAAATTTAAGAGAGACTTTAAGAGATTAAAATACTACCAAGAAAAAGGAGTTATGTAGTCACAGATTAGCTCAACAGTTTTGGTTTGAAAAAGCTCAATGACATAGAAGTGGACCTTTTCTGCAGTATCGCATCATCAAACAGTATTTGTAGAGTTCATCCTAGGTATAAACACTGCCAAGTATTTTTCAAGTCTCTTAAGAGTTCATGTGGATAGTTCATTGAGCCATCAGGTACAATAATGTTTACCTATTCTCTTCACACAGATACATCCCTGCTGGCATTAATGGAACAGATTTGGGTTTGCCAGCTTTCCTGGGGAATGATATTGATGAGTGAAAAAAAAAAAAGTCACTGCTGATGGTAGGAGCTGCCATCACCTTCTTGAGAATTTAAGTGAAATGTTGTCTTCATTCATTCCTTCAACATCCATTTTGTACATGTCTTCTATGCAAGATGCTGTGTTGTGAATAATTATAATGATCATAACAATAGTATTTATCCAGTCTTTCACAGCAAGAGAGATAGTTTGACTGTGGAATTTTCTTATACAGAAATAGTTTCTGTAATGGTTTTCATGTTAAATTTTTTAATAAAAGTGATTCAGCATTTCAATCATAGAGAAGAAATCTAGAGAGCAGTTTGAAAGCTAATGCAGATTAAATTCGGAAACGGTGTAAGTGGCAGCAATGTCTGATAATTATAATATTAGCTATAGATTTCCTCTATAGATTTTAAGTCATCTTTCTGCCTCCTCCAATGTCTTCCCTTGGTGTGGTATCATGTTTTAAAAATGCCATTTTTCTGAAAAGATTATCCTAATCAAATCTATTACATACAAGTAAATATGCATATTTTGTAAAAATAGATGGTTTTCTTTCTTTTTTAGGAAAAAATTAGTCCCTAAAATAATTGAAATGGCTTATGTGTAGTCTTGCCCTGTATTTGTTTAGTTAAAATGGAGAAATAAAATGACATATCTGAAGAAGTGATTAATACGAATAATTTGCAAACAAGGCTTTTTAGAAATATTGTTTACTCTAACAAATTTGGCACTCGGTTAAGCTACTTAATGACAAAGTAGAATTATAAGTATTTAAAACGGTCTTTTAATTAAAATGCCCCCCTTTTCCCTAATGTAATTAGTTTATGTAATGATAATAAAAAAGCAACAATTTGCACAGATGGGTTCCTAAAAACATGCTAACTAAAAAGGGCGCCGCATTCCAATTATCTGCTGATTTTGGTAGGTGAATAACATTCTATTACCTCTAATTCTTTTGCTGAGACTACAATATTGTTGATTTTTTGTACTTCCACAAAATCAACGTTTATCTTTATCATGCAGGGACAGAGGTCTGAGTTGCTCTTTTCAGAAGTTGCCATCAATTTAGTTTTTAAGGAGAATCCAGAAGGAGCCATTTACGCACACTCCAGCTGGCACTCTCTTCTAAAGAGATCAATCACACCACCTCTTCAGCAGGCCCAGCTTCCCTTAGCCCCAGGAAGGAAGTCCCAAGCTCTCTCACATACTCAGGTATCCTTTTCAACAGCCACGCAAACTAGAGCTTTACCACCTGGCTTAGTCACGAGGCCAATTTGTCATTTTGGTTAATATGGTCTTTGTGCAAGCTCAGACTCCCACCCAAATGCATTACATAATAAGCAATACAAAAAATGACTTATCTAAATTCTATGTTCATCATCACTCTTTTTTTTCAGCAAAGAAAATTTTGATAATTCACTGAGTGGCCAAATTATGGTATTTGAACGGGTTATTTTTGCTAGAATATTTTATTTGGCTACAGAGTGTCTTATAGCACACTAAATAGTGTATGTATACTGGTCACGGACCTTGTTATGTATGGTTATGCTATAAAAATTAAGAAGGAAGCTAATTATAATAAGTTATTTTGAATTGGTTTTAACAGGAGTGGTGGGTTAACATTGAAAGATAGTCTGTCCTAAACTATTTATCAGCTTTCTTTTCCTTGGAGAGAGGTTATGTTCAGTACACAGAACATAGAAAATAAGACCCTAGCTAATACAGTAAGCCAGTCTTATTTGCAGATTTGGTTTTGACTAGGCACCACCAAAAATAATTTAAAAATCAAAAGGAATTTCAAAAACAAAAAATTTACATTTCTGCATACCTTATACAGCTGAGTTGATGTGGAGAAGTTCTCAATAAGTCCTGCATTCTTGTCAGTTGTGTTTAAATTTTGTGATCTGCTGAATGTTTCCCTGCCCTGAATTTTTTGAAAATCTGCCTCTCAAAAAGCAAGTGATAGGGGCTGGGGCCATGGCTCAAGTGGTCGAGTGCCTGCCTAACAAGGGTGAGACCCTGAGTTCAAACCCAAGTACCACCAAAAAAAAAAAAAAAAGGAAAAACAAACGGTACCCAAAAAGCAAGGCAAAAGTCAATGTACATAATTGGAGTAATAAAGTGAAAATTTGAGATCTGTTGAAAGGAGGCATGTCTTTAATGGAAACTGGGTACCATGATGGGAAAAAAGAATCAAATATCCACATCACAGTACTGAACTCTATGCATCCTGAACACATGCAACTTTTCCTCAGTTCAGCCTCTATGGAGCCATAGACCCACATATACAAAGGTCAGCTGTGTACCTTCTACACATTACTAACTTCCAAACAAGCATCCTTTGTCAAACTGCTTCCCTGAACGATAGACTTCAAAATTCACTTTTTTTTTTTTTGTGGTACTAGGGATGGAATTTGTGGTTTTTAGGCTAATGCTCTACCATTTGAGCCATTAGCCAGTCCTTTTGTTTATTTGTTTGTTTTCAATTGTTTTAGTTTGTTTTGAAATAAGGTCTTACTAACTTTGTCTAGCTGGCCTCAAGCCACAATCCTCCTATCTCTGCCTCCTGAGTACCTGATATTACAGGCTTGCACTGTACTCAGTCTTAAATTCACTTTTATATTTTACATCTGTGTAGTAAAGAATTAATCTTACCTAAAGAGAGGTCTGACTTTTGCTGCAGATTCCTGGAAGTTAATCTCTAAACTCTTGGAATGTCCTGGTTGGCAAGAGTATCTTTCTTTAAGTAAGTGCCATGGGCCATGTGGGAGAGTCCAATGATATATTTTGTTTTGGAGCATTTGGGCCATGTGGTGTCAGCCCAACATTTGAGGAGGCTAGGGACTATAAAGTCAGTCAGGTGGGTAGTCAGTCATGTCTATATGACTAAGCCGCAATAAAAACTAGTAAGATAAAGCTTGTGCACCTCTCTGGTTGGCAATAATCCAGATATATTTTGTACTTCATTGCCTAGAGAGATTAGCAATGGGAGAAGAAAACTGGAAGCTCTGAGTACTGACCTTTCCTGGAGTCAGCCCTATACACCTGTGCTATAAGCTGAGTTTAATCTGTATCTTTTTGTTGTTATAAATTATAACAGTGAGTATAACCACTTTCAGTGAATTCTGCAAGTCGTTCCAAACTTGAGGGTGAGATTTGCGACCCTCGAAATTGTAATTCAAGTCAGAACTGAGGTAACCTTGAAGGCTCCTAAACTTTGGATTGGTTTTAAAAGGACTTTAGAATAATGTTACCTCTCTACTGTGAGGTCTAGTGAGTACTACAGACACAGTATACCCAAATTTGCTCTTCAACTCTGTACCCTTCATAGCTGCTCCTCCCTCATTTGCCTTCTCCTAGGATAATGGCAGATTTGATTTTGCCAATTACTCAGGTCAAACGGTGCTACATTTAATTGCTCTATTTCTGGCACACACCATGTCTAGCTTTCTAGGAAACCGTAACAAAATTATTTTTAAAACACTCCTAGAAAATTACTGGCACACTGAACCAGGTTACCATGATCTCTCAAACAGGTCATTACAAAAGTCTCTTAACTAAGCCCTTATATATTTGTATATCCAGCAATAGCCTATGGGGTTTGTATCATAAGTTCATGGTAAAAGTATTGCTCTAGATATTTCAACCAGAAGGTGGGAAAGAGGCAGAAATGCATAAGAGGCTTTGGTGTAGGACTGTGTACCATAAGGGCACTTTACTAAGTACTAAGTACTAAGGTCATTAAAATATAGTCTTTAGATTTGAAACAAAAAATTCCAAAGCAGAGGTAGATTCTGACAGTGGCTTGTGATTCTTTTGGCCTAAATGGAGGTAGTCATGATGGCTGCAGGCAACCAGTCCATCCAATGAAAGTAGTGCAGAAAAGTACAAAAAATAGGGTATAATCTTACTGAGCAGCATCTTGGGTTCAGGATGAGAAAAGCTACAGTGTTAAAGTAAATTAAGTGGACAGAGAGTATCCAACTTCTACCTTGTGGTGGGGCTGAATCTTGAGCCTGCAAGATGAGCTCCATACCACCCCAGGACACCTACCTAATCATAGCCAGGACTAAAACAAAGTATCTAGATTTCATCAGGGAAGCATTGAGAAAGGCAGGAGCTTCAGGTCTGATTATTACTTCTAAAGTCAGTACCAAAATGTGTCTTTGTTTTTTCTTTCACTGATATGAGAAAAGCAATTATGGCACTGTTTAAAAATAAGCCATGCTTTTGACCATATCAAGGTTAAATCCCTTAGACTCCTGATGCTTCAGGGTCTAAGTTCAGTGTGACCTAAAGTGAATTTTTTTTCTTAATGCTTCAGTTTCTGAGAAACAGGTAAAACTAATGTTGCATTTTTCATTCATTTTCTTTGCTTATTGCTATTAAAATTTGCTTACATCTTAATCACAAGAAAAACAAGTACATTGGTGACTGATTTGAGTGCTGTGGTAACTGGGTCACTACAATCATAGTAAGCTTCTTTGTCCTAGACTTCTCCAATGTTAGATCCATCTTACCATCTAATTTTCCTTTGTTCTATACATGGAGCTACTGCATGTGGGCTGATGTCTATTGTCATAGGATAAGTCAGGTAGAAAGCTGGACAGTTGAATGAAAAGGCAGTTGCATTTGTTAGGACTAAATGCAACTGGTATGCACCCAGTTCAGGCTACACTGAGCAAAAAAGTCAGTCTCCCATAGCTGAAAATAAATGCCAGGTTGAAGCCAGGAATTATTTCTTTGTAGTACAGTTTTCTTTTCCTCCAAGTTACTTCCATTACTCTTAACTTTTTCCCACTTAATGACACAGATATCCATAAAATTTCACATTCATGACGAGATTTTCTACAAAGTTTCTGTCAAAACTCTAGCAAGGATGATATCTGACCCAGATTGGGGTTATTTGGTTGGAAGAATGAATTGAATATGAATGCCTCTCCCTGTGATATCAATGGGTAGTGGGGGAAGGTGAGCCCCACCCAAACTGTTCAGACTAAGAAGAATCCTTGCAAGGGACTCTGGCAAACAAATATAAATAAACATAACCTAGATACACATCATAGCAATGTTTTAGAAACTCTCTAAACGGGATGACTGTACTTTGGTTTGAGGTGAGCATTTGGTAATATTTTGATTCAGTGGTTGTTTGCAAAGCAATTCTATTATTTTTCATCGAACTGGGTCCCTTTTAAAAGCAAAAAGAATAGGTGTGAGTGCTTCGTAATTAGATTAGCACAACATGCACAATCCAGAAACATCCTGACAAAACCAGGTTCTGTGCACTCTTCCTCTTCCTTCTCAGCATACTTCGTACATCATCTTACCTCATCACCTGCGATCTTGGTAATGTTACTGACCCACCCCCAGTGGGACTAACATACCTCATTGTTCAATCCTGATGGCTAAGTTGCAGGCTTCTCTGTCTCCTGGCAAACAGCTCAAATGTACACCTGTCCCTCTGTCACTCTCTCTGCCCTCTCAGCTTGTGAGAGCCCAACTTCAGCTCTCCAGACAGTGGCTGCTTAGGTAGCCCGCTGTACTATAATCCCCACTGTGTCCAGGTCAGTTCAGTGATGAAGCAGCAAATGATCCTTCACAGCTCTTGTTTTGGCTCTGTCCCAAGATACTGCTGTTACTGGTTTTATCCTGCCACTTAATACATCAAATATGATTTAAAGTTGACATTGACAAAACAGCTTAAGAAGCTTTATGTGGTTGCACCCATGACTAACAATAACTATCAGAACAACTGTGAGCTGGTGAAAAGGCCAAGTAGAAAGTATTTTTTTAGGAACTCAGATTTTTATGTTTTTTGTCCTAGACAAAAATACCATTAACCCCAAAGCCTTCAGTAAACTCATTGAACATGTATTTTATGCTATGAATGGCTGAAAGATATGGATATATTGTGAACATATGACTGCATATACTGTGTGCTTTAAATTGGGGTGCAGAAGTGAAGTAGAAAAATATAAGCAATAGATATTTCTCACTTAAATTATAGGGTGTGGGGAGAGAGACAGGCAAATAATTTCTGTACAGTGAATTATGTACAGTAACATAGGCAGCTCTAAACACATTGAACATGATGCAGATACAATGTCTACCATTTAGTTAGGTGAGCCAGGAAGGATAGATCAGAGAAATAGGAAATGGTATGCACAAAACACCATGTAATGAGAGTACAGATGGCCGGAAAAGTCTTCTAAGTTATTTGATTGATATTGTTGGAGATTCAAGTATAAGCTATGCCTGGCAGGAGGCCAGGCTAAAGGCTGGATCAGTAATCGGTAAACACCGCTTAAGGAAGGCATTGTTACACTTTGTTCTAAGTGAAGGAGCTACCTAGCTACAAATACTTTAAAAACAAAATCAAGTGATAAGGACAGAACGAGACCTGCCTGGAACTGAAGGAGGGAGGGGGGCAAGGTGGAGAAATAACCCAAACAATGTATGCACATGTGAATAAATGAACAAAATAAATTAAAAAAAAAACTGTTTTGTCTTGTTTAAGCAGAAAAGGACCAATTATCAGAAAAATTCAGGAGGTTTCATAAGACCCAATTTTGGGAATTCAATTCTACCTTAGAAATAGAAAAAAGAACAAGATTATTAAGATATCTTTTACTCTGTTCTTTTCCTGTGTGTATTCCTCATTTTCTTTCTAACTATAATAGCTTTCTCTGCATCATACCAAATGTAGAAAACATAGCTATCTTTCATCTACTGAGTTTGTTACAGGTCCAGCAGCTGGCAGAACAACCAGTCTCTTTTTGTCCCAATTCCAAATTCCTGTAAGAGAGAATCTAATTGGCTCCAGTGTGTTAACTTTTGGTCTATAATTGATAGCCAGGCGCATAGACTCAACGTAAGTAATAAATATTATTGCCTAGGCCCACATCTGAGGGTGAGGAAGCTGGAGTATTATGTTAGTATACATGGGTATACTTTGCCTGCCCATATTGGAGTCACAAATGGAATTAAGGAGAATGAGTAGAACATATTTTCCTGTTAAAATATCACTTGGATAGTTATTTCCCAGAATGGGTTTCTGAGTTGTAACTAGGGGACACTGAAATGGTACAAGATACTCATAAGAGGTAGTCATTTTGTGTTACGTCCTTTGTCAGCCTAAGTGAAAATAGCAGGGGCCATTCTATGTCCCCCTTTATCCTGCATTTGGCAGAGCCTTATCATATATCTGCATGGGTTATCAGCCACTTATTTATGTGGTAATAGAATCTCTTTTTTGTTTGTTTTGAACTAAAGGCCTCATGCATGGTAGGCAAGTATTCTAGAACTTGAGTCACATCCTGGCCCTTTTGTAGTTTAATTATTATTCATGTAGGGCCTCATGCTTTTTGTCAGGAGCCATTATCAGACCACAGTCCTCCTACCTACTGCCTCCCACATAGCTGGGACAACAAACATGTGCCATCCATGCTCAGCTTGTTGATTGAGACTTGCTAAATTTTTGACGGGGCTGGCCTTGAACTACAATCTTCCTGATGGTTGCCTCCCAAAAGTTTCTTATAAATGATAATTTAGCTACATCTTTACCCAAGGCAATATGTGATGAAGCTTTAAATCTTGACTTTAGCTCAAAAGACTTCTGTTGCTCCAAAAAGCATGCCACCTTGTTAACATAATATACTCATATTAATCAAGAACATGAGGCTGACCTATAACACTAGAAATTAAACCTATTAATTTATAATGAGAAATATAACTGTCATAGGCATGGCGATACCTGAATTACATGACTATTGAATTCTCAAGCTCCATGAGAAATGATACAATATGAAGTTTGGTGGATATTAGTTTAGAATCAGAACAAAAGATACTGGCTCAATGAATATAATAATCACAGATAACATTTATGGAGGCTTGTGTTTTATCTACTAGAACTCTAAAAAAAATTACTTTCATCTTCAATTTTCAGATGAGATGAAGACACTGAATATGGATATTGTTTCCAAAGCCCATGGCTATTAAGTGGTAAATTCAGATTTGAACCCTGGATTTGTTCTCCAAATCCAGTGTATAATTTTATATCCACAATGCAATGTGGCTAGTGTTATTGGTAGTAAAAGCAAAGACTATTTTGGACAACTGTTTTCTTTGATTTACTCTGTAAGTTTGTTTTCAAGAAAGTTAAATGTCTAGACTGTCCTCTTTCTGATGGACATTTTCTTTCTTTGTTTAGGTTGGTACCTATAGTCAAGATGTAGTCAAATCTTGCCTGCCTGGGAGGCATTCTGTGTATTTTAAGTTGCAAAGTTTGTTTTTCAACTTTTCACTATCATTCATTACATGTTTGGATTCACAGTTTTAACTCTGACAGGGCAATTTAATTTTCAGATGTGTTATGGTTTGAATATAAGATGTCTCCTACAGGCTCATGTGTTGAAGTCTTGATCTCCAGCTGATGGAACTGTTATGGGATGTGCTGGAGACATTAGGCAGTGGAGCTTAGCTAGAGAAGTACATCACTGGCATGTCCTTGGGACTGTGTCTTGTGCTGGTCCTTTCCTTTCTCTCTCTCTCTCTCTCTCTCTCTCACTCACTCTCTCTCACTCTCTTTCCTGGCTGCCATGAGGTGAGTAGTTGTGCATCACCTCATGCTCCCTGTCATGATGTCTGCCTTACTATGGCCCAAAATAAGGCCTTCCTCTTTAAATGTCTTTCTCTCAGATATTTTTCAAAGTGAGGTAAAAGTGACCAACACAAAGTGTTTCCAAAATACTTTAGCACTTAACAATAACAATGGTAATTAAATTGTGCTACAAGCTGAATTTTATCCACCCATGGGTTTGGAAAATACAATTTTTATTTGCTATCTATTTGTTGTACAAATGTAAAATGTAACCTTATGTTTAAAGCATAAATTATGAAAAACAGGTTACCCTAAGGGGAGGTCACATAAGAGAGACGGAGGGTAAAAGAAGGAAGTTAAGAAAGTGATTATGGCTGATGTACTTTCTGTTTTTTTTCTTTTTGGTGGTACTGGGTTTTGAACTCAAGGCCTCACACTTGTAGGTAGGCACTCTACCACTTGAGCCACTCTACCAGCCCCTTACTGATGTACTTTCTATACAATAAAAATATAGAATTTTTAAAACAGTTGAAGTCACCATAAAAAGGGGACTAAGGTAAAAGGAGAAAAACAGAGGGGATGACCAATTTGGGTTATGATACATGCATGCATGGACATGTCACAATGAAACACTTTAAACAAACAAAAATGCAATTTTTTTTGTTTTTACAAAACCAGAGAACAGGAAGGAAAAACAGTTCTGTGGGGTGGGTACCAATGTGAGAGGGGAGAATATAAGGAAAGGGGGTCAGAAGGTGAATATAGTGGAAATATTCTGTACATATGTATGTTAATGGAAAAATGAGACCTGTTGAAACTATTCCAGGAATGGAGGGGATAAAGGAGAAAGGTAAAGGGGGTAAATTCAACTATTATAAACTGTAAAAAAATTTTGTAAATGTCACAATGTACCCCCAGAACAAAAATAATAAAAATAAAATATAAAAAATATTTATTCCAAAATATGTCAGAATTTAAATGTTTATCCTTTCATTTTTATTACTTGAATGTTTTTCCCTTTTATCTTGCTGATTGTCACTTTTTAGTTCTACCACTTTTTAAATCCTTAGCATTTGCCAGTAAGTTTTTCAACCTTAATAAGATAACTCACCTCTCCAAAATCCATCTCAAACAAACACCAATACACAGTATTCCCTATCATATCTGATATTAAGCAACAGTATTTGTTATTCTACATGGAACCGCTGAATCTCAGATCCAGTTATCACCTCTCCCCCCACATTGTTCTTTGTTTCTATTCCTTATTAATATGATACTCCCTTGCCATCTCTACTCATTGGTATCTGAATTATATGTCTATGTCCCCTTATGGTTCATTCTAAACTTTTAAAAGAAGGCAAAAATAACCCACTCATCTTTCTTTTTTTTAATTCAGGACCACATGCTTTCTAGGTTGATGCCCTAATTGTTTTTAATTATACAAAACTCAAGGGATTTGTTGGAGAAGCATATTTGATAACATTTATGATCACTTACTATATGCAAATGGATTTGCCTATTTGTGCAGAAAATGAAGCACAGAGATTTGAGAAAATTGAAAATTGCTTCAATCTAATAAGTAGAACTTATACTCTGGTCCAGCTATATTTTTTATGAGCAAATTGTTCATATGAATAGGTGGTAAGATGAACTGAATTAGAATGGGCTATTGGTTCTTTTTTGCTAAACCTGTCAAAATATATAACATTGATGTACCTTAAGAGTATCCAGCCATTTACAAAATGCATGGAATAATTCCATGAAAGACTCCTGCTCCACAAGAATTTAATGTATTTTACTTTATGGTTAGAACACAGAATCTGCAGCCCATATGCTCAAATATAAAACACTCTTAGCATTTTTGGTCTATGAAAACATGTCTATACCTTCTGGAACAGCTGGGGAAAAACTATGAACCTGAAACAAGTGAAGGAATGGGCATCCAACAAGTACCTTCAAATCAGAGGTACTCTAAAAATTAGCTCTTGGAAATCAAGAAATAATAGAATCATTGATTCATCATTCACAGCTCTTTAGATAAAGTTTTCATTACATTCAAAAGTCAAAGTAATATCCAGACACTCGATACCCTTGCATACAAATGTCATCTGCATTTCAGCTTCTTAGTAAAATTTAAAACTAATGTAAAGAATGTAATAATGTAATAATGTAAAGAATACAAAGTTGTCAAAAGGAGGAAAATCTTTGGTAGTGTGGGCATAGTGTGTGCAAAATGAAGAGTGGGAACTGAAAATATTTCAGACCAGAGATGGATAGGAAAGTGGATTGGGCAGGACAGTTCATTAGACAGAAGTAATAGCAGAGCCAATGTCAGACACCTAGCACAGAGGCCCTACAAGATCCATTACCAAGCTCCCATCATGAAATGTATTGTCATCTAGATTGTACAAAATTTTAAGCTGAAAGTAGCATAGCTAAAGTAGAAAACTAATGCAGTAGCAGGACAACCCATCCCCTCAGATAGAATCCTACTTTTTTTTAATGTGGTCTTTTCTGGGTCATGAATATGTCACACGGTAGGGAAAGGAATAGGGTGAAAAGAGTCAAACAGCAGCAAATGCTGTGTATTTTCAGTCTTCTTGGCATTCAGGTTCTAGAAACTCCAGTCCAGCTCTCCAACTTGTGGAAGTGCTAAGGCTGAGTTCCATGAAAATTTGGAGAGAAAAGTCAGATGGGGTGGCAGAAAAACTCAGATTGGAGTTTCAGACACAAATCAAATTAGTTGTGATCAGGAGCAATCAGTCTCAGTTCCAATAGAGAATGAAATATATATATACATTTATTTATTTATCAAAACAAACACTAGGATCCCAGTTGTATCTTTCTGTTGTTGTAGGTATCAGGGGTTACTACAAGATATAAGTATCTTGACTTTAGAGTAACTAATGAGCTCTAAACCCCACTTTTGTAAGGTCAGGGTATATGTTAAGCTATCTGACTTGGTACTCACAAATTTTGACATTACATGTTAATTCCATTATTGAAAATATTCTTTAAGCAATTGCAATGAGACAAACCATATCTGCTATAGTCTGGATCTTAAATGTTTCACAAAGGCCCATGTGTTAAAGAACGGGTGAGCAAAGTGGCAGCATGGGAGGTGGTAGAACCTTTAAGAGGTGAGGTCTAGTGTGAGAACTTTATGTCATTTTAGCTCATGCTCTGGATAGACATGGCCCCTTTCTCTCCCTCTCCCTCCTCTCTCTCCCTCCTTTTTCTCCCCTCTTCTCTCTCCCTCTCCCTCTTCTCTCTCCCCTTATCTCTCTCCCTGTCCCTCCTCTCTCTCCCTTTCTCTCCCTCTCTCTCCCTGTCCCTCCTCTCTCTCTCTCTCTTTCTCTCTCTCTCTCTCCCCTCCCAGATCATGAGGGAGGTAAGCAGACTTGCTCTTCCCCACCCTCCCACCGTAACGTGTTTCCTCATCACCAGCCCAAAGCAACAAGGGCAACTAATCATGGACTGGAACTTCTAAAACTGTGAGACAAAATAACCAGTTTCTCACAATGAGCTGCTTATCTTGGATGTTTGCTATAGTAATGGTAAGTTGACTAACACACTATCAAGAAACATGAAGTGCTATGGAAACCAGAATGATAAAGAACTCACAGTTTAATGGGGAGATGTATAAACCATAAGTTGTAGTGTAGTATTCTAGGTACTAGGAAAAGACAGAGGGAGGTAAAATGTTCATGTAGAATATTTAAGTTGAAAATTTAATGGATCCCAAGTTAAAACAGCAAAGGGGAGAGGGTATGACTCTTGAAGAGGGGAGGAATATTTCAGACAGAAGGAATTTAATGCACAAAGACTCTGGTGATGAGATAGTGCGGTAAGTTTGAGCAACTGCAAAGAGTTCAGGTTGCCTGGCAATGAAAAGAAGGAGATAGAGTGGTAAGAGAGCAGGTGAGGACTGGAGCAGCAGAGTCTCTGCCCCTAGATAAGCAAGGGTGATGGCTCAGAAATTCAAAACCAGTTAGTTAAGTAAGTCACAAGTCTAAATGTGTTGCCAAGCAAGACTTTGAAGAATAAAACAGGTATAATGTTCTGAGTGGGAAATTTGGTGTGAAAAAATGAGAGCTGCTCGGGGCAATCACTGACAACAGAGTGAATCAACTGTGCAACCCCATATGGAGTCCTCCCATGGGCAGACTATTTTCTGCTTACAAACTTGAGATAACTTTCAGCACATCTTGATGTATTCGAAAAGAAAACCTACAAGGTAAATTGTATAGAAAAGTTAGTGAGAGAAGGCAGAAGGTTTATATCACAAGTCACACTGTACTCCAAAAATGCCCAGGTTTCTCCTCTTGATTGTTTGATACAAAGTATCTCCCTCCCTGCATGCTTGTCCTATTCTCTCCCTTTCCTGAGGCTAACATCAACTTTCTCTCAACTCCTCATTCTCAAGGACCAGCTGACAAAGGAACCCTGTGGATGTCTACTCATCAGAGGGGTTTATCAAGGCCATCAAAAATTGAGTCTCTCCTTTGGAGAAACTGCTATGTCACCTGCTAAGGAAAACAATGATAACTTCATAATGTTAGTCAGTCCTTTTCTTTCAATCCTATATCACCACATCTTTACTGTTTTAGTCCCATCAGAACACAAATACTTTATTATCTGTAGGATTTTTAAATATATTTTCCCTTGACATTAATTCCCCTGCCATTCGTAATATCATTTCTCTACTTTCTTTCATA
This sequence comes from Castor canadensis, assembly GCF_047511655.1. NCBI lineage: Eukaryota > Metazoa > Chordata > Mammalia > Rodentia > Castoridae > Castor > Castor canadensis. Next base: position 60,533,112 of record NC_133386.1, read on the forward strand.
GGAAAGTTTCTAGATAGAGTTGTCTTTTTTCACAGTCTGATACCTTGCCTACCATCTTAGTCCAGGCTTCTAAAAAAAGTAGATCGGGTGGTTTATAAACAGCAGAAACTTATTTCTCACAATTCTGGAGGCTGAAACTCTGAGAAGGGTACCAGCATGGTTGAGCTGTGGTGAGGGCTTTCTTGTATCCTCACAAGACTGAAGGAGAGTAAACTAGCTCTCTGGCCTCTATTTGTACAACGTTAACCCTTTGTAGAGATCATTTCTCATGATCTATTTAAATCTGAGTGGTCTCTTTTCTAAAATGCAACACATTAGGATGAGAGTGCATATAAATTTGGGGAACACAAAGTTCAGTCCAATGCACCTCTCATTCTCATTTAATTTCATTCTAATCAGGTTTTTGCTTTCATCACTCTACTGAAACTACAGTTGCCCTGATTACCAATGAACCTTGGTTGGTAAGTACCATGGTCAAGTTTCAGCCTTCATTTTACTTGACAGCAATATTATTTACTGCTTCTTTGATATGATTTATTCACTTGACTTCTAGGATACCTCATGTTCTTGATTTGCCTCTTACCATATAGACAATTTCTCCTCATTTCCCAGATTTCTTTATTTAGACTCCCATGGTGACCTTATCCAGTTTGATGACATTTATATCATTCTCAAGTGAATATTCCAGCTCAGACCTTACTGGATTTCTAGACTCCTTTTTCCATGTAGATGCTCAGTACATCAAATCTACATTGGGATATTAATAGGATTCCCCAATTTAATACATGCAAAGCCAACCTCTTTGCTCCTATCATAATCTCCATGGTTAGTTAATGGCAACTCCAATTTCTCTAGTCCTTTGCCTGGAATGATCATGTCCTATTTATCCACATGGCTTCCTCTCTTAATCCACACTGATCACCCTATTTAAATTTGTAGTCCTTTCCTTTATACTCATTGCTGTATTTTTTTTCTGTTGTACTTAACCACCTTTTAACATATTCTATAGCTTATATACTTGTAACACTGATTTGTTATTCTCTGTCTTCCTCTGTTAGAATATAAACTCCATGTTGGGAGGGATTTCTGCCTGAGTAATTCTTGGCTATATCACAGGTAATTAGAGAGTATCAGAGTATCTAGCATGAGGTAGATGTTCAGATACATTTGTTGAATGAATGAATGACATGACATGATCTTTAATCTTGAGACACTTGCAGACCATTTGGGGAAATAAATTATATGTTAAAAAAAAAAAGAATGTCTGCCAGTATGAGACAGAATGTGCCCAGTGATAGGTGAGTAGTTCTGAAGCATTGTTTTTTTCTAAGGATTCAGAAGACTGGGCTCAATTTGAATAATTCATTCTGGGGGAAAATTGATCATAATCTAGGGAAGTGAAGATGGAAGTAAAACATTTTAGATGACAGCAATTTAAGGCCTCAATGCCATTTCAATTCTAAATTTAAAAGAAAGCTATTTGTTGCCAAAAAGTATATAAAAAAGATTTTATTCCAACTGGAATTCTCTCTCCTCTTTGTCTGTAGAAGTGCAAAACAATGCTCTGCTAATAGATTTTTTGGTTAATGCACATGTGAAGGCTGTTACTAGGTGCTGGGGGAGAGAAAAAGAAATCTATCTGTAAGCCCCATTTCAAATCAGATATTTTTTTCAAGTCAGTTAACTGCAAAGTAAAAGGGGAGGGAAATAAAATAGTTACTTAGAAACAAAAGAAAAAATAAAAGTGGGCGAAAGGAAAAGCTTTTAGCAAATGTGAAAAAAAAATCATGCTGGCACTGATGATGGGCCACTTAGGAGTGATTATTTCTAATGGAGCAAGGAGGGGAGGCCGGTGCTGTGAGGTGCAGGTTGCAGCCTCTTCAAAGAGACCCTGGGCTTGCTGACTGTCACAGGATCTTGGAGACTGGACTGATTTTTTGCTAGTACAATCCACCCCTCCATCATCTGTCCCTGGGCTATGCCCAGGAAAAAGCTGAAAAAGCTTTGGGTTTAGCGTCTCTTTGTCTGCTGAGAAATTTTTGACAGGGATGTTTTGGGCTAAACTGAAAAGGTAGTGGATAATTTTTTCTTTGCCCCTTGAATCCCCTTGCTGTCCATTCCCTCTCGTTGGTGACCCTTCTGGCGCTTCAGAAACCAAGTGAATTGCATGCTTTCACCTCTCCCTCCATCCAGACAGCAAAAGATAAGTATCTGGTCATTTGGATTGACAGACATACTAATGGCTTTCTAATATGCTTCCTCTCTAGAGGTTATTAGTATTTTCAATATTTTCAGTTGTGGTCTAAAAACTTTTATCTGCTTTAGAGGGTGGGTTCAAGTACCTGAATTGATTCTGTGAAAGGGCCATTTTGCTTTCAGATTGGGCTATTTCAAAGAACTAGTACAAGAGGACTGATTGGCATCAACTGAGACACTCTTGGAAGAACCAGAAACAGCAAAGGGGCTATTCTGGCTTTTTCTGCTTTCATCTGCAGCCTAAATTCACGATTTCTGCTCAGATCTAGTACTGAAGACCCCATGCCTTGTACCATGTACCCTTTTGCACAGTCTTTCCTTTTGAAATAACCTCTTCTCCCTCCCTTCCTCAGTCACATGCTGTCAACTATCAGTGGACTCAGGACCATACTCTGGGCTTTCTCTATTCTTGGTTGATACCTGCTCTGATTTCCCTGACCCTGCCTTGAAGTACAGTAACCTTGCTGGAGACTTGAACATTTTGTAAAATCAGTTTTCTGTTTGCTTTAAATCTTAAATGTCCAAGCACATCATGGGAAATGCAATCACAGAACACAGGAACAAAACTAAGTATAGCTAATAACTGTATATGGATGGGAGTCATCTATGAGAGTTGGACTGGTTATCAAACTAATAAATATCTCTCTGGTGTAGTAAATATAGGTCATTGCCTGTGAATAAATGGTCATTTAATATTTTAGATGTAACCTCAACCTCCTATGGTAGAATAGGTAAGGCAGAGACTTCAGATTGAGCCACCGATAGATTCCAAGTCCTGTGAGACCCTGGGCAAGTTAGAGGACTCCTTTGATGTTCTCTGCTATTTATCTATGCTTTCTGCAAGGATTAAATAAGAATACAGAAATAAAATATGTAATAGTTTCTGGAGCTACAATTACATCATGTAAGTACTTTTCTGTTTTTATACAAACCCCTAAACTTTCTTCTTATAGGGAAAGGAGAGAAAAAAGTAGTAGATAGATGTTTCTTGAAAGAGAATAGTTCTAGCAATTATTCACAAAATTTGGTCTATTCTACAATTACTTAACAATAGAAATATTTTAAAAATTAAATTATCATTATCTCAAAAAGTAACACATAGAATCATAGGTAGATAAGCAGTTTTTATAGCTTGGAACTCAGGCTTTAATTTATAATATAAACATATCTTCTTTTGCATAATGAACAGTAAATTACATGGTTCATGGTATTTGGGTCATACCCTTAAAAAACTGAGTTTCATAGCCAATTTTCATATCTATTTCTCAGAGGAAGAAAAAAAGCAAGTGAAATATTTCTATACAGTCATGGGGTAACCAGGCTTACATTTGTGGTTTCTGCTTTTCTAACAGAATACAAGAGTAGACCTCAAAGAATGTGGGTTAATAAATAGTTTATGTGATCTTTGGTCTAATTTAAATCTTAAATGTACATTTATTTTTCTGTCCCCAGGTGTTTAGCAGGTGACTAAAAATGTTTATGTGACCAGAGAGTATAGTCACTTCTTATTTCAATTCTAAGTTATAGAAAGATTTCTAAGCCCAAGCACATCCAAAGTTGTAGCCTATCTTTACTGCAAATATGCAACATATTGATTTAATAAACAATGATTAGGAATATACTCCAAGAAGCCACTGGTTTTCCATTATGGGCAATATTGTCTCCAGTGGTCATTTAACAATATCTGGAGATATTCTTCACAGTCACAAACTAGGGTTGGGGTTTGCTACTAACATCTAACTGCTAAAGGTCAGGAATGCTGTTATACAACTTACAAAACACAGAATGGCCCCTACAACAAGGAATTATCTAAGCCCACTGCAAAATAGTACCAAGCTTGAGAAACTCTGATCTAAGCCATGGATATTTCAGACTAACACTTTGCACATCATAGTGATATATAATGTTGCTTCCTATTAAAGTTGGGTGCTTTATCTACTAGTTCCTAAGATGTGTGTTCAGCCATTTAGGTACATTTTCCATGATTGAACTTTACTTTGCCTGTCCCTTTACAATATGGCAGAGACTATTCATCCTTAAGTAAAAAAAAAATGACTGAGTGAGTTGGATTAGGAGCATAATGTATCCTTTTTACAGTGACAGTAGGCTGCTTCAGATATAATTTTTATCCTCTGAAGAGCTGGAGATACTATATACCACTTACTCATCTCTGTTTATCTCCTATTTTTGTTTGTCTGGCTGTAGTTTCTTATGTCTCATAAAACAAAACTTGGCTTAAAGTGCTCTTCTTATAGCACTTGAGAAAACTTTGGTTCATAAAAACACATGCAGTGCAAAAGTTGTAAAACCACATCAAGTTATTACTCCCATTTAATGCTTTTCAAGTGCCTTCACATTTTGCTATTTCAAGTCAATTATATCAGAACTCCACCTAGAAGAAATATGCACTGACAGGTTGGACTCTGGGCTCTGTTTAGCATCAACTGCTGTCCTGTGCAAATAGAAACTTTTTGTTGTTATTATTCCTCAGTTCTTTTTTTTTTTTTAATTTGTGATATAGAGTTGTGGTGAAGAATGTGAGTGTTGGATTCAACATTTTGGGTTCAAATCCTGATTGTGACATTTGCTAATACTTGGAAAAGTTTCTTAATGTCTTGAAGACTCAAATCTTACATTTATTTATATGGAAGCACTACAGATAAATGAAGAATACAGACTAAATGTTTCAACTATAACCTATAACTAGCATGCAAACAATAGTCATGAGGATTTATTAATATTTATAGCTCATGAATTATATCTGTTTCCCACCTTTCTTCTCTATTTTAATATTTTTTGAGATAATTTCCTTTCCAAATATTTCTGTCCTCTCCTTTTCAACTACTCCTAGTTGAAGGTTAAAAATTTTAAGTTGATCTTAAATTTTTTTGACCTTCTGACAAAGATAGAAATGTAGCAGCTTTACTTTTTCTTAAAAGCAGGAAATTAATGTATTCCACTGTAAAAATTTGAAGTCATTTTCAAATTTCTGTGGTAATATCTTTTGCAAATCTTAAAAAGGAAGGGGCAGAATTTTACAGCAATTTTGCAGTTCTAGAATAAAGCTGTTTGATATGTTATTCTTACTGTATTTGTTTTTGTTTTTTGTTTTTTCTGGAGTAGTTGAAGTAAACACAAATGCATATACATATATATGTATATGCATCAATCATAATATATATATAAAGTACAAAATTTGATTAGTTTTAACATCATGAAATCATCACCACGGTCAAGATAACAACCACTTCAATCACTAATTAAGACTTTTTGCACCTTTATAATTATGCTTTTACTTTATCAGAATACCAGAAGGCAAGAATTAACTAGGTTTATATCAATAAAAATAAGTCTTATATTGTCTTAATTAGACATGCAGGATTATAATTAAATCACTAAGAAGATAAAAATCTTTTCTTTTAAAATCTAAGTGAGGGATATAGTTGTGTTAAATTATCAGTTCTTGGACACAGAATTACATAATATTTACTAATTTAATTCATCAACAAATATGCATTATTAGTGCATAGGTGACAGGATTATAAAAATATCAACTTGTAACAGTAGTTCTATAATGAAAATTTTTCAGCTAATTGGATGCGATCACGTATTTTTAAGGAACAAAAAAGATACTCTATATACTTGCTTAAGGGAGGTGAGGAACTTTTACATTATACTTTAGTTTTGTTAAACAAAAATGGCTTCTATCTTAAAGGTATCGAATATTTTTAAACTTCAATAATCAATCTTTAGAAATACAAAATAGCAACTTTAGGCTTTATTGTTTCTCTTATAAGGTTCTACTTATTTTACAGACCTTGTCTCCTGTGAGTTTAAAAACATTCTCTTATGTATCATGTTTTCCCATCTGAGGGAGAAATTAATGATAACCAGTTGACACATTTGGGAATCTAAAACTAAAGTCTTATGATTACTAGCTGGGTCAAAACACAGCTATTGTCAGGAAAGCTAATATCTTGAAAGAAAAGGTAGGAGGAAGAGAGGAAGGGAGGGGGAGAGAGAGAGACAATACATGTCTTTAGCAGAGTGCTTATGTGTCATAAGTTCATAATTGACAAGATGAATTAAAGGGCTATGTAACAACAAACAATTTAACAAGTAAACATCAAAATGTTTAAAGACTTTTGAGTAAGATTATGATTGATTTAAAATTTTTCTTTTCTATGTTATTAATGCTTTCTACAATTATGTCAGGTATTGGCAAGGATATGGAAAAATTGGAACATTTATGTACCCTTGGTGGGAATGTAAAATGGCACATCCATTATGAAAAACTATATGTAGCTCCTTTAAGAATTAAGGTTAAAATTACCATGTGATCCAGAAATTACACTTTTGGTATATATCTAGAAAGAATTGCAAATAGAGACTCAAAGAAGTAGTTGTACACTGGTGTCTCAGCACCATTATTCAAAATAGCCAAAGACAGAAGCAACCCAAGTGTTCTTAGATGGATGGATCGGTAAGTAATATGTCATAAATATAATGGAAGTATTTAGCCTTAAATGGAAAGAAATTCTGGGACATGGTATGAAACAGATGAACCTTGAGGAATTAATTTGAAATTAAATAAGTCAGCACAAAAATACAAAGACTGTATGATTTAATTTATATGAAGTATCTAGAGTATGAAATTCCTAGAATCATGAAGTAGAATGGCAGTTTCCAGGGACTAGGAACGGGGAGGAAAGATGAATTATTTAATGGTTTTAGTTTTTCAGTATGAAAAAGTTCTGGAAATTGGTGGCACACAATGTGAATATATTTAACACCATTGAAATGTGCATGTAAAACTGGTTAAGATGATAAATTTAGTTATGTGCATTTTACCACAATCATAATTTTTTAAAAATCTTAGTACATAGTATAGTGTTGCTATACACGTTAGAAGACAAATACAATTATATTTTGAAGAAACTTTTAAGTCTATTCTATTGGTCTATTCTAAATGAATGACCAATAGAATTACAAATAATGTTGTCAGTGCTAATTGAGTTTTTGGTTTTTTTTAGCCTGTTGTGTTTTCTGAAATAGTAAAGCATTTGCAAAAGTGTAAGTGTTAAGAAGGAAGGTGTATCACGTGACATAATTCACTGTGTATATCCTAATTTAGATTTACTCTATTGAGAGAAAGAGAAAGACTTTCAAGAATTATTGTTTAATAGCAGAGAAAAATCAGTCTGTGACTTGCTGGTTTGACAATAGCCTGTGTGAATATTCTTTGAGCTTTGCTTAGGCTGATAGTCCTTTGTTGATAGTGTAAAACTAAGGCTTAGGCAATATTGGAAAACTACTTATATATATTTTTTTAACATACAAAGACTACAAGTATCTTTGTCATATTATTTCTTAACTAATGTATCGTAGGTGCTGTCATCTTTAAGAATAGATTTTTGACTCCAGCTACTCAGAGAGCAGGGATTGAGAGAAACATGGTTCTAGGCCAACTTAGGCAAAAAGTTAGTGAGCCTCCAACTCAACCACCAAGTTGGGCATGGTGCATTTATGTAATCCCAGCTATGTGGAAGGCAATGGTAGGAGGATCTCAGTCCCAGACAGGCTCCAGGCAAAAACTCCAGCCCTAGTTTAAAACATTGATCTTGTCCCTTGGCTGAGTTTCCAATGGCATCTGATGATATTGTTTTAAAAATTGCATCATTTGGGGCAAGTGAACTAAACAGAACTTTCTCAAAAGAAGAAATTCAAATGGCCAGAAAACACATGAAAAAATGCTCACCATCTCTAGCAATAAAGGAAATGCAAATTAAAACCACACTAAGATTCCACCTCACCCCTGTTAGAATAAACATCATTAGCAACAGCACGAACAACAGGTGTTGGCGAGGATGCGGGGAAAAAGGAACCCTCTTACACTGTTGGTGGGAATGTAAACTAGTACAACCATTCTGGAAAAAAATTTGGAGGCTACTTAAAACACTAAACATTGATCTACCATTTGATCCAGCAATACCACTCTTGGGGGTATATCCAAAAGACTGTGACACAGGTTACTCCAGAGGCACCCATGTTTATTGCGGCACTATTCACAATAGCCAAGTTATGGAAACAGCCAAGATGCCCCAACACTGACGAATGGATTAAGAAAATGTGGTATCTATACACAATGGAATTTTATGCAGCCATGAAGAAGAATGAAATGTTATCATTTGCTGGTAAATGGATGGAATTGGAGAACATCATTCCGAATGAGGTTAGCCTAGCCCAAAAGACCAAAAATCATATGTTCTCCCTCATATGCAGACATTAGATCAAGGGCAAACACAACAAGAGGATTGGACTTTGAGCACATGATAAAAGTGAGAGCACACAAGGGAGGGGTGAGGATAGGTAAGACACCTAAAAAATTAGCTAACATTTATTGCCCTTAACACAGAGAAACTAAAGCAGATACCTTAAAAGCAACTGAGGCCAATAGGAAAAGGGGAGCAGGAACTAGAGAAAAGGTTAGATCAAAAAGAATTAACCTAGAAGGCAATACACATGTGCAGGAAATTAATGTGAGTCAACTCTCTGTATAGCTCTCCTTATCTCAACCAGGAACACTTGTTCCTTCCTATTATTGCCCATACTGTCTCTTCAACAAAATTAGAGATAAGGGCAAAATAGTTTATGCTGGGTATTGAGGGGGTGAGGGGGAGAGAGAGGGGGTGGAGTGAGTGGTAAGGGAGGGGGTGGGGGCAGGGGGGAGAAATGACCCAAGCCTTGTATGCACATATGAATAATAAAACAATAAAAAAATGCATCATTTGTATTTCCTAGTCTCTCAGTATGACAGTAAGATAGTTCTCTGACCTTCAGTCTTATTTTAGGAATAGGAATTATAGTTTGTCATTTTTATTGTGTAATTAATAAGGTAATTAAGAACTTGTGTTAAGATTTCAAGGTTGACTTAATTTGCTTTCTTTAATGCCAAGCCAATTATTTCAATTGGATCAAAAGTTCATTGTGAAAATGGAAAGGGAAATTTTTTAAATGCTTAATTAGCATATCAGAATCGTTGCCTGCATAATTAGTACTTTTTGGAAATTTTTAAAAAGTTAAATTGAAAAGTAAAACCATTTATATTTTTTATTAAATGAACACAAAATATTAAATCAATGCAAGATTGTTCTGAATATTTTAGATTTACTTCTGGCTATTTTTTTGCTGTTCTTCTCCCACATGAAAGTTAGTGCAAAACTATTTAAAAACACTCTAAGGACAAGAATATTTGACAGAATTGACATGATTTAGTATGGAAGTTCAGGTAACTGAAATAAGTGATGTTGAAAAGTAATTGATGATTTTGTCAATGTGAAATCACTATCAAATCATTCTCGGTTCGATTTAGAATCTTAAAGTGTTTTAAAAATGATGCTTTGTTTATTATATTGACAGGCTTGACTTATTATCAATAATTAGTCAAGATAAGATTAATTTTTTTGGTAGCATTGGGGGTTTTGACCTTAGGGCCTTGTGCTTGCTAGGCAAGCATTCTTTAACAGTTGAACCAAGCCTCAAACTTATTTTTTCATTTTAAGTTTTTCTTTAGTTTATTCTTTAGGTAGGGTTACACATTTTTTCCTTGGAGCTGGCTTGGACTCATCTTCATCCAAGCTGGAGACTACAAGCATGCACTACCACGCCTATTGTAAAGATCATTGGTTATTAAAGTATGGTTGCTAGACGAGTGCATCATGATCACCTGGGAACTTAGAAAAAATTATTAGGCCTCACCCTATACCTGCTAAATTACAAACTGTAGTAAGAAATGTTTTACAGCCTTTCTAATTATTTTAATGCATACTGGAGTTTGAGAAATACTAGACTCAGTTATGTTATAGCTAAAATAACCCCTTCCACCAAATCACTGCTGCAGATGCAGAAAATTCTCCAGGGTACCTACCTTCAATATTTTGTCTCAGTATTTTAGGAGACTTTGAACCTAATGAAAAATTGTTATAGCCAAGATGAAGGGAGCTAGAGATATAAGAGCCCAAATTAAATGTTTCTACATGGAAGTAAGCAACACCAGTCATTGCAGTTGATTGACTAAAATAATGCACTTGATCACACTTAAATTTAAGTATTAAGGAGTTTCAACCAAAGGAAGACCAGAAATAGAGACAGATATCGGGAAACTCTGGCAATGCCTACTACAATTAGCCATGTTTTCTGTTACAAACTCAGACCCCTGTATATAACTGTAGGGTTGCTGAATCATAGAGGCTGGCTTAGGAATCTCTAGTTTTAACAGGAGCCCATGCAATCCCATTCCTTGATATGAAATTAATTTAAGAAGTAGTGCAATGGATTTTAATTTTATTGTATGTTAATTAATGTTTTATTTTATCAAAAGGGAGACTTCTGGTTTACAGAAATGCAAGTATTTACAAATAGTAAAATAAGATCTTTGGTTATGATATGGGAGTAAAGAGAAGTGCATTATTATTATTAGATTTTGCTAGTCAAGGATCTGTTTATAACAAGACAGATTTATCATGAATTTAAAATACTCATGCAAAAGTTATTTTATGAGTTACTTTTTGAAGCAATATCTCCGAGTATGCCGTCTCCTTCACAACTCAACAGCAAAAAAAGTCAAATCAAATAATCCAATTTTAAAAGATGCTAATGATCTCAACAGACCTTTCTCAAAAGAAAATATACAAATGGTCAATAATTATATGAAAAAAGTTGCTCATTACCATTAATCATTTCAGAAATGCAAATTAAGATCACAATAGAATGTCTACTATCAAAAAGCCCCAAAACTCAAATGCTGGTGAGGAAACAGAGAAATGGGAATTTTTACACATTGTTGGCAGGAATGTTAATTAGTACTGTCATCATGGAGAATCATGCAGCAGTTCCTCAGAGAAGCAAAACTAGAACTACAGATTCTCAGTGTCATGGTGAAGGCGTGGTATTCACAGCATTCAGGAGGCTGAGGCAGGAAGATCTTGAGTTTCAGGTCAACCAAGGCTACACAGGAAGATGTTGTCTCAAATAATAAAGTAAAATAAAATAAAAATGGGACTACCATATGATCTAGCAATTGCACTACTGGGTGTGTAGCCAAATGAAGGAAATTAGTATTTCATACACTTCCATGTTTATTGCCGCACAATTCACAATAAGCAAGATATGTCTATCAATAGAAGAATAGGTGAAGAAAATGAGACATATATGAATATTCAGTCATAAGAAAGAATAGAACCTGGAGGACATTGTGTTATGTGAAATAAGTCAGCACAGAAAGACAAATACCAAATGCTCTGACTTATATGTAGAAGCTAAAAAAGCTGTACCCAAAGAAGTACGGAATAAAATAGTGGCTGCCAGAGACTGGGAAGAGTGGTGAAGAGGAAGATAGAAGTTAGGTAACCAGTGCAATATTAAAGTTAGATAGAAAGAATAAGGTCTAGCCTTCTGAATAGTAAGGTGAGCATAGTTAACAATAATTCATTGTATATTTCAAAATACCTAGGAGAAAAGATTTTAAACATTCTCATTGCAAAGAAATGATACCTGTTTGAGGTGATGGATATAAATTATACTGATTTGATCCTTGCATGTTGCATACATGTACCAAAATATCATACCATATACAATAAATATGAAAAATTATTGTGTCATTCAAAAATAAAAAATGGACAAATTCTGAAATAATGATTGACAATTAACTTATGTGGAATTTTCATTTTCATTCTTCCTTGGCTTCTCAAAATTTCCAAATCTTATATAATTTTTGTCCCCAAATATACTTTAGATGTCTTATGTTTAAAACAAGATGCACTTTACACAAATTTTAGCAACAAATATTATGTTCCAGAAAATACAAAAGTATTTCAGAAGGATAGTTACATTAACCTGATTTACCAAGAGATTTTAATCTGGTTTTTAAAAATGTTTCTTATATTCAATCAATTATTTTAACTCAAATATTCAAAAATGATCTATTACATCTCAAAGATGTGAATATATGGTGGATTTATTTTTGTTACCTAAAATTTGATTGCTATTAAAAATGAATAACAATGAAGTTATCAGAGGTCAATGTTGTAGATCATAATCAATACCTTTTAACTAACATAAAAGTGAAAATAATATATGAGCAAGCTTTACAATGAACAACTTTCAAGAAATGACATTGCTTCACAAAAACAAGAATGCAAAATATAAGTATGAAATCATATATCTACATATGAAAAAATGACAGATGTCACAATATTTCTCCCCCAGTGTTTAGAGTTTCGAAAGCCCTTTCTCCAAACTAAAAAGTACTGATTTGTCTCAAAATTCTTGATCTCTTTCCTCTTTGTTATTTTTTGCCTCCTTGCCTTTTTTCTGAAACACTTGTTTCAGATGTCCGCATGAACTATTTCCTTAGCTTATTCTAGTCTTAGTTAAATGTCACCTTCTAAGAAAGGTCTTTTCTGACAACTCTCCTTAATATTGCAGTATATTCTCCCCTACATCCTGTCTACTTCTCCCCTGCTTTACTTTTCACCAAACATTAATTACATTGGATATTATGGAATATACATATTTGTTCTGTTATTCTCAAACTTTTGTCTGTTTTGCTCATTCTTATATCTCTAGTACAGAGAACAGTGCTGTGTCACATGGTAGATACTTAATAATTTTTTGTAGGATAAAGAAATAAATGAAAAAATAAATAAATAGATGAGTAAATTATACCATGTTCAGAGCTCACATGCCCAGGAAAGCATCTCCCCTGATAAGTGGGTTATATGAATACACTGAAAATAAGGCTTAACACAGAATGATGATGAACTATGTTATAAACTAACCTGCTTCTGCATCATACACAATAAGAATAGATTTATTAAATCACACAAGTAGGAGTCAGGGAAAAATATTTCACAAGACGATTTTGAAGTGCATCTTGAAGGTGAGGAATAAGTCACCAAAAGAGAAGGGCATATGAGGCAGAGAGAACAATTTATGCAAAGACACTGAACAAGCAGAGCATCTGGGTTACTCAAGAAAAGCCATATTACAAGTATTAAAAGAAGGAATATAAGGAATATAAGGAACCCTCCAATGATGGAGGGTCAGCATGTCATTCTTCCAAGAACTGGGGAGCAAATGAACAGCTTTAAGTCTGGGAATAACATCATTGGACTGTCATTTCAAAAAAGACCATTTTGTCTGGTCAGATAGATGAGCTTCAATAGGGAAGTTAGGACATGATTCAGAGAGTAATGATAAGGATGTTAAGACTGTGGGGATGGAGGAGGGGGAGAAAATTTGAGAAATCTGAAATAATAATAGAAGTATTAGAGATCATTTGGAAATGGAGGATAAGACCTATTAAGAATCTTGAATTATAATTAGGGATCAGGCTGAAACCATTTCATAAACAGGAAAATTCAAGAGAAAAAGCAAGTTTTGGGGTAAATTCTGTCTTTTGTCAAGTGGAGTAAGATGTGTTTATGAGACATTCAAATAAAGACGACCAGTGGGTGGCTGGATCTATGAGTATGGGGTTCTGCAAAGAGATGGAAGTGTACATTGGTGAATCTACAGTGTACAGGCAGAGGGTCAGATGAAAGGTTTTACAGAGAGTATGGTGATCAAGTGAGAAAACAAAAAGACTGGGAATAAACCACTGAGTAACACAACTATTTAAAGTACAGAAAAACAGAGAAGTTTAAGAGTATGAGAATGGGAAAAAAAGGCTGAAAAGGGGTCAAAGAGGAGACAATGAAGACTCAAGAGGCCAAAACAGGAGAGTTTTATTTTTCCCTGGAAGGAAGAAGTCAAAAGAGTGGGTGCTTCAAAGAGATCATAGTGTACTTTTCTTCTGACTCTGCTGCCTAGAGAGGAAGACAGACAAGAGCAATAAAGGGTAGGGAGTAAGTACCTGCCAATATGCATATGCCGATATGCATAAATGTGGGAAAATTTAAATTGAGGGAAACTGGCAGTGTCTAACCATTTTCTGAAATTTTTCTTCTCATTTCATGTTAGCATTTTCTTTTTCATCAAAGGCAAATATTGTTGATATTTGGTATAAAATCTGACCCCTATAATTTCTTTAGACTAAAGTATATATTTATTTCACCATCTGCAGAAATATGAATTGTGTTACTATTATGGATTAGAAATTTATTTTTGTATTTTAGTGTTGACATATATTTTAAGATTGAAAGCATAGAGAATTAATTAGTCCTATGTTTATATTTACAAATATTTGCTATCATCTAATAAGAATTCAATAAATAGTATTTTAAATAGGCTTATGCTTGTTTAAGTAGGAGCAAACAAGCCAAGTTCAAACATAACCAACTTTGTGGAAACACTACTATACCAAGCTATGTAATCAACTATATCCAAACAATTAGGTTTAACTTGTAACTGCTAATTGAATTTGCACTTGAAATTAGCAAACGCAGCACTTGAAGCTTTGTACTTAAAATGTACAGCATATAATCATCTTAGGCCCAAATTACCCCACTTTCTGAATAAAAATGAAATTATTTTGTTCTATGTTTTGCAATTACAAAAACAGTTATATTATTCAAAATTAGTATATTCCAGGAATATTTATTTTCAACTTTACTGAAATTGAACTTACTTTATTTTACCCTACTTAAATATAGTTTCTAGATAAAGTAAAATTCATTCTTCACTATTAATTGGCTTTACATTTTATTAAACTAAATACAAAAGCACACATGACATATATAGAACACAGTATATAAATATATTCCTCCCCAATTAATAAAGTTAATGAAATATTTTTATTTTTTCTGAAAATAAAGTCATTGGACTTTTTTCTGTAAAGCTCAAATTGTTAAATATTCAAATTCATAAAAATAATCACTAAATTCCCATCACTAACTAAAAGAGTTAACATTCTCTCCCCTCAATTCTCTTTTCAAATTTAATTTTATGACAATAAAAAGCTTGTATGGGAGGAATCAATCCACACTGCATTTAAAAAATTACTTTATATGAATTATAGAGACTGAATTATTGAAATGCATAACTGAAAAAGAAAGTCTAGTTTGAATACTGTTAGTAATAATCCACATGAAAGATGATGCCGATTTTGACCTAAGATGTGGCACAATATGGAAGAAATAAATAGAGTTGAGAGATCAGAAGGGGATAGAATTGATGATCTGTAGGATCATCAATCATGATTGTGGAACCCACATAAGGAAAGAATCAAGGTATGTGTTTATGCTCCTATCTTAGGCTGCTAGTTGGAGGGAAAGCCAGTCATAGGAGGAAGCCAGCTTGATGAAGTAATAACCTGTTTCCTTTGGGGCTCACTGAATTGCCATATGGATTAAGTAAGATAATTTTTGTGACAGAAACTACAACAATGTCTAATGCATTATAACTCATTTCTGTAGTCATCGCCATTCCCTTCTCTTTTCCAATGTTGTTCTAGTAATTTAGTAGCCAAACTGGGATTAGAATCCCAGTTCTTTGATAATGGACTGCTGATCTATAAACAAAGATGAAACACAGGAATTTTTAAGCAAATATTCACAACGTATTCTGGAATTGCTTACAGGCTGACATTGATCCAACTTATTTTTAGTTTTTATTTAAAGTGAATCATATGTTCCAAAGTGACTGACAGAAACACAGCTTTGTTTGTGAAGCTAATTTTTTTCCCCATCAATTTTTTGGACATCATTCAGAGCTATAACAGACTCTCATGGTGTTTAAAAAGCATTCATCCATGACAACAACAAATGCTAATTATCATAAAAAATAAATAGCTCCTGTTAACATCATTTTAAGAATTTCTTCTGCTCTAGCACTATATTTCATCTATCATTCCATCTGTTTTGGAAGTGGGAACAAACACTGGATGAAAGTATAATTATCATGTGTCAAACTGGACAACACAACAAAACAGAAATGCATAAAAATAGTAGGAATAGCATATGTAATAAATAAATCTGGAAAAGGAAAAAGGAAACATGTAAATAAAATGGCACATGTGTGTCCTGCAATGAACAGTTGATACATATGTCCATAATAGAGCCCATGATGTTTATCTTGCTGGGTGTGAGGGGAGGGGTTATCCATTTCAGTTCACAGTCCTGGCTATTATCATATTTCCTCCCACATTGTCAAAAGAATAATCTGTTTACTTGG
This sequence comes from Castor canadensis, assembly GCF_047511655.1. Lineage (NCBI taxonomy): Eukaryota > Metazoa > Chordata > Mammalia > Rodentia > Castoridae > Castor > Castor canadensis. The sequence goes on from NC_133386.1 coordinate 60,549,540, forward strand.
TAACTTTACAAATTCTTTTTTAAAATTCTATCATAAGATTGAGAGTTGAAAATGCCAGCAAAAAACCAAAAAGAATATTTAAATACACTTATGAATTCAGTTCAAAGGGACTCTTCTGCCTAGCTCCAAGTCAAATATATTATATAAAATGATCCAGAACACCCACATTCTCAGAAGTGGTGTAAATTTAGAAAGATAACAAATAACCATTCACAAATGAAATTACTTCACTAAGAATAATATAAAAACAAGAACAACCACATGTTCCTAAATGTAGATTAGAAGCTCAACAAGGGAAGGGACTTCTTGAGGAGAATAACCACAGGTGTGACTGACTCGGGCAAGTAGAGGGTGCCTAAAAAAATTCATTGAGTTAAATGCAGCATAAAATGGGACATTAATAAACATTTCCCTCAGAGGATTGTTAAGACACACTTATTCTACAAATAAATCTATAATTACTTTATTTAAATAATCAATTCCTTTGAAAGTGTCCAAGTACCTATGTCATTTTCAAAGCAATGGAATAGCAAAGCTTCTTTTAAATAGTAACTTAAACTATTTTAATATATTCAATATGAAGTCAGAACTCCACTAAAAGTATATAAATGTAATTAGCTGTGTATATATTTGACTATATGTAGAAATGTTTACAATATAATTTATAGCAAAGAAAGTTCAACTGAATATGAAATTTTACTTTGCCACACTGTGGAATAACATGGTCAAAAATTTCATTGTTTCTTTATTCAGTCACTCAGCATTCACGTGTGTAAAATAAACATGCCACACTATTTATGAACATCCATAAACAGAAAATAAGTGGACCAATTAGTAACTGAGGATGTTCTGGATCATTATACAGTATATGAACTCAACAAACCATTCACAAAGTCTCCCATTCAAAAGATTGCATATGGAACTTTACAAATGGTGAAAAAAAGATAATGATTAGGGAAAAAGATATTATAATACACCCTATAAATCTAATTTGAGTGGAAAGATCCATCAAAGATACTTTAAGGACTTTAATTGATAAAAGTTTAAATTATTCATAAATATTTCACATTTTTGACATGAAGACAATATTATTAATTTGTATTTAATTAACATGTATCCCAAGGAAAACTGCTTAAAAATTACATCGTTTGTCTAACCCTATAACTCCCTGTTCTCTTAGAAGAATTCCTATTTGTTAATTGGCAGTACTCAGTTTTATTAGCAAAAGGACAAATTTCCACACAGAGTTTGGTACAAAAGCATACAAAGTCTATAGAAACAAAGGAACAAAGTGTGTTCCTGTCATATTGGGGAATAATTTAAATTCAAATGAATTTCAATCTTGAAGTAAATCAAGTGGAATGTCCTAAAAAATGTTTTGCATACACATTTAAGAGCACTACTTCAGACTGTTTAAAATGTCCTCAAATGAAATCAAGTATTATTTTATAGTTCCTTCACCAATACAACTGTCAGCAAAAATTTTAAATTTACTTGTACTATTTATATTCTTATATCTCTCTGAGGCTTGTTTTTTAACTATCCATATACAAAATAATAACATACATTAAAAGAAAGCAAGGCAACATCTAGATTGCAAATACTCATTAAAATGAAAGTATTCATTTAAGACACCGAAATGGATATCATTTTAGCAAATTCTAAATCTCTAAATGGAGTCTACACAAAAACAGTTACAAAAACTTTTGACTATTTCAATGGGTATTATGTCATTCCACATTTGAGAAAAATCATTTTAAAACACCAACATACCTTATAAACATAAAAATGTATTACTTTACATATGCATTATTTGCATATAGACAGAAAAAAATATTAAGGCTAAATTGTGAATTTCTCGAGAAGTTTCACTGACAGCCAATCATAAGACTTTGCTTTGGGAAATTACCCTCCACCTAGCAGAAGAATTCTTTGAATAAATATTTGAATATTATTTTTCATATTACTTCTATCCTTTGTCTAATTTATGGTTTAAGCTAGCTGACCCTTCACAGAAAAAAGTGCATATTTTATAAATACAGAGAAAAATTATGTGATTCATCCATTATTTGTTTGGATATGTGAAATTAGAGTTAGTGTTTGGTTCAAAATGTCCCTCCACCCTTTAATTTAATCTAAAACTGAACAAACAAAAAACCCACTAGAATAAAACATGAAAAAATACAGTAAGAATCTGGAATGGGTTCCAGAGAATAATGTGTATTTAAAGCATAGCTCAAAATGTACTGATTTTTCTTACCAGTGCTGTCATCATATACAACTGTGACGGTTTTCCACTTGAAAAACTGCACCAAGTCTAAAATGGCACGGCTGAGTGAAGAGAAGTCTGGGTAGAGACTGACATAGAAGGAATCTTTGTTGTCTGACACCTGGTGTTTCCAGCGGGTCTGTATGTGGGGAACCCCCAGGGCATTGCAGATGGACTGCACTGCATTTGCTGAAGAGCTGTGGGAAGGTCCAAAGATGGCAGCCACGCCAAGAGACAGCTGATCACAAGCTGAAGAAGACATAGACATCTGTTAGTAATGAAGGGAGAAGTGCCAATTTGCCCACTGATACCACACCATTATCAAAACCCAAAGGTATCATTCTTAATGTTTTTTCCCTTAATATAATGATTAAGTTTCACTAGTTTTAAATTTTGTCTCCCTTTGAACATTTTCAGTTTATTACAAGAGAATTAATTCAGCCAGACACTTGCAGCTTAAAGTTCAAGTAATTCTAGCAGTAATGTCAGGGGAAGGAAAGAGGGAAGGAGAAAGAAAAGGAATATTTTTTAATATATTAAAAAATAATATATTAATGTTATAAATACATGGTATGATATACGGGGGTAATGTTCATTTAAGGAGAATTGTTATTACAAACATAGAAGAGTAGTGTTGTTTCCAAAATTCAGTGGTCATCCTTTACAATTTCAAATTCTTAACCAAAAACCATTAAGTCTCTCCTTCCCACTGAATTAGCTACAATCAAACACAACTAAAAATTTATATATATCTGATGACATAGGTCAAGTTAGGGTACAATGTCCTGTACAGAACCTGCTATGGCTTTGAGGGGGTGATTTCAAATAAATTAAGCACATTTAGCAATAAGAGCATCAAAATCAAAAGAAAAGTATTACATGTCCTTTATACTTCACTATTGGAGCTATACATCTTTTATATTGTCCTAAAGTATGTTTCAAAATTAGGATTTATTCACAGGAAATTTTATGCACATAAATAGTAGTTGCAGTAATTATAAGAGACAAAAACAAACCAGAGGGTATTCAGATTAAAGTACATTATCTCACAACCTGAAATTCTATAAGGCACAGTGAAGTGAATAATAAGTTTGTACCTAGAAAGTGAATGAATAATTATTAGAAATAAAATTATCTTTAAGCCGGGCGCCAGCAGCTCATGCCTGTAATCCTAGCTACTCAGGAGGCAGAGATCAGGAGGATCAAGGTTCAAAGCCAGCCCTGGCAAATACTTTGCAAGATCCTATCTCAGGGAAATCCTTCACAAAAAAAGGGCTGGTGGAGTGGCTTAAGGTGTAGGCCCTGAGTTCAAACCCCAGCACTACAAAAAAAAAAAGTTATCTCCAAATATTTGAAGATTTGGTCTGTGAAATGTACTTTGTCTTATTTGATTGTCAAAGAGAATTAGGACAAATGTTTAGTAGCTTCTCATGAATTTTGACCCAATTTAAGGTTTAAAAAATTCTAAAGGAAAGAAGGAAATGTCCAAAAAGAAAATAGTTTGCCTATAACTATTAATATTTAAATAGGAGTAAGGAGGATTATTATTGGGATATAGGCATTACTTGGGTGTTCAGACTGAATTCTTCCAAAATATAAAGTTTATGATTCTATAAAGTGAAAATTTCTGGCATTTTATCTCAGCTTTCTGAATAAAATGCAGCATGATGAATGAATTCTTAAGCATAGAGTTATTTAATAGTTAATTCTAATTTTAGAAAACCACTTTGTTCTTTCCTCAAAAATCCAATGTGATCTAAATAAATTGATTCTGGATATATAGATTCTTTCTAAATAATGATTTTAATTCTGAATCAGCAGAAAGGCTGGAGCCTGAATTTTTCACTTAACATGGGATTTTAATTCACATACATTGAAAAGAAACATTCTTTCACTAGATTTTTGACAAATCACAAAACAATAAAAATTTAAAATATTATATTAGGTTATTTAGAATATTCCTAAGTGTGTTTCAAATAATAATAGAGTAATCTTTTCTTTTCTTTTTTCTTTTTTATTCTGAAACAGGGTCCGTGTGCCGAGGCTGACTTTGAACACACGACCCTCAGGCCTCAGCCTCTAAAGACATTCAGATTATAGGCATATGCCACCATGCCTGGCTAAAAGTAACCCCTGAAAAATAATGTGTAGCTCAAATCATAACTCAAGGTCTAATACATCAAAATTTTCATTAATTGATCAAGAAAAATGTTGCCTATTAATCATATAAGAGAAAAATATATTAGAGAAGAAAAACTCCAAATTTAAAATCTGAGTTCTCATTGCTTCCTTGCCTTAAAAAAATAATGAAAGACCTTAGGAAATTTGTAGGTTAATTAAATTATTTTATGAGCAATTATTTATATAATTATCAATATATACATTTATTGAGTTGCTACAAGATAAAAAACTTATATTGTGTTTTTCCTTTATATTACCCTCTTACATATTTCTGTGTTTTAGCAAACAAGATCCAATGTGTAGAATTCACCTTTTAACATCTCACAAGGAAAGCTATCCACATACTTATTTGATCTTTGCTATCCATATATTTACTTGGTCTTTGCCTAGCTTTAGACCAAAGTTAATTGATAGGTTTGATTCCCAATGGGTTTTTAACAGATGATAAAACCTATTACAACATTTTAGAAACCAGGTGATTTTATCACATGATTTTGCTAGAACATCCTCAGAAGAGAGTTCTATTTGTTATTGCAACATTCTAGTCTGTGTTTTTATGCTGTTCCTTTGAAGTCACCAATAAGAAATCTATTAACATTTTATCTATAGTGCACTCATTCCGTATTCTTTGGGTCCGAATGCTTTCATTAGAAGTAAAGCTTCTTCTTCCTAATGGAAATAGTCATGAACTATGCCACTAATCAAATGCACTTGTCTTGTAATTAATGACTTATTTTGTAATTGGGATGACAAATGTAGCATTTTGTAGTAAACTTTAACCTTTATTTCAGCCTTCCAAGCCTCTCATCACCCTGACATGATTCTAAAATGTGAAACTTATTTGTATTCATAAAGATATGAATTCAAAGGGCAGGCAGAATATGGCTTTGATAAACAGAAGGTAGCTTCTGGGGAAAAGAAGGATAGTTTCATCATGAGCAATATTATACCTTATCAACTGCCATTAATATTAATAAGCTTAGAATAATTTTCACCAACCTAGAATTACAAATAATTGCATACATTTCCATTAAAATAAGATAGCTAGTAAAAACAATATTAGCATAACAGAAAGGCAAACATTGTTTAGAAGTATGAAATGACAACAAATGCTTTGTAAGCCCATTCCTTGGAGAAAATCTATATTACATAAATCTAATTTATGTTAAATTAATGCTAACTATGCAAAGGACAAGACTTGTGCTATAAGATCACAAATATATATAAGGAAAGATCACCTACATAATACCATGGAAATACCTCTCAAACACATTTATTACTAACACTGCTGTTTGGTCAAAATAATGATTTGATAATAGTCCTTTTTATTAAGTTCCTTCATATATAAATCTTAAATTCATATTCCAAAAAACTTTCCTTATTTTTCATATTGAAAATTGTTTTAAAATAAAATAAAATGTATAAAGTATTACAATTATTTATTCATATAGTACAATTTTTATGTCATGAGGCATTTATTTTTATTTATAAAAATCATCATCAGATAGTTAAAAATGAAGATGAACTATACATAAATCAATTATTTAAAATTTTCATAAAAATTTAGGAATCAATAGAACTTTTTGAAGTCACTTGGAACCACAGAACTTTCTAGGTTCTGTGATAATAATTTGAGACCACAGTTGGAATACAGTGGGATTGACAGATAATACAAATTGTAATTTAAGCATGGTAAAATTCAATGATAGATGCCATTTTATTTTAGTGGGTCTTTATAAATAGATATAGCTTAATAACAAGACAGAAGGATCAATATGGAAAATTACAACTTGACCATAGCTGTTTAGTTGCACACAAGTAGATATTTATAAAAGGTAATTGTATCCAATTTACCTTCTTTTACAAAATTCATGTGCATTTTAAAAAGAAACATTTGCATGCAAATACTCTTAACAAGTTACTACCTACATGTGATTAATAAATCACCCCAGAATACCTGAAAATTAGAATTCCAGAAACCATAATACAAATATCTATTAATTACCTTTCTTGGATGCTTCAAAGCTGTCATAGAGATTTATCTTCTGAGTATCATAAGTTAAGGTAGTATTGGGCAACAAGGTTCTGTTTCTGTTGATGGTGTTCACAGCAAATCTGAATGCAAGTTCCTCAGCTCCCATTGGACCAGATTCCACATATTCAAAAATACCACCTAGCAAAACAAAAGAGAACAGTTGCTCAGTTCTGAAAATAAAGAGAAAATGTCAGAAGTTTTCTGGACTTTTACGTATGTAATTGTGTGTTTGTATATGTAATTTGCTTAACTGCATAAGGTTTATCTTACTGTCCTATGAACTTCAGAATATTGCCTTTTAAATGAATCCATAATGGCAAAATTACCCAGGTATTTTTGCCAAAATGTACTGCTCTTTTAATATGATACTCCCTTCTGTCTTTAGTAAGTACTTATTTCAGGTCTTACATATATACAACTCTATATAAGTACTGAATATAAGTACTGAAAATTATCCCCACAAAATTTGCATTCCATTCCAGAACTGAAAATAGTCTGAAGTGATATAAACTGCAAAGCTAAGCATTGGGAAAACTGCATTAAATTTGTCTTCATTAATTCAAAAGTCAGAATTCTTTAGCCCAACTTTTACGATAATTATTTTGTTAAAAGTCCAAAATATTAGCAAAAGCCAACATCTTACTTATAAGAATAAAGAACAAAGTCACATTTCTCTGTTCATTTTACTATAAGTCCATTTTCAGAAAACACTTTACATTTATGAACTATGCCTCTCTAAAACAATGCAGATCCCCTAGTAGCATACAATTTGAGCCATAAAATGTACAGCATAATTTAAAACATGTCCCTTCTCTCTGTCACCTTACTCCAGCTGCGTTTCAGCCCAGTTGCTTCATTCCTGTCCTTGCCTTCTTCCTGTCTGGTATTACTGCTCTGTCTTCAGCTGAACAGACCTGAAATCTTTGCCTCTGACAGAATACCTTTCTTATTGTTGGTTTGGTGGATGGACTGAAAAGGGAAATACCTAATACTGAACTGTCTCCAACCTCTGTCACTAGAAACTAGTACTCTAAAAATGAAGAACAAAAGACTGGTAAAAATCCCTCAAGTGATAGAGAGCACCTGCCTAGAAAGCAAAAAACAATACCTGTTGAAAAAATTCCAGGAATGGAGGTAGATGGGATAAAGAGAACGGTGGTGGAACATGTGATGACTTCAGTAATAAAAGGTAATTAGAAATCTAAGATCTTATACATAAAACAGAAAAAACGATTTGTAATTGTAAAGTATTTGTGAAGTTAAGTAAGAATAACACACCTGAAATAGTTTCTTACAGGCAAAATAAAATTTTAAAAACTGAATCTTCTACATTCATCAACTCAGGATTATAATTTGTATGCAATATAAAAATAAGATACCAAAATGGTCAATATTTGATGATAGTGACCTAAAACTTTCTTATCCTTTACTTCCCTTTATAATAAATAATTCAGATTCAACTTTTAGCTCACTTATAATTGCTTTGAATATTTAAAGAAATTACTGGAATTCCATAAAATAAAAAATAAAAACGTCCAGATAATGCAAACTTCACAGACAAAATATCCTCCAAAAACCACCCAACAATATTAACCCAAGAAAAGAGAGAAACTGAGTATTTCAGCACTCCTGTCATACATTGAAAAGGTGTTGGTGTAAGAGTAAAACAATCTAGTAAGGAAATGCTTTCAAGAAAAAGTTGAATGAATGTCATATACCCATGAAGGTAAAAAACATTCAAAATTCTATTTAAATTTTGAAAAGTTTTAATAACACCCAACACATTAATTGGTCAAGAAAGAAAAAGTTACAATCACCTTATTAGATGTCTTAAAGGCACTTGAAAGATGTCATTAACTATTTTTTATTTTAAAAAGACTTAGAAAACAAATAAAGATGGTGATAGTTTATGAAGATTAAAAATCACAAGTTAATAGTAAATGTTATATTTAACAGTAGAATGGAAAGAAAATTCCATTAAAGTCAGAAAAATTGAAGAAAGTCTATAATACCCACTCTTCCTTAATAGTCATCTTCTTTTCACTATATAGGAAAGGGACTCAAATATCTTTGATAGTTTTTTACCTGTAGTAATGAAAATTTTTAAAAATCTGAAAAAATTCAATCACAAACAAACTTCCACTGAAACAAATACTAAGTAAATTAAGTTCTTTGGGCAGAAGAAAAATAATCACAGAGGAAACCATGACAATGTTTAAACATGTGAAGTACTAGGGAAAAGGTAAAAATGTGGTGAATATCAATTAATTCGACACAAATAGTAGTAATGTCTTACAAAGCTTTTAATGTACATAGAACCAAACACATGCAAAAGGTGAAAAATGCATGAATAAAATTAAAGGATTTTAATAATCTAGTAGTATTGGAAATAAGGTAAAAATAGCAATTGTTTTGAAGATAATTCTAAAATGTATATTGTAATCTAGAGCTAATAGTCAACAGATAGTGAAATGAAATATACTGAAAAATTAATGGAGGACATAAAATATTTTATCTCCCTAAAAAGAGAAGCAAAGGGAAATAAAAAAAGATACACAAAAACTTTTTTAAAAAAATAGTAAGATGATACTTTACTAAAAAAGAAGAAAATCTGAAAATCAGGGATTTCCTTGTCTCACCTAATTGCTCTGGCCAGGACTTCTAGTATTATGTCACCTAAATGTGACAAGAGTAAGTCATCCTTATTTTGTTCTTGATCTTACAGGAAAAGCTTTCTACTTTTCACATTATATATGATGTTAGCTGTGGGATTGTCATATTTGGACTTTATTATTTATATTTCTTCTAAATTATTGAGAAATTTTTATCCTACAGACACTATTTTTATGTGCTTTTTCTGCATCTGTTTGCAAAGGACCATAGCATGGCTAAGATGATTGTATGTTCTTTTAAGTCATTCCATTGACATATCTCAAATTTAGTGATAGGTGTATGTTAAACCATTCTTGAATTCCAGGGGTAAACCCACTTGGTCTAGGTATATGGTTCTTTTCATGTGCTCTGTTTGCAAATATTTTGTTGAATATTTTTGCATCTATGTTCAACAAGGATATTGGCATGAATTTTCTTTTCCTACAGATTTTTTTCTCAGGATTTGGTATTTGCATAATGCTGGCCTCCTAAATTAAGTTTGGAATTGTACCCTCCCATTTTATTATTTGATAGAGCATGAGAAAGATTGGTGTTAATTATCCTTTAAATGCTTGGGATTATTCACCAGTGAAGCCATCAGGTCCTAGGCTTTTGATTGTTGGGAGCTTTATGATTGATCATTTAAACTCCTTACTCATTGGCCTACTCATATTTTTTTATTTCATCATAATTTATACTTAGTAGGTTATATGTTTCTAGCAATTTAATCATTTCTATAGGCTATTGATTTGTTGTATAACTAGTCATAGTAATCTCAAAAGAAAGCATATAAATGACAAAAAGATATATGAAAAATACTGAACATCACCAACCAATGGGGGAGGGCATATTAAAATATTCATGGCAGTATGAACTACATGCACCAAAGAAGAATACATGCAGCACAAGACAAACCTCATAAACAAAACATTAAGCAAAAGAGGTGAGCCATGAAAGAACAGTGCAGTATAATTTTATTTTTCCAAATGTTAAAAAAAACAATGGAGGTGGTTGAAGTACTACTAGGGAGAGAGCATGATGTCCTTCCAGGTTCTGGCTGTTTTGTTTTTGATCTGGATACTAAGATATATTATTAAAACTTTGTTCTTTCTGTTTGTGCAATTTAGTGTATGCACATCAACCTTTAATAGAATTTTATTTAAAAAACAATTGCCTAAAAGTGCTAAGGCTTTTCTAAATTTGACAACATAAACAATAAAAAAAAAAGGTAACATTACTGAATGTATTACTTAAATATTTGAAAAACTCAACATATGAAACTTACAAATATGAATAAGGGAAACAAATCAGAAAATATGCACAAATATATTAGTTAAATATTAACATAACATTAAAAATAAAATGGTCAGTATCCTCAAAATACAAAGAAAACTAATATAAAAATAGTGATTGCTCCAACTGAAAAAATGGCAAAATACAAAATAAAAATCCACAAATTACAAATTCAAATAATCAATAGACTGTGAAAATGTTCAAAAATAAAAGAAAACAATGAAAATCTTTACAGAACAATTTTTTGATATATGAGAAAAATAACTTGATACAAATTTTCTACAATATTGTTTTTAAATCTATAACTTTAAAAAATATATATTTGGATCTACTAATTCTACTTATAGGATGTATTTGTAAGGAGAAATGCCATTGCTTAGTTGCAAGAAACTTCACTTCTTCGTTCATAATAATAACAGTAACAATAATAATAATATAATTAAATATGCAGTGATAGGAAACTATTTACATAAATTATGACACATGTAATTTTAAAATACTATGGTTCTATCCATTTAAAATTTATTGTAAGGAGAATCTTTGATGAGAAGCACGATTAACAAGTTGTTAAAATATACACTTATACATAACAAAATATTAATGGTACATCAAATGGTAAACATTTGATTAATTTAAATTTATTCTTTTTATTTATTTGTATATTTTAAATAACTGACAAAGACCCTATGCTAATTTTTTAATATGCTTTAAAATATTTTTTATAATAAGCTTTAAATGAAGCTAGAATATTAAGTGGCCCAAAATAAAAGATCTGGTAGAGGAAAATATAATATCAGGGTGTTTGGGCACCTGTTTCTTTTATGATAAGAAAACCTTAATGTATTTATATTAAAGAAGAAAAAAGCAAGAGGAAGCAAAAGGCAACAGATAGAGAATAGAGGGGATAAGGGATGGAGCTGGGTTGCCTGGGAGCAAAAGTGGATCAAATTGGAAGTCCAAGAAATAGGCCAAGGCCTGAGGAGGAAGACACCTTATTCACAAACCAAGAAGAAACGACCTGTAATTTGCAGATGTAGAGATAGGCAAGAAATTTAGGGGATTTATATATATATATATATATATATATATTTTTTTTTTTTTTTCTTTGTGAAGCAGAAAATGAGGTCTATAATACTGATTCTCTGAGAAAGAAATCAGTTGTTTTTATTCTAAAAGAATATCTTTGGTTTTAAAAATTGTTATTAAAACTTGAATAGCAAAGCCTTTATGTACCTGTTCATGAACCTACAAAAGAAGACTTGCTCACATGATTTGCACAAGGCTTTTTCTCTTTATATACATTGAAAAATAATATTCACTTAATGAAATATATCTCCTATAAAAAGTATCTTTAGTTCTTATTCATTTTATCACAAAGTATCAGACTTGTATGTGGTACAGGAAGAGAGAAATGCTACCCTATGAAATTCATAAATCATGTTTGATGGATCAAATATATCCCAGAGTAATACAAATGTAAGAACTGAATAACATTAAAGCAACATATTAGTCATCTATAATTATATTATGCTATCCCTTGAACCAACACTCACCCAGTTTCACTTTTTTGAGACTCTAGGGAACTCTCTTTAGTGGTTTTCAAATTCTATGTCCAGAAATGTTACTGCTTCTTTATGCATAACTTTGATTCTTTTAGATTCAGAAAATCATCCAAGATAAACATCCCCATGGCTATATTTTAGCTTATTTGGTTTGTTTGTTTGAATTCAAACAAAGGACTGTCACATCTCCTATGACCTCTATATCACACACAAAAAAATGCCTGAAGTTCTTTTTTCCAAGCTTGTATTAAAAGTTAAAGACCTTGTCATTCCATCATAGGCTTGTTAAAGAAAGAAGGAGGAATACAGGGGAGAACGCCCTTTGTTCTTATGAAATAGTTGTCCCAGTTTGTTTTATAGATATGTAGAACACTCAACAATTGAAACTTTTCCCATCACAGTCTCTGACTCACAAAAGAACATCATTACTCAAGACTTTAAGTAAAAGATTTATTAGTCAACTCGGGAAACCTAGCCAGCGTTTTTCTCTTATAGATCAATTTTAACTACTACCTAGGATTGCATGACTCATAAATCTATAATAGATGTAACAATCATTGTCATATCAAACCCTTGATACTGTTCAAACAAGGTCTTGTCTTAAAGTGGGTACAATCACTGTATTACAGACTTTCAATTTAATAAAGGAATTGATGCTCTGAATGACAAATTATCTGTTGCTCTCCAAGAAGACATGCTGGTTTCCTCAGTCAACTGTAATACTGAACTTATTTTCTACCTAAGCATATTGGAGAAGATGTCTATCTCATTTGCAATGTTGTACAAATCATTATCCAAAGTATAAAATCATCTTTTTTTAATTTCAGGGCCTTGCATTGCTAACAGATGTGCTAATGCCTGAACCACACCCCCAGTCCTTTTTGCTTTTGCTATTTTGGTAATAGGGCTTCACCTCTATGCTCAGGCTGGCTTGGACCCTAATCTTCCTACGTGTCTGGGATGACAGCCATGCATCACTATACCCAGCATTTTATTGTTTGAAACAAAGTCTCACTGACTTTTTGCCCAGGCTGGCCTCAAACCCTGAGCCTCCCAAACTCTGCCTCCCCAGTAGCTAACATTACAGGCATGAGCCACCACATCCAGCCCAAAGACCATTTTTTAAATGCTTTAGATATTACATGACATTAGAGAAGTATTTCTTTCTCCTTATGGAAAATGATGACATAGTTGTTATGTAAAAAAATACACCTATTGTTAGGAGATCCATACTGAAATGTTTAGGTATAAAGTGTCATAATAGTGGGAAAATGTTAACAATTGTCTAACCAGAGTGGTAAGTTTGTATATAAGAATTTATTATACTATTATTTAATGTTTTTGAATGTTTAAACAATTTTATAATAAAAATTTGGAGTAGGGAAGAACAAGAAGAAATAAAACTCCAATATCCATTTTGTTTTCAGGTATGTTTTTAAAAGGTCTTCAAAAAGACTATTAAATTAATCTGCAAGTATTTATATGTACTACATACTAAAAATTACAGTATTATTGTAAGTGTAAAGGACAGAGGAATCTCACAAACACACCATCAATACATCATCTTCTCTACCCATGGATACTCAGCATGCCTTTTCTCTCTATTACAAAGGACAAGTGGGCTTCCAAGAATGGTAGACTTTCCACCTTATGATGCAGTCTGTTACTTCACTGGAGAACTCCAACACACAGTTTTGTCATATACTAATCCATCATCTGTTTTTCTGAAGATTCTAATCATTTGTTCTAAATGAGATACACTTAAGTCCAACTTGCACAAGAGATTTCAGCTTCCAGTTGTATTTCTTTTATTCAGGTCAAAACTTCCAAGTCTTTTGAATGTCACATAACTGTTCTGACCATGTCATTTTTCTAGCTTTTTTTCTGAAAATAATCTAAACAATCTAGGGAACCACAGCTCAATGGGAGACTCCAAGTAGGTCTGAGAAAAGTAAGTTATAATAGGTCTGCCAGTTCTCTAATTAGACATAAAATGAAGAGTAGGGTTCTCTTTGGTACAAAACTCTGCTAATTCATCTTAAGCATGCTGTTGAAAAAGATTAAGATTACTATGTACTATTTTCATTTCAGCTTTTAAAAATTTTTTACATGTGCCCCTGATTAAATTAATCTAGTTAGAGTTGATCAATTTTCTAATTAAGACTATTCACACTCTGATTCTATCATGAACTATTAATATTAATTTGTTCAACTTTTAAAGTATCAGGGCAAGTTACTAAAGCTAAGAAAATAAATGAAATGCTTTCTTTTTCTCCTGCTTTTTGGCCATATGTACTGTTTTTTGAATGCCCAAATCAGTGATAAAAGTGATAAGCAAGAAGGAGTTAAAGACAAGGTCTGAAATTTTGATTTCATGGATGCTCCCATTAGAGGCTCTCCCTGCTCAACTATTTCAGCTAACAATGCACAGGTTTCTGCCATTTTACAGGAACACCACTGTAAACCTTTTCATATACTTGACAAAATCCAAATGCACTGTATCTTCCACCCCACAATAATGCGTCTCCACTGGACTTTTCACAGATACCTGCTGTCACTGCTTTCACTATAGCTTTTGTTGGTTATTTCTATACACTGCAACCAGGATAGCATTACTAAAATGTGACTATGGGGTTGTCATTCACCATTCTAAAATTTTTCAGTGGTAGTCTAATTATTAAGCCTTATGCTATTTATAAGTTTCTTCATAATACATCTTCTATCTCTAATTTCCTGCTTCTTTCTTGCATCTTATATTTCCCCAGCTCTACAGCCATGTTAAACTATCTATCTTTCCCTGAATGAACCAGAATCAAATGCCTACATTCCTAATATAGGAATACAATATTAATATCTAAACAATAATCCCTTTTCAGGAACCTAGTCTCTACTTACCTATCTACACACACACACACACATACACACAGATACATAGTAACTGTGTTCATAGTATCACATGCACACACAAAGAGACACATTCACATACATACACAGATACACAGAAAGACACATACGCACACATGCACACACAGACGCACACACACAGACACACATGCACACACAGGCCTGCAACTTTCTCATAATGCATTGGGAGTTTTTTGACGTCACAGTCAGTCGCCACAAAACATTCATCACTTGGCCCAAAAGCCTACTTAGAACAATTGTGTCTTTGCTCTTTGTTCTCACAGATTCAAATCTTTTTTAAGCATTATGATTCATACTCCTGAAATTGGATGCTTAAAAAAGTTAAATCAACATAAGACCCATTTAAACCTGGGCCTGCTCCATTTGAAAGATGAAAGTGTCTAATAGTCAACATTTATTGAGAGCATATTCTATGTCAGATGCTGTTTTAGATATTTACAAGTATTAATAGAGAGTCATCAAGAAATTTTTTTCATTATTTTTCTGTCTTTAATTATTTACATGATTATGTTTTATATTTTAAGCCTGAATATAACTGTGATATTTAAATTTTCCAAATTATTGATCCAAAGAACTGCTTTTCTCCTTTATGTCCCAGAGCCCCACAATGTATTTTCATTCTTCGGCACAAACAACCTGCTTTACTGGGCTTATTACCTTCTGCTTTAACAAAACCTTGGAGCAGGTCTAGCATGTTGACTATCTTGCCTAGGGTCAGTTACTCAGTCGGTAACCTCAAACCAAGCTCTTTTAAACACTGTAGTTTACTGCTGCCTGCAGGGTAATCTTGTCTCTCTTCAACTTGAACTTCTAACTATTTTCTTAACAGCTTTTCTCCTTCTAAATGGTAGATTTCTGAAAGCTAAAGAAAGGATTTTCAAAGTTTTCACCATAAAATGAAAAATTTTCAAGGAGATAAATATGTTTATTTGATTTAAATATTATGGAATTTATACATGTATGGAACTTTACATGGTTACCCCCATTAATAGGTATAAGTTTTGTGTTTTGTGTATCCATTAAAAATAAATAGCAGACACTTTCAATTCCCTAAAACAAATTCTTAGAGTTTACATCCCCATTAAATATAACTATGACATTCTGAAAATGAGTTTATGTGAAGTTGGTGGATGCCATCTTTGCTTCCTAGGTACATGCAGGTGGAAAAACACATGTACACATGAACCCCAGTGATTAACACATTATGGAAAAACAGTAGAAGTGCACAGTGAATGACTCTTCTAGCAGAGAAGCAGTGACTGATCTCTACCTCCCACACTAACATTTGTGTTGCCATTAATGACAGATGACTCCCACTCTTCCCAGATGCTTTTGATTCTCTTGAGCCATAAAGAAACAGGAATTTCTAACTTAACAGAAGAACTGGCTCCACTTTGAGCCATATTTTGAGTGTCAATAACCTTCTTTATTATAAAGTTACAAAGTTAACTTACAGTGAAGTATACAAATTATCACCTTTATCAACATTTCACGTAAAATAAAACTAAGAATATGCGATCAATGAAAACTTTATCTGTGGAATGTCTTTGAATTGTTATACCTCTAACACTCTTCAGTTCTTCAAGTATAAGGAACATTAGAACTACTCTTGTATACTTGCTCCTCCATCTATCATATTTTATTCAACTCAAATTTGTACTGGACATTCTGGGAAAAGAATATGAGTCAGAAGATAGTATGTAAACTGAAATCAAGTGGCAGAAAATAGGGTAATGGTCTCATTAGACAAAAATTGGTTGTTCACTGGCATGAACAGTACTTTCTTATTTTAAAAATAAATACGCTTTTAACTTTACAAACTTCCTACTGTTTCCAACATATTTTTCAGTAGTGGGTGGAAAATAGGTGTTGATTTTTCTTTCTACAACTGGACCCTTAAAATCCTAGAGAAAACCTCAGAGTAACACATTCAAATAATATTAATTTTAAAGTAAATTCACTACATAATGAGAGGAAAATTGAAAATGGCTACTTAAATGTTAGCAATTTTAGACCTAGAAGGAATGCATACTGATGGGAAAGGCAGATGTTTGAATAGTATCAGGATATAAATAGAACTGGTCAAACAGAGACAAGAGGAAAGGCAGTCAGTCACATAAATAAGCACCATAAAAACAGTGTAAATAACATTAACACTTTAATTACACTGATTTTTAAAAGCAAGTCACCTAAGTCAAAAGAAAAGGCAAAAATGTGATTGAAGAATGAACAAGCTCCATTACTATCCAGATTCCCATTTTTCTCTTCTACAAAACGCAAGAATCAAGTGAAATGATCTTTAAGATCAGAGATTTAGAAAATGTCAAAATTCTAAGATTGCTTAAGAATTGCATAGGATATTGGGAAGAAACACTGATTCTGCAGGAATTCAGGAAGACTAGGTTAAATGTCAATCTCTTACAAATGTGGCATAATCCATAACACTCACTGTTATATGCAAAAATATATTGAATTCTGACTGAGTTCAGTAAGTAAAAACATAGATATAACATGTTTTGAGTTTGAAAATGGCATTTAGACATCATGAGACTGAATTTAGAAGTGTTAAAATAAGATTCTTGAAACTTAATCCAGAAATAGTATTAAAAAAAGAACTGATATTTTACAAGAATACAAATTAATTTTTTTTCAGGAGGAAATTGTTATATTTATTACCTACTTCTGTGCTCAGTAAAGCAAAATGTGTCACTAACCTGAGCCTAAAAATAACATTAATTTTTTATTGAGTCTATCATTTAGTCTTCCTTCTTTTCCATACCTTATCTCTGCAGAAACCTGGTTTCTAAGATCTTCACTGAAACCTATGCATATGATTTTATTTATCTGCTCTATTTTCTTTTTTTTTCTTTTATTTATATGTGCTTACAATGTTTGGGTCATTTCTCCCCCCTTCCCCCACCCCCTTCCTTACCTACCCTGCCCCCTCCTTTTCCCCCCCAACCCCTCACTACCACTCAGAAACTATTTTGCCCTTATCTCTAATTTTATTGAAGAGAGAGTATAAGCAATAATAGGAAGGACCAAGGGTTTTTGCTAGTTGAGATAAGGATAGCTATACAGGGAGTTTCTCTCATTGCTTTCCTGTACATATGTGTTACATTCTAAATTAATTCTTCTCAAACTAACCTTTTCTAAGAATACAAATTAATTTAACAGTAATAGCATAATTCACAAAGCAATCTAATTATGTAATTTGATACTCTATTTGAAATAATAAAAACATATTAGGTATATGGATTATAACTTTGACTTAGACCATTCATTTCCCCTTTTACTTTGCACAATTTTTAAAATTTTATTTATATTATTAGTTGGAATACTTATTTTATATATATATATCTTATATTTTTTGTGATTTTACTATTTTGCTTTGTTTTAAATGAAGGGACAAACAAGAATAAAACAGCTACTCCATCTATGTTTTTTGGCAAAGTTTCTTGAAATTCTTAAAAATATTTAAAAATTTTAATGGGATATTTTATTTAACTCAACATTTCCAAAAATTTGTAATTTCAACATGTTATCAATAGAATAATTATTAATGAGTTATATATATTTTACCCTTGTATTAATGCTTGTAACCTTTATGTTCTTTACATTTATAACTCAATACAATACGAGCCAGTCACATTTCAAATACTCAATAACGCATTGTCCACTGCATGCTATAATGGACATCACAGTTATAGGTGAATATTCAGTATTGGTTCCTGTTGGCCAAAGCTGCTTAGAAGCCAGCTAGCAAATGCTATGCGGAATGTAGAGTCATGTGATACAGAGCAGAAAAATCCTTCAATAGTTTTTTGTTTTCTTTTTTTGAAACTCATATTAATCTGACCTAAAGTATCTCAAGACTGTAGGCATATAGCATTCCCGTTGTCATTAATAATACCTCATTACCACCTGCATGAAGCCCACTTCTCCACAAACTTCCCAAGATAGATATCAGCCTTCTTGCAACACCCTTTCATTCCTTTAATCTAGTAATTCCAACACCATCAGGGAGCATAACCTTCTATTTCTATATGTGGCTCTCTGAAAACTCTTTGAGGACAGGGATGATAACATACTTATCTTTAAATTCTTGGACTTAACTTGGTGTCTGGCATATAGTTTGTGCTTAATAAATGTTTGAAGAATAAACCACCAAGAGGAGGGTATATGAGAGTGTTACAAATATCAATGTAAAATAAATTGAAGAAAATTTAAAGCCATCTTTTATGTTACATAATTTAAAAGAAATCCTGTAAGAATTGATTAATCAGCCATAATTTATTTGCCTATTTTAAAAGACAATAAAGAAAGTCATGTGTACCAGACGGTGACCCTTCCAGAAATCTAGAAAACAATCCAAAGCTTTTTGTAAATTATAAAGAGTTATGAGTTATTTTTGTACTAATGACAGTCTGTGAAATAAAGGGCTATATTTCTAAGTCTAATTGAAATTATATTTAAAAAGCAAGTGTTCAGATTAGTTTCAACATTCAATAGTAGGTACTTCTTCTGGGAAATTTTTTAAATGGAAGAATACAAAGTAGTTGTGGAAAGAAACATTGCAGATAATTGTCAAGGAAAATGTAAATGTGCAAATGAAATGTGGAGTTTGTAACTTACATTTTATAAAATCTGACTCCATAGTGCTTTATAAATATGTTAATTGCATATGATGTGACCAAACCACTAGAGAATTATCATAAAAATAATGTACTCAGGGATTAGGTGTGATGGTACATGCCTGTAATTTCCGCTCTATTGGAGGCATAGGTAGGGGGATAACAGTCTGAGGCTGGCCCTGCCAAAAGTGAGACCCTATCCAAAAAACAACTAAAAAAGCCAAAGAGCTAGAGGCATCATGCATGTAAAGTATGTGCCTAGCAAGCACAAGGCCCTGAATTTAAACCCCAGTACCACCAAAAATAGGATCATGACTCATGGGATTATGCATCCAAAATGAAGCATACCCACAACGACTCATACAAAAGTAAGGTCTGCTGCAAACTAAAACAATCTGCTAGTCAAGTTAGATTCAAAACAGAACAGAAATAAAGAGGTCTGACACTATCAAACAAAGCAATAGGTCACTGGCCAAGTGTACTCTGACTTTATATAGATAGTCTAAGTGAGTGTCTTATGGTCAAGTGAAACTACCCAGCTGTAGATTCTAGCGAATGAGAACACACACACACACACACACACACACACACTCCATACTCCTAGTCATACCCTGAGACGTGAACAGTGGAACTCTAATCAGGTGAAGCTTTTAAAATACTTTTCCAAAATTCACTTGTAAATGAGAATTGCTAGTCTGTAAACTCTTAGGCATTTGCTCCATGTTGGATCCACAACTCTTAGCTGTCACACACTAGGTACTTGACAAATATTTCTCACATTAATAGAATTATATTGACATGAAGACTCAAGGAATAATCTGAGTAATTATGTGGGATAAGTTTCTACTGGCAAGACAGGCAGACTACATTAGCTAATAAAGACCTATTAAGATAACACTGAAATTGCACATGTTCAAATATGTTCACAACATACAATGAAGTAAACTAGAAACAAACTAAATGTACATAATCTGGGGGTTGGTTTTACATAACAATGTAAATCACCACAATCACTAAAATACTTGGGTAGATTTTTTTTTTTTTTGGCCCTACAGGGAATTGAACTCTTGGCCTCATATTTGTGAGGCAGGTGCTTTATAGGTCTTTATAGGTGTACATTTGTTGACCTGGAAAAATTTTCAAGATATATTGCTATTAAAAGAGAGGCAATATTACTTAATGACTTTTAATAAAAGGGTCCTAGAGTTAGTTTATTTATATTTACAGCCAAGTTTAGACTGAGTGGCATGAGATAATCACTTAAGTTTTTTATACTTTGGTTTACTACTGGAAAAAAATGCCATGTATTGGTGCTACCAGTAACTAACTTCATAGAGTTGTTGTGAAGATTGAATGACAGAATAAATTATAATTCTTAGAACAACAGTACAATCTCATTAAAACTTGGCTATTGCATTTAGTTATAGTAATATACTTGCCCATAGATATGAAATTAAAATGAATACACAAACAGAAATATTTCTCAAAGGATATACATAAAGAACATTATGTCTGACTAACAGGCTTAAAGATAAGTACCATTTTTGCACTTTTAGAAAATGTGCAAAAAATAAAATTTTCATATATCTGAGATACCATTATAGACATAAAATAATTTTTAATGATGGAGCAATTTAGGTCAAAAGATTATACACTTATAGATTTTTTGAGGTTGGACAAAACCCAGCCAAAAGGGAAAAGAATATTTTCAATCAGAGAAAAACGTCCAAATACAGATTCAATAAATCTAGCCCATCGTTGTAGAAATGAATCACGTTACCTTTACAAAACAAGCACCTTGAAAGTCACATGAAAGGACGACTTGATTTTAGGGAGATGATTCACATCAGACAGACACAGTGCCACCTTTACCTTCCCCGCATATCCCTACCTTAGCACTTTCCAATATTTGTTGAGTATGTGAATGACTTGTTTGGAATTTTCTCTCAAGCTTCAGATATGCTAAGCAATTCACAATCAAATTATGGTTTAAATTGGAAACCAATTGTGAGTTGAATGGGAAAAAAAGAATTGAAAAGTACTTAGAAATCAATACAAAACATGTACATGAAAACTAATTTCAAATAATCTTTTTAAATGTCTTCTGCTTGAAGATTTAGCTGATATGGGAAAGCTAACTGGTAATTCTTCTGAGACAGGTTGTCTTGATGTACCGGGTGAGGAGGGTTTACAAGGAGTAAACCTCTTTTAGGTAAGCTCAAGACCTGTCTTTAGGCCTAGAGTCTTAATTAATCTTTCATTTGAGTAGAAGAATGAAGAGTGATATTTACTTTATTAATTTTTACCTCATGGCTGTTGGCTACTTAACCTAAAATTGATCAAGTGCAAGCAGATTGCCTCCTGAAGAACTTTGCTATCTTGCTAGTAAAAAGTTTTCCTAACATTGTTATTTACTTTAAACCAGGACATTCTTACAGTCTCTAGAGTGCCTAAACTGCTATACAAATTACTATAAAGGATAACAGAATTGATTCTCACAAAGACAGTTCCCTCGCTAAGCAGCATCCACATGAGAACAAAAGCAACCTCTCTCTCTACCTCTGATAAGTTAAAGAATGACAGATTTCAGTAACATTTTCAAAGAGTCCCATTTGCATACAGCTATAGATCAGAATAGTGACTTTTAGTGCTTTACAATTCAAAAATCAACTCTCATTCACTGTTTCATTTATCATAACAGATGTTCTGATCACCATTCCCAGGTCACCATGTACAGTGTGCATGTTTATATAATTACAAGAGAAAAGAGGTTGAAACATTGTGTCTCGTCCAATATTGTCAAAATAAACCATACAGCGCTTCACACAGGGGAACTGCAGGAGTAAATGCAAGCACTGTAAAAATACATAAGCCACAACTGAAACTCTTCTAATCCAACCTTCAAAAATGGATTCCTCCCAAAAGACATCAGAACCAACATATATCCTTATCTGCCTGGTGTGATCTAGTTGAAGGCAGTCTAGAGACATAGAGTCTCTGCTATTTTTGTAGAATGGCATGAATATGTAATTACCTTTTGTCAGAATACAAAAAAAACACCCTATATTCCTAATTTGAGCAAAAGTGTCATTTGTTTTTCTTCTCGCATACCTGTTTGTGACACAGAAAAACGTGGCACAAAGCACACTTTAGAGAAAAGCAGAGAGAAGGTTATTTATGGGCAGAATCACAGAATATAAGTAGTAGGAAAATATAAGCAAAGCTATTTTTCCTCTAAAGCAGGAAGAGCCTTTCTTGGGCTGTTAAGGACACTGCCTGCATTTCAATACCTAAGTTTTCTCTGATATGTTGTTAAAACTTTATGTATTTAAGGGCAGGCACCAATAGATAGTGCCTGTTCATACTACATTGTACTTACGTGAATTGACAGGCTCTGCCATTCACAAACTGAAATGTAAGCAAACCAGTCAAGTATTCTGGACTCCATTTTACCTGTGAATTGAGGAGCTGGAAAGACTCAAGTGAAAACCAGGCCCCTTCTGTTCGTTTTCATATACCTAACTCCAGTACCTACTGCGTGCTTAGCGCATGGGCATTCAGTGAACACTGATGGAAATGAAGAAGGGCATAATTTAATAGATTAGTGATTGAGGGTACTCATAAGACCCTTGCCAGTCTAAACTGCCTATGACATAATGTAGTTTAATTTTCATGACAAGGAAAACCAGTGAAGCTAAATCCTGCTTCTGAGAAAAGTATGTGTTTTCTGAGACAAGTAATAATATCGAGAAAGTAATATTACAGCACCACAACCTAAACCTCCTGTCAGTCCAGTATAAATCATGTACCTGTCTGAAGAAATCAAAGTTAATATAATGACTTAGCTGAGTCATCCGGTGAGAGCTCAGTGATACAGGCAATGTTGGAGACCTCATCCATGATCAAATTTCCACTGGTGGTGACTTAATTAACCATTGAACAGACAAAATCATAACTATAGATTTCTGTCAGCCTACTCTCTTTCCTGTTAACACTATATCCACGAGAAATTCCAGAAATTCCTATTCTTATACCAGAATAGGAATCCAACTCTAATTTCTAGAAACAGTTACCTATTTGAAATATAATCTAATCATTTCATTTCTACCCTGTAAAATTATTATGCTAATGAGTTGCTCTCTACAAAGCCATTCTCTGTGCTTTTTATTCACACTTAGGAGAAAAGGTTGGGAAGAAATAACACTTATTTGGGTATATACTAAAGTAATCTTAGGTTTCTGATCACCTTGTACTTATATGACAACCAGATAGATGCATAAAAAGCAAAAAGTGGAGTTGAGGTTTTCAAAATCATATCTAACTTTTAGCAATTTAAAGCATAATTATTTAGACTTTTTCCCTCTTTCTTTTAGATATCTTCTCTAGTATGTATAGACATTGAAAGGAAAATGAAGGAAAGAAAGAAAAAGGAGAAAGAGGGATAGAGAAGAAAGACAAAGGAATACAGGAAGAACTAATGGTCTGACAGCACTTTGTAATTAACACTGTTAACATAAGCTTGTGCAGATTCCTCAATGGGAAAGTATTAGTACTGCTCCATTTTTCAATGAGAAAATTCTCCCTAAAAAAAATTAAGGGACTTTAAGATCACACAGCAGATGTGATAGGGCAGGGACTCAAATTTGGAGCATTTTGTATATAATCATCAAAACTTTCCTTTTGATTTCAGCCATAATACTTTTATTTTATTAAGACATAGTGAAAAATAGGAATTGATTTTTATTTATTTATTTATTTATTTATTTTCTTTTATTCATATGTGCATACAATGTTTGGGTCATTTCTTCACCCTTCTCCCCACTCCCTCTGTTACCCCCCACTCCCTCCTTCTCCCACCACCCTCTTGCTACCAGGCAGAAACTATTTTGCCCTTATCTCTAATTTTATTGAAGAGAGAGTATAAGCAATAATAGGAATGACCAAGGTTTTTTGCTAGTTGAGATAAGGATAGCTATACAGGGAGTTGACTTGCATTGCTTTCCTGTGCATGTGTGTTACCTTCTAAATTATTCTTCTTGAACTAACCTTTTCTCTAGTTCCTGGTTCCCATCTCCTATTGGCCACTGTTGCTTTAAAGTATCTGCATTAGTTTCTCTGCATTGAGGGCAACAAATGCTATCTAGTTTTTTGGGTGTCTTAACTATCCTCATACCTCCTAAGTGTGCTCTCGCTTTATCATGTGATCAGCAGCTCAGCAACTAAGAGATAGCATAGATAAATGGGACTTCATAAAACTAAAAAGCTTTTGCTCAACAAAAGAAATGGTCTCTAAACTGAAGAGAACACCTACAGAGTGAGAGAAAATATTTGCCAGCTACACATCAGACAAAGGACTGATAGCTAGAATGTATAGGAACTCAAAAAACTAAATTCTCCCAAATTAATGAACCAATAAAGAAATGGGCAAGTGAACTAAACAGAACTTTCTCAAAAGAAGAAATTCAAATGGCCAAAAAACACATGAAAAAATGCTCAACATCTCTAGTAATAAAAGAAATGGGAATTAAAACCACACTAAGATTCCACCTCACCCCTGTTAAAATAGCCATCATTAGCAACACCACTAACAACAGGTGTTGGCGAGGATGCTGGGGGAAAAAAGGAACCCTTTTACACTGCTGGTGGGAATGCACACTAGTACAACCACTCTGGAAAAAAATTTGGAGGCTTCTTAAAAATCTAAACATAGATCTACCATATGATCCAGCAATCTCACCCCTGGGGATATACCCAAAAGAATGTGACACAGGTTACTCCAGAGGCACCTGAACATGCATGTTTATTGCAGCACTATTCACAATAGCCAAGTTATGGAAACAGCCAAGGAATCTATCTTTAAAATGACAATAGTGACAGTTTATTTCTCATGGACACTCTTAAAAAAATCTGTCCATTCTGTGAATCAGCCATAACTGAGGGTCAGAAATCAATGAAATTTTATTTCATCCAATAATTGTATGAGACCCCCCCAAACCATTAGCAATTATGAGTCCTCCCCATTTTAGCAGATTGCTCTTGGCATTTCTCTGAATTTCTAGATTTACTTTAATTTTGAAGGTTCAAGTCACCCACACCGGTTTAGAGACTTAGAACATTTAATTTTACATGAAAAGAGAAGCTATTAAATATTATTTAAAAATATTACATATTAACATACCAAGAAATCATCTTGCTTAGAAAAAGCAGAAAAGTTTATCATGAAGTAGGTCATTACATATTTAAATAAGTTACTGGCTTTTTAAAATATCATTATGTGGATAATTAACCAATTTTTCTATCTTCTAACACCCTTCAAATAGCATAGTTTATCATCCTCAGTCTGAAATTTACCTTTGGCCATTGATTAACACTATAATGACTGTTACAAAATTTGGAAAAGCTCTCTTCTTATACACAATATTTAATTCTGTTAAATTCCACCACCAATGAAAGCTGTGATAATTATCACTTAATAATATATTGCCTTGCCTTATTCTTTATTTCTGTCATAGCTTAATGTATATTAAGTTAGGCTCCCAAGGAACTGGCAAATAGAATACATGTAACTTTTTTACACTTGATTTGTTGTTTGCTATCAATAGGTATCAATACTATCCATTAGCTATATCCGTATCCACGAAGCTGTTGTCATATTACAATTATATATTACACTAAGCTTTTATTTTGAAATGCTTTAATTTTGTGAACAGAGAGATATTAAGTAGAGTTTCCAAATGGTATTTACCTTTTAATGAGAAATGAGGGATTCAATCTGCTTTTTAATTTTCTTGAAATGACTTATAACTAAACTTTATAAAAGGATCTCAATTTCAACTTTAGTAAATTGCTACATTTACTGCATATTTTCAGAACAATACAGAAAAACTTTTGATTTATGTAAATATTATAGAAACAATTATTATAATTTATATTTACATTTTTATAGTGTATTATTTCCTCACAACTAAAATCCATTATGAATGGAAAACGTCAATTATAAACTTTACAAATATGCATGCACACAATTCTCTTTTCTTATTCTTAGCAATTATAAAAGTAATTATGAACAAGATTGTTGGTCAGATGTGTAAAATTCCTGGTTGTTAAAACCTCAGCTCATAGCCTTTGCTTTAATGAAATATGTCATACAATGTATAGTTCTCTAATATCATTTAACCTATAAATTGGTCTTCTGACCCCTTCATCATTCAAATGGAATACAAAGAATAGAATTCATTATAAATTCATGAAACTTCTAAAACATGAAAAGATACTGGTTATAATTCATTCATGAGTTATTTTCAGTTTATGAAAGAAGATCTTGCTGAAGAGAGTAAAAGCTAAAGCACATTAAATCATAAAATTATATTCAGACTTTGCTGAGCATGGACTTTAAGTTTCTCCACAGTTTCAGGCTCAATTTCACCCCCACCCTGAAACCAAACAACTTTTCTTTCTCATCATGTGAACTTCTGTATCCTAACCAAAGATCCTACTTGTCAAAAATTGTGGTTACGCTCTTGGTGTTTACGTTAACTATTTGCTCTTTTAGGTCTACTTAATTTCCAGTATATTCACTTATGTTATAACAACTTTCTTATCAGAGATAGGTCATTGATTTGACTTACGTATGCCCAGAGAGGAGTTAATATATTGAAATAATAATTTGTACTTCTATTAGGAAAATGAAAGCAACATCATAATGTATTCAGTAATAAGTAGGTTAAGCATATGTTTCAGTCTCTGAAATAAGAAAATAATAGTTACAGGAAAATCCAGAGATAACAATTATCTTTGAATATAACCAGCTCTGATTAGGACCAGGACCAAGGTGATGTAAATCACTTAATAACTCAAAGGATGAATTCATGCGATACTGAACATTCACCCTTGGGAACAGCATAAAAACAGGACTTTTTTCTATCTATATTGATTCCAGTTAAAGACTATTAATGTTCCATTTTTTTGTAGAATTATGCAACACAGAAAGAAGAGTGTAGGTACAGTAGTATTGAATATTGCTTGATTCTAATTCTGGTATCAAGACATAAATCCTTAGGCAAATCATCTAACCAATGGGCTCAAAGAGTTCCTTGATAAAATGTAGGGAGATATATCGTATAATCTCTATGTACCATTTATCTCTTTTTTTCCTTCATTGTTGTGCTGGGTGGAGGTACACTGTGGCATTCACAAATGTTCTTATAATGAATTATCAACATCATACTTGAATTCACCCCTTGCACTGCACCCCTTTGTCCTCCCTCCCCCCAATTCATGGAGTAGTCACAACAGGTATAATTATTGCAATTACATGCATGTGTACACATTTTTTGCACTGTATTCACCCTCTTACCCCTTTCTCCACCACATCCCCACTCCCACTGGGGACAACTCTCCTCCTGGGCAGGACATGTTCCACCCTCCTGTTCTCCAGTTTTACAGAAGAGAAAAGATAAAAAGAAAAATATGACATTTTTGTTTGTCTGAGATAAAGGTAGCTATACAGGAAGTTTCCTTGTGATATTTCCATGCATATATATATTATAACCCCAACTGGTTTATCTTCTCTACTTATCTACATTCTACTTTAGTCCCTTTCTTATAGTGGTTTCAGCCTGTTTAAGATTTCTATGTTCATTCTTGTATAGAGTATATCACCGATATTCAAGTTCTTAGTTTCCTTCTTTTACCCTACCCTCCTGTGCCTGAACTCCCCTTAGTGTGACCAGTGTTTCATAATATCGCTGCATTTTTATTTATTATGAGAGGGAACATGTGGCATTTGACCTTCTGAGTTTGGCTAACTTCACTTAAGGTGATGTTCTCCAGTTCCAGCCATTTACCTGCAAATGATGAAATTTCATTCTTCTTTGTGGCTGAGTAAAATTCTGTGTGTATAAATACCACATTTTCTTAATCCATTGGTCAGTAATGGGGCATCTTGGCTGTTTCCATAGCTTAGCTACTATTGTGAATAGTGCTGCAACAAACATGGGTGTGCAGGTATCTTTGTTGTACGTTGACTCATGGCGAATCTGCCTTTGGTTTTTCATAGTGGTTGTGCTAGCTTCCATGCCCACCAGCAGTGTATGAGGGTTCTTCATTTCTTATTTCCTTCTTTTTTTTATTTTGGTGTGTGTGTCTATATGTGAGGTACTAGGGATTGAACCTAGGGCCTCACACTCACTAGGCAAGTGCTCTACCACTTGAGCTATGCCCACACTCCTGTTTTTGTTTTCTTAATGATAGCCATTCTGACTGGAGTGAGATGGAATCTCAATTTAGTTTTCACTTGCATTTCCCTGATGGTTAAAGATGCTGAACACTTTTTCATGTATTTACCATCCATTTGCACTTCTTCATTTGAAAAATGTCTGTTCATTTTCTTTGTTCATTTACTGGCTAGGATTATTTGTTTTTTGATGTTTAAACTTTTCAGTTTTTTATATTCTGGATACTAATCCCTTGCTGGATGAATAGCTGGCAAAGATTTTCTTCCATATCGTAGGCTGTCTCCTCACTCAATCAATTATTTCCTTTGCTATGTAGAAGCTTTTTAGTTGATTTAATTCCATTTGTTGATTCTTATTACTATTACCTGAGCTATGGGAGTCCTGTTCAAAAAGTCATTGTCTATGCCTGTATCTTGAAGTGTTTCCTGAATTCTCTGTTCTTTTTCATTGGTCTACGACTCTTTTTTGTGCCAGTTAAACACTGATTTTTTTAAATTAATGCTGTGTAGTAAAATTTGAGGTCAAGTATTGTGATAACTCCAACTTTTTTTTTTTTTGTAGTACTGGGGTTTGAACTCAGAGCCTTCACCTTGAGCCACTCCACCAGCCCTTTTTTGTGAAGGGTATTTTTGAGATAGGGTCTTATGAACTGTTTGCCAAGGCTGGCTTTGAACCATGATCCTCCTGATTGCTGCCCCTTGAGTAGCTAGGATTACAGGTGTGAGCCACCAGCACCCAGCAACATTGTTCTTTATGCACAAAATTGCTCAACTGTTAGGAGTCTTTTGTGCTTCCACATGAATTTCATGATTTTTTTCCAGTTTATGAAGAATGTCATTGGAATTTTGATGGTTATTATAATGAATCTGTAAATAGCTTTTGTTATTAGCCATTTTACAGTATTATTTCTGCTGATTTTTTAACATGGATGTCTTTTTACACTCCGATCTCCTCTCCCGTTTCTTTCTTCAGTGTTTGATAATTTTATAATAGAGGTATTTCACATCTTTGGTTAGGTTAATTGCTAGGTATTTTATTTGTGAGAGGGTAGATATTGTGAATTGGATTGTTTACCTGGTTTCTTTCCCATGAAATATGTTGGAAGTTTACAGAAAAACTATTGATTTTTGTATATTGATTTTGTATCCTGCTACTTTGCTAAAGTGTTTAGCACTATACTTCAATTTTTTTAAATAAGAGAAAGAATGAAACAATTTCTACTTATGATGTTCTATCAGTTGTCTCAAATCAACTTTCGAAAAAGAATATTTATTCTGTTTGACTGCAACAAACATCTTATAAGCTTCATATATACAACAAAAAGTTCAGAGCTTAACAGGCTTCATATTATACAACATTATATCTAAAACTTAAAATCATAATGATAACTTTCACTGGGAAGAGAAATCAACTGCACAAAGTGAGGCTATAATTTTTTTTAAAGAACTACCCTTTGCTTTCTTTAGCTGTGAGGAAATAGTTTTACTTTAATTGCTTATTTCTGTATTCCTTGCTATGGGCATATTTGTCTGTGTTTAGTGAATGGCATTGACAAGATACTTTTTCTTTTTTTGAGGAAGAGAACTCTGGAACATAATAATAATAATAACTAACATTTAATGAGAACTTTCTACCATTTCCTAGCTTTTTAAGTATTTTACATTCATTAACTCATTGCACTCTTGCAAAAACCATATAAAAATAAAACGAAGACACAACAAAATTAAGTAAATTTCCCAGGGGTCAAAAACCTAATAGAAAGTAGAGGAGAACTAACACCAATGAGGTCTCAGTCAACAGCTCACAAATTAAACACTGAACCACGTTGTCCCCAAGAACAGTTGAAAACAAAGAAAGACAACAAGTGGGTTGGAGACAAGGACAAGTGAGCTAAAGAAAGTGAGTGACAAGGAAGCATTAGAATTGTTATGACAACAAGCCAGGGTGATATCATAGAAATAAGAGATAATATATATTAAGGGAGAAATAAAATTATTCAAATGACTAATAAAAAATAAAAAGGCTAAAATGTTAATAGTTGTATGCTACCCATGGAATCACTGAGTAACACTGTCTTAACTCATGTCTCTGTGGGGGTAGTATTTGGGCCAATCAAAAAATAGTTACTGTTTCATATTCGAGGTGATGCAAAAAAGCTGCCAGACCTGACAGGGATAGGAGAATTCACAGGACCAACTACAGTCAAAGGTGACTGGGCGAAATGCCAGCCCCACACCTGCCAAAGAATCCTCAAAGTTACTGAAAAGGATTAAGGAGCCCCAATGACATCTTGACTATACTTCAATCCTGTCTTTAACAGCTTTTTTAGTATTCTCACACTAAAGGCAGAGAAAATCCTTGCTGTGAAATAAAAGTAAAGATGAAGCCAATGGAACAGGGCACACATGGGAATCACTTAGAAAACTTGCTGTGATGGCCATATGTTAACTTTTGCTTAAAAAAAATGGTGATGTCCTAAATTACTTCCTTCAAAAAATTAGTATTTAGAACATAGAACACTGTGTATCCAAAGGACAGAACACTGACCAAAACAGACAAAAGTTGCTGTGCTCATGAGGTTTACATTCTAATGGGTGTACCTCTGGTTCAGTAATTAGCTATGAAAAAATCTTAAATAATGGTGACACCTATTTTTTCTTTTTTATATAAATTAAAATCAACACAAGCTCAGATAGGTATTTGTTCATAAAGTCATTAAAATGTCTTTATACATTTAAAAAAAAGAGTTATCTACTTGGTCTATTCTATTTCAGGAATCATCTACATTTTTATTAAAGGAAAGTCCTCCTGGGAGCTAGAAGACCTTAATTATTGTTCCTATTTCCCTATGTACTTAAAATATTGTCCTTATTTAAGAATTTTTGTGATTACTTTTAAGGGAAGATGGCAGGAAGTAGATCAGTGCTGTTAAGTATTTCTTGTCTTAACTAGAAGATCATAAAATGATCTCCCAAAGATGCAAAATTCTAAATCCCATTCACTCTCTCCTAAAGAAACTGCTTTTGAGTTTCATTACAACTGTCTCTTGACCCTCCTCAATTTCTCCTGCCATCAAGTTAAATAAAGAGGATGACACCAACCATAAAGGTCTATTGTAAACACACATGATACATAAATTGGATGAACTAGCAATGGTACCCCTGAGATGGGGAGGTAATTCTAAAAACAAATTAAGTCTCTCACATAAGATGTTGGATTTCTAGTTAGTGGAAATGAAAATAAGAAAAAAGCTATCTGAATTTTTTATAACATGATTCATTCCTTCATTTATTTTGCCTAAGAGTGAAAAGAAAGTACACAAAAATTAAAGTGAAAGATTATTTTATATGCAATTATGTTAAGTAATTAACCACAGAGACTCTCTTGGATGCATGATAACCAAAATGCCTTGTGAAAGCAAATATCTAATACCAGTTTAAAATTTGGAGTTGTTTGCTATGTGAGAACTCTCAAAGACCCTCATAATCTTGGTAAGAAAAAAGAAACATTCCATACAACATTGTTGCCCTCATGGATTTGCAATTGAGGTATGGGAGAGAAAGGATAAGAAAATGTGAATCAAATTCAGATTAATGCTAGGACAGAGCTTAGGAAAGAGATGGAAAAATGTGTAAAACACATAGGAAAAAAAGTAGCAGAGAGACAACATCAGAACCAGAGTTGATCAAGAGAATATAAGAACCACAAAAATTCAGCATATGACAGATTGATCTAACTCAGATTCAAGGAACTAGAAACTTCAGACAACTTCTGGTATGTGTATATGTATGTGAAATATATACACATGAATATAAACAAATACTGGAATATATGTGAGTGTTTAGATATACGTAATCCCTGTTCTTACAGTCAAGAAAGTCATAAAATCATACTAACTTGGTTTATCTATAACCAAATAGAGTCTAGGTCATTGGGATTAGATGTCATCAACTATGGTACTTGGCCAAATATGACCAGTCATGTTTTTATAAAGTTTTATTAGAACATGACCACTCCCATTGGCTTATATGTTGTCTAAAGCTTCTTTTGCACTGCAAATTTGAATAGAACAGTTGTAACAGACTAAATAACTGTCAAATTCACAAACCTTTCTGCCTGGCCCTTCACAGAATAAGTTTGCTAACCCCTTTTCTGCACCATCATTTCTCTCCTATTGTTTGTCCCTCTTCATCTATCTCCTCTCTCTCTCTCTTTCTCCCTCTCTCTTTTTCTTATTTTTCCCACTTTTTTTCCCTCTTTTGTTGTCATGTTTTGTACTCCTTATGTTCTCAAGGTGGCTATTCCAAACTTTTCAGGATTTCAAAGTAATCAAAAAATATGTGAATGCCCAACTTGAGGTTTCTTTGTATCTTTACCTCCTTTGTCCTTCCACAGTTATGTTCCCCAAAACTTAGCGATCTAACATGGTCTGTACCCAATAACTCCAGCCTTCATTATGTTGCCCAAACCTATTCCCATGTTCTTATCTATATTCAAATTTTCTCTGTTATCCCTTAAAAACAACATAAAGAGCTCCTCCAATGCAACTCCCTGTCTACATTTACTTATGCTTTTAAACTATAACTATTTCTTTAGACACAGCTTGTATACCACTGCCTCAACTCTGTTACCACCCACTAACACTGTAAATGCCTTCACTTTTGCTTTGTCCTGTTGCTCTATTGAATAATTTTCTGTTTACCTTTTTCTTAAGATCTTTTTGTTAATGAATTTTGTTGTTTCATTACTGAAACTTTGTTCTCAAATGGTTTGTAAGACTCTTAAAAATTCTGTGAATATGCAAGTAAAACTTATGTTACATTTCCCTGCCTTAGAATTGTTTTATCATTGTGCTTTTCTGAAATAGACTATGCTTTTTGTCTGACACAGCTCTATCTACTTCAAGTTGTGATACAACCAATTCATCAAGTCTACAGTTCCAGTGTCCAGTGTCTAAGCTCCAGGAGGACAGGCAGAAGACTTCCTTATTCACTGTTGTCTCCAGCATCATTAAATACTACATAACAATTGAATAAATGTTTTCCTATCTAAAAGGAAATTCAACACCTTTTGGACATTTCTCATATTGATAGAATAAAATAGTGCTATGCTGGCACACAAAGGCTTATTCTGGTGTTTGATTCTACATTTTCAAAATGTTTTTTTTCTTTATTCATTTATTCATATGTGCATACATTGCGTCATTTTCAAACTGCCTTTTATTTTATTTTATTTTTAACTTTTTGCTAGCATAAGTGTTTGAACTCAGGTCCTCAAGCTTTCTAGGCAAGCACTCGTCTACTAGAGCCACACATACAGTCTGGTTTTTGCCTAGAGTTTATCTTTCAGATAGGGTCTCTATTTCACCTGGGCGGGCCTCAAACTGTGATTCTCCCATCTCTGTCTCCCACATAGCTGGGATTACAGATATGTTAAGAAAAGTAATGACTTACTAAATTAAGAAAATCAGTTATTACTTGTAGATTATCAGGAATTATGAATTTCATTAATATATTATCCAAAATTCAACACTTCATAATTTTAGTCTTACTTGTAACATTTTTTTCTGAGTAGACTTCATTCACCTGATTTAAATGTATCTATGTATATATTTTTTTCAATGGGAACATATTCATTTTAGAGAAAAACTTGTAGTACTGTCTATCTGAAAATTTTGTAAACTTTTCCAACAGCAGGAGTAACAAAAGGTACCCTAGATGTGATATTATACCTAAAATAACATATGAAGCTGTCATCTGCTCAAAAACTAAACTTCACTTATTCAGAAGTAAAAAAATGAAAAAAGTCAACTTGAATATTACTTGGAGTCATCTTTTGGCAGCAGAATCTCTAACACCTAATTCTATGAGATTTTAGTGTCTCAAATACAAGCTCCCACTCATCCCACTAAAATTTGTGGACTGCTTTTCTATTCCAGGCTCTGTAAGGATGGAAATAAACTCTGTAGCTTGATCTTTATAATGTTGTAAGAGAGGAATAATAACATTCAGCAACTGGGCTTTAGTTTTCACTTCTAAACATGGAGATGAAAGTTCTAGTCCTACCTGGTTCACAGAAAGCTTAAGAGTCAGATCGGCAGCAAAAGCATTCCAAAATAAAAAGAAGTCTATAGATCATAGTTGTTAGTATACTTATTACATGATATCCAAGATCAAAAACAAGCAGTGACATTCATGGGAGCTTGTAGAAAGAGAAATGGACTTGAAGGCAAGAGAGAGAAATCTTGTGGAGGAAGTTGCTTCTGCTTCCATCATCCCCTCTGTCACCTCATATCTAGCCTTGGGAAATTATCTGAGGGGTCTACTGGCCTCCAATCTCTTCCTACTCTAATTTATTGCACCATCACCAGACCAAGTTCTTACTATGGTCTTCACAATCTTTGTGTCCAGCACCTTCCAGAGCTCCTAGGATCCTGGAAAAAGCCATCTTAATTCCTTGCTTGAATTCATTTCAGCTTTACCTCCAACTGCTCATTTTCCCTAGCTTTCTACACCAACTAAACTTCAGTAACAACAATTGCATATATCATTAATTTGGTAATTTATTTTTATTTGTTCCAGCAAGGACTTAATGTGGCTCATTTGGCAATTAATCATGTAATGTAATATGTAATTCCTTGTGGCATCTGTTCTGATGTTGCATCAAACTGTTACTTCTATGTTCCTTTCCTTTATACAGTTTCCTTTTTTTAAAAAATTTTGGTTTCCCTGTCAGATATCAGTAGCCATTAAACAAATGACACTACAAGGAAAGGGAGAATGAGGATGTATCTGGTGGATGTATTTTGTATCCATATGTGAAAACAGAAGAATGCAACTTGTTGAAATTGTTCTAAGAAGGGGGGAGGCTGGAAGAGGGATAACCTTGGAGATGGTAAATCCACCTAAGACACATCACAATTCATCCCCCCACAACAATTATATGCTAATAAAATCATTAAAAAACTAACACTATATTTTAATCTTCTCTCCACACGCACATCCCCAGGGTCATGTATGTGACTTTGCTCCAAATAATTCTAAAATACATTGATTTCTGCAAAATACAGTCTTCCCTAATTAAAAGAGAAGACAAACAGTACTATCTATAGAGAGCAAAAAAAAAAAAAAGTAAGATATTAGTAATTCTGTCCTCTTGTGCCTCTTATGTTCTTTTTAAAGATACACTGCCTCATGTGCTAGAAAGATGGTCAGCTGACCTTCCTGGAATTGCCTCAGTTAAAGAATAGCACAACCACATCCTAGGGTAGCTGACATCCACTAACAAATTAATTCTAAGCACAAAAACCCAGCTCCCACATCCCAACTGTGACAACTCTAAAGTTCAGAGTTGTCATCTAGTTACAGAGCATTCCTGACTGGTCAGTTCATTCCATTTTGTGACCCCTACTGTGGCCAAATTCTCTCTTTGTCCAATCCTGCTCCATCCCCTTTCTCTATAGAAATTCCTGCCCACAAATATCCTGCTCATGGGGATGGTTTGCTTCCCTGGGAGCCTAACCTCTCACTAAAAATACGAAATAAGCACAGATCCTATTAACTTTCCCCTTTTAACTTGCCTCCCATGATCTCTCAGCTAAACTTAATGCTAAATCAAGGTTAACTGTTACCTATATTTGACTTATAGTCACTGTCCCCCTCAATTTGTCACCATTTATTTCACTGTTAACGGTAAATTTAGCAGTGGATATTACAGTTAATCCACTAATTATATTTTTAACAAGTATCTATTGTGTACCATATCAAAACTGCTTTTAAAACATTTTTTAAGTATATGGAAAGAAAGAATAGTCTTAAAAGGAAAGGAGAGAAACCAATAAATACCTCCTTAAAATGATGTAAAGAGATTCAATACTTAGTTGTAGTCATCAGAAAAAATTCTTTAAGTAAATTAAAAATTGAGATGGATCTTGAGATAGGAGTTGGTAGGCAGAGATAATAAAGTAGTAAATAATCTGAATGAGGGGATGAGTATGTAAGTCTAGAAAGGAGCATTACATTAAGCAAACCAAAAGGGATGAGTAGAATTAGAGATATGAAAAATGAGAGAGAGAGAGACTAAATGGTAAATATAGTAATACAAGTCATAGAGATACAAATGCATATTATGTAGACTTTTTTTAATTCACATGTGTATACATTGTTTGGGTCATAAAAGAATTTTTAAAAAGACATTTTAACTAGAACGAAATGATCTAAAATTACAATGCAAAAACGATGTGTTGAAACTATTCCAGGAATGGGGGGCAGATAAAGGACAGCAGGGGAGGAGATGAATTCAAGTATGATACATTGGATACATTGTAAGAACTTTTGTAAAGGTCACAGTGTACCCACACCCAGCACAACAATAAAAAAAATACAAAAAAAATCACTTCTGAAGTCAATGCTTTATCTTAAAAATCAGATACAGAAGCTCATAGAGAAACCTGAAAATATGTTACTTTTAAAATGCAAGTCATCTCAAAGTGTCAGGTACATCAAGTCCTTCACCATTGTTTTCACAGATGTTGGCAACTTTGTCATTTACTTTTTATCTCCAGATATCTTCTTGGGCATAGTTTTGTCTAATTGGCCTTTTAACTCATCTCTAATGTTTTAAATTTTAATATTGGTAATGTTAATTTCTGTTTCTTTCTGAACTTCACCTGTTCATTTGTTTTATCTTTAAAAATTCTATTTCCATTTAAATGTCCTTTTTTCAACATATTAATGTCTTCAACATATTCTAGAATTATTCTCAACATTCAAAAATACAGACAAAAACTATCCTTGCCACCACTTAGCATATATTCATATTTTATGGTCTTTTTCCAATTGTCTTATTATTGAGGTCACCGGGATGGTTGCTGACTCCACTACTTGCAATTTCTAACTCTTCTTGAATGTATGTAACTTTGGTGATGGTATGTGGACTCATCCTGAGTGGGGACATTTTCCCCTGTGGAAATTTGCACACAGCTGCAATGGAAGTATTTGTTCAGGGTAGTTTTGTGCTTGCTTTGATTTTGCTAGATGTCCAAAGAGTTTCATTGCCCTAAGATCAATGTTTATGCTATAAGATCTATTCAAATATCCCCACACCCTGAAGAGAATAAAATTTGTTTTTCATATCCTGAATAGAAATAAATTTTTAATTTTGCTTCCTTAAGGAAAATTTTTTCCTCACTCAGTCCCCTGGGCAGGATCAAACTTTCTTCTTTCTGGTTTTTGTAAGTACATATTTTATTCCCTCTTCTGTGGGAAACTCAGTCTTTCCAGATTTTGCATTTATGCAGGTTCAAATTCATTGCCTGGCTTGCTCTATTTGTGCTACTCAGTTTTCTGTCACTGCAACAAAATACCTGAGAGAAATCAACTTAAAGGACAAAAGGTTTATTTTAGTTCAGGGTTTCAGAGGGTTCAGTACAAAGTCAGCCAAATCCATTGCTTTGGGCCTCAGGTGAGGCAGAATATGGTAGAGGTTGGAGCATGTAACAGAGGAGGCCATCCACCTTGTGAAGGCCAGAAAGGAGAGACAGGGGGAGAGAGAGAGAATGAGAGAGAGAGAGAGATTGAGAGAGAAAGAGAGATTAAGAGAGAGAGAGAGAGAGAAACAAGTTATACCCTTCAAAGATGTACCTGTGACCTACTTCCTCGACCTAGGCACCACTTCTGACTAGTTCATTAAGCAATGAACTCATCAACAGATAAATCTACTAATGATTTGATCATAAAGCCTTCTTGATTCAGCTACCTCTATCAAGCATTCAACACATGAGCCTGTTCAGAACATTCATTACAGATGTTCCCCACAGGGGAACCATAAACCATTGTTTCCTATTCCTGAATAA
This sequence comes from Castor canadensis, assembly GCF_047511655.1. Taxonomy (NCBI): domain Eukaryota; kingdom Metazoa; phylum Chordata; class Mammalia; order Rodentia; family Castoridae; genus Castor; species Castor canadensis. Next base: position 60,588,180 of record NC_133386.1, read on the forward strand.
GAATGAAAGTCCAAGTGATTAGCTATAGAGGCAAAGACTCAGGACTAGTTGCACAAATCACAGCCCTAGACCCTGACAGTGCATTGTTACAGTAACTTGCAGTGTTACCAGGTGTAGTGGTTCACACTTGTAACCCCAGCAACACATGGGCATCTACAGGAGGAAGTTGGGTCAAGTCCAGCCCTGGGGAAAGCACAAGATCCTATCTGAAAAATAACCTTAAAAAAAGACCAGAATGTAGCTCCAGTGATAGTGAGTGCCCTTGCCTAGCAAGCACAAGATCCTACGTTCAAATTTCAGTACTGCCAAAAATAAATAAATATAGAACTACCAGTTTCAGATACTTTAAAATTAATTTTGTGAAAACTACTTTAGTGTTTAAATAAACACATACAGCTCAAACCAACAAATAATTTTCAAAATTCAGTAGTAATTATTGGGCAAATTTCTCTTACTAATTGTTTTTTGGTGGTTCTGGGTTTGAATTCAGGGCTTCATCCTTGCAAAGCAGGCACTCTATCACTTGAACCACACCTCCAGTCCATTTTGCTCTTGTTATCTTGGAGATGAGATCTCAGGAATTATTTGGCAGGACTGGCCTGTAACTGTGAACTCAACCTCCTAAGTAGCTAGAAAAATAGGCATGAACCACCACTGCCCACTATATCTTATTAATTATTTAATGTTGATTATTTTGAGGAAATCTCAATTTTTGTAGATTATATCATACCTGACCATTAACAAGACATTATTCTAAGTTTGATCAAGTACTTATGTAGCTGAGAAGTAGCTGTATTGGGGCATCTTTTCTTTGTCTTTTAAATTCCTTCCTTAAAATGAAAATGAAATGAAAAAGGTACTCAAACGTAAGAAAATGAGAAATTCTGTTACACTGACAAAATTCCTTTTTCAGGTAAGAACATCTCCACCTACTGGAATTTCATCATGCAACTCTAAGTCGGGCTCTGTGATCTTGCATTTTTGCAACTTCTGACACGTATGTACATGTAATTAAATGTATGTACTTATAATAATACTGCATCATACAGTTGAAATATCCTTGTTGAACTAATCCATTTTAGTTCCTTCCACTTTCTGTTGTGTCATCTAGGTAGCATTGTTATAACAAGTTGGCTGATTATGCTGATTTAACATTTTTGTCTGCTACATTCTTTAAAGATATAAAAACTGAAACAATGGTGCAGTGTAGGAGCAACTAGGAATTACTTCGATGCTGAATCAACTGATAGAAACAATACTCTCTCTTTTAATTTTGTTATAAATTTTGCTCCTGAAGTAGTTTCCTTACATTCCCTATGTTTCCTATGATATTTTAAAAATGTTGGTTTTGCTATGGTCTTTGGATATTGATGAAATATCCAATTTTCACTAAAAGCAGCAGACACTATTAGTCTCCTTCTAAAAAGAAAAAATAAGCTCTGTGAAATTACATTAAACTTGACAATTTTTTGTCTTTTTTTTTTTATTGTTGTGTTGGGTGGGGGTACATTGAGGCACTTACAAAAACTCTTAAAATGTATCAAATGTATCGTACTCGAATTCACCCCCTCCATTGCTCACCTTTATTCCCTTCCATTCCTGGAACAGTTTCAACAGGTATCATTTTTGCATTTACATACATGTGTACACAGTATTTGCACCATATTCACCCTCCTGCAATCCTTTCCCCACCATCTCCCATCTCCCACTGGTACCAAACCCCACCTCCACCCCAGTACAACCAGTTCTGCCCCCATTCTCCGATTTTATAGAAGGAAAAAGAAAAAAATGACATTTTTGTTTGTTAGAGATAAAGGAAGCTACACAGGGAGTTTCCTTGTGATTTAAAAATTTGAGAAGTATGGTAGATTTGCAAAAAAATAAATATTCCTTTGGAGAAAAGAAACAAATTCTACTAATACAGAAAAATAAATTAAATTATCTCTGAGTAAATGGGAACAACTGAGAGGAAAATTTTTTATTCATTTTGATAATGCTTTTAAGAGAAATAGTTTATATCATGAGGTCCAGAAAAAAAAAGCATTGAAAATGAGGTAGAATTAAAATATTTCTCTACTCTATAAATATAAATTCATGTCAAAATATTGCAATTATATTTTTTCTTTAAAAGAAAAATCAGAAACAGTACATGTTTGCAAAACAAGATCCATTTTTCATTTTATTTCTGCATATAATAACATCAGCTACAGTCATCATGCCAATACTCAATGACTGATGGTATAGGAGATACAGAAATCTAGTTATATACATCTACATCATATAAAATCTGCCATATTAAAAAGGCTTTGCTCATATTAAAGCTACTTCTAATTTTCTCTGCAACAGTAAGCAATTTATTAGTCAGTATGTTTGATGAGAGCAATTAAATTCCCATTTTTCCAGGATGGTAGCATCTTTCACAGACAAGACATACAGCATCAAACAAAAGTGCTAAATGAAATGAAAGAAGAAAAAAATGTTACTTGCATAAGTGAAACTAAAGTAGTTTTTTTTTTCTGCTCCCAGCTGTCAAAATATAACAATAGGCTATTTTGTGGTAATAGTATTCTATAAAGAAAAAATGCAAGTAATCATTCAATGGAAAAATTGGAGAGTTTTTCATTGTTTTATAGAACCTTGAAAACCACTTAACAAGTCCACTCTATCTGGTACATCACATGTCAGAATAGGGAACTAATGACTACAGGGCAAATGCCCTGTACCAATATCCTCAAGTTGCAAAAATTGGCAACTAACCAGGCAATTTTAAATAATAGGGACATAAGATACAGTGACACAAGGCAATAAGGCAGAAAGTCATAGGAATCAAAGAAGAGCAGTTTTACATCATTCAGAATCTATACAGTGCTCATCTTATCACTCCAAGGGCACTAAGAGCCAGAGTCTGGGTATCTTCCTGGCTTTAACATACCTCATTAGCATGGCTTAGGTATTCAAACAAGTCCCAGTTCCCCTGTGTGTTTTGTTGACTAATTTTCTTTCTACCAGCAAGATACCCTTTATCCTGTACATTATTTTCTCACCTCAATCAGTCGCTTTTCAAATATTAAGCATTTGCTTAATTAAAGCTTCATTGTACCTGCAAATACCTATAACTTCTGCTTACTAATGCTCCCTTCTGACTTCTCTCTGCCTTCTGACCTTTCTGTTTTACTCCCATTGCCCTTGCCTGATTGTCTCTTTATTTTATTTTTCAGTTTCCCAGGAGGCAAAACCTGATTTACCTGAGTAATTACTTCTATTTGAGAGAACAAGGCTTCCCACACCAAGTTATTCACAGGACTTTACCCACTATTGATTTTATTGGCTATGGACAAAGGAGAGCTTAATAAAGTGAATTCCTATGCTGAAGAAACAAGTGCAGAAAAGCCTCCCTGTGTTAGGAGCTATATCTGAAGTAGCATCCATTATACAAAGCATATATCCCCTACTCTCAAATATTTTTTACTCTTCTCAAACTTAAATTCTATCCACTTTCTGCATATAATGTATATGTTCCCATTTATGTGTACACTTGCTCATGTTCTTCCTTTTGTCTCTAAGTCTTTAATCTCCATCTCTCCTCTTTCAAACCCTATCACACATTCAGGATCCATTTTTTAAATGTCAGTTTTTCAAAGAATCCTACCTTCTTTCTCTGTAATATTTCAATATTTTATGTCACTTAACATCCTCTATCTACCATTGCAAATATTTGTATTTCTTTTCCTAAGCTCCATTTCAATTTTCTTTTTTTTTTCCTTTTTCTTTTATTATTCATATGTGCATACAAGGCTTGGTTCATTTCTCCCCCCTGCCCTCACCCCCTCCCTTACCACCCACTCCGCCCCCTCCCTCAATACCCAGCAGAAACTATTTTGCCCTTATTTCTAATTTTGTTGTAGAGAGAGTATAAGCAATAATAGGAAGGAACAAGGGTTTTTGCTGGTTGAGATAAGGATAGCTATACAGGGCATTGACTCACATTGATTTCCTGTGCGTGGGTGTTACCTTCTAGGTTAATTCTTTTTGATCTAACCTTTCAATTTTCTTAAAAGTGTGGGGTATTTGTGTTACCTCTTTATCCTAAGCAGCACTTGGACCAATGCTGTATATCAACATATTATTAACACATTATTTCTTGAACATCTTATATCTGCCAAGCTCTATCATAGGCTCTACTGTAGGCTTTTAAGATACAGTGGTGAACAAATAAGACAAAAATCCTAATCTCTTGGAACTTATTTTCTATCACAGAAAACAAGTAGATAACAAACGTGTGTGTGTGTATGTGTGTGTGTGTGTGTGTGTGTGTGTGTGTGTGTAAATACTAGCAGTTGGGTAGTCATTTTAAAGGAGTAGGCAAAGAAGTGCTGAGAATGTAACAGTCCTGGAGGAGAGCTGGAAGGGAACTAGGAAGATCTGAAGGAAGAGCACACCTCATTGAGGGAATAGCAAAGTGTAACTGCCCAGAGCAGAAGCCTGTCTGGTATGCCCAAGAAAAAACAAAACAGATCATAGGGTTTCTGCATACCAAACAGTCACTAGACTGAAGAGACAGCCTATGGAATAGGAAAAAATCATTGTCAGCTATACATCTGACAGAGAATTAATGATCAGAATATGTAAGAAACTTAAGAAACCAACACTGCAAAGAATCATCAATCCACTGAATAAATGGACAAACGAACTGGATAGACAATTCACAAAAGAAGAAGTACAAAAGATCAACAAATATGTGAAGAAATACTCAACATCTTTGGCCATAAAAGAAATGCAAATCAAAATGATATTGAGATTTCACCTCACTCCAATCAGAAGGATTGTCATCAATAAATGAACAACAAATGCTGGCTAGAATGTGGGAAAAAAGAAATGCTTATACACTGTTGTAGGAGTATAAATTTGTGCAACTTCTATGGAAAACAATATTATTCATAATAGCCAAGCTTTGGAAATATCCCAGATGCCCTACGACTGATGAATGGATTAAGAAAATGTGGTATATACACACAATGGAGTAGAATTCAGTCATAAAGAAGAATGAAATTATGTGGTTTGCAGGTAAATGGCTGAAACTGGAGAACATATATTAAGTGAAGTAAGCCAGTCTCAAAGGTCAAAGGTTGCCTGTTTTTGCTTAGAGGAAGAAGCTGGATCTACAAGATAAATGTACACACACACACACTCACCCACATACACACATGATCTCACATACATGTATGGATAGAAGATAGATAGATAGATTATAGATAGATTTATAAGTAATTAAGATAGCTAGGTGAGAGAGAGAGAGAACATGATTGTATTACTGTGTATGTCTGAGAGGACTACAGAGAGGCAGGAGAGGAAAAGAGAATGTTAGAATAATATTGAAACACATTGCATCTGTGTAAGGAGATAATATAACATAATGCACAATAAACTCTTGAATAAAGGAAGTGGGGTGATAGAGAATGAGTAAGTACTAGAGGGGGTTAATCTGATTAAAACAGGATATATACATCACTGAAATATCAAGGCAAAAACCCCTTGAATTGTCAATATGCACTTAAAAAAATGGAGGAAAGGTAGGTACCAGTGGGAGGAGAGAGAGCATAAGGAAGGGGTGAAGGAGGGAGAATATGATGGATGTATTTTGTATTCATGCATGAAAAGAGAAAAACAAAACTTGTTGAAATTGTTCTTGAGGGGAGAACAAGGCAAATTATGAAGGGTGAACCTAATTAAGATATATTTCCCTGTCTAGGGGGTTGGTACCACTGAGAGGGGAAAGGAGGTGGGAGGATGGATATAGTGCAAGTACTGTGTACAAATGTATTTAAAAGAAAAAAAGAATGAGGTGGGAATAAAGGAGAATAGTGGAGGGGATTTATAAGATGTATAAATGCCACAATGTACCCCCACCCAGCACAACAATAAAAATTTAAAATAAGTAGATGAATAAATAAATAAAACATATATTGTAAGCACATATGTAAATGCCACAACATATTCTCCCTGTACAACCACTAAATGCTCATTAAAAAAGGAAAAAAACGAGATCATAGGGGCTAAGGGAGAGAGAGAAAGAAGAGAAGGAACCAACGTCAGAGAAGCCAGGGTGGGAGGAGGGGCCTAGTGGGGCCTTTGAGGCACTTTAAAGGTTTTGCCTTGTTCCAGTAGAATGCTGTGATTCTATTCACACTTTCTTTACAAGAACCATATTCACTGCTGTGTTCAGAAGAAAAGGAATAGAGACACAAACAGATGCACAGGGACTGGTGTAAAGCTTCTGTAATAATGCAGGTGAGACATGATGGTGTCATGGACCATGAAGGCCATGGTAGAGGTGGTAAGAAGTGGTCAGATTCTGGATATAATCTGAAGATGGAGCTCATAGTTTGAATGCAGATGACACATGGGGTATAAGGGAAAGAGAAAACTTACTGAAGAATTCCCAATGTTTTGGCCTTTGCAACTGGGAGGATGGTGTAGGCATTTGTTAAATAAGGGAAGATTACAAAAACAAAATGGTGGAGAGTAAAATCAGCAGTTAGTGTGAGGTATCATGTAGGAAGAGAGAGCCAGAGTTGAGATAAAAACTTGACAGTCACTAGAGTATAGATGCTATTTAAAGTCATACAGATTAGATAAAATCACCAGAGAAAAGAGTATAGAAATAATATGTAAAGAATTCCAAGGACTGTGAGTGCTAGGGCTTTTCAAAATGTAGGAATGAAGTTGAGGAATACATCAAAAGAGACCAAGAAAGAGCAGTGATGAAGTTGGAAAGAAGCCAGAAATGGGTAGAGGCCCAGAAGTCAAAAGAAATGCTTAGAAAGAAGGACTAAGTGAGAATAGTCATTGCAGGAAAAGTTAAACAGCAAAGAATAGACTAAAATGTAGCTATAGGAAGGAAACTTTTGAAGGAATTTTCCTGATGAGAGATGAAAATGTATTAAGGTTATTGAAGTATTATAAAAAGAAAACTAATCATGAAATATATAAAACTTTGTTTTGAATTTTAATTGTTCTTTCCTAACTTCACATCATTAATCATTCAGTTCTCTTATTAGTCAAAGGAAAAGAATACTATCAATATAGCAGGGATATTACAATGTTTAATGGGGTTAGGGTGTGTGTGTGTGTGTGTGTGTGTGTGTGTGTGTGTGTGTATGTATGTATATATGTGTGTGTGTGTGATATCAGACATTATGTGCTCTTAATGTGCCTAGCACTGGTCTGAGTACACATGAATGTTTGCTTCATTCATTTAATACTACCATGAGAACTTATATTAAGATTTTCATTTTAAAAATGATGAACAAGATATAGCACACATAAGTTTAATGTCTGCAGTCACACACACTAGAAAACAGCAGGAGCTGTGATTCAAACCTGTAAGATCTGGTGTCAAAATTGCTCTTAAATACTATTTTATTTTGCATCTAAATGAATGAAATTCATATGTTGCCTGATATGCAGTAGATATTCAAAAATGTTCATTGAATTTGAATGCAGGACATCAGCAAGACTTTCATTTCTAAACCTAGAAATAAGCCTTCATCAAAAAGCTCATGGGCAGTTTAGGAAAGCAACCATGAAGCCAAAAAGGAATTTTCAGGTGGAGAAGGTGGGAAGGCCAAAGAGTGTAATTTAGGCCACTTTACAGGTAAAGTGGTCACAGCTGTTCTACCCTCTCCTGGGTACCTCTCAGGTTACCAAGCAAACCCCAAATGCTCCTTAAGTGGTCCAAACACACAACCAGGTAGTTAACATCTATTGCCTTGTTCGAATGCCCCATATGCTAGATTCTGATTAGCTCTCTTGGCACCAGCACACATACCAATTTAGGCTGGTTGCTTTCTGGCTTGTGGAATTTTGTAATAAAGTAGAGCTAAGACTCAAACAAAATGAAATGTCAGCTCCATGCCAGAACTATTCCAATCTTCTAATTTCAGTCAACAATATTGAAAATACATAGGCAGAATTCAGATATAACCTGGTGCTGCAGAATGGTTCTTAGGATACCTTAAATAATACACAGAGTGCATATTTTGTTTCCACCCAGTACTTCAGCTTGTTTCTTCTAAACTAGGCACCCAATGATATTAGCTACAAAAGAGGAAAAGGAGACTATTTAGTATTATGAATATATAAATCTTTGTATCATTGGCCCTAGTGAAATGCACTCCTGGATATACACATAGTCACACATAGTTATTGATGTCTCCTGGATCAAGACTCAGAGGTCCCAGTCTTTTCTTATGGAGAACCTGAGGTGAAGGCTCAGTGTTGTGGTATCACCCACTCACAAAGAATGAATGGGCTACCAGCTGCATACAACAAGTCAGGTTTGTGATCAAGACTCTTTTACAGTCATCCTCACCCCACCTCCCACCTCTTCTCCACCCCCTCATCCCTCCCAGGAACAGAGAAACTCTTTAACTATTCATCAGATTGACAGTATCTTTCTTTTGGTCACTCCCTTCTAAGGCTGTTTCCTTGGAAGGATAGAATTACATATTGCATTGGCTTACCTTTTATTAAGACCTAGTCAACATAATAAGAGATCTAATAAGTGCCTTATCATATCAAGGAAAATAAAATTAGTAGTCATTCATTCTCCTTATTAATTGTATTGGCCTATATTTTTGATTCATAACATTATTTAACATAATACCCATATGAAACAAACTATAACCTAGCTGTCAAAGAAAGGTCTAATAATTAACCTAATACTTGATATCTAATGACACCTTCAAAATATCTAATTTCTAATATACAACATAATTATAATATTTTTCTAATTAGCTTATTTATTTTAAATTTACTGATAAAATGATATGCATTTACCATGCACAACATGATGTTTTGAAATATATTCATTTTTACTTTTCAAATTTGCAGATAAAATTGAGTGTATTTATGATATATATGCCATTTTGAAATATATACATTTTGGGACAGTTGAATCTAGCCAATTGACATGTATTACCTCACAAAGCTATTTTTATTGTATGAACTTTCCTTAAGCAAGGTTGAAATCTCCATCATTTGCTTCTAAAGATAAGCTGATTAGATTGCCAAATGTAAAAACACATCATTATATATTTATAGTGTGGCTTTATGGATCACAAGGACTTTTTTTTTCTGAAATGCCTCGTTTGTGACTCTCTAATAGTTGCTATGACAAAACACTTATGTAAAAACATACATTTCAAAGACAGACAAGCCAGTGGTCAAATTTTTTTATGTTCAGGCCTATTGTCTTAGCAATATTTCTCATTTGCACAGGAAAGTAATATGTAAATGTCATTTCTCTTAAATAGGTGCTTAAATGTGCTTGTCTTGGCAGGAAAATAGCAAAAGAGCTTAACTTAGCATTGGAAGACAATATAAAAATTCACTTCTATGCATTTTGTGACATATTTTCCTGATGTGTAACATTCCAGATATTCAAATAAAAACATTGGTAAATACATCAATTTCCTACACACAAATATAAGGATGACACATATTTGTCCAAGATAAATAATAATTTTCTCTGGGTACAAAAAGGAGGGAAAGACGGTGGTTTCATGAAAATCAGAACTCTTACTGATCATAGAGATCAAGTTTAGATGTCATAACAATCAGCATAGCATAAACATAACAAATGGCACCCTAACAATAGCAGTAACTGAAGCTTTACTGTAGATTGTCAAACTTCCTTCAGACATAAGAAATTTAGAGCAAGAATCCTTCTCTTCAACAAAATTGGAGAAAAGGGCAGAACAGATTCTGCCTGGAAGCAAGGAGGATGGGGGGGAGAGAGGGGAGGAGGTGTGGGGAAGGGGGAGAAATGGACCAAACAATGTATGCACATATGAATAAATGAATAAAGAAAAAAGAAGCCTCGTGTGAAGTGCCACCTGGAATTAGTGCCTCCCTGTAATTCTTACCAATGCCTACTGACACTGCAAGTGCTTAGAGACATATTTTCCCCACATTTGCAGTGGAGCTGAGCACCCTGTGGAATATTTGTGGAAATTTAATACAATCAAAGAACTACCCACATTTATGCTATCATAAAATGCCCTAATAAAGACACAAATACCTGATCGTTTAGCTAATTGACAATTGTTTATTAGCCAGTCTTTCTGGAAAAATCTCTAAGTTGAGAGTGAACTGGATAGAAATATGGAAATTCTCATTAGGTTACATGGAAAAGAATCATTAATGCCAGGAGCAGGCATCAAGTAGAAACAGGAAGTGATGATGAGAGAACATGAAGAGCAGACTAAAAATGTTAGTTGAAGATAATATAATGCTGAAATGCCCATAAATTAAATCTCATAGTTTGGTATGTGAAGATTATAGTGCTAAAACATAATGGTTTTTAAAAAATTTTTTATTCATTTATTCACATGTGCGTACATTGTTTGGATCATTTCTCCACCCGTCCCCCTCCCCCACTCTCTTCCCCACTCCCTACCTCAGTTCCAGGCAGACCTGTTCTGCTCTTATCTCTAATTTTGTTGAAGAGAAGACATAAGCATAATAAGGAAGACAAAGAATTTTTGCTAGTTAAGGATAGCTATACAGAGAGATTCCTAGCATTGCTTCCATGTACAAATGTGTTATAACCCAAGTTGATTCATCTCTAACTGGTCTTTACACTGGTTCCTGATCCCCTTCTCATGTTAACCTCTGTCGCTTTAAGGTTTCTGTATTAGTTCCTCTGGAGTGGGGACATCAAACGCTTTCATATTTTGGGTTTTCTACCGATTCCTATATCTCCCATATGTGCTTTCCCCTTGCCATGTGATCCAAGTCCAACTACATTGCTGCATTTGCCCTAGATCTGCATATGAGGGAGAACATATGATTTTTGTTCTCTGAGCCTGGCTAAACTCTCTCAGAATGATGTTCTCCAGTTCCATCCATTTACCTGAAAATGATAAGATTTCATTCTTCTTCATGGCTGAGTAAAATTCCATTGTGTGTAAATAGCACATTTTCTTTTTTTTTTTAATTGTTTTATTATTCACATGTTCATACAAGGCTTGGGTCATTTCTCCCTCATGCCCCCACCCCCTTCCTTACCACCCACTCCACTCCTCTCTCTCCCTCCTACCCCCTCAATACCCAGCAGAAACTATTTTACCCTTATCTCTAATTTTGTTGAAGAGAGAACATAAGCAATAATAGGAAGGAACAAGTGTTTTTGCTGGTTGAGATAAGGATATCTATACAGGGAGTTGACTCACATTAATTTCCTGTGCATGTGTGTTACCTTCTAGGTTAATTCTTTTTAATCTAACCTTTTCTGTAGTTCCTGGTCCCCTTTTCCTATTGGCCTCAGTTGCTTTTAAGGTATCTGCTTTAGTTTCTCCACATTAAGGGCAACAAATGCTAGCTAATTTTTTAGGTGTCTTACCTATCCTCACCCCTCCCTTGTGTGCTCTCATTTTTATCATGTGCTCAAAGTCCAATCCCCTTGTTGTGTTTGCCCTTGATCTAATGTCCGCATATGAGGGAGAACATATGATTTTTGGTCTTTTGGGCCAAGCTAACCTCACTCAGAATGATGTTCTCCAATTCCATCCATTTACCGGCAAATGATAACATTTTGTTCTTCTTCATGGCTGCATAGAATTCCATTGTGTATAGATACCACATTTTCTTAATCCATTCATCAGGGGTGGGGCATCTTGGCTGTTTCCATAACTTGGCTATTGTGAATAGCGCTGCAATAAACATGGGTGTGCAGGTGCTTCTGGAGTAAACTGTGTTCCATTCCTTTCGGTATATCCCCAGGAGTGGGATTGTGGGACCATATAGTAGATCTATGTTTAGATTTTTAAGAAGCCTCCAAATTTTTTTCCAGAGTGATTGCACCAGCTTTCATTCCCACCAGCAGTGTATGAGCGTTCCTTTTTCCCCACATCCTGACCAAAACATGTTGTTGGTGGTATTTTTGATAATGGCTATTCTAACAGGGGTGAGGTGGAATCTTAGTGTGGTTTTGATTTGCATTTCCTTTATGGCTAGAGATGGTGAGCATTTTTTCATGTGTTTTTTGGCCATTTGAATTTCTTCTTTTGAGGAACTTCTGTTTAGTTCAGTTGCCCATTTCTTAAGGTTTTTAATAAAAATAGAAACAAAGTATTTCTTTGAGACAGTCTCAGAAATATATTCTATTAATAGAAATAAGAAACAGAATACTAATTGTATTTTCTATTCAAATTCATGGTTCAACTAAATGCAAACTACGCAACACGTAAAAGGACCATATTCAGATATGTTTAGTTCCAGATTACAAACAAAATAAAAGACACACTTACTAATGTGGAATGGTTACCCAGAAATATCTCAAACGTTTTTGAATTGAGACAATACCAAGGTTATGAACTTAAAAATATGATTATTTATTCCTGTTATTATTAAATGCACTTATTTTTTCGTAGTTTTTACTGAATTAAACCATTTTTCAGAGTAATGTCTAATTTTGCACCTGTATTTAATTAAAATCTTTGCCTTCTTTGAAAATTAGGAAAGTATTACATTCATTAATTTTATATACTGAATTATTGTAAAAATTATGTAATACTATCATTGGTAATTGAGAAAGTTAACTGGTTGGCATCTGGGTAGAATTTCATTGTCTTCTATCCCTATCTTTGAAAATCAAGTAAAATATATTACAGGTACGAAATAATAAAGTTATTCTAAAATATGAATAAATAATATCAGGTGCAATATATTTGCATTTGAAACATTAACTATTTATAATATTGTAGAAGTATTTTCCCTAATTTAATTGTACCCAGCATATCATAGAGAATAGCATTTTAAGGAAATGAATATAAGAATTGTGTATCAAATTACATATTGAAAGTCTGATGTTAGCTCACTTGTCAACTTTTGAAAAAGAAAGATACTACTTATAATTATCTGATTATATAGCTCTTAGATTAAAAATTAAATTTGGTCTTAAACATGGTAATCTAGATTCGCATTTTCTAAATTGAAGCATACAGGAAACCAATTTTAGCACATTACACTAGCAGTTTGCTTTGCTTTGTCTTCACAAAACCTGACATCTCTGGTGTAAGGCAGTACTAAAACACAGAGCTGAGAATTAGTAAGGACCAGAGACGCTTAAACTCAAATTGTCTGCTTTACAAGCCTTCATTCTTCTTTCATAACATATTGTATTGTGCAAAAATTAGTTGTGGACCACTTTCATGTTTGTTTTCTTCTTAAGAAAATTACATTCAAGTGCTACATGTGTTTTAGTAGCTTATTCACCACAGTTGCCTCAATTGAAATTTAAATTCCTCTTTGTGACTTTTGCAGCTACTTTTTATTATCCCTTAGTTTTAATAAATAGTTTACACTTGTATATGTCAAGTCCCTGCTGTATATGCAATCTAAATAGCAAGTACAAACAAGACCTACAATTATTTTTACAGTGTAAATTAAAATTTTTCAATCAATACACTTTAAAAAAGTTACATAATGGTAACCACATGCAATTTACATAATTTCTTATTGGATAAAAGAGTTGTTAGGCCTTAATTATATTGAAAAATATTTTTTATGAATTAAGTTTTCTAGAGGAAAGTACTGAAAACACTCCTTAGCTTTTGTTTTTTTCTCAATTCTAAATTTGACAAATCTTAAGTGCCTATTTAAATTTAATTGTTCTCTGCATTCTCACACAAAAATTTTCAAGGAGCCCATAAAAATGAATATCCCTAAATATATATATATATAACATGAAGGAATCAGATTAGACAAAAATAGATCTATCACATGATTTATTGAAAAACTTATCCAATTATGTCACAATGTGCCAGGCACTATATTGAGCCCCAGAGATTTAAAAATAAATAAAACTAAGTTTGCAATTTTCTTTTACATCTGAGGGAAGATGATAGAAATCCTATAGAAGTAAAAGAAATGGATAATGTAACAAAATGAGTACCCAGGCTGACTCTCAGCAAAATGGAGAGAAATATATATCTTTTTTTAAAAAGTGTTTTTCCTTTGGACTGGATTTGTCCCCATCAACATGCTGCTTCCTGGTTACCCACAGAGGGATATAGTCCAGTAAAATCTGTGACCAAAAATGTAACTAGTCTCAAGATTATGTGGATAAACTATGTAATATGGAAGTATGTTACAAAAGAAGCTTAGGGTAAATTCTGAGGTCTTCCTTTACCCTTTCATGCCAAACACTTTTAATAGGCAACAGATCCCCTAACCACTATCAGAATAACACTACCACCACACATCAATAATATGACTTTAAGGGATTCTAAAGGCAGAAACTAAGGCCAACTGTAAGGAAATAGTTGTTACAATTAATGATAATAACAATAATGGGGAAGATTGTAACTTGGGGTAAACTGTGAATTACATTGCAGAGAGTCTGTTCCTCCACTTATGCTTAAGACTCTACAGAAAGAATACATATTGACAATAAGCATTTTATTACTAAGCAAGAAATGAAAACAACTAACTTTTGCCTCCTTGGAGTGGTAAAACATTTCCTGCTTGCTTTCTTGTTTTCCTCTTTTTAATTGTAAAATGAATTCAGCTTTAACTTAGCACAAAGAATTAAAATGTTTGTATCATATTGTAAAACATTGGCTACAAAAATTAGAGATAGTAGAATAATTGCAATCTCAAAAATAATTATGGTGGGAGAAAGAGTGATGTTAGGGACAGGAGTATAATTTTTCATTGTTAAAAATAGAAGCACAAATAAACACATCTTTTAAACACTATGGAGAGAAAGGACTTGCTACTAAATATTGTGTATAATTCGTTTGCCAAAAAGAAGTAAGAATGGCCCTTTTGGCTGGTAACAGTTTTGTCAGACTCGCTTTTTCATCAAAACATAACTTTAAAAGACTAAATTGCTAAAAAATAAAAAAGCATGAAAATAAGATACAAGATAGTAATCAAAATCAGCAGTGTTGAGAATCACTATTAGAAGTAAAGATTGGCATAGTAACAATATTTACTTGGCAGCAGAAAATAAGAACGTCAGTTATGAAGAAGATGGTAAGATTCAAACACTTAAAGGTATTTTCCCACCTTTGTTTATCCTGACTCATCTTTCACTACTTTTTGCATTGCTGTTACTGTCTGCTGCTTGTAGAAGACTATTTGTTGAGCAGTAATTAAATGCCAGGTAGTGAGCATAAGTGACTTACACAGATCATTGTGTTTATTTCTTTACTTACTCTACAAGGTTGACATTATTGCTGCAAGCTTATCAGGTAGAAAACTAAATTTTGCAACAGTGAAATGACTTTCCCAAACTATACAGATCATAAAGGTAGAAGTCTAGGATTCAAAGAGAACCTTTGTTTCCAAAAGCTGGGACTGCCTATTGCACTAGTATCAGGGACTGAGGGAGACCATGAGTAAATTGTTTGCTGTAAGGTTCAGATGACACAGTCATTTCTCTCCATTTTCCATTACATCTACATGTCTAACTGCAAGTGAAGCCTTAGTACATCACAACAGATTTCAAAGATAACTCAGATTCAATAAGAAATGTGTGTCTCAAGCTCAATGAACAGTTTGTTTAAGAAGACACACAAAAAAAAGTAATTGAAAAGAGATTACGGCAATGGTTTTAAAAGGTGTAAGGGAGTTAAACTTTAGGCATCTAGGAATTTACTTACCTTTCTAGGATCATTCCTTCTGGAAGGATGTAGGTAGCTAAAGATTTACTCTAATTAAAATTTATTTTTATATAAGCAGTTAGTGCTTTTGTTTCAATGCATAAATATGGTGATTACTTGGGTAGAAATACCAATATACAAATGAATAGAATTTACTGACTATTCTATTATTTTGAGTAACAAATTTGGCATCTAGGAAAAGTACATGTGCAAAGATTACATCTTTATAGATATATATCATCTAGAAATATTTGGAAGAATTCAACAATAAAGCTAATCCCTCCAGATCTATACCAATAGTTCATGAATTTACTATGAATGTTATTAACTGCTTTATCCATTTCAGTGTCATAATTTAATTAAATTTTATTGTAAATGTAATATTTAAATGTAATTCTATGTGGATCATAAAGTTTATCATGTACTCAGTTACTTTTAGAAGCTTTAACTTCAAAAATTTACCTTTGGAGGTTTATGTTTTGATGAATTTTATTTTTCCCTAATATAATTTATATGATTTAAATATTCTTTTGTTTACTACTCCCAATACAAAAATGTAGGTTTCTTAAGGTAAAATTGAAACTATTTGGGAGATCAAAGTTCATGTAAATTTTACCTGTTGTAAAAGATTAGAAATAACAAAGCTGAGAATTTTATGCAGAATATGTTTCTTTCAAATTCCAGAAACTTCTCCTTCGTTAATAGCAAGGAAGAGATGTGGATGCTGGGATTCTGAAAGCAAGGCACTTGGTTTGACATTTTTACATATATTACTTTCTTTAATTGTCAGAACAATATTTAATATGTGAAGCATAGACATGATAGTTCCCATTTAACAGATAATAAAATGGACTAGGAGAAGAAATCTACTCTGAATGAACCAGCCACTAACTGCTTGAACTGTGAGATGCTCTTTTCATTGTGGCATAGCCATCATCCTGGAGAGTAAGCCACTGTGAATCAAACAAAAATCAGAATAATAGCCCCCTTAAGTGTTTCTTTAGAGAATGAATGCAGATCAAATTCTTTTACTTTATTATTTCTGAGAGAAAGCTTGTAAGGAACATAAGAGGATTCAATAGTCTTTTTCCACAGACATACATTAGCTGAAATTAAAATAAGGACAAACATAAAACTATGATACTACTTTTCACTTTCTGTATTTCTGCCAGACTAGTAGGGATAATACTAACTTCAAGGCAAGATTGCTAAATGTGTTTGCAGACTGCATCTTATTTATAACATTAGATTGACTCTCTCTTTACATTGATGACTCTCAAATATCTCTCTCTCCACTTGAGACAATTCTCCTGTGTTATAATTGTTAGCATATGCCTGCCCACTGTTTCCTCACAGACATGAAGGAAACTGCATGACTCTCATCTTGAATTCTCATCTTCATCCAAAGTATTTTTATTTTGAAGACTTTGTATTGTAAAAACATTACTATGACTCTCACACAAGTCCCAGACATTCAAGTTTAATTCCTCCTTCCCTTCTAAGTCCCCATTAATCACATTTCTACTCTTCAATTTCAGCAGATTTTTCCTCTTACATATTCTTATATACACTCTTCATCCTGCAGTACCATCTCTACTATGATAATCTACATGTACATTTTTTTCTATACAATTTTGACTTCCCGAGTTGCCTGTCTAAACCATGTTACTGTTCTTTCTTCATTCTTCTGAATCTTTTCGAAGTGAGCTTTCTTAATCTCACTGTGATATTTCCCTGTTTTACAGTATTTAATATTTCCCTGTAGCTTTTGAGCTTAATTATTTAACAAAAAACACAAAGCCTACATCTCCATCTGTCCTTGCCTGTGTCTTGAGTTTCATCTCCTTTAATTTAGTTTGCATCCTAAATTTTAGCTGTACTAACCTTTGCTATCTTTTATTTCATCACTTATCCCAGTGTCTGATACATAGCTGTGGTACTCAATGAGTGATAAAGGCATATATAATTAAAGTCCAAATTTATTTCTCATTCTTTCTAGCATAGACATTAGCCTTTAACCTTTATTTTCTCACATTTATATTCTTTATAACATTAACTTTGATAGACATTTTTGCAAATATCTTTACCATTTTTACAAAAAGAATAAAATAATGCATACTCTTACCACTTGACTCACTCCACCAGCTCTACTTTGTGTTGGCAACTTTTGAGATAGGGTCTAACTTTATTTGTGGGTCAGCCTGGACCATAATCTTCCTATTTGTGCTTTCCTGAATAGGTGGGAATGACAGGTGCGTGCCATCATGCCCAGCCATTGGTTAAGATGAGATCTCATGAACTTTTTGCCCAGTCTGGCCTTGAACTGCAATCCTCCTGATCTCTACCACCTAAGTAGCTAGCATTACAGGCTTGAACCACTGTGCCTGGTTTTTTTTAATTTGACACTGGTTTGATCTTAGGACCTTAAACTTGGTAGATAGGCACTTTATCATGTCAGTCACAACCTCTCATTTCATAACTTTTTATTTGTATTGATCTATCTTCCTCAGAGTCTTCCATACTCAACTGTGATGTCATTAAAGTCAGAAGTTTTTACTTTGTGTGCATGTGTTAAAACAGGTTAACTGAAAGAGATTTAAAGAAACCATAAAAATGTATAACTTACAAAGAAGCCATCTCTCTCTCATTGTTAGTAAAATTGTGATACAGTTGAGGATGGAGTTATGAAATAACATTATGTTCCCAACTTTCTTGGATATAGTTGATTGTAAACATAGTAAAATCTTTGTCCTTGAGGTTCTTGAAGTCAAATAAATACACAACACATCATTGTAATCTCCAAATTACTGAAGTACTTATGATTAACATGAAGAACTCTAAAATTTGGATGGGAGGGTCCATTTGAACTCAATTAATTGAATATAGAGTAAGAGTTGTCATGGAGGTGATTGCAGGACCAGAAGGATCCAAGTTAATTTATGTAGATACATTTTATTAAATAAATTAAATCATTGTTATTTAAACTATATTTTAATCCTGGTATACAAAAAGAAATTCAAAAAGAGGCTACAGCTAGTGAAATACCATTAAAATACTTCAGTAATAGTTTCAGCCAAAATATATACAAACTAAATAATTATGAGAATAGGGGGTTAAAAGACAGAGGAAGTATTTGATTGGATCTTGGAGGTTATCTAGAGGGAGGAAAAAATTTAATACAGTACCTTCTCTTGGTAATCACTAGCAAGATGGATCATCTTCATCTTATTAAATAAAATGAAGGTTACACAAGAAGCAAAGAATCTTAAGTATACTATGCTTGGGTTTTATGTTATCTGGCTTGAGGTGAATTATAGCACATATAGAGATGATAATTCACATTTGGTACTCAGAAGAGAAGTTGCAGATTTTTGTAACTGCATGCACATTGAATAATGGTTGAGGCCATGAAGTAGACAGCACCACCTAGGGCAGAACATAGAATGATGGCATTTGATAGAACTATTTTTGAGGACAGTTGTCTGAAAAATAAGAAACATAGGAAAACAAAAGGCAAAGGGTAGGAACAGAAGCAATGGACTCTTTCCACCCCTACTACATCCCAGGTGCTAAAAGATTGAGCCACACTCACTATTTCCAAAACATGATGTGTGTTCCCAATTCTCCACTCCCTTATGTTATTAACTTTGTCTGGACTTATTACCCACTAATTCTCTCAAGTACCACTTTTCTTTGAGATTTTCTCCACTCTGTCCTACAATGTCTTACAAGTGCTATATTATGAGCACAGAGAATAGGAAGCTGTATTGGGCTATAAAGAGTGAAGTGATGACCTTTGGAAGAACAATTTCACTGTGATGCTGTGGGTAGAAGCCACATAATAAAGGATTAAGGATGGAGTGGATGGTGATTAGATAGAAAATTTGCAGATCCCTGTATCTACAATTTGATACTGAAGGACATCTGAAAAATGAGACAGTAACTTTTAGAGAATCTAGACAAAGAACAAGGTAAGGAATTTAAGAATAGGAGTATCTTGAGCAAATTTATAAGATGAGAAAAATGATTTAAGAAATGCATATAGTGACATAGTGATGTGGAGAGAGATAAAGAAGGCAATAAGAAATATTTTCTCCTCTGATGTTGGAATGTCAAAGGAAAGGAGATGTCAGTGCAGAACATTTTGGTTGTAGATGAAGAGAATTAAGGTGCTTCTATTCATATCTAGTGGCTTCTGTAAATGAGTAGCTATTATTTTGCTGGACATCAGTATAGGAGTTAGGAATAGGAATATGCAAAAAAAGGATAGGAAATAAAGAAAGGTTACATGATTGTATAATTTAGAAACACACAAAAAACCCCATAGTTAACTAAAAGACAAATATATAAAATTTCTGTAGCTAAGTAGCAAAGTAATACACATTAACATCTGTAAAATACATAAGAGAAATTTGGTTAACAATATGCCTTAGTTTCTAGGGAGCTATATAATCATAAACTGATTCAGTAACTATCACAAAGATAATTTTTAAGTTGCCATTGACACCAAAACTAAGTTTTGACTTTGTCTTTGCAATATGCAAAACTTTAGGATCTTACTCTGCCTTAGAGTCAGGATTCTGACGTTTAATTTTAAAAATGTAAGTCAAGAAATTCAGCTCAGCAGTATCTAGAATAAAAACAATTGTGTATGTTATAAGCATAAATTTAATATATTAGTTTTTAAAAATTATTTT
This sequence comes from Castor canadensis, assembly GCF_047511655.1. Taxonomy (NCBI): domain Eukaryota; kingdom Metazoa; phylum Chordata; class Mammalia; order Rodentia; family Castoridae; genus Castor; species Castor canadensis. Next base: position 60,608,548 of record NC_133386.1, read on the forward strand.
AAAATATTAGAAGGTATTAACTCCAAAGTCAACTTTTTAAACATTTAAAACTATCTTCTCCATTAAAATGTGGCTTAAATGTACAAAGAATAAAATACATTAAAATATAAGTGCTTATATAAAGTAGGAAGTAAGTTAGATATTTTTTTAAACTCTTGTGACATGAATATTTTTCTCATTCTAATCCACTGTGAAGTGCCACAAATTCATCATATCATTTTATCCTTCTTACAATACCACAGTTAGGCAGTTCCTAAAATATAATAAAGTGGTTAAGAGACTAAAGTTTGGCATTAAATACACCTGTTTGAATACTCAATCCAATGTTTACTAGCTAAGCAGTCTTGGCAAGGTGCTTACAATGTTCACACCTGTTACCTCTTTTGTGCAGTGGGGAAAGTGCCAATCTCACAAAACTGTTGGGAAAATGAAACAACCTGCTGCCTATAAAGAATTCTCTAAGACATATAGCGTAGAGTGAAATCTCAATATGTGGAAGTTGTTATTGGTGATGACTTACTATAATTCAATCACTTTTTTCAAAATGTTTTTTCTATAGCTGAAAAATGATTTAAATCAAATACATCTGACAGAATACCTGTTAGTTTTGTGAAAAATTCAAAATATTTCCAATATATCACATACTGGTATTTCTTGGCAAATCAAGTTTAAAATAATGAAGTGTTCTAACACAGTAAGGAAAACTGAATGAGAAATGACACATTTATTATTGAAAAGTTTTATACTTTAGATAATTTTCAAAAGTGCTATGTCTTCTGGTTAGCATTTATGGAGATATATGGGTATTTGTAAGATGGATGTACATCTGCATTATACATATCATTAAAAATGAAAATGTACTTGTTTAAGCACCTACTGATGAAATGCTTACCTTAAAGACTGCAATTAGTCAGTTCCTAAAAATTTCAGTGTTTCAGTGTTTAATACACTATGTCTAGTCTGGTTTCAACTGTCTTTCTTCCCCTTCCTTACTAGGTAATTTATTTTTGTTTTCTTCTCATATTAAAACATAATATTCCAGTGGTTAGTCAGATATTTATTACTTTATCTAAAAGACATTTTTGTAAAAATTCTCTGTTATCAATGTTTTTATTTGTACTCACATCAATAAAAATGGACAAAATTATTTTCCACCTTGCAGATTACTGACTCATGAAAATGTAATGGAAGAAGTAACAGCAAAATTATTCATATTTAAATATTTTACAAACTATTATAACCTTTTAAAAGCTCTTTGTAGAGCTAGATGGTGTACCTCAGTGGTAAAAGATGTGGTTAGCATGCACAAAGCCCTGGGTTTGATGCCAAGAAATGAAAAAGAAAAGCTCTTCTTAGAAGACAGAATGTACCCAATACAAAGAGTATTACATAAAATACTAGTGTTTACTATGGATATTTTCAAACATGTATAAAGTAGGCAGAGGAGGAATGCCACATGTCTCTCTTCTAGCTTTACTAATGACCAACTCCTGGCTGCTTTTCTTTCATCTAAATCCTCACAGGTTTCATCTCCCTGAGAGAGATTATTTTCAAAAAATTTCCAGGTATCATATCTGGAAATATTTGCCTATATATTTAAAAGATAAGAATTCTTCTAAAAGTTATCATAAACTCTTAAAAACTTCCATTCCTAAAGGCCAAAGAGAAATTATTGATAGCCATTTCACAGCATTGCTGGATTTATGTGCATTTATTTGTTATCTATGTGTGTAGTCTTTAAAAAAATTTTTAGCAGTACTGGGACTTGAACTCAGGGCCTCACGCTTGCTAGGCAGATGCTTTTGCCACTCACCAGCCCCCTGCTGTTGTCTTTAACATCCCACAATGCATAGTTGTTGAGATTGGTCTCTAGCCCGTTGCACTATTGGGGCAGGGTTGGAGTCTAGTGGTAGGAAGCTAGGTTATTGAGAGAGTGTCCTTGAAGGAGATACTGGAACCTGGACCCTTCTTGTTTCTCTCTTTTGCTTCCCAGAAATTTGTCTCAATAATAGTTTTTAACTGCAAGTACAAAATGATGGTCAAGAATGACATCGCAATCAAATCTAATTGCAACTCATTAGTTTTTCTTGTCTTCTCTATCCAATAATAAGATCATTCAGTTATACCATAATCCCTCATATATTATCTATTCACTTTTGAGTGGTAACATATAAATATGCTTGATTTTGGAAAAACATTCAATTCAATATTTAAAAGAGTATATTTAATAACAAAGAACATTCTTTCTCTGTACAGGTACAATTGTTTCCCCAGCAACCATGAATCAAGAATGTACTCAGTGCTTGGCATTTTGTTGGCACTACTGTGGACACTAAAATAGGAACAATAAATAATTTACAATTTTATGCATTGGAGCCTACAGTCCAGTGGAAAATACAGACTGAGTCTCACTATGAGAGAATTTTAAAGCTCTGCTGATTGCCATGATAAAAATATATACAGAGTTGCTCATCAAACTCGATGTGCAGCTCTGGCATGTCATCTACAGCAGAGGCAGATAGCAAAAGAAATGAGTTGTTTCTTTACAAATATAAAGTGGTGGAAATGCTCTGACCCAGACATCTCTTAATTAATTTCGATTATCTCTTTATAGCAATAAATTAACCTTTGTGAATATTTAATTGGCTTATTGGGTGGGTTACAAAGATCTAAATTCACCTTAATCAGCTCTAAAAATAGAAGTAAAAATTTTACATATATGAATGTGTGTGTGTGGAAAGTAGGTGTGATTCTAAGGACATGGGCCTAGCACAACCATCAGAAACTTTGACAACCTGTCTCTCTCTCATAGGCATTTCTTGGTCTCTCTTCTACATGGAGTCTCTACTATTTCTGCATAACTCTGCTCTTTTCCATGTGATTTCTTCTTCCTTTTAATTTTAATCATAACTTTCCTAAGTAGGCTCCTCCAGCTTATGATTTTGGTCTCCATATTTACATGCATTCAGCTCAAATGCTGGTGCCACGACAGGTATAGAAGAACTGGTTGTCTGTTCCTGGGTCAAGAGTCCACCCAGATCTGGTCATTGATGGGCAAGAAAGTGGCCTGAGTAATACCAACCCATTGAGGTACTTGTGCCTGTTGATATAGGCAATTATTTTGGAAGGTGGTACGAGAAGGCAATTGTGAGTTGAACACTGATATTCACGGCTTCCCTGACAAGACTTGAGGTACAGTCTGGCTCATTCCTGTTTTAGTCTTTGTTCTTATTACTTCAACTTGTAGACTCTTGCAGCTCCTTCTGACTCTAAAATTTGATCTATGGTCAATGAATCTAATTATTTTAGCCAAACCTGCACATATCTTTTCTCTGCTACCTTTCATAAAAGAAATTTAACTTGTTTATACAAGAAAGGAAGCTTTTAGGTTGACTTCATGGATCTGTGCATAGACTATCTAAGTCAATTCCCTTACATAGTCACCAAATATTTGGGTTTAGACTGCCTGTGGTTATTTCTAAATAATTCTACACTCAAATTCTAATAACAGGGTTTTTACATATGAAGCACAATTCATTGATTTGCTGAACATGTGTTGTCTGCCAGAAATTGTTATATAGCAGGGTACAAGGTAATTCTTCACTAATCAGAAATCCTAATGAAAAAGTACAATCATTCTGAACATCTATGGTGGCATATTAAGCCTGTAATATGCAGTGTACAAATCTAGTGTTTATGACATTGCACTTCATTTTCTTTTTCTGTTTCCTTGCTAAAACTGAGTTCTTTGAAGAAGTTTTGTATTTGTCCCAAGTACCTGACACAGAAATGTCCATGACTACTGAGAGAATGAAGCTGAAATATTCACTGGGATATCACTGAGGCCTAAGTAATATGATCATACATATTTCAAAGATAATTACAAGTGGAAATTAAAGAACATACTATTGTGCAGCACTGCCCAACATATGAGATTCCATAATTTAAACTTCAGACACAGGTTGCTATGAGATTATTTCCTGTGGATCACCTCTGAACACTCACAGTGTTCAGAGTAAAAGGAAGCCTCAGGTGGCAGGAGAATCTTTTTCATTTGTAGCTTTTGAAATACCCAGAGAAATGAGCTTACAATAGAAGGCTAAGAACATAATTTATTTTCCATTCTGCACAGACAGAAAGTTAGACATATCTGTGCTGGGCAGAGCATCATGGTCAGTGCTATGCCGAGTAGAGTGAAGCATCCCGAAGGTCAATAGCACTAAATGTACCCACTGGTATTTCCTACCCACACACATGCAATGAATGAGTAAGGCCAAAATTTGATAAAGAGAAACCTCATTTCAAGAACATGTAATGGCTGTTAGTGGCTTGTGGCTATAATCCCAGCTACTTGTGAAATGGAGATTGGGAGTTTCCAGGTTTGAGGCCAGCCTGGGCAAAAATTAGTTAGACCCCATGTCAACAAACAAGCTGAGCAAGATGGTACATGCCTATAATTACAGCTATACAGGAGGTCACAGATATAAGGATCATAGTCTGAGGCTGGCTAGGGCAAAAATGTGAAGGCTTAGCCAAAAAATAACTAAAGCAAAAGAAGGCAGGAGTTTGGCTCAAGTGGTAAAGTACTTGCCTAACAAGTGCAAGGCCCTGAATTCAAACTGTCCCCCACCCCCCAAAAAAGAAATAATGTCTTCTCTAATCCTTTGACTGTTTACCTTCTAGAAAATCTTCTAGTAGTAGGAGGGCATTTATAGACTTTCACTAAAGAAATGCAGTCAAAACATAAGCAATGAAATGTGTCACATGAGTCCTGTAAAATATTACCAGAAGAAAAGAAAACCAGGAAACAGAAATTCTTTGGGTTAAGTTTAGGATTTCCCTCTTAACACTGGAAAGTTAAGAATATTAAATCCCACAACTTCAGGCCTCCAGCACTAATATCTGCTTGGTTGAATTGTTTTATAATCCTGCCACATGACTGGAAATATTTCAACTCAAATTTCCTCAACTGCTGAATGACAGGACTATATCTGTTGATTTATGTGGGAGTTTTCTCCCACATCCATGTTCTTCTTTTCTAAAACACTACAGGATAATCTTTCTCTCCTACCTCTACCCATTGAAAAAGACTACATAGGTTGCCTTCATTTTCTGCTACAACCAAGCCTAATGACAGACCAAATTAGAATTCATTAAATGCTTTTCATTTATTAACTTATTAGCTTAGGTCAGCACTGTGCTTGAGGCTGAAGCTTTATGCTAATCTTCTCAACTCAGAATCATTGACATGTTATCAGAAAGTTAGAAGCCATTATATCATCACATTATTCCCTAGTTCTATCTATTTGACTTTTGTGGAAAGGTAGGATTCCAGCAATCAAAAAGAACAAACTGAAAGAGAAAATTACATAAATAGGCAAAAAAAAAAAATCATGCTTGGGTAAAAGTCAGCTTACATTTCAGTGATGAACTAATTCTTTGTCTAAGTCTTATAGAGTCAGAGGTTTTGTTGGTCTTCGTCACTTCTATATAAAACAGTGCCTAACATTTTCTGGGTGCAAAAGTTCTTATTTATTAAGGGAGTCAATGAAAATAATTGGAATTCAACCAAGTTCACATATAACAAGGGCCAATGACTAGCTGGGAAAAAAGATTTAGGTCTGTAGACTATACATGTCCTGCGGTGTCTTCTTGCTTCTCTGAATTGCCCTAATTCTAATCCCTAGTTCGACCATGCCTGTGGAGAGTGGTAAAGAGCGTAGTGTAGTATAATTTCATTATACTTTCCTAGGATGGCATTCAAAGATTAACTAGAGGGCTTGGTGGGACCAAAACAGTAACCACCAGCCCTGGTCCTCTTGAGGGAAGGTACCACCTAAGCCACCTATTTGAAATTATTATGTGACACTCTTCCAAATAAGAATCACGCTTAATACAGTCAGCTGGAAACTTGCTGTTCACCAGTTCCAAAAATCCTCCATTCCTTTACATTTCTTTCTGAACCACCATTCAGAATCAGACATGAATAAGGTTTCAAGAAATATGTGTCATCTGAGGATAATGGGGTAGGCAAAAAATTGAGATCACAAGGAATTGGCTAAAATGCTCTACTCTTGGGAAAACTAGAGCTGGGGGATGAAACCTGTTGAGGCGGAGATGGTGCTGACCTGAGGCTTCCTCTGCTCATCAGAACAGAACAGCAGAGAGAAAAACAAAATTCCCAAGACCATAAAACCTAAATGATTGTATCTCAATAGTTTCCAAAATATTTAGAATAATCCTTAGATTTTCAGGTGAGGAAATAGAAACCAGGGAGGTAAAAGAATATGCCTAAGGTATTCAACCTATTAGTGGCAGATGGGCATTCTTTCCAAATCATAAATGCTTTGAAAGTGGAACTATACGCACAGCATGTGTGCACCGGCGCTGCTGTCTACTTTCACTGTACATACAGGCACATGTTATTCACTGTTGACTAGAAAGGTAAAATTGAGCCAAATAATATTTAATTCCCACTGTAATAGTAGTTTTACATTCCACATTCAGACAGCTGGCATAATTGAAGACAGCTTGGAACCCCTGAGGATATCCAAACTGCCACAATTGAAGAAAAGATTTAAGTATCCAGCAGTGTAAGACCTACTCAATGACATTACAAAGCTGATTCACAATATCATCTTTGTTGGATCCTCAATATCCAATCTATGAACAATAGACATAATTAAACATAGAAAGCTGTAAATTAAGCAAGCTAAATGATGCAGCAAATCATTTCATTTTTGCACCTGTGAAGTACAGTATGCCTTTGTTATTTTCCCAAAGAAGAGAGAACAGACTCTTGTATGGACAATTATCAAAAGGGTTCAGAGCAATAGCAGCTATCATAGACAATAGATTTCTTTCCAAAGATGAAAAAGATATCAATGAATGTAGTTTTCAAGTCAAAGTGAGAATACACAGCTGCTGCCACAGATTCTATTTAATGTATTTCAATGTTACTAATTAAAATAACTTAGGTCTCCTATTCTTGAGTAGTAAAAAGCAGAGAACACAGGAAAACAAGCTGTAATTTTGTAGTCTTGGCAAAATATCTTTTTGTCCATTTTGTGCTTGGCAGCTATAGAAAATAGTTTGTGCAATAAACCACCTGGCCTAGAGATGACTGTACAAAAGAAGTGATGTCATGGTCAAGAGCATGGGTTCTGGAGAGAAAACCTGAGTGCAAATTCTACTCAGTTACCCTTTGGGTAGCCTTGGTCATTTTATTTAATCACTGTCTCTTTTGCTTTGTTTATTGGTAAAATGGGAACAATTATCATTCCCACCTCATTGGATTGATGTGAGAATTAAAAGCAGCAATCTATGTAAAACACTTAAAATAGTGACATTCGGTAACCAGTCAGAAAGTGCTAGTTTTTATTATTTTGGTTTAAAATATTACATATATTTTACATTCCCTCAAATAAGCAGTTATCTAAATACTTATTCTTATCTAAGCATTTTAATGACTGATTCATAACAGCAATCAAGGACATTTTAACCATAAAGCCATTCTCTAAAAATTTAAATTTAAAGAAAAAATCTTGTTGCATTGAAATCAAATAAAAAGCAAATAAAATATATTCTAACATGAACTGAAAAAATATTGACAAGGTGAACAAGGTCATTGTATATATATTGCCAGCAGAGATACAGTGTCACCTCCAGCCTGGAATGAACTAAAAGAGCCAAGGGAAAGACCTGCCAATGTGCTCACCACGAACTAGCATAAAACCACCTGCAAAATCCATTCAAGCATCTGTCTCTGTGAAGTGCCAAACATTCTCCTCCCACTCCACCAGACTGGCCCCATATAGCACAAAGCTATTCATCATTCCTAGGCATCTTCCATTTGATATCCCAGGAGATAATATGTGAAACCCCACACAGAAACTCATTAATTTCATGTCACAAAGGGTGCTGTATGAGCTTCCCCTTCCAATTCAATACTTGCCAAAACCAATCAGACTGATCCATGTATTCAAGGACTGAACACATTTAATATCCCCTGAATTAATATTCAAAATTTTCGTGAGGGATATTCTTAACACTGGGTTGATCATGCAACTCAATGACTCTTTTCTAAGGGATCAAGGTAGAAAAGAGACCATAGATTATCTATGAAGAAATGTTTCATTGTTTTCTGAGATAATATAAAGGTAAGAAAGTAGCAAAAGGAGTGACTGTACTCCTGTATTTTCATATCTATAATTGAAGATAACATTGCCTACTTCATGTGATTTCTGTCAAGAGTAATTATGTAATAATTGTAAAAAGCATAGACCACTTCCTGGCAGGTCCTAACCACTCCATCAATGTTAGATATAATAAGGTCATGATCACGATCATGATCCATGATATGATGGTGGTGTGAAGATGACAATGATGAAAATGACATTAGTGAAAATAATGGCTAAGTCACAAAGTACCTAAAACTATGCAGTGATTTTTACATGATTGTAATTTGGAGAGGATAATTAGAATACTTAGCTCATCCTTTGTTTTCACTAACTTTACTTGTTGTAAGGGGAAAAAAGGAAATACAATAATGTAGATGATAGTTTATTTCAGAGACATGAGCTAAAGAAGCAAAAATGCATGAGAGTTATAGAAAAGTCAGTGTGCAAAAGAGGCCCTAGAACTACAGAATTACTGAGCAGTTTAACTCCAGAGAATATAAAATAATATTATACGACAATGTTAATTAACAAATGTCAGTCATTGTTCTGTTGTTATCCTCTGAAACTGGAGTGCAGAAAGATGAACTAATTTGCTGAAGGTCTCATTATTGAAAAGTGGTTTAAAAGAAAGGATTTAATAACTTCAGTTTGTCTCCGGTCTACTGAAATGTAGACTGAATGTAAACTGCTCTACCAAAATGTTTTTCAGTGTATGAAAGAGAAGACCTCCCTTAAACCTTTAACACTTAGTAGAAAAATTAAAGACAAATTAAGGTAGAGATATAGAATGTACTCAAACAAAAGTTCCCATAAGGGCATCAGGCTAATCATTTTGAAGTTATTATTTTGCAATGCTTAAAGTGAGTAGATTCTGTTCCAGGACAAAGATTTTTTATCACATTTTCTGAAATCACTTTTTGTGAAAACTGTAATGTTTTAAATTCTCATTTTAACATTAAAGAGGTTTAGTCTAGAAAGGTGTTTTCTCATGTTTATTATCTGTCATCACAACTTAATATCACCCTTGCCTATAGTATGAGTGAATGAAAACAGCCCATACCTTTTGATAGCATCCAAATGAAAAGCAAAGAACCATGAATATGACCAAGGTATATTACATTATATGTATGAAAATGTCATAATGAAACCCATTACTTTGTATAATTAGTATGTATTTTAAAAAAGAAAAAAGTGAATGAAATACATTTAAATAAGTAGAATAGATATATTATTAGAGTTGTATGCAAGAGACAGGTGCAAGGGTCACTAGGTACAGGGAAATGAGACAGTTGGAGGAATCTGTTCAGAAAAGTAGAGTACAAATATGAGGAATTCAGGTGTCATGGAAACAGATAAAAGAAGTTAACTAAAAGAGTCAAAAATCAGATACATAATAATAATAATTATAAATGAGGCTACTTACAAAATCCAAATAGATTTTTAGGAAATTGCTATGCAAAAGGCTGAAAGGGTTGTTGCTTAAAAATTGAGTGATATAATTATATAGTGTCTAAGATTAACTCAAAATTAAGATCTTTGCAAAGTAAAAAGTTGCCCATATCAATGAAGGGTATACATATTTGCATAGTAATGCAAAGTACTCAAGCTTACAGTGTATTTGCTCATATCCTCCAAAATCAAGCCAAATATCTGAAACAATACTACTAACCATGCTTATATATTTTATAATTATACAGTGAAACCGATTATCAGAAATGATTCCATAAGCCAGTTTTATAGGTTTCCATGTAAAACATAGATCTTGATTTCTATGATTCTCAAAGTAGGTTGTTATGGTTTGAATCTAAAATGGCATCCAAAGGCTCATGTGTTAAAAATTTGGTTGCCAAATGATGGGCTTTTAGAAAGTGATTGGATTGTGAGGACTCTGATCTAATCAAGACATTGATCCATTGAGGGATTCATAACATGTTGATATTATCAGCAGTGCTAAAAATCAGGCAGTGGGACTTAGTTAGAGAAACTAGGTCACTGGCTGTGTCCTAGAAAGAGGCTTTTCCTCAGCATCTTCCCAGCCTCCCTCTCTGCTTCCTGTCCACCATGAGGCAAGCTAATTTCCTCCACCATGGTTTTCCACTGTGATAGTTCTGCCTTGACACAGGCCTAAGAGCAATAACTCCAGCCAATCATGAATGGAAAGCTCTGAAACCAAAGCCAAAGTAAATCTTTCCTCCTTCAAGTTGTTTTGATCTGATATTTTGTCACAGTAATGAAACCTGACTAACATGTGGGGTATTCTGTCCCACAAAACTGTAATCTTATGCTGGACTCATAACTTGCCAGGATAAATAAGGTATACATAGCTGGCTAAGTACACTTTCTTAAATACTTAAGGAACATTTACTTTTGTGTTTCAACAAAACAACTTACAAGAGGAAACTTAACTCCCTTGCAAATAAGTCATTTCAGGCCACACAAACTGGGAAGATGCACTTGGCCTGCTGGGATTTTAGCTGCTTTTAGAGGACAGAATTTAAGAAGCACTGCTTGGTTTTGTTTGTGAAGTAGAACATTAGTGAGATAGTACATTGGAATTTCTGCACTCCTCGGGGGTAGATCAGAGAGGCTTTAACCTGCTGAATCAGTCAGAAAAACAGATTTCTGGGCATCTCCCCAGTGGCATAAATAGTCCCAAAGAAACTGAAGAATTATGAGCATAATATAAAACTAGGAGCAATTTGAAGAATGCCTTTAAAAGGCTCAGGAGAAGAGAAACTTCAGGGGAAAAAGAAACAAAGTATGCCAAAGATGAAAATATAAATGTTTGTTTAGATTTGAACATATTACTTGAAAAAAATAGAAAACATATGGGGCTCTGTCCCAGGGTGGCTTTTATTATTTTATAAGAGAGCAGAAAACCCCCTGTATTTGGAGATACTTCCTTATATTTAGCCCTTGAGCACAGCTCCAGTGAAGATTTGGAAGAAATTTACAGATTGCAACAGCAAGAAGGCCAGAGTTGGAATTTCAACTCCACCGATACCTGATTTGGATGGGTTTGAGCAGTGAATTAACTTTTCTGAGTTTCCTATTTCCCCAACTACATAATAAGAAGAATGACAAGTGTATCAAAGAATTATTGTAGGGATTAAGTGATTTGATTTTTCGTGTAGAGCACAGTATAGAGGGGGAACTCAATGAAGTGTAGTTATACCTAACATTAAGCCTCTGCACAGAATAAAAAATGATGGTGTATCACAGTAATGGAAGCCAAAATAAAATAACAATTAAGAGGAGAGACAATAGAGACAAGCATTCTGGTGGTGATTTATATGGAATCCACAATGTTAAAATATTCCAAGTCATACAGAGGGCAAAACTGTGTCAGATACACTCTGCTTCTCAGAAAGAACCAAAGTCCTGTTTTCATGGCCTGGGATGCCCAGTTCAATAGGAGAACATAGCTCACATGAGGATTCAGTGGGTCAAAAGCAGATGATAACATGTGATAGGAATGCCATAAAATTCTGTTAAGTTCAAAAAATATCTTACACAGAAGATGCATCAATCCAAACTCTATGAATTTTCTCCAATATGTGTCTAAAAACAGTATGACTATTTTCCACTAGGTAATCTTTTTCTTCAGATTAGAAAGAAAGAAGGAGTGGTAAGGGAGATAAAAAGGAGTAAAAACTAAATTGGTTACAATATAGTGAAAAAGGGTGAAAGCATTAGACACAGGATTAATGCTGTTTTGACACTCTTGCATCAAGAAAACCTAGGGTGTGTTTATTTTAATTAATTACAACCCTGTGTTCTTGACATATGCTCAACTAATGTCCCACCAAGATCACAGCATTTCCTCTGCTGCATTATACTCTGCTTACTCAATCATTTTCTATCACCAGGCATTGTCTGGTGCTCATAACTAAAAGCAGTATTTTGCTTATCACCTTACTAAGCATTATTCTGTAACTGATCATTTATTGTCTGGTTTACTTATTTTTATTATGTTATATTTATTTTTATTTCAACAAAACATTGAATTGATGGATGACCAGTGACAGTTAAAACAATTTATAAACATTTAATTCTCATAACAACACTTAAGAGATTAGAACTATCATCCCCATGTTACACCTGAGGAACAGAAAGGCAGAGAATGAATAACTAATCTAAGGCCATACTGCTAAGTGGCAGAGCTGTGGCTTGAACCCTGGCTTAGGAATCCATGCCTTTCAATGGTACCTGATGCTGCTCCTCAGATAGAGTCAAATGCATCTATAATATATATCACTTATAAAATATAATGTTAAATGTAGGTTTATAACACCCAATGAATATTATCTGATTTATAATATATGTATAAATAATATGGAAGAATACCTGGTATGTACTAGTGACTAATTTTTAGATATTCTTTATTATTTTTGTAATGATATTGTTCATACTATATATAAACATACTAGATGATTTTTCTGGTACAGGTTATTTGACATATCTCATTGGTTAAAACTATTACCAATCTTTTGCATCTTGGTAGAATATGCAATTCTACCTGGGAAACAGAAATAGGAAAACTGTGGCTGAGAGATTAAGTGATTTTGTCTTAAAGTTCTGTGTAATTTCAACTTTCTATGAGTTCCAAATAAAATATTATTATATCTACCTTAGAATTTTGCTTGAGTAAGGTTTATGTGAAGTATTAGGCTCAAAATATCTGTCTTTCTGGACTGTTGCATAGAAAAGTATTCTTAACACTTTACAGTGATATATTAAAGCTATTAATAACCCAGGCTTTCAACAACAATTTGAGTATCATATGCAAGAAAAAGAGTCCTTAGTAGAACATCTATAGTTTCCAGAATTGAGTGAAAAATGGACGTCAAATCTTGAAGGATGAGATATCTGGCAGCTTTGAATCTTGAATTTGAGGACTATTAGTTAGCAATTCAATTAAAAAAACTCATATCCTTATGTGTCTGTATTCAGTATTCAAATTGCTAGGGAAAATCAGTGGGTCTAAACAAGTATTAATCCTATAGACAAGCCAGGGTTCAGGAAAAGAGGTTGGTAGAAGAAGAAAACTGTGTGTAGGGGGTGCTATGACTGCCAGCCTACCAGAATCAAGGGTTACTAAGAATATCAGCCTGAGAGTAGTTATTGGAAGGAGGATGTGTTGAGAGTTACACAAAAGAAAAAAATAAAGATCTCACCCCAAAAATGGGATAAAGGTAAGAAAGACTGCCGAACAGATAAAATGATTTGTGCTTTTATAATCTATTTGTCTCCCCAGTGGCCTCTAAGCTCCTCAAGTCAAGGATAATGTCTTGTTTGCTGTGAAATCTCCAGCTTTTCTGGCAGTCCTTTGCATACAGGATTTTGTGCAGTAAATATTTGTTGAAAACCCCAAATAAGTAAATAATTAATTGAATTATATAATACAGGTTAAAAGTTCAGTGGCCAACCTTCAATAGATGTGAAGGATACTATTTAGCAAGCTATTGTGCCGTGGATCTTCAGAGGCTATTAAAATACATGCTACACACCATTACTGAAGAGAGCTCAAGCTTCATCTTTTGATCCTTCCCTTTTCCCATTTGTTTCTTTTTCCTTCTCTTTCCTTCCTTCGCCCTGCCTCCCTTCCTTCTCCCTCCCTTATTTTCTGCTTTTCCTTCATCCTTTTCTTGCTTTCTTCACTATTTACTTACAGATCATAAAGACAACGCAAATTATTTTGCTTCATTAGCAAAATATAATTATTCACCATGATAGCTGAATGATAGTTATCTGTTTGTATACTCATAATAATTGAACACAGCAGATGACTATAAGATTTTTTGCCAAAAATTCTTGGACTCTAAGGTGTTTTTTACTGTTTCCCATGTTTCTAAGGAAACTGTAATAATCAAGTCTCTCATCTGATTCTTTTTAAGCTTTGATTAAATCCAGTTCAAAAGTAGAACTAATCATAGTTTATAATGAGCTTTGAGAGGTTTTTTCTTGTAAATTCAAAGGAAAAAAGACAGAATCATAAGAGAATTCCAAATGCTGTTAAGGAGGCTGAAATTGTTGAAATCAGAAATGACTATCTTAAAAACAAATTACATATGTATCATATTCATTGCACCCATGTTTGAATAAATATCACCAGCAACTCTGGGCTCTTCACATTTTCTAACACATAATCTAAATAAATGCTTCCATATCATAACAGGCAGAGTTAAAAATGGTCATTATAGCAAGAAAATTATGTTTGATGCACAGCAACTAGAAATGGAAGCATCATCCTTTAAAATGAATTTCTTTCTGTCAGCAAATGTGCATAAAAGATAATAGCTTGCACTATTTCAAGTACTATGTATAAGTTCAAAGCATTTACAAGTCAGCAATTTTTAGACTACTTGCAAATAGATGTTTGGGAAAAACATGAAGCATTTGGAGTTTTTATTGTTATATTATTATATAATAACTATGAGAATGTAAATGACCTCACAGTTCAAGCAGAAAATTAACTAAACTATGAAACACTAATTTTAAATGATAACAAGAATGCTACATTAATAACTATGAACCTATTTTACATTTAGAACCCATCAATGATGATTTGATTTGAGGACTTCTATTGTTTACATTGCTACTGATTTGCTCCAAACCTGTTGTCAAAAAAGGGAAAAAAGTGTAAATTACCATTGGATTGATAACCTCTGTTAACAGAGAATTTCCTGTGTTAGGCCATACAAAAAATTTATTCAATTGAAAATTGGATTCTTTCCTGCCTATGCTGCTGATATTAATGCTTAGAACAGATAAGCTAAACACCATTAAATAAAACAAGCAAACAAAAAAGAGGGCGAATCCAGAAAATGATAAATTTCCTCTGTACCTAGAGTAGATCAATTTTGTAAGTACCTGGAAGATTGTCTAATGCAGGCAAAAATCAATAAGGAACACTTCTTTTTGGATTAATCTAACTGCCTTGTGTACAAGAGTGAAACTTGGTAGATCCATCAGAAGCCAGTCTCAATATAACTTGACTTAGGGAGGGTTTGCTATGATTTTTGAAAACCCCTACTATATAGTTATATAGCTGCTCCTTTAATATGCCCACTGACAAGGAGCTCACACTGCAAAAGACAGTTTCATATTTGGATGCTTATAGTTGTCAGAAAGACCTAGCACTTAGCCAAGATTTGCTTCCTCATGAATTTTCATCGTATAACTTTTCAATGAATGTTATGTTATTGTCATTTCCCACAGAGATCTAAACTTAATTTGACACTGGCATTAACAACTAGTCTTAAGTGTTCCCAAATAAGCTGTCAGGATAGACTCAACCTCCTGTAAGATGAAGTTGCAAAAGAAGCCTCATCATTGACCACAGAAAAGCAGCCATGCTTGAATGAATATTAAAAAATCAGGTGAAAAAAATGCCTGCTGACCTTCTTGACAAGGTGCCATGATCATGAATTTTCCTTCATAGGTAGACCAGATTCAAAGGCTAAATATAAATGGATGCACACTCATCCTCTGATATTTAATATGATTCAATGAATCAGAGTTGAGAAGAACTTGAGAGATACTACAGCTTAAATATGATCATTTTACCACAAAGAAACTGAGGCATAGGAACTAACCACTATTCTCTAAATAAAATTGCTGTCACTTTTTGAAAATTCAGATCTGTAAGATAAATTATCTAGTGTTTTAATGTGAAAAAACTTGAAAACTAAAAAAATATATTTTTCTTGTACAGGCATGACTTAGGACCTTGAGAATTGGGCTTATTACTTGACCATCTAGAATGCAAAGTATGAGATAAAAAGTTTAATATACTCAGGAAATGTCATACTAGAAAGAAAAATAAGAGGATGCCCACCAGATGCTCATGTGAAGAGATGGAGATTGTTTGCCCCTTATTATTGCCTCACTTAAGCAGATGACTGTTGCAAAAAAAATGTTTAAAACTTAAGGCAATTAATCCAAGATGGTATATTATAGTCATTTTTCTGAGTTCATCATTTAACATTTTAAAAATAAAAATTTCTAAGTATCTAGATTATTTCTTTTCTTCTCTCCCCATGCTAGTTTTACTAGTGTTCCAGGATTTGAAATTAAGATTATAGTACCTTATGGTACATGTCCATCAGAGATTCCTTTTCACCAAATATTTGTGTTTCTATTACTCATGGTTACTACTACAATCTGATAGTTAGGATTTTTGAAAATCAAATAAAAGTCATGGGTTAGATTTACTATCCAGAACAGAAGTAAATTGACCTTCAGAAGCTCTTGTTTTTTTAATTTCAAGAGTTTGTAATCTAACTAATGGCATGAAGTGACAGTTCAATTTCTTTGCTGCTAAGTAAAGATTGTTTATTGACTCAATATTCTTTAATTGATTTGCTAGATGAACCCTGAAATTCTCCTTTCTTTTCCTATCTGCTAGATTTTTTCCCTCTGTACAGTGGTGTATCTAGTACTTTTAAAAGCACAATAGTGACCCTACTTGTCAACAAGTTAGTTATCCAGCATATTCAGCCATGTAAAATCTGACTGAAATTAAGAGTTGATAAGGAAGCTC
Source organism: Castor canadensis (assembly GCF_047511655.1). Classification (NCBI taxonomy): domain Eukaryota; kingdom Metazoa; phylum Chordata; class Mammalia; order Rodentia; family Castoridae; genus Castor; species Castor canadensis. Next base: position 60,625,273 of record NC_133386.1, read on the forward strand.
TCTTCATAAATTCTACAGAGCACTCATTAAGTTGCTCACATTTGAATCATAAGAAAAATCCCAGACATATTCAGAACTTGTTTGTTCTTGTCCCACAAATATTTCTAACCTAATCACAGAGATACCAAATACTAATTAAGTGAAACACATGAAAAAGGAACAGGCACTACTGAAGTTATAGCTGACAGGAAGGAGGCTCTAGGGCAGACTAGGATCACTTAGAGCAAATACAATCAAGGCTTTACTAAAAATGCCCCTGAAACATTTGTGGGTCACAGTGAAATACCATCATTGATAGGGTTAATTATGATGAACCCAGGGTATAAAGAAAAATAGTATATGTACTATGTGTAAAAAAGTAATAAGAATTTACTACCTATTAAATTTTTTCTACTATGAGTAATTAACACTTTGGAAATTATTAGTACTTAACATGGTAATCTTGATTATATGTAAAATTACAATGAAAAGATAGCATATTTATTTCCTAGTACTGCCAATGATGCACAATCCCACAACAACACAGAACAGTGCAATTTTTAGGAACTGCACTTTGCTCTCAAATTTACTTGTATACCTAAGACTTCCACTTCCATCAACATATTTAAATTGACTGATTCTATACTCTAAATAACCTGAGCATCATTGCATCTTGAGACAGTCTTAGTCCTGCATGTATAAGCCATCAGTATACTTTACAATAACAACACAACAAAAATTATACTGTAAGCAAAAGATGCTGTTTTATGATTTATTATTATCAAGTCTTGTTGGTTTCAAATGTTATCATTGTAAATACTTCCTTGTTCCTATGGTAATAGCACTTCTCTTTATTGTAGCTTCTTTCGCAGTCTGTCTAAACCTGAATATTTCATCTCCATTATATTTCAAAATGCTTTATGGAAACAATAATATGCAGACAGTTTAAGGAAATCTCAGTGTGATAGGAATATATTAAGAAATGTCTGCTCGATACCTTAAAAGCAACTGAGGCCAATAGGAGAAGGGGACCAGGAACTAGAGAAAAGGTTAGCTATCCTTATCTCAACCAGCAAAAACCCTGTTCCTTCCTATTATTGCTTATACTCTCTCTACAACAAAATTAGAAATAAGGGCAAATTAGTTTCTGCTGGGTATTGGGGGGGAGAGGGAGGGGGCGGAGTGGGTGGTAAGGGAGGGTGTGGGGGCAGGGGGGAGAAATGAACCAAGCCTTGTATGCACATATGAATAATAAAAGAAAAATGGGAAAAAAAAATAAAAAAAAAACAACAAAAAGAATTAACCTAGAAGGTAACACACATGCACAGGAAATTAATGTGAGTCAACTCCCTGTATAGCTATCCTTATCTCAACCAGCAAAAACCCTTGTTCCTTCCTATTATTGCTTATACTCTCTCTTCAACAAAGTTAGAGATAAGGGCAAAATAGTTTCTGCTGGGGATTGAGGGGGTGGGGGGAGAGGGAGAGGGCAGAGTAGGTGGTAGGGAGGAGGTGGGGGCAGGGAGGAGAAATGACCCAAGCATTGTATGCACATATGAATAATAAAACAATAAATAAATAAATAAAAGAAATGTCTGCTCAAATAAAATTTTTCCCTCTAGCACTGTTGAATTGTTTGTTTAATGGCAGTGGCATATGTAAAACAAGGCAGTTGAAAACAAGAGTCTTGGATTCCTCCTTGGCTACACCATTGATGATTTGGAGGTCACCTAATGACTCTAGTCATTTAAGTAAGTAACAAACTGTATAAATCACTGATAATTCTAATGAATTCATAGAACAATGTGAAATCTTCTTAGTCTATTCCACTTCACCAAGACTATCATCCACCCTCTGTGTAACACAGAAGCATATAAACACAGACACTGGAGCATAGATAAAGAAACTACTACAAAGTCATTGCTTTCTGCTTTTGTCACTTCCTGAAATATTTTCTCTGATTTGCCTAAACACACACTCACACACAAAACCACCCTGATTTTGAGACATAAAACAATTTGTTTAAATGCTAATTAGTTTATAGCAATTGGCTTTTAAGAAATAGCTATGTATCCACTCTGGCTGGAACCAATATTCATTAATCAAAATAAGGTTAACTCAGTTGATTTCTCAACAATATGCAAATAAAATATAAATTCATTTCTAGCCAATATTAAAAAAAGTGGTTTCTATTTAATATGAATTACAAAGTAACAAGGAGTCAACGCAGAGAACAAAATATGTTCCATGGCAATGAGTAGATTAGTTTCAGAAGTATGTTAGCTTCTCTGGCCTACTTGGATATTACTTCTAACTCTCTTAGAATAATATACTAAATATAAATCCAGGGACCTAAAAGAAGTAGCGTATTTCAATGTATTTTGAGTCCATTTTCTCAAAGATCAACAAAAAACCACTCATTTCAAAAGCCATATATTTAGGATTAGCTTCTTACTTTTCATTGTGAAAGTAAAAATTATGTGGAAAAAATTCATAGATAATACTATGCTCATTTAGATTGTGATAATGGGGCATTGATTAAAATAAGAAGAAACATGGCTTCTCAACTAAGAACAATAACTCATTGGAATTATCTAGACTGTGTGTGTGTGAACAATGTAAAGGAAAATTTCAATACCTATAATAATCTGATCATAACCCAGAACAGGTTGCTAATATCTATCTAAAATATTAAAGGTAATTTTATCACTGAAAGAAAAATCATGTTATGTCTTTAAAAGATAAGATAAAGTATAACAGAGCAAACATATTATAATAAGGCAGTGAGAATCAATGGCAGATAATTGTTGTAAAATGTTTTTTCCTTATTTGCTCATATGGTATTCCTCCTCACCCACCCGTCCTCCATTTCTTAGACTTCTTTTTTGTATCTGGAGAAAATTGAATGTACGATTTCCTTCAGATAAAACCTAACATATAGGCTGAATTAGAAGAAGATGGGCATGCCAGAATGAAAAAGAGGTACATCTGATATACTGGTGATCGTTTTCAAAACATTTTTGAATACATTTTTTTCTAATTGAATAGCAGTCTAAGGTATCGTAGAAGCCAGGTCATCTCTGATACACAACATGAATAGAGTATGTTGAAGAAGTGTACATCATTCCTGAACACTTCTCATTATAAAAAATAGGGAATTTCAACGTAAGTTCACACACATAGACATACACACTCACACACGCACACAAAACAGCCTCCTTTACTCTTTTAAAAACTGCCAATGAAACAAATGGGGAAAGGAATTAATAATAGGTAACTACTATAATAATTTTCTCAGATGACCACGAAATGAATTTGCTCCTCAAGATTTTCTATCAGTTGCAATTTGACTAGGAAGAATTAAGTCCATGAATGTAACAAAATGAAAACATGCATTAGAATTTGTTAGCAGGCTATATATTTCATCTCAGAAGCATGGGTTGCTAATTGGTTTGATGTTTTGCTTAAACATTGAAGTGTGTGTGACCAAAACATTGTCACAATACTTCATTTAGGTGCATACTGTTAAAAAGCAGCATTTTCAAGAGAAGATGTTCTGTCTTCATAAAATATGTCAGCATAACGAAAGAAAAGAAAAAACACCAGCAAGTGAATTGTTCAGCATAACTCATCCATATTGGATGCAATTATAACACTACAATTGCTTTTTCAACATAAGAGAATCCAACGATTATACAATGCAGCCTTATTTACTTTATGCACTAGACTTAATTTATTGCAGCAAAGATGGGATGTGATAAATATACTAAACATTGAAATAAGAATATTGGTAATTATTTGATCACCACTTTAATTAAAAACTATCATCAGCCATTTGTTACTCCCCTGGTTTCCCAAACAAAGCTATCTCATGATACAGTTGCTTGGCCCATATTTTCTTTACATTAAAACCAAAAAGTTACACAACATGAGCAGGAAAAGAATTATGCCTTAGATCAAAAAGTGAATTTTCATTTTCATGTGGTACAACCAGGCAGTTATATTCTCTTAGTTGACAAGTACGATATTGCTACCATACTGATGTAATCTCAGTTTAAGCCCAATATTTCATGAATGTTTCTCATTTCTAGCCAAGATTTAGAGATATCAACAGTAAACACATCATGCCTTTATGGAGGTTTCCCTTCCCCTCTGACACACCATTTTAGTGATACATTTTGTTACATTAATAGAATTCTGGGTTTTTTTTTTTTTACAAGACTGAAGCAATACCTAGTTATTTTCAGAGAAATCATACTTTTTACTACTTGTACAAAATGTAGGGTATCATGCCAAAAAATGAAACTACTTCGCTTTTAGTCATAAGCAATATGTTAATGATGTAGCTCAGAGCCCAGCAAAATAATGTCAAACTAATCTGCAATCTGCCCAGAAAAAATGAAATGTCAGCCAATTCCACCAAATGGCAAATGGTTTTGCTGTTCAAGTACATGGCTTATAAGTCTGCTGGTTGAAAGTAAGAAAAAAAAAAGGAAAGAAAAACCAAACGCCTTGAAAAATCACTATGATGTGATCTTTGATTTTTCCTCAGATGAAAATACTGAAATCTTGATGACGTTTTAATTTTTAAGTTGTTTGGTTTTGTTCATAATTGATTTAGTAGCTCAAAAGTATGCTACCATTTTTCAGGGTTTGTAGGATTATATTTTTCCAAACAGCAATAAACAAAGAGACACTATCTTTCTCAGACTTTATTGAAAATAGCCTTTATATCTAAAATCAATAAGTAGAATTTTGTACGTAAATTTGTCTATCTGTGTCAATGTTCACAAGAATTTTCAGATTGTATTTTGAGTGCATCTAATTTAAAATAAGACATATAAAAGGCCAAAAATGTTCTTTGTACATACAGTTTAGATAATTTGGGCTGACTTCAAAACCATTTATCACTGTATTAGCATGTAGATTTAATATTTAGGGGGTAAGAAAACAAAGTAGTGTGTTCAGAAGGAGCTTATCTTAAAATGTTATTTCCTTTCGCAAATATTTAAACAGCACAAATACTTTTAAACTTTCCTGTAATCGAAGCATAAGCTGAAAGCATTTGGTAGTATTCTTTAACAGAAACAATGTTAAATAAATCTACTATCAATCATAAACAATAGGAGACAAAATTTTTCTAATAAGATTACTTCCTAAATACTAGATATATTGTTAGATTTTGTAAAGTATATTTGAAAAATTAAAATTTGATTTATATCACAAGTTCTGATTAGCTTAATACCATCACTTTTTTAGAAAATGGGTGGGGGATGTTTGTATTATCTGGACCATGATGCAGTATTTTTGTAAGCACTACTTCTTGAAGATGGAAACTCTTTTCTCTTAATGTCAATGAGGAAATAAAGCATGAAAGAAAGAGTATGTGTGATATTAAACATCAGCTCTTCATAACTAGGAAAGGCAAAATGCAAAAAAGAGATACAGAAATGCTACCAAGCTATGATAAATAAATTCTGATAGCAGAAACAAAAGGATTGTCTATGATACTGATTAACTATGGGGGCAGATGTTTAATTCCCTTCATAATGAAAATAAGTGATTCAACAGCTGTCATGTAGTAAAAATCACTGAACTATTAGGGCTAGGCACTCACTCAAAACCAGAACACAATTCACATGCCTCTCCGGTGTCCTATCAGCATGAACAGCATTGTCAGCATGCAAGGTGTGACAGCCTTAAGATTTCTCAGCTATTTAAAAAGACCATTTAAAATCTCCAAGCAGGCTTGCCTTCTCTGAAGAGTTTTGAGGTGTAAAAATTCTTTGATACACACGATAATATCTTCATGGGTAGACTAGAGGGCATTTCATAGAGAGGGTACAACAAGGCATGAAAGATAGGTATTATGCTTTCTCCCAAACTTGATTCATGCCTCTTCTTTAGCCCCCCAACTCCCCAGAGGGTTTCCAATTACTGCCTCTTTTTTCTCTGATACACTTCACATCCATGCTTTTTTTGTTGTTGTCAATAATATTTGGATGCTTGCATTATCTTCTGAATTGTTCTTCTTGGATACTTTCTCACTTTCGGTAGTCAAGTGAACTTAATCCAACTAAAACATCACTTCCAGGCCTTCTTAGGAATAGAAAGAGCTTCCATTTTACCTAAGCCAAAGTACTCATCATCACATTTGATATTTTCTACAATCTGGCTTCAAATTAGTTTCTCAATGTGGTTACAGATGGTAAGCATGCTAAAAGATAAGGATGGGGATACATTGACAGTTTCATGGAAAAGTTTGTGATAATCTGTACATAATTGTTCAAGTTTTCTTAATATAAATTGACTCAACTTAAAGTACCTTCAATATTCCTTCCCTGTCCCTTTCCACTATTCCTTCTTTTCCTACATTCATCTTTAAATCTTTTGCTATAGTTCTGTGTAAATATATAGAACTATGGGCAAAGCACTAAGCACACAAAGTTGAAGAAGACAAAGTCCTCTCCCTCCTTACCTTCATCTTTCATTGCCTTTTCACTTTCAAATACAGGATCATATTCAAACTTAAATCTGCCTTTTTGCATTGGTTCCTTTCCAAAATCCCATACTCTCCTTTAGGTCTTCTTATCCTAAGTTTCTTTTAACTCTGATACTCTTAAAATTGATATAATCATATATGTGAATATATACATATATTCATATATACATATGAATATGAATGCACATTTACTAAAGATGATTTTTCATTCTCTTATCTCTTAAAATTCTAAAATCTTTCCCATTTCTGAAGTCTTAACATCACAAATGAAGAATGAGTATTTTTTAAAAAAAGAATTCTGTTTTCTTAGGCACCAGCATTTCTTCTATGTAGAAGTTAGTAAGTATTTATTTATTGGATATTTTCTATTTGCATCTGGTGATGGATAAAATGATAGCTAAGTCTCTTGGAATCCACACTACAACCCCTACTTCATAAGCATGTAAATGCAATAATGTGTAATAGAATCTGTTTGTGGCAAAAGGAACATTCAGGGCATAAGAAAGGGATCAGATCTACCAGTCAGAGTGATACAAGATGAGGTGGTGATTGAGCTTGTTTGAAAGAAGATCAGAAATTCTTCAGAATAGAAGAAAGGATGTTCCAGAGAAAGAAACTAGCAATATATAAAAAGACATATAAGGTTTTAGGGGCTATGGTCATTGGACCATGAAATATGTGATAACAATGAAATTCAGAGAGGTAGATGGACCAAAACAGAGATGGCATCTCACCACACCAAGGAGTGAGATTTGCAATCCAAGCATTTTAAAAGATAAAAATGAAAATTATACTGCATTTATAATCTTGTTCTCTAATGGGCTTAAGACATAGGTAAAATTAGAGCCAAGAAAGAGAAGTTGAGAGGTCACTGCAGTGTTCCAGTTGAACAACTATGAGAACTGGATTGATGAGTATCAGGAGAATGATGTGGGGGGTGGAGGCAGATATGCATTTAAGAGATACTTAGGAAGTATCTGGGACACAAAGAAATCTCAAATCCAAGATTTTTGATTCACTGGATGGGGCCACTAAGATAGACCTTAGCGGGGGAAACAGGATGCATGGAGAAAGGTATGCTGATTGCATTCAATATTATGATCCTTGACTTAAGGAGCTAGTCACAATATCATTTAAGTTATCTACAACACAGGAATGAGACAATATGAACATATTTGTAAATAGATAATATGTTCATATATTTATAACTATATGGATGGATGAGATCAAGCAGGGAGGGGAGTCTCTTTTATAGTTATGTAAACTTCTATAGGGACTTTAATCCCAATAGCTTCTATTAAAACTTCTAGGAAGACTTTCAATATATATGTTTCTTGTCACCTTTTGATTTACTCATCCAATTTGAATTGCATATATAAAGTGAATATGTCATGGGATTTTCCCTGCAGAGGCATACATATAAGAACAATAATACAAATAAATACAACTTAGTAAATGCTATATTAGGAGTATGTGTAATCATAGGGCCCACAGATGAGTCATTAATTTTGACTAAATGTGAGTGTGGGGACTGACAGAGCACTTGCTACATATTCCTAATGGGTTTATCAGATGTCTTGAGAGACACAAAAGTACTAAAAATTTAGTGTATATAAAACCAATTCAACCTTTAACTGCACAAGCTTTGACAAGTCACTTAACCTACCCTTCTTTTTCCTATATACAATGGAAAAGGAATAAATGAGCCCATCTGACATTCTATGATTTCTCTGAATTTTTTCCACAGACATTTAACTCTTTTGAAACCACTTTATTTAGAATAATTGCACAGCATTAGTGAGGAGTCCCTCCCTCTCCTTCTTTACCCTCCTAAACTTACATACTGTCCATCTTCCATCCAAAAGCCCTTTGAAGTCTATGCTTCACTTGTATTCTTACTGCCACTGTTAAACTTCATGTTTTCTTTGCCTCCCTTGGAGATTATTAGGGTAACCTCTTAAACACTCTCCATAATTTCAGTCTCAATCACCAACGATTCCATCCAAAGATTGTTTCCAGAGTAACTAGGATGCTAAGGCTTTTAAGTGATCATTATTTAGTTCAAAAACTACAGTTGCCTTCCTCCATATTTGCAAATCATATAAAGTCAAATTTGTATTCTTCAAAGTTTTCCAGGAATTTTCAAGAACTAATTTTGCAACTATATACATACTTATCCATTTTCTTTTCATCCCACTTCTGCTTCCATCAAACTTGAAGATTTAATGAATGCACAAACCGACCTATAATTTCTTTCTGATTGTCATGCCTTTCACTAATTTATCACTAGCAATTAAAATATTGTTCATAATGATTTTTGACATAATGATTTTTAAATTACTTAACTTTTTGTAAAATGGATTCAGTCACTATAAATAATTCAAACAAAATGGAAAAAAATACAAAGAATAGGTGAAACTAATTTAAAATCTACTCGGCTTTTGTTGAACATCTTTTTAGATAATTTTTCCAGATACTGATATATCTATATAATTTTGTATTCTAAATCCTAGTATGTGTGTTGTTGCTTTAGTCATCCTTTCATATAAAGAAATGTACTGTGAATCAACATTTTAATTATTAAAATGTTCAATGTGGGTAAGGTCAATATTCAGTGAGCATGTACCAGTAAACTGTACTCACTGGCAACTGTCAATTCTAAAAAACCAAGACTCTAAATTTTCAGTATATACATTGTGCTGGCTGGTAAAATATTTTTAACATCACCTTAATTTTAGAGGTGTATCTTCATTTATCTAATCAATCTTCTCTTGAAGGACAATCAAAAGGCAATTTTAATAAAAATAAATTGCATTTTTCTTTAATAGACTGATATTGCTAATTTCTTCATTGAAACATTTTCAAAATTCCCAGTCAGAAATGATCTCTGTCCTCCTTTTGAATTCCCAAAGGTCTTTGCTCAGTCTGTATTCATGACTTTTGACCTTGAATTCTAATTATTTTAGTCTTCTTTCCTTAATAAATATAAGCTCCTTCAGGACAACTCCTTTTATATATTCCACAATGTTGGATCAATGCTTTGAACACTATAAACATTCAAAACTTGTTTGTTGAATAAATGGTCGAATTAATGAGTGTTAAAAATAGATCAGTAGAGAACATTATATCACAAGGGCAATTCAGAATTCAGCATGTTGAAATTATTTGTAAATGTTCAAATAAATTATGTAACTCATCCTAAATTATTTAGTAAGTAAATGAGCAACTATCAATGACACTAGAAAGAAAAAATGGTAGAAAACTTATCAAAAAGCAATTTCTCATAAAGTAATTAGAAAAATAATGAGTGGTGAGCCTTGGAGAGTATAATGGAATTATTGGGTGGGAATGCATTTGTTTAGCCATCATTCTAAATGTCATGCAAAATTTTACAAAGTTAATTTGTTGATGGTGCTCTTCTGTAAAGAAGCTAAAAAATAGAAGGCACATAAATTGAATTATATGAACTGTATTTTGAGCTTTACTACCATTAGTAGACCACAAAAGAACTTTGAAATAAAAAAGACACAAGATAAATGAAAAATAATGTAACTTTAATTTCTGAAAGCAAAGGGATCTTAGGCACTCCTGCTTTGTGTTGATGAGAAAAAAATCCAACCTAATGTCCATCTGGACTCTAATCAAATAGAATGAAAAGTATTGATCTTGTCCTCAAGGGAAGATATTTATAGACTAGACTGAGCTATAGTATAACCCATCCTCATGCTTTAGCAAATAGAATTTTCTCAATGCCAATTATATAATTCAAAAGATATTTTCTTCATCTTACCTAAATTCACAGCCAAAAGAATGGCATGAATTTGTAGCACCACTACACATTGTAAATGGGGAGTACAGAAAAAAGACGAAATAAATTATGGTTTCTCCATACATCATACTTAGGTAGATGGCTTCGTATGTTCTTATTTCAAACCTCAAATTAATATTTCAACTAACCTTTGTTATCTACATAAACATTGTTTCTGCCTATTGACAACAATGACCCAAAGATGTGGCCTACACCTAAGCACTGCAGTCTTATAGGTGAGCCCTGCCACTGAACATAAGTTAAGCCCTAAAGCTGTCTTTTAAAAAATAGGAAAACCAAAGCCTCAGAGGATCAACAAGAGGAGGTAGGAGGAAAGGAAAAGATAGCGAGGTGAAAAGGATGGATGTGTACTCCATACACAGCATAATGAAATCCATCAACTACTCTTTGAAAAGGAGGGGGGAAGAGGGAACATAGAAATATAATGGAGAGGATGAAGTTGTTCAAGGTATACCATATGTATGTATGTATGTAATTATCATAATGAAATCCCCTCATATTATTAATGTATACTAACTCAAAAATAACAAAAACATAAAAGGAAGAAAAATTAGAAAAATTTCAGTAAGAAATAATGTCATCCCATGTGTCAAGTCTGTTCAGACCAAATTGCATACTGGGATTCTCATGTAAACCTGCTTGCCCCAGAATGAGGTCTGAGTCACCAATACTTTGAGAAGGACAGAGAATAGGTCTGTGTCAGTCCTCAAAAGCATGTTTGTCATTCTATGTAGTCAGGTTTGACTTAGGAGCATCTGAAAATATAGTCAAGGTCCACAATTCCCTCCTTGAAATTTCAACATCGAAAAGGCTCTAAAAGTTTGTCTTGGTAACTTGCACAATAGCAAAACTTAACCAACCTGAAGCTGTTTGTAGCTTTTATTCACCCCATTATGTGATTATTCTATATGCTTGTCTACGGAAATATTTAGTGTTTAAGAGAAAATACCCCCACACCTTACTGTAGGTGTTACATAATATATAGTATAGATAACTTCTAAAACCTAAAATATGATTAAGGGATTGGGGATATGCCTCAGTGGTGGAGCATGTGGTTAACGTGTTTGAGGACTGGACTCAATTCTTAGCACCAAAAAAGCAAAAAAACATTTAAAACACAGTTAATTTGAAAACCCATGTGGCTCCATACATTCCACATGAGTGAGTGTGGACTTGTAATAATATTTACTATCCCTTGGCAATAAGCCAGTACCACTCTAATCACTCTATATGAATTAGCTCATTTAATCCTCATTACAAGAACTCTATGAGTGTATGGATTTTACATCTGGAGAAAGTGAGATAAAGGTAGATTCAGTACCATGACCAGAATTATTCAGCACACTAAGTGCTGGAGCAAGGATACAAACCCAGCAGTGTGATGCCACAGATCACACACCTAACACTTCCTTGCTGTATTGGAAGACTTCCAGAATTCATCTGTTCTTTAGAAGATGAATACAAAGGAGTCTGCTATAAAAGTCTTACTCTATGAGGAAGTGTTAAAGACAGGAAATGTTAAAAGACCAGTTAAAAGAAGTGTTAAAGACCAGTTGCCCCCTGTCCAAATTTCCTTAGAGAAGGAGAGTGGGTGGAGGAGGGAGGAGCATGCATTTTTAAATTATGGATTATGTCTCTAACATATGACATATCATGCCTTTAAATGAGGTCTTAAAGTGGTCAGTGCTGTCATCTCCTCTTAATGAGTTCTGAAGAACATTGGAAATACCCTTGTGCACAGCCTGACACTACTCAGAAAGAGGTGGAAACAAACAGACAAAGCTGGCATTCATCAAAATTGCAAAGTGTGATTGACTTGTTCTGAACAAAAATGATCCCTCTGGTAACAGAAAATTAAATTTTTTAGTCCATTTTAGTTACAAATCCACCATCATAATATATTTGTCTTGATAAGAAATCCCTGAATCCATCCTTTTTTGTTGTGCTTTAGGGGAATTCTTCAACAAATACCATTTTGTTATAAGATTAAATAAGCACATTGTTTTTCCTGGAGTGGTGCCATACTTGAAGCCATACTTGACTGAACCCAATAGAAAAAGAATGTGAGCAGATTTGCACTGAGATAGCCTAAGGCCAGGTCTGATGTGGACCTGCTGGATCCTGCTAAGAGAACTGCTACCTCCTGTGGACCCAGGAAAGGACTTGATCTTCTACAGCGACCATAGACTGAAAAGATGATTCTACTTTCCCCTCTGTGCCACCAATTTGTGACAAAATTGTGTTCAGGTCTGAGATTCTGTAACCCTTGCCATTCTCTTATACTGGTGATCATCCCCCTTCTTCCCCTCAGAGTGCCATAAGAAATGGTAGACAGCATTTATCTCTGAGTCTGTGCTTTCTCTGTAAAACGTCATGCATCTGGGAAAATGCACCTTCACCAGCTACACATCTGGAACCAGAAAATTAGTATTAATCAATATATCACCCATTGCTTAATTTGCCATATTTAAAGTCAGCATATATGATGGAGCAGCTACGTTCATGGTTTTTCTGATTTTTCAACAAATATCTCAGAAAATGTGCTTGAAATACACTGATTTATTTTTATTTTCTTTCTGGTTAAATACTTAAGAATAAGCAATTTTGTTCAGCTTTTTATAACTAGCCTAATTGCTAGAAACTCTAGCTTAACTCTCCCACCCAGCTTTCTATTTTTAAAACTCTTGTCAGGGAGTATGTTTTTAAAATACTATAAATAATTACTAAATAATGAATTGTTATAAGAGCAAAAACAGAGTCAAATCATGACCTATGTAGCATATTAGGAATTATCACAGTGATAAAAGCATATTTTTTTCTTTTCTGAGCTGAAGTCAAAGAAGACTGTGGAGAATCACAAAGTAGTCCATCAGCAGTAAGCATGGACAGGAACGGTACACATTTAGGAGTCAGTTTCTAGATACCAACTAATCTCCACAGTCCCAATGTGCCTTGCTGCACTTTAACTCCTATTTTATTCTTTACAGTATCACACTCTCTATAGCACAAGTAATGTTTGTTTACTTCCTTTTAATTTACTACATTATATTGTGTTCAGAACAGCTCTGACACTCAGAGGAGCAAAATAAGAAAGAATGAGCCCTATTAATATGCAATCTTGACAGTCCTCCCTCAATAACAGAATTGACAGTGTGTAATTATACAACTCACATTATTTTCATAAAGTTATTCACTTGGATCATGTTTGGAATTCAAGGTGCACTTCTTATGTTTTATAAAGCAAGTGTTGAGAAACAAAAAACCTTGATTCATCCTAAAGGATAAGAAAATTAAAAACAGTGTGTGAAAGTACATAAATGATTTCAACAGTTTATTCTTATCTGAATTTCAAAATTGGTCCTTTAAAGGTAGCAGATTATGCCAAGCAAGGTGCCACATGGCTATGAACCCAGCACGTGGGAAGCAGAGGGAGAAGAATTATGAGTATGAGGCAAGGCTAAACTACATAGTGAGACCCAGCCTTGAAAAACAAGTAAAGAAATAAAAATTAAAATTAAAGGCATCTGGTGTTTCAAAAGTAAGTGTAGGAATTTTTAGGATCCTGCATGTTTCTGCATCAGGTGTATTTTTCTCTATTTTTACTATTTCTCACATATCTAAAAATAGGACTCATCTTCCAAAGACTAAAAGGTTCTAACACATTGGCATTACCAAGAATTTGCACACTACTAACCATTAGTAATAGAATATTGAGACCCCAGAATCAGTAACTCACCTGGCTGTCTTCATCTCTAAGGCTGAATGTGAACATTACTCTGCATTATGAACATTAATCCTATGGATCATCAAGATCCTCCCTAAAGGTAAGTATCATTTCTATGTAAGTGAATACACAAGAGCAAGCAATTAAATTATATTATTCTTGGAATAAAAATAAAATAACACGCATAATCCTGTTTAACTTATCTTCTTAACTGCTTTTATCAAACCACGTCTCTTCATTTTTTTTTTCATTTATTCATATGTGCATACAATGTTTGGGTCATTTTTTCCCCTTATCCTCCGCCCCCTCCCTCTCCCCACCTACCCCCTCACTTCCAGGCAGAAACTTCTGCCCTTATCTCTGATTTTGTTGAAGAGAGAATATAAACAATAATAAGAAGGACAAAGCATTTTTGCTAGTTGAGATAAGGATAGCTATACAGGGAGATTCCTAGCATTGCTTTCATGTACGAATGTGTTACATTCTAAATTGATAGAAGAAGGGGATCAGGAACAAGAGAAAAGGTCAGTACAAGAAGTCTCTTTGGTTTTTAAAAGCATGTCAAATGACTCATTTGGTATCATGTGCCCCCCACCCCCCCAAAAAAGAAAGAAAGAAACATTTAGAATGGTTAGGTGAAAGTTTCATACAACGTTTAAGAACTTGAAACTCTTAAGGTTCATATTAATTTGAAGAGGATTCAATTTATTGATTTACTACTATATTTTACTACTATAAAATACTGTAGTGTGAGGTGATCAGTATTATCCAAACAATTAGCACAGTTAGCAGTCTACTTACAGTGACTCTTCTGTCTGTGACTCTCTCTGACTCTCTCTCTCTTCCTCTTCCTCTCTCTATTGTATAATCCTTCCAGATCTCTCTATCATCTATCTCTCTATATAGGTATGTATAATAAGAAATATATATATGCATATATATGCATATGTATATAGACATATATATAGAGAGAGAAGCATGTAAAAATGGAATACAATTTGACAGCTATACCTGTAGTGAATAAAATTGAGAAATTTTCTATCACCCACCCCCTTAGAAATGTATGTATATAAATTTATATATGTATAACCATCCATATATATATATTATATATATATTATATATATGTATTATATATATATATATATATATATATATATATATATATAATACAGCACTATCTATATATCTACTACCAGGATAGACTATCTTATACTATAGTAACAATCAGTGAAAAAATGACAGTGGTTTCAATAAAAATGGTGATTTCTGGCTCATGCTACAAGGATTTCAATCCACATTGGAAAGTATCTATGCTCTTGAAGGCTCTGTCATTTTATGACATTCTTTCTCAACTTCAAGCTTCAAGTTTATGGAATAAAAGAGAAATATGAAAAAATCAGGTACTGACTCCTTGTTAATTTGGCTTAGAAATGACTGACATCATTTCCACAGAGAGCCCATTGACCTGAATTAGTCAGGTGACCCTGAATAATTAACATTAAATGGGTTAGGAAATATTATTTTCCATTTTTCTTGTAAGTGGAAAAGAACTGAGAATACTGATGAGCACTGCTCATGTCTTGCACAATTTTTTAGTTAATATGTGTACACTGGTGGGTTCATGTGTCTCCCTCTCAGCTTGGAATGGCCTTTTGCCTTCTTCAGTAGGGTCAAGCATTTAATGCCCAGATCAAATGTTCTTCATCTACAAAGCCTCTCCTGAGAGAGAGAGGCTCTCTCTCCTATCAATTACTGTTGATAGTTGATCCAGAAATCATAGCTCCAGTTCTTATCCTCTGTATCATACATTTTTTTCAACGGCCGTGTTTAATGTATATCTTATCCCTAATAGGTGAACAACTCTTTGAGGACAGAGGGTATACCTCATCCACCTTTGAATCACTTTTCATTCTCCCCTAGCAAATTCCTAAAGACCTAGGAACATCATTGTGTGTCCACAATAAGGATTTTAGTAGTTGGGTATGAAAGGTTAACCAGAAGTACCTATGAGAAAATATTTCTGGCTGTCTAAAATTAAAGTTTCCTTTTACTTGCACAGAAATAGTCACTCTCCCTAACACAGGTTTCCTCAAAATAGTACCAACTGAATCATATGTACCATATACTTGATTGATCCATTAAGAAAGAATTTTCTTATTGCATTTTCTATGCACATGATGCATGAAACCACGGGAGATCCAAAAGAAATCAACATAGATCCAACTTAGATTCTTAGAATTCTAATTACAAGAATGGAAACTGATTAATTGAAAAACATTTTATTTAAGCAAGGATTGGTAGACATTACTATTGCCTACCAGCATTCCCCTTCCAGACATCCTGTTGCATGATTTTCCCACTATCTTCCTCTATTCAGTTATTGCAGATTCCTGTTAAGATGCAAGCAACTGGAAGGCACAGCATCACATTAAGGACAAAGGTCCATGATGACCACTTTGATCCACAACAGGTTTATGTAAGTGAGAAATAAACATTTTATTTTTGCTAAGCCATGGGAGTTTGGTCTTTTTAAAAAATGCATCATAACCTGGCCCACATGGACTAATACACAAGAGACCAGAAGAATGAATAGTGATTAACTAAATGAAAGGGACAGGAAAGGGTGGAGGTACTGTGTCAAGCAAAAAGATAAACTTGGACAAAGCTTGAGGTCAGAGATAACAGATGCTCTAGTGAAACTGAGCAAATTTAACTTCATAGTTTAAATTGCAACAAAAGCACCTAAGAAATTTATTTCTAAAAGTTTTTTGCTATCTTCAAACTTCTGATAGCTACCAAGAAGAAATAAGTTCCACATCTAATCCATACCAATTCAATTTCTAAGCAGAAATTACCTTCATAATAACTTTTAAAAACATTCATTAAAACAAGTGTCATAAAAAACAGTCTGTATTACTACAAATGTCTCATTTTAATTATTAAATGACCCTATTCTAAATAATGTATTTCCCAGAAAATTAAACTTCTTTTAAATTTTGGATTAAAATAAAAATGAGCTCTTTCTATAGGGTTATTTATCTTATTTCTGAAAAGCATAAACCAGTAAAGAGAAGGTTAAGGAATATATATTTTACACCAATAAATACCCACAAGTTAATTCAGAAAGAATTCATCATTAAGAAAATTAAACAATGACCCCCTGCATAATAATTACTTTATAGTAAAAGTTACTTTCTCATTTTATTTTACCTTGTCTTAAACCACATTGTAAAAACCTTTACAAATGCCACAATGTACCCTCACCCATTACAATAATTAAAAAAGAGTTCTAACTACCTTATTTTTATAAATTTTCTGTAACCTTGAACAAAATTAGTTTAGAAACTTTAATCATTATGGAAAACAGTTTCATGTTGCCAGTTAATGCTGTAGAAGATTTGAGGATGGAAATAACAAAAAGATACAGATAGTCTGCATGAAGATGCTTTAAATGGCTAATTTCTGAAACAAATGATTCCATAAAATAATACTTTTAGAAATATATAGGAAAAATATTATAAATGTTGATTTGCAAATAAAGTTAATGATTTGTCTTAATAGTTTTATTTTTTAAAAATCCCAGTAAGCTGACCTGCAATTAAAACTCATGCAGATTCTATTTAAGCTGGATGAGATTTATATTGTTTAATAGTTTTTTTCCCAGCAAGAATGGAAGTGGAAACTCTAGTTACTAGAAATTATAATTGCATTTATCTTTGAAACTGTAATTTTTATGTTTTCATTTCTACAGAGAAGTTAATTATAGAAAATGATTATAAATGTTTTATCAAGAAGTCCAACTTTTCTAAAATGCCATATGTATAATTATGGAAAGAAATAACATGGCCAAATGCTACCCATTTGTTTCTTTTACTTGGTTAACTTTCCTTTAAATTTTGTTTCACTGGAAACTGAAATTCTTATGCTTATAAAACATGAAAATATAATATACTAACACACACATACATGTAATTTTGAATATTTTCAATATAATTGATATATTTTACATGAAAATAATCATATGAAAAATTAAGTTTTTCTTTGAACTCTCAAGACACTGCTCTGCCTTAAAGTACTGCAATGATGTTATTTCTCATGTTTGCATTTTAAAAATTCTTCAGCTTATTGATTATAACAAAGAATTTTCTCAGAAAGGAGGTGCAAATAATATGCTAAATGAAATGGACACTAGATAAATAAGTTCCAGGTCCATTTGCTATATTCAATAGAATTTGAGAGCTTTAGAAGCAAAACAGCCAGTATTTTGTGCTCAATTCCCTATGTACATTTAGTTTTTATTGTCAATTGGTTCCAATTGACAATATTAAATGCAAATATTAAATGCAAAATATTAAATGCATAATACTTGTTTATTACTAGCTACTTTGTTCCCTGTACATATTATTTCTGTTGCTGAATGAACCCTATCAAATATCTTGGATGTTAGTTTGTTGTCAGAATAAGCAAACAAAAAGAAGGTGTTGAATGCTAGAGAAAAAATTTTTCCCAGAAATAACAGTTAACTAATCAAACACCAGGAAAAGTTTGAAAAAATATTGGTACTTCAGAATTTAGGAGGAAGAAATATTTGTTTTACATTTATAGTAAGGTAGAAAGTATAACTTTAAGAATTTGCACACAAATTAGTGTTCTATAATTGATCATTTTAAGAACAGACAAAAATGGAAAAAAAAGACACTTTTTGAGAACTCATAGACTCCTGAGATTTTTTAGACAATCTACATTTTCCAGTCAATATTTTAAGGTACATGTTCTTTTCATATAACCCTATGTGTAGAATAGATGGGTTAGTTTGTTTCACAATCCAAATTTCAATATCAATTCTGACTGCTAGTACTAAAAGAAAAAATATGCAAGTTACCAAAACTGCTCAGTATCTTATGAATGTTGGAAATTATAGAATTTCTTAAGAAAGAATTAAGCTTAAAGGTCTAGATAAGAAATGGAACTGGTTCCATTCTGAACCAAGTGAAGTTCAGAATTTTCTTCTCAACTGCATACTTTATATGCAAACATATGGTTGCAATTCAGGGCTAACAGAGGTTCATAATCCCTCCTTTTTTCTGTCCTGTGAATTCCACAATCAAATAATGTGAATTTCAGTATGATAGGAAAGAAACCTCATTTTCCCTCAAGAAAATTTATAAAGAATTCTGTGTTCTGGAACTTATACCAGTGTAACAACCTGAATTTAGGTGGCTAAAAATCAAGGCTCCAAAATGGGATGATCCATCTCCAGCATTCACTAGCAGTATGACCCCAGGCAGATCACATGAAAACTCAGTCTCTGTATGTACATCTTAAAAAATTAAAATCATAGCAAAAATATCATGTATGGTTTGTGGACTGAAATAATAAAGTGCTTACAAACCTGCCTGACATATGTCAACACCAACAGCAAAAAATTCCCAACTTTATTTAACTCCATAATATACCACCTGCTAATTTTGGACTTCCACTTTGGAGTATGAGTGTGTAATGGTGTCTCTTCTATCAGACTACTGCTGGTACACCATGGCTTATGTAAGCCCAACTTGCTCCATGAATCTTTTCCCAATCCTTCCAACCTCCATATAAATAAATATAAATAAATATGTGTATATAAATTCATCTTGGTAGCTTATATTGTGGATGCCATTTATCTCATGGCATATTAGGGAAATGTGAAGGATATTAAATGTCATGCTAATTAGACTATGCTTAGTAAAGGAGAAAGTCTTAGCCAGTAAAAGGTTTTGAAGATGGGTAAATTTCTAGAAGTATGATTCCCAACCCAAAGGGCATTTACATTTTATATTTTTTATGGGTTCACTAAATTTTCCTCCCAAGAAGTTATACCAACGCTTTTTAAAATGTAATACCATTTTAAAATCACAGTTAAAAAGTAAACATTTCTGACTTAATGGGGTACTCTATTACATTAATTACATTCTAAGTCAAAAAATATTTTCCAGGAGTGCATTCTTAGAGGAGACATTCAGGACATAGTCAAAACAAACTTAGAAAAAGTATTTGGTCAAATAATTTTTTACAGGTTTATTTGTTGAAAGCTTTTTCAAAACCTACAATATGCAAAACTGTGATGCACATCTCTAAAAGAAATACATATTGAGCCACATTTACCAAACACATTTGGCCATATATTTTTCCCCAGAGCATTTCAAGGAAATAATCTTTCATAGTATATTTCAGGAAATGATATTGGTGCCTCTAGTTTCATCACTTACTCATTCATCAGCTAATATTGCTATCTGTTTCATATAGAGAGTTTATGGCCTTTCCAATGTGATAGGAAGCCACTTATCTAGTCTTACAATCTTTGCATTCTGCATAACAAGTAGCATAACATACATTGCAGAAAAGATGTGCAATCAATCTTTGCTGATTAGCTGACAGATTTTACAAGTTTAACAAAAGAAAATTATACATGCTAGAAGTTCAAACTGAGTACATGTGAAAGTAATGCCTTTAGATAAGTGGGACCTAAAGCCGTTTCCATCTTTTTAACTAATGAAAGTACTTTTTGCTTTTATCACACACAGAAGTGTCATTAAAAGCTGTTGTGCATTAAAAGTGACAGTTTTCTCTCTAACTACAATTAAACAAACACTTACCATAGCACTTTGTTTTTACTTTGTTGGCAACATATTTGTCTTAGCAACAAGACACATTCCAATAAACACATCATCTTATGATTTTAATAATTCAAAACATTTGGAGGCTCAAAACATTCATAATAGCTGTATTTTTGAGGAATTAAAATATTTTTCATGTTTAAAACAAGATTAGTTTCAAGTTGGAAAGTTTGTAGCTTAAAACATTTAGGTAATTTTATAGTGAATATCAGACATGAGGGAGTCAATTCCTAAGTATAAGAACTAGGAGGAAAAAAACAGTTCATATGTAGTATGACTAATTAGACCAGCATTCATCCTCTCCCTACACAATATATCTTTTAAAATATCTTTAGCCTGTTAATAAGATTCCTTAATAGATAGGATAAAGAATTTGAAACATTGCTTGAGGAAGAGAAAATGAGTAAAGACACAACTGTTGATACACACTACTACATAAGAAAGCTAATAAGTATTACCCAATATACTTAGAAGACAAAATATTTCTAATAATTAAAGGAGAAGTTTGAAAGTCAAAAATGTGTTTTCTTATTTGCCTACTGTCTGGAAGAAGCACATGATGAGGCTTGTTGTAGGTACAATATATAGTTGGAAACCTTTTTTGCGATATTGGATGTTCTTACACAACATAAATACCATATTTAATAGTATTTCAGTAAAAATGAAAACATTTAAATTGGTTCAAATTCCCTTCAGCTTCTACAGTAGTTACATAAATATATAATTTCTTGATCAGCAACTAATGAGGACCTCTTTGCATCACATCAAGTTAATTCTCTTAATACAATCTCCCTTCACAAACGTGAAAACTGAGAGTTATGCAAGGTAAGACACATTCCTGAAGTAAGAAAATTCCACAGTAAGTAAAAGACAAGGGAGGGTTTCATGCTTGAAGTCTGGTGTTAGGCCTGCCCTCCTTCTTCAACAGTATATGGCTCTCTTCCATTTTTAATACCCTCACTTAAAGTCTCCCTTTTAATATTTATAACATGGACTCTTAAATATACACATGTATTAGCTAAAAAAAATGACAAAGGTAAGTACTTATTTAACGTATTCATCCTGAAAGGGCAAGAAATAGAAATTATACTTCAGAAAAAAAAACAATAATTATTGCTTATACAGTGACCTGAGATTGTGTCCAATTTGCTCCATAAAAGAAGTCTGGCTTAGAAGACGATACACTGTTGTTAAATGCCAGGGTCAAAACATAGATTGTTTTATCAAATAGGAAAATGTTTGTCATGGTGAATGTGTTATTACTAAAACACACACATGTACACACAAAGGGTTAAGCAGACCAACTTGTTTAATAGAGGAAGAAATTGAGTTTTTATATACTTGCTTTTTGCTGGGAAGGCAGCCAAACTTCTAACTGAATCTAAGTCTATATTTTATTATAGCTATATGCATGTAAATGAACAGTATATAAAACATAGGCAGTTTCCTTTCAGGTTATTTAAGCTGTAAGGGATTGTACTATTAAGAAAACATTCTCCGATCCAGCTTTCTCAGGAACTGAGGATTTCAAGATGTCTTGAAAAATTATGTATGTCATTTCAAAATTTCAGTTTCTATGAATCTACACAAAAGAGATGCCTTACTTTATTCTGAGAAAAAAACACTGAAGAAAGTATGAAATCATGACCTTACAGAATTCCAACAGTGCATGTCTTCACTGGAGGCATAATTTAGCATTATGATCTTGTTTCATTGAAAAAGCCCTCTATTCCATGTTACAACTCTCAGTTTTGATAAGTTACAAAGATTGTTATACAGCTAGTTCAAAATCCCAACACTCGAACATGTCTCTGATTGGTGTACTGTTTTGATTGTTTAAATAAGGAAATAACATGATTTTCTGCTTATTATTATTAATCACTAAAGAAAATCATATTAGACAAATGAGTTCCTTAAGAATAATATCTCACAAGAAGACTACAAGTGGGAGGGGGAGGGTAAAGGAAGGAGATTAAAGTGGTGGTATATGGTAGGACTTCATATACCTATATGAAACTGAATTAAGAAACCTCCTGCAATTGCTTTAAGTGGGGCAGAGAAGGGGTTGAAAGTAGACGATAGGGTCGATGGCAATAATGTACAATACAAGATTAATCAGAATTGTCATTATGAATCCCCTCGATATAAAGAATATATCCTAATAAAATTTATATTTAAAAGATTACAAGTATAATATGACAGTGTCAGACTACAAAAAAGTAAAAGCAAAACCAGGAGAGACTAACACTACAACATGTGAAAGTCATTGTTCATATGAATTATGGGCAAGATATTTGACAAAGAATCGGAAGCCAGAAGTTTTCTGAATGTGAAGGGATTCTGTCAAAGCAGTGAACTTTTCAAAACTGAGACTTAAATATGAAGGATCTTTATCATTCTTTGTACTGAGAGGGAGGGAACTATAATTGTTATCAGAGATTTGCTGATTATTTTGTAGCACAATGACAATGAAATTTCTTATTGAAAAAACTTAATATTATGATGAAAAAGAGATAAAGAAATAGTTAGAAATATTTTAATTACGTGATATATTTCATATGATTTTGAACCCACTTACTAAAATATATGTTTATTACCTTGTAACTAGTTTATTAGAATAACTGACTTCAACTGAGAGAATTTTTAATAAATTTTAATCAAAAATTTTCCTAAAAATTTGCTTTTTCCATTTGTGTGGTTATATAATTGTGAGGAATCTTCCTTACTGTAACAGCCATAAAAAACAATAACTCAACAATAGAACCAAAATTTGACATTCTACAATTCAATGTGCTAAGCGAATTTTCAAAAAAAAAATTATGGCCTTACCTTACATTTCACTCCTCAGTTTTAGTGAGAACAAAAACATTTATACCATGAATGAAACAATAAAATTTGCCTTTTAAAATATCAGTGTTTACTCTTTATCGTATTTTTAAATTTTCTACCTCACCTATTTTGTAATGTATACATTAAGGAACAAGTATAAAATTTATAAACATATGTAATGGAGCTATGTCCTTATAAAGGTATTTGAAATATGCATGTATATACCATGAATGATGATATTCAACAAACATAGTTTTAAAGAAATACTTCTAGCAAATGACACTTCAAAGGCCCAACTGTTTAGAGACTGCTTCTTTTGGATATTTATCTAGTTTTACTTTACTACAAAAGCAATACTTAATAGAAAGTATCAAGAATTGTTCTATAAATCCATTGATTGTTCAGAGTTGGTTTCATAAAAATTAAATACATATTAAACTAATCATTTTAACCAACATATAAAGCAATTGTAAATAAGACTATCTGAAGTTATCTTGACTAAGAGTGATGGTGTACTCCTATAATTATAAATGCTCCTTAAGAAGAGACAGGAAGATTGTGAGTTCAAGACAACCTGGGCTGGACCCTATATCAAAAGCAAAATGCAATGTCAGATGGGGTGATTCATGCCTCTACTTGAGAAGCAGAAATACTTGAGAAGCAGAAATAGGGAGGACCTCAGGTTGAGGCCAGCATAGGTACAAAAGTTAGCAAGACCCATCTTAACCAATATTGTGGTAGTACACATCTGTCATCTCAGTTACAAATGCTGGAAGCGTAAATAAGAGGATTGCTAGTCCAGGCCACCCCAGCCATAAACACAAGATCCTATTTGAAAAATAAGTAAAGCAAAAAAGGCTGGCACATATCTTAAGTGGTAGAGTTCCTGCCTAGCAAGTTTAAGACCTTGAGTTCAACTCCTAGCAAAAGTGGTGGGGAGGAGTAGGGGAGTTCAAGTAGCAGGGTGCTTCCCTGTCATGCTCAAGTTCAGGGTTCAATCCTCAGTTCTGCAAGGAAAAAAACGAATGTTGAAGATTGTTTCACCATATAATTATATTAAAAATTGTCTTAGATACCATAACTGCCATTTTCTATTGGTATTTTGCTGATTTCCTAGACAATAATCTATTTTTAGACAATAATCTTTAGACAATAATCTATCTTTAGACAATAATCTATTTTTATATTTGTTGCTCTAAAAAAAGTCCATTTTAAAAATAATTTTCTGGAATTCCGAATGCTTAATATACTAAATAATGTGCTGTACCTATGAACTTTAAATAAACATTAAGTAAAAGCTACTGAATGTGCTTTACATTAATTTTATTATTGCCACTAAGAGCCATATGATTTTAGTATTTTGTAGAATTATAAGAGATCTTAATGATCTTCCCCAACAATCTCACTTATCAAATAGTGAGGGAGGACCAAAAAAAATGGATCAGTGGAAGCCAAGAAGCCAGGTCATGTAAACCTTCATCCAGTACTTTCCCCATTAAACTGCACAAATGGATGAGACTTATGTTCAAATCAAATTGCAATGATTTGTTATTGGGACAGAGAGTTTCTGTAAATTTTTTAAGAATTCACTTCATTGTGTAGTAATTGTATCAGGGTTCCCAGTCTCAGATGATATTTACCTGGTATCAAAGCAACTTCCCCCAATCCCAGGTAACTTGATGCAAGTCCTGCAAGACTCCTGAAATGTTTCCATTTAGCATAATAGCTGATTTGACAAGGACTCTCATAATTTTCATTATGAAAAACATAATATCTCCTTTTTGGTTAACTATTTTGTTCTGTTTTATAAATCCTGCTCTGTTAGGTGTTTATCCTTTATTGCCTGCCTGACATTCTCTGTACCTTGTTTTAGTGATAGCAATCCTATTCTTTCTTTCTTTAAAGTTTGACTTTACACCTCTTAGACCATAATGTAGACCAATAAGATGCATTGATACTTACTGAGGATGTGGGAACACAAAAAATTTGAAGACACCTTGAAAAGATGATAAGATTAGAAGTGCTGCAACACTTCATGATCTGCTTCCCTTCCCCACACATGGCAGAATTCCTGATAGCACTTTTTTCTGTTAAACCTGGATAAAAGCTCTTTGTTATGCCAGGAGTTATATGAGACCACAGAAGAGTTAACATGTTATTAATGCAGGTCATAGACACTGCTCTATTTTTGTGCACAATTTTTGTGAGTTCCATAGACAATTAGCTCCTTAATGTCATCTCAGTGACAAAATTAGGTAAAATGTGATGTAATTCAACCCTCATTCCACCTGTGATAAGCCTTCCAATCTCTTTTTCCAGGCACTGCTTGATCAGTAGTTAAGATATAGTTTGCACTTAACTTTGGCTAAAATGCACTAATGCAAATAAATTCCCTGTTTTCATATCTGAAATGACTATTATTTAGTTACTATTGATTTTTCACATAATCCATTTGTTGTCTTTTCAAATTTTACCGATATTTAATTTTGAATGAACGGGTATTTTTTGTTATGCATTCTATCACATTTTAAAAAGTTGTACACAGCCTGTTATAAGTAATTTGTCAGTTTGTGAGCAATACAACTTAAATTGTAGAATTTTTTAGTGTTGGTATTAATCATATCTTTACCATTTCTACAATTGTCATGTGTTTAATTAGTAACAATCAGTGCCATAAGACTTCTGGGTATCAGACCAATGCTTCTCAAGCCTCATTACACATTTGAGTTACTCAGGATCTTCCTAAAATGCACGCTCCCATTCCATAAATTTGGAATGGAATCAGGGAATCTGCATTTCTAATAACATCCAGGAAAACATCAATGCTGCTGGTCCTCAGACCGCACTTTGAGCCATAAGTTACTAGGCTATACAATTAATGTTGGTTGTATTAACAAACAGTATCATAATTGTTTGGATTCTACAGCTGAACTAAATATTTCCTTCCTCTTAACTCCAAGAAATATATACATTTGTATGATGATTAATAATATTACAGTCTATAATATAGGGGGATATTAATGTAGCCAATGGCCACATAAATATTTTGAAAGTTAATTTTCAATATATATTGTTCTTTCGCAATGCATAAATCCATTACTTTGGATTGCTTGTTGACATCTAAATGTCATTACCTTGGGATGATGTAAATAATCTTCATATACATTTTTTAAATGACAGAATATTATCAGTTAATCATATTTAAATAAGTATGTATTTTTAAAAGATTCATATGCTTTTCTTAAACAAGTAGTCAAATATTAAACTATGTAAGTTTAAAATGCTTCATGAAAGTTATTTTTTAACAGAGTTGATGGGAAGAAGTGATTGAAATGTAAACTCTACACTTTGTGCTGTGCTCTGCACACAGTGGTGACATTTCTACAGTCAACTCCAATGATTCATACTAAGAAAAGCAATAGAGCAGAAAATACCAAATTGCAAATAATCCAAATATCATTTGGAATGCATGTGCTGCCTTCTATTTGGTTATAAATACCCTTGATGTTTTAGAATTTACAGGCAAGACATCGAGCTAACTAACAAAGCCAATATTAATATATAACTCAGAAACAGATGGAAGGTTTCCCAGATTCCTCATCTTCTTTTTGGATCATTTCCTGTCTGTGCCCATTCCTTCCCAGACTATAGAAACAAAGTTGTCTTCTGAGCATTTTAATAATTTATCCTTAACCTTCAGTTCAGGACCTGAATATAACTGCTCATTTTTTTCTAAAAATACATTTTATAATTGTTGAATTAGAGTTACCTTCAAACATCTTTGACTTTCAGCTCTTAATAGTGAATTCATTTAAATTTTCAGTCACTCAGCACATACAATATTCCAGGACTAGGAAATTAATAGTTCAGTGTACTAAAAAAAAATCCAATTTGCATACACTGAAGGCTTTAATTTTCAGTAGTCTTAAATCCTATCTAACACTACCCTGGATATAAATGTAAAACAGCTACCATGGTCAGGTTGATTAGGTATTTTGTATACATGATAAAATTTAATCCTCACAGTTTTGTCTGGGCCATATTACCAAATCCATTTTATAGATGGAGAAATTGAAGCTTAGCGTAGATAAGTAAATAATTTATCTAAAGTAGTAAAGATGGAATGAAGCATGTCAGAGATTGAATTCAAATGCAACACCTTTCAGTATCCAAAACTGACTTCTAGTGAAAGAGAAAGTGTATTAAATAAGAATAAATCATGTCATATAGGTGAAACGTCTCTAAGATGAACATAAATACTTCTTTGGAATAAGCTGTATCAAGGAATTGATACATTTGCCTTAATATCTTAGTATCTTGATAAGGAAATTTCTAAGGGTGGGTCAATATATAAGTTTATGAAACAAAGGAAAGAAACAACTGACAAAATTTAAAATAAATCTCAATCTTGTCTACAGCAGCTGCTATATAAAACTTTGCTTTATTCATACTTTCTTACAATATATTGAGATGGATTACTCACAGGAACTTCCTCATTCAAGTTTGCCTAATATGTTGTGTTTTCAGAATTTGTAGTAATTAGAATAATAGACACATTTATCCTCTTGTCCTTAACTGAACTCAAAGGTCCCAAAGAGCAGAAATTTATCTTACTTACTCTGGGTCTTTCAGTAGCAACCAATACACCACCTGACAGGCAGTGAGTGAACTCAATAAATGTCTGTGAAATTAAATTTTCTCTTTTATACTTTAATATGATCTGAAGTGGTCCTCCCATTGAAATGAAAAATAAACATTGAAAATTAAAATATGAAGCTTTAAAACAAGATGATTTAGTCCTTCAAAAAATCAGTAAGCCTATTATTTGATCTCATGTGCATACAGTAACCTCTTAATTGCCTAAACGTTCCACTTCATTAGTTTCTTCTAAGGCGTATACAATGACAAACAGGCAGAAAATTAACTATTGTCTTCCACATTTTTCTGTTATGTAGCATTTAGAGGATCTAAAATAGCAGAAGTTTATGTAAGCTATGGAGAACAATGATAAAACTAACTCTTCTGTTTCCACCATTAACTGAAATTCCTATTACCTTCTTTTCAACCTCAGCCTGTTACTTCCCCATGGGGACATTATCTTGATTTTTTTTGTGTCTACTATTCTTGCCTGCTCTTTAAAAATAAAGTCTTCATATATTTGTATGTTGCTAAAAAAGATATCATTTAGTTTTTATTCTGTGACCTTTATAAAAATGGGACAGTACTCTATGCTATCCTCTACAACTTGTGTTTTTTCCACTTTATGATTCAGCAATTTTTCTTAAAGCTGCAATATAATCACATTTATGTCCACTGAATAATATTCATATTATTCATATAATATTAATAATAATAGTTGTATTAATATAATATATTTTTGCCATTTTAACTTTTAAATTGGGGTGATTTTTTTAAAAACTAATTTCTCAGTCTTTGACATTTCAAAAGAAATTTGGCCTTAATCATGATAGGAAATTTTTTAGAAACTTTATTGTAGGAAATATTTCTAGCAAATGGATACAAAACTATCATGGATATGTTTAAGCACATGTACAACAAATAGATACATCTTTAAGGCAATACACAAATTATCTATGAAATAACTTTTATGCTGTTTGGAATGGCACAATCTATTAAAATAGAGTCCTCAAAATTAAACTGGTATCTGTTTGGTTATTAAAGAACTTATTTTAAAATTAATAGTAATGATATATGTAAAGTGAATTGAATGAGGTTCTATAAGCATATGATTTCAAGATCCTACAATACTCAAATCAGTGATAAAATTTCCAAAGTCCATGAAAAAAATCTGTACCCTAACAGTCATGTTTAATTAAACATTCAAAAGAGTTTCTATGAATGCAGTGGACTGGCTGCCTTCAAGCTCTGTGTGTGTCACAACTCTTTCACATGTTCCCCAGAGAATGGTCTTAATGACACAAGTATACATCATTTTAATGGTACTAAAAAAGCAAGTTTGGGTCAGGGGATCATTGTAGCTTGATTTAGATAAATTTCAAATCTGTTGAATGGTTTGTTTTGTATGAAAACCCAACACATACTTTATATCAGACTCATTTCTGAAAACTCTCTGCAACTCTTTACCCAATTCATACCTCTTACAAAATATGACCATAAGGTTAGAGTTTGAGACTTTTGAATACATAAAACTATTAGCCATTTAAAATATATCATGAGCTAGCAGTATCAATAGCTGCTTTCAAAATTATAAAGAAAAGCTCTATTGATCTTTATCACTCACTAGTCAACACAGCCAAGAAAGGAAAGTGAAATTACCTGTAAGTGATTATTTTAATTTCACTTTCATGGATCTCTGATCTTTGAAAAATGCCTATTCATCCAGTATACAATACAGGAGTAGAAGCTGGAAATTTCAACCTTAAAATCACATATTTGGAAATATCCATATTTTTACTATTCTAAAAAACACTTAAAATAGGTCTGTCATCATTAAGGAATAGAACAAATGTTCTTTATAATTCAATATTATTTAAAGGATTAAGCCAATACAAAGAATAAAGATTTTTGAATTTTCATAGGAGAATCAGATTTTTCAAAAAGCAAACATTTATTCCAACATCTTTCAAATTTTGTGAATCTAGTTCTAATACCCATGAATAGTGATCCTAACTTAGAGTACCTTGGTGGAGGGGTTCAGCCTGTGAGTGCTAATGCCACCCTCTGTAGGTCTGCACTCAGCTCTGCCACCTCACAGCTGTATGACTAGACAAGCTATGAACTGCATGATGCATCTGTGAACTGAGCATAATTACAACATATAATTCACTGAGTGATAATGAGGATCTAATTGGTTCACTTTAGGCAAAGCACTTATAAACAATGCCAGCACTTAGCAAGTGCTCAAGAAAGGTTTGTATTGTGATTGCTAGTTTTCAATTTATGAACCAATGTCTAATAGTAATATATTACATCCCAATTTAAAATCATTTTGTGCCTTATAAAACTCGACTTTTAACATATCTTAGCTTTTAAAAATATGTTTATCAAGGGAATGATTAGAGATTGCTATCCTTTTTGTTTTACTATTCAAATGAAAAACAAAATATCCTCTGATTCTTAACTTTCTCAATGGTTTGAACCCTCCAGACATGTTCCACATGGTATTTATAGATAAACCTACCTTCTCTTCCCACACCTTCCTGCTGCTACTGCATCTAGCTTTGTATTCTAGGATAGAAGGAGACATATAGGTTGATTGAGAGAAAAGCCAAAATCAAGGCCAAAATTTTACTTACTATAAACCTGGGAAGATCGTCAAAGAACATGAGGGAGATTGGTTAAGCCACGGAAAGAATGAAGGACACTCCAAAATTTATATCATAAATCAAAGATACAATAAATTTAGAGTGAGAAGTTTGTAAGGTTACTAAACACACCCTTTTGACCATCAAAATCTTAGTAATGTGTCAAGAAAAAAATGTCAAAATTTGAGCACTAAACTTCTTTGGAAATCTTCCAAGAAAAACTAATTACAAACTGTATGTCTAATGAAAGGAATTGATTTGCTGTTTCAGTTAATCACTTGAAGATTGGATGACTACCAAAAATGATGGCTGTCGATATATGACATATTATTTTAAATTGCTTTTTAAAATAATAGCAAGATGCAACAGAGTGAAAGACAGACCTCTTTCTTTCCTTACTTGCCTCAGACCTGTTGCTAAATGTCCTGAAGACATTATCGATCTCCCACCTCCTACATGTCAATTTATTTTGGACCAGATCCTACTCCTCCAACCACGTCTTTTATAACTTCTCACTAAGGCCAACAAGTGTTACTCTGAGCTTTAAAAATCCAAACAAACAAGCAAAAAGCAAAACCACAACATTTTTCAAAACCTAATGTATTTGATTTCACTGCAGGTTTTGTCATAATCACCCATTCCCTTCTTACTTAAAACTTGGTCTATTCCATTCTAATGATACCACAATCTCCTGGCTGTTCCCTATCCTTCTGCCAATTCCTCCTTACTCCTTTTTTAGGATTCATTTTCTCTGCCTTTACCTGTATGTTGTATTTTAATTTTGTAGGTCCTCTTCTCCCCATCCAGAGAAGTATCTCCTACAGCACACAAACCCCACTGCCATCTGTCGCTCCTCACTAGAACACTCCTCCTTAGCTGGGGGAAGGTGACCATAGGAAGTAGAGAGGAAAGTGGCAAATACAGCTTGAAAGAAAAACCTGAGGTTCTCCATAGAATTTATTTATGCTCTACATTATCATACCCTCTCCTATGCAGGATGGGAACCTCTAGTGAGATAATGAAAACTCTGAATTAGGATGATGGCAAGGAGATTCATAGCCCTTAATATATGCAGTTTTAGAAATATGTAACTACTTGTTTTACCTTTAGTATTGGAATTCATCTATTAAATAGGAATGTATTCAATAGATTATCATTTTACTTTCTTGCCACAAGGAGCCACCAGCAATAATCTGATAAGTATCACTTTAATGTTCATCAAAGGAATTATGGTAACAAAAGGGAGTTACATTGTATTAGCACAAAAAATGCAATTACACATTAATTAACTTTATTCTTACATTATACATAATATCATACATTCCATATTCTCTGTAAATGTCTTTTCATTTCCATTTATATTTCAAAAATCTTTTTATTTTAGTACACTCATATTCATACTGTATGACCATAGTATAAATCACTTAGCCTTTCCCCAAAAATGAATATTTAAGGCTTTATTAAGTTATCTATCATGCTCCAATGAACATCTTTATATGTATAATGTTTTTATATTCCAATGGATTACTGTACACAATATTTCAAGAAATGAGTATTGTTGACTCAAAGAAAATATACCTTTTAATATGTAATATTTAATGTATGATATTAATTATGTAATGTTAAATGTGTAATATTTAATACATTATATGAAATATGTGATATTTAACATGTAATAAGTGGGCCAGGAATAGTGGGTCATGCTTGTAAATCAAGCAAAAGGACAGTACAAGCAAAAGCACAAAGCACAAGACCCTACCTGAAAAATAAAGTAGAGAAGCAAAAGGACTTGGAGTATGGCTCAAGTACTACAGCATTTTCCTAGCAAATGTGAGGCACTGAGTTCAATCCCCAGTACTGCCAAAAACTACGTGTGTGTGTATGTGTGTGTGCACGTGACAGGTAATGCTAAATAATCATGAAGATGTTTTTTAAAAAATGAATATCCCCCCAACAATACATAAGGGTAATTTATTTCCTATATCAATATCACTAATTTTTGCCACTATCATGCCACTATCATGCATTCATTGCCATATGGATAATTATTATATTACAGATGAGGAAAATAAAATTCACAGATGCTAAAATATTTGCTCAATGTCACATAGCCAATAAGAAGAGCCAGGTTTCAAATCAGGTTAGTGTAGTTCTTTCTACAGACCTTGCAGCTTTAAAAGCTCAGTAAAAATGGGTAAGGCAGATGGAGAACCTATAGGACATGCTGACCAGTAATTGTCTCACTTGTCAATTTTAATGCAAAGCCTATCACACTCTGTCTAGACACAATGAAGTGTGGCATTGAGTAGATAAATATGACATATGTTGCCTTTGAAGGATCTGTGCAGCAATTATGTAATTTGCAATTACAAGCAAGTTAATTGGTATAAGTAATTTCACAAAAATCATTGCTTACTATAATGATTTCTAAGTTCATGTTCTATGCATAATATTAATTGATGTCTGAATTTTTTGTTAATGGCATCCTCTAGAAAAATGAAATGAGCCTCGTTTCTTAGCCCCTATTATTAGTTTTGAAATGTGTTTTTTTAAAGGTGTTTAGAAAAGTAATTTCTGTATTTAATGGAGGTTTTAAAATCCACTCTTCAATATTATAAGGCAGGATTAGGTGGGAATACCAAAATATAGAATAAAGTGTTTAAGAGGTTTTCCCATGTATTTCTTTTATTCAAGACGCTTTTTAAAATTTTAAATGTTACAGGCTTGTCAAGGGAGTCAGTCTTCAAGCTGACAAAAGCATCTGTCATTAATTTTCAAAGGGTAATTCAGTATTATAATTATCTCAATATGTGTGGACATCCCCATTTTCAATAACACTCTATTAGAAAGTTATCAGAACTTGTAAAGCACTGTTAATTATAACTACCATTTATCAAGCATCTTACCAGACAGTGATCTAAATTTCACCCTACTTATCCTAATGCAACAGTAAAACCCTGCAAGATCATATTGTTAAACTCAATTTACAGATGTATTCACCCTAATCGAGTCATGGAACTGGGTTGGGATCTAAACCCTGGTTTGGGAACACTAAACACACATCCCACTACAGTACATAGCTAAAAGATATAGAGAGAATGGATTATCGCCAATGACACACGTTACTAACAAACTTGAATAAACCTCTTTGAGGAAAAATGATTCTCAAACAACAATTTGTCTCATGAAAATTATTCAGCAAAAGTAGTTTCCTTAACAGTCAACTTATAGTCAGTAAGCTTTCTGTTTCAATAAATTTAGTTCTACAATAAGAACAACCTAGTTATCTAGAAAATTTAAAGCTCACTCTAAATGTGAGGAATACAAATAATTTTGTAAGTGTCTTATCCCTAAATAAATTTCACATATCCATCTGTCATAAATTTTAACTTACCATTAGGATGCCAGACATACACTTCATTGAAAATTTTGATTCCTTAGACTCACTTAATTTTTTTAAAATTGCAAATGGAAAGATATTTGAAGTCATGATTATAAAAAGTATCACCTTTCAAATTTTTTTAATAAAACCCTTTCTATGCATATATAGATAAACATTGATAATTTGACAAAGGATTAAACAACTTACTTTAAAGCTTTTAATATAGATTCTACCATTACCTAGATTAAATACTGAGCAAAACATTTTAATTCAGTGTTTCATGTTCCTAAATTCATATGTGCAGAAGAAATTACAGTCAAAGACCCTAAAATTACACAATGTAGGTTTTATCTTATATAATAATATATACAATGTCATGGAAACCAAGAATTTTGTCTGGTCTTTGCTACTTACAGAAAATACCAATTTATTTTGTCATTTCATATATGAATCAATTAAGTAAATCAACAAAAATTCACTAGGCACCAAGTGCTAAGCACCACCAAAGTCTTTGTGGCACAATCCCTACCCTAATGGATCTCATATTAGAGTATAAGCCCATAAAATGCTAATAAGCCTACAAGCAAGAAAAGAATAGTCCAATTTGAAAACAACAAATGGTAGTAGCAGAAATAAGAAATGTTAAATATTAAAGACAAACAAAACAATTCTGTAAAATTAATTTCATACAAAATGAAACAAAAGAGGAAAAATTAAAAATAAAGCAAGGGATTTAAAGGTAATCACAAAATCATAACACATTAAAATGTCCTTAAAATAAGGAGTGATGATGCAAGCCTGAAATCCCAGCACCCGGGAGGCTGAGGCAGGAGGGTTATGAGTTTGAAGTCAGCCAGGCTACATAGTATTAAAAATCCAATAAAACAAAAATGTGCTGAAATATATTGCCACTTTTATAAATCAATATAAACTAAAACTTTGTTGAAGAATTAATAGAGCCATTATATCAGAATACCGCTAAAATGTATGAACATATCAATAAAGAGCATAAGGGTTGCTACAGAAATTAGTATAGGTTACTTTAGATTATGCAACAAATGTATTTTTGGTAAGTGAAAAAAATAACATTGTTATTTTTGATGTTACCAAATTTTTCTAAATAAAATGTTATCATCACACATCAAAAGGTCTTATAAACATGTCCCATCTTTCAGTATTTGTAAAAGCATTGATAAATAGGTTACAAAAATAAAAAGTATGTAACATTTAAATAGAAATACTCAATAAGCACATTCTAGAACATTTTAGCCACAAATTTTACTTCTTATTTTAAAATATAATGTCATATAACACTTTAAAAAAGCAGAATATAAAGTTAACTTTAAATTAGCTGTGAGCATATGGCACCTTTTAGATAAGGCATAAATCTTTGGTACTAAGGATGAAATTTTATGATATTAAGTACATAAATAAAAAAGAATAAGCAATATTAAGACATATAGTAGGTTCAGTATTTTTTCAGCTTCATACTTCCATCTGGTGGAACAAAAATGTTATTACTTCATTTAAAAATGTGAAATTCAAAGGTGCAAATGTCTTATTTAAGCAAAGCTCAGTAAAAAGCGATTAGAATCAACCCCCAAAATGTACATACTCTGATTTATTCATTTCATCACGCAGCTTTATATTAAGGCACAAAAATTATTTATTGAACAGCTGCTATATGCCCAGCACTATGACAGGCTTTGGAAATTGCTGGCTGAAAAGTTAGACCTAATGTCTGAAATTATGGGATTTATCATCAGGTGCAGGAGGAACTGACTGAATATACAAATGGAAAGATGAATACAGAAGTCCAAGTTGTGATAAAATTTGTAAAGGAAGAAACAGAGTGTGAGGAGAATGAACAGAAATGTTAGCTTTCTTAAACTGGCTTGTGCAAAGAAGTACATTATTGGAAATGAAATGGACATTGCATGTATGAAGGCCTTGAGGTGGGAAAGAATTCAGGGCTTGGAAGGCAGAAAAGTTGGAGAGGAGCAACTGAAGCGAAGTGGAGAAGAGAACAGGTGAATTTAATATATTTGGCCTCTTGAAAATTGTGCATTTTTGCCCTGATTATTTTTCAGCAGATTTAGTCCATTTTACAAAATACGAAGCAAGGAACCATGAAGAAATGAAGTTATTTTTCAGGCCAAGACGGACACTATTTCAAAGGCTTCTTTTATCATTGTCTGCATCCTTAGGCTATCTACTAAATTTGAGTGAATTATATCTGGACCTAAAAAGTGATATTCAGCCTCAGGATAAAGATACCGTTTTTAATTGAAAGCACACACTAACTCATTATTTGGGGCTCATGTTGTACATGATCATTTAAACTTTAAAAAATCCAAACACACATTCTTCTTCATTAAATGTGAAAGTCATAAATTATATTTTATGGGTGCTTAGTTGCTCTACAAACCTTGTTACTTTAAAAGGCAGAGACTGTTTTTCTTGGATGCTGAAAACGAAGCAATTTTCTAGATGCCAAGTTAATCCTTGTTGGCAAAATACATACCGTGCACAGTGTTTGTGCAATTTGTAATTACAAACTGACACCCACTGACAATGCAGAATAGCTTCTACCCTAGCGAGTAGCTACAAATATTGAAGACCATTGTCTGATCCCATAAGGCATGTCATTAACTTTCATTATTTCTAATGGGAGTTATGGGCATAATTCCAAAATAAATCACAGGCATTGTGTCACATCACTACTCCTACAAAAGGCTTTATGTTCAGGTTGGATATTTTTAGCCATGCAGGCATATTGTTATTTTATTTTTCTTTTTAGAAATGGCCAGATATGCAAATTACCAGGAAAATATCAACACACATTCTTACTTTCTCATCCTATTTACCTTACTAGTCAGTATGATTTAGGAAAGAAAATAAAATCAGTTTAAATATTTACTCATGACAAAATGATATACTCATCAGAATCCAATGTTGGCAGGTGAAATGCACATCCTCAGTGCATTTATGATAATCTAGTAACATGAATTAGAGACCTGAAAACAGTTCTAGCATTATTCAATAAATTATTAATATATTAATATACTTGTCAAAAATATAATTTAATATTGTATCAAATATAATACATATTTATCAAAAAAATCAGAGATGCACATGTGCCCCCAAGAATTCATAAGCATCCTGGAAAAGTCAATGAACTTTCAGTGATGTATGGAAACCAATCCAAACTTAGATGCATCTTTTCTTTTCTCTCCCTCTATTTTTTTTGGTACTTGGGTTTGAACACAGGGCCTCACTCTTGCTAGACAGGCATTCTACCTCTTGAGCCACTGCACCAGTCACCCTTAGCTGACTGAATGACACAATTAATAATCTGAAACTTAGATAAATACGTAGGTGGGCAGGAAATTAGGTATATAGCAGAGTTTATACTATAAATACATTAAAATTTTTATTATAAATAACATAAATGATAAAATAGAAAAAATTTAACCATATTGACAATCTCTAAATGAAGAAATCACAGATAATTTTCTTTATTACATAACATAGTATTATATATATGGAATATTATGTTTTTAAGTGAATGGAGTTATATAATATTTATCGTGAATTATATAATTTGGCAACCCAAAATATGTATAATGAGTACTTATTAGCTTTATAAACAGTATAAACAATAAGAACAATAATTTTCAAAGATTTTAAACTTCTTGGGTTCTAATATTCAAAGATTTTAAACTTCTTGGGTAGATAAGGGCAAAATAGTTTCTGCCCGGGTAGCAAGGGGGTGGCAGGGAGAGGGAGGGGGCGAGGGAAGAGGGGAGAAATGACTCAAACATTGTATGCACATACAAATAAAAAAAATTCAAAAAAAAAAGAAGTTAGGTGCAGCCAGGTGCAGGTGGCTCAAACCTATTTAAAAAAAATAAACTTCTTGGGTTCTTCTTGGTAACATAATTTTTTTTAAATACGGTTTTATATAGGCAAAAACTGCAACCTGCTAAGCTCCCTGGAAAAACCTCTGCTTACCCCTCATATCTACTCTGTCTGGTTTCCCTCCATGGGTATGTAAGCTGCATACTTATTTCTATTATTTTTGTGATTCCTTTAGAAATTATAGCATTTAGCTTAGCAAATCCAAATTTAATCAAAAGAAATCAGAAGTAGAAAAATGCTTTAGTTCTAATCACTATCGAACAGATCTATATGCTACATTTATCTAGTATTTAACTATTGTTTATAACATTGCAAATTAGACATCATTGTTTTGTACATTCCATGATTCTTTATATTTATATATGGTTTTTTTGATAATTTTTTAGCATTTCTGACCATGTTTCAAGGTGCTTCTTTTTCCTAAATTACATTCATTAAAAATTGATTTAATGATAATTCATTGGTTAATTTCTCACTTCTTGTGGTCTGACAATATTTGTATTTTGCCCATCTTTTTGAAAAAGAATTTTGCTGAATATATTCTTTTATATTGACAGTTGTCGCTCAGAAATCTGAAAATCTTATTTTGGTTTTCATTGTTTCTATCCAGAAGTTAACAATCAAGTTTTGTTCCACTGCAAGTAATCTGTATTTTCTATCCAGTTGCTCATGAGAATTTTTTTTCAGTCTTTTCTGATCATGCAGTTTCACTGAAGTGTATCCAGGTAAAAATTTCTCTTTTGTTAGACTTCCTGAATACTAGAATTCCTAGTTTTAATATTTCCTGAAACCTCTTCACCATTACCTCTTTGAATCTTTTGTCTCTTTACTCTTACCTAGCAGCCAGATTAATTATAAATTATGTCTTCCCACTCTATCTTCCATATCTAAAACTCTTCTCTTTCTCATCTGTACTAAATCATGGGTAATTTTACAGAACTTTCAGTTCATTAATTTTCTTAGCTGTGTCAAATCTATCATTGAAGCCATTTTAACACAACATGGTGCTATAAGATGCACATATAGTTTAAAGGGTTACTATGATAAAATAAATGAACAAACCCATCACCCCATGGTTATCCATTTTTACCAAATTTTCCTTTGGAAAATTTCCTGAATGCAGTATACTATTATTAACCCTAGCCCTCATGCTCTACATTAGGTGCTAGACCTGCTCTTCGTACATACTGGCTAATTCTTTTTGTTTGACCTACATCAACCCATATTCTTACCCCTAACTCCATTTACCACTTCAATTTTCCATCTCTATATATTTGACAATTTTTAGATTGCACATATAAGTGATATCATGTGATATTTTTCTGTGTCTGGCTTGTTTCACTTAGCATAATGTCCCCCAGGTCAATCAAAATTTAATTGAAAGAATGCTGAAGTAACTGAACACATTAACTCCAATAATTGCTTTTCAGATTTATATACTATTTTAATAGTTTAATTCGTGGTTGTAACTTTACACATTGAATGTAATTAATGTTTTGCACATTCAATGTTTTTAGATGTGCACATGTTGATTATTTTCAACATTGTGTGATGAATGGCTGAATCTTCTCATTTAGCCATTCATCCATTGAATTCATGAATTGATGGATATCTGGGTTGTCTCCATATCTTGGTTGTTATTAATAATGCTACAATGAATATGAGAGTGCCTTTATCATTATTTGGTAATGATTCCATTTCTTTGGGGGTATAAATACAGAGAGGTTTGATGGGTCATAGGTAGTTCTATTTTTGATTTGTTTAGGGGCATCTATACTTTTTTCTGTAATGGCTTCCCCAATCTGTAGTCCCACCAATAATGTATACACATTCTCTTTTCTCCACATTCTTGGCAACATTTACTACCCTTGTCTTTGTGATACTACCCAACCTAACAGAATATGTATTGGATTACTTTTGTTGAACACATTTTCATATATTTGTTGTCCATCATTATGGGATCTTTGGAGAAATGTCTAAGTCCTCTGCCCAATTTAATTGGGTTATATGTTTGATTATAATTAAGTTGTTTGAGTTTTTTATTAATCTTGAACATTAACCATTTATCTGATTATGGTTGACAAATATTATTTCCAAAACTATAAATTGCCCTTTCATTTAAAATCCCATTTATTTATGGTTGTTTTTGTAGCCTGAGCTTCTGATGTGATAGCCAAGAAATCATTCCTAAGGCCAATGTCAATGAGCTTTTAATTTCAATGAGTTCTTTTAATTTCAATAATTATACATATTTTTAATTTTAAGATATGATATTCAATACTTTTTAAAATCTGCCAGATGACTTTCATTTTTTCTTTTTTTAAATTATTGTTGTGCTGGGGGTTACATTGTGATATTGACAAAATTTCTTACAAAATATTAAAGTTGAATTCACCCCTTCCATCATTCTTTATCCCCCCTCACCCCAACTCAAAGAGCAGTTTCAGTAGTCTCATGAGTATACAATATTGGCACAATATTCACCATCCTATATCCTATCCCCACATCCTCCCCCAATCCCACTGGTACCAACCTTCAGACAGAACCTGTTCTGCCCTTCTGTTCTCTGTTTTTGTTAAAAAAATGACATTTTTATTTATTTAAGATAGGTATACAGGGAGTTTCCTTGTGACATTTCCAGGTATATGTGTATATATGTAGTATAACCTGAAATGATTCATCTCTTCTATTTTCCTCCTTTCTACCTTAGTACCTTTCTTTTTTTTATTATTGTACTGGGTGGGGGTACACTGTGGCATTTACAAAACTTCTTACAATATATAAAATATATCATACTTGAATTCACCCTCTCCACCATTCACCCTCTTCTTCAATTCCCCTCTGCCCCCCGTTCCTGGAAGAATTTCAACAGATATAATTTTTCTATTTATATACATGTGTACATAGTATTTGCACCATATTCACCTTCCTTCACCATTTTCTACCTCCTCCTCCTCCCACCAGTACCAACTCACCCCCCAGGCAGGACCTGGCCCACCCTCCTGTTCTCAGATTTTTGCATAAAAAAACAGAAGAAAATGACATTTTTGCTTGCTTAAGATAGATACACAAGGAGTTTCCTTATGGTGCTTGCATGTAGTCCCTTTCTTATGGTGATTTTTGCAAGTTTAAAAATGCTATATTCATTCTTGCATAGGAAGTACATCAACTATATTCACCTTCTTAACTTCCTTCTTTTAGCCTCCCTCTCTCATTAGTTATCCCCCCCTTAGCATGACCTGTTTTTCATAATATTGCTGTATTTGTACAATTAGGTCTATATTCTACATATGAGGGAAAACATGCAGCCTTAGGCTTTCTGAACCAAAATCCGTCAGTTTATTTTCAAGAGCTTTTTCTTGCTCATTTACTATTCCATCAACATCCTCTTTTACTTTTATGAATATTTAAACATTTTTCTTTTGAATGCAATTGTGATTTTGAAAGTCTGATTTTATAATTTGTTTCTCTGCTATCTGCAGTGATATTTGTAAGATAGTATATTTTGTATTTTTTTTACTGTGAGTCCATGTTACTAGTAGAGTTATCCAAGAGAATTGTCTCCTTTAAAAAATACTTGTTTTTGTCTCCCTTGAGATGTGTACTTCCAGGTCCATGGCAGGAAAATAACTCCTTTTTCCCAGAACATCTTGTGCTATACAGAAAAAAAAAAACCCTTCAGAAACAAATAGAAGCATATAAAAAACATAGAGATGATAGGTTAGGACAATGTGGCCTTCAAAGGAATAATAACAGTAATTTATTGTGAGAATGGAGTAAGTTTTTGAAAAATGAGTTCATGGCAATGCTTAAGAGAGAGAAAGGGATGGGAAGAGAGAAATTCTTTATTTGTCCTTATTGGAGATGATTGGAATGTCAATAACTTTCTCTAAAAATCAGTAACTGAAGGGAAAAGAATACCTACTTACCTTTTAGAAGATACAATGGTTCATTCCCACTAGATAAAAGAAAAGTCATCACTACAAAAGAATACCAGTTAATAAATGTCAAATATCAGTTATTGCATATCAATAAAATGATTCAACTAGGACACTGAATCCAATAGGTAAAAGATTATTTAGAAATAAGACATTAAACTAGAGGCATTAAAGAATCATTCTAATGATAACTTGCTAATGACAAAGTCAAAAATAATAAATAAGTGTATTTATAAAGAAATCTGGTAATCAACTTCTTAACTAAGCAATTAAACTTAGCTTCACTTAGAGCTCAACACTATAACTTCTGTATTCTTAGGGAAATGCAATATGAAGTACATAACAAAAACAATTGCTGCCAACAAGTTTAAACTATACCTAATAAATGTATATAACTGACTTTAGTGCATTTGTACATATCATATACACCTATGTATAGTACATGTATGTGTATATGTAAACTACAACAGAACCCTAGTTAGGGAAAACAACTAGAAAAGTTGATTTAGTATTACCAGCGAAACTATGAAAAAGATCACCATACTTTTAAATTGACTTATGTCATATGTACATGGAAATGTCACATGGAAACTCCCTGTGTAGCTATCTTAAACGAGTAAAAATGTCATTTTTTTCTTCTAAAAAATCAGAGAAGAGGGTTGCAAAGGTCCTGCCTGGGAGTGGGTGTTGATACCAGTGGGAGGGTGAGGAGATGGGGAAAGGGCATGGGAGGGTGAATATAGTGCAAATACTTTGTACTCATGTATGTAAATGGAAAAAAATGACACCTGTTGAAGCTATTCCAGGAATTGGGGGAGGGAGAAATAAAGGAGAATTGTTGGGGGGTTATGAATTCAAGTATGATACAGTTGATATATTGTAAGAACTTTTGTACATGTCACAATGTACCCCCATCCATCACAATAAAAATTAGTTGATTAATTAATTAATTATCATATGTTCAGAATACAGGTTGGGGAAAACTGTGTGTGCATGTGTAATATATGTTCCATCATCTACTTCATTTTATTACCAAAAATAGAAATGAATGCTTTCATGTGAAGTATTTTGCAGAGTGCCTGGATTATCATGAAGATTTTTTGCTGTTGTCATAATTTTCCTAAAGCTTTTGTGCTGCAGTTTACTTTTGTTCTCTAGTTGAAAGAGTTATATGCAAAGGAAGGCCAAACATCAACAAGGAGAAGTGCATCTAGTCATCTAATAAATAAATAAAAATCAATGTGACCATGATCTTCTATACTGACAATTCTCTTACAGCAATGCCTCTCCTTGAGACAATTCCTCCTCAATAACATCCTCCTGTATGTCTCTGCTTGTCTATTGCACACACATTTCTTAGCAGAGCATCAGAAATGATACCATTGTTAACCACCTCTGCCTCTTCTGAGCCCTTAGCAATTTTGTGTGGACTCTACCCTGCATGGGTGCAGGATTGGAGGAAGGCTAAATGCAGACTGGAATCATACTGTCCAAGGTTTGGCCCTCTCACCAATATGCATGGGTCCTCTGTTTTTGGAGATTTTTAAGGTTTTTTGCATCTTTGTTTTCTCATATGTAAACTTGATATGTTAGTAATACCATTTCATAGGACTCTTTCTATTAGTCAACAAACAAGATGGCCCAAAAAGTATTTATTGCCATATGTACACAGCACATAGTAATTACTTTCTTGCTATTTATTCAGTGCTTGTTTCATTACATTTATGTTTTATCCTTCCATGTAAAACATAAAATTCCTATAAATAAAGACCATGCTGCCTATTTCTCCATGTCTTTTGATAGGAATACAACATTGCTGATCTTAACTGGAAGTCAGTGTTATGAAAATAAAAGTCCCAACTGGACATTCTTAAATTATCCATTAGAACATAGATGGTCAACTGTATCATTATTTCAAATAAATATAGCCTCACCAGAATTTATTTTTCTAAAAATTAATCCCTTCCAGAAGCGCTATTCAGCTTCTCCTTCTTATCCTTTTCTGTATCTCCTCAAGCTTTCAGCATCTTAAAGAAAACCCAACTGGTTATAGTCAATGCTTTCTATACATATAAATTCATCCCCCTATAAAAGAGAAAGGTATACTCACCTATTATGAGGAATGAGCTATCAAAAATAACTTTGAAAATTAACCAGAAGCAATATACAAAATATTATATATATATATATTACAGGTATCTGTGTGAATTTAAGAATCCAAATAAAATAACTCAGACATCATTTAGTGTGGCCACTTTGTTTTAGATGAGAGGAAAGGTATCATCTAAGTCACTTATAGAAAAAAATGGAATTCAGTTTCCCTGAAAACAATCTTCCATTCATCTATCATCCATCCATTCATCCATCCATCCATTAATGCATAACCAGAAAACAGGTGAGGTGGTTTATACCTGCAATTGCAGCTACTCAGGAGGCAGATATGAGGACAATCAAGGTTGGAGTTCAGTCCAAGCCAAAGGTTAGTAAGACC
Source organism: Castor canadensis (assembly GCF_047511655.1). NCBI lineage: Eukaryota > Metazoa > Chordata > Mammalia > Rodentia > Castoridae > Castor > Castor canadensis. The sequence continues at coordinate 60,669,813 of NC_133386.1, forward strand.
TCACGTCAACAAACAAGCAAGGCAAAGTGGTTCACATCTGTTAGAATCCATCCGATGTGAAAGGTAAAGGTAGAAACATCACCTCTAATGAGAGATGATGACCAGAGTTCATAGACCAGCCTAGGATAAAGGGTTGGAGGAATAGCTCAAATGGTAGAGTGCTTGCTTAACAAGCTGGTGTCCAAGATTTCAAAATCCAATATATATATATAGAATAAGCCCCAAAAGTGAAAAATGCTAATTCTCAAAAAATCTCTCAGGCTAACCTCACACCAATTCATGCAAGTTCAATGATAAAAACATTGTTTTCTTCTGATAAGCATATCTTCCACATTATGAAATGAAAAATCTTTCTAAAAATCACAACCCATGTTCTCATTCACATGTTCTATCCATATGCTATCAAGAGAGTGAATTAACTTTTAAAGTCATAGACTATGGAAGTTATACTTCTCCTGCTGCAGAAAACTGTTATAACTTATCATAAGCACTCTATATTCAGCAATAACAAATAAGTCATAATAATTTAGATAAATACAGGGCAGGATGATTCTTCATAAGAGAAATAGAAGAGACTATAAAAATATTATTAGAAGCACTAACGATGTCTAAAATATTTTTAAGACTTGCTCATTTCTATTTAGAGCTTCCTTACATCCAGCTTCAAAAACAGTGTAAACAGAAATAGAGGAAAAGATGAGGATTCATAAACTTATAGTTGAAATCCATCTGAACACAACTTTTAGCCAAAAAGCAAAAGGAATAGAGTTTTCATTTTTTAACTTTAGTGAGATTAAACTGGTTCTACATCTCTTGGTAATGTAGTAAACATAGAATAAAACTTTTCCTAATTAATGGATAGTACTTTTTCTATAGGCTAAAGAAATAAACCTTTGTGCAAGGTTCGTATGTCATTTCTTGTGTGAATCCGAAATAATATAAAATAACTTTCTTTTTTCTTTTTTTATAAAATTTTTATTAGGATATATTTAATATATGGAGGGATTCATAATAACAATTCCGATTAGACTTATATTATGCATTATTTACATTGCCTCCATCGTCTCTCCCCCTCAACCCTCTCTCCACCCCACTTAAAGAAATTGCAAGAGGTTTCTTACTTCTGTGTCATATAGGTATATGAAGTCCATCTAGCATATACCGTCACTTTAATCTCCTTACTTCACCCTTCCTCTCCCTCTAGTACTTCGACACACACATACACACACACACACAGTATACCTAAAATAAAATATCTTTCTAATTCTGGTGTTCTCCCTCCAAAATAAAAGCTCTGGAATGGTAAACATTTGTCTTCTGATGCTGAAACTCTAATACCTAGAATGCCATATGGTATCATTAATATATCAAATGAATAAACATTTGTGAGTGACTAAATGAATGATACAAAAGCAACAGAGGGCTGCTGTGTGTAAGGCACATGATAATATTCCTGACATAAGTCGCATTACATATGCTACTGTAAGTAAATCACATTGTGTTTTCCCATAAGCTTATGTGTTACATATTAGTGATTTTCATATCTTATAAGCTGACTGTCAAAGTGTTTAGTCAAGTGTTTCTACACCAGTGAAAAGTAATGATGGCTCACATTAAGATACCATTTTCTCTTCATAATAATATTGTCATTGATATTATAAATGAACAGCTAAGGTCTAGGAGGTGGGGAGACTTGTGCACATTTGTAAGATTGGTCAGAGGCTGTCAGTCCTAGAATGGTCAATATCTGCAACATTTTAACTAGTGTTTGTTTGCAAGAAATACTCTGGTTTTTCCCTTGTTTTACATGAAAATGGCCTGAGGTATTTCCATTCTAGCAAAAACATTACCAAACATTAAATTTTACATTATTATTATTGTATAAATACACTAAAAGATTATTTCCTACATATAGCTTATTACTTAACTAATGACTAAACATTTGAATGGGGTGCAATTACCATGTTAGAACAAATAAGCATTACTGAATACAAGGGCATATAATTAGTCATCTGTGTGCTATGTATTGAAGGACAGAACCAGTCCTTAGTCCCTCAAATTCTCCCTGATCTATGACATCTCCTGAAAAAAAGCGGAGCTCATGAATTAAAGACAAGTTTAGCCTAATCGACAATGCTATCCAGGGTACCAGATTTCAAAGTCTCAGTGTGATGGCCAAATATATGTAAACAACATTTAGACTCTTGATCTTGTTCCATATAACTCTTCTCAGAACTCAGGGCTGGCTCATACACTTGGTTATTGAAAGACAAAGGGGATCAGTAATATTTCACAATTGCTACAGAGAATCCTGTATGTGTGAGTATTACAAGTAGATTATTTAAACATGAGCTCCACCTTCTATTGTTCATTGCCATATATCTAGCAGGAGAGTTCCACCCTGATTTATTACTGTCATACGTGGAAATGGAACTGATGGAATAAATATTTGAAGCCCATTTTTAGATTCAATAAACAAAAATACAACAAACAGCTAAAAGATCACTGAGGTGCTTTCCCAACCTGACTCTCCTTTACTCAGAGAAAATTGGTCAAGGTGGTCCAATGGTCAAAATAAACTGCATACAAATGTCTCTTCCAGCACTTTACCTTATAGCTTCTGGTTTAAATGCCTTAGTGACTGTCTCTCATTTATACCTCTTAATTTAGCAGGAAAACCAAATTAAAAAGGAAAACCCCTTAATTGGGCAGGCTTTCTGCAATTTCAAAGCTCTGTTTCAGACATGCTGATTCAGCCATAATCCCATAGACATCCAACAAGGAAGCCAGCCTCACACTCCGTTCCCATCACAGACTTCTTCCCTTACACCTTCTCAAACTACAAACTTCCCCGAGTGATATCACTTCTTCCTGTAATTCCAACACTTGAGAGACAGAGACAGAAGGATCACAAAATTTAGGCCAGTCTGAGCTACATAAGGAGACCTGTCCCCCTGCCCCCAAAAAAACACCTGGACAGAATGAAACCTAAAACAATAGGGCATGATTTCCCCAGGCAACACCTTTGCCTGGAAAAAACTCACCAATGTTATTACTAAAACCTTGACAGATAAACTTAATGTAATTATAAACCTGTATAAGTGGAAATCCAAGGATTACTCATCATAATGCTTTACATACATACCAGCTGCCCTCAAAAACAAGTAAAGCTCATTTACTAAATACAAATAGCACATGAGTTTCAGCCAATTACATTTTCTACCAACCAGAAAAATGTCAGCATAAATTGAAAATACAAAACTCCTTTGGACCACATATCATAGTTTAAAAGAACTGAGGCTTTTTTTTTGCCTATTATACAGAATTGTAGCTGTAATTGTGTTATTTTCCTAGAACAAACATTGATATTAAAGGATTTCATTTTATATTCATGTTTTATCATTCAAGTATATTTCAATATAATTGCCCTTTTCACTATAAAACCTCCCTGACCATTATAATCAAATCTACTAATATTTATGGATTAAATCCTTCTCTAAATTCCATAAGAATTATTTTTCAGAATTAATGACTAAGGCAAATGACTAACATGCAAAGTTATCACTATATTAATATAAATATCACAGAGCAAGTTGCCCCCCTCAAATGTTACAAGTGTATTTCTATGTAATAAGTTACTTTTATAAAGCTCTCCTAAAGTAAAATATTTATATTTGAAAGATTAAAGAAAAAGTAATATTCAAAATAGCTTATTATGCCTAAAAATAAATATAACACAATATAAAAATATGACTGGATTGGGCTAGAATCATGAGTCTCTGACCAACTGCTTGATCCTAAGAAAATAACTTAACCTCTGTAGAACTTAAATGTTCCCTTCTAAAAATTTGAGAAGTTGAATTTTCTCTTTGTTAAATTCCCTTCATAATATATGATTCTAAATCTAAGTAGTTCACATACTTTGGAGTAAGCGCTAAGATTTAGTATACTGATACTTAAGTTTACGTCATTTTGCTGAAACTAATGATCGAGTTTTGCCAAGGTTGTCATCACACAATGTAAAATCAAGGGTATTTGATGCTATTTAGTTTTCCTGATAGGAAAAATGTGTTTCAATTGAATTATTACATGTTTCTGCAGCCTGATTCCTTCAAGACAGCAGCAGTCTGCTGTCTGTCAGCTATGCCAATAAAAGTGATAAATGTTTCCAGTGATTAAGTTATTTGTCAATAATAGAAGAAGCATTCTGAACTCATAAATTCTGTACCTATAATTTCATACTTGTCTGAAAATATATAATCTACAAAAGCATTGAGATAAAACAGGAATTGCTGAGAAAAACCAATATTATATTTTTCTGTTTAAAAAAATATATTTTGCCTTAAATTTCTCTGATGCCTGAGAAAAATCTCAACAACCACAATAATAATAATAATAACACTTGAATCTTCCACTACCATTTGAGGCAGGTGATTAAACATCATCTTAATATTATGAAACCAGGTATTTCCTCTTGTCTGCATAAATACCAACTTAGTATATACCATAGGTATATATTTATAATTCATATATATATGTAAAATATTATGGAAGTACAGTATAAGAACCAGTTAGCAATACTTCAAAATAAAATGTATTTAAAAAAATTTTTTAAGAAATGTGATAGCATTCCCAAGAAAATCTTTTCAGAAAACACAATGGAGGTAATATGCTGAAGTAGTCTGTATAGGTCTTGAGGGAAATATTCAATGCTGTTTCCAGCTTTCATTGAAAATCTAAATAAACAAACCACAAGCAGCAGGATAATTTTCCCTCTGGAAGTAAATGGTTATAGATGTATTAAGGAATATAACATATGCTATTAAATATGGATGCTGAATAATTTATATGTGCTATCAAAAGAGCCAAGCAACTGGGACTATTATCTACTCTGCTAAAATTCTCATTTGCTCTTTGTTGTCTTTTGCAATCAGTGAATTCCTAGAATACCTAGAGTAAATAAAATAGGGTTGTCAGCAGCATTATAAAAAAAAATGGGTTAAACTGAGGCTATCAGCCAAAGCTGACACATCTCCCTTAGCTTAAAAATGTCTACTAACACTTTCACAGCCCTCCCAATATCTCTCATTATAATCTAAGCCACATTTTGGCAAAATATCTATATTAAGTTTTTCTTAAATAACACTTTAGTTGAAGAGAAAAGGAAAGTTGACCAACCAAAACTGACATAGGGAAATAGCAGAAGAAACAATTGCAGAAATATTTCAGTGGGATAGACTTTTCAAAGAGGAATATAATGAATAGTTGGTGCATGTTTTATTCAAAAGAAGGACAAAGAAAAACATCTAGGTGGCATAGACTCAAGTTTCTGAAGTAATATTTCTGAGCACACTAGTCATGCTGCAGATAATCCAAATGGTATGGAAGGTGCTTATTTAGTTAATGTTCTTTGATAATTAAAATCACTATAAGAGATGACATTGCCCCTTGTCCAGCATGACATCTGTCACAATGAAATCCTCAGGACAGGTTTCAGAGAGTAGAACTCCATAAATCATTGAATATCCCACTATAAGCTCTAAACCATTTTAAAGCTATAAAGAAATGAAATGAAAAGTAAAAAATGTGACCAACGCTTTTGAAAGATACATAAAAAAGGATAACATATGACTACTGTAATGAATTTTTGAAGCTATTTTTACTTAAACATCTTTATATTGTATAGCTAATGTATAAAAGTTACACATTAGATACAAATAATTCCTATGAAAATAACCAAGTGAAAAATAATTCTTTGTCTCACTTTGTGCAATTTGTTAAAATAACAAGTAAAATCCCCTGTTGGATGCATTGCAAAATAGCTGTAGTTAAATTGTGGATGAGATTCTTTTGGAGTCCAGCTTTCTCATCATTTCTCACTTCCACTAGATCCTAAATCATGTTGAGTTAATCATCCCATTCTTCACTTCTTTTCCATTCCCATTTCTACTACTGTGATCCAGACCTGCTATTTATTTCCTAGATATGTCTAAGAGTCTCTAAACATGTCCCTCTTACTTCTGAAATGATTTTCCTAAAATACAAACCAGATGCTATTCCTTTGCTCAAAATCTTTCAAAGGTTTATCAAAATTTTATGTTGTGGTTCATGGACGCTCGTTTAAATCACAAAGATTCTCCTGATGGCATTCATGCTTATCTCTGTAATCTCATCTTTAGCTGAATCCTCACACATGTTGCTTGATGTGCCTTGATAATGCAGGGCAGTGTCTCACTTCAAATCCCTTGCTCACAATGCTTTTTTTGCATGTAAATGCCTTGCTCTTATTGTCCCACTCACAGTAACATAGCTGATGTCAAACTGGTGTCACCTGCTCTGTAAATCCTGAACTGCCCAGCATCTTTGTGGATTTGCATCTTTTGCATCCACTTCTCTCAGGGCAACAGCTGTCAGAGCTGCATCACTGACAGTCCTTGCCTTGCTGATTGATGAATTGGGTAAAGCTAGTATGAAGAGAAAGCATAATTCATTTTTGCTTTCCCAGTGCTGAGCACAAGCCTGACAAGTAGATGCTCAATAAATGTTGTAGCATGAATGAATCTAACACAACTAAGGGAATAAAAGTATTAGACTTCAACTTCATTAAAATAGTTAATAATTTGTCACATGTGTCTGGTTTAAATCACTGGCAAAATTCCAAAGGAAGTACTTCCACATGGCAAAATGTATTTGAAACACTTCTTAGGTTAATCCTGGTTATTTGTAATTTAAAGAAATAAAGTTGGGTTTTCCTGACATTGTTATGAATGTAGTCCTCAGAAATAATTTGGAGATGCCTTTTAAATTGATACAATGAGGCATAAACTTTAAATGAATAGGAAAATTTTAAATACATACATTATAAGAAAGCACGGTTTTATAAATGTTGTCTTTTAAGTAATACCTTCTACATACCAATAGCTAGAGAATTATCTCTGAATCCAAGGACATACTCCAATCTTCCACATGTGATGTGGGAACTAATTAATTATTAATTGATATGTATTGATTTACAGATAATCAAACATGAAAATTCCTTTTGGACTTGCTTAGGGTGCACTGGCTAACACAAAATAGATTTCTGCATTAATTGCCAACGCCAAAAGCAGTCTACGTTCTCCCTTTCACAAGGAAAAACAAACAAAAGCAAGGTTTTAAAAATCATCCTATTAGCTTCTAACCCCAATTGAAGAGAGTCTCTAAAAAATACTGGAACAATATATTTCCTTAGTTACATTAAAGAAAATCAATGTCAATGTGTCAATAGGATGTTTTATAATTACATGAACTTTAAGATAAAAATCAAACAGAAGTAGAGTTATCTCCACATCAAAATTATTCTTGAGTTCAGAGATGGGCTAGTTTTTGTAGCTATCCAAAATACATTTTCAAGTTTACCTATGTCATTTCTGTTTTCCAACATACTATTTATGACCCATTTTTCCTATATTACTTGAATTACTTCATGCTCAGGTATTTTTACTATTTTCAAAATACAATACTTATTCTTATTTTTCTCTACCAATATTTGTCATGGCAGAATATGTCTACTTTTTTAGCAAAATTAGGGATCTCACTTTGTAATGCACTTTGAGTTTATTAGTTTTTTAAACATCTAGTACAATTTTGAGTAGCAATCTGCAAAAGAAAATCTCCGTAACAATATAGAAAATTGCTGTCTTAACAGTTGGTGCAAGAATTTCTGTTACAGAGGAAACTTTCTTCTTCTGGGAAAATCTCTTCCCAACCTATAGAAAGAAATGTTTTGGCAGTGGCAGAAGCCAAAGGAACAAAGTAACAATGAGGTTTTGTAGGAAGCAGGAAAATGAAATCTTTTGTGGTAGAAAATGAGATCTGATTTTTAAAAAGGAAGAGAGGCCTGCCATCCTAGCTACTTGGTAGACTGAGGTGCAGCAAATAAGTCCAGTCCAGGAAAAAAAAGTCTGTAAGATCCCAATAACTATACATGCAGTGGTTGGACCTGTCACCCCAGCTATAGTGTGATGCATAAATATGAAGACGGAAGTCCAGTCCAGCCTCGGCAAAGAGCAAAACCCCATCTCTAACATAAACAGAGCAGAAAAGGATGGAATCATGGGTTCATCAGTGGAGCACCTGCCTAGCAAATATGAAGCCCTGAGTTCAAATCCCAGTATGACAAAGCATAAAAAGAGCACAGACAGGATGATAAGAGACAAGATGGAGAGGAATAATAGTGGAATGCTATGATTTTAGGGCCAACTGAAATCCTGACAGATAACATACTAGCGGAAGTGATTAATTTCCCATTTAAAGTCATTTGAGTTGATGCGATATGATCTTCCCCTTTTGTTCTTTTTAAATCATCAGTAAAGCCTAGGGAGGCATAACGAAAACCTCTCTACAATAAGCAGAAATGCCTTAGCAGAAGCCGGGTGCCAGTGGCTATGCCTGTAATCTTAGCTACTCAGGAGGCAGAGATCAGGAGGATGATGGTTCAAAGACAATCAGGGCAAATACTTCACCAGAACCTATCTCAAAAATACCCAACACAAAACATGGCTGGCAGAATGACTAAAATGGTAGAGTGCCTACCTAGCAAGTGTGAGACCCTGAGTTCAAATTCAAAAAAAAAAAGAAAACAAAAAAGAAATGCTTTGGCAAAATGACCTTCAAAGTCCTTTTGTAAATTTGCAAAAACCTTGGAAAGGGATTGGGCCTTCATGGGACTGGCAGAGGAAGTTGAATTCAATGTTATTTAAATTTTCTGCTGATATCTGAGTTGTTTTATAAGATTTGTCAGAGTTGGCAAGACTTGCCATTGTTCTAATAAATATAGTATGAGTTTTGCCCTTCAAAATTGGACTATTTTCAATTAAAACATTTCAGAACAGGCAATTAAAAGTATCCCCCTAATAAAATAATCCAAAGGATCAAGAAACATTGAAAATGACAAAACTTTGACTTTTCCGTCACAAAAGTGAAACAGTATAGTTTATGAAGATAAAGATTAAAAAGACATCCAAGCACTAACATTCAACAGTTGATGTACTCAAATTACCAATAAGAAAACCTACCTCATTAAATAAGTAACATGCATATTCATGCTAATAACCTGTTTTTATAATAAGCAAAAAGTTACAGTTAGCCAATTAAATAACATGATAAAAAATTTTAAATAATAATTTTGTCAATAAAAGCTTTTAAGATTTCAAAAATTGTAACACTAATTTTTAAAATCAAATCCTTGCTTTGTAGGCCTCAAAAAAATTTTTTTGTATCTTAATCGGCATGTGGTTTTGTAGATGAACACATTCAGGAAGTAGCCATGATGATAAATAACAGGGCTGTTTTTTCAACCATGTGGAAGTTATATTAATCTTAAAATATAAGGAAACTTTCTTCCTTACTGAGAAGGGAATGCTTATATGATATAACCATCCAGTCAATGTTGTTTTACAGCACCTCTGAAATAGATATCCTTATGATCATTGCTAATAATGTTAGAATAAGTGGTACAGACTGTGAAGAAGTAAAGGTTACAGAGAAAAATGAGGTCAAAGAAATGAGATTACTGACCATAGAAACAGGGATGAGAGCTTGGGTCTGTCTAGACTTTCCTGTCTAATTTGTACTATTGTGTAAGATCAAGTTTAAAAACCAAAATAAAATAAGGATAAGCTATCAACTTTCTGGCTAATTTTTTTTGTTGTTGTTCATTGTCCACATTGTTGTTGTACCACATTTTTTCCTCAACTGAAAAAAGTCAGTTGATTTTATAGCTAGGATCAGTATGATAAACTTCCTCCATAAAAATGCTAATATATGTTTCAAAATTTAAGAGTATACTGCTCCAAATAACATCAAAGAGTTAAATCTGATCAAATAAAGTAAAGGTGATAGATTGAAGAAACATAGATATTATATTTATCAGCATTAGACTCAGCCAGCAATTTTTATTATACTTTTTTAAAGTAGATGTTATAAAAAAAGAATAAGTTCATTCCTTTGCATTAATGCAAATCTTAAAGAATCTGCATATATGGTTTTATTTAAAACCATTTTGATAGTTTAAATCATTTATTCAGTCACCATTAATTCCAGTTTGTTTATAGGACATACTAAACAAATTGAGCATACATTGTAATATACAGGATCCAAAAATTTAACTGTAGTGTTATTTAAATATATTAGCTGTCTTCTCACAACTAAAATTCTGTTGATAGAACCAGATTTTGTGAGTACTTTATCATTTCCAAGGACTCAAGAAAACCCACTCATGTAAAAATTTAGATTAAACATTGTATTCATTGTATTCATTAACTTTTCATAGTTGTCAATTAATTTAGTAATCATAAAGTTCCATTAACATGAAAGTTGTAGGAAAAATTTCCTTTATAGTCAAGACATTTTAGCGTCTGTAATCTACCTAAAACCTTTCATAAAAATTCAAAACTGTTCATTCAGCCACCTCAGCTTAAGTTTCAAGCAGTGTCTGGCACACACACAGAATACACCTGATCTTAAAGACATTTGTATTTTTAAAAGCTACCTGTAGTGCTATTTCTAGGAATTCCAAGCAATATAGACTGATAAATTTCACAGTTATTATAATGTAATTGACAATATAAAATGTAAATTATGATCTAAACTGCTGAAGAGGGGAATCAATTAATTCTTAACCCATTTGAAATTCTTTCTTAAAGTCTCCAAGAATAAAACACCTCCCTCCTGTTGCTCATTTGATTTTGGCATTTCTATGTGGCAGATGGTGACCTTATCCTGTGCTTCAGCTAAAAAGATTTTTATTAAAGCTAAACAAGTGTGAACAGTGCTAATTTCTTGCAGCAGGCAGATATGAATAAACCTCTAGAATGAGTACAAGTGCCCTGCCTCACCATATGGTTAAGGTCCACATCCTGCCAATAGAACGGACTGAAAAGTAGCCAACATGCACGAATCCTGCCCTGAGTCCCATGTTTCATCATTAACCACCAAGTCAAAAACAGCAACAAAGGATGGGAGATCATAATGGATGAGAAAGATAATTTGATGAATTGTTTATGGACTGAGCACTAAAGAATGACTGGTGTGGATAAACTGAAATAACAAAATGTTTGCCTTTCAGTGTTTCTTATTACTCTTGTGATACCTTATCACTTTTCTCCCTAATACCAAACTACTAGCCCTTTTTCCTCAACACAAAGTGAAAGCACGGCTGATATGTGCCAGAGCTCTGGGCATCCACCCAAAGTAGCTCTTTTAAGTGTGTGTTCTATGCTCTTGAGGTGTGTCTTAAACCTAAGGATCATATGCATTCCCTTTAAAGAGAATATGGTTCTCCAAATCTTTAGCTTCAAATTATTTTATAATGTTTCTAAAATATAAATAAACATAAGCTATAAATCTTATTATAATTTAGGCCATAGAGAGTTCAAAATTTTACAGAATAATGTTTAAAAACCTCCACAATTCACAAATTTGAATTAGCCACAGTTTGCTGCATTATCGTGACAAATTATCATTTGAGATTTGAATATGGTTATGTTCTTTTAAGTGGTCATACTGCAGCTTGTGTGGTGATCTGAAATCTCAAGACCTTGTTTTCCTGGATAATTGTAAAAACAAAGTTCCATCATAAAGCCTGGGATGACATCACTTGGTTTGAATATAGTGTGAATGCAATAGCACCTGCTTAACATCTGGTCATCGCAGTAACAAGACCTTTAAGCAGACGATGCAGAATATGACTTTTTATATACCAACAAAATGAGATTTCAAAATATTCAACTGTGCCATGTAGGTAATATCCAATGAAATCTTTCCAAGCTTCAACTGTTTATATGTGGCATCTCCCAACAATACAATAAAATAGGTAATATAATCATTTCCATTTTATAGATGAGAAATTAAGAACACACAATTAGTATGCAACCAAGATTCAAGGACTCTAGAGTCTTTTTTTTTTCAAATTCCACAATTCACTACTTAACAACTTATTCTCAACTAGTGATCCAGACGAAAGGATCCTCTCTTTAAAGTGCTGACTTCTCTTGAAGACATTTGTATTTCTCGCCCTCTTATCCAACAAAATGAACAAAAATAAAGAAGATCTGTGAGGAAAGGAACAAATATTTCTCTAATAAAGGAGAATTTCTTATGGAAGATGGAGAAAAACAATACAACCACATAGAATACTCTTTATTACCGAATAGTGAGATCTGTTTGCTTTAGAGAATACACAATAGCAGAACCTATTAATTGTTATGTTCTAAATTAATCAAGTGGTATTCCTGGATCTCGTTATATATTTGATGAATGAAAAAAAGAGATTGCAGCCTTCTAAATATTTTTCAGTACTTGTCAACAAAGAGAATTGAAATGTTTCAGTTTTTGATATGCCTGTATCTGTTTTGTCCTTCCACAAAAATCTTTCTGGTTAAGCAGACCAAATGTATTTCTATGACTTTTTTAACTTTCAACTACTCTTCTATTCTTAATCTGCACAGATTTTAAAATACTTGTTCAATTGAGTAAGATTTTTGTCATGTTTGTTCTGCAGTGCTAAGGAACCAAACCTCAGGTCTTACACATGCCAGGCCACACTACATCACTCAGCTATCTCCACACCTTGAGTTGAGTAGATATTAATGAAATTTAGATCCAAATGGGAAATAATTCTACCATACACATCCAGATTTCCCATTTGGATCTAAATTTTAAGGCTTTCTAAAATTTTTATCGCTAGTATACAAATATACACATAATCTTATTCAATAATCTTCACAGTATGCAATTCTTTTCTTTTCTATGCTTCTGAAAAGAGAGAATGGCTGCACTGAACTATTTAAAAAGTACAACACAAAATCCAATAGAAGCAAAACAAAAATCAGAAACAAACATTCATACTAAAGAGAAAGACAATGTGGTAAAATACCACTTATACCCTTTTATTCAGGGTAAATTTTATTCAGTTTTTAAACTGACTGAAGTTTACAGTTTACTCTAAAACTTTTTTCTTAGTCTAATTCCTTTTAACTACATTCAGTAGCATGTAATGCTAATATATCTTTTATCCATTATTTTGATGGACTCTGTTAAAAAATAAATTCAGTGATGTGTGTGCTCACTAAGTTTGACTTTTCTAAATTCACTAGACATAAAAAGATGATAGAATTCTAGTCAGTGAAGGAAACCATCAGATCTCTAGGGCACAATGCGCCCTTCCAAACGTGTGTCAGCTTCTATCACATATTAGCCTTTAGATGTGTTATCAGTCATCAGAGTGAGAGTCAGGCAAGGCAGATAAGAATTTCTTTCAAGAGTTCTTTTTCTAAGGCCTCAAGGGAAGTCTCCTATAATTGATCAACACAAGAGTTACACCTTCTGGTTATCTAGGAAGCACAAATGATCCATGTAATGAAGCACTCAAGTGTTTGCGCTTGCATGGGACCATGAGAAGAAGAAAAATCTGTCAGTTGCACAAGTAGAAAATAAACAACTGGTGTAAAGATTTATATTTTAGATGTTTTACCAACTTATAATTGTATGTATTGTGATAAACCATGTAAAGTGAGCATTCTTTTAAACAGTATCTATGATATATATAATCAAATAATTATATTATTTATAAGAGCTATTTAATACTCAATTTGCATCATGTGATTTGTACTGTGAAAGGAAAAAGTAATGAAAACCTGCCAGAATTCCTTTTATTTTACTTTATTTATTTTATGTATTTATTTATTTTTATTTAATTAATTATATAAAAATAAGTTATTTATTTTTATTTATTCCTTTTATTTTATTAATTCTACAGATTCCTGTAGACTCTGAATTTATTTCATAGACCTAAATATAGCAGTACTGACTGTAATAGCTTAGTGGGAATATTAAGTAAAATGATGGATCTTAGACTCTGACTATCATAGAAATATGATTTTTAGAGGTATAATATCTTCATTGTATTTTACTACAAAAATCTACTACACTCTAAACATCAAACCTGGGCTTCTCGCAAAAAATCAAACATTTTATAATTAGCCAAATAAATCTTTGGTATATTCATTATATTAAAAATAAATAGACCCTATACTAAGTAAGAAATATGTTCAAATTTTCCTCATAGTCTGCCATTTTAGCCCTTCTCAGATACATAACCTTCAACAGTCCATGTTGCTTAATAAATAAAGCTCATTCCACTTTAAGTCTTCAATTCCAAATAATTAGGGCATTGTAAAGGCATTTTAAAAAATTATTTATTCAGTCAATTGTGTATTTTTAAATAGACAGACTAAAAGCAACATTTGATTTAGTCCCAAATGACCAAAGCTATTTGGGAATATAAACATCAGCCTAGCAGACTAGTAAAGGAGAATTTTCTGCTTCTCTGTTCTCTCACTCCAAATCCACTCCACAAATACCTTCTCTAGATGTACTAACACAGAACCTATTGGTATGTCAGTGTGGGTAGGGGTTAGGCATGAAAAGCACTAGACAATTCTCTTTGTGTCTGATAAGTTAAAGGGAGCTAATAGTAGGATTCTTTAGCCATAGAACAGTGGGAGTTTGCACTGTTCAATATTTCTACGAAATTTTCTATGAGTTTAATTTGTGACATGTAAAACAAAGCAAAATGAGAAAAAGCAACATCTGTTGCTCATTTTTTGTGCTTTCCAGTTAGTGATCGATCTATTCCTCAAAGCTATGAATGTATTTTACTTTATGACAGAGCAGATAAAATGTGTTACCAACCTACAGGCATCCAGCATGTTAAAAATATGGCAAAACAGGCCCATAACTAGTAATAGAACCAATGAATCAGTTAGTGTTTGGTTCCAGATCACAAACACAAGCCATCTCAAAGAAGGGGATGTACGGTCTATCAAAATTAGTCACTGGAAATCTTTGGTTCAATTCCAATTTCTTTCTGTGCTTCTGGAAAAAATATTAGTTTTCTAATACAGAATGTCAGGACAATAAAGCACAAACCACTAACATTACGATTAAAGTCCAACAGAAATGTGGCATGACTGTTATTGATATGGTTTAATAACAAAAAATGACCTTCTAATGGTTTACAAAATCTAGGTGGTGAATAGGGAAACATGTATACAAAGAAAAAAATATGTTGGGACTTGTCCTAAAAGCCCTTAAATTCTTAAAAGAAGTAATGAGCAAACAAAACCTCAAAGCTGAAATGAACTGATTAACATGCTTCTCTGAAGTAGGTTCCGATTCTGAATTAAACATATGGAGCTTTAGGAAAAACTGGCATTCATTGTTTTTCATTGTGTGTGTTTATGTGTATGCACATTTTTAAAGAAATTATACAGAAAGGAAAGAATATTCCTTGAATAAACACAAGAAGATGTGATCAATTAGAAATAGTCTTAAATTTAGTTATCAAGCCTCTATTTCTTCCATCCTCACATCTATTCCACTTTCTATTAAACTGAAAAACTAAAAATGAATACAATTCGTTGTTTTCCAAATTCTGAACATACAACATTTCTCATTCTGAAATGAGTATCAGGCTTTAAAATTAGCAATCAAAGAACTTTGAAAGCGGACAGTGCAGCAAACTGCATAATGATTTTAAACCACTAGAAGGAATAGCTACCAATCAGCTAATTGTAATAATGTATTGTGCCAGCTCAAAAAGAACCTGAAATGGAAGTTGTTTCTTTTTCCCACACTTAAAAATAAATTTCAGTCTGCACAAACTTCATGAATTTTGAGTAATCTTTAGGCCATATATCATATCACTAAAATCATGGGCAACTTTCCTAATTTTAAAAGAAAAAAAGTTGTGGTGCCTTTATATTTCTGTAAATGTTTTGTATGTATTTATTTTAAGTGCATATATTTGATATGAAAAATCTATGCTGTATCTCCTGGGATTCCACATTGGATATTAAAGTCAAAATAAATAACCCTAGCTATTTTGAGAAATACCAGAACAAAAGGTAATCTTCGGTATCAGTGTTTCTAAATAGCATTATATCTCTACAGGGAAAAGAAATTCAAACAAAAAATAAGATGCAAAGGAAAGTATGTCTTTGAAAGGCAATCATTTTTTGTACTGAAATTTCCAAATGGAAAGCTATCCCCCCAAAAAAGAAGCTTTACAAGAAACTCAAATACTGTCAATCATAAACATAACATCTAAAAAAGACAGATTTTTAAAGAAAAAGATATTGCTCTGTGGTAAACAAATGCTGTAACTAAATAATCCACACTAAATAACAACAAAATGCTTAATGATACAAATCCAACCACCAAATTCTCTCAGAAAAGCAGTATTTCAAATATGGCATGGCAATAAAAAAATTCTTCATTTAAGAAAATTTCTTTTAGGACATGACAACCATGATTTACATGAAACATACATTTCATCTTAATGCATAATCTGTAGCCCTCCAATCCATTCATGCACAGGCATAAATAATTAGACTGTGTCATTACTGACACACTAAGGGAAAGAATTTTTTTAAATTATTGCCATTCTGCAGACATGCTTTTGCTTTGCTTATGCAATGCTTAATGTTTTCATAATTTTAAGCCATCTAGTTAATGGATAGGGAAACTAAATATTTTAGTGAAATATACCACATTTCATAGACATCACAAATAATAACCAGTTGCAATCTTAATGTTAAAAACTGATTTTGTAAGCAGTAGACAGAGACCAGGTAATATCCAGAGACACTACTCTTAGATCTGTAAAAGAAACAACTCTAACATTGGGCACTTAGCAACAAGGTAAGGAAAGGAGAAAATCCTCTTTAGTAGAGCTTTATGCAAACACTGTCTGCTGTTTATTATGACTTTTCCTTTCTGTCCCGCTTCTGTCTGCAACCATGCACACATTTCAGTCTTATGCAGACACGAGAAAGTGCTGCACATGTGTATGTCTTCAATCCACCACCTTCCCTGTCTGATAATATCTTTTGAACTTTTTAATTTCAATCATGTCATTTATCTAATTGGTCACTATTGTCATATATAAAAAAACAGTACTTAATTCAAGGTCACAAATGTCTACTATGTTTTCTTCTAAAGGTTTTCAGTGTATGTAAGCCTTTGATATATTTTAAGTTCATTTATGAATGCTGTGTGAGGTAGGGGTCTAACTTCAATTTTTTGTATGCAGATATCCAGTTGTTACAGCACCATTTGTTAAAAATTGTTCTTTCCCCATGAGACTCAGCTCCTTTATCAAAAATTGTCTATAAATGTGAGGGCTCATTTCTGGGCATTTAATTCTATTTAATTGATTAATAGATCTATGCTTATGCCAATATTAATTTGCTTATTATACCTTTGAAGTGAGTTTTTAAACTTGGAAATGTGAATCATCTAATGTTATACAGTTCAAGATTTTTTGGCTATTGTGGGTCCATTGTAATTTCATGATTTTATGACTACTTTGGAAATTTTTTCAAAGACAACAACTTGAGTTTTGACATGGATTTCATGGAATATTTGGTTGGTTTGGGGAGTGCCATCATCTTTACAATATTGAGCCTTCTGATCATGAAATGTCTTTCGCCAGATGTGACTTTGAACAAGATGTCTGTGATTAGATGTTTGGGTTGGCTCAACAGTTTTAAAACACTGAAATACTATTAGAGATAACATACTATCTTTAAAGTAATCGTATATAATGTATAAAGAGCGCATTAAATAAGGTTGGTATATACATGATTATCACTACACCTCCAACTGCAGTTTTTCAGAACCTTTGATTCTTAGGCCAGGGACTGATTTCAGTGGTTTGAGTAAAATGCTCACATTTCACAACCTCTATAAATATTTATTTTATGATGTCAGCTTTAATTGCATATTTGAAAAAATTATGTGGTTATCTTGTATGAAAAAATTGATTTTGTACAAGAATCAAAGCAACTCTGTTTCATGTTAATCACTTTTAATAGTCATTTTTATGAGTAGTGTTTAGTTGTAAGATGTGTTTATCAGTTTATCTCTGTTAGATGCCCATAACTCAAAATCATCTGTGGTCTGTTTAATAAGACTGCGTAAAAGTTACAGATACCAGCCAACCCATTAGGAAGTTTGTAAAATCAGGTCAGACAGATGACAAACACTGAGCAAGTACATTAAATCATTGTTTCAATAGCAATTTCTTAAAAATTAAGATAAGTATTAGACATAGTATGACAGATCAAGTAATCTTCCAACATGTTACAAATAAGGCTATTAAAGAAAGTTCAGAGAAGGTAAGGGAATTGCTCAAAGTCACCTACCAATGTTGTCACTGAAAAGAATCTAGATTTGAACTCAGTTGAAAGATGTCTGATCAAGCACTCTTTCTGATTTCAAGTGCAGGACTCTTTTCAATGCACAGGCAAACTGAAAATGCTGGTTATACATTAAGAGGACTCCCTCACACAAAGTGAAAATATGTGAAAGTGCCATAGTTATTATTTTGTGCATAACACAAAAAAGAATAGCAAAAGATAAAATTATATTTAAATTATTGTATTCAACTTAACATGTCTTCACAAATGCACACTGCTATTTATAACATCATGGTTGTAGTATCACTAAATGTCTTCATACATGTAATAATAGGCAAAGATGTAGAACATTTAACATTCCATTGTAAAATGTTAACTAAAGTTTGTTACATCATTTTCTTCATATTTTCCTAATAACTATGTGTGGGAGGAGGATGATAAGGTATTTCTTGTTTCTCAGAAATCAGTGACTAAGCTTACAGACCAAATACTCACTACTAAATCTGAAGATAATTATCCTCCTGTAGTCATTGAACCCACCCTTCCAAGAGAGAACATCACTCTCTCTTTCCTCATCTTCAGAATATAAACACTCCAATGCTAACTGCTTATATATTTGTAAGATGGTCTGAAAAAGAATAACAGCTAAAAATAACACTGAGTTGCAGTCATAGAATTTTCCAGTTGGAAGACTGTCAGATAATTCATAGTGAACTTCTCACTCATACTGAGAATCTTCCCTTCAATTTTCTGAAAGACAACCACCCAAACTACATTTAAATATTTCTAGTGATTACTGTCCCAATGAACTGGAGTAGTCCTTTGGCCCACTCACTCCTCACTCCATGTGTCTGCATTCACTGCTGCCCAACAAAATGAATGTAAGTGTTGGGAGGGATGTGTAGGAAGAGGAAGCATGAAAAAAAACATAAAAGGTTATTTTATTGTGGAACCTTGTAAAATATGGTAAGTTTTTTCTCTCTTAGTTTTAGAAGAAGATATTTACTAACTCTGTGATTTAATGGGCTATCATGTTTCCAAAAAACTATTAAGATTCTACCTGCAAAAGATCTCTACCTTTTTCATAAATTGTTAAATTATAGTAAGATCCCATAAGGCAAATTGGATCCAGCAAAACAAGTCTTATCCACTACTCTTTCAAAGAGGAATGATTCTTGAATCTGTTTCAAAAGCAAGCAAAAATCTAAAAGAGGCAACCATCCACATTTTGTAACTCTTGCCTAAAACAGCATTTTCAACATTTTATCAAAATAAAATATGCCTAGAATTTCTTTTGCAGTTTCCAATGTAACTCCTATGGAGAACAGCTGAACCTTTGGGTCCATGCTAAAATGAAAGCATACAATAAAAAGTCATGTGAGGTTACTGGAGTGGAAACGTAGGTTTCTATTTGATCTAGTCCCCCAGTATAGAAAAATTCAAAAGCTGAATGTTTTCATGTGAAAATAAGCTTTAATGAAAAATTAAGGAGTAAAACTGAACCCATGTGAGAAACCTAGAAAAAAATGAGGAAGAGACTGACAGAGTGGCTTTAGTAGTAAGAATGTCTGCTTAACAAGCATTAGGCCCTGAGTTCAAAACTCAGTACCACCAAATTTTTAAAAAAATAAGCAAGAGCTATGGGAACAGCACATAGTAGGTGCTTACATAGGAAATGTGATTTAGGTTGCCTTTCACTATAGGAAGTCCCATTTGTGTATTCATCATGTGCATTAAAGTGTAGCATAAGACTTGTATTTTGATATTTTTATTAACTTGCTAAACTTGGATAATAAAAGGTGAGGACAGAGTGGAAAGGCATTTTCAAATATTATCAACCAGAGTGTAATACTTTCCTGGAAGTGCCCAGCCAAGATATTGTCCCCCTTTTCTTCCCACAGTAGAGGTAAGGCAACATTGAGTAACAGGAGCCCCAGGTTTGCTAACTAGTAAAAATTAGTATGAAATACTCTAGCTTTCTCTACCTGCATTTGCATCATTGTACATTTTTACCAAGCTACAAGAGGCACTGAAAACTGTGTCTCAGATCCAAACCTTGAAGATTTTTTGTCTTGTATAATATCTCTGGTTATGTTAATGAGGCATAACTCTTAACTGGTCTAACCATGCTACTTTAGCACCTGGCAGTTTTACAGACTTGACTAAAACTATATGTTTAAAGCCCACTACTGTATAATTAAATGAAATTTGGCTTTACTCAAAAAGTGCAAATGAATTCTTGGCTTTTTCTCTTATTCACTTTTCACTTATTTATATGTATTGTCCATTCATAGTACTTTCACTGGTCCAGAAAAAAATTCAATTTCAAAAATTTTCCAATTTGTTTAAAATTTTACAAAGAAAATGGTTTCAAATTATATAATAAAAAGTATATTTCCGGTGCTAGAAAGGGCTATCTTGCCATATGTAACTTTCTAAACCAGAAATGAATGAATAGACACTTCATCTTTTGTGCCATCTGACACAGCTACTATCTATGTATATTAGCAGGTACATAGGTCAAATGTCAGAAAAAAAGAAATTATTTTTACAAGGTGTTTTAAAGGAGTAAATGAACAACTCAAAATTCATCCATCCTTTGAAATCCAATCAGTCAAGAAGCAAATGTTGCTAATGCTGTATTTTATATAGATAACAATGAAGATTTCTAGATTTTACCTTCATCATCTGCAGGAGCTTCCTGCTAAGACTCCTGAAAGCACACATTAACTCTGTCAAAGTACACCAGAACTTTCATAGTTTTCTGAAATTACTGATGTTTCCTTTGCTCTCCATAAAGGGTAACATATCAAAAAAGTTACTTATATTCTGGAAAGAGGATAAATGAAAGACCATATGTGCTACATGACAGGTGTAAGTAAACAACCTTTCAGAGTGCCAACTCTGTAGTTAATATCTCAGAATAACCAATGAACACAGGTGAACTCAAAATGGTTTTCTTCACATGGTGACAGAGTACAAGTTGAGAAGTAAAAATATGCTACAAGCTAAAGCATATAAAAAAAATCTATTGGTAGATGGTCATGTTCAGAGCTGTTCAATGCACTGAAATGCTACTGACAGTTGTATTATTCTAATGTTAGTCAATATTAGCCACAAATTAAACATTGGTCTTTTAAATGTATGTATTGGGTTAAATTGATAAAATAGAATTTTACTAATGAATGTCATATTAGACATTCATAATCTACATCTGTGCTTCCTTGAGGTAAACAGAATTAATATAATAATATGTCAGTTTAGTTTCAATGGAAGGATGAAGGTTGAAGGGTTTCTAGGTCACTTGAAAGTGGCTGTGTGGTAACCGTGTGGTCCCCATGTGACCATGGTGGTCACATCATTATCCAAAAAGAAATACTCTGACAAATTAAGAACATTGGCAATGACAAAACAAAATATTTTGGAAACAACTGAATAAGTGTGAACAAATAGCCTAAAGTGTGAATGTCTACAGCACTGGCTGGAGGGCAAGATTTAAATAAATCTGTCTTTGATTTACTATTGTTCTTATTTTTTAACTCATTTGGGAAGATGATTTTACTTCATGCTTTTAGACATTGCCTCCTAGTCAAAACAGCACTCAACCCTGCATATGACAGAAATTAATTGAATCTTATTCTCCAAATTAAAGATAATTTTCTTTCTGAGAAATGCTGCTATATACTTGATCTAGCTGGAATCTAAATATATCTGAATTCCCTTGATTTAAATAACACAAGTGTCCTGCTTAATACTCCCCAGATGAGAAGGGATTCTTTCCAGAGTTTTCAGGAGAGTTTCCTCAGCATAGTCCCTAGGCTTACTACCTCAGCACCATCTAGGGATCTCAGTACCATTTACAGAACTCATCAAAATTGGAGAGCTCTGGATCCCACTGGAGATCTGAGTTGCTTCTCTAAATCTGGGGTCTGAGGATACACTTTATTATAAGTTCTCCAAGGAAAGTTCAGATTGACTTGATCTCAAGTCCATGACCTCCTTACCCATATTGCATTTCAAGATTACCAGAGGGAGTACTGCAGATGATGAAATAGAGAAGGAAGAATTGAAGAGCCCTGTTGTCAAGCCCGTCTTACAAAGAATGAATGATCTAATTCTCCGAAAGATGTAAGTTCTTTCGAAAGATTATGTTATTCTGCATTGAAGAATTCACTAGTCTTTTTTATGAGAAGGTTTAGTAAAAATTATAATGAATGTAATAATGAATAATGAATGTAATGAACAACTGTAGGCAAAGTTTACACCTGGTCCACTGGAATTGCCTCCTGCTCAAGAGGGACCATAAAAATTCCTAAAATTTAAAGTTATAGGTGGCCACATTAATTACATTTTCTTCAGTTTCCTTTACCTTCTTAAGAGTCTCCTTATTGTTTGAACTTCTAGCTTCCAAGCCTCTGTTGATGCTTTGCTTCAGGTGTTCTCCTTGGTTGTTTCTTTCAAACAGACATTTCACCTAAGTGGTTTCTCAATAACAGAGAAGGCACACTACAAAAAAGAGGATACAATAGAAGCAAGATATTTGGGAACCGCTATTTATATTATATTTTACCTTTTCTTAGAGATTTACTATGAACATGAGTGTACTACGGGAGCTGAGAATTCTTATAGTAAAGAAAATACCTATAATATATTCTAACCCAGTTTTCCAACTGAGCCTTCTTTTGGATTATTGCAACAATATTCACTATGAGTCAACTTCAGGAAATGCAGCTTTCTATTCATAATGCAGTCCCTTTGCCTTGATTGTCTCAGATTCTACCTCTGTGATGGCGACTAAAGCCCTAAAGTTGTCCTTGGTTAGAGACTAAGTCCTTGCAGGTGTCTGCCAGAAGAGAACCTTTAACTGCAGGTGCATGTGAAGTGGTTCCAGAGTTCTGGGTTTTTTTAAGACATTCTCTAAAAATTGATTTTAAAAATTATCCCCAAAATCAAGAAGGATATTTTCAATCCAACTGACTTTTCTAACTTAATGTAATAACAACATAGGACAGGAAATACAACTTGAATTCTTATTTCACTCCAATTCCGAGCTTATGTCTGACATCAAAAGAGTCAATAATTTTCTTGACCAGAAGGATAAAATTATTTTTTCATCAGATTTCTTCAAAGAAATAGTAGAAACATCACATGAAAGCAGGCATTTATTAAATACTATTGTTATAAATTAAGATTGTGATAAAAAAAGCTACCTAATGATAGAGATAGATTATAGCTTCTTTTTTTAAATGCATACATTTTGTGCAGCTTCTTATAGACTGTGGATACATTACATCTCTGAAATAGTAACTATAAACTATCATTACTTAATCTAATAAATTATGTTAATAATTTAATAATCTAATAATTATGTTAATAGAATATTATGGTATTTTAATGAATCAATACAATCAAGGCATTTACTTTTTTAATACAATGGTGTTCAATATTATAAACTTGTGCCTATGTAAAGCCAACTCACATATTCCAAGTTGCTAGAAGTGAACTTCCCTGTCAGACCTGTAAACAGTCATCTAAGCCCATCCGCTTTGGCCTCCGTTCCTACAGTTTCAGGAAGTCATATGTAGGATGCATCGAAGGATGAGTTAGGGATGCATGTGTCCGGTCACCTCATTCAGCAGCCTTGCTTTGATGAATAGAGGATCATCTTATTGTTTCTCCACTCAGTGTTCACTCTGGCTACACCAACTAACTTCCTCTTTACAACTACCTTGCTAAATACTGGCACAGGTCTGGCTTTAATTCCCCAGAGCACAGATAAAAAATGACCAGTGTGCATAATGACCCTGACAGGAAATATAATTTATAAGGTATCCCTTGACCTATCTTTTTAAAAAAAGATTCATTGTAAAGCAGAAAAATTGCATCTGCCAGGATCCAGAAGATCGCTATTTTAGAACAGCACCTTGACTTCGCTTTGCAAAAAACAAAGGAACACTCTGCCCTTATAGGTGAATTCAACCTTCTCCTGAGAAATGGAAAATATTCTGACAACTTTAAAACAATCATTTTTCATGAAACCCACTCTCCAACCATTCATCAATTTGAAAAAATGATTGGGTCCAATTTCAAATGGAGCATGCTGTTATGCTAGAAAAAGATTTATTAAGTGAGGGGCATGAGAGCACTCAGTAGCAATTATATATAACTCTTATATACTGCTAGGTCCCAACAGTTCAAACTTAACAATACATTAATATACTAACATTTAACATCTTGGATAAAGGTACTAGCAGTACAGTGGACCCTTGGTATCTATAGGTGTATAGTTCTAAGGAGATCATTGTTGGAAAACCTCCAATGCTGAGCAGCATAGATTCAGTGCTGTACTGAAGACATGCAATTCATTTTCCCATAACTCCTCCAAATTTCTTCTAAGGACATGTTGCCTGTCAACAAACCTAAAAATCTCACTTTGTCACATTATGCCCCTTTTGTGGCTTGGGTGGGTTATCATAACTTTTACCTTACTTTTGGGACATGATTTGCTTTTGGGGAGACATTTTCACAAAATTAAGGTCAGAAAAACACTCAAAAGATCACACAACAATTTAAAGAAGACTGACAATAATGCAGAACTGACAGCTTTCTATGCATCACTGAGCTGCATCATTTTGCACAAATTAAAGATTTTTTGTTTTTGAAATTTCTTTTGATTTTTTTAATTTATTTATTTATTGACTGCCATTGGTTTACAACATGTGTAGTAAATCCATAAATAAGGCACGGTTATTTGTATCTCTGTTTTAAAGTTGGGCAGGGATAATGTTACATAAATTCCCCAAGATCACAATGCAATGCTCAGAACCAGGTAAGTCCGCACTGAGACTCAAAACCAGTCAGCCCTGTGAATCAATTCTCAGCTTCACCTATCCTAAGAACAGCTAATGATGTCAGGGAACATAACCTTCTCACATGCTAGTTCCATAGAAAAATGATTAGACATCAAAAGAATTGGGATTTAGAATTTACAAAACTACATTTTTTTCGGAGTGGGCAGGATTGGGGTTTGAATCAGGGCTTCATGCTTGCAAAGCAGGTACTCTACCCCTGGAGCCACACCTCCAGGTCATTTTGCTCTGATTATTTGGGAGATGGGTCTCCTAAAATATTGGCCTAGGCTGGCCTCAAATCGCAATCCTTCAGCTCACAGCCTCCCAAGTAATTAGGATCATAGGCATGATCCACTGGTGCATAGCAACAAAAAAAAAGCCAACCCCCCAACCACAGTTTTGACCCAATTTAATCCAAACTGATATTCTCCTGGTAATCCCTAATGCTAGATGGTTGTTGAAAACTAAGAAAAACATTCTTCAGCATTGTGCTAAGTAGAAAAAATGAACTTCAAAGTGTGTACATCTTAATTACTGGAACTTGAGAATATGTTATCTTATGGGGCGAAAGGGATGTTGCTGATGTGATTAATGGTGCAAACCTAGTGATAAGTACAGATTATGCTGATGGGCCCAATCTAATCACATGCATCCTTAAAAGTGGGAAACTTTTCCAGGCTGGGTCAGACAATGTGATTTGAGAGCATGGCTCTTTCTTACTATTTTTTAACAGTTCTATTAAGATGTACTTCCCATATCCTAAGATTCACCATGCAAAGTATACAACTGAGTGATTTTTAGTTTTTTCGTTTACCAGCCATCATCACAATTAATTTTAGAACATTTTCATCACTCAAAAAATAAACTCCAGGAACATTAGCAGTCATTCTCAATTTCTCTTCATCCTTCCACCACTCTTATGAACCCCATCCTCCAAGGTAAGTAGTCACTTGCCTCCTTTCTGTATCTATGTGTATGTCTATTTGGGACATTTAAGTTAATACTCCTCCTGTCCAACTGTAATTACATTCACTTTGACCCACATCTCCTAATCCTACTAACCTCCTTACCACTCACACCTCTGGTAATCACCATTCTATTCTTCACTTCTATCAGATGAATTATTTTACTTCCACATATGAGTGAGGCTACATGGTATGTGTCTCTCTGTGCCTGGCTTACTTTATTTAATGTAAAGTTCTCCAAGTTCATGCATGTTAGGTTAAAGATGGAGGAAATGAGCCTTAAGATGAGGATGTGGTGGCATCTAGAAGTTAGGGACAGTTCTCAGCTGACAGCAAATAAATAAACAGGATTTCAGTGCTATTATCACAAGGAGCAGAATGTTAATTTAAAAAAATAATAAGCAGGAAAAAGATTCTCCCCCTAAATCCGTGAGAAGGAATGCAGCCCTGGCAACACCTTAATTTTAGTCCCATGAGGACCATACTTAAGAACAATAAGATAATAAAAATGTATTGTTTTAAGCCACTAAGTTTGCATAAATTTATTATGTCAGCAATAGGAAACTAATACAGGCACCTAGAGTCAACATTTGTAAACGTCCACTCGGCTTTATCACCAGAATTTAGGAACTGGAAAATTAGTTAGCACTTCTGTCTTGATTAAAGAATATTAAAAGAGCTATTACTTTATCTCTATGGTGCATGATCTTAATACATCTTTCTATTTAGTAATATCTAGGATAATGCCACGAACACTAGGCACAAACACACACTGGTATTAAAAGTACTGGTTAAAAATAGTTACATGTCACCTCTAACTCTCATCATAAAATGACTACCTACAAAAATTTCATTACAAGGAATCAATTTGTTGTTAAACCAAAATGAAAAAAAGATAGATGTCTTCTCATCAAAGAAAAAAAATTGACCTGTCGCAAATGTCCTTCTGCTTTCCCTCAGGCTTCTAAGGACACAAAATGTGATGTTAGAGAGCTTGTATTTAATTCTTCCAGGTGTCCTTCCACAGAAAATTAAGAAATTGCGTAGTGAAAATTGAAGATTCCCTATATGGAGATAAGCCCCTGCTGCTCAAAGATGAAATGCAAATTTCTTCAGGATGAAGTTGCAAGTATCCTCTCTATCTATATGAAATGAATTAACATGTTAACGCACTGTATTATTCTGGCTGTATTAGAAAAGTAATCCAAACTGCAAAGAATGGACTATTCTATCTTATTTGCAACAATTCCTGTTATGAATTCAGTGTTAAGAATGCATGCTGCTGCAAATTAGATTATAAACTTGTGTTAGATTACTAATACAATAATTTTATTTTAAGATCTATCCTAGTCAAGAAGAAACAAACTTTCAATTGAGAAATAACACTTATCACCCACAAAATTTCACCAGAATACTGTACACTGACTCTTCAGTTTATGAAACAGTTACTTTAGAGGAATGCTTTTACTCCTTTCAACATTTGTCCAAGTATAAGCAGACATAAATGGCCCCAGGAAAAACACATTGGCACATTACTTGAGGGACTTTATGGATGAAAAGCTGAAGAGAAGCCAGTAAATGCCTCAGAGAGGAGATGATATTCAACTGTGGCTTTGCAATTATCTTGGCATATCTAAAGAGCTGGCAAACACGGAAGGGAGAGGCAGAATTTGGAGGACATGATTGTGAATAAAAGGAAGTGATATTCAATTTCTATGGTCCAGAACAAAATAGCTCCTACACTAGAAGAATGCAAGCAGTATCAGACACACTCTAAAGTGAGCCTTTATGTCTTGAGACTAGCTCATTGGTCACTATGAATGGAAACATATGGTGGGAAAATGATCATCTAAAAGTTCCTATTAAGGTTCTTTTTTGCATAGTTAAGGTCCACCAGAAGCAAGAATCATTACTACCATGTCCAAGTAAGCTATAACTTCTAAAAAAATGCTTTTTCTGTCTTTACTAGAACTATATTGTGATTTTGCTGACAAAGAGTGAGAAAGCACCTTTAGTAAGTACATGTCATGATAGATTTCCTTAATATGCATAATGAATATATTTGTTTCTTCTAAATGAAAGACTAAATGGTTTCTCCCACATCAACAGAAATTGTAACATATGGATATTACTGTTTCCTCTATGGACTGAATGGCACATGTTTTTAAAATGACAATATTCAAAGGTTCGATTCTATTTAGGTGATCATCAGAAATGTCAGCTTCCTTTCAAAAGATCCCTGGATCCTATAAAATTTGGCAAGAAATCATGCATGGATAGCTTCTATTACATGTGAGTTGGCAGCTTCCGTTTCTGGTCAATAAAATTACATTCCTGCAAAGACTGTGTACTGGGAACCTTAGCCCCAAAATATTACAGACAAAGAAAGCATCAGAGTAGGAAGCATTTATATCTCTTGTTATTAAGACTCTAATTTTGGAAAAATGAGAATTCTGATGCTTTGAAATTTTGTAATTTCTGAAACTGTTAAAGTCACAAAGCTTGGGGTTAATCACAAAAAATTAAAAAAATGAATTTTAACCAATATCAGTCGTATTTTCATGGACTAAAAATTAATTACAAATCAAGAAGCCTTGATTTCCTGGAATGACAGGATCCTATGAGGTATCTTGTTTTCAAATGAATTGAACATGATATAAATACTTTGTGTGGATAAATAAGTCTCTTCAGGAAGAGCCCTCACAAGAACTGGTACAGGTGTCTCCTTCTTGCTAAAGAGACCATACTTCAGAACTGGAAGCCTAACAGGCAAGCTGGGTTTTCCCAATGTGGCCCAGGACAGAGGGGATTCTGACCCTCTCTGGTGGAGCTTTGTACCTGTGGCACCTTGAAAAGAGGCCAAACCAATGAGCATCATTTACATCAGAGCCTCTCAACAGAAATAGTATTGGGGGTGTGCTGTAGGAAGCTGGGGGAGTCCAAGCCACGGGCCAGCAGCTTCCAGCTATCCTTAACCTTTCATTCATCCCAGTGGGCCAAAGGAATCTGACTGCTTTCTACATGTGGCAAAAAAAAATATCTGGAGCATTGAGTTAAGGAAGTGAATATCCCCATCAAGGAAATACCTAACAAACTAGTCGAAAAGATATTCACTCACAGTTTTGCATACATCATGGTATGTATCACATTTGCATACATACTAAATCAATTAGTTGCATGAAATTCTGAAAATAACAATATAGAAAATGTTAATTTTAAGATTTTTTAGAATTTTTCTTTACGAATATTAGATCTTCTCTCAAAAGGAAAACATACATATACAGGATATGCAACAATAACAAAATAATTGAATCTGGCAGCACGGCAATAGTAATACTATCTACTTAAACAACAGAAATTTGTGTCAATATTTTCTGAATATGAGCATGTTTTTATAGGACCACTAATTTTCCACAAAAGACTGTTTAAATACAGTGATTTAAGTGCCTTTTTGCTCTTTGCTTTTCAAAGTAATCTACATTTCAGCTCTAAAAATGGTATTTTATAATTTTAAATAAAAGTGTTATAGAAAGATGGTTTTGAATTTACTAAAAAAAGTTTTTCTATCCCATTGAATGACCCTCTCCTTTGATTGCAGGGTAGAAGCCACAGGATTCTATGGCTTTTACGGAGTTGTTTAATGAAGCCTGGTTAGTTGTAATTTCTAATTCCTGGCCAACTTTGTTGTGTACAAAAAAAATATTCAAATAAATAACCTTCTATGGGTCATCAAAACCCTGAAAGTTAATTTTGTTCAAATTCTTCATTCAATAAAAGAGAGGGAAGCTGAACATACTGTCACATGCTTGTAATCTCAACATTTGGGAAGCTAAGGCAGAAGTATTGCAAGTTCAAGGCAAGCCTGAATTATATGTCAAGTTCTAAATCAGCCTTGGCTACACTGCAAACAATATTCAGCCTAAGTAAGTTTGAGTATAAATTGTCCCAAAGGAAACATCTGAACTCAAGTTTAAAATATATCAGTAACTAATTTTGAATTTTTTAAAAAAATGTGAGTCCTAGGATTCATAATATTCTTTCTTACCAATTCAGGGCCATATGTAGTCAAAATCATCAGCCAGCTTTTCCTTACTGTCTTTTCATGTCCATGTATGCCTTACAGCATCTTCCTTTTACAAAAATCTTCCTTTATTCCTATAAATTTCTGACTACCTAGGTCCTCAAATCTTTCCTACATTAGAAGCATCTCATGTTCCAGATGAAGTTCATGAGTCAAACAAGCCTTGTTACCATGTCTCTTAAGTAACATGGGCATTTATTGAAGGCCTTCTATGAATCAGACCCAGCATCAACACCACCAGGGGATGTTTTCTCTGATGAACAGTAGCCTGTTCATCTGATAAGCCAAGTTAATGTGCTAACATGCCCTACTGGGATAATAGATTACTTTTCACAGTAATATATTGCATGTTAATAGGGGCTCCCTTAGAAATAGTGCCTTAAACTGCAGGAATTATTGTGATAGTTGAAATTTTAAGCACTAGGACAAGCCTACATTTAAAGGTCATTTCAGATCTGTTGTGGACTTTCAAGAAGATGTAGCCAAATTTCTCCATTTACAAACATGGAAATGGAACATAAAAGTGTTTCTCTGTTTCCTTAAAACCCTACATCTGGTTCCTTACAAAAAGAAATGAACATTTAAATTAAGTTCCTCTCAATTCAGGATGCACTGCCAGCAGTTTAATTGAATTATATATTGAGCAGACCTTGTGCTGATGAAACTATAATTCTGATTCTCATGACACTCACCAGCAGAGGTACCATAGCATAATCAGATCACACATGACGTGAAACAAGTTCTCCCGTCAAGTCATAAATAGCACTCTTTTATCTCCTGCTAACTCTGTGAGTTAATCCTTGACGTATTTAAATAAGGCTTCATGACTAATGCAGCTTTATGTCATGTTTATTTGATGATTACCAAATCAAATCATTATCTATCTGTATTATTCAAGTAAATGGACCACTGAAAAAGAATTTGGAAAAATCACTGCACGCTTAATTTATAATAGTTCCCCAAAATGTCCACATTTCATTAAAATTAACTTGGGAAGTATAAATGTAGCCTACGTCTTATCATTTTATGGCATAGTACTCTATAATACTGCTATATTAAAATACCTTGCCTTTCTGAAGTCATGGAGATATAAGGAATTCAGCAAGGAATTTAGGTTA
Source organism: Castor canadensis (assembly GCF_047511655.1). NCBI lineage: Eukaryota > Metazoa > Chordata > Mammalia > Rodentia > Castoridae > Castor > Castor canadensis. The sequence continues at coordinate 60,701,070 of NC_133386.1, forward strand.
TTAGAAATAAGGTTTCTTTAAAGGATGCCTTCCAACTACCAACACTATTCTCCTAAGAACTGTTCCCTTCTCCTGCTCTGGTCATTTAACAAGCACTATCATGAATTAAGGAATTTTGCATGGAGAGAGGAGTATCAATATGTATTATAAAAACCATTGGAATCAAATAGAATAAACATTTCTAAGCACATTACTTTTACTTTTTCTTCTTTCTTAAAATACTTAAAACACAAATATTAACATTAAACACACCCACCCACTCCTCTGCCCCAGCCGGCCATACTCCCATGTGTCTCTTCCTGAATGGCACACATAGAAAATCCCCACAAATGAATGGAACCGGAGAACATCACCTTAAGCGAAGTTAGCCAGACTCAGAAGGCCAAAAACTGCATGTTCTCCCTAATATGCAGATTATAGACCTAAAACAAATGCAGTAATATTCTTGGACGTGGGTTACACACTCAGGGGAGAATGCACATGGAGGAATAGGGAAAAGGAAGGAAACCTAAAACTTGAATGTGGTTGATGGGCTCACTGTAGAGGAGCAAATATAGTAATCTTAAACTGGCAGAGGCTATTGTGGGAAGGGGGCTAAGAAGTAGTGAAGAGGTCTGGTAGAGATGAACCAATGTGCATTGTAATATACATGGGCATGAAAGCAACACTAGGAATCTCTCTGTATAGCTATCTTCATCTCAAACTTATTATCTCTTATGTTTTCTCTTCAACAAAATTAGAGAACAAGGTGGGGGGAAATGGCCCTCACAATGTATACACATGTGAGTAAATGCAAAAATAATAAAATAAAAAAATTTAATTTAATTTAAAAAATCACTTTCATTCTGTTACCACTAAACTCAGTAGATAAAATATGGAAGACATTTACAAACTATAGAATCTTAAAAATTATTACAAGCAGTAGGTAAAATTCAAAATTATATGAAAAAATAAACATTTAAGAAACAAACTGTTTAAGTATTGCACTTGAGTATATGAAATTTACCCATGGTCAATGTCTGAGAACCTCGAGGATCTACCAAATTTATAAAGATAAGCTTAATTCCTCCTCTTAGCTAACCACTAAAACTGATTGCTTCTGTAATCCTTGAAAGCCAGTCCTGGTAAGGTTTATGCCTCACTGAAGCAAAAAACCATCTTGTGGTTTCCCCACAGAGAAATGTATTGGAACTTCTCTCTGACACTATGAAATATAGAGCAGAACTCAGTGAAGGTTAATGGTTGAGTTGGATCCTTCAACAGTTTAGATTTCAGAATTCTAGAAAAGTATTGTGGCCTGACCGACTACTATAACTAGTTACGTCCTATGTTGAATCAGAACATTTCATTGCAAGGCATGAAGCAGCACCAGTGGCTTGTCTGAAACAGCTGCACTCTTTCCAGGTCTGTCCCTGCTGGGAGGGTCTAGCATATTTGGCCATATTCATGTGAGAGCGAGAGGTGGGACAGTGGCAGTTCTCATTGGCATCTCATGAATTTATATTGAATTTCTCAGAATGCTTTTAAAATGCTCTGTATCATACATCATTGATCATTCTATTCTTATTAGAATCTATGATTAAACACAAAAAGCTTTTGGTATTCTGGAATTTATAAATTCTGAAAAGTTTGTCTAGAAAGAAAAAAAGGAATAAACCTGTTTTATATCAAATCAGATGCTTTAAGTATTCAGTTCATTATGCTACCAGTGACAGAAGACTAAAGCAGAAGAAAAGAAGGGGCAGGGAGAAGAGGCAGCAGGAAAATAGGCCTTCTTGCGTCAATCTGTGGAAGGAGTAACTCTACTTTCTCCCATATTCAAGGGGTGTAAGCACAACTTCTTCTCATTTGCTTCCTTTGTTTCCTGTAATGATTATTGAGTGTGCGGCATCTCTTGATGATTTCCTTTTTTATATGTTTTTCTTTGTTTAAAAATCAAGAATCCTCCAAGTCTATCAGTGTAAATTAAGATTTTATATGAAATTTAAAAATTGTACATTTTTGAAAGAAAATGTCAGTAAAGCAAGAAGGGAAAAATAATATAACAAAATATAATGCATTTGTGAGAAAAGGGTGCCCATATACTCAATGAACAGACACCAGGCAAGTGGAATCTGAGAGGCTACGATATTTAATAACATAACATACTGGGAGATCATTTCCAACAGATATTTCAGAAGAAAAAGGTCACATTTATATTGCCCTAGTGACAGAAATGTGACAAACAAATTAGGTATTTGGATGCATCACAACTAAGACCATAGAAACCTTTCCTTATTAAAGTAAGTTAACACTATCAATTTAAAGTATATTTCTGACAGTTCAAATACATCTTTTGGCCATATAACACACTTGGAAATCATAAATGGTTTCACATTTCGCTAAACCATAATAAGAGCAAAACATGAATATTTAAGCAGCTTTGCTTTGATTTAAATATATTTGCCCAGGATATGTTGGCAGCCACCCAAAATGTAGTGTAATACCCTCAAAGCTGGCAATTCCAAACTCATTTAAGAAAGCAGATAATATGAGCTGGCAGCATTAAAGCAAATAAAGTCAATTAATTTTTTTCTTAATTTGTTTCTTCTAGCTCGAAATTTGCCAAGGATGGATAAATCTGATGATGAATAAAATAAAGAAATTGCTGGGAAGGGAACAGAAACAAAAAAGGTTGAAAATGTTAAAGCTGCTATTTCTTATTCTGATCTTAATAGCAGGCTACAGTTGAATAATAACATTATCTATTGGAGGCCACTGAAATGTAGAGAGGAAAATACATTTTGAAAATGTTAATATGTAGAAAGTTAGTACATCATTTTCCAAGCACTATTCTAAAAAGAAAGGTTTTTTAACACAATCATGTTTCAGAAAACTGCATCTTTATAGTAACTGAAAAATGCAAACTTAATTACAAAAATAAAATTGCCATTTTCTTTTATTATCAATAACCACATGGCTTGAATGTTGATCACTTATAGATGATGAGACTATTAAGTACTGAAGTATTTCCATGCATCACATCAGATTATATTCTCAGTGTTTCACCAACTCTCTTCAAACCATTTTGGTTTACTTTGGAGTTGTAATTCTTTTTTTTAAGATGGGGAGGCAATAAAGAATCATATTGAAATAGAATCATAACAGGATCTCCAATAAAAATAGAGTGTGCATTATTTAGGTTTTGCTTGAAGGCACTTCAGTTTTTGATGCCTAAAACTGCCTTAAGTGTTGGGCAAATCATATCTTTCATGCTATCATTACCACCTTTTTAGGAAAAAAAAAGTCTCATAGTGTCATGCAGTTTAGGAGGAACTTGAAAGCAGTCTTATTTGATACTTTGAGAGTGATAGTTCTCAAAACTGCCTGCATAGCAGAGAACTTAAAAATATAAAATTCCTGAGAAGAGGCCCAGATCAATTAAATAACAATGTCCTTGGGTGAAATCTCAAGTGTTAGTAATTTTTTTAAAGTTCCCCAATGAGTCCAATATGTGGCCAGGCTTAAGAACCACTGTTTTAAGGATAGATTTTCATAAAATGCTATTGGAGTTTTTAATCATTGCCAAATGAAGGACTCTAGTCTTTAAGTCAGGGCACCATACTATGTTGATTATCAGTATTATAGACTGATAAAAGTAGTGACATCATTTGAAGCATAGAACATATGAAAAGATGGTGGGGAAAGTCTTCTCAGATCTCACCAATGGGATCAAAACCAAAAGACCTAAGAACCGCCTTAAGATTATCAGGCAGGATCCATTAAGTTTACACTGACAAACTGAAGCCCATTGCTATTTGATATTTCACCAACATCACACGAGTAAAAACTTCCAGAGCTACACATAAAAATAAATCTTAGTCTCCCTCCCTTAATTCCTTTCCCTACCATTCTTCCTCCCTCTTACTCTCTTCTTTTCTTTCCTTTTTAATGTTACTTTTTCCATTTTTCTTTCGCTTTAGTTTCTTTCCTTCCTTCCTTCCTTTCTTCTTTCTTTCTTCCTTCTTTCTTTCTTCCTTTCTGAATGACTGAAAAGGTATTTTGCCATACTATATCCAAAGTATATTATATAACATGAAAAAAAGTTCAGCTAAATTTTATGTGGGCGATGAGAAACTCTGAGCAATTACTGTCATGCTCCCAAGGGCCATGTACTTACTAGCAAAAGAAATGTTCTCTCTGTGTACATCAGATCTTAAGCCAGCTGGGTTATGGACCAGAAGTTCCAAATTTCTGGCATGTTTATGGGTTTCAATCTGCCACACTGATGAAACTCCAGGGAATCACTAACTTAGCAACCAAGAGGGCAATGTTTTGATAATGTGCTGCCACATTTTAATAAAGTTCATTCCCCAACTTACTGCAAGTTCATTTAAAGACTCTTATATGAATGTCTCTTGTCATTTTTTACATTCACTCCCTAAGTCTATTATTACCATAAATTTCAAGCCATCTGGATGTGATTTGAGATTTCCTAGAACTAGAAAATCTGAACTAGAAAGCACAAACTAATGGCCATCAGAGCAGTTTCATACTTTCTTTTAGTTACAGAAGGGCTTTCAATAGACTTACAAGATTTCGGAGTTTTTTACTCAATGTATTGAATAGTAGAATTACATGAATAATTTAAAAGAACAAGGAGTGAAAATTTTATACTCTATGAGGAAGTTATAATATTCTTTAGTTTTCTTCAAAATATTCCAAGTTGGAAAATGCTCTTATTTCCCAATGTTTCCCCAATGTTTCCTTATCACCTATTCCTCCTTTTATATGCTGAAATATTTATTAAAGACATCTTAAATCTCTAGAAATGACTACTAGGTAAATGAATATACTCTCCATTCACCAGTGGCTTAAACCTGTAATCCTAGCTACTTGGGAGGCTGCAGTCAGGCAGATCATGGTTGTAGGCCAGCTCAAGCAAATAGTTCACCAGACTCCCATCTCCAAAAATAACAACAGCAAAAAAATGGGCTGGAGGAGTGGCTCAAGTGGTAGAGAACCTGCTTTGCAAAATTTGAAGCCCTGAGTTCAAACCCCAGTCCAACTAAATAAATAAATATACTAAAGGTCTAGATGATAGCTTAATGGTAGACCACTTGCTTAGCATGTGCAAGGCCCTGTAATCAATCCTCAATACTCCACTCAAATAAAGAAGATACAAAGAGATAAATATATTGAAATAGTCAAAGTATTAATTTTGCCATTTGCAGGTAAATGGATGGAACTGGAGAACATCATGTTAAGTGAAGTAAGCCAGATTCAGACAGACAAAAGTTGCATTTTTCTCTCATATGTCAAAGATATAGAAGTACAAATACAAGTATTATTATTCATATATGTGTATGTGTATGTGTTTCCAAAAGTGGAACCATTACAGGAAGAAGAAAAGAACAATAGAGAGTGGATAATTTTGAAATACATCGCATCTGTGTAAGAACAAGTCACAACAAAACATACTGAAAACTGTTGAACAATACAGGTACAGGGAAAAGAGTGAGGAATTGAAATAAAGGGCATTGACTGATTAAAGTACCATATATTTACAGGTAAAATACCAAGGCAAAACCCCTAATGAACAATGAATAAATATTAAAACAATGAAGGGCAGGAATATAAAGAGGTCATGATAAGGGGAGGGTAACAGGAGGGAGCAGGTCACTGAAGAGGGTAAATGAAAGTGAATATGGTTGAGGTACTTTCTATACATGTGTGAATGGAACATTAAAACCAGTGGAGCTCATTTTAGAAAGGGAGAAGAGGGAGAATAATGGAGGGGATGAACCAAATCAGGATACAATATACCACAAGGAAGCCTCTTATATAACTATCATGAACTAATAAAAATGTTAAAAAATAAAAAATAAAACTGACTTAGAAGTTAAAAAGAGTATTTTCCCACTGACATTAAGGAAAATACTGTAGAAACCTTTTAGAATAAGTAATTTAACTAAAAATAGTTATAATTTTCATAGGTCAATTGTATTTTATTAGACACTACTTCTAAAAATGTTCATTGCATTGATTTATCTTAAATTCAAATATAAGTTATAGTCATGCTAATTCATAACATAATTACTTAAATTCCATCATTTTGGCATTGCTGATGTACTAAACATCCAGAGAAAAGCAGAAAAAAAATATTAATTCTGCCAACCATGAAACTCAAAGTATTTTACTATAACATTTCATGTGGATAAACTATTTGGATATACAGTAAACCTTTTTGGCATAAGCCTTGAAGTAAAAATAAAAAATTTTTTGAATACTTTATAAGTAGACATTCATACCACACACACACACACACAGAGTTCATAATTTCAAAATAGTTTTCAAGCAACACTTTATTATGTTGTCATCAAATACACTGTGTATGACTGCATATCAATTCACATCAATTCGTCATGTAGAACAAACGAGAATGTTTCAGGCCTTTCACAGTCATAACAGAATTAAACCACTCAGTCTTGCTCAAGCAAACCAGTCCTGCAATGTTAGAAGATCTGTATGTCAGCCTTGTCAAAGATGCAGCTAAGAGGGCTGGTATGTCGTAGCGCCAGGCCAGGCACCTTTTGAGTGAAAATCAGCTTTTATATTGTCGGGTAATTAGCATTGTTCTAAGAAAAGCCAACTGAATTACATTTTAATATGAAGTCCTTGAATTACTAAAGTGAAAGACCTAGAAATAACCAAAAGGGCACCTAACAAAGCTATTGCTCAGATCATTGTCCATTCTGTCCTTAGTGTTTCCCTTTCTATTTATTTGTTTTGGAGACAGGGCCTCACTCCAGCTCAAGTTGGTCTCAAAGTCTAGATCCTCCTGTCTGTGTCCTGCATGTGCTGGGATTACAAGTGTGAACTCCCACTCCCAGCAAATTGTTACTGCTTATTATGTAAAGGCTTTATGCACATACAAAACTAAGTCTTTGTTTATGAAATTAATATTAATCAGATTCAAAATATGATATGTTGTCATTTGAGAAAACTACTAAAACAGGAAGATATCTCTGACCTTCTCCTTCATTTTTTCCCCAAAGAAAGTCATAAAACCTGAAAATAATTTTCCGATCTTCTTTGAAGTGTGAAGGAAAGAGCATCTTTACTTCTGAAGACACAGGGACATAGAGAAGAAGCCAAACAATTAGGCCTTGCTAAATTTCCCTCCATCTATTATTAGAACACAGCCACTTCAAGTCATACTTCTCCACAACTATCTACTTCTTCATATTTTTAGAAACAAGAGCTATACTTGTTAATATTTTGTTAAATAACCATAGTTTTGTATTTTTTCCCAGCATTTCCTAAAACAATGCCACCAGCTGGGGACCAAGCTGAGAACATGAGCCTGTGGGGGACATTTCTTACACAAATGATAACATTGGCTAATCTTCCTCTTTGTTATAAGTTCCTCAGCCATGTACCTAGTCATAAAAAAAGACATTTCTTCCTCCCTGCATTATATACACTGCTAAGTGTTACACATTGCCCTGGCTTTCAGAAAGCAATACATTTATTTTGAAAGAACATAAAATATAGAGTAATATAAAATAAAAGGTAAAAATAACCTTATATTTTTAAAAACAAGAACTATACTTATTAATTTTTTATTAAATAACCATATTTTTGTATTTTTACTTGATTACAAGTAGCACTAAACATATTGTAGTAAATCAACGACATTTTATTTCTTATTAAGAGAATTTGCACTTCTCAGCATTTGAGTTATTTCTCTTAATGTTCTTTGTCAATGTTCCTACTAATATTTTAAGTTTTCCTTAAATGTGCATAAGAACTGTACTTACAGTAATAGATGTATAGATGTATATTTCTTTCGAATAGTTTCTCAACTTGATTTATGTTTTAATGACATTCAAATGTGTTATGAAAAAAATTTCATACACTACTCTCCTTCTCACTAAATGAATTATGCAACCTGTCTTATGTATTAAATTTTTTCTAAAACTATAATCACATTTGACATTTTATTCAGTTATGTTGGCTTACCAGCAAATCAAATGTCTAATGGCCATAACTATGTAAGCTTGACTTGTTAGAACATTTTTAACCTTCTATTTCCTAGATAACTTATTTTTTGGTACTGGGGATTTAACTCAGGCCCTCAAGCACACTAAACAAGCCCTCTACACGTTTGCGTCAACCCTAGTCCTCCTAGACACTTTTTAATATTTATTTTCATTTAAAATTAATATAAAAATGCCTTGTAGGTAATTCAAATAACTCACATCATGATATTTTACTAATATAAGAATATATTAACATATTTATTGTCAAATCTTAGATATTTATTTGCAGAGAATTTTACAAAGTTTTATTTTTATTAATTAGTTTTTAAATTATCATATGAGAAGTTAGAAATTGTGACTACATTACATTAATGCAGTAAACACAAATGAAAATCCAACAAATTAGTAATAAAAACAGATTCAATATTCATAATCTTGTATCCCATAAACTTTCCCCTCTTCCCTCATGCTCAGGAAGGACTTGAAGTTAGTTATTCAACTACCATTTGTATGATGAGGAGTTTGAGACATTGCAGTCTAGGTAGCAGTGCCATAGAATAATCTAAGAACCAGACCCACATTCATCAGACCTAGTGTTCTCTGCTACTTTAAGCCCTCTGAGATTCTATAAAGGAAAGAAAGTTCACAGTGAATTTGTGACTGAATCATTTTAACTGGCATTTTTTGTGTAATTCTCTGTTGATATGTATGGATTATAATAAGAATCATTAATATAAAATCTTTTTATAAAGTAAATTTGATCCTCTGCATATCAAGAATGATATTTGTTTTAATCATAGTAAAAAAACAGCATTAATTGAATAGTGGATATATCAATTTCAGGTTGTTCAGGTGGCTTCTGGTTGTCAAAGTCATATACGCAGTGCCAATGTACATTATCAATAAAAATGAATTAATAACTGAATAAAACTAGATATTACATAAATAAATTACTTATCTAACATTTTGAACATTACAGTTTTTTATGTGTGAAGTTAATTAAATATTCTCTTCTGGAAAAAAAGACACACAAACACATGCATATTCTCTATGCACTCTTATTTAAAGCACAATTGCAACAAACTAGCAAAAAGGACTTAGAAGAATTATATATTTGTGGTAGAGTAAAAATACATAAATAAGAATTTACTTAAAAACAAAATGTGATAGTCGGCTTTTTTAGTTATATTTAATTAGTGATGTAGACTATTTTATACTTAATTATCAATACAGACTAATTTCCATCTCCATTATTGCTTGATGGGACTAGTCTTTCAACCTATCTATAGGAATCCAAAATGAGTGGACTCCAAAGGAACTAATGTTATCAATCAAGGTATTCAAAAGACCAGAGAAGAATATCCATCTGTGAGTATTGTAGAGAAGACCTCAGAACTGAACCAGATGGCAGCTAAAGTTCCCTCTTATTCTCCTCCACAAGCATACAATCTATCAATTTCTAGAATTCCATGAAAGTTACTTTTCTACATGTGTTTAAAACATGTTTTTTGTTAAGTAACCAGTAAGTGACCTGAATGAGTAAGACGTGATTACACCTTTCTTATTATTTTTTAAATTACTTGTTTCTCAACCTTGTAATTCTATCTACTCAGGAGGGAGACGGAGATCAGGAGGAGCACAGTTCTAGGATCACAGCCTAGGCAAACAGTTCACAAGACACATGCACACTTGTCATCCAGCTATGCAGGAAGCATATAAAGGAGGGTCATGGTCCAGATTGGCTGTGGCATAAACACAAACCCCTATTCCAAAAACAACCAGAAAGTAAGGAAGGAAGAGAGGGGAAGGGAATAAAAAAGGGAGGAAGGCAGGGAGGGCTGGGGTATGGGTCAAGTGGTAGAATACCTGCCTAGGAAGTACCAAGCCAAGTTCAAACCTCAGCATCACCACAAAAAAAAAAGAAAAAAAAATCCTAGAGTCCTGTTATTCTAAGACCATCAAGAAAGCAAATCAGAGCTCTCAAATAAACCTCCACTTGAAATAGATATTATTTAAACAGCAAAAAATTATATTTTAAGACTTATTTTGTCAGATTAGATCAGATGCCTGGGGAGAAATGAGCAAATTTACAATGTATAGTTACCATTGGGAATTTCTGCAATGAGCACAACTTTTTATGAGAACATATTTATAAACTTTAAGGGCCTTTTGTAAATAATTTCCCTCCAGGTCCTTGGCCCTGCCATTGTCATGGTAGGGCTTTCAGAAGCTGCTCTCATTATGAGAATGGTTTATATCCCTCAGATATATTGGGAAAGGAGGGAGGTAAAGAACCACGGTAGCATATTCATAAAGTCCTTTCCACTCTCAATATATCAAAGTCAAAAGCAAAGAGAAATGGCGATTGAATATCTCTAGTGGCATTTCCATAAATTTTCTCACAAAAATATTAATAAATCCATGTGTATAGCCTGTTTATAAAATTGTTTTGACATTTAATACAATTGTCCTTCAAGGTTCAGTATTTTTAGGAGAAATATTAAAAATACATGGTTAGTTTGAATGAAGTTATTCTTCCAAAGAGGTGATGATAGAAGTGATCTATTAATCTGTTTTCCTTGTAGGGACTTGTTCAAAAATACGACTTATCAAAAAGAATTTCACTGTGTGATGCAAGCAAGCTCTTTTACAAGATGATCATTTTACGCTGCTAAAACCATGAAACCATGAAGTTCTTAGTGTTGTTGGTGGTGTTCTTGTTGCCTGTTTTTTTGGTGGCTTTTTTTTTTTTTTGTAAGACTAGGGTTTGAACTGAGAACTTCACAATTGCAAAGCAGGCACACTACCACTTGAGCCACATCTCCAGTCCATTTTGTTCTGGTTATTTTGGAGATGAGGTCTTGCAAGCTATTTGCTAGGGCTGACTTCAAACAGAAATCCTCCTGATCTGAGCCTCCCAAATAGCAGGGATTATAGGCGTAAACCACAGGCACCCACCTGGCTCTTAGCTTATAACATAAAAAAAAGACACTACCACTAAAGAATAGAAGTGTCACTTTAAATTTCTGTTATAACATAACACTGTATGATTTTATTCTATGTATTAAATTTATACTTCATAATTAAGTACAATGATGAGCTGTATAAAGAGAAAAAAATTCACAAGTCATTTTAATAATCCATAAACATTTTATATCAGAAACATGCTTCTAAATTTGCAAATTTGTTCAATTTAGTTTGCTTCAGCCAACATTTATTCACTCAACTAAATACCTGGCTACTAGCAGGGTTAACAGGACCAGAGAGTCTTATAGTCAGGATAACCAAAGATAAGCCTATAGGAATATTCTAAATGCTGAATGGGGAGAGTCAGAAAGGAAAAGAAAAAAAAGTACCTGAGCTAAATCTTGAGGTTGTGGAAAGATATCACAGGCAGAGAGCAGGATGAATGAAACACAGTTTGTAAAGCATGAGATGTGTTTAGAGAATGACAATAATAAGAAGGTCTTAACTATATTTTCATACACATTGTCTAAGTCCTTACAATGTCCATTAATGTAAACAAGGCAAGTATTTCAGTCTGTTATAGATGAAGAGTCACAGTCACATAGAAATAATTTGTGTGTTGATGACCCAAAAATTCTGTTCTGTGGTTTGGAGAGTATTGTTATGACCACAACAGTGAATGAGTCAATTAGGGATAGGAAAAGTTAACTGTGACTTAACTGATTCAGAATTGCAAGAATTCACTATAGAGTTAGTCAGGCAACACTGGTTTGGGTCCATAATGTCTATCAATTAAATTTGTTGGGCATTACAAAAGCGAAAGTCACAGGAGAATATAGGCTATGAAAGGATTAAAGGAAATTGGTAGATCAAAGGGACAATAGATTGTAAAGCGGTAACATGGGCACTTTTGAAATGGCTGTCCCTGGAGTAGGAGTTGAACATTTAAGCAGATGAACTGAAATGAGTAAGATGTAAAGGGCATATGAGAAGGACAGAAGGACTCAGGAGAGGAGATAAATGAGAAGTTCATTATGAGAGCAGGGTGAGATGAGGTGCTCACAGAAACTATGCACAGTTAGAAATCTTAGAAATGGAATATGTTCACACAATGAGAACGTAATGACAATGATAGAAAGTTCACAGTGGCTGAGACCAAATAAAATCAAAGGCCAATAATTCTGAGGAAGTAAAAACCATGTAAGACAAAGGTCGTCAACATGAGTACCCAGTCTCTAAATACAATGGCAAGACAAAGCCACTGAAGTAGACTAAGCCAAACCCTTAAAGTTACTAAAGAAGAGGAGAGGAAGCTACTGAAGTTCTAGGAGTATGTTGAGTATACTTGTTCTAAGATTAACAAGGAAAGATGGAGAAGGGGCATACACAAAAGAGGAATTCCAGAGATATGGTCACATTTTGGGTAATATAAGAGGGAGGAAACATGATAAAAAGAAACGAATTCTAGGATTAGTTTGCTCCTAGTAAAATGAGACATGCGTGCAACAAAACAGAAAGCAAAAAATAAATAGCAGATCGAGTAGAATGGCTCTGAAAGTCTGCAGAGCAGAGCTGGAAAAGCATAAGTAAACAAGATAACATAGTAGTAACACAGAGAAGCTTTCTTCCAAGGCACACACACACACACAAAAAAAAACAGTCATGGCTCAGTTATGAGATAGGGAGTAGTGAGTAGACAACCATGTGGGTAAGTAGGTACCTTGTGGTTTAATCTGAAAATGTACAGATTTTCAAAAAACAAGGACCACAATTTCCATATTGGAAATATTACTTAATGAACAAATTGTATGGTCATTCCAATACGAATATGCAATTGAAGTGAACTTTGCATACAAATTGAAGGACTTTTGTGAATCTGGATCAGCATGACCTTTAAAGGAAAACTAGAATACAACAGTCACCACAGCTTATTTAAAAACTATGTTTTCCATCCTAATTCACGAACCTTAATACAGTTTCCAAACAGTTTTTTAAAAAATCATATTGTTATGTAGCAAAGGTTTAAAGATGAAACATTTTGACTGAATTGAATATAGACTTAAGGTATTTCTACAATTCATTAAAGCAACAACTGCATGAATAAATACAAGTATAACTTCATGCAATTTACCTCAGCATATGAAAACATTTTTCACTTAAGTAGGAAATAAAATAACTTAAGAATGAATAGACTTTCAGGTTGAGATACAGAAGATTACATTTAACATTGTGCAAATGTTTTCAGGTTGTATCTTATTTCTAGAGCAGGTAATCAAAAGAAAACTATTATGACTTTAGTTTAGAATTTTCCAAGTATGTATACATATTCAAATATCAACCATACTAAAAACTTCAGAAATAATTTCCATTGATGCATGATAATGATAATCACCTTTAAAATGGTTTTTCAAAATATTTCCTTGCATGTAAAATTAACTTGCCCCACTTCAGCTTTCTTGTTGCCTCCAAACATATGGCTGAACAAAACTGAATTCTTTGATTAAAATTCATAAACACAGATACTTATTTGCCCTGAGGACTAATCATAATACAGCCACCATTTATTTTGATTGATAATGTATTCTGTTTTTTCTTTTAATCACTGGATATTTTAGTGCCTTTCTATATGATGGTATTCCTTTATGTAAATTAGAATTAAATTATTTAGTTTTTGAGATACATAATTTCCACATTTCGAAGCATTTTCCTCTTTATTTTATCTCAAGTGAGCTGTTTGATTCTTGAAAAGAAAAGCAATACACTGTGTCATTCACTTTTTAACCTGTACATAGGATGTTATTAGATCTCCTTGTTCTTTAAGTATGTATGTCTCTCTTAACCTAGGTGCCTTTTCTTGAACATTCCCTTTATTCTTCAGGTATTTTAAAATAGGAATCAACTAGTCTCAATGTGATTACTCTGTGATGCATTATTGCATTTCAAAAAGAGATAAAAATGTAATGACAGAATGCAAATAGAGGGAGCCAAAAATCAAAGGTATTCATGTTTAATTCTATGCAAATATTACAAGAAAAGAAAGAATAAAACTGAGAAAACATCTTGTGCTGTTTCTTTGCTGGTTCAGGAGACACAGTAATTGTCACGTCTTTGAATTGCTAAGCCTATGTCTTAGTAACACATGGCATAGTAAATATACTGACTCACAGAAATCTATGAAAACAATCTAGAAAGGGGGCAAAAAGTGCCATACTCAAGCCAAATTTGCCCACCAAATTTGCTTTTTTGTAAAAAAAAAAGTTATACTGAATTTCTGCAGTGCCCTACATTTACATTATTGGTTCGTGTGATAAAGCTAAAATTTAATTGTTGTTACACAAATTACATTTTACAAAGCTATAAATATTTATTATCTGGCCCTTTACAGAAAAAGTTTGCCAACCCCAGAGGTGGCATCAAAGGAATGCTCCATTAACATGTCCTTCCATCACCCTTTGTGCCCTGTACGTCCTTCTAAACCCTATGTCAGCATATAGAAAATATGCCATCCAGCAGACCTTAGAATCTCAACCAATGTTTCTTCCCTCTTTAAAATTATCTCCACCACTCTTATCCCTTGAAGTTTCCCTCTTTCAGGAATTGCAAAACTCTGCTGTGCCCTCCCTTTTCTTGTATCTTCCAAAAGACAAGTAGATAAATCCTTTCATTACAAAGAAGTATCCGAGGCCTCTTTCTTGTAATTTCAGGATCTATACTATGCCCTATAGACTCCTTACTTCATAAAGGTTTTCTCAGACCTTAAGCCAATCAAGGTAGAATTATTTGTGTTCCATTGTCTCAAGTGACTAAATCATCTCTTAAAGCCGGTATCAGCATGTGCTGGGTCACAGAAGCAAACCCAATAGTAAGACAAGGAAAAAAAAAATGAAAACCTCCTGTCACTAGATACATGAAAAACAACTTACAGATAATTTAGGGACATAGGAAACTATGACTACTTTTTCCCCTTAATACTGTGATATCAAAATAGAACCTTATTAGCTAGCACTCCCCAGAGTTACAACCTGGTCTGGCAGGGCCTTTCCCCTAAAAGCAGGAGCAGTGTGATGACAGAAGACAGATGCTAGACTACTCAGAAAGTATCATAGAGTGAGGAGTTGCATATGTGGGGATATTAGCTTTTCAAAAGGGTCAACCTTGGAAAGAACATAAAAGTCTTAAGATCTGCAAGAGAGAAGATAGCCAATCTAACATTCTCCTTCTAGGAGTCTTCAATACATTTTAGTTTAAAAAGCACTATGTCTTGTGGTATCTGTGAAAGAGGATTATGAGTCTTTACCTCTGCATCTGACTGAGGACTGGGTGCTCAAGACCCCTGCATATTTGGGGGTGTGGGGTACAAACAAGCATGAGGGAGCAACACATAAATCTGAGGAAAAGTCTTTGAGCTGCTCTAGGTCCTTAAATAAAAGTAAATGTGTTGATATGTTTCAGAGATACTTTCCAGTTGGAATCCAATTATCGATTTCAGTTATTTTAACTAAAAAGACCTAGGAAATGTAGTGGTTGGGCAGCCTTCATGGATGCAGGTTCTATCACACAAGCAGAAAGCTGTATAATTTTCAGTTCCTCAGTGCAGTTACTTCTAACTAGGCACAATAATCTTCCTCAAATGATTTTCCTTCAAAGTTGACTGGTCTTAGAATTGGCTGATTAACCAGATTGACTGAGCAGACATTTGTCCTTGGGTTCTCAGGGCTCCAAACCATTGGGTAAAGAAATGGAGATTCAAGTGCCTCATCAGTATTATCTTAATTACTGATTAAATTAATGCACTAAGCTAAAGTATAACTTTGTTCATTTCTTCATAAAATCCAGTATTTCTGTCTAGTTTTTGTTGATATCAATTGACCTTATTAAATAAAATTGGTCCGTGCTGTGTCTCTTATCTAATTCTGTTGAATTTTTCTCTAATTTTACCTTGATGATTTCCTAGTGTTATATTATTTTAATTGATTCTTTTTCAAGCACTTTTCATGAAAACATTTTTCTTTGAAATTCCATTTTTTACAATTACCTATGTCTGATCTTATATATATATTTCTTGGAAATTATATTATCCTTTCTACTCCACTTAGTAACATTTGTTTATCTCATAAGCATTTTTATAACATAATTAAAGTGGTCATTTGCCAATAGAAACATTATTGCCACAGTTGCAGTTTTTAAACCCAAATTCTCTCCAAGATGAATATTCTGTCAGGATTCTTTTCAAGCATCTCTTTCACAAGAATCTCTAAAGCAAAGCATTGCTTTTTTTTTTCAGAGATTGTATTTAAGCTCAGAGTGAGTAGGTATGCCTATAGAACCCAAAGTTCTAAACAAGATATCAATCTTAGTATAATCTTATAATTGTTAATATAATTACTTGTAATACCCTGTATCATACAAATATATTCTCTTGTCTTTGCTATTTCAACTACAATGTGTTACATTTTCAGTTCTAAATTAATGTTCAAAATACATATCCACATTATAATAATGTCTTTAATTAAGAAAGTTGAAGAGAAGAGAAATATTTATTGGAGTATCATATAATGAAAAGACCCTGTGTCTTTGGACTCAGAAAAGTCTTGGTTCAAATGCCTACCTGTGTAAGTGTGTAGAACCATGGAACAAAAAAGAATATGATAATCCATATAATATAAGCATATATGGACTCAGTAGGACCCCTGTTCAGAATTAAGAATGGTCAGTTTACACCAGATAGGTGGTCACCAAGCCCTAATTGGACACTGAAAACAAGATCCCTATGTATTATACTTTACTTCTCAGGATTAGAAGTACTAAGATAAAATTGGGAATCAAGCAAATCAAAAGCAAAATGAACTAAAATATACCAAACCCATTAATTCTATATACTTATAACAACCTCAGTAATCATCACTTACAAAAGTGCATGTTGCCTTATAAACATAGATTGTCCTCCCTAGGCATTCTAATCTCTACCCAGGTATTCAATTGTCATATAATGGAGATATTCACAGGATACATTACCTTTTATAATTTTAAATCTCTCAACTAAAATTCATCTAAAAAATTAAAGCAATTAAATTAATGTTCAGTGTCACTTCAGAGCAAATTGTTCTGGCCAATTATGTTATTCTGTGAAAAACTAAAACATTTCACTTGACTAATATCAAAACATCAAAAACAACAACAAATACATGTCTCTCCTTGAGCTAATCAAATCCTAATCAGCTTCTAAAGCCCATTGCATTTCTCACTTCTTCCATGATATCTTCCTTTACTTACCTCAATAAGCCTCCTTGCCTGTGTAACACATTTGGCACTTAATCAAAGAATACCCATTTAAAGGTTCAACTAAAGGTAAAATGGAGCTGCAGACGAATTTGTCATCAAACCAAGATCTCATAGCTGTTTGGTGGCAAAACTTAGACCTACAGATATTTGTGGGGGGAAGGGAGTCCTTGCCAGGTTTTTTTCCCACTACAGTCTCTTTATATTTTATTTCCTTTTCCTTTCCCTTATATATATTTTTCTCTCTCATAATAAACATGTAATATCTTTGAGGAAAGAAGGATGGAGTTGTTGGAAGTGAGCTTGGAAGTGTATATAGAGAAATGTGTCAGACACCCTGCTAGATGTCCTCTCTCTCTCTCTCTCATATATATATATGAGATATATATATGTGTATATATATATATATACACATATATAATTTCTTCTATTTGTTAGCAGTAACCCGTGTCTCTCCCTGTGAGGAGCACAGACTCAAAGTTATGTTATGCTGGTGGCCACTCAGATGGCAAGCTGGCTGTTTGGACAGTTTGGGTAAATAACTAATATTGTAAGGTATAAACAATAAGAAATTGATATGCTACTATGTCCCTCACTCCCTAAAATGATACAACACTGTCTTATTTCCAAGAAATGTCCTGTGAAATTATAAGTTCTTCAAAACATAATGATGGAGAAAGAGAGTAGAAAATTTTAATCATAATATTTACTGAATAGCAACAGAGAATGTAAAAACAAATAGAAATGGAGCAATCATTTTTGCCCTAATTGGCACCATTGTTATCAGTTGTGAGGTACATTAGACACTCATCCCATTATTCTTCTATTATATATCAAGGCCTTATCAATAAAAGAGAAAAGAACATATTTGCTAAAATTTCCATTAAGTAAATAGGTCTCATGAAGGAATGCAAGGGGACCTTTTTTGCTAATATCTTTCTCTTCGTGAAAATAGGAAATTGAAAATTTTTCTGAGTGTGAAAATAAGCCAGCAATATGGCCTGCTGATTGCTTCCTAGCATCAAGTGACAGGCGTTTCTGTCTCTCCATCAACCTTGGCAAACTTAGGGCTATTTCTTTACCAACCACTAGCCACACTAAAGACACAGGTTTCTTTTTATTTTAATTAGCATAAGCAATATATGTTCACCTATGTATTTAAATATGAAATTATTTTAACAATTTCTGCAACGTATCATGCAATTATAAACTGGATCAAAATCATTATTTTAAATATGATGATAGAAATCATTTCAAGTCTTAGTTTAGAAGAAATTTATAATATAATTTTAAATAGCTATGACTTCTTTTTTGCTTTAACTCATTATTGATTGTAACCTCCCCCCCCAAAAAAAAACCACCCAACCTCTAATTATTTTTTTTTAAAAAAAGAAAACTGTGGGATTTAAAATCTTATGATTTAGTTCTAGGAAAAATTATATATGAAATGAACTGAGAAAAATCTAAAATTTTGTGGAAGATGCCAATTCCCCAAATTATATAGTCTTTATCCATACTAGTACTTGCTCCCACATAAAAATCTTGCTCCAGTAAGAGCAAGGGTAATATAAATCATAGGATCTAAATATGGAAAAAACCTAATTATCTACCACACCCCCACTCTATTCAAGCTTTGCCATAGAACATTTTTCTCATGAGGCAAATGCTAAATGTCTCAGCATATAGCTTTGCAGCTGAAAAAAAATTTTAACAATGTCACTAAGAGTTCAGTACAGAAAAAAAAATTCATCATCTTAGCCAAGCTTTCTGTTTTATGGAACATTCTGAGGTACTCAGAAAAATATACTGTAGGAATACAATATACATGAACCTCCAAAAATATGGTTTGAGAAAATTAGTTGACTTCATTACCTACTTATCTCATAAAGCTAATAAAATGCAGCTATGTAAATATTTTATATATATATGTATATATATCAACTGTTTGAAAACGTTTTTACCCCTGAAAATTTTTTACTCTGAATTGGTAGGAAGTTTATCAACCAGGCCCTACTTTAAATGCAGTTAGACAGGATTATACTTATAGAAGACCTTAGACTGCATTTTAAAAATGATAAACAATAGATCCTTTGAGAGTACATATGTGAATACTTTAGTATTTACATATGAAATAAAAGAAGGTGAGAATGAAGACAAAGAGACAAATTAGGAGGCATACAGTCATCTGTGTGAGAAGGTATGAGTCCCTAGCTATACATGTGAAATCATGCTAGCTATAGGAAGCACAGAGAATGAAATGTATCCAGGGCTGGAAAAATGTTCAGACATGAGAGTAAGGAGTTTTGTCAAAGACAAATCCACCATTGTGGGTCCAAGTGAATGGAGAATGGGTAGAATAAAATGAGTGCTGTTTAGGCTCATTGATCTTGAGGTGCCAAAGAAAATTTTCATGGCACAGAAAAACAGATTTAGAAATCACATTTTCACAGGAACTAGAGATTTAAAAGTCATGTGTGCAAAGGCAATTTCTTGAGCCATTGGTATGGAGAAGGGTAGAGGTGTCATCAGCAAAGTGCGAGAGGAATGTCTTCTGGACCACAGAGAGAAAACTGGAAGAGTGACATCTTTGGGGTAGGGAGGGAAGCATAGGAAGATTGCTATGCCCTACTTCAAAACATTTATTGAAGTGTTCTTCTATTACCCAAAAAATTGCTGTGTCTTCATAATGTAGTTAATTGGGAGAATTGTCTCATTCTTGGCATGATTCAAGTAAGGCAAAGAAAGGTTGAGTCCTTAGAGGCTTGCCCTTGGCTCTGAATAGTAAAAACTGCTAGCATCAAAAGTAAAAGTTATTCTATGCTTCACAACAGCTACTTGGAAATTGAGCATAAGACATTGTTACTGCTGCTGAGTCACAGTATATTAAAAATGAAGAAGAATAGAAAATGACACTTACTGGTTCTGAATGAACGCCCTCAAAAATCTTATCTAGAAGCTGTTCTATAGCAGGGGGAAATGGTGTCAATGAAAAAGAAAGAAAAACAAATTTAACTCTAAGAACTGGGACTATGTGGTCTATTATTTTCTTTGAAAATGCAGTTTGAACAGCCTAAATTTCACTGAACAGAACTTTCTTTTCTCCTCAGGCCCCTCTTCAGGAGCAAAACAGATGCACCAAGTACCCAGAATACTCCCCTGCAAAGAGAAATAAGCAAAACATTCATTATTTCTTGTGAGTCTTGTTTCTTCTCAGGGATCATAATCACAAGTTGGGGGAAAAAAGCGTCCTATTTATAGTGCTGCATCTACTGACATGTCTGACCTTAAGGAGAACAGAGAGTTCATCATGAGGGACCAGTTTGTGATGTATTAGATAATCAGAGAAAGGTCGGGAGAATCTCCCTCATTTGCAAAGAGGCTTTGTCCCCTTCCAGAATGTGGCAAGGTAAGAGAATATTTTAAATCTATATGTCCAGAAGGTAGTATTCAAACCATTAAACTCAAAAAAACTTTAAAGTTTTCTAAGATTCACAGACTTCTCAGAAGAAAAATATATAAATGACTTGTCTTTTTCTTGTCTCCTCTAATAAAAAGGAAAGATTTAAGTTAATGAAAAAAAGTCTGTGTGCCAGGGGTTGTTTTACTGAATTAGACGCCTACAAGGCACCTTAAAGTTTCAATTATATGTCCACTGTTCAAAACCTCTTCCAGTTTCTATGGTCTTGACTTTGCCTGAGAAGAGGATGAGATCTCATCTCTTAGGAGTCTCTCCTCACAAATGGTGCTCTACTGCTAATCTCTTCCCTTTCTCCAGTTGGAGCTTCTGCTCCAAGGCCTCTAGAACTCTGTTGCCTAGGGGACCACCACATCAGGTACCAGAGTAATAGCTAGCATAAAAGCCTATTTTTGCACTACTTGTTTTCCAGTGTTTAAAAAACCCTATGGCCAGAGTTTTTCTATATTTAAGGGTGACCTTTAAGTCATCTATATATCTCTCTACTAGTGGGCTACTGTAAAATTAAGGGCCACCATCTTGCTGTGATTGGTCATGCACTGTTTATTTTAATATAGTAAAAAGGGATTTTGAATCTCTTGTCACCATTCTAAGATCTATTCCCGGCTTGTAAGACTCATAAAATGTTCCTTAAGGTGCTCTTGGGAGTAATTTGCATAGGAAACTGGTGATCATTAATTGGGTGACTGCAGATGTAGGCAAATAGGGGATTAATAAATGTAGAGCATTCTCTTTTAATCAAACTGATCACTTCTAGACTTGTAGTAAAAAAGTTCTCATCTCCAAGGACCATTTTCTCTATTGTGGAATTTTAAATATAGACCTATATATATATTGCTCTTCAATATACAAAAGAGAGAATTAGAACAAGAAAAAAATTAAATAATTGAGGTAAATAATTTTTCATGAGAAAACTCAAATAATTTTAGACACATCAGTTAACAGAAAGAAGGAACAAAAATATAAATTTCTATTCTCAGATATATAACAAACATTGATTGCACTCCTAAAACATGTAAGGCACAGGACTAACCCCATTACATATGTTATCTTTTTAACACAATCATTGTACAAAATAGTTACTAAAAATATCTTCATTTTATAGATGAAGAAATTGGGAACTTAAGAGGTTAAGTAATTTGCTCAAGGTCACACAGCTCTAAAAGCAGCAAGCCAGGAAGTCTTCTCAGTTGTGCCATAAAGCAAACTGAAAAGACACGGAGTTAATTTGTACTTCTCAAGTATTTTTTAGATGCCAAGCACTTTATTGGACACTTTACATACCTTTTGTGCATGTGGGGTTCTCATGTCAGAACCCCACATGCACTACCCCAGAGTAGTTATCATGGCTATTATTACCTCTAATTCACAGGAAATACCACTTAAGTTCTGCCAGTCCTGAAATCCTCTATAGCTTCTGCTTCAGTCAATTCTTCCTGCCACAAGAGATCCACAGTTCTCAGTTCATTCAGGAGTTGTATCTCAAATGCTCCACTTCCAAGTACCCTAATTATATTGTGTCATCTAGGGTTTTCTCTTACTTCTCCTACTGCTCTCTCTGTCCTCTTCTTGTTTCTACTCCTTCCTTTCTTCCCCTTCTTCCTCCCTACTCTTTCTCTTCTTTCCCCTTAAAAATCACAGGATATGGAGAGGGGGTGAACTTTTCTTTCTCTGAGTCATTTCTTTTCCTCTATAAAGACTTAGTAGTGGAGAATGTTTTTCCCTCTACATTCAGTTCTTTGTTGATTTGCCACAGGAGGGAAAAAAAGATATTTAAAAGATCCTTTTTTCCTCCTCAAGAAAACAGCTCAGTTTGTATGGTTACTTCTTTCATCCTATTCTTAAATGACTGAACTGAATATTATCATAATCTTTTTCATAACAAATTCTAATCACTACCCCTTCCTACCACTCCAAGCAGATGGCTGCATGAATAGACTACAGTGCCAGACAGATGTATGTGTTTACGCTTAAATACCACTTTCAACATATAAGTATCATTCTCCTCTGTAGGCTAGTCAACTATGGGACTGAACCTGATTCATCTTTGTATTCCCACTTGAAATTGGGTATTAAATAAATGTTTACTGAGAGGACTATTTGTAAGTGTTATCTGGACAGGATATACCACTTAATCCAATGCTTGGGACTGATTCTATATTACAAGTAAATTTATCAGAATAACTATGCCAAGACCTGCCCAAAGGATTAGGGCACTAGATATAAACTTCACAACAGTAAGGACTTATCTATCTAAGCACTTAAGATAGGATCAGGGGTAGCACAGCATTTCAGTAAATATTAGCTGAACGAAATAGCTCAGAAAATAACTTTTCCTAGAAAAAAGCAGAAGAGAAACATATAAAGGATGATAAAATATTGGAAGAGGAATCTGGGTAGGCAGCACCACAGAGGAGACCCCAAGAAGGAAAGTACACAAAAGCATGGGGTTTCTGGGAAGGAGCAGGAGAATATAATTAGAATAACTTCAATTAACCAGTCCCAGGAGGGGCCAGGTGTAGTGGCTCATGCCTGTAATTCCAGCTACTGAGGAGGCAGAGATCAGGAGTATCTTCGTTCAAAGCTAGCTCAGACAAAAAGTTAGTGAGACCCCCATCTCAATCAATAAACCTGGCATGGTGGCGTGTACATATCATTACAGCTACATGACACCATAGGTAAAAGGAGCCTGGTCCAGGCCTGCCTGCAGAAAAGCACAAGACCCTAGTTGAAAAACCAAAGCCAAAATGGACTTGAAGAAGATCAAGTCCCTTACCTACTAGATGCTGTCAGGGATACCAAACAATGCTGACCTCACCAAAAAAAAAGACTCAAATTGTTTTCATGATTATTAATTTCTTTAAAATTTATTCCAAATGAATTATTAGCTTATTATCTGTATATAGTAAAAGAAAGTAGAGATTTTCCTTTCTAACAAGGAATTGTGTTTGTGGAACATGAATCATGAGTATTACATAATTCTCCATGGCAGGTATTTACATCTAAAGAAAACTACTCATGGAACTACACTAAACAATGTTATCATGTGCAGGAAGTTTCATGGTCCAAATCCTAATTATTCAGTGTTTGAAATGTCTCTTCATTACACAGGATATTAAATCAATAGTTATAAGACATCCATGCAGGCCAAGTCACAAAATGACAATGAGTATTGCCAGTTTTCACATGGGCTAGACTGATGTCATGCACAAGTTCTACCTTGAAATGAATATTGTAAGTTAACATGTTTGATCACCCACTGCCTTCCATGTGTACACAAACACACCAAACACACACACCTAAAGTAAAACCTTCCTTCCTTGAGAAGATCTGTCACCTTTTTCTCCCTTCTGATAAACCTAAGTCCTTTCTGTGGCTCTAGACCAAGAAATTTTCCAGGTTGCCACTAAGAGAGAAGATATTAATTATCTAGTTAGCACTTCCTTTTTAGGCTCTCAGTACTAACTGCTCTTCATTTCTCTGCCAAGATAATTCTTGGTCTGTTATCTAGAGCTCTGAAGCCCTTATGCTATCATTCTGACTCACAGCTGTGAATTATCCTGTTCAAAATATAAGGGGAGAAGGACCGTGCCATACATAATAAGTATACTACATGTCTTTACTTAGGAATTAATGAAACACTGAGGATTGATCAGGGTATGATTCTTCTTGGCCTTTTGTGAATTTTCTTATTCATTTATGACTATTCTCCTCTCAACATGCTACAAAATCAAGGTTCTTTTGGTGTTTGAGTTAAGAATATAAAGTAAAGAGCTGCTTATACAGTATTTTGCTTGAAGAAGCTCTAGTCACGTCCCCACTAAATGCTGTCAGAGATACTGAAGTCATTAAGATTATTGTTGTTCTGAATGGCAAAGACAAAATGAAATGGCAACACACAAACAATTTAATAGTTTAGGCTAGGGTTGTCATGTAAACATGAGCATTTCAAACTTGAGGTTAATTTAAAAAAAAAAAGCACCCATTTTTTAGGAAGGCTTTATCTGAGAATTCCAACATAGCAAGTTCTAATAAAGAAATATAAGTGCTTAGTGTATGAGAGACTCTATGTTCAATTCTCAACACCAAGAAGGAATAAAGCAAAGTAGGAAGAGAGAAAGGGAGAAAGGGAGGGAGGGAGTAGGAAAGAAACCTAAGGACTTAAGAGAAGAACGAACAATAATAAATTTAAAAGAATGACATTGTGATGCAGTGGAAGAGCACAGAACTGGGATTTGTGAGACATGGGTAGGAGTCTAATCCCTGTCACCCACCTACTATACTAAGTGCTTACGTGTATACCTACATTCTTTAGGGAGAAAATGAGGTTATTGAACATAATCATTTTAAGGTACCCTTTGCTTTTAAACTGAATATTTAAGCTGGATTATTACATTTGGAACTTTTAAACTAACACAGATTTTCATTCGAGCTTGGTTCTTTCTAAAAGCAGGGGTTTTCAAACAGCTTAATATTATTTTTTTCTTTTTCTTTATGTAATTTCCTTTTTAACTCAATAGTTTTTCTTTTTTAATGGTTCTGTGGGTTTGTTTGTTGGTTGGATTTGGGAGTTTAGGAATTTTCTCATTTTTATTAGCACATATTAATTGTACAAATGGGTTTCCTTATGACATTTTCATATATTCATACAATGTAGCCTGATCAAATTCACCCCTTCTATCATTTCCCTTATCCTACCACTTCTTAAAACTATTTCAACAGGTTTTATTCTATTTTCATACATGTGTATAAAAGACTTCAATAATGTTCACCCACCTCCACATCCTCTCCTTTTGCACTCCTTCCTTCCACTGATACTGGGTTTGAATTCCAGGCTTCATGCTGGCTAGGCAGGTGCTCTACCTCTTACTACATACCCCCAGTCCTTTTTTGCTTTAGTTATTTTTCAAGTGGGGTCTCCCATTTTTGCCCAGGGCCAGCCTCAGACCATGATTCTCCTACCTACATCTCCCCCCATGGGTGGGACCATAGATATGTACCACCACACCCAGACTGTTGGTTGAGATGGGGGTCTCACAACCACAATATTCCAGATCTCTGCCTCCCTGGTAGCTGGGATTTTGGGTATGCACCATCACACATAGGTCAATGTAGTTTTTCTTATACCCTATCAGAATTTCCATAGTCCTTTGAAAAATCAACTAAGAAATAGTCTATCAGAAATTTTAAATTAGATTACAAATATTAAAATTTTTTTAAATCACAAAGCTTTGAGCTTTTTCTTCTGTGTTGGTAACTGACAAAATGCATGATCATTTTTGTTCTTATTTAATGCTCCCAAAATATCTACAATTAGCAAAATGCATTTCCCTCACTTTGATACAAAATGTAGTATAGCAGTTTTGTTTTAACAAGTCAAAGTTGTACTAAAGAATTCTCAAGTCATAACTAACAAACAGAGTTGACAACAAGGCAATTACCAAGCTCAAGAGAATACTGAATTTTCTAATTTTCTGTTTTATTTTTAATGTCATTGATTCTTGTTCAGAAATTATCACTGTGTTTTGGTCTGGTTCACATGAAAGAAAATCAGTGACATTTTTGTTTATAGATGATACAGTGTGGACTATTAGCTCCAACACAGATAGTAATTCCTAATGGGCTAATTAAAGTCTCATAACAGGATATGTTGAACAAAATATTACTCCAGAACCACTTTCAAAGTAGGTAACATTAAAAGTCAGAGGTTAGAAGAGTATTTGCAACTTTTTCTTAATAACAATATTACATGTTACATATATGACCCATTGGACAATCGCAGAAACCTCACGATACGATAGACACCACCACTTCCTCTAGCTGTGAGCTGTTGGCATTCATTGAATGAATGAGTAAATGAAAGGATGAATGCTAGACAAACTGGTTTACAGACTGACAAAAGACAGAAGGAACCACTGACAGACTAAATGATCCATTTACCTAAATGAGTCATTTAATTTTGTCCAAAATTCCAGATTTTTACTTTCTGGGAAGCACAATGCCATTCTTTGCCAACAAAAGAAAAAAGTACAGCATTGAATGTGCTGGTTCAGTTATTCACTCATCAAAATTGACTATCTGTCCACTAGAACAAGAGTACCAGGCTATGGATACAGAGATGAGAAGTGTGCAGTCATTGTCCTCAAGCAGGTTTCCTGCTAGCTGGTTATCTATATGCAACTCTGTGTTCATGTACAAAAGTGACAACTGCAAAACCCCATGTAATTTCTAAAGCACAGCCATTTAAAAGTGCTATGGGATTTCAGAAATGAGAATGAAAATGACATTGCATTAAGGTCTTCTTGAAGGTGTAGGAATTTCAGTAACAGTTCTGTAATTGGGAGGAAGAAGGTCAAAAGGCAGACACCTATCCAGGGCTAATATTCAGTCAGTATACCTCAGTTTAGGCACAGAAGTCATCAAAATACTGAGATCCTTCCATCCATACTAGTTGGTATTGCCCTATGCCTCAACCTTTTCCAGGGGTGCTCCTCCATTCCAGCTACACAGGCCTCTTTCACGAGGTCTCCTACAGTGAAGCAAATAAAATTTTAATGCATAGTTCCCCAAAACTCTGCTCCAGCCTATGGTCTGTGCCTGTACTGTATGGGATATTTCACACTTAAACTAGGTATTTTAAGAAAAAACAGCATGTTGTCTTGATTGTCTAGATCACAGGGAACTACTGGAAATGGGTTTTGAAATCTCATTATGTAGGACTTGAATTGCCAAGATGAGAAGATTAGGTTTCATTTAGCAAGTAGTATTAGGGGTGGAAGATGAGAGAGAATAAAAGGGAGGGAATCTTTAAGAGCAAAACTACATCTTAGGAAAATCAATCTGGCAGTGGTACACAGGATAGATGAGAGAGAGAGAGAAAGAGAGAGAAAGGAATCAAATGTGACAGAGGCTATATTTTTGATTGCTTAGTATATATTAGGTACTCCACATTCCTCACCACAACCTTGATAGTTCAGTATTATTTTTGGCCCTTCTACAAACCTGAGACAAGGAGAAATACAAAGAATCTTGCCCATTTGATTAGGCCTCCCAGTTCTTCTCAGAAAATATTAACAATACCCATGTTCCTATATTTTGCAAAGGAAAAAGCCAAGGTCTCATGAATGATCATTATAGTCTTGCCTCTGATTCCAGACATTTACCACTCCTACATCTACCTGCATCCCAGATTTGGGGGACCTGTGCACAGGCAGGAATCCAGGCTGTCTTTAATGAATGCTTCATTAAAAATAAAGAGATTCCTCAGCTTGTAAGGAACCCAATACGTTATAAATGTCAACAATTGTTCTAACCATAGACTTATGGTATACTGTTTTGAAATGGGGACAATGAGCTATATAAATTGGTTTGTTCAGTTCAGTTTGGACTCAAGTGATCTCTATTCCTAACAAAATAAACCTCACTTAAATGTCAAAATAGATGAAAGGTGTCTCTGCCCTCAAATCTATCTGTGGATTCTTCTCCCTGAATTTTTCTTTTCTTATTTCATTCCACCCTTTGGTTTTTGCATATACATATGCATTCAGCATATAGATACATGTCTCTTCTCCAAACATTCATGTTAACAACTAATGAGTTTTCCCTCTATATTGGATTAGTCTTATTCATTTCTATATTTACTAATGCATGAGCATACATATATGTATAGATTCACACATATACACGGGTACAGCATGTGATATATATTTACATGATGTTTTTTTGTCACTGCTGTACAAAAAAATAGATGAAGAAATATATTTATATATGTTTACTTCTTGCTTTTTTCATTTAATAATTTGATTTG
This sequence comes from Castor canadensis, assembly GCF_047511655.1. Taxonomy (NCBI): domain Eukaryota; kingdom Metazoa; phylum Chordata; class Mammalia; order Rodentia; family Castoridae; genus Castor; species Castor canadensis. The sequence continues at coordinate 60,729,622 of NC_133386.1, forward strand.
GAAAGCTCTCCAACTCATCTGGTATAGGCCTAATTTGTTATTTTTAATGTTACACAATATGTTACAAATATATTATAATTTATTCAGTGATTGACCTCTTAATGGACTTTATTTCCATTTTTTCTATAAGAAACAATACTGAAATGAACATCCATTTACTTATGTCTTTATGTATAATGCTTTTATTTCTATGGGATAGGATCTTTTGAGTGTGTTGATTGTATGCATATATTTAATTTTAATAGATACTGCCAGGTCGCTTTCCAGAAAGGTTGTATTGCTTCACATTTCCACCAGCAAGACATGCTATAGCTCTATTCTGTTTCTGCCAGGTTGATGAGGGAGAAGTGATATATCACCTTTTTAATTTGCAGTTCTCTGACTGCCAGTAAACTTTAAGCATCTTTTCATATACAAGTTGACCAAGTGCTATAAAAATAAAGAAGTTCATTTCTCCCTTTATTGATGCCCTTCTAGTGTTTCTTCATTATTTTCCTTTTATTGTGATGATAAAAACATTTAACGTGATGTCTACCCTCTTTTCAAATTAAGCGCACACTACAGTATTGTTAATTATAAGTATAATGTCGTACAGTAGAACTAATTTGTCTTACCTAACTGAAATTCTATCTGTACTATTGAATAGTAACTTCACACATCCTCATTCCCCTGGCCTCTGAAAACTACCAGTTTACTCTCTGCTTCTATAAGTTTGACTATTTTAGATACCTCATATAAGTATAATCATGTAGTCTTTGTTCTTCTATGATTTAGCACAATGTCCTCAAAGTCTATCTATGTTATCACATACAGCAGGATTTCTTTCTTTTTTTAAATTTGTTTAGTCACATATGCATACATTATTTGGGTCATTTCTTCCCCCTGCACCCTACCCTCACCCTCTCCCCCCCCCACACCCCCTCACTTCCAGGCAGAACCTGCATGGATTTCTTTCTTTTTAGGACTGAATAGTATTATATTATGCTTGCATACCACATTTTCTTTATTGATCCATCTGCCTATGGACATTTAGGTTGTTTCCTTGTCTTGGCTATTGTGAATAATGACACTATGAGCATGAAAATGCAAATATCTCTTGGAGATTCTGATTTTAATACTTGTGGATAATCAGAATTAGGATTGATTAATCACAGTAGTATTATAAGGAATTAAATCAACATATACAAGGAACTCATTCAATAGCAAAACTGCTAATAATAATAATCCAATATAAAAATGAGCAAAGACATGAATAGACATTTCTCCAAAGAAGACATAAAAATATCCAACTGGTACAAAAGATGATACAACTAACTAGTCATTGAAAAAATTCAAATTAAAACTTCAGTGAGATGCCCCCTGGTTCATGTTAGGCTATTATCAAAAAACAAAAAGGAAAAATATTGGCAAGGATGTGGAAAAACTGGAACCCTTGTATAATGTTTGGGATGAAAAATGGTCCAACCACAATGGAAACAGATGGAGGTCCTTTCAAAAACTAAAAGTAGGGGTGGAACTGGAGATCATAATGCTTAGCAAAATACACAAGACTGAGAAAGACAAATATCACACATTTTCTCTTACATGGGGAATCTATACTTAAAAAACAAAAGAAAAATAGAGAAAAATAAAAATGACATGAATGTAAAAGGGGGACTGTTTGGGAGTGGAACAAGCTGGAGGGGAGAGGATAATGGGAGATAACTGTAATTGAAGTACATTATATGTATATCCTGTATGACTACAGGATAACAAAACCTACTAAAAGAGTAAAAGGGAAAGGAAGAATAATAGAGGGGGAGAAAATACTCAAAGTACATTATATGCATCTATAGAAATATTAAAATGGAAACTCCTTTAACTAATATACACTAATAAAAAATTTAATTAAGAAAATTGTAAATAAGGCCTACTAAAGTATAACAAAGAATAATTTTATCTCTATCACCCATCTGAGTAAAAGGGGACTTGTTCTAGATATTCAAAGGCAAGTCATTCTAGAAAACATAGTCAACTGTGTGCTAATTAGTTATGAGGATCTGAGATTGGAAGTAGGGAATCTAAGATTGTTCCACACAATGCATCTAAGAGTGTTCAATTTGTTAAATAGTTTGCATGGTGGGTTGTGGATGGAGAAAGTAAGAAGCAAAGACCGAAGTTCATTGATGAAGACAGCTGAATCATTAGCATTGCCTTAAAACTTTCATATTTTACCATGTGCTTAAAGCACAAAAACCCATCTGCTCTGTAATAGAACACATCCCATATGGTAATGCATTGAACTGAGAGAACACTGAAGTATTATGACAACAAGAAGGTTCATGTGAAACCTCAAAAGAGTCATAAGAAAAAATTCACTTGACATTTAAAAAAAACTACACAAAAGACCCCATACAGAATTCTAAGTGGTGTCTACATATATATTGGAATAACTGGTTTCCCTGATTGAGTTGCAATGTTGAATAATTTGGGAAATATTTATATAACATTAAAATCATGATTTTCAATGGTAAGGAAATTTTGGTGAGCAAAAGTTGTTTTTTAGCATATATTAAATGTACAAATTGGACATTGTATGCAATGTCCATACATGCATACAATGTGCTTTAAACAAACTCACACCCTCTATTACTCTTTCTGTTACAATTTTAATGGGCTTCATTATTTTACTTTCAGTCATGCATATAAAGTAATTCAATCATATTAACCCCCCATCACCCTCTCCTGTTGCCCTCCCCTGTCTTATGGCTCCCCTCAAAACAGTCCCCCTTTTGCATTCATGTCAAGAATTTGTTTGTATTCAAATGTGTCTCCTTGGGTTCTTTCATTTCTCCTTCTTTATACTCAAAGGTAAGAGTGGGGTAATTATGAAAGTCTAGGAGTATTTCCTTCCAACAATATACTCCATGAAATCTGAAGCTTGAAGTGGTTCTCTAAAAGGTTTGAACAAGAAAGGAGGACTTCATCAGGTGGGTCATAAAACTGCTAAAGATTGTGAAATCAGAGCAGTAACAATGATCCAAATTGGCTTCCCTGAGGAGGGGATTCAGACCGCAGCCTTTGTTAAGTGCTGTAATGTGCAGTGAGTAAAATGAATTATTCATGTAATACTTGAATTTCTGAAGGACTCCAGGAGAAAAATATGATTTATCTTTGAGATGATGAGAAAAATCTGGAACCCTAATTCAAGCAAATAATATAATCTAAGAGAAGCTTGCATTGATTTCATAACCTTTATGTCCCCCCCTCAGTTAAAGCAGAGGTAATATTACTCAATCAATTGAATAAAAACCTGGGATGCTTATGGGACAATCTTCCCAATTCTCAGAGGTGGGACACCAATTCCTAATGCATGATATGCATTTGGCTTGCCTTTGCAAAGTACACAACTGCTGCTATTTGTGTATGTGAATCATTTGTCCTGAAACAAGGCCAGAATTGCATTTGAGAATTAAATTCAAATTAAGTATTAATAATAAGAGTGACATTTTTAATGTCATAAAAATGGTCACCTGTAATTAAAAGGCAAATTATCATAAACCATCCTCCCTCTCCTTGCATACATTCATGTTCTAATCCCATCATTAAATTTCCTATCAAATTTTTTTCTAAGCTGTTACCAATGGAAGTGAGGGAATCCAAATGAGATTCAATGCTCATTTACTTAAGATTTCTTAAAATTCCTGTGTTTTTTTTTAAGACCATACAACAGATGTTTTTTTTTTCTTTTATTATTCATATGTGCATACAAGGCTTGGTTCATTTCTCTCCCCTGCCCCCACCCCCTCCCTTACCACCCACTCCGCCCCCTCCCTCTTCCCCCCCTCAATACCCAGCAGAAACTATTTTGTCCTTATTTCTAATTTTGTTGTAGAGAGAGTATAAGCAATAATAGGAAGGAACAAGGGTTTTTGCTGGTTGAGATAAGGATAGCTATACAGGGCATTCACTCACATTGATTTCCTGTGCGTGGGTGTTACCTTCTAGGTTAATTCTTTTTGATCTAACCTTTTCTCTAGTTCCTGGTCCCCTTTTCCTATTGGCCTCAGTTGCTTTAAGGTATCTGCTTTAGTTTCTCTGCGTTAAGGGCAACAAATGCTAGCTAATTTTTTAGGTGTCTTACCTATCCTCACCCCTCCCTTGTGTGCTCTCGCTTTTATCATGTGCTCATAGTCCAATCCCCTTGCATACAACAGATGTTTATCCACTTTGGAAACTTGGTGGCACAAATGGCCTGGTGATGCTTTCAAAAAAAGCTGGACTTTATTCAAGCTGCATGACTTGTACTTAGGTTTTGTTTTGAAAAGGGTTGTCTGGTAAAGAATTAAGAAAATATGAACCCAAGATGATTATGTCTTTAAAACAATACTCAGTAGAGTTCTTTAAACCTTAAGGAATCATGTACTTTGGTGAATGAATGAATATTAGGAATATCTCCCTTTATCCCTTTGGAATGATAAAACAATAATGAATATATGTTCAGGAGCACAGTGTCAGGCAAGGACAAGTTGCCCACTACCCTTTTTACCTATTGACCTCTATTGCCTCCTCTTTCCATCCGTGTGATTAAACCCTAGGCCAACCTCTAGGCTGCTGAGGCAGAGTATCCTGCATGCCATACTGAACAGCTTACTGAAGGAAGAAAGACAATGTTCTGTAATAAAGCCTTTTCTGTGTTCTTGCCATCTGTCTAAAAAGTAGAGCTCCTTAGAACCGGAGGTTACAACAGATCAGTAACTGCTTAAACCAGATAGTAGAGGCTGACCAAGCCTTACATTCAACACTACTAATTCTCCCATGCTTAGATTTGGACTTATTTCATACTCCCCCAGGTTCTCAAAGTGAACAGAACAATCCATGGAATAAGAATAAGTGAAGGGGAAATGAAGGGTAACAAGAACTCTGAGTTTGATGGCACTAAGCACTATTCTGACAGCTGTTCATACCTACCAAGCCCTGTAACTGTGGTTGTCTTTCTTGATTTGTGCCCAATCAGGAAATATAACCTTTTTTTTCAGATCCCAGTTATCCATGCAATCATGGGGGTAAATAGCCAATACACCACAGTGTACTGTGTTGCCAAGTCATGATGTTCAGTAAGTGTGTTAAGTACAATTTCAACTTAGGAAGTTTTCAATTGATGACAAGCTTATCCAGATGTAACATTGTAAGTTGAGGAGAATCCATAAATACCACTAAGAATAATAACTCCATATTTGTACTTCTCAAAGCTTTGCCTTTTCTAGCCTAATACAAACTCTCTAAGGGCAAGAAGAGTGTCCATCTCTGTTCATACTGTAAGTCCTGTGGCTACCATAGCAGCGAGCACAGAGTAGCTGTGTGCTACTCTCCTAGAAATAGGTTAACCAGTGGCCCCCAAACTTTGGTAAGTATCAGAATCAGGTCTTGTTAAATAACTAATTGTTGAGTCCCACCCCTAGTTTCTGAAGCAGAAGGTCTGGGACAGGGTTTGAAAATGTGCATTTCTAACAAGTTCCCTGATGGTCCTCGTGCTTCTGGCCCAGGGACCACTATTTGAGAACCATTGTGTCAAGTCACTTGAAACCACCATATTTCTTGAGCCAAAATTGTCAAACAGTAGCAAACTAATATTGCTTAAATAATATTTTTGTGACTTAAGAGTTATGAATGAATAGTTGTAAATTATGTAGGAATTTATATTCTTTATTAAGCTTACTCTTATCCAAAAGCCCCATAAGTATATATGAAAGACTAGAGAACACAGGTTTTGTAACTAAGTAGACCTATGTTTAAATTCTCACTCTCACAATTACTACATGTGAAGTTCTAGGTAAATCACTTACCTTCTTAGAGCACCAGTTTTCTCCCCTCTAAAATGAGTCCATATGCTTTAAAGAATGAAATAACATGAAAAACTCCTGCATTGTACCTTGCCTGTAGCAGATACTTGATAAAGAGTAACCATTGTTGTCAAATTCAACATTAGTACTACCATCTTGACACTGACCCACACACTAGAGATCAGAATAACTCATACACTTCTATGTATCTTCTCTGTGCAAGAAGTAAACCAGAATTGGAATGGGGACTGCTTGAATGTTGTTTCAAAAGGGCAAGGAAGGCTCCTTCCAGCTGCAGAGGATGTACTTGTTACTACACACAACACCCACTCCAGTTCTAGCCGTGTACTTAGAGAATCTTACATCCCAATCAAACTGTAGTGAAATTCAACTAAGTTCCCATAAAAACTGTTGAAATGAAAGGAACATAAGAGAATCAGAAGTCTAAACCAACTTCAAGTTCCTCAATATTTGGGACATTTGAAATAAGTTACTTATCCTTTCTCAACTGTTACCTCATCTATGACAGGAAATTAACAGCAACCAGTTCATAGACTTACTACAGAGAATAAATAAATCCTGTACATGCAAATGTCTATAAAATGCAAAACACTACACAACTATCATTAACTTATATAGTGAGGCAATACAAGTTTTAAGCACACTATTCCACCGTCCCTCTAAATCTATCCATACCTGTCAGACCTGTGTGTTGATTTAGGGTCAATAAAATAAAGTCACCATAGCTGCATAGAATCTCTCTCTCAGGACATCAGTCATCCTTGTATGTCATCAAAAGAACCAAATATCTCTTCCCCTCCCTAGCCTCTATACAAGCATCATAAGATTATTGAATAAAGCTACTAAGTTATACACAGAGGGAAAGAGCTATACTGAGAAAGGATGGCTTATAGGCAGATAAAAGTGGAAGGAGATCCTGAAAAGGCTAAGGGGTGATAGGAATAGATCCTACATCTAGAAGATAGTAGATCCTGTTCTAAAACAAATTAAGAAAAATGAGTAAAACTATCTTGGTTCTTAGCTTGAGAAAATAAGAAAAAGACAAGGCATCACAGTAAGTCCACTAGGATGAGTCAGAGAAACTAAGTTGGGGGAAGAACAGTGTGGGATATATTAAAGGCTTTTTTCTTTCCTGTCTTGGGTACAGCTAGTTAAGATTCACCTCTGCTCTTAAAGGCTAGGAAAGTCATGTAGCCATGATAATATTAAAAATAGCATATTCAATAAGCTCCAGTAAAGATTTTAAATTCCCTAGCATGTCAGGGTGATCCTGCTACTGGAGCTCTCAAATAAATGAAGGAAAATGGAAAATAGCAAGGATTTGGAGTCTCGTTTTCTTTTAGATTTCCTAAGTGTCATTTTTCAGATGTTGCTTAGAATAGGTTTTTTCTCATTCAGTTGAAGCTGAGACCATTGACTCTTCTATTATGAGAATTCAGAGAAAGAGGAATAAATGGAGTGATTGGTGAAACACGTTTAGCAGAAGGAACAAAGTGTCCTACTTCCCACTGTCCCTCACCTGCCCACCTATCAACTGCAAAGAAAATCCAACCACTCTCATAGAACCCCTTGGACAGATCAAATGGCTAGATGCCTTCATGACCAACCTGGAAAAAGTAATTGAAAAACATAAGGGAATCACTTGCAAATTTTAGAGTCTTAGACTTCTGTAGAGTAATATTTTCGATCATGGAAACTTGGATCCAAGATGTTACAAATATCAGTGGAAAAATTATCTTCAATCCATTCCTCCATGTGCAGTCTAAGTAGCAGTCCCATTACAGGGATGTTAAACTCTACACAGATCACTTTTAAAAATGGGCTCTTTTATCTGTAGCAACAAAAGAACTCCTTGTATCTGTGGAGACTCTACCATTATGTTAGGATGGATAATAGAAAAATCAACACTTGCAAAAATATTGTCTGTTACTTCCACAATTGCTATAGCAATACCCAAGCCAAGCACAGAAAAGTCTTAACACACTCCACAATTCAGCTGCAACTCATCACTGCCACTATAATTACAGGTGCCTGCATGCCTTCCTCCTCTCAGATCTGTGGATAAAAGCCTAGGGCTGAATTTGTATCTCAGCTTCACAGAAGCCAAAGGTAGTAGTCAATAAACAGAACTCTGTGTTTGACAGACAGGCTCTTGTAGAATACAGAGCTGAGCTGTTGCTCAAAAGATCCTCCAAAATCAAATTTTTAGGATTACAACAAAGGTAGAGTTGTTTTTATGTGCTTACTAAGTACAGGGACTTCATTTCATTGAAGACCTAGAGCAAACAGATAAGTAAGGTACTCTTATTTCTCAAATAAGAAGTGAGGCTCAAAACTTGAGCAACTTGTCCAAGGTTACACACTTCATAGGTGCTAGACTTGCCCCTGGAATCTCACTTTTTTCTGACCCATTTTCCATGTGTTTTCTAAGTTAGGTCTAATGGCTTCTGATGATAATACATTATCAATAACTGGTTGTGGTTCTCATAACTTAGAAAAAATTCTCAAACGATACAAGGTAATATTCAAAGGAAAATTCTGTACCTATATTATTTTAGAGGGAGATGAAGTGATTAAAATTTGGCATTCCACTGTGGCTATCTCTGTGTGGTGGCAAATCGGGAAATATTAAACTTAAAGGCAACCTAAATGGTTTAAGAAGAATGATAAGAGTGAATTCAACTATGATATATTGTTAAAAGCTTTTGTAAATGTTTCAATGTAATCCTAGAACAACAATAATATGATTTACAAAAAAGAATAAATAGAGGGGTAATATTTGGAGGGGCACAAGGTGGTAACATATAGAATCTCTACAGTGTTTGTGTTATAAAATGGAACTTAGATCACATAAACGCTATTAGAAAATGGGAATGATGTCCACAAATGACAAGGAAATTCACCTTCTGAACACATGTAAGTCACTTTCAGGCATTTTTTGCTTTAGTAACATTGAAACCACTTACTTCTCAAAAGTAGGCAGAGGTGCCGTCTTCCATTGATGGAGGCTCCTCTCAAATACAGAACCAGGAAAATAACCCATAATTTCTTCCTTCATAGATGACAGTATTGTTCTATCTTAAAGATTCCAGCCATATATTTCCATACCACTTTACTAAAGACTTCTGAAGTTTTAATGTGCCAAACTTTTAAAAGCAAAATTTCAAATTAATGGATCAAATAAATTTACTATTTAAAAGAATGCCTCTTGAAAAGAAAAAAAAAAAAACTGGGTAAACTCACCTAGCAAGAAGCCCTGAGGAATTACCCATTTCAAAATGTTAATTGTTATATAGAAGTGGCTTTTGAAGTTCAATTTAATTTCCTGAATGCCTCAAACAAGTCTATTTCCCTACGGAAAATAATGAAGCATCAGAGATGATAATGTGATTAGCAAGTAAGACATCTGGAATTTGCTTAGCAAATCAGAGAGCAAAGAGGAGAGACTTCTGTTCACACTGCTGCTTCCCCTCCCTTGCCCCATCACTCAGTAGCAGCACTGAGGAAACATTCCAAGAAGCAAGAAAGGAGGAGCAGGCCATACTCCAAAGACTCAGCCTAGAACACAGGTAGGAATTAAAAAGTTGTTCTTCCTTGCTCTAAAATTGATCATCCCTAGCCTATAATGGTAGAGTACCTCAGATATCTATATCATTCTGTATGTCCCCATGAAAAGTTTTGCCCTTGCTGTACTTTGAATACAAGATGTACTATGATGGCTAATCGTCAACTTGATTGGAATGAGAAATGCCTAGGAGATTACTAAAGCACACATGTGGGAGTGCCTCTGATGGTGTTTCCAGAGATAATTAGATCATCAGAGCTCTGACCTAATGAACGGATTAAACACTTGACTGATCTGTAATATGACAGTATTATCAGGAGGTGGTAACAGGTAAGAGATGAGGCCTAGATGTCTTGGCCTCTTCCTGTGTTCCCTTTCTTTGTGTCCTGTCAAACACGAAATAAAAATTTCCTCTGCCTCATACTCCTTCCACCATGGTGTCCTGACCAAGCACACAAGACCAAGCAATTATAAAACTAATACCAAAAATTGCTACCAGAAATAGGGTCATTCCTATAACTGAGCCTGACCATGTGGTTCTTGGGCCTTTGGAACTGGTTTTCAGGAGGAATTTGGAAGAGTTCAGAGGTGCAGGCTAGAGATGCCCTAGAATGATATAAGCAAAGCTTAATGGGCTATTCTGGTGGAGGCTAAGACCAGAATGCTAATAGGAATGTAGACAGTGATTGACTACATTCATGAGGTTTTATATAGGAACAAGGACTCCACTGGAACCTGGACTAGAAGTCATTCATTTTATGTTCTGGCAAAGAATCTGTCTACATTTTGTCTGTGTTCTGAAACTTTGTGGGAGACTGAATTTAAATGGGTGTGTGTTTGTGTGTGTGTGTGTGTTGCTAGGGATTAAACTGAACCCACAGCCTTATAGGCAAGTGTTCTACACTGAGCTAAATTCCCAGCCCTGAGAGATTAAGCTTAAAGGTGACACATTAATTAATTTGATGGAGGAAATTTCAAGACAGCACAGCATTCTGGCTGTGGCATTGTTATTGCTTTTAGCTAAGTTTACAGTGAGAAATAGAAGCAAGATTTGAAAAATGTGCACTCTAACCAGAAAAAAGAGAAAGTTGTGGACAAAGAGGGTATGGTTGTCAAAGAGACCAGTGCCATTAAAAAGAAGCCAAGCATTTTGGACTGAGACAATAAGAAAAATGTCTTGAGGGCTTCTCAGGAATTGATCAGATCCTACCCATTGCAGAGTCCAGGGTACAAAATTATAGACTCACTTGACTTTCCTTTGAGAGAAGAAAGCCTCCTGGAGTGCCCTGCTCACACAGAGCTACCTAGAAGGTTGTTTGCCTAGGATTTACTTCACCATACTCAGCTTCCCAGGCAGCAGATGCCACTCGATCCATGGTTCAAGGGTGCCCAGCTACTGTTTATGCTGGCCTCAGACCTGAGCATTGTCTACATGATGCTAGTTTTGCAGGCATGCAAAATGCAAGATCCTATAGATCATGGAGGTTTTCACCAAAATCATAAAGTAAGATCTGGGAGGCCAGACAATGTGTGGCAGAGGCACAGTCCTTGCAGGCTGACCCTGAGAGGGCAATGTGTGAAGCTGTGAGGGTAAAACTGAAGCTGCAGGGAAACCCCACCTGCCAGCAACATGGAACATCTGCAAGGCAAGTCGAAGGCAACAAGTGAAGTCAGCCCAGGAGAGAGGCCATATGGGTTGCAAATAGCAAGACCACAGGGGTGAGGCTTTCCAAGACTTCTGGGTTCCACAACCTACTACAACAGTGCATCCCAGCTGGTGGACATGCAGCTACAGAATTTAATGTTTTACCAACTGAGCTTCACTCTTGATTTGGTCCAATCCCTCTTTTCTTTGTTTGTATTATTCCCTTATGGAATGAGAATGTCTACTTTATGCTATGGTATTTTAAAAGTAAGTAACTTTATTGTGGTTCTGGGAGCTTTTCTTTCTTTTCTTTTCTTTTTTTTTTGATGGCTTGAAGCTAAGAACTTCTCTTGAGTCAGAAGAAGCTTTGTAGTTAAGACTTTGGGGATTCTCAGAAATGAGCAAAATACATTTTGCATCATGAGATGCACATGAGCTTTCAGGGTCCAAGGGTGGAATGTTACAGCTTAAATCTGAAATGCACCCCAGCACGCTGGTGTCATGTGTTGGCTGCTTGATCCCCAGATGATGGTGCAATTTTTTGGAGATGGCATAAGCTTCAGAAAGTGGGACCTACCTGAAGGAAGTATGTCAGTCAGGGGGAGGATTTATATCTTGCCCTGGCCCTCTCTTGCTTGCCTTTCTCTTTTTCCTGGCTACCGTGAGGTGAGCAGTCCTGCTCCACCATGCCCGTATACCATACCACAAAGTTCCACCTCACCACAGGCCCAGAAAGAGCTGAGATGCACTAAAACCTTTGAAACCATAAGTCAAAATCAATCTTGCTTACTTCGTACTCGCTTCTCTCAGGCATTTGTCACAGCTAAGAAAAGCCTGACTAACACATCCCTTTCTCCACAGATTGCAAGAATCTTCCACATTTCTTTCTTTCTTTCTTTTGTTTTTGTTTTTTTTTTTTTTTGATGGTTGGGGTCAAGGGTGGTACTAGGAATTAAACCCAGAGCCTCAGAAATGCTAGGCAAGCACACTACCACCTGGCCACACCTCTGCCTAGTGTTAAGGGAATCTTACTGGCACAAAAGACTGTGCAAGTCTTCTGTGGGGAGTCAACCACCTTGTAATAATAGCATAAGATTGGGAAGCATCTGGCATAAATGAACTTTAGCCAATTATAGAAATCAAGTCCCTGTGAAGTAAAATTAATTAAATAATTGATTATCTGATTGATTATGATAACATTTATTATACACTTACATACCAGACATTCAACTAGGTATTACTGTGTGCTATCTATTAATTCCAAGGATAACACAAAGTGGATATTATCATTTCCATTTTACAAATATGAAAACTAAAACTTAGAATGGTTCAACAGTATATTCCAAACATACAGCTCAAAAGCAGCTAGAATCAAGTTCAAATTTAGGTATGTCACAGTCTAAAATCCAAGATAAAGAGACCTTGTAATAGAGGAATTGAATAATAAATGATAAGTATCTATATAATGGAAAGTCAGATATTGTTAAAATTGTCACAGAAAGACAACTGATGCTAGAAAAATATTTATTATAAAGTTTTCAATAAAAACATTAACAAAATATAAACAGTAAGATCAAAGGATAGATATCAAAATGTGACATATGGTGAGATAAGAGTGATATTTATTTTTATAATTTTCTAGATATCTTCCATTTTCTATAATATGTATTACTTTTATAATCAGTGAAAATATTTTGTTTTGCCTTCATTTTTAAAAAGGTAATTAATAGAATAAAACAATAATGGCTGAATAGTATAATTATTGGAGGTTGCAGTTTTACTTTTACATTTCTTCATATTTTCCAAATGATCTACAAGGTATTACGTTCTAACTCACCCCCATGCACACACATGAAGTTTTCAACTGCACATGTTCCTAGAGTAGGGACTCGGTTCCCAGTCACTTGTGCACTAAGTGGGAAGTGTCCACCCTACAGTTGAGAAAGTGAATCAACAGAGCTCCATTTTAGACTGTGAGAACATACCCTGAGGATGCCAGAAAAGACAGCCTGAAGCAGCATGAATCCAGGCTATACCTTCCCTGAAATGCCCAAATCTAGATAGAGAAGGGAAAAGTGAACATCTATTTTGTTTTTGTTTTAGAAGGGGATCTGTGATATATGTCACTGAATCTAAATCCCAAATAATACTTTAACAAAATACTTAAAATAGTACTTATATTCTGTTAAAATATTATATATGATACATAAAAAAATAAATATATGAAATACAGAAGAGAAACAGAATGGCATCACTATGATAAGACAAGAGACCCAGCTGAGAACTTTGACAAAGGCAGTAGAGAAAAAAGAGCACAAACAGCTCAGTGATCCTAATCTGATATCAAAAATGGAATTTCTCAGTGAAGTCTCAGTAGATCACAAGTCTTACAGACAGATGCAAACAACAGGCTTTAGAATCCTTCATTGTGGAAGCAGCCAGATGCCTCCCTTCATGACTGAATAATCATTTACATATTGCTGTGCTTACTTGTCACATTGTTTTGAAATTTTCTTTTATACGGGTACTTATACCTATAGGATATGAAGTCCTTGATGCAGAGACAAGTTCATTTTACTTTCAAATTCTTACAGTATAAATGTCCAGCCCAGGGTCCTGGCACATAGTAAGCAGCTAAACATTAAATGAATGCATGAAAGAATGAAAAATTTAAAAATAAGGTGAATTACTGATTGTTTGAACATGCCAGACATAAAAATATTATAGGTGTATGTATCTAACAGTATAAATTTGAAATATTAGCTATTAACCATTTCCAAGTATAAAATATATTGATAAATTACACTAAAACAAATGTGAATTACTTAAAATAAATGAGAGTAAGATGATTATTTGAGCCTCCTTTTTGGAGGATGTTGGAAGGGAAAGGTCCCACAACCATAAAATCATCTGTAAAATTATTTATAAAATAACACCTGTTTAAGATCGCTTTGGGCCATAAGGCTCATTATATGAGTGTGAATATTCTAAATGCTTAGGTTTTAGGTAACAACAATTTTTTAATTTAAAAAAATTAAAATTAAATATATAGCCCAAATTTCTTCCTTATTATGGAGAGGAACGTGTTTCCTCTCAGTTCAATGAGTGTTCTGGGCTCTTTCCTCTGATTTCTATCCCAGGTGTTGAGACTTCTGACAGGGGCTTTCTCTGTGTCTCCTGTGGGCTGTGTGGCAATGAATGTTGCCTCTCTCTATCAGACAGCTTTGGAAACAGGTCATGCTAAGGGGAGGTCACATAGGAGAGAGGGAGGATAAAAGAAGGAAGTTAAGAAGGTGAATGTGGTTGATGTACTCTCTAAGCAAGAATGAATATAAAATTTTAAATCTGTTGAAATCACTGTAAGAAGGGGACTAAGGTAGAAAGAAGAAAAATAAAGGAGATGAACCAACTTTTATTATAATACATACATACATACATGGAAACATCACAAGGAAACTACCTGTATAGCTATCTTAAACAAACAAAAATTTCATTTTATTTTTTCTTTCATAAAATTGCAGACAGGAGGGCGGAACTGGTTTTGTCTGGGGAATTGGTACCAGTAGGAAGATGTGGAGAAAGGATGTAAGAGGGTGAATATAGTACAAATACTGTATACACATGTATATAACTGGAAAAATTATACCTGTTGATGTTCCAGGAATGAGGGGAGGGGGGGAAAGGAGAATGATGGAGGGGATGAGTTCAAGTATGATATATTTGATATATTGTAAGAACTTTTGCAAATGCCACAATGTCCCCCACCCAGCACAACAATAAAAAAAATTAAATGCCTAGGTTTAAAAACTCAGTCAGCCATTCAGTGGTATGCTGAAAACCCAACATTGTGTGTTCTATAAAGAATGATTAAATATCCAAGCCTCACAATTATTGACACAATTTATTCATTATTTAGCATAATCTAGTCATAACTATCAACCACAAATTCCAAAAGCTAATGTATATGCCTATTATAAATACAGAAAGTACAGTTAAAAGTCAAAAAATCCCACAGGATTATATAATTTAGTGATTTATTCTTATCTTGCCTGAGAGTTTTATTTTGCCTCTTTTAAATACATTTAGTTAGCTATTTTATAAAATAAATAAATAAAGGAAATAAGAACTACCTCATAGAACTATCCAGTTTGTCATAAATTATTTAGCAATAAATTTAACTGAGGAAATGAAAGATCTGTACACTGAAAACTATAAGCACTAAGGAAAGAAATTGAAGAAGATAAAATAAAAAGAAAGATATTCCATGTTTATGGAAAAGTGAAACATCTATACCACAGAATATTCATCTTCAAAAACTTAGAATTTAAATTATACAAAGTCCTTCCCTTCTGATGTACAACAAAGTTTGAGAACCATTGATCAAATCAATTTTTCTAGTCAATGCTTGAAATTATTTGGCAGCACGAGTGTCTAATACTGGCCTTTTGGAGATAAGGAAACTTGATTTAGATTTTAAAATATAGTTGAATTGAATAACAGTATATGGAAAAGAAATGGATAGAAAAGATACAAAAGACCAAGGAAACAATGCAAATAAAAAATTAGAAACTACACTTAAACTTAAAATAGGAAACCATTTTTCACCCAGTGTTTATTCTGTTCCCACTTTAGATTAACATAAAACTCATGAAAATGTCTGGCCTCCAACCCACATATTTGCAAATTACCTAAGTATTCAAAGCCTGAATATCATCAACAGCCAGGAATTTTTCTTCTCGTAAATTTCACATTCTAAATTTTTTCATTAAAACTTATTTTCCAAATATAAAATTGAATCATATGTAGAATATATCTTTTCAAATGGTCATCTGAAGTCTCTGATATGGTGCTACTGGTTGTAAGGACAGGAGATCCTCATCTCTCATTTGCTTATTATTTTTGCTGTGTTTTCCTGCTTATTTTTGGAATATTTAATAATAACAATTAAGGTCTTAATATTAAGAAAAGAAGAAAGTATGGACTTGCTCATCCACAAAATAGCTCCATAAAAAGTAAGTACATTGGTCAGGAAACCCTTTTCAATTTCTTTATACTAGCTTCCAGTGCACTCCAAGAAAACCTATTCAAGAATAACTTAGAGAAGCAGATTACTAATGTTTTTGCACAGTTGAAGTTGAACAATAATTTCACAAGTGATAATAAATGTTTTTTTGTTCCACACATACAAAATAAAATACAATTTCAATTCCAAAAGATCTTTTCTTCCAATAAACTTAGAGCTCTGTACATTTTCTTATTAGTTCCAAAATGTCCTTGAAAGATTAACAGATAGCAAGTAGTACTCAGTCTTCAAAAAACAACAAGGTCCAGTGAGATTTAATTATTTTTCCTAATTTATCACTATAACATGACAAAGTCAAGAGTGAAATCCATAACTCAGTTCAAAGCCTGAGATCCTGAGCTCACGTGCAATTAGAAAATATTACTAACAACCCACTGTACTGAAATTGTTTTGAATTTTAATTTAATTTTAAATACTGGGTCTGGTGCAGTGGCTCACATTTGTAAGCCCAGTTATTTGGGAGCAGAGAGAGGTGGATCATAGTTTGAGGCCTTAGCAAGACTTTATCTCAAAAAAACAAGCTGGGCATAGTGGTGGGTGCCTGTTATCCCAGCTATTTGGGAGGCAGAGGGTAGTATGATATTGTTGAAAGACTACCCCAGGCAAAAACTCAAGACCCTCCTGAAAAATAACTAGAATAAAAAAGGGCTTGAGGCAAGATTCAAATGGTAGAGCACAAGGCCCTCAGTTAAATCCCTAGTACTACCCAAATTTTTTTTAACTATAACAAATTTTGTTATACAATACAAAGTTATATGTATAATAATTTGTATAGTTATTAACTATATATACAAATATATGTATTAAGTTTCAGGCAATAGAGCTCCCTTGGAAATAGACATAAAACCCTGAGAGTTCCCTGGAAACAATTTATTATATCCCTGTCAGAAGCAAACAATATTTTTACATTGTCTTGTGATGCATTTTCCTTGATATTAACTGACATGCTTCTGTGGTTAATCATTTGATGTGGCCATATGCTAATAAGACATGCCTTTATTTCCTTTCAAGTTTTTCTTAAGAATTATCTGTCTGTTGCTTAATTTTATGTGTCAACTGGCTGGGACCATGGGTGCCCAGGCATTTAGTTAAACATTCTGAATTTGTCTGTGATGGTGCTTCTGGATGAGCTTAGCATTTGAGTCATAAACTGAGGAAAGCAGATTGTCCTCTGTTTCTCTGGAACCATGACTAGTACAGTCTGTAAACTCAAAACAAGAACATCTTTTAGGGGTTGTTATGGTTTGAACTCAGGGCTTCACACATGCCACTGAGCTATGCCCTGCAGCCACCAAGAATTTCTTAAAATGTTTCAGTGACCAAGAACAAGAATGGGCCCTTTGCTTCCATCCCAGTAATACAGAGAAAAGAGATCTCTACAAAAATCACTTGACTGCTTATTGCAAGCCAACTCAAGCCCACCCTCTCACTTTCAGTGGCTCGATAGGAGTTACACACAAGAGTCCAAGCTGTGTAACCTAAATATTAAAGCTCTACAAAAATTGAGGTCTTATCCATGTCCCCACCGAGCTGGTCCATTAGCACTCCCAAAGCTCACCTTCTTTTTTTTTTTAATTTTTATTTTATTCATACATGCATACAATGTTTGGGTCATTTCTCCCCCTTTCCCCCCGCCCCCTCCCTTACCCCTCCTTTCCTCTCTTAGCCCCCCTTACCCCTCGCTATCCAGCAGAAACTATTTTATCCTTATCTCTAATTTTGTTGAAGAGAGAGTATAAGCAATAATAGGAAGGACCAAGGGTTTTTACTAGTTGAGATAAGGATAGCTATACAGGAAGTTGACTCGAATTGATTTCCTGTGCAGGTGTGTTACCTTCTAGGTTAATTGTTCTTGAACTAACCTTTTCTCTAGTTCTTGGTCCCCTTCTCCTATTGGCCTCAGTTGCTTTAAAGTATCTGCTTTAGCTTCTCTGCATTGAGGGCAACAAATGCTATTTAGTTTTTTAGGTGTCTTACCTATCCTCATACCTCCCTTGTGTGCTCTCGCTTTATCATGTGATCAAAGTCCAATTCACTTGTGTTTGCCCTTGATCTAATGTCCGTATATGAGAAAGCTCACCTTCTTAATTTATCCCTAAATACTTTTTCTTGTGCTAGGTCTTTTAACAATGGTATATATTCCCATCTCCTTTACTATCATACAGATTTTTTAAGGTCCAGCAAGAGTTCTATCTCTCCTATAATAATTTAAGCTCATAAGAATCTTCTTTAAAGAAATATTGCATATGTTTTTCTATATCAAACAATTGGTAATTAGTATTATATAGCGTTTTCTCATTAATTGAAGTACAAATTTCTTGAGGTCAGAAGCTGGGTCTTAGATTCTATTTTCTAAATGCCTAATACTATTTGCTTAATAACTGAATGTGAAAAAGCTTTGGACACTGGGAAAAGAAGGTCCTAAACTGTCATAGGGGAGAAATATGGAAAAAACTGTAGAAGGAAAAAAAGAAGATAATCTATGACATAAAGGTGGGGGAACAAAGCAGACAAATATCTAGGAGAGAAACCAAAACCTTGTCTGGCGGTAAGGGTACACATGTTTTGATCTAAAATCTGAGACTGAAAGAAGTGACTCAGAACAAACTATTTAGCTGCACTTGGGAATTCATCTCTAAACTTAGGATACTAAACTTGATCTCTGAAGTTCCCTTTGATCCAGACAATTTAGAGGACTACAGCTTTCATTCACCTTGAGAGTTCCCACTTTATTTTTTCTGGGGAAGAAGGGACTCAAGTGCAATATGAGCTATGATGCACAGAATGCAGAAGTGTCAGTAAGTAAAAAGAAAGGCAAAATCAAAAAGATAACATAGCATAGACCAACCATCTGTAAATATACTGAAAATATACTGGAACTTCACAAGCAGAAAATTTCTTTCATATATTTTATTTATTTGATCATTTCAGACAACCAATATTCCTAGTGTGACAGGTCAAGAACTTAGAATGAGAGTGAGTTAGAGTTAGAAATGAAAGGTATAGGCAACATCTTCTGAATACTCACTTTAGTTCAATGATAAAAAATTAGCTGACTGATTTTTTAAAAAAGGTGAAAGCATTAAAGATCCTTTTGATTTGGTGGAAATATGTCAATGTAAGAATATTATTGGCATCTTATTTTAAAAAACCACATCTGCTCAACGATTTGGACTAATACAAGCAAAAAGATCAATTCACAAAGCATTGAAATGTCTGTCAGTAAACCTACAAAAGTCTGTGTATCAAACGTCACTTAACTTCTCTTTTCTCAGACCAAAAATCGTATGTTCTCCCTCATATGTGGACATTAGATCAAGGGCAAACACAACAATTGGATTGGACTTTGAGCACATGATAAAAGCGAGAGCACACAAGGGAGGGGTGAGGATAGGTAAGACACCTAAAAAACTAGATAGCATTTGTTGCCTTTAATGCAGAGAAACTAAAGCAGATACCTTAAAGCAACTGAGGCCAATAGGAAAAGGGGACCAGGAACTAGAGAAAAGGTGAGATCAAAAAGAATTAACATAGAAGGTAACACACACACAGGAAATTAATGTGAGTCAACTCCCTATATAGCTATCCTTAGCTCAACTAGCAAAAACCCTTGTTCCTTCCTATTATGGCTTCTACTCTCTCTACAACAAAATTAGAGATAAGGGCAAAATAGTTTCTGCTGGGTATCGAGGAGGCGGGGGGGGGGAGAAGGAGGGGGCAGAGTGGGTGGTAAGGGAGGGGGTGGGGGCAGGGGGGAGAAATGACCCAAGACTTGTATGCACATATGAATAATAAAATAAAATAAAAACTTCTCTTTTCTCAGCTTTCCATTCACATCATAGCTAACCAGTCAACACTCCCTTAGGCACCTAGTATTCTCTTTTGTATTATCTGTCGCACACAGAATCAATTGCTCTAACTCATCCTAACTCTGTAGGTTTGGGACTATGGACTTTCTCTTCTAGAATATTCTTGTCTTAAAACAAGGTCATGGGAGACAGAAAGTGCTTAACTGGAAAGAAAGACCAATAGAATTATATGTATCAGTAGGGAAAATATCTGAAAGATACAACTCCCCAGATTCTTTCTGATCTTCACACATGACCCTCCTGTCTAGTGACCTGGCTCTCTGCAAAATACAGAAGAGAATAAGTTTTTAATTAAGGAAATAAGGGGTTTAAACCTAAGTACTAAATGTCATATTGGGATGCTGCTGTCTTTGTATAGGAGCCTCAAAGCCCAAATGTAAAACTAAAGTGAAAAACAAAAAATCCTATAGAAAGGTTTTCAGCATCCTCTCCAACCTCCCATTCCCATTATCACAATTAATTTTATCAGATTAGGTAATTATCAGTTTGAAAACACAAAAATATCAAATGTTTGGCCATATGGGTGTGAGGCAAGAGGCAAATAAGCATTACCTGTTTATGGATCAGTGAGAGGTGAGCAAAGAATGTGAGCCTTAGAGAACTGATACCTGTGGGGTATAGGCTGGAGGGTGAAACAGGTGACTTTGGGGCCACATTCCATCTGCTAAATGCTTTTGGTTTGTCCAACTCAGATTTTTAAAACACTTCAAAATTGTGTACAATTAAATTGTTGGATACTTTCATAGGAAAAACTGAGTTTTACATTTGTCGGGAAATATCTAAGAAAATGGCAACTTTGAGTTGACGATCCCATATGACTGGAGTTAGGCAGAGTAGGCAGAGTTAATAGCCTCACAACAGACTGAGGCTTGACTTTTACCTTGGAACTGCCCATACCTGAGTGTTTAAAACAAAAATCATGGAATTGCCCCCATGTTTTGTTGGGACAGTGAGAAAAATGAACTCAAATGCACTAAAGTATTATAACCTGATTGTAAAAGTTTCCATCAGAAAAAAAAAAATCAAGATTACAAAACAACACTCAATACACCAATACCTATTAGTGCATTGGAAACCGCAGAACAAAAACATCCCTTTACTATTTCTTCAGTTTCTCTTCTACAAGCTGTTTGTAAGAAAAAATTACCAATGTTAAAACTTTCAAAGAAAAGTTGCAACTGTCTTTTTTCAGTTATAGAAAAGAAAGGATTCATCGTGGACACTAACTCTCTACACACTGCATTTGCCCAAAGAACTTAAAACACCTTTTGCTTTCGAAATGAGGGAGAACTATAATTCCACTTATTAAGTCAGCTCTTAAAAATATTTCTTTATTGAAACTTGGTCCTAAACCTAGGTTCAGAGTACATGATGAAGGCCTAAAGAAGGCTTATTTAACCTACATTAAATCTTGATAATTCATTAATGAGTCTTTTAAAGGGATAATTTTAATTCCCCAATCTTCTGCCATAAAGACTATATAGTGCTAATCTGCCTTGCCCTTTCAATTAAACTTGTTAAGGCCGTTCTATTTAGTCAGCACCCTGAATGGGCCATTAAAATTCTTGTTCGGTAAGAGTTGTGTTCAGTCAGTGCTCTGTTGTTTTAAATTCCATTAAATCCAAATGGTCTTTATCACCCCATGACCACTGTGACTTCAATCAGCCAATTTAATTACCTTACAAAATTGTCAGCAGAAGCAGCAAAGAAAAACAGGAAGCCCTATGACGTTATCAGATTGAAATCTTCCTCTTCAGTGTTTAATCTAAACTAGTCAATAAGGATGATGTACACCTACTTCCTTTCCCTTTCAGGGGCTTTTGACCTTCCCTTTCATGCTAAGATTTAGGGTCCAGACAGATTCATTTGGAGCCCTTCTAATACTTTGATAAGTGGACTACAAATTGAAAACCATTAGAAGATAAAGCTTCACCACCCAAATGTAAAACAATCAACACTTGCATTTCAATATACCATACCATGCTACTCAAAAGATCTCCTAGGTACCTCAATTACTATGCACTCAGTAGATTTATGATTTAAATATATTGCACTTGAAAGTCAAACACAACGTTCTGTACAATGGGGCATGGAAATATATGTAATCAAGGCTATAGTAACACAGTAAAATCCTAAAAACAGAAGGAAGTGTTTTTCCATGAGAATGTTTAATTTCTACCCCTCAAAAGGGCAAAGCATTTGCTTTATCAAAAATTATGATAAGCAAATGGCATAAAAGATTATGTCATATCACAGACAACACTTTATTTTACAATGAATAGACATGAACAGGCTCTGATAATCAATGGTTCGTCCTAGTGGTCCATGGTATTTTCTTCCTTTGTGTGAAAGTAATTCACATTAACTTTCCTGTGCTGGGTAAATGTTGAAACAGTGTCATTTGAGAATTCACAGAATGAACACACTACAATGATCACTTGCATTAAACCAAAAAGAAAAACTTGCCTGTAAAAATGTCCACTACATATAAACCTTTGTTCGCTGTTGAAAGGCAGCCTCACAAAGCTAGAAAACGTGTTGGGTTTCATGTGCTGGGTGTAAGGAGTGCTATTTCTAGAAAGGAAAAGATCATTTTTCAAAGTCGGTTTCTGAAATGATTGTGCCTCCGTTGATGGATCACATCAAGTTATTCTTTGAAGCTTTAAGAGTAAGCGAGAACTTATGAGAAAAACGTAATTTTTAAAAAGTGTGCCCATAGTGTTGGCGATTCTTGGAAAGATTTCCCTCTCTTGCTTTCCAGAGCTCAGCTGAGCAGGTGTTCTGGTTTTATCTGTTGCAGACAGTAGCCGCTATCACTCCCCCATCCCCGCCTCCCAAGAGTCAGATTTCTTGCTTCCAGATGTAAGGCCACTCCTCCCTCCCTCCCACTTTACCTCCCAAAGGAAGAAGAATCTTTTTCAAAGAACTTGTGGAGAGTGGCCGCTTACAAGCTCAGTCAATTCATTCGCGTTCCTCGATGGTACAGTTCATTTGGTACCAATTATTCTATCTGGGAGAACATGGGATGCCCAGAAATGTAAGGGAGTTTCCCTAAGAACCTTCCGGTTCCCTCTCATGTGGTGGGTTTTATCTGTAGGCCGCCCCTGACTGAGCTGGCTGGGTGCCTTCACCTTGGGCTTGGGCACAGGAAGGTGACTGCGCATCATGCGTTGTAGGGGTGGCTAGTGTGCAGTGCCATCGAGACCGGAGCTCCTTCTAGGAGGGAAGACTTAACACAGAAAGATTTTAATAAAGCTGCTCCACCGCCTTGCTGACCAAAACAGTTCGAAACGCTAAAAGGTATGTGGTGATCTATCACACCCTCGCGGTCCTAGGAAAGGACTATCTTGCAGAAGCTCCAAGAGTTTGAGAAGAAGTTTGTGTTGACATCTTTGCTCCTGACGTCCTAAATTTCAATTCAAGTAAAGAACTGACCCCATGAATCTGACCCCAAAGATATGCCAAAGACCAGAGACTGACAATGAGAGGCACGCAGATCACTTGCGCTTCCCCAGGGACAGGGCAATGAGCAAACCAGCAAGCCAGAAGAGAAGGACGGGCTAAAGAAACAAAAGAAGAAATGTTTAAAGCCGAGCTGCTGCACTTGGTCTGGAAGACTGGAATGAGGGCCACACCCCCGCGGACGGAAGGATTTGGCCCTCGGCCTCTCCCGCAGCATCTTGGCCTGCTACGCAGCTGCGGAAAAACAAAGGTGCCTCATTTACATCGCGCCGGGGCTCCGGGACGCGCCGCTCCTAGAGTGCGAGGGCTCGGAAAGGCCTCCCTGGGGAAGTCATCGACTCAGCTCCCAGAAAAGCCTATCTGAAAAAGTCTGACTTGGCCTGGGGAGGTAAACTGACTTTCTACGATGCACCTTACCTCCTTGAAAATATGTCGGCACCGGGAGGAGCCAAGTTGTGCTAACTCAGTATCGATGGCAGGTACCCAAGACGAAATGCCCATCCCTCTGCCGGCCAGGAGGTGACACTTGGCTAACCCCGAAGTCTCGTTCCCCAGTACCCTAGGCTGCCTTAAAGCTTGGGACAGCGTTCTGGGTTCAGCCCTCGGAAGACGTTTGCCGAGCTGCTACTGAAAGAGCAGACCCGGATGCGCAGCCTGGAAGGGGACATGCCTGGAGCGGGACGGAGGCGCCCTTGGGTGCGACTGGAAAGTTTTCTTGGACCCTATAGGGGAGTCACTGTGACCAAGTGTGAGGCGTGAGGCCTGGCAAGAGCTCAATTGAGCTCAATTGAGAGAGAGAGACAGAGAGAGAGAAAGAGAGAGAGAGAAAGCAGAGGAAGAACTAAAGGGGGAGAGCGAAGGAAGTGAGGGAGAAAGGTTGCGCTGGCTGAAGATGGGCGGGGAAAAGAAGGGACGCGACCTGGGTCAGCACCCTGAACTGGGGGCTTCTCCTGGATCCACAGAGGAGGACGGGTCGAGTCTCAGTTCAATTGGGAGCCCGAGGAAAGACAGCACGGACCTCATGATGGTGGATTTCTACCATGTGTCGAGAAGGGGGGCTGGGATGGCAGCCCCGCAGGGCTTCGCGGTTGCCATAGCGCCGCGGCGGAAGCGCCCGGGGCTGGCGGCTCCAGCCTCTCCCCTGATGGAGGATGCTAGGCCACTCAACGCAGCCTTTCCTGGGAGGCGGCGGGTTTCACCAGCACTCGGTTGTCCGCCGCCAAAGGCCAGCTGCACTACTAGCGACTCTAACCTTTTCCCTTCCAAGGCACGGGCCCAGGGATGAGGCAGTGGTTCAACTTCAGAGTCCAAGTTGAAAATAAACATTCTCAAGAATGGCTTATACGCGCCTACCACCCAACCATCCAATCCACTCAGAACATGTTAACCCCAGATGAAAATAAAACTCCCACCATGGCATCAAAATAGTCCCAACAGGGAAATGTTCCAGTGATTACAGTTCTACACCGTCCTTACCCACAACTCCGGTCAGCTATCAGAGAAAATGGATCTCCACGTGGAAGATGTTTGAAGCTAATGTACAAAATAAGAAGTTATCTAGAAACTGGGCTCTTGGTTTTATGGAATCAAGGGACTGGTATGGTGGTCCTTGTCTTGTTCCCTATCTTTTAAGGACAATCTTAAAAGTAGGAATTGGTCTAGGAAAAGGTTCTTTTGTACGTGTGTCAGCTCTTTGGGAAAGCTGCTACATTCCGCTACAGTTGCCAAGATTTTTCATAAGAAGATATGAAACGATCAGCGAATGTAACAATCTAATGATTCAGCAAATAAAGTGCTGCAAGACCAGAGCAGCAATAATTAAATCTTTAGAGTATTGGTGGCAGTTTCCAGCCCAAAATCTTCATTTTTTTCCACCTACTCCACAAACACACTTACCAATGCACACTCATTCACAAATACCCATCAGAAAATACCTCACATAAATGTGTAATACCCAAAATATGGCCCCAAGTAGCATATTGTAGCACTCTCCATGCTTGAAATTGAACTGCTGAAAACACACACACTTTCCAGTAATATGTGGATCTGTTTTAATCCTGTCCAAAGAAACAAGCATTCCTGTGGATGCTCGTTGCTAACAGCAACATGCTGAAGTACAATCTAAAGACATGAAGAAAGCAGGGAAATACTCCAGCAGGAATCTAGCTATAACCTATTGTCTCTTGTTATTACCAGTGTTTTTGGTTCCTGGTGTCTTATTGTGTGAATGTTGGGGCGGGGGGGGGGGAGGACAGCTGAGGTTCCCATTTAATATATGTGAAATCATCTCTGTCTTGTTTCCCAGAGCCTGGGAAAGACAGTGAATTTTATCATTGGAGAAGAAACACATGGAGATACAGAAAGAAGATGCTGTTGGTGTCAACAGAAGATGCAAGCACTCATTCTCTGCTTTAAATTGGACTGAATAACTTAATGCATCTGCTTTTATCTCAGAGACATGTGCTCAGGGTTATGTGGTTTCCTGCCCTCTTTGCTCTAAATCCACTTGAACTGACCAAAGAGCTGCCTATAGTGCGAGATTTACTCTGTTGGGTTTCTCCTCCTCCACTCCTACCTACTTTAGGGAACTTTCCCTGACTAGTTCTGCTGTTACTAAAATTCCATTGGCCACAGAGAGCAGGCTAAGTGTTTCCTATGCTTCATTTCCCCCAAGTAAACCTCCCGACCATGGATTCTACAGGATTCCCACGTTTAGATTTTCCTTCAAGCTCCAAAGAAACCCGGGGTCTTATGGAATCAATAAATTCTCCTGAAATTGAACTATCTCGGGTCTTTCATCATGTGAAATAGACACAGACTAAACACCATACACTCAACTCCCCTCCCCCCTCAGCCCTCAGTTACTGCCTTTCATCATTTATTAGTACAAGATTCTCAGAGAAAAAGCAGCGAAGGGGGACAGGGGGGTGGCTTAGCAAGTTAAAAGAAAAAACAAAGAAGTATCCTGTCTTATCGTGACGCTATTTCGCTCTCAGTGACCAGCATCTTCCCCTTATTAAGTAAAGCCTTGAAGTTTACAATTTTTTAAAGCGTTGCATACCAGTAAGGACACCAAGGATGGAAAGGGGGATTAAATTAATCAATAAGTCTCTCCGACAAAAGAAATCAAAGGGGCTAGCGCCTCTCCTTTGCACATGAGAACTTGCCTTGGTCCGGCGGAAGCGGACAGAGGCAACTCGCCCAAGAGTTAGCAGATATTAACTCATCAGCTGCACAAACTAAGAGGCTTGCAGCCTTAGCGCTCACTTTCGCTCCAACCGCACAGCCCTCCAAGCCCGGAAGGCTCTGGGGGAGCCCGGCGGTTGTGGCTCTGGCCATGCCCCCGGCGTCATCACCATCTCTGTGGCTGGCTACTAAGGTGGCGAGATATTGCATTGACCACTACCACACACCGGCACTCCCTCCATCCTGCCGCGGCAAAAATAATAAAATGCAACTAAAAGAAAGAAAGAAGAAAATAAATGAAAGCGCAGAGGGTGTTCTTTAAAGCCCAGAAGGGAACAGAGCCTCGAACAGGTCGGAATGCGCCGAGCCCACCGCCAAGGCAGAGCGAACCTGCCTGTTTACATCCGGCTGCCTCGGGAGTCCGGTACCCAGGAAATGGGGAGAGAAGGAGAAATCTTACCAAATCTTAATACATGTGTGGTTCCTTGAGAATATCCAATCCACAGTAAACACAGCAGGAGTTTAATGGAGCGCCTGAAGACTAGATTACTTAGAATCGGGGAAATAATCTTCATGGTGTTTCTGTGCCTACACGCGCGGCACCCACTTCTCCGATTTAGCGTTAGGCTCCTGGTTTGGGCAAGAATGAGGATGCGTCGAGTAGTGGCCGCAGACGCGATCACGGCATGGTCACAGACAGAGGAAGGAGTCTCCGCTTCCCAAACCCATTAGCAATCGCTGCATGTTCTTCACTCACTGCGCCAAGGAGCAACCTTCCACTGCAAGGGATGGTAGCACATCCATGTTAGTCGGAGAGCATCCGGGAGAAATCCAGCACGCACACCCACAATGTCCGGCCGCGCGAGCCTGGGGGAGCAACAGAGGAGGAAAATCAGTAGGAAATCCAGGCTTGGAGACTGACGAGGTGTCGATAGCGAGCCACAGTCCCAGCACAAAAGGAAGCTTGGCTGGCAAAGGTTTTGCCAGGCCCTATTCTACTGCACTGCTGCACAGCTTCTGACGTGAAGCCAAGATTAAGTGAGAAAAATTGAGATAGCTGCTCGCCTCTTTAAGGCGCCCTGCCAGTGAGCTTCCCAATATCTATTATGCAACCAATCTGATAGCCTGCTTTGAGTTGCAAAAAAAGAAGTCGGATTTATTTAAGTGGTGAAAATTGCTTTGATTTTCAATGAGACTCTGCTAAGAGAGTGGTGTATGCAAGCAGGCTTCTTACAATCAATTGATGAATTTTAATAAATGACTAGCTATGTCAAAGTCACTTTGCCTAGGAATTGTAAAAGAGGAGATGCTCTAAGAAGAATTTACTGTAAATCTAACTTGCCATTCACTTGAAAGAGTATTACCTATACTTTTTAATATTTTTTGACTAAGAATCCATGAATACAGAATGGAATGCAACCGGAGAGGTGAACTTATTCTTTAAAAACTTGATCAGAGCGTTCCTTGATTACTACCCAGGAGTAAAGAGAAATTGTACAAGTGGACTTTTAGGAAAGAAATATTTAATTAAAATGAAGGAATAGTTCCATACCCATTTCAGCATATGTAAAGATAAAAGGCAATGGTGTTTGAATTGGTGCAGCAAACTCTAAATGCTTTTATGCCCAAATGACTTTTTTTTAAGTTTTTCTTTAAAAGATGAAATAAGGGTTCATAGCTTGAGCAACATTAAGTATCATAGCTTTGTCTAAAAATGTCATCATTTGCTGGTTTTCAGATGAGTCTAGAGTCCCTTCTCTGGACTTTCATAAGTCGCAATGTATTCAAGGGGAAAAAGTTAGAATTATATTTTTATTTTTAACATAAAATACATTTATAGCGTTGAAATACGTAACGTAGGTTAAATTTTTCAAAAACCCCCACTAGTAGCATTACTTATATTAGTAAGCACAATAACATGCACAGCAACAAATATGTCACTGTTAACATTTTTAACTGATTATTCAGCATAAAATGCATCCTATTGGGCTTGTATTTTACAATTAATTTTTTCATAACCCACTAACAGAGCATGGGTTAAACTACATGAAAAATTATAAGACTATATTCTATTTGAAGACCATCCAATTTTAAAATAGAGAGTGGTATCAGTACTTGTTATGCTTCTTCCAAATAGCAAAGGAACACTGTAATACCATCATAGTGATTTTTTAATCTATATTTTCTTAAGATAATATAAAAAGCTGATTTGAAAAACTCTACATTTTGCAAAGGCATCAGGTAACATTGATGTTTTTAAGATGGAGGCAGAACTGCAGTGTCAAAAATAAGTATCATGAATGGCTAGTTCTGCAGTCTACCAGGCAATTCAAACAAATAATTCAACTATTTGAGCACTTTAAAAAGAACATCAAGTGCTGAAAATAAGGGTATCTAGCGACTCCTTCAGTCCATGTTTAAAATATCTCTTGCAAAACATGTAGAGCCCAACATGTTCTGTCTTGTATTTGCTGTCTCACTTATTTTATTTCTATTTGTTCATTTTCATTTTGCTCCTAGCAGAGATAATAATGACTGCCAGGACAAAAATAAATATTCTTAAATTTTTCATCTGCAAATATAATTGATATGTAATACCTGAAAATAGCATGTTCTGTTGTAGCTAATCAAAACACTGTGATTTTTTTCAGTGTAGCTGGCATTTAGTGGAACCTGAGAAAACAAAATGTACTGTATCTCCTTGTTTATGTATTATATTAACATAATGGCATTTCTCATAACAGATTTAATGTGTCTACTTAAAGGTAGCATTCTCAACTATTTATTTTGTGTGAGGTCATTTGTTGGCTGTCTAGTTGTAAAAGTAAAAAATGAAGCTTCCAGATTCACAAAGTTCATATAAAATACACAGGGAAAAAAAAGTCTAGCATAAATTTTCTCACTACTAATTGGTCCCAAAAGAACCAGTTTTGCACATATGCTAAATTAGGTTCATTTACATCCATCAACTAAGTTGAAAAGCTTTAACAGAGCAGACATCAACTCCACCTGTCCAATTGAACTTCTGCAAGACTAGAGACAACCTTTCTTCAGGACCGCGGACAGCAATCCAGGCATCTATTTATTCTAGAGTTGTCATTGAAAGTAGTACAAATGGGTAATATGCCATTTCAACTGATAATGTACATTGTCATTTCTATTACACAGAGTCAAGTAATTTGAGTTATTACAGACACATTGTCAAGAGGACAATTTTGTAAACTGTGTTGAGTGTATTTTTCAGTGTAATGGCTAGAATTACTTAACATACCTAGAGTGTTCTAATAAGTGATGATCCCTTTCCAGAGCACAGTACTACAAAAGCCACTTTACATTCACTGTGAGATCCCTTGCGAGCAATAAACTACTCATTTCTCAGTACAAAAAAATTGACTGAAAGATTACAAAGAATTCAGGTTACTGAAACATGTTGTCAATATTCAGTGGCTAAAGACATTTTTAAAATGTACAATTAGTTACCACTTTCAACTCTCCACCTCCAGATTTCCATCTGTTGTGCGGGTAATCAGATTAATTGCCACTCTTTCTCATTAAACTTCACTCATTTCCCAAACAACAACAACAAAGCTCACTAAATTTACCTCCCCAATACAAGAAAAAGATTTGATGGTACAGAAGATACCTCACCATATGGCTATTTGAAGTTATTACACATTTCTCTCCAATAATGACACCATCATCATAGTTCTGAGGGTATCTGAAGGATTAGTAGCCATTATACAGTATTTCACTGACTATATTTAACTCTTTTAAAATTGTGTAAGTTCTATAATTTGCTTCTTTCTTAATAAAAAAGAAAAACACTGCAATTAGATGTCAGTTGGTCATTTATATGTAGTAATAGTGAGATTTGTGTACTTTATTCTATGGTCTCATTTGCTTTATTGTCATTTTAACCACATGGCAACCTTAATTTATAGGAGCTAAAGCTCTGTAGGTTCCAAGGTCAAAGCAGAGATGAAAAATTACAAACACACACATACATGCACACATGCAGAGAGCAGCTATGTCTAGGTTAAGCCTTGAAAAAATACTGCAGAAAACTGACATGAAGAAATACCAAGCCTATGATAAATAATAAAAGAAAACACACATGTGTGTCCCCACAAAGCTTGTTACAACAACAACAAAAGGCCACTAGCTTCATCTTTCATTGTATTTTTCTATTTGTTGACACTAATGACCTCTTATTCTTGGGCACTATTACTTGAGAAGCAATTTTAGTTTCCTATTCTCCTGGTGAAAATGAATCTTATTCTAGTTAGCTGCCACCTGCTGGGGCATGAACAAATGTGTAATAATCCTTATAGAACAACATTTAAAAAGACAATCCCTACACCTTTTGCTGGAAACAGTAAATGTGTATCTCAGAACAACCTGAATTTCAAAGGTGTTTCAAAGGTCCTTCCACATCATATTCTTGTTTAATTTTTTTCACATGGAAATCTCACCAAGAGTTCTACTTGACTTCTCACTGAAGTCTTGTTATTAGGTTACATTTGAGAAACCTCATCTTACAGTCACTCCTAACTTATTCCATGCAAGTGACCTGTTGTACTGCAGCTAGGCTAAAAGAAACACACTACTCCTTCATGGCATAAAAGGGTCCCAAGATTAAAGTGAGGGCTGAGATCATTTGAAACCACACTGTTGCATACTTGCAACTCACTCTTCCTATCTATGAATGCTATGTTATCTCTTGTGATTCTGAACGCATTATCAGCTGTTCTACTAATGTTCTGCTGCATTGATGGTTAATGACATTTAAAATTTTAATTAATTTTTAGATGCTGAAAAGAAATGTATCTTAATTAAGAATAGATTTACACATCCTAGACCCTTTTTAAAAATACAGCTTGTGCAATCTTCCATGGGTTTAAATAAAGCAAGCAAGTAAACCTTGTAGACATCACTCATTTGTCTATCACCTTCCTCCTATGTATTTCAGTTTCTTTGTTTGTTTAACTTATAAGTTTCTAAGGTCACTGAAAGTCGATAAGCTGCCTTGGTTGTTACAGGAATGAGTTCTACAAAGTTATAAAGTAATGAACTAAAAACAAGTTGAGATTGAAATACACTGCACATCTTCCAACAGCCAAACTACAGACGAATCGATCATCTTTTGTGAAATGAAAATAATCAATCATTAATCCATAAGATAATTTTGGATGATAGACTACTTACAGTATGAAGATGAAGAAAGGATATAGGGTAATCTATACATTACCAAAAGGATCTTAGTAGTAAATAGTAAATAGTTCCTATTCTCAATTCAGTCCTGTTGTCTGTTTCTCTCTCTCTCTCTCTCTCTCTCTCTCTCTCTCTCTCTCTCTCTCACACACACACACACACACACACACACAAACACACCCCTCACACACTCCTACAGGGGATGTGGATTGGTAAAAGTTCTGCATGCACATTTCTGATCAGCCCCAGTGACACTACCCACTCCTTACCCTAATGGGACGCCCTCAGATTTTTTTTCAATAGCCCTAAATACGGGTGTCAGTTAAAATAATGTCTGTACTTCCTCAGCACCGAACTAGGATCAGGGTTAATGGAAGGATAGGTGGATGGACGAAGGACGGGAGCCCATCAAACTTGCAGGCGGATGCACAGCTTCTTGCCATCTGTCTCACTCTTCATTTCGCGTGAGTCCCAGTAGCTGAGGCCACTTCCTGACACGTCCGCTTGTTAAATTATTTGATGTGGAGAACACGAGCGCCTGCAGTCCACAGGGCCACTTGCATCCGTGACAGGAACTGGCTGCGGCGAGCGGGGCAAAGCCACTCACAGCACTAGGTCCAGCAGGTGCCTCCAGCGCACCGGACTCCGCCACGCTGCGTTCGCCTTCCTCCTTCTCTGCAGGCGGAGAATGCTGCTCGGCCACCCACCCGCGGTCCCTCCGGTCCTCGTGGGGACACTGCTCCGCAAGAACCCTGGCCGGATCCACCCCCACCGGGGAGTCCTTACCTAGAGCTGGGTGAAGTGGGAGGGTAGGGAGCGGGGTGGTCCTCCGCGGCCGCTGCTGGAGGAGGTCGGGCAGGAAGTCCGTGCTCCGAAACCAAGCAGCGCAGCCGCCGGCGCCGAGCGCAAGTGACGGCGGCGGTGGAGACGGTGACCGCGGAGTGGCGGCGGTGGCGGCAGAGACAGACACGCCTCCTGGCGGGGGTTCCTCGCCTCTTGCTTTAAAGGAGCCGCGCTCCTTTCCCGCGGCGGTGCACGCTCCGGGTCGTCGGGGCCACCGGGACGCAGCGCCCGCCCCTCCTATACTGCAAGAACCAGAAGTGAGAGAATTCCAGGCAAGGCCGGGCTTGTACGTTAACAAACCCTGGCTAGGACTTTGCCTCTGCTTAGCACACCCACCCAGGTCTCCAGGGATTGGGGGTGGGAGGGCGGCACAGGGGCCAAGATGCTCTGTCAGACAGTGAATGATGCAAAAAAGCCCGAGGAGATTGTCTGACCCTGGGAGGCGACGACACCTATAAGGAGCCCTAGCACGTTTGGTTCTGGATGGTAGCTTTTATACCTTTTCCGAAACCATAGCAACGAAACTTCGCCGCCGCCAGGGTTTGGAGAGCAGCTGACAGTCTCCAAAGTGACCCTCTCAGTTCTGCTGGTTAGCGGGAAAGATCTTGATCTGCGCTCCCTCCCAACCCCCCTTCCCACCTCCCGCGGTTCACACAACAAATGCACACAGCTTTGGTTCTAGAGCTCAGATAGACGCTGCGAGTCAAAGCACCTGCGTTCCTGAAAATAAATGCTCAGAAACGGACTTTTCCTCCAGTATCAGGAGGTTGCGACCGGCCTTGCACTAGTATAGTCCTTTAATACTTCACTCCCTCCTCCCCACTAGGTCCCTGAACTCTCAACCCAAGCAGATTGGCGCCAAACCTGAGGTCCTAGTCTCAAAGGAGCCTGAGGAGTTGCCTGGTTCTTGCGGTCGCGAGTCTGAATTCTTGGAGGACTGGTTAAAGGCCAGAGATGGAGAGGGGTTGCCTGAGTCCCTGAGTCTTCCCAGAGCCCCACTGTCAGGGTGCAGTCCGCAGCAGCCAGCACACCATGCTCTCCCAGCCCCCAGATTCTCTCTGCGAGTGATTAGCTACTACAAACAATCCCGGATTTCCGCTCCTCTGGGTCAGAAAAGTCAACATCTACTTAATACCGTAGCTATTTTATCCTCAGCCCTACAATAGTAACTGGAGCAGAGACTTAATAGTTTCCCCCAGAGTAAATTGGTGGGCTGTGATTCACAAGGAGGTTTAAGAGAAGCTAGGGGGCTTGTAACCGGCCCGGCATGCTGGGCCCAGGAGATAAATTTCAAACGGGCAGCATGAAGAAGGAGGCAGAATGGAACAGGGAGCAGCAGCAGTCCCCGTGCACGCCAGTCTAATTCCTAAGGCCCCAGAAGTAGAGAGGCTCTGAGTCCCTAGGGAGCTGTTGCCCGGGCTGGATGAGAGCATTTGTGCTTTGCTTCCATCTTGCCCGCAGCCCTTGTAAAGTTAAGTCTTCACTGGGTCCTGGAGCCACATAACTACCCTTAAGACCCTGGGGCTAGCCTGAAGCACACAGAAACTCAATCTCACCCAAATCGCCAGCCTCTATCCTCTCAGTCACCATCCTGGGCTCTCTGCTCCCGTCCAGTGGAGGAAGACTTGGGCTTGGGTTAAGGAGAGAAGAGTTAGTGGCAATGGAAAGTCAGTAAGTCATTTAAAGATCCCGGGGGTGGCTGGGAGGTTCCCGTAATTAAGTCAACAGCAGCCTTGTTGTACGGAAAAAATAAATAGTCAATGCCTCCATTGTGGATCCTGGAGCGGGCAGCACAGACGCGTGACCGGCTCCAGGCGCCTGGGCTCCAGCTGCTGTGACCTGAAGCCTAATGGGCCCTCGAAGCACAGCAGAGTTTGGGCCAGGCTCAGAAAAATGTCCTATTCAGTCCCATTTTCCCCACAGGAGTAATGAAGACAACTTGGCTACTAGCCAAAGACTCTCCATGTCATCTTAACATCCTCCCCACTTTCAAAGGAGGGAGGAGCAAAACACCTGACACAGTAGATTCCAGAGGAGACTCCTGGGTGAAGACATCAGCTCTGCTTTATGGTGCTTTTTGAGAGTGTAGAACAGGGAGTGTGTCTAATTATTTTTTGTTGTTACTTTAGATGTTTTACATAGGACCTGGCATGCAGTAGGTGCTGAAGGAAAGAATGGTAGGATTTTGGGATCAATCTTCCACCTTCCACACTGTTGTCCCCAGACCACATTGTATGTAGGAAGGAAGAGGCTTATGGAACAATTTTCTTTTAGTGCTGTGTGTGATCTTAGAATGTAGTTCTGGGTTTCTTTTCCAGAATAAACAGCACCCACAAAGAACTATAAAAGAGGCAAGGGCAACGGGGCAGGGGAAAAGAGCTAAAAGAAAAGTGGAGCAAATCAAAATTATTCATGTTGTGACAAATTCATTTCCTCAATAGCAAAATGCTACCTAGATTCTAATGAGAAAAAGTAAAATAACCAAGGAGCATTAAACTACACACATCCATTTAATCCTTCAAATATTCTCCAATACTGGAGAATTCATAATTCACTTTAGGATTTATGAGGTTAAACATTTAAAGACTCAGAACCCAATTTTTTCTGGGGCATCTGTGAAACTATGTCCTTTCCATCCCTAGTTACCTAAGACTATTTTTCAATATTTGACTCCCCATTCTCCCTTTCTAACTTTCAAAGTGCTCTTAGAACATTAGCAGCTCTGGGGTTCTGATTCCTTTCTTTTGGCCTGGTTTGTTCACATTGAAAGTAGAATTGGAAGCTGTTGTTTTGGATTGTCTCATTCCATGCCTTCACTTTATAAGTGATTAAAAATCAAACTGGGAGAAAGAAGTGACTTGGTCAGAATGTGGCAGAACTGAGACTGCCTTTTAGCTGTGCAGAGTAGCATCAGGTTGATTTCTGTCATTCCCTTTTAAAACTTAGACTCATAAAAAGTTATGATTAAAAAAACTTCAGGGATCCCCCTGAAGGATATAGCTTAGTGGTAAAGCACTTGCATAGTATGAGCAAAGCCCTGGGTTTCATCCCAAGGAAGGAACTTCAAACTTCAAGCACACCTATCCCTTGCCTAGGAAAAAACAAAGTACACATATACACATGGCCTCAAAATTTCGCATAAAATATATGAGATACACATATGTTCTGAAACCTGTAAACTAGGGAGGACCTTAGACCCCATACTAAGAACCAATGATATAGTCTACCAATGTCATTTTACGAGATGAGAAAATCTAATCCAAAAAAGACCTACTCAGAAGTACAGAATAAGTTAAGGACTAGGTATCCTGATTTCCACTTGTTTCCATTCCCTTCAGTCTTTTTATCCATAATTGGACATGAATTACACTGAAGTGCTAATAACTTAGAATCGTCTAGTGAGTTTTTGTCCCAGAAAATTACTATACTTATTTGAAGGATAGGATCTATTATTCGTTTGTGAAACTTCCTGATATACTTATTGAATATCTACTATCTGTTGAATACTGTTCTAGTGCTAGCAAAACAGCAGAACAAACTAAACAAATCCCTGTCTTCACTAAACCTTCAGTTTAGGTGCAGCAAGACAGACAGTAAACAAGTACATGAACAAATATGTCAGATGTCAGATAGTGTGGAGTATTATGGAGGAAAAACCAAAATGGGGTGATGATAGGGCACATCAGTAAGACAGGAGTGAGGAACAAGTTATTTTGTGGTTAAGTGGTCAGGGAAGGTCTCCCTGAGTAGTGGTAATCTGAGGGAAGTATGCATTTGAAAGAACAAGGTTCCAGGTAGTACAAATAGCAAATATAAAAGTCTGACATGGAAAGTAGTAAAGCTCTAAAGAAGAGTAAAGAAGTCAACTCCCAAAGATGAGAGAGGAAAATGGTAGAAACTACACTCACGATGAATAGTGGATCATATCCTGGAGAGTTTTGAGCTTTTCTCTAGATGCAAAACAAAAGCCCTGAAAGGATTTTGACCACAGGAGAGGTACAAGCTGACATGTGAAAAGACACATTGCAGGTGCTCTACCAAGGTAGGCTAGTCTTAATAAAGGCCAGGGTGAAAGGAAGACAACCAACTGGGAGGCCACTGTAATAATCCAGATAAGAGCAGACTATAAATGGGATTGGGATGGTGGTATGGAAATGATGCCCGTGGTCAGATTCTAGATATATATTTTAAGTAAAGCTAGAGAATTTGCTTATGGATCAAATGAAGGACTCCAGATATCAAATGAAGGACTCCAAATAACAAATTCCCAAGGGAATATTTGCCAGGCATCAGTTCTTAGAGATAGGTGACAGATGAGATAATATAGGACATAACTGAGATAGAAATCTGAAGAGTACTCAAGACTGAGCCTTGAAACATTGAACAGATGAGAAGGAAATAGCAATAGGATAAAGAAGCAGCCTCTGAGGTAGAAGAAACAAGAGTTTCTCAAAATCCATGTAAATAAAGTATTTCCCTAATGAGTAATTGTTCATTGAGTTAAATGCTGCTTATGGTGAGCACCAAGAATTGGCCATTTGATACAATAACATGGAAGCCACTGGTGACCTTGATAACAACAGGAAGAAGAGGAGAAAATCATTATTTTCAAGAATGTTACTCTTAAGAGAAGAGCATAAATTGGGAAGTATTTGGAGAACAATGTAGGATCAAGAGATTTTACTTCCAGGCAGATGATAGTAAGTACAATACATTGGTATTTTAACAAGAATGACATTGGATGGATGCCCTTAACTACTCAAGAAAAGATGAGATCTTGTACAAGCACAGAGGTTACTCTTGAATAGGAAAGGGGTCAAAATTAAATAATTAGGGAGGGAATGCATATAGTTCAGATGTCAATTGTTTCTAAGAGTAATCTTGAGGATCCACTTTTCTTACATGAGCTCCAAAGTCCTATGCTGAACTGGTTGGTTCATATTCGGCTTTCACACTATCTTCCAGCCTCCATGATCTTCATTCCCATACAAATGCTGCTTTGCTTGGTCCCATCTGATGGACTCAGAGCTGCACTTTGTGCGAGGGAAGAGAATGGAATGGAAAAGAGTATGAAGTCCTCTTGCTGTTCTTTGTGTTTTCTTCTTAAAATAAGAATAAAAAATGAGCTGAGAATCTTGAGAGAAAAGAAGATATAAGGTGTTTAAAGAGAAGAAAAATTTGACTTTTTTTTTTAAAATAGGAGCACCAAAGTGTGAAAGAGTAGTGAAATGTAGTTAGATTCTTGGCCAGCACTTGAGGCTACTCTACTTTCATGACTTGCAAATCTTTAAATATTTCAAAGACTTTAACTCTTTCTGTAAGTGTAAATTTTAGGTTCTTGAAGTTTTAATCCTTTGCACTGTCTCCTCATCCACCTAATTAATTTTGCTCTGACCCTTACTAATCCACAAACTTATTTCAACTGTAGATGTTTACTGGGTAAATACCTACTATGTTCCAGGGAAGTTAAAGACAAGGAAGAAAACTGTGGTCAGTATACCTTGGAAGATATTTCTCAAGACATGTGGTAACTGCCATTAGCAAAATTCTAATATTCCTGTGCCTTTTAGAGAAAGCACTGATAGAAAAAGAGGAGTATGGCCCAGGCATGGTAGTATATACTTGTAATCCCAGTTACTTAGGAGGCAGACATAGGGAGGATCATAGATTGAAGCCAGGAGGAAAAAGTTGAGACACCATCTCAACACTCAAGCAAGGTATGGTAATATACACTATAATCTAAGTTACATGAGAGGCATAGGTAAGAGGATTGTAGTCAGAGGCCTATAAGAATGACATTGGATGGCAAAAATGAGACTCTATTTGAAAAATGACTAATAACGAAAAGGCTGGGGGTATGGCTCAAATAGTAGAGCACCTGCCTAGCAATTGCTAGACAGTGAGTTCAAATTCCAGTACCATCAACCTGAAAGAATGAAAGGAAGGAAGGGAGGGAGGGAAGGAAGGAAGGAAAGAAGGAGGTGTGTTGGTAGAACATATACAAGTGTAGCATCTGTTAAGTGTCCTATACCAGAAAATATTTTGTGCTGGACTCCCCGAACTACCACCAACCAAAAAACAAAGAAGTGAAGATTATTAGGAGACTAGAAAAGTGGAAAGAAGTACTCACTATGGGTGGGGTAGGTACAAGGTAGACATACACATTTCCTCAAAGCATGGAACCTTCTTGGCCAGATCCTGAAGAAACTGCCAAATATAAATCCTTGGAACCATTTCTCACTTACTCTTGCTCTCTATTCTTTTGTGGAAGCTTAACGTAAAGATTTGGGAGGGAGGAAAGCTATTTATCTAAATTCTTCTCTGTTCTAGGCACATTTTCACATAAAGTATCACATTTAGTTTTTAAAGACTTCTTTAAACAGTCCTATCAAATTCTCATGTTAAAGATTAGGAAATGAAAATACAAAGAGTTTACATCACTTGTCTATAGACATGCAGCTAAATGAAGGCAGAAACAGAAATCAAATCTTTATATTTGATGTTGGGTCACTTGTCTATAGACATGCAGCTAAGTGAAGGCAGAAACAGAAATCAAATCTTTATATTTGATGTTGGGACATCAGAGGAGGCCACTGGAAAAAGTATCTATCCTAGCTCTCTGTCTTGTACCAAAAAGGATTTCAGATGCCTCTAGAATGTGAAGGATAAATCTCTTCAAATTATGTTGGGAATATTAAGAGCTGGGGAATATGGAGCATATTCCCTCTTCTCTATAATCCCCTACAAAAAGGTTTTGGATTCCTATTAAAAAAAGAAGAAGAAGAAGGAGCTGCCTCTCTGAGGGAAACCAATTTAAAAAGTGAGGGTGGGGAATGTCTTTTTGTTAGAGTTGAAAGAAAAATCTTGATCCTGACCTAAACTCCAAAGAGTGTACTCAACAAAGCCTAAGGACCATGCTCTGCCAGATGATATCTGAAGACTAAAACCACTTCTGCTAATAATCCTTGACCCATAAAAAATGTCTAATTA
This sequence comes from Castor canadensis, assembly GCF_047511655.1. Taxonomy (NCBI): domain Eukaryota; kingdom Metazoa; phylum Chordata; class Mammalia; order Rodentia; family Castoridae; genus Castor; species Castor canadensis. Next base: position 60,769,319 of record NC_133386.1, read on the forward strand.
TGCTTTCTATTGGAGAACCTATACCTATCAAGTATTAATACTTTCTGACTATCTAACTTCCTGGTGGAAACAGACAAAATGGAAACTGGAGATGAATTCTAAGAATATAGTGTTCATAGGTTGTTCCAGTGGTACTGTGGGATTCCCCTGTACATACCATGGGATTCAGACAAATCAAACTTTGCAAACTGGCTCAAACTGTTACATAGGACTTTATATATTTAAGGTCTACTCATGACATTTTGACATACATGGTGAAATGAAAGCTAATCTACATACCGATCTTCTCATAGTTACCTATTTTTTGTTATAGGGGGAACACTAAAGATCTACTCTCTTAGCAAAACTTGAGTCCATGATAGAAGAAGTTTTTTCACTGCAAAATTAAGACTATTCCCTTAGTGGGCTCTGCCTAGAGGGGTCATCCATGCTACAGAAAGCATAGATTGGAAGACTTTTAGGAACTAACCAGGGTGTTGATAGATTTTCTTCCTCCAACTTAATGAAGTGATTTTACTTTAAAAAAATCTCCAAATCTCTTATTGCAGGTAAGCTCAGCTTTCAGGACTGATGTTCATTAATGATATAAACTCTGCTGACCACCTCCATTCACATGCCTTCCTACCAAAGAATCACACAGGATGCTGGATTAGGTCAGCTATGGCCTGGCATGAATGTGCACTGTTGGAAAGCATACAACAGAAGTAATAGAATTCAGTTACAGTTTTAAATTCTGTAACTTAATGGATGAGGCAATAAGTTTTAAATGAAAGGGAAATAAACAAAGAAGAGGCTAGAATAAAAATGTAGGCTCATACTCTATATGATAATGTAAAGTATGAAAATCAGAAAATAAACTTCCATTTTACAATCTGTTGTTCCAACAAACTTTTAATGTATAACTGTTTCAATCTGTGTGCAGATCAGCATCTTTTTGTAAACACATGTTGAATTTGAGCACAAAGAGATGGACCATAGTAATGCATCACTTAACTGCATCAATATTTTACGTAGTTGATCATGTAAAACTCAGAAACAGATTTATCCTTTTCTGTGGACTGTAGAGACTAAGGCTTTGTTGATCACATTTCCACTTCATAAACAGAACTATCCAACCAAGACTTGTTTACAAACTGTTAAGTGTGGTTAAACACATTGTCCCTGATGCTCTTCTAGTCTGACAAATTGACAACTTCAGAGTTGTCAATGTATTTCTGCAAAATTAGATATATATAAATTACTAAAATAGATGAAAAGAATTTGTGATGTGGAAACTAATAATATCTGATTATTAGAAATTGCTATTTTGGTGTATAAATCAGAAGATATATGCTAATTGCTATACTATGTTTCAATATTTACTTGAAATAAGACATAAACTTAATTTTTGTGGGCACTTCACTTTATCAACACTTCAACAAAGGAATCAGGAATCAAGATCTAGTTTTCAGAAGTCAGACTTATGGAAATTGGTCTAAGTCATAAAGGGGAGGGGAAGTAGAATCTAGGTTATATAAATTTTACTTGCTCGTTTCTCATTTTATATAACAATCCCTAAAGATATGTAATCTTCATTTTACAAATTAGGAGAAAAAAATTCAGATCAATCTTATGGCACAGTAAAAACAACATGGACTAATAGTTCTGAATCTCTATTTTAAATTTTTTTTCCTTTGTTGTGCTGGGTGAGGGTACATTGTGGCATCAACACAGATTCTTACAATGTATCAAATATGTCATTCTTGAATTCACCCCCTCTATCATTCTCCTTTATCTTACCTCCCCAACTTCCTGGAATAGTTTCAACAGGTATCATTTTTGCATTTACATACATTTGTACACAGTTTTTGCACTATATTCACCCTCCTACCTGCTTTCCCCACCACCTCCCCTTCCCACTGATGTCAGCCCTTCTCCCCAACCCCAGACAGGACCTGTTCTGCCCTACTGTTCTCTGATTTTGTAGGAAAAAAATGACAAAAGATAAAAAGTAAAACATGACATTTAACTTGTTTGAGATAAAGGAATCACAGGGAGTTACCCTGTGATGTTTCCATGTATACATGTATCATAACTACAACTGGTTTATCTCCTCTAATTTTCTTCACTCTGTCTTAGTCCCTTTCTTATGGTAGTTTCAGCTGGTTTAAGATTTCTGTTTTCATTCTTATGTACAGAGTATATCACCCATATTCAAGTTCTTAGTTTCCTTCTTTTACCCTCCCCCTCCCATGTGTGACCTCCACTTAGTGTGGCCAGTGCTTCATAATACTGGTGCTTTTGTATTATATCTATATTCCACACATGAGAGAGAACATGCAGCTTTTGGCCTTCTGAGTCTGACTAACCTCGTTCAGGATGATGTCCTCCAGTTCCATCCATTTACCTGAGAATGACAAAATTTCATTCCTCTTTATGGCTGAGTAAAATTCCATTGTGTATAAATACCACATTTTCTTAATCCGTTTGTCCATAGTAGGACACCTTGGCTGTTTCCATAGCTTAGCTATTGTGAATAGTGCTGCAATAATCATGGGTGTGCATGTGCCTTTGTTCCAAACTGACTCACATTCCTTTGGGTATATCCCTAGGAGTGATATTTCTGGATCATATGGCAGGTCTATTTTTAGTTTTTAAGAAGCCTCCATACTGTTTTCCAGAGTGGTTGTACTAGCTTACCTTCCCACCAGCAGTGTATGAGGGTTCCTTTTTACCTGAATCCTCACCAACATTTGTTGTTGTTTGTGTTCTTGATTGTAGCTCTTCTAATAGGAGTGAGGTGGAATCTTAATATGGATTTGATTTGTATTTCCTTTGTGGCTTAGGGGTGGTAAGCATTTTTCATGGTTTCTTTTTGCCATTTGGACTTCTTCCTTTGAAAAGGCATTTCATTTGCCCATTTCTTCATTGGGTCATTGATTTTTGGGTGTTTAATTTTTTGAGCTCCCTGTATATTCTGGTTAGCAATCCCTTGTCAGAGGTATAGCTGGCAAAGATTTTCCCCCATTCTTTGGGTGGCCTTTTCAATTTACAAACCATTTCTTTTGTAGTGCAGAGCTTTTGAATTTCATGTAGTCCCATTTGTTAATCCTTTCCCTTAGCTGTTTAGTCACTTGAGATCTACTGAAGAAGTCATTTCCTATGCCTATTGCTTCCAGTCTATTCCTTGCTCTTTCTTGTCCTAGCTTCAAGGTTTCAGGTCTTATATTAAGGTCTTCAATTCACTTTGAGTTGATACTTGTACAGGGTGATAGGCATGGATCGAGTTTCAATTTTCTGTAGGCAGATATCCAGTTTTCCCAGTACATTTGCAGAAGAGGCTATCTTTTTTCCATCATATGTTTTTGCCTCCTTGTCAAAAATTAGGTGAGTGTAGCTGTGTAGATTGATATCTGGGTCTTGTATTCTGTTCCACTGGTGTTCATATCTGCTTTTGTGTCAGTACCATGCTGTTTTGATTGCTATGACTCTGTCTCATAGTTTGAAGTCAGGTATTGTGATACCTATAGTGTTGCTCTTTTTGCTCAGTATTGCCTTGGCTATTCCCAGTCTTTTATGATTCCAGATGAACATTAAGGTGGATTTTTCAATCTCTGTGATGAATGTCATTGAGATTTTGATGGGAATTGAGTTGAACATGTAGGTTGCTTTTGGTAGTATAGACATGTTTATTATGTTGATTCTACCAATCCATGATCATAGGAGATTGTTCCATCTTCTGTAGTCTTCTTCAATTTCTTTCTTCAGTGGTTTGTAGTTTTCCTTGTAGAGGTCATTCATATCCTTTGTTAATATTATTCCTAGGTATTTGATTTCTTTCTGAGGCTACTGTAAATGGAATTTTTTTCCTCTATACTTTCTCAATCTGTTCATTGTTGGCTGATTTTTTTTTTCAGTACTAGAGCTTGAACTCCAGGCCTACACCTTGAGCCACTTAACCAACCCTTTTTGTGTTAGATATTTTTAAGATAAGGTCTCACAAACTATTTGCCCAGGCTTGGCTTTGAACCATAATCCTCCTGACCTCTTTCTCCTGAGTGGCTAGGATTATAGGCATGAGGCACCAATACCCAGCTATGGGCTACTGATTTTTATAAATTGATTTTGTATCCCGATACCTTGCTAAAGCTGTTTATAGTGTCTAGAAGTTTTTTGGTGGAGTTTTTCAGGTCTTTTAGGTATAAGACCTTGTCATCTGTGAATAGGGATAGTTTGACTTCTTCCTTACCTATTTGTATTCCTTTTATTTCTTCTTCCTGTCTTATTGCTCTGGCTAGGAATTCCAAGACCATCTTGAATGGGAGTGGAGAGAGTGGGCACCTTTGTCTCATTCCTGACTTTAGGGGAAATGGTTTTGGTTTTTCCCCATTAAGGATGATGTTGGCTATAGGTTTGTCATATATAACGTTTATTATGTTGAGGTACATTCTTTCTATTCCTAGTTTCATCAGAGCTTTTATCATGAAATGGTGTTGAATTTTATCATGAAATGGTGTTAATGAAGGCAATTTTGGCATCTGTTGAGATGATCAAGTGGTTTTTGTCTTTGCTTCTGTTAATGTGCTATATTACATTTAATGATTTTCATGTGTTGAACCATCCCTGCATACCTAGGATAAAGCCAATTTGGTCATAATGTATAATCTTTTGGATATGCTGTTGAATTCAGTTTGTCAACAGTTTATTGAGGATCTTTGTGTTAATGTTCAATAAGGAGATTGCCTGTAGTTCTCTTTTTTTGATGAGTCCTTGTCTGGTTTGGGGATGAGTGTAATAGTGGCTTCATAAAATGAGTTAGGCAGTATTCCTCCTCTTTCTATTTTGTGGAAAAGTTTAAGGTGTGTTGATATTAGTTCTTCTTTAAAGGTCTGGTAGAATTCAGCAGAGAATCCTTCAGGTCCTGGACTTTTCTTTTTTAGAAGACTCTTTATTGCTGCTTCAATTTCATTGTGTGTTATAGATCTGTTTAAGTGATTCACATCCTCTTTCTGAACCTCTATTTAACTGTAATGTGTTTTGGTAAGTAAGTTATCTCTTTTCATGCCTCTATTTTTCACTTACAAAATCTGGAGCATGAACTTATTTTGAACAGTATACTTCCCAGTAGCCATTCTTTCTCATATCATAACACATACTTCATCTTCAAAAGATGGTATGACCCTGCTTTCTCTTTCAAAAGTCACCCTACCACTTGTTCTGTATTCTCTCACATCCTGAAGCCAGTCGTTAGCCATCTCCTTAAGAAATAAAACCAAAAAAGGCATAGTTTTCCATTCTGTCTAGCCCAGCTGCAACCCCATTTCTTTGCTAATTCTCACAGCAAATATTCTTTAGCTATCTGACCTTGTTTCTATTTGCCTACCTCACTTTTTTGAGAAAACATCACTTGTGCATTTATCCCTCCCACTTCACCAAAACTGTTCTTGCCAAGAAAATAAGCCTTCTTCATGCTGCCCAGTGCAATTTCTGTTTTTGTTCTCATCTTGTAGACTTCTCAATGGCACTTGTCACTTATAGACCAACTTCACTTTTTTTTTTGGTGGTGCTAGGGTCTGAACTCAAGGCCTTGCATGCTTGACCCTGCCTGCCCTTTTTGCTTAAGTTTATTTTGTAGATAGTGTTTCACATTTTTGTCCAGGGCTAGCCTCATATCTTAATCCGCCACATAGCTGGAATGACAGAATATACCACCATGGCCAGTATATGGGTTGAGCTGGGGTCTTGCTAACTTTTTGCCTGGGCTGACCTTGAACCATAATCCTCCCAATCTCTGGCCTCCCAACTAGCTGGGATTACAGACATGAACCATCATTCCAGTCCAACTATTCTTTCTTGAACTGCAAATATTATCAATTTAGTATGTGTTGTTCTGTGTTTTTACACCTTTCCTTTTTTAATTTTCTTTGTGAATTCTTCCTTGTCTTGCTGATGTCTAAATGTTGCAGTGATGTTGTTTCAGATAACTTTTATTTCCCAAGTTTTTTAAAGTAATGGCTTTAAAAAACTACCTATATACAAAAGACCTAAAATATTTTGTCTCCAATTCTTATCTCTGTCGTAAATTCTGTACTCATAATCAATGAGTACAAGACAACCAGACAAGTCATGTTGCAAAAGATAATAACTGCAAAATGAGAATAACTCAACTACATGAAGATCTAGAATGTTTAATAAGACCACATCCCAAGCAGAACCTCAGATCTACCCCCAACCATTTACATTCAACCCACCCCATGTCAGTAAATAAGAGTGAATTAGAAGCATTTACTGTAGTGCTTAAGTCAAAATTCTGAGTCACTCATGACTCTCCTCTGTTTCTGATTACTATCCCCAAAGCCAACTCTTCACTAAATCTTGCCTGATCTCCCTCCAAAATACATCACAAATCTTGTCATTGCTCCATGTTTGTTATGAAGATAATGACCCAATACACAATCCCCTATCTCCTGTGCTACAACCATAACATAATAAATTATATCCTTCCTTCTGCTCTTGCCTCTTTTATCCTCTCTTCAGATCAAACTGATCTTACTTCATTGTATACTTAAGACTTTCTGTACCTGTCCCCATTGAATGAACTTTTCTAAGATTCAACTCCTTCAAACAGCTCTGCAAAGCTTGCTCATCTTTCTAGGTTAATTTCCTATAATGTTCACCCTGTCTCACAATGGTCCAGACATGCTGGATTTTATTCCTTTTCTTGAAACAAACTATGATCATTCTGATCCCACAGCCTTCACACTCATTGGTTCTCTGTGCCATATTTCCTTTCCTTCCTCTGCCTAGAGTTCTCTTGCCCTAGATCTTCTTGTAGTTGAGAGGTTTTCACCTTACAGATCTTAGTTTATTATCTTCTCCAGGATGTTTTCCTGACCATCCAACCACACCTATAACACTCTACTATGTTATTGTTTCACTTTATTCTTAACACTTATTTATCTTCTTCATTGGAATATAAACCCCTTAACAGTGGAGATATAATTTCACTATTCATTGCTCTAGACCCAGAGCCCTTTATAGAATAGATGAAAGGCAAATATTTATTGGTGAAGACTATTATTGTCCCATAAGTGCTATGTAAAATGCAGTCAATTTAATCACAAAAATACTGTCATTTCTAACCTGTAAAATCGTATATTAAATTATGTTTATCATGTTTTTGTGTCCATTACAGTGTGATAAAATTATTTCTCTAACTTATAAACTTCAAACCTGTGTTGCTTTTTCTTCATTTCATTTCAAGCATAGTTTGAAATGATTACATTAGTCATTATATATGACCAATTTTTGAAGGTAAGCCTATGTTTTGCTGGTCTTTGGACAGAGGTTCCAAAAGAGAGTAATTCCATCTGATTATGCTCAGAAGGGACAGAGAGATATATTTTCACACCAGTAGTTCAGTAGTACTTTGACTCCTTTACTGACACCAAATGACAATGATTGAGACATTACTTATATTCCTATTTATTTTATTATTTCCAAGATTACTCATTTGTGACAGTCAAAGGCTTGGAAAGTGATCCATATTCAACTAAATATTTAACCTACTAAAGCTGGTTAAAAGAGATAAGGTCTCAGTGTGAGGAAAGACATAACTCATACTACTATTGCTTTTCTGGATTCTTATACCCTTTGAAGATGGGAAAAAGAATAGATAGTTAATAAGTAACTGTTATATGAAGACATTCTGATAAGTACTTTTACCTCATTTATTTAACACTCTTGAAACATCCTTCAAAGAAGATATGGAGGCTACCTCAGAGGGACTTTCAGATTTCCAGTCTCTGTGTCACTGTAGCACAGCTCTGTTTGCTTCTTTGCAAAGCTCATACTATTTTACTTTACTTTCCAGAATCACTCTGACAATAAAGGAATACCATTTTAGAATGAAATCTAAGGAAGTCTTGTACTGACTGAGTATGTATTTCGATAATGTACCTGGTTTCATATCAATACCTCAACGAATCTTCAAAATAGTGCTCCCCTTTTTTCCGTAATAGTGGTTTTATTTCAGAACACCAAAACAGCATGAAAGTAAACTGATTTTCAGGGCTTCATTTCAGTCCATTGTTGAAATATTCTGTTCCTATGTCACTTTTCTTATACTTTTTCAGACTGACAGCAAAAAACAGTTGCCAATTTTTTTTCCTTGTTGAAATAACTTTTAAACTGAAAAGAATCTTAACTTTCAATCCCATTGACCCTTGCTAACTCTTCAACCTCAAAGCTGTTTTTTAAGTTTGGCAGTATTTATTACCTGCAATGTAGTTGAGGGAAATCTAAGATTAGACCTTCAATTGTGGGAATGGAAGGTGTAATTGAGAGAATTCAGGACATGTGTGTTTCAGCTCACTTCTGCAAAACAAGGACTACCCACTGCAGGTAAAGATGTTTTGAAGACTGAAGAATATTGATGGAAAAATTATAGCTACAGTGAAAATCCTTTCAAATGTATGTTAATTTATGTACATCTTGTGTACTCCCTAATGTAGAATTAAAATACATGATCTGAATATAGAACAAAGTAATAGAGATCAGATATGTAAAAACTGCATGTTTTTTCTAATAGAAAACCAAGAATACTTAATAATATGTGGCTGTTACATGTATATAGTACTTTCTGTATCTACTCCTTAACCTCCTCTTTCTTCTTTAACAGTACACAGACATACAGTGATTTTTCTTTTTGTCAAAGAAAGTGCTACATTTCTAAAGCTGCCCATTGAGTGTTTCTGAGCCATAGCCAAGAGCTATTTCAAAATGAGGACAGATTTCTTTTCTCCCTGGGGACAGACAGCATGATGCTTCTTCAGCCCTGAACTCTAAACACTTTCTCTCTCAGATCTTGCCCAATACTAGAAGCAAAAAAAGAGACTTCTAGTATTAAAATACTAACAGCAATCAAGGTGGGATGAAGTCCATTTTTATTCATTTCATGCTAAATTAAATCATCTGTGCTTTTGTGACATAGAATTCCTCCATTCCCTTAAAGAGAAACAAAAGAGATTTCAACCATTCCATTGGAATGAAAACAAGTACCAAATTGTTCTCAATGATAGGTTAACAATAGGTCATTGTGCCGTAATTATGACATACATTCATAATTCTTGGCACTGTCTCCATTCTCATCAAAGAGCATTCAAAAAGAGTACTGTGGATATCAGAGGTTATATCCATCTTATCTTCCTGACCCATCACTGTGTTTTGTCAAATCTGGTGTCCCCTTCCATTTTATTTGCACCTGCTATAGAAAAACAATAGTCATTTTGTTAATGTTGTAGAGTTTCCCAAATATAGAGCCTTTTTCATATTTTCATAGAGGGCTGAACAACACAGATGAATTCTCACAACATCCCTTCAGAGTTCCCACGTGGATTCAAACACAATTTACATTTATGTCATTTATATCAGTACAGAGAAAATAAGAAAGGTTCCAATGCTTGTAAGAGTTCTTCTGCATTATACCATTTTATTGCTTTGTGAGAAAAAATTCAGTCATAGATGATGACAAATGAGCTGAACCAAATATGTCAGGATCATATTAGTGAAATTGAGTCAAGCTTTGCTCTCAGATTCTCCTAAGCTTGCTAAATGAACACCCATGAAGCTACCAATATTTTTCTCCACTATTTAGATTACCTACCTATTTTAATCTCAAAATTAAGAAAGGGCAGGAGAGGGCAGAAGGGAGAGTAGTATATTTTGGGTGTAAATCATTTTCTTTACATACAACAACAGTATTAGTTGGAAAGTTTTAAATAACCCTTATACTAATCTCATTTTGAAAAGAAAAATCACCAAAAAAAAGATTTTAATATTTCACCTCAACTATGATTTTAGTGGCTTTTTTGTGCTAGTTTTTAGGTATGTGTGTGATTTTTTTAAAAAATAGGATTCATACTTCCATTGCAGAATTCTCTTGTCAGGACTAAAATTCTAGTTCCTGCTTGCTTAAGTTTAGCAAGAGCAAATGCATAAGAATTTCTATAGCACTGTGAACTGCTGTAATAGTTTAGGCAAGGACAGGATATCACACAAAGGCCAAACAAATGTGTGGGATTGAACAGAGGTGATATTTATGAGAAGGATAGTTGCCAGTGAGATACCAAGTTATGCAACATGGATCTTAGATCAATCCAAGAAAGAAGGCAGACAGAACTTGGGTTCCAGAAATCAAGGGTTAAGATTCAAGCAACAGTGATGGAGATTTACACACTTAAACACAGAATACTTAGAGCCAAATCCAAGAACTAAGTGGCTTAAGAGGCCAAGGCAAGAATCCAGACAATTAAAGATTACAGTATCACATTCATGACAAAAAACAATCAAGCCATGAAAAGACATGGAGGAGCCTTAAATTATATGACTAAGTGATAAAAGCAAATCTGAAAGTCTACCTACTCTGATTCTAACTATATGACATTCTGGAAAAAAACAAAACAATGGTGTCAGTAAAAAAGATTAATTATTTCCAGTGATTAGGAGGGGGAAAAGGGAGGGAAAAATAGACAGCAGAGAGAATTTTGAGAGTAATGAAAATACTCTATATGACACTATACATGTCAGTATCCATTCGTCAAAGCTCACAGAATAAACCCTAATGTAAACTATAGACTTTATGCAATAGAAATGTTTCAATGTAGGTTCATTAAAGTTAATAAATGTAGCAAGATGAGATGTTGATAGTGGGATAGGCTGGGTGATGGAGTATGAGGAGGTATGTAGGAACTCTCTTTGCATTCTGCTCAATTTTGCTGTGAACCTAGAACTACTTAAAAAAATAAAAACCCCTGTAAGGTCAGATCAGAGTCACCAACAAAACATCTTCACCACTGACACAGACACCAAGCAAAAAGGATATCAAGCATGCTTTGCTATCCAGAGCCTGGATCAATGTTACGAATAAAGAAGCAAGATAGAAACTAGAATAGGGTGTTCTCTACCCAAATTCCTATGATGAAGCCCGAACCCCCAATGTGATGGCATTTGGAGATTTAGCCTTTTGGAGGAAATTAGGTTAATATAAGGTCATAAAGGTAGGCACGTATGTTGGGACTAGTGCTCTCATGAGAGGATATGTCAGACAGCATACTTGCTCCTTTTCTGTTATGTGAGGACACGCCCAAGAGTTTGGCTGTCTGAAAACCAGGACTAGAACTTTCATCAGAACCTGATGAAAGCACCTTGATCTCAGACTTCCAGCCTCCAGGACTGAGAAAATAGATATCTTTTATTTAAGCCACCCAGTTTATTATATTTTGTTATAGCAGCCTGAGCAGATATCTCAAGACAGGTGATATCTGCCAGGTCCCACTTCTTCTGAACCAAGACCACTAAAGCTCAACCTAAAAATTGGATGTGGTAGATATTCATTGTACTGTTTGATCCATGAAAACTTCAAGGCCTTTCTATTTTTGCTCTGCAGATAGAAGAATTTAAATCTTTCACTAGATACAGTAAAAATTGCTGAAGGAAAGAAAAAGTATTCAAATAACTATAATCCAATTTGATTTGCGAATGACTACTGTTACTCTATATGAATACCCATTCCTTAGTCTAGAAAATGTGAACATCTTTAAGAATATAAATTAAACTAAGGTGGTGAATATAGCTACAAATCTATCCCAGACCTTCTGTGTTAGATGAAAAATACAAGAGAAAATCTAGATAAATATTATTATTTATTTTATTTGTTTTAAAATCCTGTCATTAAAATCACTTCAAAGAATAGTTTCCTTCTGGTTTTTCTACATATAGATTTGCTAGATAATTTCAGATTCATTATAGCCATTCTCCATTTATTTTGCCTCTTCTTTCCAGAATAATTGGGTTTTTAAAAATTATTATTATTTTGCCTTTCCCTCAAGGTACAATGATCAGAATCTGGTAATACTTCCCAGGGAATGGCACACAGAGAGGCTTTGTGAAGGACTATCATATAGTTTGTCCATCTTTCCAGATTCTGTGGTCTGAGACTTGAGGTGGGGAAGTGTGAGTGAAGGTGAAGGTCCTGTGTCTGCCAAGAAATCTGTATGTATAAAAGAACACAGTTGTGACCTGTGTTTTTTTTGCTAGGTCCAGTCAGAAAATAAAAGTCTGAGAATTCTTTTTTGACATGATGCCAAAGATGACAATCACAATAATAGGAACTAAAAATGAACTCAATTCCAATTAAAGGAGAGTCAACATTTCCATGGGCTTAAAAGAAAGAAACCTGAAGACCTCAAGAAGAGATGGAAGGGTAGGAGGAACATTCACAGGCAAAGCAGAAGTTAAATAAAGATCATATTAACTCCTCAATAGTCTATTCTGCAAATACGTCATCACTACTGTGAACCTCAGGATTTGGATGACTTATCTCCCCAGCTCTACTTTTGCTCAGACTTCAGAAGCATTCTACTCTTCCAAGAGATACTCTTTCAGAGGCGAATCTTCAATGCCAGTGTTACCATTCATTAAAATTGTAATTTGAACAATTTTCATGTATTAGCACCAAGTGTTGGGGACCTAGTATGTGCTAGACACATTCTCTTACTTAATATTTAGAAACTTTCTGTCTATTTTCTACACAACACACAGAGATTTGGGAATGGTAGCCAACTTGGCTCAGGCTAATTAAAATAGTGATGATGAGAGACAGAATTTCGATCCATGCTTCTAGAATTATAGGCTATTCATCCACAATTATGTGATGTTAAGTTTATAACATAATGAAATAATGTTATATAATATATTGAAATAAATTTATAATATAATGAAACTTGATACATTATTATATGTTAAAATAAGTATGCATGGATATTTTATATAATACTAAGTCAAGTTTATAAGAATTTTAAGGTAACATATAGAAATTCAAAGAAATTTCAAAGTGTATTAAGCTACTGTGGGGTATGCCACAGGTTCTTCAGTTTCATTCTTCCATACTATTAGATGCTAGGTTGAAAGGTGGACTATTTCTCCCATGCAAACTCTTCAATAGTAGTCAGAATTATGTTTTTTATAAATAAAATTTCTGAGGAAAAAATGGAATAAAGCATGCCAAATAAAAATACAAAAGTTTATACAGAAAAATAAAATCTAGAAATATGTTTCTTTTGATTGACTTGTGTCCTTATGTTCTCACTTCATTCCTGTCTCATTGAGTACTACACAAAAGTACCAGGATGGCCAGCCTGAGGTTGACTTGAGTTGTCACTGTGCTTAAGTTTAGAGGAATTCAAAGATTCTCTCCTAAATCTCCTTCCTGTCCCCCTGACAGGAAAATGCAAGACATCTGGCCCTAGCTTTGATCCACTTTGGCTTGATGACTATCTTGACTTATGCAACCACCTCTATATGGTTACAAATATTCCTTCTGAAACCCACACTAACTGAAGAAATGGCTTCTTTGCAATCTGAAGGCCATGAACACACACTTGCAGATTCTTCCAAGGGTACTTCTTTGTTGCAGTAATCCTCTCTTAGCACATGACTCCATCCCTTTCCACCTTCTTCATTATTTTTGGACTGAATACTACCCTTCACTTTCAATTTAAAATGAGGTCACTTCCCAGTCTAAGTGAACACAAGAAACTACTCTTCTTAGTATGCAAATGGCTTTAATATCTACCTTCGTGCAAGCAGAATTCACAAGGTCTATCAGCACTTTCCAAGAATGTTTTCTCTGACATAGGAAAGTTTGGTCATCACAGCTATGAAATCCTCAGGTTTTATGCTAGATTTCTATAATCTAAAACTAAGTGAAATTTTATTATAGACAATAGACATAGAGATTAGAAAATGGAGATGAGATCCTAGAATACATGTTTCCAGAGGCACAATCTACTTTTAACTTTTCTATACACCATGCACCCATCGAAATGTCCAATTACTGAAACAGATCCTGGAGCAATTTACAGGAAGTGGTGAATGAACAGTGATCCTTGTCAAATAACAGAGCATACTGATTCAAATGAATCTCCCATGGGTGAAGTGGGTCCATGTGCTCCCAGTACATGCAGACTGCTGCTGCCCTGCTTCCATTAGAACTTTACAAACCAGTAGAGCTGGCAGCAAAATTCATGGAGTCCCAGGGCCTAATGCCATCCACCTGCTGTCCTCCTACCATTGAAAACAGCTTCATTCTCCTCACTAAAACAGTGAAAACAATCTTTCAGTGGCAAAGAATATATTTCAAAACCGATAGTGGAAAGTGTCCAAATATAGAGGTTTCTTATCCTACTTTTTCCTATTTTTGCTTTGCAGCAAATCCCATAATGAAAAATGGGAAAGAAATAACTCTTCTTTGTCCTCATCTCTTTCCAAAGGAATTTATAAATCTCCTGGTCTGCCCTTCAAAAATTACCAGGTTTGAAAGTCTGCAAGATATGACCCAAATTTACCCCATTCTGCCTCAATCACAAAAGCATAATACTTTTTCATTTTTTAGCAGACTATGACTTTGCTGTAAAAGTTCTTTATTTTGATACAAATCTCATTCAGCAAGAAAACATGAATAGTCAATATTTCCTCATGTATCATACTGTTCATCTACAATAACCAATTTATTCAAAGAGATTTATTACCTTACCACAAGCCACTGCTTAGCAATGACAAAGCTGATAAGAAATCCACTACATTTTATGAAACTACAACCCTTTCGGTTACGTAAAAGAAGGTATATAAAGATGTGCAGTTTCAGAATGTTTTTCCATCACTGCAGATGGAATCATAGCGTAGAGAAACCAGCATAACCACCCTAAGGAACCAAGTGCTGGCAAATGTGGCTGAGGTTCCCCTGGGCTCCCATTTAGGAGCACTTCTTTTAAGTAGAAATGGTATGTGTGAAAATGCTTCATACTCCTTCATATCTTTGACAAATGTCAGAGTTAAGTTTCCATTAAATGCAAATTTGATCTTTTACAAAATCATTTTTAAAGTTAATATCACAGTGCATCAATTAGACTTCTACATGCTTTTAAGGGCTGAATAATTGCATTCATTTAGAAGATACCTTGTGATATGTACAAAACAGAACTCTCTGGTTTATCTAATTACAAGTCATATTTCATTCCAAAAATGTAAATAAAGCTATCCCACTATTTGCTTACTTAATTGGTTCCTTTTCCCACAGAATTGTGGTTCTCAAAATCCACAGCACCTGATTTATTCTGCAGTATTGCTTTAGTTCCAAGCCATTAGAAATGAGGTACTTTGAAAACAGAGGGATTGCAGATCCTTTCAACTATATGCTTAAAGCTTAACATTTTAATCATAGCAATATAATCTTACAAATATGTTATATATGTTTCAATCACTCAATAAGCATACATTTTTTAACCTGATTTTAATCCTCTCCTCCACTCTGCAAGGCGTGGAGAACAGCACCATACAGGGAGCAAAAAAACCCTAAGTTCTGAGCAGTTAAATGACTTTTGCAAAGACACTTATCTTGTGAGTTGAAGGCACAACACCACAACCTGGATCTTTACTCCTCAAAAAATCTTTAGAAAATATTATACTTAGTTTTCTGCTTTATAAAATAATAGTTTCTCAAAATACTTTCAAATTTTTGGATGAATTTAAAAAGAAGTTTTTGACCAACTGACAAATTGAACCATGCAGTCATATATTGTTCTGTTCTTTTGAATATGAAATACTGCTTTTCCTCCAACTGTGTAATTCCAGAACACTGTTCTGCACTAACTGGCACTAAGGAACCCTACCTAGAGGGTGTGTAGAACTCAATTTGTCCTTTAGTCAGAGCCCTCAGAATATTGTGGTGTACTAACAGATGTTTCTCTATCTTATCCATTCTTGTTTGTGGATGTTCCCTCCTCTGTGTCACCACCATTTTGTTCTATTCTGCTTTCTTTTTTATCTATTAGGTGGTTACTGGTCTGGAACTCTTGACCTCCCCATCACTAGACTAGTGCTCTAAGACCTGAGCCACCCAGCTAGCCATCCAACATTTTGTATTCCTCAAAAGTCCTGGAAACATCATTTTTTCCTGCTCTCCCTATTTTCCAGTCTCAATTATCTTTAATTTTTCTAAGACTTAGATGATCACATTTAACAAATGGTGACAACATTCCTTTTCATCAAATAAATTTTCATTCAATTTGATGAAGGAAATATTACATCATATTTTCTATGACCCTTTAAATATTTATATTGGTGGTTCTTCTCAGCAATTTTCCAACTGTTCACACTTAGAATATATGTAAAGTACATGTATATATTTTGAAATTTGAATCTGTGGTTAATCAAAACTGTGATTACAAATAAATAGGGATATTGCTGTTCTAAAAAGAACAAACTGTTCCGTTCTGAATATATGACTTAAATGTCATTGAGCTAATAGAATAAAGGAAAACTATCAAAGTGGTAAATGATGTAACTTCAAGGACATGTTTGTTCTTTGTTTATTTATAATTTATAATTATAATTATATTTATAATTTTTATAAACTTATGGGGTACACACAATCATTGTGCAATGATTAAATCAGTGCAGTTAACTAAAGAAAAATCAGGATCCCTTTGATTCCTGAGGCAGAGAATAGGAAATACCTGTAATAGAATAATGGGACCATGGAAATGTTGTCTTAGTGACCCAGAAATTCTCAACTCTTTTCTGAATCCTCATACAAGATGATGCTCATAAGCACGAACAACACCCAGTTCATTCCTGTTACTTAAGCTACAAATCTATTCTTTTCTCAAGCATCCCACTTATAATTAGCATTTGGGAGTTAAAATGTGTGTGAGTGATATGATACAATAATCATCCTAAGATAAAATGTAAACCTTTGGCAAATTTGGCACTTTTTCTACCATTAGAAACAAATTAAAAGCAAGCCATTTCAGTTAGACTTCAATACAGACAGGTGTCAGAAATGAGTGTCTAAATGTTTGTGCAGTAATTAGGCTTCCGAGAGGTAGAACAATCTATTACCACACTGTAGGTAAGGACATTGTCAAGGTTGGAGCCACATCTCTAAGTTCTCTTATGTAGAGGAATATTTCATGCTTTTTGCAATTAAAATGCAAAACTAAGACATAGGAAATACTAGAGAAAGGCAACACATGAGTTTTTAAAGCCACACTATTTATGTGGATTAGAATATGACTTCTCTTAAAAATATAAGACATAAAACTAAGAAAAAGTCTTAATGATGACCCACAAAAGACTCTTAAAATGGAACTAGTTAACACATTTGGTACTACAAACATCCAAGTTCTATGCTACGTTAGAAAAAAAACCCCAAATTTCCCAGGCAATAACATCATAATCATTGATAAATATGTATACAATCAAAGATGTAATTTTGATATTAAACAAAGAAGTTTCCAGTAAGCTTACACCTTCCCAAAACATTTGTATGCTCAAAGTAGCAGGTGGGAAAGTAAAATTGTCTTCATGCAATTATTTTGTGTATCTGGCTTAATTCAATTTTAACTTAATTGAGTGATAGGATCAGAACCATGTGGAGCCCTTGACCTTCAGGCACTTATAGCCTAAGGTAGACAGCATCATCATTGGTGTGATAATAACCCAAACACTAGTAAATGTACCTCAATTGCACAGCTAGAATTTGATATGAATTTTTTCACAGAACTACATAAAATTAACCAAAAATGAAAACATGCAAAAATTCTATGGATCAAAGTGTTATGTACTATGACATAATGGAAGAAGTTAAATTTATTACTGTTTCATAATACATTTATAATGTCTTTAAATATATATGTTCAAAACATTTATATTTCAGTATTTTATATATATATATATATATATATATCTTGCTTTTCCTTTTTTCTTTATAGGTAATTCTTCATTTTTCTCAGTCTTAGAGTTTGCAAAAATTAATTGTGAAAAGAATGGGGCTCGTTATGACATGTCCATTCTTGCACACTATGTATTTCAATCATATTCAATCCCATCAACCTCTCGTGCCCCCTCCCTCCTCTCATTCCTCCCACCCACTTCCCCAACAGTTCCCTCTGCTTTCATGTCTTTTTAAAAGTATAGATTAGGTATATGAGAGAAAACATGATAGTTGTCTTTCTGAGTTTGGCTTATTTCACTTAGCATGAAGATCTCTGGTTCCGTCAATTTTCCTGAAAATCACATAATTTTTTCCTTCTTTATGGCTGAATAATATTTCATTATGTATATATACCTCATTTTCTTGATCCATCATCTGCTGATGGGTTCCCAGGCTGATTACATTACCTGGCTATTGTGAATTGTGCCACAGTAAGGTGGGCGTGCAAGTATCTCTATTATCTGCTTCTTTGGATTCCTTTGGGTATATGCCTAGGAATGGGGTACCAGGATCATATGGTAATTCTATTTTTTAGTTTTTTGAGGAAACTTCATACTGATTCCCACAGTGGTTGAACTAATTTACATTCCTACCAGCTGTGTTAAGGGTTCCATTTCCCTCACATCCTCTGTGGGATTTGTTGTTTTTTATTTTCTTGATAACCATTCTAACTGGGATGAGATAAAACCCAATGTAGTTTTGATTTGCATTTTCTTTATTGCTATGGGTGTTGAACTTCTCCATATATTAACTGGTCATTTGCACTACTTATGAGAATTTTCTGTTCAATTCATTTGCCCATTTATTAATTAGGTTATTTGGTCCTTTGGTTTTGAAGTTTTTGAGTTCTTTTTATGTATTCTGGATATCAGTTCCTTGTCAGATGAATAGCTGACAAAGATTTTTCATCCATCCTGTGGTCTGTGTTTTCACTCTGATTATTGTTTCCTTTGTTGTACACTAACTTTTTAAATTGATGCAATCTCATTTGTCAATTCCTACTCTTAATTCCTGAGCTATTTGGCATCCTATTCAGAAAGTCATTGTTCATGCCTTGAAGTGTTTTCTTCTACTAATAGTTTCAATGTTTTAGGTCTTACATTAAGGTCTTTGATCCATTTTGAAATGATTTTTGTACAGGGTGAGAGATAGGGGTATAGTTTCAGTAATACATGTGGACATTCAGTTTTCACAGCACCATTTTGCTGGTGATTTTCACTTCCATTTACCTATTGCAAGCAAACTACTTGTCAGACACATAAAATATCCCATGTATTTTACACATGAGTCACTTACCTGCAGTTACAAAATTGAACTGCACATGTTTTTGGGGGATGAAAAAAATCTCATACTATTTTTCACTTGATCTCAAACCACCTCCTACATGTTCTGTCCATGCCAAATACCTTCTCATAGATGGTGATATAAATACATATGTATATTCACAAACCAAAATGTACTTGAAATCATTCTCCTACCAAAGCAGTGTTTATCACTGCCCACCTATCTGCTTTTTTTTTTTTTTTTGACACGAGATAGAAAATCCTGTAAACAGCCAAGCAAACCAATAGACATCCAGAAAACAAGCAGGGCAGATTAATGAAATCAGCTGTAATTAGTAAGGAGTTTGCAGTTGGTCTTGGCAATGATCTTGAAAATAAAACAAAACAAACCCCAGAAAATCCCACCAATCCATGAGAGCCACAAACTAATGATTGTTTGAACTGCACATTCATTGGAACTCTTTGAATTGTAAAGAATAAAACAATCTTTAGATATGCAACTGATAGTTTTCTCAAAAGTGAAAGCCAAATCTTGAGAAAAAGATAACTGAAGATGAGTAGTTAAATGATTTTTGTAAAACAGATTTATTTTTAGTAAGCTTTTTCCCTTAGCACACATTAAGGAATTCAGAATTTGCTTAGTATAAATAGATTTGAATGTAGAATGATTTCAAGTCCCAAATATGCAGCTAAATTATTTAGTGCTTCACAGTCTATGTGTGTCAAGTACTTTGAACTTAGACAACCGTCAACAAACAGCCTTTAGCCATCCATCAAAGGAGGGAAGAAAAGAAAAAGAAAGACAAACAACTAATCTGTTCAAACTCCTCAAGCCATAACTTCAGTTAGGAAGATTTGAGACTAATTAAGAATATTAAATGCATATTAAGAACACTATCAATCTCAATTAAATTATTTTGTTTCAAAGTTTAGTATAATAGGTTTTATTATTTAACTGTTAGCTTCCCACTTATATTAACTTGTGTTAGTAAGATTATAAAAAGAATAATTTTCAAAAACCCAGCCATCTCTGCATAAAAATTTATGAGTAATTTAAATTTACATAAACTAATTTGGAGGACATTGACCAAAACATTACAGAGCAAATATGCTACTATTCTAAATGTCTTTGAATTCCAAATCCCAAGCTTAGTACAGAAACCCAATATACTAATGAATATTGAAAAAAAAGTAAATCTGAATTATAAAGTAATTTTCAGGTATAGATTTTGTAATTATTTTCAAATATATGCAAAAAACTAAAATACCCATTAATTCTAATTCAGTTTATATGGATTTAATTCTTAATCTTGAGATTAATTTGCTGCCTATTATACTTAAATTCATAGTTTTTATTAATATATATTTCTAAAACATTTAAAAATCTTTAAGAAAAGTTCAAACATTACTCAGCTCAGGTTTATTACTATATTGTCTTCAATAGGAGGTATTTCTACAAAATATGACAAACCTAGCTCTTGCTCAATTGCCTAATTCCCAAATTAATTTATGGGCCGGGTTTATGGTTCAAGTTGCAGAGCACTTTCCTGGAATGTGCAAGGCCCTGTGTTCAATCCCCAGCACCATAAATAGATTAAGATTAATTAATTAATTACTCTAGAATGTGGGAATTCATATTGGTCTTGTTTTATTCTCAAGATTGTAAACTCCAAGAAGGTGTTTATTTTATTTTACTTATTTATTTATTTATTTTTGCCTATTATGTCTGCTGCTACATCTCCAGCACTTATAGAACTGAGCATGTGATGAGTCCTGTAAGTCTGTTCAATGTTCAATGGTTATGTTGTATTCCCAGTTTTCTCCTGGAGAGTTTATTGTTCCTTTCTCTGGTATAGCAGGACTTTCAGGAGAGATACTTCACTTTTACTTCTTTCTGTGATCCAGATTTGTCTTTGTCTTAAAGTTAATATTTTCTTAAATAATTGTCTGTTGGTATTTCCAGAAATAAGATTTCACTATAAAATATTGTTCTTCATTGTGTTGAATTGCAGAATCTTTTAGAATATATTAAGTCACTTGGGTAAAGTTTTTTTTTAAGTTTCTTTGTTAAGCTTCCTCCTCAAGGAAGTTAACTGGCTAAGTGCAAATGTTCCAATTTATTCAGTGTAACTAGGAGACTGATGTGAACTAAAAAATTTTAAATGTGCCAAGGATTAGCATTTCAAAAGACATATTACTAAATACTTAAAAAAAAGACTTACACTCCATTTACTCAGAGAACATTTCTTAAATATTAGTAGAAATAAAATGTTTCAAAAGGTAAAGGCAATCACAAAGATTAGAAAAACTCACTTTTTTTTAGCATGCCCATTGACAGAAGTTAATAAGTAAAACATGGCATGAAGTTCATCTCCTTCAAGGCAATGTATTTCAGAACTCATAGAGGAGAAATCAGATTGCACATTTTGCTATTACCCAGACAAAACTCATCATTTTTCGTCTCACAAAAACTGTGTTTAGAGACTCTGTGTACATTCTTTAGGCTGACTTGTAGCCCTGAATCTGTTTCAAATGAAACAAAGACCTAAAATATTTCAGGTATGTCTTTACATTTACAGCTCCTTTTTAATCTTTTAAAAACTGTATGTTTTACCTTTTTTTTAAATACAGGTTCTTTGTTAAAAATATAAGCATTAGTCAAATGTATGGCTTAGAAAATGAAAATACTCATACCTCCAAAGATAATGAATATTTGCAGATAAGAATAGACTTCCTATGCTTTACTCTGTATATTAATATGTCTGTGCACAAGTATGTATACATTTGTGTATTTAAATAGATAGCTCTGTGGACATGTTTACAGAAACAAAATCTTAGTAACCATAGTTAGTGTGTTGATGCTTATCCTTTTCATCTAATATGTCTTGTTAACTTTCCCAATTATTACAAATAGATAAATCTCATTTTGTAAATCAATATCACCATCTTTTTTTTTTACTATACCATATAAAATATTCACCTGATTCCAAATTGGCAAACAGATTTTTTTCTTTTTTTCCCTTCCTCTAAGTGAACAGTTCCTGCACTTTTAGATCTTGCTTGTGTATTTCTGTAGGGTGAGTTTCTAGAAATAGAATTTCTGCAGTATGTATTTAAAAAAAATTAGTTGTGAAGATTCTGTAGAACATAACATTACCTGAATGAAAATGTACTTGATTGCACATTCACCAACATTGAATATCAATGTTTTTAGTATTCAAAATATTTTAATTGTTGCCAGAGTTTCTGGGGGATCTGTATAGTTTATTTCTTCATGGATTATTTGAGAGCTCTGTATGTTAGGTATGTTTGCATATTGTCTGTATTATTATCGCAGATATTATTCCCAGGTTGTTTCTTTGAGTTTGGTCATGATATTTATATTTTATGCCACAGAGATTTTTTGTTTTGTGACATTTTCCACAAATATAGCTATACATAACGTAAGTATAACCAAAGATGAGAGAGTAGCCTCAAAATATTTAGCATGACCTTAACTTGAGCTTAAAATTATATGCTAAAATGAGAGAGAGACAGACAATAGGTGACAGATAGACAGATAAGCAATATATTCCGTGCCATTAGTATAACAGTACTAGTTTGTACAAACTAGATATATCTTCTACATCTGATGTTTCTTTTATGAATTAATGTTTCATATTTAATTGTTTGATCCACCTGAAATTTATTTAGCATAAGGAATGAGATGTACAACATTATCTCACTCCCCCAAAGGCTGAATAATCATCCATTGTACTCTGGTGATAGAAAATGCAACTTTTATTTTGTATAAAATGTACAAGAGAAAGGGTTCAGGAAGACAAAGTAGTAGTACAAGGGCTCTGGTGCAAGAGCATGTGTGAATTGAGCATTCCTGGAACAATAGGAACCAGTGTGGCTGGAGAGTAGCAAGGGAGAGGAAAAGGACCAAGAGGTGCAGCCTCTGGATGCAGTGAGGAGGACCCACACTCTGCATCCCAAGGACTGTTTTTATTTTCCTTTGTTTGTTTTGTTGTTTCTTTTCTTTTCTTTTTTTTTACTGGTCTCTTTGTTGGTTAGGTAAGGATAGGTATTCCGATTTTTCTCATTTTTATTTCCTTATTAAATTGTCTTACCTTTTCAGATCAATTTTAATCATTTTTACTTTCAGTAATATTTGCTTCATTTAGCAAATTCATAAATATTGAAAGGCAAAAGAAATCTTTCAATATTTAAAGTTTTCATTTCAACCCTCAATCCATAGATGATATTTTTCTTATTATTACTTATGTTTCCTTTTTCTTTCTTTTTAAAAATAGGTATCTATTGTTATGTCATGGAACCTTGTTTGGGTTGAGGCATGTTACTGTCTTTCTTTCTCCAATTTATTACTATATACTTTTATTTTGACAATTATTTTCTTCTTTATTCTTGGAATTTATTTTTATTTTCCTAATTTCTTCAGTTTAATATTTAAATGATTCATTTTTATTCTTTTGTGCTTAATAAATTAAATGTCTTACACTTATCATTTTCCTAAGGACACAATCTTGGCTACCTTATAGCATTTGGGTTTCAGTGTAGTATCTGTATTTCCTTGAAGTTTTAAAATCTTTTTTTAATCCACTCCTGACTTAATCTATTCTTGGCCCATGTGTAGGGGCCAGTGTTGTTGGTCCTTTTTTTTTTTTTTTTAAACCTGGCTTCAGGTTTTTTTATTTCTATTTTTGCTGTAATTTTCTGTATTATTAGGTTTTGTAAAAAACTGTTCGTATTTTATTAAAATATGTAAGATTTATACCTGTGGTCATGTGAGATTCTTTTTAAAGTTTTTAGTGGTTTACTTACACTTGAAAGTAAACATGAATTTAGCATTTGCTGTGAAATCCAATAATTTTTCACTATTTTTCTGAACTGATAAGAATTTCAGGCATTTATAGAATTAATTTAAAGGTACCACTTGATATTGATGCATTGATCCTATTGATGCAATCAATTCCATTCAACTAGTACAACTGAGTCCCATAATATGTCTGTCTGTGCTCATTGTGAGGGATAGAATCATTAATGAGCATCAAACTCTTCTCTCTCACCAGACAGGATTTAGTGAGCATGAATGTGAACTAGTAAATATAGGTCACATGCAAAGGCTAGAGAGAAAAAACAATAGGGAGAAATTAATTCCAAGAAGAAGATCAATGAACGCAGTAGGGAATCACTACCTTCTCTAGCAGGGTCTTCAATATTTATGTTTGAGATACTAGCCCACCACTGAGATCAGAAATGACAAGGATTGTCATAATATATAAATCAGACCTCAAAATACCATGAGGTTTGTGCTATAGATGTCATAGTTTTTCTCATAATCCCAAAGTAGGAGATATTTTATTACATATCGTTCAATGTAGATTTTCTGGTAAGACTTAAAACTGAACTATTTTTCAAATGATAGCAATCTTCCTACCTTGCTTCAATCTACCCAATTAAAAAATGTGTCTTAAAGGAATTTCTATTCAAAATCATCAATCTCTGAGATCACAGTAAAAGCTTGTGAGAAAAAAGCATCAGAAAGGGAAAATAAGGTTTTATGAAACAAAATGGGACATCTCTCTTATTATTAGAACATGCTGTTGAACTTTCAGGTTTGTGGTGCTCAGGTGCAGAATAACGAACCTTGATTTGGCAATGGAAAATTCTGTAAAGGGTCCAATAATATGTTATGCTTCATTAATATAAAAGTTTTTACATTTCTACTGTGATTTTCATCCTTCATTATCCCAAAATGCTTTTTTAACTGAAACCACTAAGAAGAAAATCTTACCACCACCTTGGGAAAAGATTCTAGTGATGTGCTTTTAAATACAAGTATCAAAGACAATTTTGTGGAAGGAAGGAAGAACAAAATTATCCACAAGGAATTTTCAGAAATATCTAAAGACAGCTAATTTTAGCACCATCACAATTCAAGTTTAGATATATACTAATAAGTATTTTTAGATTGTTTGTAGTTTGTATTCATTTATTTGCACTTAGAGTAAGGGCAAGGGTCTGGTCTGAGGCTCAGTGGGTCCACACTTGGGGCAAGTAAACACAGATTGTTCCATATTCTATTTCTAAGCAGCCACAATCAGAGAGGCACACCAAAACTCACAGTTTTGGAGTTCACTGAAAAATGCATGGAATGTTTCTTAAGGCAATTACTTCTAAGATAAATAAAGAAAGTACCCTCATCCACAGCAGGTTCTTAGAGGAGCTGCTTGCCAATAATCGGTGGCTGCAGGAAAACATGGTTGAAAAGGAACAGGCCCTGCCTCTGTCTCTGCACTAACAGGGCAATTGTAATCATCTACCTCTCTAGTCATTTCTTTTGAAGCAAGATAAAATGCTTTTAAAACTAAGCAATTGTACATTTTATCTATCAAAAATGCAGAAATTAAGATTTGCTCTCCGAAAGTCCTCTACTGCCACAAGATTCAAATTCTCCCAGCCCTTGGGTGAGGGCTGTCCAATGTGTGGACTTTAATGCAGACAATGTGTGAACTCTAACACAGACTTCCTCAGAACTTAAAACTATTGATGGACTGACTGTTTTTCTAAGAAACTTTTTCTAAATAGTGTAAGAAAAAGGAGACTCATATTTATGAGTTGCTGACCTTGGGTAAGTTACCTAATCTCTTCTTGCCTGAGCATCCTCACCTGTAAATAGGGCCTGAATAGTCATACTTACTTCATAGGTTTAGGTAGAAAATGTTTAGACTAATACTTGCAATGGAATGCATTTATACAAGCATCTGTTATTGTTAATGGTCAGCTTATACAACAGAAAATCAGATAGAAAAATTTCAAAGACTAAACAATAAACTATCAAAAATTAAAGATGATGTTAACAATCAAATCAGCATTTTATAGATTTATATATTTAAAAGCAAGATGCTTAGAATTTTATTATAGTTATTTCCCTTAATGTTATCATGAGGACATTTCTCTGTCATTAATATTTCAGCAATAGATTTTTTAATCTCTCATATAAGAATATATTGTTATATTATTTAAATTATCTTATTTAATAAACAGGATGTTTCCAATCTTTACTATTTGAAAAATGGTACGATAAATATCTTTGCATGCAAATATTGAACTAAATATTTGTTTTTTTATTTCCACAAGATATGTTATATGTTATATGTTCTTGACTAAGAAATTCTATTCTCAGGTCTGTTTATGTTGCATTCCCCAAAATTATCCTAATTTGCTCTTCTGTTGGTGGATTTTGACAATCCTGGTTAAATCATATCCTATTTGGCTTTGAATATTGCCTTTAGAGAATCTTTGCCAATCTGATAGATAAAAGCTGTATGTAACTAATATGTTAACTTGAATATCTTTGCTTACAGTGAGTTGTATATATTTTTCTCATGGTAGGCAATTTTTGAATTCTTTGAATTGCCTATATTGTTCTTTTGACATCTTTTTAATTACAGCATTGTGTTTTATTATAGTATTGTTTTATTAAATAACTTTTTGTCATATTTTGCACTTTCCCTCACAATTGCTACTCACTCCTCATTGTTAGCTTCCAGGGATATTTTATTCATTAACAAGTATTTATTGTGCAGCAACTATATTTTAGTCAATGTTTAGGAGCTGAGGAAATAAAATAATATCCTCTACACACCAAATACAACAAAGAAGTCCTTGGTCATAGAACTTACAGTCTAGTAGGGAGACAAATATCAAACAGAAGAACATACAAAAGAAAACAGCATAAATAACAACATACATAAGAAATATAATGCACAAGAAAATAATGTAACAAAGTTGAAGTGCAGATTGTATTATCTGTCACTAGTCAGAATACCACATATGGGAGTCATTTACTGATTCTAAAGTTAGGCAGTGTTTCTCAGAGCACAGAAAGTAGAAGGTGTTTTCTTGACAGCTCACAGGCCAATGAAAGGCTCTTTTCTCCCAGAAGGTGGGCTCTCATTGAAAATATAAGGCTTTCAAATATCTACCACTATCCCATAAATTGTCTTCAGTGAAGGTAGGCAAAGATTCTTTTTTTAAAGTTTGCCAGGTGATTCTAATATGTATTCACTGTTGAGAATAAAATTACGTACTGGTGACTTCCTGCTGTTCGATTTGTATACAAAGAGATAAAGATCTGAAATTTAAATCCCAAGACACAAATGTATATCACCCTGGCTTAGTGATAAAAGTACATG
Organism: Castor canadensis; assembly: GCF_047511655.1. NCBI lineage: Eukaryota > Metazoa > Chordata > Mammalia > Rodentia > Castoridae > Castor > Castor canadensis. The sequence continues at coordinate 60,796,618 of NC_133386.1, forward strand.
ACTCTCTTCTTTGCTGGATAAACACTAGATAGCTGAAAATTAGGTTTCAAATTGCCTGCTCTTAGTTGAAAAAAAGGATTTTGGGACTATGACTAACACATAACTAAAGATAAAACTAAGAAAGACACAATGAGCATTCTAGAAGGAAAAGTGAACTCAAATAAAAGCTGCACTGAGGAAGGATAGGACTATGCTTTAGTATTGCTATGGTAACTAGCAATCACAATTCTTAATGATTTTAAACCACAAAAGTTTATTTCTTGCTCTAAGTATTCTATAGGAGTTGGCAAGAAGCTCTATATCACAGTGACACTCTGAATATTAGGATAACACATGAATGTAAATGGGAAGAAATACTAGGGAATGAAAATCAAAAGCATCACCTCTTTAAGTTGGACTGATGCCAATAAAATTTCTGCTTTTTGCTTTCTACCCTCAAAAACGAATAACAATTGGATAGAAGTGCTCTATAGATACTTAATATTAAGTACTAAAGGCAAAATTGGTTCTACAATTTGTCATCTAAAACTGAATTCAGCAGCAGATGAAGAAATTAAAATATGGGTAATTAACAAATTTTAGTACATATTACCTCTTCCCACCAGAGATATGGAACATGTATGTGACTACTTATACTAGCAACAGTAACTGTGTATGTGTGGGTGTGATGGTAACTGATAGAAGTACCTAAGAAAGCAGGCAGATATATGAAACTGTTGATCACTCCCTATATAGTTATTACCAATTATAAATAATGGCATATATTTTGTATTTCTAAGATAATGTACTATATATAAAAGAATCATAAGACCAAATGAAATCAAGCAACAAAGAAAATATCAGGTAATACTGACAAGATTCATTTGTTAATATCATCCTCTAATGTATGTTGACTCAGGTAAAGATTGCTACATGAGACATTGTTTCAGTTAGTTGACTTCTGTGTTCCTGAAATCATCTACAGTGTAAAGAAATGTTTTCCTCAAATCCCTGTATGTATATCATATCTTGGAAATAAGAAAGAATGGGATGAAAGAGGATGGATATACCAGTTAAAATACTTCCCATTCTCAAGAAGAGAAGTCATAGTACCAATGTCTTTTCATGTTGGAAACAATATTCCAGCAGTAAAATTGTAATCCCTTCTAACTTCCACTGTGTTCTTGAAATACTCTGCTATGAGAAATTCACTTCTGAGGAATTTAAGATTATGTGGAAATTGGCCTATGGAGTTGATGCCATGAGAAAACCTATGAAAGCCCTATCAACACTTTTATATTAGCCAAGCAAAAAGAAAGTGTAGCAGATTAAATTGAATAGCAATGGCACATGATAAATTTTAAATTAATAATTAGTAACACTGTACAATTAGTTTCCATTTGCTGTGCTTCCTTTCTGGAGCTTCATTGTTTTCATGAAAAGTTTATTAATATTCTTTGTTATGCTGCATTTTGTAGGCATACTAAAGTGGTGTCTGGTTCCATATAAAAATATTCAATGTTTTTCCTTTTGTTGCACCTTAAATTTTCAAGACCTTCCTTTGGAAAGCCAAGGAATCAAAATAATATTTGACATATTGAAATTAAGGAGAATAAATCAGTAATAAGAGAAGCAATAAAATTATGGGAGGATCTTCTTCTACCCCCTCCAACTATGCCCCCCAAACAAAATAGTAGTTATTCAGAATTCACTTCATCCATGGATCTATCAATGTCAGAATAAACTAGAACACAGCAGAAGACTTGAGCCTAGCAATGTGAAGAGTTTTGTGACTTTTGAACCACTTCCTACCAGGCAAAGAAGGCTTGAGTTTGACTCTACCGTTTTTCTATATCTTAAGACAACTTTGTGAAATCTTATACCATGCTTTGCTGATCACTAGTGTTTTATTTATGTTCTTGCAAAAAAGCTGAAAAGATATTCCTTTCTCAGAGTAGTGTTAGGTGCCTCCATAAGATCTTGGAGTAGCCAACATTGTTCTTATCTTCTGCCCTGACCAAAAAATTAATAAACAAAAAGGAAGAGAGTTAAGGAAAAATAAATTTACACTATCCCAGAATTAGGATTTGTCTTTCATAGTATGATGCACTGTGAATTATTCTGGAATATTTCTAGGAGTTATCAATTTTTCTTTTTCTTCAGTACCTGGAACACTATACTGTGACATTAGAGAAGTAAAAGGACCATCCTCTACCTATGATCCTCTCCTTATAATTTCCTGGGCTCCTTCTCTCTCCAAAGTATTATTTGTTTCTCACACTATAATTCTCCAGTACAACATTGTCTGAAATTCTACACGTACTAAAATTAAAATTATCTGTGTTAAGGAACACTTTTTGAACCAAATTTTCAAAGGAAGGAAGTTTGTATGAGGATAGAACGAATCAAGATATCGCAAATAAAAAAAATAAGTTATGGTATTTTTGTGTTAATGTATAATGCTTCACATTAATCAGATAAAATTTAATATATCCCTAGCATTAAAGCAGACTTCAAAATTATAACTGATTCCTTCTCAATGTGATGATTGTAAAGATAGGACATATAAAATTATCTCACAAAAATTTTATTTTCAAAGAAAAATTATTATTTTGTATAGAAAGTCCTTTAGCCTGCATTCTAGAGGCTTTCTCCAACACAATGGTAAATATTAGAGATGCTCTTAGGACTGGGCCTCATTACTGACCCTTAGGAGAAGTCAAGTATTTGTAAGATGCTCTTTTAGGGCAACACAGGATCTGGCCTGTTACATTAGCCACTGTGCTTTGTCTTTTCCCCTTCAAACTGGAATGTGGCCTCAAAGGCTCCTGACATGAATTTTTTTATTGTTTTTCTCATTTCTTCCCTTCTCTTTTTACAGGTAAATGCTCAGTTAACCTATTTGTAGCTTACTCAAAGGCAAATATTTTTGTGAAATGATTTTGGTATTCTTCCTCTTCTAATAAAATGGGGCAGCATATACTGGAAACTCTAACCCCCCTGCAAGAATCTCAAAAGACATTAAATTTATAAATCATCATTACTGCTAATCCTTTTCAACTTTAAGAGCTAACATTATGTTTGCTTCTTTATGTTCCTTTATGTTTGTTTTCCATTTATTTAAAGTGCTAATGACATTCATTGCTTTTGAGATTTATCAGATTAGTACCACTATAACAGTTTACGGTGTTACATTTTATAATATTCACTTAATATAATTTTAATTATCACTGAAAAACAGCTTCTAGTTATAAAAGTACTTCAGAAATTATAGGCCAAACCTACCCTAAATTAAAAGTCAAGGCTTATGCAGTTAATAATGATTTTATAAAATGAAAATGTCACATGATACAGTAACTCAACATTGAAATATCCATAATCTAAATAACAACAATGCATCTAGAAATATAAAATTGTTAAAGTACATTCTTTGTGGTACTTTACAGTATTGTAAAATTTACTGGTGTAACAACTATAGGTTATTAGCAATGCATGTTATTTCAAGAAACCAGGTTTAGCTTGGAATATTGCCATCATGTCACTACATTGTGGCTTCAAAATATTAATATTATGTGCTATGGGAAGAAAAACAGCTCAAGAACCCATCAGATGCTAGGTATTACGAAGATTGTACTTTCATAATAAGTACACCTAATATTGAACCATTTACAATAGAAACTCAGTGAAAAAGCTTTAATAATGACTCAGAGGGACTAATACTGCCAATAAATCTTAAGATTTTGCAAAATTTGAAGAAGGGATGTTATAAATAAAAATATCCAATCAAAATCACTGTATAAAGTAGGACATTTATTATTTTATATTAACTATCTTATCCCAAACATGCTCTAAGATTTTTACTTTTTAATGTTGTGTTTCTGCTTCTTTCCCTTTCTAGGATGACTTTGCAGCATTTTAAATAACTCCCAATTATATATTAGATCATATTAATTTAAGGACCTTTAAATATAAGAGTTATAAGAAAATCCAGGACTACATATAATTTCTATCTAAATAGTAGACAAGTGTTTGGTTATGAAAGGCCTGACAACAATGGCAGGAATTGAAGACCTTATTATCTTAAAGCATTAGCTCATAGGTTCAGGGATAGATCTGAAATTTGGAGATAAGTCAATCAAGAGAAAAAGATAGGAAGGATCAAAAGATGACTAGTCAAACTTTCTATACCTCATCTAAAATTCAAGGCATCCTTTCAAGCCAGGATCATTTGTTGGTTGTAACAAAAATAACACAGAGAGAAGTAGCTAGCATTCATAAATATGGCAGCAGATCTTGGAAAACTAGCTTTGAGAAGTTGGTTTGGGAATAGAAAATTAATTCTCTGGGAGATCAAGGGATAAGAGGGATGATTCAGGTAGAGACTCAGCCAAGTAATTCAAACAAAAGTTAAATTACTTTGAATTTGAGGCATAAGGCAAGAATTAACATTAAAATTTACAAAATAGGAATTGAAATAATGGGTGTGGTGCTTAGATACAGAGGAGGCAAACACCTTAAAACCAGATTGGCCAAAAGCAGTCTTCTGACCCTGGGAGTTAGGAAACCCAGCTGTAAATAAAACTGAAAAAGTAAACCTTCCAAAAATATATACACAAAAATTAAAATGACAGTGTAGTTTTAGGAGATTCTTGAGGTTTATGTAGTCCATCTGTGGGGTCTTTGGTAGCATATGGATCACTTGCAAGAATAGCAAGTGATTGGATTGGAACCTAGAAGACCATCACCTTACTTCTCTGAAGAGCTTCCCCAGCCTGAGGCTGAGCTTCACCTTCTGAACTCATTATAATTATTATTTCCCTGACTTATTTGCCATTGAGAATATACTATCAGGGCATAGTTTAAAAAGTATATTTGTGGTCATGACCTCTCTTTCCTGAAATCTGAGACAATATTTTAAGTTCTTCTGCCCTTTGTTTCCAAGGAAACTGATGCAAGAGGTATTAATCAACATTTGTCAAAAGTGATGAGTTTATAAGACAGCATGGGGAGGGCTGAAAAGGCATTGACTTTGAAAATTCAGATGTCCAACAATTTTGAGGGGAAGGAATACATTTATTTACCATGAAAACAGGATATTATGTCAATGAGTTTCCAAATATCAGATAAACAGCTGTTCAGATTAACCACACAAACTTTAAATCCTTGCCAAGGGTATCTCACAGTCCTAAATATTATAGGAGAGATGGAGAGAGAAAGAACAGCACGTGAGCAGTATGATTAACTTAAAATTATTTAAATGAGCAGAATTTTTCAAAAATCATCTTTGAAATACTTATAGAAAAAGTGATTAAATACATTGAAAGGAGAAAATTTTAAGAGGCTTTAGAAGTGTATGATTAAAACCAAATGAATGGAAGGAAGAAAAAGGAAATGAGGCTCAAAATCAGGAAAGATTTTGGTAGCAGAGCCATTATCCTAAAGAATATAGAAGCGGATAGAAAGATTAAAGATACTGTGAATAGACAAAACTTATCATTGCCCTAGAGAACAGACTAGATTTCTGAGTTAATCTTTTCCCATACAACTAGTGAGATGCTTTGTATACTAATTGGTACTATTGTGATACTGAAAAAGCTTGTTTATAAGAGTGAAAGGATTGATGAGTTTCTGCTTCAGAAGTATATCTTATTTTCCTTTTTGCTGGTGGAGGCTGATGTATACACACCCATTTACCAAGTGCACACACAGAGCAGGAAAATGTGGTGTGAACTTGGAGAAACCTTACTTCCAACTTGAATGCAGTCATGACTTACTGAGGAGTTTCAATGGCACTGAATGGAAAGAGTAGTATAGTAAGTTGCCTCACCACTTGGACTCACTGATTGAAATACATGTGCCCAGACCACTGATCACTGGTATGAAAATGCTACCTAACTCAACTTCCCAGTGGGAAAGGAGTAGAGACATGGTGATAATAACTTACCTGGTCAACTGAGATGTAACAACTAGGAGCAAAGAGGAGCAGAAGACATACATCTAAAATGCACTGAAGTGTTATTCATGGTCAATTTTTAGGACAGATGCCCAAGGCTATGATGCCAGAAGAAACCTTGGAGGTTTCTCCAAATAGCCTAATTTGCAGTCCTTAGATGGAAAAAATGGAGGCCCAGTACAGTAAAAATATTTGCTTGGTGCAGTATGTCTGATTAGCAATAGCAGGCACACTAGCTTTTCAGACTTTTGGAACTTAAGGTTTTAAGAGACACTCAGTGTTAAATGAAGTCTGCTGGCCAATGCCTTCAAAAGAGTTTCAATTAGAAAGCAAAGACAAGGTGTTAAACATAAATACTGGTAAAAATATTGGTTGCCAATAGCCTTCCAAACTCCTTTTAATTTTATAGGTATCCATCCCCATCTTCAAAGAAGAAAGAGAAAAAAAATCACATATACATAGATAATTGAAAAAGCACCATCATCTTCATCAAGTCTTCCACCCAGGAATAGTGGCCCTAACAATTGAATTCAGTAGGTTTACTCTACTTGGGGAAGCCTATGAAAATACTATGTGCTTCTTGACATGAGAAGTCATTTGCCCCCATTGCATTCCACTAGTCTCTTAGGCACACACCCATTAATTTTCTTGTCTCCTCATTCAATGAATATTTGTGGCATGCCTACTATGTTCTTGACACCATTCTACATTATAGGAGTAGGTGCAGTGACAGAACAGAAAATTCCTTTTTATCATTGGACTTAAATTCTGGTGGATAAAATGGAGTGGACCAAATATTACATGACTTTCATGAAAATATACCTGTAGAGTTTAAAGTTTCACTTATAAAATGAATGGAAGATTCATCTAAATAATTTTCTAATGTCTTTTCAGCTTTATCATTTTATACCTGTTAGAGCAATTGCTAGATACTACATGAAAATGTCAACATCCCCTGTGTTCTTGCATTACAAACTCTTATTCAAAGAGCAAAACTACAACATCCAAATATTTTTCATTGTTTTTTCCATTAAATAGTCTCATTTTAGTTTCTACAGATAATCACAATTCTTGCCTTTCATCTTACAATGCTAAATTATTCCATGTAAAAAGTTTTTAAAATTCCATCTTTTATCTAGGAACCAGTTAATTCCAGTCAAGGTCTAGGTGACCTCAGTTCCCTTCTCTCCTTTCTTCCCTCCCTCCTCCTCTTGCCAGCACTTGCATTCCATAAATGGAACAATTGCTGTGATGGAGACCAAAAGTCACTCTCCCCTGAAACCATCCCTGGAGCCCAGTGGCAGAAATGTAACAACTGTGATTTCTAACTAATACAGATCCATACCCTGTATGTAACTCATGTCAGGAAAATACAAAAAGAAATATGCAAATAAAATATTATGACCTCAAATATTCCTTTTTTTTATTTTGATTAAGTGCTGTGGTGTTCAAAAAACTTAACATAGAAGAAAATAAAATTTTGTGATATAATCAGCACATCATTTGCTTTGCATTTATTAGCTTTGTTCTTCTACAACACAATTTACTAGCTTTTTTTGTGGATTCTCTAATTCCACTCTACTAAACTTGATATGCTGAGAAATATTAATATTAAATCACTATGAAGTGGCATGTTATTCATAAAAATGTAGTTGCCAACTAAACAATGTATCAAAATTCAAGTTAAATTTTTTTAAATCTCATGTTTTTATTTATTGCCCCTGAGAAATGATTGTGTGCCTCTGAAACCCTGAGAAAGTATAGGGGCCTGTGCTTTCCTTAATCAACAAATATTTATGTGGTAAATAGAATGCCTTTGGCCAAGAACTCACATGTTGACTTGCATGCATCCTGATGGAAATTTAAATAGCTGATTAAACTCGTCAAACACAGGATTTATAATGGATGCCACTATCATTTTGCAAAGTAATTTAATGCATATTTAGTGCAATTATTATGTGCTCTCTTTTCATAAGGAGACCCAGCTGTGATTCTGCAAGTGCAAGAAAAAGAGCAATTGATACAAGGGCAGCAGTTTATTGAGATCTGTGTGAAGAAGGTCTTCTGAGCCTCACTTCACTAGAAATAAGTAATTACAGCTTTAGAAAAACTTTATGATGTTGCTACGGTATAGTGTGTTCATGTTGAGTAAAGTAGATAAACAAATCTAATATCCAACACTGAAGTACTGGAAAAGGAGTCTATTTGGAAGCTCCTATCACTAATTAGATAAACAGACTTAAGTGAGCACACTCATTTGGTATACCCTTTATTAGACTGTGGTGGAAAATGTGATCTAAAGACACAGAGAGATAGCAAAGTATTGCTTTATAATGCATGTACATGGAGAGAAAAAGAGAGAGAGAGGTAGGGAGAGGAGAAGAAAAAGAGGAGAAGGAGGAACTAGAATCTGTCTTTTGCCATTATGTGAATAAACAAAAAGCACTTAAAATCTGCCTTAATTTAGCCAAACCAATTTTCTTCGCCCAGATTTTCCTTTTCTCAGAAAAGGAAAAAAAGAGTCCCTGGACTCTCCTAAGATGAGCACTAAATTAATTATTAGTATGAACTCTAGATTCATGTTCTTCTAAGGTAATAGAAGTTTGAGAGAGGTTGTTACATCAATTTTCGTGAAGAAAGCATAGAACACACAGTGCTTCACAGATAGGGAAAAGGAAGATAGCAATAAACTAAAGAAATGATGGGAGATAAATTTTCAGATGAAAATTAAAACAAGCCCAGCCAATATAGTCCCATAACTTATTTCTGAGTTAAGCCTGTACACACATTCTCATTTTATATTTTATCATTTTATTTTACATTATCATTTTATATGCTTTTATAAGGGGCAAAAAGACTATTTAGTGCTTTGTGTTTTGCATGCTTTCTTTCTGTTGCTTTTAATAAAAATGTTACCATATATGTCCAGTGCATTTTGGCATCATTTACTCTAGCATTCAGTCTGCATGTGCAGGTCTGAAGCAGCCTTCTTCCTGTACAGCTCCTGAAATCTTATCAGCACCATTTTCCCTCCCAAGAAGCATAATAAATACCTTTGTCCTCTGAACCTCATTTAAATTGACATGTTTAGACTGTTAACTAAAAATATGTCAATTCTTGCCTCTCTTTAAATGAAATCCTAAAGCAGCCATAAAAATTGAAAATAGCTATAGAAAACTAATAAGGAAAATAATATTCTATAACAGACAAAAATATAAAGAAATGTATCTTGACTTCCAACTAATTCTCTGGTGTGCTCAATTTCCTATAAATATACTAAACAACCACTGTTGACTTTGCCAGTGAATCTTTATTTACTTGTTTTATGTATTTGGGTAAGAGCTGGAAGGGAAGAAAAGCATCCTATCAACAGTCTTCAAAAACTTTGCTCTGATAAAAAGAACAAGTGGGTGCAATGAGGAGTGACAGTCTAAAGTGCTGGTTCTTCCAGAGAAATTAGTAAATTGAGGCAGAATTTAGATAGTTTTGTTCAGAGTACATCAGCTTTAGAGATCTGTGCTCAGTGCTGAGAGAGAGAATAAAGCTTCTTTCTTAAAAGCACTAGGGTTAGAAATGGATGCTGTTTTTTGTCTTGTTTTGTTTTTTTAACTCCTTCTGATTTGGGTTTTCACAGAATGTAATATGCACTTCTAAAGTGTGTGTGTGTGGTACAGAAACAGCAGACAGATCCATATTTAAAACAAAAATAATGTTAAATTCTCTGGGAGTCAATATTTGTGATTCTACATTCTAAGTTTTATTGCTTATTTTGCCTGCTGACTCTGACACAGTTTAACACAGTTCTCTTGAAATTCTATTGTACTCTTAGCCTTGGCCTATGAGCTGCAAATTATCCTGCTTATATTCATTTTTAACAGAACAGAGTACCAACATCGTGTAAGTGTTATGAAAAAAACTGACCTAGGAGAGGGTTACCACCCTAGAGAAATTTGCGATTTAGTTGAAATGTCTACATCTAAAATTTTCTTACTGGTTTCAAGAAGGCTTGTTCCTTATTGTAGGTTGAGATTGTCATGATATAACTGGATTTTCTAGTTTTGAATATATTTTCATTAAAATGTCCTTATAGTCTCTGAGAAATAGAATAGCAAATTATTCTTGACTCTCTTGAGCTACAGCCTCAGCCAGTGAGATCCTTGTAATCTCTCCTAAACTGAGTGATTTCTACAATCCGCATTGTCTCTCTGCTGTTATCCCTCTTCCTTTCTTTTATTTTGTTTTCTAGCAAACAATGCTAGCTTTTAAGGGATGCACAAGAAATACTACTGGAACTTTGCATAGACACAAGGGAGGATTATCATATTACTCCTAAAAATTCAAGCTCCAGAGCAGCTTGAGGAATATTCAAGAGAATAGTCAAAGACACAAGTACTAAATATCAACACATTTTTAAGAATTGGAGGAAGTTTAACATTACTAAGGGCATCATATAGGTACTGCAAGTAGGGAAGACCTGCCAACAAAAACACGGCTAATAGTTGGAAGATAGTACATTTGAAAGTACATCACAAATGCCAGAGACTTAGAGTGTGGTAACTAACATGGGCTTCAAAAGCAAAACTCAGCAAGACAAGCAGACTCTATCCCTGTAGAGAAATGACCTACTTTGATGCCCACTTCTAAGAATGCATTCCCAACATTACCAAAGCCTGCTTGTATTTGTTTATAAGAGAACTGAGCAAGTTTTCTTATTAGGGATGCCTAATGGCAAAAAAAGGTCTTAAGGTGTACCTTGAACACATGTAGTTTTATGATTCAGCTATTGAATCATAAAATTTGAAACTATTTGAAGGTCTAGTTTTGCATTTAGTTTGTTTCAACACTTAGTTTTACTTACTGTCATCATTGAAAAACCAGCTCAAAAACATATATAATTTCAAATAAAGTATATCACTAGCTATGCTTACTAAATCATGAAACTCATTTTCCAGTCCCATCTACCAATTAAAAATTTTGTTGACATTTAAGTGGTAAATTTCCATCTTTCCTGCTATTATATTAGCTATTCTTACAAACAAATTGGTAAATGATGTTTTTTCTGATATTTTTAAACAAATGGGTTCAAACATCACTGTATAAGTGCATTTTGAAGATTTTCACATGTGAGGCTATTCAGTTTCTTCATTTTGTAAGTACGTGGAATTCTGTACATAGATTTTTTAGAAGTGACACATTATTTTGAACAATAAAGTTATACAACAATGGAAATTTTTGTAAATATCCATTTTGAAGTACACTGAGATTTCAAAAAAAATAGCACTTACTCTCTCTCTTCTGTTTAAATGTTACTTTTTCCTTTGAGAGGGACATGTTTGGTCCCTCTCCATACCATACTGCTAAAAGTCATTTCCCTCACAAAAATATTTAGCAAATTTAAAGTATTTGTCTTTTTATAAAATAAAAAATGTATAGCTTTTAAATTTCAACAACTGTTTTAAATATTTTTCCACAGGTAAGTGGCAAATCTCCATGTGGAACAGATTTGCAAAGCTACCCACCACTCATTACAAAACATTTAAAAATAGAAATATGTTTAGGTTTTGCTTATGAAAATAATTACTTTGGTGGTGATAAGTGGTATGTAACCTATACTTTTATCACAAGATACCAAAATCACACGAGTGAGACCCAGCACTATCGACAACTCCGTATTGAGAAACTTCCATTTTTCCTTCAAGATGCCTCAAGGAACCACTTCATTGTCTGTGATGCCAGTAAATGCAGGAACCAGAATTAGTCTGTATCAATTACTGGAAAAGTTTAACTTTCTATATGAATAGTAAAATAAAGAGAAGTTCCAATTATGCTGCCTCTGCTCTGATTAATGCCTTTGCACACCCGGCAGCATATACACTGTGAAACACATTGAGTGTTTCTACACAACCACTTAGAAGACCTTAGCTGAGGACACTCATACAAAGACTTAGGGGTGCTCAAATTTTTGACCAGAATATCATGTTCTATCTTCCTGGGAAGAACTAAAAAAAGGAAGGAGTGCATGACAAACTCAAATAATTTTCATTGATACTCTTCAAAATGAAAGAATAAGGGGGGGGGAATACCTTCCCTTTGGACGAACTTACCTCCCTCCTCAGCAGTAATAGTAACTCATTCAGCTTTCCTAATCCTTTATGTCCAACTCCATAAAACAGAGACTAAATACCTGCTGCCAGGGTTAAACGAATGTATTTCATAAAGTGTAAAATACCCTGAATGTGAGGATAGATCCAGCAGAAAAAAATGGCAAAGCATCCTTGTAGTCTCAGAACTCTCTTCAGTTTCAGAAACTGAAAAAATAAATAACAACATCCGACAAACAAACAAACAACAAGAACAACAAAACCTCAGTACTCATGGCTAACTGATGGGTTAAAGGAGGAAGAGAACATATTCAAACCAAGACAATTTCAAAGAAATTGGCTTTCAATTCACAGATTTGGGTGGATATAGCTGTTCCACCCACAGCCAGCTGTGCACAGAGAAAACCTAGTCCCTATATTGGGTGGCACCTGGTCTGCCTAGAAAGTTTGAGGAACAGTTCTATTTCTGGCCATCTCAAAACTCCCCAAGCACTCCTCCACAACATGCAATTTAAGCAGCAGCACTTTCCCTGGACTGCCTGCCTTCTCTCTATTCCTATTTTGTACTGTACAGCTTTTCTAGACCCAAAGAATTCTTACTAACACCCCTGTTTTGTTTTCCCAAAAGAGTTTAACATGATTTTCGGGATTTCTAGTTTTCCCCAAGCTAGAAACCCGAGAGAGAGAGAGAGAGAGAGAGAGAGACAAGAGAAGAGAAATAAATCATTGTTTAAAAATCTTTGTTTTTTGTTCTACAAACCCCCAAACTTCTTTCTTATAGAATTTCTTATGAAAGAATCTTTCAATTCAATACTGGGTGTAAATGATAAATGAAATGAACAGCATAATTCATAACAGGAAATTTCATAGGTCTCTTGCCTTGCTAAAAGTCAGAACTCTGTCATGCTTCCCTTTATAAAAAGCTCCCAAATAACCAATCTTGTTATAATTCTGATGCTCTGTGTGCTATATATCTGAAAGTCATATATTATGTAATATATCTGAACAAAAACTTCAGATACAATTATGAATCAATTTTCTTTCTTCTAAAGCTACTACTCCAGTTTCCCTTGTCTTTAATCACTATACTTTAGAGTGAACTGTCAGTCTTGTTTTATCCTCACCTTCTAGCCTGACTTCTTTGCTCATAACTTGACTAGCACTGCACCGCACCCTGGAGGATTATAAACTGAGACCACACCCATTTTAAAGTCATGAAACATTTGACATTATCACCTTTCCTAGAAGACTTCTTCACTTATTTCAAGCATGGTCTTATTGCTCTCTAAGTGCACTATACACTTTCCTACCTCTGTTCCCTCTGTTTGGATACTCTGCCATAATGGAGATTTTAGTAAAGCCCAGCTCTAATGAAAAAGCTTCTCTAACTCTGAGAAGCATTTCTGAATGTCCAATGAGATCAATCTTTCCTTCCTTCAACTAACTCACTTCCCCTACCACATAGACAGCTTGAAGTCAATCCCTTCTATTATAGAATTTAGGTGATTGTATCTCATGTTACTTGTCTGCATGTATATTGACTAAATGAAATTTTTGGCCTATGGAATCCTGATGCATTGAAATTGCTCAATCAATATCCAATGAAGGAATTAAGGAATGTTTGTAAATGTTACATAATTGCTATAGAAGAATAGGAAGGAGGTATAACTTTTTAATAAGGTAAATATTATAACAAGTAGAAATAAATCATTCAGAAATAATAAACAAAGAGTACATGTTAACATTTTATTTGCCACATTTTTTAATATTGAGCAAAGCAATTTCTGATATAGTTGAAAACCTCAATATTTAATCTATAGTTCATTTTCATGTCTCTAACTATAGGCAAGCCCTCATGACATTGTTCCATAACTCACTAATTCGAGTTTATTTTAAATATTTTTGCATATTAAATAACCCATAAACAATGGCAGTACAAATTTGTACACTTCAGTAAGTTTGAACAAATAGTATCATGACATAACTTTCTTTTCCCATTCAATATTATGCTTCCTTTATCATGTGGTACTGAGAACTGAATGAAGCTTTCTATTACTGAGCTACAACCATAGACCTAATACTATGCTTTCAATCATACCACATCTGAGTATATACCCAAAAGAATCAAATTCAGCTTACATAGAGATACTTGTATAACCATGTTTATTGTAGCACTATTCACAATAGTTAAATTATGTAAACATCTTAGGTGCCCGTCAACAGATGAGTGGAAAAGGAAAATGTGGTATACACAATGGAGTATTATTCAGCCATAAACAGGAATGAGGGCTAGGGGAATGTTTCAAAGAATAGAGAGCTTGCTAACAAGCAAAAGGCCCAAAGTTCAAACCCCAGTATTACAAAAAAAATTAATATAACAATGTCATATGCAGGAACCTATCAAACCGAAGACCATAATGTTAAATGAAATAAATCAGTCCAACAAAGATAAGTATTTCATGTTTTCTTTCAAGTGTAGTGATCTGGAGGGAAAAAAAATAACATGCAAGTAAAAGGGGAATTATTAGATGGAAGGGAAAAGGTAGAGGAGGAATAAGCATAAAAGGAGCGAATGTGATCAAAGTACATTATATGAATATATGGAAATGTCATAATGAAACCCCTTACTTTGTATGTTTAATATGTACTAATAAAAAGTTTAAAAAATTATACTTTTGACATTTATTGCTATTTGTTACACCATTTATTTTTAGCACTTTATAAATTTTATTAAATAGTTGTTCCTTCCTACTCTGCTTATAGCAATTCTGTGTAATTTCCATTCATTCTGTAATTCCTTCACTGGATATTGATTGAGCATTTTCTATGCATCAGGATTTAACAGGTCAAAATTCTTATTTGCTAAATATGCATGCAAACAAATAAGATGAGATATAATCATTCATATATAGTCATACAATTTAATGGCCATATGTCATTTTTTAAAAATACCATAATTCATTTAATAATAGTCATGTATATTTAAATCTTCCCTAAGTTTTTGCTTTTGTCAACAGTACTACATGTATACTTGAATTTGTTCCCTCTATACTTATGTATTTCTGAATAATGCTTAGAAGCAAAATTATTTGCTCATTGGTAATTTTTTTATCTTAATAGGTATTGCCAAGTTTTCATTCCAGAAAGGGTGGTGTAGGAAGGGAACATTTTCATGAAATTTGAATGTAATTGACAAAATAAATACTTATTTCTGTCATCATTGATTGTGCTCAGGACTAACTAGAAGAACAGAAAATTGAGAAATACGTAATTATTAGGGAATTGGCAATTCATTTATTTCCAGTCAATAACCAAGAAGAACTAATTTGTAAAAACACAAATACTACAAGTTTCTGTGACCTTTTCTAGTGTATGAAGTTTATGGCTTCAGCAGATGTGGGTTTTGATGAAAATCTCAAGTAAGCAAACACTGCATTTTTTTTTCTAAAATTTCACTAATATCGCACACACACACACACACACACACACACACACACACAGAGACAGAGACAACTTTCTCCTCTTCCCTTATCCTCCAAGGCTCTCTGCTCTTTTCCTTTCTGTTCCAAAACATTTTAAAATATCCATGGTTCATGAGAACAAATAACTTTTCTTCTATGCTCTGTAGGATTTCATTAATTTGAAAATAAAGTCCAAGGCATTTCAGGGACAACCTGCCACTTTTCATTGATTAACAAAAAAAAGGTAATTAAGGATACCAATTAGCCAGAAGTGTTGGTTTAATTAGATGAAGTAATTATTTTCTTCAGGGCTTAGAAGAAGCATGAGCAACCACTTAAGCTACTGAACAGTTTGGGAAGGACAGATTTGAAATTACCAGTTCCCATTTCTTCCAATTTTTCTCAAATATGTTGGGCACAGAGTGTTCAAGCTCAGAGTGAGTACAGGTACTGGAAAGGTACTAGATAACACCCAATGGCAATGCTCTACCAATTGTAAAGAAATAAAGATCACCAGGGCCTTAGAGGTTACTATAGTTTTTCAAAGAACTGTTCCCAGCTTAAAAGCTGGTTAAGGATAAATGTACAGCTGGAGAAAGTCAAGAAAATAAGAAGAAACATACTGAACAACTAGTTTCTCAGCTGAATTCACCTCCAACCTTTCTTGTTTTCTGGAGCTCTGTGTGAACATTGTAAGCAAACTTCATAACTTGCTATTTGGTCCAGTGTGAGCTCTGTCTTGCCTCAGTTGACATATTTCATAATTTCTTATTTACTCAGGAACTGACTTTGTGAATATACAGACTTTACAAAGACAAAGAAGAAGGAAGAATGTCCAAGGCCTTTTGTGAGCCAGGCTGACTAAAAGTCTGTATCCTACTTGTAAGTTAGGGCCTGGGGGTTAAAAGTAGTCATCACTGAAAAGAAACTTCTATGTGGCTGACCATATCTACTCACAAACTTGAACTGTGAAGCCAGATGACATGCAAGTGCAATGTTGAGTGGATATATCTATCAGGTGAGTATACTTTTCCTTCTTTTATCACATAGTAAGCATCAATGACAATGATTTAGACACAACTTTCAGCTGTATTAATTTGTAGGCCAGTAAACTATTCATTGGAATTTGAGGCAGAATATATTCCTGAAGAAATTGTGATCTAGAGTTGGCCTCAGTATTGATTTTTTTTTCTTTTGCTACAGTAGAAGCTTGATGAACACAAATATGTGGTGCTAAACAATTCAAACCTGTTCTATTGGCCAGGAAGTCTAGAGGAAAACTCAAAAGGTGGATCCTAACCAAAGGAACATTCAAAGCCCTTACTCTGTCAGAGCTTCTTCTCATCCCCTGGTCTCTAATCAGGAGCAAAGAGCTGTTTGCTGCAGTTTCTTCAAGTAGCCAGAATGAAGAAATGAAGAATTAGTCCTTTCCTATGTGCAAAAGTGATCATGAAAATTATGTAAAAAGTGGCTGAAAAACATACTTGTGAACAGAGGTAATGGCAAATCCAGTACATGACTTTCTAAGCACTTTATAAAAATAAATACCAACTGCCTTTAGATAAATTCTTTGGAGATAAGCAAAGGAGTCAAGAAAACAAAGATCAGTGTTCACTATCATACTCATTATTTAACTAACACAAAGAAAACTTTTTCTTTTACTTTATTGTTTTTACATTTACTTACATGCTTATACATTGTTTGGGCCACCCCCCAATTTTGTTGAAGTCCTCCAATTTTGTTGAAGAGAAAGCATAGGAGATAATAAGAAAGACATAGCATTTTTGCTAGATTGAGATAAAGATAGCTATACAGACAGATTCCTAGTGTCGATTCCATGTACATGTGTATTACAACCCACATTGGTTCATCTCTACCAGACCTCTGCACTACTTCCTAGTCCTCTTCCCAAAGTGGCCTCTGCTGGTTTAAGATTGCTATATTCACTTCTCTACAGTGAGCACATCAACAACATTCAAGTTACAGGTTTCCTTCCTTTTCCCTATTCCTCCCATGTGCACTCTCCCCTTATTGTGTGACCCATGTCCAGCAATATTACTGCATTTATTTTGGGTCCCACCTCACTCCTGTTAGAAGAGCTAATCTCAAAAGCATCACCACCAACAAATATTGCTGAGGGTGTGGGATAAAGGGACCCTCATACAGTGCTGGTGGGAATGTAAGCTAGTACAACCACTTTGGAAAACAACATGGAGGCTTCTTAAAAAACTAAATATAAGTCTGCCATATGAACCAGCAATACCACTCCTAGGGATATGCCCAAAGGAATGTGATTCAGGTTATTACAAAGGCACCTGCACGTTCATTTATTGCAGCACTATTTACAATAGCCAAGGTATGGAAACAGCCAAGATGCCCCACTACCAAAATGAATTGATTAAGAAAATGTGGTATTTATACACAATGGAATTCTACTCTGCCACAAAGAAGAATGAAATTCTATCATTCACAAGTAAATGGATGGAACTGGATAACATCATCTTAAGTGAGGTTAACCAGGCTTAGAAGGCCAGAATTCACGTTCTCCCTCATATGCGGATTATAGACCTAAGGAAAACTTTTGAATGTCAAAGTTACCACCATAGACTGGAATAGGCATACTCTCAGGCCAATATTAAGGTGAGAAGAACTATTGGAAGGGAAATCCACAGAACTGTAAAATTCCTGGTAAACTGGTACTCTCTGGTAGTGAAAGGGAATCTTTAAACTGGAGAAATTATAAAAATAATCTGGAAACTAAGGAGGGAAGAAAAGTTAATGTATCTACTTCTGTAGGAGAAGAGTTTGAGCAGAAGAGTGAACTTGGAGTGAAAAGTATGTACCAGGTGAGAAAAATACTGGAAATTTAAAAAATAATATTATTTCTAAATAAAATTTATGAGCAAAAGAGAGAAATAAATTTGCTTAAAATTAGAAAACACTTGAAAAAGCAATAATAATACATTTACAACATAGTAAAACTACAGGTATTACTTAGAAGTTTCCTATAGCCTTCAGTCTTTATTGAGAAAGAATGAAATTTATTGAGTTGAGGAATATACCTATGAAGTTTTTAAAAAAAAAATAGATTGAATTCAAATGACATATAACACATGAAAAGTGTTTCAAACATTGATAATGAAAATAATAAAAAATAGAATTAATCAACCCAAATTATGATATTTTAAAAAGTCTAAGAAAATTGATAAATGCATGACTATGCATGACTAGATTTTTCAAGGAAAATATTAGCAATAAAAGAGTCATAACTATAGTTAAAACAAAAATTTGAAATATGATAGATGAATGTGATTAGTTATTTTTTGTAATAAATGAGAGAAATTTGAAAAGTACATTCTTCTAGAAGTTATTAAAGCTGAAAAAGGGTAAAAAATAAAACATAAATGAAACTAAAAATGTTTTAAATAAATCATTAAATATTTGTCAACTTCCGCCTCGAGTGAAACAAACCAAGTTTGCTCTATTTCCCAAGTCAATAAAAACGTACACAGAGTGTTTTAAACAGTGACACAGGCACTAAAGGGATTGAAGAAGACTCTCTGATTGCTCCACCTACTGCTGAAAGTTTGCAGGCCATGTAGCAGCAGGGAGAGCTTGGTCACAGCACTGCTGACTCTCTGAGTCAAGGAGATAGAGTTAGGAGTTCTTGGGTGTTGAGATGTGCAGAGTCTGAGATGAAGAGTGAAATAGAGGAGAGAGCTGGACAGATGGCAACCCAGACAAGTTCAAAGAAACCCTCATCAATACATAGTTTGAGTACTAATGAGTCACCAAATTATCCAAATACATGTGAGCAAATTATCCAACTAAAGAATCAAGAAGATACTCCCTAAACAGATTATAGAGAATAATGTGTCAGACTCATGGGGAGAATAGAGGATTGTACCAAATGGCGGCAGTAGAAAAGTCTTATCGCACATAGAGCATAACTTAGAGAACAAAAAATGGTCTTGTTGCAGCAGCAGCAAAATTAATTATTGACTACAAGTAGCAGCTCTGGTTCTGATTAATGAATCTTAAAAGTAGGACCTAACAGGATTAAACTGTTTCTAAGTAGCTTATTTACTTCCCCAAGCAAATCTCAAATTCTGGTATTGAAACAAAAAAGATCAGGCATTCAAAGAAGCATAAAGATACAACCACCAGTAATGTGGAGAAAAAATTTTAAAATGACAAAGAAATGACACTGATTATAAAACTAGTAGACAAGACATTGAAACTTGTTATATTAAGTCACATATATTCAAGAAACTAAAGAAAAGTTTAACATGCATGGAAGATATAAAACAGAACAAAATCAAATTCCTAGAGATGAATCCTACAACATTCAAAATGTTAAATGCAGTGGGTCAAATTAAATACAGATTGTGTGTTGCCTATAATAGAAAATTAATGAGTTCAAAGACATAACAAAACAACAGAAAATTTCCAAGATGAAATACCCAGAAAAAAAGGTCAAAACTTGATGAGAACATAAACAAACTGGACAATTTAAAGCAGTCAAGTATACATGTGATTGGCATCTCCAAGGTGATAAGGTCAGAAAAAAACATTTTAAGAAGTAATGATAGGGATCTTTCAAAATTTGACTAAACTATAAACTTAGTGAGCTTACTGAGCCTCAAATAGAAGAAACGTTGAAGAAAAATACACTAAGACATATCACAACCTATTGCTTAGAACCAGTAATAAAGGTAAAATCATAAAATCTGGCAAAGAAGGGGACAAATTATGTATAGGGGAACAAAGATAAAGATATCTGTAGATTTTTTTACCAGAAACCATGGAAACTGAAATGCAGTACATCTTTAAAGTAGTAAAAGGAAAAATCTGTTAACCTGGAGTATTCTACCCAAATAAAATTCTAGAAGGTAACACACACGCACGGAAATTAATGTGAGTTAACTCCCTGTATAGCTATCCTTATCTCAACTGGCAAAAACCCTTGTTCCTTCCTATTATTGCTTATACTCTCTCTACAACAAAATTAGAGATAAGGGCAAAATAGTTTCTGCTGGGTATTGAGGGGGTGAGGGGAGAGGAAGGGGGCAGAGTGGGTGGTAAGGGAGGGGGTGGGGGCAAGGGGGAGAAATGACCCAAGCCTTGTATGCACATATGAATAATAAAATATAAAAAAAAATTACTTTTTCAGACAGAAAAGCTGAAAGAATTTATCACTAGCCAATCTTCACTGCAAAGTGTATTTAAAAAAAATAAAGTTCTTCAGGCAGATGGAAAATAATAGCAAAGAAAAAACCAGATGTGTGAAAGGAATAATGAGTACCATATATCGTAACTACATAATTTAAATATAAATATTTTTTTCCTTATTACTTGAATTTCATTAAAAGATAATTGACTGAGCTGGGGAAAATAGCTCAAGGGTAGAGTGCCTGCCTGGCATGTGTGAGGCTCTAGGTTCAATCCCATTACCAAGAAGAAAATAAAAAGATAATTAACTATTTAAACAAAAATGATAACGATGTTTATGGGGCTTATAATACATAGTATATACATATAAATTAAGCATATGTAAAATGTATGAGAGAAATACTAACAATGTTAAGGAAAAAGAAATGGACACATACATACATTGTAAGTTTCTTATACTATATGTGAAGTAGTAAAATACAGCTGATAGGTACAATCTTCCACAGGACTGCCATGTTCATACACATCCTTAGAGCTACATCAAGAATGTAAGGGCCTAACTACTTGCTTATTGCTTCTTGAGGAGTAATGTGCACCTCAGGTTCAGTATTCCCCTCCTGTAATACAGACCATTGCCTCATCCCTACATTGCTGTATGAGACTTGGAAGGTAAAGATGACCCACACAAGCATCTGATGCTTGTTTTGCTTGCTGTGCCCTGAGTAATAAGGTCCATTGCTTCTGCACTAGGAGTCTCATGCCTCCTTCAGGCATCTGTCAAATAGTAACAGGATAATGAATTTATATGTTAGCTTATATGTGGGATGCAACAAAATTCAAGATCTGGCAAAGAACATTTAGAATTGACTGTGATAAGTTAAAAATGTATATAATATACCTTTAAACCAAGCACTATAGTACAATGATTTATAGTTAATAAGTTAATAAATTATTTAAAAATGATCTGAAAGGAGGCATTGAAAAAGGAGAAGGGGAACAAAGAAATGATGATGCAAACACCGTAAATATAAGATGGTAAATTTAATCCTAACCATATAAATACTCTTTTAAAATGTAAATAGTCTAACCAAACCAATTTAAAGTTGAAACGTCTCAAATTGGATAAAATTACAGTATTCAGTTACATGCTGTCTTATATGAAGCATACTTCATATGTAAAACTAAGTTTACAGTAAAAGGATGGAAAAAGACATACCTTGTAAACACTAATGAAAACACATTTGTAATGATTATATTAATATCTGGCTGAATAGATTTCAAACCATAGCATATCACAAAGGATACAGTATAATTTCATAACAAGATATATTTAAATTTATCATGGAGAAATCCTAAATATGTATGAACATAACACAGCTTTAATATCCAGAAAGCAAGAACTCATAGAATAGCAAAAAGAAATATAAAATTCTATTGCAATTCTTCTTGGGTATTTGTAGTACCCCTCGCTCAGATTGAACAAACATGAAAACAAGCAAGGATATAGAAATCTTGAAAAATACTATCAACAAACAACATTTAATTGACATTTCTAGATCACTCCACTCAATAGCAAATTAAACATCTCTTCAGATGCATACAGAATATTTACCAAGATAGACATTCAATGCCATAAAACAAATCTCAGTAGATTTAGAAGCAATCAGTCCTGCAAAATTGGCTACCTCACCATAGTGGAATTTAATTAAAAAATCAGTAACAGAGGACATTCAGATAATCCCAAAATATTTAAAAATGAAATAAAAACATTTATAAATAATCCATAGGTCAAATAAGAAAATTTAAAACAGTGTATTTGAACCCAATGAAAATGAAAAACAAAAGTCTGTAAGATGCAACTAGTGCAGAATTTAGAGAGGGCTATAAAGGAAAGAAAGAGAGACCCTAAATTCTGATTTCAACTTCCATCTTAGAAATAAGAAAACAAAGAGCAATTAAATGCAAAGCAAACAGAAGGAAATAAATAATAAAGATCAGAGCCAAAAACAGTAAAATAGCAAACAAAATGACAATACAGAAAATCAGTGAACCCAAAAGCAAGTTGTTTGAGAAAATCAATAAAATTTATGGACTCAACCTAGACAAATTGAGAACAAAAAGAGAAGAAATAAAGTATCAGTGTTGGAAATGTCAGCAATCACATCACTATGATACAACAAGAATTCACAAAAACCCCTGAAAAGGATATTTTAAACAACTTAAATGGGAAGATTTATTTGAAAATGCAGCCTTTAAATTAGTTTGGTCATTCATATGTCCTTTTATGACTTTTTCTCAAGTCCTTTGCTCATTTTTTGTGTGTTACTTCTCATTTTATTATTAGTTACAGGAATTCTCTATATATTATGCACTCAAATTATTAAAATCAGGAACAAAAGAAGGACTATTATTACCAATTTTAGAAAATAAAGAATATAAAGAAATGTATCTCAAAATTTAGAAAATCTAGATGAGATGGGTAAATTCCTAGAAAGAAACTGCCAAAACTGACTCAAAAAGGAACTGAAAAATCTGAATAGACCTTTAAGAAAGAAGAAACTGGAGTTATGATCAAGATGATATTAACATTTCCCTCAGCCACATTAAACTTCCCACAGGCTTTTTCCTCATAGAATCCTACCTCTTCTTTTTAAAGATTTTACTTTAGAAAACATGCAGCCATAAATCTTTCTCTACCCCTTTGAATATGTAAATTTTCTCCCATCTCTTGGGACTTTTATGATCTTGGAATGTCTTTCTCAAGGATCTGTATACCATCTCTGAAATGTAAGCAGGGAAGGTAATGCTCCTATCATCAGTTTCCAGACCAGGGAAAGAGCTGTACAAGTTGTACAACTACTCTGGTTATGAAGACAGAGGAAACTCCCTTTCCATTTGAGTGAAATCCATTGGCAAACACTGATGGGCTGTGACCCATCCCCGACCCTGCTGCAGCTATTAAAAATGCTCCAGCCCTTTGTCTTGGAGGAATCTGGTATCCAGATGTGGTCTCTGCTTTCTCTCCTATTGCTGGCACTGGCATTGGAATAAAATCAATTATTGTGTGGTCATCCAGCCTGATGCAATGTCTTCTTCTTTTTTTTTTTTTTTTTTATTGTGCTGGGTGTGGGTACATTGTAGCATTTACAAAGGTTCTTACAACATATCAAATATATCATACTTGAGTTCCCCTCTCTCCACCTCTGTCCCCCCTCCCCCTTCCCTGATTCCTGAAATAGTTTCAACAGGTAGCATTTTTGTATTTACATACATATGTGTATACATTGTTTGCACCATATCGATCCTCCAACCCTTTCACTGCTACCTTCCCCTTCAAACCCCCATTCTCTCACCCCATTCCAGCAGAACCTGCTCCTCTCTCCTGTTCTCCTATTGTGTGGAAGAAAAAACATAATAGATACAATGAGAAACACGATGTTTTACTAGTTTGAGATAAAGATAGCTACACAGGGAGTTTACTTGTGTTGTCCCCATGCATATGTGTATTACAGCTCCAGTTGATTCATCTCTTCCAGTGCTCTTCACTCCACCCTAGTCTATTTCCCATGGTGGGCCCAGCCAGTTTACAATTTCTAGATTCATTCCTGTACAATGAACACATCAACCTCATTCAAGTTTTTGGTTTCCTTCCCTTGCCCTATCCCTTCCTTGCACAGCCTCCCCTTAGTGTGACCCTTGTCCCATAATATTGCTGCATTTGTTTTAGATCTATAGTCCACATATGAGGGAAAACATGCAACTTTTGGACATCTGAGCCTGGCTAACTTCACTTAAGACCATATCCTCTAATTCAATCCATTTACCTGCAAATGACAAAATTTCATTCTTCTTTGTGGTTGAGTAAAATTCCATTGTGTATAAATACCACATTTTCTTAATCCATTCGTCATTAATGGGGCATCTTGACTGTTTCCATAGCTTAGCTATCATGAACAATACTGAAATATTCATGGGTGTGCCAGGGTGCTTTTGTTGTAACCTGACTCACATTCCTTTGGGTGTATCTCTAGGAGTAGTATTGCTGGATCATATGGCAGATCTATTTCTAGTTTTTTAAGGAGTTGCCATACTGTTTTCTGTAGTGGTTGTACTAGCTTACATTCCCACCAGCAGAGTATGAGGATTCCTTTTTCCTATATCCTCACCAACATTTGTTGTTGGTGGTATTCTTGATGGTAGCTATTCTAACAGGAGTAAGATGAAATCTTGTGTGGTTTTGATTTGCATTTCCTTTGTGGCCAGGGATGGTGAGCATTTTTTCATGTGTTTTTTAGCTATTTGGATTTGTTCCTTTGAAAAATTTCTGTTAAGTTCAGTTGCCCGTTTCTTTATTGGGTCATTGGTTTGGGGGGAGCTTAGTTTTTTGAGCTCCCTGTATATATTGTTTCATGTATAGTTAACAAAGATTTTCTTCCATTCGGTAGGTAGTCTCTTCAATTTAGAGACCATTGCTTTTGTTGTGCAGGAGATATTTAATTTTATGTAGCTCCATTTGTCAATCCTTTCTTTTAGCTGCTGAGCCCCTTGAGTTGTACTGAGGAAATCCTTGCCTATGCCTATTGCTTCCAGTGTATTTCCTGCTTTTTCCTGTACTAGCTTCAAGGTTAAAGGTATGATATTAAAGTCCTTAATCCACTTTGGGTTGACACATGTACATGGTGACAAACATGGGTCTAGTTTCAGTTTTCCACAGGCAGATATCCAGTTTTCCCAGCAACATTTGTTGAAGAGGCTGTCTTTTCACCATTGGATGTTTTTGACACCTTTGTCAAAAATTAAGTGGGTGTAGCTGTGTTGTTTCATATCCAGGTCCTCTATTCTTCCCCACTGGTATTCATATCTGGTTTTGTGCCAGTACCATGCTATTTTGTTGCTATGACTCTGTCTCGTAGTTTGAAGTCAGGTATTGTGATACCTCCAGCATTGCTCTTTTTGCTCAGTATTGCCTTGGCTATTCCCAGTCTTTTGTGTTTCCAAATGAACTTTAGAGTAGATTTTTCAATTTCTGTGATGAATTTCATTGGGATTTTGATGGGAATTGTGTGGAACATATAGATTGCTTTTGGTAGCATAGCCATTTTTACTATGTTGATTCTACCAATCCATGAGCATGGGAGATCTTTCCATCTTCTGTAATTTTCCTTGATTTCTTTCTTCAGTGGTTTGTAGCTTTCTTTGTAGAGGTCATTCATATCCTTTGTTAAGGTTATTCTTAGCTATTTGATTTTTTTTGAAGCTATTGTAAATTGTTTTCCTATATTCTTTTACAATCTGTTCATTGTTGGTAAATAGAAAGGTTATTGATTTTTTTAAATTGATTTTGTGCCCTGCCACTTTGCTAAAACTGTTTATGACATCTAAAAGTTTTTTTTTGTGGAGTATTTTGGATCTTTTATATATAAGATCATGTCATCTGTTAATAAGGGTAGTTAGACTTCTTCTTTACCTATTTGTATTCCTTTTATTTCTTCTTTCTGTCTTATTGCTCCAGCTAGGATTTCCAGGAATATGTTGTATTGGAGTGGGGAGAGTGAGCACACTTGTCTCATTCCTGACTTTAGGGGAAATGGTTAGAGTTTTTCCCTGTTATGTATGATGTTGGCTATAGGTTTGTCATATATAGCCTTTGTTATGTTGAGGTAAATTCCTTCTATTCCTAATTTCATCAAAGCTTTCATCATGAAACAGTGCTGAATTTTATCAAAGGCTTTGTCTGCATCTATTGAGATGATCAGGTAGTTTTTATCTTTGCTTCTGTTAAAATGCTGTTTCACATTTAATGATTTGTATATGTTGAACCACATCTGCATCTCTGGGATGAAGCCATCTTGGTCATGGTGAATGATCTTTCTCATATTTTGTTGGATTTGGTTTACCATTATTTCACTGAGGATTTCTGCATCACTGTTCATTAAGGAGATTGGCCTATAGTTTCATTTTTTGGATGTGTCCTTGTCAGTTTTGGCATGAGTGTAATATTGACTTCATAGAAAGAGTTAGGCAGTGTTCCATCCCTTTCTATTTCATGGAAAATTTAAGGAGTGTTGGTATAAATTCTTCTTTAAAGGTCCGGTAGAATTCAGTGGAGAATCCATCAGGACCTGGACTTTTCTTTTTGCAGAGACTCTATTGCTGCTTCAATTTCATTGCATGTTTATAAATCTGTTTAGGTGATTAATATCCTCCTGGTTCCATTTTGGATGGTCATATGTAGCTAGAAATTTGTCCATTTCTTCTAGATTTTCAAATTTATAGGCTTTCAAAGTATTCCCTAGATTTCCTTGGTATTTGTTGTTTTCTCCCCTTTTGTTTCTAATTTTATTAATTTGGGTCTTTTCCCTCCTCTTTTTAGTCAGATTTGCCAGGGGTTTGTCGGTATTGTTTATTTTTTCAAAGAACCAACTTTTTGTTTCATTGATTCTTCACATGGTTTTTTTGGTCTTTATTTCATTGATTTTAGATCTGATTTTTGTAATTTCTTTCCTTCTACTTGTTTTGGGTTTTGCTTGTTCTTATTTGTCTAGGAGTTTGCGATATAGCATTAAGTTGTTTATTTGATATCTTTCAGTGTTTTTAATATATGCAGTCATTGCTATAAATTTTCCTCTTAGGACTGCCTTTGCTGTATACCATGGGTTATGATAGACTGTAGTTTCATTTTCATTAAATTCCAAGAACTTTTTGATTTCCTCCCTTTATTCTTCCATGACCCACTGATCCTTTACCAATGTGTTGTTCATCCTCTAATTGTTCGATGATTTTCTGCTGCTGCTTTTGTTATTGAGTTCTAGTTTTATTGCACTCTGATCAGATAGTATTCAGTTTATTCACTTTTCTTATATTTGTTCAGACTTGCTTTGTACCCTAAGAAATGATCTATTTTAGAGAAAGCTTCATGGGGGTGCTGAGAAGAATGTATATTGTGCTGTTACAGGATGGAATACTCTGTAGATATCTGTCAGGTCATTAGATCTATGGTTTCATTTAGTTCTAGGATTTCTTTATTGATTTTCTGTCTGGATGACCTCTCTATTGTTGATAGAAGGGTATTAAAAATCTCCCACTACCATTGTGTAAGGGTCTACATGAGGTTTTAAGTCCTTTAGAGTATATTTAATAAAGTTAGGTACACTGACATTGGGTGCACCTAAGTTGATAATTGTTATTTCTTTTTCTTTCTTTTTTTATTTAACAGTACTGGAGTTTGAACTCAGGGCCTCCACCTTAAACCACTCTGCCAGTTCTTTTTGTGATGGGTATTTTTGAGATAAGTTCTTGCAAACTATTTGCCCATGCTGGCTTTGAGCTGTGATCCTCCTGATCTCTGCCTCCTGAGCTAGCATGAACTACTGGCACCCAGCTGTTATTTCCTCTTGATGTATTGCTCCTTTTGTTAGTATGAAGTGACCTTCTTTATCTCTTTTTGAGTAATTTAAGTTTGACATCCACTTTATCTGATAAAAGTATTATTTCTGCCTGTTTTGGGGGGCCATTAGCTTATAAATGTTCTTTACCCTAAGCCAGTGTTTGTTTCTGTCAATAGGTTTGTCTTTTGTAAATAACAGATTTTCGGGTCTTCCTTTTTCATCTAGTTTTGATGGGGGAATTGAACACATTAATATTCAGTGTTGGTATTGAGAGGTATGTGGTGATTCCTGCCATTTAGTTGTTGCTGTTGTTTAAGGATTTGAGTGTGTACAGCTGATAAAATGTTACTCTCTGGTTGCTTGTCTGTTCTTCTCATGAGGTTTAATACTTCCCATCCTTTCATGGTTGTTTGTTTTCATCTTCTGTGTGTAGGATTCCTTTTCAGAATCTTCTGTAGTGGTGACTTGGTGATCATATAATATTTTGGTTTCTGTTTTTTGTGGTAAACTTTTATTCCTCCATTAATTTTGAATGATAGTTTTGCTGGGTAGAGTATCCTAGAACTGAAATTGTTTTCTTTCAGTGCTTAAAATACCTCACTCCATGCTCTTCTTGCTTTTAAAGTTCCAGTTAAGAAGTCTGTTGTTTATTTGATGGGTCTACTTTTATATGTTTTTTCTCACTTACAGTCTGCAATATTCTTTCTCTGTGGTCTGTGCTGGTTGCTTTAATGATTAAATGCCATGGAAAGGTTCTATTTTGGTCAAGCTCGATTGGTGTTCTGGAAGCTTCCTGTACCTGAATAGACAACTCTTTCTCAAGATTTGGGAAATTTTCTGTTATTATTTTGTTGAATATATTACATATCTCTTTGGCTTGCATCTCTTCTCATTCTTTGATGCTCATGATTCATGGGTTTGGTTTTTTTGATGGAGTTGCTGAGTTCTTGTGTATTTCTCTCCCAGCTTTTGAGTCTTTTGTCTAAGAGTTCTTCTGTTTTTTCTTTAATATCTACCTTGTCTTCAAGTGCTGATACTTTGTCTTCCACTTGTTCTAGTCTGCTGGAGTGGCTTTCCTCTGTATTTTTTATTTGATTTAAGGAATTTTTATTTCTGGGGTTTCTGTTTGATTCTTTTTCTGAGGTTTTCCATATCTATGTTAAATTCCTCTTTCATATCTTGTGTTGTCTCAGTTTTTTTTATTTATGGTGTCTTCATATATTTTGAGTGCATTCTGTACTTTCTGGTTAACAGTGTTTTGTAGCTTCTCCATGAGTTTTTCAGTGATCTCATCCCTAATTTCCTCTTCAAGAGATTTTTTTTTGTGGGCATCATTGAGATCATTGGTGATATTTATCATTGTTCTGTTGGGGTCAGGAACTACATACTCATTTTCTTCATTTCCCACTAAATCCTCTATTGAATTGCTGGTCTTTTGGTGGGTAGGTTTTCCTGGCTTCCTTCTCCCCATGCTTCTATAATGTTCTGTGCTCCTCTGTTGTTGAGTGACTAATTGGGGATTTTAATCACCTGTTATCTTCCCCTTGACTCAATTGCTATGCTATGACTGGCTTAATTGTTAGCTAGGTTGATGTGCTACTTCCATTCCCTGACTAGGCAGTACAAATTAGCAATAACAAATTCACTGATTTAATGTCAGACCAATTACTTACAAAATATGTAGTGAGGCCCTCAGTGATATTATCTATAAGCTGTGGAGATCTGGAGGTAGTGGTTGTTTGGGTAGAGGTAGAAACTTAGGTATTGAAAGAGCTAGTTCCTGAGAAAGGGGGAGGGGTGTGAGATGCGGGGGTTCTAGGATACTTAAGTCACTAGTGTGCATTGAGGTGTAGTTCAGTCTTTGTGGAAGAGGGTGCTATTGTCAGGTTTGCCAAGGGATAGGAATGATAGAGTAATGTGTAAAGTTGATATAATAGACTATTCAGTGGGTGGTAAGTTTTGAGGAGGTTGAGGTAGCTGGGCAGGTGGGGGAGAGAGAAGTTGAGGAGAGGAAGGTGAGGGGGAGGAAAGGAAGGGTAAGAAAATGGAAAGAGATGAGAAAGAAAAAAATTGAGGTAGAGAAAAGAAAGTGGGGCAATAGAGGGCTGAGCAAATTAGTGTTAAGACAGAATGGAGAATGGAGTTAGGCACCAGTAAGATGGAAGAAAAAAATTGAAGAAAATTAAAATTAAAATTAAAAACTAAAAAATGTGAAAAATAAAGTACAATTAAAAATAAAAAAGATTAAAAATAGATAGATATGGATAAGTTCAATGAATTTTCTGAACTATTTCTTCTTATTTCAGCAGGTTGAGGTGGTGATGCTTTTATTTTTTTAGGGGCTTTAGTCAAGACTGCTCCTTCTTAACAGTGGTATGTTGGGTTGTGTGGCAATGAGTGTTGCTCTTCCCTATTGGACAGCTTTTGGGAGGGCTCAGCTCTGAGTGTTTGGACCTGGGCTTTCTTGATGGAGTGGGACCTCTGTAGCAAGCAGGTTCTTAGAAGTGGTCCTATGAGGGGTTGGTAAATGAGCTGTTGCCAGCTTCTTCTTTCACAGGACAAGTCTGTGAGTTAGAAATGAGCTTTTGTCTTTGTGAGACTATCAGTTTCAGCTTGCTCTCCCTTTCTCAAAGGCAGTGTAGTGCCTCGCTTTCCTCATAGTGGCTCCTGAGTTGCCCCATCCACACACAGGCTTTTTCAGCTCTGTGTTCTGTACCTCTCCCTAGGCAGAGGTGAAATATTCCCTCCTTGATTTGGTCACCAGTTTTGTCCAGGAGGGTGCAATCAGCTCCCCAGCTGTGCTAGAAAATGTGGGTCCCTCCCAAACAGTAGAGATAAATTGCACTTACCTGGAGAGTTAGCAGATTCACTTGGTTGAGAACAGATCAGCTACAGGGCAGTGCAGGCAGGCAGCAGACAGAGGTTTTGCATCTGCTTGTGTTTGGTGGTTACTGGTCTTCCTAGATGCTTGCAGTAGCTCCCTTTCTGTGGGTATGTGCATTGCATTAATTTTGTTGAGGTTACAGACTCACTAAGTTGGAGAGAGATCTGTGCAGGTGGGTGGTAGTCAGAAGTTCTGTGTCCACACATATTTTGATGGGATCCGGTATGCTCAGATGCTTGCAGGTCTCTGCCATCCTCTGTGTTGTGTTTAACTTTACCGACCCAAGTGGGAGGGAATTAAGGAAAGAGAAAAAGAAAATAAAGAAAAAAGGCAGTGGATCTGCTAAGGATATCTGACCCTGCTCCCAGTTATTCTCAGCCAGCAAACAGACAGGTGGGCTAGCCGCAGCTGTTTGACCCCACACTGAGCTGTTATGCACTTTAAAAAGTTAGCTTAAATGTCGGTGAATATTATGTGCCCCCTCTGTGATGGCAGTATCTTGGTTGGCAGAAAAAGCAGTATTACCTGATGCTTGTTGCCACAAAAATCTGGAGTAATTATTTGAAATTGTGCAGGTCAAGATCCCAGGGTCTGTCAGCCATGCACCATCTTCATTTCCTTTTTCTTTAACAGTAATTTTTAGAAATCCATGAAGAAAGGGACAGGGCCAGATGGGTTCCTTGATGAATTCTATCAAATGTTTAAAAAAGAATTAACATCAATCCTTCAAAAACTCTATCAAAAAATAGAAGAGAAACACCACCTTATTCTATAGAGGGCAATATTATCCTGATTCCAAGGCCAGACAAAGACATCACAAGAAAACTATAGATCAATGTCCTTATAAACAAAGAAAAATTCCTCAACAACATAATAGCAAACTAAATTCAGCATCATATAAAAAATTATTCACCATCACAACATGGAATTTAAAACAAGAATACAAGGTTAACTCAATATATGAAAATCAGTCAGTATAGCACTCCACAGTAATGTATTAAAGAGAACAATCAAGTGTGTAATTACCTACACAGGCACACACACAAAAATAATTTGTCAAAATCTAACACCTTTTCATGATAAACAAATATATATCAAAATAAGAGTAAGAAGGGAGTCTCCTCAGCCAAAATAAGAATAACAAGAGAGGCTCCTCAACCTGATAAGGAGCATTTATGAAAAACTGAAATCTTTCCCGGTAAGATCAGGAACAAGATGAAGATACCCACTCTCATCACTTCTATTCAAAATCACATTGAAAGGTCTAGCCAGGGCAACTAGACAGAAAAGGAAATTAAAGTCAGCCATATTGGAAATAAAGAAGAAAATTATTTTTATTTGGAAAAGACATGGTATTATATATACTGATCCCTAAATAAGTTCATCAGAATTGCAGAGTACAAGACCATAATCAAGATGCAAAAATCGATTGTATTTCTATACCCTAGTAAGGAAAAATCTGAATGGAAATTCAGAAAAGAGTTCCATTACATCAAAAGGACAAAATATTTTGAAATAAATTTAGCAAAAGAAGTACAAGCATTATACACTGAAAAGTACAAAATGCTATTAAAAGAAAATTTAAAAGATACAAATAAATGGATAATGTGTGCTCATGATTTGAAAGACTAAATATTGTTAAGAAAGCAGTACTTCCCAAACTGGTCAACACTAAATATTACATCAAATTAGTCTACAGATTCAAGCAAATGTTACTAAAATTCCAGTTGCCTTTTTATAGAAATAGGCAACCTGATCCTAAAATTCATATAAAAATGGAAGGAAACCTAAATAGCCAATACAATATGTAAAAAAGAAGAATAAGGTAGGAGAATTCACACTTATCAATTTCAAAAACTACTACAAAGCTACTATAATCATGTAAATGTGGTACTGGCAGAAGGATAAACATAAAACACAGGAATGAAAAAATCCACAAATAAAGATATACAAGGGTGTCATTACCATTCAATACTGGGAAATTAATCATGTTTAATGGTCTTTATAAATATCTTTTTTAAGATTTTTATTATTATTATTATTATTGTTGTGCTAAGGGTACAATGTGACATTTACAAAAATTCTTACAATATATCATAGCTGAACTCACCCCACCCATCATTCTTCTTTATCCCCCCATTCCCCAGACCTGTTAAAAGTATTCTGATACTGGAAAAGTAATCTTCTTAATAAATGATGCTGAGATAATTGGACATTAATATGGAAAAGAATGACTTGCGTCATTGAAGCCATATACAAAAATCAGCTCATAATAGATCAAAGACCTAAATATAAAAGCACAAAGTACAAAGCTCTTAGAAAACTTAAGTATACATCTTTGCATTTGAAATCTCAATATTTCTTGTGCATATCAAATCATGACAGGCCTATCAACATTTCCAACCTTACCTCATTTAATGTATTCTGACTTCAGAAACTGTTTTTAATTATCCCTATTTTCTCAGGAACACACTAATTTATGACTTTTATTCCTTTAGCTTTAGACTTAATTGTAATAGTTATTTTCTAATTAGTGCCAACAATTTGATTTGGGCCAATTACTATTTTTCTTCAACTTCTACTCCGATCTTAATCTCTAAGTCCTCATCTCCATGGCCCACTATGAAATGTACATCCTAGTCCCACTCCAGCATGCATACTCTTCCAGCACTCAGTTATTTTGAAACACATATGATCCCATGTGTTTATTATTTGCATTGGATAGTACAGGCTTAAGTTAAGATACACAAGTAGAATGTAACATGAACCCAAAATTAGTTTGATTTTTCAAACTAATATAATTTAAGAAAAAATAAGCAACTTTATCTTTCAGTGATTGATTTGTAAATTATATAACTTGTAAAATTTTTATTAAATATCCATAAATTCAGAGCTAAAGAATGGGGAGAAATTAAATACTGACATTTATTTATATTTCTCAGTTATGCATGAACTTTAAAAAATATAATCCACCATTTTCCTAAATTCAAATATAGTGTTTTTGCCTTCTTTGATTTCCACTGAAGTGTGAATAAGCTTGCTGAATATTTAGAAATACTTTTATCGAGAAGACTTGGAATTCTCACCCTCAGGATTAACTACATATTTTTAGAGTACAAAAATTTATTTAACCAATCTGAGAGAGCAGACAACCAATTGTAGATAATTTGAGACATCCTATGCTGATGTGATCTGTGAATTGAAATGATCTTCCCTGAAGAATAACACATTGATTAGCTAGAATAAGAGAAACATAATCTAACCATTTTTTATATGAATTCAGTTCTGAAACTATGCTGAAATTATACACTTAAAATTGACTTTAAGTGATGTTACATAGAAAGAATATTGAGTGATCAGTACCTATGAATGTCACTCTTGATCAGGTCATAATTACGATGTATTAACACTCAAGAACATTCGCTGTAACAGGGTACACGTTCCTGCCTCACATTTAGAATGGGTGGCACTAACTGACATCCATAAATGAAATTTAGATCCCTCCCCTCAAAAAATTTGATGCTGCATTTTTCAGATACCCACGTACTTTGAGGGTAATGCCTATAAATATTTGTTCATGTGGTACCCTGACTGGAGAATAGAAAACTATTACTCTGACTCTCCCTTAGGCCAAGGACCTCCTTTTCTTGCCTGGGTCAAAACTTGGCAAGAGCACCATTTAAAAGTCTGTAATCTCTGTGTAAAAATCTTCTCAGGTAAAGGAAAAATATATCTTTAGTTTTATCTTTGGAAATAAGAACTTAGTCTTTGACAGCTAAAACACCTACTCTTTCATTTTTAACATGATGAAAATGTTAGGTTTAATAGATGTAAACTGACTTGCCAAAGTCACATATCAGGTATGGTACAGAAACAGGAAATCTTATTAAGTTTGAATTTCATATTTTCATTATAGCATTATATCATAAAATAATAAAATATTCAAAGTGTTACTAATATTAATATAAATAAAGAAAAAATAATCTAAGAACAGAATTCATAGAAAATAAGAGGGAAAAACCCAATACAAGAGGGATGGCTGACAAGCTAGCTAAAACAATCACTTTAAAAATTTTTTATCATCATATCATTGTACTGGGAGTACATTGAGACATTTACAAAAGCTTTTACAATATATCTCAGTTAAGCTTATCCCTCCATCATTTTCCTTTATCCCCACCAACCCACATTCTTAGAATTGTTTCAACAGGTCTCATTTTTCAATTTTCATGAATGAATACATAATATTTCCACTATATTCATCCTCCTACACCCTTACATTCTCTCCCCTCCCTTGGCACCATCCCTCAGACAGGAGCTGGTTTACATTCCTGTCCTCTGTTTTTGAGGAAAAAGACATTTTTATTTGTTTAAGATATCCATACAGAGTTTTATTATGACATGTCCATCTGTATATGTATTGTGTCCCCAGTTGGTTCATCCCCTCCATTTTCTCCATTCTGCCTTATTCCTCTTCTTACAGTGAGATCAACAAGTTTAAAAATTCCATACTCATTCTTTATAGAAAGTACATCACCTATGGGTGAGTGATGTACTTCCTTTTTTCCTTCTTTACTTCATTTTTTTACCCTTCCCCTCCTGTTAGTACCTTCCCCTTACCATGACCTGTTTTTCATTCTCATCCTTCATTGTTTCAGTGTCTGTTCACTGGTCATTGGGATTTTTGCCTGTATATGCAATCAATTAAACTACTCCACTGCACTTCCTTGTCCTTTTCCCCCATCCTGTGTGGTTTAACAGTTTTCAGTGCATTTTCCTTGTGTCTTGTTTCTACATAAATGTGTTGAATTTCATTATTATTCACTATCTTTATTTCCTTCTTTTCCTCCTTCCTTGGCTTCATCTGCCAGCCCATTTTTAGATACAGGATCTGTATATATTTCTATGTAGATATATTATTGATTTTCTTTGTATTGGGCCGATATTCCACATATAAAAGAAAATATGCAGCCTTTGGCTTTCTGAATCTGGTGAACTTCATTTAAGATGATGTTCTCCTGTTCCATCCATTTACCTGCAAATGACAAAATTTCATTCTCATTTGTGAGTGAATAAAATTCCATTGTATATAAATACCACAATTTCTTATTTCATTCATCAGTAATAGGACATCTTGGTTGTTTCCATAGCTTGGCTATTGTGAATAATGCTGCCATTAATATATGTCAGGTTTCTTTATGGTAACCTGACTCACATTCCTTCAGTTATATCCCTAGGTAAGGTATTTCTGGATTATATGGCAGTTCTATTTTTTAAAGGAGCCTCCATATTGTTTTCTATAGTGGTTGTACTAATTTACATTCCTCCCAACAATGTATGAGGGATCCTTTTCCCCCACATTCTCATCAGCACTTGTTATTTGTGTTCTTTTTGATAGCCATTCTAACAGAAGTAAGGTAGAATATTAAGGTGGTTTTGATTTGCATTTCCTCTCTGGCAAGGAATGTTGAACATTTTTTCATGTGTATTTTTGGCCATTTGAATTTCTTCCCTTGAAAAAGCTGTGTTCAGTCCATTTCTTTACTGGGTTATTGATTTTTGGGGATTTTAGTTTTTTGAGCTCCCTGTATATTCTGGTTATCAGTCCCTTATCTAATGTATAACTGGCAAGGATTTTCTTCTATTCTCTGGGTTGTCTCTTCAATATTGTGGCCATTTCTATTGTTGTGCAGAAGCATTTTAGTTTCATGTAGTCCCATTAGTCAGTTCTTTCTCTTAGTAGCTGAGTTTTATTTAGGAAGCTATTGTCTATCCCTATAAGTTCCAATATATTCCCTACTCCTTCCTATACTAGCTTCAGAGTTTTGGGTCTTATATTAAGGTCCTTGATCCACTTTGAGTTGATACTTGTATAGGGTGAAAGACATGGATCTAGTTTCAGTTTTCTGCATGCAGATATCCAATTTTTCCTGCAACATTTGTTATGGAGGCTGTCTTTTCTCCATCATATGCCAAAATAATCTCTTTATAAAACCAAAGTTTGAAATATAATTTTCCTCATATGTATTAATTACATTACCATCACTGTGACCAAAATACGTGGGAACAACTTAAATGGAGAAATTCTTTATTTTGGCTTAAGCTTTCAGAGGAATTAGTAAATCATAACAGGGAGGGCATGGCAGAGCAGAGTAGTTCACATCATGGCAGACAGGAAGCAGAGAAAAGGATAAAGGAATGGGTCAGAAAAAGACATAGCTCTCCCAACCCCAAGAACAAACCCTCAACGACCTACTTCCTCTAAGCTCCACCTCCTACTTTTCATCATTTCCCAATAATAACATCATATTATGATTTTATCAAAGGATGAATCCATCAAAAGATTAATCCATTAATTTGGCCAGAGCCCTCAATATCCATTGTCTCTGGAAATCCTCTCATGCACATACCAGAAGAGAACTTTACAATCTCCTGAGCATTTTTTTAATCCAAACAAGTTGACAATGATTGACCACAGCACACTGAAGCAATTTTAATACATGACTAAGGCTGCCAGCCCCAGTTACCTGAGTCTAGCAATGACTACACACTCACTGAATTTTCACAGAATCTGTTTTTTATTCTAAAAAACTAGCTTGGGAGGCTACTTAGTATACACTGGTAAAATATTACTCACTAAGAAAAATTAATCCAAATGGATTTTACTACTATATGTAAATAAGAAACACAAATTTCTATGTAAGGATATACAACATTCTGAAAAAAATTCAAATAATATTAAATATACAATACTCATTACTTCATAAGAATTTTTCTCTCTAACTGTACTTTCAAATTGTTCACATATTTTTACTATTCTTAAACCTACTTGCACATACTAATAACTGGAAAGCTGTTTGAAGAACTATTAATGGAAGTATTGGAAAGTTTTTATCTACTTTCAATAGTAGATAGGTTAACCGAACATAAGAAGAATATGTAAGTGAAGGACTTGAATAATAATAACACCAGATGTAATAGACATATACAGGACATTCTGTCCAATAACAGCATAATATGTATCATAGACATATACAGGACATTCTGTCCAATAACAGCATAATATGTATCTTTTCAAGTCCACATAGAGTGTTTCAGGAATGATCATATGTTAGGCCACAAAAAAAGTCTTCATAAATTTTAAAAGATTGAAGTTATACAAAATATCTTTTCTGAGGGCAAATGGTAAATAAGTCAATAACAGAAGAAATAAAGGAAAAATTCACACAGAAAAATGTGGAAATAAACAACATACTTTTAAACAATCAATGTAACAAAGAATAAATCACAAGTAAAGCTATGAAATGTTTAAAAACAAAAACCACAGTACATTAAAACTTATGGAACTCAACAAAATGAGTACTCAGAGGGGAAACTATATTTATAAATATTTGCATTAATCAAGAATAAAAATCTCAAATCTACACTCAACTTTATACCTCAAGAACTAGAAAAAGATAAGTAAACTAACCCTAAAGCCAGCAGATGGAAAGAATTAATAATATTAGAGCAAAGATTTAAAAAATAGAAATAGTAATCAATAGATGAAAAACAATGAAAACAAAAGAATTTCTTTAGGAAGATAAATAAAATTGGCAAATTTTAAGGTAGACTGACAAAAAAAAGGAGTAGATTCAAATAACTAATATCCAAAATAAAATTAGGAGCATTATTACTAACCTTCCTGTGAAAAAAGATTACAATGAATACTATAAAATTATATCAAATTAGATAACCAGAAAAGAATGACAAATTCTTTGAAACATACCAACTACCTAACTGACTCAAGAAGAGATCTCAGATCAAAACCACATTAAGATTAGACTTCACTTCTGACAAAATAGTTACCATCAAGAACACAAGTAACAACACATTTTGGTGAGGAAAAAGGAACCCTTGTACACTGCTGGTAGGAATGTAAATTCATACAACCACTATGGAAAGCAATATGGAAGTTCTTCATAAAACTAAAAATAGATCTGCCATAAGATCCAACAATACCACTCCTAGGGATATACCAGAAGGAATGTGAGTCAGGTTACAACAAAGTCACCTGCACTCTCATGTTTATTGCAGCACTATTCACAATAGCTAATCCATGGAAACAGCCAAGATGGCCCACCACTGGTGAATAGATGAAGAAAATGTAGTACTTATATACAATAGAATTTTACTCAGCCACAAAGAAAAATGAAGTTTTGCCACTTGCAGGTAAATGGATGGAACTGGAGAACATCATCTTAATTGAAGTTAGCCAGGCTCAGAAGGCCACAAGTCACGTTTTCCCTCATATGTGGAATATAGACCTCATACAAATACATCAAGACTATAAAAACTTGTCACACTAAGGGGAGGTCACATAAGGGTAAAAGAAGGAAACTAAGGTGAATATAGTTGATATATTTTCTATACAAGAATGAAAACAGAATTCTTAAATCAGCTGAAAACAGTATAAAAAAGGGTCTAAAGTAGAATGAAGAAAAATAGAGGAGCTGAATCTATTGGGGTTATAACACATAGATACATGGAAATATCACAAGGAAACTCCCTGTGTAGCTATCTTTATCAAACAAGCTAAAATGTAATGTTTTACTTTTTTCTTCTACAAAATCAGAGACATAGGAGAGCAGAACAGGTCCGTTGAGGATGGGATGGGATTAGTACTAGTGAGATGGGGAAGATGTTGGGGAAAAGAGATAGGAGGTTGAATACAGTGCAAAAACTGTGTATACATGTATGTAAATGCAAAAATGATACCTGTTGTAACTATTCCAGGAATGGGGGGAGGGCAGAAAAAGGAGACAGGTGGAGGGGGAGAATTCAAGCATGATATATTTGATACATTGTAAGAACTTTTGCAAATACTACAATGTACCCCTATCCAGCACAATTAAAAAATAAAATAAAATATGATAATAAAGAGATCTCAGAAAGCCTATTACAAATCAGAGATTGAATCAGCAAACAAAACCTCTAACAAAGAAAAGCCCAGTAACAGATGATATTGATGAATTATACCAAACATATGAAGAAGAATTGACATTAGTCTTTGCTAAACTCTTCCAAAAATTGAAGGGAAAAATCTCCTAATTCATTCTCTGAAGTTGTTATTACTCTGATATCAAAATCAGATAAAGATGCCACAATAAAAGAAAATTACAGACTATTATCTTCTGCAAGCACATGAATAACTCTTTAATAACACATTAGCAAATTGATCCACAAGCATTATTCACCATGACCAAGTAAGATTTATCTCTTAAATACAAGGAAGGCTTAATATCTCAACGTCAATATAATTCACCACATTCAAGGAATTAAGGGAAAAAACCTCACATGATAATTTCATCTGGTTTAGAAAATGCATTCATTAAAATCCAATATTCTTTTATGATAACTCTTAGAAAATTAGAAATACTGAGAAAAATCCTCAATATGATAAAGGGAATTTATGCA
Source organism: Castor canadensis (assembly GCF_047511655.1). Taxonomy (NCBI): domain Eukaryota; kingdom Metazoa; phylum Chordata; class Mammalia; order Rodentia; family Castoridae; genus Castor; species Castor canadensis. The sequence continues at coordinate 60,837,012 of NC_133386.1, forward strand.
AATCTCACAGCTAATATATTCAGTGGTGAAGACCAAGGACATTCTTTCTAAGAAAGATCAGAAATATGACAAAGATGCCCACTTCATCACTACTCTTTAACATGATACTGTAAATTCTAACCAGAGCTATCAGAAAAATGAAATAAAAGCCAAATAGAAAAGAAAGAGGGAAAATTAACAATATTCACAGATAGCATGATCCTACATAAAGAAAATCCCAAATAATTCACAAGAAAGTTGTTAGAATAATATCTATATCTTTTCTGACAACAATAATATGAAACAAGAAATCAATAATAGGAGGATTTCAGAAATTTAAAAATATATAGATATTAAACAACACATTACTAAATAATCCATGGGTTAATGAAAAAATTAAGGAGAAAATTAAAAAATAACTCAGGACAAAAGAAAATGGTAGCACAACATGATGAAGCTTATACAGTGTAGCAAAACTAGTTCAAAGGGAAATGTATACTGATAACCATCTATATTAAGAAATCAGAAAAATTTCAAATAAATAACCTAACTTTACACTTCAAGGAACTTGAAAAAAACTAATTGAAAATTTTCAAATAAAAGGAAATAATTTAAAAAATCATAAATAAATGCATAGAGACTAGAAAACAATAAAAGGCAAACTAAGAAATACAGTTTTAAAGGACAAGCAAAATTAACAAATTTTTAGCTAGCTATTAAGTATTTTAAAAAACACTTAAAATAAAAAATTGAAGAGAAGGCATTATAACTAATACCACAGAATCATAAAAAAAAAACACATAGAGGCCACTATGAACATATATATCTGAAAATTTTGATCACCCAGAATAAATAGGTAAATTCCTCCAAACATAAACTTACCAAGGATGGTAATTTTTCTGTTCATGAAAAAACAGAAAAATTTTAAAGTCTAAAACTGAGTAAGGAATTGGATTGGTAGTTAAAAACTTCTCAACAAGGAAAACTCAAGGGTCTTATGACTTCACTGTGGAATTCTACTGAATATTTAATGAAAAAAATGACAAAATTCAAAATAGACAATGATGCTGGGGTGTGGCTCAATGGTAAAACACTTGTGTAATGTGCACAAGGACCTTGAGTCAATCCCTAGCACTGCCAAAAAAAAAAAAAAGAAAGAAAGAAAGAAATAGACAAAGGATCTGAATAAGTTTCTCCAAGGAAGATATACAAATATCCAGCAGGTATATGAAAATAATACTAAATATCATTAAACATCAGGGAAATTTAAACTAAAACCATAATTAGATATTTCTTGAATGTCTGTCATCATAAAGACAGAAATGGGGGATGTATGGAATATAGGACATTTATATGCTAGATGAGAATGTAAATTTGTACAGCCTTTATGAAAAACATTATGGAGGTTCTTGAAAATATTAAAAATAAAACTACCATATATCATATTGATCCCATTCTTTGGAGAGGGTTATATAACAAAGAATTGAAGGCAGTGACTTTTAAAGGATTATTTTACAACAATATACATAGCAGTATTATTCACAGAGGTCAAACGGTAGAAACAATATTAGTGTCCATTAAAGGATGAACAGGTGATGAAAATGTGATAAATACATTAGTGAGTTATATTCAGTAATAAAAGAAAAACATTTTGACATATATTACAACATGGGTGGACCTTTAAAACAATATCTTAATGAAATAGACAAAAAACAGAACAAATAGTATATGTAAAAAGAAAGAAAAATACAAATATGAAGTATCTGGAATAGGAAAATTTATAGACACAGAAAGTAAAACAGATGTTATCCACTGTCTATGAAAATGGTGGACAGGAATGAGATTGTTTAATGGGCATAGAATTCTGTTGAAGGTGGTGAAAAACTTTTGAGTATCAATAATGGTGATGTACCACACTGTGAATATATTTAATGTTTTTGAAAGGTACCATTAAGAATGGTTACAGATATAAATCTTACGTTTATTTTGTCACAATAAAAAGAATTAAGACAAAACCAAAAATAAGACCTGAAAACTTTACAAAAAGGGAAACTATAAACAAAAATGAACAAACTATGAAAATATTCAATAAAATGTTAACAAATCAAATACAAGAAAGTGTAAAGGAATTACATACCATGACCAATTATGAAGTTTTTAAAAGTATGCATAGCTATTTCAAAATTTGAAAATTAATTAATTTATAAAATGTAACACCTATTCACAGTAAAAATTCTCAACAAACTAGGAATGTATGAGAATTTCCTCCACTTGCTAAAATATAACTCTAAAAAACTATAGCTGACGTGATTATTGTAAGAAATTGGGTGTTTCACTTTTAAGATTAGAAAAAGGCCAAAGATATCTCCTCTTATCTCCTATCTGATATTATAGTGTTATAGCTATAGATAGTAATAATTGAAGTTTAAAAACAATGTATATTAGTATAAAAAATTAATACTTTAGCTGGGCCTTATGGCATATGCCAGTAATCCCAGAAACTGGGAGGCTAAGGCAGGAAGATCCAGAGTTTGAGGCCAATCTGAGGCCAATCTGGGCTACATTTGGGTAACCTATCTTGAAAAATATGAAATACTTGGAGATAAATCTAACTATATATATAGTTATACATATACAAAAACACACACCCATATATATATATATATATATATATAGGTCCTATATACAGAAAACTAAATCTGATGGAAGAAATAAATAAAATATAAAATAAATGGAGTTATTATGTACTGTGTTTGAAGATTAGAAAACTTTTCTGTATTATAATGCCAATTTTTTCCAACTTGATCTATACCCTAAGTCAAAATCTAGTCAACCTATCAGCAGGCTATTTTGTGGAGGTTGCTAAAGTTGACGTAAAATTCATATGGAAGGTCAAAAGGTACAAAATAGCCAACATGATACTGAAAAAGGAGACCAAATTTGGAGGACTGAAAATGACTTCAAAACTTACTGTAAAGCTATAATAATCAAGACCATGATACTGTAGAGAGAATAGAAAGAAAACAATTGAAGGTAGTAGAGAGTCTAAAAAACAACCCAAGTAAATATAATCAACTAATCTTTGACAAAAGGAGTAAAAACAATTCAAGAGACAGTCTTTTCAACAGGTAATGCTAACATAATTGAACATCCATATCCAAAATATAGTAATAGTAATCTAGTATAGATTTTACATTTTTCCACATAAATTAATTCAATACAGATAGCACAGCTATATCTAAAATCAAAACTACCAATATAGCCACTTTTACTATTCTTTCTTCAGTGGTTTGTAGTTTTCCTTGTAGAGGATGTTCACATCCTTTGTTAAGTTTATTCCTAGGTACTTGGGTTTTTTTGAAGTTATTTTAAATGGAATTGTTTTCCAATATTCTTTCTCAATCTGCTATTGTTAGTGTATAGAAAAGCTACTGATTTTTGTAAGTTGATTTTGTATCCTGCTACTTTGCTGAAGGTGTTTATTGGGTCTAGGAGTGTTTGGGTCTTCTAGGTATAAGATCATGTCATCTGTGAATAGGGACAATTTTACTTCTTCTTTACCTATTTGTATTCCTTTTATTTCTTCTTCCCACCTCATTGCTCTGGCTAGGAATTCTAACACTATGTTGAACAGGAGTGGGAAGAATGGGTTGTCTCGTTCCTGACTTTAGGAGAAATGCTTTGAATTTTTCCCCGTAAGTATGTTGTTGGCTATAGGTTTGTCCTATGTAGCCTTTATTATGTTGATGAACATTTCTTCTAATCTTAGTTTCATTAGAACTTTTATCAAGAAATGTTTTTGAGTTTTATTAAAGGCTTTTTCTGCATCTATTGAGATGATCAAGTGTTTTTTGTCTATACTGCTGTTAATATGGTATATTACATGTAATGATTTATATATGTTGAACCATCCATGCATTGCTGGGATGATGCCAACTTGGTTGTGGTGAATGATCTTTCTGATATGATGTTGGATTCGGTTTGCCATTATTTCATTGAGGATTTTTTCATCAATATTCATTAAGGAGAATGGCCTGTAGTTCTCTTTTTAGAATGTGTTCTTGTCTGGTTTGTGGATGAGTATAATACTGGCTTCATAAAATGAGTTAGGCAGTGTTCTATCCCTTTCTATTTCTGGAAAAGTTTAAGGAGTGCTGGTATAAATTCTTCTTTAAAGGTCTGGTAGAATTCAGTGGAGAATCTATCAGGTCCTGAGCTTTTCTTTTTTGGGAGACTCTTTATTGCTGCTTCAATTTCATTGAATGTTATAGGTCTATTTAGGTGATTAATATCCTTTTAGATCAGTTTTGAATGGTCATATATATCTAGATGTCCATTTCTTCTAGATTTTCTAATTTATTTGAGTATCAATTTTCAAAGTAGTCCCAGATGATTCCCTGGATTTCCTTGGTGTTATATTGTTATCTCCCCTTTTTCATTTCCAGTTTTATTAATTTGGGTTTTTTCCCCTCCTCTTTTTAGTCAGATTTGCCCAGGGTTTATCAATCTCATTTATTTTCTCAAAGAACCAGCTTTTGTTTTGTTGATTTTTTTGTTTTTGTTTTTGTTTTTTTTGGTCTCTATGTCATTGATTTTGGCCCTTATTTTTATTATCTCTCTCCTTCTGCTTATTTTGGGTTTAGCTTGTTCTTATTTGTCTAGGAGTTTGAGATATAGCATTAGGTTGTTTATTTGAGATCTTACTGTGTTTTTAATATATACACTCATGGTTATAAACTTTCCTCTTTGAACTACCTTTCCTGTATCCCATAGGTTTTGATAGGTTAGTGTTTTCATTTTCATTAAATTCTGTGAATCTTTCTAAATTCCTCTCTTATTTCTTCTATGACTCACTGATCCTTGAGCAATGTGTTGTTCAGCCTCCATTTGTTTGTGTATTTTCTGCTGCTGCTTTTGTTGTTGAGTTCTAGTTTTATTGCATTATGATGAGACAGTATTGAGGGGGTTATTTAAATTTTCTTATATTTGTTGAGACTTGCTTTGTGTCCTAAGGTATAGTCTATTTTGGAGAAAGTTCCATGTGAGGCTGAGAAGAATGTTTATTGCGCTGTTGCAGGGTGGAATATTCTATAGGCATCTGTCAGGTCCATTTGATCTATGGTGTCATTTAGTTCTAGGATTTCTTTTTTGATTTTTGTCAAAATGACCTATTGATTGATGATAGATGGGTATTAAAGTCTCCCATTACCACTTTGTTGGGGTCTATATGTGGTTTTAATTCTTTTAGTGTATGTTTAATGAAGCTGGATACACTGACATTGGGTGCATTTAAGTTGATAATTGTTATTTCCTCTTGATGTATTGCTCCTTTTATTCATATGAAGTGACCTTCTTTGTCTCTTTTGACTAATTTAACTTTGAAGTCCACTTTGTCTGATATAAGTTTTGCTATTCCTGGCTATTTCCTAAGCTACTACTGTTAGCTTAGGAAATCTCCTTCCTTCCTTTAACCCTCAGCCAATGTTTGTTTCTGTCAATAAGGTGAGTCTCTTGTAGACAACAGATTGTAGGGTCTCCTTTTTAATCCAGTTTGCCAAATGTTGTCTTTTGATGAAGGAGTTGAGTCTATTCATATTCAGTATTAATTACTGCATATATCTGTATGTGGTGATTCCTCTCACTGAGTTATTTTTGTTGCTTAAGGATTTGAGTGTGTGTAGTGAATTCAATGCTATCAAAATCCCAATGAGATTCATCACAGAGACTGAAAAATCAACCCAAAAGTTCATTTGGAAGCACAAAAGATCATGAATAGCCAACACAATACTGAACAAAAATAGTAAAGCTGGAGTTACCACAATAACTGACTTTATACCTCAGAGCCATAGCAATAAAAACAGCATGGTACTGGCACAAAAGCAGATATGAAGACCAGTGGAACAGAATAATGGGCCCAGATATGAATCCTCACAGCTATGCCTATCTAATTTTTGACAAAGGTGGCAAAAGCATACAATGTAGAAAAGACAGCCTTTTCAATGAATGTTGCTGGGAAAACTGGATATATGCCTGCAGAAAACTGAAGATACATGTTTATCATCCTGTAAAAGTATCAACTAAAAGTGGATTAAAAATCTTAATATAAGATCTGAAACCTTGACATTTATAGATTTTGAAAATAGCAGAGAATACAGTGGAAGAAATAGCCATAGCCAATGGCTTCCTCAGTAGAACTAAAGCAGCTCAGCAACTAAGAGAAAGGATCAACAAATGGGACTACATCAAATTGAAAAGCTTTTGGACAACAACAAAAATTGGTTTCTCTACATTGAAGAGGTCATGCACAGAATGGGAGAAAATCTTTGCCAACTACACATCTGACATGGGGTTGATAACCAGAATACACAGGAAGCTCAAAAAACTAATCTCCCAAAAAATCAGTGACCCAATGAAAAAATGAACAAATGAACTAAACAGTATTTTCAAAAGAAGAAGTCCAAATATCTAAAAAAAAAAACACATAAAAAATGCTCAACCTTCCTGGCCATAAAGGAAATGCAAATCAAAACCACATTAAGATTCCACCTTGCTCCTGTTAGAATGGCTACCATCAAGAATACCATCAACAACAAATGTTGTCAAGGATGTGGGAAAAAGGAACCCTCTTGCACTGCTGGTGGTAATGTAAGCTAGTACAACCACTAGAGAAAACAGTATGGAGGCTCCTTAAAAAACTAAAAATAGACCTTCCAGTACATCCTGCAATACCACTCCTAGCAATATACCTGAAGGATTGTGAGTCACCTTACAATAAAAGCACCTGGACACTCAAGTTTATTGCAGCACTATTCAGAAGCTAAGCTGTGGAAGGAACCTAGGTGCCCCACTACTGACAATGGATTAAGAAAATGTGGTATTTACATACAATGGAATTTTACTCAGCCACAAAGAGTGAAATTTTCTCATTCACAGGTAAATGGATGGAACTGGAGAACATCACCTTAAGTGAAGTTAGCCAGGCTCAGAAGGCCACCAAAAGTCATATGTTCACTCTCATATGTGGAATAGAGACCTAACACAAATATAGCAATACCATGAAACATTAATCATGTTAAAAGGATGTCATGCACAAAAGAGGAAGGGAAACTAAGAACTTAAAAAGGGTTGATATACCCACTATTCTAGAATGAAAGTAGAAGTCTTAAATTGACTGAAACTGCCATAAGAAAGGGATTAAGGTAGAATGAAGAAAATTAGAAGTGATAAACCAAGTGGCATTATAATAATACATACATGGAAATATCACAAGGAAACTCTTTGTGTAAGCTACCTTTGTTTCAAGCTAAAATATTATATTTTTTGTCTTATCTTTTCTCTTTTTTCTCCTACAAAATCAGAGAACAAGTGGGCAGAACAAGCTTGGCCCATGGGGGTGTAATAGAATGTGTACACATGTAAGCAAATACAAAAATGATAACTGTTGAAACTATTCTAGGAATTGTGGGAGGGGGAATGGAGAATGGTTGGGGGATAAATTCATGCATGATATACTTGATACATTGTAATAACCTGTGTAAATGTCACAATGTACCTCTACCCATCACAACAATAAAGAAAAAAAAAACCTACAAAGCAAAGCCAGTAGCTCATGTCTCCAATCCTACCTACTTAGGAGGCTAAGTACTAGAGGTGTGTCTCAAGCAATAGAGTACCTGCTTTGCACACATGGAGTCTCAAGATTAAATCCCAGTCCCACCAAAATGCAAGCAAATAAACAAACAACAACAACAAGAAACCCCTACAAAACTACTAGAGAAAACAGGAGAAACCTAAGTGACCTTGCATTTGGTGATAAATTTTTAGATATAACACCAAAAGCCACGATCTGTAAAAGGAAAGACTGACGTTAGATTTTACTAAGCGTAATGTTAAATTTTTCTGACCTAGCAAAAACACTGTTAAGAGAATTAAAAAGACAAGCTACAGACTGGGAGAAAATATTTGCAAGTACTATCTGATAAAGAATTTCAAAGAACCCATAAAATTGAAAACTAAGAAATAATTTAAAGAACAATTAAAATGGACCAAATATTTGAACAGACATCTCAAAAAAGAAGATATGTACATGTCCATACATATGTGGAAAGATGATCAACATCTGTCATTAGGTATATAGAAATAAAAACAATGAATTTCATGAATTTTTTAAACAAATAACAATACCAAATCCTAGAAAGGAAATGAAACAAAAGATACTCTCCAAACTATCTGACACTCTGGAAATAGCAAAACTAAGAGGCAGTAAAAGGATCAGTGATTACTAAAGGTTCAAGGGAAAGGGAGCAGGTATAAATGAGTGAACCATGCAAGTGAAGCTATTATGCATGATTTTGCAGTGGTGAATAGATGATGCTATGCACATATCAAAACCTATACAACTTTATCACACAGAGTGAAACCATGTGAATTTTAGAAGATCATTTATAACATTTTCATTATTAAAGATTTTAGGTTAGTGTCAAAAACTTTAAAGTTCCATGCTTTTCAGAGGTTTGCTCATTATTCCCATTGGTACAAGAATTAAAAATAATTTAGCAGTACTTCTTATTAGGGATCAGATATGGGGTCTGGGGCTGGTAGAGTGGTTCTCAATAATGTCTTCACCCTAATCCCTGTATCATATGGATATGCTGCATGCATGGCAAGAGGAAATTAGATATAATTAATGTTACAGTGTTTAAAATGAGAAAACTATCTTGTATTTCATATGTGGGTTCAAGCGAATCACATGAACCCTTAAAAGTAGAAAACTAACTAAGGAAGAAAAGATGCCACAGAAAGAGTCAGAGAAATTAAAAGTGTGAAGAGGACTCTACAGACCATTTCTGTTCAGAAACATAAGTGCAAGGTAATAAAGAGTGTAGCCCTATGGAGGTGAAGGAGGCTCCAAGCTGACATTCCCCAAAGCCTCCTAGTTGCACAGAACTGAATTCTGTCAACAAGCTGAATGAGACTGAAAATAATTCTCCCTAGGCCTTCAGACACTACTCCAGGCCCATCAGTGCGTTGATTTCAGCCTTGTGAGACCCAGAGTAGAGGAGCAAGCTGTACCCACCAGGATTCCTGACTTGAAGTGTAGGATAAATTTGTGTCTATGAAGCTATTAATTTGTTATAGGAGAACATTGCTGTTTTGCACAACTTGAAAAAAGTTTTTTAATCTGATAAAGAAATGTTTAGAAACACTGCAATTTTACCCCTCACATACAACTGAGCACCTATAAGAAGATACTGAGTGCACTGCATAAATCTTCCTATACTCTGTTCTACAACTGCTATCCTGTTTTTGTTTATTAATTGATTGATTCCTTTATTAGGTAGTTTGAAATGGAAGTACCAAAAATGCTAGAAGAGAAAAATGCAAACAGAAAACAGCAATATGAATCTATGTGGAATAAATAATACATTTTAAAATTTTTTTAAATGACACAATAATTGCATGCATTTATAGGACACTGTAGTATTTTAATGCATGCATACAATGTATAATGATCTGGGTAATTGGAAAACCCATTGCCTTAAACATTTATTATTTCTCTCTCTCTCTCTTTTTTTTTTGTGGTACTGGGATTTGAACCCAGGACCTCACCCTTGCTAGGCAAGCACTCTACTACCTAAACCATTCTGCCAGCCTTAAGCACTTATCATTTCTTGTGATGGAAACATTTAAAATCCTACTAGCTGTTTTGATATTCACAATTAAGTGCTGTCAATCACAGTTACCCTATTGTGCTGTGGATCATTAGAAGTTCTTCCCCAACTGTATCTCTTCACAGGTTAATTATCCTTTTTCCATCTCTCCCCTTTATCATCCTCTAATCATAACTTACCATCTATTTCTACTCTCTACTTCTATGAGACAAACATTTAGCTTGCACATATAAGTTTATAATATGTGGTATTTTTCTTCCTGTGCACCACTCATTTTACTTAACATAATGTCTGGTCCCATCCATGTTGCCAGAAATGACAGAATTTTACCTTCTATGGCTGAATAATATTGCATTGTGAATATATACATCACATTTTCTTCATGCAGTCATCTGTTGATGGATAACTAAGTTGATTTTGTGTTTGGCCATTGTGAATAGTGCTGTAATAAACATCAGATTGCAAATATCTCTTCAGCCTGCTGGTTTCCTTTTCATATATATATATATAGTATTCCTACTGATGACTGTTAAGTTTTTTGGGGAAACGCCACACAGTTTTCCATAATAGTTATAACAATTTACATTTCCACCAACAGTCTATGAGATTCCTCCTCTTTGATTTCTTGGCAGTATTTGTTAAATTTCACATTTTTGACAATACCCATCTGAACTGAGGTGAATTGTACTTTTAATTTTCATCCCCTAAGGATTAGTGATGTTTATCATGTTTCCTTTCTTTGGTGGTACAGGGAGTTTGAACTCAGGGCCTTTATTAGGCAGATGCTCTACCACTAGAAATACCCCACACTGCCAACCCTTTTTTGTGTTGTATATTTTTCAAGATGAGGTCTCACAAACTACTTGCCCAGGTTGGCTTAGAAATGCAACCCTCCTGAACTCTGCTTTCTGAGTAGCCAGAATTACAAGCAGGAGCCACTGGTAAGATTTTTCATATACTTGTTGCCATTTGTATATCTTCTTCAGACAAATGTCTATTCAGTTGACTTGCTCATTTTTAGAAATAATTAGTTTTGATGGATTTAATAAATAAATGCATACATAAAAAATTAGAAAAACAAAAATCCATGGAATTAGAAATATTAAAACAACAATTAGTAACCTGACTAACTTTAATGTAAAAAGTGACAGTGGCTTGGGTTTTGGGTTCAGCTCTGCCTCTGACTGTAAGAGAATTTTTAACAAGTTAATTAATTTCACTGTCCCATTTGGAGTTCATGTAAATTTTCTAAGCCTTTCCAGATTTCTAGCAAAAATGATAAGTGTAAAGAGGCCAGGAGATATGGACAATGTTGATCAACTGGTACTAAGTTACAGTTAGATAGGAGTAGGAAATTCTGGGATGTGATTGCACAGCAGGATAACTACAGATAACAATAGTATACTATGCATTTCAAAAAGCTGGAAGAAATGATTTTGAAAATTTTCACCACAGTGAAAAAATAAATGCTTGAAGAGATAGACATGTCTAACCTGATTTAAACATCACACAATGTATGCATGTATTGAAATGCACACAGCACCCCATTAAAATATAATTTCTATATTCACATTATCAGCTAAAATGAATTATATTAGAAGAGGAGGGATCACTGTGGAAAGTGTTCTTAGGTTTTTGGAGTCCTGCTCCCAGACATCATTTCTTTGGACTCCAAAATATTTCAGAACCCCAAATGATGCCATGACTTTGTGGGGCAGGAGAGCTTTTTGAAAAGGCAATTATAAAAATCCAGAGAAAACTAGGTTTGTATGAAAACAAAAAGTGACTGTTTAAGACTTAAAAGTCTGAAGTGATGTGAATGAATACTACCAACTAGGCAATCTGAATATGATCCTTTATTTGCCAAAACAATAGCTCTCTGAAGACTTACAGACTTGGCTGACTATTTAAAATCAAATTTAAATAGAAAGTTTCTCCAGTTTGTTCCTCTGTACTGACATCTCATTCAATTACACTTTTAATTTAACTGTTACTGAGATAGTTTTATGCTAGCAAGTGACAATTTAGTAGGGGATAATAAGAGAATTCATTTTGGCCATTAACTATTCCCTAAAGGTTTCTATTTGAATGCTGTGTCTTATTGAAGCTGAAACTAAGGTTGTGTAAAAATTCCCATAAGAGTAAATTGAAAGATTCTCTGTTTTTCTCCTTTTATGAGAAAATTTAGTTAAGGTAATATTGGCACTGGTATAGAAAGTCATTTTTACCTAATTGCTATCATTATAAGCTTTAAATGAGAAACATGAGTGATTAAGGCTTCATATCAAAAGCAAGGTTTTATAAATTGTTATCTGAGGAACTGCTAACTCCTGAGGGGCTTCCAGGCTACAACAATCTTAGTGTGAGAGAATGACAAAGTCTTCACGGAATTCATTACAGTAATGCAAAAATAGATGAATAAGACCTTAAATTGTACACACACTGTAAATTTAAGAATATATGACTTTATCATATAATTTGGATATTTGAGAAAAGTTGAAGAGACTAAGAAAAAAGAAGGCCAGGTCAATGAAACTGAATATACAAACAGAATGGGTAAGAAGGATGCAAATAGAGTTATTTAATAGAATATCAATAATCCTGCATTCTTTGACTTGGTAATTAGCCAAGATACAACTTTGTATTATATGTGAATTACATCAAGTAGGATCAGAAGAGTCATTTCATACAGGGCATAATCAAATAAATAATAAGAATCTTAAAATTATTACAAAATTTCCAAGAACACGAGTCAAGTCTATACCCAATGCAAAGGAAAAGAACATTTGGAAAAGTACTTTAAAAAATTTAGCCATACAAGTTTTGGTTTTGTTTCTTTGTTTGTAAAGTCAAGATACAATGGAACCAGGGAAGGTGGTGAAGAGTATAAGCCTCAACCATCAGTGCTCATCCTCCTATGCTTCCTGCTGCTGCACAGCTATATTTCATTCTTCACTTTGTAAAGCTTTTACCTGGGGAACTGTAGCCTTCTCCTCAGAGAAGTCTCACATATTGAAAACTTGACAGGAATTCTAGTGAAGGAGAAACAATCCATATTTTACATGTAGGTTTTTCATATTTTGGAGTCTCTAAATAATGAATACAAATCAACAATAATGACTCTGAACTCATATATATCACTATAGTGTCTACAAAAATGTTCATGTGCTATATTTCATCTTTACAATAAACTCATGAAATACTATAGTGCTTACCTAGAACTAGAACATTAGCCATCTCAATTATTAAGAGCATGATCATGCATCCAGAGAGAATAGATAAATAAATAAATAAATTTAATAAATGCAAATTAAGATCTGAAAAATCTATGATAAAATTTGTCTGCTTCTTTGTTATGATATCCTCACAGATCTGAATAAAGTAAGCTTTATTCAGAGCTTATTTATTTTTACTTTTGGCATATATAAGAAAATGAGAGCTGGGGTTATAGGTCAGTGGTAGAGCACTTGCCTAGTACGTGTAGGGTCCTGAATAGGATTCTCAGCACTGAGGAAGAAAGAAGAGAAAGAGAGAGAGAGAGAGAGAGAGAGAGAGAGAGAGAAACAAGAACAAGAAAAAGAGAAAGAAATAAAGAATAAGAAAGAAAAAGAGATAAAGAAAAAAAGAGAGAAAAAGAAAAGAAAGGGAGAGAGAAAAAATAAGAAAGTGAGAGAGAGAAAAGGAAAAATGAAAATAATTGAGGCATAATAATTAGAAAAGATACTGGAAGAGGTATGGGAAATAGGAATGACAACATAGTGTTTGGACACATTGAGTCCTTCTGATGCAAAAATCTTCAAAATATTAGCAAACCAAATCCAATAGGGGTTAAAGAGAAGGTTGAGGAAAAAGACAATAAATGAAAAGAAAAGACAATAAATGATGATGATCACAACTTTCAAGACCTCTGGGACATAATTAAAAGAACAAAACTTCAAATCTTTGATGTAGAGGAGAGAGTTGAATCACAAACTAAATGTATAGGAAATATATTTGATGAAATTATAGCAGAAATTTCCCTAATATAGGGAAAGAAATGGATACATCTATGTACAAGGGGCAATTAGAACCCAAACAGACATTACCAGAAAAGAACTACTGTAGGTCACATTGTAGTTAAAATGCCAAGAGCACAGAGCAAAGAATATTGAAAGCTGCAAGAGAGAAGTGCCAAGTTACTCACAAAGGCAAACCTCTCAAAATGGCAACAATATACATCCCAAAAGAAACCCTAACAGCCAGGAAAGCATGGAATGTTGTATTTCAAGCCCTGAAAGTAAACAACTGCCAAATAAGACTACTATATCCAGTAAAGTTATCCTTCAAAAATCAAGATAAATAAAGACATCCCAAGATGACACACACTGAAGCAATTCATGATGACTAAACCAGCACTGAAGGAGATACTCAAAGGAATACTACACATAGAAAAGGAAGAAAATCATTCATAAGTATGAGAGCTCAGGAACAGATAAACAATAAGTAGGATAGAATTCAACACTATCAACTGAGAAAATCAGCAAATCTCAAAGATAAGTAACAGAGAAAGAGAAGAAAAAGTGAATATTCAAATCAATCAGGAAAAAACAAGACAATGAAATTACAGGAATTATTGCATATCTCTCAATAAAAACCTTAAATGCAAATGGTCTTAACTCTCCAATTAAAAGACACAGACTATTTGAGAACAAAAACCAGTATCCAATTGTTTCTTGTTTTCAAGAAACACACCTCACTGGCAAGAATATACACAGATTGAAAGTGAAAGGGTGAAAAATGATATTCCAAGCAAATGGAATCTGAAAGGAAGCTGGAGTAGTTATACTCATACTTGGCAAAGCCAAATTCATGCCAAAATAAGTCACAAGACTGAAAAAGTACCAAGTAGATACAATGATCATAAATATATATGCACTGAATGTTCGTGAACCCAATTGCATAAAACAAACACTACTGAACACAAAGGGACAAACAGGTCCATATACAATAAGAGTGGGTGATTTTAATATCTCACTTTCATCAACAGGCAAAAGGTTCCCAGGCCAGCAAAGTGTCTTTGGTAAGAGATGCAGAACAGTGGAGTGTACCAGGAACTTTTCATTAGCACAGACCAAAGGCCAGGAATCTTCCATGTTGGTAATCTAGGAATCTCAAAACATGAAATTTTCTGTCCGTGAAGTAGAATGTAGTTTGGGTAGTCAGTTTAGTTTTAAAAATAATAACGTAAGTTCTTACAATATATCAGATACATCATACTTGAATTCATCCCCTACATGCCACAACATACCCTTATCACAACAATAAAAAAAGTCTTTTCATCCATATAAAAAATAAAAATAAAATTAATAACATGAGTTTCCTGTACTCTACACTTATGAGCAGAGCTGACTTTATAGGCATGCAATCTGTGTTGGATGCACAAGGACCGTGGTAAGAAATGCTCTGGTGTCACAATACTAAAATAGTTTTGAACAAGGGATTCTGCATTTTCATTTTATACTAGACATGCAAAATAGCTCATTGTGTTTGTGAGTATGCAGAATTAAAACTACATGTACTATATAGTGTTTTGGACATTTTTAAAATCTTCACACCACTTGATATGGAACTTACCTACTATAGTCAATAATAGTGAATTAAAATCTCACCCAAAATACTTAAAAGAAACTTTTTCTTTCATTTCACAACTTAATATATTGTTATCTGATTAAGTTTTAGAACACAAAACCTTCTAGGCAAAGTGGGTTAAAAATTCCTTGTAGAATTTTATATTTTAAAGCCAAGTAATAATTGAATCCCTGCAGACTAAACAATATCACTTAGCAGCCTGCACAACATGAAAGACTAAAAGCTTTTAATTAGACTTTTACTCAATAGGGGAGGAAAAATAATTTAGAAGACTGAGGGCTAACGCTGAATTGTTAGTTTTAACTTTGAACACAATGAAGAAACAATTTGCTTAAATTAGTTTAGCTGTGTATTCATTAGCCTTTAATAGAAATGTGAATGCAAACTGACTCCAGGTTATTGTACTTAGCGCCAGCTTTTTAATTAGTGATTGGCAAAATGTTTATCTAGTTTGTTGTTGGAATGTTGAACCATTTACACGACAGGACTGTTGTAAACCTTTATGTAATCTTAATTGGATCTTTTAGGAGAACAAGATTTCATGTACATAAAATCACAAACTATAGTAATAAAGTTAGCTAATTTATATCAAATTTGGCACTTAAGAAGAAGTTGTGCTATGTGGCTCAATGAAGCGGTAAAACGGCTAGCATCTATTTAAAGTTAGTTAACTTGATGCTCAGTTGAACTTGGGCAAATCTTGGTTATCATTGGCTTTAAAGTTAGACAGCTATGATTTTGAGGCAGTAAAGGGTTACTAATCCTCTACATTTATTAGCCTCTATGTGCCTAAGTTTCCTCATCTTTATATTGGGATTACATAGTCCTTAAGCAGTTATTGTGGATGTTATCCATATTGCAGGCACTCGATATAGGGTAGCTATCATCATTGTCATCGTCATCATCAAGTGTTCTTTACTCTTAATATATTTAACTTAAATACTTTAAATAGAGAACTAATCACATGCTAAAAAGTCCATAATGACACAAAAATAAAAATATATAAAAAAGGATACAGATAAAAATTAGACTCCCATTAGTCATGAATAATGTGGCATATTCTGTGTATTGTTCCGTAAGTGATTATGTCATAATTATGTGATTATGTGATGTAATAGCAATTTGTCCATAGATTATTCTATAGAAATATATACAAATCTTCTCATTCTTTGTAATGGCTACATAGGTATACCATAATTAAAATAAATACTTTTTATTGTTGAAAAATTCTGTTATTCCACTCTCTTGTAGTTATAAACATACTGAAGTAAATTTCCTTATTCATAGAATATTCTGCACTTCTGTGAGTGCAAATGCCCAATATCCTTCAATGACCTTCTATTGGTTTGCTTAGAATTTCTATCTTTCTAAAGTTATTTCAGCAATTTATGCTTACAAATATTTACAATTCTATTCAAAACCATATTTATATTTTCCTCCATTTGTCTTTTCATATAGTTTTTCATATTTATTATAATCCCTTATGGCACATTTTCCAAAACATGCATGGTTATTTGCCTTTTCTCATTTATTGCTTGAATTGCACATCATCTTTTCTACTGTCTTCTTAAAGTTATTGATATTATTGTCATTTACCAGAAATGATCTTTGATTTGCTATTTAATTATGGAGTATTTTGTTTTCTACTTTTTAGTGTTTTACCTCTTTTTTCTTGTTTCTTTTGTTTTTTTGTTCTATCATTTAACTATTTTTTCCTCTTTTCATAATGTCATGAATTAGATGCTTAAATTATTTTTATTCTTATTTATGTGAGTTTTTAAGTAGATATAATTCCTTTGTGCACTATTTTAGTATAATAATTGATTCTGTGAAGTAGTGTTGCAAATATTATTTTCTACATATTTTGAAATTTTGATTGAGAGTTCCTTCAATTACATGAGGTGGTTTTAAAAGTTTTAGTTTTCAGGAGACAGAATTTTCATTCTCTTAATTTTATTTCCCACTTAGCATAGAACTCTGACTTTATTTTTTCTATATTGGTAAAATTTATTTAGTTTCTGTTGTGCCTAATACAGTCACTTTCAAGTATTATGAGCACTTTTTTTGTAGCAATACTGGGATTTGAACTCAGGGCCTATGCTTGCTAGGCAGGCTCTCTACCACTGGGCCATGCCTCCAGCTATTTTTGCTTTGGTTACTTTTGAGATAAGTTTCTTGCTTTGTTTCCAGGCCAAGCAGAACTGTGATCTTCCTTTTTACGTTTCCCTTCTAGTTGGAATGACAGGTGCATGCCACCATGCCCAGCTCTTTTTGATTGAGGTGTGGTCTAGTGAATTTTTGCCAGGCTAGCCTGAGACTGCAGTCCTCCTGATCTCCACCTCACTAGTAGTTAGATTACTGGGGTGAGCCACCATGTCTGACTATTTATAAGGACTTTTAAAAAGGTATGTGTTCTGTTTTCTTTGAATAGTTTTCTATTAATCTATGTATCTATACTCAAATAGTTATTTCTTTCTATCTGACACAAATAAGGTCTCAGGCCAACAATGCAATTTTGTCTATCCTGTATTGTATGTTCTATATTTTGAATGTATGCTATTTGCATTTACTTAATCATCTGTTAAATATTTTTGTGGGTTATCATAAAAACAAAATTACTTTCCTTTTGTTTTACATGAAACCATATTAAGACAGTAAGGTAGAACTTTTTTGTTAGTTTGAAATTGTTTGTAATACTATTATGGGTACTTTTTTTTGCAGTGCCGGGGATTGAAACCTCAGATTCATGTATGGTAGGTAAGCACTCTGCCACTGAACTATACCCCAGCTCCATGTTTTTAATTTTAATCTTGTCTTAATTCATTTTGGTTTAGTAACATTCATGTAATAAAAATAAATAAATAATGTTTTTAGAAAAATCAATGAAAATTTTCAATTCTACATACAATGCAGCATGCTGAGAAAAATCTAGAGAGAGACAGAGACAGAGACAGAAGTACTGAGAATAAAATTGCATATATAAAGTATGGAAGGAAGGCTATCACTAAAGGGCCTAGAGACACTGAAACAATAGCAAAATTTTATAGGTACATTTATAACAATAAATATGGCAACAGAGCAAATAAGCAAACTATTTGAAAGACAAAAAATGACTTATTCTAGAAAATCTGAGTAGCTCTAAATCTATTAAAGTTTGTCAGTTCATAGTTACAACAAAGAAAACTCCATGCCCAAATGTCTTCAGTAGTGAATTCTATCAATTATTAAAGGAAGAAATAATACAAAACAGCACAAAAGTAAAAAATTTGGGAGAACTTCCCTGCTTATTTTATGATGGAACATTTGTCTGCTGCCCAAATAAGACCTAGACATTACAAAACTCTTATAAATGTACACACAAGAAGCCTTGGCAAAATATGATCAAATCAAATCCAAAATATCAAAAAATAGCATTACACCACAAACAAATAAAAAATTTTCCCAGGAATTCAAGATTGGCTGAAAATTTAAAAATTATTCATTTTAGTGCAATATGTTAATAGACAAAGGAGGAAAACCACATTATCTCAATAGATGAAGAAAATCACTCAATAAAATTCAATACCCATTTTCAAATTCTCAGAAAACTAGTGGTAGAAATGAGCTTTCTCTAATAATTGGTATCTACAAAATAGAGCTAACATCGTATTCAATGATCAAAGATTAAATCATTTTTCCCTGAGTCCAGTTCATAATACTACTTTTCCACATTGCAATGGAGTTTGTAGCCAGTACAATAAGTTAAGAAAGAGAAGAAAACAGAGGCATGGATCTAGGACAGAAAAATTGAAAACATAACTGTAAATGTTTAAAATCCTAAATTATCTACAAAAAGCTATCATAAGCTTTTTGTATTTTTATTCTAAGACAACATAACTGTAAATGTTTAAAATCCTAAATTATCTACAAAAAGCTATCATAGTTCGTAAGTAAATTTGCAGATAGGTAGTAAGTGACAGGACAAAAGGAGAATTTAAAAATCAATTGTAGGGCTGGAGGCATGGCTCAAGTGATAAAGTACCTGTCTAGTAAACACAAGGTCCCACTTATGGCCCTCTGCACACACACAAAATTATATTTGCATATATAAGCAACAATGGAAAACTTAGACTTTGAAAATTTTCATAATTCTTTAATTTATTTTAACAAAATAATTAAAGATAAATGTAATAAAATGCATGCAAATCCTATAGACTATAAGCTACAAAACTCTGCCGAAATTAAATATCTAAGTTGATGTAAAATTATGCCATAGTCATAGTTCAAAAGACTTAACATTATTAAGAGGTTATTTCTACCCAGATTGGTTTATGTATTCAACATAATCCCAATCAAAACCTTGGAAAGTTTTGTAGAGATTGACAAATTGATCCTAAAATTTACATCAAATTGAAAGGATCTATAAAGCCCTAACAGAAGAGTTACCTGTTCAAAGTTACCTGGTAATCAAGAAAGGAATGGGAATGAATTGGAGAATCGTAGGTCTGCAAAGATGCTAATCTTATAGTATAAGGCTGAAGAATAGGACTTACTATAAAATTAAAATAATCAAGACAGTGAGGTGTTGGCTTAAGAATAAATGTGTGGAATAATGTACAGAATACAAAAATCAATACTGGGTTCACTAATACACTACAAACAATTTTAAATAAAGGGGCCATGGCAATATAATAGTAGAATAGATGCTTCTGAAAAACAATATTACTGAAAAACCAGACAACCACATAAAACAATCTAAAAATAAATAAAGATTTAAAAATCAACCTTAACCTTTGCTTTAAAACACACATGAAAATTAAGTAAAATTAAGTAGAAACAGTCCTAACTGAAAAAAGTAAATTTTTTAAAATGTGGAAAAAATAATGGAGAAAATCTTTGTGAACTTGACATAGAAAAATATTTCCTTGGTCACAAAAGAACAAAAACAATAAATGAATGCTGTAGTCCATTTTCTGTTGCTATAACTAAATATTTTAGACAGTAATTCACAAGGAAAAGCAGTTTATTTGACTCGACTCACAATTCTGAAGGCTGGGAAGTTTATAATTAGGCAGTTGTATCCAGTAAGATGTTTCTTACTGGTAGGTACTCTAATCAGAGTCTTAAAGAGGAACAGAGCATCACGTGGTGCGAGGGATGAAATGTTCTTATTCAAGTTCTTGTCTTCTACTTAGAAAACCACAGTCCCATTGGATTAGGACCTCATTCTTATGGCCATACTTAAATTTAATTCCCTCCTAGAGGTACACCAAATACAGTAAATGGATTAAAATAATTTAGGCCAGGGTGGAGTGTAGGATTGAAAGGAAAGGGGCTTGGGGAACCAGTTGAGGTGATAGAAATGTTCTATACCTTGAGGGTGGTGATGGTTATATTTGTTAAAACTCATGAAACTACATTTATAATGGATGTTTTTTTCACAAAAACATGTATCAAAGAAATTGACTTTTAAATGAAAGCTCATCCTTTTTATTAGAGATTTAGAGATAGTTATGAATCTATATATGAATAATTACTTCCAATGGGGCAGTCCATTGGTACTGGGAGATTTTACACAATATATTCCATGAACATAAAGCATTGCTAATTAAACTATGCCATAATCAAACACACTATTGTGTAAGATGTGCCAGTTTTAAAGACATTAACATTTGAACAAATATGCATGCTAGAATTGCTGAAATATGGCACAATGGTTGAAATGAAAAAGACAAAGAGATCAAAAGTTTTGACAGAATTTCATAAATGAATTACTGAAGATAGAGAGGGAAATGAAGGACACAAATATGAAGCTGAGATTTTTGGTTTTATTTCCTTATGCCAGCATCAAAAAATGGGAAATCATTTAATGATTTAATTTTGGTACCATTGGAACTTCTGTGTACTATCAATCAAAGAGTTAGAAATGTGGAATACAGCTTAAAAACCTGGATGTTATTTGAAAGTGGTATTTGAAAATCATCTACTTTGAGATAATCACTGAAGCCATGGGAATTTGTGAGCTTACTAAGTTCCAGAGGATACAGAAAGAAGTAAATAGGATTATAGACAGGATGCTAAATTTTCAGAGAAGAAGAAAGGAAAAAACCAATCAACAAAGAAAGGAAGAAAGAAAGAAAGGAAAGAAGAAAGGAAGGGAGAGAAAGAGGGAAGGAAGGAAGGAAGGAAGGAAGGAAGGAAGGAAGGAAAAGAAAGAAGAAAATCAGTCATGCTAAGATAAGAAACCCAAGTTAGAGAAGAAAGTTTCTAGAAAAATGTGTTGGCCTTTAAAAATCAGTGCTATAGAACAGTAAATGAAGTAACAATGCTGGGTAGAAAAATGCTTCTGGTTCTGTTTCAACCAAAGTTAATTAAATGAAGTTAAGATTTTACAAGCAGAAAAATATCCTCAAAGAAAAAGACTGAACAGATTTTATGTTCTTTTCTTTTTTGAGAATTTTCCAGAATTTAAGAGAGACATATTTTATTTTAAAAGTTAGTATATAGGTGTTTAGAATCTGCCCCCCAAAATTTAAAAGCTAATGCATGCAATTTACCAGTAATGTAACCAAATCTGAAACATAGCTGTCATAATAACTTCTCTAGTTCCCAGTACTGCAGATGGTCATTAGAATTTTCAAGGAGTAAAAAAAATAAATGTAGCATCCAGAAATATAAAACACAAAGTAAAACATTTCTCCAAATGAATAAATAAATACTAATATGAATCTTTTCTAATGGGATGAGGATGCCTGACATATATCTTCCAGAGCCATAAGCTTTACTAGTCACACCTCATAGGGGAGCATATTTTC
Organism: Castor canadensis; assembly: GCF_047511655.1. Taxonomy (NCBI): domain Eukaryota; kingdom Metazoa; phylum Chordata; class Mammalia; order Rodentia; family Castoridae; genus Castor; species Castor canadensis. The sequence goes on from NC_133386.1 coordinate 60,859,084, forward strand.
ATTGAGAGGAAATACCTCATCTTGTGCGCAGATCCTCACTCACTCTGACAGCTACCTGCTTATGGTACGCGTGAAGCAAAAGTCAGGACCTTTGTGTCTGTGTGTGTGGGGGCCTCTCCTCATACCAGTTTTTCTCAAGTTCCTATTGTATTTTCTGGTAAGAATAAGCCATCATCTAGATTCATCTGTTGTTGGAGATTATGGTTTCTGAGGAAAGTGTAATCACAAACTCATCTCCTGATCTATACCTGGGAAAAGGAAGGGAGAAACAAATCACTTTGTGCAAGTACCTCCACCCTGAACATTTCCATACTGAAAAAGTCATAGTAAAATGAGCATCAGTGAAGCTTTCTTGTAGCAAAATGGGCTCAAAAAGAGGGACATAAATTGACTTTTCTTAAGAATTTAACTCTAAGCCAAATCTTCTGTTAGATGCTCTTGGTATACTATTTGACATCATTTTGAAAGATACAGTGATTTTTAAATTATTGGTCCCATTTTATGAGCTCTAATACTGAAGGCCAAAGAAGTTATTTGTACATAGCTACTTTGTCAAGGATCAGAATCCAAATTTAAGCCTATGTGACTCCAAAATTCATGACCTTTCTTCTCCACCGTGGGAACCTCCTTGAACACTGTGTGGAACTGGGTAGTATATTCATTGGCAATTTTTGGGAGCTAGAAAACATGTGAAGGGTTCAGTCTTCCTTATGCATTAGAGTTACATTGGGGATCAAGTCCCCGCCATGCACTTCTGTGTCAGTGCTCACCTGCCAGCAATAGAGGAACAGCAAAAGGAAAAGGCCCAAAACAACTGCTTTGGATAGCTACCCCTTATCTGTGAAAGGCATAATAATATATCTTTTCTAATATTATGGTGACATGTAGAGATCATCCGTTTACTCAAAAATATTTATTGAGCAGATGTTATATGCAAATCACTTGGTTATATGACTTGTCCAGCACTGTGCATGGTATGTCCTCATACTCAATAAATAACAAATGAAACTCATGTCAAAGAGACAACAGCTACCAAAAGGACTGCTCATGACTTCTGAGGGATGTTCTTTTCCCCCTGGAAGGCACAGTCATCACTAAAGTTCATCATGGATGCTTTACCGTGCTGCCTTTCCATTCGGCTGTACACTGAGTAATGCAACATTACACAAACAGGCCAGAATGGCACTTGTATTTTGGCCTCTGTGTTACTTATTCTTTACAGTAGGCTAGGACTGTTATACCAAAACCTGTCAAGCTTAAATTCTTATATATATTCCAAATCTCCTAGTCACAGATAAGACAAACTATATAAAAACAACAATAATCTTTTGTAACAAACCAGTCATAAGGAAAAATAATGTATTTCCAAAAGATGAATGATACTAATCAACCACACATACAAATTAAAGATTTTTAATAAAGAACCATAGACAAAAACTGCTTTAAAATAAAATAAATTGAAAAAAAATCATCATGATTTTGACATTTTACATACAAAACTACTTTATTAATATATTAACTGTGGTCCTTTGATATACAGTACCTATATTATTACAGTTTTTTGTCAAGTTAATATAGTATACTAGCATAGAAAAATAGGTATTTTCTAAAAATCATGTGGTGGGAACACATTTAACACATTAAAATATAATTTGAAAGAGTAGGGTATTATTACTGCAAATAGAAACAGCAAACAATAAACTACTTTATGTAGTTTATAGAAGCAGTGTTTTATATTATATAGTGTTTTAAAGAGTGCACCAGTTTCAACTCTCAGGTTGGCTACTTAATAGCTGTGAACCTGAGAAAGTTACTGTCTTTTCTAGGACTAAGTGTTTTGATCTGTAAACTAGAAAGAATGACAATTAAGATGACACACAAGAAATTGCTGAATATTCAACAGGTTTTGACATGCAAAGAAAGTGATTTCAGTTATTTAACCTAATAAGTCCCTCTTATATGTATGCTGAGAGTATTATAGGTTACTCTGTGAAGAGTATCTTGCACATTTCCTGTAATACAGTCAACTCACATAGTGCTTCCACAATTTCTCCTCAATTCTTCACAGATGATTCTTTGAGGTTTAAGCTGTTCTCACAATTTTGAATCAAGTGAAGAGAACCACAGAAAGGAAAATCGAGTGTTGCAAGTGATAATTCAATACTGTAAGAACAGAGTGCAGGTGTAACTTATTCCCAGCCTACCAATTTTTCAGATAAAGAATCTAAATTTAGCCACTAATCGAGAACCCTTTCTCCACCCTAGTTCAGGACCGTGGTCTATAAACTTGCAATTTTTTCTTGCAGAACTAATCCATCTAGATTGCACAAAATAGCTCTCACCTCAAAATTTAATGCCAGAACATGTATGAGTGACCTTCTGAGTCATTTTAAAATTCAAATTATAATTTAATATCAGTGGCAATTTAGAATTACATGAATACACTAAACATTATAGACTTTATACATTTCATAAGGTTTAAGTTACTGAGAACACTTATTAAAATATTTAGAGGAAAGATCCCTAAAATAGAGCTAAAACACTAAATTAGCAATATAGACCTTAATGCATTTTCCATGCTACCTCCTGTATACTTTTTTCCCATATACCTGCTATCTATACCTCTTTAAGATCCCCTTAGGCTTACTTATTTCATGGAAACTTTAACATATTAATAGAACATCCACAGAGTCTTTAAAAAAAACAGATCACCTTTTCAAATTTTACACATGCTCTTGTTTTATGCACTGTTTATGCATATATATATGCATAAACATATATATAATCTCCAAAAATAACAATACTAGCAGCAGGAAACAGCAGAGTGCCATGATCACTTCTATTAAAAGGTGTAGCCATTTGTTAGCTTAATTAAAACTAGGCTTTGATTCAGAAAAGTTTTGACAGAAGTTCAGCTTCAACTTGATTCCAAACTCTCAAAAAACAAATATATTGATATGTGGCCACTGGTAGAAAATCAATAAATTGTTTCCTGCTTATGAAATGTAAGCATGCCATAATTCATTTTTCATTTGTTCATACCCTGATGGTGGCATTATATTATTCATAGAACTCATATTGCAAAGCAATCTCTTTTTGCTAACATTGTACAATGCCAAATAGGGCAACAACTCAGAAATATAAAACTAAAATGTCTACCCACTTTCAATAAAGTAATTGACTATACTTTTATTTGCAATAGTGGCATTGCTATCCATTGATCAGAGAAAAAGCAAGTAGATCAAATTAAGAGAAAAAAAGATAAGATTGTCTCAGAGTCAGCTGAAGTTAACAGACACCAAAGAGTAAGAATCAGAGTACCACCTTGTCACTGGTTCCCAAAGTGTACTCAAAGGTTATTTCTAAATTTCCAGATAAGATCTAAGCAATCCTGGCAGTTCTCATCTACAGCATCAACAATGCTATACTTACTCCCTAGTGGAGCTGGAAATGAGTTCATTTTTTCTGATCAAATTTACAAGAATAATACAAAAACAATTGCACTGTGAATTTTGCCTCTGATACCCCAGTCAACCAAATGTAAAAGTGGCATATGGCATAGAAGCAAGCTGCAGATGGCCTAACAACAGCCGTGCACATCTGGCACATAGCTGTTTGATTTTGTATTTGCCAACTCACCAGATGACTCTTTCTGGAGAGAAGCCCAATAAAAGATATTCACTCATTTTCTTCCACAGTCTCAATGTTAGCCACTTTTCTCACCCTCATCTGTACATATCAAAACAATCTTGGTTTCTTAGTCCACCTAAAAGCAAAAAATTACTCCGATACAGTTTGATGTAAATAACACCCAATTTCTATGATTTTATAACCTCCATAACCAATTTAAAGCTGTATCTTTAGAAATTACTTAAATAGCCTATAAAATGGAAGAACATTTGGTGAAATGATTATGTAGTAGTAAGAATAACTGATAGAAATCCAGAAATATCACTTTCCCTCCAAAAGCTAAACATTAGAATAAAGCTGTCAAGATATTTCAAATTTTACCCAATTTGACATCAGGAGTCCTATTGGAATAGAATATAAAGAGATCACTCCTTTGTTATAAAAATTATTTCATGTGGTAGATGTATTTACATGTTCTAGGAAAAGAGCAGATACTCTCTTTAAGTAAACTACTTTCATAAGACGTTTTTGTTTTTTTGGTTTTTTTGCTAATCCCCAGCTATTATTGATTCTCCTCATTTTCATTCACAGTGTGATTGATCATGGTGGCTATGCAACTTGCTTTGGGTAATAATATTTGAGTGAAAATGGCATATGTCACTTCTGTGTGGAAACCCTAAAAGTCATTATGTGTTTTTCCACATTTTCTTCCCACTAATGAAGTGACTCTGGAAGCACATGTCTAGGAGAAGCCACCTTCAACTTGAGTCTTGAAATAACTACAATGAGTACAACTTTGCTACCAACTCACTTTGCACACACAGACTAAGTAAGAAACTTTTTGTTAATCACTTGGGGTTGGGAACTTTTTACTGCACCATTAACCTATCTTTACTAATATGAAGTCAAAGATAAATTTCATGAATACAATCATCTCAATTTTAAGCTTAATGAAAAGAATTTGAATGATTTAGAAACTACTTCTCAGGTAAACAACCTTATTTAGTACTATCAAAAGATCACAAGATTTTATTGAGAAGTCTAGAGACTTTAGTTTCCCATTTCATTATTCCCTTTTTCTTCCCGCTTGACCTCAGAGAGAAATGATATCAGAGAAATTAGAAGAAAAAAATAGAATCTTTGTAGTGTAGTATTATAATCAAGCAGTTCATCTCTTTCCATGCTATTGTAAGAGCTGAAGCTTAATAGTAGCCACAAGCAGTGACTCTCAAAACCAAACTTCCTCCAAGTTCCTAGCACAAAAGAGAAAACACAAGAATTCCTAAGGATAGCTTTTTAATGCAAGAAAAAATATTTCAGTGGTTTTCATCTTTTTTTTTCTTTTAGGATTTCCAAAATTCTAGTCTTGATTTCTCATGAATTGATAAAAGTTAGAGATTAATGACAACTTCTTATTATGAGTGACTGACTAGAAATGGGTTCAGAAGTACAGGGTTGTATGTATCTGGACATGCCTATCTGAAACTTTCTTCATTGCCTCAAATGCAATTGTACAAATGAAACAAACTTCCTTCCTAAAGCCTTTTATCTCCTGTTACATTTTCCATTCCCAGTAGTGGAACCACCATGACTCAAGTTTCTGAATCAAAGACCCATGATCCATCCTTGACTTCATAATACCTTCTCTTCCAGTTTCTGTCAATTGTGTTTCTAAGTTTGTTCCCTTCTTGCATCACCATTACCGTGACTCTAGATCAAAAATTTATTACATTTTATAATGTTATTTCTATTGTCAGTTTAACTTCTCTTTGCATCAACACTTGCCTGTCTCCAGTCCACACCTTCTTAATTACCACAGTTAACTTTTATCAGGTCAGTCCTCAGCTTTGTTTTAATTTCTCCAGGTTTTAGTTTTTGCTACCTTAGGCCTCATATCTTACTATCATCAGAAATTCTCAGCAGCAATAAATAACCCACTTTATTAGTTGTCTTAATTTTCCTTTATAGACATGAATCCCAGTACTGTATCAATTTCCCATTTTTATCCATTATAATAATGATTTTCAAACTTTGAGAAGAAGTGGGAAAAGATGGCTGAGTGTAGTTCGTTAGGACCCACAGATTATTCTGGAATCTCTAACCCAGAGAATAGCAAACATATGTTATAAAGTCCAGATGAATCATCTTCACATGAAACATGCTTCCTCCTCTAAGAACTGCCTAACTTCATAGTCTCTATTCCTCATCTGCCTCCCTCCTTTCACTTCACACCCCATAATTCTGCAGCACGTGGATACATAGCCACACAGATACACACACACATTTCCAACTCTAGAAAAAACCTTGAGCTTTCCTAAATTTACCTGATTTGCCATGTCTTCCTATATTTATATATGCTTTTCAGTCTACCTGATGTGTTTTCCTTCTATGTTTCTACTTAACAGAGTCTTATTCATCATTTAAAATCCACAATATCATTATTTTAATGGTGATTTCTATTCTTTTTACCCTAACCCCCTGCAATTGTTATATCCTCCTTGGTGTTTTCATGGTTCTCTGAATATGATTTATTTGAAAAAATATACTCCTCCCACTTTATCTGCTGGACTGGGGTATTAGTTTTCCATGTCTGTCATGACAAAGTATCAATTACTGGGTGACTTAAACAACAGATATTCATTTCCTCACACTTTTGTAGGTTAGAAATTTGAGATCAAGAAATCAGCAGAGTTCGTTTCTTCTGAGCATTTTTCTTGGCTTATACCTAAGTGTCTTCTCTCTGTATCTTTGCATGATCTTCCCTACGTAGGCATCTGTGTCCTAAGCTCCTCTTCTTATAAAGACACTGATTATATTTAATTGGGGACCATCCAGTAAAATCATTTTTTTGCAGTCTGTGTGATTGAACTCAGGGTCTTGTACACTCTAGGCAAGTGTTTTAATACTGACATAATAAAATCATTTTAATTTAATTACATCTTTAACAATGCTATCTACAAATACAATCACTCCTCGAGGTCCTGGAAATAGCACTTCAGCATATGAATTTAAGACACAATTCAACATCTAACAATTAGGTTGTGAATGCTTTGAGAGTTTTTGAGGTTGTATTTGTCATTTACTCATATCCAGTTTCTGACACAATCTCAAATATATAACTTGAAAAAAGAATTTTAAATAATTTTTCTCAGAAATAACTAAGCAGTCATGGAAATTGAAGGTAGGTGCAAATCCATAGTGAGAAGTGGTGTGAGAGAGAACATGTGAACAACATTAGTGCATAGGATTTAACCAATGACTTATGCCATCTCCTCAACCCTACTGCTGTCCAGGCAAAGGCTAACCATAATAATATGGAAGCAAACTTTGCTTAAGATGATGTTCTCCAGTGCAAAGTTAGTTAGGCTCAGAGGTCAAAAATCACATTCTCCCTCATATGTGGATTATAGATCTGAAACAAATGCAATAATATTATTGGACATGGTCGTACATTATGGGAAGAATTCACACAAAAGAAATAAGGAAAGGGAAGGAAACCTAAAACTTGAATGTGGTTGATGTGCTTGCTGTAGAGGAGCTAATACAGTAATCCTAAGCTGGCAGAGGCCACTTATGGGAAGGTGACCGGGAAGTAGTAAAGAGGTCTGGTAGAGATGAACCAATGTGGGTTGAAATGCACATGTGCATGCAAGCAACACTAGGAATCTCTCTGTACAGCTATCTTTATTTCAAACTAGCAGAAATGCTGTGTTTTTCTTCTCTCTTATGTTTTTTCTTCAACAAAATAGGAGAATAAGAGGGAGAAAGGTTCTGCCTGGGAGCAATGAGGGGAGGTGGCCCAAATAATGTATACACGTGTAAGTAAGTATAAAAATGATAAAGTTAAAAAAATACAGAGGCAAGATGGACTCAGCCACAAACATCAGAAAACTAAGACACAGAATCAGAAATGTACTCACTGATAGAAAAAAAGAACAAGGCAGGAATCCTAACACTAAACCTTAGGACTATTGGCGGTACCAAAGCCTTAGAACTTGTGGTCTGCATCAGTTAGCTACTCCTACATGATGTTATGTAAAAAATTACCCCAAATTCATTGGCTTAAAATGGCAACTCAGGCATCTGTGATTTGATTGGGTTTGCTGATCTACTTCCTTCAAGTTTTATCGTATTTAAGCTTATTTCCTCTTTGTTGGTGGGATTTAGGTCAGTGCATTGTGGGCCAAGGGCACTGGGAACAATCTGAATAGGCAGCATTTGCCCAAGGAAAGTTCTTCTCATGGTGATGGCAAAAGTTCAAGAGAGCAAACCCAGTCACGTAAGCCCATTGTAAGTTTTTGTATCTGCTAACATTTTATTGACCAAAGCAATCACAGGGTTGAGCAAAAAGTCAGATAGGGGAATTCACTACACCTTTAATAGGAGAGAAAGCAATGTCATGTGAGAAAAGCCATGAATTTGGGAAGTGGTTTAATATTGAGGACAGTAATTCAATATACCCTAAAGTCTTTTAAGATCTTAAAGGTAACATTAGAGAAGGCAGAGTTGATTCTCAGTTATTTCATAGATTGTTTTATTTTTATATAATTAACTCTTTTCAACAAAAACAATTCATCTAATAATATACAAGAGATTTGCTCAGTCATTAATAAACATCTTATTCCAACACAGAATTATGCAATCTTTCCATTATTTCAGGCTCTTCCCAGTACAATCCTTTATATCTGGCTTAATCTTTCTCTTGTACAGATCCCAGAAGACAACACTGTCTATGTTGAATGTACTATTGTGTGTTCTCACAGCACTCTGAATATTCCTGGTCTTTGAAAATCATGACTTACTTCACTATAGGGATGATCAGGTATGTGGCTGTATTATTGATTGCTATAATTGAAACATCCAAAACATCTAGCATATCTGGTGCATGATTCTCATGTAAATATGTGTTGAATTAAATGGAATAATGTTCTTGTCTAGTGAGAAGTTTCTCAGAGGTAAGTGATAGATGTAATTCTGGAGGACAAGTATGAATAACTTGAAGCTGGATTCAGAAGTTTTGTTTAACAAAAGTATTACTGGATCTTGTGTGTGTGTGTGTGTGTGTGTGTGTTTTGCTGGGGCTTGAACTCAGGGCCTACACCTTGAGCCACTCTACCAGCCCTTTCTTGTGATGGGTATTTTCGAGATAGAGTCTCATGAACTATTTGCCCAGACTAGCTTTGAACCATGATCCTCCTGAACTCTGCCTCCTGAGTACAGGCGTGAGCCACCAGCACCCAGTGTACCTTAGAAGGGCTCAACACTGGGTCTTACATCTCAGTCAATTGACCCTTAAAGGATTGGGTTTAAGTCCCTTTGGTACAAAGTGAATGCCATGGCTATATCCATTTTAAGCTCACACTTAAGTTGTTCTGGATTGCAGTAGGTAAGTGATCATTTAGAATGATGTATTGAGATCCAAATATATAGGCTGTAGGAAGAGCAGAGGACTGTCAAAGAATGAATGCAAGTATCTTGTCAATAATAGAAATCCTCCTGGCACTCAGAGTTCATTCAGGTCTACATGTGCAGTGTGAATGAAAATATTGCATGATCTTCTGTGTGCCTAGTGAACCAACATAGGCAGCAGAAGACAACTTCCATGGCTCAGGAGAAAAGGTACTGATAAGGCAAACATCATGGATAGGTCAGATTAGAAAGGTTCATAGGAAAGATGCTAAGGCATTGATTCCCAACAAGCATTCTGGGAAAGGGTACTGCTGTTATCTAAATTCACTCCAATCTAATACACTAGGCTGTTGAAAGCACTAAAATAATTATCTGGGGCCCAGTTTTTTTTTTTTCTTTTCAGTGTATCCACAAAAACAGAATGATAAGCAAAGAAATGACAACACAGAAGTTATCTAACCAGAAGTAGACTTTAGTCAATACAGGCAGTGTGCAGGGCAGCATCACAAAACTGAGCTGAGACTGGTAAAAAGATAGGCTGTGTTCCTAGGAGCTCTGAATCCTGACCTTGGAAGAAGGGACTGTGGAACAGGATTTGCTTAAAATTTTATCTTTAAATGCAGTGTTCTTTATAAAAATTTCTTAATTTATGCAATAGAAATTCATTATTTGCCAGTAAGTACCATTGAGATTGTTTGTTTTTGGGCTGGTTTAGAAACTAGTCAGTCATTCTGAAAGAAGTTTATATAAATACTAGCTCCAGTCTATGCATTCTTTCTTCTAATCTACAAACTTAAATGTGTGCCTATTCATATATTTTTGACATATTTCATGTGGTTCCTTTCATTTATATTTTTACTTGTGGCTGGTTAAATATAAACTGGCATGAAATCAAAGTTAAATACATAATAATCAATGGAACAAAGCAAAAACAGCCCACATGGATAGGGCTTTGTAAGGAGGAGGTGCAATAGTAATTGAGAAATGTATTTGAGAGTTGCTGCTGCAACCCTCATCTCTAGAGGACCAAATATCCATGTTGTAATCAGATCTTATCTTAATAGGAAATGCCATACGTGAAATACCCATGTATAAAAAGGTCTAAGATCATGGCTCTGGAATTAATCCTATCCTAAATCTACACATCAAATTTCATGAACTTTAACTGAAGTTGGGAAAGACAATTTCAGAAGCTAGCTTGAGTAGATAATGTATGGTATAGTGTGAAATAAAGGACTTTCTATACCTCAGCAACACAAAGGGTGAAATTTACTGTCATCAATTACTTTTATACAACAGCAGGGTTAGTCTCTGCCCCCAATCACTCATGTGCAGAAACAGAACTGGTAGCAAGAAAATCAACAAAACCTCAGATCTTATAAAAGAAACCTGGTAGTGGACTAAGCAAATAATACTAGTATTGTCTTCTGTCCTGGGTACCAGGAAAGTTCTGTGACCTTAAGAAACCTATTTTGACCTTCTAGTTTTAAAGAATGCCTTGAGTTTGGTTCTGCCTATCATATCTAGGAGGACACAGTATTGAGAGGAACCAGAGCATATCTCTTTACATCTGGGTTTTTTTTTCCCTCTACAGTTCCTAAAGCAGGACAAAATCCTATCTGGATACAGAGAAAAACTTGAGTCAAGAAATTTTATGCACAGGGGAAAGCTTCCACTCATCAACTCAAAAGAATTTAGCATTTCTCAATGTACAGTACATGTTAACTCTACCAAAGAGAACAAGAAATAGAGCTATGGACCTGCCAAACCATAGACCTGGTCTTCTCTCCATTCCCATATCCCATTTTTGCCTACATATTGGGAGTATGAGCCTAACTAGGGGAAGCTGGTCATATCTTCTAACCTTTAGGTCAGTCATTTTTAACAGTGCTCCAGTGTCTAGGGTCCCCCTGCTTCTTAATTCAATCACATAATTTCCAAATTTATTAGATTTATATAGTTGGGTTTCAGTCTAAGTTTGATTAGAATAAAGGGTTAACTACCTAAAAATGAATATCATTGCACAAGTGAGACCTAAAATTTTTTATTACTCCTCACTTATACACTTGAACTACTTTTGAAGAGATGAAAAAAATAGTCTGAGGAGGAAAGCAAGCCAGATTACATGAAAGTACAGCTTTTAGTAAGAAAAATTATAAATTGTGCTTGAATATAGCCATTTTTTTATTGTGGTGGGGTCATCCTGTTTCTATTTTTCTCTGAGTTGTTTTCTTTGTTTGCCCCCATTTAAGATGGAGTTGAGGAATTTGGGGCAGGGGTGCCTTCTAATGAGGAAGATTTGTGGAGAAGATGGAGTTGAAGGTAGTAGACATAGACAGAGGCATCTTAACCTGTATGTGATGAAATATCTATTTTCTTCTTCTTTGACTCTTTTTCAGTCCTTTTAGCATAGAAACTAGGGATCTAAACTATATGAGCATCTAGAAAGAAAGAAAAAGATTTTGTTTCTGACTCTAGTATTGACCATTATATAATGAAGGTAAGAAGTGTTCTTGAGGCTCTTTTTTCATTTAGCTTAGCTTCACTGGAATAGAAAGTAATATAGGGATTGGGAATGAATGCTCTAGCTAGTGATAATATTTTCCTGAAGTATTTTCTGGAGATATATCACACGATACAGTAGTTTGTGATTCAGTTGTAGGATCATGAACCCATGGATCTGTCTGTAGAAGAGACATGATTAAGAGGAAGAGAGCAGGTATTCACAGATGTGTTTTACACCCTTCTTAAGTACCCCAGGATGTGTAGAGAGTTCTTAAAAGGACTAACTTTCCAAAATAGGAATAGCTCACTTCAAAAATTTTAGACAGCATAACAGTTGTGATATAAGATCAGGTATAACAAAGAACAAAATGACCTGAAATGACCTGAACTGATGGTTTATTCCTCTCTCATGTAAAATTTCCATTGGAGGTTTAGGACTGGTATGTTCTTCACTGATAGGAGTCCAAGTTTCCATCAAGAGGAACCCAGGTTCTTGTACTTGTTGTCCTTCTAATCTCTGCACATACTTTATCTCTTATCTCATGTGATCTGTGATCATGACTGTATTACAAATAGTGAACATAAGAAGAAGGATGAAGGAAGACAAGTCCTTTCTTCTTAATTACGTGGCCCAGACATTGCACTTCTGCTCACACTTTATTGACCAAAACTCATGATACATGGACATACATTGCCATAAAGCAAGAGGCTGGGGGAGGCAATGCTGAGTTAGATCTAGGGTTAGTGCCTAAATAAAAGTTGTATTACCAAAAAGGAGAGGACACACAATGGAGAAGAACCAACATCAAATAGAGATAAGCCAAATAAAACTGCCCTCTGTTTTTTTGCTTTTAAACAGACTTGTGGTTTATTTTCTTTCTTTATCTCCCTACATTTGTATATTTTTCTCCCTACTTATTTTACCTCTCATTATAAAATCATCAAATTCCTTAATTTCACAATCCTACTTCATTCTTTCTCAGTTTTGTTCAAACCCATGTTCCAAGGATGGATTTTAATATAAAATGATACTTTATTCCACATGTAAAAACACACTTAAATAAGTGTTTTAACACATCTTAATTTCTATTCCTGGTTTATAAAAGTGTCCTTATATGGATTGCTGTTCTATACACATTCATTTGTATCTACATGAAAATTTTGTTTATGAAAGAATGCAACATTTCTGTGAGCAGAAGGATTTTCTTCATTTTTGCATTTGATGTATAGCAATCAATAGTAAACATGAAAAGATTAGAACATTTTAAAATTTCTATACAGGATTAAATCTAATGGTACTGCATAGGAAGTAATATGGGTTCCGCCTCTGTGCATTTATTCTTTACTTAGCGCTATAAATGAATTGTGTGCTAAGCAATATATAGACAATGTCCCCGCTACTGTGGAACTCAAAGGCTAGTAGGAGATAAATAAATATACCATTATGGATGGTGACTGGCCTACAAAAATAATAATAGTAATAAGTGTAGGAGAATTGTGTACTTACTTTATATGAGTTTCTCAGTAGTACCCTCTTGAGGAAAAATGTTTAAGCTAAATTCTGAATGATTAAAAGTCAGCATTTATATAAGAGGAGAGGAATGACATTCCAAACAGAAGACTAAAAGGCTTACAGGTCATGTGCAGGAGAGAAACTAAATTTATCACCATTAGAAGAAACTTGTCTTCAGCTCAGCTCTGGTTTGAATGTGTCCCTGAAAAGTTCTTGTGTTGAAAACTTAACCCTCAAATTCATCCACATTTAAGGTATTTAGAGGTGGGACCTTCAGTAGCTCATTAGGATTACATGAGATCATAAGGGTGGAGCTATTCATGATGGCACTGGTGGCTTTATAAGAGGAGGGAGAGACCCAACCTAGCACACTTGCTCTGCCTGGCATGTGATGCCCTTGCCATGTTTTGATGCAGCAAGAAGGTTCTTTATGAGACACCAACCAAATATCAGATCTTGGATTTCCCAACCTCCAGAACGTTGTTGTAAATACTTTTATTTTTCGCAAATTATCTGGTCTTAGGTATTCAGTTACAACAGAAAACAAATTAGGATAAGCTAAAATCCCAGTCAGAATTGTACCTGCCCCATAAGAAGTTTGCTGAGTTTGCTTTCACACTACAGAGAATTCTGATGACCTACTACAAAGAGATAATATAATTAGCACTAAGATTAGTGAAAAAAATCTGGGTAGTTAAGGAAGCAAGAGGCCATATATTCCTAAGGTGACAAATGAGATAGGCAACCAATGTTTCGTACAGCATATGGATTAGAAAAATGCCTGATATTTCCTTTAAAAATAGGAGTAAGTTCAAAAACATCAGCAAAGTTGTTACTTTTTTAGTTTTAAGAAGAGAAGCAAAACAAAGATGTAGCCTGATACAAGAGTGATCTGATGAACATAGATGAGCAGCCGAGCTTGAACAATATGTGGGAAACACAATTTGGATCACAAAGTGACTATTCTTAGTACACACAAAGGAGTTTCACAAGTACATTTTAAAGATGAACTGGTCGTATGAGAGAGAATTTTAAGGTGTTTCTTAATTTGGTGCTTACCACATGTATTTGGTTCTAGTTCCCTTGTACAGTTTTAATATTGCCCTATGTTTTCTTATCTTTACTAATCCTGAGTTACAAAGCACTTCAAGATGTTTCTATATCTGAATTGGATATGTATGCCATCATATTATTTCAGTCAAAATTTTAGTGTCTGCAAGTAATAGAATTCCATTGCAGAGTTCTATTTTAAAATTATTGTTTCAGTGCTGGTATGGCACACATCACATTTTTATAATGGATCTATTGAACTTAGGCTCAGATAACAAGATATCACAAAGTGAATGGCTAAAACAAAAATAAAAGAAATTCATTTTATCAAGGGTTTGGGGCTGAAGTCTAAGAAGGTAAAGTATAATCAGATTATGGTAAGGACCTTTTCCTAGCTTGCAAGCCAATCACCCACCCTCTTGCTAGGTCATATAGTGGGGAAAGAGAGAAAGCTCTGGAGTGCCTTTTCTTATAAATACATTAATCCAATCATGAGATCTCTACTTTTATGACTTCACTCATATTTAATTATCTAATGGGGACCTGAGGACCCCATATCCAAATACATCACATTGGAGTTAGAGCTTCAACATATGAATTTAGGGGGAAGGAACACAGTTTTTAATATAAGGATTCTAAACATTTATGCATTGCTCTATATTGATAATAATTCAAAATGCCAGATTTAACATGAAACTTTAAGAAAGTGCCCTCAGGTACAAGATCAAACCTTTAGGATATACAGCATAGTTTGATGAAATAAACACAGGTATGTGAAACAAGAGAAATGTGTTCTGAAATCCCAGCTTGTGCACTGATATCTCTGTGATGGGAACTGTGGGAAAGAGTAATACCAACTCCGTCCTAGGGAATAAAAAACACCTAGTTCCATGGCTTGTACTTCACATCTACTCACAAATATTAAGTCATCATTTTGCTTTATATCAATTAGGAATATTTTGAGTACAAATAATGGTAGCTTTGTCACTCAATACATTTTATTATCTCTCAAAATTGACAAGTTTGAAAATACAAAGATCTAAGATTGGAACAGTAACTCAACAACCCTAGAAGGACTTTCGATATTCCTTCTCACCTACCTAAATACTGTTTTACCAAACAAGACAATCATTAATTCTCCAATGAGAAACATGGACAGAAAAGTACCAAAATGGCTTGATATACATGGTTATCATCTCATGGTCACCAAATGGCCAATGGAGATCCAAGTATCTTAGAAAGGAAGAAGAAAAATTCCAGGAGCGTCTGTTTATTTCATCATGAAATTAAAAGTCTCTCAGTAATATTCTACTGAATTTCCTCTTAATGTTTCTTTGCTCAAGCTGGAAAACTCGGTACATGAACTGTCAATTTATAAAGTAGGTGTGGCATAGAGGAAAGAAATTAAGAGTTAGTCATCTATGGTAGGCAATAGCCTGAGGCAGTCATTAGTGTAGACACATTTCCCAGTTTTATAACCAAACTCTGAAAGTTCTGCTCTGAAGAGATTTTTACAGATGAAATTAAGGACTCAAATCAACTGACTTTAACATAGGGAGATTATCTTGGTTAGTTTCACCTAATCACATAGCCCTTTAAAATGGACTTTGATGTCTGTGATACAGAAGCTAAGGAGAAGTCAAAGAACTTTGTTAGCTTTAAGACAGAGGAGGCCACATAGTAAGGGATGTGGCATCATTTAGGAGTTGTGAGTGACCCTCAGCTGATAGCAAGCAAGAACACGGGGCCCTCAGACCTATAGCCTCAAGAAAATGAATTCCGACACAAAGAAAAGACTCTCCCACTACAAGTTACTACAGGTTACTAGACATGAACTCATTTTAGCTGATAACTTCACTTTAGATTTATGAAGCCCTGAGCTGAAAATCTACCTATGCTGTGTTGAACTTCTGACCTGCATAACTAAAAAATGGGTGTTGTTCCAAAGCCACTGAGTTTGTAGTAATTTATGATAGGGAATCACTGATCCAATAAACCATCCGATATTGCCTACCATATCTTCTGGTTCTACTATTAAATGTTGAATAGAGCTGGAGAATGTTATACAAATTGAATAATGGTGGGGATGAGCCAAACCAGGGCACATTAAAAGCATATATGGAAATATCATGATGAACCCCCCTGTACAACTTATTCTATACTAATAAAAACTTTTTTTTTAAAAAAGCAAAATATACCAGATGCAGAATTTAAAATATTTCATCATTTCACTTTATATTAACGGTTTTTAAACAGTTAAAATACAGACAGAGAATGAGATAGTGTACTATGTGGGAAAGAAGGGAGAGAAAAAAATGGGGAGAGATGTTTAAAAGGATACAAACAGCAGATTTGGGACAAGAATAGCCTTAGAGATGCAATATACAATACGAGGACTAAAGTTAATAAAACTACATTTTTGTTAAATAAGTAGATTTTAACTGTACTTGTCACAAAAAAGTAACCATGAGATGAGAGGTACATTAATCTGATTATGAGAGCAGCTATTTGACTATCTGTAAGCATTCTATAACATCACGCTGTCAATCTTGGATATACACAATAAAATTTATTCTAAAAACATTCTATAAAAAGTATAAAAATTCATAATTATAAAGTGAAAGTAATTTAGGAAAATATCAGATTGTTGGAAGATGAGAAATATTTTGAGAAAAAAAGAAGGTTTTTAAAAGTAAGCATAATGAAAAGATGCCAAAGCAAGGAACAATGATGACTTTTTTTTTGATACAGGGTGTCACTGTATGGCCCAAGTTGACCTTGTACTCACTGTACTCCTGACTTAGACTCCTGAGTGCTGGGACTACAGGAGTGCACACTCATACCTGATTCCTGTGGTAACATTTGACCAATCCCTAGTCTAGAACAATTTGGGCCTTAAACTTAAAAGTTACAGGAAGATAATTTGCATTGAGAAATAAAAAAATATTTCCTAATAAGAAATTCTCAAGCCTAATTCAAAAAATAATAGATTAACATTATCATATAATGCAACAATGCCGTCAATTCTCCCAAGAGAAAACAGTACTTAAAACTAAAATATGAACTTGACTGCATTATGGTCTCACTGCAAAGGGCCTATTCTAGGCCTGCAGCTCAAGAGGAACTTTTATGAATCAGTTTCTTAGTTTCTGAATACAAAATAGTTTCATGTAAGCTCCAATGACTTCCCAAAAGTTATGTCTTACTTCCTGACAAATATTCCTTTGATTTAAATGTATATAACATCACCTACCCAATGTGACACTTACACAACTGTAAATAATCACTGGAAATACAAGAGAAAGTCACATTACTATCTATATCAATCTCAGATGAGGCAATTACTTTGGGAACCTCTGACACTCAGAAATGTAGAATTGCCACTCGATTCCATAGGGTTCCCCCCCAAAAAAACCAAGAACACTTAAACTCATAACTTCTGGATCAAGTGACACCTTATTAAGCTTTCTTTATACTAGAAAAAACACAAACCAGATGTGGCCGCGGTCCAAGCCCTGGCATCCTGCAGATGACATTGTCATTTGTCAGTATGACACTGGAATACTTTGAGAAGAGTGGGAAGTCTAAATATCATTCAGCACATTAGAATTCTGGAAGAGAAAAGTAAAAATCACCCTGTCACTTAGTGGAACTGAAGGCTAGAAAAATTAGACTTCCCCGTGATTAATGTTAGTACTGTCATCTTCCACTCTGTCACCTACTTCTATGGAAACCAAGTTTACATCATGGACAGGAAGAGGCAGTTAAAGCAAGCATCAAGGCAAAAACAGAACCAGCTTTTAAAGAAAGATTGCTTTAACTCTTCAAAGAACCTCCCCTTTCATATATATCATGTCTCTTTCTGTGGCTGGCGCAGATCAGTGAGTATAATTAGACTGGATCTCTGGTGGCAGGGCGGGTGGCAGCTGAATGGCTAGAAAATTACACACTTTGCTTCTATGCTGCCAGAAGTTCCATTTTCCTGTTTCAGATTTTTGTTCTTTGGGGAAAAAAAAGTTTTTCCAAAGAACAAGTTTAAGTAGAGCTTTTGATTTAAAAGCTTTACAAAACAGCTATTATTGTAGGAAGGCCATCTATAACTACTGGGTCTTATTGAATATGGTCAGTAAGTTATAAAATATACTATTAGTACCAATCAGACTGAATAAGAAAGAAAGGTAGTGATATCAATTATACACAAATTATTTCAAATTCATACTAAAACATCTAATCACATTTATTCCTATCATAAGTTGAAGGAAGATTTTGATACTTAACCCCCTGAGTAGGCAAACTTATTTTCATCTTGAAAACTCTGAAATTAACTAAAATTATGAATCTTCTCTACAAGAAATTTTTATATGCAAACATTTATGGTGGAGTACTACCATTTATAAATTCTAGAAATATTAGTTTTAAATCTTTCAGGACTGTATTTATGATATATTAAAAGATTTTAAAACTCAAAAAAAAGGTAAGAAAGAAATAATATGAAAGGACAATCTGTTCCTTTGAAAAGTATGTACCCCAAACTGATCAAATGATTAAATGTGACAGGCCTTTTCTCAGAAGCAGTGTTTGGAGTTTTGTGAAGGTGTGCTGGCTTCCTTTAAGGCAGGTTTTAAAGTAAAATGTACATGGCTGGGGATGTAGCTCAGTGGTAGAGTGCTTACCTAGCATGTGCAATGCCCTTAGTTCAATCTCTAGCACCACAAGAAAAAAAAAAACAGGGTGTTAAATTAAAAAGTGACTGATAAAGACCAGTAAATTATTCTAAGTGAAATGAAAAATGAGAGAATGGTTATACAAGGCTTTAGCAGATTAAACAAGCAAATAGCATGGTTGTTTGGATGCCGTGAAATGAAAGGACAAAGGATATATAAAGATATATAGAAGCATACTGAACGAATATTCTAAAGTCAGGAAAGAAATCTGTCACAAAGTGTAACAGATGGACATATGAAAACTATAAAAGATGTACATCATTTTCTATGTGATGTCAAAGGAAAATAAAAGCAGAGGAACTAGAAGAAATGAAGTTGATTGTTTGGTTAAAGAAACTAAAAACAAAGGGAAAAAATTCAAAAATAAAATTGAGAAATAGTCAAAAGAAATGAATCAAAAGCCTTGGATATGATAAATTAATAACTATTATGACAACTTTCACAAATGAAGTAACTACACTACTTGACTTAGAGATGCAAGACTAAGGTCCAGACATGACTCAGGGAAGGAGGTTGGAGAAGCCTTTACTGATTGCTCTCAACTGTACAGCAAGATATTTGCATGGATTTTCAGAATATCTGCTTTCATATATACTCCCTAATTATCAGTGAGATATCTTTATTTGTAGAGCTGTATATTGAACCCAGGGTCTTATGCATGCCAGGCAAGTGCTCTACCAGTTAGCTTTATCCCCGTTCTTTCAAAACATCTTTAGATCTCTTAATTTATTCCCAAACAAAAATCACTGTACCACACCAAGCAGTAGCATTTTTGTTCTCCTTGAACCTCCTCTTTTTCAGTGTATGGGCTGTCTGTGGTTGCAATTTCAGTGATCTATGATCTCTCTCAAATCGGTCTCCAGTTTTTGTCTCTCTTCTATATTTTCAGTTACCTCCTGAATTGCATGATGTGGAGGCACTGGAAGAAATAAAATTGAACTTGTCCATGATTCTTCGTGCCTACCTTATGTTTCTCCTGTCTTATAAAAGACATCTTTGCTTACTAGTTTTCAAGTTCTACCAAATTTATGATTAGTCCCTTTTTACCTTTTTTTCTTTATATCAATTTGATCATCAAGTCTCAGAATATTTTACTTTCAAAATATATCATAAACATGGTACCTTTTCTCACTGTTACTATAATTTGTTTTAAAAAGTTAACCTATCCAATAACTTCATTACTGGCCTCCCAGCTGTCAGGTTGACTCTTCTCCAAGCCATCCTCTTCAGTGTCCAGATATTTATTACCAAAGTCAAATACATACAAGAAGTCATAATACAGCTTTGCTTAAAAAACTTCATAGCTTCCATTTGCCTACAGGGAAAAGCAAAGATTCACAATGAGAATAAGGAAGATTCTTCAGAATCCCTAGCAGTTGATTTTTTTCAACCTTAACCACACTCACCTCCTCACTGCATTTTTCTTATATCAAACTCAGCTTTCCCAAACATAATAAGCAGTGTACTCTTCTAACCTGACCAAGAAAATCCTACTAATTTTCACAAATCTCAAATCTAACTTCTTAGAATCCCTTATTCTTCATAGAAACTGCTATGGACTCCATCTGTTCACCTTTGATATATCCTTCTGTATTAAAATAATCCATTTTAATGTCTGTTTCTTCCATGATACTCTGAATACCTAGACGAAAGTATGATAACATGCTCATCACTTCTAGTACAGTGTCAGCTGTCTCACCTCCAAAATTACATTTCAGAATTTACTACAAATGCTGGAACCTCAGACTTGTATTTCAACATATGCTTTTCCTAAAGCACATTGACTGGTTTCTCCAAACTATAAAACATAACTACATAGTCAGAAAAAAAATGTTAAAATGAGATAGGAAAGGATTTTTGCAGGTGCTCAGATTTTTCTAGGAAAGGAATTAGAAGCAGCACACACAGTGGTTTTTTTTTTTTGGATTTTATCTAATTCTTTATTTTAATATACTTTTAGATGTACAAGACAGTTGTGAAAAACACAGTGTTCTCCTATTCTTTCACTATACTTTCCCTAACATTAACTTATTGCCTGGCTGTATTAAATTGACCTGTCATAGAGAATTAACACTATTAAAATACTAGTAACTAAGCCACAGACCTAATTGAGATTTTTCCCTAGTATATATTTTTTTTCTGTTACAAATACCACATTGCATTTATTAACTCTTTCTCTTTAGTTTTATTATTTCTTGGTGGTTGCCAAGAAATTTTCTTTCTTAACATTGATGTTTTAAAAACTACTCTGTTATTTGTAAAATATCTCTCAATTTGGGTTTATTTGTCTTTTTGTCATTATGAAAATGAGATTTTGCATTTTTCAAAAAATGCTACAAAAATGATAGAGCTGTTTAAGGGGATCTTATCAGAAACACCACGACATTGATATTTTATGACTGGCAATTTTAGCCTTGATACTTGTTTAGGTTGATACCTACTATTAGATAATATTAGATTTAGTACTTTGTCCCTTTGGAGCTTATGCATGTTTTGAGGAAGATTTGTTGACATAAAGCAAATTTCTTCTTTATTCTCAAATTTCTACCTACTATATTTTTACATTTTACATTTTCAATGGACACAATAATCATACATATTTATGGTACCATGTAATTTTTCTGTACATGAACACATTGCATAATGTTCAAATCAGGGCAAATATGTCTATGTCCCCAAATATTCATCATTTCTTTTTAGAATAATTTTTCCAAATCTTCTTACTATTCAGCCATGAAGCAAGAAAAACCCTCTTATTTTTGAAATTATGGAATTTGAGGTCATTTGTTAAGTGGAATAAGTCAGGCACTGAAAGAAAATGCATCATATCACTCATATGTAGAATCAGAAAGTATATTCACACTTTTTCATAGGAGCTGAGAATAGAATAGTGAGTAACAGAGACTGATAGAGCAGTGAGGAATAAGAGTTGGGGATAGTTTGATCAAGAAGTATTAACCCAGAGTCAGATAATAGTGTTTTGCCATATGATTTTCAGGACTAGATATCTAAATACAGAGGTTTGTATATAGCTTGACATACATTTAAAAGCACATATTTACATGTAATCAAATGTATGATTACAAAAGTTATAGAAGCACATGGGGAAAATAACTACAGTTGGGATTTTCTTCCAATAATTAAACTAAGAAAGTAAACACAAAGGACAGATCCAAGATGGCAACTAGAGGGAGGAAGCAGATAGCATGAGCACTGTAAAACAAAAACCTTACTGAGATGCTGGAGACACACTTAGTAAGAAATATCACCAAGAAGAAGCAAAACTCCAACACCCCAAACTCCTAGCCGGCACATAGATTCTCCACACCACATTACAGAGAAACCAGGAGGGATCCCATGATGCCAGATGCCACCTCAGAAAAAATAACAAAACAGAAATACAAAACAAAATGGAAGGCCACTCCAGAAGACTAGAACAAGCAAAAGACAGAATCTCAGAACTCGAAGATGAAATGGTAATTAAAGGAAAATCTGAAGAACTACTAGTAAGACAACTCAAAACCTGTGAAAGGAATATGCAAGAATTCATCAACACCATCAAAAGACCAAACCTGAGAATCATGGGCATTGAAGAAGGAGAAGAGGTGCAAGCAAAAGGAATTCAAAATATATTCAACAAAATAATAGCAGAAAATTTCCCAAATCTAGAGAAAACCATGCCCATTCAGGTATAGGAAACCTCCAGGACACCAAACAGACTTGACCAAAATAGAAGTACTCCCACAACATATTGTAATTAAAACAACAAGCACAGAGTGTAGAGAAAGAATATTGAAGGCTGTAAGAGAGAAAAAACAAATAACATACAAAGGTAAACCCATCAAAATCATAGCAGACTTCTCAATGGAAACCTTAAAAGCAAGAAGAGCGTGGAGTGAGGTCTTCCAGGCACTGACTGAAAATAATTTCAACCCCAGGATACTCTACCCAGCAAAACTATCATTCAAAATAGATGGAGCAATAAAAGTTTTCCATGATAAGCAGAAACTAAAACATTATATGACCACCAAGCCACCACTACAAAAGATTCTTCAAGGAATTCTGCACACAGAAAGTGAAAGAAAACAAAACCATGAAAGGGCAGGTGGTACCAAACCACAGGAGAAGAAAAGGCAAGAAAGTAGAGAGTAACACTGATTCAGCTACACACAATCAAACCTTTAATCAACAAAGACAACTAAATGACAGGGATCACCACATACCTATCAATGCTAACAATGAATGTTAATGGACTTAATTCCCTCATCAAAAGACACTGTTTGGCAAACTGGATTAAAAAGGAGGATCCAACAATTTGTTGCTTACAGGAGACCCATGTCATTGACAGAAACAAACAAAAGCTTAGGGTGAAAGGCTGGAGATTTAGCAAACCAATGGGCCCAAAAAACAGGCAGGAGTAGCAACACTGATCTCAGACAAAGTAGACTTCAAACCTACATTGATCAAACAAGATAAAGAAGAACATTCCATACTAAGGAAAAGGGAAATACACCAAAAGGAAATAAAATTATCAACCTATATGCACCCAATGTCAACACACCCAATTTCATCAAACATACTCTGAAGGACCTAAAAACATATATAGACTCCAACACAGTGGTAGTGGGAAACTTTAATACCCCCCATCACCAATTGATAATCATCCAAACAAAAAATCAATAAAGAAATCCTAGATCTAAATTGTACCACAGTTCAAATGAACCTAGTTGACATTTACAGAATATTTCATCCAACTTCTGCACAATACACATTCTTCTCAGCAGCTCATGGAACTTTCTCAAAAACTGATCATTTCTTAGGGCACAAAGCAAGCCTCAGCAAATATAAGAAAATAGAAATAATCCCATGCATTCTATCTGACTACAATGCATTAAAACTAGAAATCAACAATAAAAACAACAGTAAAAAACATGCAAATAGTTGGAAACTGAACAACACATTGCTCAATGATCAATGGGTCATTGAGGAAATGAAGAGGAAAATAAAATGTTCCTGGAATTTAATGAAAGTGAAAACACAACCTACCAGAACCTATGGGACATAGCAAAGGCAGTCCTGAGAGGAAAGTTTATAGCCATGAGTGCATATATTAAAAAGACAGAAAGATCTCAAATCAATGACCTAGTACTACATCTGAAACTCCTAGAAAAACACAAACAAGCAAACACCCCAAAAAACAGGAGAGAAATAATAAAAATAAGAGCTGAAATCAATGAAATAAAAACAAAAAATAATACAAAGAATTTGCAAAACAAAAAGTTGGTTCTTTGAAAAAATAAACAAAATTGACAGACCCCTGGCAAACCTGACTAAAATGAGGAGAGAAAAAATCCAAATCAGTAAAATCAGAAATGCAAAAAGAGAGATAACAACAAACGTCACAGAAATCCAGGAAATAACCAGAGACTACTTTGAGAACCTATATTCTAATAAATTTGAAGATTTTGAAGAAATGGACAGATTTCTAGATACTTACGATGATCCAAAATTGAACCAAGAGGACCTTAATCATGTGAATAGATCTATAACACAAAATGAAATTGAAGCAGCAATAAAGAGTCTCCCAAAAAAGAAAAGTCCAGGACCTGAGGGATCCTCTCCTAAATTCTATCAGATGTTTAAAGAAGAACTAATACCAACACTCCGTAAACTGTTCCATGAAATAGGAATGGAAGGAACACTGCCTAACTTATTTTTTTTCCTTTTTCTTTTATTATTCATATGTGCATACAAGGCTTGATTCATTTCTCAAACCTACCCCCACCCCCTCCCTTACCACCCACTCTGCCCCTTTCCTCTCCCCCGCCAATACCCAGCAGAAACTATTTTGCCCTTATTTCTAATTTTGTTGTAGAGAGAGTATAAGCAACAATAGGAAGGAACAAGGGTTTTTGCTGGTTGAGATAAGGATAGCTACACAGGGCATTGACTCACATTGATTTCCTGTGCGTGGGTGTTACCTTCTAGGTTAATTCTTCTTGAACTAACCTTTTCTCTAGTACCTGCTCCCCTTTTCCAATTGGCCTCAGTTGCTTTTAAGGTATCTGTTTTAGTTTCTCTGCGTTGAGGGCAACAAATGCTAGCTAATTTTTTAGGTGTCTTACCTATCCTCACCCCTCCCTTGTGTGCTCTCACTTTTATCATGTGATCAAAGTCCAATCCCCTTGTTGTGTTTGCCCTTGATCTAATGTCCGCATATGAGGGAGAACATACAATTTTTGGTCTCTTGGGCCAGGCTAACCTCACTCAGAATGATGTTCTCCAATTCCATCCATTTACCAGCGAATAATAATATTTCGTTCTTCTTCATGGCTGCATAAAATTCCATTGTGTATAGATACCACATTTTCTTAATCCATTCGTCAGTGCTGGGGCATCTTGGCTGTTTCCATAAAATGGCTATTGTGAATAGTGCAACAATAAACATGGGTGTGCAGGTGCCTCTGGAGTAAGTTTTTTGGGTATATCCCCAAGAGTGGTACTGCTGAATCAAATGGTAGATCGATGTCTAGCTTTTTAAGTAGCCTCCAAATTTTTTTCCAGAGTGGTTGTACTAGTCTACATTCCCACCAACAGTGTAAGAGGGTTCCTTTTTCCCCGCATCCTCACCAACACCTGTTGTTGGTGGTGTTGCAGATGATGGCTATTCTAACAGGGGTGAGGTGGAATCTTAGTGTGGTTTTAATTTGCATTTCCTTTATTGCTAGAGATGGTGAGCATTTTTTCATGTGTTCTTTGGCCATTTGAATTTCTTCTTTTGAGAAAATTCTGTTTAGTTCATTTGCCCATTTCTTTATTGGTTCATTAGTTTTGGGAGAATTTAGTTTTTTAAGTTCCCTATATATTCTGGTTATCAGTCCTTTGTCTGATGTATAGTTGGCAAATGTTTTCTCCCACTCTGTGTGTGTTCTCTTCAGTTTAGAGACCATTTCTTTTGATGAACAGAAGCTTTTTAGCTTTATGAGATCCCATTTATCTATGCTATCTCTTAGTTGCTGTGCTGCTGGGGTTTCATTGAGAAAGTTCTTACCTATACCTACTAACTCCAGAGTATTTCCTACTCTTTCCTGTATCAACTTTAGAGTTTGTGGTCTGATATTAAGATCCTTGATCCATTTTGAGTTAATGTTGGTATAGGGTGATATACATGGATCTAGTTTCAGTTTTTTGCAGACTGCTAACCAGTTTTCCCAGCAGTTTTTGTTGAAGAGGCTGCTATTTCTCCATCGTATATTTTTAGCTCCTTTGTCAAAGATAAGTTGGCTATAGTTGTGTGGCTTCATATCTGGGTCCTCTATTCTGTTCCACTGGTCTTCATGTCTGTTTTTGTGCCAGTACCATGCAGTTTTTATTGTTATTGCTTTGTAATATAGTTTGAAGTTGGATATTGTGATACCTCCAGCATTGTTCTTTTGACTGAGTATTGCCTAGGTTATTCATGGCCTCTTGTGTTTCCATATAAATTTAACGGTAGATTTTTCAATCTCTTTAATGAATATCATTGGAATTTTGATGGGAATTGCATTAAACATGTAGATTACTTTTGGGAGTATAGACATTTTTACTATGTTGCTTCTACCAATCCGTGAGCATGGGAGATCTCTCCACTTTCTGTAGCCTTCCTCAATCTCTTTCTTCAGAAGTGTATAGTTTTCCTTGTAGAGGTCTTTCACATCTTTTGTTAGGTTTACACCTAGGTATTTGATTTTTTTGGAGGCTATTGTAAATGGAATTGTTTTCATACATTCTTTTTCCATTTGCTCATTGTTAGTGTATAGAAATGCTAATGATTTTTCTATGTTGATTTTATATCCTGCTACCTTGCTATAGCTATTGATGATGTATAGAAGCTTCTGAGTAGAGTTTTTTGGGTCTTTAAGGTATAGGATCATGTCATCTGCAAATAGGGTATTTTGACAGTTTCTTTACCTATTTGTATTCCTTTTATTCCTTCTTCTTGCCTAATTGCTCTGGCTAGGAATTCCAGTAATATGTTGAATAGGAGTGGAGATAGTGGGCATCCTTGTCTGGTTCCTGATTTTAGAGGGAATGGTTTCAGTTTTTCTCTGTTAAGTATAATGCTGGCTGTAGGTTTGTCACATATAGCTTTTATAATGTTGAGGAACTTTCCTTCTATTCCTAGTTTTCTTAGAGCCTTTATCATGAAATGATGTTGGATCTTATCAAAGGCTTTTTCTGCATCTATTGAGATGATCAAGTGGTTTTTGTCTTTGCTTCTGTTAATGTGGTTTATTACGTTTATTGATTTTCGTATGTTGAACGACCCCTGCATCCCTGGGATGAAGCCTACTTGGTCATGGTGAATAATCTTTTTGATGTGTTGCTGAATTCGGTTTGCCATTATTTTGTTGAGGATTTTTGCATCAATGTTCATTAAGGAGATTGGCCTATAGTTCACCTTTTTGGAGGTGTCTTTGCCTGGTTTTGGGATAAGTGTAATACTGGCTTCATAAAATGTGTTTGGCAGTTGTCCTTCCCTTTCTATTTCATGGAACAGTTTAAGGAGGGTTGGTATCAGTTCTTCTTTAAATGTCTGATAGAATTCAGCAGAGAATCCATCAGGTCCTGGACTTTTCTTTTTGGGGAGACTCTTGATTGCTGCTTCAATTTCATTTTGTGTTATAGGTCTATTCAGGTGATTAATTTCCTCTTGGTTCAGTTTTGGATGATCATATGTATCTAGAAATCTGTCCATTTCTTTAAGATTTTGAAATTTATTTGAATATAGGTTCTCAAAGTAGTCTCTGATGATTTCCTGGACTTCCATGGTGTTTGTTGTTATCTCCCCTTTTGCACTCCTGATTCTACTAATTTGGGTTTTTTCTCTCCTCATTTTAGTCAGGTTTGCCAGGGGTCTATCGATCTTGTTTATTTTTTCAAAGAACCAACTTTTTGTTTCATTAATTCTTTGTATGGTTTTTTTGGTTTCTATTTCGTTGATTTCAGCTCTTATTTTTATTATTTCTCTCCTTCTATTTGTTTTGGGATTTGCTTGTTCTTGTTTTTCTAGGAGTTTGAGATGTATCATTAGGTCATTGATTTGGGATCTTTCAATCTTTTTAATATATGCACTCATGGCTATAAACTTTCCTCTCAGGACTGCCTTAGCTGTGTTCCATAGGTTCCGGTAGGTTGTGTTTTCATTTTCATTGACTTCCAGGAACTTTTTAATTTCCTCTTTTATTTCATTCATGATCCATTCTTCATTAAGTAATGAGTTATTTAGTTTCCAGCTGTTTGAATGTTTTTTGTCTTTACTTTTGTTGTTGAGTTCTACTTTTACTTCATTGTGATCAGGTAGTATGCACGGTATTATTTCTATTTTCTTATATTTGCTGAGACTTGCTTTGTGCCCTAGGATATGATCTATTTTGGAGAAGGTTCCATGGGCTGCTGAGAAGAATGTATATTGTGTAGAGGTTGGATGAAATGTTCTGTAGACATCTACTAAGTCCATTTGATCTATTGCATATTTTAGATCTTGGATTTCTTTATTGATTTTTTGTTTGGATGACCTATCTATTGATGATAATGGGGTGTTAAAGTCTCCCACAGTCACTGTGTTGGCGTTAATATATGCTCTTAGGTCTTTCAGGGTATGTTTGATGAAATTGGTTGCATTGACAATCGGTGCATACAGATTGATGATTATTATTTCCTTTTGGTCTATTTCCCCTTTTATTAGTATGGAATGTCCTTCTTTATCTCGTTTGATCAATGTAGGTTTGAAGTCTACTTTGTCAGAGATAAGTATTGCTACTCCTGCCTGTTTTTGGGGGCCATTGGCTTGGTAAATCTTCTTCCAGCCTTTCATCCTAAGCCTGTGCTTATTTCTGTCGGTGAGATGAGTCTCCTGTAAGCAACAAATTGTTGGATCTTCCTTTTTAATCCATTTTGTCAAGCGGTGCCTTTTGATGGGTGAATTAAGTCCATTAACATTAAGTGTTAGTACTGATAGGTATGTGGTGATTCCTGCCATTTAGTTGTCTTAGTTGTTTGAAGGTTTGATTGTGTGTACCTAACTTGATGTTACTCTCTACTTTCTTGCTTTTTCTTTTCCTTTGGTTTGGTGCTGCCTGCTTTTTCATGGTTAAGTTGGGTGTCACTTTCTGTGTGCAGAATCCCTTGAAGAACCTTTTGTAATAGTGGCTCTGTGGTCACATATTGTTTTAGTTTCTGCTTATCATGGAAGACTTTTATTGCTCCATCTATTTTGAATGATAGCTTTGCTGGGTAGAGTATCCTGGGGTTGAAGTTATTTTCATTCAGTGCCCGGAAGATCTCACCCCACACTCTTCTTGCTTTTAATGTTTCTGTTGAGAAGTCTGCTGTGATTTTGGTGGGTTTACCTTTGTATGTTACTTGTTTTTTCTCTCTTACAGCCTTCAATATTCTTTCCTTAGTTTCTGAACTTGTTGTTTTAATGATGATATGTCGTGGGGTAGTTCTATTTTGATCTGGTCTGTTTGGTGTCCTGGAGGCCTCTTGCATCTGTATGGGAATATCTTTCTCTAGATTTGGGAAATTTTCTGTTATTATTTTGTTGACTATATTACGCATTCCCTTTGTTTGCACCTCTTCTCCTTCTTTGATATCCATAATTCTCATGTTTGGTCTTTTGATGGAGTCGGTGAGTTCTTGCATTTTCTTTTCACAGGTCTTGAGTTGTTTAATTAATAGTTCTTCGGTTTTTCCTTTAATTACCATTTCATCTTCAAGTTCTGAGATTCTGTCTTCTGTTTGTTCTATTCTGCTGGATTAGCCTTCCGTTTTGTTTTGCAGTTCTGTTTCGTTCTTTTTTCTGAGGTTTTCCATATCCTGGCAGTTTTCCTCTTTAATGTTGTCTATTTTTATCCTGAGTTCATTTATCCGTTTATTCATTGTGTTCTCTCTTTCACTTTGGTGTTTATACAGTGCTTCTATGGTTTCCTTTATTTCTTCTTTTGCTTTTTCAAATTCTCTATTTTTGTTGTCTTGGAATTTCTTGAGTGTCTCCTGTACATTTTGGTTGACCATATCCAGTATCATCTCTATAAAATTCTCATTGAGTACTTGTAGTATGTCTTCTTTTAAATTATTCTTGTGGGCTTCATTGGGTCCTTTGGTTTAGTTTATCTTCATTTTGTTGGAGTCTGGATCTGAGTTTCTGTTCTCTTCATTCCCCTCTGGTTCCTGTACTAATTTTTTGCTGTGGGGAAACTGGTTTCTCTGTTTTTTCTTTCTTTCCATCATTGTCTTTGGAGTTGTTACTGTCCCTGTACTGTGTGCAATTAAGTATTTTCTAGCTTGTAATAATAACAATGGTAATATTTAGAATGGAAGGGTGAGCTGAGATGGAAAGCAAGAAGTTAAAGAAAAGGGGAAAACAAATATACAGACAAGAGGGAGAAAGCAGAACAAGGTATCAGACTAGAAAATTTCAAAGGTATAAACAGGGAGTGTTAGTGTTGTAATCGACAGTAAGCTGAACAGACCTTAGAGAGACAGAGAGAGGATTGAAAATCAAAGATAAAAAAAAAACTAAGTAAATGAAAGAAATATCTATATATAAAAATGAATTAAAATAAAATGGAAAATAGAAAATTAAAAAAAAAAACTTCCAAGTTTATATGCAATGCAGTTTCAGTCTTAATAATATGGGTGTCCGTCTCAATCTCCAGTCCTGGAGTTGGTGCCTCAGATGTTGTTCTGTAGTTGTCTCATCAAAAGGGATGCATAAAGTAGAACAAAACTACACACTCACACACACACACACACCAAAAAAAAAAAATGCCCCACCAAGTGTCCCAAGTTCAAATGCAATACAGTTTCAGTAAGTTTTTTGGCTTGCAGGTGTAATTTGGTTGTTCTCTCATCAAAGGTAGGGAGAAAAAGAAAAAAAAGAGTCTGGAGACAGTTCTGAGAGCGGTATCTGCAACTGTGGCTTGCCTGCCGGCTGCTCTCAGCCTGCTGTAGCTGGCGGCGTTATTTATGCAGATCTCAGGGGTGAACTTAGCACTCCCCTAGTCCCACAGGCTTTGTTTGTTCAGAGTTCTCCTGTGCGGGAGCCTCTGCTACAGGCTTTCCCCTTTCCAAGCACTGGGAAAGGTGACACTGCCCCCGCATTGTCAGGCCTGCGTGTTTATTTACAGTTCATATGGGAGGTGGGTCTTCCCCCATCTCCTGTGCAGTTTTCCTCCCTCTGCCACTTTCACAAGCTTTCCTGCTCCTGCTTACTGGGCAGTGCTTCTGCTCCTGCCAGCCACCACGTTTATTTACAGTTCACATGGGAAGTGGGTCTTCCCTCCTCTCCTGTGGAGTTTTCCTCCCTCCGCCACTCTCACAAGCTTCCCTGCTCCTGGTTGCTGGGCACACACCCCGCTCCCGCCAGAGGCTCCCCTGCCCACCCGGCTTGTTTATTTACAGTCCTGGGAAGGATTCCCTTCCCCCAATCTTCAGCGCTCAGGGCACCCCACCCTCTTTCCAGCATGTCTTAATTATTCTTATTGCTTATTACTCAGTTTCTCTTTTTTTCCCTGGGTGGAGGTCAGTCTGTCCAGGGGGCTATGCTGCTCTGGCCCAGGTTTGTCTGTGGGGGTACCATAGTACCGCAAAGCTCACCTGGTCTGCGTCTTCCCAAGCCATATGGCCACTGGCCACTGGTGGCCCCGGGGGCCCTCTTCGTTTCTCCGTTTAACATGAAGTGGAGATTCTCTGAGCCAGCTGGAGGTGTGGAGGGGTCAAAGTTATGCCTTTTCTCAGTGATTATGCCTGCAAAGTGTGTCTCCAGCGTCTCTCCAAGATTTCACTATAGGAGGCTCGCTTTCTGCTTCCTCCCTCTAGCCACCATCTTGGAATCGACCTGCCTAACTTATTTTATGAAGTCAGTATTACACTCATCCCAAAACCAGACAAAGACACCTCCAAAAGGAGAACTATAGGCCAATCACCTTAATGAACATTGATGCAAAAATACTCAATAAAATAATGGCAAACCGAATTCAACAATCCATCAGAAAGATCATTCACTATGAACAAGTTGGCTTTATCCCAGGAATTAGGGGTGGTTCAACATACGCAAATCAATAAATGTAATATGGCACATTAATAGAAGCAAGGACAAAAACCACTTGATCATCTCAATAGATGCAGAAAAAGCCTTCTACAAGATCAAACATCATTTCATGATAAAAGCTCTAAGAAAACTAGGAATAGAAGAAAAGTACCTCAACATTATAAAAGCTATATATGAAAAAACCACAGCCAACATCATACTCAATGGTGAAAAACAGAAACCATTTCCCCTAAAAACAGGAATGAGACAAGGATGCCCACTATTCCCACTCCTATTCAACATAGTCCTGGAATTCCTAGCCAGAACAATTAGGCAAAAAGAAGGAACAAAAGGTATACAAACAGGTAAAGAAACTGTCAAAATATCCCTATTTGCAGATGATATGATCCTATACCTTGAAGACCCAAAAACCTCTACCCAAAACTCCTAGACACCATCAATAGCTACAGCAAGGTAGCAGGACATAAAATCAACATAAAAATCATTGGCTTTTCCATACACTAATAACGAACAAACTGAGAAAGAATATATGAAAACAATTCCATTTACAATAGCCTCAAAAAAAATCAAATACCTAGGAGTAAACTTAACAAAGGATGTGAATGATCTCTACAAGGAGAATTATAAACACCTGAAAAAGAGATTGAGAAAGACTACAGAAGGTGGAGAGATCTCCCATGCTCATGGATTGGTAGAATCAACATAGTAAAAATGGCTATACTACCAAAAGCAATCTACATGTTTAATGCAATTCCCATCAAAATTCCAATGAAATTCATCAAGAAGATTGAAAAACCTACCTAAAATTCATTTGGAAACACAAGAGACCATGGATAGCCAAGGCAATATTCAGCAAAAAGAACAATGCTGTAGGTATCACAATAACCAACTTCAAACTATATTGACAAGCAATAGCAATAAAAACAGAATTGTACTGGCACAAAAACAGACATGAAGACCAGTGGAACAGAATAGAGGACAAAAATATGAATCCACACAACTATACCCACCTTATTTTTGACAAAGGCACTAAAAATATAAGATGGGGGAAAGACAGCCTCTTCAACATAAGTTTTTGGGAAAAGTGGTTAGCCATCTGCAAACAACTGAAACTAGATCCATGTTTATCACCTTGTACTAGAATCAACTCAAAATGGGTCAAGGACCTTAATGTCAGACCCCAAACTCAAAAGTTTGTACAAGAAAGTGTAGGAAACACTTTAGAAGTAATAGGTATAGGGAAGGACTTCCTCAATAGAACCCCAGCAGCTCAGCAACTAAGAGAAAGTATAGACAAATGGGACTTCATAAAACTAAAAAGCTTCTGCACAACAAAATAAATGGTCTCTAAACTGAAGAGAACACCCACAGAGTGGGAGAAAATATTTGCCAGCTACACATCAGACAAAGGACTGATAACCAGAATATATAGGGAACTCAGAAAACTAAACTGTCCCCAAATTAATGAACCAATAAAGAAATGGGCAACTGAACTAAACAGAACTTTCTCAATAGAAGAAATTCAAATGGCCAAAAATCACATGAAAAAATGCTCACCATCTCTAGCCATAAAGGAAATGAAAATCAAAACCACACTAAGACTCCACCTCACCCCTGTTAGAATAGCCATCATTAGAAACACCAACAACAACAGGTGTTGGTGAGGATGGGGGACAAAGGAACCCTTGTACACTGCTGGTGCGAATGCAAACTAGTACAACCACTCTGGAAAAAAATTTGGAGGCTTCTTAAAAATCTAAACATAGATCTGCCATATGATCTAGCACTCCTGGGGATACACCTAAGGGAATGTGACACAGGTTACTCCAGAGGTACCTGCTTGCTATTCACAATAACCAAGTTATGGAAACAGCCAAGATGCCCCACTACTGACAAATGGATTAAGAAAAATGTGGTATTTATACACAATGGAATTCTACTCAGCCATTAAGAAGAATGAAATCTTATCATTCACAAGCAAATGGATGGAACTGGAGAACATCATCCTGAGTGAGGTTAGCCAGGCTCAGAAGACCAATAATCAAATGTTTTCCCTCATATGTGGACTTTAGATCAAGGGCAAATACAACAAGGTGATTGGACTTTGTTCACATGATAAGGCAAGAACAGACAAGGTAGGTATGAGCATAAGTAAGAAGCCCAAAAAACATGAAAATATTTTATGTCCTCAATGCAAAGGAACTAATGCAGAAACTTTAAAGCAACAGACACCAATAGGAGAAGGGGATCAGGAACTAGAGAAAAGGTCAGTTAGAGAAGAATCAACTCAGAATGTAACACATTTGTACATGAAAGCAATGCTAGGAATCTCCCTGTATAGCTATCCTTATCTCAACTAGCAAAAATGCTTTGTCCTTCTTGTTATTGTTTATACTCTCTCTTCAACAAAATTAGAGATAAGGCCAGAACAATTTCTGCCTGGAAGCAATGGGGGGAGAGGAAGGGGATGGGGAGGGGGGAAAGGAGGGGGTGAGGATAGGAGGTAGAAATGACCCAAACATAGCATGCACATATGAATAATTGGAAAAAAAAGCAAATGCAATAGATAGAAACCCATTCTTTGGTCAGAAAGTATTAATCCTAACATTATCAAAATTATTGACAGAACTGGGGAAAGAACATGCCATTCAAAAGAAAGTTATAAGAGAACAACAACAGAAAGATTGTTGCAGATGTAAACATCCACACTAACAAAACAAATACTAACTAGGAAAAAAATCTTTCCAGGTAGGTATAGATATGGAGCTGATCTGGCTTGAATATTTATTGTGGAAGTGTATTCAGTAAGCTATCAAAGATGGATGCTATTACACATTCAGTCCATTTGACTAACATCTCTTATTCTAATTAAATCTTTCCAAATCCCAATACCTTATTTAGACAGGCAGATGGGCAGGGCAGGTCAAGAGAAATATCTAGTCTTTCCAATAGTTACATTTCTTATTTTGAATTAATACACTGCATTCTTGTTTTACATATTGGTCTTTTGTGAGAACTTATTGTATGATTCAATATGCCTGTGTCTTATCATTTTGGTATACAGATGAGATTCAGTTTCTAACTTTAAAATGCAGAGTGCTAGATTTACCAGTCATCTCTAAGGCATACCCATTTATAATTACATGTTTTTTCCAAACACAAATTTCTCCCAATAAAAGAGGGAAATACAGAAAAATTGGTACCAGTCTAAGAAAATAATCTCCTATAAATTGATAATAATTGAGATTCATAAAGTTCAAAATTTTGGACAAGTTGAAAGGAGCCATATCTACCTGTTGAAACTATTTCAGGAGTGGGAGGAGGGAGATGAAGAATGGTGGAGGTGGTGAATTCAAGTATGATATATTTGATATCAACTTCTGTAAATGCCACAATGTACCCACACTCAGCACAACAGTAAGAATAAAAATAAATAAGCAATAAGAACAAGAATGGGGGAACTTTATTTCTGGATCTTGAAGTGTGACTTCCAGGAGAAAAAAAATCAAAGACAATAATGAACTCCCAAAGGAAAAGTAAGGGGATAATATATTTAGAATAGGTTATGAGGACAAAATATTAGTGCACCAGAAACTAGACTGAGATCAAAGAGAAAGAAAGAGAAAGAAAAGGTAATAAAGCAAGTCTTGTAATGCACAAAGTAGGTAACATAGCAAGATTTGCACCTATAGTAACATGAAAGCTTTCAAATTTGGCTCTCAGACCCACAGCAAACCATTCTGGCCATGGGTCCACGGAGGTGACTATGAATAGGAGGTTTCAGAAAAGTAGTAACCAAAAAAAGAAGATAGTGATTAATACCAACTATATAAAAATGAAAATGTCTCTGTAAAGCTTCAAAAGGAAAAAAATATCAAAGTTTAAGTGTCAATACAGAGGATGTTGGATCCAATGTATACACCAAGATTAGCCTACTTCTTATGTTGCCTACTAAAGCAAAATCAAGATTCATGTGCCTTACTTTGTGCTCAAGTACAGATTTAGTCACTAACCTAAAGCACTGGAGAGAGACTCTTCAGTCCAATTTTATAAAGTTAAGAAGCTTTTATTTTACTGTAAATGTGTGCAGATTCCTCTTCCATGCATGGAAAATATTCACTGTTTTTGAAATGAAAAGTTGAGGAGTAAGAGGATCAGTAACACATACTTGGCAAAGATAATCTAAGCCTCTCCTGTTCATCAGGATTTATCTAGTCTAAGTACTTAGAACACTCTATATTATAATTTAAATATAAAACTGGGATAAGCTCAAAAAGTTATTTGTTCTCTGAAACAGTCTCCTAAAGCAAGTGGTTCAAGTTGAGCAATTTAAAATTTCCAAAGTCAAACTGAATACCACACACAAAGCTATTAAAAAATAATCCTTTGTTGGCACAGGACCAGGCACAAAGCAGGTCATTTCCAGCTTTTATTTCTGCATGGAAAGTAGAAATTCTAAGGCCTTTTTCACCTCTTACGGGATTAGACAAACATGAACAGTAAGCTTTTTAGAGGGTGATGAAACTCCTTAAAGTGAGTCCTCTATGTTCTAACAACTTAACAGCCAAGAATAGATCAAGTTTGGAAGCAAATTACTTGTATTAATATGAGTCAGGGAGTGAAGAGGAAAGGGTGGGTCCTGGAAGGTAATGTCCTGTGTTCATTCAGATGGAGAAGTCTGGAGAGGAAGCTGCTTCCTTTGTTTGTGGTGGGTGGGTAGGAGCTCCCCTGGGCAGCATGGTTTCTCATCCCAAAGGGGCTTTTGAAAGCAGGCAAAAAAGCAAGCAAGGATGCACCTTCCTGTGAGAGCTTTTTCTGCACCTCTTGAATCTGCCTCTGCCCTAGTCCTACCTGGTGGACCAGCTTCATTCCCGGCCCCCCCTCCCCCCACTCATATCCTCCGATCTTCCAGCTCCTTATCCAAGCCTTACAGGCCCATTGGAATGTTCGCTAGAAGAACCCTCGACTGCACACAGCTCACCCTTGCTGGAGTTCCTGTAGGAAGAAATTCAAGTTATCATCATTGTGTGAGAATTCAGAAAGGTGAGAGACCACCTACTGGGGCTTCAAACAGGTTGCTGGGTAGATGCTGAGGAGGGAGGATCACTTGAGACCAGGTGTTCAAGACCAGCCTGGGCAACAGCCAGATCGCATCACACACACACAAAAAAACACCTGATTTACCTACTTTATAAGGTTGTGCCAAGAATCAAACAGAGGCAAGGATAGCTAGTATTCTTAGAACACTATGCAAAGAAATTGTCCAGGAGATTCCAAGATGGCAGCTAGAGGGAGGAAGCAGATAGCATGCCTCCTCTAGTGAAATCTTGGAGAGATGCTGGAGACACACCTTGCAGGCAAAACCACCATGAAGAGGCAAAACTTTGACCCCTCCACACCTCCAGCTGGCACAGAGCATCTCCACTTCACGTTAAATGGAAAAATTAGGAGGGACTCCAGACCACCAGCCACTAGCTGCTGGTGAGCTTAGCAGTACTGTGGTACTCCCACAGACAACCCTGGGCCAGAACAGCATAGCCCCCTGGACAGACTGACCTCCACCCAGGGAAAAAAGAGAAACTGAGTAATAAGCAATAAGAACAATAAAGACACACTGGAAAGAGGGTGGGGTGCACTGAGTGCCAAAGATTGGGGGAAGGGAATCCTTCCCAGGACTGTAAATAAACAAGCCAGACAGGCCGGAGAGGCTCTGGTGGGAGCAGGGGCGTGCGCCCAGCAACCAGGAGCGGGAAAGCTTGTGAGAGTGGCAGAGGGAGGAAAACTCCACAGGACAGGAGGGAAGACCCACTTCCCACGTGAGCTGTAAACAAACATGGTGGCTGGCAGGAGCAGAAGCACCACCCAGTACTCACGAGCAGGAAAGCTTATAAAAGTGATGGTGGGAGGAAAACTCCACAGGAGAGGAGAGAAGACCCACTTCCCACGTGAGCTGTAAACAAACACACTGGCCAGCAGAAGCAGCAGCACATGTCCAACAATCAGGAGCGTGAAAGCTTGTAAAAGTGGTAGTGGGAGGAAAACTCCACAAGAGAGGGGGGAAAGACCCACTTTCCATGTGAACTGTAAATAAACACACAGGCCTGAGAAAGCTGGTACAGTGTCACCTACCCCAGTGTGCCTGGAAAGGGGAAAGCTTGTAGCAGAGGCTCCTGCACAGGAGAACTCTGAGTAAACAAAGCCTGTAGGGCCAGGTGAGTGCTAAACTCACCTCTCAGATCTGCATAAATAATGCCTCCAGGAACAGCAGGCTGACAGCAGTGGGCAGGCAAGCCACAGCCGCAGATACCATTCACAGGACTGTCTCCAGACTCTTTTTTTTTCCTCTCTCTCTCCCTGCCTTTGATGAGAAAACAACTGAACTACACCTGCATGCTGGAAAATTACTGAAACTGTATTGCATTTGAACTTGGGACATTTTGTGGGGTTTTTTTGTTTTCTTTTTTGTGTGTGTGCAGTTTTGTTCTACTTTATGCATCCCCTTTGATGAGACAACTATAGAACAACATCTGAAGCATCATCTCCAGGGTTGGAGACTGAGACAGACACCAAAATTATTAAGACTGGAACTTCATTGCATTTGAACTTGGAGGTTTTTTTTATTATTGTTTTTATTTTTTATTTTCTATTTTTCATTTTGTTTTATTTTATTTATATATACATTACTTTCATTTACTTATTTTTATTTTTATTCTTATCTTTATTCTTTTTATTTTTTATTTTCAATCCTCTCTCTGTCTCTAAGGCCTGTTCAGCTTACTGTCAATTAGTGCACTAACATTCCCTGTTTATACCTTTGAAACTTTCTTGTTTTGTTTTTTCCTACCTGTCTGTTTGTTTTCCCCTTTTCTTTAACTTCTTGCTTTCCATCTCCTCTCACCCTTCCATTATAAATATTACCATTGTTATTATTACAAGAAAATACTTAATTGCACACAGTACAGAAACAGTAACAACACCAAGGACAATGAAGGGAAGACAGAAAAAAAAGGGAAACCAGTTTCCCCACAGCAAAAAATTAGTAAGGAACCAGAAGAGAATGAAGAAAACAGATACTCAGATCCACACTCCAACAAAATGAAGATAAACTATGCCAAAGAACCCAATGAAGCCCACAAGAATAATTTAAAAGAAGACATACTACAGGTACTCAATGAGAATTTTATAGAGATGATACTGGATATGGTCAACCAAAATGTACAGGAGACACTCAAGAAATTCCAAGACAACAAAAATAGAGAATTTGAAAAAGCAAAAGAAGAAATAAAGGAAACCATAGAAGCACTGTATGAACACCAAAGTGAAACAGAGAACACGATTAATAAACAGATAAATGAACTCAAGACAAAAATAGACAACATTAAAGAGGAAACCACCCAAGATATGGAAAACCTCAGAAAAAAGAACGAAACAAAACTGCAAAACAAAACAGAAGGCCAATGCAGCAGAATAGAACAAACAGAAGACAGATTCTCAGAACTTGAAGATGAAATGGTAATTAAAGGAAAAACTGAAGAACTATTAATTAAACAACTCAGGACCTGTGAAAAGAAAATGCAAGAACTCACCGACTCCATCAAAAGACCAAACTTGAGAATCATGGGCATCGAAGAAGAAGAGGAGAAAGTGAAGGGAATGCATAATATATTCCACAAAATAATAACAGAAAATTTCCCAAATCTAGAGAAAGATATTCCCATACAGTTGCAAGAGGCCTCCAGGACACCAAACAGACCAGATCAAAATAGAACTACCCCACGACATATCATCATTAAAACAACAAGTTCAGAAAATAGGGAAAGAATATTGAAGGCTGTAAGAGAGAAAAAACAATTAACATACAAAGGTAAACCCATCAAAATCACAGCAGACTTCTCAACAGAAACATTAAAAGCAAGAAGAGCTTGGGGTGAGATCTTCCAGGCACTGAATGAAAACAACTTCAACCCTAGGATACTCTACCCAGCAAAGCTATCATTCAAAATAGATGGAGCAATAAAAGTCTTCCATGATAAGCAGAAACTAAAACAATATGTGACCACATAGCCACCACTACAAAAGATTCTTCAAGGGATTCTGCAAACAGAAAGTAAAACCCAACTTAACCATGAAAAGAAAGGCAGCACCAAACCACAGGAAAAGAAAAAGCAAGAAAGTAAAGAGTAACCTCAACTTAGGTACACACAATCAAACCTTCAAACAACTAAGACAACTAAATGACAGGAATCACCACATACCTATCAGTACTAACACTTAATATTAACGGACTTAATTCACCCATCAAAAGGCACCGCTTGACGAAATGGATTAAAAAGGAAGATCCAACAATTTGTTGCTTACAGGAGACTCATCTCACTGACAGAAATAAGCACAGGTTTAGGATGAAAGGCTGGAAGAAGATTTACCAAGCCAATGGCCCCCAAAAACAGGCAGGAGTAGCAATACTTATCTCTGACAAAGTAGACTTCAAACCTACATTGATCAAACGAGATAAAGAAGGACATTCCATACTAATAAAAGGGGAAATAGACCAAAAGGAAATAATAATCATCAATCTGTATGCACCGATTGTCAATGCAACCAATTTCATCAAACATACCCTGAAAGACCTAAGAGCATATATTAACGCCAACACAGTGACTGTGGGAGACTTTAACACCCCATTATCATCAATAGATAGGTCATCCAAACAAAAAATCAATAAAGAAATCCAAGATCTAAAATATGCAATAGATCAAATGGACTTAGTAGATGTCTACAGAACATTTCATCCAACCTCTACACAATATACATTCTTCTCAGCAGCCCATGGAACCTTCTCCAAAATAGATCATATCCTAGGGCACAAAGCAAGTCTCAGCAAATATAAGAAAATAGAAATAATACCATGCATAATACCTGACGACAATGCAGTAAAAGTAGAACTCAACAACAAAAGTAAAGACAAAAAACATGCAAACAGCTGGAAACTAAATAACTCATTACTTAATGAACAATGGATCATCAATGAAATAAAAGAAGAAATTAAAAAGTTCCTGGAAGTCAATGAAAATGAAAGTTTATAGCCATGAGTGCATATATTAAAAAGACTGATACATCCCAAATCAATGACCTAATGATACATCTCAAACTCCTAGAAAAACAAGAACAAGCAAATCCCAAAACAAATAGGAGAGAAATAATAAAAATAAGAGCTGAAATCAACGAAATAGAAACCAAAAAAACCATACAAAGAATTAATGAAACAAAAAGTTGGTTCTTTGAAAAAATAAACAAGATTGATAGACCCCTGGCAAACCTGACTAAAATGAGGAGAGAAAAAAACCCAAATTAGTAGAATCAGGAATGCAAAAGGGGAGATAACAACAAACACCATGGAAGTCCAGGAAATCATCAGAGACTACTTTGAGAACCTATATTCAAATAAATTTCAAAATCTTAAAGAAATGGACAGATTTCTAGATACATATGATCATCCAAAACTGAACCAAGAGGAAATTAATCACCTGAATAGACCTATAACACAAAATGAAATTGAAGCAGCAATCAAGAGTCTCCCCAAAAAGAAAAGTCCAGGACCTGATGGATTCTCTGCTGAATTCTATCAGACCTTTAAAGAAGAACTGATACCAACCCTCCTTAAACTGTTCCACGAAATAGAAAGGGAAGGAAAACTGCCAAACACATTTTATGAAGCCAGTATTACACTTATCCCAAAACCAGTCAAGGACATCTCCAAAAAGGAGAACTATAGACCAATCTCCTTAATGAACATTGATGCAAAAATCCTCAACAAAATAATGCCAAATCGAATTCAGCAATACATCAAAAAGATTATTCACCTCGACCAAGTAGGCTTCATCCCAGGGATGCAGGGGTGGTTCAACATACGAAAATCAATAAACGTAATAAACCACATTAACAGAAGCAAAGACAAAAACCACTTGATCATCTCAATAGATGCAGAAAAAGCCTTTGATAAGATCCAACATCATTTCATGATAAAGGCTCTAAGAAAACTAGGAATAGAAGGAAAGTTCCTCAACATTATAAAAGCTATATGTGACAAACCTACAGCCAGCATTATACTTAACGGAGAAAAATTAAAACCGTTCCCTCTAAAATCAGGAACCAGACAAGGATGCCCACTATCTCCACTCCTATTCAACATATTACTGGAATTCCTAGCCAGAGCAATTTGGCAAGAAGAAGGAATAAAAGGAATACAAATAGGTAAAGAAACTGTCAAAATACCCTATTTGCAGGTGACATGATCCTATACCTTAAAGACCCAAAAAACTCTACTCAGAAGCTTCTAGACATCATGAATAGCTACAGCAAGGTAGCAGGATATAAAATCAACATAGAAAAATCATTACATTTCTATATACTAATAATGAACAAACTGAGAAAGAATATATGAAAACAATTCCATTTACAATAGCCTCCAAAAAAATCAAATACCTAGGTGTAAACCTAACAAAAGATGTGAAAGACCTCTACAATGAAAACTATACACTTCTGAAGAAAAAGATTGAGGAAGACTATAAAACGTGGAGAGATCTCCCATGCTCACGGATTGGTAGAATCCACATAGTAAAAATGTTATACTCCCAAAAGTAATCTACATGTTTAATGCAATTCCCATCAAAATTCCAATGATATTCATTAAAGAGATTGAAAAATCTACTGTGAAATTTATATGGAAACACAAGAGGCCACGAATAGCCAAGGCAATACTCAGTCAAAAGAACAATGCTGGAGGTATCACGATACCTGACTTCAAACTATATTACAAAGCAATAATGATAAAAACAGCATGGTAATAGCACAAAAACAGACATGAAGACCAGTGGAACAGAATAGAGGACCCAGATATGAAGCCACACAACTATTACCAACTTGTCTTTGACAAAGGAGCTAAAAATATGCGATGGAGAAATAGCAGCCTCTTCAACAAAAACTGCTGGGAAAATGGTTAGCAGTCTGCAATAAACTGAAACTAGATCCATGTATATCATCCTATACCAATATTAACTCAATTTGGATCAAGGATCTTAATATCAGACCCCAAACTCTAAAGTTGATACAGGAAAGAG
Organism: Castor canadensis; assembly: GCF_047511655.1. Taxonomy (NCBI): domain Eukaryota; kingdom Metazoa; phylum Chordata; class Mammalia; order Rodentia; family Castoridae; genus Castor; species Castor canadensis. The sequence goes on from NC_133386.1 coordinate 60,902,128, forward strand.
TAGGAAATACTCTGGAGTTAGTAGGTATAGGTAAGAACTTTCTCAATGGAACCCCACCAGCACAGCAACTAAGAGATAGCATAGATAAATGGGACCTCATAAAGCTAAAAACTTCTGTTTGTCAAAAGAAATGGTCTCTAAACTGAAGAGTACACACACAGAGTGGGAGAAAATATTTGCCAGCTACACATCAGACAAATGACTGATAACCAGAATATATAGGGAACTTAAAAAACTAAATTCTCCCAAAACCAATGAACCAATAAAGAAATGGGCAAGTGAACTAAACAGAACTTTCTCAAAAGAAGAAATTCAAATGGCCAAAGAACACATGAAAAAATGCTCACCATCTCTAGCAATAAAGGAAATGCAAATTAAAACCACACTAAGATTCCACCTCACCCCTGTTAGAATAGCCATCATTAGCAACACCACGAACAACAGGTGTTGGCGAGGATTCAGGGAAAAAGGAACCCTCTTACACTGTTGGTGGGAATGTGAACTAGTACAACCACTCTGGAAAAAAATTTGGAGGCTACTTAAAAAGCTAAACATTGATCTACCATTTGATCCAGCAATCCCACTGTTTGGGATATACCCAAAAGACTGTGACACAGGTTACTCCAGAGGCACCTACACACCCATGTTTATTGCAGCACCATTCACAATAGCCAAGTTATGGAAATAGCCAAGATGCCCCACTATTAACGAAAGGATTAAGAAAATGTGGAATCTATACACAATGGAATTTTATTCAGCCATGAAGAAGAACGAAATGTTATCATTCGCTGGTAAATGGATGGAATTGGAGAACATCATTCTGAGTGAGGTTAGCCTGGCCCAAAAGACCAAAAATCATATGTTCTCCCTCATATGTGGACATTAGATCAAGGGCAAACACAACAATGGGATTGGACTATGAGCACATGATAAAAGCGAGAGCACACAAGGGAGGGGTGAGGATAGGTAAGACACCTAAAAATTAGCTAGCAGTTGTTGCCCTTAACGCAGAGAAACTAAAAGCAGATACCTTAAAAGCAACTGCGGCCAATAGTAAAAGAGGACCAGGAACTACAGAAAAGATTATATTAAAAAGAATTAACCTAGAAGGTAACACACATGCACAGGAAATTAATGTGAGTCAACTCCCTGTATAGCTATCCTTTTCTCAACCAGCAAAAACACTTGTTCCTTCCTATTATGCTTATATTCTCTCTTCAACAAAATTAGAGATAAAGGCAAAATAGTTTCTGCTGGGTATTGAGGGGGTAGGGGGGAGAAGGAGGGGGTGGAGTGGGTGGTAAGGGAGGGGGTGGGGGCAGGGGGGAGAAATGACCCAAGCCTTGTATGCACATATGAATAACAAAACAATTAAAAAAAATTAAAAAAAGAAGTGTCAGTGTTTTCATTTAGTTCTGCTGAGTTAGCGTGGCGAAAAGGGAGGAGAACGAAATGCATTACAAAGATAAATTATATTTATATAAATTCTTACAAATAATAAATTGCTATCTAATGTTAAAATGTATCTAAGAAATGTTGAAAACAATATTTCAAAACATTATTGATCTATTTAATTATTCCTTCCTTAAGATTATGGATCACTTATGCACTTTGATAACATCTTCCCAAGCAAAAATCACATAGCTGTGCACATACACACACGCACACACACACTTACTCATTCACAGATACATACGCACACATCAACTAACCTTAATACTGCAATGAACTTCACAGACCACAAAGCCTTTGACACAAGAACCAATCCCCTCCTGTGATAATATTTCACTCTTCATTCTCACTATATCCAACCTACCAGTTTTTGTTCCTACACTATTATTCTTAATCACTTAATTTGCTGTCCAGATGTAAAATTATGTTTATTTTTTTTCTACAAGGGAACCCTCTACCTACAACAATGTTACATTTTGCTTGCTTTTTCATCTTTGAATAGCAATTCACTACAAATTATATTACAGAGCTGTAACTTCATGGTGTGTGTCACCCAAATAAATTAATGGCAGCCCATGTTTACAAAGTATAACGAAATTGTGGTTTTTCAGAGGTCAAGTTTTTGCCTAAGAATTTTTGAAAACTCATGAAAAAATAGTTAAGTTCAGTTGCTAACATCTTACCACAATGAGATAATACTTCACAACCACTAGAGTCAATAAAGTTGAGATCAAGTTGTTTTGTTGGTTTTTTTTTTTTTTTTTGCCAGTACTGGGGTTTGAACTCAGGGCTTTGTGCTTGTTAGGCACGTGTTCTACCACTTGAGCCATACCTCCAGCCCATAGAGTCAGTAAAATTGAAAAAACTAACAATATGAACTGCTGGTAAGGGTGTGGAACAATTGGAGTTCTCCTACATTGCTGGTGGGATTATAAAATACTACAGCAACTTTGGAAATTTCTTAAGCAGTTTCTTTTTTTTTTTCTTTTATTATTCATATGTGCATACAAGGCTTGGTTCATTTCTCCCCCCTGCCCCCACCCCCTCCCTTACCACCCACTCCACCCCCTCCTTCTCCCCCCCAATACCCAGCAGAAACTATTTTGCCCTTATTTCTAATTTTGTTGTAGAGAGAGTATAAGCAGTAATAGGAAGGAGAAGGGTTTTTGCTGGTTGAGATAAGGATAGCTATACAGAGCATTGACTCACATTGATTTCCTGTGTGTGTGTGTTACCTTCTAGGTTAATTCTTTTTGATCTAACCTTTTCTCTAGTACCTGTTCCCCTTTTCCTATTGGCCTCAGTTGCTTTTAAGGTATCTGCTTTAGTTTCTCTGCGTTAAGGACAACAAATGCTAGCTAATTTTTTAGGTGTCTTACCTATCCTGTGTCACAGTCTTTTGGGTATATCCTAAGCAGTTTCTTATACAGTTAAATATACCCCTCCACTATAACACAGTAATACCATGCCTTGGTGTTTACTCAAGAGAAGTGAAAACATACACACAAAAACTTGTAAAAATATTCAGACAGCTTTATTGATAAATATCAAAAAGTGATAAACAACCCAAATGTTCATCATTAAGAAAATGGATAAAATAAATGTACTGTAATTACTAATATAAAGAACAAATTATTAATACATGAATTTCAAAAACACTAAATAGGGGCCAGGTATGTTGTTGTATTTCTATAATCCCAGCTACTTGAAAGCAGAGGCAGAATGATTGTGAATTCAGGGTAGCCTGAGCAAGGTTAGCAGGACACTTTCCCCAAAACAAAAACCTAAACAAAAGGGCTGGGAATATGGTTCAAATGGTAGAGTACTTGTCTAGCAAGCACAAGTTCCTGCAAATAAATAAATAATACTATATTGGGTGAAATAATCAGATACGGGAGTGCATACCACATATTTTCATTTATATGAAGAATGGACTAACTCATGGATAAACTCAGAACAGTGTCTATCTCTGAGGGAAGAGATTGGATGGGGAAAAAATCCAAGGGAACTTTCTGTCTAGTTCAAAATACTTTAAATCCTGAGTAGGTGTGGGTTAAATGGGTACATATTTTTTCAAAATTTATCAAACTGTATATCCTTTTGCATTTCACTGTGCATGAATTATACCTCAATTTAATATTTTTAATCTGAAAATAGAGATTGAGTTTGTCTCTGAAGCAACAGAAATAATAAGAGAAATGAAAGGTTTTAATGAAAATACAAAGCTCTAGGATGAGGGTAGCAAGGAACCTATTACAGGAATATTGTCCCAACAATATAATCATAAAGTCAGAAGTTTCCTTTGGACATATACCACATGAAGACCTAGCAGCTATTACCTCATTACTCTCAGTACTCCCTAGCAACTGCCTCTGTGAACTGCCTCTCAATTATCTCCCAGGCTTTTAGTACTGCTCTATGGTACTCACAGATTATAACTTATTCTTTGTCTCTGAGATAACATTTAAAGTACTCACAGAGAGCCATCATTCACCATCATATACCACCAACCCCCGCTTCAGTATTCTTTCATCCAAGTGTCAGCTCTTCAGTTCAACTCACCTATATCCAATAAGGAATCTGAAGCTCTCCTAATCTCTGATCCTTCTCCTCTTCACAGGTCTCCATTTGTCAATGAGCTAATTTTAATAATTAATCTAAGTTTACATTTATGGAAGTCATATTACTTCTCTAAATGAGTGGCTATTAAACCATACTTTTTCTATCCTCAACATATGCAGTGGGTCAAACTCATAGAACAGTAAAGGCAGAAGGCATCTCTAGAATTGTCTGATCCCAACTATTCTTCTACCTGAAAAAGTTGAGGTCCTCAGACTGATGTACCAAAAGCTTCCATAAACTTTATGAACGAATCAGATCAAAATTAAGTTCCTGTTTCCTGACACTAGAATATCTACTGTTACCACATATGTAGCCTAGGTCTCTGCATAATCTCTGCATAATGATCTCAGAGATCCAGGTTTTGAGTTAAAACAGAAACTGGGTTTTCACATTGTAAAGTATGAACAGGAATCAGGCAGACAGATCCAAATTACTTAATAAATACTATCTGAGTGTTATCATCACCATCATTATCATCACAACAATGTACTGGAAGATATTGCCAAGTTGCAGCAACTAGAGAATGGTCAGAGCCAAAGTGTTAATTTTATTTCTGGCACTGTGCAAAATATGTTGACACATGGTTTTATCAATTCTCCAATTGCCTTTTTTTTTTACTGTTTCTTTTTATTGGCATATACTTATTGTACAAAGTAAGGGGTTTCACTGTGATATTTCCATACATAAATATAATGTACTTTGATTATATGCACCCCCTCTATTATTTTATTTCCCTTCACCCTAAACAACCCTTTATAAAACACTTTTTTTAAATTTTTGTTTTTCATTATTTTATTATTTCATTACAACCTTGTCATACATACTTATAATGCACTTTGATCATATTGTCTGCCTCTCTGCCTCTGTTCTCCTACCTCCCACTGGTTCCTCACCTCAAATAGTCTCCCATTTATGTTCATGGCCTTCTATAACAAATTTCACATATGAGAGAAAACATGTGGTATTTGTCTTTCTGAGTCTGGCTTATTTCTCTTAATAGGATGATCTCTAATTCTACATGTTTTCCTGTAAGTGACATAATACCATTCTTCTTTGCTGTGGAATAATACCCAATGTATGTCTATATACCACATTTTCTTCATCCATTCATGAGTTCATCGGCACCTAGGCTGATTCCATGACTTGGCTATTGTGGATAGTGCTGTAATAATCATGGGTGTACAGATATCTCTATTATATGCTGTTTTATTTTCTTTGAGTATATGTCCAAGAGTGGTATGGCAAGATCACATGGTAGTTCTATTCTTTTTGTTTTGTTTTCTGAGGACCTCCATTTCTATAGTGGAGGATTTCTACAGTGGCTACAATAGTTTACATTCTTACTAACAGTATATGAGGATCCCGTGCTTTCCTTGTCAGTTTCACAAGTGTTCATTGCTGTATGTTTTCTTGATGATAGCCATTCTACTGGGCTGAGATGGAATCTTAGTGTCTTTTAAATTTGTATTTCCTTTATGGCTAAGAATGTTGAACACTTCTTCACATTTATATTGTCACTTGTATTTCTTTTTTAAAAAACTATTCAATTTATTTGCCCATTTATTAATTAGAATATTCATTCTTTTGATATTTTAATTTTTTAGTTCTTTATATATTGTGGATATTAATCCCTTATCTGATTAATCACCAGCAAAGATTTTCTTCCATTCTATAGGCTGTTACTCACATTGTTTATTTGCTATACAAAGGGTTTTTTTATCTGATGCAATCCTATTTGTCAATTCTTGCTTTTATTTACTGAGCTACTGAAGTCTTGTTCAGAAAGTTTTTGCCTATGCCTACATCGTCAAGTGTTTTCCTCTAGTAGTCTCAAAGTCTTAGATCTTACATTGTCTTTGATCCATTTTGAATTTGTTTTGGTACAGGGTGAAAGACAGAGATCTACTTTCAGTTTTCTACATGTGTATATCCAGTTTTACCAGCTCCATGTGCTGAAGAGGCTGTCATTTCTTCAAGGTCTGATTGTGGCATCTCTATAGAGAATCATGTAGCTGTAACGGTGTGGGCTTGTTGTTAGGTTCTCTATTCTAACCTATTTCTGTAAAAGATTGGTAGAATTTGGCAATAAATCAATCTGGGACTGGATTCTTGTTTATGGGAGACTCTGTAGCTGCTTCGATCACATGTCATTATGGATGTATTTGTTTATATCTTCTTTGTTCAATCAAAGTAAGTCATATCTATAGGTATTTATCCATTTCCAGTTTTTTGAAATACAAGTTACCAAATATTCTTTGATTTCCTTTGAATTACATTGGTATCTGTTTTAATATGCCTTTATTCATCTTTAATTTATAAGTTAATAAACTTTCTTTAATTTCTCTCTTTCTTTGTCTTTCTTTTGGATAGTTTGGCTAAGTGTTTTTCACTCTTGCTTTTCTTTTTAAAGAACCAAGTCTTTGTTTCATTGATTATTTACATTGATCTTTTAATCTTCCTTTCATTAATTTCTGCCTTAATCTTTATTATTTATTTCATACTACTAATTTGCAGTTTGTCTTATTTTATTTTACTAAGAGCTTGAGAGGCATCACTAGGCTATTTGAGATCTCTCTGATTCTTTTTTCTTTTTGGTATTTCTGGGGTTTGAATTCAGTGCCTTGTGCTTTCCAAACAAGTGGTGTACTACTTGACACACACACCCAGTCCTTTCTGCTTTAGCTATTTTTAAAATAATGTCTCCTACTTATTCCCTAAGCCATCCTGAACTGCAGTCCTCCTACTTAAGCTTTCTGCAATCACCACAGACATGTTTCTCATCGAGATGTGGGCGCCCAAATTTTTTCCTCAGTATTGACCTCAATCTGTGATAATTGTTGTATCTACTTCCTAAGTAGCTGTGATTATAGGCATGAGACACTGTGCCTGACATCTTTGATTTTTTTAAATGTAGATACAGCTATAAACTTCCCTCTTAGAACTGCCTTTACTTATCTTCATGTATATTGTATTTTTATTTTCATATGATTTTAGGAATTTTTAAATTTTCTCCCTGATTTCTTCAATGACTTATTGATGATTCAAAAGTGTCTTGTTCAATCTCCATGGGTTTGTGTAATTTCTCTGACTACTAATGCCTAATTTTATTCCATTATGATCTGAGAAGATATAAAACACAATTTCAATTTTTTTGTATTTATTAAGACTTTATTGCCTAAAATGTGATCTATTTTTGGAAAAAGTTCCATAGGCTTCTGAGAAGACTGTGCATTATGGAGCTACTGGATGGAATATTCTGCACATGACTTCAAATCCATTTGTTCTATGGGGTAGTTTAACACTGAAGTTTCTTTGTTAATTTTTGTCTGGATTTATTTTTTTATTTATTGCTAAGAGTTAAGTATTAAAGCCTGCCATTATTACTGTATCTTCACCTATCTATCCCTTTGTGTCCAATAGTGTTTGGCTTATGAAATCGCATATACCAATGTTTGTCGCATATAAAGTTGCAATAATTATATCTTCTTGATGGATTTTTACCTTGTAGTTTAGTTTCCTTCTTTATTTCTTTTAACTTCATCAGATGTGAATACAGCTAATCCTGCTTTCTTTAGGTTTTCACTTGCTTGCTTTATCATTTTCCATCATTTCATTTTCATTCAGCCTGTGTGTGGCTTTGCCAGTGAAGTACATCTCTTGCAGACAACAAATGTGCATTTATATGTATCTCAGTCCCTTCTTCTAACCCATGGATCCTTAGGTTTGCTCTCTTGATGATATTACAGAGTTTTAAGGTTGTGTTCATGCTTGTTTACTTTTTCTTTATTGGTGGCTGAGCATAAGATTTCCTTGACCTTATCTTCGATTCCTGATATTCTTTCTTTTGGTTGTTGTAGATTGCTAGTGATGTTCTCTACTTTTTAAATTTAGTTTGAGCTTTTCATTTCCAACATTTCTGTTTTTGCCTCAGAATATCAGTTTCCTTGCTGAATGTCTTGTCCATGTTGCTGACTTTCTTTTCCAGGTTTTGGATTCATTTCTTTTCTTCATTTACGTAATCTTTGAATCTTCACTGAGGTCATTGATCATTTCTAAAAGGTAAACTTTTTTATTCTTTTACATTTCAATATTTTTTGTATCTAGATAGTGAAGTGTCATGAGCTTTTGGAAGAGTCATATTGCTTTGTTAAATGCTGGGAATATACTGTTGACCTTTCAGGAGCCTACAATGTGCTTGAAAGAGACTGAAATACGGTACTTTATGACATGTAAAGCTTACCAACCTCTGTATCTTGCCTGGATACACATTGCAAATGATAAATATAGGGATTGTATGGTAACTGCTTAATTCTAATGTGAATACTAATATGAATACTTATTAAAAGCTAGTATTGCTAGAATTTTTTTGTCTCAACATTGGATGGAAAAATGGCCACACTACTTCTTCTCATAGAATGAGACAAGGATGTAATGTGTATGTGAGATTATGATCGTGCTTCATTCTTTGGAGCTAAGTAGGTGTGGTCAGAAGGATATAAGTATTGATACTGCCAATTTACTATGAGATCTTAAAAAAATTACTGAACTCTTTAAGCCTTTGTTTTCTCTAATTTACCTAATAAGTAAATGTAAAATGCTATCTACTTATTAAATTGGAGGGAGAGATAAGATGGCAGACTAGAGACACTCAAAACTACCATCCTGTGCCTCCACAAATCTGAACTAGAACCTCAGGTACATAGCTACAAAGAAATGTGGATGGCTTAGAAATGCAGAGGAGGATAGAAAGAATAGACAGACACCAGAGGAAATGCAGAAACATCAAACTTTAGATCTACTAAATAAACAAAGGGAAAACTTCAGGCAGGGCTGCCACAAACACTGAGCCTCTGTCCTGCTTTATCTGGCAGATAAAGCATAGGGTGAGTCCTGACCCACCTGCCTTAGGCATGGGGGATAAGAGCATTAGCTATGTACTTGGGTGCCATCTTGGAACCAGAATACCAGCCCATGATTCCATGTCCAGAGTGGCTTTGTCATATAACTCATATTTCCATGCTGTGCCAAAGGCATGGTGGGAAATAAATATGAAAGAAATTAATGAAAAAATAAGTGTAGAAAACCTTGACTGTATGCCATTTGATGGTAGAAACCAATATATGTGCATGTGTGCATGCGTGTGTATGTACATGAGTGTATTTTGTATACAAATATCAACAGCACTGGGGGTTGAATTCAGGGTCTCACACTTGCTAGACATGTACTCTACCACCTGGGTCTCATTTCCAGCCATTTTTGTCTTGTTAATTGTTGGTATAGGGTTTCACGTTATTCCCCATGCCAGCCTGGACCACAATCCTCTTATTTATGTTTCCTGTGTAGCTGGGATCACAAGCATGTCCAGACATTGGTTGAGATGAGATCTCATGAACTTTTTCCCCAGGCTGGCCTCAAATTGCAATCCTCTTGACCTCCATCTCTTGAATAGCTAGAATTACATGTTTGAGCCACTATGCCTGGCCTCAGTGTATATATCCTTGAACAAAGATCCACCAGAATGAAAGGGTTTGCCTATGTGAGAAAGATGAACAGAGATGACTCAAAAAAAAAAAAAAGGCTCTGCAATAAGAGAGATCATTACAGCACCACAAGTCTATGAAATTCCAGGTCTCTTAGAATCAAAATTCAGGTTGGTATGGGTCCCAGTGGTAAGGAAGGGCTAAGGAGTCCTCCATTAACATATAAGAAAAGGTAGCTTGGTATGCAGAGATGTCTATAAAAAAGACTGAAGTCAAGTCAAGTCTCAAGGAATCAAGACTAGTCTCAGCACTAAGGGCTAGCTATCTCTTCTTTAATATACCTAGACACAGATAAACTGAAATGAGGAAATTAGAATTGATCAATATGGAAGATTTTTGATTGAAGTGCAAATCATATCCAGGTTGATAAAGTCTCCAGTGGAACAGTGTGGGAGGAAGTAAAGTAATCTTGAAGAGGAGACGTCTACCTCTTGAGCATCATAATTCTCATGTTTATTGTCACTTTTCCATGCTAAAGGAAAGAACCAGAGAGTAGGATCCTAGACCTTGGTAGGACTGAAAGGTGAGTCTAGCAGTGGTTTATCAGGGTTAATAAGAGACTCAGTTAACTCCAACTCTGAGGTTGTAAATGAATGGACCAAAGTGGTAGAAGAGAACATTATTATAGTAAGAGACCAATACAAATAAAGAACTGACAAAAATTAGTATCAGACAATATACCCACATTTCCTCTTTTCCCAAATCCCTGATAACCCAATCTATTTTTTCCTGTGAGTGTGACTATTCTAGATAACTCATGTAATAGAATCATACAGAATTTGTCTTTCTGTGCCTAGCTGACTTTACTTAGCATAATTTCCTTAAGGTTCATCCACATCATAGCATATGTGAGATTTTTGAGGCTGAATAATAATCCATCATGGGCGTATACCATACTTTGTTTATCCACTCATGCACCAATGGATTCTTGGGTTGCTTCTATCTTGGAGCCCATTGTGAATAATGCTATTATGAACATGGTTGTGCTCAAATATAATTTTAAAATTATTTGTCTTCATAGTTATAAATGATTATTATATCAGAAGTCAACAATACTATAAACCAATAAATCAAACATTATTCTGTTGGCAATAGTCTAGCAAAAGTTTCCATATAAAGTAAAAAGTCAATTTAACAGTCTTTACCAAGTTCAACATGGAATATCATGTACTTGCCAAATATATAATTAGAAGGAACTTTTAGAAAATGAAAATAATGTGCTTCAGCTTTACATACATTATATATGTGAAGTCTCTAAATTTTACTAAATTTGTTGAGTAATTAAAAGTTAGAAGGAGATTTAAAACCAGTGCTTTAAAATTGTTCAATGTAAAAAGAAAATATCTCTCTATTGTTCACTATAACCAAACTCTCTCAAAATAGATGGTCTGTATTAATAAGACAAATCTTGAGATGCATTTCATAGGCTATTTGGACAATAACAGTTGAAGATTTTTTTAAAAAACTGTGTATATTGGATAAGAGAAATGATTTAAACATATTGTTAGTTCTGCAGCTATAACTTAACAGATGGTAAATACTAAGTTTGAAAAACTAAAATGGAATTTCTTATCATCTTAATATACCCTGTGATCTTATTTACCTACTCAATGACTGCCATATTTTTCTGTAATGTAAATTGTTGAAAGTATGGTCGTAAGAGCCAAGATCATGGAAAATACTAATTAATTATAAGAAGAAGAAGTTGAAAAACTGTAACAAATACTAATTTGCTCATAGACTTTAAACAAAAGTATATTAATCTATGTCAAAGTCCTACTAAATCATGTCCACAGAGTCCTGAATGTATAACTCTGACTCTAATGTAAGATGCCTCTAATACCCATGCTAATAATTCTGTTCTTCTAATCTAGAGATTGATGATAGTGTTATATTTGTCTAAGAATAATCAAGTAGCTCAGAAGACAAACCCCCTTCCCAACCCAACTCAGATGTTTAATAGAAAATTATCCAAATGGATTGTGATGTGGCCAAAGAGAATGTTTTAATCTTAACTACTCACAGTCTAGATATTTTAATTTTCATGAATACAGTCCTAAAATGCCAATTATTTTTTGTTGTTTGTACATGGGACAGACAGAAATGGCACAAAAATTAGTTATAGTATTCAAGAAAATAAATGCTAATAATTATAAAGAAGATAACTCAGTGACATAAAGTTGCAAAGAAATTCAGTTTGGTGTAGAAAAATAACATGACTAAATGTATATAGGTTATTCTCATTATTTCTAGTAGGTACATTAGGGAAATATATGGTCAGGATCCTATGAGCCTCTATGATAAAATGTTCATCAACCAATATTCCATTTGCATTACATAAGCTCCTTTGTCTCTGCCCTTGTTGTATAGTCACTCTCATCAGGATTAAAAATCTGTCCACATAACCACTTTCCTGTATAACACTGAATAGGAATTTTAAAAATTCTTCTGCAACATTGTGATCTGCAGAATCTGCCTCATCTGAAAGTTTAACATTGTTCACACCATGTGGACTTTTGTGATGTGTGAGCCAGCCAGCACCAGCTAAGAATGGTCTAACGTGTTCCTGATGACTACAACTTTCATTGTCTTTCATTTTCACAGCAGTGATATCCACTACATGTTAAAATTCTGTTGTCATCTCAAGATCCACAAATGAAGCCACTTTTATATAGCATTATCACACATCATAAGTGTCTCTTTAGTACTTTCTAGAATCTGAGAGTTTTTTTCCCTTTTTCTAGGTATGCAGTATTATTGATTTATTAATGCTAAACTTAACAGCAACCTGGCTCATTCTCTATGAAATTTCACAACACCCATGTTTTTCTCCATAATGCACATGCCAACCTATTTGTCCTCTGGAACATTAGACAGCTCTTCAACATTACAGCAGGGGGCCATTTTAAAAAGTGAAAAGCACCAAGAAAAATGTAAATATGTGCAAACATGGCACTAGGTTCACTTTGAGAAGGACACTTATTTACAGCAGGGAGTTGAAACATGAATACCTATAGAAGCACTGGAATATCCATTGTGGGGTTACAAATAAATTCTCGTGAATAGGAAAACTTACAAATACTAAATCTACAAACAACAAAGATGGACTGCACCTCCTGAAGAAAAATTGCAAGCTTGCCTTTTGGGAGCAAGGCTGACATAATTAAATCAGCATGGCAGGATTCAAAGCAAAGGAGAGAATTTGAAGAAGTAAAGCCTTGCAGAGTGGTTCACTCACCAAGGGATCTGCTTTCTTCAGCAGTTGTTTATTGTAATCATCTTTGAGTTAATTCAACAAGAATTAGGAATTTAAAATCACCTACAAGATCCTAATATCTGGTCAGCAAAATGTCACAGACCAATGTTCCTTTCAACTTCAGTTCTTTGGAAGGGAACTTACCTGATAACAGGGTTATGTTACACTTAGTACAATGTGGTGAAGAAATGTACAACTACAAGGAGAAAGCAAAATAAGTCAGCCCTTTTTGCTTTTAGTTTATTTTTCAGGTAGCATCTTGCTTTTGCCCAGAGCCTGGTCTTGGACTGCAACACTTCTATCTCCACCTCCCAAAGAGCTTGGATTACTAGTGTGAACCACCATACCCAGCTTCTTTGTTGAGATGTGATCTGAACTAACTTGTTGCCCAGGCTGCTGTTTTCCTGATATTCACTTCCCAAATAGCTTGAGCTACAGGGTTGGAGCACAATTTCCTGTGCCCTTATGGATCAAAGAGTAAGTTCCTGGCAGAAAGCTGAATGTCCCCATTTAATATATAAACATATAATATGTAAATGGGGACAATGATACCTCACAACATTGTTTTGGGGATTAAATGTTAAGATATTACAAGTAAAAGGGTTTACTAATTTGCTTGAGAACATTATATAAATTTGTAGTAATTGTTTTACTTAAAAATTAGAACAAAAACAAAAAACCTTTATAACAAGAAATGTTAAATGATTTAAGCAAGACCAATAATAAATCATAGACTTGTAAGTGAATTTGAATTTTCTGCTTTACACTTTTTACTATACAAAGTATAGAGTCTCATCAAAGACTCTCAGTCAGTCCCATGAAAATTTCCAACTCCAGGGTCTGCTTGTTCCCAGGCCAAGGCCACTTTAACTACAGATCCCAGAGTAAGTATAAATCTGAAGAATTCGAGCACCATGGCCCTTGATCCCCCTGACAATAGGAAAAGTTATTCTTTTTCTCCCTATGTAACTCAAACCAGAAATTCAAAGAAATAATGATAACTTATAGGAAGTCTTTTTTTAGATAGGTTTATTATGGTAAAACTGACTTAAATAAACTGCACGTATTTAAAGCATGCAATTTGATAATTTTGACATGTGTATTAACCTGTGAAAGAATCATCACAATCAAGATAATTAATATATCCACCATACACAAACATTTCCTGCATCCTTATAATTCTTCCTTCCAGCCCTATCCAATCCCTCTCCCCATGTTACACTTTCATGCAACCACTGAATTGATCTTATTTGCTCTAAATTAACTTGTATTTTCTAGAGTTATATATGAATGATATGATTGTGTACGATTTTTTTGGTTGGGCATTTAGCACAAGTTATTTTTTTTAATATATACATTGTTTGGGTCATTTCTTCCCTGTGCCCCCACTACCTTCCCCTCCACACCACCCCCCCTTGCTTCCAGGCAGAACCTGTTCTGTCCTATTCTCAAATTTTGTTGATGAGATGACATAAGCAATAATAAGAAAGACAAAGCATTTTTTGCTAGTTGAGATAAGTATAGCTATACAGAGAGATTCCTAGCATTGCTTCCATGCACAAGTGTATTACAACCCAAACTGATTTGTCTCGACCTGACCTTTTCCCTAGTTCCTGATCACCTTCCATATTGACCTCTGTCATTTTAAGGTTACTGTATTAGCTCCTCTGCAGTGGGGACATCAAACACTTTCAAGTTTTGAGTTTCCTACCTATCCTCATTCCTCCAGTATGTGCTCTCCCCTTAGTGTGTGACCCAAGTACAACAAAATTGCAGCATTTGCCCTAGATCTAAAGTCTGCATATGAGAGAGAACATAAGATTTTTGGTCTTCTGAGCCTGGCTAACCTCACTCAGGATGATGTTCTCCAGTTCCATCCATTTGCTTGTGAATGATAAGATTTCATTCTTCTTCATGGCTGAGTAAAACTCCATTGTGTATAAATACCACATTTTCTTAATCCATTTGTCAGTAGTGGGGTATCTTGGCTGTTTCCATCACTTGGCTATTGTGAATAGTGCTGCAATAAACATGGGTGTACAGGTGCTTCTGGAGTGACCTGAGTCACATTCCTTTGGTTATCTCCCTAGGAGTGAGATTACTGGATCATATGGCAGATTTTCAAGAAGCCTCCATATTGTTTTCCAGAGTGGTTGTACTAGCTTGCATACCCACCAGCAGTGTACGAGGGTTCCATTTTTCCAACATCCTCACCAACACCTGTTGTTGGTGGTGTTTTTAATGATACCTATGCTAACAGGGGTGAGGTAGAATCTTAGTGTGGTTTTGATTTGCATTTCCTTTATGGCCAGAGATGGTGAGAATTTTTTCATGTGTTTTTTGGCAACTTGAATTTCTTCTTTGGAAAAGTTCTGTTTAGTTCAGTTGCTCACTTCTTTATTGGTTCATTGATTTTGGTAGAGTTTAGTTTTTTGAGCTCCCTGTATATTCTGGTTATCAGTCCTTTGCCTGATGTATAGCTGGCAAATATTTTCTCCCACTCTGCGGGTGGTCTCATCAGTTTAGAGACCATTTCTTTTGTTGTGTAGAAGCTTTTTAATTTTATGAAGTCCCAATTGTCTATCCATTCTCTTAGTTGCTGATCTGCTGGGGTTCTATTGAGGAAATCCTTGCCTATACCTATTGCTTCCAGAGTATTCCCTGCTCTTTCCTGTACTAACTTCAGAGTTTTGGGTCTGATATTAAGGTCCTTGATCCATTTTGAGTTGATACTAGTACAGGGTGATAGACATGGATCTAGTTTCAGTTTCTTGCAGATGGATAACCACTTTTCCCAGCAACATTTGTTGAAGAGGCTGTCTTTTCTCCATCAAATGTTTTTGGCACCTTTGTCAAAAATAAGGTGGGCATAGCTGTGTGGATTCATATCCAGGTCCTCTATTCTGTTCCACTGGTCTTCATATCTGTTTATGTCCCAGTACCATGCTGTTTTTATTGCTATTGCTTTGTAATATATTTTGAAGTTGGATATTGTGATACCTCCAGCATTGTTCTTTTTGCTGAGTATTGCCCTGGCTATCCGTGGTCTCCTGTGTTTCCAAATGAATTTTCAGGTAGATTTTTCAATCTCTGTGATGAATGTCATTGGGATTTTGATTAGAATTACATTAAACATGTAGATTACTTTTGGTAGTATAGCCATTTTTACTACGTTGATTCTACCAATCCATGAACACAGGAGATCTCTCCACCTTCTGTAGTGTTTCTCAATCTCTTTCTTCAGAGGTTTGTAGTTCTATTTGTAGAGGTCACTCAAATCTTTTATAAAGTTTACTCCTAAGTATTTGACTTTTTTTGAGTCTATTGTAAATGGAATTGTTTCTCAAATTGTTTGTTTGTGTATAGAAAAGCTAATGATTTTTGTAAGTTGATTTTGTATCCTGCCACCTTGCTGTAGCTTTTTATGATGTCTAGGAGTTTTTGGGTAGAATTTTTTTGGGTCTTTAAGATATAGGATCATGTCATCTGCAGATACAGACATTTTGACAGTTTCTTTACCTATTTGTATTCCTTTTATTTCTTCTTCTTGCCTAATTGCTCTGGCTAGGAATTCCAGGACTATGTTGAATAGGAGTGGGGATAGTGGACACCCTTGTCTCATTCTTGATTTTAGAAATGGTTTCAGTTTTTCACCATTAATTTGATGTTGGCTGTAGGTTTGTCGTATATAGCCTTTATAATGTTTAGGTACATTCCTTCTATTCTTAGTTTTCTTAGAGCTTTTATCATGAAGTGGTGTTGAATCCTAACAAAGGTTTTTTTTTCTGCATCTATTCAGATAATCAAGTGGTTTTTGTCTTTGCTTCTATTAATGTGTTGTATTACATTTATAGATTTGCATATGTTGAACCACCCCTGCATCCCTGGGATAAAGGCAACTTGGTTGTGGTGAATGATCTTTCTGATATGTTGTTGGATTCAGTTTACCATTATTTTGTTGAGGATTTAGGCATTGATACTCATTAAGGAGATTGGCCTATAGTTCTCCTTTTTGGAAGTGTCTTTGTCTGGTTTTGGGATGAGTGTAATGCTGCCTTCATAAAATGAGTTAGGCAGTATTCCTTCCCTTTCTATTTCTTGGAAAAGTTTAAGGAGAGTTGGTATTATTTCTCCTTTTGAGGTCTGATATAATTCAACTGAAAATCCATCACATCCCGGACTTTTCGGGGAGACTCTTTATTGCTGCGTCAATTTCATTTTGTGTTATAGATCTATTCACGTGATTAATATCCTCTTGATTCAATTTTGGGTGGTCATAAGTATCTAGAAATTCATCCATTTCTTCAAGATTTTCAAATATATTGGAGTATAGGTTCTCAAAGTAGTCTTTGATGATTCCCTGGATTTCCATGATGTTTGTTGTTATCTCCCCTTTTCCATTTCTGATTTGACTGATTTGGATTTTTTCTCTCCTCGTTTTACTCAGATTTGCCTGGGATCTGTCAATCTTGTTTATTTTTTCAAAGAACCAGCTTTTTGTTTCATTGATTCTTTGTATTTTTTTTGTTTGTATTTCATCAATTTCAGCCCTTATTTTTATTATTTCTCTCCTTCTGCTTGTTTTGAGTTTTGCTTCTTCTTGTTTTTCTGGGAGTTTGAGATGTAGCATTAGTTCATTTAGTTGAGATCTTTCTGTCCTTTTAATATATGCACTCATGGCTATAAACTTTCCTCTTAGGACTGCCTTTGATGTGTCCCATAGGTTCTGGTAAGTTGTGTTTTCATTTTCATTAACTTCCAGGAACTTTTTAATTTCCTCTTTTACTTCATTGATGACCCATTCGTCATTGAGCAGTGTGTTGTTCAGCTTCTAATTGTTTGCATGTTTTTTACTGTTGTTTTTGTGGTTGAGTTCTAGTTTTAATACATTGTGATCAGACAGACTGCATGGGATTACTTCTATTTTCTTATATTCACTGAGGCTTCCTTTGTGCCCTAAGATATGATCAATTTTTGAGAAAGTTCCATAGGCTGCTGAGAAAAATGTATATTGTGCAGAAGTTGGATGAAATATTCTATAGACATCAGGTAGGTCCATTTGATCTATGGTGTGTTTGGATAAACTATCTATTGGTGATGGGGGTATTAATGTCTCCCCTCTACCACTGTGTTGGAGTCTATATATGCTTTTAGGTCCTTCAGAGTATGTTTGAGGAAAATGGGTGCACTGACATTGAGTGCATTATTTCCTTTTGGTGTATTTCCCCTTTTATTAGTGTGGAGTGTCCTTCTTTATCTTGTTAAATCAATGTGAGTTTGAAGTCTACTTTGTCTGAGATAAATATTGCTACTCCTTCCCATTTTCAGGGACCATTTGTTTGGTAAATCTTCTTCCAGCCTTTCACTCTAAGCCTGTGCTTGTTTCTGTCAATGAGATAGGTCTCCTGTAAACAACAGATTTTTGGATCTTCCTTTTTAATCTAGTTTGCCAGTGTCTTTTGATGGTGGAGTTAAGTCCATTAACATTCAATATTAATATTAATAGGTATGTGGTGATTCCTGTCATTTAGTTGTCTTTGTTGTTTAAGGGTTTGATTGTGTGCAGCTGAATCAATGTTACTCTCTGATTCTTTGTCTTTTCTTCTCCTGTGGTTTGGTACTGCTTGTTCTCTCATGGTTTTGTTTGCTTTCATTTTCTGTGTGCAGAATCCCTTGAAGAATCTTCTGTAGTGGTGGCTTGGTGATCATATATTGTTTTAGTTTCTGCTTATTGTGGAAGTCTTTTATTGTTCCATCTATTTTTAATGATAGTTTTGCTGGGTAGAGTATCCTAGGGTTGATGTTATTTTCATTCAGTAACCGGAATACCTCACTTCATGCCCTTCTTGCTTTTAAGGTTTCCATTGAGAAAGCTGCTGTGATTTTGATGGATTTACCTTTGTATGTTATTTGTTTTTTCTCTCTTACAGCCGTCAGTATTCTTTCTCTAGTGTCTGTGCTTGTTGTTTTAATGATAATATGTCATCACCCCCAAGTCTCCACATATCCAATTACATCTCATCCTATTAACTTTAAATTTTTTCTCACTTGACAGTCAAGGCATTACACCTATGGAAAAGCACTTCCATGCATGGAACACCTGCTCACCTGTGTGTGTTCTTTGTGGAAGAATTTAGAGACAAACACAGGCCGGGACCTGACCCTTTACTAACTACAGGTTGAGGGCATGATTGTGCCTTTCTTGAACATGAACGACAACAAGATGGCTGCCTCTCCAATGCATCAAACCAGTCACAGCCATTGATTGACAGGACCCATGAAGAGTATTTGGCTAGACAAACTTAATCCTAGTCATTGGTTTAATTTTGGACTTAAAGGACTAATAGGCATAGGTGGACTCATGCTTTTGGATCTACTTGGTATTATATGGCTAAAAAGACTAAACACTCAAGAAACTAAATACCACAAAAAAGAAAAATTTCTAAATGCTTTTTTCATAAAAAATAAAAAAGGACGAGATGTGGGAAGCCCTCAGGACCCCCAAAGCCTCTTGGAAAAGAGTGGAGTCACTGTAATCTCCCCCTTTTTTATGAGTTCCCCATTGCATCCCCCAACTTACAGTTTGTGACACCTTGGGTTGGGGCTCTACAGCGAAACTTTCCCTCCTTGAATTATACTGCCAAGATGTCCAGAGCAGAATCAAGCCATGGCACCACTTACTGCAGTCCAGCTGCAGCAGGGGCTCCAACTCTGGTCTTGGGTGCTCGGGCAGCAAATAACGACATGAACTTGGGGTTGTGCCGGGCAGCAATGGCGCAGTTTATTTTCTCAAGAGAGTATTTTAGCAGTGCAGAAAAGCAGGAAAGAGTATGTGGCAGTCCCCAGGTCTCCCTAGAGCTCTGTACTGGGATCGGCTGTCAGGTTGCCATGGCTACAAGCCCAAGTGCAGAACATCATGTTCTCAGGACTGGGTCTTCCTGGTCCCACGCAGAGAGAGAACAGGGGAGTTCAGCAACTGTCCTCTTGGACTGTTGCAATCTCTCTTAGGGCTGTTGCACAAAAGCTACACTGACTCCGCTCCTTTCCAAGAGGCTTTGGGGGGTCCTGAGGTTTTCCCACAATGTTGTTGGGTAGTTCTATTTTGGTCCAGTCTGTTTGGTGTCCTAGAGGCTTCCTGTGCCTGAATGGGTATAGCTTTCTCTAGATTTGGGAAATTGTGTTATTATTTTGTTGAATATATTATGAATCCCTTTTGCTTGCACCTCCTCTCCTTCTTCAATCCCCATGATTCTCAGGTTTGGTCTTTTTGATGGAGTTGGTGAGTTCTTGCATATTCCTTTCACAGGCCTTGAGTTGTTTCACTAATAGCTCTTCAGTTTTTCTTTTCATTTCCATTTTATCTTCAAGTCTGAGATTCTGTCTTCTGCTTGTTCTAGTCTGCTGGAGTGGCCTTCCACTGTGCTTTGTATTTCTGTTTCATTCTTTTTTCTGAGATTTTTCATATCATGGGTCACTTCCTCTTTAATCTTGTCTGTTTTCATCTTTATTTCATTTATCTCTCTATTTAGTGTTTTCTGTTTCACTTTGGTGTTTACTTAGGGCTCCTGTGAGTTCACTATTTGTTTCTGTGTCTTCTCATATTCTTTATTTTTGGTGTCTTGGAATTTCTTGAGTGCCTCTTGTACATTTTGGCTCTCTATGTCTAGTAACATCTCCACGAAATTCTCAGTGATCACTTGCAGAATTTCTTTTTTCAGGGTGTTCTTGTGGGCATCGTTGGGTTCCTTGGTATCGTTTATCTCTGTTTTATTGGAATCTGGAACTGGGTATCTGTTTTCTTCATTTCTCTCTGAATCCTGTATTAAATTATTTTGGGGGAGAAAATGGTTTTCATCCCTTTTTCGTCTTCTCATCACTCTACTTGGTACTGTGTAACAATGTTCTTTATAGGCTATGTGGTGGTTTCCATCACCTCTTTTCTTTCCCTTGGTTTAATTTTGTTTTGTGACTGTACTGGGTTTGTAGCTAAATGTGTGTGTGTTATTTCTGTCCCTGGTCTGGGTGTAATTTAGTATTTACTAATTCACAATAGAAAAACTAGCAAAAAAAAAAAAAAGAATAAAACCAACAAACACCCAAAGAAATCAATGTGGAGAGATGAACAAACAAACCCAAACAAACAAGAAACAGAACAAACAGACAAACAAACAAGCAAACAAAAATTCCAGGTTCAGGAAAAGTAGAATTACAGTTTTATTTTATGTTCTGGTGTTACTCCTCCAGCATCCAATCCTGGTGTTGGTATTTAAGCAGAAGCTCTGTTGTCATCTTGCCAAGTGGTTGGGTGGTGGTTTCTTTTTTCTTTTTCTTCTGTCTTTCAGAGGCAGCTGCTTGGTCAGTGGGTGTGGCAGTTTAAGTTTGTATGTTGTCCTCAGGTTCTTCAATCAGCTCTGAAGCCCACCAGTTGTCCTTCTTTGGAGTTGGGTTTTCACTGTGCTTGGTTACTGGGGGCTTGCTTCTTTACCTCGCCCCCTTTCTCTGGGACAAGGTCAGTGATCCATCAGCCAGCCCCTTGCAGTGTGTTTTGATGGTTTGCTGATTATTTTTCAATTTTGCTGTGTTGTTTGACTTTGAATGTTGCTCACTGGCTCAGGAGATGAGCTTTGTGGACCACTACCTACCCTATTTCAGGCAGCAGCTTATCACCTGCCCACTGTCAGCCCTTCTGCCTTTCCAGCCTTTGTTTACTGATAGTTCACATGGAGATCAGTTCCTTGCCCCTACCCCCTCTCCAGTGAGCTTCCAGCAACTCCATCCCTCTTCTGTGTGTTAGTTTTCAGTTCCTTGTTTATTGTTCAGTTTTTGGGTTTCATTTTTTTGGGGGGAGGGGCTTGGTCAGTCTGCCCAGGGGGCTATGCTGGTTTATCCTAGGGGTGGCTGTGGGAATACTGCATGATGCTTGGTGCTCACCTGTTGTTCTGCCAAATGTCTCCTAAGCAGGTTTGGAACCCTCATCTGTCAGCACAACAGCTCTCCTGTTTTCTTGGTGTAACGTGGCATGGAGCTGCTTTCCATGGGCTATGTGTTCAGGGTGTTGAAATTTTGATTCTCCTTGCTGCTTTATTTCTGCCAAGTTTGGCTTCAGTGTCTCTGTGAGGTTTTGGAGTCTTGGAGCTCACACTGTCTACTTCTGTGCCCTAGTCACCATCTTGGATCACCTTAGCACAAGTTTTGAGATTTCTCCTTATCGTTTTTTATTTCAATAGTTTATCTCTGTGAGTTGTTGAGTGTTATTAATTGTGTGGCTGTATCATAATTTTAGTTCACCGACCTGTCAATGGACTTTTGTGTTGTGTCTTGTTTGGAGCTGCTGAAAATATAGTTGTTATGAATGCTGATGTACAAGTTTTATATGGACATTATCAGGAACCAATGCTTCATAAATATTTCACTTTTCTGAATGGTCAGGGTTTTCTTAACAAAGAGGACTGGCACTTGGGTTAAGGGATGATTGAGTAATAACCCTAAAGACAACAACTTCCAAGGAAATACAGTTTTACTTCTTCCTAAGGTCATCAATTACTTCCATGTGAAAGAGTAATGGACCTAGCCACCTTATATCCTCTTCCCAGAGAGGATTTGCTTACATTCTCTATAATTTACAGCAATCTCTTCCTCTCTCTCTTCAAAAGGAGTTATGCTATCCAACCACTCTATATCAACTCTAAGATTCAGAATTTTGGAGTTAATGTCCTGTGGGTGGAAACTTCTTTCTTTGTATAGAAATGGTAGACACATCAGTCCACCAAGTACTAAGACACTAAGATTATCTGTGAGGAAATAGTTAATCTGATCCCTGATCCTGTAAATTTGTATTTCCTATAAAAACACATAAGTAAATATACATATGAAAAACTGACATGCCCTTTCATTTCCTTTGAGTAAATTCATAGGAGGAGTATAGCTAGATCATTAGGTCTAGATAATAGATTTTGTTTAACTTTAAAAAACTTATCCAACTGTTTTATAAAATATGTGTACCATTTACATTCTCACCAGCAGTATATGAAGATGTTCATTCCTTCACATTCTTTCAGTTTTCACATGCAGTGTTCAGTATTATCCTTTACTTCAGCCATTCTGGGAAGTCTATCCTATTGCTAATTGTGGTTTTCATTTGCATTTTCCTAATGATTAATGATGCTGAGTGTGTTTATTTGCTATGTATAAATGTTCTTTATTGATGTGTCTGTTCAATTCTTTGGCCTTGTTCAAAAAAAGCTTTTGAACATAGCTAAGATTATGGGAGCATGTCATCATGTCCAGCTTGTTTGGGGGATGGGGTTTTGTTAAGTTTTTTTCTTTTTGGACAGGGGTGGCCTTGAACCATGATCCTCTCATTTCCACCTCTCATGCAAGTGGGATTAGAGGCATGTGCTACCACATCTGGCACTCAAATTTTTAATTGAGTGTTTTTAATTGAGTTGTAAGGTTTCTGTATATATTTGGTATTACAAAGCCTTTAAAAGATATGTTTTGCAAATTTTTTTACTCAAAACATCTTTTTATGTTCATAACAATGTCTTTTAAATGACAAATTTCTAATTTATATAAAGTCCAATTTATTAACTTTTTCTTTTATAGTTCATGATTTTTGTGTTCTGTTTTAAAATTCTCTGCAAAATCCAAGGTCACTATTTTCTCCCATATTTCCTTCTGCAGTTTTAAAGGTTTACATCTTAAATACAAGTATAGCATCAATTTTGAGTTTTTAAATAAATTGTTTAAGGCCAGATCCAAGCCCACTTTTATTTTTTTGCAAGCAGATATTCAATTTTTCTACACCATTTTCAAAGGTTATCCTTTCTCTATTGGACTCTTTAAAAAATATATTGTCCACACATGTTGGGTCTGTTTCTCAACTCTCTCTTCTCTTCCATTAATCTAGTTATTATTTACTTTTATCCAACATTTCACCATCCAGACAACTGTAGCTTTGTAAGTCTTAAAACCAGGTCATATTAACTTTCTGACTTTCTATTTTTCTTATCGAAGTTGTTTTGCTTGATCTGATCCTTTACATTTCCACATGAATTTTAGAGTCAGCTCATCAAGTAAGAAAAAAGAAAAAAAAAAAGGCTGCTTGGGTTTTGATTAGGATTTCACTAAATCTACATATCAACCTCTGGATAAAAGACTTGATCATATCATCAAGTCTTCTGACTTCACAGCACATTGTATATCTATCTTTATTTAGTTCATTGATTTCTCTCAGCAGTGCAGTGCAATTTTCAGTATCTAGGCTAGCACAACTTTTATTAGGCTATTCATAAGTATTTTGGGTTTCCTTTTCTATTACATTGTGTTCCAATTTCAATGTTGATTACTCATTGCTAGTATGTAGAAATATAACTGATGCTTATATATCAATTACTTATTCTGCAGCCTTGACAAATTCACTCATTTTTCATTAGCTATTTTTTTGGTAACTTTTAGTTCACTTCTTGTAAATTCTGTAGCTTACTAACACCCTTTTCATTTTTCCCCATTTATTTCTCTATAATTTTTGCATAGCTTCTATTGTGGATAGTTTCACTCCATTCAGCTTATTGTCTTCAATGTCTAATCTGTTTATTTGTATCACAGAGTATTAACCAAATAAAATGTTTCTGTTTAGATATTGTAGTTTTCCTCCCAAGAAGTTGAATTTTGGTCATTTCTGTACCATTCACCTTTCTACATAAATGTTTAAAGATAAAGTGTATAGTTAATAACTGTACAACATCCTTGTCTATTAATTCTAACATCTATGCATTTCTATTGATTTTTCTCCACATTATGGGTTGTATTTTCCAGTAGCATCTCATTTTTTGACAATATTTTATTGGACACCAAATATTGTGAATTTTAACTTGTTGGGTACTAGATATTTTTGTGTTTGAATAAATATTCTGGAGGGGTTTTTTTAGTATAGTTAAGTTGCTCGGCAACAGTTTGATCATTTTACATCTTGTTTCCTAAGATTTTTATGATAGGGCAAGAATAATATTTAGTCTAAATCAATTATTTTCCTTTACTGTGTCAAGACTCTTATACTTTATCCATTGCTCTGTGATTTATGAGATTTTTCTAGACTCGCTTGAAGATCTGTCCTTCATCCTCTGGTGATCACTAGGAACTCTTCCTTATAAGGATTTAGTGTGGTCCTTTCCACTGCAATGGGCACTTTTCTTTTATGCTTGTATTGATCAGTATTCTACTGGAAACTCAAGAGGGAACCTAAAGGTGTCTGGTGCTGTCTGTATAGATGTCCTATTTCTGGTACTCTGGGTTGACAACTTTCTGATGCTATAACAAATACCTCAGAAAAATCAACTAAATAAAAAAGGTTTATTTTGGCTTATAGTTTTGGAAGTTCCAGTCTATGATTATTTGGCTCTGTTGCTTTTAGGGCTGTAGCAAAGTAGCATCTTATGGCAGGGCAAAACAGCTCACTTCATGGCTAAGATCTTACAAAGAGGACAAAGGGGAAATGATCTCCTTTGAGGAGATGCTCTCAAGGCCCAAAGACCTCTGACTAGGCCTTATTTCTTTTCTTTTCCCCGTTTTTATTAGGAAGTATTCATTGTGACAATTCCCAATAGTCTTACATTGTACATTGGTTAGATTGCTTGCAGCATTTCCTCCCTCCCTTACACCCTCCCTCAAACCTCACCTGGCCCCACTTAAAGCACTTCCAAAAGTTTCATTGTTCTATTTTGAGTAAGTCCATCAACAATAGTCCCTCACCTTCATCTCCTCCATTCACCCTTCCCCACTCCAACACACAGAGTATCTATTTTACAGTCCTGTCTTTCATTATTAATTCCAAAATCAATGTTCAAAGGGGTTTCTCAAAGTATTCCTGCTGTGAGTAGGAAAAGTGTACTGTGAGTATACTTTACTTTCATTATACTCCTTCCTTCCCACTCCCCATTTTTCAATAACTTTCAATACATATTATATGCTTTACCTGCACAGATACAATGTATTTTGATGCTGCTGACACTCTGTTGTTCTCTTTTCCTTGCCCCCTCCCCTGAGTTCCATAGAGTAGTTCCACTATTACAAATATGTTCTACATATAAGTTTGTATATGACCATGCTTGTTTTTGTGTATGTTTATCTTTTGAATCTCTCTTCCACATATGAGAGGAAACATGCAGCCCTTGTCTTTCTGAACCAGACTTGCATCCATTTGCCTTCAGTTCATATGGTTTCATTCCTCCTTATGGCTGACTAAAACTCTCTCTCTCTCTCTCCCTCTCTCTTTCTCTCTCTCTCTCTCTCTCTCTCTCTCTCTCTCTCTCTCTCTCTCTCCATGTATATAATCCATTCATCAGTTGTAGGGCATCTGGGTTGTTTCCACAGCCTGCTATTGTGAACAATACTGCACTAAACATTGGTGTGCAAGTGTCTCTATTGTATCCTCACTTATGTTCTTTTGGGTATATGCCCAGGAGTAGTATCAGTGGATTATATTAGGTCCCATTTCTTAAAGGTTCGACAATCTCCCAATAGTATCACTCTGAGAAACAGCCTTTATCACGTGAACTATTGAGGGACATTTAAGATCCAAACAATAACATGAAGGAGAGATTCTAAAAGCTCAAGTCTTTGTGGTGTCCGCAGTCAGAAGCCTAGCACACTCCACTTTTGTCTCCTTCTCCCTGAGCCCAGCCTGGAAATTCTATCTAGGCAGCAACTTAGGACAATTACAAGGCACAACTTGTTTGTTTCCAGTATCAAAATGCTTATCATTTCCCAGTTCCTTGAAAAATCATTGTTTCATAGATCATATCCAGATTTTCCTTGTTATTGTTTTAGAAGAGGTAATTTAGTGCTTATCCCTTCTTTGTTACAAACCAGTAACCTACTATGTTCTGTTTTCATCTGGGAAGTTTACATTGTCAGAAGAAATCCTTCCTTATGATTTTATGAGAATTACCAACAATTCCAGATATATATATCTTCAAAGATTCAGATTCAGAAAAGCAGATTTCTTGGCTGCTAGGTAAAGATTCATAAGTTGGTCTTGGGTAGGCATGCTTCAGGTTCATGCACTGAAACAATCACTACAGCTTGGAGAATTTTGTTTTGTACCTGGGACAGCTTGAATCTCTGTTACCCAATGACCAGGGAGCACTCAACTGCACATTATGTGGGCTGAGAGTCAGGTAAAAATGCTTTCCTGATAGTGAAGAGGTCTGGCAAAGAGGAACCAATGTGGATTGTAATATACATGTGCATGGAAACAATGTTAAGAATTTCTTTGTATAGTTATCTTTACCTCAAAATAGCAAAAATGCTAAGTCTTTCTTATCTCTTATTTTTCTCTTCAACAAAATCAGAGAACAAGAGAGCAGAACAGGTTTTGCCTAGAGGCATGGGGACAGGAGTAGGGAAGGTGGCCAAAACAGTGTATACACATGTAGGTAAATATAAAAACAATAAAAGAAGAGAAAAAATGGAAATAGAGGGGAACAAAAAGAAATGCATTCCTGAAAACTAATCAGGGTACCAATGTAAGAAGGGCAAATAGATGCTCACATGGAAAAAATTAAAACAAAACACAACCAGAAAATGGTCCTTGCTCTATGCTTATTGTGGGAGTTATGTGAAAATAAAAGAAGCCTTCATTAGCCATTCAATAAAAAAGTTGGAAGACATTTTTATTTTGCTGTTTGTTTTGCTTTTGTATCACTTAAAAAGTTATGACTTCATAGTAATTCAACTCAGCTAAGTTAATCCTGCAGTTCCAATATTATAAATACTCTCGGTCCAATATCATAAATGAACTAATCTCTTATTAATAAAATGTTCTCAGTATAGAAAAAAATAATAATGAAAGTAATAAGAAGACTTTGCTTTATCTTTGTTCAGTGCCAAATGTTTGCATCATTTTTCAAATTATTTGACTTCTCAAGATGTCTGCTGTCAATTCTATGAGAGAAAGACTTTCATGGTTTATTTTATATTAAAGATTAGAAATATGCAAATGCAGACCCATTGTTAGTAAGGATTTTAAAATTTTATCTTGATCTAAATTAAACAAGGTTGCCGACTCTTTATTGATCAACAATTTTCACACTGCATCTTGTGAGTAGAGAAGATGAAGTGAAAATGTGCATTTTCCCCTCATTTATATTTGAAAATGACTGTGGGTAGATACATGTAGCCTAGGAAAGGCAACAACATTTTATCCAAAGTACATGTTACTGAGTTTTTGAATTACCTTGTGCACATTTTCTGGAAATTCCTTAAAAGTAGAATCACCATTAAAAATAACACTGAAGTGTGTTATTTAATACATTTTTCTTTTTTTTATTTTATTATTCATATGTGCATACAAGGCTTGGGTCATTTCTCCCCCCTGCCCCCACCCCCTCCCTTACCACCCACTCTGCCCCTCCCTCTCCCCTCTACCCCCTTAATACCCAGCAGAAACTATTTTGCCCTTATTTCTAATTTTGTTGTAGAGAGAGTATAAGCCATAAAAGGAAGGAACAAGGGTTTTTGCTGGTTGAGATAAGGATAGCTATACAGGGCATTGACTCACATTAATTTCCTATGCATGTGTGTTACTTTCTAGGTTAATTCTTTTTGATCTCACCTTTTCTGTAGTTCCTGGTCCCCTTTTCCTATTGGCCTCAGTTGCTTGTAAGGTATCTGCTTTAGTTTCTCTGCATTAAGGGCAACAAATGCTATCTAGTTTTTTAGGTGTCTTACCTATCCTCACCCCTCCCTTGTGTGCTCTTGCTTTTATCATGTGCTCATAGTCCAATCCCCTTGTTGTGTTTGCCCTTGATCTAATGTCCACATATGAGGGAGAACATACGATTTTTGGTCTTTTGGGCCAGGCTAACCTCACTCAGAATGATATTCTCCAATTCCATCCATTTACCAGCAAATGATAACATTTCGTTCTTCTTCATGGCTGCATAAAATTCCATTGTGTATAGATACCACATTTTCTTAATCCATTCGTCAGTGGTGAGGCATCTTGGCTGTTTCCATAACTTGGCTATTGTGAATAGTGCCGCAATAAACATGGGTGTGCAGGTGCCTCTGGAGTAACCTGTGTCACAGTCTTTTGGGTATATCCCCAAGAGTGATATTGCTGGATCAAATGAGTGAGTAGCAACTAATCATACAGCTTATGTTAGAATCCTTTCCACCTTCCAACTCCACCTGTTCAAAGTGGCATGAAATTTATTGAAAGTATTGGACTAAGAGTTCTTTAAATCAAAATTTTGTGGCATGAATAAAGTTATATCTGCTTAGCCTTCAGAACAATGGAATGCCTACCAGGAAGTGCTAGCTAGGGGTTACCCCATTGGATGCATTTAATTTACACCTGGCTTCTTTCTCCTTAAAAACCACCCATAATTGCAAACAGGTAGAATCATCCAAAGTTTGAATGCCTTCTTTTTGCATGCGTCAGTGTATTCACTTCAGATATGCTTAAGCTTTCCATTTGCTCTCTATTATTTTCCTGAAATGGTGGTTCTATAAGGAAAATGATACAGCAACTCATCAAGTTAAATTGAGTAATCCTTTTCATCCTGAAGACTACATCAGTGCAATCTATCGGATTTTATCATTCTTTTCTCATCCTGATTGGATAGTGTTGATCTGCCTTTACTTACATTTTATACTGCTCAAAACTCCTTTCAACATTCTAGGAGAGTCCTTAATTTTAAACTGTCTCTACCTAAATATGTGGAAACAGTCAATCAGAATGAAAGTAAGTGAAACAATTAGCATTTATTTTTCATTTATTTTAGATACCTACAAAATATGATTTTATTTTCCAAGATTTATTTTACAAACTTTCCTTAGTTATGTTATATCACCTGTGTTAAAGGACTAGTTGCTATTCAGAAACTAACTTATAGCTTCAAAATTACAGCATATTAATTTGTGACACAAACTCATCACCTAGCATACTTTAAAATGGTAGGTCATTAAAATATTGATAGGTGATTATTAAATAAATCCACTTAAAATTATTCATTAAGTATTCAGGGTTGGCATCAGAGACCCAAGCCTTCAGTGGGTTAAATCTTGAATTTTGTTAAAAAGTGGTTATAGATTTGACCAGAAATTTTATTTATTGTCCAAGTGAAAACACAAAGACCATATGGATGCTGTTTCAGTGAAAAAAAGAAAGATAATTATCAAGGGGTAAAATCTATTTCTAGAGAAGCCTTCTCAAAGCAGGAGTTTGGTGGCAATAGTTAGGCTTAATTCATTTGTTTCCTGTCTCTCAGGAATGACCATATCTGTCATGTAATCTAAGCTACCAGCCATGCAAAGAAATAGAAAAATGATGGCCATTATGAAAAGAAAATCAATGCATCAAAATCAATCCAGAACTGACATAAATGTTAAAATTTATAAACAATAACTTTAACACAGTCATTAAAGCTATTCCAATGATAAAGAAACTATGGAGTTGGAATTGTAAATAGAGACATGGAAGATACAAAACACACACATATGTGCAACATACATACACATACACACACCCACACACACACAAATCAGACCCTAAAGTAAGGTACAAAATGAAGAATGCATCAGACGAGTTAAACTTCACAAAGAAAAGTCTTGCAAATTTGTAGAAATGACAGTAGAAACCATACAAAATAGAGAGAAAAAGAACCTGCCTAGAAATAGATGAAGAGAGAATTTGTGACCTGTGGTACATTTTTAAATGACATAATGTGTGTGTTATTAGTGTCCAAAAGTGAAGAGAGAGGAGAAAGGGAAAGAATTATTTTTTCTTTTTTTTATTACTATTTTATTATTGTCCTGAGGGTACATTGTGACATTTACAAAAGTGCTTACAATATATTATAGTTGAAATCATCCCCTCAATCATTCTCCTTAGCAAAAATTATTTAAAGAAATGTTTGTTGAAAATATCCAAGCTTGATGAAATGTATAAACTCACACATCTAGACTCTCAGCCAACTCCAAGTATATAAGAAGCAAAGAAAACCACAGCAATTCATGTCAAAGTACTCTAAAATGTGACAGAAAAATTTGTATCCACAGAAAAACATTCAGGGAAAAATTTGTTATATACAGTATCAAAAGATATAAATGACAGCATATTTCTCCTAAAAATTATACAAGTAAGAAGGCAGTAGAGCTCTATCATCAAAAGAAAAAATACAATAAACCAAGAATTCTGCACCCAGCAAAAAAAATGTGTGTAGTTTATAATGTGCAGATATAAATGGGATGATTAAGAATAACATAAATTTGGGAAAGTATAAATGGAAATTAAAATGTACTTCTACTAAAGTTATATAATATCTCTTAAAGAAAGACTATGATAAGTAATGTCATATTCTACAGCTCTAAAATAAAAGAATTATAGCTACTGAGTAAAGAAGTTAAAAATTAAATCACAAAGAAATTCTGACTTCATACAAAGAAAGTCTTCTTCAATCAAAGAAAAGAACAAACCTGAGAGCTTCACTATTAAATTATACCAAACATTTAAAGAACAAATACCAGTTTTCTCAAACTTCTAAAAAATTGAATTGGGAAGTCTTCCAAACTCACTTTATAAGGCAGCATTACCCTGATATCAAAGCCATGCAGAAACATTACAAAAAAAGAAAATTACAGGCCAATATCCCTGTTGAATATAAAAAAAAAATTCCTTAACAAAATTCTACCATAACAGAACTTTTCCAGGATGATTCACTATGACCAAATAAAATTCATCCAGGGATGCAAGGACGAATGGTTTACCACATGCAAACCTATAAATGTGATGCACCACATTGACAAAATGAGGAACAAAAACTACTACATGATCATCTCGTAGATGGAGGAAAGGAATATGGCAACATTCAATATTCTTTCATGATAAAACTTCTCAATGAATTAATTATAGAAGCAATGGATTTTAACACAAAGAAAGCCATACCTGACAAAGCCATAGTTACCATAAAACTCAATGGTGAAAAGTTGAAAGCTTTTCCTCTAAAATCAGGGACAAGACTATGATACCCACTCTTATCACTTCTATTCAAAATAGTACTGGAAGTTCTAGCAGAACAATTAGGTGAGAAAGATAAATAAGATGCATCCAAGTTGGAAAGAAAAAGTTTACTTTGTTACTGTAAAATCCTAAAATCTTTTCTAAAAAACTGTTAAAACCAATAAATGAATTTGGTAAAGTTGTAGGACAAAAAATGGATACAAAAATTCATAGCATTTCTATGTACTAATGATAAACTATCCAAGAAAAAGTAATTCCCTTTATAATAGATGCAAGAAATACTTGGTTAAATATAATAAAGTTAACCAAAGAGGTAAAAGATCTCTACACTGAAAATTATAAAACATGGCTGAAAGAAATGGAAGAAAACACAAATAAATAGAAAGATATCCTCATCCCTTGGAAAAATTAGTATTGCTAAAATGTTCATATTGACCAAAGGAATCTATTGATTCAAAGTAATCCTTATCAAAATAACAATGACATTGTTTACAGGGCTAGAAAACACAATCCTAAAATTCAGATGGAACCACTGAATAGTCAAAGTAATCTTGAGCAAAAAGAACAAATCTGGAGATATCACATTACCTGACTTAAAATACATAGCCAAATATGACCAAAAAAATGGTTTTAGGAAAACTGGATATCCACATGCTGAAGAATGAGATTAGACCCTTATCTTAATAAATTAGATCCTCATTTCTATACAAAAGTCCATTCAAAGTAGAATAAAGATATATACAGATGCAAAACTATGAAATTCTTAGACAAAAACAGGGGGGAAGCTCTCTGACATTTGTCCAGGCAATGATTTTTTGGATATGACCTCAAAAGCACAGGCAACAGAGGCAAAAATAGGCAAATGGGATTACCTCAAAATAAAAAGTTTCTGCACAGCAAATGAAATAATCAATAAATTAAAGTGACAACCAACATAATAGGAAAATATATTTCTTAACCATACATCACAAAGAAACTCAAACAATTCAATAACAAGAAAATAAATAATACCCAATACAAAGAAACAAATAACCCAATTAAAATAGACAGGCTTGAATAGACAGTTCTCATGTCTAAACAATGACAATCAACAGATAAATGAAAAAGTTCTGAACATCACAAAGCATCAGAAAAATGCAAGTCAAAACCACAATGAGATATCACCTCAGTCCTATTTTAATGCCTACTACCAAAAAGACAAAAGATGCCAAGTATTGGTGAAGATGTAGAGAAAGGGAGCATCTGCATACTGCTGATGGGAACATAAATTAATGTAGCCATTAAGGAAAAGAGAATTCATCAAAGAAATAAAAACCAAAGCCATCATATGATCCAGAAATTCCACTACTGAGTATAAAAAGGGAGTGAAGTCAGTATGTCATAGAAATATCATATAGTTCCCTTATTTATTACAATGCTATTCACAATAGCCAAGAAATAGAATCAACCTAAGGGTTTACCAATGGCTGAATGGATTAAGAAATGAAGTATATATTACACAATGGAATGCTATTCAACCAACAAAGAAAATATTGTACTTTGTATCAAAATGAATGAGGCTTGTGAATTTCATTGTGTTAATTGAAATAAGTCAACACAGAAATATAAATACTGCATAATTTCAGTGATATACGGAATTTTAAAAAGTTAATCTCATGAAAGTAGAGAATAGAAGGGTAATGACCAGAGGCTGGGGAAATTGGAAGGTTGGTAGACTGGGGCACTGTTAGAAAAAGAATATAAAATTATAGTTAGAAAGAAGAAATCAAAAACATGGGGACTATAGCTAGTGATGATATATTGCATTCTTAAAAAACATTAGGAATGAATATTGTGTTCTTACCATAAAAATGTTAATGATGTAAGATAATGTGTCTGCTAACTAGCTAGATTAAACCATTCTTATATTTGTATGAGATTACATTATATTATTATTCAATCATTATATTACATATAAATATATATTTCAAAGTATCAGGTTGTACATGATAAATTCATATAACTTTATTCACAAATTTAAAAAGGAAAAATTAAGAAAGGATAGATACATGAATAAATGTTAAAAAATTAATAAAACAGAGCTGATGGAGTGGGTCAAGAGGTAGAGCACCTTGCCTAGCAAGTAAGACCCTGAGTTCAAATCCCAGTACCACAAAGAAAAAATAGAATAAAAGATATCGTATGCTAATATTAAGTATAAAGATCTGGGTGGATATATTAACACTAGACAGCCAATTTCAGAGCAAAGAATGTTACCTATGATAAATAACATTATGTCATAACAATAATGGAATCAATTCCTTAAGAGGACGTAACAACTCTAAACATTTAACATTTATGTACCTAATAACAATATTTAAAATAATAACCAAAAACTAATAGAAGTACAAGAAAGAATTGACAAATCCACAATTATCGCCAGTTTTTAAAACCCCTTTCTCAAAAACTGAAAAAATGAGCAGAGAGAGATAAAGCTATAGAAGACATAAACAACACTATTAATCAATGCCATCTAATTGCCATTTATTGAATACTCCACCTAACAATAGCTGATTACAAATACTTCCATGTGCACACAAAGTATTAAAAAAGATAGACCTTAGAGCTGGAGACATGGCTCAATTTGTAGAGTGCCTGCCTCACAAGTGTGAATCCCTAAGTTCAAATCCCAGTAATAAATAAAGAAATCAGCAATAAAATAAAAGATATTGTTTTTGTTAGGCAAACACTCTACCACTTGAACTATACCCTCAACCCTTTGTTTTTATTTTGTTTTTGAGATGGGATCACTCTAACTTTACCTGAAACTATTACCAAAATTTTACCAAATAAAATCCAACCTATAAAATTGTATACCACATCTTGTTCAAATGAAATATAACCCAAAAATCAATCAATATGGTTCATTATGTTAGAAAAAATAAAAAAGTCATAAGACATCACTATCAATACAGAAAAATATTTTGGAAAAACTGAATTTGAAAAATGATAACATCAAAAACATAAAATAATTATGAATGAATCTAACAAAAAATGTGTAAGGCCTACTCATTAAAAATTAAAACACAGTGCTCAGAAGGGAAAAAAAGACCAAAATACATGAAGTGATGAAATTTAGTGGGTCATAATACCCAATATTATTAACTTGTGAATTCTATATTAATTGGCATATAGATTCAATGTCACCCAAGTTAAAATCTTAGTAGTCTTGTTTTAGCAATTCCAAGGTGCATTCTACATTCTAAAATAATGCAGAAGTATGAAGAACGTAGAAAAAGAAAAACCACGTAAAGAAAATCAAAGTTGCCGGACTAACATTACTTAATAAGGCTGACTATAAAACCGTAATAATCAAAACAGTGTGATTTGATGGGAAAAGAGAGAAACTGATTAATGAAACAGATGGGAGGGGAAGAGTAAATGAAGAGGGTAAAGGAGGGTGAATATGGTTGAGGTACTTTCTATACATGTATGAATATAGAACATTGAATCTTGTCAATGTCATTTTAAGGAATAGGGTGGGGGAGGAGAATAATGAAGGAGATGAACCAAACCAGGATACAATGATGTATATATATAGGAAATGTCACAACAAAGCCTCCTATATAACTATCGTATACTAATAAAAACTTTTTTTAAAAAGTCCAGAAATCGGATAAAATATATCATAAAACACCTGATTTTTGACAATGATTCAAAGACAAGTCATTGGAGAAATGATAGGCTTTCAACAAACAATGCCAAAACAACTGAATTTCCATATGCAAAGAAACCAAGCTTTTATCTACGTGTTGCAGCATACACAGGCAGGAGCTTAAGATGGATCATAGACCTAAATGTAATACATTAAATTCTAAGTTTCTAGAATAAAATGTCAGAGCTATCTTTATCTTTTATGTGAATAAACTTTATTTTTGGACAAATTATTTTAGGTTAGGTTTGCTGTCTATTGAAATAAACAACAACAACAAAAAAAAAACGATATATAAAGTGTCTTTATCTTATCCTCCAAGGTAAATTCTCAGTCATTCAAAATTACCAAGTTGAGACTTGACATAATAAGATACAACAAATATCACAAGGACTCCAAAACTTGCCTTTGTTGCATACAATTTTATCCCTGGCAACTACAAGCTACAATGACAGTGGCTGCATTTTACCCCTTTTCTATGAACTTCACACCACCTCTAATGTCTTTGACCCAACTAGGTCTGTACAGAGATGACAAGTGTAGCAAGTAAAGATATGAATACTGCATGGGCCATACTTAGACAAGAGCATTATTTGTTATTGATCTGAAATTCAAATGTAACTGGAAACTGTAATTTTTCTGGCAACCACAGGTGAAATAAACAATCAGGGATTTTTCTCTTTGACAGTTCATGTCCTGGAAACATTTTAGTTACCAAACAGAAATCACTTTAGATATTTCAAAACAAATGGAATTGAGTAAGGAAAATTTTATGCTTAAAAGTATGTTGAAAGGGGGGAAAATAAGGACCAGGGAAGGCTCCTTCAGGCTCTCAAGTTTAGCACTAGATTTTAGGGAAAATTGCTCAGGTCAGGAACTTTAGAAAGCCACAGATACCTACTAAACCAAGGACATACTTCACAGGGAAGACCTCAAGAGAGCCCAAAATGGAAACTGATGCAAATTTTTCATCATCCCATATTTCCTCTAGAAATACAAATATGTGAATGTTCACATCAGCTTTACTTATAAGATTCCAAAACTGGTGACAATACAAATATTTATTAGATAATAAAGTACAGCATAGTTGTCTAATGGACTGCTCTACATCCAACCATATGGAGCCATCTGAGTGGATGTTTCAAATAGTACCCTGAGTAAAAGATGTCAGGCACAAAAGTGTGCCTATGTGTGTGTGTGTGTGTATACGAACTGATTTGAACTTAAAAATATATATACAAATAGCTAAGATATTAAAAGTTAAAATTGTGGCTACCTTTGAGGTTGGATAGTGGGTATGATTGACAAGTAACATGAAGAAACCTTGATTGCTAAAAATATTCTGTGCCTTTATCAGGATGTTGGTTGCATATGCAAATATTTGTCAGCTGTGGACTTAATATTCATGCACTTTACAAAATATGTGCTAAGTCTCAATAGAGAAGTTTTAAAAGTCATGTTTTCTGAAGTCCACACAGCTGTTTACCACTAGTGGAGGGAGAACAATATTCTCTACTTTCCTTCTGACTTTCCATTTTTTCAAGTACCTCTCATATGTTCTTTCTCATATGCAGACATTAGATCAGGGTAAACACAACAAGGGGATTGAACTTTGATCACAAGATAAAAGCGAGAGTACATAAGGGAGAGATGAGGATAGGTAAGACACCTAAAAAATTAGCTAGCATTTGTTGCCCTCAACGCAGAGAAACTAAAGCAGATACCTTCAAAGCAACTGAGACCAATAGGAAAAGGGGACCAGGAACTAGAGAAAAGGTTAGATCAAAAAGAAAATTAACCTAGAAGGTAACACACACGCACAGGAAATCAATGCGAGTCAACTCCTTGTATAGCTATCCTTATCTCAACCAGCAAAAATCCTTGTTCCTTCCTATTATTGCTTATACTCTCTCTTCAACAAAATTACAGATAAGGGCAAAATAGTTTCTGCCGGGTATTGACGGGGTGGGGAGGAGAAGGAGGGGGTGGAGTGGGTGGTAAGGGAGGGGGGTGGGGACATGGGGGAGAAATGACCCAAGCATTGTATGCACATATGAATAATAAAAAAAAAATAATAATAATAAAAAAGAAACCTAGAACCATCCTAGCCAGGAGCTCTAGGGAATTCAGTTCTTAGGATCCTACCCCCAGTGTGAAACAAAGTAGGAACAAATACTGAGAATCTTTCACAATGTTGTCTTTTGGAGAGCTAACAAGAAGCTAAGAGTAAAGTGTTCTAGAATGTAACACTATCTGTATTAATCTTTCTTAATAAACCTCTTTCCTCCTCCTTTTTAAGTTTTTGGTAGGTTTTGTTGTGCTACTTTCATACCTATATTTAATGTACTTCTATAATACTCAGCCCTATCACTTTCTCCTTCTCCCCTCTGCCCACCCATTGGGCTCCCCCCCCAAATAATCTCCCTTTTACATTTACATCATGTTATTATTTTTATTGGTCTAGATTCTGCATATGAGTGAAAACATGCAATATTTGTCTTTCTGAGCTTGGCTTATCTCACTTAACATGATGTTCTCAAGTTCCATCCATTTTCCTGAAAATGGCATAATTTCATTCTTCTTTATAGCTAAATAATGTAATACTCCATTATATATTTCTTTAATATAGATATAAATATATATCATATTTTCTTATCCAATAATTTGTTGTTGTGCACTTAGTCTGGTTCCATATCTTGACTATTGTAAACATGGGTGTTCAAGCATCTGTCTTTTATATTAATTTACATTCCTTTGGATATATGCCCAAGAGTGGTGTAGAAGGATCATATGGTAGTTCTATTTGTAGTCTCTTAAGGAACCTCCATACTGATTTCCATAATGACTGGAATAATTTACATTCCCACCAACAGTGTATGAGGATTCCTTTTTCTCCCACATCTTCACCAACATTTGTCCTTTGTTTTCTTGATGATAGCCATTCTGACTGGAGTGAGATAGAATGTCAGTGTCATTTGATTTGCATCTTATTCATGACTAAAGATGTTGATCATTTTGTCACGTATTTATTAGCCACTTGTACTTCTGAGAACTGTTCAATTCATTTGCCAATTTATTAACTGGGTTATTTGTTCTTTTGGTGTTTAATTTCTTGCATTCTTACATTTTGAATATTAATCCTCTGTCTGACAAATAGCTTTAAAAGATTTTCTCCTATTATATGGATTGTCTCTTGATTCTGGAAATTGTTTCCTTTGCAGAACTTTTTAAATCTGATACAATCCCATGTATCAATTCTTGCTCTTATATCCTGAATAATGAAAGTCTTATTTAGAAAGTAATTGTCCATGCTGATATCTTCAAGTGTTTCCTCAGTGTTTTCCTATAGTAGTTTCAAAGTTGCAGATCTGACAATAAGATCTTTGATCTACTTTTAATGGATCTTCGCACAGGGTGAGAGATAGGGATCTACCTTCAGTCTTCTACATGTGGTTAACAAGTTTTCCCAACCATTAGTCAAAGGAGAATGTCTTTTCTCCAATGTATGTTCTTGGCTCTTCTGTTAAAAAAATCAGATGGCATGGCTGTGTAGATTTATTTCTGGATCTTCGATTCCACTACTGTGTGTGTGTGTGTGTGTGTGTGTGTGCGTGCGCGCGCGTGTGTGTTAACTAGGATAGTAATAATAGGGAAATATTAAAACACATGATTAGATACTTATTGGGATATTAAAATTATAAATCCCTACACATTTACACCATTAAAATTTAAATATTCTTATAGCTGGAAGAACAGAAATTTTTTTAATTCATTTATTCACATGTGCATACATTATTTGGGTCATTTCTCCCCCCTGCCCCCCGCCCTCACCCTGTGTCCGTCTCTTCCCCTAGCTTCCAGGCAGATCCCGTTCTGCCCTTATCTCCAATTTTGTTGAAGAGAAAACATAAGCATAATAAGAAAGACAAAACATTTTTGCTAGTTGGGTTAAGAATAGCTATACAGAGAGATTCCTAGCATTGCTTCCATGTACAAATGTGTTACAACCCAAGTTGATTCATCTCTAACTGATCTTTACACTGGTTCCGGATCCCCTTCTCTTGTTGACCTCTGTTGCTTTCAGATTTCTGTATTAGTTCCTCTGGAGTGGGGACATCAAACTCATTCATGTTTTGGGTTTACTACCTATCCCCATACCTCCCGTGTGTGCTCTCCTCTTGTCATGTGACCCAAGTCCAACCACATTGCTGTATTTGCCCTAGATCTAAAGTCCCCATATGAGGAAGAACATATGATCTTTGGTCTTCTGAGAAGAACAGCAATCTTAAACAGTATTTTATTAGAACATAGATAGTACAAGCTTTGGTCTCTAAAATAAGTTTTATTTAAATAAGGAAAATAAAATTTAAAAACATACTTCAATAACTTTCTTATACAAAATATAAAAGACATATACCATATTCATATTTTATATTTGTTGTTTTATTTGCTTTGCTCACAAATAAAATAAAACAAAAGAAAATTGTACCTTGTGTAGTTTTAAGATTATCAGTCAAGTTTTATGACTATTTTTTAATTAGCACATTTTACTACAGAGAAAACTATTTTGCATGTTATAAAATGCACTGGCATTAACATTGAATTTTCAGGTTTTTTTTGCAAATTAAAAGATATGTAATTACATATGCTACAAACAATAGTTTAAGGTTTTATCGCCCCACATTACAACCGTAAAATATATTCCACTACAGAGAATCCTAAGTGTTGTAAGACTTACAAAGTACATACAGTGAAAATATCTTTGTAAAGATCTATAGCCTACTTCTCTACTAATTTTCATCTTTAATACTGTTCCTAATGCTAAGATTTTTCATGTGTTCTCTCCCATCTTCCTCTTATTGATGTAGACAATATCATGAAATCAGGAAAACCCATCTATGTATTTTTCATTAGTCTTCAGTTGGTATAAATTTGGCATATTTTCTTTTGAGGAGGAACATAGAACTACCCACATGATAAAGACACTTTGCTTCATTCCACCCATCATCTTGCTTTTTCCCACTTCCACTGAGTGTGGACACCCTAGGTTCATTTAGATGTATTGTCCTCACATGTCCTAGGATGGTCCTAAAGAGAAGGGGAAAAACACAGTCTCTCTAAAGTATTCTCCCTCCCTTCCTAATAGCACATTTTATAATTGTAAGTACACTAACCATTTCCTTCTCATTTATGGTACACCACTATATTGCAAGTGGTAAGCAGTAACTTCTCACAATGATAGTTGGAGCAGGACTACTGAGGGGAAAGGCAACTTGAAAACTGCACGCACTGTTGTTGAGGGCCTCGCTCCTCATTCCCTCTTAAAAAACATTATTATTCCATTATCTCAATATTGTAGTCATTTGACATTTTTGCATGCATCCTTAAAGATTTGTCAAAGTTTGATGAGAACATTTTCAAATATCTTCTAGAATTCAGCACTGTGACTCTTAGTGCTCTTCATTATACCTGTAACTTTTCTGAACAAGTTTTATTTCTTCATTCCTCTTTGGACTTCAGTATGCTATTTGGCATTTTCCCTAATTCTATTCCTTTGAGATTTCTAAAGTCATTTTTAAAATACTCTTCAATACTTCTTCTCCTCACACTCACCTAAACTCGATCATAATTCTCTTAAATCATTTGATACGCTTTTCCTGAATATCGTTCAGGAGATGTTTCACCTGCATGTGTTTTCCCTTTTCTCCCCACAGTAACTACGTGTTGTTGTTCTTTATTCTTAATTACTTATTTTAATTTCTACTTTCACCTTTTTTAACCATTCTTACAAGATGCTCCATGATACAGTGAAAAAACATACATAGGCAAGAAATCTATAGTTAATCTCGGGGCATTAATTCTCCCTTTAAGCAAAACCTCTGCCCTTTTATAGGCCTCACTTTCCTCATCTGTGAGAAGGTGGCTCAGATGCTTTGTGAGATACTTCTAGTGCTAGAAATTCTATAATTCTAAGACCAGTAACTCTTGTCCTATCTATCTATCTAACTATCTATCTATCTATCTATTATCTATCTATCCATCAATTACCAATCTATCAATCATCTATTTCCCTGTTGCTTTCAATCTGTTTCTCATACTAAAGAAGACACAAACATTTCTTATCCTAGTTCCCAGTTCTAAATTCTTCAATATTATGTTACTTATTTTGTTTATTATTACATTAACCAACACTTTATTCATTAACAATTTCTTTCTTATTTTTGGTCCGAACTCAAGAGAAATCAGATTGCACAATTTGTAAATATCTTCCTCTGTAAGTTTTGAAAAGTACATTCATTCAGTGACTCTATTCATGAGCACACACACAGGTACACGCACACAGGTACACAAACACAAACACAAACAAATACACATATGTATAATTTGCTGCCTTTGGAATTGTACTAGTGTAAGTTCAAACTCAAGCTGTTTACTTATGGGCAAGTCACTTCCTTGTCTAGCCTTAGTTTTCTCAAATGTGAAAAGAAGGTAATATTCATACTTCAGACCTCTGTTTTGATGATTACATGGGATAATTAATGCGTGGAATTCGGTACAGTGCAGGCACAAAGTAAGTCTTCAATAACTGTTGATCTTTCTCCTCCTTATTATCATTTGAAGTGGAATAGAGTTTCTTTAAGCAAATCAGCTTCCTTGGTCCTTCACAAAGGGCGCCAAAACTGTGACTTGGTGGAAAGGTAGGTTCTCACAAATCCCTCAATCTATTTTTAATAACCCTTACAGTAGTGCTTTATTTGAAGATTTTCTGGCAATGATGAAAGGATTTGTTGGCAATGACTGAATCTACACTCTATAAGGAAAACTACATAAAGTTTATTATATGGTGTGAATGTCAGCTCCTGTTCATCTCCTCTTCAGGAAGAACTGATTTATCCTTTGCCAGTGCAATCAAGGTGATGCTGTTTGTTTTGGTCCTGCATGGACATACTTCTAGATTTTGTCTCATACAGATTTCTATTTCTTTATCCAGACAGGAACCCTTTTGTCTCCCTACCACCCAAGCAATGAGCCTCCCTACCTCTCACCCTTCTTCTTTTTTTTTTTATTAATTTATTCACATGTGCATACATGGTTTGGGTCATTTCTCCCTCCTGCCCTCACCCTCACTCTCTTCCCCTCTCCCCCCTCCTTTCCAGACAGAACCTGTTCTGTGCTTTTCTCCAGTTCCATTGAAGAGTAGAAATAAGCAATAATTGGAAAGACATAGCATTTTTGCTACTTGAGATAAGGACAGCTATACAGAGAGATTCCTAACATTGCTTTCATGTACAAATGTGTTACAAACCAGGTTGATTCATCTCTAACTCATCTTTATACTGGTTCCTGATCCCCTTCTTGTGTTGACCTCTGTCTCTTTAAGGTTTCTGTATTAATTCCTCTGGAGTGGGGACATAAAATGCTTTCATGTTTTGGGTTTTCTATCTAACCCCCTCACCCTTATTCTTTACTTTCCCCTCTGCTATAGTGGAAGACAAGCCTGCCAATACTGGTGCTTCTGGATTCTATTGCCACTCATTTACCTTCTCTGGAGCTTTTGTTCTGTAGTCATACCTATCATTCTTGTATTATTGATTCCTATCATGTCATGCAGTCTGTCATTGACATGTTCTAGGGTTAACTTGCTTTAAAATGTAACTCTTCCCCCACAATAAGTTGCCCTGTGCTTACTCTATCTCTGATCCCCTTCACAGGAAAATTTCTCAAAAATCTGCTGTCTTTGTCTTTACTTCCTCACTTTCCATTCATTCATCTTCATTTTTGAATTCAAACTGCTCCTTTTATGACAGTGAATAAATTTTCACCTAGTCAAATCCATGCCCACTTCACTGGCCTTCTCTGCCTTGGCCTCTCAGTAGCATTCACAGATCGTTTCTTTTTACCTTCAATGTTTTCTCTTTTCACTCCACAATATCACAGTCATCCTCCATCTCCTTTGTTAGACTATCCTTCTTTCTGACTTCTTGATATTTGTCTTAATTTGGCTGCTGTAACAAAATACCACAAACAGGATGTCTTATATAAGAAAGAAATTTATTTCTTGCAATGCTAGAGATTGAGCATTGAGGATCAGGAGTTCAACATGGAAAGATTACAGTGAGGGCCTCTTCTGCCAATTTCTTATTGCATATTGACATGTCTGAAAGAGGTAGGGGAGCTATGGGTCCCTTTTGGAAAAGCATTAACTTTATTTATGAGAGCTCTACCCTCATGACCTAATTACCTACTAATGGCTCTGCCTCCTAATACCATCACATCTGAAGTTAGAATTTCTACATACGAATTTAGGAGGACACATTCAGTTGATGACAATATTGAAGGGCTCAGTTCTGAGAGGTATGTTTTTAATTTTTCTGTGTGTAATCCTTCTGTGTGCAAGTTCTTATAGCTCCATGGATAAATTTTCTGCTTTTGAATAGATTTCCAAAATTTTATCTCTGACGTCAAGCTCCAACTTGCTTCTGCTTGACATTTCTTCCTAGATTTTCAATAGGTACCTTTACACTTGTCATGTTCTAGATCAATCTTTTAATATAAAATCCTCAGTTCTTGTCCTAGTCTTCCCCACTTTATTAAATGGTACCATCATTTTTCTTGTTATGCAAGCTAAAACCATAGCTTGTTCTTGACTCTTCTCTTTCTTCCCCACGCCCCCGCAATTTAAACTTGGTAGGCGCTGCCTATTAATTTCATTTACAAAATATATTTTAAAATATCCATTTTTTTCTTAACCTCAGATACCATAATCATTTTTTTCATAAGTAGAGAACCTGGTTAGAAGGGGAAATTTAATCATAATGCTTACATGTTTACATAGCAAGGTTTA
The DNA here is from genome assembly GCF_047511655.1 of Castor canadensis. Taxonomy (NCBI): domain Eukaryota; kingdom Metazoa; phylum Chordata; class Mammalia; order Rodentia; family Castoridae; genus Castor; species Castor canadensis. The sequence continues at coordinate 60,946,558 of NC_133386.1, forward strand.
CAGAACTGAAGCTCTCTGTTCTTCAGTTCTGACTTTCCAAGAAAGAATTTTAATGAGTAGGAGAATCATAAGAGGTATTGCACTTGCACCATTAAAAGAAAGACTAGATTGGGAAGGAAATGGGATTATAACTACAAGAATCACATGACACAAACAGATATTAAGTTCTTTTTTTTAGAAAGTCCATAGGGTTTACTAGGAGGTAATGGTATCATGAAAAACATTTAAAAAGTAGAAATGACCCCACTATTTAAACATGTGCTAATCCAAAATGCATCAGCTCTGTCTATCTAATTTGAATATGTTAAAAATCTGCAGGGAGAAATGGCCCAAACAATGTATGCACATATGAATAAATAAGAAATTTTTTTTTAAATCTGCAAGCTTTTAGAGCATCAGAATCTTTATGTTTTCAATATGCTGTGGCAATAGTGAGATTTAAAATACCCTATGTATTCACACCTTCATGTGTGAAGTTAGAATTTAAATCTCATTTATTCTTCTCATATCCTCTTCATCTTATATCTTATCATTCCCAATTCTCACATAGTCCAACAAACAGTATTTTGAAACATTTTTATGTAATCTCTTCATCCCCTAAAGTAGCAAATTACTGATACATAAACCCATATGCTTTTAATATGGTATCTAGCAAACATCTTTTCTCCTTATGTTAATCTTCCATTTCTCCTATGGTCACCTCACTTAGTGAGCACAGGGCTTCTGATCTGTTTGTTTTGTTTGGTTGGTTGTTTTCTTTAGATTTTGTAACCCCCTATGGCTCATTCTTGAAGCCTGGACTAGGACAGATGATGCAATGCAATGATGAAAAGAATGCCATTCTCAGGAATCTTCCACTCTTAGTTGCAGATTTTGCAGCTCAGCAGCTGGCTTCCTTGCTCTCTCAAGAAGACTCTGTCCAAAAGAGCTTCTGCAGTGAATTTCCTCCAATATTTTATAAAGACTAAAATTTTACTTTTTTTCCTTTATCATCCTTCTTTTTCTGCAGCTAATCAGTAACTTTTACTCTTGTCCCTCAACTTCCACAAGGACATAATTTTTTTACCTATCCATCAAATATCTGTGCCAATCAACACTGCAGTGTTGTTAAACATATTTTCATGACTCTTCAAGACCTTTTTTGAACTCTTTCTTGTACTTATGTCATTCTGTCCCAGAGTATTTTCCAAATGTGTTTCTCTTGTAGCCTATGTTTGTCTTACAGTCCAGATTCTATATTTTTACCACTATTATAGTCACAGTGTTTCTTATCCACTCATTTTCTAAACTTTACTTGTTTTCTGATATTCTTTAATCTTGGCTTATTCACAAGAATCACTAAAATCATTCCAGAATTTCTGGTCTTCTTTTTCCTTATAGGTATTCTCCAAAGTTTAATCCACTTTTTATTTCACCCATTCTGAAACTTACAGCAAATTCCTTATTAACAAGGATTTTAATTATCTCAAACATGCCTCTTGTGTTCAATCCAACTGAGTTTCTAATCAGTGTCCTGGTTGAACAACTCTTCTAAGCCCCCTGTGGCAAATCTTCACTGAGATTCTTCCCTTTCAACTATCCCCAGAAGCCCTCATTTCCTCCTAGAGACTGAACAAATTCTTTCACACTTTTTCTTAAGTTTCTCCTCATGCCAATCCTTAGGAAAAAACAAATAGCTCAGCCAATAGGGTCAATTTGCTCTCCTTTTCTACCACCTTCCCTTGTTTCTCTTTCCCATGCTAGCTAACTCAGTTTCTCAGTATGGACCCACTCTTTCACAGTCCACATTTGTAGTTGGTCTGGACACTGACAATGGGCTTGGTCTGAGCTCAGAAACATCATTGGGAGGGCATTACAGGCCAAGTCCATACGGCTGGCTCCCGGCTCTCACTGTGGCTCTCCCAGGAGTAGTCTTTCCTTCTCCATAAGGAACAAAGTCTGTGTACATATTGCTCCCTTCTTTCCCTTGTCTCCTCCAGCACTTGAACAAACCAAGTCTTCAGCCTTAGATTAAAAAATGGAAGCATTGCAATTTGTTTTAAGAGTTCTAGACCCTTTACTCTTGACAGCATCTCTAAATTTGCTTTGCTTTCTTCAGTCTTTGCTGTTCCTTTACCTTTCATCTCAGAAGCAATCATGCTGCCTCATCAGAAATACAAGCCTCCCACACAAGTAAAAGATCTACAAACTAAATTTAGTAGAAATTCTATTTAAACTACATTGGCTCTAGTATGTGTGATTACATTTAACCTGAAAATTACAGGAGTCTGTTGTGATACAATTAGGCATAATATCACAAAGAGTCATTGCTCAACATCATCTATTGTGAAAAAAATGAAAAGAAAACCTGATTTCCAGCAATGTAAAATTGGGCAAATGGAATGTTCAACTTTCTGATGAAATACTACTTAGCAATTTCAAAATACATGGCAACAAACATTTAGCTCTATTTGAAATTACTCAAAATATTTAATCAAAGAAAGATTCTTATAAAACATTATTTTTAGTATTGTTTCATTTGAATAAATAATTGTACAAAGTACTAGCACAGAGTCTTAATCCAATGATGCCTGTTAAATATATGTAAAACTATAAAACAAAGACAGTAAGAATGTTCAGTGCTACTAAAGGTTTTTTTAAAGGGGTGAAGGGATTATGAAAGAAGAACCTTTGATTTCTTCTTTTCCTTGAATTACCCCAATTTTTTATAATGCACATATACTACTTTTATAATTCATAAAAGGAAGAAAGAAAGAAGGAAGAAAGGGAAGGAGGGAGGGAGGGAGGGAGGGAAAGGAGAAGAAAGGAGGGGAGTGGAGGGGAGGAAAGGGAAAAGGAAAAGGAAAGGGAGGGAACAAAGGGAGGGGAGGGAAGGGGAAGGGGAAGGGGAAGGGAAAAGGAAAAGGAAGACGTCCTGACTACAATGAGTAAACTATCCTATGAAACTCAGTAGGAGGGAAGCAGTTACAGATCAGTATGGAAAACTTGCAAAGCAGATGAGTCAGGGCTTTAAAGTTGGGCGTAGAAGCAGAGCCTAACAACTCCTTTCATAGGACAGAATGGTGCTGCAGCTATCACAGTCAGGAATGAACCAGGAAATAACTGTTGAAAACGTGGACATCCCTGATGCTAAAAAATGGGTAATATAGGTGCTTAAAACATATAGCTATTCTTCACCATGCTGGTCAATGTTCTCTATATGAGATCTCATATGAACGATTTCTTTTAGAGTTTAGTACCAGAAGGAACTTTGTGTTCCCTGCAGATGCAGTATAAATGAGACAGTGCAGAATACTTGTGAAAGAGTTTGGGTGATGAGTCAAAGTACCCAGCCTATCTTAAGTACCCTCTGCTACTTATTACCTTGGTGATCTTGGCTATTTACCCTTATTTAATCCAGATGTCCTCATTTAGGAAATAAAAACTACCAAAATAACTGCTTCATGGGCTTTAATTAGAACTAAATGAAATACTACATGGATAACAGAAATTACACCTTACTATTGGCTATTTTTATTATTGCTATGAGGTATATATGACCCAGTCTTCCTATTTGCATTGGCTCTAGGCAGTCTTTAATAAACTTTAATCTTTCATTATACTAACTTAGCTCTCATGAATAGACTACTTGCTTGCTTTGCTTTTACAAGATTGTACATTTCCATTTCTATTTAGACATTATAGTACATTTAGCATTTATCACAAAGTAACTCAAAGGATTTTCTGAAGGAGGTGACTCTATTTTTTAAAATCTCTATTCCATTTTTTTTCTAGCTACCATCCCATCTCTTCTCCTTCATACTTCAACTTCTCCCAATGATTGTCTCTGCTCACTGCTTATTTCCTTTTCCCTCAAACCTCCTCAGTCAGATTTTGCTCTGTTATGGCCCAATCATGCCTCACTCTGAGGTCACTAAAGTCACCAAGTAGCTAAACCTAATGGGTATGTTCAGTGCTCCTCCTAGATGTACTCAGTGCTTAGATGACCAACAGTATATATCACTCTGGATCACTCCTTCTTTTCTGAAATACACTCTTCTTTGCTTCTATGAACCCCCTTTCTTCAGTCATCCTTCCAAACTCCTGTTTCTTCCTTCTCTGTCTTCTTTATTGATTCACTCTCCTTTCATTGGCAATTAAACACTGATATTTTCAAGTGTCAGATTTAGTCCCTCTTCTCTTTGAACTCTCTACATTACACATTTAAACATCTGCCTGGTGGTTTTTATCTTGCCAACTTGGTCATCCATGTGATTTCCAAACTATCTCTAGCTCTAGACCTGGATATCCAGCTGCATACCTGATTTCTGCCCTTAGATGTCTCAGTTCTCTCAAAACCAAAAACCCAAAATCATAGTTTTCTCCCTATTTTTAATGATTTCATATATCAACAGAAGTACCAAAAGAATTCCTTTCTCTTAGCTCCACACCTAAGCTATCAATAAGTCTTACATAATTCACTTCCCTCTTGTCCTGCAGCCAACTTAATTCAAGTCACCATCATCTCATACTGGACTACTGCAATAGTCTCCAGCGCATTCTCTCAGGTCAAAGTTTGCCTGTCTTAAGATAATTTTCAATACATATGTCCAAGTAAGCTGCTTAAATTAAAACCATCTCTCCACCTTTAAATCTATTGTTCTTCGAATGGTCTTAATCTGACCTACAGAACCTTAAATTATCTTGTCCCTACATATGTCCCACTCTTATCTCACCTCGCCCTCCCTCATGTTTCCTCTGCTTCAGCTCCTCTGTCCTCCTCCCAGTTGCTTGAACTTAATACCAGTTCCTCTCACCTCAAGGTTTTGACTATGCTAGTCTTTCTGGCTGGAATGCTATTCCTCAACCTTCTCTTTTATATTTAATTCTTACCAATCCTGATTTCTCATCAAATGTTACTTCCTCAGGAGGTCTTCCTCATCTTCACAAAGCTGAATCAGTCCATAAATACTCTTTAGCTCTACATATATTCCTTTCATAGCCCATTGACTTTCTTAAGAAAGTCCAAAAGACACAGAGAAATATCTTTAAAAATCCTTTTTAGCCATCACTGTTATTCTCAATATCCTCTACACAGATGGAGATCCTGACAAAAACTCAACTCACTTGGGATGACCACAAGTTTGGAGCCAGCTTATGCTACATAGTGAGACCCTGTCTCAAAGAAAAAAAGTGCAGATGAACTCTGGTTCATTTCTGTTCTGTATTTTCTTTTTCATGTCAATAACTAAAAGTCTCTTCTTCTCTCATTCATAAGTGTAACAACCCTTGTCTACACATGGCTTTCCAATTTCCCTTTCTTTGTATTCATGTCATGACCTCAGTTACCCCTCACCTTGCCCAGAAGCCCAAACTCTCCATTTTTGAAACAGCCCACTATGCTAAAAAAGAGGTACAGTTCAACCAAACTCTGTACAATGAAAGGCAACTTATAAATTGAGCCAGCCTTTGAAAACAGAATCCTCCTTACTTTGGGAGGAAATATTGGAGTAAGAAAACATATATGAATATGAGATATATGTATTATACTTTCTTTTCATAAAGAAAAATGTTCAGATTCCAAGATGGCAGCTAGAGGGAGGAAGCAGAAAGCATGCCTCCTACAGTGAAATCTTGGAGCAATGCTGAAGACACACCTGACAGGCAAGGCCACTGAGAAGAGGCAAAACTTTGACCCCTCCACACCTCCAGCCTGCACAGAGAATCTCCACTTCACATTAAATGAAGAAACCAGGAGGGTCCCCGGGCCGCCAGTTGCCCATGCCCATATGGCTTGGGAAGATGTGGACAAGGTGAGCTAAGTGGTATGCAGTACTTCCACAGACAACACTGGGCCACATCAGCACAACCCCCTGGACAGACTGACCTCCACCCAGGGAAAAAAGAGAAACTGAGTAATAAGCAATAAAAACAATAAAGACACATGGCAAAGAGGGTGGGGCGCCTGAGCTCTGAAGGTAGGGGAGGGGAATCCTTCCCAGAACTGTAAATAAACAAGCCAGGCCTGGCCATAGAGGCTCCAGCAGGAGCAGGGGCATGTGCCCAGCAACCAGGAACAGGAAAGCTTGTGAGAGTGGAAGAGGGAGGAAAACTCCACAGGAGAGGGGGGAAGACCCACCTCCCACATGAACTGTAAATAAACACGAAGGCCTGAGAAAGCAGGTGCAGTGTCACCTCCCCCAGTGTGCTTGGAAAGGGGAAAGCTTGTAGCAGTGGCTCATGCACAGAAGAACTCTGAGTAAATAAAGCCTGTGGGGCCAGGTGAGTGTTAAGCTCACCGCAGAGATCTGCATAAATAATGCCTCCAGCAACAGCAGGCTGACAGCAGCAGGCAGGCAAGCCACAGCCGCAGATAGCCACTCACAGAACTGTCTCCAGACTCTTTTTTTTTCTCTCTCCCTGCCTTTGATGAGAAAACAACTGAACTACACCTGCATGCTGAAAAACTTACTGAAACTGTATTGCATTTGAACTTGGGACACTTGGTGGGGTTTTTATGTGTGTGTGTGTGTGTGTGTGTGTGTGTGCAGTTTTGTTCTAATTTATGTCTCCCTTTGATGAGACAACTACAGAACATCTGAGGCACTATCTCCAGGATTGGAGGCTGAGGGACGAACGCCAAAATTATTAAGACTGAAATTTCATTGCATTTGAACTTGGAGGTTTTTATTTATTTTTTATTTTTTATTTTGTTTTATTATATTTTATCTTATATATTTTTTCTTTCATTTACTTATTTTTTAATTTTTATTCTTATTTTTACTCTTTTTATTTTTTATTTTCAATCCTCTCTTTGTCTCTCTAAGCCCTTCAACTTATGGTTGATTAGTACACTGTCTCTCCCTGTTTATATCTTTGAAATTTTTTTTGTTTGTTTCTTTGTTTTGTTTTATTTCTACTTGATTATTTATTTTTCCCTTTTACTTTAACTTCTTTGCTTTCCATCCCCTCTCATCCTTCCATTCTAAATATCAATAGTGATATTATTATAAGCCAGAAAATACTTAATTGCACAAAGTATAGGGACAATAACAACATTAAGGGCAATGATGGGAAGACAGAAAAAACAGGGAAACCACTTTCCCCAGGCAAAAAATTACTACAGGAACCAAAGGGAAATGAAGAAAACAGATAGTCAGATCTAGACTGCAACAAAATGAACATAAACTATGCCAAAGAACCCAATGAAGCCCACAAGAATAATTTAAAAGAAGACATACTACAGGTACTCAATGAGAATTGTATAGAGATGAGACTGGATATGGTCAACCAAAATGTACAGGAGACACTCAAGAAATTCCAAGACAACAAAAATAGAGAATTTGAAAAAGCAAAAGAAGAAATAAAGGAAACCATAGAAGCACTATATAAACACCAAAGTGAAACAGAGAACACGATTAATAATCAGATAAATGAACTCAGGACAAAAATAGACAACATTAAAAAGGAAACCACCAAGGATATGGAAAATCTCAGAAAAAAGAAAACAGAATTGCAAAACAAAACGGAAGGCCAATGCAGCAGAATAGAACAAACGGAAAACAGAACTCAGAAATCGAAGATGAAATAGTAATTAAAGGAAAAACCAAAGAACTATTAATTAAACAACTCAAGACCTGTGAAAAGAAAATGCAAGAACTCACCGACTCCATCAAAAGACCAAACATGAGAATTATGGATATCAAAGAAGGAGAAGAGGTGCAAACAAAGGGAATGCGTAATATAGTCAACAAAATAATAACAGAAAATTTCCCAAATCTAGAGAAAGATATTCCCATACAGATGCAAGAGGCCTCCAGGACACCAAACAGACCAGATCAAAATAGAACTACCCCACGACATATCATCATTAAAACAACAAGTTCAGAAAATAGGGAAAGAATATTGAAGGCTGTAAGAGAGAAAAAACAATTAACATACAAAGGTAAACCCATCAAAATCACAGCAGACTTCTCAACAGAAACATTAAAAGAAAGAAGAGCTTGGGGTGAGATCTTCCAGGCACTGAATGAAAATAACTTCAACCCTAGCATACTCCACCGAGCAAAACTATCATTTAAAATAGATGGAGCAATAAAAGTCTTCCATGATAAGGAGAACCTAAAATAATATGTGACCACAAAGCCACCACTACAAAAGATTCTTGAAGGAATTTTGCACACAGAAAGTGAAACCCAACATAACCATGAAAGGACAGGCAGTACCAAACTACAGGAAAAGAAAAAGCAAGAAAGTAGAGAGTAACCTCAACTTAGGTACTCACAATCAAACCTTCAAACAACTAAGACAACGAAATGACAAGAATCACCACATACCTATCAGTACTAACGCTTAATGTTAACGGACTTAATTCACCCATCAAAAGGCACCGCTTGTCGAAATGGATTAAAAAGGAAGAGCCAACAATTTGTTGCTTACAGGAGACCCATCTCACTGACAGAAATAAGCATAGGCTTAGGATGAAAGGCTGGAAGAAGATTTACCAAGCCAATGGCCCCCCAAAACAGGCAGGAGTAGCAATACTTATCTCTGACAAAGTAGACTTCAAACCTACATTGATCAAATGAGATAAAGAAGGACATTCCATACTAATAAAAGGGGAAATAGACCAAAAGGAAATAACAATTATCAACCTATATGCACCCAATGTCAACACACCCAATTTCATCAAACATACCCTGAAAGACCTAAAAGCATAAATTAACTCCAACACAGTGGTTGTGGGAGACTTTAACACCCCATTATCATTAATAGATAGGTCATCTAAACAAAAAATCAATGAAGAAATCCAAGATCTAAAATATACAATAGATCAAATGGACCTACTTGATGTCTACAGAACATTTCATCCAACTTCTACACAATATACATTCTTCTCAGCAGCCCATGGAACCTTCTCCAAAATAGATCATATCCTGTGGCACAAAGCAAGCCTCAGCAAATATAAGAAAATAGAAATTATATCATGCATGCTATCTGATCACAATGCAATAAAACTAGAACTCAACAACAAAAGTAAAGAAAAAAACATGCAAACAGCTGGACTAAATAACTCATTACTTAATGAACAATGGGTCATTGATGAAATAAAAGAGGAAACTAAAAAATTCCTGTAAGTCAATGAAAATGAAAACTGGGACACAGCAAAGGCAGTCCTGAGAGGAAAGTTTATAGCCATGAGTGCGTATATTAAAAAGACTGAAACATACCAAATCAATGACCTAATGCTACGGCTCAAACTCCTAGAAAAACAAGAACCAGCAAATCCCAAAGCAAATGGAAGGAAATAATAAAAATAAGAATTGAATCAATGAAATAGGAACCAAAAAAACCATACAAAGAATTAATGAAACAAAAAGTTGGTTCTTTGAAAAAGTAAACATGATCAATAGACCCCTGGCAAACCTGACTAAAATGAGGAGAGAAAAAACCCAAATAAGTAGAATCAGGAATGCAAAAGGGGAGATAACAACAAACACCATGGAAGTCCAAAAAATCATCAAAGACTACTTTCAGAACCTATATTCAAATAATTTGAAAATCTTAAAGAAATGGACAGGTTTCTAGATACATATGATCATCCAAAACTGAACAAGAGGAAATTAATCACCTGAATAGGTCTATAACACAAAACGAAATTGAAGCAGCAATCAAGAGTCTCCCCAAAAAGAAAAGTCCAGGACCTGATGGATTCTCTGCTGAATTCTAACAGACCTTTAAAGAAGAACTGATACCAACCCTCCTTAAACTGTTCCATGAAATAGAAAGGGAAAGAAAACTGCCTAACACATTTTATGAAGCTAGTATTACACTTATCCCAAAACCAGGCAAAGATACCTCCAGAAAGGAGAACTATAGGCCAATCTCCTTAATGAACATTGATGCAAAAATCCTCAACAAAATAATGGCAAACCAAATTCAACAACACATCAAAAAGATTCACCTCGACCAAGTAGGCTTCATCCCAGGACTGCAGGGGTGGTTCAACATACAAAAATCAATAAACGTAATAAACCACATTAACAGAAGCAAAGACAAAAACCACTTGATCATCTCAATAGATGCAGAAAAAGCCTTTGATAAGATCCAACACCATTTCATGATAAAAGCTCTAAGAAAATTAGGAATAGAAGGAAAGTACCTCAACATTATAAAAGCTATATATGACAAACCTACAGCCAGCATTATACTTAATGGAGAAAAACTGAAACCATTCCCTCTAAAATCAGGAACCAGACAAGGATGCCCACTATCTCCACTCTTATTCAACATAGTACTGGAATTCCTAGCCAGAGCAATTAGGCAAGAAGACGGAATGAAAGGAATACAAATAGGTTATGAAATTGTCAAAATATCCCTATTTACTGACGACATGATCCTATACCTTAAAGACCTAAAAAACTCTACTCAGAAGCTTCTAGACATCATGAATAGCTACAGCAAGGTAGCAGGCTATAAAATCAACATAGAAAAATCATTAGCATTTCTATATACTAACAATAAACAACTGAAAAATATATGAAAATAATTCCATCTACAGTAGCCTCAAAAAAAATCAAATACCTAGATGTAAACTTAACAAAAGATGTGAATGACCTCTACAAGGAAAGCCATAACATCTGAAGAAAGAGATTGAGGAAGACTACAGAAAGTGCAGAGACCTTCCAAGCTCATGGATTAGTAGAATCAACATAGTAAAAATGTCTATACTCCCAAAAGTAATCTATATGTTTAATGGAATTCCCATCAAAATTCCGATGATATTCATTAAAGAGATTGAAAAATCTACCATTAAATTTATATGGAAACACAAGAGGCCACCAGTCTCAGTCAAATGAACAATGCTGGAAGTATCACGATACCTGACTTCAAACTATATTACAAAGCAATAAAAACAACATGGTACTGACACAAAAACAGACATGAAGACCAGTGGAACAGAATAGAGGACCCAGATCGGAAGCCACACAACTATAACAAACTTGTCTTTGACAAAGGCACTAAAAATAGGCAATGGAAAAAAAGCAGCCTCTTCAACAAAAAGTGCAGGGAAAACTGGTTAGCAGTCTGCAAAAAACTGAAACTACATCCATGTATATCACCCTATACTAATATTAACTCAAAATGGATCAAGGATCTTAATATAAGACCACAAACTCTAAAGTTGATACAGGAAAGAGTAGGAAATACTCTGGAGTTAGTAGGTATAGGTAAGAACTTTCTCAATGGAACCCCACCAGCACAGCAACTAAGAGATAGCATAGATAAATGGGACTTCATAAAACTAAAAAGCTTCTGCTCATCAAAGGAAATGGTCTCTAAACTGAAGAGAACACCCACAGAGTGGGAGAAAATATTTGCCAGCTACACATCAGACTAAGGACTGATAACCAGAATATATAGGGAACTTAAAAAACTAAATTCTCCCAAAACTAATGAACCAATAAAGAAATGGGCAAGTGAACTCAACAGAACTTTCTCAAAAGAAGAAATTCAAATGGCCAAAAAGCACATGAAAAAATGCTCACCATCTCTAGCAATAAAGGAAATGCAAATTAAAACCACACTAAGATTCCACCTCACCCCTGTTAGAATAGCCATCATTAGCAACACCACCACCAACAGTGTTGGCGAAGATGCAGGGAAAAAGGAACCCTCTTATACTGTTGGTGGGAATGTAAGCTAGTAAAACCACTCTGGAAAAGAATTTGGAGACTACTTAAAAAGCTAAACATTGATCTACCATTTGGTCCAGCAATACCACTCTTGGGGATATACCCAAAAGAATGTGACACAGGTTACTCCAGAGGCACCTGCACACCAGTGTTTATTGCAGCACTATTCACAATAGCCAAGTTATGGAAACACCCAAGATGCCCCACTACTTACAAATGGATCAAGAAAATGTGGTATCTATACACAATGGAATTTTATGCAGCCATGAAGAAGAACGAAATGTTATCATTTGCTGGTAAATGGATGGAATTGGAGAACATCATTCTGAGTGAGGTTAGCCTGGCCCAAAAGACCAAAAATCGTATGTTCTCCCTAATATGTGGACATTAGATCAAGGACAAACACAACAAGGGGACTGGACTTTGAGCACATGATAAAAGCTTTAGCACACAAGGGAGGGGTGGAGGATAGGTAAGACACCTAAAACATTAGCTAGCATTTGTTGCCCTTAACGCAGAGAAACTAAAGCAGATACCTTAAAGCAACTGAGGCCAATAGGAAAAGGGGAACAGGTACTAGAGAAAAGGTTAGATCAAAAAGAATTAACCTAGAAGGTAACACCCACGCACAGGAAATCAATGTGAGTCAATGCCCTGTATAGCTATCCTTATCCCAACCAGCAAAAACCCTTGTTCCTTCCTAGTATTGCTTATACTCTCTCTTCAACAAAATTAGAAATAAGGGCAAAATAGTTTCTGCCAGGTATCAAGGGGGTGGGGATGAAGAGGGAGGGGGTAGAGGGGGTGGTAAGGGAGGGGGTAGGCACAGGGGAGAGAAATGACCCAAGCATTGTATGCACATATGAATAGTAAAACAATTTTAAAAAATAAAAAAAAGAAAAGAAATACATTCAAATTTATATTACTTAACCATCCTCCTTTCACAGAAAGTACAAGAGATATTTTCTGACTCTATTTTTTACCTCTGTGATATACATAATCTAACATTTCACATGAATGCTTAGTGCTAATCAATATTGATATCAACTCTAGTGTATGCAGAACACTTATGGAATGCAGTTGTAAAGACTACTGTTTTAAGAGAAAGTAAATTTCTGCCCTATCACCATTTCAGTGATATTTAATAAGTCATTTGCTCTCTTACTTTGGGTTCTCCAGAAACACATCCTAATTCAAATATTTCCCTTCAATTAGATGACTTGGAAAATGATTCCAGGAAATACCAGTAGCTGAGTGTGAAAAATGAAACAAAAAAAGGAAAGATGTTTATGGTAAATGTGATATGAATGCAGTTATCACAGTGGGCAACTGGAGTACAATCCCATTGGGAAACTCTGTGAAATAAATAGAGGATATGCTTCCAAATTATATAACCTCCAGATTAGGAAGCTGTGATATTTAAACAGCAGGTTCTATCTAACAGTGGTTAAGAGCACGAGAATGGGTATTCATTCCAGCCTGCCTTAGAGGAGGCCGGGAAGGATCTGCTGGTCAGAGTAAGCTTTCAGTCAGAGTCATAGGTCCTATCAGTTATAAGAAAAGTCAGAATGCAAGAAAATTCTAAATCCTAAGGTTCTAAGGGCAGGGCACTTGTGGTGTCTTCTACTTCCTCTCCTTGCACAACTCAGATTCACTCATACCCCATATGAAGGTTACTCTATCCTGTCATCAATTCACAATGTCTTTTGTAAAATTACAACAGGAGCATTAGTGGAATAAACTCCAGTCCCCGCTGCTTCAGTTGATCCTGAGGCCATAACTGGCATATATCATCATCCTTTATCACTCATGCTTTTTTCAAAAGCATCATTAGCCAGTGCTTCAGCTTCTCTGTGTGCTTTCCTGGCATGGTAACCTCTCAAAACTCTCATTCATGAGGGTTCTGAGCAGCTAGTTACTCTGGCTAGATATCACCTCTGCAGTGTCCAGTCACAGTTATCATGAGGCATAGAAGCATGAAGGAGAACTTCATAAATTTCCCCAAGTTGTAGACTTGCTTTTTGTTGCCCCTATTTGTAGCAGTAGCCTTAACTCCTTTTGATAATCAGAATCAATTACCAGGTCACTATGGTAACCTCTTTCTTTTCCTGCTTGCCTACGATAATGAGAAGCACAAAATGATCAGATAATAGCTAAGGTACAGTGGAACACTTGTATCTCTTAATGGAATTCTTACTTCCTGCTCTTGAGAGCTCCTGTAGTTTGGATCTAGAATGTGCCCCCAAAGACCCATGTGTTAAAGATGTGTCCTCAGCTTAGCACTATTGGGATGTTGTGAAACCTTGAAGAGGTGTGGCCCAAACTTTAAGAGGCCAGGTCACTGAGGGGAATGCTCTCCAATGGAATTGTAGGACTCCAGTCTCTTCCTTTTTATCTCTTGAGACATTTGCTCTGCCATGCATTACTACCCTGATGTGGTGCCTTGCCCCAAACTCAAAGCAACAGGGCTAATTGATCATGGACTGGAACCTTTGAAACTATGAACAAAAGTAATTTTTTTCTTTATAAATTGATTACTTCAAGTGTTTGTTACCATAATGGGCAGGTGACTAATGCTGGATCCAAGACTTTTAATTCCCCAAAGTTTAAAATTGTGAGAACAGGAGCCACAAATTCTCCAACTATCAAACTGATATTGGTGCAGGCCATTCCTGCTTCCAATCCTTGATTTTTTTTCTCTCTATCAGAAGACAAAGCACCATAAAATGACAATCATTTTAAAGCCTGGCCCTACCCCTTTACAACTTCATTACCAGCTGGTTTCTTAGCCTTAAGAACAAAATTACAGTATTTCATAAGGCCAGCAGCTTATGGTGATGCATATAATGATAGAACTAACAGGTTCTAAGGTCATGTCTCTACTGATGAACTTCCATTCCTTACGTGCTTCCCTTCATCCAAGAAATGCCATGTGGAATTCCATTAGGACAAATCAGACACTTTGTGGGCCCTTTAATTTTTATACTACAAAGGTAAATGGTCACATTTACCGGCAGTTTGAAAACAAGCTGGCATACACAGAAATTATAAGTGCTGAAAGGGAATAGAAAGGGCATTGAAAATATCTGCTGTATGTCTGGTACCTCAGTTTCCTTATCTCCTGGACTCAATAATAATGTATTTCAAACAATTCACATAAGAACACACTTTTGAAGTGTCCTCAGTTATGTATGTTGTTTTGTGATAGAAGCTATAAAAAAAAAAACCATCCTCCAGAAAGTGAGATCCTATCTTGAATTTTGTTTTATATTCCATTTTTTATCTAGCTATTAATATGTGGCTTTAAATATGATATAAAAACTAACCTACTAAAAAGAAAAACTCTTTCAACTTATAAATGAAAACAGAAAATTAATTGGTTTAATTTATTTCTAAAAGATTATTACTATTAACAGTACCTGCAAAAAAAATTAAGAATAGTTAATTTTAAATAAAATGTAATTAAATACTTGGCAGTTTATTGGGGAAGAGGAAATGTCACTTACCTGTCCATGTTTGATTGACATTTTACCTAGTTGATGAAGAGAATTCATTTGTTTTAGAAATATGATTACTGAATGATACCCTTGCTTTCTAAGATTAACAAAAGCAATCCTCACAGTAGATTTTACAATACTATTCACAAAGTTTCTGAATTAATTTTCACGTCTCCATGGTATTTTCTTCTTGTGAAGGTCAGCTCAAATTATTTTATATTCAGTAAGTACTTATCTGTTTTTGTCAAAATTCAATTTCTGTTAAATTGCATTAATTGTTGATGTTAATAAGTAGAAAATGATGGCATAGCCTTAGGAAGATGAGCTCACATTGTGAAAATTCAAGAGCAAGCCTAGGAACAAAAAAGCACTGCTGAGACTGGAAAGAAGCAGAAAGAAAGCTCAATTGCACAGAGAGAGCTTTTGTACTAAGAAGTTGTTTTATAAGAAAGAACAGATCCAGCCTAGTTTGTCCAAGCAGTAACATTCATGAGCAAATAATCCTGGGGAGAGAGAAGTTTTTCTATTACATCTTTAAAATTATTGTTATTTTTCCAACAGAAACAGTTTCCATTTTCATAACTGCTTTAATTATATAAATATATATTCGAATAGATAATGTTATAAGTAAATATTAATAGTAACTTTTATGGTACCACTGTAAAATTTATTTCCACATTCCTGAGGCTGTTCAGTTATTCACCCATAACTAAGAAAGGTCTAGTATCTTGTTTCTCCCAGTGCCAGTAACACAAGAGTGAGCACAAAATCTTAGCTGCATCTGAAAAGTCTAGTTAGAAATACCTCAAACCTCAAAGCAATAAGAAAAATAATGGGCAAAGTCACACTAGGTAAAAAGACATGGTGAGATCCTTCACTTCCTTTACAAAGGGCAAAGATGAAAAGGAAAAAGTCATTAGTGACAACAAATACCTGTCACAAGGCTTAGGATTTGACAAACAAGGACTTATGGCTATATCAACATTCAAGATTAATGATTTCTTTTGTTCACATGGAGAACCTTAGACATGATTAAAGGTCTGTTTCTCCACCACATCCCTTCTTGTGCTCTCCACATAAACAAAGAAATTTATTTTTCATCAGCCTTGGAAAAAGGCTATAACATAGACTCATCCTCACACTCAGGAAAAACTGGACATTGTAAAGGTAATCAAAGTTATTATCTTATTTTATATATATATATATAGCCTATAGGTACAATAGTGTTTATTCTTTACTTCTTGACTTGTTACATGTTTCTTCTGGTAGCATAGATGGCCATGCCTTACCTGGTATTTCAGAGGCAATAGTTAGAAACTGGTGTTCCAGAGGAAATAATATTTTGGGCAATACCCCTACTTCACCTCCAACCACCTTGGAGGACAGTGTGCTAAGTGAAATAAGCCAGATACAGAAAGACAAATACCTCATAATCTTACTCATATGTTGATACTAAGAAAGTTGATCAAACAGTAAGGAGCATAATATGAATCTTGGGACATTATATCTAATTCCCCTCCACACAAACATGATTACAATGGATAAATGTCATTCTGCTCCAAGAATAATAAGAAGCAAGTGTGTATTCTCCTGACTTTCTTTCCTTTTTCCAGCAACTGCTTTCACAGGACTTTGCTGTCTTTGTGTATTGGGAGACTAAAGGTAAAAAGAGCCTGTGTCCTTGAATAAATATGTGGACAAAAGCCATTCACTAATCTGGAAACCACCTTTTTACTTTGCTAAGTCATTGCAATTTGGAATTTACTTGTTATGACAGCTATGATTAGTCTAACCAACACATCTCAACTGTATCATGTCCAAAATTCCTCATAGTATTTCCCAGTCTTGCCCCTCTGAAGAAACATAACACCAACCACCCAATTTCTCAGCTTCAAAACCTGGTGTTATTATCCCAACGTGTATTTCTCCAATATAAAACATGCTGTGGAAACTCCCTGTCTAAAACCCTCAATTCTTTGTCAGTAAAATGAAACAAGTCTTCTCTGACCATTTAACCTCAGTTTTTGCCACAGACCCTCTTAGCCTTTATACTCTAGCTCTACTGGTCTTCTTTCAGGTCCTCACACACACTGAATTCTTTCCCACCACAAACTGTGAACACGTTGTATCTTCATCCTGAAATTATTTCCTCATTTTATTTGAGCTGGTTAATTCAGGCCTCAGTTCAAATGGTATTTCCACAGGTGATCTTTCCAACCTTGCTATATAACTTAGGTCTCTCTCTCTTCTCTCTCTCTCTCTCTCTCTCTCTTTCTCTCTCTCTTTCTTAACCCCTATACACACACATACACATACACACATATACACACACGGAAGCAGAGACAAAAGGACACATCAATACCTAACGATTCATTATTAGAACTTTGACTTGTGCTTTTATTTATCATAATTTATTCTTAGATTAGCTTTAAATGTTTATCTCATATATTAGTAAAATATCACATGCATGTAATTCATGAATAAAATACATATATCAAAATTGCATTCTCAAATATTTTTGTTAACAGAGTTGAGAAAAGATTTTTAAAGGTGCAGTAGAACAAAATTCCATAATAAAAGGTACCATGTGTATCTCCACTCCTTTCACAGGTTCACATACATGATTTTCCCTCAACAAATACTTATTTGGTAAATAAATGAATAAACATACCCAATGCACTGTTTTAATTAGTTGGAATTATTATATGTATACTAGAGTAACTAAAATGACATTTGTAAAAAACAAATTAACCTAGGCTCGCTTTAATAGACAAAAATCAATCCATAAATAATAGCATCCATTTGCATATAAACAGTGTTTATAGAGTCTTCTAAAATTATGTTGTCTCTTACATAAAGGTTAAATGCCCCCCCCCATTGTCTTCAAGCTATTCATCAATTCAGTTAAAACTTTCTTCAAGATAATATAAAAGGAAATGTCAGCCTCAGCAAATGATCACAAATTCCAAATTAAGTAGAATCTGAATTAACAAGGTCTTATCATATCTTCAAACCAACAAAAATCACTTAGAATATTCAAGGTTGCTACTTCAATTTTTTAATAATAAATTTGACTTTTAAGTAAATGTGTTTTCAATACTGATCCTAGGGCTCTATGGTAAGTTCATATCTTGGGAATCATATCTTGGGAAACATTAAAATTATTATTATTATAATAATTAGTATTATTATTATCATGTCTAGACTATAAAAGAAAATATGCTTTTATAATTTTTCAAATTATATAGTTGTTTTATTATTTGCTTTTACTATAGCTTTCCTAGACATACTAAAAATAATAAAATCATTTTCCTACTTTAATTAAATATTTTGTATGCAATAGTCTTTTATTTAAACCAATTTGAATTTTTCTGCCCCCATTTCCATTTCTTTACTTCTTATTAAGCTATAAGAACCCAATTCCTCCTGCTTTCAAGCTATTAGAACTTAGCAAGACTCCCATCTCTGATATCCTCCAGGCAGCTTTTCTGCAACCAAAGCAGGAAGGATAGTTTGAGAAATGAAGTTTAGTACCTGGTAAAGAATGCTAACTTTCATATACAGTTACTGGTAAGATTTCTTCTCATCAGTTTATTCATTCAGCAGTCATGAATTTATAAAGGGTTATAAATTCAAGAGTGAACACAGATATAGACTCTGTGTTATGTAGCTCATAATGAATAAGGATAAAAGGTTATATACCTGTGAACAAACACTAATATATTCTTGTGATAAATTCTAAAAATATACACAGTAGTATTCCAGTCACATTTTATCCACAAAAGAATGGTTTAATAAACACCATTAGTCAAAATAGATAAAATATTTTAAAAATCTAATATGGATTTTTAAAATAGTTGAGAATTAGCTAAGACTTTCCAGTTAAAATTCAAACATTGCTGTGTTGATTCACTCTCAGTATTACAACCATATCACACCTTTCTCTCTACACTTTATCTCAGTATTCTTGAGTCTTTCATGGTTATTCTGTATAAAAAAGTTATACAGAATGAGGTGGGGTCTGGTGGTTAGAGAAAGACAAGACAGAACTTAAAATTTTTATCACACATGGAAATGATAAAATACTTACCACCATAAGCATTTAGGAGCATTAAGATAAAACCAGGACAAAAAAAGGCAATTAAAAGTGTTAACAGTGCAATTATAGTTAGTTCTCACACACACACACACACACACACACACAAACACACACACACACACACACACACACACATATGAATTCCTTAAGGAACATATACACATATTCCTTACACAAATGCAACCAGGCTATTTCAAACCAAAATGAGTATCCTTTTGTAAGCACATCCAAATTGTAACAGCCAACATCACCCAGTGCTCCTAATATACACATATTACAGGCCAACATAGCATTTTCAGTTCTGGGCACCAACTTATTTAACATCATTTAAGGAATAGTTTCTCTTCAGTTTCTGCTGTGAAATATAGTAATTATCTTTTTTTCTGAACTTCCAGCACAATTGTCGATTTAAATCTAGAAAACAAATGAGAACATAGTTTAATTATCACCATTAGTACAGAAAATGTCATGCAGAAATTCACTCAGGAGTAGAAGCTCAGAAGGAGGAACAGCAGTATTGAGTGCAATTCATTCTTCTTTCTTTTCTTTTCCTTTTTAATGAACATTCTTCTTGTTAATATTTTTAGATGGGTTTCTTTCACCCAAACACATAAGCAGAACATAACTTTATACAAAAATGCAGTATACTAACAAATTATTTCTACATGTATAGTTTCCCAAGATGAGGTTGGTGTGTCATAACTATGTGCATTTTTATTGTAACGATTATTTGCTGGCCTGATTAGCAGTATGAGAGTATGCTGTTTTCTCATTTTGGTAGATAGGTTATAATCTCCTGAAATTCAATTTTATGATGACTTAAACAGCGTTTTTGCATATATCTACAAGTGCCTCAATTGTAGAGTTTTAGGACTAATACATTGTCTAATCATATCTGTCCTTTAAAAAATCTGTTATTTGTTTTATAATATGGCAGAATAATTTTAAGAGTTAACTATTTTAACACATTGTTACATATTACCTTCTATATGTTGTTAAAACTATAACCACTTCAGTTTTATACATCCTGAATTTCAGTATTGTTGGAGAGATATCTTTATTTGTAAAAAGTGAAAAATTCATTTCTTTCTATTCCTTCTTTAAAAACTCAGTCAATATTTTTCCCATTGAATTTTAAGTAAGCTTGCAGAATAGATATCTATCTATAAACTCTTCAGTGGACCACAACTGCATTCAGAGTTCCCAAATTCACAGCAATGATAAATAACTGCAGGCATCTCAGAGATGTTGCAAATTTGGCTACAGAGTATAGCAGTAAAGCAGTATGATAAGCAAGTCACAGTTTTTTGTTGTTGTTGTTTTCCAGTGTACACA
The DNA here is from genome assembly GCF_047511655.1 of Castor canadensis. Classification (NCBI taxonomy): domain Eukaryota; kingdom Metazoa; phylum Chordata; class Mammalia; order Rodentia; family Castoridae; genus Castor; species Castor canadensis. The sequence continues at coordinate 60,967,164 of NC_133386.1, forward strand.
AGTGTTATATTTACACTAGAGTATAGTCTATTAAGTATGCAACAGTATTATGTGTAAAAATGTACATATTCTAATTGTAAAATACATTATTGATAAAATGCTAATGGTCACCTGCGCCTTCAGGAGGTCATAGTCTTTTACCTATGGAGCATCTTTCCTCACTGAGTTGCTGGCCACTTACTGATCAGGGTGGTGGTGGATAAAGATTAGAGTCTCTGTCAGTTTCTTTTATAAATGTCTTCGTTAGCGTATATTGGTAGTATAAACTAATGAGTTTAATTACGACGTTTTCATACATGTATATAAAGTCCAACGTTCATATTCACTCCTCAATTACCCTCTCTTGTACCCCTTCTCTTCCCGAATGGTCTCACTTTTACTGTCATGTCTTCAAAAACAAAACCAAGTTTTGCCTATAAGAGAAAAAAATGTGATCCCTTCATCGTCACCAGCATTTTTTTTCTGTTTTTCACTGATTGTACAAATTAATAGGCTTCACTGTGACATTTTCATACTTGGATATAATGTACTTTGATCATATTCACCCACATCATCCTCTCTTGTTCCTTGTCCCCTTTCTGTGATTCCCTCCTTCCCCCAAATGATCCCCCTTTTGTTTTCATGGGATTTTTTTAATATCCAGATTCCAAATATGACAGAAAATCTGTCTATCTGAATATGGTTTATGTTGGTTAACATGATGATGTTAAATTCTAGTCATTTTCCTAAGAAGACATAATTTTGTTCTTTAAGGCTGAATAATACTCTATTGTGTGTATACACTTTTTCTAAATCAATTCATCTGTTGATTGGCATCTAGGTTGATTTTATGACTTGGCTATTGTGAATTATGCCACAATAAACATGGGTATACAGGTGTCTCTAGCGTATGCTGACATGCCCAATGGTATAGCTGGATCATATAGCAGTTCTAGTTTTAGTTTTTGAGGAAACTCCATGCTGATTTCCATACTGGCTACACTAATCTACATTCCCACTCAACAGTGCATCCTCATCAGTGTTTGTTGTTTGTTTTCTTCGTGGTAGTCATTCTGATGGGGTAAAATGTAATCTCAATGTCATTTTCATTTGTATTTCCTTTAAGGCTCAGAATGTCAAACATTTTTTCATGTATTTATTGGCCATTTGTACCACTTCTTTTGAGAATCATTTGTCCAATTCATTTGTCCATTTATTACTTAGATTATTTTTTCCTTTGTTGTTTTAATTTTTAGTTCATATATTCTGGATGTTATTCCTCTGTCACATGACTAGCTGACAAATATTTTCTCTGGTATGTAGGATGTCTCTTCACTCTGGTAATTATTTTCTTTGCTGTGCAGAAAAGAAGCTTTTTAGTTTAATGCAATCCCATTTGTCAAATCTTGCTATTATTTCCTAAGCTATTGGAATGACTATTCATAAAGTCATTACCTATGCCTGTATTATGAAGTAATTTCACACGCTAGCTACAAATTTTCAGCTTCTACATTGAGATCTTTTTTCTATTTGGAATTTACTTTTAGGCAAGGTGAGAGACAGTAATCTAATTTCAGTTTTCTACATGTGGATATCAAGTTTTCCTAGCTGAAGAGGTTGTCTATTCTCTCTCCAAAGTATGCTTTTGGCACTTTTGCTCAGAATCAGATGGCTATAGCCATGTGGGTTTATATCTGTGTTGTCTATTTTATTCCACTGCTCTACTATGGCTCCATAATTTGAAGCCAGTTGCTATTATACCTCCAAAATTGTTCTTTTTTCCTAAGGATTGCTTTGTCTATTTGAAGACTTTGGTGATTCTGTAGAAACTTAGGGATGTTTTTCTACCTCTGTGATGAATGTCATTGGAGTTTTGGTGGAGACTGCATTGAATCTATAGATTAATCTTGGTAATATGTCCATTTCCACAATATTAATTCTGCTGATGCATGAAAGGCAGGGAGTCTTTCCATGTTCTAGTGCCATCTTCAATTTCTTTCTTCAGTTTTTTTATAGTCATCATTGTGAAGGGTTCTTACCTTCTTAGTTAAGTTTATTCTTAGATAATTTTTTGAGGATATTGTGAACAGCATTGTATTCCTGATGAGTTTCTCAGAAGTTTTGTTATAGCTACATAGAAAAGTGATTGATTTTTTTATGTTGATTATGTATCTTGGTATCTTGCTGAAAGTGTTTATCGGATCTCAGAGTTTTCTGTTGGACTCTTTCCTTTAGGGACTTTTATGTCCAGGGTCATATTGTCTGCAAGTAGGAATAATTTCACTTCTTCTTGTTCTAACTGTATCTGTCTATTCCTTCCTCTTGCCATATTGCTCTAAAATTCAAGCTTTTTATTGAATAAGATTGAAAGAGTGGACACTCTTATTTGACCCTGATTTTGGAGGATGTATTTTCAATTTTCCCCACTTAATATGAAGTAGGGTATACATTTTTTTGTAAGTAATCTTTATTATTTTGAGTTATGATTCTTCTAGTTTTTTATGTCTTTTATTGTGAATAGATGTTGGATTTTTGTCAAAAATTTTTCTGAATCTATTGAGATGATCATGCTATTTTTGTTCTTGATTCTGTTTATGTGTATTATACTTATTGACCTGTGTTGAAACATCCTTGCATCCCTGGAATTAAACTAACTTGATGAATTTTTATGATCTTTTTAATGTGTTGCTAAATTTGATTCACACATATTTTATTGAGGATTTTTGTATCTATGCTTTTCATGCAAATTTTGTTTTTGTTTTTTGATTGTGTCATTATCTGGTTTTAGTAGCAGGATGATACTGGATTCATAGAATGAGTTTGGTAGTTTTCCTTCCCTTCTTTAAAGGTATGGTAGAATTTGGCTGAGAACCCATCTGGTCCTGGAATCTTTTTTGTTGATAAACTATTACTGTTTCTATCTCCTTGGTCATTATAGATCTGCTTAGGTTGTTTATATCCTCTTGCTTTAATTTTGGTACATCATGTACACCTACAAATTCATTTATTTCTTCTAGATTTTCCAATTTATTGGAATATAAGTTTTCAAAATATTCCGTGATGATCCTCTATGTTCCATTGCTGTCTGTTATATCATTCATCTCTGATTTTATTAATTTGAGTCTTCTGGTTGTTTTGGACTAGTTTGTCTAAGGGTTTGTCAATCTTGTTTGTCTTTTCAAAGAATCAACTCTGTTTCATTGATTCTTTGTATTGTGTTTTAGTCTCCATTTCATTAATTTCTTCCCTATCTTTATTATTACTTTCTATCTTTTAGTTTTAGATTTGACTTGTTTTTGTTTTTATAAGAACTTGAAGTACATCATTAGGTTTTTTATTTGAGATACCTAATTTTTTTGTTAGCTTATATCTTTTATTAATCCATCCACAAATACTTGTCTTCTGGGTTACTGAAGCAGTAAGTCAGGTAACATTTGCTACAGTAATGTCTGTCTAGCCATAAAAACTCTAGCAACACATCCATCTGAAGGACACTCATAATGAAGGCAAAAATTTTTTCATTTTCAATCTATCTAATTTTTCAATGTAGGAATTTATAGCCATAAACTTTCCTCTTAGAACTACTTTTGCTGAATCCTGAAGATTCAGGTAAGCTGTGTCTTCATTTTAATTTAATTTTAGGAATTTTTTAATTTCTTCTCTGATTTCTTCAATGCCTTACTTATGATTCAAAAGTGTATTGTTAAATCTCCATGTTTTCATAATCTGTAGCTACTCTTGCTTTTGATTTCTAATTTTATTCCATTATGATCTGATAAGACAAAATAAATGATTTCATTGTTTTATATTTGTTAAGACTTTTTATGGCCTAAAATGGGATCTATTTTGAAGAAAGTTACATGGACTGCTGAGAAGAATGTGTGTTCTGCATCTGTTGTATGGAATATTTCTATACATGTCTATTAAGTCCATCTCATCTATGATACTTTTTAACTCTGAAATTTTTTTGTTGATTTTTTGTCTTGATTGTCTATGAGATGAGAGTGAGGTTTTGCATTTCCCCACTATTACTGAGTTTGGACCTATCTGGGCCTTTATGTCCAATAGTGTTCTTTTATGAAATTGGGTTCACCAACATTCTATACACATATATTTAGAATCAATATATTTCCTTTTTGTTTTGAAGTTTTTAGCAAGGATTTGAAGTTTAGACAAGAGGAGGAGAGAAAAGAGAAAGAGAGAGACATTTCCTGTTCCCCATGTAGGCAATGGAAGCAAAGACTACAAAAGGTGGCACCATCTCCTAGTCTTATACTGGGAGAATACATATGGTAGATAATGGATCTAAGTGGCTGAGATGGATGTTAAAACAGGAGGGATCTTTTCTGGCCCACCCAAATCACAGAGATAATAGATGTGCTTTAGAACTTCCCTTTGATCATCCTCCATTCATCTAAGGATCACAACTTGTTAACATCTCAAAGAGGAAAGCAGAAGCAGTTAACTCCTTTATGTCTCCCTGATCCTGTAACTTAGCATCTAAAAGGAGATCGGAGGGGGCTAACTACTTTGGTTCTCCAGTCCTTACTTCCTTGTTCCAATGTCAGAGACAGAACCTTTAAAATATTTATTAATATAATTTCCCTTTCTCCTCATCTCTTTATCTTGCCTCATTTCCCCCTAAATGACTTTAGTCTCTTTTAATCTTAAAAGGTGTACAAAGGGGCTAGAGTCAATCTTCTATAGCTACTTCCTGCTGAGTCTGGGCACTGGCTATACCTAGAAAAGGAACTAAAAAGTCATTTTCTTATCTCAAATTTATGAGGTGACAAAGTAAATTCAGTTGGCAGAAAATTTAGTTGAAGGACTGTGAGGATCAGGACCAAGAAACATCAAGTTATTTTACTAAAAGAGAAATTAGTGAAAACCATCCTTTAAAGTAAAAAAAAAAAATGCTTTTTATATGGATAAAGTTAATAGGATTTTTAAGAAAAATCATAAAAACATTAAGAAAATGTATAACATCAATAGATTTAACATACTGAAAACACCTGCCTCCAAACAAACAGTATAAAATATGTTTTTAAAGATGGCAACCAGTATCCCTCTGTTGTCTGTTTTAGATAGTGATGGTCAAGTCACAGGTATCTTTTGTGGATAATGTTTTTTCTTCAAGTGGGTGCTATTAAGAGGTAGGTTATTATGAAAAATCTTAATATAATTTTTGTTAGGGGGGGGTCCTGGATTGAGTAATTTACATTAGACCCAAGGTCATACTTATATATTGTTCCATTTATTACCATGTAGTGACCTCTGTTATCTCTTCTATGTTTTGACTTTAAGTCTACTCTGCCAAATGAGTATAACTATTTCTTTGGCTTTGGATTCCATTTCCTTGGTGTACCATTTTTTATTTTTTCACTTTCAGTCTCTGTGTGTCCTTGCCAGTGAGGTTCTTCCAGACAATCAATGCTTGGGTATTATCTTTAGTCCAATCAGTGTGTCTTCATCATTTAATTGAAGAGTTAAGCCCATTTACATTTAGTGCTATTACTGAATGATATTTTGATTCCTTAAATTTTGTTCATTTTTTCAACTGGTTGATTTGAGTGCTCTTTGTTATTTTCTTTTTTTCTTTTCTTTTGTTCTTATTCATCTTTGAATTTTGCTCATTTGCCATAATGAACATGTTTAATTCTTTCCTAATTCTCATGTGTCCATCCTTTCCTTTTGTGATATTTATTCTTTCCTCAGTTGTCACTTTTAATTTTTTACTGGTGATAGTTGGGTTTGAACTTAGGGCCTCACACTTGCTAGGCAAGCAGTCTACTACTTGAGACACTCCACAAGATAGTGACAACTATCTTTCTTCCTCAACTGTGTATTGGATTCCTATAAGTATCTTCTTTAATGCTGGCTTAGTGATTATAAATTTCTTTAGTTCATGCTTATTATGGAAGGTCTTTCTTTCTCCATCAATTTTAAAGTATAACTTTGCAGGAGATAGCAGTATTGGTTGGCAGTTATTTACTGTCAATGCTTAAAAGATGTCACTCCATGCTTTGGGACTTTCTGGTGAGCCATCTCTTTAATTCTGATGAGTTTACTGCTGTAAGTTGGCATTTTCCTCTTGAACTTTTCAATGTTCTTCGTTTGTTCTTTACTCTTACCATTTTAACCATAATGTGATATTGGGATGTTCTTTTATGTCTACTTGGAGTTCTAAATGCATTCTGTGATTGGATTTCCATATCTTTCCCTACTTTTGGGGAGTTTTCTGCTATAATATCCTTAAATAAGCTCTTTATGTCTTTGGTTTATAGATTGGCTCCTTCTTCTACCCTATGGATTATTAGCTTTGTCTCTTGATCATATTCAGAGTTCTTAAAAGTTTTGTTCATGCTTGTTTATTTTTACCTTTATTGCTGTCTGAATGTGATATTTTCTTGATCAGGTCTTTAGTTCCTGGTATTCTTTGCCTGCTTGATCTAGTCTATTGCTGGTGCTTTCCACTGTGTTTTTTATTTGATTCACTGAGTTTTTCATTTCAACACTTTTGTTGAAAAACAATTGTTTTTTCTTCAGAATCTCAATTTCTGTGCTGAATTTCTCATCATGTCTTGAATAGATTTCCTAATTATCTTCATCTGTTTGAATCCTCTTTGAGGTCATTGATCACTTTTTAAAACTACATTTCTGAATTCTTTGATTACATTTTAACCATTTCACTATGTTTGGATTGAGTTATTGGGGAGTTATGAGTTTTTGGAGGTGTCATATTGCTTGATTTTTTTGTATTTCTGTGTTTCTAGGCTGTGATTTGCTCATGTTAGGATGGATATCTCAGGGTTTTGTTTTTGTTGTTGTTTGTTTGCTTGTTTGTTTTTATGGGCATCTTCTTAGTAAGTAGCCTTCTTGTGCTCATGATCCCCACTACCACTCAGGGGAGAAAAGCAGCAGTAACAAAGAAAAACAATTCAATCAAATCAGATATTTAAATGTAATTAAAAATTGAAAATATCAGCTATATCCTCTCAATGGTTTTAGAATAGAAATGTACTAGGTTACTTATAAGATCAAGTAGAAGTTTAAAAATTACTAAAGTTAAAAGTACTAGTAGTTGTGTAATAAAAAGGGAGGTAGGGAAAGGAAAAGACAGAAGAAGAAGGAGAGGAAAGATAAGTAAAGTATATGGGATGAAGGTATAAGAAAAAATAGTGAAGGAGAGCACAATAAAATAAGTACAGAGAAAGATAAAACTATCAAAAAAAAAGTCAATATTTCTTCCTTGCTGAGAAGATGGTGCATTTTTCTCACTGGGCTTGTCTTTTACAGTTTACTTAGTGTAGGGGGCAGCTATTTTTCTTTGAAGTCAAAACAACTTTGACCCAAAAAGGCTCTTTGCAGATGGTGCCCTGTCCTCCCTTTTTTGCTGGGCTGAATACCTGTCCTTGTTTTTCTATATGCAGTCCTACTAATGCAGGGAGTATAAAAGCAGTTCTCAAACTACACCACTAGCCAAACCTAAGGACTGCTGCTTAGATGCCTCCTCACACTAGAAGTGCTCTGCCTTTATGGGTTTGGCATGGGAAATTCCCAAGCAGTGGTTACTTTCCATTAAATCTCTCTGATCCTCTGAGCATGTACAAATCAGTCAAACCAAAGCAGTGTGTGCTAGCTGGACAAGGGACAGGGTGCTGAATGATCCTATATTCCCTGACCTCACAGTTCTCTGTTGAACACCCCTGGTTGTATTCACACACTGCAAGTCTCTCTACTATCACCAAATTTAGGGCTGCAGGTTTGCTGATGAGTTCACCCTCTGTTTCCCTCTGTTCTGCTGCACAAATTTCTCTCCTCACAACCCCATGTAGACACATGTCTGTGAGTATGAATCTAAGTCACATCCAGTTTCCTGGAGCTATACTGATTATTGGAGTCATCCCTCACTTAGCCTGTGGGGAAGGAGATAACTTGGGGTTTGGAGTTATAAAAATGCAGCATCTTCTGCACTCCCAAGCTGAAAAGTCTGACTGTAAAAACCCTTCTAAGATGATTCCTGTCTATAGCACCAGTGTGTATGTAAAGAAATGCTGTGAATATTATGTACCCCTAAAGCTTCCCAAGGCTTTCCTTTTCTCTTTAGACTGCAGCCTTCTGGAAGAAATTCTCCTCTTTCCTTGCCATTTTGCTTAGCACTCTATGTTATGGTTCATTTTTAAAATAAATCTAAAATTCAATATTTCTAGATTTTACATGTCCTCTAACTGTCTACTGTTTACTGTTGTCCTCCCTTGCCTTTCCACAGTCTACCCCTCCCTGAAGACATGCACCTGATATTTTGTTTCAGATTGGTGGAAACACTGGAAAGTGCTGGTTGTCTATAATCTGTCATCTTCCCTCCCTCTGACAACTTCTTAAAATAAAACAATAATGAAATTTGCCAGATCAATTGATCCTTCTTTCATGAATGATTTATCTGTAATATGTGATGCTGTTTCATAGCATTTTACCCATAATAGCATTTCTTTTAAAATCAGTTAATCCTCTCAAACATTGTCACTGGTTTCTCAACTAAGTTTATGTAATATTCTAAATTCTTTATTGTCATTTCAACAATGCTCAAAGCATCTTCACCAGAAGTAGATTCCATCACGAGAAGCTACCTCTTTGATCATTTGTTAAAAGTAACTTCTGATCATTAGTTTCATTGAGGTTCTACTTCTAAATTGAAAATTCTATGCTTTGTATGGCCACCTTCATCAATTATCTAAGCTGCATCTTCTGGGTAACTTGCTGTAGCTTCTACATCAGATCCTGCTATTCACCCTGTGCATCTTCCATCCTTAACTCTCATAAATCAACTTTTGCTAGTTTCAAATTTTTCTTCCACAGCTTTTGCACCTCTCCCAACCTTCATAGAACTGAATAGATCAGGGGCCATACTATAGTTTAGCATTTTGTCTGGGGGAATATTGTAGCTGGTTTGTTCTATCCAGACTACTAAGAACTTTCACCATATCATCAATAATACTGTTTAATTTTCCTATCATTCATGTGTTCATTGGAGTAGCACTTTTAATTTTCTTCAAGAACTTGTCCCTTGCATTCACAAATAGCCTAAGTGTTTAGTACAAGAGATCTAGCTTTCTGCCTATCTCAGCCTTCAATATTCCCTCTTCACTAAGCTTAATTATTTCTAGTTTTTTCTTTAAAGCAAGAGTTGTATGCCTCTTCCACTTAAAAAATTTATGGGCCAAAGTAAGGGTATTAATTGGCCTAATTTCCAGAACAGGTCCTGCCTGGAGAGGTTTGTACCAGAGGGAGGGAGAGGAGGTGAAGAAAGGGTGTGGGAGGGAATATAGTGCAAATATGGGGTACACATGTATGTAAATGATACCTGATGAAATTTTTCCAAGAATTGGAGAACAGGGGATAAAGGAAAGTGATGGAAGGGGTGAATTCAAGTATGATATATTTGATATATTGTAAGAACTTTTGTAAATGCCACACAATTTTAAAAAGCACTACAATAAAAAAAAAAGAGAAAAAAAAGATTCAGTGAGATTACAAGGGTGGAGCCCTAATACAATGGGACTATTGTCGACATAAAAGGCACTAGGCATGCAAATGCCATTTCAAGACACCAGCAAGAATCTGCAGACCAGATTGATTTTATCAGGGACAGAGTATCTGAAAGAAGATGGAGAGCATATTTTTAAGTCAATCTTTCTTAAGTTTCTTTCAACAAGAGTTTGATAGATGGTCAACAGCAATAAGTTAGTATAATACTGCTTTAATGTCATGAGTGCAAAATATTAAAAGAGGTGATTAGAACATTAAAACTCCAGACAAACATACATAAACCTTGATAAAAGTCCATCTTTTCACTCTGAAGTAAGCAGAGCAAATAACAGTAAACAATTTAGATAAAATAAGTAGTCTGTTCATATTCTTTATGTCATGGCTGTTTATTTCATAGTAGTAATTAAGTGCCTACATAATGATGTATTTAATATGTAATCTCCTGGCTATGAGTGAACCCTGAGAAAGAAATCACAACTGTCTCATCCATTCCAGTACTGAAACATCATAGACACTTACAACCCACCACAGCTACCATCACCATGAGGCTTAGATAGAATGTTGGCTTGTAAATTCAGCTTTGTAAGATATTAGGCAAAAGAGGCACACATTTTAGAGATATTGCCCTGTTATAGTCTATAAATTAAGAGGATTAAAAGAATGTTCAATTTATTAAAAAGAATAAAATAAAACATTAGATTCTACCTATTGAGTTGAACATTGAATTTTGAATCTTTGTTAAAGTCCACATTTTAAAGAAAGATTTGATAGTGTAAAGGTCAGGAACTCCTCCAAAGTTGCTTCCTTTGGCTTAAAACTTTAATTACATTTTATCTTGATTTTGCAAAGTTGAAGCAGATATCTTTGGATTATACAGTGGAAAGAGTAAATATTCCAGGCGGTAATTTCCCAGAGGCATTGTACTCATTAAATAAATGAATCTCTAATTGATGGAAATATAGGCTGCTGTGGATATCAGATTCCAGAGAGGGGTACTCATAAAATCAATTTTGCCTATTGGTGGATGCAAGGGTAAAAACTGAAGATAAAGAAAGATATGAGGCACCCTCAATGCTTTCTTAGTGCTTGTGTTGTTCATACATAATGTTTTCTAGGACATAGCCCACTTTGTTACATATTTTGCGCTATGAGGCACTTCTACTGTGTACATGTATACTTTTAAATGAATTGTCACATACTGTTTGAATTATTTAATAGAACATCCAACAACATGCTTTCCCTAAATAAGCTAGCAAAACGTAAAACAATGCTCTTTGAGAGTCTAGCATCTCCCATTCATGACTTATGCAAAGTCCAAAGAAAATTATGGTAATATTATAATGAAATCTCTATTTAGAATACTGACTCTGTTTATTTTCTTATTCATGTTTTCATTTCTGCTTTAGCAGAATATGTATAAAGAAAACTCTTATTAACACATCAGTGACATTTCCATATAAGCAGAGGAATTACTTTTTTATTAATATCATTTCATACATATACATAGTAAAACTAAGTATTTTAAGCTAAGTATTTAATTACTTTTAAAATCTATTAGTATTCATGAAAAAATTACATTTCTATAGTTATGTTGAATTTAATAAGTGTCCTTAATTCAAGATACCAATCTAAACTCAACTAACATTTCATTATCTTGTACCTTAATAATCATGATAAAATACAAACTGAAAACTAGATAAATGAAATCAATCATGCAAACAATTGTTATTACAGTTTCTTTTAGAAATGAAATAACAGTATAGAAACCAAACATCAGGGAGGCATATATGTATAATTATCCAGAACCCTAAGTTCACCCTGCAAATTCTTGGGACACTGATAACATGGTTTATCAGTCTCCACTTTTCCAGAGAATTCCAGAGGCTAGAGAAGAGATGGTGACAGGACAAAGGGAGAACAAAGGCCTGAGGTTTGAGAAGATGCTACAGAGTCTCTGGGAATTTGTAAGAGAGCAAAGAAGAAACTCCTTACTCATACAGTCAACAAATATTTTAATGCTTCCAATATGCCAGACATCATTTTAGGTATCATTATGGTATCAATGTCAAAAAATTGAAATAATACCTTTAAAGAGATAGACCATGAAAGTCCTTGGCCAAAAAGTTATATGACTGAAGCAGAGTAAGAAATGTGTGTTCCAGGAAAGGCAGAGTAATGGCAAGAGTTGACACGAGCAAATAAGCAAAGAGAATCACTATCAGCTGTGTTCAACTGTCACGTTGAAAATTCATCATCGTTGAAGGATGCCACAGGACTCACACTTTTGTTTTACTTTCTGTTTTGACAGAGAATTATGGGTTTTCTTTTACCAAATTGTATATAGAATATGACTTATATTTCACAATTTAAAGAGTTTTAAGTTTATGGCATCTGTTCTTTTCTCTGGTAGCAAACCTAACTGCATGTAGTTTCCCACAATCATACATACTCCTGGTGTTCTTACTTTGGACTTATTTGCAATTTCAAATGAGTTTTACATCAACCAAGTCTCAAATATAATGGTGACTAAAATTTTGTTTGCTTGGTGAAATGGCTGGTATTGTGTAAGACCTAAGATGAAAGCTTACTTTGGAACATATGACACTTCATGGTTCCAAGGCCATATTTGCCTTGACAGTGTCAGTTACTCTATTTTCACCAAGATCTATTTGAAAAACTGCTGTAGTTTCTTCTTTCTTTATCAGAATTTATCTGTCCTCATTGAGCATGCTTGAAGACAGATGACCTTCTTTTGTCAGTTGCTTCCCGCTCATTGCTCACTAAAGTAACCAGATTTAGATCATATCTTATTCTGCCCCTTCCTATACTCATCTAGTTGAAACTTCTTAGGAAAACACCAGGTGCCATGTGCAATTTTGTAAATCATAACCTAGTTTAAAAAAAACACAATTATTAATACAAACATCAACCAATACATATCGAGTTTTGGTTTTTTTTGGTTTTGGGGGTTTTTGTTTGTTTGTTTGTTTGTTTGTTTTCATTTTCAATACTGGAGTTTGAACTGAGGGCCTCAAACTTGCTAGGCAGGAGCTCTACAACGTGAATCACATCCCCTGTCCTTTGCAACTAACACATATTATAACACCTTACAATAAGAAAAACCCATTAAATATTCATTGATTTACAAACAGATGACAGAGGAAAAATCAATCTGTTTTTCTATTCACTAAATTGTATATTTGAATTGCACCCATTTAATGATATGGTAATAGAAGTCTGGTTACATATTTCACACAATAGCTTCCATGACCCTGATATTGCTGTTACCTAATCTATGAATTACTATAGTCTGCCATATGACTATACACTTTTAAAGGTTGAGGTCACTTTTTTCATTAAAACTATTTTGACCCAGAATGTAATAGATTCAAGAACACTTTATTTGGCCAATGATAATGAGGCAACATGCTCTAAATCAGGTCTTAGCATGAGAGACAATTCAGACTGAAGTAAGTTATTAGGCTGTTTCAAGTTCTGACTTCTTTTCGTTTTCCTAGATAACTATAAGAATGCAGTTCAAACATGGAAGAAACACTTTTTTATACCCTAATTCAGAGAAGACATTTCAACCTTCATGCTTAATTTCTACAAAAGCCAAATGGCTATTACCAGTCATCCAGAGCTGTCATAGGTTATAAAGCAATTAAGACCTTTTTAAGAGTCCATAATGATTATTTTTTCTTAACATATTGTGGCAAGCACAAATGACATTCAGCTGCATTTAAGTCATTTTAATGGTTTGATTGGATCACATTTATCGTTAGAACAAAAAACTCAAAGGGTACATTTTTCATAATCTCTGTATACAAATTATTGCTGCACAAGCATTACTTAACACTGTTCTCAGAGTCTAGGTACAAGGGCACGAAGGTAACTTGAAACTTTAGCTTTATTTTATTACCTCGTACTGATGCACTAAACTCCAGACTGTGTTCTCAGTATTTTATGGGATCTCTTTCCTTTGCCATTGGCTCTTCATCTCTGCATATTTTTATGCATACAGAAGAAGACAAACAGCTATGACCAAAAGGAAGAATTTTTTAAAGCAATCCATAAGCATAGCTAAGCCTTTAAATGATGTGGAAGACAAGAATAATGAGCAAATCTGTGTACTGGCTCAAGTGACAGGTGCAGATAAAGTCAAGTTCTGGTTATCAAGAAAGGACAGGATGAAGCTCAGTGCTTAAGAGAAGTGAACAGAAAAAAATGTATTGCCTGAAGGCTCCAAAGCAAATGCTGAAGTCCAGATGACAGCTTCCATTTTCACTTGCTGCTTGGAAAAGATTGATGACAACTGGCAGGTGAAGGGAAAGATAGGCCATGCATGTACACAGCATATTCCACCAGCTTCCTTGGGAGCATTAAAGTTATTGTTCTTACACCTTAAAGCCAGACATAGTTCCAAAGAGTAATCAAGAACCTATTCAAAGTTATATTAGCCCACAGGAATTAAAAGCATGGGATTTGGGAGCTAAAAATGTATTAAATGTATTTAAAAAGAGAGATCTAAAATTTAAGCCAGTCTTTCATAATAGTCAATACATAATACTTATGCTGCCTTAGTCCATTTCAACTGCTTTACTATATATCTTAAACTGGGTAATTTATATCAGAACAGAAATTTATTTCTCACAGTTCTGGAGGTACCAGCCAGTTGCATGTCTGGTAAGGGCTGCGCTCTACTTCTAATATAGTACCTTGTTGCATCCTCTTGAATGGATGAATGCTATGTCCTCACATAGTGGTAGAGATGCAAGGGGAAGAGAACATTCTTTTCAATCTAGAACCCTTTTATAAGGTTGTTAATATCATTCATAAGCATAGAGACCTCATGACTTAATCACTTCCCAAAGGCCACCATCTTAATACTGTTCTATTGAGGATTAAGTTTCAACATGAATTTTAAAGGAGACATCATCATTCAAACCACAGCACATGCACTTAACTTCATGGGATGTAAATTAAGCAGCAGTGGCATTTTATTTTTACTACACCAAGTTGACCACACTATTTTAGGTGCCATCCATGCATGCATCATTGCATATGCAGAAGTCATCCTTCCTCGACAGCATGAATAACCAGTAACCAATAAAAACTTAAATACCTCTCATCATTTCTGAAATTAAGTAAGGATTAACTGAGAGAGAGAGAGAATTATGGCTTGCTGTTTTCCCTAGTTTATCCTCTCTCTCTTGAGTCAGTCATGGAAATCCGCCTCCTCCTCCTCTAGTATTTAGAGAATGTTAATGCTAGAGGCAACATCAGAGATATTTTTTCCAAGTGCAAAATGATTGTGAAATTAAGACCCAAAGAAACTAAACAACACAAGGCAATTTGGCAAAGAAGCAAGGATTCAAATGTCAACATATATTAAAAAATACCTTGATATAAATGTTGTGCTACTCTGGCAGGGTTTTGTTTGTTTGGGATTTTAATTTTAATTTTTGGTTTTGTTTTTTTAGGTAGGACCTTACAATGTAGCCCTGAACTCACTATGTTATCCAGGTTGGCCTCAAACTCTCGATCCTCCTGCCTCAGCAACCTGTAAAGGCATGTAGCATCATGTCCAGCTCTTATGATGCTCTGAATAACTTTAATTATACTGTGTTTCATTGAATTATAGGTAACATCATTAGTTTATATACAAACAAAAAACTGTTAAAAATCTGACACTTGAACTACATAATTAAGCTATGACATACCATCATTGTTCTACGCCACATCCTAGTTTCAAAGATGTTAAGTGTGAAAAAATTAGTCTCAGATTTAAATAAATCAAGATTTCCACTTCAAAAACTACTATCTTCACATTATAAAGTAATACAATTTATCAAAATATCCAACCAAAAGATACAAAAAAAATGAAATCATGTAGGAAACCTTCCCTGGTGTCTCTCCACAATCTTAAAATTTGATTGTATTTTTCCAAAACCTTTATCCAGGTCTTAAAGTAGCATGCTTCTGTGCAGTCATTTAAACAGATAAAGATGCAGGACTTAACAATGGATTTGCTATCTAAAAAATGTGTTAATTAATGATTTCATCATTATGAAACATCATAGATTGTACTTACACAAACCAAGATGGCATGGGTCAATCACTCCATCCTCTTGATGTAGTCGAGAGACAAAGCAAACACCAGATGTATGAGACTGCTATGAGCATAACTCAGCATGCCATTTAATTACCAACTTTTTTAATAATAATGAGAAGTATGCTCTAAAATAACAATAAAAAGTATAGTATGGTGAGTACACAGACCAGTAACATAGCCACTTACAGTCATTGTTAAGTATTAAGTACTGTACATAATTTTATGTGCTATACTTTTATACAGCTAGCAGTGCAGGGTCAGCACAAATATGCAGTGCATTAAACTATGATGTTTTGACCACTACAACATCACTAGGCAACAGAAAAATTTTAGCTCCATTATAACTTGTAGGACCGCCATTGTATATGTTCTCTGTTGCTGGCCAAAACATTATTTTGTGGCAGGTGACTATGCATAAATTTATTATTTTATAATATCATGATACATGGGCTTTATTTTCTTCACATGGTCAATAGTTTACCCTGAATTTAAAGTAAATCTGTATTTGTCTCATAAAGGTGTCCAGATTTAATATTTAAACCTTAGATATACAGATAAAATATTCAATGTCTGCTTAGAATGTTGACTAAAATAATTTTGAAATGACAAAATTATTTTAAATTATCATTTAAATGACAAATTATATAAAATTCAGCTTTATTCCCACTCTATAATTTCATGAAAATGTTGCTGAAATGATCAACAACTGATCATCAGTTTCACTGTGATCACTAGAGAGCCAGTTTGGGAGTCTCCTAACAATTTTCCAGTCTTTCATCTTCAATTCCATCTAATTATTGGAGAGGCCATTACTGTAGATATATTCCAAATCATAAAATCCATTCACGAAATACTAGAACAATAATTTTTATGATGACAATTATATCCATTTATCCACTCGATCAGCGACCATCAAAGTGTGATTCGAGGCCAGCCCCAACATCATATGCAGACTTGTAAAGATGCAAAATGGCCCCACATCTGAGCTGTGAGCCAGAAACTTTGAAGGGGGACAAAGTAATCTGTATTTTAACATGTGGCCCTGAGGCATGCTGAAGTTTGAAAACTATTGTAGCAGATTAAAAAAATTTTTTTGGTTTATCATACTTTAATAATAAAAGGGGAGATCACTGCGATAATTCCAAACATATGTACAGTGTACCTTGAACAAGTTCACCTCCTCCATTGTTTCCATTCTCCATTTCCCTCTTCCCCACCCCTCTTTCAAACAGTGTTAGTGGGGGAAAGATTTTATTTACATAGATGAGATGACTTTATATTGAACAATCTCTTTGCTCAGTTAAATAATTCTATAATAATAAATACAAGTATTTTAGTCAGCCGTGGTGGCTCACACTTATAATCTTAGCTACTTGAGTGTCAGAGATCAGAAGGAAGTGGTTCGACAAACTGAGAAGGAATACATGAAAACAATTCCATTTACAATAGCCTCAAAAAAAATCAAATATCTAGGAGTAAATTTAACAAAAGATGTGAATGACCTCTACAAGGAGAATTACAAACCCCTGAAGAGGTTGAAGAAGACTACAGAAGATGGAAAGTTCTCCCAAGAACCAACATAGTAAAAATGGCTATATACTACCAAAAGCAAACTACATGTTTAATTCAATTCCCATCAAAATCCCAATGACTTTCATCACAGAGATTGAAAAATCTACCCTAAAGTTCATTTGGAAACACAAGAGACCGCAAATAGCCAAGGCAATACTCAGAAAAAAGAGCAATGCTGGAGGTATCACAATACCTGACTTCAAACTATATTACAAAGCAATAGCAATAAAAACAGCATGGTACTGGCACAAAAACATCCATGAAGACCAGTGGAACAGAATAGAGGACTCAGAGATGAATTCACACAGCTATGCCCACCTTATTTTTGACAAAGGTGCTAAAAACATACAATGGAGAAAAGACAGCCTCTTCAATAAATGCTGCTGGGAAAAGTGGTTATCCATCTACAAGAAACTGAAACTAGATCCATGTTTATCACCTTGTACTAGTATCAACTCAAAATGGATCAAGGACCTTAATATCAGACACGAAACTCTGAAATTAGTACAGGAAGGATCAGGAAACACTCTGGAAGTAATAGGTATAGGCAAGGACTTCCTCAATAGAACCCCAGCAGCCCAGCAACTAAGAGCAAGAATGGACAAATGGGACTTCATAAAATTAAAAAGCTTCTGCACAACAAATGAAATGGTATCTAAAGAGACAACCCACAGAGTGGGAGAAAATATTTCCCAGCTATACATCAAACAAAGGACTGATAACCAGAATATACAAGGAGCTCAAAAAACTAAACTCTACCAAAATCAATGAACCAATAAAGAAATGGGCAAGTGAACTAAACAGAACTTTTCCAAAGAAGAAATTCAAATGGCCAAAAAACACATAAAAAATGCTCACCATCTCTAGCCATAAAGGAAATGCAAATCAAAACCACACTAAAATTCCACCTCACCCCTGTTAGAATAGCCGTCATCAAAAACACCACCACCAACAGTTGTTGGTGAAGATGTGGGAAAAAGGAACCCTCGTACACTGCTGGTGGGAATGCAAGCTGGTGCAATCACTGTGGAAAAAAATATGGAGGCTTCTTAAAAATCTAAACACAGATCTGCCATATGATCCAGAAATCCCACTCTTGGGGATATACCAGGAATGAGACACAGGTTACTCCAAAGGCACCTGCACACCCATGTTTATTTCAGTGCTATTCACAATAGCCAAGTTATGGAAACAACCAAGATGCCCCACTACTGATGAATGGATCATACACAATGGAATTTTACTCAGCCATGAAAAAGAGTGAAATCTTATCATTTGCAAATAAATGAATAGAACTGGAGAACATCATTCTGAGTGAGGTTAGCCAGGCTCAGAAGACCAAAAATCATATGTTCTCACTCATATGTGGTCTTTAGATCTAGGGCAAATAAGCAATGTTGTAGGACTTCGGTCACATGACAAGCAGGTTAAATAGAAAACCCAAAACATGAAAGTATTTGATGTCCCCACTCCAGAGGAACTAATACAGAAACCTTAAAGCAACAGAGGTCAACACAAGAAGGGGATCAGGAACGGGTGTAAAGATCAGTTAGAGATGAATCAACTTGGGTTGTAACACATTTGTACATGAAAGCAATGCTTGGAATCTCTCTGTATAGCTGTCCTTATCTCAACTAGAAAAAAATGCTTTGTGTTTCTTCTTATTGCTTATTTCTACTCTTCAACAGAACTGGAGAAAAGTGCAGAACAGGTTCTGCCTGGAAGGGAGGGAGGTGGGGGGGGTGGAGGTGGGTGGCAGGGGAAGAAATGACCCAAACAATGTATGCACATGTGAATAGATGAATAAAATAAAAAAATAAATAATGAAAGGCTTTACTTTAAAAAAAAAAAAAAAAGGAAGTGGCTGGAGGACAACCCTGAGCAAAATGTTTACAAGACCCCATCTCAACCAATAAAGCTGGGCTTGGTGGTACACACCTGTTATTCCAGCTATACAGGGAGTATAAATAGGAGGATTGAAGTCCTGGCTGACCCTGGCATAAATACAAGACCCTATTTGAAAAATACATAAAGTAAAAGGGCTCTGGCATGGCTCAAGTGATAGAGCACTGCCTGGCAAGCACAAAACCCTGAGTTCAAAAAATAATACAGTGTTTTGTAGAGGCTATTTTGATTGCTTTTTACATTAAGCCAATTAATATGATGTTCTATTGGGAGTTTTAGAACTCTAGTACTTTTGCTATTCTCCTCAAAATTTTTTAAACTAGTTGTTAAATGACTATGTAGATGTACCACAATCAACTAATTCACTATTAAGTATTTTTAAACAACTTTTTACATTATAGAAAAAATTTCTACATATGATAGAGTAATAACTTCACAGAAGAATGTAAGTAAGTAATGTATACTTACATTCTCCCTAAATTCTAGTTCCCAATGGTGACCACTTTAAGATGTGTGGTATTTGATGATAAAGGACTGCCATTACAATTCCAAGTAATGTAATTGAGCTTCTAAGTCTTAGAAATTTAGACAATGCCTTTTGATACCTCTCATGAAAGAAGAATATTTATATGCTATATCACCTCCCCAGCCATTTCTTCATTCTGCTTAGTCATATTATTATATGTAATTCTCCTAAAGACTTCCTTTGTAATTTAAATAATATATTGGAGCCTCAAATTCTGAATTCTTTTAATTTTTTCTGGATTTATTCATTGTTTATATATGCAAAGCCCATTGCATATTTATTGCATCCTGTTCCATCTTTCCTATACAGCCTGGTAGATCCCAGTAGGTGTAATAGATCACTGAGTCATAAGGTAACATGCACACTTTAAAAATATGGCTCTGAAAAGAGATGTAAAAACAAAAAGACCCATTAGAAGGCTACTGCAGTGGTATAGCCTCAGGTGGCAGACGTCATCATGAATGAATAGAGGTGCCTGGGCAAATCTAGATGTATATGAAAAAAGAAGACTCAAGGATGACTTCTAAATGATTATGTCAACTTCTGAGATGTGAAAAAACAGGGAGAAGAATGGCATTTTAAGAATATCTAGAGAATCCTGGTAAATGTCCCCAAAATACTTCAAATTCAACATGTTCTGAAACTAAACCCAAGTGCCTAGCACCTGGCAAGTCATCAAGAGATTCTTCTTAAATGGAATGAAGGAAGAAAGAAAGAAAAATAAATAGGACAGACTCAGCCATACAAAAGGCAATTCTTCATTACTTTAGTCGTCTATGGCCCAATTCCACTTTTTGTATTAATTGATTCTATTTGGGAATGTCCTGGGGTTCACTTGGGAAAACTATTCATAGTTGCATTTTTTTTCTTTTGGTTTCTCTACTGATTACCCATCAATTCAAAGCTGTCTGCTTTATATTACCCAGGGGGTCCTCAGTATTCCTGACCCACTATTGCTGCCCTTTCTTTCCTTGCAGTATATCTGCAACTTCATTCTCTCCTTTCTACTTTATGTAATTTCAGTACAATTTTGGAGAAGAAGAGAGATGGGAAAAGTCTCCACAAATAATGTTTAATATTGATGACAATTACTTATACAAAGTTTAAATCTCTGGGTTATTTAAAATAAGTATTATCTCAAATGTATTATCATTTTAAAATGGTAATAATGCTATATGAAAACATTACATTGGAGAGTGGGGAGTGTTGTAATATTTTTTAAAAGATAAAATTAAAATCAAGCCAGGAATGGTGGTTCATGCCTATAATCCCAGTTACTTGGCTCTGAGTTCAATCCCCATTACTGAAAAAAAAAAGACAAAATTAAAATAAATACATGAAAAGAAATATGAAGGTGACTTGGTAATTACATAAGAAATCAAATTACAATGCCACACTACATCCAAAAACCACAAAAAAAAAATACTTGCAATTCCATGGATTTCATTCTTACATTTTATGTTTGTTTTACTTTCTTTTGTTTCTGTATGGGAGAAGTATTGAGTTAAGAATGAACATGTCGTCCTTGTTTCCTAATTGGAGAACAGATTCAGAGAAGTGATATTTCACAGATGCTGTTAAGAGATGATATTTACTTTGTGCCATCTATCCATTCTAAAAAGGGTTCCATAATAGCAGACCCCACTGCAGGACTGTAATTGCAATAATAATAAATGAAAGTAACATTGTCTCATTTCCCTGTCCTCCTACACCACCAAGAAAATCGCCTTACACTGTGGTTTCAGAAAAAAGACAACTGATTGACAAACAAAAGAAATTTAAAGTATTTTAAATGATTGCCTCATTTCCATTTTTAAAGCTTAGGGTTTATTGGGCACTTCCAAAGGCAAAGCAGCTGGGAAGTATGTGAGACTTTGAGGGCAGGAAACAACCTGATCCAAAGCATTACATATGCTTGGATGGATAGAAAATGCATTATGACGGTATAAGGATGGTTATTCCTACTCACATGGAGGGAGAAATGTGAAATAAAACTTACTATAAACCGATTATCTTCCTTCCTTTCCTGAAGTCAGGTTTTCTAAATTTCAATTTATGAGTAACGACAAAAGAATGAGCTAAACACTATGTTGTCTGAATCTAACCATCTGCTATTCAAAACTGGGTTTACAAAGGACACATAGGGACAAGCAGTCAGAATCCGTCTACTGCAAACATCCTTTAAATCTTTTAAAAATTTTTTCTAAAGTAGAAATAATTCTGGATGAAAATAAATCTTGAAAGTTTAGTCATCCACTTGACCATGAAAACAAACCATTGAGGCATTTTTTTTAATAAAAATGCCATATCAGCTAGGATTTGAACCAAATGTTTTTGAAAATATAAGCTACTTAAAACTGTTTATAGTGTGTTTTTGTTTGTTTTTAACAAGACAGATTCCAAACATATAGCTTTTTCAAAAATCCAGTCATAAAGTAATAAAATGTTGGCATTTAAAAATTTAACAGTTCTTTAAAACACAAACACACACACACACACACACATACACACACACATGCACAAATAACATTACATTTATTTGCATATAAAAATTAAATTTAAAACACATTTTTCTAGCACTTATCTCATTTAAATATAGCAAATTATCTGAGTAACCCAATAATTACATAGCTCTACTTTTGGGTCTGGTTTAATTAGTTTTTATTTTTCATGTTAATGAAGTAAATCAAAATCATAGATAAGCCAAATTAGTATACAACCCTCCCTGTCCACTTGAAAAAAATTCACCATCCCTTTTGTTAGAATGTAGTTCCATAGTATCAGGAGGAAGACTATGAAATGGTTAAGAATGTGTACATGGGGTTGGGCTTCCTGATACTAATTCCATCCTCACTGAGTCTGACCCCATGACTGGGAGAAGGTTTCCTCATCTGCCTAAGTCCTACTTTCCTAATTCACAAAACTAGAGGCAGTGATAATGCCCATCTAGTAGTGTGGTTGTGACGATTAAATGTTTTTGTGCATGTGAAGTGCTTGGAACAGCTTCTAGCACAAAATAAGAAGCAGATAACAATTGTCTTGCTACTAGCATACTATATAGAAATATATAGTATACTATATATTAATATGAACCTAAATTATCAAATCACAAAGAGGAACACGGACTCATGAGGCTTTAAGGAATTGTATTTACCATTAGTTCATTTCAGAGAAAATAATATCCCTACAATTTAAAAGTTGGACATTGTGGAGACCAGCACCTAAAAGGCTATTGATGACACTGACAATTAGGGTGAGAGCCCTCACTGGAGGGAGATTTGGGGCAGCACACCACAGTGTCTACTGTAAAGACCCAATGCCCTGTTAGATACAGAGAAATTTTAGTTAAAAAAATATGAGAAAATCCTTCAGAAGAATTTATACCCATGAGTTAAGAATAATCTTCAATGAAAAAAAAGAACAAGCAGAGAACAAGAAAGAAAGAACTTTAAAAAAAAAAATCTGTTCATCTAATTTTTAAAAATTCAGTGGACAACTAGAAATAAACCAAAGGTGAAATTTGTTGAAGTTGTGAGAATTAGTATAAAATGTTAAAAGGTAAGGAATTTCAGAATTTAGCTTCACTAAAAAACTAGGAAACCTAGGAGCCTAAACAGTGAAAACTAAATAAGAAAAAAAAAGTGACCGTAAGAACTTTGGACCAGTTACTTTACCATTTCTTTAACTGCCTCTACTTGGCAGATGAACACAAAGGGTCGTAGCAAAAGAGCAAGATGAGAGAGTAGAGAGTGTATGATTTTTCTCCATCTTTCTAGCCTGACTTAACTTGGAGGTAGGAAATATTAAATGATAACGAGAAGCTAAAAGATAACTTGAAGACTCCCCTCAACATGCATACGTAATGAACAATGAACCAAACCTATGATGTTCCTTCAATGTTCTTCAATGTTTCAAAGAACAACATCTGGGGATTTAAATGACAGATACTCATAATGAGGCATGTTTTAGGAGAAAGGCTGCAGGGATCCAGGCCAAGGCACTCACCTGCCAAACATGACAGTGCAGCCCATTGCAGATGATCCCCAAACACCAGAACTCAGGAGAAACAAAGCTTCAAAATAAATACCTCAGCATAGGTAATTAAAAGGAAATGAGAATGAATGGCATTTAAAAGATAGGAGGCTGAGCCTCAATCCTTGTTTCTTCAGAACATTACTCTTTTTATATGTACATATTTATCAGTTTCATGCAGCATAGTATTTAGTTCCATAAAATCTATTTTTTAAAAATTTACCTGTATCCAGTCCTAATCCATTTCCATCTTTCTGCTTGGAAGCCCCAGGCTGCACTCCACCATCAAGTGCCTTCTCCACCTCCTATGAGTTTCTTCAATACGCAGACAATAAATTGAAAACAATAATGAGACCACAAAGGGCATACCTTGCCAAAAAAATATGTGGTTTTAGTGAAAGCTCATAAGATTTGGAATCTTGTTGTATGTAAGAAATATGATGCAATAAGAGAAAAGAGTTATTTAAGATTACCTGTTGCTATGATCTGGATGAGGTCCATATGAAAAGCTTGGTGGTATTGGGTGGAACTTTAAGATGTGGAGCCTAGTTAGTGAGATACTTCAATTATTGAGGGGGACCAATCCTTAAAGACGGTTGTGGGATTCTAGTTCCATTCTCTGTCTGTTCTTCTGGCACTTGCTCCAACATGCATTTCTGAGCTTCAAACCCAGGGAGCCACCCAATCTTGGCATTCTCCAGAAGCATGACCCAAAATAAACTTCTCTTTACTTCATAAGAAGCTTGTGTCAAATATTTACTTATAGTGTCACAAAGCTGATTAATATACCTGGCTACCTGGTGATAACCCTTTGACTAGGACTAAGTGTCCTAATACTTCCATGATTCTCAACATACTCCCAAAACTTGTCACCATTTTAGGGGATCATCCTGAAGATGTGGTAGAAGAATGTGACTCTGACATCAACCTTACTTAAAGGATATGCTACTTTGCAGAGGAATCTTCAACCAAGGATATGTATCTACTTGACTTCTACTCATTTCACGCCGTTACAAATGATTTTAATTAATAAAAATGGCTTTAGAATGTGTACCAAATCAGGGACCAGGTGTGGTAGGTCACCAGCTATTTGGGAGGTAGAGATTGGAAGGATAATGGTTTGAGGCCAATCTGGGCAAAAAATGAGCAAGATCGTATCTCAAAAAAGAAAAATGGACATTTTTGTGCATGTTTCTCATCCCAGTTAGGCATGAGTAGGAGGTCCACGCCAGCCCAGACAAAAATGCAAAACCCTATTTGAAAATAAGGTAAAAAAGGCTGAGGGGGCATGATTCAAGTGATAGAGTGCTTGCCTAGCAAGCACAAGGCCCTGAATTCAAATCCCAGTACTGCTAAAATTTTTTAAATGTATACTAAATCAAATTGATGTTTTCCCCAAGATTTTCTTGGCTCTGACTTCCTCCCAGTTCCTCTGCCATGTGTTGAAGTTAGGGCATCAGCTCCTGGCACACTGACGAACTTCCCTGCACTATCAGTGTCTCATTCTTACCCAAAAAATTGATGAACAGAATGTGGCTGTTCCTTGGTGAGTCCACTGCAGCAGGAACTGCATCATGCTCAATTCCTATACCCTGCACGATTGGAACCAATGAGATTTGGACTCCCCCAGCCACTTCTGGACCCATTTGAAGCATCTTTTTATGGCACATGGAATCTGGTCCCCACCAGCACTTAAGGTCCAGAGGCATACAGGATGCCCAATCCTTCAACATGGTACCTTCACAACATCACTTCTTTTTTTTATTTTTTACTATATTATTGTTGAACTGGAATACATTGTGATGTTTACAAAAGTTCTTACAATATATCATAGTTGAATTCACCCCCTCCATCATTCTCCTTTATCCTCCCTTCCCCCATTCCTAGAATAGTTTCAACAGG
Source organism: Castor canadensis (assembly GCF_047511655.1). Taxonomy (NCBI): domain Eukaryota; kingdom Metazoa; phylum Chordata; class Mammalia; order Rodentia; family Castoridae; genus Castor; species Castor canadensis. The sequence goes on from NC_133386.1 coordinate 60,992,741, forward strand.
TCTCATTTTTCCATTTTCATTCATGAATACATGATATTTCCACTACATCCAGCCTCCTTCTCCCTTTTCTTATATCATCACCCCTCCCATTGGTCCTAACCCGCAAACAGTTTTGCCTTCCTGTTCTCTGCTTTCGAAAAAAGGCATTTTGTTTGTTTACAAACAAAAATAGCTGTACAGGAACTTTCCCTGTGACATTTTCATGTATATATGTATTATAACTCAAATTGGTTCATGCCCTCTATTTTTCTGCTTTCTGTCTTAGTCTCCTTATTACGGTGAATCCAACAAGATTAAAAGTTATGTATTCATTCTTGTATAGGAAGTATATCAACTATATTTACCTTCTTAACTTCCTTCTTTTACCTTCCCTCTTCCATTAGTGACACTTCTGATCATAAGATTCATTTAAAAAATAGTACTTAAGACTATGGGATCATTGCTGGAGCTGAGTTTACAACACAGTGGGGCATGGGGGAGTGTGTTCAAAACCTTAAGACCTTACTGGGGATCTCTTACAACTTGCATGTCCAGTGACAAAGGTCAGAAGGCAAGCAGCCACTCTATCCCAACAAAGGCAATGAAATGAAGGATTCTCACCCCTTCATGAGAAGAAGCTGGTGGCAGAAAGTCCTGGAGAAAGGTGTGGAGTATCATACATAGCAGCAGGATCAGCAACAGCAGAGGGGATTGTAGTTTGATTTAGAGATTGTCATTTTTCAGAAATTGTCATTAGTTACCACCTTAAAGGAAGATCTGTGACTGACTGAATTTATACCTCCCATCGTAGAAATAAAATGAAGCTGCCTTGTTCTTATGTATTGGAAGTCCCCAAAAATGGACACATTAAAGCATGTGTCACAAGTAGATGTAAGCAGATCTGAACAGTGCAAGAGAGGATGGTAGGGAACCCATTTTATTTGCCTTCTCATTTCCACAATCATTCCTGCCTTCTGAACCTTCAGCTGCTCAGAGAGCCTTAAAATTGCCTTACCTTCTAGCACTATCAGCTATCTCTGCCACTCCCAGGTTAATTTTAGGCTGTGCCCATTTCTATTACACTCACCGAGGTAGGAGCTGCTGACAGCTCCAGACTCTAAACCAAGATTCTGGCTTTCCCTTCTTCCTTACTCCAATGAAGTGCTCTGACATAGGATGCAGGGTATGGATTTCCCAGGGGCAGTGTGTCAGCTGATAAGACTGAAGTGTGAGAGATCATGATGAAAGATAACAGATTCCTTTCCAATCCTCCCTCTAAAGCATAGTTCCAAAGTGTGGTAGTTCTTTTCCACTTATTTTATCCACATAATCAAGCACTGGCTATTTTTTCATGTAGTCATACCAGGTTGGTGATGGGCCACTTTGTATTTGCTGCTGCACCTTCTCTCCCTCTTCTTCCATTCCCCTACTATCAACATTTTGGGATTACATCCCCAATAATGCATTGCTAGGGGCAGTTTTGCCTACAGCTCTGTCGTCCGGCAAACTTTAGCTAAAAGTAAATATTGTGAATCACTCCTTCAAGAGAGGCATTCCACAAATTTAAAATACATTTTATGTGCGAGTTTCTCTGAGTTTAGCAAAAACAAAAAAAAGAGTATACTACAACCTAAGGACAGCTTTTCAATTAAAAAAGTCTTAATTTGTTCTTATTTAATAAAATAAAATGTTAGTGCTGGCCTAATATTCTCTATCCTTTTATTATTCTCAGGTATGCATTCTACTAAAATGTTTGCCTGGTCATCATTGCAAGTCTTTTCCTTCTAGCAGGTATTTAGCAAGCAAATATCATTTTATAACTTTAAACTTGATGACACATTGTTTAAGTTTGAAATATTTGTCCACTTTAGAAAAAGCTTTGATAGCACATTGTTATTATAAAATATATTTCAAATATTTCCTTAAATCAGTTTTAAAAGGGAGGGGGGTGTTTTGAAAAATTGCAGAGCACGAGTACAGAGACTGGTGTGCTCAGTGTTTTTCCAATTCCAGCTCTGTCTAAAATGAGCACATAAGAGGATAAAATATAAAAAAAGAGTGATAGTTGTTGAAATACTGTTCCCTCACCTCTAGATTGCTAGAGAGAAGAAAGATCTCACCATCGAAAAAAGAAAATTAATCCATTAACAGAGAAGATTGTAAGAATATAAGATTATAAACTCTTAATTTATAAGAATTTAGAAGATTTTTCCCAATTGATCCAGTTGAAGCTTTCAGATATATTTAGTAATTACGCATAATGTGAGTGATATCCTGGAAATAGGATGCCCAAAAGATTAGAGAGACTAACCAGGTTTTAAAAGGGATGGTTGTAGAATTTCAGTCTCCATCGAAGGCAAGATGTTCAAACAATGGGAGCTTGTCATATGTCATTACAACCAAGCAGAGTAAGTGAAAAATTCACAATGGTAAGGACTGTCAAAAGAAGGAAAATATTAGACTCTCCTGCTTTTTAAAAACTGTTTTAAAAACAACTTTTTAAAAGTTGTTTTCCCTAAGATGTATCAGAAAGGTAAAGAATGTTTTCAGTACACAGGTTCCAACACACCAAAAGCAAGCACAGGATTCAGTGTGTCAACTGAAATCTCAGCACAGCAATAACAAATCCTAGGCATAAGACTGAGTGAACAGATGTCAACCGCCTCAGGGAAGTGGTTACTCATTCATCTTGTTTTCCTCTGTGGAAAGCTGGGTGGATCATGGAATGTGTTCCCCTTTTCAGTCTTGACACAATGGCCTTTGCAAAAGTCACCAAATCCCTAAGAACATGATTTTCCTTTTATTCAACTCAGCTTCATTGCCACAGTAAAGCCTTCAAAACTGTTTTAAATATGATCTGTTTCAATTAACAGTGACTTCTTTGCTTTATTTATTACCTATTTATTTTTTATTAGTGTATATTAATTGTATAAACAGGCTTCAATGTGAAATTTCCATACAAGCATATAATGTATTTTGATCATATCATCCCCTCTATTACTCTTTCTTATCCATACTGCCTCCTTTTTAAGACAATTTTTAACAGATTTTATTACTCTATTTTCATACATGAGTACAAAATACTTTGATTATATTCAGCCCTACCCCCCACACTGATTTACAACCTCTAGCAGCTCCTATATTACACTGGTCCTTTTTTTAGGTCATATGAGAAAGAACAAAAGCATTTGTCTTTCCCAGTCTGGCTTATTTAGCTTAACATGAGGATATCTTAAATCAAATCAAAGTACATAAATTCACACTTTTTTTAAAAAAAAGTCAGGCACTTCTGATCTATATGTTTGGCAAATAAGGTTTACAAAGTATCTAAAAAGTCATGATTTTTTATAGTGTGCTTCTTTTATTGAAAATGTGCTTAAAAGGGTAAGAAGAAAAAAGCAACTTTGAAATCAGTGGTCTACTTGCTTATAAAGAAAACAATTTTATCTTTAGGCACTAATAATTAGGAGGGGAAAGGAAGAAAAAGGAGAGGAACTGAGTAGGGTAGTTGGCTTGGCGGGAATAAAAATAGATATATTCTGTGGTAGAAGCTTGGAAACATGTAACTTGCCAATTAGGAGTTCAGCATCATAGGGAGACAGGAGAGAAAAGGAGAGAGAAGGAAGAGCATATTTTCTATTTTTATCTGCAATAGGAAACATCAAGCAGTAGCCCTTCTAAAGCCTACTATAATCCAGCTTCATAGACTGTGAACTCCTGGAAAACAGGTCCAGTGTCTTCTTTATATTTTTATCCTCAGCCTATGATACAATGTGTGGCATATAGAAGGTGTGTGATAGATGTTTACTGAATGAATAAGTGATCTCACAGTTCTTTAGTAAGAGGGCAGCACAAGTAGGCATGATGCAGAAACACGAGGAAGTTAGCGCAGACGTTTTTCTGTCAGTGATTGTCACATAAAGAGCAGTAGTGCAGCCATAGAACTCTGTGTTTTATCTACTGCCTCTACCATTCGAGTTTTATAAGATTCCTAACAAAAGCCTTCCCGTGCAAAGGAAGTAAAAAGTTCTTTGTACTTTTTGTGTGCAAATCACTACTAAAACCTAAAATTCTTTCTTGAAGTGTGACAATGTTTCTGAAATGGTACTATTGCAGATGAGTGTGTGCACACCTCACTTAAACCTCCCTACTCCTCCATGTGCACTGGCACAGGCACACCTCACTCTTCTTTCCCTGTTCGCTCTATGAGCAGCTGAGTTTGACCCCTATTATCAGAGACATGGCTGTGCAGAAACACATTTACTTTATTTACTTCTTCAGCTCACAAATTCATTGCACCCATTTGATTGTGGAATAGCTTGGGAATGTATTCTAGACACATTTTATGTTTATAATTAAGAAAAATACTAGCTCGAATCCCAATCTGTAGAAATAAATCTTCCTGGTCTACCACAAAATGTATTCAGTGGCTATTTGTTTGGTAAGTTTTTATGTCCCCAAACACCCATTCAGAACAGAACATCGGAGAAGTCATTACTCAAAGCCATACTTTAAATTGAATGTTTAAGTGACCTTGTGGCTTTCTGTTTTTTCTAAGTGACATTTGCATTAAGTGTATTGCTTAGTACACTAGCATGGGATTTGCCTGGAGACTAGCATGAAAAAGTGTTGTTCACATCACTGGGCATTCCCCATGATGATCCCTTAAAGAAAGTGTGCCTGCCCCAGGAGAACATGTCACCCAGCACATACAGGAGCATCTAAACCCAAGTCCTCCTTTGCACTCCACTTCTGAACTGGCTGACACCTTTATTTTACACATTATCCTGCTAGTCCTAGTTCTGGCCTTGCCTGTTCTGTTCATAGCTCCATCTCTCCATTTTGACAAAACACTGTCATAAACAAAGCCATTTTATTTCTACTCACCACCATAATCTTTGGACCTACTGTCATAACCCACTGTCATCTGGATGCCCTGCAGAAAGGATTCATACAATTGAATGCTCCACACAAATCATGCATCATTATATGTGTTGATAGATCATGTTTAAGACTTCCTGGGCATGATAAGTTACTAACTAAATAGTTACACAAGATTCATCCTTTCAACTTTCAACTTTAGCCAATATCCTTAATGAAATATCATGCCCACAAAAATATATGTACCCACCTGTGACCATGGTCATGCTGACTTGAAAGACTAAATGACCTCACAGCACAATTCCTCTAGGCAAATTTCCACTCTTGAGCTTCATCTCTGTTGGAAGTTCCCTTTTGCTTTATTTTGACAGCCTAGTCTCCTTGCTCTATTAACACCTACTTATCCACCAAAACTAATTGTTAATGCTAGTAAAACTTATTGTGAAATCAGACTTAGAGTAACTCTATTCTTGCATGGGTAATTGTTTATCATTATCATTATCGTTATTATTATTTTGGTGGGACTGAGGTTTGAACTCAGTGCTTCCCTCTTACAAAAGCAAGCACTCTATAGCTTGAGCCACACTTCCAGTACATTTTGCTCTGGTTATTTTGGAGATGGAGTCTCAAGTGATCCTGAACCATGATCCTCCTGATTTCAGCCTCTCAGGTAGCTAGGATTACAGTTGTGAGTCACTGACATCCAGCTGGGTAATTGTTTATTAATGATGAAATCTCAATCATTACCAGTAAGGCTATGATAAACTGTTTCAGCAAAGACACCTTTCTAAGAATCTATCCATCTTCTCTATATGAGCCTCAGTCCTCAGTCTTTCATGATATAATTAATCTATGTAACTAAACTCTAAGCATCCCTAGAAGACTCTAATCGAGTGATGGTCTTGCCTATTACTACCATCATTAGATCTTTTACCAGATCTGTTTGTTGTCTGTTAGTCATATGTCAATTTAAACAATTCAGTAAAACAGATATAACATTATATCAGGATGTACTTGATTAATTCCACAGTGTTCTGCACTCAGTAAATCATTCTTGACCTCCAGAATCAATTATTTCATGAAGAAAGCAAAGCCTTTAGTTTAATTGAGCAAATTTATTTATGTGCCACTAAGTGATCAAATATTATCGTAAACCAGACTTCTTTTTCTATTTAACCTCCACAATACAGGACACAAAATATATCGCAAGATAAAAATAGTAAATTATCTCCATTAGGAAGAGAAAAGAAAACTTGAATGGTAAGAGTGACTTAAATAGCAAAACCTGTGTTTAGCTATTTGTCCCAGTTATATATTCTAAATCTGGTAAAAAAGAAAAACATGACTTGCTAGTTTTCACACCAGTACCTGCCCTGCTCTCCCTCTGACTGGCAGATACCCTCTCCTTGACCATTTGGCAAGAATCTTTCAAGACCCTATTCAAATTCCACCTCTCCAACGAAGTTTTCCACACTGTAATGGGACACCAAATATGGGGAAACAGGATAGTATATCATATGGATGGGCACAGCTGGAAATGTTTACCTCTACTTAAAAAATAGGGTAGACTACAACCTCCATTTAGTCAAACTCCTCAATCTAGCAGGCAGTTAATGAGAGACACATACAAAAGAAAAATCAGTAAAATGATATCCCAAAAAGCACACTCCATAACCCCAGAATGTGGGATTTTTCTCAAGGACAAATTTGTAGACTTTTAAAAGAAAATTAGGGGCAGGGTGCCAGTGGCTCACTTCTGTAATCCTAGCTACTCAGGAAGCAGAGATCAGGAGGATCCAGGTTTGAAGCCAGACTGGACAAATAGTTCACAAGACCCTATCTCAAAACAAAAAAAATCACAAAGGTAGGGCTGGTGGAGTGGCTCAATGTGTAGGCCCTGAGTTAAAACCCCAGAACCACAAAAAAAAAAGAGAGAGAGAGAGAGAGAGAAAAGATTAGGGAAAGAGTAATAAAATAAAAGTTTCTGAAGAGATATAAAAACCTAATGTAATTAGTGGATCTTGCTTTGTTCTTAATTCCAACAAAATAGCCATAAAAAGATATTTTTGAGATAAAGACAACTAGGAAAATATGAATGTGGACATGCTATTAAGGAATGATAGTTAATTAGCTAGATATTACAATCAGATGGCAGTTATATAAAAATACTCTTTTCAGCTAGAGATTCATATTAAGTAAAGTAACATGAGATTTCCTTTAAAATACTCCAGCAAAAAAAAAGGGTAGATGACAGTTGAAATAAGATGGACAAAACTTTGATAATTATTGAGGTTGCTGATAGTTTCATGGTGGTTCATTAAACAACATTCTCTATTTCTGTAATTTTCCATAAAAAGAAGTTTTAAAATGGAGTCTACAGTGGAGAAAATATTGCAGGAATCTTGGTATATGAAGATGAACAAGAGCCTTATGGAAGGAAAAGTATTATTAAGTGAAAATTTTAAAAATAATGAATCACATTTGTTAGTGCCACTGAAGAAAAGTAGTGTATCACAAGAGAGTCCAACCAGATTATGCCTGTCTGCCTGCAGAACTCCTGCTTGCTTCTCTACACTCAGCCCAAGAGTTGCACTTGCTCTCTGAGTTATGTCATACTGTCCTTTATTGAACACTTACTCACCCTTGTCCTTGTCCCTTCACAGGTACATTACACAGTTGCATACACAAAGCCTATTATAATTTACTAAACATACTTGATTACATCTCCATCCACCCACATCATCCCTCTCCCCCAACTTATAATGCACTCAATGGCAGGGACCTGATTTGATCCAGGTTTCTGCTCCCAGTACTCAGTTAACTGGGGACCTGTGGAGCTACCGCCTGATCCCAGAGACTGTCTTTCCATCAACACTTCACTTACTGGTTTAGGTATCATCTGGTAATTATAGCCCAGATGCATTATGATAGCAATTTTGCAAAGCAGACAAAATGTTTTTATTGTTAAAATGGGAGATAATATCATATGAAAAAACATGTATCCTAAAGCCCAATTTGCAGATGCTTTTTGGAGGCTTTCTTAATTCTTGTTTCAATTGTACAAATGTATGAAGTATGACATGCTAATTTTATACGTGCATGTAGTATATGTAATGATTGAATCAGTATAGTTCGCATTTCCATATCTTAAACATTCTTTCATTTGTAAATTTTTGATGAACATGTATTATAGCAAGTTTGCTGCTGGGATGTAGCTTAGTGGTAGTGTGTGCTTGTATGCATAAAGCCCTGGGTTCATAGAAAGTGGAGAGATCTCCCATGCTCATGGATTGGTAGAATAAACATAGTAAAAATGTCGATACTCCCAAAAGTAATCTACATGTTTAATGCAATTCCCATCAAAATTCCAATGACATTCATTAAAGAGATTGAAAAATCTACTGTTAAATTTATATGGAAACACAAGAGGCCACGAATAGCCAAGGCAATACTCAGTCAAAAGAACAATGCAGGAGGTATCACAATACCTGACTTCAAACTATATTACAAGCAATAACAATAAAAACAGCATGGTACTGGCACAAAAACAGACATGAAGACCAGTGGAACAGAATAGAGGACACAGATATGAACCCATACAACTATAACCAACTTGTCTTTGACAAAGGAACTAAAAATATACGATGGAGAAATAGCAGCCTCTTCAACAAAAACTGCTGGGAAAACTGGTTAGCAGTCTGCAAAAAACTGAAACTAGATCCATGTATATCACCCTATACCAACATTAACTCAAAATGGATCAAGGATCTTAATATCAGACCACAAACTCTAAAGTTGATACAGGAAAGAGTAGGAAATACTCTGGAGTTAGTAGGTATAGGTAAGAACTTTCTCAATGAAACCCCAGCAGCACAGCAACTAAGAGATAGCATAGATAAATGGGACCTTATAAAGCTGAAAAGCTTCTGTTCATCAAAAGAAATGGTCTCTAATCTGAAGAGAACACTCACAGAGTGGGAGAAAATATTTGCCAAATATACATCAGACAAAGGACTGATAACCAGAATATATAGGAAACTTAAAAAACTAAACTCTCCCAAAACTAATGAACCAATAAAGAAATGGGCAAGTGAACTAAACAGAACTTTCTCAAAAGAAGAAATTCAAATGGCCAAAAAACACATGAAAAAATGCTCACTATCTCTAGCAATAAAGGAAATGCAAATTAAAACCACGCTAAGATTCCACCTCACCCCTGTTAGAATAGCCATCATCAGCAACACCACCAACAACAGGTGTTGGCGAGGATGTGGGGAAAAAGGAACCCTCTTACACTGTTGGTGGGAATGTAGACTAGTACAACCACTCTGGAAAAAAATTTGGAGGCTACTTAAAAAGCTGGACATCGATCTACCATTTGATCCAGCAATACCACTCTTGGAGATATACCCAAAAGACTGTGACACAGGTTACTCCAGAGGCACCTGCACACCCATGTTTATTGTGGCACTATTCACAATAGCCAAGTTATGGAAACAGCCAAGATGCCCCACCACTGACAAATGGATTAAGAAAATGTGGTATCTATACACAATGGAATTTTATTCAGCCATGAAGAAGAACGAAATGTTATCATTCGCTGGTAAATGGATGGAATTGGAGAACATCATTCTGAGTGAGGTTAGCCTGGCCCAAAAGACCAAAAATCATATGTTCTCCCTCATATGTGGACATTAGATCAAGGGCAAACACAACAATGGGATTGGACTATGAGCACATGATAAAAGCGAGAGCACACAAGGGAGGGGTGAGGATAGGTAAGACACCTAAAAAATTAGCTAGCATTTGTTGCCCTTAACGCAGAGAAACTAAAGCAGATACCTTAAAGCAACTGAGGCCAATAGGAAAAGGGGACCAGGAACTAGAGAAAAGTTTAGATCAAAAAGAATTAACCTAGAAGGTAACACCTACACACAGGAAATCAATGTGAGTCAATGCCCTGTATAGCTATCCTTATCTCAACCAGCAAAAACCCTTGTTCCTTCCTATTATTGCTTATACTCTCTCTACAACAAAATTAGAAATAAGAGCAAAATAGTATCTGCTGGGTATTGAGGGGGTGGGGGGGAGAGGGAGGGGGCGGAGTGGGTGGTAAGGGAGGGGGTGGGGGCAGGGGAGAGAAATGACCCAAGCCTTGTATGCACATATGAATAATAAAAGAAAAAAAAATAAAGCCCTGGGTTCAATCCCTAGCATCAACCACAAAAAGAAAAAATTGGTAAGAACACCACAGACTTCTAACAAGTCTTCTGTCCAAACCTACAACAAATGCACCCTATCAGGCTAGACGCCAGGATCTACCTAAACAAAGGACTCTCTTCTCCCTATACCCACTTCCTGCCTTCAGTGCTCATGTCTCCTTACTCCTGTTCATTCCAGGCTAAGAGGACAGTTCCTTCTCTGATGCCTGAAAAACCTATGATTGGAGGCAGAGAGAAACCTAACTTAGACTACAATAAAAACCAGAACTTCTCTAAGAAAATTAAGTATCTCCATCTCTCTGGTGTGGGTCTCTCATTAGGGGTTTCTGCAGATTACAGAATCTCTTTCTTACCTAGTATGATAACCAAAAGATCTGTCCACTGCTAGGATTGTGGCATGCAGCAAAGATAATTTTTTAGACTTTTAATCTTTTTATACACTCTATATGGAGGTTATATGTACGTAGGCTTTAAAGAGAAGACTCAGTATAAAAGAATTTGAGCTTAAAGCTCAAATCTGTCTCATGTGAAAATATGTTTCATTTCCCAGTACAAAACAAAAACTTACAACTTCATCCAGCAATGTGGCCTATGTCATCAGTTTAGTTGACCTAAACCTAAAATTTGCTTAACCATACTGAAAAAAAAAAAAAGGAAACTTTATTTCAAAAATTTTCCTTATGTTCGGGCTTGGCAATTGATTACAAAAAAAAAAAAAAAACAGAAGAATTAGACTAGATATTGTTATGGCAGGCAGCACTCCCACATATGCAGCCAGATATGAGGAATAAGGCAAGGACCACAGTCCCTCACCACTCGTCTTCAACATTGTGCTTGATGTTCTAGAGAATGCAATTAGGCAGAAACAGAAAATGGACACCTAGATTGGAAAGGAAAAAGTAAAATTGTCCTTGTTTGCATAAATGACACTCTATAAAGAAAATCTATGGAATCTGTAAGAGACTAGAGCTAACATGTGAGCTTAGCAACTACAGGACACAATGTCAATACATGTAAGTCAAGCATCATTTTGTACTCTAGAAATTAACAATTAGCAATTGAACTCCAAAAAGAGAATCATTAACATCAGAAAACAAATGAAACAGGGAAAAGCAGGACAAAAGATATGTAAGACCTATACAATGAAAACTACAGAACACTGCTGAAAGAAATAAAGAAAAACTATCTAGATGAAAGAGATACCATGTCTGTAGGTCAGAACTCTCAACTTTGTTATGACGTCATTTCTCACAAACTGACCTATATAGTAAATGCAATGACATGAAAGTTTTGGAAGGCTATTTTCTAGAATTTGACATACTGATTCTATAATTCATAAAATATACAAACAATATAGACTACTCAAAGTAACTTTGAAAAAAAGTAGGAAGATATTTACTATCAGAGTTCTAAACTTATATAAAACTACCTTAACCCAAACTGTAGTATTGGTATAAAAACAGAAAAATAGATAAACAAGACTGTGGGGATCCAAAAATAGACCCACATATATGTGGTCAATTTTCAACAAAAATGCAAGGTAATTCAATGAATAAAAAGCTAGATATCAATAAAATGTTCTTTGAACTGTTGAAATCAACATACAAATTGATAAACATTCATCCATACTGCCAGGGTAAAAAAATTAACTTCAAATGGATCATAAACCTAAATAATAATCCGAAACTCCAAAACTATTAGAGGAAAGCAAAGAAAAAATGTTCATGATGCTGAATTAGGCAAAGATTTCTTAGATGTACCAGAAGCATGATCTCTAAAAAGAACTGATAAATCAAACTTCATAAAAATTTAAGAACATCTACTCTTGTAGAAGGTGCTTTTAAGAGGATGAATCCAAGCCATAGAGTGAAAGAAAACATCTTGAAATCAATTATCTGATGAAGCACTTACATCAGATGTATTATTTTTATTATTATTTAAAGCTACTCAAAATAAGTAAACAAAAACAAAACGTAAAACATTTGAGCAGATATGTGACCAAAATCATACATATGGCATATAAGCTATCTGTATATAAAACAATAGTGAATATTATTATTGATCATTAGAGATGCAAATTAAAATGCCTACATATATATGGAGTGGCTAAAATTTTTTCTGGAAACAATAATGCCAAATAGTGGCAGAGTTGTATATAACTGCTCATGGGAATGTAAAGTTGTACAATATTTTGAAAGTTTCCTAGCTTTGTATAAAATAAAAATGTGCCAACCATATGAACCAGCCATTCTATTCTTAGGTATTTTTCCAAGAGAAATAAAGCATAGGTCCATGTAAAGTGTTGCACATTAATAACTAAAACCTGGGTACGATTGAAATGTCCATCAAAGGTGAATAGATAAACAAATTATGGTATATCCACAAAATGTAAATGAAATAAATTATTGATATGTTCAAAAACATATGGGGATATCTTTAAAAATGTGTTGAGTGAATTAACATGAAAGAGTGTGTGATGTATAATTTCATTTATATAAAATTTTAGGAAATTCAAACTAATGTGTTATGGCAAAAGTCAGATCAGTGATTGTCTGGACATGGGTAGGGATAAAGGAATGGAGAGAGGCCCAGGTAGGTACACGAGGGAAACAACTACAAAGGAGGGATAAGGAAGCTTTGAGGAGTCAGTGCAATGGATTCACAAATGCATACATATATCAAAATTTGTCAACTTATATACATTAAATATTAAATGCCAATTATACCTGAGTAAAGCTGTTTGAGGCTATAAAAATATTATATTTAAAGAAGAAACTTTCCATGTACTCCTGTTAAGAATCAAGAACAAAAGAAGAATGCCTTGCAACATTGCTACTAATTCAACACTACTGGAAGTCCTAGATAACTCTTTAAGAAATAAAAATGAATAGGAGACATATGATTTAAAAACATAAATATTTCTCTATTTGCAAGTGATATTATTATTTATCTGGGGAAAATAAACACAATAGAATTATCAGAGCAGGATGATGACAAGAAAGAAGGGAAAACTGAAGGAAGGACAGACAAATATAAACACACTCACACACACACACAAACTTGCACATTATGATGGAGTTATGGAAGTAACATTGCATCTCCTTTTCTATGTTCTACTCATGAAAAGCAAATCAAAGATCACCCCAATACTCAAGGAAAAGGTGTAAACATGAGATCCACCCTGAAGTCCATTTGTCACATTTATGAACAATATTTATATCATCATACTAACACAAATGCTGATTATTAGCTTTTCAATTTTAGAATCAACCTAGAAGATATAGTGGGAGGGAAGAAGGAAGAGAGGGAGGGAGGAGGGAGGGAGGGAAGGAAGGAAGGAAGGAAGGAAGGAAGGAAGGGAAGAGTATTCATTTCCATATGTAAAATACCAAACCTTGTATGAAGAACACTTAAAAATTCTGATAAATAACATAGAAGATGATGCAAATAAGTTGAGAGTCTTTCTGTGCTTAGAAATCACGTTACTAGAATAAAGATGTCAGATTTCACAGATTACTCAGTAAATTCATTGTAATTCCAATCACAATGCCAGCTGGATTTTAATTTAATAAATAATATTATAATTTTTGTGCAAAAATAAAATTCAAAAACTGGCTTTGTTTGTGGTATCAGAAAGTTGAAGCAGCTGTGATTGCTCTCTTAAAGGAGAGTAAATTAGTGTGGATGCTCTCCATAGAGTTCTCTGCAGCTTTTTCAAGCAAGGTACTTGACATACACATAACAATATAGTGGATCTTAAGTACACAGTGCTGGGAGAAGAAGTAAGAAACAATGAGGTCTATAGCCCAATGCATTATGAGGTAATTCTTACTTTGGTAAATGTATATTGAACACATGCAACCACATAGCTTCACATTGAAACATTAGAATGTTCACCCAGTGTAGAGGGAGCCTGGAAGTAGGAAGTAAGGGGGAAAAGCAATACATAAATAAGAAGAAGATTATACACAGACAAAAGACAATAATCTGTCAATAATTGAGCTGTACAATTAACTCTGCATTGGAGTTACTACTAAAAGTAAAGAAAGCAATTAAGAAAGAAACAGATCTTAATATTTGTAAGTATTGTTTTGATTGACATATTAATGATAAAAAAATTGCATCTCCTTTATTGGGTAAAATAATTTTTCTTGGCTCTATATTGTATTTGCTTTCTATTGTTACATAACAAATTTTGACAAACTTAGCATCTTAAAACTGAATACATTTATAATTTCACAGTTTATATGGGTCAGAAGTCCAGGCAGAGATTAGCTGATCTACTGCTCAGGGTTTTACAAGGCTGAAATCCTAATGTCAATCAGGCTGCGTTCTCATCTGGAAGGTGGACTGGTGGAAAATTCCAAGCTCATTCTGATTGTTCACAGACCTTATCCTCTTATGATTGTAAGACTGAGGATTCTATTTCCTTCTTGGGATTGAACCCAGGGCCTCATGCATGCTAAACACATGCTCTACCACTGAGCTATACCAAGGTCCTTTAGTTTTTTGATGGCTGTCAGGCAGAGCCCACACATGCATAAACACACACACACACACACACACACACACACACACAATATGATGTAGTTATGAGAGTAACATTGCATCTGTTTTCTATGTTCTACTCATGAAAAGCAAATCAAAGGTCATGCGAACAGTCAACGGAAAAGTGTAGATAGACATGGAGACCACCCTAAAGTCCATCTGTCATATGTTTGAACAATATTTATATCATCATACACCATAAATGCTGATTATTAGCTTTTCAATTTTAGAAACAACCTACAAGGTATAGAGCAGATAGTAATTTTTATATACTTAATAACATCAGGAGAGATGGAAAATACCAGAAGATATTATTTAAAGTGGATAAATAAACAACTAGAGAGTGCATAGTTTATAATCATAAAAGCAATCACTGGAAAAAATAAAAATAAGACATAACTTTCAAATTGGGAAGGAAGTAAAGGATTTGCTGGTAACATGGATGGAACAGATTCTTCATCTCTTAATGATAATTACTGGGTGAATTGATATGCAGAGAACACTAAAGCTTTCTTAGATGGCACAAATCACTGGTTAGAGCAGAGGAGATTTTTGATTCAACTTTTCTACTATAATTACTTTCGTTTTACTAGAGTGTTACTTTCATTACTTTTAAACTTGGAATAAACAAGAAATTTTATGGATCACTGAACCTGCAAATCAGGTGACAGTATTTATATTATCAAATATAAAAAGTAGATAAAAACATAAAGATTATACATGTCTCCACCCTCATCATTACAGCTATGGAAACGATGTCACAGAGAAATTAAATGGTTTATTCTGGATCACCCAACTGATTCTAGATAGATCTGGTGAGTAAAACCTTGGTCTCTTGATTCTAAAACCATTCCCCATCCCTTTATAACACAATGCTCAAATAATTTTTATTGAAGGCAGGAAAGCTGGTTTCTGAATTCCAGCTGGGGATCTGTGACCAATCTGCTTTGGGGAAGTCATTAATTGAACTTCATTTTCCTCATGTACAAACTCATGATCTAGTGTAATTCTGTGGTTTTCAACAACTTTTCAGCAACAAATTTCAGTTTTAAAATAAAACTTTAGAGTATCAAATTTAGCAAAAGCTCAAAATGAAAGGAAAAGAATCAAACCAAGTTTGTCTGGTTGAAGAGGGCAGCATAAACACTTCAGGATCTCCCCAGCCTTAACAACCTCTGTTTGAGATGAGGAGCTCTGTGAACCATGTGTGTGTGGACCATTATCTAGATTCTCATTTACAGACTCTGGGACAGGATAAGAGAGTCTGCATTTCTAATAAGTTCCCAGGAGATGCTAATATTGCTGGTATGTTTACAACCTTTTAGCAAGTCACTTGATGATCTCAATTTCTCTGCTAAAGGTTGTGTGAAATCTTATTTTCCTTCTACTAGCTAATTCCCTTTTTATGTGCCCTATTGACACACAGACCAAAGAGCATGCAGGCTCTTGATTTACTAGTTAAGCTGCTGCCATAAACAGTCTCAATCTATGTTGCAGCACCAGAGCACAGCTGTGGAGAGCACAGCCTCCAGGTAAGCTGACCTGAACTCAAATCTCAGTTTATCCACTTACTAGCTGGGTGACTTTTAATTAATGTCACCAACTTTCTCATCTGTACAATGGGGACAATGAAAGTAGCTGCTTTCTAGGTTGGTGTGAGGATTGTAAGAAATATTATGTGCTTAGTCACCTAGTCCCTTGAACTTAACCAGCATTCAATGAATGTCAGCTAGTAGAGGAACACAGAGGATATTTCACACAATTAAATGTAAATGTACTATGTCTAGAAAATTTTAACTACCTGTTAGTAAACCCAAAGTAAATTTACAATGTACAGAGCAAGAGCACACAAGGGGTGAGACAGCAGGAACAGCTGTATTATTTTCAATGGGGCCTTACTATTTGTACCCTATCAGGAAGACAACACCTTCATATGGTTACAGTTACCCAGTGTATTCCCGGAATTACTTCTAATGTGCTCCTGGAAGAACAGGTTATAGATAAAGCACAAAGCAAGAGAAAATCTTTTTTAAGTTATAACTAATTAAATCTTTCCTAAGACACTGATTGCATCTTCTCGGCTTTTCTGTCACTTTTTTCCTGAAAAAATACTATTATTATAAGGAAAAAACATGTATATTTTATAGTCATTGTCACAGCCAAGTATTAAAATTCCCTTCCTCATATCCAAAATATTCCTTCTAATTTAATCTTTCCCCATCTCACTGTATATAAATTACTAAAAATAGTTTTCAAGGATATTATGCTATAGGGTTTTAGATTTGAACAGTTATTAGGAACATAATTGAAAATATTATTGGTTCTTTCTAACATCCTTAAAACTGGCACTTCTTAGTGATATGATCCATAATTTATTGTATGGGATTGCCCAGGAAGTAAGTGATTTGGAGCTTAGGCATGATGCTAAATTTGGGGAGAATACTGTGCAAAGTTAAATCCATCATAAGATATTTTCACATTAACTTGCAATAATCCTAGTGCTCCAGTGTCAGTAAATGTGGTTTCAGAAAGCTTAGCTGTAAATAGACAGTTAATTTAGAAACAATCAAAAAACATAATCTGTTAGTAGAATGTGAAACAATAAATCAAAAAACAAAAAAGTTAACACTTTATTGAATGAGTATTGACTAAAGGCCACACGTTTTCAAAAGTACTGATTAATTTGTTAGAAGCATTCTGTATAGCAGAAGGGCAACAATGCAGGCAAGAAAGGAATTTGTTGAGCTATTGACTTTCCCAGACAATACCCAAGAAAAGACGGTTGAAATGGAGCTCACCCACATGTTCTAATAAAATGTACCTTGTTTTCTCATATCCAAGGAGTAACATATTGCAATTTTTATAACTTTTAGATTAAAACATATGTGAACTGAATTTTTTCCCCAATTTTAACTTTAATGAGTTGTCTGACCTTGGGTAAGACATTTAATTTCTCTACACTTTGGCTCATTTATTCATTAAATTTAAGAATTGCCATACCAATTTTCTTTATATGTAAATTATACATTTACATTCTACATTTGTTCTGTACATCTTGTTGTACCTTTACCTTTCACAAGCCTCGTAACAAAATTTTAAATGGGTAATGTAAATTGCATTAGAGAAGGAAGGGTAAATGTGAGAGACAGAGAAAGAGAGAGTTCATACTTCGTGTAGTAAAATCATTCTTTTTAAAACAAACCTACATTTCTGTGTGACTTGAGTTGTGTATTTGCATCACTCCCTCCTGAAGAAGGGTCCCCAGTTCAGATCCACAGCATGTGCTGTGATCTCACAGGCTTTAAGGAGCTATGAAGCATCATGCCCATTAGAATTGTTGCTTCCCTAAAGAATTATTCTTTCTTCTCTTCCATGACATTTCTTCTTATTTATTTCCCAAAAGGCACAGTGGCTTATATGTGGTAGGCATTCAATAAATACTTGCGGAACAAAATTCAGTGCTAGCCAAAGTGAAAACAGAACAAAAGGGAGAAGTTTCTCCTTTTGAAATTCTTCCTCCCACTTCAGTAAGCTTCTGTTTCTTATACTGAGGGCAAGTGTCCATCATAACGATGAAGTCTGCACTTTCTCTAGTTCTCAGCCTGGAAACCCCCTGCAGTTCAGCCACCTGCTTCTTGATAGAGTTAACAGGCATGTACCTCCCAGGCCAGATGGCTCCCTTCTCCTGCTTTGCTTGGCAAGAATTTATAGACATATTTCTGCATGTCCAGTCTGGGACATGTCCAAGGGTCAGTGCTCTATGTGAGAATCAGGGAAGGCCACACAGCCCAACTGTACTTGTACCATTTTGCATTTTCTTTTTGTTTGCACTAGAGGTTTTCTTTGTTTTATTTTTTTTCTTTTTTGGCATATGAATACTTTATTCCAGCAACTCTGTTTTCTTCCAACTTCTGATTTCCTCTATAGATTTTCTCAAGGCCTAACCTGATCCAACAAGGCCATCTCAGAGAACAGAAAAGATTCCTTGGCTCTAGGATTCATGTTTCACATCAGTTTTTTTGGAACTTGATCATCAATCCCACTTTGATAATGAGATTAAGAATGAAGTCCTTCCTTAGGGAAGTAGTAATTACAGGTTCGACAAAGCAGGGAGTATGTAGTTGAGGCAGACCTTAAAAATTGTTTGGAAAAAAATTGGCAGACCATTTCTACAGGCTAGAAATGAAGTTTTACTATCCATATTTCAGAGATGCTTATCACTGCTCTTGAACTTTGATTCAAGTTCCTAACAATGAGAGCAAAAACATGACAGACTTGGAATTGCAAGAGCTGTATTTCCTGTTCAGTCATCTGTTCTGAAGAAAGGAACCAAGTCTTACTTTCACTTTTGAACTTCTGAACAAAAGCAAGATTGCACATGAAAAATGGCACCCTTGTGAAGAATAGAAACAAGAATGTAATTCCTTCCTTCTATAAAAATCTCTTTCCTTCACTGAAAAATCAGGAGTGTGCCTTGATCAGTTGGCTTGGTTGATTAGAGCCATAGTCTCAAAAAATAGTCCAGAAAGGGTGACTCCTTAATGCATGTTTATAAACATAACATGATGATTATGTTACTAGAGAGCTTAATCTAATAAATACAGAATAAACTAATAATTTGTCTACCATTTGTAGCAACATTTTGCTATTAACATTTATACACTTTCAACGTGCGCCTTCTACCCAGTGAAGCTCCTTGAATTTTTCAGTTGTTTTTTCAAAAATCAAACCAATATGGATAGCCTTTGGATGTTTCTTGACATTACCAGGGCCACTGCATAGAAATTCAATACATATTTATTTGCATGTCATTCAGCCTTACAAATATTTCCTCTACTACTTGGAAAAGAAAATGAGAAAAATCAAGAAAGATGATATCTTGAATAATTTCCACTCCTACACTCATTTTTTTTCTCTTTTTGAAATACAAACCATGGTAAAAACTCTAAGATCAACCAATTTCACAGCTGACAAGAGGGAAGAAATCTTGTTCTCCTTTAATTCAAGAAGAATTAAATGATCTTAATTATTTTCTTAAACATTCTCCTTTAACTCAAGGCAGTCCTTCCATTATGTCATAATCTATATGTGAAATACCATGTGCCAATACAGAAGGTTAAAGCATATACATTGTGAATATTGCCAATAGTTGTAGCATCTTCACTCCTACCCTTGTGTTATACTTGTCCCTGTGTCCATTATTCTTCACTTGAGCCAGTCTAGCATAGTGTTCTTCCTAGGGATCAAAAGTGGTGAAGCTCAAAACCAAATGTTTGAAAGAAAAGAAAGTAATGAATATAAACATCACTTTTCCATCATTTTGCCTGCTTTCAAAAGCATCGATGTATTCATTTTTGTTACTTTCCTAATGCTATTTTCTGTAAATTGTTCTCAGAAACAACTGAGGTAAGAAATCAGGGAAGAATGGGAGAGAAAGAATGAAAAAGCAAGAGAGAATGAGAGAGCAAGGGGTGGGGGAGTGGAAGGAAAAGAAGGGGAGAGAAGGGAGAAGAGGGGAGGAGAAGGTTAAAGACTGGTAAGCTATGTGTTGGCTGCCTACCTGGTGTCCAGTGAGAGAGGCTCCTCCATCCCACAAATGACCTTGTCCCAACAGTTTAATAAGGCTTAAGATGTCAGAAATAGACTCACATGTGTATATTAAAATACTGCATTTTATTAGAATAGAATTGCAAACCCATGGAACCTTAAGTAAATGATTTGTGAGACTAATTCATTAGGATAGATTTTTGATAAAAGTAATGGAATAAGAATATAAGGATTAACAGTTTTTTAAGAGGAAGGGAAACATGTTGCAGATAAACTGTCACTGTCTAACCTTGAAATCAGCATTAAGCTTTTAGTTAACAGGAGATAGAACCACACATTATTGTCATGTGTTCACATTGTTTTTTTCTCTTGTAGAACAGTAGTGACATGGGCAGGCTCTGGCATTAGACTGCCTGTTTTGAAATCTGGCTCTGCCACTTACAAGCTATGTAAGTCTCAGTTTCCTCATCTGCAAAGTTAGTACAATGATATGCATGCACAGGAAGATAATGGCAAATATAGTTCAGTGCCTGCCACGTTAAAAAGTTCCAAAAATATTATTATTAGTTATTATTATCAACTGGGAGTATTACAAAGAAATAGCAAACTAGGTAGTAAAAGGATTTTTTAAAAATTATTTTCACCAGACATGGTGGACCATTTCTATAATCTCTGCTACTCAGGAAGCAGAGGTAGGAGAGGATCACGAGTTTAAGGCCAGCCTAAAGTTGGTGAGACCCAATCTCAAAAACAAAATATAATCAAAAGGGCTGAGGGCATGGCTCAAGTGGTAGAGTTCCCTGGGTTCAATCCTCACTACCTTAAAAAATTATTCTCACTTGGCATTAATATTCCCTATAATTAAGGTCAGTGTTTGCTAATCTAGAATAACCATCACTGTCATTTATTGAGCAAGTACTATTTTCTACAGGCAATCATATTTAATCTAACATACAGCCCTAGAGACTCGAAGTAAGAATATTATTACTATAGTTTCTATTATTTCTAGGTAAATAGCACATTATTTTTAACATAGCATTTTAACTTCTAGGAATCTTGCCAAGGGAAAAAAAAATCATCCCCATGAACATTGCTCAGCATTATCTATTGTGAAAAAAAATGAAAAGAAAACCTGATTTCCAGCAATGTAAAATTGGGCAAATGGAATGTTCACCTTTCTGATGAACTACTACAAAATTTCAAAAATACATGGCAAAGAAACATTTAGCTCTATTAGAAATTATTCAAAATACTTAAAGAAAGATTCTTATAAAACATTACTTACAGTATTGTCTCATTTGAATAAATAATGATACAAAGTACTAGCACAGAGTCTTAATCCAATGATGCCTGTTAAATATATGTAAAACTATAAAACAAAGACAGTAAGAATGTTCAGTGCTACCAAAGGTTTTTTTAAAGGGGTGAAGGGATTATGAAAGAAGAATCTTTGATTTCTTCTTTTAGTTCCTTGAATTACCCAAATTTTTTATAACACACATATACTACTTTTATAATTCATAAAAGGAAGAAAGAAAGAAGAAAGGGAAGGAGGGAGGGAGGGAGAGAGGAAGGGAGGGAGGGAGGGAGAGAGGGAGGGAAAGGAGAAGAAATGAGGGGAGGGGAGGGGAGGAAAGGGAAAAGGAAAAGGGAAGGGAGGGAAGGGAAGGGAAAGGAAGGAGAAGGGAGGGGAGAGGAGGGGAGGGGAGGGGAGGGCAGGGGAGGGGAGAGGAGGGAAGGGAAGGGAGGGAAGGAAAGGGAAGGGAAGACATCCTGACTACAATGAGTAAACTTTCCTATGAAGCTCAGTAGAAGTGAAAAATTTACAGATCAAGATGGAAAACATGCAAAGCAGATGAGTCAGGGCTTTAAAGTTGGGCATAGAAGCGGAGCCTAACAACTCCTTTCATAGGACAGAATGGTGCTGCAGCTATCACTACAGGAATGAACCAGGAAATAACTGTTGAAAACCTGGACATTCACTGATGCTAAAAAAATTAATGGGTAATATAGGTGCTTAAAACATATAGATATTCTTCACCATGCTGGTCAATGTTCTCTATATGAGATCTCATATGAACGATTTCTTTTAGAGTTTAGTACCAGAAGGAACTTTGTGTTCCCTGCAGATGCAATATAAATGAGACAGTGCAGAATAGCTGTGAAAGAGTCTGGGTGATGAGTCAAAGTACCCAGCTTATCTTAAGTACCCTCTGCTACTTATTACCTTGGTGATCTTGGCTATTTACCCCTATTTAATCCAGATGTCCTCATTTAGGAAATAAAAACTACCAAAATAACTGCTTCATGGGCTTTAATTAGAACTAAATGAAATACTACATGGATAACAGAAATTACACCTTACTATTGGCTATTTTTATTATTGCTATGAGGTATATATGACCCAGTCTTCCCATTTGCATTAGCTCTAGGCAGTCTTTAATAAACTTTAATCTTTCGTTATACTAACTTAGCTCTCATGAATAGACTACTTGCTTGCTTTGCTTTTACAAGATTGTACATTTCCATTTCTATTTAGACATTATAGTACATTATAGTACATTTAGCATTTATCACAAAGTAACTCAAAGGATTTTCTGAAGGAGGTGACTCTATTTTTTAAAATCTCTATTCCATTTTTTTTTCTAGCTACCATCTCATCTCCTCTCCTTCATACTTCAACTTCTCCCAATGATTGTCTCTGCTCACTGCTTATTTTCTTTTCCCTCAAACCTCCCCAGTCAGATTTTGCTCTGTTATGGCCCAATCATGCCTCACTCTGAGGTCACTAAAGTCACCCAAGTAGCTAAACCTAATGGGTATGTTCAGTGCTCCTCCTAGATGTACTCAGTGCTTAGATGACCAACAGTATATATCACTGTGGATCACTCCTTCTTTTCTGAAATACACTCTTCTTTGCTTCTATGAACCCCCTTTCTTTAGTCATCCTTCCAAACTCCTGTTTCTTCCTTCTCTATCTTCTTTATTGATTCACTCTCCTTTCATTGGCTGATATTTTCAAGTGTCAGATTTAGTCCCTCTTTTCTTTGAACTCTCTACATTACACATTTAAACATCTGCCTGGTGGTTTTTATCTTGCCAACTTGGTCATCCATGTGATTTCCAAACTATCTCTAGCTCTAGACCTGGATATCCAGCTGCATACCTGATGTCTGCATACCTCTCCAATCTTACTTTTCTACTAATCTTCACAGTCCCTGTGCTCTGGTCAAATTGAACTATGTACAATCTATGACACTTCTATAATTTTTTCCCACATGCTAGATTCTTTTCTTATAATTCTGCACTTAGATGTCTCAGTTCTCTCAAAACCAAAAAACCAAAATCAAAGTTTTCTCCCTAATTTTTAATGATTTCATATATCAACAGAAGTACCAAAAGAATTCCTTTCTCTTAGCTCCACACCTAAGCTATCAATAAGTCTTACATAATTCACTTCCCTCTTGTCCTGCAGCCAACTTAATTCAAGTCACCATCATCTCATACTGGACTACTGCAATAGTCTCCAGAGCATTTTCTCAGGTCAAAGTTTGCCTGTCTTAAGATAATTTTCAATACATATGCCCGACTAAGCTGCTTAAATTAAAACCAACTCTCCACCTTTAAATCTATTGTTCTTGGAATGGTCTTAATCTGACCTACAGAACCTTAAATTATCTTGTCCCTACATATGTCCCACTCTTATCTCACCTCACCCTCCCTCATGTTTCCTCTGCTTCAGCTCCTCTGTCCTCCTCCCAGTTGCTTGAACTTAATACCAGTTCCTCTCACCTCAAGGTTTTGACTATGCTAGTCTTTCTGGCTAGAATGCTATTCCACAACCTTCTCTTTTATATTTAATTCTTACCAATCCTGACTTCTCATCAAATGTTACTTCCTCAGGAGGTCTTCCTCATTTTCACAGGGCTGAATAAGTCCACAAATACTCTTGCAGTTCTACATATATTCTTTTCATAGCCCATTGCTTGAAATTATGTAAATATAAGATTATTTAAGTAATTTAATTTATTCAAATTTGAATAATGTACTGCGAACCTTTTGAAGGCAAAGACCATTTTTATTTTGCTCACCAATATTATTTCAAAATCTCACAGCACAGAACATCCAATACATACTCTCTGACCGAATGAATATTGTTTTACTCATCTACCTTTCTCCATTCTATGCTAAGTGAAACCTGTATTATCACTTCTGTAGGCTATCGCAATAGCCTCTTACTTATTATCCCCTCTCACAGTCCCTTTTCACTTTAGCACACATTTACAATTCACTACCAGATTAATCTTCCAGAAGCACAGCTCTAATCATTTCTTCACAGCTCAAGAACCTTGGGTGGTTTCCCACTGCCCACATAATAAAACCCAAATTCCTCTTTGTTTCCATCTGACCTCTCCAATCTTACTTTTCTACTAATCTTCACAGTCCCTGTGCTCTGGTCAAATTGAACTATGCACAATCTATGACACTTCTATAATTTTTTCCCACATGCTAGATTCTTTTCTTATAGTTTCCTTCACCCTATACTATTTTAATGCCTCCACCATTTCCACATATTCAAATCTGCATGAGTTTTCAAACCCAGTCCAAACCTAATTCCTCTGAGAAGCTCTGTTTGATTTCTTCCAACTAGAAATCATTTCCTTTGCTTCTGATTCCCCATGGTTTCTTGTATTTTTCTAATGAAGATTATCATTTCCTACTATTTATTATAGATATGTATAATGCAGATGCTCCAATAGTCTGCAAACCCTTTAGAGACAAGACTAGAACACCCAATCAGAGTCATGTAAGGGCTGTACAGATATCTGCTGAATTCTGTACTTATGTGAATTATTTTAGCAAGATGCCCCATAAGGATTATTTCATAATTAGAAATTGGGAAAATCCATCTATATCACCTCTCCTTTGAGGATAGAAGTTGGTTTTCATTGACTCGGTAATTTCTTTGTGCCCTTGCTTAAATTCTTCTAATCACAAAAGTGGCAAAAATAATACAGGAGAAAATTAGACCTTTAGCCATTTCCTTCTCTTTTGATGGTAACTTCAGGAAAAGGCTACTGCTACAGATCCTTTTGACAGAATATAATTATAGTCTATAGTTTTTATCTGTTTCTTATCAATTCCATTTGGAGGCTCTTGCTGGCAATTGAAATTCTCAGTTTTTCTTTTCTCTTGTGGTACTGCTTGCAGCAAATTCAGATAGCTCATGCTGTGCAGCCAAGCCACCCTTTCAATAGGCTGCTGCCTCATTTTTTGAAGCAAGGAGGCACAACAGGGAGAGAGAGGGTCTTTCCTTGACAAATTTAAGGGATTTAAAAGCAGAGAGAGAAAATGAACACATTGGCTTAGCAGTGTGGATTGTTGTCACAATTCTATCATTGATAATTCAGAATCAGTGAACTTAAGGAAATAGATTCTGAGACCTCATGATTATGACTTTAAATTTGTTTTTTATTACTGTTAATGTATTTATACAAATATATTGTTAATACTAGCTACATATGATCCAAAAGACCAGTTCATATACTATTAAATTAAACATGAAGTCCATTACATATTGTTTAAGAATCTAGAAGTTTTAGACAGGAAGTAACTTCATTTCTACCTCTCAGGCAAGGTGGTCTAAGGTAAATGACACCGCAACAAAATCCAGAAAACCTATATTCTGATTCCACCTACTCTGGCTAATCATGAGCTCCCAAGAAAAATGGTAAATCTCTCTGGGCTCCATATTTATTTTTTCTGAAATGACCATAATAATATCTAATTTACCTGTCTCTGAATATCTATGAGAAAAAAATTGAAAAATGTATATATAAAAGCATTCTGTGACCCAAAAAGAGCATGTGATTTTACTGTGATGTTTTTAAGCTAATTAAGTTAATATATGACATGAAACTGAGATTTTCTGAAAATATTTAACATAAACCAAATTTTAACTTTTAAATTTTATGAGAGGGTTCTAATGGCATACTTCCATATAGTTTATCCTTCAACTAGCAAAAACTCTTTGTCTTCCTTATTATGCTTATGTCTTTTCTTCAACAAAATTAGT
The DNA here is from genome assembly GCF_047511655.1 of Castor canadensis. Lineage (NCBI taxonomy): Eukaryota > Metazoa > Chordata > Mammalia > Rodentia > Castoridae > Castor > Castor canadensis. The sequence continues at coordinate 61,018,994 of NC_133386.1, forward strand.
GATAAAAGCAGAACAGGACCTGCCTGGAAATGAGGAGGGAAGTGGGGGAGAGGATCGGGGAGCAGGGCAGGGGGGAGCAATGACCCAAACAATGTATACACATGTGAATAAATGAATAATAATTTTTAAAAAGTATAGTTTATCTTGACTTCTTTAAATAACTTACTTATATTTCCTTAGGTGAGTAAGGGCACCACTTTGAACATTTTCACAAGACCTAGTCCTTCAAAGCTAAAATCATTCTTCCTTTTCTTAACATCCTTTCAAAACTTCTGACATCTTACTTAAACTGTTGCTTGTAGTGTGGACAGACTGAGCCAATAGATATCAGTTTATGGTTGAGCTTTATGATAATACTACCCCTCAGTTCTTCCTTCATGCTACATTCCAACACCTATTTGCTTATACAGCATTATTCGTTGAATAGCACTTACTGGCACCTATTATATGGAAGGCAGTAAACATTCAGTATAGATAATACAGAGTTGCATTGGATGCTATCTTAGCTTTCCAGGAGTCTACACATCTAGTAAAGCAGATAAAATGTTCAGGTAATACTATCAGGAAATGGTTGTCAACAAAGAACAGAGAAAATTTTATCTTATATATGGAAGCTTTATTCTATCTAAGAAAATAATTACGGTTCATGCTGTTCCAGAAATCCTACTTGGATTTCTAAAAGTCCAGTGCTTGTTAATTTTCTTCATGTTTAAACAACATTCTTCTCTTCTAAGACCTGGGTATCTCTTGAATCTAATCAAAGTCCTTCATATTGTGTTTCTGATTCATAATCAGGTGTAAGACAATGATATTTTTGTAGCATCAAATGTCCAACATCACTGATCAAACAAAACTACGGTCCAATATAGTATTTAACATAAAATAGGATTTTAGAAATCTGACTCAATCTCTTATTTTATAAATTTAGTAAACTAAAGCCCCAGAAAATTCAGATAATTGAGGTTCCATATTTAGTTAGTAAATAATCTATGATTCTCTCTTCTCCAAGCTAGTCTATCCTCCATATCAAAAGTAAAACAAACTGGCCAGGTAGTGCAGGCCTGTAATTTCATCACTCAGGAGGCTAAGGGCTAAGGCAACCTTGAGGCCAGCCTGGCCTACAAAGTGGGACCCTTTCCTCTCTTCATCCCCCAAAAAGTAAAAAATAAAAATTCAGATAAAATTCCAAGTATTTGTAAATGTTTATGGACCATTTCTTTTATACTTCAAATCTTTTTCTCTCAAAATCTACACCACACTGCATCTTTTCCACAAAACCTTGGTAAATTTTTAGCTAGTACCATGAATTGACTAGATAGAGAAAGCATTTGTTTTTTAATATATCAAGTAACAGCTTCAGACACCTAGGTAATTGTCATTATTCTCAAATAATGCATGGCATCTGAGAGAAATCACCCACAAAGAAATTCAACTTATTTGTATATATAATACATTAAGAAAACAAGATTGATGTATCCAGAAATAACAGTAATGTTACTCTGCTCATCTTAGCATATAGTTTTTCATTTTTATGACTTGATTCTCTTTTTGTCTGAGTTTCAAATAACCCACCTAGTTAGCGGGGCTTATATTGGACACTATGCTAAATAATTATAGATTCTGAAGATAAAATGTATTAACACAAACTCTGAAATGATTTTGTGAGTAAGTACGTTGGTTGATTACAGAAGTTATCCATGTGGATAATTTAGAAAACTATTGTGTAATAGAAAGTAACCATCATTTAATATATTCCAAAACATTTTACATTAACATTTTAATCAAATTAAATGCATTCCTTTGTCATGGAAATTTAGGGTCTGCTACATAAAAAAGAGAGAGAATTTTCCTCCTTTCTTGATATTTTAATACTGCATTACATTTGCCATGATCCACCAGAGTTTCTTTATATTTTCATCTTTTAATCTTATATGACCATTACTGTCTTGAAAAATTCACTTTCATTTAGCTCATAGTGTTTCAAAATCCATCATAGGCAACTAGTTAGAAGTAATCTTGAATTCTTAATTTTTAGCAATATATAAAACAGCCACTTCATCCTTACCCTGAAGAAGGTCTATGAAGCTACTAAGTGATATCCAATAGGAAAAAAAAGGGAATTAATATCCATCCTTGAAAATGTTTATAAATGAATATGAAAAATAAGATTAGAACCAGCTGTACATGTCTGCAATTCCAGTACTAAGGAGGTTGACACCCAAAGATCACTTGAGCCCAAAAGTTTGAGATCAGTTTGGGCAATACAGTGAGACTACATCTCAAAGCAAAATTTCTTTAAATTTGCTATGTATATTCAGACATAAAAAGAAATTGCAAAAATAATAGGATTAGAAATCTAGAACACCTCAAACTTTTCAACTTCATAGTCATGTCAATTTTAGCATATGTATTGGCATATACAAAGATGGATATGGAATCATTTTATTTTTGTGTTCTAAACACAGTCTAACCAATTCATATATTCTGAGCAATGGATTTCTTATTTGGACCTAGGTCTCTCTGTACTTCTCTTAATTTCATATTTATGTCAATGTTAAACAAATCAATTAAAATTTCTGGGTATTATTTTCTGACTGTTCCATGAAAATGAAATACCATTTTTCTACTTTACAGGTGTGAGTTGTTAATTGTGTGTAATATGTCCCAAGCAGGTTAAGGGCAGCCCTAAATAGTACTACATAGAACTGAAGGGATTTTATAAAGAGAAACACAGAAAGAGGAAAAAATGAGATAATATAGGTGTTGACTGACTTGCAACTTTAAAAAGAATGCTGAAGATATTTTATCTAATAATTTTTAGAATTCTAGTACATTTGATACAAAGTAATATAAAGTTATTACTAAATGTTACATGCAGACAGATGATGTTCTTTTAGCAGTATTAGCAACAGTTCATGAGTGGAAAGCTAAGTGCTATTTGTATTGGCAAAGATGCTAAAAAATGGACACTTCCTATTTAAGGAACACGTTGAAAGAACAGAACAGATTGCTCAGTTTTGATTTTCAACAACCATAAAAGTGAAGAGTGGATGCTTTCATTTTTTTCTTTAGGGCAGCATTGTTCACAGGGCTCCCATCATTCCTTATTTGCTGAGGATTCTGCTTTATCCTCTGGCCCTGAACTCTCTGATGTCACTTATTTCACAACTTACTATGATCACATCATGAGTAACTGGCAATATCTTGATCTATATACTGTAAACTGAACAGTGAATATTGCACATCATAAAACATCTAGAATTATGTCATTCATTTTCTTAGGGCAAAATCAGTAAGGATGACATGATAATATCTTATTCTAAAGGTCTTACAAAGGAACTATTCATGATTCATCTAATATTTATACAATAATCTTCTTTAAGGAAAGTGCTTCAATAGCATGATTATTCTTAGAGCAGATGAAAGCAAGTTTTGTTAACAGTAAGGTTACATTACTTACAATTTCAAGGCCTCCACTACAGACCAGGTTGACTGTCTCTTATGCAGTATTTGATGCTGCATTACTACATTCATTTCTTCTTCAATTATAAGATAAATAACTACTATGGGTCAAATACAGTACTTCATACTATAAAAATAATGCAAAGCCTGGAGTCCAAGGATGCTAATTTTGAAAATAAGCCTACCCCTTATTAAATGTGTGACCATGAGCAAGAGTCACAAACTCTCTGAAATTTTCAACTAAGATGAGGATAATAGCTATTTCACTGGGCTGTTTTGAGAAATAAATGAGATGCTGCATGTAATTTTAAAAAATCTCTTATAGTCTAGATGTTGAGTACATGAGAAATAGCTTAAAGAAGAAAACAAAGGAAGAGGAGAAGCTGGAGGATAAGAAAATTGCACTGAATGGAACAGCAAGGATGTGACTACTTGCTCCTTGTCTCACCCATCCACCATCATTTTCATTCTCTTTCTTATTGCCCCAAACCAAAACAGTCAAACAGAAAACCAAGTCCAAGTGGACACTGATGAAATGACTATTTATCCCAAATTGGCAGAGAGCTGGTGGCAGTTTTGACAGTGTTTCTTCCCCAACTCTCCTTCAAAAATATTTTCTGAAAAGTTTGCAGCAGAAGGTGGGGGGAGGAGAGACAAGAGCAAGTAATGGGGAGATGATATGAAAATGTCATAGCAAAACCAATTAAAGTGTTATTTTAAAAAACGTAACTTCTGCTTTGGACATCTTTATCCTCTTAATCTACTTCCATCTCTTCTCTGATGTCAACAGTTCCCTGATTCCCATTATATTCCTTGCTCCTGGTTTTGTTTCCTTTCATTTCTCCTCATTTTTCCTTCTGTGTCTTCATTTTCCCATCTTCCAGATGTAGCATTTCCTCAAAGTCCTATCCTAGGAATTGATTCCTTCTTTTCTTATAACCTTTCTCTATTATCTCATTTACTCTCATGGCTTCAACAGTTCAAAGCCTCCCATCTTTAATCCAAATCTCCCTGTGCTCCAAATCTGCATTTTCACCTCTCTGTTTGACATCTCACCTGTAGTTCTCAGCATTGGTCCATTACTGTACAGGATAGTTCTCATCCACTTTCCAGATCATTTACCCTGCTCCGTGGCCGCAGAGGCTGACTTCAGTGGTTGGGCTTTAACAGCTCTCTTGCTCTCTGACTTCCAGTGTGCTTGGCTGATGGGGAGTTCTACCAAGAAACCAAAGGAGAAATGAGGTATTTTCCTTGAGATTACCATAGACTGGCTGACTTTCTCTGCTCAGATTTCTGCTCCATATAATTCTGTCAATTATAAGCATTGTTCTAACAATGCTTTTCTCTCAAACTATTTAAGAAATGCGGGTGGTGATGGTCCCTCTCTAATTAGTCCTAAGGGATTTCATGATCTATCCCCTATGGTTTTAACATCCTGTTCACACCTTTACAAATAGTCCCTTTAATAAACTCTTCTCAAATTACCACTGAGTGTGTTACTTTTTCCTGTCTGGACCCTATGTAAAACTTCTTCATTTTTACTCTCCAGTACCACCTCCTTCCCATTAATCCAGGCTCAGCAGTATTGGAATAACTTCACAATTCATTTTGCCCCTCTGATCTAATCACTTTACACCACATTTTTTGAACCACAACACCAAGCCTACTCTTCTTTTGCTCAAAGTCTTTCAATGGTTCCCCATTTTCAATTAAATAAAGTCTAGATATTTGACATAATATTTAGGCCCTTCTAAAATAAGGTCACCATGTCTTTCTAATTTTATTTCTCATCACTCCTCCACATGTACCTTAGATTCCAGTTGCATTCAGCTACTCATCATTCCTCCAAAATATAGATCATTTTCCCACAGTCACAGCTTAGCTCACAGCTTTTCCTCTTCAGCACCTTTATTCTTCACTGGTTAAATCTTATTTCTCATGCCCATCTCAATTACATAAACTAGGTTCTACTCTTCAAACTAAAAACTTATTTCTAATTTTCTTACTTTTTCTTCAGTTACAACAATTTGTGGTTTTATCATGGCCCTAGTACTGAATTGTGAGCTAATTGAGAACAAGGCCAGTATCCTGTCCCACTTTTATATGTTCATCTTATACACAGTATTAACTGAATATATAATTGTAGAATGAAAAGTTAAATCTTTCTTATTTTGTCATTGGTTATGCATATAGATATCTCTAAGTCTTTGTGCTTCTGGCCAAAAAGGATGTAAAATATGATTATATACATTACATAACTATGTCCACTTAGGTTTTTTAACCTGGATTTTGGTATAACATATCACTGGCAGTTGCTTACATATGTCATCGTCTATATCTGTACTTCTGTTTTGGGTTTTATTTTATTTTATTTTTTGGTGGGGTTTGAACTCAGGGTCTCATGCTTGCTAGGCAGGCACTGTTACCACTAGAGCCACTCCACCAGCCTTATGTCTGTATTTCTAATTTCACAACATTGTATAATAAAAGAAGGGAATCTCTTCACTTATTTTTTCACTTTACATCACATACAGCAAGAATAAGGCATATATGGGACTTTGCTGTGCTTGGTTTTGTTCCACATGTCACATAGGAAGCTAGAGAAGAGACATGTTGTTACAAAGACTAATCTAGGTGTCTAAAGTCTGAAACACCCACTATAAAGATTCTCGATGAAAGAGTGCATCTTCTGGCCTACTTGTTACTCTGTGAATACTAGGTCATTGCAGTTCAGAATCCAGGACAGAGCAAGAATAGCACTTCCAGGTTTCCTAACAAAAAAAAACAAAAGGGGATGAAGGTATACACAGCTCATATCTATTGTAGTTCTCTCTCATTTTTATGCTAGTCCTGCTGCTCAAAGGTTATTGGTGACTAGCTTGATATAACAAAGCATAGAGTGTTAGAGGATATTAGAAATGAGATAGCTTCTCTGTCTACTGGCTCACTCACAGTTCACTCAAACACTCATTAAATAATAATTTGAAGAGTGCCTACAATATGACAGGTATAGAGGATCAGTAAATAATAAGGAAACAAAGAAATAAAAATAATAAAGAAATGTTTCAAGGAATTTATAATCTAGGTGGGAAGACATAAATTCCAATCTCTTCCTTGGTGAAAAAAAAAGAAGTCTAAGGAAATTGACTTTCACAATTTTTATTCAACACAGCATTGGAAGTCCTACAGAGAAATCAGGCAAGAGAAAGAAACAAAAGGCATTCACTGGAAAAAGGAAATCAAATTGCCACTGTTTTCAGATAACATGATCTCATGTATTGAAAACCCCAAAACCACACACACAACTCTATTAGGACTAATACATGAAGTTAGCAAAGTAGCAAATAGCAAATCAATACACAAAATCAGTAGTATTACTGTGTAACAATAACAAATTATCAAAAATAGAAATCAAGAGAGCAATCACATTTACAATAGATAAAAAAATTAAACACATAACAATAAATTTAACCAAAGGGATGACAAACCTCTATAAAGAAAACTATAAAAAATTGAAATAAATTGAGTAAAACATAAAGGTATTTGAAAATATCTTGTGTTCATGGACTAGAATTTACATTGTTTAAGTATCCATAGTACCCAAAGTAACCTACAGATCTCAAGCAATTCTTACTAAGATACCAATGGTTTTATTCACAGAATTTGAAAAAACTGCCCCAAAACTTGTATGGAATCACAAATATTCCAACTAGTCAAAGGAATCTTTACAAAAAGAACAAAGCAGGAAGCATTACACTATTTGATTTCAAAATGTACTACAGAGTTGCAATAAATTACATGGTTTTGATATAAAAACAGATACATAAGCCAATGAAACAGAATGGAGAACCCAGATGTAAACCCACACTTCTACGGTCAACTGATTTTTAACAAAGGTGCTAACAACACACTTTGGAGAATAAATGATGTTGGAAAAATTAGGTATCCATACACAGAAAAATGAAACTAGACCCCTATTTCTCAAAAGTCAATTCAAAATTAATTTAAGACATTAAAGTGTGAAACTACAATAAGAAACAGAGAAAAGGCTTCAGGACATTGGAATAAACAAGGATTTTGGGTTTTGGACAATATCCCAAAAACATAAGAAACAAAATGAAAAATAGACAAACAGGGCAATGTCTAAATTTAAAAGTTTCTGCTCAGTAACAGAAACAATCAACAGAGTGAAGAGATAGCATACAGAAAAGAAGAAAATGCAAACTATGCATCTGACAAGGGGTTGATATGCAGAGTATATAAAGAAGTACAAAACCTCAAGAGAAAATAATAATAACCCAGTTAAAAAATAGGTAAAAGACACAGACCTTTCTCAAAAGAAGATATATAAATGGCCAACAACTATATGAAATAGTGCTCAACATCTCTAATCATTTGAGGAACAAAGATCAAAACACAGTGAAATATATTTCATCCTAGGAAGATTGACTTTTAACAAAAAGACAGAAGAAGTATTGGCAAGGGTGCAGAGAAAAGATAAGCCTCGCACTCTCCTGGTGGGAATGTAGATTAATATAGCCATTATGAAACACAGTTTGGATATTCCTCAAAAAATTAAAACAAAACTACCATTTGATACAGCAACCCCAATGCTAGGTATATTTCTAAAGGACCTGAAGTCAGTATGTCAGTTTCATCTGCACTGCCATGTTCATTGTAACAGCTAAGATGTGAAAACAGCGTAAGTGTCCACTAACTGATGGATGGATAAAGAAAATGTGGTATATACACAAAAAGAATAGCATTTGGAATTTATTTTTTATTATTCTATTGTTTTTACATTTACTCACATGTGTATATATTGTTTGGGCCACCTCCGCCTCCTACCCTCCCACTTCCAGGCAGGACCCATTCCGCCCTCTTGTTCTCTGATTTTTGTTGAAGAGAAAACATAAGAGATCATAAGAAAGACATGGTGATTTGGTAGTTTGAGATAAAGATAGCTATATAGAGAAATTCCTTGCATTGGTTCCAAGCATTTGGCATTTAAAAAGAATTAAATTCTGTCATTGGTAACAACATGGATGGAACTGGAGATCATTATGTTAAGTGAAACAAGTCAGACTCAGAATGAAAAGTACCACATGAGTAGAAGAAGGCCTTGGAAAAGTGGATCAATGGATACTAACTTAGCAACAAGAAGTTCTGATGTGCTATTACACAGTAGGGTGACTTAAGATAACAATAATGTTGTGTACACTTCAAAAACCTAGAAAAAGGATTTTCATTGTTATCACCACAAAAGAATCACAATGGTTGAGGAACTAGATATGCTTTACCTGATTTAAAAATTATACAATGTATACATGCATCAAAACATCTTATGCACCCAATAAATACGCATCATTTTTATATTTTATGCATCAACTGAAATAAATTTTAAATTTTTATTTGAGGCTGGAAATACATGTTAAAAGAGGCACATCTCTTAGTGTTTTGAGAGATGGAAAAAATCTACTTAAACTTTAAAAAAAAGAAATCTAAAAAACCTCTTTCCCCTCATCCCTGTTCTTTGTTATAATAACCAAAATATAAGGTATATTTGTGACATAAATATTTGTTTTATTTCCTTCATATCTACTTCTCTTTCTATATCATTGTTCTCCTCAGAACCTAACCTTTCAGTAATAAGAACTGACAGGGATTGTCTTAAGTAGTTTATCTGTTGGTGGAATGGAGGCACTAGGACTTGCTGACATTCTGTACTTCCCTATGCAAGTAGTTTGAAATAGGCTCAACCGTTGATGTTTTTCTAACCATATCTTATACGGAATAGCATTATATAAAAGGTGAGTGATATATGCAGCTATATATCATCATGCAAAATGATGAAAGCGTTGCTTAAGCAATTAAAATTTTAATTATTAGGTGGGAGACAGTGCTTTTTTATCATCCTGTACCGTCTTCATGAAGCCGTTGCTTTCCCAAGAACATAATTTGAAAATCTGTTCCAGTGCTCCACTTCCCTCTGATTACTTCAGTAATACTCCTGAGCGTAGGAGTGAGTGCAATCTTTTCTTTGTAACTAATGGAAAGTCTTTACCAACACTTTCTTGGCAAAAAAAAAAAAAAAAAAGAAAGTCAAGAATTGAGGATCTCAAATAAAGAAACTCATAGTAGAGTTCTACTAAATCTACATGATGGGAAGTCCTATGATTCAGAAGTATGTAAATTGAAGTAGCAATGGTTAATGGTTTGATCTGCTCCTTAGCAAATGCTCACAATGCAATGGACCAGGTGCCTTATCAAATTAATTGTTTGGTTCTTATCTTATAGGAGACAAAAGACAGATTTTGGTCTCTGCTTAAAAACACGGGAATCCTCAAATGGACCAGCTCTCGATTACTGTCTGTTTTACACAGAAGCAATACAAAGTTCCTCTGCCAGGTGTACATCCAGAATGACTTGGATGGATGTTAGGCCCCAGGGAGGACTGTATTTCGGTTGATGACCTTCAGTGACTTGCTGACTGCCTGAGGGCCAGACCTGAAACAGAAAAAGATTCTATTTGTGCTAGCTTCTCAGAATAGCTTACTTAAACCCTCAGTTTTGATCTAATCTAGAGAGTAATCATTTCTGTCTATGAAGTTATAATGTTACCAAAAGCCGAGTTTAGTTTTACCTGCTGAGTTAAAATAGTCTGAAAGAAAAATAAAAGAGTCACAGAAATATAGTTGTAACATACAAATCAGAGGTGTATTTTAAACTAATTATCTGAGCAAAATGTGACTAAAGAAACTGCCATCTCTAAATACTATGTGCAAGGAGAATAAATAAAAAAGAAAATAATGTCTACTAGATATAAAAATAGATACCATAGAGGAAATAGTCAGTAAAATAAAGCACAGAGACTAAAAATGCCAACCAAAGCAGAGTTGCAGAGCTTGGTTGACATATTCTATCTAGCATGTGAGCTTTACTAAATTCATTTTCCTATGTGTTTTCATCAAATACTTGCAGTGAAGGAACAAGTCTATATCATGCTGTGAAAACGAGGAAAAGAAATTTAATGACCAGAAGCTAGTAACGATGACTGCATGAAGGATAAGGGTTTGGACAAAGTAAGTTATTTCATGACAGAATTCTTCTCTAAAGATATAGACTCATCCTTTTCATCATTTTACTGGAGCAAAGGCAAAGCTGAAACATATGTATTGACTATTGATCTGTCATCTTAAAGATCTGATCTATCTCTGCAATTGCCTAAAGACAGTTTAATTCAGAGTAAAACAAAAATAGGAATATAATATTAGTTAAAAATCTAAATGTCTTATTTATTAAGTTGTTACAAACACAAAATATGTTTGATGCTTTCCTCTAAACACAAAGTCAGTGTGATGACTGGCTTCTAATGTTTTTCCTTAGTTTTTTATGGTGGCCTGCAGCCATGCTATGGAAATCCTATATCAGAATAGTTGTCTGGCCTTGGCTGAAGTCTCTACCTCTGACTTCAAAGGTCACTTCATGTGTGGGAAAAAGTGTGATGGACTGAACTGAGTCACCACAAAATTCATATGTTTAGGTCCTAATCCCTAGGACCTTAGAATGTAACCTTATTTGGAAATGGGGTGTTTGTGGACATAACTATTTAAGATAAGGTCATATTGGAGTAAGTGGCCTCTAATTCAATATCAGTGAGGTCCTTACAAAAAAGGAAAATTCAGCTACAGATATTCATGCAGTGACAACACCAGATGAAGAGTGGAATTCTGCTGGTACAGCCTCAGGACTAGGAAAGAAACCTGGTACTTATTCTTCCCTGATACCTTGAAGGGAAATATGGCTTACCAACAAGAAAGTACTGAATTGTCTTAATCTTGAATAATCTTAATCTTGTCTCTGGAACTGTGAAACAATAAAGTACATTTACTTAAGCCAATCACATTGTGGTAATAGCAATTAATATAATTAGATTATAAATACATGATTAGATTAATAAATTACTGGCTTGCTTACTGAAAATCTTACTCCTGTAAGTAAGAAAATCATAAGAACTGGTCATGTAGAAAGATAATCAGTCACATTTTACATCAAAACCTACAGGTGAAGAATTGCTCAATGACCAAACTGTTCAAGATAAAATTGTTATATTAGAATATTATAGGGAGACATGGTTTGTACAAGTCCTAAAATATCCTAAAATCATAGAAAAAATAAGCATCCAAGTTACTTTAATCATCAATTACTAAACAATACCCATATTTTGATTTTCCCAGAAAAAGATACACCATTGAACCTCTAACTTTGACAGTTGAAGAATTAAATTTTAAAGTCCAACCAGTTCCTATAGGTGCCTTTCCAGATCCTTGGGTAACTATGATTAGAAAATTCTATAGATGAACCACTAAAGCTATGCTTCATGAATAAAGTAGCAGAAGCAAAACAAATGTATGTAGATTCTCAAAGTGGCAGGTAGTGAGTATATAGAATAAAGCCTGCCAACTTTTGTGGTTAATTTGAAATTGTAAGCCTTAAGAATTGTGTGGGGCTATAGTTATGTTCCTCAGATACAATAGGAGATCGTGCATAACATCCACTTGACTTCAACTTTCGACAAATACTAAAAGAACTCTACATGCTGCAATATTAACAGTTATTTAATAAATATTGTCTCCTAAATATGAAGGTTGCTGACATTACAACCTTTCTCATTACAAATGAGAAAAAACTCTCATGAATTACATGCACCAAATATTTTGCCCTGATGACAATACTTAGAAAATTAAGAACTTGAAAATTAAGATAGGATGTGTATTTTACATTAACATTTTTGCTACTTCTTGATTTTCAATTTTACATATGGATTTTTAATATATAGGTTTTATAGATTGTCTACTGACTTCTTTTTAGTTATATTTATTGATAGACAATTTACATACTCAATACAACTCACACCTTTTTAGTGTACAGTTCTATGAGGAGTTTGAGCTCTGATAAATGTGTGAAATTGTGTAACCCACACCAGACCCAGCAAATGACACAGATCAACCTCCCATAACTCCCCTTTTGTTTCTTTGTAGTCAAATCCTCCTTCTTCTCCCATTATCTGACAATCACTGAGTTGACCTTGCCTCGTTATTTTGCTTTTTCGAGAATGTCATGAAAATGGAACTATCCACTATATAGCCAGTTCAAACTGGCTTCTTTCATTCAATTAATGTCTTGGATTCATTCATGTCATTGCAGGTATTAATAGTCCATTTTATCTCATAGCTGAGTTATATTCTATTTTGTGGATATACTGCAGCTTGTATATCTATCCACCAACTCAAGGACATTTAGGTTATCCCAGTTTGGGCTGTTACAAATAAAGTTGCTAAATACATTGTGAGGAAGGGGTGAGTGTGTGTGTAAATTTGTGCAAATGTGGTTTTCTCAATTTTCTCAAATAAATCACCTAGGAATGGGAATGCCAAACCTTATGATAAATACACATTCAACTTCATAGGCAATCTCCTACTGGTTTCCACAGTAATTGTACTGTTTTGAATTTCTAATCAGCAGAGTATATGAACTTCAATAGCAGGGCTGGGGGCGTTTGTAGCTTAATGGTAGAGAGTGTGCTAACACTCGAAGCTCTGGACTCCATGGCACCAAAAGAAAAGAGAAAAGGTTCCAATTGTTCCACCTCTTTGATAGTTTAGAACTCTCAGTTTTCTTTTTGTGTCATAACCATTCTAGTGAGTATAGCAGCAACTCATTGCAAATTTACTTTGCATTAATAATAAAAGATATTTAGAATTATTGCAGATGGTTATTTGGTATTCAAGTCTATTTCTGATGAAATGTATATGCATTCAAATCTTTTACTTATTTTTTAAATCAGTTTGTTCAATTTTTTTACTGCTTTCTTTTGAAGGCCACTTTTTAAATTATAGACACTAGTCTTCTATAAGACATATGATTTGGAAACATTTTTTTCCCATACCATGGCTTATCATTTGACTGAAAGTTATATGTGGATTGGGATGAAGAAAATCTCCTAAAGGCCCCAGTTTTAGGAGACCCACACTAACACCAGAAACCCTACCAGGGAGGAAATGGTACTGGTGAGAGAGGGCTTTTTTATCTTAATAACTCCTAGGAGGTTGTTTTGTTTTCATTTTATCATTTCTCAAATTTGGGGTTTTGTTGTTTAATTTTGGATTCATAGCTATTCCTTATAATGGAGGTTGCTAAATAATTGAAATGTTAACTATACTAATTTGGTTGACAACTAGGAGCAAACATCCATCAACAGTTATGATTAAAATGTTTATGAAGTATATAAAAGAGGAATGAGAGGACCAACTACCATATGCATTAGAATTCATCAAAGAGCAAATCATTCTTAAAGGAACATTAAAAGTTAAATTGAAAATATCAACATAGTAATAACAAATTTGAACTCAATTGTCAGTGAAATGTTTTATTGAGAAAAAGTAAAAACCAAAGTAGATTAGTTAAGGTTAATATTAGATTGGGTAAATGCAAGAGCATATAAAACTATATAAATAACAAACGAAAAACTAACCAGGGAAAAGTTACTCTTACTGATAAAAGCATCCTTCAGTAATGTAGCTTGAAAACATGGGCAGAACTAGAAAGAAAGAATGGTATGCTAGAAGCCAATAAGAAAAACATGTAAAAATGCACAAGCAGTAGTTTGATTGATGGGAAAAAAATGCCTGCATTTTTTTTCAAATGGAAAAAAGAGCCAGGCGGAAAAATAGCTTAAGTGATTCCTGATTGCAGATTTCATAAGTAAGACCAAGGAACACTGCAAAGAAGAATGATCGGGCAAAAATGAGTGACAGAAATTGGAGGAAATTAAGCATCCAAGTATGACAAGCCCAGGTTATACATACAGAAATAAGAGAAATAAATTTAAACAGAAAAAAAAATTTATAAAAGGTTTCAAAGGTGAGAAATAAATGGAATATAAAAAAATTTTAAAGAAATCTGTTTCTAACATCAAAGCAAATTAGTAGAATGAAACATGAGTCTCATGCTAAGAAAATAACATAGAGGGTTTTAAAAAACATTATGATCTCAATGAAATCCTAACTTGAGGGCGGGGCAAAGGGATACAACTCAGTGGTAGATTGATTGCATGCCTCGTATGTTCAAGGCCTTGCATTTGAGCCCCAATACTGAAAAACAACAAAAAACAAAATGAAAAACTTCCTAACTTGAAATGGCAGAGAGCTCAGAAAGACAAACAAATACAAATTGCCACACATTTAGTTACCAAAATGGTTGTTTAAATCAGTTGTGTCAATTTCTTCTATGGATTTTGAAAGACAAAAATAATTAAAGGAAAGACATGAGAGGGGGGATGAAGGAGAGTAGTGGAGGGGGTGAATGCAAATATGATATATTTGATACATTGTAAAAACCTCTGTAAATGTAAATGCCAAAATGTACCAGCACAACAATAAAGAAAAAGAAAAAAAAAGACAATGAAACAAGTTTACTAAAGAAACCTGTAAAAGTTTAAAAAAATCCAATATGAACCCCATGTTGTTTGTTTCTCTACTATATTTAAATCTAGTGATACATGTAATAGGAAAGAATTGCAGTGAAAATTCTAGAAACCTACTTCAGGATTAAGGGCATTTTAAAATTCATTCAATTTTGCTGTATGTTTGAAAATTTTCAAAATAACATGTTGCAATATGAGGGGTAGGAAGATAAGGGACCATTTAAAAGATCTAGTTAGAAAAGCAATGAATGCAAAGAAATGCTGGACCTAAAGTGTGGGTGGTCAACTACCAAGAGTATCAAAAAACCAAAGGCCCATTTTCTTTTAAAAACAAACAAATAAATAAATAAATCCATCAGGATGGCAAAACCAAAAAGCACCTCTTTGGTTAAACAACTTCATAAGCCTCTTGCTGAAATAGAAGTATTAAATAGGCATGTTAAAATCTAGATTGGAATGAAATTTAAAACCATTTAAATCCATGAACAAATGATGCCAAAATCATAGAAAAGGGACTTGAAATAATGGGCAAGGAACAAATATGCCTTGATACAGAAAACAGTAAGAATAATAATAGTTTTACACCTCCATGGTGCTTGCCCTTTCTCAAGCACTGTTGCAAATGCATTACAAATAATGACCACTTTCTCTTTCTAACAATCTAATGAGATAGATGCCATTGTCCCGTCATATGGTTGATGCTAGCAGTTTGACTCCAGAAGACACGTGCTGAAGTACTGTTCTCATTGCCTTTCTGAAGAAGTTAGGATTTCAGCATATGAATTTGGAAGAGACACAAGCACTGAGCACATAAGAATTTCCAAGTTAGTAGTAACAACATTGAAAATAGAAAAGTATCTGAGGATAAAGTATGGAGTGAATTCACTGGAGCAAATGCAAGGTATATGCAAATCCGTATGCCCTCCTTTTAAGGGTTTCCAATTGCATTGTTGTGTTCTTATGTTTTGCTACTTAACATCTAAACATTTTCTGCTAGGGGAAAATATCCCACTACATATTGTAGGGAAAGATTGTACCTTTGATTGCATAGGTCAAAGGGTCCAGAACTTCTTCCATATCCATAGAGAGCCAAATCAAAGATATACAGCCAACAATTATTCAATTGGATGCTACTGCTGGGAACTGGAAGTCTTTTTTTTTGGGGGGGGGTATTTTTATTTATTTATTTATTTTTTATTCATATGTGCATACAATGCTTGGGTCATTTCTCCCCCCTTCCCTACTCCCTCCCTTATCCTCCCCCCACCTCCTCCCTCTCTCCCCCACCCTCTCCATACCTGGCAAAAACTATTTTGCCCTTATCTCTAATTTTGTTGAAGAGAGAGTATGAGCAATAATAGGAAGGACCAAGGGTTTTTGCTAGTTGAGGTAAGGATAGCTATAAAGGGAGTTGACTTGCATTGATTTCCTGTGCATGTGTGTTATCTTCTAGGTTAATTCTTCTTGATCTCACCTTTTCTCTAGTTCTTGGTCCCCTTCTCCTATTGGCCTCAGTTGCTTTGAAATATCTGCTTTAGTTTCTCTGCGTTGAGGGCAACAAATGCTATCTAGCTTTTTAGATGTCTTACCTATCCTCACCCCTCCCTTGTGTGCTCTCGCTTTATCATGTGATCAAAGTCCAATTCTCTTGTTGTGTTTGCCCTTGATCTAATGTCCGTATATGAGGGAAAACATATGATTTTTGGTCTTTGAAGTCTTATCCAAGGAATACAAATACACAGTGACTAGAGTCTAGGGTGGAGTCCAGGTCAGAGCTCTGTCAGCTTCAATTAGCAGAGCCTGGGAAGACAGGCTGCTCAGAGGCATGACCTGGGCTGCATTTCTTATTAGAAATGGTGTCATCTGTTGCCATTACTAAGCTTACTTCTTCAGTGTTTCCATTAATTCTATGACCTATCTTCAAATAAATTCATTTCTAGTGTAAATTGGGTTTAGTTTTGTTGCTTGTGACTAGAACCCGGAAGAACAAAAATTAGTCCTAAGAAAGGCACTACAGCATTGAGGGAAAGATGTGGAAGGCTATACTGTGTCCAGTGGTATTAAATAAATTAAAGAAATAATGACAAATTTATATGCCTATATGGTTGGCTTAAGTAATTAATACCCTGAAGCTTTTTCTGGAAAACTCAAAGAATTTTAACTCTTAAGACATTAGGACTAAGGTGGCCAGAAAAACAAATTTAGGGTTTGGGCAAAGAATCTGTTGAACTATATCCATTGAGTTCATAGCTTCAACAGTTCCTTTTATGGAAACACTATAGTACTGGTGAAGAAAAAGTAAGTCTCTACAGACTGAAATAAGTGTGAATAAAATGCTTCAGAGGAAACAAAGTGCCCTACCCATCCTCATACTCAAACCTCTGCAAGCCTCTCTTATCAACTGACACATCCATTACTTCCTTGTCTGCTGGGGTTTTTCCTCCATTGCTTGGAGTCTTCTCTTCTGTACAAACTTTTCTTACAATAATATCAGTGTTCAATTCCCATTCTTCCTTTTCCCCCACTACCTCCATCCAGCACGCCTAGAAGGTCAAATGCATCACCAAGTGATTCAGTGTGCTGTCTTGAACAGCTGGGAAGGATTATAACTGTTTGCTCAGCTGATTGCTAGAAGCTTGGATTCAGTGATGGACAACACTAAAATGAACTTAACATGCCAAAAAGTCCTTGTTAATTTCCATTAGGAAATCCTGTTAGCTCTACATTTAAAATATTCTTAGAACACAACAGCTCCAACCACTGTCAGCATCCTTGTTTGTCACAATCATCTCCTGCCAGGATTACTGCAAACTTCCCACCTAGTTTATGGGTTTATGTTTTTATCTTCTTTACCCACCTCTGCATAGATTATCAAATTGAGAAGCCAAGTGGATCCTTTAATTGTGCAAAACCTTGAAAGTTCTCTCAATTTCACACCCTATAAACTCATAAACCTCTATGATACAACTCTTAGTTACCCCTCTGACCTTTTCTCCTACCACTGACCTCCTCAATTCACTCTACTCCAGTCACACTGTCTTTTCTGCTGGTACCTGAACTTGTCAAGTATGCTTTTGCTTAGGGTCTTTGCCCTTACTGCTGATTCTGTCTGGACCATTCTGTCCTGGATAGCTATATGGCTGCTTACCTCGTCTCCTTCAGATCTTGACTGGCTTTCCAGTAGAGCCCTCTATGATCACCCTGTTTAATTCTGCAGCCTGTTCCTTTCTTCCCATCTGGCACTCTCAATCTCCCTTGCCATTCTCTACTTTTTATCTCCTATTAAACTCAATCTTCTAATGTTATGTAATGATCTCCTTAATATGTCATCTGTTACTCTTAACTCTTACTCTTCATCATTTATCTTCTTATGATAGAATATAAACCTCCAGAGATCCAGCCTCTTATGCTGGTCCACGGCCCATCTATTCACCCACAGTTTTCTTCTGAGCCCTTCCTTTGCTTATTCTGTATCTAAGAGGTGTTGATTTCTGCAGGCTGCATCTTTTGTTTAGCCACCTTAGATCAAAGGGAACCAAGACAGCTGATTGAAATGGGCTGGCTAGGTTGGTATTGTGTCTGTCAACCCGACTCTACAATGACCCAACAGAACCCTAATGCTTCTAGAAAGATAGTTAATACTAGTCTACAAAGATATCATTATTTGGAATGAAGATATCATTATTTGGAATGAAGACATCATTTACTAAAGAATAACCTGAAGGCCACAAAGAGTTAATGCCACTTTCAAATAGGCTAAACATAATCAGGCCATGTCTTTGGGGTAGAGGAATAGTGGGATTCTGTTCAATTTGTTCTTAAATATATGTTTTTCATTGTGTAGCTTTTCCCAAAATTCTAAAAACAATATTCATTTGAAAAACATTGTTCACTTGAAAGGGCATAGATGTTGAAAATTATTATAGAAAGTTTCTAAAGCTAATCCATCTTCTCTTGATAATTTTCTATAACTATTCCCTGATGTTTCCTTCTGTCTTTTATGTTTTTTGGAGAAGCTTTGCAGTGTTTCAGAAATAGTCATGGTGAGCTAGCTGCATGCTAGAATTCAAAAGTCTGTTTCCATATTTCCATCCGACAGTAGGCTATTTGTTCTTGGATATGTCCTGAGGCAATCCTGACACAGAAATGCAAAGTAATCACAGTTATCTGGAATCTTTGATTAAAACTTACAGTGATAGACTTGGCAGCAGAAATATTCTTATAAACCAACATGTCATAAGGTTTGGTTTTCAAACTGTTATTAGATAATGAATCCAAATAATCTTGCAAAAGTACTTTTAAATTTACTATAAGAGTTACTATTTACCCAGCCTAGCCATGGGCTGGGCAATTTCTAAACATTATCCCTTTGAATTTTCACAACCTGCTGAAGCTGTATATCAGCATCCCTGTTTTATGGAGGGAACTCAAAGTCATATAGCTGTAAGTTACAGAAGTGGGATATTCATGCAGATCTGTCTGATCCTAAATCTTCAATTGTTCTCACTGTATCTGCTATCTTGGGCTTTATAAAGGGTAGGATAGAAATAGGAATGCACAAATATTTACAAATTTTTATGGCTTCCAGATAATATAAATTCATTTCAGAAGGGAATTAATATATTCATTTCAGGAGATAGTGAAGTGTACTTAAGCCAACGGATCGGTCAGAGCTGGGTCACTGGGAGAGTGTTCTGTGTGGTGGTAATGCCTACATATAATACATTATAATGTTTTAATTATTTTTCAGCCCATGAGGAAAAGACTGACTTAGCAGATATATACAAGTATTTAGGCCTTGCCTTTCTTTTTCAGTGATTAAAAATAACAGACTACAACAAGGTGGGATGGGCTTTAACAGTAAGCTGAGTAATATTTTATAATTCAGTATCATTGACTTAAGGTCATCTTCATGGGCAGACCATGGGCAGATAGAAAATGTGGTAATCTGTTTATGGGAACCTCAAAAAATACTCTCCTCACCTGCATTACTCAGACATGACTGAAATGGCAATAAGATATTAAATATATTGGCATATCTTTGTCCCCAGTTACAATGCAAATCCTTGAAAAGGACAACAGCCTTGTCATTCATAACAACTCAGTTTAACTATATCATAATTCTCCTTCAGTTTTGGCTTCCCAGGGTATTAGGAAGAGTGTGAGAAATCAAGAATTGAAGGGAGTGTGACCAAGAAGACAAAAGGGATGGAAGACATATTTGATCCATTTCATTATTAGTCTCAGGTTTTGGGAGAAATCGGGCTAATTAGATATGCTTTCAGGAAAGTACAGTTACAAACACAGCCATGTGGATGCCGTGAATATTGGAACTCCTTAATCAGTTTTCCATCCAAGCCCTGTCCCTCTTAGAAACTTGCGCAATAGAGAAAGAGAAAGGACCACATGAGCATTTGTTAAGTAACTGAATGCTGGAAATACTTAAAATTCTGCTACATTGACTCAAGTTCTCCTAGTCTATTCCTTCTGAAAAATAAGAACAGTAAATCACTTCTATATGATTATTTTATAGCAAGAGTTAGCAAATTCTGTTCCATTGAAGAAATCCAGCCTATTTCCTGTTTTTGTATATTTATAAGCTATTTCTAGTGTAGCCTACAAGGAATACAATATAACCAGCAACATACTGATTTTCTTTATTCTGTTTCTTACTAAAAATTCAACAAAATAATTCCTGCCAAAATTTAATAATAAATTTGCTATTGAGAGCAAGAAATATGTTTTTGTTAACTACTATGGAGAAAAAAATAGTGCTTAACATTTAGAAGATGCTCATGAAAAACTTTTGTATGAATAAATCTATTCAAACATTTTTGTCCATTACTAACAACTTAATTAGCTATCTTATTTGCTTATATACAGACTGCAAAGTCCTAATAAACATAGAGAATATTGGAAAATTAGAGTAATATAGACAAGAAAGTCAATTTGCAAGATGGAATTATTCAGACTGGCTGCCTTTACTACTCTAATTACATAAAATAGCTCTGTTCTGGTCTGCATTGACTTATTTGTGTGGACTTTGACTTAAATGACAAAGTGGAGTATTTGGGGCTAAAGTAAGCAGAAAAGGGAATATTTCAAAGACAAACAGAGGAATTCTGGGAGCAGATGGGCAGATTAGAGAAAGAACAGCAGAGCTGTGGCAGTAGCTGCACCTGTCAAATTTTGGCTGTAAAGTATGTTCCCAGTTGATCTGATTTTAGAGTAACAGGATGGGCCCATGAAATACTGATCCTGACACTTTAAAATTGTGGATTTTATGGTTTGCTGCTGTTCCTGCTGGGCTGCCTATTCCATTCAGCTATGCTGAATCTACATATCGAGAAGTGGCATCTCTTGTCAGAGGGAGGACTACTTCCAAAAAGGCCAGTGAAGCCCGAAGAGATCCAAGACTGGCAGTGAGTTAACAAGATATTTTAAGCCTTGGAGTGTAATAAAGGTAAGAATGAAATGTTGAGGAAAATATTGCAGCACTCCTGTGATCAGTGAAATTTATAAATCATAAAAATTTATATCTCTAAACCTTGAAAAGAGTAAAATCTGGCTTCAATAGGCTCTATGATGCCTGTAGTGTTTGAATCTGTAATAAAGTCTAAGATTGTAGCTACCATGGCTCCCATTTTAGTATAACATTGAGATGTGGACTCTGCAGACACAAGAAAGAAGGAAGGGGACTATGTAGGACCCAGAGAAAGACTAGCAGCCCTGAATCCTCTTTCCAGACTATCACACAGTCTCCCTTGCCACTCTTTCCTTAGCCTACTACTATCTAACTTAAACCACTTCCTAATTCTCTTCCTTCCTAATCCTCAACATTCCCCTGTAGCCATTATAGTCCCAACTCAATTTCAAGCAATATGGTAAAGTAAATACCCTGATTGAAACTCCTGGTGGGGAGTGGGGACTGGTAGAGTGACTCAAGTGGTAAAAGAGTACCTGCCTACCAAGCATGAGGCCCTGAGTTCAAACCACAGTACCACACACAAAAAAATCTCCTGAGGAAAAAGGGAACAAAATGTTGGGTCAAATGTTATAATTTTTTTTTGGTAAATCAACAAGAAAATAAGAAGTATTGAGTGAATGCAAAACCTCCAAAAGATACCAGAAGCATTAAAGTTAGCTTTCATCTTGTGACCATTTGGCAATGCATTTGGCAAATGCAGATCCATTTTTACTTCTGTTTTTAGTCTGTGGGATTGGGTAATAAATGGTGGTGGATTCACCTAACTTGTGGAATATAAAAAGGTCCTCCCCAATAAAGCTAGACTTTAAAGAGATATGATTTCAGTGGAAAGAGTAACTTTGAAGTAATTCTACCCTATCCATCACCCCTCAAAACTGGACTACAAAGAGAATTGCCATGGTTCTTAGTGAAGGGGAACATGAGAATTTGTGACTATGATATAGGTCTTAGATGGGTATATTGATTTCATATTATCTAATTTATCTGAAAATCTCAAGCTAAGAATTTAAAATGCTTGGCTGGAAATATAGCTCAGTGGGAGAGCACGTGCTTACCTTGCTCAAGGCTCTAGGTTCAGTCCTCACACACACACACAAACACACACACACGCACTGTAAAGCTGCACACAAATGAGACAGAGACTATCTTGAAGAAGGAAAAACTTGATTTACATTTGATGAAACAACAGTTACATAATTACACTGACAGCAGACTTTTCAGTGATACAATACAAACCAGGTACAAGTGAAATCTGCTTGCATATGATGGAATTAAACAATGTACTAGGGGATTTTAAAAAGATTTAAAAGATGAAACTAAAATATGTGATAATCATATTTACATTGATTTTTAGTATTTTAATTACTGGGATAATTGGATTTATTTTTATAGTCAGAATTTGTACTTTTTCATTATTCTGTTTCTGCCTGCTTCTTTTATCTCTGTTCTTACCTTCTTTTGTATTACTTTCCTCACTTAGTTTTTCCTTCTACCAGTATGAAAGATAACCATTTCTTTTATGAATTTTTATGGTTATCTAAAACACGTAGACTGCATATTTTTCAATGTCTAAACTTAGTCAATATCTTTACTTTCCTCCAGAACAACATAAGGACTTTTTCTTACATTAAGTTACTCCTTCCCTTGAAAACATCATTTTTCCCTACCTCTGACTAAACCTCTATGCATATTGTTTTCTCTGACAGCAACTCTTTTCTCATCTCATGGTTAACTTTTTAAATTTTGGGGATATATGCCTTTTATCTTTTTATCTAATTTTTATGGGAAATTTTTAACACATACAGAATTAGTTTGGTTAAACCTTATTTCCATCTTCTAGCTTCATATTATTAAGTCATAACCAATATTGTTTCATCCGTACTTTTATCTACCTACCCCTTTATATATGATTTTGACATCATATAAAATCTTCAATATGTATCTTTGAATTACAAAGACTTTTATCATAACATTACTACTTTCATATTTTATATTTTTATTTAAAGCCATCAGTTAACAAGTAGTGTTCAAAGGTCCAACTACATCATGAATTCCATATACATATAAATGTATATATGCTCATTTGTTATTTCTTCATATGATTCAAGACCTAAATATGTTCAAGACATTGTGGTTTACCAATAATAGCACTAAAATCTCTTTTAATCTCATAATCTCCTTTCATTCCTTATAATTTATAAATTAAAAACATGGGTTGAATATCCTGTAGAGTTTCCTGAGCACTAGATGAGTCTGATTGCATCACTATTGAAACATTTAACATGTTTCTCTGTCATCCATATTTGCTGTAGCTTTGTAGTGGAATCTATAAACTTAATCATTATCAAATGAGTTTTTCCCCTGCAGCTATAGCCAGCTAATTTTTGATAAAGAACCAAAAACATATATTGGAGAATAGACACCCTTTCCAAAAAATTGTGTTGGGAAAACTGGACATCCACATGTAAAAGACTGAAATGAGACCCCTCTCTCTCATCCTATACAAAAATCAATTAAAATGGATCAAAGATCTTAATGTAAGACCTAATACTTCAAAACTACTACAGGAAAACATAGGCAAAACGCTAGGAGTTCTAAGCACAGGCAGTAACTTTCTGAATAAGACTCCAGTTACTCTGTAAATAAGAGCAAGAATTGACAAATTGAATTACACCAAATTAAAAAGCTTTAGTACATCAAAAGAAATAATCACCAGAATGAAGAGGTAAACCACAGAATAGGAGAAAATCCTTGTAAGCTATTCATCAGACAAAGAATGAATATCCAGAATATATAAAGAGCTCCAGAAGTAAACACCAAAAGAACAAATAGTCCAATTAATAAATGGACAAATGAACTGAACAGAGTTCTCAAAAGAAGTACAAATGGCAAATAAATTCATGGAAAAATGTTCAATATCCATGAAGGAAATGCAAACAACATTGAGATTCCTTCTCATTCCAGTCAAGTAAAATGATTATCAAGGATGCAAACAACAACAATTTTGAGCGAGGATGTGGGGGAGAAAGAACCCTTATATGCAGTTGATGAGAATGTAAATCTGTGCAACCACTGTGGAAATTAATATAAAGACTCTTCAAAAAATTAAGGATAGAACTACCTGTGACCCAGCTGCACCACTCTTGGGCAACTATATGAAGGAATGAAAGTCAACATACAATAGAGATTCCTGCATTCCCATGTTTATAGCAGCACTATTCACAATAGCCAAACTACTGTGAATCAGCTTAGGCACCTAAACATCAATGAATGCATTAAAAATGTGGCATATATACACAATGGAGTTTCATTAAGCCATAAAGAAGAATGAAATTATGTCGTCTGCAGGAAAATGAATGGAACTGGAGATCATCATGCTGAATGAAATCAGGCAAGCTCAAAAAGACAAATATCACATTTTCACTCATATGTGGAATCCAGACCTAAATAATAATAACAACAATAATAAATAATAATAATAATATGGCATGATTGTAAAAGGGGGACTGTTTGGTGGGAAGAATGAGTGGAAGGGGAGAACGGGAGTCAATGATAGGGGCTAAATATGATCAAAATGAGTTATATATGTGTAACAGAATCACAAAACTTACTAAAAACTGATTAAGGGGGAGATGTGAGGGGGGTTAAGAAAAAGTAATAGAGTGGGTGAATTCAATCAAAGTACATTATGTGTATATATGGAAATATAATGAAGCCCCATTGTACAATAAATTTATGCTAATAAAAATAAGATCGAATGGATTTTTTGTTTGTGTTTTGGTGCTAGAGATTGAGTTAGGGCCTCACACATGTTAAGCAAGTGCTCCACCACTGAGCTACATTTCAGCAAAGTTCATTTATTTTCAAGCAAGACTACATCATTGTAGGCTGGGTTATATTCTCATTTAGAGATGTATAATATCAGCTTCTCTCTTACTGTAATGTAGGCATAGAAATAAAGTAAGAAAGGAAAGAATAAAGGGAGAGGAAAAGGGGAAGAAGGGAAAGGAGAAAGAGGGAAAATGGAAGAAAGGGAGGAAAGAAGAAAAAGGAAGAGAGGGAGAGAGGAAGGAGTAAGAGAAGGGTGCAAAGTTTCAGTTAGATTGAAGGAATAGTAATGCTGTAAAAAACATGGGTGTCTTTATCGTAACCTAACTTACATTCCTTTGGGTATATCCCTAGGAGTGATATTTCTGGATCATATATTAGTTCTATTTTTAGTTTTTTAGGTGCCTCCACAGTTTTCCATAGTGGTTGTACTAATTTACATTCCCACCAACAGCGTATAAGAGTTCTTTTTGCCCATATCCTTACTAGCATTTGTTCTTTCTATTCTTGGATGGTGGCCATTCTAATAGGAGTAAGATGGAATTTTAGTATGCTTTTTTGTTATTTTTATATATGTGTATATATATACATACACACATATATACATATATAATTTTATGGTTGTGCTTGGTGGGAGTACATTGTGGCATTTACAAAACTTCTTACAATATATTAAATATATCATGCTTGAATTCACTCACTCCACCATTCTTCTTTATCCTCTCTCCCCACCATCCCTGGAATAGTTTCTACAGGTATCATTTTCCATTCACATACATGTGCTCATAGTATTTGCACCATATTCACCTTCCCTCACCTTTTCCTCACATTCTCCCTGCCCCCTAACTGGTACAACCCCCCACAGCAAGATTTGTTCTGTCCTCCTGTTCTTTGATTTTGTAAAAGAAAAAAAATGACTTTTTTGTTTGTTTAAGATAGCTACACAAAGAGTTTCCTTGTGATATTTCCATGTATATATGTATTAAAACCCAAATTGGTTCATCTCTTCATTTTTCTTCTTTCTACCTTAGTCCCTTCTTATGGTCGTTTCAACTGGTTTAAAAATTCTATATTCATTCTTGTATAGAGAATAAATCAACCATATTCACTTCTTAACTTTCTTCTTTTATCCTCCCCCTCTCATATGTGACCTCCCCTTAGCATGACCTGTTTTTCATAATATTGTTGTATTTGTGTTAGTTTTATATTCCACATATGAGAGAAAACACAATAGCTTTTGGCTTTCTGAACCTGGATACCTTCATTTAAGATGATGTTCTCCAGTTCCATCCATTTACCTGCAAACAACAAAATTTCATTCTTCTTTGTGTCTGAATAAAATTCCAATGTGTATAAGTACCACAGTTTCCTAATCCATTTATCAATAGTGGGGCAGGTTGGCTGTTTCCATAGCTTAGCAATTGTGAATAATCCTGCAATAAACATGAGTGTGCAGATCCCTTTACAGTAACTTGACTTACATTCTTTCAGGTATATCCCTAGGGGTGGAATTACTGGATCGTAAGGCATTTAAACATTTACTTTTTTAAGGAGACTCTTTACTGTTTTTCATTGTAGTTGTACTAACTTAAATCCAGAAGTGTGTGAGGCCTCTTCCCTTTTCTCCACATCTTCTTGTGTTCTTGATGGTAGTCATTCTAACAGGTGTGAGGTGTAATCTTAATGTGGTTTTGACTTACATTTCCTTTATGTCCACGGATGGTGAACATTTCTTCACATTTTTTTTTTATTTTTAGCTATTTGGACTTCTTACTTTGAAAAAGCTCTGTTCAGTTCATTAGCCCATTTCTTCATTGGGTCATTGATTTTTTTGGGAATTTAGTTTTGTGAGCTGGTTATTAATCCCTTGTCAGACATAGAGATGGCAAAAATTTTCTCTTATTCTGTGGGCAATTCCTTCAATTGAGAGATCATTTCTTTTCTTATGCAGAAGCTTTTTAATTTCATGTAGTCCCATTTGTCTATCCTTTCTCTAGTTGCTGAGTCATTTGAGTTCTATTTAGAAAGCCATTGTCTATGCTTATTAATTCCAATTTCTGCTCTTTCCTGCACTAGCTTCAAGGTTTCAGGTTTTATATTCATCCACTTTGAGTGTATATTCATATAGAGCAAAAGATATGGATCTAGTTTCAGTTTTCTAAATGCAGATATCCAGTTTTCCCAGCATCGGTTCTTGAAGAGGTTGTCTTTTCTCCATTGTATGTTTTTGGCAATCTTGTCAAAAATCAGGTGGGCATAGCTGTGTGGAGTTATATCTTGAACTTATTCTGTTCAACTGGTCTTCATATCTGTTTTTGTGCCAATATCATGCTGTTTTTATTGCTATGGATTTGTAGTATAGTTTTAAATTGGATATTGTGGTACTTCTAGTATTGCTCTTTTTTCTCAGTATTACCTTGGCTATTTGCAGTCTTCTGTGCTTCCAAATGAACTTTAGGGTTGATTTTTCAATCTCGTGATGAATGTCATTGAAATTTTGATGGAGATTGCATTGAACATGTAGGTTGCTTTTGGTAATGTAACCATTTTCACAATAGTGATTCTACTAATCCATGAGCATAGGAGGTCTTTCCATCTTCTGTAGTTTTCTTCAATTTCTTTCTTCAGTGGTTTATAGTTATTTTTGTAAAAGTCATTCAAATCCTTTGTTAAGTTCATTACTAGGTATTTTGTTTGCTTAAAGCTATTTTAAATAGAATTATTTTCCTATATTCTTCATCCATCCATTCATTGTTGGTGTATAGATAGGCTACCGATTTTTGTAAATTGATTTTGTATCTTGCTACTTTGCTGAAGTTGCTTATGGCATCTAAGAGTTTTTGGTGGAGATTTTTGGGTCTTTCAGGTATAAGGTCATGTCTTCTACAAATAGGGATAATTTGACTACTTCCTACTTGTAGATTACATGATCTTATACCTTAATGTGGTTTTAATTTACATTTCCTTTCTAGTGAGGGATGTTAAGCATTCCTAGACAAGCTATGGAAACAGCCAAGATTCCTCATGCTGATTAATTAATTAAGAAACGTGGTATTTACATACATGGAGTTTTATTCAGCCATAAATAAGAATGAAATTTTGTAGTTTGCAGGTAAATGGATGGAACTGGAGAATATCATCTTAAGTGAAGTTAGCCAGGTCCAGGAAGCCAAAGGCTACATGTATACTCTCAAATGTAGAATGTAAGTCCAATATAAATATAAGTAATATTTATATAGTCATACAAATATAAACAGAACATATACCCAAAAGTGGGACTGGCAGAGGAGACCAAGGGAGGAAGAAATAAAAGAAGAAAGCAAATAATAATGAAATCCATCATATCTGTGTAAGAATAAGACACAATGAACCACACTGAAAACTGTTAAACAGTCTACGGCCATACCACCCTGAACGCGCCCGATCTCGTCTGAAAACTGTTAAACAGCACAGCTTAGGGGGAAAAGGGCAAGGAAGTGCAGTGGAAGGGGATTAAATTGACTTAAGCACAATGCATACACAGGTATAATACCAAGGCAAAAATCCCACTGAACAACAAACAAGACATCTAAACAATGAAGGACAAGAATGAAAAATAGGTCATGCTAAGGTAGGGCATTAACAGGAGGAGGAGAGCAAAAGAAGGAAGTAAAGAAGGTGAACATGGTTGATATACTTTCTATAAAAAAAAAGAATATAGAATATTTAAAACTGTTGAAATCACCATAAAAGGATACTAAGGTAGAAAGGAGAAAAATGGATGGGATGAACAAAGTCAGGATTATAATACATATATACAAAAATGTCACCATTAAACTTTCTGCATAGCTATCTTAAACAAATAAAAATGTCTTTTCTCAGAAGCAAAGTACAGAAAGGTAAAAATATATCCTGTCCAGGGATTACTACTAGTGGGAGGGAGGAGGATATATAGAAAGGGTGAAGGAGGGTGACTATGGTAGAAATATTATGTACTCATGTATGAAATGGGAAAATGAGACCTCCTGAAACTATTCTAAGGAGGGGGAAGTATAAATGAGAATGATGAAGGTGGTGAATTTAACTAAAATATATTGTAAGAACTTTTGTAACTATCACAATGTATCCCCAGTTCATCAATAATAAGATAATACAAATAAAAAATAATTAAATAAAAGATTGAAGGAATAAGTTTTCATGACCCACTGCAATATTCTCATCACAAAAAAATATAAGGAGTTGAAGTGATGGTTATATCAATAAGCCTGATTGAATCTTTCTACAATGTATGAATATATCAAAATATCACATTGTATACCATAAATGTACATAATTTTTATTTTTCATTGAAAATAATAAAAATTAAAACTAAAAAGAATTTCAAAAAAGAAGGAAAAACATTTTAAAAGATTAGTGGTGAGAGGAAATCTAAGTGTTGTTTTGATTTGTGTCTCTTTTATGACCAAGGAAGTTGAACAACTCTTCATGTATTTACTGGCCATTTGTATCTTTTACTTTGAGAATTCCCTGTTTAATTCATATACCCAGGTCTTCATTGGGGTGTTAATTCTTTGGGAATTGAGTTTTTTGAGTTCCCCGTAGATTCTGGACATTAGACTCTTGGATGAGTAGCTGGCAAAGATTTTCTCCCACACTATGGACTGTCTCCTGAGTCTGATAATTGTTTCTCTTGCTGTGCAGAAGCTCTTTAGCTTAATGCAGTCCCATTTGTTCATTGTTTCTCTTCGATGCTGAGAGTTTTGAGTTCTGTTTAGGAAGGTGTTCCCTATAGTTGTCTGTTCTATTTCTTATTGCTTCTTGGGGTTGTTTCTAAGTTACAAGCCTTATATTAAAGTCTTTGATCCATTTGAATTGATTTTGGTACAGGGTGAAAGGGATCTAGTTTCAGTTTTCTGCATGTGGATATCCAGTTTTCCCAGCAGCATTTGTTGGAGAGGCTGTTTTTTCTTCATCGTGTGTTTTGGGCTCCTTTGTGGAAGATCAGCTGGGTATGGATGGACTTATGTCTGGATCTTCTATTCTGATCCATTGGTCTTTCTGTCTTTTTTGTGCCGATACCATGCTATTTTTATTGTTATGGCTTTGTAGTATAGTTTGAGGTTGGGTATTGTGATGCCTCCAGCATTGGACTTTTTGTTTAGAATTGCTTTTTCTGTTCAAGGTCTTTTGTGTTTCCATATGTACTTCTCGATTGCTTTTTCTATTTCTGTGCAGAATGTCATTGCAATTTTGATAGGGATTACATTGAGCATGTAGAGTGCTTTTGGTAGTATAGCCATTTTCCCAACAT
Source organism: Castor canadensis (assembly GCF_047511655.1). Taxonomy (NCBI): domain Eukaryota; kingdom Metazoa; phylum Chordata; class Mammalia; order Rodentia; family Castoridae; genus Castor; species Castor canadensis. The sequence goes on from NC_133386.1 coordinate 61,049,546, forward strand.
TGATTCTACCAATACATAAGCATGGAAGGTCTTTCCATCTTCTGAAGTCTTCTTCAATTCTCCCTTCAGTAGTCACCCCAGTTAGAATGGCAAGAATCAAGGGTAATAACAACAACAAATGCTGGCAAGGATGTGGCAAACAGGAACACTTATACACTGCCGGTGGGAATGCAAATTTGTACAACTACTATGGAAAACAGTATGGAGATTCCTCAAAAAACTAGGGATAGAACTGCTACATAATCCAGTGATACCACTCCAGGGCATCCACCCAAAAGAATGTAAAACCAGATACAGTAGGGATACCTGTACACCAGTGTTCATCACAGCACTATTCACAATAGCTAAGCTCTGGAAACAACCCAGATGCCCTACAACTGATGAATGGATCATGAAATTATGGTATATATACACAATGGAGTATTACTCAGCCATAAGGAATAATGACATGTGGTTTGAAAGTAAATGAATGTAATTGGAGGACATCATGTTAAGTGAAGTTAGCCAGGATCAGTTAGCCATGTTAAGTGAAGTTAGACACATGCTTTCCCTCATATGTGGAAGGTAGATCCAAAGACAAACATATACATGAAAACAAGCATGATCATAAACAAACTCAGTTGTAGAACATGTTTATAACAGTGTAACTACTCTATGGAACTCAGGAAAAGAGAGAAAGGAAAAGAGAATGATAGAGCAATAGTAATATCCCCATACCACAAGATGTGAAGGTAGAGGACATTAGAACGTGTATTGAAAGATGTTGAAAAATGGGGCAGGGGAGGTAAAGGGGTAAGGAAGAGTATTTGAAGGGATTGAGCAGACCAAAATAAAGTACACCCACAAAGGGCATACGTTGGGCCACCCCTTTGAACATCAACTCAAATATTAATTATGAAAACCAGGACTATAAAACAGGCACAGTGTGTATGTGCGGGGGAGAGTACTAGTAGGAAGGGAGGGTGAACTAAGGAGATTAAGGTGACGGTATATGGTAGATAAACTTCATATACCTATATGAAACAGAACCAGAAAACCTCTTGTAATTGCTTTAAGTGAGGTGGGGAGCCAACTTGGGGGAGAGACAATGGGGGCAATGTGAATGATGTACAATATAAGTCTAATCAGAATTGTCACTATGAAACCTCCCTGTATCATGAATATATCCTAATAAAAATGTATTTAAAAAATAGAAAGTTAGTGAGATGGCTGCAGTTTAAGCACGTAGATTATTGACTTAGACTTCGGTAATATATGAACATAATAGAAGCAGAAAAAAGGAACAAATACAAGGTTACCTGGGTTTGCTTTGCTTGCTTGAATTAGGCCATTTAACAAGCAAGTCTCAGCAACTTTCAGACTTAGATAGATGGATTTAAGGCTTTAAATTCCCTAACATAAGATAAGAATAGTACAAAAAAAAAGCATCAAGAAGCTGAGAGCTGAGGATGTAGCTCAGTGGTACATCCCCTAGGATGTACTAGGCAAGGATGTGCTATCACCAGTGCTACAAAGGAAAAAAGAAATGAGATACTTAGAATGCATTGAAAAACCTACAGTGAACTTAGGGTGGGGGAAAGAATGATAATGGGCAGAAATATCAGGCCTTCATTGTGCCTGGGTAAAATATTTTATTAAAAATATGAACAAAGAATGGATACATGAAACAAAATATCCAACCCTAATTACACAGAATAAATCATATTTCTTAACTTGTTTTTATTATTTTATTTTTAATTTTATTGTTGTATTATTTTTGTATTGGGAGTATACTGTGACATTTACAAAAGTTCTTACAATATATCTTAGTTAAATTCAGCCCCTCCATCCTTTATTCTCTCTCTCCCTATTCTTAGAATAGTTTCAACAGGCCTCATTTTGCCACTTTCATACATGAGTACTTAATATTTTCACCATATTCACCCTCTACACACTTTCCTTATATTTTCACACACACACACATTGGTATCAACTCCCAGACAGGAACTGTTTTACCTTCCTGTCCTTCATTTTTGAAAAAAGACATTTTTGTTTGTTTAAGATAATTATACAGGTAGTTTCATTGTGACATTTCCATGTATATATGTATTATATCCGAAACATCTTAAGTTAGCCTGCCTAACTTCAAAGCCAAAGGCTGCATGTTTTCTCTCATATGTGGAATACAGGCCCAGTATAAATACAAGCAATATTATATATACGTAGAAATACATACAGAAGATGTATCCAAAAGTGGGACTGGTTGAGTAGACCAAGGGAGAAGGAAAAGGAAAGAAAGTTAGTGAAGTGCAGTGTAGAATAGATTATATTATTATAGCACAAAAATCTTCTTTGTTGATAAGAAAAGGCTTCTCTTTTGATCCTTCATTGACTTGGCTCAGAATTCCAGGGAACTTTCTCAATCATCAGATGCGACAGAGGTCACATCTCTCTATTCTGACAGTACATGAGAGGATAACAAACTACTCACTAAATGGAAATGTTTGACTTCATTTCATGAGTCGTTACTACAGGGCAATGATAATGCTGCTTTTGTCATTATATCCCTGCTCTGTCATGTGTACATGCATAAACACATAATATGTGGTCAGAAAAAATTTTTAATTGACACCAAGATAATCCCATATAAAATGACATGTCATATGCTTCCCTTAATTTAAATAGCTACAAAAATAGTACCTTAACACAATAGGATACAACATTCAATGTGTTCTTAAAATAAAGGAACATACCCAAAGATATTAACATAAATAAGAAAATTGTCTTCCAATCAGCTCTCCCAGCTGAAAATAAAATTTCAAGCAATGCCACTGTTATGTAATGCAGATACTCTGTGCCAGGTGAAGTATTTGAAATAGGAAAACAGTGAATACTATTGTTCACATTCAGTTTAAATACAGACATCTCCTCTAGGTGTTGAGCTTTTTCATATAGCTTTTCTTTCTTGGCAAAATTATCTCATCTCCTCAAAACATTGTGAAATATTTAATTTAATAATGTAATATGATGTAATGTAATGTCCTTAAACAATACCAGAGTGTATGAAAGAACATAATAAAATAAAGAGGTCATGGTAGCAACTTCAGCCCAGGTTCCCTAATAGCCTAAGGATATAACAATAGGCATCAAATATAATCTATTTGTCCTGTATGTTTGTTTCTCAAACTTTATGAGAAACACACTTACAACAGCTCTATAAAAATATCCTTTTCTCATTATAAATATTTGTAGTAGGCAAATTAATAATGTTTTTCTATAAACTGAATTTTTGGTCTTTTTTTTTAAACAAACAGATCAAGATTGCCGCATGGTGAAGTATGTTTTTCTTTATTGATTCTCAGTGCTTAAAATTATATGTGGGCTAAAACAAATGAAGTAACTCATTCCTGCAATGAAGCAGAACTATCAAATGCAGACTAGGAAGAGAGACTAACAGATCAACGGTGAAACATATTAGGAAAATAAAACAAAAACTCTACCAGTTTAACCACTTTTTTTGTCCCATTCTGACATTTCTCAGTGTGTGTATGACATTTCTCATATTTGACTGTATGTAGATCCCTATTGAAAGCCATATTTTTAAATTCAGCCTTAGTTATGGTTTAAAGAGACCACCAAAATCTCTACCTGCTGAGGGAAAGTGACATAATTTCATAGTTGAGCCCCACATCTAATAGGATGGGTACATGACCTTCATTGTAGAGAAACTCTAATGATTATTACTAGAGGTTTAATGGAAGGCTGGAAAAGTCAATAACTTTACAATTTCAATAGTTTTCTAAGATCCTCTGAGGTACTGTCCTAAGTAAGCATGTTATATAAAAAGTTAGAATAAGAGTTCTACCTTCAAATGGCACCTACTAAGCCATAGTGTAGCATTACTTCAGGAATTGGAATGCGTAGGATACTAGAGTATAGACACTAAAGCCAAGGTGGGGTCCAAATGCTTCCTTGTTTCTTATCACATTTTTCTTCAGCAAATGGAGTTGATGGCACTTCTCTTATGGGGTTACTAAAATATTAAATTGAGTAAAGTTTGCAAAATGTTTTATATAGTACTTGGCATGTGAAAAATAGCCAAAGTGGGGAGTCAATACTGTGCAAAGAACCAATAACTAGTATATGCAGAGAGTGGAAAATATTTAACATTTATTTGATTTACTCTCTTTCAAATGAGAACTTGCTTTCCTGAAACATACACACCTAAGAATGTCTTTGTTTGGATCTTCTACTCACTTCTTTGAATACATTAATTTTGTACTTTTTCCATTTTATGGTAATTTGATCCTTTTGCAAAGAGGGTCTGTTTGATGCTGACTCTTCAGGTTCTTTGTACAATATACTTATAAACTACAAAGATGAATTTCAGATTGCCATATGTGTGCTGGAGGAGAGAACACTGAGGGAGCTCAGAGAATTTAAATGTCTTGTTTTCTAGGATCATATGAATTTCATGGATATTGCAAGTGAGTGGACATCAATGATTTGTGAATCAAGTCTCACTGTATTAGGGCTGTACTGAATGGTCTCTGTTAGGACAAGATTAATGGTTGGTTGCTGTTAAGTAGCTTTTTTTTCTTAATGCTATCACAGTTCCTTTATGCTTTATGCTGACAGTTGCAATTTCCATAACATTTAGCACTCTTAATTTTATTTTGGCTGTGTTTTTAATAATGCCAGTTTGTTCATTTTAATAGATCCAATTTAACTAGCCCAATAACTATCTTGTATCATATAATCATAAAAGTCCAGTATAATAAAAGTAAACGTGCAATATTAAAGATCTCCAATGGTCTCTTGCATGTCCTCTGATCTCTGCTTTTAAAGCTAGGGGGGTAAACACCATAATTACTGAATGAATTAAAACTTTGCCACATCAGTTTTAGTGTGGTAGTAATAAATTGGCAGAGTACATTTCAGAATATGGTGATACAAATGCTTAATTTCTGAGCAGAGCAATAAAATTCAAAAACATGCCTTTGCAGGGAGGAGTTGCTTTTGAATGAGCTCAATAAAAAAATGCAAACTGATTACTCCAAGCACACTGGAAATTAGACATCGCCAGAAGGAACATGTAAAAAGCTTTCTGATGGCTTGGATTAGAGACAACTATTCCCACAAAGCCTATCAGAGATAAATGAAATAAATGGAAGGAAGGCGCATACTCAGTCTTTGTTCCAATAACTGCCGAATGTCATATTGGAATTCTCAACACAAAACCAAATGGCTGGCAAGATCATCTGAATGCAAATGGAGAGTAAGTGACCCCTTCCCTGCTCTGTAGCTATTTTGAGATAATTGAAGCCCAAGCTATAGGAAAGTAGTTTTTCTCAATAACTATGTTGCCTTTTCAAGATACCTTAAAATTTGTATATGAATACTTAATGCCTAAAGATATTTTATTTTTACAGTTTAGACATTTACTTCAGCTGAACAGCATCTGAAACTCCTTCCCACATGGAAAGGCAAAGCTTCATCTCTCTAAAAATCTATTGGGGGAATTGGGTGGGGGCAGGGATGCTGAGGCTACTTCTATCTGTAACAAGTTAGACAGGTGTTTCAGCCTTGGCCAATCTGATGATCCTGCCTGCCACTTTGAATAGGACAGTTGCTGAAAGAAACAAGGACAGTTTGGAATGCATTCCAAGAGACAGCTACCAGGCTGGGGTGAGAGTTGCATGGTAGCTGCAGAGTCTAGAGGGGTGTCCTTAGCAGGCTGTTCCTGCAGTGTGACCTTGACTGTTGTTCTTATTGCTGACCCTGCCTGTGTTCCTGCCAGTTTGCAGGTCTCTAGCCTTCTCAATAAACAAGGGAGCTTCCTGATATACTGCCAGCAAATTTCTCTATTGCTGAAGTTAAACGAGAGTCAGCATCTATAACTTACAACAAAGAACCCTGACTGATACACGGAGGGTGTCCTTATTGTAAAGTGTGGTTGGTGCTGCTCCAATGTGTTTTGTTTTATGCATTAAAAGAACACTTGATGGTAATATATTCATTCTTTCACATTTCGATTTGTATCATGAAAATCTTCACAGTTTTAAGCACTTACCACATAAAAATATTATTTTAAGGACAGGTTAAGGTAGAATTATTGAAGATTATATTGTGCTTATTATGTTTCATTATGTTTCATAATAAGCACAATAAAGATTAAATGACCAAAGGATTGGTTGCCAAAATGAATAAAATGGACTTCTAGCTCTTTTACAAAAGAGTTTTCTACATAAGAATAAACACTGAGGGACTGGAGGTGTGGCTCTAACAGTAGAGCACCTGTCTAGCAAGTGTGAACTCAGTTCAAACCTGAGGACTGCCAAAAAAAAAAAAAAGAATAAACACTGAAATGAAAATTCACAGATACCCAGATATCCAACTCTGAACAAGTAAAAATCTAACTTAGAAATATAGTGTCATGGGCCTGTTCTTCCACAAAGAGGGAAGAATAAGGAAGACAATAGTGGTCCAGGCTCACCAGGGCATAAACATGAAACCCTATTAAAAAAAAATACCTAAAGTAAAAAAGGCTGGGGGTGTGGGTCAAGTGGTGAAGTACCTGCCTAGCAAGTGCAAGCCCTGGAGTTCAAACCCTAGTACCACCAAAACTTATTTTAGTTGAAAAAAAAGGTTTTTGGAAGCAACGAGGCATAATCATTAAGACCACAAACCTGGGTTCGAATTCTACTTTGCCACTGACCAGCCGCATGATTTTTAGCGTTCTACATCCCATCCTCCTTATCTGTGAGATGTGTATGTGATGGCATTTAGTTCACAGAACTATGTGAGAATGAGTCGGGTGTGGATAGAAAACCAGTGAGCACAGCACTAACACAGTGAGAGTATATAAATGATAGAGTTGTATCTGCCAGATCACCCCACTACACAGTGACACATGGTGGGTGTGCACACACACATGTACATCACATCCCTTCCACTCTTTCCCAGATTCCCACATAAAGAGTTGTTGATATCGATGTTGGTTAAGTTAGCACAGTTTAAATTAGTATCTCTCTCCCCTTGACACCTCAGGGATTTTACTGGGAGCCCATTCTTTCCACACCTCAACTCCCAGCTAATTCCAGGTGCTAGGCTGCTGGCATATTGTTTTCTAGCCTCTGTCATGTTTACTGAGAGAAAAACAAAACACCCTCACCTTTATCCTGAGAATAATATTAGCAAGTTCGCTCTAGAAGAAAAAATGCTATATGATTTAGACAATAAGAGCAGCAATTAGAAACACTGTTAAATTCTTCTCTGTGCCTTTAATGAATAGGTCTCCATGCCCTTCCTCTCCCACTGCTCCCTGCCTCCCTTGCTTGCCTTTGACTAAAAAGGATGAAAAATCATCCTGATGTTTCAAGTTACAAACTGTAAGAAGCTGCCCGTCATTTAAAGGAATGATCTCAAATCTTTACCCCCAGCAACCTAGCTCAATCCATCATGATCCTTTCTAGAGCCTCCTAAGAGATCACTCAGCTCCCCAATCTGGCCCCCACCTGTTTTCCAGTAACATTCTGAACAATCTGTTTAAAATAGACATGAAACCACCTCACCACTCAAACTTTTAGTCATCTGCCTCTGCACTTACAATAAAATCTAAGCCTTGAACTCATAACGCACGAGATCCTCCATACTTTGTACTTCAACTTCTACCTCACTATCCTCTATTCAAACTCCTCTACCCCATGTATGCTGGCCTGCCTTGCTTTGTTCCCCTATGTGGACAAGCCACGGTCCTTCTGAATTGGAGTCACTCTATGAAGTTTCCCCCTGCACAAGTCATCTTTGTCCCACAGACCACTTCTTTATTATATCCTGTCAGTCCACTATTATTTATCTTGTCATATGGTTTCATTTCTTGCAGAGTTATTTTCTGAGCTTCTGTCTCTGCCATCCCCCACTGGAGTTCAGCTCTATGTGAGCAGTAACCAATTCAGCTTTGTTTACATTGTGTCCCCTGTTCCTCAAGCAATACCTGCCTCATGGTGGTTATGCGGTAAGCATTTGCTACTTGACTGATTGCTTGGATGCATGTTGTATCTTCTTTTGAAATCCCAAAGATAATTGTTTCTACTAATCTAGTTTTCACTCCCTTTTTGAAAATCTTTGTCCTTTGCTGTACAGGTTTCTGTCCAGAAGAAATTAACAATGGCTCCATGACCACTATCAACTTCTGGCTCTGATACTAAAAGGAGCTTCAGTGATTGTACCCAGTGCCAGTTTCACAGATCACCACCTGGACTCTCCTTTTGCAGTAGGGTCTCATGTTAAGAAACCATCCAGGGCTGTGCCCCTAGATCAAACCATAAAAGACAACCTTTTATGGTAACACCACACACACTCTGAGACCAGGAAAATCACTCAGTACACATCAAGGTGACGGAGGTAGCTGAGTGTAATTTCACATCAGGCTTCCTATTTCCCACAACATGGAGTGAGGAGGCAGTGCATTAACCAAGTTTTAATTTGAGTGTAAAATGTCATATTTTTCACAGGAGGAGTAGATGTGTTTTCTGTGAAGAATTCTAGTCTGAATTCTTGCTTAGTCTTTTAATTCCTAAAGGCAGGGGCAAAAAAAAAAAAAAAAAACAAAATAATCAGCCTCTTAGCATACATACATAAGAAGCTCTGTTTAACCCTAAGCTATTTAACACTTCAGTGGTTTTATAAGCACCAGATTCTCATTAAATCTTGTGTGTGTGTCTTTGCCTGGGTAAGGCAAAGGGTGGCCCCGGGTGATCACTGACACACTGTACAATTGCACTGAAAGAGCTGGAGGACTGAAATTAGGACGCAAGCAACAGTGACATCTAGTGTGGGTAAGAAATGCCAATATGGACAAAGTCCAGCTATTGCTGTAACAAAAGACAGGCTGTAACAGAGAGATGGGTGGCAAATTAAGGTCAAGAAAAGTGATGATGAAGACAAATGTGAAAACAGAACTCTGATATAACAAATGAGTACTGAAAAAGATTCTCAAAAGGTTCTATTCAAATATCCTTGCCTCTAAATTTCCTCCCCAATGTACTTTATCATCCCACAAAACTCTGAAGCTGGCCCAATCTCTCCTACCTCAGTTCTCCCTCACTCTGCAACCCCTACTCCCTTCTGTAACACCCTCTCCCCGCGCCCCCACCCCTCCCCGCCCGCGTCGCCCCCAACTGTTCCTCTAGAATGTAGCAAATCCCCTTGCTCTCTTCTCAGAATGGTTTTAAGGGAGTCTGGATACCACCCCCCCCCAAAAAAAAAACAAACCTTTTGAGGAAAAGCTGTTTTGTTAGTTCATTTCACTCTGCATCCCACGCTGTAGTGCCTGAAGGTGGTAGAATATGGCTGCTGTCCTTGATCCCCATCACCTGGCTCTAACAACCTCTCACAAAGAGTCCATTTCCTTTGCTAACCAGATGCATCACCTCTGTCCCCATATTAGTGTAATCATCTATCTCATACCTGCTCAATCAAACTCATGTGTTGAATACTTCCTTTTCTGGCTTACAATTTTCCCCAGCCTACACCCCTACCACTGATGCACGGATGACACGCGAGGAATTTCAGGTGCTCAGGGTTCTTGAGCCGGCTCTGAGGATGAAAGCACAGGCAGACTCCAACAGCAGAGATCAGAAAGATTTTATTTGTAGAGAATTTTAACTAGAGAAAAGAGAAGAGAAAGACTGCATATTGGAGAATGCAGGCGGACCCGGAAACCAGTGATCCTGTGGGCCAAGGAGGGGAGTGGGGTTTTATAGCCTTTTTGCATTGCCTGATGGCAGAGATGCCTGTCAGATGCAAACAGGAGTTTCCTAGGGAAGAGAAGTGTCTCCTTGACCACTTATCACCTTTTGGGACCTCCTGCAGTCCATCCTTCTGTCCTTCATTCCCTCCTCTCAATGGTCACCCTAACTGCTGTCAGGGATAGGGTGGAAGAAGTCTGTTCAGTAACTGCTTCCTGTTGACAGGGGGCAATGAAGGGGCCCCCAGCATCAGGGCTGACCATGAGAGGGGTTGTCAAGGGGACCTCCGTAGTAGGTCATGTTCATTCCCACCAGAGGCATTTGTAGTTTGATGGATTCTAGGAGAGAAGAAACAAACTTGACAAGTAAGTTTAAAATGCAAGGCCCAAACACAAGAGAATAATAGCAACTACAGGCCCCAGAAAGGGTAGGAACCAAGTCCTGGAGGGAAGCCAGGATTTTATTTGTTCCCATACCTGTGTAGAAACCAGAGTTTCAAGAGTTTGCTCCCGGAGCCATTTAGCCTCTTGGAGTATGTAATCTGCACGTTCCTCTACAATGCCTGAAGTGTTTATATGTGTGCAACAGGAGGTATTGGCGATGGCACATACCCCCCTTTGTTTGGCCAAAAGAAAATCTAGGGCCAGACGGTGGTCCATTACCATACAAGCAAGGGACAACAAAGACCTTTGCATGTCCTTAATGGCTAGGCCTGCCTGGTCTGAGGTGTCCTCTACCACTTTGGTTAGGTTTTTTGCAATTACATGACCGTCACTCCCCCCATAGCTGATTCCAGCAAGGGCTGCAACTAATGCTGTTATCCCTAAAACTATTAAAGTAACCTCTCTTATTTCTATGGGAAGCTGCTCCTATTGTAGTTAGTATTTCTCTTTTCTTCCAAATGGCTGCATGAGCATGCAGGATCAGAAAGGCATACTTAGAATCTGTATAGATGTTTACTCTCTGTTCTTTTGACAATCTTAGGGCTTCTGTCAGGGCCACTAATTCTGCCAATTGAGCACTTGTATTAGGAGGAAGAGGACCTGATTTGAGGGTGCCAAAGGAACTGCCATCAGTGTATAATTCTAGATCTGGGTTTTTTAAGGGCTGATCAGTTAAGTCAGTTTGGGCAGCATAATTTTCCATAAGTACCTCCTCACACGAGTGCTCAGGATTTCCCTCTGCCTCTGGTAGAAGGGATGCAGGATTTAGGTTCTGACAGGTCCTTAAAGTTATTTCTGTCCCTCCCAGAAGCTGGGCCTGATATTTAAGTAGACAGCTGTCAGATAGCCAAAGTTCTCCTTTTGAGTTTAAAATTCCTCCTAGGTCGTGTGGGATATAAACCATTAGAGGGCAGTTTAGGATAAGTTTCTGAGTTTCAGGCACTAGAAGGCTTACTGCAGCCATTGCTCTGAGGCATCCTGCCATCCCTTGGCTACCTGATATAACTCTGCTTAAGTAACCTACTGGCTGGGGAGTGATGCCCTGGAGCTGAGCCACCATGCCCAAGGCCAGTCCTCCCTTTTCATAGACATATAATTGAAATTTGTCTTGTTTTGGGAGACCCAGGGTGGGAGCTGTCATAAGAAGCCTTCTTTAACCTGTGGAATGCATTTTCTGACTTGTCATCCCACTCAATAAAGGGCTGGGTATCCATCTGTGCTTCCTTAAGGATTTGATATAGGGGCCTGGCTAGGTCTGCATATCCCAGGATCCAAATTCTACAGTATCCTGTGACCCCTAAAAAGGCCCTCAATTGCCTTAGAGTTTTAGGTAGAGGAAACATCAGGATTGGATGGATTCTGTCTTCTCCTAGAGACCTCATTTCTTTCTCCGGGACAAGACCTAAGTATGTAACCCTAGACTGACACAATTGGGCTCTTTATTTAGAGATCTTATAACCTCTATCTGCTAAGAAGTTTAGTAAGGACTCAGTGGCTCCTGAAATGACAGGCTTATTTGGTCCACACAGCAGGAGGTCATCTACATATTGTAGCAGAGTAGCTTGTGGATATTGCCATTCTGCCAAGTCTTGGGTTAGAGCTAATCCAAAGAGGTGGGGGCTGTCTTTGAATCCCTAGGGGAGGACAGACCAAGTGACTTGTCCAGACTTTCTTGTGGGGTCCTCAAAGGCAAAGATAGGTTGACTTTTAGGGTGTAAGGGAATGCAAAAGAAAGCATCTTTTAAATCCAGGACAGAGTAGTAAGTACTACCAAGAGGTATTTGGGCTAAAAGCATATAGGGATTTGGAACTACAGGATGGAGAGGCACTAGTGCTTCATTGATCAGGCAGAGATCCTGGACTAGCCTCCATTTGTTAGTTCCCTTCCTGACACCGAGAATAGGAGTATTATATGGGCTGGAGCACTGTATTAGCAGTCCCTGTCTCTTTAAGTCCTTGATTATGGAAATGAGCACCTCCTTAACTTCTGGCTTTAAAGGATATTGTTTTTGATGGGGAAACCAGGAGGGGTCCTTGAGATGAATTAGGACTGGGGCAGCTGTTTGTGCCCATCCCACAGTGTGTCCATCCATCCACACCATGGGGTCTACTTGTTCCTCTATTAGGGGCAAGCAAAAGTACTCTCCTGGGGGTAAAAGTAGCTGTACCCCCAATTTGGATAGAAGGTCTTGCCCTAGCAGAGGAGTAGGGGTTTCTGGTACAATTAAAAAGGAGTGGCAGAAATGGAAATCTCCCCAGGAGCAGGCTAAAGGCTGAATGAAATAATGTTCTAGAGGCTGGACTGATATGCCTCGAACAGTAATTTTCTTGGAGGACCTGGGTCCAGAAGAGAAAGGAATAGCTGAGATGCTGGCTCCAGTATTGATAAGGAGGTTGACCTTGTGCTTAATTTGGGGCTCTTCTGCTTTTATGGTGGTTACAAAGCCTGTATGGGAAGCCCCAGGACCCATCATTGGGTGGGAGGCTCTGACCTGGGCTCCCCTGAGAACCGGGGACAGTGTGCCTTCCAATGTTTTCCCCCAACAAATGGGGCAAGGTCCTGGAGGTAGCTTTCGCTGGGGGCACTCCCTCCTAAAATGGCCTACCTGTCCACTTTGAAAGCATGTCCTCGGGTTTGGACTTTGCCCCAGGGGAGCCTCTTTGAGCGCTGTGATCAGAGCCTCCTGCCGCTTATCCTTTCTCTTTTCCTTTTCCAGGTCCTTCCTTTCTTTTTCTAAGTCCCTGTTATAGTATACAGATGTGGCTACACAGACCAATTGGTCCAGATCTCTGCTCCCTTCAGCCACCAATTTCTAGAGCTTTTTATGGATATCTGGTGCTGACTGTGTAAGAAATTTATCTTTTAGGACGATTTCCTCTTCCTGTGACTCTGGTATAATGTTGGTATGTTTTGGTAAAGCATCCGTAAGTCTCTGTAGGAAAGCTACTGGAGTTTCTAAGGGTCCTTGCTGTACAGCTGTGACTTGGGAGTAATTAAGAGGTTTTACCTTGACTCTCCTTAGACCCTCAAGAATGCAATGGATGAAATGGTTATGAGTCCATTCATCCTTGTCATTTTCAGGGTCCCACTTAGGGTCATACTTAGGCACTGCCTGATCTCCTGTTGTCCTTGGGAAATGAGGATCCCTTCTAGGTATCCAATGTCTTTGTCTTTCTTCTTCCTCCCCCTCCTCCTCCTGTGAGGGCCCAGTAGGAGACAGGCCTGTAGGGCTGCTTTTATCTAAGTGATAATTGTCTCCAGTTGTGACTGCCTGATCTAGAACCCGCTGCTTCTCCAGAGAAGTGAGGGTCTGAAATAGCAATAGCATTACATCTTTCCAGCTCAGTTCAAAGTTTTGGCTGACTTCTCTAAATACCTGGATGTACTGATCTGGATTTTCTGTGAAATTTCCTAAATCCTTTTTTATTTCTTTAAGTTCACTCACTCTAAAAGGAACATGAGCTCTGTCCCCTCCAGGAATTAACTGGAGTGGGTAGAGTCCTGTGGGACAGCGTCCAGTGTGTGAGGTGGCTGGGTAAGGGGGAAGGGGGGGAGCTGATGGAGCATTAGATGGGTTTTTTTGTTCAAGGGAGTTTGGGGGCTTTTTGCAAAGGGTTACCATGGTGTCTAGCCTGCATTTGTTTAGCCATTCTGAGTGATCTCTTAAGAAAAAGAACAACTGAACGTATGGAACTTTGGTCCACTTTCCCTCCTTTTTACAGAACATATCCAATTGAAGAATGGTATTATAATTAATGCTCCCTCCTTCTGGCCATCTTTCCTCATCTCCCAGAGGATACTGTGGCCAAGCCTGGGTGCAGTAAGACTTGAGTTGCTTTTGCTGAAGACTTTCTGGATCAAGATCTTTCCAATGTTTTAATAAGCAGGCAAGGGGGGATCCTTCCTGGATCCTTGAGGCTTGATTTCTCATTTAAAAAGGGAAACAAGGGAAAATTGGTCACCTTAATAGAGGTTTTTCCTTTTATCTAAGCTTTCCTAGATGAGGAGAAACTCTAGTGGGAGAGGGCGTCCCGCTCTCCCTTGCTCCTTCCACTGCCACTCGTGGGTACAGTCGTGGAGGATTTACAGATAGATATCTCAGTTGCACCCACCCCTCTGAGATGATCTTTGACCAATCTCTCCTCTATTTTGACTTCCCTGTTTGCCCTGTGACCCAGGAAGGCCTAGTTCTCCTCTATCAGCTGAATGCTTGTAATTAAAAAATAACTCTATCAAAGTAACCAAGAGGGCTTGCATGGCCAGAAGGAGGACCCCTTTAGAGGCATGGATGGGGACTCCTGATGAAGTAGACTTTTGTTCCCCCTGTATATCCTGTGAGGCATATATGCTTTCTATGAAAGGAGAGAGAGAGAGAGCATCTGGAGGCTTTTGCTCTGGTAAGGGGCAAAAATGGAGACCTGAGGTTTTTGCCTTTTAACTGTTTTTTTTTTTCTCTTTCCCTGAGGGCAGGCTGTAGAACCTGTTTATCCAGTTAATCTGATGCTTGACAAAGACAGTTAAGCCTAAATTGGAGACTATCACTTTCTGATGCCTGTAGAGATTTTTTCCAAACTCCCTAAAGAAAGAAGCTCACTGCAATTAGAGCAGAGTGGGGAGGAGGACACTCATCCTGAACTGCCTGGGAAAAGGGAAGGAGAGGCTGAGGGTTGGGGAAAAAGAGAGTTTCCAGGCTCAACATATGAGGGATTATTGATCATCCCTGCTGTCCAGGTTGATCCTGCCCAAAGGCAGTACTGGAGCACTGGAAGCAAGAGGTGACTTCCACTCTCGGGCCACAGAAACCATGAAGGAAGCTTAAGAGATCTGATTGTCTGTTTGCCGCAGACATGGCTGGAGGGATCTGAGACTTAGTTGCCTTTGGGGCCTCAGGGCGGGTCAGGAAGTTGTGTCTCCAGCCTTTGGATGACACCAGGGAGTGCCCCGGCCAGAACACCTTTTGTGGCTTGAAGACAAACTTTCCTTTCTACCGGCTGTTTTCGGACCTCCCCTTAAGCTGGTCAGATCTTGAAAGAGAAAGTGTTTAAGGAGAGGAAAAAAGAAAAAGCCTTGGTGCATTGAAGTCGAGTTCCACCCAGGTAGCATTGGCAGGGCAGTACAAACCCCTGCCTGGCCTCTGAGTTTCCTCAGATTGTCTGCCGTACAGCTGTAATGGGCTCAGACCTTTTCCTCAGTTTCCCAAGGAAGAAACCCTCCTTAACAAGACAGAGAGAAAGGGAGAAAAGGTCAACCTGAGAGTTCCACCGTAGTTAGGCCATGGTGGGGGGTCTCTCCTGGAAAACAGACTCCACTGGAGTGCCGGACACTCATGGTCACATTCCTAGGCAGTCTTTCCCAGTTTGGCACAACCTATACAGACCTCAGGTGATGGCTGGTCCTTTTGTGCGTCACCAAATACGATGCACGGATGACATGTGCAGGAATTTCAGGTGCTCAGGGTTCTTCAGCCTGCTCTGAGGATGAAAGCACAGGTGGACTCCAACAATGGAGGTTGGAAAGATTTTATTTGTAGAGAAGAGAAGAGAAAGACTGCATATTGGAGAATGCAGGGGGACCCAGAAACCGGTGATGGCGGAGATGCCTTTCAGATGCAAATGGGAGTTTCCTAGGGAGAAGTGTCTCCTTGACCCTTATAGCCTTATGGGACCTCCTGCAGTCCATCCTTCAGTCCTTCACCAGCATTTCTAGTTTTTGATGACTATAGCTGCCTAGCTCTTCAATCTCCAAGGGCTTTCCCTCCACCTCAGCCACCCACTCTTACTATCCTACTTGTCATCAACAGAAGCTACAATCCTTCAAAACTCAGTTTCAAACCTTCCCTTTCTTCAATTCAATCTCAAATAACCACTAACCTCTTCCTCCAACCACAATAAAAACCCAAATCCTTTCTTTGCCTTCTATCGGTTCCCACCTCACTGACTCCTTACCAGCCCCTACACTCAAGCCCTCATATTTAATCATTTCCCTATTAATACACTTAATTCCCTGACTCCTCTCACTCTACCAAACTTGTGGATAAGATGACAAATCGATGCCTACGCTTAAGCAGTTGAACTTTTCCTGAAGAAAAAGAAATCATTCAACCCACCCTACTGATTTCATATTAAATTCGTAACTAGGAGTCTTAAGTAGAAATAATACTGACTACAATACTACTCAGTTTCTCAAGTAGCATTACTTTCTATCCAACCAATAATTACTTTATACATACTTTATCCTCACCCTAGTGTAAAGGTCTCACCTCATTACTCTCAATATAAGAAAGTCCATGATCTGCTTTATATTCTCAGTCCTAAACTTATAAACCTGGAAGCATCTGCACCCATTTTTCCCTTCTTTTCCTCCTCCTATCAAAGTCTATTTCCTTCTTGTATGTTCATGTCCCTATCTTTCCCTCCCACCTTCTCAAGGACTTTGCTACTTTAGTCAATTCCTCCCTCTTCTGCATCAGCAGTTTTCTCTTCTCTGCTGCATCAATTCTATATTGTATTTTTATACAACTATGCTGTAGTGCCATGGATCTAAAAACAAAACAAAGTAACTTCTCAACCCCTCAATTTTCTGTTCACACCTTCTTACCAAATTCCTCAAAAGAGGCATTACTGGTGCTACCTCCACTCTCTCACTCACCTCCTTTCCCTCATCTACTCCAGCCTGGTTTCTGCCCCCCACCAGTGTGGTGGTCACTTCTCTATCCTTAACCTCCCAGAAGGATTACAGCAAACTACTCCATCCCTCCATTGAGCACACTCCTTCTCACTCATTCCTCCTCTTTTGCAGGCTCTTTTCCCCATACTAACTCTATAAATATTGATATTTCTTAATGTTTAGTCCTGGAGAGGATTTCCTTTCTCCCCTCATAAGACTGTATACATTCTGACTGAAAATACTATTTATATGCTTATCTCCCAGAAGCTTATATTTCCTACAAGAATCTTAAGTTTCAACCCAAGCTCATAGATCCAGATACCTATTAACAACTTTAATTAGAAATTTCACACACTGCTCAATATCAATATGTCCAGAGCCAAACATTTTGATCCTCTTCATTTATTCTTCCCAATCTCAATATACAGCTCCACTAGGCAACCTGAAAGTTATTTGTGATTCTTCCTTTCTCTCCCTCCACACATCCAAGCATTCAGCAATTCCTGTATTTTTTATACTTAGCATATACTTTGAATTCATTTTTCCTCCATTTTTACTACCATTTCCCTATTCATGGCCACCATTATTCCTCACTAGTTTTCTGCAACAGTCTCTGAAGTCAGTCAAGATAAGTTAGGCAATCAGCAAATATGAGTGACCAAGAAAGGAGAACTAGACATATTTGGCATTTGGCATTAATGACTACTATAGACTTCACCTGTAATCATCAAATATTCCATTCAACATTTTCCCAAGGCTAATACCTAGTCCTCACTCCTTGAGGACAGCTCAACATGGTATCTAGGCATAGTATCAAGCCCAGAGTCTAGGATCTCCTGATAACATGTAATAAGATCTCACCGGAGTGTGGCTTCTCTTAATACGAAGACTATGAAGTTAAAAAGAAAAAAACTTTGACACATGCACCATAAATCAAACAGTAAAACAGAGTCAGAATAACTTCAAGAGAGCAAAAGAATGGAAGGACACAAAAGTAGTCAATGCTTCTTAGAGATTATGAATTCCAATCTGAAGGTGGGTAATGATCTTTGATTAGGTTCATATTCTTCTCCTGGAAAGAGTCTTCCCAACCCATTGCTCTTCATGACCTTGATTATGTCCTTGAGAAATGTTTGCCTTTTCTGTAACTCAACCTAGACACTTCTAAAATGATCACTGAGAAAATACTTCCACCCTTTGTGCCCCCATCTCTCTGAGCCAGCTCCCTACTTTTAGATATTTGGAACCCAAGAATATTTTATGTGTCAGTCACAGCATGTTTAGTTCAGACTAAAGAAAACCTTAGCATATTTAGTTCAGGTTTCTTAGGCATACATCTCTCTCAAAGAGTTCATTCCTCATCAATTTTATTCCAGTAAGTTCTATGTGTCTTTTACTCCACTCACACAATTCTTTCACAACATACCTCTTCCTTTCTTCCTCTTCCTTCTTCCTTCTCCCTTTGTCCCCTCTCTTCCCCTCCTCTCCTCTCCTCTTTTCTCCTCTTCTCTCCTCTCCTCTCCTCTCCTCTTCTCTCTGTCTCTCTCTCCCTCTCAGTTCCATAATGCCAGCAGCAATGACTTTAGTATCTAGTATCTAGTATTGGGGCAAAGTAGGCAGTCAGTAAACATTTGTTAAATGCACAAGTGCAACTTCCCTGAGATAAGTGATGATTCTGCTTTCAGCTCTACTTTCTTCTCTCCCTATTTCATTCTTACTTCTTCTCATTTTTTGCAAAAAAAGGATATCATATTTTTCTCTTTACATAAATCTTTCTATGTATTTTTTATATTGCACTTTATTTTTTATTAGCATATTATTGTTATACTGGGGATACATTGTGACATATACAAAACTAAGATATCACTTGATGGGCCAAGTCTAAATGACTTTTAATCCTAAATATCTATTTCTTTCCCTATAAATTCTCACTTGCCTCACTCAAATACACCACAGACCCTTACAAAGTGCAGACTAACCATATTCTACTGCTTTTTTCTTACAATATTATTGGCCTGCTGTAATTTTGGAACAGTGGTTTTCAACTTTGGTTGCACATTAGAACGAGCTGGAGAGCTTTTGAAACTCAACACACTAGCCATATATAAAATCAATTAAATCAGAGTCTCAGTGCTTTATAGAGGCACTCATAGCATGCCAAGATCCAAGCAATGTTGGGAGCTGCTGTTCCAGAGTAAGCTTTCTCTCCTTGTCTTTCTTTCCTCCATGATTCTGAGTCCTAAAACTGATTGCTGAACCTGTGGATCTACCATCATTCCAAACAGCAAATCAACAAGTATTGTGAGTTCCCTAAGTACTCACATCTGTGACTAATTCGACTTCCTCCCTGTATGTTTTCCCCCTCCCAGCTGCATCTTTTGCTCTCCATGCACGACACCAAACTCTTGGTTTTAACAATTGTGCTTTAAATTACTTTTCAGATTTGATCTCCTGTCTTCTCTCCTCAATTCCAAAATTCTACTTAGGATTTCAACTAAATCTATATTTTCTCATCCAACTCATGTGCTTATTCTCTCTTGCTTTCACTTATTCTCACCCACCTGCCTTTATTTTTGTTTCAATCATAAAAAGGGGTATATATAGACTTTTAGAAACTCGGCTTATTGCTGTCATGTGCTCTTGTCTTCCAATCTGTCCTGACTCTTGATTACTTGAGTACAATTACTGATCAACATATCCTCCTGCAGATATCTTGCTAAATATGACAATCTGCATGACAGACTCATCGTCATTTTTTGTTTCAATGTCTGAAAAAAATCCATTAAAATACAGAACACTATTTCATATGCTTTAGTGTCGGCCTGGTGATTAATAAATAGAAGGGTTTTTTTTTTTTTGGCAGTATTGGGGTTTGAACTCAGGGATTTATGCTTTGCAAGGCAGGTGCTCTACCACTTGAGCTACTCCACCAGCTCTTGTATTTTTTGAGATAGTGTCTCACAAACTATTTGCCCTGGCTGGCTTCGAACCATGATCCTCCTTACCTTTGCCTCTTGAGTACCTTGGATTATAGACATGAGCCATCAGTGCCTGGCTAGAGGGTATTTTTTAAAAATGAAAAATGGATATTTGAAGACCCATGCTTTTAAAACTAATACACAAAAATCTATAGTGAAAAATGGAAATAATTCACGTGTTTACATACCAATGTCCATAATGTAAACGTTTCATAAACACTCACTTAACATGCCAATTATATGTCTGTAGAATATCAAATCTGTACAGGGCCTAATGCTGAAACTAGAAGGCGCTATCAAGTTCAGCTGGCATTTGAACTTCCTCCATCAGTTCCGTCACACTATATGGGAAGCCAAGGGAAGCCTGGGTGGGGAAGCAAGTATAGTTTGTGCAGCTCATAGTTTCATGAAGTACTTGAGTTCAATCCAATGCAGCTGGAGGCAAGTGGCCAGCGGTAGAAATAATCACTATCAGACAAGATAGATATTTATTAGTCTACTCTACAAATGCTTACTAATTTCCTAACCTTCCCCAGGCATAGTACAAAATGCTGGGGTTAAGAAAACCAAAGACATGTGCAAGAGACAAATATACTAAAATAACAGCACTGCAATTTAGAAATTGAGTTGTGTAATGGGTAGAAACTACATGAGAGAGAGAGAGTGTTTGAATAGGCACCAAAATTCTTTGGGGACCAAAAAATAGAAATTACAGAAATAAAAATGAACATGTGGAAGAACACTGTGACAATTAATTGACCAAAAAAATGTGGGCTGTTTTGAAACATTTCATTCCCATCAAAAATAAGCTGGTCATACTAGGTGTGGTGGAATATACTTGTAATCCCAGAAGCTCAGGAGGCAGAGGCTGGATTCAAGGTCAGACCAAGGGGAAAGTTAGCAAGACCCATCTCAACAAACAAGCAGAGTGTAGTATACATATCTATAATCCCAGCTACATGGGAGGCAAAGGTGGGAGGATTGAAGCCCAAGGCTGACCTGAACAGAAAGCATGAGACTCTATCTGAAAAATAACTAAAACAAAAAAGGACTGGGAGCGTAGTTCAAGTGGAAGAGTGCCTGCCTAGCAAATGTGAGGCCCTGAGTTCAAGCTCCAATACAAAGAGAGAGAGAGAGAGAGAGAGAATAGCTTTCCAAAGGTACTATCTTAAAATCACCTGGAAATTTTCATGATGACAGTAGAGGCTGCCATACGAACTGACACAAACTCTGGGCATTTCCAGTCACTCTGTGTCAGCCTGTGTTACACAGCAACCCAGTTGGCTCTACAGACTCCTTTCATCTATGTCCTTCGTCATGATTATGTTCCTCTGTTTACAACGTCCTCCTCAGGCTCTTTTACACTGCACTGTGTTTCACTCTGGGATCCATATTTTATAGACCTCCCAAGAGTTCCTCGACATTTTATAGATTGCATTTCTAACAACGTCTTTAATTATGTTTTAAATTCCTTAATCTACTCTATATAGTACTGCGTTGGTCATGTGAGTGAAATATGGTCAGAAAGTAAAAATCCCCATAACACTCTGTGAACACCGAAGAAAAAGGGGTTAGTGATCTTTCAACTGCATTTCTTGCTGATGAATATGCCACAGATGAATGTTTTCCAAATGAACATGAACGGTTTTAGATGAGTGTTCCTTAAATGTCACTGCGTATTAGTCATGCAAGGATCATCAACGGTGTGAGAGGTAGACTAGCCCATCTCACCCCAGACTTAGATTTTCGCTGAAGGCTGTTACTGTCAGAGTTGCCAGCTTCAGTCCTGCTGGTAATGATTATTAATGTAACGAAAGCATTTAACGGTTCGTTTTTCTCCATTTATAATATTTCCAAAATACTCAGGAAAAAAGACCATTTATCTGTATGAGTCCTTAGAGATGACAGGAATACAAGGTAAATAATATGCTAAAATTTTCAAAATAAATGGATGCAGTAGGAATTATCTCCCACAAAAATTTAACAATAAATGAAGGCTCCTATTTATATACAGAAAACCTATTTCTGCTAATTAGCCACCTCAGTTCTTCAGGGATCCATGAATTTTTGAGCCTCTCTGGTGTTTAAATTCCAGTACATAACTATATGTTTCCTTCCTCTGTGATACTTATGTCAGACAAAAATTGCTAGTTTGTATAAAGTATTAAGAAGAGAGATGCTTCACAATCCCTTTTCTAAAAACACTGAGTGACCAATTGCTTAGAATTTGTTAGGATTTAAGATTGTTTGAAAGAGGGTTGGGATCTGAGCACCAGAGAAGAGGCCTTTGGAGCTGGCCCTCTGGCCCCAGGCAGCTGTCTCCTGGGGGCTGCAGGAGGAGGAGCAGGTCTGGAGCAGTGACTGAGAAGGCCTGAAAATGTTTCTAAGAAACAAGACCCTTCTCTAGATATATAATATTGCATTGGTCATTTGAGCAAAATGTGATCAGAAAGCAAAAAATGAGCCACTCCCTGAGATGCTGAGGAAATCACTTACCTTCAGTTTCTCTACCTACAAAGTCAGAAGCAACTACCTTCTGGGATGATGAGACCGCTTGAGGCTTTTCACAAAGGTTTTTTAATAAAGCCAATACCATGTGCTTGAAACTATCACATAACAGTTTGAATCTAAATATTTTACTTTCTCCTGAGTAATTCCGTTACTGAGTACTCTTTGTTGGTGTAGTAAACTATTCTGTAAAACTAGCCAGCGAACTGAAAAATCAGGGCCAGGTGCTCGCTCACCTCTGTACTTCCAGCTATTTTGGAGGTGGAAATCAAGAGGATCATGATTCAAGATCAATCTGGGCAAAAAGTTAGTGAGAGTACCATCTCACCAATGAAAATGGATAGGAGGATACACATCTATAATCCCAGCTGCAAAAGAACATGGACAGGAGGACTAAAATCTGCAGCCAGTACAGGAGACTCTATCTGGTAAATAATCTAACAGCAAAAAGGGTGGGAGGCATGGCTCAAGTGGTACAGCAAGGCCCAGAGTTCAAACCCCAGTACCATCAAAAAAAAAAAAAAAGCATGCAGAGTTGCTATCAGCATGTAACTTTACACACAGAACAAGCTATCTCTGTGAAACAGCAAAGCCTTTTATCCACTCAAAATAGGAGTAAAGTAGCAAATAAAAGCAATTTTAAGCCTCTTTGTTAAACAATGAGTACATGAATTGAGCAGAAATCCCCATGCAAGAAAAAGAATCTGATGGTCTCTATTGTAACTACTGTTAGGTTTCCAGAATGCAATGCTTGGTGTCAAAAGCTATAATTACATTTCTAAAAATTAAAATCCTATCATAAACAAAACTTTTTCCTCTATAGAATAAAAAGTGATTTTCATTTCCAGACAAAAATATAATTTCTCTGAGAAAGATCTTTTCTGTCTACCTGACACTATTCATCAATGTTCTGTGTATAATGAAGAACAAAGACTCACAGCAAACTGAAGGATTAAACATCCAGGCCTACCTCTCACAATCTCAAACTGAGCACCAGGTAGAAGTAACCGGCACAATTGCATTGCAGACATGCCCATGGGAGTGGAAAACCTAGAAAACCTGCTACTTCAGAACATTTTTACTAAATAATAAGCTCCATGCTCCATATCCATTATTTTAAGTCCTAAACTAGGACAATAATTGTGATTAGAATCGTCCCATAAATTAGGATACTAAAGCCCAAGAAAATAAAACAAGTCCAGTCATGCTTAAGAAGTCAGTTACAAACTGATGATGTGAAATACATACACAAGCATAGGTTTGGGGTTAGCCCCCAGCCTGGTGCTAAAGGGACTATAAGCATAGCTTCCCAGCATCCTTTGCCTCTGTCAATCATCCTTCCATGCTCCTAGTATCATTAGGATGAAGCTTCCATGTCTTAGCATCACTCACACAGTCCTTCAGGCTTGTGACTCTCTGCCCTTTTCTACAAGCTGATTTCTTACTATTCTGCCATGTAAATGGTTCATGGTCTCTCACATTATTCCGTGACATGTCATATATACACAAATGCTAGCAACACCCAGACTTTTCTGTCTTCACTACTTAGAACTTCTATTCATCCTTCCCTTAGAAAACCCTTCTTCCAGGAAGCCCTTCCTACTTCCCCAAATCCTCCATTTACCATTGTCATAGTGGTTTTCATTTTGGCTTCTCTATTTTCTCTGCAAACTGTGTGCAGCTCAAGAGCAAAAGCCACACCTGCTTTATTCTCTCAGCCATGGTGCCTGAGACATAGTGAGGGTTCAAAGCTGGGCTGCAGTTGTGTCTATAAGCTGGTTAAACAGCTACATGCGTATATGATGCAAGTGAAAGCAACATAAGGCCGTGTCAAATGAAGTGTGGAATTTGGTACTAATTAGAGTAAGAGGACTTTTTAGAGAAATAAGAATTTGAGCTGAGCCCTTGTGAGCAAAAAAAATGGTGTTAGGTGCAGCTGTTTGACAATCAGAAAGAAAGCAAGAAAGCGTAGGCTTAAAAACTGGCAGGTAAAATGAAAAGAAGTAGTATAAGAATACAAGATCTGGTATGACTCATGTGTATTACTGTTGGGAATGGAGAGCTTCACAGCTTTCTAAAAGCCGTTTCCCAGAACCAGAGCCTTTAAACATGTCCACCATCACCAATACCACACCCCTGAGCCAATGCCCTTCCTGACCTACCAATACAACAGTTTCACCTCTAGGAACTTCCCAAAGAAATCATTAAGAATGTGTGAGAATATATATATTCCAAGTTGTTCAAAGTGCACTAAAAATCAGCCCCCACAAAAGAAATTAAAAAAGCATTCTTTAACTAAAGCTGCAAATTGCCTTGGGTTGAAACACCTGCCAGCCATGCAACTGACACTCGAATATGCATTTAATGTTATTTGTTATATAATAACAATATTAAATAAAATGCTAAAATGTTAAAGATACTAATTGAAAGAAAATCCAGGGTCATAAATATTTATACATTACTTTATTTTAAAATGTATTGACAGAAAAACATCTGAAATAAGGATGTGTTAATAGTGCAGGAGTTAGGGAGAATTTTTTGTTTTGCTTATTTGCATTTTATACATTTTCTAAAATAGGAATGTGTTTTTGTAATAAGAAATATTAAAAATTCATCTTAATTGACAAAAATTCAAAAATCTTACTGGTTCTAGGAAAGGAAGGAGAAATGATATGTTAGGATGGAGGATTTGTTTGGAAAAAAAATGCTGACGTTGTCTTAGAATTGCATCTTATGGAATTGAGAGTCCAATGAGATCAAATGTGAGAGGGCTTTGAGAACTGTAGGCTGGGGCAATGGTTCAAGTGGTAGAGTGCCTGCCTGGCAAGCGTAAGGTCCAGAGTTCAACCTTCAGTTCTGCCAAAAAAAAAAAGTCAGAATATAGTAACTACATTTCTTAAAGACTATTCTTACAGAAGCCATGTCAAAACTATCCTGCAGCAAAATAAATGTAGAAGGTAAAGGGTTATGCCAAGTGAAGGGGATTCTCAATGTAGAGCTTTTCAGATGCTAGTTTTCATTGTGGATCTGCAAGGCAATCATATAATATTCATCATTTCCCAAATGTATTTGACTCTTTTCTCATAGAATGTCTGGTAGGACTCATTGTTCAGAGCACACACCTTGGAAAATGTATTAAAAGTGCAATGTGGTCTTCCTTTTAAAGCATTTGCAAGCAACTATGAATATAGAATTGGTCAGATTTTCTCACCCTCAGCACTACTGATATTTGGGCCCAGATAATTTTTTTTTGTTGTGGATTTTCCAGTGTATCATTGAATGGCTGGCAGTATTCCTGGCCTCTATTCACCCTCTTTGTGACAACTAAAAATGTCTACAGACATTGTCAATGTCTCTAGAAATGGTTAAAAATACTTACTTAAAGAATTTTAATGGTAAACTTTGACACAGCTCACAATTCCCAGTCCCATCTCTCCAGTTATGTTTAATATAAGGTGCCTTAACATTTTACTAAATGTCTGTCTGCTCCTGCAAATGCAGAATGTCACCATGTTACTTTTCTAAAACACTGTGTCAGAAAACAGCCATCTGTTAAAATGCTGCATGGCATGCCACCATGATTTTATCTATGTAACATTTTGATGAATGCTTAATTGAAAAAAACAGATATGACTTAGAAACAAATTTAAATGCCCTCCATTTTTTCCATTAACTGCAACAAATAGGTGTAATATTTTGGAGAGGTTACTTACTCAGGGCTATGTTTCAGACAGACCTGAACACACACACACACACACACACACACACACACACACATCAGGCCTAGGCCATTTGCCCAGGTGATTTCTGAGTCCCTTTCAGCACTAAAAATCAATAAACATCACAAAGAGTCACTCTTATTACTCTTATTTTTTTAATTCATGACATAAAATATTTGATGCATTAAACTTACTTTCTGGTTTTTGCAATACTTTGAGTTAGAAAAATGTTATACCCTACAATGAAACAAATTATAGTAATAAGAAATCAAGAACTACAACTTTCTTTATGCTTTGGAATCCAATGTATAATTGTAGAAATAAGCTATGAATTTACCTTGAAAAACAATAGAAAAAATGTTATAACATAAGGAATTGGAAAGGAGATAGAACTTCAGATGCCAAGATTTCTAAACTATAAGAAAATACTGTGCCAAAATAAAAATGAGAATTATTAATTAAAAGAACTTTCTAAGGAAAAAAGGTGAAAAAATTGAATAAGGTATCCAAGAAGAGCCCAAGCTCAGTTTTGTGGCAGAATTCTCCAAAACACAGATCATAGTTATGCTATTCTAACTCCTCTAATGTAAGAAAATCTTGAAAAGTTGATTTTTTATTAAAAGCTGCTATAACTAGAATATTAAGATGTGACTGATATATCACAAAAAATATTAAAATAGCAATCACTAAGCAAAGCATTAGTAAATCATATCCTGTAATGAATAAAAAGAAGGATCTGGCACGATTTGGTGGGATTAAGTGCATCCATTCATTCATTCAATAAATGTTTATCACACATCTACAATGCAGATCATAATTCTCATTAGTTGGGATCTATCAGCAAATAAAAATATCTACTTCATGGAAACTGCTTTATAGCAAAGGAATAAAGTAATTGGTATCATCCATAAGGATACAATAGGCTAGAGATTAACTAGGGATGCAGGACAAGAATGACTAGACCAAGATAAGTGACCAGGAGTAATGAGAACAAGGGGTGGACAACAATTTTGAACAAAGAGGTCAGATATAGACCTCCACAGAGTTTCAGCAGTTGAACAAAAACATGAATAAGATGATGAAGCTGCCCTTTTACGTAGTTTGAGGAATAACATTCTAAGGTGAAGGATATAGCCAGAACAAAGTCCCCAAGGCCAGATTATGTCTAGAAAGTTAAAAAAACAGCAAAGAGACCTACATTATAAATGAAGCACCCTGACTGCTGTGGTGAGTAGGTAGTAGGGTAGAGTGGGAAAGGAGAGATGAGGGGAAAGAGGAGATTTTTGTGTATTGCAGACAAGAAAATGGCTTAGTCTAGTAGACTAGTGTGGTAGCTGAGATAAAAAGTGACTGGAGTCTGGATACATTTTGAAAGGACAGCTCTTGGGGATAGCCAATGATTTGGAGAGAGAGGAAGCAAGGATGACTCCATGGTTTCCCAGTCATCAGCTCCAAGAAGGATACAAGTTAGGAAAATTTGGAGAAAGAAGATCAAGAAAAATCATGAAAATATATTTAAAGGAATTAAATAATAGAAGCCATTAACTATGCACTTAGATAAATATATTTGGAATTTGTTATGGTTTGGTTAGGAAGTATTACCCAAAGGGCCCATGTGCTGAGGGCCCTTTGTGTCCCAATCATTGAGAGGTGATTAGGCTCTAACCTAATCAATGGACTCTGACATGATCAATGGATTAATCCATTGATGGATTCATAATTTGAGGGCACTGTGGGGAGGTGGTGGATACTAAGAAGGGAAGCCCACTTGGAAGAGGAAAGTCACTCTGGACCTTCTTGAAGGGTATATACCTTGTCCCTGGCCCCTTCCTCTCTTTGTTTCCCAACTGCCATGAGGTGAGCAGCTTTGCTCCTCCATACCATGATGTTCTGCTTTGATGCAGTCCCACAGCAGTCACCACAGTCTAGTGACCATAGACTGAAGCATATGAAACTGTGAGCCAAAACACATCTTTTCTCCTTTACGTTTGTTATTTTTCTCAAGTATTTTTTCACAGTGGCAAAACTGACTAACACAGAATTTGAGAAAGACTCTGGACTAAAGATATCTAACATAAAGATAATATTTAAAGCCATAAGAATAATTTCTAGGAAAGAGAAAGTCAAAGACTGAGTTTGGGACACTTGAACAATTAGAGATTAAAGAGAAGAAAACAAAGGACAGTCCTTATAAAAATTACAATGACATTTTTCACAGAAATAAATAAAGCAATTATAAAATTCATATGAAAATACAAAAGACCCTGAATAACCAAAGCATTCTTGAGCAAAAAGAATTAAGCTGGAGGCATAATAAGATATGACTTTGAAATAAACCACAATACTATTGTAATCAAAACAGTATGATACTGATGTAAAACCAGACACACAGAGTAATGGCACAGAGTATAGAGCCCAAAAATAAATCCATGGATTTATAGTCAATTTGTTTTCCAAAAAAGATGTCAAGAAAAGAGCGGAGAAAGGACAGTCTCAAATAAGTGATCTTGAGAACACTGAAGAGCCTTATCTTACATCATACCCAGAAATCAAGTCAAAATGGGTTTAAAAACATAAAGCCTAAAGCTGTAAAACTACTCAACATAGTCTGGTAGAAAACACAGGAGGAACGCTCCATGACATTGCTCTGTGCAGCAACTTTGAGGATATCACCTCAAAAACACAGGCACGAGAAACAAAAATAGACAGATGAGATTGTATCAAAGTAAAAAGCTTCTACACAGCCAAGGAAACGAGCAGGGAGGGAAGAGACAACCTACAGAACAGAAGACAAGATTTGCAATGCATAGATCTGATAAGAGCTGAATATCCAACGTGTATAATGAATGAAAACAACTCAATAATAAGAGAACAAATAACCTGACTAAAAATAGAAGAACGAGAATAAACAATCTCACAAAAAGCATATATGAATGTGTTTTTCATACTCCTGTTCAGCAGGCATATGAGAAATGCCTAGCATCAGTCATCACCAGAGAAATCAAAGTAAAACCATGCTAGGTGTCACGTCACACCGTCAGATACTAGGTATCACGTCACACCTGTCAGAATGGTTATTATCAGGAAGAAAAAATGTATTGGAGAGAATGTGGAGGAAAGGGAACAAGTCTACGCTGTTGGTGAGAATGCAGCTTAGCACAGCCATTATGAAAAATAGTATGAAGTTTCTTCCAAAACTTAAAAGCAGAACTATCACATGGTCCAGCAATCCCACTGCTGGGTGTCACATGAAGTGAAATCAGTATGTTGAAGAGATATCTGCATTCCCATGTCCATTACAACACTAGTCACAGCATTAACACAGAAATCAGCCTAAGTTCCATCAACAGATGGAAGAATAAAGAAAATGTGGTGCATATATACAATGAAATACTATCCAGGTTTTAAAAAGAGGAAATGTATCCCTCATTTATTTCACTTAACATAATGTTCTCCAGGTCCATGCATGTTATTCCAAATGATACTTACAAATGACAGTTAGTATAAAAAAGTTGAACTTACAGAAGTAGAAAATAGAATGTAGTATACAGAATCTTGAGAGGAAAGTTAACAGAGAATTGGGGAGATGATGGTCAAAAGACACAAAACTTCAGTTAGATAAAAATAAATTCAAGAGATCTATTGTGAAAAGGGCAGGAGTGGGAGAGTACAAGGAAAGAAATCAGCAAAGGAGATTGAGAAGGAGGGAAAAAATAAGTTAGAATGGAAGCCAGGAAAGAATGATATGCTAGAAGCCAAGTCCAGTAAAGTAAGGATGGTTCAACATAAGAAATTCTGTCAATATAATTATACTGACAAAGTTATTTTGACATAATTAATATAATAATAATAAGTGAAAGGAGAAAATCTACATCATCACATTAACAGCAGCCAGAATGTTATTTGATGAAATTGAAGGCTATTTAAGAAGATATATGATCAACTAATAACCAACATCACACTTAACAGTGAGACAATGGAGACCTTAAACAAGAATGGAATGTCATGAAAGATAGGAACATGAATGGGATGTCTGCCAGCATAATCACCATTTTTCTATGAATTCCAGTTAATGAAATAAAAATGCCCCTCTATGGGGAAAAGTGAAATACCAAGTTATATGTATTAGAATGTAGAAGACAAATGTCATTATTTGAAAGTAATATGGTTCTCTATTTCACAACCTTCAGAAAAGTCAACCCAAAAATGTTTATACTGAATAAGAGAATTAAGTGAGATGGCTTATTAGAACACAAATATAAATTGATTTGTTTGCTATATAAAAATAAGAGCCAATCAAAATATAATGATCACATTTTCAATGAAACCAAAAAGACAAATATCTAGATATAACAGTAATTTTCATTTTGATGCAACAAAATATAAACCTTTTCAATAAGATTTACAAAGGTATCTACAGCTAACTCTGAAAATATTTCCAAGAATTGTGATTGAGGCTAAGGAGAACACTGAAGGATTATCAGCAATGATTTTTCTGAGATCTCTTCCAAATGAAGAAAGTGACATGCATAAAGTTTCAGAGAACATAAGCAAATGGAAAAAAGAATTGAGCTGCAGAGGAAATTGGTTGGAGTCCTGAATTCTAGTTCAGAAGGCCTACAGATCATCATCATATCTTACAGTTGGGTAGGACTCTGTGACTGGCAAGGTATTTGTTTTTGGTGAGACTGGGGTTTGAACTCAGGGCTTGTTACAAAGCAGGCACTCTACCACTTGAATCATGCCTCCAGTCCATTTTGCTGTGGTTATTTTGAAGATAATGTCTCATGAACTATTTGCCCAGGATGACTTCAAACCACAGTCCCCTCATCTTAGTCTCCCAAGTAGCGAGGATTATAGGTATTAGCCTCCTGGCACCTGGCCTGGTAAGGCATCTTAATCTATACACGAGAATTTATACGTAGGCAAGGCAGGTGTTGCAGTCCTCATTTGTACCATTTTAAAATTCTGGCTTTCCAGAGATTGAAAGGCTTGCTGAGGTCACAAAGTCAGTGAGGGACAAAGCCCAAGGGTGACTGCAGGCCTTCTGATAGGACATACAGGGTCTTGCTGCTACATCACTGCATTACCCTGCATTACCCTTCCTGAGGACTCAGTTTCCTCATCTCTACAATATATAACCACTGGGTCTAAGTTCTTTCTGGTTTACAATTTTTAAAAAGAATATGTTTTAGTAAATTATGAAGAGAGATTTATATCCCATGCCTCACCAGTGAACAAATTCTATTGAATTTTTAAAACTTCATCTGCATTCCTTCTTGATTTTTGACAGCATTAACCTAACCTAAATAATTAAAGTTCAAATGTATGTCAGGAAAACCTACCTGGGGTCACTGCCAGACTAATTGTGTAGTGTGGAGAGTACCAGTTTTCACAACATTTGTCTGCTCAAGTAGTCCTGAACATTTTACCACATTCTAAATCTCTTTTCTTCTGCTTAGTGTTCAAGCTCCCCTATGATCTCTTCCATTTCTATTTATCTAATATTACTTTCCAACTTGCACTATCTTCTCATCAAACCATATCTTTGCTGTCTAAGTTGAGCTCAGAGTTTAAGCCTATGTTTGTATCTTTGGGTCCCATTGCTACCTCACCTATATAAATTCCCTCACCTGTATTTCCATGACATTCCCCGTATTTCAGTGCTATGCCTCCTTGAAAACAATGCTCACTTTTCTCTATCATTTAAAACAAACCTGTGTTTTGCCAGCTTCCCCTCTAAAACCCTGAAAAAGCATGGAGTGCTCATGGTCATAACTGACTGAAGGTTATGATGACATATAGATATTCTTTTATTCCTTACTCTGAGTAAGGAAAAGTAAGTTCATTTGTGCTCTGTATGCTATTATATTACCACCAACCCTTGAACTCTCTATAAGATGATCAGTCAGCATATTATAAACTATGCCTTTACATTATTTATAGAAATCCTATTATTTTATATTGCTTCAGGTGAACTACTTTGGCCTTCATTGAGAAATATTTCCTCCTGTACAGTCCTTAAAGGAAAACTAACCAAGCTTATTAAGCAAATTTCTCATGTATATACATAACTATTTTAATATAAAACATCATTTGAGTATAAAATTATAAAGTAAGTATAAGAAATATTAAAGCAATGTAAAATTTATACATACAACTTTTAAAAGTAGAGATGCTTACGTTCTTTAATATTGCTATTTTATGGGCAAGATATACTAATACCCCAAATATTCTAATAGTGAGGCAAGAAATATACCTTATGATTCTTGGAAAAACTTAACATTACAATTTCCTTCGGCTTAAATCTGAGTAACTTACTTGAAAAGGGGAGTCAGTTGAATTTAATGAATACTCTTGCCTGAATAATTTTCTGCTGACTGCTATAATCATAGGCTCTTTTCCTTTAATTTTTCTAAGGGAAAAGATGATTTACTGCATGTGGTACAGATCAATGAGGCTGTATATGTTTGAAGCTGGCCATTAGTTGTTAAAATTATAGGGCCAGATGACGTGGCTCACACCTGCAATCCCAACTACTTGGGAGACAGAAATAGGAGGACTGAGGTTCAAGTCCAGCCCAGACAAAAAAAAGTTAGTGAGACCTTATCTCAAAGAACAAGCTAGGCATGGTATTCATTTCCATAATCCCAGCTACATGGGAGGATTGCAGTCTGATGCCAGCTCCACAGAAGAGACCCTACCTGAAAAATAAACTAAAGCAGAAAAGGGCAAGGGGCATGGATCAAGTGGTAGAGTACACACCTAACAAGTGTGAGGCTCTGAGTTCAAACCCCAGTATTGCCAAAACAAAATGATAAGGGTAATAACTGGGGAGATGTGTTACAGTTGGAGAAAAGAAAGGCTTGGTCCAAAAAGTACTTATTTTGTCAAACAAAATGAGAAATAAAAATTTAATTTTAAAAGTAAAATTAATTTCAAATCACATCCAGAAATAATCATTACTATTTCAATGTGTCATTCTCCAATTTTTTATATACATAGATATGTACATAAACACATAAATCTATTTTAAATGTTGAGTTAGACTATACTTGCTACATTAAAGTGACGTATTTTTCTTGTAGCAAATATATCACACAAATTTAAGTCATCTTTACAGATAAATTACATGAGATTACATTTAAAAGTCTTCCACAATTAAAACCACTACTTTGAGGCTCTGGTAAATAACACAAAGAGTAAAAGTGTATGTTGGAGGGCAACTTGACAATGAAAATCTCTCCGAAAACCCTTGGCTGTAAAACAGAGAAAACGCTCAAGACTGGAGTCTCTCTCTTCTGTAGTGAGAACATCCTTAACTTCCTCTCTGTGTTTTCACAGGCAAAGGCAGCTCCCACCTCAAATGTCATCTTGAAATCAGGTGGAGGAAGGAATTGCGCTGGCACAATAATGCTTTGCCTGGATCCCACCTTAAGAGGGAAGGCGCCCCTCCCCCAGCCACTGGGTATCTGCCACTGATGCATCAGTTTCCTTGCACTTGCAAATGCCCTTCCCAGGAAAAACCTCACTCAGAGCTGACTCCCCACTGATGACAGACTAATGGAAGGACAAATACTTTGCCTATTTCCTCAACTGGAAAAATATTCCACAAGGCCTTTTTCTCTTTCTTGCAGGGTTGTCTCCAGGCAGCTATCCCACTAAACAATCTTTCTCCCAATTTTCCTCAACTTTCCATGTTGGAGCCTATTTTCAGAGAGCTTATGACAACTCTTCTTCAAATAAAAATAAGATGGGAAGGGGCACGGTTTCAGAAAGGAAAAGGAACGTTTTAGGGCTGGTTCTGCAAGTAGAGGGTTAAGATCCAGGACCACATCAGATAAAATTCTATTGGTAGGTAGCACTTGGCAGTTTACTGAAGTCTTTCACATATATTACTTTATTTGACACCTATAATAGCCTAGTGAAATGTGTTTTATGGTATCCGTGTTCTAACTTAAGCATTTAAAAGTAAGTATTCTAAATAGTATAATTTATGGGGAGATAGTATGCTCAAAGATGCCTCTTCTAAGCCATAGCCTCTCTTAAAGCATTAAGATTTATGAGATACCTAAAAAGGAACTAAGGTAAATTTAGTCATTAATTTCTTTCATATAAATTATCTTACTTTCCCCATAAGTTTTGAGACATAATTATTATTGGAATTTTTGAAAGATATAATGGTGGCAGAAGGATCTGAAATAAAAGATCCTTTATTCTTTAAAACAATAAAAATATAACTACCATGTAATCCTGCAATCCCACTAATGAGTATTATTCAAAAGACATCAAATCAGTATGTCAGAGACATCTGCTCTCCAAAATTTATTGTAGCACTATTCACTAGCCAAATAGAATCTACTTAAGTTTCCATCAACGGATAAATGGATAAAGAAAAATGGCATGCATTTACAATTGAATACTATTAAGCCATGAAAAAGGATGAAATCCTTTCACTTATGATAACATATATGGAAATGGAAGACATTTAGTTAAGTGAAATAAGCCAGGCACAGAAAGACAAATACTGTATGTAGAATTTAAAAATGATTGATCTCAAAAAAGTTGAAAGTAGAAGTTACTAGTGGCTAGGGAGGATAGGGAGGATGAAAGGATGGAGAAAGATTGGTCAACAGGTATTGAGTTAAGTTAGATAGAAGTGAGAATGTGCTGGGCTTGTAGCTCAGCGGTAATATACTTGCTGAGCCTGTGATAAGAGGATGTACTGTATTCTGTTGTACAGTAGGGTGACTGTAAAAAATAAGAATGTGTTATATGGTTCCAGAAAGCTGGAAAAAGGGGTTTTGAATGTTTTCCTCACAGAGACATGTTTAAGGAGGTAGATATGCTGACTGTGTTTTAAACATGCAATGTGTACATGTATCAAACCGTCATATGGTACTCCACAATTATGTACAATTTGTGGGTATCAATGAGATAGATACACTCAAAATACAGAAAAAACAAACAGAATCATTAGGAGTGAGTTGTAGGGGCTTTCTCTTGGGTCTAAGTCAAAAAGGAAATAAAATTTTAATTAAGTCTAAAAACAAAAAACTTGGTTTTGATACTTTCAAAAAACATTTAAAAATATTTTTATACTGCTGGATACTATAGACAAAAAGTGAAGGGTTCATTTAATATCTAACATGGGGATATTTCCTGAGACATCTTAACGGTGCTTAGTGTTTTTCTGTCCAGATAAATAAACTTGTTCTGGAAAAAACTAGAGATATTCAATAGTTGCTAGTTATTATTTTCTTCTGAACCTTGAAGTGTTGCTTGGCTAATATTTATTTTATGAATATTTTAGTTATCAAATTATTACTTATTCATAATGAGAACATAAGAGTTAACTAAGAGATTCATTACTACTATACATTGATGGTTCCTAAGTAACATTTAATTTGAAGTTCTAAAATTAAAATACATATGGAAGGAATATATTCAATAATTACTGAAACATTTAAAAGCAATTGTATTAATCTAGTCCTCTGGAACATAGTACTGACTCATTTCTATAATCTAAGGTTTCCTTTGTTTGATCATAATTTGCCAGATGCAACTTAATACTGTCTTTGCCTATACTTGGCTCAAAACAAAGTAACTGTATTGCATAACACGACATAATGATTAAGATATGGCAACAAGCTATTGACCTTGCAAGTGGTACAGGAGGCAGGTATGAAATATGTATCATAACATTCACCTGCTTACCTGGAGTTCACATCATTTAACTTACCTAACCCCTGCCCTGCTGAACCTGAGGATCTTGGTATGAGTCTATCCCCTATGCTATGACTCATATACTAAAATTCATAGTGACTTATGAAAATTAAGGATCACTGGTGAATCATGTACTATTCGATTGGGTTATAAAATGCACTTTAATTGCTTTTAGGACATTTTTCTAAAATAGTTCCAGTACTGTGTCTGGCTATTTAACATTAAGCCACTTGCATTTTAAATTGTTAATCTTGTCAAACTCACTTTTTATACTTCATGGAAACACTGAAGAGCAATATTACAACTTTGTACTATCTCAAAATTTATACTATCTAGGTGAAATGGTAAATGTCATGTCAATCCATTTTCTCTTTAGACATGTTTTCCATTCTCCTCTCCACTGCTCTGTGGTCAGGAGGCACAAAAACTCTTCTGGAGTCTCCCCGGGTTTGCCAGTAGCAGAGAAGGGAGTGGAAGGAGGGAGAGATGTGGACTTAACCTATTGGCCCCCCTCCATGCCAGGAACAAGTAAGCAGCACCTAAAGCCTAACGAAAGTCACAGCTCCTGTCTCTCCTCCTCTCCTTCAGCTCCCTCAGGATTCTAGAAAACACTCCTTCAGCTTTGTTTCCAGCCAGGACCCTAAGTGACACAAGTAAGGAGGCATCACACTACCTTAGAAATTGTTCTTCCCTGCTTCCTTTCTGCTAGAACTTAATTCTATATACTATTTCAGTTTACTAGAGAGAAATAGTTCTCTTGAGAAGAAACTGTATTTCTTAAACATAGAAGATTATGAATTCTATTTCTTTGGCATTCATCCAGAATCACAGTTCTCTAATTCCTAGATATGAGTATAGTATCATGCATTTATTAGCCAATCAGCAAATATTTCTTGGTTTCAAACCTGAAATTTAGCCTAAGTAATTTCTTTAAGTGATTATTTTATTATTCCTATTTCTTCAGTACTTTTGGAACAAAAAAATAAATCATTTAACCAAAAATATTCATACCATCAATTAAATGGAAAAGAGCACACAGCAGTTTCAAAACTCAAAAGTTTTTGAAATTTCTAAGCTCACCTTTAGAGTAGTAAGTGAAACTGAATGAAGCAGCTCCGAAGAAAAAGGATTACAGTTTTAAACCAAATACAAGTTAGTAACTGCATATGTTTACTAATGGACAAAATGTAGTCTTGTGTAAGGTATAAATTAATTTTACATGTCTTTTAAAGAAAATTTCTTAAGAAGCAGGTGGATCTAATTAAAACATATATGTGTCTACCTCATGAATTTGCATGATCTCTTCAGAATTATATATGGCCACCTTATCAGAGTCTAGTAATTACTATACCAAATTGGAAGGGAAAATAATACATAAATAATGTTATTCCACAGCAGATCCAACTAAACATTTGCTTTTCCTATTTATCATTCTTACCAGCCAAGTTATAAAAACTTATTTGCACAACTTAAAAATAGAAAAATTGTAGAAATTGAATCTAGCAGAAATTTATTTAACTTTTCATTATGTAAATCAAAGAAACAGAACGTCCACAGCTTTGACAAATGAAGATTAAGTACCCTATTTGTGTTGGTTATTTCACTCTATTTCACAACCACAGACCTACAAGCATGGAGGCCTATTCCAGTTTGAAAGACAGGTCCTTCTGAAGGACAAGTTAATCTGCTGGACCACAACCGCTATTTAGAACTAGGTTATGAGAAAAGGTGTTACCTCAGACACTGAGGAGAATGACAAGGACATGCCGCCAGGGACTCTGGGGAAGTTCCTAACTGCTCTTTGTAGGATCAGAAGTTAGGCTTACTTTAAGGGAAAAATACTCAAGACAAGGTTAAAACAGAAGAAAAACTAAGAGCACTGCCTATCCTTGGCACCTTGGAAAATATGATGCTGATGTTTTCAATGTATGAATCAGCTAATAAAGAGATGAATATGATGAAAGAAATCTTCAGAATGATTAACATTATTCATTTTGAAGTTGAAAAGAATGTTTTCCCTACAAATTGGAATCTGACTCATTATACGAAAAACTAAAAATTTCTTACAGAAAAATCTAGAAAAAGTCTTAAAATCCTTTAATACAAATTTTAAAAGTAGGTAATTAAAATAAATTCTGAAGTTTGTGAATATTAATGTAGATAAGCATTTCAAATATCAACTTGGGAAAAGCATTCAAAATATGAGAGAATTTTTCTTTAAAAATTTAGCTACAACGTGTTTATTTTTTTCCAACCTATGATTCTGCAAAGTTCTTGAATATTTTCCTCTTCAAATACCCTCCTCTTAAGAGAATTGCTAAAATTGTCTTATGGTGAACTATTTTTAAATAAAATTTATTTTTGGTTAAGTAAATCACTTATGAATTTTAAATTACAAAAAATAGAAAGAAAAACTATGTATAATAAACCAACCAAGCCATTGTTTGGTTACAAACAAATGTGAACCAACCTTTGTTTACATTTTGATAACTGATTATGCAATTTAATTCCTCGATCTCATTATTTAACATTATTATTATTATTTAACATTATGTCATTGGTATATTACTCTGACTTAAATAATGGGCCATTACTAAGCTAGTATAAATAACACCTTAATATGGATACCTTTTTCATGTGAGCCCCTGGCTTGAGCACGCATCAGAGTCCTTGTTCCATGTTTCAAGATGGTTCAGGTAGTTGGCTTATGAATACCTTTTTGATTAAAGTCTTATCTGCACTTAACTGCATTTAGTCTTTTGGACTGAATTATAATGTTGATTGAAGGAAAACCAACATTTAAAAAATACTTGATGCACATGGTATTTAATTTTTCAAAAGAAAAGCTTCCTATTCTATAAAAATATTTGTTTTATGCTTTTAGATTTTAAAATTCTTAGAAAAGATAATGAAATATACACAAAATACTGAATACCTCCTATAAGAATGAAGTTAATAGGTAATTAAAACATTAATTATAAAGTGCTCTTTATTTGAAAATTGTTTCAAAATTTTCATTGACTGCTCTTAATAAAGAAAACTTGCATTAAATGAAGTTAAACAGGCCAGGAAGATGTTATTGAAGACTAAATCAATATAGGTGACAGACTAAATTCAACTCCCCAGGAACAAAACAGAAGAGTTTTAGGCGTGGGGTGAGGTAGTGGAAAGTATCAAAGCACATTAGAGGCAAGGCTGGTCAACATGCCTAAACCATCTTTGTTTGCTAAATTGGGAATTAAGGAGACAAGGACACTACCTTTCTTGTGATTTCACTTCCAAGAGATGATTCCTAAGCTCCTGAGAAAGGCAGCCCTGAGTTGCAAAGGATTTACATCTCAAAGGGGCAGAGAAATAATTTCCAAGTTTTCTAAAGTATGCTAAGAAAAGGGAGAGGCCTAGAGTCAGGAAGAAACTGCACAAAATCAAGTTGAGAGGACCCTTAAGACCATGTTGGCCACCTTATGATCAAATGAGAACATTGCTCACTGCTCTGGATAGGCATGAAAACCTAAGATGTACTGATCTGTCTCAAATAATAGCTACATTTCCTATTAGATGTTCATGTGCCCAAATAAAAAAAAAAGGACAAAAGAAAAGCTTTTGTGGACTGAATCCTTCTAAGGATGTGTAAATGCACCCAAATACCAAACAATTCATTTTCCCTGGTGATCTCACAAGTCTCAGCTAGATGGAGTAAAATGCCTGCAATTTCCATGCCCCCCACCACTGTGAGAGAGAAATAAGCTTTAAGTGTGATATGCGCCAAAGATTTGGGAGGCTTTTCTGACCCAGTTAGCCTCTATCCCCACCCTCTACTAACTCAACCTGGATGAATTAGTAGAACAAAGGTGAAAAAGGGAAGAGAGACAAATTTTCTTTTTACCTACCAGGCAAATTTTCACTAAAATTTTCAACTACAAAGACCACAACTTACTTCTGAATTTAATTTTTGATTCACTAAAGTCAAAAACAAAATGTCCATTGTCTACAGCTGGAAACTGGCCATACCTCAAAGAACAGGTCTTTTTCAAAAGAAGACAAAAATGCTATATAGAAACATAAATGTAGAGGGGCAAAAGACAGAAATTCAAATTTTACTCCTGGGGCCAATATGTTGATAAATTACTTGAAAGTTGTTTACTTAAGGCTCACATTTATGGAAACAGAACCTATGTTTCTTAAAATGAGCTGATTAGTGGCATTTTCAACACAGTCCAACTTTAATAGTCAATTTATAGAATCTTCTGTAGATTAAAATATGGACAAAGCTTTTTGAAAATATTAGGAACTTTATTGACATATATTCTTATAATAGACAATTCTATATTACTATAATAATTATCTAAGGACGTGTTGATTTAACCATATCACCAAATAATTCACTCATTTTCCCATCTTTATGACTTTAGAATTTAAGTATTTTTAACTTTAGAATTAAATAATTTTATAATTATATGTAATACAGAATTAATTATAAAATTTACATATAATATTGTATGCCTTTAGAAATATAGGATATTTATAATTTTTTGCAGGAATTCATCATAGTAGAACAAAAATAAGCAGTAAGTATTATATAGCACCACATATGTAAATACAAAAATGTTATCTGTTGAAACTTGCAGAAATTAAGGGAGAAGGGATGAAAGAGAGCAGTGGAGGGGGGGATTTCAATTGTAATATATTTGATACATTGTAAGAACCTTTGTAAATGGTTCAATGTTCCCCCACCCAGAACAATAAAAAAAGAAAAAAGAAACAAGGAATGCCACAATGAAAAAAAAAGAATTATATAGTAACATATATTGACATATCCTCTCAGAATCTGTGTCTTGCTTCTTCCACAAATATTGCTGGGAAAACTGGATATCTGC
This sequence comes from Castor canadensis, assembly GCF_047511655.1. Lineage (NCBI taxonomy): Eukaryota > Metazoa > Chordata > Mammalia > Rodentia > Castoridae > Castor > Castor canadensis. Next base: position 61,090,195 of record NC_133386.1, read on the forward strand.
CTGCAGAAAACTGAAACTAGATCCATGCCTGTCACCCTGTATAAGTACCAACTCAAAGGGGATTAAGGACCTTAATATCAGACCTAAAACCTTGAAGCTAGTACAGGACAAAACAGGGAATACACTGGAAGCAATAGGCATAGGCAAGGACTTCCTCAGTAGAACTCAAGCAGTTCAGCAACTAAAAGAAAGGATGGACAAATGGGACTACATGAAATTAAAAAGCTTCTGCACAAGAAAAGAAATGATCTCTAACCTGAAGAGACCACCCACAGAATAGGAGAAAATCTTTGCTAGCTATACATCTGACAAGGGACTGATAACCAGAATATGCAGGGAGCTCAAAACACTAAGTACCCCAAAAATCATTGACCCAATAAAGAAATGGGCAACTGAATAAAACAAAACTTTTTCAAAGGAAGAATTTCAAATGGCTAAGAAACACAAGAAAAAATTCTCACCATCCCTGGCCAAAAAGGAAATGCAAATCAAAACCACACTAAGATTCCATCTCACTCCTATTAGAATAGCTATCCTCAAGAACACCACCAACAACAAATGTTGGTGAGGATGTCGGGAAAAAGGAACCCTCATACACTGCTGGTGGAAATGTAAGCCAGTATGACCACTATGTAAAACAATATGGAGGCTCCTTAAAAAACTAAAAATAGATCTGCCATACAATCCAGCAATATCACTCCTAGTAATATACCCAAAGGAATATGAGTCAAATTATAACAAAGGCACCAGCACATCCATGTTTATTGCAGCACTATTCACAATAGCCAAGCTATGGAAACAGCCAAGATGACAAATGGATTAATAAAATGTGATACTTATACACAATGGAATTTTTCTCAGCCACAAAGAATGAAGTTTTGTTATTCGCAGGTAAATGGATGGAACTGGAGTACACCATCTTAAGGGAAGTTAGTCAGGTTCAGAAGGTCAAAAGTCAAATGTTCTCCCTAATATATGGATTTTAGACTTAAAGCAAATGCAGTGATATTATTGAACACAGGTCACTCTAAGGGGAGGCCATGCATGGGAGGGATAGGGCAAGGGAAGGAAACAAAAAACTTTAATGTGGTTGACGTGCTCACTGTCACTATATAGGAATGAATACAGTAATCTTAAACTGGTCAAGGCCACTATGGGAAGAGGACTAGGGAATAGTGAAGAGGACTGGTAGATACGAACAAATTTTGGGTTGTAATACATATGTGCATGTAAACAACACACGGAATCTCCCTGTGCAGCTATCTTTATCTTAAGCTAGTAAAAACACTATGATTCTCCTATTATCTTTTATGTTTTTTCTTTCTTGGAGCTGGGGGCAGTTGGCACTGGTGGGCAGGGGATGGTGGCAGGGAAAGGGGTAGGAGGATGAATATGGTGCAAATAATGCATACACATGTATGTAAATGCAAAAATGATACCTGTTGAAACTGTTCCAGGAATCAGTGGATAGGGTAAATTCATGTATGATATATTTGGTACATTGTAAAGAACATTTCTCTTTTTATCATTTTTACATTTACTTACATGTGTATACACTGTTTGTGCCATTCCCCTACACACAGTTCCCGCTTCCAAGCAGAAGCTGTTCCACCCTCTTCTCCAATTTTCTTGAAGAGAAAACACAATAAGATAATAAGATAATAAGAAAGATACATCGTTTTTCTACTTTGGGATAAAGATAGCTATACAGAGATTCCTAGCATTGCTTCCATGAACTTGTGTATTGCAACCCACATTGGTTCGTTTCTACCAGACCCCTTCACTAATTCCTGGTCCCCTTCCCATAGTGGCCTCTGCCAATTTAAGATTACTTTACTCGCTCCTCAACAGGGAGCACATCAACCACATTCAAGTTTTAGGTTTCATTCCCTTTCCCTGTTTCTCTCGTGTGTGTTCTCCCCTTAGTGTGTGACCCATGTTCAATAATATTACTGCATTGTTTTGGGTCTACAATCTGCACATGAAGGAGAACATGCGATTTTTTTGCCTTCTGAGCCTGGCTAACTTTGCTTAAGATCATGTTCTCCAGTTCCATTTACTTGGGAATGATAAAATTTCATTCTTCTTTGCTGCTGCATAAAATTCCATTGTGTATAAATACCACATTTTCTTAATCCATTCATCAGTAGTGGGGCATCTTGGCTATTTCCATAGCTTGGCTATTGTGAATAGTGCTGCAATAAAATGGCTGTGCAGGTGTTTTTGTAATAACTTGAGTCGCATTCCTTTGGGTGTATCCCTAGGAGTGGGATTGCTGGATCATATGGCAGTTCTGTTTTTAGTTTTTTAAGAAGCCTCCATATTGTTTTCCAAAGTGGTTGTACTAGCTTACATTTCCACCAGCAGTATATAAGGGTTCCTTTTTCCTTCTACATCCTCCCCAACATTTGTTTTTGGTGGTGTTCTCAATGGTAGCAATTCTAACAAGAGTGAGGTGGAATCTTAGCATGGTTTTGATTTGCATTTCTTTTATGGCCAGGGATGGTGAATATTTTTTTCATGTGCTTCTTAACACATGAAACATAATTAAAAAAACACCATGTTCAAGAACCACAGAAAATTCAGTCTATTAATAAATGTTCTGGAGTTATTCCTTAGATGTCCAATCCTGGTATTGGTGTTCAAGCAGAAGCTCTGAGGTGGTCTTACCAGGTGACTGGTTTGTGAGTGGTATTTGGACCTTCTGTCCACAAGCTTAGTTGGAGTTGTGAGGTGAGGTAAGACTGCCAGCTCATGCCGGGTTGCCAGAGCTGTTTTCAGCAGGTAGCAGCTGTTTGGTTCTTCAGTTTCAGCTCTGTTTGGTCAGCTCCTCTCCCAGAAAGGTGGGGCAATTCAGTTTTGAATGCTGCCTTCTGTCCCAAAGATCAGCTCTGGGATCTACCTCCTGCCCTGCTTTGGGTGGTTAGTTTGTCACTCTGCTTCCTCTCCTAGCCGTTATACCTCTCCCAATCTCTGCTGAGTGCTGGCAACAACTCTAGGTGGTTGTCTTGTGGGCCCATCTCCACTCTCAGCCTCTGCTGCTTTATGGCACATCACTGAGAGTTGGTGCTGAGAGCTCAATTTCTTGTCACACCCCTGACAGTTCAGCAGGGTATGTTCAGTTATTCTCCAGGGTGTGTTCAGAGTTCCATCCTTACCTCCAATGTTGGTACTAGATTACAGTTTGCTGTTCATGGTTTTCAGTTTTGCTGGGGGTTTTCAGTCTGCCCAGGGACTGTGCTGGATTATTTTCCCAGGGTGGGGTGGGGTGAGGGGTGGGTAGAGGGGAGCCCTGCATGGTGTGATGCTTACCTGTTTCTTTTGAAGTTTCATGCGGGCAGCTTTGTAGCCAGCTGGGAAGCAGAAATGGCGCTGTTGTTTTCAGTACAGCATGGCATAGGTAGGCTTTCCATGGGCTAGGGGTCCAGGATGTCCCAAAGTTTGATTCTGGTTGATGCTCTGTCTTCTGCTTGTTGGGAGAAGAAAGAAAAGAAAAGAAAAAAAAAAGAGAAGTGGCCAGGGCCTTTTTTCCCAGGGCCAGAGGCCAGACATGCCTTGCTGGCTGTGCTGGCTGGGATTTTCGTGGCTGTTAGGTGCAATTAAATTAAGGGTCAGTTTTTGAATTTTATTTTCACCTAATGTGATGGTGGTTATTATTTTGGCTAGGAGCAATCAGAATTATCCAAGTGTAGCTCAAGTGTCTCAAGGAGGTTTCTGAAGTCATGGAGCCTAGAAGATCTGATTCCCTACCTTAGTGCCAATTTTGATCCTCTTCTGTAAGAAGAACCTGTGTAAATGCTACAATGTAGCACAACAATAATAATAATAATAATAAAAGAAATCTATGTCTCCACCCAGCACAATAATAATAATAATAATAAAAGAAATCTATGTCTTTTGTCAATCTCTCTAATAGATTTTAGTAGTTTTTTTCAAGGCATACTTTTATTATTGAAACAGGACTAGTGAGATATATAACTTGCTATTATAATATATACATATGGTTTTTAATGATCCAAGAATGGCACACCTCTAAAAAGTCCAAAACCATGATAACCTATGTAAACTAAAAGTTATGCCTCAAATTCAAGCACATATGTCGTCTTCTCCCTGAAAGCCTTGGGGAGAATATCTATCTTTAAAATGGCATTATCCTTCCAAGTACAGTGGCTCATGCCTGTAATCCCAACTACTCTAAAAGCAGAGGTAGGAGGATCATGGTCAGAAGTCAGCCCAAGCAAAAGTGAGAGACCTTATCTAAAAAACAAACTAAAAGCAAAATGACTGGGGGCAGGGCTAAAGTAGTAGAGCACTTAGCAAGCGTGAGGCCTTGGGTTCAATGTCCAGTAATACAAAAAGCAAAATTAAGAAATGAAAACAAAATTAAAAAGGCATTGTCATCATTACCTCAGAGGTATTCTGCTATTATCTTCTCCTATGCCAAGCCTGTGTCCATTATGTCCTCTCCTTGACTGAAAACATAATAGTACAAGAGCAATCTCACAAAAGCAAGACACAAATAGAAAGCAGAACACGACATCACAATGGCAGGAAGACAAAAACTGCCTTAAAGACCTGTATGAAGTGTGCCAATGACATGGAGAACACAAAGCTCTCATTCAATTCTGCTGAGTGTAAACTGTTACAACTTGTTTGGAAGCCAGTTTTTACTAAAGTTAAAGTATCCTAAGACCCAGAAATTTCAATCCTAAGAATATTTCCAAAATGACAGGGCATGATCTCACAATTATAAGTTATTCTCTGAGATAAAAATAACAAAACAATAAAAGTAGCCATTTTTAAGTAGACTATTAAAAGGAAATAGCAATGCACTTTTTTTATTTCTTCAACATACTCATGACTATGATATAACATTATGATTTGATTCAACTGTAATGGACACGGTTCATGCATCAAATTATGTACATTCAATGTAATTTAGCAATAAAGAATTGTCTACTTAAATGCCTTTCTGCACTTCCTGCTGGCTTTCTGGCAACTGCTCAGTGTGTGATAATTACCTCTTCTGTGCTCACCTACACCTTTATCTTCCTACTTTTTCTTGTCTCAGTTTTCCCATCTATCAGTTGTTTTGAGGAGTTCCCCACACACTGTTTCAATTTCTTTGTAGATTGAAGAAGAATATAAACAAAGACAAAGTAGTTCTTATTTGGGTTGGAATTTTCAAAATAATTTAACAGGTAAGGCTAGATTCAGAGAAAAACTAATAAATGTTATAAGAAAATCTTTATTTCTATTCTACGTAAACAAGAAATGTGCTTTTTGGAAGTAAGAATCAGCATTTGTTATCATTTTGATTGTTGGATATTCTACTTTATTTATATGAAAATATGAACTGTTCCTGAGAGATCTTTTATCATTTAGTCTTGGCTTTAATCTTCATAAAATAAGGTGAATCAATATGCAGAAGATTGGCGCCCAAGAGTCTGGGCTGCCTATAAATAACCTATCTATTTGTCGTTTTTATTTTTAACTTGAAGCTCAAAATGACTCTCATAGCTGGAATACAGAAACAAATAATATTTGCTGTCAGATATTTATTCATTAGTTTGAACTACTTGGGTTGAATGGAAGTTGAACAATTTTACACATATCAGTTCCTCTAATTGTGACAGGAAATCAAATAACATATGCTTTATTGCTGTGGGATAATCCAAGATAATTTTTTTATCAACATATTCACTGCAGAGAACGGATTTCAGTTATAGTACTTATTCTAACTTCTTTTGTGTGTAATGAATCATTTCAAAGTGTCATGACATTTTGCTCTGTCAGATAATTAATCTGTACTTTTCCTAAATATCCATTATAACTTTATAAGTCATTTTATGGCTAATAAAAGATATTATACAACAAAAAGTATGGAATATGTGAAGATACATTCTAATTGTATATGTTGGGCTTATGACAATATGTTATTCAGACTTATTTCAGGTGTCCTATGCGTGTCATGGACTGTGTCTAATATAACAAAATAAAATGAAAAACAAGATCTAGGCAAAGAACAATAGTGAATTAAAAACCCATGTTATGGTGGCTAATTTTAATAATAAACTTGATTGAATTGAGAAAAACCTAGATTAGTAGAGCACACTTCTATGAGTATCTGTGAGGACATTTCCAGAGACAGTTGGCTCTGACCTAATGAGTAGATTAATTTCTTTATGAGCTCATACTAGGATGACATGATTGGAAAGTGTTGGAAAGCAGGAGGTAGAGCCTAGTTGAAGGAAGTAGGTCACTGGGAGCATGCCCATAAGGGCTCTGTCTTGCCCTGTACTGCCTTTCTCTGCTTCCTGTGTAACAGTCTCCACACGTTCCTTGCCATGATGCTCTGCCTCATCACTGGCCCAGAAACCTGAAGCCAAGTGACCATGGAATGACTGAACCCTCTGAAACTGTGAAACAAGATAAATCCTCCCTTCAAGTTGTTTTTTTTTTTGGGGGGGGTTGTTTTTCACAGTGACACAAAAATAATACACATGTAAAAGTTCCTGTAAAAGATCACTAACCCTCACAAAGAACACAGAAGCCCAGAGCAGACAGTGACTAACTTGGGGATCTGAGAAATCACTGAACATAACCTCTGTGCTGGTTCTGCAGAATACGTAGGGTTCTCTGGATCTGTGAAAGGGAACAGATGTTCCAAGGAGATGGCAGACCCAGTTCAGCCCTTTTTCCCCCAAAAGAAGGACATTATCTTGCACTAAAACCACATAGTCCATCCCCCAGGAAATGATTCTTTTCGGTTGAAAATTCAAATGGCACTGGGGCACTCCAGTAATTTTGTGTCTATTCAGAATGAAGTAACTTTCTGAAGGAATTTATCTTCTGCCAGAAAACTGAATTTATTATTAAAGCCATTAAGGTGAGGCGCTTAAGCAGAACAATTGCAAAGTGTATATGTCAGTGATCTTTGAAAGATGCTAAAGGGCTTTGTTCTCTGAGTTTAATAATTTAATTAGAGGCTTCAGAGTTTGACTTTATGGAAGGAAAATTTTCTTCTGTTTGCTCCAAATGTTTTCTTTTGTCCCACACTGATATTTCAAGTCCATTTACATTGAATGCAGTGTGGTCTTATACTGTGTGACTAGTTTATCCAAAGAGTGAGATGAGGATGGAAAGTGTGTAGAAAGGGAAGCTGTTTCCAGTAGTTTCATTAGCTATTTTTTTTTGACAGTTCTGGAGTTTGAACTCAAGGTCTCACACTTGCTAGGAAGGTGCTCTACAACTGAACCAGCCCTTTTCTGCTCTATTTATTTTTCAGATAGGGCCTTTTGGGTTTTGTCTGGGACCAGATTTGGATCATGATCCTCCTACCTATGCCTCCTACACAGCTAGCATCACAGGCACATGCCACCATACTCAGATTATTTATTGAAATGGGGCCTCACTAAGTTTTTGCTTGGCCTGGACTCCAACTATGATCTCCTGAACTCTGCCTTCTGAGTAGCTGGGACTACAGACATGAGCCACCATGGTGATCTCATTAGCTAATTTTCATTTAGTCTGTAGTATATGTTTTTTAAAAAGGAAGAGTTGCAAATATTACTAAGAACAAGTTTTCAGCAATCTGCCATGATTTGTGGGCAGATTAGGTCATTTTGAATCTTCCACATGTTATCATGGCCAAGGACGCTCCACCCACTAGTCTTCATCAATGACTGCAAAGTGTGTTGATATACAAAGCTACATATCATTAGTAAAATAAGGACTGTGATATTTACTCAGATTGATGAAAGATATTCTTTATTGTTCTTAAATGTAAAGCTAGTTTTAAATTATAGAGATCAGAATGCCCTTGGTAAATTTTTAGTGATCAGTTTTACAACATGTTCACAAAGAGAATACCCCTAAATCTAACACTCACACTAGTCTCCCCAGGATCCCCATATTGGAAATGTTTATATCTAGGGGTGTTCAAACAGAACACTCTATAGCATCTACTGCATTACTTTTTCACTGACTGAAACATGAAAAGCTCCTGCCCACATCTCCTGCCTAGTTCAAACACATTTCATACCAGCATGTCCTTCACTCGACCTCACTTACTTTCATTTAATTTCTATCTCTTGAACATATTGAATATTTCCTATCTTAGGGCACTTGTACTTACTGTTTCTACTGCTTAGAATAACCTTTCTTCAGATTTCTCGCTCTCTATCACCTCATCCCAAGGAGCCCCTTTTGGAACCCATATGCCATATGGGATAAAGGGTTCCAGTCAACAGCCCCAGTGAAGGTCTTAGCCAACAGTCTGAGTCAACTGCAAACAAGTAAGCGAGCCTTCAGATTATTTTAAATCCTGTTTTTTGAGCCAATATAAGCTATCTCCACCAACCCTATCCAAAGTGTAGCACAATAAATGTAATCATTTCAAGCCACTAGATTTTGGAGTAATCTTCCATGTAGACATAGTAACTGGAACAGAATTTCAGCACACACATTCCACAGTGTTTACACAGACACACAAATGCACACACTTTCAAAGCCAATATTGTGCCAGGCATGGTGGCACATACCTGTAATGCTAGCACTTGGGAGGCTGAAACAGGAGGATGTCAAGTTGTAGGCCAACCTGGGTTACATAACAAGACTCTGTCTCAGAAAAAAAAAAAAAGAAAAGAAAAGGAAGGGAAGGGGAGGGAAAGAAAAAGCTGGGGATGTACCTCAGTGGTAGAGCACTTGTCTAGCACAGGGACCTGGATTTGATCCCCAGCACTGCAAAAAATAAGTAGGAGGAGGAGGAATTGAAAGAGGACAAGAAACAATGTTGTTTTGTCCTATCAAAATTCATTTACTTATGTATTTTTTTCTTTCTGAAGTTCTTCATTTTTTTCCTGCAGCTTCGTGGTTCTTTTATCATTTTCTTTGCTTTAAAAATTACTCTTTAGTACTGAGAGAATAACTCAAGTGGTAGTATGCCTGCCTAACAAGAACAAAGCCCTGAGTTCAAACCCCAGTACCACCACAAAAATTCCTTTTAGTATTTCTTTACTTTGGGTCTGCTAGTAACAATTTTTAGTTTTTGTTTGAAAGTGTCTTAATGATTTTACTGAGTGTAAAACTATGAATTGAAAATTATTTTCTTTTCGCACTTCGAAGAGACCATTCTATTGTCAGTCTAATTGTTGCTCTATTGAAGATATTATTCCTTTTTTTTTCTCTTTGTAACATTGGCCTCTGTCTTTGTTTTTCAGCAATTTAATGATGCTATGCTTAAGTATCGTTTTCTTTATATACACCTTGCTTGGGGTTGGTAGAGATTGCCCCAATGTGATGTAAAATCTTTCTCAGCCAAATCTCTTCAAATGTAGGTTTCTGCCATATCTTGTCTCTTCCACTCATTCTAGAACTCTAATTAGAAATACACTGAACTGTCCCTCATGTCCTGTATGCCATATGTGCTCTTCCCTGGCTTTCTCTTCTTTTACTTCCCTGAGCTTCAGTCCAATATTACCTCCTGACCTGCCTTCTAGTTCCAGTTCACCAATTCTTGCTTCAGTTATGATTAATCTGCTAATAATCTGTTCATTAAATTCTTGATTGGCTATTTTATTTTGTTCTATAAATTATATTCTTTTTCTTTATATTTTCTACTTCTTTATCAAAATCTTTACCTTTATGTTTAAATTATAAGACATACTAATAGTTTTACCTTATTTTCCAACTTTCATAATTCTGTAGACAGTTGATTCTTCTGTGAATATGTTCTATTGCCCAGGATTTTTTTCCTTGGCTTTCATTCAAAAATTAGCTTTTTATATATATCTAGTTATTTTAGACTGAATACCAAATGCTCTGAAATCTCTGAATGATGTTCTTTCCCACTAGAGAGGATTTGCGACTGCTCTTGGCAGGCAACTAATCTCTAGAGATACCACCCTAATTCATTAAAGCATCAAGCTCACTCCACACTAAGTCTCTGTCATTTTGAAGGGTGGATCTTGCTAGTATACCCTCACTCTTGGAGATCAGCCATTTGGACTTCCAACTAACACTTTGGTTATTTATTAGTGCATCTCCTCCTTAGAAAGCAGCAACCTCTATTTTTGTACCCCAGCAACCAAAGATTTCTAAAATCTCTGCTTAGCCTCTCATCCTTTTCACCAAGATCCTGACTTGTTTCTCAACAGCCACTTTTGAATCAACACATACATCAAGAAGTAAACCAGTGCCAAATACTGAACTCAGTTCTGAGTGTTTTCTTACATATTCTCACTATTTTGTTATCTCTCTAATACTAATGTATTCTAATTTATTCCAACTATAGCTGCTCCCAGTGGGAGAATTGGTCAGAAATAAACTAATCTGCCATTACTGCAAATTGATCTCAGGATGGCTTAAAAGTTAAATAACTGTAAAAGTATTATTCCATTAAGAGAGGCATTATTTCACTATGGATAAGCCAACTCATTACCACTACCATTCCTTTACTCACCTTCATATTATCTTATTATTTCTTCCTAACATTTATCACAAGTTGAGATAATTATGTTGGATTATTTGTGTCTTTATCAAAAAATTTTAAAAAATAATTATGTGTCCCCAAACTAGAATATAAGTTCCATGCAAGAAGAACATGACTCCCTTGGTTATTATTACAACCCAGTGCTCAGCACTGTATCCAAAACACTCAGTGAATATTATTTGAGTGAATGATTGGATGAATAAGTTTATTGATAACCAGCTGGGAGACTCAGAAGATGCTTTCCAGGAAGAGATAAATAAATACAAAACTTTGAAAATCATAATTAACATGCTGTTAGTTGAAGTGAACATTTCACTGTACACATTTATTACTAAGGTAAAGAGTAGGAATACATCTACTGGGTTGACAAAATTTAGAAAAGTCAGATCCTGTTTCAGAGACAGATTGTTAATGTATCAACCATTTAGGAAGTGTTGCCTGACTAGCAGTCGCACTCTTTGCTAACAGAGTAGACCTTTTGTGTACAAATTATGAGAGGTCATGGGATCATTTAAAAACAAGCACCCGACTGAATATGGTGGAAATATTCTGTACACATGTACATAAATAGAAAAGTGAGACCTGTTGAAACTAATCCAGAAATGGGGAGAGAGGAGGATAGAGGAGACTGATGGAAGGGGTGAATTCAGCAATGATAAATTGTAAGAAATTTTGTAAATGTCACAATGTGTCCCCAGTACAACGATAATAAAAATAAAGTATGAAAATAGAAAAAACTCAAGTCCCCTTCAAATTATTTACTTAAATCAGTAAGTAAAATGGCTACCACTATTCCTTTCTTCTGTTTACTCTATAATTAATACTATAATTGCAAGGTAATTTTCTCCTTCTGATATTCTTTTTCACTTTTCTACCTTAGATCTTTAAAAATGATTCTTAGATAGTGCAATTACATATCATCCTTGATTTACAATGCTTTAACAACTTTTGACTTTATAATTGTGCAAATGAAACACACATCCAGTAGAAACTGTACTTCAAATTTTGAATTTTGATATTTTCCCAGATTAGCAATATACAGTACATACTTTCCTAATGTTGGGCCATATTAGGAGGTTTCAGGTCTTAGTCACCCATGCAATCATGATAGTAAACAACTAATTCTCTATAAGGTGCTCTGATGCTAAGCTAAGATGTTGGGTAGGTTATGTATATTAAGTACATCTTTTACTTAGGATATTTTCAATTTTTGATGGATTAGTCAGGATGTAGCCCCATCATTTACAGCATAATCTGTATTCTTATTTATGTTCTTTCCATAAATTCCCCTTATTGTCAGAGCTATTGTGTGCATGTGTGCACATGCATGCTTATGCACACAGATGTATGCAGGGGATAAGGAGAGCAATAAGAAGAATCAAATGCTGGAAAATACTGAAATATATCATTATTAAATTTATCTTAAGTAATCTGTGTGTTCAATCTGCCTGAATCTCTGAACCATGTTCAAGAAGACAAGGACATTTTTAATGGAAGTTTGTTTTTACCTCTCCTAATATTCAGGGAGAAATACTCCCTGCAGCTAACTTGAAACTGTGTGTGTGAAAATTATGAAGAGTCAGTTCTTTGAGCTTGCTTACAAAACTCACATCATAGTGAGCTGGGAAAGCTGGTGAGAAAGCTCTGTAGGTTTGTGCCAGATCAGTGCCTCAACCAACTCTTCACACCAGAGGGGAATGGCCTTTAATTACAATACAACTTCAATAATTCCGGCCAGATACTGTGCTCTAGGCAGCTCTTCCAGAATGGGGATGTTTTACTTACTTTTCCAGGAGAATTAGTTCTGTCCTATAAACTCTAGATGGGTAATAAAAGGGAAGCTTCTAGAGCCAATTCAGTATTAAATACTGCTGGAAGGCTGATGGGGGAGGAAACAGACATAAAGCATCTCATCTTTCTTTCATTCTCTTCTAATCACAGAATTCAGCCACAAAACTACTTAAAGATAAATCTTGAGCTAATGGTTGAACATATATCAGACATCAACATTTTAGAATAGAAGTAAAAAACTGTCACCTATAGTCTAAGTTGACCCACATATTTTTGGGGGGTGGCATCATATTTTTTTAAAATTTGAATGTGATTCCTTTAGATTGAAAGTGTCCTTCACTCTGCTACCTGCCCCACTGCCTAGTATTCTACACCAAACATAAGACTCAATTAGGTTGCATGCTGAGTCTATAGACATTTCAGTTTCCAACCTCAATTTTTGAAGGTATACATTCAGGTTTTTAGAATAAATGAAATTATATTGAAAATGAGATGTGTCAATTAGTTTAAAAATTCTCCAAGGATATTGAAAATGTTCATTTTTATTTAGAAAGAAATACTCAATATTTAATCACTTAGATGTCAGAACAGCCCAAACACACCCCCAAATCATAAAAGGTATACATCATTATAATTTTTATTCTACTTTTCTTTGCCAAAATCTTATTATATTTACTATTATTATATTATTATATAATATTCATATTATTATGAAATAAGAATAACAACCACAAAAGCTCAGTAGCCTAGTAGTTCATGGCAATAAGCATTTGTGTTCAACAGTCTATAGATTGGGTGATTTTGCTGATTTGGGCTGTGCTTAATAGAGCTGAACTTTGTATCTGCTGGCAAGTCAAGTGAGAAGAGACTAGTCTAAGACATTCTTAAGCAAGACAACTCATCTCTACTGATTTAATACATTAGTCAGTAGAAGCAGTGTCCCAAAAGAGAAAAACAAGAGCACAAGTCTTCTTAAGGTCTAGACTCAGAGATGGTACCATCATACACGAAATAATTTAAGTATCCCCAAGGTTACTCCTGATTCAATGGTCAGGGGAATAAACTGCACCCCTTAGTGAAATGTAACATTGCAAAAGATGTGACTAAAAGTGAAGCCATTTAAAAAATCAATCTACCTTATTGGTATTTTTAAAAATTCTTTTTTCAATGTATCTCAGGATCCTTCAAAATAATTATCTTCCTCAACAAATTTCTTGGGAATATTCTGATTTAACAGCATAAACTCTTTATGCTCCCTAGAGTCCAAGAACTCGTATCCTAAGAATATGAGCTTTTCGTGACTTTGAGTATCACAATGTAAACAATAAGAGGATAAGGAAAACAAATTATTTAATGGCAGAACCAGAAATAGATATTAATTCAACATCTACTCTGATCCTTGTTAGACCTTGTTTGGGTTCATTTAAGTTATTAAGGTTAAAGGAAATAATTCATAAGAGAGACTTCTAATAGATATGATAATTCTGTCAACATACTACTCCATCATGCTAAATCCAATGTAATAACAAAAACTTACTCTAATACTAAAGATCGTTGTCTGTTTCAAAATTTTGATACAATTTTCAAATAAAAGTCAATGAGATCCCAGTCACACAGGCTTAAGCCAAATAAATACACAATTTTTAAAACAGAATTTTTATTGTAACTGTTTAAAGAGCTATATGTGTATTAAAAATAATCCATTATATAATTATCATTTAAATTCCCCAACTAATAATATATGAACAAGAAAATGTAAAAGAAATTGGATAGTGATATCCAGTTGCACTATATTATCTTAAATATGGAGGTTAGCTTTTGTAAAAAGGATTTATTTCTTCAGTATCTATTGAACACCACACAATTAATTAAACATGAAAGATACAGACACAGTCTCTTCCCCTGAGGAGTTCACGCAGAACAAGGGTGCGTTCCCCTAGCTAAAGCACAGTGGAAAGCATATAGTAGAAACTGTATCAGTATTCTCTCTATAAAATAGAAATTTCTATCTAATCCATCCTTAGTGAGAATACGTAACTTCAGCAAGGCATTTCAATTTGTCCTAAGCCACTTTTTGTTTGACTAACTTGTTAATCCTTTGACTTTGCTGCCATCTTTAGCAGGAGAACATCACTAGAAGCATGTTTTTGCTGCTGTCTTGTCTAGAGGACTCTTGCTTATACATATGCAGGTTCTCATAATTTACCTCATCCTCCTTATGAATGGTGAACAAAAGATCTATAGGAGCAACAAGGCCTCAATGTTGTACCACTCCAGAGATCCAAGGGAGCCTGAACAAAGGACACTGTTTGAATGTTAGCAAAGACCTCATGATTGTGTGAAGGAACTTCTTACGTGTAGCAATGCTTTGAATTCAATCACTCTCAATTGTCTATTGATGGTTTGTGTTTTGTAGCTCAAGTTCTAACAAGAGTGTAATGTATACTGGGATTGCAATCATTCAGGAGTGTAATCATTCATTTATTTCATTTTGGTATGAAAATAAACTAGTGAATAGACCAAAAGTCAAGAGGAAAATCCATACCACATACAAACTGAGTTTTCTATAGCACCCTTTAATATAATCTCCATTGACATCTTTCAAGTAAACAATTTTCTAAGCATTCAATCTAACCACTCCAGATAGAGAAAACTCCATCTGCCAGTTAAACTTGTGCTCCTCGGAGGTCCAGTCTCAGTCTTACTTTCTTCTCAGTAGATACATCTCACATTGATCTCATTCTCACATTGATCTCAGGTGACAGTTACTATTGCCTAGATGTGGAGATATCCTAAAGTCACATGTACAGGCAAGCTCTCGGCAAAGTTCCACATCCAAATGTCTCCTGTCTTCTGTGCTCAATTCAAGTTTTTCTTGTGCTCCCTCAAACTCTACCTGTCCAAAATTGAGCTTATTGCCTTTTCCTTCAGCATTGTTCTTTTCTTGTATTTCTTCCAGGTTAACACCTTCAACTTCTCAGGCTTAAATCTGAAACTAAGACAAAATCACTTAGGCAAATACTTAAGGGCAATGAGTACATGCCCTGACTGGTTCATAACAGAGTCCTGACATGGTTTAAGTCCTCATTATCAACTTTCTGAAATACAATAGTAATTCCCTACCAGCTCTTCCTGCTTCCAATATGAAAGCATCTAACACAGAAATGCCAAAATTACCCTAAAAAGATATCTGATCCCATGACTCCATGCTGTAAAACATTTCAATGGT
Organism: Castor canadensis; assembly: GCF_047511655.1. NCBI lineage: Eukaryota > Metazoa > Chordata > Mammalia > Rodentia > Castoridae > Castor > Castor canadensis. The sequence continues at coordinate 61,105,707 of NC_133386.1, forward strand.
TTTTCCAATTCCCTCAGGACAAGGTCCAAATCTTTGGTACTCCACCATACACCGCTCAGAATAATCTGGTCTTTAAACCAATGAAGTTTTTAGTCTTTTTTTCTTGAGAATGAAGGGAGTTTTTTCACTGTCCTCTCCAATAATCAGCAAATGGAAGTATATTAAAAGAAAACTAAATGCTTCTAATCTAAATGAGAAAGAATCGGCCCTAAAAAGCCAAGCTGTTACTGGAGATGGCCTCTGAGCAGTCCTGCTTCTCCTTGGGCCCTCATTAACGTTTTGGATTTTTTATAACAGACATATTGAAGGTTAATATGCTGTTGTGAGTAAATTAACTGTGGATGCTCCTCATATTCAGTTCTGAGGAGGACTTGAACCATTCCCAAAAGGGTAATGAGCTCACCATATTTAAGAAGAAGGAACGTTGCTATCATTTTAGTGAAGTTCGCCATTCTGCTTCTAAGTGCCTTCTGATGAGTCAGGTGAGCATCCCAAAGTGAAAAAGGGTGAATGGTGGGCAGATGATATGCTAGTGTTCAGAGAGAGAGATGCTCAGGAATCTGCTCTCCCCCTTGATATATTCAAATCTGTGCATTGTCAGCTAAATGAGGAGAAGAAGAGCTGACTCTGCCCGCTTTATGAAACTGACCCACATCACCTCACTCACCACCACCGTGGGGTGACCTACTTACCAGTCCTTAAAACACATTTCATCAAGATTTGACTGTTGGACTAATATAAAGCTATTTTTAAGCAAAGGTTATAGGAAGTACACACTCCAGACTTTATACAGATCTAATAGAAATAAATTATAGACCTACAATTATCATTGATTTTATATATTTTCATGGTTTTATTAAGCACTTTCATAAATATAAATAAACAACTCATTTCAGTTTATCAACAAATACAATTTGGCCATGGATGTGGGCATTTGAGACAGGTATTTGCTGATAAATAAGCCATTTATTTACTATTAGCCAATGCTTTTAATAGCGTTGAAAACTAAAGGTTTATTACATAGAAATCAAATTACATATGAAATTATTTAAACAAGAACCATATGCATCTGTATGCCCACAAAGAAACCAAGTGTCGATTGTTTGGCAAAGTACTAGCAATAGTTTTACAAGGGGAAATCAAAAGAGGTGAAAGAAATTTCTTCTACTCTCAGAGGAAAATACACTAGCATATAGACAGGCACTGATCTGACATAGGAATAATATCCAAAAATCCACTGAATCATGTCTGGAGTGGTGAGGAGACTAAAATATATTTCTTTTATGTATACTCTTTTACCATTTTGTTTATCAGGGTCAGATAGATACAGGAGTGATATTGTGATTTCTTGGAGTAAGGACTCTACATCTATTATGTATTTTAACTGGAGTAGGAAGCACAGCCATTGCACAAAGCAATCATTCAGACAAACCAGCACAATGCAGAAAAAGCCCAGTTGTCAGTTAATTTGGGTGCAGAACTTTTTTTTTGGTGGGGGGAGGGTGTACCTGAATTAAGGACTGTGTCTAATTACAAGATATACATTATATATATATAATTTTTAAATTATTCAATGTAAAAAAAGATCCTAATGGAAACAACACAAGAAAACTCCCTGTGTAGCAATCTTTAACTCAAACTAGCAAAAACATCATGCTTCTCTTCTTCTCTTTTATGTTTTTTCTTCTACAAAATCAGAGACAGGAGGGTGGAACAGGTTCTATGGGAGGAGGGAGAGTTGGCAACAGTGGGAAGGGGGAGGAGGCAGAGAAAGGAGGATAAATATGGTACAAATAACATATACATATGTATATAAATGCAAAATGATATCTGTTGATACTATTCCAGGAATGGGAAAGGGAGATGAAGGAGAGCCACCCAGGGAGTAAATTCAAGTATGATATATTTGATACATTGAAAGAATATTTGTAAATGTTACACTGTACCCCCACCCAATACAACAATACAGGAAGAAAAATTATATACTGATTAAAAAAAGGATCTCATGGCTCACGCCTGTAATCCTAGCTACTCAGGAGGCAGAGATCAAGAGGCTCGCAGTTCAAAGCCAGCCTGGGCAAATAGTTCACAAGACCCTATCTCAAAAACTTTCACAAAACATACCACTGGTGGTGTGGCTCAAGGAGAAGGCCCTGAGTTCAAGTCCCAGTACCGCAAAAAATAAATAAATAAATAAAATAAAGATCCTAAATGAAATGAAACTAGGACAGTATTTTCTCCGGAATAAGTTTATTATTTTCAATATTTTACCAGAGACTCTCCCACACCCCAGTGTAGACAGAATTCTAAAATGACCCCAAGATTCCCCTTCCCTTTCTATACATACTGTACATAATCTCTTCCTTTTGCATATAGGGAATATGATGGGATGTCAATCCTATAATTGGATTATGTTATATGGCAAAGGAGAAGGAATTTTGCAGATGCAATTAAAGTCCTTAATAAGGTAACTTTAAGTTAATTAAAAGGGAGACTATCCAAGGTGGCCCTGACCTAACCAGGTGAGCCCTTTTAAAACAAAAGGGTCTAGAGAATAGAGACAGGAAAAGTCAGAGATATTTGAAGCAAAAAACACAGGTGGTGTGTTTGTGAGATACATTTGACAGCCTGTAGAGGCCAAAGGCCTCAGTCCTACAACCTCAAGTAACTGAATTCTGCCAACAACCTGAACGAGACTGGGAAAAGATTCCAAGCCTCAAATGAAATTATAGCCCCAATTGTTGATTCATACCTTCCTAAACCACAGAAACTGTGAAATAATGAACAATATATTTTAACCTGTTAAGCTTGCAGAATTTTATTAGACAGCAGTGAGCCAGAAAATTGTTGGTAAAGTTCAATAGCATGTTATTGAATGAAAAAAGATATTATTGGGTATTGAGGGGGTTGGGGGGAGCGGGAGGGGGTGGAGTGGATGGTAAGGGAGGAGGTGGGGGCAGGGGGGAGAAATGACCCAAGCCTTGTATGCACATATGAATAATAAAACAATAAAAAAAGAAATATTAGAAGTCATGTAGTCCAACTTCCATTCAATTAGTTATGTAAATGCTTTCCTGATTGAAGAAAATAATTAATCTTTCCTGGTTTCTTTGACTACAGGATTTAGATCTCATCAAAGGGCTGAATGTCACTTCAAGGAACTGGTCTGAAATGTATTCACTTCCATAGACATAGTAGCACGGGTCACTCTCTTGCTTAACACGTGTTTGGAATCAACATGGGCAGAGAGTAACAGTAAGGCACAAAATGGCCCACTTTGCAATGCACAGAAGAACACAGTACTTATTTCTAGTTAGCCAATCCAAAAACAGTTTTGAGATTTAGTATCAAACTTAACTCATTAAGATGTAACCACTGACAAGAATCTGAACATTGGGTGCATTCTAGATTATCAATTCTGAATAAAAGGGAATTCATAAATTTATGGTAGAACTGAGAGAATATTTAGGGGAAGATTCTATCTTTACTTCAAATTTTTTGTGTCATCTTAGAGAAGGCCTGAATCTCATATATACTTTGTGAGTGGATGTAGTACAATTGTTCTAAGATTACTTCAGTACATATACATTACTTAAAGCAGCACTGTACCTGGATACCTAATGCCAACCAGCACAGTTGATTTCTTTGGTCTATTCCTTGGAAATACAGTTGTCATTTTGTTTTGTCTGAATAAAAATGTATCGACAATAAAAAATAATTCATAGAAATAACACATTAGATTCTTTGGCAGCTACCCAAGATAATATCCCAGGTCATACCAGGAAGAAAAAAAAAAGAGAGGCAAGGTAACAAAATGGATGAAAACAGAGGAGAAGAAAAGTAGGACTTAGAAATGCACAGGGCAAAGCCTGTCAACTACTCCAAACTCATCTCCTTTCATAGAAGGAAGTCCAGGGATGAATGTTTTCAAGAGTCCCACGTGTAGCAGCAGCAAATCTCTACAAGCCAAGAAAGCTATGACCTGGCTTAAACCTACCTGGAAGATGAACTCTGAAAGTCCCTACAGAAAGTACGAGATGTAGAGAGTCTTTAAAGCCTTTTGGATTTCATTTACAAGAATCCAACAACATTAAAGATCTTACTCTCTGGGAGGTGTCTTGAAACGATGTCACTAGGATCCTACAAAGCAGAGTCAAGACTGCATAAGATATTAGCTCCTAATAAGTGATTTTTAAAAATCATACTTATGACAGGATAATCCAATAAGAGATCTACAATATCAGTTAGAAAGTAACAATTCAACTCTCTGCCCCTTTTTAACATTAGTAAGCACATCTTTAAGAGCATTAAAACAAATTTTCAGGTTGACCATGAATGCAGAGAGCCTATACAGTAACTATGATGGCCATTAATGATGTTTAATACCCACAAGCTTGCGGATCTCACGGTGTATGGACCAAAAGCAAACTACCTGAGGACTTCACAGGCATCAATTTCAAATGATCTGGTAACTAAAAAAGAAACAAATGCGTTCTCTTAACAAATTTTTCAATACAGAGTCCATGGAAGATATGATTAATACAGTCTACATCTGTAGGGTTCTTGAGATAAAGGATAAGGCAAAGGGGGAACTTAAGGCACAGACACTAAATGTTACAAAGGACTAAGACAAAATTTTGAACCTTAAAGTACCAATCAAAAACAAAATTCAATGGAGGGAAAGCTGTTATTTCCCTCAGATTTTAACCCAGCTCTCCATAGCAGATAAAAGTAAGTGCTATATTGAGAATGTCTTTTGTGAAAGAAGGTGCCAAACCTCCAATTACATCTCAGAAAAAAAAAAACTCAATAGTTACTCATCACAGAAAATGACACATATTTTGAGATCAAGAGTCAGCCACCTGCCTGGTGCATACAGCAAAAGAAAGATTAAAAATCTATCCTGTGCTCTGTGATAATATGTGTGATAAGAAAAATGATAGAGAAGATTAATGAATAGCATAGCTGCATGCTCATAGTAAGAATTAATGGCCTTCAGAATACTTTTCTGACTCTAATAAGTGTCCAAAAAACCCCCTTTGAATTCTACAAAGTCTCATATTGAATTTTGGGGTCAAAAGGCAGAAAAGCCAATTATGAAATAATTTTTCAAGCCATTTTTAATTTTACAAAGAAAGAAATCATATGTACATGCATATACATATATGTATAGATACATGTATAGTTTCTGTAAAATTCTTTCCATACCGCTCCCTTTAAGTCTTCAGATTAAAATTTTAAACCTTAAGAATTAAAAGAAAAGCATCTGAATTGAGCTGTGTATATGTATAGAGAAATATATATATATTTTCTAGTTGCAGCAGCTTTGTCCAAACACTAACTTATGCAGAAAATCACAATCTGTCAGGTGTGGCACTGAGTAGGTTTCAGTTATTAGTTTTGGTTCAATGCTTGTAGCCTTAGGAACAAAGGCATTATATTCTATGCACATTTAAAAAGCAATTTCATAAATACCAAGTTTCCCATAAATGTTGCTATAATTATTTTAAATCACTTAATAATATTCCAGGAAAAAAGTGATTTAACTGTACTGCACCCAAGTCCATTTAACAAAAAACAGCATGACCTAAAGCTAGGTGATATTTTTCTTTTTGCTTTTGTTTTTTATCAAGATGCCTGTCATGGTTTAATTATTATTATAGTTTTCAAGAAGCCATGTTTAGGCAGGCATAGAAAAAGATTCAATTGATTTAAAGAATACTGACTAATGTGGAAGATTGACAGCCTAGGGAGATAAACGAAAGTTGTCTTTTGTGTGCCAAAAATCTCCAACCTGAATCATATTTATCAACATGGGAGAACCAAAGAAGGTTATTTTGCATTCAAATCAGTTACCATTTCTTTGTTAGCCTGTATATTGCTTCCTTCAGCAATCCCATTTTCACAAGTGAAAATAATGAGAAAATGTCATCTATGCAAATATGAAAAGAAGCCTAAAGTAATGATCTCCTAAAGGCTTTTTTCATAAAAGCATCAAAACTTCTGAATAAGAGAACATATATTCACACTCAAAACAATCAAGTGTTTTGTTGGTTTGTATTTTGTTGTTTATGAAGCATCTTTATTACTGGGCTTATAGTGACAGTGAATGAAATGTACTAGAATAGCATTTTTATGCTATGCTTCAGGTTTTCAGCACAACTGCTCTCTGTACTATACTTTCCGCATCATATTCATATTCATAGGTTGTGGCCATGCCACTTGAGTTTGTACTGTTCAGGAGGCCAAAGAACAAACTGCACCAGCCCTACCCTAAGCATACCAGGTCACGGTATACAAGGTAAACAAAACTACATTCCTCATTGGTAGGTAAAAAACAACCGAATGCCATTCTCAAAAACAGCCTTTCATCTTTGTTATATATTTGACAATTTTCATAATAGGATAGCAGAGAAAAAGGCCAGATACATTTGGTTCAACTTAATAGCATTCTCCAATTCTACACCTTTAAATTTCTAAAAATAGATTCCAAAGCTTTCTATACCTTGATCTCTAAGACCTAGCCACTTCTACCTACTCAACCAATGTCCCAGACCCTAAACCAACAATGACAAATATGTGGCATGCAAGCTTCCACATGCAACCTGTGTAAAACAAAGCCAGGAAGTCAAATGGATAGGGCCTCCTGTGTCTTCAGGGAAACTTCCCTCCAATTGACATATCTCACCCCAAAGTTTCCTATGGTCACACTGTCCCTAGTCATTCACAGAGAGGCCAACAAGGATTTTGTCTAGGACCAATATGGGAACTTCAACCTCCTTCTCTCCTTGCTTGAGTTCCCTCACAGAATCATCTACATTTTTTTGTTTGCCTGACCCTCAGTGTTTTCTTTTTATCTCACTACTTGCATTTTGTCTAGACCCTACAGCATCATCCTGCAGGATTTTTGCAGTTCTGTCCTCCTTTTGATAATCCTATCTAAACTCTACACCAGTTTCAAGATCAATCTTGTTAATCTTTTCAAAGAACAGCTTTTTGTTTCATTGATTCTTTGTATAGTGTGTTTGGTGTCAATTTCATTGATCTTAGCCCTGATCTTTATTATTTCTCTCTGTCTACTGGTTTTGGATTTGGCTTGTTCTTTTTCTAGGAGCTTAAGCTGCATCATCAGATTATTTGTTTAAGAGGTCTCTGTTTTTTTAATTTAGGCACTTATAGCTATAAACTTTCCTCTTACCATGGCCCTTTCTGTGTCCCACAGATTCTGCTAGGTTGTATTTTCATTTTTCTTGGATTATAGGAACTTTTTTATTTCTTCCCTTATTACTTTGGTCACCCTTTGGTTTTTTAGCAGAATGTTGTTCAGTCTTCATGTGTTCAAATATTTTCTGGAGTTTCTTTTGTTGTTGACGTCTAGTTTTATTTCATTGTGATCTGATATGATGCAGGAGGTTATTTTGATTTTCTTTGTGTCCTAATATATGATCTGTTTTGGAGAAGGTTCCATGAGCTGCAGAAAAGAATGTGTATTGCCTAGCTGTTGGGTGAAATACTCTGTAGATATTAACCATATCTGTTTGGTCTAATGTGTGGAATATCTCTGAAGTTTCTTTGTTGATCTTTTGTCTATTGGTGACCATCTATAGATGTTGATCATCTGTAGATGATCTTTTGTCATCTATTGGTGACAGTGGGGTATTCTGGTCTCCGACTATCACTGTGTTAGCATCTATCTGTACTCTTAGGGCCATTAGAGTTTTTTAAAATGTAGATGAGTGCCCTGCGTTTGGTGCATATATGTTAAAGATTAATACATCCTCTTGATGAATTGTTCCTTTCATTAATACAAAGTGAGCTTCATTGTCTCTTCTGATTGATTTTAGTCTGAAGTCTACTTTGTCAGATATGAATATAGCTACTCCTACTTGTTTTAGGGGCCCATTTGCTTAGAAAAAATTTCTCTGCCCTTTGACTCTAAGCCAGTGTTTGCTTTTTTCAGTTAGATGAATCTCTTGTAAGGAACATATGGTTGGGCCTTGTTTCTTAATACAATTTGTTATTCTTTGTCTCTTGATTGGGGCATTGAGGCCATTTACATTCAATGTTAATATTTAGAGGTGCCAGTTGTTTCCAGTCATTTTTGTTTCCCTGTTGTTTAGTTTTACCTAGTCCTTGTTTACTGGCCTGCTTACTCAAAAGGGTTTATTCTTTCTTAAGTCTACCTGTCTCACTCTACTTTCTTCTTCTATATGCAAAAGTCTTTTAAGTATCTTCTGCAGTGCTGGCTTTGTGGTTGCAAATTCCTTAGCAACTACAACAAGGTTGTGGAAAGTTTTAGTTTCTTCTTCAGTTAGGAAGTATAGTTTTGCTGGATAGAATAGTCTAGGTTGACAGTTGCTTTCTTTCATGGCTTGATTTATGTCTTTCCATGACTTTCTTGCAGTTAAAGTTTGAGTTGAGAAATCTGCTGTTATTCTAATGGGTTTGCCTTTATATGTGACCTGTCTTTTCTCTTTTGCAGATTTCAGAATTCTTTCCTTGTTCTGTGTGCTGAGTGTTTTGATTATGATGTGTGTGGGGGTGTTTCTCTTTTGGTCCTGATGGTTTGGTGTTCTGTAAGCCTCCTGCACCTGGGTGACTCTCTCTTTCTCTCGAGGTTAGGGAGTTCTCTGCTATTATTCTATTGAATAGTTGTCAATGCTTTTAGTTTGTATCTCCTCTCCTTCTTCTACACCCATGATTCATAAGTTTGGTCTTTTCATGGTGTCCCAGATATCTTGCATGTTCCATTCATATTTTCTTAGCATTCTTTCATGATCTTTTACTGTTTGATCTAATTCCTCTACTTTGTCTTCTGTTCCTGATACTTAGTTTTCAATTTACTCCATTACTTTTGCCAAGCTTTCAATTGAGATATTTATTTGTGATGTTGAGTTGTTTATTTTGGATTGATTTTTTTCAGGGTTTCCATATTATCTTTATTGATTTCCTTTTTCATATCTTTGGTAGTCTTCTTAATTTCATTCATCCATTTGCATTTTCTTTGAGCTCATTTAATTGTTTATTCATGTCCTTTTTGAGGTCAAACATTAACTTTTGTGTTTCTTCTTCAAGGTCATTAATCACTTTTATTACTGTTTTTTGGAATTCATTATTTGATAGATTTTCCTCTATGCAGGTATTTAGGTCCTTAGTGATGGAATTGGCTTTTGATGGAGAGAGAGTGTCTTGCTGTTTCATTCTGCATTGAGATTTACACATCTGGAATTGTTTTTGGCTAGGGTTTTAATCCCTTGTGCCCCTGTAGTTGGGATTTTTAGTTTTTTCTTCTGGAGCTCCCGCAGTGTTCCTCAGAGAGGGGTATGTTGGATATGTTGAAACTTGTAGGGTTCTTGCTATATTGTAGATTACCTCTTTTCTTCCCTTCTTCCCTCAGTGAGGGAGCTTGTGTTCCCACTCTTTGATTGGGGCACATTGGCTCTCCTACAGTCACAGTGGGGAGTGCTGGTTCTCTGTCCACTGTGGGGTGCAGGCCCCCTAGTACCAGCAGAATAGCAGATTGCCACTCAGTGGAGGAGCGGGAATTCCAAGTCTTGGACAAGAGAGATGTGACTCTTCTGCAGGGAGGTTCAGTTTTCAGCACTGGGCTTCTGTATACCTTGGGGAAACAGGGCTTCTGGTGCCACCCGCAGAGTAGCAGGTTATAGCTTTCCTCCCTCAGTGGGAATCTGGCACTCTTGCTCTTTGATAGGGGCAATGGCTCTCCTTCTGTCAGGGACTGTGAGGAGTGCTGGGCCTCCATGCTCTGTGGGGAGGGAAGCCTCCTTGCGGGATAGCAAGGCCTGGAGCCTGGAGTTCACTTGGGTGAATGGTGGCAGGCTCCTAGCACTGTGTAGTAATTGAGGGGACCCACGGGGCAGCAAGTCCAGCAGGCTTGAATCATCTGGTGCCCACAAGGCAGTGGAGCCCCAAGGGTCTACTTGCATTGGGGCATGGGCTTCCAGGAGCCATGGCAACTGCTGCACGTGGAGGAGAACAAAGCCTGCAGGCAGCAGGAGTTCCAGGCCTGATTTCTTCCACAGGCCTCAGGGAGCACAGTTCTGTGTCTCTGCTGCTCACACAGGAGAGCAAATCTTGTGGGCAGCAGAAATTCTGGGGCCCAATTTCCCACACAGGCTTCAGGGAGCTCAGTCTCTTGGCTGTGCTGCTGGTTCAGGAGAATAAAGCCTGTGGGCAGAGGAGTTCTGGGGCCTGGTTTCCCACACAGGCTTCAGGGAATTCAGTTCAGTGGCACTGCTGCCAGGGGAACCAAGCCTGCTGGCTTGTGCCTTCTATTACCCATGGAGCAGCAGGAGCCATGGGACCTGCTTAAACAGGTATGCAGGTTTCCCTGGCATTTCAGGGTGAAGGTAGCAGGTATTGAGGGGAGCATGGAGCTCCAAGTTCCTGTGTGTGCCTGGGAGGGGGACTTACCACCAAGTAATGGAGTCTGGAGCTGCGTGGCGACTTCGAGGCTGGAGGATTCAGAGTGTTGAGCTGTGAATTGTTCTTCCCTTTCTTTCTGGAGTTACTTGTTTCTTTATTTGTGGATTCAGAGAGGGCTTTGCTTCTCGTGGGCTATGGGACCTGTGGGTACCTTTTGGGGTCATCTGAGCTTCCTTTTTTAGAGTAGTTGTTCACCATTGGGCTACAGGAATGTCAACAATCTGCCATCTTGACCCCTCCCTGATAATAGTCTTTAGTTCCACAAAGGCTCCATACAGAAGAAAAGGGTACCACAAAGACTATTGATTAAACATGCAATTAACAATCATTAAACTCTTAACATGAACCAAGAATCTACCATGTTGGCCAATCAAAAGAAAAAAAAAAAGAAGAATGTCCTCCTCACATGCTTCTGATGACCCCCAAGGAAATAAAATACTAAAATTTGTTTTTAGGGATGGAAGCATGTCTCAAGTGGTAGAGCACCTGCCTAACAAGTGCAAAACCCTCAGAACAAACTCCAGGACCACCAAGAAAAAGAAATTCATTTTTTAGTTAAAGTATGAGTTTCAATCTGTAACTTTCAAAATTTTGCTACTTTTACTTTTATTTAAGTGCTACATTCACATAATTATATCATGTAATAGTATTTTAGCCTTCTAATAAAAATTAGCAACATTGCAGTTCCACATATTACCTCCTTAAAATTTCTAATAGACAAACTTTTTAACTTTCTTTGTTGATTATTTGTAATCTAAGAAGATTTTGTTTATTATAGTAAGCAAATTCTTTCATGATGTTCATTGCATGGCAGACTCATTTTAATTGTATCATTATATTAACTCTGAGTCTTATAACCACAGTAATTCCTGTTTTCTAGATAGTAAACTGATGCAGAAAAAGATCAAGTAACTACCCAAGGCCACACAGCCAGTGTAACCCAAGTGTGTCTGGGTCAGAGCTCTGCTTATAGCCAAAATTTCTCGGGGTTGGAGATTTAGCTCAGTGGAAGAGCGCTTGCCTGGCAAGTGTAAGGCCCTGAGTTCGGTCCCCAGCACCGGAAAAAAAAGGAAAAAAAAAAAAAATTTCTCTGTAAGAAATTGTCTTGGGCTGCTATTAATTTTTCAATTTTGACATTAGCTATCAATTTTCTGTGGTTAAAACAATCTTATACCACACAAAAGACAAAGACATGCATACCCTTTCCCAATATGATTTTTTTCTTAACTCACTATTCAGTTTTCATTTTTGTAAAAGCACTTTGGTTACTTTTTTTTTTTTGCATAGCTTTTTGCTCTAAAGACTTTATTTTCAAGAAAATCCTGAATCTTAGACCTCACACCTTTTATTTATGATGTTTCTACTCATCTGAAGTATTCCTTATCTCTGTAGTCTTAATAGGTTTAGATCAGTCCTATTTCTCAACCTAAACAATTTAAAGATTTACTAACTGTACATGAAGAGGTTAACCACCCAGGATCACAAAAATCATAATTGGCCCTTATTAAACTCATAAAGAATATAGATTAAAATGAAAGACTCTCTCTCTCTCTTTCTCTCTCTTTCTCTCTCTCTCTCTCATGCACACACACACACACACACACACACATACACACACAACACAGTAAAATAAAATAAGCCACCCATTTACCCACACTGAAGGTTCAAATCACAGTATACCTACAAATTGGCATAAGGAAGAAGGAGGAGGACAAGGAGGGGGAGAAAAAGGAGGAGGAGGAAGATTTCTGAATAGCCTAAGCTTGCATTCTGTATCCTTGTACATAACTGAGCTGTGAACAGACAGAGTTCAAAGGGTGAATTTAGCAAATTTATTAAAAAGAAATATCAGATTTTATTCTATTAATTTTCAGCTATTAAACAAAATAAAGATTAATCATTGAATCTGATTCCCACAATGCTATCTAACCCCAAACTTTAAAGGTGTTAATAGATTTTATAAGTTTCAGCAGACACAGGTCTATGCTGGTCCTGTGTCAAACCTGACAAGAACAGGTTAGACTGGTACACCTAATGAAGACACAATTCCAAGTTCAGATCCAGTGGCTCAATAAGACTTTGGTCATCTTATTGCACTGTCCCACTGCACTGCCAGGTTCAGTTTTTGTATTCATTTGTTTTTATTATTGTTGTACTGGAGGACATCGTGACATTTACCAAAGCTCTTACAATATATAGTAGTTGAATTCACCTCCTCCATCATTCTTTTCACCCCTGCCCCCATTCCTGGAATAGTTTCAGCATGTCTAATTTTTCCATTTTCATACATGAGTTCATATTTCCACCACATTCACCCTCCTCCATCCTTTCCTTATAACTTCCCCCCTCCCACTGATGCTAAACCCCAGACAGAACCTGTTTTACTTTCATGTTGTCCATTTTTGAAAAAAGACATTTTTGTTTAAGATGCTATACAGACATTTCCATGTATATATGTATTATAACCCAAAATGGTTCATCCCTCTATTTTTCTCTTTTCTACTTAGTTCACTTCTTATGGTGATTTCAACAGGTTTAAAAATTCTATATTAACTTTTGTATAGAAAGTACATCAACCACATTCACCTTCTTCATTCTTTTAATGTCCCTTTCCCATTAGTGACCTCCCCTCAGCAAAACCTGTTTTTCATAACATTCCTTGTATTTGTACTAGGTCTATATTCCACATATGAGAGAAAACATGTGGCCTTTCGCTTTCTGAACATGAATAACTTCACTTAAGATGATGTTCTCCAGGTCTATCCATTTACCTGCAAATGACAAAATTTCATTCTTTAGGCTGAATCAAATTCCACTATGTATAAATACCACATTTTCTTAATCCATTCATCAGTAGTAGGGTATCTTGGCTGTTTCCATAACTTAGCTATTATAAATAGTACTGCAACAAACATGGGTGTGCAGGTGCCTTTATTGTAACCTGACTTAAATTCCTTCAGGTATATCCCTAGAAGAGGTACTGCTGTATCGGGTAGCAGTTCTATTTTTAGGTTTTTGAGGAACCCCCATACCATTTTCCATAGTGGCTGTAGTAATTTTCATTTCTACCAACAGTGTATAAGGGTTCCTTTTTCCTTTCAACCTCACAAACATTTGTTGTTGTCTGTGGTTTTAGCCATTCTAACAGAAGTGAGACAGACTCTTAATGTGGTTTTGATTTCCATTACCTTTATGGCCAGCGATGTTGAGCATTTCTTCATGTGTTTTTTGGCCATTTGGACTTCTTCTTTTGAAAAAGTTCTATTCAGTTCATTTGCCAATTTCTTCATTGGGTCATTGATCTTTTGGGGGCTTAGTTTTTTGAGCTCCCTGTGTATTCTGGTTATTAATCCTTTGTCAGATGTATAACTGGCAAAGATTTTTCTCACATCCTATGGCTGCCTCTTCAATCTGGTGACCATTTCTTTTGTTGTGCAGAGACTGTTTAGTTTCATATAGTCCCATTTGTCAATCCTTTCTCTTAGTTGCTGAGCCATTTGGGTTCTATTAGGAAGTCATTGTCTATGCCCATTAGTTCCATTATATTCTCTGCTCTTTCTTGTACTAGCTTCAGGTCTTATATTAAGGCCCTTAATCCACTTTGAGTTGATACTTGTACAGGGTGAAAGACATGGATCTAGTTTTAATTTTTTGCATGCAGATATCCAGTTTTCCCAGCAACATTTCTTTTCTCCACTGAGTGTTTTGGACACCTTTGTCAAAAATCAGGTGGGGATAGCTGCATAAATTCATATCTGGGTCTTACATTCTGTTCCACTGGTCTTTATATCTGTTTTTGTGCCAGTACCATGCCGTTTTTTATTGCTATGGCTCTGTAGTATAGTTTGAAGTTGGGTATTATGATGCTTCCAGCTCTTTTTGCTCAGCATTGACTTGGCTATTGGCAGTCTTGTATGCTTCCAAATGAGCTGTAGGGTTGATTTTTCAATCTCTGTGATGAATGTCATAGAAATTTTGATGGAGACTGCATTGAACATGTAGATTGCTTTTGGCAATATAGCCATTTTTCACAATATTAATTCTACCACGAGCAGGAGAGATCTTTCCATCTTCTGTAGTCTTCGATTTCTTTCTTCAATTGTTTATCATTTTCATTGTAGAGGTCTTTCACTACCTTTAAGTTTATTCCTAGGTTTTTTTTTATGTTTTGAGACTAATATAAATGGAATTGTTTTCCTATATTGTTTTTCAGTCTGTAGAAAAGCTACTGATTTTTGTAAATTGATTTTACATCCTGCTACTTCACTGAAGATGCCTATGATATCTAGGCATTCTTTGGTGGAGTTTTCCTGGTCTTTTAGGTATAAGATCATGTCATCTGTAAGTAGGGATAATTTGACTGCTTCCTTTTCTATTTGAATTCTTTTTATTTCTTTTATCCTGTCTTATTGATCCAGATAGGAACTCCAAGACTATGTTACCTAAGATTGGAGAGAGGGTACATCCTTGTCTCATTTCTGACTTTAGAAGAAATGGTTTCAGTTTTCCCCCATTTAGTATGCTGTGTTGGTTGTAAGCTTGCCCATATATACCCTTGATTATGTAGAGGTATATTTCTCTATTCCTAGTGTCACCAGGGTTTTTATCATGAAAGGATGTTGAATTTTATTGAAGGTTTGTTCCTGCATCTATTGGGATGATGTGGTTTTTGTATTTGCTTCTATTAATATGCTGTATTATGTTTAATAATTTGCATATGTTGAATAATTGCATCTCAGGAAAGAAATCAACTTGATCATGGTGTATGATCTTTGTGATATATTGTTGAATTTGATTTGACAATATTTTATTGAGGATTTTTGCATCTAAATTCATTAAAGTGATTGACCGCAGGTGGAGTGGCTCAAGCAGCAGAGTGCCTGCCTAGCAAGCATGAAGCTCTGAGTTAAAACCCCAGTACCACTAAAAAAAAGAAAGAAAGAAACATTTTAAAGGAAGTGGGGATAAAGGAGAATGATAGAGGGGGTGAATTCAACTGATATATTGTAAGAACTGTGGTAAATGTTACAATGTACCCCCAGTACAATGAGAGAGAGAGAGAGAGAGAGAGAGAGAGAGAGAGATGGAACTATTCTGGTGTTTTGATGTGTCTGTCCTTTTCTGGTTTGGGGATGAGTGTAATACAGGCTTCATAGAATGATTCTGGCAGCGCTCCTTCCCTTTGTATTTCATGGAAAAGTTTGAGGAGTGTTAGTATTAATTATTTAAAGGTCTGGTAGAATTCAGCAGAGAATCTGTTAGATCCTGAGCCTTTCTTTTTGGGAACACTCTTTACTGTTGTTTCAATTTCATTGTTTATTATAGACCTCTTTAGGTCAGTTTTCTTTGTAGACCTAGAATCTGGAATATACTTTTCAAGTGGCATTGTTTTTACCTGCCTTTTCCTGCATGGCAGTGGGTGGGATTCTGCAAAGCCCTATAATCCTATGTTGCAGAATTTCAGGTCCCAATACATCCACACCTAAACACAGGTCAAGTGACCATCCTAAGAATTTGGTGAGATTTCTCTAAAGATTTAGATTTTTTTTAAAAAAAAGTAATTATAGGTAGCTTACAAACAACTCATTTAAAATGTAGAAAAGAGAAATAATAAATGGGAAACATATAAGTGCAATTTCTGCTCTGACCATGCTGGAGTAAGAGTCCAGGAGCACCATCTTATAATAAACTTCTAGGAAATGGGATAAAGCATCTAAAACAATTGTTATCAGACTTTAGACAGTAAGTAGTACAGTCTATGAGAAACCCAATTTATGTACTTATAAAAAAATCAATGACAAAATAAATTTATAGAGAAATTTACTAGAAAGGCTGTCAATATCAAATGTATCAGATATAATATACTTAAAAATAAGGATTATTACCAGGGGAAAGAGGAATCTGAGGCCTGTGATCCCAGCACTTGGGAAGCTGATTCAGGAGGATTGTGAGTTCAAGTACACACTACATAGTGGGACTTTGTCTCAAAAAATAAAAGTGTTAACTAGAGCTATAACATAGTAGTTCAGCACTTGCCTAGCACACAAAAGGCCCTGATCCCCCAAACTGAGAGAAAACAAAAGGAATATTAATAATGATGAAAAGACCAATTAAATAGGAATATACCAATCTTAAATAACAGTAAACTTAATAATAAAGCTTCAAATACATGTGGTAAAACCTAAAATTAATCAAAGTTTTCAAACTCCACAATTATAGATTGCAACATTCCTCTATGAGGAATTTTTACAAGTAGAAAGAAAATTAGTAAGGATGTAGAAGACATAAATAACAATATCAACCATTTTGATCTAATTGTTATTTGTAAAAAACAATTGCCACTAAAAAACAAAATCAGCAAAGAAACACCATTTTCAAATTCACATTAAACATTCACAAAGGTGGGCCATATATACTGGGGCACAAAACAAATTTTAATGATTTTAAAAGAATTAAAGTTATTTAAAATATATCTTCTGACCACAATGCAATTGAATTTAAGAATTAAAAGCCCATCACTAATTTCATACTCAGTCATGAAAAATGAGTATTTCTAAATCAGAAATGAGGCAAAAATGTCCACTCATCTCACTTGATTCAATATTATTATCAAGAACATTTTGTGTTATATGACAAACATATGAAATTATTAAGAAAACTTTAATAAAATGTAACCATGATCTATATGTAAACAGCTAAAATTTGATGAGAGAAATTAAAGGTGACCTAAAAACTATATATGTACATACCATATTTACTGATAGGAAGTTCATTATTGTTAAGATGTCAATTTGCTCTAAATTGAACTATAGATTCACTGCAATCACATTCAAAATCCTAGATGTATTTTTGTAGAAATTATCAAGTTAATTCTAAAAATGTATATAGATATGCAAAAGACCAAAAAAGTATATTTTCAAGACAGAAGACACATGTACATAAATGGAAAAATGAGACCTGTTGAAACTATTCCTGGTACAGAAGTGAGGGGTTATAAAGGAGAATGATGGAGGGTTGAATTCAAGTATGATATATTTGATATATTGTAGAACTTTGTAAATGCCACAATATACCTCCTACCCAACACAACAATAGTGCATTGCATAAATACATATATATATATGCAAACATGATCTATAATTCCATTCTATGCTAAATTTGTACCTGAATAATAAATGA
Source organism: Castor canadensis (assembly GCF_047511655.1). Classification (NCBI taxonomy): domain Eukaryota; kingdom Metazoa; phylum Chordata; class Mammalia; order Rodentia; family Castoridae; genus Castor; species Castor canadensis. Next base: position 61,123,332 of record NC_133386.1, read on the forward strand.
CTCAATTCATCAGTAAAATATAGCAATTTTGTAGTTCACTTATTTAAAATTACAATGGCTACAAAATATGCAAAGCAAAAATTGACAGATAAGAATATGGAAACAAATTCACATTCATGGTAGAAAATTTTAACTGATACCTGAAATTGAGGAAAGAAACATATATATATATATATATATATATATATATATATATATATATGTACTTATGTGTGTATAGATGATTTCATCAATGTGACAACAAACATATGAACATATATATAACCAACTTCCACAAAATATATATTCTTTTTCAAACACCTAGGGAACATCTACAATTTACAAAATTTACCATATTCTGGGGATATGTAGACACATAAGATACACTTGTTAGCACTTAAAATAAATAGGGAACCCAGCAATATGTAAAACAATATTTCACTGCTAAGGATTCATCCTGAAAATGAAAGGCTGACTCAGTAGTCAAAACTCAATGTAATTTATCATATTTACAAACAAAGAAGGTTAATTCTCTGATCTTCTTGATTGATACAGAAAAGGCATTTTACAAAGCTTGCCCATTTATGATTTCTTAACAAATTAGTGATAGAAGGGAATTTCCTTATCTTGACAGAGAGTACCTGCAAAAAATGTATAGCTACCACTACTGTTAATAGTGAAACATTGAATGCTTTCCCCTCAGACTGGAAAAAAGTCTTGAATGATATTTTCATAAGGAGAGCATAGAGGGTAAGTTTCCCAAGTTCTTATTCACATTCAAATATCCTTATTTGGTTCTTGTACTTCCCTGTATGATTTGTTGAAATATATTTCAACAATTTTAGGAAGAATATTCATCTCCATATATCAACTAAAGGAAACTTCTCATCCTTTCTGGGTCCCATCTTTAACCCTTTTCTCACTTTTTTATCTAGGAAATATCTCTTCACCCAATGATTGTACATCTTTGCAATTCTTTGCTAGCCAAAATATTCTATGGTATGTCATAGTTAATTTTGAAGGTTTTTTCTTCTCTTCAGGTCAGTTAAGATCTCTAGAAGAGAGAAACTTCACTGTCCTTTTCTACAGTACCCAACAGGGCACCTTATTTGAAGTTCATGATCTATTAATATTTCTTAAATAGAATAGGATTTAGCTACTAAATATCAGAGAACCTTTAACCTTATCTGTCATCTAAAAGCTCTGAATCTTGCTCATTTCATTCATTAGAGCACTTCTTGCTGCTGAATGTGCCTGCTTCTGACATAGTTGTTAAGATTCAAATGAAGCATTAATTAACTGCCACTCAATTCCTTTTTATAAGCATCTGGTGCTTTGCTGGCTGCACATAACCAAAGAACTATAGCACTTAAGTAAGGGAAATAAGATACTTTTCTAAGGAGAAAATAAAATTAGCAGTATCTCTTCTTTTTCCAACTGAAATTCAAAAACTTCTCTTTGTTCTACCACTAAGGGAAGTTACTAACCTAATACTTCATAAAAATGTCCACTACCAAAAGCCAAAACTGAGTTTTAGAAGTGTAGGGACAGGTAATATAATTTTTTCTCCCTTTATCTCACAGATGGTGAGGTAGAGGATTTTGAATTTATCAGAAATGGAACTCAAAAGCTAGAAAAAATTAGATCATTTATTTATAATGAGCTTCAACTAAAAACTCAGTGTCTTGTGCCAAACACATTTCCAAATATGCTTTTTAATCACTATTCTCAGGCACATAATTTTTTGGAAAAATGTCAAAATATGCAAAAGAAGATCAAAGACTTTCACCAATAACATGACATTTTCTAAAGTAGTAATATCCACACTCATTATCAACAAAGACACATGGGAATCCTACTGACCTGTGTGGACAGTGTAAGGGTTTAAAACTAGCTAAATATTTAAAGTTACTATGTGTTCCATATAATTAGTATCCTATCCTGCAAATAACCTTTAGACAGTAGCTGCTTTGGAAAAAAGGAAAAATGAAAGAACTCTAGTACTCAGCACAGAGGATGGCACATAGTAATCAATAAATTTATGCTGAAGGAAGGGAGGAAAACAAAGGAAAGAATGAATTAAATCAATGTCCTTCTAGCTCTATTCAAAATAGACAATTTGCAGTTATAGTCATAAATAAAGATGAGTCATTAAAAATGAAAGCAACTATTTAGAATAAAGGCAAATTCTTCACAGAAGGCATAAATTAATTACTGCAATTTTATTTCAGATTCTTCTAGATGATTTCTTTCTAATCTCAAACAAGCCTCCTTGAGTTAAATTAAGATTTTTTTCCCATTTTTTTACATTTCCTCTCTTACTCATAAAGTTTTCCTTCATAGGTAGTTCTGGAACTGCAAAACTTTGGACTCACTTCTGACCTATCACTACCACACAAAATTTTGGTGTTTGTAGAGATGACCTCATCTCTTCCATAATAGCATAAATTATTTCATTGGGTTGAGATGATGAAGTTCTATTCTGCTCAATTTCTTAGTTTCAATCTTGAAAACAATCAGAAATAATTTGGGGTGAACTTTGATCTTACCAGAAGTTAAAGGAAAATTGTAATATGTTAAGCAAAGGATTTAGAGAAAAATAGGGTCTTCATCTACAGAATTAAGAAAGTGGTGCATCTTCAACAGGAGAGAGTGGTGCTGCCAGTGGTGTTGATCTATGCAGTCTTCTTCCTACAACTCTGGGACTGCAAGCTCACTTAGCTGCTGTGAATCTAAATGCAATTTCTCAAACAGACTTCTCTGCAGGAAAGAAAATGCAGAGAGTGGCCTAAACTAATATTTGCAGCATCCATAGCAATTAGATCTCATTTTAAAGGACAAGTTTTACTTTCTGTACATTGTCCTCTTGTGAGCGTGAAGTCTGTAAGTTTTGTTCTGGGACAAGTCACTATTGAATGGTGTGCCCATTCAATATCAGAACTGTGGGGAAAAGACAGGAAACTCTAAGTACAGGAAAGTAACAACCAGACTTTCTTGGCCATCAACATATTTTTCCCTTAATACAAGTCAATAATCTCTTTCTGTGGTGAAAGCACAGACCTAGCAAATGTATTTAAAATGTACACTTGAAAATTCCTCATAGGCAAGTGTTGATAAGAGCCAAGCTTCTGGTATGGCCAGAAGCAAGTTGTAAATTCAACATCCCTTTGAAATCCTTCATATATAAATAAGTGAAACAGGTACAGCAGCAATTCTTGCTAGTCTCCTTACTTAATTAGAAAACCTACAAAATTATATGTGCACCAAGTTATTTATTGTGTCATTATTTATAGCAGCAAAATATTAAAAACAATATTTGGCCTATAAGTAGGGAACTAGTTAATAAGTTATGGTACATCCTTAAAATGAAGTACTATGTAGCCATAAATGAAAGATATCTATGTTTTTCCTGAAGTGATTATCAAGATATATTGTTAAGTGGAAAAAAGCAAAGTAGAGAACAATGTGCACTGTTTCTTTGTGTGAGGATGAACATTAAAATACATATGTGCATTTGTTTATTTTTGCAAAAATGAAATTGGGGAAGGCAAAATGAAAAACTAATAAAAATGGTAACTTATAGGATGAGGGAGTAGTGGGAAATAGAAGAAAGATACAATTAACATTTTCTTATCTTATGTAGATTATCTTATGTAGTTTGACTTTGGAATCAAGAAATGTTTACAAATCCAAAAAGAATGATTAAAGGGAAAAGAAAAAGTCCATAAGAATTGAAAACAAACAAAACCCAGTGTCATATGAAGAAAGATTTGACTTTAGAAGGCAGTGATTTTCTGTACATTCTTAGTAGACTACATTCACAGAACAATTTTTTCTTTATAACTTTTTTGTTTGCCTTAAATATTTCATAGCATGATTTTTTAAAACTTTAAAAATGATGGCTGTGTCACACTTGGGGGACAAATATTACCACTTTCTATTCAAGTAGAAATGAAGACAATTGTGCAAATCAGAAAGTAAGCTGTAATTTTTTCCATAAGCTAATTTCCATGAGAAAGCTGCTGTCATTGATCGTTATGTGCCATCTTTTCAAAAGATGCTTTTTTTTTTCTTCCAATTAAGCAGAATCCAGATGTAATCACATCTGGAAAGCACACTTTCAGGACAGATAAATGCAGAGGAATACCATCAACTTTGTTACACTCGTGTCCGTCTGGAAAGAACTTCCCATACAAAAAAGCTCTACTTTTAAATGGCATTTTGTTTGTGGAAACCAAACAAAATAACATTTCTAGGAGACAATTACAATGGAAAGGGAAGAATTGAACTTTAAAATCAATATCTGGAGTGTTCCACAAAATTTTAACTGTCACATTAAATATCTTATGACTCAGTTCTTTACAAAAGATGTATCAGATAGGATTTGTACAAGTTCAGTTGATAATAAAACAAGCTTGCATCCAAGCTTGGTGGAATCATTCAAAATCATGTTTGTTTTTCAGGGTAAGAAGACAAAACACATATACATGTATCACACAGTTGGCAAATAGAACATTAGCTAAGAAGCTGCTTCAATCCTATCATAGCAATCAATTGAGATTAACAACTTCATGATTTTAGCTCAGCTGTAAATAATATCCTAGGAAGAAAAGGGGTAAAAATACAAGATTCCACTGAAAAGAAGACATGCTCAATATGACTAAGGGGGAGGTTGTCTAAATAAGTCAATGCACATCCTGCTATAGAGAAAGAGCAAAACTGTAGCAGAAAGAAGTCAAGTTTGAAACAAAAGAAGACAAAAACCTCCAGAGAATCCAAGACAATCCAAAACACAAAGTAATAACCTAAGTGGCTGAGGGAACTCAGAGAAATGGATCAAAAGGAAAAGTCAGGATGGACTTAAGTTACTGAAGAGTTGGCTTGTGGTGAAGATAGATATGGCACATGGATCAAGTGAAAAACACAATGGAATTTTATGCAGCCATGAAGAAGAATGAAATGTTATCATTCGCTGGCAAATGGATGGAATTGGAGAACATCATTCTGAGTGAGGTTAGCCTGGCCCAAAAGACCAAAAAATCATATGTTCTCCCTCATATGTGGACATTAGATCAAGGACAAACACAACAAGGGGATTGGACTTTGAGCACATGATAAAAGCAAGAGCACACAAGGGAGGGGTGAGGATAGGTAAGACACCTAAAAAATTAGCTAGCATTTGTTGCCCTTAACGCAGAGAAAGCTAAAGCAGATACCTTAAAAGCAACTGAAACCAATAGGAGAAGGGGACCAGGAACTAGAGAAAAGGTTTGATGAAAAAGAATTAACCTAGAAGGTAACACACACTCACAGGAAATTAATGTGAGTCAACTCCCTGTATAGCTATCCTTATCTCAACCAGCAAAAACACTTGTTCCTTCCTATTATTGCTTATACTCTCTCTTCAACAAAATTAGAGATAAGAGCAAAATAGTTTCTGCTGGGTATTGAGAGGGTGGGGGGGAGAGGGAGGGGGTGGAGTGGGTGGTAAGGGAGGGGGTGGGGGCAGGGGGGAGAAATGACCCAAGCCTTGTATGCACATATGAATAATAAAACAATAAAAAAAAAGAAAAATCATGAGTTTTCTTTTCCAGAATTCTGTGTGTGTATGTGTGTGTGTGTATGTGTGTATCACTTAAACAAATACATTATACAAGGGCAGGCATGAAAATTTGGTGCTAGCTTGGCTATATCTTCACTTTCCTAATTTACCAATGCCATAGGTTGTAATCAGTATTACCCCAGCCCTAGACAGAGGGTTGCTGTACTTCTCACAGGGAGCAGACCCCTTTCTGGAACCTAGTTCATATCCTCATTGTCTAAAAGCAGTCTTTATTCAGGAGCTTGTTCTGGAGGTGTCTCCTGCCAAAAATCAATGTTCTGAATGAGTTGAAAGACTTCCTTTGAAAGTAACTCAAAACCTTATTTTGAAATCAGGCTGACTGAAGGTTGACAAGGTTCACTGCCTTCCTAGAGTAGACTGAAATTCAAGTTAGTTGTATGGAATGGTTTAAAGTGCTGCCCTCTGTATTTTTGTTCAGTGGTATGAGGGGAGGGTGAATGTCACCATATACTTGCGAAGCACATATTATAATTTATACTATAGGTATATTTGTTCCATTGTTATTAAATATTTTTAGTCTCTAGCCATTCAAGAGACTTTTAAAATAATGTTTTCAAAATATTGCAATGTTAGAATGAAGAACATTTGAGTAGTGATGGAGATGAAAATAAAAGTGAGCAAGTAAGTGGATATAAATAAAAAATGAGTGAAGTGAATGAGTTCAAGGGATATTCAAAAGATGGTATCAATAATGTCTGTTCACTACTTGAATAAAGATTTTAAAAGCTGCAAATAGTCTAGAAGAAAGCAGTATCTTGGCATAAGTAACTTTGTGTATGGTAATACTATAGAACATATGGGTTCAAAAACATAATTTGGAAGGATGCATAAAGCTTTGTATAATTTTAAAGTACTTGTGAGCTATCCAGGCAGAAATATCTAATAGGTAGTTATATACACATCTATAATGGAGGGGGAAATTGAGTCTACATGTACTTTTTTCAGTTTTATTGAGGTAGAGTTTACAAATCACAACATACATCCATTGTAAATCTATAACTTAATAATTTTAAATGTTTGCACTGTCATAATCCAGCTTTCAAAAACATCCACCCTCAACCCAAGCAGATGCTGATGTGCATTCTGACCCTACAGTTTTAGAAATTTCCTGTAAATAAAATCATGCAAGATGTATATTTTTGCACCTGGCTTCTTTCATTTACCATATTGATTTTGAAGTCAACCTATTTTGTTTCTTATAACAGTAATTAATTTATTTTCATTGCTAATTAGTATTCAATTCTATGGGTATACTACATTTTTTGTTTATTTGCATGTTGATTATTTGACTATTTGTTTGGCTATGATGAACATTAGCAAAAGTTCTTTGCTTAAATATGTTTTCATTCCTCTCAGATAAACAACAAAGTAGAATGGGTGATTTATATTATAGGTGCATGTTTGACTTTTTAATAAACTGACAAACTATTTCACTGAATGTACCATTGTACTTTTCCACTAGCAACATATAAAATGGAAGTTTACATTTGATTACCATAAGTATGTAAGTGGTAGTGATTATCCAGCATATTCAACAAAATAGGCTATACCATGCTAGAGTAGCAAACAACTCCAGAATTCATTAGCTTATAATAACAAAGGTTCTCTTCTTGCTCATGTGACATGTCCATTACAGATTGGTTGAACTCTGCTATATTTCACCTTCATTCTGGAACTCAGGATGATGGAGCAGGTTCTATATGGAGTATTTGTCAATTGTGATGGTAAGAAAAGAAGATGTAGCAAACACAATCTGGTTCTTAAGGATTCTGCCTGAAATTGACATACCATTTCTACTCACATTCATTTGATCAATCTAGTCACATGGCTAAGCCTGACTTCAGTGAATGGTGAACGGCATAAACCTCCCCCAGGGAGGGGAGAAGAAGTTGAGTAAAGCTTCTGAAACTGAAACATACAACCTACGACATCAAGAGGGAACATAAATTACAGAAATAATAAGGATCCTGTGGGATAGTAATATAGTATGTCTTTCACCATCCAGCAATTTAGCCTGGGCTAATGCACATGGTTGTTCAGGAATCCCAGAGGGCAAAGAGAAACATTCAAGACTTCTTGAGACTGATGCTTGAAACTGGCACAATTTCACCACATTACCTGCTCAAAACAAGGCACAATAACTGCACTGTTTAAGGAGGTGAGGAGGTAGACTCTACCTGTTGGTGTGCGTAGTTGCAAAGTCATACTAAAGAGAATAGATATAAGAAGGCTAAATAGTTGTGGCAATTTTTATGACCAATGTACCATACATCAATTACTGCAGAAAGCTTGGATAACACTGATTCCATATCCATATTGAAGACTTTCATTGGGGGAGCTGGGAGTGTAGCTCAGTAATAAGAGGACTTGTTTCAAGATTCCAAGATGGTGGCTAGAGGGAGGAAGCAGAAAGCATGCCTCCTAAAGTAAAATCTTGGAGAGGCACTGGAGATGCACCTTACAGGGAAAACCACCAAGAAGAGGCAAATCTTTGACTCCTCCATACCTCCAGCCTGCGCATAGCATCTCCACTTCACGTTAAAGGGAGAAACCAGGAGGGCTCCCGTGCCACCGCCAGACAGCAGCGTCCAGACAGCTTGGGAAAATGCAGACCACATGATACAAGAAGCCTCCAGAACACCAAACACACCAGACCAAAATAGATCTACCCCATGGCATATTATCATTAAAACAACAAATACAGAGACCCAAGAAAGAATACTGAAGGCTGTAAGAGAGAAAAAACAAATAACATACAAAGGTAAACCCATCAAAATCACAGCAGACTTCTCAACAGAAACATTAAAAGCAAGAAGAGCTTGGGGTGAGATCTTTCAGGCACTGAATGAAAATAACTTCAATCCCAGGATACTCTACCCAGCAAAACTATCATTCAAAATAGATGGAACAATAAAAGTCTTCCATGATAAGCAGAAACCAAAACAATATGTGACCACAAAGCCACCACTACAAAAGATTCTTCAAGGGATTCTGCACACAGAAAGTGAAACCCAACATAACCATGAAAGGGCAGGCAGCACCAAACTACAGGAAAAGAAAAAGCAAGAAAGTAGAGAGTAACCTCAACTTAAGTACACACAATCAAACCTTCAAACAACTAAGACAACTAAATGACAAGAATCACCACATACCTATCAGTACTAACACTTAATGTTAATGGACTTAATTCCCCCATCAAAAGGCAACATTTGACGAAATGGATTAAAAAGGAAGATCCAACAATTTGATGCTTACAGGAGACCCATCTTACCAACAGAAATAAGCATAGGCTTAGGATGAAAGGCTGGAAGAAGATTTACCAAGCCAATGACCCCCCAAAACAGGCAGGAGTAGCAATACTTATCTCTGACAAAGTAGACTTCAAACCTACATTGATCAAATGAGATAAAGAAGGACATTCCATACTAATAAAAGGGGAAATAGACCAAAAGGGAATAACAATTACCAACCTATATGCACCCAATGTCAACGCACCCAATTTCATCAAACATACCTTAAGGACCGAAAAGCATATATTAATTCCAACACAGTGGTTGTAGGAGACTTTAACACCCCATTATCATCAATAGATAGGTAAGTCACTCAAACAAAAAATCAATAAAGAAATCCTAGATCTAAATATATAATAGATCAAATGGACCTACTTGATATCTTCAGAACATTTCATCTAACTTCTACACAATATACATTCTTCTCAACAGCCCATGGAACCTTCTCTAAAATATATCATATCTTAGGGCACAAAGCAAGCCTCAGCAAATATAAAAAAATAGAAATTATACCATGAATTCTATCTGATCACATTACAATAAAACTAGAACTCAACAACAAAAATAAAGACAAAAAACATGCAAACAGCTGGAAACTGAATAACTCATTGCTTAATGAACAATGGGTCATTGATGAAATAAAAGAGGAAATTAAAAAGTTCCTGGAAGTCAATGAAAATGAAAACACAACCTACTGGAACCTATGGGACACAGCAAAGGCAGTCCTGAGAGGAAAGTTTATAGCCATGAGTGCATATTTTGAAAGCACTGAAAGATCCCAAATCAATGACCTAATGATACATCTCAAACTCCTAGAAAAACAAGAACAAGCAAAACCCAAAACAAATGAAGGAGAGAAATAATAAAAATAAGAGCTGAAGTCAATGAAACAGAAACCAAAAAAAACCATACAAAGAATTAATGAAACAAAAAGTTGGTTCTTTGAAAAAATAAACAAGATTGACAGACCCCTAGCAAACCTGACTAAAATGAGGAGAGAAAAAACCCAAATTAGTAGAATCAAGAATGCAAAAGGGGAGAAAACAACAAACCCTATCAAAGTCCAGGAAAACATCAGAGACTACTCCAAGAACCTATATTCAAATAAATTCGAAAATGTTAAAGAAATGGACAGATTTCTAGATACATAAGATCATCCAAAACTGAACCAAGAGGATATTAATAAACTGAATAGATCTATAACACAAAATGAAACTGAAGCAGCAATCAAGAGTCTCCCCAAAAAGAAAAATCCAGGACCTGATTGATTCTCTGCTGAATTCTATCAGACCTTTAAAGAAGAACTGACACCAACCCTCTTTAAATTTTTCCACAAAATAGAAAGGGAAGGAAAACTGCCAAACACATTTTATGAAGCCAGTATTACACTTATCCCAAAACCAGGCAAAGACACCTCCAAAAAGGAGAACTGTAGGCCAATTTCCTTAATGAACATTGATGCAAAAATCTTCAATAAAATAATGGCAAACCAAATTCAACAACACATCAAAATGATCATTCACCACAACCAAGTAGGCTTCATCCCAGGAATGCAGGGGTGGTTCAACATACAAAAATCAATAAATGTAATAAACCACATTAACAGAAGCAAAGACAAAAACCACTTGATCATCTCAATAGATGCAGAAAAAGCCTTTGATAAGATCCAACACCATTTCATGATAAAAGCTCTAAGAAAACTAGAAATAGAAAGGAAAGTACCTCAACATTATAAAAGCTATATATGACAAATCTACAGCCAGCATTATACTTAACGGAGAAAAACTGAAACCATTTCCTCTAAAATCAAGAACTAGACAAGTATGTCCACTATTTCCACTCCTATTCAACATAGTCCTGGAATCCCTAGCCAGAGCAATTAGGCAAGAAGAAGGAATAAAAGAAATACAAAAAGGTAAAGAAACTGTCAAAATATCCCTATTTGCAGATGACATGATCCTATACCTTAAAGACCCAAAAAACTCTACTCAAAAGCTCCTAGACACCATCAATAGCTATAGCAAGGTAGCAGGATATAAAATCAACATAGAAAAATCATTAGCATTTCTATACACTAACAATGAACAAACTGAGAGAGAATATATGAAAACAATTCCATTTACAATAGCCTCAAAAAAAATCAAATACCTAGGTGTAAACCTAACAAAGGATGTGAACGACCTCTACAAGGAAAACTTCTGAAGAAAGACATTGAGGAAGACTATAGAAAGTGGAGAGATCTCCCATGCTCATGGATTGGTAGATTCAACATAGTAAAAATGTCGATACTCCCAAAAGTAATCTACATGTTTAATGCAATTCCCATCAAAATTCCAATGACATTCATTAAAGAGATTGAAAAATCTACTGTTAAATTTATATGGAAACACAAGAGGCCACGAATAGCCTAGGCAATACTCAGTCAAAAGAACAATCCTGGAGGTATCACAATACCCAACTTCAAACTATATTACAAAGCAATAACAATAAAAACAGCATGGTACTGGCACAAAAACAGACATGAAGACCAGTGGAACAGAATAGAGGACCCAGATATGAAGCCACACAACTATAACCAACTTGTCTTTGACAAAGGCGCTAAAAATATGGGATGGAGAAAAGACAGCCTCTTCTATAAAAACTGCTGGGAAAACTGGTTAGCAGTCTGCAAAAAACTGAAACTAGATCCATGTATATCACCCTATACCAATATTAACTCAAAATGGATCAAGGATCTTAATATCAGACCCCAAATTCTAAAGTTGGTACAGGAAAGAGTAGGAAATACTCTGGAATTAATAGGTATAGGTAAGAACTTTCTCAATGGAACCCCACCAGCACAGCAACTAAGAGACAGCATATATAAATGGGACTTCATAAAACTAAAAAGCTTCTGCTCAACAAAAGAAATGGTCTCTAAACTGAAGAGAACACCCATAGAGTGGGAGAAAATGTTTGCCAGCTACACATCAGACTAAGGACTGATAACCAGAATATATAGGGAACTTAAAAAACTAAATTCTCCCAAAACTAAAGAACCAATAAAGAAATGGGCAAGTGAACTAAATAGAACTTTCTCAAAAGAAGAAATTCAAATGGCCAAAAAACACATGAAAAAATGCTCACCATCTCTAGCAATAAAGGAAATGCAAATTAAAACCACACTAAGATTCCACCTCACCCCTGTTAGAATAGCCATCATGAGCAACACCACTAACAGTAGGTGTTGGTGAGGATGCAGGGAGAAAGGAACCCTCTTACACTGCTGGTGGGAATGTAAACTAGTACAAGCAATCTGGAGAAAAATCTGGAGGCTACTTAAAAAGCTAAACATTGATCTACCATTTGATCCAGCAATACCACTCTTGGGGATATACCCAAAAGAATGTGACACAGGTTACTCCAGAGGCACCTGCACACCCAAGTTTATTGCAGCACTATTCACAATAGCCAAGTTATGGAAACAGCCAAGATGCTGCACTACGGACGAATGGATTAAGAAAATGTGGTATTTATACACAATGGAATTTTATTCAGCCATGAAGAAGAACGAAATGTTATTATTCGCTGGTAAATGGATGGAATTGGAGAACATCATTCTGAGTGAGGTTAGCCTGGCCCAAAAGACCAAAAATCATATGTCCTCCTTCATATGTGGACATTAGATCAAGGGCAAACACAACAAAGGGATTGGACTTTGATCACATGATAAAGTGAGAGCACACAAGGGAGGCAGAGGATAGGTAAGACACCTATAAAACTAGATAGCATTTGTTGCCCTCAATGCAGAGAAAGTAAAGCAGATACTTGAAAGCAACCGAGGCCAATAGATGAAGGGGACCAGGAACTAGAGAAAAGGTTAGATCAAAAAGAATTAACCTAGAAGGTAACACACATGCACAGGAAATTAATGTGAGTCAACTCCCTGTATAGCTATCCTTATCTCAACCAGCAAAAACCCTTGATCCTTCCTATTATTGCTCATACTCTCTCTTCAATAAAATTAGAGATAAGGGCAGAATAGTTTCTGCTGGATAGCAAGGAGGTGGGGGGAGAGCGAGGGGGTGGGGGGTAAGGGAGGGGGTGGGGGAAGCGGGGAGAAATGACCCAAACATCGTATGCGCATATGAATAAAAAAAGAAAAAAGAGCACTTGCTTTACATGTCCAAGGCACTGGTTCAATCTCCAACTGGAAGGAAGGGAGGAAGGAAGGAAGGGAGGGAGGGAGGGAGGGACTTCCATGTAAATGGAGTATTGATATAAACCCAGCATGAGGGTGATTGCAAAATATGGCAGGAAAGTAAAAACTGGTGAGCTATTAGGAATGTTCTGAATTATTTTCTAGTACCTCCTGAGATCTTACAATGATCAGTATGGAAAATGTGTACAAAAGTCTGTGTTCTATAGTATATTCTTGTGTGTTTCAGATGCTATTCATGGAAGTATATTTTCTAATGTAAGATAGTAGTGGTTTTGTGATAGTCTTATTAAGATTTGCAGACTTAGGTCAGGTACAATGTCTTATGCTTGTAATCCTAGCTATTTGGAAAGCAGAGATCAGGAGGATCACGGTTTCAGGTCAACTGGGATGAAAGTTTACAAGACCGCCATGTCAAGCTAATGCTGGGTGTGATGATTCATGCCTGTCATCCCAAGAACATGGAGAAGCACTAATAGGAGAAGCGTACTCTAAACTGCCCCAGGAATAATGAAGAAAACATCTCTCAAAAATAACCCAGGCAAAAAGTTCTGACAGCTGGCTCAAGTAGTAGAGCACCTGCTTAGCAAGTGCAAGGTCCTGGGTTCATCCCCTAGTGCTGCCAAAAAAGTTACAGACTTATGTAGAATTATATACCAGGATACAATTTATGATGATAGAGAGATGCATGATTCCTGGAACACATCACATGTGAGATGTTAAGAAGAATTAACTGGACACTGAGTGGCCATGGGGGAGATTCCTAGTAGGAAATTTTATCTTCCATTTATTCAACTGCCAACAACCAGAATCAGTTGTTTGCTTTTCATACTCTATTTAAGATAGATGGACAAAACAGAATATTATCATTAACATCTAGAATTTGAAAGACAAGACTTGAAGCCCTTAATATCATTAAGAACTTAATAATTTTACATAAATGAAAAAGTCCTCCTTTTGAAAAAAATTATTGTTTGCTTGGCAAAGTGTTCTTATGAGGTGCTTTCTACACTGCTCTTGACTGAACCTGCCTGCACAATACAGCGACTTCTGACACTGCTTTCTGCCTGTAAAGACAGTGTCAGTCACATGTGCTAGACTAAAGAAAACATTTTATTTTGGAAAATGTAAGGCACCATTTTGAGTATCACTCACATTTATAAACAGAATAAATTGAAATGAAAAAAATGCCTGAATTTAAAAAACAAGCTACTTAGTTTCTGTCATTGATGAAACAATTAAAAATCATTTGAAGCTAATCACCACACTCAACAGTTTCAAAATGGGTCAACAGATACATATTTCATAGCAAACTAACTATGTAAATATGAACTAAATATAACTATATGTAAGAGAGTCATGGCAATTGTTAGCCACACAGTTGGGGGAGAGATGTTCATTTTAGTTAATCTTCTCCTCAGGTAATGTGTGTAACAAGATGAGAAAAGACACAGCTCAATCCCACTTTTCTGCTGATTTCCTGCCACTCACAAGGCTGACAGAGCATCAATACCTGCGGCATCAATATTAATCATCCCACAGCTGTTTTTTATTTACCTCTTGAGCTTCACAAATGTTAATAGCATATACTAGTCCAGAATGGCAAAAAGAAAAGTTTTGAATAAAGATTTACATACTTATTAGGAAAGACATAGATATAGATATATACATAGAAACAGGTGTCAAGGAGAATAGAAAGAGACTTATAAAACTTCTGTTTTTAAATTTCATCTAATCCACATATAGACCTACTTATTTAAATAGTATTCTTAGTGTTTCAGATGCTACTCATATGAATTTGTATAAGGCTTCCTTCAATTCTGAGGGAATTCTTTGACAATTAAGTGTCACAATTCAGTTTTTCTGAACAAGTGAAAGTTGTTTACTTTTATATTGCTTGACTTAAAAAAAATGTGCTTAGTGAGCTTAGTATTTAGATTTGTACAATAAACCAAGAAGGAAAATGAGAAATTAGTGAGGTTTTTTTTCTAGAAAATGAGCTCATTCACTGCTATTTCCATTTGCTTTATTACCTAAATTTCTTTTTAGAAATGATAAGAAGAGAACTAGGATTTGAACACAGACCCTCAAACTTGCTAGGCAGGCACTCTACCACTTGAGCCACTCTTCCAGCCCTCAAAATTAATTTTAGATACAAAAATTGATTCTCTTCCAAAATAGCTTTATGAAGCCTTGAGAGGAAATAAAATCTTGACAGGTAGATGACTCAATCTCTCTTTGAACTTTGGTTTCCATATCTGCTAAATAAAAATAGTGCATTCCTCATTAGAGTTACTGTAAGAACTAAACATGAAAACATACATTTTGAAAGCCTGGACAAGTAATAGCCAATTTTTCTAGAATAAAATTAGAAATATACAATTCTTAAAAAGAAATTGTATTTCTTGTTAGAATTGGCATCCCTTGCTAGCTAGCTGGCTAACTGACTGAGAGAATAAATGCTCCCAACTTCCTTTTTCCCAAATTTTCTTATGCCCTGCTGAGCTCTCATTGCCTGACAAGAAACCAGTGAGCAAGGTAAACCATAGATGTGATTCATAGTGAATCAGCCTTATTGGAGAGAAGAACCAACCAGAAGAAAAGAGTACAGATTGAATTTGGAAGGGCAAATGGAGAAGACCTAGAAAATTACATTTTTACCATTTCTTGAATTTGATTAAGTTGGCACTTAACCCACAGCAACATTAATAAAATTCTTTGTTTTCTCTCCCATTAACTTCATTCATACTATAACTCTTATACTGCCCTCTCCCAAACTACCAGGAAAAAGTATTCTTGATATCCTCTACCAATCTCTTTCAGACCTAGCTTTTCTCTTTCTCCCTATACTTTTTCTCTCCAAGGGGGTCCTGCAAAGGCAGAAATCTCCTTAGAGGTAATAGGTAGAGACAAAATTAAATAAACAAAGTCAGTAGCCTCTTTTCTTGTTGAAAGAAAAGACTCAGAATGTCCTTATGATAAACTTTCCCAGTACCATTACAAAAGCCTTCTTCTAAGAGCTATTTTTAGGATTTGCTCATTCTGCCTCCTTTCCATTTCTCTTACTGTTATTAGAATGGTTGCTTTAAACATTCATTACAAAATACTTAAACAGCTTTCTTGGCTAGGATGTGGCTCAAGCAGCAGAGCACCTGTCTTATAAGCAGGAGGCCCTGAGTTCAAAACCTAGTTCTGTCAAATAGCTTTCTGAAACACACTGCAAAAAAAACTACAATCTTTCACATTTTCCTATACCTAGGACACTTTGCAATGTGATGTGCTACTTCTCTAAGAGGTAGTCTCATTATTCCCACTCTTGAGAATGCTGCCACCCTCTGTGAACAAGCTAAATTGACATGATAGGTGATAGAAGACACATCACCCACCTACTGCCAAAGCTAACAATTAGCCAAGCACCAGGCATGAAAGTGCAGCCATCCCACCCAGCCATAATATTTTGGGGTTGTTTGTTATACAATAATGTGTAACCAATACATTCTCATTGTGTACAATGTTAAAAATCTGAATTTCTCATGTTATTATAAAGCCCTTCGTAAAGCCTGTTATAAAAAATCAGTTTTAAATTCTGGTTTCTAAACCTGTCTAAATTAAGAGGCTAGCCGTAAAGATCAGACTCTGTGCTCTACAAATAAATGTACATTTTCACACCTCTGGACTTTGCAAATAAGATAGAACATTTAAAAAACAAAAGGAGGTTTAAACAAACATATGCAGAACACCTATAATGCCCCAAGATTTTTACATATTGCTCATTATCCCTATGATTTGGATATGGTTTGTCCCTGGAGGCCTGGTCCTGGTGGCATTAAGAGGTTGTAGGACCTTTAAGAGGTAGGGCTCAGTGTGTGATAAGGTCATGTGTAGTGCTGCCCTCAGAAGAAATTAATGCTGATCTCCTGAAGTGAGTGAGTTTCCACAACAGCAAAACAGATATCTCCTTAGTCTCTGCTTTCCTGTCTCAACATATGATCTCCTGTTCCCGTGCACTCCCACCATGATGACATCCACCAAGTTGTGACATAGCCAACTTGTCACATAATGCCAACTTTACCTGAGCAGAGCAGAAGCCAGCACCACACTTTTGGACTTCTAGATCTGTGAACTGAGTAAACATCTTTTCTTTTTATTAAAGCCATTTTTTCCTTTATTGTTGTGCTAGGTTGGGGTACATTGTGGCATTTACAAAAGTTCTTACAATGTATCAGATATATCATGCTTGAATTCACCCCCTCAACCATTCTCTTTATCTTTCCTCCCCTCATCCTGGAATAGTTTTAACAGGTATCATGAACCTCTTTTCTTTGCAAATTTCCCAGTCTCTGATATTTTATTGCTGCAACAGAACACAGACTAAGACACTCTGTAATATTATAGTTTAGAATAGACTTATAGATTAGAACAATGTGCACTAAATTTTAGACTTCTCTTATACAATTAGCAAGTGACAGATTTGCATTTTGAAAATAAATAATCCACATAATTTCAAAATCCATGATATTACTGCTGCACAATTCTTAGTTTGGTGGCCTGGTGGGGAGTGAACCAGGCTAGGATTCAGTTCAGTTTTATATTGATAGAGATTTCAAAAAGTATTTGCTTATTCTGTTTGTCCTGTTGCACCCAGACAAATTTAGCAGGGATGGAAAAGGGTTTTTCTAATACACTTTTTTGTCTAAAAACTACTATATTTCCTTTATTTATGCTAATGCTATTTTTTTTTCTACATAGAAAATTTTTTCTCCCTTTTTATCTGGCTATGCCTTCAAGGCACAGCTAAAATACAACTTTCTCAGTAGACTACATAGAAGCATTATAGGTAGAAATAAGTGCCCACTCCTCTACACTTCAAAAGCATTTTGGCAAGGTCTTTTTCAAAGTATATTGTGTTTAGTTGTGTCCCTTTCCCTTTTTGCCTTTTGAGATAATTGAAGGAAAGGGCCAAGGTTTATTTATTTGCATCTCTGCAACTTAGCATTATACCTGTTACATGGTAAATTCTCATTAAATGAATAAATATTGAATAGATCTTCATGTGCTTAATAAGACATGAAGAAAATATGTTCTTTTTTCAAAACTTCAGATAAGATAGTTGGTTTGAGATAGAAAAGACATGCTACTGAAACTTCAGGATCTTTTGCTATATCTAAGGAAAAGAATGGCTCAGATTTCTTTTATTAAGTAACTTACAATGTAAAGAATGCCAAGAATTAAAGCACTAATTCCTTAAAGAAAGAAAGCAACAACAGCAGTGCCTGCGGTAACTGGAAATGTAATCATGAATTTGCATAATAGAACTGCTGAAGAGATCATCCTACTAAATATACTTAGTAGCAAAGTACATACTAATCTTCTCATGCCAGATAAAATGCCATACTTAAACTTTTACCTAGTTGATTACTTAGCTGACAATGCTGTAATTACAGATAAAAATTTTAAAAGAAATGTCAAGCTATTGAAGAAGCCTGGTCTAGATATATGAAAGTTCTTTATTTGCTCATGTTATACCATTTTGGTAGATAATTCCCTTTGCAGAGAAAAAAAATGGTAATGGAAAGAGGAAATGTTACAACTACATTTCTGGACTCTTTTAAAATACCTTCCTGAGAGCCAGCAAGGCATGCCTGGCCCTGGGAAAAAAAACTCTTAGCCATTTCTCTCTCTCTCTCTCTCTCTCTCTTTTCCTCCCAACAACCAGATAACAGAGCATCAACGAGAATCAAACTCTGAGACATCCTGGACCCCAAACCCATGAAATCCTCCCTATGCCATGCCATTTTTCCTCACCAGCTGGTTTCAAAGCTGCTTACATGAATCTGTAGAATGAACAGGTGAGCATCACGTGCCACATGTGACTTCCCTACCCATACTCCCTCAAGGAAAATAATCCAGTGCAGCCCTAAGCAGATGAACACCCTTCAACAAAACTGAACAGCATAAACAGTGAACTATAACCTGACACAGACAGTGGATATGGGGGTGGAACACTGAACCTGCTCCAGAGAACAGGGGTGGAGCAAGGAGTCAAACTCTCAGTCCTGAACTCTCAGTGAATGAACACAGGTAAAGCAACAAAGGCTGAGAGTGGGAGTGGGGCAACAAGCTAACATCCTAATTCAATATGGATCCCTGAATTGATCTCTGGGATGAAAGGCAGTATTTAGAACTGAATTGTCCCACCTTGCTGGGGGAGGAGCTGATCAAACAGAGTTGCAGCTGAACGGCAACACAGCTGCTGCCTGGTGAAAACAGCAACAGCTTTGACCACCCTGCATGATCTGGCAGAATTACCTCACCTCCCAATTGCAACTAACTCTCTAGACAGAAGGAACCAAATCCTACTCACATGCCAGTAACCAGGTAAGACCACATTAGAGCTCCCACTTGTATACCAAAATGAGGAATGGACACCTAAGGAATAACTCCAGAACTTTTACCAAAAGACTGAACTCTTTGTTGTTCCTATACCTGGTGGGTTTTGTTGTGGTTTTCCTTTCCTTTTTTTTTTTTTTTCTGTATTATTAACTTCACCATCACTATTTTCTTCTCCCTATTCTTACCCCCTTCACTTTGCCTCTTTTCATGTACTACACTACATTGTTCCCCCTCCAAACTACTCTTTCTGCCCCTTCTCATCCACTCTCTCCTTCTGTTTTCACCTCCTCCTCCTATCCTTCCCCAACCTGTCACCACACTTCCCCTCCCTCCTACACACTCACCACCCACTGGCTAGCCTAGTGTACCAACTGTATACAACCACAGCCCCCTGCAATCCCTGACACAAACACCCTACACTACAAACAACAGAAATATACCCAAGCACACAAAAGGGCCACAAAACCCAGCAGCCACAATACCTCTTCCCCCACTCACCCACCCCTTTTCCCACTCTCCCTTTTTAGTGCCACCTTTACCAATTACACAAATGTCTATATCTAGCCTAATAACCATTACCCCTCAACTCCCACTGTTTACAGATTTTATCAACAAGGGGTTTTCTATATAATATGTAAACAACTAGTCTGGCATTGAACCTGTGAATTTGTTATAGCTAAATTACACATCCAGGCCAGAGACAGAAAGAGCACATCAACCTAGCTAAGAACCAAGTCAGCAACAATACAAAAATTAAATCAAGAGAAAGAAAACATGCAATTAAAATACCAACTAGCCTATTGAGAACATAGTGCACAGCGCCAAGTGGAGTGATGGAAAGAAGAAGAAGGAATGGAAACCATGCTCCTCAAAAAAATAATTCAATACATGATTCAGTGGGAAATGAAGAAAATGGATATCTAGTCCCTGACCCCAACAAAGCAATGATAAATGTCACCAAAGAGCCCAGTAACAGCCATAAAAAAAACCCCTCAAATTGGAAATCTTGGAAGAAATCTCTGAGAAATTCATGGAGAAGTTATTAGACACGATTAACCAGAATGTACAAGATGCACTCAAGAAATTTGAAGACACAAAAAATAAAGACCATGAGAAGATGCAGAAACAAATAAAGGAACTCAGAGAGGACCTCAACAACAGGGAAACAAAGGACACAATAAAAAGAGAGATACATGAATTAAAGAGGACAACACAAATTATAAAAGAAGAGCTGAATAAAGATTTGGAAAATTTCAGAAGAAAGAATCAAACAGAAATCCTGGAAATAAAAAGTCTCTTTAGTCAAACAAAAAAGACAGTGGATGGCCACTCCAGCAGACCAGAACAAGTCAAAGAAAGAATCTCAGAGCTCTAACATAAAATAGAAATTAAAGGAAAAAAAAAACAGAAGAAATCTAAGTCAAACAACTCAAGAGCTGTGAAGGAAATGTGAAAGAACTCACTGACTCCATCAAAAGACCAAATCTGAAAATCATGAACATTGAAGAAGAGGCACAAGCAAAAGGGATATGTAATATAGTCAACAAAATAATAGCAGAAAATTTCCCAAGCTCAAGAAAGTTTTCCCCATTCAAGTACAGGAAGCCTCCAGGACACCAAACAGACTTGACCAAAACAGAACCTTACCACAGGATATTATCATTGAAATAACAAGCACAGAGAACTAAAAAAGAATATTGAAGCCTGTAAGAGAGCAAAAACCAAACAATGTGTAACAGTACACCCATTCACATAACAGCAGATTTCTCAACAAAAACCTTAAAAGTAAGAAGGGCATGGAGTGAGGTATTTTAGGCACTGAGTGAAAATAATTTCAGCCCTAGGATACTCTACCCACCAAAATATCATTCAAAATTGAAAGAGCAATAAAAATCTTCCATGATAAACAGAAACTAAAGCAATATATGGCCACCAAGCCACAACTACAGAAGATTCTACAAGGAATTCTACACACAGAAGATGAAAGCAAACAAAATGATGAGAGGATGGGAAGTATCAAACTACAGGAGAAGAAAAGACAAATAATCAGAGAGTAGCATTGATTTGGCTGCACACAATCAAATCCTTAAACAACAAAAACAACTAAATGGCAGGAATCACCACATACATATCAGTATTAACACTGAATGTCAATGGACTCAATTCTCCCATCAAGAGACACCATTTGGCAAATTGTATTAAAAAGGAGGATCCAACAATCTGTTGTTTACACAACTCATCTTATTGATAGAAATAAACACTGCCTTAGGGTGAAAGTCTGGAAGAAGATTTATCAAACCAATGGTGCCCCAAAACAGGCAGGAGTAGCAATACTTATATCAGACAAAGTAGGCATCAAACTTACATTGGTCAAATGAGACAAAGAAGGACACTTCCTACTAATAAAAGGGCAATACATCAAAAGGAAATAAAATGATCAGCCTGTATGCACCCAATGTCAGTGCACCCAATTTCATCAAACATACACTAAAGGATTTAAAAGCACATATAGTCTCTAACACAGTGGTAATGGGAGACTTTAATACCCCTCTATCACCAATAGATAAGTTATCCAAACAAAAAATCAACAAAAGAAGCCCTAGATTAAATGACCAGAGATCAAATGGACCTAACTGATGTCTACACAATACTTCACCCAACAACAGCACAATACACATTCTTCTCAGCAGACCATGGAACTTTCTCCAAAATAGATCATATCTTAGGGCACAAAACAAGCCTCAGCAAATATAAGAAAATAGAAATAACCCTCTGCATTCTATCTGATCACAATGCAATAAAACTAGAACTTAACAACAACAGAAAATACACAAATAATTGGAGGATAAATAACACATTGCTCAATGATCAGTGGATTATAGAAGAAATGAGAGAAAATCAAAAGTTTCCTGGAAATTAATGAAAATGAAAACACAACCTACCAGAACCTATGAGACACAGCAAAGGCAGTCCTAGGAGGAAAGTTTATAGCCATGAGTGCATATAGTAAAAGGACAAAAAGGCCTCAAATATATGAACAAATGCCATACCTCAAACTCCTAGAAAAACACCAACAAGCAAAACCTAAAACAAGCAGAAGGAGAAAAATAATAAAGGGCCAAAATTAATGAAATTGAGATAAAAAAATACAAATAACCAACAAAACAAAAAGCTGGCTCTTTGAAAAAGTAAACAAGATTGACAAGCACCTGGCAAATCTGACAATATGAGGAGAGAAAAGACCCAAATTAGTAAAATCAGAAATGAAAAAAGGGAGATAACAATAAATAACAAGGAAATCCAGGGAATCATCAGCGACTACTTTGAGAACCTATATTCCAATAAATAGGAAAATCTTGAAGAAATAAGCAAATTTCTAGATACTTATGACTATCCAAAACTGAACCAAGAGGATATTAACCACCTAAACAGACCTATAACACAAAATGATATTGAAGCAGCAATAGTCTCCCAAAAAAGAAAAGTCCAGGACCTGATGGATTCTCAGCTGAATTCTATCGGACCTTTAAAGAAGAACTCATATCAACTCTCCTTAAACTTTTCCACAAAACAGAAAGGAAAGGGACACTGTAATTCATTCTATGAAGCCAGTATTACACTTCTCCCAAAACTGGACAAGAACACATCCAAAAAGGACAACTATAAGCCAATCTCCTTAATGAACATGGATACAAAAATCCTCAATAAAATAATAGCAAACCAAATCCAACCACACATCAGAAAGATCATTTACCATGACCAAGTTGGCTTCATCCCAGGGATGCAAGGGTGGTTCATCCTATGCAAATCAACAAATGTAATACAGCACATTAATAGAAGCAAAGACAAAAACCACTTGATCATCTCAGTAGATGCAGAAAAAGCCTTTGCTAAGATTCAGCACCATTTCATGAAAAAAGCTCTAAGAAAACTAGGAATAAAAAAATGTACCTCAACATTATAAAGGCTATATATGATAAACCTATAGACAACATCATACTTAATGGGGAAAAATTGAAACCATTTCCCCTAAAGTCAGGAATGAGACAAGGGTGTCTATTCTCCCCACTCCTGTTTAACATAGGAATTCCTAAAATTCCTAGCCAGAACATTAAGGCAAAAAGAAGAAATAAATGGAATACAAATAAAGGAAAAGAAAAAAATCAAAGTATCCCTATTTGCAGATGACATGATCCTATACTTCAAAGACCCAAAAAACCCCACCCAAAAATTCCTAGACACCATAAATAGCTTCAGCAATGTAGCAAGATACAAAATCAATTCATGAAAATCTGTAATCTTTCTATACACTTATAATGAACAAATTGAGAAAGAATATAGGAAAACAATTCCATTTATAATAGCCTCAAAAAAAATCAAAAAACCTAAGAGTAAACTGAGCAAAGGATGCAAATGACCTCTACGAGGAGAACTACAAACCACAGAAGAAAGAGATTGAGGAAGAATACAAAAGGTGGAAAGATCTCCTGTGCTCATGGATTGGCAGAATCAACATAGTAAAAATGGCTATACTACCAAAAACAATCTACATGTTCAGTGCAATTCCAATCAAAATCCCAATGACATTCATCACAGAGACTAAAAAATCTACCCTAAAGTTCATTTGGAAACACAAAAGAGTGCAAATTAGCCGAGGCAATACTGAACAAAGAAGAGCAATGGTGGAGGTATCACGTTACCTTACTTCAAACTCTACTACAGAGCCATAGCAATAAAACAGCATGGTACTGGCACAAAAACAGATATGAAGACCAGTGGAACAGAATAGAGCACCCGGATATGAATCCACACAGCTACATCCACCTTATTTTTGATAAAGGTGCCAAAAACACACAATGGAAAAAAGACAGCCTCTTCAACAAATGTTGGGAAAAGTGGTTATCTGCCTGCAGAAAACTGAAACTAGATACAAGCCTATTACCCTGTACTAATATCAACTCAAAGTCGATTGAGGACCTTAATGTCAGACCTGAAATCTTGCAGTTAGTACAAAAACAGCAGGGAATACTCTGGAAGCAATAAGTATAGGTAAGAACTTCCTCAGTAGAACTCCAGTAGCCCCACAACTAAGAGAAAGGATGGATAAATGGGACTACATGACATTAAAAACCTTCTGCACAACAAAAGAAATGATCTCTAAATTGAGGAGAACACTCACAGAGTGAAAGAAAATCTTTGCTAGCTATACATCAAAGGGCTGATAATCTGAATATACACGGAGCTAAAAAACTAAATTCCTCCAAAATAAATGAACCAATAAAGAAGTGGGCAACTGAACTTTCCTTTTTCAAAGGAAGACATCCAAATGGCCAAAAAATACATGAAAAAAATGCTTAACATCCCTGGCCATAAAGGAAATTCAAATAAAAACCACTCTAAGATTCCACTCTAAGATTCCTGTTAGAAAAGCTATCATCAAGAATACCATGAGCAACAACTGTTGGTGAGGATGCAGGGAAAAAGGAATCCTCATACACTGCTGGTGGTAACATAAGCTAGTAAAACCACTTTGGAAAACAATATGGAGGCTTCTTAAAAAACTAAACATAGATCTGCCATATGATCCAGCAATTTCACTCCTAGAGATATATCTGAAGGAATGCAACTCAGGTTATTACAAAGACACCTGAACACCCAGTGTTTATTGCAGCACTATTTATAATAGCCAAGCTATGGAAACAGACAAGGTACCACACTACCAATGAATGGATCAAGAAAATGTGGTATTTATACACAATGGAATTTTATTCAGCCACAAAGAAGAATGAAATTTTGTCACTCACTAGTAAATGGATGGAACCGGAGAGCATCATCTTAAGTGAAGGTAGCCAGGATCAGAAGGCCAAGAATCACATGTTTTCCTCATATGTTGATTATAGACCTAAAACAAATGCAGTAATATTATTGGACATGGGTCATACACTAAGGGGAAAATGTGCAAGGGAGGAACAGGGAAAGGGAAGGAAACCTAAAACTTGAATGTGGTTGATGTACTCACTGTAGAAGAGCAAATATAGTAATCTTGAGCTGACAAAGGCCACTACGGGAAAAGGACCAGGAAATAGTGAAGAGGTCTGGTAGAGTTGAACCAATGTGGTTGCAATGCACATGTTGCATGGAAGGAAATCTAGGAATCTCTCTGTATAGCTACCTTTATCTCAAACTAGCAAAAACACTATCTTTCTTATTATCTCTTATATTTTTTCTTCAACAAAATTAGATACAAGAGATGGAAACACATTCTGCCCAGCAGTAAGGGAGGGGGGAGGAAAGTGGCCCAAACAATGTATACATATGTGAGTAAATATAAAAACAATAAAATAAAATAAAATCATCAAGTCTTGGGAAAAAATAAATTAAAATAAAATAAATATAAAAAAATCCCCCACCTGTCCCCCCAACCCAGACTTACAAAAGGAGGGGCTTGTAATCATTACCCTTTGAAAGTAGACTCCCTAGAGGGTCTCCCTAATGGTTTAGCTCTGTTTGACATGGTGATACATATTTCAAGATTTAATTATGTATTTATTATTCTTAGGTTAAGTTTGACCCTTTGTCCCCCACTCATTTCAGTGATTATTACACAATTACCTCCCTCAGAAGAGCAGGGTTGACTTTGAAAATTCTATACTGTAGAAACATGAAGATTATTTCCTATGTCTTCGATGGATTTCATAAAAACATTTGTTTTTATAAATAATAAAATAGGCTTGTTTATAATACTGATTGATATTATAATATAGTATATTGAAATATCAATCTGAGTTTGACTATGAAAATTTTATATGAATTTAAAGATATATAAGAAGTCACATAAACACAAGGGGAATATAAAGTGGACATGATTTATTAATTATGTGAGGTTATATCAAGCCTATAAGAATTCAGACCCCAACAAAGGCTCTTCCGGTAATATAATCAGTCATTTATAAGACAAATAAATACTGGCTGCTTGGGAACACAGTAGTCTATAACAGTGGCTTGTTATAAATGTAAGTGCCACTTAAACTATCAAGAGCTCCAATATTTAATTTCAACTGCATAAGGCAATATGAATACATGTCAATATAGATTGATTTGTTTTTTAAAAGCAAAATTATAAAACAAATTTATCAAAATTGATTATTTTGTTAACATTAGTAAAAGTTGTTATGAGAAAGTAGTTGAGGAAAAAAATCAAAATTACTAGAAACAAAAATATCAAAGTAATAAAGGTGAAAATATTCATCCTAAACTATATTTTTTATATGACCCTAAATACTAATGATGGCTTATGGGAAAATTTCAAAACATAACTGAAAACTTGGGACCAATTCTGCACATTTTGTATTTTTCTACACTAAAGATATTGATTTGAGTTCTGTTTCCTTTGCTACCTTTACTTGCCTGAAGTCAAAATCTTCCAATTGTAACATAAAAAAACCTTTTCCTTAACAACCAACTGTGATACCTCAAACAGAAGACTACTCTTTGAGATTTGAAAAATCAGCAGGTAATGAGAAAGTTTAAAAAAAAAAAAGTAAAGAACTAAACAGTAGAAATTCAGAAAGTACAGCACAGAAAGAAAAAATGACCTTCCAAAAAATGTCTACTTTTCCTGAAGTGATATTGTGGCTTCTGTTAGACACACAAAATACAATCAGCCAGGATTCATGTTGGCCATAATGGCAAAGCTTTCGCATACAGAGAATTTAGGGCCTGGGTATCATTTAAAACTTCTAAAGAATTTCATTATTCCAAGTACAAATGTCATTCTTAAAGATGACTGAATAAATCGTAAGTCAGAATATGAGATACATATAAAGGAAATACACTACAACAATACAAGTAAGTTATCGCTCTCCATTGAGCAATATGCTGCCTCTGTGTATTGAAGGAATTTTTAGCAGTCATGGATTTGGTAACAAAAATTCACCTGAAACATGAAATAATTTTAAAATGAAGAAGCCCTTAAGTGCTGTTTAGATGATATTATTAAAACACAAGAAGAAAATCCAAAATTAATAACTAGTGCTTCAAAGTAATCTTTAATACCATACATGCAAAAGAACGGTTCAATATTATTGCAATACTAAAAAAAAAAAACTAGATTGTTGTGGGAATGAAAAGAGATAATACATGGAAAAGTACTTTATAAATATGAATGAAGCATTCTTCATATGAAAGGAATTATAATGATCACTGTTCTGGTGCAGATTCCAGAATTTTTCAGAATATATTTCATGCAATTCCCTAATTTTGACACATTCAATTCAAAAGTATTATTTTCTTCTTGTGATTTGCTGAAGAAACATTTTCTTATTTGCCTTAAGTACTATATCTCTTGGGAATATTTTAAGAAGATAGACTAAAAGGAGGAAGATCTGTTTGTTTCTTATCTGGCTCATCTTAAAGGGGGTGTAGCTCTCTTAGTTTGAATTTTCTGAAAATAGTCTGAGGTAAAAACTTGATGTGGGGAGCTTACTGAAGAGAGAAAGTGAGATGAGGACAAGTGAGATGAGTTGTTGAGGTCACTGCTTTAAATAACAAAAGCTCAATTCTTCCAAGATTTCTGTTTATTTGGAATTGTCCACTTGAAGAGCACAAGGCTGGAACTTTTAGCTACAAACTCTAGCTTCCACTGGGTTGGTGTTTCCTGACAGCATACTTCTGACTCATGATTGCCCAGGGCCAAGGACACTCCCACTGTGGTAGAGAAGATCCTGGGACAGAAGAGGTATATCCTTGAAGTAGGAGGACACCACAGTGAGGTAACTCTGGGTTCACACAGGACTATCTGCACTAGTTAACTATTGGTGTATTAATTTCCTATTGATGCAAAATAAATTACCATAAGCAGCAGCTTAATATAACACCCATTTATTAGCTCACAGTTTCTGAAGGTCGGAAGTACAGGCATGACATAAACAAATTTTCTGCTCAGGATCTCTGTGGACTGAATTTAAGGTGTTACCCTGGGCTGTGGTTGTCATCTGGACTCAGGTCTCTTCCAGGCTCATTGGTTGTTAACAGAATCATTTACTTATGTTATAAGACTGAAATATCTTTTCCCGATGCATGACAACTGGAAACTATTCTCCATTTCTAGGGGATGCCCATGATTTCTTGCCACTTCCCTCCACCTCCACCCCATAACCAAAGAAGTTCACAAGATAGATGTGTGATTTCTTCCAGACCAATAGGGGACAAACTCCAATCTCTCTTCTTCTTCTGCACCCAGTGAGCAAACTCTGTGCTTGAAAAGAGATTATGTCATTAGGCCAGAAAATATCCCTATTTAAGGTGAAAGGATTGGGACTTTAACTGCATCTGCAAAGCAGCACCTACATTAGTGTTTGATTTAATAATTGGGAGAAGGAGTGTGCATATCAAGGGCCAGAAACTTAGGAAACATCCAAGAACTCTGCCCTAAATGGAATTCAAACATCGGCTGAGAATATGTGACATGTAACACCAAAAGTATCTGCTATACCAATTTTTAAAAGTGAGTTTGTTTTCACTTAACAATTTTAGTAAAAGATAAGTCAAATTCTAGCAAGACAGGTCTGAATTAAGAAGTAGCTGAGTTTGGTTCAGGAAATCAATTGATAATATTTCCTGCTACTTGAATAAAAAGCCAAACAGAATAAATCTCAACATCTATCATAATCTAGGTTTTCAATTATTTTCTATGATCTCTTTTACATAGGTTGTTTAAATAGGTATGTCTGTTTAATAAGGTCTATGCCATTAAACTGTGCTAAAGAACTTTGCAACTACTAAAGAGGTAAAGTGGGAGATTTTAAAAGATTTATTCCTCCATTTATCCTGTATTGTGAACATTATTTGAATGAATTACAACAGACTCAATTAATTTTTTCATACATAATTGTTACATTTTATCTAGTCTATTAAATTTAACATTTAAAAAACCCAGTTACTATAAATTAAATATCTGCCAATTTTATGGATATAAGCACATGCTAATCTCCATGATGGAAGATGAGCCGAGCAGATTGTGAGAAACTGAGCTATATATAGAAGCCCATTACTAGAGCTGGGCATTTGAATTTTAGCTCTGATAGACATTATATTGAGTTCTTTTCCATTTTGTAAAAGTATGTTCTGTTAATTTTATCATTTGGCTACTGTGGAATTTAACTACTAAGTGACATTGCCTATTTTTATGCAAACAATAGTGTTGCATTTGTGGTTACTGATACACAAAAGCAAGACCCTGGTCTTTCTGAAAACATTTTTAGCTCTCTGTTGCATTTCTGTTAATCTCTTCTGTGGCTTTCTGAGAAGCTCCCTGAGCTACTGATGAGCAAAAGAGAAGCAAATGAAAATACAATCCCCATCAGGGGGGAGCTTTCCTTACTGTCTGTATACCCTGATCATTTTCTTGCTCTCTGGCTTGAAAGAGGGAATGTCCTAAAATGTGTGTGAACACTTATTATATGCCAAGCATTATGCCGATAACTGTATATGCTTTATCCTCATTTAATCATCATAAAAAGTTTATGAAATGGACAATGGTGATAACCTCATTTTACAGATGAGGTGACAAAGGAGATTATGTGAACTACATAGGCAAATAAGGTCATATAACTAGTAATAAGCTAGTAAAGATTCAAGCCCAGGGAGCCCGCCTTCATGGTCAATGTACTGAACCTTAGGCTATAGTATCAGTAAGGTGTTGAATAGATTAATTTCCCAAAGTTGTTACTCACAATCAACAGAAATTAGTAGAATTTCCCTCAGGTCCTTGAAGCCAAAATGACTGGAAGGTACAGCTTCATAAAGTACTATAAAATGCTGCCTTAACTATACCATCAAGCACACACTGATATGAAGCTTTAAAGATCGGTAAAGTTTATTTTCCTCTTATGTGACATGCCATTTATTGGGTTATCAACAGAACTTTTATTATGAAATGTTGATTACTCAGGTAGAATAGTGACTGCAGAAGTATTTTCTACTTTAAAATAAAAAATGTGACCAGCAGAGAAAATTTCTCAAAATCAGAATTTGTTTTCTATTCAGTCTTTCTTAAATGTCAGTCACCTTTGAAAAATAAGGTAAAAATGATCTCATATCTCATATACTCAAACCTAACAAGTGTGTTCTATGGAAATGTTATGGAAACACTGCTCAAACATCTAGGCCCTATTCTCCCAAATTTGCCAGCCAGTTCTCATTGTGAGATGTTCTCAGAATATAAAAATCATTCATTTCCTGTGCAATAGATAAATTTTGCTTCATATAGAT
Organism: Castor canadensis; assembly: GCF_047511655.1. NCBI lineage: Eukaryota > Metazoa > Chordata > Mammalia > Rodentia > Castoridae > Castor > Castor canadensis. The sequence goes on from NC_133386.1 coordinate 61,154,086, forward strand.
AAATTTGAGAGGGGTTTGTGTTAGTATGTAATCACAATGCAAAACGAAATCTACTGGAATATTTTTTCCTGTTTGCTTAGTAACACATATACAGATTCAAAACAAGAATTATAGGAGTAATGAAAGCAATACATTATTTTTTAAAAAAATACTTACAGGAAGGATTCAGGATAGGTTTTAAGGGTAATCATTTATAGAAGCAAAATGATAGAAAACTACCATCCGTAATTAGTATTATTTGTCATAGAAATTATCCTCTTGAAGGTTGGTTCTTTTTTAGAGGGAACAAAGTGTCCCCTAGAATTAAAAGACGACCAAATGGTGATCCATAGTTCAAACGCCCTGGCTCACTTACTTTAAAAGTAGAATGTTAACCAAAGTCTTTAAATTTCCCGTGTGGATTTTGTAAGCCTGTTCCAAGCCTCCTTCCCAGCTTCTGGTGGTTTGCTAGCTGAGAGTGAGAACTGAACCACTGAAATACATCATGGATGAATTTCATCAAACAAACAGCTTCCACAGCTTCCAGTCCACATCTTTTAGAATTTCATATAGGAACCAAAAGCTGAGCTCATGCATCTCCTTTTCCTTTGAATGGGTCCTGACTCCCTGGGGTTGTAAATGACATTCACAGATGAGCATGATATCCTGTCATACCATTTAGCTCAACTCTTGCTGAGCTCTCAGAACTTCCCAAAGGGTATAAAATTAATTATTTCCTGTGCAATGGATACATTTTACTAAATATAGGTAAATTTGGGAGGTTTGTATTAGTATACAATCACAACATAAGAAGAAAGCTACTAGAATATTGTTTTTTCCTGTTTCTGAGTAATACACTTACAGATTCAAAATAAGAATTATAGCAGCAGTGGAATCAGTGCATTATTTTTTTTTAAAATACTTTTGCCAGTGGCTCATGCTTGTAATCCTAGCTACTCAGGAAGCAGAGATCAGGATGGTTGATGTTCAAAGCCAACTGGGGCAAATAGTTCAAGAAGGCCTATCTGGAAAATACTGAACACAAAAATAGACTAGCAGAGTGGCTCAAGTGGTAGAATGCCTGCCTAACAAGCATGAGGCCCTGAGTTCAAAGCCCAGTACCACCAAAAAAAAAAAAAAAAAACTAATTTCAAATTAAGGGAGTGACCTGTAAAATCATCACAAAACTTTATTATGTACATAACTTGTTTAAATTAATGTTCTAGGTTCCACTAAGATAAACAATGAGCATAATTTCTCAAAGAGATGATAATCTACAGATAAGTCATTAACACTATAATCTCTTGAAAGTTATATGTTTAAAAAACTCTTTAAATGAAGCAGAAAGGTGTTCCATTTAAATTGTACAGTATCCTTCTTTAGAATAGCAATTAATTCAAAGTACAAGCCCAAAAACATTATGCTAAAATATTGTAATGAGAGGACAAGTAAAAATAAATCAAATTTTGAATAATAAAAGGACAGCTAATATACCATAACTTGTTGCATTTTGAAACAGATACTGTCTTTTTCTATAAAAGACAATTGATGAGTTATTTCCCCATTTGATTTAATATTTATGCATTAGGTTCAAACCTGATAATTTTATTACTCAATGCCATATGAAGCCTCATTTAATCATTTTACTAGAGATACCTGGATCATGAGTCATATTTATAGTTCAAACTCTCATGTAGAAACCAAGAACAGTCCAGCAAAAAAGCTCAATTCTAAAAAATAGCATATGTACATACATATATGTTATACATAAACATGCATATATACATGTATGTAACATACAACAGATTTTTTTAAATGCAACAGACATGTTTTTCACTAGGCAGGAAACCCAAGGAGTGGCAAGTATATTTTTGACTTTCACCTTATCTGACAGACCTGTTTTAAAAGAGCTTTTATTAAGTGAATGACCCATAAGCTTAACCTCTTTCCCTTATAAATGGATATAATACAGTAATTCATTAGTTTGTTGTAAAATAAGGCATGTCAAGCCGTTGAAGGTAGCAATTACATTTTTGAAACAGTAAATAAACAGTAGAGGTATTATTTAATCATCGCAACAGCCAAACAAAATAAATACCATTTCCCCATTTTTTAACAATATGGAGGCTTAGGGAAACTAAGTAGCTTATCCAGGGATACCTACCCAGACGGATAAAAGTGAAAAATCAGAAAGATCTGAATTCAAATCTTAACTCTCATGTAATGTTGAGGAACCAACAGTTGAGCTCATGCATCCCTTATTCCTTTTATTTTATATATTTTAAAATTTTTTATTGCACCAATTTGCTTTTTTTTTTTTTTCCTCTTCTTCCTTTTAAAGGGTCTTGAATTCTGGAATTGGAAGTTACATCCCAAAGATGGAGATGATTATTTGTAGTCCATCATGCCATCTGTAAAGCTAAGATTTGAATCCAGAGCTATAAGTTTTTTCACTTATACAAGAGATAGATCACCAGCTTTATTCCATAGTTCTCACAAGGGAAAGATTTTTATTTTACTTTTAATTTTCTTGTTGTTGCAGTCCCAATATTCGTTTGCTAGGGCAGCCATAGCAAAATATCACAAACTGGATGCTTTAAAGCACCCAGTTAATACTCAGTTCTGGAGACTCAAAGTCTGAGATAAAGGTATTGGGAGGTTGGTTCCTTCTGAAGGCCACAAGGGAGAATTGATTCTCTATACTGAACATTTACAGACTTTTTTTTGTCATTATTGCCTAAACAATACAGTATAACTATCATATGTATAGCATTTAAATTGCATTTGGTATTATAAGTAATCAATACATATGATAACAGATTATTTAATATATACAAGAGGATATGCATAGGTTATATGCAAATGCTGCATTATTTTATATAAAGAACTTGAGCATCCACTGATTTTGTGGGGTCCTAGAATCAATCCCCCATGGATAACAATACATGATTATATGTAAATTTGAAGAGACAACAACTCAAACAATCCCCCAACAGAAAAAATCTTTTCATACAGGAAGATAAGGAGCCTTATAGTACCATGCTTCACTGATATGGTTTACCCACAATGAGGTTGGTGTGTCGATGTGGTCATTTTGCTCTATGTTGTCTGCTGACTTGGGCTGCACTTTAATTGCGTGGTCAACTGTGGAACCCCAACTGTCTTACCGATCATGAATCTTCTCCTAGCCAGCATCCTCTGATTATTCAACCCCCCCACCACTGACATACCCCCTTCTGAGTGCCTAGATATTTCACCGTACAGCTAGGAAGATCTTATCTGTCCTGTGACTGCAGCTCTTCTGTGTGCACCTATAGCTCCAGCAGTCATTGCCTTCTCATTGACATTTCTACAGTCTATTACAGAATTCACCAACTTCTACTTTAAAGTTACCTAGAAACAAAACTTTGTTCTTCATCTGAATCACAAACTCTTTGTTTTAGTCCATTTATGTTTCTATAACAAGATAGCTTAGGTTAGGGAATTTATAAACAAGAAAAATATATTTCTCACATTTCTAGAGGTTAGAAGTCCAAGATCAAGGCACTCACAGAGTTGATGTCTGCAAAGAGCTTATTCTTCACAAATGGTGCCTTCTTGCTGCATTCCCACATGGCAGAAGGGACAAACAGACCTCTTCAAGTCTCTTTTACAAGGAAACTAACCCATTAATGAATGTATAGTCCTTGTTACTTAACCATCTTCAAAAGGCCTTACTTCTTGATACTATCACCTTGGAGGTTAGATTTCAAAACATGAATTTTGAAGGTGACACAAACATTTGGACTATAGCATTCTGCTCCTGACATTCCAATATTTATTTCCAACTCACATGCAAAATGCATTCATTCCATCCAAAAAAAACAAAATGTTAACTTGTTCCAGCTCCAAATCAAAATTCTAAAGTCCAAAATCTCATCTGAATGTGTAAGTCAGATACTATTCATCCTGACCCAAATTTCTCTCCAAATGTGAGCTCTTGAAATCAAACAAGTTATATATTTCTAAAATACAATGTTAGGACAGATATAGAACACACAATCCCATTCTAAAAGGAATAACAGGAAAGCAAAGGATAGGGGCTGTGACTCCCAGAGTCCAAACAGCCCCAGCATTGTGAGTTTGCTGGGTCCAGTATTCACTATATCTCCTATGAGTCAGGTACCCTAGGCAGATTGGTGTTACACCCTGGTGACTCTTCAGCTCTGGAGTCTCTGAGTGGTCCTGACCCATGACTCCACTGGGAATTTCCCTAGTTGGGGATCTCTGGGATAGTCTCACACCAATAACTTCCTGAGCAGCCCCAACCCTTATAGCAGCCCTTTCTCCAGTCATGTGCCCATGACTCTGGGTAGCTCTACCCATTGAAATTCAGGTGAAGGTATCCATGTCCTTGCAGTTCATGCACTCTACATACTAGCTGAGGTTACCAAGGTTAACTGCTTGTGCTTTCTAAAGAAGCTGCCATTGCAAGCTTCTTCATACCTTGAGCAACTGAGGAGCATAGCACAGGTATGCAGGAGTAGAACATGGAGGCGATACATGGCAAATAGTATCAAGGTCTCTTGATGCCCACAGCTCCTCTTCTGATATAGTTCTAGTCCTATGATGGGAATTGTAGACCTAATAAACTAAAATATCTTCAGGGTCATGTTTTTCATTGTTTTGATGAATATCACATGTGGTGGCTTGGCCGTGCTCCTCTTCCAAGCATGCTTCTTTTATTCTTTACAACATGTTCAGGTTGAGAATTTCACAAAACTTTCATCTCTACTTCTCTCTTCCTTATGAGTTACATCTTTAATTTATTTCTCTTTTTCTCTCATTTTGCCATAAATAATCAAGAAAAGTCATATCATATCATAAACACTTTGCTTAGATATTTCTTCTACCAGACATCCTAGTTCATAACTTATAAGTTCTTTCTTTCACAAGACACCAACACAGGAACACAATTCAGGCAAGTTCTTTGCCACTTTATAACAAGGATTAATGCGTTTCTCATCTGCATCTGAGAGTTTGTCTCAATGGCCTTTATCACACATATTTCTCCCAACATTCTGTACCTGACCACTTCAGTAATCTCTAGAAAGATTCAGGCTTTCTCTCTCTCCTCTTCTCACGAGCCCTCACCAGAACTTCCCATCATGCCCCATTTATGGCAATATAAGTTTTTTCTAGCATGCTCCTCCAGATTGTTCTCTATCCATTACCTAATCTCAATGCTACTTTCACATTTTTAGGTATTTGTCACAATAGTACTTCCACTTCTCAGTAGCAATTTCTATGTTAGTCCACTCAGGCTACAATAACAACATATTTTAGACTATGTAATTTATAAAGAACAGAAATTTGTTGCCCACAGTTCTAGAAGGCAGGAAATCCATGTGCAAGGTGCCAGAAGATTCACTGGTGAGAGCCCCAGTCTTCCAAGGTAGCATCTCTATGTGTCTTGATATAGTAGAAGAGCAAGGCCATTCCTTCAAGGATGTTTTATAAGAGCACTACTTCTACTATGAGAGCAGGATTCTCATGACCTAGTAATTGCAAAAGACCCTGTCTCTCAATAAATCTTGTGTATTAAGAGTCAGCATAAGAATTTTGGGCAAGGCCCCTTCTCAACCAATAAACCAGGCATGTTGGTGTACACTTCTGGTCACATCTATATGAGAGACATAGGTAGAAGGATTATAGTCCAAGGCTGGCCTCAGGTAAAAATGTGAGACTCTACATGAAAAATAACAGAAACATAAAAAGGACTGGGGCATGGCTCAAATAGAATACCTGCCCAGTAAGCATAGGCCCTGAGTTCAAACCCCATAACCACCAAAATAATGATAACAATAAGATGATGATTATGATGATGATGATAAAGTAAATTTGGGGTGAGCACAAATATTCTTCACCTACAAATTAAGGGTAATATTTTAGGCCCCTTCCTCCTCCAAGATTCTAACAGTTCTATATGCTTATTAACTATTTTTTCCAAAATAAAAAATAACATTAATTTATAAATACATAAATAAGATTTCTCTACATAAGAGTGAAAAATTCAGGGGATATACTGAGTTAACGCAAATATAATATTCTACTTCACAAAAATATGGCAAAACTAAGTTGATGAACCTTTACATTAAATCAATATCAATAAGTTATAACAAAACTAAAATTATGGTCTATTATTTTGGAATCTGTTATAATAGATTTTGCCTACATTGCTCTTTTTTTTAATCTATTTTTCAGGGTATAATGAATGAGCTTTCCCCAGTACCTGGGTTATATTAAGCACATTAAAAAAATCAACATTTTCCATCACATTACTAAGCAGAGTTAATAAATTACTAGATGGCATTCATGAGATTGGGAGGGGAAGTAACAGCTTTCATTGTGACATTTCAATAATGTTGCATGCAAATTAGATCTGGTCTTACTCACTGTAAACTGTAAGTAACTCAGTTGTCAGCATGAAATCCCTCCACTTGAGCACCAAGTAAAAAAGTCACACCCTTGATTTTACAACCCATGCTAGCCCAAAGCTTTCCTCTGGTTTTCTGCAAATTGTTCATGCCTTTTCTGCATTCTGTAGGTGGAGTTTCTGTTTTACTCCTCAGCAAAAGAAAGTGAAATCCAATAGCTACTTCTTGCCTTCCCACAAAAGCTACATTGAATCATTAGTGAGAATAGATCATTCTACTAAAGATGATCACATAATAATACAAAGATACTTACTATATATTTGTTTCTTCCAAGGACACTCAATTGCTTTATTCCCTCAGACCTGGCCATGTTGTGGGGAATATAGTGAGTGGCAGCTCACATGAGCTCACAAATCAAGTGGAACAAAAGACTGAATAATGTTGCCATTCTTCAGAAGCATGATGGATCCTTACCCAAAGATCAAACACACACACACACACAAACACACACACACACACACATACCATGAAGGTATGAAAGAGGTTTATTACACAAATAATGAGTTTTTCTGAAGAAAACAAGACAGGTTGTAAGAGGTGACTTGAGACAGACTTGAGTCAGCAAGAAAAACAAACTGTCTTAATGCTTTTATTGTAGTTAGCAGGTAAAATATGCGTTACGATCCCATGCTTGGGCAGGTGGCTTGAATCTTCCAAGGGCACCAAAGGAGAAAGCCCTGGCTTCTTAAAAATTATTTTTCCAGAAGAAGAAAAGAAGAGGAAGGGGTGAGATTTAAAAATTGTTATAGTCCAACACCAAAACACCCGGAGTCAAATTCTTTATTACAGTACTTCAATTTGGCTAATACATCCCAGAGTTGGAATCACCATTGCATGTAGCACAATGCACCTCTACGGTAATCTTAGGCTCACATGCTTACATTGTGGCCATGGGGCCAACATGCTGAATTTGGCAGCCCCACAATATCAAACATAATGGATGGTAAGAAAAGAGCAAGTCCTCAAAGAAAAAGATAAGTTCTTGCAGTAGAACTTGCAAAAGCATCCTGAGTAGAAAAAAATAGCATAACAAAACAATAATAACATACCCTAATAAAGAGACTATGAACCCACCTGATAAGACAATAGGTCTCTACTTTGTTATATATGATTGTTACTATAACTAATCTGTAGTGGTGTGTAATACAAAAGGCACCAGTATTTGTATTCAGAATGAACTAAGTAAGAATGTAAGCCTTTTCACAAATGTAAGATCTTGGGCAAAAATAAAAGAAGAAAGAAAATGAAGACTCTTAGAAAGTCTGTGCTAAGTACCAATCACTATGGTAAGTGCTCCATATGGATTACCTCATTTGATCGCTTATAGAACTCTGATTTTGGTGGTGTTGTAATCTTTACTTTATACTTAAGGAAACTGAAGTTCAGACAAGTTAAATAACTTTCCCAGATCCTATCACTAGAAAGTTGTATGTTCTGAATGTAACTCAAGTGCAAAGCCTCATATTTAATTACCATGACTTAGCTGTTTCAAACCTCAGCTCATTCCACTGTAAAATAAAGATATGCAATGGGGTGAAAGATGGCAATGGAGACAGAGCCACAGACCTCGTGAGCTGACCCAGAGATCCTATGGAGAAGCTGGAGACATAGGTCTACAGAGCCGCTGCTCCATTCTGCTGGGCTCTCCACCCCTCTGGCTGTGCCAGGCCACAGCTCTGTTCCAGACCCACACAGAGCAGGATACCTGTCCATCAACTGTGCTGGCCACACCATGCTGGAATACCCGCCCCTTGCCCATGCCACCAGACTCATGACCACCGGAATCCCTACCACCAGTCTGCACTGGACCTCAGCCTGGAGCTGGTACCACAGCTTGCCAGGATACCCGCTCCTCCCCCAAGCCCACTGCCCTTCAGACCCTGCTGAGCCCCAGCCACGCATGGGACGACCAGAACCCACCCCACCCATCAGGCCTTGCCTGGCTCAACCTCTGTGTGGAACAACTGGAGCCCTGCCCTGCTGAGACAGGCACCATCTGGTGTGAGACAGCCACACCCACCAGCCTGCCAGGAACCCCGCTCCCTGTGCAGAGTGGGCCCCAGCTCTACAGACTTCCCAGATAACCACTCCACCAGGCTCCTGCTCGGCTGCCACTAGAGGGCTCCAAGCATGCCTAAGAGACACTCACAAACTGGACTGGACACTAAAGAACTAAAAACAACTAAGCCTGCAATCATACTGTTCCAGAACTGGTGACTTTTTTTTTCTCCCCTCTTTAAGGGCTTGCCAGCCTGGTTAGCTGTTTGATCACCCACCATATCTCCCATTTCTTTTTCCTTTATTTCTTTCCATTTTTCTCTCTTCTCTCTTCCTTTTATCTTCCCTTCTCTTTCTCTTTTTTAACCTTCTCTACCGATTTTGTTATTATTAACATTGTAACCCAGCTAATACCAAATTACACATAGTCCATGGACAGAAATTGTACCTCGTGAAAATATGGGAAGAAGAAAAAGGGATAGAAACCGTTCCTCCTCCAAAAATAAAGTAGTACAGGATTTAGAGCAAAATGAAGAAAATGGATACCCAGACCCAGACTCAAACAAAACAAAGATAAACTATACCAAGGAACCCAATGAAGAACACAAGACCACCCTGAAAGAAGAAATTCTACAAGTAATTAATGAGAATTTCATAGAGATGCTACTAGACATGGTCAACCAAAACATATGGGAGGCACTCAAGAAATTCCAAGATGACAAAACTCAAGAATATCAGAAAACACAGAAACAAATAAATGAAATCATAGAAGCTCTAAGCAAACACCAAACTGAAACAAGGATCACTATAAGCAGAGAGATAAATGAATTAAGGGCAAAAATTGACAATATTAAAGAAGAAGTAACCCATGATATGGAAAACTTCAAAAAAAAAGAATAAAATAGAAATACAAAACAAAACAGAAGGTCATTCCAGCAGAATAGAACAAACAGAAGACAGAATCTCAGAACTTGAAGATGAAATGGCCATTAAAGGAAAAACTAAAGAACTATTAATTAAACAACTCAAGACCTGTGAAAAGAAAATGCAGAAACTCACTGACTCCATCAAAACATCAAACCTGAGAATCATGGGCATTAAAGAAGGAGAAGAGGTGCAAACAAAAGGAATGTGTAATATATTTGTAATATAACAAAATAATAACAGAAAATTTCCCAAATCTAGAGAAAACTGTGCCCATTCAAGCACAGGAAGCCTCCAGAACACCAAACAGACCTGACCAAAATAGAGCTGTCCCACGACATATCATCATTAAAACAACAAATACAGAGAGTAGAGAAAGACTACTGAAGGCTGTAAGAGAGAAAAAACAAATAACATACAAAGGTAAACCCATCAAAATCACAGCAGACTTCTCAACAGAAACATTAAAAGCAAGAAGAGCATGGGGTGAGATCTTCCAAGCACTGAATGAAAATAACTTCAATCCTAGGATACTTTTTCCAGCAAAACTATCATTCAAAATAGATGGAACAGTAAAAGTCTTCCATGATAAGCAGAAATTAAAACAATATATGACCACCAAACCACCATTGCAAAAGATTCTCCAAGGAATCCTACACACAGATAATGAAAGCAAACAAAACCATGAAAAGACAGGCAATACCAAACAGGAGAAGAAAAGGCAAGAAAGTAAAGAGTAACACTGATTCAGCTACACATAATCAAACTCTTAATCAACAAAGACAACTACATGACAGAGATCACCATGTACTTGTCCATACTAACACTGAATGTTAATGGATTAGTTCCCCCATCAAAAGACACTGACTGGCAAACTGGATTAAAAAGGAAGATCCAACAATCTGCTGCCTACAGGAGACCCACCTCATTGACAAAAACAAGCACTGGCTGAAAGTGAAAGGCTGGAAGAAGATTTACCAAGCCAATGGTCCCCCAAAACAGGCAGGAGTAGCCATACTTATCTTGGAAAAAGTAGACTTCAAACCTACATTGATCAAAAGAGATGAAGGAGGACATTCCATACTAATAAAAGGGGAAATACACCAAAAGGAAATAACAATTATCAATCTATATGCACCCAACATCAATGCACCCAATTTCATCAAACATACTCTGAAGGACCTAAAAACATATGTAAACTCCAATGCAGCGATGGTGGGAGACCTTAATACTCCCCTATCACCAATAGATAGTTCATACAAACAAAAAGTCAACAAAGAAATTCTAGAAATAAACCACACCATAGATCAAATGGAGCTAGCTGATGTTTACAGAATATTTCATTCAACTTCTGCACAATACACATTCTTCTCAGCAGTCCATGGAACCATCTCAAAAATTGATCATATCTTAGGGCACAAAGCAAGCCTCAGCAAATATAAGAAAATAGAAACAATCCCATGTATTCTATCTGACCACAATGCATTAAAACTAGAAATCAACAAAAAAACAGCAGTAAAAAACATGCAAAGAATTGGAAGCTGAACAACACATTGCTCAATGACGAATGGGTCATTGAGGAAATAAAAGAGGAAATTAAAAGATTCCTGGAAGTTAATGAAAATGAAAACATGACCTACCAGAACCTATGGGACACAGCAAAAGCAGTCCTAAGGGGAAAGTTTATAGCCAGGAGTGCATATATTAAAAGGACAGAAAGATCTCAAATCAATGACCTAATTCTACAAGTCAAACTCCTAGAAAAACAAGAACAAGCAAATCCTAAAACAAACAGAAGGAAAGAAATAATTAAGATAAGGGCTGAAATCAATGAAATAGAAACAAACAAACAAACAAAAAAAACATACAAAGAATCAATGAAACAAAAAACAGTTTCTTTGAAAAAAAAAAATAATAAGATTGACAGACTCCTGGCAAACCTGACTAAAATGAGGAGAGAAAAAACCCAAATCAGTAAAATCAGAAATGCAAAAGGGGAGATAACAACAAAAACCACAGAAACCAGGAAATCATCACAGACTACTTTGAGAGCCTATACTCTAATAAATTAAAAAATCTTGAGGAAATGGACAGAATATAGAAACTTACAACAACCCAAAACTAAACCAAGAAGATATTAATCACCTGAAAAGATCTATAACAAAAAAAGAAATTGAAGCAGCAATCAAGAGTCTCCCAAAAAAGAAAAGTCCAGGACCTGATGGATTCACTGCTGAATTCTATCAGACATTTAAAGAAGAACTAATACCAACTCTCCTTAAACTGTTCCATGAAATAGAAAGGGAAGAAACACTGCCTAACTCATTCTATGAAGCCAATATAACTCTCATCCCAAAACCAGACAAAGACACCTCCAAAAAGGAGAATTATAGGCCAATTTCCTTAATGAATATCTATGCAAAAATCCTTAGTAAAATAATGACAAACCAAATCCAACAACACATCAGAAAGATCATACACCATGACCAAGTTGGCTTCATCCCAGGGATGCAGGGATGGTTCAACATATGCAAATCTATAAATGTAACACAGCACATCAATAGAAGCAAAGACAAAAACCACTTAATCATCTCAATAGATGAGAAAAAGCCTTCATCAAGATCCAACACCACTTCATGATAAAAGCTCTAAGAAAACTAGGAATAGAAGGAATGTACCTCAACATTGTAAAGGCTATTTATGACAAACCTATAGCCAACATCATACTTAATGGTGAAAAACAAACCATTGCCTCTAAAATCAGGAATGAGACAAGGGTGCCTACTATCCCCACTCCTATTCAACATAGTACTGGAATCCTAGCCAGAGCAATTAGACAAGAAGAAGAAATAAAAGGAATACAAATAGGTAAAGAAATTGTCAAAATATCCTTATTTGCAGATGATATGACCCTATACCTTAAAGACCCAAAAAACTCCACCTAAAAACTCTTAGACACCATAAACAGCTACAGTAAGGTGGCAGGATACAAAATCAACCTACAAAAATCATTAGCTTTTCTATACACCAACAATGAACAAACTGAGAAGGAATATAAGAAAACAATTCCATTCACAATAGCTTCAAAAAAAATCAAATATCTAGGAGTAAATTTAACAAAACATGTGAATGAATTCTATAAGGAGAACTACAAACTCCTGAAGAAAGAGATCAAGGAAAACTACAGAAGATGGAAAGATCTCCCATGCTCATGGATCGGTAGAATCAACATAGTAAAAATGGCTATACTAACAAAAGCAATCTATATGTTTAATGCAATTCCCATCAAAATCCCAATGACTTTCATCACAGAGATTGAAAAATCTGCTCTAAAGTTCATTTGGAAACACAAGCGACCAAGAATAGCCAAGGCAATACTCAGCAAAAAAAGCAATGCTGGAGGTATCACAATACCCAACTTCAAACTATATTACAAAGCAATAGCAATAAAAACAGCATGGTACTGGCATGAAAACAGATCTGAAGACCAGTGGAACAGAATAGAAGATCCAGATATGAATCCACACAACTATACCCACCTCATTTTTGACAAAAGTGCCAAAATCATATGATGGAGAAAAGACAGCCTCTTCAACAAATGTTGCTGGGAAAAGTGGTTATCCATCTGCAAGAAACTGAAACTAGATCCATGTCTATCACCCTGTACTAGTATCAACTCAAAATGGATCAAGGACCTAAATATCAGACCTGAAGCTCTGAAGTTACTTCAGGAAGGAGCAGGAAACACTCTAGAACTAATAGGTATAGGCAAGGACTCCCTCAATACAATAGAACCCCAGCAACCCAGCAACTAAGAGAAAGGATGGACAAATGGGACTTCATAAAATTAAAAAGCTTCTGCACAACAAAAGAAATGATCTCTAAACTGAAGAGACCACCCACAGAGTGGGAGAAAATATTTGCCACCTATACATCAGACAAGGGACTGATAACCAGAATATACAAGGAACTTAAGAAACTAAACTCTCCTAAAATTAATGAGCCAATTAAAAAATGAGCAAATGAATTTAATAGAACTTTCTCAAAAGAAGAAATTCAAATGGCAAAAACACACATGAAAAAATGCTCACCATCTCTAACCATAAAGGAAATGCAAATCAAAACCACACTAAGATTCCACCTCACCCCTGTTAGAATAGCCATCATCAAAAACACCACCAACAACATGTGTTGGTGAGGATAGGGGGAAAAAGGAATCTTAATCCATTGCTGGTGGGAATGCAAGCTGGTGCAACCATTCTGGAAAAAAATTTGGAGTCACCTTAAAAAACTAAACATAGACCTGCCATATGATCCAGCAATCCCACTCCTGAGGATATACCCAAAGAAATACAACACAGGTTACTCCAGAGGCACCTGCACATCCATGTTTATTGCAGCACTATTCACAATAGCCAAGTTATGGAAACAACCAAGATGCCCCACTACTGATGAATGGATCAAGAAAATGTGGTACTTGTACGCAATGGAATTTTACTCAGCCGTGAAGAAGAATGAAATCTTATCATTTGCAGGTAAATGGATGGAACTAGACAACATCATTCTGAGTGAGGTCAGCCAAGCTCAGAAGACCAAATATCATATGTTCTCCCTCATATGCAGACCTTAGATCTAGGGCAAATGCAGCAATGTGGTTGGACTTGGATCACATGATAAGGGGAGAGCACATTTTGGTGATATAGAAATAGGTAGAAAACCCAAAACACGAAAGCGTTTGATGTTCCCACTCCAGAGGAACTAACACAGAAACCTTAAAGCAACAGAAGTTATCATGAGAAGTGGATCAGTAACCAGGGTAAAGATCAATTAGAGATGAATCAACGTGGGTCATAACACATGTACACGAAAGCAATGCTAGGAATATTTCTGTATAGCTATCCTCAACTCAACTAGCAAAAACACTTTGTCTTCCTTATTAGGCTTGTCTCTTTTCTTCAACAAAACTAGCGATAAAGGCAGAATATGACCTGCCTGGAACTGAGGGTGGAAGAGGGAAGAAGGTGGGGGAGGGGGGCAGGGGGGAGAAATGACCCAAATAATGTATGCATATATGAATAAAAAAAATAAAAAAAGGAAAGAAGCATTATGTAATTTGTATTTTGACAAATCATAGAGATACCTGATAATTTTTTTAAATTGTGTTTTTAATAATCATTAATATGACTGTATGGATCAGAAAGGCTAAGAAAGAAATTCAGCAGAAAAGTGTTTTTGCTAAGTCTAAGAAACCCAACAAAATAAATTCTAAGAACATCAAAAATAAATAAATAAATAAATAAATAAATAAATAAAGATAATGCCTATTTCATTGATTCATTATAAAGAATAAATTTTACAAAGATCCTTCCATATAGCATCTAGCACATAGTGAATATTCAACAGCCACTAACAGTTTTCTCCATCCAAATATATATAAAGAGAAGTAAGTATACAAATATAGTTATATACATACTTATATATTGTTAAGATGATTTATGTATTATGTTTTTGAAAAAAGTCTATACTTCAGGATACAAGTAGTAATTTTGATTGAGAGACATAGAATTTGCTAAAGCAGAAATAAACCAAATATCCATCTTGACTGGATGTCAATGACAAAATATTTAAAGTAATGGTTGCTCAAAACAAGTATTATCATAGATTATATTTGTTATATAAGAATATCTAAAATATTATAAATTTTTGGATAATTATTACAAATTAATTAATAAAAGTTTACATTCCAAAATTGGAAACTTTTCTTTTTTGGTGGTAATGGGTTTTAAACTCAAACCCTCATGCTTGCTAAGTAGACACTCTACCACTTGAGCCACATCACTTGAGCCACACACCCCATAAAGAGAAGAATTGATTCAAGTGTTATTAGGAAATAAACTCAAGAAAACTTGATATTTGATGAAATGTAAAGGTTAAAGGAAAGAAATAAGAATAAAGACCAGATATTAAAATAATTCATGTATCATGTTACAACACAGCAAACACTGAAATTACCTCTATCATATGGGATACTGCTTTCCATCAAACTAGCAGAAGATGATTGCTCTTTCAGCATCTTAAGGATCTTTTGATAAACTAAATTATCAGATCTTTCTTTTGATATAAACTTCTGCTAAGCTAATGCTCCTCAATCCTATTTTGTAGTCAATTTTGAATCCACTATTCCAATTTGTGGCAATGTCTAGCTTTGATGCTTTTGTTTAAAACTTAGTAAATTATGATTGAATATGAGAAACATGACTAAAATGTGTGAATAAATTAAAAGTTTTTACAATTGGTTCTTTCATTTTCTCTTTTACTATGACACCAATACATCTGTCATGTGGAAAAGGGGATAGATATTTCTATGTGACTCCAGGGAACAAAAACAAGACAATGGCTGAGTGACAGAAAGATAAATTTTAGCTCTATATAAGGAAAACATTTCTGGCATCTGTAACTGTACAAAAATGGAATGATGGTGTTTAGGAGGATCAAAGCATTTTTGGAAATGATCTTTGGAATCTTTCCAATAAAAAATAATAATGAAAATTCACAATATTATCCCAGCACTATAATATAGGCTATCATTAAGATGTGCAAAAAAAGAAAAAGTAATTCACTATAATTTTATCTTATCTTGTTCCAGAGCTAAAATTCCTACTGAGTGCAGTGGAGAACACAACTTCTACCTTAATAGAAATATATTTTAGCTTAAATTCTGCCCTATTGTTGTTCTCTTTCAAAATGACTCATAATCTCCTTCACTTTCCTATGGTGGAGCCAGCAGTACAGTTGAACATAAGAATACATAGGGCAATAAGGCAGAGAGCTTCTTCTTCAGGTGCTGCCCATCCAATTCTCACTAAGCTATGTTAAGATAGTCCCAGTTCTGTCCTGTTATCATATGCCCCCAATATCCATCTACTAATATATAGGTGTACCCGTCAGTCTTATACTAAAGCCTATGGCTGAAATTGGTGGTCCCTGTCACTCCCGTCATTCTGCAACCTCTTTGAGCTGAAGCCAATTCTCTTCACATCCTCCAGTTCTCTCAAGACTTATCTATCTTGGAACATATGAAAATTCTGGATCCCTTCATGTCACAAAATAGATCTGTCTGTCAAACCCCTCCTTCTGCCAATGTTATCTTACTGCTGCTACTCCATGTTGAATGCTACATTGTATCAGTTAGATTACTTCTCTGAGAGACTTGTGATCTTCCTAGAATAGAAAGTGAAGAATTGGCCTGAAAAATTTTAGATTCACACAAATATATCTGGGTATTTCTACCTACCCTGGTTCATTACCAAGGTTTCTCTTCCAAGAAAATGAATGACCAAGACTTTGCTAAGTACCAAAATTGGCTTTTTTCCTTTCTCATTAGCTCTTTTTTTTTTAATCAGTCATCTATTGTCACAGTAATGCTATGTAATACATCAGTCTAAAACTTAAGTGGCATAAAACAACTATCATACATTCTTACATCTCTCCATACTCAGGGTTGGGTGTCAGTAAACCTAGGTAGGCTTAATCAGCTTAGCTCCAAGTCAAAGTTTGAATCCAAGCCAGCTTCTACTATTTCTCATCTTCCTTCGTCAAGTGAACTCTCCATATCACATTCTTCTCATGACAATGGCAAATGTGCAAGAGGTCAAACTCAAACATGTACAAATATCAAGCCTGTGCTTATGTCACATATGTTGCCTTCTTATTGTAAGTCAATGAGGCCAAATCAAGTCACATGACCAAATTCAACATGAATGAGATAGTGAAGTATATTCTTCCTGTGATGAGAAGAAGACAGGTGAACAATGAGCTAAGAGATCATACTCTATCTCCCAACATCAGAAAAATTCTCCATTTCCTCTTTCTGCCTGATAGCGAGAGACAAGAACAAAACAAATTATGTAATAGCAACCCTCCTGTTTATTTACCCATGGAAGGAGTCTTTTGGGTTGCTGACAACAGAAAGAATATTGAATAATATTTCCAAAGAATTATTCCCTAAACAACTGCTAATATTTAGTCTAAACAGTGGTTAGCTGTTTATTGAGTCAAGTCATTTTATTCTTACCACAACACAGTGTTGCAATTTATTAATCCCTATTCTACCACATGGACAATTGCCAAATTGAAAAACTTGATCAAAGTCATTCAGATAAATGAAAGAAATAGAACTCAACCCAAATTTTATGTGATTCAAGAATTTATTAACTGCGAGAATTCAAGTTCAGCAATGAAAACTAGAAAAATATTTTCTAACTGCTACAAATATAACAGAAAGATTCTGTTAGACTTTTTAAAAACTACATCTTAACATTTCCTATAGACTTACTGTTTCAATAAGCATTTATCATCCTGTCTTAGTGGTCATTGGCATGCCACTAATCTGTTTTGCTTAGTGACCTTATATTTTGCTCCAGAATTCATGGTCCATGAATCAGAAAGTAAAATATTTCTTTATGAAGCATCATCTACTCTCCAGATATAAGGCATTGCTATCTGTCATGTAACTTTATATCTTAATTTGAGAAAATCAATAAGAGCAATAGGGGCAGTAGTCCTATCAGTAACAGAAATCAGGAATGAAAATGTACTTGTGTAAAACAAATAACAAAAGGGCCATCTAAAAGATACACACACAAGCTGTAAAATACCAAGGGAAGGCCCCAGACCTGCCACCATAAGTTATTACTATCACCAGGTGTAAAATCAGCAATGACACCTGCAATAATTCAAGTTAATTGAATTCTGAGCTTCTTTATTGTTATCCTCTCACCCAAATTGGTGCCCAGGACTCTTTTTCTCTCACTGAAATCTTCTATATAAAACTTTCTGTTCTGCTCTTCATATATTGCATAGTATCTAAGAAATAAATTCAAATTTCTCTTTCTGCAAACAATTGATAAAATGTTGACTGAGTCTTGTGCCCTTTGCACACTTTTCCTGTAAAACCATTCTCAGTTTGAAATGGTCTTTCTCATGTTGTGGGTTAGGGATTATTGTAGGTTTTGGAATAGAAGATGAACAAGAAAGGTTATTGCTTTACAGAGTTCATGTTTTAGAAAAGAAAAGCAGATAACTTACAGTAAATGAATGAAT
Organism: Castor canadensis; assembly: GCF_047511655.1. Classification (NCBI taxonomy): domain Eukaryota; kingdom Metazoa; phylum Chordata; class Mammalia; order Rodentia; family Castoridae; genus Castor; species Castor canadensis. The sequence goes on from NC_133386.1 coordinate 61,172,565, forward strand.
GATCACTTTATATGGTGATAACTGCTACTAATAATATGATAATGACTGAAAGTGGGAGTGGCAATTTTAAACTGAGTGTAAGGAAAGATTTTTCTGTAAGTGATTATCAATAAAGCCAGTCAATATTTGCTGGCAACAAGTGACCCCAAAATTCCAGCAGGACTTGGTGCTCCAGATGAGAGCAAACATCCAAAGTAACTAACATTTATAAGCTGATTCAGCATCACAGTCTCCCCTTTCCTGCAATTGCACCATCGTACATACCCCACTTCTTCAGTGAGATGGCAGGGGGAAAACACTGGGAGGGAGCACAGTCAATAGATTTTCACTGTCATCTAGCCCGTTAGCTAGAAATAATCACATAGCCCTTTCCCACACCAATTATTCAGTATTACTCTACGTTTAAGATGTATTCTCTTTAACGTGCTACACAGGGTCCGTCTTGACCTGTGCATCCCCTTGTCTCCCTAAGCTCTTCCTCTCTCAAAGAGTAAGGTCCATTCACTACCTCCTAAGAAATTCTTACTGCCTGCATTCATCTCCCTCACTTTGTTTGATATAATTCCTACCTGTGTTTCATAACTCAAAATACAGGTAATTTTTTTCTGGGGAATCTTCTGTGATTTTCTAAAGCTGAGCTAGTCTTCTTTTTCTGTGCTCCCATAGCACCCTATGTTTATCTCAGTACCTCTTACTCTATTACTTTTTTGTCTTCCAGGTTCTTTACTAGACTGCAAATTTATGGAGAGCATAACTCTGTCTTCCTAATTATTGCACCCCAAGCTAAGTCCTTAAAACAGAGAAAGCAGTTGAATATTTATTCAAAGAAAAAATGGGTAGAAAAAGAGAAGTTTTATTCTGGATTTATTAATTATAGTTAACTTAGGAATATATTATCCACCAAAAATGGAATCATGAGAACAAGTATATTTGATGCAAGAAGAAGGAGAAATGGAAATTTGTGAGCACCTATCATATGCCAAGTACTGAGCAACAAGTATTATGAATATTCAATTTAGTTTGGATTAAATGAATTTGAAATTCTATGAGAATATCATCTGAATATGTTCAAAAGGTATTTAAACCTTAAATCACCATAAGAAGGGGACTAAGGTAGAAAGGAGAAAAAGGAATATGATATATGTACACATGGAAATGTCATAATGAAACTCCCTATATAGCTATCTTAAACAAACAGAAATTTCTTTTTTCAAAAACAAAGGAAAAGAAATTAAAACAGGTCCTGGGGGTTGGTACCAGTGGGAGGGGGAAGGATATAAGAAAAGGGTATAAGGGGTGAATATAGTGGAAACATTATATACTCATGTATGAAAATGGAACAATGAAACCTGCTGAAACTATTCTAAAAAGGGAGAGAGAGGGAGAAAGGAGAATGATGGATGAGGTGAACCTAAGATATACTTTAAGCACTTTTGTAAATGTCACAATGCATCCCCAGTAAAACAATAATGTGCTAGTAAAAATAAAAATAAAAAGAAACCCCAATGTACAACCAATATATGCTAATAAAAATGTTTTAAAAAGAAAAATAAATAAATAAATAAAAGAGATTGCTAATGTAAAAGTTCAGTTTTTACTGAAGTCTGGTGGTCACGAATGAAGACACAGAGACTGAGGATCATCCAGTCAACTGATAAATGGTGTTTTTTAAATCTATTTATTTTATTTTTTTCTTCTTTATTGTTATTGTTTTACTGAGGGTACTTTGTGACATTTACAAAATTTCTTACAATTTATCAAAGTTGAATTCACCCCTTCCATCATTCTCTTTTATCATGCCCCCCCCCCATTCCTGGAATAGTTTCAACCATTTTCATTTTTCCATTTTCATGCATGTGTACAGAATATTACCACCATATTCACCCTTCAACCCCCTTTCCTTATGTCCTCCTGCCTCCCAGTGTTCCTCATCCCCCAGACAGGAACTTTTTGCCTTCCTGTTCTCTGGTTTTGTTAAAAAATGGCATTTTTTTTTTTTTTGGTTTTAGATAGCTATACAAGTGTTTCACCGTGAGTTACTTGTATAGATAGCTATACAAGCGTTTCACTGTGAGTTGTGTGTGTGTTACAACCAGAATTGGTTCATCCCATTTTTCTTCTTTCTACCTTAGTCCTCTTCTTGTGATAATTTCAACAGGTTTAAAAATTCTATATTCATTCTTGTATAGGCAGAACATCAACCATATTCACCATTTTAACTTCCTTCTTTTACACTCCTTCTCTCATATGTGACCTCCCTCAGCATAACCTATTTTTCATAACATTGCTTGTATTTATATTGGGTCTATATTCCATTATGAGAGAAAACATGCATCCTTTGGTTTTCTGGGCCTGGCTACCTTCACTTAAGATGATGTTCTCCAGTTCCATCCATTTACATGCAAATGACAAAATTTCATTCTTCTTTATGGCTGATAAATTCCATTGTATATAAATACCACATTTTCTTAATTCATTCATCAGTAGTAGGGCATCTTAGCTGCTTCCATAGTTTAGCTATTGTGAAAAATGCCGCAATAAACATGGGTGTGCAGGTGCCTTTATTGTAACCTGTCTTACATTTCTTTAGGTATATCCCTAGAAGTGGTATTTCTGGATCATATGGAAGTTCTATTTTCAGTTTTTCCATAGTAATTGTACTAATTTCCATTCCCACCAACATTGTATGAGGGTTCCTTTTTCCTCACATCCTCTCCAATATTTATTTTTGTTTATGTTCTTGATGGTAGCCATGCTAATATGAGTGAGACAGACTCTTAATATAGTTTTGATTTCCATTACCTTTATGGCCAGGGATATTGAGCATTTCTTCAAGTGTTTTTTGGCCATTTAGACTTCTTCCTTTGAAAAAGTTCTACTCAATTCATTTGCCCACTTCTTCATTGGGTCATTGACTTTTGGGGAGTTTAATTTTTTTCAGCACCATGTATATTCCAGTTATTAATCCCTTGTCAGATGTATACGTGGCAAAGATTTTCTCCCATTCTGTAAGTTGGCTATTCAGTCTGGTGACCATTTCTTTTGTTGTGCAGAAGCTTTTTAATTTCATGTAGTCCCAATTTGTCAATCGTTTCTCTTAGTGACTGTGCCTTGTAAGTTTTATTTAGGAAGACATTGCCTATGCCTATTAATTTCAATGTATGCCCTGCTCTTTCCTACACTAGATTCAAAGTTTCAAGTTTTATGTTAAGGTCTTTAATCTACTTTGAGTTGATACTTGTATGGGGTGAAAGACATGCATCTATTGTCAGTTTTCTGCATGCAGATATCCAGTTTTCCCTGCAACACTCATTGAAGAGGCTGTGTTTTCTCCATCATATGTTTTGAGCACCTTTGTCAAAAATCAAGTGGGAGTGGCTGTGTTTATTCATATCTGGTTCTTCTTTTCCACTGGTCTTCACGTCTATTTTTATGCCAGTACCATGCTGTTTTTATCGCTATGGCTCTGTAGTACAGTTTGAAGTCAGGCATTATGGTACCTCCAGGGGCACTCTTCTTGTTCAGTATTGCCTTGGCTATTCATAGTCTTTTGTGCTTCCAAATGAAGTTTAGGGTTGATTTTTCAATCTCTGTGATAAGTGCTATTGGAACTTTGGTGGGTGGGAATTGCATTGGACATGTAGATTGGTACCCCTACAACATGATCTTATTCATAAAAGCCCCAAAAAAGCTCCTAGACATCATAAACACCTTCAGCAAAGTAGCAAGATATAGAATCAATTTACAAAAACCAGTAGCCTTTGTATATACCAACACTGAACAGAATGAGAAAGAATATAGGAAAATAATTCCATTTACAACAGCATAAAAAATTCACCTACAGATAAACTTAATGATGAATGTGAAAGACTCCTACAATGCAAACTATAAACCACTGAAGACAGAAATTGAAGAATACTACAGAAGATGGAAAGATCTCCCATGCTCATGGATTGGCAGAATAAATATTGTGAAAATGGCCGTATTACTGAAAGCAATCTACATTTTCAATTGCATTGAAATAGTATTTTAATGTGGCTCCATCCATCTCAGACTGTGAATAAAATACTTGATAAAAATACAGTATGGAGCAAGGTCTAGTTAACAGCCAGAAATAAGCAGGTGATGGCAAAGGAAAAGCACATCTGAAATCCTGAATGATGATATCATTGGAAACTCTAAAAGGTATATTCCATGCATGGCAAACCAGAGCTTGTGAAAAAGTATAAGGTCCAAAATAATTCTATTATACTTTCTGGTGCTCAGCTTCATTCTGCTGCCCTGACCATGCAACACATCGTGTTTACATCCCCTGTAATTCCATGATGCATTAAAGTTACTACCATTTCTAAAAAGTAAGAGTCAAAGAGACCTTTATGATAAAGAAGAAAAGAACATTGGGGGTTAAAGGGGGGAAATTAAATAGGAGAGAGAAGTAGAGGACAGGAGTAGGATTTAGCATAGATATCTTAAGAGTCAAATATATTCTAAATCAGGGGAAAACAGTGGAAGGGTTAAAGAAGGATCCATTATGTGAATGTGGATATAATAATGCTATATTCCTAGTGATTAATTCCAAATTCACTAAATAAAGGAAAGAGCCAGAGGGAGAGCAATAAAAGAGGGAAAAACAATAGAAATAAATGTAAGTTAGTTAATGCTTGCTTAATGACAAAACAAAAAAATTCTACTTATATTAGCCACCAGAAATTCTCTGAAAAGAGAATTGTTTTGTTTACCAATTCAAATGCTGCTTCAATTTTATTTTACTTCTAATTTCATTCTTCTTTGATGCAAAGACTATTTAACTTTCAACACAAAGCTGGCAAATACAACATACTTGGTGGATCTGCCTGACTGCAGGAGAATCACATGTGGCTGAAACAACCAATTCAATATCTAATATTTCAGTTCATGGCAAGAGTCCCTTGAGATCAATGCTTACAATCTTCCTGTTTTACACCATCGGTGGAGTTATAGAGATTGTAGTAAACTGGAGGCAAGAAATCTTTTGTCCATGTCAGCAGAACTCCAATACTGTAAATATTGCTTTAACAAAGTTGTCCTCCAACCTGTTTGATTTTTGTTTCACTCTTCCAGAATTTGCAATATATTGACATGTTCTAGTTTTCTAAAAATCTAAAATACCTCACCCCATGATTTCTGAAGTGTATGTCACAGAATAAATATTTTTAACTATTAAACTTGAGTAGGTAAAGTTAAACAACTTTGTTTACTGTGAAATTTCTAAGTTCTTTTTAAATATTTTCACGTCCATTGTAATTTTTCCCAAAGACATATTTACTATAAAGTTTTTCCAAAAGATATATGACCTTAGAGACATTTTTTGTTAAAACATATTTTTGAAAATACTAATCACCTTAAGGCATGCCAGTACAGAGTACATTTATCTAAGTGACTGGCATCATGTTAGCTAACTCTTCAAATTCCAGTCTGGTGAAGACAGACATTAAATTATAATTAATTTCATAATTCTAAGTGTGCGTCTCCTAGTCTAGCCTAAGAGATTAAGGATGCCCTCTCTGTGAAGACGTCTCTATGTTTAAGCTGACTTGCAAGATAAGCATGAGTTTGTTAGATGAAGACAAGTAACAAGAGAATCCCAGGTAGTGGAAATAGCAAATTCAGTGGGTCTGAGGCAGGAGAAGGCATGGCCAGTTCAACTATTGGCAGCAGTCTAGTGGAGCTGAGGCAGCAGAGCAGCCCTCACGGAGCATGCTTTCTGGTTGGAGAAGGTGAGTTTATAGGAAATAGAATTCTCTTCTAATTACAAGCCATGAGAACCCCTTTTCCAACCAATGATGTATTAGCTAAAAACACTCACTAAAAATAACTTGAAAATCAGGAAAAAATGTAAATATCATTCCTTTAAAGGCATTAGGGAGCTATCAAAGAAATGACAACCTAAAAGAACAGAATTCTAGTAAAAAAAAAAAGAAGCAAATGTTGGGAGCCGCTTTTAGCCTAGCTGCATTGCTAGATTCAGCTAAAAGACTGAGAAATTTAGCAGAATTCCCAGTCGCTTCACAGGGTTGGGGTGACAGGTACAAAAAGTATGTCTATAGCTTGCCCAAGGATAAGGGACACAGGTTAAAATACTGAAGGTCTTTAGTTGAAAAAACAAATGGACCAAAAAGAAAACTTCAGTTGGGAAAATCAAAGTAGAACCTCTGACTACTAAAGTTAGCTCTGACTAAAGCCTAAACCCCCAGTTTTAAGTCAGCTCACTCTCTCTTTAGATTAAAATGGACATTCTACCCTGACTGCCTACAAAAAGCAAAAGTAAATTCTCTTAGGAGAAAGAGATCATCAAGTCAATTCTAAAATTATTGCTGCAAATTGTAATTCACAATGGAAGTAATATGCATATACTCAGAATGAAAAAAGGTAGAAAATGCAGAATACTGCTTAAGAAATATTTGAGATTTAGCAAAATTGCCTAACATACCTTAAAGCCTCCACACAAGCTGAGTGGTGGTTCACACCTATAATCTCAACACTCAGAAGCCTGAAGCAGAAGGATCACTGTGGGAAACTGAAGCAGTGGAAATAGGCCTTGACATAAGAACAGATATGTCAAGGGCCTCTTGGCTGATAGGCATGGACCCAGCCAAGGGGAGGCAAGGTTCAGCAAGGCTGCCTTGAAAGAAAAACAGAACACACTGACCTAGTCAGGATAGTCTGTACTAAATAACAACATACCACAGAAGTTCTGTTCCTACGCCTATGCTGCTGGACCCATGAGAACTCAACCTGAGTTTCACCCTGCTTTCCCATACATGCTATATAAATAAATGCACTTGTAGGCAGAAGGGGTCACCAGCACCTCTCATCAGGAGTGTCAGGCCCACCTGATCCCAGCTTTTCTCTGTGTCTGTCTTTGTGCCTTTTTCTTAGTCCCCAGTTGCCCCCAGTCAGGTCAAGGGACCTACACTGGCCGTGACAGATCACCAGTTTGAGATCAATCTGAATTACATGGTGAGAGCTTGTCTCAAAAAAAAAAAACAAAAAACTCAACATAATGAGGAATGGAAAAGTATTTCAAGAACTGATGACCTGGAATAAGTGTGGTAGCATACATCTATAAGCTACTCAAGAGGCAGAGATAGGAGGATCACAGTTTGAAGCCAGCCCAGGGGTAAGCAAGACCTATCTCAAAAACAAATCAGGTGTGGCAACACATGCCCATAATTCTAGTTACTCAGTAGGCGAAGGTAGGATTACAGCCTCAGGCCAGCCTGGACAAAAGTATAAGACCCCACTCAAAAAACAAATGAAAAGAAAAAGGTCTGGGAGGGGGCTGGGCTCAAGTGGTAGAGCTCTTGCCTCACAAGGACAGGTCCTGGGTTTAAATCCCAGTGCTGTCCCCCAAAAAGCAAATGGCCAGAAGTTTTCTAAAACTAATGAATCATATTAAGGCACAGCTACAAGATGCTCTGTAATTCCCAAGAAGGATAAATACAAAGAAAACCCACACCTTGACATAGCATAGAAAAACCATAGAGAATAAAAGATAAATAGACAATCTTCAAAGCAGCATTACCTCCAAAGAATCAGCCTAAGATTGAAAGGCTATATCCATCAAAAACTTTAGTCACAAAATGAAGGTGAAATAAAATTATGCACAAATAAAATAAAATTGGACAGAATTTTGTTCCAGTAGACAGAAGAGATACCAATCATGGGATTTTCAGACAGAAGAATAATAATTATAGATGAAGGCATGGGGTACTATCCAGGAAGTGATAAAAAAATTAATTTATAGTACAAATTATAAGTTAAGGCTGCATGTTATAAAATGTATGGTCAATACTAAACAAAAAGTGAATAAGTAATGATTGACAAAGAAATATTGAATAAAAATTCTTAATTGACTTTCACTTTTACAATGATGGATTAAGTATGGAACTTGCCTGGCACTGTGAACAAGAAAACTAGACAATAGTAATCTGGAACAACTGTTTCCAGACATTACAATAAAGGCAGACATGACTGCAATCCCTGAGACAAGTAAAATAAATGAGGTGGGGCATCCTGTTGCCCAGCTTTCCATATGGACTCATTTTAAGAGACTACAACCACAGGAAGGGTTTAACTAAACCCTTCATGTGATGAAAGTTTAACCTTTCATTTAGTGGCTGTCTCCCTGAATTGAGGAACTAGAAAGTAGAGTTAGAGATTGAGACAGCTGGAATTTGTGGAACAAACTATCCCAAAGGAGGATAATATGCAGAAAAATAGATCCAGAAATCTACATAGGGATCCTTTGAGTCTACTGTTAAATAATAAGCTGTGTGTGAATAGGATAAAAGTTTTAAGACAAGCAAAAAGCTATCAAGATCCAGCTGAGCAGAGATCATCAAGGATAGAAGACATTCCAGTTCCAATTAGTCAGTTTGTGGTTTTATTGTGTACCTAGTGCATTCAATAAGGCTCCAGAAGTGTCATGACTTTACAGTAGAGCAAAACTGGCCCTAAAATCAATGTTACTCTAAAGTCTCTTAAGAAAAAAAAAATGAAGAGGAGAAAAAAGAAAACCTTGAAAGGCTCAAGTGATCCACAAAAAGTAAACACAGAGAAGGTGTGAATCTCACTCACAGTATTAACAACACCAAGGTTCTCTGCTGAACATTCAGTGTGTCTGCATTCAGAATAATGACCTTGCTTGCTCATCTTCTAGGACAAAGTGAGAACAATACTACCGGTAGAAAACAGACACTTAGAGCACCACTACTCAACAGAAGTTTAAATTTCCTAATGGCCACATTTTAAAAATGTAGACAAATTCATTTTAATAATCTATTTTATTTAACCCAATATATCCAAAATATTATTTCAGTAAATAAGTAATTTAAAATAATTATTGCAGTATTTTATATTTTTCATGCAAAGTGTTTGAAAAACAATGTGTATTTTCACTTTCAGCAATCTCAGTTTAGATAGGCTTCAAGTGCTGCACAACCACCAGTGGCTAGTTGCTACCATGGTGAATAGCACAGGCCTAAAGCAAAGGAGTCTGTATACAAGTGTCAGCTATGTGTGAAGTTCTAGCTCCTGGGGACCTGGAGGCTGTATCTCTTCCAACAGCAGGTAGGAAATCATCATTCCCTGGAGAAACTTACCATCAGAAGCTGAGTGTAGGTGCAGCCCCTTGTGATCATCCAAGGTTATTTTGGGCCCATCCTACTTACCACACTACAGAATAATATGTTGGTATCTGAAACATTTAATTAATGTAGCTGCCTATTTTTATAGCTCTTCCAAGAGATTAATTACATCATGAGATAAACAGGAGTTACCCATTACAAGAATTTCCAATCTTTCAGAGTCATTGACTTCCAGATATAAACAATGGGAGTTATATGTGATAGAGTAACAATGTCACCATTTTATCAGTGGCCATTTTATCATCAGGCCTCACTTCTTGAGAAATGAGGCCTCTAGGTAGCTCCACCCCCAACAGCAGCCCCACCCTTAACAGGAACTCCGACACTGTAAGACAGCTCCACCCTTAAATGGAGACTCCTGCACATGTGCTAACTTCCTCAAGTTCCCTCTTATATAAAAGCCATGCCTAGTCCAGAGTCTGGGCTGTGCCATCTTTCCCTGGCCAGCCTGGCAGTTCGAGCCTGCCATTAAACCTTGCTCTTGGATTTGAGACTTTTCTCATGAGCTTTCTTTGTGAGCGGCATTTTTCCTAACATTTTGATGCCATGACTCGGATCGGAGGCATTCCCAGTGCTGACCTTCCTCTCCCAGCTCCCCCGCCCATCCCGCCATCTCTCTCTCTCTCTCTCTCTCTCTCTAAACTCTCATTCCCTTCCTCCAGGATCTGAGCTGCTTTACCAGGACCCCAATCCTGGAAGATGCCCTCACTGCTCACAGGGAATTTCCTTCACCCCAGCGCGCCTCCAATCACCAGCCAGCACGGATCAATCCTCCCTCAAGGTCCTCTCTCGGTGAGTCCTCCTCACATGCAGAGCCATAATCTCACTTTCTCATTTCCTCAAAATAATAGCGCTAGGTCTTGGCTCGCTCTTGTCCCCGGGGACTGGGTCCCTTAGGACCGTGGGCCCCCGATGGTGATACATCCCTCCTGGGAGTCCCACCTCTACTCTCTCCTGAGGATCTGATACCTCGTGGATGCCCGTCATATCCTCTCTCAGTTCAGGCCTCACTATGGAGATTGTACCGTTCCAAGTTCCTTCAGACTCCCCATTGGGATGTCTCCTGTCCAACCTTGGGGCCCTTCGCCTAACACCTGATCTTAAGCCCTGAAAGCTCATTTTTCTTTGTAATAAGGCCTGGTCCCAATATCTGTTAGACAGTGTCTCCAAATGGCCACTTAATGGCACTTTCAATCCCAATATTTTAAAGGATTTATACAATTTCTGTGAGCGTAAATGGTAAATGGAAGGAAATACGCTAAGCCCAATCCTTTTCCTATGTCTGCACCAAACCCTCCCTCTGTACTTCCTGTTCCCCTGTACAGGTTCTGTTACTCTCTAAACCAGCCTCTAAACCAACCAAAACCTCTCCCAAACTTCCTGCTTCCCCATGGAAGCAGACTTCCTTGCACTGCTCACGCTGCCTGTGTCTTCTATCTTCTTGAGGGACTTTCCCATCATGGTATCAAGCCAGCTGCTCCTTGCCAACTCTGGCCTTAAGGTGATTCTGGCTCTGGGAGAGCTCATGCTCCCTCCCTTTGGGCCAAGACCAAGCCCAGGGTTTATTTGGGTATACCTCATGCTATGTTGGGGGAGTCCTGATTGATTACAGCATCTGATGACTGCTTCTCTTTTCCCCCCTATCTAATGCCCCTTCTGCCTGAGGTAGTGACCCAAGAATGGAGGTTTCATGTTGCTGAACGTGTTCCAGTACCAATCAATGGGAGTGACCTAGAGGTATACATGATGGCTAATCCCTTGGGCGTGTGTCATGCCTCCAGGCTCTGCCTTCCTCTCCCTTACCTAAGATGTTGGGACACCCTTTTGCTCCCTCCATGATCTCACCACATGTCCTTTATCTCTGTCTACCTTTCCCTTCCTTTTGCTTACTGGGACCCTGGCCTCCCATGAAAAACGTGTAGCATGTTACCTTATGACTTAAGTTATTCTCACTAGTTTGTCAGCCCCCTCAGTCTAAAGCAACTTTAAATCTACTGCTAGTCACTGGTGAGGCAAAAGTGCTCACAAAAAACTGCGGCTGCCACCCTCATGCCCTAACTCCACCCCCACAAGGGGAAGAGGGAAAACAAACAGGCATGCTCATGCACAGGGATTCCGGCCCCTGGGCACAGTGGAAACACCTGCCATAGCTAAGCAAATCCATACAGAAGACCCAACACTCATCCTAGGCTGCCAGCCACACATGGCAGTGGCTGTGGCCCACCACTACTTCCCCTAGAATAAATGCACACAGGCATGAGTACACAGGAAGGGTGGAGAGGCAACAGGCCGCAGGATCGGGCCTAGGCAGACAGGGTCACTTGTCCCAGGTGTATGTGTGTGAAGTGGCAGCACCTTGAACAGGTCCTGCTCCCAGCTCCACCTCATGCCTTGGGACACCAGACCCAGCCCTTGTAAGCTAGTTGTCAGCTCAAGGTTATGGTCCCAAGAAGAGCAAAGTGGGCATTACTGTGGTCTCTAAACTTCTCATTTTCATCTCTGAGACCCCCAGATTGGCTCCATAATTGCTATTTAGATATTCAAATGCTGGCCATTCTTTGTAAGCCACAGGATAAACATGGGGAAGGAGGACCAAAAAAGCCCCTTATCAATGTCAAGGCCAGCCCCTACTGCTCCACCCTCTGCCCTACCTTCTAAGCCACCCTAATATTCAGAACCTCCTAATGGGTGCTTCCCCCTTGAACAGGTAATGGTAGGAAGAGGGCAAGTCTATGTCCCCTTCCAGCTATCAGATCTAAGGAAAATTAAAAATCATCTGGACAGCTATAGTGATGCCTAGACAAATACATTCAAGCCTTTATCTCTGTGATCCAAACCTTTGAATTGACATAAAAGGATAGCATGCTTCTACTAGACCAGACTCTTTCCTCATTAGAAAAGCAATGGGCTCTGGCCCAGGCCACTCAAGTTGGAAATGATTACCATTTACAATGAGCCCCAATACCTATGGAACCTAAAAATGAGGAAATAAATGTGCCTCTACCTACAGGGGCACAGGCAGTTCCCTTGACAGATCCACACTAAAACAGGCTGGTGATATGGCTCAAGCAGTAGAGTGCCACTTTGCAGACATAAAGTCCTGAGTTCAAGTCCCAGTACAGCCAAAGGAAAAAGAAAAAAAAATTGGGGGATGAGGATGTAGCTCAATGGGAGAGTGTCTGCCCAGCATGTGCAAGGCCCTGGGTTCAACTCCCCAGCATTGCTAAAGATAAATGGCGTCAACACCACTTAATCCATCTTATAGTGGAAGGGATTAAAAGGGCCAAAGTCAAACCTCCAAACTATTCCTAGTACAGTAACACCCTGAAGAAAACCCTTACCTTTCTACAGCATCTTAAGGACACTATCAGAAAGCATACCACGGTGGACCCAGCATCACAGGTGGAGAGGTTCTCCTCAAAGATGAATTTCTAACTCAGTCAGCCCCAGATATTCATAAAAAACTCAAAGTCTGTGGCTGAAAGGAAAAAAGTCATTGAACCAAGTAATACAGATAGCCATGTCTGTATGTATAGCTATGTCTGTATGTCTGTATGTCCGGGACCTTACTAACAGGTGAGAAAAAGATAAGAGACATCATGACGTCATTGCTGCTCTCAGAGAGGGCCCCATCCAACTGGGGCCTGCATCCTGAGCTTGCTACTGTGGTAGACAAGAGGAGCACTTCTGCAGAGAATGCTCAGAAGGGGAACAGCCCAGGAGTTAGTCCTGCCCCCAACCAGGACCCTGCCCTGTCTGCAAAGTTAACCACAGGAGGTCTAAGTGCCCCCTGTCTTCAGATGGGAGGCGAGGTGCCACTTCCTATGGATTGATGGGTCCCAGCCTCCTGTCCATGCTTTACTTCTTGGCATCAATGTTGAGAAGCCTAGGGATAGCAATAATGTCAGAAAAGCAAAAGGTCATTTTCCTGCTAAAGAGTGGAGCTCATTTCTCTGTCTTACCTTTCTCTCCAGGTCCCCTGTCCAATGACAAAAGTTATCACTCAGGGCAAATCTGGCCAGCCCCTAGAACACTAGTTTACCCGGCCTCTGGCCTGCTCTTGCGGAGACCACCTTTTCTGTCATGCCTTCTTCATAGTTCCTGAAACTCCAGTGCCTTTGCTGGGGTGGGATTTATTATCTCAACTAAAATTCAAATTCTTCTACCCCCCCGCCCCCTGCCAAGCAGCTATCTCTGCTGCCTCCTCCTTCAGGAACAAATAGATCCCACAGTGTGGACTGATGGGGTAAGTATAGGGTGAGCCAGGATGGCCCTCACTGTTCAAATAAAACTCAAAGATCCCTCATAGTTTCCACACCCAAAAACATCCTCTCAAGCCTGAGGGACATGAGGCCTTATGCCTACCATAAATTCCTTAAAACAACAAGGGCTACTAATTAGGTGCTCCAGGCTATAATAAATTTAAAATTCTTATAAAAGTTAATTTTAAAATACAAGTTACAAAGTAAACAACTGGAAAGGATATAAATAGGTAGTAAATGTATTTTTTTGAGAAGTTAAAAGAAAAAGGAATGGTTTTATTTTGGATGAGAAAGGATTTTGTATAGACGGGTTGGTCCTAAAGACTGTTTCAAATAGGAGGGATAAAGACAAACCATCAAAGGGTTTAAAATGTTATATAAAAGTCTGAGTAAGTTTTAAAAGTGTATAATAAAAAGCTTTGGTGTGTGATAAAGTTAAAATTGACTAAGTTGCCTAAAAGATTTTTAGGGTCATATCAAACTAAAATCAAATTCTCTATGTCTATAAAATAACAAGGTTATCTTAATATTGTTCTGCTCTAAGTAACATCTACAAAAACTGTTACAGAGAAAGATTTTATCAAAGAAATATTTGTGTTTTCTGCTGATCTTATCAAGCTTTAAGTACTACTAAATCAGAGTTCATTTACATATTTGCTCATGTGTCTTACATGACCACCTTGTAACAGTGTTGTATTTATAGTTTATCTAAATATGGTGCAAACATTTATAAAGTTATATAAAAAATGAGCTAGAGCTCTCTTTTATCCAAGAATGTTACATTTAACCTAAATCCTGCCAGTCAGCCCCTGCCTCCCACAGGTCACCTACTTAGGTGTGGTCTTAAAGGGACAGATTCACTCCCTTAGTCATGAGGGAATCAACCCAATCCTCTGTTTCCCATGCCCCCATACCATAAAGCAGCTTAGAGCTTTCTTGGGAGTTACAGGATTTTGTAGAATCTGGATCCCTAGATATGCAGCCCTTAGCAGACACTTTTTATGCTCCTTCTAATATTTCTATTTGGGTCTTACATAATAAATGCTCTAAATAATGTATGGCTGCCCATTTCTCTTAGAAAATTTGCCTCCAACAGACCCTACTCCTCTGGTTGACTATCTACCTTATCTTTACTTTCTTAGGGAATTCCTCAGAGAGCATGCAGACCAGATCCTGCCCCACCTTATAACAATTTCTATTAAACCAGGGGATCTTGTTCTCCTAAAGGATCCTCACAATGCCCACCACTGTCAAGCTCAATGGGATCTCCCAGTGGCAGCACCTTTCAAGAATAAAACATTGCCCACCAACTTCAGACACTTCCACTACAGCAAAGGATGAGTACTCTTGCACACCACTGGGCCCCATGCTGCTACACCTCTCCTGCAAACTCTCTCCCTCTTCCACTCCTACATAAGTTCTTAGTCCTCATCTGGCTCTTGATTTTCCACCATCAGTGGATTTAAAACACTGGTGGAGCAGTGAGCCTAATTCCAGGAACATACACAATGCTTCCCTGCTTCCTTCCCTTGGTTATATGATCTATTAGGTCCATTATAGAGGCTACTGTAGAAAGAAAAACAGCTGCACATGTAATGATGCTACTCCAAAACCGGTGAGGCCTTGACCTGCTCACTGCAGGATGGTCTCTGCCTGTTTTTACAAGAAGAATACTGCTTCTATGTTAATCAGTCAGGGGTAGTAAAAAATAAAATTAGACAACTCCAGGAGCAATTAGAAAAACAGAGAAGGGAGTTGGAGGACTCCTGGAATCCTCTAGGGAACAATATCTCACAGTGGTTCTCCTGGCTAATACCCATCCTAATGCTTATGTTTTTTGCTCTCCTATTCTTAAGCTTCCTCCTTTGTATTATAAAAACAATACAATGATGTCTCTTTGACTGCATGTCTGCTATTGCTAACCAAAAGTTTAACCAGTTGTACCTCCAGGGATATCAACCTCTCCAAAACCATCTGGAGGACTGCTGTGAGGGCCCCTACCAGGACACCACAGGAGTCTGAGGGTCTCACCCCATACAACACCCCCTGCCAGCAGGAACCAGCTAAGAAGCCAATGCTTCACCCCAATTCCTGATCCTCATCATTATTAAAGAAAAAATGGAGGAATGATAGAGTAATAATGTCGCCATTTTATCAGCAGCCATTTTATCCTCAGGCCTCACTTCTTGAGAAATGGAGCCTCAAGGTAGCTCCGCCCACAAAGGCAACTCCACCCTTAACAGAAATTCCCACAATCTAAGACAGCCCCACCCCTAACGAAGACTCCTGGGCACAAGCTAACTTCCTCAAGCTCCCTCTTCTACAAAAGCTACCCCAGAGTCAGTGCTGCTCCATCTTTCCCCAGCCAGCCTGACAGCTCAAGCCTGTCATTAAACTTTTCTCTTGGATGTTAGACTTTTCTCATGAGCTTTCTTTGTGAGCAGCATTTTTCCTAACAATATGCAATGCGTCAATTGTGTTGAATAAAAGCATTTTGCTTATTGGGAAATAATCCATCTATTTTACTACTATAGACAGAAATAAAATGTAGTCAAAGAACTATAAATTTTGAAAGAGAGTATCTTCTGCTTGTGAAAATCCACTAGTCCAAAGGAAACATATTTCTAAACCTAATGACTGTAGAACACCATATCTTTTGTTTATGGCTCAAGATTTGTCATGTTACTAGGTGCTCAATAGATATGTACTGAAGGGGGATTTAACTGATATTGTAGGTTAGAAAATTATCCTCTGTTTTCTATTCATATGCAAATGTTTTTCCTAAACTTCCTGGCTTGAGTTGGCCCCTTAGTGTCCTGTGTGCTATTATTACCTCAGGTCACCTACCAGGCTGACGTAATCTGTATTTACATGCTTATTAGGTATTCTGTCAGTCTTAGGCTTTGCATTTCAGTCTCTGCATATACAAAGCAGTTTTTAAAGAAACTATAAAAGACTATGTGAAGAAATATCTTTAATTAGGTGATTTGTTAGCATCTCCCTTCTGGGCAAGTGCAGCTCCTCTCAATCCCAAATCTTACAGGTCAGGGGTTTTACAACCAACAGAAGGTAAAAATCATCTGGGTGAAATGAAGGATAGCCTTGATGTATATTACTATTTTCTGTTTTTCTATTATGCAAGCCTATACTAGCCATTAAATATAAACTGTAACAGGTAACACTGATCAAGTTTCTCTTAGACTTACATTGTTTCCAGTTAAGGTTGTGGATTTATTTTTATCTGTCCTTCACAGGTCTGAAAAAGCATCTTGTTAAAACTGGTGTCAGGACGCTGTACAGTAGTGACTTTCTTGCTTTTTATGCAGAGCTACAAGCAAGCATTCCCCCTGAGAACTTGCTACTTAAAAGGTTGCCATTTTTGTCATTGAAAACAAACGAAATTGCATCAAGGGCCATTATTGTTAGCTCTTGTTTAAGAGTAGGAAAGTGAATGTCTTTCTCACAAAAGGCAAAATGTCTGCTAAATTTGATTGGATTAATAAAATCCTACTCAACCTCTTTTATTAACGATTATAATTGATAGCAGCCTGGTATTCTAATACTGGAAGAATAATGATCATCTTCATGTCCCTCATATTTTCAATGAATTATAACCTGTAGTACCCTTTCCTTGGCTTAATAGCTCAGTCTTTCTTAGACTATTCAATCTTTCTTTCTAGTTTAAGATTTAATTAAGATGTTCCCAAGGTGTTTTTTAAATGCAAGATTAAGGACCATTCATCATTAGATCTTTCCATTAAATGATACTTGTTGAAACTATTCTAGGGATGGGGAGAAGGGGTAAATAAAAGAGAATGATGGAGGGGGTGAATCAAGTATGATATATTTGATACATTGAAAGAACTTTTGTAAATGTCACAATGTACCCCCACCCACCCAACACAATAAAAAAATTAAAAATAAAAAAAATGCCACCTCAACTTCCATTTATAACTATGTCAAAGTAGCAAGTAGCCAATCAATACGCCAATTTTTTGTTCAGAAAATTGATACACCAGTTTTCTTATCCAGAAAACTGGATAAAAGACAAAATAAGAATCATTTTGAAGGTGTTACAGTTTCTTTTTTTTTTTCTTTTATTTATATGTGCATACAATGTTTGGGTTATTTCTCCCCCCTTCCCAAGGTGTTACAGTTTCAAATCAACCAGGTCTTAAGAACCCCAAACCCCAAAGACAAGTTGAGTAGAGTGAGTTTAACATCCTATATGCCATTTTCCTCCTTTGGGATATTAGCCAAATATCTAAGACTTTAAGGCAAGAAACAAGAGGTTAGTCAGTAAAAGAAACAGAATCAGCAGCTGAGTAGAGATTTCACTGGTCTCAAATTCTAGGGAAATAAACGTTTGAGTTCGCTTAACAAGGCAGCCAGGACTGGAAGGACCAAGAACCCAACCTACTACACTATTCCTCCACTCAAGGTGCTTGCAAATCTTAAACTAGGCAAGACAAGAGGCTAAAAACCCAAGAAGAAAGTCCCTGGAAAGCAGAGCAAAGTTTTTTGTAGGATGTACTAAGGAAAAAGGGCTATCAACCATCCAGGCTTTATTTGGAGAACTTGGAGGGCTATACTTCAAAACCCTTTGCAAATAAGAGTTAGACAAAGCCTTACAAAGACTGAACCAAACTTGAGACAGCTTGTTCCTGTATTAGATTGAGGTATTTGTTTCTAGTTACTGTTCTCCAGGATAAAATATAAATCCTATTTAGAAGACAAATATCCACAATTTTTTTGAGATAGAGTCTTGCTATGTAGTCCAGGCTGGCCTCAAACTCTCAATCCTTCTTCCTCAGCTTCCCAAGTGCTGGAATTATAGATGTGTACCACCACAACCAGTTTATCTACAATTTTATGAACAAAAAAATCTAACATATAATCAAACATCACCAAAAAGAAAAATAAAGCAATAGGAACAACAATCTCCAGGTGTTTCAGATTTGGAAATTATCAAAAAAAGAGTTTAAAATAATTGCCATTAATATTCTCAATATAAAACACAAAAGATGGAGTTCTACCAGAGAATAAGTGAGACAAATAAAAAACAAAAAGCAAGAGAATATATATATTTGTAGTTGCATTAAATATAAATAATCTAAATAATTCAATTAAAAGATAAAATCAATTGATAAGGTTATAAAACAACACCTAAATATATACTGCCTACAAAATGTGACAAACACATTATAAGAAAAGAAAATTATACTTTGGTCTTGCATATAGATCCAGATACAAGAATATTTAACAAAATATTAACAATTCTAATGCAAGATTATAGAAAAAGGAATATACATCACAAACAAATTGGATTTATTATAAGTATGAAACTGGTTTAACTTTGAAAAATCAGTGTGATTTCTCACATTTTAAGGAAAAAGGAAAAGACAATCAAATATAATTATGTCAGTAGATGCTGAAAAGCCATTTGATAAAACTCAAAATTAATTCATAATTTTTTAAATGTTTGATATTATAAACCAATTTCATACAGCTATATATTTCTAAAGAAGCCTACTGAAAATATCATGCATCACAGTGAAATACAAGCATTGCACACATATTCTGGAGAGCCACATACTCTTAGTAAGACAAGAAAAAATAAGAACTGGAAAGGGAAAAATAAAATTATATTTCTATATATGATACATATAGAAAACCCAAAATATTCCATAGAAAAATCATTAGAATTAATGGATGGATTTAGTCAGTACAATATACAACAATCAATTAGAATTTGTACACTAGCAATAAATAATTTAAAATTTTAAAACAACAATTTTACAAAAAAAAAAAATCAAATAGCAAGCAACTCAGGTCTGGTCATAGTATCACATAGCTATAATTCCAGTGACTTGGGTGGGAGTGGGGGTAGGAGGATCACAGTCTGAGGCCAGCCCAGGCGAAAACATGAGACACTATCGGAAAAACAAACTAAAACCAAAAAAGGGCTAAGGTATGTCTTAAGTGTAGAGCACTTGCCTACCAAACATAAGCCCCTAAATTCAATCCATAGTATCACACACAAACAAAAAAGACAAGTTGTAAAATGTCCACACAGAAAAGAAAAATACTGATACCAAAATACAGACTTAAATAAAATAAGAAATATGCCATAATTGTGGATTGGAAGACAATATTGTAAATGTGTCATTTTGCCATTTCTTCTCTATTTTATAAATAATATAATCCATTGAAAGCTGCTAAAAAATGGAAGGTGGAAGGTAAAGGGGTAAGGGAGAGTAATGGAAGTAATAGGGTTGAATGGACCAAAGTAAAGTATACTCACAGCAGGGATACATTGAGAAACCCCCTTGAACATCAACTCAAATATTAGTAATGAAAGACAGGTCTGTAAAATAGATATAATGTGTGTGGGAGAGGGTACTTGTGGAAGGGGGGAGGTTGAATGAAGAAGATTAAGGTGAGGAATATGGTTGATGGACTTCATATACTTATATGAAATAGAACAAAGAACCTCTTGCAACTGCTTTACATGGAGTGGGGAGAAGGTTGAGGGGAGAGATGGTGGGGGTGATGTAACTAATGTACAATATAAGCTTTTTGGAATTGTCACTATGGATCCACCCTATACAAGGAGTATATCCTGATTAAAGAAAAAAAAGAATGGCTGGCAAGTATGATATATTTGATACACTGTAAGAACCTTTGTAAATGCCACAGTGTACCCCCACCCAGCACAACAATAAAGAAAAAAAAGATGTGGAAAGAAGAGGAAAGCAAGTGTTAAAGGCAGCAGGGCAAATACTGAAGCAACTGCATGCAAAGCATGTTTGTCATGCATTGTAATTTTGTTAACGTTTAATTTAGCTACTAAGTAAATTCAGTTCATATTTCATTTTAAAACTAGTTTAAAGAAAATTAGCAAATCTCCACCATAAAATTCTAAAGACTATTCATTTCTAATTTTCACTTTTAATTACCAAATTCAGAACGGATGCCCAATAAGTCTGTGCACCTCAGACGCATGTACCCTCCCTACTGAGTAGAGAGAAAATGAGAATCTACTCCTTTTGTACCCTAAGTCCATACAGTTAGGTTCGGGCTTTCTTAGTGGTGTAAATATGGCTGAAACAAAGTACTCAAATTTTCAGTGGGTCAGTAAATACTGCTAAGAATTCAAAATTAAAACCAATGCTAAAAATATTAGAATCTACTTTTTTTAAAATTCAAACTTACGGAAAATATATCCTAGGTAGATTATTAAAGTTCTAAAACTAAAATAATTGTTCTGCATAGAAGTTAAAATACTAATGAAATGTCTTTACCAGAGGCAAGGGACAGGAAAGGATTAAACAAACTACTGTTGTGTGACTCCAACTTAAGCAAAAATATCCACGATGAACCTATTATCTCTTTTTCCAGGCAAGATATTTACTGAATTCACTTTTTAAACCACCCAAAATTGCAAAATGCAATTCATTCTTTAAATAATTGGAAATCAGTATTGTGAATGGATTTTGATTGCTAGGGAAAAAATGTAGCTTTTTCTTATTAGCAAAGTGCAGCTGAAAATGAAGCAAGACAAATAAAATATGGACTTGTTAATGGACCCTGAAAAAAATAAATGAGGTTTTCTTAATTTCTTAGTGACTGTGGAGTGAGTATTTATGTCACAATGAAAAAGACAGCTCTGTCACAACTCTTTAAGTAAGTAGGGAACACAGAAATCAGAATTGAATTAGGTCAGATTTTTCCCCAGCAACTTTCTAAAGAAGACCTTTTAAAATAAAGCTAAATATTAAGATACTTATTCATACTCGCTTTTTCTTATGTATGTTGAAGTCTTAAACATATAGACTCATTCATTCCAGAGGCAAACAAAATTTCAAGGTACATAACTTGGTAGAAACACAATTGAGTCTTAAATATGGAGATAGATCAAAAGAAAAGACTTTGCTCCAGAACAAATGTTGAACTGTGTGTGTAGAGAGAGTGGAGAGGTTCCCTTTACTTCTGAGCATTCATTTGCTCATCTGAAAAGTGGGAAAATAAGTACCATCCAACAAATCCAAATTCCCTTCTAGGGAATTCATGAGTAGAATGCTTCTACCCTCCCCAGCACAAAACACAGAAATAAAACATTTTTAAATCAACCTTCTCTGGCCTTCCTTGGTTAGTGACCTAAACCTCCATCTTCATAACCACTAAATTCAATGACTATCACTGGAATCAAAACCTACACACTTCCTTTCACTATTCAGGACTTCATCAGGCTCAGATGAGAGGGGCCACTGACTTTGGACCTGCACTTTTAAGAGCCATTTTCTAGGTACAAAAACCTCTTTTCAAGTTCCACCCTACTGAGAGTAGACTATACTACAGGTGTGCACTGATAAGCTGGAGAGGTAGTCATGAGGTACAGGTATAGAAAAGGATTGGATAGGTGAGCCAGACTGACCACATCAGTATATTTAAAATTCCCCTACAAAGCCAAAAAAAGAAGCAGAGAGGCTACCTAGTTTGGGCACAGAACTTCATAAAATCTAAGATTTCTAACTTCAAATTTGGTATTCCAGATGATTATGAAGGTCCATTTGTCAAAAACAGTGGATAAAACCCAGTTTATGATTTCTGCAGCTTTTCGGATCTTGCTTCCAGACCTAGTAGCTGACAGCTGCATTTGCTCCTTTGATTTGTAAAAAGATGCCTTGTATGCTTTTATAATAAGTTAGCTACTTAGCTTATGCTGACTTAAGTAATATCTAGGAGCTGTCATCTTTCAACAAAGAACAAATAGATGGTTCTATCTCTAATTCTATGATGATATTTTGCATACAACTCATATGCAGACATGAAGTTAAGGCAAACGTTTATCCCCATAAGAATCCTATGATGTAGGTATTATTGCTATCATCATTTTAAAAATGAGAAAACTGAGGCACAGAGAAGTTAAATTACTTTCCCAAAAGAGTTCAACTTGTATTTATTGTCATTCAGTTAAGATTCAAAGCACAGGCTGCATGATTCCAGGAGCCATTCACTTAAGAATTATAATTCACAGCATATCAATCATTTTTCTATAACTCAAACAATCATATTTTAGAAAAGGCTTATGATAACTCATAATTTGTTTAGAAATTACATTAAGCAGAATAAACAAAACAACAAGCATTAAAAGGAATCTGAAAAAATATAATTCTAAGTCTTTTGGAATTATGAGTTTGATATGCAGATTTAAAGTCACAAAACCGCTCACCTTCTTTTATGGAATGCCTCATTGACCATCTTTTCCCAGAAGAGTTATAAAGAAGATTGATATATGATAAAATAATTATGAAAATTAGGGGATTTATTTAAATTTTCTAATGAATAAGCAGACAAGAACTAGAGAATAGTAATAAGACCAAATATTTATTAAGCACACCAGAGCCAGACTAACAGTTTTTACACAGCTGAGAATCTTTTTGCAATTTAAAACATTATATATATCCCCTTCATTCTTTTATGATATGTATGTACATAAGACATAAGAAGCTAAGACTATTATATGATTAAATTGGATTTTTTTTTAAGTTTTCTTCTTACTAAAATCTATCATTTTGAGAGAAAGGCAAATGTAATCTCTTAAAATGTAATGGCCAAGAATGTAATAATAATAGGCAATATTGTGTTTTAGGTCATTAAGAATTAGGCTGTAACAATCTACTGTGCATACTCAGAGCCCAATTCTGAAAGTCTAGGAGAAACAAAGGGCAAAACCTCTGCCACAAAGATTGTACAAACTGGCAAGGGAGACAAAAGGGGCCCACATGAAAAAAGTACAAAGTGAAATAAGAGTATTTATTTGTTTATAATCTCAACCCATTAGAAAAAGTTCCTAGTCAACATTAAATAACAGTGTGGGTTATATGGGTATGAAATAGAAGTCTGGCAAAGAAAGGAGAGATTGGGTATACAATTGTCAAGGAAAATACCTCATAGCAATAAGATAGGTCTTTATCTTATCTTTACAAGATGAGACATGGCTCAATAAGCAGAAGGAAAGTAGGAGGTCAACATTCAATTCCACACATGCACCATAAACATAAATTTGGAGACAGAATTATGTTATGATTATTCTTCAACATCCACTCCTGATGTCATGTGGGCTAGCAGATAATGGTCCCAATGCTGGGAATGAGTCCTACAATAGCAGAGGCAATCATGGTAATACCATTTTTCTTTCCATAGTATCTGGGCCTACCTAAGTCAATCAGCCCATAGTATCCATTTGTCTGAGTGACTCCAGGGAGGATATTTGATTTTCATGTGTGAAGGAATGCTTTCTTGTCAAATTAGTCATAAATGAAGCAGTTTGTGGTCCATCTGGGAACAAACAGTCATGTGACAAGACAAGAAGGAAGGCAGAACAAATAGGAGAAAAGCACTGGTCTCTGGTTATCATAGTATTCTTAAGTGCTGAAACACAGAACTGTATTTCTTCACATGGAAAATAGAAATGCTTTCTACTTTAGAAGTACTGTCAGCATGCAGTACCACTGATTTCTGATTCTTTTCATAGTCCTTAAAATGTGACACCTATAAAGAATTTTGTATTCAAGCTGCATAATGCTTTCACAGATAATATGTATCAACAATGAAGAAAACGCATAGGAGATTTGCAAGACATTTCTACTATATGTAATAGTGCCTAGCTACTTGACTACAATGATTATCACTTTACTTAAAGTGAAACATAATTTTCTATACCCCTATCTCATGGATAGTTTGAGAGTCAGGGATTATAAAAAGAGTATGTTGTGATAATGCGTAATGAGCTTTTAGGATGAGTATAAGCATAATTGCACTAAACTAAACTAAAATAAAATTCACTACTAAGTCAGTTAATGACCAAATTAATATTCCCTTTCAAGAAATAAGTTTTCTGAATGTGTTCTAGTTTCTAAAACACCCAGAATTCTAGTCCTAAAGTTTCTTTAATCAGAGTTCCATTGAATCATTTTCAGTCAGTTTTCCTTTTCATCATAGCTGAAGCATTTGTAATGACATAGTGTAATCAAAAATCAAAGCAAGACTTTATATAACTCTTATTTTAAGTAAGAATAAATACAATACAACTAGTATAATTCAAGTTGCAATATTATTGCACATAACTAAGTTTCTTACTTTTCCCCTTGAAATCTAAACAGTCCTTCCATAACTTGTAGTCAGCAGAGTGTAAGTGAAATTTAGGTCACCTAACTCCCCTTTCTTCTACATCCTGGTTTTCAAATCTCTAAGTTTCATCATTTCACTTTCAGTCTGGACAGTATATAAATATACAAAACCAGTATTCAATTTGATAAAGGGCTAATTTTAGCAAACTTTATCTCTATCAAACTATATTATAAATGTTATTTTTATTTTAAATGCTGCATATTATCTGATATTTTAAGGTTGTTTTTTGTTTTGTCCACAACATATTCTAATCATCTTGTCAACAATAGTTTGCCCATTTCTTAATTTTTACTTTTTATTGATACAATTATACATACTTATGGGTACAGTGCAATCTTTCAATATGTGTATACAGCATATAATGATCAGATCAGGGTAACTGGTCATCTCCAATATTTCTCATTTCTTTGTTCTGAAAACATTCAAAGACCTTTCTACTGGCTATTTTGAAATATGCACTCAACTATTGTCAACCATAGTGATCCATACTGTGCTACAGAACATTAGAAGTTATTCCTCCTATCCATCTGTACCTCTGTACCTCTTTTCAGATACTGATAATAACTACACTGCTCTGTATTTCTATTCTATAAGAATAACCTTTTAGCTTGCATATATACATGTAAGTAAAAATGTATCTTTATCTTATGTTTATAACATGAAGTAAAGTAGCCCTCAATATCCACTCCCCTTATTAGCTTAGTCTGGACAATCTGTCCAGTGACTGTGTAGAAAAGGATGAAATTACCATGATGGCTGTGCTTTTGCAGGGCTCATTCTTAGAACATGAGCTATTATTTTCTAACCCTCATGGCAGCAATAATGGATATTGGGAGAACAATCACAAGTAAGAACATTGGGTATCTGTCTTTCTATGCCTGCCTTATTTCATTCAACATAATGTCCTCCAGGCTCATCCATGCTGCTACAAATTTTATTATATCTATGGATGAATAGCACTCTATTAAGTGTAGATATCCATTCATCCACTGATAGACACCTGGATTGATTCCACATCTTGGCTATTGCCAATAGTGCTGCAGTAAACAGAGAAGTACAGATATCCCTTCAGCATACTGATTTTATTTCCTTTGAAAATACACCCAGTAGTGAAATTGGTGGATAATATGGTAGTTCTATTTCTAGTGTTGTCAAGACCATCCATACTATTTTCAGTAATGGCTATACTAATTTACATTCTCACCAACATTGTATAAAGAGTTCTGCTTTCACCACATCCTTTCCAGCATTTGTTATTTTTTGTTCATTTAATAATAGCCATTCTGACTGGGATGAGATGAGGTCTTCATTGTGATTTTAATTTGCATTTTCCTGATGATTGTGAAGTTAAACATTTTTCATATATTTTAACATTTGTATATCTTCTTTTGAGAAATGTCTACTCAGATCATTTGACCATTTTAATTGAGTCATTTGGATTTTTTGCTGTTGAATTGAGTTCCATATATATTCTGAATATTAATCCCATGTCAGATGAATAGTTTGCACGTGATTTCTCCCATTCAGCAAGATGCCTCTCAAATCTGTGATTGTTTCCTTTGCTGTACAGAAAATTTTAGTTTAATGTAATGCTATTTGTCAATTTTGGCTTCTGTTGCCTGTACTTTTAAGGTCCTATCCAAAAAAGACTTTTTTTTAAGACTAATGCCCTGAAGCAGTTCCCTTATGTTGTTTTCTAGTAGTTTCATGGTTTGCAGTCTTACATTTAGGTCCTTGATCCATTTTGACTTGATTTTTGTATATGTGGGAAAATAAATGTCTAGTCCATTCTTCTGCATGCAGATAGCCAATATTTCCAGTACCTTATTAAAGAGGCTGCCTCCTCTGTAATGTATGTTCTTAATGCCTTTGTCGAAAATCAGTTAGCTATAAATATTGTGCATTTATTTCCAGGTTCTCTGTTCTGTTCTATTTTTATGCCACAGATCATGCTATTTGGGTTACTGTGACTATGTAGTATGAAGTCAGGTATTGTGATGTCTCCAACTTCATTTTTGGTTTTACTTTCAGAATGGCTTTGGTCATTTGAGTCTTTTATGGTTCAAATTTTAGGGTTTTTTTGGTAAAGAATATCATTCTTATTTGCAAATTTATTTATAATTATTATATCTTCTTGCTGAATTGATCATTTTATTATTACCTAATTACCTCCTTTGTTATTATTATATAATGACCTTTGGTATAGCCTCTGACTTAAGGCCTGTTTTATGTGATCATGATATAATCAGCTCTGCTCACTTTGGGTTTCTGTTTACAAAGAATATTTTTCCATACCTTTGCTTTCATTATATGTATATCTTTGCCATGAAGTGAATTTCTTCTGAGAAGAACAGAGTTGGGTCTTGCTTTTTACCCATACAGCCAATCTATATATTTTAATTGGAGAACTTAATCTATTTACATTCAAAGTTATTATTGATAGATAAAAACTACTATGTTGTTTTATTGACTATTTTCTGATTATTTTGTATATCCTTTCTTCCTCTCTTACAGTTAATCTTTGTCATTTTCCGTAGTAATAAAGTTTCATTCCTTTCTCTTTCTCACTTGTGTATTTACTCTACCAGTAAGTTTTATACTTCCATATGTTTTCATAATCATGATTGTCCTTTCATTTACAGATATATGACTCCCTTAAGCATTTCTTGTAAGGCATTTCCCTCAGTTTTTGCTTGTCTGAAAAGCATTTTATTTCTTCTTTATTTCTGAAGGATGGCTTTATTTAGTATAATGTTAATGCTTGATGGCTTGTTTTTCCCCTTCAGCACTGTGAATATACCATCTCCTGGCCTACAAGGTTTCTGTTGAGAAATCTACTGCCTGAGGATTCCCTTACATGTTAATTTAAGCTTTTCTCATATTGCTTTTAGAATTCATTATCTTTGACTTTTGAAAGTTTGATATAAAGACTTGGAGATGATGTCTTTGGATTGTGTTCTAATGGGAATTTTTTGAGCATCATGGATCTGGATGGCCATATATTTCTCAAAACTTTGGAAGTTTTCAGCTATTATTTAATTAAATATGCTTTTTGTTCCTTTATCCATCTCTTCTCACTCTGCAATTCTCATAATACACTTATTCACTTAATGGTGTCCCATAGATCCTATAGACTTTTTTTACTCTTCTTTTTTTTTCTTTTTCCTCTGACTGTGTTAATCAACAGACCAGTCTTCAAGCCCAGAACTTCTTTCTTCTGCTTCACCTCACCTATTTTTGAAGCTCTCTATTGCATTTTTCATTTCATTAATTGAAACCTTCAGCTGCACTACTTCTGTTTGGTTGTTTTTATGATATCTTTTCTTAAATTTATTACTGAAATGAATAAGTGTTTTCCTGATTTCATTGATTTATCT
Source organism: Castor canadensis (assembly GCF_047511655.1). Classification (NCBI taxonomy): domain Eukaryota; kingdom Metazoa; phylum Chordata; class Mammalia; order Rodentia; family Castoridae; genus Castor; species Castor canadensis. The sequence continues at coordinate 61,200,588 of NC_133386.1, forward strand.
ATATTTTCTTATAACTCAGGTTCTTTATTTTGAATTCCTCTTTAGGCATTTCATAAATTTCCCTTTCTAGGGGTTTGTTATCAGAGAATTGTTTTGTTATTGTTTAGTTGGTTGGTTTTTGTTTTTGTAGGGAGATATTTTTTCCTGTGGTTCAATACTAGTGTGTCCATTAGGTATGGTGTGTTAACTGATTCTGAGTGGAATCAGTAGTGTGGACTTGATGAAGTCTCTCCTGTTGTAATCCTTGTCAGTAATATTTTCAATTGAGTTAGGGACTTGGGCTGTGAAAATCTGTAATGGTAGTGGCATTGTATGGTTTTTCTAGGAGCAAAGGCACTATCTTGATGACATCCACCTGTGCTCAGGTGCACATCAGTGCTGCACAAGAGTTGGTTCTGTGGTAGGCTCTCTGCAGGGACAGTTATGCCATCCAGATGGCTGTCAGTCTGGGTGCAGATCCATCTAGACATAGACTGGAGAGCTGTAATATGTATTTAGCAAGGAAGAATATGGTTGCCTTCCGGGTGGCTTTTGGGCTAGGTTCAGGAGCATGTGGGCACTGTGGGCTGGAAAACTGTGTAGTGGGATCGCCAGGGGGAAAAAGGCTGACATCTGGTTGGCCATCGGTTAGATGCAGGGGCCCACAGTGTGTTGGGATGCTCATTGTGTGTTGGCTTTCCCTCTGTGCAAGTCTACTTCTTCCCTGAGAGATGCAGCACCACATGGAGTTGGAAGTTTCTCATATATTTTGCTGGGCGTAGGCTCTTGACATCAGAGTCATGGTGCTTCAGCCACCCGTGTTAGCATGGTATAATGACAGCTTAATCCAAGAATAAACATATATTGTAACTATAAATCCACAGTGTGTAATCTCTCTCTAACTGAGGGTCCAACATAAAGATGGCACTGAGCCATAACAGTTTAGGTCATGAGAGTTGCACAACCTGGGCCCCATCTATGGGGCAGTGCAGTTATGTGAACTCTGGGCAACTCTCCAAACTTGTTCCAGGCCAGCAAGGGCTATAAGAATCTCTTGTGGTAAAGAGTAAAGACATCTTCAGTAACGCTGGGGATCATTGGGGCTTGCAGTTCACCCCCTAAAAATAAGCCTACCTTGGCTCTAATCTAATCATAGCAGGGGAAACAGTGTGGAACATGAAGGATGATTCATTTTCCTCTCTATGATGCTATCTTGGGATTTTGCACCCCAACGGGATTTCTCTCTACTACTCTCCTGCATACTTTCTCAGTCAATCCACTTGTAGTACACTTGTTTATTTTTGTAGTGTTCCCCTTTGTGGAGTGGACAAGTAACAAGCAACTTTATTTGGCCACATTGCTTATGTCACAACAAGTTTTTTTCCTGTTTTTGATTTAGACATTTTTGCAATTGAATAGGCAGCAACAATGGAGTTTCTTTTTTAATTACTATTATTGTTGTGCTGGGTGGGGGTATGCTGGAGTATTAGAAAAGTTCTTACAATGTATCAAATATATCATACTTGAATCCACCCCCTCCCCTGCTCTCTTTCATTCCTTCCCCTGATTCCTGGAACTGATTCAACAGGTATCATTTTTTCATTTACTTACATGTGTATACATTATTTGCGCCACCTTCACACTACCACCACCCTCTCACCCACCTCCAGGCAAAACCTTTTCTGCCCACTTTTCTCCAATTTTGCAGAAGAAAAAACATAAAAGATAATAAAAACATGGTGGTTTTGCTAGTTTGAGATAAAGATAGCTATCCAGGGAGATTCCTTGTGTTGTTTCCATGCATGTATGTATTACAACCTAAATTGGTTCATCCCTACCAGACCTCTTCACTACCCTCAGTTTCCTTCCCATATTCCCATAGTGGCCTCAGCCAGTTTAAGATTACTATATCCATCCTATACAGTGAGCACAACAACCACATTCAAGTTTTTGGTTTCCTTCCTTTGCCCTATCCCTCCCATGTGTAGTCTCCCCTCAGTGTGACCTGTGTCCAATAATTTTGCTGCATTTGTTTTAGGTCTATAATCCATATTTGAGGGAGAACATTAGCTATCTGGCCTTCTGAGCCTGACTAATTCCACTTAAGATGATGTTTTCCATCCATTTACCTGAGAATGACAAAACTTCATTCTTCTTTGTGGCTGAGTAAAATTCCATCGTGTATAAGTACCACATTTTCTTAATCCATTTGTCGATAGTGGGGTATCTTGGCTATTTCCATAGCTTGGCTATTGTGAATAGTGCTGTAGTAAACATGGGTGTACAGGTGCCTTTGTAGTAACCTGACTCACATTCTTTCAGCTATATCCTCAGGAGTGGTACTGCTAGATCATATGGCAGATATATTTTTAGTTTTTTAAGGAGTCTCCGTATTATCTTCCATAGTGGTTGTACTAGCTTACATTTCCACCAGCAGTGTATGAAGGTTCCTTTTTCTCCTCATTCTGTCCAACATTTGTTGTTGGTTGTGTTCTTTTATTATTATTATTATTCATTTATTCACATGTGCATACATTGTTTGGGTCATTTCCCCCCCTTGCCCCCCTCCTCTACTCTATCCCCCCCTCCCTCCATCGCTTCCAGGCAGAACCTGTTCTATCCTTATCTCTAATTTTGTTGAAGAGAAGACACAAGCATAATAAGGAAGACAAAGCATTTTTGCTAGTTAAGGATAGCTATACAGAGATATTCCTAGCATTGCTTTCATGTACAAATGTGTTACAACCCAAGTTGATTTACCTCTAACTGATCTTTACAGTGGTTCCTGATCCCCTTCTCATGTTGACCTCTGTCAGTTTAAGGTTCCTCTGGAGTGGGGATATCAAATGCTTTCATGTTTTGGGTTTTCTACCTATTCCCATATCTCCTGTATGTGCTCTCCCCTTGTCATGTGACCTATGTCCAACCACATTGCTGTATTTGCCCTAGATCTAAAGTCCACATATGAGGTCTTCTGAACCTGGCTAACCTCACTCAGAATGATGTTCTCCAGTTCCATCCATTTACTTGCAAATGATAAGATTTCTTTCTTCTTCATGGCTTACTAAAATTTTATCGTGTATAAATACCACATTTTCTTGACCCATTCATCAGTAGTGGGGCATCTTGGTTGTTTTTATAACTTGGCTACTGTGAATAGTGCTGCAATAAACACGGGTGTGCAGCTGCCTCTGGAGTAACCTGTGTTGTATTTCTTTGGGTATATCCCCAGGAGTGGGATTGCTGGATCATATGACAGGTCTATGTATAGATTTTTAAGAAGCCTCCAAATTTTTTTCCAGAGTGGTTGTACCAGCTTGCATTCCCACCAGCAGCATACGAGGGCTCCTTTTTTCCCACATCCTTGCCAACACCTGTTGTTGGTGGTATTTTTGATGATGGTTACTCTAACAAGGGTGAGGTGGAATCTTAGTGTGGTTTTGATTTTTGTATTTCCTTTATGGCCAGGGATGGTGAGCATTTTTCATGTGATTTTTAGCCATTTGGACTTCTTCCTTTGAAAAAGTTCAGTTCAGTTGCCCATTTCTTTATTGGGTCATTGCTTTTTTGGGAATTTAGTTTTTTGAGCTCCCTGTATATTCTGGTTATCAGTCCCTTGTCTGATATATAGTTAGCAAATATTTTCTCCCATTATGTGGGTGGCCTATCCAATTTAAGAACCATTTTTTTTGCTGTGCAGAAGCTTTTCAATTTCATGTAGTTCCATTTGTCCATCCTTCCTCTTAATTGCTGGGTCACTTGTGTTCTAGAGGAAGTTCCTGCCTATACCTATTGCTTCCAGTGTATTCCCTGCTTTCTCCAGTACTAGCTTCAAGGTTTAAGGTCTGATATTAAGTTCCCTAATCCACTTTGAGTTGATACTGTACAGAGTGACAGGCATGGATATAGTTTCAGTTTTCTGCAGGCAGATAGCCACTTTTCCCAGCACCATTTGTTGAAGAGGCTGTCTTTTCTCCATCATATGTTTTTGGTGCCTCTGTTAAAAATTAGGTGAGCTTATCTGTGTGGATTCTTATCTTATCCAGTCTTCTACCCTGTTCCACTGGTATTCATGTTTGTTTTTGTGCCAGTACCATGCTGTTTTTATTGTTATGGCTCTATAGTATAGTTTGAAGTTGGGTAAACAATGGAGTTTCTTATCACCTCACCTTCATCCCTTTAAACATTTTAATGTAAGGAAATAACTTCTTACCTATTATAATACATACTAATTAACACTTATAAACCAATAATTCAGTTGTATTAGACAAAGTGAGGTTTGAATAAAATTTTAAAGGAAAAATGGAAAAAAGTCAGTAGTAATAATTTCTTCAATCTCTATAAATAGTAGTTTCCTAAAACTTCTAAAGTAATCCCCTCTACAAAAGCATATGCAACTTAAAACTTTACACAAAAAATCTTGTTTTTTAAAAAAAAATTCAGAGTTTCTTGATGAACTCTCTGAAATATCACCTAACAAATATATTGTTAATATAGCAAAAACATGTCTATTTTGATGTGATACACTAAGAAGCCCACCTTAACAAAGACTTAGCAGTTTCTCAGAAGAAGGATATTAGCATAAGATATTTGTAAGACTTTAGATTCTGGGTCCAAGTTCAAGCTTAGTCTTTCAAGACAGGAATTTGATAAGGATTAGATAAAAAAATTTTGATGGTAATTTAAGATTGGAGGTCATAACAAAGCAAGGGCCATGAAGTGAGTTTTGAAAAGTAAGTTCCTATAATATAAGTGATTAATTTTCATAGGTGATCAGGTCTGTCTAATAAATTGATCTATAAAAAATTGCTGAAGTGAATAATGAAGCTATTTATTAGCTCACAGTTTTATCTCATCCAAAGAAAATTGAAACAAACAACTAAATCAATTTGATATTGTCTAAAACTTTGTTGAAGTCCCCTGCCATAGATGTCTTCTTTCTTATTTTGCCCTTGTGGTCATCTTTCAGTCTGATCTCAATTATGGATGGCAATTATACGGTGGAAATAATTGTGCAGATATTTGTAATGTCATCAATACATTTTAGAGTTCTGTTGATGGTCATTTCAACTATTACCTAACCAGGTTTTCTTATTCTTTTCATTGGGTCATCATTTGATGGAACAAAGGTCATAAAAGCACTTAAGATTCTAGAGATTGCATATTTAGACATTGTAACACAGGCAAATACTAAGAATACTATGATCTGATAATTTTAACATACATAGAAGCCATGAGCTAAGTGTAATCTGACAAAATAAAGAGAGCACATTGTTCTGACTCAAAAGCTTACAGGCTAAACATGAATATATTACCCAAATTACCTAATTTCCTAATTTATTTGTTTACTGGATGACCTTAGTAATATTAAAACTCTCAAAAATACCTGTGGGGTATAAATACAATATTCTTTTTCCTAACATGATTTGTGTAATACTTTTAAGTCCAGTTATATCTAGAGCTTCCCTTCTCATTGCTAAATAGAGAAGAGGTTCTATGAATTTGTTGACCTTACTGATATTATCTAACTCCCCTTTTGATCTCTGAACCATAACCTCTTATATTTTCCCCACCACTGATACCTTTAGTAAAAAGTGATATAATGAGACTTGACAACAGAAGAAAACCATCCATGATTCCCCTTGAGTAGTTAACTCTAATATCTTAGAAAGACAAAGCATTTTTGCTAGTTGAGATAAGGATAGCTATACAAAGAGATTCCTAGCATTGCTTCCATGCACAAGTTATGTTAAAACCCAAAATAATTCATCTCTACCTGACCTTTTCACTAGCTCCCGATCACCTTCCCATATTGAACCCTGTCACTTTAAGGTTTCTGTATTAGCTCCTCTGCAGTGGGGGCATCAAACACTTTCAAGTTTTGGGTTTCCTACCTATCCCCATACCTCCTGAATGTGCTCTCCCCTTAGCGTGTGACTCAAGTACAACAACATTGCAGCATTTGCCCTAGATCTAAAGTCCACATATTAGGGAGAATATATGATTTTTGGTCTTCTGAGCCAGGCTAACCTCGCTCAGAATGATGTTCTCCAGTACCATCCATTTACCTGCAAATGATAAGATTTCATTCTTCTTCATGGCTGAATAAAATTTCATTGTGTACAAGTAACCACATTTTCTTGATCCATTCATCAGTAGTGGGGCACCTTGGTTGTTTCCATAACTTGGCTTTTGTGAATAGCGCTGCAATAGACATGGGTGTGCAGGTGCCTCTGGAGTAACCCGAGTTGCATTTCTTTGGGTATATTCCCAGAAGTGAGATTGCTGGATCATATGGCAGATCTTTGTTTAGACTTTTAAGAAGCCTCCAGATTTTTTTCCAGGGTGGTTGCACTAACTTGCATTACCACCAATGTATGAGGGTTCCTTTTTCTCCACATCCTCACCAACACCTGTTTGTGGTGGTATTTTTGATGATGGCTATTCTAACAGGGGTGAGGTGGAATCTTAGTGTGGTTTTGGTTCACATTTCCTTTATGGCCAGAGATGGTGAGCATTTTTTCATGTGTTTTTCGGCCATTTGAATTTCTTCTTTTGAAAAAATTCTGTTTAGTTCAGTTGCCCATTTCTTTATTAGCTCATTGACTTTGGGAAAGTTTAGTTTTTAAAGTTCCCTGTATATTCTGGTTATCAGTCCTTTGTCTGATGTATAGGTGACAAATATTTTCTCCGACTCTGTGGGTGATCTCTAAAATTTACAAACCATTTCTTTTGTTGTGCAGAAGCTTTTTAATTTTATGAAGTCCCATTTGCCCATCTTTTCTCTTTGTTGCTGAGCTGCTGGTGTTCTAAGGAAGTCCTTGTCCATACCTATTACTTCCAGAGAATTCCCTACTCTTTCCTGTACTAGCTTCAGAGTTTTGGGTCTGGTATTAAGGTCCTTGATCCATTTCAGTTGATACTAGTATAGGGTGATAAACATGGATCTAGTTTCAATTTTTTGCAGACAGATAACCACTTTTCCCAGCAACATTTGTTGAAGCGCCTATCTTCTCTTCATTGTATATTCTTGGCGCCTTCATCAAAAATAAGGTGGGCATAGCTGTGTGGATTCATATCCGGGTCTTCTATTCTGTTCCACTGGTCATCATGTCTGTTTTTGTGCCAGCACCATGCTGTTTTTATTGCTATTGCTTTGTAATATAGTTTGAATTTGTGTATTGTGATATCTCCAGCATTGCTCTTTTTGCTGAGTATTGCCTTGGCTATTCACAGTCTCTTGTGTTTCCAAATGAATTTTAGGGTAGATTTTTCAATCACTGTGATGAATGTCATTGGGATTTTGATGGGAATTGAATTAAACATGTAGATTGCTTTTGGTAGTATAGCCATTTTTACTATGTTGATTCTACCAATCCATGAGCATGGGAGATCTTTCCACCTTTTGTAGTCTTCCTCGATCTCTTTCTTCAGAGGTTTGTAGTTCTCCTCGTACAGGTCATTTACATCCTTTGTTAAGTTTACTCCTAGGTATTTGATTTTTTTTTTTTTTGAGGCTATTGAAAATGGAATTGTTTCCATATATTCCTTCTCAGTTTGTTCGTTGTTGATGTATAGAAAAGTTAATGATTTTTGTAAGTTGATTTTGTATCCTGCCACCTAACTGTGGCTGTTTATGGTGTATATGAGTTTTTGGGGTCTTTAAAATATAGGATCATGTCATCTACAAATAGGGATATTTTGACAGTTTCTTTACCTATTTGTATTCCTTTTATTTCTTCTTATTGCCTAATTGCTCTAGCTAGGAATTCCAGGACTATATTGAATAGGAGTGGGGATAGTGGGCACCCTTGTCTTGTTCCTGATTTTGGGGAAAATGTTTTTAATGTTTTTCCATTAAGTATGATGTTGGCTATAGGTTTGTCACATATAGCCTTTACAATGTTGAGGTACATTCCTTCTATTCCTAGTTTTCCTAGAGCTTTTATCATGAGGTGGTGGTGTTGGATCTTATCAAAGGCTTTTTCTGCACCTATTGAGATGATCAAGTGCTTTTTGTCTTTGCTTCTATTAATGTATTGTATTACACTTATAGATTTGTGTATGTTGAACCATCCCTGCATTCCTGGGATGAAGCTGACTTGGTCATGGTGAGTGATCTTTCTGATGTGTGGTTGGATTCAGTTTGCCATTATTTTATTGAGGATTTTTGCGTCGATGTTCATTAAGGAAACTGGCCTATAGTTCTCCTTTTTGGAGGTCTCTTTGTTTTGTTTTGGAGTGAGTGTAATACTGGCTTCATAAAATGAGTTAGGCAGTGTTCCTTCCCTTTCTTTTTCATGGAACAGTTTAAGGAGGATTGGTATTAGTTCTTCTTTAAATGTCTGATAGAATTCAGCAGGGAATCCATCAGGTCCTGGACTTTTCTTTTTTGGGAGACTCTATTACTGCTTCAATTTCATTTTCTGTTATAGATCTATTCAGGTGATTAATATGCTCTTTGTTCAGTTTTGGGTAGTTGTAAGCTTCTAGATATCTGTCCATTTCCTCAAGATTTTCAAATTTATTAGAGTATAGGCTTTCAAAGTAGTCTGTGATGATCTGGATTTCCATGGTGTTTTTTGTTATCTCTTCTTTTGCATTTCTGATTTTACTGATTTCGGTTTTTCTCTCCTCATTTTAGTCAGGTTTGCCAGGGGTCTGTCAATCTCATTTGTTTTTTCAAAGAACCAGCTTTTCATTTCATTGATTCTTTGTATATTTTTGTTTGTTTGTTTCTATTTCATTGGTTTCAGCACCTATTTTAATTATTTCTTTCATTCTGCTTGTTTTGGGATTTGCTTCTTCTTGTTTTTCTAGGAGTTTGAGATGTAGCATTAGGTCATTGATTTGAGATCTTTCTGTCCTTTTAATATATGCACTCGTGGCTATAAACTTTCCTCTTAGGGCTGCCTTTGCTGTGTCCCATAAGTTCTGGTAGGTCATGTTTTCATTTTCATTAACTTCCAGGAAACTTTTAATTTCCTCTTTTATTTCATCAATGACCTATTGATAATTGTGCAATGTGTTGTTCAGCTTCCAATCATGTTTTCTACTGTTGTTTTTGTTGTTGAGTTCTAGTTTTAATGTATTGTGATCAGATATAATGCAAGGGATTATTTCTATTTTCTTATATTTGCTGAGGCTTGCTTTGTGCCCCATGATATGATCAATATTGGAGATGCATCGTTCCATGGGCTGCTGAGAAGAATATATATTGTGCAGAAGTTAGATGAAATATTCTGTAAACATCAGCTAGGTCCATTTGATCTATGGTATGATTTAGTTCTAGGATTTCTTCATTGATTTTTTGTTTGGATGACCTGTCTGTTGGTGATGGGGGGTGTGGAAGTCTCCCACTACCACTGTGTTGGAGTTTATATATGCTTTTAGGTCCTTCAGAGTATGTTTGAGAAAATTGAGTGCACTGACTTTGGGTACATATAGGTTGATAATTGTTATTTCCTTTTGGTGTATTTCCCCTTTTATTAGTACAGAGTATCCTTCTTTGTCTCATTTGATCAATGTAAGTTTGAAGTCTACTTTATCCGAGATAAGCATTGCTACTCCTGCCTGTTTTTGGGGGGCCATTGGCTTGGCAAATCTTCTTCCAGCCTTTCACCCTCAGCCAGTGCTTGTTTCTGTTGATGAGATGAGTCTCCTGTAAACAACAGATTGTTGGATCTTCCTTTTTAATCTAGTTTGCCAAACTGTGTCTTTTGATGGTGGAGTTAAGTCCATTAACATTCAGTGTTAGTATTGATAGGTGTGTGGTGATACCTGTCATTTAGTGTTTTTGTTGTTTAAGGGTTTGATTTTGTGCAGCTGAATCAATGTTACTCTCTGATTCCTTGTCTTTTCTTTTCCTGTGGTTTGGTACTGCCTGTCATTTCATGGGGAAACCTTGATCTCAATCTTAACAACTAAGTCATTCGCAATTATTTACCTTCAGAAATTATGTGAGAAAATAAATATCATTTAAATCATAGAATTCTGAGGTAATTTGTTGAATAATTTGTTACACAGCAAAAAAATAGAATATGAAATTTTATGTCATTTTAACTGAGAGATAAAAATCCAGTGATGTATATTCTGGAGTGCAACTGCTGGGTTTTATTTGTTTGCTTATATGCAGGTGATTTTTTAAACAGTATATAGTAGTTCTACAGAGTAATGACTCTCATTGTGACATTTCCATAAATGAATAGAACATGTTTTTAAATTAGTATATATTAGTTACACAAAGTAATGGCTTTCATTGTGACATTTTCATAAACGCATATAACATATTTTCATCATATTACCCTCTTTTATTCCCCTTCCCCATTATCTCCTTCCGTATCCATAATGGTCCATCTTTTACTTTCATGTCCTTTTTTCCCCTAAATTGTATATATGAGTGACAATGCATGATACTTGTCTTTCTGAGTCTGGCTTACTTGCTTAACATGATGATCTCCAGTTCCACCCATTTTCTGCAAACTTGAATGTGTGTGGGGGGGAGGGTATATGTCACATTTTCTTCATCTATTCATCCATTGGTAGGCCAATGATAGCTGATTCTATACCTTGGCCATTTATTTTCTCATAGTTCTGCAGATTGGGAGTGCAGAATCAAGCCAATAGCACAAGTGAATTCTGATTAAGGCTCTTTTCTGGCTGTAGACACTGTCATTTCACTCTGTGCTCTAATAACCTTTCTCTGGAGTAGGGGGGTAGAGAGAAAGAGAGAGAGAACTCAAACTCTCTGCTCTGCACTCTGACCTCCTAGCTCGCTGAAGGCTTCTCCACGCCATGATTTAGGAAAAGAATAGCTGGCGCTGCACACCAAGCCCTGCCCCATAGGCCCGCGGAGCCACTGCTCCACAAGCTGTGGAAACTCCAATCCTCTGGCCCTGCTCCTTAGCCCAGCCAGGGCCGTGCTACCCCAAACTCCCAACCCTCAGACGCGCACGATGTTCGTCAGACAAGCCCTTATGGCTTGCCAAGCCAGGGATCCACAGACATTCACATTCTCTGCAAGGCCACACCCCTAAGGCCTACCAAGCCAAAGATCCACACATGCATGATCTCCATTCCTCTGGGCCGTGCTGCCCAGGCCTGCACAGGCCTGCAAGATCTCTGCTCTGCCAGGCCACGTCCCCAAGGCCTGCCACACCAGCAATCCACACAAGCACAACCTCCGTGCCACTGGGCTGCACCCCCCAGGCCTTCACAGTCCTGCACGATCTCTAATCTCACCAAGGCCTGCCAAGCTGGTGATCCACAGACATTCACAATATCCACTGGGCCACTGATTCAGCTACACACAATCAACCCTTAATCAACAAAGACAACTACATGACAGGGATCACCACATACTTATCAATAATAACAATGAATGTTAGTGGACTAAATTCCCCCATCAAAAGACACCGATTGGCAAACTGGATTAAAAAGGAAGATCCAACAATCTGCTGTCTACAGGAGACCCACTTCATCAACAGAAATAAGCACTGGCTGAAAGTGAACGACTAGAAGAAGATTTACCAAGCCAATGGTCCATGAAAACAGGCAGGAGTTGTAATATTTATCTCGGACAAAGCAGACTTCAAACCTACATTGATCAAATGAGATAAAGGAGGACACTCCATGCTAATAAAAGGGGAAATACATAAAAAGGAAATAACAGTTATCAACCTATATCCACCTAACGTCAATGCACCCAATTTCATCAATCATACTCTGAAGGACCTAAAAACATATATAAACTCCAACACAGCAGTACTGGGAGACTTTAATACCCCCCTATCACCTACAGATAGGTCATCCAAACAAAAAATCAATAAAGAAATCCTAGAACTAAATCACACTATAGATCAAATGGACCTAGCTGATGTCTACAGAATATTTCATCCAACTTCTGCACAATATACATTCTTCTCAGCAGCCCATGAAGCCTTCTCCAAAATTGATCATATCTTAGGTCACAAAGCAAGCCTCAGTAAATATAAGAAAACAGAAATAATTCCATGCATTCTGTCTGACCACAATGCATTAAAACTGGAAATCAACAATAAAAACAGCAGTAAAAAGCACACAAACAATTGGAAGCTTAACAACACATTGCTCAATGATGAATGGGTCACTGATGCTGATGACCCACCTAACAATGCCTTACCACTGGTCATAACCATCCTCATCCAGTGACTGCTTTCAATACTACCATCTGGCCTTGGGAGAACCAACCTTGCCCATTCATTAGCTGGTTTGTCACATGCACTGGTTCTTCTCCCTAATTCCCCATAGCATACCATCAGGCCCATAGTTACATATAGGAAATTAGATTTTTAACAACATATCTTTATTGAAATGCCAGGGACAACAGAAAAGAAACATAAGGGAAGCTACAACTACCCATGACTGTTATGTAAGCAAATCTTACAAAAGTGGGACCAATAAATTCTCACTACGTGCACACACACACACACACACACACACACACGAGCTGTTAACCACACAACACTGTTCCCCTACAACTGTACATACTCTAATCATCAAATAAGAAGCCATGCTTTTTCCAAATTTCCAGATTCTTGCTTTCTCTTGGATGTACATTTCCTTCCCAATAAGATTTCCCTACAATCTCTTTCAGTTTAAAGTACTTTGCCTATTAGTAAGGTTTACTTCCTTGGCTCTCCTTGATAGTCACCATTTCTGAATTATTAGAATTTACATTTTCAAAATATTTCAATGTAGGTGTCTTCTTGCAATTTCTTGTCTTATTTCATTTATCTCAGTTATATGATTAACATATCAAGGACAGAAACTACTATCTTTTTCACTCTCTATAATTCTTTGGAAAATACCAGACACAGAGCAGACTTTTGATATTCAAAGATTTGAGTGAATTTGACTTCTAGCACTAGAATAACTTGAAATTTGAGATATGAAGATAACAATCTTTAAATGTTTATTCTCTTTCTTTGGTGCTTTAATTTAAATGTCTTGCTCTTAAATATGATAGTGAACATAAATCATGTAAGCACTATCAGGAAACGAGAAAGGATGGAATCCAAGATTACAGAGGAAATAGCTATGTATACATATGATTAGTTGTTTGAATTTTACAAACTCATGTTATTTTGTTTCTTCATGTAACTTGCTTAAGCTTTTAATGACAAAAATAGTCTTTGAAAAATTCATTCTATTTTAATTTCAGTCCAAGAAAACACATGGATCACTACTATTCTAAGTACATTAACCTGCTGACTAAGGACTACCTTCAAAAACAACAATCTAACATTCATTCACTGGAACAAGGACAAACAGAATAAACAAAGTGTTCACCTCTAGACTCAGGTAATTAGTTTTAAGTATCACTAGATGAGAGCTGCTATGAGAAATAAATGCACTGAGTAATAACCTTGAAAAAAGATAAATTGGTAAAGAAGTCAAGGTAAAAGTAAATATCCTAACAGAAGGCACTTGAAAATAAATCCCCACTATTATTGGAGGGCTCAAAATAAAAAGATCTATTAAACGTTTTTTTTTTTTTTTAACTTCCTTCCCTGTCCCCATGGTAACAATCCAGGGCAATTTGGATACAAAATTAAATTAAGACCTAGAGGTTGGACAGAAAAAACAAACATCCACAAATCCCTAACCTAATTGAGCAGATGAATCTAGAATTCATTTTTTTAAATAGAAATAAACTTCCTGTCATTTCCAGACAATAGAGTAATCTGAAGACAAAAAAGTATTTTAAGGGTATGAATACAGAACAAACATTCTGAAGATAATGTTTATTTTTCTTCAGAATGGCAGACATTTCTTTCTAAATAAAGTCTTGTTTTTTATCATTAGAGTAATAAATGCACACAGAAACAAAAGTTCAAAATGTAGACGTTTTCAAAAGTGACAAGTTTAATGTGAAAAACAAGCCTTGCTTCCTGTTTCCCTCTGCCAATTTTGCTCCCCATGAAAAACCATTTTATTACTGATTTTTGGCTTTTGTTCTTCCAAAGGTTATTATTATAACTATAAACAATATATTTATATCTTTCCACTCGATTTATTTATCAACTATGCTCTCTACCAGAAAAGATGAGCCACTGGTCTATTGCCTCTAACACCTTCTCCTCCACATTCACTATTTATTAACATTATGATTTCAGTAGGTTTAACTTCAAACTTTAATCTGCTTACACATCTCTTCAGTTAACCTCAAATAGCACTAACTCCTTACTATAAATATGAATGAATTAGCACCTCCGTTTATTTTTCTAGCACTCCTTCCATCTTTTCTCCTCCCAATCTTGATCAATTATACCATTATTTTACTGTCACAGTTTATAGACTTTTCATTTTACTTTCTTTCTCCTTTTTAAATCATTTTTTACATTTATACACATTTATACATTGTTTCTGCCACCTCCCCCCCCATTCCCTTGCTTCAAGGCAGAACCTGTTCTACTCTCTTCTCCAATTTTGTTAAACAGAAAAAATAAGAGATAATAAGAAAGATATGTCATTTTTGCAAGTTTGGGATAAAGATAGATTTACAGAGAGATTCCTAGCATTGCTTCTGTGCACTTGTGCATTACAATCCATATTGGTTAATTTCTACCAGATCTCTTCCCATAGTAGCCTCTGCCAATTTTAGATTACTTTATTCACTCAACAGAAAGCACATCAAACACATTCAAGTTTTAGATTTCCTTCCCTTGCCCTATTTCTCCCATACGTGTTCTCCCCTTAGTGTGTGACCCATGTCCAATAATATTATTGCATCTTTTGTGTGTCTATAATCCACATATGAGAGAGAACATGCAACTTTTGGTCTTCTGAGCCTGGCTAACTTAAGCTTAAGATGATGTTCTCCAGTTCCATTCATTTACTTGCGAATGACAAAATTTCATTCTTTGTGGCTGAGTAAAATTCCATTGTGTATAAATACTACATTTTCCACTCGTCAGTTGTGGGGTATCTTGGCTGTTTCCATAACTTGGCTGTTGTGAAAAGCACTGCAATAAACATGGGTGTGCAGGTGCCTCTGGAGTAACCTGAGTTGCATTCCTTTGGGTATATCCCTAGGAGTGGGATTGCTGGATCATATTGTAGATCTATGTTTAGATTTTTAAGAAGCCTCCAAATTTTTTTCCAGAGTGGTTGTAGTAGCTTGCATTCCCACCAGCAGTATATGAAGGTTCCTATTTCCCCACATCCTCACCAACACCTGTTGTTGGTGGTGTTTTTGATAATAGCTATTCTAACAGGGGTGAGGTGGAATCTTAGTGTGATTTTGATTTGCATTTCCTTTATGGCTAGAGCATTTTTTCATGTGTTTTTTGGCCATTTGAATTTCTTCTTTTGAAAAAGTTCTGTTTAATTCAGTTGCCCATTTCTTTATTGGTTCATTGATTTTGGGAAAGTTTAGATTTTTAAGTTCCCTGTATATTCTGGTTATCAGTCCTTTGTCTGATGTATAGCTGGCAAATATTTTCTCCCACTCTGTGGGTGATTTCTTCAGTTTACAGGCCACTTCTTTTGATGTGCAGAAGCTTCTTAATTTTATGTAGTCCCATTTGTCCATCTTTTCTCTTTGTTGCTCAGCTGCTGGTGTTCTACTGAGGAAGTCCTTTCCTATACCTATTACTTCCAGAGTATTCCCTGCTCTTTCCTGTACTAACTTCAGAGTTTTGGGTCTGATATTAAGGTCCTTGATCCATTTTGAGTTGATACTAGTATAGGGTGATAAACATGGATCTAGTTTCAGTTTCTTGCAGATGGATAACCACTTTTCCCAGCAACATTTGTTGAAGAGGCTGTCCTTTCTCCATCAAATGTTTTTGGCACCTTTGTCAAAAGTAAGGTGGCCATAGCTGTGTGGATTCATATCTGGGTCCTCTATTCTGTTCCACCGGTCTTCATGTCTGTTTTTGTGCCAGCACCATGCTGTTTTTATTGCCATTGCTTTGTAACATAGTTTGAACTCAGCTATTGTGATACTTCTAGCATTGCTCTTTTTGCTAAGTATTGCCTTGGCTATTCACAGTCTCTTGTGTTTCCAAATGAATTTTAGGGTAGATTTTTCGATCATTGTGATGAATGTCATTGGGATTTTGATGGGAATTGAATTAAACATGTAGATTGCTTTTGGTAGTACAGCCATTTTTGCTATGCTGATTCTACCAATCCATGACCATGGGAGATCTTTCCATCTTCTGTAGTTTTCCTCAATCCTTTGTTAAGTTTACTCCTAGGTATTTGATTTCTTTTTGAGTCTATTGTGAATGGAATTGTTTCCAAATATTCCTTCTCAGTTTGTTTGTTGTTGGTGTATAGAAAAGCTAATGATTTTTATAAGTTGATTTTGAATCCTGACACCTTGCTATGGCTGTTTATGGTGTCTAGGAGTTTTGGGGTAGAATTTTTTTGGGTCTTTAAGCTATAGGATCATGTCATCTGCAAATATGGATATATTGACAGTTTCTTTTCCTATTTGTATTCCTTTTATTTCTTCTTCTTGCCTAATTGCTCTGGCTAGGAATTCCAGGACTATGTTGAATAGGAGTGGGGGTAGTGGGCACCCTTGTCTCATTCCTGATTTTAGGGGAAATGGTTTCAGTTTTTCTCCATTAAGTATGATGTTGGCTATAGGTTTGTCATATATAGCCTTTACAATGTTGAGGTATTTTCCCTCTATTCCTTTTGCTTACACCTGTTCTCCTTCTTCAATGCCTCTGATTCTCAGGTTTGGTCTTTTGATGGAGTTGGTGAGTTCTTGCACATTCCTTTCACAAGTCTTGAGTTGTTTGACTAATAGCACTTTAGTTTTTCCTTTAATTTCCATTTCATATTCAAGTTCTGAGATTCTGTCTTTCCCTTGTTCTGGTCTGCTGGAGTGGCCTTCCATTGTGTTTTGTATGTCTGTTTCATCCTTTTTTCTGAGGCTTTCCATATCATGGGTCACTTCCTCTTTAATATTGTCAATTTTCATCTTTAATTCATATATCTCTCTATTTATAGTGTTCTCTGTTTCACTTTGGTTTTTATTTGGGGCTCCCATGAGTTCATTTTTTTGTTTCTGGGTCTTCTCATATTCTTTATTTTTGGTGTCTTGGAATTTCTTGAGTGCCTCTTGTATGTTTTGGTTGACCTTGTCTAGTAACATCTCCATGAAATTCTGTGATTACTTGCAAGACTTCTTCTTTCAGTGTTCTTGTGGGTTTTGTTGTGTTCCTTGGTGTAGTTTATCTTTGTTTTATTGGAGTCTGGAATTGGATATCTGTTTTCTTCATTTCCCTCTGAATCCTGTATTAAATTATTTTGGGGAAGAGAATGGTTTCCATCCCTTTTTCATCTTCCCATTGTTCCATTTGGTACTGTGTAACTATGTTCTTGATAGGCTATTGGTGGTTTCAGGCACTTGGTTTTTTTCCCTTGGTTTAATTTTGTTTCATGGGTGTGTTGTGTTTTAGGTTAGTGTATATATGCTATTTCTGTCCCTGGTCTGTGTGTGATTTAGTATTAGCTAACTCACAATAGTAAAACTAACAAAACAAAGCAAAAAAAGAAGAAAAACAAAGAAATCAATAGGAAGAGGTGGACAAACACACACAAACAAACAGGAAACACATTTAGTAATTCCAGGTTCAGGAACAATAGAACTTCAGTCTTAGTTCTGGTGTTAGTCCTTCAGCATCCAGTCTTGGTGTTGGTATTTAAGCAGAAGCTCTGTCTTAGTCTTGCCAGATGGTTGGGGAGCCTTGTCAGGTTTTTTTTCCCATCTTTCTGTGGCAGTTGCTTAGTCAGCTCCTCCCTCAGTGAGGTATGGCTTGTCCTCAGGTTCTGGCAAACAGCTCTGTAGCCTACCAGCCATCCTGCTTTGGAGTTGGGTTTTTGCTGTGTTGGTTTATTGGGAGCTTGTTTCTTTGCCTCACCCTCTTTCTCTGGGGCAATGTCAGAGATCTGTCACTTGGCTCCCTGCTGTCAGCGAGTTATGATGGTTTGGTGATTGTGTTTCAATTTTGCAGCATTATTTGACTTTGGATGTTACTCACTGTCTCAGGAGATGAGCTTTGTGGACTACTGTCTGATCTATTTCAGACAGTGGCTTATCACCCACCCGCTGTCAGCCCCTCTGCCTTTCCAGCTATTTGTTTACTGAAAGTTCCCATGGATACCAGATCCTTGCTCCTCCCCCCTTCTCTGGTGCACTTACAGCACCCTGTCCCCTCTGCTGCATGTTCCTTTTCAGCTCCTTGTTTATTATTCAGTTTTGTTTTTTGTTTCTTTTTTGCAGGGCAGGGGGTCATTCTGTCCAGTGGTTTATCCCAGAGGTGGCTATGGTTTATCCCAGGGGTGGCTATGGGAATACACATGATGCTTGTTGCTCACCTGTTGGTCTGCCGAATATCTCCCAAGCAGGTTTGGAACCAGTGTCTGGCAGTGTGGGAGCCCTCCTGTTTTCTCAATGTAACATGGCATGGAGAAGCTTTATAGGTGCTGGAGGTTCAAGGTGTTGAAGTTTTGTTTCTTCTTGGTGATTTTTTTCTGCCAAGTGTGACTCCAGCATCTCCAGCAAGATTTTTTATTTATAGAGCTCACACTGTCTGTTTCTGCACTCTAGTCACCATTTTGGATCCTCTCCCACACAATTCTATTTTCCCAGGGGTTAAAGACTCTTACAGACTTCAATGGGAGGGCTTCTCACAGGAGGGAGGCTTGGAGCTGCAGAAATGTGGATCAAAGCAATCAGCTTAAAGTATTGCAATCTGCCTCTGATAGGCCAGCTGTGTGGAAAGTCCAAGGCCCTTCCCTCAGAAGCTGTGTGGAAAATCCGGGGCTGGCCTTTCTCATATGGCTGTTCCAAGACAGTTAAAATCCCAGTATGAATCACTGGGTTTGGTTTAACAACTTTTTAAAGATTTCTTCTATATTTTTACCACAGTTTGATGAGGAGTTGAATCCAAAATGGAGTCTTTTGATGGGGGAGTTGAGTCCATTAATATTCAGTGTTAATATTGATAGGTATCTGGTGATTTCTGCCATTTAGTTGCTTTTGTAGTTTAAGGATTTGGTTGTGGGCATCTGAATCAATGCTACTCTCTGATTGCTTGTCTTTTCTTCTGTGATTTGGTGCTTCCCATCCTCTTGTTGTTTTGTTTGCTTTCATCTTCTGTGTGCAGAATTCTTTATAGAATCTTCTGTAGTTCTGGCTTGGTGGTCATATACTGTTTTAGTTTCTGTTTATTGCAAAAGATTTTTATTGCTCCATCAATTTTGAATGATAGTTTTGCTGAGTAGAGTATCCTAGGGATGCAGTTATTTTTATTCAGTTCCTGAAATACCTCACTCCATGCCCTTCTTGCTTTTAAGGTTTCTGTTGAGAAATCTGCTGTGATTTTGATGGGTTTACCTTTATATATTATTTCTTTTTTCTCTCTTACAGCCTTCAATATTCTTTCTCTGTTCTCTATGCTTGTTCTTTTGATGATAATATGCCATAGGGAGGTTCTATTTTAGTCAAGTGTGTTTGGTGTCCTGGAGGCTTTCTCAAATGGGCAAGACTATCTCAAGATTTGGGAAATTTCCTGTTATTATTTTATTGAATATGTTATGTGTCCCTTTGGCTTGCACCTCTTTTCCTTCTTCAATGCCCATGATTCTCAAGTTTGGTCTTTTGACAGAGTCACTGAGTTCTTGCATATTCCTTTCACAGCTCTAGAGTTGTTTGACTAGGATTTCTTCTGTATATTTTTTTTAAATTTCTATTTTATCTTCAATCTCTGAGATTCTGTCTTCTACTTGTTCTAGTTTGCTGGAGTGGCCTTCCACTGTGCTTTTTGTTTGACTATAGGGACTTTTTATTTCCAGGATTTCTGTCTGATTCTTTCTTCTGAGGTTTTCCAAATCTTTGTTTAACTCTTCTTTTATTATTTGTGTGGTCCTCTTTAATTAATGTATCTCTTTTTATTGTGTCCTTTGTTTCACTTTGGTGTTAGTTGAGGTCCTCTCTGAGTTCCTTTATTTGTTTCTGTGTCTTTCATGTTCTTTATTTTTGGTGTCTTGAAACTTCTTAAGTGCATCTTGTACATTCTGGTTAACCATGTCTAATATCTTCTCCATGAATTTCTCAGAGATTTCTTCCAAGATTTCCAATTTGAGGGGGTTTTGTGGACATCACTGAGTTCCTTAGTTACACTTGTCATTGTTTTGTTGAGGCAGGAACTGGGTATCCCTTCATTTACCACTGAATTCTGTACTGAATTATTTTGTTTGAGGAAATTGGTTTTCATCCCTTTTTCTTCCCATCACTCCACTTGGTGCTCTGCCACTATATTTTATGTAAGCTAGTTGGTGAATTGATTGCCTGATTTCTTTTCTGGATTGAATTTTTGTGTCATTGCTGACTTGGTTATTAGCTAAGTTGACATCCTCTATTTGACCCTGTTCTGGAGGTGTGATTTAACATTAATAAGTTCACATGTTCAATGCCAGACCAGTTGTTAACATATTCTATAGAAAAACCCTTGATAATAATATCTATAAACAGTCAGAGTTTGGGGGGGATAATGGTGTTAGGCTAGTGATAGATTATGTGGAATTGGTAAAGGTGGCACTAAAAAAAGGGGGATGGGGAAAGGAGTGGGAGTGAGTTAAGAGGTATGGAGGCTGCTGGGTTTTGTGGCCCTTGTGTGTGTTTGGGTTTATTTCTGTTGTTGTAGTGGAGGGTGTTTGTGTCAGGGATTACAGGTAGCTGGGGTTGTGTGCAGTTGGTGCAGTAGGCTAGTCAGCAAGTGGTGAGTGTGTAGGAGGGATGGGTAGTGTGGTAACAGGTTAGGGGAGGGTGGGAGGGGGAGGTGAAGACAAGGGAAAGAGTGGATGAGAATGGGCAGAATGAGTAGTTGGGAGATAGAACAATGGATTCTAGTACAAGAGAAGGAGGCAGAGTGAAGAGGATGAGAATAGGGATAAGGGAATAGTGATGACAGAATTAAGAGAACAGTGATGACAGGAATAAAAAAAGAAAGAGAAAGAAAAAAAGAAGAAATACAAAACACATACACACACACACACACACACACACACACACACACACACACACACACCCCAGGTTCAAGAACCTCAGAAAGTTCAGTCTATTAATAAAAGTTCTGGAGTTGTTCCTTAGGTGTCCAATTCTGGTATTAGTGTTCAAGCAGAAGGCTCTGGTGTGGTCTCACCAGATGATTGGCTTGTGAGTGATACTTGAACCTTCTGTCCACAAGATTAGTTGGGGTTGTGAGGTAAGGTAAGATTGCCAGCTAATGCAGGTTGGTCAGAGCTGTTTTCAGCATGTGGCAGCTGTGTTGTTCTTCAGCTGCAGCTTTGTTTGGTCAGCTACTCCCCCAGCAAGGTGGGGCAATTCAGTTTTGAATTCTGCCTTCTCTCCCAGAGATCAGCTCCAGGATCTACCTCCTGACCTGCTTTGGGTGGTTAGCTTGTCACTCTGCTCCTTCTCCAGATCTCTGCTGTGTGCAGGCAGCTCCATTAAGTGATTGTCATGTCAGCCCATCCCCACCCTCAGCCTCTGCTGCTTTATGGAGTGTCACTGAGTGTTCAGTGCTGAAAGCTTCATTCCTTGCCACATTCCTGACAGTTCAGCAGTGAGAGTCTGCACCTTGCCCCTCCCCTGTTCTCTACTGTGGGTTCAGCGTTCCACCACCACCCTAATGTCGGTATTAGATTACCGTTCACTGTTAATGGCTTTCAGTTTTGCTGGGGGGGTTTCAGTCTGTCCAGGGGCTGCACTGGATTATTTTCCCTGGGGTGGGACGGGTGGGTAGGGGAGTCGTGAGTAGTGCATGTTGCTCACCTATATCTTCTGCAGTTTCCAGCAGGCAGCTTTGGAGCCAGCTGTTGGGGAGAAATGGCTCTGTTGCTTTCAGTGTGTGGCATAGGGAGGCTTTCCACAGGCTAGACCAGACACACCTTGCTGGCTATGCTGGGTGGGATTTTCATGGCTGTTAGGTACAATTACAGGCTGATTTAAGGGTGAATCTTTGAATTTTATCTACACCTAATGTGATGGTGGGTATTATTTTGGCTAGGAGCAATCAGAATTACCCAAGTGTGACTCTAGCATCTCAAGGAGGTTTCTGAAGTCACAGAGCTTAGGTGATCTATTCCCCATGTTAGCTGCATTTTTTCCCTTCATATTACTTTTTAACAGTAAATTCTTTCATTCTTTGACTATAGTTGATTCTGCACTCAATCTAATAAAAAGGTATTTATATGGTTATTCATGACAGAATCATATTGTATATTGGATTTAGAGAAAAATAAATCTAATTCATAAAATTAAATTATGTGAATAAAATAAAGAGTGTAGGTCAAATGTATTTCACTATTTACTTAACCACATCTCAGGCCTTTGCATTAGGAGAAAAAAGTGGAAGAAATAATGAAGATATGTATTTCCATAATTTAAAATGAAAATTAAACATTTCAAACTGCAAAGATCCATAAAGTGCCAAAAAAGGAGAAGTAAAGAAAAATTCACCTTGAGACACATTACAGTGTCATTTATAAATATCAGAAACAAAAAGAATTTTTTTTAAGTTTACAAAGAGAAAGAATGGATTACATATAAAAGATGAAGAAAACTAATTTAAGATTCTTTCAATAACAATACTGGACAATAAAGTCTCAAAGTATTAAAGAACAAGATCTTAAAACCTAGAAATGTCTGAATAATTACTTAAAATCATAAGGATGATAAAATAGTCTCAAATATATAAGACCTCAGAAGCTTTGCTATAATAGTATTTCTCTTAAATTCTCAATTTTATCACAATGGTTAATACAAGAAATGAGAAGAAGAAAGAAATTGAAAAATAAATGAAGGAAGAAAATCCTAAAGTAAGCATTGTAATGAGTCTCATGAAATGATAGAAGCACTATATCTTATGTGGGTTGACAGTATTTGCTTGCCCGAGACCTACATTAAAAACAACTTTTGTTACTTAAATATGAGGATTGACTAATTAAAAAGATATTACACAGCAGATTTTGGGTTCAATAACCAGCACCACACACACAAAAAAGATTCTGCAAGAGGAATATGAAGTAAAGGTGATCAAATATTTTAAGGGAACTGGAGGAGTGTAGATTAGTGGTAGAGAATATAGGGTTCAATCCCCAGTACCAAGATAGATAGATAGATAGATAGATAGATAGATAGATAGATAGATAGATAGATAGATGATAGATAGATAGATAGATAGATATAGATGATAGATAATGTAATGTGATTTATACATATTATATCAATAGGTAAAGCTTCTTTGAACTTTGCTCATTATGTTTTTCCAAAGACTTGAATTAAGTTTTCCCCTGTATCTGCAAACATTTTGTGTATTTTTTATGAGCAATTGCTTAATTTTCACCATGTTAAAACTGTTACATGTGTAACTATTCACATTATCCACATAATGTTTGTGTTTCATCTTTAATGACCAAAGAGAAAAAGATTACAACAGAAAGACAAGTGAAAACACAGCTGACATCTAAACAATAACAATGGAAGACAGAAAACACAGGTAAAATATATACAAAATCATGAGAGAAAAGAGCTGTCAATAACAGCCTTATGATCATTTGAATTTTCATCTTAAACTTAATCATCTGAACTTCATAGCAAGTGTATCTCTGTTATGAAGATGACTATATCAGATTAATGGTGTTGAACATATAAATTAGGAAAATAGCAAATAAAAATAGCATTTGTAATGCATGAATAATAAACATATAATCTCCAGTCCTAAAAACAATCCTAAAAATTGAATCTATTTTCTTTGTTTTGTAAAATAGACCCAAAGACTCAAAAAGATAAATTACATAAAATCATACAACTAATAAAAATCAGAAGTCATTCTCAGACCCACTATTAGATTTCAAAGCCCTTATTGTAAGACAGTGTTCTCTTAATTCTTGTCTAAATCTATGCTCATTAAGATAACTTTGTATTATAACACTTATTCCTGCATAAATTTTCTCTTCAGATGAAAATAATTGCATACTAATCCTTTGTTTAGTTCTTGTGAGAGATATATTTGAAATATTAAGGAATTTATATCAATTTTATTTACATAAATATTTAGAAGCATATCTGTGATTTTTACACATACATATAATCACAAAGGTATGAATCTTATAAAATCTATTGTGTATACTTAAAGTACCATTTTTAATATATAAAGGACTAACCTACATCAGGTATAGTGGTGTAAATTTGTAATCCAGTACTCAGGAAGCTGAAGTGGGAGGATCAGAAGTTCGAGGTCAGCCTGCATCACATAGGGAGTTCAAGGACAGTCTGAGCTGTCCTTAAACATAGCAAGACCCTGTCTCAAAAAAAAAACCAATATAAAACAAAACAAAACAAAACAAAACAGACTTCCTTATCATCAGAAGGGCAAAAATGCCAAGTTTTTTTTCAGCAAACAAAATGTTAATACTACTCTACCTTGTTTTCTTACTTGATTTTCTTTAAGCTGCTTCTACCCTCAATCACAAAATGATTGGTTGTGATTAGGTGTTTTAACTCATGGAATATTCTGACCCACAAAAAACTAAATTCATGTCCTTTGCCTCATTAGAGAAGTTTCACTAATCATCATTGTCCAAATCTACTTTTTAAAAGTTCCAATAGCAATTATCATCTGTAGAATTCCTTTGGCAATTAATCACATACTGCTTTATGACAAACCGATTGTACTCTTGAACTGCTATTTAACTCTTTTGTTTTACTTTATGCTGCAGTGCCTCTTTCATATTATCACAAAATTGTCTTCCTAAAGTAGATCCTAAATCACATTATTGAGCTCTCAGAAACCATGAAAGGCATACTCTCATAGACCGCACTGATTTCTGAGATCAGGACACTGACCCACTACACTCCATATTCTTCCTCACAGGGACCCTATGGTAGACATAGTAGAGGATACCCAAAGATACCCAATCCTGCATTGTTAACTTACATGCCAAAAGTGGATTTGCAGATGAATTAAGGATCTGGAGATGGAGAAATTACCCTGAATTATTTGGGTGGGCCCACATAATAAGGTCAAGAGTTTTTCCTTTTTTAAAAAAAATCAGATAAAAAGGGAAGTAGGAGAATAAGAATCAGAGATGATGTGACCATAGAAGCAGAAGTTAAGGAGAGATTTGAAGATTTTATACTGCCAGTGTTAAAAATGGGAAAAGGAGCCACAAGCCAAAGAATGCAGGCAGTCTCAGAAACCTGGAAAAGAGTGGAATAGAGTCTCCACAGACAGTCCAGAAGGAGCCAGCCCTACTGACACCTTGACATCAGCCTTCTGAGACCCAGACTTCTAATCTCCATACATAAGATAATAAATTTGTGTTGTTTTAAGCCACTAAATTTGTGTCAAAACAACCACAGGAAACTAATACAAATCCATTTGTGGAAATAAGTACTTTCTCACAGCTTATAAAACAGAACCCTCAAAACATTACCAATTTGGGGAGATTGTGCAGGTAATTTCAAAATAATGAAGATTATAGACTTCTCTGTTTTGAAAAATACTCTTTTCTCTCTCCCTCTGTTACACCCTTCTTCTTGCCATCAACTTATTTAACCCTAATGATGTTAGACTTTGTTTGACTCTTAGTCATCCTCTAAGGATCTCAGTTTCCATGTTGAATGACTTTTTTTTTTTAGGTTGAGGGATTTTATTTGTCTATTAATTAATTAATTACTTAATTTGCTTATTTTTAGTGCACTCGATTGAACCCAAGGACTCACCTTTGCTAAGGAGGCACCTTACCATTATCTGTACACAGTATTCACATCATATTCATCCTCATACCCATTTCTCTACCACCTCCCCACTCCCACTGGTACAAACACCCTAACTCCACACTGGCAGGACCTGTTCTGTCCTCCTGTTCTCTGATTTTGTACAGGAAAAAAGAAAAAGGAAATAAACTAAAAATGACACTTCTGCTTGTTTGAGATAAAGATACCTACACAGGGAATTCCACTGTGATAGCTCCATGTGTATATGTACTGCAACCCCAATTGGTTCATCTCCTCTATTTTTCTTCATTCTACCCTTGTCCCTTTCTTATAGTGGTCTCAGCTGGTTTAAGAATTCTGTATTCATTCTAATAGAGAGTATATCAACCATATTCACCTCTCTAGTTTCCTTCTTTTACCTACCCCCCTCTTGTATGTGACTTCCCCTTAGTGTGATCAGTTTTTCATTATATTCCTATATTTGTATTAGGTCTATATTCACATATGAGAGAGGACATGGCTTTTGGCTTTCTGAACCTGGCTAACTTCACTTAAAATGATGCTCTCAAGTTCCATCCATTTACCTTCAAATAATAAAATTTCATTGTATATAAATACCACATGTTCTTAATCCATTCGTTGGTAGTGAGGAATCTTGGCTGTTTCCATAATATAGATATTACAAATACTGCTGCAATAAATATGGGTGTTTATGCTGAGTTCTGGTAGCTCACACCTGTAATCCCAGCTACTCAGTAGGCAGAGATCAGGAGGATCACAGTTCAAAGTTAACCAGGGCAAACAGTTCCTGAGACCCTATCTCAAAAAAAAAAAAAAACCCCTCACAAAAAAGGGATAGTAGAGTAGTTCAAGGTGCAGTCCCCAAGTTCAAACCTCAGCACTGCTAAATAAATGAATAAATTAAATAAATAATAAAAATTAAACATGGCTATACAGATTCCTTTGTTGTAACCTGACTTATATTCCTTCAGATATATTCCTAGGAGTGGTATTACTGTATCATATGGAAATTCAATTTTTAGTTTTTTGAGGAGCTTCCATACAATTTTCCATAATGATTATACTAATTTACATTCCCACCAACAGTGCATGAGGGTTCATTTTTCCCCTGCATCCTCACCAATATTTGTTGTTGTTTGTGTTCTTGATAGTAACCATTCTAAAAGGAATGAGGTAGAATCTTAATGTGGATTTGACATGTATTTCCTTTATTGCCAAGGATGGTGAGCATTTTTTCATGTGTTTTTTAGCCATTTGGACTTCTTCCTTTGAAAAGACTCTGTTCAATTCATTTACCCATTTCTTCACTGGTCTTTGATTTTGGAGGATTTTAATTTTTTGCGCTCACTGTATATTCTGGTTATCAGTCCTTTTTCAAATGAATAGCTGGCAAAGATTTTCTCCCATTCTATGAGTGGCTTATTCAGTTTAGAAACCATATCTTTTGTTGTGCAAAATCTTTTTAATTTAATGTAGACCCAATCAATGTATGCACATGTGAATAAATATACAACAAAAAAATTTAATGTAATCCCATTTGTCAATCTTATCTCTTAGTTGCGCAGCCATTTGAGATGTACTGAGGAAGTCATTGCCTATGCCTATTTCTTCCAGTGTATTCCCTGATCTTTCCTGTACTATCTTCAAATTTTTAGGTCTTATATTAAGGTCCTTAATCCATTTTGAGCTGATACTTGCACAGGGTGAAAGACATGGATCTAGTTTCAGTTTTCTGCAGACAGATATCCAGTTTTACCAGCAACATTAAAGACAGTGTCTTTTCTTTATTGGATGTTTTTGGTGACTTTGTCAAGTTAGGTGGGTATAGCTGTGTGAATTCATATCTGTTTTCTTCTAGTCTGTTCCACCAGTATTCATGTCAGTTTTTATGACAGTACCATGCTATTTTTATTGCTACATCTCTGTAGAATAGCTTGAAGTCAGGTACTGTGTTACCTCCAGTGTTGTTCTTTTTGCTCAGTATTGCCTTGACTATTCATGGTCTTCTATGCTTCCAAATGAACTTTTGGGTTGATTTTTCAATCTCTGTGATAAATGTCATTGGGATTTTGATGGGAATTGCTTGAACATGTAGATTACTTTTGGAAGTATACCATTTTCACTATGTTGATATTAGCAATCTATGACCATGGGACATTTTTCCATCTTCTGTAGTCTTTGATTTCTTTCTTCCGTGGTTTGTAGTTTTCCTTGTAGAGGTCATCATTCACATTCTTCCTTAAATTTATTCCTAGTTATTTAGGGCTTTTTGAGGCTATTGTAAATGGAGTTGCTTTGCTATATTCTTTCTCAATCTGCTCATTGTTGATGTATAGAAAGGTTACTGATTTTTGTAAATTGATTTTGTATCCTACTAATTTGCTGAACTCAGTTATGGTGTCTAGGAGTTTTGGGGTTAGCATTTTGGATCTTTTTGGTATACGAGCATGTTGTGTGTGAATAGGGATGGTTTGACTTCTTTCTTACCTATTTGTATTCCTTTTATTTCTTCTTCCTGCCTTATTGCGCTGACTAGGAATTCCAAGACTATATTGAATTGGAGTGGAAAGAGTGGACATCCTTGTCTCATTCCTAAATTTAGGGGAAATGGTTTTAGTTTTTCCCCATTAAGTATGATGTTGGGTAGAAGCTTGTCATAAATAGCCTTTATTATGTAGAGGTACATTCCTTCCACTCACCAGAGGTTTTATTGTGAAAGGATATTAAATTTTATTGAAGGTTTTTTCTGCATATCGAAATGATCAAATGGTTTTTTCTTTGATTCTGTTAATATGTTGTATTACATTTAATGATTTGCATATGTTGAACCATCCCTGCATCCCTAGGATGAAGCCAACTTCATCTCAGTGCATGATCTTTTTGAAATGCTGTTGAATTTGGTTTCTCATTATTTTGTTAGGGATTTTTGCATCTATGTTCATTAAAGAGATTGGCCTGTAATTCTTTCTTTTCATGTGTCTTTCTCTAGTTTTGGAATGAGTTTGGCAGTGTTCCTTCCCTTTCTATTTATGGAAAAGTTTGAGGAGTGTTGGTATTAGTTCTTATTTAATGGTCTGGTAGAATTCAGAGTAGAATCTGTCAGGTCCTGAACTTTTCTTTTTTGGGAGACTCTCTACTGATGTCTCAGTTTCATTGCATGTTATAGATTGTTTAGGTGATTAATATCCTCTTGATTCAATTTAGGATGGTCATAGTATCTAGAAATTTGTCCATTTCTTCTACATTTTCCAACTTTTTTAGAATATGGATTTTCAAAGTAGTCCCTGATGACTCCCTGGATTTCTTTGGTGTTTGTTGTTATCTCTCTGTTTTTGTTTCTGATTTTATTAATTTGGGTCTTTTCCCACCTCATTTTAATCATATTTTCCAGGGGTTTGTCAATCTTGCTTATTTTTTTCAAAGAATCAGCTTTTGGTGTCATTGATTCTTTGTATGATTTTTTTTTGGTCCTTATTTCATTGACTTTGGCCCTTATTTCATTGATTTTGGCCCTTATTTTTATTATTTCTTTTCTGCTTGTTTTGGGTTTAGTTTGTTCTTGTTTTTCTAGGAGTTTGAGATGGAATATTAGGTTGTCTATTTGAGATCTTTCTGTTTTTTAATCTATGCACTCATGGCTATAAGCTCTCCTTTTAGGACTGCCTTTCCTGTGTACCATAGATTCTAGTAAGTTGTGTTTTCATTTTCACTAAATTCTAGGAACTTTTTATTTCCTCCCTTGTTTCTTCTTTGATCCACCAATCGTTGAGCAATATGTTGCTCCTCCTCAATTGTTTGTACATTTCTGCTGTTTCTTTTGTTGAGTTCTAGTTTTATTGTACTGGAATCAGAGAGTACGCAGGTGATTATTTTGATTTTCTTATATCTTATATTTGTTGAGACTTACTTTGTGCCCTGTGATGTGGTCTACTTTGGAGAAAGTTCCACTGCTGAGAAGAATGTATATTGTGCTGTTACAAGATGTAGTACTCTGAGGACATAGATCAGGTTCACTGGCTCTATGGTATCATTCAATTCTAGAAGTTTTTTGTTGATTTTTTGTGTGCATAACCTATCTGTTGGTGATAGAGGAATATTAAAGTCTCCCACTACCACTGTTTTGGGATCTATTTGTGTTTTAAGTCCATTAGTGCATATTATTGAAGTTAGGTGCACTGACATTGGGCACATGTAAGTTAATTTTATTTCCTTTTGATGTATAGTTCCTTTTATTAGTATGGAGTGACTTTTGTCTTGTCTGACTGATTTAGATTTGAAGTCCATTTTATTGATATAAGTATTGCTAGTCATGCCTGTTTTCATGTGCCATTAGCTTGATAAATCATCTTCCACACTTTTACCCTAAGACAGTTTCTGTCAATAAGGTCTGTCTCTTGTAAACAACAGATTATGGGCTCTTCCTTTTTAATTCAGTTGGCCAAATGGTGTCATTTGATGGGTGAGTTGTGACCATTAACATTCAGTTTTAATATTGAGAGGTGATTCCTGACACTTAGTTGTTTTTGTTTTTTAAGGATTTGTTTGTGTGCAGCTAGTTGTTTGCTACTTTCTGAGTGCTTCTTTTTTGTCTTGATATTTAATATTTCCTGTCCTTTCATGATTATGTTTGTTTTCTTCTGTGTGTAGGATTTCTTTCAGAATCTTCTGTAGTGGTTGGATGGTAGTCATATATTGTTTTGGTTTCTGTTTATCATGGAAGACTTCTATTCCTCCATCAATTTTGGATGGTAGCTTTGCTGGGTAGTGTATCCAAGGGCTGAAATTATTTTCTTCCAGTGCCAGAATTACTCCACTCCATGCCCTTTTTGCTTTTAAAGTTTCTGTTGAGAAATTTGCTGTTATTTTGATGGGTTTATCTTTATATGCTATTTGATTTTTCTCTTTTACAGTCTTTAATATTCTTTCATAGTTCTCTGTGCTTGTTGTTTTAATGATAATATGCTGTGGAGAGGTTCTATTTTGGTCTTATCTGTTTTGCATCCTTCAGGCTTCCCATACCTGAATGAGCATCCCTTTACTTGAGATTTAGGAAGTTCTCTGCTATTATTTTGTTGAATATATTATGTATACCTTTGGTTTGCACCTCTTCTCTTTCTTCAATTCCCATGATTTGCAGGTTTGGTCTTTTGATTGAATCACTTAGTTTTTGCATATTCCTTTCACAGCTCTTGAGTCTGAATGTTTGTCTTCCTGTGTTTCTAGTCTGCTGGAGTGGCTTTCAACTGTATTTTTTGATTTAAGGAAATTTTATTTCCAGGATTTTTGTTTGATTCCTTTTTTTGAGATTTTCTATATCTTTGTTTAACTCCTCTTTTATATCTTGTTCTGTCTTCTTTATTTCATATATGACTTTTTTTATAGTTTTATAGTTTCATTTTGGAGTTTGTTGAAGTCCTTTCTGAGTTCATTTGGATATTTCTGTGTCTTCTGATGTTTTTTGTTTGTGTTGTCTTGATAATATTTGAGTTGTTTTTGTATGTTCTCTTTAAGCATCAGAATCTAAGTTCCACCATTAGTTCTTTGAGCTCCATTTTGATTCCCTCTTTCAGAACTTCTTTGAGGTCCTCATTAAGGTCATTGAAAATATTTATCATCATTCTACTGGAGTTGGCAAGTAGGTGTTCATTTCCTTCATTTTCCACTAACCCTTCTGTTGAATTATTGTTAGACTTTTCAGGGATTGTATTCTCTTGCCTTCTTCTTCTCACCATGTTTTTATTTTGTGCCTTGCTCTTATGTTATTGATTGGCTAGTTGGAGGTTTTAGTCACCTGTTATCTTTCCCTTAACTATGCTGTGACTGGCTTAGTTGTTGGCTAGGCTAATGTGCCATTTCTGTTCCCTGAGCTAGAGGTATAATTTAGTAATAACAAATTCATAGATTCAATGCCAGACCAGTTATTTACATAATATATAGGAAACCCCTTGGTGGTATTATCTATAAACAGTAGAAATTGTAGGGATAATGGTTGTTTGGATAGAGACAGATACTTAGGTAACTTAAAAGATGGCACTAGAAGGAGGTATAGAAAAGAAGGATGGGGTGGAGTGGAGAAGGTATGTGAGGTGTTGGGGCCATAGGGTAATAGGACCCTAATGTGTGTTAAGTTTCAGTTCAGTTGCGGGGGAGGTTGTTTTTGTAATGGGTTGTAGAGGGATAGGATAGATGGGGGGTAATTTGTAGAGTTGGTATAGTAGACTAGTCAGCCAGTTGTGGGTTTAGAGGAAGTAGGGATAGATAGGTGAAAGGTAGGGAGAGATGAGGAAGGGAAGGTGGAGAAAGTAGGAGAAAATAAAAAAAGGGCAAAAAAGATTTAGTTGGGGGAGAAAGAGGTAAGTGGGACAAGAGAGGGCTAAGCAGATTGATATTTGGACAGAGAGGAGGAGGGAGATAGATAACAATGGATTATAGCACACAAAAAAGGAGAGTAAATTAATTGAGTAAGAATAAATATAAAAGAATACTAGTAATAAAATTAAAAATACTAAATAAAAAGGGATAAATTAAAAATTTGTTAAAATAAAAAAATAAAAATAAATAAAATTTAAAAATCACTTCACTGAAAGCTCTGGACTTAGTCCTTTGACATCAAAATCAGGAGCTGGTCTTTTTGACAGGCACTTTCTCAGTGTCCCTGTCCCTTTTCAAGGTTGGTATGCTGAGCTATGTAGTGATGGATGTTGGCTCTCCTTGTCAGACAGCTTTGGGAGGAGTCAGCTCAAGGTGTTTGAACCCAGTGCTTCCTTGGTGTGTTGGACCATCTGATGCAGGCAGGATCTCTGAAGTTGTTCAGCCAGGAGGGTGGTTTGTGGGCAGTCGCTGATGCTTTTTGCGCACAGGGAAAGATGCAACTGAGCTCTATGATCATTCAGTTTTCAGCTGACTACCAGATTTTCCAAGGTGATCAAATATGTTTCTGATTTAACCAGGCCACAGCTGTGTCACTTCACTGCTTCCTTGGCTCTGGCAGGTCAGCCCTTTCCCTAACAAGGCATGGCAGCCCAGTGTTGTGCCCCAACTACAGTCCCTCTGGTTAAGCTCAGTGTTCTGCTCTGCCCCTGCTCTGAGAATTTGGCCTCTACATTTTGCCCCACCCCCGCAAGCAGAGTGAATTATGTTCTCTGTCAAGGTATTCAGTTTTATTCAGAAGGGGAGCAATCTACCCAACAGCTGCACTGGACTATGTGGTTCCCTCCAGGGCAGGTGCTCTGTGGCACTCACATGTTAAGGCTACAGATTCATTCCTGCAGAATTGTGTCCATGTGATATAGGTCCACCACATTTCGGAGTCAAGTTCAGATTGATCCTCAGCTTTTTCCAAGAACAAGAAAGAAAAAAATAAAGAGAATAATGGCTGGAGGCTTTTCTCAAGGCAGACTTGTGCTGGGACTTCCCCAGACATTGTGTGTAATTAAAAGCTCATTTTAGGGTTGGTCATTGACCGTTATGTGTACTCTATGTGTTGGTGGTAACTTCATTGGCTAAAAAAAGTCAGAATGACCCATGTCTAGCTATCCTGACTCAGAAGTATTTTTCTGAAATCATGGAGCTCAGGGTTTCTTGTTCACTCAGCTATCTGCCATCTTGAATCTCCTTTTCTTGTCTTTTGTATTTCCAGAAGAAAACTGGATAATTGTCTTAACGGGAAGCAACCAAAAGTGTGTTTTAGCAGTTCTCTAAAAGAATTTATTTCATAAAGATAAAGAAACAACAGCCCATGAGCCAAAGTCTAAGTTTGGTTTCATATTGCCTGGGTGGGAGCATTTTATACTCAGAAAAGAATACTTTCTGTTATTTGCTGTTGGTATACCCATTCATAAAAGAGTATTAGTTTTTTAGATTTAAAGATTAAAACAGTTAAAGCATTACTTAAGGTGATTAATTAGATAATGAATTCAAAAGACAGAGGTAATATTTGATCATGTACATAAAAATCTCATAGCTAAAGTAAATGGTTGGTTATGACAAAAAGAAAACTACTTCCAACTCATTTCCTCTAAAGGGAGCTCAAGTTACTTATGAATGTCATTGCTCTTAACGTCCTTGCATGACAAAGTGGTATACCTCAGGTTCTCATCTTCACTTAATGAACAAAATCAGGTATCAGAACTGGGCTTGATAAAAACTGGACAAAAGTCCTGAATAGCTATTTCTCAAAAGAAAACATATAAGTGACCAAGATGTATATGTAAAAATGTTCAACATCACTAATCCTCAGGGAAATGCAAATAAAAACAACAATGAAATATCATTTCACTCAAATTAGAATGGCTATTAACAAAAGGGCAAAAGATAACAAGTGCTGGTGAGGATGTGGAGAAAAGCAGGGGGGCTTTACACACTGGTAACTGGAATGTAAGTCAGTACAACCATTATGGAAACATGTAGTTCCTCAAAATATTAAAAATAGAACTACCATATGACACACCAATCCCAATACTGGATTTATACACAGAGGAAATGAAAGCAGTATATTGAAAAAAAATCTGTACTCTTGTAGCACTATTTGCAATAGTTAAGATATGGACCAGTGTGGTGTCCATCAGTTGATGAACAGATAAAGAAAATATGTACATATATACAACAGAATATTCATCAGTCATTAAAAGAATGAAATACTATCATTTGTGACAACAGAGTTCAACCTGGATAGCATTATGTTACATGAAATAAGATAGACACAGAAAGTCAAATGCTATATGATATCACTCATATATGGAATCTGAAAAACTTGATCTCATAAAAGTAGAAAGTACACTGGTGGTAACTAGAGACTGAGAATGGTGTAGGGGGGAAAGATGAAAAGACATTGGCCAAAGGCATAAAGTTACTGTTAGATGGGAGAAATAGTTCTGGTGTTTTATGCTTGGATAGCAATAGTTAATAATAATGTATTTTATATTTCAAAACTTAAAAAGATACAAGAGGGCTGGGGGTGTAGTTCAAGTGGTAGAATGCCTGCCTAGCAAGTGCAAGGCCCTGAGTTCAAGCTCCAATACTTCCAGAAAAAATACAAGAAAAGAGCATTCTGAATGTTTCACCACAAGAAGTAGCAAATGTTTGAGGTGATGGATATGCTACTTACCCAGATTTGATCATTATACAATGTATACATTTATCAAAATCACATCATATATCATATGCTTTTACAATTATCAGGTCCCATAAAAAGGGCACTAAAGTAGAGAGAAGAAAAATTGAGGGGATAACCCAATTTGGGTTATAATACATGTATACATGGAAATGACACAATGAAGCTCCCTGTATATCTATCTTAAACAAAAATGTATTTTTTCAAAAATGAAGAACATGAAGGTAAAACAGGTCCTGTCTAGGGTTGGTACCAGTGTGAGGGGGAGGATATAAGGAAAGTGTATAGGAGGGTGAATGTGGTGAAAATATTATGTACTCATGTATGAAAATGGAAAAATGACACCTATTGAAACCAGTCCAGGAATGGAGGAGAGGAATAAAGGAGAATTATGGAAGAGGTATACTCAACTACAATATAATGTAAAAATTTTTGAAAATGTCACAATGTACCCCCAGTACAATAATATTATAATAAAAAGCAATTGCTAGGTATGAATTTAAAGCAATATGAAATTTTAAAAAGTACTTTTGACCTCATAAAATGAGTTGGGAACAATTCCTTCCGTTCAATTTTTTTGAAAGTGTTTGTGGAGAATTGATATTACATTTTCTTTAAGTGTTTGGTGGAATCAGTAGTAAAGCCATCTTGGATTGAAATCTTCATTGTGAAAATCATTTCATCATTTGCCAACTACAAATGTTATTTCTTTCACAGATATGGGTATATATGGTTTATCTGTTCCTTCTTTAATGAGCTTTATGGTTTGTGTCTTTTAATAAAATTTCTCATTTAATCTAAGTTGCTTAATTTATTTGCATAATGCTCATAATTCTTAAGTTTAAAAGGCCAGGAATCTGTCCTTCCTTAACACATTTTTTAAAATATATATAGATATCTTGACAGAAGAAAGAAATTTTATGGATAAAATAGCCAACTTATTAATTATAGTAAAACCAAGTAGGAGCAACTTCTTAGCACTGGTTACCTGAGATCCAGTCTCTATGGAGAAATACTACTTGTGCTCATAGCATGTGTGAAAGAAGAATCCTAACATTCTGAGACTTGGAGATCAAATAGAGGCTTTCAAGACAGAAAGGGTGTGTTTTATTCTGAAATGTAAACAGATTCCCTCCAGGAAAAGCAAAAGAACATCTTTATTATCTTGGGATATAAGCAATTGTCTCAGGAGGAGACACATACATAAATATCTTGCTTCCAAAGCCTTTGCTACTCTAACATGCCCCCTTGCTTTAAAGACTTGAACCATGCAGAAATGTGGAAATAGTTATGAAAAACTATCTGCTGATACCAAATATCATATATCTTATTATACACATAATCAACTCCTGTCCTGAGGGGGAGGCCATGCCAAAATACATTTAACTACCATATCAAGAGTCATGTCATGAGACCAGTATTAGCTAGAATATGCCCAGACTCCTTCTAATCTGATTCAGAAATACAGATTCATTACATCTCACAGCTCTGCAAACCCTAAGGCTTTCTCATCACTTTACTAGGATGAGGCTCCACATCCAGTTTCCAATCAGAATGAAAAAGAAATGCTTAGCCTCTCTCTTAAAGGACCATGACAGACAGCCTCCAAGATGCTTCTCCACAATAAGCCTCAACTCTTGCTACCCATCCCCTTGAGTAGGACTCTCCCACCTTGAAAACAGCTGACCGGTACAACCAATGTGACATTATGGCAATGATGGCTAATATGGTTTCAATATGGTTTAACCCCACCAAAACTTATGGTGAGGCTGAATTCTTCAATGCAGCAGTGTTGTGAGGTGGGGCTTAATGGCAGGTGTTTAGATTAGGGGGGCAAAGTCCTCATAAATAGATAAATGGCATCTCACAGGAGAAGTGAGTTCTCACTCTTGGGGAACATGATTAGGTATTATAAAAGCTGATTGCCATAAAACAAGTCTGACTTTTTCTGCTTTCTCTTGTTTTCTCTCTTATCATGTGCCCTCTGTCCTTCGTGGGCCTGTTCTACTCTCCATTGTGAGGCCCTCAGTAGAAACTGAGTAGATGTTAGCACCATACTCTTTGATTTCTAAAACCATGAGCCAAAATAAACTCCTTTCCTTTATAAATTACTCAATCTCAGCCACTCAGTTATATCAACAGAAATCACACTGAAACAATGGCATGTTATTTTAAAGTCAGGTCACAAAAAATGTTGCAACTTTTGCCTTGTGCTCTTGGATCACTTGCTATGGGAAAAGCCTGCTGTTGTGTCATGAGGACACTCAAGCTTATTTTCAGGATTTTCACATAGTAAAGATTCATCCTGCCAAACACCACATGAATGTGTCATCTTTTACACTATTCTTTTACACTATAATTTGTTAGGCAGTAAGAGACAACTAACAGAATGGAGCAAAATAAAAGACCCAGTCATAAATCCATGCAACTACAGCCATGTGATTTTTGACAAAGAGACCCAAAACATGCAATGGAGAAAAGACAGCCTCTTCAACAAATGCCATTGGAAAAACTGGATGTCTGCATGTAGAGGACTGAAAGTATATCCCTGTCTTTCACCCTGTACAAATATCAATTCAAAGTGGATCAAAGACCTTTATGTAAGGTCTAAAGTTTTGAAACTACTGCAAGAAGTAGTAGGAAATACACAGGAACACATAGGCATAGGCAACAACTTCCTAAATAGAACTCCAATGATTTAGCAACTAAGAGAAAGGATTGACAAATGAGATGACATGAAATGAGTATGTTTCTGCACAGCACAGAAAATGGTCATCAGACAGAAGCAGCAGCCCACAAAATGGGAGAAAAATCTTTGCCAGCTATACATTTGCCAAGAAATTAATAATCAGAATTTACAGGAAACTCAAAAAAACTAAAACTGTCCAAAGAATCAACGACCTAATGAAGAAACAGGCAAATGAACTGAAATAGAAATTTTTCAAAGACATCCAAATGGCCAAAAACGAATGAAGACATTCTCAACATCCCTGACATTAAAGGAAATGCAAATCAAAACTGTATCAAGATTCCACCTCACTCCTGTTCAAATGACTACCATTAAGAACACAAACAACAACAAATGTTGATGAGGATGCAGGGATAAGGGAACCCTCATGTACTGCTGATAGGGATGTAAATTAGTGCAATTACTATGGAAAACAATATAGAGGCTCCTCACAAAACTGAAAATAGAACTTACATATGATCCAGCAATACTGCTCCTAGACATATATGAAGGAATGTAAGTCAGGACACAATAAAGACACTTGTACACCCATGTTTATTCCAGCATTATTCATAATAACCAACCTATGGAAGCAGCCCAGATGTCCTACAACTGATGAATGGATTAAGAAAATGTGATTTTATGTATATACATACATATAATATATAATATATGCATGCAATAGAATTAATATTCTATTACTCATCCATAAGGAAGAATGAAATTTTGTTGTTCACAGATGAATGGATGGAACTGGACAACATCATGTTAAGTGAAGTAAGTCAGGTTCAGAAAGACAAAGGTCACATTTTTTCTCATATGTGGAAGACATAAAAATACAAATACAAGCATTATCATATATATACAGATATACATATATATAGTTATATTCATATCAGAATGTATTTCTAAATAGGGCTATTAGAGAAGACTAAGGGAGGAGGAAAATAAGAAAAGAATAATAATGAATAATATTGAAATACATCACATCTATATAGGAACAAAACACAATGAAATGCTCTAAAAACTGTTACTTAATAAGGGGTAGAGAGAAAAGGGCAGGAAGAGTAGTAGAGGGGGTTAAACTGGTAAAAATACCAGGTATATAACAGGCAAAATACCAAGGCAAAAACCCCACAGAACAATGAACAGACACTAAAACAATAAAGGACAGGAATGTAAAATAGGTCACATTAAGAAGATGGTAATAGCAGGAGGGGAGGGTAAACAAAGAGAGTTAGCAAGGGTGAATATGGTTGAGGTACTTTCTACACATGTATGAATATGGACTGTTGAAGCCATTTTAAGGAGAGGGGTGGGAAAATAATAGAGGGGATGAACCAAATCAAAGTACAACATATATATGGAAATATCACAAAGGAATCCCCTGTATAAGTATCATATAGTAAAAAAACTTAAAAAAAAGAGGGAGAACATACATCACCAGACAAGAAACCAAAGAGAGAGAGAAGGGCCAGATTTGTTTCTTTTATAATAATTCTCTTATGAAACCAACCAAGGAGTCCATGAGAACCACTTTAATTTCTTTCATGTGCATCATCCTCAATGACCTCTTAATTCCACTAGGCTCCACCACTTAAAGGTCCATACCACCTCACACCACTGCTACACTAAGGACCTAGCTTCCAATACAAGAACCCTGGTAAAACAAACCACATCCAAACCATAACAACCACATATACCTAAGAGAGTCTAAAATACAGTCTAGTTGTTCCCAGCCATTCTCTGGGAAATGCATTTTAATATCTGGACATTATCTGACTTGTACTTCCATTATTCTAGCTATATTATGGGGAGGGAAACCAAATTTGAGTGAAAATTAGTCATTACTAGAATAGATGACTGTGTTAAATGCCCATATTTGAACCAAATAACAGATGCCAGGAGACAGGATTAAATTCAACTATAAGATGACCATGATGGCACACAACAGATGGGGAGAGTAAATTTCAGAAGATATGTGTAGAGGGGTACCAAGTAGACAATTTCACAGATGTACACTACATTGCTCAGTAAATATCTGTTTAATTAATGTGTTATTATACTGGACTTCCCAGCAAGGGAAGGTTTATAATATAAAACTGTTAATGAACATGAAATAGATTTATATGGCATGACATGAAAAGAAGTCTGTTCTATATACATGTTCCTTGGCTTATGAGATGCTTACCTCTCAATAAACTCATTATGAGTTAAAAATATTATGTCAAAATGCATTGAATATACCTGTGTTTGTTTTCCATCACTATACTAAAACACATAAGATAACAAAATACATAAGATAATTAACTTATAAAAGAAAATATTTATTTGGGTTCATAGTTTTAGAAGTGTCAGTCTGTGTTCAATTGGTCCCATTATTTTGAACCTACAGCAAGGTACACATCATGGTAGGAGCATATTGTAGAGCAAAACTGCTCACCTGATGGCAAGAAATAAAAAGGGAAGAAGGAAGGGGCCATGATCCCACAATTCCATTCAGGGACACATCCCAACAATGTAAAGACCTCCTATGAGCCCCCACCTCTCAAAGACTTCATTATCTCCAGTAGCACAGGCTGGGAACCAACCCTAAAACTCAGTTTTGGGGGATATTCAACGTCCAAACTTTAGCAATATCTGACCTATGGAACAACATGTACACTGCATGTTGTTTACACTTGTGACTGCATGACTGACTGGAAGCTGCAAATTATTACCTCTACCCTGTGTCAGAAGTTTGAACCGTATATGGCTAGAGTACAAAAAGATCAAAATGCAAAATTTTAGGTATGATTCCTACTGGATACATATGACTTTCACACCCTGTAAAGTCAATAATATTGTTAAGTCAAATCATTTTAAGTCAGAAAATATCTGTACTGTTAAGTAATAAACACAGATTATAGAATACTCTATATAAAATTAATCCCATTTACAAAACAAAACAGATGAATGTTAGTACGTATATTCACATTAAAGACATAAAATAATTTAAACTGTTAATAATTGTTGCCTCTGAAGACATTTATTTTCTCCTTTACGTTTTGTTATTGGCTGAATATTAAACCATCTATTTTATACACACTGCATTATTTGAATTGTTTACAAGTATTACTTTTACATGAATATGTAGTAAGAAAAAGCAATAAAAGTAAACATTCCTTGGGGTGGGGAGTCTCCAAAATGCTTCACAAATCTGTCTCTTTCTCCAGTGCATACCACTTCTTTAGCTCAGGACTTTGTCACTTATTACTGAGTCCAGCATTGTCCCCCATGAGGGACCATATCATAAGTACTTAGTGCATTTCTTTTGCAACTACTCAATTGTGCTGATATGGATTGAAAAACAGCAATAGATGATAACTAATGAGTATGGTATTTTTCCAATAAAACTTTGTTTACTAAAACAGGAAGTGACCTGCTTTGAGCCATTGTTTGCTGATCTCTTAGATTCTGAAGCCCCCAAATTATCTCCCTGCCTCCAGAACCTTTCCCCTCTCTTTCTCATATTGTACACTGTTCCTACACATGTGATTTTTTTCACATATCATTTTTCTGCTGAAGATTCACTCATCTGAAGAATTTTAGATTTCTGGTAACTTCAAGATTATTTTTAAGACTCTAAATAGCCTTCATCATCCAAGTGAATAAAGCTAATTTCTCTCTCTTAGTTGCTTCCACAGTCTCTGTAGTTACCTTGATTGATACTTTGTGTTATGATTTCTATGTGTGCCTCCAAGTTAGACACAACATACCATGAGAATAGATCATAGTTTTGAATTACTGGAATTTAATGCACAATACATTAGGGAGTAGAGCTTTCAGAAGCACTCACTAAATGAATAAACAGAGAGGGAGTTGTCCCTCTGGCCTCTGAGGCTTTCAAATTGGTGCAGAAAATTGTTCCTTACAGAAGTTCTCATTTGATCTTCATAATCAGAACAATCAACACCTGGAAGCTTGGATCTTCCTTTTCATATTTTTGTGTGATTTGATGCCCACAGCAAAATTTAAAAAAAAACATATAAATAATATCACCTTCTTGAGCCTCATTTATCATCTACTCCAAAACAATATTGTGAGCTTTTTTTTTTTAGTGTTTTATTATTCATATGTGCATACAAGGCTTGGGTCATTTCTCCCCCCTGCCGCCACCCCCTCCTTTACTACCCACTCTGCCCCCTCCCTCTCCCCTCACCCCCTCGATACCCGGCAGAAACTATTTTGCTCTTATCTCTAATTTTGTTGAAGAGAGAGTATAAGCAATAATAGGAAGGAACAAGGGTTTTTGCTGGTTGAGATAAGGATAGCTATACAGGGAGTTGACTCGCACTGATTTCCTATACTTGTGTGTTACCTTCTAGGTTAATTCTTTTTGATCTAACCTTTTCTCTAGTTCCTGGTCCCCTTTTCCTATTGGCCTCAGTTGCTTTTAAGGTATCTGCTTTAGTTTCTCTGCATTAAGGGCAACAAATGCTAGCTAATTTTTTAGGTGTCTTACCTATCCTCACCCCTCCCTTGTGTGCTCTCGATTTTATCATGTGCTCAAAGTCCAATCAATCCCCTTGTTGTGTTTGCCCTTGATCTAATGTCCACATATGACGGAGAACATACAATTTTTGGTCTTTTGGGCCAGGCTAACCTCACTCAGAATGATGTTCTCCAATTCCATCCATTTACCAGCGAATGATAACATTTCATTCTTCTTCATGGCTGCATAAAATTCTATTGTGTATAGATACCACATTGTCTTAATCCATTTGTCAGTGGTAGGGCATCTTGGCTGTTTCCATAACTTGGCTATTGTGAATAGTGCCGCAATAAACATGGGTGTGCAGGTGCCTCTGGAGTAACCTGTGTCACAGTCTTTTGGGTATATCCCCAAGAGTGGTATTGCTAGATCAAATGGTAGATCAATGTTTAGCTTTTTAAGTAGCCTTCAAATTTTTTTCCAGAGTGGTTGTACTACTTTACATTCCCACCAACAGTGTAAGAGGGTTCCTTTTTCCCTGCATCCTCACCAACACCGGTTGTTTGTGGTGTTGCTAATGATGGCTATTCTAACAAGGGTGAGGTGGAATCTTAGTGTGGTTTTAGTTTGCATTTCCTTTATTGCTAGAGATGGTGAGCATTTTTTCATGTGTTTTTTGGCCATTAGAATTTCTTCTTTTGAGAAATTTCTGTTTAGTTCACTTGTCCATTTCTTTATTGGTTCTTTAGTTTTGGGAGAATGACCTCTACAAGGAAAACTATAAACTTCTGAAGAAAGAGATTGAGGAAGACTATAGAAAGTAGAGAGATCTCCCATGCTCATGGATTGGTAGAATCAACATAGTAAAAATGTCTATATTCCCCAAAGTAATCTACATTTTTAATGCAATTCCCATCAAAATTCCAATGACACTCATTAAAGAGATTGAAAAATCTACCATTAAATTTATATGGAAACATAAGAGGCCACGAATAGCCAAGGTAATACTCAGTCAAAAGAACAATGCTGGAGGTATCACGATACTTGACTTCAAACTATATTACAAAGCAATAATGATAAAAACAGCATGGTACTGGCACAAAAACAGACATGAAGACCAGTGGAACAGAATAGAGGACCCAGATAGGAAGCCACACAACTATAACCAACTTGTCTTTGACAAAGGTGCTAAAAAATATATGATAGAGAAATAGCAGCCTCTTCAACAAAACTCCTGGGAAAACTGGTTAGCAGTCTGCAAAAAACTGAAACTAGATCCATGTATATCACCCTATACCAATATTAACTCAAAATGGATCAAGGATCTTAATATCAGATCACAAACTCTAAAGTTGATACAGGAAAGAGTAGGAAATACTCTGGAGTTAGTAGGTATAGGTAAGAACTTTCTCAATGAAACCCCAGCAGCACAGCAACTAAGAGATAGCATAGATAAATGGGACTTCATAAAACTAAAAAGCTTCTGCTCATCAAAAGAAATGGTCTCTAAACTGAAGAGAACACCCACAGAGTGGGAGAGAATATTTGCCAGCTACACATCAGATATTGTGAGCTTTTACAAGTAACATTATTCAGGATATCATTGATGTGGGGAGCAGATTATGAGATGCCTATGAGGATATTAGCACAGCTGTGCCCAATATTCTGTAGGCTGTGTTCGGCACAGCCCCAGCCACAGAAGAGGTAAATGCAGAACAGCTGCTTTTCCTAAGTTGCTTACATTCAGAGAAGCAAGAATGCAGGTTCCTCTGGTTACAATGTCACACCCCTCCCCAAGAACTGTTGGTCCACCCTGTTTACAACTGGACATAAAAGACTCATTGAAGGAGGATACAGGTGGAATGCTAATGCTGCTGATGGCTGGTGTGTGTCTCCCAGCTTCCTGCACTGAGGATTTTACAGTG
This sequence comes from Castor canadensis, assembly GCF_047511655.1. Taxonomy (NCBI): domain Eukaryota; kingdom Metazoa; phylum Chordata; class Mammalia; order Rodentia; family Castoridae; genus Castor; species Castor canadensis. The sequence continues at coordinate 61,244,616 of NC_133386.1, forward strand.
TAAATCAAAGGGTTTTTGGCTGGGACGCTTTTGTCTTTTGTCTTTTGCCTTTTTGGATGTGGGAGGCTTTTGAAAGGGAGAATTGCTGGAGGGAGATTGCTGAAGGGGGAAAATGAATGACCGAAGGGAAATTGCTGAAGGAAGGATTGCTGAAGGGAAAAGGATTGCTGAAGGAGAATTGCTAAAAGGGAATTGCTAGCAAGTCTGAGGGCCAAGATTTTAAGAAAGCTAAAGAGAACATGGGACAGTGCAAGTCTGAGCACCAAGGCTTTAAGAAAGCTAAAGAGAGAACAAGGGACAGTGCAAGTCTAGGGGCAAAGACTTTAAGAGAGATTATGCTAAAGAACAGCTAAGAGAAAACATGGGACAGAGTGAGTCTAAGGAAAGAGATTTTAAAGAATAGTGAATCAAGGTTTTAAAGAAGACCTTAGAAGAAAGGCTTTAAAGAATTGTAAAGGAGTAAGGCCTTAAAGAATAAAGATAGAGAAAAGAAGCAAAGTAAATGAAGAGAATAATAGAGATAAAAAAAGCAATGAGGCTGCTGTGCGTCTCCATCCAAGCACCCAGCACACCTGGTCCCAACTTTCTGTCTGTCTGTCTATCCTGGGTCCTTTCTGCATCTCCTGTTACTGCCCAGTTAAGCCCAGTTAGGTTTAGTAATAACAAGGGAGTAAGAAAAAGCTTACTCCAATTGATCCATGCTCTCTAGTTCTTATAAGGCCTTCCTCTAACTCACATTCACTGAATGGTGATCCACTTGACTATGGAGAGTTAGTTTTTGAAAAGCTAAGATCTATTCAATAAATGGGTTCCAAGTACACAACATAAAAGCTCAGAATGTGCCCCAGTTTATACATATACTTTACATAAATTATCATGAAAAGAGTTATAAATATGAAGACAGCATAATGAAACCCACCAACAATGTTTGAAAGAGGGTAAATGGAAATATAATGGAAGGGGTAAACTTGTTCAAGGTACACTGTATGATGCAGGTGCAAATTAACAAATGAAATTCCCTTGTATTATTAAAGTATGATAAATCAAAAAAATTTTTAACTAAAAAAAGCAATTATAAGCCAAGCATCAAGGTACACAATGAATCCTAGATACTTGGGAGACAGAGGCAGGAGGATCATGAGTTTTAGGCCATCCTAGGCAAAATTAAAAAGACACTATCTGATATGGATTCACACAGCTATACCCTCCTAATTTTTGACAAAGATGCGAAAAACATACAATTGAGAAAAGACAGCCTATTCAACAAATGTTGCTGGGAAAACTGGATATCTGCCAGCAGAAAACTGAAGTTATATCTATTCCTGTCACCCTGTAATAATATCAACTCAAAGTGATTAAGGATCTTAATATTAGAACTGAAACCTTGAAGCTAATACACAAAAAAGCAGGGAATACACTGGAACCAATAGACATAAGCAAGGAGTTCCTTAGTAGAACTCAAGCGGCTCAGCAACTAAGAGAAAGGATTGACAAATGGAATTTCATGAAATTAAACAGCTTATGCACAACAAAAGAAATGGTCTCTAAATTGAAGAGGTCACCCACAGAATGGGAGAAAATCTTTGCTAGTTATACATCAGACAAGATACTGATAACCAGAATATACAGAGAACTCAAAAAACTGAACTCCTCCAAAATAAATGGCCCAATAAAGACATGGGCAACTGAACTGAACATTCTCAAAGAAAAAAGTCCAAATAGCTAAAAAAAAAAAACACAGAAAAAATGCTCACTATCCCTGGCCATAAAGGAAATGCAAATCAAAACCACACTAAAATTCCATCTTACTCCTGTTAGAATAGATACCATAAAAACACCAACAACAAATGTTGGCGAGGATTCAGAAAAATGAAACCCTCATACACTGCTGGTAGGAATGTAAGCTAGTACACCCACTATGGAAAACAATATGGAGCTCCTTAAAAATCTAAAAATAGATCTTCCATAGGATCCAGCACTACCATACCTAGGAATATTACCCAGAGGAATGTGAGTCAGGTTACAACAAAGGCATGTACAAACCCATGTTTATTGCAGCACTATTCACAATAGCTAAGCTGTGGAAACAACCAAGATGTCCCACTACTGACGAATGGATTAAGAAATGTGGTACTTATACACAATGGAATTTTACTCATCCACAAAGAAGAATGAAATTTTGTCATTCGCAGATAAATGGATGGAATTGGAGAACATCATCGTAGATGAAGTTAGCCAGACTCAAAAAGCCAAAAGCCATATGTTCTCCATCATTAGCAATTTGTAGATCTAAAACAAATAGAGCAATATTATAGGAGGTGGGTCACACTAAGAGGAGTCTGTGTGAGTGAGTGATAGTGCAAGGGAAGGAGACCAAAAACTTGAATGAGGTTGATGTGTTTACTGCAAAGGAATTAATATAGACATTTTAAACTGGCTGGGGGCCAACATCGGAAGCGGACTAGGGAGTAGTGAAGAAGACTGGAAGAGGCAATCAGTTGGAGCTGCAATATACATATGCATGGGAATGACACAAGGAAACTCCCTTTATTTTAAACTAGCAAAATGTCATGTTTCTCATTTTGTCTTTTATGTTTTTTCTTCTACAAAATCATAGAACAAGAGGACAGAATAGGTTCTGTGGAGCAAGAGGGGCGGTTGATACCAGTGGGAGGAGGGAGGTGTCAAGGAAAGGAGTAGGAGGATGAATATGGAGCAAATAATGTATATACATGTATGTAAATCCAAAAATGATACCTGTTGAAGAATCAGGGGAGTGGGGATACTCAAATATGATATATTTGATACATTGTAATGTTGGGTCTAGGAATCTAAAGGACAGATGAGTGAGTATCCCATCCCCTATGGAGAGTACTATGAGCCCTGAACCCTGAGAAGGAGATACAGGGTATCATAAATCTGCCATGGGGCTGATAATCAAAATGCTCTCAAGGTTGTCCCCCCCATCCCTCAATAAGGGGCAAACAGACCAGCTCATCTAACAAAGCCTGTGCACAAATCCATGGCCAACAGGAAAAAACCACCTAACCGATGACCTAACCCAGAGTTAAAGTGTCCATAAAAAGTTCCAGCCTTCACCCAAGCAGGGAGCTACTGGTTTCCAGGGTTCTCTGCACTGCTCCATCTGTAGCATTTCATTTTTCTCTGATAAATCCTACTTTGTGTATCGGCTTGCCTCACAAGTCAGTCAGCTGCCTCACGAGCCAGTTCTCTGGCCTGCGAAGGCGAGAACCCTTGAAACCGGCCCTCAACATTTCAAATCGGCATAAATGTAAACTTTGTAAATAACCTTTGTAAATGCTACAATGCGCTCACACCCAGCATAATAATAATAATAATAAAAGCATGAAAAAGATCAGTAAACACTGTTGATTGAAAAAAAAAGACACTGAAAAATAAAATGAAAAAAATGGCTGATGGTGCCACTCAAGGGGCAAGGCCCTATATTCAATTCCCATTCACACAAATAAAAATAAAAGCTTTTTTAATGGGATCATTATATGTTAGATACTTTCATTTACATTATTTTATTCAAGGTAATCCTCCCTCAGTCCTTTAGATGGATATTATCACTACTTTGCTAATGAGGAGACTGAGGCACAGAGAGGTTAAGTATCATTTTCATTTTATCCCTAACAAGAAGGTAGAGCTGGATCTCAAACTCAGCCTTTCAGATTCTCAGTACTGTATTCTTTCCTCATACATTATTTGCCTTCATCTTCCCTTGATTCTTAACATTTGTAGAAAGCCAATTATAGATCATTTATAATTACAGAACTGTCTTGTCCAGTCCTGCAGCCTTATGCACTTGAATTTCTCCTAAACAATAAGGTTAATTTTAAGTTTGAAAACCATTGTTAAAAGTGATTTAAAATTTTTCCTACTGAATATTTAGGATAAACAATTAAAAGTTTAAGCCAGGAATGGTGGTATATGCCTTTAATCTCAGCTACTCAGGAGACTGAGGCAGGAGGATCACAAATTCAAGGCCAGCCTATGTAACTTACTGAGACCCTGTAAGGAATTTAAAAATAAAATCAGGCTGGGGATGTTAGCTCAATGATAAAGCATTGATCTAGTGCACATGGGCTCAATCCCCAGTGCCCCCAAAAAAATTTAATTCAAAGCTTTGTTGGGTTGTGCCTGGATTCTGAAATGGCCTGAATATGAAAACTGAATCAAAATTCATCCATGGTCAAAACAGGTAAGTGGGCTAGACCTGAACAACCCAGTCATGGTCAGCAAAAATGTCAGTTACAACATCAGAAAAATTCAGTAATAGGTGATCTCCAGTGGATATAATAGCAAAAGAAACAGAGGTCTATTGATTATTTAAAGTTTCCTGATGCTGATAATAGAAACCTACTCAAAAAGAACTGAGTGGCAAAGAAAAGAGACACAGAGATGAAGGGAGAGAGGGAATGAGAGAGAGAGAGAGAGAGAGAGAAAGAGAGAGAGAGAGAGACGAAAGAAAGAAAGAAAAAGAAGGAGAAAGTTAAAGAAGAAAGAATGTGTATGTGCCAGTGGCCCAAACCTGTAATCCTAGCTTCTCAGGAGGCAGAGAATCAGGATGATAGCTTGAGGAGGACTGTTCTGTGCTGGGTGGTAAGGTATGGTCACATTCTGGAGCAATAGATATCTTCAGTTATCTTTACCCAGTGTCACCTGCTGTTAATATTGTATCCTATTTACTCTATCATTTCTCTTTCTCTTATTCCTTCCTTCCTCCCTCCTTCCCTTCTTCCCTCTCTCTCTCTAAATACCTGTGTTTCTTAGCATCATTTGACAGTAAGTTATACTCAACATGTATCATGAGCCTTTATTTCTAAATTCTTAAGGATATATTCCCAGTTTCCTAGGAGGATCACCTTGATAAATGTGAATGAGTTTCCATAACCACAGTACAAGTATCAGCCTTAGCAAATTTAATGTTGATAAGCTACTTTCATCTAATTTATCAGTTGTATTTCAATCTCATCAGTTAACACAGTAGAATGTTGTTTATCTATTTGTTTATTTAGAGACAGGGTCTCACCATGTAGCCCAGGGCTGTCCTGAAATGTGTACAGCTCCTCCTGCTTTGACCTCCTGAGTCCTGGTATTACAGGTATGAACCACAATGCCTGGCTCCAGAAGTGTCTTTTATAACATTATTCCCCTCCAGTACAAGCTCCAGTATTCCATTTATTCTTTAGGCTACTTTAACATGGGATAGATCAACAAGAGTTTTTTATGTCTTTTATAGATATATTTTAAATAGGGTCAACTGATATGACTATACATTTACACATGGGTTTGATGTAGATTTTGAAGGAATTTGGGATGATGACAAAAGTTTTGGCTTGAGAAACTAAATAGATCTCATTTATTGTTACATCAAATATAGCAAGGATAGGGAATAGGTATTAGGTGTAGAAGTCACTAAGGAAGTGACTCTTTGTGAAAGAGACTTTTAGTGCTCCCCAATATTTGGTTCTCCTCTCCTGAACACACTGGAGGATTATAATTCCCCATCACTTACAGCTATCTGAGGGTATGTAACCAGCTCTCATCAGTGGGTTGGAAGCCTCCTTCGTAAATACCTAAATGAATCAAAATCAGTATACATTTAGACAGTTGCACACCCATGTTTATTGCAGCACAATTCACAGTAGCCAAGACATGGAATCAGGCTAGGTATCCATCAACAAATGAATGGATAATGAAAATGTGATATATATGTATATATACATTTATATATATACAAATGATATCCATAAGTAGTTTCAACAGGTCTCATTTTTCCATTTACATACTTGTGCACACAATATTTGCACTATATTCACCCTTTTACAACCTTTCCCCACATCCTCCCCCATCCCACTGGTGCCATTCCACCTGACAGGACTAGTTCCTCCCTCCTGTTCTCTGATTTTGTAAAAGAAAAATAAATGACATTTTTGTTTGTTTAAGATAGCTACACAGGGAGTTTCTTTGTGACATTTCCATATATATATGTATTATAACCCAAATTTGTTCATCTCCTCGATTTTACTTCTTTCTACCTTAGTCCCCTTTTTATGGTGATTTCAACAGGTTTAAAAATTCTATATTCATTCTTGTATAGGATGTACATTAACCATATTCACCTTAACTTCCTTCTTTGACGCTATGATGAATGTCACTGAAATTTTGATGGGAATTGCATTGAACATGTAGATTGGTTTTGGTAGCTATTTTCACAATATTGATTCTACCAACCCATGAGCATGAGCGATCTTTCCATCTTCTGTAGACTTTTTCAATTTCTTTATCAATGGTTTATAGTTTTCTTTGTAGAGGTCTTTCACATCCTTTGTTCAGTTTCTTCCTATGTATTTAATTTTGTTTTGGCGGGGAGGGGGCTATAGTAAATGGAATTGTTTTTCTATATTTTTTCTCACTCTATTCATTGTTGTGTACAGAAAGGCTACTGATTTTTGTGAATTGATTTTGTATTCTGCTACTTTGCTGAAGCTGTTTATGATGTCTAGGGGTTTTTTGGTGGAGTTTTTCACGCTTTTAGGTAAAGATCATGTCATCTGCACATAAGGATAGTTCGACTTCTTCCTTTACAATTTGTATTCCTTTTATTTCTTTTTCCTATCTTATTGCTGTGGCTAGGGATTCCAAGACTATGTTGACTAGGAGTGGAGAGAGTGGACATACGTGTCTCATTCCTGACTTTACGGTAAATGGTTTCACTTCCCACCCCCCATTTAGTATGATGTTGGCTATAGGTTTGTCATATATAGCCTTTATTATGTTGAAGTACAGCCCTTCTATTCCTAGTTTCATTAGAGCTTTTATCATGAAAGGATGTTGAATCTTGTCAAAGGCTTTTTCTGCATCTATTGAGATGATCAAGTGGGTTTTTTCTTTGTCACTGTTAATGTGCTGTATTACTCTTAATAATTTGCATATGTTGAACCATCCCTGCATCCCTGGGATAAAACCCAGGGATCATGGTCTATGATCTTTTTGATATGCTTTTGAATTTGGTTTGCCAATGTTTTATTGAGGATTTTTGCCTCTAAGTTCATTAAAGAAATTGACCTGTAATTCTCTTTTTTTGTTGTGTCCTTGTCTGGTTTGGGGATGAGTGTAATACTGGTTTCGTAGTATGAGTTTGGCAGTGTCCCTTCCCTTTCTATTTCAAAGAAAAGTTTGAGGAGTATTATTATTAGTTTTTCTAATAAGAATCCATTAGGTCCTGGACTTTTTTTATTTTGGGAGACTCTCTATTGGTGTTTCAATTTCATTGCATGTTATAGATCTATTTAGGTGATTAATATCCTTTTGGTTCAGTTTAGGATGGTCGTTTGTATCTGGAAATTTGTCCATTTCTTCTAGATTTTCTAATTTATTTGAATATAGGTTTTCAAAGTAGTCCCTGATGATTCCCAGGATTTCCTTGGTGTTTGTTGTTATCTCCCCTTTTTCATTTTTGATTTTATTAATTTGGGTCTTTTCCCTCCTCATTTTAGTCAGATTTGCCAGGGGTTTGTCAATCTTATTCATCTTTTCAAAAAAAAAAAACAGCTTTTTGTTTTATTGATTCTTTGTATGGTATTTTTTGGTCTCTATTTTGTTGATTTGGGCTCTTATATTATTTCTCTCCTTCTGCTAGTTTTGGTTTTAGCTTGTTCTTGTTTTTCTAGGAGTTTGAGATCCAGCATTAGGTCACTTACTTGAGTTCTCTGTTTTTAATATATTCATTCATAGCTATAAGCTTTCCCTAAGGACTGCCTTTGTTATGTCCCATAGATTCTAATAGGTCATGCTTTCATTCTCATTAAGTTCCAGGAACTTTTTGATTTTCTCCCTTATTTCTTCAATGATCCACTGGAAGGTAATCATGTTGAGTGAAATAAGCCAGAGTGAGAAAGACAAATATATGTTTTCTCTTACATGTAGACTCAAATTTTTTTAAAATCTGGAAATTTGTCCATTTCTTCTAGATTTTCTAATTTATTTTAATATAGATTTTCAAAGTACTCCCTGATGATTCCCAGGATTTCCTTGGTGTTTGTTGTTATCTCCCCTTTTTCATTTCTGATTTTATTAATTTGGGTTTTTTCCCTCCCCATTTTAGTCAGATGACTAAAAAAGGAAGGAGTTAATTGGGGGAACCAATGGAAAATGGTGGGCAAGAAAGAGTTCTGGGAATGGATCAAAATACAAAATATGCAAATATGAAAATGTCACAATGAGATCAACTATTCTAAAAAAATTAATACTAAAAAAGATTTAGAAAGTAGATTGTGATCTTCAATAATGAAGTTGTTCTAGAGAATTGCCCAGACCTACAACTGATTTTGCACAAACAAATAAACATTTCTTCTGTCAAATCACTGATATTTTGGGGGTTGGTTAACACCTATCCTTTCCCAAGCCATCATTACACATTCAGGTAGAAATAGTTAGTAGACATTTGAATGTAAGAGTCCAGAGTGGGGGGCAGGTCAGATCTGAGATGTATGGAATCACCATCATATAAATGATCTTTAGAACCATGTGACCCTTCATCTAGTGAGTGTACATGTACCTAATTGATTCATAGGTGATAATAGATTAGATCGATAAATAGATAACAGATAGTCCAGGCCTCAACGTCATGCCATAGATGATCGATCCAGGAAAATGCAGCTGAAGTAACTTATTTAAAAATCCTCTGAAGGACTTTTCAATTAAAACTAAGGAAAAGAGCTGGGCACTAGTGGCTCACGCCTGCAATCCTAGCTACTCAGGAGGCAGAGATCAGGAGGACTGCAGTTCAAAGCCAGCTAGCAAATAGTTTGAGACTGTATCTCAAAAATACCCATCACAAAAACAGCTGGCCGAGTGGCTCAAGGTGAAGGCCCTGAGTTCAAGCTCTAGTACTGCATTAAAAAAAAAAAAAAAACCTAAGTAAAAGAATCAGTCTTTCTTAGGTGATTAGAATCATAGACCATAATCTATGAAGATCAGGAGCTATTAAATGTCATATTCTGAGCAATGTGAAATGATTTATGTGCAGAGTGTTTTCAGAGGAATGAGGAAAACTGAGCAGAGCAGAAAAAGGAATTTAAGCAAATGGTCTTAGCTGAACACAAGCATCAGTCAGTCCCACAGGGAGCTCCAGAGCATGAATTGCATTACAGAGTGGGTCCTACCTGCATGCAAATTGGCTGTATTTTAATGCATAAGTGGCCAGTGCCATTGTTTGGGTATTGTGGGTACAGATAACTTCCTGGATGTGGTAACTCCATTTAAGTGGAGCAATTCTTCAAAGAATGAAGCAACTGGAGCCCTTAGCAGCCAAAACTCATAGCAGATCAGGATAGTTGTACTTGCCCAAGACAGAAGTTCTGAGCAGGTACCAACACATTCACTACACATCTTCTCTTGAGTGTTTCACTAAAAATTGTGTACATCAATATCTTGGCATAAAGATATTTGCCTAGAAGAGAATTTGGCCAGCACCCAGGCAGAGGTAGACTCAAAGATAAGTCTTACACATGGTCTAGTGAGAAGAACTCCTCCTTATTTGAAGAGGGTGGTTTAAAAAAAGGAATGGGGTGTTTATGAAGGATGCTACAGACCAAAAGGAAGAAACAACAAATTGAATAAATAGAGGTTAACTAAAAATTAAGACATAAAAAAATCTTAGGGGTCAGGGATGAAGTTCAGTAGTAGAACACTTAAGCACTCAGTAAGGCCCTGGGTTCAATTTCCTAGCACAGAAACAAACAAACAGACAAAAAACCAAATTGAACATTTTAATAGTTTTTTAAGGTATAATTTATGCATATCATAGAATTTATTGATAGGAAAGATTGAATAAATGTTTTACATTTACAAAGTTGTACAACCATCATCACAAAACATTTCCAGCATTAAAAGAAACAATATGAAAAAAAGAAACCATATGGCTGGCAGAGTGGCTCAAGTGGTAGAGAGTCTGCCTATCAAGTGTGAGATGCTGAGTTCAAACCCAGTACCACCAAAAGAAAATAAAAGAAACCACATGCCAATATACTTCTCATCCCCACTCTCCCATCTCTAGCTCTAGATAAGCATGTTGCGGTATCAGCATTTCCCTTTTGTTGCAATATACTTCTGAATTGTATTCCATTGTGTTGTGTTTATCCATTTACCAGTTGATGAATATTTGAGTTGCTTCCATTTTCTGGCTATTATTAGTAATGTTGTTATGAAAGGTCACATTTGAATTTTCATGTAGACATATGTATTCATTTCTCCTGAGCAGATACTTAGGAGTAGAATTTCAGGATCATATGTTAAAACTATGTTCTCTTCTTGATTAACTTCCCAAAGCAGCTGAACAACTATACATTCCAACTTGCAATGTATGAGAAGTTTTCCACATCTTTCATTTATTATGGCCATTTCAATGGATGAGAAATTATATCTGATTTTTATTTAATTTGAATTTCCCTGATAGATAATAATATTGAATATTTTTTCATGTGCTTATTGGTCATTTGTGTATCTTAGTTGCAGAAATGTGTATTCAAATCTGTATTAGTGTGGAATTCTTCAGAGAAATAAAACTAATATATCAGAATTGGTTCACATGACAATGGGGACAGGGAAGTCCAGACTCAAGACAGTAATTAACATAGTTCCAGTTCAAGCCCAAAGGCCTGGAAGATATGAAAGTCAGTGGTGTAATTTCAAATATGAGTTTGAGTCAGAAGGCAAAAGACCAATGTCCCAGTTCAAAGACTGTCAGGCAGAGAGAAAGAATTATTTCTATAACATTCTATTTTATTCAGGCCTTCAGCTGTTGGATGAGGCCCACTCACATTGGGCAAGGCAATCTGATTTATTCAGTCTGCCGGTTCAGGTGATAGTTTCATCTAGACACACTTCACAGACATGCCAGACATTCTGTTTAGCCAAACATCTGGGTAGCACATGCTCAAACAAGATGATACATAAAATTAACTATCACAAAACCTTTTGCCCAATTTTAATTAGGTCATATATTTTTTATTATTGAACCGTAAGAGTTCTTCAGCTATTCTAGATATAAATCTCTTTCTAGATAATTTGCAAATATTTTCCCCTAGTCTGTGGTCTGTTTTACACTTTCTTGGTGACATCTTTTGGTGCAAAAGATGGGGCTTGAGATGTAGTTCAATGGAGTGCTTGCTTAGAACATGAAAGGTGCTGGCTTCAATACCTAGCACAACCACAATAAAGCAAAAGATTTTAGTTTTGATAAGGTCAAATTATCATTTTTTTCTTTTATCATTTATTATTTTAATGTCATTTCTAAGAAATCATGAGAACTTTCCCCTAGTTTCTTCTATGCTTTTTCATTTAGCTCTTTGGTCTTTTTTTCTGATGGGAATTGAATCCATGACCCCATGTATCCTAAGCACATGCTCTACCACTGAGCTGCATCCTAAATCCTTCAGTTATTTTTTTTATATGGTGTGAGATAGGAGACCAAAATCATCTTTTTGCATATGGATATTCAATATTTGCTGAAAATATTTTCCCATCAAATTTTCTTACTGGCTTCATCAAGAAAATTGAATTATATTAGAAAAGCATTTGGAATTCTTAGTCTGTCAAGAAGTCCCCAATTGATTAGAAGAATAAACGAACATTGGGAGAAAACAGGTGCCATTGAAATAGCAAGAAAAAAAGAATAAGATGAAATTGGTAAAATAAAGATGAAATTGGTAAAAAAATATATATACATATAACAGAAATATTAACATGTGTAGTTAAAAGAAGAAAAAACAGTGGAAAGTCTAATTTCTTACACACACACATGCACACATACACGTGCACAGTCATGCACACACATATATCAGTCAGTTTATCATTACTGTAATAAAGCACCTTGCATGTTCTAAGCAAGCACTCTACCATTGAGCTATATCTCAAGCCCCATCTTTTGCATTAAAAGATGTCACCAAGAAAGTGTAAAGCAGACCACAGACTAGGAAAAAATATTTGCAAATTATCTAGAAAGAGATTTATATCCAAAATAGCTAAAGAACTCTTACAGTTCAATAATAAAAACATATATGACTTAATTAAAATTGGGCAAAAGGTTTTGTGATAGTCAGTTTATAAATAGAAAATATTTATTTTGCCTCACAATTTTGGAGATTTCCATGCTTGGTCAAGTGGACCTATTGCTTTTGAGCTTGTAGCAAGGCAGCATATCATGGTGGGAAGCACATAAGAGAGGAAAATCATTTACCTGATGGCCAGGACAAAAAACAGACAGGGGAAAGAGGTGGTCCCAAAATTCCCTTCAAGGGCATGGTCCCAATGACCTCCACTAGGACCCAACTAGGTGTTAAATTTTTTACCATCTTCCAATAGTATCAATCTGGGTCCAAATCCTTAATACTCAGAACTTTGGGGACACTCCATATTCAAACCATATAAATATATGTGAATAAAATCTGTAAGGTGAAAGTTGAAAATATGGGAGGAAATAATGGCACAACGTAAGTATTAGTTTCAATAAGAAACTAAGATAATCTGGAGAATAACTCAAGATATGCTGAAGAAAGAATACCTAAGAAAATATCTAAATATATACAAGAGAAATGCTCAGAGTTTTACTACAAAAAATTCTAAAAGAAATTTACACATTGACTAATTGAAGATAAACTTATGAAAACATGTATTAAAACAAAATTCCTCTGTAATATTCTAATGGGAAAATAAGATGAATGCCCTTTGGATAAATCTTTATTTGGAATTAGGGTCATTCATTACAGTAAGTTGCACAAAGTTCCAAGCTGGGGTTGACTAAAATTTCACTTAGATTTAATACCATGCAAGCACAACACATAGGTAGATTTCCAAGTTGCCTAATAACTATATTTTTCTTGGTTTGATTCCTTCTAAATCTTACATCTGAAATCTTACACCTAAAATCTTCACTCAGATGTACACTACCATCTCAGATTCTGAAAATAGTGTTCATTGAAGAGTATTAAGAGGAATCTAAGTTAATTTGGTTTACCTCAACAAATTCATTTTTATACTTACTCTAAGTTTGGTACTGTGTAAATGACTGATAACAAAATAAACACAGTGTTAAATAAACCATAGTCTTTATTCTTGAAGTGATTGTGTCTAATGCAGCAATCCTTTAAATGCTAACAGGCACATTAGCCAATAGGGATGTTAGAAATGTAGGACCTGGCCCCCTTCCCAGAGGCTTTGATTCATTAGTAATTTTAGGCTATCTTGAAGGACAGATTGCTCTTTGAAGACATTTGTCTAGAGACTCAGCAAAGAACTAATATTTCAATACAGTATCAAAGCACTAGTTAAATAATGGTTAAAATCCATAGACTTTGGACATCAGAATATCTATATTTGAATTTAGCACTAGTATTTACTTCTTGTATAGCATTTAATAAATTATTTAATAATCCTTTCTTTTTAAAATTCTGCCTTGTAGAATTGTTGTTATGTTTAAACTAAAGGAGGTAGCAGGGCTAAAAGAATAAATTAAAGCTTACTGTTTTAGTTTTACCATTGTAACAAACTGTCTACTTTTGATAAAGTGCCTTGAGAATCAGTATAAGCAAAGGGAGGAATGGAGAAAAGATTTAGAACCTGCATGGATTAAGAAAGAGTTTTTGTTATTGTTTTATTTGTTTGTAGTGCTGGGAATCAAACCTTTTACATCCCAGGCAAGCATCCTATCACTAAGTTACATTCCCAATGCTTGCTTTTTAGAACATAGTCTTGGTATGGTAGCTCAGGATGGCCTCCAACTCATGATCCTCCTACCTCTACCTCCCAAGTGATGGACTTATAAGCGTGAACCACCACACCTGTTGAAGAAAGAAATTTACAGTGACATCTGATAAAGAAGATTTATTATTTTGTTTCTGTTGTCATAGCACAAAAAGACAGACTGGGTGAGTTATTAATAAAAGGTTTACATTGGTTTATGGTTCTGGAGGCTCAAGGTAGACCATACCTGGTAATGACCTTGTTGGCAGAGTCCCAAGGTGCTACAGGGTATCAAATGTCAAGAGATGGGTAGTGTCTTCACATGTGTGTGTCTCTTCTGGACTCCCTCCTTCTTTATAAAAAGCCACCAAAATTCAATAACGGGGGCTATACCCTAAAGATCTTATCTAATCTTAATCATCTCCCATAGGTCTCACCTCTAAATACCATAGTCAGATTAAGTTTCCATCCTCTTAATAACCTCACACTAGGGATTAAATTTCCACACAAAGCCTGGAATGAGATGTGCCAGGGAAGATACTCAAATCACAGCAAACACTTAAAGTTCTATGTGTGCAATAGGTAAGACACCTAAAAAATTAGCTAGCATTTGTTGCCCTTAACGCAGAGAAGCTAAAGCAGATACCTTAAAAGCAACTGAGGCCAATAGGAAAAGGGGACCAGGAACTAGAGAAAAGGTTAGATCAAAAAGAATTAACCTAGAAGGTAACACCCACGCACAGGAAATCAATGTGAGTCAATGCCCTGTATAGCTATCCTTATCTCAACCAGCAAAAACCCTTGTTCCTTCCTATTATTGCTTATACTCTCTCTACAACAAAATTAGAAATAAGGGCAAAAGAGTTTCTGCTTGGTATTGAGGGGGTGGGGGAAGAGGAATGGGGCAGAGTGGGGGTTAAGGGAGGAGGTGGGGGCAGGGGGGAGAAATGACCCAAGCCTTGCATGCACATATGAATAATAAAACAATAAACAAAAATAAAGTTCTATGTGTGCAAGGCTGCTTCCTCAAGAAAACTTCATTACATTTACATTACAACAGTTTTGAAGTTGAACTTGACTTTTGCAGGGATTAGTAGAAGTGCTGAGTTTGTTCTCAAAGTGGGCTATTCAAGGGGGTTAGTTAATTTTTATTACATAAGTAAATGGTAAGTAGTGGCTGACATGTAAAGCCCCAATAAACAGGGCTGTTATTCTCATGAGGCCAGGTTCTTTAAAAAGTGCCCTGTAGTGAGCTGACTCTTGGCTCTCAGAAAGGCATATCCACATCCTAATTGCTAGACCTGTGAGCGCTGATTTATATGGCAAAAGATGTGATTGAGGTAAGGATCCTGAAAGGAGGAGTTCATCCAAGGACATATGAGAAGGCAATGTGAACAGAGATGCAGACATTGTAGTGATGGTCATCAGAAGGTGAATAAGGCAAGGGACATACTCTCTCTTAAAGTCATTTGTGGGAGCATGACCTTGCACACACCTTGATTTCAGACTCTGGCCTCCAAAATTGTGAGAATATAATTTTATTTTGCTTTAAAATCACCTAGTTTGTGATAATGTGTTACAGTATCCACAGGAAACAACTAGAAAACAGCCCAGCTATGAATACAGAGATCACTTTCTGAGCATAAGTAAAATTGAAGGGGAGAAAAGATCCCAGCAAGTTATTATTACGTATAAAACCCATCAGTTTTTTAAAAAGGTATAAGACACATAAATTAGTGGAAATCAGTATGGAGATTCCTCAAAAACCTAAAAATAGAATCACCATTTCCTCCTACTATATGACTCTTAAGAATATATTCAAAAGGATATATATAAGTCAGCACACAATCACTACACACCCATGTTTATTGCAACACTATTCACAATTGCCAAGTTATAGAATCAGCCTAGGAGCACAAAATTTGATGACTGGATAAAGAAAAATGTGGCATACCTACATAATGAAGTATTATTCAGCAATTAAGAAGAATGAAATTATGTTGTTTGCAAGAAAATGGATGGAAGTAGAGATCATCACGTTGAGCAAGGTAAGCCAAGCTCAGAAAAACAACTATCATATGTTTTCACTCATATGTGGAATCCAAACCTAAAAAAAGAGACACAATATATGAAATACCATGAGCTTTTTGTGAGAACACCACAATGGTAAAGAAAAAAAAAGCATAAATTGTGGCCATAGAAAGAGGTAAGAAGTGAAATGAAGATTTAGGCAAGTTCAATCTCTAAGTCTTTGGCATTAGCATCACCTCTGAGCTCTTTAGAAATGCAGAAGTAGGGGGACATACTCCCATCTAGTCCATTAGAATCTGCATTTAAACAAGATTTCTGTTTCTTTTCACATACTCTAAATTTTGAGAGGCATGCCTGTAGGGCAAGGATAATGAGAAATTTTGGAAAATTTAAAACAGATAATATTTGCACTTTAGATCAACCAACTTGGAGATTTTCTTTCCCTTTTTAGGGTGGGGGGAGGAACTGGGGTTTAAACTCAGGGTCTCATGCTTGCTAGGTAGCACTCTACCACTTGAGACATACCACTAACCCTGCTTTGTGTTGGATATTTTTGACATAGGAGCTTAGCCTGGGACTGGCTAGGAGGCAGAGATAAATAACTTGGAGATATTTTGAAGAAATGACTTTATGGAGGTAAAACCCAAGCCAGAGACAAATGACTGCAACAGTACTGGTGAGCGGTTACAATGCTGTGGACAAATATGTGGTACTATAGATGGGGAAAATGATACAAATTTAAGAAATATTTAGAGCGCAGTCTCAAATGTTCTAGTGCTGTTCACACCTGGGTTCCTGACATGTCTACTTACTTCAGTCTTTCTTTCTAACAGGACCTTAGAATAGCATTCTTTCTCTCTTAGTTTCTATTGAGGCACAAATAGATGAAAGGATACCAAAGTGAGCATGAGCTACATACATTATCCTCATCATAGGCAGGTTTATAAAGGAAACGGGTTCAAGAAACTATTACATGATCCTTTAAACCTTCAGCTTTATCAAGGATATAAAAAATGTATCAGAGAAATTAAGGAGACGCTTCTTTGGAGAGCTGTGGCTGCAATGTGAGTATCAACTCTCTCTAGGGAATAGGTGCAGGTGAGTACTACTTTCTAACCTCAAGTCAAGTAGGCAGTGTTGCAAGAGGACCACAGGAGATATGTGAAATGGATTTCATTTATTTAAAGAGCCCAAAGAATGAGTATTGCCCTAACATCAGAAAAAAGCCTACGTAGACTATAGACTAGGGTTTGATTGTACCCCAGGAAACTGAAAGGATAAGGGGATGATTGCTGGTGATGGAGGCGGGAGTGTACTGCTGCTTTAGGACTGGCCTTTATTCTGAAAGCTTATCAGGGCAAAAGATGTAAGCCAGGGAGAAAAGAGCTAGGATGGGTCATTTTGGGTTCTATATGATTCTGGTTTCTCCAGATCTCCAGAGGAATAGAGCCTGGTTGGATATAGAGAGAAGATTAATTATAAAAATTGGCTCATATGGTGTGGAGGCTGGGGAGTTCACAATACACCATTTGCAAGTTAGAGAACCAGGAAAGCTGGTGGTGTGCTTCAGTCTGAATCCAAAAGCCTGAGAACCAGGAAAGCCAACAGAGTAACTTCCAAAGGATGAAGGAAAGGGAAGACTGAGGAAGTATAGGAGGTGAAGCAGGGCACAGGACCACAGATATTCAATGACAGGTTAAAATGGATATTCCAGCTCAAAAAGAGATTGTAAATACTCTCTTCCTACATTGTTTTTTTCTATCCAAGCAGCCAACAGATTGGCTAAGCCTATTCACATTGATAAAGATGGTTCATCTCTACTCAATTTATTGATCAAATGTTAATCTCTTCTCTAAACACCCTCAGACACACCCAGAAATAATATTTTACTACCTATCTGGGCATTCTATAACCAAATTAAGTCAACACATAAAATTAACCATCACAGATTCTCTCCAATAAAGCCATCTGAAGGAGTAAGGAGTTTCCCTCAGAAATAAAGTGTAGATGTTCAGCAGTTGTCCAGGGACTGTTGCATCAGGAAAGGAATTGCAGAAGCTGGGAGGATCTAGTTAGAAACCTGCAAAAAGTACCTAGAAGTATTCCCTGAAAGAAAGTCTGTATTAATTATTTATGAGGACTTGCCAGGGATCCCCGCCTTTATATCCAGACATGGAAACCATTAGGCTTTGCAACCAGGTAAGAAATTTCATACATCTCCTGACCTCCTCTTAATCTTTCATGTACTAAAAGATGTGTATAATCTTGGAATTGATAGATAGATGTAGGGTAGGAAGGTGTTTTGATATAGAGATAGGAGAGAGACGGCCCACTCCACTTCCTCAGTTCAGAGTTTCAATCTCAGATACCCTTAAGTGGGGAGGAGGGAGAAATAATACTAAATCCAGTTTGAATTTTCATTAGAATATAGTACTCAATAGTCTAATTGCAATAGTGTTTCTAACCTAAAATGACTAGGAAATGCTATTTCACTTAAACAGTGAAAACCAAACTATAGATTCTCACAGTTTCCATCCAGGGACAGGAAATGGCCTTGGTGCCCATCAACAGATGAATGGATAAAGAAAATGTGGTATATAGCAATGGAGTTTAACTCATCCTTTAGTAAAAATGAAATTATGTTGTTTGCAGGAAAATGAATGGAACTGACATAAACAAGTATCATGTTTTGTCTCATTTGTGGAAGTTACAGGAAGACAACAGAAAGATCATGAAAATAGAGGGGGCACTACTAGGGAGGCAGAAAAGAAAGGGAAAAGAGGGAGAGAAGAGTGGGATAAGAGAAAGTAATAGAGGAATGAATTTGATCAAGGTACATTGTAAGCATGTATGGAAACGTCATAATGAAACCTTCTAGTACAATTAATATACATCAATTTAAAAAGGAAAAAAAATTCCACCAATCAAACCCCTATCCCCCAAAAAATACAATTTAAAGGAACTGTGAAAGAAAAAAATAAAGCATAATATTGACATGTTATAAAGTATAATATTGACATATATTCCTTGCTCAATATATAAATTTAAAATTTTAGTAACTGTTGTTTTTGATAATGTGAACCTCTCATCTTATAAGCCCTACAAAATTGAGTTGGTTCTCCTAGGTCAGAAGATGGCTACATAGAAAATGAGAGAATTTTGAGACTGATATTGGCTGTGGGCATTAGTAACCCCCATTTGAAGGCAGTCAGAACCTACAAGCTTTCTATTGTTAGGATACAATTGCGTACCTCCCTCCAAAGTCTTAAACTATAAGATAATGTTGTATTATTTATGTTTTCATAAAAGGAAGCACTATAATTAGTACTATACACATAAAAATTGTTTCTTCTTCTTGTTTTTCTTATGTATATATTATAATTTCTTGGTGTTGCTTTGTGAAAGCTTAAAAGAAGAAATTACCCTAAAAGCATATATGTCAGCATTTATTTGTAAAAATTCCCTACAGTGGATGTTAAATATTACCAGGTCTCTGTGTTCAGAGTTTATAAATCTGAGACTTTATGTTCAGACAAGGACAAATTTTCAATTTCTTCATTAATTGTCCCCAGATTTTAAATTTTAAAATGAGATATTGGTGAAATCAACTTCATTCCCATAAGGAGGAAATTATTTTAATGTAAATTTGAACATATATTTTAAGTACTATTATGACATTAATTATCCCTATTTTTCTTTATATATTACTGCTAAGCACCAAGTGAAAGAGTTTTAACCAAACTGAGTCCCTTGCCTTGGACGTAAAAGTGTTATAATCCTAGAAGAAAAATACATTCAATAAAGAAGAAAATGAGGTAACTGAATTAGTATCTTCCTTC
Source organism: Castor canadensis (assembly GCF_047511655.1). Classification (NCBI taxonomy): domain Eukaryota; kingdom Metazoa; phylum Chordata; class Mammalia; order Rodentia; family Castoridae; genus Castor; species Castor canadensis. Next base: position 61,264,256 of record NC_133386.1, read on the forward strand.
TTGTGCAATTTCAAATTTTCCCAAAAGATGGCACTCTTGTATCCAATGCGGAAGGTGAAAGAGAAATTTTTGAACACTGAAAATTTGTCCACCATAACTGGCAAGGGCCTTGTGACAACAAGAAACTTACATCTGGCCCTGAGACATGCTCTTTCAGCTAGAGGGAAAATCTTCCTGAGACTTTCCTTATCTATAACATCTAAATAATAACTAATAAACTCTCTTAGAGTTTCAGGAGGAAGTTCTTAGCATAATGCCTGGCAAACAGTAGATAAGGTGCAGTGAGGTGGCCATCATCAGTAAAAGCCAAAACTGTGTTTTCTGCTACTTTGCTGACTTGCAGAAGGTGTTCAATTCACAGCAATTGAATGGATGGATAAATGAATGAACCTTTAAATTGACAACAGTGGTAGTTAAACATAGCTTTCTGAGCCACTTGAGTTTGAGATCAGAATCTTATGCCTGGCTTGTACCTTTCCCTTCCTGGTCCATGACTTCATTCATAATGCCTGCCTGCCTGACCTATGATTTGATTGACAGCAACTCTCCTGGCCTTACTTGAGCTTCTAAGGTGGCGCTTCAGACCCCATTGTGCTTCAACTCGAATTCAACATCTCTCTTATATCTTAACAGGAACACAAAAAAAATTGCAACTTGTACCTACATTTGAAAGAGCACTAACCCTATCACAAAGGTAACTTAAAATTATTTTAACAGAAACTTAACATGTATAATAAATGGTAGCACCTTAACCTTTAAATCTTCTTCTTTTGGCTTGATTTTTAGTTTCAGGATGAGATCACTTTATGTTGCCAAGGTTGATCATGAACTCCTATGCTCAAGTGATTCTCCCACCTCAGCCTCTGGAGTACTGGGACAATAGGCAAGTGTCACTGCACCCAGCTATTTAATTTGTAAATCTTTTATTTCGTATTTATTATAACGGTTATAGTAGTACTACAGCAAATAGTTCTCAACACATTTATGTAGAAAAGGAATTTTCAAAAGCTTCACACAATTTTTGAGATGCTCACTGTTCCTCCTAAAAGTTTTAGAGAGTTTTGCTCTTTTTTAAGGGATAATTTTACAGTTGCTCAAAATCAAAATCACTGAAATGTTGCTACTTATCTTTGTTTTTCATTCATTGGTTCTGGCATTACAATTTACTATAAAAACCTCAAGTTTTATTTTGTAATTATTGTAACTATTTTATTTGCAACTATTCTTTAAGAAGAATGCTGCAGGTCAGTGATAGTGATAGAATTCTCATACGTATGCATAGTACACAAGTAGGGATGCTGTGGTTTGGAGTATGAAATGTCCCCTGATGACTCATGTATTAAAGTCTTGGTCTTTAATACATCAGTTCTCAGAGGTGACCTTTAGAGGTGCTTGGATAATGAGCACCATAACTTCACCAGTGGACTAATCTGTTGATGAATTCATAGCTGAGTGGGCTGTTATTTGGAGGTGTGGACTCATTGGAAGAAATAGGTCACTGGAGACAAGCTCTTGAAGGGTATATTTTGTCTTCCAAGTCTCTCTTTCTCTCTCTCCTCTCTCCTTTGCCCTTCTTGGTCACAATGAGGTGAGAGGTCTCCTTGGCCACTGGCATACTCCTGCCTCCACCGTATTCTGCCTCATGTGAGACCCAAGGCATTCTTGCTAGTTGACTTTGAACTGAAGCCTCTGAAACTGAACCAAAATAAACATTTCCTTCTTTTAAATTGTTTCCCTTAAGTATTTTGTCACAGTGAAGAAAAGTTGACTAATACAAGGGGAAAAAGAATGTTAGAACTTAAACTTGATCTTAATTCTCATGTCAAATATGTTGAAATATTTCAGAATCTTTCAGAATTTTTAAAAATACAAACTCATGAAGTTAATCATTGAGAAGTTCTCTTTTTGAAGAAACAATTTAATTTTATATAGTATCAATGATCCTGGAATCTGAAATTAACCAAGTAAGCAATCCATCAATTATGCCTATCTGATAAAATCCCCCCAAACACTCTGGATACCAAATTCAGGTAAATGTCCCTGGCTGGCAATTCTCTGTGCATATTGTCACACACAGATGTCACAACAACAGCTTGACTCCATGGCTAGAGGACAACTAAAACCCCACTCTTCAAACTCTCCTGACTCTGCTTTATATGTACTTTCTGTTGGCAGCTCTTCTATGTGTGTCTTTTCTCTTTAATAAGTCATAACCATGAGTATAACAGCTTTCAGTGAGTTTTGTGAGTCTTTCTAGAAAATTATCTATCTTGAGGCTGTTTTGAGAATCCCTCAAATTTGTAGTTGGTATTAGCATTGAGGGTGGGAACTCTTAGGTCCTAGTCAGTAAGTCTAGTGTACAGGGTGTGAAAGATTGCACAAACAGGAAATGAGGGTAAAACAAAGTTTTATTCACTTTTTAAGAGAGGAAAGGGGCCAGAACCTAAGAGATATTGGCTAGGAATGATGTTAGGGATGGGGCTTATAAACATTTAAGATGTAGAAGGAATGTACTGCTGATGTATTATTTTTTGGTTCAGCTAGCTGTTCTATCCAACAAGCAGCTGGGGTGGTCAGTTTCTCAATGTTTTGCCAGGCCAGTTGTGTGTTAACTTGTACAATGTTTTCTATGGCATTGTGTGTTCAAAATATGTTGTTTACAAGATACAAGTGGGTTTCCCCTTGAGTTCAGAAAAGCAATTTTTGCAAAACAAAGGAAAACAGCCTTCCTGCCAGACAAAATGGAGTACTTTACAAAATGGAGTAGGTTAGGCTAATTTGAATTGGGTCCTTACAGGAACTAGGCTTCTAACTTTATAGTTGGCCCAAACTTCCTTTTTTTTTTTTCCCTCCAACCACGATCTTCCTGATCTCTGCCTCCTGAGTAGCTAGGATTATAGGTATGAGCCACCAGCACCCAACATTGGCTCAAACTTCTTATGGGGATTATCTAGATTTGTTTGAGTAAGAGGTCACAGCAACTTAACAACTTTCATTTTGGGAATACTGAGTTATACTGTAACAATGCATTATGGAAGTTATACTGGCTTTGCTTATCCTTTAGGTAAGTACAACCTGTCTTTAAAGTTTAAAAATCAAAGGCATTTCTAATGTGTATTTGTGCAATTAAAAACCTTTACCATGTTTTATTGGCTTCTTCTATAAGAAAAGACTTTTAAAATGGTGGGTGGAAAAGTTTTTTTTCATGTATCAGCAAGTCTCATAGATTTAAGCCAGGATGGCAACAACATGAAAGTATACTGAATGACATTCTATATGATTTTCTTTGTATAAATTTCAAAATCAGGAGTATTAGTCTACATTTATAGAAGTTAGAATATGGGCTACCTTAGGGTAGCTGGGGTGAGGGTGGGGATCTGGGTGTTGACAAGGAAGGGCCATGAGCAAGGATTATGGAGTGCTGGAAATGCTTTAAATCCTGATCTGGGTGGTAGTTATATCAAGTGGTGTACAGCACTGTTCATTTACAATTTTTACACTTTGATGCATCTCAATTTTTAAAAAAGTGCCTAGAATTTTTTTATTTAAAAAGAAAGCAAGTCCTTGACTAGGTAATAAGAAAGACTGAGTATAAAAAGGAAATTATGTTTATTTAAGAAGCATTCAATATCTCCTATGTATTGAATATCTGATAGTACTTGTGGGTATAACGTCAAATAACACAGGAATGAAACCTGCTTATGAAATATTCATTCAGCCGGTTTTAGCCATTAAGTTACCACGAGCCAAAACTTGGAATTTTGAAATTCAATATGTCTTTACTATCTAAAATCAATCCTATAAATAGACTTTTCCTAATGTTACAAATAAAAGATCTTAATAACTAAATTCTCTCTATTCTTTACATGCCCAATTCAATTTTCACTTTTTCCACAGAGGCTTTTAATCCTCTGCAACTTAATTTGGACTGTTTTTAATTAGGACTTCTTTTTGATTCATAAAGAAGTATCACACAACTCAGCACTTAATTGTTCTTGAATAATCTTGTGAGTGTTAAATTTGTCTCCTTCTTTCTTGAGGTTCTCAGTTCCTTGAGAATAGAGGTAATATTTTTCCTTGCAATGTTTTACAATGCTTAATTAAGTGTGGATTATTGATATATGCTTAATGAGTTGTGGGTAGTATGAATAAAAACCTCACTTGACAATATTAAACAAGCTTAAGTATAGTTTGAATTTCAGGAAAAATTGTCTTTTAAAATAATGAATATCCAACATTTTATTTGCCATTTTCTACAGGCTCACTTTTCATATGCTTGACAGAGATAAAAGTTACTCTTGACATTCTGTACTATTCCCCGAAGTGCAGCTCTGAAAAGAACTGAAGAAAGTCTACCATTATCTGTTGCTTTACCTATGCTTGCTTTAATTGAGGAGAAGCATTCTGAGTGAAACAGTTGTCTCCGAGTATTCCTGTAACTCTCACAGTAATAAACTCCCTGCTTTTTAATTGAATATAATTGTCCTTTAGTGTCTGTGAAGGATTCTAGGACCTCTGTAGATACAAAACTCCGCAGATGTCTAAGTCCCTTATATAAAATGGTATAGTATTTGTGTGCAACCTACACACATCCTCATATACTTTAAATCATTGCTAGGGTACTTATATCTAATACAATGTAAATGCAATGGAAATATTATATTATATTGTTTAAAGAATAATGACAAATATAAGAATTCTGAACATGTTCAGGACAGAAACAATTTTTTCTGAATATTTTTGGTTTGCTACTAATTAAATCCACAGATGCTGAACCCATGGATATAAAGGATTGTATTAGCTACTTAAAATAAAGATTATATTTCCCACATTCCCTTGCAAATAGGTATGGCCATGTGACTAAAGTCTGGTAAATAAAATATGACTGTAAAATGCAATTTGGAATATGTCCATATAGTTGTGAGTCATCTTGGACTATCACATACCTTATAAGTAGCAGAGTAAGAAAGAAAGTGCATGACCCCTAGGTGAGTAAATTTAAGAAGCAACTGCACCATTTCAGGATTGCTCATCATTAGCTTGTTACATGACAGGAAAACTCAGTTTGTTGAGTTGTTATTTTAGATCTCACTATATATGGCCCAACCAATATCCTAATTTGTCCATTGAGGGAATCATAGAATTGCAATAGTGTACAAGGAATAATTCTTCCTTTTGCATACAATTCTTAAAGTAATAAATATATTTCAGCCCTAACTTTTTTTTTCTTTTATTATTCATATGTGCATACAAGGCTTGGTTCATTTCTCCCCCCTGCCCCCACCCCCTCCCTTACCACCCACTCCACCCCCTCCCGTTCCCCCCCTCAATACCCAGCAGAAACTATTTTGCCCTTATCTCTAATTTTGTTGTAGAGAGAGTATAAGCAATAATAGGAAGGAACAAGGGGTTTTGCTGGTTGAGATAAGGATAGCTATACAGGGCATTGACTCACATTGATTTCCTGTGCGTGGGTGTTACCTTCTAGGTTAATTCTTTTTGATCTAACCTTTTCTCTAGTACCTGTTCCCCTTTTCCTATTGGCCTCAGTTGCTTTTAAGGTATCTGCTTTAGTTTCTCTGCATTAAGGGCAACAAATGCTAGCTAGTTTTTTAGGTGTCTTACCTATCCTCACCCCTCCCTTGTGTGCTCTCGCGTTTATCATGTGCTCATAGTCCAATCCCCTTGTTGTGCCCTAACTTTGGTGGATTATTTGTTTGCATAAGAAAGTCCAGGATAGTAGGCATGACTCTAGTGGTAAAGTACCTGCTTAGCAGGTGTGAGGTCTGAGTTAGAACTCCAGAACTGCCAAAAAAAAAGTCAAATGCAGTTTCTGATATTAAAAGGCTAATAAAAATGATTAGTTTTGAACCCAGCTACCCAATCTTCTTTCCTTCACAAGTCTCATCCATACACGCAAAAGCACATTCATATGCATACTCACATTTTTCATGGCTTATCATCTAGCATTTGGGCAAGCAACTGAATACCACCTTAAATTAGCCACTAAGAACTGTGTGATGTGTAATTCTCATTCATATGTTAATATTGATTGTGAGTGGTGTTACTTTTTAAAAATCTAACTTGTACTTGAAGTTGGCTTTTGTCTATATTTTATAACATTTCATGAAAAATTAATGTGTCTTAATATCTTATAGAAGTAGTTTGAAATATTCATGCACTTAACCATTCATGATTTTAAAGCTGGCAAGAAATATACCTTAACTATTGCACATTCAACTGTAAAACTTGTACAGCTGTACATTCCTCAGTACCTCAAACTTTCTCTTTATCTTCAAGTATTCTCCACTTCCTCCATCTTGTCTCATAGAAAAACATCCCTTTACCAAAGTGAAGAATAGTTTCAGCCATGGACTTTAGTGTATCCTTGTCTGCATTCACCTCCTGATTTCCTTTCTTAATTCATCCTTGTCCTACAGATTCTTCCCATCTATCAATATCTCAAGTTTCTTCTATCCTAAAACCAAACATATAGACTAAAGTTTTGTTTTGTGGACTCTGTTATTTCCTCATGCACTGTCCTGCTTTTCTCATTCATTTATTAGACAGAAACAATTATCACTGTTATTTTTTCTCTCTTCTCATTTACTCACTTCTATTTGCCAGGGTTATGGTTTGGATCTTAAAATTTCCCCAAAATCCTATATAGTAAAGGTGCAGTGGCCAGCCTGGACCCCATGTGCTTTCTCTCTCTCTCTCTCTCTCTCTTCCTTGTCTCTTTCTCTCTTCTCTGTCTCTCTCTCTCTTCTCTGTCTCTGTCTCTGTCTCTCTCTCCCCACCCAGTTTCCATGAGGTAAGCAGCTCCTCTGCCTCATGGTCCCCACTCTGATTTGTTTTGCCACAGGCCTGAAGGCAACAGGACTGAGTGACCAAGTGACCATGGGAAGAAACTTCCAAAACTGTGAGCCAAAGTAATTATTTGCCCCTTTAATTTGATTATCTCAGGTATTTCATCACAGCAATGGAAAGCTGACTAATGCAGCCACCTAATCCTACCTCTACCAGGATATGAAAATTGCTTCCCAAATATTAATCTTTGTCCTTCTTGACTTTGAAATAGGAATGATCACATTAGTGACTTAAAAAAATTTAAATGGGCTATCTAACTATCTTCTACCTCATTAACCACTCTTTCTCTTTTTTTGGCTCTCTTTTTTCTTCTCTGTATAGCGGTCATGTTTGTGCTGTTTTTGACCTCTTTCATGGGAACATGTTTTCTGTACTTTCTTTAAAGAACTACCCCTTTCTCCCTTTTACCTTGGCACTATATGATTTGCTACAACTTGATTAGTGTGTGTGTGTGTGTGTGTGTGTGTGTGTGTGTAAATTCCCTCTCTTACCATACTCTATTGATTCTTCCTTTTCCACTCCATAAAACCTGACTTCTGAACCCTCATGTTCTTGCTCTAATCTATGCTGCTTGCTCTCTAGACTTACTGCACATCCGTCTTGCAGTGGTTTTACTTTTCTTTATTCTAGAGTTGGTAATCTTCTCCTGTACCCCATGTTTGTCCTCCTTTTGCTGGAGTATATGGTTTAATAACATCCTTAAAAATCATCTAGGGGGAAAATACATCCTTGCTAGTATAAAAATAACTGTTTTGTTCTCACAGTTAATTGATAATTTGAATGACAAATTCTAGATAATAGAATTCTAGACTGAAAAATACCTAACATTAAAATTTTGCTGAGAAACAGTAATCAGACTGACGAGGCAGTCCCACAGAATGGGAGAAAATCATTGCCAGCTATACATCTGACAGGGAATTAATAATCAGAATCTACAGGGAGCTCAAAAAACTAAACTCCCAAAGAATCAATGACTCAATGAAGAACTAGACAAAGGAACTGAACAGAAATTTTTCAAAGAAGGAAGTTTAAATACCCCCCCAAAAAAGAAAAACCACATTGAAGAAATGCTCAACCCCTGGTCATAAAGGAAAAGTAAATTACCACATTAAGATTCCACCTCACTCCTGTTAGAATGGCTAACATCAAGAACACAAACAATAATAAACTTTGGCAAGGATGTGAGGAAAAAGGAATGCTTATATACTGTTGGTGGGAATGTAAATTAATACAACCACTGTGAAAAATAGTATGGAGGCTCCTCAAAAGACTAAAAATAGCCTGAGTGTCTGTGACTCACTCCTAATTCTAGCTATTCAGGAGGCAGAGATCAGAAGGATCATGGTTCAAAGCCAGCCCTGGCAATAAATAGTTCTCAAAACCCTATCTGGAAAAAACCCATCTATCACAAAAGAAAAAAAAAGAGGGGGGGGCTGGTGGAGTGAGTCAAGTGGTAAAAACGTTTGCCTAACAAGCATGAGGTCCTGAGTTCAAACCTCAGTGCTGCTCTCCCTAAAAAAATCTACAAATAGAACTTCTGGGTATATATCTGAAGTATATGTGTGAAAACTGTTGATGTCATTTTAAGAAGGAGGTAGGGGAAGAGGGAGAATAATGGAAGGGATGAACCAAACTGGGGTACATTGTACACGTATATGGAAATGTCACAATGAAACCCCCAGTATAACTATTGTATACTAATAAAAATGTTAAAAAAAAAAAACCTTTGTTTGTCAGGGGTTGGGTTATGACTCAAGTGGTAGAGTGCAGGTGCAAGGTCCTACATTCAAATACCAGTACCACCAAAAAAAAAAAAACAAAATCAAAAAATAACTTTGCAAGCTCGGAGTCAGTGGCTCATGCCTGTAATCTTAGATACTTAGAACCTATTGGTTCCAAGCCAGGAAATAGTTCACGAGACCCTATCTTGAAAATACCCATAAGACAAAAAAGCCTGATGGAGTGCTCAAGGTTTAGGCCCTGAGTTCAAGCCCCAGTACCACAAAAACAAACAAACAAACAAAAAACAAAAACAAACCAATTTTGCAAATAATCTATCATTGCCTTCTAATAACCATTGATACCGATATAACTGACATTTATTATTTTGTTGCTAACATGTCTTTTATGTTTAGAAACTTTGGGGATTAATGGTACTATTTCATAATGTCTCCAGGTATAAATCATTGTTCATTTATTTTCTGGTACCTGTGAATCTCCTAATCTGGAAACTTATTTTATTCTACATTCTAAAAAAAAAAAAAGCCTCATAACTTTCAAGTTCCTTTTATTTATTTATATTTATTTTTGAGACATACTCTCACTAGATAGCCCCTACTGGTCTCAAAATCAGGACCCTCTTGATTGTTCCTTACAGGTGTGTACTGCCATGCCCAGCCCTCACTTTCTTGTGTTTTAAAATATCTTTCTCTTCTACTAGTTGAATGTAAGGTCTGTTAGATTACTGCCCTGATTTATCTTATCCCTCAAATTTTCTGTGTCCTTTTATGCCATGTTCTAGATTTCTTTGATCTAATTGTCAGTATTTCCATTTTCCTCCTTTAATCATTCTTGTTAACGCCTAAGATCTCTTTTAACCTACAATTACTCTTTTTTCAGAGTACCTTGTTCACATAGGTGAGCGCCAGTGTATATGAATGGAATGTTTCTTAGAAATGTTCTCTGTTATTTCATGAATTATATATTGCATTTTCCAGTGTTATGGCTTCTTCCTCTGTTTTTGAGACAGGGGAAAACAGCCTGTTTTAGTGCAGGCTGCCGGTGATCCTCCTGCCTCAGCCTCTGGAATGCTGGGATACAGGCTTGTACCAATATGCCCTCCTTTGTCTTTCTCTTTCATGTTGCTGATTTTCAGTTCTTCATTAGGTGCTCATAAATATCACACAAACTAGTAATTGGTGTAATTTTCCTTTCCTTTAGTGAGTAAGATATCTGTTAGTTCTTTCCCCTACATAGTAATTGTGAATAAGTGGCTGGGTTGGGTAGGATAGGGCCAGAAGTGCCAAATATCATGTTTTACTTTAGGACAGTGGACAAGTAGCCAGGCCTCAGGACACTGGAGCCCTGAATACCAGAATGAGAATGGTTTTACTCTGTTATAAACATAAAAGTTTTCATTTTCTCTGTACTACTTATTGAATTAATTTAGAATACATTTGGGGATTCTTTTGTGTGTTTTTGGATTCATCTGGAAGCACATGTGCTTGCCTATTCTCTATATGTTAGGATGATGGAAGAAAACGTATGTGGCGATTGATTTAATTGTGTCATACTTGGAATGTTACCCTTACTTTCAGTCATTATTCTCACTTCTGCCCTCTGCCATCTCTTTCTCTAAAGAAGAAATACAAATGGCTAACATATATACGAAAAATGGTCAATATCATTAGCCATTGGGATGGTGCAAATTAAAACCACAATGAGAAAAACCACCATCTCACTGTGGTCAGAATGTCTATTAAAAACAAAACAAATAAACAAATGCCACTGATGTGGAATAAAGGAACTCTAGAACCATTACACAGAAAAGTATAGAGGTGCCTCAAAATATTAAAAGTAGATCTAACATATGATTCGGCCATCCCACTTCTGGGTATATATCCAAAGGAGTTGCAAACCACATGCCAAAGCTATACCTTCACTCCCATGTTTACTGTAGCCCTTTTTACACTATAGCTAAGCTAGAGACTCAGTCCAGCTGCCCATCAACAGATGAACGGATAAAGAAATGCAGTTTATGCACACAATGGAATATTGTTTAGCCATAAAGAAGAAAGAAATTCTTTCATCTGCAGCAAAATGGATAAAATTGAAGGTCATTATTTAGGTGAAGTTCGTCAGACATAAAAAGACAAGTACTGCATGTTCTCTCTCATATGTGTAAGCTAAAAAATATTGACTTAGGTGTAGAATAGTGATTAATAGAGGTTGGGAAGGGTGGGGTTGGATAAAGGGAGGTTGGATATAATCAGTGCACATTGTATGCATGTGAAATATGCTGAACCCCCCCCAAAAAAAACCCCAAAATAAAAAAAATTAAAAAATTTAAAAAATCCCTCTGAAAGACCCCCCCCCATTATGTACAAATAGGTTATCTGTTATCATGGAATGCTTCTACTCTTGGCTTTGCTTGTGGCATAATTTCTGGACAATTTTCCTTCACATTATCAGGAGCCATCTTTATCAGAATATTTTTCCATTAACATTTGGGAAACCCTATGGGATTAAAAACAGGCCAGAGATAATTCTTAAGAATATAAAAGAAATACAATGTAAACCACTTATGTAATTTCACATTTTTCTAGAAATGAAAAATGAACAGATGAGATTAATTTTGATAATTTTATTTCACCCAATATATACCAATTATTATTTCAACACATACTAAAGAGTCAAGTCTTTAAATATGGTATATATTTTGTACCTATTGCTTGTCTCAATTTGAACAAGTTACATTTCTGGTGTTGACAGTCAGCCACATGTGATTAGTGGTAGGAGATGGGGCAGTTTTAGGTACTTCATTTCAATTTCCTTCTTCCTTAGCCCTCTCAAACTCTGATGGGTACTATGTGTTAAGCACCTCTCATTACCATGTGGCCTCCTTTCAATTTTTTATGTATTTTTCTTGTCTCATAAATTTGTAAACTCTTTGAAGGCTAGAACTGTAGATTGATTGACTGTCAAGATTGGAAATAACTTTAACCATCAGCCAATTCTTCTCTTGACATGTTACTCCAGTCCCTATTATGCGAGAGCATTCAGGGTCTACTTGGAGACAAATCTAGTGGTTGAGGTATTCATACCCACCAATGTATATATACTTCTTTGATTTGTGCTAGAAGGGAATATCTCAGAATCTGAAATGTTTCCATGAAGTTTGCATCCCACGAAAGAAATCTACTTTACATAATGGGTCTTTTCATATTTGGAGATGGCCTGGAAGCTTCCTCTCTTTCTAGGGGAATCCTCCTACTTGAGTATCGAGTTGTCTTCATTATTTTTCTCAAATGAAATAATCCGAACTTGATTGAGGTCTTCTTAAAGTACTCAATCTAGAGTACTTCATTTCAGATGTGGCCCACGGAGTGAAGAGTATAACTGGATCATTATTAGCTGCCTCTCTGTACAACAGAGTTCTACCAGGGATCGGGACATATTAGCTTAGGAGTTAGGGGCATTGGAAGAGGAGAATCACAACACATTATTAACTTGCACCATCTCTGCAATCTTAGCTTTTCGTCCCAAGCTACTCACATACAACACACAGTTCTTCAGGTTGATATCTTTTTATCTTTTCAACTGATCCAGGGAATATTCGTGTCTTTTGTTTTTGGCGGGTTCCAACACTAAAGGACCGAATGGCAGAGATAACTTTAGAAGAAATAAGCTGAAAACCCATAAAAGTTTGAGAAAGTGAGATTTGCGTCCAGAGGATGATATATAAAGTGTCGAGCAGGCAGACGGCTCCAGTTTATGCCATCCAGGGGAATTCTCCCGTTTTCCATTCACACTGCTCTTCTCTTCTTACCTTTAATAGGCGTTATTTGCGCCACATACTCATCACGCCAGCTGGAGCGCGTCCCCGACGCAGGTCTGGGCTCCCTTGGGTCTCTGCCTCCGAGCCCGCGGGCAGGGGGCGGGGCGGCGGCGGGCAGGGGGCGGGGCGGCGGCGGGCAGGGGGCGGGGCGGCGGCGGGCAGGGGGCGGGGCGGCGGCGGGCAGGGGGCGGGGCGGCGGCGGGCAGGGGGCGGGGCGGCGGCGGGCAGGGGGCGGGGCGGCGGCGGGCAGGGGGCGGGGCGCGAGGCCGCAGAGAGGCGACGTGTTGACGTTGGCGCGGGTGCGAGCGGCTGACGTGTAGGTGTGCGCCCGCTGCGCCCGCTGTTCCGGGTCCTTCCTCGCTGCGTCTGTGGGTCTGTCACCCTGTGGTACAGCCTTCGCTCCGGCGGCCGGGTGACGGGGAGCGACCCCGGCACGCCCCCCGTGGGGTGCGGAGGAGGACGGGGCGTGCAGCTGACCACCGGAACCCTCGGCCCTGCCCTCCGCTACTGGCTTGGCGTGGGAAGTGAAAATAAAAGCAAAAGTGAGAAAGGCGCGGCGGCTGGAGCGGACGGACTGACGTGGCAGTGGGAGCCGCGTGAGGCGACCGGAGGTGAGGAGGTGCAGAATGGGCGCCCGGCGGGGAAGCGGGTGGGAGGCCGGGCTGTAGCGAGGGCGAGGAGGCCCGAAGAGCACCTAGGGCTGTCATCTCCGTCCCGGCCCGACACACACTGTCACTCGTGGAGTTTGGGGGTGGGGTAGGGATGAGAAGAACCAGCCGGGGACGCTTACTGATCAGGTGTTGGGTCACACCTGTGGGACAAGTCTTGTTTTCATTACCTTTCTTTTACAAAGACGTTTTGTCGCGTAGATTTTGGGAGAGAAATGTGCCTCCGTGTGTCCCTCCCACTCCCGCCGAAACACTGTAGGTATTGGCTCTGTGTGAATTTAGCAATCGAGGACTCTCGAGTTCCACTCTGAAATAGTGTGTGCGCTCTAGGGAGGTGCCCTGGGTAGGTGGGACGGCTTTGAAAGATAGATTGCTTGCCCTAGATTAATTTACTCATAGGATGCAGTATGCTCAATTATTCTTTATTTGGTTTAAAAGGAGCATAATTGTAGTGGCAATTATGGTAAAAGTTTCATATAAGTGGTATCACATGTGCAGTTCAAATTGATAATCATATTTTTTTCCTCCCCCACTCCCTCAAGTTAGGGTTAGATTTAATTGCCTCTATCTTCATCATGAGATTTCGTGTTTCATAAATGAAATCATTTTTTTCTTATTTTCAACGTGTTGTCAAAGGTTGAGAATTTGGCTTCCAATTCTAGTTTCGATTGTTTTCTGTTGTAGCTTTTATTTTTAGTAACGGTTATTGTACTAGTCTTATTGTACTAGTCTTGCATGAGGGAAATGATCTCTAGAGATGTCAGTTAAGTGTGGGCTATTACAATCTTATTTGTGTGACTTAATGTCAGCTTTTTTGGTACTTGTTGAGTGGTTTTCTTTTGTCATTCACTTATTTATGTATTCCATATGTGCTAGGCACTGGTACAGGACCTTGGAAATGGAGACAATTTCTGTGTTCATGGAGTGTTCTGTGTTCAGTGGCACCCTTTTAGGAGACCATTCTGCCATGCCATGGATCTTTGGTTGGTCAGTAGCAATACCTTATTGCTAGTGTTTATATGTGTGTTAGTTTCTTGTCACTGTGACATACTACCTGGGATAAACAACTTAAGAGACAGAAGATTTATTTGGCTCATGGTTTCAGTCCATGGTCAGTTGCCATGGGCCGTGAAGCAGAACATCATGGTAGTGGGAGCATGAGGTAGAGGAGACTGACCGCACACATCTTGGAGGTCAGAAAACAGAGGAAGGGACAGGGGAAAAGTATACCCTTCAAGAGTATGGCCTCGGTGACCTACTTCCAACTAGACCTCCTCCTCTAGTTTTTCCCACCTTTCAATAATGTCATTAAATTATGAATCCATTGGTGGATGATCCACTGGTTAGGTCAGAGCCCTCATGATCTAGTCACTTATCCAAAGCCCTATCAGCTGGCAATCGTGCCTCTTAACAGGAGCCGTTTTGGGGATATTTCATATCCAAATCATAACAATATCTAACAGCATGTGAAAGAAGAACAGATTATCTTATTTGAACAGCATTATTTGGTGTTGTCTTTGATTAAAAAACTAGTCTACATGCCAGTGGTTTGCTAATTAAGAGGACTAAGTTTTTCTTTTTTGCAAAGTTGTTACAAAGTTCACAATTGGAAATCAGTTTCTACTTGAAAAGTCTATTTTTCCAGTGTTTATATAGGTCTCATGAGTTCCTATGTGTTAATGACATGTAATTCATGAATTCTATGCCTAAAGCATACACATCAGGACCTTACACTTATAAACCAAAGTGAATTTATTACCCCATAATATCTTCCTTGGAGAGGTAGTTGGTGTAAGCCTTTTCAGTACAAAATATATCATGATATAATATGGCACAGTTCTAAACTTTGGGAAAATGTCTACCTGAAATTGAAATTTTAGTAAAGAAAAAGTACAGAATTACCAAGGAGAAAGCTGAGTGCAGTGATTTATAATCCCAGCTATGTGGGAAGTGGAGATCAGAAGGATTGTGGTACCAGGATAGCCCTGGCAAAAAGTTTCAATTAGTAAGCTGAGCATGTGGCCTGTGCCTGTGATTCCAGCTATATGAGAGGCCATAATAGGTAGAAGGATTGTGGTATCTGCCTTCTAAGTTTCATACCTGAATAACCAATCCTTACTATTTCTACTGGAATGTCATATAGATATCTTAAACTCAACATGTTAGAAGGAAATTTATGGTACCATACATACACACAACAAAACAAAACTTACCTCTTCTTTAGCTCTGTAAATTCCTCCATCCACGTGATCTGTAAATGTGGGAGTTAGCCTTGATCTTCACTCACCTCCCACACAAACAGGTGATCAGTTAATCAAATAGATTTGACTTACATAATCATTTGGATTCATCCATTTATTTTCTAAATTTCAGTCATTACTTCAGTTTAGAAACCATCATCTCTTCATCTTTCATATAGATTACTGCAATTTATTCCAAGTATCTTTCTGCTCCCAGTATTTCTTTTCTTGGGCCCATTCCTTTCACTAGAGTCATAGTAATCCTAATTTACACAGTTCAAATAAACTCTTTTGGAGATTCTTTTTATTGTTGTGATAATTTATACACTTAACCTGGCTAATAAAGCTCTTTATGATCTGGCTTCTATCAGTCTCTCAGGCTCCATTTCTTGTCACATCAGTTCTTGACTATTATACTCCAGGCATCTTTTTCAGTTCCTTGAATGTGACATTCATCACACAATCCATACTTGCTGCTCTCTTTGCCTAACTCTTCATCCTGAAAGTCTTAATTTCAGAAAGCTTCTCTGTTTTGATCTCCTTTCTTGCTAGGCTAGACACACCTGCTTTGTGTTCCAGTAACACTCTTTACTCTCACTTTTTATAGTAGTCTTTTTAGTGTGTATTGGGTTAATTTATTAATTGGCTTCTCTTCCTCTTTAGACTATGATTTGCAAGGGCAGGCACTAGGTTGATTTTGCTCACTATGCTCTACTCAGCATGATGCTTAGCATGTAGTAGAAATAATAGTTAAACAGTTAAATGAGCGAAAACTGTTGCTACATTCATCTCTTATGATTTTTCCTTCTGAGCCCACCTCCATCCTAAGGTTTCTAGCAACCATTGGCTTTTCTTTTAGCCTTGCTTTTTTTCTGCTTTGTTAAGAGATTTAGACAATGCTTACCTAAATATTAATTTTATAAATAATTTAGTGTCTACATATGTATAATTTTGAGTTCATTGGAACTCAAACACATGTTAGGTTTTGGGAATGGCATACAACTTTTATGTATGAGTAAACTTACAAGTTTGTAAACCATCTCTAATGATTGAAATAATTAAATCTGTGTTAGACATCTTCAAGATGATACAAATATTAAAAACATATATAAGAATCCAGAGTTGTAAATACTACTCCCCTTTTTCTGGCACCTTTGTCTTCATTTTATCTGTTCTGTGAATCTATCCATTATAAAAATATTTATTGAGAACCTACTATCTCCTAGACATTGTTTTAGGTGCTATGGATGCAGCAGGGAACAGAGTTCATAGTCTGTTGGAGGAAGTAGGCAGAAAATGTGTGATGTGTTAATAAGTTCTAGGAAGTAAAGTGGGTTGGATACAAAAGAATGATTAAGGTGGGGGACTGTTGTCTTAGATAGGCTGAGTAGGGAAGGCTTCTTTCCTAAGGAGATATTTGTACAAAGACCTGAGGGAAATGAAGAATCTATCTGTGTGGTATATGGGAAAGTGTGTTTGGTAGAGTTGTGTGGAAGACAGTGAGCAAGTAGGAAAGTTACAGAAAATATCAAAACATAGAAAGCTAAGCTCCTTGGAGCCTATGGATTTTGCTCAGAAATATGGGAAACTGTTAGAGTGTTTTAAGCAGATGAGAAAGTTTTAAAAAAGAATCATTCTCAAAAAGAAGGAAAGAATTTCCTTTCCCCCCAAAAAAGAAAGGATAGAAGGAAGAAAATGAAAAGGAATCATTTTTGCTTTCACAAATGTTTGTTATTTGTTTATATGTCTATATGTGGAAAGCAGGTATCTGGGATTAAGGGTAAAAACAGGAAGACTGAATGGAAGGCTCTAAATATATATACATATACTTTGACTACAGATCTGTTTTTTTTTTTTTAACCCAAATTTGACCAATTCTTACATACCAGCTGTTGTGTCCTACAATTGAATTTAATTCTGACACTACTTGGAATTAGAGTCAGCTCACACAGGTTACAGTCCCACAAAGCTATCTCCATTTCAGATACCCCACTTCTGATACAGCTTCTGTCTGATCAGCTGTAAATTTAGGGTTCCCATGATACCCTATTTGGGTTCAGTATTTCTAAGAATAGTTCACAGAACTCAAGAGAAATACTTAACATTTGCCAGTTTGTTGTAAAGAATATTACAGAGGATACAGATGAAGAGGTACCTAGGGCAAGTTCTGGAAGGGTCCCAACATCAAGGAACCTCTATCCCCAATGGAATTGGAGAGTACTGTCTACCAGCAGGTAAATGCTTTTACTAACCCCAAAGCTCATCACATCTCCTTCAAGAGTTTTTATAGGACTTAATCTACAGTGTTTCAGCCCTTCTCCCAGAGATTAGTGAGTAGGGCTGAAAATTCCAGACTTGGTCTTTTTGGTGACTGGCCTATCCTGTCATCATGTTAGCATAAACTTGGTGCGATCAGAAGGGACTTGTTATGAATACCAAAAAAGACTTCTGTAAATTGCAGGGATTCTAGGTGCTCTGTGCTAGGAACCTGAGACAAAGATCAAACACATTTCCTATTATACTGCTAAAGCTATTGCAGTAATCTAGGGAAAAGATGATAATGGTGAAAAGTGGCAATATTCTGGATATGTTTTGAAGATAGAGTTGGGAAGTTTTCCTCAGGTAGTAAAGTCCAGCCTGAATTTTTTTGTGGTGTGAATAGTAGTCAGAATGGATTTGTGATTTCATATAGTCAGGTAGACAGTAGGCATTGGTTTGTGGTACATCAATTTGGACATTTAAATATTTGAATTGGCTACTAGACATTGAAATGGAGACGTGGAGGAGGCAGTGGATAGGAAATGTGGCGTACAGGTGATAAAAATGGAGACAGGATGGAGATAGGAATTTTAAATAGTGTATAAATGATACTTAACATTAGGGTGGAGGGGATCACCTGGGGAGTGATTGTAGCTTGAGAGCTCTGAGGTCTGAGGTTGTTTAAATGATAGCAGAATGAAGAGGAATCACCAGAAAGAGGAAAGTGCTGGAGAAAAACCAAGTAGCACTGGTGTCCACTATACAAATGAAGCAGTTATATCAAGAAAGATTGGCTCAAAAACTCCTGGCTGGGGAAAAACAGACTAAGAAGTGACATTGGATTTAGCAATGTTGAGGTTATCTGTGGTCCTAGTGGCTCTTTTGGTGGTCTAGTAGAGGTAATGTACACACAAATACATATATGATCATACATACATATATATGTGTATATAGTAGACAGTATATCTATATGAGAGAGAAGGAGAGAGAGAACATGATAGGTAGATTATATCTATATGAGAGAGAGAGAACATGATTGCTTTAATGGGTCTGAGAAATACATGGAGCAGGAGAGGGAAAGAGAATGGAAGAGAATGAAAAATACTAAAACATTGCATCTGTGTATGACGATAATATAATGCAATGCACTGTAAGCTGTTGAAAAATAGAGCAGCAGGGAGATCGAGAAAGGGTAAGTAATGGGAGGTTAGTATGATTAAAGTATGATATATGCATGTCTTGAAATACCAAGGCAAACCCCATTTGAACTATCAATATATACATATACACTAAAAAAATGAAGGACAGGAAGGTAAAACAGGTCCGGTCTGGAGTGGATACCAGTGAGAGGGGGGAGGGCATAAGGAGAGGATGAAGAAAATCAAATATGGTGGATGTATTTTGTATTCATATATAAAAATAGAATAATGAAACCTGTTGAAATTTTCTAAGAAGGCAGGGAGGGGGTGACTCCAATTAAAATATATTGTAAGCACTTAGGTCAATGTCATAATGTATCCTCCCTGTACAACTATTGTATGCTAATAAAAAAAGAAAATTTAAAAAGTTTGATTAGAGTGGAATTTTTGATGTAGATAAGAGTAGAAAAGTAATTGAACAGTGCTGTGGGGTCAGAAAGAGGTTTTTAATATGTGGTAGCCATGCAGTAGGTTTTTAGGCTTTGGAAAAGATCCAATGGAGAAGAAAATATTACTGATAAAGGAGGAGGAGACAGTGTCATTCCAGCGGCTCTTTATCACTGTATTCTCAGGACTTGAATACATTTTTCTTGAATGAATTCATAAATGGATGAAACTATCACCAGATACATTTTTTAAATTTCAGTGCTGGATAAAAAGTGGAATAAAGGACATTTTAGTAGCATAACCTTTAAAGTTGGTACCTATTTCAAAAATCTCAGACCTTCTATGGATTATTTTTAAGTGATCAGAGTAGGGTTGCCAAATAAAATACAGAGTATGGAGTTAGATTTAAATTTTAATTAATTTGTTTACCTGAAATTCAAATTTACCTCTACATCTTGGATTTTTAAAGTTGAGTTCGGCAGTTGTACTTTAGAGGAAAGATTTACATGATTCTTAGTCTGAAGGTATAAACACAAAGGTAGATTGTCGTAGTTTGGGTCTCTTGAAAGTATAATCCTGACAGCCAAGTCACAAATAACTAATGATCAAAAAGGGGCAATTGTTTTAGGGTATTGATGTTGCTGTGCTTGAATTGAGCATGGAAAGAAGAGTATACAAACTAAGGACAAATAAAAGAGGATTTACCTGGAATGCATGTTCTTGAGGAGAAGGAAAAACAATTTTTAAGCTATACACATCACTAGTCTGTACTTTGGGGAAGAAAGAAAATAAGGTTTATTTTACTACTCAGTCTGCTTCCTTTTATACTAAGGAGAAAGGAGAATGAACTCTGGACTAGAAATGACAGAATATTAAAAGAGGATTTAGATGATTAGTATTCAGGTGTTTAGTCTCATGAGCTTGAGGATTTTTAGATAGTGTTTTTAGTACCTACAAATTGCCAGACAATCAGTTTGATGTTTTTACAACAGTCATGTGTGTTGGCCTCTGTTTACTTAAAACTTGATTATGGAATATTTTAAGAATATGAAGCAGGGTGTGGTGAATCATGTCCATAATCCTAGCTACTTGGGAGGCAGAGATCTGGAAGATTGTGGTTCAAGGCTAGCTCAGGCAAAAAGTTTGCAACACCCCATATCAATGAAAAGGCTGGGTATGATGCCTTCATCTCCACTTCCCAGGCATAACTAGGAGGATCACAGTTGAGGCTGGCCTAGGCAAAACCATACAATACCCTACCTGGAAAATAGCCTAAAGCAAAAAGGACTGAGGGCGTGGTTCAAGTGGCATAGTGCCTGCCTACCAAGTATGAGGCCCAGAGTTCAAAACCCTAGTACTGCCACCCCCAAAAGAACATGAGAAAATTCAGAAAATAATGTAACACACTTATATACTCTACACAGATTTAACAAGTATTGTTTTTTTGTCTTACATCAAATCTTTCTCTTTTAGAAAAATATGACATTTTTTCCTTTTGTTACTTTCCCTCCCCCACTGTCTGCTGTCCTGAAGTTGGTATATTTGATTCTCTTTCATGTTTCTGCATATTTCTTTGTGACAGGATATAAACCAAGGCATAAGGAGCAAGATTGATGGAATGAAGTAGCAGTGATTAGTTTCATGGGAAGGCTTGGAGTAAGATGACAGCTGTTTAAGTTATTCATGCAGAAAAGTGCTGTGTTTTTGATAACACAAATTTGATGTTAGACAGTACTGATGTTATCAGAAAATAACATCCAGTACTTACTAATTCAATTATATATGGTCTTTGCTGTGTGGAAAAACATTGTTTAACTACAGATGTGATTTTTATTAAAAAGTCACCGAGTTTCATGATTTTCTTGGTATCTTAACTGTAAAAAATGTTAACCAGCAATATTTAGAGAGAAGTACATAACATTACTAGCATTTAAACATTTGTTAAATCCCCATTCTGCAATGTTTAAGACTACAAAGTATGAATTAAAAGTATGTTTCTATTTTTTTTTTTTTTTGGAGCATGGTGATCCTTTTAGTAACTATTACTTTTTTGAAGTAGGAGGTATCAGTCATGCATGAAAGCCAAAGTCTGGTTTTGCTACCAATTGTGCTATTTATAATTTGTTGCTAAGAAAAATGTCTTAGAAATTAAATGTACAAAAGAATGAGAATGACATTTTCAGGTGTTTCATTTTAGAAAGCTGTGATAGAAGGGAGTTATGACAGGGAAGTGGCACTGCAGCTCAGAACAAGGCACAGAAAATATTTTTATGGAATATTTGTCAGGTGAATTTCTGACTGATTTAACATAGTATACATAGTAACATATAATAATTATAAATTATTTTTATAATTAGGTTCTTACAAATTTCATCATAAATACTGAAGTAAATAATTCAGACCACAATGTCAAATAACGGTCATGTAATATAACCTTTTAGAAAGTTTAAGTAAAGCATACATTTAGTGCTTTTGTAGTAGCATAGTAGATTTTTGCTGTCTGTGTATTTGTTTTAATTCCAGAGATGTAGTCCTTTACTTTTCTTCTTTTTCCTTTTTTTTTTTTTTGTTGGTACTCAGGTTTGAATCAGGACCTTGCATTTGCACCACTAGAAGCAAGTGCTGTATTTTACTAGAGGCAAGCACTCTACTACTTGAATCACACCCCAGACCTTTTTTGCTTTAGTTATTTTTCAGATAGGATCTTGCATTTTTTGCCTGGGCTGGCCTGGCCTGGAACTTCTTACCTATGCTTTCTGTGTAGCTGAGATCACGGGCCTATGACACCATGCCTCTCTTGTTTGTTTAGATGGTGTTTTGCTAATTCTTGCCCAGTGGGCCTTCTACCATGATCCTCCCAAGTAGCTGAGATTATAGGTGTGTGCTACCACACCCAGCCCTAGCTTTTACCTTCCTGTTTTTATACTTCTTGTTTACTTACATAAATTCATGTGAGTCCTGATTTAAAAAACTGTATTTGAGAGACAGAGGTAGAAATTTCCTCCACTGTTACCAAGTGTATGCCAGTCTCTTCTATGTGATAACAGTATTAAGAATTTAAGAATTTTCTCCATTATGCATAAAACAATATGTAAAGGTTAAGGTCATCATACCCTTTGACAAATATTTTTTGGATTTGAACCCAATAACACTAGTTGTTTGAGTGTACAAGTGAATAAAATTTCCAAAAGATCACAAAGTGCAGTGCTCACATTCAGGAACAGATGAGATTCCAAATAATTGTGGTACAAGGGACCATACATAAAGGGCAGGAATACCCTTTCATTTCAAATATATTAAGTCTAATTCTAGAGTATTGCTAGAATTTTGGTTTGGTATATGAATATATATCTTGAGAGAATATATTCAGGTTCTCAATTCAAATTAATCCCCTCAGGGTTTTATTAAAGGACAGGCATATTCCTTGAGTCTTTTAGAGTCTCATGGATAGAGTAGAATGAGAATTTTGCCTTTTGGATATAATCTGTGCCAGACCCTCTTCCATTGCACCAATGTGAGGAGCGTTAAAATGTGCGTGGTCTAGTAGGTAGTGGGTCTGCTCTAGTTTTCTTGAGAATAATGTGTATATTTGTTTGCTCTTTGTGAGAGGTTCATTCTGATTATTCTTGTTCTCATCTTGTGTTGAAATATTTTTCTATTTGTTTTCTCAAGGACGTTTAAAAGGAAAGATTTCCTTATATTTGTTAAAAGTAATGTAATTGTGGGCGATCTTCTGTAATATGAAGACTATTTGGTTTATGGTTATGAGCCTGTCTAGGCTCCTCTCTGCTCCCCCCCTCCCAACCCGGCCTGGTTGGGAAACCTGGAGTTAATATAGGTAAGTAGTTGAATGGATAAGTTGAGAATTAAAAGCCCATATAAATCTTGTTGGTTTTAATGAACCATTATATATTTTGTATGATATGAAAAGTGTATCTGTTGCTATTAATGATTGATCCTGTTCTTTCTCTGTTCTCACTGTTCCAGTTGTGTTTCCTTAGTTGATTGGGAACTGTTCAGGAGCAGTTGCTTCTTGCTTATGAATGGGTTAGATCTAAAGTGAACTTGTTAGGTAGAAATTATGAATAGTTAATAGTTGAAAGGTTGGCAAAACACACCGTCTCTCAATGTGTCCTTTATCTCCATATTTTTCCTCTAGACTTGAAATATACCACAGTTTCTTTGAATGAGTTCAGGATAAATCCAGGTGAAAAAGTTGCCTTGTGTTTAATGACAGTATTGTGTATTTTTAAAAATCAGGAACAGATGGTAAACATTGGAGCCATGCACTGGAGCAAGATGATCACAATTTGAGATGTGTAGTGTGATGGAAATAGATAGTAACTCATTCCTGTTTAAAGGTCCTTGTTGGTGTAGTCTGTAAAAATGTGACCTCATTACAAGACCCTGTTATGTTTCTTCTTAGAGTTTGAGTATATTATCTTGTCTGATAAAATTTTTTAAACTAGAATGAGAGTAAAAACGAAATTTTACTTTCTACTTTTTTTAAAAAAAGGACAGGAGAGTCAGTATATTACTGTGAGATGTCTCAAAACTACGGAAGTAGTGGTCCTAAGTACCTCATTTGTTCATAAGACCCTGCCTGAGGCAGAATGTTCCATATATTTTATATCTTTTGTTCTGATGCTGCATTTTGGAAGTATTAACTTATGTGGTAAAGAGTAGGTTCTGAGGCAAAATATGTTCAGTGAACAACCCTTTTCTTTAAAGAGTTCTGCCTAGTCATCATGAAGAGAATGCATCTTTGCAACCTTTCAATGTTGACAAAATTTAAACTCCTGTGCCCTAAGGCATTCATTATATGACGTACTTCTTCCCTATGGATGATATCAGCTCTGTACAGTCCTTGGGAGAACTGAGGAAAGAGTCACTTGATGTACTTTGAGTAAATTTAGTTGTCTCATGAAATCCAGTTGAGAAAGGCTGGTAGGAGACAAAGACTGCACCTTAATTCAAGGCCACTGATTTCTTGCCAGATGGATTTTTTTTGGGTAATTATTGGCTTGGGGCAACATTGAATGGTGATTTAAGAATAATGGAC
The DNA here is from genome assembly GCF_047511655.1 of Castor canadensis. NCBI lineage: Eukaryota > Metazoa > Chordata > Mammalia > Rodentia > Castoridae > Castor > Castor canadensis. The sequence goes on from NC_133386.1 coordinate 61,288,498, forward strand.
ACCACTTCTAATACAGTGGTTCTCAAAAGTATGGTCCTGGACTTGCTGCATCATCTGTGAACTTGTGGAAATGCACTTTATTCTGCCCCAATGTTAGTGTCCTGCTATTTGCTGAATCAGAAAATTGGCCATGAGGAGTAGGGTGGTGCGGCTCCTTGAATGGTGTTTTAAGAAACCCTCTAGGTGACTTTGTGGCATAATAAAGTTTGAGAACTAATTTTTGTGCTGTTCACTAATTCCTGATTTTATTTTTTCTTCTAAATGTCTCTGGAGGTATGTTCCACAGTGTTAGAAAAAAACAGATCTGACTCTCCAAATCATCTTGTTTCCAGAGATGCTCTCCTGAATGTATTCCTAATGAGTACTTAAAATTTAAAGTCATCTAGTTAGGGAGTTTATTTACAGATTGGATCGTGGATCATTTTATTTTTATTTCCTTCAAACCCTGGCCTCTTGCATGCCAGGCAAACACTCAACCACTGAGTTACATCCTCAGCCCATTTTACTTTTCTGATCAAAATTCTTCAGTGTGATGTAGAGTCCAGCTATTTTTTCGCAGATGTTTTCATGTCAGTTCCTTATTGATTTACAGTGCAATCATGTGTTTTTCAAAATTCCTTATTCTCTTGTTTCCCGTTTATAATCTAGTTGCATTTTATTCAGAGAATGACTTTTATCACAGGTCAGCAAATTAATTTGATTACCCTGAGCCCAAGAATAAATTTAATACTTTCAAGGAATCATTAAAATAAATTTAAAAACTATGTGGCAGAGACTGAATGTGGCTTACTGTACCCACAGTATTTACTACTATTTTCATGAAAAGTTTGCTAACCCCTTATTTACATACTACTTATGTGTTGAAATTTGTTGACGAATTGCACTGATCAGGTCCTTTGTATCTTTACTGATTTTTTTTTTTCTTTTTAACATAGAGTCGGGGTATAAGTTGTGGTTTGACCTATCAATAATTGAAGACTTTGTTACTTTGGGTTTTTTTTTGAAGCAGTTTTATATATACAATTTAAGAGCTTCTAGGTCCTCTTAGCTGCATCTTTTCTTACTACACAGAATTTGTTTTTAATCCCTAATACTTTTTGTTTTAAAGTCTGTTTTGTTTGACTTGTGTTTGTTGTAGTCACCAGCTACTTTTGGTTATTATTTGCTAGATCTTTTTCTATCCCTTAATTTTTAATATCAGTAGCAACTGCTTATCTTTTTTTTTAGCTAACTGTTTTTTTTTTTTTTCTCATTGTACAGGTCAATTTGTTGAGTTGATTGCCCCTCCTATCTATGAACAGATAAATGTCATCTTGTTTTCCTTCAGTTTCACGTTTCTCGTTGTATGGATCACTGACTAATAGATGGCTTTACCTCGTCTCACAGGAGCCTTGCGCTCCTTCTCAAATGTCACCAAGCAAGATAATTATAATGAAGAAGTGGCTGACTTAAAGGTACATTTCTTAGATGAAAACCGTTGTTAACATAGAATATGGGCAAAGAGTTGACATTCCTTTTTCTCAGTTCTGTGTACTTAAAATGGAAGTTTTACCCTATTTCCATCTTGTAAGATCAACAAGGACATGGGAATACTGATATTTCGTATGAGAATGCTTGTGTTAAGCACCTATGACCGTATTGTCAAAGGGAATATCAGAACTATGATATCTAGTCCTTTGTTTATTTTTCTGTTGACTCCTGTCACAGTTTTGTGATTTAATCCAGTCTTTAACTTTTGAATCTTCTGAGTAAGGTTTTGGGTCTCTAGTAAAATACTTATCAAATGAGCAGAAATAATGTCTGTACCTTAACATGAGCGCAATAGGAACATTAACTTCTTGATCTCAGTAGTTGGTCTTTTAATTGACATGTCTTTTTACTTGATAAGGGAGGCATTTAAGGCTTAAAAAGTTGTTTTTAAAAGCTATTTTATGACTAAAACTTGAGAAATAAGTTTTAGTAAGAAACAAAAAATTTATATGGAATATAATAGAGTCTCTTTTAACTTTATAGTAAAGACTGACCCCTCTTTTAATAGTAACAGTGATATGGACAGGTTTCCTTTACATGAATAGTTTCACAGTAAGTAATATTAATTATTAGATTCTACCAGGACAGAATGATTACCACATTGGAGCACACTTCTGTCTTATGGAAGGAACTTCAGTCTCTTTTCTACAGTGGTTGCAGTTTGTGAACCACATTAGTGTGTATGGTTTGGCAATGCATTTCTTCTATAGGTAAACTTATTAATATAAATTTTAAGAAATAAGTTGCATACAGTTATAAATTTAATGTTAGAGAAAAATAAAAGTATATGATATCAAGGCTTGCAGAAATTCTATATATGTTATAAAATATTTAGAGGAGGGCTGGAGGTGTGGCTCAAGCAGTGGACAGCCTGAGTAGCAAGCATGAAGTCCTGAGTTTATACCCAGTTCTAGAGTTCTAGAAAAAGAAAGACATATTTAGAGGGAAAATTTCTAAAAATTTTCCTTGATATGTGGTATTTATTACTTTTAAGAAAATACCACAGATTGGGTGGTGTAAACAGCAAAAATTTGTTTCACAGAGATGAAGCTAGAAGTCCAAAGATCAAGGCAGATTTGATTTCCTCTGTGGCATGTGTTCTGCTTGCAGTTGGCAGCCTTCCCACTCTGTCTTCACATGAGCACATCCCTGGTGTCTCCTTAAATGTCCAAATTCTATCTTCTTGCAGTGATACCAGTTAGAAGGGATTAGAGTCCATCCTACTGACCTTATTTTAACTTAATTACACCTTTTAAAAATGAATTGTAGTGTTCTGAGGTCCTAGGGTTTAGGGCTTCAACATAGGAATTTTGAGGGGACATAATTCAGCTCATAATATGTGGATTCTGATAAATTAGCAGATGTCAAGGTGTTTCCATTACTATGTTGAATTTATTTATTTTTAATTTTTAGATTACTGTAATTTCTTCTTGCATTTGATTTTGTATTATGCACATCTTGGTTTCTAAAGGCATGAGGCAAGGGTAAAAGCTGTAGCCATTCATACTGTTTTTATATATGCTTAAGGTCTTTAAAATTAAGTATCTTTGAGTTGCTAAAATTTGTAAAAATTAAAGTATTATATCAGATTTCATATTGTTAATGAAACCTATAGAGTTATTTAAATACATAACTGATGAGCTGGCTTTTTACTAGGAAAGGGCACATGCTTTGGAAATGCAGCCATGATGGTGTGAACTTTATAGCCCTTACGTATGTGAGCTGCACATTTGAAGAAATAGCTATGTAATTTAGTTTATGAAGGAACCGGTCTCACACTGTTTCTGTTTTTTGAAGTCACTTTAATTGCTGACACCTTATTTGACAATATTTAGAATAAAAACATCATTTTCTTATAGGTTAGAATTTTATTGCCAGTAATCCTTATTCAGTTTTACAATTAATGGCTTCACTTAAAGATTGATCCTAGGGAGAAAAGAACTATAATAGTTCTTAGGTAGATTTTTTTTCTCTGATGATACAGAATTTTGTTTGCTCATAAAACAGTTAACCTTTTTTAGAATGGTAACTATTTTATACTGTGCACAGCACTTAAAAAAAGGCTATATTTGTACATTTAATGAATATTAATATCTTGAATTATTTCCTTTCCTCACTTTCCCAAGGTCCTTTGCATGTTACTCTGGCTAATGATGCAACAGATCATTTTAAAATTTAAAAGCATATAAGGATTACATGCTTGTCCTGTATTATTTTATTTATTCTTATAAGCTTTTCAATACCTTTTTCCCTTGAGTAAGAAAAAAATGAGTATATAACGAGTCTCATTTTAATGTAATTTTATTTTTCTCAGTAGTGGGGTTTGAACTCAGGGCCTTATGCTTGCTAAGCGGATGCTCTGCCACTTGAGACACACCCTGGCCTTCAATGTAACTTTTTAATCTCAAAAAATGTCCAACATACATAAAATTAGAGATAAAAGTATAGTGAATCATTGTATTTCTTTGACCCCATTATAACAATTTAATTGATTTTATGACAGTACATTTCATGTGTGTCTTTGCCCATTCTCTGTAAACTCAGATTGACAACCCTCTTTTTAAATTAAAAAATTGAAGCAGGAAAGTAATTATGCTTATGAATGTCACCAGTATAACCAAGAGAAAAATTACAGTTTTCTACCTTACTCACCAGTTTTTCATTTGGCTAGAGTGCTTTATGACTTTTGTCTGTAGGTCAGAGCCATTATTTGACAAAAAATTTTTATTGCATTCTGGAGTGAGTTCTTAAGGATGAAAAGATATATTCTCAAGAAAAGAGTGTATATAGAAGAGTCTCTCATATGCCTAACCTGTTTTAGGGTCATACTTAGGGAAGCAATGCTGACTTGACTATATTGAACTTTTCAGAAGAATCCCAATTTTCTTCAAATGCCTTTCCTCAAAAAGTATGACATAAAGGGCTTATATATTTTGTAGTCTAAGCCATGTTAAAAATAAGCAGTTAGAAAAATGGAAAGAAGTATGTGGGATATTACCAATTGTTACTGTCTCCTGGATGCCTGGATGTTGAACTTTTTACTTTGATGTACTTTCACTTGCTGTGTGAAAATGATTTCATAATGAGTGTGCAGTATAATTAAAACTTAGAAAAGCTTTTATTAACCATATCTTTTAAACAAATGATATTTGTGAAATCACATTTAAATAAGGCTTCTTCTGAGAATGGTGAATTTGGATATGAATAGATATAACTTTGAATTCTGAAGGGTAGTGCCAAGTTGTTACTATGTAATAAAAGATATATTCCGTAAGAGATGGATTGGAGAAAAACTTTTAACTGGTATTTCTGCTGTCTGTTTCAGCTGAAGCGATCTAGACTTCAAGAACAAGTTTTGGACTTGGGCCTGACATGGAAGAAGATAGTAAAATTTTTGAATGAAAAACTGGAGAAGAGTAAAATGCAAAATATAAATGAAGACTTAAAAGATATTTTACAAGCTGCAAAACAAATAGGTATATTCTTTTTTAAGATAACCAGTAGGTTCAAAACTAGTTCCTTGTAAGTATACTGGACAGTGGGAGGCTAAAATTTTGAGGTATACATAATTATAAAAGACAGTCTTATGTATTAAGGAGTTTAGCACAATATGGCTATGATGGTAGTAAATGACCAGTTGTAATCAATCAGACATGAGGGATTTATAGAAATTTAGGATATAAAAACCACTGTTTTTATTGAAATAAGGATTAGATAATTTAATATTGCTCCAATGAACCTTAAAGACCATGTAGCTGAATCTATTATTATAAATGATGGAGTATTTAATTTATCTATGCTTTGACTGCTTCACTTCCCAGCCCCTACTAATAATCTCATTAATTGATTATATTTGAAGAGAAAATTATAATTTGCAATTGTAATACTGCATACTTAATGTAGGTTTATTTTCTCAAGGTTTAGAACAAAACAAAGTGAAACAAAACAGATTATTGTCTGGCAGAATGTCTCAGTTTGTGTGTTGAAATTCAACCTGTTACTCCAAATTCTTGATAGCTAAAAGGCATAATTAAGACTGCTGTCATTATAACTTTTTCAAATCCAGCAGGTTTATACCTACAGAAAGTCCAAGCTCATTCTCTGTCCCTGTGTACTTTGACTTCCACCTTTCTCTGAGCCTCACATTCATCCTTGCTTTCAGCAATTGTGCTTCAGACACATGGCTTTCTCTTACTTCCTCAAATCCAGCATACTACATTCTGTTAAGGAGATTTTGCACATAAGCTGCTTCTTGTGCTGTGAATGGCCTTCTGTCCTAATCTTAGTGCATATAGATTCTTTTTTGTTTTTCTTTTTCCTTTTTTTTTTTTTTGGTCTTACTGTGAATTGAACCCAAGGCTTCAGCTCTTTTATTTGTATTTTGTTTTCCAGATTAGGTTGCCCAGGTTGGCTTTGAACTCTTGATCTTTATTTCTCTGCTTCTTGAGTAGTTGGGATTGTAGGTGTGCTTTACCATGTCGAGCTTAGATCCTTTCTTATCATTCCAAACTCAGCTAAAATATTATTTCCCTAGTGAAGCCTTTGTTGACCATTCAGTCTTAACTTGTAACCTAGATGCTCTTTTTCTTAGAACCTTTCAAAGCATTTTCTCCATAACATTTATCATTATCTGATATTTTGCTTGTTTATTGCCACTAACATGTATATTTCATAATAGGATTTTTTTTCTTGTTCACACTTCATCCTTAATGCTTAGAAGAGTCTTGTGTATTTCAAAATCATAATGAACATTCATATGTCAAATAAGCGGAAAAGTTTTCTCAGGTGATTATTTGGTGGAGGAAAAGCTAAGATCCCTTATCTTATTATATACCAGTTGGTAATTTTCTTCTTTACACTAACTTTCGTGGGTGTTTCTGTTATATCTCAGACTAGGAGAGTTATTTATGATCATTAAATCTTTAACCTCTAAAAACTTTTCAAAAGTTCAAGAACATTGGTAAAAATTTAGTTTGCGCCTAGGGGAAATGGAGTAAGTACACTTTGATGAGATTTGTGATAGCATTTGGCATAGAAAACACACTTCATATTTTAAGAATGTAGGGAAAAGTTGATTTTTAAAAAATAGTAGTGAAAATGGAAAATCCTGGTATACTTTGACTTGATCTTAAAAACCCTTTTGGTCTATGCTATCTTCATTTGTAAGATGTTGGGGCCACCACTGTCCGGCAAAAGTACTTTTCAAAAACTGTACAATCTTTTTTTCCTGTTCTTTAGTTCCATTATAAAAATGCTTCAGCGTACATAGCAAAGATAGTAATGAAATGTTGAGCTTATTTAGTACCATGACTAAGTTAATTCTTTATGTAAATTATGTGTTAGATTAAAAACAAGTTACCACTTAGGCTGCTTCCCCAGAGTCAAAGAACAGTTTTTAACATTCCAGTCATTAAATATAATCTTGTTGGTACAATAGCTGATTCATACTTAAAGACTAATAAACCAACTGGTGTGTTTTAAGGATTGATAGCTTGACATATAATATTATAAAAGAGTATTTCTGGGACACGTAAAATCTTGGTAATGAATTTAGGGAAATACTCCATTACATTTACTTTTTAATGTTCTGTTTAAGTTGAATAACTATTTGATTTAATGAAACTAATAGTTGATTAGTAGTTAGGCATCTTTCTAAGTGAAAATGCTGCTTGTACTAGAGATGTAATTAAAACTAGGAGTTTTGAAAGCATGAGTATGATGGGTATTTCCTCTTTCAGTGCATATACTTTTGGCATAACTATTAAAAAGGTAAAGCAAGAGAAAAAAGGAAATGGATCAATTGTATTTGAGTATTATGTAGTATTAGACACTTGTTTAATGCTGTGTAGATTAATTAGAGTAATAGTTATCTTAAGCTGGAAGAAACAAGAGGGAACCCTTTCATTTTGTATATGAACAAACAGCGCTCACGATGATTATGTGAGTCCTGTGGTTGGTATGTGGCTTATGTAAGTCTAGATCCATGTTCTGAAAGAAAAACATAATAGATATCCTAGATTCCTACCTTTCCTTTTATTGTAGTCAGAGATCATGTTGTATCAAGTGTACTTTTCACTAGTCTTGAATTCACTCCCCTTATATTTGTTCCATTGCTGTTTCAAGGTTTTCATCTCATATCTGAATTGCTGCAGTAGTTTATTGTTTCAGCCTTCCTTTCTCCTCCAACTTCTTCACTGTCACTAGACTGATCTTTATAAGCAGCAAAGCTCACTTTTATTCCACCTTATCCTTTAGACACAATTCCTTATAATGTCACATAAGATAATCCCCTTTATGAACTGACACAATTTACTTTCTTATCTGTGTCCTCCAATACAGGCAGTGCTTTCTGTTTTAACTTCCTGATCAGTGCATACTGTGTTTCTCTTTTTTAGGTGTTAAAATATTTTTTCTGTTGCGTTCACCTAGTGGATGCTTCTAATCGCTGAAGAAATGGCACAGATTTCATTCATTCTTGGTCTCTATGATTTCTTTCTTATTTTAGTGACAATGCTTCATTAGACTATTACCTGTTCCTTATTTTTTATGGTACTTTTCCCATTATTTGATAATTGTTTGCTTCTTTCTCTTCCCTGGTGAACTGTGAAATACCTCCATGATATAGGGATTATAGAAATCAAAAAGAGGTTAAGATTCAAAGTAGCAATCCGTAAAACACATCATGTAATACATTGATTGCTATTCCCATAATTTGTTTTTACCACAATATTATCTTAATACTAAAGCATAGTTTATTTATAAAGTATTACAAGGTTATTTGTATTGGGTTTGTTTATGCTTCCAGATTGTAATCCCGTATTTCTTCATTGCTTTAGTAGTTCTCTAGTGCAAAATAATTATACTTTTTTATAGTTTTCTTAATTATTCTCAGTAGAAAGTTGTTCCTAATTACCTTGTCTACCATTTTATAGTTTGTAACAAACTCTAAACTGTTAATTGAATCTACAATTTCCAAAATAACTATTTTTCACAAGTTTTCTAAAATGCCACCTGCCATATACCATAAACAACATGCCTTTATAATTGCAAATGTCTTTCATAGAATGGCCAAATCCTGCTAATATCATTTTATATTTCCTTTCTAAGTCATCACTTTTTAAACTGCTTTCCATCCAAGGTTTTGATTCCTAGGTTTTTTTAATAGTAAAATCTTACTTTTTGATAACCTACAAACCATAATGGATTCACCTAAACTACAGTTTGCAAAGCCACTCCTGGCCAACCTGTCTTCTGAATGATACTTTTCTTAAAAAGGTAAGATGCACAGAAATATCAAAACCCAAATAAACTAGAGGTTAGGAATTAAGGAACACAAAGTAGATAGGTCTTTGTGTGGCAAAACACAATAATTCACAATTTGAATAGTGAAAGAAACAACTTCACTTCTGGTGGAGTCTTGATATGGAACAACATTGGATCAAATCATTAGATCATGTGGCACAACTTACAGACCATTCTTGATGCCCATATCCTAGTCTTTCTCTATAATGTACAAATAATACCAGATTTCTGAAATGATTTGAAACTCAGTAAGAGATTCAAACCCAGAAAACATGATACTGGCATTTGGGTTACTTTTTCCAGAAGAGAGAGGGAGGAGAAGATGATCAGAGTTTCACAGATTCAAAGGACTATGATGACGAAAATGGCTAAAATGGACAAAAGGGTAAATACAAAATCTGAGTATTCATCCATTAAGGAGCTTCAGGACTAGGGAGTGTGCTCAAGTGGTAGAGTACCTGCCTGGCGAGCATGATGCCCTTAGTTCAAAATCTAGTACCACCAAAAACAAACAAACAAATAAACCCAAATTAAATCTAATCAAAAAACTTAAGAACAGAGAGTTCTCTTGCCTTAGTGGCTTTACTGGGAAATGTCATATAATCTTTTAAACTGATAGGGTACTTTATAGATTAAAGGTGGTTCATGATTGTGGGTTAACATTACATTAGGTTCTAGATGTGATAATGATGGTGTGACCAAGTTAAGAACCAATCCTAAATCTCAGGTGATGCATTTTTAGGACTTATAGTGAAATGTAGTGAAGACTGCAATATATTATCAAATAAAATACACATGACATGTGTATATGATCATGAGAGAGCTTGTAAGTGCCTGTGAATCCATAAAATGTTAACTATTAGTGGATCAATAACTGGGGAAATTGTGATTTGTGATAAAGTTAAAAAAGGCTTAAAATCATATGATTATCCAATAGATGAAAAAAAATTTTATGATTATTTAACATCTATTTATGATAAAAATTCTTCACAAGCTAGGAATAGCAGGGGAGTTCCTTAATCTGATAAAAGATTATCAGTAAAAAAAATAGAGCAGTGTCATGCTTAATGGTATGATAATAAGAATAATAATTATTTCTAGAATCTAGGAAGGGTAGGGAAAAGTGGAGGTAGAGGAAGACTGGATATTGTGTACCAAAATATAGTGAGAAGTGTTCTATAGCACAGTTGTTGTAAACTCTGGTTGGTTTACAACAACTTATATATTTTATAAAGAATTAGAGGAGAGGAGTTCATAGACTCCTTATACAAACAAATAAATTCTAAAGATATGAAAATGCTAATTACAATGATCATGTATACCTGTATCTAGTTATCATACTATAAATAAATTATTGTGTGTCAATTAATTTTAAAGACTGCTCTTCTGAGACAGGGAATAGGTCAAGAATGTCAGTCACCACTTCTGCTTCACAAGCACTAAAAATTCTTGCTAATATGATATGCCAAAGAAAACATAAGGATATAAAGATTGAAAATTAAAATTGCCATTATTACTCACTTGACTTGTGTTTGTAGAAATTACAGTAGACCCTTGATATCTGCAGTGTATTGTTTCTAGGAGAGTACCATTGAGGACAAACCACAAATGCTTAGGATGCATAGAGTTTAGTACTGTATTGTGGATTCTTGAATTATTTTTCTCAAAATACCACTCAGTTTCACAAAATATGTACCACTTTTCAGCAGATCAAGTTTTTACCTTATCATGTAAGTTAAATATATTGAATGCCCTTTTTGGCTTGGGAGGTTACCCTGTTTTTTACTTTGCTTTTTTTTTGGGAGGCATATTTTCATCAAATTAATGACAGGGAGACACTCAGCAGATCATACTACAATCTAAACATAACCAACAGTAACATGGGACTGACTGATAGCTTCTCTGCATCAGTTGAGCTGTATAATGTGTATATGTATTTAAAATTTTTGGTTTTGATTTTTAGGATTTATTATTTTTTGACCATGCTTGGTCAGAACCAATGTAGTAAACCCATGAATAAGGCAGGCTTTTGTAATTTAGCAAGATCAAAATAAAAGTCAATTTTTTTTTATTTACCAGTAGCAAATTAAAATTTTAAATTTGTTTTTATTTACATTAATAAATTTTGATAAAGTTTATTTCACTTCACATTTATAAGAGCATCAAAATCATCAAAGACCTAGGAGTAAATTTAACAACAGATGAACCAGACTTTCTTCTGCAGAAATACAATACTATTGAGAAAAATTAAAGAAGACTTAAGTAATGAAAAGATTTGCCAAGGATTGGAAAATTCACTATTATAAAGATACTGTTTTTACTCAAATTGATGTACATATTCATTGTTATCCCAGTCACAGTCTCAGGAGGTTTTTGAGGGTATGTTTTTTGGAAATTGATAAGATAATCTGGAAGCAGTCATGGAAACTTAAAAGCAAAGAGTAGTTCATTCATCTTCGAAATAAAGAGGGAAAGCTTACTCACCTGGATATTAAAACTTAACATGGTGAGCAATTTAGACTGTGGTGTTTGTCCAAAAATAGATAGCTAGATCAAGGAGATAGAGTCTAGAAACTAGCCTGCAGATATTAGGACTTTGATTTATGATGAAAGCTATGGAATTGTGAGACAAAGCTGTTTTTCAGTGCTGGGTCAACTGAGTATACATAGGAAAATTTACTGTACAAATTTCTAAGCACATATGGAACAAAACAAATATTCTAAAAGATAATGTAGAATATCTTCATGATCTTGGTATATGATAAAATTTATTAAACAGAAAACAAAAGGCATAATCATAAAGGGAATGATTGGTCAATTACCAATCATTGAAATGAATACTTTTTATTCATTAAGAGAAAAAAGATAAGCCAGAGAATGGGAAGATAAAGCTTTCAGTTACATAATCAAAAAGAGAGCTTTGTCTCATCCTCCAGAGTGGACTCAGTCTTTCCCAGTAACTTATTTTTTGAGATTCTGAATTTCTGGAATCTAACCAGTATCTAAGAACACAAATTACTGTTCAAGAAGAGAAAACAAAGCACATTGTTGACATGTCTACAACTGTCCAATAAAAAATAGTTACACTTGTGAAGGAACAGGAAAAAAAATCACTTATACTGAGAGAAAGAAGTTAATAGAAATGGATAAGGGAGATAATCTCAATACTGGGTTTGAAATACAGAGACCTGTCAGCAGTTATAAAGAATTTAATGTTTTGAGAGGAGGGCAAGACCTTCTGTTAGAAGACATGAGGAAAACCCTTAAAAATGATGTAAAGAAAATGTTAGACATTACAATACCTAATGTGAAAAATTTGAACTCCCGTTGGGGGAAAGAGTGGCAAGAAGTAAAAGATTTACCCTCACAGCAAACAGAACTGGAAGAGAAAACAGAAGGGGAAATCTTTAAAATAGATGAGCAAAGTAGAAACTTAACCTTTAAAAGAAAAAAAAGTGCGCTAGATAGCAAACTAGGCAAAGCTAAAGAGTACCATAGTAAAAATGAGAGATTGTCGCTGAACAGATCACAAAATTACAAGGTCAAGGAAAGTATGGAAGAATCCTTATTCATTACAGAGGACAGATGTAGAAATTTCAGTATTTTTTGGATGTTCCAAAAGTATAAGGAAGATGAATTAATGAAAGAATTGGGAAAGAAAAAAAACCTTCAAAAGTTTAAGAATAAAGAGAAGATTCTAAAAGTCTCCAGAGAAGAAAAAGATACTGATAGATGAAGTAGCCATACTTGGGCTGCTGCCAGTTTTTCAACAGCATCACTGGATGTGATGAAATCTTCAAATCCTAGCTAAAAATCTTTAATGAAAGAATTAGTGAGCAATATACTCCCAACAGAATGAAAAAAAAAAAACAAAACAAATCTCAGAATGGGGGGAAGATTAGGGATTTAAAAATATGGGTAAAACTCTAGTAGACTCAAAGCATGAAGCTTTAGAAATTGCAAGTGATGACTTGAACTTCCTATTCCTAAGAAGTAAAAGTTGCTAGGCTAAAGGTGAAGAATTTAGAGACCTGTCAGGAGAAAGAGTCTCCAGAATGGAAAAAAAAAAAGAAACCTACAGATTAGAGGGGAAAAGAGACTGCAGGGGTATATGAGGAGGGAAAAGAAACCTCAGAGATGGAAGAAGAAAAGGGAGAAAAGGTCTCAGGGATAGAGGAGGGAGAAGAGACCTCACATGGTGGAAGAGAAGGGAGAAGAAACTTCAGAGGTGAAAGAAGAGGATAAGTAGATTCAGGAATGGAGGAAGAGGAAGAGAGACGAGACCTCATGGGAGGAAGAAGAGATCTCAGTAGTATGTGAAGAACAGGATTCAGCCTTTCAGGGTCTTAACTGTGGTAGATAGAAAGCTGAGAACTGAGGATATTACTAAGGATGATTTAGAGATTACTTTAATTGATTTGGTTGTGGATTCTGAGTCGGGATGAAGAGAAGTGGGAAAGGTAAAGACTACCATTCAAACTAACAAAAGAGAGACCTTATATGGATTTAAATTGCTTTTAGTTACTTGGTTTGGGACTCTGAGAAGAAAAAGTTGGTGAAGTGTCAGGTGGTAAACAAAACCCAGGAGGAAGAGGAAACATCCCTGCCCTAAAGTCAAGAAATTAGAATACCTTGTCTGATCTCTGTCTCAAAATTACTAGAATTTTACATACAAATCTGAGTGTTCCATCAGAAATCACTCTGTTTTAAAGGAAAATAGAGACAAAAGACTGCAAATAGAAGAGCTAACATCCAAAGAAAAACTTAAGGAAACAAGAAAACTTCAGAAGTGTGATCAGTATAATCAGAGAGATACTAGAGGATGTTGGGAATGTAAAAAATTATCACATCCAGATGCGTTGGTAATTAAAAGTTCAATAGATGATTTGTGTAGCTCAGTGAGTGTACTTGAGGAAAGATGAACAGGTTAGATGATCAAATGCAAGAATTCAAGGATAGGTGCAAATGGTCAAACAGCTAATTAATAAAGGAAGGCAAGGAGAAAGGATAGACCCATTTGATGGGAATTCCAGAGGAAAATAGAAAGAGAATCAAGAAGAGATGTAATCAAGGAAATAACTGAAAAGTTTTCACAGTTGAAGAAGGATTCAGGGCTTGAGATTGTCGGTGTCAACCAAATACCCAGTATGGTTGATGAACATAGACTCACTCTTAGACACATTTTAGTAAAATCTTGGTGTTCAAATGATGTACAGAAAATCATAAAGGCTTCCAGAGAGAGGAATGAAATAACCTGCAGAGGAACAGGAATCAGAATGATGCCAGACTTCTCATTGAGCATTGTAGTTGCTAGCAGTCATACAAGTTCATAAAGGCCAGAGGAAGGCCTTTAATTTAGAATCCTGTATCCAACCAAATTGACATTTGATTTTAGGGTAAGACAAAGATATTTTTTGATATTAAAGAGTTCAGGAAATTTATATTTGTGTATCCTCTTCGAAAGATTTAGTGGAGATTATACTAGGGTGCTTTCCTCCCAGCAAAACACACCCAGACTTTTAATAAGTAAAACTGGAAAATGAAACCACATCTCTACCCGGGGGGGGTAGAGATTTGGGGATAAGTGGAAAAAAATGTTATTACCTGAATGTTGCCCAAGTTATAAGGTGTATTTAAAATTTTTAGTGGTAACCATCCTCACATAGGAAGAAATTTTCTATACTACTAAGGGGGAAGGAAGAATCTTGTCACTGTAACTACAGATGGGAAATGTGATAGAAGTACATAGGGGAAAGATGGCAAGGTAAGTTAGAATAGAAAAAATTCAAAGGCTGAATACCTCGAGAGAAGAAAATTTCATAAAGTATCATTTATTATGATGGGAACCTTTATGTTAAAACTTTTTTAGCTTAGAAGAGAGGTTGTATCCAGATTAGAACTCTTACAAACCAATTTAAAAAAATAATCCTGTGAAAAAATGAGTAAGACCCTTGAACAAAGCATGTCACAGAAGACAACTGAATGGCCAATGAACTTGTCAAAGTGCTCAATCCCCCTGGTAATCAGTGAGAAGCCACCACATGCTTGTTATGGCTAAAATTAAGAAGACTCAAATGCAAAATGTTGGTTAGGATCAAGAATATGAAATGGGGCCAAATGTGGTAGCTACACCTGTAATCTCAGCTACTCTGGAAGCATGATAGGAGGGTCACAGTTTAAGCCAGCCGGGGTCAAAAAAAGTTAGTAAGACCCTGTCTCAAAAATCAAGCCTGGTATGTAGAAGCATGCCTGCAATTCTGTCTGCTTGGGAGGTAGATATAGGAGGATTATGGTCTGAGGAAAAATGAGAGGCCTATCTGAAAATAAACTAAAGCAGAAAAAAAAAAAAAAAAAAAAGCTGCATGTATGCCTAGCCAGCATGAGGCCCTGAATTCAAACTTCAGTACCTCCTTCCACTACACGCAAATAATGTAGATAAGAATTGTTGTCATTCATTGTTAAAGAGTTGAAGTTGGTACAACTGCTTTGAATAACTTGATTCAACAGTATCTATAGTTGTTGAACAAATGAAATTTTAAACCTTGCTACAAAAATACCTAATAAAAATGCTTGTACATATATGCTGAAAAGACATGTACATTCATGGCAACAGTATTTGTGATATTGTGGAAGTAATTCACTATGAGTGGCATAGATTGTAGTATGTAAGGCAATCTTAAGTACTTCAGCTATATATATACACCATTGTAAATGAATCTTACAATGTTGACAAAGCTGTCACACAATCGAACGAATAGTATGGTTCTGTGTATGTGAAATTGAGAACTAGGTATGACTAATCTTTGGTTTTAGAAGTCAGGATAGTTGCTACTTTTGATGAAAGGGGTAGTGACCAGCTGGAATTAAAGTTTATTTTTTACAGGGGTTGGAGGGAAAGCAGTGATAATGTTCTGTTTCTGGAAGTAGGTAACCACATATATAGGTGTATTCATCTTGTGATAATTCTTTGAACTTTATGTATATTGTATGTATTCTTATTATATTCAATAAAAATAAGAATTACTATGCTTTTTTGTATTAAAATTTTAGTGAAATATTTTAGAGTGATAAAAATAAGGACATAGACATTGTATTCACCATTTAGCTTAACATTTGCTATATGGTCAGGGCTGTGAACCCTGCTCAGTCCTTGATAACCAATATCATAAATACAATAAGTAAATGAATATCATTTTCATGCCTATTTAATTTTTATTACATATTTATACATAAGTAAATGTATTAGGAACATATTCACTCCAAATGCCAAAACTGTCATGACAAAGAGACCACGTGGTTTAGTTTTATCTGACATAATGTGTAATGTTCAGCAGCTTGATGATTTTAGCTCCAAATCTCTGATAATGAGTGGCCTTTCTTCACTTTCCTTTCCTATTTTACTCATCAGATTCTGCTTCACTCACTTGTAGGTATCATATCTGTTTCTTATTGTTTATTCTTTTCTTTTTTTCAGTACTGGGGGTTGATTCCAAGTCCTCACACTTGCTAGGCAAGTACTCTTAACACTTAAGCTATGCCTCCAACCCAGTTTTTGAAAGCAGACTATGTTGATTATGTTGAGACTAGATTATTGTTTCTAGCTTTCTGATACTTGAACCATCTTTGGATCCCCAGAATAAATTATGATACTTGATTTTAACTTATTTTTAGATATATGGCTGGGTATAGTAAGCTAGTATTTTGTTTATAATATTTATTACTATATTTTTGTACTGTATTTGGTTTTCAGCTTCAGATTTTCATAACATTATTTTCCTATAGCTTGTGTTAATTTCATGTTATCAGTTAATGCATGTGGGTTTAAATTAAGTTTTGTCAGTTCCTATTGGGTAGCTAATTGATATCACTAAACCTGTTTTGTTTAGGTTAGTGTTACAGACATAGGTGCCCAGTGATGTGGTATCAAGGGCAAGGAAGTCTCCTTGGATATGCAGTTCTCCATGTGTTTTCTATATGCTTCATACCATTGTAAACAAGAAGAATCAGAATTTTAAGAAATTTAATTTTGTCTACAAGATGATGCTTTAAAATATATATATATACTAAATACTCAATTGGAAAAATGTTTGTATGAAACTTCAGAACTCTTAAGCTTTTCAGAAGGCTAGTTTAGAAACTTAATCACGTGACTAAGTTCTTTCCCTAAAACATTAAAAATGTTTCCCTAAAACATTGAAAAAGATAACCTAAACTAGTTCTACATAACTTGTACTTTAACTGCAACATATTTAAAGAGATGCACAGAGAAGGTCACTGGAATACTTTTTATTAATAGTAAATATTTGCCCTGCCTTCATAACAGTTATGTTGAGAGCAAATGAGATGTAAAATGAATACCAAACTGTAAAGTACTTCCCAGAATACTAAGAAAAAGTAAAAATAAGTGAAATAGTGTTGCTAAAAATTTTTATTGTCATGGACTGATTAGAACTCAATTTACCTGCCTAACTGGTGCTCTCCCATTATAAGCCTTAAAAGTTTAAAATATTAAAATAACTCATAAGCTTTATGTAGAGCCTTACAGTATAAAATGATATAACTGGTAATCTATTACTGTAAGTTATAAAACAATTTTTTTCAAATTGAAGAGCTGAGTGATGGCTACAACCTTAAATCATCTTCATCACAATTTACATCTATATTTTCCTTTGATTACAAAATATCAAAATTAAATAATTGCAAATTGGTACTAGGTATCCCAATAATTGAAAAGTTTTAAAAAAGAATATGTACAAGGGCTAGCAGAATGGCTCAGGTGGTAAGAGCTCCTGCCTAGCAAGCATGAGGCCCTGAGTTCAAACCCCAGTGCCACCCAAAAAAATGTAAGTAGAAAAGTTTTAATTAAATAAAAATATCCATCAAGTACTTGCATCCTTAATTGATAAGAATTCAGTTTAGAACTTGTCAACAAATTGTTCTCTAACCATTTAAATCTTCATTATCCTGTAGAAAATATTTTACAATTATCCTTTATACTTATATTTTAATAATGAAATATTCAAACAACCAAATTTCTTTTGTTTTTCATGTTATGTGTAAATTTCAAGTGTCAGTTTTACTCCCTGACACTTGATCTGTGACTGTGAAAATCAAAATATCATAATTCTGCATTGTTTAAGTTTATTATACTTGTCAAAAATACAAGCAAGATAAGCAAGGTGACTGTTATAAACATGTTATACATGAGTTGATATTAGCTACCTGTTTTTTTTATTTGATAATCATGATTTTTCTTTTAAGAATATGTAAAATATTCAAACCAACATCTTTTCTAGGATAATATATAACAAAGTACATTACATAAGATAAAATATAAAGATGGTGATTCAAGTTGAACATATACCATACCTTTTCTCCATAGTTATCTCTACATGCTTACCTCCAGTGATCACTAGTGTAAATTTTTAAACTGATATGTAAAACTGTTTTGTGGATCTTATTAGTACTTTCCTCATTTTACAGAGATACTCATACAAAAAAGATTAAGTAATACACTAAGACTACAACAAGAGCAAGCCAGTTGTATTTATTTTTTGGGGCTGGGAGTTGGAACAGTAGAGTACCTTTTGAATGATCACCAAATTATCCAATAAATGTTTGATATAATGGTAAGCTTTACTATGTGGCTTTCTGTGGCATGTGACATAATTTTAAAATTACCTAAGTAATGTAACTTAATATAATAAACTTCATTTATTTTACAGTATGTTGTAATTCTGTGCACCAAAGTACCTCTGGCAATACCTTGCCATTAAATAAGGAAAGTGTTCAAGAAATGTTCAGTGTTGTCATTTGAGTTACTTGAATGTTAAGATTACTGCTACATTTATATAGAAACTTGATTAGAGTGAAGGAATAAGTATAGGAAAGCAAACAGAAACATATTTGCTACAGAAAAAGCATAGTAGAGCGAGGGATTAAAATTAATCAAAAGTACTTCTCTGTTTTAAAAATAGCCATTTAATTTTATGTGTAATTCATTTAAAAATGTGAATACTCATGTTACAACATTAAGGCAGCATCCAGCTACTATATTATCATTTCTACTATTATAAAATCCTTAATCAAATTACAACTTGACTTCCTAAGTAACCACCCAGCAAACATATAAGTATGAATTAGACTTATATAAAAGCTTTCTATAATAAAACTTATTTTGAGCATCACTAAAGAGAAAGTGTATATTGTATCCACATATCGGATGCTTAATAATATATTGAAGCTTGAAGAACTGCATATAAATGTTAAGTAAAGATCATCAGGCTGGACCTATTCGTACTGATCTGTAATCCCAACTACTTGGGAGGCTCATTGCAAGTTCAAGGCCCCTCTGGACTGTGTAACGAGTGCGAAGCAAATCTGAGCAACTTAATGAAACCCTGCTTAAAAATAAAAATTAAAAAAGGGGACCAGGAACCTCTCGCATAGGTAGGAGAATCGTGGTGTAACTCCGGTCGAGGCATAAAGCAGGAAAAGGAGAATTTACCAGAAAAATAACTGAAGCAAAAATGGCTGGCGTGGCGCAAGTGATAGATTGTTTGCAGGTGGCCCTGGGTTCAACCCAATAAATCATGGGGTGGCAGCAGTAGAGCTCTTGCCTAGCATGCATATGGCCTGAGGTTGAATCCCCCCTACGGAAAAAGAAATTGTCAGCCTAACAATTTAAAAGATTGGTTACTAAGTTATATGTAGAATATGAGGGGGAATGTAAAAGCTAATTTGGGAACGAGTCTCACAGGTGGTGTAACATGTTCTTTCGTGGCTGTGGCTAAAGGAGACAATGGCGTGACCAACTGCAAGTTTGTGCCCTGGAGCGCAGCACCTGCGGCTTTCCACCGCAGGTGGAAAAGACCACTTCTTCCTAGTGGTCTTTTGCGTGGTGTGTCACCTGGTTAATAGCGAAGCACACAGGTTCCCCTTCCATTTTTATTGAGGGACGGTGGGGCCTCCTAGAGTTTTGTCAAGTTTGGCAGCGTATATTTTCTTCAGGGTTTTATGTGTCTTACACTTTTCAAGCATTTCGGTCACTGAGCGCCGCCTTCCTGGGTGCCCCACCTCAGCAAATTAGGGCAGCTCCTTTGCCGCCATACTGGGTCTCCTTCCTCTGCTCCAGTCCGGAGCCGCGCTGTCATCCGGGCAGTCCTAGCACTCCGCTTGGAGCTAATCGTGGCCCCTGACGTCATCACGTGTGGACTGGGTACCAGAACGCGGGCTCCGCGCGTGCGTGCATTGTAGGTAGGGGGACACCTCCCCCCCCCCCCCCCCCAGTGTACTTGCCTTGCTGGTCTGTGTGCAGCGGAGCAGGGCCCTGGGGATGTTTGCTGCTGTCATGGTGCAGTCGGTCGTCTGTATCTGGTGGCCAGCTATTCGTGGCAACAAATGCTGCTAGTCAGGGTTCTCAAAACTTGGAGCCCCAGAATAGCACGAAACCGCTATGTGAAGTGAATACGGTTTTACAGCCTAACAGACGTCTGGTTGAGTAGGCTGTGCAAGAGAGTTGCTTTTTAGGCTAATGCGTTAGCATTTATGAGGTATCATAGCACAACAAACATAAAAAATTTTAAAATAGCTGTTATTTTTGAAATTTTATGGATCTAAGTCGATGCTCATTAAAAATCTGAAATTCTAGAAAAGTCTAATCTTTGAGTCTACAGTTATTTTCTCTTTTAAAAAAATGGACCCAGAACTTATTTTTCTGCTGGTTAGTATAGTTTTTTTTAATGGGAACATTTATGAATTCTTGGTATTAATTGCACTTTTAGTAATTTATTACTTTATTTCGTAAAGTGATTTATTTCTAAAATTTATTTAGTAAACAAGAAGGGGAGAGAAATCTACTGAGGAATTTACATTGAATCAGTGTGTAGTAGTGAAAAAACAACAACTGGGAATTAGAAGACTGGTAGGAATCTTGTTTAATGACTTAATAGTTCTCAAATTTCCAAGCTTGAGGAACCTTTTTAGCATCTATGAAATGATATTGTTAGGACAAAATGGGATGACTTAATGTGAAAATTTTTTAGTTAGTTCTATAAGGAAATCCCAATTTGCCAAATAGTAATAATGCCATTTTTACAAAAATTTTTTACAATGTTAGATGTAGAATGACTTTCTAAATGTGAATCTATTTTTGCTCTAAAATTAGTAGTAGTACCCACCTTTTAAAATTATCTGTAGAATTATCACAGTCCCTAAATTATCCAAAACCTAAATCTCTGGGTATAAGTAAAATGTATGTAATAAGTGAAATGTACACAAGCACTATTGATAATGACTTTAAAAACACTCTATAAGAAAATTTGCCATGCATTTTCCTAAATACTAGAAGAATAATTGTAGTCAGGTAGTGTTCTATAAGCTATAATTGTAAATTATAATTGTAAAAAGTGGACTTTATACTTGATAAGTTGGAAATGGTACTTTTTGTTTTTTTTGGTGGTACTGAGGTTTGAATTCAGGGGCCTCATGCTTGCTAGACAGGCACTCTACCACTTGAGCCACTCTGCCAAGCCGAAGTTGGGAATGGACATTGTAAAACTGCTTATATGTGCATATAAACTATTATTCTTCTACAAGTGTGCAAAAAACATATGTAGTAAAAATTTACTGGGTCATCGTGAGGTGTAAAAATACTTGTCTGGTGTCATTGAGGTCTGGGTTTAGTTTAAATCAACTAATCTTTGTTGAGCCACTCATTTGGGGCTGAGTACAGTGACGGAACAGGAAAGTAAGCATAAGATTGTGCTCACCTTAAATGAGGCAGCTGAGTGCTGGAATCTGAAACCAGGGTAGAATTTGAACCGCTGTTGATCCTGGGGAAAGATAAACAAGAATTTGGAAATAGGCATAGAATAGCAGCTACTTTTGTTTAAAATTACAACTTTAAAAAATTACTTGTTTTTGAGACAGAATCTCTTATGTACAGGCTGACCTCAAATTCCCGAACCTTCTGACAGCCTCCTGAGTGCTAGGATTACAAGTGTGCAGGCATGTGCTTCTATGCCTGGTTTATTTTATTTTTTGAGATAGGATTTACTTATGTTGCCCTGGCTGGGCTTGAACTTCTAGGTTTAAGTGATCCTCCTGCCTCAGCCATCAGAGTTGTTGGCCGTATGGATACTACTGTGCCTGGCAGACATGGTGTTTTTAATGATAAGAAATTCTTTTTGGCTGGAGCAGAAAATGTGTAGTGGACAGTAACTCTGGAAAAAGATGATGGGGTCATTTCCTGGCTGTGTAGTAATTTAGATCTTACTGGATAAGCTGTTCAAGATTTGTGAGTAATAGTATTAGAGCCATGCTTTCACGAAGATAAGTGGTGTTAATTATATTACCAACTTTATCAGTATTTAGATAGGTCAGATTGATTTAAGGGCCTCTCGAAGATTTAAGTTCTTTTTCTTTTTCTGCTTTGAGAATAGTCTCTGAAATCTGTGTCTCAGTTACAGGTTCTGTTCTTTTATTTGAGAAAATTGGATAGGAGACATTAATGCCTTAAAGAAATTAGAGGCTGATCCTTTACCTGTTCTTACTTTGATGAGGAGTTTCCTTTTAGTCCCTTTAAAACAGCAGCTTTCTTTTATATTTTATAGTGTTGCTAAGTTTATTTTAAACTTAATATGTCCTGTAGGTCTTAAAATGTTTCTGTGTGAGAGCTACATAAACATGTAAATTATTCATTTCTTGCCATCTGGATTTATGGTAAAAATTGGGAAGAAAGTTGTAGCTCGCTAAGGTTTCCTTCTATCTCCATGTCTATAATTCAGATTTCTTTTGCACTTGTAATGGTATATTTAACTACCTCATGAAAGTAGTCTTTAAAATTTGTTTTTAAGTTTTAGCTAATGCCTCAAATTTCTTTTAGAAAGAGGTGAGGGTTGTTAGTAAGTTGTTTCTGTATTTATATATAACTACCAATAGTGTTTATTTATCAGAGTTCTTTGGGAATTTGAGAATGGATTTTTCTGTTCCTAAATTGATTACTTTATGCATGTTTTGGCAGTTGCATTTAACGTTAAAAAAATTTGTAGTGAGTTTTTTTTTTTTTTTTTGAAAATGGTAGCTTGAACCATGATTCAATTGAGTTAATACTGTTTCTTTTGTCTTTGTGTAGTTGGACCAGATAATGGGAGAGAAGCAATTGAAAGTGGTGCTGCATTTCTCTTTATGACATTTCACTTGAAGGACTCTGTTGGTCACATGGAGACAAAGGCTATCAAGCACATGTTTGGTCCCTTTCCGTCATCGTCTGCCACTGCAGCTTGTGATGCCATTAATAGAATTGTTTCTCATTTTAGCCAAGATGAAATTACTGCTTTTGTTCAATTGTCAGAAAAGGAATGTAGTGATAGAGTATTTTTTGGTAAAAATTTAGTATTTTCATTTGACATGCACGATCTGGACCACTTTGATGAACTGCCAGTAAATGGTGAAGCCCAGAAAACTATCAGCCTAGATTACAAGAAGTTTGTGAATGAACATTTTCAGGAGCATAGCACACCAGAGCTTAAGCCTGTGGAAAAATCAAATGGTTCCTTTTTGTGGTGTGAAGTTGAGAAGTACTTAAATGCAACTTTGAAGGAAATGACCGAAGCACCAAGAATAGAAGATCTTTGCTGTACCTTGTATGATATGCTTGCTTCTGTTAAAAGTGGTGATGAACTTCAGGATGAGGTATAGTTGAAGTTATTTAAGTTTTATGTAAATGTGAACTGTATTAATGAAACAGCCTTTTGAAAAAACAATTGTTAATGTTCTGGAAATTGAACCCGGGGTATTAAGCATGAAGTGCACACCGTTACCACTGAGCTACATCCATAGCTCAAAATAGCCTTTTTAAACATAGGTAGTTAGCAAAGAAAGCACTTCTTTAATATTCAATAGTACTCAATTTTATAGACCAGTGGTTTTACATAGCAGGCATGTATGTAAATATAGGAGAACTTGACGAGAATGAGTAGTGTAAAAGTCACAGGGCAATACTGGCAGGTCTGCATGTTTCAGTTATGGGGACAGTCCTATTTAAATCTGTTGTTCCTTTCTGACAAGAAGGTCTTTTACTCTGAAAAAGTATAGGCAGTGTTAACACTGTACAGCACTTTATATTTCTGAATTATGTGATAAAAATATAAACTTCAAAATATCAGAAATTTTATGTATAAAGTGACTTACTGATCCAGAAAATTTTTTGACTTATTTCTGTTTGAAACAATAACTGTTGAGAAATAAGTTTATCTAGAAATAATTGATTACATTTTAGATCCCTTATTCAATAAAAAATTGTTATCCTTCTAAATTTTTTCCTGTTACATGAAGGAAGCCATTATTTTAATTCTTTTCTGTGTCACAATTTGGTTATGTTATTCGGTGTGATGAATTATTTTTAATGTCACATGAAAAGTTTATGTTGGGGGTTTTAGCCTTGCCCTCAATACTGACACTGTATGTTTTTCCCAAATTTAAAATAATGTCAACCTAATTTTAATACTGGAAGCATACTTTCCACAGCATGCTCCTGTGGAAAGAGCAGAAGCTTTGAAATCAGGTATTAGTTCCCTTTCCATTTATTGCTTGTGAGGCATTAGTGAATTAGATCTCTCAGAAACTCAGTTTTCTTGTTGCGCTATCTCAAGAGGATTCTAATATGAAGATAAAGAATTGATGGGAATATTTAATGTGATATCATATATAAATGTAAGTAGCATATGGTAAATACTCATTTGATAGATGTGATTTTTTTGTTGTTGGTATTATTATTGGAATTAAGAGTTCTTACATCATATGAAGTATCAGTCAAGAATTACAGAAAGAATACTATCTTAAATCAGTTTAAGAAACTATCTTCCTACATTTTTGGATCAGTAAACTCAGAGTTTACTGGTTATGCTGATTAACATTACTTTGGAAATAAAGTGTCATATTGTTAATTCTATGATCAATCTCACATACATTGAATGTTTTATATTTTGTTTAATTTGTATTAGGTCTGTTCTGCATTATTAAATGAATTTTCTTTAACATCGTAAAAATAGTATTTTGAAAATTGTGATTCATAGAAGAGTTTTACTGGCATTTAGTTTTTATAATTGAATTTGTATCAGTTAGCCTATTATGACTATAGTATGCTGAAACTTACAAGCACTGAACTAGTGGAAGTTTTATACTCTGAATAAACCATAAAACTATTGTTTTTACTTCTGAATATCTAGAGTGACCATTTGTATTTCTTAGTTTTCTATCACAATTTTAAGTATGTAACTGAATCTCCTCATTGAGGGAGAATATTTTTCAGTTTTCCACACTTTTCTATAATGTATTGCATTGCAAAGTCAAATTGAACTTGTGCATCCTGTGTTTATTCTGTGCTTACTGTGTTATATGATACAGTGCTAGTTAGGGACATAAAAGAATACTATTCTAACCTTGCTTTTGGGGATTAATTGTTAAGCGGGAGAAGACATGTCAACAAGTAACTGTACCTGAATACCAAAGAAGTACTTTATCTAAATGGAGGCGTAAAAGAATGAGTCATAGATTCTGTAGAGGAATTAGTATGGTAGGAAAAATATTTGTAGAAGAGGTTAAGCTTGAGATAGGTCTTAAGATACAAGTAGATGTAACTTTTTCAAGGGACCAGTAAAGTAGGGAGCATATTTCAGACTTGAGAAAGAGCACAGTGCTGTTTAGACATCTGCAGGATACAAGGGGGTTGGGAAGAGAGACAAACATGTGCAAAGAGTCAAGAGCCAAATAAGGCAAGGCCTTCTATACCTTGTTAAAGTATATTATAAACTACTCTGAAGTCTGTAAGGTCTGGCTCAATGATATTTTAACCAGAGTTGAACAGATAGTTTAAGATGTAAGTGACTGTTTCACTTTTAGTCTGTGGCTGGAGTAGTAGAATTTTAAGTGGTTCATTCCTTCAGTATTTGGCCTACCATCTTTGTATCAAAATGAATAATCATTAACTGTTCTACAGTATAATATATATTTATGCTTATACTTTTGGTCCATTTCTTCAGTTCTATTATAGTTTTGTGTATAATTTTGAAGTGATGCTTCAATAGGAAAAATATTTTTTCAATACAGTTGGTCTTTACCAGTGTTGTTTTGAGTGTGCAGTATCTTATGTGTTATTTACTTTTTAGCATATATTAATTATACAAAGTAATTGATTTCATTATGACATTTCCTCTTATGTATATAATGTACTTTGATCATATTCACACCCTCTGTTACCTTTTCTTATCCCTCCTACCCTTTTTCCCCTTTCCCATCTTTAATAGTCCCCCCTTTCTATTCATTTCCCCCCTAAATTCCACATATGAGAGAAAACGTGTGATACGTACCTTTGCAAAACTGGCTTATTTTATTTAACATGATCTCCCTTTCTATCCATTTTGCTGCAAACAACCTTAATTTTGTTCTTCTTTATGACTGAATAAAACTCCATTGTGTATATATACCAGATTATTTTTTCAATCCATTCATCTATAGATAGTCACCTAAGCTGATTCCATGATTTGGCTATTGTAAATGGTGTAGCGGTGAGCATATGGGTGTGTAGGTATGTATATGGTAAGCTGACTTTAATTCTTTTGGGTGTGTACCCAGAAGTGGTATTGTAATTAGATCATATGGAAGCTCTAATTTTAATTTTTTGAGGGACCTACCTGCTGATTTCCATAGTAACTGCACTAATTTATATTTCCACCACCATTGCATAAGGATCCCTTCCCATCCTCACCAACATTTCTGGTTCTTAATTTTCTTGAATATAGGCATTTTGATGGGTGAGGTAGAATATCAATGTAGTTTTGATTTGCATTTCCCTGATAGCCGAAGATGTCAATCTTTTTTTTTTTTTTTGGGCCATTTTGTACTTCTTTATTAAAAAAAAAATGTTCGGTTCATTTGCGCATTTATTGATTGGACTATTTACTCTGTTGTTTAGTTTTTTTTGAGTTCTTTATATATTCTGGATATTAATTTCTCCTTGTATAAATAGGTGGTAAAAATTTTGTTCCATTCCATAGACTGTACTTTGTTCATGGTTTCTGTCCCTGTGCAGAAGCTTTCTATTTTAACACAGTCATATTTATTAATTCTTACTACTGTTTCTGATCTTTGGGTGTCCTGTTTTTTTTGTTGCTAAGAATTGATGCAAGGTCTTTAAACTATTTACTGTTAAATCACACACTTAATCCTGGAAGGGGTAACTAAGAGGGTAATCATATGATAGCGTAGTTAATTTTCATTTCTTTTTAAGCTTGACTATCAAATAAGGATATCTAAATAAGAATATTTAGCTAATCATGATGTGTGCTTTTGCTCTAGAAAATTAACAGAACCATGGGAACATATTTTTACACATAACTTAAAAGAAGTATGCGAAATCTAGTTCTATGCTAAAAGCATTTTGTTTTTTTTCCTATCTGCTTTTATTTTATTGTTTTTAGATTTACTTACATGTGTATACATTGTTTGTGCCACCTTCACCAACCTCCCGCTTCCAGGCAGATCCTGTTCTGCCCTCTTCTCTGTTTTTGTTGAAGAGAAAACATAAGAGATAATAAGAAAATCACAGTGTTTTTGCTATTTTGGGATAAAGACATCTATACAGAGAGATTCCTAGCATTTCTTCCATAAACTGTGTATTGCAACCCACATTGGTTCATTTCTCCCAGACCTCTTTGATACTTTTTGGTCCCTTTACCATAGTGGACTCTGCTATTTTAAGATTACTTTATTTGCTCCTCAGCAGGGAGCACATCAGCCACATTCAAGTTTTAGGTTTCCTATCCTTTCCCTATTTCTCCCGTGTGTGTTTTCCCCTTAGTGTGTGACCCATGTCCAATAATACTACTGCGTTTGCTAGGGAGATCATGTGATTTTTGGCCTTCTGAGCCTTTCTAACTTCGCTTAAGATGATGTTCTCCAGTTCCATCCATTTACTTGTGAATGGTAAAATTTCATTTCTTCTTTGTGACTGAGTAAAATTCCATTGTGTATAAATGCCACATTTTCTTGATCTGTTTGTCAGTTGTGGGGCATCTTGGCTGTTTCCATAGCTTGGCTATTGTAAATAGTGCTGCAATAAACGTGGGTGGTGCACGTGCTTTTATTATAACTTGAGTCGCATTCCTTGGAGTATATCCCTAGGAAGATATTGCTGGATCATATACAATACCTTTGTTTAGTTTTTTAAGGAGCCTCCATAATGTTTTCCATAGTGGTTATACTAGCTTATATTCCCACCAGCAGTGTATGAGTATCCCATTTTTCCCCCGCATCCTCGCCAGCATTTGTTGTTGGTGGTGTTCTTGATGATAGCCATTCTAACAGGGGTGAGGTGCATTCTTAGTGTGGTTTTGATTTGCATTTCCTTTATGGCCAGGGGTGGTGACCATTTTTTCATGTGTTTTTTGGCCATTTGGATTTCTTCCTTAGAAAAAGTTGTTTAGTTCAGTTGCCCAATTCTTTATTGGTTCGTTGATTTGGGAGGAGTTTAGTTTTTTGAGCTCTCTGTATGTTCTGGTTATCAGTCCTTTGTCTGATGTATATCTGGCAAATATTTTCTCCCAATCTGTGGGTGTTCTCTTCAACTTAGAGACCATTTCTTTGTTGTACAGAAGCTTTTTAATTTGATATAGTCACATTTGTCTATCCTAGTTGCTGGCCTGATGGAGTTCTACTGAGGAAGAAGTCCTTCCCTATTCCTGTTGTTTCCAGGGTATTCCCTGCTCTTTCATGTACTTACTACAAGGTTTTGGGTCTGATATTAAGGTCCTTAATCCACATACTAGTACAGGATGATAGGCATGGATCTAGTTTCAGTTTTCTGCAGCAAATAGCCACTTTTCCCAGCACCATTTGTTGAAGAGGCTGTCTTTTCTCCATCACACGTTTTTGGCATCCTTGTAAAAATATAAGGTGGGCATAGCTGTGTGGATTCATAGCTGGGAGCGCTATTCTGTTCCATTGGCCTTTATATCTGTTTTTGTGCCAGTACCATGCTGTTTTTATTGCCATGGCTCTGTAGTATAGTTTGAAATTGAGTATTGTGATATTTCCAACATTGCTCTTTTTGCTCAGTATTGCCTTGGTGTCGTGGTCTTTTGTGTTTCCAAATGAACTTTAGGGTAGATTTTTCCTTCAGTCTCTGTGATGAATGTCATTGGAATTTTGATGGGTATTGCATTGAACGTGTAGATGCTTTTGGTAGTATAACCATTTTTAGGATGTTGATTCTACCAGTCCATGAACATGGGAGATCTTCCCATCTTCTGTAGTCTTCCTCGATCTCTTTCTTCAGTGGTTTATAGTTCTATTTGAAGAGGTCATTTTAATCCTTTGTTAAGTTTACTCCTAGATATTTAATTTTTTGAGGCTATTGTAAATGGAATTGTTTTCCTATTTTCTTTCTCAATTTGTTCATTGTTGGTATATAGAAAGGCTGCTGATATTTGTAAACTGATTTTGTATCCTGCTACATTGCTGAAGCTGTTTATGGTGTTGAGAAGTTTTTGGGTGGAGTTTTTGGGTCTTTGAGGTATAGGATCATGTCATGTACAAATAAGGATATTTTAACTGTTTCTTTACCCATTTGTATTCCTTTCCTTTTATTTCTTCTTCCTTGCTCTGGCTAGGAATTCCAGGACTGTGTTGAGTAGGAGTGGGACAGTGAACCCCCTTGTCTTGTTCCTGAGTTTAGGGGAAATGGTGTCGGATTTTCCCCATTAAGTATGATGTTGGCTACAGCTTTGTCATATATAGTCTTTATAATGCTGAGATACATTCCTTCTATTCCTAGTTTTCTTAGAGCTTTTAGCATGAAGTGGTGCTGAATCTTATCAAAGGATTTTTCTGCTTCTATTGAGATGATCATGTGGTTGTTGTCTTTGCTTCTGTTAATGTGCTATATTACATTTATTGATTTGCTTATGTTGGACCATTTGTGCTTCCCTGGGATGAAACCAACTTGGTCATGGTGAATTATCTTCCTGATATGTTGTTGGGTTTGGTTTGCCATTACTTTTTTGACCATTTTGCATCAATGTTCATTAAGGAGATTGGCCTCTAGTTCTCCTTTTTGGATGTGTCCTTGTCAGTTTTGGGTAAGTGTAATACTGGCTTCATAGAATGAGTTTGGTTAGTGTTCCTTCCCTTTCTATTTCATGGAAAAGTTTAAGGAGTGTTGGCATTAGTTCTTCTTTGAAGGTCTGGTGGAATTCAGCTGAGAATCCATTAGGTCCTGGACTTTTCTTTTTTTTGTAGACTCTATTGCTGCTTTAATTTCATTACATGTTATAGATCTGCTTAGGTAGTTAATATCTTCTTGATTCAGTTTTTGATGGTCATAAGTATCTAAAAATTTGTCCATTTCTTCAAGGTTTTCCAGTTTATCGGAATATAGGTTCTCAGAGTAGTCTCTGATGATTCCCTGGATTTCTGTGGTGTTTGTTGTTATCTCCTTTTTTTGGTTTCTGATTTTGCTGATTTGTGTATTTTCCCTCCTCATTTTTGTCAGATTTGCCAGGGGCTCATCAATCTTGTTTATTTTTTCAAAGAACCAGTTTTTAGTTTTGTTAATTTTTTATATGGGTTTTTTGGTCTCTGTTTCATCAATTTCGTCCTTAATTTTTTTTATTATTTCTTTCCTTCTGCTTGTTTTGAGTTTTGGTTGCTCTTTTCTAGGAGTTTGAGATGTAGCATTAAGTCATTTATTTGAGATCTTTCTGTCCTTTTAATATATGCACTCATGGCTATAACTTTCCTCTTAGGACTGCCTTTGCTGTGTCCCATAGGTTCTGGTACGTTGTGTTTTGATTTTCATGAGCTTCCAGAACCTTTTTATTACCTTTCTTATTTCTGCTATGACCCACTGGTCATTGAGCACTATATTATTCAAGCTCCAACTATTTCCATGTTTTCTGCTATTGTTTTTGTTGTTGAGTTCTAGTTTTAATGCATTGTGATTAGATAGAATGCAGGGAGTTATTTCTGTTTTCTTATATTTTCTGAGGTTTGCTTTGTGTCCTAAGATATTATCTGTTTTGGAGAAAATTCCATGGGCTGCTGAGAAGAATGTATATTGTGTTGTTGTTGGATGAAATATTCTGTAGACATCAATTAGGTCTGTTTGACTTACGGTGTCATTTAGTTCTAGGATTTCTTTGTTGATTTTTTGTTTGGATTACCTATGTATTGGTGATAGAGTGGTATTAAAGTATTTCACTGCCACTGTGTTGAAGTCTAATGTGCTTTTAAGTCCTTTAGTGTATGTTTGATGGAATTGGGTGTGCTGACATTGGGTGCATATACATTGATAATTGTTATTTCCTTTTGATGTATTGCATCTTTTATTAGTATGAAGTGTCCTTCTTTATCTCATTTGAACAATGTAAGCTTGAAGTCTACCTTGTCTGATATAAATATTGCTATTCCTGCCTATTTTGGAGGGCCATTTGCTTGATAAATATTCTTCTAGCTTTCTACCTAAGCCAGTGTTTATTTCTGTCAATAAGATGGGTCTGTTGTAAACAACAGATTGTTGGATCTTCCTTTTTAATCCAGTTTACCAAAATGGCGTCTTTTGATGGGGGAGGTGAGTCTGTTAATATTCAGTGTTAATATTGATAGGTATGTGGTGATTCCTGTCATTTAGTTGTTTTTGTCATTTAAGGATTTGATTGTGTGTAGTGAAATCAGTGCTACTCTCTGATTGCTTGTCTTTTCTTCTGCTGTGGTTTGATGTTTCCCCTCCTCTCATGGTTTTGTTTGCTTTCATCTTCTGTGTGTAGAATTCCTTATAGAATCTTTTGTAGTGTTGTCTTGGTGGTCATATACTGTTTTAGGTTCTGTTTATTGTGAAAGTCTTTTACTGCTCTGTCAATTTTGAATGATGTTTTCTCTGGGCAGAGTATCCTAGGGTTGAAGTTATTTCAATTCAGTGCCTGAAACATCTCACTCCATGTTCTTCTTGCTTTTAAGGTTTCCATTGAGAAATCTGTTGTTATTTTGATGGGTTTACCTTTATATGTTATTCATTTTTTCTCTCATACAGCCCTCAGTATTCTTTCTCTGTTTTCTGTGCTTGTTGTTTTGATGATGATATGCTGTGGGGAGGTTCTATTTTGGTCAGGTCTGTTTGGTGTCCTGGAGGCTTTCTGTACCTGAATGGGCAAGACTTTCTTGAGATTTGGGAAATTTTCTGTTACTGTTTTATTGTATGTGTTATGTATCTCTTTGGTTTGCACCTCTTCTCCCTTTTCATTGACCATGATTCTCATGTTTTGTCTTTTGATGGAGTTTCTGTGTTCTTACATATTCCTTTTATAGCTCTTGAGTTGTTTGACTAAGATTTCTTTTTTTTTTTTCTTTAATTTCTATTTTATATTCAAACTCTGTGATTCTGTATGCCAGTTATTGTAGTCTGCTAGAGTGGCCTTCCACTGTATTTTTGTTTGACTATAGGGACTTTTAATTTCCAGGATTTCTGTTTGATTGTTTCTTCTGGGTTTTCCAAATCTGTGATCAACTCTTCTTTTATATTTTGTGTGGTCCTCTTTAATTCTTTAATTAAATTTAATTTAATTCTTTTATAGTGTTTTGTTTTACTTTGGTATTTGTTGAGGTCCTCTCTAAGTTCCCTTATTTGTTTCTGTGTCATCTCTTGTTCTTTGTTTTTGGTGTCTTGAAATTTCTTGAGTGCATCTTGTACATTCTGATTAACCATGTCTACTATTTTCTCCACAAATTTCTCAGCAGTTTCTTCCCAGATTTCTTCTTTGAGGGTTTTTTGGTGAGCATCGTTGAGTTCCTTAATTATATTTATCATTGTTTTGTTGAGGTTAGGGTCTGGGTATCCATTTTCTTCCTTTCCCACTGTATTTTGTTTTGAATTATTTCTTTGAGAAGAGATGGAGGTTTCCATCTCTTCTTTCTTCCCATTGCTCCACTTGGTGCTGTGCCACTATATTTTTGATAGGCTAGTTGTGGATTTGATTGCCCGATTTCTTTTCCTGATTTAATTTTTGGGTTGTGGCTGACTTGGCTATTAGCTGGATTGAAGTGCTCTAACTGACCCTGGTCTTGAGTTGTAATTTAACATTAACAAGTTCACAGTAACAATGCCAGAGCAGTTGTTAACGTATAGTATAAAAAAAACCCTTGATGATAGTGTTTCTTAATACATGATTTCATAGCTTGGTATATAGTTTACTGATCTGATGAGTAATTGGTGACTGCAGTTTTTAAGGGCTGTCCATTTAATGTTTGTTTTCCCTAAAGACCTTTATGTTACTGTGGAACTAGTGTTAGAAATGTGATTTTTCCTTTCCCCCATGTGTGATTAAAAATGCAGAACTTAGTATACTAAAGCAAACAATGTCTAAGAATTTCATTTATCACCATGGTAACAAATTTGATTTTTTTTCACTTAAATTCTCTTTTTGTAATTTTGGGGTACCTCTGTTTTGTTGATAATCTGAAGGAAGTGTTTTGTGGGCTTCCTGTGTTACTGCTCACTGGTAGTAAGTATTACATAGATGTGCGAATTGAGTTTAGAGATGTTGGGAAATTTGCTCGAGGCTACAAACTAAGTATTAAACCCCGAATTGAAGTTCAGACATTCTTACTCCAGTGTGCACTTCCTTTGCTAAGAAGTACATCTGTATATTTTCCTATATTTGATGCTTTGAAGAATCAAGCATTTTAATCACATGGGATAATCTTTGCTATTATTCTTATCTTAATTTCTTTAGAAACCTGCCTTTTTGTTTTGTTTTAGAATTCCAAATAAGAAGTTGGGTGAAATAAAAGAGAGAATAAAGATTTAGACCATGTTTAAGATGAATTTTAACTATTCTGTATGGAATTTACTACATTGAAAATAGTTGACCCTTGACCAACAACCTTGTTGTTGAGATTTGCGATAATTTGAGAAAACTTGCAGATTAAAAGTGTGGCTAGAAATATCAAAAACTTGAAAAAAAGTTAGGTATGCCATGAGCACATTAAATATATGCAGATAAGTATTTATGTTGTCTTTTATTAGAATAAATATACACAAATCTGTTATAAAAAGTTATAATTTATCAAAATTTATACACTTACAGACCATATGTGGTACCACTTTTAGTTGAAACAAAAGTAATCATGCAAAGCTGCACTATTAATCACAACTGGATAAAACTGTCATGCACACTGTATCACTGTGATAACTTGATAGCCCTTCCTGTTGTTCTTGTGGTAAGCTCATGTTATATGAGTATCCGCTTAAAACATTAATTGTCTTCTCATGGTAGTTTACCTCTGGTAAATTCTGTATGGCAGTAAAATCTGATCTCTTGCAGTTCTTGTGTATTTTTCACTATATGCAATACACACAACATACAAAATAAGTGTTAATTGACCATGTATTTTGTCAACAGCAGGCAATTAGTAGTTAATTATCTGGTAATCAAAAGTTACAGGTGGAGGTCAATTGGGAGAGAGACTGGACAGTGGATCCCAGAAGACACTCAGCAACCCGTTTCCTGCTGTCCTTCTTACTCTCACAGCCCTGAAGGAGCCACAGCTGTGGCAGTTGGCCCAAGTTGCTATCACTCCAATCAGGAGTAGAGAGGACAAGACCCAGCAGCTCACCACCACCCCCATCACCACTCTGCCCCCAGTGCTGCACACATTAAGCCTGAATGAAGCCTGACACCGTAAATAGAGGTATAGGGAGCAATTGCTCAGAGAAGGTTTAAGGAACAAATGCTTCATTGTAAGAAATGAATACAGATTCATCAGCAAGAATAGCACCAAAGTAATATGTGTTTGTTCACCAGACTGCCATCAAGAAGAATAATTTTAGGAAGTATACATTTTCAGTGCAGAGGTGGAGAGACTGTGGCCTTTGATGTTGTTGAAGGAGAAAAGGGTACAGAGGCTGCAGAGGTTCTAGCCTGGTAGAGTTCCAATTTAAGGCAGTAAATAAGCAGCATTATAGATGCTGCCTCTTAATCATTATAGACGCATCCACATTGTAGGGATCCTCTATGCAATTACCAGAATAATGAGTATGGGGCAAAAAATGCAGGGATCCCAGAGGGATCATAAAGTGTTCCTAATGGCTGGACTTAACAACACTGGTCCTTCAGAAAAAAGGCTCCCTTCCTCCTTACTACATGTGGGGACCCCATGGATGTGGACCACAGAATTCTAACCTATCTGTGTAGGGACAGTTGAGGGATGGCACTGACAACTAGGCTGGAAGACAACATGGTAGACCAGTGAGACAAGTGAAAGTTAGAGACAAAAGTGGTAGATCCACCAAATGAGAATTCATTTGTTACTGAGGCTGAGGAGGGCAAGGGTGAGTGAGTATTGTTTTACCATCGCTATCATTATCCAGTCATCTAATAAGAAGAAATCCATGCAATTTCCAAAAGCACAAAGGATTGGATCTAGAGACCTTGGGTGCTTGAATTTTGCTGGTTGACCAGATGCTTAGAATTATCTACATTACCTATGCATCAGAGAGGGTTTTATTATTATTATTTTTTATCTACAATCATCTCTTTGGTAATGATAAACGTGTTTTTCAAAAAGGTTATATTTTTTCTCAATACATCTTTAAAGGTCTTTAAATTGTTTACATCTGGCCAAGTTGAGATTTTTAATTAACAACAAGAATTTATAACTTGATTTTCTTAAAAGTCAGCAAACCGCAAGCACTTATTAATAAAGATCTTAGTATTTTTAAAAGTTAGTGGAGGATTTTTCACTTTGGGCAGTGCATACTCCTAAATTCTGTTTGTCCAAGGGTCTCCTGGGTGTTCTCCTGGGTGTTAAAATAATAAAACAACCATTTCTTAACTTTTTCCTGTCTTGTTTTCTCTTTCCCCACTTTGAGCTCCAAACGTACTCTCTTCTATCTCTCTCTAAAAGTTGTTCTTTTGACCATTGACTCTTAGCAATTTCTCTCTTAAGGGTATAGTCATTGTTAATTTGATTGACTAGAAAATCTTTAAGGTTCTTAAGCTATTAAAATTAAATACTTTTAAAGCTATTCATTGAATTAGTTCATTTTAACCCCCAGAAGCTAAGAAGACTTATGTAGGAGTCATATCCTCTGTATAAAGAAAAAAAACAAAAAAACAAAAACAGGTGTAGTTGTTTACTAAGGTCACCAAGAAAGACAATGTTAGAAATTCTGAAACTTTTTTGATAATAGGAACATGAACTGAAAAAGTTCTTTGAAGGATATGTTTTTTTTTTCTCTGACTACATGTTATTATAGTGGGCAAATTACTAAGCCCTTGTGAACCTCTGTTCCCTAATGTAAAATACTTGCCTCACAGTGTTGGTATAGGAATGTGTGAGATAGTGTGTATGGAACTCCTAGCATGTTTCACAAACTGTAGGCTCGTGGATATCAGCACCATGTATTTGCATATTCCATGATTTGACTATATTCTTTATAGATCAGAAAATAATTTTTTTCTATGCCTTACATATGGATGTTTCAACTAACTACTGAAGTAAGGATTGAAGGCTAGGTCCTGAGTATGTCAAGGAGATCTGAAAGGCCAGAATATTATAGATATATTGGAGTATACCTATTTCTCAGTATTATTTCAACTTTAAGGCTATTTGCAGAGCTAATAATACCAATGTAAATATTTATAGAGTTATTGCGTAATCAGTTCTGGAAAAAAAGGGAGTTTTAAGTTTTGTTGATAAGAACAAGTTTGATTTTGTGCAGTTGGGGCTCTTTTTTTATGGGATTTGTAATTTGACATTTGCTGTCAGCATTCTCTTCCCTGTGTAGAAATGGTTTTACTTGACTTGTGCATGTTTATTTCTGAACCTTACCCTGTTCCATTCCCAAGAAGTGGGAGCTATTTGGTTATATTGTCTTCTGAGGGAAGATGGTATTTTTTTTTTCTGTAGTTACTTGTATCACAAATAATTCTTCCATCCTTGAAATTTTATGTAAGATAATTAGCATGGTTTAATGTAGTGGTCTCAGTTTTTGTTCTGAAAACTTCCTTACACTCTTGAAAATTGCTAGGGCTTTCCTTTTTTATTTAGACCTATTGCTAATTATTGTGTTAAAAATTAAAACATTTTTATGCTTGATTTATCTTTTAATACATTTTATATAGTTGGCTTTTAATTTAATATCCAATATGTGAATCTTGCTTTAAAATTTCTTTTTATATTTTTTTTGTTTTGCTGGGTAGGTGCACATAGTGACATTTTCAAAGGTTACTGCAATATATCATATTTTAATTCATCCCTTTCACCATTCTCCTTTATCCCCTCTCCCTGCATTTGAGAAATAGTTTCAACAGGTATTTTTTTTCCTGGATCAAATATTTATTTATTTACTTATTTTCCTTTTATTTGTTTACTTTTTATTCATTTATTCACATGTGCATACATTGTTTGGGTCATTTCCCCTCCTGCCCTGCCCCCACCCTCTCCCTGCCTCCCCCCTCCCTTCCAGGCAGAACCTGTTCTGCACTTTTCTCCAGTTCTGTTGAAGAGTGAAATAAGCAATAATAAGAAAGACATAGCATTTTTTCTAATTGAGATAAGAACAGCTATACAGAGAGGTTCCAAAGATTGCTTTCATGTATCAATATGTTACAACCCAAGTTGATTCATCTCTAACTGATCTTTATACTGGTTCCTGATCCACTTCTCATGTTGACCGCTGTCACTTTAAGGTTTCTGTATTAGTTCCTCTGGAATGGGGATATCAAAAACTTTCATGTTTTGGGTTTTTTGTTTAACCCTGTACAACCAGTATATGTTCTCCGCTTCTCATGTAACCTAGATCCTATAGCATTGCTGTATTTGCCCTAGATCTAAAGACCGGATATGAGGGAGAACATACCATTTTTGGTCTTCGGAGTCTGGCTAACCTCGCTCAGACTGATGTTCTCCAGTTCCATCCATTTACTTGCAAATGATAAGATTTCATTTTTCTTCATGGCTGAGTAAAATTCCATTGTGTATAAATACCACATTTTCTTGATCCATTTGTCAGTAGTGGGGCATCTTGGTTCTCTCCATAACTTGGCTATTGTGAATAGCGCTGCAATAAACATGAGTATGCAGGTGCCTTTGGAGTAAGCTGTGTCGCATTCCTTGGGGTATATCCCCAGGAGTGGGATGGCTGGATCATATGGCAGATCTATGTTTAGATTTTTAAGAAGCCTCCAAATATTTTTCCAGACTGTGACACTACCTTGCATTCCCACCAGCAGTGTACGAGGGTTCCTTTTTCTCCACATCCTCGCCAACACCTGTTGTTGGTTGTGTTTTTGATGATGGCTATTCTAACAGGGGTGAAGTGGAATCTTAATGTGGTTTTGATTTGCATTTCCTTTATGGCTAGAGATGGTGAGCATTTTTTCATGTGTGTTGGCCATTTGAATTTCTTCTTTTGAGAAAGTTCTATTTAGTTCAGTTGCCCATTTCTTAATTGGTTCATTGATTTTTGGAGAGTTTAGTTTCTTAAGTTCCCTGTACATTCTGGTTATCAGTCCTTTGTCTGATGTATAGCTAGGAAATATTTTCTCCGACTCTGTAGGTGATCTCTTTAAGTTTAGAGATCGTTTCTTTTGTTGTGCAGAAACTTTTTAATTTTATGAAGTCCCATTTGTCCATTCTTTCTCTTAGTTGGTAGACTGCTGGGGTTCTGTTTAGGAAGTCCTTGCCTATACCTATTAGTTTCAGAGTGTTTCCTGATCCTTCCTGTACTAATTTCAGAGTTTCAGGTCTGATATTAAGGTCCTTGATCCATTTTGACTTGTTACTAGTACAGGGTGATAGACATGGATCTAATTTTAGTTTCTTGCAGATGGATAACCGCTTTTCCAAGTAACATTTGTTGAAGAGGCTGTCTTTTCTCCGTCATATATTTTGGCCCCTTTGTCAAAAAATAAAGTTGGTATAGTTGTGTGGATTCATATCTGGGTCCTCTATTCTGTTCCACTGGTCTTCATTTCTGTTTTTGTGCCAGTACCATGCTATTTTTATTGCTATTGCTTTATAATATAGTTTGAAGTTGGTTATTGTGATACCGCCAGCATTGTTCTTTTTGCTGAGTATTGCCTTGGCTATTTGTGGTCTCTTGTGTTTCCAAATGAACTTTAGGGTAGATTTTTTCAACCTCTGTAATGAAAGTCATTGGGATTTTGATGGGAATTGCATTAAACATGTAGATTGCTTTTGGTAGTAGAGCCATTTTTACTATGTTGATTCTTCCAATCCATGAGCATGGGAGATCTTTCCATCTTCTGTAGTCTTCCTCAGTCTCTTTCTTCAGGGGTTTATAGTTCTCCTTGTACAGTTCATTCACATCTTTTGTTAGATTTACTCATAGGTATTTGATTTTTTTTCAGGCTATTGTGAATGGAATTGTTTCCAAATATTCCTTCTCAGTTTGTTCATTGTTATTGTACAGAAAAGCTAATGATTTTTGTAAGTTGATTTTGTATCCTGCAACCTTGCTATACCTGTTTATGGTGTCTAAGAGTTTTTAGATAGAGTTTTTGGGTCTTTAAGGTATAGGATCATATCATCTGCAAATAGGGATATTTTGACAGCTTCTTTACCTATTTGTATTCCTTTTATTTCTTCTTCTTGCCTAATTGCTCTGGCTAGAAATTCCAGTACTATGTTAATAGGAGTGGGGATAGTGGACACCCTTGTCTCGTTCCAGATTTTAGGGGAAATGGTTTTAGTTTTTCACCATTAGGTACGATGTTGGCTGTAGGTTTGCCATAAATAGCCTTTACAATGTTGAGGTACATTCCTTCTGTTCCTAGTGTTGTTAGAGCTTTTATCATGAAGTGGTGTTGGATCTTATCACAGGCTTTTTCTGCATCTATTGAGATGATCAAGTGGTTTTTGTCTTTGCTTCTATTAATGTGCTGTATTACATTTATAGATTTGAATATGTTGAACCATCCCTGCATCCTTGGGCTGAAGCCAACTCTGTCGTGGTGTATGATCTTTCTGATGTGTTGTTGGATTCAGTTTAACATTATTTTATTGAGGATTTTTGCTTTGATGTTCACTAAGGAAATTGGCCTATAGTTCTCCTTTTTGGAAGTGTCTTTGTCTGGTTTTGGGATGTGAGTAATGTTGGCTTCATAAAACTAGTTGGGCAGTGTTCCTTCACTTTCTATTTCATGGAACATTTTAAGGAGGATTGGTATTATTTCTTCTTTAAATATCTCGATAGAATTCAGCAGTGGATCCATCAGGTCCTGGAGTTTTCTTTTTAGCAGACTCTTAATTGCTGCTTCAGTTTCTTTTTGTGTCATAGATTGATTCAGGTGATTAATGTCCTCTTGGTTCAGTTTTGGATGGTCGTATGTATATAGAATTCTGTCCATTTCTTCCAAATTTTCAAATTTATTAGCGTATATGCTCTCAAAGTAGTTTCTGATGATTTCCTTGGTGTTTCTTTTCCTCTCCCTTTTGCATTTCTGATTTTACTGATTAAGTTTTTTCTTTCCTCATTTTAGTCAGGTTTGCCAGGAGTCTGTCAATCTTATTTATTTTTTCAGAGAACGAGCTTTTTGTTACATTAATTCTTTGTATTTTTTTTTTTTTTTTGGTTTGTTTCTATTTCATTGATTTCAGCCCTTACTTTAATTATTTCTTTCCTTCTGCTTGTTTTGGGGTTTGATTTTTCTTTTTTTTCTAGGAGTTTGAGCTATAGGATTAGATCATTGATTTGAGATCTTTCTGACCTTTTAATATATGAACTCATGGCTATAAACTTTCCTCTTAGGACCACTTTTACTGTGTCCCATAGGTTCTCATAGGTTGTGTTTTCATTTTCATTAACTTCCAGGAACCTTTTAATTTCCTCTTTTATTTCATCAATGACCTATTGATCATTTAGCAATGTGTTGTTCAGCTTCCAATTGTTTATATGTTTTTACTGCTTCAACAGGTATCTTTTTGTGTTTACATTCACGAGTACATATTATTTGCACCATATTCACCCTCTTCCACCCTTTCCCCACCTTCTCTCCTGTCTCAACAAAATTTAATATATTGAAAGTTTACTAAATGTTTATAAAATCATTTAAAATACTAGATCAATTACATTAAATAATATATATTTTATAAAATATAAGTGTCTAAAATCAAACATATAGTATGAAGGGTGGCATTATATTAGCGTTTTTCAAGTCATATCATTGTTTTTTGCTTTTTAACTAAGATTTTATTTATTTGGAGGTACTGGAGTTTTAAACTCTAGGCATTGCACTTGCTAAGCAGTTGCTTTATCACTTGGCCCATGGCTCTCTATATTTTTTTTTTTGCCAGGCTGGAAATGGAACCAGGGTCTTGGGCACATTAGGCAAATGTGCTACCATTTAGCCATATCTGTAGCATCTTCTCATATCATTGTTTGACTTAATAGAAGACAGCTAGATTTCCATATGTGCTTCTCCATTCATCCTGCTCTGAAGTCATATCATATTATGTAGCAAACCTATGTCTCCTGAGAAGAGGAGAATTAAAAGTAGTTAATGGTTTAATACTACCATGAAAGTACTTTTGGCCTTGTGAAACTTTTGAAAGGATTAGAGTTTCTTCACCACACTTTGAGAAACATTATTATCAGGAATATTACCACCAGTACTTTATAAAAAGGCTCTTCCTCAATCCGTTGCTTTACATTCATTTTGGTTGCTTAGCAATACTACTGAACTGCAAGGACCAAATGCATACTGCTAGTCCCATAGTCTTTGCATCAAATAATCAGAAGAGCCTCTGCTCCCTGCCCCAGTTGGAAATTATACTCTACCAGAATGTTTAGAATCATAGGGTTTCCTCATCCAGTGTAGTATGTGTGTGTCTTAACATTCGGTCCAAATCGTGATCACGATATTATGATGTATAGTTATTCTAATGAAGAATCTCTGTATTTGAGAGCCATCCCATTCCGTTCTAGAGTAGTTCTCGCCCTTATTACTTGTTTTGCTTGTTATCACTCCTATTTCTTTTGCCATTTAGTCCTATATCTGTGCAATGAGAGCAAAGTCATAGTCACTGACTGTCACACGGCTGCAGTTTAGAGATGTATCATGGCACTTAGGTTTCTTCTTCCTTAGTCTTTCAAGGACAAAAGTCCCTCAATTTTCCTGTATGTTGACATTAATTCATTACTAATACAACTTGGTTACAGTTATTCAGAGTTTTAATAGTACTGACATGTAGAATGATTTTCATCATCTCATCTTCAGAAATGTTTCATGTTCAGTGCTCCTTTTCTGCCACCCCTTATAATAACAGCTTTCAGTGTGTTTCATTATGCTGTCTTCCTACACAGATGCAATGTATTTCGATATATTCACTCTACATCATTTTCTTTTCCTCTCTTTCCTTCTGCTGTTTCACTTTTGCAAACATATTCTTTTTCTCTCTATGTATGGTCATGTTTGTATTTTTGTATATTTTGTCTTTTGACACCCACTATTAACGCTATTATTTTTCTGATTTTAAAAAGTGTATCATGACTGTAGAGATTTGTAACATTTTTAAATTGTGAGCTAATACATCATCTGTAATCCCACCATTATCCATAACCGGTGAGTTTTGCAGTGTATATTTTTAAAACAGAGATACTTCTAAGAGTGGAGTCATATAGTTTATATAATTTCTAATCTGTATTTTATTACATAACATTTTGTTCTGTGAATGTATATTAGTTTATTAAATTACCTCCTTCTTCATCCTCCAAGTAGCTAGGGCTATAGGTCCATACCACTGTGCCTAGCTAAATTTTCTGGTACTGAAGATTCAATTAAAGTTAGTGTTTCATTATTATAAATAACACTGCACTTTTATGCCAATATGAATTTGACATTTATATGAAAGCATAAGCTTAGGTTTTAAATATGCAGCACTTCCTAGTTTAGCTTTACTTACTACACATCTAATTCATTGTAATATGTAGAGACTAAATAGTGTTCACACTCTGAGTTGTCTTAATTAAGTGGTTAGTGACCATGGTTTTAGCCTTATTAAATTTTTATGTTAAAAAGTACTTGTAAATAATGAGCATTAGGTATTATGAAAAGATAATTTATTTAATTCTCTTCAAGCAACAATAATTTATGTGGCATATTTTTCCTGGAGATAAATAAACGCAGCCCTGATTTACATGTTTTTTTAATGGTATTTATGACTTTATTTTAGAAAGTATGAATATGTAGTATTTTTCTAAGCCAAAGACTTAACTAAAAATAATTTACGGTTAAGTAGAATTTTCTGCTTTTTGTAATTATTTAATATTCAGTTCCATACACACCATCAATTCAAAACTTTTTCTCAGAATTCCTCAGGCTTTAACATTTTCTTCTTTTATCATACTTGGTTATTCTTAGTTTTGTTCTT
The DNA here is from genome assembly GCF_047511655.1 of Castor canadensis. Classification (NCBI taxonomy): domain Eukaryota; kingdom Metazoa; phylum Chordata; class Mammalia; order Rodentia; family Castoridae; genus Castor; species Castor canadensis. The sequence goes on from NC_133386.1 coordinate 61,331,779, forward strand.
GGTATGTACACTATTTGCACCACATACAAATCTGAAATTGCTTACTATCTCAAAGAAAGACTCCCTAAATTAGTTTTTATTCATACTATGCTTATTATAATGTATGCTATATGCTGTTTACTACTTTAAGTGTAGAACAACTCTAATTTTTAAAATGTATGCCTCTGTGTAATTAAAAAGGAAGTGCATGAGTTTTTTTAGTTTAATTTATGACAACCAGAATTCCTTTTTTCCTCAGGCCTTATTGGTCACGCCCTGAAGCATTAAATGGTTTTTAGATCCTCATACTTTACATTGAATCCCACCTAGCTTGCATAGAGAATTTGTAAATTATCCAATTTTAAAACCTACCATTATTCCATCTTCATGAAGTAATTTTCTGGAGTTTTCTTACTTTTTCTTATTTCAAAAGAGGTGTCTTTTTTTTTGGAGGTCAGACTTTGATTTTTCAGTACCCCCACCAGCACAACAATAAAAAAGAAATAAGTAATACTAATGGATCATAAATTCTGTGGTATACTATTATTATGTCTCTTTAATAGGAAAAAAAGTCTGAGAATGACTAATTTCCTAAAGTCTTTGTATGTGAAAAGTCCTAACAGATGAAACTAAAAAAAATCTTATAATTAAAAAAAAAAGTATTGGTTGGGATTAATGGCAGGAAAGGAGGGCAATCTGAAAGGTTCCTCTAACTATATGAGGTCTGGAAAAGGAAAACTATGTACACATGAGGAAAAATGATTGTCAGGAATTTGGTGGAAGGCAGAAAGGGTGAATTACTTGAAACACAGGGAATATTTAGAGAGGTGAGCTTACTCTGAATGGTACTATCATGGTGGATATATGCTGTTATAGTGATTATCCATTTGTCAGATTATCCACTTGTATATATAAGGTACAACATAAAGTGTGAACCATATGTAAACTATGGACTTTGAAAAGCTCTGTTCCTAAGTTCATGGGTGTGATATAACTAGATTAATTATGTAATGTGAACATTCTAGCTAGATATCAGCAAAATATTTTATAGTAGCCCCAAAATATCCTCTAGATCAATGCTGTCTTTTTGCAGTGGTTGAAATATTTCATATTTGCTTTCTAACATGGTAGCTACTAGCTAGCCACATGTAACTATTGTGAATCAGGAAGCTCTATTTAATTTGCATTGCCTAGAATGTAAGTAGCCTCATGTGGCTAGCAGGTACAATATTCTATAGAACATGATCCTTCTTTTTTTTTTTTTTTAATTTTGATCCTAATGCTTTAATCAGGAATTTTCAGGAAGGCACATTTATAAAATGTGTGAAGGTCAGATTCAACATTGATAATCATGAATGATATAGTGGATAATAGAAGCTGGAGTTAGAAAAATTTCAAAAGACAAAAATGAGGGAATAGTAAGAAATCAAACTGTATATTGTGAATTCTAGGCTTTAAAAATTATCATATGAAGTATAGGATATGGTAGAGTTGGCTTACTAAAAATTCCTGTGGCAAACGGTTAAAACATGGCTATATATTCCATTTGAACCAACATTGTGTTATTGTTAACTCTCTTATGCTATATTCTGAGAAGTTTAATACAAAATGAGTAATAATGTCAGCGATTTTCTCGGATGAAATTGTATTTGAAATGTTATGCTCTTTTGGGTGCCATTTTCAAGAGACTTAGTAAAAGGCACTTTCTAAAGGAATTGGATGAAGAGTTGTTCAAAACCAAGTTATATGGCTAAGCTGCTGATGCATTTTCACCTGTGAAAGAACCTACCAGTAAAATGTACTTCATGCTTTGCTTGTCATTATCTTCCAATAACTGAATGTCCATCTTACAGAAAGCTGTTAGCATCTTCTGTGATCCCAGAGGGCACAGTCAATGTGATAAATGAAAGCTCTGGTAAGACTGATTAAGTTCAGTATAAGGAGAGATTTTTGTCAGTAAGATTTTTGTCTAGCGAGACATAAACTGTCTTATGAATTCCTGTTAGGGGAAATATGCTGGATATTTTTCAGCCAGGAAAAACTGTCAATAACAGCCGTAACTACTTATTGAGTGCTTATTGTCAAACTTGGCTAATTCCTTTTTAACATATGACAAAGGTGAGAGTTTAAGAAGGTTACTCATAGTCATTTAATTAGGAATGGACAGAATTGATAATTAAAACCAGGTCTAAGTCCATGCCCATATTCTTAGTTGTCATGTCTTTCTGCCCTCAAACAGTTATAATGATTCTTTTGGATGGGAACTTTGTGCACATGTCCTCTAAGCTTCCTTCCAAACTGTGCTTAGATTACCATTGTAACTCCTGACTTCTTGAGCAGCATATTTGGAAGATGACTGTGAGAAAGATTCATCTGATTTTAGTGTATTGCACATTAAAGGAGACCTACTATAATTGATGGTAGGTGGAAGGGCTAACTAGGAAGCTGTGGTAGAACTGACAACTGAAGTTTTAGTTTGAGCTGTGGTTTCAACCCCATTGTTGCTTTTTTATAACACAGTATGAAATATTGTATTTACTGTCTCTTTTGAACTAGGAACGATTTTTCCAACAGAAAATGGAGTTAGTATATATATATGTACACAGTACAATCAAATATACCTCCTTGACAGAATGCTGTAGCAAAGATGCATGATACCAGATTTTTGGTTAATATCTGTTGCATATTCATTTATTTCTTAACAAGCAATACTTGATTAGTAGATACTTTTATAGAGTTTTCTTTAAATTATCCTATCATGATTGCATTTAAGTGATAGTATTAGCAGTAGTATTTTCTGCATTTAACAAAGATTTACTGAATTTTTTAAAGATCAAAACAGTATTGGAACTTAAGTCCTTTAATTATCAATAAGTTTATGTCAATGACACTAAGCTGACTTCTGCATCATATCAATTTCTAGAATGATATGTTCTGTTCTAACATCAGTTGCCCCAGCTGTGATCTACTGAATTTCTAGGAAGTGACATTTTCATGAATGGCTGCACCTTTGCTTGCTTATGGCAAAGTACGGGATTGTGTGTGGCAGGAGGGCTTCAGTGGCAACATTTTAGATTTCCTTCTGCTCCAGAGGATCCAGACCAGAACAGCTGACAGTCTGTGGGAGCTGGTGCTTCCTTCTCAGTAATATATGTGGAGAAGCTGCTGTCTTGAAGTCCTTCTAAAATGCTCTGTTTTTCACTAATAGTGATAAAACTGGTTACTCAGTCTTGCAGAGGGTCAGAAGTCTGTGGGGAGATTTTCTCAGCCAGCCACTCAACAGATGTCAGCTCATCAGCAAATAAAGGAGCACAAAGTAACTATCAATAGATTGTAGGTGACATTAGTCCCTCCAATCCCAAAGACCTTTTACACTAAACCTACAGCTACCTTAAAAGCCCCTAGGTTCTATCCTATGACAACTGATGCTCAGATAATTCTTAGCAGCTTAATGTATTTGTGAGAGGGAGGTCAATATTCAATCTTGTCAAAAGAGTATGAATTTTTTAAATTACAGAAGATTTCTGCACAGGAGCAAAAAGAACTACCCTATGCACCCATAATCCGTTTCAATAGTTAACAATACATGATTTCTTTTGTTTCATTTCTCTTCTCAGAAATAGCCCTACTCCTGGGTTATTTTAAAGCTAATTCCAGAATTATACCATTCTACTTATGCCTTTGCTATTGTATATCGAATAGTAAGCACCTAATGTTAATTGTTTATATGCATGGCACCATGCCAAATGTATTTACATACATTATTTAGTCCACATCAGCATACTATGAAGAGCATGTACTTGTTACTGTTTAGAAAATAGAGGCATAGAACAGATGTGTAAGGTTCGTGAGCAGTAGGCTCATGGCTTGAATGCTGACTCCCAGTCTAAACTGCTGTGTTATACCAGCCTTCATAAGTGTCTTACATTTTTAATTAAGTTGGCTAAAAGGCATAATGTGAGGTATTGAGACTTTAGTTGCTGATTTAGAGTGCAAGTACAGAAAAGAAGTTTTGAAAATAGCAGTGATTGTGTCAGTTGGCTACAATAATTTATATTTCTTTAAATTTTATAAAGCACCAACAATTTTTAGAAACAGTATTTAGTAACATTTTCAGAAAAAGCACATTAAATATAGCTATTGACTCTAAGACATTCCTAGATCAGAAGACTGTCATAATGTCAAAAACATTCTTAACAGAATAGTACTTTAATGAATTGGCTCCACAACTTTTTTGATCCTCAAAACCAGTTTTTGATAATGCACCCCCAAAATGGGCAGTCATTTAATTTTAAATTATTTATACATATCTTATTATGTGCTTATATACATATAATATAGAAGTGGAGAACTTTAAAGGATGCTGTTATAAAGTAATATCAACTTTACTAGTGATATTTAAATCCTTTCCAGTTAGAGCAGTGTGTTTGTTTATACTTTAGTATACTGAATCTTACTGTAACACTTTGTAATGTTTTGGTTCAATGATCAGTTCAATTCAGTGCCACCATGCCTGGCATTGTTCTCTTTGGAGGAAGCTTTTTTTGTTATTTAATTAGATTTTTTTCCTTTTTTGTACGGTGTTGGGGATTGAACTTGATCCTTGCACATGGCAGACAAGTGCTCTGTCACTGAGCTACACCCCCAGAATCAAATAGATTAATTTTGGCTTTTAATGAATTCTTTAATATTCACTCCATGGAAGCAGTGTGGAAATAATATCTTATGTAAATATTGCAATTTTATTTCCTTTAAAATGTTTTTTAGTGATTACTTAATTATTCATTCCATGTTCTTTACTAGTCTGAGAAGCAGGATTCAAATTGTACAATAACATGACCAGAAATTATGTTTTGTTTAGAAAAAGTGTTTTGCTTCTAAATCTTTAGCAAATTCATAATCCATGTATGTCTTATTTATTCTGTGGTTTCTCACATCCTCAACTTATCTCTGCTTTAACCAGTTTGAAAACAAATTTATAGTTCTATGGGCCCATTATATCTCTTGTTACTAATTTCATAAGATTTGTAGTATAATTATCCATGCTGTATTATTTGGAAGGTTAAACATTCTTTTTATATTTCTTCTATAGCAATATAACATCTTTAACATTTCAATAATTGGGTTGGGAATATACCATCCACCACAACATTATTTCTTTTGTAATGAAATGATCTAATTCAGTACATGATTTCAGGTATGGTTACCTTTCTGGAGAGATGCAAGAACTACATTCATCTGTTAAAAATTGCACTGTCAAAAAACAAGGAAGTAATATTTTAAAATTTGTGCATATTCTGAAATAACTTATTTCTTGGAATCTAAGAAATTTTATCTGGTTCATTTTTTGACAGATTCCATTCATTAAGTTAATGAAGAACTACCTTAATCTAATGATTTACTGAAAAAAATGTATAACAATAAGAGCTTCAAAAATCTTTTTCTGTTCAAAGATACTTTAACTGATAATAATGGCTTTAACAATATCCACCAAGCTCAGGCATGTTGGTACAAACCTATAATCCCAGCACTCAGGAGGATTGCGGGTATGAGGCTAGGCTAGTCTATAGAAAGAGAATCTGTCTCAAAACAACGAAAAAAAAAAAACAAACAAAAACCAAGAGAAAACAAATCCAAACAAATACGCTAACAACCCCAAAGCTAGTCCTTACCACCAATCTATTTCTATTGTGTCTTTCTTAAATCTCTGAATCTTCATAGCCAGAACACTGACGTTGCCTTTTCATTGTTGGAGAGCTGTATTTTTCTAATGTTTTGAACCTTTGAAGTAGATGTCTGCTTCTGTACACATAGCTAATTTCTCTCTCCTTCTTTTTCTCTCTTTTAAAAATTTAGTAACTTTAGGAACTTGTGTCAGTGTGTAGAGCAGTGATCTAGACAGCTCTACTTTTGCAAACAGTCATTGAGTGTCCTTAGTTTTTAGTGCAGCTCTTGAATGAGAAGTGCACCTGCCGTTATTGTGAATGAAAATAGCAAATGTTATGGAAAGTATAATGTTGGGATTTCTTTTAATCTAATACCAGAAATCAGAATTCTGCTGAGGATTCTTCATCTTGGAGTTTTAGAAGTCTTGTTATTCAGAGTAAAACAGTTTTGTTGTCTATTTTGCTAATAATACATTCCTTGTGCTGTGATCATATGCTTGGGATGTTGCATTAGAATGTATATTCCAAATATGCTTGTGGTTTTCCAAAATTGTTTTTGGCTAAAAATTTCTCAGTCAACTATTACTAGAATTTATTATGTGGAACATGATGGTTGGGAGTAAGTAATTTTGGCTAAGAATATATTTAAAAGGGTGTATCTGCTGTGATTGATTAATCTCTTATGTAAGAAATGGTTGCATTTTAAAGTTAACATTCTTTTAAGAGTTCATAGAACTTAAAGAACAGGTCATACTCAGTAGAGGAGCGTGTCTGCAACTCGAGCCAAGAAAGTGAAGGTGGCCACCAAATCGTACCCCGGAGACCAACAGGTTCCTGTTGCATGTAAATCATGTCCTTGTGGTTACATGTTTATTAGCAGAAAACTTTTAAATGCAAAACATTCAGAGAAATCACCACTGCCTACAGAAAATAAGCATGAGGCCAAGAGGAGGTGAACAGAGAGAGTTAGGAAAGAAAAGATAAATTCTACAGTAAATAAAGATTTAGAGAACAGAAAGAGGTCTTGAAGTAACAGCCATTCAGGTCATATCAGATGGAGAAGAGGAAGACCAAAAAGTGCATCTGCCAAAAAGCATGAGGAAGAAAGAGAGAAACAGGAAAAGGAAATTGACATCTATGCTAACCTCTCTGATGAAAAGGCTTTCATGTTTTCAGTCACCTTGGCTGAAATAAATAGAAAAATTATCAATCAAAAACTTATTCTGTGATACTTGTTTGCAAAATTTTTTGAAACTTTCTTGAGGATTACATCAGCAGATTCTCAAACCATTATGGACTCTCAGGAGCATTCTGACAGCATCAATAAAGGCCACAGAAATCCAGGAAATCATCAGAGACTACTTTGAGAACCTATATTCTAGTAAATTTGAAAATCTTGCAGAAATGGACAGATTTCTAGATACTTAATGACCATCCAAAACTGAACCAAGAGGATATTAATCACCTGAGTAGATCTATAACACAAAAAGAAATTGAAGCAGCTATTAAGAGTCTCCCAAAAAAGAAAAGCCCAGGACCTGATGGATTCTCTCCTGAACTCTATCATACGTTTAAAGAAGAACTAATACCAATCCTCCTTAAACTGTTCGATGAAATAGAAAGGGAAGGAACACTACCTAACTCACTTTATGAAACCAATATTACTCTCATCCCAAAACCGTACAAAGGCACCTCCATAAAGGAGAACTATAGGACAATTTCCTTAGTGAGCATTGATGCAAAAATCCTTAATAAAATAATGGCAAACTGAATCCAACAACACATCACAAAGATCATCCACCATGACCAAGTCGGCTTCATCCCAGGGATGCAGGGGTAGTTCAACAAATGCAAATCTATAAATGTAATACAGCACATTAATAGAAGCAAAGACAAAAACCACTTGATCATCTCAATAGATGCAGAAAAAGCCTTCGACAAGATCCAACACCACTTCATGATAAAAACTCTAATAAAACTAGGAATAGAAAGAATGTACCTCAACAATGTAAAGGCTATATATGACAAACCTACAACCAACATCATACCTAACAGTGAAAAACTGAAACCATTTCCCTTAAAATCAGGAATGAGACAAGGGTGCCCACTCTCCCCACTCCTATTAACATAGTACTGGAATTTCTAGCCAGAGCAATTAGGCAAGAAGAAAAAAAAAGGAACACAAATACGTAAAGAAACTGTCAAAATATCCCTATTTGCAGATGACATTATCCTATACCTTACAGACCCAAAAAACTCTTCCCATAAACAGCCACAGCAAGGTGGCAGGATAAAAAATCAACCAACAAAAATCATTAGCTTTCTATACACTAACAATGAACAAACTGAGAAGGAATATTTGGAAACAATTCCATTCACAATAGCCTCAAAACAAGATCAAATACCTAGGAGTAGACTTAACAAAAGATGTGAATGACCTGTACAAGGAGAACTATAAACCCCTGAAGAAAGAGACTGAGGAAGACTACCGAAGATGGAAAGATCTCCCATGCTCATGGATTGGAAGAATCAACATAGTAAAAATGGCTGTACTACTGAAAACAATCTACATGTTTAATGCAATTCCCATCAAAATCCCAATGACATTCATCACAGAGATTGAAAAATGTACCCTAAAGTTCATTTGGAAACACAAGAGACCGCAAAGAACCTAAGCAATGCTCAGGAAAAAGAGCAATGCTGGAGGTATCAGAATACCCGACTTCAAACTATATTACAAAGCAATAGCAATAAAAACAGCATGGTACTGGCACAAAAACAGACATGAAGACCAGTGGAACAGAATAGAGGAGCCAGATATGAACCCACACAACTATACCCACCTCATTTTTGACAAAGGTACCAAAAAAATACGATGGAGAAAAGACAGCGTCTTCAACATATGTTGCTGGGAAAAGTGGTTATCTGCCCGCAAGAAACTGAAACTAGATCCATGTTTATCACCTTGTACTAGTGCCAAATCAAAATGTATCAAGGACCTTAATATCAGACCTGAAACTCTGAAATTAGTACAGGAAGGACCAAGAAACACTCCGGAAGTAATAGATACAGGCAAGGACTTCCTCAATAGAACTCCAGCAGCCCAGCAACTAAGAAAAAGAATGGACAAATGGGACTTCATACAATTAAAAAGCAAAAGAAATGGTCTCTAAACTGAAAAGACCACCCACAGAGTGGGAGAAAATATTTGCCAGCTATACATCAGACAAAGGACTAATAACCAGAATATATAAAGAACTTAAGAAACTAAATTCCCCCCAAATCAATGAGCCAATAAAGAAATGGGGTACTGAACTAAACAGAACTTTCTCAAAAGAAGAAATTTGAATGGCCAGAAAACACCTGAAAAAACACCATCTCTAGCCATAAAGGAAATGCAAATCAAAACCACATTAACATTCCACCTCACCCCTGTTACAATAGCCCTTATGAAAACCACCACCACCAACATGTGTTGGGGAGGATGTGTAGAAATAGGAACCCTTGTACACTGCTGGTGGGAATGCAAGCTAGTGCAACCACTCTGCAAATAAATTTGGATCTAAACATAGATCTGCCATATGATCCAGCAATCCCACTCCTGGGAATATACCCCAAGGATGCGACACAAGTTACTCCAAAGGCACTCGCACACCCATGTTTATTGCAGCCCTATTCACAATAGCCAAGTTATGGAAACAACCAAGATATCCCACTACTGACAAACGGATCAAGAAATTGTGGTATTTATACACAATGGGATTTTACTCAGCCATGAAGAAGAATGAAATCTTGTCATTCGCAAGTAAATGGATGGAACTGGAGAACATCATTCTGAGCAAAGTTAACCAGACTCAGAAGACCAAAAATCATCTGTTCTCCTTCATATGTAGACTTTAGATCTAGGGCAAATACAGCAATGTGGTTGCACTTGGGTCACATGACAAGGGAGAGCACATAAGGGATAGGTAGTAAACCTAAAACATGAAAGCATTTGATGTCCCCACTCCAGAGGAACTAATACAGCAAACTTAAAGCAACAGAAATCAATACAAGAAGGGGATCAGGAACCAGTGTAAAGATTAGTTAGAGTAAATGAACTTGGGTTGTAACACATTTGTACATGGAAACAATACTAGAAATCTCTCTGTATAGCTATCCTTATCTCAACCATCAAAAATGCTTTTCTTATTATGCTTATGTCTTCTCTTCAAGAAAATTAGAGGTAAGGGCAGAACAGGTTCTGCCTGGAAACATGGGGTGGGGGAGATGGTGGGGGCGTGGCAGAGGGAAGAAATGACCCAAACAATGTATGCATGTGTGAATAAATGAATAATAATAATAATAAAAGAATAGTTCCTACTCTATATAGCAAGCATTTCCTACTACAACTCTGGATGTTGGGAGTACGTAAGAATTATAGGTACATATTGTAGATTTTCTTTCCCTCTCTCCCTCCCTTCCTTTCTTCCTTCTTTTGCAGGTTCTTCAATATCATCCTTAACCTTTAGGACAAAGCTTGTATCTGACTAACAACAATTGAAAATACTAATTTAGATTCTTTTAGGAGAGTTGACCTGATTGTAGAATAGTTATTGCTAGAGATTGGCTGGTTAGGGAGATAATGGATAAAGTGAGACTGAATTTGATTAATGTACACTTTATGCATATATTGAAATATCACATCAAACCCATTAATATGTATAATTAGCACATGTTAATCAAGTAATTTTAAATAAAATTTCTGATAGTGAAATTCTCTTTGGGAGCTTTCAACCTTAAGCAGTTTGTCATTCTTGCTCATAAAGTTCTTTTAATAGTTTACTTGCCTAATTCACATACCTTGCAATGCACCCCTTTAAAGTATATACATCATTGCTTCTGGCGCAATCATTAGCACGAATTTAGTGTATTTAAAACATCTTAAAAAGAATTCCTAGGCCTTTAACTGTCATGTTTCACCGCTCCTCCCCCTCTAAAAAAAAGAATTACTAATCTACTTCTGTGTTTAGGATTCTCCGTGTTTGGAACATTTACGATGAATGGAATCATATGATACAGTCTTTTTGTGTCTGTTTTCTTTCACTTAGTCATGTATTTTTAAAGTTTATGTTGTTGCTCCTTCATTTCTCTTTATGGCTGAGTAGTATTCCATTGAATGGAATACTTTTTTATGCATTCATCAATTGATGAACACTTAGGTGATTCTGCCTTTTGGTTATTCTGAACAGTCACATTTGTGTACATTTTTTTATTTGGACATATTTCACTTCTATTAGGGGTATACTTAGAAGTGGGGCTGTTGGTCATGTAATAATTTTCTGGCTAACTTACTGAGGAAACAAGCAAACCATTTTGCATAGTGGCTATACAATTTTATAATCCCATAAACAATGTATAAGAGTTCCAGTTTTTCTACATACTTACCAATACTTGCTATTTCCCCTTTTTAATAGCCTTTTTTGGGTCTCAAGTAATTTTTTCATTGTAGTTTTGATTTGTGTTTTCCTGATCACTAATGATGCTGGGTGTCATGGTTGGTGTAATTATTTGTATGTATTCTGTGGAGAAATTTAGATGCTTTGTTCATTTTATTGTTTAGTTCATTGTAATGAGTGTTTTAAATTATTACTGAGTTTTTAGAGTTTTCCCTACATTGTGGATAAAATTTCTTTATCAGATATGTGATTTTCAAATATATTCTCACATCCTTTGGTTTGTCTCTTCATTTTTTTCACAGTGTTCTTTGAAGCATGAAAGTGCCTTATTTTAATGAAGTTCAGATTGTCTGTTTTCTTCGTTGGTCATGCTTTTGAAGTCATATTTAAGAATCTTTTACCAATTGGAGGAATGGTTCAAGTAGTAGAATATTTCAGACCCCAGCTCACCCTCTCCCCAAAAGGAATTCTTCACCAAATCTGAGGCCATGGAAATTTACTCCTGTATTTTATAGTTCAGTTCTTTCATTTAGGTCATTGATACATTGAGTTAATTTTTATTTATGTAATGACACAATGGTGGTTCTTCTTCTCCTCTATTTTCTCCTCTTCCTACCTCCATTTCCTTTCTCTCCTCCTCCAACTCCTCATCCTCCTCCCAACTCCTCTTCTTTCTACTCTTCTTTCCCATGCCATGTCTTCCTTCTTGTTGTTTTCATTGCATGACTAGCTAGTTTTACCAGTATTTTCTTCTCCAGAAACACATGGGTTTAATTCTGTGTTCTTCATTCTATTTCATGATATGTATGTTTATTCTTGTGCCAGTACCCCATTGTTTTTATTAGTGTTGCCTTGTTATAAGCTTAGATATAGGGAAATGTGAGTCCTAAACTTTTTCAACATTGTTTTGACTATTCTGGGTTTCTTCTAATTCCATATGAGTTTAGAGTCATCTTGTTCTACAAAGGAACCTATCTGGTCACAGCATGGCAGTTCATGCCTGTAATCCAAGTGACTTGGGTAGTGGAGAGCAGGAGGATTGCAGTTAATGTCCAGCCTAGGGAAAAAGTTAGTGAGATTCATCTCAATCAACAAGCAGGAGTGGTGGGGCATAGCTGTAGTCTTAGCTATGTGGGAGGCATATGTGGGAGGATCGATGTTAAAAGCTGGTTGAAGTATATAAAGACATTTCATTCTCATGCAGATACGTAATTAGAAACATGATCAATATATTAAAAGCCCTTTCTAATGGTTATTGCTTTTTTCATACATTAGAACTTGACATTTGGTCAATTCTTAAGGTTAGAGTGAAAATATGGAAGTATGTTAGTGAAATTTTCATAGTGTGTTTCATTAAACTCTGTTGATCTTTTATTTAGTAGATTTATTACCCATGCATAATTACAATGCCATGTATGAGTCTTTTGGAAAATTGATTCTGTGAATTATGCCAGTCTTCCAAAAGTAGACACATTTTATTATTTAATATCAAAAAATAATATTCATTAATATTACCACTGATTTCACCAGAATAATCTTTTGAACACTGGGATGTGGTCAGATTTATATTGGTGAATACAAGTTGTTCAAAATTCTCATTTTATCAACAAAGAAATTGGTAACAAACACTTTCAGTTGTTTCCTTGCTGTAGCAGGCTCACATCTTTCTTTTGAAAGGACATGTCTGTCAGATATCTTAGTCTGAATTGCCATAGTTTATCTTCAGTCATTTCTCAAATCAAAATAGTGTTGTATGGAACAATTTCATAGCACTTCTTATATATTTCATATATTGGTGTGTCGCAAAAGTGATTTATATAGCACTTCCCTTTTTTATCACAAAGAATATTAAGATGTGTCCTCATGAAATTTTTGAAAGTAATAATTTTTATTGCTTCATTTAAGGTTATTCTTAAGTGAAACTGGCTTTTCCTTGGTGTTTGTAACTATGCCTGCATGATAGTTTCATACCATTTGCTCCTTTGTGTGCAGGTACCCATCAATGCTTTCTTGCCGACAAAGCCATGAAAAAGGCAAATAGCGCCTACATGTGATTATGTAAACAACTTTGATTTTTTGAATCTACTAGAAGAGTCTAAGGTCCCTGTGGAGTCCATATGCCATACTTTATTACTGAATTATTCTTTGAAGAAGTCTGGTGAGAAAGGGAAAAAGAAAAATTAGATTCTCTCTTACGGCACCCTTTATCTTGTTGATCTTAAACTCTTTCTGCCACATAGCATCTTTTGGGGGGGGAGGTAGTGGTGATGTTACAAATTAAACTTTTATATTTCTTTTTTATGTGTGTGCTGGGATTAAACTCTGAGCCACCTTTTGCTTTTGCAAAAAAAAAAAAAAAGAATCCTAACTCCACATATGTATTTTGTATTTCTTAATTCAATACCTTTTTTGTTTGTGTGTTTGTTTTTTGCAACAGGCTCTTACTTTGTAGCCCAGGCTGGCCTCAACCTCATGATCCTCCTGGCTCAGCCTCCTAAGTGCTAGGATTACTACTCCTGGCTAGGACATTTTTTCATAGATTGTGTATCTTTATGACATACCACACAGTTTTCTGAGAAATATTCCAAATTGTTACCATAGTATAGTGAAAAGTTCTTTAAATTTTTCTTTAGATAGTTATTTCAATACTCTACTGTAAGCTTTGTAACTTTGGACAATTGATGTAAATTTCTTAAATGCTTAGTTTTTGTAAGTCCCAAACTATTGATAGTAGTTTAATTTGAAATGATTGTTTAAGAGGATTTGTTTGGTAGGTTTAGTGTTTATCCTAGTACGTGGCATATAATAAATGTTTAATATATTTTGATGACATCTGTAGGATTGGTCAGATGGTGTCATTCTTAATTTTGTTTGTATTGTCATTTTGTATATGTAATTTCCATAAAGTGAGCAGCATAAAGAACATTACACACAGAATATCTCGTTTATATTCTATGAGACACATAGAGTGTCTCATTTGTACTAAAAATTTTTTATCTTATGAATTTACTTGTGGATTCTCTGATAACAGAATTTGTTTAATATCTTCACAAGCAAAATTAGAGTATTAACATTATTTGTGTGCTGTGAGTAGGTTTTTTTTGTTTGTTTGTTTATTCACATATGCATACCTTGTTTGGGTCATTTCTCCACCTTGCCCCCCTCCCCTACTATTCCCCCTTTCCCTTCCTCAGTTTCAGGCAGGTCCTGGTCTGCTTATCAATGATTTTGTTGAAGAAAGGACATATGCATAATAAGAAAGACAAAGTGTTTTTGCTAGTTGAGTTAAGGATAGCTACACAGAAAGATTCCTACTATTGCTTTCATGTACCCATGTGTTACGACCCATGTTGATTCAGCTCTAACTGATCTTTACCTTGGTTCCTGATCCCCTGCTCATGAAAACCTGTTGTTGTAAGGTTTCTGTATTAGTTCCTCTGGAGTGGGGACATCAAACGTTTTTATGTTTTGGGTTTTCTACCTATTCCTATATCTCCCCTATGTGCTCTCCCATTTCTTGTGATCCAAGTCCAACCACATTGCTGTATTTGCCCTAGATCTAAAGTCCGCATATGAGGAAGAACATACGACTTTTGGTCTGAGCCTGGCTGACCTCGCTCAGAATAATGTTCTCCAGATCAATCTATTTACCTGCAAATGATAAGATTTCACTTTTCTTCATGGCTGAGTAAAATTCCATTGTGTACAAGTACTACATTTTCTTGATCCATTCATCAGTAGTGGGCCATCTTGGTTGTTTCCATAACTTGGCTATTGTGAATAGTGCTGCAATAAACATGGGTGTGTAGGTGCCTCTGGAGTAACCTGTGTTGCATTACTTTGGGTATATCCCCAAGAGTGGGATTGCTGGATCATATGGCAGGTCTATGTATAGATTTTTAAGACATCTCCAAATTTTTTTCCAGAGTGGTTGCACCAGCTTGCATTCCCACCAGCAGTGGATTAGGGTTCCTTTTTTCCCACATCCTTGCCAGCACTTGTTGTTGGTGGTTTTGATGATGGCTATTCTAACAGGGGTGAAGTGGAATCTTAGTGTGGTTTTGATTTGCATTTCCTTTATGGCCAGAGATGGTGAGCATTTTTTCAGCCATTTGAATTTCTTCTTTTGAAAAAGTTCTGTTTAGTTCAGTTGCTCATTTCTTTATTGGTTCATTGATTTTAGGAGAATTTAGTTTCTTAAGTTCCCTGTATATTCTGGTTATCAGTCCCTTGTCTGATATATAGGTGGCAAATACTTTTTCTCACTCTATGGGTGGTCCTTTCAGTTTAGAGATCATTTCTTTTGTTGTACAGAAGCTTTTTAATTTTATGAAATCCCATTTGTCCATCCTTTCTCTTAGTTGCTGGGCTGCTGGGGTTCTATTGAGGAAGTCTTTGCCTATACCTATTTGTTCCAGAGTGTTTCCTGCTCCTTCCTGTAGTAACTTCAGAGTTTCAGGTCTGATATTTAAGTCCTTGATCCATTTTGAGTTGATGCTAGTACAGGGTGATAGACATGGATCTAGTTTCAGTTTCTTGCAGACAGGTAACCACTTTTCCCAGCAACATATGTTGAAGAGGCTGTCTTTTCTCCATTGTATATTTTTGGCACCTTTATCAAAAATGAGGTGGGTATAGTTGTGTGGGTTCATATCTGACTCCTCTATTCTGTTCCACTGGTCTTCATGTCTGTTTTTGTGCCAGTACCATGCTGTTTTCATTGCTATTGCTTTATAATATAGTTTGAAGTCAGGTATTGTGATACCTCCAGCATTTCTCTTTTTGCTGAGCATTGCCTTGGCTTTTTGTGGTCTCTTGTGTTTCCAAATGAACTTTAGGATAGATTTTTCAATCTCATTGATGAAAGTCTTTGGAATTTTGATGGGAATTGCCTTAAACATGTAGATTGTTTTCAGCAGTATAGCCATTTTTACTATGTTGATTCTACCGATCCAGGAGCATGGAAGATCTTTCCATCTTCTGTAGTCTTCCTCAATCTCTTTCTTCAGAAGTTTGTATTCTCTTTGTAGAGGTCATTCACATCCTTTGTTAAATTTACTCCTAGGTATTTGATTTTATTTGAAGCTATTATAAATGGAATTGTTTCCATGTATTCCTTCTCAATTTGTTCATTGTTAGTGTATAGAAAAGCTAATGATTTTTGTTGGTTGATTTTTTATCCTGCCACCTTACTGTAGCTGTTTATGGTGTCTAAGAGTTTTTGGGTAGTGTTTTTTGGGCCTGTAAGGTATAGGATCATGTCATCTGCAAATAGGGATATTTTGACAGCTTCTTTACCTATTTGTATTCCTTTTATTTCTTCTTCTTGCCTAATTGCTCTGGCTAGATATTCCAGTACTGTGTTGAATAGGAGTGGGGATAGTGGGCACCCTTATCTCATTCCTGATTTTAGGGGGAATGGTTACAGTTTTTCACTGTTAAATATGATGTTGGCTGTAGGCTTGTCATATATAGCCTTTACAATGTTGAGGTACATTCCTTCTATTGCTAGTTTTCTTAGAGCTGTTATCATGAAGTGGTGTTGGATGTTATCAAAGACTTTTCTGCATCTATTGAGATGATCAAGTGGTTTTTGTCTTTGCTTCTATTGTATTACATTTATAGATTTGCGTATGTTGAACCACCCCTGTATCCCTGGGATGAAGCCAACTTGGTCGTAGTGAATGATCTTTCTGATTTGTTGTTGGATTCAGTTTGCCATTATTTTATTGAGTATTTTTGCATTGATGCTCATTAGGGAAATTGTCCTGTAGTTCTGTGTCTTGGAGGTGTCTTGTCTGGTTTGCGGATGACAGTAATATTGGCTTCATAAAATGAGTTAGGCAGTGTTCCTTCCCATTCTCTTTCATGGAACCGTTTAAGGAGAGTTAGTATTAGTTCTTCTTTAAATGTCTGATAGAATTCAGCAGTGAATCCGACAGGTCCTGGACTTTTCTTTTTGGTATGCTCTTGATTGCAGCTTCAATTTCTTTTTGTGTTATAGGTTCAGGTGATTAATATCCTCTTGGTTCAGTTTTTGGTGGTGTAAGTTTCTAGAAATCTGTGCATTTCTTTGAGATTTTCAAATGTATTAGAGTATAGGCTCTCAAAGTAGTGTCTGATGATTTCCTGGATTCTATTTTATTTCTTTCCTTCTGCTTGTTTTGGGGTTTGTTTGTTCTTGTTTTTCTGGAGTTCAGCTCTAGTGTTAGGTCATTGATTTGAGATTTTCCTGTCCTTTTAATATATGCACTCATGGCAATAAACTTTCCTCTCAGGACTGCCTTTGCTGTGTCCCATAGGTTCCAGTAGGTTATGTTTTCATTTTCATTAACTTCCAGGAACCTTTTAATTTCCTCTTTTATTTTGTCAGTGGCCCATTCATCATTGAGTAATGTGTTGTTCAGCTTCCAATTGTTTGGATATTTTTTATTGCTGTTTTTGTTGTTGATTTCTAATTTTAATTCATTGTGGTCAGACAGAATGCATTGGATTATTTCTATTTT
This sequence comes from Castor canadensis, assembly GCF_047511655.1. Classification (NCBI taxonomy): domain Eukaryota; kingdom Metazoa; phylum Chordata; class Mammalia; order Rodentia; family Castoridae; genus Castor; species Castor canadensis. The sequence continues at coordinate 61,349,368 of NC_133386.1, forward strand.
CTTATATTTGCTGAGGCTTGCTTTGTGCTCAAAGAGATGATCAGTTTTGGTAAAGTTTCCATGGACTGCTGAGAAGAATGTATATTGTACAGAAGTTGGATGAAATATTCTGTAGACATCAGTTAGGTCCATTTGATCTATGGTTTACTTTAGTTCTAGGATTTCTTTATTGGTTTTTTGTTTTATGACCTATGTATTGGTGATAGGAGGGTATTGAAGTCTCCCATTACCACTTTGTTGGAATTTATATATGTTTTTAGATCCTTCAGAATATGAAGGATCTAAAATGAAATTGGGTGCATTGACGTTGGGTGCATATAGGTTGATAATTGTTATTTCCTTTTGGTGCATTTCCCCTTTTATTAGTGTGGAGTGTCCTTCTTTATCTCATTTGTTCAAAGTAGGTTTGAAGTCTACTTTGTCTGAGATAAATATTGCTACCCATCCCTGTTTTTGGGGACCATTGGCTTGGTAAATCTTCTTCCAACCTTTCATTCTCATCCAGTGTTTGTTTCTGTCGATGAGGTGGGTCTCCTGTAGGCAGCAGATTGCTGGATCTTCCTTTTTAATCCAGTTTGCCAGTCGGTGTCTTTTGATGGGGGAATTTAGTCCATTAACATTCGGTGTTAGTATTGATAAATATGTGGTGATCCCTGTCATGTAGTTGTCTTTGTTGATTAAGGGTTTGATTGTGTGTAGCTGAATCAATGTTACTCTTTACTTTCTTGCCTTTTCTTCTCCTGTGGTTTGGTATTGCCTGCTCGTTCATGGTTTTGTCTGCATTCTTTTTCTGTGCACAGAATTCCTTGGAGAATCTTTTGCAGTGGTGGCTTGATGGTCATATATTGTTTTAGTTTCTGCTTATCATGGAAGACTTTTATTGTTCCATCTATTTTGAATGATAGTTTTGCTGGGTAGAGTATCCCAGGATTGAAGTTATTTTCATTCAGTGCTTGGAAGACCTCACTCCCTGCTCTTCTTACTTTTAATGTTTCTATTGAGGAGTCTGCTATGATTTTGATGGGTTAATCTTTGTATGTTATTTTTTTTTCTTCCTTATAGCCTTCAATATTCTGTCTCTGGTTTCTGTACTTGTTGTTTTAATGATAATATGCCGTGGGGTGGTTCTATTTTGGTCAGGTCTGTTCAGTGTTCTGGAAGTTTCCTGTCCTTGAATGGACATACTTTTCTCTACAATTGGGAAGTTTTCTTTTATTATTTTGTTGAATATATTGCACATTCCTTTTGCTTGCCCCTCTGCTCATGATTCTCAGGTTTGGTCTTTTGATGGAGTCAGTGAGTTCTTGCATTTTCTTTTCACAGGTCTTGGGTGGTTTAACTAATAGTTCTTCAGTTTTTCCTTTAATTGCCATTTCATCTTCAAGTTCTGAGATTCTGTATTCTGTTTGTTCTATTCTGCTGGAATGGTTTTCTATTTTTTTTATGTTTCTGTTTCATTCTTTTTTCTGAGGCTTTCCATATCATGGGTTACTTCCTCTTTAATATTGTTAGTTTTTGACCTTAATTCGTTTATCTCTCTGTTTGTGGTGGTCTCAGTTTCAGTTTGGCATTTATTTAGGGCGCTATGGTTTCATTTATTTATTTTTGTGTTTTGTCATATTCTTTATTTTTGTCCTCTTGGAATCTCTTGAGTGCTTCCTGTACATTTTGGTTGACCATGTCTAGTAACCGCTCTATGAAATTCTCATTATTTACTTGTAGGATTTCTTCTTTCAGTGTGTTTTTGTTGGCTTCATTGGGTTCCTTGGTATAGTCTATCTTTGTTTTGTTGTAGTCTGGGTCTGGGTATCTGTTTTCTTCATTTCGCTCTAAATCCTGTATTACTTTATTTTTCAGGGGGGAATGGTTTCCTTCCCTTTTTCTTCTTCCCATACTTCCAGTAGGTACATTTCTATCCCTGAACCATGTGTAATTTAGTATTGGCTGGGTAACAATATTGATACTAACAAAACCAAGAAAGTAGGATAAAAAAGAGAGAGAGATGAAAAGATAAAAGGAATAGAGTAGTGAGGAAAACAGATAAAAAGGTTGTAGAGATGGTGAGTGATCAAACAGTAAACCAGTCAGCAAATCCCTTAAAGAAGGGAGAAAAAAATTAAAATTAAAAAAAAAAAGAAATTACCAGTTTTGGAACAGTAGAATTGCAGTCTTAGTTGTTCTGATGTTAGTTTTTCAGCATCCAGAGCTTTCTGTGTATGTCTCTTAGGTAGGTTTGCAGCTTTCCTGTGGCAAGTGAATGGTGGGTGGTGTCCCACGGACCTTTGGTGGAGGCCTTTGGCTGAGGTGAAGTAGCGGACTTTGGAGCTTGGGATTGGCATGCCTGAAGGGTGCAGCCAATGGATTGGAGATCCTGTGTGCATATGGATCCCTGGCTTGACAGTTTTGGAGGGTGTAGTCCAGCAGAACGGAGATCGTGAGTGTGTGGGTCCCTGGCTGGCAGACCTTTGGGGCACAGGATTGCAGAGTGAATAGTGTGCAGGCATGTACAGGCTTTGGGGCATGGCTCAACAGAGCAGAGATCTTGCAGGTCTGGGGGTGCATGGCCTAGTAAAACGGAGCTCCTGCAGGATTGTGTGGGCCTTAGGGTCATTTCCCAGCTGAAAGGAGATGTGTGTGTTTGTATCTCCTCCATGGCTGGTCTTGTGGGCAAAGCCTGGCAAAATAGAGCTCCTGCTGGGCTATGCAGGCCTTGGGGGATGTGTGGCCTGGTGGAGATCATAAATGTCTGTGGATCCCCGGCCTTTAGGGCTTCCATGGAGATCCTGCCATTGTGAGGGGTGGGAGTTTGGGGTAGCACAATCCTGGAGGGGCAAAGAAGCAGGGCCAGAGAATCAGAGATCCCATGTTGTATGGAGCAGGGCTCCGTGGGCCTATGGGGTGGGGCTTAACGTGCAGCGCCTGCTGTTCTTTTAGTATAAGGTGGTATAATTCTTTTAGTATAACCCAGGAGCTAGGGGTTCAGAGTGCTGATGTTAAAGCTCTCCCTGGTGTTTTACCTCAGCCAAGCATGTCTCCAGCTTCTTATCAAAGCCCCTGGATCATGGAGGTCAGAAGGTCTGTGGCTGTGTTCCAGTTGCCAACTTGGATTCCCCCGAGTATTAACATTTTTGAAAAGGAAGAAAAAACATATATTCCCAGATCATACTTTAAGAAATTGACGTTTTATACAACAGTTTCATCATACATTCATGCAATTAAACATCTCTAAATCCTAACACTGACCCTGTGACTGAAATCAACTTAATCTTTGGAAACTACTGCATAGGAGAGTAAAATATGCCTGGAAAAATTCTGTAAAGTTACATAAAGCATTTGCAGCACTGTGTTTTAGATTTCAGATTTATTAAGCATTTAAAATACTTGCAAAAATGTGATATAGTCGTTCATTAAACATCCAATTGTTAAGTCTGAAATGGCAACTTTTGGAATATGGTATTCTGGGTTCTTTGGAAAAAAGAGAACAGTATGTTGAAAAGCAAATTAAGTTTTACAATTTCTTTTTATATAACAAAAGAAACAAAGGTTATTAATTCATTATTTTTTAATTTAGACTTATACATTCAAATTATAATTATTTTTAAAAGTTGAATCCTGATCTTTCATTATATAACTGCAGATAGCCTTTATAAAGCTGAAGGTTTCTTAGCAATGTGAAGATTTAGTTACCTTAAGTTAATTAATTGTGTTTCTTAAACTATGGGTACTACTTCTATATTAGTTTGACATTGTTGTGTTGAGTAGGGTGTTAATAAGTTGCAAAAGTTAATTTGTGTTAACAGCATTTTGTTTGTTTTTCATTGTAAAGCTATTTGAGTTGCTGGGACCAGAAGGCCTTGATCTTATTGAAAAGCTCCTCCAGAATAGAATTACAATTGTGGATAGATTTCTTAATTCTTCAAATGATCATAAGTTTCAGGTCCTTCAAGGTAAGAAAGTATGTATAAGCAATTCTAATTTAGAAGAAAGATTCATTGGTGAACAGGTCTTTTTAATATAATTATACTTTTTATATTCTTTGGTCTATTTTCTAACTTACTATTACCATTTACGTTGAGTAGATTTTGGATATATTTTATAAAACAAATATAAATAGCCCAAATAGAAGGGCATGAGAGTGTTTGGGTATGACTTTTTTTATTGTGACAGGTAAAAACATTTAGAAGAGACAATTTTTTTAAAGCCAATGTATATAGTCTATTTGTAGTCTTATATTTCTCTTTAGTTTTTTATTTTGAAATTTTTCATATTTGTGGTATATATGCAAGAATAATATAGCGAGCAGTTGTTTATGCTTCATGTGAATTCACCAGTCATTGACATATTGCTCCCTTTGCCCCTTTCTCTGAACATATGCACAAGCACACGAACCCCTTCTTTTATAATTTTTGCTCTAGTTGCAGACATCATGATACTTCAGTATAAAATCTTCAGCGTACATCTAAGAACAGTGACAGTCTTCTGCTTAACTGCAATGCAACTATCACACTCAGCAAGTTGAATACCTCTAGTGTCATGTATTACATGTTATTTTAAGCCAAAATTACAAAAACATTATCCAATGCACAGAGGTTTCAAATAACAGACAGGAAAATGAAATTTCTTTTTAAGTTCACAAGTTATCCTTTATTTCCTTTTTTTAATGATTTCTTTAGCATATAATAGTTGTACAGGAGAGTACTGTGTTATATTTACATTTGTGTTTAAAATATATCTTAGTTGAATTTACCCCCTCCATCACTTTCCCTCTTTCCCTGTTCTCCCTTCTTAGAACAATTTCAACAGTTTTCATTCTGATATTTTCATATGGATACAAAATACATTCTTCATACCACTCAACTTTTGAATGTACCTTTACCCAAATGTACCTTGCCAGACTTGCCGATTGAAATTTTTTGAGGTACATGAGCATAAGAAATTAGATCCTCTCATCATCTGTCTATGTTGACTTCTCAGCTTCTATCCATTTTCTATATAAGTGATGTTAATTTTTTTAATGATTATGGCACTAAAAAAGACATTATAGAAACAGCCTTGATTTAAATTCAGAATTTCTTTTTGCTTTAAATCCAGAATTTCTTATTAAGTTCAGAATTTCTTATGCATTTCCTTAATAATAGTAAATGTCCTTAGAATCCTGGAGTTGCTTTGATATTGTTAGAAACTTGAAAGATTGGAATTGATCATCTTGTTTTTTCTGCAAGTCTTTGGTTCTGAACAGTTCTAACCTGCCCTGGTGCAGCAGTGCTCTCCTATAGATAGTTCATAATCACTTGCTCATGCTGTAGAGAGCCAGTGGTGTTTAGGGAAATTTAAAATCTCTGTCTGCCAGAAGAAAAGGAATGAATCAAATTTCTACTCCTGTGATGTAGGTTCTGAGAATTTTGTTTTTCTCTGTTAGTCTCCTAAATGTTACTGTGGAGATATATACTGATTTTAACTTTTTTGGGGGATGGTGATGGTACTGTGGTTTGAACTTAAGGCCTCGCACTTGCCACTCTGCTAGCCATGATTCTAACTTTTTAAAGTTATAATTTATTATTGATGTTAAAGATAGTCCAACTTCACATGTTTTGAAAACTTTATATGCGTAGTTATCTCATGTTCATAATTTTCATATCATAAATTTCATTTTACTAGTATAACTTCTTAGAAGCAGCATACTTTTTAATTAAAAATACCAAATTTAAATTATTAAAAAATATATTTGAGGCTAGGTGCCAAGGCTCTTGTCTATAACCCTAGCTATTTAGATGGTGGAGATTGACAGGATAGTGGTTTGGAGTCAGCCCAGGCAAAAAGCCATTGTGACCCATCTCAATAACTGGGGGTCGTGGTATGTGCCTGTCATCCCAGTTTTGGTGTCAAGCATAAGGTGGAGGATTGCATGGAATTTGTAAAAATGTGAGACCATATCCCATAAACAACTAAAGAGCAAAAAGGGCTGGGAGTGTAGGTCAAGTGGTAGAGCACCTACATAGCAGCAAGCATGAGTCCTTGAGTTCAAAACCAAGTACCAGCTCTTCCCTTCAAAAACAGACAAAGAAGCATACTAATAAATAAATAAATACATATTTGATCTATCTGTTTTCCCCTGAAGTGTTTTCTATTTTTCTCAGCGTTTACCCTTTATTTCTATACTGGATCATTGTTAGCGTTTGTACTATTTAAGAATGATGATTATACGCTAGTAAATTTGGGGTACTTAAATAAACTTTAACATTTTCTAAGGTCTGTAATAAAGAATTTGACAACTAGCATATTTTGGAAAATTTTTAGTAGTTTATTGTTGTATATAGCATGAAAAATTATTTTCCTTAAATTTTTTTTGAGGGGTAGGAAATACTCTTCCTGAAAGGGATCTTTAGACTTGATGAAGTAACAATGTTATTTCATCATTGCTACCATTCATTTATATGTTTTGTGTTTAATGATACTCCAAGATTCTTCTATATAACTACCAAATTGTAGTTTTTCTTCATTAATGGTAGTTAGCAAGAACCATATTCTGTTCTTTTCTTGGTTCTCTAAAATAACTATCTTAGAGAGTAATGGTTTGTTTTCATTGATGCTTTTTTTGAGACTTTTAAATTCATTTTTATATGCACCCTACATCACTATTCTTATAGCCAGGAAATGTAAGGTAAATGAGAAATGACACAGTACAGTATACTGACCTTTAAGTTAAGGATAGTTGTGAATTAAATTCTATCTTCAGGGGAGGTGTGGAGAATGTTTAGTGTTGGGTGTATTACATAATCAAAACTACCTTAGTACATGCTGTCATGTGACAACATTTTGAGTATTGTACAAGATTTTTTTCTGTCATAATTATATTCTAAAGGAATATAAGCTTCTATATTATTCTTCAGTAAAATTTTTTTGCTATAATTACTTCTAATCATTTGTTTGTCAACTTTTATATAACTCAATAAGAGGAGCCATACATTTAAGCATTTGATGCTTTACAACTTGACTTTTTAAAAAAGTCACCTATTTATTTTCAGTATTGCATGTTTCTGGTATATTCTGGTTGAGACCTTACCAATCTTTCAATGAGGAAGGCATACTATCTTAGAATTTCAGTTTCCTTGTTTGGATGATCACAAATATGAACAATAGTATTTTATTACTATAACATTTGCTTAAAATGTTAATGATACTAGCACATAGCATTTACTATGTCATCCAAAGCATTTACAGTTTCACCCTTTAAAATGCTTAACCCTGATTTTTGATAACTAAATGGCATTACTCACATTTTAGACCATTTTGCTTAATATCTGTGCTGTTGATTGTGATTTGTGGACAGTTTCACTTTTCTTTCAATTCGTACTACATGTTAAAACTTTCAGAATATGGATGCTTTCTGATACTGAAAGTTAATCATAAATTCAATCATTATAAACATATAAGACTTACGTAGAAAGTAAAGTATGTAAGACTTAAGAACAAAAATTTTTTCAAAACATATTTGGTCTTAAAATAGATGGAATTATATCTTATTTTATAATTTTGTGACACACTTTCCTTTTTAAAGTTTATAAGGCCATAATACAGGGGGGTTACTTCATTTAACTCAGAGTTAAATGATTTATTTGAAATCATATCAGGAGGCAGTGACAACTGTCTGAGAATTTTCAAGATTTGATTAGGAATGAATTAGAAACCCAATTTTCCCATCTTGATGCTGTGTTTAATTGTTTCCATGTTCTGTTTTGGAGTTTGGAGTTTGATGAAATAATGTGGACTGTGCTCTGTCTGAGTTTGGACCATGTCGTCCTAGCAGTACCTGGGATGTATAGGTCCTCAACAAAACTAATGCTTACTGACCTGGATTGCTTCTACTGACACTCCTTTCAGTTCCTTTAGGGCTGCAGTAGGCCAGGATGCAAGGACTTGGAAAGATTTTCTGGAATTCTGAGTTGAGCATCCAACACACTTAACATGTATTTTGTAAACATTGGGTTTTGATTGACTTGGCTTCCTTAGTGGTTCTGGCCTTTTTCCTTTATTTTTTTAAAACTATATGTCCATGAAAAGGTAGATCATAGTTTGTTTTATATGCTTTGGTCATTGTCTATAAGTATGTCCTGAGCTACTGTTAATAAATTTTATTTGAATATGAATAACTAGTAACATATACAACTTAGTAGAATAAGGCCTATTGCATAAAGAATAGCCATATCTGATATGTAAAGGTTTTTATTTTTATTATGCTAGCAACAAATACCAATTAATATTGATAATTATATTTTTGAAATTATATAAGAATTATTTCTAAATTGTAAATTTGAATTCTGATGTTATATGTAAAAACTTATGATGTTAGTAACATTAAAGTATTGAATCTGCAGGAAGAAAATACTGTTGACTTTTCTTAAAGGCACTATCTAATATTATTTAGATCTTGTGATTTTTAATAATTGCCTGTAAAACATGTAATTGAATGTACCAGTTTTAAAAAGTGAATTGTAGAGTATTGTACTGTTTTATGTTTTAGTTGGGGGAGAAATGGTTTTCATAAAGTTAGATCATGTCTGAGATTTATAATTCATTATATTTTTAAAATTTGCTTCATAGATAATTGCAAAAAAATTTTAGGAGAGAATGCTAAACCTAATTATGGTTGTCAAGTAACTATTCAGTCTGAACAAGAAAAACAGCTAATGAAACAATATCGTCGTGAAGAAAAAAGAATTGCCAGACGAGAAAAAAAGGGTGGAGAAGATGGAGAAGTTTTTGGAGAAGGACTTTCGTCCTTTGATCCTAAGGAATTACGTACACTGAGGTATCAGATACTGAAAAATGAATGTATTGCAGTAACTTATTTTACACATCATTACCATTTTTTAGTTTCAGCAATAGAAGCAATTTTTGCTTATAAGCCCATTTTCTTATAAGAATAGAATTTTGTGGTATGAAATACCCGATTTTCTGAGATTAAAAAAGCAATCAACTGCTTAATTATAGTATTCTGGATTATATTCTTAAGGTGAGAGATTTAGATTTTAGAGGTAACTGTTTTTAGGCATGTACTCCCACCTCTCAGTTAAGTTATGTAGAGTTAAGTTAAACTTACTGAGTACTATCTAAGAATAGTACCTAAAGATGTGCTGAATCCTATTTGTTCCCCCAACCCTAAATTCTGGATTGTTAATTTCTTCCTTTGTATACTATAATTTCTGCTCTTTTATAATGGAAGCTACCTGAAATAATTATTATAATGGTCTTTTTTTGAGTATATGTTTTCCTTTCTAAAATAAAAATGTCAAACTTGTCCTCTTATTTTTGTATTTGTAGAGAGCAGGCACTGCTGAATGCTAGGAGCGCTCCACTTCTGAGCAGGCAGAGAGACATGGATGTTGAAAAGATCCGTTATCCCCATGTTTATGATTCCCAGGCTGAAGCCAGGAAAACATCAGCATTCATTGCTGGTGCAAAGGTATGCCACTGGTACATAATCGCTTTTGAAAATATGTCTATTCTGAGGAAATGACACATAGATTTTTCCCTTGTGAATATAGTACCAGTTGACTCTTCTTTGCTAAATTGTATGTTTAAATAGTGGGAAAAATGAGCTGTTGCTGTGTATCTTAAGTATGCAATCAGACATACTTCTTCATTTCTGTTTATTGTAGCAATTTATATTTTTGAGTTTTATTTGTTACATCACTGACTAAGTTTTATACTATGTATTTAACATTTTCATAGTTACGTGAATTCCTTGGTCTTCAGGGATGCCATGTAACTAATGTATCTTTAAGATTCGTCAATATACAGTCACCTGTGATCACATAAGACAACTGACACCTAAATGTTTTATGTGTATTAAATTTGTCTTATTTAGATTTGTTTTACTTTAAATTAGCTAAATTTGTTAGTGCTAAATCATAAAACCAATAGTAGTCTCTCTTTGACTCTGTCTCTAAAAAATCTTTACCAGAGCAATTGTTTTACCTTTTTTTATTATAATTGGATTTTTGTGTTTGATGTTTGTAGATGATTTTGCCAGAAGGAATCCAAAGAGAGAATAATAAACTTTATGAAGAAATAAGGATTCCCTACAGTGAACCAATGCCAGTTGGCTTTGAGGAAAAGCCAGTTTATATTCAAGACTTAGATGAGGTGAGGTGAGCATATATAGAGTTGATATTTTTGATGATTGGTATGTGTTGCAAATGGATTTGTGTTGGAAAAATTATTTTTAAAAGTTTTGGCTAATAGAATACAGAGATATAAGTAATTGGTTACTAAAGATATACACTAGTACATTTAAATTTTTAAAAAACATGTTTACATATATTCCTTCATTAAACATACTATGTATTAAGCATGTTTACATATGTTTTTGCCTGTAATCTCTATTTTCATGTTTATATTGGTCACTTCAGGTTTTTGGTTTAACATATATAAGCTGAGTTAAGTAAAATCTTTTAAAGAGTTCATATACTGATAAATCAGATGGTCGACTTACAATAAAATACTTTTGGAAGGGGAAGGAACAAATTCTGAGGTGTTTTCTTTAACTTATTTCACATAACCTTTAAATTTTGAATTGGTTCAAACCTATGTAAAAGCTGCGTGAATAGTACTATCCATATACCCTTCACTTTGGCCTAGATTCACCATTTGGTAAGATTTTGCCATACCTGCTCTATTTAAAAATAAAAAGTCTGTTAACTTAAAAAATGTATATACATGTATATGTATATGTTATTCAAGGTTGATTTTTCCATCATCAAAATGAAGGTTTTTGGGTTTTGTTAATATATTAGTAATACGAAGTAATTTAGAAATATCAAATAATATAGGCAAGCAAAATGAGCAGCATAAAGCAATGTGAAGGATACCCACAAAAGAACCATTCTATATAGTTGTATATATGTACTTTTTACAGAAGTAGAGTTACATCATACTGTTTTATGTGTATATATACTAACATACATCTTTCTGTGTCAAGGAAATGTTTCTGCAGCATAATTTTTTAAATCACACAGTGTATCTTATGCCTTTATTGCTTTTTAAATTAATTCTTTATTACAATTTTAACTTGTTTTCTCAAGTAAGCTCTTATAATAGAATAAGATTCTCAGTATATCTTGTATCAGTGGTTTTCATCTGATGTATCAGAATGATCTGTAGAAATTCTTCAACATCTGAATGCCGTGGAATCTCATTAAATCACAATCTGTAGGGAGGAATCCCGATACTGACGTTTTGAAGATAACTTTTCATGCTGTGCAGGTAATTCTGACAGACAGACCAGACTGACAGCGTATAGAGCTAAACAATTAGTTTTATATTATATATTAACTTTAAAATTTTCATATCAAAGCATCGTTAGCTATTGTGTACAGTAATAAATCAATCAGACCTCTCATTTTTCTATCATACTTATTTCGAAATAAATACTTTGTTCATTTTTAATTTGGATTGCAGGAATAAAGAAGTTTTTCCTATCTACATCCTCTCCCACAACATGATGTGTAGTCTCAGATACACCAAATGAGTACATGGTCATTGTGGGGACGGCACTCATTTTTGGGCATATTCACACATGATGTGGATAACCACAGTTTATTTAACTATTCACCCATTGACATCTATTTGTCTAGTTTTTGCCATTAGGAATTTTGCCATTAGTCTAGTCAGGCTGCCATGACAAAATCCTATAGACTAGGTGGTTTAAACAACAGAAATTTATTTTCTCAAAGTTCTGGAGGCTGTAAGTTGCAGATCAAGGCAGGTTCGGTTATTGGTAAGGGCTTTCTTCCTATGTTGCAGTCATCTGCTTTCAGCATTTTCCCTGTGTCCCCATATTGGCTGTTCTCTGTGCTTGCATGCAAAGAGACTTCAGGAGTCTTGTCCTCATCTTATAAGGACTTCAGCCCTATCAGATTAGAACTGTACCTTTATGACCTCATTTAACCTTAAGGTTAAATGTAAAGGTCCTATCTCCAGTTGAGTGTTATGACTTCAACATATGAGTTGGGAGGGTCAGGGGAACAGTTTATCCATAATACAGACAAAGCTATAATAACATTGGTGTTTAGGTTTAGTGTGAACATAAGTTTTCCTTTTTTTGTTATAAATGTCCATCAATGCATTTCCCAGATCACATTGTATTTTGTGTGTTTAGCCTGTTAAGAAATTACCAAACTGTTTTCTGGAGTGACTGTCATTTTATATCCCCACCAACAACCCAGTGTGATCTAATTTCTCTACTATTTTTATTTTTAATTTATATCTTTATATATTATAGTGTTATTTAAAGCTTTTTGGTTGTATGTAGTGGTATCTCATTGAGGTGTTTTGTTTGTTTGACAGTACTGGGGATTGAATTTAGGGCCTTGCATTTGCTAGGCAGGTGCTTTACCACTTGAGCCACTTTCACTGTGGTTTTAATTTTTCAGTTAGTTAATTATTGGGGAATAACACATTCAAATGCAGTGTGTCCATATAGTAAGTGAGTAAACTGATCACTTTAGATGGTGATCCTGCCACATATTATAAGCCTCAACGGTAATAATATAAACCTTGGGTGAAAATATAGATGTTAACAGAATGTCAGATAGTTTAGTAGATGTTTTGACTTGGGTCTTTTTATACTAGATAAGATCTTTTATGTCTCTGAGGAAATACTACTCAAGATAGTGGGAGTCATTTTTTCTTTTTCAGAGATAATAATTGCATGCCTTGCCTAAGCATCCTAAGCAATTACTGATAATTTTATGTTCTCTCCCTATTGGATACATTTGTTTTATCTTTTAAAATTACTTTTGTAATTTGTTTAACCGTGAAGGAGAATTTTTGAATTCTAAAATGATGCACAAAAATTCTATTAATGACATTAAATAGGTTTTGTACATTCTTGGATGGAATAATACAAAAAGTTTAGATGGATTTCTGACTTAGTTTGAAATCACTCAGTTGGAAGTTACAGAAATCAGTTAAAACATATAAAGAAGATAATTTTTTTTTTTTTTTGGTGGGACTAGGGTTTTAACTCAGGGCTTTGTGCTTGCAAAGTAGGCTCTCTACCACTTGAGCAAACCTCCAGTCTAAAGAAAATAACTTATTGGCATTTCTAAGTGGATTTTCCAGGAGTAAAGCTGCCTCTGTGCCCAGCTTGGCTACATAGGTTCAAATGATATCATTACATCTTTTCCTGTTAGCTTTCTCTACGTAGGTCTTTATTTCCTCATTTCTTCTCTTTCCTTCTCTTTTTGTCACCCATTTCCTTTTGTATTTCTCTGGTTCATTTTTCTCCTGATTCCTGGGAAATGGAAAAGTGTATGTTAGCAGTTTTAGACATAATTGTTTCCTCAGACTCTGATCCTAGAAGCAAGGGAATTTTTCCCACACCTTCTAAGTAAATGTAAACTCGATAAAATCAAAGGAGAAAAAAAATTTTTTAAATCTGAGATGAACTTTGATTTTCTTGACATGGGTTATGAAAAAAAGGTACCATATTACCTATAAAATGAAGATGAGAAAGATGCCAAGAAGATGGGAACTATGTCTTTGATACTGTTTTTTTGTTGACCTGTCTGTTTGCACAATTGGGAGTTACATTTTTAAAACAGTCAATAGACACTTATTCAGCGAAAAATGTATTACTGATCCAAATGTAATATTTGGTTTAGAAAGGTAGTATGAAAAGATGCATATAGTGTTTCATTTGAATGAAGGTGAATATAAAATGGGTGGGTCCACTTGTTTTTTATTGTTTCACTTAAGGCTGTACTTAAAATGTAGACCTCCTTTTTCCAATAATTTATAGGTGGGAGAGCAAGATTTTTTTCCTTCTTTTGATAACGACTTATCTAGGACTGCAATTATCTTTTAGACCACTTCAGAAAGAGGTGGTAAAATATGTTTTTACTTGCTATAATTTTCAATTGCCAGACTTGTCTGTTGCTTTTGTTTCAAAAAGAAAAATAAAATCAATGGATAAACAATTAAGAGTCTGTTAATGTAGAGATTTGTGAGTTTAAAAGGAGTAATCAATCTCAACTTCATGTGCTCCTTGTCCAACTTCATGCCTTTTGAGCTGAGTATCTCCATTTAAGGGAGATGTTTTTATTGTAAATCACAAATTATAAGTATTTTAAGTCTATGGAGACTTTCAGTTTTGGCATAATTTCTCTTTTTTATTCTTTCTGTCATTTTGACCTTTCCAGCTCACATCCAGTGATTTGCAGTAACTTATCAACAACTTATATCTTTTTCCCTGAAAATAACTGTCCATTTTCCCATATTTTCTTTCCTCCCCATTCTTTTCTCTTGCGTATTACCAGTTTTTAATAATTCTAGCATAAACCATGTGTTATCTTTCTCTTATGGTGAGAAAATTCCTGAGATAAACAACTTAAAAGGAGAAAAGATTTATTTTGGTTCATTCACGGGTTCTGATGGTCACTTGGCTTTGTTGTTTCTGGGACAGAACATCATGGTGGAGAGCACATGTTGGATAAAAGATATTTGCCTCTTTATGGTCAGGAAGAGAAATGAGAGTGGAAGGGACTTGGGACAAAATATACCCATTAAGAACGTGCCCTCAGTGGCTTGCTTCCTCCAACTAGTCCCCATCTCCTAATGGTTCCACTGTCTCCCAGTTGCCCATTAAGCCATGAATCCATTAGTAGATGAATCCATTAGTGAGATTAGAGGCCTAACATTCCAATGACCTCCCAAAAGCCCTGCCTCTAACATCGCTGCATTGGGAACCAGTCCTTCAACACAAGAGATTTTTGAGGGACTTTTAAGGTCCAAACAATAACAAAGTTTAATAAACTCTAGAGTTCTGACACTTTGCTTTTTTATTGATGCTAGAGATTAAATCCAGGGTCTTGGGCTTGTTAGGCAAGTGATGTACTGCAGTTGAAGTACACCCCTAGCCATTTTACCCTTTGATTTTTTATTTTTTCATCTTGTTTTTGAGACAGGGTCTTGGCACTCCATTTGCCTATGCTGGCCTCAAACTCTCTATTGTTCTGTCTTTCCCTCCATAAATGAGTTTTCGTCTGATACTATAACAGAGTTGAATCAAAACATTAAGATTTATATTTCAAGTCAAATATCTAGGGAAATTCCTTTAAAGTCACGTAACTCTGAAAATATAACTTGTCTTAGAGGTTATTTAGTGTACATAAGAACCTTTGTAAGGATTTTATGGTTTTTTCCAGATCCTAATATATTTTCCTGGAAAAATACATTAATTCTGACCCTGATCTAAGAATTTTGAATTGTTAGTTTGACATTATTAGCCTTTATCTTACTTAAATTATGATTCAGTCCATTTTTGCCTTCTTTGTACAAAATTGAGCCCCAAATTCAGTCCTATACAGTAGTTTTTTTTTTTTTAAGTTTTAACCTACATACAAATGTGTGTTTTGGGTTAGTAAATTTATTGGCAATTTATCCAACTAATATGTATAGCAAGTGAAATTCCACTTCAGTACTTATATGATAATGAAAGGGTGTATGTTCTCGGTTTTATGACCATGGATTGATTGATTGATTACAATCACTTCAAAAAATTTATTTTCTAGATATAAACCACTCTAGAAGAAGAAACTAACTAATAGGCTGTTGTTTTAAAGCATTGAAAATTAATAGTTTTGAAACAATGCTTGTAAGATATCAGTTCCTTAAGGAAGTCCAGTAATTTCTGAGATTATTTTTAAAAAATAGGTTAGAACTATTACTACTGTACTTACTTTTTTCTATTATACTTCCATTTTTTTCCTTATGAATCTATAGGTAGTTTTCCACTAATGAATGCAGTGTGGATGTAAATATATATATTTTCTCCTCTGAATAAGAATAAATTTTGTGTGTTGGGCCTAAACCTTTTTAGGATTTGCAGTATTGTAAGTCCCCTGGGAACACTTGGAAACAGCTAACTAGGAAAAGGGCACCAGCTGCACTAAACTGCAGTGAGAGTTTTAACTAACATTTGCCTCTAGCTAGGAGTAAAGTAATCAAGGAAAATAACTTTCTTTACAACATATACTTTATTGATTTTATAGGAGGAAATTAGAATAGAGAAGGATTAAAAGCTTAAAGACATACTGAGGTGTCCCGGAAACATAATTTTAGAAGTTAAATGAATTCAGAAGTCTGAAAATTAGGTATATTTAAGTTGTGGGAATTTTAAATTGGTTTAGAAATGGATTTAGTCCTTATAATCCAGTTTATTTCTGTATTGTGGTTATACAGGCCGATTAGAATAAGCAGAAATATTTGATATGATTGTGTTGCTATTTATTTCCTTGTTATTATTTGACTCTGGATAAGTGTACGGATTGTTTATCTGTCATCAGTAATCATTTCATGAACTCGTGCTTGATACAAGGCATTGTACTAGGAAGTACAATGGGATGTACTGGGATGGAGGTTTAGAACCATAATCCTGCCTTTAAGGAACTTTCTGTCCAGTTAGATGGGTAGGACTGATGTTGAATTCCCAGCTTTCCCATTTACACATTTTTTGATATGGATCAAGTTATGCAATGCTTCTGGGCTTTTTTTCCTCCTCAGACTTTTGGGTGTTTATATGAATTAACATAGACAGTGTTTAACACTGTCAGTGATACATTTGATCAGTAAATTTTTAAGTAAGGAATGCTTATGAAGACTGTTTCTTTAGTTACTTTCTCACATTGATATTTCAGTTTTTGCTGTTTAGTCTAGGCATACTTTGAATCTTTCTGTAAGAAATTATTGGTAAGTAGAATTATTTTGGTATAAATAACTTTAAATTTCCTCAAAGGCAAATATTTAAGTTAGAAAGCTTAAGGTTAATGAAGATAAAGCTAAAGAGCTCCTGTTTCTTTAGCTAATATAATTATTTATGTTATTAGCTACCTTATATTACATTATTTAATGTTATCTTCTTGTATAAACTCTGAAAGCAAGTGGTTTAAATCTGATCTAATGGTGTACTTATCAAAATGAACCAATTAACACAGATTACCTTGTTTTATATTCTCAACAGGTTTTTTTTTTTAGGTAAAAATGGCTTCTTTCCCCCTCTTTTTATCGGCATATATTCATTATACAACGGGGATTCGTTGGCTTACATTGTATATTGGTTAAATTGCCCCCACCATCTCCTCACACCCAGCAGCCTCCTCCTCTCCCTGCTTAAAGCAATTACAAAAGGTTTCATCCATTCTGTTTCATATATGTGTATGAAGCCCATCAACCATATTCCCTCACCTTCATCTCCTCCATTCTCTATTTGAAAGACATTTAGCTTGTTTCCAGCTTTTGCTGATTATGAATTAAAGTGTTTTAAACATTCTTACACAGATTTTTGCTTGAACATGTATTTTCATTTCCCTGAGGTAAATAGCTAGGAATAAGATTGCTACAATGTAAATATGTGTTTATCTGTATAAGAAACTGACAAACTGTTTTCAAAATGAAAAGACTATTGTGTAGTTCCAACAGCAATGTGTGAGTGCTCCAGACTCTATATCCTTGACAGCACTTTGAATTGTCAGTCTTTTAAATTTATGCATTCTGTTTTGGTCTGTAGTAGTATCTCATTGTGATTTTAACTTATATTTCCCTAATAACATTATAAAAGGTAGGCTGTCTCTTTGTAGTAATAACTTTATGTGTTACAAGGGATGAATTAAAAAGGGCAAGAAGAAACTTTTGGTTTTAAGAACATAAACATATATCAAAACATCAAACTGTATACTTTAAACATGCAGGGACCTTTTTGGTAATAGCCCTAAACCAGAAACAGCCCAAATGTTCTTTAAGAAATGAACAGATAAACAATAGCGTCCCTACAATAAACCACTCAGCAATAGAACAAATGAACACACGGGCAACATTTATACAGCTGAAAATAATTACAACTTAAATATACCTAATTTTCAGACTTCTGAATTCATTTAACTTCTAAAATTCTGTTTCTGGGACACCTCAGTATGTCTTTAAGCTTTTAATCCTTCTCTATTCTAATTTCCTCCTATAAAATCAATAAAGTATATATTTTTTACTTCAATTTCCAAGTATTCATTGACAGTATAAAGAAACACAAGAGGGTATGAGTTGTTTGTCAGAGACAAATTCTACAAGAGGTAGTCTTACATGATGTAAAATAATCATGGGAGTGACAGCCTTTGTCTTATTCTCTTGGTTAGAAATAAGTCACAGGTCACACCACACTCGAGGAAGGAGTAAAAGGACATGAACACCATAAGGCAGGATCTGGATCTGTTTACAAGTTAAAATCTTCCTTTCTACATTTAAAGTTCTAAACCATCTAAAACCATTTCTTCAATATGATGCGAGATAAATTAATTTTATTTCTGTATAGATAATCAGCACCATTTCTTAACTCATTTTTGGTCTTCAGTTTTATCACTGTCAAATGACAAGTTTTCATATGTGTGAGGCTGGGCTATTTCTTCTATCCCTTCTGGTGTTAATATTACATACATTGTCTTAATTAGCACATCTTTATAATAAGCCTTGAATATCTGTTAGTTCAATGCCCCCCTTAATATGACCAGTACTTTGTCTTGTACCTCAGATTTTAGAAATACTTAGCAAATTGCTCAGAAAGCCTTGTGTGTATTTTAGACTAGGAGTGGATTGAATTCTGTGAATTAATGTGGGAATGAATATGGGAAGAATTTATATCCATGCTATCAGGATAGGTATTGCTATGAAGATAGTTTCATTTCTTTGAGGCTTTCACAATGTATTCAATAAACTATAGCATTTTCTGAATAAATGTTTTACATATTTTCTGAAGTATGTGATTTCTGGTTACTGTTGTACTTATTTTTAAAATTATAGATTTCAGCTTTCAGCTTGTTTAAAAACACGTGTTTATACATCAGTATTACATCTAGCTGCTTTGCTACACTTAATCTTTTTACTGCTGCTAATTTTCCTTTTAATCTTTTGAGTTTTCTCTTTAGATAAATCATTTGTGAATAATGGCTGTTGTGTTTTCTACCCCTCCTAATCCTTACATATTTTTAAAATATCTGTGTGGAATAAGACCACCAGGATGTTGAATAAAAGTGATTCTGTTGTACTTTTATTCTGGCATTGATGGCAAGATTCATAGTTTTCTATGTTAGGATATATTTTGGTGATTCTTATTTTCCTTTTTTGTATAAATGTGTATTGTGTGTATGTTGATACTCTTGTCAATTTTTTATATTGTCTTAAAAACTATATTAGATTACTCTTTTTTTAAAGTTAGGAACTCTGATTTCAAGATATTCAGTATTTCTCCCTTTATGGAAATGAAAATAAAACAAAATTTTTTTGAGAGAGCAAAAGTTTTGGTAAAAATACGTGATGTTTTATTCATCTATTGTCACATTGAAATAATGCCATTAACTTATTTTCATAAAATAAATGATAGGAAAATTGTTTATTTTCTTAAATTGGTTATTTAAAATATTAGAAAACCCAACATTGCCAGTTCAAGTCAGTATTTTTAAATTTCTCTTCAGGAAATTAATATCAATTATGTTTTAAAGCCTTACAGTATGTACACACTCATTTGTATATTGAACTGACTAATCTAAATAAGTCATTAATACTGTCATTTGTATTATGCTTTTGATATATTTATATTAAATGATTTCTTGACTTGAAATCATGATAAATTATTCAAATATTGTGAGACTAAATGCTAGTGGAAATAGTTCATTATCCTTAAGACCGTTCTGTTGAGAACACTTTGGTAGTGAAACATCCTCATTTAAGGAGATATATTTAGACTGATATCCCTGCTTTAATTAATTAGTTTTGGAAAATTTAAAGTCTTATGTACTATAAAAATATAAATTGATAAGTTACCCATCATCCAGTATCTGTAGCATTTTGTAGATTTGATCACATAAGTGCCTAGTACTTTGCCGTTTTTGAAGATTTTGAGCAAGGTACTGGAAGTAAATTAAAGGTTAAAACCAGAGCAGAAACCAATTATACCACAAATACCAGCCAAGAAACTGAAGATGACATTTCCATTGTGGGATTCAACAGAATTTGACAGAGACTCTTTGCTTCCATTTTATTGCTGTGATTAGAAGCACAGTTTATCAGAAGGCAGATCCTAAAATTTGGGTCAGCAAGACTTTTTTGTAATACCAATTAAATACTTTTAATGTATGGCACTTACATGACATCCTGAAGGTATAGATATAATGTATATAGCCATTATGATTTCATGTCTCTTATGAAAATAAAATATTTACTTCATAGAAAACACCACATTCTTAGCCTCCAAGTTTACTTCTGGTTTAAGCTTCTGAGTTTATAGAATTAATTATAATACTAATTTTGTGAAACTAGCCCTAAAGACAAGGAAACCAAACCTAGTGAAGTCAAACCCACAGCCAAGATCAAACTGTCGTTCTTTTACTATTGTCTGGATCACTGTGAATATCACTATTGGCATAGCACTTGGTTTAGTGAAGGTATTGCAGAGTGACATCTGATGTATTGAATTATTATTAAGAATGTGCTGTGCTGGTGAAGATCCTGGGCACTTTTTTCAGTGGAGATTGTTACGATTGGGCAGCCAAATTTTTATTTGATTTTTCAAAATTCCCCTTGAGAACTTGGTTTTTCTTCAGTTTTCCTCAATGTTCAGCCTTAGCTGAAACCATACCTCTCCTGGGAATAAGGATGGCATCTTACCCTTCCAAGAAGAGGTTAACGTCTCTCAGTCCTATTATACTTAAAGTTCTTAAGTGTTTTTCCATGTGTTTTTTTTTTTTCTTCAAGCTCTGTAATTGGTATCTTATTTATCATTTTATCATCAGGAACTAGAGAATATTTAGAAGGGTCTCTATTTATTTAGCTAACCTTGCTTTTTGACTATGCTTCTTAGATGAACTGTTTTTGATATGAGGAACTGTTAGGAATTGACATGGGCATATTGAGTATTTCCAGTTAGTTTTTTAAATGATAAAAATGCATTCAGTTAAGTAATATAAAATATTGCTATTTATGTAATTTCTAATTATTTTAGCTGGTTTTTTATTGCTTTCTTTGTATGTAATAACATTTCACACAGTTTTATCTTATAAAGTAACTTGATTTTCACAAAAATCTTGCAATCATATCACTCAAAGATTTACCATTAAATTACTCTCTTGAGTTGTTTTGTTATTGTCTTAATTTACCCAAATTCTCTGGTTCAAAGTGAGTTATTATCATGAGACCTAAACACAGTGGCTCTCACTAAATAAAAAAATCACAGTGGCCGTGTACAGTCTTTTGTGTCTCTTAATTAACAAAAATCAGTCATTCTACCCATACATTTTCAATAAACAGTAGAAATTAGAAATTTGGTGTTTTATAAAAATGTAGTACTTTTTAGATCACCATTTAAAAGAGTGTGAATCAGCTATTTTGGATTAATATAAAAGCATTAGATGTTTTTATCTAAAAAAAGTGAAATGTTATTTTGAATGCATTATGATAATACATTATAGGCCTTTCCCTTCTATTTGTTTATTGATAAGATAAATTATTTTATCTATACTGAAAACCATTTTTGTGGGACTGATTATGAAATTTCTTTATTGCAAAAATGTAATAGCTAAATTTATAAAATAAAAGTGAAATTTCCTTTAATTATTCCAACTTCAGTAAAATAGCTTGGTATATTGTTTCAATCTTACTGCTTGTAATGATCTGTTGAATTTTTCTTTTTATATCTTCTGGGTTCAATTTTAGTAATCATAGGGATCTATTCATTTCTTGTAGATTTTCCAGCTTTTAATTTTTAGAATATTCCCTAATGATCTATGGTAATAGCTCCCCTTTTGCCTACACTGTTAGTAAGTCAAGTCTTTCTCTTTCTCTCTTCTGGTTACTTTGGCTAAGGCTTTGCCAATCTTATCTTTTCAAAGAACCAACTCTGTTTAATTAATCCTTTGTACTGTTCTTTTAGTTCTTCTTTTATTTTAGCTCTGATCTTTTCTTTCCTGTGCATTGATTTTGGATTTGACATCTGTTTTTGTAAGACCTTGTTAGCCATTATTAGGCTATGAATTTGTAATCTTTCTGATTTTCTAATGTAGCTAGGAACTTCCCTATTAGAAATGCCTTTGCTGTATCACAAAGGTTCTGATATGTTGTTTCTATTTTTCTTTTATTGTAGAATTTTTAAAAATTCCCCTCTCCCCCCATGATTTTTTTAATGACCCACTGTTTAACAGTGGGTCTGTTCAATCTGAGCATTTGTATGATTTCTATAGTTTCTCTTGCTGTTGTTTTTTGGTTTCATTCTATTATGGTCTGATAAGATATTGGAAATAACCTCAGTTTCTTGTATTTGTTAAGACTTACTGTCTGGCCTAAGATATAACATACTATAGAGAAAGTTCTTTGGGTTGCTGAAAAGATTGAGCATTCTGCAGCTAGTGGAATATTTTGTAGATGTCTACTAAGTCCAGTGACCTATAGTGCAGTTTAACTCTGATCTTTCTTTGTTGTTGTTGTTTTTTTTTTGTCTGGATGATTTCTCCATTGGCAAGACTAAGGTGTTGAAGTCTCCACTATTATTATATTGTGATCTATTTCTCCCTTTATGTCCAGTGTCTGTTTTATGAAATTGGGTGCCCCAATATATATATATATATATATATATATATATATATATATATATATATATATATGTATACACATATGCATACATACATTACAAATTGTTACTTATTCTTAGTAGAGTATTCCCTTTATCAATGTGAAGTGACCTTCTTCATCTCTTCTGACCAATTTTGGTTTGATGTTTGCTTTTTTTTGGATGCGAGTGTAGCTATTCCTGCTTGTTTTTTTATTCCATGTGCTTTAGAATCCATTTTGGATGTCCATCCTTTTGCCTTCAGTCTTTGTGTTTTGAGGTGTGTTTTTTATGTTCTGTAAACAGTGAGGTATTAATAATTTTTTTAAGTCCATGCAGCTAGTCTGTATCTTTTAATTGGAGAATTATGACCATTTACATTCAGGGTTATTATTGAGAGAATTAGTACTAATTATTATCATTTTATGCTTATCATTTTGTTGTTCTGGTTGTTTTAAGTAATTTGTGATTTTTTTTTCTTTCTACCATTTTCCTTTTTAAAATTTGATGCTTTACAAAAATAATTGTGTCTTTCCTAAGTCTTGTTCTCTACTTTCTATTAAGAATTATTCTTTTCCATGCTCTGGTAATTGTGTTTATCTTGCTTCCTTTTTTTGTGTATAGCATTTCTTTATATACCTTCTGCAGTTTTGTCTCAGTCATCCCAAATTCCTGTAGTTTATGCTTATCTTATAAGATCTCTATTTCTCCTGCAATTCTGAGGAATAAGTTTGCTGGGTAGAGTTAGCATTTATTTTCTTTCAGAACTTGAAATCCCTTATTCCATACCATCCTGGGCTTTAGAGATTCTGCTGAAAAATCTGTTGTTATTCTCATTGGTTTGCCTTCAGAAGTGTCTTACACAAGGCCCTGGGCTTAATTCCCGGCACTGTAAAATAAAAAAAAAAAGTAAAACAATTAAATTATACAATAAAATAAAAATAGAGCTACATTGTTGAAGACAGTAGCCACTAGCCACTTGTGGTGGTTGAGCAGTAGAATTATGCTCAGATTGAGAGCATAGTTCAGATTGAGATGTGTTTTCTTTTTTTATTATGGTTGTACTGGGGACACATTATAACATTACCAAAAGTTCTTACAATATATCGTGGTTAAACTCATCCCCTCCGTCATTCTCCTTTATCACCCTTTCCCCAATACTGGAATAGTTTCAGCAGGTCTCAGTTTTCTACTTTCATACATGAAGTACATTCACCCTCCTATCCCTTTTCCTCATATGCTCCCCCTCCCACTAGAGCCAACCCCTAGACAGAACTTGTTTTACCTTTTTGTTCTCCATTTTTGAAAAAAGACATTTTTGTTTGTTTAAGATGGCTCTACGGGGAGTTTCATTATGACATTTCCATGTGTATGTTATTACAATCCGAGTTGTTTTATCCCCTCTATTTTTCTCCTTTCTACCTTAGTCCCCTTCTTATTATGGTGATTTCAACTCATTTAAAAATTCTACATTAATTCTTATATTGAATGTACATCAGCCATATTTACCTTCTTAACTTCTTCTTTTACCTTCCTCCTCCTGTTAGTGCCCTCCTACTTTAAGTTTAGAATGCATTACTATCTCAGACTTACTACAAAAAGAAATATGAAATATATTGTTAATGCTTTAATTGTACATTTAAATGATAATATTTTAGACACATGAGGTTAAATAGAATATGAAATTAATTTCATTTTATGTTTTTTAATGTTTCCACTATAAATTTAAATTTGCATATATTTGTTTGCATTGTATTTCTGTCAGACAGTGGTAATCCTGACTAAGGGTGTTTAAAATTTTTAAAAACCTTCTTCATTTGTTTATTTTTAATTTGTGGTATTAGTTTGTTTCTTAAAATGTAGTCCCAGTCTTTAAGATTTTCCTATGATTAGGTATTTACTATTCAGTCTTCTATTTTTCTTAGATGGTGAAGTTTTGTGGTCTGAATATTGATTTCTAAATTATTTGTTTATAGCCTAAGTGCATTTTTAATGGAACCATTTTGATCAAATGAAAATACCTGCCTTAGTGTGTTTCCATAGTTTACCTGCAGTTGTATTATAGTAAATCCATAAACCTACCTATCCTAAGATCTTTAAGGCTTAAACTGAAGTTCAGTATTTTCTTAATTTATTTTTCTGAAACCACTACTGGAAGATGTTTAAAGATGGGAAAAGGTAGCTTATTCCTAGGAAATGTCAAGCAATTTCTTTTACATGGAAAATTTTCTAGCAAGATGGTGCAAGACTAATGCAAAGGAGCCTGACTTACAAAAACAGTATAGGAGAGGAGTCAAAGAAAGGGGTGTGTGCATAGGTAAAACAATTCCCTCTACTCATAAAAGTATTCCCTTCTAGTTCATAATGTGACATTTTTAGTTATGACTACAATTATAGCATAGGTATAATTTTATATGGAAAGGTTTTGCTTTGCTGATGATTGAACCCAGTGCTGCTACGTGCTAAGCATATACTCTACTACTCAGCTGTGTCCCTAGCTGATTTTGTTTTCTCTTAATGTACGTATTATTTTTGTTCTCATGGTTTCATTTTCTTTTTGGTTTGCATTTAGATGAATGTGTAGTATTGAATTGCCTGTGTTACAATTTACTTAACCTTCCTTTCATTTGAGAAGTCACTTGGTAATTAGGAAAGTTGAAACCATGGGTATATATCATCCAATGTTTATTTTCTTATGTTGCCCTTTCAAAATTATCTTTAAAAGATTTTTATCTGCATCATGATTATGTTTATTTTTAAGGATAAAATATGTATGATTCTTTTATCTAAGTAATCATGAATTGTTGGAAGCAAAATAATCAATATATTAAGTTTAACTTTCATTCAATTTCATATTTATTAAGTAGCCAAACATTCCTTAAGTAAATGAGATCCAAGATGTTGAATTAGGTATGGTTTTCTCCATCAGAAAGGCTTTGGTTATATATGTGAAGCCAAAAGTTATTTTATTTTTAGAACCTGTTGGAAAATTAGATTTAAAAAAATTTAAAATTCATATTGCCTTACATATTCCCTCAGCAATAACATTTATATGTTTATTAATCAACGTTTAACTGTAAAAGTTCTTTTTAATTTAGGTGAATGAAGTTCAGTCTTGTGACTGATTCACTGAAGACTCCTTTCTACACTGTTACCTAGAGTACTACATGAATAAATTCCATTCACTGTAATTGAGGATGGGTGACATAGCAGCAAAAAAAGACTTTTGGCACCAAAATAGAAGTTAAAGATTTTTATATAAAAACTTATATCCTTCATTGCTATAAGAATCCATTACAAATTTATCTACTAGTATCTATTAATTTCTCATTTTAGACAGAATTAAGAAAGCTTAGTAAATTTCAAATTTTCTGATTTTGGGCATGCTACTGCCAATTTTGGAAAAACCTCTATCATTCTGAAAATTAGTTTTTTAACAAAAATCCTTGATCTTTCCATTGACCTCCAAATCCAGATAAAATTGCCCATCTGAAATTTGTATTTGGCTATGTAATAGACAGTAAAATAGAGTTTATTTTTCTCTATCAGTTTGTCCTCTTAATCTCCCTCATGTCATCAATAAAACGACCCTCTATCTACTAAAGAAAACAAGCATATATTTAATTTATCCATGTTCTTTCCTACTGTGTTCCATGTAAATCATCATCAAACCCATTGTTTATTCCTCAAAGATAGACTGTAATCTCCTACCCCCTTTGTGTTTCTGCTGTTGTCATTCTAATATAAACCAGCTTTATCGTTCACCTGTACTATCACCATTGTTTTCTACCACTCGCCAATATATTTTCCTGATTGTAGCAAGCAAGAGCTTTAAAACGTGAATCATACGATTCTGCCTTTTTACTTAGAAGCTTGCAAAGATTTTCATTGTATTGAGAATAAAAATTCAAGCCCTTTATTATGACCTACTATTCCTATACACTATTGTGACTCCTTTCCCCATCTCATGGCTGACCACTTATGCACTCAGCTAGCTCTGATCTCTGCAAGCTCCTTGAACATATCAGCTTATTTCTAATGCAGTGATCTGAACCTAGATCATTCTTCTGCCTGGAATGTACCATGTTTGCAAATTTTTTCATTGTCTGCTTCTTGACATTTTATTCTCAACTTCAGTCACTTTTCTTGAGGCCTCTTTCCAAAAACCTAACTTAAAGTAACTGTTCCATCTTTTTCTCTTTTACACCATTTATTGAATTTTAAATCATTTGAAATAATTTTGGTTTTTTAAATTAAGTAAACATGTTTCCCACCCTTATTAGAATGCAAGATTTATGACTACAGAGACTTTATCTACCTTTTGGACTCTTTGATGCGT
The DNA here is from genome assembly GCF_047511655.1 of Castor canadensis. Taxonomy (NCBI): domain Eukaryota; kingdom Metazoa; phylum Chordata; class Mammalia; order Rodentia; family Castoridae; genus Castor; species Castor canadensis. The sequence goes on from NC_133386.1 coordinate 61,376,352, forward strand.
TTAACCATGCAAACAGTTGGTGGCACATACAGGAAATGGTCAATAAGTATTTGTCAAATGAATGAATGGATGGTAGTTCCAATCATGAAATAAAGATCAAATTTTCCTTAATATAATTTATTAATAAAGCCCAAAGTCATCTATTTTAGAGTGATTACCGTAATTAGTTTTATTTAAATACACTCATACTCTCACTCATGCATATAAGAAGCAGTGAGTACTTAGACTTTTTAATGAAGAAATTGTATAACTATCCAAAATAAAATTATCTAGTGACTATTCAAATATATTAATCAGGTATTCATGTAAATCGTTTTATCTTTATTCTGTTTCCTGCTTTTGGTCCTGAAGATTGAGTTCTGGGCCTAGTGCATGCTAACTGTACGTTCTACCACTGAGTCATATCCCCACTCTGTTTTATATTTAAATCCAGGACTTTTAAGTACATTGGTGTGGAGCCTGGTTTTGGGGGAGTGTTAGAGTCACTGTGCATTTCCAGTACTGATTGTACTGAGTTGCAGTTACCTCTGGCTCTGAGATTTAGAGCCTAAGCCATTACTACATAGAGACTTACATTGTGAAAATCATATGATACATAATCTTGGCATTTTATATGATTTTTTCCTAAATAAATGGTGAAGTTTTAATGTGTACTATTTGAATATTTAAAAGTTAGGCTTATGAATGTACACTAGCTTGGAAGGGACAGCATGCTCCTGGGTTCATCTTAGATACTGAATTACTGCTAGTATCACCTAGAAGAGAATGTGACAAAAATAATTCACTTGCAAAATATATTCATATTATTATATGTAGTAAATGAGGTACTTTATTTTAATCTTCTATCTTAATAGTATGACCTAAAATATTTTTAAAATAGAGCCTGCCCTTGAGAGTAACCTGCACAGCCTGTATACGATTGAGGGATATTCAGAACATACATTGTCTATGGATTGTGTAAATGGGTCATGCTAGTTCTCTAAGATAAATAGTATGGTTAATCCTTTATATGTATAAACAAATGGATTTAGCAGGAAACCTATAACAGTGACATGTTTCTGGACTGCTGATTATGATCAGTTTAGAAAGTGCTTAAGTAGTTTAAAACTAATTAAAAAGGAAAATGGCCTATGTTTGGAATGGCTATCAGGGCTAAACATAAAGCATGTAAGGATAAGTGAGCCACAAGATAGTCAGTTTACTGTTTAAAAGCAAATGCAAATGTGCCAAGAAAAATAATTTCAGTTTAACTTTATTCCTTAATGTATAAAACCAGTATTTGTATTTCTTTTAAGTTAGAAGAGTATTAAATATTTGGAGGCAATGATTGTTTGCTGCATTTTTTAGACATTAGTATATGTATAAAATACAAACAAAACTAAATACTATTCCTTTATAGTTTTAAATTTGAGTAAGAATGGAATTTTGATATAATCACACATTTTTCTTCCTCTTTAAAATTTTCCTTTCTTAATTTAAGGCATTTGGGAATATACTTCAGTATTGTTAAATATAAGAAATCCCTTGTGGTCAGATTTGGTAGTGCTTGTGTACAAACCCAGCATTCAGGAGGGACAGGGAGGAGGATTGCTGAGTTCAAGGCTAGCTTGGGATACTTAGCAAGTTCAAGACCAGCTAAGCTATGTAATAAGATCCTGTCTCAAAAGACAGAGTTGGTGATGTAGCTCAGTGGTAGAGCACTTGCCTCCAATGAGCAAGACTGGGGGTTCAATTTCCAGCACCATAACAAAAAGAAAAGGAAAAATCACTTATGCATAATGAATTTTATCTTAATTATCTCATCTTTCAGTAGCTTACAAATACTCTCTAGTGATCTTTTTTAATATCTGTGTCCCATTGGTATTGGAACATATTCCTTTTATTTTATTAACAAATTAATTGGTGGAAAAAATTTCATTCATTTTCCTTAATTTGAAATCCAAAAAGAAGAAGAAATTCGGGTGTAAAACATAGCTGTTTGAAGTAATTTATAAACTTGTGAAAGTTTAAAAAAAATTTGCTGTCTCTATCCAGCATGTTCTGTGTAACAGTACATTGCAATATTGTACAGATTCTTTTTAAGATAGTTTTTTAAATGAATGTAGAGACATTAATGGAATGGCAAGATGAATCATCATATTATATTATTTTCAGCAGTAAATTTAGTAGTAATTTGTATTTGAGCTAAGACAACTTGTATTTAGGCCCTATCTCTGCCACAGTGTGTTAGTAGTGTGAACATGGATGAGACATTTAACTTCTTTCAGTCTCAGATTCCTCCAATAATTTCTTTATTTAGTCTTTCTGGAAAAAGTTTTTAGAGGATTATAGAGGAATCTCTTCGGTTTTCTTTCTTCGAATAAGCTTATTTCCTTATAATTTGAACCTGAGCCTTCTTTTTTCTTAGGAGAGAAACTTATCATTTCTAAAGCTTTAAACATTTCCCCCATGATATTCCAAATGGGATTGTAATATGCTTCTTCTCTGCTTAAAAACAGATCTTAAATAGTAACTGCCTCTATTTTACTCACTGTTATATCCTCAGAAGTGGAAATAGTCCCTGAATTATGTTAGATGTTCATTCAGTAATTTGTTAGATGAATGAAAAAAGACCAATTCCCTCTGTATGGCATCCATGGCTCTTTGTTGTCTGACCTTCATCTAGTTTTCTGTTTTTGTCATCTCTGCCACCCCTTTCTCCCATATCATCACACAACTACTAACTTTTCAGCATTTCCAGGTATTTTTTGTTTGTTTTTGGTTTTGTGACACAAGATCTCACTGTATGTCCCAGGCTGGCCTCGATGCACCTGCTTCTACCTCCTAAATGCAGGATTACAGGAAGGCTTCCAAGCCTGGTTCCAGGTGTTTTGCCCCTCGCCCCAGTAATTTGTTCCTTCCTCCTAAAATGTCATGCAAAATAATTCAGTCTCCCCTCAGATTCGTATTTTTAGGTTCATATTTTACTATAATAGAAACTAAATGGTGCAATATATTTTTGACATGCCCTTTTCTTCCGTTAACTACAAACTAATCCATTTTAAGAATAATTTAAGACATTGTATTTCTTGATACAAATGAATATATTGACTGAAGTTCTTAGTGTAATAGTCATACACTATGTCATCTATAAATGATTGTTGAATTGGGTAAAATGTTATAAATCTCCACATATATAACAAACTTTGTTAATATATTCTTCTGGATCTTTAGTTTATCCCTTAGCCTTCAAGAAGCAAAATGTAAGTTATTAAAAGTCAAATACAGGGTTTTTTTTGGCAGAACTGCTACATGTTTTGATTAGATTCAGTTTACTGTCTTAGGGTGGATATTATATATATGGTGCATGTCTTTTTAAGACTTTCCTTCTTATTTAAGTAAAATACTTTTTGCAAGTAGCCAGCATATAATCATTCAATAAAAAATTATTTAGCAACCTGTTATGTTCCTGACAATTGATTAGGTTCTGGGGTAATACAAAGAGTAATAAAACAGAATCTTTGGTTTCGATTCAATGGGCCAGAGATAAAGAATTGTTCCAATATTTATGGTTAGGGTTGCAATGATAATATATAATGAGGGTGATTTGAATGTCTAGCTGCTGAGGAAAGTGTAAGTTCTTTAAGCTTTTGAACTATGCAGAAGTATAAAGAAGTAAATATAATAATTGCTCAGGGAATTGGAGAGAACCAGGGTTTCTTTTGAGCTTAAATTCAAACGATAATGAAGCATTTCTTTGGGTTGAGAAAGGCTTACAAAATAGTCTAAAGTACAAAAGAATGTTCAGAGAATATTGATGTATTGTATATGTAGTGCATATTGTATATACACTATAGTGTATATTGATGGTGGCAATGGGAGACAGTAACCAGGGCTCACATGTCCAGAGTCCTCTGTACTACATACTCGTATAGCTGCATACCATGTGTGTTAAAATCAAGAATGAGAAAAAAACTTCAAAAAATTGTTAGCTAGTCTGTGACTTGATCAGATTTGTAATTTAGTAATAGTATACATTTTGATACGAGTCTCTAAAGACTATTTAGAAACAACAGCATTCATTCACAGTACTACTATAGTAAGCCATATATAAAAACGAAGATGACATAAGACTGATAGTATTAAATTCTTTCAGCATATTTATTTATTTATTTTTATTTTTTAGGAAGGAACAAGTGTTTTTGCTGGTTGAGATAAGGATAGCTATACAGGGAGTTGACTCACATTAATTTCCTGTGTGTGTGTGTTACCTTCTAGGTTAATTCTTTTTGATCTAACCTTTTCTCTAGTTCCTGGTCCCTTTTTCCTATTGACCTCAGTTGCTTTTAAGGTATCTGCTTTAGTTTCTCTGCGTTAAGGGCAACAAATGCTAGCTAATTTTTTAGGTGTCTTACCTATCCTCACCCCTCCCTTGTGTGCTCTTGCTTTTATCATGTGCTCAAAGTCCAATCCCCTTATTGTGTTTGCCCTTAATTCTGAAGCTACTCTATATGACTTCAAATACTGTGTAAATTTAAACAAGTCTTGAAGTCTCTGTTTCCTCATCTATCAAATAACCTGGTGTGGTTGTTAGAAATAATTAGGATAATTCATGTAAAGGACATATCCTGTGGATGGCACATAATTAGCACTGTATAGCTGTTAGCTATATTTATTAATCATTATAATTTCATTATGTGATATCTTGCAGATGAAGACAGAATTTAGAAGTCTTTAGTTTCTGAATGTTATATCACAGATAGTGGCAAAGCCACTGTTTTAACCTGAGCCTCTGTCTTAAAGCCCAGCATCCTGAAAAGTTACAGTGTATAAGTCCAATACAGAATAATCAGTAGAAATTGATAAAGTATCATTAATAGTCTCAGATATATAATTGGCCTGCCTAGGTTTCTAGGCTTAGAAGATATTACTCTGATTTCTTTTTAAGTCCTTGGTCTAAATGAAAGCACAAGTGGATGTACTTGTTAGGTTTCTATACCAATTTTTATTATTTAAAAATAAACTTATTGAGGTATAATTGTCATATAATAGTATAATAATAAAAGTGATAATTTGATAAGTTTAGCATTTGAAACCATCAACTCAATCAAAACAGTGGCCATCCTTAACCATCACTTCCAACAGGTGCTTTTTGCCCTCTTTCAATCCTTCCCACTCCTGCCTCACCCTATCTGTCACAATCCCTATGCATCAACTAATCTTCTGTCACTGTGAATCAGTTTGCATATTCTAGATTTTTATATCAGTGCAGGGATGCACTAGGCATTCTTGTTTGATCTGACTTCTTTCAATCAACATACTTATTTTGAGGTCTATTTATAACTTAATGTCTCAATTCTTTTCTTGTTTTTGCTGTGTAGCATGTTATTTTATGAATATAAACTTTTTTTATCCATTCATCTACTGAAGATGTAGCAATTGTTTCCTATTTTACACTATAAAAGAAAAATCTGCTGTGAACATTTGTGTACATGTTTTTTTTTTTAATAAATCCTGGAAGGGATATGACTGGATCATATGTTTGGTCTTTGTTTGTTTAACTGCTTAAAAATTGCCAGATTGTTTTACACAGTATTTTTACTGTTTTGTATATCTACCAGCACTATGTGTAATTACAGTTCCTGGATATCCTCACCAAACTTGCCTATAAAAACAGCATGATACTGTCACAAAAAAAGACATGAAGAGTATTGCAGTTTGTTTTTAATTTTGATTTTAAAAATTTTTGCCACCTTAAAAAATTGTAGCCATTTTGATAAGCATAAATTGTTACCTCCTTGTGATTTCACCTATCATTTCCCTAATGACTAATGATGTCGTGTGTTCTTATTTACCATCTATCTATCTTCTTTGACAAAATGTTCAAATCTTTGCCAGTTTTTAAAGTTAAATTGTTTTCTTACTGTATTTAGGAACTACTTTATATGTTCTACATACAAGTACTTTATATTTTGCAAAGATTATAATAACATTCTATGACTTCTCATTTTATTTTCTTACCAATGTATTGAAAAGTCATAGGTTTTTTTTCATTTTGTTTAAGTGCAGTTTATCAACTTGTTTACATCCATTTCATTTGAGCAATGTACTTATTGGCATAAAGTGATTCATAGTATCTTCTTATTCTTTTAATATCTGTGGCACCTGCAATAATGCTGCCTTTCTCATTCTGGACATTACAAATGGTGTTTTCTCTTTTTCCTCATCTGTCTGGCTTGAGAATTATCAATTTTATTAATTTAAAAGTATCAGCCTTTTCTGTTTCATTGATTTCTATGACTTTATTCAATTTAGTTGGTTTTGATGTTCTCTTTTTCTTTCAAGGGTGATGTTGTCATTCATTTGACATTTTCCATATTTTTAATATAGTTAGTGTTAGAAGATTTCCCCTAAATATTGCTTCCCCAACATCAACAATTTCTGTTTTATCATATTGTCATTTTCCTTTTGTTATAAATACTTTTTAATTCCCCATTTAATTTCTTTTTTTCCTCACTGGATTACCTAGGAAGTTTGTTACTTAGTTTCAAATTTTGATTGAATATCTCTTTTTCAAGATTCTTTGAACCAAAGAAGTAAATCAGATTTCTCTTCTGGATTTTGGAATTTTTGCACATATATAAGGGGATATCTTGGAGGATGGGATGCAAGTCTAAGCACAAAATTTATTTGTTTCATGTTCTTCTTTAACACATAACCTGAAGGTAATTTTATTCAATATGTTAAATAATTTTTATATGAAACAAAGTGTAAAATTTTGTACTTACGTTGGCATTCAGAGTGTTTGGAATTTGGGCCCAGCACAGTAGCTCATGCTTATAACTCCAGCTACATAGGAGGTGGAGATAGAGGATCACGGTTTGAAGCCAACCCTGACAAAAAGTTTGGAGGCTCCATCTCAACAAATAAGCCGGGTTCATGGGTGTGCCTTTCCTTCCAGCTATGTGGGAACTCTTATGTAGGAAGATCTCAATCCAGGCCAGCCCTAGATAAACAAAAATTTAAGACTCTATTTGAAAAATAATGTAAAGCAAAGGAAAAAAAACAGTTTAGGATTTGGGAGTTGTTCAGATATTTGGATTAGGGATGCTCAATGTGTATTTGTGTCTTTCTGTTGAGGATGCTTAATTTAATTTCATTGTGATCAGAGAGCATTTTATAAGATTTTCTTCTTTTTTATTTATCGTGAGTTCTTTTATGGCCCAGTATGTGGCATGTCTTGATAAATTTTCCAAAAGCACCTGGGGAAAGGGTGTGCAGAGAATGAGTGTTCTCCTGTTGTTAGTGAATAAATGTCAGTATGCTCAGGTTGTTAATAGGACCCTTGAAACCTGCTGGTTGTCATGACCACTTGTTCAAAAAGTGTTGGGGTCAAGTATTGAAAATTTTAATGTAATGGTGAATTTGTGTATTTTCCATTGCTTATCTGCTCGTCTTGTGTCATGCATTTTGAAGATCTGTTGTTAAACATATAAACACTTGGGACTGTTATAAACTATTGATTAATTTAATTTTTGTCATTATGTAATAACTTTTTAAAATTGCTGTAATGTCCAGTATAAACTCTTTGTAAAGTGTAATCTGTATTTACCGTTCCTGCTGCCATTTTAAAAGTTTTTATCCATTAAATATTGAAATATTGAAAAAAAATTCAAAATATTGAAATGGAATTTCCTGTTGATTTCCTAATGTGTCAGGAAATTTCTTGATTGTTTTTAAGGCTTTTTGAGAAAGATTTTTTTTTTTAGGTTTACATAGCCCATGTTGGCCTTGAACTTGCAATCTTCCTGAGTGCTGGGATTACAGATGTGCACCACTGTCTTTGCTCTTTCATTAGTCTTCTTTAATCTAAATGAACAGAACATCATCTTTAGTTTAAATAAACTAGAACATCACCATGAAATTTATGTTTATTTGATCTTTAAAAAATCTGTATTTAATTGTATTTTCATACATTATTTATCATTATTTTGTACTTCAGGATTGTGTATGAAGTTGCAGGGGTAGCCTCATGTTTTTCATATCCAGTCAGTTGCAGTTTCCAAATGCATTAACATTGGACAAATGTTGTAATTGTTTGTCAGCTGCTGCACACAAGGAATGTATTAAGAAACTGAACAAATAAGTGTTTTGACCTAAAGAGAACTGATGTTTCTATTTAGTATTTGATATAAGCCTATAAAATCATTTACAGAAATTAATGCTTTTTTTTCTTTTTTTTTTTTTAGATTGGACAGTTAGCTTTTAAAGGAATGAAGAGACTCAATAGAATCCAGTCAATAGTGTTTGAGACGGCCTATAACACCAATGAAAACATGCTGATCTGCGCCCCTACTGGAGCTGGAAAGACCAACATTGCAATGCTCACAGTCTTGCATGAAATTCGCCAACATTTGCAACAAGGTGTTATCAAAAAGAATGAATTCAAGGTAGGAAATAACAAGCTAGACAATAGCAATTTAAATCATAAAAATTAATATAAGCCTGTAGCTGCATGAAATCTGGAAGGTCTTAAGGATGTTTATTGTTTTTGAAATCATGTAAAGAATACAGCACTCCCTGTTTGTGTTATGAAAATCCTATTACCTGTGAAAAGGTATAGAAATGCATTTCTCTTTGAATCAGAACCAATTTTTAAAGTGATAAGACTTGTATAAAATATTCCATTGTCCTTTAAATAGCTGCACACTTATCCACCAAAGATAAGTACTTTTCATACACCACTATTAACATTATTCACAGAAAGTAGCTAGAAACTTACTTTACAATAAATCATGACTTGTGTTGGCTACTATGAAACAAATGACAATGTAGTTTTTCCTTATTCATCACTAGTGTTCCTTTGGTACAGATTGTGTATGTTGCTCCAATGAAAGCCTTGGCAGCTGAAATGACAAATTACTTTAGCAAACGTCTGGAGCCACTGGGCATCGTTGTGAAAGAACTGACTGGTGATATGCAGTTATCAAAAAATGAAATTTTGCGAACTCAGGTATGTAGTTTACGTAAACATTTTTGTTTAATGGTACCCTTTTTTGGGGTAATTGTGAAATTTATTAAATAACTACATCTTAAGAGATTATAATAAATAATTAAAAAGCCATGATGAACTTTTTTTCAATTATAACCATGTTACTGTTTGTTGCATCTCTACACTACAAAAGGAGTTTTGCTGGTTCTTTGTCCTATGGTATTCTTTCTTATTTCTGTGATTCTTACTGCATTTTGAATATTTTTAGGGTTTAAGCATAAATTTTAAATCTATCGACAGTACATATTTTAAAACAATAGAATATACATATGACTATACTTAAATTTTTAAAGGAGGGAATATGTAGATCTTGAAATAATCCCACTAGTATTCTAAACCATTTTAAAAGTATAGCTTAACATATAATAAAGATTTTTAGTCATTATTTTGTCAATGAGAACTTATTAAATTATGTACTGTCAATAACACTGTATATTAGGTGATATGAATGATGATAAAAAGTTTAAGATATAGTTCTTTCACTGAAAGATCTTATGACTAAATAAGAAAAGTATATATTAGGGCTGCAATTAGCTTATCATTAATGAAAGTGTCATGTAAATAAGGTTGTGTCCATAGTGTTTTTAAAAAGTAAAATAATAGATAACCAAATATTAATGGGACGAGTCAGATGAATTTGGTGGAGAATAGATGTTACAACTTTTGAAGCAATGGATGGACATTTTTGGGCATTTCACTTGAAACTTCAAGCTGTGAATTCTGATTTTTGGCTATTTTCAAAAGTGAGGCTGTGGTTTTTGCAACCAGTCATGGATGTTGGATTGTATACTTGAGCCAATAATCAGCAAACTGGCAGTTCATACCTCTTCCAGTTACAGGCTTTTTTGTTTGTTTTGATTTTGAGACGTTGCCCAGGCTAGTCTCAAACTCCTAGGACTGCAGGTCCCATTTATAGTTTTGATATTAAGGTCTCCTCTGGCTTCTTTCACCCTTAGGTATTATGTCTTTAAATTTTAAAAATTGTGTGCAGTATTAAATCTGCAAAGGTTCATACTACCACTTTATTCCTCTGCCTTACTGAAAATTTATTCCCTAACATTTTTATTATTGAATTTACAGGTACCTTACTTTAAAAAGATTAATTTTCCTTTACTAACAGTGCAGTATATTTTTAAAATATAGCTGTTCTTTTCAGAGTTATTGCTAGCGTATTCGTTTTTTTCACAAAATCTTTTTTTTTTTATTATTCATATGTGCATAGAAGGCTTGGGTCATTTCTCCCCCCTGCCCCCACCCCCTCCCTTACCACCCACTCTGCCCCCTCCCTTTCCCCCTCACAAAATCTTAATAGAATCTTATTCCAAATTTATTTTTCTTAAAATTAATAGTTATATTCACTATAATTAGTTGAAAAAAAATGGGTTTCCCTTCATTATTTAACCAGCCTTTGCCCAAAGATATTTTAATAACTGATTAAAGTGCCCTTTAATTAGAAGGGCTTTCTCAAGTCTGATATATAAACAAAATTTTAATATCTTCTTGAAATGTGAGTTGGCTACTATCCAGCCTTTTCATTGAAACATTCTGAATTTGATTTTGTTACAGAATGTAGAGAATTATCATTTGATAAGCAAGAGTAACAATTATATTTTTTCTATTGAAAATGTGGATCCTGTTCATATAACTTACAGACTTATCACAATGAACAGAATCATGTTTAAAATTTTCAGCATGCACCATAAAGAGAAGGAAATTTTATAGATATTATATATACCATAGTTTAATATTCTGAATAGCTTCTAAACTTATGGGCAAATTAGAATTTTAAGTTTGTTCATTTTTCCATACATGTAATATTATCTGTGACTGGTTTTAATATTAGCTTTTATGGTTAATTAGACATGTAATTAAAGAGATTATCTCAAAACCACATGTCAGATCAATAAATAATTTTTAGAGTGTGATTTTTCACTTTGATAATGTTTTTAGAAGGCATACATATTAAAGAAATGTTGGCACTTGCCGGATTATCTTCATTCAAAATATAATGTCCTAAAATTGGAGTCATTCTAGATATTGAGACAGAATCTACAGTATCTTACCTAAAGAAATGGGTTTTGCATCCTACTTTGTACAGACAGTTCTAGGGAAGATGAAAAAGGCTAAAGATGGTTTATTTCCTTACTTCTTGGTTGCAAATCTAGCCTTAAGGCATTTTCTGTAAGCACTAAGTTAGATTGTTTGGGACATTCTTATCTCATTATTGCTCCACATCCAGTGTTCTTCCCCGCATGTCTCCCTTCTTATTCTTTCTGCATTTCATTAACAAATTCATTTTTTAAAACACCTTCATTGACTTCTCATTTCTATTGCTGTAGAGCAGCAGCTCTTGAAATGTGGTCCAACGTGTCCAGGGTTTCCTGAGATGAATTGAAGGGGTTTTACAACATCAAAACTGCTTTTTATACTAGAGATAGAGCTGCCATATGATCCAGTGATAGTGCTTCTGGGCACTATCCTAAAGAACGTAAGGCAGGATACAATAGAGACACCAATGTTCATTGCAGGACTATTCACAATAGGCCACACTCTGGAAACAACCCAGATGCCTTGCAACTGATGAATGGCTCAAGAAATTGTGGTGTATATATACACAATGGAGTATTACTCAGACATAAGGAATAATGACATGTGGTTTGACGGTAAATGCATGCAATTGGAGGACATCATGTTGAGTGAAATTAGCCAGGATCAGAAACACAAAAGCTGCACGTTTCCTCTCTTATGAGGACGATAAATTCAAAGCTAACATATACACAAAACAAGCATGATCATAAAGAAACTTAGATGTAGAGCATGTTTGCAACAGTGGAAACTTGCTGTGGAACTTGGGGAAAGAAGGAAAGGAAAAGAGACTGATAGAGCATCAGTAATATCACATAACATAAGATGTAAATGTAGAGGATATAAGGATGTATATTGAAAGTGGTTGAAAAATGGGGGTGGGAGGTAAATGGGTAAGGGTGAGCAATTGAAGGGATTGAACAGACCAAAGTAAAGCACATCCATAGTGGGCATAAATTGAGATAACCCTTTGAACATCAACTTAAATATTAATAATGGAAACGAGGACTATAAATAGGTGCAGTGTGTGTGGGAAGGGGGAGAGTGAATGAAGGAGGTTAAGGTGACCGTATATGGTCGATGGACTTCAAATACCTGTATGAAACAGCAATATGCAATTGCTTTAAGTGGAGTGGGGATGGTGCTTAGGGGGAGAAACAATGGGAGATAAGTAAATAATTTATAATATAAGTCTAATCAGAATTTTCACTATCAATCCCCTCTGTATAAATGAATATATCCTAATAAAAATTTATTTAAAAAGCCTGAATTTTGTAAGAATGTTACAATGTTGGTTTTCTTTCATTTTCATTCTATCACAAGTATAGAGTTTTTTCAGAGGCTACACAATGCATGGTAATGCTATCACTAATAGCTAATGGAATGACATTTTGTATTCTTGTGTTGTAAAAAGAGTACAAACAAGGACCAAGGTCAAAATACTTTGAGAACCACTACTACCGATAGAATCTCCCTATACGTTAGATCCTTGGTATTCTTAGGCCGATGGTTCTAAGGAGACCTCTGCTGAGGAATACTTGGGATGCATGCATAGAGCTTAGTCCTATACTGCAGATGCTTGATTCAGTTTTCTCATGACACTGTCCAACTTCCACTAAATACATGCCACTTTCAACAAATCTAAAAATTTCCCCTTATTAACGTAAAGTAAGCACAGTAATGTTTATTTGCTTTGGGGGCACCATTGGCTTTTTGGGAAGCAGATTTTCACAAAATTATTTGCAGGGACTCAGCTGGTCACACAAGGATTGAAACACAACTGACGATAAGGCAGAACTGACTGAAAGCCTCAGCATCAACTGATGCACATAGTAATTTTAAAAATTGTTTTGAAATTTCTTTTGATTTTTTTAAATTATTTTTTGATGACACTTGATCAAAACCATGTGTAATAATCTACGAATCTGGCAGGGTTACTGTACATGACATTGGGTTCTCTGCAGAATCCAACCTTGTTTTCAACCTTATTTCCAAGCTCCTTCTCCAAATAAACTATAGTCAGTCTATTTTTCTAAAATAATATGAACTCAAATAACATTTTCTGACATGAATGAACATTGTTCATTAGTAAATTTCTTCATTTTCTCATTTTACTAATATTTTCCTTTGTCTATTGAAATTTGTTCAGATCTTTCTTATTCTTCAAAAGCCATTTCAAATCCTATAAGTACTTTATTTCCTTCTTGTAGGGAGTCCTAGAGTACTGTTCATTTATATTCATAAAATAATACTTATTCACAAAATCTGTCCTTTTGGACTAGATAAAGTCTTAGAAATCTTGATTGCTAGCCAATGAAATTGTGAGTGCTCTGTGTTACCAAAGCTAATGAGAGAGTGTTTATGTAAACATAGGGAAGTCACTGTGCCAGTGCCCATGGGCATCCTTCCTTCATCTCACAAATACCCAATTGGGTCATGTCTTATCTTACAGATCCAGAAAGCAAAACTCAACCAAAGTTTATGTTTATATATTTTTAAAAGTTTTATTTTCATCTGTTTTCTTTCTCATTTGCTTTTTGTTAGATATATTCTATTACTTTAATATTTATTGGATCTGTAAGAGCAGAGTCATGTGGCCTCAGTGTGAGTTTATAAATCTAGTCTTGTGCTTGCTCTTTATTTCCTTCATTGTGGTCCTAGTACCAGTGATGCTCATTTCCTTCATTGTGGTCCTAGTACGTAGTAGACCTGATGCTGTGTAGTTACAAACCTCTTTACCCTGCCTTTCCATCTATTCTCATAGCTTTTAGAATTGGGCTACAGTGAAAGAAATGCAGAAAATAATGCAAAATGTGGATATAAATACATATTCAACTTTTATTTTTGAAGTTTAAATTTCCTGCTTTCCCTACTTTTTTCAGTTGTTACTTTTTGATAGCTTTTAATTATTTCTACTCCATATGTTCTTGGAAAATATGTTTCACAGTAATTAATGTTGATTAATTAAGTATAATCTTAAATTTTCCTTGTCATTTTCTCCTAACCTTCAAGGTATAGATAGTTTATCTCTTTTTTAATTTTAAGTATGGAAGGTAAATTAATCCCATTTGCAAGTTTTCTGTCATGCTACTCTGGTCATATTCTCTTGTTCATAAACTTTCATTGGTTCTTTATTGCTTAATGAGTTAAGTCCAACTACCTAAGTTGTTAAGAATCTTGTATAAATTAAGTATAATACAAGATGTGTTCTGTTTTGTAGTTCACCAGGGACCATCACGTCTGGCAGCAATTATGATTTTATTGAGATTTGAATATAAAATTTCCTGTTACAAGACAGATTTACTGACATGAGAAATAGTCATTACAGACAACACATACCTTTTTGGTGTTCAGCTAAAAGGTTTTTGCGACTTTTTCGTCATTAGCTAAAACATCTAATTTTCCAAATTTATTTTGTTATTCTCCATCTGCCATCAGTTTCAAAATTCTTCCCCTAAATGTAGGTTTTCTGCAGTTTTAGCAGTATTTACTGTGCTTTTCCATGGTTTCATTGAATGGTATTCCTTTGAACCTGAAAACACTGGTCAGGTACTTTAAGAGTTTTCTCATGCCCTGACAGTAGCTCTGTGTTAAAGCAAGGCATTTGCTTTATATTAGGAAATTGTTCTCCTTCTTGCTTTATATCCACTTGCTTTTTCTTTGCAGTGGGAGGGGTTTATCTGTGCATCTTTCTTTGTTCAGATGGGTAATTTCAGGATTTGTTTTTAAGTTTTCTATTTTGGTTCAAAATGGAGGGGAGATGGTATTCACATCTCTTTGGGAAGGGAAACCTGAATTCCTTTTGTATTATTCTGCTAGATCAGAGCTCAGTAGCCTTGGTTTGTAAGGGTGTGTGGTGTGTGTATGTGAGCTCAGGTCATTCTCAGTATGATATCACACTGCTGTCATTTGTGTGCTCTTCTCTCAAGGTATTTTTCCTGCTACATGTCCATCCTATTGATTATTTTCTCTGAGAATATGCATATATTTATAGGTGAAAAGTGGGCAAAAAGGGAAAATGGAGACACAAGTTGGACATTACATAGTTTCAGGTTGCAGTTTCAGTGGCTATGTATGAATAATGTGACTAACTTATTGTTGCTACCTTTCTGCCATAAATCTGAGAATGTCTTTATTCCTGAGGGTTATTTTTGCTAGTTACATATTCATACTATTGCTTGTCGGTTCTTTTCTTTCAGGCCTTGAAAAATGCCTGGCCACTTTTTTCTGGCCTTCATGGTATCTAAAGAGAAATCCACTCTATTCAAAAGTGTTATTCCTTTATATGTACTGTGTTGTTGGTCTTGGACTGTCAAGATTCCTTCTTAGTTTTTGGTTTCTAGAAGTTTGATTATGATGTGTAGACTTCTTTAAGTTGACTCTTCTGGTGTTTACTTAGCTCCTAGAATTTATTGATCTTTTGGAAAACTTGGGGAGTTTTGAGCCTTTATTTCTTCAACTCGTCATACTTTCTCCTTTCCTTATACATCATGTACACGAGTGTTAGATCTTTTGTTATGGTCCCACAGGATCCAGAGATCTAGTTTTTTCAATATGTTTTCTGTCTCTTGTTCAGCTTGGATCATTTCTATTGATCTTTGAAATGTTACCTCTCTTCTGCTCTTGAGCCTTCCGGTGTGCTTTAAATGTAGGTTATTGTGCTTTTCAGTTCTAAACTTTCTATTTAGTTCTTTGTATCTTCTGTTTCTTTGCTGAGACATTTTATTTTTCTTGTTTGTTTCAAGGTGTTTGAAACTGCTTCTTGAAGGATCTTTATAATTGTCATATCAGGTTAGTTGAGGTTTTCCTGGTTCCTGATTAGTGTGCTATTCATTTGTGTCCTGGACACTTTTGAGCAGTGACTGTTATCTGACTCTTGACCCTACTTCAATTGTGTTACTTATTCCAAATAACAGGAGATGCCTATCAGCCCCTATTTACACACATGCTTAGCCCTTAGCACCATGCCCAGCACAATGAGTGAAGAAAGGAGCACTTTTCCACTGTTTGGCTGACCTTGTCAAAAACGTTGTGCTTATCAGTGCTGTTACCTCTGGCCTTTTGCATGTGAAGAGTAGTCTCATCTTAGATTTTGTTGGTTGGTTTTTATTTTGTCTTGGAAGTGAGTACCACAACCATTGACATTCTGAGTTGTGAGCCTCTTCACCAGTCTGGGCTACATAGGGGACAAAGAAAGATGCTGAGTGTGATAGTACATGCCTGTAATCCCAGTTCTCAAGAGACTGGGACAGGAGGATCACAGTTAGGCCAGCATGGGCTACACAAGAGATCCTGTCTCCAAAACAAGCAGAAACTACCAGAAACAAATGCTGTTTTCAGCGTTTTTAATTTAATAAAATAATTCAATAGAAGATTGAAAGCTTTGGATGTTGAAGACTAAAGAGTAGCATTCTTAGTAGTGCTTGGTTGTGACACACAGGTGCCGGTGTACAAAAGGCCTCAGCACAGTGGAGAAGCAGCATTTATCATTAAGGTGCTCCACCCCTTTGGAAAACTTTAGCCAGTGGTCTCTGGGCTCCAGGGTGCAGACATTGCCTTAGTTGAAAAGCCTGGTGTGCACTGGGACCTGTGCACACTCTCAGCACTGTGCAAGTGTTTGCTGTTGCATTTAACTCTTGCTGGGATATTTGCTTAGAGTATTTACAACTTTTTCTTTTGAAAAGATCAAAGTGGGCATGATTGTCTATAAAGGTGTATCATGAAATGCAAAGCGTGTAATAGAAGCAAAGAGCCGTTAAGTCTTGAAAAATGGACATACTTAGTAAACAAAACAATGAAGATGGCCCTGCAGGAATCCACATTTGAATTTTAACACATTCAGATTAATAACTAGGAATAGCATTTTCATTTCATAACTTATGATGAAATTAATGTTTATATTAACTGTTCTTTAATCAAGCTGCCTATAGTCATTAATAGCAGATTAGAAACCAGCTTGCCTTCTATTCTGTCTTTTATTTTCCATTTATGTATCTACTTATCTATCTATTTATTTATTTATGGTGGTTCTTAGGTTTGAACTCAAGGCCTTATGCTTGCTAGGAGGTGCTTTGCGACATGATCCACACCTCCAGCTTGTTTTTGTTACTTATTTTTTTCAGATAGGATCTCTTGCTTTTTGCCCAGGTCTAGCCTCAGATTGTGATCCTTCTATATGCCTCTTGCATAGCTGAGATTACATATGAACCATTACACTTGGCTTGTTTGTTGAGATGGGGTGTGGTGGGTGGTCCTGGCTAATTTTTTGCTCTGACTGAGCTCAAACTGTGGTTCTCCCAGTCTCTACCCCCTAAGTAGTTGTGATTACAGGTGTGCATCACCACATCCAGCCTTCCATGACTTTTCATATTACATATTTAGGTATTAAAATTGCCACACTGCTATGTTAATTATATTTACCTCTGGAAAGTATAGTTCAGTTTTACAGCTTACCTATAATAATAAATAATTTCCACTCCTTTCCACTACTTCCCTCTCTTACCTTGTGGTGTATTGGATATGAAGAATTAAAAACAGAAAGAAAATAGAATTAAGATTTATGGAATAAAAAACCATGACAAGTGCACAATTATGGATGCACAAGGTAGATTTTACCACCATGAAAGGATTTGTTTTACCCTCTGGATTTTATTAAGATCTGAACTTGTGCCATGTATAACTAAGGTTATTCAGGATAACTTAGGGCTTTAAAAGACTGCATACGTCTTTCATAAGTCAGCTAAGGATACAAATTATTTGAAGTCATTTTCCACTATGCTACTTAAGCACTGATGCCCTTTTAAAAGTGCAGTCGAAAAACCCAAAATCTTAATAATATTATGATATATCTAAATATTCTGAGGTATTGATTTAGTTTAGACATTTGTTTGGCATTTGCATTAGTTATGATGCTGCTTCTCATGTGCCTACCTGTCTTCATTTGTCTGGCATAGGGGTTTGTTTTGCACAGTACTTATTTCAGCCCCAGAATAAAAGACAACATAATATTCTTTTATGTCTTAATGCTATGTCTTGTCTGTTTAACTTTTAAAGTGGCTGCACAAACATAATTACCATATTTTGGGAGGTGGTCATAATATTTCAGGCCTTATTAATATAAATATTTTTCATTCTCTAGTGTTTCCATTTGCATTTCTAATTTTACATAAATGTTTTATGTAATTAAAAAATTTCATGTCATAACCAACATGAAATTTGCCTTTTCTTGTTGAGAGATGTCTAAGATTTTAAAATAGAATCTGAAATGTATAAGTTTTGGTATTTAAGAAGAACGGTTACTTGAGAAAGGCTTAACCATGTGTTTATAAATAATGAACTGGAAGTCTATCATTTTTAGTATTACCAGATGAAATGTAAACATTATTAGCTGGGACAACCATTTTCTGCATTGAAATCATGCCATTAAGAAATAATAAGACTTCTTTGTTGAAGACTGTCTCATTATGTGTATTAATAAGTAAATCACAAGTTACTTAGAATTATCATGGAATTCTTAGTGTTAGTTGTTGATTAATTTTACTTTTGCATGGTTTAATAGTTACTCATAAAATATATTTGAAAACTTTTAGGGCAGAAATCCACTCTAGAGTATAAATTATCTTTTTAATTCTTTGTTCTTAATATACTTGCATTGGAGGGGGTAGGGAGAAATGCAATTTTGATGCATTAAAACCCTTCTAGTGAAGGCAAATTAGGTATTATGTCATAATCGTCTCTTAAATCATAGTTCATATTCATTTAAGAATTTTAATTGTCTTTGATTTCACTGACAAAAATTTAGCAACTTTGCCTATTTGAGGAATATTCCTTCATATGAGAATAGCTTGTTTCACAGCATTAGGGAAGTGGAAATCATATTCTATTAATGGTTTCTTTTTTATTTTGCTTTTTTATATTTACAGTTAGTTTTACTTTTTTATCATGTGATTGTTTTATATTCTTATGGGCTTTGAGAAAAAGCAGCAAAGTGTTTAGAAAATTTTTTTTAATTTAATTCACAAACTTGGCTGGCAAAGTTTGTCCTGCTAATTTAATGAAATATATACAAGAAGCCAATAGGAAAACTTGTTATTTTCTTCGTTCTTAGTAAAAAATCAGTGTCTTTTATTATAGGATTATAATACAACACATAAAGTTTGTAAAAAGTAATGTAGTTTTCCTTTGAACAATGAAGTGAAAATAAAAGTATTAGGTATCTACTATTCTAAAGTCTTGTATTTACTCATTAAGTTTCCAGAATAATATTGCCTTGGTAAGTTATAGGCTGGGAACTCACTAACCACAAATATTAGTACCATTTTCAAAGATTCCTTATCTTCTTTAGAAATATGAAATGTATTAAAATGTAATTAATAGGCTATCCCTGTAATCTTCAGTACAGAGTCCTTAAAATGAGTAATGTTTTCCTCTGCTTTTTATCTAATGATATCTACAGAACTATTTTAAATTATTAGAAGTCTTTATCATGTTGCCAAATATTAGGTCTCAGCCGCTAACTTTCCTTTATATCTGTTTTTGCCTGTTAAGTGTTATCCTTCGGCTATTAGGGTTGAAGTTAGAAACACTAGCTTGACACACAAGCAAAGGTGTTGACAGTTAATGACCTAGAAAAGGTGAAGATGCTAACCAGTTTTAATATTCTTACATTACATTATCAAATCAAGTTAGAGAACTTTGGTCAGAGAGTAATTTGTAACTGTATTATTTCTTTATGTTTCATTTGTGGTTGTTTCATCCTGAACAAGGAGGTTAGTAAGGAAAAGTAAAATATCAGGCACATGAGGGTATTTTCTGCAGAATATGTTTTTATATTTCCTCTCTTTGGAAAGCATGAAAAGTGATTAAACTATATTCAGATAATACAGCCAATCCAACACTAATCCTTACTGATTCTGTCTTCTAAGTATTTCCCAGAATCATCCATGTCCTTTCCATCTTCAGTAGCATGTCCTGAGCTTTCATCATCTCTCACCATGATTAATTCAAGAAATTCAGTAATTCCCTAGCTAGGCACCAATATTCAGTCAGGTCCTCTAGTCTTTTCCCAACAGGTAACCAGAAATGCAGTCAAATCAATTTCCTCTTCTTGCTCATGTATTCCGTCTTATCAAAAGCAATATTTAATAAATAACAACCATTCAGTCTTTCAGCCAAGATTTGGAAATAAAAAATACAGTTATTGCGAGTGGCTGAAAGGCCGTAAGTGCTCGGTCCCTTCACCACTCCTTACCCCTGAGCTCCATTCCCCTGCTTCCTTTGCTCCAGCACACTCTACTGTCTGAAAGCTTTCCTTTTTTTTTTTAAATTGTTTTATTATTCATATGTGCATACAAGGCTTGGGTCATTTCTCCCCCCTGCCCCCACCCCCTCCCTTACCACTCACTCCACCCCCTCCCTCTTCCACCCACCCCCTCAATACCCAGCAGAAACTATTTTGCCCTTATCTCTAATTTTGTTGAAGAGAGAGTATAAGCAATAATAAGAAGGAACAAGTGTTTTTGCTGGTTGAAATAAGTATAGCTATACAGGGAGTTGACTGGCATTGATTTCCTGTGCGTGTGTGTTACCTTCTAGGTTAATTCTTTTTGATCTAACCTTTTCTCTAGTTCCTGGTCCCCTTTTCCTATTGGCCTCAGTTGCTTTTAAGGTATCTGCTTTAGTTTCTCTGCGTTAAGGGCAACAAATGCTAGCTAATTTTTTAGCTTTCCTACACACACTTTCTCCACATGCTCTTTATACATGTGCTGCTTCCTCCTGTAACACATTTTTTTCTCCTTCATCTAACTAACTCCCTTCTATTCTTCAGTTTTTATCTCATCACTTTCTCATTTAAGCCTGGATTTTTTTCTTTTTCTGGTTAGTTGAGTTATCCTGTTACAACTCTTCATAACACAACATAGTTTGTCCTTAGCGCTTATCACAGATTGCAATTTTATATTTTACAGTCTTTGAAGTAATGCCCATTGCTACTCTACGTCACTGTAGTGTAAGCCCAAGAGGTCAGGGCTGTCTGCTTTTATTCTGCCTCACCATCCACCCCTTGTCCTTAGTGTTGTGCCTGGCACAGTAAGAAGAGGTGGAGGAAGAGCAAGATGGTGTTGTTAGAAAGCACAATTGATATTTACATGTCAGGAATTATTCCAAACAGTTCATGTGTATTAACATGTTTAATTTTCATGATAAATCTGTGTAATGTAGGTAATTATTTTCTTATATTGGTGGGAAATTGTATTGTTTGTACTAGCAAATGCATAATAAATATTTGATAAATGCATGGCTGAAAGATATTCGAGTATATTTTATTAAACATTCACAATATATTAGAGATAGTGTATTGACAAATGAGACATGGCTCTAAGAATACTGGGTTTTGGGCATTAAATTCTATTTATGGAAATATACTTTGAATCTACATTAATAGGACTGCCTACTACACTTTCTTACTTTTCAGGAAATTAAACCAGGAGACTTCAGCTATTGCCACATGGAAGGAAAGGTAGTAAAAAGCTGGGAGGGGCGTGAGGACATGGCAAGGGGAAGTAGCAGGATAGGAGCATTATAAAATTTCTGAGTCCTCATCACAGAATGTTCAAGTTGTATTTGTTCCTTTTTGGACAAGATCCTGAGATACAACTTGCTCTTCCTGCAAAAATGGGTATCCAGGCTTAGGTCCAATATGAAGCAATAAGATCTGACCTTTCATCAACAATATTTATCCTAATGGAAGTAATACACAGATCCTGGAAGTATCATCTTCTGACGCAAAGTGCTGTTCAGTGGGTGCACCAGTACCCTTGTCCATGACTTAATAAATGGATCTCTTTCCTGTTAACACACATTTAGATTTTTCATTTTGGTAAGAGTTCATGAATGGGTTAGGGAGGAAAGCATTCCTTTGAGTAATTCAGAAAATCCAGAGATGAAGTTGTCTTGAAAAGAAGTTTTTAAACTTAAGTAAATACATTGTAGTATATAAGGTGTATAAATGTTACTAGTAAATGTAGAAGTACATTGTTCAGTTTTCTCACTAACGAGAATAGTTAATACCAATATTATGAATATCATCTATCAGCAGTTATTGAGTATGTTTCATGTGTCAGAACACCTCAAGGCATCGTGGACACAACAGCCTACAAGAGGCTTGCTATCCCTGTCTTTGCCCTACCTGTAGGTCTACTGAGAAAGAAAAAATTTTAAGCAAACAGTAGAATGTAGTAAATGCTGAGATAGGAAATATGGGCATAAAGGTGCCAAAGAATATAGAGAAATATAAGCATCTTTATTTTTTGGTTTACTAAAAATGGGGTCATACTTACACATATGTGTGTGTGTTTGTATAAATGTACGGTACTTTGCCTCTTCACCTGAATCAGCATGTATAGATCCACTTTATTGCCTTCTAAAGAACTTCATTGAATGTGCATATGTGTCTAGACCTTTTTCTAGAACAGAATTCTGAAAGTGAGATTGCTGAACCTGGAGTTTGTGCATTTTACATTTGATAAATATTGAAAAATTTACCATCCAAAATGGCTCTGGTAGTTATGCTTAATGTCTCTATTGAAGGGAGAATTTATGCTAATTGATTATATAAATGCTAAGCATAAGAATAGATTCTTCCTACAAGAGATAAATGCAGTTTCAAAAAGTAAGATGTTAAACATTACTAGCAATCAAACAAAATATTAATTAAAATGCAGACTATTTCTCCATAATAAATTAGTAGTTAAGAAAGTAGCCCTTGTTGGTAAAGCTGCAGTGTAACTTCAGCACCTGAACATTCCTAATAGTAGTACAAAATCACTTTGGAGAGTTATTTGCTTAAATGAAATCTAGATAGTATGGTAAACAGCAGCAACAACAACAGCAACAAAAAACAGCTTAGCAACCTGAATTGGTATTGAAGCCCTGGGGACCTAGAAACTTGTCAGATTTAGCCAATTGTTCTTAAACTACCATGTCAGAACTTTTCTACTACAAACACTGGTATCTGCTTCTTCTACTATACTCCTACTCTTCCTGAGAGTTAAATAGCAGTAAGGAAAAAATGATGCCTGTTAGTCCTTTCCCCCTTAGTATATGGTATGTAATGTTTTCATACTGATTTTAAGTGCTTTAACCTGGAACCCTTTTCTATGATTTTATTCTGATGAACCAGGAACGGAGATGATGGTTCCAAAATCAGTTGGTTTGGTTCAGAAATAAAAATATGTATGCTAGAAAAGGTAAAACTGATATTATGTGTTCCATCTTTTTCTAGCATCAACTTATTTGTCAGAGTAGGTGAATTTCTTTTGATATATGAGTATAATTGATAGTTAAGAAACAGCTAACATTTTGAGCTGCCATCTTATTTATTTCATTCTTTGCCTGACATGATACCTAGTTGGTTTATAGGGGCTTTTAACCAGCTATTAATTGGCCTACTATAGTAGTATGCTGGTGGTAGTGGCGCTAGGGCAGAGATAAGAGCAGTAACAATGACAGCAAAAACCTTGTGAACTTGTGTGTCTGGTGCTGAAATTTTTAAAGGTACTAATGCATTTAATCCTCATGTCTAAAGCTTAGTTACTATTGCTCTCCCCATGAGACAGATGAGAAAATTGAGGCAGAGGAATTTAAGTATGTCACTCCAGGTCATTCAGCTAACAGTTGCTTAGGTGGGCACTCAAACTACTCAGTCTGATTCTGTAGTCCACTTTATAATAACTATATCATAATGTTACAGGTAATAAAAATACTTTGTTGTGTGCTTCAGAGTCTTGTTCAAATGTCCGATATTCATCTTGTGTCAAAAAATTTGTGCTGGGCATGGTTGGCCACATCTGTACTCCCTGTACTACAGAGGCAGAGGAAGGAGGAATGTGTTCCAAGGCAAAGCACAAGACCCTGTCTGTAAAACAAACTCAAAGCAAAAGGACAGGGCATGGCTTAAGTGGTAGAGCATCTGCCTAGCAAGTGCAAGGTCCTGAGTTCAATCCCCAGTACTGCCAAAATAGAAAAAAGAAAAAAAATTGTTCTTAAACTTGGTGTACTGGCACATACCTGTAATTCCAGCCCTTGGGATGTTGAGGGAGGCAGGCAGATTTTGAATTTGAGACCAACCTCATCATGAGACTGTCTCAAAAAAATTTTTTGTCCCAATACATAAATTGTATTTAAAAGGGTAATAAGCATGGTGCCTAGCTAGTCTTCCAGCAGTGTTTCTATTTTTTCAGTTGTGCTTCAAATAAGGAGGAATTCTCTTTATAGTTATCACATTGTGGCAGCAAAGTGCCCTCCCTTGCTGCCAGAGTCTCTGGTTTCAGCGAACTGGTGGTTACAAAAGCTTCCTTAGACCCACTTACAACCCTCTACCTCACAAGGAAAAAGAAGGAAAAAAGGAGATAACTACTCTGGGTTACTAATTCATGTCCAGCAGGCTAGCTGCCTTTGAGCTAATCAAGAGCCACTGCCATGAGATACAGCTGGATGTACTTGTGTCCCATTGTGTAATGATTTTGAAAGAATAAGCCTACAGTATATAGTTTTTTGGTTTGTCCTTTCGTGGAAAGATATTTTGTCAAAGTGATTTGTTTAGAAGAGAACAAAGAGGTTGGGAAGGGAAGGAAGAAGGTTTATTTTATGCCTTTCTGTGTGATTTGAGCTCTTTATCATGCATTTTTCTAATTTAAAAAAATAATTAACAAACAAAATTGTTTTCTACATACCAGGATTTAATGATGAATCTTTTGATTTTTAACAAGAGGAATTATAAACAGTTGTCTCATGAGGCTGCTTTTATAATGATCCTTAAAGTGTTGAGATGTTCTTCTGTTGTGTCATTCAATCTGAGAATCATGCAATATGAAAGAAACCGCTCCTAAACTTTGATGCCAGAATAATATTTTTTATTAAGGATCTGTTTTGTTTCTAATTAGAGCCTTGTGCTAGTTTTTCTTTTTTAACTGGGTTACAGGAAAGCTCAGAGCCAAGTTTTATTCTTCAGTAAAGATAACCATATTTGCCACTTCTTCGGGCATATTTGCTTCTCTCTTCTTTTGTAATCACATTTCTAAACCCTGTTTTTGGTGTTAGTGAGTTTCTGTTAAGCTGTTTGCAAACCAATAACCAGTAATTGCTGTTCCATCTCTTTTTCTGTATTGTGAGTTTGTTAAGAGTGTAAGAAGTGAAAAGGACAAGAGCAATGCTTGATTACACATTTCCATGCCACAGTCACATTGCTTCTGTATCAGTAGTTGCAGCCACAGGATTGAGCAGAGATGATACCACTGCCTGGCCTGGGGCAGTTCCACCTCCCCACATGTGATCATTGTATTTGATAAGATTGTACAAAGAGAGAACATGGACACTTCCCTGCTGCTTTTTTTCCTTAAAGTCTAAGCTCCTAAAGTTCTAGTTATATTTTCCTTCCTAACAATAGACACATGCCTGAGAATAAGTTAGTCACAAACTTCTTTCAGGAAGCTCTCTTGGGATTATGATAAATTGTGATTAAATAGTGCTTTTGTTCAATTTTTAAGTAAAGTAATAATGGTTCAAGTAATAAAAACGATTGAGCAATAATCATCTGCAAAATCATCTGTTTCCTTAATTTTAGTCAATTTCAGGATCTTTTATACTTTCATAATTTGTTGATAAGACTTTAGACTTTTCCCTTCTTCTGTCTTCTTCTCAAAGGTAGTCCCCCAAATAAACATTCAGTTTTTTTCTGGGATAACTATAACCTCTCAAAATTGAATGTCTTAAATTTGATATAGAGGTACTGGGGTTTGAACTTAGGGCCTAGTGCTGAGTGGGCAGGTACTATACCACTTGAGCCACACAACCAGTCTTTTTTTTTTTGCTTTAGTTATTTTTCAAGGAGGGTCTTTTGATTTTGCCTAGGGTTGGCCTCAGACCACAGTCTCCCAGCTCCTGGGCAGCTGGGTTCACAGTCACACATTACCAAGCCTAGCTTATTTGATGAGATGGAGGTCTCACTAACTTTTTGCCCATGCTGGCCTTGAACCAAAATCCTCCCACCTTCTGAGTAGCTGGGATTATAGGCCACTGCTCCAGGCCAAAATGTGGCATGTTAAAGTGCTTCATTTTAGTAAGAAATTGATCCTCAAACTGGGCTTTGAAGAAATGTCAGCTGAACAGTATGTCTATCAAATGTTCAAAGTCAAATGAGAAAGGTCTTCTGGGTTCTTTTGTCACTTTCAAAGGGTATATAAACAGTCTGATTTGAAAAACACTACTTTACAATAAGTCAAGAAAACCTAAGTGATAGCCCAATTGGGCAGATTAGAACTCAGCACAGAACAAGTTGTTACCACAATTAGTCATGCGTCAGTAACAACCTGTCTTTAGGAATGAATGTGAGAGGCATCACACATTGTAGCAGACACCTGCCTCTGAGACTTTAGTGGAATCAAATCCTGGGTCATTATGGACAGGCAGTTAGAATGATAAGAACAAGGTCTTTATAGGTAGTACACAGAGAAATGTAAACAATTCTGTATTTTCTTCAAGTATGTATAAGTTTCAGGGCAATCAGTCATTGTGTCTTTACAAGTTTATGCTAATGAGGTTATACTTCAGTGTATATATTCTAGGATTGAGGCAAAGTGTTTTTAATCAAAGTAAAGAGAATTCTACTCTAAATGTAAACAGTTGTCATCTAGAAAGTATTTCCTTAAATGTTCAATTTTGAACAAGAGAGCTTTCTTTCTTCTATTTCTTCTACTTCTGGAATTCAGTGCCCTGTTCCTTCAAAGGTGTTAGGATTTCTCATTAAATTTTAAATTATATATACATGCATACATACACATATACATATACATATATATATATGTTACTTGTGAAATTTTTGCTAAAAAAGGATCATAAAGTGTTTTTCTAATATAAAACTACCCAGATGTATTTGTTTATGCGTTAGCCTTACTAGGTCTGTGCTTTGCAACAGTGTGCTGTGATAATGCTTCTGCACTTGAAGATTTTCCAGTCAGTCTTTGTATTTTCATTTTATGATTGAAATTTGCCATCCTTGACATGACTATAACTAAATACTTTAGAGGACTTTGTGCTTTCAATGTGAGAGTGTGCACTTATAAGTGAGAATTGATGGGAGAGGAGGGAACATAACAATTGTAGGAAAGGAAGTACTTGGAACCAACCAATTTGTCTTAGTGTCCCAAGGGCCAGGTATGATCTGCAAGCTGTCAGAGTCCATCAAAGTGGTGTTTACCACCAATCAGAATTGACAGTTGTGTATAAGAGGTTAGTATATCTGTAATCATATTTATATTTATGGGTCTAGATAGACCCTGTGTCATCTTAGATGTAATCTTTAAATTAAAACATTCATATAATTTGTAAACTTACTGGTTGACTATGTATGTTATTATGTATATTATAATATACAGTGTGTATTATTATATTCAAAAGGAAAAAAGACTTCTTAACCCTGTAAGCTGTTGCCTGTTAAATGCCTATAGTGTTTGAGTGTGATTTAAAAAATTCCACGCTGACTTTTTCTCCTTGGGAGATGTATTGAGAAGCATTCATGAGAGTTGGTCTTTAGTATAGCTAATAGATCATTAACATTTTTAACTAAATGTAACCTTTTCATCAATTATAAGATTCAATTTGAAAATGTATTTGATAGTTTTACATTCTTAGTAAGATAATCAATTATGGTGCAATAAAAATATATTTTTGGATTTTAATGACCACTTTGTATTTTATTCTGTTAACAAGGTCATTTTATGTAATTGCTATAATAAATTACTGATATGTTTTACCAATTTTCTGAAATCTAGATAAAGATTTTATAGTAGTTTGAAATATTTTAAAGGCAAGAAAGTATACTTTTATCTATAAAATATCTTGTATTCCTTTTGATTTAAAATTTTAAATCATTTATTTATATGTTTATTTATTTATTTATTTTTGGCAGCAGTGGGGATTAAACTCAGGGCCTTGCACTTGGTAGGCTGGCACTTCAACACTTGTGCCACACTCCCAGCTAAATCATCTACTTTTAAGTTAAAGCCATCTGCCTCAAAGAAATGAAATGCCTTTTAAGTATTTAAAATGTCAATATGACTTTTGTAATTTCATAATGGACATAAAAGGATTAGATAAACACATTGCAAACATTTCTTAGTGTCTTAGCCAGACACTTTTTGCCAATAGAAAAAAATTCAGGATGATATTTTATATGTAATGAATTCATTGAAGTTTGAAGGTTGTAAGGGGGCCAGAGTGCTAGCATTGACTAACTAGACATTTACTACAGAAAATTAGAATCTTATCTTCCAATAAGCAATTAGCTTTGTCAGATTTTAGGAGTTTGTTCAAGGGGTCGCAATCTTTTCCATAAAATGCCTTGTTCTTCTGTATAACCACACGTTTTCTGTCCCTCCTCTTCTCCCTTTATCTTTCTCTCAGTTTCTCTCTTTCTTTCCCTCTGTAATTTCCTTCTTCACCCATCTCCTTATTCAAAAATAAATGACTTGTAGTTGGTTTTTTTTTTTTGCTTTAGTTTTTTCTTTAATACTAGTCTTTGAGTAAGATTGTTTCATACTCAGCCAGTTCTGATTTGTCATGTTAGTCATAAAGATTTCCCAAGTGATTTTGTCAAAAGTTTTACTGAAGACTATATACTATGTTTTGTGTTCAGTTCTTCTCACTGAGTCTGTCTGAAATGAAAATGAGGTTGAACTGGCATGGTTTTTCCTGATGCATTCATACTATCACTTAGTTCACTGTCTTCCCTAAGCACTAGCATATATTGCATAGACTAGTGAGATTGATGAGAGATGGCCTCAGCTGTGGATGCTGCTTTGTGTTAATACCCAAAAAAGACTGCCAGATGACAGAGAGGGTGAAAAAGAGCAGATTAAAAGAAAATTTAGTCATAAAGTGAGTGAGAAGACGGGTGCTTCCTAAATGGTTCTACACTGGGTAACTTGTGAGGTCATTTTTTTTCTTTTCTCTCTTTTGTATGGAGACTATAGATTTTTATGGGAAGCATAAAGGATGCATAGGGGGCTTATATGATACCTTAATTTTTTCCACTAATTAGTTGCAAGACCTTGACTTTATCTGTGAAGGTTTATCAATAAAATGAAAATTTTGAACTAGACTTGGAAGACTTCTCTTTCACTTGAAGTTCACTCCTTCACTGTTAGTATGGTCATTAGTATCCAGGAATTACAGACAGTAATCAATAGGAAAAAAATAACTTATGTGAATTTTATGTCTTAAAATAATTTACAGTATGCATTAAGTAATCTAAAAAGAACAGTTCTTTTTTGAATAGCAACACGAAGAACATTATAAGTAAATATGGGAGTTAGGAAATTTAAATTATAAGTGTCTTGTTTTTCTTTTTCAAAGATTTATAACAAATGTGCTGAACTTTTGTTTCTTTTTGTTTTGATACTTCTTGGGGTTCCCTGTTTTAGAAAAAGATTGATAATTGGGCAAGAAATTCATCTAAATTTATTAGTTGTCATGTCTATTTTTTCCAGTCAAATAGTTGAGGAACAATGATTTTCATGTGAAATTCGGAATTTGTTTCCTGTTCTTAAAAACTTTGTAATATACACAGAAAGCATGCTTACATACATAGTTGCACAATTGGTGGTAGGTGATAAAAGCACAAAGAACATGATATTCAAAGAACATATTTTCTTATTATTTTTTCCCTCCCTGCCTCAATTTTTTTTTTCTTTTGGTCTGAGGGAGCTCTTATTCACCTTTTGCAGTACAGACCAGATATCTCTTCTTGTAATTTGAAATTTGTTTGTTTTTAAAATATTTTATATATCATAATATTAACATTTGTGCACACAGATTATTGAAATGCAATTCAAAGATTGTGATTAGTCATTGAATTTTCCTGAAGTGAATAGACCAGTACAACCACCACTCAGATCAAGACAGTATCACCAGCAACCCAGAATCTCTCCTCATTACCTGCTTCTACCTTAGCTTCCTCCCTAGATGTCGTCAGTGTCCTAGGCGTTAATAACTTATATTAGTTTCACCTGCTTTAAAATCGTGACTAGGTGAAATGATATAATACGTGCCTGGATTTTTCCATTTAACACTAAGATTATGAGATTTTTCAATGTTTTTCCATATAGTTTAGTACTTCACTCATTTTCATTGTGTATTCCATTGTGTAAATATTTTACTAGGTATTTAACTACTTCGTTATTGAAGGACCTTTGAATAGAATTTTTATTTATGAAGTTTTATGATTGGGGAAACTAAAATTTAGAGACCAAATATGTAATGAACAGTTGTATGTTCTCAGTAGGTCAGTTTTGAATGCTGTAAGATTTTTGACATAATAACTTTAGATGGCAATACTTGTTTTATAGCCACAGTAGGGGATAGTTTGAGATATGGGTAAGGAGTTTGCGATAATCCCATTAGGACCTGAAAGTAAGATGGAAGCAATAAGGTAATTTTATAGATGACATCTGTGAATTGAAGCATTAGCACTTAAATAAATGAATGACAATCATTTAGTAAATAAAGATAAATGCAAACTTTTTGTATATTAGGGTAGCAATCTACTTTTTTTCCCACTTGAAACATAAATGTATCCTTTTTAACTACTGCTTTTCCATTTTATGCTTTTTAAGTTTTTTCATTTATGAATAGAAGTATATCTCCAAAAGATAAGAAAGTCTTTGAAAAAATATATTCATAATACTTATATTGGACTAAATAATTTTAACATTTCCTTAATACTATCTGATACCAAGTTAGTCTTTGTTTCCCCACGTGCTCCTTTATTTTAGGTGAAATCCATACCCTGCATCTGATTGATTTGTCTCAGAGGCCTCTTTCTTTGTGAGTTTTTACAAAAATTTAGAGTTTACCTAGAATGAAATACACATTGTAAATATCTAGTGGATTTTGACAAATGTCTAAGCTGCACTCCTAACATGATGTAGAAAAATTCTGTCTCCGAGGAGAATTTTCTGTCAGTCTCTCCTCCTCCAGGTACTTTTTTGATTTATTTCTTCTCTTTGTGACCCGGTTTTTATCAAGCCACTCTAGGCATAAATCACTTTTCTCTCCAAGAACTATTTGTAGAGTAAAAAGTATTAATAAAGTTATAAAAGTTATATTTAGGAACAATGTAATTTCTTCTCCCAACCCAGGAAAGCCCAGATCTCAGATGTGCATTCTTTCACTGGAACCCATCATCTGCCTGTAGTTACATCTGCTGACACAGTAACAGTTCTACCACTTGAATCTCTGCATTTTTTGTTTCTCAAGAAGCATTAGATTAGTTCAGTCTGTTAATATGTGGGGAGAAGATGAAATAGAATATAAAATACACACTCAAACTCACTCTTCTTACAACCATTATTTGGGCGGAAGCTTGGTGATACTTGTCAGAATTCATAGATCAAAATTGAAAATTGAAAGAATTCTATTTGAGATCTGTCTTTGAATACTCGGACTCAGGCAAGACATTCTTCATTCAGCAAAGCACTTCTTCTTTTGCTGTGTTTTGATAAAGGCCTTGCTATATTGTCCAATTATTGAATTGTGCAAATAATTATAAAAAGTTCAGATTAAAATTTTCTGTTTTTCTCTTCTCTTCCCCTCCTGAAGGAGGAATATACTCCACGCTTAGAAAAAAGGATGAAACATTCATGTAAAACTAAATATTGTAATTTTATTGTATACAGATGTAAAGCAAGTTTTTAGTAATATTGCTTATGTGAATTATCAGATGAATCCATCCCGGCAAATCTTAGGTGCTTTGCTTTTTTTCACTGTCAAACTGATAAGTATTTTTAAATTGAATACAATAAATTTTCACTATAATGGTACATAAGCATTTCAACTATGCCATTTTCTCAGTGGATAGGCTAAAATTGGAAGAGCATCAAGTAATGATTTTTACACTGCTGAAGGAGTATGTACATGTACTGAGAGAAATTTAAGTTGACAGTAAAAATATTGACAGTTAACCCATGCCCTAATGTAAGAGCAGATGGAAATGTCTTGCATGAGTTCCATTTCATTAAGCAAATGTGACACTTTATTTTCTAGCCATTTTAGTTTAGGAACTGAAGTGGTGAACTGGTGATATAAATGAACCCACTTCTTAATTTGCTGAAAGTAAAATATAGAAAACAAAATGCTAGAAAGGACTCTTAAGATATGGTAGTATAGCTTTCTGAGGTCTGAAAATTTTGATTTTTCACTTTATTTATTTCTATATTATTACCTCTGAAAGTTAATTATAAGAAAGTGTTGGTGCAGTGTTCAAAGTAATGGGGAGGTACATAGCCACACTTTGTATTTATTATGATTTAATAGTATATTTTGTAGGTCTCTTAATATTTACTACTGATAAAATAGCTTCCCCATTTTATATTTTGATATGCCATTATTTTATCATGCAGAAGAATTGCTGGGGGGTTTTCAAACATGGTATATTTCTCAAGGACTTTTAATGAAGAAGGCTTGTTAGTTATCTGTATATTTATGATAATATATCTTGGGTTTCAAATCTGTCATTATTCAAAGTAGAAGTTCAGTTTAAATTTATTGCAATATGATAGAAGATGTTAATTAATGCATAGTGAATATGTTGTACTATTTAAATCTCAATATTCATTATGCAACTATTTATACTTATTCCTAGTAGCATATTTTTAGTAGTGTGTCTTTTCTGTAAAAATTGATGTGATCTCAACTTTGTCATTTTAGCTTTAGCAAATTAACTAAGCCACTTGGATTTGTAGTATTTCACACCTAAGATAGGCATTGCTTAATCTAGTTCATTGCTCTATGCTAATTAATGTTCTGTAGAAGTATAACAGCTAAGTTTTGCATAGTTCATTTCAAAATGATAGCAATGGTATAAATATTAGTGCAACAGGTCATATTGATGAAATTGGATTATTCATTTAAGAATTTATTATTTCCAATATAAAAAATTAGATTATCATCCCCCTATATGACTTCAAAACTGATAGGAAATACTATTAAAATTGTTCAGAGAATAGTTAGCCCTTGTAAAGGCAAAACTCAGTTGAATTATTGGTGTTATCAGTGTCCATAATCTGTTATACTGAGTAAGAGAAGGTTTAGTTTTGATTTGTCACCTTATATAGTCTTTGAATTACCATGCACAGACTTGTTTCCTAATACAGCATTATGGCAGTATTAGATATTAAACTTCTCATCTTTTTCTATTGCAGTATGCTTTTAGAGCATCTAAACAATTCTTTATGTAAAAAGTTAATAGGTTTGTAATCGCTGCTTCTGTGCAGTTTACACCAATACCCTAGGGTTGCGTTAGTGTGGATTCCCTGATCTCCATTGCCTCACTGATTGCTGCGTGTGAGAGTTATGCCTTATTAAATGGATTAGTGTTTAGTATGCAGTACCACATATACTCCATAATATTAAAGGGCAGATTTTAAAAACTGTGCTAATAGTCGTATCGGAATAGTAGTAGTATCCGAATTTGAATAGGCTTATGATGATGACCATCCTAGACTGTTTATTGTTTTATTTCCTTTTAGAGCTTCTGTCACTTTCTAGTCCCTTATCAAATAAAAATCATTATCAGTATATGCTGCTTTAAAAGACAGGTTTCTTACATGTAAGATGCTTCTAAAAATGAATGTCATTTGTATAGTTCACAGTATAATTTACTAATAAACTACCCTCAGGAGCTTTAACTAATTGCTTGATATAATAGTTTTAGAGAAAGATCTTGAATTGATTGTTGTCTATAGAGAATTGGTTGTCATTCTGGGATATTTTAAATCCTTTTTATTTGATTTTATAGGAGTGACTAAAAATATTTTTTGAATAACACATTTGAAATTTCAATAATCTGTTTGACTTTTCCCCCATTTTAATTTGATTGTCTTTTCTTGTGTTTCAGATGCTTGTGACAACACCAGAAAAATGGGATGTAGTGACAAGAAAGAGTGTTGGGGATGTTGCTCTTTCCCAAATTGTAAAACTCCTTATTCTTGATGAAGTTCATTTGCTGCATGAAGATAGAGGGCCCGTGTTAGAAAGCATAGTTGCACGTACTTTGCGACAGGTAAGAGGAAGTTATCTATGAGCTTATTTTGGAGGCATGAATGTTTTTAAACTTACAATATAGCATTCAAAGGAAGTGTTGATGTACATTGTTCACAGAGATAAAGACAGTTTTACCATGGAGAAAACTTTAGTTATAAAAATCTTTCTTTTTTTTTTCCAATTCTTAATTCATTGAAGTGTCTTTAACCAAAATAAATTCAGGAAAAATTCCATTCTAAACCTGTGTTCCAAAGCAAGACCTAATATTGACTAATCACAATTAAAATATAATGGAATATCTGATAATGTTCTTGTTGTGATCCACTTCTCTTCTCTCTGCCCTGGAGAAAATCTGAACATGATTTATATTTCCCATTATACTAAATATATGCCTAGTATGCATAATTTTAATTAATATTTTTTAAAGATCACACATATATATATATATATGTTGTCTCTATTTTGGGGCCTTTTTGGTAACCTATAAATACTCTAAACCAAACCAAATTTAGTAAATTTACCAATGCCGGAGTTTCATGATATTTCTATCAGTCCCCCCTTTTTTTCAATTAACTGAAAAGGTAACCTCTTTAGCATATTCATGACTATTAAAATGAAGTTTTTGATATATAATACATATATAGAAAGTAAATAAATACCAGCTTTCATCCTGATCAAGAAGTCTGCTTCCTTGACCCCCATTTGTTTTTGTCTTTTATTCAGTCTCTTTATTTCCTTCCTGAAATAGACAAGACTTCCTGGTCAAATACTCTGTTATCAATAACCTTACCTAACTTATCCTGACTGATTACTTGGCAAAATTACAACAGTGATTCAGCAGAACCATGTCTGTACCTCTAGCCAGACTGCTAATCACTAGTGGAGATCACACAGTGATGTAGACTGGTATCAGTATGCATTCACAGATTGTGCTGCACATTGTGCATTCATCCACTCTGAATTCACCTGAATCACTAGCATTACCCTAAATCTTCTAAGTAAGTTTTCTTCTGTTTCTTTAATATGGCCTTTTCTAAGTTTCATTAGTTTTTATCTTTCTTCCCTACCCTGTTGTGCCTCATTCTTATGTGACAGCAATTTTTACTGAAAGGAGAAGGAATCCTTTCTGTTTGAATTCCTTCAGTTTCCAGCCCTTCCCCTTCCTCTCCCTAACCTGAAAGAAACCTAGCATCTCCCTCCTACTGCCATCATTAGCATACCCAACTTACACCTCTATCCACAGGTCCCTTCTCCTTTTGCCTTGGACCCTATTCCTTTCACTCTCTTAAGTTACCACTTTTGCTTTACCTGTATCTTTAAATTCTGTTGTCTCTTCATCTTAAAAGAATGGCAAAGTTCATTTCATCTTTACCAAAAAGCCTCCTTCAAACCTATCCCTTTCCAATAACTTCTGCTTATAAAAGTGTTTTACTACCTCACTTCTGAAAATATTAGCCTCTATCCACTATATCCCTTTTCATTCTTAAGCACTACAGTCTGGTCATTGCTTAAATATAAATAAAAATGTTTCACCAGGGTCACCAAAAGGTAGTTCTCAAACCTGTTTTTTAACTTTTGAGAATATTAATTTTTAATATTTCATTACTCATCATTACTTCAATCTTGAAACTTTTCCCCCTTTGGTTCCATGATGCCACCCTGCACTGATTTTCCAGTTGGTTTATTTTTAGCCTGTATTGATTGTGCAAACCAGTGGGTTTCATTAAGACATTTTCATACATTTATTTAGGTACTTTGGTCATATTTACTCCTATCACATATATCCCTTCTTTCCCCTTCCTATTCCCTAATTCCACTTGATTTCTTTTCTTTCACTTCCCTGTCTACTATTTCTCAGGCTTCCTACTTCCTTTCTTTAGGATTGTCTCCTATTTTTACCCTTGAAATGTTCATAGCCTCTTAAGACTCTCGCTCACCATCTTATTTTTTCATTCTAAATATTTACCTTGGGAAAAACTTTAGTGCCTTTGTCACCTAAATGTTCAGAGACAGAGAGGCCTCTAGAGATAGAATATCTCTTATTCAGAATGCTTGGGACTAGAATTATTTCATATTCAGATTTTTTTTACTTTGGAATATTTATATATGCATAATGAGATATCTTGGGAATGATGCCAAGTCTAAACACAAAATTCATTTTCACTTCATATACATCTTTGATACATAGCCTGAAAGTAATTTTATTCTGACTTTGACTTGCCTTATCATAGGAAGTCAGGTGTAGAATCTTCCATTTCCAGCATTATGTTTTACTCCAAAAGTTCTACATTTTGCAGAATTTTAGATTTCAGATTTTTAGGTGAGAGATGCTCAACATTGCATCTCTGTGTGTGTTTTAAATACATCTTTCTGGTGAGCTCTAGCCTTATGCAAGCTTCTACTTTGATTTCTCTCACATATTTGTTGTTACCATGTCAGAACTCTGTCATCTTTTCTGTATACTTGTATATGACATTGCACTCTACTTGGTCCCAAGCCAAAACCCTGCAGTTATAGTCAAACTTTTTCTTGTCCTTAACATTCTTCCTCCACCCGAATATCTAAATATCTAGTTTGATGTCAGTTGTTTTATAGTTCATATCTTAAATATCTCTGATTCAGTCCTATTTATAGGAATTTTATATTAAAAGGGGAATACAAAACTTGAAGTTGTATATTGTATAAACCAAGTTTGTTTAAATCCACAATAAATTTC
The DNA here is from genome assembly GCF_047511655.1 of Castor canadensis. Taxonomy (NCBI): domain Eukaryota; kingdom Metazoa; phylum Chordata; class Mammalia; order Rodentia; family Castoridae; genus Castor; species Castor canadensis. Next base: position 61,413,278 of record NC_133386.1, read on the forward strand.
TGGATAGATTAATAATTCAATTGTATCAAATAAAACTCTCAGTGTACTAAAGAGACACAGGAGAGTCTTTTTTAGTAACTGCAGAGTGGCAATCTAAGCAACATGCAAGACTCCAGAGGTTCAAAGAAAACCTGTGCCATACTTGGATATATAAATATTCAAAATTTCTGACCAGTGAAGAAAGATGCCATTCCCAAAAGTTAAAATGTAAGTGACAAGTGACCAAAAAGTAAGAATTATTAGTAAACATAACATCTTTGATATCAGTTATATGTAATAGATTTTTATAAATTAATAAGAAAAAGGCTTTAAAAAGTAGAATGATCATTTTACAGTAGAAATAAAAGTCCTGAGATATATAGAAAAGATATTTAAAAGAAATTCAGATCAATATTTCTATCAGATTAGCAAAAATGAAAATGGAGTAGAATTTGTAGGCAGTCCCTAAAATCAACCCTTGAATCTAACCTATGGAAATAAAAGCACAGACTGACTCATAAAGACATCATTACCAATCTTTTTTGAAGCTCTCCTTTTAAAAATTATTTTGGAAACAACCAAAATGTTCAATAATAGAAAAATGGTTTAATAAGTTATATTCATCCAATGAAATGATATTTTGCAGGCTTTAAAAAGAATGAAGTAGAGCCATATGAACTGGTCTTGAAATATATCCATGTTACATTCTTTGCTGAAAAAATAAGCTATCTAGTTTTTGTAGCACAATCACAGTTTGGGTGAAGATGAAAATATATAGTAAATATTTTCAGTCATTTAATATTTCATTTATGAACATTTACTGAGCACCTGCCATTTGCTGGCTACATCGTCTAGGTTCTTAATGGTAGACAAAACAAAGTTCTTGGTTATATTTAGATTTTAGGCAGACATACAATGAGGTGCATATTTGTGAAAGGATATACAGCAAGCTGAAAAGTTTCTTACCATAGAGGTGGGATTGTGGAATTGGAGGAGTATTTGAGAAATGTTCACTTTTAACATAAAAATTAAAAAATATGTTTACATGCATGCATAAAGTATAATTGGTTGAAATATTCAATGAAGATTTATAAAACTCAGAGGTTTTAGCTAATATCCAAGTTAATCATTTCAAGGATACAGGTAGTTGAGAGACACAGGTCAAGCATGCAGAAGTCTGAAACTGCATCTCTCCCTCCAGACCCTTTCTTCCTATTATAGATGTGCTCTGGCCTAGATTTTACATGTGAAATTTCAAAAGGAAGCATGCCAGACATCCTTTACATAAAAGCGAACTATTTTGATACTGAAATATTTTGATTTTATACCTTGATATTTAAAAAGCTTATGACTTTTTCAGAAAGCCATGATGCATGAATCTATATATTCTACATTTTGTTTGCAATGAACCACCTAGAGAGACTTGGGCATTCAGCTGAAAGAATTCCACAGATAAGGACTTTCCTCCACTGTAGAACATTAAGGGGCAAGTAAATATCATTAGTGCATTTGCCAGGAGGTCTGTCATTCGCATGTTTATATAGGGACTTAACCAGGAGGACATCTTTCTTTTGTGAGCACCCCCACAGAGTGAAAGTAGAATGCTGCTAATCCTTTGGGTGTGCGTGTTCCCAGACACACACAGACACACAACATATCATGCATCATGTATAATATTTTAAAAGCAATTATATTTTTATAACTATTTCATAAATCATTTATAAATATATATAATTTTCTCTTTATAATTCATAAATATAAAGTATATAAATTATAAGTTTAATACATATACAAATTATGTATTGTGTAATACATAAATATATGACAATATATCTTCATATCTAATATATAATGCAGATGCCGATTGTCATCTCCCATAATGTTATATTCTATTGCATATTATGTCATTATTTATGCTCATAAACCTTTGCCCACTTGTTTGTTATGCTAAGAAAAATTTTCCGTTTCTTACCTGGATATTAGAGATTATTAAAGTCTGGTCTATCTTTATAATTTTAACTTCTGAATATATGTCAGCTACCGTAGGTTGCAGCCACACAAAACTATGTCATCTTTCCCTGCTTTCTTTCCAATACTATTGACCATTTTTCTAGATGAAATGAATCTTACTTGAAGGCAGACTGTGTTTGGTTTTGGTTGTGAGATTAATGATTATATAAATATCAAGCTTTAAAAGAATTTATTTTCCCACTGCATTGATAGAAAATCTAGTGTTCTTTTGAACCTGTCAAATAATAGTTATGTGAAGTGTTTCATAATTAGAAAGAATTCCACATCTTCTCGTTCCTTCTATTCTCCCTTTCTTTGCACATTTTTAGCATTTGTCATAGTTTTCCTTATAATTTTACAATGTGCTGTAGTTAATTCTGTCTTTATCTATATTTCTCACTAGATTTGAATCAACTTGATAAAATGTATATGTGATTCTTTTCATATTTCCAAAGTATTAGTGCGATGCTCATAACTATTTTTATTGTAGCTAGTGTTTTTGTTTGTTCTTTGTGATTACCGGATGTTCCCAGTAGATGGTAGTGTTTCACATCATACTTCAACATTTGTATCTAATGGAGAAGCTGTTCCAATACAGTGTAGTGTCTGCTCATGATCTGAAATTACATGGCAGGTTAAGGACTGCATTCACAAATACGTAAAAGATGAAGGCATAAGAAATCACAAATTTATTGTTTTTAACAATATTGAACTCATATTAGTTGCCTTCTTAACTACATTTGCTTTCAGTGAGTAGGAAGACCTTAATTTTATGTCCAAACTTAAATTTTATGTGAGAGAAAACATCATAAAAACTTGCTGCCTAGTCTTGGATTATGATAAAAAAGACTCTTCAAACAGCTATTTATAAAGACTCTTCAAACAGCTATTTATATATGGGTCAATAGTGAATATTTGTTCCACAGATATCTGTGATTTATAGAGTTTTTAAAGTTGCCGAAGAAAATAAAATCCCAAACTTTCCCTATTTTAAATGAAGTATTTCTTACAATCCTTAATTACTTTAGTAATGATAAGAGTGTTCTTTTATTTCAAATGTTGTTGTTTTAAAATGGATTTTTAGTAGAAAGATGTCCCTGGTGTTTGCAAGAGTATCATTCATTTAACATCAAAAGGCTTTAAAAAGTAGGTTTAGTAAATTTTGTGTTTTAATAATTTTTAAACCAAATATTACATTCATTTCTTTCCAAGTCACCACAGTCACTATGTAGAACTATAATTACTGTACATTATAAAGGAGGTTTCTTAAATAATAGGTATGGGTATGGTGATTCTGTCTGTTATTTAGGATTCTTTGCTTTTGGTGATGTTTGATTTGGGTTTTTGTTGATACCCATAAGATTTCTTTAGTGAAAGCAAATTAATGGTAAAATGGTTTATGGTTTTCTACTTTAATTTTCACTTAACATCATCCATTTTGATCCTCCTTCTGTATGCTTCTACAAATAGTCTCTGCCTATGTGGGTGTGTGTCTCATTCAGTACTGCATCTTCAGTGGCCACAGGTTGGGTGCTAATCCAGTGTGGATGGATAGCTGACTCTGGAAGCATAATATTCTGCACATTGGACTACTTTGCTTAAGCCTGTTGAATCTGCTAGACTGAGCAAACTTATCAACAGCTTCCTAAGAAAACTACTATGAAATTGATAGCTGCATCTTAAAATCATAATGATGTATTTTAACTACCAAATGAATGGAATATTTGGCCATCCCTGTTTTATCTAGTTAGGTATATCCTATTGTAATCATAGAATTAGGCCTTGTATGATTAGTTTTTGGAATTCACTGAGTTTCCAGACCTAACAATACATTTAATTATCGTAAAATTCTTATGGTTATTTAATACAACTTCCTGTGTGTATTTTTAACTACAATGGTACTGAGTTGTATTGTAGCTACTGAATCATGGTTGTGAATTATGAACTATAAAGTTTTACATGATAAGAATGTCAGTTGACCTCTGACCTCATTTCTTTCTCTAGTTTTTAGAAGATCTTATTCATAAGATTCATGAAAGTGTTTTTAGTTAAGTTAATTTAAGCTACATTTAATTAAAGCAACCTTTAATTATAATAACCCACATAGGTTGAGTCCACACAGAGCATGATAAGGATTCTTGGACTGTCTGCGACCTTACCCAACTACCTTGATGTTGCTACGTTTTTACATGTTAATCCCTGCATTGGGCTGTTCTACTTTGATGGCCGTTTTCGACCAGTACCTCTTGGACAAACATTTTTGGGGATTAAAAGTGCAAATAAGGTAAATAATCATTTCTTTTCTTCTCTAAAATGTTTTTGTTGACTTACTGTTGAATATTTGTCTAGGATTAGACATTTCTGTAGCATGCAAATGTGAAAACTCAGAAAAAATCAAGCATACTTAAAAATTGGTAGTAGACCTATTGTTGCACATGTCTTCTCTTCAACAAAGTTGGAGAACAGGGCCGAACAGGTTCTTCTTGGAAGTAAGAGGGGGAGGGGAGAGGAAGAGGGCCGGGGAGGGGGTGGGGTCAAGGGGGAGAAATGGCCTAAACAATGTATGCACATATGAATAAATAAATAAATATAAATTGGTAACAGTAAGTCCTCCCATCGAAAGTTTCTTGTAGTAATTTGCATTCCTATTTTAAGCCCAGATTATGTATTTTCAGTTGTTACAAGTTTCAAAAAATTACTTTGATTTAATTGGAGGGCATTGTGAAATAATAAAAATTCTAAATAAATAAGTGATACATATTTCAATATAATGCTCATTTAAAATAATGAATATACCTCATTTGAAAGTGAAGAATAGTTTCATAGTAGCACCTCCCAGGGAAGGTTTTGTGTTGGACTCACAATGTTTGTAATGATCATATTATCTATATGTAAGTGGCATTTGTAAAACTCTTTACATTGCTGTAAAAATTTCATCTAATTCCTTTAAGAGTCCTACCACATGTCATTTGCACTTAGTGTATTTATTCTAAACTTATATAATGTGAAGGATAACTTTATTTTGTTTAAAATTTATCATTTAGCATTCTGTTCAACAAATATGATAATATTCACAAGATGGAACATATTATTATGTCATACTCAGTCTTTTATGTATTATATTGCTTCTTGTCTAAAAACAATTTTACAAGTAAGTAGAACAGCCATTTTTACTTCATTCTTCTATAAGTAAAACATTCAGCTAATAAATTTCAGAAATGACTTACTGCAACAGATACTATGCACCAACTTGCATAGAGTGAGGTATCTATCAATTTACAGGAATCCTCTTCAGATTTATAAACAAAGTATTTGCAATATAGTAGTTATGGTATGCATATTTTGATTTTATTAATTGTTTCAAGGGCTCAGTATTATGTGCTGCTTATTTTCCTCAGTATTGTCTCATATTTTTAATTACTTATTTGAATGTGTCATTGGAATAAATGCAAAACTTTCTAGACTTTTTCGCTTTGTAATTTAAATGACAGCAGATGGTTATCACAGAGATATTAAAAGAAGAAAATTGTTTCAGCTATTTTGAACCTTATTTTCTTTCAACTGCATCATACAAATTGATAAATCACTTAAAGCTAATTAAATTTAAAGTATTTTCCATCACAATATGTTATTATAATGATGAACAAAATGGTATTACATGAACTGTCATAATTATTTTTAAGGTTTAGGAATTAGATAAATTTTTACAATTATATATCTTATGTAGTATAAACAATATATGTTATAAATACAGATTTTGTCTTGCTAACATTTATTAATTTTATACTCAGTTGAAATACGTAGTTGGTAATCATTAAACATTTCTTCAGGATGTTGTTAATATGTTTTTAAGCCAATTTTTACTTTATCATTTATTATTAAAAGTAATCCTTGTAGATTTATTAGAGTTTCATTCAGAAGCTGATGCTAGATTCAGTTCTTATGGAAAAATGTGAGAAAGTAGTGTGAGTGATACTTCCAATTTGAAATAATGTCTTTGGCCAACCCAAAATACACTGAAAAAGTTACCAGGATTTATTTTGGAGGGGTCAGATTGTTTTTCAAATCATTAATGGGAGTCAGTTACTTCTTACCATTTCGTTCTACTTAAATAGTCATAAACTTAAAGAATTTTAAAGTATATACCTTATTGAAACAAAAATTCCTAATGGTAGTCATTTCAGATATCCACGACACTTCTTATCTCTCCAAACTGTTACTGATAAATGTGAAATCATGAGTCATGTAACTATTACTATGTGTTAGTCACTTCGTGGTTTTTTTTTTCTTTTTTCATTTTGACCTGTACTGGATTTTGAACTCAGGGCCTCATGCTTGGTAGGCCAGTGCTCTACCATTTGAGCCACTCCACCAGCCTGACCACTTTCCTTTTTGATTAGAAGCTTTTTTATCATTAATAGGGAAAGTGAGGCTCTTTCTGAATTCACGGTTTATATATTAGGTGTTGTGTTAATCTGAAAACTGTTTCTACAGAATAATAGTTACCTTCCTCCACATATATTGCAGCGATGATTTCTTAGCTCTCAGTGTCACTTGCTATTCAACCTGTAGTGTTCTTAGTTTCAAGAATTACAAATGAAAGCTGGGTAAATTATGGAATGAAATAGAGGGAAAAACCCTAAAGAATGGACTTTTCTAGGAAAAGCAGTGAGACATTTAACTTTTTTTCTAAAATATGTTTAACCAGCATATTATCCTTAAAGATGCTATCTTTTTAAAACTTGGTGCTCTTAGATGGTATTCTGAAGCTGTGGTTTAAGGTATTTTATTTGTTTCTTTTTTATTGCTTGTGTTTGTTTCTTATGAGTTTTCTATGGTGTTTATATTGCATTTGTCACTTCTGTATTCTAATTAGTCTGAAGGATTTTTTTACGTTACATTATAATTGGTAAAGTTTTATTTGTAGGTAGAAAGCTTATATTTGCTTCATTTGATAATTTTTGCATTTTTAAAACTTTAAGATGCAGCAGTTGAATAATATGGATGAAGTTTGCTATGAAAGCGTTTTGAAGCAAGTAAAGGCTGGACATCAGGTAAACTGAATTTGTACCTTTTTAGAAAATGCTGAATGTTAAAATTATTAATTTTTAGTTTCTTCACTTAAAATTTTTTCTTGAATTCTGAGACAGTACTTAAAGGTTTTATTTATTTATTTGTTTGTTTATTTATTTATTTATTTATTTATGGTGGTACTAGGTTTGAAAAGGCCTGGTGCTTGCTAGGCAAGTGCTCTGTTATGAGTTACACACCTAGCCCACTTTGTTCTAGTTTATTCTTCAAATAGGATCTCCTGCTTTTTGCCCAGGTTGGCCTTCATTGTGGTCATCATACTCTTATTTCCCACATAGCTGGCATTACAGGAGTATGCCACCACAACTTGCTTGTTTTGAAATAGGACCTTGTTAAATTTTGCCTGGGTTAACCTCAAACCAAGACCCTCACATCTCTGCCTCTGAAATGGATGGGATTACAAACATGTTCCACCATGCCTAGCAAGTCAGAGGTTTTACTTCTTAATAACTGTTTCATGCAGATGAGTAACCATATCAGTCATCAGAGTATTCATTGATGACACTGACATCCCAACCTTGATATGCCATGCTATTTTGTTTGGTATTTTTACTAAATACTTAAGAAAAAATTTTTCATCCTTCATATTTCTTTTCTTTTTAATCTTTTGAAAAATCACCAACCTTCTTTCACAACTTAAAAACTGTAATTCACATTTTGTTATGTAATGGAAAAGCATTTCTGTTACATTATTCTTACTGTTTTCTTAAAGGTAATATTAATTGAATATGTATGATAATTTTTGTGCTGCTTTATGGTGTTTGAAAATTAAGCTGTTTGGGGCTGTGATATGGCTTGGTATGTGCAAGGCTCTTTGTTCCTTAGCACCACAAAAAAAAGTTAAATAATAATATTGCTTATATAAAAGTTAATCATTACCCAGTGGCTTTTGTTTCTTTGGGTAACTTTAGTTTTAATTTACTATTTTTTTGTTGGTCCTGGGGTTTGATGCTTGACACTCAAATATTTGAGCTATTACTCCAGCCCTTTTTGCTCTGGTTATTTTGGAAATAGGGTCTTGCTTTCCTGAACTGTCCTGGAGCACAGTCTTTCTATCTATGCTCCCCACAATAGCTGGGATGACGGGTACATGCCACCAAGACCAGCTTTCTTATTTTTTCCCCTCCTGTTGAGATGGGGTCTCAGGAGTTTCCTGCCTCTCCCACTCTACCTTCCCTGGGCTGGCCTCGAATTGTAGTCCTCCAAATCTCAGCCTTCTAAGTAGCTAGGATTACAGGTGTGTGCCATGGTGGTCTGGCTAATTTTGGGAGATTTTTTTTGAGAGAGAATATTGTTATGTAGTCCAGGCTGACCACAACTCATGATCTCCCTACCTCAGCCTCCTTAGTGATGTGATTACAGGTGTGAACCACCACACTCAGCTGGTTAAGCTTACTTTCATTAGAGGATATTTATTTATTTATTCATACAGTGTTACTTTTTATGATGTGAAGTATGTTTTAGCTCTTTGTTTTTTTTAATTCCTTTTATGTGCAAGAGAATTCTTCCCTAGACCAAGTCTTATTTATAAAATATATAAATATATATGAAACAAATATATATTTAACAAATCAAGTTGGATTTGATTGCATGGCACACCACATACTGAACATCCTTGAAACATTTCCCTCTTTTTAGGAAACAGTTGGAAAATCTGTTTTCCTACTAATCTTTTTAAGCTTAATTTTATTAGCATAAATTAGTTCTACAAAGGGGTTTCATTGTGATATTTACAATATGCACGTAATGTACTTTGATCAAATTCACCACATCTCAGCCTTTATCTCTCTTCCCCTCTCCTTTTTCACAGTTTTGCTGAGTTTCTTTATGTGATTTTCACACATATAATATATGTGTACAATATATATTATATATTATGTGTATATATGTAAAGCTATGTATATATAATATATATCCACATAATATATAATGTACTCTGTAATAGTACACACTCTCCTTTCCCCCTTACCCCACCTACTCGTTCCCCCAGACAGTCCCCTGTTATAATCAGGTCATATCATTATTAATTTTATAAGTCTAAATACTGTATATGATCACTCATTCAGTTAATGTTTATTTTGCTTCTTCTTTTCCTCAATTTGTTTTTAAATTTTTAAAAATTTTATCTTATCAGTATTATTTCAATTGAAATATAACAAACCTGGATTATTTTAAATTGAATGTAAATTGATTTAAAATGATGAGTAATAGTATTTGTTCTTTTCTCAGACTTACTAAAATGCCTGAAACTGATAAAATGATCTCTTATTTTCTAATTGAATTCTCTCAGCACCCTATGAGGCAGGTACTATTATCCTCACTTGACGGATGAAGAAAGTGAGGTTCTATGAAAAATAAACATGTTCAGGCCCTTTAACTTTGTTTTTCACTTTCAATACTATGTTGACTATTCTGGTACTTCATTTACTTTTGGATTCTGAGTTAATTACATTTCACATTTAATTTTAATTGTGAGGAAATTTCTTTTATCACAAGAGAACCTTTATTAATCTATGATGAATTTCATTTGTAATGAAATTTATACAAAAATTTTCATTTATAATGAAATCAGATTAAAATGAAAATGAAAATACAAATTAATTTTTAATAAAATGATACTCAGTTTCTTTTCATTAAAATGAAATTTTTCATAGATACTGTTAAATATTTTTCCTTTCTAAATAATAGAAATAAAATACTTTATGATGGAACACGTAATGGCTATTTTATATTTTGACTCTAGCCAGGAAAATACCCATTGCGCCTTATGGTATGTTTTGTAAATGAACAGCCTTGCAAGTATTATGAAAAATTTTAAGCCACCAATAGGAATGTTATTATGTTACTTCTAGAATTAAAGAAATTGATGTGGTCATTATTGTTCTATCACAGCACTTAGTGACCAAATAGATACCATGTTACATTTGCCCCTTGATATTCACAGAGGATTCGTTCCAGGACCCCTAAAGATACAAAAGTCCACTGGTGCTCAAGTTTTTTATTTAAAATGGTATTTGCTTATAGTTTTCCATATAACCTATGCATATTCTCCCATATACTTTAAATCATCTCTGGATTACTTATAACAATGTAAATGCTATATAAATAATTGTTATTCTGTATTCTTTGGTGTTGAGGAAACACTTGTAGGTTAGCTTCTAGTACAGGATCATTTACATTAACGTTGTGATAAATATGAATTCCCTGTCTTAAAAGATGTAACACACACAGTGAGTCAAGGATAATAGGAAATACAAAGTACATGGGGACTGTGTCACTCTAGTTGAAATTTGCCTCTAGTGTTGGTAGTGTTACAAAGCCCACGCTGGTGTCTTATGAGTACTGATTTCATACAATGATCAGGCCATGTAGGATGATTACCTTTATGGAAATAACTTAAAAGTTCTTTTGTCACATAATCCAAGAAGAAAGCTCTTACTGTTTTCCTGTCTTTAATTCCCTATATTATATGAGTAAGTAGCTCTGAAAAAATTCCCCACTACTTAAATCTTTTACTGTATCAGCCTTTTCTAAAGGATTACTCTAAGTCTCGTACTTGTAAATTGATCTGCCAACTACTATTTGGCTGATAAGACTATTTAGCTTGAGAAGAGGCAGCTTCTGCTGAATGGTTTTGCAGTATGCTTAGCACGGAAATTTGCAGTTATAGATACTTGAATAGCAGGACACATACATGTTTTGATTTTGGAAACTGGGGTAAATATCTAATTCAACATGGTTGGCACAGTCCTTCATTGATTCCATCACACAAGAGTTGATACTTCGTATTAGTCACTGACACAAGACTCATGTAGGGTTTTGTTTTCAGGGCTTTAGAACCCCTCACAGAATTATTTTTCCCTTTTATAATCTTTTTGAAGAGACACCTTACCTAAACTATGGTACTATAGCCTATGTTTTTATTAGAAGATCAGAAAAGAACTTCTGAATTGTGTTTTTTCACCCATAATTGAAGTTGAAGATAATGTTATCCCTGTCACTGGCTGTCTTGTATAAGGTTCCCAATGATAATTTTAACTAAATGAATTCATATGTATCCATCTGTCAGAAAATTTTAAAATATGCAGTTCAACAACCTTTTCACCTTATCTGGAAAGCTCACAGCCAAATTAACTCAATTATATTTTTACCCACTTCTTCTGACTAAAAAGTTTTACTGTATGTGCTTTATTCTAAGAGGCTTTCAGTTTAAATATTTTGTTATATGCATAAGCATGATAAATTATGTCTCTATATGTATGTATTTATATCTATTTACATCTATCTATCATCTATCAATATATTTGATCATTCAGTTATGGTTTTAACTAACTGCACATTTAGTGTATTTAAGAAATTTCTTTATTAAGAAAACTGTTTTATTGCCTTTTGAATATACCTTAGCACTTAGTATACAGTAGTAAGAAAGACGTAAATCAGTCTATTCTATTCCAAGAAGATGAATGGAATTTTTCCCCAGAACCACCTCATTTCACCCTCGCTCCTCCAGTTTAAAAAAAAAAAAATACCTTCAGTGAATACTTCTGCCTTCAAGTTTTTTTAGATTTCTCCCTACTTTGATTTTCCTAAGTACTTTGATTTTATCAGAACAGCCACTTTTCAGATCAGTATTAAGAAGATTGAAACATGTATAAAATTATGACTCTCAGGCAACTAAGCAGTATTCATGCTAAAAATTAACAATTTCCTCTTAACTATACAAATGAATTCATTTTATGCCTCCACATTTGTGTTAACTTCAAACGCCATGCTGACATTCTCTGATCATACTATTACATGGGTTTCAGTATACCCATCATCTAAACTTGTGTACTCGTGTACTTAATGGATTTTATGTGCAGCTTTGCCTTAAAAGTATTAAAACAGTAGGAGGCAGTTGTGTTCCACTCAGGCATGTGTGATGACAGATGGAGAAAAGCTTTTCATGTTGATTTTTCAACAGTCCTACTCTGCAAGACTTCAAGTTCTTCTTAGCTACTGGGAAATTAAAAGTTGGCAATTCAGCCTTTAATTTTGATCCATCTGCTCAAACTAATGAGACATCTCATTTGTAAGCTTCTCTTTGTGTTATCAAATGCAAGTACAGCTTTATCATTTCTGTTAGTAATTCCCCTCCTCCTGTGTAGCTTGCAGAATGGGAAAATAATTGATGCCTTAACTCTATTGAGATTATTCTTGTTACACAAGCTTTGCTACAGTGATAGGAAAAGAAATTAGGAACGTCCTCATATTATAACATATTTAGTAAGTTAGCTTGGTTTTCTTAACTGTCAAAAAAAAAAAAACCTTGAGATCCTGATTTAATAGCTTCTTACTCAAAACCTACCTGCAATTTAAGGAACAAAAGGCTTCATAGTATTCAACAGGAAAAAAGACCTAATCATTTGATTTATGCTAGACACTAGCCTTTACTTAGTTGTGTGATTTATAATCTCTTCTCTCATTATTTGTAAGTTTTTTGTCATTTCTTATTCTAATCAGAAACTACCTTTAAATTGACTAATAATTATAGATTTTTACTATCTGAAGGTAATTGTTTTTCTTTCTTAACATTATTTCTCAGGTTATGTGAAAGAAAATAATTATGTACAATCAAAACAAATTCTCCCATGCTAATTCTAATAATTGAAATTTCCATTGACACTTTTGCCTGAATAAGTTTTTATCCTACAGATGCAAGCATCTCTCATTCTTGGTACCAATGCTTCTGTCAAATCAAATTTATCTAATATGACTTATATTTCTGAATTATTTGAATTATTATTATTATTATTGTTTGTTTTTGATGGCATTGGGGTTTAAAATCAGGGGCTCTTACTTACCAGGCAGCCCTCTTCCACTTGAGCCATGCTCCCATCCCTTTATTGCTTTACTTGTTTTTCAGTAAGGTCTCGTTTTTTTTCTGGGTTGCAATCCTCATATGTATGCCTCCCATGTAGGTCAGTACATAGGCATGTACTCCCACACCCCTGCACCTTGATTTATTTTTTTTAATTATTTGTTGTTCCTGCAACTTCATGAAGCATAATCCCAATGGTATATGAAAACAAGAATCCTAAGGAAATATTTAATCATCAGGACAAGAACTAAAGACATTTCTCCTTCATCTTTAGCACTAAAAGTTGTAATACTAATAGAAATATTTCCAGGGTTTTTAACTGTAAGAAAACCTAAAGGAACAATTACTAAACCTCTAGCCTTGAAACCCTTGAAACCTATTCCCTGCACACACAAAAAAAGGGTCTGCTGAGTGTTTTATCAAATTAAAATTTCTTTATCCTCCATATTTCACAGGTAAAAGTTTTTGGTACTGTTGAATTCTCTATTTCACTTTTCAATTAGGATTACTAGTATTTGCTTAGAACTTTTTCTTTTAATATTTGTATATAAGATAAGGATTTCTTCAGTATATCTGCATACAACTGATATGCAAAAATAGTTGATATTTTTCCTTATGCACTTCTCTTTCATTAATAGAGTTCCTTTCTGAAGATGCAGAAGATAGGCATTGAGGCTATTCATTTACCTAATAATTTAACAGTAATTTAGAATTTGTATTAATTGTACACAGGGGTTTCATTGTGATATTTCCATATAGGTGAGGTGCTTATAATAAAGTGATGAAGCTGGACATGGTGGTTCACATCTGTAATCACAGTTATTTGGGAGGCAGAGACCGGGAGGGTGTTGGTTCAAAGCCAACCTAGGCAAAAAGTTAGCAAGACCCCATGTCAACAAACAAGCTGGGTATGAGAGTACATGCCTGTAATCCCAGCTACATGAGAGGCATAGGTAGGAGGTTTGCAGCTTCAGGCTGTCCCCAGGCAGTCAAAGGTGTGAGACCCTATCTGAAAATAACTAAAGCAAAAAGGGCTGGGTCTTAAGTGGTAGAGCACTTGTATACAAAGCACAAAGTCCTCAGTTCAAACTCCAGTCATCCAAACAATAATAATTTTAAAAAGGATATACAGTTGGAAGTGCGTGAACTTCCCATTTTGGTCAGATGCCAAGTAGTTGTGAGTTGACATGAACAGTTGGTTTAAGCGAAGACCAAGAGAATATCACTGTCATGAAGGAATTTCCAGTACAGTATTATGAAAATTTGTCAATAATAATTTAACCAAAAATTTACTAGTTAGATTTTGAAAACTGGCCATTATGCTTTAAGAGCAATAACATCTTAGCGCTGTCAGCTGTTAGATTGTTTCTGGTGTCCATATGTTGTATATTTGGGATGCTAATAAATTCACCTTTTCAGCTGAGGTTGAAGGTGAGCAAGACCTGTTCTACTAATTCTTTTTGTGTAGAGTGCTATTTTATCACTGATTATTGAGCTTTCCTTCCTCTCTGGTATTAAGTGACTTAGATAAATACTTGTCTCTTCTCTCTAACTAGAAACTTTAGTCAGTTTAAATGATACTGTTTCATGTGGATATGTTTCCAAGCTGAAGCTGTGTGCAGTCTTTAAAGAGGGTGAATGTGAATATCTTCAGAAAGACACCAAAGATTATTTTTTTATTTCTAATATTTTACCTCTTTTGGCAATACTGGGCTTGAGTTCAAGGCCTCAGACTTGCTAGGCAGGGATGCTACCACTTGAGCCACTCCGCCAGACTTTTTTACTTCAATTATTTTTCAGGTAGGGTCTCTCACTTTTATACAGAGCCTGCCTCAGACCATTCTCCTACCCCTGCCTCCAGGTAGCTAGGATCACAGGCATGCTGCATTTATTTTTTTGTCCTACATAATTATTTGAAGAAGCATTCACATTTAAACAATGGAGAAATGAATTGATTTTTGAGATGACAAAATCATCTATGTTTCTTTAAAAGAAAATCCAGGGGACATGCATTATTTATGCTACTATGCTATTAGAATGATCTAAAAGTATGGTGACCCCATCCTTAACCCTGGGCAACCACTACTCTAGTCTCTGTTCTGTAATTTTATCACTTTAAGAATGTTATATAAGTGGAACCATAGTGTATGTAATCTTTTGAGATCGATGGACTTTTTCATTTACATTGTTCTCTGGACGTTCATCCAGGTTGTGTACATATCAGTATTTAGTTCTTTATAATTGCTTAGTAGTCGTCTCCAAAAAGAGACTGTGTGAGGGTGGAGGGAGAGAAATCAGCATTTTGTATCACAAAATGTATCACAGTTTGTTTATTCATCTTTAGATTGTCTTCATTTTGGATTATGTGAATAAAGCTGATATAAATATTTATGCATGAAAAGTAAAAGTATGGTGGCAAACATGATCACATGTGCATAACAGGAACATGTGAAATTGTGTTGTCATAGTTGGTATGCTTTTCAGCCTTTCAAGGACCAACGCCAATGGTGATTAGCAGATTTTAAGTATCAACCTCACGTTCTTAATAACAAGGTTTATTTTTAAGGCAAAATTTCCTAATGACCTGATCTCATAGTTGAGAATAGAATAATCAAGAGATTACCTTTCTTCTAAAAGTTTTAGAAGTGGAAATATGTGCAAACTGCTGATTTCTTTCCCCCAGCCCCGCACAGTCTCATTTTTAGAGACTGAGTCTCAGTGTGTTGTTAGGTTAGTCTCACACTCTTGGGCTCAAGTTACCCACCTCCTTAGTCTCATGAAAGGCTGGAACTACAGGTATATGCTACCTTTCTTTACATAGCTCTTGTAATACAAAGCTCTTCTTTTTTTTTCTATATCCTCTAATCTCTTTGACATTCTTTTGGGGTTTTCTTTGCAGCCTTTTCCTCCCCTATCTGGCTCGGTCCTACATCCTTTTTACATTTACTGCTCTTATAGTTTCATTCTAATTCAGTTATGATCGTTGTAGAAATAACACATGCATTTAAATTCCCTCTTTTCTGAACTCTAGACCAATATTATCTATGTTGCCTTTCCCCTTAGGTATCTCAAGTACAGTATGTCTGAATCACATTCAAAATATTCCCTCTGAACCAGGGATTTTCCACTATTTTTTGGTTCAGTGAGATTTTGTTCTGGAAGTGAAAAACTTAAAGATCATCCTAGTCAACTCTACCTCCGTCTCATTTGTGCTCTTTCTAATGCCTATTTTACCTCCTAAGTATCTCTCACATACGGCCATTTTTCTCCATCTCCTCATTCTCCTGCACGATTACAACCATCACCTAGTCCAAGCAACCATCAGGCATTCAGGTATATTCTAGCCACGTCCCAGCTGGTAGATGGGATGCATCCATTCTGGCCCTCTTCTAGCTGCTCTGTGTGCTGAAGCTACTAGAATGATTCAGCATCCATTCTGGCCCTCTTCTAGCTGCTCTGTGTGCTGAAGCTACTAGAATGATTCTTGCAAAACACAGCTGCAATGTGTGTGACGTTATAATTCCTAAAGCTCTTTCAGAAGCTCCTAGGGGTTCCCATAGTGTTTGGCCATTCCCGCCTTCCAGCTTCATCAGACGCCTCTCCCTCACTTCCACTCTTCACCTCCCATGCCATCTTTTCTCTCTTATTGTAGTGGCACTTGTTCACTTACCTCTAGACTTTTGCACAACTTGTTTCCTCTGCTCCACATTTTATTCTCTTTGCTTAGTTTTCCTCTACTAAATCCTTTAGATTCTATCTCTCTATGAGAAGCCCTCTTTTTTAAATTCCCTGACTTTTTTGCCTCAGTATTGTGAATTGTGTATAGCACTGTGTATCTTCTTCATATAATACATATAGCTAAGTTTTACACGTTTCCTAGCTTTGTTTTTTTAATAATGTCTCTCTTCCTAGTAGGATCATAAGTCCCATTAGGAAAGTTGCTAATCTCTGGATATTGTTCACCATTGTGTTCTCATGGCCTCACCAGTACCTGGTGCACAACCAGTGCTCTGCTAGTGTTTGATGAGTAAATGAACAGGAGGCAAGATAGTTTTAAGTCTGAACTTATTCTTACAGGATTAAGGGCAAAAGAAGTCTGTGGAAAATCAACAAGATAATCCTTAGTTCCATGATAAGCTGAATATTGAGACTGAGGAGAGAAGAACCTAAAAATGTGGAACAATACTAGGGTGGCTTTGATTTTTTCTGGCTTAAGGAATTTAGTTTTCCCCTGTGGGCTATGAAGAACAACAAAAAAATGTGACTATTACTATTCCCCTTAAAAATGTTTCAGTATTTAAATTTGCTCATTATTATTTCATCTAGTCCTTTCCATTAGAAGTATTAAATTATCTCATTTCTCCTAATTTAAGATACCATCTAACATAGCTATTTTTGATAGTTTTGTCATTTTTGCCACAAGTTATTTTAAGTTAATATCTTGTTTCTTTCTTTTATTTCCATTCATTAAGTCCTTTAGGAGCTACTTTTGGACCATTTAAAAATTACATTTGTAAAAGAGCAGAGAGAGTTTAACTTTTTCTGAACTATAGTTTTATGAGAGCAGTCAATTATAATCCTAAAATTTTATATACAAAAGTTTCCATTATTTTTTATTGTTTATTCATTTATTCATATGTGCATACATTGTTTGGGTCACTTCTCCCCCTGCTCCCCATCCCCCTCCCCCTCTCCCCACTCCACTCACTTCCAGCAGATCCTGTTCTGCCCTCTTCTCCAGTTTTGTTGAAGAGAACACATAAGCAATAATAAGAAAGACATAGCATTTTTGCTAGCTTGAGATAAAAATAGCTGTACAGAGAGATTCCTAACATTGTTTCCATGCACATGTGTGTTACAACACACTTTGGTTCATCTCTACCAGACCTCCTCACTACTTCCCACTCACCTTCCCATAGGGACCTCTCTCAGTTTAAGATTACTTTATTAGCTCCTCTACAGTGGACACATCAAACACTTTCAAGTTTTAGGTTTCCTTCCCTTTCCCTATTCCTCCTGTACACGTTCTCCTCTTAGCATGTGACCCATGTCTAATAATATTACTGTAATGGTTTCAGGTCTATAATCTACATACAAGGGAGAACATACGATTTTTGGCCTTCTGAGCCTGGCTAACTTTTCTTAAGATGATATTCCCCAGCTCTTTTATTAACCATAGTGTTGTTCTCATTTTAAAAGGAATGGTTTTTAACAAGGAATATTAATTTTACATTTTCCTTCATTGCTGTTAATATCACTTGTCCTCTGAAGCTACTGAACCCATATAATATAACAAGTAAGTCAATGCAAAGATGTAAAAAGAAAGCTAATGTATTTCTATCCCCATGAAGTACATTGAATTTTCTTTTGGCACATGTAGACAGGTACAAGCATATACATACATTTAGGCATTTGCTCTTTTAAAATGGCCTTTAAACCATTATTTAGTAAGTTCTGAAATTACAGCACAAATTGACGGAGTACTATGGAACAGTTTCTCTCAAAATGCTGTTTAGGAATTGTTTTTTTCACTTGATAGGTAGAGATCAAGACTGGGCAAAAAGTTAGTGAGACTCTATCTCAACCAATAAGCTTGGTGTGGTGTTGTGCACCTGTCATCTCAGCTATGGGAGAGACCTAAATAGGAGGATCCTGGTCACAGGCCAGCCTGGGCATAATCTTGATACCCTATTTGAAAACTAATTAAAGCAAAAAGGGATGGGGCATGGATCAAGTGGTAGAGTGAATACCTAGCAAGTGCGAGGTCCTGAGTTCCAACCCCAGGACCACCCTCTCAACTCCCTGCCCCCAGTTTTGTTTGTTTGTTTTTTTTTTTTTTTTTGGAGACGCAGTTCCTTTATGTCGTCCAGGTTGACTTCATACTCTCCATTTTCCTTCCTGAACCTTCCAAGTGAATGCTAGCATTCCAGGTATTTGTGATTACGCCCAGCTGATGTTTATGAATTTTGAGGCTACAAATTCAGTTTCTTTAGTATCTTTATATACACCCCAGATATTTTCCCAGCATTTGTTGGTAATAGCATGTGATTAGGGAAATTTTTCTATAGACTTCTAAGACAGCTAGCTGTAAGTTGTCATGGGAAAATTCCTTCCATTACAATTCTATATTGTTGAAATATAGAATTGGGTAGTACTCAAACAGCATTTGACTACTTATGATCATTTTTCTGGTTTCTATAAAGCCATAGCCAGTTCTCTGAACTGCTATTCAAAATATGTTACATTAAATGTCAGAAGTTAATTCCATACTTGTTTATATATTTTATAGAACATTATATATTTTATAGAACAAATCCCTTTGTTAGCTGGTTTCTACCTGATATTTGGACTTACATGGTAATATATTTGATAAGTGATACTACCCTACCTGTCACTAAGTCAGCTTACCTTAGACTGACTTCATTGTACACACATATACACAAGCTAACCACTTGGTTTAGGGGACAGACCTTGTATTTATTCATAGAGTATCTTGTGTTGCTTCTTCCTAGCTCCACATAGGACAGTATGGTGGGAGTGAGCTTCCTAAATGTATAAAAGTTGCACCACAAGTAATATGTAAAATTATGAAACTCTGAGCTTCTATAGGAGCTGTGGGCACAAGTAGAAAAAAGAAAGAAGTAGGCTGACTGATCTGCCTGAGGATTTTATCTTTTACTCTTGGAATGTAAACGACTGCCTGCTAAGCAAAGTACTGGAGCATTTACTCCACAATGTAAGCATTTGCCTCCTTGGGACATATGAAGAGTCTCCAGGCTTTTTTAACTGTAAAATTAGAGAAAATGACTCTGGAGGAGTAGAGACGTTCTGTCTTTATAGTGCTATAGTTTACATTATTTAGAAAGTTCTGACCATGTAGGAACACCAACTTCTTTAGGGAGGATTGTCTTTCAGGTAGCCCAAAAAAGTATCTGGAAAGGACATGTTACCCTTCTCACCCATCTCAGTAAGCTAGTAAGCTGGTTTTTTGTTTTAAATTAGGGAAAGACCTAAGTTTTATTTTGTTTTGTTGTTTTTATAGCTATACCCACATTGCATGCTGCCTCCAATATTTCTTTTCTCTTATTTTCAGTCTCATATTTTGTACTATTCCATTTATCTAGTTTTTTACCTGTATTTTCAAAATCATATGGAAAAGCAAAATAAATTTAAATGACTTCGTGGATGGCCAAATGGCAATGTGCCTCTTTTTTTTTTTTTTTTTTTTTTTTTTTTTTTGCTGTTGGTGTGTGTTCTATAATTACCTCAACTGTGGGTTTACTAATAACTCATTTTTCTTGTTTGTTTTTTTGTCTTTTATAATGAAGAAGGTTGATTAAAGAGTTTAATACAGATTTATGAATAATTGAGCTTTTAGTCATTTGTGTTTATGAACGTGGCCTAAAACCCTGAAGGCAACAGTCAAAAGCCCATCTAAAAGGAATTATAATTTTCTGAATTTCCTTTTTAGCAGTCTAGTCTTAATTAGTCTGGTTAAGTTAATTTAGAGTGTATTAACTTAGTAGGACTTCTTCTACTGAACTAATTAAGAAAATAAGGTTTACCTTTCCTTGAAGAATCACTGGATGCATGTCATTTGAGAAAAGTACAGTTGAGTGTTCAAGAATCATAGTGATTATTGACTGTGCTGATAGAGGTCTTAAAAATACATTTTTGTTGTTATTTTCCTGAAATCAGATTCAATCCAGAACATCTTTTAATATTCAAAAATAATAAGCATCCAAGTCCAGTGGCATCTGTAGCAATGAAATTGTTACCAGCTTGCTCACTAATGAATTTTATTTCCAAGTTATAGAGTAGCTGCTCTTGCTTTGCTTAATTTGCTCTTCATAGTAGATACTGTTATTCTGTGGCTATCAATAACTAAAGTCAATGAAATTTTGTACTGTTGTGGAGGTCAGTAAAATGTTTTTCTGTGTGATACTTTAATATATTAAAGAATTTTTAATTGTGTTTATTAGTCTTTATTGTGTTGATCTAGGTTTATAATGAATTATATGTGTCTAAGTTTGTATTGTCAGTACTAACTCATAGTTTGAGTCACAGCACTCAAGTTTTAGTCATATTTTTGAACATGAAAGCCTGAGTTAGAGAAATTTAGGATTTTAAAACTGGTATACTATTTTTCCTTCATCACGAAGTTAGTCATTACAGGTCTTTTGGCTTCAACATATATTTCTTAACTTTCACTTAAAAGTATGTGTGGCTTTATGAATTTTTTCTAATTAATAATGCATTTAATCTACATCACTGCAGTCCAGCTGCAGCAGGGGCTCCAACTCTGATCTTGGGTGCTCGGGCAGCAAATAACGACATGAACTTGGGGTTGTGCCGGGCAGCAATGGCTCAGTTTATTTTCTCAAGAGAGTATTTTAGCAGTGCAGAAAAGCAGGAAAGAGTATGTGGCAGTCCCCAGGTCTCCCTTGAGCTCTGTACTGGGATCGGCTGTCAGGTTGCCATGGCTACAAGCCCAAGTGCAGAACATCATGTTCTCAGGACTGGGTCTTCCTGGTCCCACGCAGAGAGAGAACAGGGGAGTTCAGCAACTGTCCTCTTGGACTGTTGCAATCTCTCTTAGGGCTGTTGCACAAAAGCTACACTGACTCCGCTCCTTTCCAAGAGGCTTTGGGGGTCCCAAGAGTTTCCCACACTACATAATGAAATTTTAAAGTAGAAATAGATTTCTAGATGTATGCTTTTATAAAGAACTGAGAGTGGTTCATAATTTGGGTTCTCTTTTGGTTGTCTATTTGTCTCATTAAGAGTAGGGTGAATAGAATGCCAAATATACACTCTACTATATTTCCTTTGGGCATAGGAACTATATTTGAGTCATTGATTTTCATTCTAACTATTGATCAGAGTGGAAGTTGTTATAAAGACTAAACTAAGTCAATATTAGCAATGTTTAGCAAATATTTACTGAATACCAGTGTGTGCCAGAGACTGTGTTAAAGGCAAGAAGCAGAAACATTCCCTGCATAAGTATTGCTTGTAATTTGATGATGGAAATAAAATTCATCAAATAATTATGCACACAGTATAAATGTACAGATTTGATAAATGATGTTTTCAAAGGGAAAGTATACATTACTAGAAAACACAGAATAGTGATAGTAAAGCCTTTACTCCTCCTTTAGCTTTGAAGAAATTTGTATTCTTTCTCAGTTTTCCTTGATAATTTTTTTCTGATCAATTTGAAACATTTCACTTGGAATAATTTGAATACTATTTATTTATCAGGCAGGCAATCTCTCAAGATTACACATATGTAAAATAATCCTATATCACTAGTTTTTAAACTGTACTGCCTACCATAAATCAGTCCTTAGCCTACCTTTCTCCTTCATCATTTTCTATGATAGTTCTTACCGAATATTTTAAGTTTGTAGCTTACTAATTTATGTTTATTATCTTTGTCCTCTAGAATGAGGGTAGTTAGCTCTGTTTTATTTATTGCTTGAATATCTAGAATAATACCTATATTAGCTTCCCATCACTTATAATGAAATACCTGAGATAATTAACTTAGTAAAGTTCTATTTTGGCTTACAATTTTTAAGGTTCCAGTCCACAATTGACTGGGCTGGTTGCTTTGGGCCTGTGGTGAGGCAACACATCATACCAGCCAGCAGGGCAAGACTGTTTCTTTCATGGCTAGGAAAAAAAATAGGAAGGGGCCAAGGCTCCATAAATCCAGTCATGGCAAGAGTCCAATGACCTGAACACCTCCCATAAGGCTCCACCTCCCATTAGTGCCAGCCTGGACCTTTCCGGGGTATTCAAGATCAAAACCATACTATTTGTTGAATAAATGATCACATTTATCTTTTATACACAGTATAAGTTAATCTTTAAAATATCAACTTGTCAAATTGAATATACTAGATTCAAGATTTGCTTCCCAATGTGAAGGACTTTATACCCCAGTAAAGCAAAGGTATTTTAAAATTTAGCATATCAGAACTATGTAGGGCTATTTTCATCTTTAATTGATGAAATCATCACCAAAAAGTTTACAGTAAGGAAAATCATCCTTATACCAAATTCAGCCTTTTGACAGCAACTCCTGTGTGCTTTCTACCTGGGCTCATGGATAGCTGCTTGATATACCAGGCCATATGTAATTCATTGTACTTAACTTACTCTGCTCATGACTTTGTTACTAAGAAGTACCTCAAAATATAGTCTTGCTTATGTGCTGAAGTGATTACTATTAGACCATACAAAGTTTCAAAACAAGCTGTTAGGTACTCTCTCTGTTTTCTAAATAAGATTTATTCATGAATTTCCTTATGTTACTGGAATTAGATTTATTTAAAATTTCTTTTGTGAGCATCAGACCACACAGGTAATAGGTTCACACTTAATGAAAATTGTATTTCCATTCTTCATAGTGCCAGAGAATAGGCACTGTGGGAATGTTTTTCCCTTTTTGAAGTTTTTTCTTAATTTTTTATTATTCTTTTAATGGGGCATATTATATTTATAAAAGTGCTTACAATATACCTTAGTCAAATTTCACTCCCTCCATTACTCTCCTTTATCCTTTTTTTGATAATTGGATTTTGATATAATTTCAAGACTAAACAGTTTACAAGAATGCTCCAAAAAACACTCTTTACCCTACAGTCATCCTACTTATACTTTGCACCATTTGCTTTATATTGTGTGTGTGTGTGGATACTGTGCTTCTTTCTGCCTAAATATTTGTGTATGAAATTTCTAAGAACAAAAGTAGTCTCAACATGTCCATAGCACAACTGGCAAAATTAAAAACAATATTTTTTTTGCCATATTGGAGTTTGAATGTAGGGCTCCATACTTGCTAGGCAGGTGCTCTAGTGCTTGACCCATGTTTCCAGCGATAGGGTCTTGCTTTTTGCCTGAGCCAGCCTGGACCACAATTCTATTTTATGCTTCCTACTGTCACTTGGATGATAGGCACTCACCACCGCAACCAGCTTTTTTGTTGAGATGGGGTCTCACAAACATTTTGGCCCAGGCTCGCCTGGAACTACAGTTGTCCCTGTATCAGCCTCCTGCATAGTTTTGGGTGACTGGTGTGTATTTATTGCGATGGGGTCTCATGAACTATTTTCCTGAGCTTGCTGAGATCCCCCTGATCTCAGCTTTTGTACTGGCTAGGATTATAGGCATAAGCCACCTGGTGCTCAGATACAAAATAAAAGTTTACTATTGATATAATACTCGTATTTTGTCAATTGTCCCAATAATATGTTTCTACAGTGCTAAATATTTATAGCATAACAGTTGTTATTTTAACCATTTTAAAGTATACACTTCTATAGTATTAATTATATTCATAATGTACAACTTGTATTACTATTTCCATTTTTTATCATCCACCCAAAACTCTGTGCCCATTAAACAATAACTCTCTATCCCTCCTCCCTGTCCCCAACTCCTGGCAACCTATACTCTACTTTGTTTCTCTATGAATTTGCCTATTCTAGGCTTTTCATGGAATCACATAATACTTGTCTTTTTGTGTCTGATTTATTTTAATTAGCATAATGTTTCCAAAGTTCATGCATGTTATAACATACATCACAACTTCGGTTCTTTTAAATAATAATACATTGTATGCATGCACTGTGTTTTATTTGCCTTTTTTTCTATTGATTAACACTAAGGTTGTTCATGCTTTTTGACCATTGTTGATAAGGTTCTATGAATATTTATGTACAAGTGTTCTTTTGGATACCCGTTTTTAAGTTCTTTTGGATATTTACCTAGGAATGGAATTGCTAGTTCAAGGTAATTCTTTGTAACTTATCGCAAAAATGCCGAACTGTTTTGACAACAGCTGTACCAGTTTATATTTTTTTCAGCAATGAGAGTTTCAATTTCTCCACACCCTTGACAATACTTTTTTTCCTTTTCCTTTTTTAAAATATCACAGTTGGTGTGAAGTTGTGTAGGTCATAGTGGTTTTGGTTTTATTTCTTTAATGAGGTTAAGCACCTTTTTATGTGCTTATTATGGGCCATTTGTACTATATACCTCCCTTGGGAAAGTGTTTATTCAATTTCTTTAAGCTCCATTGAGGTTTTTTTTTTTTAAGCTTATTGTCATTCAGGAGTTATTTTAGGGGTTACTTACATGTTTTGGACATTAAATTCTTACCTCACATATGATCTGATTTTCTGTAAGCATCTTTTCATTACCTCAGTAGTGTCTTTCTTTTTAATTGTTGTACTGGGTATACACTGTGACATTTACAAAAATTCTTAAAATATATCATAGTTGAATTCATCCCCTCCATCTTCCTCCTTTATCTCTTTACCCCCCATTCCTGGAATAGTTTCAGTAGGTCTCATTTTTCCATTTTCATACATGTGTACACAATATTTGCACCATATTCACCCTCCCAACACCCTTTGCTTATATCCTCCCCCTCCCACTGGTAACACCCCCCCGAGACAGGACTTGTTTTGCCTCCCTGTTTTCCATTTTTAAAGAAAAAAATGACATTTTTGTTTGTTTGAAATAACTACACAGGGTGTTTCATTGTGACATTTTCATGTATATATTATAACCCTTAATTGGTTTGTCCCCTCTATTTTTGTCCTTTCTACTTTAGTTCCCTTCTTATGGTGATGTCAACAGGTTTAAAAATTCTATATTCATTTTTGTATAGGAAGTACATCAATAGTGCCTTTGATGCCCAAAAGGTTTTACCTTAATGAAATACAATTTTTCTATTTCTGTTGTGTTATTTGTGCTTTGTTATCATATTGAAGAAATCGCTGTCAAATTTGAGGCCATGAAGATTTTCTCCTGTTTTCTTCTATGAGTTATATAATTTTAGCTCTGAAATTTAGGTCCTTGATCCAGTTTGAATATGTTTGTAAATAGCATAAGGAATGGGTCCAGCTTCATTCTTTTGCATGTGGACATTGTTTTGCCAGTACCATTTGTTGAAGAGATTGTTTTCCTCATGCGTACTGTGTCAAAAAAAATGACATATGTTACCTATCACCAAGAGTAGTGGGAACTCCATTAAGCTGCCTTCATTGCCTTGTTGACATGTTCCCATCATTTTTGAGGCTCTTCCTTCCTTTGGGGTTCTTCTAGGCTCATCTTGCAAACATTTTTTAAGTTGAAGAGTGGTATTCTGAAACTAATGCAACTTTTATTTTTTAAATGACAATTTCATTGATTTTTTTCCTCAAAAATATAATCCAGAGAAAATGGAAAGAGATGATGAGATTTTAGCATATTCAACCTTTTATCCAAAAGGAAATAGTTTTAAAGAGTCTCTTTCCATTGGAAGAGTTCTTCCTACAGCAATTACTTCTAGAGTGTTCCAAGGTGCTATGGTGTGCCAGAGGAGTAGTCATGCCGTTGGGAGTGAGAGATGAACTATTTGGAAAGAAGAAAAGAGATTTGGATCTATCAGATCTACATTAGTTGCTTTGTCTGTTGTTTAATTTTTGTTTTTATTTTATTGAGCTGCTGCAAAGAGTTTGTGGGAAAAGTTTCACAGCCAAAAAAGTTTTAAAAATACTGCCCTGAAGCATTAGTTTTTCATAATATGCATAGGATTAGTAGTTTCTGTTCTATGGTGAAATCAATTTAAAGTTTCTTAAAAAGTGACCATTTGGACTTCCACTTTGTCATGTATGCATTAGACCAAGTAAACCAGAGCTGTCCTTTATGGCCTTGAACACTAGTTCTGATGCCAGTTAGATATACTGGGAGAATGCTAATTTGATATGCTAATTAACATACTGGAAGTTTTCAAACATAATATCTGTATTTACCAGGCAACTATGCCTCCTCCACTCCCTCAAATTAGGTACATAGTCAAGTATTTGCATATATGATGACACACCTGTAAATGAAAATGCTTTATCAACTCTGTAAACTAGTGCCAAAAAATAGAGCTGACTTTCCACACAGTTTGCTTACCACAGTATATGATTTTCCCTCACCAGTTGTGAATTCTTTGCTTACAGAGGTTTTCTCAGTTCATGCCATCAGCACTCTACAAGCCAAGAATTATAACCTTTGATTTGTTGATTTGAGCAAATGTCTTTTATATTTTAAAAGATAACACAATTCAGCTAGTTATTTAAAATTTTTTAAATTTATTTTTGGTGGTACTGAGGCTTGAACTGAGGGTCTCACATTTGGTAGGCCGGTGCTCTATCACTTGAGCCACTTCGCCATCCCTTTTTTGTGTTGGGTATTTTCAAGATAGGGTCTTATGAACTACCTGCCAGCTGGCTTCAAACCACAATCCTCCTGATCTCTGCCTCCTGAGTAGCTAGAATTACAGGTGTGAGCCACTAGTGCCTGGCTTTAAATACTTTTTAATATAAATAACAGTTGTGGGCGTATCACAAACTTATAGACATCAAGTATATAAAGAAAAATACTATATAAATAATATTATTATATACATATGAATATCTTAAATTCATAAGTATTATATCATAATTCATAAGTATTTGAATTATTGCCAAAAGTACTATTGAGATACATTGTTTACTTGAAAATTAAAATGGATAATTTTATTTTTTCCTAAAATTGTAGTCTGTGCTCCATAAATCATATTTTTAAATCTTTTGGCCAGGTCTCTAATGATTTTACTTTGCATGAAAAATATTTTAAAGACAGCATTTAATAGACCCATCGTATTTATTTTGTTATTGCATCTATTAAAGTATTGTTGATCCAGTTGAATTGCTTATTTATAGATTGGAAAACAAAGCTTAATATGGTACTGTAGTCAGACATCTAATAACTTTGGAACTGAGACCAGATTCTTGGACCCCTCACTTCCCTTTCAGTGTATCTCTATCTCCTGTACCAACTTATGTTTTTAACTTAACCCATTATTGCCCTGAAAAAAGAATTAGCCAATATGTTTATAAATTCCAATTAAAAAGTCTATGACCTAAGGAAAAGTCAGTAGCATCACAATAATTTTTTGTGATGAGGTCCTTTTTAAAAATGTGATATTTTAAGAAAACATGATCTTTCAGTTAAATTTTGTTAAATTTTTTTTAAAAATTGGATGAATTTTTAAAAATTAGTCTTTCTTAAGTAATTAGAATTGATGCTCAAATTCATACATCTTGTTAGTGTTCAAAGAGTATAAAGAGGGCTGAGGCTATATCTCAGTAGTAGAGCACTTGCCTATCATGTAAAAGACCCTGGGTTCAATCCCGAGCATCACACACACACACACACACACACACACACACACACACAATAAAGACCTAAGGGTCCAACCATGAAAAAATCATTTATAAGATAAAAATACTGAGAACTGTGTTCAAGGAAGAGGAGTCATACCTGAGATCTGATGTCAGTTTTAAAAATATTTTAAGAATTGTTATGAGTAAAAAGAAGTAGCATTTGTTTCCTGTTCCTACAGAGGGCAGTGTTAGTCTAGGCTCTAATGAGTGCAATACACAGGAAGCAGATTAAAGATGAATGTAAGAGAAATCTCTGTAAAATATTAAATTTTTTTTCTACCAGATGTACTACCTTTTATGTGCCCAGTTTCTTCTTTGTAAATTATTTTGTATTTCTTCAACAGCCTTGCAAAGCAGGTACTGTTGTCTCCATTTTACTGACAAAAACTGTAGCCCAGCTTAACTTGCCCAACTTTACCTAGTATTATAATGCTGAGTCATGATTCAAACAAAAGTCCCTTGATTCTTAAACACTTCTAATGTGCAAAATAAGTCGCTATGTTGTTTAAATTAGTCTGACATAAGATCAAGAATTTGTTGAGTTAGTCTATATTGGCAAATTTTTCAAAAATATTAGTTTGATCATTAACTTTGTATAGGTAATTATGAGCAAGTGAAATTAACATTCTTGATTATGTTTATTTCTTTTATATGTTACAAAAACTGAATGAAAATTTTAGTATTTTCTATGCTTAAGTAAACCTTTTTCAATAGCATATACAAAATTGATATTTATGCTTTAAATATAATAAATGGGTTGCAAAAAGTGAATTCAAGTCTCAGGTTAATTGAATGTATAAATGTATGTGGTATATATATAAAACAGGGCCTGCTTAAAAATGTATAATGTATTCAAGCACCAACTGGACTGCATAAGAAATATTACCTCTAAAAGACATATGTTTGCTTAAGTTAAAGAAAATATTTTTGGTAAAGGGAAAATGCATTCAAATATTTAATATCTTTACAACAATAGTTGCTAACCTACTTTTTCTGTATTTTTGGTGTCCTTAGTATTTCACACTAGATGCTGAAATATAACCATCTTATGGTTCTAATGCTGATAAATGGTTAATTGATTGTAAGGTAATTTTTTTCAGTTAGCTTAACCAGCAATATCATGATGCATAATTCTTTTGCTATCATGATGCATAATTTATACTGTGTCCTGGATTTTTTAAATTATATATTTGTTAGATTTTGGAAGACATAAAGTACTGTGGATTTTTTTTATAATGAGATATTGAGGTTAATTCTCCCTACATCTCAAACATATAAACTAATAAATATTAAAATAATTTCTTCAGAGAAATCAGTGAGGAAAATATCTCACATTTGGTGTAGTGCCCTAAATGTAATTCAATAATGATAACCAAATCTATTTATCACTTAAAAGCTCAGGTTTCTTGTGAAGAAATTCAGATTCAGTCCAGGCCTGGCTCAGAGTGCTGGGGGTAGAACTAATTACACAGCTTGGAGCTGCAGAACCACTTCCCTTTCTGTTGATTACTTTTCCTGGCTCATTTACATAATTTAATGCATGAAGACTGATCAGTGAATTACACAGTTTTCTTAGATTGGGAGGAAAGGATAAATTAACGCTATTTGAGTTAGTGTATATTTTTATGGTATTTCTAATAGGGTCTAACCAGGTCTTTAAAGAAAAAATAATGTGCTTTAGAAATTTAGAAATTCGATTGTCAGGAGTGTCTAATAATAAATGCTAGTTGTTGAATGTTAAATGTTATGCTAATAATTATTGAAAACATTATTTTAAAATTATAATTTAATCCCTGTTTTAGTAATAATAATTTTATTGATATAATCCATGTATAGTAATAGCAATTTTCTACCTTTACCAGATATAAGAATGCTTTTTAAAATAAACTTTTTCAAAAGTTTACTTTTTGGGCTGGAAGCATGACTCAAGTGGTAATAAATTAGAGCCCCTGCTTTGCAGGTGCAAAGTCCTGAGTTCAAGTCCTAGTACCATAAAAAATGTATTACTTACTAACATGTATGATTACACATATTAACCGATTTCATTGTGATGTTTCCAGACATGCATACTGCCTGCACTGACCACATTCAACCTCTTTTATCCATCCCCCTCCCTTCTACCATTACACTTCCCATCTTCTAGTACTCACTATATTCAGGTCAACATTTTAGCTTCCACATATGAGAGAGAACATGTTGTACTTGTCTTTCTGTATTTGACTTATTTCTCTTAATATAATGTCCTCCTGTTCTATCCATCTTGCGGCAAAAGAGGAGATCCATTCTTTTCATGGCTTAATAGTATTCCATTGCGTATACATCCCATATTTTCATTATCCATTCACCCACTGCTGGGCACTTAGGTTGATTCCATAACTTAGCTATTGGAAATAGTCTATTGCAATAGACATGGGCATGCAGCTATCTCTGGTGTGATGATTTCATTTCCTTTGAATATATTCCAAGAAATGGGATAGCTGGATCATATGATAGATCAATTTGTAAAATTTTACTAGTATATGTTAATTATGCAAAGGGGTTTCTTTATATTTCCCTACTTACTTATATTATACTTTGATCAAATTCACCCCCTTTATTACTCTTTCATATGCTTCACTATCTTCCTTTATTTTACAGTTTTTAGTGGGTCTCCTTATGCTGGTTTCATACATATGTGTCATGTACTTCAAACATATTTACTCTCTGTCCTTTCCTTTACCCTTCCCTCTCCTGTTGATTTCACTCCCACACACACAGTCATGTCACATTATTGTTAAGGTCTGCATTCCACATAGGAGAGATTATGTGATGTTTCTCTTTTTGAGCTTGTCTTCGTTCTCAGATGACATAATTATATTCTTTTTCTGTTTGAATAGTACTCCATTGTGTATATATACGTCATTTTTTTAATCCGTTCATTGATTATTGGGCAAATAGTCTGATTCCATACTATTGTGAATAGTAATGCAATAGACATGGGTGTGCAGGCATCTCTATCGTATGTTGACTTCTCCTTCCAACATATGCCCAAAAGTGGTATAGCAGAGTCATAAAATAGTTCTTTTTTTTTTTAATTGTTATTACTGGGACATTGTGGCATTTACAAAAGTTCTTACAATATAGTTCTATTTTTAGAAAGCTTCTTACTGATTTCCATACTGGCTACACTTACTTTTTATGATTTCGGGTTTTTGTTTGTTTGTTTGTTTGTTTGTTCGTTTGTTTTATTTGAGTCAGGATCTCACTGAATAGCTAAATAGCTCAGGCTCACCTGTAACTCACTATGTAGGTCTCCAATTTACAATCCTGCCTCAGTCTCCTCAGTACTGAGATTACAGATTTGTACCAATACCTGTGGCTTATTTTTACTTGTTTGAAGAACTTCATGTTATTCTTCATAATAGCTATTGCTAATGTCCATTCCCACCAGGAATGTGTAAGAGTTCTTTTTCCTCCTTGACAAGTTTATAACTGTTAGCTTTCCATTATTACCACAAAATACCTGAGATAATTAAAAAGAGGAAGTGTTTATTTTGGTTCATAGTTATAGAGGTTTCACCCCATGCTTGGCAGGTTACGTTGTTTTGGGGCCAGTGACAACGCAGAATCATGCATGTGATTGAGCAAAGCTGCTCAACTCATGGTGCCTTAGAAGGAAAAAGAGAGGATGAGAACAGCATTCCACATTCCCCTCTGAGGTCTTACCTATACTGATGTAGAACTTCTCACTAGTTCCCACTTCTTAAAGTTTCCACCACCTCCCAATAGTGCCACATGGAGACTAAGACTTTAATGAATGGATTTTGGGGAAACATTTAAAATCCAAACTATAGCATTCCACTCCTGGCCCTTAAAGGCTCATGTCTACCTCACCATGCAAAATACATTTACTCCTCCAAGAATCCTCAACATTTTAACCTTTCCAGTGTTGCTCAAAAATTCAAGTCCAAACTTCAAGTTTCAAGACAAACTCAACTGGGAGGCCCTGTTTTTTGTTTTGTTTTGTTTAAAAAAAAAAAAGAACAAAGCAACAATAATTTTTAAAAAAAAGGTATAAATTTTCAAAATAAAATAGCACAAGTAAACATCCCCATCTTAAAAGAGAAGAATAGGAAAATAGTATGGAGGGATCAGACCAAAGCAAGATAGAAGCTAACAGGACAAACATCAAATCCTATGTCTTCACAGTTGGCATCCAGTGCACACTGTGGTAGGGTGTGGGTTCCCATTGGGCAACCTCACCTTCCTATGGTTTTGCTGGTTGAAGCTTACTTGGCCACTCTTTTGACTGGCCTTGCATGCTGTCTGCAGCTTCTCCAGGCAGGGACACTCAGCAGGAGTGTGAATGCAACCTAAGAGAATGAAATAAGGAGTGATAAGTAGTCTGCATTTGCTGCCTATTAGTGTGTACCTTCTCTTCTCTTCACTGTGTCCTCCTCTACAGTTACCTCAACCTCACCCCTCCCAAATTTTTACTAGGATAAAAGTTTGTCCTTTCATATGGATAAGTTATCGTTTTCAATTTTTATATAATGTGAATAAACACGTGATGAATCATGTCTTCAAGTGAAAAATGCATAAATTATGCTTCAAACTTTATAGAATACATTTGTTAGCATATTTATAGGCTAATAATAAATAGTTGTTATTAAATTTTATTTATCTTTCCTTTATCCTATATACACTCTTTTCTAAAATAAGGAAGTGTTGAAGAGTTCGTAAGTTGGAGATTCTGTTCTGAGAATTAATAATTGCTTCTATAGAATGATTTCCATGCTAGTATTATGCTGCCATTTAATTAATTGGAATTTTAAATAAACTACTTTTCTTCATTTTAGGTGATGGTGTTTGTACATGCTCGAAATGCCACTGTAAAAACAGCTATGTCTCTTATAGAAAGAGCAAAAAATTGTGGCCAGATCTTCTGCTTTTTACCTATCCAAGGACCTGAGTATGGACATGCAGAAAAACAGGTAGGATACAAATGACAGCAAGAGGACAAATACTAAAGCACACAGTGCTGGTGTAGTACCTACACAAGATACTTTACATATAAAAGATCCACCATTTACCATTTCTAAGAAATTAATTTTACAGATTTTCTAATTTTTTTGACCAATGATCTTTTAAAAGGTCTCACTGCATGATGTATTCTCTTATCACTTTTGTCCACACAGTTATAATCAATGTGCTTAATCTGCTTTTATAAATACAGTTAAAGGGCTGGCGGCATGGCTCATTGCAGTAGAGTGCTTGCTTAAAAAGTGTGTAGCCCTGAGTTCAAACCACAGTACAGCCAAAAAAAAGAAAAAAAAAAATATATATATATCCCTTTGTTTATATATATATATATATATAATATAAACATATGTAGTTAAAATACATATAGTATATATATATAGTTAATATATATATAATTAAAATATGAAACAGTTAAATTTCATAAAATGTTAATATCTATTGGGTTTATTTTTATTCCTTTAAAGAGTTAATAAATATTTTTTGAATTTGTAAGTTTTAACTTCTAAGGTTAATATTGGCAGATAAAACCTAAATAAACAAAAGATCTTTTTAAGAATATAAAGGAATCCTGAGACCAAAAGCTTTGAAAGTCCCCTGCCTTATTACTCATAGGCCCGCAGGACTGAGGAGCCTTGGGGTCACTGGCGTCCCTATTATAGACACAGAACCTCAGACCCTCTGCAGGCCTGCCAGTCAGAATGTGCATTTATCTAGATTGCCAGATCATTTTAATTAATTTGAGTATTGATAGTATCTTAAGCTTTGTGGATTTTATTTAATTATATCAATTCATTAATAATTTCCCTCAATTTTCAGCAAACTGCCAACGGCAGCCCTGTTTTTGTGATTAAAGTTTTATTAGAACACAGTCAGATCCATTCCTCTACTATGTATGGGTGCTTTCTTGCCCTGTAGGAGAAGAATTAAGTAGTTGTGACAGACTATGTTACTCTCTCTTTGCAGAAAAGGTGTGCTGACCCTAACTTAAAACTGTGAAAATACATTTTAAATTAAAAAGTCCATTGACATAAAGTGATAGCAACTTCAACCTTTATATTTGTTACATAAGATTTAACTGACTGTTTACTGAACAGCTGCCAGACATTGTGCTCTGTACTTTCATTTCTTTTTGTTTGTTTGTTTTCCTTTTTTTTTTTTTTATTTTTGGTAAAACTGATGTTTCATCTCAGGGCTTTATGCACTGCACTTTCAAATGTATTGTCTTACTAAAAATGTATTTGATTATCATGACTGCACTGTAAATTTTGCCATTTTATTTTGGCATTTAAATTGTGTAATAAGCTGATGGTAGTTGTTTTGAATATCAAATTATCTTTCAGTTTAGCACTACAAAATTCATTTTTTTTCACTTTGTTAAATTTTCTATTATATAACACTTATTTTACAGCTTTGTATTCTTCCATTTATTTATCAGTCATGAATTTATAGGAATCTTTGAAAGTCAGCTTGCTATTCATGAGTCTTGTTTCAGATCTTTGGAAATATAAAACAACTCTATTATATTTTAAAGCAAAGCCTTGAGAGCCACCTTGTGGATTTCTGGTTACTTCCTACCTCAATTCTGAGAGCTATTGCTATTTTGCATAATTCATGTGTATTATTTAATTATTACATTGATGTTTAACATCTATGGATTGCTTACTAATGCCAGGTATTGTTTTCATTGCTTTATATAACTTATTCAAATCCTCACAACAACCATGCTATAATTTGTACTATCATTATTCCTTTTATATGACATATCTTAACTAATTCAAATGTAGCATGAAAGAGTATATAGCATATAGTTAAAATTTATACAGAGAAAGTGTTACATTATGTTCATTTAAGGACGTCACCAAACACAAATTCATACGCCACTATACCATAACAGAAATTAGAATTCAAAATTTTCATACAGTTGAGTAGATTTGAAAAGTTCCTACTGTCTTTTGTCCTTTTATTATACTTGATTTTTATCCTGGTCCAACAATTATTGGATTTTTTTTAACAAGAATGAATTCCACACACATTTATTGAATACATGTTTTCAAGGAACGCTGTCCTCTTTATCATTATGTGCCCAGCCGTTGATGTATTTGTCTGACAGGAGGTGCCCCAAATTACTTTTTCTTTACTTTTATTCCTATAAAGCAGACATCATAATAGATATTTTCACTTCAGTCTTCTCATTTGATCTGCATCGCTATTCTGTCATTTAAAGATTGTTATCCCCACTTTGCAGGTAAAGAAACTGAAACTGAGAAAGTAAATGATTTTTACCAGTCTCTTCCATCTAATATGTAGTGGAGCATGATTTGAACCAGTCTGACTCCCTATTCTACCTTTTCCACTGTACTGGGCCCAACTTGTTCAAAAACAAACAGATTGCATTCAATCTGGAACTTTCAAAAGCCTTTAGGACATAAGTCTTTTTTTTCCTTTTTCTTTTTTCAATAAAAGAAAAGAATATTTCTCAATCTGACTATATCCTTTACTTCTCTCTTTAGAGATTTTTTGCAAAGTGAACTGCTTCAAGGTGCATATTATGATAAAACATAAGATAACTTTTCTGAGTGTTTTCATAACTCTAGAATTTAAGAAAATGCTTTTAGTGCTAGCTATGTATTTCTTATTTCTCAAAGTGCCTTTTGAACTTGCATGGTATTAACTATCTAACAATTCCAAGGAAGCTGTGGTTGTGATAGTAGAAGATACTTCTTCCCATGTTTTTGAAAAATAAGAAATGAAGTACTCAAAACATTAAAATAAAATTAGGAGGTAAATTTCCTGTGGTAGTGCACAGAAATTTATCCTCATGTCTCCTATTAATGGAAATATAGCTAAGTCCCTTCTGTACCACAGTGATACTTTAATCCTACGAGTGTAATGTAACCATCTCAATTCTTGACTAACAAAGTAAGGCCTCTAAAAGTGTATCTTTTCCATCTTATCAGTTCAATATAACTTTATTTGCATATAATAAATCTCCACAAAGAAATCCTCATCTCTCCCCTCACCTTGTATATGTCTGTGTGTGATGTGTGAATGAGTGTAACAGTGCTATTCCCATGCCACAACTGAACACAAAATTTGTCTCTCTAATAAAGTAGCAGTTTTACTTAAGATGCTCATACCATTCCCATGTTTAATATCAGAGTCGCCCCTGGATGAAGAACCACCTATATTTCCAAATTGTCCACTGAAACAAGAAGGTAGAGAGAGAAACATGAAATGCTCCAAGAGTAGCTGAAGCTATGGAGAATGAGCCTGGGGCACCCCTTGGAGTAAGGCAGTGTCTCAGGAATTTCACAAAGGTCCATAGGAAGAGGACAGATTAACAAGAAACTCCATGGCTTCAACTTAAACATCTACCCATTCTGAAATTTACTTTCTCCTTTATCAAAAGAATAACCATGGGGCATATATAATACCTATTCCAGTGGTTTTGTATAAGAAATAAATGATGTATAAAATTATATTAGAAAATGTTAAGAGTTTACATATTTCTATTCTTTTTTTTTAGTTTCATACTATTTATTAAGCAGTGGTTCAAAACAATGATATTTTTGTTCTGAAAATTGGATATACCTATTCTGTCATTTGCTTTTCAACAGTTTTGAGTAAGTTTGCATGCCTGCATATCACACTGGTAAAAAGAAAATTGTATCATTTCTTTCTCTCTGAACAGCATTTAGATTGATTTTATCAATCTTTTTTTTCTGTATTTTTTTATTCATTTATTCACATCTGTATACATTGTTTGGGTCATTTCTCCTTCCAGCCCCTGCCCTCACCTTCTCCACCCCTCACCCCTCCCTTCCAGGCAGAACATGTTCTACACTTTTCTCCAGTTCCGTTGAAGAGTAGAAATAAGCAATAATAAGAAAAACATAGCATTTTTGCGAGGTGAGATAAGGACAGCTATACAGAGCGATTCCTAGCATTACTTTCATGTACAAATGTGTTACAACCCAGGTCGATTCATCCTAACTAATCTTTACACTGGTTCCTGATCCTCTTCTCGTGTTGCCCTCTGTTGCTTTAAGGTTTCTGTATTAATTCCTCTGGAGTGGAGACATCAAAAGCTTTCATGTTTTGGGTTTTCTATCTAACCCTGTACCTCCCGTATATGTTCTCCCCTTGTCATGTAACCCAGGTCCTACAACATTGCTGTATTTGCCCTAGATCTAAAGACTGCATATGAGGGAGAACAGACAATTTTTGGTCTTTTGAATCTGGTTAACCTCACTCAGAATGATGTTCTCCAGTTCTAGTCAAAGGCTTTTTCTGCATCTATTGACATGATCAATTGGTTTTTGCCTTTGCTTCTATTACGGTGCTGTATTACATTTATAGATTTGCGTATGTTGAACCACCCCTGCATCCCTGGGATGAAGCAGACTTGGTCATGGTGTATGATGTTTCTGATGTTTTGTTGAATTCGGTTTGCAATTATTTTTTTTCATTTAAGAACTAATATTTATTTATTTATTGTTTTATTGTTTTATTATTTATATGTGCATACAAGGCTTGGGTCATTTCTCCCCTCTGCCCCCACCCCCTTGCTTACCACCCATTCCGCCCCTCCCTCTCCCCCCAGCCCCCTCAATACCCAGCATAAACTATTTTGCCCTTATCTCTAATTTTGTTGAAGAGAGAGTATAGGCAATAATAGGAAGGAACAAGTGTTCCTGGTTGAGATAAGGATAACTATACAGGAAGTTGACTCACATTAATTTCCTGTACATCTGTGTTGCCTTCTAGGTTAATTCTTTTTGATTTAACCTTTTCTGTAGTTCCTGGTCCCCTTTTCCTATTGGCCCCAGTTGCTTTTAAGGTATCTGCTTTAGTTTCTCTGTGTTAAGGGCTACAAATGCTAGCTAATTTTTTAGGTGTCTTACCTATCCTCACACCTCCCTTGTGTGCTCTCACTTTTATCATGTGCTCAAAGTAAAATCCCATTGTTGTGTTTGCCCTTGATCTATGAGGGAGAACATACGATTTTTGGTCTTTTGGGCCAGGCTAATCTCACTCAGAATGATGTTCTCCAATTCCATCCATTTACTAGCGAATGATAACATTTCATTCTTCTTCATGGCTGCATAAAGTTCTATTGTGTATAGATACCACATTTTCTTAATCCATTCGTCAGTGGTGGGGCATCTTGGCTGTTTCCATAACTTGGCTATTGTGACTAGTGCCACAATAAACATGGGTGTGCAGGTGCCTCTGGAGTAACCTGTGTCACAGTCTTTTGGGTATATCCCCAAGAGTGGTATTGCTGGATCAAATGGTAGGTCAATGTTTAGTGTTTTAAGTAGCCTCCAAATTTTTTTCCAGAGTGGTTGTACTAGTTTACATTCCCACCAACAGTGTAAGAGGGTTCCTTTTTCCCCGCATCCTCACCAACACCTGTTGTTCGTGGTGTTGCTAATGATGGCTATTCTAACAGGGGTGAGGTGGAATCTTAGTGTGTTTTTAATTTGCATTTCCTTTATTGCTAGAGATGGTGAGCATTTTTTCATGGGTTCTTTTGGCCATTAGAATTTCTTCTTTTGAGAAAGTTCTGTTTAGTTCACTTGCCCATTTCTTTATTGGTTCATTAGTTTTGGGAGAATTTAGTTTTTTAAGTTCCCTGTTTATTCTGGTTATCAGTCCTTAGTCTGATGTGTACCTGGCAAATATTTTCTCCTACTCTGTGGGTGTTCTCTTCAGTTTAGAGACCACTTCTTTTGATGAACAGAAGCTTTTTAGTTTTATGAGGTCCCATTTTTCTATGCTATCTCTTAGTTGCTGTGCTGCTGGGGTTTTGTTGAGAAAGTTCTTGCCTATACCTACTAACTCCAGAGTATTTCCTACTCTTTCCTGTATCAACTTTAGAGTTTGTGGTCTGATACTAAGATCCTTGATCCATTTTGAGTTAATCTTGGTATAGGGTGATATACATGGATCTAGTTTCAGTTTTTTGCAGACTGGTAACCAGTTTTCCCAGCAGTTTGTGTTGAAGAGGCTGCTATTTCTCCATCGTATATTTTTAGCTCCTTTGTCAAAGACAAGTTGGTGATAGTTGTGTGGCTTCATATCTGGGTCCTCTATTCTGTTCCACTGGTCTTCATGTCTGTTTTTGTGCCAGTACCATGAAGTTTTTATCATTATTGCTTTGTAATATAGTTTGAAGTCAGGTATCTTGATACCTCCAGCATTGTTCTTTTGACTGAGTATTGCCTTGGCTATTCGTGGCCTCTTGTGTTTCCATACAAATTTCATGGTAGATTTTTCAATCTCTTTAATGAATGTCATTGGAATATTGATGGGAATTGCATTAAATATGTAGATTACTTTTGGGAGTGTAGACATTTTTACTATGTTGATTCTACCAATCCATGAGCATGGGAGATAGCTCCACTTTCTGTAGTCTCCCTCAATCTCTTTCTTCAGAAGTTTATGGTTTTCCTTGTAGAGGTCAGTCACGTCTTTTGTTAGGTTTACACCTAGGTATTTGATTTTTTTTGAGGCTATTATAAATGGAATTGTTTTCATACATTCTTTTTCAGTTTGCTTATTGTTAGTATATAGAAATGCTAATGATTTCTCTATGTTGATTTTATATCCTGCTACCTTACTGTAGCTATTGATAATGTCTAGGAGCTTCTAAGTTGAGTTTTTTGGGTATTTAAGGTATAGGATCATGTCGTCTGCAAATAGGGATATTTTGACAGTTTCTTTACCTATTTGTATTCCTTTTATTCCTTCTTCTTGCCTAATTGCTCTGGCTAGGAATTCCAGTACTATGTTGAATAGGAGTGGAGATAGTGGGCATCCTTGTCTGGTTCCTGATTTTAGAGGGAATAGTTTCAGTTTTTCTCCATTAAGTATAATGCTGGCTGTAGGTTTGTCATATATAGCTTTTATAATGTTGAGATACTTTCCTTCTATTCCTAGTTTTCTTAGAGCTTTTATCATGAAATGGTGTTGGATCTTATCAAAGGCTTTTTCTGCATCTATTGAGATGATCAAGTGGTTTTTGTCTTTGCTTCTGTTAATGTGTTTTATTACATTTATTGATTTTCGTATGTTCAACCACCCCTGCATCCCTGAGGTGAAGTCTACTTGGTCGTGGTGAATAATCTTTTTGATGTGTTGTTGAATTCATTTTGCCATTATTTTGTTGAGGATTTTTGCGTCAATGTTCATTAAGGAGATTGGCCTATAGTTCTCCTTTTTGGAGGTGTCTTTGCCTGGTTTTGGGATAAGTGTAATACTGGCTTCATAAAATGTGTTTGGCAGTTTTCCTTCCCTTTCTATTTCATGGAACAGTTTAAGGAGGGTTGGTATCAGTTCTTCTTTAAAGGTCTGATAGAATTCAGCAGAGAATCCATCAGGTCCTGGACTTTTCTTTTTGAGGAGGCTCTTGATTGCTGCTTCAATTTCATTTTGTGTTATAGATCTATTCAGGTGATTAATTTCCTCTTGGTTCAGTTTGGATGATCATATGTATCTAGAAATCTGTTCATTTCTTTTAGATTTTCAAATTTATTTGAATATAGGTTCTCAAAGTAGTCTCTGATGATTTCCTGGACTTCCATGGTGTTTGTTGGTATCTCCCCTTTTGCATTCCTAATTCTACTAATTTGGGTTTTTTCTCTCCTCATTTTAGTCAGTTTTGCCAGGGGTCTATCAATCTTGTTTATTTTTTGAAAGAACCAACTTTTTGTTTCATTAATTCTTTGTATGGTTTTTTTGGTTTCTATTTCGTTAATTTCAGCTCTTATTTTTATTATTTCTCTCCTTCTATTTGTTTTGGGTTTTGCTTGTTCTTGTTTTTCTAGGAGTTTGAGATATGTCATTAGGTCATTGATTTGGGATCTTTCAGTCTTTTTAATATATGCAGTCATGGCTATAAACTTTCCTCTCAGGACTGCCTTAGCTGTGTCCCATAGGTTCCGGTAGGTTGTGTTTTCATTTTCATTGACTTCCAGGAACTTTTTAATTTCCTCTTTCATTGCATCAATGATCCATTCTTCATTAAGTAATGAGTTATTTAGTTTCCAGCTGTTTGCATGTTTTTTGTCTTTACTTTTGTTGTTGAGTTCTACTTTTACTGCATGGTGATCAGATAGTATGCTCGGTATAATTTCTTTTTTCTTATATTTGCTGAGGCTTGCTTTGTGCCCTAGGATATGATCTATTTTGGAGAAGGTTCCATGGCCTTCTGAGAAGAATGTTTATTGTGTAGAAGTTGGATGAAATGTTCTGTAGACATCAACTAGGTCCATTTGATCTATTGTATATTTTAGATCTAGGATTTCTTTATTGATTTTTTGTTTGGATGACCTATCTATTGATGATAATGGGGTGTTAAAGTCTCCCACAACCACTGTGTTGGCGTTAATATATGCTTTTAGGTCTTTCAGGGTATGTTTGATGAAATTGGGTGCATTGACATTGGGTTCATACAGGTTGATGATTATTATTTCCTTTTGGTCTATTTCCCCTTTTATTAGTATAGAATGTCCTTTTTTATCTCATTTGATCAATGTAGGTTTGAAGTCTACTTTGTCAGAGATAAGTATTGCTACTCCTGCCTTTTTTTGGGTGCCATTGGCTTAGTAAATCTTCTTCCAGCCTTTCATCCTAAGCCTATGCTTATTTCTGTCGG
Source organism: Castor canadensis (assembly GCF_047511655.1). NCBI lineage: Eukaryota > Metazoa > Chordata > Mammalia > Rodentia > Castoridae > Castor > Castor canadensis. Next base: position 61,455,156 of record NC_133386.1, read on the forward strand.
TGAGATGGGTTTCCTGTAAGCAACAAATTGTTGGATCTGCCCTTTTAATCCATTTCGTCAAGCAGTGCCTTTTGATGGGTGAATTAAGTCCATTAACATTAAGTGTTAATACTGATAGGTATTTGTTGATTCCTGTCATTTAGTTGTCTCATTTGTTTGAAGGGTTGCTTGTGTGTACCTAAGTTGAAGTTACTCTCTACTATCTTGCTTTTTCTTATCCGGTGGTTTGGTGCTGCTTACACCAAAGACTTAACCATGTCTTTTCATGGTTAAGTTGGGTTTCACTTTCTGTGTGCAGAATCCCTTAAAGAATGTTTTGTAGTGGTGGCTTTGTGGTCACATATTGTTTTAGTTTCTGCTTATCATGGAAGACTTTTATTGCTCCATCAATTTGAATGATAGTTTTGCTGGTAGAAGTTATTTTTATTCAGTGCCGGGAAGATCTCACCCCACGCTCTTCTTGCTTTTAATGTTTCTGTTGAGAAGTCTGCTGTAATTTTGATGAGTTTACCTTTGTATGTTATTTGTTTTTTCTCTCTTACAGCCTTCAATATTCGTTCCCTAGTTTCTGAACTTGTTGTTTTAATGATGATATGTCGTGGGGTAGTTCTATTTTTGTCTGGTCTGTTTGGTGTCCTGGAGGCCTCTTGCATCTGTATGGGAATATCTTTTCTACATTTTGGAAATTTTCTGTTATTATTTTGTTGAATATATTACGCATTCCCTTCACTTGCACCTCTTCTCCTTCTTCAATGCCCGTGATTCTCAAGTTTGGTCTTTTGATGGAGTCGGTGAGTTCTTGCATTTTCTTTTCACAGGTCTTGAGTTGTTTAATTAATACTTCTTCGGTTTTTCCTTTAATTACCATTTCATCTTCAAGTTCTGAGATTCTTTTTTCTGTTTGTTCTATTCTGCTGGATTGGCCTTCCGTTTTGTTTTGCCGTTCTGTTTCGTTCTTTTTTCTAAGGTTTTCCATATCCTGGGTGGTTTCCTCTTTTATGTAGTCCATTTTTGTCCTGAGTTCATTTATCTGTTTATTCATCGTGTTCTCTGTTTCACTTTGGTGTTTATACAGTGCTTCTAAGGTTTCCTTTATTTTTTCTTTTGCTTTTTCAAATTCTCTATTTTTGTTGTCTTGGAATTTCTTGAGTGTCTCCTGTACATTTTGGTTGACCCTATCCAGTATCATCTCTATAAAATTCTCATTGAGTACCTGTAGTATGTCTTTTAAATTATTCTTGTGGGCTTCATTGGGTCCTTTGGCATAGTTTATCTTCATTTTGTTTGAGTCTGGATCTGAGTATCTATTTTCTTCATTCCCCTCTGATTCCTGTATTAATTTTTTGCTGTGGGGAAATTGGTTTCCCTGTTTTTTCTGTCTTCCCCTCATTGTCTTTGGTGTTGTTATTGTCCCTGTAACGTGTGCAATTAAGTTTTTTCTAACATGTAATAATAACAATGGTAATATTTAGAATGGAACAGTGAGCAGAGATGGAAAGCAAGAAGGTAAAGAAAAGGAAAAAAGAAATAAACAGACAAGAAGGAGAAAACAGAACAAGAAATCAGACAAGAAAGTTTCAAAGGTATAAACAGGGAGCGTTAGTGTACTAATCGACAATAAGCTGAACAGGCATTAGAGGGACAGAGAGAGGATTAAAAATAAAAAATAAAAAAAAAAGAAGAAAAATAAAAAATAAGTAAATGAAAGAAATATATATATAAAAATAAAATGAAAAATAGAAAATTAAAAAAAAAAAACAAAAAACCTCCAAGTTCAAATGCAATGAGGTTTCAGTCTTAATAATTTGGGTGTCCTTCTCAGTCTCCAATCCTGGAGATGGTGCCTCAGATGTTGTTCTGTAGTTATCTCCTCAAAGGGGACGCATAAAGTAGAACAAAACTACACACACACACACACACACACACACACACACACACACACACGCACACACACGCACACACGCACACACGCACACACAAAAACCCCACCAAGTGTCCTAAGTTCAAATGCAGTACAGTTTCAGTAAGTTTTTCAGAATGCTGGTGTAATTCAGTTGTTCTCTCATCAAAGGTAGGGAGAAAAAGAGAAAAAAAAAAAAGTCTGGAGACAGTTCTGAGAATGGTATCTGTGGCTGTGGCTTGCCTGCCTGCTGCTGTCAGCCTGCTGTTGCTGGAGGCGTTATTTATGCAGATCTCTGGGGTGAGTTTAACACTCACCTGGCCCTGCAGGCGTTGTTTATTCAGAGTTGTCCTGTGCGTGAGCCTCTGCTACAAGTTTTCCCCGTTCCAAGCACACTGGCGAAGGAGACACTACACCCGCATTCTCAGGCCTGCATGTTTATTTACAGTTCATGTGGGAGGTGGGTTTCCCCCCTCTCCTGTGCAGTTTTCCTCCCACCACCACTTTTACAAGCTTTCCTGCTCCTGATTACTGGGCAGTGCTACTGCTCCTGCCAGCTGCAATGTTTGTTTACAGTTCATGTGGGAAGTGGGTCTTCCCTCCTCTCCTTTGGAGTTTTCCTCCCTCCGCCACTCAGAAGCTTTCCCGCTCCTGGTTGCTGGGCGCGCTCCCCCGCTCCCGCCCACCCCACTTGTTTATTTACAGTTCTGGGAAGGAGTCCCTTACCCCAATCGTTGGTGCTCAGTGCACCCCACCCTTTTTCCCATGTGTCTTTATTGTTCTTATTGCTTATTAGTCAATTTCTCTTTTTTTCCCTGGATGGAGGTCGGTCTGTCCAGGGAGCTATGCTGCTCTGGCCCAGGCTTGTCTGTGGGAGTACCGGGGTACTGTGAAGCTCACCTTGTCCGTGTCTTCCCAAGTCATCTGTGCACGGGCGACTGGTGGCCCAGGGGCCCTCCTTGTTTCTCCGTGTAACATGAAGTGGGGATTCTCTGCGCCAGCTGGAGGTGTGGAGAGGTGAAAGTTTTGCCTGTTCTCGGTGATTTTGCCTGCTAAGTGTGTCTCCAGTGTCTCTCCAAGATTTCACTATAGGAGGCTCGGTTTCTGCTTCCTCCCTCTAGCCGCCATCTTGGAATTGCCAAGCAGTTTGCAATTATTTTATTGAGGATTTTTGCATTGATACTCATTAAGGAAATTTGTCTATAGTTCTCCTTTATAGAGGTATCTTTGTCTGGTTTTGGGATGAGAGTAATATTGGCTTCATAAAACGAGTTAGACAGTGTTCTTTCTCTTTCTATTTCATGGAATAGTTTAAGGAGGTTTGGTATTGGTTCTTTTTTAAACTTGTGATGGAATTCAGCAGTGAATCTGTCAGGTCCTGGACTTTTCTTTTGTTGGAAGACTCTTAATTTCTGCTTCAATTTTGTTTTATATTATAGATCTTTTTGGGTGATTAATGTCCTCTTGGTTCAGTTTTGGATGCTCATAAATATCTAGAAATCTGTCCATTTCTTCAAAATATTCAAATTTATTTGAATATAGGCACTCAAAGTAGTCTCTGATGATTCCCTGGATTTCCGTGGTGTTTTATGTTATCTCCCCTTTTGTATTTCTGATTTTACTGATTTGAGTTTTTTCTTTCCTCATTTTAGTCAGGTTTGCCAGGGTTCTGTCAATCTTATTTTTTTCTTCAAAGAACTAGGTTTTTGTTTCATCAATTCTTTGTATGGTTTTTTTGTTTGTTTGTTTCTATTTTGTTGATGTCAGCCCTTATTTCTCTCCTTTTCTTGTTTTGGGGTTTGCTTTTTTCTTGTTTTTCTAGGAGTTTGCGCTGTAGTATCAGATCATTGATTTGAGATCTTTCTCACCTTTTAATATACGCCCTCATGGCTATAAACTTTCCATTTAGGACAGCATTTGCTGTGTCCCATAGGTTCTCGTAGGTCGTGTTTTCATTTTCATTAACTTTCAGGAACCTTTTAATTTCCTCTGCTATTTATCAATGACGTATTGATCATTGAGCAATGTGTTGTTCAGCTTCCAGTTGTTTGCATGTTTTTTACTGCTGTTTTTATTGTTGATTTCTTGTTTTAATGCATTGTGGTCAGATAGAGTACATGGGATTATTTCTATATTCTTATTTTGCTGAGGCTTGCTTTGTGCCCTAAGATGTGATCAATTTCAGAGAAGGCTGCATGAGCTGCTGAGAAGAATGTATATTGTGCAGCAGTTGGGTGAAATATACTGTAGCTGTCAGCTATGTTCATTTGGTCTATGGTATGATTTAGTTGTAGAATTTCTTTAGTGATTTTTTGTTTGGATGACCTATCTATTGGTGATAGGAGGGTATTAAGGTCTCCCACTATCCCTGTGTTAGAGTCTATATATGCTTTTAGGTCCTTCAGAGTATGTTTGATGAAGTTGGGTGGGTTGATGTTGGGTGCATATAGGTTGATAATTGTTATTTCCTTTTGGTGTATTTCCCCTTTTATTAGTATAGAGTGTCTTTCTTTAACTTGTTTGATCAATGTAAGTTTGAAGTCTAGTTTATCCGAGATAAGTATTGTTACCACTGCCTATTTTTGCTGGCCATTGGCTTGGTAGATCTTCCAGACTTTCACTCTCAGCCAGTGCTTGTTTCTGTGGATAGGTGGGTCTCCTATAGGCAGCAGATTGTTGGATCTTTCTTTTTAATCCCGTTTGCCAATCATTGTCTTTTGATGGAGGAATTAAGTCCATTGATCTTTAGTGTTAGTATTGATAAGTATGTGGTGATCCCTATCATTTAATTGTCTTTGTTGTTTAAGGGTTTGATTATGTGTAGCTGAATCAGTGTTACTCTCTACTTTCTTGCCTTTTCTTCCCCTGTGGTTTGGTGTTGCCAGCATTTTCATGGTTTTGTTTGCTTTCACTTTCTGCGTGCAGATTTCTTTGGAGAATCTTTTGTGGTGGTGACTTGTTGGTCATATATTGGTTTAGTTTCTGCTTCTCATGGAAGACTTTTATTGCTCCATCTATTTTGAATGATAGTTTTGCTGGGTAGAGTATCCTAGGGTTGAAGCTATTTTCATTTAGTGCCAAGAAGCCCTCACTCCATGCTCTTCCTGCTTTAAAGTTTCCATGGAGAAATCACTGTGATTTTGATGGGTTTACCTTTGTATGTTATTTTTTTTTCTCTCTTACAGCCTTCCATATTCTTTCTCTAGTCTCAGTATTTGTTGTTTTAATAATAATATGTCACCGGGTAGTTCTATTTTTGTCAAGTCTGTCTGGTGTTTTGGAGGCTTCCTATACCTGAATGGGCATAGTTTTCTCTAGATTTGGGAAATTTTCTGTTATTATTTTGTTGAATATATTCCAAATTCCTTTTGCTTGTCCCTCTTCTTCTTTAATGCTATGATTCTCAGGTGTGGTCTTTTAATGGAGTCAATGAATTCTTGCATATTCCTTTCACTGGTCTTGAGGTGTTTGACTAATAGTTCTTCGGTTTTTCCTTTAATTACCATTTCATCTTCAAGTTCTGAGATTCTGTCTTCTATTTGTTCTATTCTGCTGGAGTGGCCTTCCATTTTGTTTTGTATTTCTGGTTCATTCTTTTTTCTGAGGTTTTCCATGTTGTGGGTCACTTCCTCTTTAATGTTGTCAATTTTCATCCTTAATTCATTTATCTCTCTGTTTATGGTATCTTCTGTTTCATTTTGGTTTTTACTTAGGGCTCCTATGCACTCATTTGTTTTTGTGTTTTCTCATATTCTTTATTTTTGTCCTCTTGGAATGTCTTAAGTGCCTCTTGTGTGTTTTAGTTGACCATGTCTAGTAACATCTCCATGAATTTCTCACTGATTACTTGCAGGATTTCTTCTTTCAGGGTGTTCTAGTGAGCTTCCTTAGGTTCTTTGACATAGTTTATCTTTGTTTTGTTGGAGTCTGGATCTGGGTATCTGTTTTCTTCATTTCCCTCTGAATCCTGTAATAATTTATTTTGGGGGGAAGAATGGTTTCCATATCCCTTTTTCCTCTTCCCATATTTCCACTTGATACCATTTCTGTCCCTGGACTATGTGTAATTTAGTGTTACTGAGTTACAGTAGTGAAACTAACCAAATCAAGGGAGAAGGAAAATATAGAGAAAGAAAGAAAAATAGAAGGAAAAAAAGAAAAAATTTAAAAAGTGAGTACCAAGGAAAATAGCAGTTAGAGATGGTGGATGACCAAAGAGCAAACCAGACAGCCAAACCTTTAAAGGAAGGCAAACAAAAAAAAATTTTTTTAATTAAAACAAAAAAATCACCAGTTCAGGAACAGTAGAATCTCAGTCTTAGTAGTTCTGCTGTTAATCCTTTAGCATCTAGACTTGTCTGTGTCTCCTAGGCAGGTTTGGAGCCCTCCATGTCGGGTGGCAGGTGGGTGGGGTCCCATAGGCCTGTGGGTGGAGGCCTGTTGTTGAGATGATCTAGCCGGCCTTTGTAGCCTGGGCCTGGCATGCCTGAATGGCAGGGGCCTAGAAGAGTGGAGAGTGTGCGTGCCTGTGTATCGCTGCCTTAGCCGGCATTAGGGGTGCAGTCCCAGTGGAGATCATGTATGCCTATGGATCACCAACCTGGCAGGCCTGAGGGGCACGGCCCAGTGGAGATCATGCCGGCCTTTGCAGTCCTGAGGAGCGCTGCCCGGAGAGATGGTGAATTTCTGTGGATCGACAGCTTGGTAGGCCTTAGGGGTGCAGGCACATCAGAGCAGAGATCGTGAATGCCTTGGATCCCTGGTTTTGCAGGCCCTAGGGGCACGGCCTGGCAGAGCAGAGATCATGTAGGCCTGTGCAGACCTTAGGGGCACAGCCTGTGGAGTGCAGATGTGCGTGCCTGTGGATCACTGGCTTGGCAGGCCTTAGGGTCGCGGCCTGCCAGAGCAGAAGTGTGGGCCTTAGAGGTGTGGGCCGGGCAGAGTGGAGATTGTGAATGCCTGTGGATCGCCTGCTTGGCAGGCCTTAGGGGCGATGCCAGGCAATGCGGAGATTGTGCAGGCCTGTACAGGCCTGAGAGGCGCAGCCCATGTGTGCCTGTAGATTGCCAGCTAGGCAGGCCTTAGGGGTGCATCCGGCAGAGATCGTATGGGTCTGATGGTTGGGAGTTTCAGAGATTGCAGCACTGGCGGGGCTGAGGAGTGGGCCCAAGGATCAGAGATCCCATGGCCTGCAGAGCAGTGGCTCTGCTGGCCTATGGGGCAGGCCTTGGTGTGGAGAAGCCTTCCAGAGCTCGGGGTTCAGAGTGTTGATGTTTCAGCTCTCCCTGGTGCTTTACCTCAGCTACATGTGTCTGCAGCATCTCAACAAAGTCCCTGGTTCATGGAGCTCACACAGTCTGTGGCTGTGTCCCAGTCACCATCTTGGATCTCTCCATATTTCTGTTCTTAAAATAGAACTCTGTTTTCAGAAAAACATACTAATAAGTAAACATAAAATGGTGAGAAGACAAAGAACAGTATGAATATATTTTCCCTAATTTGCCCCATATAAGATTACTTTTTTGTTACCATCTCCACAAAGGTATTGTCTGTAGAAACCTCTACTTTTTAAAAATGTAATGTACCTCAAAGAGTAGGATCAGCTTATATTTATAGAGGTAAGCATATCATTAAGAAAGCAGATATTTTCACTATTGAACCATTGTTTTCAATTATGATTTGCACTTTAAGTTAAATAACTTCAAGATCTCAATTTTTTTGTCTTTAGGAACACAATTTTTCATAGGTTTTAATATTCTAGTATTGATTAAGTGTTCCTACCCACCCCTACACTGAATTTCTCTGATTTACACTGATGTGGGTTAAGTTTTCATACGTGTATCACTCATACTGAGTTTTTCCTTTAGGTGAAAATGGTCTGTTATATGATAAGACTAATGAATGTAGTTATTAGAATATCTTTTGAACAAGTGAAAATGATATGTACTCTCTGCTAATTTCAAGTATAATTTTATGACTTTTCATTTTCTAGATCTAATAGTAATTTTGTTTTCATAGATTCATCTTAGTCTTTGCCTAAATTGATGGCAGATGGAATCAGTGGAACTTTGTTACAAATATGTGATACTCAATATCAGCAGCTGTCTTTAGTTCTGCTTCACCATGTCACTGTGGCCAGATCAAATTAGATCCTCTTCCTGGAATAGATAATTCTGCTCGCTAAACACAGGGAGCATAATAGCTCCCTTTATCACAGTCTCATTTTATCACAGACTCATCTAACTGTATGTAAAATACTATCTTCTCAGAGTTTATTCTTTCCTCAACTATTTCACCAACCCTTTCATGGAGGCCAATAAAGTATTTCTACTATGTTGGATGCACATAGAAAGGGCATCAAAACTTTGTTAGTATTTTTTTAATAAAGTCAAAGAAAATTAGCAAAACATAGCACCAACTGCTTAATTGGATTTTTGGAAGCATGGTGTTTTTTTCTTTTTTTAAAGAAAGATAACCTAGTGATAGAACAAGGCTTTGGACCTAGGCAAACTTGGATTTAATTTTGACTTACACACCCTTTTAACTTCTCTTACAGCTTTATAATGTAAAACATAACAATGATATCTATATCTTAAGATTTTTGTAGTAAATAATGTATGCCTCACCTGACACACAGAACAGTTCTGTAAATGGTTACATGTGAGTTTGGAAAGGAAAGGAAAGGAGATTATAGCTTTAAAGAATGGTAAATATGGTCCAGGCATGGGAGCACACACCTGTATTTCTATGTACTTGAAGGATAGAGATAGGTTAGGATTTAAGGATAGTCTGGGCAAAAAGATGAGACCCTATCTTAATAAGCAAGTCTGGTGTGGTGGAACATATCTATAGTCCCAGGTACTTAGTAGGCAAAGGTAAAAGTGTCTAGGTTCAAGGCTTACCCAGGAGAAAGTGTTAGACCTTATCCAAAAACAAACTCAAGCTAGAGACTTAGGGCATGCTTCAAGTGGTACATCGCCTGCCTAGCAAGCTTAAGGCCCAGTCTTCAATCCCCAGTACCACGCAAAAATAAAAAAATTAAAGCTTTGAAAACACAAAAATAAGAATGAATTGTAAAAGCCAATAAACTATTTAGACTAATAAGGCCTAAAATAGAGTAGTTAGTATCTAAGTGTTTATATGTGTATTTATTAAAGTTAGTAACTAAAACATGATAGTTCCAGTACACAAAGGCAGAAATACAAGGGCAAATAAACTTTGAAAGGAAAATAATCCTTGGATAAAATTAAGTAAGTTAACAAACTATACATTCTTAAACCTAATAAATCATCAAAAACAAACGGTGACAATGTCCAGTCCTGAGTATGACTTGAGGGTTTGGCATACCTCTAGATTTTAATAATAGACTGTAACACCCTCTCTGTTTCTAGAGCCTTTAATCTTGACATCCTAAGCCTGAGATTCTCTTCCTAGGAAGATTAAAAGAAAAAGTTAATTTACATCAAGATTTTTATCTCAACATATTATATACAAAGTGAAAATATATAGAATTCACCCACAAACAACAGTAGGGGAATTTTTGAAGTAAGATACGAACTGTAATTAATTAAATTTTGTACACTTTATTAAGAATCACTATTTTAGAGTATGTGACAAGACATTCAATTCTAAATTAACATGTCAATTTTAACTCAGTTGGTCACAACTTCAGTGCTGGGAACTGTAATAACCAGTTGTATAGGCAAGACCTCTGCTTGGGAGATACAGGCGGTTTAACAGAGGACTGAAAAGTAAATAAATGTATGTATGTGTGGAAAGCAAAAAGTGCTAAATGGCAAAGGAAAAGAAGGAGCAGTTCAGGGAACAAAAAAAGAGAAGCAAAGCAGATTCATTTAGGTCAGTGGTCTGAGATTTTAATAGGCAATAATAAGAGTAAAAAGCATTCCAAGGAGAGAAAAAAAGATCATGAGAAAAGGATCACACTAGATATGTTTGCATTTTTTTAGGTGATGCTGGGGTAACCCTAGATATATTTGGAGAATAAGAGTATTCCCGGGCTACTTATGTAGCTCATTGATAGAGTACTTGTGTAGCATGTGCAGGGTCCTGTGTTTGATTCACAGCACTGCAAAAAAACAAACAAAAGAATGTTCCTTTGTTGTTGGAACAAAAGGTGCATGGAGAGCTAGGCATGTGGGTTTTGGTAAGAATAAGGAGGGCTTAAATTCTATGCTTAGACTTTTAGACTTCATATGCGCTTGAAGAACCAAATTATATGGCCAGAATTCAAGTACTGAAAACTAGGATTCATTTTCCTCCAGGCAGGAGAAATTCCCAGAGCCCTGGTGTACATTTCAGTGTAGCCAAGCATACTTTCTTACTTTGAGTAAGTGAGATTCTTTTTTAAAGAACATTGTAAATAACATTGAGATTTTATCATTATTTCTTTTGCTGTTACTTAGTAAATTTCTTTTGTTGCAGCTTTTGTTCCTGTGTTTTAAATTTTGTTTTCCATATGTGGAATAAATTTATGTAATTTTATATATGCTATTAAGGGATAATGATGTTTTGGGAAAGTATGTTAGCTACAATACTGGTGCTCTTTCATTTGAAAATACTTGATTAGGAAAAGTGCTCTAAAGACTTATGAATTGGGGTGGGGGGAAGGGAGGAGTAATGACCCAATCATTATATGCACATATGAATAAAGGAAAAAAAAAAGACTTTTGAATTAAATGAATAACTTTATAAATCCCTAGGGATACTGCAATTTATTACAATAAACATTAAAGATCAAAAATCACATTTTCACTGTGTAGTTTTTAAATTTTAATATCAAGATTTACTTAAAAACAGCCAAATAAATAAAGATAATGAAATTTTACTTGCGATTTCTCTTCTGCTAACCAGAGTGGCATTGCTGCAAAGCTAACTGGTTTTTGTAGTAATCAGGGCAGCCCATGTGGGAACCAGGACCATCTTTCAGTGGCTATATCAGTAATTTCTTTCTCCTGAATTAATGTGAATAATTAGCGTAGTCAGATTAACATATGGAAATTGGCTATGAGGAAAAGGCTAGTTTGTGTCATTATAAATTGATTGGATACAAATGAACCTTAAGTTTTGGTGATAGTTACTAAGCAAATATTTACTGAGTATAAGCTAGTTACCAAGTCAGTAAGTATAAATATAAATAGACTCTTAGGACAACCTACTATAAGTGGATTGAGGAAGACATGTGCTATGTCAGTCAAAACTTAGCAAAGAAAACAAGCCATTCTAGATACATTTTAAACAGAAAAGAATTTCATACAAGTAATTAAGTACTTACTAGAAATTTTGAACCTCGCCCCCTCCTATTTTTTCACCCTGTTGTGCTGGGGAACCAAATCCAGGATCTTGGGCATGCTAGACAAGTACTCTACCACTGAGCTACATCCACAGGCCTTCAGAAATTTGATAAGATTGGAGAAATAGCAATATCAGGCTGCCACTAGAACTTTTGGATATAAGAATTAGTCATCATGATGGTAATCAGCAACTAATAAGTCACAGCTGTCACTGTGGGTGCCTTCTAACACTTGTGAACACACCAGAAAGCCAATTTTGCATGAATGGTACAGCTGTTAAAACTTTCAGACTTCATGTCTCTAAGATCTTGCTTACCAGCAAGTAACAGCAGGAGGATGGTTATCACTTATCTCTCCACTTTCATCACCCAGATCATGCATGAGTTTTTTTAATTAGCAGAACAAATTTTCACATGTAGTACCCGTATTACAAGTGATCAGGAAAATACTGATTCTCCATTCCAGTCCGTGCAGGAAGACTCATAGAAGGTGAGAGTAGATTTTCTTTGTTGATTAATATTCTTTGCTTTAATTGGGAATGGAGATATTTTTAGGAAGAGTAGGTATTTGTCCCTTTACCTTCCATTCTGGAAGGACAGAAATTAAGTGATTAAAGAGTTGCTTTTATGGCATTTATAATAAATAATAAAAAGGAATCAAGTGCTAAGAAAACGTAAACTTGGGAGATCTGATCTAGATGATGGTATTTGTTCACCAACAAAGTAACATTTAAGCTGAGATCTGAAGGTTGAGAGTGGACAGGGCAAAAGTGGCAGATACTTGTTCAAGTAAAGGCCCTGAGATCAAAAAGGCATAACATTTAAGAAAAGAGGGAAAGTATAAAGTCAAAGTGACTAAAACATAGAGAATCATGGGGAGTAGCAAATAGCTGCTGTGTGGGCGTAAGACGAGTCTAATGTTGTAAGCTTGGAATAGACCACTATGGCCTTGTATATCTTGTTACAGATTTGGTATTTTATCTTGAAAACAATAGGTGATGATTCAGAGGTGGTAGAAGGCAGTGGCATGATCAGTATTGTGTTTGTGAAACAGATCACTTTACAGGCAGGACAAGAAGAAAGGTGAAACCAATTAGATATGTGAATTCAAGTTGGAATATTTGGAAAAATAGTGGTAGGACTGGGTTACTGGGACATGGAAGATTGAAAAAGAAAGATCTAAAAGTTTTTGACTTTAAAAGATGTCTGGCTAGTATAGTTGAATAGGTAGGTGGATCATAAAGGAAAAATAATCATAGAGAAGGATTAGTTTGGGGGAAAGCATGTTATAGATCATGAATTTCATTTTGGCATGCTCTATTTGAGATTACTGTGATATGTAGAGATGTTGAATAAGTATCTGAATGGGAATATCAATCTAATATATCTGATTTGGAGAGGGGAACCACAGGAGTGGACATGAATGATAAAAGAACATAGAACCAAGTCTTAGGGAGCTCTAATATTTAAAAATTAGATATAGGAGAGTGATCCAAAATGGAGCCTCTAAAATATTATCATAAACCCAATGGAATATATATATTGTGCATTCCTGTGAGTGATCAAGTAATGTGAGTGCTGCAAAATACTCACTATATTAAAGAAGATGGAAGATATTGCCAACTTTGTTTAGAATCTTTATCATGTGCATGGTGAAGCATAAAACCTAGATTAAGTTGTTTGATGAATGTAAAAATAAAAAAAACTCAAGTGTAGCTATGAGTTTTGAAAAATCAATTTATATACAAAAGGAAAATTGGTAGTATCTAGAAAATGGGAAATAGTACCCAGAAGGATAGATATATTCTCTTCTTTTCAAGTTGGAAGTGATAAGTTGCTGTTCTATGCTAACTATCCAAAAAAGACAGAGACGAATTTGAAACTGACTATGAAAGAAAATACAAAGGTCTAGAAAAGTCAAGAGACAGTGGAATCCAAAGAACAAATGGAGAGATTTCCACTTTGGCAAGGTGGGAGAAGAGGCTGTATAGTTTACAATGAATGACTAGCAGTTCTAGGAGTATATTGAAGTTTCTTAAACTAGCATGGAGGAATAGTAGAGAGAGAGTAAGAAATTTAGTCACCAGCAAAGAAATAGCAAGTATAACGGGGCAGTGGTGTAATAGATCATTGCTTCCCCATTATCTACTTTCATATAATCTATCAGAATCTCTGAAACTAGACCCCTAGAAATTTTAACATGATCCTCAAAAATCTTGTTGATAGCATGATTTAGAATATTTGTTTAGGTGATCTAGTGACAGGTGACTAATGGTCCTTATTCTGCAAACAGGGATGGGAGACATGATCAATTTTCTTCTCACAGTATGATGAAGGACACAGCACCTAAGGTATTGCCTTCCTTGGCATAGAAAGCACAGGACCAATTTCAGTTGCCTCATTGAACAGAGTTTAAAGTGAAATAAGAATTCTGAGAGAGAGAGGGAGAGGGAGGAGTGGGGGGAAGAAAGAGTGAGGATAATATATTACATTCCCTGGGTCTTTAAGTCTTTAACCTCCTTTGTCAGGGAGAAGCCAGATCATGGTTTATACTTTTAACAACCTCAGCAGGTTCTTTAGTAATGATTCAGATCCACCATCTGATGCTGGTTACCTTTATAAAGATTGAATGATAAAAGTAGCAGTCAAAAGATGAGAATTGTATAATCTTTCCCTAACATTATAAGGCATGGCTCATTTAATTATTGTGAAAAAGAACAGTATCATTTGGGGACAATATTTACCACTTCCTGGATAAATTTTAGTTTTTATAATTTCAGTTAACTTATTCCTTTCTTTCAGTTTAATGGACTTCAAATTATTCATATTAAATTATAGCTTATACAGCTAAATTCCTTCAAAGGCTTACAAAAATCACCATTAATTTGGGTTTCTAAACTGAAGTCCCTATGTTGTTTGTGGATGTTTTTTTTTTTGGTCTTATGGCTATAACTAAAAATTCTGTTTTTCATTAATATCCTTAATTACTTCCTGTCTCCATGTAGTACTAGCTCTGGACTGGTGGCAAAAATAGTGATTGTGCTGAAACTGTCCAAACCAGGAGACACCATGGTATAAGCAAGTTTAACTCCATAACCCATGGCTCTAATCATCTCTTCTCCATTCATTTCTCCAAATAAAACTTCTGTTAAAAAGTTTCCTATATTTCTTATTAGAAATTATTTTGTATGATTGTTGTGGATGTTTATATGTGTTTGTGTATATGTTTTAGTGTGAGTTGGATCCAATTTGTTATACACATTTTATGTCTCATTTTTTTATAGTGTGTCACAGAGACCTTTCCAAATAAACACAGAAAGATTGTTTTATTATTTTAACAAGTGCTAGTATACCACAAAGTGGATATTCTAATAACTCACTTACTCTGTCCTGTGTTAAGGAATACTTTTGTTATTTCCAGTTGTTTTTATTAACAGTTCTGCAACAAAAATTCCTGCTCAGATTCTCAGCATTTATAACTATATACGCAGGAAAATTTCCTAGCAGTGGAATTTATCCATCATACAACAGATGCTTTAAAAATTTTGGTGAAAGGTCCCAAAACAGCTAGGTCCTCTCATGCCAATTTGCTAACTCTAGGCAGGTTTTTAATAGATTAAAAAAATATACTTCATTATTATTTTGACCAGAATTTCTTTAATTAGAAGTAAAAGTAAGCATGTTCTGTACTGGTCATTTGTCTTTCTTTTTCTGTAAATTGTTCATATCCTGCTTCATTGTATATTAAATTGCAATGACTACCATGTATGTTGTGAGCATTTTTCTATATAATCTTTTATTTTTGTTTATTTATGTATATTTTTACCTTGTGGGAATTCTACCAATTTTTCAATGGCCTCTGGGTTTTTGTCTTATATATATCGTTCCTACCTACTTTATCCATGCTTTCTTTAAGCTTTTTTAAAAGATTTTTATTTTTACTATTGAATCCTTGATTTGTTTGGACAATATTCCACATAGTAGTGGGCCTATCATCTCTTTCTAAATGCATCCTGTTTTTTCCTATTGATTTTAAATTTTCATGTAGAAACTTGTTATATTTACATCATTTTCTGAACTTTCTCATCTGATCTTGTTGTTTCTTCTCTTGTATCAGGTGCTAGCGATACAAATAAGTCAAAATACCATTGTCAAAAATGACAATATCATTAATTTTTCATGCCTTTATTATAACATCATATTTTAAAGAAATCATTTGTGTGTTTGTCTTTTGCCAGCCTTCAAATTCTCTAATACTCTGTAAATTTCTTTACAGAGTAAAGAAATTAAAAGAAAGTAAAATTACTAGGATCCAACATATGATAAATGTATGTTTCTTATTTAAATCATTGTCTCTTTGATTCTTTAAAGTGTGTTTTTCTTAGTCACAGAGTCATGTTTCACAAATTTGTTAGGAGGTTATTTTCTTAAGAATGTCAGTAATTTAATAATGAATATGAGGTTGCTTGGCATGAAATAATTTCATAAGGTCAAATTGTATAGCTGCTTTATGAATAGATGGATAAAAATACTACTGCAGGTATCTTCCTGGAAGAAACTTTAGTACATAATCTTTTGTGTGTGTTAAAGAAATTTGAGGAACTGGGTAGATATGCAGATCCAAGAGTATAGAAAGGTGTTTAACGTCATTAACTCTGAGGGAAGTGCAAATTAAAGCAATGTTCTACACGTATTCCAATAGCTAACATAAACATGATGACATAGTGCAGGCAAACCTGAGAAGCAGGTGGAACTCCTACCCATTACTGATGCAAATGCAAACTGTTAACAGCATCTCTGGAAATGGTTTGCCAGTTTTCATAAAGTTTAACATACATTTGCCATGTGCCCCAACAGCTCCATTAGGGCAATTACACTAGACAAATGAAATCATATTCACACATGCATGCATGTATCAATGTTCATAGAAACTCTACTTATAATTACACCAACTAGAAATGACCCAAATATCAATCAGTGTGAAATTAGATTAATAAATTGTGATATGCCCATCCATCCCAATGAGTACTACTCAACAATAAAAAGGATAAACAATTAATATATGCAGTCTGAAAGACATTCAGCTATATGAAAGAAACTAGTCCAAAAAGTTTGGTTTTTTTTTTATTCAACTTACATAATATATTCATATTCTCTCTCTCTCTCTCTCTCTCTCTCTCTCCCTCTCTCTCTCTCTCTCTCCCTCTTTCTTTCTCGGGCTAGGGACTGAACCCAGGGATTCATGTAAGAGCTCTACCACTGAGCTACACCCCCAGCCCTACATAATCTTCTTGAAATGACAAAACTATACATCAGTGCTTGCCAGGGACTATAAGTGGGGATTATTTTAACTATAAAGAAATAGTGCAAGGGAGGTTTTTTTGATATCTTGATAATGGCAATAGTTGCATAATTAATAAATATTTAAAAATTCATGGAACTGTATGCCACTGTTGAAAAAATAGTTAATTTTACTATTTGATAATTTTCATTTATTTTTATTTTCTATTCTGGGGGCACAATGTGACATTTACAAAAGTTCTTACAATATGTCATAGTTGAATTCACCCCTCTAGCATCCTCTTTTATCCTCCCTCCCCCCCACATTTCTGAAATAGCTTCAACAGTTCTCATTTTTCCATTTACATGAGTACAGACTGTTTCTACCATATTCACCCTCCTACACCCTTTCCTTATATCCTCCTCCCTCCCACTGTTACCAATCCCCAAGAAAGGACCTGTCTTACCTTCCTGTTCTTGGTTTTCTAAAAAGCCACTTTGGAAAACATTATGGAGGCTCGTTTAAAAAACTGAACATAGATCTGCCATATGATCCAGGAATACCACTCCTAGGGATACACCCAAAGGAATGCAACTCAGGTTTTCCAAAGGCACCTGCACACCCATGTTTATTGCAGCACTATTCACAATAGCCAAGTTATGGAAACAGCCAAGATGCCTCACTACTAATGAACGGATTAAGAAAATGTGGTATTTATACACAGTGGAATTTTACTTAGCCACAAAGAAGAATGAAATTTTGTCATTCACAGGTAAACTGATGGAACTGGAGAACATCATGTTAAGCAAAGTTAGCCAGGCTCAGAAGGCCAAACATCTTATGTTCTCCCTCATATGCAGATTATAGACCTAAAACAAATGCATTAATATTATTGGACATGGGTCACATGCTAAGGGGAGAAGGCATACAGGAGGAATAGGGAAAGGGAAGGAAACCTAAAACTCAAAAGTGTTTGATGTGCCCATTGTAGAGGAGCTAATAAAGTAATCTTAAACTGACAGAGACCACTATGGGAAGGTGACTGGGAAGTAGTGAAGAGGTCTGGTAGAGATGAACCAATTCGGGTTGTAATACACATGTGCATGGAAACAATACTAGGAGTCTCTCTGTATAGCTGTCTTTATCTCAATCTAGCAAAAATGCTATGTCTTTCTTATTACCTCTTATGTTATCTCTTCAACAAAATTGGAGAAGAGGGCACAACAGGTTCTGCCTGGAAGTGAGGGGGGTGAAACCAGGGGTGGGGAGAGATGGCCCAAACAATGTATACACATATGAATAAATTAATAAACAATAAAAAAGACATTTTTGTTTAACATATCTATACAGGGTATTACATTGTGGCATTCCCATGTATATACATTTTATAACCCAAATTGGTTCATCACATCTATTTTAATTTTTAAAATAAGATTTTTTAGTTCATTTTAGTGAACTAGACCACAAAGGGGAAATTCAGATTCAAAGACAGTTAATAGTAAACAATCCCAGGCTTAATTTAAAATTGTTGTCACATGATATCTCTGCAGAAAAATATTTTTAAATGCACAGAATATGTAAAAATGAAATAAAAGAAGTGACTCTTAAGTGTCTCTTAGTTTCTCTCAGAGACCAGATTTGATGCACCCAGTTGGTGGCCATTACAGCTGGTAGAGTGTGGAACCCAGTGAATAGGAGGTGTTTTATCAGTACTCCAGATCCTCTTCCTTCCTTCTGAGAAAATTCTTACTATAGTTAGATACTTCCTGTATTTCTTCCTTTGTCATTGGTGTCCCAGCAGGCCTAGCCAAGTCTTACCTCAACTGGGCTTTGTCCAAGGGATCTACATCTATAACAAACACATCAGAATATTCCAACACAAGGGCTCCTCAGACAACCGGCTTTGCCTGAAATAAGCAGCAATCTAGCATCTGATTTGTACAGGACAGCTCCACAAAGCAATTTTAGCTTTCTTTTCTGGCTCTGAGTGTCTCTCGAGTATTACTGAAGAAATGAAGTAGATGAAATGTCTTTTCTCCCTACCTTTGGTCTCTAAAGGAGCTCTGTTATGTCTTAGCACATACTGAACAACAAACTTTATCCCAAAGTTTTCTCACATTCATAAGAACTGTTTTAAGAAGATCAATAATATTATCCCTTGTCTAAAATGATAAAGGGTGAAACAATATGATCCAAGTGTAGTTAGTCATGAAGTGTACTATGGTTAAGTGTAAGTGATTTCTACAGACTGACTACACTGCAAAAAAAAATAGAGCAAAAATGCACTCCTTTTTGAAACTTGAAGAAAATAGTCTTTTGTATCAGTATTTGTTTTGGACTCTAAAAGGCTCAAAATGAATAAGTTGTTATTTACTTGGTTGGCCACTAGATGGTGGGGTTTACAAATATATTGTAGTTTTATAATTGCTGCAGATTTCATGGAGTCCTATTTCCTTAGATCATTTTCCACTTTATTATTAACTTGGAAGTTTAAAATTGTAAGTGACTTGAAATATGGTCAATATGACAGTCTGGATTAGAACCTCAGTCTCCTGAAATCTCATTTTCTGCCAATGTAAAAACATAGAAAAACTGTTCAAAAAGAAGCTCTTAAATTATTGATGAGCTTTTTCAGAGTAATAATAAATACATGACATGATAAACAAAAAGTTTATGTAATCATAATGTAAAGTCTTTAATTTTCAGAAATATTTTTCTATTATATAGTATGTCTTCAATGAATTTTATATCTTCTGCTATGGCACTTATACAGATAAGTGTACCAAATCCCACATCCAAGCTCAGACAAGCCCAAAGAACAGACCCTACTCAACAAAACCCAACATTTAGCAAATGCTACACTCAGTGTAGTTGTAAAGCTGAGAAGCCAAGACAGGTGGTCAATGTCATCCCATCAAAGATCACCATATTGAATACAGCTGTAGTGAACAGCATTGAGTTTATTGGCTCATTGCAGTGAGCAAGACCAAGAGGAACCATGGTAGGAAGAGGGAAAGGCTTCTAGATAGTGGGTCTGGAGTAGAAAGTGTAAAACCCTGAAGTAAGTATGGATTATCAAAAAAAGAGATCCAAAGAAAAGCCATCCATGTGGCTGATGTGGATAAGTGAAGTTAGGGGATATGATTCATTTTTATAGGGCCTTACAGTATAAGGACTTTGACCTTTACTCTTAAAAGTGCCTACATACATTTACACTTATTTTTTGTGGAGCATTTTTGGAAGGATAAGAAATAGGTAAGATTGATTAATTGCAAGAATGACAGCTGAATGAAAGAGACACTTGCTTTTCACTTTGGTCCTTTGAAATTTTGCATCATGTTCCAATACTTTTAAGATAGAAGACAGACAACTTCTAAATGATTTTTATGTAAAGCATTATATACAAAGACTTAGATATACTGAAGATATTTAAAAATTAAAACAACTGTGGATTTTTTTATAAACTCACTCCACAGATCTGTTCAATAATAATTGCTTTTAAATGCTTTTTTTGCTTTATTGGTATCTTCTCTAGGTCCAAAAGTCAAGAAATAAGCAAGTACGAGAATTATTCCCAGATGGTTTTAGTATTCATCATGCAGGAATGCTTCGACAGGACAGAAATTTGGTTGAAAACTTGTTTTCTAATGGGCATATCAAAGTCCTAGTCTGTACAGCTACATTAGCTTGGGGTGTCAATCTTCCTGCTCATGCTGTTGTTATTAAGGTAGGAGCTTATCTTCCTTTGCACATGGATCTCTTTGTGTCTTAAAACAAACTGCTGGACTGATTTATTTAGAAAAATGTTGTGATTTGGCTCTTTCATTGACTTTGAATGTTATTTATATAAGGCCAGAGTTATTTTCTCCAATAAAAATGTAGTTTAAACTGTGAAAATTTAAATCTATCACAGAGATCAAAGTATTAGTTAAAGTACACTCTTGAGATCTTGCCATATTTGCCCAATTTCAGTATTCAGTGCTTCAGGATTATATTTATGTGTTTTTATGTAAATCTTATTAACTTTTCCTCATGTAGGGAACACAAATATATGCTGCAAAAAGAGGATCCTTTGTTGACCTTGGAATTTTAGATGTCATGCAGATATTTGGCCGAGCCGGGCGACCACAATTTGACAAATTTGGGGAAGGAATCATTATAACAACACATGAAAAACTCAGCCATTACCTCACTTTGCTTACTCAACAAAATCCAATTGAGAGTCAGTTTCTGGAAAGCCTTGCAGATAACCTGAATGCAGAGGTAAGAGCTCATGAATAAAAGATTGTAATAGAGTCACTAGCTTTAAGAATAATAAAGGTTGAGTTGGTTCTATTTTATAGTATTTAGGAAATTATTTAGTATTTGTGTCATGTAGTCAAAAGATCACAGTCTGCCAATATTGTTGATTAATTTACTGCAGTACAAAATGTAGACGATACAACTAATAAGAACACATTCCTAAATGACTGTATTTTTATTTTGTGAAGTTTTGTTATGAACTGTAAATCCAATGCAAACTTACACAAATAAGGGAAACAAGTAGCAATAATAGCAACAAGTATTTATTTTTCAATTTTATAAAGTTTTTAATGAAGTGTTTAACAAACTTCTATAAGATATATATTGTTCTTTTATCTTTATTAGGTCATTTGAATAACTTTGGTTACATAAGATGTGATTTCTTAAATTCAGCCAGAGTATACTTTGTTTAGTGTGTGTATATGACTTTTACTTTAAGATCTAAATAACAAATATTGGAGGCCTAGGTAAAGAAAATAAACATTCTTACAATTTAGAATATGTATGTTAAATACTCAAATGAGGTTTCACTACCTTGGTATCCTTTCTAACCTTTGGTTTTAACTTACATAAGGTTTAAAAGCATGTAGGCTATAAATGTGAAATAAATTAATGAAATAACCACAACCAAATATTACTTATTTTGTGCAAGCTTTCTATCAGGTACTTCTCAAACAGCTTGTAGAAATTTCACTTGCATTGTATTCATGTTATTTTCAAAACAAAGTCACAATGCAGTTCCCTTTGTTAGCAAACACATAGTCCAAAAAGGGAGAAAAAAAATATATAGTGCAATGATGTTGGAAAGAAAGTGATACATTCTATACAAGGTTTCAGCAGGAGAGAATACACTTGGCCCCCAACTGACAGGAAAGGCTTCATTCATCAAAGTGGTAAAACTTAATCTGAGCTCGAAAGGATAGATATGTTTGGGAAGATATGACTGGAAGTTAGAAAAAAAGGCATGAATATCACTGGTTTCTATTAACAAAATTACAGGACAATCAAAAAAGACTAGAAAATAAATTTTAACTCTAAAGAGAATAATATTACAGCCCAATTTCAGTCTTCTGTTGCTTACTATGATTGTATAGTTTAAATGATTCAGTCTTGGGTCAACAGTATTTATAATGGGATAAAGTCTACTCTTGTAAAATGGTAGTAATAGTAGCAGTGAACTGAGGGCCTACTAATACACAAGAGAATACTGGGTGCTTTGTTTACATTCTTTTATTCTCTCAGATACATTTATCCTCAGAAAGATGTATACCTGACCCAAGGACACTAAGCTATAAGTTTTGGAACTACTACTCAAACTTAGGTCTATTTATCTCTGAACCCAGTCTTTTTGTTATAGCTTAGATTTCTGCTATCTTATATAAAATATAGTAAGTTAAAGGTGAATATATTTTTCTAGATTAGTACTTTCTTTACCTTCTGGTAAGACCTAACTTTTATAAGAAAAACATGGCTGTCTTATACAGTTGTTTTTTAAGTATGTCAAGAAAGACCAATCATAGTAAACTTAGAATTAATGTTTGTGATACAATTTCATAGGTGGTAAAGCAAACATAAGGTAGTTGATGTTATTATGCAGAAGATACAAACTGAGTATAATATTGCTCTTGTCCTCAGGGAACTCTTTTTCCCTAGGGACAATAAAATAGCATCAATGAAATTGTTTAGTCAAGCCCTGAGAATAAAAATAAATTATGGCCTATAAGTTCATCTCGTGTTCATAAAGTATTTGACATGCCATTCCATCCACAGAAATGACATAAAAAGCATTCAAATAAAAATTGAAATTTTTAGCTAATATAATGAAGTACAGTCATTGTGAAACTTCCTCATAACTTAATCAACTGAATAGCTCCCCTTTAAAATAAATTTTCCTATTAATGAAATAAGTTGAATATGAAATTAACCTTGGTAATCTGTGGAAATTGAGTATGAAATTAATCTATAACATGAACCTCTGCTTTGTTCTTTTTTTTTTTTTTTTTTTCATTTTTCTTTTATTATTCATATGTGCATACAAGGCTTGGTTTATTTCTCCCCCCTGCCCCCACCCCCTCCCTTACCACCCACTCCACCCCCTCCCGCTCCCCCCCCCAATACCCAGCAGAAACTATTTTGCCCTTATCTCTAATTTTGTTGTAGAGAGAGTATAAGCAATAATAGGAAGGAACAAGGGGTTTTGCTGGTTGAGATAAGGATAGCTATACAGGGCATTGACTCACATTGATTTCCTGTGCGTGGGTGTTACCTTCTAGGTTAATTCTTTTTAATCTAACCTTTTCTCTAGTTCCTGGTCCCCTTTTCCTATTGGCCTCAGTTGCTTTAAGGTATCTGCTTTAGTTTCTCTGCATTAAGGGCAACAAATGCTAGCTAGTTTTTTAGGTGTCTTACCTATCCTCACCCCTCCCTTGTGTGCTCTCGCTTTTATCATGTGCTTTGTTCTTAAGGTAAAAGATTTTTAAGTCTTGAGACTCCCAAAATCTTTGCAAGACTCTACAGAAATCAACATACATGTCATGTTAGGTTAGGAATGCTGTCTTTATTAATATCTTTATTTCATGAATAATAGTTTTGACTGTTAGCTTAGAAAAACTAGAGAAGTTATTATGGTTAAGTATAATTTAATGCTGACTCCATAACCCTAAAGCTGAAAGGTCACAGTTCCCTTCCCTATGTAAAGCCTCTTCATTATGCACTGAGAGAAACATAATAAAGTGTTTGAGTCTTATGACCTTAGCACCTACTTGGTGCTAGCCCACATAGTCTGTACTTTTAAACTATGTTAATTTTTCTGTATTATGACTTAAACCATATGATTTTTTGGCAGTATTGGAGTTTGAACTCAGGGCCTTGCCCTTGCCTAAGATTTGAGCCATGTCCCAGCCCTGCAACACATTCTTTGTATACAGAACTTCACCTTTTTCTGAGGATGTTGCACAAGTACCTTCTTCTTGTATTTAAGGCCTCCACATTCTGCCCAACTGCCCCATCTCACTCTTACTTCTCTCCAACACAGATCTTCAGCCATAGAAGGCTATTGCTTTCCTCACTATAGTCACTTCACTGTAAAGTCCCAGTTTTCTTACTTATTAAATGAGGATATTCTCATTGCATTGTTATGAAAATTTAGTACTTGCCTATGTCCAGTTAGTGTGCAGCAAATGATAACATCACTTATTGTTTTCTGTTAGTCCCTTTATACTCAGCCCCTTTTGTGCTCACTACCAGCCTTGGAATTTTAGTTTCATAAATAAATGGTAGAATAAATTTTTTCATAAATTTACTAAATCAGTTTATATGGAGATTTTTACATATATCAATTTATGCATACATACACATGATTATAAATTTGCTTATTTAGTTTTTATATGGTTTTTGGCCAGTTTTTCAAAACACATGTAGTACAAATAAATAAGATAGCCTTAAAAGGTCAAATTAAATAGATGAGTTAGAGTGAACTGATACTTGAGTCTTATTTCTAAATCACCGTATTTTGGGTGGATCTTATATTTCTTAATGGAACTTTATCACACTATACACTAATACCACTTATATAAGATTCATATGTCAAACACTTTCTTTAAAACTATTTTTAATACTGTTGGGTTCAAATATGTTATCTTAATTGGTTGCATATGTTTCATTTCCATGACTAGGGAACTTCTTGAGGCTATGGAAGATGCTATGCTTGTTACCATATCTATTGTGCTTTACCTGGAGGACAGGTTTATTGCTGGTTATTGAGGTGAATCAGTAAATTTCAAAGATACTCTATGAAAAAAATACTTGTTTTATGAAAGTCTCTTATATTAAGTAGCTAGTAGGTAACAGCAATATGTAAGGAAATTTTTATTTTTATCACTAGGTGGCATTCAAGGATTAGTCCCAAAACCAGGTGTACCATCATAAATTTACATTTATTTTTCTGGATAGTCTCCTCCCTTTTGAGGGAAAGATTAGAAGGCTTTCTTGCTTGATCCAATCTTTGATACTACCTCCTCCTTTCCTTTAATCTTATCATTAGTAGCAACAGGTCATTTTTAATATTAACTAAGTTTGATTTTTAAAATTATAGCAAGCTTGTTTTGTCCTTTATAAAATTTTCTACTCTTAGGAGTTGTGTCATGAGGGAATATACATCATTATTTTAAAGTAATAGCATAAGATCATAAGGGAATACAGATCTAACAGTTCATGACAATACAATTTTGACAGCCAAATGATAGAATCACAAATAGGAGTGAGGATCAGATTTTTATCCTTATCCTTACACTAGTGTCCCACCCGTAGCTCTTTAGTTCTTGATGCTCTTCATTTTGTGGACAGCCTTATAGCCTACATTTTAGGACATGTACACATTTACCTATATTTTAAATGGCTTACTCACTTGTAAATTAGTGAAAATTCAGAAATAAATAATCTCTTTTTTTACTTATGACCTTTTCTCTTTTAATAATAAATAGTGTATAAGATTACAAATAGTAATTTTATGGTACTATAGCTCTCTCTTTTTCTTTTCCTTTCTTTTTTTATGATGCTTGGGTTTGAACCTAGTGCTTCATGCATGCAAGTCATTGAGCTACATTCCCAGCCAATATATCTTTTCTTATCTTTAAAGACAGCTAAGCATCACTTTTTTGTTGTTTGCTTGTTTTTATCTTGGGTTGGGTTGGGTTTTGGTTTTGGTTTTGGTTTTGGCTTTTTGTGTGTGTGCGTGTGCATGAGTGTATGCACACATGTGCTGGAGATTGATTCTAGGACCTTGCACATGATAAGCACACACTGCTCCACCGAACTTCACCCGTAGCTCATCCAAATATTTATTTTACAGATGGCTACATGGATTTAAAAATTAGATGAATTAAAGCAAACATTAAGGTCTTTATTTTCTCTTATGTTAGTACTAAAGTGACAACATTTTCTTTTCCTCCTAAAATTTAGTAATTTAGGTAGAAACATCTCTTTGCTTAAAGCAGTAGACAAAATATTTTTTTTCAGCTAAAGGTTCAGGAAGAAATATATAACTGCTTACTTTCACAACTTTGAGTTTTTAAGGTAAAATAACACCTTATGTAAAAATAATATTACTTTCTATAGATCCATTGGCTATTAAAACGTGTTAAAATTCTTTGTTAATACCATTGTCTAGTAATTCTTTTTTCTTTATTCTACAGATCATATGACTGTTGTGTTTTTAAATTATTAACCTTTGGTTTTATTTAATTAATATATTGCAATTTTATTTAATTAATATATCAGAAAGCTACATTAAATACTATGTTAAACATTTTATTTCCTTTCTGAATATAATCTAAAGAATTATCTAGTGCTTATATGATTCAAATCTATAAATGTTTTTTCAATAACAGAACCGTTCCCTCTTCTGTCATATTCTTTTTAAATATATGTATTACATATAATACCACTAAGATCCACTTTTTATTTTTACTAGATAACCTGCAAATAGCTATCTTTAAAGGTGAAAGCTAACATTATGTCATCTGGGATTTTAGTAACGACTGCACAGAATCAGGATAAAGAATTAGTAATAAAATTTTATTGCTTTTATTCTGGTATACTTATATTTGAATTTTTCAGTAAAATAAAATAAAGCTAAAACAAATTGTATATTATAAAAGAAAAACAGGAACAAATCTCAAAAATGCCCTTAATGCTTTGTAGTATTAAACTCTATGTAGAGGGAAATAATCAAATGCCATAATATTGAGTAAGTTCAGTTTTGAAAATAGCATTTCTAATGGGCTGTTTTCAATTAAATGAAGCAGAACTGATTTTTAATTAATTGGGGAAGTCATGTCCAGTGATTGTGTTTACCTTTTTTTAAGTGAACCACAATGATGTATTTTAAAAACTTAACTTCTGACAAAATGGACTTTGCTGTAACATTTCTCTTTGCCTTTAATGCATTACTTTAACTTCTGTTGTGTTTTTGAATTCCAGATTGCTCTGGGAACAGTCACTAATGTGGAAGAAGCAGTGAAGTGGATCAGCTACACTTACCTTTACGTACGGATGAGAGCAAATCCATTAGTATATGGCATCAGTCACAAAGCCTATCAGGTAGAAAACTCATTTATTAAAAAACAACTAAAACCATTTTGGGGGTTTTGTAATCGTTTCATGATGTAAAGATAAATATTTGCTTTTGTCACCTTACCTGAAAAAAGTTAGGGACCTGGAAACGAAATAAAGAGTTTTAATCTTTTTTAGAAAACACTAAGGACAACTAAATTGCCCCCCAGTAATTTTTTTGTTTTATATAAGTCTCTTTTCCCACTGATACTAATAAGTTAGTATTTATATTATTATTAAGTTATTTTTCAGGCCTATTTCCATTTCATGTAATTTTTATAAGTATGATGAGTTTAGTTTGGGAATAAACCAGACATGAAGAAACTTATAGACAATTTTTGATAATAGACTATGCAATATGTGATCTATTAGTTTTATGAAGTCCCTCTGTCTCTTATTCTGAAAATGAGCAAAGGCATTAATGACTTATTAGCTTAACAGTTTGGTGGCTGGGATCAGTTTCACAACTGAGTTCATATGCATAACCTGAGAATTAGATACACATGGTAGCAGCTCTTCCTGTGAACTTACAGTTGTGTGGTCCATGTGGCTTACAGATTCTATACAATCTTGTCTTTAGAACTCTGCTTATATATTGTAAATGCTTCCTAATTACAGGCAAAATCCAGTTGTGGTCTAATGAAAACAATATTTCACCATCATCATATGAATTTTCACTTTGTCCAGTCAAAATTATTAAAAAGGTTGAATTTAATTCAATTATACTTCTTTTCCATTTGCTGATAGCTTATTTTTGATATTTCTCATAGTATTATCAAAGCAATTACCGATCATTTTGGGTTTCTCTTGCATTTTTCGTTTTCCTATACAGTAGATTTTACCATGAAAAAAAAAATGAAACTTAAGGCTTACTTAAGAAAAGTAAGAACAGCAACAGCAATTAGTTCTGAGGTTGGTAATCTGAAAACATTGGACTTTCACACTCAGTTTTTCCCTAAATAGGGCTCAAATGTCTTTCTTCTCAGTTGAAATATGTGCTGATCTTCAAATGGATGCCTTATTTTACAGCCAAATGGAACTTTTATAACATATAGGTTCATTGCAACCTCTGACCTTACACATTTTAAACACGACACTGATTGTTCTCATTACAAATATGGGCACTGTGAGAATACCCTGGATGGGTAAAGAAAAACAAAGCAGCACAGCACATATTTTCATGGGATAAGTCATTGCATATCTTGGAATAAAATAACATATCATTGTGGTTTTAAAGTACTAGGTTAATATAAGAAGTCATTGCTATGTAGCTGTTCAGTATAAGGAAAAAATGTGTATTTTTCCAGTATAAAGTAAGGGGTTTTTTTCATTCTAGTATACACAGTTTTGCTACCTTCAAAGGTTGTAAATGTTTTATTTATTTGTTTGTTTATTCTTTTTGAGACAGGATCTTACTATGTACCTAACCCAGGCTGGTCTTGAACTGGCAATCCTCCTGCCTCAGTCTACCAAGTGCAGGGATTTCAGGCATGTACTACCACACTTAGGTAACCTTTTGTAAAAAGGTTATAGTCACAAAATTCTTTTCTTTTTCACAAAATTCTTACAAATTAACACAGATCAAGTGGATTAACATATTTTAATGGTTTTGTAGCATGTAATTAATAAAGTGTTTTTAAAAACTGAACCTGATACTTGCAGTATATCACTTACAGCAAATACTTGTGTTTATATTTGCTGATAGGACTGTTGAACCCATCTTACTTACCTGCAGCTGATTTTCCTGTGCCTCATTTTTCTTTTTTTTTTTTTTTTTTTTTTTTATTATTCATATGTGCATACAAGGCTTGGTTCATTTCTCCCCCCTGCCCCCACCCCCTCCCTTACCACCCACTCCACCCCCTCCTGCTCCCCCCCTCAATACCCAGCAGAAACTATTTTGCCCTTATCTCTAATTTTGTTGTAGAGAGAGTATAAGCAATAATAGGAAGGAACAAGGGGTTTTGCTGGTTGAGATAAGGATAGCTATACAGGGCATTGACTCACATTGATTTCCTGTGTGTGGGTGTTACCTTCTAGGTTAATTCTTTTTGATCTAACCTTTTCTCTAGTTCCTGGTCCCCTTTTCCTATTGGCCTCAGTTGCTTTAAGGTATCTGCTTTAGTTTCTCTGCGTTAAGGGCAACAAATGCTAGCTAGTTTTTTAGGTGTCTTACCTATCCTCACCCCTCCCTTGTGTGCTCTCGCTTTTATCATGATTTTTTAAATTTACTTTAGCTTTCATAAAGATCTAAATTAAAATAAATGGTAGCACTTACCTCATAGGATTTCCAAAGTAGTTTTACATTTCATCCACTCCCTGTGAAAGGACCTGTTTTACTTTACTGTTCATAACCAGAGAATAGTATTTAATACTTGGCATGTGTTTGTGTTCACTTTGGGAGTACAAATGTGTACATAAATTTATTTATACACATGTCATAGCAACAAGAATATCTGTTGTACCTTACGATAAATATTGTAATTTCTGCTTAGGAAAAGACTGTGATGTAAGTAATAGTTTCAAAATTATACAAAAATTTATCATCAAGTTCATTTTACTTTATGCTTCTATTATTATTGTGGGCAAAATGGGTGTTCTCATCAGCAGTTATGAAAGTGCTAGCCCAGTAAAACTACACTTTCATAAGGATCACTGCATTTATTTTTATGTATCTTAATAGGGGAATGCATTCTTGCCATCATTTCTCCAAACAACTCATAAAATAAGAATATGATTTGATAATGTTAAAGTCTTCATTTTAGTGTGGGAAAGAGAAGGTAATTTTTTCTTCTATGTAGTTCCAATATTTATAATCTAAAATATTATAAATCTATGTAAATTTTTAGATTCTAAAATATTTTCTTTGTGTCTTCTGTAGCAGTTAAAAAAATAAATTTAAGAGAAAGTCTAACTAGGAGTCCTTATTCCTGTTTTCTGCATGGGGGCAGGAAATGTTTCTCCTTTTTTTCCATTTCTCCCCATTTTTATCCTGTTACACTAAATTTCCTCCCTAATAAATTTTACTATTATTTTTACTACAAAAAAGGAGAAAGTCTAACTAAAAATAATCAAGAAAAAATTTAATTCCCATGAATAGGTACATGTTTGCAAGTATGACTCTAAAGAATTCAAGTGTTTGTATTTCTTTCCTGTAGATTGACCCAACATTGAGAAAGCATCGAGAACAGTTAGTCATTGAAGTTGGACGAAAACTAGACAAAGCTCAGATGATTCGTTTTGAAGAACGAACTGGATATTTTTCCTCAACTGATCTGGGTAGAACTGCCAGTCACTACTACATTAAATACAACACCATTGAGGTACTATGCTGAGAGGATCAAGTGAAGCATGTTTGCTTTTAGATGCAAATGCTTTCTAGACTCCAAAAGATGTTAATGATGCAAAATAACAAAAGCAGCTAATATAACAAAATACATTCAATTGTATGAATTCAACAACATATGCTCAGCAAAATGAGACTTCAAATAGTAAGGGCCCGCTTGTCATCCTGTTTAGCAAATATATCCCACGAGTAGACATACCTATGCCTAAAACACCTGAAGCACATGGATTGATTTTTATGGGATAGAGATGCCTGAATAATTTTACATAGGAGATGATGTCTTAATAATATT
The DNA here is from genome assembly GCF_047511655.1 of Castor canadensis. NCBI lineage: Eukaryota > Metazoa > Chordata > Mammalia > Rodentia > Castoridae > Castor > Castor canadensis. The sequence goes on from NC_133386.1 coordinate 61,485,698, forward strand.
TTTGAATAAAAAATTGAAAATTTAATTGCATGTTACTAAAATACACTGACTAAAGTGGAGTTAAAGTACTAAAATTATCAGGTCAACCAAGCTGTAGACAATGTAAGGAATTCTCAAAGGTAGTTTTGGTCACACAGTTGCAGCTTGGCTTGTTCCATTTATTTCTTTATTTATCTGTCTATCTACTTATGATGTGGTTTCTCTATGTAGCCTAGGCTGGTCTAGAACTCATAAGCTTAGTGGTCCTTGTGCCTCCGTCTCTCAAGGGCTGAGGCTTTAGGCAAGTACCACCATGCCTGTCTTACTTGTTACCTTGTAAAATGGTGCTGTGTAAGATGATGTGTCATGTGTGTTTATACACATCTGTCAATACATGGGAAAACATAACAGTGATCACCTGTGAAGAGAAGACTCAAATTTAAAGAAAGAAATGGGTTGAGGTGAATTTTTAACCTTTATTCTAAATGTAGTCAGCTCGTTTTTACTTTTTCATTTATTTTTATTTTGTGCTTAATTTTTTGAATGGGAAAACAAAAATCATTCACGTGAGGTTTCTTCAAAAATATAGAAACTGCAGCTCGTATGTAATATAGGTTTTGTAGGCTTGTTTTCAGAAAATACCTTCACGTGCTTACTATTTTTTTCCTATCTTTTCCAAAATAGCCCTCATATTTGCATAATCTGTCTTTTTTGTTTTAGTAACAATGTCTTATTTTTTTTCCTTTATTATTGTGCTGGGAGGGGTACATTGGGATACATTGTGGCATTTACAAAGGTTCTTACAATATATCAAATGTATCATACTTGGATTAAAAACCCCTTTACATGTGTTATTTTACAACTCTGATCTGGTGGTTCACAACCTGACACCCAGCACTTTACTCCTGCCATCCGCTACTGAGCATTTACTAATTTTCTGTATTACGTAACTCTTCAGCACATTGCTTCCAAACTACATGCTAAACCTGTTTGCAGTTCCTTTCCTTGAATGCTGTACCTTCTTCATTCTACATGGTCTTTGACTGATTTTATTTGCATCTAGTTTCATGGTTGTCTTCTATGCCCTAATATTGTGAGAATCTTCAGATTACATATTTTCTTGTTTTTTCCCTCTGAATCTTATGATATTTGATCAGTTAGAATTGCTGAATGGTGTTGATTTCTATATGCCCATGTTAAGACAAAGACCAAAATGTTATGATGAACATTTTTTAGGTATCTAATGTAGCTTCCAATTAATTATCTTTTTTGCTTCTAAAGATTTTCCTTAACTATGTTTTAGGAGTGTTTTTTATCCTTTACTAAATTTGATGATGCTTAAAAGCAAAGATTTGGAATACTGTGTACCACATACATAACTACATTGCCTAGGATTCCAGTGTTCTCTAAAGATGTCTGATAACATTTATAATTTAAAATATTTGTTGCACTTTGAATTTTAATGAAATATAACGCTTACTTTGGTAGACCTTTAATCAACTCTTCGATGCTCACAAGACAGAAGGTGATATCTTTGCTATAGTCTCCAAAGCTGAAGAATTTGATCAAATTAAGGTAAGATTATTTAAAGTGTGAATCAAATGTGTACAGCACAGATACACTCCCTCATTTATAAGAGCTTTTTAATTAAGTTTTATTCCTGATACACTGTAAGCTAAATGGCACATTATGTTTGGAGTATCAGCAATGTTCTTCCATTTATCAAAAATAATCAGTATCCTAGAATGTACTGTCATTCATGACAGCATTCTGTGCTTTTATCCCAAATCAATAATTTATGTAAGTTTTGCAATAGTGAAACTACTGAATAACGTAGTGTGTACATTTTGGTTTATTTGCAATATAAAGTTCACTGAAGAAAATATAAAATACTGTGATTCAAGCTTAGATAGGAATATTTTTATACATCAGGACTTATTAACAGTGAAAGCTTTAATACTTTGAAACAGTATTTCATAGCTGTAAGCAATGAATGTGTTATGCTATATAAAAATATATGACTGTAATGAATGCATTTGAAGATAATCAAGTTTGCCCTAATCCATTTGGGAAGAAGTTTTTACTGTGGTCAAATAAAACATGAAATCTCATCAATTGAAGGATGGTGAGGTCAGAAGATTTAATTTTTGTAGCATATCAAATTTGTGTATGTCAATGGCAACTTTAATATTGGTGATGACTAAAAATGTAATTGTATCAACCTCAAGATAGTTTCATCTTGTAGTTATAAAATACTACTGATGGGGAAATTTCTAATTTTTTGCTATAAAAAGTAACTCTTGTTTCATCCTAAATGAAAATGTATGTTAAAACAATGTGGTTTAATTTCAATATGAAATTTTTCAATAAATCATCCCCAAATACTACTGTGAAAACATTGTCTTTTTTTAGGTTAGAGAAGAGGAAATAGAGGAGTTAGATGCCTTATTAAACAATTTCTGTGAACTGTCAGCACCTGGAGGTGTAGAAAATAGTTACGGGAAAATAAACATCTTACTTCAAACTTACATCAGCCGAGGAGAGATGGACAGTTTCTCCCTCATATCGGATTCTGCATATGTTGCACAGGTGAGAATTTTATTTCCCTCCAATTTTCACATCTTTGCTTATCTGTAGAGACTAAGGAATTAATTCATGTTACACTGTCAATTTATTGCTTTGTGAGATGCTACCAAACTACCATTTTTTTCCTAGAACTGGAATTGTTCATTTTTATATCTCTTATGCAGTCTCTGTTCATAAATCAGGATTGTGTATTGGTTTGGCTTATAACAAATTTACCATTTAATAAGGATTAATAAATATACATCCCATACTATATGGTCAATATGATGGGTTTAAAGAAGATTTAAAAATGTGATCTTCTCTTGCAGATTTGTAGAAGTTGAAGATTGAAAGAAAATTATTCCCTAAACTAGAGTTCATTAATTTAAAATTTTTTTAAATGCTGTGGTATAAAGTGTAATTTTTATTTCTTTTATATTCAAACTTTCTTGTGAAGTACCTTTTTTTGCCTATTTATCTTTCAAGTTTAAAGGTCTGCTTTTTGGGAAAAGTTTTTTTTTAAATGTTTATTCTTTATCACAGAAGTATGCATTTCAATTATCTTTTATGAGTAATGCCTCCCTTAAGTAAAGCAAGATTAGTTTAATCTTACTTAGGTCATGTAACTATTCTATAACCTTAACTTTTAGTTTTGTTCAAAGACAATATAGAAAACTATGTTTGTGTTAAATAAATGATTATCAACAGCCAGAAATATTTAGGAGTGCTTTGAAATAGCTGAAAGCATAAATTGTTTACAAACATGAACTTTGATACAGTAGTAAACAACTTCAATGAATGTAGTAGTTTAATCAATGAAACCAAGAAACCACGTGATTATCTCACAAGTTATATAAAGGGAATGTAGATGTTCTCCAGACCCTATAGCTATCTAATTTTCTTTATCTGTTTTTTATTCTGAAAAGTGATATAATATTGTTGTTTTGTATTGAAATAGTTAATCATTTAAATGGAAGGCAAAGTTTTACTGGGTTCTGGATGAATAGTCTGACATTTCTACTTGATTCAAGATTATAAAGATAATATCAGACAGTAACATAAAAATTTACTTTACAGTATAAAACTTACATTTCCTGAGTGATAGTGCCCGGGAAGTCAACTTCCGATTAAGGATTTATCTCAAAGTATCCCTGGTTTTTCTTAAATGGTTATTATGGATTTATCATCCTTGAATGCATTAGTTAAGTTATACTTGAATTTATTATATTTTAAGTTTGAGGTTTGAGTCATCAGAAGTACCACAAGCACTTTCTCAGTTCTGAAGGAACTTTTATATTCCTTAAACTTTCTTCTCTTTTTTATCCAGTACAGTCACATTTTTCATTTTATGTATTTTTCATACACAGTTGGCTAAATCCACAGGTGTGGAACTGGATTACAGAGGGCTAACTGTATTATCAAATGCAAGGAAAATGAGATGAATTTCCTAACCCTTTATTTCACTTCCATGGCCTGGCCTGATTTGATCCTGCCTAGTCCACTCCCCAGCACTGTTTGGAGCCACTTTGAGCCCCTCTCATCCTCCCCTTACTTTAATCTTCTCTTACTTTCTGTTTTGTTGTTGTTGTTGTTTTTGTTGTGCTGGGGGTAAATTGTGACATTTACAAAATTTTTTACAATATATCAAATATATTATTGCTGAATTCACCCCCTCCATCATTCTCCTTTATTCCTCCTAGAATAGTTTCAACAGGTCTCATTTTCCATTTACATACATGTATGTCCAATATTTGTACCATATTCTCCCTCCTATATCCTTTCCCCACATCCTCCCCACTCCCAGGGGTACCAATCCCCCAGAGAGGTCCAATTCTTCCCTCCTGTTCTCTTACTTTGTTTTTTAAAACATGATATTTTTGTTTGTTTAAGGTAGCTGTACAGGGAATTTCCTTAAGACATTTCACTGTATATATGTATTATAACCTGAATTGGTTCATCTCATCTGTTTTTCTCCTTTCGTCCATAGTCCCTTTCTTATGATGATTTCAACAGGTTTCAAAATTCTATATTCATTCTTGAGTAGGATGTACATCAACCATATTCATCTTCTTAACTTTCTTCTTTTATCCTCCTCCCCTCATATGTAACTTCCTCATAGTGTGACCTGTTTTTCATGATATTGTTTGTATTTGTATTAGGTCTGTATTCCACATATGAGAGAAAATATGTGACCTTTAGCTTTTAACTTAAGATGATGTTCTCCAGTTCCATCCATTTACTGCAAGTAACAAATTTTCATTCTTTATGGAGGAATAAAATTCTATTGTATATAAATACATTTTCTTTGTATAAATTCAAGTCCGTTCATCAGTAGTGGGCATCTTGACTGTTTCCATAGCTTAGCTATTGTGAATAAACATGGGTATGCAGGTGCCTCTGTTGTAACCTGACTTAACGTTTTTCGGATATATCCCTAGGAGTGATGTTGCTGAATCATATGGCAGTTCTATTTTTAGTTTTTTGAGGAGCCTCCATACTGTTTTCCATAGTGGATGTACTAATTTACATTCTCACCAGCAGTGTATGAGGGTTCCTTTTAGGTATAATACCATGTCATCTGCAAATAGGGATAGTTTGATTTCTTCCTTTCCTATTTGTGTTTCTTGTATTTCTTCTTCCTGTCTTGTTGCCCTGTCTAGGAATTCCAAGACTATGTTGAATTACGAGTGGAGAAAGTGGACACCCTTCTTTTGTTCCTGACTTTAGAGGAAATGTTTTCAGTTTTACCCCATTTAGCATGATGTTGGTTGTAGGCATGTCCAAGTCTAACCTTTATCATGTTGAGGAACATTCTTTCTATTCCTAGTTTCATCAGAGCTTTTATCATGAAAGGATGTTCAACTTTGTCCAAGGCTTTTTCTCTATCTGTTGAGATGATCTTGTGGTTTTTGTCTTTGCTTCTGTTAATATGCTATATTACATTTAATGACTTATATATGTTGAACCATCTCTGCGTCTTTGGTATGAAACTGACTTGATTGTGGTGTATGATCTTTTTGATATGCTGTTAAATTCAGTTTGCCATTATGTTTTTGAGGATTTTTACATCTGAGTTCATTAAAGAGATTGGCCTGTATTTTTTTTTTTTGGTCCAGTTTTGGGATGAGTGTAATTCTGGCTTCATAGAATGATTTAAAGTTTTCTCTCTTAGAACCTAAAATAAACCCTTAGCTCAGCTGTTCCAGGATTTTATTTAAAAGCCTATGATTAGTCTCCCTAAACTGTACATGTTATAAACTTTGCTCGTTATTACCACCATTTTATATCATTCCTGATTAAAATGTTCTGTTGCATCTTGCCACATAGACTTTCTCCTTCCACTTCTGTTAGCATTCAGGGAACGTATATAGGTTCTAAAATATAAAAATAATATACTTTCACAATAATTGGGTAAATTAACCTGACAGGCCTTCTTTTTTTTTACAAGAATAATTCGGAATGGTATAGAAAAACCTACATAATGTGGAATAAACTATGTTTGATAGTTACATTAGTCAAAATTTCCATTTTATTTATCATCCTCTGAACCTTAATAAGACTTATTTCAGTCATTCCTAATGAGTATCAAACTTCAAATGCCATTTTTTAAGCTTCTAATAATGAAAAAAAGATAGAACTTGTCAAAAGACATGCACATTTTCTATAAAGTGTAAAACCAAAGCCGTTAACGCTTCTGGTCATTTTTTACCTCAGAATTTTAGGTTGAGTTCTATTGTTTTGAAATCTTTTCTGTTTTTCATCTCTTATTTGTTATCTGGATTTAACCTTCTTCATTTTCAAATACAGAAATCATTAGATATTGGAAAATATCTCCAAGTTTATGGTTATAAAAACAATCTTCAATAAAACAATCTGCAAAGTTAATGATGAAGGGTAGGAGGCAAAGCAAATGGGAACTGGCTGTGGAGACTTTTTTAAAGGTTTCATTTATTTTAACTCCCTATATGTTGATTAACAAAATTATCCTCAGACCACTGAGTTTAGAATCTTAGTGTTAAGTTTGAAGCCATTTGGACCTAGCATTGAATAAATGCTCTGACATTAAACAGAGGTAGAACCTTGTTCAAATTTTTAAGCTCTCCAACCCTTAATATTCTTTCCTATAAAATCATGATATCAGTACCAGTCAAATGCAGTTGTTGTGAAAATAAACTAAGATACCATATGTAAAACTAGTAACATTGCTTGATTTATAGAGAGCCATAGATATGGGTAGCTGCACTCATCAGTATGTTCTTTGACACTCTTCACTTATTAATAGGTCTTCTAGCTGGATCCCAGAGCCCCTCTTAATTCTACTCTAAATGCTCATATAGACTTAACTCATTTCATTATATACACAGAGGCATCTTCATCTGTTTCTTACACTCTAGGCTCTTCAACAGTCTACTAGATACTTTGCATGCCTTTTGTCTCTTCCTACTTTTTTACTTTTTAGAGGGTGTCAGGATCAAACTTTCTAAGAATTTGGAAATAGGCCTACCCTCTGAGAATTTAGCAAGTGGTATCCACATACAAATAATGGGATTATTTTATGATAATTAAAGTTAAAGAAGATTATATAAAAAAATTGTTGCTCCACAATTCAGAGATGCAGCTTGACTTGCCCTTTTTTTGAGTTGAGTTTGAATAGTAAGTTTAGGGACATTTAAAAGTACATTTGTTCTCCCTACCAATCCTCTTCTTTTGTTCTTCAGAATGCAGCTAGAATTGTCCGTGCTCTTTTTGAAATTGCTCTGAGGAAGCGTTGGCCTACCATGACCTACAGGCTCCTGAATCTTAGTAAAGTCATTGACAAGAGACTCTGGGGTTGGGCTAGCCCTTTGAGACAATTTTCAGTATTACCACCACACATTCTAACAAGATTAGAAGAAAAAAACCTTACTGTGGATAAGCTGAAAGATATGAGGAAAGATGAAATAGGTAAGAAGGCAGTAAAAATATTTCAATGTATTTACTTGTGCAAATAATATGTTTTACTAGATATAGAAGTATTGAGAATGCTCAAGATAAATTTTTACTATATTTATGAAATCTTTTTTATCTATCTAAACTCAATCCAAAGTCACTCCAAATTTTAAGAAGTCACTGAATTTAATCAGCAACTAAAATGGAGAGCAGTGGAGGGAGTGAATTCAAGTATGATATATTTGATACATTGTAAGAAACTTTGTAAATGCTACAATGTACTCCCATCAAGCACAACAATAAAAATAAATAAAATGGAGTTTATATTGAGTGTTATCATAAATGATGAGACACTCAGTAGTGTTTATTTTCAATTTAATTTATTTCAATTGCATAGTGTTTTTTTTTTTTTTGTGAAATGATACCTATTGAAACTATTCCAGGAATGGGGGAAGGAGGGATAAAGGAGACCAGTGGAAGGGTGAATTCAAGTATGATACACTTGAGACATTGTAAGAACTTTTGTAAATGCCACGATATACCCCCATCCAGCACAACAATAAAAAGAAGTCAAGAAGTCTTTATGTACATCAGCAATATTATAGTAAAAAATTATATAAACTTTAATCTTCACATTTTACCAGTTTCTAAATGAATTTAATTACATATGTAACATGTTTAAGCCAGTTGGTATCAGTATGTACATAGTGTTTGGTGTTGTGCTTTTTTCATGTAAATGTATATAGTTATTCCTATATACATTTCCATGAAACCTGATATTTTACTGGACAAATGTGTAATGCATTGATTAGTTACTACTTCATTTCTGAATAAAATAGACATTACGCTCGAAGGGAGTGAGGCTAAAGACAAAGAGGGAGAATCACTACTGGAAAGAGTTCTAAAAATGTCAAGGGATGCTGAGATAGTTATTTTGTGAAGGAAGAATAATATTTCTTCTAAGATTGAATGGAAAAAAGATATCTATAGAACAAAATTAGGATTATTAACAAGGGAAGTTGAGAATAGTTATATTGGGGTAACACGTAAATATTTTATCAAAATTTGGAAGATTAACCTTAATTTCAAATTTGGTTAAGTATAAAACATTTTGATTTATTAATTAGTGCTTTTTAAAAACCTTAATGTTGAAGAGTTTAGACATACAGGATATCTCATTACTATAAAATATAAGGAATTACTCCAATTTGTTTATTATAGTTAGTCACATTTGTTTTGTGAGAAACTCCCCCTTTGGTATTTCCATATATATCTATATTTCAGAATCTGATTATCTATGAAAATGTGTATAGTTAATTTTGTGCTAGATTGACCAGATTTTACCTTTTGTCTTTATGTTTTGTGGAAATACATCTGGATGAGCGAGAGGCATTTGACTACTGAAGCATTTCTCATCATAACTATAGAGTTCAGAAATAGACCCTGAATAAATTAATGTCTATTTTTATAACATGCTAAATATTTCTATAGTGTCATATACTAACTTGAAAAGACGTGATTCTGCTGGTATTTTAAACAATGTCAAGTCTCAGTAATTTTTAAAAACTTATTAATACTTAAAGAAACCTTGATACTGGTTTTGAGCTATGAATTGCTATTTGAAGTTAATTATTACAAAATATTCAAACATGCCTGGTCAAGAATGTCAGCTGTTCTATGATGCAAATCATAAAACAAGCAATAAAATCACCTTCTCTGAAAGCCCATTTACAAGTCAGATAATACTGCTTTTTTTCCTGTGCCTTGACACATTTTTTTCTATGTGATATTTTTCTATCAGGTCACATTTTGCATCATGTGAATATTGGACTGAAGGTCAAACAGTGTGTTCATCAGATTCCTTCTGTTACAATGGAAGCTTCCATTCAGCCCATTACACGGACTGTCCTCCGAGTAACACTCAGTGTCTACCCTGACTTTACTTGGAACGATCAGGTAGAAGTGAAAAATACCTCTGTCTGTTTTAAACTGAAATGGCTGTACTGCAGGTTCCATTACACCTCCTTAAGTCCTGTAGAAAAATCCTGTAAAGTGATATATATTGAAGAGTCATTTAAAGCATTATAGTGGTATTTACTCATTGTCAAGAGAAATGTGCCATATTAATAATCAACCAGTGAGATCCTTTCAGAGCATCTAGGGAAATTAAAAGTTCAACATTGAGCAATATTTTTGTGGATTCAACTATATAAGGACTATGCCACATTTGTTCTATATTTTATTTTCTCTATGTTACAATCATTTTTGCCATCTCTGCTTACTCTTTCATTTTAACTTACCAAAACTTTAGGAATTCTCTATGTTAAAAGAGCCATTTTTAAATCCTGGTGACTCTCAAGCTACTGTTTTTCTCCTTTTCTTAAACATTAGGCATGTTAGGGAAGTATTCTCCATTGTCTTTCTTGTCACCAGAGACTACTTCCTTAGTGATTTTCAAAAACAGACTGACTGGCATTATGTGTAGATTTTTCTATTGTTTTCTTTACTTCTGTGAACATTTAGCACTGTATACACAGTTCTTCTTCAAAAATGTCCTTCCTCAGTTCCATCGCTTATCAATTACTATTCTTATTCCTTCTGTATTTTCTTCTTCAGTACATTAGATGTAATTATATTAAAACATAATAGTAAACACATGTAAAGATCTGGATCCTCTTATTCAGGCAGTATTGTTTAAGATCTGTCATTTCATCATTTACTGTGTTAGAACTGTATATGCAAAGGCAAGTAACACTCAGTCCTTGTTTTCAGGAAGCCAGTGGAGGAAGATAAGTAAGTCAGTAATTGATAACTGTTTTGTAGTTATTCTAAGATTCTAGTTGAATGTAGGTGAATGAATTTTGTTTAACTGTGTGCTCTGAAATCAGCCCTAGTCCCAATCCAGCTTTTTTCCATTGGCCTTAAAGTGTCCAGACATTTAATTCCTAGAATTCCCTCATATCTTAACATATATAAGGTTTATTTTTCTCATAGAATTTCTGTGAGGGCTAGATGATGACACAAAATTACAGTTAATACCTGTTTTTAAAAGGTATGGAAGTTCTATATTTTTCCACACTGTTTTCTTCTAATGTCTATAATAAATCTCCCAAATGAGTTTAATTCATTAGTGAAAGAGAGTACTTAATTATTTTAAAATTCACTCTGTAAGGCAAAATGCTGTTGGCTTCGAGAATGGAAAGCTTGCCTCAACCAGGCGTTAGCAGGATAATGTTCTATCTTGTGCAATACAAGGCCCATAGTTAGAACAGGCCAGAAAGATGGCTCAGTCTTCTGATTAATGATGTTATCCAAGGCCCAGGATTTTCCCATCTCTTTGCTCTGCTAATACTGTTGAGTGCTTCACAATGTTTTTTTCACATTAAACTGAGCAACGGAATTGCTTCCCCTGCTTCCTTAGCTCAGAGCATATACTATAAGCCCTGTTTTTTAATCTATTATTTGTTATGGGCTTCTCCTTTACTACATAGTCGTTGTCAGGAGAATGCCAGGGGCAGATTAGCTTGTGGGAATCAAAATTATCCCAGGGAATGTGTCACCTTTTTCTAAGTCACATGAGGGAGAAATGAATACTAAATAAGATTGAACCTTGTAAGGAAAAAGAAAAAGATTGGAATGAATAAACAAAATATGGTATATCTATCCAGTATAATATTTGTAAAAAGAAACAAAGTACTGATGCATGCCAAAATGTGGATGAAGATGAACTATGAAAATATAATGGTAAGTTAAAGAAGCCAATCATAAAAGACCAAAGATTACATGAGTCAGTGTTTGTGAAATGTCCAGAATAGGCAATTCTGTGGTAAATAGGTAGTTACTGCTAATGAGTATAAGTTTTCTTTGGGGAATGATGAAGATATTCTAAAACTAGATTATTGTTGCAGAGATTTATAAATATGTTAAAGTGTTATTGTTATGTTTTTGTTGTTTTAAGTAATTTATACTTTAAATGAGTAAATTTTGCTTTATAAATTATATGTAATGAAGTTGTTAAAGAGAAAGAGACAGAACAAAATACTTGGTCAGTTCTTCCTCACTGTACAAAAACCCCTTTGTGTATATGCTAATAGAACTTGTCAATGTCATCAAAAACAAGAGCAACCTGAGCAACTGGGGCAGCTAAGAGGAGCCATAGGGAACATGATGACCAAATGTAATGTGATATCCTAAATGGTTCATGGACCAGTAACATTACATGAAGTAAAAACCAAAGAAGTCTGGACTAAGTATGGATAGTAATTAATAATGTATGAGTATTGTTTTTTAGTTGTAGCAAATGTGCTGTACAAATTCAAGATGTCAGTAGTAGGGCAAACAATGTGTGGAGTATTTGGGAACTCGCTGTACTCTCTTCTCTATTCTATAAATAAATCTAAAGTTGTTCTAAAAAATAAAGTATATTATAAGTACTGTGTCCATCAAAAAAGTGTGGGAGGGGGAGTAGAGAAAGAGAGAAAGAAAGAAATGCTGAATATGTAAATAACACTATCTCTTGAGTTATATTCACAGTACTATGATACTACTCTTCTACCAGGTCCATGGAACAGTAGGAGAACCCTGGTGGATTTGGGTTGAAGACCCTACAAATGATCATATTTATCATTCAGAGTATTTTCTAGCTCTTAAAAAACAGGTAAATGTGTATGTGTGGTACATCATAATTATTTTGCTATCATCAAAAGAAACTAACTATATATATATAATCAATATAAACTAACAATTTCTGGTTTTTAGTTTATTTCTCTGTGATATTGTACTACTCAAGCTTTATTTATTATGTTTTATGCTTCTGTTTGGTTTTAAAATTAAAAAAAAAACAGTGATTAAATATTGCAGGATTGATAACTCAAAGTGATCATAGTTTAAGAAATTCAATTGTAATCTTTACCATGGTTTAAGGCACGGTTTCCAGGAGTACAGAATAGGTAAAACAGGTTAGGTAAATAATAATTTTTATGCATACAGTTCTAAGGAGTATTGATGTGAAAATTCTCTTCAAATCACAAGAGAAAGATTAAATTTGTTGCTACTTTGATGCTTCCAATTATACTTTCACTTTTTTACCAAAGAGAAAAGAAGCTCCAGACTGAAAGTCTTGGTTTGGTAGCAGCAGAATTTCCAGTAATATTTTGTTTGTATTGCATTTGTCTTAATGATAACCTTCTATTTATTCCTAGTGATTCTGGTACTCCACTTAAGGTACTATGGGAAAAATATTTGAAAATAAAAATAATTGAATAATATTGTAGAAATCATGAAGTTTAATAAATGAATGAATGAAGTTTGGGAAATTCTAATAATGAATCCAATTGGTAATCTGTTAATACATGTTGAGATACATATATATGGATATATAAGTATGTATATATGTATATTATACATATAATAGAAACTTAACCTTTTATATCAGGTACCCTGAGAAGGGCACTACCCACAAGTTTCTGAAGATCCTGAATATCTCAGCTACATAGAAATCCAAGATACTTTGTTTTTAATAGATCTTGCATAGATACTACTGTCTTAACCATAGACTACCAAGACCTTTGTAGCAGAATACCCATATTTATTTTAGACTTTATTTCACATTAGGTTCTTAGTAAAGAAGCTCAACTACTGGTGTTTACAATCCCTATATTTGAGCCTTTGCCTTCCCAATACTACATCCGAGCAGTGTCTGATAGATGGTTAGGAGCTGAGGCTGTTTGCATTATCAACTTTCAACATCTGATTTTACCAGAGAGACATCCTCCCCATACAGGTAATTGCTAATTTGAATCATTGACTTACATAAATTGCTGTTTTAATTAATGCTGAAACATGTTTATGCTTCAGAAGTATTGTATTGTGAACCAGAATCCAATTTATTTGCAGTATAGTTTGAAAAGAAACTTTTCAAAGACAAATTTACTTATGTGTACATCTTGTAGAGCTTAATTGGGGGCCTTAATTTTTGTCTGAGTTCCAAAACGTAAAACTCGGTTTAGACCAATTTAATAGTTTTTTTGTTGTTGTGCTAGGGGTACTTTGTTGCATTTACAAGAGTTCTTACACTATATCAAATTTAATACTTTCAACAAGAACGAGATTCATCTTTTCTCTATTGCTCTGCTTTCATCTGTTTTTACCTATAATCATAATTTCACTGTGTGTCCTCTGTTTTCAATGAAAGTGTTATTTATCATTTAATCTATGTTCTCTGTGACATGTTTAGGATATCCTTTTTTCCACATATTTATTCCAATTTACTAAGATATATTTCTTGGGTTTTTTTTAAGCTTTGAATTCATGACCTTCCACTTACTAAGCAAGCACTCTACCGCTTGAGGCACCCCACCCCCACCCCAGCCCAACTTAAACAACTTCTAGTACAGGTTGAGTATCTCTTATCCAAAATACTAAGTATTTGGATTTCATATTTTCAGATTTTAGAATATTTACATATTTACATAAGATACCTTATTATAGGCATGGGCAAGAACAATTTTAAAACTTAGCTTTTTGACTTTTGTTTTCATTTTTGGAGAAGAGAATTCATCATACTTTCCATTTTGAAACCGTACTGAGAAGATTTTACTCAGAATACAGACCACTCTGTCCCCTTGCTGATTTTTTTTAATCTTCTCACTTAAACATCAAATGAATAGACATCTTTTATGCAGTAATCTTGAGAGTAATGGTACCATCTGTTGTTTCAACTAATAGCTTTCTGGGTTATACAAAAATAAAAGGTCTGTCAGATACTCAAGGGTATTTATCTGTAACTGTCATTTCACTTTTCTAGTTCCTTGGGTCTACAGTCCACATAATGAGAAACAACCAAATCTAGTTTCCTTCAAGGTTTTCTCAGGACAGATTTTATTTACTCAGCCATGTTCTACTTTAAAACTCTCACCCAAGTTTCTTCCTAGAATTAGCTGAAATTCATTTGTTTCCATTGGCTCTGACCACATGCTACTCTGTCTTGGTCAGCGTCCAAAAGTTCAAAAGTAATTTGTTGTTAGTAACCATTCCAGTATTAAAGTTTGCAAATTCATTTTTTACAAATTAAGGCAAATATAGTTTTCTTCTGCATGAATATTTTCATACACTTGTTATTCAAGTTACTTTCCTGACTAGAAGAGAAAAAAATTTAGTTGGTTTATGGGAGTTCCCCCCATAACAGAACAGTGTTGAGTATGTCAGTGTGGTAAATATCACAGGAAATAAAAAAGATGTATCACTGATGTGTAAGAAGTTGTGTTAATCATTTTCCCCTCTAAACAATTAAGGATTGTTACAGTTTATTCTTTAAAATACAGTATTCAGTATTATGCATGTTTTTCAGTAATTTTATTGCAGTACCCTGTTGAATCTTTTCAGAATTACTGGATCTTCAGCCTTTGCCAGTCACAGCATTGGGATGCAAAGCATATGAAGCCCTGTATAACTTCAGCCACTTTAACCCTGTGCAGACACAAATATTTCATACGCTGTATCACACAGACTGTAATGTTCTACTTGGAGCACCCACTGGATCAGGAAAGACTGTTGCAGCTGAACTAGCCATTTTCAGAGTCTTCAACAAGTACCCCACCTCAAAGGTCTGTCAAAGGAATCGTGTACTACATTCAAGTACAAAAAGCAATTCATAATCTTTAAACTAACCATTTCTAAACACACTGGCAGTACCCAATGTGTAGATTAGTTATTCTTTGAATGAATTTTCTCAAGGATCAGTCAGTATTAGCAAAATTTGTTTGTTGCAAACAATTTGCCTAACACTTTTGCACCTTCTAGTTAAATTTCTATGTATATAGTGTTGCTCATACATCCTTTCCTCATTATAAGAGATGTACAATTCTTCAGTAATTTAATTATGAGATACTTAAATCATAGCCATATTTGTTAACTATATGATAATTCATAATCAAATCCTTCAGATGTAGAGGAAATGCTCATACATGAAAGAACAAGTTTGATTATACACAGGAAATATAACCTTTTCTCTATATTTCTCCAAATGCTTATAATGACCTTGTTAATTAATAACATTGCAAGTCAAATCAGTATTGATTTTAATCTTTCTGTTTTGTTTTGCTGTTTTTCTTTATTGATGGTACTGAGGCTTGAACTCAGGACTTCACACTTACAAAGCAGGTGCTCTACCACTTGTGCCACACATCCAATCCTGATTTTAAGCTTTCTTAAAACATTTTTTTGTAAAAATTTCCCCAGTATTGCTTTATTTTTAATAAAAGTTAGATACATTTAAGGTGTACAATATGATATTTTAATATACACATACATTATGAAGTGATTACTACAGTTAGAATAAAATATCTATAACTTCACATAGTCACTTTTTTCTGGTGGGAACACTTAATATCTGCTCTTAGTAATTTCAAGTGTATAACACAGTATTATTAACTATAATTACCCTGCTCTAATTAGATGTCTAGAATTATTTATTGTACATTAATGAAACTTTATACCTTTGACCAATATCTCACCGTTCTCCCACTCCCAGCTCTCATTATTATTTGTTTCTTTCCATGTCTGGATTATTTCACTTAGCATAATGTATGTCAATGCATATAACAGAGTTTCTTTTGTAAAGTTGAATAATATTCCATTCTTTACATGTTCCACTCTCATAATTTCTTTATCTTTTCATCCATCTTGAGGCACTCAGATTGTTTCCTTACTTTGGCTATTCTGAATAATAGTGCGGTGCACACGGGAGTGATCATATCAGATGCTGATCTCATTTCTTTGGGATATGTAACCAGGAATACTATTGCTGTATCATATGATTTTTTTTTAAGACTCTCCATGTGTTCTCCATAGTGGCAGTATCAACTTACATTTCCACCAACAGCATATAACATTTCCCATCTTTGCCACCCCTGTTTATTTTTTGTCATATTGACAGTTCACATCCTAACTAATATAAAATGATATCTCATTGTGCTTGTGACTTGCATTTCCTCCAGTGACTAGTGGTGCAGAGTGCCTTGTCATATATCCATTAGTCATCTGTAAGTCTTCTTGGGGAAGATGTCTCCTCACACCCATTTTTTTTTTTTTTAATTGAACTATGTGGGGACTTTACTGTTGAGTTGTATTAGTTCCTTATATGTTTTGAATGTTAACCCTTTATCAGAGATATGATTTACAGACATTTTCTGCATTACATAGATTGTCTTTCCACTCTGATGATTGTTTCCTTTGCTGTGCAGAAGCTTTTTAGTTTGGGTATACCCCCAACTTGTTTACCTTTGCTTTTGCTTCCTGCGTTTTTGGTGTAATGTTCAAAAGTAGCATTGACAAGACCTTTGTAAAGAAGCTTTTTCCATGTTTGCTTCTAGGAATTTTATGGTCTCAGATCTTATGTAAGTCTTTAATCCATTTGAAGTTAATTTTTTATATGGCATAAGAAAAGGGTCCAGTTTCATTCTGTTGAATGTGGATGTTCAGTATCCTCAACACTATTTATTGAAGACTATCCTTCCCCCATTGTGTATTCTTAGAGTTCTTCTCAAACATTAGTTGACCAAATATGGATTGATTTCTGGACTTTATTCTGTTCCATTGGCCTACATGTCTTTTTTTTTTTATACCAGTGGCATACTGTTTTTATTTCTGTAGCTTTAGAATACAATTTGAAATCAGGAAAAGTAGCACCTCTAACTTTGTTCTTTCTCAAGATGGCTTGTTCCAGGTCCTTGTGGTTCTATATGAATTTTAGGATTTTTTTCTATATCTGTACAATTTTTCTTCTTGTACTTTGTTATTAGTATATAGAAATGCTATGAATATTTGTATGTTGATTTTATATTCTACAACTATTGAGCTTGCTTATTAGTTCTAACTATTTTCAAATGTCTTTTGGGGCTTTCATGTTTTTAACTTCTGAGTGTACTTTATATTATTGCATTGGGAATTATGTGCTGTTTTCTTCATCACCTATGATTTCAAAAGTGCTCAAACTTCCTTTCGGTGTGAGTCCCAATTAGTGGCTTTCTTTCCTGCCCAATTTTAAGTTTTCCTACTTTCCAATCTATTGTGTGGTTATTGGCCCATTTAAAAAAAAATCATGTTAATGCAAAAGAAGAGCTCTACTCCATTTAGAGATTTTTTTGCAAATAAAATTTTTGGTGAATATTTGTATAGGTTTGGATTATTAATGACCAGTTTTAGAGGGTTTTTTTTTTAAGTAGAATAGCTAAAATGTATGATATTTTTCAAAAATCTGCATTAAAATTTAAACAGCTAGTTTACTTCTCTTCGAAGTTAGTAAATTTTCTCATGAGTTGCCCACAGCTCAGGTAAATCTTGAACATCTAATAGGAAAGACTTATTTTTATCAGAACCATAATTTTCCTTTATATAATGTATTGTCTCATAATTTTTAATTATTCACATTATGTTATACATTACATCATACTACTGGAAAATACCTCTAGTGTTTTAAAAATATTTTAAATTTAATCTGTTAGTATGCTTCATGATAGAATATTTATGATGTTATTATATTACTGTCTTATTTGAATAAATATAATGTAATGGTATTTTCCCATTAATTTGAAATTGTAAGCATTTGGTATTACAAAAAATTCTAAACCACATTGTCCTAATATGACAAATTTTACATATTCTTATATTTGAAAACGATGTCAGCATTTTCCTGAGAAGCTCTTTGTCCATCTTCCCCTTTCCAGGCAGTGTACATCGCACCACTAAAAGCCCTTGTACGTGAAAGAATGGATGATTGGAAAGTTAGAATAGAAGAGAAACTTGGCAAAAAGTAAGTTCTTATTTTCATTAAAAAGATAATTTGTTTTCTGTCATATTTGAAATGCAGATTTAAAGAAAAGCAAAGACATGAGAGCAGAAGGAGTAGTAGTAAGAGATGGACCAGTGGGAAGGGGAAGGGATACATGAGAGGTTGACAGAAGGTGAATATGATTGGAGAACATAAAATGCATGTATGTAAAAAAAAAAGAGAGAAAGAAAATGCTGTATTGAAATCCATTATTTTGTACAATTATGAAAAAAATGTTTTGAATTGTTTAAATGAACCAACTTATAAGAGTATTTTCAATGATTTTCATAATTTTTAAAAGTTTGTAACTACTATTAAAATATCAATATACCCATTAAGATTGAAAATGAAATTCCTCTAATTACTTAATATGAATACTTTTACCTGACAAGGTAGCTTTTCAAAGTATTTTTATTCCAAAATAAAAATAAGTTGTATCTTTTTGTCTTTCATATTATTCAGAGTAACTTCCAGAAATCACTTAAAAGGCACTGTGCATGTAAATTATTTCTGAAAATAATACTGTCTTTACCAGATTAATATTTTAATATACCACAAGGCTGTTCATTACAATATTGCTTTTCTAGCAAAAGATTGCAGATAGCCTAAATAGTCAATAAAGCATCACCAATTAAAGTATGGTACATTCATATAGTGCAAAATTCTGTATCACTGTAGAAGAGTGAGCTCTTTACTGATGAACAAGCTCTGGATATAATGCAGAAAAAACTTGTAGGTAAATTGCCCCTATCCTATCTTTTTAAAACCAATAACAATATAAACATATGGATACTTCAGAAAGACAATTGAGTGGCTGTAGAATAGGGATATTATGGGGATGTCTCATTATATATTGTTTGAACCATATGAATAGATTACATATTTGGTATAATATGTAAAAATCTTAAAAATCAATTAAAATAAGTAAATGCTTTGGAAACATTATATTTGGAGGAACCAGTCCTGTCTTTTTTTTTTCTGTTTTCTGATCTTAATGCAAATGTAGACACTGGTTAGTAGTTACTTAAAATTTGGAGTAAGGTCCTGATTTTCCTACATATTATTAAACTCTTCTAGAGATTTCTTTGCCCACTTTCTCACTATCAACTGAGACTTTCCCAGAAAGAGGTGGCACATAGTAGTTGCCCTGGTTTATCTTGTTTATGTCCCTGTATGTTTGTGTTTGCTTATATTATCTATGGAAAATTTCAATCTAAGAAAAGAAATGAAACTTAGGCATAATCTTACTCTTTATGAATGTCTCCTTTTGTCCTAGTAAGTTAACATTTTCCCTTATTAAAAAGATGTTTATTCAAAAAAGAAGTTTTTTTAAATACATGGAGAAGGACATAATGATGTATTCACCTTTATAAAATCCCCTAGGGCAGAGAGTATGTAAATGTAATCAAGGCAAATTTAGATCACAGTGATTAGAATTTATCTTTCATTTTACAGCAAGAAATCATCTCAGAATTCTTATGAAACATTTAATTTCAGAAGATTTTTAAAGGAAAAAGTAGTGTAAGCATTATAAAACTTAGTTCAAGAGACAGATATTTTTGCCTTTCTAAGATGATGAGTTACCTGAGAATGATTTTTATTTCCCTCTAGAGTTATTGAACTAACAGGGGATGTGACTCCTGATATGAAATCCATCGCCCAGGCTGACCTTATTGTTACTACACCAGAGAAGTGGGATGGTGTCAGTAGAAGCTGGCAAAACAGGAACTATGTTCAGCAAGTCACTATTCTCATCATAGATGAGATCCACTTGCTCGGTGGGAACCTCAACTTTCTTTTATTAATGCTGTTTTTAATTGACAAATAATTGTGTGTATTGGTGGGGGTGATGTTTTGATATGTATACAATATGTAATAATTATGCTAATTAACATCTGTCACCTCACAATTTTTCATAGTAAGACATTAGAAATTTACTCAGCAATTTTGAAATATGCAATTAACTATAGTCATCCTGCTTTATGTACCGTAGATCTCGGAGATTATTCCTTCTAACTGAAAATTATACTTTTGGTCAACATCTTCCTCTTCCCTGACCACTCCGTTCCACATGTCCCTATTCCTTTCTCACTCCATTTCACCCCAGCCTCTAGCAGCCTCCATTCTACAATTTACCTCTGTGAATTCTGACTTTTTTTTTAATTCCACATGTGAGATCATGCAGCATTTGTCTATCCATTTTTTACTTATTTCACTTAGCATAATTTCCTCCAGGTTCATCTATGTTGTTGCAAATGACAGGGTTTCATTCTTTTTAATTGCTTAATAGTATTTAATTCTATAGATACCACACTTTCTTTATCCATCCATCTGCTAACGAACACTTAGCTTGATCCCATTTCTTGGCTATTGTGGATGATGCTGGCTGGGTGGGTTTGGGAGTGCACATATCTCTTCTGCATGTCAATTTCAGTTTTTTTGGATATATGCCCAGAATTGGGATTGCTGGATCATATGGTAGTTTTGCTTTAGTGTTTTTGTTTGCTTTTTTCTTTTTTGAGGATCTATGATCTCTGACTTTATGAGTGCAGCAGCCACCATAAATTTGTTAAAGGATTTAAATTTATTATCCTTATTTCTTAGGTGAGGAAAGAGGTCCTGTTCTAGAAGTCATTGTATCTCGAACAAACTTCATCTCATCACATACAGAAAAGCCTGTTAGAATAGTTGGACTATCTACTGCATTAGCTAATGCTAGAGACCTTGCTGACTGGCTCAATATTAAGCAGGTATGTAGATGATTTTTAAATTTAAGTTTATAATGTTCTGAGGCCTCCTTAAATAGAAAAATTGATAATTGTTTCTCTTTCATATTTGCTGTAGATGGGCTTGTTCAATTTCCGGCCATCAGTGCGCCCTGTTCCTCTGGAAGTGCACATTCAGGGCTTCCCAGGTCAACATTATTGTCCTCGCATGGCTAGTATGAACAAACCTGCATTTCAGGGTGAGCTTCATATTCTTGGAATGAAATAGTAACCATCCTCTATGGTAGCTAGCCAATGTGTTCTAAGTGGTTTAGATTTCTTTGAAAGGACAACAGTGGTCTAACTTCTACAAATAATTTAAAACTTTCTATAGCAACTGTTAAGGAATATGTTAAATTATGTATTGAAAGTTAGAGATGTTTCATAATGATAAGTCATAAAATTATTTTATCATAAAATGATTTTAAAAATCTGAGTTTGTTTTGGGTTTTGTTTTTTTTTTTTTTTTTTTTTTTTTTGTGTGTGTGTGTGTGGTGCTGGAAAGGCCTTGCACATGCTAGGCAGATGTTCAACCACTGATCTACATCCCCAGGCTCTCAAATAATTTTTAATATTGATCATTTAAAAGTGTTTTTATCATAATTAGTAGCTTAAATAAATGATAAATAAAAGCTAAAGTAAAAAGCAATCATGTACTCTTAATTTTTAGCAGAATCCATTGAACTTAGACATTTCCATACTTTTTGTGATACTTCAATTTTTGTGTTTTGATTTTCATTTTTCCTGTTCTAACAAATTAGGCAAATAGGAAAGATTTAAGAATAACACTCCTGTTTTATTGAAACCTGTTTTATCTATACTGCATAAGGAATATTTATTGTACCAATTAAAACTAACCTCCAAAATAAACCCTCTAATGTAAACTGCTGTTGATTGTGAGGTGACTTTTTAGCTGCTATAATTAGCCTTATGACAGAAGCAAAGTATTGATGGTGAACTAGAGACCAGTCTTGGCAGTTCAGATTATTTACACCTCTACAGAAGCATTGTACAAAATCACTAATGAACAATAAATCTGTTGGGAGCTGTTCAACCACACCTGTTCTCGCAGCAGCAAAAATCCATTAAATGTTGAGGTCTAAAAAGAGACAGATCCATTCATAATTGTATGTACAAATGATACCAATATTGCAATAAGATGTGTATTTTGAACATTGTTTCTAATATGATTTATAACAGATTTATCCTTTACATTCTGTAATATTCTGATAAATGTTAAAAGAGTGAAAATAAGAAATATGACTTTATTTTTCATAATGTGTTTTGTGGAAATTGTTCCTATCTGCTTAAAGAATGACTGTATGCATACCATTGATGGAAATGAAGCATTTTGTATTATATAAATCAAGAGTGAATAACTGAAATACTTGTACTTCTTAAGCTATGGTATCAGCACAGCTGCTATCTTTACCTGTAGTGATTACTATACCTATAGTGATTACTATATTTTTTGAGTTTAGACATATGCTTTTATCCTAGCTTTATTTTTCACTGTAAGGTGATAAATATAGCCAAGGTCATGTCAACATTTCCATTATAAACCTTATTTTTCAGCCCATAAAAATAAATTCTGCAGCTCACTTTCAAAAAAAATTACAAGCAAGTTGAACTTTTTCATATAAAAATTTGTAATATCTCTTACTGCTTTGGGAAAGCTATATAGACATAAATATAAATTCTACTTGTGACATATTAGCATTTTAACCAAAAGAAATTTCATTTCCAGTTAAGACAAATGATTTCTGTGACTAATTAATTTTTTAAAGATTTGATTTACACTATTTCCTTTAGTCTTATTACTCAGATCTAAAAGTACTCATCTCATCTCTGTGTTAACCACCCCTAAGTCATTTCTCAAATACAAAAAGAAAGGGAAAACATTCTCCTGATTCATCTCTTATCTGTGCATTGGTACACTCTCCTAAGTTTTCCATCTACTGTTAACAGGGCAAAAAGAATAGAAATTTTTTGTGGTCTTTCAGGGATACTTTTCATCACCTGCAGAACTTAACTAACTCTTCAGGTCCTCTGTAATTCACTGCTTAGGCAAGCAGACATACCTCAGAAACACAATTTAGGAATACACAATTCAATTTAAGATGTAGGAGCCACTTACAGCTCTTAATGAAGAGTCTCAAGCATATAAGTTTCTCCTTCTTTGACAACTCATCATAGAACTTGGAGCTGACATAAATGAATCTTCCCTGTCCTCTGTAATGTACTCCATAGGTAGGACCAGCAACCTCTCCTTTCCAATGGTCTGTCCAATATGCTATCAGATAGTTTAGTATCTAGAATAATACTAAATTTCATGACCACATCAAGAATTCACCTAAATCTTTTACACTATTTTTTATGTATCTGTTTGCTATCTTTTTTGTTTTGCTCTGTTTTGAGACAGTGTCTCATTATATAACCCAGGTTGGCCTTGAACTTAAAATCATCCTGCCTGAGCCTCTCAAGTGCTGGGATTACAGGCCATTATGTCCTACTTCCATTTGATATTTTAATGAAATTCATATTCTGATGTTAAGTGGCTTAACATTCCATTTCCCACAACTTTCACAGCAATTAGAAGTCATTCTCCAGCCAAACCCGTTTTGATTTTTGTCTCCTCAAGACGTCAAACTCGACTTACTGCTTTAGAATTGATAGCCTTTCTGGCTACTGAAGAAGATCCAAAGCAGTGGTTGAATATGGATGAAAGAGAGGTAACCAAACATGTTTTATTTTCTATTTCTTGTGATGTCACCTTACTTTTTATTGTGTCATAATGGAAATTAAACATTTAACTTTATATTTAGTCTTATTCTATAGTAAAAGTATAAACTACATAGATATATTAAAAAAACAATAGAGGAAATAGTAAACACGTAATGTTGCCACTATAATAATACAGCACTATTAATATTTAGGTGTATTTCCTTCCAGTATTTTCCCACTCAACATTGACTTTACATATTCATAGTTGTGATTTTTTTCCTTTTAAATCATCATGAATATTTTATATTCAGCCACGTTTTCATAATTTTTGAATGCTCTGTTCCCTTGAGGCACTTACAATCAATTTTATTAAATTAACTTTTAAAAAAAGATTTAACACAATCATTGTTAAAGTTTAGAAAACATTAATTGGTATACCAATAATTACAAACAACCATAAAAATTTTAAATAATTATAATATAATATCTATACTATTTTATTCCATTATGTAGTTATCTTGTGTGGGTTTTTTCTATAATTAAATAATTATATATCTTTATTACTTGCTTTTCTTCAGAATTATTTCCTCTAAGTTGAGTTGTAAAAATAAAATTAGTGGGTCATATAATGTGAACATTTTTACAGCTTTTCAATACACATTGCTAATTACTTTAAAAGTACTGTCCTAATTGATGTTATCACCATCAATGTATGAATTATAAATAGTATAAGAGAGTAACTGTTTTCCTCATTTATTATAATTTCTTGATATAGATAAAATACCATCTTGTTTTAATGTATGCCTTATTTTTTATGACCATTTTTCCATATATTTGTTTCCTAGTTGTTTACTTTTTGTTATCTCTTCACTTCCTTTGGTATTTTTCTGTTTTAGTACATTTATCTTAGATATTTGTTTAAAATATTTTAAGTGTACATGCAAAACTTTATGATACTGATTTCTTATGAAATCATTCACTGTGATCATTAATTTTGCTAGTTCATTGCTTGTCTTATATTATTATATCTTTTTACAAGTAGAAATGTTGTATTTCATATGATACAATCTAATGGTATGGCCCTTTAGAATTAACTAAGTTAATTACAGTTAGTCTAACTGAAGACTAACTACAGTTAGTCCATACTGTAGAGAGACATTCCTTTCTTATACTTTTCTCATTTTTAAAAATATTGTCCTAGCCAGAATTATGATGAAAAAAAATGAACTGAGTTACTCAATATAGCATTGTCATCTCTCCTACTTCACTCCTCATGTCCTCCTTTTGTGATCTCATGGAAGTTGAAGAACTGGGTTGATCAGCAACTGTCAAAAAAAAAAAAAAAGAAAGACAAAGAAAAATGTTCCAAACACACTACTAGCCAGCCTTGACAGTTTGCATTTTTCTCTTTCCAATTTGCATTATTCAAATGACTCCTTAAAGTAGAGTGAAAAATATTATTTTATCTGTTAGATGTCATCATTACTTTCTTATATGTATATACCAAAAGCTATTCAAGATAATAATTTAAGGTCAAAATAATTTTTTCAAGACTTCCTATCTCATGCTATTTAATTTGTATGCCTAAATAACCACCCTGTTCTATCTAAAACAGTATCAAAACTTGGGAGGGAATGCTAAAAAGAATAGATATATGTAATATTGATGACTCAGTTTGTGTGCACTATCTACCTAGGCTTTATTTTATTTCTCTTATGTTTTATATTTAAGAATGTTCCAAATGGACATTTCTCTTTGAAGTCAGCATACGCAATACATACCTACTGAGCACATTTTGGGGTGATTGTTCAAAGTATATAGACACTGTGCTTTTAGCACATATGTGACTCACATTAACTTCAAATGTGAACCTCATGTGTTCTTCTCTGCTATAGCAAACTTCTACTACTTTTGTATTTTGATGATACAAGACCTAAAGAACTCTAAGTAGTCCAGCTATTGCATGCAATTACTTCTCTGCATTTTTTATCAGCACTAAAATTTTTCATGAAGCTACAGTTCACCTAGTGTATCTCAAGAATCAGGCAAGCCGAGATTTGTTTTATTACTGCTTCTAGAAACAATCACCTTTAAAATAAAAATTTCAGAGTTTGCAATGGATTACTTTGTGAATTCAATGTGATTTTTATCTATACCAACTGTGAAGCAAATAATCAACTTCAAATAGGTGTTTTAGCTTTTTAATCTTTGTGTAGGTTATTTGCCGTAATGTTCTGGGATGGAATCTATTAACTTCTCCTGTTGGCATTCCTTATACAGTATTAGTTTGATGTTTTGTTGCAGAACATGAATAACTTGAATTAGTACTCAGTATTGACAACTTGAGCATTCCAGGGAGACTGGGTAGCACTAGTAGTAGTTTTCATGGTAACTGTGGAGCAGTATATATCTGGCACAAGACAGCATCCAAATCGTTCTGCAATTGAATGCCCTTAAATCAAGGGCTGTTTGTAGATATTTGGGGAGAAAGGAAAGTGAGAGAAAAGGAAGTGAATCAGAGAATATGACTAAGATGAATTTATATGCTCTAGTTCTTTTTAAAGGCAAAAAGACTTATTTATCTCTTTTCTTAGTCCAATATTGTCCCCAAATAAAGTGTTAGGAAGCAAAAAGACACCTTCCAGTATATCATTGCAATAAAATCATACTGCATCAAGAAACCCCAAAGTAATACTCTGCTATATTTGCCATTAGGAAGCCTTCTTGAGGCAGTTTCAAGAAGTCATTGGTATATGTTACCATGTCACTTGAATTCTCGCTTTGATACCCATCACTTCTAACATTAACCTCAAACTATTCTGGGTCTTTGAATCACTCTCTTAAGCTATAAGTCAAAACAGGGAGATCTGAGTGCCTGAGTTTTAGTCTTTGGCATGCATCAGAAAAGAGAATATCTTCCTTTCTTAGGATTCTGTTATAGGAGTGATATTCAGATACTGGCTATTCATGAACAGCAAATATTCACTACAGTCCTTTCACTGCCCAACTTTATTCATACACTGATTTCTCCCAATACCTAAACTTGAAAAAACAAAGTTTCTTCCTAAAGTGAAACTGCCTCATAGAGTCAAAATCTTCATCATTGATCCCATTCAGCATGTAGTCCTATGTCTCTTACTCTCTTATTTATATCTAGTTCATGGTGATATCTACTCCTAGGAATCAAACCCAGGACCTTACAATGCTAGGCAAGTGCTCTACTGCTGAACTACATCCCCAGCTGACCTACTTCTTTTGTAGTCCCATTTTAGTTTTATCTAGCTAATGTACTATTACAGTATTATATACAGTATCAACAGCTAACACATATATTCAACAGCAGAGAATGGGAAGTTAAAATATGTTACTATATATGTAAGATAGCAAGTAAGCAAGGGTGGAGGCTAGAGTATTGGTTTCTGCAACTGTTCAAAGCCACACAGCTATTTATTACTTATTTTCTCTCCTATCTATCACCTCTACACTTTTCTTCAAAAGCCACTAAGCTAACCAAGATTCTTCAATCAGTGGAAGAACCAAAGTGCATGTTCCTGAAAGACTAAAAACTGAATTTTATATATGCTTAATATATAGAGTTATCATAACTGCTGATTAATTTTTCAAATAGGTACAGTAGAGTGAAAGTTTCTCTGAATCCATCTAAATTTTTCTCCCTCCCCTTATTGTATAACTGTCCAGTTTTCATCAGAAGCATTTTGTTTGCTTAGCCAATAGCATAAGACTCAAATGCCCATGTAGTTGGTTTCACTAAATTGTTTCTATGTAAATTGTTAATTTCTTGGATATTAACCCTCTAAATTAGCAAAACTAGAATTACAGGAAAGGAAAGCAAAAATATTACAAGTTTGTTAACTATGATTTCAGAAGGTGTCCATGCATTTTGGACAGTTGGTTCTTAGAACTTTATGTTCTAGCAGTAGAAGAAAGAAAATCACTGATGATTACTAGTGAGAAAGTCCTCAGTCAGCAACATTACTGTACAGGAGATCATCTTGGTATATAAGACTTTAGTAATTCTACCATTAATTACTGGCAGAATAATGATAGGTAGAAAAAGAGACCCAAAATGCAATATAAGTGTCTATTCTTACAGAGATAAATAAATGTCCCCTATGTGATAGAAAGGTCCAGTTTAATCTCCTCACCACCAAATAACCTTCTGGTCCTTTGGGTAAGGTATTTTATAATGGACCTAGGTTTAAATTCAACAGTAGCAATGGTTGGGTCTACCTAAGAGGAAAGGGAAGTGTTTGGGCCATGCATAGTTGACATCTCATTCCCTTAGTACAGGCTTCCATTGCATAAAACACTGTGACCTGGGGGGGACTGCCTGAGATCCTCCCAGGTGACTAATTTACTTGACCATTAACAGCATTTTCTGCAATGTTCTTCAGCCATATAAAACATCTGCTTTTCTTGTTACCTGCCCTCCATTGGTACTCTTGCCAAGCTCCTTACCATCTAGCCAATCCAGGCAAAGTAGGAGTCATCAAGTTGCATTATCTCTATTTTGCAGTAAAGTAACAGTGAATATCAAGTTTATGATCCACAGCCTCAGTTGCAAGAGCCCAGGTATCACAAAGGCATGCAGTCTTCTTTCCCTTTTTCCCCCTCCCAAAATATCCACAAAAATAACAGTCTTCTCAAATAACATCAGAGATGAAAATGGAAGCATTATAAGTAATACTACAGAAATAGAAAGATCGTAAGAGGAAAGAATTCTGCCAAACACTTTCTACAAGACCAGAATTATACTGACACCAAACCAGATAAGGACACAACAACAACAAAACAAGAAAATGACAGGCCAATATCCTTTATGTGCATAAATGCAAGAATTGTAAACAAAATATTAGCAAATAAGATCCAGCAGTGCATTAAAGAGACTGTTCATCATGATCAAGTGGAATTCATCCTAGGTATGAAAGGATGGTTCAATATATGCAAGTCAACAAACACAATACACCATACCAGCAAAATGAAGGGCAAAAATCATAAGGTCATCTCCATTAATACAGAAAAGACATTGATAAACTTCAACATCCCAGCCATGTATAGTGGCTCACCATCTACCCTGTAGGCAGAAATCAGAAGAAGTACGATTCAAAGCCAGCCCAGACAAAAAAGTTAGCAATGCCCCATTTCAACTGATAAACCAGGCATGGTGGTACACACCTGTGGTCCCAGCTGCATAGAGGCTTTAGATCAGTGGATCACAGGCCAGGCCAGCCTGGGCAAAAATTTGAAGCCTTATCTAAAACAAAAATAGCCTAAAAGGCAAAAGGGGCTGGAAGCATGCCTCAAGTAGTCTGAGATCAAACCACAGTCCTCCCTGTCTTCCCCCCCAAAATTTTTTTCAACATATCTGCATGATAAAAACACTAAAAAAATTAGGCATACAAGGCACTTAACATAATAAAGCCATTTATAGTAATACAACAGCCAACATTATATTGAGTGGAAAACAGCTGAAAGGTTTCTCTCTAAGATCTGAAAGAAGACAAGGATGCCCACTCTCACCACTTTTATTAAACCTAGTGTTGAAAGTCCTGACTAGAGCAGTTAGGCAAAAGAAGGAAGTACAAAATGAAGGGGTGTACGAAGTGAAAAAGAAGCAGCCAAATTCACACTGTTGCAGATGACATGATCTTATGTATGGAAGACCCCCAAAAACTCCACCAAAAAAAAAAAAAAATGAACTCAGTAAAGTTGCCAGACACAAAATCAGCATATAAAAATCAGTGCTACATGCCAATTGTGAATGATCTGAAATAGAAATCAAGAAAGAAATCCAATAATTATAAAAATATAAAATACCTATGAATAAAACTAACCAAAGAGATGAAAGACCTCTATAAATATTAAGTGAAAATACAAAACATTGATGAAAGAAATTGAAGAGGACACAAAATATGGAAGGACATTCCATGTTCCTGAATTGGACAAAACAGTGCTATTAAAATGACCATATTATCCAAAACAACTTACAGATCCACTTCAGTCCTTATCGAAATACCAATAGCATTATTCACAGAAGAATTTAGAGAAAACATTCTAAAATTTGTATGGAACCACAAAAAAAACAAATACCCTAACTATTTTGAGAAAAAAGTATAAAGCAAGAGGCATTATGCTACCTGACTTCAAAACCTACTCAAATCTGTAGTAATCAAAACAGCATAGCAATGGCATAAAACAAACACATACACTAATAGAACAGAATAGAGAGCCTACTAGTAAACCCTCACACAGACAGCTAATTGATTTTTGACAAAGGTATTAAGAATGCGCATTGGCAAACCTAAGGGTGTATACATGTAATGCCAGAATTTAGAGGCTAGGACAAGAGTATTGCAAATTTAAGGTAAGCTAACAAGATCCTGTCTCAAAATACCAAAAAAAAAAAATGGAGAGAAGATAGGCTTTCCAATGAAGGGTGCTGGAATAATTGGATTTCCACATGCAGAAAAATTAAACTACAGGACTCTTTTATCAGTTAACAGAGAGCAGTTTGAAATAGATTAAAGACTTAAGCATAAGACCTGAAAGTATGAAACTACTAAACTACTAGAAGGAAACATAGCAGAAATATTCCAGGATTTATGGGCAAGATCCCAAAAACACAGGAAGCAAAAACAAACAAATAAGATCACATAAAACTCAAAAGCATTTGCACAGCAAGGGAAACATTCAGTGGAGTACAGAGATAACCTATAGAATGGGAGAAAATATTTGCAATGTATGCAGCTGATAAGGGGTTGATAACCAGACTATAAAGAATTCCAGAAGTTCAATAGCAAAACAACAAATAACCCAATTGTAAAATGAGCAGTAGATCTAAATAAACATTTCTAGAAAGAAGACATGCCAATGGAACCAGGTATATAAAAAATAGTCAACATTACTAATTATTAGGGAAATGAAAATATAAAACCACAATGAGACATCTTTTTGCCCCAGTAGGGATGGCTAATATCAAAAAAGAGTAGAGATAACATGTCTAGCAAGGATGTGGAGAAAGAGGAATGCTTGCACTCTGTTGGTGAGAATGTAAATTACTAGTGCCATTATGGGAAGGGGTATGGAAGTTCCTCAGAAACAAAAATAGCTACCAGATGATCCAGCAATCCCACTACTGGATGTATAGCCACAGGAAATGAAATCAGCATGTCAAAGAGACATCTGCACGCCAGTAAATACTGTACCACTATTTGCAATAGCAAATAAAAGGAAACAAACCTAAGTGTCTATCAGCTAATGAATGGATGAAGAAAATCTGGTAACATATACACAGTGGGATACTCTTCAGACATAAAAAATGAAATCCTGTCATTTGTAACAACATGGATAGAATGCGAGATCATTGTGTTAAGTGAAACAAGTCAGACATAGACAAGTTTCACCTACATGAGGAATCCGAAAAAGCTGATCTTACAGAAGTTAAGAGTGGAATGGTGGTTATGAGAGACAGAGGCATGTGCAATAGGGAAAGGTGGGTCAATGTTAGGAGCAAGAAGCTGTGGGGTGCAATTACTGGGTAGTTTTATGACTATAGATTGCAGTTACAGACTGTATCTTTCAAAGTACTAGAAGAAAGGATTTTGAAAGTTTTTACCACAAAAAAATGACAAATGTTTGAAGACATAAATGTGTTTAACCTGATTTTAACACAACACACAATACAGTACATGGTACCCCATTAACATGTACAACTTTTTGGTATCAGTTGAAAATTAAAAGTAAATAAAATAAAATGAGTGGTTTTGTGTACACTATAAATAAATACCATAGAAATTTTAAAAAATAAATACATGTATATACTTCATATATGTGCAATTATTCAAGGAAAATAATAGAAAGTTATAAAAATTGTTATGAATAAAACCAGGAAATGAAATGGAATAAGATAATGGGAAGTTACTTTAAATAGAATGGTCAGAGAAGACTTCTCTAAAGAGATGGCACTAAAGCTGAGAAGCAAAGAATGAGATTGAACCCAAAAGGAGTAAACAGCTTTCAAGCCGGGGGAGCATCATTAAAGGAGCTAAGAGATCTCTGGGCTTTCTCAGATAAGCTAGGAAGATTTATGACACAACTGATACAGGCAAAAGTCATATTGTGCAAGGCTATTCACCTTTCGCTAAGGAGTGTGAATTTTATTCCAAGTGCTATGGGAAGACATTTATTGCTTTCTTTGTGTGTGTCTAGTAAAGTTCTTGGCTGTATGGAATTAATATTCCAGTGAGAATGGCAGATAAGCAAATGTGTCAAATTGTGATGATCCTTATGAAAAACATGATGAAGGAAAGAGGAGTTCTGAGGGCGGTAGTGGAAGGTAACATGCTAATGAAGGTAGAGGATCCTGTGGATCCTATCTGAGTAGAAAACTGAAGGAAGCAGAAGCAAACCCAACAGATAGCTAAAGGAGGAATACTCCAGGGCACTGAAAGGCTTTGTGCTAGGCAAATTACATATCCTCACTTTGACTACTTAGTGGAAAGTGGATGAGAGTTAAGTATGGAATTTTTGACCATGATGGCCTAGGGGCCACCTAGGTTGGTGGCAGTGGGAATGGACCAGTATGTTTGGAACTAGAAACAGTAGGATTTTCTGACAGATAAGGATGGAGTTGAGAAAAAGAAAGGCATCAAGAATGACTCTTCAGTCATTAACTCAACTTCTAGGTAAATAATGGTGCTATTTATTGAAATGAGAATGAAGAATGAAGGAGAAGGAACTTCAAAATTGTATTTTGGACATATTATTTTATATGCACACGTAAGCCCTACACCTAAGAAATTTCAAGTAGAAATTTCAAGGCAATTAGGTGTATGAACTCTATCAAACCCACAAAGGATATGAGGTGAATATGTATGAACCAGGAGCATCAACATAGAGGCACACTTTAAACCCAAGTGAGTACATGTAACCCTCAGGCCCAGAGTGTGGAAAAACAGAGGGCTTCACCAGATTCTCTCAGAAAATGAGCTGAGATAGAAAATTAGGAACTAACAAAGGCTCTGGAAAAGTGGTAAGACACTGTAGTACAGACGATTCCATAAAGGAAAGGAGTGCAGGGCTACACAACACAGTAAAGGGAATTGAGTGGGATGAGAGCAGGGTAACACCCATGGGATTTAACACTGGGAGATCCTGTATGAACTTGACATGCATTCAGAGATGTGTTGTTAGCAGAAGCCAACTTGGAATGGATTCAGAAGTAAAGAAATGGGAAAGAAATGGAAGCAAATGTACAACCCTGCCAGAAGCTTGCTGTGTAATTTAACTAATGTTACAGTTTAGCCCCTAGTAAGCATGGTCTAACAGCGTCTACCAGGTATTCTAGAGTTTAGTCCCACGTGCGTTGGTGAGTGCTAGGATCTGGAGAGTTGCCAGTCAGCACTAAAAGATGAAAGAGTAGAGGGAAAGCCTTTCTTCTGAGTTTACTGGTTGAAAGATTAGAATACTACCCTATTTCATCTCATACCTTGGATGAGACTCCGTATCTGGAGTGAAAAAGCAGAACGCCTGCTAAAGATTAGACTTTATTCTTTATTAGACTTATTCTTCTTCTCCATTCGTCTATATATCTTACCAGTTAGTAGCAAGGCTGCCAGTTTCTTCCTCTACAGTGTTACATACGGTCCAGGTAGGCAAAAGAAAAATATGACAAAAAGAACCAGCTATTTATTTTTGCCTTTACAGAGGGAAGTGAATTAGAATTCTGTGAGGTTTTTCATCCTAAAGGTCCTAAAGCAAGTTGGGCTTTAAAGTCTATAGTAAAGGTAGGTGAGGAGAACATCGGAAGCAGGAAAGAGAATAACTTTCTACCTGGAGCAAGCCAGGCAGGGAATACAGGTGTAGGTAACATGAAAACAGGAGAATGAAAGATAATGGTTTCTGAAATAACGGCATACTTAAATCTTGTTAATTCGATTAATTGCCTAGAAAGCTAACTGAATTATACGAACACTGAAGAAATTTGCCAATTAAATTTTTATACACTATTTCAAAGTGAATTTTTGAAAACCTGGGCAGTAGAGATGCCTAAGAAGATCACTTTTGTGAAAAGTCAGATTGATAGTATTTTTACATACTTGGTACAGAAATGTGTTCTGAGATACTTACAAAGAATATAATTTTAAGTTGAACATCATTCACCCAGGCTTGTTACAACAAATGGAGTCTCAGTAGACTTAAAAGATAAACAAATCTCCCACCCAAGTGATTTCTGTTTTTTTGTTTGTTTCTTTTCTTTTTTATTTGTTTCTGTTTTGGGGTTCGAACTCCTGGCTTCACACCTCTGAGGCAGGTGCTGTACTGCTTAAGTAGTGCCTCCAGTCCTGTTTGCTCTATTTATTTTGGAAATAGGGTCTCATTTTTGCATACACCAACCTGAACCACAATCCTCCTATTTTTAGGCTTGCCCACCTTACTTCACTAGGATGACAGACACATGTCACCACACCCAGTTTTTTTCTGTTGAGTTGGGATCTCACAAAGCACCCCCAGCCGCCTAAGGCTGGATCCACAATCCTCCTGATCTCAGTCTGCCAAGTACCTTGAGATGACAGGCACGCCCATTCACAACCAGCTTTCTGTTTTTATCAGTTCTCAGATCTGAAACTGGGAAAACTTAAACTCTTAGGCTAACAACATTAAGCATTATCTACAAATTTGTTGAGCATTGCACATTTGAACTCAGTTGGGCCTCATGAAATAATAGTGTAATTGTGAGCAGCTATTTAAGACCCTCAAGATACAAGATAGGAAGCTGTTCTATTTTATTTTCCCTTAGGTAGTATTAATACGTGTCCTATTAAAGAAAGAGGCAAAGCCTTATTATGTTTAGTAATGATTGACATATTTATTGAGTACTTTTATAGTTCATTAAAGGTTTATATTAGCACATTTAATCATGAATTCTGGGAGTGTATTTCTTGTTGTCTCAACTTTATAGATGCAGAAACTAAAACAGAAATATTAGGTAACTTTCCCAAGTAGCACAAAGCAAGTGGCAGCTTGAGAACTCAAAACCAGGAAAGCTAATTCAGACTTTGTTATCTAGAAACTGGGATCTTTGGCAACATAGTGACTACAGAAGATGAAAAAGCCAAGGAGGGGTGGGCAGAATTTGATGTGGATGAAAGTGCGCTGAAGAAAAATCAATACCTAAAGTGTCAATCAGGAGCAACCTACTTGAGCTGTGCCATTCTCAATCATGAGAAAATTTTAGGAGGCAAAAAAAACCTTAGATACTCTTCATTTTTATGCATAGGAATACAAATACTCAAATAATAAATATATTTGTAAGTCATCTGTACAGAGTTCTTCAGCTGTGTATGTCTAATACATTACTTAGTACTTTAGTTATCTGAAGTAATCTCTCTCATACATGTAATGATTTAAGGGTGGCATTGTAGTTGAGGTCACACACTGGGGACAGGTTTCCTGGGTTCAGTACTGACTGTTCACCCCTGAGCCTCATGTTTTCTTCTGTAAAATAAATAATAATAACCCCATATTCAAAGGTATGTTGTAGTGATTAAATGTGTTATAACATTTAAGATACTAAAATGTTCAATAAATGTTAACTGTTAGAGGTTGTGCCAGCACTCAAAAAAAAAAAAGTTATTAGCATTTCAGATTAGGAATGCTCAATTGGTAGTCTGTGCAATATTCCAAAATCTGAAAATTCCCACAACTAAAACACTTCTGGTCCCAGGCATTTCAGATAAGATACTCAACCTGTATTGCTATTAATAGTATGACATTGAATAATACCCTATGGTTTCCTTATAAATCTGTACAGTAAAATTTGATCTTATATTTATACCCTTTTGCCTATAATCTTTCACAAATCTAATTCATGTTAATATTTTTATATAGGCTACTTTAGAAAATTATAATAATTTTTTTCAAATCAACTTTATCTGCATTTTAAAAGCTTTTCAATATAGGGAAATACTCTCCAAGCATGTATTAAAATGGAAATCAGCATAAGAATTATATTCAAAATAAACATGAAATGTTTACACTGTGATTTCCTACCATCAGCATAGAAAATTAAATTAGAACTGTAAATAATAAAATAATCTTAATGTCTTACACTATAACCCAGTTTGATATTGCTGTCATTAAAAATTAGGCCACATGAAAAATAAAGCATTGAAAGTTCTGTTGTGTTTATTTGGTAGGCATAGAAAAGATTTATTTCTAACAGCTTAGATTTTATTTATATATACAATCCACATTTTTATTTGTATATTTATTTCAAATGTAATTTTTTTCATATTTTGATAGCACTGGAGATTGAACCCAGAGCCTCATATATTCTAGGGAAGCCCTCTACCACTGATTTATATCCCCAGCCCAATTTATTATATTTAATCACATATATATATATACTTAACAGTATAATGAGTCATTTTGAGGTGTGGTTGTCTTTGGACTTCAGAAGAAGCGGAAAAGAAATTTAATTTTGTACTATTGACAAGATTTGGAAACATTTATTTTTAGATGCATTATTTTTTTAATTGTTTACTACTAGTAGATCAATATAATATTCTAAAGTGTTTCTTGTACTGTTAACTTTTACCCTTCAATTGTAGGGTTTATCATATGGAAGTATATTATAAGAAATTAATATTTGGTAATTACAAGGAAATGTTTTCACTTCATGTAACATCTGTACCAGATGTGACATGCTTAATTATTTTTGTTTAAAAAAGTCTTCGTAACATTCATGATTATTCTGTGTGGTGCATCTTTCATTGAGCATTTTAAACAATTGATAAGCATTATTCAGTGGCATATGGTCTGAGTCTGACATGCTTTGAAAGAGTACAGAGTTCTGATAATGAGAATTCTGTGAAAATGGGAAAACCAGCACAACAGATATGCTTTGAAAAAGTATGGGTTTTTAGCATCTTGAAACAATATATCACACTCAAAAGGACAGAATTGGGCTGCACAATCTGTTAGCTCATTCTTGTCCAATCTGGTCTCCTCCTTTCTTTTGGAGCCAGCATTGTCATCAACTCACTGAATTATATTCTGACTGGAATGTATTTCAGGCCCAGAGTAATGTATCTACTTAAATGGAATCCTATCTTTCTACAAAAGCTTTTTGAGTATAATAAATTTAAAATATAAAAATTCTATTAAATTAAAGTAAATGGTTCAACAGTTTACATATGTGCCTTCTCCCCCATCACCCTGAAAAATACCACTACTTCAAAAAACATAGATCTGTTTTTCTCTTAAGTACAATGTTGAATATTTTTTTGGTTTGACTATCAGGTGGTCGAACATATTTCAAAGGCTGTTTATTGGAAAGATACCTATATATTACAAGAAATATTGTTGAACAGAAATGAAGTGTTTCTCTATTGTTTTCTTTGTTATGCTTATTCTTAGTTCTATAGCAGCTCTTCTTAACAAGAATTAACCCTTAATGTCCTGAGGCATCCATTTTATGTAGTAAATTAACTTATCTCATTCATCTTACCCCCCAGATAGTTTTGTGAGTCTTAATTCTTTTATTGAATCAGTGTTGAGAAGAGCTACACTTTGTTATTCAAAGTCACTGAGCCTTAACTGGAAACATACTGAGTTGTGTAAACTAATGTTGAAAAAAACTATATTACGTGATAATCTTTGTTAAATGATAAGCACAATGGCAGACACATAATAAATGTTCAAGAAATAATGTTTTATCATGTTTTAAGCTTTCATTACCTAAACATTATCCTGAAATTTTTTGCTTGTTTTATGATGTTTTGATCAAGATGAAACTTATTTTTAAATACAGTAACAAATATATATGATTTTATCCAAAAATATATTTTCAAGCTTATGCAGGCTGTTTTAGTGATATTTTATGCTTAAGATTGATAATAACTATAAATTATGCTTTTTAATGTTTAGATCATTCTGAATTCATCCATAGGAATCATGTAATAAATGAAGTTGTTTTCTGTGATTGTCCTCATGAGGATTTTAAGTCTTTGCCCGTTGGAATAAGCAAATTTTTCTTCTTAATGCACTGATTTATGTGAAAGTGGGGGTGGGGAGAGTGAGAAACAGTGAGCTTTCCCAGATGCAAAGGCAAGATACTAATGCCTCACCAGACCTCCTGCCATAGGCTTCCTTTGGCAAATGGTAGATAATTTTTAGGTGTGATTGGCATTGCCATGGGGCACCATAATTGACACAATTGGTTTTTACCTATTTTAGTAATAAAACAAAAAACCTCTGAAAGTAATGATCAGAGAAAGAACATCAGTAAATTAATACTGGATAGTGTAAGTTGGAGATATTTTATGCACTAAACTATATTGAACAAATAAAAGGACAATAATCTCTCACATGAGAATGGCTAACATAATTAATATAGACCAGAACCTTTCTTTATAGTATGCATTATAGACAGCTTATGTATCCTGTGCTACTTTTGAAGTAGCATGGATTTATGATAATACATTTTCATATTCCTTCTTAATAATTTATAAAATAAATAGTGTAGGAATATCAGGCAGCCTTACTGTATTTTGAAACAAATGAACTGCTTATACATTGCATTTAACTCAGTGAAAGTTAATAAGTAACATTTCTAATGTGGGTGTCATTTAAAGTATCACCAAGTCTACATAGTGCTTTCTATACCTAGTAGTTATTAATGGGTAGTAAATACAGTAATTCATAATATTAAATGTTATGAAGTACTAATTTTTAATATTAAGTAATATTAAAATTATATATAGATCGCACTAATCTGTAATGTGAAGTATAATAATTATAAAACTTACTTCATGGATTGTTAGTATAAAGACGCTTGCTCCCACATTAAAAATATTTAGTTTTTTGGTTGTTGAAAAAAGAAATGTGATCTGAAGACAATATTAGCTTTTCATACTTCTCAGTCATATAAAAATTATACATCTTTAAGTTCGTTTTCCACTACTAAGTACTGTTTGAATGTGGAGATAAACCTATAGAAATAACCTGAGGATGTCCTTGTGTCAAGTGCTTGTGCATCACATGATCTCTGCATTATTCCACTTACAGAGTTGCCCAGGAAGAGCTTCCTCCACTGGACCTTAACGTCATTCTCTTCTTTAAGGACAAGTTATAGATCACAAACACAAAGAGATTAAACTTTCTATTTAGTTCTTTAAAAGGAATAAGTTTTCTAAGAAAATAGATTTGCTACTTGTTTGTATCAAATTTTTTTGCATTACGTATTTTCCCTGTGGAATGGGAAGTGATAGATTATTCAGAGAGTATTTATAAAATGAGAGTTTTGAAAAACATGGGGCCATATGAAATTTTACTGAACTAAACTGAGGCTGAAAATGAAATGTTTTAAAATGCAAAAGCTAGAATATATAAACATTTTTAATATAAGAAAATTTGTATTCATAAGTGACATAAGGAATTATATAGCCAATGTTTCTAATCGGTTATTAGGAAAAATAAACTGGTTTTCACCATGATTTTTATACAAAATTAAGTGTAAAAAGCAAAACTAACAGAAGTTGAAGAAATATATATGTGTTTTAGGAAAACTTTTCTAAGTAATAAAACACGAGGCAGCAGTTTATAACTTTGAGTTTGTAATGTTCAAAAAGAAATCATAAATGAAATTAACTAAAAAACTGGAGAAAGATAATTTTAGCATATTATGGACAAGGAGTTAATACCCTTAATATATATAAAGAGCTATCGCAAGCCAATAAAAAAACTGACACATGTATTTAAAAAGTGAAAAGTTTTACAAAAGAAAACAGCCAGTAAACATTGATCAAAGAAATAAACAAAAATACGCAAGTTTGATTTTTTATGATATTCAAAGTTTTTGAAGGTATAGTAACATGAAAACTAATATAGTCATATGCTTTTCTGGAAAACAATTTTTGGACAGATGTGAGTGTCCTTAAGACATATTCACTCATTACTAAGCTTATATATGAGATTGATAGCATCTATTACTACGAATTAGGTAAAGTCCATACATGAGATTATTATTATTATTCCTCATTTATAGAAACTGAGGATCAGACAGGTTATGTGACTTGCTAAAGGTCACCATGTTCAGTAAGAAAGCATAAATTGGAACAATTCCTGTCTGGTGGGATTATTAAATCAATGATAGTCTGAATATGAACATCTTAAAGCTAATGCACCTACACCTTGTAACTGCATTGTTACTTGCAGATGGACAGCGTCATTGGAGCCGTGAGAGACTCCAACCTGAAGCTGACACTAGCTTTTGGAATAGGAATGCATCATGCTGGACTACATGAAAGGGATCGAAAAACAGTAGAGGAACTGTTCGTGAACTGTAAAATTCAGGTATTTTGTGTGTGTGTGTGTCCCACAATCTCATATTTAAAAGTTACTTCAGAATTACATCTTACTTAGATATATTATCTTTTATTTTTTAGGTTCTTATTGCTACAAGCACATTAGCCTGGGGTGTAAATTTTCCAGCTCATTTAGTAATTATTAAGGGAACAGAATACTATGATGGAAAAACAAGACGTTATGTAGACTTTCCCATTACAGGTAATTTTTTTTAATTTATAGAAATACATTAAGCTCCTGTTTTAGCTTTAAACAATTTAAATTTGCAGGAATTAAATTTTCAGAATTGGTTCCACTTGCACATATGACAAGAAAATTGTAATTTTTTTTGTTTCCAGTGCAAATATTATACAAAATATTAAGTTGTTTTATTTACTTTAACTTATCTAATTTGTTAATTATTGAAAACATAACTGATGGCTTCAATTCATAAATAAATAAAGTACTGATTAGTAACTATTAGTTATAATAAATGTTGATTAAGCATCCAAGTGTTTGATTTTAAATGCATTTCATTAGAAATGATAATTCCATGAGACTTCCAGAACCAAAGTGCTTTTTTTCTACAATTAATGCACTAGCATTCTATTAAGGTATTTCTAATCTGAATAAAAACATTTTCAGTGGGCTCAAAAAAGGGAAATATACTCGGTGTGTTTCTATTCAATGAATACAGTCAAAAGCTAAATAATTTTAAGAAATTAATTGCCTTAGAGATGCCTACAGTTTATAATAGAAAGAAATTTTATCCCATTGGTTGGAAGAAAAAAAGGCCCAAATAGAGCCATTATTCAAAGGGAAAAATAATCATGACTCTGCTGAAGAGATTTCCCTATATGTTTTACTTGTTTCTTGCTTAAGTAAAATAGCAATAGCTCTTCAACAGACGACTTTCATCTTTCTTTCATGAATAGTGTGAAGTACTCTTGGGGACTCCGTTTTACATAGTGACTTATTTAATATAAATTTTTGGAGTAAATTACATTAACTTAGGTAACTTAATAGCCATCAGAGATAGCATATGTTCTCTTTAAATCTTGTTTCCTTTGTTACTTTGTTGTTATTTAAAGCATGTCCTAATCAGTAATTATACCTGTGCTGTGTGCAACATTGCAGAAGAGCTCTCATTCTCTTTTATAGATGTGCTCCAGATGATGGGGCGGGCTGGGAGGCCTCAGTTTGATGACCAAGGCAAAGCTGTAATTCTGGTTCATGATATAAAGAAGGACTTCTACAAAAAATTTCTTTATGAACCTTTCCCAGTAGAATCAAGGTAATTTTTGTTTTAAACTAATTTAAATGGATTCATTTCCCAGCAAGTTGGTATTCATCTGGTTATATTTTGAGATAAAAATAAGTAAAATTTGCAGTGTAATAGAATTTTTTGATCTGAAACAATATGATTATCACTATAAGACAATATAAAATTATAATTTTTCTTTTTAAAAGCTAACTTTTTAAAAGAAGTATCGTGGTACAGTGTTTTGGCTACTGTGCATACTAGCAGTTCAGTTCCACCTGCCAGATGACCTGGATTGCCAGATGACCTTCATGTTGAGCAAGCTATTTAATTCCTCAATACTGTGGCAAACCTATTTATAAAATGGAAATGATAGCAATACCAGCTATATCATAGTGTATTTGTTTTTATTTTTGTTGTTTGGTTGGTTGGTTAGTTTGGTTTAGTTTGGTTTTGCTTTTTAAAACAGGGTCTCTCCAGTTAGCCCAGACAGGCCTCAAATTTGCAGTCCTGCTGCCTCAGTTTATTGGTGTGTGGCACCATGTCCAGTTCATAGTATATTTGTAATGCTAAGATGAATAGTACTTGGAACAGTCTGTCACATAATAAGCTTTCAGTAAAGTATTAGCTTGATAAGGATGTTGGGGTATAGTTAATAAAGGTCCAAAAGAAAGATGCATACAATTAATAATTTGAATTTCTAGCTTATTTCAGAATTGTCCCATACTTATTTGTGGGCCCAGTAACTACACATCCTGCCACAAAGTATTCCCTCATTTTCTGTACTGAAAATAGCCTTTCTTCATCATACATATTTTTTCACTTGTAACAGGCATCACTTTCTATCTTTCATCATAGTCCTTCTTTACATGTTGTACCTCCTTTATTAGAGTCTAACTACATCAAAAACAAACATGTTTCTGTCTTATGCTGTAAATTGTTACTGGACTTTTTATCCTAAGTGCAAATAACATTCATTTTTTTAATATAGAAAATAAAAACAATTACATGTAGAATATAGCTAACATTGGCCTAAAAGAAAATTTTGTACCCAGAAATTTGGGGGGAAACTTTATTCCTGTTTATTCATTTATTAGCATATTTTAGTTGTACCAGAGATACATTATGACATTTATGAAAGTTATTAGTTAGATTCATCCCCTCCATCATTCTCCTTTATCTCCCCTGCCCCCCTTCTTAGAACAGTTTCAACAGGTCTCATTGTTCCATTTTCATACATGAATACATAGTACTTCTACCATATTCATGCTTTCCTTACGACCATGAATTTAGATGTTAAAAAAGAGTGAAAATCAGTTATCTAAGTATCCATCTCAATAATTTTAAAAGAAATTAGCAAATTAAACTCAAAGAAAGGAGATTAAAATGAATAATTAATGAATTAAAAAATAAATATGCATAGAGAAAAATCAGCAGGGCCAGTAGTTGTTTTTCTTAAAACAAGATGAATAACATTGATAAATGTTTATGTTGAAATATCAGGAAGGAAAACATGCTATAGATATTAAAAGAATAAAATTGTTATGAACAACCATATACAAATAATTTTTAAAATTTAGATCAAATTCTAAATTTTCTTTTTAAAATGTTACTAAAACTGACACAATAAGATAAAGAAATCTAAGTAGTCTCTTATCTGCCAAAGCAATTGAGTCTGAAATTTAAGATCTTTTCACAA
Source organism: Castor canadensis (assembly GCF_047511655.1). Classification (NCBI taxonomy): domain Eukaryota; kingdom Metazoa; phylum Chordata; class Mammalia; order Rodentia; family Castoridae; genus Castor; species Castor canadensis. The sequence continues at coordinate 61,528,816 of NC_133386.1, forward strand.
AGAAGTCTTCTGACTCTGATGTTTCACCTTGAATTCTTCATAACATTTAAGGAAGAAATAACGTGAGCAGTGCCTCCTAGTAGTGGTAGTAAACCTAAGATTCTTTCCAACTTATTTTACTGAACCACAATAACTTAGGTGTCAAAACCTAATGAGAAATTTATTAAAAAGGAATGTAACAAAAATATATCTCTCATGAATACAGATACAGAAATCCAAAACAAAACATTAGTAAATCAAATCCAGCAATGTATAAAAATAAGGTACAACCAGGTGCAGTTTATTTCATAAATGCAAAGATTGTTATCTGAAAACAAATGTAATTCACATTAACCAAAAAAATGAGAAAAATCCTATGATCATTTCATTAATGTAAGAAAAAGCACTTGACAAAATTTACACCCTTTCAATGCCTGTATGTCATCTTATGTATCATAATTTATTTAACTTTTTCTCTTGTTGAACATTGCTTCCATTTTTGTATTTTGTATAAGAAACTAAGATGAGTGTTTTTATGCCAGTCTTTCAATACATCTGATCATCTTTGTAATATTCCACAGTACCTAATATAAGAATGCCTTATCTTCCAAGCACTAATGTTCACTTCATGAATGATGAACGATCTTATCTTACTCCTTTATCCTATCATTCTTTTTAGTATTTATTCCATACTTACTCTAATACTTCATAAAAAGTGCTGTACCCTACTCTCCAAGGTGGATATTCAATTGCCTCCTTTTACTTTATGTCTCTTGACTGTTTTCTCCTTCTGAAAGTTACCAGCTCCCTTCCTGTCAGTCTATGTCTGTTTTTTCCATTTAACAGTTCATTTCCCCAAAATGATTGATAGCAGTAAGTACTATCCATTGAGTACTTACTATATGACACATACTAGTAGTTGCTTTCAACAAAATGTTACTGCATAACTTCTCATGCTGTTTTTTAGGATTTTGGAAAATATTTTGTCTTTGACTAACCCATTTTCAGGTTCAAAGGAAAAATATGTCATAGTTTTTAAAAAGAAGACAACATAAATATATATTTACTAGTTAAGAATAGGTTCTTGAATTCATGATATAGAGTACTTTATAGATTCATGGTAAAGTACACTGAAATAAAATCCTCACCAAATAATTTGGAAAAAATTATATACAAATTGTATATAAAATATATAATTTATTCAAAATACACTTGTATCTTAGAACATAAAATGTGAATCTTGACTGTGTTAGCTAAATTTAAGCATATTTCATTTAATGTTCATGCTCATTTCTTATGTCTTGTTCACTACATAGCTTATTAGGAGTGCTCTCTGATCACTTAAATGCAGAAATTGCTGGTGGAACAATCACATCGAAGCAAGATGCAATGGATTATATCACCTGGACTTACTTTTTCCGACGCCTTATCATGAACCCTAGGTAAGTGCAGGGCTCTTCTTGTTTATCTTTCTATTTTTTAGTAATCAAAATTATGTTTGAAAGAAACTCCAAATTCAAGAACATACAAAAAATTCAAAACTGTGGAAATTCTTGGTGTATGAATTTGCCATAGAATCAAATGATGTCTCTCATATGATCACAATGTATCAGAGAATGATTAATTATATGTATCATTTATTTTAATTTCCTTAGGATATCTTGAGATATTTGCTTTGCAATTGGGAGACAGTACACCTAAAGTCATTAAGAAATGTGCTAAACTACATGTTAGTGACTGACATAGCTACAGGTGGAATTCACAGAAGAAATTTTGTGACACATTTATAAGGCTTAAAATGAACCCTGTAAGATAAAATAAAATCAGGATGTGGCTGATTTTCTTTTATCTTGACAGTAATAAGTGCTTTAATGGAAGTGTTTATTTAAGCCTATGAGAGTGAAAGCCTCACAGAAGAGGTGACACTTCACCCAAGTCTTTAATAAGGAGCAGGAGTAGAAGAGTGGAACAACTGAGGCAGAAAAATGCTATATGAGAAAAAAAAAAACCTAGTGACTTAAAAGAGTCAGAAGTGTTTGGAGAATGTGAAAAAGATTGATGTAGCTAGAGCTTTAGGAGTATTGGGATGAGATTGTCTCAACCAGAAAATGGGCCAAGCACCAGAGGATAAAGGGCCTATGGCCTGTATCCCATGCTGAGGAGTTTGTATCAGATCCGTAAGAGTCCTAATGGAATGAGGCATTGGAAATTTTTTAACATGGTTTAGGTTTTGTTTTCTTATGGCACTGTGAAAGGAATGGAGAAAGAATTATAACAGGAAGACTAGTTAGGAAGTTGTTTAATAATAGTGGAAAGATGATAAAGACCTTAACAGAATACAGAGGGAATGAGTAAGGGTAGAATTTTAGAGAGACGTTCCTGATGTGTGTAAGAGAAAGTATCAAATGATCATAGGCCTTTTAACAGAGAAGTCATTATAAAAAATGTTACTACTGAATTTTACCTCTTGGTACCTTAGGAAATTTCTTTTCAGCCAGAATTTCCCCTCACATAGTTAGGAGCAATTTCTTTGAATATGAGACCATATGGATCAGATAGGAAGTATCATTTGGGAACATGGCTATAAAATAAGTGATTGACATTTAGAACTACACATTCACCACACTAAAGAGCTTATGCATAGAACCATGGACTAGACCGTACCTGTATTCTCATGCAGCCTTCTTGTTGATTAAAGAAATGGAAGCAGATACTTGAAATAACTTGCCCTGTATCCCTCAGCCTTTGAGATAAAGTCAGAGCTTGGAGTCACGACACTGATTCTTGTTACAACCCTGCCCTTTATTAACTCTGTGACCTTGCATCACTTCACCTCTCTGAATTTCACTTTCTTCATCTGCAAAGTGAGTAACAGCCTCCATTCCTCACTGAGTCATGCTGAAAATCAAATAAATGAATTAAAGCCATTCGAATTCTATATTAGTTGTAAAAAATCTAATAGCAGTGAACCATTATTCGGTACTCCTTCCCAGTTACTTTGCTGATCTCGGCCATTGTAGAGTCCAGTTTAGAAACTAAGAGCCTAATTATTTCAGTCAGCTTGTCTGATTAACACAGGCTGCTATAAGAGCATAATCCTCTGAAGCCAATTGAGTTCTTTAGCAAATTAGTTCCTTGCTGTATCCACAGAAACATTGCCCTTTGTGAATGTATCTCCTTTTTAAAAATTTTGTATTATCTTTTAACTTTGTGTTTTGAAAGAATTTGAGAAGAAAAAATGTTGCAAAAACTAGTACAAAGAATGCCATTTACCTTTCAAAGCTTCCCCATGTGAACATCTTTAAAAACCAAAGTACAGTTACCAAAATTAGGAAATTGACATTTATTCAGTATTATTAACTGACCTATAGCCCTTATTCAGATTTCACCTGAATAATGTCCCTTTTCAGTCCAGGATCCAGTTTGCTATCCTGCGTTGCATTTAGTTGTCTTGTGTCTTTAGTTCACTCGTGTCTGTAACATTTCCTGTCTTTCTTTGACTCTTGAAGAATACAGGCCAGTTATTTTGTAGAATGTCTTTCAAGTTAATTTTATGCTTAATCTTTGTTATACTTTTTTTTTTTTTTTGCAAGAATACTACAGAGGTGGGACTGTGCTCTTCTCAGTGCATAGTATCATGATATTCTTCTCTGGAGGTCCTTTCTGTATTTAAATTACCGCCTATGTGAGAGACCCCAAAGTCTGATGCTCCAGGTTTCTCTCAGTCAAGTTGAAGTTGTTCTTCTCTACCAGCCTTCTGAATACTGCCACATGAATTTCCCACCATCATTTCAAGCTTACTCTTAAAACTGAATTGATCATAAAACTATAAACATCTTCCTCTCATCTTATTTTCTTACTTTTCTTACTTTTTGGTGATATCATCACTCTGCATCTATTTACCTTGATTTCAAACTCCAAATTTGCTTTTTAATTTTCTGTCTCATTGGTCTACCACACTTCTGCAGTTGCTTAACTTACTTTTAGTCTATTCCTAATGTAGCCTAATTTGTAACTGTCAGATAGTATTAATCAAAAATTAAATGAATTATATAGGAGGTGAAAATAGATAAGGTTTAGTTTTCTTTAAATTCACATAATGAGTAGGAGCCTGCCCAGTGTTTATGAGTTTTCTTTCTTTTTTTTTTTCCCCCCAAACAGAAGGAGATGAGCCAAGAGCACAGTTGGAAACACCAAACAGAGAGCAGAGTAGGGGTCCCACAGAGAGGGAACTGGAATAACTGGAATAGGCTTCACTCTCTGTTGCTCTGGTTACAAACTGCCTTCTATTTAATAATAATATGGTGAAGAAAGCCACATGTAACTATAATAAGCAGTGGTAATTAGGAACAGAAGAAGCTCAGGGAAGAGGCTTAGCACAGTGGACAAAGGACAGAACTGTAAGGGGAAATCATACTGAGCCTCTGGTCCAAGAAGATTCTTGGGTGTGGGCAATTTAAATGTCTCTGGCTTACTCATGGTTGTAACCATAGTCAATGTAAGTAAACAAGCATTCCTTAGTTCATATTGCCTTACATTTTTTATCTGATGGTCATCTTTGCCTAAGAGGAAATTTGGGGACTGAGAATCAGAAGGGTATACCATCTTAATACTTTGGCAGCTGTTTTCCCTTCCTTCTTGCCCCATAGGGAGGATTAGGTATCCCACCTATCACCAAAGGGGTGAGATTGATTGAGAAGACATTAACCTAATACCACCCCTAGGTAAGAGATTCCTCTCATTTGGGGCTTTTGGTGTCACTCTTCTCCCTGCCTGCAATACCCTCCCCAGCTCTTATAGCTAGCCATCCTCTGGCAGTCTTAAAAGTCCAATCACATATTGATAAATGCAGCTTCAAATGAAACCATGTGTGCTAGTTCCTTTAGTAATTATCCATACATATTTTGAGATACTTGACTAAGACAAAGACTAATTATTCTGACATTGAAGCCTGTGCCCAAATTGATACCATGTATATTTATTGTCAACTATGCTCCTGTCACTATCCTAGCCATTTTAAGATGTGGTTGGACTGGGACCACATGACAAGGGGAGAACACTTTTGGGTGATATAGAAATAAGTAGAAAACCCAAAACATGAAAGTATTTGATGTCCCCAGAGGAGCTAATACAGAAACCTTAAAGCAACAGAGGTTATCATGAGAAGGGGATCAGTAACCAGGGTAAAGATCAGTTAGAGATGAATCAACATGGGTCATAACATGTATACATGAAAACAATGCTAGGAATATTTCTGTATAGCTATCCTCAACTCAACTAGCAAAAACACCTTGTCTTCCTTATTAAGATTGTATCTTTTCTTCAACAAAACTAGTGATAAAGGCAGAACTGGACCTGCCTGGAACTGAGGGGGGAAGAGGGAAGAGAATGGGGGAGGGGGGCAGGGGGGGAGAAATGACCCAAACAATGTATGCACATGTGAATAAAAGAATAATAAAATTTTTAAAAAGATGCGTTCATTAGCGAACTAGACAAAATATTTGCTCTTGTGACACTCAGATTCTCTTAGCAGAGACAGCAAATTTAAAAGTATTTTAAAGGACAGTAAGAGCATGAGGTAGGGAGAATGGGATAAGGGAAATTGGAAGAGAGCCAGGTAGCATGGAGAAGGTGGGGCTTATGGCATTAAATAGGAAGTCAGGGTGGGCTTTAGTAGTGCTGGTATTTTAGCAAAGACTTGAAAGTGCTAAGAAACTTGACCACGTAAGTATCTAGGGAACATTTTAGGCCAGAGAGCAGGAGAGGTCCTAAGGCAAACATGTCTGATGTATTCTAGGAACAAGAATTCAGGTGTAACTTGAAGGTGGCTGAACAAGGTGTAGCTGACGTGCAGTGAGAGAATGGGGGAGAGTAGATGAGGATAGGAATATGTAAGGCCAGTAGTAGTATAGGTCATGGGGTACCTTATAGACTATGTTGTGAACTCTGACTTTGACTCTGGTTGAAATGGGAATCATTGCAGTGTTGGAAGCAGGAGACAGATAGGATCTATTCATGTCATAAGTCAGGTCAACTATAATAAAAATTGTCAATGATTTCCATTTCCTACTTTAAAAAATTCTTTCATTTTTTAAATCCAGCTAAACATGGCTTACAAAAAAAGTTTTTTTTATTAAAAAAACTTGAAAGTTAAGGATGGAAAAAAGATGAAAAGGTGAAAAATAACAAAGAGAAACTAATAGCTGCAAGATTGACTACACAAAACAAAATTCAAGGCAAAAAATATCAATAAGAAAAAAAGAAAATGAATCATATAAGTAACAAACACAATTACTAAAGTGTTTTAGTAGTTTACAGATGTTTAGGTAACTAAAAGCAGGTCAAAATATACAAAGCAAAGAGTACAAAAATCTAACAAAAATTGTAGTCCAACTAAATTACAGTTGTATTGGGAGACTTTTAACACATCTCTCTCAAAAATCAGCATGTCAGTGAGGTTGCTGTTTAAAATAAAATATAGGATTTAAATAACTATTAGCAGCTTTGAATTATGTGTATCTTTGTACATATGCTCCTAAAATGAATATGCAGTACCCATGGAAAATTTATCTATAAAAATTTACTGTGAACTAGACCACAAAGAGCATCGCAATCTACTTCAAAGTAAGGTTGCATTCTCTGTGTGTAATGTATACAAGTTAAGTATCCTTTATACTGAATTCTGGGAACAGAAGTGTTCAATTCAAAATTACTTCAGATTTTGGAATATTTTCATATACATAATGAGATACCTGGGCAATGGGATCCAAGTTTAAGCACAAATTTTCTTGTGTTTCATGTAGACCTTATGCCTGAAGTAATTTTATACAAACTTTTTAGTGTGCCTACATTTTCACTGACCCATTGCAAGTCCACTTGTGACATCATGTTGTTGCTAAAGAAGTTTCAGATTGTGGAGCATCTGAGATTTCGTTTTCAAATTAGGAATGTTCAACCTGTGAAATCAGAAATAAACAACATAAACAATTGCAAAAAATCAATTGAGATTTTAAAACTTTTATTCTAGTGAAAGATAAAATAGAAAAAAAAAAGGTGATTCAAACCAAAACATAACTCCAAGGAGTATTTATATCTTTAAAGACCTATAACATTTTGTAAATGTCACAATACAACAATACTATAATAAAAAATATATATACCTAAAACAAAGTAAGAACTAAGAAGCAAAATTATGCATTCATCTCAAGAAATTTGATGACACACAATAGCAAAACATAGTTGCAGAAAAGGGAATTGCAAGCATAAAAATTGAAACTAATAAAGTGGGAAACAAAATCTGTACTAGTAATGTTTATCTAGTGTGTCTTATATTTGAAGTGCTGTCTCAACTCATTTAGTGCTGTTATAATCTTTTTTAAATGAAAGAACTGAAGCACAGAGATTAAGCAACTAGCTACAATAGCACAGCTTGAGCATCAGAGGCACCACGATTCCATCACATTCTCCATCACTGGATTCATTATCAGGCTTCTGAATTCAGACATCCACTCTCTTGGCCACTTCTCTATGTTATTCTGAAAAATGTATTCTTTGGAAACCATGCCATACCAATTCTAAACTTATGACAATTTTGTTCATTTAATGCCACCCCAAAATAATCCAAATTATCCATTTTAATCTAATACCTTTATGTCCAAATAAAAATTGAAAAAGGTGCCTAACAAATGTGAGCGATTTACATATTTTACTTAATCAGCTATAGTCTACCTCTGCAACATTCCTTCTGATTCTTTTTTTAAAAGCAAAAGTTGCTGTTAACATTTTTATTTGATAAATAATTGTCTATGGGATAAAATGTAAGATTTCAATACATGTTTATGTTATTAAATAAATTAGACCTAATTAATGTATCTATCACTTCACATACTTATCACTTATTTGTGATGAGAAGCTTAAAAAACATTTTTAGTAATTGTGAAATATACATTATTATTAACTATAGTCACCTTGCTGTTCAGTAGATCACCAGAACTTATTCTTCCTGTGTAACTGAAACTTTGCTTTATTTGACCAATATTTTACCTTTTTCTGCTTACCATGACTGCTCCTTCTACCTCTGATAATCAACAAATTCCTCTCACATCCTGTAAGTTCAATTTTTTTTAAGGTTCCACACATATAAGTAAGAATGCGTGATATTTGTTTCTCAGTGCCTGCCTGATTTCTTTTAGCAAATGCAGACTTTGATTCTTTTTTAAGGGTGAATAGTATTCTATTATGTATATATTTACCACTTTTTAATGTATTCATCCATTGATGGGCATTTAGATTGTTTCCCTATCTTGGCTATTGTGAACAATGTTGCAGTGAACATGGGAGTGTGGAAATGTCCTCAACATACTGATTTCAAGTCCTTTGGATACATAACCAGTAGTAGGATTGCTGCATCATGTGGTAATTCCATATTTAGTTTTGTGAGAAATCTCCGTACTGTTTTCCAAAATGGCTGGCTAATTTACATTTCTACCAACTATGCACAAGGATTCCCTTTTCTTCATATCCTCATGACTAGCTTTTGATTATAATTTTTATTATCTTACTACTTCTACCATACAGTGCCATAAATAGCTTTTCCTGGGTGGGAGTAGCACATGTGCAAGCTTGTCTGCCTGTGTGTGTGTATAACAAAGAGACAGGATTGTTTTACCATAGCAAAGGAATATTACTTCCAAAATGCAATCATATGTAGATAAATAAGATGACCTGATTTTCCAACACTCTTTAGTTAATCATAGTACAGATGGACAGCTGTTACTATTCATACCAAAAGTAAAACTTACATTGACAGAGACTTCAACCATTGTTCCTGGTTTGCTTACTATATGTCTGTTTATTTTCCCATGCATGCCCACATGAGAATTATGTACATTTATGTGCAAATATGTATACATAAGAATATATGATTATAAATATATATACATTCTCATGTTCATTTGTACATGAGCACATATGCTGGCGCTTTCATAAAATATAATTTATTCCAAATTCAGTTCTGGATTCAATTTGTATTTTCAGTTTTATTCTCTTTTCCCCTGAGAAAATATATCTGGGGCAAAAATGTTGTGGTAGTTTTCGCTGTCCCTGCAACCTCTTTCATTATTTGTACCATTATTACTGCTGCATAATCTGAACATAAAAAAAAAAAAAAACATGGTGCTATAGCAAATGACTTCCCAGTACTGACAGTTATAGCAGTAGCATTTCAGTACTGATGAAAAATTTCCCAATAAGCTCTCTGGCCAAGTTTACATAAACCAAACAGGAAATGACTGCCACTATTCATATTAAATCCAAACTATTTAGTGCAACTTTAGCTATGTTTTACATTGCTGTAAAATCTCTTTCATTCCCAACTGATGAAATTTTGTCTGTCTTGTAGTTGAAAAAAGATAATTTAAGGTTTCATGCATAGTAATCTTGTTGGTCCTTTGAATGGATCTTTTAAAGAATACTTTTGAAACATTATTTTAGTTTTTGATTGTTTAAATTTTATGAACTTTGTAAATTTTTATGATAGAGAAAGGTTTGTTATTACTTTTTCCCAATGGACTGCTAATAGAAGTTAGCTTATCTAGCCCATGTGCTAGATGCTGTTAGTATCAAACTGCCTTTGACTTTCACACCTCTCAGGGGACTAGTAATTGTTGTGTTCAAACAGCCTGTAATTGTGATCCCGCTGGCTTTCTCAGTACGCTTCTGGCTATTAGAATCATTAAACAACTCAGCACCTGTTAACAGCATTGTAAATATTCAACCCTGCTTGTGTGCAGGTTGAGTCCAATATAGCGCAATCTTACCCAGCTCAGTCTTATAAATTAGAGCTTCTGACAAGTCAATTATTGTGAAACTGGGTTGCTCTGTGAAATAAATGAAATCGCATGCTGACAAAAGAGTAGGCTGTCTGTTTATGGCAAAGGGAAGATAATGACTTGATGATTCAATGCAGTGAGCATGAAACTACATTGCATCCTTTATCTGTAATTAAACATTGTGTAAAATTTCTGTTTAAATAACCAGTAAATTACAAATTTTGTACTGTGGAGAGTACAACATGAAAACAGACCTTTTTAGTTTGCTGTTGCTTGCTTTTTTCAAGTTAGGAAAATGATTATTGAAATTAGTGACATGTAATTTTTTAAACTAAATCCTTATACTTGTTAAGGCCAGAAACTGTGCAAGAAATGAAAAGTTCACTTAATACAGAATTACATTAAGTATTGTAGCATACTATGCTACTAATAAAGATCATGTCAATTTAAACTTATTCACACAAAAGTGTCAAAATATATTCAAAACTTTATCCTAAAAATTCCATTTATATTTAGTTTTATTATTTTACAATGTGTTGCAATTTAAACATCATCTAATTAAGATGTAAGGATACCATCTTTCTTTTGGTGGTTCTGAGATTTGAAATCAGTGTATTGTGCTTCCTAGGCAGGCTCTCTATCACTTGAGCCACACCCCAGCCCTTTTGGTGATTTCAGACAAGATCTTGGACATTTTTCCCACTTTAGACCCATTCCTCCCAATCTCTGCCTCCTGCATAACTGCAATTGCAGGTGTAAGATGCCACACCTGGCCAGATGTAACAAGATTTTTATAAGGCTTTGAAAATGACCTGAGCTTTCAGTCCAAATATTAAACAAAGAATATTATTTAGTAAAGATCAGTGAAATTCAGTTACTTGAATTGAATTTTATGTTTCTTCTGTTTTGCAAGTCAATAGGATTATTGGTAAGCACATTTCGAAAAAAGTAAGGAATGAACATCAATGACGGTTTTTTCATATTTTTGCTCAAAGAAATGTGTTTGTGTTTAGAAAGTTAAGTTGTGAGTAATATTTTAGCAAGGTCATCAGATAATTTGTTTTAGTCTCAGAGACATGATCTTATTTTTTTTCTTTTAACTATTTAAGAAATATTTGCACGGACTGTATTTTATCTGAGTGAAAGCCACAAAGAGTGCCAAGAGACTTAAATAAACAAATTTTCAAAGGACTGTTAGTCCATTAAAATACATTACAGTGAGTAAAATAAAGCTGAATATAATGAATAAAATTCTATAAAGTAAATATTGAAAATCTGTAATTTTTGTAGAAGTATTTTATTATTAATGGCTTTAAATATTATTTGTAAGTATACCAAATTTTTTATTTCATGCTAATATTATTTTCCACAGTTTTAATTGTATGAAAAATAGTTTGATTCTTACTCTACAAATGGTACTACTTATACATTATCTTGGGTACTTTTTTACTGGTATTTTCAATTTAAGAATAACTTTATTGATTGTGTATTAGTCCAGCCTATTGGAAAATTTATACACTTGGCAAGCCAAAAGCTTAAGCACTTACATTGCAGAAAATTTTACTGATGAATTTCATTTCTTGGGAAAAAATGCTTTCAACAGTTTGGAATGGTTTCGGGGATCTGTATCTTTTTTCTGGTGCTTTGAATATTTATTTTTTTCTCTAAAGCAGAATGCATAATTTCAACTAAGTAATCCAGATTAGTCATTTTCTAGGACAAACATTTTCTAATGCTTGTTTTTCACTTCTATATATGCCTAGTTGAGCATGAATTTGAGCATTTTGTTTAGATTTATGACAGCACTGGGTTTAGTACTTACTTTCCTCTTCATTGATAAATATCTCTTTATCCCATACATGACAAGAATGTTTTGTTTTGTTTTGTTTTTAAGGAAGAACAACAATTTTTCGATAGACTAAAAGTGACTATTCCTTGTTTCATGAATGCCAAATAGAATCTAGTGTCCTATCAATCCTTACTCTTTGAAGACTCATCATTGGGTTACTTAGCCATTTGCACTGACTTGTCTTTCTAATGACAATAATCTTAACGTGATTTATGTCTTGCTTCATGCATTTTTAAATAATTATTTTTAACCCATACTGTCTCCAAGCTTTTCCCTTTGACTAAAGTGGGAATAATCCCCCAGTCATCCTGACAATATGTCTCCATCCCTCTCTGGTTTGAGATTAATACCCTTTCCCCAGCTGTGAATATCCCCTTGCTAGTCCTATTCAGATGGAAAACCACCATGGTGGGGTGTTAGTAATAAGAATTTGTTATAAGACCACTTTCCACTCCTGTTTCTTGATTTCGATAAGGGAAGAGGATGTAGAGCTCATAAATTCTCTGTGCTGACTGTGGTATGGGTTCACCCCATAGGAATTAGAAAGCTGCCATGATTGTGGGTATAGTGCCTTGCCCTGTGGATCTCCTCCCAGGCACAGACTCCTAGTGGTCATAGGAATTTGCCAAGGACATCAGAGCTGCTAGAAAAACATTTAGGTGAATTGTCTGTCCTTGGAAATTTTACTTGGAAAATGTACAGACCTGGACTTAGGTGTTTTCCTGTACGCTGAAACTTAGTTAGAATGCATTATTTTTAGCCTTTGAATTCCCTTCTAGATCTTAGTATGACATTTATTCCTTAAGCACTAAATTTCCTAAAAGAATTCATCTACCACCCAAACTAATAGTTCTGTGAGTTTTGTGAAGCTACTGAGGATAGGTTTTATAATAAAAAAGAATTATGTGTAAGTGTATATGTGTATATGTTCACACATACTTCATATTTCACTTGTGCATTTCACAATTTCAGTGCATAATTTTACTTTGGATAGATGGTCAAACTGAAGTAATACCAAGTTTAACACAGGAGACAGCTTTTAATGCAATTGGAAGCAGTTTTTAATGTGCTGTAGAATTTTACCTTCTTAGTTTACATATTTTTGATAAAGTGTCATTTTCATCAGTGTCAAACCTTAGTATGGGCCTTTTGATATGTGAAACAAGAATGGTAACTGCAGTTGCTTTATTTTTTTGATTTGCTGTAAATATGGTATGTTTGAAATTCTGTAAGACTATGAAACTGAGGTCATAGTTTTAGTAGAAAAAAATCTTGAAACAAATAACCTTGCTTGTTTTCTAGCTACTACAATTTGGGGGATGTGAGCCATGATTCTGTGAATAAGTTTCTGTCTCACCTTATTGAGAAGTCCCTGGTTGAATTGGAACTTTCCTACTGCATTGAAATTGGAGAGGTATGACTTCATCACATACATTCTAAATGCCCAGCTTTTTAACAATAGGGCCTTCCCATCTAGTGATATCAAAATTTGTAACAAAATTGTTACAGTAGCAACCAGAAGTGTGAATTACTGATTTTTGAGGAATATGTATTTCCATTGTACTTTTACTTTTTTCATTTTATCTTTCTTTTGAAACAGGATAATCGGAGCATTGAGCCTCTGACATTTGGCCGAATTGCCTCCTATTACTATTTGAAACACCAGACAGTTAAAATGTTCAAGGACCGTTTGAAACCTGAATGTAGTCCTGAAGAGTTGCTTTCAATTCTGAGTGTGAGTTTCATATTATTACAATATTTTAATACATATTTCATATCCTTTCTTGTTGTCATCCAATTCATGAAATGAACAGAAACTGTTCTGGAAGTTATTCCTTCTGTCAAGCAAGTTTATTACAAGGTTTCAAATCTAGACTAAGTTCCCTATAAAGGTGACCACATAATTTACCATCCAAATTTGGATCCTTCTGAGAGAAGAATGGAGCACTATTAATATTTAGGACAGGATGAAAGGATATAAGCTGGACAGTCCAAGCAAGCCAGGTGATTACCCTGTCCTTAGATACGATATCCTCTTTGAATTATGATTGAAAACTTTTATTATTGCTTCTTTAGATGGTTCCTATTAAACACTTAGCTACAATGTTGCCAAAGTTTCTTTACTTAAGGATCCACATGATTAAGTTATCTTAGAATTAATGACAAGAAAACACCCCACAATCCCCTTTCCAAAAAAAAAGTTGTATCATATGAGGGGGAAAAAAAACTATCATATGTTTATTTTTTCTCTTTTAAACTAAAAACCAAACTAAATTTAACATTGAACTTGAAATTATTGTCATGAATAACTTTTCTACTTACTGTACACTTCTGGCTTTATCCCATTCACGATTTTTAAATTTCTCAACTCTTTCCGTATGGATTTAGTGCCCAGCATGCAGTCAACAACATTGCAGTGAGTCAGAAAATATTTGTATCTGTTAATGAATTGATTGGTGAATATACAGATAGATATGTGGATCCTTTATTAGTTTTCTGTTGTTTGCTCTGTAGAAAATAATATACATTAAAGTTTATGTGGCTACTATCAAAAATATTTTTCTTTGAAAAATTAAAAATTCATTTATGAAGGGAGAATACAAAAAATGTGTTTTTAGATCCCTAAGGATGAGATTGTATCATCTCTTAGACAAAGATTCATAAAAAAATAGTATTTTTCTGAGAGAAAAACTATTAGCACAGGCAGTAAAGTAATCATTAATAAATTTGTGCATGTATCTTAAGTTAATCTCTGTTAGATTTAAAAATATAATTATTCTTTCATTTTTATCTTAATCATGGTATTCATAATGAAAATAAGGGTTTGGGGGTTAAGCAGTTCAAGCTCAGTCAGGAACATTCTGCCCAGGACCTGATGCTGCATCATAGCATGGCAGATAGCATCACACGGTGAAAACGTGCAGAAGCTTTGAGGGGCTGTGACATGCAAAAAAGACCAAACTTCGCTTTTATAACAGCTGGTACTTGCCATAACCGATCCAGTCCTGTGAGAACTAACTCGTTCCTATGGATCCAGCCATAAGTCCCTTGCAAGGGTTCCCGTGATCTCACTACCTCTCACTTTGCCCCACCGCATAAAGTCCCACCACATTTCAGTACTCTTACTTTTCAGACCAGGCTTCCAGTACTTCAACCTTTAGGAGCAAAGCATATCCAAACCATAGCACATTTTTTTACCTAACTTGATACATTTACCTAATTTGATATTTAAAAGTATTTTTATGCCTTGGGAATACACATAGTAATAGCTAACACTTTTGAGCAGGCAATAGTGTAAGAACTTTCCATTGATAGATTCACTTAATCTTCACAGTGACCACTCATTTGATGTTAACATCACATTATTATTCCTGTTTTACAGATTAATCTATGTCTCCAAGGTTAGCACCTAGCTAACATATGTAACTACCAGAGAAATATGAAATGGGATGTAATGAGATTGTGTGTGAAATAATAATAGTACAATTTCTGTATTTCTGGAAATTATTCTTCTCATTGAGAACTGCTTTCCAAGATTTTTTGTGACAATACCCAAGAGTGCAAATGACTCACAGAACCTGGGTATCCTCCCTACTTTCACCTCCAGATATGCATGTTAATTTTGTCGTTGTTTTGAAATCAGTAGAAGCAGTGAGGTGGCAGCCACAGGGAGCATGGTGCTCATGTTAGAGAGGGTAAAGGAAAGCAGTAGGCATTACTTTAGTTCTTCACAGACTGTGTTCATTATGATACTTAACAATGACACACTGTATTTTTGAACCATTCAGTGTTATTACTTATTCACTCTCAGTTCCTCCTTCACAAAATAATTTCATGGGTGTTTCTTATTCTTTACATTTATTAATTTTACCAAGAATTTTTAGTGTTTCTGAAAGATTACAACTGAAAACCTTCTATTCTTTTGAGCATTACTTTGAACTTACTACAGTATTTTCCTTAATTTTGTCAGTGATGAGGTTTTTCATTTTTTAGGCAACATGTTACATTTGTCTTTTGAATTTTTTTCTTTGGTATTATTTATACTATAGAAATCATGTTTATTAAAAATTTTCAAAGATTCTGCAATATGATTGTACCTAGAAAGTAATTATAGAATACCTAGAAGGTAACCATAGGATGGAAAAAGAATATTAAAATATTGATTCATCAAAACATCTGAAAATATATAAACCCCTTATTTCCTGTCAGTTAATGTCAAGGCATAGCTTCAAGTGATGATTTCTTGGTTTTGTGTATTCCTAACTGATGATTGTTATCTTCTTTTAGACCTTTCCTTCCTTTACAGAAGATGTGTACTTAGAATCTGATACTTAGTACTCATATGGTTCTTTTTCCTTTATAAAAAATGGATTGGAGAGGGGTACTATGGGGTACATCTGTAATCCCAGCTATTTGGGAGGCAGAGACCAGGAGGATCATTGTTCAAGGCCAGCCCAAGCAAAAAGTTAACACGACCCCATCTTGCTCAATAAAGCTGGGTGTGAAAGTGCACACCTGTCATCTCAGCTATGATGGAGGCATAAATAGGAGGATCAGGCTCCAGGATAGGTAAAAATGCCAAAAAATAATGCAGAATAGTTTGGGGGCATGACTAAAATGGTACCGTACCTGAAGCATGAGGTCCTGAGTTCAAACCCCAGTGACACCTAAAAAAAAAAATGAATTGTAACTCTTACCCTTTATGTAATCATTTTGTATGTTACTGCCAACTCTTCTGAAATAAGAATCAGAATTTCATTTTAAGTAGGGATATGATTACCTTACTGCCATATAATATTTAGCAGAAGGAATCTTTTCTTTAATAAATAAAAAGAAAGCATTTAATCAGGTCATCCTATCATGTTTCTTTTAGTGTTTTGGCATGGCAAGCTTCCAGTTTTTGGTATTCCATAACAAACAGTTGTCAAATTTGGTAACAATTCCATCCATTAGGTCCTTTTCTACCTTATCTTCTGAATCCTATCCTCTGTGTTCATCTCCTCCATCAGTAGGGTGGTTGAGGTGGGCCTGATAGAATTCAAATAGTATTATATTAATATCACCCTTTTGACCAAAGCATGATGACAACAAGTAGTTCCTAAGTTTACAAGGTAAAGCTAAATTCTTCCAAACAATAAGGATTTAATAAGAAAGGAGATTAACAAAAGGATATTATATAAAGAAGTACCTTGCTATATCAAAGATGGTTTATCCTTTATATGTTATTCCCCATTTTTCCATATTAAATTCCTTGATAACCTTTCTACCACAGACTATATATTGGTCATCAAAAAAGTATTTTTTTGTGCATCTGAAATGTGTGACACTTTCTGAGGTAAAGATATAAAATAGTAAACAATACTGACAAACTTCCTGTGTTCTATATGTAGATAAGCTATGGGCCATGGTAATAAACCATGAAAATGTGGGTATTACTGCTGACTAAAGCCATCAGCTCAATGTGATGCTCTAAGAATAGCATTAGAGTATTTACTCATTATCAAAAAACTTACCTAAAAGCAAAGCAAGATATGGTATTCTGCCCTTCACTTTATTCTTCCATACAGGAGAGATTTGCTATATATATTTCTGTTGGCCTTACATTAGAAGGACATTAGAAATTCTGAATGGCCCAAGTCAGCTTAGATGATAGAAGACATGTGATTAGTGCCCATTAATCTGAAAAGGCAAAGACTTTGAAGCAGTGTAACTGAAATTAAAATCATAAGCTTTATGAATAATAGCCCTCTTCAAATCTCTAACACAGTAGCCTTTTCACAATTATTAGACAGCTTCATTTGATCTTGCAGGTAATAATCTCAGAAAATTTATTACTTTGATTGATGGATATATTGTAAGTCAAAAATGCATTCAAAAAGGGGCCAAAATTTATTAAGTGTTGATAAAAAAATAAAAGAGAAGGTAGAATTTTGACTGTCCTATTTGGTGTGATGTAAGGGTTATCTCGGTACAGACCAGAAAAGGCAGGGTTCGTGAAGAACCTGCCTGGCATTTGCATGTATTTTTACTCTTGACCCTGTAAATACTTTAGGAATATTTTCATCCTTTGGGACATTGTGGGGTTTCTTTTTCTTTTCATTTTGGCAATTTGTTATACTTTTAGATACTAATTTCCATTAATTAGTACTCTTTTGTGTGAAAGTCTTTTTTTTTCTTTTGTAGTACTAAGGTTTGAACTCAAGGCCTTGCTCTTTTGAGGCAAGTGCCCTCAACCCTAAAAAATGAGCAAGAAAATACACTACCACTGATACTTTTTTTCTCTTGTAACACCTCTTTTGTGGCTTCTATTTTCACTTATTTTTCTTTCCCAGGAGTTAAACTACTTTTTGGACTTATATTTTTGATAACATTATCTTTAAATGGTAATAAAATCCTCAATTATAGATGTAAGTCCAAAGATTTTATTATTTTAATGATTTCATAAAGGTTTTTCTACAATAGTAACCCACTTAAATTTGTCTTTCCAATATATCATTTTAAAATAGTGCTTATTGTTCACCTACTCTGTGCCAGGCCCTTTATAGACAATATTTATAAGCATTAAACATTTCTAAAGTGTTAAAATATGAGTATATACTTTTAAAAATTAAATTAAGAAAATGCATTGCTATTAAAATTATGTGTGATATTGTAACTTTGAAATATGTTAGTATATTCAGATATTAATTACTGGCTAATTGTTATTTCAACATTCCTTACTGAAGGCATATATTTTAAGTTTTAAACACTCTGATGCTATTTTTTAAAAATTAGGTATTTTGTAAGAACCTTTGCCAAGGTTTTTCAACACCATGAATTAATAAGCTTCATAATTAAGGCAGCTGCTTCACACCTCTATTGTTAACCAGTGACATTACATCTGTCTTGCTCCATTGATGCCCTCCTCCTACTTATTGAAGCATTTAGCAGTTTTGGCAACAGGGATTACATGGCTTCGAGTTAGTAGTCTAATTAGTTATAAGTGAAAATCCTGAGGGAAAAGGACATTTTAAAAGTAATTTAAGGAATCTCTTAATGATGTTGGCACTGAAGGCCCGGATCCACAGTAGAAAGCGTCAGGCATCATGGCAAACCAGGATCATGATGATTTGATATGTGCAGGAGACTTTTTGAACATAGCCTGTTTTAAAGATGTAATTGAACTAAAAAACTTTCAAAGCTAGGGAAAAATGCATTTGAACATGTTTTTCAGAATATGTTTGCTGTTGTATTAATAACTGAAAGAAAGAAAAATATATCCCAACTTTGTTTATACCTCTGGAATTTACAGTTATTTTTCATAAGATATACTTAGTTACAACTCTTAAGTATACAAAACATGATATTATACCTGTATATAAAATATCCAATGAGGTTATATTTATATATTAAACATGTGATTATATGTATATCCAATTTGAGAATTAAAATTCTTATTTTCCAAAAAGATTTAGATATTGATTCTGTATGTTGATGAGCAATACAATTTTATATGTCAGTAAATTTTCAAGTATGGCATATCACTTTCTTTAAAAACACACCAACTTGGTCTTTCATTGCCAGCATCATTAAGACATTCTTCAGATTACTTTTTTGAATGTCCTTTTCCCTCAGGATTTTCACATAACATTTTCAATAAGAAGCATTCTTAATGCTTGAATTTTATCATGTTTGAGGCTCAACTACAAATCTTTTGGTAGCAAGCTGCAAAAATATCTTTCCCAAACTTCTGAGGTTAAAAACTATAAGCAATAATTTATTTTAGAGAGATTTAAATAAATAAATAAAAAGAACAAGCTAGCTATAAATAGTATTGGTAGGGGACCCAGCATGCAAAATTAAAGTGTTCATTAAAGGGACAATAAAAGAAAGGAAGGGTTAACTGAGTAACAGTGAACACCCCCAACCTCATGGCCTTCCATTTCCAAATAACCCCATGACAGTCACTGAATCCCATCTGCCACTCTTTATCCTCCAAGTAAGGAAACCTGATGGGATATCTCCCAGGGTTTGTGAGAAGAACTTCCCTAACCCTCAGGCTGGGGAGCTGCCTGGCATCTTTTGGAGAGGCACAGATGGCAAATGTCTTGAAAAAAAAGTATCTTTCTCCTTCTCTTGGTTCCTTTCCCTTGAGACCTTCCTATTCTCCATTATTTCCTAGCTTTTCCCAGAATTCTACACTTAAAAGCTTTCTTCAGCAAAGAGAAAAGTGAAATACTTTCCTGGTACAAAATTTCAGTCTCAGATAAGTCTGGTTGCCATTTAGAAGATTACTGAAAAGGTTTGTAAGCTGTTGCTTTCTGATATGCATAAAATATATTTGTGATACTACCTGGAATTTGTCCTATTTTAAATTTTTGCTTCTTTTTGTTTCTTAATTGTTTTTGGTTCCCTAAATTGTCCTATAGAACAAGAGCATCAAATACCAGGATTCAAAGGTTGGTGATTGAATAGGGTTCTTAATTAAGACATGAATTTA
Organism: Castor canadensis; assembly: GCF_047511655.1. Taxonomy (NCBI): domain Eukaryota; kingdom Metazoa; phylum Chordata; class Mammalia; order Rodentia; family Castoridae; genus Castor; species Castor canadensis. The sequence goes on from NC_133386.1 coordinate 61,548,953, forward strand.
GATACTAAATTATGAATAACCTTAGTATTTCTTCCATTATCATGTTTAACTTTCTCATTTAAAAATATCAAAATACTATATATGCATGATGCATGTATGAAGTGTAAGAATGAAATCCTTTGCTTTGTACAATTTAATATATACTAATAAAAGATAAATAAATTAAAATGACCAGGATGGAACAGTGTGGAAAAATAATTTTAAAAACTAAGTGCCCAATAGGGAAAGGAAAGATGTAGAATTAGAATTTTTAGTATTTCCCAGCAATTTTTTAAATATCCTATCTCTTTTCTCTTTGATGGTTTATGCTTTTCTTTTTTCTTCTTACTACATCTTATTTTGCCCTTTTATCTAAATTTACAAACCAGAATGCATATAAAGCATATAGCTCTATGTTTCTTAGCCTAAGTCATCTATAAAAAATGTTTTAGCTTATCATTGTTTATTAATACATATTAAGAATTCTGTCTAGTACTAGAACTTAACGTACTTAAAGAATTCCAAAGAACATAAATTGGTATCTTTTAAAGAGATTTGTGCTAGAGAGCTAAAACCCCTTTGTGTTTGTCTCTGTGCCTTGGCTGCTTAATATTGCTTTACCTGTGCATGGGAAGCATTTCTGCTTACAACATGCAAGGCAAATGAGTTGTTGATATTGACCTTTCTAAATATTTGAGTTACCAGCCTGGCAGAATAAAACTCTCTTGCAGTTTTCTTTCCAGAGAAACCTGTCATGAATCATTTCATGAAGTATATCATTATTAATTTGTTTTTAAAAACAAGTTTATTGAGAAATAATTCATATATCATACACTTCACCCATTTAAAACGTACAGTCCAGTGGTTTTTAGTATGTTCACAGAGTGGTACCACCATCACCACAGTCAATTTTAGAGCATTTTTATCACCCAAGAAAGAAAGTCCATAACAATTATTCCCAGTTTCTTTCCTCCCATTGTCTCACTTCCTCCCTGGCTCCAGGCAGTCTACTTTCTGTATTTGCCTATCTGTATTTGCCCATTTTAGACTTTTCCCCCCTCATAGCTAACTATAATTTTGTATCCTTTAACCACCTCCCACCCCTACCACCTAAACCTCTGGTTGCCACCAATCTCCTTTGTCCTTTTGTGAGATCAGCTTTTTTTAGATTCTATATGTGAGTAAGATTATGCAGTGTTCATCTTTCTATGTCTCACTCAGTTCACATAATATTCTCCAGGTTCATTCATCTTGTTGCAAGTGACAGATTTTTTTTAAAAGCTTAATACTACTCCATCGTAGATGTATATCACATTTTGTTTATCCATTTATCCATTGATGGACACCTAATTGGAGTACATATCTGGACTATTCTGAATAGTGCTGCAGTAAAAATCAGGGAGCATTTATTTCTTGATATAATTGATTTCATGTCCTTTGGTATATACCCAGAAGTGGAATTGCTAAATTATGTGGTAGTTCTATTTTTAATATTTCGAGGAACTTCCATACTATGTTCCATAACGGTTACACTAATTTACATTCCCACCAACACTGTATGAGTTCCCTTTTATCTACACACTTCCAGCGCTTACCTTTTGTCTTTTTTGACAGCAGTCATTTTTACTGGGATGAGAAGATATCTAATTGTGGGTTTGATTTGCATTACCCTGGTGATTATTGATGTTGAGCATTTTTTCATATACCTGTTGATCATTTGTAAGTCTTCCTTTCAGAAATATCTATTCAGGTCTTTTGCCCATTTGTAATATTTTTATTTATTTTCTTGCTAGTGACTTATTTGAGTTCTTGGCATTTCTGGATGTCAACCCCCGTCAAATTGACAGTTTATAAATCTTTCCCCCATTCAGTAAGTTATCCCTGTACTATGTTGTTTCCTTTCCTGTGCAGAAGCATTTTAGTTCAATGTAGTTCTATTTGTCTATTTTTGCTCTTCTTGGCTTTGCTTCTGAGGTCACATCCAAAAAATCATTGCCCAAACCAATATCATGGAGCTTTTCCTCTGTTTTCTTCTAGCTGTTTCATAGTTTTGGGTTTTATATGTGAACCTTTAATCCAGTTTGAGTTGAGTTTTTTAAGTATATATAACAAGACAAGAATACAGTTTTATTCTTCTGCATGTGGATATCCAGTTTTCCTTGTATCATTTATTGTAATGACTATCCTTCTCCCATTATGGGTTTTTAGTACCTTTATAGAAAATCAATTGGATATAAAGACATAGACTTCTGAGCTCTTTCTCTGTTCCTTTGATCTCTGTGTCTGTTTTTTGACCATACCATGCTACTTTGGTTACTACAGCTTTGTGGTGTGTTTTAGGAAACACAGTGCAAGCCTCTACCTTTGTTCTTTTTGCTCAAGATTACTTTGCTATTTGGGAGTTTTTGTGGCTCCTTAGACATTTTAGGATTGTATTTTCTATTTCTGTGAAGAATGTCATTAATATTTTAATAGAGATGATATTGAATTGGTATTATTTCTTTGGGTAATAGGAACATTTGGTGGAATTATTGGGATGTTCCATGAATAAGATCATGTCATCTGAAACAAGAAAATTTAACTTCCTCCTTTCCAAATCAGATGCCTTTTTGTTTTTCTTTCTCTTGCCTGACTGCTTTAACTAGGTTTTCTAGTCCTATGTTGAATAGAAATGGCAACAGTAGGCACCTTTCTTTGAAAATATTTTTATTTATCATTAGTGGCAACTCTCTGATTAACTTAATGATGTTGCAGATACCTAGAGCTGTCAGTACACATGCAATTGTATTGAGGAAAACTGTTTTGCAATGAAAATATCATGGAAGAGTATTATCTTCTAAATAAAATCTTTCCAAATTTTAACTATTTTTAATCTACTTTTGATAGGCAGAACACTGTTGATTTTTAAATAAGTGAAACATGTGGCAACTTTAATATTGAATAAAACATTTTAAATCTAAGTTTCATGTGCTGGGAATTAAAATTTTAAGTACATTAAAATCTTTATTAAGGTCTCTTCATCCAGCAGGTGGAGCAGTTCAGAAATCACTGTTAGCTCTTTTCTCCATTAATAATGAAGATTAGAACTATTTCAAAAGTTCATGCTGATTCATGTCCTCTAATTAGATATCCCAATACAAATAATGCCTAAATTCTGTTTTAATTGAAACCCATTGTCCTTCCTTTTATGCTCAGATAACAGACTAATAGGTAAATAGGTGTGACCACTCCCAATACTTATTCCACTGGTTGTATTTCAGTATCATTTTTGTGTAACAGAGCAAAAGAATAATTAAGCATTCTAAAATCCTTCCCAATCCCCAACTACCATAAGCAGAGTCTTACAATACTTATTATTTTGGAAACATGTAATTTTGAAAAGAAAAAAGTAATGACAGAAATACCTCTTGATGCTTAGGGATAGACAACCTTTTAGGTTAAATAACATGCCAGGCTTTTTCTTTTTGTAACAATGTAAAGAAATACAACACAACTACTTTTAAAAAACCTGCAATTATACAATCTAGGACAAAATTTCTGTAAATTCTTTTTTGAGAAGTGTATCAAATATGTTTAAAAACAGGTTATTGTGTTTAGCCATCCCTTTTCTTTATTGAATTTGATTTTATGTATAATACTATTTTTAACTTTTATAGAAATTCAAGCTTTACAGTTTCTCTTCTTAATTGGTTTCTTATTCTCAGTCAGATTTCCTTATACTTAATAAATAGTAGATTAGTCTCCTATATCATTGGTTATTGTTAGACCACTAGTGATCCTCATACCTTACCCACTATTTATTCTGACTTGGAGCTTTAATAACACATATTAATTTCTCACAGTTCTAGAGGCTGGGAAGGCTAAGATCAAGGTAGCAGTAGTTTCAGTATCTGATGAGAACTGTCTTCATGTTTCATAGACATTCATCTTCTGTATCCTTATGTGGCAGGGGAGGTTAGGGAACTCTTTTAGTTGTCTTTTGTAAGCCACTAATCCTATTGAAAAAAGCTCTGTTCTTATAACTTAATTATTCCCTAATTTCCTTCTTTTATCCTTCCCCTCTTATATGTGACCTCACCTTAGCATGACCTATTTTTCATCATATTGCTGTATTTGTATTAGGTCTATGTTCCACATATGACAGAAAGCATGAAGGTGAATATGGTTGATGTACTTTCTAGATAAGAATGAATATAGAATTTTTAAACTTGTAGAAACCACCATAAGAAGGGGACTAAGTTAGAAAGGAAAAAGTAAAGATGAACCAATTCAGGTTATTACACTTTTATACATGGAAATATCACAAGGAAACTCCCTGTGTAGCTATCTTAAACAAACAAAAATGTCATTTTTTTTTTTACAAGATTGGAGAACAGGAGGGCAGAACAGATCCTGCTATGGGGGAGGGGTGGGTTGGTACCAGTGGGTGGGAGGAGGAGTTGGGAAAAGGATAAGGGAGTGTGAATATAGTGCAAATACTGTATATACATGTATATAAATGGAAAAATGACACCTGTTGAAACTATTTCAGGAGTGGGAGGAGGGGGGATAAAGGAGAATGATGGAGGGGGTGAATTCAAGTATGATATATTTGCTATATTGTAAGAACTTTTGTAAATGCCACAGCTTACCTCCATCCAGCACAATAATAAAAAAATAAAAATGCTATAAAGATAATCATTCCCAAAATGCCATCACATTGAGAATTAGAATTTAACATATTAGTTTGCAGAAGGGTCAGCAAATATTCAGTGTATTGCATAGTCTATATAGAGATTTATCTCCTGATCATTTCCTCACAGTCTCTTATCTATGAATTCTTCTAACTGGTCATTTTATAGTCCTCTTTTAAAGAAAAGAGCACATAGTCCAGGTACACATTGATTCCAGAACTATGACTTATAATATCATCACTATTCATTTATATCCCCACATCACATTAGTGTTTCATTTAGAACTATTTAAAATTATGAAAGATTTTCTGCCATTCAGGGATGTCTCTAAAAATATACTGACTTCCATATTCCACATGGTTATAAAACAACAAACCATCTAATGTGAAAAAAAAGTTGCATATTGACTTGTCTACCAATATGCTATTCATGTAGTCAATTCCCTGACTATATAATCCTGATCATGTAAGCTAAGGCATTATGAGCCAGAACTGTGGAATAAAACTGTAAAGCTCAAATCCTGCCTCTGCCACTTTTTGGATCATGATCAAAGTTATATAACCTCAGTTTCCTCATGGGTTTAATGGAAATACTGATAATAATGAGTACTACATAAAGTTGTTAGAAAGATTAAATCAATTCATATAGGTAAAACACTTTAGAAAAGTCCTTTATTCATTTGCAGTACTCAATAAATACTATCTATTATTCTATCTAACAGTATTAATATCGAGCACCTATTATGTTCTAGGCATAGGAGATACAGTTGAAAAATAAACTATTTCCAACACTCATGGACCTTATATTCGTAATGGAATCTGTAAATAGTAAGCAATTGAACATGTAATATAATTTCAGGTGAATATAAGTGATAGTTTTCAAAATTGGTAAGAATCTGGAGGTAAATAGAGGAGGCTGTTCTTCATAGAATGGTTAAGGAACTTTTCTGAGGAGGTAATATTTGAACATAGAACTGAATGACATGAAACCTTAGGAAAGGGGTTCCTGTCAGGAAGCAGAAGCCACTTGGCAGTTTCAAGTAGTAGCAGAAAGTTCAGTATGCTTAGACTAGAATAAGCAGTGGCAGAATGTGACAGGGACAGGCCAGGTTACCCCAGGTGACCTGCTAAGGTAAGGAATTGAGGTTTTATTCCAAGAATTCAGGGAAACCATGGATTGATCAGGTGAGTGGTCTGGTGTGATTTGTACTGTCAAAGCTCCCCTGGCTCCTTAGTAGAGAACTAGCTGTTACAAAAAGTCCAGTTAAGAGAAGATGATGGATTAACCAGAGTGGTCAGAAGTTGAAATGGCTAGTAGTGATCACACTAGGGATATTTTGAAGGTACAGATAATAAGAATTGATGACAGTTTGATTGTAAGTAATGAAAAGAAATAAAGATGGTACCTAAGTTTTGGCCTGAATGACTCAGTGAGAGAGAATACCCTTTATTGAGGTGGAAGACACTGGGTAAAGATAAAAGTGATGCTTGCCGGGTACTGATGACAGCTGTATGGACAGTATTCAAATTTTCAGAGGCATGAGGTTGGTTGCAATCATCTGGGCAGTGCGTATGGGTGAGAGGTCTGAAGATTGAACTCTGGGAACTCTAGCATGCAGAGGTTAGAGAGAGAAGGAAGATAATGTTTATCCACAAAGGCATCTGACTAAGGAATGGTTAACAAGAAGGAAAATTTCCAAGCCAGGTGCCAGTGGCTCACACCTGTAATCCTAGCTACTCAGGAGACAGAAATGAGGAGGATCTAAGTTCAAAGCCAGCTGGGGCAAATAGTTCATGAGACCTATCTCAAAGAAACCCTTCACAAAAAAAGGGCTGGTGGAATGGCTCAAGGTGTAGGCCCTGAGTTCAAACCCAAGCACCACAAAAGGAAAAAAAAAAAAACAGAGGAAAAAGGAAATTTTCCAGAAAAGTATCATGTCCTAGAAGTCAATAAAAAAAAAGTGTCTCATGAAGTGGATGAGGATTGACTGAGTTAAGGACTGTCGAGACATAGATGTAGATGAGAGTTGAGGTTAACCTTTTGACTTGAAAAGATAGAGATCCTAAGTGTCTTTAATGAGTAATTTCAGTGGAGTGGTAGAAATCAAAGCCTATTTGAGAAGACTCAAGAAAGAATGGTTGTAAGAAGATTGGACTATGAGCACATGATAAAAGCGAGAGCACACAAGGGAGGGGTGAGGATAGGTAAGACACCTAAAAAACTAGCTAGCATTTGTTGCCCTTAACGCAGAGAAACTAAAGCAGATACCTTAAAGCAACTGAGACCAATAGGAAAAGGGGAACAGGTACTAGAGAAAAGGTTAGATCAAAAAGAATTAACCTAGAAGGTAACACCCACGCACAGGAAATCAATGTGAGTCAATGCCCTGTATAGCTATCCTTATCTCAACCAGCAAAATCCCTTGTTCCTTCCTATTATTGCTTATACTTTCTCTACAACAAAATTAGAAATAAGGGCAAAATAGTTTCTGCTGGGTATTGAGGGGGGGGGAGAAGGAGGGGGCGGAGTGGGTGGTAAGGGAGGGGTGGGGGCAGGGGGGAGAAATGAACCAAGCCTTGTATGCACATATGAATAATAAAAGAAAAATGAAAAACAAAAAAAAAAAAGAAAGAATGGTTGTTAAGAAAGCAGCAATGGTTAATACTGCTAACATGGAACTTTTACAGGAAAATGATATAGAACCAGTTTCCTTTTTATTTGTTGTTGTTTCTGTGTTTGGTTTTAGTTTATGGTAGGTAGTGTTTAAAGATATTGTAGCATATGTGTATGCTGATAGAATCTATGTGTAAATGGAAGAATTAGCCTTAGCCAAGTACAAGTAGAGACAATGTATCTATTGCATTGTGGGATAATGAGGAAACTTCCTTCTGTTTGCTCTAATTTTTTCATAAACTACAGACTAGATTATCAGCTGCAGCTGAGAAGGTGGAGAAAGACTTGTAAATATAGGAAAAGGCCATTAATAGATGGAGGTGGCCATGGTGTGATAGAATTAACATGGCACTTGAATTTTAGAAGCATAGGTTCACATCTCAGCATGACTTTTTTACCTTTCTTTGTGTAAGTGGCAATTCATTTAAATTCTGTAAGGGTCAGTTTCCATATCCATTTAAAAATAAGCAGTCCTACCTACCTGCTCTACTTTTCTACACAGGGTTAGTGTGAGGATCTGATAAGATATTAGATAATTAACATGTAAATGTTTATATGAACTTAAGTGATACGTATTAGGGCATATCTGACCTTAATCTACAGACTGATTTTTTTTTCGAGGGGGGGGAGTTGGGTTTTGATAACAGTTTGGGGGTTTTAATTTGTGCTCCAAGCTGCCTTCCCCTAGATACCTTTACATTTTGTAGGGATTCAAACCACTTAGTCTCTAGTCAGGGCAGCCATGTTGGACCCACTAAGAAACTTTTATTTCATTACCAGTAGCTTAGAAGAATAAAGAATACTACAGGCTATTATGTCTCTTGCGATCCCAAATAACTGTTGCTGTTACCTTAGCTTGTATCCTTTGGTGAGTTTTGTTGTTGTCTGAACATATGATAATTTCATCTGAGTGATCATTATATCCTTGATTGTGGTGTCATTTTAAATAAATTGTATTGGGTATAAAGTATGCAACATGATATTATGATATACGTCTATATAGAAAAATGGTTACTATAGTGAAACAAATTAGCACATCCATCATCATTAGTACTTACCATTGTTTCCTCCTGTGGCATTTTCTGAGTTTTCTGTCTTAGGTTGTGTTGCCTCTATTCCTTTTTCCCTTCTTCTTCTCTCCCAGGATAATATTTTGCTAAAGACCATGGTTTTGGGTTTTAGATACCACACATGGGAGTAAGAAATTCCATACCACTGCTGCATCATTCTACCTCCAAATAAAAAAGCACTAAGATGCTTTAATGAGACATTAGCCTGATTTCCAGACCAATGTCTGTGTTCCCAAGAGTGCTCATCTATTTATATTTGTTAGAGAACCACTTGGTAATTAGAAGAAATCATAACATAATTATGATCAGTAATATTGATTCTGGCTGGTTGATTACTTCTTCACTGAGATGCTTTGCAAATAAATTTGCACTTCTTTGAATTAGGAACTTGGACTTGAAAGCTATGAGGAACCTCCATTAGTAAGAAAATTTTCCTTTATTTGGAGACTAAGCAGGAATCTGTAAAATAGCCAGGAAGCCACTGGAAACCTAGCTAAGAAAAAAACAAAAATTATCAGGTAACTCCAATTGACTGCTTTATAGCCCTATATTCTTCTGGGGAAAAAAATCTTCTGGTTCAGTAATAGATAAAGCACTGGTCAACTTAATTTAGTTCTTCATAATGGTAACTCAAGATTAAGCTGTGATGTTTAGTAATTTCTCTTCCTGTATAATAGGTAAATAATGCACTATTTAATATGAACCATATTCAAAGTTTAGTAATATCTTTGCAAAGTAAAGGGTTTTTTTTTTTCATTTTTCTTTTATTATTCATATGTGCATACAAGGCTTGGTTCATTTCTCCCCCCTGCCCCCACCCCCCTCCCTTACCACCCACTCCGCCCCCTCCCTCTCCCCCCCCCTCAATACCCAGCAGAAACTATTTTGCCCTTATTTCTAATTTTGTTGTAGAGAGAGTATAAGCAATAATAGGAAGGAACAAGGGGTTTTGCTGGTTGAGATAAGGATAGCTATACAGGGCATTGACTCACATTGATTTCCTGTGCGTGGGTGTTACCTTCTAGGTTAATTCTTTTTGATCTAACCTTTTCTCTAGTACCTGTTCCCCTTTTCCTATTGGCCTCAGTTGCTTTAAGGTATCTGCTTTAGTTTCTCTGCGTTAAGGGCAACAAATGCTAGCTAGTTTTTTAGGTGTCTTACCTATCCTCACCCCTTCCTTGTGTGCTCTCGCTTTTATCATGTGCTCATAGTCCAATCCCCTTGTTGTGTTTGCCCTTGATCTAATGTCCACATATGAGGGAGAACATATGATTTCTGGTCTTTTGGGCCAGGCTAACCTCACTCAGAATGATGTTCTCCAATTCCATCCATTTACCAGCGAATCATAACATTTCGTTCTTCTTCATGGCTACATAAAATTCCATTGTGTATAAATACCACATTTTCTTAATCCATTCATCAGTGCTGGGGCATCTTGGCTGTTTCCATAACTTGGCTATTGTGAATAGTGCCGCAATAAACATGAGTGTGCAGGTGCCTCTGTAGTAACAGTCTTTTGGGTATATCCCCAAGAGTGGTATTGCTGGATCAAATGGTAGATCGATGTCCAGCTTTTTAAGTAGCCTCCAAATTTGTTTCCAGAGTGGTTGTACTAGTCTACATTCCCACCAACAGTGTAAGAGGGTTCCTTTTTCCCCGCATCCTCGCCAACACCTGTTGGTGGTGGTGTTGCTGATGATGGCTATTCTAACAGGGGTGAGGTGGAATCTTAGCGTGGTTTTAATTTGCATTTCCTTTATTGCTAGAGATGGTGAGCATTTTTTCATGTGTTTTCTGGCCATTTGAATTTCTTCTTTTGAGAAAGTTCTGTTTAGTTCACATGCCCATTTCTTTATTGGTTCATCAGTTTTGGGAGAATTTAGTTTTTTAAGTTCCCTGTATATTCTGGTTATCAGTCCTTTGTCTGATGTATAGTTGGCAAATATTTTCTCCCACTCTATGGGTGTTCTCTTCAGTTTAGAGACCATTTCGTTTGATGAACAGAAGCTTTTTAGTTTTATGAGGTCCCATTTATCTATGCTGACTCTTAGTTGCTGTGCTGCTGGAGTTTCATTGAGAAAGTTCTTACCTATACCTACTAACTCCAGAGTAGTTCCTACTCTTTCTTGTATCAACTTAAGAGTTTGGAGTCTGATATTAAGATCCTTGATCCATTTTGAGTTAATCTTGGTGTAGGGTGATATACATGGATCTAGTTTCAGTTTTTTGCAGACTGCTAACCAGTTTTCCCAGCAGTTTTTGTTGAAGAGGCTGCTATTTCTCCATCGTATATTTTTAGCTCCTTTGTCAAAGATAAGTTGGTTATAGTTGTGTGGCTTCATATCTGGGTCCTCTATTCTGTTCCACTGGTCTTCATGTCTGTTTTTGTGCCAGTACCATGCTGTTTTTATTGTTATTGCTTTGTAATATAGTTTGAAGTCAGGTCAGTGTTCTTTTCACTGAGTATTGCCTTGGCTATTCATGGCCTCTTGTGTTTCCATATAAATTTAACAGTAGATTTTTCAATCTCTATAATGAATGTCATTGGAATTTTGGTGGAAATTGCATTAAACGTGTAGATTACTTTTGGGAGTATCGACATTTTTACTATGTTGATTCTACCAACCCATGAGCATGGGAGATCTCTCCACTTTCTATAGTCTTCCTCAATCTCTTTCTTCAGAGGTGTATAGTTTTCCTTGTAGAGGTCTTTCACATCTTTTGTTAGGTTTACACCTAGGTATTTGATTTTTTTTGAGGCTATTGTAAATGGAATTGTTTTCATACATTCTTTTTCAGTTTGCTCATTGTTAGTGTATAGAAATGCTAATGATTTTTCTGTGTTGATTTTATAACCTGCTACCTTGCTATAGCTATTGATGATGTATAGAAGCTTCTGAGTAGAGTTTTTTGGGTCTTTAAGGTATAGGATCATGTCATCTGCAAATAGGGTATTTTGACAGTTTCTTTACCTATTTGTATTCCTTTTATTCCTTCTTCTTGCCAAATTGCTCTGGCTAGGAATTCCAGTACTATGTTGAATAGGAGTGGAGATAGTGGGCATCCTTGTCTGGTTCCTGATTTTAGAGGGAATGGTTTTAATTTTTCTCCTTTAAGTATAATGCTGGCTGTAGGTTTGTCATATATAGCTTTTATAATGTTGAGGAACTTTCCTTCTATTCCTAGTTTTCTTAGAGCTTTTATCATGAAATGATGTTGGATCTTATCAAAGGCTTTTTCTGCATCTATTGAGATGATCAAGTGGTTTTTGTCTTTGCTTCTGTTAATGTGTTTTATTACATTTATTGATTTTCGTATGTTGAACGACCCCTGCATCCCTGGGATGAAGCCTACTTGGTCGTGGTGAATAATCTTTTTGATGTGTTGCTGAATTTGGTTTGCCATTATTTTGTTGAGGATTTTTGCATCAATGTTCATTAAGGAGATTGGCCTATAGTTCTCCCTTTTGGAGGTGTCTTTGCCTGGTTTTGGGATAAGTGTAATACTGGCTTCATAAAATGTGTTTGGCAGTTTTCCTTCCCTTTCTATTTCGTGGAACAGTTTAAGGAGGGTTGGTATCGGTTCTTCTTTAAAGGTCTGATAGAATTCAGCAGAGAATCCATCAGGTCCTGGACTTTTCTTTTTGGGGAGACTCTTGATTGCTGCTTCAATTTCATTTTGTGTTATAGGTCTATTCAGGTGATTAATTTCCTCTTGGTTCAGTTTTGGATGATCATGTGTATCTAGAAATCTGTCCATTTCTTTTAGATTTTCCAATTTATTTGAATATAGGTTCTCAAAGTAGTCTCTGATGATTTCCTGGACTTCCATGGTGTTTGTTGTTATCTCCCCTTTTGCATTCCTAATTCTACTAATTTGGGTTTTTTCTCTTGTCATTTTAGTCAGGTTTGCCAGGGGTCTATCGATCTTGTTTATTTTTGAAAGAACCAACTTTTTGTTTCATTAATTCTTTGTATGGTTTTTTTGGTTTCTATTTCGTTGATTTCAGCTCTTATTTTTATTATTTCTCTCCTTCTATTTGTTTTGGGATTTGCTTGTTCTTGTTTTTCTAGGAGTTTGAGATGTATCATTAGGTCATTGATTTGGGATCTTTCAATCTTTTTAATATATGCACTCATGGCTATAAACTTTCCTCTCAAGACTGCCTTAGCTGTGTCCCATAGGTTCTGGTAGGTTGTGTTTTCATTTTCATTGACTTCCAGGAACTTTTTAATTTCCTCTTTTATTGCATCAATGATCCATTCTTCATTAAGTAATGAGTTATTTAGTTTCCAGCTGTTTGCATGTTTTTTGTCTTTGCTTTTGTTGTTGAGTTCTACTTTTACTGCATTGTGGTCAGTAGTATGCACAGTATTATTTCTATTTTCTTATATTTGCTGAAGCTTGCTTTGTGCCTTAGGATATGATCTATTTTGGAGAAGGTTCCATGGGCTGCTGAGAAGAATGTATATTGTGTAGAAGTTGGATGAAATGTTCTGTATACATCTACTAGGTCCACTTGATCTATTGCATATTTTAGAGCTTGGATTTCTTTATTGAGTTTTTGTTTGGATGACCTATCTATTGGTGATGATGGGGTGTTTAAGTCTCCCACCACCACTGTGTTGGCATTTATATATGCTTTTAGGTCTTTCAGGGTATGTTTGATGAAATTGGGTGCGTTGACATTGGGTGCGTACAGATTGATGATTATTATTTCCTTTTGGTGTATTTCCCCTTTTATAAGTATGGAATGTCCTTCTTTATCTCGTTTGATCAATGTAGGTTTGAAGTCTACTTTGTCAGAGATAAGTATTGCTCTTCCTGCCTGTTTTCGGGGGCCATTGGCTTGGTAAATCTTCTTCCAGCCTTTCATCCTAAGCATGTGCTTATTTTCGGGGGCCATTGGCTTGGTAAATCTTCTTCCAGCCTTTCATCCTAAGCATATGCTTATTTCTGTCGGTGAGATGAGTCTCCTGTAAGCAACAAATTGTTGGATCTTCTTTTTTAATCCATTTTGTCAAACGGTGTCTTTTGATAGGTGAATTAAGTCCATTAACATTAAGCGTTAGTACTGATAGGTATGTGGTGATTCCTGCCATTTAGTTGTCTTAGTTGTTTGAAGGTTTGATTGTGTGTACCTAACTTGATGTTACTCTCTACTGTCTTGCTTTTTCTTATCCTGTGGTTTGGTGCTGCCTGCCTTTTCATGGTTAAGTTGGGTGTCACTTTCTGTGTGCAGGATCCCTTGCAGAATCTTTTGTAATGGTGGCTTTGTGGTCACATATTGTTTTAGTTTCTGCTTATCATGGAAGACTTTTATTGCTCCATCTATTTTAAGTGATAGCTTTGCTGGGTAGAGTATCCTGGGGTTGAAGTTATTTTCATTCAGTGCCCGGAAGATCTCACCCCATGCTCTTCTTGCTTTTAATGTTTCTGTTGAGAAGTCTGCTGTGATTTTGATGGGTTTACCTTTGTATGTTACTTGTTTTTTCTCTCTTACAGCCTTCAATATTCTTTCCTTAGTTTCTGAACTTGTTGTTTTAATGATGATATGTCGTAGAGTAGTTCTATTTTGATCTGGTCTGTTTGGTGTCCTGGAGGCCATTTTTATTGTCTGTCATAGTAGAATTCTAAATTTTATAATTAATAGACATAGAGTGGCTGAACAGATTTTTTTTAAAGTCCTGACTATATGTTGCTTACAAGAAACTCACTTTACATATACAGATACACATAGACGTAAAGTGAATTCTACCAAACATTGAAAAAACTACCAGTTCTCCTTAAGCTGTTCCAAAAATAAAAGAGGGAAGAATGCTTCCAAACCTATTCTGTGAGACCAACATTACCCTGACAACACCACCAGATAAGGACACAACAGAAAAAGAGAATTACAAACCAACATCTTGATGGACAAAGATGCAAAAATTCTCAACAAAATAACAGCAAACTCAATTCAACAGCACATTAAAACTATTTCATGTACTCTGGTTTCTCTTCTTTCATCTTTTACTAAAGATTTCCATGGAGAGGAATAACTCTGAGTGTTCAGCCAATTTGTTGAAACCTTGCACTTACAGGGCTAATAAAAGAAGAAAAAAAATACGCATGGCCAGGCACAGTGGCTGAACTCTGTAATCCTAATTACTCTGAATGTGGAGGTCAGCCCAAGATAGTGAGACCCCATTTCAACTAATGACTGGGGCAGTACTACACAGCTATCATCCCAGCTATGTGGGGAAACATAAATAAGATCATAGTCCAGGCTGGCCTGGGCATAAGCAAGACCCTATCTCAAAAGTAACATAAAGAGGACAGACAGCCCAAGTAGGAGAGTGCCTGCATATCAAGCACGAAGTACTGAGTTCAGCCCACAGTACTGCCAAAACATGAAAAAGAAGACTATTTACTATGATCAAGTGAGATGCATCCAAGGGATACAAGGATGGTTCAATATATATAAATCAATTAACATGATACACCATGTCAAGAGAATGAAGGACATAAACCATATGGTCATCTCAATTGATGCAGAAAAGGCATCTAATAGAATTCAACATCCCTTTACAATAAAAAGTGCTGAAAAACTTAGGTATGCAAGAAACTTACTTGACATAATAAAGACCATTTATAATAAGCCAACAGCTAACATCATACTGAATAAAAGCTGAAAGCTTTCTAAGATTAGGAACAAGACAAAGATAACCAATTCACCATTTTATTCAGTATAGTGTTGGAAGTTCTAGTCAGAGGAGTTAGGCAAGAGAAAGAAAGAAAGAATACCGGTTAGAAAAGAAGAAGTCAAATTCTCACTATTTGCAGAGGATGTGATCTTGTATACAGAAAACTCCCAAAGACTCCACCAAAAAACTGTTAAAAACTAATAAATGAACTTGGCAAAGTTGCAGGATACAAAATCAACATGCAGTAATTTTGCTATTTGCTAATAGTGGATTATCTGAAATAGAAATCAAGAAATAAATCCCCCATTTTAATATCTAAAAAATGAATTAAATACCTAGGAGTAAATTTAACCAAAGAGGTATAAGAGCTCTACAATGAAAATTATAAAACAGTAATGAAAGAAATTGAAGAGGACACAAAAAGTGGAAGGACATCCCATGTTTCTATATTAAAAGATTGAGTGTTGTTAAAATCTCCTTACTACTCAAACAGATTTACAAATGCAATGTAATTCCTATCGAAATACCAATGGTATACACAGAACTAGAAAAACCAATTCTAAAATTTATGTGGAACTAAACACACACAAAAAAGTTTTTAATAGTCAACTGATTTTTAAAAGACATGCTAAAAATACTCATTGGACAAAGGGCAGTCTTTTCAATAAATGGTGTTAAGAAAAGTGCATGTATACATGCAAAGAATGAAGCTAGATTCCATCTCTCCCTAGTTGCAAAGATACACTCAAGACCTAAATCTCTAAAACTACTAGAAGAAAAGGGGAATGCTCCAAAACATTTGAATGGCCTTGAATTTCTTTGGACAAGACCCTCAAAACAGGGGAAAAAAGCAAAAATAAAAAGTGGAATTACAACAAACTAAAAAGCTTTTGCACAGCAAAGAAAGCACTGAGCAAAGTGCAGCGACAAGCTACAGAATGTATTTGCAGTGTATACATCTGACAGGGGCCTTATAGCCTAAATATATAAGAAACTCCAAAATCTCAATAGCAAAACAATAGCCTGATTTTATCATTATTATGTATTATTATTATTATTATTATTATTATTATGCTTCGTAGGGGTACATTGTAGCATTTACAGTGGTTCTTACAATGTATCAAACATATCATACTTGAATTTACCCCCTCCACTGCTCTCTTTCATCTCCGCTCCCCGAATTCCTGGGACAGTTTCAAAAGGTATCATTTTTGCATTTGCATGCATGTATATACATTATTTGAGCCATACTCACCCTCCTACCAGTGCCAGATCCCACCCCCCCATCTCCAGGAAGAACCTGTTCCTCACTCTTGTTCTCTGATTTTGTAGAAGAAAAAACATAAAACATAATTAGAGAAACATGACATTTTTGCTAGTTTAAGATAAAGATAACTATACAGGGAGAAACCTAATGTTGTTTCCATGCATATGTGTATTACATCCCAAACTGGTTCATCTCTACCATTCCTCTTCACTTCTCCCTAGTCCCCTTCCCTTAGTGGCTTCAGCCAGATTAACATTACCATATTCATTCCTATACAGTGAGCACATCAGCCACATTCAAGTTTTTGGTCCTTCGCTTCCCTTATCCCTCCTGTGTGTCCCATAATATTGTTGCATTTGTTGTAGGTCTGTAATCCACATATGAGGGCGAATATGTGATTTTTGACCTTCTGAGCCTGACTAACTTCACTTAAGATGATGTTCTCCAGTTCCATCCATTTACCCACAAATGACAAAATTTCATTCTTTATAAAATGGATTTTAAAATGGGCAATAGATCTAAATAGACATTTCTTCAATAACATATATATGGCCAACAAACACATGAAAAAATACTCAACATCACAAATTAGTGAAATGAAAATCCAAAACACAAGATACCAACTCACCACACTAGGAATAGTTAGTATCTCAAAGACTACAGACAACAAGTGCAGACAAAAGTACAATTTGATAAAGAGGTATTTGATATTCCTTGTCCTTTGGAATTCAGACATATGAATTTGTCTGGTGAACTAGTAGGGTGGGCCATCTACATATTGATTTGTATTTGGGGAGTGAGAAGGTTTGTAGGGAAAACTCAAGCTTGATCCAGTAATAGACACAGTTGTTGAGAAGAAGACAGGAGACAGAATCATGTACTATAGATAGTAATGTCAACCAGATTTGCCCCCTAGCCAAAGCCTTATTATTGATTCTTAAGGAAAGGTGCGTATATGAATATTGATACAAGAAGCTGTTTCTGCTGGCTATGTAAATATTACATTGATGTCTAACATAATGCCATGTTACTGTACAAAGCATAGGTCAAAAGGATCCATGACACATTTGAGCACTAAGGACACCATAAAACAATATAACTTCAGAACCTGAAGGACTACAGCCCAATTATGTGAGCTGTGATGCCCAGTGAAATATCTCAGACTTTGTCCTCAAGGGATAGGACATTTTGCTAGCTCAACACCTTTCATCTCAGAAGAGATGAGAAGGACATGTGTGTGAACCCATGCCACAGGTTTGCTCTAACCAGAAGCAGAGACTTTGGGACAGAATGTCCTATAGTAAAATACAGACCCAAAATCCAGAAAGCATTATTCTTAATGTGGGCCTGCAGTAACTTCAGTAACAAAGAAACTAATGTGACCAGGCTTGCCTCTAGCAAAGAAGCCTGGGGTAATCTGTCTTTTTCTTTTATTAATTTTTTTATTATAATGTTATTGTTGTACTGGGGATACATTGTGACATTTACAAAAGTGCTTACAATATGTCTTAGTTAAATTTATTCCTTCCATCATTCTCCTTTATTCCCTCTCCCTCCATTCTTAATTTCAACAGCTCTCATTTTTCTATTTTCATATATGAGTACATATTTCCACTATATTCTCCCTTCTCCACCCTTTCCTTATATCCTCCTCCTCCCCCAGACAGGACCTGTTTTACCTTCCTGTACTGCATTTTTTGAGAAAAAATACATTTTTTGTTTGTTTAAGGTATTTATACAGAGTTTCATTATGATATTTCCATGCATATATGTATTGTATCCTAAATTGGTCATCCCCTTCATTTTTATCCTATCTAAGTCCTCTTCTTATGGTGATTTCAATAGGTTTGAAAATTCTATAATGTTCAGTCTTGTATAGAAAGTACATCGCCCATATTCACCTTCTTTACTTCCTTCATTTACCCTCCCCTTATTGTGATCTGTTTTTCATTCTTGTCCTTAGTTGTTTAGGTGTCTGTTCATTGATCAGTGGGATTTTTAAGGTCTGGGATAATCTTTATCTCTCAGACCATTCACTCAATGTTGCTGAACCTCTGTTTCTTTGTGTCTCATTAATAAACACGAGTATGTGAAGCTCTGACCAGAGCCACCCTGCTGAGTGTTGAGAATATCAAGATAAGTTGAACTGGTCCCAGTATGGCCTACATACACATGAAATTACATATTGTAGGGCAGTGCATTAAAAGGAAATATACATGGTACTCTTATGGTAGAGACAAATGTTTGTCCCAATCTGGAAGGGTCAAAAAATGGAGGGGATAATTTTCCCACAAAAGCCAGATTTTCATTCAACTAAAGAACATGATGGTTGTTTAAGAAATTATAGTACTACAATTCAGTGATGACCAGAATGTAGGGCTGGAAGTTGAACATGAGAGAAAATCAGGTATAAATGTTGTATAATATTGCAGTGTAGAGAAATATTTCATGTAATGTTAAGCATGAGTAAAGCAATATGAAAAATAACTTAAAATAAGGATTTTGATACACAGTAAAACGTTACTTCACTTTAATTTTCAATGAGGGATTAAATGTCTATTCTTTCTTTTGCATTATACTATTCTAATCTCTTTCTTCCTCTGCCTTCCTACACTGCAATTTCTTTTTGGCCTCCTTTACTGGTTATAGGAGTCATAACTAGTTTATCTTTCATATTCTTTTTTTTTTGGAAGCTTGTTTTATATCTTATAATTCTTAGACACATACCTTGAACAGTCTAGCAGGTATTTATTTAGCACCTACTATGTTAGGTACAAGAAGAGCAATGATAATTAAGATGCAGTCCCTGCCTTCAAGAAGTGAGCAACCCTATGTCCAAGAAGTAATTATAGTTTGAAATTGGCTATCTTGAAAGTGGAACCTGTACCAGCATATCTATAGTACACTGAAAGTCTAGTTATTAAGCACATGAGTTTTAGCATCAAATGGGCATGACCGCACCATTCTCTCTTTGACCTAGAGATAGTTAATCTCTCCATGCTTTGTGCTCCTCTAGAAAGTGATGGGAAGATTAAATAGAATAGTGTATATAATGATTTAGTGCATTCCCTACTATGTGGTAATCACTCATATCTGTATTTGCCAGATTCCATTAACAGTACTTTAATACCAATAGCAAATTCTAATAGTTGATTATTGTAATCTATTTAAATCATACCTACATAGAACAATTACCATTATTCTCTGCTTTTGAAAAAAAATTCCAAAATTTCCAAGATAAGGTCAGATTCCTTAGACTGTGATTGTTCAGTGACTCCAGTACAGGTTGGAATGAGAATAGCCTCCATCTTCAACTGCTCTGCCCCTTTATCTGAACTTCATACCCCTACCCCGGGGAGAGGTCAAAATTCAAACTTGATAATAGGGCTTCTACAGAATGCATGTTACTTTCACACCATCATGAAGTTGAAAAGAATGTTAGTCAAACCCTCATAAGTTGGGGACCATCTATAAATTATTGTAGCCTCTTAAATATAAATTTAAGTTTTTTAAAAGGGAATCATTGGAGAAAGTGGTTTTGTTCTGTTTGTATATGCATATTATAGTATTAAGATATTATTGCTTGCCTTGTCAAATAATAAGGGATCACTTCCTAATTGAATAGTCGTTCAAGAAAAACTTTAGTTACCTTAGCCCATTTCCTATTGCTATAAAACAATAACTGAGACCAGGAAATTTGTAAAGAATAGAAGTGGGAGCTTACACCTGTACTCTTAGCTATTCAGGAGGTGACAATACAAGGATCTCAGTTTGAGGCCAGTCTGGGCAAAATGTTATGAAGACCCTATCTCAAAAATAAGCCAGGCATTTTAGCACATTCCTATAATACAGCTACTAAAGTGAGATAGGAGGATCATGGTCCAAGGATGACCTAGGCAAAAGTATGAGACCCTATCTGAATAAACAAAAACTAAAAAGCAAAAGGATAAGGGAAGTGACTCAATCCCCAGTACCATGAAAAAAAAATAATAAAGAATAGAAGTGGATTTTCCTCATGATGTTGGAGCCTGAGATGTCTATGAGCATGAGGCCTCACCTGGTGAGGGCCTTCTGCTATGCTTCATAGTATAGCAGAGGGCAGCACAAAGTGAGACATAGCAAGTGTACTAGCTCAGGTGTCTTTTTGTCTTAAAAAGTCAGCAATAGCCTGAGAGTCGAAGCCTTACTCTGAGGACTTCATCTAACCCTAATTACCCCCAAAAATATTACCTCCAAATACTAGTCATTTAGGAATGTGGGAGTCACATTTCCAACACATGAACTTCTAAGGGGTACATGCAAACTGTAGTCTTCCCACCATACGGACTAAAATGAATACTTTTATTGTGTCATTATATATTTGACAAACACCTACAGGACTTCCTTCTCCTACACTTTATAAGCTGAATGTCTTTTGATTTCTAACCCTCCCCCCAAAAAATGATTGTGCCCCACTCTTAACCAAATAAAATACATAGAAGTGGTTTCATAACAGTAGCATTATTAACACTGTGGATCTAAATATTTTAACATTACAGTCTCCTGAAGGACTCTACTTATTTTATAAATAATGTTTTCTAGCAGAGGATCACATGTCTGAGAAATTTGAATATTTCAGAAAATTGCAACTCATTGTGCTTTAAAAAAATAACTAGGGATTTCCAAATATCATTCTCCTCAATTCATAAAATTATACACTTTCTTATATTCTTCATTATTTTATATGTAACTCAGAATAGTGCAGTTTTGCAGCACTATAATCTCAACTTTAAAGTATTTCCATTGGTAACAGAAAATTATTTTTCTATGTATACTTGTTTCAACTTACTAGATTTAGGTCTACCAAATCATCTTGTGGTATGAAGAATACCATACATTGCAGGTGTTTGCTGTTATTTATTAAAAAGTTAGCAAATTTGTAAGACAGATGTCAAGCAGGTGTCATCTTCTGTCAGAATAACAAACTCTCTACAGACCCAGTGGATGAGCTGACAGTATTGCTCTGCTAGACTGAAAGTGTTCTGATCTTGAACTACTTTTACTTTTTCAAAGAAGGAAGAAACAGGGAAATCAGAAGAAAGCAAAAGATAAATAAATCTTCATTGAGAACCAAATCAAAGCAATATGAATAATGCTGTACTAGAATTTAAAAGCAGATAGTGTTTTTAACTCATTGACTGGGAATGTGATATGATGGTTATTTCCAGGAATGTTGGAAGTAGTCCAGTATTTCTATTGGATTGGGGGCATAGCTCAAGTGGTAGAAGGCTTGCCTAGCAAGCACAAGACTTTGAGTTCAATCTCCAGCACAACAAAAAAAAAAAATACATACAAAGTATTTCTATTACTGAAGTTTCTGCACATATATATATATATAAAAGATGGATTTCATAATTCAAGCAATTTTAACACAATGAAATACACCTAGAATAGTGCTGAGATGTTGTTTTCTTTGATGATTCAAAAGAATCAGAAAGATCTTAATGCATCATGAACATCAGTCATCAAAGATGTAGAGAACTCATTAATAAAGAGTTAATAGAAATGGATGTAGCTAAGTGGTAGAGCATGTGCACATGGGTTCAATCCCCAACATGTAAATAGGTAGGTATGTAGATAGACAGACAGATATTTAGTTAACAGAATACTAATCAGTGCAGTTGGTTCTTTCCTTTTTGAAGAAGGCAAAATTTTCAGACATCTACCATATCAATGTTTCAGTAAAATAAAGTCACTGAATAACAGCCCTATTTTATGAAACAAGTAGTTAGTTGCTACATACAAGAATCAAGAATGTATATATGCCTGATGTATTCTCACATTGTACTCTAGAGGTATAATTTCTAGTTATTTTTCCCCAAATGAAAATCAAACTTATGAGCTGTACTTTATAAGCCACAAACATATATTTTGCTTTTCAATGTTTAAGAAACCAGGGAAAGGCAAACTAAATTGAGGATTTGAGTTAATTTATCTTACAGTATGTGCTTGCCTATATATATATATATAAAACCTCATAACACCATTTGTATGTGTGTGTGTATGTGAATGCTATGGAGCTTGAATATGACTTTAGACATAAGAATGCATGTTTGCTTTCTCTTGATTCACACAGAGCAGATGGATGCTTGACAGCCTGCTAATCCACAGCTGGAATGGTTTCAGCAGTTTCCACGTTGCTGGGTTAGAGTGGCTTTTCTAGTGGACTGAGAGGGCAGCAAAAGAGGGATATCATTATTCATCAGTATCCCAGTGGGAACACTGCCAGCAGAGATTAATTTTTTCTGTTATGCTTGTAAAACAAGCTCAGGTGGAGTCTCTAATCCTCAGGGCACGGGTGGCAGATCAAGGAAGATGCTACAAAGCTAGTTAATTTTCTGATTCTGGGGAAACAGAAGCTCTGTTAGATGTATAAATACATGATTGCAAATTTAAGTAGCTCAAATCCAAATGGGATCTTCCCAGACATCTGGCATTGAAAATCTCTATTTTTTTCTTTGTTGTCTTTAAATAAAACTTATTAAAAGTTTACCATGGAGCCACAATATTGGTGACTATATATATTAGATAGTTATTGATTTTATGGGCTAATAAAGCATTTAATTTTTACAAACATGAACTAAAGTTAAAACTTTCTGCCAAAACAGACTCTAAGTTGAATGTATCCACTAATATATATTACCAGAAAGGCAAGCCTTAGCTTTCTGATTGGCAGTTGGTTTGGAGTTTTTGTTTGCTTGCTTGTTTTTTATTCTTAAATGTATGTCTAGTTCATTTTCCAAAGTTTTCATTTTTATTTTCCCAATTTATGATTTCCATAGGACACCTGTTCTCTTATCTTAATGTGTGACCTATCAATATGTTCATCTTTTTTAGGAATGAATATGGCTTTCAAGATAAATTTAGGTGACTTATTTTTAAACATAACAAAATTTATAGATCTGATAACTATTATACTTTAAGATTGTCTTGAAAAGCTATTGTTAGGTTCTGCCATTACAAAAATGCTAACTTTTTCCAGGTCCTATGGCACATTTCTTTTGAATATTTTTGGAACAAAATGTCATTCAGTCATGTGATAAATTTTTGTTTTCTGTTTGTTATGTTTTTGCTTCTACAAAAATGGCATGAAGTTATTTGAAGCCAGATCAAATGAGTAAGGCTGTTAAGGCAGGCCATCTAATTTTTGGTTGTGAAGTTGGTTATGACTACATGGTAATGTGTAGTTCCTAAAGCCATTCTGACTACAATGCCAAGACAAGAGTTTCACAATGTTTTCGTAATGAAAACCCTATTGCAATCCATTGGTAACCTCCCAAGATGTTTATTTTGAATAACATAACATACATAAGTTTAAGTTCTGATATGTTTATTTATAATCAGTCCCCCCAGGGCTCCAGGCCATACTTTTCATAATGAAATGAACCTTTTCTTTTATTTAAGCTCAGGATTTTTGTTAATTCTGAGTCCAAATCTTGTTTTATTAATAGCATTTTGCAATTCAAGTAAAGACACTATTTTAATGCACTAAGTAGAATTCAGATAGTAACATCTCATAGAAGAACTTCCTGCAAAAATGCAGCATTTTTAAATTTCAGAAAGGCTTTCTAGTCATGAGGAAGTAGCCAGAGGGCATAATATGGAATGAGTACAAATAAGTCTCTTGGGGCCTAGAGAAGTAACTGAAGAGTTAGGGAGAAGCCTAAAGTAATTTATTATATCATTTCTGCTGTAATAAGGATTGCTAATAAATTTAAGTAATCGTTTTTCCAATTTACACCAAATGAATAAACCAGTTCCCGTCAGCTATCTGTCCTACTCAAAGAAAACTATGGTCTCTTTCAGTATTGTGGCTAACCTAAATAAAAAAGAAAACCCCAAAATTACTTTTTTCATTTTACACATGTCTACCATTACTTCTTTGAAGTTATCTTTTTCACACATGGCTTATAAATTATGTGATTACTTCTGTAGTAGCAATTTGACTTTCTGTCTTCAGAAAGGAGTATTGTTTCAAGAGAGAACAGAAAACACTTATTGAATCTGTCTTTAATTTTAAGAAATAAATTCACAAATCAAAATAGAGAATGATATCTACATTTTTTCCTAACGAAAGCTTATTTTGCTTCTTAATGTAACAGCTCATATGTATACTTAATGTGTAAACTACAATTTCTGTCAGTTTCTTCTGAGAGCTTAGATTTTTCCATTCCAAACAAATTAGAAGTTTCTTTAACATATTTAAGTAGATATTAGAAAATACATGTTTAGTCATTGAATAAAGTGCAATAAAATATAATATATTTGGGGAAATAATATATCTTAAATCTTTTTCCCTATAGTTGATCAACCCCTTGTTATGAGGGGTTGTAAGAGAGTACTCTGAGCTGTTTCTCCAGTACCAATAGGAGTTAGCAAACCAAGATGGCTGACTTTTTGTTGCTCTAAGTTGATGTCACAGGTCTCCCATCTTCTGTACTCTGGACTTCAGAGATTGTTGATTATTCAGGAAAAGTTTGTGAAACTTAGAGATTTTACCAGTTTTACTGTATTGATACATGTTTTCTTATGGCTTTGAATGTAATGATATCAAATTATCCTGAGGAGCAATCATTTATAAAAACTAAAACTTGTAGTTTTATTAATAAAGAAAATACTGTCCAACTAGAATTATGAAATACATTTGAATGTATTCACCATAAACTCAAATATACAGATTTGTGTACCCCATTATAATTTGAAATTCAGATTTTTACCAATGATGTCTTACTCTTCCCCTTGGAAAACTGTATTACAACTTTCAGGTCATTGAAATGGAAATTTGTCTTAGAAGATATATAGAATTAATATAAATACATAGAATTACTTGTCAGTGAGTTGGAAGCTTTTTAAATAGACATTTATAAGGCACATAATTATATTACATTCTCAACCAAATTAACTGGAATCTTTGTTACTTCATTGCACTAAATAAAACTGAAATAGTCAAAGAGCCCTACAGGACTGAGGGCACTGGTCCCTGGAAAATGCCATTTAAACTGAATGTACTTAGAGTTTAATATTTTATAATAAGTGCAAGGAAGGAAGGAAGAGACGAGGTTTTTATAATGTGTTATCTCAGCAAATGGATCTCAAAGCTATGAGGAAAAGTTCACTTATTTTTATATTTAATAAATTTTGGGCGTTCATCTTAACTATTTGCTAGCTCTTAGAAACAAAGGCTGACTCAAATGAATATTATCACAGCATATTACTGTTTACATTAGGTTAATTTTTAGCACATAATGACATAGAAATTATTTTTTCCAAAATTATTCTTTCAGATATATCAATTTTCCTAATAACCTCCCTACTTTGATAATCAAATTCTTTGGTTTTGAGCAGAGAATCATTATGTACTTTTTCTTTTTTTTCTTTTTTTATTGTTTTATTATTCATATGTGCATACAATGCTTGGGTCATTTCTCCCCCCTGCCCCCACCCCCTCCCTTACCACCCACTCTGCCCCCTCCCTCTGCCCCCCACCCCCTCGATACCCAGCAGAAACTATTTTGCCCTTATCTCTAATTTTGTTGAAGAGAGAGTATAAGCAATAATAGGAAGGAACAAGGGTTTTTGCTAATTGAGATAAGGATAGCTATACAGGGAGTTGACTCACATTACTTTCCTGTGCATGTGTGTTACCTTCTAGGTTAATTCTTTTTGCTCTAACCTTTTCTCTAGTTCCTGGTCCCCTTCTCCTATTGGCCTCAGTTGCTTTTAAGGTATTTGCTTTAGTTTCTCTGCGTTGAGGACAACAAATGCTAGCTAATTTTTTAGGTGTCTTACCTATCCTCACACCTCCCTTGTGTGCTTGCGCTTTTATCATGTGCTCAAAGTCCAATCTCCTTGTTGTGTTTGCCCTTGATCTAATGTCTGCATATGAGGGAGAACATATGATTTTTGGTCTTTTGGGCCAAAATGATGTTCTCCAATGCATTTCTACAATAAATGAAAATACAGCTCATGTTTCCCAAAGATTCCCCCTTTTTTTTTAAAGAGAGAAGAGTTATTGCTTTGAGAGACAATAAGGTATTTCTGAAAGTGCCCCATTGTTCAGGTAACCAGCATCTCTCATCACCTCATAACCCCAAACTCTTGCAGAAGATCTAATTCAAGCAATGTTGGCTAAGAGGAGTAGATTCCCTTCTCCCTCTCAACCCCCACTCAGAAAGTGGAAGATTTATGACAGATTTGTCAGACCAAGAATACTGGAGCTGATCACCCCATTTTATATCACTTTTAGGATGAAGTTCCATGGTGGGAGAGGCAAACTGAGAAGAACTAGACTCTACTACACTAATGTCCATACTATACAGTACCAAACAAAGTAACTTTAAAAATAGACAATAAACAATTTTTAAATTTTTAATACAGTGAAAATGTCCTAACCAAAAAAATCAACCCATAGGAAAGAAAAACAATTGTAAACATATTCATACAAAAATCAAAGTCCCAGATACATACAGCAAAAACTAACAGAATTGAAGGAAGAAATATAGAATTCAGTGTCCATAGTTGGAAACTTAAAACTTCACTTTCAACAATGGGTATTATAATAAGACAGAAGAGTAACAATTATAAAAGACTCAAAACCATTATAAACCTAGACC
This sequence comes from Castor canadensis, assembly GCF_047511655.1. NCBI lineage: Eukaryota > Metazoa > Chordata > Mammalia > Rodentia > Castoridae > Castor > Castor canadensis. The sequence continues at coordinate 61,575,953 of NC_133386.1, forward strand.
CAATAGACCTGTAGAACATTCCCTGTAACAATGGCAAAGTATATATTCTTCTTTTGCGCATTGGAACATTCTCCGGACTCTGCCATGGACTGAGTCACAAAACAAGCCTCAGTAAAGTAAAAACAACTGAAATCATAAAAAAAGTATTTCTCTCACCATAATGAAATTAAATTGTAAGCCAGTAACAAAAAGAAATTTGGGGATTTGGGGAAATTAACCCATTTCCAAATAGCTAGTGGACCAAATGAAAAATCATAAGAATTAGAAAATACTTTGAAATAATGAAAATGAAAACACAATATACCAATATTTCTGAGATGCAGCTAAAGCATTACTTAAAAAGAAATTCTATAAATGCCTATATTTAAGAACTATCTCAAATTAACAGTCTAACTTTCCATCTTAATCTGAAAAAAAGAGCAATCAAAAGGAAACATACAGTGAAGATTAATGTTTAAATAAATGAAGTATATTATCTAAAGACAGTAGAGAAATAGTACTGCTTTAGTTCATTCAGGCTGCTGTAACAAACTGCCATGAACTGGGTGGTTTAGAGATGATAAATTTATACCTCACAGTTCTGGAGGCTGAGAAGTCCAAGATTAAGGTGTCAGCAGATTCAGTGTCTGGTAAGTTCCTACTGCCCAGTTCATCAATAGTCTTCTCTCCACATCCTCATAGGGTAGAGGAGGCAAGAGGTCTCTCTGTGATCTTGTTTGTAAGATCTCTAGTCCCATTCATGAGTTCTCTACTCTCATGACCTGATCACCACCCAAAGGTCCTACCTACAAATAGTATCACTTTGCAAATTTTTGAGAACACAAACATTTGCTCTGTAGCAAAAAAACAGAAGTTTTTTGTTTGAAAATATCAGCAAAACTTTAGCTAAAATCAAGGAAAAGGAAACATTGAACTTGCTAAAATTAGTGATAAAATGAGACATCACTACCAGCCTCACAGTAGTTCTGAGGATTATATGGGAATATTATAAACAATTATATGCTACCCCAAAAAATATGTAACTTAGTTGAAATGGACAGGTTTATAAAAAGGCACAAACTACAAAAAGTGACTCAAGAAGAAATAAAATATCTGAATAGGCCTATAATAAGTAAAGAGGTTGAAATAAGTAATTTAAAACTTCCCAATAGGAAAAGCCCAGGCTCAAATGGTTGGTGAATTCTGCCAAACATTCTAAGAATTAATACTAATCCTATAAAAATCTTCCAAAAATACAAGAGGGAGAACACTCCCCAACTCATTTTATGAGGCCAGTATTACCCTGACACCAAAATCAGATCCGTTTTTTCACACAAAAGCTACAAATTAATATGTCTTATGACTATAGATGCAAAATTCCTCAGCAAGATAATAGCAAACTAATTCCGGCAACATAGTAAAAAGATTATACACCCTGATCAAGTGGGATCTACCCCATGAATGCAAGGTTGACTTAATGTCTGAAAAGCAATTAATGTAATCAACGTTAGTACAACAAAGGAATCACGTGTGATTACTCAAGGGATGCATAAAAATTAATAAAATCTTTTAATGATTGAAACACTTAGCAAAGTAGGTATCCAAGGAAACTTCCTCAACCTGACCAAAGCTATCCATGAAAAATCCATATCTAACATCATGCTAAATGGTAACAAGATTAGATGCTTTCCCCCCCCACCCACTTTCAGAAACAAAACAGATGTTCATCCTCTCTGTTTATGTTCTTTGTTGTGCTAGAGGCTCTGCCTACAACAACAAGGAAAGAAAAAAAGCTAAAGACATTCAAACTGGAAAGGAAGAACTCAGCTATCTCCATTTTCAAATGATACAATCGCATATAAAAAAAACCATTAGAAACCCAGTAAAATATTAATAGAACTGAGGAAAAAACAAGTTTAGCAAGGTTGCAGGATACAAGAGTAACATACAGAAAACAATAATAATGCTACCCTAGTAATGAAAAGGCTTGAATAAACTTAAGAAAACAATTTTGTGTATGATAGAATCTAAAAGCCTAAAATAATTAGGAATAAATTTAACCAAAGTAATAGTGGACTTGTACACTAAAACATTATTAAAATAAACTGATGAATTTCTGAATAAACAGATAGTCCATGTCCATGAATCAGAAGACTTACTGTTTAAAAAGCAGTCTATCCATATTCATCTTCATGTTTAACAAAAATCCTGATTAAAATAGAGCCTGTGCAAAAACTGAGAAACTTACACTAAAACTCATGAAAATATAAGGTGCACAGAATAAAGTAAAACAGTCTTGAAAAAGCAGAGCAAATTTGGAGGACTCACATTTTCTGATTTCAGTTTACTTCAAAGCTCCAATAATTAAAACTGTGTTAGTGACACGGGATAGACATATACATCAATGAAACAGATTTGAGAATCCAGAATGAAACACAGTTATAGTCAGTGGTTTTACAGAGGGTGCCAAGACAAATGGGAAAAGAATAGTCTTTTCAACAAATGCCACCAAGATGACTGAATGTATATATACAAAAGAATTAAATTAGACCTTTTCCTCATGTCACAAAAATTAACTCTAGGGCTGGAGGTGTGACTCAAGTGTTAAAGTGCCTGCCTTATAAGTGTGAAGCACTCAGTTCAAACCCCAGTACCGCCAAATAAAAAACTAAATCTATCACAGATCTGAAATGTAAAGCTATAATACACTTAGAAGAATTTTTGAAGGAAACATAGGTGTAAATTTCTATCAGTTTGGGTTAGGCTTTTAGTTATAATACCAAAACCACACAAAATGAAACAAAAAAATAAATAAATTGGATTTCATAAAAGTTGAATGCTCTTGTGCTGCAGGTGGTACCTTCAAGAAAATGAAAAGATTACCCACAGAAAGGAAGAAAGTATTTTGCAAATCATATATCTGGAAAAAAACTTGAATCCACAAATACAAGCAATATTATGAAAAACAGGTTACACTAAGGGGAGGTCACATAAACGAGAGAGAGAGGGTTAAAGAAAGAAGTTAAGAAGTTGAATATGGTGGATCTACTTCCTATACAAGAATGAATATATAATTTTTAAACTTGTTCTAATCACCATAAGAAGGAGAGACTATGGTAGAAAGGAGAAAAATAGAGAAAATGAACCAATTCAGTTCATAATACAAATATACATGGAAACAGCACAAGGAAACCAGTGTTTAGCTATCTTAAACAAAAATGGCATTTTTTTACAAACGAAGAACAGGAGGGCAGAACAGATCCTGTCTGGGAATTTGAGCCAGTGGGAGTGGGATATGGAGAGAGAGTGTAGGAGAGTGAGTGTGGTGCAAATATTGTATACACGTGTATGTAAATGGAAAAATGAGACCTGTTGAAACTATTCCAAGAATGAGGGGAGGGGAGATAAAGGAAAATGATGGAAGGGGTAAATTCAACTATGATATATCATAAGAACTTTTGTGAATGTCACAGTGTACCCCCAGCACAGTAATTTAAAAAAAAAATTGTATCCAGAATAAGTAAAAAAAGTGGTGTTTTGTTTCTTTTGTTTTCGCAGTGCTAGGGATTGAATTCTGGGCCTCCCACCAAGAACTCTACCACTTGAGCCAACACCCTTCCCTTTTTGTTGTAGTTTGTCTTATACTTTTACCTGGATGGCCTCATATGGTGATCCTCTGCCTCCTTAGTAGCTGAAATTACAGGAACACCACACCTGGCTTGTTGTCTGAGATAGTCTTCACTTTGTCTGGGCTGCCCTTGAACCATGATCCTCCTAACTCCTCCTTGTAAAAAAATTTTATATCTGAATAGTAAAAAGATAAATGGCGCAATTTTAAAATTAACAAAGGATCAGAATAGATATTTTTCAACAAAATGATATACATATAGCCAATTATATACATATAATAATACTCAACCTAATTAATCATTAGGGGAGATGGTCTCTTCATCCTTAAAACTGTACTCTCTTATCTTACCTAGTGCTTTGTCATTGGCTCCTCCTCCTGTGCCTACCTCTAGTTGTTCTCCACATTTTGTTTCTTGATTGTCTGCTTTCCTGTGTACTCACTTTCTGGGATTGTACCACAATTATTATAGTTTTACATCTTGCTTTGAAGTAGACCTGTTACATAGCATTGTCACCAATCTTGATCTCTCTTGTCAACTACAGTTCCACACTTTCTGCTTGCTCATTTCTACATGCTCTTTCTGTGACCCAAATTCAAGACTCAGTTCTTTACCCTCCCCAGAAGAGTGAAGATTTTTGTCATTTCATTTCTAAGCCTTTTGAATCCCTAGCAGATTCTTAGCCAAGATGAAGCCCTTGGAGTAATCTTTGGGTCTTCCTTCCCTCTTCCCCAATTGCACATATTAAACCAATTACCAAGTTCATTCAGTCCTTCTTTTATGACTTTTTTTTCTCAAATTTCTTCCTTTGAAAAAGCAAACTGTTTACTCTTCACCTCCTATCTGAATTCTCATTACCCCATTCCCAAACAATTGTGGTAAACCATATTCTGAGTAATTGTCCAGCCTTAGTTTCTCTCTCTTCTTTAATCTACCAACTCACCCCTGCCAATCAATCAGTCCATTTTAAAGCATCATTTTTCCCCTCAACAGTTTAAAATAATGTACATAATAAAGTACTATTTACTTAACTTGACTATTAAGGCTATCCATAATCTTACTTTTTTATCTGCTCCTTCAATTAAATGCTTCCAAATTAGTTCCTCCCCTTTCTCTTGATTAACTTTCTTAGTGTCACCTTTAAATGTGCTGTGTATATATTCAACCTCATACCTTTGCTTACGATTCCCACCTGGAAAATATGTCCATTTTCCTGGCTTGGCCTCTTTTTAAAATATTCCTTAACTGAGTCTCAGTAATTATTTTCTACATTCATAGCATCATTGTTTCTTTCATTTATTTAGAAATCACTCCTGTTATCTTTTGATAGCTCTTATATAATGGTCTATATTGGTATTTCACTTTTAGATATATTTAACTTTTTGTAGCTATATTTCTCAACTCCTAGAATGAAAATATTCAGTAGGTATTAAATAGATTAGCAGTGTTCTACTGGTATGCCTTAATCTTTTCTTCTTTAGATTTTGTTTTGGGTTTTTGTTTTATGTTTTATATATTCTCATAACTTACAGAAGTGCAAATTAACATATAATAAGTATGTGAAGTTTCCAGAAGGTGATAAAAGCAAATATTTTTACTTATGAAGATAGATTTTGGAATGTCACTTTCACCCTTAAACAATTATTATATATTGCTGCTAATCTCATTTTCCCCTGTTAGGACTCAATCCAGATAGCCTCAATATTTTAATTTCTTAAAAGGAAACTATCTAAACATTGTTAAGCTATGAGGCATTTTTATTATATCCTTGAAAACTGAGGAATTTTTTTCAAGTTTCATCAAAGAGCAATTTTTTAAGGACTTAGCCATAAATCCTGGGAAATAGAAGTTTTGATGGAATTCATACCACTGAAATTATTTTAAGTACAACAGACCTGCTGGCACTCACTATTATAAGATCCTTTACAATCCAGCTGTCAACCAGGTGGTCCTTCTTACAATGGAAAGAATAAAGTATTATTTCTTGTTCATATTTCTTTTTGGCAAATGATTCTGTGCTTGTCCTAAATTGCTTGAAGCCCAAACATAACATCGCTAAGTTTAGGACATTGATACAAATCAGACACACATACTCACTTAAACCCTGAAAAGAACATACCTAGATCTTATAAGAAATTATAATATTCATGAATATTTATATTTTTGCCATCTGCATTTAATTATTTTGATACTTTTTATAGTAAAATAAATGTGTGTATTGGAAAAATAATTTATTTAATTAGCTAGCTCTTAGTTTTGTCATTTTGCAATAAATGTTTCCTAAGCTAGAGCTGTTCTTTTCTTTTTATCTTTAAACTGGAATGTGAAGTTCATTCCTAGTATACCTTACACTGAATTTTGTGATCTTTGTAAATGCCATGTAAGTCTTTGTAGGTCTTTTATTTTAGAGACTTATTTTGTTGAATATAATAATGTATGATTTAAATAGATCATTCTAATAAAGGTACAAATCATAAATGTTGAAACTATACCAATTACATATGTTTAATAATATATGTAAAAAGTTACATCACAACTTTTAATAGATTAATAATTGAATGAAAGATAATCTCAAGTAATGGACAAAGATAATACGAAATATATTTTCTTATCCCTTAATATATCTGGACCTGGTTTGGTAAATGCCAGATTATTTTTTAAATGTTGTTATAAGATACATAATACCCAATTAGTTTAATACTTCAGAAGGCACAGCTGTTGAACAGGGTTCCTATAGGGAAATTTACCAAAATGCATTTTCTAAAGCTTCAGTGGCCAAAAGACAGCACAGGAATGTGAGAAACTAATTTTAGTTTGTTTTAACGCCTCAGAATGTTACAGATTAATCAAGTGCTACTTAAAGTCTAGAATTCATTAACTTTGTAACTTTTACTTTTCCCGTGACAGAGATTAAGTTATAGCACAAAGCTTTTTTAGTCTTATTGGTCAGGCTGCCATCCCCACTGATCCAGTGCCCTCTTATCTTCAGTTTACTGAGTTCAGAGTAGGCAGTGATGTGTGCAGTGACATAAAAGCACTGGTTTGCTGTTACGTAATGTTTACAGGAGACCAAGCATGATCCCACACTGACTGTGTCTTTCCTTACTTCTCAATAATTTGCTTAAGTAACACACTCTTCTAGGTCCTATACCTGGGAGAAAAAAAAAAAAGGTGTTCATTTGTTCATACACTTCCAGCAAAGAAAAAGTTTAAGTATATTAATGAGTATTTAATCATCAGATTCTTGTTTTATCAAACTTAAAGGGTAAAATTGCACAATTGATGTATTTAAGAGCCACAAATCCAGGTAAGATTTACATATCAAATTAAACTGCTGGAGCCCTAACTGAACCCATTTTAGTTAGGTGCTTCAGCTACCAGCTAAGCACTTAACTCAGCGGTATAGATTTGCCAGTTTGTTCTTAAAAGAATAAGCAAGCAAGGTGGATGACATGATGTGAATAAACCATGTAGGAATGTGTGTCTTCAATAAACTAAAAAACCAGTGTAAGTATATAAGCAAAATGGAGTAGCATACATACTTTTTTCTTTTTTTGCTTTATGTGAAATAGCTGAGTTTATGGCATTTGTAGAACAGATTGGGGTTTGTAATGAAAAGGGAAACAAAACGAAAAGTATTGAGTGAACAGCAGGGGCCATTTGATGTGATTACTAAAGATGTTTCTTTATTCTGTTTTTTCTTTTGTAATCTAAAAACAGTAGCAGGGGTTACAGGCAGAGTTCATCATAGGTTGTCAATCACTGTCATTTAGCATTTGCAGGGGAAGATGTCTTTATTCAAGGACAGCTGGGCAAATCAGAGACACAGATTTGCAGTTAGTAGTCTGTCCAGCCTACACTAAGTAAACAAGGACAGGGCAGACAAACCAGCCTATTACGTAAAACTATAATGGACTCCACTGACCTCGATGCCCTCCTTTCAGCTTCAATCCCAGTTGCATAAAAGCTTCACTACCCACTTTCAATTTCCTTTAATTACCTACATGATGTAGATAAGAAAATGAACCTCACTTATAGTCAGTGATCACACACAGGAAATTAACTAGACAAGTTGTTTAAAATTAGAGGAGTAATTTGGAGGTAAATAGAGTGTCCTACTGGGGAAGAAGTGGCTGGAAAAAGTATTGGTTGCCTGTTTGTTTTTAACCAGGGATTTTGATTACTTTGTTAGCTCTCTTTGCTGATCTTGGGTTTGCTGCTTTTCTAACCAATCTGAACTAAGTTTAAAAATCTCCTTTCTGAGTATTTTAAAATGAACAAAATAAACTACTTTAGGAATGAAAGTGCTAAGGAAATTGGTGAAACAAACATGTCACATTCTAAAGAGCTTAGAAAAATTGTGAAATGGAATTCCAGGATACATGAGCAGGAGTTTCACAGTAGGGTCTGGCAGAGCAATTGAGGATTAAGAAGCAGTTGTCTTCAGTCAGTCTTCAGTTTAACTCTGCTTCTGGAGTCCATAGTCCAACCACCACTACAACAATGACAACAGCAACAAAAAAGCCAGTTGGTAATATTTCAAAGTAATATAACTTTTCCTTCAGAAAAGTCATACTAGGTGTGTAGGATAAATGACTTCTCTTCCACAATATTTTGAGTTAGTTCCACTGAGATGCACTGAAAAGAGCACATTTCCTTATTATCTGCTGAAGTACTTTTTTGAACGTTTAATTAATATGGATTTGAAAGATATCTAATTGGAGATTGGAAACTAAAGCCCACAGTTTCAAGAGGATCCAATTCCTGAATATTTTTCATTAATTTGACTGTCTTTTGTGTTATAAGCACATTGTCTTTCAAACAACCAATATTTTCAGTGACATGATTACATAAAAATGTACAACTACTAGTAAACTATAAGTTAAAAAGCCTTGTTTATTTGAATAATATTTTAAGAATCATTCTATTTGTAGGTCAGGTAATTAAAGTGTATTTCAGGTGGTAAAGTATACATACATAATTATAAACAAAGATTTACAGCTGAAATTATAGAACAGAACTCAAATAATTGAGTCTTAAAACTCATTCCTATATGATATCAGATGTGGGGATTATTAATGCTATTATAATACCTGAGATTTATAGCAAGTTTTTTGTTTAAATGTTTCATAAACAATGTCACATTGAATCTTCACACCAAACCCCAAATAAATACAAGGAATTTGGGCCTTGGTGAGGTACAGTTACTCTCAGAAGGCCACATACCTTGTAGATAGCAGAGCTGAAGATGCACCTGTTGTTTTAATTCTTAGTTCCCTTATTCCCTCTATTACCTCACACAGTACCATACACCCTGGCAATCTATAATAGCTTGAAGAGAACAAATTGCTTGTTATCCGCTTTTCCTTCAACACTGTAAGCAGAAAAGGAAAGATCTTCAAAGGAAATAAATTCTGGAGAAACTTTTTATTATGGATAATTTTCAACTACAGAGCTAATGTTAATTTGATATTTTATAAACATTTATAAACCAAATATCAACTCTTTCAAAGATCTCAAAACAGTTGTCTGTGTCAAATTTGAAAATGGAAAAGACCTTACTTACCAAAGTAAGTTTAATTTAATAATTAAATAATAAAATCAATAAGATAATAAAATTAATGTAGGAACTTTTAGGTTATATTCTGTTATCAAGTATACATGTAGACACAACTTATGTTTGAAATGGTAAACTTTCTTAAGAGTATTTTCTAATAAGTCATTCATCCTTTTTCAATTCAGATTTTCAGCTTAACCTATCCCTGCCTTTTCCTTTTTCTAAAACAAATAATTTTACCGTCTTTCAGCTCAGTCATAACCCCTCACCTGATCCTGTTATTAGGGGTATCTCTCTACCATACTTCTCCACTCACTGTTTTACATTTATGTGTGGTAAATTTTGATAAAAGTTGGGCTTTCCCACTAACCTACAGAACTCCATGTGCTTTTGTTCACCAGTGTGAGTACCCATCAATACCATATTCTAAATATGTATTTAGTTAAAAAAATACCCAGCCCATAGCAGTTATTAAAATACTTTCAATTTTTTATTAAAATGTATGTCAATTTTGCAAGAAATTGCTTTATGCACTGAAAAGAGATATCACTGATGTAAATTTTTTAACTCCTTGGGTAGTATTCTTTAAAGGTCTGATGGCCCTGTGCTAGACTTAGGTGACTACTGCAGAGCATTTTTCCAGCCTAGAATGTATTCAGCTGTTAACAGACTCATCTGATACTAATACTACTGGCAATGAGAAAATTCACAAGCCTAGTGTAGAAGGGGATTAAAGAAATAAATCAGATAACTTTGGCAGAATTGTCATAGTATAGAGAACAGTGGAGTCACATCTTCCATGGAGCTGGGATTCTAAAGTCAGGAAATAAGACAAAAAACACCCAGGATCAAAGTTACTCAAATAAACCTGCTTGTACAATAAGCACAATTGTGTATTGTCAGCCTTGTTGAAATGTGCTGCTTCTCAGTGAGTTCAACACTACAAGCTTTTTCCACTTGCATTGAAGCAGATCATTGTTTCTTTAGTATCAAATGAAGCAGTTGACTTGCATTTAAAAGTCACAGTATATTTTTAAATGTGTGTCTTTGAATTCTATATCCATACTTGTCTCAGAAAGATGTTCACACTTTCAAAAATGTATGGAGCTATGAGAATTAATCTCTCAGTGGGTGGAAGAAGGTATATAGTGTTAATTTGAGCAAGATTGTACTAAGGGGAGTGGATTACTGTACTTAGACAATACTGTTAAGTAGTGCTTTTGTCAAAGTCTTGCTTTTTCATTTTGTTTTAATTGAACTTTTCATATAATTTAAGTCCCATCCTATTTCCTACATATTCAAAACCTGGAGAGCTGATTTCATCTTGCAGTATTGGAAGAGCTATTGCATTTTCTTCAGTAAAAGATCAGAAGGAGTTATGTTTTATGAACAGGAGACATCTAAAATATGAAAAAAAATGTTTATGTTGTTAAGTAAACATAAATCTGATTTCTTCTTCCTCTACTACCTCCACTCAATTGTCTGGATTATTACACCCCCATTTGTACTACTGTTATTATATACTTGGCAAATAATAATGGCACAGGTTTCCAAAATCATCAATCAAGTACAAATTATATTGTATATAGGCACTGCACATATTATGCACATATAGTAGAATATATATTATGTATTGATTCGTGTATAATAGAATCCTCCAATTGTTACATGTTACTGAATTCCAAATGAAACCCCTAAATCTCATCATTCAGTCTTATTTTATAGGCAAGAATCAACAAGTACAAGTGAAAACTTACCTTATTCCCCTCTATGAATGTTAACCCCAACCCCTTCCACTCTCACTATCCTAGGCAATAACCACTCTGCTTTCTGTCAGTATTATTTGTATTTTCTAGACCAGTATAGGTATAAAGTTGTAGAGTATATACTCTTTTTTTTTTCCTTTTAGTTTGGCTTCTTTTCCTTGGCATAGTTACTTTGAGACTCATCCATGTTGTAGCAAGTGTCAGTAGTTACTTCTTTTATTGCCGAATAGAATTCCATTGTCTGGATGTAACCCAGCTCTTTAGTCCTTCACCTGTTGGTTGACACTTAGGTTTTTTTTTTCCAGTTTTTGTTTTGTTTGTTTTTTTATTTTACAAGTAATGCTTCTATCTACTGTGTGCAAGTCTTTTTATGGATATATGTTTTCCTTTCAAAAAGAATGAATTTTCAGGTTATGTATGTATTCATTGATTTGTTGTTTCAAGGAATTTGTCCATTTTATCTGTTTTGAAATATATCGGTATAAATTTGTTCATATTATTTGCTTCTTCTTTTTTGGGCGGCACTGTGATTTGACCTCAGGGCCTCATGCTTGTTAGGCAGGAGTTAGCAAGCCACTCTACCAGCCCTTCTTTGTGATGGTTTTTTTCAAGATAGGGTCTTGTCAACCATTTGTGTAGGGCTGGCTTCAAACCATGATCCTGATCTCTACCTCCTGAGTAGTTACTATTACAGATGTGAGCCACCAGTGCCCAGCCATATTATTTTTTATAATCCTTTTGGTATCTGTAAAATTTTTAGGTATATCCTTGTTTTCATGCCTGATATTGATATGTCTTCTCTCCTTTTTTTCCTGATCTACTTTCTAGAAGATTATCAATTATATTGATCTTCTCAAAGAATCAGATTTTGATCACACTAATTTTGTCTATTTTTTTTCCTGTTTCAATGATTTTCCCTTCAACTTTTTATTTTCTTTCTTATTTAAGCTTAATTTGTTCTTCTTTCACTATATTCATTTTTTTTGATAGTGTGGAGTTTGAATTTAGGGCCTTATATTTTCTTAAAATAGAAATTGAGGTCATTAGTTTGAAACATTTCTTTAGTTCTAATATACAAACATTTAGTTTTATAAATCCCTCCTAAGTACTGCCTTAATGACATTCCTCAAAGTCTGATAGATTTTATTTTTATTTTCACTCAGTTCAAAATAATTTCTCCTCGTATTTCTTCTTTTATTCATGGATTATTTAGAAATATGTTGTAAGATTTCTGAATAGTTGGGTGTTTTCCAGAGATCTGTCTGTTACTGATTTCTTGTTTACTTTTCATTTGGTCAGAATATGACTTGAAACTTGTCTTACAGCCCAGAATATGATCTGTCTTAGTAAATGCTCTTGAAAATAATGAGTATTCTATTTTTATTGGGTGGGGTATTCTATAAATGTCATTTAAGTCCACTTAGTTGACAATGTTGTTCAATTCTGTGTCCTTGCAGATTTTTATCTGCTTGTTTTTACCAATTATCAAAAGATTGACATTTAAATCTTCTGTTATATTTGAGGGTTTTTTTTTTCAATTTTTCCACCAATTTTTTTTCATGGATTTTGAAGCTACATTATTTGATCATATACAGATTTTTTTCCTTGACATTCCCTAAACAATACAGCATAACAACTTTTTTTTTTTTTTTTGCAGTACGGGGGTATGAACTCAGGGCCTCTTGCTTGCTAAGCAGGCACTACCACTTGAGCCACTCCACCAGCCCTTGGGACATAAATGTTTCAAATTGTTATCTCTTCTCTCTGATTAACTCCATTTTCTTTACTAAATTATCATATTTATGCTTGATAATATTCTTTGCTCTGAAATCTATGTTTAAAATAAAGCCACTGCTATTGTCTTTTAACTAATGTTAGTATGGTACACCTTTTTGTCTTTTCTCTCTTAACAGTTACCTGTGTGTGTGTGTGTGTGTGTGTGTGTGTGTGTGTGTGTGTGTAGTATGTAGTGTGTAGTGTTTGTGTGTTTCATTTAGGCATGATATAGTTGACTTATGCTTTATTATGCGATCTCTTAACTTCAATTGGGAATATTCAGACAATTTGCATTTAATGTACTTATTGATATGATTACATTTAAATGTGTAAGCTTGCCACTTGTTTTCCAGTTTATCCCTTAATTTTTTATAGTATGCAAGCATACCTTATTTTTATATGACTCTTGTATTCTTTGTTCTTTTTGTTGTTGTTCTGCTGGAGGTTTGGAAAAGGGAGTTGCCATTCTTGGATTATTTCTTATCATTTAGGTTGACTTATTGACTTTAACTCTTTTAACTATTTTAATGGTTGCATTGGGATTTATAGAATATATTTTAACTGGTCACAGTCTATCTTCAATGACATTATACTGCTTCATTTATCATAAAAGAACCTCACAATATTATATCTCCATTTCTCCCCAACTAGGGGATTATGCTATATATTTTCCTTTTGCCTATGATACAAACTCCGAAATGCATTCCTTACCTTATTATTTTTGTTTAGTCAATGCCCTTCAATGCTGTTAAAATAATAAGAACAAATCTTTATATATATATTTCTCTCATAATTACTACTTCCAGCACTCTTTATTCCTTTAGGTAGATTCATATTTTCATCTTATATCATTTATGTACTTCTTGAACAATATCTTTTAACATTGTTTGTGGTACAGGTCTGCTAAAATGATTTTTGCTTTTTTTAAGAAATAAGATCTTGCTATACTGTCCATGCTGACCCCAAATGTTCATGCTTAAGTAGTCCTCCTGCCTCAGCCTCCAAGTAGCTGGAAACACACATATATGCCACCATATCTGGCTTCACTTTTGAAGGATTTATTTATGCTGATAAATAGTAGCATTTTAGGCTGACAAGTTGTTTTTTCTTTCACTACATCAAAGATGTTGATTTACTATTGCCTTGTTGTATCGTTTTGTTCTGATGAGAAACCTGCTATCATCCTTCCCTTTGTTCAAAATCTGTACCTATGTACTTTTTCCTCTGGCTGTTTTTCTTATGTTCTCTTTATTGGTGGTTTTGACCAATTCAGTTGTGAATTATGATTGATGTAGTTTCCTTTGCTTGGAGTTCATTGAACTTGAATCTATAGGTCATAGTTTACATCAAACTATCAAAATAATGGCTAGAAATTCTCTAGCCATTATTTTTTCACACATTCCTCCCTCAATATGTGGTAGGCCACTTGAAGTTGTGTCACAGCTCATTGAAGCTGTATAATTCTCTCTTCTCTTTCATTTCTAATAATTTCTATTGATGAGTTTAAGTTCACTAATCTTGTTCTTCAATACATATTCTTCCATTAATAAAAATCTAATACATTTTTCATCTCCAGTGTTGTAGTTTTTATTTCTAGAAATTTAAACCAAGTAGTTATCTAAAAGATTTTGAACATATAAAATAGAGTTGCAGTAACTGTTTTAATGTCCTTGTCTGTTAATTGTAAGATCTGTTTCAGGTCTAGGTCAGTTTTCATTGATTGATTATCCTCCTCATTCAGGTTCTGTTTTTCTGCTCTTTGGCATTGCTGGTAATCACTAATTGAATGCCATACATTGTAAATTTTGCCTTCTTAGTGCTGTATATTTTTGTATTCCTGTAAATCTTCCTACATTTTGATCTTGAGTTCAGTTAATTACTTGGAAGCATGTGATCTTTTTAGGACTTGCTTTTCTAATTTGCTAGGCAGATTCACAGTAGTCCTCATAAGAGAACCAATTACCCCCAGTCCTTAAGTAAGACCTTTTCTGCATTATGCACTGTGCTTTATGAGTGTCTCTGGTCTAAGTGCTGGGAACAGATATTATTCCTAGCACTCTTTAGTGTGACACTGTTCCCTGTAACTGGTTTTGCATGATTCTTTCTCCAACTTTGCATAGCTTCCATACATACATGCAGTACTCTGGTGAAGACTCCAGTACAACCCCTTGCAGTTCCCTGGAGCACAGACAGACATTATCTCTCTCCCTCTCACTCCCCCACCCCCATAGCCCTCTCCTGTAGCATTCTGTTATTCAAATGTTAGCCACCTTAAAGTCCTTAGAGTGTCAGCTTCATCTCAACTCAGGGAATCTTCCAGGTCTACATTGATTCTAACTCTCTGTATCATAGTCTAAAAATTCTCCATGCAGTACTAGCTGGAGCAACAGTAGGGCTCACCTAGTTTATTTTTTATATCTCAGAGATCACTGTCTTCCATAGGCTCGTGTTCAATACTTGGAGGATCACTGTTTCCTACCCTTTGTTCTTTCTTTTGTGGGGCATGAGGCCAGGTGGTTGCTGGAAGAGGATAAATCCTGTCCTTGTTATTCAAATATCATTACACAATTTCTGATATTAACACATCTAATTCATGTTGGTTGATAGCAGGACTTCACGGCAACAGCAACAGCAACAGCCTCAATCTAAACTGCATATTTGGAAAAAAAAATTCTGTCGTAACAAATACTAATAAAGTTCGAGAAGAATTAATTTAGAAGGTAACACACATGCACAGGAAATCAATGCGAGTCAGCTCCCTGTATAGTTATCCTTATCTCAACTAGCAAAAACACTTGGTCCTTTCTATTATTGCTTATACTCTCTCTACAACAAAATTAGAGATAAGGGCAAAATAGTTTCTGCCGAGAAGCAAGGGGGGGAGGGTAAGGGAGGGGGTGGGGGAAAAGGGGAGAAATGACCCAAACATTATATGCACATATGAGTAAAATAAAAATTTAAATAAATAAATAAAATTACAAAAAAAATAAATAAAGTAGGTCAGTTTGTTTTTAATGGAAAAGTCTACTTATATTTAAGCTTAATAGGGTTCAGTGGTAAAATGTAGCCTCTGTAGTATCTGTCAGTAAGTGCCTTACTGAGTCTTCTAAAACAAAAGAAACAGTCCAAACATAACATTTACTACAGAACAATTTGGTTATAATCTAATTCGTTCAAATAAATTTTAAGTTAATGATCCTGCTCTCCCCATTTTCTTACCTCATCAATTCTGTTTGTCCCTTTCTCCAGTCCTGCCTTAGATCTTCTACTAACCCCAGATTTTAATTTAAATATCAATTTCCCCAAAAACTTTCCCTGACCCTCTAAAATAAGTCAGTTCTCCAAACTGAAAGTCCCTTCAGCTCTCTGTACTTAGCATGTCATGATGTTCATTACACTGTGTGGAATTTGTTTTCCTTCCCTGAAGGCTCTCAGTTTCTGGTTCACTGCAATGGTCCCACTGTCATTGTAATCTGCAGTACCTAGTAGATCCTCTAGTAGGACCTTTGTATTTTTGACAGTGTAAATACAAAAGAGTATTTGTGAACTTAGATATACTGTACATAACTACCTTTAGCTTATGTATTAATGGTAGTATTGAACAAAGCAGAATTCTAAGAGATACAGTTAGTCACAGTTTTTCTAAACTTTTGAAAGTCAGGAGATAAAGCTAAAAAGTATTACATTTTTGATCCAACAAATACATGCACACATACATAAATATATGGGTTGTTTTATTTTTCAGGACGCAGAAGAATACACAGATTTACCAGTAAGACACAATGAAGACCATATGAATAGTGAATTGGCAAAATGTCTACCCATTGAATTAAATCCTCATTCATTTGACAGCCCCCATACCAAAGCACATCTCCTGCTACAGGCACATCTCAGCCGAGCCATGCTACCCTGCCCAGATTATGACACTGATACCAAAACAGTCTTGGACCAAGCTCTCAGAGTATGTCAGGTATGAAAGTCATTTTTGATATCTACATTTTCTTCCATCATTTCTGCCCTATCTTTCCTGTTTTAGGATAAAATATACCTCATTTAAACAACTGGTGAGTCAAATCAAGAATTTTCAAAGAGTGGGGAGGAGAAGGAGGGGGTGGTGTGGGTGGTAAGGGAGGGGGTGGGGACAAGAGGGAGAAATGACCCAAGCCTTGTATGCACATATGAATAATAAAACAATAAAAATAAATAAATAAATTTAAAAAAAAAGAATTTTCAAAGAAAAGCAAATAGAAATGCATTAATATGACAGTTTCAGTTACCCATTCAGTCAAATTGTATTGAAGACAAAGTACGTGTCAAGTACTTTTCTATGAATTCTATGCTTAATTCATAGAATTCTTAATTAATTAATTCTATGAATTAAGCATATAGTAATGGACAAGAGAAGAGTCCCTGCAATTATGGACTGCAAGAAAGGGAATACTGATAACCAAAAATATAAGTCAAGCAGGGTGTAATGGCACTGCAGATGTAAAGGCAGGAGGATTGAATTCAAGACTAGCTTGGGCTACATAATGAGTTCAAAGTCAGCCTGGACTACTGTCTCAAAATAAGATACGTGTGTGTGTGTGTGTGTGTATGTATGTGGCAAGCGGTAATACTGCTCTTCTTTAAAAGTAATAAAGCACAGTGAAGGAGATGTAAAGATGTTTTATATATTTTATTGAGGGCTAGCTAACTGATGACATTTAAGAAAGAATTGAAGGAAGAGAGAGCCATAGGGCTTCTGGAGGGGTGTTTTCCAAACACTAAAAAGCAAATGCCAAGACTGTCCTGTAGTAAGTTACTTGGTGTATTCAAATCAAAGAGGCTATGTAAAAAAGATGGAAAGCAATGATTAGAAATAAAATTAGTGAGAGATGGGAGTAGAGATGGTAGGGAAGGTGGGATCAGATCATGCTGGGAGTTTGTGAACTGTGGTAAAAATTTTGACATTTACTCTGAATAAAAAGGAAGTCATTAGAGCACTGATTCCCTAATGGTTATGTTGGTTATACCTATCAATAGTTTCCATACTAGTTAAAACTGAGAAATTCTCAAGTATTTGTTACCTCACTTATATATAACAATAAAAAAATCATTATCTGCTAACATAAAAATACAATTTTTCATAAAAAATAACTGCTTTCCAAATTAACAAATTATTGGAAATTGTGGCATCGTTTTACTGTTTTGCAAATAGCTTTAATATCCAGCTTTGTAAAAGTCCACTAGATTCATTTACCTACTTTTGCAGTCAACACAATATCTATTACAATATGTCATTTTTGTTGAAGTATATGAAGAAAATCCAGCCTTAGCACCACATGTAATTTAAAAGGGAAGAGTATTTCGTGAATATTCTTTGCTACACAAAAACCTGGCAAGTGCTATTTCTTGGAGGTTACTTTCATTGTGGTACATGAAACCCTATAAATGAATGCTTCTAGGGCTAGGCAGGAAGTGTTGGTTACTGGCCCAGTTTAATATGGGTAAAATTGACAAAAATTGGTTGGATCCCAAATTTTTTTTTGAGAACTATGATAATCTACTAATGGATTGGACAAGGGTTTTTAGAAGAAGTGGGGAACCAAAGGTGATTCCAGAACCTTTCTCCAGAGCAGCTGAAAGGAAAGAGCAGCCATATACTGAGGGGATTGACTTTGGGAGGAATAAGTTTTAGTGAGGGAAGTACACCAAACGGATTGAGATTATGAGGGATTTTTACTGTCTCTATATTATACCTGTTTTGGAAATTTCTGTAATAAAATTTTTTTTAAAACTTTCAAAATACTTAAGCTGTTTTTAAAGATTCACTAAATCTCTCAGTGAAGACATATGTAAAAGGATGTACATTAAAAGTAACCTAAGTACCTTTCAGTTGATAGGATGCTGCAAAATATTTTAATTCCATTCATGAATTCCATTGTATATAGGATGGCTGCTTCATATGTAAGGATATACCTGAAAGAAGATCCAGAATGATTACATGAAAAGATTTAACAGTAGCCATTTCTGGGTAGCGAGATTTGGAGAGCTTTTTAAAATTTTTCTTCTTTATGATTTTCTAAAATGTTTGAATGTCTTATAATAAGCCTCTAGTATTTTGTTATTTAAAAATAAAATTTCATTTTTAAAATGAAATATTTTAAAAATACAATAAGCACATGCTATCAGAATTTAGAAGGGATATAAGGCTATAACAAATGCATACATTTTTGACACACTTTTATAACTAACACATGGGTTTACTTCTCCAGGAAGATGTTTTACCATTCCTTATTAGTCACTTTTTATAAACAAAGGATAAAGTGTCAGCTGTGGCCTTGGATACTCATTTGTTTCTTATAACTTTTCTCCCGCTTCAAACACTGACTTGGTAATGAACTCTAGGGTCAGAAGACTTGGATAAAAGGTACAGAAGGAAGTAAATTTTTATACTTGCAAATATATTGGTTATCCTTTATAATCTTACATAAAAATTATAATGCATGGTCAGCTCATTGACATTTTCTGTTTCAGCACTCAGCCAATAATAATATAGTAAAGCAATTTCTAAAGGAGCTTATTTCCAAATTTACTATTAGAGAAAAGGATTCAGTCAGGTACTTTTTGCCTCTTAGATATTTGTATATTTAGTTTCTTGGGACAATTTATATTTCTTAAATATTTTGATACTTCCAAATAATACTTAAAGAGAATAGTTTTCTATTTATGCAAAAGTAGTATACCTTATTGTAGATAATTTAGAAAAAGCAACAGACTAAAATGTAAGTCTTTCATAGTAATTATATATTTTTGCAGTGCTAGAACTCACACCAGAGCCTTGTATGTGAGTTAGACAAGAGCTCTACCACTGAGTTACCTCCCCAAACCTTGGCTTTTGGAGACAGGGTCTCACTACGTACCTCAGTCTGGCCTTGAATTCACAATCCTTCTGCCTCCGCCTCCCCAGTGCTGGGGTCACAGGTGTGTGCTACCATGCCTGGCTAGTAATTACACCTTCACACCCATGAATATGAAGCTTTTTCCTATTTACTGAATTTTTAAAACTTGTTTTAAATTCATACTTTTATGTTAAAATAATTTCAGACAATGAAATTTCCATTATACCCTTCCCCTAGCTTCTTCTAATGTTAACCTAAGTACTGATCCAATCCTGTTGATTATCTTATTCAAATTTTGTCATTGTGAATTTTATCTCATTAATGCCCTTTCTCTGATGTAGGATGCAACATTGCATTTACTTGTCGTGTCTCCTTAGTCTCCTTGTCTTTCTTGTTAACGTTTTAAGAGTACTGGTCAGCTAATTTGTAAAGCGTCCCGCACTTTGAGTTGGCCTACTCTTTTTCTGTGATTACATTCAGCTTATATATTTTTGGCAGCAATGCCCACAGAGGCATCTGCCAGCCCTCTAGACTGTAAAGTTACTTTTTTCTTTTGAAAATTAATAAACATATTAGTGAGAGATACTTTGGACTATATAAATATTCACTTTCTCTTCATACTTTCCTATACAGTTTTCAGCATCCGTTGGTGATATTTGCTAAAACAATTATTATTATTGTGACTCTGTATTTCCATTATTCCTGGAATTGTACTAAATGAAGAACTTTCTCCTCTCCCCCATTTGTTGATTTCATTCAATTATTTCATTAGGTGAATATAGAGTCATAGATGTTTGTTTTATTCTGTTGGTTAAAATGTGTTGCCATCATTTATTTTGCTTCCCATATTGTCCCAGAAGCAATCTGGTACCTGGATCCTTATGACTTCGTCTGATTGTGTTATAATACTCCCTTGCGTTGTGGTACCTGTGCTTTCCCAGGCCCAGCTCTAAAACCAACCATTTTTCCAAGAAGCAATGGTTCCTTTTAGACAATGGTTTTACAGACTAAAATCTAGATTCTTGCTATACTCCCTCACTATTTGGGTATCTTTGCTTCTAAGCTCTCTGTAGAGAAAACAAGGAATTTATAAATATGTTTAGCAGATATCTGTATCTACATATACATCTATCTATGTGTGTGGTAAAAAGTCATAGGTATGGTTCTTACAACTTCAATTTCAATCCTATACCAAAGGACTCATTCTTCTTCCTTTTTTATTTATAATTCCTTTTCCAGCTAGGAAACACATGGTTGTCATTAATAAAATATATTTGCTTGTTTGTCTTTGACTATTCATGATGTAATTTTTTATTTTATAAAACTTGATCACATTATTTTACAACCTTCTTAATTTAATAATTTATAGCACTAAATATTTTTCTCAGCATAATTTCTTTTTTTTTATTATTCATATATGCATACAAGGCTTGGGTCATTTCTCCCCCCTGCCCCCACCCCCTCCCTTACCACCCACTCCGCCCCCTCCCTCTCCCCCCCCCCTCAATACCCAGCAGAAACTATTTTGCCCTTATTTCTAATTTTGTTGTAGAGAGAGTATAAGCAATAATAGGAAGGAACAA
Organism: Castor canadensis; assembly: GCF_047511655.1. Taxonomy (NCBI): domain Eukaryota; kingdom Metazoa; phylum Chordata; class Mammalia; order Rodentia; family Castoridae; genus Castor; species Castor canadensis. The sequence goes on from NC_133386.1 coordinate 61,597,127, forward strand.
GGGTTTTTGCTGGTTCAGATAAGGATAGCTATACAGGAAGTTGACTCACATTAATTTCCTTTGCGTGGGTGTTACCTTCTAGGTTAATTCTTTTTGATCTCACCTTTTCTCTAGTTCCTGGTCCCCTTTTCCTATTGGCCTCAGTTGCTTTTAAGGTATCTGCTTTAGTTTCTCTGCATTAAGGGCAACAAATGCTAACTAATTTTTTAGGTGTCTTACCTATTCTCACCCCTCCCTTGTGTGCTAAAGCTTTTATCATGTGCTCAAAGTCCAATCCCCTTGTTGTGTTTGCCCATGATCTAATGTCCACATATGACGGAGAACATACAATTTTTGGTCTTTTGGGCCAGGCTAACCTCACTCAGAATGATGTTCTCCAATTCCATCCATTTACCAGCGAATGATAACATTTCGTTCTTCTTCATGGCTGCATAAAATTCCATTGTGTATAGATACCACATTTTCTTAATCCATTCGTCAGTGGTGGGGCATCTTGACTGTTTCCAAAACTTGGCTATTGTGAATAGTGCCGCAATAAACATGGGTGTGCAGGTGCCTCTGGAGTAACCTGTGTCACAGTCTTTTGGGTATATCCCCAAGAGTGGTATTCAGCATAATTTCTAATGACTGCACCATGTTTCTTCATTTGAAATATCTTAATTTATTTAATGAGTCATCAATTGTTAGACATTTGTGTGTTTGATTTTCCACTATTTTAAGTTATAAGTATTAGTTTCCACTATTTTAAATGTTTAACTTACTTTTCAGAAGCCACCTGGAAGGTAACTGATGTGATGAGGTTTTTACTCCTAAATCCTCTCATTCCTATAATTTCTTTGCAATATTTTGATAAACGTAAACAGGAAGAGGAAAGTATATTACAGTTGCCAGTGGAAACCTTAGAGAAAAAGTCAAGATGATAACATTTTCTATGTCTGATTGGCAATTCTAATTTTTTACCCCTTAGCTTTCATGTGACACATGGGTACTCTTGGTCTTAGAAAGTACTGGTTCAACCCGTTTTGTAAACTGCAGGCCATCTAGATGATTGAAAATTGTCCTACTACCCTCATGGGACATCAGCATGAGTCTGATCTGTGAATGGAACTCAGAATCATAGCTCTGACTATAAATTTTCTTCTGCCACTATTGTAGTATAAGGCATCAGATAAGTCACATAACCCATAGTATCTAAGTGAAAATAACAGAATAGCATAGCATTATTAATAGTTATAAAGTAAAACAACTTAAGGACCAAAAAAAAAAAAGGTCTATCTTAGTATTCTCATTCTCTTATTTTATGTTTATTAAATTATTATTGTGCTGGGGATACATTGTGACATTTTCAAAAGTTCTTACAATAAATCATAGTTGAACCACTTCATTATAAAAGCTTTAAGAAAACTAGGAATAGAAGGAATGTACCTCCACATTATAAAAGGCTATATGACAAACCTATAGCCAACATCACACTTAATGGAGAAAAACTGAAACCATTTCCCCTAAAATCAGGAACAAGACAAGGATGCCCACTCCCCCCACTCCTATTCAACATAGTCCTGGAATTCCTGGCCAGAGCAATAAAGCAAGAAGAAGTAATAAAAGGAATACAAATAGATAAAGAAACTGTCAAAGTATCCCTATCTGCAGGTGACATGATCCTATACCTCAAAGACCCAAAAAACTACCCAAAAACTCCTAGACACCATAAACAGCTTCAGCAATGTAGCAGGATACAAAATCAACTTACAAAAATCAGTAGCCTTTCTATATACCAACAATGAACAAATTGAGAAAGAGTATATATATGAAAACAATTCCATTTACAGTAGCCTCAAAAAAAAATCAAATACCTAGGAGTAAACTTAACAAAGGATGTGAATGACCTTGACAAAGAGAACTACAAACCTCTGGAGAAAGAGATTGAGGAAGACTACAGAAGGTGGAAAGATCTCCAGTGCTCATGGATTACTAGAATCAATATAGTAAAAATGGCTATACTACCAAAAGCAATCTTCATGTCTAATGCAATTACCATCTAAATCCCAATGACATTCATCACAGATAGAAATTGAAAAATCTACCCTAAAGTTCACTTGGAAACACAGGAGACCATGAACAGCCAAGGCAATACTCAGCAAAAAGAGCAATGCTGAAGGTACCACAATACCTGACTTCAAACTATATTACAGAGCCATAGCAATAAAAATAGCATGGTACTAGCACAAAAACAGATATGAACCCCTGCAAAAATCGCAAGACTCTATCTGAAAAACACCTAATGCAGGGCTCAAGTGGTAGACAGAGCACCCACTAGCAAGCACAGGGTCCTGAGTTCAGGTACCACCATCACCAAAAAAAGGACAAGCTGAAAATAGAAGCCAGCATTTGAGAATCAGACCTATTTCAGAATCTGAAAGACCTATTCTGAATGAATACACTTAAGAGTCTGGGCTGGGAAAATAGATAGCAATTTTTAATATTTAATATTTAATTCTGTTTTAAGCACTATATATGCAATTAAATCAATGTTGCTACATTTAGAAGTGAGTTCTATGATCATTATTTATTTAATGTACATTACCATAACTGATATTTTCACATTTAAAAACAAGTAAGAATTTCATAAAATATATGACTTACTTAATCAAATTAAATAAACATCAAAAAAAAAACAGATATGAAGATCAGTGGGACAGAATAGAAGACCCAGATATGAATCTACATAGCTATGCCCATTTTTTTTTTTTTGACAAAAGTGCCAAATACAATGGAGAATAGATAGCCTCTTCAACAAATGTTGCTGGGATAAGTGGTTATCTGCCTGAGGAAAACTGAAAACTAGATCTATGCCTGTCACCCTGTACTAATATCAACTCAAAGTGGATTAAGGACCTTACCATCAGACCCAAAACTCTGAAGTTAGTACAGGAAAGAGCAGGGAATACTCTGGAAGTAATAGGTATAGGCAAAGAATTCCTCAGTAGAACTCCAGCAGCCCAGCAACTAAAAGGATGGACAAATCGTACTGCATGAAATTAAAAAGCTTCTGCACAATGAAGAAATGGTGTCTAAATGGAAGAGACCACCCACAGAGTGGGAGAAAATATTCACTGGCTATACATCAGACAAAGGACTGATAACCAGAATATATGGGGAGCTCAAAAAACTAAACTCCCCCAAAATCAATGAACCAATAAGGAAGTGGGCAACTGAGCTAAACAGGACTTTTTCAAAGGAAGAAATCCACCTGGCAAAAAAACACATGAGAAAATGCTTACCATCCCTGGCCATAAAGGAAATGCAAATCAAAAGCACACACTAAGATTCCACCTCACCCCTGTTAGAATAGCTGTCATCAAAAACCACAATAAATTTTGGTGAGGATGTGGAAAAAAGGAACCCTCATACACTGCTGGTGGTAATGTAAGCTAGTGCAGCCACTTTGGAAAACAAATATGGAGGCTTCTTAAAAACACTAAACACAGACCTGCCATATGACCCAGCAATCCCACTCCTGGGGATATACCCAAAGGAATGCAACTCAGGTTGCTCCAAAGGCACCTGCACACCCATGTTTATTGCAGCACTATTCACAATAGCCAAGTTATGGAAATACAGCCAAGATGTCCCACTACCGATTAATGGATTTTAAAAATGTGATATTTATACACAATGGAATTTTACTCAGCCATGAAGAAGAATGAAATTTTATCCTTCACAAGTAAATGGATGGAACTGGAGAACATCATCTTAAGTGAAGTTAGCCAGGCTCAGAAGGCCAAAAATCATATGTTGTCCCTCATATGTGGACTTTTCACCTAAAACAGTTGCAGTAATATTATTGGACATGGGTCACATGCTAAGGGGAGAACACCTATAGAAAGAATAGGAAAAGGGAAGGAACCCTAAAGCTTGAAAGTGTTTGATGTGCCTACTGTAGAGGAGCTAATAAAGTAATCTTAAACTGGCAGAGGCCACTATGGGAAGATAGAGATGAACCATCTCAATCAGAGGTCTGATAGAGATGAACCAATCGGGGTTGTAATGCACATATGCGTGGAAGCAATGCTAGGAATCTCTCTGTCTAGCTATCTTTATCTCAGGCTAGCAAAAGTGCTATGTCTTTCTTATTATGGCCTGTGTTTTCTCTTCAACAAAATTGGAAAAGAGGGCAGAACAGGTTCTGCCTGGAAGTGAGGAGGTTGGGGGGAGGGAGGAGAAATGGCCCAAACAATGTATACACATATGAATAAATGAATAAACAAAAAAAATCATAATTGAATTCACCCCATCCATTATTCTCCATTATCCCTTCTTTTCCCCATTCCTAGAATAGTTTCAACATGTCTCATTTTTCTATTTTCATATGTGAGTGCATAATATTTCCACTACATTCAGCCTCCTTCACCCTTTCCTTATATCCTCCCCTCTCCCACTGGCACCAACCTCCAGACAGGATCTGTTTACTTTGCTGTTCTCTGTTTTTGAAAAAAGTATTTTTGTTTATTTAAGATAGCTCTACAGGGAGTTTCCTCGTGACATTTCCATGTGCATATGCATTATAACTCAAGTATTCTCATTCGTAATACCTCTTTTTCTTTACTTCTTCATAGTAATTTAACACTAAATGTTTCTTATTCTCTTTATTTTATGGAAACATGCCATTTATTTGAGACATCATTTAGATTATGAAAATTAAGGGCTAGGGACATGGTACAAGTGTTAAAACCTCTGCATAGCAAACAGGAGCCCTTAAATTCAATCCCCAGTACCAACACCAAAAAAAAAAGTCTTGTAAACTGTTGCCTTGACTACTTGACTACCCTTGTTCTGGGCAATCTCTCACAAAAGGAAAACATAGTTGTAGTACTAGAAATCTCCTCTGGCTTGGAGTCAGAATATATAATACAACCTTGCCTTTACTTTTTCTATTCCATTTCAATTTATGTATTGAGGTCATTTGTGGGGTTTTTATCATAATTTCTTTTTTTATCATTTTTAACATTTTTATTAGTATATGACAGTTATATAGGGGGTTGTGAATATTTTAACATTGCTAGAATTTCCTTTTCCCAATAAAAATAAAAGCAAAAATTATTATATGTAAAAAAAAATTACTATATGTATCTGAGTTTTTAGGACCTGCTTAGAATGTTCTAATCTGTAAACTGTGTAATTAAGAATGTGCCCTTGCCCTTCACCTTTAAGATCATCTTCTTGATCATGGTAATTGTGAAATGTAGTATATGATGTGGTCTCCTTTCTGTACTGAATGTACCAAAGAAAGGCTTTATGTCACCATTTTGGGGGACATTACAAATGAGAAGTATCAAAAATTAAATTTGCTTAAATTGTTCTGATTTCCATGGGAAGACCTGAGAAAAGCATTTTTATTGGAGCCAGACAAAACTGGTGGTAAGTCATGTTGCAAGTGCCTTTCTGCCTTACACTGTTTTTTATCAAGAGACCTAAGAATTGATATTCAGAGCAGTTCAGCAGCTCTGTTAAAAGGTGATTTGTTAAGGGAGGTCTATGCTGAAACCAAATGGAGATTCCAGGACATTTATTCCTGATCCTTTCTAAGAAGCTCCACAAAACTTTAAGTTAAAATCATGTTCATTTAAATGAGAAACATCTAAATACAACACTAAGCCAAATGATATAAGAAAGCATATTTCTATTTCCGTCATTCACACTATCTCATATATGGTGTTGACATCAAAACTTTACAGTAACTAAGCTTGCAGATGTGTAATGTGAAAAGAAAGACAGTTCATAGAACCTGCTCAGTGAGCTGAGAATCAGAGGGCTGTGTGATTTAGAGTTTAATTATTGATATGAGAAAGTTTCTTTCAGATGTAGTAAAGGCCGGATTTACCCTTCAGCTACTGTAGCCCTCATTTTAATAGGTCAAAACATTTGTGTGTGTTTTGAGTTTTATCTTAGAAAACTTTAGTAGGAAGACTCTTAAAGACTGAACAATAATGAAAGAGCAACACACACATGCACCAATAAGAAATGTGTACACTACAAAGATCTCTGGAAATTTATCATCCAGATTTAAGTTGGAATTAATATGTGTAAAACACCAAATTTTTCCAGAATATTTGAAGAAACACACACCATCTCTGTTCCCCCACCCTCCTACCCAAAACAATCCTTTTTAATGATGCCCCATAAGACAGGACAACATAACTTCAGTGGTGGTGGTAACTACTTTCTGGGAGCTTTCTTTGTACCAGCCTCTATTATAATTGCCTTGTATTGTATTGACATTTGCTGTCATAGTCTAATGATATAATGCAATTATTAACCTCATTTTACAGATGAAAAATAAGGAAGTTTACTGAAATCACATCAGAAAACAAAATCTGCTTTCAGCACATCTAATACTATAAACGTATTTCACTGGCTTCCCTTTGTCCTGTAAAGATAGATTTTAAAACTGTACTCTGGGTCTAATGCAAATTTTTTTAAATGTGAGAACTTCACAGAAATTTGTGGTGTTTTTCTTTTTAACCAAGAATTCCCACTAGATCATGAATATTTTTAATTAATCCTTTCTTTTCAATGTATACTAAATCACCTCTTTTTAATTACTGCTTTTAATTACTTTAACCATCTTCTAAGAGGAACTTGTTAATATGATTAAATATTTGTAACTGCTTTAATTATATCACTGCAGTGTCCAGTTGATATGCTGTTTGCCTTTTTTGAATCAATTGCTTATGGTCTTTCTCAAGTTTTTACATTATGCTACATATTCCAAGCCTTTGTTTTCTCATATTCTCCTCCCCCGCAAACTAAAATAATTAGGAATAATAGAAAAATAGACTGATGATACTACCTTAGGGGGAAGAAGGAATGCCACCATACTGTAAAAGATCCCTATAATAAAAAGCATATGCACACTAGAATAACCTCTGCATAGGTTTACTATTAAACACACACACACACACACACACACACACACATTTTGCATCCCTCTTTCATTTTAAGTTTTGCCTTTGCTTCTTTCAGTGTCTAATAACCACCATCAATCAATGACCTTGTATGAGGCCTTTGTCTATCGCTGGTGTTTTTTTTTTTCTTTATCCAGTTATTTTTGAAAAACTTAAGACTTCTGGTAGCAATAGACAACTCAGTGTTTCCTTGCCCCCAAATAAGGAACTATCAGTTTCCCCCAAAAGACAGCAGACATCACCTCCTTCCTATTGAGGACAAATACAAAGATCTGTCTTCTGCATACCAAAGCATATGTCCGTAAGAATTGAATTGATGTTTTATTGCCCTAATGAAATAGGCAAAGGTAAACTACGCAGCTACTTTGAAAATACTCTAGGTGATTCAGAGCTTAAAAGGCACAACTTTAAGGAGCCATGTTCTGATGGTTAGTTTTCATTGTTCTCATAGATTTTTGGATCTAACTTCAATATAGGGGCCTTGATTTTTCACATAAGAGATTGTATGAGCTACATATTGTGAGCTACATGGCCAAATTATGTCCAAATGCTCTAAAGTGCTTTATCACTTGTTGTAAAGATGATAGCTAAAAAAAAAAAAAAAAAACCTTTAATCAACTGTGTAAATAAAAAGTATATGAATTGGAATAATATACCTTCCTCCATCCAGAAAACTTCCTTGAATTTTCAAAACCAAATCTTTAAAAGTTTGTTGTTGGGGTTCTTGTTTAGCCTAAACTTCAAAACAATAGCTTGATTTCTTTACCTTTATAAGAACTTCTGATAAATTAAAAGTATACTACATTTTACATATCCAATATCATATTTTTCCATAACTCACAACAATTCTGAAAATGCAGCATTTCATCTTCAATCTGTTTTTTAAGAGGTGCTGTGATTTGAACTCAGAGCCTTATACTTGCAAGACAAGTTCTCAACCATGTCAGCCACATTCCAGGCAATTTTTTCTTTTTGTTTGTTTTTCAGATAGAGTCTCACATTTTTTCCTGGGGCTGATTTTAAACCGTGATCCTCCTGTTTCCACCTGCCACTTAGCCAGGGTTACAGGAATGCGCCACCATGCCTGGCCCTTTAATCTGTTTTTAAAAGTATGTCACTTTATAAGTTTAAGATATGTATAAGTGTATTAGAGTCTGAGACTAGACAAGACTAGAATAACTGAACATTCACAGGGCCTTGAGTTTGATCTCCAGCACTGCAAAAGAAAAAAAAAACAGATTAAAGGAAGCAAAAGAATCCCTTTAACTAAAAGATACTGTTACTAAAAGTGGGTCTGTCTTTAATTGACAGATAATCCCATTTGTTGTAGATTAACCATAGAAATACTTGATGCCAGGAGGTAGAACTGCCATGGATCAAGGCTTCTACAACCTTTGAGGAGTGTTTACCTTACATGTGCACTAAGCATAGGCTCAGTGGATCGCCAGTGTATTGTAAAACATCACTGTCATTTGAGTGAGTAAATTTCAAATAGTTCAGTTATGGCTGAGATTAGCAATAGAAGTAGTTGATCAAATCTTTAATCCAATACTTTTAAGCAATGTTTTAAAATAGCAAATGGTAGATCAAATTTTCTGTATCATTCCTAGTAAAAATCCTTTCAAATTTTAAATGCTTATAATTGAACTGAATGAAAATAATTTCTTTAAATAGACAGGATAGCACAATAGACTTCAGAAAGTTGCTGCAAAACATTTTGGTAAAAAATAAAGACGGATGGATTATATGCAAACAATATCCCTGTTTTTGAGTATATTTCAAGGAATATTGAGACTGTGAGCATATATTTGTAAGTTTTCATATCATTAAAGATATGCTTCAAAAGTTATCAATAACCATAATATCACTAACTATTAAGATGACTTGAGAGCTGTGAATGAAGGGTGAGACCCTTGGTTCCATCCCCTGGTACCACAAAAAAAAAAAAAAAAAAAGATGACTTTGGTGCAATACTTAGCATCTAGTAGACCTCAGAATATCATGGATGAATGAAATAAATACTTCATTTTTCCTTTCTAGCTCCTTCATAGAAGATTCTGTGTGTGTGTGTGTGTGTGTGTGTGTGTGTGTGTGTGTATGTATGCATTCCCACAACATTTTTAAAGTTTTCTTCCAACTCTGAATTGGCTACCAACAAATGTAGTCCATTTGTTGTAAACATTCATGTGACTTAATCAAATTCATGCAAACTAGGGTGAAGTCTAATTCAGGCTGTTTTCATGGTCAGATTGCTAGGGGCTCATATCTTGTCATAGAAGCCTGTTGAGATTTTATTAACAGATGAATATTTAAAAACAAATAAGTCTAAGTGAACTTAATCCTAAGTGATTTATTCTTGCATTTGCAAAGATCCACAGTGTGGTGGAAGAATCACCACAGCCCTGGGTAGTCAAAGTTACATTTTAACTCCACAGTAGAACGGCCAAACACCGCCTAAAACAAAGTGCCCCACTTGGGAGAGCAACACAAAACTGATACCTTTAGCATGTCCAAAGCTAACACAAATGTGTGCATTTTGCAGTGTTAAACACTTTTACTTACTCTTGTGGATTTACAAGCAATCTCCCTTCAAGGACTATAATATAATTTGGATGGCTGTTTCCTCCTGGGTGACTTTACCTGTAAGCTTTTGTATGACAATTTGGCAATGGTTTATTGATGATATGATGCTATTATGAAGGATCCTTCTACCCCCAGCTCCTCTCCTCATACCCACATAACAACCCTTTTCCCGGTTGGGGCTGTAGGAAATGAGTAATGCTTAACCCATTTGTGTGATCAATTCACTTAAGCAGCTACTGTGAAATGTTAATCACAACTTTAATTTGTACTGCATTAGCATTTTGATTAACTTGTAGGCTTGCTAGCACACTTGAAGCGCTTTTACTCATAGTTACAGCTCGGAAATGACTTTTTGATTAATTAAGTTTGTTAGACAGCAGCTGAGCTTCCTGAATGCTAACCTTCTGGGGGTAAAAGTTCAGGAGAAAGTTACTATGAACAACTGTTGCTATTGAAAAAGATTCTTTATAAATATACTTACAGCATTTTAATTATTGATAAAATATTGTGTCATTACTTGCAACTGACCTGGATCTTTGAAGGAGAGTACCTTTCTATCAAGAAAGCTTTTTTTCAGGTCTTCCTATCATTGTAAAACTTCTGGGAACTCTTGAACTAAAGAGTGACTTTGCTAGCAGATGTCTAACAACTAATGTTTTAACAAGCTGCCTAGGATGAATTTCCATAGTTATTTTTTAATAAACTTTTAATTTTAGAATGGTTTTAGATTTCCAGGAAAGTTGCAAAGATAGTATAGAGAGTTTCTGTGTACCCTGAACTTTCTTTCATTATTATTAACATTTTACATATTATATATGTTATAAGGTACATTTGTTATAATAAACAAACTTATATTGACACATTATTATCAACCAAAGTCCATATTTATTCAGAATACCACATTAGTTAATTTCAGTCCTCCTGCGTCCTTTGGCTCCTCTTGGCTCTGACAGTTTCTTGTTCTTTATTTGTTTTTGATCATTCTATAGTGTTTTGCATTCCCATGGCATTCCACAGGTAACTTGGATTTTATTGTTAATGGAATTTTTCTCTCATTCTGGACTAGATAAATCTGTTTCTTTTAAACTCTTGTAAGCACATTATCTTTATGACATTTATTTTGGACAGAAGTGTCAACATTGCTCACCATTTCTGCCTTTGTCATGATCTTATTTTCGTGTGCTTGTAATCTCTGTACAGTCAGTAGATACACTAAGATGACTGTTGAGGTGGGGAGGGTAGAGGAAAGGTTCCTTGAAGAGGAAGAAGGATAGGGAGGAAGTAGAGAAGGGTATAAGACTATGGAATGCTAAAAGGGAAGAGAGGCTTGGCTCCATGTGTGCATCTTATAGCCACAGCATCTTGATAACACTAAGGGTTAAATTGACAAATATTTAAACTGAAGTTTAGATTTTAGGAGAAAAAAATTTTGTCAGTACTCGAATTTAACTCAAACTTCACACTTGCTAGGCAGGCCCTCTACCACTTGAGCCACATCCCCAGTCCATTTTGCTTTAGTTATTTTTCACATAGCATCTTGTATTTTTGCCCGGGCCAACCTGGACTAAAATCCTATTTATATCTCCCACATACCTAGGATGACAAGTGCATACCACCACTTCCAGCTTATTGGTCAAGATGGGATCTTGTTAACTTTCCACATGAGCTGACCTTGAACCATGATCCTCCCGATCTCTGTCTCCCATATACCTGGGATTATAGGTGTAAGCCTTCACACCCAACCAGGAGAAATATTTTAATAATAGAACTTAGAACTGGCTCTTACTGCGTACCTGTTAACATACCTCTTTGTGGGTACTTAATGATGTCATTTTTTCTTTTAGAAGTTTAGGTCCATGGTTCTGTTCCCTCACAATTAAGTTGACTTGTGCACATTGCTCTTATTTTATCCTCTGATTTTTTAAGTCTAGAATTCAGTTGTGTCTCAAAAGATAAATACCTTAATATTATATATTGAGATGTAGTTAAAACTAAATTATAGGTTAAAATTAATTTAAAATGTTTAAAGTTTCAAAACTGTGTTCACAAAATTCATTCACAGAGAGAGTAATCAATCAAATACATAATAATTTGTCTAGAATTTATGTTTCTCTGCTATGTAGGGAAAAGACAACAGATGTAAGCTACCCTAAATCCTTCTTGAAACAATACAGGGTGTGTGAAAGTCAGTAGAGATAGTAGAATATAATGCAGTGAACACAGATCTGAAATTGGGAAACCAAGATTAATCCTTAACTCCATTACTTTGTTAACACTGTGATTACATAGTCACTGAAATTGTGTGTGCTCAGTTTCCCTGTCTATGCTAAGTGCACAGTATTGACATGTGCCTTGTAGTTGCTATTATTAGCATTAAAAGACAGATACTTGTGAAAGTTTTATGTACAGCTATGCAGATATTTTCATCATACATATATACATACTGTCCACACAGTGTGATTTTATATAATTCACTGAGTCTTTTCATAAGTGCATGAAATTCATATTGCTTGATATAAAATAGAGAGATTGTCAAGCTTAAAGTGTTAGCTATTTAAAGTATAATCTATAATCATAGAGGATAAAAAGAACAATGCTAGTAGATTCTGATAAATCTATCCCTTACGCCATTCTGAAACTCTGTTGGATTTAAATGTTAAGATCAAGCCTGATAAGCTTAGAGAATTCCTGAAATGGATTCGAAGTAAATGCTAAGGACATGAGGTGCATCCATGTCATAAACTCGTGCCTTTGGCCTTAGCAGCCTCAGACCTAAACAAGTTTCCCCGCAGAGAGTGTTCACTTTCTGAATGCTTAGTCTTTGTTTTGAGGGTTTCTTTTGCTTGATTTTGCTGTTGCTGGTTTGTTTTGTTCTACCTTTGTGTAAAACCAAGCACTTTGGAAGTTGTTGAGCTTTCAACCTTACCCTTCTTTCTGTCCTGCCCTCTCCTTCACTCAGATATAGACAGATATATACCATATTCACTCACCTCTCCCTCTGAAACTCTTGAATTGACTAGTAATTCTTAATTCCTCAATAATAAAAGTCAGCCTCCTTGGATATCCCCAACTACTTCTTTTTCTCAGATTCCTGGTTCTTCTTTCCATGTTCTATTTTACTTTCATTGTCCATAAGATTTCTTTTTCAACTGTCTCCCAAAGTCTAGATCTCTTCCCATCTTCCTCATAGTCTTCAGCTCCATCATTGTGGCTTCGACAGATGACCTTGTAAACATCATAATCACATGGATCCCAAACTCCTCCACTCCAGTAGCTGTCATATCCAAACCATTTCAACCCCACCTCCATGATCACCCTTGGAGTCACCTCTCTGGCCACCACACCTTTGTTTAGTCAGTAGCTCGACTAAACATTTTAGATCCCCTGATCTGGGATTTCTTCTCCCCTTCCTGATCCCTCAGCTTAGCCCTCATTTCCTTTATGACTTTGCTTGTCACTTTAACAAGCATTGGCCCAAGAGTTGGCCATTTCAGCAATGACGCCAGAGAACTTTAAAATCTCTTCTTTGGGTTACTATCAGCATCTGAATTCTCCACTCTCACACCCAAATTACTCATTATTATTACTGGAAATAATCACAGAACACTGCTAATTGTTTCTACTACAAAGTCATGTTGTGGAAATGGAGAGCTGCTCTAGTTTTTAATCATACCATTTATTCTGCCCAGTACTTAACTCAAAACATTTTTGTCCTCCTTTATAGTTCTTTCTCCTGGCAAGAGATGTCATTTCCAGCTTACAGAGATTATTGACATACTCTAATACAGCTACTGCCAGTGATCAATATCCCTTCTCTTCAGAGCTTCTAGACTGTTCATTGACTTTCTGTAAGAGAAGTCTTTAACAACCAGCAGAAGCCCCTCCCCTTTTTTGGTGGTCCTGCGGTTTGAACTCAAGGCTTCACACTTGCTAGTCAGATACTCCAATACTTGAACCATGTCCCAAGCCCTTTTTGTTTTAGTTACTTTTCAGATAGGGTTTTGTGCTTTTTGCCTATGGCAACCTAACTTTGATCCTCCTACCTGTTTCCTGCATAACTGAGATTACAGGTATGCACCATCACACCCAGGTTATTTGTTGAGATGAGGGTCCTTTTTTGACCCAACTGACCTGGAACCATGATCCTCCCAATTTTTCTATCTCCAGAGTAGCTGGGATTACTGGCATAAGTCACTATGTCCAATCCAGAAAACCTCTTTTCTGTGGCTTACCTCCATACCTCATCAGCAGAAACCCCAGGAAGGTCTTTTCTCCATACAACTCATTTTGTGTTTAGTAGCTGCTAATCTTGACCTCAAGGATATTATAGTCCACCTGAAAAGATAGAAAGCAAATTTTATAGAAACAAATACTTACTATGGAATAGGTGCATTGGCATTTTGTTACTGAAAACTTAAAGCTTACACAGACAATAAAAGCCTTAAAAGCCTAATCAAACTATTATTCAGATGAGGCAAACAAATACCAGTAGTTAACTGATTTGCCCATGGTTTTACACTTAATTTAGAGGGACAAATTGTAAACTCTTACCTTACCACCTTCAAGCTAGTATTGAGCAATTGTGAGTTATATTGTTTACACTTCATCCAAACTTAAAATGGCTAGGGAGGGGGGACCCTCCATATTCACCAGTTCCATATCACATTCACCTGAGTGTGGACGGAAAATATTAGGGAAAAAAATTTTATCTGTACTAAATATGTAAAGCCTTTTTTCTCATCAATACTCCCTAAGCAATTTAGTATAACAACTATTTACATAATATTCAGATTTTAGATATTCTAAGCAACCTAGAGGTGATTTAAAATAATCAGAATTATGTACATGGATTTTATACAAATGCTGCACCACTTTAAATAAAAGACTTCAAAGTCTATTAGCTTGGCATCCATCAGGGTCCTAGAACTAGTCCCTCACAGATACTAAGGGAAGACCTGTGTTTGCTTTAAATATTCTGTCTTGTCAGGAAGCATCCTCATACTCCTGTTATCCAGTAGACAATGACATGGTCAGTTCTAGGTGAGAGACAGTGAGGGTCTGCTCTAGGCAAGGGGTGCAGAGAGAAACGCACTAGGAGTATTTGAGCAAAAAAACATGTAGCAGCATTTGATTCACTGTATTTGGACACTTGCAAACCATTTTACCATCCCAGAATCTTGATCTCCCCACCTGCATTTTCTGTAAATTAAAAATTGATGTTATGGCTTTTCATTTACTTCATTAAGCACTTAACTTTGCATGAATTTTTTGCATTCTCACATCTGGGTCATACGATGAAAAATTGTGGGGAACCCTCATAAATTTTATGAAATCTTTCAACTTCATCATAGAAACTTCAAAGTTAGAAACATATGGTTCATCCATCCAACTCTTTACTATGTGAGCTTTGGTCTGGAATTTATTTCCAGTCAAGTTGTAATGTAAAATCAAAAGTAAACTTGCCATAGTTACGCCACATTACAAGTTCTAACCTCATCATGGTACCATATTAGATACAATTATTCACTTCTCTTTTCTCTTCCCTTAGCAAAGTCTCAAGAGTTGTGACTTGTGACTCCTTTTTTGTCTATAAGTAGCATTCATCCTAACCTGCTTGTCTCATTTACTTTGAAGAAAAAGTGTATTCTGCTTTGCAAGGATAAAGAAAAAGTAGAGTACATTTTCCTAGTTTTGTAAACATGTGCAGTCACACATGTATACACATCCACACAGTCACATGAGCACAGACATGCATATGAATATGTCTGCTGTACCAATGGTCAGGCTTTGCGATGTGCAACCAGTGCACAACTAAAGACCATGTGACCATTCTGTCACATTAATCACGACATCCAAAAACTTTGATCCATTTCCCTGTAATTTGTATAAAGAGATCATAGATTTTGTTTAGCGGAATTTTTTTTAGTTATTTTACTTTTTGTAAATTCCAGAACACAGAATTGGAAATTCAAAGCTTAGAAGAATGTGTATGCACCAGCAGTACTAAGTAGCAGTATGACAAATTTTACTTATATAGCTTTAAAAGTTTCTAAAACTCTTATACATTTTATACATTTTTATAAATATTTTACTGTCAGTGAAATATTTGTCATTAAAGTAGTATTGTATTCATTTGCTAGGTACATCCCAAACAGAGTATGGCCCTAAACCTATGTAAAACAGCTACCTAAGATCATGATATTAACTTATGTGTCTTTAAGTCAGCATTCTCCAGAATCTAATTTAATTGAAATAGCTTTGCCTGTGTAAACTTCTCCTTTGTTTAAATAAGATTTCACTGTTTAGTTTTGCCTTAAGCAAAGGCAGCCTTTGTTTGTCCATAAAACATTAGATTAAATGTATAGACTAATATGAATAGCTTCCCATCATTGCACATGTACACTGGCTGTTGTCCTCTTTGCTAGTGTGTGGTGTGTTGTCAGCGAGAACCAGGGCTCTATCATTAACCTGCTCTTTGGGGAAAATAAATTTTTGGTAAGAAAACCTTCTGTCTCCTTTCCATTATTGATTTTAAATTTGAAAAGCGATGTGAAGTTTTCTTTTTAAATGCAACTGCTAATGTTCTTGATACAATGAATTATGTAAGTATTTGCTTTAAAAGTACACTGAGTTTTTTATCTTAGTTTCGTTACCAGGTACCAATACTATCTAGCTATGTAGCTGCCCTAAAAATAATCTTAGTATTTAGCCCTTTGTAGGAAGTAATGCACATTAAATGCTGTGGAAGGTTCAGCTTGTCCGCCCCCCCACCCCAGTCCAACTGTACTTTGTTTTCTGGTTTCAGATTTGATGAGTATTAATTTCAAGATATAACAATTATTTCTGTTTGCTTTTTATTCAGGCTATATCATATTCCCAGTGGAGAGGGCAAGGGTCATGATGTGCTTGTAACATGTACATTTTCCCTATTCAGGCCATGCTGGATGTGGCTGCAAACCAGGGCTGGCTGGTGACTGCCCTGAATATCACCAACCTGGTTCAGATGGTGATTCAAGGTCGGTGGTTAAAAGACTCTTCTCTTCTTACATTACCAAACATAGAACAGCACCATCTTCACCTTTTCAGGTAATTGTTTTCATTTTTTAAAACTGTGTTTTTGCAGGGGCAGGTGCTGGGTCTCAAACCCAGAGCTATACCACTGAACTATAACTCACAGCCCCCCAAATTTATTCTTTTAAATCTGTAATAGCCACTGGAATTATTTTTTTTCTTGGTAGTACTGCAGTTTGAACACAGGCTTCACGCTTGCTAGACTGGTACTCTACCACTTGAGCCACTCTGCCTGCTCTATTTTATGTTGGGTATTTTCGAGATAGGGTCTCACAAACTATTTGCCCAGGCTGACCTCAAACCATGATCCTCCTGAGTATCTAAGATTACAAGTGAGAGCCACCAGGACCCAGCCACTGGAATTTCTTGTGGTCCTTAGAATATGATTATTGGTCCAAAGTGAACCACAATCATTCTAACCCTCTCCTATCTACATTGTAACATTGAGTACACTCCTATTTTGATTGCATCTGTAACATTGAGTATACTATCTGTAACATTGAGTACACTTCTATTTTGATTGCATCTGTTCCTTTACAGCATCACCCCCCTCATTTAAGCAGACATTACTAAAGTGCCTTTGATCCAAAACAAAATAAATTATCAATTTATGCTACTGTAGAAAAGATTTGAGGGATCAGATACCCATTGTCAAAAATAAATTGTGCATCTGCAAAATGTCCAAAACTAGGTATTGTATATACTAGGAGCTCAAAACATAACCTATGCTTAAAAGATTTTTGTATTAGAATCAAACTATTTAACCCTTAGTTGTTATGTTTGTGGCTACAAATATTTTAGCAAAAAAAAAAATAGTACTAGATACAAGCAAAGTTGGCAGTGTTTAAATGAAAATGTTTCTTTCACACCAGTGTTTCACAGCAGTTGAGAGATACTTTGCAGCCAAAATGTTGATTCTGGGTCATGTAGACAAGCAAAACAGTCTGGTTGTAGCTTACATCATGCACCCTGTACCTCTTATCAGCTGGTCAAGTGGTGGCAGTCGTTTGCCTGGGCTGGCTTCAAACCATGATCCTCCTGATCTCCACCTCCTGAGTAGCTAAGATTACAGGTGAGAGCCACCTATGCCCAGCCACTAGAATTTCATGTGGTATGTAGAATATGGTCATTGGTCCCAAGCTGAACCACAGTCATTCTAACCAAAATGCCAACACAACCTCAGGTAAATGTGGGGTCCCCTCAAGAAAGTCCCTCATTTGACTCCAGGGTACCTATCTCTAGGATACTTGAGCGCTCACCATGGGATATCCCTGGAGCTAACGGACATTCAGTGAGTGAGCCATACCAGCAACAGGTGATATGAAGAGAAGACACATATCTTTGGCTGTTTCTGGTGTGGTACTAAACCTTGTGGGAGTTGGGTATCAGCAGAAAAGAGGGCACGCCGAGGTGCTATCTGACACAGCACACAGGCCTATTATAGGAGCTTCTTGTGGCTTACGATGTTCATCTAGATTTCCTGACACCCATAAGACTAAACTATTAATATAATTTCAACTATATTTTATTCTTGCCTTAAGATTTAGGTGTCTGGCTGGGTGCGGTGACTCATGCCTGTAATCCTAACTACTCAGGAGGCAGAAACTGGGAGGATTGCAGTTCCAGGCCACCTGGACAAAGAATTTGCAAGACTCCATCTCAACCAATAAAAACTGGTGGCATGGTAGTGCATGCCTGTCATCTCAGATATGTAGGAAGCATAAATAGGAGGATCATGGTCCAGGCGAATCTGGATATAAATGCAACAGCCTATCTCAAAAATAAACCATAAAGGGCTGGGAGCATAGCTCAAGTAGTACAGCACTTAAGCACAAGGCCCCAGGTTCAACCTGTAGTACCACAAAAAAAAAAAAAAAGATTCAGATGGCCTGTGTCCCTTATATCTGGCACAACTAGTGCTATAAGTTTCAAAGTAATATTTCAAATTTTATGTGTCCAGCAACCTACAATTTGAACTTTATTCAAGTACTTATATTAGAGGCATTTGCCCGCATCTATTAAAAGTTTGTCAGGGCTCCATGTCATTACTTCATCCACATGGAAGGATTACTTCATATTAGTGTCTTGTTCAAGAACACCTACTGTCTGTGCACCTTAAGTATTTACTGAGACGGTATGTCATTTGTGATATACACATCTTATGTGATACTGCTTTGGGGTGCTATCTTAGAGAATGCTGGTTGATACTTTAAACTTAGAATGCCCTATAAAGTGTATATCTTATGTAAAGAAAACTTCAAATTATACAAAACTACTGTTGTCAGAAAATGAACTTTGTGCCATGAGGGAATTGTTTTGTTGGTGTTGATGTGGTTCCTTAGGAAGTGGAAACCAGTTGTTAAGGGCCCTCGGACTAAGTGCCGAAGCTCCATCGAGTGCCTTCCTGAACTGATCCAGGCCTGTGGAGGGAAAGAACATGTATTTAGCTCCATGGTAGAGAAGGAGCTGCAGGCTGTGAGGACAAAGCAGGTAAGGCTACCTCTTCTGTGTTCTGAAGGTTCCCATACTCTGTCTGGGAAGTTATACCAAGAGTTTTTGTTTTTTTTTTCTTTTTTTTTCTTCTTTTCTTTCTTTCTTTTTCTTTTTTTCTGATAGTACTGAGGGCCTCACACTTCCTAGGCAAGCACTCTACTATTTGAGACACATCCCCACCCTTTTTGCTTTAGTTATTTTTCAGATAAAGTCTCATGTTTTTGACCCAGGATGAGCCCCAGGCCATGTTCCTCTTACCTGTGCCTTCCACATAGCTGAAATTACAGGTACACACCACCATGCCTAGCATATTCTTTGAGATAGGGTCTTACTCACTTTTTTTGCCTGGGTTAGCTTTGAATGTGGAGATCCTCCTCTCACCATCACCCAAGTGCCCGGGATTATTAGACATGTGCCACTATGCCTGGCTATACCAAGAGTTTTCTAAGTTAGGGTGTGGGTTTTAGAGTCAGGCTCACCTAAGTTTAAATTCTTTCTCTGCTATTTACTTACTATGATTTTTGAACATGGAAGTTATTCCAGTGCAATGCTGTCACTCTGTCTGTGAAAGGTTTCATGTAGCTTGTCCATCACTGGGTTGCATTATCCAGGAGCCCTTCTTACTCCCTTTCTTCACATTAGTTTTTCATTTTTTATTCTTGTTTGAATATAATTCCCTCAATTACTTGTTTATGTTGCCCTCTTATTTTAATCACTTTATTGTTCCTAGATTCTAAGGTATTCTTTCAGATAAACTCCTTATTTGTGAACCATATGACATATAAAAAGTGAAATTTATTTTGTGAAAGGCAACATGGGTCATCTATCCAGTCTTTGGGAAGGTCAAAAAAATGCATGAATGATGCCAGAAATAGTTGGCTATCTAGACCTTCAAGTCTAAGAAGTTTACCCTAAAATTCAAAGTAAATACTCAGAATTTCTAACAGAATTGATATACTGATTTGCAAATGCAGGTATGAAAGAAACTTCTAAATCTTGTCTCTTCCCTTCCCTCCCAAGTGAAACTTATTTTTGAGCAAGACTTGGAAAAAGTGTAACAGGCATTTATGTCTGATTGTTCAGTTTCTGTTGAACCCAACATTGGCACAAAAATTATTTAAATATTCATAATAAATGCCTACCTTTCTAACTAAATTACCATTAAAATTATGAATAAAAACAATATCTGTGATTCCAAACAAGGCTTATGTTAGTAACAACAGATTTCTAATATAACATACATTGATTTCAAGCCAAGTTTTAGATATGATGAAAAATTAGAACATTGTCATAATTAGTTCAGGGAGAACTCAGAAGTAAACTTACTTAATTTATTTGCATAAATTGCCATTCTGTTATCTTTAAAACCAAATGCAAATTGGCTCTGTCTGATATGATGATGGTTATTTGGCTCAAAAGTGCTTCAATTTGCAGAGCAATCTGGTGTCGGCTCTGCAGTGAGGCGATCCCAGGTAACATACAAATCCTGAATTATTCCAGAAATTAGTATGTTTAAAGCATCAATTTAAGTGCTAATTGCAGTAGTAATGAGAAAAAGCAGTACGACTGTGAGATTTGCATCTTCTACCCCATCAGTATGCCTGGAACGGCTGCTGACTGGCAGAGGATTTGGCTGCTAATTAAATAATTGTATGCATGGCAGTGCTCTTGCCTGATTCAATAGATGAAGATTAATCCTCAGATAAATATGTTTGGCTGGTATTGAAATGTCTTAGCAGTTTCTTTAAAAATAGCTCATGTTTTATACACATAAATATATATATATGTACCCAGTAAATACATGTGTACACATTGTAGGTTGAAAAATAATAATATTTAGTCCTACAAAAAGAATTCATTTTTATCTAAAAGCCAAATATGACTTTCAAGAGCTTTGTAAAGTCAAATCCCAGAGAGTTGCTCAAAACCAAAAACATTATGTTGGTAATGAGTTTAATGGTACAAGTAAAAAATATGAAGTCTTGTTTCGTGTGGTAAATACAGCTCGTGTTATCTCTCTAGCAGTTGTGTATTTAAGGGCCCCCATGGCCACTTTTCATTGTCCTGCAGTCTTAGAAGCACATGCAGTGGTACAGCTTCTGTACCTAGTGACTACTAAGTTCTAGCAGGGGCTAGGCAATCATTTGGTCTTAAAGTACATTCTGTGGCTTGACTATTTTACAATTTAGTTCCAGGCAAATTTCAGATTCACAAGAAAAGTTGCAGGATCAGAGTTGCATCAAAAATTTGCATTGGATTTACATGTTTTTAATTTCTAAGGGGTAGTTTGGCTCATCAGAAATACTTCATTTCAATTACATATACTCAGTAGCACTAAAGTCATACCAGATAGGAAGTCAAAGCCTATAAGGAAATATATAGTATACATTAAAGTAATCAAAGGGAAACCAAAATTAAAGAATTCATGTACTTTTTAAAACTACCTTAGAAAGTAACAAATGATAAAGTACCCAATGTATTGAGAAGTTTTCTTGATTGTTAGTGATATTGCCACATAATTGTAAATAAAAGAAAAAGATAACAATTACCTGAGGACTCTTAGTTTATTGTGTTACATGCTTTCCATAGATGTACGAATTTATTCATTCAATGTTGTTGAACACAGATTATTCACAAGTATCTTTTAAAGAGCAAAATTAAAATTGGTGAAATATTTCCACTGTCTTAATGTGTTTTTAACTAGTATTATAAGCATGGTAATGCCATAAAGTCTTATTTGTTTCTAGAAGGAACCTAGACTTATAGGATTCCCTGTGATATATACAGATGTAGAAATGTATTCCTTTCAGAAAAATTTGGAATATGAACAAAAAAGTTGTATAAGTGGTTAGTGGATGATGCTGACATTAATAATTTCATCTTAATTTTTTTAGATTGCCTTTATGTCCCCAAATAATGCTCTCTACCTTAAAAGTCACATAAGTCCTAGAATAGACACATCTCTAAAACAAAACAACTCAACAATAAACATTTTTAGGGCTGGCAGAGTGGCTTAAGTGGTAAAGCACCTGCCTAGCAAGTGTGAAGCCCTGAGTTAAGATTCCAGTACCACCAAAATAAATAAATAAATAAACATTTTTAATAATGTTATTTTTAGTATAGTCAATAGCCACTCGATATCAAGAGAGGTTTACAAGAAAGGGGCCATAATTTTAGATGATAAATCCTTTTCTAAGCTTTTTTTTAAAACAATCCTTAAGAAGATTAAAAGCACACTATATCTATATACACATACCTGTGCGTGCGCACACACACACACACACACACAAGTATAAGAAAAACCAGGAAAGTCTTAACAAGTAAGTGAATTATATCAAAGTCAGTATCCCGCTGTTAGTATTGTACTCTGATTTTGAAATGCTGACGTTGAGTAAACAGTGCAAGGGATCTCTATCATTTCTTAAAGCAGCATTAACTTTATCCAGTTATTCCAGAATTAACTTCCAAATTAAAAAGTTGACTTTTTTAAATTAAACACACTATTTTTTAGTTGATTGCTGCATTTCACTTTCATTGTTCCTTAATTATTTTTCCTCTCTTTTTTTATTCAGGCATGGAATTTCTTATCTCGCTTGCCGGTGGTAAATGTTGGCATAAGTGTTAAAGGCTCATGGGATGACTTAGCTGAAGGACATAATGAACTGTCTGTCTCAACTCTGACCGCAGACAAACGAGATGACAACAAATGGATCAGATTACATGCTGATCAGGAGTATGTGCTCCAAGTCAGCTTGCAGAGACTCCACTTTGGGTTCCACAAGGTGTAGTATTTGGTTTTCATTCTCATATACTCCGCATCAAATACCAGCATGCACCACCACACATATCTGTTAGATTACTCATGTGTCTGTCATTCATGAATCCTGCTTTCTCAACTGGTCTTAAGCAGCAAGAGTCAATCTTTTGAAATTAGTCAGTTCTCCTCATGTGCCATTTTCAGCCTCAGAATATCCACCTTACATAATACATTGCCTAGACTACTGTTCTTAAAGTATGGTCCAGCAGAATTTCCTAGAGTGCCTTTTAAAGTGCAGATTCCTTGGCCTTACTCCATGCTGACTAATCTCAGCACCCATATGATTTTTAAGGACATTAAACTCAGAGAAGCACTGCCCTGGAGATACTTAGGATACAGGAACCACAGAAGACTAGATGTAGATGAGATTGAAGCTTTTCTACTTAGCTCTATGAATTTGAATAAGACACTAAGCTTTTCTGAGCCTCAGTTGCCACATCTGCCTGCTTCCTTCATTATAATGCATATGAGAGAGCTTTGTCAATTTCATACAGACCAAAAATGTACAGTAGTTTTATTTTAAATTACTATGCTCTTTTTCTTTAGCCTCTGACACCAAAATTAATTATTTAGTCCTCTAAGAATATTAGTACACATAGTGTGGGCAAATTGGTTTTTATTGCCATAATAATTGAAATAAGAAAGACTGTCTTCTTTTTCATTCCAGTGAATTCAGTGTTTTCTGATGTCTACAATAAGCCTTTAGGGATGAGATTGTAGTTCGTTGGTGTTCCCACATTTTTACCCTCAAGCCAGTTGGTAAATCTATAGTGTTATCATATCTTTTTAGTACTACCCCTACAAGTCCCACCTCATTTGATTTCTAACACTAAAAATCAGCAAGTGTAAATATGAACTGGGATAGGCCTCTGGCACTTTATAGGCTTAAGTGTGAGCCTTTTTAGATGATTTACTATACCTACAAACTAATAACAGTAATCATAAAGAGAAATTCCTGAGAAAAAATTTAAGTTTTTTTACCCTAATATTCTACCTAAAAATAAGATTTAATCATGCTAGATAAACTGTAAATTTTATTGCCAACTGCCATGAAAACACAATATTCTCTGACCCTCTTTGAAAATATAAGTGAAAAATCCCCCCTAAATTACTGACTGAAATCTGATATTAGTATATTCTGTGACATAAAGTCATTGTCTTAAAGAACTACTAAATGTGATCTTGCTTTTGTAAAAATTAATCCAAAATAAAGACTTCAAAAAAATAAAGACTTCAAGTGCTGTCATTATATTTATATCTAAACTTATATTATGGTGATAAATATATATTACAAATTGCTGGACTCACAATTTCCTAGTTTTCTGAGAAAGGACCTTTTTTGCTTGTTTGTTTCTTTGTTTGTTTGTTTATGGGGTTTTTTTGGAGACAGGCTATTACTGTGTAGCCCAGGTTGATCTCAAACTTTCCATCATTCCTGAGTGTTGGGATTGCAGCCATGGACCATCTCACTGACAAAGAAAGGACTTTTCAAGATACCATATCACAACATGTGGGGTTTTTTTTTTAATGTGGATTTTGTCCTGGGGCAGTAAGAGTACGCAAGTATTTATATGACATTGTGCTCATTATCTTAAGGCCCAAAGGCTAGTCTTGGTTGGCTTTGTTTATTTTCCTAATGATCAGTTACTTGTGACTAAGAATTTGGAAGAATTAGTTAATATGGTTCTATCTCAGTGTAGTTATCTGTTAGTGGAATATTAATGTCAGTTGTATGACTGGCATACGAATTTACTAATTGATGTCAAGGGTCAGAGCTTTCTATTCTAAATGAGCCAAATATTCTGGTAGGTATAGCCACAAAGTGGTGTCTATATGTGTTATGAAAATCTTGAAGGACAGTAGATAAAGGCATATCAAAGACACCGAACCAGAAAAGAAGGAAATTTAAAACACCCCAGACAGACGTGCCTGAACTATGTAGATTTATGGTCTTTAAGTAAAAACAACATATCCTTTTAACCACAATTAAGTGGTGTAGAAAGCATAGATATTAATTAATATATTATCTTTCTTTTTTTTTTCTGGTTTACAGGGGAAGCAGGAGAGCTATGCAGTTACCCCTCGATTTCCAAAATCAAAAGATGAAGGATGGTACTTGATATTAGGAGAAGTAGATAAGAGAGAGCTTATTGCTTTAAAGCGAATAGGATATGTTCGAAGTCATCATGAAGTTTCTCTTTCTTTTTACACTCCTGAAATACCTGGAAGGTAAGCAGAATCTCACACTAAAGTTCCAAAAGAATTAAATGACTGTGATTAGAAAGACAGTTTTAGCTGGGGGCTGGTGACTCACACTTGTAATCCTGGCTACTCAGGAGGCAGAGAACAGGAGGATCGCGGTTCAAAGCCAGCCCCAGAAAATAGTTCCACAATACCCTATCTCAAAAATCCCTTCACAAAAATAGGACTGGTGGAGTGGCTCAAGGTGAAGGCCCTGAGTTCAAGCCCCAGTACTGCAAAAAAAACAAACCCCCAGTACTGCAAAAAAAACAAAAAAAGACAGTTTTATAGCCAGGCATGGTGGCATTTGACTAGGATCCTAGTACTCAGAAAGCCTAGGAGGATCAGGGATCTAAGACCAGCCCCAGGCAAAAACATGAGACCCTATCTGAAAAATAACCTAAAGCAAAAAAAGAACCAGAGGCATGGCGCAAGTGGTCACATGTAGAAGTAGTTTCAAGAATTTCTTAATAGTCGTAAATGTTAATGACATATAATATAAAACTATATTACAAAGTTCAGTCATGACAAAGAAAAACAGAATATACTGATCTTAGCCTTCCTAACAAGAGCAAGGCTTTGAGTTTAAACCTCAGTACCACCAAAAAAAAAAAAAAAAAATTTACATTTTTGTGTTGTTTTTGTATTTTAGGTATATCTTCACCCTGTATCTCATGAGTGACTGCTACCTTGGCCTAGACCAACAGTATGACATTTATCTCAATGTCACACAAGCAAGCATTTCCACACAGGTCAACACAGAGGTGTCTGATGCCTTCTCTGATCTCTGACCCAAACAAGCGATTTGAAAGAAATGGTCAAGAGTCTGGCTGCTCAGTCATTCAAACAAAGTTGAATTACTTGATGTTTACCTTCACAGAATCAACTTCTAACCTCAAGAGATCCAGGAAATTGAGAGTGGCTACAGTATTGACTCCAGCAACACAAAGTTAGCCACAGTTGCCTTTTAATAAACATTGTCTTTTACAGTGCTGTCAGATGAGTGAGCACATAGGATAATCTTTTAATTTATGTATATTTGAGGTGATATTTAAGAGTTATCAATCAAATTTCGCGTCTCACAATATACTGTTTACATTAGCACTGGTTTCTTTTTCCTTTTTTTAAGGAAAACTATAATGAGATGTGACAGCATTAGAATTAACTCTGCAACATAAAATACGTAAGTCTATAAGGTAATACACAATGCAGCTTGTTAGCAACATTTATAGTTTGTTTTGGTCACATGTAGAAGTAGTTTCAAGAATTTCTTAATAGTCGTAAATGTTAATGACATATAATATAAAACTATATTACAAAGTTCAGTCATGACAAAGAAAAACAGAATATACTGATCTTAGAAAATGTGGACACTATAAATGGTAGAAATAAAGTACATAAAGTGCCACTTCAGGCAACCTGATTCAAGTTTTTCTCCAGCTCCTTTCCTATTATATCCTCTCTTCCTTTTCTTCTTTCTTCATGACTACTTCTGTTCTGTCTCTGATATGTTTATTTATGCAAGGGGAGGAATACCATCTAATTTGTGTAGTAATATATAAAGACCATATTTCACAATATTTTGTCATTATACTCAACTCTACAGATAGGTTTCACTTGTCAAAAAGGAAATATCTATATGTCTAAACAAGTTCCAAGTTCCGTATGGAAAATACTTTTTCAAACTATAAACTTCCTAAAATTCAATATTCCCATAATATACAGTTTAGTGAGATAAAATTCTATTTTCTCAAAGTAATTTCTGGCTCTGAAATGAATTA
Source organism: Castor canadensis (assembly GCF_047511655.1). NCBI lineage: Eukaryota > Metazoa > Chordata > Mammalia > Rodentia > Castoridae > Castor > Castor canadensis. Next base: position 61,624,078 of record NC_133386.1, read on the forward strand.
TTTTTAGATATTTTCCAATGTAACTGTTACAAGTACTAGAATATAAGTTTTTCTGAAGTTAGAACTTATAGATTGTATATACCCCTTCCAAGCTTAAAAAAAGAAAAAGAAAAGAAGAAATAAAAGGTTGGGTGTGGATAACCAGTAAGCAGCATTTAATTTCCAAAATGAAATCTAAATAATTTATATGAACACACCAAGTATGGTTAGGATAAGATGTGTCAAGGGCCCTTGTCTCAGAAATATGCTTCATATAAAGAATTTTCTCTGCTTTTTCTTTGGCAGAATTTACTTCTTAGTTGAAGTTTTTACCTTATCTGCTGTTTTAGTGGAATTAAAAGAAAACAAAGGTTATAAACAACAATCTCCTGTCCACATGTAACCCAAGTGGAAACAACCTCACGGGCACTTCAGGTTTGTCAGTATCGCCTTGATATTAGACAGCAGGTAGGTTCTAGGAAGTAAGGATCTCCTTCACTGGACATATGACACAGGATATAGGAGAAATAGGAATTTCTTTTACATCCATGAGAGAGAAAAATAATAAGGTAACAAATTAATTTTTTTTAGTCCAGAATAAGTAATATAACGTACTAGTAAGGCAAGGTGTACTTGGATGGAAAAATTAATCCTACTCCAATAAATGTATGACTTTATCTGCACTTATTAATCACCCCAAATTTTATAAAAGGACATATTACAACATAATCATATTAGTAGTACTATTTTCAAATCTGTAAAATCATTAACTTCTTATAACTTTTAGTAGTCAAGAATTTATCTGTATTTTAAAATTACTCAAATCCTGCTTTTCAAGAATGTCCTAAACTTTGTGAGGGTTCTTTTATTTTGGACGGAGAAATACTATGATGAAAAGATTTCAATGGGCTGCTTTAAAATGTGTTTTTTTAACTAAAGTTCCTATAATCTACTTCATCTCCGTTTATTGTCTCTGAGCTAGCTAATTACATTGTACAACTGTGATTTCATGGCAGACATTTCATACCTCTGGATTTTATCAAGCCACAGTAAACAATGTGCCAGTCATGCATTGATTCTAGGTGCTGTGTTGAGTACTGTGATACCCACATGAATGAGAGATATCCTGCCTTCAACAAACTAACCTGGTCATAAAAACAAGATGTACATAATTATACTGAAAGAAAGAAACTAAAATAATAATTGTGATAGAAAATACTTGGGAGTTAGGAGATAAAATACTACATGGAAAAATCATGATGGGACAAATAGGCCAAGTTTTTGTTGTAGTTTTGTTTTTATTTGATCAACAATAACTGTACCTCTTTATGGGGTGCAGGTGATGTTCTGGCACACTTTTATATAGTGTACTGGATCGGCTCAGGATATTTAGGTTGCCCGTGGTCACAAACATTTATCATCCTCTCTCCTAGCTATTTTGTGTTATATGATATGGTGTCATGGACAGAACTTACTGTCCCTCTCTGGCTATGACTTTACACATTAACCAATCTTTCCCATCCTACACCTCCACTATCTCCTTATCCTCTAGTAATCACTCTTATTTATTGTAGAAATAAGTTCAGCTTTTACTATTCCACATGTGGATGAAATCATGTGGTATTTATCTTTCTGTTCCTGGCTTATTTCATTTAGCATTATGATCTCCAGGTCCATCCATGTTGCCACAAATGACAGAATTTCTTCCTTTTGTGGCTGAGTAGGATTCCCCACCTATTCCTCCCTCCCACTGGTACCAACCCCTCGTCCCCATGGCAGGACCTCTTCCACCCTCCTATTCTCTGATTTTATAAATAAAAAAAATGGCATTTTTGTTTCTTTAAGATAGCTACATAAGGGAGTTGCTTTGTGACATTTCTATGTGTAAATATTTTATAACCAAAATTGGTTTAAGCTCCTCTATTTTTCTTCTTTCTACCTTAGTCCACTTCTTATGGTGACTCAACAGCTTAAAAATTTTATATTCATTCTTGTATAGACAGTATATCAAACATACCTTTTTAACTTCCATCTTTTTACCCTCCCCCTCTCATATGTGACCTCCACTTAGCATGACCTGTTTTTATAATATTGCTGTATTTGTATTAGGTCTATATTTCATATATGAGAGAAAACATGGGGTTTTGGCCTTCTGAACACCATATGCAAAAATTAGCTCAAAATGGATTAAAGACTTAAATGTGGAACCTGAAGAAAACAAATAGAGAGGAAACACTCCATGACACTGCACTGGGGAATGGATTTTTTTGAACACGAACATGAGAAGACAGGCAAAAAAAAGAAAACATTGACAAATGGGATTGCATTAAACTAAAAAGCTGCTTCTGCTTAGCAAAAGAAAGTCAACAGAGTGAAGAAACAATGTATAGAATGGGAGAAAATATTTGCAAGCTGTTCATCCAACAAGGAATACTACCCAGAGTATACAAGGAAATCAAAAAACTAAACAACAAAAAATCAATTAGGCTGAGTTTTTGAGGTGGTTAGAATTTGGAAGTTATTGCATTCCAAAAGAAAGAGAACATTCTAGTTAGAGCAACATTAGCAAGACTGAAGTAGGCCCTGCATGGAGTCTCCAATTGGTGGACTTTTAAAAACAAAAAAGGGTTCAATAAGCAAGAAGAATAAAATCTGTGAAGCAACCTTGAATTAGAAAGTAAGGACTGAAAATCTTATGTATGTACAAATAAATTCCTTGCCAAGTCAACAGAAGTCAGGGATTGACTTTGTGGGAACTTTCTTTAGATAAATAGGGCAAGTATGGTGACTCACACCTGTAATCCCAGCTAATGGGGAGGCAAAGATCAGGAGGATCGTGGTTCTAGGGGAAAAAAAAAAATTAGCCAGAACCTATCTCAACAAATAAGCCTGGCAGAGTGGTGTGTTTCTATAATCCCAGCTACATGGGAGACATAGGTAGGAAGATCACAGTCAGAGACCCAACCCCAGAAAAAAACAGGAAACATTATCTGAAAAAAACCAAAGCAAAAAAAGGGCTTGTGCCTTTTTTGTTCAAGAGGTAGTACACCTGTCTATCAAGCTTAAGGCCCTGAGTTCAAATTATAGTAATGCCAAAATAATTTAATCTGGTACAGATGTAGAGATGATATGACCAAGCAAAGGAAGTGTATTAATAAAAGCAAGGAAAGAGCTACAGGCTGACCCAAAGTAAAGTTTTTGACCCAGGCAGCCACATCTGAATGAATGCTTAAATTTGGATTGTTATTCTTTGATTGCTTTGCAATTTGGAGAATATGTTTAACACAAATTTAAGTTTCTTGAGAAATACTATGTCTGTAAACTGATGCTAACCAGTTTACAGAGACTTTGTGGAGAACATGAGTAATTCATGATTGGTTGAGCAAAATCGTCACAGCACTCTTAATTAAAAGTGTTTTGAATCCCCCAAACCCATGATTCCTTACTTGTTCCTTTTATTTTTACTTGGATGTCCTGGAATGTATTTGGAATTGGTAAGCCACAAGCTACTCCTTCACCTGGCAAAAAAGGATAGTTACCTTGAATGATCCTATCCTCTGGTTCTAAGTTATATTGAAAGCAGGGTGTTTTTTTTTTTTTTTATGATTTGAGGATTCCAGGGCTGACTTAAGATGAATTTTATTCCTGAGCTTTCAGTCCAAGTACAGCTGGCCTCAGAGGACTGTACTTTCCAGGATGTAAACTATTGCTGTAGCCAGTTCTGGCACCCCTTAACACCAGTGGCCCATTATTCCAAGTAGCCTTCAATGTGCCCAGTGTTATTCCTTTGAGGGGTGAATAGAGCCTGTGAAATAACCAAATAATTCCTGAGAATGAGATGACTGATAACACTGAGTAATGATGACTATCATAAAAATGAAGAAACTACTTTTCTCATAATTTGCGAATTGACACCAAAGACAATCAGAAAAAGAGGTTCTAAAGATATTCTCCTGGCAACACATCAGGATGGGTATATATTCTCCAAAACTAAAAGCCTAAAAGGGCATAGTTTGATTGTGTGAGTTCTAGGTTTATGACTGCTTTTAGTCAAATTGTAAAAAAAAAACCAAAAAGACAAAATAAGCAAAATAGGATGACATATCAAATGAATGTCTAGTATTTTTAGCATTTCATTTAAGTCTTTAATCCATTCTGATTATGAATGTATGTGTGAGAGATGAGCTCTAGCTTCAACCTTCTGCATGTAGATATCTAATTTTCCCAGCACTATTTGTTGAAGAGACTGTCCAATTGGAATGAAGGAATAAGTTTTGGTGTTCTATTGCATAGAAATATGACCATGATTAAAAGTATTGCATTGAATACTTCAAAATAGCTAGAAAAAAGGGTTTTTACTCTCACCACAAAGAAGTAATAAATGTATGAGGTGATAGATATACTAATTCCCTGATGTGGTTATTATACAATGTACATACACAGTGAAACATATACTGAACTTCAGCAATATGTATAATTCTGTCAATTAAAATTTTTTTTAATAAAATGGGCTTAAGTTACAGAGTAAGTTTGGATTAGAATGACAAAAAAATAAACTTCACAACATGGTTAAAAATAATGAACAGGCAAGCTACCAATAGAGAGCATTAATCAAACATGATTTGCCTCAACATAGCCGTCTCTCTCCACCAAACTTCAAGGGACACTGAAAAACAATCATTGCATACTTCCCTAAATTAATACTGCATGAAAGTGTTTAATAGATATTCTGAGAATGAATGCCAATAAGTTCAATTGAGAGTTCAAATAATCTCTTTTAATTACAATTCAAAAATGTCCAGTCTACCAGGAATGTACATCTTTACTGTTACTTTCAGACATTATGCTCTAGTTCCTACTACAACTCTTTCACCAGGGATAGAGAAAGAATTGGTTTTAATTATAAAGAGAACCTGGGTTTGCTGTATCAAGAGAAGCAATTTTTGTTTGATTTTCTTTCTGTTTGAATGAGCTTCTGTAATGCTACCTCGCCCATGTTGTAACTAAATAGTAAGTACAGTGTAAATGGAAGTCTTAAGTTGATAGACATAAATACATTCATTCTTAAGGTTGTTTGTGTGTAGATGGGGCAGTAGCTATGAGTCCACCTGGCCATCCTCACTAGCACAAACAATAAAATCTTTATGTCCAGGGCTGGAAGCGTGGCTTACATAATGGAGTGCCTGCCTGGCAAGTGTAAATCCCTGAGTTCAAACTCCAGTTCTGCCTAAAATAATAATCATCATCATCATCACCTTTGTGCCCAGAGAGGGATTCATCTGTGCTCCATTTCTTTGTACTACCCAATTTCCACCTCTCAAAATGCAAATGCAGTTACCCTTTCAGGGCAGTTTGGCATATGTATGAGAATGTGAATTACTTCTGTGGAGCTTTCTGAGAGTGCTTCCTGGAATCATGTTTTTTTCACATATATTTTCATTAGTATATAAAATAGTTGTACAGGGGGATACATTATGATATTTACATGTGTTTACCATATATCTTAGTTAGGTTTACCCCTTCCATCATTGTCCCTCATCCCCCTCCCCCTATTTTTAGGACAATTTCAATAGGTTTCATTCTTTATTTTCATATATGAACACAAAATACATCCACTGTATTCACCTTCATTTACCCTTTCCTTATGCCCACCCCCTCCCACTGGTACCCACCCCCAGGAATGAGCTATTTTACCCTCCTGTCCTTCATTTTTTTGAAGTGTATATTAATAGTTCAAGGGGATTTTGCCTTGGTACTTCAAGCCTGTATATAGCATGCTTTAATCAAATTAACCCCCCTATTACTTACTCTTTCTCTATCACCATGCTTCCCTAATATTCAGTAGCTTATGGTACAGTACATTATATTATATTCATAAATAGACCAATTGTTTCAATATTTTTCATTCTCTAACATTTTCTTTCCCTCTCTCACCTCCCATAGTCTACTCAGACCCACTAAAATATCTTTTCTCTCCATCTATATGTGTGTGTATGTATATGTATGTACATGTGTGTGTATATATATATATATATATATATATATATATACACACACACACAGAGAGGTCATATATGTATATATAATTTAACTTGCAGGTCTAGCTTCCACATATGAGGGAAAACATGTGACTTGACTCTGAGCCTGACTCACTTCGCTTAATGATGTTCTCTGTTTCCTTTCATTTACCTGCAAACAGCATAATTTTTCTTCTTCATGGCTGAATAAAACTCCATTGCATATAAATACCACATTTTCTTAATCCATTCATCAGTAGTGGGGCATCTTGGCTGTTTCCAAAGTTTATGGTTATTGTAAATAGTGCTGCAATAAACATGAGTGTGCAAGTGTCTCTATCGTATCCTGGAGCACATTCCTTTGGATAGATGCCCAGGAGTGTCTTGGTCATATGGAAGTTCTATTTTTAGTTTTTTGAGCAACTCCATATTGCTTTCCATAGCAGTTGTACTAATTTACATTCCCACCAAGAGTGTAGAAGTGTTCCTTTTTCCCACATCTTCTCCAGCATTTGCTGTTGTTTGTGTTATTTTTAATAGCCATTTTGACTGGGGTGAGGTGGAATCTCAACATCATTTTGACTTGCATTTCTTTTATGGCTAAAGATGTTGAGCATTTCTTAAAATGTTTATTGACCATTTGTACTTCTTCTTGTGAAAATTGTTCAGGTTTTTTGCTCATTTATTTAATAAGTCATTGATTCTTTGGGAGATTAGTGTTTTTTTGAGCTCTCTGTATATTCTCGTTATTAATCCCTTATCAGATGTATAACTAACAAAGATTTTCTCCCATTCTTTAGTCTGTCTCTTTAGTCTGATGACTGTTTCCTTTGCTGTGCAGAAACTTTTTAGTTTCATGTGGTCCCATTTGTCAATCCTTAATTGCTAAGCTATTAGAGTTCTATTCATAAAGTTACTACATATGCCTATGTGGTCCAAGATGTACCCTATTTTTTCCTGGATTAATTTCACTGTTTCAGATCTTGCATTATGATCTTTAATCCACTTTGTATTGATGCTAGTATAAGATGAGAGTCTGTGATCTAGTTTCAAGTCTTCTGCTGGTGGAAATACAGTTTTTCCAGCACCATTTGTTGAAGAGGTTACCTTTTCTCCAATGCATATTTTGGTCTCCTTTGTCAAAAATCTGAAGGTGGTAGTTGCATGGGTTTGTGTCAGGGTCTTCTATTCTATTCCATTGGTCTTCGTGTCTGTTTTTGTACCAATACCATGCTGTTTTTATTACTATGGCTCTGTAGTATACTTTGAAGTCAGATATTATGATGCCTCCAACTTTGCTCTTTCAGCTCAGTATCACTTTGCCTAGTCAAGGTCTTTTGTGCTTCCATATAAAGTTTAAATTGACTTTTCTATCTTGGTGAAGAATGTTATTTGAATTTTTATAGGAATTGCATTAAACATATAGATTGCTTTCAGTAGTACAGCCATGTTCACAATATTGATTCTGCCAATCCATAAAATGTCCTTCCATCTTCTGATGTCTTTACTGATTTCTTTATTTAGTGACTTGTAGTATTCATTGTATAGGTCAGTCACTGCCTCCATTAAATTTATTCCTAGGTATTTTAATTTTTTGTGGCTACTGTGAATTGTATTGTTTTTCTGATTTCTTTCTCAGACTGTTCATTGATTGTGTATAGAAATGTTACTGATTTTTGTGTATTGTTTTTGTATCCTTTACTTATGAGAACTAAGCACGTTATGAACATGCTTATGAGGTCTAAGGTTTTTTGTTTGGGGAGTTTTTATTATTTATTTTTTATTATCATATTTTGTACTGGGGCACACTGACTTTTTCTTATAGCAGCCACATTGTGATATTGAATTTCACTTCCTCCATCATTCACCTTTATCCTTCTCCCCCATTCCTCTCCTTTATTCCTCCCCTGTTTCAGCAGGTCTCAGTTTTCCATTTTCATACATGAGTACATAATATTTCCACTACATTCACTGTCCTCCTTTTCCTTATATCCTCCCCCTCCCCCTGGTACCAGCCTCAGACAGGACCTGTTTTACCTTCCTGTTCTCCATTTTTGAAAAAAGATATTTTTGTTTGTTTAAGATAGCTGTGCAGGGAGTTTCACTGTGAGATTTCCATAATTATATGTATGAGATTTTTGGTTGAGTTTTTAGGGTCTTTCAGGTATAACATCTGCAAATGGAATCATGTTTTGATAGGCACCTGGAAAGCCAAGACACCAGAGGAGAGTTTGGCTCTATCATTTCTACCCTTTTGGGTTCTAAGGACAAACTCCACCACTTCACAAACTTGCCAAGGGCTCTTTGGGGGTTTTTTTATTTGTTTTTATATGTCAGCATTGGGTATTGAACTCAATACCTTATACTTATACTTGTTAGGCAAGTGCTCTACTGCCTGAGCCACTCCACCAGCCCTTTTTTTGCACTGGTTATCTTTTTTTTCATATTTGGTTGCATTTTTTTAAGTTCTGTTAAAGTAGCTTATGATTTTTTTCACAGTTTCAACAGGTATCATTTTTGCATTTACTTACATGTGTATACATTATTTGCACCATATTCATCCTCCTACACCTTTCCCTGCTCCCTCTGCCCCACCCCCACTACCACCTCCAAGCAGAACCTGTTCCACCCTCCTGTTCTCTGATTTTGTAGAAGAAAAGCATAAAAGATAGTAAGAGAAAAATGGGGTTTTTGCTAGTTTGAGATAAAGATAACTATACAGGGAGATTCTGTGTGTTGTTTCCATGCATATATTTGTTACTAACCTTCCCTTGCTCTGTCCCTCCTGTGTGCAGTCTCCCCTTAGTGTGACCTGTGTCCAATAATATTACTGCATTTGTCTTAAGTCTATAACCACATATGAGAGAGAACATGTGGTTTTTGGCCTTTTGAGCCTGAGTAATTTCACTTAAGATGATGTTCTCCATTTCCAACCATTTACCTGCAAATGACAAAATTTCATTCTTCTTTGTGGCTGAATAAAATTCCATTGTGTATAAATAGCACATTTTGTTAATCCATTCGTCAGTAGTGGGGCATCTTGGCTGTTTCCATTACCTTTGCTATTGTGAATAGTGATGCAATAAACATGGGTATACTGGGGCTTGAACTCAGGGCCTCATGCTTTGCTAGGCTTGATAGACGCTGTACCACTTGAGCCACTCCTTTAGCCCTTGCACTGGTTATGTTTGAGATAGGGTCTGATTTTATGCCCAGACCAACCTGGTCTGCAATTAGCCTATTTGTGCTTCCCCACCTGGGATGACAGGCTCTCACCTCTGTGCCCAACCATTGGCTGAGATGGATCTTGCAAACTTATTGCCCAGGCTTGCCTTGAACCTCGGTCCTCCTGATCTCTGCCTCCCAAGTAGCTAGGATTGCAGGCTTGCACCACCACTCCCAGTTGCCAAGGGCTATTTCTGATGTCAAAATCAGTAGAAACAAGAATCACTCAGGAAGCAGAAGAGCCTTTGAAAGCAAGAATGTGGGGTACCTCACACTTTCACTGAGCATTTGGATCATAAGGCATGTTGCACTACAGTGAAATAAAATTGATGGATCAAGTTCTATAATGTCCTTCAAAGCATTTATGTACTTTCCTTAATATTGTAAGCAGTAGCCATTCTGCCCAATTTTCCTGGGAGTCATGTTCCTCCTATGCTGTGTGAGCATGAAAATTTAAGTATATTCAATAAAAACATAAACCCTTTCCTTTTAAAAGTAAATATTTGATTTTTCTTTCAGAGGTAACCATTTTATAGTATTTTATCCAACTTCTGAAGCTAATTCTAACAAAAAAGGAGGGGAGAGAACAAATGATGCCCCAAGCTTCTAATGTAGTGCTGTTGTTAGGGTAAGAAATGGCACTAACACAGACATCTTTGTAAAACCTCGATCTTATTTTCTGATCTTTAGAAAAATACATTCCTCTAAAAACACATTCCCCTACAAGTGGCCTTTAGAGAAACTGAAACATTGAAGAAATCCTTGGAATGCAGCAAAGAACCTTCTCCATGGACAATTCTAATCAATTATAGAAACGTAACTGTACCCATATCGTGTAATACACCATAGTGATGGTCCTGGCTTCTGTTCATCTCATAAAATGCTACAACTCATACACATCAAACCTGCTGCTGTTTGCAGCAATCCAACCCAGAAAGATTAACTCTCAATTGATTGTTATTTTTCATGCTGAAAATGACTGTACATCTGCATCTTCTATTTCAGTTTTGTCATTGCTTTATCTTTGCCTACTGTGTTAATTATTTTTGGATGCTTCATCCTATCTCCAAACAATATATTTGAAACACTCATGAGAATGCATTGCATAAATACTGAGTGCATTAAAGACAGAGTCTGAGGTAATTCAGAATGCATTTAAGTAAGTTGATTGGAATCAGTTTTTATTTAGGGAATCTTCCAGGAACAATCCTGACATATTTAAAATAAGTTACTGTTCACAAAGATGCAAATTGCCTGTGCATTCCAACAAATCCATGAATCGGCAATCAGAACAGAAATGCATACATTAGGATGCTGGAAAACAGCTTAAAAGGGAATGATGTTACCAATTACAATAATCAAAAACCTAGAAAGATTCTTCAGAACCAAAATGTCTTAATAAAATCAGATGAAGATAATGTAACAATGATGCAGTGTTAAAAAGGGAAATATAAAGTTCACCCAAGCTGTAATCATGTACATGCTTTATGGATTCTGCAGACAGAGCAATGAGATCTGTTCCACCTGATGAGCAGAGAAGTGGCAACTGTAATTAAAATTCCAGTGTCTTGCATTGGATTTGGAATGATTTCTTGGGTCCAAAACCCAGGGTACATGCAATAAAATTAAAATAGATGATTGGACTTCATGAAAATTAAAATTTTGTGCATCAAATACATCAACGGAATAAGAAAGCAACCCACAGAATACAAGAAAATATTTACAAGTCATATATCTGACCAGGGATCAATATCCAGAAAATTTAGAGAACTAGTAAAACCTAACAAAGACAACCTATGTAAATGGAAAAATTATATCTGTTGAACATGTTCCAGGAATGGAGGGGGGGGTGGGTAAAGGAGAATGATGGAGGGGGTGAATTCAAGTACAAAATATTTAATGTATGAACTTTTTGTAAATGCCACAATGTACCCCCACCCAGCACAATAAAAAAAAAAAGACAGCCTGATTTAAAAATGGGCAAAGAACTCCCATAGACATTTCTCCAAAGAAAACATACAGATAGCTAATAGGCACATGAAAAGATGCTGAACATCACTTATCATTAGAAAAATGTGAATCACAGCCACAGTGCCATAGCACTTCTTACCCATTAAGATGGCTATCATTTGAGAAAAATCCAGAAAATAAGTGTTGGGAAGGATGTAAAACAATCAGAGCTCTTACACACTATTGGTGGGAATGTGCAATGTTACAGCCACTGTGGAAAACAGTACAGCAATTCTTCAAAAAAAATTAAAAATAGGCCAGGAGCCAGTGGCTCATGCCTGTCATCCTAGCTACTCAGGAGGCAGGATCACAATTCGAAGACAGCCTGGGCAAATAGTTCTCAAGATCCTATCTCAAAAAAATACCCAACACAAAAAAGGGCTGACTCAAGTGGAAGAGCACCTGCCCAGCAAGCATGAGGTCCTGAGTTCAAATAAAAATGGAATTACCAAATGATCCAGCAATACTACTTCTGGATATAACCCTTCCCCTCCATTGAAGACAGGGTCTTGAGAAGATATTTGTACACCCATGGTCATAACAGCATTGTTCACAATAGGTGAACCTCAGAATCAACCCAGGTATCTATGAAAGGATGACTTATGCCACAACACAGATGAATCTTGAATCTATTGTGCTAAATGAAATAACCAGTCACCAAAAGCAAAATACTATGTGATTCCACTGATAGGAGGTATCAAAGTAGCCAAATTTACAGAGACAGAACTGGCCAGGGACCAGAGCAGAGAAAATGGGGAGTTATTGTTTAATAGGTCCAGAGTTTTGGTTTTGCAAGGTAAAGAATTCTGTAAATGTGTGGTGTTAAGACAGGAAAGTAAATGTACTAATACCACCAAACTATGCACTTAAAATGTTCAAGATGATAAGTTTTATGTTATGTATATTTAACCTTAATGCAAAACATGTTCTTTAAAAAAAAGTCAAATATCTTGGATCAAAGATAATGAATTTACAAGAAAAACAAATAACACTCAAGTGTTTATTTAGAAAAGTTCAGGACAATACACTATGCAGCCAGAATTCTATATAGGCAAAAGTAAACATTCTACACAGGAAACTTTCCAGACCATTTCACCAGTTTATTTCATTGAAGATATATTTCAAAATCTATTAAGTGCTGAAGCTGAAAATCATTGTTTGTAGATATTTTTTAAATGAGGTGTAGCAAGTAATTTCCATTCATGCATACTGCACTAGTCTATTCCCACACCCCATTCCCCTGAACTAGGTCAGAGTTAGGTTCTCAGAGGATGAGGGTTAGTTAGAATCCCATCATCCAGCCTAAGACTACCCTTTACACACTAAGAAGTTACTGGTTGACTGAATAGTGGTCCCTTTGTGACACCCAAACCTCCAATCAAGAGAAACCCAAGCAAAACAGAGGAGCAAGGAGTCAGGGTTTTTGCTCTCCTATCTCTCATAGATAACTTAAGTTCACATTGTTCAGGAATCAAAAGTAATTGGACACATATTTATGATTTTCCTAGACTAGTATGACTTTTTAGAGGGGGTAAGTGAACCCAGGGCCTTCTGCCTTATAATCTCTGTATCACTGAGCTACACACACAGCCTTTATTTTTAAGACAAGATTTAATCTACCAAAGTAAAGCCATGGATTTCTCCACAGAGGCAGAGCTCAGTAAGCGATGCTAACACTGTAGAATAAAGGCAGCCACAGAACCTTGTTTCAGACCAGGCTTGGGGCACCCAGGCAGCAGCCTCTGACGACTAACCCTGCATACATCAAGGTGGGGCTGCTTAGCAAGTTCTTCCTTTTCAACTGTTCTAAGCTCGGGTTTAACTGCAAATTCCCCAGTAGCTGCTCCTTTTGTGAGTGTGTAGATTTTCTCCCAGGACCATTCTCTAGGAGTCCCTTGAAGAATAGTCAAAAAGCAGACCCGGTCTCTCCCCTGCACTTCTGTGTGCAGGCTCTGCCCAAAGGCCCACAGCAGAGTGGCCAGGCTGCCAGTGACTCTTAAAATCTCCCAAGAAATGGGAGTATGCCCTGCATTATCTCTCCTGGCAAAACAGGACAAGTTAAAATGTCACTGTGAATTAACAAGTGTGCCTGCATGCTTCATGGTGTGACAAAGGTCTTAAAAGGTTCTCTTCTATTTTTGCCTTACGGACTTTAAAAGCTGGCATTAAAAATTATTCCTCCCTTAGAGTAGATTTGGTAAAATGATATTCCTTTTGGGGGGCAGGCCTGGATGTTCATATTAACCATACTTGTTTATGCTTTTATATTTCCCATCACATATTGATAGGAAAATAGAATTCAGGAAATTATTGCCTCCTGGTTTTAGCTATAGCCAGAGAAGCAAACTACCTCCAACATCACTACCCCCACTGAAACATAAAAGTGCTAAATAAAGAAGAGCCAGCTTTGGTGAGACATGCGAATATAGCAACACCCCAGGATGAACCACCTCAAGTGGCTGTTGGTCTGATGCATACCCGAATGGGCAATCTATTTAAAGGGATGTCAGACTTGTCAAAGGACCTCAGTAACCGTTTCACCACAACTTAAGATTTATTCTAGGGGGAAAAAATGATCACATATAAAATTCCTTTATTATTTGAATCACTTTAGAAGCAATTTATATCTTTCTCAAAATACTCAGATTTCATCTCGTGCATCAACAGAAGAAATATGAAGCTCACCCTTGAACCAAAACTGAACTCTGCAGCTGCTCAGTACAAAGGACAGCAAGAGTCAGCCATCAAGGGTTCCCCTGGCCCTCTCCTGTGCCATCTTCAGTTCTCAGCACCTCCTGCTTGAATCTTTTTCCCAGCACCATTTCACCTGTCTCCTCACCTGCATAGCATACAGCCTTTGTACATAAGAAGTGCTTGAGAAAGTGCTGTGGAACTGATACAAATTTAAAATAATAGAATTAAGGATTATGATAGACAAACTAGCAGAGGAAAATGAACTTAAGAAAGCTTTCTCAAACACCCATGATGCTCCTTGTCCAGTTGGGGCATCTCCGGTGAAGGTCGACAGAACAAAGTGAGGTTACAGAATATCCTTCCTGCCTGCAAGTCATTAGGCAGACAAATGTCTTCCTGTGGTGGGAAAGCTGATATGAAGGGGGGCAAATACACACAGAATCTAGGAAATTAGAAGTCTTTTTCAGGCAATGAGTTCACTAGTAAAAGTCGGTCCCTGAGGTCTTACAGATCCTGTGGAGAATGTTTTACAGCCTCCACCCCAGACTGCTGTTCATTTAACAACGTGTTCCCTACTAAATGTGTATTGTCTAAAGAACTCAGTGCTCTCCATAGAATAATTCTAGAAGGCTATACAAAACAATTTTATGAGCAGTGCCTTCTGAGGAGGAGACTGGAGGAAGAGCCTTAATGTTTAATGCTCTAAACTATTTGATTGGTTTTATGTAACCTTGTGCTCACCCAGTGATTTCCATTGAAAATAATTGGTTTCAAATGTTGGATAAAATAAAAAGATACTCAATTTCATAACCTGCTTTAAACAAATCAACCCAAACAAAAGGACTACACTTAGTGTTTTCTTTACAAGCTGGGTCACTAGTTGTGTATATGAAGGAACAGAAGTCCATGGAGAGCTAAGGAAAAAGCCTTAATTTGGAGGAAAGGGTGATTTTTCTGTTCATGCTTGGGAAGGGACCATTCTCAGAGCAAGCACACCTCCTCTGAAAAGCTTACGGAACGTGGAAATGGCCCAGCCAATGCCCAAAGCCCTCAAGTCTTCTAGTAAGCACCAAGATCCTAGTAGAGGGTCACCACAGATGGTTCTGCACCGAAGGATGTTCAAACAAAGGCAGATTCAGTTTTGTGCTTCAGGGAGAAAAACTAAAGTTTCTCTGGAGAGTCTTATTTTTGTACTTGTTATTACAATGTTGTTAGGCATGGTAGTACATATCTGTAATCCCAGCACTTGGGAGGCAGAAGGAGGAGGATCTTGAATTTGAGGCCAGCCTGGGCTACACAGCAAGACTGAGTCTCAAAATAATAATGATGATAATAATAACAAAAGAAAAATCTCAGGATTATTCTCTCCTTTATGGGTTGAATTTTCTCCCTGCTATGGGTTGAATTGTATCCTTTCTCTCCCTGAAAAAAGATTATGTTGCAGTCCTCACCCCCAGGGCCTCAGAATGTAACCTTAATTGGAAATAGTGGTTTTACAGAGGTAATCAAGTGAAAATGAGGTCATTAGAGTGGCCCCTTATCCAAGGAGACCAGTGTCCCTAGACAAAGGAGACATCTTAATCCAAAGACAGACACATGTGGAGGGAAGATGAGATGCCCTGTGCACAAGGAGGCAGAGATTGATGGGCAATCTCTTACCGTTGATGGGCAACGGTAAGTCAAGGAGCCCAGTGTGTGGTGTGACAAGGAACTGAAAGAGGCAAAGAAGAATTCATCCTCCACAGGTGGCAGAGGAAGCACAGTCCCCTGCTGACACCTTGATTTCAGACTTCTAACTTCCAGGACTGTGAGACAATAAATTTCTGTTGTTCTGAGCTGTCCAATTTTTGTTATTTTTTTGTGGAAGCCCTAGGAAACTAATAAAATCTTTTCCTCATATCTTCTGGGTTTCACAGGCCCTCCACAACTCCTGCCAGGTTTCAGTGCCCTCAGCCTTTTGCTTCAAATATGATGCCTCACTGCTCTAGGTTCCTTCATGCTGCTGCCCATCCAGGCCCATCCAGTTGCTCTCCACATTTGGAAACCCTTTGGTCCCTTCTTGGCTGTGGACGTCTTTCTCCTCCTCAGACTCAGCCCAGAGGCATCTCCTTCAGCTGGCTAAGTGCTCAGTCCCTGCTCTCCCATGCCTATCCAAACCATTGCTGCCCCTGCCCATAACTCTGAAAGTGCCTGTGACTATTCTTGAACCACAGGAAGTAAGCTTCTCTAGGGCAGGTGCCATGATTACTTCTTTTTTTTTTTTTTTTTTTTTGGTAGGACTTGAGTTTGAACTTAGGGCTTCATGCTTGCAAAACAGGCACTCTACCACTTCAGCCACAACTCCAGTCCATTTGTGCTCTGGTTATTTTGGAGATGGGGTCTCTGGAACTATTTGCCTAGGCTGGCCTTGAACCTTGGTCCTCCTGACTCAGCCTCCCAAGTAGCTAGGATTACTGGCTTGAACCACCAGAGCCTGACTGACTTCATCTTTTACTCCCAGACTGAGCACATAAATGCTCAATGAGTTGTTCCTTAGTGGAACTACCCTCTTTGTACCTTTGGTCAAATGGGGAGGCATGTCACTTCAGACTACTTCCAAATTAAGAGCTAAAGCCCGGATTCTAACCAGCCTGTGGTAGACTAGAAAGGAGATATGTCACAGCAAGGAGACACTAGGGCATCTGGTCTGTTTCTAGCACTTCTATAATTATTACTTTTCCCCACTTAGACATCCCATGAGATAAAAGAGCCCAAAGCAACAAATGAGTCCCCAGGAGTGGCACCAGACCTGGGTTATAAATCTGTACTCTCTGGAGTGTTTTTCCCCCATGATCTCACTTGTCTATATGTGCATCTGCCTTGATTTCATTTGGTTATAAGTTTCTTTGGAACTGCAACCTCCACTTCAGAGACAGACATCCAATGTCCTCTGGGAAATGAAAAAACGATCACTGAATTGAAACTGCAAAGCCACAAAGATTGCACAAATGGGTAGACATGAAAGAAGGCTCTGGAAGACGTAGGTGGTCTCATTCCTCACTCCTTTAGAGAAGACCAAAAGAACACATTTAAAGCACTGAGGATTTTGAAGGAATACAAAAAGAAAAGTCAGAAAGAAAAGCCCTATTTTTCTAACCAAAGAACATTTTCTCTTGATCATTCACAAATTATAACACTACATATGTGAATATGTATAATTATAGTCAATTCTCCACAGTGAAGGAATAAAGAAAAAGTCACCTAATAAAAGAGGTTAGTTCCTAATTAGGTTCAGGCTGCAGAATTTGCCGGGTGTAATTTTCCACTGCAAATTGTTCTCGGGCTGACCTTGGCTGGTATTAAGGACATGGGTTTGAAAACACATCTTTCCTCTGCCAGCACGTCGCATAAAGCACCAGTGCCTTCCGCAGACTGTTACTGAATCTGTCTGTTCCCTGACTCTACTGCTTCTCCATTGCCTCTAGCTTTAGGAATCTTCTTGAAGAGAAATTAATATTTGCTGAGACCCAGGGGTAGCAGAAAAGACACAGGCCTGTAAGTGAACCCTGTCTCTACCGCTTACTATCTATGTGGCTTAACACTGTGACTCTTGGTTCCCAACTGTGTGACAGAATCATAATACCTCCTTTCTTGGAAGTTAAGTAGGAGGCTGGTGTGTTGGGATAAAGACACTATCACACATGCTATTGCTTCCTGTTTCTCGTCCTGTCACCAACTTAGTGAAGCTGGCCCTCCTCCCCATTCTGCTAAGACACCTAGAGAAGCTAAGTCTCTTGAAAACATTCAACTAATACACAACAAGAGTTAGATTTGAAATGTTTGATTCAGCCATGCTGAATCATGGTCAGCATACTGACCTTAAAGACTAACTACTTCACACTCATACCTAGAAAACTCACACACCTGCAAACGGCAGCATTAACTACAATTGTTGTCCATGTCTTCCACCCTTTGGGGCTCAAGCAAGTGAGCTTAGAGTGGAGGATAAGGCAGACAGAGCATTCTTACCCCTATATCCCCTTCTAGAATGGACCCCTGTCCACACTCACTGCATGGCCACAGAGAATTACACTACTACCACTGCCCCAATGGCTTCTAAAGAAATTGTACAAATGCCTTGACCAATGAATGCTATTAATTTCCAAGAAACTACCACCACCCACCTTCTCCCCCTCATCCTACCTCCTCCCCCCAAATATCCTGGGAGGTCCCAGGTATGCTCTGTGTGTGTGTGTGTGTGTGTGTGGCTGAGGTGGTGATTTTGTAATTAGTCAAGGATCAGAACTTTATACAACCACTTCATACTGATTGCTTCCACCACATGACTAGGAATCCTGTGGAAAAGTTCTGTGAGTGCACACCAAGCAATCCAGGTCCTTAAGTCAACACTTTGGAAACTTTGAGGCTCTGAAAATTTTCCAGTGGTTCCAGAGATGTCAGAGACAGTACAATGGTGGCATTGTGAAGATAGAAGAATAGGGAAAGAATAATTTAAATCTGAAACCAGTTATGCTCCCACAGTAAAGTAACTAATAGATATCTGGACAATTCTGTGTGAATATATCTTGAAAATACTATTAATAGAATCTTATAAGTCTTCAGACTTTCCTTGATTCCTTTTAGGACTTATTATCTTTTTTTGTCCCAAATGGACTCCACCTTCCCAGTGGCATAAGAGCTATCAACAAGAAAAGAATTTCAAGAAAAATAAAGTCAATTAAAATCTCAAAAATATAGAGATAAAAGATCACAATAGGGTGTGGAAAACAGAGTGTAGAAAGAATGAAAAATAAATATAAAGAAACAATTTTTCTTAGCCAGTAATTATAGACATGGCAAGTGATATGAGGGCTCTTCATAAAAATTAAAAACCTAAAAGCATAGTTTTTAACATGCCAGTGTGTTTTAGAGGGGGTGTGAAAAGATTTGCCTTTTCCACAAGTATCTTAAAAGGAATTGTACAAATTTCAATAATCTTCCTTTGGTTAAAAATGACTTTCATAAATTTGTTTATGTAGATACTTAGTTTTTATAAGGGATAATTATAAAGCAATCTGATTTAGCAAATGTCTAAAATAGCATTTGAATGAACTTTATTTCCTTCAAGACAATCATTTCCATGGACTGTTATTCAACAGTGCAGCTATTTTCCCCATGTTTATGAAGCTCCCTTTTCTGAAGTCCCTTCTGGACCTTCTGAAGAATGTTTCTCCTCTGTGGTAGAGAGAATTCTTAGAGAGAATTTAATTTTGGAGCTGGTCAAAAGACTGATATGATCAGTGTAGGTAAAAACAGCTTTTCTCAAAACCAAGATGAGGAACTGGAGGTGTGGTTCAAGCAATAGACCACCTACTTTGCAAGTACAAAGACCTGAATTCAAACCCTAGTCCCACCAAAATATATATATATGAAACTGAGATTCCTTAGTACTTGAAAATGTGTGTTACTCAATGACAGTTGTGTTGGATAAAGGTTGCCTTCCCAAGAGGGCTGGTGTATACTTAGCTATATAAAAAAGTCATTCTCTACTCTTTTTGAGCCTAAACCAAAAAGGTTTTCAGCTTTTGTTAGCTGCTTTTTACAAAGTTTTAATTAGAAATTTACAACTTGGTGATACTATTTCCCCTTTCACCTGAGATCAGTAATTAATTTCTTTTCCAGTGTAGAAAATTAGTTATCTTAGTGCTCACAGAACTAATTAGCAAGTAGAGGGGCATAGTGAATTTGTTTGATAGACTTACTCTTCAGTTTACACCATTTTCTGGCATTTGTAAGCTGAAAAGATTAGTGCTAAGTTGTAGTCTTACCATGTTCTGATGCCAACAGCATGCATAGGTTAGCCAGGCCTCCAGTCTTCTCTAATTTAGGAGCTCATTAGGAGACTTTTTCTTACTTCTCAAGTACACAACTATCAAGGTTATCAAGTGTTAATCTCTACCATGCCATCACAAAGGCGGAGGAACAAAATCTTTCTCCACTCACTGTTTATACCATAAGTTTTTAGCTCAGTTACTGTGCACATTTTTTCACCTGAGGAAAGATCAAGATTGGTGCATATGGGAAGAAAAAGGATACAGTTGTTTTTAAAGATGCTTTCTCTGGACCCATTTGAAGCATCTGTGCCCCTCCTTGTGGTCCAAGCCTGTCCCTCTTATACATCTGAAAAGAAAGCACATGAGTATCCTCCCTGCTCCACACCAAGGCTCAGACTGAGATGGGATTCTGGTCCAGTGTTTGGGAACACACTGGAGTAACCCAGGCTACCGGGGGTGCCTGATGTACAGTGGTCAGCTGTCATGAGCCCATCTGAAATTGGCATCAGGCTAAACCAGGGTGTGTGTTCCCTTGGGCCATATCACAGGAGAGGACTTATAGGAGGAGACTCAGGCATCTACGAAAACTCCAAGTTAGGGCTGCACGGAGCCTTTTGGATGGCAGCTCTGAAGGCATGTGTTCCTCCTACAATACCACCCAGTGTTTGGGGTGCTGAGAGTCAAGATTTATCCCTCTGAACAAGAAGAGTGAAGGACTCCACATAGACCTACTGCTACTGTGAGTGCTTACCTTTGCCATGATGGCTACCTGGGGATTTTTATCTGATTTCATAACTTTTTTTATTAATGTTACATGTAAGTTGAGCTCAGGATTGTTCATTTATTTACATAATAAATCTTGTGTTTATAGACTAGAAAAAAGATGTCATATTTATCACTTTTGAGTGGTTATTTGAGGTTATTAAACACCTAGAAGACAAGTTATTCTTTTAACTAGTCTCAAGTGAATCACTTTCTCAGAAAGTTGAAAAATACAGATTCTGAATTGAATCCCTAAAGATCTCAGGAATATTTTCATGTGGCCAATTCTACTGACAAATTTGTTGGAACTTTGAGACACAACAGAATCTGCTTTGGAAAATGTATTTTGCCTGGACTCAAAGTTTTCCTGTAGGATCATTTGACCTATTTCTGGTGGTAAAGAAAGAGAAAGTATCAAAGAAAATTAAGAGAAAACTGCAAAGTTTCCACCATGTGGACCTTCCCTCTTATGTCTCCTTGTTGCTTTATTCCTCAATCCTTACTTGAGAAGCTGGTGGTAACCTAAATATATGTTGTTTGCACAGATAATGCTAAAAGTTTGTCACACTATTGTCAGAATGAAGAACATTTTATTGAGAGAAATCTGCTTGCAAACACCTCTCCTCCTACTCCACTCACATCAAAATACCCTCTGGTTCTGACAAGTATAAATAAGGAAATAAAATATAAACTCACTAGCCATTGTCACACAATTCTCTTTCCTTTGTGTCCCCAGTCTCTCTCTCCTCTTTCTCCCTCTTTCTCTCTCCCTCTTTCTGTGCTCACTTTTAATTTCTGAGTTTTTAGATTTGCTAGGGAGTAGAAGGGGTAGACAGGGTCTGTGGCGTGGGGACAATAGCGCTGAAAATCTTTGGCTCCTGAGAGACACAGGTCAAATTTCTCTGTGTGCTGGCAAAGAAACATACAGTGGTTGCCAAAACCACAGAGTAAAGTCTTCTAAAAACCCCCTCAGACTGCAATGTTTTAGAGTTAAGCCTGCTCATTTATATTTGGACAACCACCTGTTAACTTCTACTGGAGCTTGTCATGGGTGGATAGATGGCGGGAACCTGGGGCAGAATTAGCCCATTCACAAGGCTTGGTATTCCTCTTTGAAGACGATGCCATTATTTTTAATTGAGCCTAGTCAAGGCTCATAAGATCAAAACATGAAAAACAAAAAGGAAAGAGTGTACTTGGGACAGGGTCTCACTCTCTTCTTGAGATTATCACAGCATTGTCAAACCATCCCTTTTAATCCAGGAATCGATTAGAGCAGTCTTTACAATGTGTTTCCTAGTCCTAAAATACAGTGGAAGAGAGCCAGAGAAAAAGGCAAGGGAGAAAATCTGTGCTGCACACAGAGAACGCAACAGTAGATACTGCCCATGCCTCCTGCTGTAGCCACACATGTCCCAGGACAGGTTCTGCTTCTGCCAGAAAAGAAGAGGTCAGGATAAAGGCACATAAAGCCATAAGAAAGAGAACACAGTGCAATGGATGCTTCATTTAGGAAAGTACCATTTGAACTGAGTCTCAAAATTGTGAAGGAAAAAGTGACAACCTCAGATAGCATCTACCACGAAATGCAAGCAGTCTGACAATGGACCAAGTTATCTACTTTTCCAGTCAATTAAGTCAATTCCACCTACATCTCAGGGCTTAATAGTGAGTATCTCTGCTAAGTGGATATAGGATTACGTGCTTGAAAGAGCAAATGTAAAAATACAGATACTCTAGGGAATGGGTGCTGTGACTCACAACTGTAATCCCACCTACTTGGGTGGAAGAGATCAGGAGGATAGCAGCTAAGATAATGCACCCCAGGCAAAAAGTTAGTGAGACCCCATCTCAACAAACAAGCTGGTTTATGTCTATAATCCCAGCTATATGGGAGATATAGATAAGAGGATTTGTGGGCTGGCCTGGGGCAGTGGGGTGGGGAATGTGTGAGACCTTAGTTAACACACAGCTTTTTAAAAAAAGGCTGGAAGCAAGGTCCAAGACATACAGTGCTTTCCCTGAGTGCAAGCCCCAGTACCACAAAAAGAAAAAAGGAAGGAAGAAAAGAAAGAAAGAAAGGAGGGAGGTAGGAAGGGATGTAGGAAGGAGGGGTGAGAGAGAAAAAGACAGAGAGAAATAAAAAGGAGACACAGAGAGAAAGGAAGATGAAAACATTAGAGGTAGTGGGGAGGAGGGGAGAAATTTAAGAAATCAATTATGAATAATAAATTCAAATGTTTTATGAGTGCTATACTCTAGCCCCTATGGAAACACAATGATGAATCCATCATGGATCTTGCCTAAATAAAATTTTCCTTAGCAACCTCTAAAAGAGGTGAGAAGCTAAAACTCAAAAACTCTGTTTTTCCAGAATAAAATAGTCTAATTTTTCTCTTTTGGAAACAATTCGATGAAGGCTGTTCAAGAACCTGAACAGCCTTCATTTGCCAGTGTGACATTTATTGTGAACTTCTGCAGAATCATAGTCGTGCTAAGGACTAAAAGGCAGAAAAGCAGCATGGATTGTGACAATGCCAGTCTTTCCTCCTCCCTTGTACATTGTGCTATCTTCACAATAGCAGGACCCAGCACCACCACTTCCTTCTGTGTCCCATACCCCTCACTCTAACACCATTTCTCACCCTGCCTGCCATGACATGGGCTCTGCCACATCTTGAAATCTATTGCCCTTCACACTCATCCGCACCTACTCCAGCCAAAAACACAAACTAGACACCCAATTACACTTCCACAGGTTTGGGGTAAAGCAAACCAGCTCTGGCCTGGGGACTCTGAGGCCAAAACTTAATCCGATGATTTGTCCTTGTCCTCAAAGTCAACATAGTCTTAAACTGGTGAGTCTATGAACTGCTATGGAAATATGGAAGGTAAGTATTTGATTCTGGTAGAACAGAAACAAAAACTTCTATAGTTCCAATTAAATACAGCATGTACTACAATTAGATTTGAGACAGGGAGATGAAGCAGCAAAACAGGATTAAGGCTTCATCTGAATTTAACTTACAATTCCTCAGTCACCTAAAAGTGATATTTGGCTTTCAAAGCATACATCATCTAGACAGTATAGCCAGGAACAGAAGTAGGCATGTTGCACAGAAAAAGAGTACATTTGCACCCACTCTTCCTTTCCTCCCTCCATTCACCCAGTCCCCCATCAGTACTCTTTCTCCACATGGATGTCATCCTGGCCATTTATCCTGATCCTGATCATTCTTTCCAAAAGAGCAGCTTCCCCTTGTTCTAGCTAAATTCCAACAGAAATAGTGGGGGACAAACACAAAGAAAAGAATTTAATGGAGTAACTGTGTTCAGAAATAGGACAGTGTTATGCACACCTCCAAAGGATGGCAAAACATATAGAGACTAGCAACATTAAGGCCTTGCCCAAAGTCTGATGGGGCAAGAGAAGAGAAGGGATTCTCTTGCTTGGTGAGAGCTGTAGTAGGCTGTAGATGAGGGGGACAGACAATAAACTGTCTAAACTTTCTTCCCCCCATCCTCCACTGCATGCCCATTGCTTAAATCCAACCAGAAGCTGAAGGGAGCCAAGACTTGCTCTTGGGACTCTGGATAGGGTCAGTGTCTGAGACACATAGCAGAGTAGAGAAGGAAGAAAATGCATTTGAAAGGGGGAGAGAGGTTGCATCCACCCCTACCCACAACCCACCACCAGATTTTTCAGAAACCTTCAATCTAATGGACACTTAGGAACAGCAAAGGCACAAATTGTTATACTATTAATTCAGTTCTGTTACATATGGTAGCTTATTTAGTTTCTATGGTATGAATGTGGATAAGCATTTTACTCATTTTAGAGATCATGGAAATGAGAGTCAATCAGAGTCTATGTAACTTGGCCAAGGCCTCAGAACTAATAATGACAGTCAGGATCTTTGCTCAAGTCCATCTGACCCTGAAGTCTCTGTGCTCTATTTAGGAAAGATGCACTGAGATGACAGACTCAGTGATTAGTGGAATCTGTAAGAGGAGGAAGAGGAGAGATCTGATGATGTCTTTCAGTGGTTGATCTTGTTGGCTTCCATCATATTGAGGTCATGAATTGAAATGGAAAACCCAGGAGGAACACAAGAATTTAGGGGCCTGAATCCCAGGCCTCTAAAGTATACACGCAGGAGGCACATGTGTGTAGCATGCAATGTACTTTCTTTCTTTTGTAGGGTGGGGGTAGAGAATGAACAAGATCTCACTATGTAGCTCAGTCTGGCCTTGAAATTGCAATCCTCCTTCCTCATCCTTGAGTGCTGGGGTTACAAGAGTGATGCAACACCACCCCTGGTTCCTTTATTGATCCTCAACAGTTCCCACAGTTCCACCACACAACACAAGCTGCTTTGTACACCAACATGGAGAATTGGAGGCTTGATATATGTTTGCTGCAAATAGATAAAAAATCATTAGTTGGAACTATGGATGTATCTCAGAGGTAGAGCACTTCCTAGCATATGCAAGGCTCCAGTACAGCAAAAGAAAACAGTAGTTGACCTAATCACTTGCTCATTTTAGAGGTAGAAAACATGAGTAAGGCCAACTTTCTTGTCTGATTCTCATTAGTCTTCCAGTTTGGACTACCCAACTTATTTCTAAATCAACACCACAGGAATAGTAGTGGTAACATTCTTGGAATATATAAGTTGACTTCCAAAGGGACTCTGTGAAAAGAGACAACATGCACTAGGATACACTGGGATACAGTGTCTAAAGGAGCAGTGGGCTTGATAGTGAGACTGTCCATTTTCAAATACTGGCCCTAGCCCATACTACCCTATAATTTGGGACAAGACATTACACCTGAATTTTCTTAGGTTAGTAGTGGCATCTACTTTCATAACCTTGTCAAGAAGATCAAATTAGATTCTGCTTAGCCCAGGAGCTTATAGATAGTAAGGCCTTAAAAAAATTTTAGATGTCTTGTATTGTAATTATTTTGGCCCACAGATTCTAACTTCTTAGAGCTGGAAAGAACTGTATGATAGATGAGGAGATGTATTTTAGAGGTCAGGCAATGATAAGGTGAAGGTCAAGGTATGAAACTAGGCCTAAGCTCTTTCTTCCGCAGACCAGCAACAGTCAAGTGTGTGAAAGACATTTATACATTCACAGGCCCACGTTTTCACTTGAATTATAAGCAGAGTGATCTATGTTTTTTATTTTCTAAAGAAATAGAATATATGTATTATAAAGTCCAAACTACTTTGGTCAAAGAGGAAAATATAATTAAACATTTAAGATAAATTTCCATCTAGCAAAAGTTACACTGGTTTGTAGAAAAAAACCTCATGACTAGTGATCCTAATTAATTCAGTTCTTTTGGGAAAAATGAAAGCAAATATGTGAAGAATCTTTTTTTTTGTTTGTTTGTTTCTTAGACCACTATCTGGGTCTGGGGAAAACACTTGTAATGAAAATGTCCACCTATAGGTGGCAAACTTGTACTGCTGGCATTCTGTCCTTGAGTGCCCTTGCAAACAAAAGCCACAAGGGATAGAGATAAAGTGAAATTTGAAGAAAGAAAGAAGAAACCAAAGAGGATTCTGAAAAAAAAAAACAAAAAAACTTTTTCAGACAAACTTAGAATTGAAAAAATAAACCCCCCATAATAATTTCATAAGACACTTGGATTCATCTGTAAAATACCTCATGAAATTGCACCAAGTTTATTTGTTCAGAACACATTTACAGAGTTCCTGGAACATAGCACCCTGGCCTGGGTAAAGAAAGACACCCCTGTCCCAAGAGCCCTAGCTTCCTGAGGCCTTCCACCTGCAAAGCACCAGATCCTCTGACCATGTGTCTGTCCCTGATGTCACTGATGAGCTCTCACAAGGACAGAAAACCCAGAGCAGAGGCAGACAGGAGCCCAACTCTGTAGATGCTGAGTCTTATTTCTGCCACAAAAGGCAGTAAGTGACAAAGTGATCCAGGACCTGCGGGTAGGGGTAACAAATTCTTTGAGGATGCCTCACTCACAGAGGAGTCCTTCTAGAGCCTTTCTGGATAGAATGGCTTTGGCTACCTGAGATCCTGCCCCTCACCCAAGCCAACCCACACTTACTTCCTAAATGTGTGTGTGTAGGGGGGGCCATGGGGCGGGGAAAGTCCCAGAACGAGGGGCAGGACCTACTGGGACCTCTAAGGAATTTAGTTTGTTAACACGAAGAAATCCTCCCATGTTACTAAAATTTTTGGATATTATAATCTTGTTAAATGTGTTTTTTTAAAGCATTGAATAGTCTGTTTAAATAAATGAAGAGAATAAAAGTTGGGGTCTTCTTTTATTCATTCCGTGCTCCTTGAAGAGCTTCCTATGTATCATTCTAGACCCATACCTAGGTATTTTATCTATGTAACGAATAGATAAATGTGTACAGGGAGAGCTTTTTCACCCACTTTATATATTACTCTACCACTTGCTAATTTCATTTAGCAATGTACCTTGAAGAGTATTATATAAATATATTATCACTGAGTTTAATATGGCATGGTAAGGTTATTTATCATTTGGGTACCATAATATACAAGCCTTTCCCCTCTGATGGATGTGTAGGTTGCTTCTGCTTCTCACTATTACAAACAGTTCTGTAGTAAAGTACTTTTACATATACTGTAGACATGAGTAAGTGTCTCTGAAGGATTAGTTTCCAAAAAAAAATTTTTGGACTAAAGCACACATTCATTTTGAATTTTAACAAACTCTGTTTTAAGAGACTGAAAAGGCTGAATTACCTTTTATATTAAATTCACCTCTCTCTCTCTCCCCCTTTCTCTCTCTCTCTCTCTCTCTCTCTCTCTCTCTCTCTCTTTATTCCTCCATCCCTCACTCTGTTCCTTTCCCTCTCATTAACTTTTAATTCTCAACCTATATACATACTCTGGCCCACTTTTACTTCATGTTTTAACTTTAACCTTGGAGTCTTCCTTCTCCCTCACACCACATGAAATTTGTCAGAAAACTCTGTTGGATTCACTTTCAAATATGTCCAAAATCCAGCCACTTTTTTTTTTTTCTCTTTTACCAACTCTGCTACTATCCCCAATTGAAGCTCTGGCCTGGATCCCTCTAGTTGCTCCCCTGCTTCCCCTTTGGCATCCTTCAAATAACTCAGTGACCCTGTTAAAACCAAATCACATCTTTTCAGCCTCTGCTCAATACCCTACAACATATCCACATTTCTCATTAGAGTAAAATCATTATAATGGCCTGCAGGGCCCTATGTGATCTTCACATGTTCTCCCACTCCCCATCTCCACTCTGATTCAGACACTTACCATTTTGTTATTCCATGAACACTCCAGGCACACTCCCACCTTAGGGTCTTTGCTCCAGTAGTCCTCTTCATCCTGATATCCGCTTGACTAACTCTTTTGCCTCTTTCAAGTTGGCTCAAATTGCACCTTTTTACTAAAGCCACTCTGACACTCTTATTTAACACTGCAAACTTCCCCTCGCTCCTCTTTTTTCCCACAGCACTTACAACCTCTTACCTGCTGCGTAATTAACTATCTTTACTATGTTCATTGTCTAACTCCCTCCATTTGAATTTAATTGTCACACAAGTAGACTTTGCTGTTTTGTTCACTAAAAAGTCCTAAGTGCCTAGAGCAATATGTAGTACATGGCAGATGCTTAATAAATATCTAGGGAATTGGAATTCCACTCCTTTCCCTGTTGCAATTATGAAAACAGCTCCACAGAACTGTAGTTTCGACTCTTTGTGGGTGGTGCTGTCCTAAGACTTTTATATAGCAAGTTTCAAAAAGGAAAAATAGAAAAGCTGGACAAAATCAAAATGAAAAATTTTTTTGCTGAATGAAAGACAGTGTAAAGGAAATAAAAAGACAAACTACATACTGGGAGAAAGCATTTGCAAATCACAAATTCAGCAAAGGACTTCTGTGTATGTCTGTGTGTATATAATATATAAAGAATCTCAAACTTCAACAGTAAAATTGAAAAACAAATGATTCAATTAGAATTGCCCCAAAACATGAGTAGGCTTTTACCAAAGGGGACATATAGATGTGCAAATGAGAACATGAGGAGATACCCAATATCATCTGCCATCAGGGAAATGCAAAGTAGCACCACAATGATATCAGAGTGGCTAAACCAGAAAATAGTGATAACACCAAATGCTGATGGGTATGAAGAACTGGTTTGCTAATATGTGTTAGTAGGGCTGTAAAATGGTATAATCACAAAAGTGGAATTCCCATATAATCCAGGAGTTGCACTCTTGGGCACCTGTCCCAGAGAAGTGAAAATTGATGTTCCTGCAGAAATGCCAATGCTCTCAATAGCTTTGTGATAATAAACTGCAGTCAGAAACTACCCAAATGCCCTTCATTGAGCAAGTGGCTAAATAAATTGTAGAGCATCTATTATACTTTTGAATACTATTCAACAACAAAAATGAACAACCATCAAAATCAACAAACCATCAATACATGAAACAATATGGATGAATCTCAAGGGGATTAGGCTAGGTGAAAAATATAATTTCAAAAAGATACACATTAAGCAAGGTGCCAGTGGCTCACACCTGTAATCCTAGCTACTTAAGAGGCTGAAATCAGGAGGATCAAGGTTTGAGACTAGCTTGGGCAAATAGTTCATGAGACCCCCATCTCCAAAGTAAACAGAAGAAAATGGACTTGGAGGTGTGGCTCAAGTGGTATAGCACCTGCTTTGCAGGCTCAAGGTCGTGAGTTCAAACCCCAGTCCAAAAGAAAGAAGAAAGAAAAAAAGAAAGTCATTACACATTATGATTCCATTTACATATAGTCTATTCTTGAAATAATAAAATTTTGGACGTCAGAAACAGATTATTCCTTGCCAGGGTTAGAGATATGGATGAGGGAAAGCTGCAGGTGTGATGATGGTACACTTAAATGGCACATATGATCAAACTGTATAGCACACACAGACACATTCACACACACACACACATACACACAAGTGCAAATGTTGTGAAGGGAGCCTGAATAAGCTCTGTGAATTGTACCACTGTCAATTTTCTGGTATTAAAATGCATCATAGTTATGCAAGATCTTAACATTGTGCAGGCTGGTTGATGTGTGCACCAGACTTCTCTGTACATTTCTTTGCAAATTCCTGTAAACCTGCTTCAAGATAAAAGGTTAAGAAAAAGGCTCCAAGAAAATATCCAGACCAGCTAGTAATAGCCTCTTCTTTCAGACCAAAGATGCTTCTGCATCCTAGATTTCAATTGAGATGTTTCTTCTTTGGTTACTCTTTCTGCTTTCAATACATCTAATTCCTTTTCACTTGGTCTTTTTTACTTTTCCAGGGAAAGCCTGGGCATACTTAATAGGGTAACCATTATTCCTCTGTGGTTCTAAGAAAGAAACTTGGCTCCTTTCCATTTAGAAATTTGGGGAAATGTCATCTGTCCCCTTCTTCATAGAAATGTAGTGAATTACAAATTCACAGAACTCCTTCCATTCTGAAATCATACAATGGATGGAAGTTGGGGTGCGCACTCTCCTCCACTGAGCACCCATCATATTCTAGGCACTGACAGGTGCTTAAATACACTATCACACTGGTCAAGTGTCAGCTTGCTCTAAAAAGATGTGAAGACCCTGTATAAATGGCAGCACTGCTGACATTGGAGATGTGAAAGCTGGCAGTACTATTAAATATGGATCTGCGCTAGCTTTATATTGCTCCTCAAATTCCCAAGTAGTGGAAACAAGAGTGATTTTGTAAAAGCTACTTTTAAAAGTACATAAACTATTTGTTTAACAGAGTTTTCAAAATACTACTTTTGAAGTGTTTTCCTCTGAATTGGGCCAAGTGACTTTCAAACTGTTTTACACATGTTGATGTTAAGCTTTCTGTAAAAGACTCTCCTCAGTGCTTCCGCATCTCCCCATGTTCGTCTCTTATCCATCATGGTACCATTCCTTTTTCATTATCCTGCCTTCTCTGGAAGATGCCCTCATAAAGCAAACTTGCCATCTTACTTCTATTCTTTCAGTCCCCTAGAATGAAGTTATTTGTTGGTCCTCCATTCACCACTGAAACTCCTGCATGGTTATTTCTAATACACCATAATAAACATTCCTGGCACATGTCACACAAGGAATCAATAAGAAAGGTAACATCAGCAAGGCTGGTGCTAGGCCAAATAGTGCCTTTGTGCATGTTAGAAAAAGGCACACCCTCTGGGTGGGACACAGGACCAAGCCACAGATAAATTTTAGACTTTACCTGCACAGATTGAGGCACAACCTTCCTTAGTGGGCCCTGAAACTCCAGAATGAGCCCAAGAACACAAATTCAGCTCATCCTTACCCTTGTACCAGACTCCACCAGTGACTTGCAGTATTTCCAAGAGTGGTTGATTTACTTATTTTTGACACAATTTTTTTCTGAAATACAGTGAAGAACAGTTAGACATGAGGTTTTACACACTTATCCTTGTATAAATTTCTTTATCACCACAAGAATGAACTCAATGCTTATTGGAACACTAGCAGATCACTCCACTCTAGGAGGAAATCAGTTTGGGTTGCCTTTATTTGGAAAGGGGGACATTGGATATTTTTGTACTTATTTAGTTTTCCTCTTCCAGTGCAATAGTCTGTGACCAGAAGCCTAACACTCATGACCCACTGTCAAGGGCCTAATTCATGCATGGTCTGCAGTTGAATGAGAACATTTGACTCTTTCTGTCAATTTGCAGTGGAACACACCTCCCAAATTTTCTACACTATGTGGTACCAGCTCATGACATTTCTTATTCAGTGTTCATCTCTGTCAGCTAGTCTGAAAATTGGAACCAGAAATACTTGACAAATCACCAGCTGCATCATGGTTACAGGTGGTGACATATCTCTGCTGCTGCTGCTGCTTATTCATGAAACTGGAGGTTAAGACTCTTTTTCTGAGATGTAAACTAGGGAAAACCCCACATAAAGCACCAGTGTTGGGCAGAATAGCAGACAGACAATTTTCAACTGAAATACCAGTTATTAGGAGTCATGTGGAGTCAGGAGTTGCCATGGAATCCATTTGTTTCTAAACCAGCTCCTCCTGCTGGAATAGTTTCTCATTATCATGTCTTTCTGATCGGAGAGGGTTGGAGGTGGGAGAGAAAGCGAGAAAGAGGTAGTATGCTATCTAATACAGAACTATACTATAATTCCAATGTACTCAGGCCTCATAATGAGTAAGAAGTTAAATTTTTTAAAGAAAAGTTAATATTAAAATTTAATACCTCTGTTTTTGCTGTCTGGCTTGGAGTAAAACATATTATGATCAAGGTTTCTTTTCTGTTGTTTTTGATCATTCAGGGAGAATACATGATAGCTTATGGTATGACATTTATCATCAAAAATAAGTTAATGGATCTCCAGGAGTGAAAATAAGTATCAAAGCAGATCTAAACTGTGATAGGCTGCACATCTGCAGTGTACTTGTTTTCCTGTTTTCTCCTTCTATGTGTCATTTTTATTTAGACTCTTAGCCAAACATTATGGCTTTTCCTCCTGTGAAATTGCTGTGAGAATGAATCTATCCCCTTGTTTCCTCCAAGTTATTTGTCTAAATCATGAGGAATGATTGGCTGGCATATGTTAATCCTTGAGTTGTTTTTGTAGTAAAGCCCCCATGTGTTTGCAGATAAAATACAGAAATAGGTTGATCAAATATCAACTTGGGACAACTGAATTTCAACACATACATAATCCAGAAATTAACCATTATTTTAGCATATGTACAATATAATTGATTATAATTAGTCAGGAGATCTGCTGGATGAAAAAGAAAACATTGGAATTATATTTGCATATGTATCTTATTCGGTGTTTTACATTAGAGAGTATTTTCTTATGAGAAAAGTATTGGTTGATAACTCCAGAACTTTGAACCTGTCTTGAATGTTTCCACTTCCCAGTGTCAACTAGGGGAGTTTTATCTGCAGGGGTTCCTGGTTATTTAAAACCAGGTCCCACCTCTTCCTCTTACCCAAGGTACTTCAGTCCACCAGAAGAAAAGAAAGACCCAACCCTCAAATGTTTCTGAGTTGACAGTTCATAGGAGAGAAATTCAAATGGCTCTTAGGCAGAATCTCCCTAGCAAAAGAAAAACAAATTAAAAGTAGACTGATGTTTTTCATCAATCAGATTGGAAAAAAATTTATATTGTATTTCATTATAAAGCTGTGGGGAAAAATCACCCTTACGTATTGCTGGTGGAGGGAAAATTAGCATAACTTTCAGAAAGGTAACTTAGCAATGTCTATCAAGAGAACAAATCCATGTATCCCTTGACCCAGCTACTCCACTTTTGAGAATTTCTCCTGTGGGTACACTTGTACACAGGTACATGATATATGCACAGTGTTATTCATTGCAGCATTGTCTGTGATAACAATAAAGGAAACAAACCTAAGTGCTCAGTGGGTAACAAGTTCAATAAATTCTGCTGGTATATCCTGGAAATCAATGTTATATGGAGGTTCAGAAATGAAAGAATGAAGAAACACTCTGAAACTGCCATGGAAAGTGAAAAACTCAAGGTGCAGAACAGTGCATAAAATATCAGTCTTAATGTTTGCTTGAATATACATAAAAAATCTCTAGAAAGATATTAAGAAGTTAAGCAGTTGTGTAGCAGCAGACACAAACTGACAGCCCGAAGATGCATTTGCCTGATTTGCATACTGTTTAAAAATTGGATTTCATTTAATAATCTGGATTTCCAGGTAAGAAAAATAAGTGAAGCAGGACAGGTGTTAAGATAAGAAATGATGCTGGTAACCTAATCTGTGTGGATTTTCCACCCAGCTTTAGGGTGGAGGGACTTTGTTGTGGGAATGCTGAAGGGCCAATGAATTTCCTAGCAGAAGTGGAGCTGTGACTCATGGATAGAGATCCTTGTCCCAAACCTCTCTCTAGGATGGTTTCCTAAGAAGGCTTAGAAGCCCAGCATCCCCATTCTTTCAGCTGTGCCCAGGAGCAGTGCTGACTTATCCATTTCACACAACAGACACAATACCTGGGGCCCATGGAGTTTTATGGGATGTGAAATGTTTTGGTTTTAATTTATTTTACAATAATAAGAAAAAAACATAATAATATATGAGGGCTGGGGGTGTGGCTCGAGGGGTAGAGCAGCTGCCTAGCAAGCTCAAGGCCCTGAGTTCAAACCCCAATTCACAAAAAAAATACATATATGCTAATGAATCCAGTCTGAATTGATGTACAACCATCTTTATACCAATACAGTTGTAAAATATAGTTTAAAATATTTTCTTATAGAGGAAAACTGACAAAAGTGCCTAACAGCTAACAAAGTTATAATGTGGTGTGCAGAGGAGGGAACATTCAACATACCAGGGGACACCTAAACCTCATGGGCCCAGTGTACCCAGGCAGGGACTCTTCCTGTAGTGACAATTTCCCTGCACCAGTACACACACACACACACACACACACACACACACACACACAACTTGGACCTTTCAAGTTTTTTTTTAAAAATTAGGGAATTGAATTGGGGCCCACAAGAGAACCCATACCTCTCTGTTCTCTTTTCCATATGTCCCACCCTGGTCCTGCCCCAAACTCTCTGAACTTCCCTGAACCCTAGATCATTCTGAAGTTTCCCTGAGCATGTCTGCTTCTCTGAGACTAAACTCCCCACAGAAGAATGGTCTGGCAGGGTTCCAACTTCCTCTACTTTATCTGGAGGCCATCCTCTTTTCCCAGGGAAGCAGAAATTAGCTATCTTCAGAGCTCTTACTCTTAGGCCTCATCTGAACAGCCACATCATTTTATGTCAAATGCTTATCCTCCCATACTAACAAAACCATTGCTTCAAATCATTTCCATCTTTACAGTCTTCTCAAAGAGACTGAGAAGAAACAGAGGAAGGCATTGGCTCTCAAAGTGCAGATAACCAACTGAGGGGCCCACATTTGGGGAGTGGGCATGGATCCACGAAAGCGCTGCCCAGGCCAAGGCACTAGATCTCAGGCCCAGGTGAGCACAAAGGTGCTTCCCGATGGGCCAGCGCAGGCAGCAGCCTCTTGAAGGCTGGAGCTGGGAACACCGAGATTTCTACAGGGAAGCCCTACAATATGGTTAACCTGCAGCTGTGGCCGCGTCTCTGGACAGGTCCCCGCCCTTCTCACTAAGCCGCCAGGGGAGGCGCCCGCGCATCCAGCTGAGATCAGCCTCACTAGCTTCTTTGGTGCTAGGAGCTGTCAGATGACCGAATGCCCCGGGCGCTCACCTTACGGAATGCCCATTCTGGAGTCCCACGGGATTTCCCATTCCTAAATCAGGGTGGGCCCCGAGGGCCCAAACTTGAAAGCCGCTCTCCGTCCCCACTTTCACCTGAGGCTGCCCTTAGGATTGTGCAGATCTGGAATTGGGTCATTTGTTTTTGGATTAAAGAGATCCACCTCACCAGAATCCCTTACCAGAGTGCAGGACAAGGCGCTCGCGACATTTTGGGGGATGCACTCGCCCCGGGGGCTAGAAGAAAAGCTGGGGCTCACAGAAACAGAGAACCCTCGAGAAACCTAATCCAAAAGCTCCCCAAACCAGAGGGAGTGAGGCGTTCCTGTTGACACACAGGCACTTGTCCTCCAGATCCAGCCTGTTCTCAGACCCCTCACTTTTGTCAAGGCCACTGACCTGGCCCAGTTGCCCCCTCTCCCGCCCTGGAGCATAGTAGACCTGGAGCTACTAGCTTTTTACCAAAAGCGTGGTTTGCCCTGAAATTCAGGAGTCCATTTAGGAACCTAGGTGCCTTTCAACCTGCAGTTACTACCCAGCGTTCACCTCTAGCTTCTGAGAACCTCCGTTGTGTTCTTGAGTCCAGCTTTGAAGACACACATCATTCCTAGTTCGATTTCTGGAAAGAAAAAAAAAATGTGAAAAATGCGGGTTCCCGAAGCGGAAAGTACCCACCCACTTCCGTCTTCATAAAATGAGTTTTCTTTGCAGCTATCACTTTTAATAAATATGTTTTATTTTAAAGATTAAACTTTGTGTCTGCCAGTACAGCGATGTACAATATAAGAAGCACTCATTTCTCAGCAACCAATTCAAGGTTGTATTTTACACTAAGGTTTCAAAATCTGGGTGAAAAATATTAAGCAGAATGTTTAGAGAATCTCCTTATTTCTATTCCCCACTTTCATTTTTAAGTTGGTGGACTTGTTTTTTTTCCTACTGTGTAACAAGTGGAGCTTTTTTTCTTTCTTCTTTTCTTTTTTTTTTTTTTTGATATTTCGAGGATCAATTCATGCAGACACCTGAGAAGAAGTAGCATAGAAAAGGGGGGAGGGATTGATAAAATGTACTTCCGAAATGTCCTGAGGGAAAGAAATAATATTTACCGTTATTTCTAAAATATCATATATGACCCTATTTGGGGGAGACCTCCCGACCCTTGTTTTCTGGCCCTTGTTTCTACTTCAACATCACAACAACCTCACGGAGATGTCAAAGTCCCAACGTGATAACAGGATTAAAATCAATTTGTATATGTGAAAGAAAAAAATGTTAGTATTTCTTAAGACCTTAAAGTTTCCCTAGAAGAACTGTTGTGTCCGGTGGTGGAGTGTGAACATCTGGATATAACATTATAAGATGCTTAAGTGGCCGTCTTCAGATTTTGCTTCTTGATTATAAAATAAATCCTTCATCCTCATCTTGGCCATTGAATAAAATCCATGTGTGTGTTCTTCGTACACCTATGAATATGTGAAGTGTATCTCTGAACACATCACTCTAGTTTTGATGGGATGTTCAAATAGCTGGGAGACAAGAGGCGATACTGGAAGGTAGGATGGAGGTTTATGCCTGAGTAGGAAATCGACCCGCGATGCGGCCAGGTCCGGGCCAACGCACTGAAACCCTGCTTGGCGGTTCGTACCGGGATTCCGCTCAGCTTTCATTTGTTCTTTTACGACCCAAGATTCAGCTTCTGTAGTCTGGACTTTCCCTGATGTTGGGACAGGCCCAAGAGGCTCCTTCTCCTTCTTTCTGGGCTCGCCCGGCACTCGGGACCTGCAGGCACTGGCGCATTAGTTCCTGAATCCGCCGTGGCGAGCTCGCCGCGCCCTTCCGCCGGAGAGCCATGGGCGTCCTCACGTCCGGGCAGGTGGGCCACAGTGCCTCGGTGGCCAGGCTCCAGGAAAGCAGCCTCCTGGGACTGGAAGGAACTCTTAGAGAAACAATGTCGTCGTCCCTCTAGGCTGTACGTCCTCCTTGCTGGGGCAGGAGAGAGATGTTTGCTTACAGAGCCGCATCACTTTCCACCCGCATTCGGATCGGTGTGGGGCGGCGTAGTCCCCGCTAGTGGGCTACGGGGTCAAGTTTTAATGCACCGTCGCGCAAGGAGAGGGCCTGGACTGTATGGATTCTTGTCTGGTTCTATTTGTGGTTAGCGTGTGCACCTATCTTTTCTTTCATATGGGCAAAAAAGGTGGAGAAGATTAGCCTGTCAGCCTCAAGAAACCTTTAAAATTTCCCATGCTTGCTAGAGGCGAACGCCAATTCTCAGAACACGTGGGAGGCACCTGAGGTTCCGGTTCACGGTTCACGTCCCCTGCACACACACGTGCTGCACTGGCGGGCGGGGGTCGAGGGAGGGTGCGAAGCCAGGTCCCTGGGCCGGGCAGGGGAGCCAAGGAGAGCAGTTCAGGCTCCAACCTGAGTTCAAAGACTAGAAAAACAGGTGTTAAGTCGCCTTGCTAATTCACTCGGTAAAGGAGCCTCTGGCAGTTGTGTGCGGAGGACTTAGCAAGGGGCCATCAGCTTAGGGCCCTGTCTTCACTTTGTTTTTTAAAAGACATCGACTGGGTTCATGACAACCGAGCTTCCTTGGGACATTGGAGCAGCCTTCCAGGCCCCCAGCATATCCACCTTTAGTGTGAAGACTTCTACACTCATTTTGCTCATCTTCCTTCTAAGGGCAAAATACTGCATGTTTTCGTCTTGAAATACTCCCTGCATGAGAAGCCTGGCACCGCCAGGAATTCCCCCACCCCCATCCCTATAGTGGATATGATCGGGTTTCCCACCCCCAGAAAGGCGCTTCCACAGCCTGCGTGTTGTTTGAAGCAAAGACAAAAGATAGGGTTCATTCAGATCAACTGCAGACTTCACTGAAATCCTCTTTACAACGCAGTCGGAATAGAAAACTGTAACTCTGAAGTGTCATTGCTTAGTTGGGTGGCTTCATCTTATCCTGAGATCTGTCCAAGTTGACAAAGAAGGGAGTCAGGAAAGGTTCTTTCACCCTCTCCCCAAGCCCTCCTCCCCCTCTCTTTACTTGTAGTAGCTAACTTGACCTTATCTGGTCTTTCTGGAATCTTGTGTGTGAGCCACAGTGATCTATTATCCTCCTCCTCACCTCCTGTTAACAGTGTATCCTCTGGTGGTCGGAGCCGCCCAGAGACGCTAAGTGGCTACAGCCAACTGGGGAAATGACTCCTCCTTCTAGATTAGACCCATTAGCTGGTTCCAATTTTGAAACACCTACAAAACCTCTATGTTTCCTTCTTTCTACCCAAAACGCTCACCTCCTCTTGCCAAGTGCTGCCCAGATGTGTAAATACTCCCAGAAAGCTCGTGTATTGGCCTACGAGCCAGCTTATTGTCATGGGCGGCAAGGAGATGGCACACGTCTGTATTTTTGAACAAATACTCTTAAAGGCGTTCCGAATATCAGCAGAATGGCACACCACCCCCTCCAAAAGAGAATTTTTCTCCGCCGTAGTTATCCCCACAAAGGAGAGGACAAATGCACCCTTACTAGCCATTTTTATGGCTGAAGAAACCTCTGCTTCCAGGCACGGCTCTAGGAGCCCAACTGTGGTCACCAGCAGCACCGATCCCATGGGAAATCGCATCAGAAAGCAGTAATTGTCTTGGGGCAACTTAACTTTTTCCTCCTTGCTATCGCTTGTCTTTTTTCAGATGAGAGGACAATTCAAATTACAGGATCTCTGAACTATAATTTGTCAGCACAGTACTTGCGAGTTCGTTTTAAAAGCTCCTGGTGGGGAACTGTAAAAGTGAATTCATTCATGAAGACCGAATCCTTTCTATTCGTGTTAGACGTTTGTTTCTGAAACAAAACCCAACAAGGAGTCAACCAACATTTAAGAAAACGGATTGTTGTGAGACATCCGTGTATCAATCACTCTCACATTTTAGCCAGAAATGTAACTTTTTCCCCTCCAATGTTCACTCAGTACTTCCCATAAGAAAAGTCCCAGAGCACAGCTTTCCACAAATCAGCCCAAATCCGAGCCATTTCGAAAAAGACACTCTTCTTTGGGATTAATTTAAAGACAAGTATTGCATTTCTTTCCGCTGGTGATGAATTCGGTGCCCACGCCGTGGGCCCCGCCACCTGTCTGCAGGAGGGGCGCAGCAGCCGGGTGGCTTTTTGGGCTCAGGGTTCGGGTGACTCTCGCCTCGGCTGCGGTGAGCCCAGTGCGCCCGCCAGTCCGACCTCAGCGGCCCGCCGCCTGCGCGCGCTCCCAGAGCTGCCAAGCGGATGCGTGAGGCTGAGTGCTCAGACACCAACCCCAGGGACCCCGAAGAGCGCAATTCCCGCGCAACACCCGGGAGTCTCGGGCCTAGAGGTCAGGAGCCGCGGCCGGAGACAGTCAGCGCCGACCCGGGCGCCCGAAGCTCATTAGCAGCGCAGCTGCCAAGCAGTTCGTAAGACTGCAAGCGCCCAGCGGAGCCGCGTGGAGGGCGGTGCAGGGTGCACTCTTGTCACTCAGACCTGTTGGCCAATGAGCGTAGCGCCGCGAGGCGAGCCAGGCCAATAGAAAGCCGGAAGGCTCATGAGTGGCATTGAGGGAGGGCGGGAGAAAGGGAGCCCGGGAGAGAAGTTGAAGCTAAACCTCGTAAGCTATAAAGAAGTTAAGGGGGGCGCTTTCGGCTTCCAATTAGGAATACTACTGGCTCCGAAGCAACTACAGAGGAGGAGGATTCTAAAACCACCTCACCCGTCCCAAAGCCCGCATCCTCCTCCTCTGACACGTACCCCTCCCCCAATTCATGACCAAGAAAAAGGGGCCAGGGAGTGCTCTGCTCTTCTCTGCCAGTGGGAAGCGGAGAGGCCCGCACCGTTGTTCTGTCCGACCGTAGACATGAGTACAGTTAAGAGGTGGGCGCCTCCGCACCCTCTGCAGCCCGCGAGGACGGAAGGTAGGTGAAGCAGAAGACACCCCGAGCTCGCCCAGCGGCCTCGGTAGCTCTGATGCCGAGGAGGCTAAGCTGGGGCGCCCCCGCTCCGTCCCCCGCGCCTGCAAGGGGTCTGTCGTGAGTGTGCCACCTGTTAACCTGGCGCTGCCGTGCCCCGCAGGCTGCCGCCCCTGCTGGGCAGGGAGAACTCTGGGTCGCCTCGAGAGTCCCCAGAGGCTTCATGTGTAAGTGCCACTTTTTGAGGACTTCTTCAGACTTGAGACCCGTGTTAGAGAGGTAGCCAAACTCCAGGTTTGCCAAGGTCGAGGGACTGAAGGACGCCCACAGCGCAGTGGAGGAATTCTGATTTGCGCAACCTGCTTTGCTGCGAGGTGTGTGCTTGGCCTGGGCACCCAGGACCGGTAGCCGAAGGTCCTCTAATGGCCTTCAAAAATATGCGTTTTGTTGTTTGGGCACCTTCCCAGGGGGCTGGAGAATGTGACTGGCATGGGTGAGGGGATGGGAACTTTATTTACAGGGTTTTAGTCTTACTGCTGATTTCTCCATGTCTTTTAAAAACACACAAAAGCCACGGATTGTGGCGAGGAACGTTGAGGCGCATTGAGGCCCTTGCCGGACGCTTTTGGAATTGGGAGCGAGGGTGTGAGTGACGGTGTAACCTCAGATCTCTGATGCTCTGATGCTGTTGTCTCCGCAGTGGTCTGAAACAGTTTATCCCGGATTCCTGTTCTTCCCAAAGGGGCTCAGAGCCGTCTAAAACACCGTGGGACTGAAGAATAAACGTCGAGGATTATTATGTCGATTTTCCAAAGAACGGGGTTCGCAGCACGGAACAGAAGGAAAGGCTGGCTCCTCAGGGGTCCCTCCAGCATTTGATACCTACAGACCCCAAGGATCGCCCAAATTGTCGTGGATCAGCAACTTTCCTATACTTGCACCCTACATTTTCAGAGAAAATATTTTCTGGTTCCTGCACTGGCCTTTTCCTACCATCAATACAGTCTCCTCGGTGCAGACTTCAGTCTCTTCATTCAAAGTATGCATTATGTGTTTTACTAAGTATGGTCTCTAGTTGAAAGTTAATTTTTGGTTTTGGATGAATCTGTGGAGCTTACGTTGTAAGAAGAAAGGGGGAACAAGACACAATGAAAGAAAAGTCCAAAAACGCTGCCCGGACTAGGAGGGAGAAGGAAAACAGTGAATTTTATGAACTGGCTAAATTACTGCCTTTGCCCTCGGCTATCACCTCGCAGCTGGACAAAGCATCCATAATCAGACTCACTACCAGCTATCTCAAAATGAGAGTGGTGTTCCCAGAAGGTAAGTGACTTTGCCTAGGTGAACTATCAAAGGCAGAAGAGGTAGGGAGATTTGCCAGACCATGAGTAGCGAGGCACGGGTGTATTTATATACATACTCTCTCAAGGCAAAGGGAAGTTTAGCCCAACTACTTGACTAATCCTTACTGAACTCAGAATTCCTTTTCTAGGCACCATTATTAATACTTTCTCTCCAATCCTTCAGATATGTTTGGTTGGGAAGCAACCCAACAGTGCTTTTGTCAACACTTTAGACACTAGGTTCAATTAAAAGTAGTACTAATCCAAACATGACTTTCTTTTTTATTCTTCTTGTTAGAATTGTATCCAGTAGAAAGCAGGAGCACTGTTGAATTCTGTATTTTTGCTAGAAATAGACCCAATATAATAACTTCTCTACATGTCTATAGTTCATAGAACTATAAAAAGAGTGGCAATATTCGTTAACAACATCCTGAATTTAACAGTTGCTTGGCTGCTAACGATAAATTTATTTTGAATTTTTAAGATGTTTGCAGATTCTGGGGCTTGGCAATTTGCAACTCCGGCCTTGATATTGTCTGAAAGATACTAGGCTGCTTCTAAAACACATAAGATGTAATTAAGATGGCTAGCACACTTAGAAAATATCATCTGAAAGCCAGGTTGGCAAACAGATCCTGGAAAAATGTCTTATAAGGCCTAGAAGCTAGACTAGCTGAGCTGTTGACATGATTGAAAACTGTAATCTGGATTATCAAGATTCACTGTGTGAGGACAGAACAGTCTTCACAGAACACTGTCCTGTGTAAAACCATTTGCACTCACTATGCAAAGGACACTTTTCTCTTTCATTTATTCATCCTTTCCTCTGCTCACATCCAAATGATGAACAGATTTTTTAAATGTTTTAGATATGTCTTTGCTAGGAGAGGAAGATCTAGGAACGTAAAGGAGTGATCACTAAGCAAGCAAGCAAACAAAAGTTCTAGGGAAACAAACCTGTTTATTTACAAAGGAAAACTTATTTGACCCATAGAGGTTTATGTTGTTGTTGATTTTGGATGTTTGAAGTTTGCTGTTTTCTTTTAAAAAACGGTGCAGGAAGGAAATAGTCATTATTGGGCTTGAAGTTTCACTTTCCTTGATTTTGATGTAAAAGCTTGCAAAACGTTCTCCAAGTTAGTTAGGGACACTTGGAGGAAAACTTCCAAATTGTATTTCAATTCTGCCCTCAAACTAGAAATGGTGCTATATCAATGCTTAAAGCCTTTCCTTGAACAGTTTTCATTTGACCCTGGAAACTAGGGAGGAGAGGAGTCAAAGCTTAGAGTACCTGAAAAGTTTTTTAAAAGAGAAAAAGGAAGGACAACCTAAGTACTAAAAACCACATTTCCGGTTCAAACTGTGTTGAGAATTGCTGATGAGAAAATTACCATTATGCCACACTGCCTCTGTTTAAAAAAAGAGATCTCCTTGTCTTTTATACTGTCAGCGCTTACTTTATAAAAATAAAGCTATCGCGAACTCCGCTGGCCGCGCTGTTCCTAACAAGATTATTAGCAGTGATTTGTCAGCTCCTGCGGTCTCAGTGGGCTCTCTTTCTGCGTGATTTCTAGCCGGTCTCGTCAATTATCGGTGCCGATGTCGCTCACTGTTTGATCAGAAGCAGCATATGGTGCTGCTTGTGGGGATGCAAGTAATCGCAGGAGGAGAATAGCCGGTCAGCGTCCCCGGGTCGGCTCCATGCGAACCGGGAGCCTGGGGAGTCGCTGGCTTGGGATCCTAGACTGCTGCTGCAGATCCCGGCAGGCGCGGCCCGTGGTGATCCGGCTCTGGCACGCGCGCCCTTTCTCTCTCTCTCTCTCTCTCTCTCTCTCTCTCTCTCTCTGTTGCTGTTTTCTTTTTGTTTTCGAACAGAGCAAAGTTTCTAGTTTCAGTGCTAACTCTAAAAATTATAAAATAAATACATAGGAGTAATAAAAAGAAAGTAAACTCTCATCACCAACTTCTTGTTATTTTTTTAAGAGCTCACGGGTGAAGATTCCTGCTGGGGTCCCCTAGGTGGCCAGACAAGTCCCCTCTGGTAACTTTTAACTGTGCTTTGTACAGAACCCCCACCTTCCTCCAGAACCCGGGCCCCTCCCACCTCTCCCGTCTTCTATGGGTGAGTGTGAGTTTATGGGGAGGAGGGGATGGACGATGTGTGAACTCTGGGCACATCATTTATTTCTGTAGCTACTGTTGAGCCCATAACTCACTCGCAGCTTCCACTCGATGAGTTAGACAGGGTCATCTGAACAGCTGGCTCCTAGGACTGTGGTTTTACTTTTGAGAGTCTATGATCTTCGAAAACCTAAACATGGCCCTTTAAAATATAAAAGAAAGAAGAAAAACAAAGTAACAGTTTGGGAAGGAACACTCAAAAGTATTAGTGACAGCGCAGAACCAGACACAACCTGCAGGGGGTGCCAAATTTGGGTTCAACCTTGAACCCAAATAGCGGGTGGACAAGTTTGGAGTCC
The DNA here is from genome assembly GCF_047511655.1 of Castor canadensis. Lineage (NCBI taxonomy): Eukaryota > Metazoa > Chordata > Mammalia > Rodentia > Castoridae > Castor > Castor canadensis. The sequence goes on from NC_133386.1 coordinate 61,667,655, forward strand.
AACGCGGTAGGGGATACTGAGTACTTTAATCTTTTTTAGCAATGCTGAATGGAATTTGAAGATTAAATTCATCTTTACATTTATCTTAAAGCCAACCCAAGCACATAGTAGGTCCTCAATAAAATTTTGCTTTGAGGATATGATAAGGATAACTATTTTATCATGGTAAACATCTTATCACATGCGATGTGGATTTTGCAAGATATGTAGTCTCAAATAATTAACAATCTAGTGACATAGCTATAGGCATAACAATGTTGTAAAACTTCAGCTTTTGCTCCAAAAAGGTCCCACTTCCCACATTTCATTTAAAATACCCTACAATGCCCAAAGGCAATACATTAAATGAACACATTTAATTAAACATTTAATTTTTCATACTTATACTTGAAAAAAGCAAATACCCATTAAACTATAGGTCATTCCTTTTCCCCATTCATTTGCCAAATATCTTTTTTCTCCTCTAGGGTCTAGTAGGTTTTTTTACAGGGTATATTTCTGCTTTTACTTATTTTACCTTATTAGATAATATTGAACTATTGGGGAGGAATGAAAGAAGTATGGGATATGGGTTCCTGGAATAATTAAAAATAAGCATTCAATTGTCATTAGATTGGAGATTTAATAGGACAAAGAAAGAAAATTCACAAACATTACTGTGAAATAATTAACAGTGCAGATCTTCTGACTGATAACTTAGTGTGTTCTAAAATACCCTTGCAAAGCAAAAAAACTGAGGCATGTAGAAATGTGTATATGCTATCAAAGCCAGAGGCAAGGGTTTAAAAAAGAAACAAAATGACTTCATTTGTGTGCAAAACAGAAATAAATCATTTTAAAAGAAATACATATGATTCAGCTACAATAAGTTTTGGCTAGGTGCATAGTGGCATACAGAATAAACTTTGAAAGGCCCAGATAGGTTTTCAAATCTGTACTATTCAGAATCTTGGTAGTGTCATTCTACATTTCATTGTTAAGATGACTGGAAAATAAAAATTGTCATGGAGTTAAAATTAGTAACTTTAGTAAAGATAGTTTCCACAAAGGTCAGGGATGATTGAACAAACCTCCATAGCTCCTTCCTATAATATTCACCACTGAAGCCCTTAATCACTACATTTTTTGAGGCAGAGAACTGAAAAGAAAAAGAGGCCCCATTTCCCACGTGGATGGGTGATTTAAGGCTGTTTTTCTTGCTGCTCAGGGAAATGATTGAGCGTTAGGTTTCCATGTTTATTTTCTTACAGAAGTTTTTCTCATTTAAAAGCCTTTAAGCACAGTTTATGCTCCACGCTGCTTTTCTCTGTTTAATTCCAGTTTTGATGTTGACTTAAAATGTCCAGTGCAGAACTAAACTTACAGAGCATTTTGCCAGGCAGATTTATGTGTTAGAAATTGTAGGTCCAACCAATGAAAAAATACTTTTTTTAAAAAGAGAAGAATCACTAATAATAGTAATAAAACACAACAATAAAACAAGGCATTGTAAACTACGGTGAGAAGATCTGAAGCAGGGTACCATCACCCACCTGAGGTTTAACAACAGGATAAATTTACAGAGAACAAACCTGCTTTCTAGAAGAATTGTTTTACAGTTCTGGGGACTATGGGCAACTTCAAATTTTTACAGACAAATATGGACACAGAATTGGACCTGCTAGATTCCTCCCTCATTTCTCTGTCGGCTAGGGTGTTTTTCAAGAAAATGAGGTTTGGACTCCAATAATAATGAGGGTCACCCATTGCCAGCCCTTAATTCATGGAATTTTCAATTTTGTGCGTGGAAGGGGAACCCCAATTATTTAGGAATGGTCCTCCTACTCTGAGCGTTCTGAAACTGTGTCTACACTGGAGCAAACTTTCTTCCGCAGGTACCCCCATACAATGGGCGGCTTCCGCTGGAAGTCGCTCGACTTTCGTGGCTCAGGTCAGGCCAGGCCAGGCAGGGCCTTCCGCGCGCCTCTCTCCCGGCTGGAAGCTCGCCGCCAACTAGATCGGCGTGGTGTGTCCGGTTCTCTTTTTGTGGTGGCCCGGCTCGCGGTCCCCGCAGTCTCCTCACTGTACTCGGGGGTCTAGCGAGAACTCGGGGACGTCTCCGCCCACTGCCCGAAGTAGAGTCCTTGAGGGATGCTGGTGAGTGACAATCATCCTTAGTACTGCCCGGGCCAGTGCCCCAACCATAGGAGGTTGTCTAATGCTAAAGCCGAGATTCGTTGCGATCGGGCCATTCCCGGGAGGGAGGGAGGGCTCAGTTCGTTGTCCGGGTCCCCAAGCCAGGTAGAATCCAAGCGGGATCCGCCAGCACCTCGCAGCTCTCTGTTGCCGGCGCGGGTCTCCAAGGAGGTGTCATCGCCAAGTCCTGGTCACGCTGAAAGCCCGAAGTCCCAAACGGTAACGCTAGACATTTTTTCGTCGCCGTGCAGGACGCTCCCCTGTACATTTGACCCCACTTTTAGTCTGGACCTGATCGAACCCTGTCCTCCCCCTCATCTCAGTTTTCGTTCATTTACTGCGGACTCGGCACTGTTAGACAACTTAAACTGGTGAGCCGGAGGAAGCATCAGGACGAGGGCCAAGAAAAAAAGGGTCAGGCTGTGATAATCAGTCTTCACCCCAGATTTACACTACTGAATTCTTCGGCCGGGGAGCAAAGGCTCAGGCTCACCGGGCGGCAGGCGAGGGCGAGGCACACCCTGTGGGTTCCAGGCAGTATTGTGGGACAAGGCCTGGCTGGGCACCTTCACCAATGCTCTTGGGAGCTCCTCACTCCTCGGTGGCCGACCGGGTGCGTTTAGGTGCACGAAGCGACTTTCTGCCCAGTGACTGTTCAGCAGTTGGGCCCCCACTGGTAGCACCCATTCCTTATCCCTCTCTTTCCCAGATAGCCTGGCCCAGGACTTGTGCTGGAGCTCAACACAAAGGTCTGAGGAATGCTTGGGCTATGCATTCAGCAGTGACCCAATGCTGGGCAGTATACAAGGGATTTGGGTGTTTTCGGGATCCCTTCCCTAGACCAGCCTCCTCCCTTCACACCCTCTGCTCGGGGGATTCCCAGGTAGCTGGTACCAGCCAGCCTCTTAGGGACTCAGAGCTTCTCCCGCCTTTGTCCCTAGACTGTGGTCAGGTTGTGGGACAGCTTTTCCAGCTTCTGCATTCCCCCTTTGCCTAAAAGGTATATTAGGAGTTTTGGAAATAATGGTCCCTGGGAAGCACTGTAAGGAAGACACATTTCCATAGAGATATAGCGTTTATATATTAAAAGGTGAAAGAAAGAAAAAGAGCAGTAGAACAAGGTCTTCTCTTTCCCCCTCTTCCTGTCGGAGGGAAGAAGGCGATGATGCCAGGTCTGTAATCTATTTTTTGTCAAGGGTATGAAATTCATTCGAAGGAAAAGCTCGATCAATTTATTTTTGCTCCTTGCAATAACACAGCTGGATGATGCTTTGAGCTCGCGCTAGACTGGGGCTCATCATTCATTCGCCAAGAACGGGCCTAAATGGTGCCTGTGGGATTAGGTCAATTTTAGTGGATCTACTTCGCCTCATTTGGTTACTAATTGGTTTCTTGTTTTATAAATCGAAATCTCATTTTCAGGAAATTACAAAACCCGTGCAGTCAGTCCATTGAGGTAATCCTTGGGTCAGGGGGTATTTAAATGGAAATGGCTCAACCGAGCACCAAGGGTAAAGCAACAGTGAAGCTTGCTGGGGTTTTCGCATGAAATGCGAGCTAGCCCTTTAGATCCATAATAGATACATCCTTTCTAACGCTACTTATGTAAATATGATAAACCAGATTTTAAGGGAAGAGTGGGGCCTGGGAGAAGCAAAAAAAAAAAATTATCTGCTAAGGTTAATGTGGCATATCTTGGAAATCTTCCAAAATAGATTATGTTTTCCTTTGTCTTCGGCCACTTTAGCTGAGGAAAACCCTTTTGTCTAAAACCCGATTTAGTTATCGCCTCCCTCACAGAGCTTCTTTTCTCCTTTGCAAAACCCCGTTCGCTCGGCCTCACCGAATTACAAGAGAATCTTTAGATCTTGTTCCCACTGTAATCCCGCCGCAAAGGGAGCTGGTTTCCTCCTCATTTTAAACAGACAATCAAAGGATTTGCGAATTTTCTGCGGTAGGTCAAGTGCAGAAACGAAATCTCAGCTTACCCCCTCGCCAACTGAAGTTGGGTGCGGGAGCGCGTCTCCTAAGGCAAGAGGCGAGGGGTCCAGGGTGAGGGGTCTCCGCCCCACTTCGGGACTTTTTGGAAGGGGGACCCCTGATCCGGGTTTGGGGAGGTGTTTCTTCATACCCCCGAAGCGAGCTCAGCCCTGCAATTACATCAGGAAAGCCCCACAGGTAGACAAGACCAGCCAGTTCCTTACAAAACATTAACCCAGAGTTAACCGTGTGACCAAGATTTCGACCTGGAACACAAAAAGAAGGCAACGCTCTGTGAAAGCAAAAGGTTCCTTAAAAGGTGGTGATGGCGATGGCAGGGGAGGGCGAGGGAGGCCCCAGTTAGCTTGCACCGGAATGGGCTGCTTATTAACCTGTGGGGAAGTCTTACTGTCCCTTGTTGGCGCATAATAATGAGGCCACAACCTGACAGAACAAAGGGCCGCCTGGAGTTCGGAACCAGTATCTTCCACCCCAGCTCGAAGGATTTTCAGATCCTTTGGGTCGGGAGGCCGCTCCGGGAGACGCTCAAAATTTTAAAGATGTTTGCTGACCCAAATGATCATGTTTCGCTTGCTACCGGGGGTAGGCGAGAGGCAGATCTCTGGACACACTACAGCCTCGGCCCCTCAGCCCACTGGGGCACAGTGCCAGGGAATCTTTGGGGTTTCAGGCTCCTCCCGGTCCAAGGGAACCTTAGTGAGGCCTCCACAGCCAACTCCTCCTGCTGCTCCTGGTGGGGGTGGGGTGGGGTTGTCTGAGCAGGAATCAAAAACTGCCAGAAACCAGGAGGATAGGTTGAGTGCATCAGAAGGAGTGAAGAGGTGACAACGCCAAGGGGTTTGTGCAGGTGGTTGTGATGAGGACCCTCTTGGAACAATCCAGGAGGATGACTGGGAACAGGACAGTGGAGTCTCTCCCAGGAGGGAGGCTGGGGCGGGCTAAAGCGTCAGGAGGGGTCAACCTGCAGGAGGGAGGGAGAGAAGTCCAGATGCAGGCGGGGAGCATCCGTGTTTGCAGAGCGGTGGGGAAATCGTTAGATTTATTTAGATGTGCAAACACCCAGAAAGACCCTATTTGAGCTTAAGGGGCGCTCACTGTTACTTGTTGCCAGGGTTGTTGATCGCTTGCTTAGGAAGCAGTTACTGGCCAACACCTTTAAAAGGTCTAACTCCATGCTTTATTGTGAATGATTCTCCCCAGCCCTATATTATAACAATTCCAGTTGTTTGTCATTGTGTACTTTATGGTGTATTTGCTCTTAACCAAGTAGACTACCTTAAAAAAAAAAGTCATGTTAAACGTTATCCAATGGTGGGTGATGGAAGGATTTAACTATCTAGTTGAAATAATTTCAGTGCAGCACTGTTAAAAGATATTGCTCGTAGTTTAGCATAGGTCTGCACATGTTTCCTCTGCTTTATTTTCATTTCTTTCTGTACACAGGTAATAGAGAAGACTCTGTATTGTTTCTTTTTTAAAAATCAGCCAGAAGAGTCATAAGTGTTTTAATTTTTTAAAATGGTTTGCCTCAAAGCGTGAAGGAATCTTAACCTTAACGTATAACATCGAGGAGGAGAATGGCCTGACTTTGTAAATAAGCGATGGTACATGGGAGGTAGAGAAATAATGGTTCTCTCTGTCTAGAACAGTATCAAATATTGCTGAGACATTGTTAGTGCCTTAAAGTAACTGACTCTAGTAGAGCCTGTGCAGTTTATTTTCTTATTTGTGGGGTTGGGGGATGGAGACAGAGAGGATAAGGGGTGTGTGAAGCAGGGGTTATCAAGGAAAAGGGAGAGGAAGGATTGAGCAGGGATGCTGGAAGTCAACCACAAGCAAACCAATTTTTTTTGTTTTGTTTTCCCTAAGGGGATTAAAGTCAGAGGCGGGAGAATGGCTAGAAAGCCTTGCAGCCAATCAGACAGGCCGCCAGGGACCAGATGGATCTGGCTGGTCATCTGAGGTCGCTCTGGGAGGCCGTGACTGCCTTCTGTGGATGTGGGTACATCTTCCGGCTCTTGATCAGGCGGATGACGAAAATTTCGGACGAGAAATAAAGTGTTAACACACTAGTTAACCTAAGCAAAAGTTGGGGTGCGATGTGTGTGTGTGTGTGTGTGTGTGTGTGTGTGTGTGTAGGCGGGAATCTTTTTCAGGACAGAGGCTCTTTGAGGTCCTGCTAGGCAGGCAGTAGAAGAGGTCCCTGTCTTCCCTGAGAAACCTGGTCTGGCCAGAGGCAGCAAGTGTGATTTCTGCTCAGAAGCCGAGAGGCGGAACCAAAATTTAGTCGCGCCCATACCCCCTACCCCATGTAGGTTGGGGAGGGGGTAAGGATTTGACGTGGGAGAACTTATCCAGCGGTGATGTCTTGCTCCTGGTGGACCATGTGAAACAAGTCATAAACGCGGACTAGTCCCAAAGGACCAGCTGCACTGGGGTTCGGTTGCAAAAGGTTGTTTGTGTGTTTCCACAGGGCTTGGCGAGGCGTGGGGCCACTCGAGTCGGACTAGCCCCCTGGACAACGTTGGCCGTGAGCTGGGCTCCCATCTACTGCAGGTACAGGCGCAGGTCTCCTGGTGACGCTTTTGTTTTCAGGTCCCGGGTGCCTGGCCATTCACCCAGTCTTTTAGTATCTCATTTAAAAAAAGGATTCTACCTAGATGTGGCTCACTGTCAGCCCAACAACTCCTTGAAAGTTAAAACGTTAGCTTTTAATTTAACTGGGTGCACATGGGTGGATGGTGCCTTACCAGGCTGAGAAGGACACAAAGTGACAACCAAGACTTTGGGTTTGGAAAAGAGCCTGGTCAGGCCCCATTAGGGCGCTCGGACCCAGGGAGGGGGCCCATTTGTCAGTTTTTGCTGAGAGAAATGGAATGCCCCGCAGAGCCGGGTGCAGATTCCTCTGAAATGAAGGATTTGCAAAGGAAATAACAGGAATCTGATAGAAATGCTGGTCCGGATCCAGCTGTGTTTGCAACTCATTTCATCTCCTCCTGTAGTTCCCAGGCTCCCTCCTCTCTCCAGTGCTCCCCTCTCCTCAGGCCAGCACGGTCTTGGTGCAAACCCTGCAGTACACACATACACACCCCCAGGTAAAGAGTTTAGCCAATATGAGGTGCCCATTACCTTGTTATTTGCAGGCCACACCGTTTTAAATAACCTGTTGGCCGCATAAATCTCAGAACAAATATTTTAAATAGTAAAACGCCCAGTGGCGTGTTTTTTTTTTTTTATAGGATTGAAGCACCCCCTCCGCACACTGTACCCTTGTTATTATTATTCAGGTCCACCGGAAACTCCTGAAGTGGTAGCCTGGAACCTAAGACGCACAGTGGAATCAGCTGGTTTTCCCGTGTGAGTGGCGTCTGTTAGCAGGATTCCACAGATTCGCAGATCCAGGCTGCCACCTTTCCTCTTTCATTCCCAGAGGCCAAAGAGATTTTTTAGTTTCACAGTACAGTGGAAGGGCTTGAGCTAGCATTCCCTCATGGACATGGCCTCCGTATTTTTGAAAAGCATTGTAACTCTCTTTACTGAAACACTTTCCCTCAGATGTCCCTGTGTTGCCTCCATCTTTCCATATTCCCAACTAATTTCTCTCAGCAAAACCCAAACACTCCTTCATCCCTTCTAGCTCTTGCCCAATCTCTGTCTTCATTTTCACCTCAAATTTCTGGCAGAACTGACTCACATTTGTGATTTCAGTGGCTCACTACCTCCTTCATTCACACTCCTGCATCCCTGCAGACTAGTATCTCTTTCACCACTTTTTTTTTTTTTCTTCAGTGCTGGGGATTGAATTCAGAGCCTTATGCCACACTCTTACTTCGTTTTAGTGAATTTTTTTCACATAGGATCTCACTTTTACCCAGGCTAACCTCAGATGGTTATCCTCCTACTTCTGCCGCCTTTGTAACTGGGATTATAGCTGTGCACCTCTACACTCAGCACTCCTTTCACTATATTTTGATATCTAGAATTAGATACTTCTCTCTTATCCTACCTGAATTGTTCAGCCTATAAATACAGGAGGATTGATTGAGTGCAAAACAAAAAGCCCTGGCCTTATGGAGTTTACATTCTAAGGATGGCAGCCTTACAAATTACATGGGTGCACTCCACTGTGTTTCAGGTGTTGTAGGTGCTATAGAGAAAATTAAGAAGGGGAAGGAGGAGGGCATTGTTTTAGTCTTGACATTTAAACTGAGGATGGGATGGTAGGAGAAGGCTTTACTGATCACAACATTATCCTCTTTTCTCAATTTTAAAAATAGCACTATTTCCCCAATTTTTCTTTCTCTCTGCCTGCTGCTTTTTGATTTTCCTACTACTGGTTTTTCTGTAAATGATGTATTTCCCACAAGGTTCTAGCTTTGATTCTTCTCTCACAGCTCCAAGAATTCCTGGGTGATCTAAGTCAACACCACCACCTGAACTCTTTTCTTCCCATGATCCCAGTTCAGTCTAGACTGCACCGGAGCTCCAGATCCTTATTTCCTACTGCCAACTTTATTTCCTACTGGACACATCTAAATGAAGGTGTGCATGCACCTGAAGTTCAACATCTCCAAGACATTATATCCCTCCTGGAGACTTCCACTCATACAAAATCTCACTTTGTTTCTCTAGATTTCCAGTCTTGGTTAATAGTGCCGCCTTCTGCTCAATATCCTTACTGAAACCAGGAAGTCCACTTCAACTTCTTTCTCTGCATCAATTAGCATGTAGTCCATACCCAGTACCATCTTTGAATTAGACTGTCTCCTCTTTTCATCCCCGATTTCAGACTTGAAAACCCAATTTCTGTTGCAGCTACCTTTCTTTTCTACCTGTCACTGCGCACAATTGACCAGGGGAAGAACTACATCCAAGAGGCTAATTGTCCTGCTTAGAAACTACTGTTGGAACCTGGTCGCAACTCCAGATTCCTTGGATTAACATCCCATACTCCAAAACTCCATCAACCCCATTTCTGGTACACCAAACGCATCACCTCAGAATATACCAGATCCATCCTTTCCACAGTTCCTGCCCATGGTACACCTTTCCTTCTGTCTAAGATGCTCTTCTTCCCTTCACCAGCCCAAGCATCCTCTCCAAGATTCTGCTCAAACATCAATTCCTTTAAGGATTTTGTAATTTTCCCCTTGGCCTCTAGTTGCTTAGCTTCTGGGTCTCTTGCCTATTCAGCACTGTTTTTTTTTTTTTTTTACTTTTATTATTCATATGTGCATACAAGGCTTGGTTCATTTCTCCCCCCTGCCCCCACCCCCTCCCTTACCACCCACTCCACCCCCTCCCTCTCCCCCCCACCCCCTCAATACCCAGCAGAAACTATTTTGCCCTTATTTCTAATTTTGTTGTAGAGAGAGTATAAGCAATAACAGGAAGGGACAAGGGTTTTTGCTGGTTGAGATAAGGATAGCTATACAGGGTATTGACTCACATTGATTTCCTGTGCGTGGGTGTTACCTTCTAGGTTAATTCTTTTTGATCTAACCTTTTCTCTAGTACCTGTTCCCCTTTTCCTATTGGCCTCAGTTGCATTTAAGGTATCTGCTTTAGTTTCTCTGCGTTAAGGGCAACAAATGCTAGCTAGTTTTTTAGATGTTCCTCACCCCTCCCTTGTGTGCTAAAGCTTTTATCATGTGCTCATAGTCTAATCCCATTGTTGTGTTTGCCCTTGATCTAATGTCTACATATGAGGGAGAGCATATGATTTTTGGTCTTTTGGGCCAGGCTAACCTCACTCAGAATGATGTTCTCCAATTCCATCCATTTACCAGCAAATGATAACATTTCGTTCTTCTTCATGGCTGCATAAAATTCCACTGTGTATAGAAACCACATTTTCTTAATCCATTTGTCGGTGGTGGGGCATCTTGGCTGTTTCCATAACTTGGCTATTGTGAATAGTGCCGCAATTTATTCAGCTGTGTGGTCACTATGTCTCTTTTGGGCCCCTGTGAGACATTCAGCTCCTTTAGAGCAGGATCTGACTCATTCTAGGTCTCCACTAAGGACCATTTAGAGATAAAGGGACAGGGAAAGTCTAAGACATTCTTTCATGAAGAGCATGTCAGTTTGATGCACCAGTGTAAACATTCACAAACATACACACTATAACAGTACTCTATGGACATGCTGCTTGAAAAGCCTCTCATCTCCTAAATACCCCTCCCTCTCCTGGACTCTTTCCAGAGTCATTGGCCAACTTCCTTTTGCCTACAAACATCAGACTGACAGTTCTTCCATGTCAACCAGTGTCTACCGAATTGGATGTTTCCAAACCCTGCTATTATTCTTTTTCATTATGGAACACTGCTACTATGGAGTTCTTCAAGAATGACACATGAAACCTCTGGTTCTTTCTGTTACCATCAGGCCAAAAACCTAACTTGCCTCTTATCAAAGTCTGTGATTCTTTTCTACAGAACTTGGTATACCTGTTATAGATGTGTCTTTGTCTATTTCAGTAGATTCTGAGCCTTACAGGGTACTAGGCTTGCCCATTGTTTCCTCTGAATCTTTCTCAGAGTACTTTGTGCTGCTCCAGATGCTTACAAATTTGTAATGAGCAAAAGAGGAGACACTTGTGACTAGTTCTATGCCCTGTTTCCAGACTGTTTCTCTCCATGTCATCTCTGTACATCTGGCTGAATTTCTTGACCATCTTTAACTTCTGTCCTCTGTGCCATTTGTCTAGATGACTCAGTGGCCTCTCCATTCATTCTAATTTCTGCCTCCCCAGACACTGGATGGCTTCATCTTTGTGGTGGCCCCAGATGGGAAGATCATGTACATCTCAGAGACAGCTTCAGTTCACCTGGGTCTTTCTCAGGTAGGTGAGTGGTCCACACTTCCAAGCCTGCAGTGTTATAGCCAGAGTTGGTGGTGGGGGGTGGTGTGGTCACCAATCCTTTTATAGTTGCATTCTGGGTCTGGAAACCTCTTAGCTGATAGGAGGACTTTACAAACAGGTGGGGACCTCCTCATTCCTGTACTTCCCTATCCTTTAGCTTCTACCCTGGCTCAAGCAATTGTTACTTTTTTGAGCTCTTACCATAAGCCGGCACTATGGGAGGAGGCGACATGCTTATTTCATGATGTGTTTACTAGAACAATATCAAGGACTACTTTTGCTATTATTATCATGACTACTGATGTTATGATTATTTCAGATAAGAAAGCTGAGGTTTAAATAAGATGCAATAGGTAGCAAGCAGCAGAGCTGGAATTAAAAACTCAAGGCCTATTCCAGACTGCTGGCTCCTGTCCTCCTGGTCCTTCAGATTCCCGGGCCCAAGCTTTCAGCCTCTTACTGGGGCACTGTACCACCACGGAGACGATTCCTTCCTCTTTACAGGTAGAGCTGACCGGAAACAGCATTTATGAATACATCCATCCCGCTGACCACGACGAGATGACAGCGGTGCTCACCGCCCATCAGCCCTACCACTCTCACTTCGTACAGGGTAAGGCAGGCATGTGCCTCGGACGCTCAGGCCCATGGCAGTCAGCTTGTGGTTTTCCCCCAATTACTGATGGCTGGGACTGGCGCCGTGTTGCCTGTCTCACGTCTGAGCCTCCCTCTGCTCCTCTCTCCCAGAGTACGAGATAGAGCGCTCCTTCTTCCTGAGGATGAAGTGCGTCTTGGCCAAGCGGAACGCTGGCCTTACCTGCGGTGGCTACAAGGTGCGTGGCTGAGCTAGAAGATCCACGCCAAAGAATGGGCGGGGCAGGACACCTGGCTCTGTAGCGGGGGAAGGTGGTTCCAGCATTTGTAACGACCCAGAGACCTCCCCTTGCACACCTCAATGGCGGCCGGCCCAGACGCTAATCTAGGGTCACGCAACTTGGTGAACATCTGGGCACTACGCTTTAAAACTAAGTCTGACTGGGCTCAGATACTGCCCTACTGCCGTATCTGACAGCTGGGCCTTAGGAGTTCGTAAAGCCTCTGGGGTGGAAACCTCTGGTGAATTCTTAGGAATTTAGTTATAGCTTGAGATTGTGACCCCAAAGAGGTTAAGAACCAGAGGAGCTTTAGCCACAAACTGCGATTCTCAAGTTGAATGAGATGGAACATCATTATAAAGTAGGTTCCAAAGACCTGACTCAAATACGTTGGGGGTGGGGGGGTCGGACCAGGCATCTGCATTAAAAAAATTTTTTTTAACAAGTTCTCAAATGACTTTCTTGTGGCGGTGCAGTCACTCTCTTGAAACACCTTAAAGCACCGATAACTTTGTATCCCTTAGCAGAAGGAGGTGATCCCCACAACGTTTGTGGTCAACTCCTTCCCTATATTTACTCCATCCCATTCCACCACAGGTCATTCACTGCAGCGGCTACCTGAAGATCCGTCAGTACAGCCTAGACATGTCCCCCTTCGATGGTTGCTACCAGAATGTGGGCTTGGTGGCCGTGGGCCACTCGCTGCCTCCTAGCGCTGTCACGGAGATCAAACTGCACAGCAACATGTTCATGTTCCGCGCCAGCCTGGATATGAAGCTCATCTTCCTGGACTCCAGGTGCGTGGGCGGGGACGAAAAGAGCTGCCCCTAGAGTGATGGCGGCCCTGCTCTGGGAGGGAGAGCTTTCCTTTGATCATTCCAGCCCAATTTACAGGTGAGGCAACTGCCTGGGTTCTGTGAAATGGGGGCGGGAGGGCATCAAGGTCTGAGACCCTACAGGGTATGGGAAACACCCCCGCACTCAGCTCCAGGGAAATGCTCTCCGCAGGGTAGCGGAGCTGACCGGCTACGAACCTCAGGATCTGATTGAGAAGACCCTGTACCACCACGTGCACGGCTGCGACACCTTTCACCTGCGCTGCGCGCATCACTTGCGTAAGGAACCTTCTACGCTACCGGAACAACCCCGAGCGACCCCGGGGCCGCAGGGGAAGGAGGATTTAAGTTCACGTCAACAGACAGATGGAAGCTGTCCTATCCGGGTTGTGGTAGTGGTCGTGCGTCAGATCCTCCCCTCCCCAACGGGGATCTGCAGCGACACTGGGTCCCATCTGGCTACTCTGATTTACCCGGGCTGCAACCACTGGCGGAAGGAGAGTTTCTGGGCGAAATCTCCCCAGAAGAGGTTTTTATTCTTCCATTGATAAAGCTTCCCCACCTGTAAACCTCACTAAAAATGCGAACAAAACCCAAAGCTAGTCAGTTTCCCCGGGTTGAGCTTTGCTTCCTGCTAAATCTAGAGTTCACCTGCGCAGACCCTTTCCTTCTGTAGTTAAAAGCAGATCTGGTGGAAACTTTCATTGTTTCCACATCACTGAGATTAAGACAGTGGCCCAGAGAGAGGTCGCTCTATTAGCATACCTATTAACCTCCACTCCCTGACTCGATGCAACTTAACAGGACAATCAATTCGATGGGGAATTTGCCCAGTTGTCTCTCCCTCCTGCCGGGGCACATTTAGGGCCCAGAGGGGAGTTCGCACCCCCAACCGCTAGGCATTTGGGGCCTGTCCGGGGGCGGGCTGGTTCAAGACCATCTACCTCTGTCTCTCCATCAGTGCTGGTGAAGGGGCAGGTGACCACCAAGTACTACAGGTTCCTGGCGAAGCACGGCGGCTGGGTGTGGGTACAGAGTTATGCAACTATCGTGCACAACAGTCGCTCGTCCAGGCCACACTGCATCGTCAGCGTCAACTATGTCCTCACGTGAGTGCGAGCCCGGGACCCCTTCTCCCGCTCCGGGAGAGTAGGGTCTCCGAGAGGGTGCTCGTGGTTGGGCACCGCCTGGGTAGGCGAGGCAGTTTCACCCCCTAGTGCTGGCAGCGCTGGCAGGAGGCAGGTCGAGCACTTCTATCTTTCCGAAGAGGTTTCCTTCCTTATTTTCTAGGAAAAGATTTAGGAGTTTTTCCATCACAGTCCATACTTGCTTTTTTTCTCCCCCCTCTCTCTTAACCTTTTAAGCGAACTCTGCATTAAATAAAACTTAATGCAGCAGAAAGAAAAAAGAGAGAGAAGAGGAAAGGCTCCGACGTACGGACCCATTTATGGTAACAAACAGGACATCTGTTTCACTTTTTCAGATCTGGGGTTTGAAGTTCTTAATTTTAAACAGCCTCCAAAGCTAAGAGTTCTGAGAGAGTGTTTCTTTCCCTGAATCACAAAGGGGGCCTAAGTGATCAGGAGGGTCTGACTTTAACCACCAGAAAGCAAAGGGACTTGAGTTAGCGCTGCAAGTATTGCTGGGTGTCCCCGCGTCGCGTCGTGTGGCCGTTTCACTGGGTGAGGGGCCTCGCGCCAGGTGGGTGCCACCTGCGGGTGCGACCCACTGGGGACGCTGCAGCCGCAGGATTTGAGCTTTATTCTTTCTAGAAACTACAGTTGTTTCTGGTGGTCTGTGTGACCCGGTAGCCTGATCACATGTCCTACCATGTGACTGTCGAAGAAAGCACGTTTTGTATAATATTTGCAAAATCAAATTGCTTAGGGTTAAAGCCTTTATGACAAACTCGTTTGTGCGCGCAGTTGCTGTTTGTTTTTTTAAGAGCTTGAAATTCTTGTGATTTTAGGGGACCTCAGAAATCATTTACTTTGGAAGAGTTGACATACCAGATACTTAGTGGAAATGCTGTTTTGACATTAGGAAGTTGGTTAAGAGGCGCTCTTTGGAATCAGATTATGTTGTAGACGATTGGATTCATTCCACATTGTTTCAAATTACCAAGCAAAAAATGTATTTGAAAATATGCTTAGCAATAAGACTGTTTGCGCTGTTTTACAAAGAAAGTCTAATTCAGCCCTGCGCTGGTGACTCACACCTGTACTCCTAGCTACTCAGGAGGCAGAGATCAGTAGGATTTTGGTTCAAAGCCAGCCCAGGCAAATCCTTCCCCGAGACCCTATCTCGAAAAAAACCCATCACAAAAAAGGACTGGTGTAATGGTTCAAGGTGTAGGCCCTGAGTTCAAGCCCCAATACATCAAAAAAAAAATATATATATATGTAATTCAATAGGCTTCAAAAATGAATTTGGTTTAGGTGAGGATTTAGTATTAAGAACCTTGTTTTCTCTAATTTTAGTAAACAGTGTTAAACTAAATGTTACTGGATTTTTGTAATAAAAAAGACTGTGTATTTTTATAGAGAAAACATACTCCTAGTTTGGAGTTTGGGTGTCACGAAACAAAACCATTTATTTTGTGATTGTAGTTTTTCATATTATTAAAATAAACAGGCAAAAATAGCAAAGCCTAACTCATAAAATAAACCACTCTGTGAAGCAGAAGTATTACAGGGTAAAAAATTATGTCTGCTTACCATGGAAAGGAAAGGGCATTCTTTAAGAAGGTTCTT
Organism: Castor canadensis; assembly: GCF_047511655.1. Taxonomy (NCBI): domain Eukaryota; kingdom Metazoa; phylum Chordata; class Mammalia; order Rodentia; family Castoridae; genus Castor; species Castor canadensis. Next base: position 61,683,160 of record NC_133386.1, read on the forward strand.
TGTATGTTGGAAACATCACAAGCATTATACATGCACTCTGTTCTCTGGTGGGTGCCTGTGGTTAGTAATCATTCTTTATCAAACAGCAGGGTATTACAGTCACACAGACCCCTATAAATGATCTGAATGCAAGTTAGACCTCCCAATGGGTAAACTTAATTTATGTTTGGAGTCATTTTTGAAATATTCTGTTTTGTTTTCCAGTGTGTTAGTGATCTTTTTTCTTCTGTTGACTGTGTCATTCTTTACAGAATTCTTTACAGCAGAATTAGACCATCAACTTTACATCAGATTAAAAAAGATGTAATGAGGATTAATAAATGATTTATAGACGAATAATAGTGTGGCATACATTTTCAGAACATTTTGTACCTCTAACTGAAAATAGAAATCAACACACAGAAGCATGTATACACAAGCACACAGGATGTAAAGCTGACGTTGATTACCCTTTTATGAGTCTCATCTCCAATTCCTTGTATAAAAATTCTTAGAACAATGTTTATAGCTGCAAATGTGGGAACTGCTTTAGATGAAATGTCATCAAGTGGTTCTGTGTGTGTGTTGACAGAATTTTCATAATGAACAGGTTGCAGTTTGTTTGATGTGTATCTCACACACCTGGCTGGAAGTTACTAATTTACATTGTCTTAGCAAATTAAATAGATGGCTATTGATTCTCTATGGTAGTAGTGATCTCTCAAATACATTTGTTTAGAGGACTTCTTTTCTATGAGGTCAGAGAATAAGTGAATCCTTTCCAAATGTGCCATCTCAAACCATGTATTTAAAAATTGAAAGGGCTGAAACAATTTGGCATTCCAGATGTTTTTCAAATTTAAACATTTTAATAGAATATACTTTGAAGGAAATTTCATGTCATGGAAGTAGGGGATATTTTAAAATAAGCATTGATCAAATGGGGTTGTGAGGTCTTGGTAGAAGCTACATTCATTCATAACAAGCTCATTTTTCTAATTCCCCAATGATAAATTTATAGTTAAAGTTAAAATATACCTAGAAAAAATAGTCCTTATTATCTAACAAAAGCAACAATGAGTACAAATATTTAATAGTGCTAGCAATAGTGTATACATGAGAACTGGACAATTTTAGAGGTAGGTGATGGATGCCCAATGCTTTCTACTGGTTTTTATGGAATCATTACATATTCTGAAAATCTGGAGAATGAGAAGACACTATGGTTACATTTAAAAATCCTCTTGTTTCTCTGGTCTCTGAGGTTCAATGAAACTTCTTTAGCTCTTCTGTATCAACTCCCCCTCCCAGTCATGAAACAAACAAACAAACAAAAAAATTGAACAGTTTATGGTTTTCTACAAGCTACACATACTCTTGGAGCTTTATCTTCCATACTTTAAAAAATCTTACATATTGTGAGTGCCCACAGGCTTCGAAATAAGTGTTATGTATGACAGACCCCGATTTTCATTTTAAGAGGATAGATGGAGATTGTAAATAGTGATAATGAATGTTGGGGAAAATGTGGAGAATAAAAAGAAAAGTATGCTGTAGAAAGAGAAACTTCTTGGGTGGTTTTCTTGAATTCGTAACTGGTAGATGTAATTATTCATACCCAGTTGAGATGGAAATTATTAGTACTCAATGTGAAGAAAATTGAAAATGTAGAACAGCCAATAAACTATGAAAATTAATTTCAAGGAAAGTGAAAAGTACTGATTCTCTTTATATTTTCAGACTTCATGTATTTTAAGGATAAGCCAGTAAAGTGTGAAATTCTACTTTAAAACATCTTAGAACTTAAAAGTTTTCCAAACAGACATTCAAAGAATAGTGCAATCCATCATATAGATTCAACAATGGCATATATTTTATGTCTCTCTCTACACACATATATATGTCTATTTTATGTGAATTTTCCCTACTAAGTAATTTCAAAATAGGCTCTACACATGATGATACTGTATTCTTATATAGATTCTCCTACTTAGCTATACCATTTATGAAGGCACATTTATAGTGTTCACAATTGTTATGTGTAGAAGCTTGCAAAAGTACAGATGAGAGCTAGTTTACTGACACTATTAAAAACAGTCTGCCACTAATATTCATCAAGTACTCATTGGCATAAGACCTCAAGTAGGCTGATTGATAGGCAGTATTTTGTGAGAGGGCTTCTGTAAGATGTTAGCATATTTTGAAAATAGATTTCTAATGAGAAGTGTAAGTGAATGCAATTCTGATATTGTGCCTGGAAAGTAAAAGAGAGGTTAGACATAATAATTTGACAGATTTAATATTTTCAACCATTGTTTTGCTGGTTAAGATGGCTGCTTTGCTCATTTTCTAAATTTAGGATGGAACACTGCATTAGTGGAAAATCTCATATGGTGTTTTAGACTGATTTATAGAGCATCTAGGAGGAAGTAGGTTTTTGTGTTAAAATGTCTATTTCTGTGTTATAAATAGCAGGACAAAGATACAATTCATATTAGTGGGGTGTGTAACACTTGTTGTTTCTTAAATATCCTGTTTGAATTTGTAGATGTTAGGACAAATGCCAAAGGAGACATGATTCCTTCATGTCAGAGAAAAAGGGTGTCTGCATTTAATTATTGTAGGTCCCATACTTTTTGTTCTTGTTTGCATATTTATTGTATGGTCTCACAATTAACTATTATGAGAACCATTGTAGTTTTCATGATTGAAAATGATTTCAAAATTGCATTATATTCTGTGATATAAAACTTTATGCATCCTTATTATAAGCAGCAAGGATTAAAATATGCTTATGTCGGTTTGTTCTTTCAAGTACATTAAAGATACTAAATTAATTTGGGTGTGCAGGGTTGAGTGCAAACCTGTAATCCTAACTATGGGGGAAGCATGGATAGGTGGACCATGGTCAGTGCCTAGCCTTTGCAAAAAGTGTGAGACCCCCTATCTGCTTTAGCAAAAACAATCTGGGGGCATGACTCATGCCTAGCAAGCAGGAGGCTTTGAGTTCAAACCTCTATAGTGTCCATCCCTCATAAATTTTTTTGTCTGTTCAGAGTCAAATTTATTAAAAAAATTTTAAAGGCCCGTGATATTATTACTAGTAAATTTTAGAATATGCATTTTAAAACCTGGCCAATAATATGTATAGAACATGGCTGTAATCCAAGCATTTGGGAAGCTGAGATAAAAGGATTACAAGTTCCAAGCCAGTCTGTGCTGCATAGTGAGATCCTGTTTGGATGCCCTCATCCAAAAAAAAAAAAAATATATATATATATGTATAATTTTCAATTATAATTTTATTTTCCTCATTAGCAATCACTCTATATTATAAATGATGTCAAATAAAATACTTTTGACTTACTGGTATATACATATTGTTTTTGGTGGCACTGGTGTTTTAACTCAGGACTTTGCTAGGCAGGTGCTCTACTGCTTAAGCCACACCTCCAGCCCCTCTTTTGACTTACTAAGCTACAACAAAAATAAAGTAATTTACTCTTATGCTTCAGATCTGTGGAACACTTGTTATGTAGATTTAGTCTTTTTTGATAATTCAAAATAGTAATCATGTACTAATGTATAGCCATAAATTAGATTCTATTCTTAATTGTGTTTAGTTTTCATTATGATAATTTGGACATCAGAACCCCAGTTATCCTTTTCAGATGATCTTTTATGTACTTTACTGACTATAGAAACAAACTAAAAACACATTTATATTAATATTAATTTTTAACTACCAAAACACTTTAATAAAAGAAAGAACTGGCAGATTTAGTCTTCTTGTACATACACTTTTGTCTTATCCTTCATCTCCTTTTTGTTATTATAACTTTCAATTAAAATGAACACTTTTTTTTGAGACAAGGTCTCTCTTTTTCATGGAGGGGGTGAGACTGGGATTTGAACTCAGGGTCTCACACTTGTTAAGCAGGCACTCTACCACTTGGGCTACTCTACTAGCCCCGAGAGAAGGTCTCACTATATACCCCATACTGGCCTCTAACTCACCCCCCTGAATTCTGGGATCACAGGCATGTACTACTATATCTGGCCATATTTGGTTTTGAATTCATTTTTTGTAAAATTACAAACTTTTTATTTTAAAAAGAATGCTGAAAAAACCCCCAAAACAAATGCTGAATGCATATTTCTTTCAGAGTGTTGCCCCTTAATTTCTGATTTGCTTCTTGATAGCTCTGCATGGTGGTTGCATCGAAGATCACACTTCTCATTTTCTAGGTGAGGAAACTGAGACTCAGGTATGCTGAGTAAGTGATGGGACCAGGAACATTTTAATTTTGATAATTGACACATAATTGTACATATTTATAGAGTGCAATGTGCTGTTTTGATACATATATATCATGTAATGATCAAATCAAGGTAATTGGCATATCCATCATCTCAAACATTCATCATTTTTTTGTGGTGAGGCCATCTGAAATCCCTTCTTCCAGCTGTTTTGAAATACATATTACATTATTGTTAGCTCTGGCTATCCTTGTGTGTAATGATCATCAGAATTTATTCCTTTTAACTGTAACTTTATAGCCATTGCCTAACCTGTACTCATGCCCCACTCCCTCCTGAACACAGAATTAAAGGTTGGTGTGTCAAATATGGCATACTGTCCTTCTTTGTGTATGAGAGAGAGAGTTGGGGTGGTTTGGGGTAAGAAAAAGTCAGAGAGTAAGGAACAGATTTAAGTGAGTGAGGCCTGTAGCATTGAGCTATCCAATTTTAAGATGGGCTTTGATCTGAATTCTTGATGGAAGATAAAAAAGCCACCCCTGACTTGCTGCTTTGTATATATGTGTGTGGAGATGTTGACATTTTCCGCCTAAAATTTAAAGTGTTATCTTCTCAATGATAATTAAGTACATGTAATTTATATATATTATACATTTTGCAATAAAAATGTGTCCTGAAAACATTTTAGTGGCTTGCCTCTAGATTATATAGATACATCGTTGCTATTACTAACAATTTCATTTCTGCAATCAGATTTAATATTTTATGTTCTAGTTATACAAAAGTGTTAAACCACATTAGTGGATTAGTAGGCCAAGTTATCCTTTCTCTCAGATTTGACATGAATTACCTTTTGTGGCAGTGGGGTATTTCCTAGTTGACATGTGTGTCCATGAGTGTCCATGCATGTGTCCCTGCATACGTGTACACATGCATTGACTCTTTTCTACCTTTGAGGGAGAATGGAAAAGATTCAATGGCAGCAGAAGTTGTCCTCTGGGTCTCAGGAGCTGGGATGGAGAACTTCCCAGCATTCTGTGGGCTGCTGTGCCATCCTCTGGCCTGTTGGCACTGCTGCTGCCTGGCTGCTTCTCCCGCCCCAGGCCTCTTTGGTTTCTTCTTCTTCCTTTGTTATTGCTCTGACTTGAAGGGCACTGATTCACTGAACCTTCTCTTTAGTTCAGGGTGCTGACTAATTGTGGACTAAATTTCCAGCCTGACTAGTCTCTTCTGGCTTTCTTTTAGTTTGCCTATTCCGATCTTTGAGTCACATCACGGAAAAACATGGATCATTGCCTTATTTGATGGCATGTACTCATGCACGGAATTGTGACTAGATGGAGAAATTCAAACAAGGCTTTACTCGAGTTTCAGAAAAACATGTTTTTGTCTTCCTGACAGTCACACTTATTTGGGGGAATGCTATTATGTCTGGTATAAGATGTGTGTGTGTGCTGGGGGGAGGAGAGGGGGTGAGGTAGGGGAAGGCTGTGGATATCCAGATGATTTAGTAAATGGCCACTCCTGCTTTCTGTTATCCAGTGCTTCCCTGTCTGCTTTCTGTTCTGTTTGCTTGGGATATTTTCCTGGATGAGCAGGTGGTATTAGGAAATTTGTTTGGTTAAAGTGGTGGTGGTAGGGGTCTATGCTTAAACTATTTTGATGCAAAAAGGATTCATTGAAGTTGAAATGAAACCTGAAATACCTGAGTATTTATCAATAGAAAAACTGAACCCTCTGCTCTGCCTAAAAGACTCAGGTCCCTTTCCTCCATCTTAGGCATTCCAAGGTCCAGGTAGCTGGGGTGGGGGTGGGGGAAAGGATTTTCCATGGTGATGGCAGAGTTGAGAGGGACACAAGGGAACATAGTTTTGTAGGGCACTGGCAGTGTTTGGGGTCTGACTGAGCCTAGAGCACCTGTTTACCATCTATGACTTTTACTTCAGGAAGTGATACTGCAGTGAGATTGTGACTGTTGTCATAAAGACCCACAGAATCATTCTAGGCAATTTGTGAGTGAAAACCCTGAGCCTTGGTATCAGACAGGCCTGGGTTAGAATCAATACAAGGTATCTTAGCTGTTGTTGTTAGTTCTTGACAATTATGCAGTGTCAACTAAAATATTTTGTTTTCTCATTTCCCCTTCAATGTTTTATTTTATTAGTTCATTGAGATAACTTTCCCTAATATACACATGCAACTCGCCCATTTAAACCCATTCCCATGGTTTCAACTAAAGTATTTTGAAAAAAAAAAAGAATAGCTTTTCTTTAACTTGAATTTCTATATCCCCAAATCCCCAAATTTAGGTATTTATGTCCTCCCTTCTTCCAAGTCCCTCAATACACAAAGCCCCCAGCACAGTGCTCTTTGTGGTGATTTTTGCAGCTTGGTCAGGCTCACTCTGTCTTTTTACTGTTTTCAACATGTGCTGGCTTCATAGGAAGCTGAGATTTCTGCCTGGAGGGAGGTGAGCCAGAATCTGCCGTGAGCCTTCTTTATGCCAGGGATGGTCAAAAATGCTTTACATAGGCAACTTTTACTTTCCTAGGGTAAAAGAAGTTTCTAAGAAACTAAGCATTTACGGAATCTCTAATTTAGTTAGAACCAGTGTCTTATCAGCCTTACCAATGTTAGTAACTATAATTTAAAATGTATAAAACATAAAACACATAAAAGGCCTTTTATTACAGCCTTTTGTATATCCCTCATCATTGTATATGGACTAGACATCCATGGCTTTATTTGAAGCAGAAACTTTGGCATCTCTAGAGCAGTTTATAGTTTACTTGGCAAAACAGAAGAGCCCCACTTCAGTACTGAAGAAGTCAAATTAGCTAAGTTTGAAATGATATGCTATACTTATACTATTAGCTAAAGACACAGAATTCAAAGGAGCTTAAAGTGAGGCAGGAACTATCAGGAAAGGGATGGGATTTTTAATGGGAAAGGGATGGGATAGGGAAGGGAAAGGGAAGGGATGTTCATTTGTCACATTGTTCTTTTCCCTGTAAGTACTCCTTGTAACACATTTAGTATCTCTCTTCAAATTAAACACAAACAGTGAATGTCTCACTGCTCTTGCTGAAGCCAGATTTTTTTTCCTCCTTAACTCTGAGTTATTTCACTGGAACTGAGCATGTTTCATGAAGACTGGAAACTATTTTCCCCAAGGCTTTTCTTGCCTTTCCCAAATTATTACTGGTAAACCTTCAACAGATTCACTTAACTTTAGTAATAAGTGTTTTTTTTTTAGCACCTATGCATAGAACACCGACAGTTTTTTAAAGTTTTTAGGGGTGTCAATACTCTAAATTGCATGGAAATTTTATTGAAATGAATGTGTAGTACTGCTATAAGTATATGGTTTTATTTTAAATTTTATTTTCAGAAAGAAGATGTGGGGTATATATTAGGATGGCAAAAAGCATTTGTACTTCCTATACAAAGTCTCTATAGACTTGTTTCACATTTGCAGGGCCAGAGGGTCTCGTTTGATGTTCTACTTCTGCTGCTAGTAGAATATGATGCAGTCTAACCTCCAGGCCTCTTAATTGGATGCTCTAAACCCTAAAAACAGTAATGCATTACAAAGTATTTGGAAAATGTGCTACAAAATGACGTATCACCATGCATTGTCATGCAACATAGCATTTTAGCTAAGACTACTCCCTGTGTTGCCTCTCACTAGCTCTGTGACTGTGAGCAAGTTTCTTAACTTCATTGCTTTTTAAAAAAAATCTGTAAAATGAAGGTAATAGCAAGCTCTACCTCATAGAATCATTCTGAACATTAGGTGAGATAATGTGTGAGGTTCTTGGCACTGTGCCCAACACAGTCACATTCAGTCAATGTCAATTATTAGGGTGGTTATTTTAGTGAAATAAAATATAAAATAATTTCTATCCTGTCAAAACCCCAAAATAAATATATGCAGGTCTTTGGGCTGAAGAGGGAAAGCACAATTCTTAGGAAGGCAGGAGTTTGCCTGAGAATAATAAATCAGCAGTCATTCTGATATGTCTGGAATGGACTTTTGACTCTTTGTTCAGTTCTTTAGGATTCATAGGTCTTTAAGCATTCATAAAAGATATGTTGAGCACCTATTATGTGGCAGATGCTGTGCCAAATTTGAGGGATATCAAAATAGGGGACAGTGTCTTCAGGAAAAGGAAATAAGTATAAGTACAAGCTATATTCTAACTTGATTTCCATGTAGGCTTGTTCATGACCAAGACACCTTCATTGAGTGAAGTGCTTCCATCCACAATTAGAAAGAAGTGAGCCCAAAGTGCCTTAGCACTGTATGGGTCATCCTTGGGGAGCTGTTACTGTTAGTTGGGGAATTATAAGTACTTCTTGGTTCTTGGGTACAATGCCTAAGATTAGGATGCTGCCCCAGGTGCAACAAAAGAATCATGCTGAGTAGAAGGATAGTAAAGAGTGATTTAGTAGCAAAGCAAAAGTACACCTTAAGGTATGAATCTGGCAGTTAGATGAAAGTAAATTATGTGGTAAATATGCAGTGTCTAGGGGGTAGGGAGGAAGTGGAGGCCATGAGAGGAGTTGGGTCCACTGGGAGGTGTGTGTGTATGTGGGTCCTAAGTGGCAGCAAGCTAAGGAGTCCACCTTTAACTCTCACAGGGACATTGCCCATGCCAAGTTGATTTTTGTCCTGTTGGAATGATGCTGAACTGATTGTTCTCCTTTGAGTGAGATTTCTCAATATTTGGAGGGCTTATGTCTGATAAGATTATGAATCTCAGTGAATTTTTACATTTAAGATTCACTCTAGAGTCCAAATAGTTCTTTGCAGATCTATTACATTTTTTAAAATGCTGCTAATAATTTTAGATCATATATGCATGCCCTGTCTGGGAGAAACTAGAAGAGAATTGTCGTCTCTAAGCTGGAGGGAGGGCAGTTGCACTAGTCATTACCATGCTTCAGGACTCATATTTGAGGGGCTGCTACTTTGAGAGGTTCAGTGAGGCTGATGACTTACCCAGCTAGTGAGTGGCCCAGGAAGCATACCAACTCCAGGTCTGGACTTAAGTGTCCATGGATATCCTCTTTGACATGCCATATTAGGGTGAGCTATATGAATTTGCTATTTCTATATGTTAAAACAGTTCAATATTGGCAATTTCATATGATTCCACCTAATATTTATGAAGTAATTTATAATATATTACAGATATTTTGTAATGGTCTATGGAGAGTTTACTTCCCTTGTTTTATATGGGGTCTCCACAAAGTGATTTCATTTCTTCATAGTTTTGGTGCACTTGAGACATAGTCAATTGTTATGCAATATCCTTACATCTTAGCCCCAGTCCCATCTCCCTGTTACCAGTTTAGGCATCAGCAGTAATGACATCTTCACAAAACAGCATTCAATAAGTGTCTCCCATAGACCATTATTTATTTTATTTAGAACATCTAATATTTTACCAGGATTCAAATGGGAGCTGCTGTCTTTACCAGGAGGATACTTTTCCTTTGATTGATTGCTAAGTGGATAGTGCCTGTAAAAAGATTCCCCTCCCCCCAGGAATTTCTTGTTCAAACAGAATTTGTTGTATCCACATCAGTAAAGCCATGCTAATATGGGCTGCTGGCCAGATTTTGGAAATAGCCTCATTATATTGAACTGGATAGCATAATGGTAACCCATTAAGGTGGGATTCTCTCTATGTTTGTACTTTTAAACCCAAGTCCCTTGCCACTTTTTACATTTCTCCAAGAATAGCAACATTCTATGGTAAGGCAACCTTAAATGTGCTGGCTGTCCGCTATTGTCTTCCTGAAAACCATTACAAAAGTAGAATCCTTGTTTTTGAGCATTCTTGGGGGTTTGTGGCTTGCTGCTACTCTTCATTCATTTTACTTTGAGTTTGTGATGACTGCAATCTGTTCTGGTGACTGAAGGTAAAGCCTAAGAGATTCAGTTCTTTCAATGCCTCCTGCTAATTGATATTGCTGTCCAAATATGCTGCAAGTAAAGAACTGCCTTTTTTTTTTTTTCGCATCTAATGAAATTCAACACTAAGGTCTTCATTTTATTTTTTACAAGTCTCTTCATTTTAATTTTTACAAGCCTCTTCAAAGAGATTCACAGTGTTGGAAGTCATTACAGTCCTGACAAAGTGAAGCATTAGTTGTGCTGTATTTAGGTAATAGAGCCTTGAAGAGTTACAGCCCAGGAATGCTGGGAGAATGAGGCCTGCAAAAAGAAGTGCAGAGTGGCTGATAACTTCATTCCTCCAATTAGCATATTTCAAGAAATAGCAAAATGCATGATAGCATTTTATTGTGAAGCCTAATTGAAACCAGGGTCAAATACTTAGAGATGTCACATGGCATTTTATTATGTGATCTCTTTTCTGTTTGTGTGTCTTCTTGGTTGACTCAATAGGATTTTCATTATAAACAAATTTCTATCATTAGAATCAGCTTAATCTCTGTTGCTATAATTAAGGGATGGTCAGACATGTTTGAGAGTGTTGTCTGCCTAGGGCAAGCTGAGGATGGTTTGTTCATTCACTCAGTAGGTATTTCCATAGTGTCCCATGTGTGCCAGGCTCTGTGGGAGGACTATGATGTGATTGAGGGAGACAAGGTCCCTGCCCTCAGGGAGCATCCATTTTAGTGGGAAGAAACAGATAGTTATAAACAAATAAAATGTCATAGAATGTCAGGAAGTGATAGGAAAAAGTTAAGTATGACTGAGAGATGGGATTGGTCAGTGAAGTCCTCTCTGACTTCTCATGAATGAAGGCAGGGAGCCAGTCATGCTGTGACCTGCAGGGAGAACATTGCTGGCAAAAGGAAGTAAATGCAGTGGCCATGAGGTGGAAGTTCGCTTAGTATGTTGAGGAACTGAGGTCCCTGTGACTGCTGCAGAGTAAGGGAGGGAAGGAGTGGAAGGAGATGATGCTGGAATAAGCAATCAGATCTTGTTGAAAGTTTGGGGAAGTCATGGGAGAGTTCTGAGCAAAGGCATGGCATGATCATTTAAAAATAATTATTTAAAAATTGTTAGTATAAGTTAACTGTGAAAAGGTGGTTCATTGTGATATTATATACATGCACAAAATGTACTTTGATCAAATTCACTTGTCTATATTACTCTTTCTCAACTCCCTCTCCCCCTTACCTTTTAACAATTTTGCTGAGTTTCATTTTCATATATATATATAATGTACTCTTATTATATTTACCCCCATCACCCTCTCCTTTGTACTTCATTCCTCTCACTGGTTTCTCCCCCCCTCAAATCTCCTTTTTACATCTTGTCATTTTATTATTATTACTGTTGTTGCTGTTATTATGTCTAGATTTTGCATATGAGCAAAACCACGTAATATTTGTCTTTCTGAGCTTGGCTTTCCTTGCTCAACACGATGATGTCCAGTTCCATCCATTTTCCTGAAAATGACAAAATCTAATACATGATATGGGTAGATTATTCTAGCTGGTATGAAGAATAGGCTTTGGAGAAGGTGGAGATGGAGGCGGGGAGAGTAGTGAGGTAATTATTGTAACACCTAGTTGAGAGAAAATTATGCCTTGAAAGGGAAAAGTAGTGTGAAGCATCAGGTTGAGGGTGTTTTGAAGGTAGACCCAATGGGGTTTGCAGAAACATTGGCTACAGAGTGTGAGAAAATGAGAGGAGTCAAGAACAGGACCTAGATTGTTATCCTGAATGGTGGGAAGAAAGCAATTTTGCAGGCAGTGGCAGCAATCTGGGTTGTGTGTGGATGTATCTATTATTTTTTTCATTCATTAGGGTGGAAATGTCACATGCGGAGCTGCACTTGAGTGTCTGTGAAGTGGGAAGGGCTGGACTAGAGATTGGAAGTCATCAGTGTATGGAATTTAAAGCCAATGAGATCACCAGAGACTGGGTGTTAGTAGAGGAGAGAAGCAGCCTAAAGACCCAGCCCTTTAATCTGGCAGTGTTTCAGGATCTGCATAAACTGCAGGTTGAAAGGAAGCAAATAGTCAGCGATGTGGGGGAGGCCCAGTTCAGTGAAGGCTGTACAGTGAGTTTATATTTTGAGGAAGTAGGAGGGTTACATTTTGTTTTTGGAATGTCCCCTCCATTTCAGTGGTTACCCATCTTCTCTGTGGTCTACCAAAACCTTATTCCTTTAGTTTTTCTCATCTCAGATAATAACTACTCTAGTTCTCAAAGCTTGTTAAAAGTGTAAATTTCTGGGTTCTACCCTAGTTCTGCAGAAGAGAACCTCTGAGGGTAGATGGAACCCATCAGGTTGTATCTTAACAAACTGCCCAGGTGTGTCTGATGCATGCTGAAGTTTGGGAGACACTGCTTTCTAGAAAGGAGCTGATGAACTGAATCAAGGAGGGGCATGTACTATTACTCTCTCTCTCTCTCTCTCTCTGGGGCAACTATCTAAAGCCAAATAAATAAATAAATAGATTTTAAGCTCAGCCAGTAGACCATTATTGAGACATCTTCATGGGGGACAGGGAAACTTCTCCAGACCTACAAGTCATCACAATAGGCAGCTACCTATCCTGTCCTTGGTAATGGGTTCTATTGCTAACTATATATTCTGTGTAGTAGTAAAAAAAGGCCTTTTAACTCCAATTATAGACAAAATGAAAATTTTGGCATTGTAGTGGATCATCCAAAATCTCTAGCAACCATTCAGAATTTTTTTTTAAAATACAACTCAGCTACCTGACAATTTTAAATAATGGCTGAAGCCATAATAACGATGATGAAGGTAGGACAAATTTATTTTAGCTGTTTAAATAATGGAGTTTAATGTATATTTAGTCAAGCATTATAGTAGTCAGGGCTTAAGGAGATTAGAAATAAATGAATCCAATTAAAGAACATGTCTCTGAGATTTGGTATGTCATGGGTATGAATGAACCTATTTGCTCAGCAACTATAAAGAAACCATTAATGATTAACTATCTAGAAGAGGTTTAATCAAGAATAAATGTTATGGACATATTTAAAATATTTGAGTTAAACAAATGAAAATTTGTGCATTTGAAAACATTGCATCATGTGTTTTCTTGAGGAGTTAAAAAGCCTGAGATTCTACTTTTCTATCATCTACAGAAATGCCAGCATCTTTGTATTGCTCAGAAAAAGGGCTGAACTTCTAACATGTCATGAGGTTTGGCTTTTTGGGATCACCCCACATGAGGACCTGTGGGGAAGTTGTGGACACTGGGGCCTTGAGTTATATTTCCCAGTACGGAGGGAATTTTTTTCCCCATTTCTGGAATTTGTCTGGAGCTGAAAATAGATGTGTTTTGTTTACCCAGTCTACCAGAGGATGTTTTTAGGGTTTAGGAATCAGCTTTGCTTAGGATCAAAGGAACTAGGTGAGAAAGCTGTTCCTATGAGAATAGAGCCTCAGCCAAATGTGAGGGGTTAGGTGACAGGCTCATCCACTGCTCTTCTTAGGTAGTAGAAGAGTTCTAAATGGAACCTACATTTGAAAAGCACCAGTGAAGTGCCTGGTGTGGGGGATGGACAGAGAGAGTGGATAGTGAGAAAGAAGAGTATGGACGACAGGGGACAGGATAAGAAGCACACAATTTATTTACCATTTGTTGAAAAAATTTGAAAAGTAAGTCAAACTTGGTGGATATTAATTTACTTTTTCTTTTTCTTTTTTTTAATATTTGACTCCTTTCTAGAGGGATCTAAATTAGTTCAGATTCAGATTGTAGATGCATTTCCTTTTTGAAAGAGGCAGCACAGTTTGTGTTTTAAACACCCAGATCCAAGAAAATAAGAAACAGAAGTTATAAAATCAACAGAATTTTGACCCTAGACTCAAAGAAGTCACAAATATACTTTAAACAACAGTAGTGAAATTTAGAATGATTTTTCTGAGTATAAAAATAAAGTTCCTAGCCAGGTGTGGTGGTGCACACCTGTAATTCCAGCACTTAGAAGCTGAGGCAAGAGGATTAATTTGAGGCCAGCTTGTGCTACATAGCAAGACCCTGTCTTGAAAAAAAAAATTCAGTTCCTTAGAACAAGAAATGTGGCCTCCAAATTAGGGTTACTTCATTTGAACAATAATAAGTGTGACTTTTTAACTAACATGAACCCAAATTGGTTTAAGAAATGACAGGAAAAAACTTTTTCTCAACTGTAGTAGTAATTTAAATTCTGTTCTCCAAAGAAGGAAACATGAAGTCATATGGTTCCTATGCAAGTCTTCAGAGACACAATTTTATAAGGTAAGAAGGGTGGAAAATAGGTCAGAAAGTAAGTGAAGCATACAGGCCCTGAGAAAGCATGTGGACATTTGGACATTTAAAATTTTTAAATGGCTCCCTGAGCAGTTGAATGTATGGGAAAAGAAGTTAGTAGTGCTTTCTCTTTTATAGTTAACGTACATTAAGAAAATACCTCGGAAATAAAGAAGAAAGACTTTGGGGGAACCATTTCAATACGAGGTGGAAGTTTCTGAAATTTACCTCAACTAATGCTCTTTTTTAAAAGAAATGAGTTTTTTTCTGATTAAAAAAGTTACGCATGCCTCTTACAGAAAAAATTAAGATAATGCAGACAGCAATACAAAGACGATGAAAGACTTTTAAAATTTGTTTTCCAGATATCTGCACTCAACATTTCAGTTTACTGCCTCTTACTTTGTATATATAGCATGTGTTAATCTAAAAAGAAAAAAATTCACTTTATTATAGTATTTTTCATAAAATTGGAGTCAAAACACCTAAGTGACTACATAGTATTTTATTACTTAGATATATCAATTAGTAATTTATTTATCTTTGGTTTTTATATAATTATTTTCAATTATAAGAAATTATACTGGAGCTGGTGGAGTGGCTGAAGTGGTAGAGCACCTGCTTAGCAAGTGCTCTTGCTGAGGTCCTGAATTCAACCCCAAGTACTGCCAAAGAAAAAACTATGCTGATAACCACTCTCATATATAAATTTTTTTTGATACTTATCTTTATTTTCATAAGATTATTTCTTATGTTCTGGGAATACTTTTTTATTCCTAAGAATGAAATTATTGGATTTAAAAGTATGAACATTCATAAATCTCTTGAAAGGACTCCTGGTTTATTCTTTCCAGTACTGAATTATAAAATGCCCATTTATTCTGTTTATCTCATTGGGATTTATTGTCATAAAAAATCTTTGCCTAATAGATGTGATAGTTCATGCCTTTAATCCCATCTGCTCAGGAGGATTGTGGTTCAAGGCCAGCCTGGAAAAAAAAGTTTGCAAGATCCTATCTCGACACATAAGCTGGGGACATAATCCCAGCTAGTGGGGAGGTGGAGGTAGGAGGATGGTGGTCCAAGCTCACCTCTGGGTAAAAGCAGAAGACCTTCTGAAAAATAAAGCAAAATGGTGGGGGCATGGCTCAAGTGGCAGAACACTTGCCTTGCAAGTGCAAGACCCTGTGTTCATACCCTAGCATTGCAACAATGATAACAGAACCCAAAAAAGACTTTGCCTTTGCCTATTTGAAAACAAAAATGTTACCTGTCCACTGATTTACCTCTTGAAATCAAAATGTAATCGTAAATCACGCCTAAATCACTCCTTGCCTTTGTGGTGCCATCCATACTGTATTGGGTGAAACCTTCAAAATGGAGGAGAAAGATGGTCTTTAGGCTGAGGCAGTGTTTATGCAAAACCAAAGACTTTTGGGGAACAACCATAAGGAGCAAACACAAATCCACTTATTAGTATGAGACTATTTCATTTCCAAGGGCGCCTTAGCCTAATTTCCCAGCAGATGGTCTTAGTGTGTGAGCGCCTCACAGTATGGAATCCTCCTTATCATCTTTCTCTGCTGGACTCCTTAGGAGCCTGAAAATGAAGCATAAAGTAGGTCTCTCTGCTGCTGAGGTTTACCCGGTGGCTAGGCAGTAACTCTGCCAGAATATAAAGAAGGTCATGCACTTCGTGTAACAGTGACTCTAGAATCCAATTAAAAAGTTTAGTGTACAGCACAGTCATTCCCACTTAATCCGATCATGGTTTAATGCAATCCTCTGCTTATTTCAATCAATGTCTTTGGAGCCAAATCAGTTGTATGTCTTTGTTTCCACGTTTTGCCTGGGTAATTTGATCACCTTCAGCTATTTAAAAAAATAGCTCAATTGGGGAATCTGGCAGCATCTTTTAAGAATTGCCATAGAACATAATACCAATAAAGAAGCTCCAAAATGACCACAGATCCAAAATCGTCATCAGAAAAGCAAAAATTCAGTTGTCTAAAGTGAAAGTGGAATACAATGTGATTTTGAAGAGAAAAATTCTTGCAAAGAAACTGGAAACAATTCAAACTGATAAATTACTGCTAATTTCATCTCTGTACATACATTTCAACTCACTTGAAGGTTGTAAATACAGGATTGTGGTTGTTGGCATTTACAGAAGACTATGCCCCAGTTGAACTGACAGAAATGATATTAATGCACTTCCCTGAGGCTGATAGTGCCTTTTGGTGGTAAAGATTCTTTCTATGAGGTTTGCAAGAGTATCGCACTGAGCTTTTCATATGACAAGCTGGCATTGACCTTATGCGTGTTTGTGGCACATTGTTAAGGAAAGGCTGTGGAAGGCCAATGATGCAGAAATGGCCCCATTTTTTCTTTTGGAATTTGAGTTATACCAAATATGTACCTAACTATTACAAAGTTTAAAGTAGACTCAGATGGTTAATTCTGCAAATTGAATGATTTCTGACTGTCCATAATGGAATAAAAGGATTACTTTGGTCTGTCCAAATGTGAGTGAGATTGACAAGCTTCAAGTCCTAGTGATTGCAAGTTAGCTATCTCACATTGCTTTTCGAGCTGAGGTACCTGAGAATGTCTGTGGCTCTTGTTCAAATCATTACAAGGAGAGAAAGCCAGATGTAAATTGTTGTTACTAGCCTTTTGAAGATTATGCCAAATGGTATGTGACATAGTTCCCCTTTCAATGTGCCAGTCATGTCTGGAAAATAGCGTGAGCTGGTGACTACGGAGCTCCAAGATGCGTCATGTGGCATTTTTCAAGAAAGTTGTTTATCAAAAATCATCCAAGTCAAGTCCCTCCCCATACTCCTTTTTGAAATCCAAGTTCTGTGCAGCTCAGTATTTTATTTTGTCCTACTTCATGGGGGTACATTAAGTAAATGACTGCACTAAGTAAACATGTAACTTTGAGGACGTGGGTGATACCAGAATGTGCTTCACCAAAGGACAGGGAGAGAAGTGTGGGCAGACTCTGCTTTCTGAGTTTGGAGGAGGAAAAGGAAGTTGCAGTGTGATCACCCTTAACACCTAGGCTTTATACAAATGAGATGCTCGATTTAATAGATTTCTAGAAGTAAAACAAATGCTTTGTTCTTAGTGACTCTGACATTCAGAGCTGCTCTTGGTAACACATCAACCATAATTGAAGCGTCTCTGAGTATTTTTTATTGTGCTTTTGAGGTACTGGAGTTTTAAAGAGAGAAACAGGAAGAGTGAATTCCTCTCAGAATGACTATGTTGCTCTCTGAACTCCATTTGTTAACTTAGCTAAAAGAATTTACCACCAGTCCACTCTGCTTTTATGAGCTATATTACTCTTGTGTGTGAATGAACACAGACGCATACATATCATACACATATGTAAATCTATTTATCATATATGAATATACATATATATATATCACATTTTCTTCAAATTAAAATGAGTTTAGGGTGAAAAACAAAGAAAACCTGCCTATAAGGAGCTGTTCACAATGAAATATATTGTTAATAAAACAAAATTATTGTTCTTGGGAAACCAGGTGCCACAGTGGCACAGAATTTGGAAGTTAAGAAGGGATACTGTTGATTGAGAATTAACCATGTTCTAAGTTCAGTGATACGAATTTTTCATATACTGTTTCATCTGAACCTCACCAGATCCCCATGAGTTACAAAGTAGAAACTGAAGGCTAGATGAGCTGTTGAGCTGTAATTTGCAGAGGCTGCCCTTAACCTTGATCTTCCTGACTTCATCGTCTTCTGTTAAAATTTTATGGATTATTTTTATATTTTTCAATGAGCACCAAAATGCTATTTATTTGTGTTAGGTAATTAAGAGAATTTTTTTGTGTAACCTTTATTATATTTGATAGAGTTTTCATGTGAACATGTACAATTTTCAATCGTATGTTGACTTTAACATGTTATTTGGACTTATTTAATTTGAAGTATTTTTGTCATTGAAAGCTATGCAAACATTTTAGAGAGACTTTAACATTTTTCTTTCTCTTTCATTAATAGGTAGTAGTTGCAAACATTTAGGGGGTGCAGTGTCATATTTCAATACATGTACACAGTATGTAATGACCAAGTCATAGCAATTAGAATTTCCATCTCCTTTTCATTTTTTTATGTTTGGAGCCTTTCAGCTCCTCTCCTCCCATTATTCATACAGTGTGTAAGAGGTTGTTACAAACTATGGTCACCCCACCATGCTGTAGATGGTAGAGCTCATTCTTCCTACTAACCGTATTTTGGTATCTATTACTCAATCTACTCATCCCCCCTATGCCTCCCTTTCCTGGCTCTGAATAATCACTTCTCTACTCTCTTCTCTGAGATCAATTTAGTTTTTGGCTTCCGCATGAGAGAGAACATGTGGTATTTGCCTTTCCAAATCTGAATTATTTCATTTGACCTAATGTCCTCCGTTTCCATCCATGCTGTCTCAAGTGGCAGGATTTTATTATTTTTTATGGCTGAATAATATTCCATCATATGTGATATATTAGATAATATTACATATACCCCATTTTCTTTTTCACTCATCTGTGTATGAACACCTCTGCTGAGTCCATGTCTTGGTTATTGTGTATAGTGATGCAGTAAATACAGGGACAGAGGTATCTCTTTGATGCACTTATTTCATTTCTTTTGTATCTATACTCAGAAATGGGACAGCTATATCATAAAATAGATCTACTTTTAGCTTTTTGGAGAACTTCCATACTGTTCTCCCTGGTGACTTTACTAATTGGTCTTTCTACCAGAAGAAGATAAGGTTTCCCTTTTTTCTACATCCTCACTAGCATTTGGTTTTTGGCCATTCAAATAATAGCTGTTCTGACTGAGATGAGATCAAATTGTGACTTTGAGTTGCATTTTCCTGATGGCTAGTGACATTGAGCAATTTTTTTCTTTTGAGCATTTTTCATATGCTTTTTGGCCATTTATATTTCTTTGAGAAATGCTGATTCAGATCATTTGCCTGTATTTAAATTGTTTTATTTGGGGGTTTTCATTAAGTTTTTTTGAGTTTCTCTGTATTCTAGATATTAATCCCTTTTCAGATGAATAGTTGGCAAATATATTCTCCCATTATGCAGATTGTCCTTTTATTCTTAATAGCTTCTTTGCTTTTTTTGCAGTAGTTTCTTAGTTTGATATAATCCCATTTGTTTTTACTTTTATCAACTGAGCTTCTATCTGTGTGATACAGTATACTGAGCCAAAATATCTCTTGGCTTTTGTCCTCTGGGAACTTCAAATCCACTAAGGGAACATAGTCAACCTCCAGATCTGCAGGGCTTGGTTCCAGGATCCCCCTGGATACCAAAGTCCACAAAGGGCCCTGTAAAAGTGGTGTGGTATCTGCATATAACCTACACACATCTTCTGTATGCTCCTAAATCAGTATAAATGCTATGTGGACAGTTGTGATACTTTATTGTTTAGGAAATGATGACAAGGAAAAAAGTCTGTGCATGTCCAGTACAGATGCAATTTTAATTCTTTTTTGGTAGTACTGGGATTTGAACTCAGGGCCTGGCACTTGATGAGCAAATGCTCTACTGCTTTTTTGCTTTAGTTATTTTTCAGATAGGATCTCACACTTAAAAAAATTTTTATTCATTTATTCACATGTGTATACATTGTTTGGACCATTTCTCCCCCCTGTCCCCCACCCCTCCCTCTCCCTTCACTCCCCCTCACTTCTAGGCAGAACCTGTTCTCAAACCACCATCCTCCTACCTAGGTCTTATGTGCATCTGGGATTATAGATGTGTACCACCAGGTTTGTTTAGATGGGGTCTTGCTAACTTTTAGACTGTGTGGCATTGAACCATGATCCTTCTGATCTCTATCTTCCAAATGGTTCAGATTATAGGCATAAACAGCCACCCAGCCCTCCAATGCAATTTTTTGACAGTACTGGGTTTTGTGCTTGCTAGGCAGGGATTCTACCAATTGAGCCACACATCCAGCCCATTCAATTAAAAAAAGTATATTCAGTCCAAGATTGTTTGAATCCACTGATATGGAACCTGCAAATAAGGACATCAACTGTATTTGATACAAAGATATTGCAATTTGCTGACAGACCTCATTGCACTATACTCTGTGGCAGTGATATTATTAGATTTGTTTTGACTGGCTTTGGTTTCTACTCACTTGAGGTACTTCTTGCCTGGATTGTAAGGTTTTTTTTTTTTAATAAGTAAAAATTGCACATGTTTTTGGTATACAACAGGATATAGATATCCTGTGTGTGTATGTATGTGTGTATATGTACATGTACATATGTATGTATATAGTGCAATGCCTAATCAAGATATTTAGCATATGCATTCACATACTTGTAATTTTTTCCTGTGGTAAGAACATTTAAAATCTACTTTTATAGCAGTTTTAAAGTACTGAATTATACTTGTTCTTTGGCCTAATATTGCTGTAGAAGAACTGAAAGGGGAAAAAGAACAAAAGATAAGTAGTATTTGCTGATTTATGGGATATGCCACTTGCACATATACATATATATATATACACACACACACACACACACATATATATGTAGAAAATTTCATTAATTTATTAGGTTTAATATGTCCATTTTAATATAAGAACTATTAAAAAGCATGTAAAATTTTTGAAAAGGTGAACCCATTAAAGAATTAGAGGAAAGGAAAAATAAGATTAGAAAATAAAGGAAGCCAGTGAACTTGCTAGACAAAATACCTGCCATGGAGACTTGTGGACTTGCTGGAGGTGATTACAAATCAGATTTGGGGCTCAGGGCCTTTTGACTTCTAGTGCACAGGGAAGCATGTTGAGTTACATGGTTCACAGTGTTCATGAGATAAAAAGAGTTCAATTACTCAGGAGTAGCCTAGCTAGTTCTGGAACCTGAAAGAAAATTCTCCCATGAGCCTTCATAAAGAAGACTGACACATTTTATTTGGGGGCCAGTGGGAAGGGTTAATACCCTTTTAAGAAAACTTGAGTTTTCAGGTAAGAGCCATGGCTGCCTAAAGGTTGTGGAGACTGTACATGTGGGCAGGACCGTGGCTGTCATCTTCAGCCCCTAAGTGGCTCAAGTAACACATTTGTCATGAACTTCCTAACATAAACTCTTTAGCCCATTCAAATCACAGTTGCAGTTATTAGATATGTTTACTATGTATGTCTACAATTTTTTCCTAGAATAAACTATAATTGTAGCTTATAATCTGTGCAAGGGCAGGGATTATAGATATCTGATGTATTCTCACATCTCCACACGCACAAAGACTGATGTTAGGAGCTCAAAAACTGTTTATTGAATAGAGGGAGGGATAGCAAGTGGCAAAAGCTGTTGGTAAAATGTATCCTGAGGGACCTGAATTAGCCTCTTGAAAGGAATTTTTAGCTACTTATAAGTCTGGTTATGCTAATGAGCTATGAGAATGTTTGGAATATTTACCAAAATGATTGTTCTTGGAACAGCTGAGAGGAGGCATTCTTGTCAATAGTCAAGTAACATCAGCAGCCTGTTTGCTGAGTTCACTCCATATAGAAAACTGTCAGAGGAAAAGCTCAGAGAAGTTTGATTAAAGGTTTATTTTCTAAGGTTTATTTTCTACTTACCTAATAAACAAAAATGAAAAAGCATTTTAAAATCAAGACTTTTTCATGAGTGTATCATATAATTTGGCTGTAATATCTGTGGCAGCCACATTCACACACATTAATTATATGTTAAGCTTTTCTAGAAAGATCCATGTGTTTGTGGAAGTAATTATATGGCTTTTTTTGGTAGCCCCAGGGTTTGAACTCAAGACCTTGGGTGTGCTAAGAAGGTGCTCTACCACTTGAGCCACTCCCCCAGCATGACTAAAGTTTGCTTGCTTACTTTTTCACATATGGATCACTGTCACTCCTGATGAGAGCATTCATGGATCCCTTTCCTGTGGTGGTTGATTAAGGGCTTTGTCCTCCCACGCTGCAGAGACACAGAATACAAAGGGCTGCAGCTCTCTCTGGACCAGATCTCAGCCTCCAAACCAACCTTCTCCTATGCCAGCAGCTCCACCCCCACCATGACTGACAACAGGAAGGGGGCGAAGTCACGTCTCTCCAGCTCAAAGTCAAAATCCAGGACCTCCCCATACCCTCAGGTAAGTACTTTGACATTTTGCATCTTTCTTTCCTTGTGACCGGGTTTGATCTTAAAGTTGAAGAAGTATTAAAACTGTTTGGAATCAATCATCTGGTTTTAATAGATTCAATACTTCTATAAATCTGGAAGGTCTTCTAAAATTATCTTTTTCCTCCTCTTCTTTCTTTAAAATAATAGTGCTAGTAAAAAATGAAATGATTTTGTGGTTTACTGAATTTATATAAAGGTCATGAAAGTCTAGTTGTCAAAGCCATGACTTTGTTATTTTAAGGGCATTGATCCTAATTATTCCTCCCACAGTGATTAACAGGAAGACATAGTCAGCATAATAAAATATAGAAAACAGGAACTTGATACAGAAAAAATTGATTCTTAGGACAGTTACTGAAAAAGAAAAAAGCTAAGAGGTAGAAGCAAAGAATGAAGGATCCATTTCACGATGAGATATGAGCACAGATTGACTATTTATTAGGGGGAATGAAACAGAAAGGACTTTCCAGATGGTAGTAATGGTAGGAAAAGCAACTCTCTTTTCATCTTTGCAAGGTGGTGAGATGATGAGACCCAAAGGAGGAATTCTAGAAACACTGCAAAATGCAAATAAAGTCCAGGCTCTTGGAAGGAAAAATAAATTTTTTCTGATCAGTGCAGCTCTCCTGGCCTGAAGGAAGTAGGATAGCACTGGGGATTCCCCACTCCCAGTGCCCTGTGATCACCTCCCCTCCATCTTTTTCTGTAAGAGGGCCCATGCCAAACTCCTGCAGTTCACTGTAGGTAAACCAGGAGATGATTACTAGTTAGTAGAAAACCAAAGTGGTTTTGAGTCATTTGCATATCCAGGTGGTCTTTATCATTTATGTTTTAATTTTTAAAGTAAAAATGGCAATCTGGTGGATATAGAAATGATTATTCCCTTACTTGCCAGAGCTATATTATTTTGTTCATATCCACAAGACATCTCCAAGGGTTTGCCCCCAGTGCCTTTCTTCCAGCTGTGTTCCTCCTCCAGCCCTCCACAAAGTAATACCCCTAGCTGGGGACCAAACTGTTCAAAACATGAGTCTTGGTGTGGGGGACATTTCATATCCAAACCATAAAACTTATGAGGTATGAAGTGTAGTCAAAAATCACTGTAATGGGAGCTACTTTCTATAGGATGTCTACTGAGAAGTTTGTTTTTTGGGTTTTTTTTCTCTTTTTTTTTTTGGTACTGGGGTTTGAACCCTGGGCCTCATGCTTGCTAGGCAGGTGTTCTACCACTTGAACCATGCTCCCAGTTCAGGAAGCTGTTCTTATAACTATCTTGCACCTTGGAAAATGAGTTTTACTTCCTCTTTTTACTACTTGGAAGGATGGATTGTGCCTTTGAGTAGTCTTCTTCTTAAACATATAGGAGTATTGGGCACACAGCTAAAACAAGAACTTAAGCTAGGAAAGACTAAGTTAAGAAGGAGTTTGTTTTTGTCTTTTGTTGCACAGAAATTAAGCTCACACACACACACACACACACACACACACCCCTCCCTTTCTAACCTCTAAATCCTCATTGTCTAGCTTGTTTTCTTTCATGCTCAGCTTTCAACATCTAAAATTTCTGTTTCTTTACTCTAACAGTAGATGCTCATTTAAAAAATGTTTAAATTATAATTAGACTACTCCTTGTGTGTATTTGGGTGGAGAGGAGTTTATTTTTCAAATTAACTATAGAACTATGTTCTATAGTTTTAAAAAAATAGAAGAGTAAAAAGTAGGAAAATTCCTCTAAAAACTATTCTGTTTTTCTATAATGCTCTGTAATGTATAAAAGTTACACTCATATACACCCAATATGACCTGATAGAATTTCTCTTGATGTGCTTCTTTTTTTCTTTTTTGGTTACTACTTGTATAAATATAGTCCTTAGAATTCTGGTCATATGCCTCATTTGAAATAGCACAGTCATAAATTAAATTTACTTAACATTTGTATGCCTAGTAATAGTTACTTTAAAAATTGTCTTTAGCTAATCATGGAACTAGATCAACCACTGACTGAATTCCTATTGTGTGGGCTGCTGACATATATAGATCAGAAACAGAACACACTATCCTAGCTTTTGAAGAGCTACTGGTATAGGCAGACAAATGAACAGGCATTTGCAATGAATTGTCATGGTGTGAGAATGTCTTCCTGGGGCATACTGGGAAAGCATGAGATCCAAGGCAAACTCGTCACTGTTTCTGCTGGAAGAAAGCAACTTAGAAATCCATCCATCATGTGTCCTAAATCTTCAGAAATTTTTAAGAAAAATATTAGCTTCTCAAAATTACTATTTGATTCAAATTATCCTTATGTCATTAATGCATAACTAAACTGTAGCTTACACATTGTTATTCTTATGTGTTTTTGACTCAGCAGATGCTAGCTGAGTATCTGCTTTGGAGAGATGCTACTGTGATTATTGTGGAGCTGGGGGTTATGGGTTGAACAAAAGGTGATAGACTATAAAGAATTGGTATAAAAATGTCCTTAAGTTTTACAAGTACAGTTAAGGTGGTAACTTAACTGTATATGTGGTAGAATAAGAAGTGTATAAAAGATGACATAGACAAAGGACTTTGTGGATATTGTCAGTAACATGAACTCTGCCTGGCTAAGGAAGGTGTGGGTGCTTGGCTTTGAGGATTGGATTCAGGCATATAGGAATAAGGGAAGGGAGAGGAGATTTCTGGAAGATTAAGATTATGCAGAAATAAAGGAATACATAGTGAGAATGGGGGCTTGCTCTCTCTAAATGAGGACTGGGAGTGATATGTTTGGAAAGATAGACTGGTATCAAATATATGGGGGCCAAGGAGTATAGAGTTTGTCTTCTGGAGAATGAATAAAAATTTTTGAATAGGACATGAGAAGATTAATATGATGGAGCAAGGAAAACTATTTAGGGGAAAATTTTCAGTAGTTCTAATGTTAATCTATGAAGACCTAAGTGAGGTTCTTTATTGACAAAAGAGGCAGTGCAGAGGAAGAAATGGATAAAATTCTTTTTATCCTTGACTTCTTGTATCCTCTTCTTGTTATTGATATACTTTTATCATTACAGAATTATTTTGAAATTGTACTTTTACAGCTTGCTTTCAGTTCAAGACAAACTTATATTGAATTTTCTGATATGCATTAATAGATACATGATGCATTCTTTTTTAGTGACTGAATCATGGTTTTAACTGTATTTAATTTTAGTATTTCTGTACATATTTTCCAAAGTAGTCTTTTCTTTCTTGTTTTTTTGCATATTTTGACATACAAATTACCATCAGATTTTTCAAAAAAGCAGTTCCACAGTAAAATTGAGCTCAGAGAGTAATATGTCATGCCTCTTATTAGTTAAGTAAATGGTAATTTAATGATTCTATGTTATTTATTAGGTTTTTTCTAGCTATTATGTATTGTTCTCTAAATTTCTAACAGATGTCTGACAAATGGCTGCACTGCTTTTTTGGTACTATTTAGGCACCCTTATGTGAACATTCAAGGCATGCACAGTTTTTTTTTCCCTGAAACTCTCTTTTGCATGCACGAACACCAGGTTTGTGTGCAGAGTAGTAGATGAACTTCAGGTTCCCTGGTGGCATTAGATGCCTTTAAGGATAATTTTAGGCTTGATGCTATTACGGTCACTTAATGAATGACTCAATCACCTTTGTACCTCTGTGTGTTACTCGGGATAGGGTAGGTTGAAGTAGAATTGTTCTGAATGGTTTTTGAAAACTTGTTATAAGAAATATTACACTCTAACAAATACCAATTTTCATAGATTTTGCACACAGCTACTGTGCTGTTTATAAGCAGCAACCTTGTCATTGTGATGATTGTTATTTCATTGTTGTGGGACTTGTATTCATGAAAAAGCAATGCATTTTTTAATACTTCTGTTGAATTTGAACTACTGAGTTTATAGAATTTATTTTTCAGACCTATGTGTTGGAGATTGCTATAATATCTTCTTATTTTTATGCAACTAGCCATGGCTACTCATATACAAGTGGAAAGTTATTTTGCTATGGGTTGGCCATGTCAATCATGAATAATTGCCTTCTGATTCCAGTTTTCTCTTGAACATCTCACCTTTGTGTGTTTTTTAGTGATATTTAGTACAGTCAGTGCATGCCACCTAGTTTCTTCCTTTTGCCTTTTCCCTAGTCAGTACCAACTAACACACTGCATCATTCCCTAGTAGCCGGGCATCATTACCCTGTGTATACTTCTGAAATCTGAAAATATTTTATTACTTGCTACAGATACACTGTAACACTTGGAGGCTTTTATTCCACATCTGTTACTTTAAACAATCCCACAGAACTCTCTTATTTTTCTTTGCCAGCAATCTGGCTTCTGTTG
Source organism: Castor canadensis (assembly GCF_047511655.1). Classification (NCBI taxonomy): domain Eukaryota; kingdom Metazoa; phylum Chordata; class Mammalia; order Rodentia; family Castoridae; genus Castor; species Castor canadensis. The sequence goes on from NC_133386.1 coordinate 61,710,210, forward strand.
GTGAAGGCAGAAACACTCTTTCTGCAAAGGTTCTTTCTGGCCTCAAAAGTACCTGCTGACTACTACCCTGAGAACCTGAATTTTTAAGATATAGAGAAAGGAGGTAGCAAGAATTTCATAATCAGGGTGTCCCTTTACACATAGTACTTTTGTCACTACCAATATAGGTATCCCTTCATTTCATTTTATATGTAACATGAGAACATATAATCCTTGATAGTTAATAACAACAACAAAAAACTTAATGCAGTTTGCATAAACAATGAAGTCATCTTACCAGGAAGTCATATATTGTACAGGCTTGTTCACACTTCCTGGCCAGGTATAAATTTGGGATTAGTCTACCACTCCTAGAGAAATGCCAGGAGATTATTAGAGCAGACACTTTTTGCTTTTTTAGATGCTGTTCATATATGAACCTCTGAGTATTATTTTAGAAAATATTTTGCTCAACAAGGTGAGCCCTCTGTACTTTGAATTTGATCTTTCTTTTTTTTTGCATTTACTTAAACATTTATGTTATACAGTAAAGTGTTAAAGCTAAGTCCTCAAGGAACATATCCACAAACTAGTTGGGGATGCAAAACTAACCTTTTAGAGGGGATTAAAAGATGGAGTTGGTTGTGGGTCCTCAAGGCCACAGTGTCTGCCTCGTATTCCCTTGGCAGACATTGTTGTCCGGGGGGTGCTGGCTTCTGCCCATCCTTCACTTAATAAATTCAAGAAGGTTGGAATCATATCAAGTATCTTTTCTGACCACAATGGTATGAAACTAAAAATTAGTAACAGGAGGAAAACTGAAAACTTCACAAATATGTGGAAATTAAACAACACACTGAACAACTGATGGTCAAAGTAAAAATTAAAAGGGAAAAAAATCAAGACAAATGAAAACAGAAACAGAACACACCAAACATATGGGATGCAGCAAGAACAATTCAAACAGGAAAGTTTATAGATATAAACATTTTAATAAAAAAAAAAAGAATAAGGGTTGGGGGCATAGCTCAGTGATAGAATGCTTGCCCTGAATTCAATTCTCAGCACACAAAATGCAAAAACAAAAAACTAAAAACCAAAAAAGAATGATCTCAATATAAGTTTATATCTAACAGAAAAATGAGATGAAGAAACAACTAAGCACAAAACAGAAGGATGGAAATAAAGATTAGAGCAGAAATAAATGAAATAGGGAAGAAAACAATAGTAAATATCAACAAAATTGAATTGACTGACTTTTTAAACAGATCAACAAAATTGACAATCCTTTAGCTAGATTAACCAAGAAAAAAAAAGGACACAAACAAACAAATATAAATGAAAGAGCAGACATGATTGATACCACATGAATACAAAGGATCATAAGAGATTACTGTGAACAAGTATACATTAACATATTGGATAACTTAGAAGAAATGGGTAAATTTGTATACAACCTATCAAGACTGAATCATGAACAAATAGAAAACCAGCTGAGCATGGTGGTGCTTAGAGGATCACTGTCCTAGGCAGGCCCTGGGCAAAATGTGAGACTCTATCTGAGAATCAGCTCACGTGAAAAAGGCTAGGGACATGGCTCAAGTGGTAGAGCACCTCCCTAGCAAGTGCAAGACCCTGAGTTCAAACCCCAGTACTACCAAAAAAAAAAAAAAAGAAGTAGTAGAAGAAGAAAAATCTGAATAGACCAATGATGACTAAAGAGATTGAATTAGCAATAAAAAAAATAATAAATCCCAAGGAAAGCAAGCCCAGGACCACATGGTATTTCCAGTAAATTCTACAAAACATTTATTGAAGAATTAGTTTGAATCTTTTCTCAATCCTAAAAAATAAAGAGGAGGAAGCATTTCCAATCTAATTTCACAAGACCAGCACTTTGCTACTGCAGCCAGACAAGGACACTTCAAGAAAAGAAAATTACAGGTCAAGATCCCTGATGAACATAGATACAAAATCCTCAAACACTATACTAGCAAACGAAATTGAATAGCATAATAAAATAGCATGCACCATGATCAAATGAGATTTATCCCTGAGATGAAAGAATGACTCAACATATGCAAATCAACAAATCTGATATATCATATTAACAAAATAAAGGTTAAAATTCATATAATTATCTCAATAGATGAAGAAAAAGCATTTGAAAAAATGACATCCTTTCATAATAAAAACTCTTGGGGCCAGGCATGGTGGTGCATGTCTGTAATTGTAGCTATGTGGAAGGCAGAGACAAGAGAACTGCAGTTCAGGCCAGACTGAAGAAAAACCTAGTGAAACCCTTTCTCAAAAACAAATTGGGCATGGTTGCACATGTCTACAAATCCCAGCTATTTGGGAGGCTGAGGTAGGAAGATCCCTGTTCAAGGCTGGCACTGGGCAAAGTTAGCATGGTACCCTATCTGAAAGGCAAAATTAAAAAAAGGCAGAAAGGACTGAAGCATGGCTCAAATGGTAAAGCTCTTGCCTAGCAAGCACAAAGCCCTGAGTTCAAGCCCCAGTACTACAAAACAAAAACAAAAAAGCTAATAAAAACCCTTTACAATTGGTTGTGCAAGGAATTTACCTTAACATAATGCCTACCATAAATGACTAGCCCACAGCTAACTGCATACTTAATGATCATTAATATCAGAAAGAAATGGAGTCTTTACACTCATTTCCTATGTGGGAATCAGGAAATGTTTCGCCTTTTTTTTTTCTTCCCATTTCTTCCTACTTTATCCTGTTACTGAAATAAATCTTTGCTAAAAGTTTTTTTGTCTTAAAAAAAAGATCAGGAAAAAGACAAGACAAAAAGAGGAAAAAAAATCTTCAAATCAGTACAGAACCCTGAGTAGCTAAAACAATCTTGAGAAAGAAGAACAAAGCTAAAGGCACTGCACTTCCTGATTTCAAATTATATTACAAAGCTGTAGCAATCACAACAATATGGTGTTAGCATGAAAATAACAGTGGAACAAAATAGAAAGCCCAGAAATAAACCCATGGATGTATAGTCAAGGGTGCCAAAATAAAGCACAGGCAACAGAAGCAAAAATGAACAAGTATAACTACATTGATCAATATAATGAAAAGGTAATCATTGGAATGGCAGAAAATATTTGCACACCAAGGAGTTAATATCCAAAAAAACATAAAGAACTTCTACTCATCAATAGAATAAAAACACAAGGGCAAAGGGCCTGAATAGGCATTTTTCCAGAGAAGCCATGCAAATGGCTAACAGGTACACAAAAATGTGGTCGACATCACTAATCATCAGAGAAATGTGTCAAAACTCACCTCTGTTAGAATTGGCTATTATGAAACAGACAAGCAATAGCAAATGTTGGTGTGGATGTGAGGAAAAGGGTACCCTTGTATACCATTAGTGGATATAAATTGGTGCAGCCATTTTGGAAAATAGAAAATGGGAGTTGTTAAAAAAATTAAAAATGGAACTACTGTATAATCCAACAATCCCAATTCTTGATATCTTCCTGAAGGAAATGAAATCAGTATCTCACAGAGGTACTGTACTCCCAGATTCACAGTAGTGAAGACATGAAAACAACCTAAGTGTCCGTTGATGGATGAATGGATGAAGAAAATGTGGTATACAATGGAATATCATGCAGTCATGAAAAGAAGGAAATCTTGCCATTTGTGATAGGAATGGATGAACTTAGAGTTCAATATGCTAAGTAAAATATACCAGACAGCGACCAATACTGCATGATCTCACTTATTTATGGAATCTAAAAAAGTCAAACTCATAGAAACAGAGTAGAATGGTGGTTGCCAGGAGTTAGGGATAAGGAATGGGGAAATGCTGGTCAAAGGGTACAAAATTTCATTTATAAGTTGGGTAAATTCTGACAATCTAGTCTAGAGCACAGTGATTACAATTAATAAATACTGTATTGCACACTTGAAATTTGCTGAGAGTACTGTTTTCATACCACACAGAAAATAAGGTAACTAAGAGAAGTGATGGATAAGTTACCTAATTTGGTTGTGGTAATAACTCTACAATGTGAACTTATATCAAATCATCATTTTGTATGCTTCAGATATATGACAGTTTTGTCACTTATATCTCAGTAAAGCTGTTGCAAGGTTCTGATGTATATTGTTTGGTATATAGTTTATATTCTTAGTGCTCTTAATCTTTACAGAGTTTAGCTTAGAATAAAAGGTAGACTTGTTCTTCCATTTATACTCACCAATTTGAAATGGATTAACTTGGTAGAGGGCCTTCTAGCTTCAATTTCTTTTCGCAAAATCACAGAACTGTTAGATCTCCTCCTTCGTGTGTAGACGCCAGTAATTGCCTGCCCACCTGTCAGCCCAGTTCTAAGACACTGCCAAGAGCAGCTTGGCAGCTCTTCCTTTGTCTAGGCCCAGAACAAAGCTGCAGTAAGGGGCTGGAGCAGGTGGTACCACCTGTACCCCTTTATTCAAGCCCATCAACTCTTCCACTCATATTTGGAAAATCAGAGTGAATCAGAGTATCAGTGAAGGAAGGGGTCGAAGTGGTTCTGGCTCACGGCCGAAGCCCATCATGGAAGATGATTACCATTTAAATTAATGCTACTGGTCCTGGAAACCCAGGATTTACCCAGTGGGTTAGAGCTATTTCTGTGTTCTCTTTGTAAGGGGATATTCTTGATCATTTACAGCTGTGAATGTTATGATGCAAAGGGTTTAATTAAATAGTAATTCAATGTTTAGTATTACCTGCTTAAAATCTTCACTGTGATTAAAATGCTAACAAGTCTTTAGGACTTCACCTTTAGATTTACAAATGGGATGGATTGTGGATTTCATGGTCTGGGAACAGCTCTTTCCATATGGAACCCTATAGGCGATTCCTTATAGAATTACATTGGAGGAAACCCGGCCCCTGGTCTGTCTGGTGTGCTGATTCCCTTCCAGCTGCACATCACTCTGACAGCTAACGAGATGTCGACTGTGGTTACTTTTCTGTGAGAAAAATGAGCGAACCAAATCCCAGGAACATTTTTGGAACTGTGGGGGGTGGATTAAGAGGAGGCATTTCAAACCACATTTGAGGCATATTAAAAAAAAAACTTCCTATGTTTCTGTTTTATCAGGGAATTTACAGGTATGAAAGATTTCCTGCCAGAATATTTCTTGAGTTAAAAATAGCCAAAATATGGATTAAAATTAAAAAATGTCTGTGATTCAAAATTGATATCTATTTATTTTTAGAATATATTCTTAGAGGTAGAATGCTTGCTCTGGGTTCCAGCCACAGAAGGGGAGAGGAGAGAGCGAGGGAGAGACAGAGACAGGAGAGAGACAGAGAGACTCTTTTTAAGGCATATGAAATTAAACTGAATTTCATAAAAATGTCTCAGGAGGGTTCTTTTCTAATGCTAACTATTTGTGAGGCTTATGTAGAACTCACATTACACCTAACCTTTCTTAGCATATAAAATATATAGAATAATCCTTGCTGTTTATTAATAAGACAATAAATTAGAGATGAAGTGGCAGCAAAATATTTCTGGTAGGAGTGCAGAAATGTAGAAAATAACTTCATTTAATATTCTCTTTGCAATTTCAGCTAGTTGTTTTTTAGATCCTGTGATTTTTTTCAGGTTACAAACAAACTTTATCATTTGCCTGTTGTTCAGTTACATGTTCATAGGCACATGAGTGTAGTCAGACTCTCAGATTAGCAAAACAACTTACATTATTGTCATTTAAAAAAGCATTTGATTCTGACATTAGTTTTTGTTTTTGTTTTGTTTTCTTTTTTTGCTTATTCTTATGTTTATCTTTGAGAAAAAATCTGGCAATTTCCAATGTGTAAGCCAAAGCCACTCCTTACAGTAAACATGACTCTTGTTTGAGGTGAGCATCCTTAACAGTGGGGGTTATTTTAATGGACATGCTGTATTACTTTAATCTAACTCTTTTACCATCTGTTCTTCCCATAACAGCAAATGAAAAAAAGGACATATTTTATGTTTCAGGGTTACATTAGTAAAAAAATAAGATAAAAGTGATTTAAAAGCATGCATATGTTCTTAGAGCAATGCAGTCTGCATCTGTGATGTTTTTTCTCATGGTTCAGACACAAATCAAGAGAAAAGCTGCTCATGCCTGGTAGAGTGAAAGTTTTTCATGGAAAACAGGACTTTCCTATAAGAGTGTCTCTATATATTTTATAGCTAAAAATGATAAAAAAAACCTCAATGAGCTGCCAGAGTAAAAATAGATAACTGTAACATCTATTGTTAGAACATCTGGCATGTTTCCTGAGCTGGATTGTTGCTGCCACATCCAGACGAATGCAGAGCACCTGTCTGGAACATGCCGTTGAAGCAGAAATGGGTCTTAGGACTGTGGTCGAAAGAGGAATATCAGTGGGTATAACTGTGTTAGAAGACTGCTCTAGTGATTAGAAGCCATCATCCAAAGGCGTATGGAAATGACTGGTGTGGGAATGTTGGAAAAAGTCCCCCTTGTGAAAACATTAGAGGCAGGACTTGTTACCCTTGGTATCTAAGGAGATCTAATGAGGGATAGAGGAGAAAGCAATGGTTCTTGAATTGTATCTCTCTTCTTAAACTTCATAATCATATGACTTTGGGAAAATCTTTACTATTTTTTTAGCCACCTTTACTATGACTGTAAAGGGATTAGTAACACTTTTAGGATGTTGGTATCATTTAGTAAATGATGCCTGTAGAATCTTAGCAATGTGAGTTAGAACCAGCAAGTATTTTCTAAGGGTAACTATTACTGTTGCTGTGTGTATTAGCTATGCAAATCGTAGAATAAATTATCTTTTAATCAGTAATAGTTCATTTTTTCTTCCTAAACAACTTAAGCCATTGAAGAAGAGAATATGTCCCTTCCAGCTCCTAAATCATGTTGTTTTTCTCTATTCCAGTCTTTGCCATTTTCTAACTTAACATTACAGTTATGTTCTCTGCACTACTTATACCTCTTCTAATGTGAAAACCTTAAGAGTGGGGCTGTATTTTTCACATCAGCTGGCAAGCTCCCTTGAAAATAGTATGTACTCAATAAATATTGTAATGAATCACTGTAAATAGTTCCCTTTGGATGCATATGAAGCCCTAATTGATGGCTCTAATCTTTAACTCCATGAGGTGTTGGTCTCTTCTAGAAGAAATGATTCTTTCAAGAGCTGAATCCCAAAGTGGGGTCAGTGGGTGGGGTTTGGTTTCCTGTTGTATGAGAACAGTCTTCAGCTGATTCATTTAAAAATTTGCAAACATGAATGGTTGTTTTGAAAATTAAATTTTAAAAAAGAAATTGGGGTTAATTAGGGGAGAGTATTCAGAATGACAGCAAATTTTCTAAGAAAGGAAAACAGAGGTTTTGACAAAATTAACCCAAAATTAATTTTCACTGAACTTTCTTTGGTGGATGTAAACTAATTAAAATTGGGAGTTAAGTCATTTAGCTTCTCAGCTTTAAATATAGCAGAATGTTTTTATGTTTCAAAGGAAGAATAGCAGATAGCTGGTAACTCATACAATGTGATTCTTGAAAATAGTACAGATGCCAAGAATGTCCAGGAGAACCATCCGTAGGCTCGCATTGTTTCTCTTTCCTCTCTATCCTATATTTTTTGGCTTTTTATCAAGCTGTTAAGTGATAAGGAATATTGATAAAAAAGCACATTCTAGCAGGGAAAATTGGAGTATTTGTATGAGAAGACCTTTGTGTTTTGGTGACACATTAGCATCCTGATTTTCTTTCTGCAATTGAGATTGTTGAATTCTTTATCTTTTGACATCTATATATATGCATACGTGTATATGTATATGTATGTATATATGTATATATAAAATCTCTTACATATCTGTAAGATGGGACTAAAAATATGACCTCTAGATGGTATAGTCTAGGAGAAAAATCATTTTTACAGAATGGTTTTATTGTGACCATTCCTGTTCTACCCAAATGAAAATGATTAATCAAGGACCTTTGCTGGATAAGTGCATATCTGTAACATGTTTGCATATTTCAGAGTGCTGTGATACATACTGTTTGATTTTCACTGCAATCCTGTAAAACTGTCTGTTCTTTTTCTGCAAATGGGAAAACCAAGGTCCAGGCAAGGTGATCTTTTGTACAGGTCACATTGAGTGACAGCAGATCAAGGTCTGCTTATGTCTGAGTCCAATGCTCATTTCTACAGGAATCCCTAGGTAATAACTTTGAGTGACATCTTATGTGCAAAATATTAATAATCAGTAACAAGAACAAAGACATTTGAACAAGTACATTATAGACTTATTATAGCAAGTTTCTATTTCTTCAAGAAAAAATGTTACCATTTTTACAAAGGGCTTTGTATCGAATCATTCTGAAAAACAAAACTTAAGTTTACTCTATAGGAGTTTTTGATTTCCAGATATTTATTTTGTAATGATTGCATGTTTATAGAAAAGTTAGAGTATTCCTCTGTATCTAGGTTCACCAGTGCTTAACATTTTGCCATATTGCTGTATCATTTTCTCCTTCTCATTTCTCCTCCATCTTCCCTCATTATTTTTTCTGAACCAATTTTGAACAGGTCTCATATATCATGGTTCTTTACTAAACTTTGACACTTCAATATGTATTTCCTCAAGACAGTGGTATTCTCTTACATAACTGCAGCACCATCAAAACATTAATAAAACATTTTGATCTAATACTACAGTCCAAATGGAAGATTTACCCAATGATAGCCCTTAGAACATTTGTTGTTTTCCAGTAAGTACAAAATCCAGTCCAGGATTTTATAGTGCATTTAATTGCATGTCTTTTAGTCTCCTTTAATCTAAATGATTATTTTTCCTTGTTATTTCTTTCATGTCATTAGCATTTTTGAAGAATATAGTTCAATCGTTTTGTAGAATTTTTTTTCAACTTGAGTTTGTGTGCTGCTTCTTCATGTTTAGATTCCAGTTACACATTATCTGCTGGAACACTCCATAAGTAACACTGCATCATCAGAGTTTCTCTTACCTCCACAGGCATCTATTCTGTTGGTTGGCGACCAGTTTGATCATCTGGTCAAGGTTTCTCTAGTGTGTAATTACTGTTATTTTTTTCCTTTCAATTAAAAGCAATCTGTGGGGGGAGATATTTTATGATCATAAAAACAACCTATTCCTCATAAAACTGTCTCCCCTAGATTTACAGCTACAATAATTTGTGCTCATATAAATCTTTATTAGGTTGAGTGCAAAATGTTTGTTTTTCTAATTCAACTATTCCTTTCACACTTACCAGTTGGTACTTGACTATAAGGAAGATTTCTGTTGTCTACCCCATTTATCAGTTTGTTTGGTTATCAGTATGAACTCATTGAATCTTATTTTGCTTAGTGGATTAGAATTCATTCATTACTATCCTTATGTACATTTGCTTAAGTTTTCCATGTGAGAATTCCTTCAAGTTGGCTCTTATGTCTTTTCACACATCTCCATCATTTTATCTTGAGAGCAGACTTTCCTACTTTTTTGATCACTAAGACATTCAGGCAACCCTTATACCTTCTCTGCCCCAAGCAGAGTTAGTCATTTTTCCATGGAGCTCTGGTTCCTTTTAATGGAGAACGATATTAGGAACTAAGATCTACATATCAAATGTGCATGTATTACTAGCATGTCATTGTTTCTAGGTCTTTTCTGTAGATAGGGCTAAAAGATAAACTTATATTTCCTTCTCTATCCTTTTGTCTCCTTTTTCTTCCCCTCCCTCCTTAGGTAAACAATTTACTAGTTTTCTGGTTTATCCTTCTTTTATTTCTTTTTGCAAAAGCTAGAAGATACATGTATGTTTTACTGCTGTTATTTTTGCATGAAACACAGCATATTATATATGTATATATACATATATTTAATTCTCTTTCATGTACATTTGTGTATATATATTTATTTATTTCTCATGTATGTGGTTCCTTTGTGAAAAAAACAACTGCCTACTTTTCTATTATGCATATATACTAAGTTTGTTCAACTAATATCTGTATTTGAACATTTGGGTGATTTTTAACATGGTGTTACCATGAACATGCTGATGTATAATTATTTTCTGTTATTAGAGCTGTATTTTTAGGATAACTTGTTAGAAGTGAAAAACTTCTTGGTCAAAGGGTAACTGCCGCTGGTTGTTCGATACTGCTAAATTTCTTTGCATATTCATTCCAGTTACACTCTCACTAACAATATATGGGAGCACTTGCTTCCTCACACCATGACAAGCAACGCATTGCCTAGATTTTGAATTGTTGCTATTTTGGATGGCTGAGAAATCGTATCTTAGTGTTTTCTTTAACTTGCATTTTTCATATTAAGAAGTTAAATATATTTTCATATGTTTTAGAGTTATTTTTATATTTGATATTTTCATTGCAATTTCTTTTTTATGCACTTTGATTTTTTCACATTAATAATATAAGGGGATTTCATTGTGATAATTCCATTTATACAATGTAACTTGAACAAGTTCACCCCCTTCGTTATATTTCCATTCCCCCCTCCCTCTCCCTTCCTCTTTTAAACAGTGTTTGACAGGTTTCACCATGCTGTCTTCATATGTATACATGCAGAATACTTTCATCCTCTTCACCCTCTTCACCCTCATTGTGATTTCTTTTGCTTTATTTTTCAAGAGTTTTAAATTGAGAATTGAATTTATTTTTATTCTCTCATTTTAATTTATTTTATTCTCTCACTTTAATTGATTTAGATATTTAATGCTATGAATCCCTTAAGATTGAATATATAGCATTTTTTCAATACTTTCCCCATGAATTTTGTAATTTAATATATGTAATTTGTGGTTTTTTTTGCCTATTTTCCCCAAGAATTACTTAATAGTTTTTTTTAGGTGGAAGAGCCTTTAAAATTTTTTGTTTTTAATTTACATTTGTCTTTGTTGTTAGAGATTGTTGCTTATAATATTTATACTTCATGAAGTTTTACTAAAATTTTCTTTCTGACATAACATGTGGCCAATTTTGGTAATTAGACATGTACACTGAGAAGATTTCTTCTTTTTTAATCTTTTTCAATGAGATTGTTAATTTCTTCTTGAGAGACTAAATTTAGTACCATATTTGTTTTCATAACATCCAACATGTCTTATGCCAAATTTAACCACTGTCTATGCAGTGTCTGTGGTGGGATGGTCTATTTTATTTGACTACCCTCAATGTAACTCATTTCAGTAGTTCTAAGCTTTCTTCTTTATTGTTAATATGTAAAGTTGACACTGGTCACACATGAAAGGGAGTAGGAGGATGAATATGGTGCAGAAATATGTAGACATGCATGTAAATACAAAAATGATACCTGTTGAAACTGTTCTATGAACTGGGTGCGGGGGGGATAAAGGGGTGTGGTGGAGGGGGTGAGTTCAAGTGTGATATAGTTCATACACTGTAAGAACTTTTGTAAATGCTACAATGTACCCCCACCTAGCATAACAATAAAGGAAAATATATGTAAAGTTTGATATATAGCCATTAAATTTAACTGATTGATTTTGTTTTTAAGTCATATGTAGTAGCATTTCTTTTCTTTCCTTTGTTTACTTTACCTGATTTATATTGCTTCTTTCTTTTAGTCTTTTGAAGCATTATGTTAGACTTGACTCATATCATTACATAGAGTTAGATGTTGTTCTATGAATCAGTTTGAAAATCCTTTTTCTTTTAATTGGTGACTGAAGCCTGTTTATTGATGTGGTTGATATACTTGGCTCAACACTCTTATATTGTTTTACGTTACATTTACAATGTGCTTTATGCTATATTTATTTGTGTTTTCCTGATTTATCTTCTTTGCTATTTTAATTAAACTTTTAATTTTGATATAATTATAAATCAACCTGAAATTGTAGCATGCAATTTGATAAAATTGTAAATTTACATGTAATTGTAACAGATTGATCCTGTATATTTCTTACCTGGTGTGCTCTGATGGTAACATCTTGTGAGACTGTAGTACAGTATCATAACCATGATATTGCATTGTTACTATCAAGATATAGGACAATTTTATCACTACATGGATCCCTAGTGTTGCCCTTTAATAGCCATACCTACTTTTCTTCAGCCCTATTGTTGTCCTTAACCCCTAACAAGCACTCACCTGTTCACATACATGGAACCATATAACCTTTTGAGATTGCTTTTTTCCACTCAGTGTAATTCTCCAAATATTCATCCAAGTTGCTGAATTTATCAACACTCCAATCTATTTTGTTGTCAAGTAGTGTTCCACATTTTGTTTAACCATTCACCTTTGAAGGATATTTGGTTTATTTTTTTTTTGGCTATTAAATATAAACTTGGGCTAGGGATGTAGTTCAGTGGTAGAATGTTTTTTAGCACCACCACTAAAAAAACAAGCTGCTGTATAACAACATCAAAAAATAAACAGCCATGTAAATGGGCAAAGAACTTTAATAAATATTTCTTTAAAAGAAATATAGAAAAAAGATTCTCAAGACCACTAATCATCTGTAAATGCAAATAAAAACATAATGAAATACCATGTCACACCCACTGAGATGGAAATAGCAAGTGTTGATATGGGTGCAGATAAGTTAGAACCTTTGTGTGGTGTTGGTAGGAATGTACAATGATGTAGTTGCTATGGAAAGCAGCATGAGAGTTCATATAAAATTAAAAATAGAATTTACATAGGATCCAGTGATTCCCCTTCTGGCTATGTACCCCAAAGGATTGAAAACAAGATCTCAAAGAGATTTTTTTGCATATCAAATCAAAATGATATCTATAACATGTGTTATACTAGCATCATAGCCCAAAGGTAGAAACAACCGAAGTCATTAACAAATGAATGGATGAACAAAATGTGGTATACATAAGTAATGGAATATTATCTAGCCTTAGAAAAGAAGGAAGCTCTGACACATACTACAACATGGATAAGCCTTGAGGACCTCATGCTAAGTGAAATAAGCCAGGCACAAAAAGACAAAACATCGTATATTTGCATCTACATAACATACCTGAATAGTCATATTCATCAGGATAGATAGTAGAATGCAGGTTGCCAGGGGCTACAGAGAGAGGGAAAGAGTGAGTTGTTTAATGGGAACAAAGTTCAATTTGACAAGATGAAGCGTTCTGGAGATGGACGGTAGTAATGGTTGCACAGCATTGCAAATGTACATATGCCACTGAACTACACACCTCAAAATAGGAGAAGTGTAAATTATACCCACTTAAAAATAGTCTTAAGAGGAAGGGAACAGTTGAAGAGGACCTGGAAGTGTGTGGAGAGCTACTGTAGACATTCACGTACAGATGTTTTGCATGAATATAGTTTCATTTCTCTGGGATCAATGCCCAGGATTGCATAAGGTAATGGCACAGATAGGTTTTAAGAAGCTGTAAAACTATTTTCCAGGATGGCTATCCCATTTAACATTCCCATCAGCAGTGGATGAGTAGTCCAGTTTTCCTGAATCTTTGCCAGCTTTGTCGTTGTCACTATTTTTAATTTTAGCCAGTTTTAAAGGTATGCTGTGATACGGCATTGTAGTTTCCATTTGCATCTCCCTGGGCACTAATGTCATTGAACATCTTTTCATGTGATTATTTGCCATCTGGATATCCTGTTTGATAAATCCCACTTCATCTTTTACCCATTTTATTTTTCAATTGTTGAGTTTGGTGAGTTCTTTATATATTCTAGATATTTAGTCTTTTTGAAAATGTGGTAGGTAAATATTTCTCTTTGTAGTTTGTTTTTTCATGATCTGAATAGGGCCTTTGCAAAGCAACATTTAAAATTTCTGATCAAGTCCAGTCTATTGTTTTATTTTCCTATTATGGATTGCTTTTGTTCTCAACTCTTAGAACTTGTTACCTAGACCTAGCTCTTGAAATTTTCCTTGGATATTATTTTCTAAAAGTATTATAATTTTGTTTTGCATTTAAGTCTGTGATCCTTTGACATTTTTTTAAACAACCATTAATGGATCACTACATTAAGACCTATTTGATTTTTGCTTATGACTGTCCAATTACTCCAGCACCATTTGTTGAGAAGTCTAACTGTCCTTTATTCAATTGTTAAAAATAAGTTGAAAATATTTATGTAGATCTGTTCTGGGTTCTTTATTCTGTTCCATCTATCTATCTCTCCATAATTTTCACAGTCTTCATTTTAGTTTCTATATAGTAAATTTTGAAGTTGGGTAGACAGATTCTCCTGCTTTATTTTCCTTTTTCAAATTGTTTGAATACTTCTAACTTCTTTCTATAGAAATATGCAAATATGAAACCTTTTTAAATCTCTCTCCAATTCCTTAAATTTATGTAATTTTTGTTCTCGTAGATGTGTTCCAGCTTTTGTTCAATTTTCCTTATTAAATTTTCATTCAGATCTATTCCCAATTTTACCACTTGTAATTTATTATGATTATTATCATCATTATTTATCTTTATCATTCTGGGACTAAACCCAGGGCTTTGTGCATATAAGGAAAGAACTCTGCCACTGAGCTACTTCCCTGATCCTGTGTTTTTTGGTTCATTTCTTAGTATTTAAATTTCTGATTCCTTATTCCAAGTGTGTGTACATGTGTGTGTATGTATGTGTATCTCCAAATGCTTCTTGAAGGCATTTAATTCAATTTAGAGTATTACAATTTTATTTTCCACAGTTATTTGATGAGAATTTTTATTAGCTGAGGTGTTTCTATTTCCATTTGTGTGTTTTTTTCCTACAGGGGTTTCTCTATTCCTGGATGTTTCATGGGCTGCAATACTCTGTCATGAATATGCTTTCCTGTCAGTTTGTGAAATACAAGTTTCTGAATGGATGTTTGTGTGTTGGAGGGTAAAAGTGGAAGGATCAAATTAAAATCTGTCTCATGCTTTATTTATTTATTTTGTGTGTGTGTATCTACTGAATGCTTAATTTCTCCCTCTTCATTCTTTCCTTTCATTGCTGTATTTCTGAGAAACAAAAACCATTCTCAATTAATATTCTTCTCTTATGGAAGTGATACTTTTTAAAGGCTGCCACTTTGGATCTTGTTCATTTTTAAGACTCTTCCCTATGGCCAAATACTGGCTTGTGTTTGTATTTTGGCATTTAATGTTGCATTTTTTCTTCCTGAAGGTGATTTTATCTATGCTTAGATTATGCCTTAACCCCTACCCAGAGTCTGTTAAGCCTCCCCTCACCCTACATTCACAGATTCTGCATCCAGAGATTAAAAGTCCAAAAAGTTTTACTTATAAGTAACTTGAAATTAGCCATATTTTATGCCTCCCAATAATGTTGATGGCATGAGTTATGTGTGACTTAATTTGTACTTCTTCATAACTTTGTAGGTTTTGAAAAGAGGATGCGTGGAGAAATTTAGATTCAAATTGCTGCCATCATCTTCTTACTCACCAGTATGAAGTATCCTTCATATTTTAGAATATAATACTTTACAGGCCAAAAGGTATCATGTATTCCTAAACCACTTGTTTTTTATGGGATACTTGGGGGGCAATTGGCATTATAGCAAAATTTTAGCTTACTAGATCACTTTCTTTTGTAGTTGTGGACAATAAAACTTCTTACTGGTTCGTATTTGTGTATTCTGAGACATGTTCTCACTGTGTAGTTCAGATTGGCCTCAAACTTGAGATTTTATTGCCTCAGACTCTTGAATTATAGGTGTGTATCATCACACCTGACTGTAATTATCTTCATCAAATAAGTGATATGTAGAGACAAGCATGGAAACCAGATGTTCCAACATTAGAAAGGATATCAAGTAGTTATTGTATCATATAGAATATTAGAACTGAAAGAAAAGTTAGAGGAAGTGTAATCTAACCCAATATGGCATTTTACAGATGAGCCTAAGAAAGATGAAGTAATTTACTCAAGGTTACCTTGAACATTATGGTAGAGATGGGCTTGGAAACTAGGTCTCCTGGCTACGTGTTCCTAGCACCTCTTCTATTAAATGACCCTAACTCTGATACAGCCTTTCATAGGTTACTGTTATCATGACTTTTATTTTTCTGTTGAAAGAAATTAAATCACTTGCCTAAGAGCTTGAATGTAGTAATGGCAGCAATAGCTGTGAGAAGACCAAGAGCCTTCCTATGCAAGCCATTCATTCACTACTCTGTACTCAATGCATATATTGACTAGCTCTCTTCCTCTCTTTCTGCCTTCTCTCTTTTCTCAACTATTTAATGAACACCTGAAATATTTCAGATTGAATAATGGGGTTGTAGTATTCTCAATGGAGTTGACATCTTGTATAGTTCATTTTGAAGAAGTGAAAGTAGATCAGTTTTGATGTTGTGCACAGGTGCAAGTTCACAGTTTTTCTTAAAAAACAAAACAAAAAATTTCTGCTAGGCATTTTCCTCTATAGCTTCAAAGCAGTATAAGGTTTGGTCTAAGTGAACCACCCTTCTGCTTGAATATCTCAGGGCAATGTACTTACTGTTGTAGTTTCCAGGCTGTTGACAAGAGGCTCATCCTTTAAATTCTCCTGTGGGTGCTCTTGAAATGTGCACCTTATGTATGCCAAGGTTGCCTCGTGTTGAATTTTCTTTGTGAGTGAAAGAATGTTCTTCTTTGCTGCACCAATAGCACTTTACCATATACACTCAGGGAAGGCTTTTTGCCCTCTTAACAGGGCTCAAAAGTCTTGACTGGAGTACTTCAGAAATAGGCCTGTTTTTTACTTTTATGAAAACAAGCAGAGTCTGAGCAATTCCTAGCTTGGAATACCACTGATGACCTGAGTTTCTCTGAGGCAAGCAGATGGATAGTGTCACTGAAGGATGCATGTGTAGGGCTTAGATCCCCAGTCAGTAAGGCCATGGGACATTTTTGTTCTGGTGAATGTGAAGATGATGTCTTGTGAAAAGAGAGGCTGGTGTGCACTAGGAGAAAAGGCTGATGGCATGTGGAGGGTGTGATGCGGGGAACTAGACCTAGGGATGCTTCAGTACTTTGAGTCTTCTCTCCTACAGTCTAACAGGGAGAAAAGCTGGATTTTCTATTTGTGTTCTTGATGGAATATGCTGGTGCTCATATGTGTATTTAGAAAATAATTGCAGTAATAATTTGAAGTGTTGAGTGGAAAAATCTTGAATCTGGAATTTGTGGGGTACTCTATCCTGAGTATGCAGGATTTAATAGCATACTTTTCATTTATTCAAGAAGAATCTCTCTCTCCCTTTCTCTCTCTCCAGCCTCTGTCTCTTTCTCTTTCCAAGCTAGAAAAATGTACAATGAATTTATATTTTAGTTTGGAGGACTGTAAAGCAATGCCTCCCCCCTGTACATCTTACTAACATTGACGCCTTTTGTTTTTTTAATCTTCTCTTTTCCTTTACCTTGAGTGTGAAGTTGTGGTTTGGAGTGCAGGTTTTGAGTCCAGATAGACCCCAGGGGCTATGGAACCCTATTAAAACTCCAAGTGATTTGATTTCCTCATCTATTAAGTAGAGTTGCTTAGTAGTTCTATTAGAGTGGCTATGAGGATTAAATGATGGAATAATTAGCATATCACCAGACATATAGTAACCTTTCAAAAAGTGGCATTGATTATTATCATAGCAGATCATCTCTGTCTACTACTTAGAATTGCATTTGACATTAGAGAACCCAAAATTTTGGGGAAAATTATTATATTTCCAATATTAGTGGAAGACTTTCAAACAACACATTACCTCGTGAAGTCTATGTAGCATCTTATATTTTCTTTTAATACCTGACCAAAGAGCCTGGGAATAGCTGAGCAGTGTAATTCCAAGTACTTGTGGTTTGTTTTTCCTCTGATGATCCTATGCATAATTGAACTTTAGAAAGCAAGAAACACAGGCTAGTGAATAAACCCAGCTTTTATATGACAAGGCTTTTAAAGTTCTGTTGCCATTGAACTAGGAAAGCATTTATGAACTATTTGACTGTGTGCCCAGAACGGCATTCAGAGAGTTAACACTGTAGCATGAAGATTAAGGTTTAGCACATTAGTGCCATAAGCTTAGTTTTTATTTTGTTTTCCCTAATTAAGAAGAAATGTGGAGGGCAAATAGAAATAAAATATGGAGCTTTCTTGGAATATTTTTTAGCAATACCATTTGGGTGGTGATGAAGAACTTGGGTTTGAATCTTGGTTCTTTTATCTGCTAACCTTGTGGACTTGGGCAAATCACTCCCTCTTTGAGACTCAGCTTCCCTGTGCATACAGTGGAGTACAAACATTGTCACTATAGGGATACTGAAAGAACTACCTGGGATAATTCACCTGGGGCACTCCATTCGCTGCCTAAGGAATTCAGTGTTTATTATTGTTTTTATCTGCACCTTTCAGGAAAAGGATTTTCTATGGAAGCATCATTTGGCTTACTAAATGATTCCAAGTTAGCAGTGACCGGCCAGGTGCTCCAGTGAGTCTTCGTTTGGCAGCCTCAGGACAGTATGGCTCTGGGGTGCTTGTCAATAAAGACTGTTTAATTCATTTGTTTTTGAAACGGCCTTATCTCCCTGTCTTGGTTTCAGTACTCGGGATTTCACACGGAAAGATCAGAATCGGATCACGACAGCCAGTGGGGCGGAAGTCCCCTGACCGACGCCGCCTCCCCGCAGCTCCTGGACCCCGCGGAGAGGCCAGGCTCCCAGCATGACGCGTCCTGCGCCTACAGGCAGTTCTCGGAGCGCGGCTCGCTCTGCTATGGCTTGGCACTGGACCACTCCCGCCTGGTGGAGGAGAGGCACTTCCACAGCCAGGCCTGCGAGGGCGGCCGCTGCGAGGCCGGCAGGTACTTCCTGGGGGCACCGCAGGCCGGGAGGGAGCCCTGGTGGGGCTCCCGCGCAGCCTTGCCCCTGACCAAGGCCTCCCCCGAGAGCCGAGAAGCCTATGAAAACAGCATGCCCCACATCGCTTCAGTCCACAGGATCCATGGTAAGAGAGGTGGGAGGGATTCCTGAGTCCAGCGGGAGGCTCTGGGGCAGGTTAATGTCACACGTGCTAGGTGTGACACTGGCTTCACTGGCCCCAGTGGTTGCCTCTTGATTTACAAATCAGAAACTCACATTAAAAACCAAGCCCATTCATTGAAGTGTATTAATTTTGGTAATGTTTTCGGCATGTATCTGTAAGAGGTGAGAAAAACATTACCATTTTAAAAATCATAAAGAATAGAAATGAAGTTAAAGTAAATTATTAAATCTATTGAACTTGTTGCATGTATGCATTTACACTTTTTGGTGTTATGTGCTCGCAGGTGGACTTGAATAGTCTGTGGACTCCTTGGGTTAATAACGGTGTTTTTGTCAGTGAAGACACTATTGATAAGTTGGAGAGGCTGGTCTTTGTTTTATGGACTATCATTCATATCATAGCTCTTTAGCCTCTCTGGGCATGAAGTGTCAGTATCTTCCCATCTTCCCTTCCCCCATCATTATGATAACCACAGTACCCATGAGTAAGGGTGGTGGAAAACAGAGAAACCACTGAGATTGTCACTTGGGATTCTTGCACAGCCTTAGAACACATGGCGATCTGGAGTCAAAGCTTTGATCACTGTAATACTTTTCTTTGTTCACTTCACAGTAGACTGAGTAAGGAGAGCCCATTCTGTCTATTTCTGGGCAATTCTTTCAAAACCTTCTCTATTTCATTAAAAGTCAGTGACATTAGGATTGATCTGAAGGCCCCGATAGCACTCTTCTTGTCTTTAGGATGAGAATGATAGTGTTGTCTCCGTCTGTAAAGTCCTCTGTCAGATGCCACCCAGACACTGGTGGCCTTCTATGAATAATTTTAATTTCTTTCTATTCTTGCTTTTTTTTTTTTTCAACTTTTATTTTGAGTAAGCAGCCTGTTCTGAACCAAGGAACATTTCGGTAGTCTGGTAAATGGAAACCCAGGGCAAAGGGCAATTGCTTGCCTAAGAAAGGAGTGAAGTGAAAATCCTGGCTTAACCTGCGTGGTCTGAAGAAAAAACTATTATAAATAAAATAGGAAGAAAAGAGAAAAGGAAAGCAATGAGTAGTGTGATCCAGAGCTTCTCTGCTGCATTAAGCAGTTTACAGCTTTTATGTTTTTCTTCTTACTTTTTATATTGACTTCAGACTGTTTTTGAGAATAATTTGTTTTATGGAATTTGTCTTGGATATAATACTCCCCCATATTAGATCTCACTCCTTGGTTCAGAACAAGTTATTAAAATTGTTAGTATTTACTTACTCTTTACATTGTTTCAGAAGATACCTGTTTTTATAGGATAATCTCTGAAGCTGAGCTGCTTACTTGATATTTATAAAATTACATTTATATTTTTGATCAGGACAAGATATATCTACATCTATATCCATCCACCCATTAATATACACATATAATAATATATATTTTATCCTTTGTCTAAAAATTAACATTGGCGCCTTAGAATAACCCGGCTTAATATACATTGAGCAATATTAACATTTTCAAGGATTTATTTAGAATAAAGAGAATCCACGCACAGGAAATCAATGTGAGTCAATGCCCTGTATAGCTATCCTTATCTCAACCAGCAAAACCCCTTGTTCCTTCCTATTATTGCTTATACTCTCTCTACAACAAAATTAGAGATAAGGGCAAAATAGTTTCTGCTGGGTATTGGGGGGGGAGAGGGAGGGGGTGGAGTGGGTGGTAAGGGAGGGGGTGGGGGCAGGGGGGAGAAATGAACCAAGCCTTGTATGCACATATGAATAATAATAATAAAAAAAGAGAATTGTTCAGCCTATCTTATTGCCTTCTTCAAACTCAACTGAAAGCATTTTGTAAGCATCAATCTAAAAGATACTACCCTAGAAAAAGCATAAGCCAAATTCTATGCATTTTTCTTTTCTTATTTGCAGCTGGGCAGTGATAAAATGCATAGATGGAGACATAGAAACATGTTACGATTTCACTAACTTGCATTCACAACCATGAACAAGGTTTATCTTCTAAGAAACTTACCCACTTAAAATCCACCAATTTTACGTGAATCCAGTGTAAATATGCATTCCAGTACAATAACTGATAACTCTGTCACACCTATCTGTTTCAAATTTTGTGTTAAAAATGAATAGAAAAAGAAATACACTTAATTTTGTATGTGTGTGTGAATTTTGAGACCATTTACTTTTTACTTCTTTTGATTTCTAGGGCGAGGTCATTGGGATGAAGATAGTGTGGTCAGCTCTCCAGACCCTGGGTCAGCCAGTGAGTCAGGTGACCGATATCGAACTGAACAATATCAAAGTAGCCCACATGAACCTAGCAAAATTGAAACTCTGATAAGAGCCACCCAGCAAATGATTAAAGAAGAAGAAAACAGATTGCAGCTGAGGACAGCTCCCCCTGACCAACTGACTTCCATTAATGGAGCTGGGAAAAAACATTCTCTCTGTTTTGCAAACTACCAACAGCCCCCACCAACAGGAGAAGTCTGCCATGGCTCTGCTCTTGCCAACACTTCACCATGTGACCACATCCAGCAGAGAGAAGGAAAGATGCTCAGCCCCCGTGACAGTGACTATGACAACAGTCCTACTGCACTGTCTCGGATAAGCAGTCCCAATTCCGATCGCATTTCAAAATCCAGTCTGATTCTAGCTAAAGACTATCTACATTCAGATATGTCTCCTCACCAGACAGCAGGAGACCATCCTGCTGTCTCTCCAAACTGCTTTGGCTCTCACCGGCAGTATTTTGATAAGCATGCTTACACATTAACTGGATATGCCCTGGAGCACTTATATGACAGTGAAACCATTAGAAACTATTCCTTGGGCTGTAATGGCTCACACTTCGATGTTACTTCCCATCTAAGGATGCAGCCAGACCCAGCACAAGGACACAAGGGAACATCTGTTATAATAACCAATGGAAGCTGATGCTTTTCTAAAATATTTTGTTCTTCAAGGGTCTCTGAAACATATTTATAGTTTAATGTCCCATTACCAGCATTTACTATGCCACTGATTGTTAGAGAGGGTAATTTAAGTTTCTGAGTATTTGACATGTGTTCCTATGAAATCCAAGAAAACATAGTACTAGCCTTCAAGGTTATACACAGATAATGGAGCTAAAGTGAATATTTAAATTGCCCCTACAATTGTATGGGAACCAGAATAGATACATTTTGGATTGAAAGATACTCATGTAAATCAGGTGAGCAAATATGCCAGGAAAGGACTGATGGATGGCAACACTGTATTGTGATGATTCAATAATACTTATACACATAGACTACTCCCTATTCACAAACTGCTTTGTACACTTTACATGGAGAAATAGAGAATAAATAACTGATCCCCAAGGGGATACCTTTCCTTTACCACATTAAGCTGCTTAAAGAAATGTCCAATCCTCACATAACTAAAGAAGACAGAGATACATTTTATAAACTGATTTCTTCTTTGTGGTTTCAACCCAGCCATCTCATTTGGTTCAGGCATAAATTAGAGAAATGGTTCTGGCTATGGTGCAAGAATGCATTTTCACCTGGTATCCATTATAAGCAATCAGGAAGTGGTGATTTTTCACCTTACTCTTGAGTTAGACAAGGACCAGGATTGCACTGACATAGAAGTAAGGGTTTTTCTAAATAGCAGCATTGAGATGTTGGGAGACATGTCAAAAACTGTGGCATGTCAACTGAAAGTAGTTTAGTGAAGGGAGAAAGGCAAGAGACAGAGTAGAGTGAAATTATATCAAAACAAACAATTTAAGGCTCAGAATAGGTAAACAACATATTTGGGGCTTGCTTATAAAATCAACCAAGTAAAAAATTCAAGAAAAATTCACCAAGAAAAAAAGCTGATAAGTGCAAAAATAACTAAGGAAAACCTGTGAAGTGCTACATGACAGCATGGAAGTGTTTTAAAACATTTCAAAGCCCAGATGTGCCATTGTGTAAGCATGTGGAAAGCCTCCAGAGCAAGTCTAAGATAAAGACTTAGGCAGATAGACAAGTAGCTCAAAGGGCAAGAGGAGGGAACAGCAAAATGTTTGTTTTCTTTGTTGCTTATAAACAATGAAAACAACAGACTCACTTTTATGTCTGTATGGTATAGTAGAAAGACCAGTGGACTAGATGCCAAGATCTCTGGTTTCCAGTTCTGACCCTGCCTAATTTTATTACCATAGATGTATCATTCACCATGGTCAAGCCCCAGTTTTCTAATCTGAAAGGGCTATGGCTCTGTGGTTCATAGGTGCAGCAGAATTGAACTTGTGAAGTAGTTAACTCTCTGCTATAAACTGTCAAGATGAATTGCTCTGGTATTTATGCACACATGCAGAGGTCTACATGTTTTATAACTATAGCAGGTGTGTGGCTCTTTTTAGGCAGGTATATAGTCAGTCAACTTTCTCTTAGATTCAGCCTGTAGATGGTAGAAATTTATGAGAGGGAAGAAAATAGAATTTATTTAATGCACTGATTTCTAGTAATCAAAGCAAAGTGAGATTGGTGATTAGAGAAGTTTCATAGATAATATGTCATAGGAGTCCCATGCCTGTAACTATTGCCATATTCAAGGAGGGGAATGTATTAAAAGAACTTGACTTATAATTTTAAAAACAAAACATGACATTGGACACTCAGGGATAGAATTATATTTTCATCTTTTTAATACAGCTATTTGGCAGTCCATAGGTTGGTGACAATCTGGATGATGACAATTTTAGAGTTGAATATTGGGTTTTTGTATACAAAAGAAGAGGCTACATAAAATTAAATAGCTATTTCTTAGATATGGCAGAGCAACATTTGCCAATATAAATGCAAAAAGGAGCAAGAAAGTGAGGGAGGCAATAGCTATCATGTGTACTTTCAAAAATTTTCAAAGTACAATTGAATTGTGTAAGAAAAAGTATCCAGTAATTTTGAGAAAATTGTTTGTGAGAAGCCCCTGGAATATTTAAAGTGTATTCTGACCAATTTGCAACATGAAGTAAGGTTTTAGGAACGTTAAAGGTCTTGTAGAATTATGTAGCTGGATAGGTGTTTCAAAGACACATATCTGACAAATATGATGTGTTTTGGAAAGGAAATCTACACAGATGGGTTCTACTGATGGATACATATATTCCATCAAAAGTGTCAGGGACAGATATTGTAAGAGGAATGGAAACTTCCTCTAAGAACTAAGGAAAATGAACTGATCCTAAAGAAAAGAATGTCACTAAAGAAGTATCAGTGGCACATTTATATGGAGGATAATTAATAGAAGGAATAAACTATGAATTCCACAGATGGGGCTATTCAAGAGTAATACTACTCCTTACAATGCTATCACCAGTATTTTTAAAAGAAGACAGAAGTAACTAAATTATATTTGATTAAAACTGGGTCAATCTACCAAAAATTTTAAATGCATATCATTTATTTAATTTGCTGAGTGTCAGTAATTTTTAGTAGCAGTGTTATTACATTACACATAATGCCTTATGGGATCTCAGTATTATATAGCTTACATTTTTTCCAACATGGCGTGATTACTACAGAATGGCCCCAGATAAGTTGACATTTTATGACAAGGTAACTTCTTACTATTCATGTAGATGTGTAAAAGTGTATGTGTAATCTGCATTATTTTATTTTGTGTAGGAACATACTTTCTCACAAAGAAGATGCTATCTTTTAAAAATAAGGAATGTAATATAAGTGTGCTCCCAATAACTTAACCAGTCAAAATTAAACTTAAATTGGCTTGAGTTTTAATCCTCAATTTCCATAGCTTTGCTAAAATGCTGAAAACCATGAAGTTTGATTGAAATAGAGAAAAGTATGCTCTTTTTGTATCACCAGGGGGTTTCATAAAAATGTGTTATATCCAAGTACACTGTTACAATAAGTACCAATTCACTAAATAATACAAAGCTCATTCTTTCTCATAATAGTAAGAACATCTTTATTGCCCATTTCACCTGCTTTAGCCAATTTAAACATTTGGATGACCAAAGAAATAAACAAATATTTCCCAAATCTTCCTTGGGAAAATTGTTAAAACTATTAGAACATACAGATTTGATGTGTCATTTTTAGATGTGTAACATTAAGTTCAAAACTTTAGGTGTGCTTCTGCTTCACAAGTCTTTTGACACAATTTGCTGAGTCTAATGTACAAGCTTTTCTAAACTGTACTTGCCTGATACAAGGCAATATGGGAGTGCTGATGTGACATTCAAAATGAGACAGGATATAATAAATAATTTGCCTTTAGTGTTTATACCAAAAAACCACTTATTATTTCCTGATTATACTTTATAGGGCCAAAATATTTCCACCGAGTACTGTTCTTAATTCACTCTCTACCCTGATGCCACAAGCTGCGCTGGGCAGAGGATCCCACTTAAATTAAGCTTTAATGGGATCTTCTAGAAAAAGTTAATATGGTACATTTCTCTTTCTTTCTTTTTTTTTAAATGGAGGGTAAGGATCCGTTCTAATACAAAATCATTTGGAAAATACATAAAAATATTTAAAAAATAGAATGAAAGACTTTTCCTTCCAAGATCTAGATCAGTTTAATAGAAGATAGTACAGCTAAAAAGGCATTCTGAATACAGATTTGGTATTTTATAGCTCTCTCTCTCTCTCTCTCTCTCTGTCTCTCTCTCTCAAAAGCAGGACATTACTAAGATATTCAATGCAATCTATTAGTGCTGATGTAGTTGGGAGTAACAGGGTGAATGCTGATATTTGGAAAATTGAATATTTGTCCATTTGGGAATCATTCACCTTTCTTGTTGGAGTAGCTGACACTTTAATACAGTCCTGATTTAAAAAGTTTGAATGATCAGATTTGGTCCTTAGTTCACTCAAGTCATAGATGTAAGCATGCATCTTATTTTATGATTGACTTAAAGAAGTAAGTGCTCCAAATATGTGATTCAACCATGTAAATGTCAAATTTTTGTGATGGGGATTTAAATCTAAGCAAAATCTATTGACTAGTTCTTCTTACTGTGAAATATGCCATGTATAAAACATCATTCAGAATCTTAAAGTGAGTGACAGAACAGCTATGGACACATGCAAAAGGTATCAGACAGAAAAATGTTCTTGGGGAAAATTTTTGTGTGGTGCTCATTTCTTGTGCACAAGGGTTGTACGGGTAGGTGAGATTCTACAAATTTCCAAATAGGTGTTTGTTCAGAGTTCCTTCTTTAAGACTGTATGCAGAAAGTACACAAACAAATACACACACAAAGTATGGTTTTTATATCACCTTGGGGATTTATAAAATGTGCCATATCAAATTTTATATATTCATGTATATGATAGTTCACACAAGAAATCATAATTGATAATTTTAAATCAAACATTTGTAGTTTTATTTATCACAATTTTGCTGCATGGGACTTGACTTTGCTTTCACAAACCTAAATGGAAGGAGTTTGTCCTAACTTGCTGGTTTGGGACACATTTAGTCACAGCTAAATTTATACTTAACAGTCCTGATGTGTTTACATTTTGAAAGAAATGGAATTGGCTTGGAAAAAATTTTAGAAGTACTGTAACTTTTTTTTCCCAAAAGGGAAAGATTTCAAAAAATGAAACATGAGTAGGCACTTCGAAAAAGATAAAATAGTTTGTTTGTTTTTTGACTGATATGCTAGAAAAAGGATTATATTTGTGAGAAAAGATACTGATTGCCAATATTCCAAATCCCATCTTGCAATGTATAGTTTTTAGTGATATTGTAGTATAAAGCTGTAATTTGAACTTTTACTTTGGAATGTAAAGTAGAAAATATTAGCTATGTCAATGATATCTTGAAAGGTGTTCCCATTTATAATTATTTATATTGTAAATAGCTTTCTGAAGTAAATTTGAAGTTAATGTGCATAAAATGTATTTATTATGTGAGGAATTTTTGGTTTAAAATATAGTTACCAATATGCACTTTGAGTCTGAATCATTCATTGAAAGAAAAAAAAAACCCTATAGGACAAAATAGATCATCAACCCTTTGAGTTCTAGATTCTGTTGAAATGAATACCTTACACAGACACACACATGTGCATGCATGCACACACATGCACTCACACTACACACGAGACCTAAGAATAGAAGCTTACACATATGCATAGTAACTATGAAGTAACAGGTCTGGTTTCTATTAGTTCTGGAGGATGGTTTTCTCAGTGTTTCATCAGGACATCTTAAGCAGGACTTCTCTTTCTACTTTGCAAAGTAAAGAAATCTAAAGGTACAAGTTACATTTTTAATGCATAAGGGAAAAGAAAACATTCAATATTGAGATGTCATTCAAAAGCACATTTAAAAACACATCCCACATATTTTTTGTTTTGGGATCCAAAGTATTTTTAAAACTTGAAATTAAGAATTAAAATCAACAAAGTTATATGTTTCTAGGTAATTCTTTGAGCATTTTCTTTTTTTTTTCCACTCCTACAAAGTAAAGTTTTATTTATTTATTTATTTTTAATTTTTTTTTTATTATTCATATGTGCATACAATGCTTGGGTCATTTCTCCCCCCTGCCCCCACCCCCTCCCTTACAACCCACTCCACCCCCTCCCTCTCCCCCCCACCCCTCCATACCCAGCAGAAACTATTTTCTTTTTTTAAGGGGAGCACTTCTGGGATTTAAACTCAGAGCTTTGTACTTCGTAGGCAGGTGCTGTACCACTTGAGCCCCTGCACCAGTCCTTTTTTGCTCTGGATATTTTTGAGATAGAGTCTTGCTTTTTACCTGGTCTTGCCTGGACAGCAATTCCCCTATTCTAAGCTTCCTGTAGTAGCTAAGATGACAGGTGTGCACCACCACACCCAGCTTTTATCTGTTGAGATGGGGGTCTTGCAAACTTTTTTTGGCCTCAAGGTCTCAAACCATGATCTTCACCATTTCTACTTCCCAAGTAGCTAGGATTACAAGCAGGAACCACTGGCCCAGCTCATGCTTGTGTATTTTCACATTTCCTTTCATGTTTTTCTTTTGTTTTTTTTTTCCTCTCATGTTTTTCTTTTGTTTCTTTGTTTTTTTTCCCATTAGGAACTAATCATTTACCCTCATGTGTTCCAGAAATCATCATGGACCAATTCAACAAACCTGTACAATATCTTCTTAAATCAGTGGAAATGTCATTGGTATTTTACAAACCTATTTTTATAAAGCTGAACAAAATACCAGAATATCATTATCACTACTATTATAGCATTTATCAGATGTTTTCCAACAGGATTCTTTGAAATACTTGTTATAGTGCTTTTGTTTCTGAAAATAAAATTGCTTTCATCTACTTTATTTTTCAAAATAACTGCACTTTCAATCTAATCCACACTATTTTTTAGATATTGTGTTACCAGCCTCTGTCACTGTGACAAATACTTGAGATAATCAACTTATAAAGAGAGTAAACTTATCTTGGATTAGTTTTGGAGGTTTCAGTACAGGATCACTTAACTTCATTGGTTTTGAATCCATGATGAGGCAATGCATCATGGCAGGGAGCATGCGGTGAAGCAAAGATACTCACCTCATAGCTGGGAAGTGAACAAGAGGAAGAAGAAAGGGCAACCAATGCTGGAACACCTCCCACTAGGCCCCAATCTCATAAAGGTTTCACTACCTCCCAATAGCACCAAGCTGCCAGTACTACTTACACATTGGCCTTTGGGGAACATTCAAAATCCAAACCATAGCAAATACTTTTTATGTGCCCCAAATGGGATAAGGATCAGGAGTGCTATAAGAAGGCATTTACAAATGTCTTTCATTTTCCCTCTGTGCTTTTATTTTTTTTGTGGTACTAGGGTTTGAATTCAGGGCCTTGTGCACTTAGTCATTCCTCTAGCCCTTCTTTATATATTTGAAAATATAAATTCTTTAGATAATTATAAAAATGGCAAATATTTCTTAAACCCTCATGTGTCAGGTGCTGAACCAAGCTCAGATTATCAGAGAAATCTGAATAGGGAGACTCACTACCCATTGTAGAGGGAATTCCCAATTTCCATTTCATTATTGAGTGAACTGAGAACCAGAATGGCTAATTAACCCAGCTGGTAGGCTAGTACATGGTGGAGGTGAAATTTGAATCCAGGCAGGTTTATGCTAAAACTTTATTCTTCTTTCTTTATATGATCATAATAGTAGATCAAGTAAAAGAAAACATTAGCTAACTGGTCATTGTGTAAAGCAGATCACTCAATCCAGTCAAATGGTGACTCCATGGTTCTTGGGTTTCACTGTAATTTCACTGGTACATAGTGACCTGCCTGGAGAGAGATGGTGTCAACCCCATTGCCCCCCTAACAAACATCCTTCCTGCCTTCCTTCCTTCCTTCATTCCTTTCTTCCTTCCTTTTTTCTTACTTTTATGGCACTTAGGATTGAATTTAGGATCTTGTACTTATGCTCTGCCACTTGAGCCACACCCCTAGTCCTTTTATGTTTTAGTTTTTTCAGATAGGGTTGCTCTCTTGTTAAATTTGCTCAGGCTGGCTTCAAACTGCGGTCCTCCTGTCTCCACCTCCCAAGTAGCTAGGATTATAGATGTGAACTACCACTGCCAGCCTTTGACTCTGCTGAATGAATGTTATGATGTTTCTTCATATCAATATATAATATACCATGTAAAGTCTACTGTATAAAAATCCTTTAGGCAAATTACTCTAACAGGTTCACTATGGTATTTGACTCTTTTTTTTGAGGCATTTTCAATTAACAAAATATAAATGGCTTAACTAGTAATTAGAAACTGTATTTTTTCACTCAACGTGTTCAGGTTATGAGCCCAAGAAGTATTTTTTTCATGATAGTTATGAAATACTGTTTTCTTTCATGGAAAACTCTCCTTCTTCTGGATAAAAACAACAAAAAGCTAAGATGTATCAGAAACAGCTGCACTATTTAAGTGTTAGTTTTGTAGGCATGCTGCAGAAAAATCTTAAGGAACTGTTGTAACTACCATGTTCCTTGTTTGATAAGAAACTGCCTGTAAGTTATCTCAGAGATGAGCTTCCCTTCAGAACATAGATGATCCCTATAAGTTGTCATTAAGCATGGGATGTCCCTGGTAGGACCAGTCTGTTTCTGGCTGCCTTGGTTATCATAGCCATCCATGGTGCTAGGAACCAGTGCATCCTTCCAGGCTCATCCAGCTGTCCCTGGCCACCAGCCTCTGCCCTGCAGTGTCAGGAGGGTTGACCCTCTGTAGTACTTCTTGGCATTTTTCATAATTATGCTTTATAACTTAATATGTGTCATATTTACCAATGGAATTGGATACAGAGTGGGAGAAATGTGAAACGGTCTGCTTGGAGAGTTTGTAAATAATCTTTGCTTTCTTCAGCTTCCCCCAGGTCAGGCTCCTGTGTGGAGAGTAATTCCATATGGGAATCTTACTCGAGTGCCATCTAAGTAAACTTTAAAGGAAATCTTGGCAGTATCTGCAGAGCCATAAGGAAATCATTCTCAGTTTCTGGGGAGAATTTTCTGATATCTTTGTTTGGTGTATATGCTTAAAAAATAAAAACTCAAAGAGTCTTTTATGGTGAGGTCTCCAGGGTTCACACGGGAATGGATAATTGGGATCTAATGTGAGAATAAATCATCGAGGTAATAATTGAGGCTCATTATTCAGTGCATTTCCACATTCCTAATTTCCAATTTCAGCCCTGTGTTAGTCATATGTCCCATTAGTTAGGCTAGACAGGGTTTGTCTATGATGCCATGCTAAAACATATTTTTTAATTTAAAAGGTCAGAGACACATTTTTCATGCACATTTTGTAATTCGGTTACATAATTAAAGGTCCATCCCTAAGTAAATTTTTTTCAGGGTAGAGAGGAAAAGAGGTTTACCCTAACATGGTTTTTCATGACTTTTAGGCATCTAAGGCTACACCTGTTTCTTGTTTAAATACCTGCATCTGCTGTACAATTAACATTGATAGTTTTTCTACATGAAATTAAAATACATAGGAATCCTTTAATGTATCTTTTAATGTAAGACACAGAATGTCTTGTTTTTGAAATTTGTTTCCTTTTCATAGGCACTAATGTTATGCCATTTAATGTCCACAAAAGACAATAAAGATGACCTAAGAATTCTTCCACTCTTCCATATACCCTTTCGTTAGTTTATGGTCAGGTTTTCCTTTTTTAGATGTGTTATGTCATACTGTATTACTGCAAATTTTTACTTCTCCCTCATGCTCCTCTACCCTGCAGACACCATGTCATTTTATTTTGGGAACCATCCCTAAAAGACAAGGACTTCAGAAATTAATCATTCTCAAACTTAACCAAAATTAACAATAACTTGTCATCTAATGTGGGAATTTTTGTTGTTGTGAAGTGTTTTTTTCAAAGTGTAGTCTATCGTCATCCAATTTCTTTTTGTTTCCATTTTTATTAGCATATGTTAATTGTACAAAGTAATGGGTTTCAACATGGTATTTTCATACATGCATGTAATGTATTTTGGTTATATTTGTTCTATTACCTTGTCTTACCCTCCATCTTTTTCATATCACTACTAGTTCCTTTTTACTTTCATGTCCTTTTTTCTCTTCTAAATTCCACATGTGAGAGAAAACGTGATACTTATCTTTCTGACACTTAGTATGATGATCTCTGGTTCCATCCATTTTCCTGAAAATGGCAGGATTTCTTTCGTCTTTATGACTGAATAAAACTCCAGTGTGTATGTGTGTGTGTGTGTGTGTGTGTGTGTGTATACCACAACCAGATTTTCTTTATTCATTGATCATTGACAGGCACCTACAGAGAGGGCTGAGATCAGCATGAAACTTTCTCCTTCTGGATCAAAGTCCTTATGCCTTTCTTTGGACACTCCCAGTCTTCAGCTCTTCTATGGTTCTCTTCACTTTTCCTCTCACTTTTGACTCATCTCAGTTGCTCCCAGATTTTTAAGTACAGTAGTGTCCTGTTGACACATACATACACACATGTACACATGCACACACTCTCCCAGCCTTCATGTTATCAGGGCCTTGTTGCTGCTTGATTTGTTCCACAGCAGCTGTTTTAAATCCTGAGAGCAACCCAAGTCCTCTCTTAGCTGAAGACTATGTGTTTTATAGTCCTTGTCTTCCTGAAATCATTTGGTACCTCTTCCCAACATTTCAAAATATATCTGCATCTTCTCCCTTCTTTTCTAACCTGCTTGTCTTATGGAAGGTAACTTTCTATTCTCAGAGTAAATTTTCTTCCTGAGGCACTGATCTTCTGACACCTTTAACCATTTCTTTCTTTTCTTTCTTTGCCGGACCCCTTGCTTCTGCCTCTGCACATGTGTCATTTTCAAGAAGTACAAAAAAAATCAAAGTAGTCTGACTGATAGCCTATCTCTTCATTCCTATAACTGTGTGTGTGTGTGTGTGTAAGTGATGCACTTACCCTCAAGTTATCTTTCGCACACCCTCCCAACACCTAAGGTACAATTTTTCTAAAATTTTCCTTTCATCCTTCTGTCCCCTTATGCACAAGCCATGCCAACTCCTTATTATCTTTCAAATACATCTTGACTTCTTTGGTATTTAAGTGGTCCTGCAATCTGGTTTCTAACCCTCCTATGAAGTTAGCCTGCGCCCACACTCCTTTTTCACATCGTTGGTCTTGGGGAGGCCATCGAAGCAGTGTGTACATGCTTAGATGCTGAGACAGACCTAGATTTGAATCCCACCTCTACTACTTACTGGAGGTACAACTTTGAGAACTCTGGTTCAGTTCTTTGTATAGAATGGAGATGCCAGGGATTCAGACCTTAAAAGCTGTTGCAAGCTTCCTGTGAAGCAATGCTAAATAGATGTTAACTGTCAAATATAATGGGCCTCTAAGAATATGGTCATGCCGCTTTCCACTTCCCCTTCACTCACCATTCAGTTAGTTTTGAACTGACACATACCATGTGCTACTAGGTGTTGGCATTCAGATGGCCTCTATACCATAGACAACCCAGCCCCAACTTATAGCCTGTGACCCAAGAGCCTGGAGGTTGGGGGCAGTGGTGAGGGAGAACCCAGAGCCTTTGACTCCTTCACTTTCCTAAATGCTGCCCCTGCTTTGAAGCTGGCCTCTGATGGACTCTTCTTGGCCAACCCCTATTTGACTGCCTTGGGTCTCACTTTTGTCTGAACTCCAGTTGTCCTTGCCAACTTGGCAGCTGCTTACTCATGGTCTTTAGGATGCTTAGACTCTTTCATTAGCAGCAACATGGAGATGGTTCCCTATGCCTTCTGTTACCTGCAGCCCTAACTAACCCTGAGAACAGGAGAGGAACTGGATAAATTTGTGTTGAATGAGTGACTGCATTCTCCTTTACAAATGGTGATATTTTCAGGCTATGTCATTGTGGCATACAGTCAACATTATAAAACTTCCTATGTCTTTGCTACCCAAAATAATACTGTGGCTTCTATAAACATTATTTTAGCATCATCATAAGGTTTTTGTTTTGGGCAGGAGGAGAAGGAGAGTTGCAAGTTGTTTTCAACCTTCTGATTATAAAACCTGAATAGCAGCCCTTCTGCATCCCATCCATATTAATGATTTTACTCCATTTGCACAGTAATGATGACATATGTGACATCTTTGCACAGTTCCTGATTTTTGTGCCCCACCTTCTCAAATCCACCTTTTGTCTTATTTGCCCCTAAATCTTAGCATTTCTGATACATATTACATATTTATCTAAGTCATATTACATGATACAACTTAAAGTACTTTAAGAATACATTTTTGTAAATCTTATCACCATTTCATGATAAATCACCACAAATTCAACTTTATTTTACTTTCTCCCTCAAATTTTCTTCCTCTTGTATACATTACATCTTTCACAATGTTAACAGGGTCTTCCTCCTAAAGAGTTTATATCATTTGTCTGCTTTAAAAAGCCTGTCTGTGTTCCAACTGCAGCTGAATGAAATTCAAATCCCTCAGTTTGCACACCAAGTGCTTCACAACTGAGCCCCAAGCTACCCTCTTGGCCTTCTCCACCTGTCTGCTGGGGCACACAGGTTTCTGCTGTACCGAGATTTTTCATTTTTCTTGAAATGTGCCATGCATTCCACTGTCCTGGCCCTGGACACAGGTCATTCTGTTTGAAATCCTCCATAGCCATTCTTTAGGTAAAATTCCACATAACCTTTTAAGACACATAATTCTCACGTGGTGCCTGAAGCTGAGTCTGACTCCCTTTGGGAAAGTTTTAGACTTCCTTTCTGGATCCTCACAGTACACCATTCATATTTCTGTTATCTATCAAGTGTACTGTGAGTTGTAGGATGTGAAAAAATTATAAAAACAGTAGGTTGTTTAAAAATGATGTAATACACAAACATGCACTGGAATAGAATAACACAATTTTGCAACTTATCTTTTTTTTAATTCAACAATATATCACGGGCATGCTTTTATATTTGTTCTTGGGTTTTTTTTTTTGTTTTCATAGTACAGATGTGCCGTGATTTGTTTATCTACTATCCATTATGATAGACATTAACTTCTTTCCAATTTTTGCTTATTATTTTACATTGTATACATATGTATAATAAAGAGATCATTTTGATTGAATTTTAGGAGGATAGATCCTTTTAAGTAAAATTGCTGGGTCAAAGACTATCTTCAAATTCTCCTCCAGAAAACATTTTAACTGTGGTGCTCCCTTTAACTATACATAATCCCACATCTCATCCTTAAAATATAGTTTCGTGGGTTGATTCTTATAGACACTGTACATTTCTTTATCTTTTTAGGCAGAATTGGGGTTTGTTAGGCAAGTACTCTACCACTTGAGCCATGGCCCTAGTCCTTTTTTGCTTTAGTTATTTTTCAGATGTGGTCTTGTGTTTTTGCCTGGCTGGCCTTGGACTGTGATTCTCACCTATGCCTCCCACATGGCTGGATAACAGGTACACTACCATACCTGTCTTATTTGTTGAGATGGGGTTTCCCTATCTTTTTACTCAGGCTAGCCTCTAGCCACAATCCTCCTGATCTCCCCCCTTGAGTAGCTGAAACTACAGGTGTGTGCCAGTGTGTTTGTGCTTGGCCGCTGACTTTATCCTTAAATATTCACTATTTTTTTTGTACTGGAATTAACAGCATTTATAAAAGTACCTCTTGCATTTTGCATATTTATCTTATACCAGTCATCTTTTATTAAACTCTTGTCATTTATAATAGCTTTTAATTCATTCCTTTGGATTTTCTAAGTAGACAGCAATATTTATTTTCCAATATTTGAATGTTTCTTTTTTTACTTTTTGATTAGTAAATTAAAAAATTATGGATGTTTTAAAATTTTTTTAAATACTTTTCTGGAATTCAAAATGATAGCATGTTTCTTTTCTAATTTGAAACATTTTTTTCCTTGCTTCCTGGTCAAGTTACTCTTTTATATATTTTATATATTTCTATATCCAGTAATCTAATGCTTAACTTTTGATCTTTTCCTCTGTATTTTCAGGTCTACTTCTTTTGTTGTCGTTTTTGTCTCTACATTAACATGGGCCTTTTGAGGGCAAGAACCATACACTATTCAGCTCCGAATGTCCCATACTACATATAACACTAGGGCACAGTAAACTCTAAAACTGTGTCTATATTTGTGTTCTGAAGACCTGGGTTCAAACCCCAATGCGAACAATGCGAACAAGTAACTTAATGTTACATCTGTTACTTCATTTGTAAAATGTGGCATTACCTCTCCAAAATGCCTTTGTAAGGATCCAATGAGAGAACATATATGAAGTGTCTCTTAAGAAGTGTAGAGCGTACAAGGTATTTAAAGTTATCTTGTTTTTTTTTTTTTTCCCTTTCAAATAGAGTATTAACCTGAATTTTCTGTCATGGCAGAGTGACCAGAGCAACCCAAGAATTTTCTTGACAGCTAAGACCATGGGTGATTCTGATCTCCACATTCTCACTGCAAAATATGTCAGTTTTCTTTTGATTACTGCCATCAACTAAAAATTTGTTGGGCAGCTATAATTACAACTTCAGGAATCCTTATACACTATAGATGCCAGGGTTAGTTGGAGACAAATTTATATTAAAATCGTAAGTCATTTTTTGATGTTTCCTACCACATGTGTGCACATGGACACCCATATTTCTTTTTGACTTAAAAAAAACCCATCCATTATATTACTGAAAAGTCAGAATTTTGATACTGATTTGCTGTCAGCAGATCAGCAATAATCTTGAGAATTTTATGGGTGGTCTAATTTGGTATTGTTATTTTCATTTTTATAAGAGGAGGAAAAAACAATTGGACTGTATAAACCTCAAACCTCCCTCCACCAAACTTAAATATTAATGTTTCCTCATATACAGAAGAATAAATTCCATTCAGCATGTATGAAGCCGAATCAATGCCTCAGTAAAACCCTCTGGTGTCATCTTGCTGAATGGTTTCAAATAGGAATACAAAGCCCAGATGAAACTAAGATGAGATAGTAGAAATTGTGACAGGGCTATTTTTGAAATGATGCTCTTAGGAAAAGCTGCTGATTGAAATCAATACCTCAAGACCCGGAATTTGAAAAGACCATTTCTGAGACCTGAGAGGGTCACTGAATAGAAGTGTCAGTTGATGGTATTCAGACCATGCAATTGCTTTCACCAAGGTGCCTCCGTGTTTACTTAAGTGACTTGCGGTAGCTGGTGGCTGAGCATACATTGAGAGAGTCTCCCTGGACTCAGGCTCTGGGGAGGAGGAGACTAGAGGGGAGGTTGTCTGTGGTTTAAATGAGTAACTCCAAGTGTGCTATATTGGAGGAAATGAATTGAACTGGATTTTCTTTTTCATTTCTCTCCTGAAAAAAAATATCCGTAAAGGGTATGAAGAATATAAACCTTCTAAATATTAAAAATATTATGTACTCCAAATCTTATAATTTCAGACCAAATCCCATTTAATAAGTTATAATTGATTAGAAAAAATTCATTTGCACAGATCTCTGCTAATGTTTCCAATTTCTTCAAAGGCACATGGAGTCATTTTCTTTTTGTTAAGAGTGAGATTTTGTTTGTGGTGATATCCTGGGGTGTGGGGTAACACTGAGGCTATTCATGTAATTTCAGGTTGTTTTATATAGAAGTTGCCAGATCACTTAATTATACTGAGAAAGACTTAGATTGTTTTGTGGGGATAAATGTAGTTTTTAATGAAGCTATTAGCTTTTCAATTTTTTACAGCACTAGATTTTTAAACTTAAGTTATAGGGAGATTTGATTTGCCTTTTTTGTATGCCAAAGAGAGTAAATAATATTTGAACATTCCTAGTATATGTGGTATTGATTATTTATTTTGTCCTCTATGTTTAGGATTGTTTATTTGAATGAAATTGGATCCCTTATTCCAAGTGCTCTGAACCCAAGACTTCACTTTTACATTAACCGTGGGACTGTCCCAGATTCACAAGCAGGTCCCAGATACAAGTGAGTGGACCTATAAAGGAGTGACAATCCCATTCTGTATGCCAAGCTCTGTCACATGCTGCAGATCTAGATATGTTCTTTGGAACGAACCACAGACCTAGCCAAACTGAACGTGAATTAAGCTTTGAAAACTGAATTAAGGTTTTAAAATACCACAAGAGCAGTGTGGAAGGCAAAGCTGCCCCATCATGGCCACAGTCAAGTAAGGTTATATTTAAAAGGATGGACTTTGTTGTTGCTGCCACTATTCTGAAAAAGTCTTCCAGTAGAGAAACCATGAATACAGTGACAGGGTGTGAGATGAAGAAGGGCTGGGCAGTCAGGAGCAAAGGGTCTTATAAGTTTTCCAATTATATCTGCAGACCAATACACCTAACCTGGAATCAGAGCCTGATTCTTGGACATTGACTTTATGAGGTTATTATAGCTATAAAGGCTGCTTACAGGTCTCAACAATGTAACTTTGCCTACATATTTCTAGCTTAACCACATGCATGCAAAAAAGGAGTTAATGGGATAGACTGGAAGCCAAACTATTAAACTTTTCTGCCATTTCAAATTTTGGAGTTTTGAAATCTAAGAAATTAAATCACACAAGTATGATCTCAAGGCCTATCTTCTAATTTTGCTCTGTCACACCAGCAACTCTCTGTCAGGATCCCGAAGCATAAAATGGGAAAACAAAAGTCTCTAAGGAGTTGACAGAGATTATCAAAGTAATGTCTTCAAAGCATGGAAGCACAGCACATAGAATATTATTAGCTCATCACTACTTATTATAATTAGTATTATGATTACAATAATAATGATAATTACTATTATTATTTTTTTGCAGTCCTGGGGATTAAACTCAGGTAGGGCCTCATGCTTGCTAGGCAGGCATGCCTCTGATGCTTTTTGCTTTTTTTTTTTTTATAGTTTGTTTATGAGATAGGGCCACCAACTTTTACCTAGACTGGCCTTGGACCACAATCCTACCTCTGCCTGCTGAGTAGCTAGGATTATAGGCTTGAATTACTACACCCAGCTAATCATTACTTTAACCTTGGTATTTGATCTAAATTCTATAATTTCTGTTTCTAGAGATGTCTTGAAGTCAGAATTAAAATTTATGGATATTTTTACTTCAGGGGGCTTTAAAGGACATTGTATGTTAGCAAAAACACTTTTTGTAAAAGGGAAAAAAATGTTGGAATGTATGTGATAGCTTTATTTTTATTGCAGTTTTTTAGTGGAATTCCAATATTATCCAGCATGTTTGATGTTTACAGAATTATTTAGGGTATAATCAAGAATACCATAATACTGTCTTCATAAATGGGCACTGTTTTAAAAACCAGGCATAATTAGTAGGAAGATATTCATAGTGTAGGTCTGACATTATTATGATGGCAATATAAATTCCACGAGGTAGAGAAAGCTCAGAGAAAGGAGGCTACAGATTTATCATAGCACGATGCATTTGCAATATGGATTGTACTTATCTTTTTATTTGCCACAGACAATGTAAATTAGGAACATCTGAAGAAGGATTCAAATAATTTAGCATCTGTGGCTCACTATAAAATATGCTGTTCTGATGCCCAGAGATGAAGCAGAAATTTACTGTTTTCTAACTCTACTGATATGAATTGGCTGGGACTCCCAGAAGAAGCATGCTACCAATATTAGACAGGGAGTCATCCTGAAGGGAAAATGGGGAAATGGCCGTGGATCACTTCCTCCTCTTCTCAACTTTCAGAGCACTCTGAAGGACAGATTGCTCCTTAGTTAAGATATTATCAATAACACCCTTCAGAGGAGTGAAATTTAAGTAATGATGCCTTTAACCTATTTCCAACTTCATGTTGTTTATTCCTCTCTTGCTGAAATCATAAGCTTTAAGAAATTTAATTGAGTAATTGAGCATTTAAGTTCATATAAATTTCTGAGCTTGGTGGATGTCTTTAATGGTGTTAGGCATTCTAATTGGATAATTTTCCCAGCACGTATGATGACCTCCATTGTGCTCAGAGCATGGAGTTAGTCATCTTGGCAATGGACAAAGGGAAGAGGCCCTGGAATAAACCTGGAAACTTATCATATATTACTGTGTTTGCTCTTCCCCCAAACCTTATTATCGTCATTGGACAGAAGAGGTTTTGAAATTTTGAAACTGTTAACTTTAGGTCACTTGGGACACTTTCATTTTGTAAAAAGATGATACATCATAATTTGGCAAGGGGCAAAGCTGGAGGCATATATCAGGATAGTGGGCTGCTGCTTCTTACATTGGGAAAACCATAGCAGCTATGAGACCATTTGCAAAGGTAAGCCATGAAACTGCAACGATGACCCTATCAACACTGGGGTAGATAGCCAGAGAGCTTTTAGGAAGAGAATGGTGTGGCTGAGATAACAGGAAAAGTGCATGTCTTATCTTGGAATTTAACCTGCATAGCTGCAGCAAGGAAAAGCATATAGCTTTCAGATGTAATGGTGAGGAAGGCGAATGGAAAACGTCACTTTCCCCCTTCACTGAGTGGCTGTGTGCATTTCTGAAGTGGCCTTCCACATTTTCTCATTACACACAATTGAGAAAGTTTGAGTAAAAGCTGCAGACTCTAAGGCCTGAGATGTCACCTCACTGTCTAATCTGCAGTCTGATTGAGGCATTTCCCCACTCTTTGATAGTCCAACTGGGGACGAAAAGGGCCTCTCCTCACTGCACCCATTTAGCGACAAACAACAGCTGGGCAGTGTTGATCCAATTATAGCCACTAATTTGCAAGTGGCTCTAAGCAGACCTGAGGAATCCCACGACTTTCTCTTAGTAGTGTGTGTTGAGTTCAGAAAGTGGAAACATGACATCCCTCTGGCCTCCCAGGCTATCATGAGGGCCTCAGCTTAATGCGGAACTGATTTCTTTCTTTGAGCAATAATAGCAAAGCAAGCACTTCAAAAAGACCAATCCATCTCCTCTTCATAAAATGTTAATACCCTTCAGTGTACAAAAAAAAAAGAGAACAAGCTTCTCACCCTTTGCATGGCAAACACCAACTGAAAAAAGTAAAAAGAACCAAGAACATTTGAATATCCTCTTTTACAGCCCATCCATTATCTATTTGTCCCATACTGCAAGAAAGTACATCCTCTCTGTGGCTTGCCTGTAAGCTTGAGTTTTGTTACACTTGGGGCTGGGGGAAGGGCAGCGTCCTCATGGGAGCATCCCAGCCCTGAGGAAGATTGTCTGCTTCTTAATGGTTGCCTGTGGTCCTTTACTTCAAAGCCAATTCCCCAAGCAGAATCAGGACAAGGCATTTGGGAGTGAAGGTGTTTTCAAGATGCATGTGAGCATGAACTTCTGGAGTGCCTGCAACAGTCATCCTGCCAGCCCAAGTCCCCTCCTCTTTTCTCTTTGCTTTCACCTAGCTGTATACAGTTCAGTGTCTGACTGATGTTTGGAGCTTATAGTCACTTTCAGAGTGAGGGATTTTCAATGAGGGAAGGAGTCAGAAGAGAGTCTGGGAAGAACTCTGAGGAGTTCTTTTGTTTTGCTTAGTGTCTGAGCAAGGGCAGCAAACTGTGTACCATTCAGAAGGTACTTACAGATCCTCAGGAGAGTGGGAGAAAGATTCATGTTGCATATTCTGGATAAAATTAATTAGAGCTTTTGGGGAGAAATGATGTTTGTGTGTTAAGCTAATTTTTATCATAGAATCCTAGTGCAAGAAGGAACTTGGGTTTTTTTAGCCAATGCTGTACTTGTATGATAATAGTGATTAACATTGATTAAACACTTGCTTCATGGAAACTGTGCTAAGGACTTCATATGTAGTATTGTCTCAGACATTCACTATGCTCCTAT
Organism: Castor canadensis; assembly: GCF_047511655.1. Taxonomy (NCBI): domain Eukaryota; kingdom Metazoa; phylum Chordata; class Mammalia; order Rodentia; family Castoridae; genus Castor; species Castor canadensis. The sequence goes on from NC_133386.1 coordinate 61,751,534, forward strand.
GAATTAAATTCAATTATTATCTCCTTTGTGCAGACCAAACAAATTGAGAGTTTGGAAGGTTAAATGTTTGCTCAAGTCCTCATACTAGTTAGTGATGGGGTTGAAATTCAAATTTGGGCTCTGACTCCAAAACTGATGGTCTGAACCACATTTTACAGAAACTAAGACCTGGGACATCCTAGTCCCACATACTAATTTGTACAAAACTAACACACTAAATTGCTTCCTATACTTCTGATGTAAGGGTAATCAGGAGAGTTTGTTGATATAAAATGTTGTTGGTCATGAATTCTACTAAAGAAAATTATGCTGAAAATTTCTATTTTTAAAATTTGCCTTTATGGGTATGGTGGCACATGTCTGTAATCCCAGTACTCAGGAGACAGAAGCATAAAGATTTCCAATTTGAGGCCAGCATGGGTTACACAGTAAGACCCTGTTTCATAAAACCTAGGGTGGGATATAGCTCAGTGGTTGAGTGCTTGCCTAGCAAACACAAGGCCGTGGGTTTATCTTCAGCACTGAAAAAAATAAAGTCTAACCAACCTAACAGTTACCTAAACATTACAATGTGTTTGGAAATTTAATTTATAACTAAGATTATTCAAATTGAATTTATGTGTGAGACAGAGAAAGAAGAGAAAGAGAGAGAGAGAGAAATTGGAGGCTAGGAGAGAAAAGCAATAGGGGATAATATGAGGTTGGAGGTGGTAAGAAAAAAGCAGGAGGCCTACAAAGAGAGCTCAAAAGACTGGACAGTCCTCTTGACTCTCCCTGCTTGGGGAGCTTGTAGCTCTAATAAGCACTTCACTTATCAGTCGGTTACAGTGGGAAGCCACAGCCTCATTTCCTTGTTTTGCATTTCCTTTATGGCCAGAGATGGCAAACATATTTTTATATTTGCTTTTTTTTTTTTTTTAACCATTTGCACTTCTTCGTTTGAAAAGGCTCTGTTCAGTTCATTTGCCCATTTCTTCGTTGGATCATGGATTTTGGGGAAGTTTAGTTTTTTGAGCTCCCTGTATATTCTGGTTATCAGTCCCTTGTCTGTTGTATAACTGACATATATCTGAGTCTTCTATTCTGTTCCACTGGTCTTCATATCTGCTTATTCCAGTACCATGTTGTTTTTTTGCTATGGCTCTGTAGTATAGTTTGAAGTCAGATATTGTGATACCTCCAGCATTGCTCTTTTTGCTCAGTATTGTCTTGGCGATTCATGGTCTTTTGTACTTCCAAATGAACTTTAGGGTTGATTTTTCAATCTCTGTGATGAATGTCATTGGGATTTTGATGGGAATTGCATTGAACATGTAGATTGCTTTTGGTAATATAGCCATTTCACTATGTTGATTCTATCAATCCATGAGCAAGGGAGATCTTTCCATCTTCTGTAGTTTTCTTCAATTTCTTTCTTCAGTGGTTTGTAGTTTTCCTTGTAGATGTCATTCATATCCAAGAAAGGAATTTTTTGAGAAGGTTTCTGAATAGTCCAAAATATTTTCTGGTATTAATGACTAATTCCCTAATGGGAATAGGAAAATCACTATTCACAAAGCAGTTTTGGAAAGAGGAATGTAAACAATAATAAAAATAAAACCAGTATCATCTAAGATGTACAGAGTAATACATAGTTTATAATAGTATGTAGGTTACATCCCTTTCATACAGCCCTCATCAAACCTCCCATCATGCACCTCTGATCAAGAACCCCTGTGAGGGAGACTGGGTAGATTACATTATCTGTATTTTATAAAGGAGAAATGAGAGAAGCGAGGTGATTTTTGGAAGACTCCACATCTAAGTGACAAGTTCAGGACTTGAATATGGATTTTTCAGTCCAGGTTCCTGGATCATCTGTGTGCCAGCTCAGGGAAAATTCTATACAAATTGTATTATGGCAAGTGAGTCTGATTCAAGTCTTTGAGATTCAAGAAAATTGTTTCTAAGCTCATTAATAACTTTGCTTTATACACTGGTAGGAAAAAATTTCCTTCTTTTATAGTCATATTTTTTATATAGAAATACATGTTCAAAGGGAGGGATCTGTGTCATGATACTCTGTGACATCATCATGCCCGTAAGTTCTGCAAAATCCTATTTCCTATTTGAAATGAGACTGCTTTTGACATTATGATTTTCTTCTTGCCTTTATCTTGGATGTACTTCTTTAATATATGTGTAACTGCTGTATTTTGTCTTGTTTAGCATCTTTTGCAATTTTACATGTGGTAAGTAAGCATATCCATCAGATTTGTTTTTCCTGATCAATTATAATTTTCTTGTAGTTCTCATTCCTGCCACCAGTCAGTTATTCATTATTTGACAAGTTCATACAATTTTTTATTCCAGTTGATTTAAAAGGAACACAGGACTCAATAATACATCTATTATTAATGTGTTTTAGGTATTTAAGCAGGAGCACAGATTTCTGACTAAGGAAAGCCAGAACCAAAAGAGACTTTTAAAGTCTACAATGATAGTGTTTCTCAAACTTTAATGTTAATAGGAATCACCAAGGGTTCCATTCAAAATGCAAATTCTAATTCTGGAGATATGAATGGGGTCTGACATTCTGCATTTTTAAAAAGCTTAAAAAGGTAAGGCCAATGTCACTGACCTACAAACCATACTTTGAAAGCAAGATACTATGATATAAGTAAAAATACTCAAATATCCCATTCCTGTATTTACATGTGTTTATAATTTATATGTGTTTATAATTAATATGTGTGTCTGTGTGTGTGTGTGTCTGGCTATATCTTGCACATAGGCCATGAATCCACCAGGAAGCCCAGGAAGTGCTCTTAGTGTCCTACACCATTTATACTAAAAATAGAGTATTAAAAAAAAAGAAGAAGAAGAAATACATGTTCATTGTAGAAATTTAGAAATAAAGCACTGGTAGGGTGCTTCCCTAGCTGCATGAAGGCTTAGGTTTGATTCTCCAGCTCATTTTTTTAACAAGTAAAAAAAAAAAAAATTAAAGGAGCAACAGTGAAATTTACACAGTCCTGACACAATCATTGATAGAATTTTGGTATATTTCCTTTTGGGGGCCCAGCTATGTATGTATGTATGAATATCTCTCTCTCTCTCTCTCTCTCTCTATCTATCTATCTATCTATCTATCTATCCAACTATCTGTGTGTATATATTGTTTGGTATCCTGTCTTTTGAGCATTTCCTTGTGATAAAGTAGCATCTCTAGCTGAGCCAATTAATAGTATAAATAACTCTTTTCGAGGGAAATGTGAGGACTTATGCAACTTAGAACCTGGAAGAAGTAGTAGAAATGAATAGATCCTGATGAATCAAGTCAATTCCTACTCATGTGATTAATAAGAGAAGAGTTTTTCTTTTTTCTAGTTAAAAATTGAGATGTGTGAAACTCAACATGTAACCCCGTGACGCACACAGGACTTTAAGTTTTTAAAGTTTTTTTCTCTACAGAAGAAGCTGCCTTTTTCACTTAAAAAAAAATTGTCACACAAGGCTAGTAGTTATTCAGTAAAGGGCTCTTTTTCAATCTATTTGGTCTTCTATAAGACAATACCATAGACTGGGTAGCTTCTAAACAAGAAAGATTTATTTCTCAGGGTTCTGAAGGGTGAGAAGTCCAAAATGAAGATGTAGGCAGATCTGATATCTGGTGAGGGTTCACTTCCTGGTTCTGGTGAGGGTTCACTTCCTGGTTCATAAACAGCAGTCTTCTCACTGAAACCTCAATGCCAGAATGGGCAAGGAGCATTTTAGGGTGTTTCCAAAGGTGCTAATCCCATCTGGAGAGCTCCACCCACATGGCCTAATCACCTTTCAAAGGCTCCACTTCTCAAAACTCTCACGTTAATTCCATATGATTTTTAAGGAGGACACAAACTGTTAGAACCATAGCAACATCTTTAATGTCACTGAAGCTTCAAGTGCAGATTTTTCTTTTTCTGAAGTTATTGAAATTATGAAGAAATTAAGAGTTGCTGGGATTGACATATTTTGGGGGAGGTAGAGGTTTGGGAATGGATTGTTTTTTTTATTGCTGTGTAACAAATTATCACAAATATAACAGCTTAAAGCAATATCCATTTATTAGCTCAAATGTCTGTAGATCAGAAATCTGGGTAGGCACAGCTGGGTTCTCTGCTCCATGCTGGGTTCTTATCAGGAAGGTTTAAAGAGAAACAAGTAGTGATATTCTTAGAAAATACAGAATTTAATGCTGTTTGGAGCTTTTGGCTTTACTTTCTTATTGGTAAGGACTCTCTGTTTTAAATCAAGGATAAGGAGAATGTAAAATATATACATGAATTTTGAAAGGTTTGTGGAAAGGATAATTTATGGTCATAAGAAGGTACTTGATATAGGAAATCCCTAAGATTTATAAGTTCATATATAGTAATTAAGGAAATAGCTGGTGATATTGAATGCCTACCTCTTGTCAGGTTCTTTCCATACACTCTCTTTTTTAATGCTCAGAAAGGTTAGCTCATATGCATACCACTGCTTTGATAGACTTGAAAGACATTGCTTTGTCTTTCTTTCTTTAAATTGTAAGCAACACTCCTATTAAGGTTCTTTGTATCAAGGGTGACTAGTAAGAATGAGAGTGTCTCATTACTGCAGACCTGTCGTACTCTCTAGAATGCATGTCCTCTTCCGCTTTCTGGCATGCTGCTGGGTTACATTTTCAAGCCCCTTTACATGTAGATGGGGCCAGATGACTAGATCTCAGCCAATGAAATGTGGTGGAAGTGAGGAAGAGCACTTTTAGTTTTGGCCACTAAACCTCCTCTACTTTTTTGAGCTTTCTTTCTGCAGACTGAATACAGAAGATCTACTGATGGACACCAAGGCCATAGACTATGGAGAAAGTACTAGATATGGAGAATGTATTTCACACTAATTAGTAGAACTACCCCAAAACTCATTCCTGTGACATGAATGGGAAATACTTTTGTTGCATTAGGTTCACTGGCATTTTGGAGTTGTTTGTTATAACAGTTAACATTACTTGCCCTGACTAAAACAGTGTAAGTACTTATTTGCTAATACAGAAATGACTCAAAATAACAAGAGTAGCTAATATCTATTAATATGCTATGATAAGGAGAAGGTAAATCCCTGTGACTAAAGCTACCAGCTAATGAATGACAGAGTCAGGATTGAAAACTGCTAGGCAGAATTACTTTGGAGCACATGCACTTAATCATTTTGCTCTGATATTTGTCTATGAAATACAGCATATCATTATCATTTTTGTATTACAGAAGTAGATCATGGATGAAGTAAGCTTCAGCTAAGGTTTTGGCCTAATCATTTAAAAACTCTTGTAATAAGTAGCTACCAGGAACTACAACCTATATCTGAAAAACTCGGTATGTAGGTCATTGGGTAATTATTTCAGAACTTAGAAGAATGTAAATAGACACTATTAGGTATATCTATAGGGACCAGGGTACCTCAACTGAGATGTAGCATCTACTATTTTATTTTTTATTTCTTGATTACTTTTTTCTTATTAGTCCACATCATACACATTTCTCTCTGTACTCCATTTCTCAAAGAAGAATGATCTTTGAAATGCCAGTATCCTAGTCTTGGTGGCAGAGTTTGGGAATTTGGGTAGATGGCAGAGCCTAGTAGAAATACTTACTAAGGAGGAGGCATCCTATAGACAAAAATGTGGCCCTATACAATTCATTCTTTGTGCTTCTTGTTTTTAAGCCTCCTAAAGATTACTATTTATCTCCTAAGTAAAATATACACACTAAAACACCATAGACTGTAAGGAATTTTAAATATGACTATATGTGGTCCTTGTGGAAAAACCATCTTTAAAGCGTAAAAAAAAGGAAAGTTTTCCCTTAAAAGCTAAATTAGAAACAAAAAAGATATGAAAACTCTGGAACCTATATATATAGAAATAGTTTTGGGGGGGCCATATGTTCTTCTTTGTAATATAAATGTGTCGAAAGAGCAAATATCTGAAAAAATCAACTACAAAGAATACCATGTGGGTTAATGCATATCAAACTATTCAGTCACGAGAAAAATTCTGAGAAACCAGCAGTGGATCCATCCAGATCCATTCTCTGCAGTGGTGATTAAATCCCAGATGCTGTGCCAGCCGTGTATGTGGAGGCTCAAGGATGGAGGCACCCCTGGGATGTGTGTGCAGGGGGAGAGGGGCAAGTCTAGCTTAGCCTCTGTATTTGAAAGCTTTGCACAGCCTGTTTGGAATGTTAATGGAGTAAGTGTTCTGCTTGCACAGAAGGCTGATTTTTCTTCAAACCATTAAATCCTCCCTTTTCCATGCCCAGGTTTTCCAGTAGTAATTCTCTATCATATTCTATCAATTGATTCTTTCTGGACTGATTTTCACAATCTAATTTAGAGAATATATGCCACAACCCACAGGAACATAAGAAAGGCATAATAATGAATGCCAGCCAGGTTAAAAAGCAGAAAGTATTCAAAGGGTTACTTAATAACCATCTGAAGCAGAGGAGGAGAGAAAGAAGGAGTGAAATATGGAACTAGTTAATCCGTACAAGGCTGCAACACGGACTTCCTGAACAGGTAGAGGACCTTTGCCTCATAATATGGCAATGCCAATATTAGCTGTGGTTTGGACTTCAGTTATAATATGTTAATTTATATATAGAACACATATTGCAATCAGTGGAAGCTGGGTTTTCATCTGACAGACTGTCAAAGTGAATTGTGTTAACTAGCAATTTCACACATCTTCAGCCAAATGATAAATGGTGCTAAATGATGTTGTGCCTGCAGCAGAATGAGATCCTTGGGGGCCTCCCACACCAGTAAGAAAAGACAGGTTTACTACACTTAATGCACTGAGTGTAATTTTTTGCATTGTTATCTTTGAAGACTAGAAACTCATATATAGTACATATGATAAACAAAGTGTTTTTATTATTTATTTTATTTTTTTATTATTAAATGACCCAAACATTGTATGCACATATGACAAAATGTTTTTTATTAACCAGGGCTAGTTTTATTAATTTTATTTGTAATAAAGCTGTGGATACTCAATGAACTCCAAGTTTCTCTAACTCAACATTCCTTGTCATTTTGAAGTGGAGCTTTTAAGGGTACTTAGTTATAGATTCTGAAGATGACGTTGAGGCCTCTTTGTGGAGATTCAGAGAGAAAAGTGCATTTCAGGACGTCTCACTGTGCATTCTTCTCCATTAAATCCCTTAGATACCCTGTGATAATCATATTTATATTTCCACTCCTTCTAAATCCTTCTGTCCAGCTCTATAAGACTTTCCTTGAATTTGTTTTCAGTCCTAGTTTCTCCTAATTGCTAAACTTGCTTTCCTATCCCAGCTATTAGAACTTTTGCTGCCCTGTAACTCTGTGCACAATGAACTGTGTAACTAAAAGAAGATTCACCTTTTTGAAAATTGTATGTGCTATTTGAGAGCATCCTGAAGCCATCCATGAGACAGCCCACTCAAGTCACCTGGAAGTGTGTCAAGAGATAGCAACAGTGACTTTGAAAGACCCAGAGAAATTCACTGGTACAATGATGGGACCATAAAGACTTCTTTCTCTCAAGTAAAGCTAGAGGAAAACTGATACACAGGCACCTATTAATGGCTGAATGCTAAAAAGCTGGTACTGTATCAGACACGACTGGTATACATAACAATTCTCTATCTATATGCCCCTGATTTGGGAAGTCTCTGGATCTTACTGTATCTATAAGACTTGGCACAATGGTGCTATCACATTACTAACTAAAGCATTTTATTTTTCATGACAATTTTATATCACTTCCAGACTTTAAAACTTTTTCCATTTTACTGAAAATTCTTGGTTTATTTGTTGGAAGATCAAACACTGTTCTTAAGTGCACATATTTTAAAATTAACTGTTCTTTAACTTCAGCAAACAAAACCTGGTTGGGAGCTTTTTACCCTAACAAAAACTCTTTCAATTCTTCTTCAATTCATAAGAACCAAGGAAAAAAATAGAATTCCCCAGAGCTGTGGATTGAGTGTCTCTGTACATATGGTATGAAGCATGTGTACTTGACTGCTTTTGGAGGCTGTAATTGTTTGCTGGTGAATTTTGTGTTTTGTAGCTTTTGTTGTTACACTGATTTAAATTGCACCTTTAAGTTTTAGTATATTTATTTTATCTCATGAGGAAGGTAAGTGATACCTACCTATGCTGAGGCAGTGCTAAGTCATGTGTGATTATGTGAGCCTGTCTCAGTTTCCCTCTCTCCTGGACACTGACTTGAACAGACTGATTCTCTGAGGTTTCCTTTGATTGAAAAGCTGGCTCTTCAGTTTCTAGCTGTGTGACACTTGAAAGTTTATTTAACTTCTTTAAGCCTCACTTGTAAATTAGAAATGAAAGTAATACCTTATCTTAGAGTAGCAGGATTAATTGAGTTACTACAGGAAAAGTTTAGAACAGTGCCTCAGATAATGTTAGAAATTATTATTAAGTGGGAATATATCTGAAGGATAATCTAAAAAGTGTTTTTCTTATTGGAAAATTAGTTCATATAGTCAGACATGAAGGGAAAAAGTCTCTGACTATATTTCCTCTGAAGTAAGGTCATAATATCCACCAAAACACTGCAGTTCTGCTTTTATCATTAATTTGCTCCCCAGATCTTTCCATTGTTAGTGCTGGTAATGGCATTTGCTAATCTTCCTACATCCATAGGACTGCAAAGCCTGTGTGTTTTCTGATGACATAAATTGACAAGCCACAGACACTATACCTGCAGTGGATTCTTAGAAGAATCTTCTCAATCTATGGGGTACTTCTGGTTCTTTGGAAACTGTGCCTCAACTCCACAGAGAGTAGAGGAGTAGAGAGAGTCTGTTTATAGAAGGAGAAAAGAATGGAGCAGAGAGAAGCCAAGATGCAATTTGGAGAGAGTCAAAGATCTCTTTTGATGGCTTGGCATTTTCATTTCATTCATGCCCTTCAATCTTATGAAGCATTCTTCATTTGTAGAATTAATTCTCTAAGATATGTAGGAGCAACCATATACCTAGAATTTTGGTTCATTTGAAATATTTGTGCTAACTCATGTCTAAGGAAGAATCTGCTTACTATTTCTGGTATCAGTTGAAGCTGAACATCAGAGAGAAGGAATCCCTACTTTGGTATAGCCTAGAACCTTGTATTTGAAGGTAATTCACAGCAGAATTTCCCAAAGTGTGTTCCTTACAACTCTTGTTTTCAGGGAAGTTAATTGTGTAACAAATTAACAAGTTAATAAAGCTGTGAAATATGTTGAAAATACTCATTTCAAACAAAGTTAAACTACTGAAGAGATTTTTCAGAAAAGACTATATAATGATACACATTGTGATTCAACAATTGGTGAATAGTTGCAGTAATTCCTAACATAATTGACTGTGGAGTTATTTTTCTGTAGAGGATATCTTTTGGGACTAGTATCCCAAGGAATATGTTCTAAGTGTAATGTCTCACAGGAAATACTTAGTGTTACTAGGTTTGCCTTGTTCTCTTATTGCTTGAATATGGCACTTTCATTTATAAGGGGTGTAAAATTCCTTTGGAATAGGTAGGTTTTATTATTATTATTATTTGTTTATGATATCAGCTTTTAGGTGGCATTGGCTATAATGAAACAATTGTACTAATGGCACTGAAAGAAAACTGTTTCTTTACTCAAATCATTTCTGGTGTCAAAATATGTGGGTTTTTTTTTTCCTCCACACCAAGCAATTCTCTGTGGAAACCAACTGGATGTTGTACAATTAAATTCAATTCTGACTCTATCTTGTGTCAGATTGCACAAGTTCAAAGGCTCAGTCCCGCAGGCTGCCCCCACTTCAGCTGCCAATCATAAATCCTAGGTTGCCACTTATACTTCTGACCAACTGGCTACAAACCAAGGGCTTCCACAGCTCCCTCCTCAGATTTTATGATTTGCCAGAATGGCTCACAGAACTCAGAAAGACACTTTATTTACACTTACCAGTTTATTACAAAGGATACAACTCAAGAACAGCCAAATGGTCAAGCTATGGGGGTGTGTATGTGAAGAGCTTCCCTGTCCTCTCCAGGATGTCACCCTCCCAGTTTCTCTGTGTGTTTGCCAACCAGAAGCTCATTGAATCTTATTTATTCTTTAGGAGTTTTTATAGGGCTTAATCCTCAGCTCCCCCTCTTTGCCTGGAGTTTGGTGGGTGAGACAGAATGTTCCAATCCTCTCATCACTTGGTCTTTCTGGCGACCAGCCCATCTTTAGACCATCTAGGGGCCACGCTCTAAGTCATCTCATTAGGATAAACTCAGGTGTGAGTAAAAGGGGCTCAGTAGTAATGACAAAAGCCAATCCAATCATGCAAGAAATTCCAAGGTTTGTAGGAACTCTCTCTCCTCTCCTCTCCTCTCCTCTCCTCTCTTCTCCTCTCCTCCTCTCCCTTCCCCTGCCCTCTTCTCCCCTCCTTCCTTCTTGTGTTATACTACAGGCACATTTCAGGGCATGTAGACTATTAGATTGCAAGCCACTTGAAGTGCTTTGTTTCTCTTTGGGTTTTTACTCTAAGGCAAGTTAATGTCAATCATACTGGTCAATTGAATTATTAATTTATTGATGAGTTAGAGTTAAATATTTTTCACTCTTTTAATCATTTTATTAAGGAAACTTTCTTTTTCCAGCAATATGCTCCTTTAAAATAAATATTTTAAATGCAACAAAGGTATTATTAAACTAGCTTCATCAAGTAACACCATTTAAATTCTGAGGGATAAATTATCAGCTAATATTTACTTTTCTAAGTTTCTTTCATATTTAGTGAAATATCACATATGTATTTGCTAAAGGAAAGAATGATAAATCAAGATTTTGTTTATTCACTCATAAGAAGGTTTTAAGTAACACATATCACAGTTCAATAAAATTACAATAGGATGTGATGCAGAATAGATCCTTGTAAGATTTTCTTGTTCTCATATTATTAATGCAATTGAGTCTGGCTGTATGAAAACAAGCTGGGCAAAGTTAAGATGCTTTAGATTACATGAGTATTCATACTCATAATGCATATAACATATGCATTGCATTTTAATTTATGGGCTTAAGGGAACAGTGATTAAGTAGGAGAGAGAAAAGCTTTTTAAACACCTTCTGGGGAGTGCTTTCTATTCTTTGCTGTCACATCTCCAATTATTCTTTCTCTTCAAATACTTATTCTCTTTCTTTGAGTTTTCCTGGTACAGGTGGCTGCCATTTGTAGAGCTATCAATTTTGCTGCCTCCTTTTAAGGCAGCTTTTATTTATGCTCGTTCCTGCTTATCCTTCTTTTGATTCATTTAGACAAGAACAGCTACAAAACATTTTAAACAGTTTGAGAAAAAGGTTAACTGTAAGGATCACATGTTATTATGAATAGTCTCCAAATAAAATGCTTAAGACTGTCCAGCACAATTCTCAGAGATAGTGGTTTTAACATACTTTTAATTTGAGTCACTCCCTTAGATGCCAGAAATGTGAGGCTCTGCACCATCACAGCAGTGTAATGGCCAGCCAGGCTAACTCAAGTAGTGGTTGAAAATATAAGGTCTGTCAAAGAAAAGTTTTTTCATGTTTGAGAGACAGTGTGAAATTTGTATCATTCAGAAAGTTTGTTTTGCATCTGTTAATTGCTGTTGGATATTTTACTCTTCCAAATAATTTGGTTTAAAGTTTGTATGTTAGAATTAATGGCAGGTTTTTCAGTATGTTAAACCATAAATTACCACTCCTTGTCTTGGTACTGAAAGAGATTACTTAGCCATTCACAATTTTCCATGGGATGTTCTCCAGATGTGTGCCATCTGAAGCCTCCTGACTCCTTTCTCTGGTGGACTAAGCTGGCCTCTTGTTGAGGAAACAAAGAACTGGAAAATATATACATCAATGTTAAAGCATGTGGGTCCTCAGACAATGTTAAGATGCCTTCACACTTTCACTGAGTCCATTTGCCTTTGCTAACAATGCCCCACTGTCGCGAGCAAGTGCGCTGCTGTCCTAAATCTCCTTTATGTATAATTTTATGCTAATCCTTGAATTGTTCAAGGAGCCTTTAACAGTCAGCTGTCTTTTTCTGTCTTTGGAGGTTTTAAATAATGTTACAACTTGGAAATCCCATAGATGTGAACAATTGTGTCTTTACACAATTCTGGACCATTGGGTTTTCTAATATGATATTTGTTAAGGACATGATTTTTTCCAGTTCATCCTGGAATGCTGCAGGGATTCTCAATTTCAAGGTGGCCCAAAGGAGCTAGCCATTAAGACAATGTTACCTCTAATCCAATTTCCCATAATCTCAAACTATGCAAAAGCAAATGCTGAACCTGTAGCTGAACCTAGTCTTTTGAATACCAAATCAAGACCCATAATGTATTATCTTAACTATTTTGGGGGGAGGCTGATTATTTGCAAAATATCTTTGGGTTGCCATTAGTCCGAGTTTAATCCTTTAGAAATATTCAATGCTCAGGCCCATTCAATTGCACCAAGAGCTGGCTCATCGCAGCAGCTTGCCTCAGCCTGCGCGATTGCTTGTGTATTTAGACTCCACTTATTTTGTTCAGGTTCACGAGCAGGCGAGACAGCACTGTCAATTCAAAAAGACATTCTTTTTTCAAACTATTGATCTCCATTGCTCTTGCAAATCCTTTAGTATTGGCTCTTAGGATTACTATAATGCTATAATCATTCTGTTAAGGATTCAGATTTGTGGTGGGCTAAAAGATGGGAACATCAAAAGGATTGAAATGCCCTTGAAGCAATCAATTTTTGTTCATCAAATACAAATGCTGAGAAGCTGCTTTCGGCTAATAATTTATAACTGAATTAATGACACATGGCTTCCCTCGGTCTTTTTTTCTTGGATCTTTTCCCTCTTCTTAAACGATCTGCTTTTATATTCTGGGAAGTGAATTTAAATCACATACTGTTCTAAACAAGAAGAATGCTTTTGGGGAGCAAAAAGCTTGTTTCATTTGTTTTCTAACTGCAAAAGCAGTAGAAATCTCTTTTTTTTCTTTGGGTTCTAAAGGAAGGTAAATCCTAACATGTCTGTTCTACTTTGTTTGGTAGCAAAAATGCAACTGTCATTTACATGTGGGTAACATTCTTGCAGAAGTTTCCACCAAAAAAAATTTCTATTAAAATCATGAATATCCTGGAGTGGTTCAATTTCTTTCACACAAAACAGTCCTAACAAACAAAAGCTTACTAATCGCCCATAATAATAAAATGATATTAAAGCTGGCAGATATGTCTTTGGTGCTAATATAATGTACAAGTCTGCTAACATAATAATTAAACTCAGTGAACATTTTAAAAGACATAAAAGCTTTAAAATTACATTCTTCTCTCAGCCTCTTTCATTTCTCCAAGTGAGAATGTCAATGTTTATATTTTGGCTATGAGGAAATCTTCTATTTGGAGCACTGGATATCTATACACACCCATGTGCCCAAGTGGTTTCAGAGTTAATTATCAAGACCATAAAAATAAGGTTCTACATGATTTGTGAGTGTAATTGAAAAACAGAAAACAGAAGAGCATATAGATGCCTACCCCAGACCTTATTGGTTTACTCTCTATTTATGTAGGAATTTTTATTATTTAGAAAGAAACTGAGTTGAAAAAAATTTAAATCTCAGTAAATTATAAGGTAGTAAAAAATAATAGTGTGAACAAAATCATGGAGGAGTAAATTATTTGAGAAAAATGGTTTTTGAATATTTTAGCAGCATTTATTTACATGTAAAAACTCCCTTAATTATATGTCAATATCTGTTTAATGTTGCAGAATTTTTCAGCAGTTAGTTTTGTTAGCCTGGTCTTAGATGTTATTATATTTGACAATAAGACTGTGTAAAAGATGCTCTTCATTGAAGACTTCCTAACTCACAGCATCTCTTACCTCCACTTCATCCCAATTTTGTTTCAAATGAATGGCAGCAAATACCAACTGAATGCCTCCTATCCATCTTTGAGTTCCCAGTGTCCCGAGCTGAGCCTGGCACATGGTAGGCATTCAAAAATATTTGTTGGAAGACTAAAAGCCATGTTTTGTGTAGATCTTGCATGTGAATTAAAACATTGCGAGATTTTGAGTCAAAGTAATATTTTAGACTTCCTGGTCACACAGATTCAAAAAGAAAACTATTTTGAGTTGATTTGACAATGTTGGTATGTCTCAGCTTTCTTGTAAGTGTGGATGAAAATTCATAGAGCTATAGCTATGCCTCTTTGTGGCAGGAAGGAGAGCACAGCTGGAGAACACCCTTGTGCACAGTGAGAGAATGGAATTCCAAGTGTATTTTTGGATTTCAATAAAATCATCGTACTTGAGGATAATATTTTTATTTTTTCAAAGTTTGTAAGTGATGTCCCTGAACTCCAACTAGCTTCACTATCTATTGCTGCCAATTTCATGTATTTTAAAGACAGATTTCAGTGATTCAGTTTAAAATTTTTCTTTTTTTTTTTTTTTTTTTGGTGGTACTGGGGCTTGAATTTAGGGCCTACCCCTTGAGCCACTCCACCAGACCAGATGGATTATTTCAAGATAGGGTTAAAACCACAATCCTCCTGATCTCTGCCTCCTGAGATGCTAGGATTACAGATGTGAGCCACCAGCATCTGGCAAAAATTTTGCATTTCTAAGTCAAATCTATGTCCAATACAATATGTTTAATTTAACACTGATATACATACTTGTATTTTCTACAAGTTTTTTTTAAATAAAGCTTTCTATGAAGCTTGCTGTTTAAAATTTTATTCTTTCTTTTATCGTTTTTACATTTACTTACATGTGTATGTTGTTCGGGCAAACTCCCTCCCTCTGCCCTTCTCCTGCACACCCACCTTCCTGCTTCCTGGCAGAACCTGTTCTGCCCTCTTGTTCTCCAATTTTGTTGAAGAGAAAACATAGGAGATAATAAGAAAAACGTAGCATTTTTGCTAGTTTGAGATAAAGATGGTTATACATAGAGATTCCTAGCATTGCTTCCATGTACTTGTGTATTGCAACCCACATTGGTTCAACTCTACCAGACCTCTTCACTACTTCTTGGTCCCCTTCCCATAGTGGCCTCTGCCACTATGATAACTTTATTCACTCTCCAACAGAGAGCACACCAACCACATTCAAGTTTTAGGTTTCCTTCCCTTTCCCTACCCCTCCCACAGGCGTTCTCCCCTTAGTGTGTGACCAATGTCCAATAATATTACTGCAATTGTTTTAGGTCTATAATCCACATGAAGGAGAACATGCAGTTTTTGGCCTTCAGAGCCTGGCTAACTTCGCTTAAGATGATGTTCTCCAGTTCCATCCATTTACTTGTGAATGACAAAATTTTATTCTTCTTCATGGCTGAGTAAAATTCCATTGTGTATAAATACCACATTTTCTTAATCCATTTGTTGGTAGTGGGGCATCTTGGCTATTTCCATAGCTTGACTATTGTAAATAGTGCTTCAGTAAACATGGCTGTGCAGTGCTTTTGGTGCTTTTGTAATAACTTGAGTCACATTCCTTCAGTTATATCCCTAGGAGTGCTATTGCTGGATCATATGGCAGATCTGTTTAGTTTTTTAAGATAAAAATTTTGTTTCTCATTGTTTTTGACATTGCTGAGAAGGAGTCTCACTTTCATGTTCTTTGCTTGTCTGAGTTACTCAACGTGGTCTACCTTAATCTTTGTAAACTCAGATATCTAGGACTCTGGCAGAAAGTTTGTTATCCTTTGTGTCATGTGGTATTTATCTAGCTGAAACAGTAAAACTATGGGTATTTGGAAATAAATACCAAGCTACTAGTTTTAAATACACCTGGCACTTTTATGCAGGTGTTAAAGGTAAGAGAGTGTTTCCAATCTTGGAATAACTAAGCTATCATCTTTTAAACAGTGACTGTGTTTGCTAGTAATGCACTTCGGAGTTTACTACATGCAGGTGTGTATGTGTATGAGAGAGAGAGGAGAGGAGAGAGAGAGATTAAAGAGAGGTTGACTACATGTATAGATTAATTACCCATTAGAAACTGGCACCAATAAGGAGTGATGTTTTTCCTCCTGTAAATCAAGAACCATTGCTTCCTGGTTCATTTTTCACATACTCCAAATATATATACAACTTACTGGAATGGAAGAAAAACACATATGTGGGCTGTATATATTGTAGCTACAAGGAGTATGGATTCCTTGTTATTTTAAATTTTTTGTATGTTTATTTCCTTTCAAGAGTGGAAAATTAATGAGGGTGACCTTAATACGAAGTATGGTTTCACAAAATGGAAGTGTCTCTCTTATCCTAACACAATTTCAGAGGGTGAGTAGTATTGGAAAAGAGATACTCACCCCGTAAGCTGTTGATATCAAGGTTCACTTTCTGGTTCTTCTTGACCTTGGTTTCTGGTCCTAGATCCTTGCATGCCACAAGTACCCTCTGGACCAATACATTTGTTAGCATTGTGTCATAATTATAAATAGTAAATGAAATCAACATGTTTTAAATGAAAGTCTAACACGACCCAAATGGAATCCAACAATCTTCTAAATTGCATAGACCTGTGTACTTGGTTCACTTATGGCCAAAACTATGTTGCTCTGTTTGCACATATTTCATGTAATTAGGGTGAGAAAGAGAGGGGAAACTGAAAGTACTTTTTCTTTTTTTAGTTTGCAGATTTTTCTCTCCTTTAGTAGTGATAAGAAAACTCTGTTCAGGAAAATAAAACCATTTCCTGCCAATACTGAAGTAGTTGATCATTACTGTTTTTCCTGCCTCTTAGTTAGAAGGGGAAAAAGATTGGATTATGCTGATGAATGCAGAGACTTGAATGCATCTTATTTTATAAAAACACTGTATTGGATCTTTTAAGTTGAAAGGAACAAAAATATGTTTTGGGTTCTCAAGTGGAGGGGTTTTCATTGGGGCCCAGGGTAAGCAAGGAACCTACAAAATTGCTCCAACATTGAAGAGCCAGACTCAGGGAGGACTGGAGTATTATCTCCATTGCCTATCATTTGCCCATCCCTGTAACTCCAACTTTACCCTATGCTTTTCTCTCACTCTCTTTCCACTTCATCCATAACTCCTCTCATACTTTTTTTCATGGGATCTTAATCAATTGGTAAAGTGTTGTCCAGCACGGTACACAGCTGTGGGTACCTTAGAGTATTTGATGGGTTCTGGAGCTCCAGGTCTAACCTGGGGAACAAGGCAGTAGGGTCACAAGCAAGTATGGCAGCACCCACCATGGGAGAACAGATATGAAAGTGCATCATCAATTATAAACCTCTTAATGTGCATTATGAAGTACATGCATTCTTGCTATGAATTATATAATGTACATTATGTCTAATACAATGTTAATAAATACACATGAAGACATTGTTAATATATGAAAATAAATGTACATTAATTGTGTCTACATAAAACATATTACTAATCCGTGCTCTTGAATGTAACAGTTAGTTGTGCCTGGCACATGTAAGCCTTTCAGTATGCACTGCTGAAATTTGCAGAGGAGCTTCTGAGCCTCTGCTTATCATGATTACATTTTGGTAAAAGTGAACAAATACTTCAGATATAAATGGGGTAATACTACAAATCAGGTTTTTTTTTTTTTTCAGTATTAGAGTTTGAGCTCAGGGCCTTGTGTTTGCTAAGCAAGCACTCTGCCACTTGAGCCATGCCTCCATCCTTCATATTAATTATTGAAAATGGTTTGGAAATTGTGAATTAATGCTGCATGCATTAAATAATTATTATTACATGTATATTCAAGGCCAGATTTAGGAACAATTATAAAAAAGGAAAGTTTGGACTTCAAAATTTGTGTTTATGCTTTTGAAAACATGTGCTTAAGTTTTGGAAAGATTCTGCTCTGTAAGCACCTGGGTAATATAAATAGCTCCATCATCTCGATTTAGTCAAATGTATCAATGTGTAGCTGAGAATAAATAATGCATTGCTTTATTTAAATTGAAATCCTTTATTTAAGCAGAATTGAAAAGGGACTAAATTATACTTTCACCAGAAGGAGTCAGAACTCCACAAAGACTAGACGTACAGTCAAAATATGAGGAGTAACAATGACACAGGAAGGGATTCAGGGCTGGCACAGGCTGGAAGATGGGGTGAGTCAAATGTGTTAGGGTGTGGGCAGGAGGCTTCTTGTATGGAGACTATAGAGAGGGTTAGAGACGGGAGGGAGGATTTAAAAGATGTTTTATTTGCAATATTACCCCAGCTCCCACTACCCCAAGTATTTTCTGAAAATATCCAATGAAAATTGCACTGAAAACAATCATACACCAGAGGGTGGGCTCCAGGATCGTCCATATTATATGTATTTGTATTATACCTTTAAAACTACCACTCTCTGAATCCAGAGACATTTATTGAGCACTTGCTATATTCTATGTTTGACTCAAAACTATTTTGCAGAACTCATACATCAACACAGCAGTCTCTGATTTCTAGGTGAGGAAACTGAGGCTCAGCAAGAAAACCGTAAGGCAGGTTTTCTCAAATTTCAGTTTGTTAGAGTCATCTGGAAGATTAACTTAAACTCAGGTTGCTGGGCTGGGTCCCAGAAGTTTCTGATTCAGTCAGTCTGGGGAAGACCCTGAGAATTTGCATTTCTAACATGTTCCTAGGGGATAGTGAACCACTTTACACGGAGAATCATTGGCTTAAGATTCTTTGTCTCATACAGCAGTCAGGATTTGAATTACTTTGCCTGACCACAGAATCCATTTCCTTTCCTGTTGTCCCTACAGTCCAAGGCAGTGTCTTTCAACCTCAACTTCACATTAGAGCTATTAGAAGCACATGGGAAGAGCAATAGATGAGATGAATTTGATCAAAGTACATTATACGCATGTTTGGAAATATCACAATGAAATCACTTTGTACAATTAATAAGTGCTAGTAAACAATTTTCAAAGAAGGAGGAGGAAGAAGAGAAAGAGGAGGAGGAGAAGAAGATCATGAAGAAGAAAAAGAAGAAAAACAACAACATAGGGATGTCTGGCCACACCTTAGGAGTCCTTCCAAGGAGTTCCATAAGGCAGTTAAAGTGGACATTCACTGTTCTAAGATAAGAAAATATGAAGTAGGGTTTAAATGTTCCTATGGTCTCAGAGCCTGTGTGTGTGTGTGTCTCTCTCTCTCTCTCTCTGTGTGTGTGTGTGTGTGTGTGTGTGTGTGTGTGTGTGTGTGTATGTGTATGTGATGTACACACCCACTCAGGTCTAAACCCTAAAACAGCTATTTCCTTACTTGGGTCTTTTCCAGTGATCACACCAGTAATAAGATCAAGCTTTGAAGACAGAGCACCCAGGTTAAATCACCTTTAGACTGCTTTGGGACATCCTTACTGCTGTTGTATTGTTTATGTGTAATGACTAGGATACAGCATATAAGATCTAAGCTTAGTAGAATGCTGGGTTCTTTTAGAGTAAACTGGTTTGGCAGTTTTCTATCTAAAACTGGTGTTTCCAAAGTGTGGAAGTCTTAACACTGGTGGTATGAAGACAGCATTTAGTTGGACTTTAAGATGGCATTAAATAAAATAAATTACATTCTGAGATAATTTTTCCCTTTTCAGTTTTTTCCTAATTCTGATTTTATTAAAAGGAATGCTTCACACTGTACATATATATGGACTTACCACAATGAAACTCCCATGTGTTATTAATTATATTAATTCAAAATATAATAAAAATAAATAAGGATATAAAAAATGAACAGTTCCATGTCATGCTAAGATTCCTTTAATGTGCCTTTAACCTTGCTAAAAATCCTTAATAAAAGGAAGATCAAATCTCACACTGAGAATTTTGACAGATCATGACATCTAGTTAGAATTAAATGACATCAACATTTTAAAATTATATTTATTTTTATGGTTACTTTCTGTTTATGGCACTGATTTTTCTGTTTGTAATGTTAAGAGTTTTCTTTAAATACATAAATACTTTCTTTGAAAATGTGTAGTTTTCTTTTAAAACAAACTTATTTGACTTTTAAAAAGAGAGTTTCATGCTATAATGAAAAACAAACATGTGGTATGTGGCATTTTGAGGTTGTGGAAAAAGCTTAGCCCTGGATTTTGAGCCATTGGTCTGGTGGGTCATTTCCCACAGAAGGAGTAAGTACACTTCCAGAAAGCAAAGTGTCCAGTAGCACTGACAGTGAATTTTCCCAGGTATACCTCTACTACTGCTGTCTATCTCTGCTCTCTTACTGCTCTGTGGCTTCTTCATGTCCCCTCTGGTGGTGATGATGAAGGAACCTTTGGCACAGCCTCACTCCTTTTCCATCCTTGAGAGGTCCTGGGTTAATGTAGAGTGGTATCACACTTATCTCCAAGGGACCTATTTTGTAATTCATTTCTGGGGTTTGGTCTCAACCGTGGACTTACCATGGAAAAAAAAATAAGGGGGAATAGGCCTTCTGGTCATAGAAGACATTTTTCAGAATCCCTTGTGCCTCTGGCTCTGATGAGTTGTCTAGCAGATTGGATAACATCCTTCTTCCCAAAGATGTCTATGTCCTAGTTCCTGGAACCTTAATGGCAAAAGAGATTTTCCCCCTGATGTGACTGAATTAAGGTAGAGAAGATTATTCTTATCTGAATGGGTCCAATATACTCATAAGTGTCCTTATAGGAAGGAAGCAGAAGAGTCAAAGACAATGACATGAAACTTGAACAGGAGGTTGGAGTGATATGCTTTAAAGATGGATGAATGACCACAAGCTAGGGACTACAGGAGGCCTCTTGAAAAACTAAGAGAATGGATTCTCCCCTAAAACCACCCTGCTGACTTCTGACCTCCAGAACTATAAGTTAACAAACTTGTGTTGTTTTGAGCAACCAGTTTTTGGTAATTTGTTACAGCAGCCGAAGGATACTAATACATGAGGCTATCTTGTGGGAGGAACCCACGACTGACAAAGGTCTCAGATTCCAGAGGTAGCTGCTGCTGCAATTTTAGGCAGAGCAGCCAAAGCATCTGGGCCCTTCTGTGAATCTGCCTGGGGCCACTACTCCATGTTGCATGGTTCACCGTGTTTGAGGTTGATAAGCCCCTATATATAGCCAGGCCTACATAAGGAGAAGATCTGTAAGCTTGGGGAAGAGAGCAAGGTTTGGGTGTGGTCAGAAGCTACATCTGAAGCTGACAGTTTTAGTTGCCAATCTGACATCTGTTTCCCCATTCTCCTACCTAAGCAGAAACTATTTTGCTCCGGTCCTTGCCTTCTATACTTGGAGATGTTCTCCTGGGGAAGCTGGCCCCATCTACAGGTTCCAGTGAGTGGAGAGTGATTTCTAAGTTATTTATCAGCATGTGACATTTTCTGGTGACTGTTATTGGTCCATGTGACCCTACAAGCCCAACAGGACTTAAGAAAAGTCCACTACACAATAAAAGGGTTGTTCCCCCCTATCATCTTTTGACCATGAGGGAAACTAATTTTACGAGGAAGCTGCCACTGAGGGTAGCAGAATAGGTAGATAGAAACCTGAGATCTTGATACCATTACTGTACACAGCCAAGGCTGTTTGTTATGTGAGGTACATTATTATTTAAAGCCTGTGTTAGCTGTTACTTGCAGCTAGAATAATTATATTAAGCAATTTCTCATATCTGATTCCTTGGCAGACAGTAAATGTGGTTTTAACTAGAAGGAACTGAGTTTGACTTTATTTGCTGAGAACACTCTCACCTTGGGCAAGTGATGTGGCCACCTACTGACCTTCATTGACTTTCATTGACCTCCTCAACTTGAAGGGAAGATTAAAATAATGCCTGTACTGCGGCATTATTTAAAGAATTAAGTGAGCTCGGACTCATGAATTCACTTTGGAAATTCTGAAGTGCCCTACAGAGGTAAAGGATAAGAAATAAGAAAGCTGCCTTCCTGTCATTACTTCTCAAATATGCTCTCAGTAGCTAAGAGACAATGCCACTTTTTCCATCTATTTTCTTCTGTCAAATTAAGTTAGTGATTTAAAAGATAGGGACTATTGAGTTTCTTTTAAGAGACTCAATAAATATTAATTCGGATGAAATAAAAGTTACATGGATTAAAAATATTTCGTTTCCTGAACTAGTGTCCTTTGAAGTTATTTCCCATATCTGTATTACATTTTTTTGTTTTATTTTAATTGACACTTTCTAAAAACCTCAATCTGAGATGATAAATAGGTTTAATTTTATGTGTCACCACTTACTTATTGTGAATTTCTGAAGAGCTGTGCTGAGAAGGATTTGAAATTATGTCTGGACAAAGTGTGAAAGAATGCTATGTGATCTACTGGCAATGTCTTTCACTGATATGGAAAGGGGCTGGAGGAATTCCTGTTAGTATTAATCAGCCTCATCTTAAACAAAGAACATGGACTTCAATGAAAGGAACTCCAAGTTCCCTGGAGGCTGGTTGTGTTTACATGTGAATGTGAATAGCTTCTCTGTCAGTCATGCAAGGACTACATTTCCTGCTGTGTCTGTGTTTGTTTGTGTGTGTGTGTGTGTGTGTGTGTGTGTGTGTGTGTGTGTGGTTTCAGGCAAAATTTCCAGAAGTGGTGGGAGCAGACACATCTGTAACCTCTGTAAGAATTATCTTTTAATCTATTTTCTTTACAAACATATGCAATGTATAAATATAATATAAAAGTAAATGTAATAAAATAAACAACAATTACCATGGCAAGCATATTTCTAAGGTGGTACCCAAACTTCCTGCTCTTGGTTCACACACCCTATATAATCTCCTCCCCTGGAGCATACACAGGACCTGTGAATAAGGTGAGATGTCACTCCTGTGACTACATTATGTTGTGGCAAAAGGGAAGGAATTTTTCAAATGTAATTAAGGATCAAAATCAGTTGATTGAGTTAGTACAAAGGCTGGTTATCTTAGATAGGTCCAATTTATTCAAGTGAAGGTCCTTAAAAGAGACACTGACCCCTTCCTGAAGAGGTGGAAGCTCCTACTGGACTGAAGGAAGTCAGCAATGTTGTGAGAAGGCCTGTGAGAGAGCCAGATGACCAGGAGCTGAGGTAGCTTCTAGGAACTTGAGCCTCCCCAATGACAGCCAGAAAGAAGGTAGGGACCTCAGACTTGTGGCTGCAAGGAAATGAATTTTGCCAATAGCAGCATGAGCCTAAGAGAATCTCCAACTCCAGAAAGGAATGCAATGCAGCGTGTACCTAGGTTGCTACATGTGTTACTCAGCACAGGACCAGCAAACTCTGCCTGGATTCCCAACTAATGGAAACTGGGAGGAAGTAAGAAAGGGGTTTCTTTTTTTGTTTTGGTGATACTGGGGTTTGAACTCAGGGCCTCATGCTTGCTAAGCAAGTACTCTACCACTTAAGCCACTGTACCAACCCAAGAAGGAGTTTCTTAAGCTAGTAAATTTGTTATAGTTTCTTATTTAGTAAAAGAAAATGAATACAGTTAACATTAAATCATAAATGGAAGAAACAGAAAGCTTGAGAAGGGCAAACAAGAATGGATTCTGGCTGGTGCAGAGGAAACTCTGATATGTTCTCATTAACAGCTGAATGTAGACCAACCATACTCTGAAATCCACCAGGTACATTGGTCTATCCCTCTCCTGTCATGAGCAGCTTGTAGTCCAGGGGTAAGTTGTCATGATTTTGGGACACAAAGAAGGCACTCCTGGCCAACTAGCATTTCTTTGTTATTTGTGCCATTATCAGAAGTAAACAGCTTCCCATGATATTACTACTTCTACAAATATTACAATTTTCCCATCTTTCCCTTCAATTCTGGTCACATCGGAACAAAATCTTTCAGATACATATTTTATAGACACAATTTTGTATTCTTTAACATTATACAATAAGCATTTTCACTATATGAGCTTCACAGTTGTTTTTATTCATTAAATAATACTCAGTGAATTATGTGTTAAGATTTCCATAATCAGTTTTCTTATTATTGGACATTGAGCTGATTTGTTTTAAAGTTTTTTTTCCTGCTACTGTAAATGACATTTTCTTTTGTTATCAAAGTTCACATCTTTCTAAATATGGTTATTTCTAATGATCACATAATGTTCTTAGAATGTGTTTCCAGTAATGGGACTTCTGACTCAAAGGTATAAAAGTCTCTGTACCTAATTGTTTTTCCAAGATTTTACTAGTATAACCTCTCCGGCAGTGTGCATTGCTATTGTATTTTCATTTCAGGGTCATCTTGTCAGTGTTAGGAATTCTTTTTGTAAATGTATGGCTACTTAATTTTTAAAATGATTTTATTAGCATATAACAGTTGTACAGGGAGACAAATTGTGATATTTACATATGTGCTGACAATATACTTTAGTTAGATTTACCCCTCCATCATTCTTCCTCTTTCCCCCTCCCCTCCTTCTTAGAATAATTTCAATAGGTTTCATTCTTCTATTTTTACATATAGATACAAAATGCATCTACCACATTCACCCTCATTTCCCCTTTCCTTGTGCCCACCTCCCTCCCACTGGTGTTCACCCCCATAAGAGATTTATTTTTCCTGTCCTTCAGTTTTTAAAATTAAGTGTATATTTATAGTCCAAGGGGAGTTTGCCTTGGTACTTCCCATCTGTGTATATCGTGCTTTATCACTATTTAATTTTTTAAAATTACCTTTGTTGAGGTATAAGACATCCAATAAAATACACCATGGACAATCCAACATAGTTTGATAATTGTATATACTCATGTAACCATACCATAATCAAACTATAAAACCTTTCATTGATCTCAAAATTTTCTTGTATCCTTTATCAGTCAATCAACTCCCTGCCCTGACCCCATGCAACCACTAGTTTCCTTTTTATATATTAGTCTTTGTGTTTTTTCTAGCACTTCACATAAATGGAATCATACAGAGTCTGTACCTTTTTGTGCTTGGCTTTTTTTGTTCAACACAATAATTTTTAGATTTACTGTATTGTTATGTACATCAGTAGTTTTCTTCTTTATGTTATGAATAGGGTTCTGTTGAATGGATATGCCATAATTTGTTTATTCATTGTTTCACCTAGTGTTGAACATGTGTGGTAATTCTAGTTTGGGATGTCTTTAATAAAGCTAATGTAAACATTCTCACGTAGTCTTTGTGTGGGTATATATTTTCAATTCTCCTGAGTAAGTGCATAAAATGAAGATTGTTGGGTCATATAAAAACCATATGTTTCACTTTGTAGAAAACTGACAAATTCTTCTCCAAAGTGTCTTAACCAATTTACATTCCCACCAGCCATGAGTGAGAATTCATTCTAGCTGTTCAATCTAAGACTTGGTATTGTCAGTCTTTTTAATTTTCTACTCAAGTGGGTGTGAACTGGTATCCACTGTGGTTTGTCACCCAATTCTGATATGATCTTTATATATAGTTTTTGGTGAAAACTACATCATAAAATTTAATTTCTACTATTGTAATAAAATTGAGGTAAAATCAAAGAAGCCAAAGAAATAATGCTTTGCAGAGAAAATAAAAAGATGTTAGACTTTTTCTCATATGGTCAGGATGTCACAAAGTATGGACATTTTGATTTGTGTGAAATGAAAAGATCCCCAGACATCCTCAGATGGGGTCACAGAGAAGCAACAGTGTTCTGTGAGCTGCGTGAGAAGGCCTGAGACAGGCAAAGTGTCTGTATTTAGCCTGTGGAAGCAGGCAAACCTTCCTGAGAAAGTGCACCAAGGTCAAATGATTACTTCTCTCACTGTGAACCAAAAGGATGGAATTAAGTAGTTACCATTTTTGGAATGTGAGCTCCCCTTCATTTTCTGTGGAGTGTTCACTGGGCTGTGATCACATCTGGATTAAGTCTGTAGGAGTGGGAAGGACAAAGCTGGTCTATTGGCTAACCTGAGCAGGAGTTTAGGAAAAAGTCAATACAATATTCCCTAGTCAGGAATAATTATGCCCAAAACCTTTGGTCTCCAATGTGCTTGGTACATGGTCAGGAACTTATTCCTCAATTTAAAATTTTTGCAATCAATCCCTTACACAATGAAAATTAGACTTTTGCGTTATGCAAAACTTAGTAAAATGCATACAGACATGTGGGGACTTAATTTCAATTAGGTGATCTTTATAGATAAGCAACAGATGACAAAAGTGACAGTATTCAATTTAGAATTTTTTGCACAACCAGTAGTGCACCCAGTCTCTGAAGCAGCACCTATGGTTGTATTTGTGCTGACATATTATGTACAAATGGAACATCACAAAACTCATAACCTGAGATAGATTTTAAAGAATAGTGATTTTGAACAACTTATCGCTTCAGACGGGGGTACAGAATGGAGGAAATTGCTGCTGTGAATTATTTGAAAGCAGATCATCATTATGATCTACTGATGTATATTTTTTTCTCATTGATATTTGTTTATATCTTTACTAAAAGGGAATCTGAGGGGACAAGTTATATGTCTTGGTTTTGGTCTCACTGAGAGTTTTAATCAAAGCACACAGATATAATCTTGATCCATCCTCTGTTCCCATTGGGGCCACATTTTCAAAAAATTCAATCAAATGAATAATGCATTTCATTTTTTTCTCAGTTTTTTGAGGCACGTCCTTTTCTAAGTCATCTATCTAAAGATTTAAAAGGCTAATTTATTTGTCTTTTTTCCCCAAAATGTATGGTTTTTAAATTTTAATACAGGGCTTGTAGTACTATAAACTGATTGCTTTTAAAATATGCAAGTGTAAAGTAATTGTGAAGTTACTGCTACCACCAAATGTATAACTTGAAACTTATGCCTCCAAGTAGTGAATACTTCAGAGAGGACTCCAGAGGGAATTAGACCCAGAATTCCCTTACAGAGCTTTGAGACATTTAAAACATTACAAATAAAAAGGAATAGCATATTGAAAATGGAGATCATATGTATGGAGTTAACATTTTTGCAGAAATTCCTTAAAATAGAAAAAAATGGCAATAAAGTGCTATTCCTTCAAGCTGAAAAATGGTGCCATGATACATCAATAGGGACTTGGGTTAAATCCAATATGGTCCATCCATAGTAAAGAATACTATTCAGCTGTTGAAAAGAAAGAGAAATACTTAATGCATATGAATTTGGCAAAATCTCTAAGACATATTTTAAGTGGAAATAGTGTTCTCATTTATATAAAAAAGACATGAAGCATAACTGTGATGCGAACATACATGTATGTAAGTGCATGACACATACACTAAACTATCCATGGAAGTTACTTCTAGGGAGGAGAGTAGGTGAGTATGTGTGAGCATGGGCACGCATGTTTGAGTATATATGTGTTTTGTAGGTAGATGGGAGGCAGTGAGTCAAGAATTAACATATTTTTTTCTATCTGATGCTTTTTGAGTATTTTATAAGATTGTATTTAGGTATCACAACAAACTACACTTTAAACAAGAAAAGAGATGGCTTAATTAGATGTACTTTTTGCCACCCTCAGGTTATAATACTGGCATATATCCCAAACTGAAATATTTCCATTGATTGCACATTTCTGTTCTAGAATCAGACCTATAATGTTGAAGTAACTCATTGAAGAAGAAAAAAATCTAGACCCTCTCCAGTGAAAAATGGTAAGCTTTTATTATCTTACCCCCTACTCTACTCCATGTCTTGTATAGGTCCTAGCAATAGGTCAGAGGGTTATAAATATTATTATTAATTAAGTGTGTGAATGTTTTTGGCTTGTTAGAGGATATGCTTTTTAATAATAAAATGAAAACATGGTGCAAATAATATTGTTCAGTATACTAAAGACTATGAATTTTACTATGTGTATTAAATCAGGTTCCTCAGCAAAGACAATCACATCAAGATCATTAACAGCAAGTGCTTTGTGAAAGAGAAGCCCGGGAGAAACCATTGTGGCATCCAGTTCCACACTGAATGGAAATTCTCTGGCATGGTGGGTTGACCAGCTTTTGCTAGTTGAACATTCCCTCAGCAGCTCCTACAGCCTTACTTCACATGAAACACAAAGTAGGATCACCCACAATGTGCTCTTGGACCACAGCCAGGCTGCGTGCCCTGTGACAAAGCTGTGTGCAACACAAGATCTTTGGGGAGGACATGTGTGGAGAATAGAAGGCAATGTAGGCTGTACACCAAGCTGAAATGGGATCACCACGAGCAGGGTGGGCAGAAGAAACACTGCGATTTAATATCAAATGATAGGCTGCGGCAGTGGGCTTCTGGGAAATCAGACACCTTGGCAACATTCCTTTCAGGCCAAGAGTTCTGAAGGAGAAAAGAATAATGAACAAAAGGAAATTTTGTTTGAAATTTTAGCTTTGGATGAAGGGATATTAGTGGACAGGTGGTGGTGTGCAAAATAATCTACTATCTTCAGCAGGGTCATCACCAACAACAATATGAGTGTTAGGTACAAAATGATTTTGTACAGTCAATAGAGAATAAGTTGCAACTGTTATATTTATATGAAAAAGGGTTATCACATAGTCATGGTGTT
Source organism: Castor canadensis (assembly GCF_047511655.1). Taxonomy (NCBI): domain Eukaryota; kingdom Metazoa; phylum Chordata; class Mammalia; order Rodentia; family Castoridae; genus Castor; species Castor canadensis. The sequence continues at coordinate 61,780,083 of NC_133386.1, forward strand.
TACCTAAGTAAAGATTTGCATCTATGCTACATTTTGAAACTTTGGAAAATGATTCTATGTTAATAATTTTCAATGTAAAATAAAAACACAAGCCATCTGGAAATTATCAAAAATGCTATGTAAAGGCAATGATGCCATTTACTGCATAGAATCAATTTAGCACAGCAATAAAAAAAACACACACATGTATAAGCTTCGAAAAAGCAGGCTATTCTTTTTCACAGGACTTTCCATTTAAATTCTGTTGCCATTGTTGTGCAGTAAATTCTGTTGTCATACAGCCATAGCTAAAGTGCTTTTTATTTGATGTAATCCTACTGCATCATTAAAATATCAGTATTTTTTATGTTTTGCAAATATTTGTGGACACCATTAAGCAGCACGAAGCACAGTGCAGTAACAAATGTCCGTTTTATGGCCACTGTCAGACTATATATTGTATAATACCCCAATATTATCAGCAATCTAGACCTAAATTATCACAACCCCAAGTCCATGAAACACAAGACACATATATAATCTCCTTAGTCCGTGTATTGAAATGTTAGAATTAAAAGCTTGGGCTATCTATTCAGGCAGAAAATGTCGTTTTCCAGAGGAATTTTTCACTCAGAACAAAAAAGGAGATAAGGCAAAGGAGTGAGCCCAAGGGCTGATTTTTGGGAACAACTCAAAACCTGAGAGAAGTGTTTTATGTCCAAAAAGAGGAAACAGAGGTGAGAGGGGAAATAAACGAACAAGTGGGAAAAGTTATTTTTGTTGTCATTGTTTTTATTAGTAATATTGTTATTATTAAGAGGGACATCAAGACTTAGTAAACAATGTTAGTAATGTCAGAAATTTTCTCTGAAATCATAATTTTACTCAAAAGAAACCAAAGATACTGGAGTTTTAAACTATGATGACAAATTACACACAACATAAGGTTCATTGCAAATACTGAGCAAGTAGTCTCCAAGTTGCTCGGAAATGTAGCCAGCTAAGGTGCAGGAGGAATCTGTGTGCTATCTGGTCAAAATGGGAAATATGTGTTTTGTAATTATGTAAAACTAGTGTGGGATTTGTCATAAATATGCAGTGACTCAGTTTCTTCTATGACAGAAGCTCCCTAACTTACTGTTAACGATTTCCTTTCTTCTGCTAAATTTCTTTATCACTTCTGTAAATCATAAATGACAAATCACCTCTAACTAAGCCTACATACATTCCTCTTCTTTTTGAATATCTTTGAAAGTGGGGAAAGAATCAATTTCATTGACTACAAGTGACAGTATTAATCATAAGAAGCTGTCAGGACTCATAATTGTGACTATGTCTATAGGAGTCAAGTTGGTAGAATAATTTGGCCCACTGTCGTTTTCTTCATCAGGGTCCTGGAACAACAGGGGTAGAAGGAATGAGAAAGAGCTGCTATCAAAGAGACAGGCGGGAAGAGAAAATGTACAATGTAATATATGCCAGTAAAAAGTGGAAGTAAAATGAAGTAGTCTCACTTTCAAATGCACTTATAACCAGATATTTTTGACTGGAGGGCAAATACTATCACTAATCACGATTTTGAAATCTCTCTTAACTATGCAGAATAAATGTAAATACTCTGTTCTCTAAAATGATTCTACAACACAGTGTTTTTATTTTAATTATATTTATTTACTATAAATTCCAGGGATCTCTTGTATCATTCTTTGACAGACATTGTCTCATTCATTAGATGAGCAGTTTGAATTAATGTCCTCCACTAAGTGTTTATTAATATGAGTGCCAATTTAGAAGTTTAATTTTTATTTTTTTGTAAGTCATGTTACTGGCATCTACAAATTAGTGATAGGGTTATGAGATGCCTTGATCGATAACTCAAAATTAATAAACAGTTACAGATTTACTTGGAGAGTGTTTTTTCCTTGTGAGATATATTGTAGAAGAATTAAAGTGGGAATCATAAGATTTATATCTCTAGCTGGAAATGTAGTTTTTGATAGATAAAAATCCTATATATCAGGTTAGCACATGTTGAAATAAAGGAATAGATTCTTATTCAGGTAAATGAATAGAATTGGGATCTTTTCAGAAGACTTACTATTTAAAAAATTATGAATTATTTTAACTAAAAATATTAAAATTATGTTCAGATGAGGTAGGCAGATGTTAGCTTTTCAATTTCAGGTGATTTCAAAACTAATTAAAACATCTGTCTAATTTCAGTTGCTTTCAAAAGATTCTAGATGGTACTTTTTAAAAATAAAGTTTTATTTATGCTGGATACAATATAAAATAGATGTGAGTGTTGATCCAATTTAAAAAAATTTGTATCGCTACCTAAGTTCTGTGTCTTTCTATATTCAGTTGTAAGAGTGATGAGTGAAAGTTTTTTAGATTGCTTCAAGTAGTAATTTATAATATAATATAAATTCCATTTTATTATTTTCCCTAGCCTGGAAAACAAAGGTTAAAATCTACAGTTGGCTTAGATTTTTTTCCTACTTATTTTTTAAAAGACTTTTTGAGAATATGATTATTTGAAATTTCATTTGAGCCATTTTTCCTAGGGCTATGAAGAGGTGTAGATGTGTTGCACATCATGAGTCATTAGAATTAGTTACAAGGATTTAAGTCGACATGAAACAAACTGTACACAATTAATGAGTTTATTTTAAAACCATGTGTTTTACAAAGTGTAATGGAGGAATCATAAAAATAATGTTTACATTTTCTACAACTGAATTTTAGTGATTAGAATTCAATAGTTTTCGTATTTGTGTTTTACAATGGAAGAACATAAAAATGTTTTTACGGAGGATGGGTGAATTTGTATAAACATAGACACAAATATAAACGTGCATTTCTAGATTAATATAGTAAAATTTTAAGACAATTTTTGATAGAGACTAAGGTGGATGGTGTTGAGAGGAAGAGGGAGAGTTTCATTTTTCATTTTAGGCCCTTATAAATAATCAAAATTTTCTACATGTATTCTACATTTTTGTTTTATTACTTAATTTTCTATAAAAAGGAGATAGTAAGTCTCAAAAAATTACCTCAATGTAGGAAATTTGAAAAGTATCATGATAGCATCTTCCATATGTTGGGTAGTTAATACAAATAATCTCCTTCAACCCTTGGAAGTGTGCTGAGGTAGACATTTTTTATATCCCCATTCATCAGTGAGAAGTGCACAAGAAAGATTATATAACTTGCATTAAGCCTTAGTATGTTATCTAGATGAGTACTTACTTCTGTTTTGTAAAGTCAGTGATTAAAATAAACCTGGTAGGTGGGATTATGTGCCATTTCTGTTTTCTGTACAATTCCGTATGTTGAAGTGGTTTATGGTAAGTGTTTTATAACTAAAGGAATTCAGACATATTATTTTAAAAAACCCTTAAAGTTAAGCAGCCTTGTCTTTTTGCTTTTAAAGACAGGCTAAAGAACAGTTTATACAGGTTCAAAAATATCTTTAAAATTAGTTTTGTTCCTTGATCTTGTGCCACTTCTTGCTGTAAAGTTTCATATCTGGATATCTTGATGCTCAGAGTTTTGCTTAACTTGGGGCTTGTAGGTTTTCTGTTGAGGTGCTATACAAAAAGTTGTAACTGAGATCTTTTTGTGACCTTGACCAGTTGTCAGTCACTGACTGGTTTAGGAACTCACTGCCAGTTGGACATGGAATGTCATATATAGTCTATACATTGCCAGCATTCTGTATTGTTTGAGGAGATAGGATTTTCTCTATCAATGTGGTTTCATTGGGAATGTTTTGTTTGGCTTATCATTCTGGTCTGACTTTACATGCAATATGATGTGTCTACAATGACATCAAAGTTTCTTTTGGCTCTAACCATCCATTTTGATGCAATTAAAGGATGCCTATTATTTTTTGCCTTCTCCAATTTGTAATTGTACTTTCTGTATTTGGAAAGATCATTATTCAATTTTTCCATACACTGAAATAGGATTTTTGTATCAAAAACAATGTCAACTTTTAAAGATAATATTCATCAACTCCTATACTTAGATATATATGAGAGATATATAAGTATTCATTTACTTCCAAGATATATTCTGCTTGCTAGCAAAGGGGACAGAACTATACAGTTCTAGTGCATATTTACAAGATGCTGAAACGGTTGACTTAGTCACAAAATTACTTGAAACAATTGTCAGAATTCTTTTTGTCAAAACAATGAGCCCGTTGAATATTTCAACTTTTAAGAAGCTTCTCTGGTATTGAAAATTGATAAATAATGACATGTTCTTATATTAAATCTATACCAAAGATAACTAAAAATAAGATAATCATTTAAGCTTATTTTTATTTCAATCAAATGCAGAAAATAACTTGTGGAATAATTTCATATCTTTCAGATAATGAGAGTAGTAAAATTATTACTTGGATTTTATGACAGATGATTTGTTTTAAATTTATATCATGAGGACATCCAAGATTATATATATGTCTTATATTCAACTTATTGTCAGAAAAGACCCTTTGGAAAATAATAAACATCATTACATTTAATTCATACCCATTTTGCTATGCATTTTTGTTGGATATTATATAGTCAGCTTTATTCAGAACCATATGACATTGTGTTCTTTTTTTCTGATTTTTTTTTAAAAATGGTGTGCGTTAATTATACAGTGTAAGGGGTTTCATTATGACATTTCTATACATGCAAGCTATGTTCTTTGATCATATCCACCCCTTAATTGCTCTTTCTTATTCCCACTCCCCTTTCCCTTCCTTTCTCTAGTAGTCCCCTCTATTTGCATGATCTTATTTTTGTTTTTGAACTGTGCTCTTTATGTAGCTGATAGATAATATTATGAAAAACGAACAAATCTTTTTCTTAAAAGTGAAACTGAAGGTCATTTACCATTGAGAAAGCACTACATCATCAAGGTTATTTTTAAATGTTGTTTATTCCTAATCTTGAAGTGCAATTTGCTAAGGGAAAAACCTTTTCTAGTTCATTGATTCAATAAAGATTTATTTTCCTTTTTTTCTTAAGGAAGTGCAATTTGTTGATTATTAGAAATGTCAAGAACAGCACTGGATCTTTGAAGATTTTATTGGATATGGGGATACAAATATTAGCAACTTCAGCAAAAAAGCTTTTATTGATGCAGGGTTTAGAAAGCTATTTAATTTGTAGATCATATTAATCAAGAACTATGAATATTAACTTTTAAAATTAAATAATTTTTTTACTCTTAATAAAGAGCCAACTTTGGTACAGCATTTTTAGCAGTCTTAATTTTAAATCAAAACAGCTTATATTTTCTAAGAGTTTAATACTATACTGTTATGGAAGCAACTTTCTGATTAAAATGTTTGAAACTTGATAGTAAAAATATGGTGTCAAAGTACCTTCATCTTTTAGGCAAAGAAGCTGGTATTTTTGAGACATCTGGCACTTGCGTAGTTTAATTACTGTGTGATAGTACTTGACACTGACATGAGTATCTTTCTGAGTTGTATTTAGACAACAATGAAAGTTTGTTTGGGGATTGTTCAGGTAGTAATGCATTATCAGAGTGACTTCTTTTATTGCCTTATAGCCACAACTTTCTGTCCAGAAATTTATTGACAATATTTTCATATTATAAATAGAATTTTTCTAGATTACTACAGTTGCTACTATTACTACTAGTAGATAATCACTTAAAAATTTTCCAGGCAGTATGCTTGGTGTATAACATCTACAATCCCATTTATTCCTCATAGCAACTCTGTGAGACAGAATATTTATTTCACTTCACAGATGAAGAAAAAGACACAGAGAAGTGAAGTAACTTAGTCACTATTATACAGCTAGTAAATATTCATGGTGGGATTTGGAATTCAGGCAATCTGACTACAGAGCTGTGCCTTCACTTCTGTAGCCATGGGATTCAAATTTATTTGATGTGTTATATTAGGTTTACAAAATGTCAGAATTTTATGAGAAAAATAGAAAATTCTAAATATGATTTTAATTGTTTAATTTTTTTCTCTTATCTATAAGTAGACTTTATGAAAATTTACAGAAAAAGTGGTGTGGCCTCTAGATTCAAAAAAGTAGCTACAAATAACTAAGTAGGGCATGGATATATAATTATAAGATTTATTTATTCATTTAGTAATTGAAAGCTTAATTTATGCTGGCTTCGTGTGATCTATTAGTATTCAGAAGTAAAGGGTACCATTCTTTTTCTTAGCTCCTCAGTTTGGTTGGGGAAATCAGATGAGTAAACCCAATTATATGACAGGTCTAGATCAGAGACAAATTTAAGTTCAAAGAAAATAAACACCTACTTTCTTTAGAAGAAAAATGGCAGAAAGAAAGCAGTCAAGGAAGCTTCCTGGAGACTGTATTCAAACTGCATAAAACTTGAAGGATGTGTAGAAGTTATCTAGACAAAGAATGGGCTGCGTGGAGGACCTTGCAGGCAGAGGAACACTACACACAAGGGTACAGAGACAGAGAGAGGGTGTGGTTTTGAAACTACATGGCTGGAGTACATGACACAGGCATGTAGGAAGTAAAGCTGGAGAGATAGTCAGGGCCTGTAGAGTAAACTGCCTTGATACAATCCTACAGGACAAAATTTTTATCTAATGACCTAAACTTCTAAGATTTTAAGTGGGAGAGAAATATAATTAGATTTGTGATTTAAAGAGATTATTCTAGCCACATAATAAAAGATTTAACACAGTGGGGAAAGTCTGGAGTCATAAGATGTTTGTAATAACCCCAGTGAGATATAATTCAAGATTAGGACTTGAATTAAAGTGCCAGAAATGGAAACACAGAAGAAAGGATAGGTTTTAAAAATATTTAGGAGATAACTAAATGATTACTCACCCAAAGGTAACAGATATGTATTCTTATTTTCATTACTATAGACTAATTTTGATGTTTTAAATTTTGTATAAAACCATACAGTACTTTTTGAGTGGTATGGGATTCTTTTGCTTATTGCAATCACATATAGCAGTAATTTATTCCTTTTTTATTGCTGTAATTGTTTTCCCTTGTGTGACTATATTACAATTTATTTAACTCCTCTACTATGAGTTGAGTTGTCTTTGTTTTTGTGTTAATATAATGAATATTCTTGTACATGTTTTCTGGTACACACATATATGCATTTCTGTTAGAATTGCTGGGTCATGGGTTATATATATGTTCAGCATTAGATAGATTAGTGGATTCATCAATAGTTTTCCTACATGGTTGCATCAATTTATATTCCTATCAATATTGATCAAGGTGACTAGGTGTTCCACACTCTTACCAACATTTGGAATTTTCAAATATTTAGTTGTAGCCTATTTAGGATATATTGAGGTAGCTCATTGCAGATTTATTTTGCATTTTGCTCATGACATTAATTGATTTGGGGATATTTGGATGTCCTTCCTTTCTCCTCTCCTTTCCACATTGGAAAAGTTTCTGTTAAAAAGTCAGGTTTCAATCTTATTGTGGCTTACTGAAAAAAAAAAGAATCTGATGACAGCTTGTATAAAAGAATAGACACGTTGAAAGAGAGGAGTGATGTGTTGATCATTTAAAAAAGTCACAGGTGATGCTCAGAAAAAAAGGATAAAAACACAGAGAAAAGAAGAAATAGGACATAAATAACATACATACAATTGGATTTCCAAATGTGGAGGGAATAGAGTAAAAGCAATGTTGCAACTGGGTAAGAATTTACCCAAGAAACCTGATGGCCCACCAACACAGCATAAGTACAAACAACCACATCTAGACAACCAATCACAAAGAGAAAAATCCGATGGAGAAAAGACAGTCTCTTCACCAAATATTGCTGGGAAAACTGGATATCTGCCTGCAGAAAACTGAAACTAGACCCATATTTATTACCCTGTACAAGTTACAACTCAAAGTGGAATTAGGACCTTAATATCAGATCTGGAACCTTAAAGCTAGTACAGGAAAAAGCAGGGAATACACTGGAAGCAATATAGCCTATTGCATAGGCTAGGACTTCTCAGTAGAATACAAGTGGCTTAGCAACTAAAAGGATCAACAAATGGAACTACATGAAATTAAAAAGCTTCTGCACAACAAAAGAAATGGTCTCTCAATTGAAGAGGCTGCTCACAGAATGGGAGAAAATCTTTGCCAGCGTTATTCACAATAGATAAGCTATGGAAACAGCCATGATGCCCCACTACTGACGAATGGATTAAGAAAATGTGGTATTTACACACAATGGAATTTTATTCAGCCACAAAGAAGAATGAAATGTCACTTGCAGGTAAATGGATGGAACTGAAGAACATCATCTAAAGTGAAGTTAGTTAGGCTCAGAAGACCAAAAGCCCATGTTCCCTCTCATATGTGGAATATAGATCTAATGCAAATACAGCAATATTATGAAAAACAGGTCATGTTAAGGGGAAGGCACATACAAGAGGGAAAGGGAAAAGAAAGAAGTGAAGAGGTGAAAATGATTGATATGCTCTCTACACAAGAATGAATATATTATCTTTAAAACAGTTGAAACCACCATAAGAAAGGGACTAAGGTAGAAAGAAGAAAAATAGAGGAGATGGACCAAATTGGGCTATAATACATATATACATGAAGTGCCACAAGAAAACTCCCCGTGTACCTATCTTAAACAAGCAAAAACATCCTTTCTTTTTTTTTTTTTTTTTACAAAATCAGAGAATAGGAGGGTGGTCCAGGTCCTACCTGAGGGGGTTGATACCAGTAGGAGGGGAGAGGAGGTGGGGAAAGGGTGTAGGAGGGTGAATATGGTGCAAATACTGTGTACATATGTATGTAAATGGAAAAATGATACCTGGTTGAAACTATTCCAGGAATGGGGCAGGGGGCTGGTTAAAGGAGAATGGTGGATGGGGTGAATTCAAGTATGATATATTTGATACATAGTAAGAACTTTTGTAAATGTCACAATGTACCCCACCCAACAAAACAATTAAAATTTTAAAAGAGAGAAAATAAAAATGTCCATTGCATTATATGGAATATCTGTATCTAACTTGACCAAGTCATTTTAGAATCAGAGAATAAATAGGTTAAAGAGGAGAGCAAGTAATGTACATGTATTTTGAGATGCTTAGTTATAAGAAGGACAGAGAAGGGAAAAAACTTAACTTTTTTTTGTTTTTTGAAGTCAGGGACTGCACCTCCAGTCACTCTAACAACCTTTTTTTGTGAAGGGTTTTTTAAAACAGGGTCTCGCAAATTCAGGCTGGCTGTAAATCGCAATCTTTCTGATCTCTGCCTCGTGAGTAGCTAGGATTACAGGAGTGAGCCATTGGAGCCTGGCTAAAACTGACTTTTTATAGGATAAGGGAGAAGTACCATTAGAGAGCAAGAGGAAGTGCCCAGCAGAGGGCTTGGGCATGCTTACGGGTCAGTATTTATCTGTTGGATTATCTATAGATTAGCTGAGGATAAAGTTCAGGCAGAGAATATCAATGGAAAGAGAACACCAGGAGTTGAAAAAAAAAGTGCAGAGAACTTAAAAAGAAGATCCTAGCTCACGCCTGTAATCCTAGCTACTCAGGGGGCAGAGATCCAAACGATCGTGGTTCGAAGCCAACCTGGGCAAATAGTTCCTCAAAATCCTGTCTAGAACAAAATCCATCACAAAAAAGGGCTGGTGGAGTGGCTCAAGGTGTAGGTCCTGAATTCAAACCCCAGTACCATGCACACATGCAAAAATCCTTCTACAAAGCCAGGAAAGATGCAAATGAGAAGAGGTGAAGGAACTCATAAATTTTTAGGTATGACAGTGGGGCATGAAGTTGAAGAAACATTTGGTTGACTTTCTTTGGCAAGAGGAATGGAGGAAACTCTTTGGGAAGAGGATCATAGGGGGCTCTCCATGGCAATGGCCGTTAGAAAGTCTGCCTGATATCTTAAGGGATATTTAAAACAGAGATCATGATTTTATTTAATCTAATTTTCATTTTTGATTACAGTATCCTTCAAATATATATAAACTATGTAAATTAATATAATACACACTATGTAGAAGACTAAATATGTGCAATCTAGATATGAGTTGTAACATTTTCTCATATTTGCATTAGGTCTTTAAATTTTATTTTAACTGAAATGTCAACCACTTTTCCCTTCCTGTTCTGTTCCTCTCTTCTCCATTTTTCGAAGTTGATGTACACAATGGCTATTAGTTTTAAAACTTTTATTATTTATGTATGTCTTCATAAACACTACATAGTACTGTTCATTGCAATTCAATTTTTCATAATTGTTATTATATTAAAAGTTTTAAGCAGTCTTTTATTTTTTTAAATTTTTAAATTTCCTTTATTCATATGTGCATACAATAATTGGGTCATTACTCCCTCTTTCCCCCCACCTCCTCCCTTTTCCCCTACCCCCTCCCTCTTGTCTCCACCCCCTCACTTCCAAGCAGATACTGTTTTGCCCTTATCTCTAATTTTGTTGAAGAGAGAGTATGAACATTAATAAGGAGGACCAGGGGTTTTTGCTAGTTGAGGTATATGAGAAGTTTTAAGCAGCCTTTTTTTTTAAGTGGGCCTGGGATTTGAATTCAGGGCTTTGTGCTTGTAAAGCAGGTACTGTACTACTTGAGGTCACAGTTCCAGATCTTTATTTATTTATTCATTTATTTATTTATTTTCTGTTTCTATGCTCAGCTCTTTTTGTTGTTGTTCTTTTGTTTTAGTTTATTTATTCATTTATTCTTATGTGCATATGTTGTTTGGGCCATCTCTCTCCCTTGCCCCTTCCCACTCCCCTCTACCCCCGCTTGCTTCTAGGCAGAACCTGTTCTGCCCTCTCATCCAATTTTGTTGAAGAGAAGACATAAGCAATAATAAGAAAGACATAGTGTTTTTGCTAGTTTGAGATAAGGATAGCTATACAGAGAGATTCCTAGCATTGCTTCCATGCACATGTGTATGACAACCCGAATAGATTCATCTCTACCACACCTCTTCACTACTTCCTGGTCACCTTCTCACAGTGACCTCTATCAGTTTAAGATTATTATAGTAGCCCATCTACAGTGGCACATCAAACACTTCCAAGTTTTGGGTTTCCTACCTTTCCCTATTCCTCCTGTATGCATTCTCCCCTTAGCATGTGACCCATGTCCAGTAATATTACTACATTTGTTTTAGGCCTAAAGTCTGCATATGAGGGAGTACATAGAATTTTTGGCCATCTGGTCCTGGCTAACCTCACTTTAGATGATGTTCTCCAGTTCCATTCATTTACTTGCAAATGACAAAATTTCATTCTTCTTCATGGCTGAGTAAAATTCCATTGTGTATAAATACCACATTTTCTTAATCCATTCGTCAGTAGTGGGGTATTTTGGCTGTTTCCATAACTTGGCTATTGTGAATAGTGCTGCAATAAACGTGGGTGTGCAGGTGCCTCTGGAGTAACCTGTGTCACATTCCTTTGGGTACATCCCCAGGAGTGGGTTTGCTGGATCATATGGCAGATCTATGTTTAGTTTTTTAAGAAGCCTCCATATTGTTTTCCAGATGATTGTATTAGCTTACATTTCCACCAGCAGTGTATGAGGGTTCTTTTTTCCCCACATTCTCACCAACATTTGTTGGTGGTGTTTTTGATGACAGCTATTCTAGCGGGGTAAGGTGGAATCTTAGTGTGGTTTTGATTTGCATTTCCTTTATGGCCAGAGATGGTGAGCATTTTTTCATGTGTTTTTTTTGCCAGGTGGATTTCTTCCTTTGAAAAAGTTCTGTTTAGTTCAGTTGCCCACTTCTTTATTGGTTCATTGATTTTGGGAGAGTTTGGTTTTTTGAGCTCCTTGTGTATTTTGGTTATTAGTCCTTTGTCTGATGTATAGGTAACAAATATTTTCTCCCATTCTGTGGTTGGTCTCTTCAGTTTACAGACCATTTCTTTTGTAGTGCAGAAGCTTTTTAATTTCATGTAGCCCCATTTGTCCATCCTTTCTCTTAGTTGCTGAGCTGCTCGGTTCTATTGAGGAAGTCCTTTCCTATACCTATTGCTTCCAGAGTGTTTCCTGCTACTTCTTGTACTAACTTCAGAGTTTCAGGTCTGAGATTAAAGTCCTTAATCTACTTTGAGTTGATACTCATCAGGATGATAAACATGGATCTAGTTTCAGTTTTCTGCAGGCAGATAGCCAATTTTCCACGCAACATTTGTTGAAGAAGCTGTCTATTCTCCATCGTATGTTTTTGATGCATTTGTCAAAGATAAGTTGCTTATAGTTGTGTGGCTTCATATCTGGGTCCTCTATTCTGTTCCACTGGTCTTCATGTCTGTTTTTGTGTCAGTACCATGCTGTTTTTATTGCTATTGCTTTGTAATATAGTTTGAAGTTGAGCATTGTTCTTTTTGCTGAGTATTGCCTAGGCTATTTGTGCCAGACCTTTATTTTTATACTTATCATGTTGATGCATCTAGATTATTCATTTTTGCTGATTATATCATATTATATAATTTTAATAGACCAGAGAATATTAATCCTGATTGGCAATTAGATTGTTTCTTTCTGCTATTACAAGTAGGGACTTATTGTATTTCCTTGTACATGGCCCTATCCACCTGTTCAAGAGTTCTTCAAAGGTATTGGCAGGATTTTAGGGTTTAAGATGTGTGTACATTCAATATTAATATTGTCAAATCATTTGCTAGAAATTATGAGTTTACAATAGAACCACGCCCTATTTGTGTGTGTGTGATTTTTTTTTTTTTGCTTTATTCATCAGCCTATGGTTTTAAAAGGAGTAAATAGATGTTTGGAGTCATCTGTGGTTGAAGTTTTACTAGTAATGTGGCAGAGAACTGGTCAACAAAGTTGAAGTGATAGCAAAGGAAAGGAAGCCCGCAGTAGAAAGATAGATTGAAAAGAAATGGTGGATCAAAGGGTTGAATCTTTTCTGTGTGGTCACAAGCAAGCATAAGAGAGAACAGGAAATTCTAAGGTTAAGATGTTATGTTAGAGTGTGGAATGACAGTGTTGAAGATTTGAATGATACATTGGTTATAGTAATTATTAGGTACAATTCTGTATAGGAGAAATAAAATTGAGATGAATTGAATAGACCAAAACATTAACAGAAGTGGGAAGATTGGATACTAAACACATCAATGACCATCAACACTGCATTTGAGCAGGATAACAGTGGGACTTCACCCTAGATTATGTCACACATTTTGAAGAGTCTTTTTCTGCCAGGTAACAGATGGGATGCAGACCCTAAAAGCACAGTATAGCAGCATGTGATCTTTGCCTAAGGAACTTGGGAGCAGTCTTTATTTTGGCATACAGAAGGCTTTGGAATTAGGAGTGCCTGAAATTAAGACAAAGGTGTTAAAGAAGCAGTGGGTACCACATATGTTCAGTTTGATAAGTGGTCAGGGCTGAGTTGGAGCAGATGGCAAGGAGGAGGGGACCGCAAATAGCAATTCATGTCACACTTTACTCTATAATTTGATGTTTTGGGATCAGCTGGGATCAGTTGCTCAGTTGGGAGCTCAGTGACACATTTCTATGCTTGTGGACACCTCCCATCCACAAACTGCTGTGCCATTAGTGGAGAAAGACGCTTCAGAAGAGGAAAAGTATACAACTTTATGAATACAGGACTCTCTAATATGCCTCTTCCCATTTGGTAATCCACACACAATGGAAAGTTCCTTCCCAGGCTGTAGTGACAATAAAGGCATTAAGCCACACTGTGCCTTAGTGCTTGAAGTTTGAATCTACCAGGCACTTAGGCAAACTGAACAGCCCAAGTATATCATTTGGGTGAAAAAGTAGCACAGGAATTGTGGGCCATGAAATCCTTAAGATGGTTGATGAGATAGAATCACGTGGAGTGACAGTTGTATCACTCTTGGTACTTTATATATCCTTGAATCTTTCTTCTCTCAGTTCAGGCCAATTTTGCCACAAGCTGTATCTCTCATGTCTCTATAATGTTAATTTGCTTAACTATAGACCAATTATTCCAGATTTATCTTTGCCAAAAAAAATGGACAATATAAGCCTCATTGGAATTGTACCTATGAATCACTCCCCTGTATAACGAATATATCCTAATAAAAAATTTATAATTAAAAATTGGACAGGAGGGAAAAATAGGTCTTTTCTGGGGATAAGTATGGGGGGAGGTGAGTGGGTACAAGGAAAGGGGGAATGAGGATGAATATGGTGGATGTATTTTGTATCCATATATGAAAATAGAAGAATGAAACCTGTTGGAATTCTAAGAAGGGGTAGGGGAAAGAAGGAGAATGATTGATGGAGGAGGTAAATCTGATTAAGAAACACACTCTTATATAATGTGTTGGGATAGAATTTCCAAAATCCTGGATAAAGTTCTCAGTATTCTTTAATATTTTTCTTGTTTCTCTGATTTCCTCCCATTCAACTGTGAAGGTTCCCACACACGTCTTTCTCAAATAACCAGTCCTCTGTCTTCACAGATGGTTTTTAACTTAGCACTATAGGTATTTTTCTCTCTGGACACCATCTTAATCCTCAAGCTATACATTAATTTATCATCTTTATAGGTAGTATATTGTTGGCAAAATTATAATTTATCTAACTTGACAGATAGTCTTTTATTTACAAACTTTATCTACAATTATCTATACACATATACACACTGCCATAGGAAACCTCTCAGAGATGTGGTAAATAGAGTGGTTTAAAAAAAAGTGTTGGGAGAGACGAACTAGCAAGTTAAAATTTCCTCTTCAATTTTTTACTAAATGTATCATCCTCTTTTGATATTTAATTTTTTGGCTGACCTTTAACTTTAAAGCCAAAAATACTAAGAGTGGTGGGGTAATTTTTTTGAGAGAGATTTGTGAATGTTTAAACTACAAGGTTAGGTCAAAAGTGACATGTAGAAATAGTGACACGCATACAGAGTTTTTACTGTGCAATAACTGGGAAACCAGTTCCACATTTCTTCATGGTCAGAAGGCAAGTGGATGAAATCAGTGGATGATAACATGTTCAGTGATGAGAAGGGCTTGATCATAGTCTGATCAATGAAGGTTGAGACCCATGTCCAAAGTAGAGGTGATAGGCTAGGGGCTGGAGAAGAAAATTGAGTTTAGAAGGATCAAGAACACTGTAGTGGGTTCTTATCAGATAGGCCCCCTCTCCAACCTTCAGACAAAGGTAGCAGTTTTATGAGTCTAAGTCTTTTGTAGCAGTAGTTCTTAGCTGTTTCAAGGCAGTGTCTTGCTAAGTAGTCAATGACATTTATCACATAACCTTGTGGGCTCTTCTCATTGCTGTGACTACCTCTTGCAGCTTTCCTGAGAAGAGGAAATTTAACTAGGGAACTACAATCCACCCTTACATGCTCTCCAGACCTGTGAGGGTACGTGTTAGGGCAACCTCATTCTACTTATCTGTAGTTATAGGAGAATTTGAGGATAGACATAGAGGGTGAAGTTTTCAAGGACAGGAACACAAATACAAGCTGCAACACATTGCTTTATAAATCAGAGAACAGAGCTTTGTATCTTGTGATATTTATTGGTCACTGAAAATTCATAAACCCATTATGAACCTATTCTTATCTCCATTATACAGGTGAGAAGCTAGGGTCTAGAGAAGATAAATAACTTATTTAGTACATGGCAGAGCTGGAGTTGAAACCCAGAAGTTTTCCTCCAGAGACTAAATGCCTACCTATCTTGAGATTTGTTGAGTACATTTTAAACACTTCAACAAGAGAGGAAATTGTTGCTGAATACATGAAATATTGTAGGATTACGTTTAGACTTGTAAGTATGGCTAGAAACTGGGTTTTCCCCAGTGGAAGAACATAATTGAGATAATTTATGTGATACTTATGAGGATTATTGGAATAGTAGATAAAATTTGAACAATAAACAGGAAAATTTTAATAATTTGCCATTGATTCAAAGAGAAAGTTTGAAATATTACTTATAAACTACTTGGTTCAAGCACTTTGAATTCTTCTAAAGATTTTGAGTTAGTTAATATGCATTTAGAGGCTTCAGTCACAGAGCATATGCAACTTGGTAGTGACAGAAAAATGAAGGCAAAGCCAAGTGTTTTAGAGGCAGACCAATTGTGTGGAAATGCAGGGACTGAAGAATGCCTTGGGGGAGTAGGGAAAGGAAGTGAGTAACTTCCTGGAGAAGGTAGTTCTAATTCCAATTTAAAGCAAGGATAAATGAGAATTAGCAAAGCCAACCATAATTTTAATTATTCTGGGACCCAGTGGATATGAGGAAAAGTACATTGAATATAGACATCTTAGAACAAAAAAATACAAAACTAGGAAGGAAAAAGAGTGGTGATGGGTAGGCCAATGGTTCTTTTATGATTACTTATAGAATATATTAAGAACAAATAAATGCTTATGTATAATTTTAATATAAGATAATATGTGTATATCATATGATTATGCAGAATTTAAACATAAGAATTATTTTGGTTACAAGTGATAATTCAAAAGGTCTTAGTCAAAAAGAGTGGGGAGAGAAGGAATTGATTTATCTACTTAACTGAAGCTTATTATATCTAGATTTAGTACTCAGATGACTTATGTCTCTCTTCAGTCTTTTGCACTCCTTCTTCTTGTCTTTATATTAGCTTCTTTTGGCAGGCTCTGCTCAGATGGTGGTAACATGGCTCCCAGAAAATCTAGACTGACCAAATGAGCTTCTTAGGAAGTCTTGCAAGAAGACTTATCTTTTCCCTAATCATGCCTGCTGAATTCCTAGGGTGACTCTGTGAGTCACTTACCTGTCTCTGAACACTCCCAGAGGCGGATGGAATGCTAGATCTGATGCAGGGAAGGCTATTGAGGATCAATCAGTCCCAATAAAACTGTGTCTACGGAAGCAAGGATGGTCCCTTAAGGGAAAAGTAAGGTCCTGTCTATTGCCAAAAGACAATGCTTGGCAGTCAATAAACAACAGATGTTCAAATCAATAGTGCTTTTGCTTTCTGGAATGTTCTCATATAGTATCTTATTCTAAGATAATAAGGACAATTTAATGTGTGTGTGTCTGTGTGTCTGTGTGTCTGTCTGTCTTTAAAACAGTTTTAAAGACTGTGGGGGCTTTCACGGATGCTCTTTCCCTTGCTTGAAATATTCCTTCCATCTCCTTATTTGTTTGTTTGGTTTTGGTGGTCAGGGGATCGAAGTCCAGGACCTCATGCATGTTCACCGCCTTATATAAGCTGGTTGGCATCTATGCATACTCACGTCTTAGCATGAATGTCATTTTTGTAGGAAACCTTCTTTGACCTGGCAAACAGGTTAGTGCCTCTGCCATATGCAGCCCTCAGTACCTTGTTTTCATGTGTTTACTGCAAGTTTTGTTAATCAGATTCACTATAATATTCACAGAGCTGCTTTCCCTGATCATTTTAAAGCTTCGTGAGGACAGGGAGCAACAGTGTCGCTCACTGTTCATTTTCCAGTTCCTACCATAGTGTTTGGCAAAAGTGGGTACAGAAGTATTTGTGAGTTAATAAATAACCCAAATTGAGCCTTAAACTCTGAAAAAGTTTGCTAAATTAAAAAAAATTCACTGAACTTTGTTTTAAATTTTTCTGTTAAAAGTTTTATAATAACTAAGAGCACCAAGATCTTGGTACTAATAAGTTCTGTACTTCTGGTGAAAGTTGCAATAGTTTGCTTTTCCTTAAGAATATTATACATCTTATCACTAATCATGGTTTTCTCATTTACCAGGCTTCTAGGACAGTAAAGAGTCAAATTTGCTTGAAGATTTTTATCTTGTAGTTTTGTAAGCTCAAATAGCCTTTAATTCCAAGTGGGGTTTAAGTAAATAAACAAAAGGAGGAATAGTTTTCATTTTCAGGCATTAAACTTAAAACTAGAGCAGATACTTCATTTTCCACAATTAGCTTTGTCAAAGCTATGATACACATGTGAAAAGAGCTGGGAATTACACTGAGCCTTAAAGAATATTAATTCTTGCATTGGAGCATATTTTGGCTTGAAAAATTATAAAGCTATATAGTTTTAATTACCAGAAGCAAGTTCATTCATGGTGGAGCTGAGTTACTTTGTGGTGGTTTGTTCTCCATAGATATCACCTCTCTTTTGCTTTCTAAATATTTGTTTGCTAATGGGGGATTTAGGTTGCTGAAGTTTCTGCTGTTTTGTCTCACATTGAAGATGCTGTCATGAACCTAAGAAGGAATTCTCCAAGAAAATGTGGGTAGAGACAGTAGATGGTTTGCCCTTTCCTCTCTCTCTTGTTGGCCTCATTTCTAGCACACTCATTTGAAATGGAAGCAAAGAAGGAATGTACAGAGATAAAGACCAAAGGTCCTCCCATCATGGGGTGGGCCTGATACTCATGCATTTCTTTGGAGGTTGAAGTCTTGAGCCCAAACTGGGGTCTTGATAACCACCAGATTTCTCTAAAGCTGCCTCAGGTTCTCAAGAAAGAAGAGGAACAAGGGCAGAAGAACTGTGTTCTTTGAAGAGACATACAAGTTTGGGGTCCTTTCATAGAAGCACTGTTTTGGAACCTTGTGGTTCTCGTACTGGGTGCATGGAGAAGCTTCACACAAAAGGTTTTTCTAATTACCATAAAAGGACTAAAGTAGAAAGGAGAATAATGGAGGGACTGAATCAATTTGGGGTACAATACAGATAGATATAAGGAAATGTCACAATGAAACTCCCTGTATAACCATAATAAACAAAAATGTCTTTTAAAAAAAAAAAGAAGAGCAAGAAGGTAAAACAAGTCCTGTCCAGGGGTTGATACCAGAGGGAGGTGAGAGGGCATAAGGAAAGAGTGAAGTAGGGCAAATATGGTGGAAGTACTATGTATTCATGTATAAAAATGGAACAATGAGTGTTAAAACTGTCCTAAGAAAGAGGGAGGAGGAATAAAGAGAATGATGGAGAGGGTGAAACTGACTAAGATACATTGTAAGCACTTTTGTAACTATTGGAATGTCTTCCTGGTACAACTATAACATGCTAATAAATTTTTAAAAAGTTTTTCTATTTTTATTCTGTTTCAAGTTATAATATCATATAAATTAATCACAATATTAACTGACATTAAGCTACATGAACCTGTTTTGTTGAAATGTTGATTTCCTTGATGATTATTCTGGCTAGCAAACCAGTGTATTTAGTTTTGAGAACAAGATAGCTGTTCAGAGTGGATGGCATAGCACCATTGCAAAGTCAAGGGGGGAAGAATTCTCTCTCACTCGCTTTTTAAACTATGGCCTGAAAGGTTAACAAATTTAAAAAGACTCGACGAGGACTTGACCTCAAATCATCCTTCCAGTGTCCTTAACCAGCTAAGTTTAAGTGAATCAAAACATATGGAATTCATTTTCAAGAAAATAGATCTTGATTCTAAATTAAGAGTATTTGAAAAAATACACTTTACATTCCAATAAGTTTAAACTGGCTGGAGACAAGTTCAAGATGTTTGATAAACTAGTTTCCTTTTCCTACTTTTATGTGCACTAGTGTCTTCTCTCACACCCCCCCCCAGTCCATTGCCCACAATTTGAAGGAAAGAGTGGGAGACATAAAGGGATAAGACTATGTCAAATCAGTATCTAAACAATAGGATGAAATTAGCGAGAAATTTGTAAAAGCTTTTTTGGCATTAGAAAGAGAAAAAACAAATTAAAGAAGCTGGTGGTTGTGGTCTGGTAATGTGATAGGAGTTTTAAGTGCTTTTCTCTTTCTTGGTTTGTCAGTCTACTGTGTAACTTTGTTTCATAGAGGTCAAAGGACATTTTTAGTTGGGCTACACTTTGTGGGGAAAGAATAAAATTGGCTTTCACTGTTGCTTGAATTCAGAGAAAATAGTTGTGGGAGAAGCTTCACAGGTGAACCGTAACCCTGAAAAATTTAAAACAGAGGTTAGGAGTAATCTGAAAAAAGAATTTTTATTAGTTGTAAATTATTCACTAAATATATCAGGTTGTAATCTACACACTTTGTCCAAGATTGGCATGATTGCTGCTCTTAGTCTATTCACCAAACTGGTTTTAGAATTTATCTCCTTACCTAAATGCTTTCTTACTTCTGGAAATGAAAAGAAATACTAAAATAAACTGAAATTCTGATAAGAACTTGGAAATTTTATGATGAAAATTTTAAGTCACTGTAATGATCAATCATTGGTGACTATGAAGAATTTTACCAGAGGAGTTTGTATATTAAGTTTGGAAGCAGGTGAAATTATGTAGCCATGGCAGATACATCCTAAGGTCACCTCCAATGATTAATGTCCTTGTATGATTCCCTCCCATTGAATGCAGAGTGTTTCTGTTATTTACTTCTAATCAATAGCAATTGGGTGTCACTCCTATGAACATGCTTAGTCATATAAAACTGGAGTGAGAGATGATTCTCCTGCTGGCTTTGAAAAAATAAGTGCCATGTTGTTTGAGAGCATGTGAGAAGCTATGATGCAGGGGACTGCGAATAGCTTCTAGGACTTGAGGGAAGGCTCTGGTTAAAGCTATTAAGAAGCAGAGACTCTCAGGTGTACAGCATAAGTAAATGAATTCTGCCAACATTATGAATGAACTTGGAGCTGGATTCTTCCCAAGTTAAGCCTTCAGGTGAAAATACAGCATACCTGACACCTTGACTATGGTCAAGGGGGTTGCCAAGCAGAAGATTCAGCTAAACTGTGCTTAGACTTTTTTCAGCAACTGTGAGATAATAAGTGTGCCTTGGTTTAAGTCATTAAGTTGGTGATAATTTCTGTGGAACGGAAAGCTTTTACAGCAGTTGCTTGTCCAACTTCACCTGCCAAGGATAGGCTACTCTACTGTTCTTCTTTGGACATGTTAAAAAAAAAAAAAAGCCCAGATATCAATGTCTCAATGAATTAGCTTTCCACAAATGTAAGTAATGTTACTAAATTTTCTTAAAGGTAGAAAAATGTAATAATAAGAGAAATCCATTCAGAAGCTGTAAAGAAAATAAGATATATTGATGATTAAGTAATGAAATTTAGAATAAATCTAAGATGTCAAGAGAAGAAGTTGAGAAATTAAGATTTGGAAAGTTAAAAAGTTTTAGTAAACACTTTTGGAAAATTAACATATATTATATGTAGGGAAAATCATAAACCCAATTAACTGTACTAACACCATAATGGTTCTCAGTGGTTAGGATTTTTCCTCGTAAGTCACTAATGGTCAATCACAACATATTAATTTCATGGATATTTGTGGAGCAAATTGACCACTGACTACATTTTGAAATCTGTTGAGTTTGATTTTCATTCACTTGGAATCTACGTTCTGCTCTTCTTTCTTTTACTTAAACATTTTATATTCTAAATGCAGTTCTGATAAGGTATTCTGCCATTAGGAATCCAGGTTTTGAAGTCAACACTTAATGTCTTGGGAAAATTTTCACTTTTAAACCTTCTCTCATTCATTTATTTATTCAATCATCTGACAGATTTTTTTTATTTAGTAGTATCTAGGTATAACTATATTATAGACTGGAAACACATAATGGTGAGCAAAACAGAAATTGTCTCTGTTCTTGTTTTGTACCATCTAGTGCAAACTCTTGTTAGGAATTCCACCCACCAATCAGCATGGGTGGGTGCCTGTTGAGATTAGTTTCTTTTGAAGCATAGATATGGCAATATTTCTTGACTGAAGGGTCCTACTCTTGCTCCAAAGAGACCTACTTTTTGAAAGCCATACATGTACTCCAATGACCCTGTGATTAGTAGATGATTTAAAAGAGCCTGTATTTCTTGATAGGACCATGGTAGGTGGTTCTATATGCAATGAGCATCTCAGATATTTTGGCAATGAAAGTGTACTTTATCTGTTACAGGGAGAAAGCATCGAACAGCAAAAAATGGGGGCTGGCTTGATAGCTTTTTGATCACTGCAGTGGAGAAAAATTGAAGGATGAATGCGACTCAGCAGCAACACTTTCAGCATCAATATGAGCTGAGTTTCCCTGAATGACCACCCCCACAGAGAGGAACTGTTCTGGAGGCAGGCTGGGTCGCTCATTACTAATGATGTCTGAAATCAGTTTTGAGAAGAGTAGAAAAATCCGACAATGACCCAGACCATGGGGTCAAAGTGGCAACAAAAAGAAAGGGAGAGGGAAATGAAAACAGTGTCTGTAGCTTATCAGTTGAGCCCAAGATGTGGAAGAGAATTATTAATGGGATGAGGGATGACATTCCTCATATTTCTCTTTGTACTTTTTATTTTTTAAAAGAATCTTTCCATTTCTATTCTCATCCTCTCACAAATGCCTGCATATTTTAAAGCTTTTATATAGTTTTGCTCTTTTTGTTCATTACTCCTCCATATATTACTGTACTCATATACCTTTGGAATAGCCTGTTCACAAACTGAAATTAGTGGATAATTGAGAAATTAATGTATTTCACCCAGGATTCTGTGGTTTGCAACAAATGTGGGAAATGCTGAAGATGAATTGAGACACTTATCTAAACAGTGTTTGTAAAAGAATGAACAAGAAATAAAAGTAAGTCAATTACTCCACACAACTCAGTCTTCTTCCTATCCTTTTGTGTTTGAGTATCTTGTCTAACTTTGCATTTATTTGTATGCCATTGGAAAATGACACTATATTAATATTTAATGTACAGAAACCATAGTCAGCAATGTTTATTGAATATTTACAATGTGACAGGTATGTGTCTTTTTCATAGGTAAAGGTAACTACCATAAGTTTTAGTGTCACAATCTTCTCAGAGGAAAATACAAGTAGTCTACTGTTGTTTAAATTTAAATAATACATATAGCTGTGGAAATGTTGAAATAAAAAGTGATTTTCTATTTTAAGGTGCTTCCTTTTTGATTATTATCATATTATTATTATACTGGGGGCACATTGTGACATTTAGTTTACAAAAGTGTTTACATCATATCTTAATTCACCCCCTCCATCATTCTTTTTTAACTCTCCTCCCTCCATTCTTATAACTCTGATTCAGTCAGCCAATATTTATATCCCTTCAACAAGAAAGTCACAGAAATAGGCTCCATGATGGGGAAGTTGGGAAGGCACCATCTCTGTCCCCTTGGAAACCACAGTTCACCAAAGCTGATAGGATTTATGGACAGATAGGTAACTGAAAAGCAATTTGATAAGTGCCATAAGAAAGGTACAGATTGAGTAACCTGAGGGTTTCAATGAACAACTTTCTTCTGAATTCACTGAACAGAGGAAGCACCTGAGGGTGGCCATGAGTAGTGGGCAGGCAGGAGAGGCATGTGGTGAGGCAGTTGTGTGCATAGAGCTGATAGGAGGAGGCAAGTGCGGGCTCTGAGGGAGGAGAGTAAACTTGGTGAGAGGCTGGAGCCAGGTCTCCTTGAATGCCTGGGGAACTGCTTGGGTTTTCTTTGACATGGTGTGGGGATAAACTAGGTTCTTCATGAAGAGAAGAACCCTTCATGGTAGGGTTTGGGCTGTGATTGAGAACGGTAAGCGTGAAAAGCCACATTGATTATAGAAGAGGAGACGACTGGAGATGGATGGCAGTTAGGAGGCAAAACCAGGGGAGAGGTGACCAGAGGGCAAGAGTGATGTAGAAGGTGACTGTAAAAAATCTAGGAGAAGGAATCCATGGCTTGGCACCTAAGGGCAATGGGGAAGGAAACTGGAGTTGAAGGTGATAGAGGAATTTTCAGAGAAGATCAGAGAGCAAGCAGTATCTGTGGGCAAAGGTGATTTCAGTTTTGGTCAGCAAAATAATTTGTTTCCAGTTTTTATTACGAAAATATTGATCAAAAAAGAGATAGGGTAACATATTTTTAATGCTTCATGTTTAGAGAAAAGGGCCAAACTGATATTCTAAAAGAAGCACTGTTGGTAATGTCATATTGTGTTTATTTAGGAGGCACCAAGATGTCAAGGAGAATGGGCATTTTTCTGGACACCTCTTGGAATCAGCTGGCTCCGCCTCCCCAATCCATTACATCTCAGTGCAAAGTGCTCATGGCAGAGAACACTTGACCTGAGTGAACCTGAGATTCTCAAGGTGCAACTCTGTACTGCACTTAAGTCTTCCTTCATGGTACTTGTCAAGCAGTGTATTTACAGATACATAATCATGCACTTATT
Organism: Castor canadensis; assembly: GCF_047511655.1. Classification (NCBI taxonomy): domain Eukaryota; kingdom Metazoa; phylum Chordata; class Mammalia; order Rodentia; family Castoridae; genus Castor; species Castor canadensis. The sequence goes on from NC_133386.1 coordinate 61,804,222, forward strand.
ACCCATCTGAATTCCTAACAAAGGCTTGAGGGCACAAACTTTAATTTAAAATGTATCTAATGTATGTTCAAAATGTAACATATGCTATGGGTGTGGTCATTCCGACAAAGAAAGTCTGTCCACCCAGGTGCCAGTGACTCACGCCTGTAATCCTAGCTACTCAGGAAGCAGAGATTAGGAGGATTGCAGTTCAAAGCAAACCAAGGCAAATAGTTCGCAAGACCCTATCTGGAAAAAAACCCATTACAAAAAAGGGCTGGCGGAGTAGCTCAAGGTGAAGGCCCTGAGTTCAAGCCCCAGTGCTGCAAAAAAAAGGAAATGGAAATTTGTCTAGTTCAAGTGAAGGAGAGATTATTGAAAGTTTCATACAATGGGAAATTGAATGAGTATTTACAGTTCAACTAGAAAGGGAAACTTAAAATGAATGCTTCATATTTGAGGAGTATTAACCTTAATATTATTATCTGGTGTCTGACTAGTTGCACATAGAGTGTCAGTTTATTTGGTAAAATTATATACTCTTTTAGTGAGTGATGGAGTTCTTCTTTCTCTTCCTCTCCTCTCCTCAAAAGACAGCATGGAACCAACTCCATAGCCTAACATAAGCTCTCATGAAGGTTTGGACAGAAGATAATTCTTAACCTATGGGCAGAAATTCCCGGAAGTGCTGTGGGAAAAATCTACAATGACATGTACACCTAGGATTGTGTGTTGACTGTATCTATCTATGAATATATACTGATAAACTTCGCAAAAGCAGATGCTTTTGAAGTTAGTAGTTTAACTCACATATTAAGTATCTTCTTATTCAAGAGATGTTTTAAAAGACTGGGCCACACAGCACATCTTACTACTTAGAGTAAATTTTGATGGTGAGACTTTGGGCAGTGATTTAAAGTTTAGCTTTATGAGAAAATGCCAAATTGTTCTCAAAGTAGTTGCACTTGTTTGTCTCTCACAGCAGTGAATGAGAGTCCCTTTGCTCCTTATGTATACAGTCTTTTTAAAGTTTAGGTAAATTTGTGGGAGCAAAATGGTATCTCATTATGATTTTAGTTACTAATAAAGTTATGCATCTTTTAAGCTATTTTACATGTTTATTAGTCATGTCGATTTTCTCACCTGTGGAATGCTTGTTCCTGATTTGTACTTTTATGCTCTACTGGGTTATATATTTCTTAGTGATTTGTATGAATTTTTAAAAGAATATTTTTGGAATATATTTTTCTCTTTCATATGTTTGCATATGTTGCAAAACTTTCTTCCACTTTGCAATTAATTTCCTCTCTCTCTGTCTCTCTCTCTCTGTCTCTCTCTTTCTCTATTTATGGCATCTTTTGGTGAAAAGCTTTTAATATTCCCTTGGCCTAATTAATCAATCTTTTTCATTACGGTTTTCACATTTTTGGTCTTGTACAGTGCTTTCCCCCCCCACCCTTTTAGGTTAAAAAATATTCTTTCTTTTGTTCTCTGTAAATTTTACATTCCACATTTAACTTTTTATGATACACCAAAGAATAAGTTTTGTTCATTTACTTTCATTCCACCGTGTTTTTATGCTTATGCAACAGGTGCCTCATGACTGTCACATATAAGTTAGGATACATTACAACAGATCTGCCTAAATATGGCAACCATGCAAATCAGAGTCATCGACCAATTACATCCTGGAATAGACTTGAAAACTCAATCCCAAAATGTACCTGTGTATCTTCTTGGAAGGTGCCAAGAGTTTTTCAATTATGATTTTTTTATGTTTTATGCTAATATTAAAATGTTGTATGCTAATGTTTTATTTAAAAGTATATTTTCTAAATTGTGAGTATTTTCAGTTCATAAGTAGTTAACTGGATCATTTTTTGATACAGAAAAAAAATGTTTTGTAACCAGATAAAACAAAGAGGCTGATTAGTGGCAACAGTGGAAATGTTAGATATCAGTAGAAGAAGCTGTTTCTGAGAGGTGAAACTCCTTCTGTTTCAACTTTTCATGAGATTTTTTTCTTTAAGTCTGTTTTTAATGACTTTGTATATTTTAGCAAACTCAGGGTCTATAGATCCCATTTTATATATTAAAGATGCCTTCTTATGTAACTAAGAAAAAATGCGTTCAAAATTTCTGGAATTTTATGTATATTTCTTCTCCCAGAATTGTCTAATTATTAAGACACACTCAATCCCCTTCTCCTAAAAAAAACTAGGAAAAATTTTATGGATGTCTAGTTTAGTGCAAAACTGGAAAGTAGCTTTAATTTTTTCAATGTGTTTTTTATGTAGGTAACAGTTATATGCTAAATATTTTTCTGTTGTTTCTTCAAGGAATAAAAAAGGAATACAAATCATTTTGACTAATACTAGTAACAGTTGAATTAAATTGAAATGAAATCATTTTATTCATGTACCAGTATTGATCCCCCATTTCCTGTGTAAAATTGACAAGCTTGCATTACTTCAGAAACCTATCCCTGTGAAGACCCAGAACAATCTCACATGAAATTAATGACTTAGTTCTCAGAAATGGATTTAAGCTATAGTAGACATTAAAGGAATTTGAAAACATGCTTTCTCTTTCCCCCTCCTCTGGCATTTAAAATTATGGGCTGAGGTAGTAATACAGTCTTGTTGAAATAATACTATATAGTAAATATACAAGTGTATCAGAATAAAAAGAAATAATGTGGTTAAGATTAATCCTGGGTAATAACCATTGGGGCCACAGGCCTGCTTTTGAACTGAGAACACACCTGCTTCCCTTTGCATCCTTTGCCAGAATGTGTGTAACAGTCCAAACTAGGATTTCAAGGACAGTCAATACAGATTACTGCAGGATCTCATTTATATGACACCCTGGGTGTTCTAAGAAGAACCTGGGAAACCTATGCAATAGTTTATAGACCAATAGACTTCCATATTAGGCTCTGTCTTGGCTTTGGTCACGATATGGGCCCCTGTTGCATAATCCCTCTTGACGGAGAGGTACCTCTTATGATGAAAGTCAAATGCATTATTTTGGCTATTCAGTCTTCCCAGCTGTGACGTGTCTTATTTTATGTTGAATGTGCAGCTGGGTACAGCTGCCTAGATCGTTTTATCCCTTAGAGTCTATTGGTGAAAGCTGGGGCTTCTCCAAACTCAGACCATGGTTAACTGGCATCCCCACGATGATACTGATGAGAGAGTCCAGCAATTTTGGACTTTCAGAGGATTCCACTGATTGCAGGGTGATTCTGAAGCCTCAGGATCCAATCTTAACCTCAAATACTGTGTTTCATAAATTAAATCACTCATCCTCTTCTGAAATGTCTTTTTCCTTTTAGTGTGGTACTGGGATTTGAACTCAGGCCCTTGTGCTTGCTAGGCAAGTTCTCTGAAGTCCATATCTTTCCTTTATGCAATAATTTTAGTTGTCCTGCCTCTACCACTGACTCCTCAAAAAATAGATAGAAAAGTCAATGTGGGAGAGAGATATGACATGATAGTCTTTTAAGGTAATGACTCTGAAGAATACCAACATTTTGACACTGTTAACAGGGCTTGCACTCTTTTTTAAATTGACATATAAAAATTGTATGCATTTATGAGGTCCCATGTACTGTTTTGATATGTGCATACATTGTGTAATATTCTAATCAGGCTAGACATAGCTATCTCCTCGTATATTTATCATTTACTTGTGGCGAAAATACAAATTTTCTTTTGTGCTTTTTTCCCCTCATGATGAATCTGTTAATATCTATTAGGTGTATTTTGTGTATAGATATGGAGAAATGTTGATTAGTCACAATAGTTTAGAATAGAACTCAGCACTAATCTACTACTTTGGGGAGAAGTTCCCTTGACAACCACTAGCATCCATCCACCACTGGGCTACCATGACACCATTTGAGGAATAGCTCAAACACGAATTCAAACTGCAAACATCCTACTCTCAGTTCACAAATTTACTTTTGATGTTTATTGATTTCTTCCTTGTTTTGAATTCAGCTATCTCTTCAAAACCAATAAATTGGTCCTAGTTTTGTCCTTTGCAACTACATAGCAGACTCTGTAACCTCTTCTGTAGGATAGGAAATGTATAAAGAGAAAATTGTGTTCTATTAATAATGAGTATTTATTGAATATTTACTTTGTCAGTCTCTATTCTCTGCTTACATGCATAGCTTCATCCTTATAATTCTACTAGGTAATTCCTACTAATGTCTTGATTAATAAAATGTTAGGTGACTTGTCCCTGGCCACACAGCTAGTGTGAGGCTGGGTCAAGATTTGAATTCAGGCAATTCCATACCACAGCCCATCTGTACCCTTTTTCTTACCTTCTTCTCTTCTTCCCCTCTCACTCTTGCTATTCCCTTTTTTCGGTAATACTCCTACAACAGAGTAGTTGTCACTTTTCCCTCTTTATCCACAGTCATTTTTACTTGTCCCTCTTGCCTTCTTCAGGTTGGTCACATTCTTGACCACTCAGTGAAGTTGTGGATGGACAGTTAAACAAGAGTGGACCATGCATGTTCCTCCTGCCATGGATAAAACTGAGGCATTTGCTGACCTTCTTTGGACCCATCATTCTGTCTTCCTCCTTGAGTTTGTCGAATGGCTTGCTGATTCAGAAGTTTAACATTCCTCCTTTTGTCATCAGAGAAAGTACATTGCATTTTAAAACATGCTTTAATATTATTTCCCTTAATTTCTTACACATGGCTTAGCATGTACATTTTAACTGAGAGGGCATCTCGTGTCTTATTAAATTCTACAAGGAGGCAAACATCTTAGGAATTATAATGATATGCTAAACTTAGAAAGGATAACAAGCAGCAAACTATAGAACCAACTAGCTTTCATAATTAGACTAATAATGGTAAAAATGAATGCTTTTGTTAGTTTTCCCCCATTCCACTTATATAGTTATAGGATTCTTAATCTTATAAAATTTTAGTGTACTATATTTACATACTAAGAACATTTCACTAAGATATATTAAAGGTGAACTTGATTCAAAAATTGATTTTCTTATATTGTGGATAATACTCATTCTTATATTAAGTTTATGCTTCTACTCTATATTACTATAACTTCAGGTCTATTTTTAATTCAGAAAGATCAAGAAAGCCTGGCTTAGCCGTGGTGCAAACTCAAATATGTTATAGGCCTAATCAGGTTGAAATCAGTCAGTGTAACTAAAATAAATAGGAGTTCCTGTTTTTTCTGATATTAAATATGTTATGTTCTTATTGGAGAGTATATTTTGAAGGAACTATAGAATTCAGCTATAAAATAATGATGAGATACCTCTATGCAAAGAAATATACTGGCTATCATGGCATCTGCTGTGTTGGGATGGAATATCCTATTATATCGTAGGATAATATGGAGAGGAGGAGAGAGAAAGAGAGAGAAGAAGAGAGATATTGCAGGGAGGGTGGGCTGTGGTTGAAACAATCCTCCTTCATCTTCCATTGAGATCCCAATCATGTTTGAAGTCAGTAAGATTGTACAATTTCTGGAAGGGAAATAAATGCCACCAAACAATAGTGCACTGTTTTTCTTATCAGCACCTGATGTTTGGACCACTCATGGTTTAGAATTTTTGTTCCTCATTATAATTCAGATAGTCAGGAAAAATTATTCTAAGGCAGTTTGTTTCAAATGTCTCTGGGGAATAGTGTTAAAAGTTACCTTATACAAAAACATTCACAAACTAGTTGAGGTTTAAACAAAGTTAAATTGTTTTCTTCAAGATTTCACAAAGCCTTTCATGTGGTAGTGCACACTGAGAATCAGGGGTGTATCAAAAGATTTCCGAATTCATGTGATCATAGAATCTGTTTATTTTAATATTTTTCTGCAGAATACCATCCAGATTTTAGTAATACATGAGCTACACTTTTGAAAATGCTCTTTGGAAGACTTGTTGGATAGCTGCAATATCAAAATCAAATGTGGTAAGATTAGTTCCAAATTGGAAGTTGAAATAGGATTAGGATCTACTCACATCAATAATGTCATGAGCTATTAATCCTTGCTGAATACTTTATTAATAAAGCTGGAAACTCTGAGTACCAACCGCAAGTTAAAGGAGAGCTCCTAGTAGTTTATAATTTCACTATTCATCCGCTAAGACTCCAATAACATTTGGAAAGTCCTTTTGCTTACAAGAAAATCTAAGTTTGGTAGACAGGCCATATACCTTGTCTCCCTTTCTTGTCCTCCATATATTTCATGTCCTTTGAAAACCTTTTCAGTTTCTATTGAATTTTTTAAAGTAATGTGTCAGGTTCTAATGCGGCTGCTGGTTTAAGGAAAAATGCTCTCACTAATAAATTATAATGAATTGTCAGTCTCAACAGGCCTGTGACCTTCAGCCATGGGGGGTTCAAGACTAAGCTCTGTTTCCCCCTCTACTTGCTGGAGCCACTCTACTTGGTCTAATCAGCCCTTCTAATTTATGGGTGGGCTGCCCACAGGACAACTCACCTGCAAAAATAGTTCATGCTGTGGTGTTTATTATACTAAGTAGGTTTCATGCTGACTGAGGGCTTTTACAAGGGGATGGAGTTGCTGTCAAGATCTTCCATCATCTGAGCAAAGCTGACACTCAAATTTTCTCATATTTCAGCATATTAACTTTAGTGGGGGTAGAAATAGGATGGATGAGAGTGGGATAGGAGAAAGTAGTGTGAAGTCTGCTTAAATGTCTTGTTCAGGGGTCTCTATAAATGTGACTTCAGCAAAATGTATCAACAGGACAGCAAAATAAAAAGGCATGAATTAGAAACATGAAAATCGTGCTGTACTAGTACAGGGTAATGAAAAATCTCTGCAGCCTACGTGAAGGAATGCTAAGATGTGTGGCTTTAAGTTGATTTCTTTGGTGAGCTGAGTGAAATATTCATTGGACATATTTTCTTTATTCTCTAGTTTTAAACATTCCTGGCTTATTAACTTAATATGTTTTCTTTAAAAAGTATTTGAAAAGAACAAAATACTATGAAAGAGAGAAAGAGAGGGGAGGGGAACAGAAAGAGAGAGAGAGAGAGAGGGAGAAATCCTACTATGCTCTCTCTTAGGGGTAATTACTCTTAACACTGCAGGGTTCCCCCACCTCCACCCAGTGGGTCTTCTATGCATTTTTCCATAGTACTGAAAGAGTAATATGTAAAATTGTGGGGTTGCTTTTTTTTAGCTTAAGATCATAAATATTTCTTATATTACTGAATCATTTATGAACATAAATAATTTCTAAAGCTAAACAGTGTTTTATAGCATTCATGTATTGCTTAGTTGTTTTCTTACTGTGGAATTACCTTACTACTATGCTCAGCACCATGGGTTTTTTTTTTTTTTTTTCCTCCTGTCTTCCTTCCCCTCTTCTTCCCTTCTCTTCTTTGCAAAGCTCTCAATTCAAGTTCCTTCCAGGAACTTAGGGCCTTTGCACAGCCACTCCTCTGTTTACAGCATTTTCTCCCTAGATCTGAACAGGTAGGCACCAGGGAAGGTCTGAGGAATCACTGATGGAATTATTTATTCTTTACTTACTCTGGGCCTCCTGGCAAGTGAGTTCCTTGTCTGTCTTGTTCAGTACTAAATCCCTAGCTGCTTAATGAGCCTGGCACACTATAGGTAGGCAATATGTACTGATTTATGATATCAAACCATTAGATTATTTCTTTTTGTCTTTTTTTGGTCTTAATAAAATTATTTAAAAAGTCCTCATGCTTAATTTTTACTTGCATTTGGTATTATCTCCTTGGAGTCATTAGAACAAAAGCTCCCAGGCCAAAGAAGCTGAGCATTTTAACATTCTTGATATGTGTCAGCTGGTCTTCATGACAAACTGAACCATTTATATCAGCATTGAAGGAATGTGCTCTTCTAACCTTAACCTCAACTCCATTGTCAGTCATAATTCTTACCAGCTTTGATTCATTTTTAAACTAAATAGAGAAAGCAATGGAATTGCACAGTATTAGTTTGATTTCTTTTATTACTATAAATTAGAAGTCATGTTATCTGTTTCCTCCTTTATGAATTGTATGCATACTTTACCCCATTGTTCCTTGGGCATCTTTGTATTTTCTTTATATGAGGTTTTAGCAAGCTAAATGTTAACCTTTAGTCTATTTTATTTCTAATAGTCCTCCTTTATCCATGAAGGATACAGTATAAAATCCCCAAAAGATGCCTGAAAAACTGTAGATAGCACATTATGCAAATAGTACTACATTTTTTCATGCCTACAATAAAGATTAATTTACAAATTAAGCACAGAGAATAATGATAATAACTAATAATAAAATAGAACAAATACAACAATATTCTGCAACAGAAGTTACACTAATTTATTGTAAATATTCATCCTCCTTCTTGTGATTATGAGAGATAACAATGCCTATGTCATGAAATATAGTAGGCATTACAATGTAGCATTGAGTTACTACATAAGGATTGCTTGAATACAACCATTCTGATACCCACCAAGCAGTGCTGTTAAGTGACTAATGAGTTGGTAGTGTACACAGAGCAGATATGCCGCACAGAGGAATGATTCATGTCCCAAGCCAGAAGGAGCTTGTTGGTGTGAGATTTCATCTCACTACTCAAAATAATGTGCAATTTAAAAGTTATGAATCATTTTTTGGAATTTTCCACTTAATGTTTTTGTACCAGGTAGCTGAAACTTTAGAAAGTGAGACCTAAGATTAAAGGGTCTACTGTAATACAGATTCATTTGGTGTAGGTCCTCCGTTCCTGGCACAGAGCTCTTAAAGACCTTGGAATTTTCTGAGTGATAGGAGTGTCTTTTGTTATACATAATGAACTCTTTCCTACCACCTCTGAGTTTATGCTATGAGGTGACTCAGAGCCAGGCCTGATAGCTTCAGGGATTAGGACTAATCAACAGAAACATCAAATATTGGGTTATAGTACATATATACATGGAAATGTCACAATGAAACATCCTGTATAGCTCTCTTATACAAACAAAAATGTCAATTTGTTTTTCAAAAACAAAGAACAGGAAGGCAAAACAGGTTCTGTTTCGGGGGTTGGTACCAGTAGGAAGGGAGAGGATATAAGGAAATGGTGTAGGATGGTGAATATGGTGTAAATACTATGTACACATGTATGCAAATGGAAAAATGAGACCTGTTGAAACTATTCCAGGAATGGGGGGAGGGGTGTTAAAGGAGAATGATGGAGGGGGTGAATGAATTCAACTACAATATATTGTAAGAACTTTTGTAAATGTCACAATGTACCCCAAGTACAATAATAATAATAATAATAATAATAATAATCCCATCAAACTTGTGATTAAAGGGTAGAACTTTTAGTCCTACATCTTGACTTACAGGAAGAGAGGGAAGACTGGAGATTGAACTATAAAAATGCCTGAAGAACAAGATTTGGTGTTTTGGGGCTGGTGAGCACATTGAAGCACATCGAAGGAGTGTGGTGTGCCTGGAAAGGGCATAGAAACTCTGTACTATTTCCTCCTCCATACCTTCCCCTTGTATCTGCTCCTGAATTATAGTCCTTTGCAATAAAGCAGTAATGGAAGTAAAGTGTTTTCCTGGAGCTCTGTGGGTAATTCTACAGAATTATCAAACCTCAGGAGGGAATTGTGGGAAATCTTCAAATTTGCAGTTGTCTGGAGAGAAGCATGACTACTCTCACATGGGCACTCCATGGGAGTCTAGTGTCTGAAATAGAGACAGTCATATGGAATGAGTGCCATGTGCTAACTTTAGATTAGTATCAGAATTGCATTGGTTTTTTAAAAAGTTTTTTATTAGGATATATTCATTATATGGGGGGATTCATAGTGACAATTCTGATTAGACTTATATTGTACATTATTTGCATTGCCCCCATTGTCTCTCCCCCTCAACCCTTTCCCCATCCTACTTGAAGCAATTACAAGAGATTTCTTTTTTTTCTTTTTTTTTTGTTTCATATAGGTGTATGAAGTCCATCTACAATATTGTCACCTTAATCTCCTTCCTTCACCTTCTGTCTCTCACTCATACCCTCCCCCCACACTGTACCTATGTTATAGTCCTGGTTTTCATTACTCATATTTAGGTTGATGTTCAAAGAGGTATCACAATTAATGCTTACTGTGGGTATACTTTACTTTGGTCCGTTCAACCCCTTCCAGAATTGAGTTGTTTTTGTGATCTGTTGGTTCCACAAATATTGTTTGTTGGTGTGGAAAACAGCACATATGTGTCAGAAAAAAGATATTTACACACCATTCTGCTTTGCTTTTCAAATATTGCTTTATATTCTTTCATGCAATCATAGGTTCAGTCATATTCTGTTTTTATGGTTTTTATATTTGCTATCATTTATAGGGATCTAGTATAGTCAGGGGAAATGATAGCATGTGCTTCCAATACCCTTTATAGCCAAAATTGATTTTTACTCCATATAATTTGGTACAATTTGATTTCTTCTTTTTAGATTACTTATGTAAATGACTTATTGAACAAATCAGCGTGTGAGGAAAATGAGTCCCAATTTTTGTTACCCTTGTCTCATATACTACATACGATCATTCTGTGTGAGCTGGAAGTCTTACATATGATTTACATTTTGATTCTCATCTAGTGTTGAGTAAAGGTAAATTAACAGGACATATAATTTGACTTTATTTTATGCCTGATAAAACAAAGAAACATTTTAGGTGGCATTAGTTAAAGACAAGTTGTTGGTGTCACAGATGCTTACATCTAGAGTCCACCTGGGAAGTTCTAAAGCAAGGGGTTTTGAGCAGTGATTAACTATATCTACACAAGGTCTTATTTTATTTAGTTACTGGGGAAATGCACAACTATAACTCATTTCTTGGAGAAGACTAGAGTCAAAATATTGGATTTATTGTTATATGAGATAAATTGTGTGGGTTAGTGCTAGTCTAACTGTTATGGCCTGATGTGGAAAGGAAGTAGAAAATATTATAGAAGAGAATCAAGTACAGTTGTCCTTTGGTATTCACTAAGGATTGCTTCCAGGATTCTGAGGATACCAAAATTTGCTGGTGCTCAAGTCTGGTAAATAAAGTGGTGTAACATTTGCATATAACCTACACATATATCCTTCTGTATACTTAATTTTTTATCTTCCTCAATATTTTATTGCAGAATAGTGACCTTAGGGATTTTTTTAATTAATGTATATTAATGTACAAGGGAGTTCATTCCTGGTATTTATATGTATGCATATATTACAGTTTGATCAAATTCATCCCATCTATTACTCTTACTTACCCCTCCCCTCTTTTAACAGTTTTAAATGGGTTTCATTATATTATTTTCATAACACATACTTTATCATGTTCTCCCATTGTTACTTTCTCCTTTCCCCCTCCCTCTCCAACTAGTTCCTCCACAAAAGGCCCTCTTTTACAGCTATAGCTGTGTGGGTTTATTTCTGGGTCTTCTATTCTATTCCATTGGTCTACGTGTCTGTTTTTGAGCTAGTACTTTATTGTTATTGCTGCTATTGCTCTGTAGTATAAATTAAAGTCAGGTATTGTGATACCTCAATAGCATTGCTCTTTTTTGCTGAAGATTGCTTTGTGCAAAAGTCCATTTTTACACTTGTGTCTTTTTTTTTTAGGTCTAGATACCACATATGAGAGAAAACATGAAATGTTTGTCTTTCATAGGCTGGTTTATTTCACTTAACATGATGATCTCCAGTTCCACTCATTTCCCTCCAAATGATGTAATTTAATTCTCCTTTATTATTGAATAATACTCCATTGTATGTATATACATCATATTTTCTTAATCTATTCATCTGTTGATGGTCACCTAGGCTGATTCCATACTGTGGCTATTGTGAATAGTTCTGCAATTAACATGGATATTGTATGCTATTTAGTATTTTTTTTAGCTTTTTATATATTTTGGATATTAATTCCTTGTCAGACAGATAGCAGATGAAGATTTTTTTCCCATATTGTAGACCATCTATTAATTCTGGTATTGTTTTCTTTGATGTGTAGAAGCTTTTTAATTTGATGCAATTCCATTATCAAATCTTGCTCTTATTTCCTGAGCTACTAGAATCCTATTCAGGAAATAGTTACCAATGCCTATGTCTTGAAGTGTTTTCCCATAGAAGGTTCAATGTTTCAGATTCACATTAATGTCTTTGATGCATTTTGACTTGATTTTTGTACAGGGTGAGGAGAGGGATCTAGTTTCAACCTTCTATATGTGAAAATACAGATTTCCGAACACTGCTTGTTGAAGAGAATGTCTTTTCTCCAACATGTTTTTAGCTCTTTTGTTGAGAATCAGATGCTTGTAACAATGTGGGTTTATTTCTGGGTCTTCTATTCTATTCCATTGGTCTACATGTCTGTTTTTAAACCAGTGCTGTACTATTTTTGCTGTTGTGGGTCTGCAGTATAATTTGAAGCCAGGTATTGTGATACCTCTAGCACTGCTCTTTTTGCTCAAGATTGCTTTGACTCTTTGTCTTCTGTGCTTCCACATGAATTTAAGGGTTGATTTTTCTCTTTTTGTGAAGAATGTCATTGGAGTTTTGGTGGGAATTGCATTGAATCTGTACATTGCTTCTAGTAACTTAGCCATTCTTACAATATCAATTCTGCTGATCCATGTACATGGGAGGTCTTTCCATCTTCTAGTGTCTTATTTAATTCCCTTCTTCAGTGTTTTATAGTTTTCATTGCAGTGGTCTTTCATTTTCTTTGTTAAGTTTATTCCTAGATATTTTTTTTCCTTGAGGCTGTTTTGAATGGGATTACTTTTCTGATTTCCTTCTCAGCCTGTTTTTTACTAGTTTAAAAATATCTACTGATTTATATATGTTGATTTTGTATCCTGCTACTTTGCCAAGAGTGTTTATCAAATCCAAAAGGTTTTTTTTGGTGGTCTTTAGGGTCTTTTAAGTATAGGATCATCTGATCTGCAAATAGGGATAATTTGAACAACTTCCTTTCTTATTTGTACCCCTTTTATTTCTTTCTCTTGCCTTATTGCTCTGGCTAGGAATTTCAGAAGTATGTTGAATAAAAGTAGAGAGAGTGGATGACCTTGTCTTGTTCCTGATTTTAGAGGAAATCCTCATTGAATGCAATGTTGGCTTTAGTATGTTGAGATACATTCCTTCTATTCCTAATTTCTTCAGAGCTTTTTATCGTAAAGGGAAGCTGAATTTTATCAAAGGCCTTTTTTGAATCTACAAAGATGATCACGTGATTTTTTAATGTGCTTTTTTACGTTTATTGATTTGTATATGTTTGACCATCTTTGATTCCCTGGAATGAAAGAAGCTTTGTTAATGGTGAGCTGTTAGAAATTTAAAAAATGTTTTTGACTATTCTGAGGAGTAACCCCAAGATCTCATGCTTTTTAAGAAAGTACTCTACCACTGTTCTAGACTCTCATTCTACCTCCTGTATACTTTAAATCATCTCTAGATTATTCATAATACCTGGTATAAGTCCATGCAAATAGCAGTTTTACTTCATTGTTTAGGTAATAATAACAAGAAAAAACATCTATACATACTCAATTGATACACAGTTAAAAATATTTTTGATTTGTAGTTGGTTGAGTCCATGGAAATAGAATGCAGAGATATGGACAGCCAACTCTTCACCCAGGATTCTGGAAATAGGGTATTTTTTTATCCTTACATGAAAGAAATTTCTACAGGAGCAAACACACACACACACACACACACACACACACGCACACACACACATACACACACACTTCTCTTCTCTACTTGCAAGAAAACCATGCGTAATGCTTATTTAAAGGAAATGTGTTATAGTTTGAATATGAATTTTTCCCTCTTAATTTCATGCTGAAATTTGATTGCTATTGTGGCAGTGTTAGGAAGAGGGACCTTTAAAAAGAATTAATGCAGTTCTAGAAGGGGTGGATCAATTACCTAGAAAGTGTTTTTATAATTATTGAGAATGTCTCATGTGTTGTGTCTCTTCTACAAATGCCTGATTGTCCTTCTATGTTTCTGCCATATTAAGACACTGTACATTAGGTCCTTGCTAGGTATGACCACTGGATCTTAGACTTTCAACTTCACGAATTGCCTAGACTCAGGAATTATGTTACAGTAACAGAAAACAGACTAAGATACGATGAAATAATTTTAATAAATAATTAAATAATTATTATTAATTAACCAATGCATTAATTTTAGCTTAAATTTATCCTTAGAATTATCTTCATTTAGAATGTTTTACATGAAAAAAATGTATATTTAGAATTAGCCAGCTAGACTCAGTTTAGATGATTCCAATCAATTTTGTTGGCAACATCCAAAGCATCATAATCAGGAGCCAGTAGAACACATGCCTTCTTCTCTCCATCAGGCCTAATCAGGGTATTGACCTTAGCCACATCAATGTCATAGAGCGTCTACATAGCCTGTTTGATCTGGTACTGTTGGCCTTGACATCCACAATGAACACAAGTGTGTGGTTATCTTTTATCTTCTTCATGGTTGAGTCAGTGCTCAGGTGGAACTTGATGATGGCATAATGGTCAAGTTTGTTTCTTCTGGGGGCACTTTTCCTAGGGTATTCGGGCTGCCTAAAGGTGGGGGATGTGTGTCTCTTCATTTTGTGACTGTGAACATCTTTCAGCACTGTCTTCTTGTCCTTCAAAGCCTTTGCCTTGACTTTGGCTTTGGCTTTGGGAGGGTCAGGAGCTTCTTTCTTTGCTTTCAGTGCCATCTTGGTGAAAAGCTTCCTTTAAAATATTTTGAAACCTTGCATTCAAGGTCATTATTTTTCACTACATGGGTGTAGGAGGTCAAAATTTGCTGGTCCTTTTTTTAAATATAGATTTTAATACAATGCAATAATTTCCAGATATTACATTTATCCTAATTGTGAAGTTTCTCAATGAAGTAAGCATGTCAGCAGCATTGAAAAGTTATTTATTTCAAATACAATCTCATGGAGCAATGTTTCCACATAGAAAGAAAACAGACCTTTCTTAGCTGCTATTATCATGTTAATGTTTGTTTACTGTATTTTATTTTGACATCTAAGACAATACAAGTCATCAAAGGATATTCTACCTTAAATTAGACATTGAACACTGGGTTCAGACTGTGTCTGTGAATCATGCATGTAATTGGCCTTTCAGATATCAGATACAATTGATATGAAATATTCTGTGAATGTTTTATAGGTAGCTCTTTCACAATAATATGTGGCTTTGAATTTGCTCTCAAAATTCTAATATTTTATATTGATAAAATAGTTAACCAGAAGCATATATCAATTTTATGTATTAACTATAACCAAAATAACAAATGTACTCAAGGTCTATACATTTTGAAACTTATAATTGGTGTTTCAAATCCTGAAGCAATACAGAAAATGCTTATCCCCAATAAGAGTATTTCCACCCAAATTAAGATAAAGTCTTCTGTCTGCTTTTCTTTTCCTGGCTGGGTTTGTATTTATAGACAATGTGTTAGGCACACAATTAAGGTTCTTGTGTCTCAACTTTCTAGATGGAGAATGTGTTCTCTCTCTGATGGGGCAGGAACATCATTATTCAGTGATTGGTTTGACCCTAAGTTTGATTTCATCTAAACCTGTGACTATGATTGTTTTGATTATTGTTGTGATGGTGCCAAAAATCTTTTCATATGTTTTCTCCTTTACTTTCCCCAGGCTAAAGTACTGAAGTAGTAGAAAATATATAGAAGAGGTGATTCTAGTGATTAAACATTTATATGAAGTTTAAGAGTTTTATATCCTACTACCTACTCAAATTGTCCACCTAGTCTTCAATCCCATTTCCCTTTAAACATCTCTGATTATTCTCTTATCCTTCATATCCAGTCCATTAGCAAGTTAATTGACTCTTTCCCAAAACACCTCATCTTGACTTCCACTACACTAGTCTACACCACTCTCACCTCTAGCCTGTATTACTACACTAGCCTCCTAGCAGTCTTCTTGCTCAGACTCTTGCACCATTTCAGATATAGTTCCTACTCTCTACTCTGATTTTATTTATTATTGGTAAGTTTTATTTTTAGAGCAATTTTAGGTTCACAGTATAATTGAGAGGAAGGTGCGGAGATTTCCCATTTATCCCACACCCCCACACGTGAAGAGCCTCCTCAATATGACCATCCCTCACCATGTTTATTGCAATTGATGAGCCTCTACTGGTACTTAATTGTCAAAGTCCATAGTTTACACTAGGATTCGCTCCTGGTGATAGACATTCTATGGCTTTGGAAAATCTTATGATGACATTGTATCTACCATGATGCTATTGTGCAGAGTATTCTCACTGTTCTGAGAATCACTTTGACTTTACTTTGAATCAGTCCACTTTGTTCCTTATATCCCACCCACACTCACCCTATGGTATTTTCCTGGAATTAGATAAGTCCCTTCTTGCCTTAAGGACCTTGTATCAGTTTCCTTGACCTATGATGATTGTCATATCATCACATAGTTGTTTCCTCTTTCACATTTAGATCTTAGCTTAAATTTTACTTCCTCAGAAAATTTCCTGACCATACAATCTAAACTAGCCCTTTCAGTCACTAAACATTCTCTTGATTTGTTTTTATTTTGATAGACTATGTCTAATAGATATTTGCTTATCACCTGTAAGTTTAGTAATAGAGGTGTCTTGTTTTGCTCACTATCATATTGCTCATGCCAGAAGAGGACCTAATACATAGTAGTGTTCAGTGAATAAATTACTAAGTGAACAATAATAAAATTCTGGAATCTGCAGTGCTAGTGAACTGTAGCAATAATTTATACTTCATAGTCTATTGAAACCTTCTGCCTTCTCTCTCCACTAGTGACTACTTTGCTTTTTTTCTCTTCTCCTTTTCCCTTTGTCTTTCTTACTCTATTTGCATTTCACCTTTCTCTTTATATAGCTTCTTCACTACTCAATATATGTCTTTAGTAAATAACTGGTGAACTTTCATTCTCCCATCCTCACTCCCTTGCTCTGCCCTAAACTGGACCATAAAGGGAGCCTTAGAATTCCTTAAAAATATTTGTTTTACTTATTGAATAAATTTTAGTGCCTTGTTCTTAATTTTAAAAAGTAGGTAAGATGAATGTTTAAAATTTTTCTAAGGTGCATGAGCTTTTTACCATTGTTTTTATGTTAGTGGTCCTAAGATTTGGGGAAAATCTTCCCTGATTCTATTCCTATTTTAATGGTCCAAAGACTTCTGAACATCTTTATGTCTAGAATTTAGTATCAAAAGAGTCATTCTCAGAGGAGAGGAACTTCATGGGGATTGGAAATAATCTAGAAATTGACTCCCTCCTCTCCTCTTGTCTTCTGGTATCTGCTTACTTGGGTTGGTTACCTGAAATGTTAGGGCAGGCAACTGGCAAGGATTCAGGAGGCACTGAATGGAAGAGAGTTATGTTTCCACATCACAGTTTTCTATGTGATCAAATGCCAGATACTTCATCAACAAAACAACAACAACAACAACAAAAGGTTCTTTGGTTTTGCTGTACTACAGTTTTGATAGCGCATCATCAACATATTGCTGATCCCTGTATGCTAATGACCTTGTCAGGTAAAGTATGTCCTGGGTTGTTTTGTCTGGTTATGGAATTCTAAGGTAAGAGTGAGTCTGTAGAAAATGGAAACTACTTAATCTGGATATGTTTTGAAGATTCAGAAGTTATTTTATACCAACAAGGATTGTTAGAGAGCCAAGATGGTGTAGTCACTGCAGGGTTTGTGTGTGTGCATGTGTGGCTGAATGAGAAGAGAGCTTCAAATCTGTACCTTGTATATTTTTTGGATGATTAAGTGAGTTTTATTTCTTTGTGATTTCTTGTGTTTTTCTTTCAATAGTTTTCAAACAAAATATTCACTCACTTCCCCTAAAAAGAGCTGCTGTGAAGTCTGGCTCGTCATTGTGGTATCAGGTGGGGGATTAGCTGGGAGTTCAGCTGAGTATGAACATTTCTCAAATCTACCTGACCTTGGAAACTATTTTTATGGTTACATTTTTTAGGACTGGACATTTGAAGAAACTGTAGTTTAGACTAGAAAAACTTATTTGGTCACTAAGTTTAAAAATCTCTAAGTAATAAGCTATGCTAATCGAATATGGAAACGTATAGAAGTTATTTACTAAATGCCTATCTAAACAAACTAGCACAGTCAATAGCTATTTGCCTGGTTCTGTTCAGAACACCCTGCTTTATCATTCATAAAATGCCTACTCTCATCTCAACTTTTTCATGAGCCTCATCTAATTTCTCTTAGCAATCCTAATCACTGTTCTAAAAGATTCATTTAGCACAGGGTAGCTCATGTGTTACTAGTTGGTCTCTCTGATTTCCTTCTCTTTTATATTTCAAAAACTTTAAACTACTCATACTGACAAAAAGTTAAGGGGAAAAGAGGATAAAGAAAAGGCAACCCATAAATTAAATTAAATAATTTATTTGGTTATAGTATCAAAATATAACAATAATATTAGAGTGTAATAAAGACATCAAAATCCATGGCTTCTTGTTTCTAATTTTTTATGAAGTAAGAAGGCTTGAAATCTAATTGCTATTTGTTTTCTGTTTCCAAATCCTTCATTTAAAATGTAAAGTGTCTAGGAATATTTAGGAATGAGTAAGTGATAAAAAAAGATTATTTTAAACTCTAAATTTATTAAGATTTCTAAGATAGATCAATTGTGTTTAATGAAAAATGTATTTCAATTAAGAAGAGGCTTTATTATCCATACAGGTAGTTCTCACAAATGAACACAAATGTAAATTCTAACATGTTTTCACAATTTAAAAAATCGTGACATGTAATGAGCAAAAAATCTTTATTTATTTGAGGTGGGAGAAGAAAAATTCCTCAAGTGGTTTCCATTCTTTCACATTTGAGCAACATGGATCTTGGGAAGGGAGGGGTAAGAGACAGAAAGAACAAGAAAAGAAAACATTTTAAAATTTGGGTGGTACACCATACACAAAAACATAAGAATATATGTGCTTTCATGTAGACTATCACAAATCTGGAAAGTAAGTATGATGTCCCATTAAAAATTTGCCCAAGGTGTAATATTATCTAACACTTGCAGGCAACATGTAGCTTACAGATTTTTAGCTGTACAGCTGTGAAGACACCTGCCAGTGCCCTCCAACTCCTCAAATTTCTTGCCATGCATTACCAAGAGATCTGATCTGATTTCCATGAAGGTATTTCTCCCTGTAGATTTAGGATATGGTAATTGTATTATTCAGGCCTCATGTTTTTTCATTTTTAATGCTTTCCTTTTTTTAAATTGGGAGAACAAATCACTAAGCACTCATTCAGCAGTTTGAAATCATGAAGACACAGTCACTTCTAATTGTCTATGTTATTCTCATTTCTGTTTATTTGATGATCAAATACAATCTGCCTTTAAGTTGAGATAGTCTGTGATATATCTTTAATGGATGTAGCTTTCTTTCAGAGTAAGGAGATTCTCTCCAGAATCCCTCACTTTAAAATGGAGGAAGAAGTCTCAGTTGCTAGACATTTCCAGGCATGACCAAACAGAGTCCTTTCTTAGGCAGGCATCACACTCAGTTTTTTAAAGAGTTCTCTGAAGACAGAAACTCTCCACACCAAAGCTCTGCAGGCTGCACTGCCAAGGTCATAGGAATCATTTATTCATTCTGTGTAAGACAGTCAATGGTTCCATAGCAGGGAATAAAACAGACATAAATTATTTCCCTCAAGGAGCTGATGTCTAGTAGAAGAGATGTCATAAGTAAGATAATTAAGAAGTACATTGCATATTAAGCAATGATAGTAGATAAAGAGAAAAGAATGAGAGTGAATACTTAGAGGATCAGGGAGGAAGATTGCTAAAATTTAGACTAGGTAGCAAAAGCCTTCCTAAAAGATGTTGATAGTGACGAGGAGGGTAAAAGAAGGCAGTTACAAAGGTGAACATGGTTGATGTACTGTGTATATAAGAATGAATAGAGAATTTTTAAACTTTTTAAACTGGTTGAAACAACCATAAGAAAGGGACTGAAGCAGGAAGAAGAAAAATAGAGGAAATGAACCAAATCCATATAGAACTGCCACAAGGAAATTCCCTGTGTAGCTATCTTAAACAAGCAACAATGTCATTTTGTTTTCCTTTCTTTTGCAAAATTGGAGAACAGGAGGGTTGAACAGGCCCTGCTTGGTTGGGGAGAGGAGGTTGAGATCAGTGGGAGGGGAGAAGAGGTGGGGAAAGGGTGCAAGAGAGTGAATATGGTGCAAATACTGTGTACACATGAATGTAAATAGAAAAAGAATACCTGTTGAAACTATTTCTAGAATGGGGGGAGGGAGAGATAAAGGAGAATGGTGGATGAGTTGAATTCAAGTATGATATATTTGATATATTGTAAGAACTTTTGTAAATGCCACAATGTACCCCTACCTAGCACAACAATAAAATTTAAAAAAAAAAGCTGGCGAGGGGGCAGAGAATGCCCATAGTTGACAGCCCTTTCAATCTACCCTCCAGGAATTGCCTTCACAAAGAGTCTCTTGACTACACATAGCCTACATTTGGTGACTGGTGAATGAGAGTAAAGTAAGTTTGTCTCTGGCTAGCAAAATACTAAGAGGTTATGCCAGCTTCTGAGCCCCCATGAAATAGACTGAGGAATTGGTGTGACTATATCACAGCTCAACTTTTTCCTAGGCACAGGATCTGGGATCACAGCTTATAGTACAAGAGTCCAGGCTAAATCCTTTCCTGGTCCTAGTCTCATAAAATGCTCTAACTGGCAAAGGTGCTATCCTTGATGGGAAGGATGGGTTGTATCACATGCCTCTTCAGGTTACTTTTGCCTAGAAAATTGCATTTTGAGAAAATTACATCCTGCTGAGCAATAACAGAGCCTATTAGTCAAGATAATTTCAGTCAATGCTGTGGCCCAAATTGACTTAACTTATATATTTGAATCTGTCCTACATTTCTTCTCTCTCCCCAACTCATACTTTTCAGAATAAACCCTGACCTTATACTTCAAGAGTAACACTCATAAAAGCCTGTAGGGAGCATACAGGTAACAGATATGTGAACAAGAGGCAAAACAACAGGGAGTAATGCAGTCTATGGAGGGTACATGCCCAGTTTAAAAGGAAAAGCCAACACCAGCACCAGCTGATTTGTTACTAAGCTGTAGTGGGGACCTGGTATTGCCAGATTTTACCATTTCTATCTGGATACACTGAAATTTCAGTGTACTTGAGTGTAAAATCTTTGAATCTTGGAATGTTGTCCCATCAATCAAATTTCTTAAAAACATCATGCAGTCAAAAAAAACCCCATAATTGTGGTGCACAGGCAACTGGAAGGCTGACCATTTAAGTCTTGAACATTGATAGGAGACTTAAAGATTTTCATACAGTTACAAGTTGGAGCCAACACTGGCTAGTTTTCATACAACTCCTCACATCAACTATCTCTTCTTCCTTGAGGAATCTGTGCATGTCTGTTTGCCCTACTGGAGAGCAAGTGCCTTTGAAGAGAAGAGCAGGGTGGTACCCCTGTGCTCCCTGGAACACCAGTCACAGTGATTCACACACGAGGGTACATATGCATGCTCATTCAATAAAAAGGACAATAGATGCCACAGGTTTTCATTCTCTGATCCTGTTTTGAGCATTTCAGGTTACAGTATTATGGAAAAAAACCAAAGTAAATTGAGTGTAAAAATCAGTTTTAGTGGGAGAATTTTCCATTAACTTGGCACCAAAGGACTTCTTAATAAAATTCTCTGACTTTGATTTAAATCAATAAATCTAAACTGTTTTCTGCTGGCATTATCTAAAGCATGACCACATTTTGGTAACATAAATTTCAAAGAGTAAGTAAGGTTCAGTGTAGAAGATTAAAGTTATATTTATATGCAATAGGATTAAATGTTCTTTATGCACTGAAAGTGACTCTCTGTGTTACAGTACAGCTGATATTATAAAGACATCCCAAATCATTATTGAAATCTCTCTTTACAGCAGAACCTCCAAGTATCAATACTTAGGTACATTTTATGCACATTAGCTGTACAAAGAGCCTTTGTTTTGCTGTATAGCACTTTCTTCTGCATTATCTCATTTAAAACAGCTACCATGTGATACAGAGAAAGTAAGATTTTTTTTCAAAAATAATATTTTACTTACAAAAAATGAATTTCACATTTGTGACTAGTTGACAAGATTATGTGTGTAGGTACTTAGTGAAATTCTTAGAAAATCAATTAAAGATCAAAAGGTTAAAAAAATACCCCCTGAAACTATTAGAAGAAGCAGAGTGTAATGTTTTTCAAAATCTTAAGGTGGAAAGGATTCTCTTCACCAAGAAATGTAATCTAGAAATCATAAAACACTGGAAGTTTTAATTGTTTGATAGTTAAAAACTCCTCTATGTGAAAGGCACAAATAAATTCATCTTGAAAAATAATCCATAAAAACATCTGTCTCTCCATGTATCTTTCTGTCTTTGTCTATCATAAACCCATCTATGTATCTATCTGTGCTATTTATACATCTATTATATATCATCTACCTATTATATATCTCACAGTGTTGCTAGAAATAAAAAACTAAGTTGCTAGCAATCAATAAAAGAGAAATAAATGACTCATAATGAGAAAGGGGATGAAGGACAATTCACTGAGCAAAAATTTAAAAACTGTACACAAGGGAAAAATTGCTTAATCACAATAGTGGTCATGCAAGTTTAAATGAGGATAATGCAATTTTATTTGTTTGTTAAATAAATAACAACTTAAAAGTTTAACGATCCCAAATACTGGCTAGAACTTGGACAGTTACGCATTGTTTCAAGGAATATAATGAGTACAAATAAAGAATGCACATACCATTTGGTGAGCAATGGTAATTTTGGCAATCTATGACACAGAATACTGCTCTGGAAAGCTTTCATATGTGGGTGTAGCATTATCTGTACCAGTAAA
The DNA here is from genome assembly GCF_047511655.1 of Castor canadensis. Classification (NCBI taxonomy): domain Eukaryota; kingdom Metazoa; phylum Chordata; class Mammalia; order Rodentia; family Castoridae; genus Castor; species Castor canadensis. The sequence goes on from NC_133386.1 coordinate 61,827,232, forward strand.
ACTCTAAAACAACAGGCATGTCTGTTAGTAGCAGATTGTTTGGGTGTCTTGTGATTCAGTTATTAGACAAATAGTGTAGAACTAGCTACAGGTACCAACATGAAGAGTTGTCTATAATAGTGAAAGAAACATGCAAGTTAAGAACAAAAAGTGTTAGTTTTCATAAAATGGTGAAATGCTTTTCTATATATTCAGATTTAAAAGACTTCTAAACATATGAAACATCCAGAAAGATAAACATGATAAAACTGGTAAACATTGATCAATAGAATTGGGAGGGGGAAATTTTTTATCTTATACTTTTCTATAGTTTTTATTTTTTTTTAACAATAAAGGTTCTGCTTTTTCATGTCTGCCCCTAGTGAAAAATGCTGTTTTATGAAACTGACTCTCAGCATGACATTATATTCCCCTTAAAAGACAACTAGGCTTATTTCAACTAAGAGTTTCAGAGGTTTAAAAGTTTAAGAACTCAATGTGTACACAATTCACGTGACAAGCACCTCACCTGGTATAATGTGCTTCATCAGAGGTGATACAGAACATCCCATAACTAACCATTGTGCCAGTATCATTCCACCTAAGTTGACAAAGACTCCTTTTCAGGACATGGGCAATGCTCAGTTTAATTATATCAGATACGGTGAAAGGCTTCCTCTTTTTTAAAATACAAAAAACAGTTTAGGATATGGTTTATTACTACACGAATTCTTCTCTGTGGATTAAATTGTTACTCTTTAAATTATGCAGTGTACAATGAAGGCCAGATAGCTCTTATCCATGCATATCAGCTTTGATGTTGATGTCTTTGATGGGTGATATAGCACTATCATCTTAGGCATGCCCTTTTTGTAAAAGATTTGAGGGGTTGGCTTTATTTTATGTCCATTTTGTATGTGAGAAAATGATATGTTCGCTAAGAGCATATAAAGGTAGTAATTAGTAGAGTAGGGAAGCAGCACGATACAGCAGAAGGGCCAATATTTTCAGGTAAAAAGCAACAAAAATCTGCTACATAACAACACAATAAACCATGTAACTAAGAAAGTACCTTGGCTGTTGTGGGTTACAATATCAGATAACAAAATATTGCTGTATTAGTTCCTCGTCATTCTGTAAATATGAACTGGTCGGGTAATACATGCTGTCTTTTAATGACAAATCCAAGGTATTTTCTCAGATAACTCCTACAGCATGTTTTGGAAAAGAGTCATACAAATCCTAGCCATAAAGTCAGTTATTTTTTTGCTCAACAAACTTATTACAGCAGTGGAATTTACTGTTGTACTCTGCCACTAGGGCAGTCTTAGCCCAGGAACATATGCAGGGATGATGAATTTGTGAGTGTGTCTGGTAGAAGAGCTGAAACAGATGTGTGGAGTGAGAAACATCAAAGTTGAAACAATTACCATCTCAACGAACTGGTAGTTCTCCCAGATACATGCCTAGCATTTTTTGTTTTTGTAAAGATCTGGGGATTCATTATATCATACTGGCAAATCAGAGTATGTGAATAATTAAAACAAAACAAAAAAGATGAATGATCATTAGTTGTTTTATTAGGTACTGTCACTCAGCAGCAAATGTTGTGGCACACATTGAGATCATCTCAGGGAGTAGTCATGTTTAATCCTACCCTCCATCACCTTTCTCCAGCTGCCTCTGCAGTATGGATACACTTGCCATTGTTGCTTTGGCAAGGTTGAGAGTTGGGGGTAGCACAGGAGATCACTCATCTTCTACTACTAGGAAATATTGACAATGGGAAAACAGTGCATAAAAGCTGTGGAAATAGCCAGGCATAGGGCTGAGTGCAGAAGAGAGGTCTTTCTGGTTGATATAGCTAAAGCCATCCTAATGTAGGGGCTTAATTCAGATACTGGAATTATGGTTTGAAAAAAACGCCATTCATGCATTTTTACATGTCACCTGTAAGGGGGATTTGGAAAGATTTTTCTATTAAGTGATTATTACCTGGTTTACTATAAGTCTATTATGATCTGTGAGATTCAGATTTAATAAATTCATAAGTAAATGAATCATGGAATTTTTGCTTTTATGTATAGGTATTTTCATGTTGTATAGAAATGGGCTAAAACATAACTTTAAAAACGTATTTCATTTTTACAACCTATGACTTCATTGTCTTATCCTGAAAACGTCAATAACTGAAAAAAGGTTTGTGTCTGTAGATATTTCAAAGAGTGCTTTGCCTGAAAAAGTTCTTTATTTGGTATTTTTGTAGCTTTTAAATTCCAGTGCTCCGTTTTAACAGTATTTAAGAAAATACAAAGTACTTCTCTGTATTTCTGACAAACCACAAATTCCCTATATAGAAAAATAGCATTATAATGAATTAATAGTCAATGACTTCAGTATCAGATCTGAAGACTGATTTCTGTCATCGTGTACCACTAGTGAAAATGCTGCTTATGAAAATGACACTGCAGCATGCAAACTCATACTCCATTACAACTTCTGTTATAGGCACACAGTATACTAGCTCAAAAAATAGATGTTGTTATGTGCTGCACTACTGGAATTGAATTAAATTATTAAACACAAGCTGCCAAAGAAATAATAGTGCAGCTGAATATTTTTGTGGCTTTGTTGGTGAGCTTGTATGTTCTTTAGAGTTCTGCTGCAGTTACAAGAATTCTCTAAAAAAGATGACTTTGGTTTTGAGCTGCTGCCTCCAAGAATAAAGAATATGCTGTGTAGCAAGGGGAATAATTAACACTTGGCTCTCATTTCTAAAATTAGGTAAAAATGCAATTTAGCAAGCACATTTAGAAATTGTTCTTTTATTTTCTAGGATTCTGAGAGTATGTATCAAAGTGACTTTTTTTTTTGTTTTTGGCCATATGGAATAAAACCACAGGGGCAGAATTTCTTGACCTAAGTGGTCTTTTGTTGGACTAAAGCCATCATTAGTTTGCCAATTATACTTATCTTGCCAGCATTTTCTTATATCTGACAAATTCCATGTGTGACTCATCCATGTGAGAAAATAATAGCATACTGTATCTGTGCTCTGTAATTTCCGCTTTTATGTATGCCTTACAAATAAGCCAAGATATTTAATACATTGATTAAAAGGCATATAGAATTGTTTTGAGATCATGGACAAATAGAAGAGTGAAGTTGAGTGAAGTTAGAATCTCTGTCCTCACCCACCATTGTTCTGAACTTGGAATATTTTGTCCAAAGTAGGCTGTGTAGATTCCCGAGGGACCAACCCAGGATATGAATTTAGCATGCACTTTAAACTTTGGTTGTTCTATCTTTCAAGCTGAATTTAAGTCTCATTAATTTTTAGTGAAAGCACAATAGTTAAATATCTTGCAGATGTAGCTTGTGTATTTAAAATTCCTTAGAAGGTTTCCATTTAGGATTTTTACTACATTAGTTTGGTCTACTGTGCATGGCAGTATGGCATATACATTTCTCTCAGGATGTGCAGCCTGATTTCATACTGTGGAGAAATGCAGAGCGTAAAATATTAGCATGAACAGTGTCAGGTGTCGATACTAATTCCTTTATTGCTGTGACATTATTTAAGGATAGCAATCATTCAACTATTTTAAATGATAGATATTAGAGTCTGAAAAATGGCTATGTGATCAGCCAAGACATGTCCTTGGAGAGAACAAAGTTCTAGACAGTTCTAGAAAGATGACAGATATATTTAATCACAGATTTTCCTGTTTATGCAAAATTACAGAGGACACAGCTGTTGACACCAGTGAATGAAATCAGAATGTAACATTTTTAAATTGTTACATATATATTGCAAAAGAAATTTGTCCATGTTAGTGATCACAGGCTAAAATTCTTTATTTCCAAAGAAATATAATTATTATCATTTTAGCAGATCTACATATTTTAGCACCTAATTAAGATGTCTTGTGGGATGAGTGAAAAGTCAGTATTAATTCTGGAGACTTCTAGTGAACTAATGAGCTGAAATAACTGTTAGAATGAAAATAATTTAAAAGAAAAATGTTCTAGGCTTCCTATTTTTAGAAGCTATGCTAAATACAAGTTTCTTAGAGTAAATTTAGTCTGTGTAAAAGAAAATTCCAAACAACTGTTTTCTGTTGAATTCATATTTCTTATCCTGAATTCAGGAAGAGAATCACAAGTCTCTTCTCCAAGGACTGTGTGAAAAGCTGTAAGATAATTAGTAAAGGGATACAATAATAATATTTTATTTTATTGTAGTGCATTCATTATTGACTGGCACTGTTGCCTACATTATTCATAGCCCCAAAACAAAGATTTTAATCACAATTTAAAGTTCTAGAAATGTCAATTCATTCATTCAGCAAGCAAATGATTTTGAGTGGCAAGTAAGAATACTTAAAAGAGACTGGGTTGGAGTTGAGGAAACCAGTGCACATCACATGATATAATATCATAGCTTCTACTATAGGGGCGTGTACAAAGGGCAGCCAAACAACTGATCTGCCCAGGGAAGTAGGGAGGCTGGTTCTACAGAGAGGCTTCAAGAGGAAGGCAGATGGTGAACAGAGACCTGAATGATGGATGAGTGAGCGTTGGTCAGTGGGCAAGTGAGGGAATGACTGGCAAGGAGGACAAGTAAGCCAAAGGAAGTGGATACTGGAGACTACAGAAACAGTGTCCAATGTGGCCAGAGCACAGAATTTGATGAGAGGGGAAACTGTGATTAAGGCTGGGATCAAACATGCAAAACTTTGTGTGCTTTGCAAGGAGGTTACCTGTGGTTACCTGTGGGTAACCTGTAAGTAAGAGGGAACATTGAATTTTGAGCAGGGGAGTCACATGCTAGATTTAAATGCTGCATTCTATCACCTGTTTGGAGAATGGATGGAAAGGAAACATCATGTGTGATTTTTGAGTTCTGGCTTGGTGCCATTTGCTGAGCTTGGGAGTTCAGGAAAGGAGTGGCTTAGAAGGGTAGAGGTGAGGAAAGAGTGAATGAGATAGTGGCATTGATTTAAATGTGCTGGGATTGGCAGAAGAAAGGCCACATTTCTAGGAGACAATTGCGTGGAGTGGCAGGACTCAGTATGGAAGTATCCTGAATTGCACCTTGAATTTGCTAGGCATGAAAACCCACCAGGATATCTCAGTCATTTGGGGCAAGTTGGGGCAGGGGATTCCAATCATGAAGAGTAAGAGGCAGTAAATGGTGTGTGTTGACTCTTGCATTAGACTATCGGGACTTGGCTTCTGGCTGTCTTACTTGCTAAGTCAAAGCAGCAATATATCCTTGGGCAGGTGAATCTCTGTGCCTCACTTTTTCAGCTGTAAAATAAAGAAAAGAATAGTATTGACCTTAAAGGATTATTGTGATGAAGTGAATTTTTAAAACATTCATATAAAAAATACTTGGGACCTATAAGTACTGTATTGTAATCACTATATTATTCTTCTCTCAAGCTTCATACTGGGATAGCTCTATGACTTATTGAGCTGCAGAGTGGTAGTTCAGTTTGTTCTGATCGTATACTCAGGGATTTGGTGAGAAATGGTCAGTCACTGTTATGGAAGTCTCAGTAGAAAGTGTAACGTTCTAGTCTACCAACTCAAAACTCTTCCATCTACTTCATGAGAACATGGGCTATCAGCCAGGTCAGCTTGAGGAAAGCTTGCAGGTAGCTTTGAGAATATAGTCTCAGCTTGTCAACCCTTCTTACTGAAGTACTGGAGTTACTCTACAAAACTGGCTGAAGAGAAAATAAGGGAGATGGGCCAACATGGAGACTTGTGACAGGCTGGTCCAACAGAGGCTTACTGGAGGCTGCATACACGGTAACATGAATGATGACTAAAACTGGTGTGTTGGATGCTTTTGAATCCTGTGGTGAGAAATGACCAGACTTTTGAGCATTCCCAGGACATTCCTACCTTATGATTTAATATTTTGCTTAAGCAAATTTCACCTGCTCTTTAAGACTAAGTTCAAATCCTCCTTCCTCTGTAAGTCCTTCCTTGGGTACCCCAAACTAACATAACCTTTCCCTTCTAGAAAATATTATCATCACACAAAATATTGCCAAAATGGTTGATAAGAAAACCAACACTTATTAAAAGACTGCTACTAAGCATAATTTAAGCACTTTGCAATTATAATTTGATTTAATTCAGGTTATGGTATAGTCTTAATAATTCTCACCTACTACTTGCAAACTTTTTCATTGTTGCCTTTTGTTGTTTCTTTTATAATTTGTATTTTACTTATATATTAAATTTATTACCTTTTATTCATATGCTTTCTGAGCTTTTTTCTAGACTATAATGACCCAGCAGAAGGAAGCTAAAGTTTTCTCTTTCGAAACTCAGTAGAGTGTGATGTTTGTTGATTTGATCTAATAGTATCAGGGCTGCCATCTCACACATCTCCAGACTGTAGCTTTCTTGCTTTGTGGTCTGTGTATGCCATTCTCTCCCCCTCAAGTTGTGTAGTGCACGGTGCATTTGCATCGGTCCTGGATAGGATGCAGTTGGACCTATTAGTGAACTAAAAAGCAACCTAGCCAGGGACTAATAAGTTATTTATCTATTGATCTGTTGCCATCTGATAGACTCTGAGCTCTTGGCAAGCAGGGCCTAGATGATTCTTTCCTACTCTGTCTTCCACAACACTTAACACAGACAGGGCTTTGTAGAAAAAATATCTATCTACAAATGATATTTCTTGAGAATAAGACAGGAAGGCCCAGGTAAGGTGGTTTGGCCATCCCATCTTTCCTACCTTCTTAAGAAATTCTTGTTCATAACAGGAGAATAAAATGGCTTTCCTGCTCTACAGAGGGAAAGAAATAACTCTAAAGGCATTTAAGAGAAGATGGATGGAAAATGACCTTCATGGGCCATTATAACTTGTCTGTCCCTCACATATTACACATAAGGCTATACAGGCCAGAGAGGTTAAATGATTTGCCCAAGGTCACACACAGATCACGGCTGTGGAGTTTGGTCTAGCTCATAGGTCTTTGACTCCCAGTCCAGTGGTTTTTCCATTATACACTGTCCAAAAGAATGTCATGTAATGATTTCTTTTAAAGGAAAGAAAACCCATACTGGAATTTACACATTGTTTCTAAATAAATAGACTTTAAATTTCTGAAATTAGCCAATCTATTGTCTATTTAAGGAAAGCCCTCCTAACTGCTGCTGTCTCCTAACACCTACTGAGTTGTGCCTCTATGTATCTACATATGGATACTTATTTCTAAGCCTTTATATTCCTGATCAGAATTTACCCTTACACATAATGCTGAACTGATTTAGAAGATTTGCCTTTGTTGAAACAAAAGCAATTCATTTCATTTACATCAATAACACGTAATTGTATGTACAGTGAGCCGCCTCACCCAGGCTAATGAATATTCAGCCAGTAGTGAGAGAAGGGCGCCCCTGAAATGATTACGAGGGGCCCTTTCTGATTTACCATCACACCCAAGAGTCAGGCAGGGACAACACAGCTTTCTCTACCCAGCTCGATAGCCGGGCCCCATGGCTCCGCCCACCCTGACGCAGGGGCCCGCCTGTCTGATTTGGGGGCTCTGGCAAAAAGCCTGAGCCCATTGATTACAGATCGCTGTTAATAAAGAGCATTTGTAATGCAGCAGTGGTGAGGCGGTCTCCGCACGCTGGTTCATGATGGCCCTTCAGGCTCCACAATTAAGTCGTCCAGCAGGCATGCCCCCTGTTGCAGCTGCTCTGTCAATCTCATTTTGGTGCACAAATGATCTTAGACCCGGTGTTTGACATGGGGTTTTAACACCAAAGAAGGCAATTCTGCAACTTCAAATGAGCCTAATTGGCTGAGCGCTCGGGCGTTCACTCAAGCTGCTTCAGTCCATCAGAGTGAGATTTCCAGCTAATTGAACTGCTCAGAAGGAAAAGGACCAGGAAGAATCACGAGGTGCCCAACCATTGGAGAGGGTGGTGTATATATATATTTTCATGATGGCAAACTTAAAAATACATTCCTCCTCCTTAATCGGCCACCTGTCAACATAAAAAAGGTAGTTATAGCTGCAGATGCTCACAGAGTTATGATCTAAAATTGGGTTGTTGCTCTTAGGAGTGTAAATGTGCATGTGTTGCTGATAACCGACATTTCAAAACACTTGGTTGAGAGCATTTTTCTGCATCGTTCTCACAACTGCCTGAAATAAAAGCATGCAAATCTTGGCTGCGCAGAGAGGACTAAGAGCGCTAATGAGAGGTGCCTCAGGTGGAGTCAGTGTGAGCTCATGAACCATTTTCCTGGGCCTTGGTTTGTCCTGTTAAATGAGGATCATATGGGGAAAGATGAGATGTCTATATCCGAACCTGTGTTCATATCCATATCAACATAGCTGACAGTAGTATCTAAACAGCTGCTATAACCGGATCCATACCAACATGGCTGACATATCCATACCTATATAGCTGATATTTCTTCACTGTTGACCCAGTTAAATAATATTCTATGAACAAAAGCAATTTGTACAGCAGTAGTAAGAGAGTTTGATCAATCATAATTTGTTTAACCCTTTGTGAAACATTGTCATAATAATGTATTATGCAGGAAACTTGGAACCAAAGGAATTGGTCTGTTGTGAGTTTTTCTAAACCAAAGCATTGCTTAAAAATAATTGCTTACTAACTTTTGGGGGGGTTCTGAATTCACTACACATTTGTCTAATTTACACAAATCTGGTTTTACATGACACTGTGGTTTAAAAAGAATTAGGGGGAGTTATAAAGCAGATACATAAAAAGATTTAGGACTGGCTCAATTTTATATAGATATTTTGTTTCAGATATTCAAAGAGAGGATATAGAAAACATTTCAGCACATATTTTAAGATATGCAGGCAGCGATCGAAATATGCTTAGCATCAGCCGATTTTCAGCCTGGGAGCACATGTTGTACATTTTATGGTGCCCAAACCTAAGATCTCAGGGAGAGTAGTTGTGCTCTGGCATAGTAAGTATTTAGAGCTCTGCCTGGGCTTTACTTTGTGAGCTTGGGCTAACTATTCTGGTTTCCTAGGCTTCAACTTTCTCACCCTAAAAAAAAGAAAAACAAACCAGTAGGCCTAAGTAGAGTATGGCCCACCAGCTACACTCTCCTGAAGATGCCTGATGACAAGGATGAAATAAATTTTCACATTAATTCTCTTTACTGGGACAAAACCTGTATGATTTTGTCCCTTGCATCATGGTAACACTTCTATTCAAAACTCCAAAGAAGAGTTCTTTAATTCCTCACTCATGGTAAGTTTATTTATTTATTTTTAATTTTATTATTCATATGTGCATACAAGGCTTGGGTCATTTCTCCCCCCTGCCCCCACCCCCTCCCTTACCACCCACTCCGCCCCCTCCCTCTCCCCCCTACCCCCTCAATACCCAGCAGAAACTATTTTGCCCTTATTTCTAATTTTGTTGTAGAGAGAGTATAAGCAATAATAGGAAGGAACAAGGGTTTTTGCTGGTTGAGATAAGGATAGCTATACAGGGAGTTGACACACATTGATTTCCTGTGCATGGGTGTTAACTTCTAGGTTAATCCTTTTTGATCTAACCTTTTCTCTAGTTCCTGGTCCCCATTTCCTATTGGCCTCAGTTGCTTTTAAGGTATCTGCTTTAGTTTCTCTGTGTTAAGGGCAACAAATGCTAGCTAGTTTTTTAGGTGTCTTACCCATCCTCACCCCTCCCTTGTGCGCTCTCGCTTTTATCATGTGCTCAAAGTCCAATCCCATTGTTGTGTTTGCCCTTGATCTAATGTCCACATATGAGGGAGAACATACGATTTTTGGTCTTTTGGGCCAGGCTAACCTCACTCAGAATGATGTTCTCCAATTCCATCCATTTACCAGCAAATGATAACATTTCATTCTTCTTCATGGCTGCATAAAATTCCATTGTGTATAGATACCACATTTTCTTAATCCATTTGTCAGTGGTGGGGCATCTTAGCTGTTTTCATAACTTGGCTATTGTGAATAGTGCCGCAATAAACATGGGTGTGCAGGTGCCTCTGGAGTAACCTGTGTCACAGTCTTTTGGGTATATCCCCAGGAGTGGTATTGCTGGATCAAAACTCATGGTAAATTTAACAAATAATCCTGTTTCAGAATTTGCCCTACTGGGATGAAAGAGTTTGGGAGTCAGCACTGTGATACATTCCTGGACCAATGAAGAACTGTGCCTGGCTACTTTCACTTAGCATAATGCTTTCAAGGTTCATCCAGATCGTAGCATATATCAGTACTTCATTCCTTTTTCTTGTCAAATAGTACTCTATCATATGGCTATAGGCAGATATCCATTCATTGGATGATGTACATTTGAGTTTTTTTCACTTTGGGGCAACTATGAATAATGCTGCTATGAACATTTAAATATTCTTCATTTAATTTACTTATGAAGTTTCCTCTTTGGTTATTGGTATTTTATATAGGCGTCTAGGCTTATTAAGTTCTTCTGACTAACATATAAAATTTAGTGTTTTTAAAATGTATTTATAGAGTTTTGTGACTATTGCCTTCATCTAATTTTAGAACATTTTCATCACCCATCATTAATTGTCACCTTCTATTCACCCTTTTGCCCATTCCATCCTCTAACACTTTGGATTCACCTTACTTCGCACATTCCGTATAAATAGAATCATGCAATGTGTGCTTTTAGATCTGATATACAACTATTTGTGTGTTTTTCCTGGCATGCTCAAAAAGTCAGGCAAAGATTTTCCCACTTTTCATCTAGAAACCTTCTATGTGGGCCTCTTTCCTTCTTCTCTAGTTTGGATGGTTACCCTCAAATGCACACCACAGCTTTCTTTCTGGGACATTCTTCATGTAGCTTAGTACCAGGGTCTCTCTTTCCTGGATCCTAGGTCATTATCTTTCTCAGATGTTTGCTCTGTGCAACGGAAGCTGTGTGGGGTCCAACTATTTTATATACATGGAGATTTTCAATTGAGTTGTCTTCATCTCACCTCCAATCCCTGAGTCTTGTGGGGCTCCCAGGTAAATTGGCTCACTTTTTCATTGGTATCACCTCTGTTCTATTTTAATCTTCCAGATATGTGCACAGGTGATTCTTCTTGCATACTCATTGCCTGTTAGAGTTTATACTTTCCTTGTCCTTCACTATCACTGTGAAAGGACTTTGGAGTATGAGGAGGTGAATGTGTATTATAAGTGAAGGCTTCACCTTGCTTTCAGGGATTTAGTGTAGGTCTTCTGAAATCATTCTTTCCCACTCAAGGCTCCCTGATAGCGAAGAGTATTACCTCTATCCCCTTCCCTTGTGATTGGAATTTTAAATTTCTTTTAAGAAAAAAAATGCTAAAGTTTCTTTCCATTTGCCTATTTGTGTTTGGCAAAACCTAATTATTACAAAATTATGAAAGCAAAAAGGGAACTATCAAATGGTTAAATGTGAACCAATCTCCAGAAGTGCTGAAAGCATTTAGAATGAAGGAAGCTAAGGCCACAAGGCTTAGGAATGAGGAAACAGACTCAGTGAGGTCACCTGATGTTCTCTGGATCCCAAAGAGAATGTTTCTCACTCATAGATGAGAAAGTCTCAAAGAAACCCAGCTCTCTGACTCTCAGTCCAGTGAACCTTGCTCTTGCCCACTTCCCATATTGCCCCTTGGCCTTTGCTGTGCCTCCTCTATTCCCAGCTGCCAGGATGCTGGCCTGCTTCAAAAGACCTCAGGGAGGAAGCCTGCAACCACTGTAGTAGCAAATTCTAGTTCTGAGTGAGCCCCTCAGAAATTCTTTTTATTATTTTTTTTTTATGTGAAAGTAAAATCAACCTCTGGTGGGTCACAATGAAAGCTTTTTGTTTGTTTGTTTTTTAACTACATTTCCTTAGTAGGGATGTAGAATCTCACTGATATAATTAGTTTTGTGACTATCAGGTCTTTCCTCATTCTATTTCTTCATGACTAAAAGTGAGGTAAATAATAACCTACCAGCTGGCTGCCAGTAGCTCATGCTTTGTAATCCTTGCTACTTGGGAGGGTAAGATCAGGAGGATAGGTGTTTGAGACCAGCTCAGGTAAACAGTTCATGAGACCCCCATCTCCAAAATAACTATAGCAAAATGCACTGGAGGTGTGGTTCAAATGCTAGAGTGCTTGCTTGCAAGCACAAAGCACTGAGTTCAAACTCTAGTCCCACCAAAAAGGTTGGGGGAGAGAAGAAAAAAATCAAATCTACCATTCAAGATTGTGAAGATTAAATATAGTAACATGAGAGTGCCTGGTATAAAATCTGGCCCCATAAATGCCAGGGCCCATGCTTTATCTGCTTTAAAATAAAACTGTCATCTGAAACATCACATTGATATAAGGCATGTATATGATATATATAGGGCCATTATTTACTTAATATAGGAAATGTTATGGAATTCCTCTGAATAGACTTTGACTTGTAGATATTTTGTAAGCTTTTAAGTAAAGCTCACCTCCAAGAATGTGGTTAGTGTTGACTATGACAGGTGAATTTCAATGAGGTTTCTCACTGGGTAAGCTCAAGGCTTTTTCCAACTGCCATGCACTCACTCACCCTTCCTGCCATGTTTATTAGGATGCTTCCATCAGCACACGTTGCTGTATTAACCAGTTGTCTCTATATGACATTTTGTTGTCCCAGTGAAACTCATCATGTTCAGGAAAATTGTATTCTAAGATTGTTAATTCTTCTTTATTCTTAAATAGCTTGTTCTTGATTTTTTTTTATTTTACAATTTTTTGGTAGTTTTATTCCTTTTGAGGTGTATTTTTAAATAAATGACACTTTACTCAGTTTTGGAGATCCATGAAAGTAGAAACAACTGTAAACATTAATTAGCCTTTATTTTACAGGCAAGGGAACTGAGGCCCAAAGAGGGGAAAGTATCTCACACAAAGTTCACTGCTAATTTATGACCCAGTCCTTCTGACCTCCAGTCACCATTCTGTCTTAACTGCCTCCTACCAAAACGGACTCCATCTGTTCCAAAGACTTATTCTTGCATATATAGGCTATTTAAAAGTCTGTCTTCAAGACAGATTTAGATTACCAAGATATTGCACTCAGATTATCAAGTGAGCATTTTCACTTTAAAATAAAGACCTTCATTTAAAAGTGATGTGTGTGTGTGTGTGTGTGTGTGTGTGTGTGTGTGTGTGTACAGAGAGGGAAAAAGAGAGACAAGAAAGAGATAGAAAACCACTTGAAAGTTGCAGACATGGTGACACTTTACCTCTAAGTGCTTAGCGTGCATTTCCTAAGAACAAGCATGCCATCTTACATAACCATGATACCATTACGGTCTCTTAGCAGTGGGCATACATTCTGAGAAATGCCTCCTTAAGTGATTTTTGTCATTAAGGGAAGGTCATAGAGTGTACTTGTACAAACTTAAGATACCTACGACATTACTAGGTAATATAATCTTATGAGACCATGGCCATATACGTGGTCTGTCATTGATGGAAACATTACATAGTGCACAACTGTATTACATCTAAGAAATGTAATGCTGGTATAGTACTATTATCTAATAATCCGCCTGTTCCTAAGTTTTCCAGTTGTCACAACTGTCCTTTATATCTATGCATTGTAATTTGCTAGCTGATCATTAACTAGTTTACTCTGGCATTCTTCTGTATCTCCTTATCTACCTCTTCTCCTCACCTTATCTTTTATTATTATCCCCATAAAGCATGGATTTAAAAAATCACAAATGTGTTATCATCCCTAAATGGTATTATTACTTTTTTTTAATGTTAAAATTATTGCAGATTTGGTCAGTAGAAGCCCTGTCAGGCTCACTCCTATAAAGTTTTGTGTGTGTGTGTGTGTGTGTGTGTGTGTGCTGGGGCTCAAACACAGGGTTTCACACATATTAGGCAAGTGTGCTACCACCGATCCACACCTCCAGGCTCTACTGTAAACTTCTGACATGTTTCTATCAGTCTTTGAAAATTCCTTGCTCTATGACAAAAAGCAAGAAATGAGCATGATTTTATTCTATTATGTGTGTCATTCACAGAAAATTTTCAACAGATTGGCTTTTCTTTAAACTTTTGAGAAAAATTACTATTACTCTTTCCTTGTCTTCTATTGTCTCAGTTATATTCCCTTTTGAGAGCTCTTAAGAATTTCTAACCATTCTGATTTTCAAGGAATGATGGGATTTCCAGCTTACACTGAGATAAGTTAGTCACCCCTTTCATTAAATGTGTGCGTCAAACCCTTTGTTTTAAAATAAAGCTACCATTTGCTGGTAAATGGATGGAATTGGAGAACATCATTCTGAGTGAGGTTAGCCTGGCCCAAAAGACCAAAAATTGTATGTTCTCCCTCATATGTGGACATTAGATCAAGGGCAAACACAACAAGGGGATTGGACTATGAGCACATGATAAAAGCGAGAGCACACAAGGAAGGGGTGAGGATAGGTAAGACACCTAAAAAACTAGCTAGCATTTGTTGCCCTTAACGCAGAGAAACTAAAGCAGATACCTTAAAGCAACTGAGGCCAATAGGAAAAGGGGAACAGGTACTAGGGAAAAGGTTAGATCAAAAAGAATTAACCTAGAAGGTAACACCCACGCACAGGAAATCAATGTGAGTCAATGCCCTGTATAGCTATCCTTATCTCAACCAGCAAAAACCCTTGTTCCTTCCTATTATTGCTTATACTCTCTCTACAACAAAATTAGAAATAAGGGCAAAATAGTTTCTGCTGGGTATTGAGGGTGGGGGAGAGGGAGGGGACGGAGTGGGTGGTAAGGGAGGGGGTGGGGGCAGGGGGGAGAAATGAACCAAGCCTTGTATGCACATATGAATAATAAAAGAAAAATGAAAAAAAATAAAATAAAGCTACCACTATCACATTCTTCAAACTTCTGTTGCATGCACTTAAATTTTTTAAATCTTCAGTTAATTATATTATACAATTGTGTACAATGTGCTTTTATTTAAGGTCTTAAGACAAATTAAAAAGGAAAGTAAAATGATTCAATAAAAATAAAATTTACATTTAAAAGTTAGAAAGAAAAATAAGATAAGCTGGCTCTGACTATCTTCATAAGTTCTGACAGGTCCATTACCCAAGGAATATTTATGGTGTGCTATGGCTGATAATCAAACTAATGGATAAAGCACTCTAGGTCTGTGTGGTGACTTTCACAGAGTTTTTTTTTTTACTTTACCTCATTTATCCTTTTACAAAACCTGAAGTGTAGGCAGAGTACTGTTCTATTCTTACTCTGCAGAAACTGAGATTTGACATTACCTAAGATATTGGAAATTAATGGCAAGATCTGGGGGCCAGCACAAAGCTCCCTCTTTTTTTTTTTTCTTTTTATTATAACATAATTAGATAGATAAAGTAAGAGTGTGTGTGCATACACACACACACACACATCAGAGCCTAAACAAAGGTGAGGGTGGCTTCAAAATTTCAGAAAGCATGTTTTAAAAAGATATTTTAAGGGTAAATGGAAAGAGAAACATTTTACAACCTTGACGGGACTGAACTAGAATACCAATCCCACGAGGGCAGGGATTTGTGTTCATTTGGTGTCCTAATGCATCCCAGAGCTTCAGTAAAATCTGTTGACTGACTGACTGTGATAATGCATCTTTGTATCTGACAAAAGTAGTGCCTGAACATTAGAAGCGTTTTTTTAAATCTTGATTTGTATTTTGATGATGAAAGTAGCATAAACTTACTGGAACTGAAATCAAGCAACAGAAGAAGGGGCTAAAAGAAGAAGAGAATATCTGCCTATCGTTCCCATTCGGACCGCTGGAGATAACCACTGGATACAGTTGATATGCCTCTTCCTTATGTTTCCCTTTGATAAGCAGGGAGCTTGCGTTTCTTTCCAAGTCAGCACATTGGTTTTTCTTTTTTAATGAATACACACTTTTTTTTTTGTCTTTGTTGCCATTTATAGATGGGCATTTATTTTATTTCCAGTTTTTTCTTACAGACTGATGCAATGAATATTTTGTATGTAAGAATGTGGATACTCATGCTAGTATTTCCGTACATAGATTAGTAGTACATTTAAGATTTTAAAATAGTCCGCCGATATGTCTTCCAAAAACATCGCACCTATTTCCATCTACTCAAAGATTGCTCAACCGTGCCGGTTTTTCCATATCCTGGCACTAAACACTAAATGTTTCA
Source organism: Castor canadensis (assembly GCF_047511655.1). Lineage (NCBI taxonomy): Eukaryota > Metazoa > Chordata > Mammalia > Rodentia > Castoridae > Castor > Castor canadensis. The sequence continues at coordinate 61,843,426 of NC_133386.1, forward strand.
CACTTTGCCAATTTTATAAGAAAAAATAGTTCTCTTTACTTAGCATCCCTTGATTGGTAATAAAATTAAGCACCTTTATATGTGATTAGTAGTTATGAGTATTTAGTCTATGGGTTGTTTATTCAAGCCAGTTCTCGTTTTTTCTAATGGATTATTCCCTTGATCTTAAGACTTTATGTACTAGGTAGTACTCCTTTGTTGGTTAAGTGTGCTGCACAGTTTTTCAGTCTGTCTTTTATCTTTCACTTGTTTGTAGTACCTTTCACTATACTGTAGCTTAAAATATTTGCATTATTAAATCTTTTCCTTTATGACTTCTAGGACTTGGATCTTTCCTATATTAAACAGTATTAAAAGTTTACATTTTATCTTTTAGAACATGCTTAGATTTATTTTTATTTGGCAATTTAACTAGGACTTATTTTGCAGATCCTTTAAGATAAGATTCCAATTGATTTATTGTTAGTAAATAATATAGATTTAGCTTAAATTATTTAAATAAACCAATGTCATTCTCACATTTCAAAATGCCACATTCATATTTGAAAGTTCACATATATTCACAGTTGTTTTTCTCTGCCAATACCTCACTATTCCAATTATGGTAAGTTTATAGTATATTTTGATACCAAGTGGAGCAACACCAGAACAAAAATTTTTTTGAATATTTTTCTTTTTTTTTACATTGCCCTTTCTCAACCTAATTGCAGTCTCTCTGGTTTTTGGTGGCAGTACTGATTTCTGTGTTTATCTTGGCTCTTTGAGAGCTCATACTTTGCATTCTCATGCACGGTGACCATTTTCCTCTTTCAGGCTGGATCTCTTTTGGTAAGAGTACTGTCATTATTAAGATTTAGAAGAGTTTAAACTGCACCTATGAATGCCAAGGGAGGTATATTTTAATTGACTAAGGACAAATTTTGGTAGTTTGATAATTTCCAACTCATTTGGCTGAAAAGAAAAACTGCTCCAGAACTTCATTCCACCTCATTCTCAAAGTGTTCTCATTTCTATTTACTTGGACATACCAATTTTTTGTTTATGCTTAAAAAAAAGCAATGGATTACATGACAGCTTCTCCACTCATTTTAGCTATTTAAATGAACTAGGTAGTATAGCAATACAATCAGTCATTTTTGCTGGTAAGACCAGTGATGTTACTGGGGAATATGCATTATTTTTCCAATCATCAGCTTTCTTAATTGTATAATAAAAAAAAAGCCATATGTATAATGTGCTTTAAACTGTACATAGCATTTCTATACATTGTATTATTCAATGTATCCTTCAAAATCGGACCCCATGTGACATAGGATAGACAGATGTGTGCCTGGATATTGGTATCTTGAGTGAACTATATGTTAGGAACATTGTATACTAATTAAAGTTAAACTTAATAATGAAATATTATAAGGAAATAGTTTATTATATTTCCAAACTGAAAATGGGATTTTTATTTTTAAGTTTCACTGACGTAACATGATGGCTTTTGCTAACATTTTTCCTTTTTGTTCTTTCATATAATGCTTTAGGTATAACATGGAATGTCTTCCCTCCCCCAAATCCTATATTAAAGGGTAATTATTGACTGCTGGCTCTCTTTACTGTGGGGTTGGATGTGGACTCTAGGCTCCCCTGCTGTTGAACATAACAAACAAGTTGACCATGAGATCCCAGATGTTTCTACTTCTTTTTGTTTAAGACTTTTGGACCTCCCAGGAGCAAATGTCAGCATGGTTGAGTGGTAGACCCTGTTCCCTTCATGTTGGGAACAAAGTTTTACTTTGTAACAGTGCCAAAAATTTAAACTTGGGTCCTTCTGAGCAAGATACAGAGCATCAACTTGCACTGTCAGTGTGGTATCAGTCAGAAATGGACCTGTAGAAATCGCAGCAGTACAAATACATTTAGAAAGCAAATCTTAACTTGAAAGACAGCTGGACTCATCTGATGCTATAAACCCGCCACATGAATTTTTACAATGAGCTCTTCTGATGTACACACAGGGAGTATTTTACCCGTAATTTAAAAAATTGGTTGGGGAAGAGAAGGAGGTTATTGGGAGATTGGAGTGGAAAATTGCTGGTACCTAATTGGGTTAAAGAGAACTCATAATAGAGACTCTGTCAGGAGAGAAAAGGGAAGGCTGGTGTAGAGAGTAGTCAGGTGTTTGGTTTGATGAAGCTCATTGTTTACCTCATTTACTCTGCTCTCATCCCAAATCTACATTTGGAGCTCAGTCTGCAAAGCCTGGTTTTAAAATGAGAAGCCTACTTAAACACCCGTTGACAGAACCTTAACTTTTGAAAAACAAGCCTTTTACAGACTCATCACATTTTAGTGGTATGTGGGCCTTGAGGTCAATGCCATGGGATGAATCTATCTCCTCAAGTACATATTGAGTCTTACATCTGAGCTTAATGTGGGTGTTTTAGACTGATGGTTTATCAATCTATGGCTGTTTTCATAATTTTAATGTTTTTAGTTTTGAGACAAACAGTCCTTTCTAATAAGCCCTCTAAACTTCTACTTAAGATTCCACTAAAATCGCACTGAAGCAATCAGGGAGAGGAAGGGAGAACTGTAAGTGTTCCTTACAGTGGTAGTTTAGCATCTGGGTTTTGGAGGGAGAAAGGTGGGCTGCTTGGATACTTTGGGGTTCTGTGCAATAGGCACAGGACCATTAACAATGTTAAATTTAAAAGACAGCCAGTAAGATGCATTAAAAAAGGCAGTAAAATAAATTTCAAGAGTGCTTTGCCCAATAAGACACACACTAAACAATGGGGCAGGGCAGAAAGAAAGAGGTAAACTACTCCATTCAAGACTGTTTAAAGTCAAGGGCAAATTTTTTATAGTGTGAAACTGTAGTGCTTTTGATTTTCCAGCAGAAGACGGACTGAAGAACTGATATCCTGTGCCTCCACTCCTCCCCCCAGTCTGCCTGCTCACTATTAAAGCGGAGTTTTCATTGGGCTGAAAACTGCTTGTACATTGGCCATTTAACTTGCCAGCATTCTGCTCTTCTGTGGAAAATGTGGATCTTCAGCCACATAATGTCTTTCCATTAGCGATGGCGGCTCTCCAAAGTAGGGCTGTGGTTTAAACACAAATGGGCAGTGTGGGCCAAAATGAATGCAATTTTGAGTCTACTATCTTTAAAAGGTGGATCTGGAGGCAATTTAGTGAGTGTAAATTACAATTGACTTTGGAAGAAATAACTCATACACTTGAACCTCCTCAGATGTGTAGCCAATAGGGGGTAGCCAAGCTAACATGAAATTTTACACATCCATCAGCTAAAGAAGAGATCCAAATGTAAAAAATCTAGCTATCATATGGATTCGTAACACCCCCTGGAGGACTTGCGGCCCACAAATCAATGAATGGTTTATGCTGAGCCAAAAATGTACTTTCACAGTGCTTCTCATTCTCTTTAACTGTTTCAGAACACCATATGTGAGAGACACAGCAGCCTGGGAATTGCTTCTGCAGAGGGCATACTTCTGCAGCAAGAGAGGTGCCTCTTAAGGCAGCCTGACGCCTGTCTTTGGCCAGCTCCTTAGCTCTGACAATGAATGATTTGGCTGCCTTTAAAACTTAAGCCAAGGAGACATTTCTGCCATACAGGTGTTTTGGTCTGAGGTACTCTAAAGGGATCAGACCTGATACTTATGCACTGATACTATTCACTCTTGTTCCTCATCAGTAGTGGATTAGAACAGTCTCAGCTTGTCTTGCATTCTTCTTCTGTGTGTATATGAGACCAGTTCACTTGGTGTCAGCAGCTAGAAATGCTTATGCATTCACAGCCTTGTTTTTCTCTTGTGTGTTCGCTATTTAAGGCTGTGGAATACAAATGTATTAGTGCTAGCTCTGAATATGGGTAAAAAGTATTTTGAGGTACGCCATTAAAATTTTAAACAGTTAACAACTAAATTACAGACAGCGAGAACTGTTTATTAACAACCAAGTGAATAAAATGCAAGTTTTTTTCACTTTTGGACAGTGCTGCTATCTAAGACAACACTAATGATAAATACTTCTACATTCTTTGAAAAGGATTTCTAATGTTTGTGCTTCTTGAGTATTGACTATTTATTTAGCAAACTCTAGTGGTATTTTACTTTACAATGTCCATATTCAAATATTCAAGTAATATATTCTAAACAAAACCTTATAGGGATACTATATGGACTAGTCTAAACAAGGAAATACAGAAAGTGTTTTTCATTTGCAGTAATATATGACATGAAATTCTAAGTTTTCACTTCATTTGAAATGTGTTTATAACAACAAATATGCATTTAAGTAAGCTTTTTTATTGTTGTTGCTGCTGAACCTTGCAGTTAGGAATTACACCCAGCTGCTCATAACAGAGACCTGAATAAAACAGTGACTTAAACATATCAGTGATTTCTTTTTCTGTCATTTAAAAGAATTTAGCATGATGGATCCATAGTGTCAGCATGATCCAAGACCCTTTTTGCCTTTTGCTTTGCATTCCTCAGAGTGGATACTGAGAAGGGCTGCCAGGGTGCTGGCTTCACAGTTGAATTTCATGCAATGATATAAAGTGAAGGATAAGAAAAGAAGCTTTCCAAGTGAGTTGCCTTTTTTTTTTTTTGGTGGCAGGGTCTTGCCATGTAGCCCAGGCTGGCCTTGAACTCTCAATCCTGCTTCAGACTCCAAGTGATGGCCTGTGTCATTACACCTAGCTCTGAGCTAGGTGTAACTTTAAAGGGTTTCCTTAAAAGTCTCACCTGGGAACTTCCACTTGATCTCATTAACAAGAACTTTATCATCACATGACCTGTTTCAAGGAAGGCTGAGCAAAACAGATTTTTAGTTGGGCACATTGAAGTCCCAAATAAGACCAGGATTCTGTTAGTATGGCAGAAGGGAACTGTATGTTGAATAGGCCAAATAGTGTTATCTGTCACAGGTGAAGTTTGCAAGGTGCAGTGGACAGTTCCAGTGCCAAGCTCCTAAGACAATATATTGCTCAGATGGGGATGTCTTTTAGAGTCACATAAACTTCAAATTTCTTTTCTCATGAGGACACATTAGGAAACAAAATAACTGCCAAGCATGCTCCTTTGAGAGTCCTTTCCATGGCTTTATGATTTACTCAGGTCTCTGCAAAAATGTTACTTTATCAAGGAAGTCTTCTCTGACACCTGGGGATGGATCCATATTCTTCAGGGTTAAAAGCCTATACATTAGGGAAGACCACTTTAAAAAACAAAAAGAAGTTATAAAATCAAATTAGATATTTGCATACGAATGTGAGTATTGATACAGAATGAGAACACAACTAAAAAGCTTAAAGCTACTACAAATATCACAAATCCAGAAGAATAACAAAGTAACACTTATTAATTAGTAACTAGACATGTTGTTTAATGCTTTCCCCCTTATTGTTTTGGCGTCTATACTTTGCTTCTTTCTACATGTGACAACAATTTTATAATATTTTCTATAAAGAAAATAGTCTTTCCCCTAGTGTGGTTTATAAAATCATTTAATTTTAAATCATTCATAATTTAGAAAAGTTCCTTTCAGCTTATAATTGGTAATTGTCACCTCAATGTTTAGGATGTTGTCAAGTGTGGGAAAACATCTATCAAGTTTTTTTTATGATATATAAACTTGAAGATTTTAGAGAATATTAAGTTTTCTTATGCATTGACTAATCTTAAATGTCTGACCTGTCTTTGACATCCATATTATAGTGCTATAGTATATAGTTTCATATTGTCTTTGTTGATACTTAGGGGGCTAACTTATCAATAAAGTAGTAATGGCAAGACTATGTGAAGTTAGAAAAAGATCATAGGCATAGCCAAGGACTAGGAAAGACCAGGAGTGAAATTTTTGGAGAGAGCAATGGACCAGTCCAGTGTTGTGGGAGTTAAGACTGGAAAGATGTGTTGGAGTCAAATGGAAGAGTTGTCAAATGCTGGTATGTGTTAAGGATGCCTTTAAGTTAAGTTTAAATTAAGCATATTAAAAGTGATAAAAAATTATGCTGACATTGTCATCAGGACTGGACAAATCCAGAACTTAAGTCCTAGCTCTAGGGCTTACTGATTTCTGAAAACTTCATAGCAATACTGTAAGTAGATGTACCCCAAGGTACCTTAACTTCCTCTTTTCCATGACCTATACATGCCTAACACCTACTCAGTGCCACCCAAACAATGTGGTGTGATAGAAGGAGAGTCAGGAAAGCAAACAAAACAAAACAAAATGAAAAACTAGCAACTGGTTTCTTTTAAAACATCATACATTTGCAAATTTTACAAAAGCATATTGGAAGGGATGCATAAGAATGAAGGACCCCAAAATTTCTGCTTCATTAGCTTGACAGTAAACCCAGGTCAGTGATCACCCTTTCAAAATTTCAAATCCCTTGCTCTCCCAATTCCCCTTACTCTGCTTGTGCTTCTCCATAGCACTTGTTATATTATAATCTTATCTATTTAATTGTTCTCTGTTGTTTTCTTCACTCCACCAGGATGTGAATTCTGTGGTTAAGGGGACTCTGAATCAGCTTATTGTCCATGTGAGAAAAGCTCCTGGCACATATATATTTGTTGAATGAATGAATAAATCAATGACTGCACTGTCATGTTTTTAACTTTAAATCTTTTTTTTGGTTATTGTTTGGATGCAAACAAGTGGTTGTTTCTATATTGTATTTTTGTCTTAAAGAAAGAGTACTGGAAAACTTGTTGATGGTGGAGGAGGATGGAAGCAGGGGTCAGCCAAGGTAGAAGAGAAAATCCAATCACAAACCGCACAAAAGCTGTCACATAAAAGTTAGGCCATCTAAAACATGCACCACCTTTCTTTTTCTGTTTCTAATTTTTGTTAACATATATTCATTGTACAGGGGAAATTCACTGTGACAATTCCAAATTCTGAATAACCTTACATTGTCTATTGGTTAGATCACCACCACCATTTCCCCCTCTCAACTTCCTCACCACTGGCAGGCCACATTTCTGACTTTCCTGGTCGCTTTAAAAGATGTTTCTGGACTTGACCAAAAAAGAAAGAAACCGTGAAGGTCAGAGTAGCTGCCAAAAAATCTGAATCCATCTCCAACTTCCCATCTGATATTAGCCATCATAGGAGTGGTGAATTGTGCTGTACATAACATGGATGCTGGGACACAGAACTGTCATTTTGGACCAGTTCTGTGGAGTACAGGGCATTGTGCTAGGGGAAGGGATTCACTTTCTCAATTCTTGGGTACAGAGAGACCAGTTATCTTTGACTACAGCTCTCTACACATAACATGCCGGTCAGTCATTACTAGTAGCAAAGATTTACAGAAAGTCAACATGACACCACACATCTTCTCCTGGTCTCTTGCTAGCCAGCTTCCTTGCATCTTCACCTGCATGGAAAAAGAAGACTATGATGAGTGTGTGGTGCCTGCCATCCACCAAAGAGATACTCAAGTTAGGGATGGTTTGCTGTGATGCTGGAAAACTAACCATCCAGAGAGACTGGTAAGCAGTAATCTTTTGGTTCATCCTAGATGACATGTCCTGACACATTTGATTTTAGGAGAGAAATACAAAGAACCACTGGAAGCCAAACAGGTGTCTCAATAGGAGTCATAGAGAACAGATGTGTTCTGGAAAACACTGGACAGCAGAAGGCAGCCATCATTTCTGCAGAGTAACTCCAAGGCAGCCAAGATGACTCACTGGCCACCAAATACTGGCCTGATGCAGCTGTGCAAGCAGGACATAACAACATATTGTGTACCAGCTCTTGCACTCTCAGAATGTCACCTACCTGTTAACATGGCCATCTGTGTCTCTCCAGCTGCCTCAGCTGGAGGTTTGCCCTACCTGCACTTCCTTGGGCCAACTGGACCAGAGCCCTGATAATTTGGAACTTTGCCTTCCTTGGCCCCTACCCTGGAATCTGTGAAATTTCATAATTGACTTAAAATAAAGGAAATATAAGTAAAATCATTCCAGATCACTTAAAAGGTGTTACTGACAAATGTGTCCTTTGAAACCTACAACAAATTTATTTATGTTTGGAACTAAATATCTCAGACTCTTGCTCTTGCTTGGTTTTCCTATCCAACATGTACCTGCTAATCTCTGCTCCCTGAACAGGTAGAACATCAGTAGGAGTCCTGTAGAGTGTTAACAAAGACTGCAATCTAATGCTGATATTGACGTTCTCTTGACCATGAGAATCCTGATTCTGTGTGTAGGTACACTTTGATTCCCTGTAATGTAGAATTATTAAACAAAATGTTGAAAGGATCATACATTTTGCTTTTCCAGTGTTTCTATAAGTGAGCACACTATCAAGAGAGGAATGGTGCCTGCCCAAACTGCAAACGAGGCTCGGCTGTTCTGCATTTCAGCTTGTGTTCTTTTAGCTATAATGCAAGGATAACATAAGAAGGAACACCCAAAGGAAAAATCAGTGTGCCCTCGTCTTTAGCTTGCATTCTTACTTTCATAAAACGAGGTTTGTGGAAGGGCTTGAGCATATTATTCTTATATTGGTGGCATTATTGGAATGTCCAGGAACCTAGTGGCATGGTGACTCCAAGAACTTTGCTAAACAGTTTTGATTTTTCTTCAAAGCGTTTGATAAATTAACCTGAGATATGCTTTTGTAGGGACTAGCCCAATTATCTTCCTTCAGAGTATTTCTCCTGAGTTGTGGATTCTAGGATTCAGAGCATTAGAAGGAAAGGACAGGGCATTCACTGCTAGGAAATAGAAAGGGGTTAATGTAACAAAAATTACATTGACATAGAAAGTAGCACCCACTATGCACTTTGTGGGGGGAGAACCTATTAGTTTCCTTTTTAAATGTTAAGTGTTCAGCCTTAAAAAGATTAGGTCTAAAATCATGTTCTAAATAAATATTGCCTTTCTCCTTGATGCCCATAAACAAATATACTATCAAGCCAATTATTCATGTGTTTTCCTCACACAGCCTTTCTAAAGCCCCCTTTTCAAATTTATTATAAGGCTTGGCCTCTAACACAAAGGGAGCAGTTTGGGTAGACTATACCAAATTAGACGGCTCCTTGGCTCTCAGGGATTCTGTAAGATGAATATATTCCTGTGTTTCCAATTTTGGGCAGATTCTCTCTGAGAACAATGACATTGTATATGGTCAAGAGGATAAAGGCTGGTAGAGCTCCTGCCTAGAAAGCACAAAGCTGAGTTCAAATCCCAGTACTGCCAGAAAGACAGAGAGAGAGAGAGAGAGAGAGAGAGAGAGAGAGAGAGAGAGAGAGAGAGAAGAAAGGAAGGAAAGAAAGAAAGAAAGAGAGAGAAGAAAAAGAAAAGAAAGGAGAAAGGCTGGCATCCATCCTGATGCTCTTAGGTAAACAAATGCATGGTGGATATGATCATCATAGAGAGACTTGCAGACCAAGGCTGGCAGTGGAGCTGGGCTCTGAGGTGGTGTTCTTAACAGAAGGCTTCTTACTTAGAGTAGACATGTTCACGGAATTTTATCATCTAGCCCAGGGATAATGAAAACTTGACTTTTCTCAGCCTAAGGAGGAGATTCTCTCCCTTTCCCTGGATTGCTGGTTATAGCTGTGTTTAGTGGCACCTTTAGTTCTCCTGCTGCTGCTCTTCCTGCCTTTCCTTCTGCCAGCCTAGTTTGTGGGAGCCACTGTTCTTATCAGTCACTCCTGCCCTGAGAAGAGAGTTTCATTCCTTTTAGAACTACCTATCCTATTGCATAAGCCTTAAAATGTAGGCTTCCAGTGGGAATGGAACATGGTACAGCAGCTTTGGAAAACAGTTTGAAGTTTCGTCAAAAAATAAAAAATCAGCAAAAAGTCTAGAAATCCCTCTTCTGCATGTACATCCAAAAGAATTGGATCACAAAGATATGTTTTCACACACATGTTCATCCAGCATTGTTCTCAACAGTTGTAAACATAACCTAAATGTCTATCTATAAATAAATGAATATAAAAACATGACAAATTCATACAATGAAATATTATTCAACTCTATAAAACAGGGAAATCCTACCATATGCTACCAGATGGACAAAACCTGAGGACATTATGCTGAGTGAAATTAACCAGTCAGTTGCAAAAAGATAAAGCTGCTTGCTTCTGCTTAGATGAGGAATCTAAAGTAGTCAAACTTTTAGAAACAGAAAGTAGAATGGTGGTTTCAAGAACGAGGGAAGAGGGAAAGTGGAATCTTTCAATGCTTATAGAATCAGTTTTGCAAGATGAAAAGGGTCTGGAGCTCTGTTGTAAACAATGAGCACACAATTGACACTATTATGCTATATGTTCAAAAATGGTTATGATGGTAAATTTTATGTTGTGTTTACCATGTTAAAAATTAGTCTTCAGGATTGCAGTTGCTTTTTAAAGTGTATTCAGAGACATTCTCTTGTAAGGATAGTGTATGGGAGAGAAAAGAAAATTTAATGTAAGTACACCTTGACATTGTATCTTTTTCATAAGTGACAATATGTGGAAGCTAGACCTGTAAGTTAAATGTATGTATAGACATATATATTATCATATGTATTTACATACATATATAGGGAAAAAGAAGGAAATTTTATTAGTGAGTCTGTCTGAGGAGACTACAGGAGGTGGTAGAGGAAAAGAACATGTTAGAGAATGAAAACTATTAAAACAACCCATCTATATATGAATATGATATAATACACTGTACTGTAATATTAGGGGAGCATGGTGATAGAGAAAGAATAAGTAACGGGGGGTGTTATTTGATTAAAGGATGATGTATATAGGCCTGAAGTACAAAGGTGAAACCCACTTGGACTATCAATATGCACTTTTTAAAAAATGCAGAGCAGGAGGGTAAAACAGGTCTTTTCTGGGGATGGGTACAAGTGGGAGGGCATTTTCTTCAGAGCTGCTCTACTCATGTCACAGTCACAGTTGAAATCCACTTTAGTCCTTTTTTATTCCTCTTTTCTCTGAGACGTAAGCTTCACACTAAAGTTGGTCTGTATCCTTCCTGTGTTTATTCCTTTACCACATAAGCTTGTTTACATAAGCAACATTATCTTTTAGTATGTTTAAAAATAGTAACTTTTTTTGTTTTGTTGGCACTGGGATTTGAACTTGGGGCCTCCGGCTTGCTAGTTAGGAGCTGTACCACTTGAACCACATCTTCAATCCTTTTTTGATTTTTAGTTATTTTTCTGGATAGGGCCTTATGTTTTTGCCTGGAGCTTGTCTTGGACATTGCTCCTCCTACCTATGCCTCCTTTGTAGCAAACACACACCAGCACACCTAGCTGGTTGATTGAGATGGGGTTTCACTAACTTTTCATCTGGACTGGCTTCAAACCACAATCCTCTGGATTTCTGCCTCCTGAGTACTTGGGATTGCAGGTGTGTGTGTGCCACCATGGCCAGCCAAAAAATAAAATAGTATCTTTTTGCAGGTTGCTTTGTGCATGTAATATTTTGTTTGGGGGAAATTTCACCTTTTTACATGTAGATCCAGTTCTACAATTTTCACTCTTCTATAGTGATCCATTGCACGATTATGCCATAATTTACTTATCTATTTCCCTGTTGAATAATAGTGGTTGCTTGCAAGTGGAATAGATTTAGTCCCAGTATGCTTGTTTTTTTATAAGCCTGCAGGAGAGCCCATCCATTCTGCTCCTCATAGAAGTAGAACTGCCGATGGACTGCCCTGCACTTGACATTCTCGAGGTGGTCATCTGTCAAAGTTGATGCACTCAAAAAAAGAAATTCATTCTTAGAAACCTTCTGCCCTGCTCCTGGCTTCCCTTCTCTTGGAGTGCTCCCCAGGTGCTCTCTGCACCATGGGGATCATGAAATGCCTGATTCTTCTGTCTTGTAAAAACAAGGTGCAGAAGGAAATAGTACTTCTAAATTTGAGACTGTTCTTAAATTCAGTGCTAAGATCTTCGAAACCTTCATGATAGGAGTAGAAGTAGAAAAGAAATGTTACTTAACAGCTTCAGTTTTCTCTTCCCATAAGTGGAATGGAGACAGGTTGGGGTAATTTTGTCTGGGATGACTCTTCAAAGAGACATTAGATTTGCAAATGTAAAATAGTGGCTACAGTCAAACAAGATCAGTGGCTCCAAGGAGCTCAGAGTAAAACTTTTTTTTGTCTAAGTAAAGTCTCATCTCAACAAATACTGCTCCCTGGGCCAATTTTGTTTCCTATGAAGAATTGAGACTTTTTTTTTGGTGCCTGAATAATGTTGCCATTACTGCTGTGGAAATGGGTAACTTTTTTTTTTGAACAGATGCTATAAAATTGGAAGTTTTACACAGAAACTGAAAGAATTGTTGTACTTTCGGGCATGGTTGCCAAAATAATTATTTGGAGGAAGCATAATTTATTTCTTTGAACAATGCTGAGTAAGTGAAAGCAAGCATGGAGTTGAGGTGTAAGTCATTCTTCTACTACTTCATGGACTCAGACATCCTGTAAAGATCCATAAACTGGGGACATAGTAAGGATTCCCTGTGGCTGTGAGCAAGAAAGTATGGGCATCCAGAAAGACAGAAAATAGAGGGCAGAGATGGAGGGAACCTTTGGTTCTCACATGTGATCACCTCTTCAGGGACTTCTAAAATTATTTGGAAGACAAATTATAGGGCACACAGAAATCAGCCAGGTGAAGAGACATTGCAATTTGAACACTAATCATTTATGCAGCCTTATTTATATTCGCCGAGTGTTGAAGAATGTGTAGTGCTGAAGAATGGAGACTGTGTAACTGTTTTCTTTTTCCTTTATAGGAGCATTTCTTACTGCCTAGATACACAAAAATCCTATGGTAAGTGTTGAATTTTGCAGGGAGTGCATTAGGCCTGAAAGGGAAGAAATTATAGAGTAGAAATGTGAAAAGACTTTTAGCTGACAATCTCAGAGGACATGATTATAAATGTATCTCATGTATATTTTGGATATAATTCCCTACCTTTCATCTAACATGAATGTTAATAGGAAAAAGGTCAAATTCATATACCATTCCACCACCTGAGACTGAGGTTTCCTGATGATTTTTATAATCATCCAAGTATATACTTTTACATTTTAATTGATATGTTTATGTAATTTACATTTTAATTCAAGTATATACTTTTAAAAATTCTTGAATTAGTTTCTTTTTCAGTACTAATTATGAATTGGACTGAGATAATATAATTTATTTTGGACTACATTGCCTAGATTTCTCAAATACATTTGGCAACCATGAATAATGAATGTGCAGTAATTCTCTCCTTTGAGGGCTAAGAGACACCTCATTCCTTGTCTGGATCACTTTGGACTTTAAGGTCCTAATTTTTAAGGTATTGGTTTATTATTGCTTTTAATTTCACTTTCAATTGTAAAGCTCCCTGAGACCTTGACTGAAGAGGGCTATTTGAATTTATTTTATTGTTCTTATTATCAGTCATACATTATCCATGCCACAGTAATTGAAAAACCAGGAGAGATAAAGTAAGATTTTAAAGCAAGAGTCTCATTTACAAGAACCAAACCTTGCAGCCTTTTCTTTTCCTGTTTTTTTTTTTCAGTCTCATCATTTATCTGCCTCTGCCTTGTTCCGTTAGCTTGTTAACAATATAGTTTCTATAGCAACACCTATTGGTTGTTGTGATAATGAAAGCCACAGCAAGATCTCCTGCAGAGAAATCCTTGCTGCTGACAAGATCAACTCATATTTTCTTTGTCTGATGTTTTCTATTTCTTCTTGGAATGAACCTTTTTGCAGAATATAAAAAAATCTCTACTAATTACCTGTAAAATAAACAGCTGAAGTCTAGCATTCTCAATAGCACATTGGATGTTAGCTTTAGTCCACTGATGGTGAGGTACTGCCTGAATGAACCACCAATTTCTTCAGCTATAAATTTTACTACTCAACATTGTTAATACAAAATAAAATGAAGATCAGTCCACTTCTTCCAATTTGAGTTAAAGGGTTTTACCTAGAGAAAATTTCCCACGTACTCTGGTTTTAGGACTTCATCAAAATAGCAAAAGGAAATGTCTGATGTTATTTTTTCATGTGTGATAACAGATTAATAATAAAAAGGAAATGGTAGATAAAATATTCAATGTTAATTATAATAAGATAGATTTGGAAAACTATTTAGGCAATCACTTAGACTTGTTCTCCCTCTTTTGGCTCTATTTTTGCAAGTATTAGTTGCAAGTTTCTATCTAATGCTCCCTTTCTTAATTATTCAGGTAACTGCTAATCCATTTGCTGTATATATTCATACTTATTAACTTAAAATAGGAAGAACTGAGAAGTTATGAGTTTTCATAGTTGTAAATTTATCCATTTTATATTAGGACATTGTATAAAAATAAAGAATTATTGTTTAGAATGTTAGGTAATGGTTAATCTCCAGTTCTTGAGCTGAGAACTCAGGACTTATTACTAATGTATTTCAGTTTCTTTTCAGGATCTTCCTGATTTCATTGTGATCCCATCTATTCATTTTTGTTTTAATGACATCTTCCTTCTCATGAACTACAATTGAAAAATTAGTATTAAGTTGGACCCTTTGAAAATCTATATTAATTTTTCCAGTCATAATCCATCTATTCCATAAACTTAAATTGTTTTCTAAGGGTTTTAAAAAGTTAATCCACTTTTCAGTTTAAATATTAAGTAACATTTTAAAATCTTAATGCCTAGGAATAAGAATCAATATTGGATGGCACTGAGCTTTTCAGTTTCTGTTATTAACATTGAGTACGTATGCAAAATAATTAAATTAACACCTAGTATTTGACAAACAGAGAGGATATAGATCAGAATTCTTATTTCCCTTTTCAATTTCTTTCACATCATTTTACTTAGAAGAGATTCTAATGTCGGCCACACAAATCACCACTATTTCCCAATACTGTCATCTCTTAAAAATACACATACGTGCGCACACACACACACACATACATCCTAAAATTCAAGTAATGCATTTGTGTAGTTTTCTTATTTTTATAAGGGTCTTATTGCTGTAATTAGAAAAAATAAAGAAAAACTTCTTAGAAAAGCTAGTTATGATAAAACTTCTGGCCATCTCATTTCACATTTATTAGCTAATTCACAGAGAAGGACTTTCTGTCAATAACTGGACTTGGCTACCCTGAAATACAATCTCAATAGGAAATATATATTCTTAGTTTTTACTTTTTTACCTGCTTACAGAGTAATAAATTATAATAATTACCTCTAGTAGTGGCTAATATGTTTTAAAATATTTTTATGATTTTTATTTTTGAAGTATTGCTACTCACATATTCAATATATAAAGTAACCACAGTAATTATTTCTTTTCTTTTTCCTTTTTGGTGGTGGTGGTACTGGGATTTGAACTCAGGACCTCACACTTGCTAGGCAGGTGTGCTCTCACTTTGAGCCACTCCATCAGCTCTTTTTGTGTTGGGTATTTTTGAGGCAGGATCTCACGAACTATCTGCCCAAGATGGCCTCAAGCCATGATCCTCCTGATCTCTGCCTCCTGAGTAGGTATGATTACAGGCATGAGTCACTGGGCACCTGGCAGAAATTATTCCTTTTGGTATTCAATTTATAAGGCAGTGAAAATTCCTTTAAGCTGGCTCCAGTGTCCTTTTGAACCGTTCCTTTGCTTTCTATCATTGCAAGATGTAGCAGTTTCATCTTTTTTTTTTTTTTTTAATTCTTCTCATCCTCTAGAAGCAGCCATTTCTCCAAAGAGACTTGGTAGCTTTTAGAACAAACTGATTTCAGAGAGAGACCATAATCCAGGTGTTAGGGTGACAATGCTACTATCAGGCTGCCTCTTCTAGACCCTTTCAGTGGTCAGATCCACGCTATTAAGACAGTCAGATTCACATGGATATTTCCACTTAGAACGGAATTCAGGTGTACAGCCATACCGCCCTGAATGTGCCGGGTCTCGTCTGATTTCGGAAGCTAAGCAGGGTCGGGCCTGGTTAGTACTTGGATAGGAGGGAGAACAGATCCAGGATTTTTATTGAGCTCTTTGCATCTGCGGTTCTTTATTCTTACATTGAAAAATTTGGATCTTAATGATGTTAACATAATCACATGCAAATTTAATCCTGTAATATGCATACAACAATTTATACACAATAATACAATCATTGCTCTATTAGTAAAGCAGAAAATATTTTTTGGCAGCTAATTTTGTCCCTGAATATAACCCCTAGGGACATACCATCAAAATACTTCTTGTTTTTTTTTTTTTTTTTTTAAAGACAGGATCTTACTATGTATTTCAGACTGGCCTTGAACTTGAAATACCTTTGCCTCCTGAGAATTGAAATTACAGGTGTGCACCATCCCCTCCCCCCTGCCAAAAATACTGTCAAATAAAGTCATTTGAAATGGCAAAACAAAACAAAAAAACTTCTGGCCATCTTCAGGTGTTACATCCTGAAAAATCTGTATATCTTATCTCCAGTAGAAGTGGTCAGCTGGAGCTAGGAAGGGTCTTGCCAACTGAATCTCAGGGAAAACTATTTTGAACTCTACATATCTCTTATTGAAAGTACAAGGATACCCAGATTCAAAATCCCATAGTCTAATATATGTCTGAGAAGTCCTTTACCCAATACTCCCTAGACAAGTGGCAACAACTATACGACCTAGGTTATTTCTATTATGCTGATACATCGGGATATCTCTAGAGCACAAGATGGTTCACTTGCCTCTTCATAGCCTTCAAATACAGGTGTCTCTTAGGGCTTGAAAGCCCAAATGATCCTATCATCAACTCATATTTATTCCAATTCCATATCTTGAAATTCATGCCTCAACAATATTTCCCATGTTTTGCTATCAAACCTCTCTATCTACACCAAGCCTCCCATTATTTGAATGTTTAAATTTTACCCCTGCTGTAACCAGGCTTTCTTTAGATTTTGTCCATATGCCACAGTCAGCAGGTTCAGTGCTGTGCTCCTTCCTCCTCAACTTGCTCGCCCACTGACCACCTGCCCTGGGCACAAAACCGACTGAGTTGCTTCAGTATAATTTCACATTTCTTTCACTTTTTGTTTTAGAATGCACGTATCTTCTCATCTTTTTTCCCCTCTTTCATTATTCATGCTTTTTTGTTAGCGATTGTTAAATGTACAAAGCAGCTTCATTGTGATATTTTCATACATGCATATAATGTAATTTGATAATAGTCACACACACACCCTTACTCTTTCTTATCTCCCTCTTCGCATTTTTTTGCAGTTAAA
The DNA here is from genome assembly GCF_047511655.1 of Castor canadensis. NCBI lineage: Eukaryota > Metazoa > Chordata > Mammalia > Rodentia > Castoridae > Castor > Castor canadensis. Next base: position 61,860,702 of record NC_133386.1, read on the forward strand.
TAGGTTTCATTATTCTATCTTTATGCATGAATGTAATATATTTCAATCGTATTCACCCCGTCACCTTCTCCTTTTACCCTCCCCACTTCTGTTGGTTCTCGCTCAAAAGTCCCCCTTTTCTCATCTTAAAAAAAATAAAAATAAAAAAATAAAATAAAAGGAGGCCACCCTCGCGCAAACTGCAGCAGGACCCCGCGGCCACTGGGGAGGAACCCGCACCCAGAAGGGAACCTACCAGGGAGGGCTGCCTGTGTGCAGGGGAGTTGCTGAGTCTGACATGGTAGGGATAGACCAGGAGAGGACCTTGGACTCCCTAGGGACCGGTGTCCTGGCCCTGCCTTGAGAGCAGCCCAGGCAGCTTGTTCTGGGTCATGGGAAAGCACTAAAGAAAATTTTATGCCACTCCTCAAAGAGCCTCTTATCCATGAGGAAGGGGAAAGAACCAGCAGCTCTTAATTGCTTCTAATACGAAACCACTTAAAAAAAAAAAAAAAGGAAAAGACAACAACACAAAAAAAAAACCTTTCCTGTGAATAGTTATATTTTTAACCACTCTCCAAGTGACTCTGTTTTTGTGTTAAACTCTGTAATGAGCAATACAAACCCTCTGCATTCTACTTTGATATCATTAAGTTTTTCAGTAATTTCACAGCAGTTTCTGTCCCTAGTATTCTTTTAAAACTGGTCTCTTGAAATCACTAATGATCTCTTTGACAAATACAGACCATTGCTGCCCACCCTGCCGTTGGTAAGCCCCTGAGGATAGGTACCTTTCTTTCAGCCCCAACTTCCTGGGAATTTCACTTTCATACACCAGTGTGGTCAATTCTCTTTCTAAAATCACATCTCCTTCACTTTCATAGACACCATTGTTTCTTCCTCCTCCTCTTTCCTAGTCATGAGACTTTTATTCTCCCTTTCCTTACCCAAGACTCAGAGCCATGATTCTTCTTTTGTCCCTTTATATATTTTCCCATGAAGAACATACCAGTTTTTGGAAGTATGACTCCTATGAGATAACTTTTTTACATTTGTAGCCCTTGCCTTCTCTTCCCCAATTCCATATTCCATCTTATGTCAGTAGGTACTTAATTTGGATGGGCATGCTTTGGCCTAGTGGTGTAGGTTGAAGCGTGGTGTCGGTGTTGTAAGAGTTTGAATAGACTGTGGAGGCCAGCTCTTATTCTTAGAAGCTTCCAGTGGGCAAATGGGTAGGAATGGTCTGCTCTGGTTGCAGGTAGAAAGATGTGTATTTTTGGCATAGAATTTAAAAAGCAGCAATAAAAATGACTAAATTGTTCTGCTTTTTGCTTTCACCGTGTGCCAGCAATTCTAAGATATGTGCATTGATAAATTCCTTCTCAAAAAGATTTGTTTTGTTGACCTACATTATATAAACAATTGCTGATTCCTGTTGAGTTTTAACTATACATTTGGCCTTTGAATTAGGATATTTTAGTTATTTATCCTTTAATAAGCATTGTGTTCTTTATGAAAGTCAATTCAGAGTATTTCCTTTTTGTAATCACTCCAACACATGAGCACTCAGCTATCATACACATTTCTTTCAAAAATAAGTTCCAAGTTGTTCTGAATCTTCTCAGCTCACCTTGAACGCAGTTCCTCATATTCTTGCATGTTAGTAAAAGATTAAAAATTAAACAGAACAGACAAATAGAACCTGACTTACTTCAAGTTTCTCATACTAAATAACTCCTTAAAGTTTTCCTTAGTGTTTAGAGTAGAACAAATTGTGATCTACAAGATGATGTTTTTGTTTGGTTAGTGAAAGTGTTAGTTCCCACATGTAATATTTTACTGAATTTAAGTAATGCCTTTATTTTCAAATTTATTATTTAAAAAATTATTTGTGTGCTTTAAAAATAAAGCTAGAAATACTCATTACTAATTATTACATTGCTATTACGGGTAAATAATTTCATTTTACAGGTGATTAGCAGGCCATATGTTTGTTATATAGCTTCTCCTTTCTTTGTGATTTATTTAACATTTACATATGGCATAATGTTTAGTCTTCCTGGATACTATACATAATGTAATATTAACATCACAGAGTAAAACAACCCACACTCATGCATATTAAAAGACAAAAAATACAAGGAACTAATGCTAAAGAAGTAACTTTACTTTCTCTTGTCCATGATTGAAATTTTCTGTGCTTGACTCATTGGTTTTTTTTATAATCTGTAAAGTCATTATCTTAATGGAATAATGGAAATAAGTGTGTGTACCTGTATCTATATATTAATATCTAGCTCTATAGATTATGTACATTTCTAGAAACATTCATACAGTTTCTTTCTTGATCTTTGTAACATTTGATGCCATTTCATATTATTGACCATGCCTTCCTTCTTTCCTTCCTAAACTTCTATGAAATTCCCTTCTTGATTCTTCTTTAAAAATTTAAGCTAATTGCTTAGCTCACTCTTTGAATGCAGGAGTCCCTGATATTGTGTTGAGTCTTTCTTTTTTTCATTTTCTTCCATGACTTTCAATTGTTATCCACGAACCCAAATAGGTTTGTACCTTATGCCGCCTGCCTTTACTTCAGGTTCATATTTCCAAGTGGCTGTGGTACAGGATCCTCAATCTCAGCAAATGCAAGATGTATTCTCTTCCTCTCTCAAACCCAATCTTCCTGTTCTTTTTTTTTTAATTTGATTAATGGCACCAGGAAATTTGGAATCACAGAAAGGCTAAACCATAAAATCAAATACTTCTCAAATCTATTTCTTCCTCTCTAAATCCATCCCTGGTGTCTTAATGCAGGTCCTCCAGAAAGGTTAGTGGACTCAATTCTTAAGATTAGGCTCCCTTCCTTTCCTCTCATCCTCCTCCCCTCAATGCTTCTAGAGGGTTTGTTCTAAAACATACATTATACTGTGTCTGACCCCTTGCCTAAATCCTCTATTGGATTTTTGATGCTTTCTTGACAAAATACACTCTATGGAATGCAAAATGCATTCTGTCATAATCTGATACTTCTTCCACTTTCCCTAAACATCTCCTGCATATCTTCAAATGCATCCTTTAAAGCCTTTATCAGTTGGCTAGTTTGAGTCCTCCATCCTGTAGGTGCCTCTCATTCATGTCTCTAGTCTCAATCTGAAATTTTCTGCTCTCTTCTCTACTCTTTTGCAAACCTTTCTCTTCCCTCCTAGCCTGTTTCTGCCTCCCCAGAGTTATTCTTAGTCTTCTCTGACCATGCCTTTTTGGTCTTCTTTGCTCACTCTTCCTCCTTTAATTAACCTCTAAGTGTCATTGCTCTTCAGTCTCCAGCCCAGACTCTTTGTTCTATCTTCGTCTCTGTGTGTGTATATCTCTCCTGTCTCTCTCTCTCTCTCTCTCTCTCTCTCTCTCTCTCTCATCCATTTCCTTGGCTTTAACTACTGTTGGTATGCTGGTGATACCTAAATAAGTTTATGTGAAGGTAAAAATCTGTTTCACACACCCCACTTGGATGTCTCTGGTCTCTTAAATTTAAGAAGTCCAAAGTGGAAAGCCTGAAATTCCTCCCATATTCTTCAGGCTCCTCCTTCTGCCTAAAGTGGCAGCCCCACTGCTGCCATCCTAATTCAATCATATATCTACTGTCATATACATATTTGCAGCTACACCCCATCTGGCTGACCCTTCACTTCTGCCTCTTTACAACACAGTCTCTCTAGAGTAGCCCAAGTAATAGTTGAGAAAAACAAATCAGATCAAGTTATTTTCCTATTTAAAACCCCTCAATGACTGCTCCTTATACTTTCAATAAAGTGTGAAATTCTCGTGATGGCCTTCAATGGTTTGAAGGATATGGTTACTGCATCTTGTCCCAAACTCATCTCACTATCCTCCTCTACTTATGTACGACAACCCATTCACTTTGGCTTTCTTTCACTTCCTAAAACATTCCAAGTTATTTACAATTGTTTGTAGTTGCTTCTCCCTGGGATGCTTTCTCTTCTCCCTTACCACTTACTTGACTACTTCTCAGTTTCATGTTGCTATAACTTATACATCAACTTTTTAGGAGAGGCCCTCTGCTACAGTCCTGGTATGATCTGAGAGAATCCCGCTGGGGTTCATGTGATGGGAGTTTCATCCTCGGTGCGGCACTGTTGGGAGGTGGTGTGGGCCTTTAAGAAGTGAGGCTTAGTGCAAAATAATTAGGTCATGCAGTCATGGAGGACACTATCCTTCAGAGGGATTTGCAGTTCTCAGGGAACTCGAGTTTTGCTTTGTTGCTGCTTTAAAAGAGCAAGAATGACCCTCTCCCATCTATGGCTTCCCGTCTTGCCATGCCGTCTTCCTTTCTTTGATGTGCTCCTACCATGATATCATCCACCATGGTATGATCCAGTCACAGAGGCCCTTACCAAAGCCAACATCATGCTCTTTACGCTTTTAGCTTCTAGAACTATGAATCAAATAAATACCCTTATAAAAATATTTACAAATAGAGAAGGAAGAAGTCAAATTATTTGCAGATGAGATGATCCTATACTTAAAAGACCCTAAAGATGCCAAAAAAAAAAACCCTCTTAGATCTGATAGACACTTTCAGCAATATAAACTTAACCAATAAAATCCAGTAGCTTTTCTATATACCAACAATGAACAGGCATAGAGAGAAATAAGAAAAGCAATTCCATTCACAATAACCACAAAAAAATACTTAGGAATGGATTGCAAACAGGTATAGTATGTGTGAGTAGTTGGTACTTCTGGGAGTGGTAAGGTGAAGAAAGGAGATTAAGGTAAAGGGATATGGTTGATGGACTTCATATACTTACACAAAATAGAATGATGAAATCTCTTGCAACTGCTTTAAGTAGGGCAGGAGGTAGTTGAGGGATAGAGACGGTGGGGGTGATCTAACCAATGTACAATTAAGCCTATTCAGAATAGTCACAATGAATCCCCCTGTACAACAACTATAAACTAATAAAAATAATTTAATTATTTAAAAAATACCTAGGAATACACTGTACCAAGTACCTGCTTCTATAATGAAAAACTATAGAACACCAGAAAAGGAAATTGAAGAAGACATTAGAAGATGGAAAGATTTCCCATGTTCATGGTCTGGCAGAATTAATACTGTGAAAATGCTACAGTACCAAAAGCAATGTACAGATTCAATGCAATCCTCATCAAAACTCCAATGCCATTCTTCACAGAAATGGAAAAATGAATTCAAAACTTCATATGAAAGCTCAAAAGACCCTGAATAGCCTATGCAATCCTGAAGAAAAAGAGCAATGCTGGAGATATCACAATACCTGATTTCAAATTATATTCAGAGACATAGTTACAAAAACAGCATGGTGCTGCCACAAAAACAGACTCAGAAACCAATAAATAGAATAGAATAGAATACCCACAAATAAACCTACACAGCTACAGCAATCTGATTTTTGACAAAGGAACCAAAAACATACATTGGAGTAAAGACAGTCTTTTCAACAAATGGTACTGGGAAAATAATATCTGTATGTAGAACACTGAAACTAGACCCTTATCTTTCACCCTGTATAAAAATCAATTCAATATGGATCAAATATGTTTTTAAACAATTTTATTAGCATACATTGTACAGGTGGGATTCATTTTGACATTTACATATATGCTTACAATGTATCTTAATTAGATTCACCACTTCCATCATTCTCCCTCATTTCCCTCCCCCCTTCTATTGGTATATTGCACTAGTCTATTTTTATACACGTGTACAACCATATGTTCCTTCCTTCACCCTCTCTGTTTACCCTCCCACTCCAACTGGTACCTACCCTCAACAGGACCTGTTTTAATTTCTTGTCCTTTACTTTTTAAGTATATATTGATTATTCAAGAGGGTTTCACTGTGATATCTCACACATGCAGAAACTGTACTTACCCCCTTTATACTCTTTCTCTATTACCTGCCTCCCTCTGGTCCCCTCAGATAGACCCACAATTATAATCATGTTCTCTCTCTCTCTCTCTCTCTCTCTGGATATATATATATATATATATATATATATATATATATATATACAGATATATATGTGTGTGTGTATATATATACATATATATATATCCAGTTCCATCCATTTACCTCCAAGCAACATAATTTCATTCTTCTTTACAGAAGAATAATACTCCAATGTGTATATACACTGCATCTTCTTAATCCATTCATCATTTGTGGGGCATCTGGGCTGTTTGTAAAACTTGGCTATTATTAATAGTGCTGCAATAAACATTGGTGTACAAGTATCTCTGTTGTATAGTGGCTTACATTCCTTCTTGTATATGCCCAGGAGTGGTTTTTCTGGAACGTATGGTAAATCTATTTTTTGTTTTTTTGAGGACCCTCCATACTGCTTTCCATAGTGGTTACACTAATTTACATTCCCACCAACAGTGGATAATAGCAGTCCCCCTCCCCCTGCTCTCTCCCCACATCCTCGCTAGCATTTGTTGTTGTTTGTGTTAATGTTAGCCATTCTGACTAGAGTGAAGTGAAATCTCAGTGTTGTTTCTACTCACATTTCCTTTATGGCCAGGGACATTGAGTATTTGTTCATGTATATATTTCTTCATGTATATGTGAGAGTGGGCATCCTTGTCTTGTTCCTGATTTTAGAGGAAATGGTTTCACTTTTTCCCCATGTAATATAATGTTGGCTATAGGTTTGTTATATATAGCCTTTATTATGTTGAGGTATGTTCCTTGTAGTTCTAGTTTCTCAGAACTTTTATCATGAAGGGATGTTGAATTTTTGTCAAAGGGTTTTTCTCCATCTATTGAGACAATCACGTGCTTTTTGTCCTTGATTTTGCTGATGTATAACATTACATTTATTGATTTTTCATATGTTGTACTATCATACTTGCATCCCTGGAGTGAAGCCTACTTGACAATGGTGTATGATCTTTTCAATGTATTGTTGCACTTTGTTTGCAAGTATTTTATTGAGGGTTTTTGCATCCATGTTCATAAAGGATATTGGTCTGTAATGTTCTTTTTATGAACTTTTACCTGGTTCAGGTATTAGGATAATACCTTCTTCATACAATGAGTTTAGTAGCATTTCTTCTCCATTTGGTAGTTTGTTTCTTCTCAAATTATTCCCTTGTATGTTTTAGAATAGTTTGAAGAGCATTGGTATTAGTTCTTCCTTAAAGATCTAGATCATGCTTGATACTTCCCTAGCTGTCATGGGTTTATCAGTTCTTCTGAGTTTTATTCTTTCCTGGACTTACATTTGTGACTGTTTTTCTTCCTCTTCTGTGTAAAATATTCTCTTAAGTATCTTCTGTAATGCAGGCTTGGTGGACATGAACCACTTTAGCTTCCTCTTATCCTGGAAGGTCCTTATTTCTCCATTGAAATTGAAGGATAGCTTTGCTGAGTATAGTATTTTGTTAGCAGTTAGTATCTCTCAGAACTTAAATTATATTGCTCCATGTTTTCCTGAATTTTAGGGTTTGTTTTGAGAGGTCTAAGGTGATTCTTATGTGATTACCTTTGTATATAAGTTGACATTTTTATCTTGAAGCTTTCAGTATTCTTTCTTTGTTCTCTAGTTTTGGAATTTTACTTATGATATGATGTGTAGATGTTCTTTCCTGGTCATGTCTATTTGGAGTTCAAAATGCCTCCTGTACATGGATGTCTATGTTACTACAAAGACCTGGGAAATTTTCTGCTGTGATTTCATAGAATAGGTTTCCTTTGCCTTTCTTTTGTATTTCAGTTCCCTCTTTCACCCTGTAAATTCTTAGGTTCTGTCTTTTCATCACTTCCCATAGTTATTGTATGTTGTAATCATAGGTATTCATCTTTTTTCTTTGTGATTACATGAAATATTTCCTCAATCTTGTCCACCATCTCTGATATTCTTTCTTCTGGTTTATCTTGTTTGCTGACAATAGTATCTACTGTTTATTTGACTTATTGATGTTTTTTGCTTCTAACATTTCTACTTTTTTTCATATTTTCCATGTTCCTGACTTTCTTATCCAGGTCTTGAATTGACTTCCTAATTACATTTATCTGTTTATTTGAATCCTCTTTGAGGTCACTGATCATTTTTAACAATAGGCTTCTGAATTCTCTATCAGACACTTCAGTCAATTAATTATTTTTGGATTCAGTTGTCAAATTGTTGTGGGATTTTGGAAAGGAGGCATTGCCTTGGTTTTTCATGTTAAAATTCCTATGCTGTGATTTGCACATCTATTTACTTCCTAGCATATGTGGAGAACCTACTGCAGTAATGAGGTCAGCAATTCAGCAATAAACCAAATATTTGAATGAGTAAGAAACAATTGGAACCCTTATCTGACTCCTCACTAAGGTTGTATGGGAACAAAACTCTGGTTTCCAGGGGGATGGTCTGGGAGCTTAACACTGGTTGAAAGGTATGTGGATTTGAGATTGAGTAATATAGGGGATGGACATGGGGAAGGGCAGGGAGTGGGAAGATAGGAAGAATGGGAGATAGGTATAGGAGATAATAGTATGAGATAGCTCTATAGAGTAACAGAGAAATAAAGAATGATTTGGGAAATAAGAAAAAAAGGAAATAAAAAATCCTGAGAATAAAATTCTAAAATTAAAAGAAAACAGTCAAAAGAAAACAAATTAGATGAAAAAAAGGTTTATTTTTTCACTGAAGAAAAGTGTTGATATTCCTTGAGTTTCATCCAAGTTAGCCCCTCTTTCCACAGATGTTATGGAAACAGCTTCAGGAAGGCAGGCTTGTACCACTGATGGATTTTGGCCTGCCAGGTTGGTTTTTCCAATAAGGAGGTTTTTGTAATGAGAGGAAATTCCTAGCTTAGAGAGTAGGCAGGGATGGGGTGGTCAGCTCAGACTTTGTGGTTGACATACTCCTAGGCAGTTCTCTTAACAAAGTGCTTTTCCTGCATTGTTTATTTTTAATTAGCATGTAATAGTTGAACAGGGAGATACATTGTGATATTTACATATGTGCCTACAATATATTTTAGATTTGGCCCCTCTTTTGCTCCCTCTCTTCCTCTTTCCCCCTTCTTAGACAACTTCAACAGATTTCATTCTTCTATTTTCATATATAAATACAAAGTACACCCACCTTATTCATACTCATTCACTGTTTCCTTATGCCCACTCCCTCCCACAGGTACCTTTCCCCAGAAAAGACCTGTGTATACTGATAGTCCATGGGGTTTCACCTTGGCACTTCAGGTCTGTAAATATTGTACTTTAATCAAATTACCCTCCCCTTCCATTACTTACTCTTTCTCTATCACCATGCTCTCCTAATATTCAACAGCTTAAGATGATTATATTATAACCATATATAGATGAGTTGCTTCAATATTTTTCATTCTCTAACATTTTCTATCCCTCTCCTGACTCCTGCTGTCCTTTCAGACAGACACTAATATACAGTGGAGTAGTTTTGTATGGCTTCTGAAGATTGGAGAGTAAGACTTCCTGTTGAAAAGTGGAGAGATCTAAGCCTGGCGGGGCTCCCATCCAGTGAGTTGGGTAGCAATCACAGCCAATGGGAGGCAGCTCTGAATACATGAGTGACATCATCTACTTAAGATTTGTGCTGCCCTCTGCTCCCAATTTCACCAAACAGGCCCTTCAGTCATATGGAGCACAGGGCTCTCACTCTGCGCTCACATAAATCAGTGTCTGAGAAGAATCTAAATCCCTACCAGCTTGATGTATCCACACTGAGTATCAGTTGGTCTCTGCCTTACCAAGCCCCTATGCAGATTTAACACTGGGTGATGTTAGTTCACCCACTTAGCCAAAGGTTTTTTTCCAGGGTTCAGTGAATTTGCTCCCTTGCACTGAGCATGGGTAGCCTGGGGAATGAAACCAGCTCGCCCACTTAATTGGTTTCTGATCTCTGTCTGGTCTGGGTGGTGATGCAAACCAATCTGCCCTCCATACAGTTGTCCTGGTAGCCCTTGCAGGTGGTTCTTTCTGGAAACAATTCAATTTTAATGAAAAAAACAAAAACAAATCCCTCAGGCTGTGTCTTCTTTTTATTTTGGTGCTGATTCTGGCAGAATTGTATCTTTAATGTGAAATGATAATTCTTTCCTAATGTGACTGGTCTATCAGACAATTTTCTTTCCTGAATCTGATTTTGTTCATTCACCTGTTTCATGTGATACAACATTATAGGAAACAAAGACATGAAGATTAGCTCAACAGTAGTGGCATTAGTTAATTGGTATTCACAACTAGCTGTGGAGTGAGTAGAATAGTGTTTTTATTTAGTTTTTCTTTCTCTTATTCCAATGAGTTTTATTCTAATGATTGATTTTTGATCTCGAAGTTTATTACCTGCAAAAGTTGAATTCTTTTTGTTTGTAGCTCCAAATTAGCCCATAACCTCTCTCCTTACCTAACCACCCCACCAGAAGTATGTCTTAGATGATGCTTTCCAAATATTTAAAAACTCACTTTGATTTTCTCAAATCAAATTTTGTTATGGCAGTTGAGGACTCTTTCCTCATAATAATTCTGATATGGATTTTTTGATAAGGTTATCAGTGCATGTTCCTCTTTGATATTCATAGGAAGTGTGTCAGCTTGTCAATTACCATAATTCCTCAATAGATGCTTCCTCCTACCCTGGTCTCTTCCATGTGACCCCCCCTTCTGTGTAACAAAGTATTGCCTGCTTCTTTATTTCTTCCTTTCTAGTAAGCAACTTCTGGAGGTAAGGACAGTGGGAGAAGCAAATCAAGAATTCAGTGAACTTTCTGACAATTTAGAAACTGTACCAAATTTGTCACAAGCAGATCTCTGTTAGCAGTTTTAAAATAAAACTTTGTTTTCTCAAGAAAAATGTTCTTATAGTTCTAGAAAAGAGGCAGTAAGATGAAGGGAGTCACTGAATCAAGAATAAAAAAGGAAAAATACAGTTGAGACTTAGCTAATTAATAAAACATTTAATCTTGGTTCAGAAATGATGCCATGCTGTGCATTCCACAAAATCCAGACGTGTGGGCTATTTTGGTTCCATTACATATTCAAATTCATTCACACTTAACTGAGAAATCACTCACTAGGGCATGAAAACATGGATCACCTTTTTAACATTTTCAAGTGAGGTTGTCAACTCTGTTTTGCCCTATGTGAAATGTATGAGCCCAAATGATTTGGATTGTAAATCATCTATATTCCTGTAATTGATTGGAGCCAAGTAAAATGGAACTTACTGTGAGCAGTCATCTGAGCTCAATAAAATTTGGAGACAGCTTTATGAAATGGAAAATTTTAAGGTGGAAACGTTAGAACGGACATGGAGAAACACTAAACATAAAACAAATAATTTTTCAGAAGGAAGATATTGGACTTATATTGTTACATTTAAAAGGACTATGGTGCCTAAAGAAAAAAATTTTGAAGAGATAACGCTTATTAGCTTGAAATATTCCTTGTGTTTTTGTTTATAAAAATAATAATAACCCAGAGGTACCTTGGTCAGCAAGTTTAGAGGAGACATGAATAACATTTTATGGTATACAAATTAGACTATTATGAAACCATCCTAAAATGACAGTACTGGATAATTATTTACTATATTGTTAAATTTAAAAAACCAGAATGCAAATTGAAGATACGCTTTGATTTCAGTTGTAATGAATCATGATGCTTTTAATTACATGTGTTAGGAAAATGGGAACGTGGAATCTCCCTTTTAATTTCCTTTATTGCAGTAAATATATTAAAAATTAGATGATAAAATAAACGGCACCATTTCTAATACAAAAATATTGTATGATTATTCTCCATTATTTCTGGTTCTGCTTCTGTGTTGAACTTGATTCTTACAAGGGACAATAAGCTTGACTTCAGTGATTTTTGTTGTTCACCAGATAGTCCCAGGATAACTGCGTTTTACTGCTGAAACACCCTCTGGACTTTGTTCAAAATCCTCCTTGGCATGAATTGTGGTTGGCTAATGTCTCTCCCCGTGTAAACACCATAAATTATCTATGTTCAATAGGGACCTCTATCACTTTGTAATTCAGTCTATTTCAACCTTTCAAAATACAGCTATGGGAAATTTTCAATATTTCACACGTTTTTGGTTACAGTTAGTGTGTTATTAAAGACACTTCACACAGTTTTTTTTAACATGCTTAGATTCATGCAGTATTATATTATGGATTCTCTATTCTCAAAATATGGAATTTTTAAAAATTCTCAAAAAAAAATGTGAGTTGGGCATACTTTTAGGACAAGAGTAGCAAGAAACTATTTCAGAGTTTTCTCCTGTTTTGACTGATAGAGGTATGGCAGTCATTTTAACTTTTTTATTTCCTCATCTTGTATTCATTTCACCTGATGGTCTTGCTCCTACTAATCCTGATCTTAAGTAGCAAGGAGCTGTGGAAAGCGGTAGGAATGTAATAGTAATCACCTCAAGGTGATTCTTTGTGTTTGCTAAAGGCAAACACTCCAGTCCCAAGAGATGGAGGAGGGATATTGACCTTCTGGCCCTTAACTGGAGAAACTTGAAAAAAGGCCTCACTTTGGGACTTGATGACTATTTCTTAATTTCTTTGGGGCTCACAGTCTGGCCTTTACCTTTTCCATTTACTGTATTTTAGATCCCACAAATACAAGAAATCATCTTGCGGGTGTTCAGTAGGTATAGTTAGCTTGATCGTAGAAGAACATCAGGGCCCTGCTCCGTGCTCCACTCTGAGTGTGACAATGGCCCAAAAGTCCATTGGACTTGGGCTTAGGCTCATCTTGGAAGGAGAGATAAGCAATTAAGTTGTAATGATGCAATAGCTCATCTAAATCTAGTCTTAAAATATAATCAGGGATGATTTTGAAGTGATTACTTACTTTTCAAGTAATTATTTCAAACTTGCGACCTCCAGTGGTCCTGGTTGGTATCTGATCTTTGCAGTTTGCATCTCATAACACCTCAGTCCATAACTCAGGTGGAAACATCACAGAGAATATTGGATTGGTTAAAAAAAAAAAAAGTGTGATGAAGCTTTGAGATGTGGCTGCCCTTACATGCCCAATAAAGTATTCTCTTCAAAATAAGGTTTTCTAGAGTAAGCCATTGGAATCCAAGTAACCCAACTATTAAGACCAAGTAAAGGAAAGTAGAAGTAGGGAAAAAGTAATATTGGTGTCTACTATGTATCATGCACTGAGCTAGGTGTTTTGTGTTTGCTGATCTTCAGAGTAACCCTGTGAGTAACATATTATCTCTGTTAGTTGAGGAAAATCTGGCTCATAATTTGTAAGTTGGGGAGATAATGTTTGAGCTGTATATGACTTCATGACCATCATTCCATAAAATGCTGTTGGTCATAAAATAATTTTAGGAACTCTTTGGGTCTATAGAGGTTTGATTATAAATAGGCAGAGTAGGGGAGAAACAAATGAGGTGACAGTCAGGAAATACTAGAGTGGTGGAGACCCATGTGTTGTTTTTAAGTATTTGAAGCTCACTAGCGAAATGGTGGTTACTTTAAAACTTTTCAGAGTTTTTCTTTCCATATTATCTGTCCAACCTCAGTATTCACTATGAGACTAAGGTTGGCCAGACTAGATGTTAGATGAACTGCAAGTATAAGGACTTGCATTAGTCTAGCTGAACTTGAAAAAGGGAATTTTACACCCAGGGTAGAATAAGACCCTGAGAATAGAGAATACAAGTCAAGTCAAAGTCTGCAGGGAAAAAGGTCAAAGGTCACACTCTGGGAGACCGTGTGTAAACATCAAGTCCACAGTGCCAAAGGTAGGATTGAGGGCAGGGTCAGAGATCAAGAGTTTGAGATCATATGGTGATGAGAAGGGAGCAAAGTCAAGAGAGGGGCAAGTGGGTTAAAACTGAGAGATGAAAGTAAGGCTTAAGATGAGCTCTTCCATACCATAGTAGAAGTCTTCATTCACCTTTCTGAAGGTTGGTCATAGTATGTGGATAGATAGTTCTGCCTTAAAGCTGAAGACAGTGTTAACATTGGCATTTAATTTTCAGGATGGTAGAAGATATTACATTATTCATGCTTTTCAAATAAGAAAACTGAGATCAAGAGAGATTTAGTCTAGTGTTCAGTCACTGATATGGTGAATTGGACTTATGGGAATGACAAAGGAATAGGTGATCACTTTAGCACCATCCACAGGAACGCAATTGTAATAAGTAGAACCCAGGTACATCAACTATAGTTATTGACTGACAGGCTGCCATGATGATGCAGATGTAGAGGAACAAAGTATTCCCTTCCAACTGAAATATGTACAGAAGCTGACATTTTAAAAATTATATTTAAAAACATTTCTTCAGTAATCCCTGCCCCATGGAAAAAATAGTTTAGTCAGTTCAGGCATAAATGCCTCTTTCTTCCAAAGTTGTTTTAGATTTCAGGTGTTGTAACAATGTTCCAGGGTGAGGAAAAAGAGAAAGGTAAATGTGGGAATCTGGTGTGGGACCAGATGCCACAATTGTATCTGCCAAGTTATCCTTTGTCCAGTCTGTTCTCCATGCTTAGTTCTTTGATTTCTGCTGAACTGCCTATGGTTCCGAGACACAAGTTTTCTGCACCTCTAAATAACATCCTCAGAGATCCTGGGCTTTTTTGTTGACACACTGGGGGTGACAAAGAGCCAGGTGGGGAAGGAGGCCCCTAGCCTTAGGTGCAAGAGAATTGTTATCTGTTGAAAAACTCACCTTGCTCTTTCATTATTTCCACAAGTCTTGGTCCTCCACTCTACTCCTTCTCCAATGTAGTTAGTTGACACTTCAATGGAATGTGAAGGGTAGGCAAATTCCAATGCAACAGATCAAGATCCCTCTTGCCCCTAAGCCTCCCTCCTTGGAAATTCGGGGGCTTCTCTTGTTGCTGGGGAACTAAGCAAGAGGCAGGATGCAGTGAATTTCTCTGGGGCATTTCTTCCAATGTTCATCCAACTACTTTGATTTTTCTTAGCAACTGGACAGGACTGCAAGTATCTTAATGACTGAGTATGATTCTGACTCCTTCATCAGAAATTATAGCTAAGGCCAGGTCAGCTCAACATGAAAAGAAGTCAATTGCTGGTGGATAAGCTCATCTATGGCTGTTATTCTTTTGTAAAACATATAACCTTACGTGTTTTAGGAACATTTGGTGAATACCGATAGATTATTTTGCTAACATTAATCGATTAAAGGTGTCTTTCTTTTTATAATAATAATTATGTGAATTTTTATAGTTGATGATTAAGAATAAATTTCCTCTAATTCGCATTATTTTCTCTGTGTCCTAGTCACACATAGTAATGTGAATGTTGAATGTAATGGAATTTCTCACATGAGACTATGAGTCACTTTAGTTAATTGTGTGGTTATGAAATTTAACTTATTCCAGAGATAATTTTACCACATATATAATAGGAACATTTGTGGGATTTCTTTTCTTCTACAAATAGAGACCTGTGTGTACCATGAAATGGAATTGAATTAGACAGATTGAGTTCAAACCTTAGTTCAGTAGAAAAAAATGTCACCTTAAGTGAATCACTGAAATTCCTTGAGTCTTGGTTCTTCCTCTGAAAAATGGGTACAAAGTGCCTGTTTTTGAGGAATACACCTTATACCAAACACCTATTCCAATGTATGCCATTATACCTTCTTTAGTTGCTGTGAAAATAAGTAGTAATAATAGATTACTATTTATGTTTCTAGTAAAAGTCAAGAGCACAATAATAAGCAATAATAAGGTTAAAAGAGGTTATTAAAGGAAAAAGAATTTTCTGTTATTTCAGCTGAGACTCCAGTTCTAACAGGAGTGAAGGTATTAGAAAACATTGTTTCAAACCCTATCTCTGCTATTTCTGAGCTACTGGAAAGTAATTTCATTGAACCTCATTTATGTCAGTTGCAGAAAGACAGAGAGGGAGAGAGAGAGAGAGAATGTCTCACCTAAAGAGTTGTCAAACCTAAATAAAATAACACATTAACATTTATCATGATATTTGGTCTTTATTAAGCACAATTAATGTTTCTTTTTGATTTGAAACACTAAGCTAATTGGTAATTATTTGAATTGAATTTGCATAAAGATAGTTTTTTTTCTTAAAAAAAAAACTCTTCAATTGATCCTTAACCATACAAAATTTACTCAGATTACATCCATTTGAAATGGTAAGATGACAGCTAGAGAACAGGTCACCCTGTAACAAATCTATTCACAAAATCCATCAAGAAAACTTTTTTTTTTTTACATTATATTACATTGTTTTCTTTTTTAAACTAGCATACAACACAAAGCTAACCCAATAGATAGTTTGCCCACTCCTAATTTGGGGAGAAATACTTCCTTTTTTACAAAATCATGCACCCTGTAGGAAAAGAAATTTCCACACCCTGACAATTGCTACCTGACTTTCCTTCAAATCCCTCCTCCTGGTACACACAAGTTGTTACACACACACTAAATTCTTACTTCTTTTTTCCTGAAAGCTAAAGCTATAAACAAAGCAATTCTATTTTCAGAACCACACGTATGACAAAAATGAAAGCAAGAATCACAATGAAAAACAAAAACAAGATAACACTTAAAAAATTACAAACCAGCTAGAAAATATTCTAGCAGTGTTTACAAATTACTTGCCATTTTTGTACAAAATTGCTAAATAATGAAAATGTGAGTTGGCAGATTCAAGATGGCGGTTTGCTGACTGCTCCAAACTATGGACCCAGCACCCCCAAGCCCAAAGGAACATGGAATCTGCGGGCCCTGGAAAGTCAGGTCCTAGACACCACAGGCAGCATGCAGAACTCTGCCTGAAACTAAACTGACTGAAGCAACAAAATACATGAAGAAACATCTGTAGGTTTGCACTTTCCACCATGCACCTGAGCTAAGCACCAGGGCCAAGCAGGAAGCCAAGCTCCAGTTCCCCCAGTGGGGCTGGGAGAGCCGAAACCTTCAGCATAAGAACCTTGTGGAGAAGGTCCGTGCCTGAGCTACAAAGGTGCCCAGTGGGCAATCTTCTGAAAAGAGCTGTGGGAACCCAAAGTGCAGAAGTTGAGCCACACCATGCTATTGCCTGGAAGAAAAGCCCTCTCTGGGGCCATAGTGATCTTCCCTGGAGGTCATGCATCCCACCCTGGAGCCCAAGTGATTACCACCACTGCTGGTGAGACCCTTACTTGACCTCATGTGCCCACCAGTGGAAGACCTGCAAGGAACAGGTATCCAACAGGGAAAATTTGCTGGGACCCAACAGCAGCCTACAAAAGTCACAGAAAACTGGTCACAGTATGTATGGAGCACTACCATCAGGGAGCTGCACTTCCAACCTCACCAGAAATTGGATAACCTCTGGACATAACCCTGTGCTTGGTATATAGTCTCCTTCCAGGATCATGAAGATTCATCTTTGCTCCAGTTAAAAACCAAGCAAACTGGAACAGTAACAGTAACCAATCTTCATCAGGGGTTTCTATAAATAACTTCAAGACTACTCTTCAATAACTAAGAGAGCTTTAGTAACTAAGCCTTCTTTCCTTATGTGTAGCAGGGAATATAATTCAACATCTTGAGAACAAGAAGCTGAAGGGATTGTTATTGAACCACAATCACCTCTCCTGTCTTGAGACAAGAAAACACACCAGAGCTCAACCACCACCCAGTCCTATACAGTCCTTCATAAAAACACAACCATGTGGGCACAAGGGACTGGAACCCTGAACCAAAAACTCTGAATGTGTAAATCTCAATGCAGAAACATGAAACAGCAAGGCAACAGCATCTCTCAAAACTCAACTTCACCACTAAGGATCTAAACAACAATGAAGAGAAGGAAATATCAAATATTGAATTCCAAAAAATAATAGAAAGAATAATTAATAAGGTCAAAGAAGAGACACAAAAGCTAGTGTCTGATCTTAAAGAGGATATGAATAAACAAATAAAAGAGCTCAAAGAGAATTCAAACAGATGAATGAAATTAGGAAGATCATGCAGAATATGAAAGAACTCAATAAAGATACAGAAATATGAAAGAATCAGTCTGAAATGAACAGCTCAATATCCCAAATAAAAATCTCAATTGAAAGCTTGGCAAACAGATTGGAGCAAGTTGAAAATAGAGTACCAGGAACAGAAGACAAAGTAGAGGAATTAGATAAAACAGTAAAAGATCAGGAAAAAATCCTAAGAAAGCATGAATGGAACATCCAAGACAACTGGGACATCATTAAAAGATCAAACCTATAAATCATGGGGATAGAAGAAGGAGAAGAGACACAAACTAAAGGCATAGAACCTATTCAATAAAATAATAACCAAAAACTTCCTCAACCTTGAGAAAGAGAAGAACATCCAGGTGCAGGAAGCCTACAGAACACCAAACCATCAGTACCAAAACAAAAACACCCCCAGACATATCATAATCAAAACACTCAACACACAGAACAAAGAAAGAATACTGACAGCTGAAAAAGAGAAAAGACAAGTCACACATAAAAGCAACCCATTAGAATAACAGCAGATTTCTCAACACAAACACAAGATGGAAAAAAAGAAAATGGAAAGATATATACATCAGGCCCTGAAAGAAAACAACTGTCAACCTATACTAGTCTATCCAGAAAAACTATTCTTCCTAATTGAATGAGAAGTTAAAACCTGCTATAACAAGGAAAAACTAAAGGAATTCATGACTACCGAGCCAGCACTGCAGAAAATACTGAAAGGATTCTTACACACAGAAGAACAAACTAGAGTGAAACAGGAAGAAGCAAAAAAGAATAAACCCTTTGACTAAGCAGACAAGTAAACAAGGATAGGTAAAAAGTAAACAATTAGGGAATAAAAATGACTGGAAATACCATGCATCTCTCAATACTAACATTGAATGTAAAGGGCCTCAATAACCCAATCAAAATACATAGAATAGCAAACTGGATTTAAAAACAAGACTCAAGCATATGTTGCTTACAAGAGACTCATCTCATTGAAAAAAAAATAAACACTGGCTTAGAGAGTCAAAGGATAGAAAAAGGGTTTCCAAACAAATGGACCTCACATATAGGCAGGAGTAGCTATACACACATCTGACAAAATTGACTTCAAACCAAAATCAGTCAGAAGAGACAATGAATGTCACTTCATATTAGTTAAAGGAACAATTCATCAAGAAGAAATATCAATTCTTAACATGCATGCACCAAACATAGGGGCACTCAACTACATTAAAAAGAAAAGCACTAATGGACCTAAGAGTACAGATAGACCCTATCACAGGAATAGTGGGTGACCTGAATACCTCATTGTCACCAATAGATAGGTCATCCAGACAAAAGATCAACAAAGAAACTTCAGAGCTGCTATACACAAATAGACCAAATGGACACAATAGACATCTATAGAATATTCCACCCAACAATGATGCAACATACATTCTTTTCTGCAGCTCATGAAACTTTCTCCAAAATAGATCATATTTTAGGACATAAAGCAAGTCAACAACTTCAAGAAAATTGTAATAACCCCCTGTATCATATTAGATCAGAACAGAATAAAATTAGACCTCAACAATAAAAGAAACCACAGAAAATATTCAAAAACATGGAGACTGAACAATACTTTGCTGAATGACCAGTGGGTGACTGAAGAAAGAAGAAAAGAAATAAAAAAAGTTCCTAGAATCTAATGAAAATGAAAATACAACCTACTAGAATCTGTGGGACTAAACAAAGGCTATGCTAAGGGGAAAGTTTATAGCTATAACTACCTACATTAAAAAAAACAAAAAAAAAACAAAACAAAACAGAGACTTCTCAAACAATATAACGATCTACCTTAAGCTTCTAGAAAAACAAGAACAAGCCAGACCCAAAACTAGCAGACTGAGATAAATAAATAAGACTGAGATCAATGAGCTTGAGACCAAAAAAGTTTATGAAGAATCAATGAAACAAAAAGTTGGTTCTTTGAAAAGATTAATAAGATTGACAAACTCTCAGTCAACATGACAAAAATGGAGGACAAAAAAACCCTCAAATTAATAAAATCAAATATGAAAAGGGAGACATAACCACAAATACTTACAAAATCCAAAGGATCATTAGAAAGTACTTTGAAAACATATTTAAATAAACTGGAAAATCTAGACAAAAATAAATTTCTAGATGCATATAAACAACCAAAATTGAAACAAGAAGGTATAACCACTTAAATAGACCTACTATAAGCAAAGACATTGAAGCAGTAATAAAGAGTCTCCCTACAAAAAAAGAGTTTAGGACCTAAGGGTTCATTTTTGAATTTTATCAAGCCATTAAAGAAGAACTAATACCAATACTCCTCAAACTTTTCCAGGAAATAAAAAGGGAAAGAACACTACCAAACTCTTTCTATGAAACCAGCATTACACTCGTTCCAAAACCCAATAAAGATGCAACAAAAAAAAGAGAATTATAGACCAGTATCTTTAATGAATGTAGACACAAAGATTTTCAACAAAATACTGGCAAACAGAATTCAACAACACATCAAAAAGATCATACACCATGGCCAAGTCAGCTTCACTCCAGGGATGTAAGGATGGTTCAGTATATATAAATCTCTAAATGTAATACAGCATATAAACAGAACAAGGACAAAAACCTCATGCAGAAAAATCCTTTGACAAAATTCAACATACTTTCATGATAAAAGCTGTGAGAAACTAAGAATAAAAGGAATGTTCCTCAACATAATGAAGGCTATATAAAATAAACCTAAAGCTAACATTATACTAAATGGAGAACAACTGAAACCATTCCTGCTAAAGTCAGGAACAAAACAGGGATGCCCACTTTCCCCACTGCTATTCAATATAGTTTTAGAATTCTTAGCCAGAACAATAAGATAAGAGCAAGAAATAAAAGGGACTCAACTAAGAAAGGAAGAAGTCAAACTATCCCTATTTGCAGATGACATGATCCTGTACCTAAAAAGATCTACCAAAAACCTATTAGAAGTCATACACTCCTTTGACAAAGTAGCAGGATACAAAATGAACATACAGAAACCAGTAGCCTTTCTATATACCACTAAAGAACAGAATGAGAAAGAAATTGGGGAAACAATCCCATTTACGATAGCCTGAAAAATAATAAAGTACTTCAGAATAAATTTAATGAAGAAAACCAAAGTCCTTTTCAATGAAAACTATAAACCACTGATGAGAGAAATCAAAGAAGATTTCTCTCCTCTTCAACCAGAAGATGGAAAGATCTCCCATGTTCACGGATTGGTAGAATCAACATTGTGAAAATGACCATATTATGAAAAGCAATCTACATGTTCAACACAATCCATATCAAAATTCCTATGACAGTCTGCACAGAAATGGAAAAATCAATCCTGAAATACATATGGAAACACAAAAGATCTCAAGTAACCAAAACAATTCTGAGCAAAAAGTCCAATGCTAGAGGTAGCACAGTACCTGAATTCAAACTATACAACAAAGCTATAACAATAAAAACAGCGTGGTATTTGCACAAAAACAGACAGGAAGACCAACTGATTAGAATAGAAGACCTAGACATAAACCCATACAGCTGATTTTCAACAAAGAAGCCCAAAAAACAAGATGGAGAAAATACAGCCTCTTCAACAGATGTTGCTGGGAAAACTGGATATCCACATGTAGAAGACTGAAACTAGATTCTTGCCTGTCACTCTGTACCAAAATCAACCCAAAATGGATCACAGACCTTAATATAAGGCCTGAAACTCTGAACCAGCTATAGGAAATACACTGGAACAGATAGGAATAGAGAATGACTTCCTAAGCAGAACTCAAAGACTCAACATCTAAGAGGAAGAACAGATAGATGGGACTGCATCAAACTAAAAAGTTTCTGCACAAGAAGCAAAAGAAACAGTCACTAGACTCAAGAGACTGCCCACAAAATGGGAGAGAATCTTTGCCAGCTATTCATCTGATAAGGGACTAAAATTCTGAATCTACAAGGAACTCAAAAAACTCAACCCCCAAAGAATCAACCTCCACAATGAAAAAACAGGCACAAGAATTAAATGAGAATTCTCAAAGGAAGAGGTACAAATGGCCAGTATATACATGAAGAAATGCTCAACTTCCCTGGCTATAAAAGAGATGCAAATCAAAACTTCACTAAGATTTCATCTCACCCCTGCTAGAATGGCCATATTCAAGGGCAATAACAACAACAAATGCTGGTGAGGATGTGGAAAAACAGGAACCCTTATTCACTGTTGGTGGGAATGCAAATTAATATAACCATTATGGAAAGCAGTATGGAATTCCTCAAAAAGCTAAAGACAGAACTGTCATTTGATCCAGTGATACCGCTCCTAGGCATGTACCCAGAGAAATGTTAAGTCATGATACAATAGAGACACTTGTACACTGATGTTCATAGCAGCACTATTCACAATAGCCATGCTATAGAAATTACCCAGATGCACTATAACTGATGAATAGATTAAGAAAATGTGGTATATATACACAATGGAGTTTTACTCAGCCATAGAAATAATGACATGTGGTTTGAAGATAAATGGATGCAGTTGGAAGACATCATGTTAAATGAAGTAAACTAGACTCAGAAAGACAAAGACTGAATGTTTTCTCTCAAACGTGGAAGATAAATCCAAAAGATAAGCATGTACACACACACACACACACACACACACACACACACACAAAAGATGATCAAATAAAAACTCATGTAGAACATGTTTGTAATAGTGGAACTATTCTGTGGAACTCAGGGAAGAAGGGAAAGGAAAAGAAAATTACAGAGCATCAACAATATCAAAAAACATAACATCTGTAAAGGTAGAGGATATAAGGATGTGTACTGAAAACTATTGAAAAATGGGGGATGGAAGGTAAAAGGGTAAGGGAGAGTAATAGAAGGGGTTGAATGGGCCAAAGTAAAGTAGACTCACAGAGACATTGAGAAACCCCTTGGAATATTGACTTAAATATTAATAACAACAAAAGACAAGACTGTAAAATAGGTACAGTGTGGGGGGGTACTTGTGGGATGGGAAAGTGTGAATGAAGGAGATTAAGGTGAGGGTATATGATGGATTGACATCATATGCTTATAATAAATAGAACAAAGAAACCTCTTGCAATTGCTTTAAATGGGGCAGGGAGGGATTGAGGGGGAGACCCAGTGGGGTAATCTAACCAATGTACAATATAAGCCTATTTGGAATTGTCACAATGAATCCCCCCTTGTACAATGAATATATCCTAATAAAAAATATGAGCAAACTACATGTCCACTTAAACAGAATGATTGCTATGCACAACTCTGTACATATAAACACACACCCTAACACTGTTTGACAGTTTGTGTGTCCCCTTTTATACATTTCATAGTCTAAGGCTCACGTAGTCATAATTCACACAGTTATAACTGCGTCCATTTATGTGTGAGCTTTAATAGCAGCAACTCAATGGTACTAGGAAATCTGCATATTTAGTCCTTAAAGTAACACAAATAATGCAGTACTAACCCACTTCATGTGCCAGATACTATGTGGAAAAAAAATTCCTAATGCAAACAGTGTACAGTATGGACATCTAATTAATATACACCAGTTAAGCCCATTAACTGGAAAAAATCTTACACATGAAGGAACTTTTGAGACTTTTTAGTATTCCTTTCATCTCTTCAAACAATAAATATGGCATTGTATTATGAAAAGTTTTGAGAAAGTCAACAAAACACACAACAACCTAGCAAGGTAAGCTCAGTCTTTAGACTCTGGGGAAAAAAATCAGCTCTGTGCAGCTAGTAAAGAAAATTACACAAAGCTGGACACAGAGACAGCTAACCAAATGAGATAAATATGGGAAATGGGGGAAAGCTTGGTATAAATGGTTTCCCACTAAGGAAAATAACCCATAGTGCATTTCTAGTAGGCACTTAACACAACGTTCTCTCTTCCTCCTTCCATCCCAAGGATGGTCATCTAGGACCATACGGATATTTTGTAGCAAGTCCACTGTGTCTGAGGGGAGAAGGCTGGGGATGGAGGCTGAAGAAGAAAAGAAGATATCTGTACCATGCATAATCACACACAGAGTTTAAAGTGCTGGTGTCATGTCCCCAGCTCACCATCACTTTGCATATTGTGGAAATCTATCTAGAGTAAACTTGCCAGGGTTATTATGGTTTATTAAAACTTTTTTTCCTAAGGGATATTTCAATTTCAATCAAATGCATGAGTTGAGTGCCCGCTCTCTGCCTCCCAATGAGCTAAGCACATAGTATTTCAATTCAACTGTTCATTAGTAGATTTGTTTTTCATGACTCCCTCATTTCCACAGCCCTTAGCATCCAAGGAGTGGATTTGAGGTACTATGCTATATTCTCATGAGAAGATGACCACTGCCACCTGACAGTGGGAATGCCATTCTTGGATGTAACTGGTTGGATTTGCAGCTACACAAAGCCTCCAACTTGGGACAACATACCTGAGAAGTAAGGAGGGAGATGCCCTGGCATTCTATCACTTCATTTTCTACCTCCTGACTTTCTGCTATCCTACTCACTCCTTAGTGGAAGGGGATTGGGTTCTGGCCAAGACCTTCTACCCCTGAACAATGGGAGCTCTCTGTTCTTTCTAGCTTAAGGAAGTTCCCCGTTTAGAATGCCACTCAAACAATGGGGTGTCTTTCTCCCTAGAGGCCTCTCCATCTGAACTCATCCTGAGAAGTGGTTTCCCTGAGTATGTGATCTTCCCTGATCACAAGGGCCCAGGAAGCCCAAAGATAGAGGGACCTGTCTATGCTTGCCTGCTCCTTGTGACTGCTTTTTCATCTGACCTATTGTCTTTCCCAATGGGCCACCCATGTCAGCCAGCTCCAGAATTGACTTGCTCCAAACTCCCTTCCCAGGAAAGAAAGCAAGACAAGACAATGCTTCTTACAGAGGCTGGTAGACTTCCACTTTAAAGTAAACAATTAAGTTGAAATGGGGATGGGTGTCACAGGAATGCTTAAATGGCAGCTAAAAATTAAAGTCTAAAAACAATCCACAAGGAACTCCTAAGTAGGCATTTGCTACAAATCAACTGGAAACTCACAAATACGATGGGGACAGACAAATGGGAGTAGTTCATGGAGACAGGAAAATCCACAACAGCTTTGAGTGGCAGAACTCTACTAGTGTATTTCTGCAACAAGTACTTAAAAACAGGTTCTTCATTGGAAAGGCTGTGGAGGTCGCCTCAACCTCCAAGTGGGACACACGGTTCATAGCTTAAACTAAATTATGATAATAATTTAAATATGCCTAAGAACTGAAGAAATCCACTTCACACTTTTGCATGACTTCAAGTTTGTATTTGCTGCAGTTCCATTCTATATTAGCAGACCCCAAATACATGCATTCTGCAGAGAAGTCACAGCTTGTAATACTATTAAGCAAGAATGCTGTTTTCCGATGGGCCAAGTGGTCTGACCCTATTCTACAGTCCATCTATCAGGCACAGCAAGCCAATCTGGGAGGAGGAAGAGAGAAAGGGAGGGAGTTGGGGAAAGAAATGGACAGGTGAGAAACATCTGATTGCACATTTTCTTACTTTCTGACTTATACAGGAGGTTTTGGAACCTGGAATAAGGCAGGGCTTTCCCAAAGGAGCCTACAAGTGTGAGTTTAGACAATTTCTTTAATGTAAATTCCTAAAATGTCAGCTTTGTTCTGAAGTTTGTAGTTTACTTCATGATACTCTCTTGGAGGAAGAAGATAGGAAGGGGCAACACTGCATGACAGTTGTTCTGGTTCCATGAAAAAATAATATTGGTTTATAAGGAGAGTTCAAGTGAAGCACAATCAACTATACATAAAGTCTTCTACCAGTGGCAGCTTTTCCAAATCATAAACATCTCAGAGATCGTTGATGCCTTCTTCCTCCTTCAGGCTCAGCAGACTGTCTTCTTGGAGCAGAGGAGGCAGTAAGTTCACATTTGGCAAGTACCCAAGGACCCATTGAGGTTTACTTGTGTCCAGAAGAGACTGAGACACACAGTCCAATGATAACAACAAACCAAGACCATAAGGGAACTATCTCTAATCTACTTTCAAAGACTTGGCTTCAAACAACTCAGGACATAGTGAATGCTCACTTTCTATGACAAAGCGTTCTCCTTTGACCTCATCCACCAACCTTTTGCAGCAGACTGAAGACCAAATTCTTTCCAAGCTAGAATTTGAATACTTGTCAAATGTATTTGAAAGTTCTCTATTAAGTCAAACACTGCAAGTCTTGTTTCCAGTTTGGTCTTTAAGGCTACTAATTTTTCAAATATCTTCCTGACTGAGCTTGGTCACTTCTTTTGATAAGCCTTGATACTGGTTCAGCATGCCCCCATCCTTAGACAGACTGCAGCCCATCCACTGGACGTTGTTCTTAGACTTCTTCTTAATGAGGTGGATGCCTTCCAGCACCTGTTGATGATATCACAAATCCTCTCTTCTGCACTTTCATCATCTCACCTGCCTAGTTCGAATCCAAGACTCCACTGGGTGCCTGGCTCAGTAGCTAAATGAACATTTTGTTGAGCAGACTGAGTGACGTATCATGCTGAGTTTTTTTCTGAGGGAGATTTTGGAGTTTTTGGACTATCTGGACTTTGCAGTACAGCTCTTCCTTTGTCTTTGGGGGTTTTCAAACCATCTAAGAAGTACTGATGACTGCTTTTACCCAACTCCAGCCTTTGCTTTGCCTGCAGTTCTAAGGGCATTTTCAAAACTAACCTGGTTCCGGGGGAACAGGGGCATGGCTGTAGAGGGGGGCTCAGATGGCCTATCAGACCCTTGGTGTGGGCGAATTTATTTTAAGTATATCTAAAATACATGACACTAGAAAATTATCTTTCATAGACTAGCTTTTCTTCTCACAAAGTTTATGGCAATAATGATTTAATTTACATAGAGAATCCTTATGACAATATACCCTGTGATAACACAAATCTTGCTATTACAAGTGGTAATTGGATCTTGTCCTAACAGCAAGTTTACCCTGATCAGTTCTTTAATCTTGCAATAATGGTACCAAATTTTACAGAGCCTATCTACAGTTTTATGGTGAGGCTTAGAACAATCTCATCACTGGCTAATACAATTATCTTTGCTCAAATATGTTAGTAGAATAACAAATTGCCACTATGTTGCAGATGAGGAAATTTGGCAAAGAGATTTCCATGAACTGATTCGTGAAAAGAATGCAGAAGTGGATTGAGCCTATCTGAGGAAAATTTTGAAAGAGTTTGTCTTCAATGCACTGCTGCCCACCCTCTTTCCCTTCTAGTTCAGCAGTCTAGCATGTAGAGCCCTCTATTTTTCCCCCTTTAAGCTTCTTTCTGCCTTTATCCACATTTTGAACTTCATGCAGTGTGTGGCATATTTAGATACTTACCAAAAACCCCACACCCCTAAAATCCCAAACTTTCCTTGGAATTGAGTTAGGACTAGATGACCAAGGCTGACCAATGGAATATGGATGGAAGTGACAAGTGTAACTTCTGGATCATGGCAGTTAAGAGCTAGTGTACTTTTTCTGTCACTTTGCCTGCTTAGAAACCTTGGAGATGGCAGCATCCAAGATGGAGAGAGTTTGCATCTCTGAATCATAGGATAGAGGAAAGCCCTGGTTGAACTTCATGGACTCTATGTGAGGGAGAAGTAAACTTATGTGGCGCAGCCCTGAAAGTTGGGGATCAAATGTTACAGTGCCTAGTACTAATAACAAGAGTGGAGAACAAGATAGTCATTTGTACTGTCACAGTTGCATACTTACTTTCTTCATGTAAAGTGTATCACAGTTTAGTTTTGTCTTTTCTAGAATTTCATATAAATGGAATCCAATAGCTTAAATCTCCCATGCCAGTTTTCTTTGGCTCAGCATGATATTAATGGGATTGGTCCAGGTTTTTCCATGACCATTTCTTTTGATTGCTTAGCATTATTGCACTGTATGACCATATCAGAATTTGTTAATCCTATTTTCCTGCTTTTGGCATTTCGGTTGTTTCTATTCTTTAGCTCTTACAAAAAAAAGTTTTTAAAATTTGAGTATAATCTGTGTGTGAATACATTTTCACATATCTTGGAAAAGTACATAGGAGTGTGATGAATGGAACACAGGGCAAATGTATGTTTAACACAATAAGAAAATTTCCAGGGTAGTCATATCATTTTCCATACCAGGAACAATACAGGAGAGTCCTGGTTGCTCTGCATCTTCACCAGATAGTTCTTGAATTTTTATTTTATTACCTTTTAAATTTAGCCATTCTAATAGCTGTATATTGATATTTCATTCTGATTTTAATTTGCATTTTTCTCTTAACTAATAATATTGAGCACCTTCTCAAGTGTTTGTTATCTATATCTCTTCCTTCTTTGATCAAATGTCTATTCAAATCTTTTGCTCACAAAGTCAAGTTGTTTGCTTTCTTGTTGAGTTACAAATGGTTTTATATATTCTGAATATAAATACTTTATCAGATATGTGTTTCACAAATATTCTCTCTTGATTTTGGCTTGCCTTTTCATTTTCTTAATAGTCCCTTTTAAAGAGCAGAAAATAGCTATGAAGTCTAATTTATTATTTCTTTTGTGATTTATGTTTTTTGTACACTATCTAAGAAGTCTTTGTCTAACTCAAAATCACAAAGATTTTTTTTTGTTTCCTTCTAAAGGTTTTAAAATTTTGCTGATGTATGGACTGAGGTGTATTTATTTTTATATGTAGATAATCAGGTGTTTGCACCATTGTAGAAATTATATAATTTCTCCATTCACCTTGACTTTTTTTTTTTTAGCAATACTGGGGTTTGAATTCAGGACTTCATGCTTACTAAGCAAGTACTCTACCACTTGAGCCATTCTTCCAACCTAACATCTTGTTGATTACCTATTTACCATATTGGTCTCCATTTATTTCTGAATACTCTATACTGGTCCATTGCTTTCTTATCCTTGTGCCAACAGTGCATCAGTTTGCTTACTGCAGTAGTTCTTGAAGATAGATCATGGAAGTTCTCCAGCTTTTTCAGCCCTCCCCAAAGTTATTTAGATGATGTTAGATCCTTTAGATTTAAATATAAATTACATAATCAGTTTGTTGAATTTAACCAAAAAACTCACAAGGATGTTGATTGGGAATGCAATAACTCTATATATCCACCTGGAGAGAAATCTTGT
The DNA here is from genome assembly GCF_047511655.1 of Castor canadensis. Lineage (NCBI taxonomy): Eukaryota > Metazoa > Chordata > Mammalia > Rodentia > Castoridae > Castor > Castor canadensis. The sequence continues at coordinate 61,889,948 of NC_133386.1, forward strand.
CTTAACCATATTGGGTTCCACTGTGAGCACAGGGTATTTCTCCACTCATTTAGTTGTCTCTAGATTCTTTCAGTAATTTTTTTATAGTTTTTAGCATATAAGTTTTGTACATATTTTAAAAATTATATCCTATGTAGTTCATTTTTAAAATTTTATTTTATATTTATATACATGTGTATACATTATTTGGGCCAATCCTTCTCCACACCCCACTTCCAGGTAGTACCTGTTCCGGCCTCTTATTCTCTGATTTTGCTGAAGAGAAAACATAAGAGATAATAAGAAAGACATAGCATTTTTACTAGTTTGAGATAAAGACAGCTATATAGGGAGATTCCTAGTATTGTTTTCATGCATATGTGTGTTACAACCCATATTGGTTCATCTCTACCAGACCTTTTCACTACTTTCTTGTCCCCTTCCCACAATGGCCTCTGCCAGTTTAATATTACTGTTTTTGCTTCTATACAGTAAGCATATCAACCACATTCAAATTTTTGGTTTCCTTCCCTTTCCTTATTCCTTCTGTTCACAGTCTTCCCTTAGTGTGCGATCCATGTCCAATAATACTTCTGCATTTGTTTTAGTTCTATAATCCACATATGAGGGAGAACATGTGATTTTTGGCCTTCTGAGGCTGACTAACTTCACTTAAGATGATGTTCTCCAGTTCCAACCATTTACTTGCAAATGACAAAATTTCATTCTTCTTTGTGGCTGAATAAAATCTCACTATGTAAAAATACCACATTTTCTATTTTTTTAATTCATATATTCATATGTGCATACATTGTTTGGGTCATTTCTCCCTTCTGCCCCCCCCCCCCGTCCCCTCCTTCTCCTTCCCCACTCCTTTGCTTCCAGGCAGAACCTGTTCTGTCCTTTTCTCCAATTTTGTTGAAGAGAAGACATAAGCAATAATAAGAAAGACAAAGCATTTTTGCTAGTTAAGATAAGTATAGCTATACAGAGAAGAGATTCCTAGCATTGTTTCCATGCACAAGTGTATTACAACCTGAATTGATTCATCTCAACCAGACCACTTTACTACTTCCCAGTCACCTTCTCATAGTGACCTCTGTCACTTTAAGGTTTCTGTATTAGCTCCTCTGCAGTGGGGACATCAAACACTTTCAAGTTTTGGGTTTCCTACCTATCCCCATTCCTCCTATATGTGCTCTCCCCTTAGCACGTGACCCAAGTCCAACAACATTGCTGTATTTGCCCTTGATCTAATGTCTGCATATGAGGGAGAACATACAATTTTTGGTCTTTTGACCCTGGCTAACCTCGCTCAGGTTGATGTTCTCCAGTTCCACCCATTTACTTGCAAATGAAAAAATTTCATTCTTCTTCATGGCTGAGTAAAATTCCATTGTGTATAAATACCACATTTTCTTAATCCATTCTTCAGTAGTGGGACATCTTGGCTGTTTCCATAACTTGGCTATTGTGAATAGCACTGCAATAAACATTGGTGTGCAGGTGTCTCTGGAGTAACCTGAGTCGCATTCCTTTGGTATATCCCTAGGAGTGGGATTGCTGGATCATATGGCAGAGCTATGTTTAGTTTTTTAAGAAGCTTCCATATTATTTTCCAGAGTGGTTGCACTAGCTTGCATTCCCACCAGCAGTAGATTAGGGTTTCTTTTTCCCCACATCCTCACCAACATTTGTTGGTGGTGTTTTTGATGATGGCTATTCTAACAGGGGTAAGGTGGAATCTTAGTGTGGTTTTGATTTGCATTTCCTTTATGGCTGGAGATGGTGAGCATTTTTTCATGTGTTTTTTTGGCCATTTGAATTTCTTCTTTTGAAAAAGTTCTATTTAGTTCAGTTACCCATTTCTTTATTGGTTCATTGATTTGGGGAGAGTTTAGTTTTTTTAGCTCCCTTTATATTCTGGTAATCAGTCATTTGATGTATAGCTGGCAAATATTTTCTCCCACTCTGTGGGTGGTCTCTTCAGTTTAGAGAGCATTTCTTTTGTTGTGCAGAAGCATTTTAATTTCATGTCGTCCCATTTGTCCATCTTTTCTCTTAGTTGTTGAGCTGCTGGGGTTCTACTGAGGACGTCTTTGCCTATACCTATTAGTTCCAGAGTGTTTCCTGATCCTTCTTATAGTAACTTTAGAGTTTCAGGTCTAAAATTTAGGTCCTTGATCCATTTTGAGTTGGTATTAGTACAAGGTGATAGACATGGGGATTCAGTTTTTTGCAGGCAGATAACCACTTTTCCCAGCAACATTTGTGGAAGAGGCTGTCTTTTCTCCATCGTATGTCTCTGGCGCCTTTGTCAAAAATAAGGTGGGCATAGCTGTGTGGATTCATATCCGGATACTCTATTCTGTTCCACTGGTCTTCATGTCTGTTTTTGTGCCAGTACCATGCTGTTTTTATTGCTATGGCTTTGTAATATAGTTTGAAGTCGGCTATTGTGACACCTCCAGTATTGCTCTTTTTGCTGAGTATTGCCTTGGCTATTTGCGGTCTCTTGTGTTTCCAAATGAACTTTAAGGTAGATTTTTCAATCTCTGTGATGAATGTCATTGGGATTTTGATGAGAATTGCATTAAATATGTAGATTACTTTTGGTAGTATAGCCATTTTTACTATGTTAATTCTACCTATCCATGAGCACGGGAGATCTCTCCACCTTCTGTAGTCTTCCTCAGTCTCTTTCTTCAGAGGTTTGTAGCTCTCCTTGTAGAGGTCATTCACATCCTTCGTTAAGTTTACTCCTAGGTATTTCAATTTATTTTGAGGCTATTGTAAGTGAAATTGTTTACATATATTCTTTCTCAATTTGTTCATTGTTGGTGTATAGAAAAGCTAATGATTTTTATAAGTTGATTTTGTATCGTGCCACCTTGCTATAGCTTTTTATGTATCTAAGAGTTTTTGAGTAGAGTTTTTGGGCCTTTAAGATATAGGATCATGTTGTCTGCAAATAGGGATGTTTTGATAGTCTCTTTACCTATTTGTATTCCTTTTATTTCTTCTTCTTGCCTAATTGCTCTGTCTAGGAATTCAAGGACTGTGTTGAATAGAAGTGGGGATAGTGCACACCCTTGTATCATTCCTGCTTTTAGGGCAAATGGTTTCAGTTTTTCTCCATTAAGTATGATGTTAGCTATGGGTTTGTCATATATAGCCTTTACAGTGTTGAGGTACATTCTTTCTATTCTGAGTTTTCTTAGAGCTTTTATCATGAAGTGGTGTTGAATCTTGTCAAAGGCTTTTTCTGCATCTATTGAGATTATCAAGTGGTTTTTGTCTTTGCTTCTATTAATGTGCTGTATTACATTTATAGATTTGCATATGTTGAACCACCCCTGCATCCCTGGGATGAAGCCGACTTGGTCATGTGAATGATCTTTCTGATATGTTGTTGGATTCAATTTGCCATTATTTTGTTGAGGATTTTTGCATTGATGTTCATTGAGGAGATCGACCTATAGTTCTCCTTTTTGGAGTTGTCTTTGTCTGGTTTTGGGATAAGTGTAATACTGGCTTCATAAAATGAGTTAGGCAGTTTTCCTTCCCTTTCTATTTCATTGAAAAGTTTGAGGAGAATTGGTATCAGTTCTTCTTTAAAGGTCTGATAGAATTCAGTTGAGAATCCATCAGGTCCTGGACTTTTCTTTTTTGGGAGACTCTTGATTGCTGCTTCAATTTCATTTTGTGTTATAGATCTAGTCAGGTGATTAATATCCTCTTGGTTCAGTTTTGGGTGGTCATAAGTATCTAGACATTTGTCTATTTCCTCAAGATTTTCAAATTTATTGGAATATAGGCTCTCAAAGTAGTCTCTAATAATTCCCTGGATTTCTGTGGTGTTTGTTTTTAGCTCCCCTTTTGCATTTCTGATTTTACTGATTTGGGGTTTTTCTCTCATTGGTTTAGTCAGGTTTGCCAGGGATCTGTCAATATTGTTTATTTTTTCAAAGAACCAGCTTTTTGTTTTATTGATTCTTTGTATGGTTTTTTGTTTGTTTGTATTTCATTAACATTCACCCTTATTTTTATTATTTCTCTCCTTCTGCTTGTTTTGGGTTTTGCTTGTTCTTATTTTTCTAGGAGTTTGAGATGTAGCATTAGGCCATTCATTTGAGATCTTTCTGTCCTTTTAATATATGCACTCATGGCTATAAACTTTCTTCTTAGGACTGCCTTTGCTATGTCCCATAGGTTCTAGTAGGTCATGTTTTCATTGTCATTAACTTTCAGGAACCTTTTAATTTACTCATTTATTTCATTGATGACTCTAATCATTGAGCAATGTGTTGTTCAGCTTCCAATAGTTTGCATGTTTTCTACTGTTGTTTTTGTTGTTGAGCTCTAGTTTTAATGCATTATGATCAGAAAAAAATGTATGGGATTATTTTCTATTTTCTTATAGTTGCTGAGACTTGCTTTGTGCCCTAAGATATGATCAATTTTGGAGAAGGTTCCATGGATTGCTAAGAAGAATGTATATTGTACAGCAATCCTTTTTGATCTATGGTGTGATTTAGTTCTAGAATTTATTTATTAATGTTTTTGTTTGAACAACCTATCTATGGGTGATAGGGGGGTATTAAAGTCTTCCACTACCACTGTGTTGGAGTCTATATATGCTTTTAGGTCCTTGAGGGTATGTTTGAGGAAATTGGGTGCACTGACATTAGGTGCATATAGGTTGATAATTGTTATTTCCTTTTGGTTTATTTCCCCTTTCATTAGCATGGCATGTCCTTCTTTATCTCATTTGATCAATGTATGGTTGAAGTCTACTTTGTCTGAGATAAGTATTTCTACTTCTGCCTGGTTTTGGGAGTCATTGGCTTGGTAAATCTTCCAGCCTTTCACCCTAAGCTTGTTTCTCTCAATGAGATGGGTCTCCTGTAAACAACAGATTTTTGGATTTTCCTTTTTAAGGGTTTGTAGCTAAGTGTGTGTGTGTTATTTCTGTCCCTGGTCTGGGTGTAATTTAGTATTTGCTAATTCACAACAGTAAAACTTAAAAGAAAGAAAAAAGAAGCCCAAAGAAATCAACGTGGAGAGATGAACAAACAAACACAAACAAACAAGAAACAGAACAAACAAACAAAAATTCCAAGGTTCAGGAACAATAGAATTTCAGTCTCATTTTAAGTTCTGGTGTTATTCCTCCAGCATCCAATCTTGGTGTTGGTATTTAAGCAGAAGCTCTATTGTAGTCTTGCCATGTGGTTGGGTAGGGTTTGTTTTTTTTTCTTCTGTCTTTCAGAGGCAGCTGCTTAGTTAGCTCCTCCCTCAGAGGGGTGTGGCAGTTTAAGTTTGTATGTTGTCCTCAGTTTCCAAAATCAGCTCTGTAGCCCACCAGCTGTCTTGCTTTGGAGTTGGGTTTTCCCTGTGCTTAATAACTGGGGCCTTGTTTCATTGCTTTGCCCCCTTTCTCTGGGGCAAGGTCAGTCATCAGTCAGCCAGCCCCCTGCTGTCAGTGTGTTTTGACAGTTTCCTAATTATTTTTCAATTTTGCAGTGTTGTTTGAGTTTGGATGTTGCTCACTGGCTCAGGAGATGAGTTTTATGGACCCTCTACCTGCCCTGTTTCATGTAGCAGCTTATCACCCGCCCTCTGTCAGCCCTTCTGCCATTCCAACCAGTTGTTTACTGAAAGTTCTCACAGAGATGGGCTCCTTGTTCTCCCCCCTGTAGCAGTGCACTTTCAGCAACTTCAGCCCTCTGCTGTGTGCTAGTTTTCAGTTCCTTGTTTATTGTTCAGTTTTTTGGGGTTTTTTTGGGGGTGGAGTTTGTGGGGTAGGCAGTCAGTCTGCCCAGGGGACTATGCTGGTTTATCCTGGGGGTGGCTGGGGAAATACCATGTAATGCTTGGTGCTCACCTGTTGGTCCCTGAATGCCTCCCAAGCAGGTTGGCAGCATCTGGTGGATAATTCATTTAAAAATAATGCAAAATAATGCAAATCCTTCATTGTAGTTATGCTAGCTTTTCTCAAATGTGTATATAGCTTTAAAATGTTCACCACTTTTGTAAGTGGTCAGTTTTTATTCCCCAAAAATGTTGATTTCTTCAAAATAGGTTTTTTTTTTCCCCTGAAACTGTATTCTAGTTCATATGTAAACTGAATCACACTCAGATGAAGTTAAAACACCGTGAATTATGGGATTGTTTCCTCACATGAAGTCTTTTCTTACTTAACCTTTCCACATGAAAAGAGAATTGTATTTTGAGTCTACTGAACCTGTTTGACATTCCAGAGATGGCAGAATCCTGAAGAATACATCTTACCTGGCCTGGGTAAGGCTTTTGTTGCATAAAAGAACTAATCTGGAGAGGGAGTTGTGATTTTTCAATTCTAGAAATAGTATGAAAACACTAATGATTTCACACAGAGTTCAATGTTTGTGCAATGTTTATTCAGCCAAACAGAGGACAGGGTTTATTCTACTATTAATCCTCAACTTTTCTTAGACTCTAGCAAAAAGTATTCATGGAAAGCAATGTGTCAGTGGCATGTTACATTTCATTAAATAAATATGAGCAGATAAGTGAATCCCACAACTCTTTTGGAAGTCAAGCACATTTCCTCATTTAAGAACTTAATATTGTAGTTTGCATTCATTTTTGCTTAATAGAAAATTATATTTCCATCCCATCTTCCTTTTATCTTATAAACCAGTAAGCAATAATTTAATGCAAAATCCACAGATCTTTTCATAGGATAATTTAAAATGTTCCCAAATGAAACAAGATTTTCTGTGAATGGTATATATTATCCAATCCCTTCACTTTCTTAAATTTGTCTTCACTTTTTTTAAGTCGCTTTAAACATATCTTATGAAAATACTTGAAATGCCTTGATTCAGTAAGAATTCCAATTCCATTGTTTGTTTCCCACAAATCCCTTATCTGCATTTTCCCAGGGAGTGTTTCAATTGTGATGGGATTGTCAGTGTAACTTCCATGAATCATTTGTGCATCCTTTTGTGAAGCATTTTGCAATCTGTGTTATAAGATTCCAAATATGATGGTAAAGAATAGAGTTGGAATAGGTGCAAGAGTTGAGGGTGCAGATTAGAGGTGGTGTTGAAAGCAAATGTAAATTCTATAAAAGACAGCAACAACCTTAACATTTTTTGAACACTTACTACATTGTAGGCACTACAGAAAGTGCCTTCCATAACTTGTCACATTTAATTATCCCTTTTCTATGAGGTAAGTATTTTCATTCTACCTAGTGTAAGGTGAGAAAATAAAGGAACACATAAATTGATTTCTCCAAGGTTATACAACTAATAAATAGCAAAATAAATAAATAAAGTAACATGATCTTAGTTGCCTAGTTCCAATGCATAGTGCAAATTCATATAACCAGCAAAGCAACCAGCTGTGTTAGGAGCATACATTTCCGAAAGGTTTCTTTTCTTCTAAAATTACTCAGAATGAGTCCTCAGCTTGTGTTTTTGGTTTTATGTGCTTCTGACAGTTTGTAAATATTCATCCCATAGCCCTTTCCCCCCAAAAAAACTTTGCAATTTTATTCCAGCTTTTTGTTTTTGTTTTTGTATTGCACAAGGTACTTTGCAAATTAAAAAAAGCAATTGTAACAGAGAGGTATCAGGCTCAAGCCAGCATGAAATTAGCCCTGTTGGTCAGCCAGACCCTGCTGATGGTCCCAAGAGGGAGTCAGGGTAATGCAATGAGAAGGATCTGTAGACTGCTCTCCTCTGCAGTCAAGCCCCACCCCAATGCCTGCAAGCGCCCTGCTTTGATTCTGGCTGCATCTTGTTAGACTGAGTGAAGATCAGCTTCCCAGTCGACAGTTGTCTCTTACAAACTGAAAATAGCTGTGGTTAAAGATGTAGACATTTTATTTAAAATATGAAAAACTGTAGCAGAAAGATCCCTTTCTAGTTTCCATACCCCTCATTTGCATTCACCTTTGATCTGTTCTCTCAGAAAGAAGTTGTTTTGCGTCCTGAACTCAGCTGCATTTGATTTCATCAATAGTGACTGTGTGTAACAGAAGGTATCATAAGGAGCTATAACCCCCTCACTCTAAAACTGGCATAGAACTGATGTCCCAGCCCAGTGCAAGGACACCAGTGGTATTTTCTTCCACTCACTTTTATCAGCACTGTCTTTACAAGCATTTTGTCCTATTTTATGTAGGGACAAGCTATGTGGCAGTTAAATTTTAGCTAAGGTAATTACACTCCATCTGCTCAAACTTTTCACTCACAACTTTAAACGTATTCCAATTACATAAAACATTCTTCACAGTTTGAGATGGTTCTGTTGTGATTTGTGAGTGCTCAATTGTGTTCCAAAACAGCAAAATCTCAGTGAGCAGGAATGTGTGAGGAAGAGGGCTTTCTGATGAAATCAAATTTCTGGTTAGTTTAGATTTAGTTTAAAAAGTTTAGTTAGGACAATCTTTTTCTCAAAAAGTGATTTGCAAACATAAGGGATGGAATGGAAAGCAACTGATGACTGAGGAATGGTGGCTTCATTAGTAAGCCATGCAGCAACTCTAGAGAGCTCTGTAGATTCAGGACTCACTGTCTCAGAGACTTTCTTGATTGAGCTCAGATTCTGGTTTCTTAAGGTACTGTTCAGTCTAGGGCAAGTTCTTCATCTTCTCCAAGCTTCATTTTCATCATCTGCAAAAAAGAATATCTACCTTACAATAATGAAGGGAGAGATAAATGAGTTAATTCATGCTCTAGAGGTCTGGTATCCCATGAGTACTAAGTATTAGTTATTATTAATATTCCTTTAATTCTGAGTGTTTGCTGGTCTCAACAAACACTTTGACAAGGGCTTTCTTTAGGTAAATGCCACAAAAATCAAATTATTTTCATGACATTTGCTTCTTTCTTTTGTAGAGTTTAGTTGTAGGGCAGGGAAAACTACAGTAGCAGTATAGATTGGGGTGGACATAAACTGATGTAATTTAGCAAATGTAATATTTCAAGAGTAAAAACAAGTTAGACTTGATGAGTGTCTATGAAAAAAAAAGTAGACTGGTCCACATACTCAAGAAACTGAATTTCAAATTCTTGTTTGGATTTTTTACAAAATCATTACTAATCTGCATTGTTACTTTCATGGTTTTCCACAGTGGAAATGGTGGAGGAGAGGTTTGTGTCCAATCAGACTCTGACTGCTTTTCCTCCTTTCCTCCTTTCCTGTCTTCTTCTCCTAGGCGTGACAAACGGAAGTAGGAAAAGGCTTACATGTTAGCTATGGCCCTCTCTTAGGCCATCCTCTCCATCATGGAAGGTCGAAGCACAAAGGTCACCTTCCAAGTCCTCCACAATAAACACTCTGACCTCACTGCCAAATCACTTTTCCAGAGGGTGCCACTAGATCACATGTCACTTTTATGAACTTTTGTTCTGGTAAAGCTGATGCAGTATGTCACTTTCTTTTTGGTTAAAATATGTGCTCTCTAAAAGTAAACACTATAGGTAGATAAAAGCATATTTCCAGCCTGATTTCAAGAATTTAAAATGTTCTTTCTTGAAAATTAGAAGTATATTTGTAATAGAGTGTCACAGCAGGAACCTAGAACTTACTGGCTAGGTCATTATTAGCATATTATATTTAACCAGCACATTAAAATAAGGTTATAATTCATGAATCATTCCTTGCAATGAATTCATTTAGGAAGTGTATTTGAATTTCATTGAGTGGAAGAAGCCTGCAACTTGATCAAAGAGTTGGTTCATATAAACATCAAGTTTATGTTTTGTCACTTAAAAGCCAATTTTTATTGCTTTAAAAGTGTTCACTTTAATCTTATTAAATATACAATGGTAGATTGCTTACAACTTTAGTTTTGTTATAATGAATGAATGATATACACTTAATTTTAATGTTAATTTCTTAATCATTTAATTGAAGATTTGAAGTACACTTTCATCATTTAGCCACCAAAGCTAACTCACTAAAAAATAAAATAAAAAATTTACCATAAAAATCAACTTCAATATGGAAGCATTTTATTAGTAGTAGTATGCACATAGATCTCATGACTTACTTGTGGCTGGAGGTATATGATTCAATATTATAATAGTTGTAATAAATAGTAGGCTCTGTTTTTTCTAGCTTGAACCCACCAATGCAGTAAGTGAAAAATTGAAACCTTAAAATGACCAAGCCATAGACTTACTGTACAGGGGATAATTCCAGAATCTGGTTTTTCAAGCTGTATGCAAGGCTCCCCTAAGTAGAATTCTGTCCTATTTTCATAGATTTCCACAGAAGGCCATTATATAATTTATCACCTTTAGTTACATTTGTTAAAATTAAAGGGCTGAATTAGTTCATTTTCTATTGCTCTAACTCCTGAAATTGGTACTTATAGAGAAAAGTGGTTTATTTGGTTCATAATTTTGAAAGCTCAAAAGCATACCACTGGCATGCTTAGCTCTGATGAGAGCCTCATCGTGGATGGCATTTCAATGGTAGTAGTGTATACAGAAGAAATCACATAGCAGGACAAGCCAAAGACAAGAGACTAAGTCTCACTCTTTTTATAACTCACTCTATGAGATCAATATTAAACTCTTCCAAAGACTATGTCACTGACAACCTAATTACCTCCATCTGGACTCCACTTTTTAAAAGTTTCACTACTTCAACACTACCATACAGAGGACCATGCCTGTCCTCCAGCATGTGAACCACTGGGGGACACACTCAAACCACAGCAATGCTAACAAGTGCAATGATTGTATCTTGACTTGCTTATGTACATTTTGAGTGCAGTGTGGAAGAACCTAGCTACAAAACCATCTCTGGGTTCTTTAATAAATAATATCAAAGTGAGAAGTATATCTAAGTGGGAAGTTCACCTGGATGAGTCAAAAGTACAGCAATTTCCCTCATAAGACTATCTTCGGAGGAGTGGAAATTCATCACTTTCTTATATCTATTGTTTTATTTTCACTCCCACTACTATCTCCAGCAGTTGACCATGTTTTATGGAGATATAGCATGAAGATGAAGGAGGCTGTTCAGTGTACTAAGTTCACCCAGTAGCTGTCTCTCACCAGTTCCTCAGTATATTGACATCAGTTTGAGTCCTGACAATGGCCAACATTTGGATGAGGTATTGAATAATTTGAAAACATCACTGTTAAGCTTGAGAGTGTAGAGAGACTTTACTAGTGCCTCTGAGACATGTCTTTTTCAATGCAAATAACCCTGGGAGGGATGGCACATTGACTTTTTATCAGTCATCGTTTCCTTACTTGGAAAAATGCTTATTAGATTTCTTTTTTCTGAGTCCTGCTGCTTAAGGTGGAGTTTCTAAAATAAGCCATCAGATAATTTGAGCCTTTGCTTGTGGTACTGGATGAGGAAGACCTACCTTGAGGGGATCCTGAGGTGGGTAATGCTTGGATTTGAGGAAATATCAAGAGGAAGTCATTTTTAGCCAGAGTACAATGGCCAGGGTTACTGGCATTTCTGGAGCACTTAACATATGCCTGGCACTGCTAAAAGGCTTTTTATACACATTGACTTATTTGATTCTTATAAAAACCTTGAGGTAGATTCTACAATTATCTCTCTTTTACAGATTCTAAAACAGAAGCAAAGAAAAGTTAAATAACTATAAGGCCACAGTCAATAAATAAGACTGGGGACTTGAACTCAGATAGACTAGCTCTATAGATTAAGCTCCTTGCCAAGAACAGTGAAAACTGGGGAGGGGAGGAGCAATAAGGAGAAAAAAACTCAGAAAAGGAGTGCAGGATCTCCACTTTAATTGTGCCTCAGATCAGTTTTCACAATCTGTTTGGGACAGGGATGGTCTTGATTCCTTGATCTCCCAGAAGTAGGAATCTGTTTTATTTCAATTCTGTTAAGTCACTCCACTTCAGGTGAGACACCTTTTCTCTGTATCTCAGTTTAATTTATATGTAAATGAATCAGATCCACACAAAAAAGAAATGAGCATAAATTATTTTAAACGTGAAGTCATCATTCTATAAAATGATACACACTGTTGATTTAAAAATTTTTTTTGTTTAACATGAACAACCAAAAGAGCTAAGTAGCCCAAATCAAATCATTCCAACTAAAAAGTCTGTGAACAAGGACATTTTTGAATAAATTTTTGAAAAACAGGTAAACTTTGGTTTTTATCATAATTATGGATCTTATCTCTGAGGCTGGAAGAAAATTCACTGAAATCATGTAGATAATCCCTAAAAAAAGATTACCTGTGTCTCTATGCCCTGACAAATGAAATTATTAGTTGACCCTATCAGGTGTGTAGGTTTTCTTATTTGATTGATGATTGATTGCTATTTGTCTTTAAATCTGATATCCCAAATCCCAAATCCTCAGGGACATTGTCATAACCATGTAAGCCAATTATGGTTTCTGAAGAATTTTTTCTTTTTTTTTTAATGCAAATAAAATAATTTATTATTTTTCCTTTTTTAAAATCTTTTTTTTATTATTGTTGTAGTGGGGGATACATTGTGACCTTTACCAAAGTTCTTTTATTTTATCATTTTTACATTTTCTTACATGTGTATACATTGTTTGGGCCACCCCGCCCCCCAACATCCCTTCCAGGCAGAGCCTGTTCTGCCCTCTTGTTCTCTGATTTTATTGAAGAAAAAACATAAGAGATAATAAGAAAGACATAGCATTTTTGCTAGTTTGAGGTAAAGATAACTATACACAGAGATTCCTAGCATTGCTTCCATGCATATGCATATTACAATACACATTGGTTCTTTTTAAATTGAAAGGAATTTGCTAGATTCTATGGTTTAAAAATGGCAATTCAGACAGGAATGTTCTGGGACTGATTTTAGGATCAGGCTTTGGTTCTATTCCTTGCTCTGCCAGTTGAGACTTAGTCACTCTCCACCAGCCTCATGTTGTGTTTTGGAACGTGGAATTTGCCATCATTTGGGGGTCATTGTTCTTGGAAACCAACTGTGTAGCTGTCACAGTTTCCAGCAAACCCATCCCATTCACTTTCCTGAGCTGAATCAATAAACAGGCCCCTGGGCAAATATCTCTGTGAGATATTTCATTTTGTCATGAAAATGTTTGGATCTATGAAAGTAGATTCAAGGGGTAAGTATTAGCCAAACCACTGCAAATATTACTTTCACTTTAGTTTTTAGAGCATGTATAGTGTAGGAAGGGTCAGAGTTTTTGAGGCACTCATCCTCTGTATGATGACTTAGAGGCACATGATAAATTAACAGCAGCCATGTGGGTAGCAGCTAGGTAAAGTCAGCTCATCTAGATGAGTAAAGGTCTAATCAAATGCCATATCAGCAAGGTAAAGTTTAAAGGGTGTTTGGGAAGAACCACCAATGCCAAGGTTTCCTCACATGAAATATAGCACAAGTTCAGGCTTCTAAACTCTACGTACCTCTGACCTTTGGCCCTTTTATGTCTCTATTTTTCTGGCCTGACAGACCACATGCCAATGTGCAACCCAGAATCTGTCACCCTTGTGATTTATTGCTTACAGCTGCTTCACTGTCTCAGACATGGCAGCTGCTTTTCAGATGTCTTCAAACCAGAGGGAAAGTGTTAATGTGAACTTGAGTAGCTGCGGAAGAGAAGAAGAAAAGTTGATGAAAAAATCATCTGAATTCAGCCCCAAAGCCTAGCATTGATCTTTGCCTTTGGGGCCAAGCAAAATGTTTGGTTTATTTCATAAGCTAATTAGGTGTGTGAAAGGCTACTTGGCATTTGCTATTGACTGAACCCAACAAAAGTGATCACCAGGCTAGGTAATCAATAAGGGATCGATTACAAGTGTGTGATTGGATTAGCCATTTAATCAATGCTGTGTGCTAATATATTAACAAGCAAATTACTGAGCAGCCCTTAAGAGCAGAATGCTGACTCTGATTGCATTACAAACTAGTGAGATCTAATGACCCACCAAGTGCAAGGGGTTAGTTATACAAATCAAGATCTGAAAGTATTTTTTTCCTTGAAGATTTCTTCCCAGCCAAAGAAAATGCTTTCTTAAGTGAAATTCAAATTAAATTACAATAGGAAGCACTTGCACTGGGACATCTATTTCCTACCAGATTTAACTCATGGGAAAGAGGGCTTGGGAATTGCAGATAAAATAGCCTGGAGAACTTGTAGAAAGCCCAAGCTAATATCAAAACGGGCAAACACAAAGAATTCCAGACTCACTAATATTTATCAAAATTTTGGTAAATGGATCCCCAGATTGGATGTAGATCTATTTCATGATAGACACTAAAGTTACTTGATCTTTATTACAAGTCACAGACATCTTCCCAGTCCCCCTCCCCACCCCCCTTTTTTTTTCTTTTTGAGATAGGGTCTCACAGGGCCAAGGTTGGCCTTACACTCACTATGTAGTCCAGGATAGCCTCAAATTTGATAGCCTCCTTCTAACTCCCATTTTTAAGGTAGTCTATTATGTAACTATTTTAGTTGAAGAATGGAAAAGCAGTGAGATTCATTTGTGTATACACATCTGTGCTCAGGGTGAAGAATTGCAGCTACTAACAAAAAGTGTCCTGGGCCCTTTTGAGAAAAAGAAAAAGGAGGAGATTATAAAACACAGAATGTGTAATGAAGAAAATATGCTACACTGTCTCAGTTCCTTAGAATGTGTTATTACTATTAGATGATTCTATAAATGACCTTGTGAGAGTAAAAAGTCACACCGGTTTTCCCTTACCCTGCTTTCCCCATGATTAGGGAATCCATTTTTCAATGGATTGCGCTCTTTCAGATTCCCTAAGTGGAGACCAGGCAAGCCTTTGCTCACTTTCCTTCCTAATCCTTTTGCTTTTAAGAAGCCTTTTTTTCCCATTGCCTCAGGGAAGCTGAACCGATTAGTCTGAATTCTCCAATGTTATTTGTAGACTGGAAAGGCGTTCATACGCCCAGAGGCAGCATGTCAGCCAGAGCAGCAGTGAGGCCAGGCAGGGCGGGCTCCCGCTGCGTAGAACCTCTGAGCCGGCTGACAGGCTGCGGCTTCACCAGGCCCAGGCAGGCGGCAGCTGACAAAACAGCCTGCCGGGCGGATCCAGAGCTGGAAGGGCGGCAGGGGAGAGGCTGTCAATCTGCATCACAGAAGGGCAGGCAGGAAATCTAATATCTGAGGGAGCCCTGTCAGTTCAGAGACTGCAAGGTGAACTGAGGTTGGGTTTCTCTGAGGCTAAAACACCTAGTGCCTCAGGCTTGTGTGTTTGTACACTAGAGACCACAGGTAGATTTCTTCCCCCTTGACATGCATTTGGTAGGTTTCAATTTTTATTCCTTTGTACATCAGTTTCTGTACCTAAAGTAGCTAATTCAGTGCCCCTGAGAATACCTAGTGACGTCTTTATGAGAACTATTTTCGGTTTTAATTAAAACTGATGGAATGCAATAATCACAGGTGCCAATCTTCCATTCTTTGTGGTGTTTCTTTGTATGAAAAGCCCTGTTCTGTATTTTTAAATTATTTTTTGGTACATGGCTATCAAAGCATAATGTACAGGAAATTAGCAATATACACTTAAATATGCAAAGAGCTATACCCTAATTATGGCAGTCTGTGAAACTATGAAGTCGTCACATCTACTGTTGACAGACTCTCACCCCATACTTTTCCATAGGGTGAGGTTTTGTAGATGAATGACAGTTTTTTAGGATTGAGAAAGCCTAAAGTATGCTGGCATATGGTGTAATGATACAGTAATTTGTGCTGCAAAATTAATTCTTTTGGCCACCAATAATTATATTTGTGGTGAAATTTTGAACCAGCAGCAAAATCCTTTCTAATTAATTTCCATGTTCATCAAAAAGCTTAAACAGAGCAGTTAAAAATATCTTGCATCTCATAAATGTAAGACAGGTGCTTTTACTGCTACAAACCCCTTATTGGAGCAGGGTTGGTTAACGCCTTGACAGCATTCTACTCTGCTCCTATAGTGTTATTAATTTAAAGACTTAGGTGATAGCTTCATAAATATTTCTCCAGAAAGAAACAGCTGTGTGCTTTAACTGATAATGACTACAACTATTTACAATAGAAACCATTGGAGGACAAGTTTATCATATATCAGATACTCACTTTGATTCTTCCTGCTGATTTGCAGGAATAATTGAGAAGGGAAAGTGAATGATAACAGGCAAAAGACGACTTTGTCCATGTGCAGCAATTCACTTGGAGATTTGTCCCTACTTCACTTGGGAAAGGAAAGAACAAACATGGGTCATTAGAATTAATTTTACCCTGACATATCTAAAGTAATACATCTTCTAATTGATTTTATTTAAATTTTTTTTCAAATTGTCACATTTTATTTACTTTCATGTTAAGTTTAAGGAAGTTAATACTGAACATTTAATGTGATGTTTCCCATCAGTTTAAAGATAACTGTGTTGTAGAACCTCATAGTTTCTGTTTTTTTTTTTTACTTAAACTTTATAGAACTTGCTATGGCCCTTACCTGTGTGGATTTGCAAGGCATGTTCTTTTGCCTACTTTCAGCCATAGAAAATTCTCCCACATTGAAGTGGTTTAACTCTTGAAAGTCCTAGTAGGCTGGACTATGGCTTGGTTGAAATAGAGAACAGCCTATGTTGATAGTACTGTGAGGGACTGATGAAGAATCAAGATGAAAAGGCAGGAGCCTGTGTGTATGGCTCAAGGGGCAGAGAGCCTATCTAGCAAGCATGAGGTTCTGAGTTCAAACTCCCGTATTGTTGAGAAAAAAAAAAAAGCTATTAAAGCAGGGATGAATAGTTAACTGAAGCATGCATGAAGATTCGGCTTAATAAAAATAAATAAAATACTTTTAAAGTAAAAATACTTTATAAAATATTACTTAGGGATTTTCACATCCATTAGAATGGCTAGTATACTTTTTAAAAAAATAGAAAATAACACGTGTTGGAGAGGATGTAGAGAAATTGGAACACCTGGCCACAGCTGATAGAAGTGTAAAATGGTGTGGCCACTTTGCAAAACATTAAAAATGCAAACCACATAATCCAGCAATCCCAGTTCTGAGCATATACTCAAAAAAGAATTGAAAGTGTGGGTTTGAACAGATATTTGCAACCCATATTCACAGCAGCATTATTCACAGTAGTCAATAGAGGAAGCAACTCAATGCCATCGATGGATGAATGGATTTTTTCAAATGTAGTATATACATACAATAGAATATTATTCAGCCTTAAAATGGAGGGAAATTCTAGCACACTCTACAACACGGATGAACCTTGAGGACATCATGTTGAATGAAATAAGGAGAGAATCTTGAGGACAAAATGCCAATCACAAAAGGGCAAATACTATATGAGTCTACTTATGGTACCTTGAATAGACAAATTCAGAGACAGAAAGTGGAAGGGTGGTTACCAGGGGATGAGGGAGAGAGAAATGAGGTGTTATTGTTTAATTGCTATAGACCTTTAGTTTGAGAAGATGAAAAAAGTTCTAGAGATAGATAAATGATACTGATTGAACAAAAATATGAATGTACTTAATATCATTGAATGGTGCACACAGCTAAAGTAATAAAATGTATATCATGCATATTTTATTACAATTGATAAAAAATATTAGTTAGGGGGTATCACACACAACTATGGCCTCATACATCTCCCTGTTTTTTGAGAAGTGGGAGGAAGCAGTTACCAAAATGCGTGTTCCCTTTTCTTCCTTCTTCTGGGGAATCAAGATAGGGGTGAATAGTTTTCATTCCTGAGCTGTCTCTGGCTGCCTGAGAGTTTTGAAGGGAAGCTGTTCATGCTTCCTTGGCCAGCTTTCTAAGAAGATTTAAAATAAACACAGGTAGACTCTGCCTACAAGAAGCTTCCTCTACTGTCCTGAGGTGGGAGCACAACCAACTCCATACTTTTTAACTTTCATTCAGCAAATATTTAGTGAGTGACCATGTACCAGGCTCTACTACAGACAGGCCTTACTTTAATCCAGACTAAGTCCCATGCTCAGAAGGCCTGGTCCTTCCAGTCCTTGTCCAGTAGCTGTCTGTACCGTTTGCCATAGAGCAGTTAATGTCTGTCCAGGTGTTATAGCTGCAAACCCAACAAACCAAAAACATGTCATTGCTCATTTGTTTCATTTTCTAATTTTTAAAAACCATTCTCTTCTTTTTCTACTTATGTATATACCCCTAAGGTGGCTGATTTTATGTGTTAACTTGACTGGGCTAACAGATGTCCATATAACTGGTAAAATATCTCTTGGTATGTCTGTGCATTTCAATTTGTAGACTGAAAATGGAACACTGCTCTTACCAAGGTGGGTGGACTCTATCCAATGCACTGAGGACCCAGAAGAATGAAATAGAACAAAAAGACAAAAGAAGAGTGAATTTGCTCTCTCTGCTTTAGCTGGGACATTCATCTTCTGTCTTGGAGATTAGTGTGCCTGGCTGGGTGGGACTTGCACCATTGGCTCCTCTGTTCTCAATCCTTTGGACTCAGACTGAATGGCACCACATGCTTTCCTGGTTCTCCAGTATTGGAGGGCGGCTTGTGTGGCAACATGTTAGGTTCCATAACTGCATGAACCACTTCACATAATAATATGAATGTGCTATCAATGTGTTATGAATAAAGTATAATTAAATATATTACAAGTCCTATAATACTATGAATATTTAAATATATGTCTTTTTTTAAAGTCAGAGTCTTTCTATGTAGCCCAGGCTGGCCTCAAACTCACCATTCTTCTGCCTTAGCCAACCAAATGCTAGAAATACAAGTATGTAGAACCATGCTGGGCTGCTCTCATATATATCCTTATATACCCTGTTGGTTCTCTTTTCCTGGAGACTTAATTAATACAAGGTTGCAATACAATTTTAAACTGAAACAATGAATTGTTATTCTTTTCATTGAATATTGAAGATGTCACTCTATTGCATATTTTCTGAGATCTTTTTCTTTCATGACTTTTCTGAAAGTCATCCTTCTTGGCATGGGTAGCTGTAGTTTCGTTCATTTTTCACTAGTGTAGAGCATTTTGATGTATGCCTGCATTGCAATGTGTTTGCCCATTCTCCTCATGATGGACAGTGGGGTTGTTTCTAGTATTTCTTTTTCATGTCTGCATATTGGTGCTAAGAACATTCTTGTCTCTCAGTGTACCATTTGGAACCATTTCTAAGGGGCAATCTGGGGAGGGGGAGGGATGGGAGATTGTAAACTGTACCTGTGTCAGTTGCCTATTTTTTTTTTCCTAACACTAAAAACAAGTACAAATTGATATCTCACCCTATTACATACCACTTCTAATCTGAGTTTTCTTAGTTTTTAATTTCCATTTAATTTGTTTTTGTGAACACTAATGCCCCTTTTTACCCAAAAACAATGCCTTTTTCATGCTAGTTTGTGAATATTTCTCTCATAAAATAATCCTCTCAGAGGATATTCCAGCTTCCCTTCAAATCCAACTGAAGGAAATTCCCACTGTCTGATCCCAACCCCTGGGTATCTCAAAGCTTGTCAACTGAATATTTCCAGTTTATTCAGGAATTAATTAATTCCAGACATTGAGCACTACTTCAGTACTTATGTGGAAGGTAATTGATTCCTGGGGAAAGAAATAATTTAGAAATATACAAGTATATTTAATGCAATCTGAAAATATTTTAAGTAAGTGTTTAAAGCATTAGTATTTCAATTAGGTTTTCCATTCATTTAATGAAAATGTATTTATTAAGTGCCCACTTTGGTCTGGGAACTATGCTAATTACTGGGGACATAGCAACAAACAAAGCGGGCATGACCTAAAAGACAGGAAATAACTACATATGATTAGCTTCATGAAGGAGGAAAAGCACAGTGTGCTGTAGGAATGTGATGAGGACCAACAAAGGCTACCAGAGTGGGAGCCAAGCAAGCCTCTCCAGAAGAAAGTTCACGCAGATGAGACCTGCAAAATGTCACCCAGGTTAGGGGGAACCTGGGTGGCAGGTGGGAGGGTCACTTTCAGTTGAAAGAATCACCTGAAGGGCTAGTGGTCTGAGAGGTGAGAGGATTTCTGAGAAGGCAACCTGAAGAGGTTAAGGAAGATAGAGATTGAAACATGCAGGATTTCAAGGACCACTAACTATTTAGCATTTTTTCCTAAGAGTAGTGGAATGATAAATGATAACATTATCATTTGAAATCTCTGGAGAATATATTAAAAGTATACAATTATAAATGGAGGGAAGACCCAGCAAGGGTCTTATAGTGAGAGAGGATGGAGTTTAGATTAGGATGATGGACTAAGGAGTGAAAAAGTTTAAAGATACTTGAGAGAGAGCTCAACGCTGGAATCAGGACTTCATGGTTAATCATGGATGAGAAGAAGGAGGACATGAGAAAAGGTTTATGAAACTTTCAGGCTTTTGTCTTGAGCATTAACTTATTATGTTATAATTAAATACAAAGAAACCAAAAGTAGTAAATGGATTCTACTCTGGTACAAGACAGAAAAGAGACAGAGAGGGCAAAACCAGTTAGAAAACAGCACTGCTGGTACAACAAGGAGAGAGGAAATTGCTGGTATGTTTCATAGTGGAAATAATACTAGAAGTCAATGTCTAACTTTGAACATGTTTCTTTATCATATATATATATATATATATATATATATATTTTTTTTTTTTCCTTTCCAGTCCTTGCTCTTCTGAACCAAATTTTTCAGTTGAACTCTTTCTCTCCATCAGGGCTTGTTTCCATCACTATCTCCTTGACAACTGGATCCTTCTCCTTTCACAGGAAAATCCTTCCTTCTTCAGGGTTTTTCTGACAACATTATCACTAACCTGTCTTTTTCTTCCATACAGATGCTAAGCCTTTCTGAGGAAGGAATCATGGTCTGCACGCATTTTAGTTATAATCTTCTCTACTTCTACTCACCTTTCTCCAGTCTGGGCAGCACTAGAACACCTGGGCTTCTAACCAATACGCAGTGTATGGTGGTGTTAGGCCAGAATCCATGGCACCATTTTTTAAATGTCAGGATCACTCACTCGGTAGATGTTCATTATAAAATTAACGATATAGAGCAATACAGGAGGCAAACATGATCAAATGTTGAATTTTTGTTCAGGATCAATTTATAGAAAATATTCATTTTTGTTGGGTTTGGATAAAAGTTTCTGGACAAATTTAAACATCTTTCATTTCAAAATAGTGCACATAAACCACATATTTTCCTAAGAAATATTTTATAAAAATGATTCAACTCGATAGAGAATTTTGTCTCTTTTGGGTTTTTTTTGATTTTTGGTGGCACTGGGGTTTAAACTCAGGGCTTGGTACTTGCAGAGCAGGTACTCTACTCTTGAGCCACAACTCCAGCCCATTTTGCTATGGTTATTGTGGAGGTGGG
This sequence comes from Castor canadensis, assembly GCF_047511655.1. NCBI lineage: Eukaryota > Metazoa > Chordata > Mammalia > Rodentia > Castoridae > Castor > Castor canadensis. Next base: position 61,911,321 of record NC_133386.1, read on the forward strand.
GGCTCTAGAATTGTTTGCCCAGGCTGGCCTTGAACTGTGATTCTCTAGATCTCAGCCTCCCAAGAAGCTAGGATTATGGGTGTGAACAACTGGCACCCAGCAAGAATTCTCTCTCAACACTCTTGACCAATAATTTTCTTTAAAATGAAATCACAAGCACTATATGCATGTCTATATACTATATATGTGTGTGTGTTGTACAAAGACAGAAGGCAAAAGATAGTTTGAAGTAGTTGATGTTAATAAATTTTTAATTAAGTTACATTTAGTAATTTCACTTACTGAACTTTAAGAGTATTTGTAGTTTTCAAGTCTATTTTAGATTCTTTTCATTTTCCATGTAGAAGAAAAGTATACCCACAATTTTATAGTGTATATTTGTATTTGTACTGAATTCATGCATAACTAAGATGTATTTAATGTTCAGTCATTGGTTATCATGTGTTTATTACACAGATCCCAATTGAGAAATACTAATTGTTTAAAAACATTAATGCTTTATAATTATACAGTATTTTAATTTAAACATTGTTATATAGTTTTGAGGAAGAAAGCTGTAGTTTTATCATGTTTTTATTTTATGCGAAAGCAACCAAACCAAAGTGTGTCTGTCCATCCACAGTCACTTTTTATTTTCTAATTTTTATCTAATTTTTTTTTTTGGCAGTATTGAGCACTTGCTAGCAGGCACTCTACCACTTGAGCATGCCCAGAGTCCTTTTCGCTTTGGTTATTTTTGAGATAGGGTCTCTTAGGTATGTGTGGGGCTGATCTGCACCATGACCCTCCTATTTATGCTTCCTCTGTAGTTGGGATGACAGGTATACACCACCACAGCAAGCTTTTTTATTGGTTGAGATGGGGTTTCATAAACATTTTGCCCTGTTGGGCTACAACTGCAATCCTCCCAATCTCTGCCTTCTACGTAGCTAGGATTACAGGCTTGAACCACCACATCCAGGCCAAAGTCACTTTCTTAAATAAACTTGGAAAAGTATGACCATGTCTTCCCTTTCAAGCTAGTAATGCTTTTCTCCATTACATTTCAATACTGTGTCCCTCATCTGTCTTGGACTTGTCTCTATAGAATCAGACAGAAAGTAGGCATGACTAGATGTTTAAAACATCCTTAAGTTTGGTTTAGGCCCAGAATGAATTGGATAGAATAAATATGAATTCATTCATGTTTTATTTGGAATGGAGAAAACTTTGAAGATAACACGTTTTTTGACACAACAGTATGAAATCCAGTAGGATTTTATAGTTTGAAAATCAGGTAAGAAAGCTATTTAACTTAGCAGAGTAATTACAAGATTATTTTCAATATCTAGAAAGTGATATTAATTGCTATATTACTTTCAAATAAGTAATTTCTAATGTTATTCATACTAACACATTGTTGGTAATTATATATGATCTATAAAACTTCATGTCATTTTAGCAGAGTTATGAAATTTTATATTTTAAGTCTTAATGACACAGTGCTTCAATATTTTCATACATTAGAAGGGAAAAGTGATTTTTTACACCTGCATTTATGCATGTGTTTAGTGACGGTAGGGCAGGCCCTTGAATGTGCTTTCAAGCAATCGAAAAACAGTCTTTTCAGCAAAGTTCAGGGATGCTGGCATCTGCCCCTTACTGCTGTGACATCCCAAACCAACAATCTCCAAGGAAAAGCAACAAAAGGTGGGCACAGTATGGATACCAAAGATATCTAATGTTCTTCATAGTAGTATTTTGTTGGTAATTACAATTTCTTAGTAAGTACAAACTTTAGTGAAACCTCTTTATCTGTGAGTGGTGTTGTCCTCCTTGGTTGAATTCTGTCCTCCTACCAAAAGCACTATTAGTGAAATCTAGTCATTAGTAGCTTTATCCAAGTGGAAAAAATACAAAACTCTTCATAAGGAAATCTTGTAAGCATTTTTCATATTTCTTTCTTAGAAGCAAAAGATATAAATGAAAGATAAGATTGATAGTCAATAATAGACAAAAATCTATTAATATTAACATAGGGATACTTTTGCTCAAAGGCATCCACAAATACAATTAATTCAATATAATTTCTATAGCTCAGCTTAATATATACTGTAGTAAATATGAAAGACAGAGTAGAATACCAACAACCCATTGTTTACTTTGACTTGACTTTTATTTATTTTCCTCTTTTAGTATATAAAATATATACATTTTTAGCATTTATATAATGTCATCAATAAAATGCCAGTTTTATTTTCACTCCTGGGCATGAATACTCCTTGACTCATTTAAGGAAATGAATTATACAAGCCACGACTCTTCATTCCCTGTTACATAGGTTGCTGGCTTGCCTTTTGTATTTGCAATCAGTATGCTGAATAAGTTGGTCTGCTTCTTTCCCTTGAAGAGGCTACATATTTCATACATATGTGGCAGTTGTAGGTACATATGTCTGCTGTAGGTACAACCCACAATCATTGTAAGTAATTACATAGAAAGGGTTATAGTCAGCAAAGAGAGTTGATAAAAATGATAATGCAAGACTATATTTATTCATTTGCAATGATTTCCACATCAACTTCACTCAGTTTATAAATCTAAACATTAGTTCTCTTGCTGTCAGCACTTCAGACTCCACCTGGGATCAGTCAGCCAAGCTGTGCTTCCTGCCTCCCAGAATCATCATGCAAAATAAAGATTCTGCATTTGGAACCTGGCTGACAGGCTGGCTGATGATGCACCAGACAAAAGGAATGCACTTTCCTCCTCAGCTGTGTAAGCTCTTCTGTTCCCCAGGCTTATTTCTTTAGTAAGGAAAGCAGATGTGACTTAAGGAGTGGGGACAAGGTGTGAGGGGGGAGCCATCATTTCATTAGGGCATTGTAAATTTCCAATGATTTTTCTCTAGACTCTCTTATAAAATGTTAAAAATTTCCCAGTGATCAATAGCTAATTAGCTCTGATATTTTTACTCCTGAAAGAAAAAAATCAAATGTAAGTTTTGCTTACATTTTAAATGAAATATGTAACATCAAATAAATTGGAGGTTATTTGCCAAATAACCAATTTTGCCCATTTTATAGTTATTTTCCTTCAAAAACTTAATTTTATAACAATCAAAGATTTTTTTTTTCTGTAGCATTGACTGTGGTGGAATTTATCAAGTTGTTTGTCTTAAATATGCTAGCCATGTGTTACTCATCTCTAGGGCCTAAAATATTAAACTCACTGGATTCTTTTCTATTTGAAACTGACTGCCATTCATTAATACATTTCCTTTCACAAACAAGTTACCATTAAAACATGACATTTGTCTTTCATCAATCAAACCTAATGTTTTAGAAAAATAAAAATTTTGAAAGCAAAGAAATACTCAGAATTAAGTGGCTAGCTGCTTTGATGTCAAAGAGGCAGACTTTGTTATACAGAAATCCACCCTGCTGTAGGCTTGTTGGATATCTGTAATTGTTAGAGATATAATAGATCAGTAAGTTGATTGCATACAAAACAGTTAGAAACACATGGAAATATTAGGATCTTTGTGTGCGGACCTTTGCAAACTTATAAATGAAAGTGTTTTGGGAAAGAAATCTCCCCCCCCAGTTATATATTTAAATCATTCCTTATTTTGAATCATTCCTTCTGCCATCTCATCTTTTCTCTCAAATACAAGTTAATCTGTTTATTTAAATTAGACTGCAGGTCAAATAAAGTACTAAACAAAGGGAAGTTGACAGTGACTCTACTGTAGAAGATGGGAAAAGAGGCTAGTATAAGTGACATTTCTGTCATATGGAATTATATTTCCTTTAGTGCTTTAATTACTACATCAAACAAAATTATCTAGGATGCTTCATATTACTTTTAAGATTAGTAAATTTATCTTAAAATTAGTACTTGCCTATTTAATTTTTATCCTCTTACTGAGAATATGCTAATAAACTTCTATTAAGTCTTGAAAATATCTCCCCCACCCAAGAAAGACATCTTTATTTTGACATGGAATGAAATACACATCTCTCAACATCTCTCATAAGGACCTCTTGCTCCTGTACTGACCATCTGGAAAGTTAGTTCATTAAGCTATTGTTCTGCTGTATTCTGAGCTTTTAGTAGAGCAAATTTAAAGAATCTGAAACAAAAATAATGCTTTGATACAGAGTCAGTGTCTCTATAGAGACAGTAGATCAGAGCTGTCTACTGAGAGGGGCTCACTTGATATGAGCCGCTGTGGGTTATCTGCAGCCCTGATTTCTCATGCCATTGAGGTTCTTACAATAGCACCCCAGGCATACAACTCTTCATTTTTTCTCTCTTTTCTTCGGAATGGCCAAAAATCAGTGGTACATTTGTGGATGTAACACAGGCATACTGACAAAAATCCATAAACTGATCTTTCTTTAGAATTACAGCATTAATGAAAGTAAAACAAAAACAAATTCTGTAGTTTGGTACAATAAATTGGAGATTAATAATGGGTGGGGTGGCCTGGCACAAGATTGATACTCAATAAATATGTGTTGAAGGAAGAAGTATAGGAATAAGTACTTGACTACCAGTGACTTAGGTAACTTTTATGAACAAGCCTATGATCAATCCATATTTTGTCCCCAAAGGGGTGAGTTAGGCACCTATCCTATCCAAAACTGTAAAATCTACTCTAGGGAATAACACAATGGACAAAGCATAATATAAATTATATTCATAACTAAATTGTAGTAATACTGTATTTGAAAAATTACTAGCTTAAAGTGGAATGAAAATGCTATGAAATAGATCAAGATAAAGTGTAAAGATAATTTAGTTATCTTTTGTTTCAGCTAATCAATTTCCCTCAAAGAATAATTAACACAGCCTATTAATAAAAGGTACTACTTATCTGATACTATTAGGGAGTGCCTTCTAAATGCCAGACACTTTACTTCTGTCACTTTTGATTCATGCAACAATCCTCAGATATCTTATTCCCATTTGATGTATGAGGAAATGGAGGCTCAGAGAGGTTAAGAAGGTGCTGTTCTCAAAGTCACACAGCAAATACACTCCAGATCCAAGATTCCACGCTATGTCTCTGTTGTTCCATTCTGCTGTAGGGGACAAACCTATGCAGGCCCTGCCTCTGCCTCTCTCCCCTTTCTATGGTCCAGGTACCTTCCCCAGACTCTTTATTTATTCATTTATTCATTTATTCACATGTGCATACATTGTTTGGGTCATTTCTCCACCCTCCACCCTCCCCTACCCCCCCTCCCCCACCCTTCCCCCCTCCATTCCTCCGTTTCAGGAAGGTCCCATTCTGACCTGTGACTGATTTTGTTGAAGAAAGGGCATATGCATAATAAGAAAGAAAAAGTGTTTTTGCTAGTTGAGTTAAGGATAGCTATACAGAAATATTCCTACTATTCCTCTCATGTACCCATATGTTACGACCCATGTTGATTCAACTCTAACTGATCTTTACATTGGTTCCTGATTCCCTTCTCATGTTAACCTCTGTCGCTTTAAGGTTTCTGTATTAGTTCCTCTGGAGTGGGAACATCAAACGCTTTCATGTTTTGGGTTTTCTACCTATTCTTATATCTCCCGTATGTGCTCTCACCTCTTCTTGTGATCCAAGTCCAACCACATTGCTGCATTTGCCCTAGATCTAAAGTCCACATATGAGGGAGAACATGTGATTTTTGGTCTTCTGAGCCTGGCTGACCTCGCTCAGAATGATGTTCTCCAGTTCCATCCATTTACCTGCAAATGATAAGATTTCATTTTTATTCATGTCTGAGTAAAATTCCATTGTGTACAAGTACCACATTTTCTTAATCCATTCATCAGTAGTGGGGCATCTTGGTTGTTTCCATAACTTGGCTATTGTGAATAGCGCTGCAAATAAACATGGGTGTTCAGGTGCCTCTGGACTCCCCAGACTCTTAAAGTCTCATCAGGTCCTTCCCAATACCACCCAATCCCTCTCTCTAGAAAAAGGAGACTTAAGAAATGCTAGCTTATGAAACCAGCTCCAAGTTACCTCCAGTATTTGTCTGGGAGAAGCAGGAGATTCTGGGCTTCTTTTTTTTCTATAAAACCTAATATCCACATGGTGATTTTTTCAGCCACTTGTTCCTAGCGCTCAAGTTTTTGTCTAGAAATCTAGCAATTTATTCCTTCTAGGACTGTGGTCTTGTCTTGGCCTGGCCATAACTTTCTCTAACTGGAACCCTTCCTGTGAACTGTAGTCAGGAGTCTGAGGCACTGCCACCTGGTGACAGTTCACTGCCTGTATTGACATCTGGCATTGTCTGCTTTGATCTCCTGAAGAATCTCTAATGTGGAGCAGGAGGCCTTTGGTGATGGGGCCCCTGCTCACTTCTCACCATCCCAAACTTCAGTAATTCTAAGCTACAGGCAAGTCTCTGAATTTGGCCTATCTATATTTTCCTGAAGGGTCTGACAAAAACTGTTCCCTATGTCTCAACAGTTTCTCACTATCATTTGTTTTCTGGGTCAGCTTTATTTAGACATCACCTCCTCCAGGAAGGTGTCTAATGTTTATTCAAGAAACTGAGTTTACTTCTCAGTCTTCTTTCTAAGCTAAGAGCAAGTTGGGGCCATAATCATTGTATCTCCAGAAACTAAGGTAGTGTCTGACACATCATACATTCACAAATATTTTGTCATTGATCTAAATGTACTTACAAGGCAATAACAATCAAACAAGCAGTACTTGAATAGCACAGATCTCAAAGTCCATATTCCTTGGTACAGTAATTTTCCCCTTAATACAATAGTCTAGAGTACTAGCGGACTGTCATGAATCTTTTCGGCAACCATGAGAATTTTAGTTGCAGTATGTGAGAATTCCAAATCCCTCCTGGAAGAATTACTTCAACTCACAGTTACTACAAAGACTCAGGAAGATCAGTGTGATTTGTAGATGAGGAACCTGGGACCTAAACAAGTGTCAGATGCTATTTGTGATGAGCTTCAGATAATGGAAGATTTAAAATTATGTTCAGACCCTGTTTCTAGTGAGGTGGAATAGCAACATTTAGGATATGTTGCTAATGAAGTTGATTCTATGTCTAGGAATTTTATGAATGACAAAACATTTCTCAGAAATTTAAAAAATTATTTAAGTAGATATATTCTTAGGGTTAAAAATCTGTCTAACACAAAAATGGAAATGATAAAGGTTTCTATAATCATTATTATATAATCTCGAAAGTAGTAGATTTTATCATCACCTTTTGATGATTAGGGTTTGAATTCAGGGCCTTATGCTTGCTAGGCAGGCGTTCTACCACATGAGCCGAACCCCTCAGTCCTTTTTTGCTTTTAATTAGCTTTCAAATACAATCTTGCCTTTAAGCCAGAGTAGGTCTGGATCACTATCCTCTTATTTATACTCCCTGAATATCTAGGATGATAGGTATGTGTCAACACACCCAGCTTTTTTTTTTATTGAAATGGGGTCTCATGACCTTTTGGCTTGGCCTGGCCTGGAATCATGATCCTCCCAATTTCTGCCTCCCAGTAGTGAGGATTACAGGTGTAGTCACCACATTTGGCCATACCATCACCTTTGACAGGTCACAGGTATTTTTTGCACGTTCACAGCGTGGGCTACTGATTTGCTCTGTCACTGAGAAGTGCTGTTCTGAGAAGGGAGAAGATCTTCGGGAATGGAGAGGGCATGTCCTAGAAGACATAAAGAGTGTCTCCTAAAAGCCAGGTATGCTGGCCCATGCTATAATCCTAGCACTTGGAAGTTTGAGACAGGAGGTTCGAGAGTTTGGATCCAACCTGAGCTGCATAGTGAGACCCTGTCTCAAAAATGAATAAAGAAAATAAAATGAAAGAAAAAGGAGTTTCTCATGTAGAATGAAGCCATTATAGAAGGCCCAGAACATACTGTCTGAAATATAGGAGGAGTTTTCTGGCCATATTCTCAAAGACAGAAGCTTACTATCCTTCTTTATACTCTGTGGAAATCTGTGCAGTTGCCATTCTTTAAGCAAAATTGTCTCTCTGTTAGTGGAAAGGAAGGATTTCTCTGTAACATGCTGAATTCATGTTCCTTGAGGCTAAATTTGCATACACAGAATCTTTTTTAAAGTAAACAATTCCTGAACACGTACTGAAGAAGAGAAATGTCAAGCTATCTATCACAAATAGGCTGGTGCTAACTTTCATTCTGCATTCACTTCTTCAGTAAGGTTTTGCACAACTCCAGTATGTCAGGCATCCTGCTAGGCAATGAAGATGCGAGAAATACCATACTGAGCAGACAGCAAGGTATCATCGCTGCTTCCAAGGGCCCCTACAGTTCTGGGAGAGGGGAGAAGAAAGGATGGTTACCATTAACCAAGATGAGTTTTTCCTTTTGACCCATTCTTCCTTTCTGAATTCAATAGGCAAAAAAAAAAAGCCCTTCAAGAACAGTACAAAGAACAAAATCTTTTCTTACACTTAGTTCTGTAATTTTCTTCAAGTGAACTGGTAATTCTCAGCTGGAATTGGTAGCTCCCTGGCCATTATAAGGTAAGATTAATAAATTGCAATACTGCCAGGGAAACTTGGGCATTCTGCTTGCATTCCTTGTGAGGCCTTTGTGTGGGCTTGTGTGAATTCATGTGTAGAGCAGAGAGACATTTCATTCTTGAATGAACTCAGGAGAGGTGAATTAGCGTCCACATTTTAGACATTTGAATTATTCCTTAGTCCTCTTTAAACTAAATAGGGAAATACATTTAATCCCAAGCAAATACATACTCAACCTTTTTTATTTAATTGAGTTCATGAGTCAGTCTCCTATTCTATTTTTATTTACTTATTTGGTAGTTTTGTGGAAATTTCTCCATTTTTCTAACTACTTTAAAATCCTTCTTTAGATTAAGATCAACATGTGAGGGTAGAATTTAAACCCCAGAAAAAGTAGTGAGTAAAGAATCTTTAATTTATGAAACTGAACAAGTTGACTTATCCAAACATCTCTAGGGCTTTAATGGGGGATATCTATAATTCTCTGAATTGTATTCCTTTCACAGTGATATTTTGTAATTCCATTCTATTACCCTTGCTTAACATTAATGAGATAAAAAGATCACATTATGGCGATTGATGTTCTTCAAATTGAATGCACATTTCCATGTACAAAGCTGTCTGCTAATTTAAAAAACATAGCATGTAACATAGAATCATGACCATGGTCATCACTCAGCTGGGACCAGATAGCATTTTTTATCTATTCATTGGATTTAACAAGGCGTGAGATGGAAGCAGAATACAAAGTGTGGGTAGATTATCCTGTATCCCTCCGTTTGGCCAATTCTTGGCAATCTTAGAAAGGAAACTGAGGCTTCATGTTTCCATGGAAATAAACCTCAAGGTCAAAGGGGCATATGGAAGGTCAGACAATGACAAAGGAACATCTGAGAGGCCATCTGGATGAGTGACCTGACATAATTAGTCATTAATCCCACTCTGGGGAACAATAGCTCTGGCAGAGAGTGTGTTTGGGCTTTGATCGTGGTCTGGGTGATCTCATGGGGAAGAGGGAAAAAAGCTCCACTTGGTAACTAAGCAGATTACCCCGGCATGCTGTTAACTAAAGACGGGTTGGATGGGGAGGCCAATGGGATATGCATTTTACATATTAGACTGCATTTCCCTTTACTTACCACAGGCCCCTCCAGGGCCATGTGGCTTTCGGATTAGCTTCTTGGTAGCATTTTTTACAATGGAAAGAGAGCAAGAGTCCCAAAATACGTTGCTTAAAATTCTCAGGCAACAGATGGGAAGATTGCTGGAGAGCCAACAGCATTAGCCAGCTTGGTTTACAGGTGTCAATATTTACTAAGCAAAGTTTGCCAGGGTGCCTTTTGGGAAAAAGCAGAGAGAATAGTTAATCGGTAAAACAATAGCAATCACTCTGTTGTCTGTTTTTATCAGAATGGTTAGAATTATAAGTTGTCTCAAATGGTAAGAAGTACTCATCAACATCTGTGTTACCCTTCATCTCTTCTTTTTCATGTTTATTAGTCTTAGCCGACTTTGATCAGCTACCCCTCACATGTAGCTAGAATCTTCCATTTGGAGGGCTAGTGATATTTGGGGATTGCTTGTGTGCATTTTTGTATGATGTGAACATGATAGCAGTCTTTATTAAATGCATGTATTTCAACCACTGCTTGAAATCATGCTCTCCTCCCCAGAGATAACTGATTATAATTGATAGGTAAAGAATGGTGGCCAGATGAGGTAGTAAATATATTGGACCAAAGTCTCTTTATTAGAACAGTCTTCCAAACAATGAAATTTAAAAGTCATTGTGAGCTTCTAAATTTTGAAACCAAAATCTGATTAGTCAGTTGGGTGTTACATTATGTTAAACTCCACATGAGGCAGTAGAAAGAGCACTGGGCTCAGAGTCAGGAGATAAGATGTGTTCTTGTTTGGATTCTGCAACTAATTTGTTGTGCAATTATTTTCTGAACATTTCTTTTGTTGCAAAATTATAGATTGTAGTATGTCAGATATAGAATATTTTCTTTTGTAACACAAACTTTATCCAGACAGGTAGTAGCTGTCTGGATATCCACTGATAATTGAGAAAGGAAGAGAGTGATTAGTAATGTTTATCATTGGTGGAGGAAGAGAAATGGCAGCAGGAATGCTAAATGAGTATTTCTCTGAAATATTTTTATATAACTTCCAGTTCCAACTTTAAGAAGTTTGGAGGGAAGATTATTTATATTAATACTTTAGAAACTCTTTAAAATTGTGGCACAAATTATTGTTGTTGTTGTTGCTATCAGTAGTAATAACAGCAACATAAGACTCTTATATTAGCTATGATCTGAAAGGTACAGTACATGCATGTAAAAATCTTGATTGTCAGTATTTTAGTTCTTCAAGTAGAATGTGAGCTAGTAAGTTATAGGAACCACTAACGAAAGATGCCAAATCAATAGTGAATGTAAACAATGACAAGAAATATCTCTTAAATAGTGCCACTAGAGGCTAAAGCTTACTTGGTCTTTCTTGTCCCAATTAAAAGGTGCAACTTGAACACTTGCACATACATCTCAAAAACTGTAGATTCAGATAGATTTTAAGTTGACTAATTTCTAGAGGACTAGAAATAAGTAACATGAGAACATGTCTATGAAAATTTTAGGTCCCAATGAGAAGGGTGACACACACAGCTTTCTAGACTTCTTCCTAGACTTATTTCACAGAGGATAAAATGAAACTGAGTATGCAGGACTTTGTCCCTCCCCCTTGTTCCTTCAATCCATTAAGGGTCTGCTTCTCTGCTGTGACATGTTAGTTCACATGAGTGAATTGCTCAAGCATTCTCATTGATGAAAAAGATTTCTGATTTCTCTTCTGTGATAAAAAATACCAAAATCAGCATGAAATATAACTTGAGTTATCATATTAACTAGAGTTACTCAAGGTAATATCCTAACATATTTTATTTTTAAAATGTCTACATGTGAAAATTTTATAAAGGGAATTTCAAATGTTCTGAAAATTTTTATGCTTAATTTCCACTAAAACCTTGTTTATTCTTACAAATCCCTCCAGTCACACTCACCTTAAAGTCCATGAGTTCTAGAGAACCCAGAAGTTTCTCAAACAAGTTTTTCAAAACCTACATTTTGTGACATGCTGAATTCTGATTCTTTGACTTGTAGTTCCTGATATGCAGTCCTTTGGGTCATTGCTTAGAGAAGTTTGTGAAAAGGTATAATGTGCCCAGGATTCTTGACATCAGAGGCAGCCACTTATGAATAAAAAAATTATTTTCAGTAATAATTGTGAAATAAACAGTGGTCAGAAGGCAAGCACAAACAATGAAGAAAATTTCTTCAAAATTTGATTCCTCTTTTTATGAAGCAGTCAATGATATATTTCACAATTTTTGCAAGCCATTCAAGGATGGATTTTAAAGCTTGGTGTCTCACTGTTCATTGTTCAAGGCTAACTATGGACAAATATTTTTGTGTCAAATTAATTTCATTTATAATTTTATAACAAAAAAATCAGGGAAGAAAAATTCCACATGGCCATTGCTGTCTATTTCACATCTACTGCTAAAATAGAACTTTTGGTATCTCAGGCATTGCAGACACAAACTATACAAACTCAAAGGAACATTTGTAAATAAACATTCCAAACTCTTAGGAACATTTGTAAATAAACATGTGTAGCTAAGTCTGTGTGTGGTGTAGGGTGTCTGTAAAACTGAGAATTCTCAATATTAATTTCCATGTCAAACATAATATTTATTAAAGGGGTGAATTAAAAAGTGCCCATTTGAACTATGATGTATATTATTAGAAAACAAACTACCATAATAATTACTTGGAACTCAGACACCTTATTTTGGGGAGAAGTCATTTGTCACTGATATTGTTATGAATTGCTGACTCATGGTAATAATGAAAAGTGGGCACAGTTTTAGCTAGATTTGTTGCTATCATTTTAAATTACTCTATAAGTTATCCAAGACTAACTGCCACATTGGATATTGCACTGAGTCTGGGAAGAGGGTCTGGCTGACTGCATCACAAGGTAATTTTACACCTTGACTATCTTACACAAATGTGCAAGATCCTATGGATTCTCGGCCCAATTTGAGGAGATTGTGGGTATTTTAATATGACAAGATGCAAATTGTTTTCCAAAGTACTGGGATATAGTTTGTTTCAATGGCTCCACAATTTCAATTAGACTTTTTTGTTGTTGTTCCATTGGTATCATATGACTGAACAGCAAGGACAGATACACTGTTTATGTGCAGTTCCCATCATCAAAACTTTTTCTTCTTCCTAATACAGTAAGGGTCCTCTTTCTCATTCCACAAAACCTCTTCAAGAGACCACCCCCATTCAGATCATTTTTGTAGACCTTTCTAATGTATTTTCATAATATTTGACTGTATTATTTTGTGCTTATAATTTATGATAGCTTCTTAGTACATCATGAATCAAGTCCAAATATTTCACTATTTTTAGAAAAGACTTCCCAGATCTCTAGGGTACAAAGAATTCCTTTCTTTACTGAGAACCCTAAACAATGTGCTTATACCTCTATTCTAGGTCTTATTCTAAATATCATAATTACTTCTTTATATAAATTTTGATTTATATGAACTCTAGAATGGAAAACATTTTTCCCCATCATCTCATACAACTTAACAGATAGTAAATGATCAACACATTATCATGAAGATATTTGAATGAAGATTCAAATAACTAAGATTAGTTTACAATAATAGTTTCTTGTCCTGTAGATTTTGTTCAAATATGTTCCCACTTTTCCCAAAAAATCATACCTTGACTTAAATATGATATATTTATATAGTTAATATCTTTGATTTGTTGTAGTTCCAGGTCATAATTTTTATCCTGTTATGTAAGTATGTTACATTTTTACTTGCAGAAGTCAGAATTGTTGGGTCCTTAATAATCAGTTTTTGGTTGTCAAAAATGTGGTATAGCACCCAATATGGTACTAACTGATAAAAGCCATTTTTATGCTTTTGAAACCAAATAATAGTAACTGCTAGCTCAGGTAAGAATCAGAGAGAGGCAAATGGACCAGAGCACAAAAGACCATATTTTTGACCGATTTGATAAAGAAAACATACACTTTCTTATAAACTTAATGCATTTGAAAATAAATGTTATATTTTTATGAGTTAATATTTTTTGATAAGTATGGCTTATTTCCTTGAGAGGAACTTCTCTAGTGATAAATTTCAGAAGAAAGAGCCAAGACTCATTGGGGTTTTTTTTGTTTTTGATTTTGATTTTTTACTATATTTGAGTGATTATCATCATCTGAGATGCTTCCTATATGAGACAACTGTGGACACATCACTTAATTCAGTCCTAGGGAATAAAGAAATAATAAAATACATGGTCTTTTCATGAAACTAATATTTGTATTGGAATAATGAAACTCACTTAGGGAATGATTTGGAAATAATGTATGTAAGAATAGCAGTATTAAATCATCCAGTATGGATACTTTGTACTATCTTGTAGGAAAAAGTATTGAGTGAAATTTTCTATGGGTCTCTTAAGTTTGTGTATCTCACAAGCAGAAGCACTAACTGCCTTTATTGTGAATTATTTTTTAAAGGGTGTTTATATAGCAAACACTCTTGAAAGATAAAGATAGTGTCTTCCTCTGGAACACAGGACAGGCATGAAAACACCCATTATAAAAGATTCAAGTTCCCTAAATTTTTTGTTCCTTTATTGTGAATTATTTTTTAAAGGGTGTTTATATAGCAAACACTCTTGAAAGATAAAGATAGTGTCTTCCTCTGGAACACAGGACAGGCATGAAAACACCCATTATAAAAGATTCAAGTTCCCTAAATTTTTTGTTTCTTGCATGTAGCACATTCACTGCATGTGCAGGCATCTACTTCTTCTACCCCAGAAGACTAGAGGACAAGGAGATCTAATGCAGTACCTGTGACTCCTCTTTTTGGCCCTTGCCCTCACCTAAAAAGCAAAACCCCTGGAAAAAATCTGAGTGAATCCTTTTGTTCCAGCTCCACCTGGACAGGCTCCACTTTCCAATCTCTACCACCAGTGCGCTTTTATGTGGCTCCACTGCATCCCTGGGCACCACCACTCTAACTGCTACATCATGTTCTGGATCTGGGATGGCAAACAGCATAATTCAGCCAGCAGACACATTTCATCTGGCCCTGAAGACTGTTTTCATAATTGAGAAATTTCACAGAAAGCTGTAGATTTCTAGTTCTTCTGAAAAATCAGAGTTGGCAATATTTGATTTATTTTACTAAGGACAACAACCAACTGAAAATCTGCCATTTTGACCATACAAGAAGAGCATGTGCCACTTGACCACCTGCTTCACCTCTTTGCCTCAGCTTGGTTGGTCACCTAGTTTACGATCTAGACCAAGAGGCAAGGCTATGCCAGGCCACCTTCCCATTCAATTTCCCACTATCTCCTCTTCTAATTGTGTAGATAAGAGTCTTCTACTCAATGGCATTGCCCCTCTCTCCTCTAGGCAGAGTGTGTCATTAATTCTCATTTATTGAGGACATACTAGGTACCAGGAAAGGGGGGGGGTTAGTTGTGAAATTTTTTGGAAAAAAACCTAGGAATATAAATTTGGCGTTCAGTAGCATCAGATGTTATATGAGTCACAGGATGGGTTAACAAGAGACAGACTTTACACGGAGAAAAAGAGAAGAGTTTATATTACTGCTTGTCCTTATCATTGATTTTTTTCATAGCATTTCCATGATGTATGGCAATTATTTGTTTTTAAAATCATTCCAATTTTGTGTATTTATTTCAAAATAATTTAAGCCTATGAAAAAGATGCTAAGTAATACAATGAATACTCATACACACCTCACTTAACTCAATTGATTATTAATACTTTGTCCATTGTTTTCTGTCTTCCTCAATCCTCTCCTTCTTTCTCTCTACTATTTGGAAATTATTTATAAGCATCACTGTTTCACCCCTAGATATTTCAACATTTAAGTCCTAATAACAAGGTCATTTTACCTCAGGACTACATTCAGAAAAATTAATATTGACACATCTACTACGCTTGTTCCTATTCAAATTTTCCTCCATTGCCCATAATCTCTTTTTACCTTTGTGTGTGTGTGTGAGGAAGATGAATCACTAGTCACTTGTATTCAGTTATTATAACTTGTTTTATTTATTTTGTAACAGTTTCTTAACCTTTTATGGGGGAACAATAAGAGTGGGTACAGGGAGAGGTTTTGTGTTGTTTGCATTTTTAAAGAATCTTAGACAGTTGTTTTAGAATGTGCCTCCATTTGAATTTGTCTGACTTCAATGTTTCTTTAAGATTAATTTAGGCTAAACATTTTTTGCAAGAATATTACACAGATAATGTTGCCTAATCTTTAGTATATCACATCAAAGGCACATAGCATCAGTTTTTTTCCCAGTATTGTTTATGTTAAATTTGATAATTTAGTGGGCAGGTAGCTCAACTCAATTTCTCCATATAATATTCTCAAAAAGTTCTCATCCAATTAATTCTAGCATTCAATGATTATTCCTAACTGAATTAATTATTGTTATGGTGTTAGTAAAATGATGAGTTCCTATTTCTATAATTCCTTCTACTTTTATTAGTTGACTTTTTAAATAAAGACTTTTCTTTTCTTCTATCCTAAAATAGCAAAATAAAAACAACCTTTCTAAAGTAGTAGTTTGGATTTATTTAAAACAGTTAATGTGTTACAGTTCATTCTTATCACTTCCTTTTGCTGTTCAGAGGCAAGTATTTATAGGCTGTCCTTTCACTAGACTGAGCCTCTTGAATATGAGTCATAAAGGCATGTCTTATGGATTTTTTCCATTGTCTAACACACAGATGGAACCCTATGCTTATTTGTAAATTTAATTACACATTTTAACTTGTGAATATGTGTGGGGAACATCTATCTACATACACAATAATTAATAATGATTGCTATAGAGTGGTGGAAGTATAGGTAATCTGAATTTGTTCTTCAATTTTATTTGTATCTTGTGATTTTTCTAAAGTCAGTAAAACATTTTCCATAATAATTTTCAAAAATAGTATTTTTAGGTTGCTACTAAATTGCAAATACTTTTGGCATGAACAATAAAAAATTTGGTCAAATTATTTTCAAAACATATGACATTTCATTTTATTTCATAATTATCCCTTTTCAAAAACATATACAGTTATTATATTCTGTATGTTGAGTTATTAAACATTTAGCTGTCATATTCTTTATATTTTCAAAAATCAACTGACTTGTCTATTTTATATTGTATTTGCTTCTTTTCCCAGGTTCACTTGGGCTAAACTATAATATGTCTTTACCATTGGCAAACCATTCACAAGATCATTACATTTTAGGGTTTGTTAGGACAATCCACTAAGTCCTATGCATAGTGAAATAAATGCTTCCTGCTTTATTCTATATAGTTTAAAGGAGAGCTGACCTCTGCTTTTACTACATATCTGGGAAAATATAAATTTAGCTTTCTGCCAGTAATTTCTTAGTCTTAGCTCATGGTCTATGATTGAGCGGAGCAAGGTCCGAATAGGAGCTCTAGAATGTTTTGGATTAGGTATGTTTTAATAACAGTCTGCATTTAAAGTAAAGTTTATGTCCCATGTCCTATCCATCTAATCATAAGTGAGTAGATGAGATTGGCCGGCAAGTCAGATCTGAGTCAAAACATAGAGGACTGCCAATGGATACAGTTCTGGGCTAGGTATATTGTTTCTCAATTTGAGGGTGCTCAGTAGTGAAGCATTTTCATACTGCTATTGAATGGTGTTTGGTTTTATTGCTTTATTGTTTTCATTTGCTTGTTCAGTTGTTGTTAAAGTAGATGTATCTTTAAGTTTGGTTTACTCTTGAAATAAGAGCTCTTTTTGTTAAAGAACTGAAGCTTATAAAAACCTTATAAGACATTTTGCATAGCAAATGGCTCTTATTATTAATTTAATTTAAATCAATCAAGAACATGTGGGTTAAATTTCTTCTAAGTATCTAATGGTTTAAAATTGTGGGAAAGCTCTTAGAGTCCCTCAGAATGTATTGTTACTTTTTGACTTTCTTAAGGGTAGTGAAGTCATGAAGAAAATAAAACTTTAATATTTAGGTTCCTTTCCCCAATTATCCCAAATTCTTCAAAGAATAGTTTATGTATAACCATTTGTAATGCAGATAAATAGTAGTTATTGGAACAAAATTTGCCTAACAATTTGTTTTATTTTTAAATATCTTTTCTGTTATTACAGTCAAGATTTTGACTTACTCTTTTGTGAAGACAGTTTAATTGAGGGTTTTATTAGTTGGAGTATATCCTGGCATATTTTTTTTCAGTGATGTTGCCATGCGTTGCTTAAATAAATGAAAAAATTCACTTCATGTGACACATTTAGTAGATTTATACTCTTATGCCAATTCATAGACTGATACATATAAAATTGCTCCTAAAAACTTAATTATATTATTTTTGTCTTAAATGCATGGAAAAATGATACAATTTTATTTCTAGCTTTTCCCTTGCTTTTTTAAAAATAGGAACACCAGCTAAAATGTGCCTGAAACTCTTTCTTTATATATTTCTTAAAACTGACTGAGGCATGACAATTGTGAAGGGTAGAAAAATTGCTCAGGAATAGCATTAGCTCAATTTGTAGATTAATGTGTAAATCTATTGGCAAATTCTCTTTTCAAATGATTTAGTAATATAAACATATATGTTTTAGTGTATACATTTTCTCTTCTTTCACAATAGTGAGAGAAGAGCCAAGAGCTGACCTCTCTGACATTGCTATCCTAGGCTTACATGATCTGGTCTGGGCCTACTGTTCTGAGACCATTTTGACCCCTTCTCTCCTCACTGTTCTGCAACCACTCTAAGGTAGCTCTGTTTCTTAAAAGTGTGCTGTTACCTGCCCTTCCTGAGCCCTCAGCATGAGTGGGGCTCAAGGGGAACCTTACTGTCTACATATAGAAAGATCCTGCACCTCTACTCTCTGTTTTCCATCCATACCTGATTTTGTTTCCCGCAGTGCATATGCTATTGTTTGGATTGGTTTAATGCATTCATTTGTCTCATTCTTGGCTCCCCTCATTAGAAAGTAAGCTTTAGAGGAAGGGAATGTCTGTCTTATTCAATGATGTGAGCAAGAGCTTGTCTCACAGTAGGTTCTAAATCAGTGTTGTAAAATGAATTCATTAATGAATGACTCGATGATTGTCTGATATGACCCTTACAGAAAACTGTATATATTCTCTAGAAAGATGGATTGCTATAGTGTTGGAGCTTCTACTTGAGTCTGAGAGCCCTAAAGGCTGCTTCATGTTCTCTTCTGGTAGAGAGAATTTTTTTTTTTTTTTTGGTGGTACTGAGGTTCAAACTCAGGGCTTCTTCAGGGCTTCACTCTTGCTAGGCAGACACTCTACCACTTGAGTCATTCCATCAGACCCTGGTCTAGAGAATTTTGTCTCTGGTTAGGGAAAAACCTTGGGCCCCACCAAAGTCTAGAGTCCAGTGGAAATAAAAGGTCTCTAAGACGATTACTGGAGAAATAGATTAAGATAGTGACAAAAGGGCTATGCCACAGCATAAACAGGATGCTGTTGAAGAAGTGGTAACCAGGAAAGCCACAGTGAATGTCCACAGAGCTTCTAAGAGATGGACAATAGATGGCAAGTGATCTCACACTCACAATCTAGTCACAAAAAAGGGAGGATCCAGGACATGTGGAGATATAGTGATTTTTTTTCACAGGCTTCCAAGTCTGGAAGTTGTTATAATTTTCACAAATCATCATTATTATTATACTATCTTTAAATTGCATTCCCCATGTTGGCATATTCTGGAAAACTTTACTGCATATTTTCCAAAAAAAATTGCCCCCACTTCTACCAAGTGCAAATACCCCTTCGTTGTTGCCATTACATTCCTTTGAATGCAGTACCCTATTTTCTTATGATTCATTCTTGCTTATCATTTCAAATTACTTCCAAAGTAAATTGACTATTTTTATGGATGTAACCTCCTCCTTTTGTGTCCCTAAAAGAATTAAATCTGGGCAGCAAAAATAATATTGCTTATGCTTCTAGATTTCACAAAAAGTATTCTTTAAGTTATAATCAAAAGAATTTAAGAGTTTATGGATTATAGAGTTTTGCTTTTGTCTGTACTAATTTCTAATTAAAAAATTAAATGTCTTTGCATAATATGATTAAACTTTTCAATTTGGGAGTAATATAGTTAATAATAAGCCGATAAATTTTTTGCCCCTCAAATAATGGGCAAAGTAATAATGAGTTAGGGTTTTCTCTTTTCGTCTTTCTTTTGGTTATAGAAAAAATAGTTTACAGATGGTGACAATAAGTGAAAGACCAGACATATCTCCCATTTCCTCATTTGGTTCAATTTAATGAAAACCAATAAGCATTTATTAAATAGTCACAATTTAGGCAAATTAAGATTTGGACATTTGGGAGCCTGTCTGTAAATAAGTGTGCTGATTTCCATGACCACAAAATGTCATTTGAATATGACCTTATATGGTAGACAAGAGATTCCAAACCAACAACAGTTCTGGAAAAAATTCAATTCCAGAATCAAGGCAAATGAAAATAACAACAACAACAAGATGTCCCTTTGAGTGGTCCAAATGATCACTTCTTTTTGCTGTAAGGTGTGTTAGAAGGTAGCATTGCAGGAAGTGGAAAGTCTGATGAAAGTAAGAAATCCTGATGTTCTAAATGCTTCATGTCTTGAATTGGGGGAGAAGGATATAAACAAAAATAAAAGAAATATTAGGGTCAATGGGTGACAGTGGGAGAGTGGTGTTCATGGAAGTAAGTCCTTACAGAAGGATTAAAATAGACTTTAAACCTTCAAAGGTAATAGTTATTCAAGGAGTCAAGCCTCATTTCCCTAGCTTCCAGTCTGCCACACTCCATCTCCTTTTCATTTCCAGAATGCTAGAGAAGACAACACAGGCAGCAGCAGCTCAAATAGGGCACAAACCTGGCACTGCCAGAATCAAGGATAGTCACAGCTACAAATCCTCCTTAAGCCCTGGGGTCCTTGGCATCAACTGGCAGCTTTAATAGGCTCAAGGGAGCAGCCAATCAACAGCACAATGAACCTATATGAGGAGAAGGGGTTCTCCTACAGATCACTTCCATAGATCTGTAAGTCTCATTGTGTATATTTAAATAGTAGCTTAATCATAGTGAAACACACTGTCTATTTCTGAGGTATGTAATGTGTTAGACTGAGCTGAACTATGACTTTAAACCCATTAGGGTATCAAGTTGTTTTGCATCAATATCTATGGTTTAAAAAATAGACTTTTGAGCTTTAGAAAATGGCATGCTTGTTTGGAAATAAAGTTTCCCATTGTATCTCTCTAAGAAGTCTTTGAGAGCTTGTTGCAATGGGACACAAATTACCCACAAATTTCCCACGTGGTTGATACAAAGAAACCTATAAGAAAACATTTCTATGGATTTGGGGAGCAAAAAAAATACTGTTTTCACTTCTAATTTTTATAAAAATAATTATTTGAACTGAGAAGAAGGTCTAATAATCAGAGAAATATTAAAAGTTGCAAGTGAACTGACAAGGGAAGCCTATTTTTAATATATAAAAGTTCATTGTCCTAAAAATAGACCTACCATACCATCAAGTGATATCACTCCTGGGCAGACACCTGAAGCAATGTAAGCCAGAATACAGCAGAGCCGCTTGTACACTCATGTTTATTGCAGTACAATTCACAATAGCCAAGCTTTAGAGACAGACTAGATGCCATACAACTGATTAATGGATAAAGAAAATGTGGTGTATGTACACAGTGGAGTACTATTCAGCCATACAGAAGAATGACATTATGTTGTTTGCAGGTAAATGGATGGAACTAGAGATTATCATTTTAAGCAAAGCAATTCAGACTTAGAAGGACTAAGTTCACATTTTCCCTCATATGTGAAAGCTAAACCTAAAAGTTAAATGTGTACATATATACTATGGTATATACATGTGTGTATACATATAGATATACATAAATGTATAAAGAGTGAGAGAACATGATTGCAATAGTCGGTCTGTCTGAGGAAACCAGGGGAAGGTGGGAGAGGAAAAGAGAATGATAGAGTGAATAATACCAAAATACCTTGTATATGCATATGAAGATAGTATAAAGAAATGTACTGAAAGATGTTGAACAATAGGGAAGCATGGTAATAGAGAACGAGTAAATAACAAAGGGTGTTAATTTGATTAAACTACAATATACACATACCATGGCAGAATCCCATTTAACAATCAATATACACTTTAAAAAATGAAGGATAAGAAGGTAAAACAGGTCCTGTTTTATGTGGAATGGTACCAGTGGAAAGGGGAATGGAAAATAAAAAGGAGCATGAAAAATGATCAATGTATTTTGCATACATTTATGAAAATAGAGCAATGAAACCTGTTGAAATTGTTCTAAGAAGGGGAAAGGGGACTCAGGAGGATTTTGGAAGGAGTGAATCTAATTAAGATACATTGTAAGCACATAGGTAAATGCCAAGTGAATCCCTCTGTACAGCTAATACATGCTAATAAAAATGTTTTTAAAAAGCTCTTTGTTATTTTTGCAAAAGGCTTATATGTCAGTAATGAGACATATTCCTCATGTACTTAGTTTTAGGCCTGCCTTGTGATATTAAACAATTGCTTTCTGTTCTATCTTAAGGAAAGTAAGAGGAATTTGAAGGTATTGAGGCAATTACAGAGCTTAAAAGGAATTTTGTTGAAAGGAAAAAATAATTTTCTAGATGATAATAGTGAAATGAGCCTTTTTTTTCGGTTTGGAATGGATTCAAGTGTAACAATATCTGTCTTCAAGCACTACATTTTTGTAAATATTTGTACTAATATCAGAGACATTTGATTAAATAACACAGAGAACTCCTGAGGCCTCTGTTCTAAGTATGATGGGAGATTGGCTCAGAACCTAATGTCCTTACTAAAATGTTTGTTGATTCCCACTGAACTCAACTGCTGAGAGTCATCATTGGCATTTATGTTCTTCATCCTCTGCATTCATGTCCTCCCACCACCCAGGCATTGCATCCAACACACAGTGCAGTCTGTTTCCTCATTTATACACATATACACATGCTCACACACACCCAATATATACATACAGCATTCATGCACACACCAGTCCCTGATGAAAGATTTTGGAAGCAACAGAAATGCCTTTCAAGGAGAAAACAAGTGGTTTATATAAGAGAAAATTAAGCCACTTATACTTGAATATTTGTTGTCATAACCCTTTCTCATGCTTTCTAATTTACTCAAATGTCTCCTTAATTATATTCTCCTGAGCCCCACCTCCCTGTTTTTTTATCTTTTATCATTCAAATTGCAGATGCTCAGCAGTTCAACCCCATTTTTCACTTGTCTTCTGCCATGGTTTTGCTTTTCAGCCTAATCAATTTATGAAGTATTATTCCAAATGAAGACAATTACATTCTTCAAGGAATTCTAACACCAGCCATTTTTATTGGCATATAATAGTTGTACAGGGGGATACATTGTGATATTTACATATGTGCTTTAAGAATACCTTAATTAGAGTCACCCCCTCCATTATTCTCTCTCAACCCTTTCCCTCCACCTTCTTAGAACAGTTTCATCAGGTTTCACTGTACTATTTTCATATAGGAATAAAAATTCATCCACCATATTCATCCTCATTCACCCTATTCCTTATCCCTCCCAACTCCCACTGGTACCTACCTCCAGAAAAGACCTATTTGACTTTCCTGTCCTTCATTTTTTTAGAGTATATATTGATAATCCAAGGGGGCTTTGCCTTTAACACTAGCCATTTTAAGGTATTATTTTCCCATTCTTCTAGAGTTAGAAAAAATGAAAATTTTATATATTGAGATGAACAAACATAAAACAAATGAGATAATGTATAGATCAGTTCTAGCAAAACTTATGCACTAATTCATCTAAAAACAAATACATGCTAGTTTATTCTAAAAATTAAAAATTGAAGAAAGTACTTTCACTCATGAAGTATACATTCTGGTAGAAGAGAATAAGCAATAAATATATAGATAAATTAATGTATAGAATATGCCAGGAGACGATGAGCTAAAAAAAAATAAAGGTAGGCTCTAGATAATAATGAGGACAAGGGTGTGACATTTCATATAGGATTCAGCAAAGTCTTGAAGAAATGGAAACTGTGAGCCATGGCCGTATCTGGGGGAAGGTTCTGAGAAATGGAAATAACAAATGCAAAAGCCCTGAGGCAGGAGCATAAAGGAGTTTCCAAAGAACAACAAATCAGAATAACTAAACCAGAGTAAGTAATAAAATTATACTGTCCACCATTATGTAGGGCCGTGTAAGAAAGTACTTTAGATTTTACTCATGTGAAATAAGAAGCCATTGAAAGAGTGTGAGAAGAGGAATGTTGTGGTATGGCTTTTGTTTTGATATTACTGCTGCATAAACACTAGATTGAAGTGGTTAGAAGTTAGAGCAGAAAAAGGAAGATCAATTAAAATGTCAGTGGAATAGAGTAAGCTACAGAGACATGGATGATGTAGACAAAGTCAACAGTGAGGAAAAGTGATGAAGAATGATACTGACTGACATTTGGGGATAGATCAACTAGAAAGGCAGGGTTTGTATTTAATTCTAGAGAGTCAGGTTTGGGGAAGAAAATCAAGAGCTCAGTTTTAGATGTGTTGAGTTTCTGAAGCTTGGAACACCAACAAAGAGATGTCAAGGGGGAAACTGAATATATGCTTCTAGCACTGGGGAAGATATACAAACTTAGGAACTGTCATATACATTATTATGCAGATGGTATTTAAAGTTGTGGGACTAGATGAGATCACCTGAAGCCTGATTCCATGGGTAAAGCACACAAGAGACTCAGACATGGCTAATGAAAAAGTCATCACCCATTATCCTGCTCAATGGTACAGAGAGGTAGCCATTTAAAAAACCTTTTTGACTGTAACTCTTTGAATTGCCCTATTTTTATGGCTAACAGTCTGAGAAGACTCGATGCAAAGTGTCAGACTCTTGCATGCTTCATATTCTCAGTCACTTTGAAGCATAAATGGTGGCAGGAAAATTGGGGCATTGAGTGTATTGCACCTTCATTGAGATTGGCTGAGGAGGAGAGTTGGGAGGATAGCTATCACTAAAGGAGACTACTGGACAGAGAAGGGCTAGTTTTTGGATGGTAAGACCTGAGGTTTTTAAATGATAGGAGGATAGATTTATTTGTGAGGGATGGTTGAATTTATGAGAGAGATATAATTAGCAACATAATTTTTTGTGGGAGTATAAGACACCAAATCCAAAGCCCAATTAGAAGACTGCCCTTAGGAGGTAGAAAAGCTCCTTAGCTACTAGATTTATATTACAGAATAATAATCCATTGAACAGATACACCATTATTTCCCTATTGTTTAATGAATATTCCTTCCCTTCTCCTTTCTCCCTCTTTCTCTTTTCTCCCTTCTCTCTTTTTTTCTTTCATTATCTCAGAGAAAATATGTATGAATATCTCTGACTATGTACCTACTGCCCAATTCTATTTCCTAAGCACTAACAGCTGGATTCACTACAGCAATATCCATATCATTGCTGTTTAATACCAAAATTACATCATTGCATTTTTAAAGTTCACTGTATTTGTTTAAGATATTTTGGCCTTTGTTGCAGAAGTATCTTAATTAATAAATCCTAACTCATTTATACCTAGCTCTACTGAAGCATTTACCCAGTATATTATATTCTTACCAGATACTAACTTACTTGTCCATCTCCCCATTGAGAACTTGGTTCCTAACTCCTTTCTAAGACAGTATTCTTAGGTAACTGCTAATTTCATAGGAATTATGATTAGTGAAATAGTAAAATATGACATGGAATGGTTGAGTTGGCTAAGCTTTGAGAAATTCCAAATTGCAGCATGGTTACAAAAATTAAATGACAGAAAATGAATGATATTAATGTTCTGGAAATTTTTAGCTACTATCAATGTGAAGATAAAGATTTTTTTTAAAAATCTTATTTATTCATTCCTGATTTTTTAAAAAAGTTCTTTCATTTAATATAGGAAGATATAGTAGTACTTTAATTATCACTATTTTACAAATTAGGAAATGAAAGTCTTTTGCTCCCTGTTTTTGATTCACACAATTACTTTTATGCTTTAATATCTTATTAAACAAAATCAAGCCTCAAAGACAGAAATCTCTTCTCTATAGGAGGGTCACTCATCTCTATCAGCATTTTTCTTACATGTTTTTTCCATCTCCTAGCCTCCTACTTACTTCCCTTTTTATGATACAACAGATTTTCTCTCCATCCCAAGCCCTCAGTATCAATTTTGACCCACTTAAATGCTGGACTCGTTTATTCAAATGTATTAGAGTCTACTCTGAGCCAGGTTATTATCATCAGTGCTGGGTGCCAGGAGTTGATGGTCTCTGCTCTCGGGTCAGGCTCAAAGATGTGACAAGTAAGCGAAGAAGCTAATGAGAAAATAACAATCTGTGATAAATGCTAAGGTAGAAATAGTCATAAAATTAATTAGAATATATCCATTAAGATATTGATACTTAAAAGGCTAAGATATTTAAACACACAAAAGTTTATTCCATTACTCAATGGTCTGAGTACCAACAGCCTGGAGCTGCTAACAGTACTGCCCCATATGGTTGATAAGCCAAGATCCTTCCATCCTATTGTTTGCAGTCTCATCTGTTTTTATGGCCTGAGAAGGGTGATTCAGCTCCCTCTATAATGACTGTAGGTCAGTGGGCAGGAGGTTGAGACTGGGGAGGGGAGGACCAGAGCTATCCTTTAAATGACCTGAAAATGGTACATATCACGAGTGATCACACACCCTTGGTAAGAGCTTGTTACATAGTCACACTAGGGAGGCTGCATGGTTAGGTGGCCAGTTCAACTCACAATGATGTTCCTGAAAGAGGAATAAGCCTCTAACACCCTGGATAAACAAAAAGTATTTGCAAAAAAGTAAGATTTGAACTGAATACTTACTTTAAGAATAGGACCTGGATTTAAATAGTATTATACTAATGACAAGTGATTTCAATATGTATTCAATATGATACTCACTACAGTCCTGTTAGGTAATCAGAGCAGGTCTGACTATTTTAATTCTACAAGTGAAGAAGCAAAGACTTGGGCTAAAATGACTTACTGAAGATCATATGTCTGAACACAATTCTAAAAAAAACCCAATGTATTCTGACTTCTCTTATCCAATGGTTCTTATAAGGACTACAGCAAAATTTGACTGGCATTGAGAGGAATTGGTACTTAAAATTATGCTATCTTTCAAAGGCATTTTCTATTTGGAGACTCATTACTTAAGCAATGCAGCATCCAAAAATAATAGTCTATAAGAGTAAATGCTAAGAAAAATATGAATTATCTATTTTGGTGAGTTCTGTTTATATTGAGAAAACATCTAGATTGCCAAATGGCTTACACTGGGAGAGGGAAAAGTAGGAGACCAGGGCCCTTGAGATATGCTGATGACATATCATGCATCCTGTGCAGACTGCCTGTTTCTGTTCACTGTGAGTCACTTCATCTGCAAAAGTGACTCTTGCTGCCAACTGCAGCCCTTCAGGGAGGCTGTGGCTAAGGGAACCAATGTGTGAGTTTTGCTTTCACACCTTCTGCACACAGAAACTTGGTGTCAACTGTTACAAGCAATTCAATACTGGCTGTATTGGCCTTCATCTCAGTAGTATCTTAGTACTAAAAGCCTTGCAGCAAGAGAGTTGTTCAAGAGCCATAATTTATGCTTACATATGAAGTAGGGTTTCAACCGACATACTCCCTACTTGTGTGGGTCTTCATTTCATATCACACATCAGTGCATTGGTGGCTTCTTGTCAGCCACACCTAGTATTGTTTCATTGTTTCCTATATAAGAGGAGAATTTTTACCCAATTTCACAATTACTTTCTTTTGCAATAACCAAAAAGAATGAAATCCTATCTTCATATTTGTCTTGTGATATATGTGCCTCAACTCCTTTTGGAAAAATACACAATAATAGCATTAGTCTCAGAATTCCAATTCTCCATCATCTTTTGCTTAAGGTTTCATATTTTTGGGTCTTTATGAGATGATACATATCAAAGAATATTTATTAAAATTAATAAATGTGGTTTATGCCATAATTAATTTCTGATTGACTAGGACAGAAAAAGTAAGAGTGTAAAAATTGAATAATAGCAAGAACATCCTTTTCCCCTTGATGTCTTGTAGAGTATACGTGGGAGAGTATACTTCTTGAGGGAACCTCACACAGAATAGTCTTTAACCTGATGATAATATTTGCTGCAGTCCTCTTTCCTCTACCCCTTTTGTCTAATTATTTTTAATTAAGAGAAGGACATGACATATTTTCACAGGGAAAAAGGAATTGTTGTCAGCATGTGGTTACTTCCCATCCTCAATACAAACAACAACAACAAAACACCCTTAGGTAGAACCACTTGTACAGTCCCTAATTTTTGCTCTCTCCAATAATGTGATGGGAAGAAAGACAATTCCAATCTGGGACAGGTGTGGGTCCCCTGTTGAAAGAGTTCAAAATCAAGTGAAGGCTTTCCATTTGCTGCAAAATGCTTATTTCTGTATGAGTATGTTTTCCCTCTCCTTCACTTTGGTGTCCCACTCTAGGGACTGCTGTGGTCATTATCACCATCATCATCATTGCAGGACATGTAAGACTTCACAGATCCCTTGATCTTTATATCTTATCCCCAGGGAAGGATATGGTTTTCCTCCTTTGCCATCATTGCTCAACTTGCCTCCCCATGTAATAAATAAGGTCAAGAGGCTGGTCAGCAGCTGCCCTCCCTCTATTTGTCACAACTTGTTTGGCTCTTTCTTCTGCCCCATTTCACTTGAAATCTTCAGTCACCCCTCACTTCCTTTCTTATCCTAGTTCACTGCTTCAAATTCTCTTGGCTATTGTTGAATTCCCTGAAATATAGTTTTTAAATTTTTTTCCTTAACTCAAAGTTTAGGGAAAAATAAGTTTTTAAAAATCAAATTTGCTATAGATAGTGATAATAGAAATATTTTTCAGAAAAATGGAGACATTTTTGGAATCCTCATTGTGTATCTGTTTTCTAGTGATTTTTAAAATAAACACATCAGTTCTAAATTTTGAAAGCAGTTAACCAATTATGTTTCACATCTAGAAATAGGAATATTTATTTTGATTACAAGATGAGCCTATGTAGATCAGCTGATAGATTACTTATAATGGGGAATTATAAAATTACTAATCCATGAAGTTTTATTATTATCTAAATATAGTCTGCAAGAGTTTTCCTTAGTTATGAAAAATGTGATAGCTTATAGCCTTTTATGCATGTATTTGATGTTTCTAATAATCACAAATGGAAACATTTTTCTCTTTTTATAAGGTAGGAATGGAGTATGAATCAAATAAGGTTACTTTAACTCAGTTAAAGTATCTTATTCTCTTCAAAGTTTAATTTAAATGTTGACCTCACACAAGTGTATTTCCCTGAAGCACACACACACACAGGTAAAAAGAGAGGATGAAAGAGTGACAGAGACAAAGAAGGTGAGGGGAGGGGGAAGAGAGAGAGAGAGAGGGAGGGGGAGGGAGGGAGAGACAGAGATTAAGAAATAGTCAATGAGAGAACATGCCAGCATGTCTATTTATGGGGAAGCAAATGGTATACAGGAAGCAGATACTTGATGCTCTCTGCTCTGTCTCTCCTGCTCTCAGAGGCCATTTTCTCCTGGCTGCATTTCCTTGTCATCTATGATGCATCTCAGATCTTACATGCTTTAAGAAGACTTCCCTCAGCATTCATCTAAAGCATTCCTTGGTTCTCCTGCCTAAAATGCTCTCTAGAATAATTGATTCACTTTTTTCATGACCCCAATTTCTTTCTGATAGCATCTTGCCTATTATCAACTACTAGTTTAATGACAATTTTCCTCAACTATAGTGTAAGCTCTACTTCATTATCTATTTTGGCATAATTGTGTCCTTGGTGCCTCCTGTACTGCCTAATAGCCAGGAGGAGCTCAGTGGAGAAGAAATGGATGAATATGCAGAGCATACTAAGTTGTCATTGCTATGAAGGTCATAGAGAAAAAGACACAGAACTGGTACAAAATTGACAGGGTGGAGTATCCCCAGGAAAATGACACTGGAAAGTTCTTCACAAGCCATACTCTTTTGTACCTCATTAGTCAAAACTTGGATCCCTTATCTGAGTCTTCCTCTTTGGCACATGGTGAGCAGAGTGGTTGCACCTGAAAAGCAGAATATTTATTTGAGCTGTAGTTGCCCAAATAAAACGTAGGAGAAGCCAGGGTCCAATGTGATGGAGACTTAGAAGTCAATGAAAGTAAGTGAGAGAATATTCCTTGTTTTTACTTCCTTCATTCACAACTTTTGATCTCAAGTCTGGTGTTGAAGCCAGGAGCAAGCTACCTGGGGAATTACATATAGATGAGACAAGACAGCAACTTCATTATGAGGGAATACAAAAATTCAAGGTTCCAGGACTCAGAACGAAAGAGAAAAAATAAAAGAGGGCAAGAGGGATGGTTTCAGACCACTTCCCTTACCCCCAGCAATTCATTGTACAAGGTAGAATCCATCTTCTTAGAGAGAATAACTCTATTCTAGTCAAGAAAAATAGGATTGAGTTTTTTAATTTTAATAGAGTAATGGATATATAATACTTGACCATAAAGGTTATCACAATAGCTCAATAGTTGGATGAAAGACAAATATGTGACAGATTTAGTGTTTATACTCTTGGGTGCCCATTCTAAAGGAACCATACAAATGAAAACCCAGAAATTCACAAATTATGCTGCTGATAAGGTTCAGAAATCAGAGATCTTGTAACCATCTCTTCAGGAACACTGCTTTGGATAAGAGAAAAAGGCTCTGCTCATCCTTTTCTGCTTTTCTCTTTTTTTGTTGTGTCAAATTATAGATTGTATTCATTTAAGAAAAGAAAAACAAATGGAAATACAGAAGATTCCAACTGAAATCTCAGGGCTTCACAAGGAATCATGTATTGGTTTCTGGTTCTAATAGGTAAATAAAGAGGCTTTATTTTTTGTTTTTAATCTATCTTGCCTCAACAAGTCTAGACCCATCATATACTGCTCACTTTAAAAATCACTCTGGAAGATATAAACTATGAAGATAGTGTAGACATTAGTGATTGACAAGGATTGGGGGACTGTGGGAAGAATGAATAAGCAATGCACAGAAGATTTTTAAGCCACTGAAAACTTTTGCATGCAACTATTCTATATGATACTATTCTATATGATACATGTCATTATACATTTGTCCAATCCCACGGAAAGCACACCACCAAGAATGAACCCTAACATGAAATGTGGGCTTTGGATGATTATGATATGTTAATGTAGGTTCATCAGTTATGACAAATAGATCACTCCAGTGGATGTTGATAAAGGGAAAAAGCATGTGAAAGGACAAGTAGTACACAGGAAATCTATGTACTTTCCTCTCAATTTTGCTCTAAACAGAAAACTATTCTAACAATAGACTTTTTAAAAAAAAAAACCTATTAAAGAACTATAGATATATATGATTTTTCCATGGAGGAAGCTGGATGAAAGGTACACAGAACCTCTTGTACTATTTTAGCAACTTCTTGTGAGTCTACAGGTATTTCAAAATAAAAGATTAAAAACCCTAAATATCTATCTTCTAAGGCAAAGTACACATAGAATGAATTTCTTTGGATTCCAAACAGATATTTAAAAGAAGAAAAACTTCTATAATTTTGACAACAACCACATGTAGTCGTTTAGACTAAGCACAGTATAGAAACCCCTGCCTGAAGGGCCTGTTAGGAGAGTTCTGCACTAGTTGGAAGTGTTGGCACACTAAGCCATAGGGCTGGAAGAGAATGGCATCCCAAGTACTCTGCTTAGATGAAGGAGACATGACAGTGATTTTCACTGCTTTATTTTTCCAACATGAAATTGCCACTTACCCTTCATAAAGATTTTAATGAAAAAAATTAAGAACATAATCAAATAGTCTGCAAACAAACCAGCAAACTAGTTGGACATAATGGCCTACGGTAGGTCAACTACGTTAGCCTCACATAAGAAAGACAAATAAATAGAATTATTTCTGAACTCCCGCAAGACACTGATTGAACAAGAAAACATAACAAAATTATTCATCCACTCATTGACTTCTAAATTGTTCCCAATTTTAGTTCTTCAGACTCAACTTTTAAAATAACAGACTTTTAAATGTGAAAATGGGAAGCAAATACTTAATAATTTTAGTTGATTCAATTAAAATTGAGAATGAAATAATATAGATTGGTTTCAATATGACCAATATACAAGAGGGGTTTCTTTTTATAAGCTGGAGGAGGAAACAAAGAAAACTTTCAAGATATTATTTTTTGCTATACTTAGCACAAATTTTCTTTAGAACATGCTGCTACAATATTCACTGCTGAGCTCTTTTCTTCCCCTTAGGGACTCTTGTACATCTTTTTTCCCCACTAGATTGCTAACTTTAGTGAGGAAAGGGCAAAAGCAAGCAAGCAAGCAAACAAACCAAGTACTTAAGTAAATGCTGTGCTGTAGATAAGTACCACATAAAAATGATAAATATGCCAGATATCAGAATGGTTTGGTGAATAAATGCTATGCATGTTATAAAACACATGTGACTTTATCCGTAGGAAAAAATAGAGTGAGAGAAAGCTAAATATTCCCACCAGGTAAATAA
The DNA here is from genome assembly GCF_047511655.1 of Castor canadensis. Taxonomy (NCBI): domain Eukaryota; kingdom Metazoa; phylum Chordata; class Mammalia; order Rodentia; family Castoridae; genus Castor; species Castor canadensis. Next base: position 61,943,742 of record NC_133386.1, read on the forward strand.
TACATGTGAAATTAGATAATGCAAACAAATTCTAAATATGCATTAAACATAGCCAACCAAATACATATTTACTTAAGAGGTCTCAAAGAAACTTATACTAGGTGATTCATTAATATTCAATATAATGTTAGTATGGAACATATTAAAGGGCATTTGGTCACACATACCAAACATACAAAGACAAAGAATGGGTATTACATATCAGCTAACGTTAGCGTTTCACAATGGAATGTGTAACCCCAAGAGAGGTAATTAGACATTGTGGTAGGAAGATGACTAGAGCATTATCTTACCATGGAACTGATATTTGTGGCAATGACAAAGTTATGAACATATTTTCTCTCAGAGCCAAATAATCAGAACTGCAATCAGTATAGCACTCTTGATGTTACTGATTGAAATCTTCTTTTTGGGCAAAATTGAAAGAACCATAATATGCACATAACATTATCTTTGTTAAAAGAAACTTGTTTTTCTTTCTTTCCAATGCTGCATGTGTAATTAAATTTAAAATTCATTCACTCACTTATTCATTCACTCTTTTAATAACTAAGCAAAATGGCAGAAATTCCTGACATTATGAGGTCAATAAACTAGCAGTAAGACATAGCATATAGTAGGTCAGATGGAGAAAAATAAGGCAGGAGGAAAAGTGGAAAGGGGTGTAAGTTACAATTAAAATAAGGCATCAAGAAAGTTGAGATTTGGGAGACAAATAGAAGAAGTATAAACCATGAAGATATCTGAAGGAGAGGGGACAGCAAGTTCAAAAGTCTTAAGGTGGAAACATTTCCACCTTAAGGAAAGGAAAGCAGGTCAGTGAGGCTGTGGAGGAAGAGAGGAAGTCAGAGAGGAGAAGAGAGGCCAAGTGGCTTAGTGACTTGCAGGCCATTTTAAAGAGCTTTCAAGCTGAGATGGGTCGCTCTAAGCTCACAGAAAGTAGCATGCCAGAGTTGGAGTTGGCATGGAGTTAGCTGGCTGGAAGAGTTGGTGTGGGGGCAGCACAAAACATGGCTGTTTACTCCATTTTTCTTCAGTTTGAAAACTGGAACAAAATTTCAGAAGCTTGAGCAGAATTATTCTTATTGGTTTTTCCCCAAACTTGCTTTCATATGAATGAGTGAAAAAATAAATGTAGTAGGGATCCGTCTAGAGACCTGTTCTGTTCCCATCTGGGCGCACCATTCTCCTCTCCTCACTCCTTACAACCACAGACTCCTTTGGCTCTTCCTTTACCTTCATACTGTAGAATATTGGGTGTGGTTGGACTTGATCTCTTTCCTCTTGTGCTCTTTTTTGTTTTTTAATTTATTAATTTTAATTGACAAAATTCTATATATCATGTGTAATATTGTTTTGAAAGATGCATACATTGTGGAATGGCTAATCAAAGTAATTAATAGATGCACAATGCACATTATTTAGCATTTTTTAAATGGTGTGAACACCTAAAATCTACTTTCTTCATAACTTTCAACCATGCAAAATACACTGTTATCAACTATCATCCCTTGGTTTCATGATTTTTGACCTTGTTCACATAAACAATAGACAGCAGGTAAGCATAATGTACATGTCACATTCCTTCTCCCAGATACATGCAGCAGATTTTATGATGATGAAATGTAATTTAGAAGATAACTCTATTCTTCATTAAAATTGACTTGTGCACTTCTGCTCCCTCTGCTGGTTGTGAAGACAGGAAAACCTTTGGTGCTTCACAAACCTCACAACTTGAAAGGGAAATGTCATTGTCTGCCCTGCCCATGGTGGAGTTATGGGATCATGCACTCCAGCCCCTCGGTATATAATGAGAGTCACAGGTCCAAAGATTCAGGGTTGTCCTCAACAGTGACAGGATCAGAAGTCTCATATGCTGCTTAAAAATGCTGTCAGTGTTTGTCATAAATTAAAATAAAACAAAACACCATAGGTAGTAAGATTGTGCTGCTAATAAAGACTAATATAGATGCATACACATCCCCTCTTTTTTGTCAGCTGATTGTGAGTGTAAGGTAATTGGTGGGAGGGGACTTATTTTAAGTCCTTAAAAGCAGAAAATGTCCTTTTCCTAAATATGACAGTAGAAAAGTAATATTCTAGCTTAAAGTTATTATGGTTTACTCTCTGAAATCATTAAATGACTATTCTAGTTATTCATTAAAAGTTTGTTAAATAACTAAAGGCCACCATGCTGGATTCTGAATAAATGTTGGCTGAATAAAAGAATTGGAGAAAATATTCATTTGAAATTTTTCCAAAAGCGTACCATAAGCTTTGGACTTCTTTTTATCAATAATAATAATAATAATAATAAAATAGCTATATTTATTAGGCATCCATACTGCATCAGGGTTTGGGCTAAGTTTTAAACTATCTTTTCACTTATACATACAATTCAATGAAGTAGGGCATTGTTACTTAACCCCATTTCCCAGATGAGAAAAATACAGCTTAAACATAGTAAATAGCATGCTATAACTTTTGCTTTAAGCAAGTGCCAAAAAAAATTGCTTGCTAAATTGCTCAGGTAAGAACTGTACCCCTAAACTACATAAATTCTCTTTAATTATTGTTTTATAAAAGGACTTGGCCCTGTGGAGCAGTGACTCCAAGAAAATGGGGTCTCATTTTGCTAACCTAGAACTGCATTTGTGCCCCTTTTCCAATGCAGATCAAAAGTCTGAATACCAAAGATTTGGGGCCTTAATAAGCTCCTTGTATACATGCAACTTAGGACAGAGACAAGGTCAGAACTCTCAGGTAGAGCTTGGAGAGATGCTATCCATAAGAATTGTCTGTTTTCACAATATTCACAGCCACATTGAATGATTAGAGAATGGATATCTTTGGATTTATAGGGATCCAAATATGTGGTTGATTTTTGAAGGGCCTTCTACCATGTCATCACTAGTTTAATAAAAATCTACTGAGAGGTGCTGCAGAGGCAGAGCTGATCAAGACAACTCACCTCTAATGACTAAATTATTAGAATCCAAGATGCTGAAGGATTAGATATTCTATTTTTAAAAAGCACCAGTTTAGAATATAGGGCAAAAACACAGCCTGAGGCCAGTCTAATACAGTCTTCACAGGACAGGGGGCATTTGGGATGTGTCTCAAAGTACAACTGAGAAAAAAGTAGAGGAGCAGTGACAGCCTGGCAAAGAGTTAGTGTGTGTCTACAGAATGAAAGTTGACTCAACCAAACTGCCAACCAATTCACCATCCTCAGTGAATGTAATTGTGCATGTATTTTTTTCAAGAACAATGAAGAAATTCAAGTGCAGGTTTCTAAAGCACTTTAAAAGACAACCAGACATTTTATCTTAAAAAACATATACAACTAAAGATAAAATATGTAGCTAGGGCATAATAGGGAACTGATGAATTTTGGTGGATTGTTTGAGACTTGGGTTAGTAGAGCTGACTACAGTACTTTGCTGAGGGATCAATGTGAGTTAGTATTCCATGTGTCATTGGCCTCAAAAGAACTGGATAAAAGCAGGTGAATGGATCAAGGCAAATCCATCACCCCATCCTAATCACAATTGCAACTTCAATCCCAATATGATAATAGCAGCCACACTTAACTATATATTTGTCTTTGAATGACAAAATAGCTGGCATATCTTTGAGAAATAATGGAACTGTGAACATTTAACATTTATTCTTGATTATTGTGAATGTGAACTGCAAAGAAAAGAAAATTGTAAAGGTCTCTTTCAGTTGCCTGAGAGCAGCCTTTTTACTAATTTAAGTGGTCAGAAGTAGCAGATTGGAAAAGATACAGTTTTTTAAAGCAATTTTTGAAGACAATTACTATGATTTTGACATTTCCTTTCCTCTGACAAATTTCCTTAAAATTACATATTTAACATTATTTCATATTTAAATCTTGCTCCAACAGCTGAAAAAAATATATATATACACACACATACACATATGTATAAACATCTACATCTATACACACATTTGTTGGCTATCCTTGGGTTAATGTTTGAAGTTTCTTCATAACCTCTATGAAATTTGACTACCTTACTCTTTAATAAAATATTTTTTTTGCCAAAATAGTACTTCATTATTTCCAAATTGTTTGTACACTCTTTCCTGCCCCCATCTTTAATTATCTAATTGTTAACATTTATTTTTAGCGTTCAGACACACATGCTACTGTATGGGTAAATACATATGCAATGTAGCCTGTTACAATCTCTAGATGAAATCACATCTGTGTAAACCAGACAATAGTATAATATGTTTTGGGGTAGTATACACTGAAGTCACAATCCTCTAGAAAAAACATTTCTTGAATGTCATTCTGACTTAGCACAGGTGATGAGTGAAGCCTCCAAACTGTTTATTTCTATAAAAATACTATACATCACTGAGCTGGAAAATGACTCAAAATATATTACTAGGTATTTTTCTAAAAAGTGGTAACCATAATATTGGTACGTGGTAATTTATTAATATAATTGTTTTTAAAAAGACTGTTTTCTATATATTTCATACCAAGGAACTAACATAATATGTGGATTGTTGTTAGCAAATGTTAGATCCAATTCCCTTTAATATCTCCGGTTAAAAGAAGCACATTTCATTCATAGAAGAACACACCATTTTCATGGTTCTGTAGAAGTCAAAGGGCTTGTCCATTTTCTTGACATTGTGTTTACTTAAATGAGTTTATCTAAAGGGAAAGAGCAAGGTTGCAGGCAGCTTAGAACAATGTTGTAATTGTCACTAATTAAGTGCTCTCAGCTGTGTCTATACTGGGGCCACTGTTTACTTGTCTTATACATACTCAGCTGTAGATAGCTGCACTAAAAATTCCTACACTTATTACCTCCCTTTTCTGTTTTAATTTGTATGTAGTAAAATAATGACAAATATGTGACATTTGACTTTCCTACCTTGTTCTGTGAATAAGTAAATTGAGGATATGACAATTCTCCCTTATTTCAAGTTGTCTATATAGAAAATGGTTGGACTGGACTGATCAAAGATTCTGAGGAACAGAAATTCAGTGTACTACACTAGTGCTCATTCATCAACATATTTTGAAAATACACTCTTTATAACCATGGCAAGCAATTCCCAAAGCTGGCTGACACTTTAGCCAGCAACCAATCAGCAACAAAGTTAACTGTGTCTCTGTAGATCTTATCCAGTACTGGGATCTATTTAGCACTATACTTTCACCACCATTGCTTTTAGCCTTAGAGACATACAAGAGTTAATTTTTGCTACCTTGAATAACATCCTTTAGCTTTCTTGGCTCTAATAGCTATGTTTCTAAGAAGATAATGAAAGACTAGACTAACTCTTCTCAAACTTTAATGGACATGTGAATCTCCTGGGCATTGTATTAAATTCAAATTTGTATTCAGACATCTGCAGAGAGGCTGGAGAGTGCACATTGCTTCCCAGGTACAGATCAAAGATTCCATATTAGGTGCCAAGGGGCTATATGATCTCTGATGAACCCATCAGCTCTGATATTCTCTCATAAGTGAATATGCTTTACTCTAGTTCATGTGATAAGCTCACAATCTATGCACTTTTGATTATCATGCCATGGGCATGTGATCACGGCAGTGATCAAGACAATGAATGAGGGCCTAAATTTAACCATTGGATTATTTTGTAAAGTTTTAAAACTCATAAGTGTACAATAAAAGTACCATAGGAATTAGATACCAAGACTGTGTTCATGATTTTATCATGAAATACTAAACGGCAAAAGAGTAGACAACATCTTCACTATCACTTCCACTTCAGAATTTCATAAGGCCATGTGAAGTATCTATTAGTGTTAGCTCTCCTATTTTCTTTCATGTGGATAAATACATTTTCTGAGAATAGAACGAGTTTTCAAATATTTATTTGGAAAATGTTATAAGGGTTTTATTTTCATGCCTTGATTTTCTTCGAGCTATGCCAATATTCTTGGACATCCTCTTTTTTTTTTTTTTAACCCTCTTAAAATTATCCCCACTTTTGCCTCTGAGCCAATTTCTCCTATGTACCACAATACCATCCCGCCTCAAATTCCCAAAGACCAGATTAGGTAGAATTCTACCACAGAGTCATCACCTTCTGTAGTCTTTTCATTTAGTTCAATTATACAGGTAGACTTTTAAAAACAACAGAAATACACTCACAGAATTTAAAAGACCCTACAGTCTCTCATCTCTGAGGATATTACTTTTTGATTTCAAAATCAGTTTGACTATTTAATATTTCTATGGCTTGTAAATCTTGAACAACATACCTCTTTATCATTTTAGCTTTATTGTACCAATAACTAAATGACACTATGGAATATTGTAACAAAAATATTCATTTCCAATTTTTCTTTAAGAGATTAAATGCAGTATAAGCAAGTGTGATTGTTTGAAATGTTCAAAACATGAAAGATTGGAGCAAGGGTTTATGTAGCTAACACATTCATGATTGAACTATTTGTATATTTAATATGATGTTAGGATATAAATTAACTTAAGCTCTTGAAATTTACAGATGAATTCAAAAATGTAAATCTACTCAGAAAAGGCTATTTATCTCATTCGTTTGTATGGTAATTGATGGTTCATAATGAAATAATATGATGCGCAGAATCTATCTGAATTAGCCTGCCCATAATGTACTATCTTGAAGTGACTTCACATTCTCATTAAAGTCTTCCTAATTTCTAAAGCAAAATTAATGCAATTAGTGATCAAATCAATACATATTGATCATGAGTTTCTTCAATATGACATGAAAATATCAGGTCAAAAAAGAAAGGATGGTTTAAGATCATAGAATTAATGTAAGAAATTAAAGTTGTTAAAAAAGACAGTTTTGTACCATTTTCACTTAGCTTTCTTATAAGAAAGTGGAATTATTTTTACCATTGTGTGGATGAAATTCAACATGATGTTCTACATCCCCATGCACATCAATACTGTATTCATTGTCCATATGGATTTTTCTCTCCATAAATAGCCAAAAGCAAATTTTTTCTTTATGGTGTAGAATTTCAGATGACTAATTACACAAAAGCATTTTTTCTTCTCACATGCAAATGCAAACAAGATTCCAAGGAGGAGTAACCCCCCACCCAACCCTGGACCCAGTAAAGGTACCTGTAGTACAGTGAGCTGTGGTTGAATATATGCAGAAAGGACTTGAGGCTCAGAATGAAAAATCAAAACACAGTTGTGAAAATCAAGGGACTGTTCCTTTTCTACATACTAATCAGCTTATTTCTGTGTGAAGTAAAACAATACTTCCAAGAAGAGCTAAAAAAAAGACTCAGTCCCAGGAGCACACCTCAGACCCAGTCAAATGAATTCCATGGTGTGGTTCAAGTAGTGTTGGCTACTGGGTCATGAGAGGAAACTAGTGATGGACTGTCTGAACTGCTCAACTTCTTGTTCTAAAACTCAGCAGACCATGTCGATCTTGGGGCCATTCCCAAGTAAACGCAGAAAGAAGGATCATGTTAGCAAGTCAAGTCTGCCTTAACCTGAGGGGAGAGCTGATCCAAAGCCACAAGACTGCAGATTACAGCAATGGTCAGCTAATTTGCCACCACATTCTGAAGCCATGTTAGGGCATGAACCAGTTTTCCTAACTCATATTTCATGATGATATTTCCAGAAGCTTTATGATGTGAACAAATTCCCTCTCTGTCTGTGATAAATTCCAATTACATTGCTTAAAAAAAGGTAATTAATTTGAAGTTTTTCTTGCAATTTTTATACCATATGAACATAAATAAAGCTTTTCATGGTGTGTAAATTTATAAACTGTGATTACTCAAAAGAATGGCAGTGACAGTTGTACATTTTATTTTGTTTATTTATGGGTCCCATTTAGTTGCAAGCAGTCTCACAGATTTTGGTCAAAGTGCAGACATTTGACATTATTCATTGCTACAAGATTCTTTGGTGCTTCTGGTGAGGCAGCCTAGCATTATTGATGTAATGTCAGTACTAACATCATGTTTTTTTTAAATTAATTGGTGAAAACAAGAGATTTATATTTTCACACTATTTTGAAATTCTCCTAAGGGGATTACTGCACGTGTTTCTGGACTACTACTTAGACTAGCACTGACCTAATGTTCACTTTCACTGGCCTCATGTGAGACTTTAGCAAAAAGGATTCCATCCTTGCTTCATCAATTCTATCATTTTGTGGGAAATTTGAGACATACATTAACATAATGAAGGCTCTGAGAAGTTCTGAAGGTAAAGAAACCTATTTGCCATGATTTAGCCCAACATTTACTAAATTAATTTGGCCCTTTGGATCTGCTTTGGGACACTCTGATTTTTCTTTGATGAGTGGTAGGAAAGTCATAAGTCTGAAGTCTCAGGATATGCCGAAAGACAATGACCATTTCACATTTGATTCAGGCTACAGGGAGAAAACTGGCAAATCTAGCTCATCAACACGCTTTTGTCTTTGACATTAAAATTTTGTTCCTCAGTCTGTGCTAACTCAAGCAAGTCAACACTTTAAAAAAACATTAAGGTTGATGGTAACCATTACCAATATCACCTACTCAGGGGTCTCCCACTTCCTAAGGAAAGCAAAAAATAGCTATTTAAAAAACTACTCAATACAGTACCACCAAAAAAAAAAAAACCTGAATAAATAAACACCATTTACTCTTTATAGAGAATCCAAACAAGCACAAGAAAAGAAACATTACTTAAAATCCATTCACTCTAAACATCCTGATATATATTTTTCCTGTCTTTTTATGACTATAACTACCTACAAATTGAATTTGCAATTTAATTTTATCTAATGATACTCAGGAAATATGTTTCCATGTTAGTCACTAACATCATTGTTTTTCATTGTATGCATGTGCCACATCTTTTAAAAGACTGAGGTGTAGAAGTCAGTAAAGTGCAGTGGGTTTAATGACTTTGGTAGGTACCCAATAGAGGCAGGCTCCTTATAGACATTACTCCAGTGCTGAAGGAGGAAAAGGGAGAAATGAGGTCCATTATTCTTGAACAAGAATCACCTCTGCAGCAGGAAATTAAGGACCAATAGAAGCCAAGGACACTACCCAGATCTGTACATTCCTTTCTTGCCCTCCACTTCCCTAACTCATTGTTCCCAAACAACTTCCAATGCATTACTCTCCCTAAAAGTGGGGACTTTTTCCAAGATTGGGAAGATTGATTTGGCGATGATGTGTGCCCTAGAGATGATCACTGCAAGGTTGACCAAGCACTGTCCTCTCCTCCAGAGCCGCATGGTCAGCTTCTCTGTCTGTCAGGATCTCAGCCCAAACACATGAGAGGCTGCTAGAGCTGCCTGAGATGCCCAGTGACTGCAGCTATTTCAAAAAGTCAGGGAATCCTCTGGATTGGCCCCTAGTTTCTGGTCCGGCTCTGAAAGCTTGCATTTTTCTGCAGTAGACCCTGATCTTGCAGTAGCCTTAATGGGAGCTTAAGGGTTGTGTTAATTTGATTTGATTTGATATTTGAAATTATTCCCTATGGAGATGCTTTGTATATTTATGCCAAAAGTGACAAGAATGATTGCTATAAAACAAAGGGTCATATGACTAGATAAGGAAGTGGAAACCACACCTTATCATTTTTTAGAGGCTTCTCTGTCTGAAGTAAATGTTTCTTGTTTGCATTTCCCAAGTATTTTGCACATTCTTGTGACACCTATCACCTCATAGCTGTTTGCCTGTTTATCATTGCTCAAACATATGAACAGAGAAGGATAAGCTGCTCCATCTTATCTTATTTATTTATTTTTTTATAATCAACCAGAGACCCCAGAAACTAAGAGTGCAGTCAGAAGCCAAGTTCTTTTCCCAAGCTGAAACATGGTTAAAAACAGGGAGCCTGGATTCTCTGTGACTGTGAACAAGTTATTTAACCTTTTTCTAATTGGGTTTCTTTACCTTAAAATGTGGATAATAATTGTATCTTCTTCATGAGGTTATTCTGAGTAACAATGAGTTGATTTTGTAATACATTTAGAATAACATCTGACATATAGTGAGTGTTATATGGTTATTAATTTAATCTTATTTTGGTTATTTCAAATTGTTCCCCAAGCCTCTGTTTCTTCATAGGTACAAGTGAGAAATATTGAAATTGAATGGTTCAGTGCTTGGACTATAATACAGGCTCAGTGGACACTTCCTGGGTCATATCTAAAATCTGTTGTGTGCCTGTGAAACACACACCTGTGATCCCAGATACTCAGGAGGAGAAGGTAGGAGGATTGCTGTCCAAGGCCAGCCAGGGCAAAAAACATAAGACCCTGTCTGAAAAATAAACTAAAGCAAAAGGGTTAGAGGGGTGATTCAAGTGATAGAGTGCTTGCCTAGCAAGCACGAGGCAAAGAGTTCAATTCCCAGCACTATCAAGAAAAAAAAAGAAAGCTCTAGATGGGGCAAGCATGAGAGTACATTAAGAGCATGCCCTCTAGCTGTTTCTTGAATATCTTGCTATGATCTTTCCTAATCACACATCCATAGGACACATATATGTGTCTGTGAGTACTTGTGTTAAAAAGTAGGGAATACTCAATCCTGTGTCCTCAACCCTCTACTCATAAACATGGCACTTTGCAGTAGAGATGAGGAAGGAAATCATAGCTGAGTCTTTAGATTGGTGATGAGAAAAAGGTCCACTTTCAATGGCATTGAAATAAGAACTGAGCCTAAACTTACCATTGCTTATTTATGGCTGCAGTTATTTCTGTCTGGTACATCCCACAGGATGACTTTCTGTTCTTAATTGGAACTTCTAAGCCGTTTTTATTTACAAAGTGTTTTACAGTCATTGGTATTGATGACTTATAATTCCCTCATGAGTTAGGTGTCAGGATGAGACATTGACACCAGCCCCACTCAGGAAGCTGAGACGTGAGGGCGGATAAATCTGACGGACCCCCTCCCACATGGCAGCCATGGGGTCCAGGTTCACTTTGTTTTGGCTTGTCAGATTCACATTACTTTCTCCTGTGCTATGATAGCAGTTTCATTTGGGTTCCTGGCTAAAGAGTCTTTTGAGGAGGGACTGAGAGATAGAGTGATACAGAATCCACTTAGCAATTCTTTTCTTCCTTCTGCTCCCCATTAAAATGAACTGTCCTTACAACTGTATGTCTTGCACTTATTTTTTTTTAAAGAAGTAAGACAAATAACTGGCTGCTTATTGTTAAATTTGTAGTGCCAGTCATGACAAGCATAAGGATAGTAACACTTTTGCCAGCAGGGTGCTTATCTGTTTTACTAGTTCAGAAGGACTTGATTGATGTGAAAGACCAAGGTCTCAGTAAAGATAATTTAGCCATTTCCATACAGTTTATGCTTGTGTTAGTTGTATCCTGCAGGGGAGTCCCAGGGGGTAGCTTCTTTGACCTTCCCTCTAAAAGGTAACACATAGAGATTCCTCCAGGAACCATCCTCTAATAAGACTAATGACGCCTTCCATGCCTATTATCATTCAGAGACAGAGAAGGAGGCTTTAGAAATGCAGTACCACATTCCTCCCTTGATGTTTCCATGATCTATTAAAGCGTTATGTGGCACATAAATTAATCATTAAAAACTTACTGTTAAGTCTTTACAAATAATAACCAGGTGTACTTTGATTATCTTTGATCTCAATATATATTTTTCTATCACTAAACAGATGATGTATTGCAGTTTGTTTTACTAACAACTAATCTGAGAGACCCTAAGAAAGAAGACTATTTTTTATTTTTCTCCAGCATTTTTTTTTCTTTTCTTTTTTAAGTTAGAGAAGTGAAAAGTTTTTCACTCAGTAATAGATCATGACTGCCAGAATCACTTTTCCATCTTGCTTTGCTGGAGTGTGAGTATGAAGCATCTTCACTGTTTATTATTCCAGCTATCCTCCCATTTGATTTATTTCTCCCATTCATTGCTACTTAGCATTTAAAAGTTCAGACCAAGAGACACGCTCCACATCTTGTGTGTTTCAGGTGCTCCAAGATACACTGAATTCTTAATGCTGTCACTTTAGATTGAGGTGGATTTTTTTCTTACGTACTTTTTCTCACATTAACAATTTCCAGAACTAACATTTTCTGCATTCCAAAAAGAAAAGAATAAAAGAGATGATAATATGAAATAATGCAAAATACAACACAAGGCAAGATTACCACCAGAAATGATTAATTATTTAATAATTTCCTATAAGAACAATACTTACATGTTTTAATATACTTCTGGAAAAAAACTTGAGTTAATAGAATTACAAATAAGTTCAGGGAAAACACCAGGAATGTTATAGAAGAAAAATTGTCTTTCAATAGACATTTTAAGAGTGGAAGAAAGGAAAGAAGGAGGAAAGGAGAGAGGGAAGAAGGAAGGTAGGGGCAAAGGGAGGAAAGGGATTTTATACCCCTTTCCTGAAAAGGAAGTAATTTTGTGCTACCATAAGGATAAAGTTGCAAAACTCAGCCAAGGAAAATATAGGACACCAGTTACATTTAAATTTCAGGAAAGGAGTAAATAATTTTTTGAGTGTAAGGATGTTCCATGAAGTATTTGGCTGTCCTGCATTTTATATGATAACTCTCTCCAGGAAGGATTCTCAGTTCACTCCTAGTAGAAAAAGATTGTGGACATTGTTGCAGAAACCTGTGGACCCCGAGGGAACTGCTGCCTTACGGGGGACTGGAAGAACATCACTTCTGCCAACAGATCTCGGTATGTGTGATAACAATAGCACTGTTCCAGTCATCATCCTGTTTTCTCAGGCTCCACTGGAGACACGGCCACTGGGTCTTCTCCATTTATGGGGCCCAATTTGTGTGTGAGAAGTAGCCAAGTATTCCGGAAGTGGGCCTCTGAAGCAAAAGCAATCCATCAATCCTTTTATACTACATTGATGGAAGCCACTCATATTTTAAGCATGGCGCTGATGTCAATATTCAAACTGCTGCATTGTAATCCAGTTGCATTAGCTGAAATAATCTAGCTAATTTAAGGTTGCAGGCTTTGTTTAATTTATGGCATAGTTTGCTGACCACAGAACTAAATTTTATTACAAAGAGGCATTTATTTGCAGGTCTCCTGCACCATCCCCCAAAGGGGATTTATAATGATTTAAAATGTGTAATATGGGGGGAAAAAAAACCAGCTTCTCAAAATATCACCCGTATTTATTAAAAAAAATCTGGTGAGTTATTTAGCCAAGTAAAACAAATTAGCCAAGTTAACACAAATTGTAATGGACACCCTTAATCTGTAGATTGAATAATAAGCATTATAAGACTTTGAAAAATCAATACAATAAAAGGCATGCTAGGAGCATTAAACGAAGGAGAAAGGCCAAAGAACTATATTGAAGGGCATGTTTTCCAGCATAGCTGTTTTCAATTGCTAAACATTCTTCTCCTGTAGCATATGAAGGGCACCTAGTGACCCCTAGCTGAGAAATCTATATAGCTCTCTGCCCTTCCCCCACCTAACAGGCAGCTATGTCCTGGGATCCTTTGCTGTGAATAGCTCTCTATGCAGCAAAGTGCACCTCTGATGTACGCTCTCTGTCAGCAGACCATGTTTTTTGGGTGTTTTAGCAATTAAACATTTCTCTCCTCCTCCTCCTCCTCCTTCTCCTCCTCCTCTTCCTCCTCCTCCAGTGACTTCCAACATGGTCTCATTTCTACTAGCTTTTAACAAATTAAGAAAATTATCTATATGAGAAAGTCTTTGTTTTAAGTCTTACAAGAAAATTCACCAAGATAGATATTTTTGAGTGAGGAATTAGGCTGATTTTTTAAAAAATGTATTGGCTATAATTTTAAAATATTCTGTAATGAACACACAAAGGAAAGGAAATTATGATGTCTTATATTCCAAGTGCATGCCTGTCATTAGGTTTCAGGAGTTCAATATAAACTAAGAATTTATGTATGAAGCTATTCTTAGACAGTGCATGTAGACATCAGTGTCTACAAGACAAGTATAAGCACTCAGTAGGAACTGGATGGGTGTCTTCCCTGAAGAACTTGGTACGTTCTGTTTTCTACAACTTGTGCACGTTTATGTAAGAGAGTGGTTTACCAAATGGCAACGTTTGTGCCTTTGTAGATGTGATAAGTAATTGCTTAAAGAAATACATTTTTAAAAGGTGTGATAAGCAAATTAATCTGGGAAATACTGCATACATTATACTACCCTCAGATATTTTCTACTAAATAGTTTAGGAGAAAAAAACAGTGAGGCAACTTTTTGTCTTTATTGATTGGTTGATGGCATTGGAGATTGAACTCAAGGCCTCATGCTTTTTAGGCAAGTGTTCTACCACTTGATCCATGTCCCAGTCCTTTTTACTTTGCTTTGTTTCTCACATACAGTCTCAGGTTTTTGCCCTACCATCCTCAGCCTTTAATCCTCCTACCTCCTCCTGAATAGCTGGGATTATAGTCGTGAACCATCATATAGGTTTATTTTTGAGGTAGGGTTTTACTAATTTTGCCTGGGCTGGTCTCAAAACCCAATTCTCCAATCTCTGCCTTCCAATAACTGGAATTATGGACTTGTTCCACCATGGCCAGTCCTGCTTAGTCTTTTTGAAAAAATATTTTCATTTTATGAAAGTTATTCATGCGCAATAGTTCTACAATATTGGTTATGAAAAATAGCAGTCACTCATCCCATCACTCCAGCTTCCCTTTTTTTTTTTAATTCTCAGAGGCAGTTACTTGTACTACCACTTTTGATTTGGGGGTTTTAGGCATTGTTTATTGACTTCTGGCAATACAAGTATTCAGAAAGGGTCTCAGGCAATGCCACAAGCAGAAGCCGTGTAGGCTGGAACTCAAATACAGTAGGACTGTCAGGTAACACAGACCCCAATCTCTTTGCTTCATCCTTGATGACCAGACACATCTAGTATGTACTGCAGGATAGGAACACCTCTGTGGCCCTGTTGCCTTCTTTGCATGTGGCCTTGGGGAAGGATATGTGACTGTCTTTGTATACTCGACAGTAGTGTCACCAGTGGAGATCAGTGCCTTACAGCTCCATGTCAGGTGCCTAGTGAAGTCACACACCAGTCATGATAGTGACTGGGGAAAGGACAGTGCTGGTCCCAATTGACTCATTGCCAAGTAACCAGAGAAGACAACTTCTGGGTTCACCAGTGGGCAATTCTATAGGATTGTTTTATTTCACCCCACTTTCTATCCCTCACCCTCCTGCTAGAGTGATTTCATACTTTAGATTAGATAAGCATTTAGCTGTTCATTATTATGACCATTTGAAATGTGGTCTAATTTCTCTTCCTGCACACCTGATTTTATACATTTTGTTGTTTGCTAAGTTTTCTGGGTTCCTATCACTGGTTTATCTCCAAACTCTCTCAGTTGTGTAGACGTCCTCTCAAAATGTTCACTCAGTAAGCATTCTCTTGGCTTTATCTTTTTGAACACTTTTCCATAGCTTTGGTCTTGCTTCAGTCTGAACATCTTGTCCTTAATGCTTGTTGCGTACATGTCCCCTAGTTTCTCACCAGGGAAGTGGTCACTGAAGACACTCTGCCCAAATCCCCTTAACAGGGCTGGGGCATCCATCTCCCAGGTGTTGTGAATGCCTCTACCTCAAACATGCCTCCTTCTTCGGGAATTAAATGGGAGCCACCTAAACCAGAAGTCATGCCCCTGCCAGAGACCTCACCACAGACATTGGTGGATGGACATAAGAGTCTAGTCTCCTTTACTCTGCTTCCGGCCATCTCTGTGGTGCTATTTATTCCCAAGAATATTCACTGGGATCAGACTGATTTGTCCTCCAGTGAAATCAACATCTTTTCTTGCTCCCTTGCTCTTTCCTACCCTGTTTCCCTCTCACCAGAGAGTATTCTCTTAACAAACCAAAAGCACATGAATTTCTGTATCATGTTTTGCTTCTAGGGAACCTGACAGGAGACATTCTTCATCTTAAGGATTCTGTTCACATCTCTATTGAGTTGGCATTCCTGTTTTCTGGATCTGTGTTTTTCTCCTTGTATTTTCTTAAGTAAAAGACATCTCTTTGGAACTTGCTGAGAAAGGTTGCATACAGTTTTTAGCTCTTGAATGACTTGAAATATTTTTATTCTACTTTCACATATGCTCAATAGTTTACAGTGGTGTGGAATTTTATGTTGAAAATATTTTCCACTAGGACTTTATAGGCCAAACTCCATAACTTGTGGTTTCTAGTGTGTTTAGACATCTATCGAGTGAATTTATGATTTCTGATCCTTTTTCCTGTTACCTTTTTTTTTTAACTTCATCAGATATTCTTAGAAACTGTTCTCTAGTGTTCTGTGACTTCTCACTGATATGAATTATTGTGGATTTGTTTTGACTTATTGTGTTGACACAATGGACTCTTTTAATGTAGCAACTTACTTACATACTTCAATTTTGGGGAATTTCCTTTAATTATTTCCTGGGAGATTTTTACACACTGTTTTTCTGTTCTCTTTCTGTAATCCCTAGTATTTAGATGTTGGAATTCTTTTTGTTGCTGTTTTGTTTTTATTTATTGTTATTATTTTTTAATATTGTTGGGCTGGGTGGGGGTGCATTATAGCATTTATAAAGGTTCTTACAATGCATCAAATATATCATACTTGAATTCACCCCCTCCACTGTTCTCTTTCATCCCCCCTCCCCTGATTCCTAGAACAGTTTCAACAGGTATCATTTTTGCATTTACACACGTGTATACATTATTTGCACCATATTCATCCTCCTACCTCTTTCCTGCCACCTCCCCCTTCCCACCAGTACCAACTACCCCCTCCCACCTCACCACCTCCCCAAACCTATTCCACCCTCTTGTTCTCAGATTTTGTAGAAGAAAAAAAAACATAAAAGATAATAAGAGAAACATGGCTTTTATGCTAGTTTGAGATAAAGATAGCTACACAGGGAGATTCCTTGTATTATTTCCATACATATATGTATTACAACCCCAATTGGTTCATCTCTATCAGTCTCGTCCCTAGTCTCCTTTCCATGGTGGCCCCAGTCAGTTTAAGATTTCTATATTTATTCTTATACAGTGAGCACATCAACTACACTTAAAGTTTTTGGTTTCCTTCCTTGCCATATTCCTCCCTTGCACAGCCTTCCTGTAGTGTAATCCATGTCCCATAATATTGCTCTATTTGTTTTAGGTCTATAATCTGCATAAGAGGGAGAACATGGCCTTCTGAGCCTGGCTAATTTCACTTAAGATGATGTTCTCTGGTTTCATCCTGTGAATGACAAATTTTCATTCTTCTTTGTGGCTGAGCAAAATTCTATCATGTATGAATACCACATTTTCTTAATCCATTTATCAGTTTGGGACATCTTGGCTGTTTCCATAGCTTAGCTATTGTAAATAGTGCTGCAATAAACAAGGGTGTGCAGGTGCCTTTGTAGTAACCTGACTCACATTCCTTTGAGTATATCCCTAGTAATGATATTGCTGGATCATATGACAGATCTATGTTTAGTTTTTTTAAGGAGCCTCCATATTGCTTTCCATAGTAGTTTTACTAGCTTACATTCCCATCAGCAGTGTGCAAGGGTTCCTTTTTTCCTGCATCCTCACCAACATTTGTTGGTGGTGGTGTTTTTGATGGTAGCTATTCTAACAAGAGTAAGGTGAAATCTTAATGTGGTTTTGATTTGCAGTTCCTTTATGGACAGGGATGGCAAGCATTTTTTTATGTGTTTTTAGCCATTTTGACTTCTTTCTTTGAAAAAAAGTTCTGTTTAGTTCAGTTGCCCATTTCTTTATTGGGCTATTGATTTTTGGGGAGTTTAGTTTTTTGAGCTCCCTGTATATTCCCTTGTTGATGTATAGCCAGCAAAGATTTTCTTCCATTCTGTGGGCAGCCTCTTCAATTTAGAAACCATTTCTTTTGTTGGGCAGAAGCTTTTTAATTTTATGAATTCCCATTTGTCAATCCTATCTCTTAGTTGCTGTGCCACTTGAATTCTACTGAGGAAGTCCTTGCATATACCTATTGCTTCCCGTGTACCCCCTGCTCTTTCCTGCACTAGCTTCAAAATTTCAGGTCTTATATTAAAGTCCTTAGTCCACTTTGAGTTGATACTTGTACAGGTTGACAGACATGGATCTAGTTTCAGTTTTCTGCAGGCAAATTTCCAGTTTTCCCAGCAACATTTGTTGAAGAGGCTGTCTTTTCTCATTATATGTGTTTTTGGTGCCTTTGTCAAAATCAGGTGGGTGCAGTGGTATGGATTCAATCTGGATCTTCTACTCTGTTCCACTGGTCTTCATGTCTGTTTTTGTGCCAGTGCCATGCTGTTTTTATTGCTATGGCTCTGTAGTATAGTTTGAAGTCAGGTGTTGTGATATATCCAGCATTGCTCCTTTTGTTCAGTATTTCCTTGGCTATTTAAGGTCTTTTAGTGTATCCAAATGAACTTTTAGGGTTGATTTTTCGATCTCTGTGATGAATATCATTGGAATTCTGATGGGGATTACATTGACCATGTAGATTGCTTTTGCCCATTTTCCTAATATTAATTCTACCGATTCATGAGCATGAGAGATCTTTCCAGTTCCTGCAGTTTTCTTTAATTTGTTTCTTCAAAGGTTTATAGCTTTCCTATTAAAGGTCTTTCACATTCTTTGTTAAGTTTACTTCTAAGTATTTTTTTGAGGCTATTGCAAATGGAATTATTTTCCTGTATTCTTTCTCAGTCTGTTCATTGTTGGTGTATACAAAAGCTACTGAGTTTTGTAAATTAGTTTTGTATCCTGCCTCTTTGCTGAAGCTGTTTATGGTGTCTAGGAGTTTTTTGGTGGAGTTTTCTCATTCTTTTAGGTATAAGATCATGCTCTGCAAATAGGGATAGTTTGACTACTTCCTTTCCAATTTGTATGCCTTTTATTTCTTCTTCCTGCTTTATTGCTCTGGCTAGGAATTCCAAGACTATGTTGAATAGGAGTGGGGAGAGTGGACACCCTTGTTTCATTCTTCACTTTAGAGGAAATGGCTTCAGTTTATATATAGCTTTTCTTATGTTGAGAAACATTCCTTCTATTACTAGTTTCATCAGAGCTTTTATCATGAAATGATGTTGAATTTTGTGAAATGCTTTTTCTGTATCTATTGAGATAATCAAGTGGTTTCTGTCTTTGCTTCTGTTAATATGCTGTGTTACATTTAATGATTTGTGAATGTTGAACCATCCCTGTATCCCTGGGATAAAACCAACTTGATAATGGTGTATGATTTTTTTGATGTGCTGTTGAATTTGGTTTGCCAATATTTTACTGAGGATTTTTACATCTTGTTCATTAAAGACATTGGCCTGTAATTCTCTCTCTCTCCTTCTCCCCCCGCCCTCACCTTTGTATGTTTGTGTGTCCTTGTCTCATTTGGGGATGAGGGTAATACTGGCTTCATAGAATGAATTTGGCAGTGTGCCCTCCCTTTCCATTTCATTGAAAAATTTGAGGATTGTTGGTATTAGTTCTTCTTTAAAGATCTGGTAGCATTCAGCAGTGAACCCATCAATTCCTGGACTTTTCTTCTTGGGGAGACTCTTTATTGCTGCTTCAATTTCATTGCTTGTTATAGATCTGTTTAACCACAAACTGTTCTATAAATTCATTGGATTTTATTTTTATTTTTAGAACACTTATGAGCATTTCTTGTGGAAAATACAACAATGTAGATATGATGATCATGATGATGATAATAATAGCCAATGTGCATTGACTTCTTGTGAGTGAGACTGACATACTTATTTGAGTGTCTCTCAGTTAGACAGAGGACAAAGAATGGTGTGATTCACTAACTGGAAATCCACAAATAAGTAAATTCTTTTTCTATATCATCATTAAGTTTTCATTAATAAGTCATTGTATCTGTCATGGGTTTATGAAGGTTCTTCATCTTGTGTTTGAGTAGGAACCATCCCAAATGTAAGTGTTACTCTGAGTATACAAAAAACTGTCACAATTCATCTTCTGGCTACAGTAAACATACTACTCAAGACTTTATAATTTAAAAGTAGAAAAACACATTTCCCAACCATGTCTCTTCTTGAACCCTTTAGACTGCAACCAGTGTACTCGTAGGACGTGATCTACCTCAATATCAATTGCACCTCTGACTTACACACTGCCATCAGCTGGGAAGATAGGCAAGGGGCCTGTTAGCAAAGTGAGAAAGGTGATTTCTGCACACATATTGGGCCATACTGGTGATTTCAGCTAGTTCTAATGATTGGGTGCTCTGTTTTGTAACATTCCTTATGAATTTTGAATATTGACTCTGTTACTTCATTTAACTACATTTTCTTATGCTTGTTGCACTGGTATAACTAAAAGTCAAATAGATGTAAAATTTTAAATAGCAGCTATCTGACACTAGAACTTGCTTCCTAGACTACCATCTATCGCTATACTCTACCATCTCTAATATCATAAAACACTGATGCAGGGATTAGGCATTCTCCTACACCCAAGAGTCCACTGCATTTTTTGGTACCCTGCATCCCCATTAACTAGTGAACTTGTTGTAGTATACTTGTATTATAAATATTCTAATAATGCCATGTATTGCAGTCTCTAAAAGAGAGAGTAAAATGGATGTATATGAAATGGTAAAAGGTTCAGAGTATGCAGCAATGGAAAAGTATTTGGGCTTTGATTCAAATTCCAGAAAGTTAGTTCCACTTTACAAGTGTCAATTTCTCATCTGTAAAAGGGAAATAACAAATATCTATTTCAGCAAGTAATCATGAGTATTAAATAAGATTACATGGATAAACCATAGTGACTGTACATAATAGGCACTAAATGAATATATTCTGTCTTTCACCAGTTCCCAACACTCATGTTTAATTCTAGGGATAATTCTGGTGTATATGCCTTGCTAGAGAGAATAAACTGTCAATATACACACTCTTAAGTCTTATCAAAGAAATGTAAAACGAGTCAGTGACATAGCAAATAAATGTTAGATGTTTTCATTTTGATTAACTTTTACAAAATGGGTTAATTCCATGGTGGTGATTTAGCCAACAGTTAATTTTATAGGAAAATGTGTCAAGTATAACCTGCAGTTGAGTCACTGTTTTCTATGTTCAGGGCTTAAACCAAGCAAGAAAAGCCCACAAAATGCTTGTTAAATATAAGCTTAAAACTTTAAGAACAAAACAAAAAGAGAGACGGCTGAGTTTCAAAAATAATTATAATGTTTTAGACACACTTTTGGATATTTTGAACTTATAAGGCCCAGTGAGAGTAAAAATTATTTTTATGGTAATTTAGCTTTTGGTGGTTTATAAAAGCCAAGTTGGAGAGTTTTTTGAGATCCATGCAAGTGCCAAGATTTGTAGACAGCAGCTGGCTACATTATCCCCACATTTCCAAGCACAAAAGACATATACAGCTTGCTTCTGGATTCCAATCTTAGGAGAAAGCCAATGAGAAATTCTTCATGGGCATCTGCTCCATTTTCTTCCCTTCTCTCCCCATTGCTTTCCATTTGCAAGACTTTGCTCTATTGGTCATTGGGCCCATAGTAAACATTTAGTATACTTGTGCCCCACTGCTTTCCACATTAGATGTGAAGGTTGAGTCCTCATGGAGTATTCTGCTTCTTGTGAGGAGGATAGTGATGACTGTGTGACCCCCCTGGAAAACAACTTGACTGAAAGTTTACTTTATGAAAAATAGTGCTTTAGTGTTTGGGGCAGACCCTTCTTGGCTATTATTAGAACTAAATTGGAGTCTTTATTCCCATTTCTTGTGTGGAGAGCAGAAAATATTCTCCCACCCACACTTCTCCCTATTTTATCGTATTATACTAAAATAAATCTTTGCTAAAACTTCAAAAAAACAAAAACGAACTACATGAATTCTCAGCCATTAATGCATTAACTGTGCATTTTTATATTTTTCTCAAATTTTTTCCCATTCTTAAAATTGAAGCCTTCATAGCAGTCATTGCCATACTACTATACCTCTGAAGGTAAAATATTTTCATATTCATAGCCATAATAATTAAATTTGAACCTTAATTCAATGATCAAAAAATATTTTCAAAGACAAAGTCACCACTTTATATTGGCTATAATGTTGAAGTAGGTGGTGTTTTGTTTCATGACTCTCATACATACTTTTTCTGTGTAGCAAATAACTTTTTCAAAGGCAACTCAACAGGCCTAAGAATAGGACCATACCAGTGACTTAAATGGTATATTGGTAGACAAATGGGATTATACTAAACCAAAAAACTTCTGTACAAAAAATAAATAATCAACAGTTGAGGAAAACTCTTAGGATGGGAGAAAAATATGTGCAGTGTATCATCTGACAAGGATTACTATCCATAATATATAAGGAATTCAAACAATTCAGCAACAGCAAAAAAAAAAAACTAATTTAGAAATGGGAAGATGTTCTGAATAGGTACTTCTCTAAAATGGCAAGAATATAAAAAATACTCTAATGATCTGACATCTCACATCACTAATGATCAATGAAACAAAAGACCAAGCCACAGTGAAATATATCTCACCCCAGTTAAGATGGCTATTATCAAACAAACAAAAGTAACAAATGGTGATGAAGATGCAGAGAAAGTGAAACCCCTTCTAAACTGTTGGTGGGAATGTAAATTAGTAGTCATGAACAGCAATATGGAGATCCCTTTAAAAACCTGTGGTCTTAGCATACCTGTGGTCCCAGCTACTCAGGAGACAGAGGTAGGAGGATCATGGTTCCAGGCCTGCAGGTGCAAAGTTAGTGTGAGACCTATTTGAAAAACAATGTAAAGGCAAAAGGACTGGAGGTATTAGAGCACTTGCCTAGCAAGGGCAAGGCCCTGAGTTCAATCCCCAGTATGCAAAAATAAAACCCACTAAAACTAGAAACACCAAATGATTCAGCTATTCCACTACTGGGTATACATCCAAAAGAAATGAAGTCAGTAGATTGAGGCGATATCTGCACTCCCATTTTTATTATAGTGTTGCCCACAATAGTCGTGATATAGAATCAACCTAAATATTCATCAATGAATAAATTAATAAAGAAAATGTGATATATATATGTATATATATACACACACACAACAGAATATTATGCAACCATAAAAAGAATAAAATCCTGTCATTGACAGCAACGTTCATGCCTAGAAGACATTACCCAAAGTGAAATAAACCAGGAACAGAAGGACAAGTACTGCACAATCTCTCTCATACATGGGAGCTAAAAACATTGATCTCACAGAAGAAAAGAGTAGAATAATAATTACCAGAGGCTGGGAATGATACGGGCAAGGGCAGACAGGACAGGGTTGGTTAAGAGGTACAAAATTGCCATTAGATGGAAGAAATAATATCTAGTGTTCTGTGGTCCAGTACCATGACTACAGTGAACAAAAATTTATCGAATATTTCACAGTAGCCAGAGAAAGGATGTTTTAATGTTCTCATCTCAAAGAAATGACAAATGCTTGAGATGATAGATATGCGAATTACCCTGACTTGAATATTGTGCATTATAAGCATGTACCAAAATATCAAATAGTACTCCATAAATATACACAAAAATTATGTGCAAATTATAAAGTAAAATAAAATGATAAAATGAATAGAATATCAATATCTAAAAATTAAAATATGGTAATGGTCATACCTTTTCTCATTGGTCTTTTCACAAGCGAAATATAGAATTTAACATTAAAATACTACCACTGAGATGTCAATTATTGATTATGCACCCTTGGAAAAGTAAGAGAAATTAAATTGTAATTCAAATCAACTTTTAAAGTCACAATGGAGTCATGCCTACTTGAAACATATGTATAAAATCAATAGACCACCCATTACGTTATTTATCAAAGACAAGATTGTAAGAACTTTTGTAAATGTCACAATGTATCTCCAGCACAACAACAACAACAATAATAATAACAAAAAGAATCAGAGCAGAACTGAAGCTCATTTACAGTGTGGAGTTACTGAGCACATATGTCCTCAGATCAGATCGACAGATGCAGAACAGCTGCTCATTGTCCATATCAGAAAAAAGGGTCTTTCTTTGAAATTATTTATAACTTGCTCCATGATTAGAGCTATTTTTCTTTAGGGTAAATAAAACTAAGCATCCATGAACATGATTATAAAATACATGTTAACTTACAGCAACACATATGTATATCAGATTATCAAAATGCCTCACACTTTAATGCAAAATCATAGCAGTATTCATGAAAGTTCTGTTACATATGGTAAACACCTACCAAATACTACCAAATGCCCACACATCACTCTAGGCATTTTAACTCCTTTTGTCTTCACACCTTCCTCAGGAAGTAGGTATCTCTTCTCATCCTCATTTTACAAAGCCCAGAGATCTTATTAATTTGTCCAACATCACCCAGCTAGTTGATGGTCTTTTTCGCCCAGGCTGGCCTTGAACCATGATCCTCCCAAACTCTGCTTCCCAAGTAGCTGGGATTACAGGTGTGAGCCTTCAACCAACCATTTGACTAGTGCATAGAGAGATGATGAAAGGAAAGTTGTGGTTACAGAACAAGGACAGCTAATGAGGAAGTCAGCTGAATACTTGACAACTCCTTCCAGGGACATCAGACTGATTTCAGTTCCTATGCCTGAAACACTGGGAGACTGGCACATCTGAAAATCTCTGTTTCTCAAGATAAGCTAAACATAACCCCACTGACAAGAGTGGTATTTAGATAAGATCACAAGTTATTAACTTATCATGAGAATGATAAAGGTGGAGCAGTTTCCTTATTTGGGAAAATACATGTAATCCATATGTGTGTGAAATCTATGGGAAATCTAAATACATATGAAAGATTTTTTAAAATGAGTAAGATGATTTTAATTATCATTGACTTGAAGCTAGGAGAGTCCCAAGCTATGTCATGTTAACAAAGGCAAGTTTGAGGTGTAGGAACTGGCAAGGATGACTTCCTGGACTCAGTCAGCCAAGCCTATCGCACTTGGTCTGCTATCACTTGGCACACAGAGCAAAGGACATATCAGATTAAGGACTAGCGAAGGAATAAATAGATATGTCTCCCCAGTACTTCCCTGTTCCCAGCACAGGCAGAGCAGGCTTTCCTGGCAGTTGAGGAGTTAAGTGAGGCTTCTGCCAGGTTGGAGAAAATCATAACTCTGAGCTGTCTGCCATCATATTGTCTGCATCTGGGGAAGGGAGATGACACAGAGGGAAGCATGTCAGCCACGTTACCAGACTTCTCATTTGTGCTGCAGGCTCATAACTCCTTTTTTATAGTCCTGAAATATAAATAACATAAACTTTGTCATTTTAACCATCAAGCATACCGCTCAGAGATATTAAGTCCATTTCCATGACTATGCAAACATCACTACTATCTATCCCTAGAACTTTGCCATCAAATTTACACATTTATGATGCATAAATTCATAGAATTATATATGTATGGGGTGCCATGTGATGTTTTGAACATGTATACATTGTGTAATGATTAAATCATGTTAAGCATATCTATCTTCTCAAATATTTACCATTTCTTTATGATAAAAATATCCAAAAAGTGTTCAAAATCTTTTCTTCTACCTTTTAAAAATGTACAATATATTAGTTACTTATACGCCCCATTTATAATAACATACCCCAGAACTTCTTATTCCTGTCTAACTGTAACTTAAATTCACCTTTCCTAATCCTCTCTTCCCACTACTCTCCCCAACTTCTCGTAACTACCATTGTACTCTCAACTTCTATAGGATCAACTTTTTAAAAAATTACATGTATGAGTAAGATTATGTGGAAACCATAATTTCTTCATGTACCATCACTACAAAGACCTGCCATGTTCTACTTATTGTCTCTCTGTTTGCCACAGGGCTGTACCCTTGCCACTGGGCCTAATTTATATTAGGCCATTCTTGCCTGGAAGACTGAATACTCACATCTCCTGGTTAGGGCTGGAGACACATGAACCAAATCTCTTTGCTTCATTTTTTCCTTCTCCAGTGTTTCTTCTTTTTGTGACCACATTGGTTCTTCTGAGTAAGTACTTATAGCAAATTTACATAGTACTTACATTCATTCTTTATAAAGGTATATGCCTTATTTATAGTAATCAAAAATAGGGGTTTCCTCAAAATACTACAGGTATTTATCTATAGATTACTACACAGAAGAGTAGTATTAATTCTTATACATATTCTTTTCTAATTCAATTCTGAGAGAAATCTTAATTTAAGATTAGGGGGAATACTCTGTCCTTCCTGTTTATCGTCTACAGATTCTAGTTCAATTGAATGATTAGTCCATGGTTGACCTGTACCAGAAGATGTTAATGGGCAGATTGAAGCCAGCCCAGGAAATAACCTCTGGGGGCATGATCCAGGTTTCAGTTCTTGGTTCTGTTCAGCTTAATAATTTTATCCTTCATTTGGATTAAAACAATGGAATAAATACTGACCTGGTTAAATAACGTCATGCTAAGAAGCAATTGACAGATTTTGGAATCCAATCAGAAAAGCCTTTTGGATTGGAATGATGGGTTGAATCTAATGTTGTGGGATCTAAAGATTTAAATTAAAAATCTTATAACTGGGATCTAAATTTCACTTATGTAAAGGCAGGACAGAGATATGTAGAGATTGTAAATGCTCATTGGTACATCTTTGTTCTTTTCTATTTCCCATGTTCCCTTAGTTTAGTTCTGACAATGTAACAAGTGCAAGTCACACATGTCATTTCTGGGATGAAATGGTTAAGGACCAGATATGGCTTTCCCCATGTTTTCTTCCTCCTTTTTGTCAGCAGGATTGTGCCAGGGAAACTGAAATGACAAGATGGTAGAGCAATTTTTACACATTACATTGGATTGCCCTAGCTCCAATACTCAAATTCACAAAGACCAACGCAAGTGAAAGTGCTGGACCTCTGAAACTGCTAAAGTCTCATGGGATTCTGATGGAACAGAGCCCAAATAAACTCCATTTCAGAGGAGGCCAAAGAGTTAAAAGGAACTATCCAGGCTTAGAGTCAAGAACAAAACTGTGTTAGTAAATGGGAAAGAATTTAGAGTCCTCAAACAATGGGAGAGATAATTGAGATTGCAATGACATTATGAAAGTCATATATATATATATTCAGAAAATTAATAACTTTTTAAAGGAAACAGTTTTGCCTCAGTTATATTAATGTATCTTATAATAGTTTGCTGAACAATGAACTTTGGCAAAAAAAGTGGTATGACTGTCTCAGACTCTCTCTCTCTTCAACATTCTCACATAAATCTGGTGAGAGCTGGCAGCATGTATGCAGAACAAGAAATAAAGATTTCAGGTTATTAAAAAAATATTCCTAAACTCCTTTCTGAGAAATACTTTTTTAAATACACTTGGCCATCTTCTCTGAATAAATACACTTACAAATATTGTTACCAGGTAGCAAGAGGTGATCCTGTCCAATGTTTGCAAAGATTTTATGGTTGGCAAATATGGTGTGAAATTTGCAAAGATATTAGACTGTGAATGTGTTTACCTTGGATAAGGGAAAAGGCTGAGCTTGCTCAGTGAGCTTCATTTATGTCAACAGTCAATTTAAATAATATAGGTCCAAAAGTTTGCATTTCCTTAACAAGACTTTTGGGTCAAAGTTAGTGGGAAAATGTATCATCTTATACCTCTCTTTGTTTTTAAAATATTTATTAGTATATATTAATTGTACAGGGGGGTTCACTTCAATATTGTCATAGATGTATGCACTATACTTTGAAGAATTCACACCATCTAATATACTCCCTTAACATCTTTCCCTTCTCACCCCTTTTTCAGTCAGTATTTCATGTGTTTCATCATGTTATTTACATATATATGTGTAATATATATACATATGTAATATACTTTGATCCTACTCAACCCCAGTACCCAGTACCCTTTCCTTTACCTCTCTCCTCTCCTGAGATCCCCCCGATGGCTCTTCCTTTATGATCATGTCTCATCCTCATCATCATCATCATCGTCATCGTCATCATTTTAGGTCTAGATGCTCCATTTGGCCTTTTGAGCTTATTTTATCTCAGTCAGCATGATGATCTCCATCTTGATCTATTTTCCTCCAAATGATATAAGTTCATTCTTCTTTAGCCTAAGTGATACTCCATTGCATGTGCATGTGTGTGTGTGTGTGTGTGTGTGTGTGTGTATGTGTGTGTGATATATCCACACGCATGCATACACATATCACGTTTTCTTTATCCATTCATTAGTTGCTGAGTAGTTAGGGTAGGTCTATGTTTAGTTTTTGGATGAACCCCACAATTGATTTCCATAATGGTTGGCAGTAGTTTATATTCTTACCAAGTGTGTATGAGGTTTCCTTTTCCCACACATACATCTTTGCCTGCATTTGTTATTGTTTGTTTTCTTGATGATTGCCCTTCTGTCTGGGGTTAGATGGAATCTCAGTGTAGTTCTGATTTGCATTTCCTTTATGGTCAAGGATGTTGAAGATTTCTTCATGTATTTATTAGCCATTTGTACTTCTTCTGAGAACTCTGTTCATTTGTCCATTTATTAATTGGATTATTTGTTCTTTGGGTGTTTAATTTTTTTTGAGCTCTTTGTATATTCTGGTTATTTATCCTCTATCCACTGATAGCTGGCAAAGATTTTCTGTCATTCTATGGGTTGTCTCTTCATTCTGGTAATGTTTGCTTTAATCTGCAGAAGGTTTTTAAATTGGTATAATCCCATTTGTTAATCCTTACTATTATTTCCTGGGCAATTGGAGTCCTATTCAGAAAGTTGCTATGAATGCCAATATCTTCAAGTGTATTCCCATAGAAGTCTCAAAGTTTGAGGTCTGATATTAGGATATTTATTCATTTTAGATTGATTTTTGTATGGGGTGAAATATAGGGGTCTGGTTTCAGTCCTCTACAGGTGGATATCCAGTTACCTAGCACCATTCGTTGAAGATGCTATCTCTTCAATGAATGTTTTGGATTCTTTTGTCAAAAATCAGAGCACTGTAGCAGTGCAGGTTTATTTTTGGGGTCTCCTGTTCTGTTGCACCAGTGTTCATATCTGTTTTTGTGCTAGTATGATGCTGGTTTTGCTACAATGGCTCTGTAGTATAATTTTAAGTATGGTGTTGTGCTACCTCTAGCATTGCTCTCTTTTGCTCAGGATTGCTTTTGCTATCCAGGTTATTTTATATTTCCATGTGAATTTTAGGATTGATTTTTATTTTTCTGTGAATAATGATATGGGATTTTGATGGGAATTGCATTGATTTTGTGGATCACTTTCAGTAGTATAGCCATTTTTACAATATTGATTCTGTCAATCCACAGACATGGGAGGGCCTTTCTACTTTTTGTTGTCTTTTTCAATTTCTTTTTTCAAGGTTTTATAGTTTTCCTTATAGAGGTCTTTTACCACTGTGGTGAAGTTTATTCATAGGATTTGTTTTTTGAGACTATGGTGAATGAAATTGTGCTCCTGATTTCTTTCTCAGCCTGTTCACTGTTGCTGTATAGAAAAGCTGCTTATTTTTATATGTTGATTTTTGAATCCTGCTACATTACCAAAAGAGTGTTTATCAGCTCTAAGAGCTTTTTGGTGGAGTCTTTAGGGCCTTTTAAGTATAGGATCATATCATTTGCAAATAGGGATAATTTGACTTTTTCCTTCTTTATTTGAATCCCTTGTATTCCTTTGTCTTGCCTTATTGGTCTAGCTAGGACTTCTAGTACTATATTTAATAACAGTAAGGAGAATGGAAACCCTGACTTCATCTTGACTTTAGAGGAAATTATTTCAGTTGTTCTCCATTTAGTATGATGCTGTCTATAGGTTTGTCATATATAGTCTTAATTATGTTGGTTGCTTCAGGGTTTTTAACATGAGAGGATGTTGAATTTTGTCAAAGGTTTTTCTGCAACTATTGAAATGATCATGTTTTTAACCTTGACTCTGTTTATTGATTTGCATATGTTGAACTAGCCTTGCATGCCTTGAGTGAAACCAATTTGATCATGGTATATGATCTTTTAAAATATGTTTTTGAATTCAGTTTGTGAGTGTTTTATTGAGAATTTTGTGTGTATGTTCCTCTAAGAAGTTGGTCTATAATCTTTTTTTTTCTTCTTGTGTTCATTTTACATAATCCACTAATGAGCCTTTTAAAAAATATTCCTGGACTTTGAAGCAGTTATATTCTATTTTCAGCAAGTCTTGGGAAGTGACACATGTAATTAAACCCTGAATTGAAATCACCAATCACTTAGTTTTGACGACTTCTCTTTATTGTGCTCTGCCAAGAACTTATTAATTAGATGGTGACCCACTAGTTCCAGGTCATTTCAGGAAAGCAAACAAAGCCCCAGGGATTGCATGTCCAAACTCAACAATCTTTCTGGCTACTTCCTCAAATAAAGAAGGTGGAGACCTAAAGGAATTCTCATCAGGACCTGGGTTTTGTACACATAGATTCCCAATATTGTATGTTTCTATTAAGTATTTGCTTTGCTAGCATTGACTGACTCAACTGACTCAAAGTGTTCTTGTCAATACTCTCTACAAAATCTGCAAAGTGTTTAAGGAAAACATGAAGGACTAAACAAACAACTTTAATTTTATGAAACAGCTGAAATAGAAAGTACACTACTAAATAATAGGAATGTGGAAAACATTCATGCACCACATCAAGAGTTGTTTTCAGTTAATGGGGAATTAGGTGTATCACTTGTCCAGTCATATCAGCATTTAGTTGAGAGTAGTTGATCTCATAAAAGATTAATAATAATCTTTATCTTCATCATTACAGTAATGATAGGGATCACTGTATTCATCTACCACATTGATCTGAATCATTGAATGAAAGTATTTGATATATTTGCATATATCAAATAAAGTCATACTAAAAGCCCCTGTATAATTATAACACTGATGATTTAAAAATTGCCAATGGGAAAATAAATTCCTATAGTATATCAGTTTTTCATTCTGAGAGTTTTGGAACAAAAGAGTCCCTGAATTTTACATAATTTCCCTGCCAGAAACACAAATTTACTTCTCTATTCAGGACTGGGCAAGGATGTGAATGTTTTTTCTTTTCTCAGTGTGGGCAACTGCCTTTGGAGTAAAACTTAAATTTTGCCTCCAGATCTGCAGTCTCCGGGTTTCCTTGGGCTAATGCTGATTCATAGCTCAGCATCTTTTGGAATTCCTCAAAAAGAATTTTCCTTTTGAGGAGAGAGAAAGGAAGCTTGCTTTGCACATTTCATAGGAAAAAACCCCTCAAAATTATAATATATCATATATAATATATTATTTATCTATATAAATCTTCTCCCAAACTCCCTTCTTAAACATCACCCACTCTTCTCTTTCTGGTCATTGTGACTAGATTTTCTGCTGTCCTGTTGGATCTTCCTCTGGAAACTTCAAATTACTTGCCTGTCTCTTGTGCAGAATCATTCAACTTTGCTCATCTTCTATGTTAAACATAGCACACTCAAGCCCAGCATGGTGTTCAGACAAAGGTCTCTCCAAGTGACAAGGCACACATGCTTTGTATGACAATTGTCTAACCCATAGGAATCTCATCTTCTGTAGTGAGAAGTTTATCCACGTGTTTTCTCTAAAAATATATGATGTTCTCCCTGAGAGAAATTTTGTAGAATAAAAATTTCTCCATTTCCTTTAATAAAACAGTCACTTTCCTTGGTTGAACAATTCCAATAGCCTGTATCTACACAGTAAGAAATGCCTAAGGATTGTGGCAATCCACAAACATACCTATTCAACTCCCTGGAGATTGCTCTCCTAGAATAAATTCTAATATTAAAGTATACATGACCACATAAATTTTGGTCCCTCTAGAAGACCTGTTTTACATAGATATCCTTGTTGGAGGATGACCTTTCATCACCCAGCAGCATTCCTCCACTGCATTGCCCAAGATTACATGCATTTTTTTAAGACAGAAAGCCTCAGAAAATCATGTATCTCATTAGTTCATATCAATAGGGTCTAAATAATTTAAAGGAGCAGATTCAGCAAGTAGAATAGTTTAGATCCAGTGAAATCTTCTTCTTTTATTATAGAAAATTTGGACTTAGAAATGAAGCTGTTAAAGGTATAGTTAGCTGTAGGATTAAGCAGCTGAAAAAACTCAAATGAGCATTGGTTCATGAATCTAGGAAAGGCTGTTGTATGGTAAATGGAAATGATGCCTGTTTGATTTTCTAGTTTTTTGTTATGATGTGTGTTAAATTGGTAATGAAAAGGACTTGGTTGTTCATAAGCACAGATTCAGGTCTAACTGTGTATCACTGGTGAGTTACATAATCCTTCTGAGTTTTACTTTCTCATCTGTGTAAGAGGGATAACAAATCCTGCTTCAAAATGTTACTTTAAACATAATTAAGAGAGAGTTTCACACACGGGAAGACATCAAGACAATGCTAGTCAATATTCACAGATGTATGGTGGTCAGGGAATTATTTATTTAAATTTATTTATGTGTTTGTTTATTTATTTACTCATTTATTTATGTTAATAGTCCTCTCCTTCCTTCTAGTCTCACCCATAGTTGTCTCTCTGCCAGCTCCACAAATCATCTGTGCTTAGCATTCAACAACCTGTCATGGATATTACTTTGATCTAATATTTGGTTAAAATTTAAGTTAACTCCAAAGCCCTAGTACTTTTGCCCTTGTAGGATCCTTCCTCCATAAAAAATATCAAAAACGTATTTTTTATGAATGTGTTGGTATAAAATCAAATATAATCCTGGCTTAATGCATTTTTAATCTATTAATTATTAAAAATTCACTTTTCTTTTGATTTAAGAAAAATTACCACTTTTTTCCAATATTTTGGAAAAGCAAGGCAGAGTTCCTGTTATGCCTAATGGATAAGTCGGCTCTGGTTGATATACTATTGTTTCTGAGGTTCCCATTTTTCATTTGTGGTACTTTTCCTGAGGTATTTAAGGAAAATTCTCAAAACCCTCTCTTCTTTTACTCTTTGTTGTGCACATTAATTTTCTCTAATCTCTCTCCACAGAAACAATCCTCTTATCCTTTTATCATCTTGGTTTCACTCTTTGGATGGCTTTGGATTCTAGCCAAGGTATTGATGTTTCTTTTTGTTAAGTGTAAAATTATACATGATACCCTAGGCCACCTGATGGAGGCCATATTGAATAAAATGATTTATTTCCTCTTGAGAGATGTGAGACTCTACTTTTTGAACTTTTCTAAGTGCATTGTGCTTTTTAATTTTTATTTGTTTTTAGTATCTCTCAGGCATATTTAATTTCTTCTGAACTCTTACCCCCAGACTTTACTGCTTTCCAAATGTCATTGTTTCATTTGTCCCTTTTTGACTCTATACACAGAAGATTCCCAAATCAATAATAAATCAAACACTTAGCCATGGAGACTGAATACACCATCACCTGTCTCCAAAGTGTGGCCACTAAAAGAAATCAACAACCCTAGGGATCCAATTTTTAAAAGAGCCTAAAACAGAGTGGCATAAGAAATATGACATGATTCACCCTCTATTCATTCTTGGTGGTCACTTAACCTAAAATGTTCACTTTACATTTATCTAAAAGTCATTTATATTCATTTTTGTTTTATTTTATTTGTCAGTTTATATTTTAATTTTCTTCCTGAGATTTAAAGTCCAGGTGTGCTTTAAAAAAGTGGTTTATCTGGGCTGGTCAAGTGGCTCAAGTGGTAGAGCATCTGCCCAGCAAGCACAAGACCCTGAGTTTAAACCCTAGTGCTGCCAAAAAAAAGACGGTTTATCTTCCCTCCACCCTACAGTTTTACTAATGGGTATTGGATTGAAGCTATTAAAAACTAGTATAACTTTTTATTTATACTTTGCTTTGTTCTACAGAAAAGATTTAGGGTGGCCTATAAAGATTTATGTTACCATGAAATATGGAAACATAAAATGAATTTAAAATAAATTAAGGGAAAAATCAAAGAGAAAATAAGGGAGTAAACTGAAAAAAAGGTCTTTTGTGTGTGTGTGTATGTGTGTGTGTTGTACTGGAGTTTGAACTCAAGGTCTCATGCTTGCCAGGCAGATGTTCTACCAGTCCTGTTTTGTGTTGGATATTTTCGAGATAGGGTCTTCCTAACTATTTTCCTGGGGCTGGCTTCAAACCCTGATCTCTGCTTCTTGCGTAGCTGGCCACTGGCACTCAGTGAGAAAAGGTCTTTTGACAGTGTATGCTATGATTTTACACACTCTTGCTGGAAGTTTTTTAATTCTAGGCATGGTAAACAATGATGTGTTGTTTTTCTCACCTAAAATGTGTTTAAAAAAATATTTGCCAGATACTTACTAAGGATAAATAGAAAAAAATGCCAAACAATCTTTTATGTGGCCATGACTCCTTTAAAAGGAAGAGAAAGAATTCTATTATGAAAATTACCTCTGCCCACCCAAACTTTCTAGCAGCTAGGTCTCATTTCTTAGGAACAGAAGGAAATTAGTTAATTGTATTCATCTATAAAC
The DNA here is from genome assembly GCF_047511655.1 of Castor canadensis. Taxonomy (NCBI): domain Eukaryota; kingdom Metazoa; phylum Chordata; class Mammalia; order Rodentia; family Castoridae; genus Castor; species Castor canadensis. The sequence goes on from NC_133386.1 coordinate 61,978,320, forward strand.
TCTCGTGTGCTTTTAAAATATCAGGACCATCAAGTTGTGTACTACCAAGCTCCATAAGATACTATTCACAGGTTCCATGCTAAAAACCTTAAAAAGTTGGGAGACACAGGAAAATATAAAGAACATACAGGAGAGTACAAAATGCATTTTAATTATGTAAAGGTAGAAATTGTTAATACTTTTTTCTTTTCAGTTTTTTAAGGACAAAATTCTAAAGGTGGAATTCTTGCAAAAAAAGAATTTTTTTTTTGAAATCTTGAGGCATTTCCCCAAGTCCCCTGCAAATCTTTAGTGCATACAAATGGCCATTTCAGTATACCCTTGCTAATTTAATAGCTGTTTTCTCATTAATAACATGAAGATATCATTACCATATATTAATGATATTAACATTGCCTTAGTTTCTTCATCAATTCAATGAAATCCTAAAACTATCTTTATTACCTTGTAGGGCTGTGAAGTGCTAAACAATTAGTGATAGGTAAAATACATGAAGCAATACCATGCACATTTTTGTTATTAGTATTTAAATTTGTTAAGCAAAATAACTTATTTTGTATTTAGTTATTAGAGATATTAGTTATATGGAGTCAGTTTTATATATTTATTGAACATTTCTGTTACTTATTTCATAAGTTGTTCATTTATATCTTTTTTTTCCCAATACTGGGGATTAAACTCAGGGCTTTTTGCTTGCTAGACAAACTCTACTTGAGCCATGCCTCCAGCCCTTTTTGCTTTAGGTTATTTTTCAGATAGGGTCTCAGCTGGCCTCAAACGTGATCCTGCTACCTATGCCTCTCACCAAACTGGAATTGCAGATGTGTGCCAGCACTGCCAAACTTGTTGAGATAGGGGTTTCACTAACTTTTTGCCTGGGCTGGTCATAAACTGCTACCCTTCCAATGTCTACCTTCCAAGTAGCTGGGCTTACAGGCACAAACCACCATACCTGGGTGTTTATTCATATGTTTAACACAACTTTCTCATAGATTTTTATTATTCTTATTTATTTTATGTACTCCTTACACACTAAGGATATTAACCCAGTGTCTGACATAATGTTTTAAATATTTCCTTCAATTCCTTATCTTTTAATTCTGTTATGCTTCTTTTTCACATGTGAATGTTTTGATATTTTTTATTAAATAAAGAAACTGTTCTTTGTTGGTGTTTCCTTTTCTTTTATATTTTAGTTTCCCCTTTTCCACAATTTCAGTTACCCATGGTCAGCCATGGTCCAAAAATATTAGGTAGAAAATTCCATATTTTATTTTGAAAGAGAGAGACCACATTCATATAATTTTTTATTACAGTATATTGTTGTACTTATCCTATTGCCTTATTAGTCATTACTGTTAATCTCTTACCATCCTTAAATTATATATTAAACTTTATCATATGTGTGTGTGCGTATTTAATTAGCACAAACTGGAGGCTTCAAATATCAGAAGTTTATTCTCTCAGAAGTCTATAGGCTGGAAGTCCAAAATCCAGTTTCCAGTAGTGTTTGTCCTTCTGGAGGTTCTGAGGAGAAGGCGTGCCCATGTTTCTCCCCTAACGTTGGTGGTTGCCAACAATCATTGGGATTCCTAAGCTTGCAATTTTGCCACTCCAGTCTCTGCCTCCATCTTTACATGTCTTCTCCTCTGTATGTCAGAGTTACTGTGTCTACATTTCCCTGTACTTCTAAGGACACCAGTCATGTGGGATTAGGGTCCATCTTAATTTAATACAACCTTATCTTAACTTGATTCCATCTGTGAAAAACACATAAGGTCACATTCACAGGTCCGATGTAAACAAGAATTTTTGTGAGACACTGTTCAACCCAGTATGGGAAGTAATTTCATGTTCCAAGATTGCAGAACTATTCACCTATGTATTCTACTATACATACATGTGTATTTATTTTTTTACATTTAGTTCTTCAATCCATCTGGATCTCCAATGTTTTCTGATGTAATTCATAGTCTGGAGTGTATTATCTTGAAATGTAAGAGTCCTCCCATTTTTAACAAGTGTAGGTAAATATAAAATACCAAATATAATATTTCAGTCAAAAATTAGCAGAATTACACAGAGAGATAAATAAGAAAAAAGTTTTAAAGTCATATGATGACTGAGAATTTGCCAAGAAATATCAGGCTTGATTTCCATTGACTACTGTAAAAGAAGTGGTCTGCACACTTGGAAATCACAGCTTTCAGTACATAAATGTATCTCCCCTCCCTAAGATTTACACTGTTTTATAGGATGAAAACTATAAACTCTGATTTTTCAGGTGGTTTTCAACTGAACAGAAGATATTTGTGGTGGAGAAAGCCATCCAGCAACCTTTGTGGCCCATGGTTACCCCACCTGTTCATTTTAGTATCACATCCTCTTCAGTTTTAGTATCACATCCTCTTCAGTTCTAACTTTCAGAAGCATGGACACTCTCCCTGCCCCCCACCCACCTGTGCTCTGGCTTTATTCGTTTCCATATTGTCCCTTCTCATCTTGGCAGTGCCCTTCTTGTTTGCCATACATTTCCCAGTGTCCACATTTGAGTTTTTATTGATCTTCAATTATATTAGCTTTCAGTGAGTTTCTTCTCTGTATTTTGCTGTAGCCCTCTTGTGCTTTGACTCTCATATATACTTTAATCTATAAGATTAAGATCCTCTGTATGCTTTCTGAAATGTCTGCATAGATACATGTGAATTTATCATGCAGCAGATCTTTTTCTGGAGATATTTGTACTTCTATTAAAGATTTTATATGGTTATATATCCACTAAAACTATTATATTGCAGACATCTCATCCACTGCGTATTTTTTGGGTTGTAAAAATAGCAAATGCCATTTAACATGAAATTTAAGTTGTTCTTCAAATTGACATGCACATCTAATACTAACCCCTTATCTAAAGTGAAATTGGAAAACATTGTTTTCAATCAGCTGCTAAATATGTACTAATAAAGCACTCTTTTTTTTCTGGCAGTACTGAGATTTGAACTCAGTTTCTCACTTGGTAAGCAGGCACTCTACTACTCTTTTTGCTCTGGTTATTTTGGGACATAGGATCTTGCTTTTTGCCCAGGCTGACCAGCACTGCCATCCTCCTATTGGTACTGAGATGACAGTCACACATTACCATGTCCAACTTTTTTCCATTGAGGAGTCTTGAAAACATTTTTTGCCCAATTTGATCTGGAGCTGTTATCCACCTAACCTTAGCCGTCCACTCTATCAGCCACTACTGCCTGGCAAAAGCATTACTCTTAAATCTGAACTTCTGGGTACTAGAAATAAATAGAACATAAATCAATAGACTAATATTAAATTAAGTAAATATTAAAACAATATGATAAAAACCATTGTTGGCAAAATGAACCACCATATCAATATCTCTTATCACTTATATAGCTCAGTTTAGAATATAAGTGGCTAAGTATTATCAAGGCATATTAGAACTCTTTGGGTATTATTTTACATATGAATGTATCTAGACATCCCTATATTTAGAAATAAAGCTGCACACATATGCCAGAGCCCATTCTCAAACCTAGGTCTGCAATGCCACCTGTAAAAGTTGTCTCTAGTTATTAATGCTATCATAAACTCTCTGAGTATCCCTTGACTTTTTTCTATAATCATCATTGACAACCAGGTATTGAGATCTACTATGTTTTCCTTTGGTGCAAGCTATTACTGGGTCATAACTAGGGATACTGACAGAGAATATTGCTTCTTTGAAAGACAGTAAGTTCTAAATAGAATAGTTAACAAATTTCTAAAGGTTTCTGACCTGCAGTCATGTTGCTATGAAGGCATCTTTCCTATCCACCTAACAAATAATTATTAGATATATCTGGTATACTAGATCCAGTTCTAGGCATCATTAAAAAAATAGAAAGTCAATGTGGTAGTACACTTCTGTAAGCCCAGCTACTCAGGAGTCCAAGCAGGAAGATCAAGACATTGAAGCCAGCCTGGGCAAAGCTAGTGAGACTCTATTTGAAACAAAATATAGACAATAGAGCTAGGGACATAGCTCAAGTAACAGAGCACTTGCCTGGCACACCCAATCCCGGGTTTCAACCCTCAATATTGAACAAAGAGAAAAGATTTTCCTGATTTTGTAGAAACTGTATAGTAGATCTTTTTAAACTCAAACTATAAATTCTGCAACATCCTAATACTAATGTTCCAAAGAGATGTTAGTTAGCAGAAATAACCTGTTTTTATTGAGATCTAATCAGACTGACATTTTTTGATAAAATGGAAAAAAGTGCAAGCTCTTAATTGAGAAAAAGAATAGAGCCCATATAAATATTTTAATAACAGTGCAAGAAACTATCATAAGGAAGAGTATACTCCCATTTGGGTTACATGGATGTGTAGGAATAGTTTGTTGGATTAAAGAAGGAAGTCTTGGCCATTTGGCTCTCTTTAGCAGCTGGCTGGGTGCAGTTCTTTAATGGGGTAACTTAAAAGCAGCAGTGCATGGCACAAATTAGCTAACTTTGGATTGCACTTTCTTGAAATTCTAGACTATGAGTAAGAGCAGCACCAAACCAAATACTGTGCTCATTTGGTCCTTTAATCTTTTTGTCATTTGTGGAATGCCAAATGACAGGAGAAGCATCTTCATAAACAATAGCGATTTGTTTCTGATGTCAGCTGCAAAGCCATCCAGAAAAAATTCTTCACCATTGCCTTGCTCAGCTGAGCAGCTGCCATTTCCCTAGCCCAGATTTTACTGTTGCAGATCTGGGAAAAACAAACAATGGTTCTGCACCTGCTGTTGGGCCTGCCAGAGTAATGGCAGTGCAAGAATTCAAGCCAAGAGGAATGGGGCCATCAAAACAGACACACATCCATGTGTGTCCATTCTCTGGTGCTGCTCTTCTGCCAGACCAATAGCCAGTCCAGGTTGATTTGCAACTGTGATATGGACATGGTGAGATCACAGGAGACAGACAGACCCTTTGGGATGCACAAATAAATCTGCTCAGGTCGGGCTTAGTTTCATCAACTTCCTTCGGTAGAAAAGGTATAAATGTGTGCTAAAGAATATACATGGGAAACTCCATTAGGCAAAGTCCTGTTCTCTTTGTTTTCTTCTTGTTTTTCTCACTGTCATTTCTTTTTGTCAGCACAAGTATAACAAGGTGTGGTCTATTCACCATACCCAGGGAGGGGAGATAAGAGTCAGTAATGATGGCTCACATCTTCTTGACTTGTTTCTCCTTGGTTCTTAGGCTCCCACCCCATTTCTCTTCAGATGCCTCTTTCCAACCCATTAACTTCATTCAGAATTCTGTAACTTTGGTGCCAAAAGTAGTCTCTGAATTATCCTTTCTAGTCCCCAATCTTGAAATGAGTCACATTCCAAGACTATACAAAGAAGGGGTTGGTAAAACTAGGTGAGAATCTGACTCTGACTCCCAACCTACTCCCCTCCAGCCCCTCCACATTCTCTCTAACACCTCCCACAATATCTCACTTTTCTCCTTATTTTTATTCTATAGCAAATTATGTATTCTAAGTGGTCGTTATCCCACCTACATTCTCAAATCCATTCTAAGATAGCCACTACTGATTACATTTTAAGATATTTTAAAGAGATGTATTTTTGTTTTTATTCTAATTAAAAAATTAATAGTATCTTATTGCCTCAAATGAGGTTAAAAAAATGGATCAACACATCTTTCTTGCCTGTCTCCAAAAGGCTTTATTGTGCTCTTGCTAAAACTAACAATTTCCTGCTTTTGGAATACTGCCATGCTTTCCTCTTACTGCTCCCTCCATTTGGACCACCCCACCTCTCTGCCTGCCAATTTTCCTCAGCCTACAAGACTCACATCAGTGTCACCTGTTCTATGAAGCCTTCACTTAGCCTCCAAATGGACTGTGTCCTTTTTCTTCAGTGTTCTCCCTTGAGGCATCCAAGTCCATAGTGTATACACTAGTGTATATATTTAATCCTTTCAAGTAGATTTTTGAATTTCTCAAGCTTGAGATTATGTCATGTACAGTCTTCTACCTCTTCTCCAATAATACCTAACATAGTGCTTTGAATTAGGTGCATGATTAACTGAATATGATACCATTTGAGCAAAATCTGAAAGCAGATTATTATTGTTATTCTGGTCCAGAAAGTACACTTTAATTTTGAAGAACCCAAAACCGGGAATCTCCTTCTCTCTCTCCCTTCTCACTCTCCCTTCTCTCTCTCTCTCTCTCTCCCTCTCCCTGTCCCTCTCTTTCTATCTCCTTTTTTAAAAGTTCTTTATATTGTGGTAATACACACTGAACAGAAAATTTATCAAGTTGTTCACTAGTGTACAGTTCAGTATAATGATATTATTATGCAACTATCACCACTATTTCCCGATCTCTTTTCATCTTAAAAAACATTATTAGTTAGACATTTTGTCAACGTGAGAAATACCTGGCAGACACAGTTTAAAAGACAAAGGACTGATTTTTGACTCAATTTCAGAAATTCCAGTTCAATGTCAGCTGAGTCCACTGCTTTGGGCTTGAGACTAGGTGCAGAATCATGATTGAACAGCATGGTGAAAGAAAATTGCTTACTTTTTTGTGGCCAGGAAGCAGAGAGCAGACAGGAAGGGGCTGGGGACAAGGTACATCTTTCAAGGTATGCTCCTAGTGACCTGCTTCCTTCAACTAGATCCAAACTCCTACTTTCTACCATCTCCCAATAATGAATCCACCAAAAGCTTAATCCATTGATTAGGTCAGAGCCCTTGAGATTCCAATCATTTCTTTCTCAACCATTGAATCCACTAGCTGGAGATAAAACCTTTCAACACATGTTCCTTTTGAGGAAACACTTCATATCCAAACCACAGCACCATAAAGCAATAATCCCCATTGCTATCAACTCCAAGCCCCTGAAAAACACGTTCTACATTTCATCTCTATGAATTTGACTGTAATAAGTCACTCATGTAAATGGAATTGTACAGTTTATTTGTCTTTTTGTGATGTCTCAATTCACTTAACATAATGCTTTCAAGATTCACCTGTGTTGTAGCATGTGTCAAAAATTTTTAAAGACTGCATAGTCTTTCATTGTATATATATTTATATACTGCATTTTCCTTACTCATTCATCTGTAGATAGGCACTGGGTTTGCTTCTCCTTTTGGTATTATTAAAATGTTGCTGTGAATATTAATATAATTCTTTGAGACCCTGCTTTTGCTTCTGTGGGCATACACCCAAAAGAGGAATTGCTGGATCATATTAGTAATTGTATTTTTAATTATATATACATTTTTTGTAACACAGAGGTTTAAACTCAAGTCCTACCACTTGAGCCATACTTTTGCTTTTTAGGTTATTTTTTAAATAGGATCTTGCTTTTTTGCCTGGCTGACCTGGGGCCATGACCCTTCTACCTATGCCTCCACGTGACTGGGATTACAGATGTAAGCCATCACACCCAGTTTATTTGTTGAGATGGGTATTGCTAACTTTTTTTTTTTTGCCTGGGCTGGCCTCTAATCGTAATCCATTGGAATTCCACCCCGCTCATCACTGAGATTACAGGCCTGTGCCACATACCTAGCAAAAGTTGAATTCTTTAAAAAATATTCTAAAAGTATAAGATATAACAAAACATCTGAAGTAAGAGATAAGAACTATAGCACAACTATCCAAATTGCTTTGGTCAAATGAATGTTAGCTGTATTCAAAAACCAACTCAAAGTGAGTATGATGACACATAGCCCTGTGGTTCCTGAGCTTAACAGTACATCAGGATCCTCACACCAGATACCTAAGATAGAACTTCTGGAAACTTGGAATTATGTAAAGCCACCAAGCATTGCTTGGTGGGGAGTTCTCTCATGGAGTACAAATATGTCCACAAACTTGTTCAATTGCTGATGGTGTTTGGCATAGTTAATTGTTATTTAAAAGTATCTAGTTATTTAAATAGATTCACATTTATGGCTACACCTTGAGACAAATCCTTGTATTTCCTTAGGTAACTCCAGAGTGATGGAAACAGTGAGATGGACCATAGGACCAGGCTCCACAGGGAGGAAGTAGACAGGATGATAGACAGATATTCAGGAAATCAGTGGCTGTGCATTTGTTTGGTTGTCTTCATGATGTTCAGAATGATAAAAGGAGTACAACAGAGGACTCACAAGTAAGTAGAACTTGGAAACCAGGAAAGACATTTGGCATTAAGGAATTCTGTGATTAGGGAGCAGAGACAAGGTAAAATAACAGGTAGGAAAAAAGATCATAATCTTAGAGAGGAGGTATTTGGCAATTCACAAAATTAAGAGGTAAGGCACAGTGGAAAAATCACAACATAAAATAACCAAGCTCATGTCAAAGGTAGCACCTTTCTGTCATGTCTTAATTTATTCATCACTTCATCATGCAGTAATAATGGTTGTGGATCTGCTTGGTGCTTGGCAATGTGGATTCAGAGTCCTCTCCTGGAATACTCTAATAGCTTTTGCTTAAGATATGGAATTGTTCAAGATTCTACCATAGGATATTTTTACTAACAACATATAGATATTCGATTTGCTTCATTTAAACAGTATGCATGTATATGGTTTCCATACAGCATGGATGTATGAAAAAAAGGTAGACACTTTCTCAGGAGTTATTTCAGTACCATTAAAAGGAACTTTTCAGTCTGTTAGCATTGTTTTGAATTCCAATTCTGCCACCTCTGTCTTGGTTAGTTCAGGGAATGACTACCCATACAGCCAGTAGCCACTGTGCTTTCCTCTCGCCTGATGGTCTTCTTTTTCTTCCTTCTCTTTCTTTGCTCACTAAATTAATATGTGAATGAGAATAAGAAAAAAAAAACAACTAAACTAAAATTAGTTCCTTTCCCACTTTTTAACAGTGGTGATAAGGTTTACTAAAGGAGGAAATTGGAACTGTGAACTAAAATTAAGCTTTTGAACTATCAGAAGATTTCATTTACATGTTACTCCTGACCTCAGGGTGTTCACCATGAGTGGGAGAAAGTTTTATACAAGAACACAGTCCAGTTTCAAATGCTTATTTCTCAAATATCTAGGTTAACAGTCTTAATTTAAAATATGCTGCCCAATAATTTCATCATTTATGCATTTGTTGATTAAATGGATAATGTTATCACAACAAAATTGAGTTTCAATTTAGTTTTGCAAATATATTTTCAACTCTAAAACCACTTTTATAGCTAATATAGATACAGAACATTCTTTGAATAGATAATCATCATTATACAAATTAAGCAAGTATCTGAGTGTTCCTTCAATTCTCTGATAGCACATTATCTCTGACTGTAACATGCTGCTGATTTATTTACCCATCAATCAGTGACTTACTTTCATTTATGCATTATTCTTTCTGAAACCATGCTCCTTTTTTGTTTTATCTTCATGACATCTTTGTTGTTAAGTAGGTATTTAGAGTTATCACCACTGACGTTCTGGGGAAGATATTAAATGCATTGGAAGCTGAGAGAAAATGAATCATTCTGTTAGGATCTTTTTGTTTGTTAAAAACTTTAGGACAGGAATGTAAAACAGGTAATGTTCCAGGAAGAGTAATAGCAGGAGGGGGACAGTAAATGAAGAGGGTAAAGGAAGGTGAATATGGTTGAGGAACTTTCTAAACCTAAATATGAATATGGAACATTGAAACCTGTCAAAGTCATTTTAAGACAGGAAGTTAGGAAAGAGGGAGAATAATGGAAGGGATGAACCAAACCAGGGTACAATATATGTACATATGGAAATGTCACAATGATATCTCCTGTATAACTATCATACTCTAATAAAAACATTAAAAAAAACTTTAGTATGGAAATTCAATGTAATTGCTTTATAATGACAAGATTCAATATGAGTGATGTGACTTGCACCTTTCTCTTTCTACTTTACTGTTTTCCAAAGTTGTTCAAAGCATCCTTAGCTCAGCAGGATGCTCCACAGGAAAAAATGGTCCTGAGATATGATGAGTTTGGAAAATTCTTACAATGGAGATGCCCAAAGCCCATTAGTATATTATAGACTGAGTAAACTTGGTGCAAAATAACCTGCATAACTTTATTCAAGTGCTTCCATTTATTCAGGCAGAAAATCTTTTCTTCTGTCATGGAAATTGTGTTTCAAGAAACAAATTTCAAACACTGATCTATTTTTTCATACTTAAAACTCACTTATTAAGACCTGCATATGAAGTATATAGCACAAACAAAGCTGCCTTCTACCCAGCAAATTATGGCTAGCTTTAAATACAATGCAGATTTGAAGTGATGTCAACCAAGTGTCCTGCCACAGAAACACCAATTTAGCAATAATGTATAAACCAAAATATCTTTATGACAAGTTCATAATCTAGTTTAAAAGTTTCAGTAAGCAGGTAAGTACAAAACCAATAATGGCACATTGAAATGGGTAAATGAACAATTTCATTTTACCCACATCACTTCCACACTCAAGAAGGTATAAATTATAGTGGACATGGTGGCACATGCCTATAATCCCAACTACTCACAAGGTAGAGGCAGATGATTGCAAATTTAAGGCCAGCTGGGGCAAAGATAGGACAGCCCTATCTCAAAAACAAAAATACATATAAAAGGTTCAGGGTCATGACTTAAGTGGTAGAGCATTTGTCTAGCAGGTAAATGCCCTGGATTCAATCCCCAGTACCACAACGAAAAGTCAAAGATCACAAAGAAACCCCTTACTTTTGTACAATTAATATACACTAATAAAAATTTAGCAATATAAACATGATTTTAAAAGTAGAAACCATAATTCCATCTAGGAAAAAAAGAATAAGGAAAAGATAGCATAGATCAGCATAAAAAAATTTGCCTTGGTTGACTTTTCCCTTGAAGGGAAAGACAGAGGAATGTGCATCCACCACTTACCGACTTTTAAGCCTCTACCTGATGGACCTTTTTCTGTCCCACCTCACACAGAGCGATGCTAGAGCCAGCACAATTTTAACATGTGGAACAGCTACGAATGAAAAGAGGAAGCAGGTGACATAATACATCCAGAATGATTGTACAAGATAGAGAAGGCACCCAATCCTGAGACTTCTGTTCCAAGGGTTAAAGAAGAAGAGTGGATCCAATGAGGAAAAGAGGTAACAGCTTACTGCAACATTGAGAGAAGGTACACAACTTTGAAAATTCTCCCCTAACCAGAGAGAGAGAGAGAGAGAGAGAGAGAGAGAGAGAGAGGATTAGAGCATACACACCACAGAAAACATCAGGGAGGCTCCCACTTTTACTGAACTGACTGGTGAATATTTTCCTACTGAAGCCAATTTGTTGAAGGCTAAGAGAAGTTTCTTCAAATGTATAGGTACCAACACAAAGCTACATGGAACATGAAGACTCAGGAAAATTTGACACAACCAATGGAACTATATAAAATTATGTAACCAATCCTAAAGAAATGAAGACCTATAAATTGCCTGAAAATTCTGAATAATAATCTTGATGTTACGTGAGTAGACACCTAAGTGAGATGAGGATAATTATGCATGAACAAAGTTCATGCACCAAAGTTTTAAAACTCTTTTGAGTTTTAAAAACTCAAAAGAACCAAACAGCAATTCTGGAGCAGAATATAAAATCTGAACTGAAAAATCCAGTAGTTTCAAATCTCAGACTTAACCAAGAAGAATCGAAGAACTTAAAGATAGTTCATTTGAAATTACCTAGTCAGAGGGGGAAAAAAAAGAAAAAGTGTGAAGAAGTCCTAATGAATTTATGGAAGACCATCTAGTAAACTGATATGTGTGAATTCCAGAAGTGAACTCTAGGAGAGACAGAGAGCTCTTTTAAAGAAATGAAGGCTGAAAACTATTCAAATCTTGGGAGATACACAGACATCAGATTCATGAAATCCAAAATACCCCAAATGGGATAAATACAAAGAAAGCTACACTTAAACACATTATAATCAAATTGTCCAAAGTCAAAGACAAAGAAGTAATTTTGAAAGTAGTTAATAAAAAATGACTTGTCACATATAAAAGAGCCTATATAAGACTATTAGGTGGATTTCTCAATAGAAATCTTGCAGGAAAGACAATGTATTCAAAGTACTAAAAGAAAAAAAAACCTTCCAATCAAGAATACTAAACCCACCAAAATGATCTTTCAAAAATGAAGGAAATATGAAGACTTTCCTAGACTAATAAAATCTGAGGGGGTTTATCTCCACTAGACCTGCCTTACAAAAATGTTAAAGGAGTTCTTCAAGTTGAGACAAAAATATGTTAAACACAAAAGCACATGAGACTCTTATAAAGTTAATCATGTGGATAAACACAGGATATTTAATACTGTACTGGTTATATATAATCATTTTTAATTTTAGTATAAAAGTTAAAAGCAGAAACATTAAATATAGCTAAATCTGTTAACCAAGATTTGTTAACAGATACAAATGTGAAATATATAAATTACGACATCAATAACATAAAGTGTGAGTGAGTAGTAGAGTAAAAGAGTTTTTGTATGTACTTGAAGTTAAGGTGCTATTAACTTAAGCTATTACAACCATAAGGTGGTAACTATCAGGAAAATACCTGTAGAAGATAAAAATGAAACATAAAGACAGCAAGAGAGGAAAAGAGAAACAAACTACAAGGTAGAAAACAATGAATAATGTGACAATAGTTAAGTCCTTCCCTATCAATAATTACTTTACATGTAAATGGATTAAACTCTATCAAAAAACAAAAAGTTGCTGAATGGGTTTTGAAAAAACACTCAACTATGTGGTGTCTATGAAAGATTTATCTTAGATTTAAGACCATACATAGTCTGAAAATAAAGGGATGCAAAAGACATTCTATAAAATGACAACCAAAGAAAGCAGGAGCTGTTGTACTTCTACCAGACAAAAAAGACTTTAAGTCAAAATACAATGTAGATTCTGAGTTAAATAATATTCTCTTCTATTCAAAAACAAGCAAGCTAGATGATAATGCCAGATGTTAACACTGGTGTGCTAAGGAAAAGTACAGTAATGGAACATTTCCTGGACTTCTAGTATTTTAAATAAACTATCAATAAATATTATATACCTTTAAAATTCCTATTAGTTTCCTGTTGAGAGGAAAAGCAGTAATAAGGATGTGAGGGTTGACAGCATTTCTTTCCTCAAAATGATTTACTTTTTCAAGTTCAACCATTTCTTCTTAAAGATGCTCATTCTTGCCAGCAAATTTTTAGGAATTAGAACTAGAAAAATGATAGTTGCTCCTTCTGTTTACTTTTCCCTAAACTGATACTATGTTCCAATGGTAATTTATTAGTTTCCTCTTATATATCTGAGTTGTTAGTTCACAAGAGACTGACATTTTCATGGGCCTTCAGAATGTTAGAGGAAATAGCATGGGGCATGCACCAGTATCCACATATTTATGTTCTGCCTCTACAAACAAATCCATTTAGCTTCTTACCATGTTTTCACATTATGGGAAGTAAAACAATGAAAACTAAATGGATTTCAAAATACCTGGTCCTAACTAAGGAGCTTGAAAAATAAATTAATGTAGAATATGAAAGCTAAGTGTTGCCTCAGAAACAATCCAATTTGTGAGCTCTTGATGCTGGTTGCAGGGTAGAATCACCTTAACATCTTTGAAACAAACCAACCAGCAAGCAAGCAAACAAATGTTGATGCCTGAGAGCCCACACACTTGCATTCATACTAATTACTCTGTGGTGGAATCTGGAGTCTGAGATTAGGATATTTCTTATAATCTCCTATGGTAAAGGAAAAGCACTCTTTAGGAAAGGTACTAAAGAGCAGCTAGGATTGAGAAGAATGGACCTTCTCAAACTCCTTACTTTATGAGTGTGGAATCTTTTGAACAGTTAATTATTATTGCAAAATTAATTCATTTACTTGAATTAGAGAATAGATCTCCTGATTGTTAACCAGAGTGTTTTCTACCACATGGAGTTGCCTCTCCTCGTCATTCTCCTTAGCTACATGATCTTGGCAAGGCATACAGCTTCTCTGGTGTTCAGGTTTTGCCCTACCTTATCAGTGGTGTCTGAAAAGAACAATTTTGAAATCAAGTAAATGTAGAACATGCTTGTGCATATCTATACAGCATTGCTAATTCATTAGAAATTATCCAAACCACATTATTCATTTGCACTAAATAATAGAATGTTTCCCATCAACTTTTACTCAAAGAAATGCAGTCTTTAATTTTTGTTGAAATTTAAGACCATCTCTTGACCTATTATTTACTCCATATTCAGTCTCCTTATTAAATCCACCGAGTGGTTTTTACTAACCTCCAACCCGCTCTGGTACATAATCCTTTCTCAAAATAAAATAAAAATAAAAATCCTTAGATAAGTGTGCTAATTCCATGTCTTGAGCCATGATAGTGTGTATGATGTACTATAAAATAAGAAGTGAGAGCAATCAAGAGAAGGACTTTCTTCACTCCTTTTCAAAGACATCCAGTCAGCATCCCTCCCATTTAGAATGTCCCACCTACCCTCTGCCTGTCTTGTCCCAAGCCCTCTGAGCCTCCATCTCACACAGACTGTTCTCTACCTTGCCAACTACTCCCTCCACTCCAGCAAAGCATCCTTCATCAGTGGTTCTTCTTTATACCCACAGAAAGACTGAAAGAAGGGGAAAGAGTCTTAATACGTAGAGGGTTGCATGCCAGGGCTGCCAGTGTGAATCCACAGAGCAGATGTGCTAGAGCTCCTCAATGCTAGAAATCAAGATGATTCTTGAGATGCTCATTAGAGTCCTAGCATTATTTAAAGCTAATGAAGATGGAAGGGTCATTCATCAGTTGTCTACTACTCAAAGCTCTCATCAAAGGAAAATTTCAGAAAGTTCCACTGACAAATGCCTAATGGCCTGTAGCCACACTGACCCAGGGGCTGCATTCTTCCTAGGCTACCAGAAGTAAACTTGATGCTCCACTGGGAATTGCAGGGCTATCTGTCTTGTCTTCATTACCATGAATAATCAAAAGCTGGAAGTATGTCAGAGGGTATCTATGAACACCACTTTTCACCTACCATAATGAGATGGCAGTTTTCAGAAAAATCATTTTATGGAAGGTCCCTATAATGTGCTGATCCAAGCAGCTAACATCAGCCTGACTAAATCAATCACACCATGGTTTCAGCTAATTACTGGAATTTGTGTTTGGGCTAAAGAAGTCAGTAAAAACCAGAAAGTACATTTTTTTTTGGCAAAATAGATTGTAATTCTAAGGAAAGATGCTACATATGAACAGAAATGTGCTGGTTACAGATGTCCTTCAGTCTCAATCATAAGTAATATATTTTACAGAAAAGGGAAGGGTACCCACAAGTAGAAAGGACAAATGCTTCTCACAAGTCATCACAAATCAAAAGCAAACGTAAATATCCACAAGAGTGGCATGAAATCAGTTTTAAAACTACTGAAGGAACTGTATTCTCCAGGAAAAGAAATAACAATAAATGGCTTTGTTTTGGCAGCGTTAGAGTTTAAACTTACAACCTCATACTTGATAGGCAAACACTCTACCACTTGAGCCACTTTGCCAGCCCCTGGCTTCATTTTTAATTCAATGCCTATTTACTTTGCATATAGCAAGCACCTGGTGTTATCAGCTAATTGGATCCTATAGATATGAAAAAGAAAGCGCACATTTCAAACAGCTTTTTATTAATCAGCCTTATTGTCGTGAGTTCTCTGCTACAAAAGTATGAGGGTGTAAGACCTGTGACCATGAGGACAAACATGTGGTGATTTTACTGTGGGAAACTGAATGAGTTCTTCACACTGCTACAGTCTTTTAATGATGGAATCCCTTGCTTGGAGTCTGATTTTTTTTTCCCTACCATTTCTTCCCTAATTTCTTTTCTGAGATAAGGAAAGATAATGGTCTCTTTAAAGCAGAGAATTCTGCTAGAACATTCACCTCCAAGCTGTAAGCTTCTTTGAAGGTTATAACCATACCCATATCTAGCATAACAGATGTTCAATACATGATTGTATATCCATGTTAAATGAATGTCTTAGGTAATGGACTTGCCAATGTGTTCACTGTCATCCAATAGATTTTTCTGTTCATAACTTTATATTCTGGGCAGTTTCCTTTTAAAATTTTTATTAGAATACAATTATACAAGGGGGAATCATAGTGACAATTCTGATTAGACTTATATTGCACATTAGTTACATTGCCTCTATCGTCTCTCTCTGGGCACTTTCTCATCTATACAAATGGACTTCATTTATTTCTTAATTTATCCTCTTCTCTTTCCTCTCAGTCCCCTCCTTTCTGTACTACTCCTACCACCACCCAGTGTATGATTTCAGGTCTGGTTGCTTTGGGAGAAATTATCTCCTATTGAATTAACATAATTGGAGAACTAGTGATGAAAATGCATGTAGCTAACTTTGAAAACTTAAAAAAAAATTTTAATAATTGTCATTTCCTCAGGGATTATTTTATTTAAGAAAAAAGATTTTTAAAAACATAAAACTTCAGATATACACAATTGAACTCATCCAAGTTGTTAACCCAAAACATATTGTCACTATTAGTCCAGGCGGTCTTATTTTAAAATATTTTATTTGCTGATTAACATAATGAGCCCCTGTGGATGTACTTCCTGACACAAACACTAGAATAAGGCCAGGAGCTAAGTCAACCCATGTGCCCAGCTCCCCTCAACTGAAGTTCATCTTCACCATCCCCATTTGACAAAGGCGAAGTGCCTAAATGATATGTTGTTTAGCTGCTTTTTTATCTTTATGTGAAGGATATCCTGTTGTCCAAGATCCTCTAGCACTTTGTCGTTCAATAGTACCTTCCTGAAATTCACCCATGAATTTCTGTTTACAATAAAATAGAAAACTTGTCAAGGAAGGAAGGGAGGGAGGGAGGAAATTTTTATATATGCCCCCTTCATGAATGCTATGACCCTGAGCTTAGATTATGTCAAATCAGGGGACCTCTCAATTAGAATAATAAGCCTAGAGTGAAAGAACAAAAGTTGCATCTTTTATTCTCAGTAACTTCAAATAAGACTAGCAAAACAATAACAATCCCATTAATGTTCATTTATGGATTATATTGTTATTTTAAAACTTTTCATCAACTCTGTTACATAGATAAGATGCAAAAAGTGTTTTATATCAACCTATCTTAAAACTTACTGTGTATATTTTAACTTAAAATTTAATAATAATTTGATCCAAACAATTGCTCCCATTAACTTCATATCTGGGTTCTTAGCTCATGTAAATACATCTGTGAAATTTCTCCTGGCATTTTAGCTTAAATGAATCCCCCCCAATTTTTTTTCAAAGACAAAATTACTTTTGTTTTTGTCTCATGGAACATCATGACATTTAGCTTCAAGAATGGTGGGGAGTGTTACTTGATACTGTCCATAATTTCCATCTCTAATTTCATAAGGTTTGAAAACCTGGCCTCTGGTCAAAATTGAATTGAACCTATGCACACTACAAGTTCTGGGAAAAATACCTTATCCTATTTTCTAACTGTGAGCATAACTGGAAGAATTAAAAAGTTAAGGGCACTCCAAAAATGACTAAAGTGGACAAAAGACAATAAAACCTTGACTACCTAGGCACTCATATTATTGATCCTAATTTTTTTTGCATTCTTTTTTTCTCCTTTATTGTTGTGCTGAGTGGGGGTACATTGTGGCATTTACAAAAGTTCTTACAATATATCAAATATATCATACTTAAATTCACCCCCTCCACCACTCTCCTTTATAAGCCCCCCTCCCCAATTCCTGGAATAGTATCAACAGGTAGCATTTTTGCACTTACATTCATGTGTACCCATTTTTTGTACCATATTCACCCTCCTACCCCCTTTCTCCACCATCTCCCACCTCCCACTGGTACCACCCCCCCACCTTTTCCCCAACCCCTCTGCCATAGGACCCGTTCAGTCCTCCTATTCCTGATTTTGTAAAAGAAAAAAGAGAAAAGAGAAAAAGAAAAACATGACATTTTTGCTTGTTTGAAGTAAAGGTAGCTACAAAGGGAGTTTCCCTATGATATTTCCATGTATATATGTATTATAACACCAATTGGGTTATCACCTTTAATTTTCTTCATTCTCCTTTAGTCCCTTTCTTATGGTGGTTTCAGACAGTTTAAGAACCCCTAAATTTTTCTAGATAACTTTTCTAGGTTCAGCACTATAATAACTCATGATTTAATTCCCTGGGCTCTTTTGGGGTTGCTCACAGGAGACAAGTTTTTGAATCTCCTGAGACTCATCCATTAATAAGTGAAGCTGATCCCTGCACTCAGTAGTTGCCCAGCTCACCACTGAGCTGCAGCATCAAATCCAATCTGGCCAAAGGGTCCACTCTGCAAGCTGGGGAAGCTGAGCAGGTCCTTAATCTCCACCTGGAAGATTCAGACCAGTATGCACCATCTTGCCAGGCAATTTGCATAGCAGCATAGAATCCTGGTTATAGGGGGGAAAAAAAGCCTTTTGGATAATCCTCTGGAGGTGGGGTTGAAGTTCTGACTGCATAAGAGATGAGTCTGAGACATTAAGAATAAAAATTACAGGATGAATGACTAGAAAAATTACAGACTACAATTTTGGTCATGGTGATAATGTAGAGAAGAAATTGTTAAAGGATTAAGCAGGGGCTGTGATTCTAATAGAAAAGGGAAGACAGCTTCATGTCCCATGGGCTCAATGAGAAGCAACTTTAAATAGGGTAGGAGGGAGAATAATGGAGGAGAATGAGCCAACTTGGGATATAATATATGTATATATGGAAATGTCACAATGAAATCCCCTGTGTAACTATCATATATTAATAAAAATGCTGAAAAAAAACGCAAGCAAGCAACTTTAAGATAAATGTGTTGTTACAGAGTGGCACTCTTCTTGTGTGTTTGCCAACATATCTGATGATCACTAGACATTCTGATGATATTGAGAGGGCACAGAGGAAGGAAGGGAACCAGCCTAGTACATCTAGCATATGCCCAGCACTGTGCTGACTCTTTCTCCCCTGGCAACTGGTTTCTAACCATTTTTTTTAATTGTTGTGCTGGGTGGGGGTACATTGTGGCATTTACAAAGGTTCTTACAATTTATCAAATATATCATTCTAGAATTCACCCCCTCCACTGCTCTCCTTTATTCCCCCTTCCATTCCTGGAATAGTTTCAACAGGTATCATTTGCACCATATTCACCCTCCTACCTCCTTTCTCTACCACCTCCTACTAGTACCAAAAGCTTCTCTGGGAAGGACCTGATCAGTACTCCTGTTCTCTGATTTTGTAGAAGAAAAAAGAAAAAAAGAAAAAAGTGACATTTTTCTTATTTGAAATAAAGGTAGCTACACAAAGAGTTTCCTTGTGATATTTTCATGTATTTGTGTATTATACACCAATTGGTTCATTTATTCTATTTTGCTTCATTCTACCTTAGTCCCTTTCTTATGCTCGTTTCAACTGGTTTAAAAATTTTATATTCATTCTTGAATAGACAGTATATCAACCATAGTCATCTTCTTAGTTTCCTTCTTTTACCTTACCCCTCTTGTATGTGATCTCCCCTTAGTGTAACCTGTTTTTTCATAATAGTGCTGTATTTGTATTAGGTCTATATTCCACATATGAGAGAAACCATGTGGCTTTTGACCTTCTGATCCTGGCCAACTTCACTTAAGATGATGATCTCTAGTTCCATCCATTTACCTGCAAATGACAAAATTTCATTCTTCTTTGTGGCTGAGTAAAATTCCATTGTATATAAATACCACATTTTCTTAATCTATTGGTCAGTAGTGGGGCATCTTGGCTGTTTCTATAGCTTAGCTATTGTCAATAGTGCTGCAATAAACATGGGTGTGTGTGTGCTTTGTTGTAAATTGACTCACATTCCTTTGGGTATATCTTAGGAATAGTATTGCTGGATCATATGGTAGTTTTATATTTAAGGAGCCTTCTTAGTGTTTTCCATGGTGGCTGTACTAATTTATATTCCCACCAGCACTGTATAAGGGTTCCTTTTCCCCCACATCCTTACCAACATTTGTTGTTTATGTTCTTGATGGTAGCCATTCTAACAGGAGTGAAGTGGAATCTTAATGAGGCTTTGATTTGCATTTCCTTTATGGCCAGGGATGGTGAGCATTTTTTTTTTTTTTTTAGCTAGTTGGACATCCTTTCAAAAGTCTCTGTTCAGTTTATTTGCCAATTTCTTCATTGGGTTCTTAGAGACACTTCCCCTTTAAGAGATGAGCTCAGACCAGTCAGCTAATTGTCATGCAGTGTCAGAGTCAGGTACAAAGCTTGTGTTCTTTCCTCAACAGCATTGTCTGCTCTTAAGGAATTTTAGAAAATAATTGAGGAAAGAAGCACAAGATGTGTCCACTGATGTCCAGGAGGCTAGACTGGAGAAGAATTGTGATTGAAGTGAAGGAGGAGAGGTGGGATCCATAGCAGAGACCAGACCAGGGCTCAAGTTCAACCACTGACCATCAGGATGATGTCATAAGAGATGACAGCAGAGAAGTGGATCTGAAGACAGTGAGTGGCTCAGATTTGATAACAGGGACCAGAGGCAAGTACAGGACACATATCACAGGAGACCCCAAATGCCCCCAGCATGACTAGAACATGATATGCACTAAATAAAAGTCTATTAAACGAATGATGGAAACATTGGAAGGGTAGGAATGTCATAATAATTTAAAATATGCATAGTAATTCCAAAAACTAGAAAAAGACCACTCACTATCACTCATCATAAGGAAATTGTAAAAACACAAGATATCATTTTACCTTAGTTTGAATGGCTATTATCAAAAATACAAAAAATAAGTGCTGGTGAGAGTGTAGAGAAAGGGAATCTCTTGGACATTGTTGGTAGAATGTAAATTAGTATTGTCCCCATGGAAAAGAGTAAGGAGATTCCTTAAAAAACTAAAAATAGAACTACTGTACAATCCAGCAACCCCACTACTGGCTTTATACCCAAAGGAAACAAAATCACCTTCTCAAGAGACATCTGTACTCCTGTTTATTTGCAGTGCTATTTACAATAGCCAAGACATGGAAACATGCCATCAACAGATAAATGGATAAAGAAAATGTGGCATTAAGACAAAATGGAATAGTATTCAGCCATCAAAAGTATTAAATCCTGTTATTTGAAGCAACATGAATTGAATTGGAGGATGTAAGGTTAAATGAAATAGACCAGACATAGAAAGACAAATGTCATATATTGTCATTCATACCTTGAAACTAAAAAAAAGTTAATTTCATGGAATTAGAGAGTCGAATAGAAGTCACTATTCTAGATTAGGAAGGGTGGAGAGCCAGATAGAATGAGGGAAGTTGGAGAATGGGTATCACCATACAGACAGATGGAAGGAATAAGTTCTGATGTAACTATATTTTTAAAAATTATTGTATATTTTATAAAGAATTAGGAGAAAGGAGTTTAAAACTTCCTAACACAAAGAAAGGGTAATGTTTGGAGAGATGGAAATGTAATTAACGTGACTTAATACATTGTATACTTGTAAAATTATCACCCTACATGCCATAAAGATGTACAATTATTATATGTCAAAAATAAATAAAGAATTTAACAATCATCTCTGGAGGAAATAAAAGACTGAAAGGATCTTGAAAGAAGTGGGAAAACATTAGCTAATATACACTGACAGCTATTAGCTAGGACAGCTCTTTGCACGTTCACATACATTTTCTCAATATTCACAACAGCCTCAGAGTTAGTCTTATCCCCATTTCACAGGTAAGTAGACTGGGATTCTGGAAAATTAATGATTTTCCCCAATGCCAAGTCAGGATTAGAACTACACAGTCTGGCTGCAGAATCTCCGTGTTAACCCCACACTCATGAGATATATCAACATGAACACTAGGGAGAGAAAGTTGCTGTGTTCCCAAGCTGGGTTCCCCACAAGGCACATTTCTCCATCCTTCCCCTGACCACAGCCCTTACAACACTTCGTTATAGGCTATGGGGCACACTGCATTGAGTTGCCCCAAGGAACTGCTTTGAGTTGATCTGTAGTTTTGCTTGTATGTTTATCACCCAAACTGACTTTTAAGACCTTCAAAGACAAAATTGTTACTTTGCTCTTTTTCAGTATCCTCAGTGTTTATTGCCTTCCTGGTCACAAAGTGAGTACTTAATACTTTTCTTATTATATGAATGATTTTGGAGCGTGACCTAGACAGACTGTGTTCAGTTATGCAGCAGCATCTGTTAATCCAGTCTGCCCTCATCCTCCATCTGCTAGTTGGAGCCGTTGAGATAATCCAGTAGTCTGGTTGAGAAAGAGAAAGAAATAGAGAGGGAAGGGGAGGGGGAAGAGGAGGAGAAATAGAAGGGAGAGGGAGGGAGGGAGGAAAGGAGAGAGAGAGAGAGAGACAGAGAGAGAGAGAGAGACCAAGCTATATAAGTGTTCTCACCTATTCTTCCCTAGCAGACTTGTTTGCCCATCAGCAACCTTTTCTTTGTGGAACACAATTTCCTCTCTTCAGGTGGTCTAAAGGGAACTGTCAGTGACATCTGCTCATTGTGAGTATGTGTCCCTGACCATGCTGGTCAGTCAAACATCCCCCTCCACCAGCACAGTAAGTGAGTGGAATGAAGCAGGGCTGATCTCATTCTTCGATGAGATTTGCTGTAAGGACAGTAGGGCATGGAGAATCCCTCCTCCTTAAGAATTACAGGCTGTAAGAAGATAGACTATAGATACCCTCAACCATTTTTCCCACCAAACCAAGAGGTCTTGCCTGCAAAATGAAGCCATCACACAACTAAGACATGGTTGAGATATGGAAAGAGAGATGGATGCCTGATATCATTGGGGTCCCTGCATCATACTGTGCTCATAGTATCACTACTCTTGGACTTCTTGGTTACACCCCAGTTACACAGATCCCTCAGATGTCTTTCTTGTTTGCTGTATTTGGAGGTGGAGTTCTATTGCAATCAAAATAAGACCTAACTCAAACCCCTTTCCTATCACTACCTTTCCCCACATGATTTTTACCAGTCTCAACTAGTTTCCTTCTCCATTATCTCTTCTTCAGAGGAAAAACTTCTTTGAGGGTAAAGTTGTAGCTTATACCTATTTTTCCAATCCTAAAGCACCTGTCATAATATTTACCTGTTATGATAGGTGCTGCTAAATATGGACCTTTTAAAAATCTGGATCTAATATATTCCAGTATGTGTCAGATGGTAGATTCTCAGTGTGAGTCTGTTTTCATTCAGAGGTCCTTTTCCATTATGGGATTCTTGTCTTTTAGCTTGAATTTTTTAAATTAGTGTTCTCTACTTTTCCCTTTTCATTTTAAAAAAATTTTAATCTCCTGAATGGTCCCCCAATTTTCTTTCCTATCTCCCTTTTTGCTCTACTTTCTGAGGGACTGACTTAAATTTTTCAAGTCTTCTACAGAAACTTTTATTCTTCCATGACAATATTTCAATTTTTTTCCTTGAGTTTTTTTTAAATTTTATCATTTTTAATTTATTCACATGTGTAGTATACATTGTTTAGGCCACCTCCCCCCTCCCACCACTTCCACTTCTGAGCAGAACTTGTTCCACCCTCTTGTTCTCTGATTTTGTTGAAGAGATAATCAGAAAGACAGCGTTTTTGCTAGTTCGAGATAAAGATGGAAGGCAGGGAAGGGGAAGGGAGATAAATGATAATAAGAGCTAATAAGTGCTACAGTAAAACAAAGAAAAACTGGAGTTGGGGAATATTACCTGGAGACCAGAGAAGGGTCACCTTGCCCCAGATATTAAAGTGGCCAATAAAATAACATGTGCTTATGTGTGGGACAAAGTGTACCCCCCCATTTCTGGAATCTGCTCTACATGGTATATAAGAAAGGTCCCCTTTGTTCTCAGGGCTCAACCTTTGGACTTGAGTTCTCTGAGTCACTGCTGGCTTTCTTGCTTCCTGAAAGCTTTGGTGCCCTCTCTGTCTCTGTCTGAGCCCTCCTGCCACATTTCTGGGGGTTTGTCCAGGATTCAGAGGGTGATTTTTTCACTTCTTTGTTGCCAGCTCAGCATCCCTGGCCCACTGGGAGGGCCTCCTCTGCCAGGTGCCACTCTACCGTGTTGATCCAAAGGAAGGAAGCCTCTCTCCCAGCAAGCTGAAAGGTGAGTTCCAGTTGTACAAAGGAACCTGGAAAGGCTCTGGAACCAGCTTGGGAACCCTGCTCATCAGACTGGTAAGAACCTGGGTTCAGGTTCAGGCCTGACTCAGGAGGCAGAAGGGGAGTCTGGTAAACTCCCAAAGACACCTGAGTAACCCCCTTTTTGAGAGTAAAACTGTGTCTTTCAGGTTCCGGGAGTGGGGTAGAAGTACTGTGCTGTGTGAAAGTACAAGCTTGAGAAGTAGCTTGGTTACAAAGTAACCAGAGTGCAGAGTCCTGATTTGTGGGTCCATGGCAAACTCATATGGTCTAAGGTAAGCCCTAACAGGGCCTCAAGTCCAGAGTTGATGCACACTCACTATAATCAAGAGACACCTAAACACCCACAAGGGGAGTGGCCAGAGATGGATGAAGGAAGTGATATTGTTTTCCCCTTTGTGCTGGAAAGGAGGACCCCTTACCTCCTCTCCACAACCCTCATCCTTCCATCTTTGTTTCTATCTTGATATCTGGCAAAGAGGAACAATAGGAGGAGTTCAGAGTTAGAACACCCACATAGAATATATGCTTAAGAACTTTAAGAGGGGATTTAATGGAGATTATGGGGTCAAGCTGACTCCTGGCAAGCTTAGGACCTTCTAAGAAATATATTGGCCTACTTTTGGTGTAGGATGGCTCTTGGAGGGGTCATTAGATAAGGTCATGGTCAATAGAGTTTTTGAAGTGGTTGTGGGGAAGCCTGGAATACCCAGATGGCTCCTTATATTGATTGCCCACGTGGCTAAAACTTCACCTAGAGGAAGAATGTAGGGTCATGGTAGCCAGGCAACAACAGCTTCCAAGTACAGAGAGCAATGTAAAAAGCCAGAGAAACCCATATTAGTGGGGGACCCTGAGGAGTCCCTGCCCCATTAGGTGCCACTGTAAGATTAGAGAATTTCTAGGAGCTGCAGGTTTCTGCTAGATCTAGATCTCCAATTACTCTGTCCTGGCAAAACCTCTTTATGAATCCACAAAGGGGGGAGAACAGAAACCCATGGTGTGGGAAGAGGAGCAAGAAAATTACTTTAAAGAAATTTAGGAGGGCATTCACAAATGCCCCAGCTCTGGGCTTTCCAGATGTAATGAATCCCTTCTTCCCATATGAACAGGAAAGACTGGGGACAGCTGTAGGAGTCTTGACCCAGCTGTTAGGTTCCTGGCACCACCCAATGACCTATTTATCAAAACAACTTGATACAGTTTCCTGAGGCTGGCTGCCCTGCCTGCATGCTCTGGTGGCTACTGTTGTCTTGGTGACTGAAGCAGACAAACTTACTTTGAGACAAGAATGAGTTCCCAACTGTTAAAATTGTTAAACTCCTGAATGGTCAAATATCAAAACATGTTATGTAAAAACCCACGTGTACAATTAAAGGTTGTTAAGACTCTAAACCCAGCCACCCTACTATTCAGGCCTACCAGAGCATGACTGTTTAGAGGTTATGGATGAGGTGTTCCCCAGCTGGCCAGACTTGACTGACCAGCCCATTAGTCATCCAGATGTTGAGTATATCATGGATGGCAGCAGCTTTGTCTGGGACAACACACATTTTGCCAGATACACAGTAGTGACTCTGGACACTGTCATAGAAGCATGATCACTGTCAGTCAAGACCTCTAACTCAGGAAAAAAAGTGTTAAATATGAACAAAAAAAATTCTAAAATTACTAGAAGTTGTATGGGCTCCTAAGCAAGTGGTGGTCATGCACTGCTGAGAGCATCAGAAGAGGGAGACAACAGCTGTTTGGGGAAATGGAAAGACTAATAAGGAAGCCAAGCAAGCAGCCCTCACAGGAGGACAAGCCTCAGCCTCACTGACAGCTGCCTTGTTCCCATGCCCTTTGTCTGAATGGGATCCATAGTATACTTCACAAGAACAGGCTTGGTTTGAGACTAAAGCTGAAAATTTTCTACTGGATGAATGGTGGAAGTTTACTGATGGCCACTTTGTCATACGTGAGTCACTGGCTCCCACATTTGTCAAACAGTTCTATGAAGGAATTCACTTCAGGATGGACAACTCTCGAGACCACCTTGGCCCAGCATTTTTATGTCCCCAAGATCTCTAGCATAAGTAAGACAGTATGTAAAAGGTACAATCTGTGTGCCATAAACAATCCTGACAAGGGCCAATATGTAAATATTTGCTGGTACTTATCTACACCTTCTCAAGATAGATGGAAGCCTTCCCTACTTGACTGTGAAAGCCCGAGAAGTGGCCAGGTGCCTGTTAAGGAAACCATTCCTCAATTTGAAATACCGGTGCCTGTTGGGTCAACTATGGGCAAGCCTTTGTGGCTGAGGTGGTACAGTTGATTACTAAGAGATTAAAAATAACTTAAAAGCTACACATTGTCTACCACTCCCAAAGCTCAGGGAGAATAAAACATATAAACAGGACTCTAAACTTACAATTGAAAAAACTATTCCAGGAGACCCACCTAAAATGGAGTCAGTTACTGCCCATAGTCTTGCTCAGGATTAGGTCTAGCCCCACCAAATGGACAGGTTTCTCTTCCTTTAAAATTCTTTTTGGGCATCCACCTTCTTTAGTCAAGGACCTGTGAGGGGACCTTAAGAAAATAAATGACCTCATTCTGAGACAGCAGATACAGGCCCTTGGGTTGACTTGCTCAAAAATCAGTGACTGGGAGGAAGCAAGATGTCAGTTAGAGGGAGGAAGCAGAAAGCGAGCCTCCTACAGTGAAATCTTGGAGAGACGCTGGAGACACACTTTGCAGGCATAATCACTGAGAAGAGGCATAACTTTGACCCCTCCACATCTCCAGCAGGCGCAGAGAATCTCCACTTCACATTAAATGACAGGAGGGCCCCTGGGCCGCCAGTCACCCATGCCCAGATGGCTTGGGAAGACGTGGACCAGGTGAGCTTTGCGGTACTGTGGTACTCCCACAGACAAGCCTGGGCCAGAGCAGCATAGACCCCTGGAAGACTGACCTCCACCTGGGGAAAAAAGAGAAACTGAGTAATAAGCAATAAGAACAATAAAGACATGTAGGAAAGAGGGTGGGGCACCCTGAGCGCCAAAGATTGGGGGAAGGGAATCCTTCCTGGGACTGTAAATAAACAAGCCAGGCAGGCCGGAGAGGCTCTGGTGGGAGCGGGGCACATGCCCAGCAACCAGGAGCGGGAAAGCTTGTGAGAGTGGCAGAGGGAGGAAAACTCCACAGGAGAGGAGGGAAGACCCACTTCCCACATGAACTGAAAACAAATATGGCAGCTGGAAGGAGCAGCAGCACTGCCCAGTAATCAGGAGCAGGAAAGCTTGTGAAAGTGGCGGTGGGAGGAAAACTCCACAGGAGAGGGGGGAAGACCGACCTCCCAAATGAACTGTAAATAAACACGCAGGCCTGACAATGCAGGTGCAGTGTCACCTTCCCCAGTGTGCTTGGAAAGGGGAAAGCTTGTAGCAGAGGCTGCCACACAGGAGAACTCTAAGCAAACAAAGCCTGTGGGGCCAGGTGAGTGCTAAGCTCACCCCAGAGATCTGCATAAATAACACCACCAGCAACAGCAGGCTGACAGTAGCGGGCAGGCAAGCCACAGCTGCAGATACCATTCACAGAACTGTCTCCAGACTCTTTTTTTTCTTTTTCTCCCTACCCTTGATGAGAGAACAACCAAATTACACCTGCATGCTGAAAAACTTACTGAAACTGTATTGCATTTGAACTTGGGACACTTGGTGGGGTTTTGTGTGTGTGTGTGTGTGTGTGTGTGTGTGTGTGTGTGTGTGTGTGTAGTTTTAATCTACTTTATGCATCCCCTTTGATGAGACAACTACAGAACAACATCTGAGGCACCATCTCCAGGATTGGAGAATGAGACGGACACCCAAATTATTAAGACGGAAACTTCATTGCATTTGAACTTGGAGGTGTTTTGGTTTTTTGGGTTTTTGGTTTTTTTTTTTTTAATTTTCTATTTTTCATTATATTTTAATTCATTTTTATATATAGATATTTCTTTCATTTACTTATTTTTTATTTTTATTCTTACCTATTTTTTTTATTTTTGATTTTCAATCCTCTTTCTGTCTCTCTAATGTCTGTTCAGCTTACTGTCAATTACTACAATAATGCTCCCTGTTTATATCTTTGAAACTTTCTTGTCTGATACCTTGTTCTGTTTTCTCCTTCTTGTCTGTGTATTTGTTTTTCCCCTTTCTTTAACTTCTTGCTTTCCATATCACCTCACCCTTCCATTCTAAATATTACCATTGTTATTATTACAAGCTAGAAAATACTTAATTGCACACAGTACAGGGACAGTAACTACACCAAAGACAATGACGGGAAGACAGAAAAAAATAGAGAAACCAGTTTCCCCACAGCAAAAAATTAGTACAGGAACCAGAGGGGAATGAAGAAAACAGATACTCAAATCCAGACTCCAACAAAATGAATATAAACTATGCCAAAGGACCCAATGAAGCCCACAAGAATAATTTAAAAGAAGACATACTACAGGTACTCAATGAGAATTTTATAGAGATGATACTGGATAGGGTCAACCAAAATGTACAGGAGACGCTCAAGAAATTCCAAGACAACAAAAATAGAGAATTTGAAAAAGCAAAAGAAGAAATAAAGGAAACCATAGAAGCACTGTATAAACACCAAAGTGAAACAGAGAACATGATGAATAAACAGATAAATGAACTCAGGACAAAAATAGACAACATTAAAGAGGAAACCACCCAGGACATGGAAAACCTCAGAAAAAAGAACAAAACAGAAATGCAAAACAAAAAGGAAGGCCAATCCAGCAGAATAGAACAAACAGAAGACAGAATCTCAGAACTTGAAGATGAAATGGTAATTAAAGGAAAAACCGAAGAACTATTAATTAAACAACTCAAGACTTGTGAAAAGAAAATGCAAGAACTCACCAACTCCATCAAAAGACCAAACTTGAGAATCATGGGCATCGAAGAAGGAGAAGAGGTGCAAGCAAAGGGAATGCGTAATATATTTAAAAAAATAATAACGGAAAATTTCCCAAATCTAGAGAAAGATATTCCCATACAGATGCAAGAGGCCTCCAGGACACCAAACAGACCAGATCAAAATAGAACTACCCCATGACATATCATCATTAAAACAACAGAAACTAAGGAAAGAATATTGAAGGCTGTAAGAGAGAAAAAACAAATAACATACAAAGGTAAACCCATCAAAATCGCAGCAGACTTCTCAACAGAAACATGAAAAGCAAGAAGAGCATGAGGTGAGATCTTCCGGGCACTGAATGAAAATAACTTCAACCCCAGGATACTCTACCCAGCAAAACTATCATTCAAAATAGATGGAGCAATAAAAGTCTTCCATGATAAGCAGAAACTAAAACAATATGTGACCACAAAGCCACCACTACAAAAGATTCTGCAAGGGATTCTGCACACAGAAAGTGAAACCCAACTTAACCACGAAAAGACAGGTAGCACCAAATCACAGGAAAAGAAAAAGCAAGACAGTAGAGAGTAACCTCAACTTAGGTACACACAATGAAACCTTCAAACAACTACGACAACTAAATGACAGGAATCACCACATACCCATCAGTACTAACGCTTAATGTTAACGGACTTAATTCACCCATCAAAAGACACCGTTTGACAAAATGGATTAAAAAGGAAGATCCAACAATTTGTTGCTTACAGGAGACCCATCTCACCAACAGAAATAAGCATAGGCTTAGGATGAAAGGCTGGAAGAAGATTTACCAAGACAATGGCCCCCGAAAACAGGCAGGAATAGCAATACTTATCTCTGACAAAGTAGACTTCAAACCTACATTGATTAAATGAGATAAAGAAGGACATTCCATACTAATAAAGGGGAAATAGACCAAAAGGAAATAATAATTATCAACCTGTATGCACCCAATGTCAACGCACCCAATTTCATCAAACATACCCTGAAAGACCTAAAAACATACATAAACGCCAACACAGTGGTTGTGGGAGACTTTAACATCCCATTATCATCAATAGATAGGTCATCAAAACAAAAAATCAATAAAGAAATCCAAGATCTAAAATATACAACAGATCAAATGGACCTAGTTGATGTCTACAGAACATTTCATCCAACTTCTACACAATATACATTCTTCTCAGCAGTCCATGGAACCTTCTCCAAAATAGATCTTATCCTAGTGCACAAAGCAAGTCTCAGCAAACATAAGAAAATAGAAATTATACCATGCATACTATCTGATCACCATGCAGTAAAAATAGAACTCAACAACAAAAG
Organism: Castor canadensis; assembly: GCF_047511655.1. Taxonomy (NCBI): domain Eukaryota; kingdom Metazoa; phylum Chordata; class Mammalia; order Rodentia; family Castoridae; genus Castor; species Castor canadensis. The sequence goes on from NC_133386.1 coordinate 62,008,864, forward strand.
TAAAGACAAAAAACATGCAAACAGCTGGAAACTAAATAACTCATTATTTAATGAAGAGTGGATCATCAATGAAATAAAGAGGAAATTAAAAAGTTCCTGGAAGTCAAAGAAAATGAAAACACAACCTACCGGAACCTATGGGACACAGCAAAGGCAGTCCTGAGAGGAAAGTTTATAGCCATGAGTGCATATATTAAAAAGACTGAAAGTTCCCAAATCAATAACCTAATAATACATCTCAAACTCCTAGAAAAACAAGAACAAGCAAATCCCAAAACAAATAGAAGGAGAGAAATAATAAAAATAAGAGCTGAAATCAACGAAATAGAAACCAAAAAAACCATACAAAGAATTAATGAAACAAAAACTTGGTTCTTTGAAAAAATAAACAAGATCGATAGACCCCTGGCAAACCTGACTAAAATGAGGAGAGAAAACACCCAAATTAGTAGAATCGGGAATGCAAAAGGGGAGATAACAACAAACACCATGGAAGTCCAGGAAATCATCAGAGACTACTTTGAGAACCTATATTCAAATAAATCTGAAAATCTAAAAGAAATGGACAGATTTCTAGATACATAGAAATTAATCACCTCAATAGGCCTGTAACACAAAATGAAATTGAAGCAGCAATCAAGAGTCTCCCCAAAAAGAAAAGTCCAGGACCTGATGGATTCTCTGCTGAATTCTATCAGACCTTTAAAGAAGAACTGATACCAACCCTCCTTAAACTGTTCCATGACATAGAAAGGGAAGGAAAACTGCCAAACACATTTTATGAAGCCAGTATTACACTTATCCCAAAACCAGGCAAAGACACCTCCAAAAAGGAGAACTATAGACCAATCTCCTTAATGAACAAGATGCAAAAATCCTCAACAAAATAATGGCAAACCAATTCAACAACACATCAAAAAGATTATTCACCACGACCAAGTAGGCTTCATCCCAGGGATGCAGGGGTGGTTCAACATACGAAAATCAATAAATGTAATAAACCACATTAACAGAAGCAAAGACAAAAACCACTTGATCATCTCAATAGATGCAGAAAAGCCTTTGATAAGATCCAACACCATTTCATGATAAAAGCTCTAAGAAAACTAGGAATAGAAGGAAAGTTCCTCAACATTATAAAAGCTATATATAACAAACGTACAGCCAGCATTACACTTAATGGAGAAAAACTGAAACCATTCCCTCTAAAATCAGGAACCAGACAAGGATGCCCATTATCCCCACTCCTATTCAACATAGTACTGGAATTCCTAGCCAGAGCAATTAGGCAAGAAGAAGGAATAAAAGGAATACAAATAGGTAAAAAAACTGTCAAAATATCCCTATTTGCAGACGACATGATCCTATACCTTAAAGACCCAAAAAACTCTACTCAGAAGCTGCTAGACATCATCAATAGCTACAGCAAGGTAGCAGGATATAAAATCAACATAGAAAAATCATTAGCATTTCTATACGCTAACAATGAGCAAACTGAAAAAGAATGTATGAAAATAATTCCATTTACAATAGCCTCAAAAAAATCAAATACCTAGGTATAAACCTAACAAAAGATGTGAAAGACCTCTACAAGGAAAACTATACACTTCTGAAGAAAGAGATTGAGGAAGAAGACTATAGAAAGTGAAGAGATCTCCCATGCTCATGGATTGGTAGAATCACCATAAAAATGTCGATACTCCCAAAAGTAATCTACATGTTTAATGCAATTCCCATCAAAATTCCAATGACATTCATTATAGAGATTGAAAAATCTATGTTAAATTTATATGGAAACACAAGAGGCCATGAATAGCCAAGGCAATACTCAGTCAAAAGAACACTGACCTGACTTCAAACTATATTACAAAGCAATAACAATAAAAACAGCATGGTACTAGCACAAAAACAGACATGAAGACCAGTGGAACAGAATAGAGGACCCAGATATGAAGCCACACAACTATAACCAACTTGTCTTTGACAAAGGAGCTAAAAATATATGATGGAGAAATAGCAGCCTCTTCAACAAAAACTGCTAGGAAAACTGGTTAGCAGTCTGCAAAAAACTGAAACTAGATCCATGTATATCACCCTATACCAATATTAACTCAAAATCGATCAAGGATCTTAATATCAGACCCCAAACTATAAAGTTGATACAGGAAAGAGTAGGAACTACTCTGGAGTTAGTAGGTATAAATAAGAACTTTCTCAACAAAACCCCAGCAGCACAGCAACTAAGAGACAGCATAGATAAATGGGACCTCATAAAGCTAAAAACTTCTGTTCATCAAAAGAAATGGTCTCTAAACTGAAGAGAACACCCACAGAGTGGGAGAAAATATTTGCCAACTATACATCAGACAAAGGACTGATAACCAGAATATACAGGGAACTTAAAAAACTAAATTCTCCCAAAACTAATGAACCAATAAAGAAATGGGCACGTGAACTAAACAGAACTTTCTCAAAAGAAGAAATTCAAATGGCCAAAAAACACATGAAAAAATGCTCACCATCTCTAGCAATAAAGGAAATGCAAATTAAAACCACGCTAAGATTCCACCTCACCCCTGTTAGAATAGCCATCATCAGCAACACCACCAACAACAGGTGTTGGCGAGGATGCGGGGAAAAAGGAACCCTCTTACACTGTTGGTGGGAATGTAGACTAGTACAACCACTCTGGAAAAAAATTTGGAGGCTACTTAAAAAGCTGGACATCGATCTACCATTTGATCCAGCAATACCACTCTTGGAGATATACCCAAAAGACTGTTACTCCAGAGGCACCTGCACATCCATGTTTATTGCGGCACTATTCACAATAGCCAAGTTATGGAAACAGCCAAGATGCCCCACCACTGACAAATGGATTAAGAAAATGTGGTATCTATACACAATGGAATTTCATGCAGCCATGAAGAAGAACGAAATGTTATTATTTGCTGGTAAATGGATGGAATTGGAGAACATCATTCTGAGTGAGGTTAGCCTGGCCCAAAAGACCAAAAATCGTATGTTCTCCCTCATATGTGGACATTAGATCAAGGGCAAACACAACAAGGGGATTGGACTTTGAGCACATGATAAAAGCGAGAGCACACAAGGAAGGGGTGAGGATAGGTAAGACACCTAAAAAACTAGCTAGCATTTGTTGCCCTTAATGCAGAGAAACTGAAGCAGATACCTTAAAGCAACTGAGGCCAATAGGAAAAGGGGAACAGGTACTAGAGAAAAGGTTAGATCAAAAAGAATTAACCTAGAAGGTAACACCACGCACAGGAAATCAATGTGAGTCAATGCCCTGTATAGCTATCCTTATCTCAACCAGCAAAAACCCTTGTTCCTTCCTATTATTGCTTATACTGTCTCTACAACAAAATTAGAAATAAGGGCAAAATAGTTTCTGCTGGGTATTGGGGGGGTGAGGGAGGGGGCGGAGTGGGTGGTAAGGGAGGGGGTGGGGGCAGGGGGGAGAAATGACCCAAGCCTTGTATGCACATATGAATAATAAAAGAAAAATGAAAAAAAAAGCTACTTTGGTATTAAAAAAAAAATCAATGACTGGGTTAGAGAGAGACTCCCCTTTAGCCTGACAACACCCATGCACCCTTATAAACCAGGCAATGCTGTTTGGGTAAAGGAATGGAATTTTCAACTGCTAAAGCCCCACTGTTGTTATTGTTTTGTCCACTCCCACTGCATTTAAGGTAGCAGGGATTGTTCCCTGGATCCACCACAGCAGAGTGAAGCCAGCTTCCTTTTATTGAGAGTGCATCCCTGACCCAGCCTCACTATACAAGATCACCCTTCAGAACACCTGTGCCCTTACCTGACAGGACTCTGCTCCCCAAGAGACAACAGGAGACCATGGATGATGAGACATCAACCCTGCTCTAGTCACTCCAGAAGCTGAGTGGTCTACGCATGGTGGAAACTCGAGGAGTCGCCATCTCACCTTTGAGAATGAGTCTGTTCCGTATATTCTTCTTGCTAATTTTGGTCAGCTCTTTACTGGGGGACCCCAAGACCTTGGACTGTGACTCATGTATGCACACTACCTGAGTGGGGAGTGCTGTTACCAAACTCTGGTTTTCCATACTTATTATGCCTGTGCAGGTACAATTGCTGGATCATGCACCCACAACCATACCACCTACTCAGTGTGCTTTCATGATGGTCACTATATCTGTTTTAGCCCCATTTATTGCCCTCAGGAGCAATGGCTAGAGGTCCAAAGCTTCACCAGCACTGGGAAGCTCATTAACTGCACCTGGGTTAATGACTCCAATAAACCTGCGTCCATATACTTTGATGTGTGTGCCACAATAGCTGAAAATGCCGGGCCTTAGGGCAATTGTGGGGGGCTGGCCTAGGAAAGGACCTACAGGTTAAATCACAGTACATATACCCAGAACATGACAATGGGACATCCGGTTGTGCATCCTATGAACAATTCTACTGCCCTTATTGGGGTTGTGAAAGGTGGGCAACTTTGCTAAAAGAGGAGGTCCATACCTCTCATGGAACTGCTGCTCTTTTACAGAAAAGGAAAACAACCCCCACCTGCATTCTTGGTACCTGTAACCCTGTAAATTTCACTATTTTCAACCTCAATGAAACAGGCTGGGAAGTTGGGAAAAACCAAAAACCTGTTCCTCTCACTAGTTAAGTCCATAGCACAAACTCTAAATGTAACTTCATGTTATGTTTGTGGGGGAACAAATATGGGAGACCATTGCCATGGGAGGCAAAAAAGCTAAACCCACAAGATCCCTTTAATGAAACCACTCTCCCTAGCCTCATGGAGAGCATTTGGCTCCTAAAAACCTCTATTATTGGGAATTACTGTATCTCCCTTCCTAAAGGCCAATTCTCCATCAGTAGGGGACTTGATCTGCTTGGGACAAAAGTTTTCCAATGACACTACTCAGGAGACTCAGTGGTGGGGGGCTCCCAATCACAAGGAGCTCCAACCTCATCCACTGGCTAACTTCCCTAAGTTTACAACAGCCTGGAATAATCTAACCACAGGCATAGAGTGGCGGGTGCCTAAGGGGCTATATTGGATCTGTGGGGAACAAGCTTCCAGAATCCTTCCCAAAAACTGGTTTGGATCCTGGGTGCTGGGCACCATCTAGCCTTCTTTCTTCTTGCTCCCCCTCAGACTAGGCAAAAGCCCTACTATTTGCTAGCCTCAGAGGGTGGAGTACGTAAAAAGTTCAATCTGAGTAACTGCTGTTTACAGATTGATGATGAGAAAAAGGTAATTAAAGAAATTACTGACAAGATGAAACAGCTTGCCCATGTCCCTGTGCAGACCTGGAAGGGATGGAGTCCCAATGACCTATTTGGGGTCTGGTTCTCAACCCTAGGTGGGTTCAAGACCTTAATAGGGACAACGTTCCTATCATCTTAAGAACATGCCTTATATTACTTTGCCTTATAGCCCTGGTACTGTGGACTTTCAGGAAAATATAAACCCCTAGATCAAAATGACGCTCTTTGACACAGAAGTGGATCTGAACATCCAAAGGGGTAATGTGGCAGGAAGACAGGGAGAGGGAAGGGAGATAATAAATGATAATGAGAGTTAATAAGTGCTACAGTAAAACAAAGAAAAATGTAGTTGGGAAATGTTACCTGGAGACAAGAGAAAGGTCACCTTGCCCCAGAGATTAAAGTGGCCAATAAAATAACATGTGATTATGTATGGGACAAGCTGTACCCTCCATTTCTGTGACCTGCTCTACATGGTATATAAGGAAGTCCCCTTTGTTCTCAGGGCTCAGCCAGCTTGCTTAATATACTTGCTTCCCAAAAGCTTTGGTGCCCTCTCTGTCTCTGTATGAACCGTCCTGCAACAATGCAGAGAGATTCCTAGAGTTGCTTCCATGCACATGTGTATTACAATCCACATATTTATCTCTACTAGGCCTCTTCACTACTTTCTAGTCCCCTTCCCATAGTGGCCTGGGTTAGTTTAAGGCTCAGAAGTCCAAAAATTGCATGTTCTCCCTCATATGTGGATTATAGACCTAAAACAAATGCAGTAATATTATTGGCTATGGATCACACACTAAGGGGAGAATGTGCACAGGAGGAATAGGGAAAGGGAAGGGAACCTAAAACTTGAATGATAATATTTTGATTTCTAAGAATTGTATATCTGTCTCTTCCCTTCAGCCATCAAAGAATTCTCCAAACACTAACTAGAAGGTGTATACTGAGTTCAGCCTTCTGAGAGCTAGTGAGGAAAGAGATCTGGAGATATAAGTGATCAGTTAATCTCCCCCACCCCCTTCATCCCCAGAGATTAAAGTGGCCAATAAAATAACATGTAGGGGTGTTGACATATCCCTGCCTCAAATTCAACTTAATACTTTATTCTCTTTAGAGTAAACCCCCAATCTTTTGCTTGTTTAGGAAGGAGCTGAAATGTAGGCTATGTTGAGGAGAGAAATCTGAGGACCTAATAATTTATCTGACCTTCAACCAACCCTCCAGATGGTAGCTATACCTAACCCTCCACTGTCAAGGTCTGTGGTCCTTGGCTTGGCTCACTGCTGGATTAGGTTTGGGCTTTCTCAGGATTCTGATAAATTTCTACCTGCTTTCCATTTTCTAATGTTTATTGTTTTCTTTCATTTTCTTAGGCTTTGTTTTTGATAAATTTGTAACACACTTTTGCTATTGTTTTAGTCTTTTTTTTTTTTTTTTTGGTGATACGGGGTTTGAACTCAGGGCCTCATGCTTAATAAGTGTTCTACCATTGAGCCATGTTCTCAGCCCTGGTTTTGGCAACCTCCTGAGTAGCTGGAATTACTTGGCTTATTTTTAAGACAGGATGTCAGTAACCTCTTGCCAGGCTGGCCTCAAGCCTGGATTCTCTTCTCTCTCTGCCTCTTAAGTAGCTGTAATTACAGGCTTGAGTCACCAGACCAGACTCCTACTCATGTTTTTTGAGAGAAACTAGTATAAAGTTTTATATGCCATTTTTACCTGGAAGTTTGCTTTCTTTATTTCAATGGCATGGAAATCTTGCAAACAAAAGGCATCTTATTAATTATTTTTGTCAAATAGATATTAGCCAGACTTGACTACACCCCTATGAGTGGATCTTCTTTATGCTTCACACTCATCTAAAAGCAAAACCCAAACCTATTCACATTCCCACAGCCAGATGAACTCCACAAAGCCTTAGGGACTAATGTAATTCTTTTTATACTTTCAACTAAAGCTAAAGTGAGCAATTCATTTTTTTTAAGTTACAATACATGCTATGAAGAAAAAAGACATAATTACAAGTAAGGGATGAGGTAGAATTATTGCAGAATGGGCAGGTGTGTTTTGACAATGATTGTGAGACTGAGTAAATGAAAGACCAAATTTTCATCTCCTACAGTTCAGAGAATGCCTCTGGAAGGTTACACAGGAACTCTGGAATATAATGGATGAGGAGGTGACTGGACATGTGACAAAGGCATAGTTTATAAATGTAACTCAATGACTGTGTCTGTCCACCTCTTTTTAACTCAGTTATATTTATTTTATATTCTAAGTACTGATGGATGATAAATAGGACTACAGTTGATTTTGTATAATAAAATTATGTTGGTACCTTGCTAAATTCACTTTTAAGCAAAATTAAGTTATGTTTTGCTTTTTATAAAAATTCAATTTATCTTTTAATTAGAGCATTTAGGTGGTTTACATTAATCATAATTACCCATGCAGGTAGGTTTATATATACCATCTTACCATCATTTCTTTTTGGTTCACTCAGTTTATGTCTTTTGATTTTCTCTTTGACTTTCTTTCTTTTGAAGTAATCAGATAATGTTTGTTTTTCTATCTTCCCCCTCTATTAGCCTAATAGGATATTCATGTACTATTTGTTAGTGATTTCTCTAGAGATAACAATCAGCATACTTAACTAGAATCTAATGTAATTGAGTGTTCTTATCACTTCCCAAACAGCACCAGACCTTACAGGGCATTAGCACCACTGACCTCTTTATGTTATTATTTTAATGCACTTCATTTCTACATATTGTAACTCCGCAAAAGTATCATTACTATGGTTTTTCTAATAAATATTTGGTTTTGTATTATTTATCCATGTGTTTACCATTTCCTCTAAGCCTGCTTCTTTTTGTAAAGTTTTTGTGTCTCTGGAATAATTTTCTACAAACTCAAAGAATTCTTGCAATATTTAATATTTCCTTCATTATGTTCCTCTCTCTCTCTCTCTCTCTCTCTCTCTCTTCCTTCTCATGTATTTAGAAGTATATTTATTTCTTTTTAAAACCTTTTAAAATTTATTATAATTTAGGTGTACAATGTAGTGTAGTAAAAGACATACATAGTCAAATGTTTACTACAAGCAAATTAACTTACCTGACACTGCCATACTTAACTCTGTGTTGCAATACCTATGATCTTCTCTCTTAGCAAATTTTCATTATACAGCACAATATTAACTACAGTCCTATGAAACTGGATCTCTAAGACATTCATTCACCCTGCATAATTTCAAGTTTACACTCTTTGACCTACATTTTCCCATTTCTTCTCCCCTTCCTGCTCCTAGCAATCAACATTTCACTCTCTGTCTTTTTGCACTCAACTTTTTTTTACTTTAGACTCCATATATCAGATTCACATACCAGATCTTAGAGAAAAAGCTTTCAGGTTTTCCCCATAGATTATGATATTACTGTGGGCTTTTTATAAATGGCCTTCATTATGTTGAATAAATGTTCTTCTACACCTGTTTTGTTGAGTTTTTATCATGAAGAAAGTTGAACTTAGGTTCTTTTGCCTCTATAAGATGATCATGTGGTTTTTATTTTTCATTCTGTTAATATGGAGTATCACATTGATTGACTTACATATCTTGAACCAACCTATTTCCCAGGAATAAATCTCACATGGTCATGGCATATGATCCTTTAGCTGTGTCATTTAATTTGGTTTGCTAGTATTTTATTTAGGACCTTTGAATCTATGTTCCTCAAAGACACTGACCTATAATTTTCTTTCTTTATTTTCTGGAGGGACTGGGATTTGAATTCAGAGTTTTACTCTTACAAAGCAGGCATGAGCAAATCAGGTGCTTTACAGCTTGAGCCATGCTTACAATTCCTTTTGTTCTAATTATTCTAGAGATGGACTCTCACAAACTAATTGCCCAGACCAGCCTCAAACCATGATCCTCCTAATCACAGCCTCCCAAGCAGGTAGCATGATACGTATGAGCTGCTAGTGCCTCGCTATTTTTCTTTTCTTATACTATCCTGGTCTGGCTTTAGTATCAGGGAGAAGCTGGCTTATAAAATGAGATTTTAAGTGTCTCTCTACTTCAATGTTTTGGAAGAGTTTTAGAAGGATTGTATTTATTGTTCTTTGAATGTTTGATAGAATATACCCATGAAGTCATCTGGTTCTGTTTTTCTTTGTTGGAAGGTTTTAAATTACCACCTCAGTCTCTTTGGTTATATCTTTCTATTCAGGTTTTCTATTTCTTCCAAATTGAATCTTTGTAGTTGTATGTTTCTAGGACTAGATCCATTTCTCTGGTCTAGCTAATTTGTTAGAATAAAATTGTTCTTAATAGATCCTTTTTATTCCTGAGGCATCCATTGTAATTTTTTTCATTTATATTTTTTATTTTATTGATTTGAAGCCTGTTTTTTTCTTAATATAGCTAAAAGTTTTTCAGTTTTCTTTATTTTTAAAAAAACCCACTTCTCAGTTTTGATTTTTTTCTATAGTTTTTGTTCTCTCTTTTATTTATTTCTGCTCTTACCTTTATTATTTCCCTTCTTATATTAACCTTGGGTTTAGTTTATTCTTCTTTCCTAGTTCCTTGAAGTATAATGTTAGGTTTTGGAGATTTTTTCTTTCTCTTGTAATGTGTGTATTACTATATATTTCTCTTGTAGGACTGCTTTTTCTTGTATCCCATAGGTTTTGGTATGCTATATTTTCATTGTTTATCTCGTGTTATTAAAAATTTTTTCTCTTAATTTCTTTTTTTGACCCATTGGTTTTTTTCAGGGTTATGCTGTTAAGTTTCTACATATGTATGAACATTGCAGTTTTCCTCATTATGCTAGTTCATACCCTGATGTTTGGAAGAATTATATGATATTATTTCAATTGTGTTAAAAATTTTTAGACTTGTTTTGTGGCCAGCATATTATCTGTCCTGGAGAATGTTCTACACATACTTGAGAAGAATGTATATTCTGCTGCTGTCAGAAAGTCCTGTATATGTCTGCTATACCCATAGACCTAAAATGTAGTTTAAGTCCAATGTTTCATTATTGAATTTTTATCTGGAAGACAAGTCCATTTTGGGGAATGAAGTATTGAAATCTACTTTTATTATGTGGTTGTCTATTTCTCCCTTCAGATCTGTTAATATTTGCCTTATATATTTAGGCACTCTGATGTTGGGTAGATATATATTTGTAAATTTTGTATCCTCTAACTACAACTATAAGTGGGTTATACTCACTTCTATAGTATTCTGAATTTACTTTTGTCATACAATTGTATACTTTTGTATGTTTTCATATGAATAATTAGCGTCTTTTCATTTCTACTTGAAGAATTCCATTTTGTAAGACAAATTTAGTCAAAATGAATTCCTTTAGTTTTTGCTTTCCTGAGAAATTTTTTTCATTTCTGGAGGACAGCTCTGCTGAATATCATATTTGTGATTGGCAGGTTTTTTTTATTCCAACACTTTGACTACATTACCCCAATTCTCTTTGGCTTATAAGGTTTCTGTTGAGAATACTAGTCTAATGATATTCCTTTGTATATGACATGTCACTTCTCTCCTGTTGTTTTGAAATTATCTGGTTGTCTGACTTTTGGCAATTTGATTATAATCTCTTGTTGAAAATCTCTATATTGAACCTATTGGGGAACTTTTGAGCTGTGTGGATCTTGATGTCTACATCTCTTACAAGGTTTGGGAAACTTGCAGTTATTATATGTTTAAATAAAGTTTCTGCCCTTTCTTTCCCTCTAGTCTGTATCCTTTTATTGGACTTCCATAGTGCATAAATTTATTCATTTAACGGTGTCCTATAAGTTAGGCAGATTTTCTTCAGTCTTCTCATTCTTGTTTTTCCTCTGACTAGAAAATTCCAAAAGACCTCCCTACAAAGTTTATGGATTCTTCTGTTTGATTGTATCTGTTGTAATATTTCATTTCTTTCATTGTGCTGTTTGACTCTGGGTTTTACATTTGATTCTTTCTTATGATTTCTAGTTCCATTGAATTTTTTAATATATTGTCTTCCTAGTTTCAATAAGTTGTCAATCTGTGTTCCTTTGTATATTATTGAACTTATTTATTATTTTAAATTCCTTCACAGGTAATTTTGTTTTGGTTTGGTTTTTGTTTTTTTTTTAATTTTTTATTCATTTATTCACATGTGCATACATTGTTTGGGCCATTTGCCCCTCACCCCCTCCCTCTCTCCCCCATCCCCCTCACTTCCAGGCAGAACCTGTCCTTTTTTCCAATTCTTTTTCTGTCCTTTTTTCCAATTTTGTTGAAGAGAAGACATAAGCAATAATAAGAAAGACAAAGCATTTTTGCTAGTTAAGATAAGTATAACTATGCAGAGAAGAGATTCCTAGCATTGCTTCCATGCACAAGTGTATTACAACCTGAATTGATTCATCTCAACCAGATCACTTTACTACTTCCCAGTCACCTTCCCATAGTGACCTCTGTCACTTTAAGGTTTCTGTATTAGCTCCTCTGCAGTGGGGACATCAAACACTTTCAAGTTTTGGGTTTCCTACCTATCCCCATTCTTCCTATATGTGCTCTCCCCTTAGTATGTGACCCAAGTCCAACAACATTGCTGTATTTGCCCTTGATCTAATGTCCACATATGAGGGAGAACATACAATTTTTGGTCTTTTGACCCTGGCTAACCTCGCTCAGGACGATGTTTTCCAGTTCCATCCATTTACTTGCAAATGAAAAAATTTCATTCTTCTTCATGGCTGAGTAAAATTCCATTGTGTATAAATACCACATTTTCTTAATCCATTCTTCAGTAGTAGGACATCTTGGCTGTTTCCATAATTTGGCTATTGTGAATAGCACTGCAATAAACATGGGTGTGCAGGTGCCTCTGGAGTAACCTGAGTCGCATTCCTTTGGTATATCCCTAGGAGTGGGATTGCTGTATCATATGGCAGAGCTATGTTTAGTTTTTTAAGAAGCTTCCATATTATTTTCCAGAGTGGTTGCACTAGCTTGCATTCCCACCAGCAGTAGATTAGGGTTTCTTTTTCCCCACATCCTCACCAACATTTGTTGGTGGTGTTTTTGATGATGGCTATTCTAACAGGGGTGAGGTGGAATCTTAGTGTGGTTTTGATTTGCATTTCCTTTATGATTGGAGATGGTGAGCATCTTTTCATGTGTTTTTTTTGGCATTTGAATTTCTTCTTTTGAAAAAGTTCTATTTAGTTCAGTTACCCATTTCTTTATTGGTTCATTGATTTTGGGAGAGTTTAGTTTTTTTAGCTCCCTTTATATTCTGGTTATCAGTCATTTGATGTATAGCTGGCAAATATTTTCTCCCACTCTGTGGGTGGTCTCTTCAGTTTAGAGACCATTTCTTTTGTTGTGCAGAGCTTTTTAATTTTATGAAGTCCCATTTGTCCATTCTTTCTCTTAGTTGCTGAGCTGCTGGGGTTCTACTGAGGAAGTCTTTGCCTATACCTATTACTTCCAGAGTAGTCCCTGCTCTTTCCTGTACTAACTTCAGAGTTGCGGGTCTGAAATTATCAGGTAATTTGTAGAACTTCATTTTTTTGGAGTCAGTTACTGGAGAATTATGTTTTTCCTCTGGTAGCATGTTTTCATATTTCTTGTGGCCATGCATTGATGCCTGCATAGTTGATGGTGAAGTTACCTCTTTCAGACTTTACAGAATGGCTTCAGTAAGGAAAGACTCTTCATCTGCATTGTAAAGGTACCAACTGATTACAGTGCTGCAGCTTTGACTCCAGGGCATGCAGTGATGTAGTGGATCGTGCAGTTGCATCAGCTAAGTAAGCATCAGTGAGGACTATGGAGGCTATGGCAGCCTGGGCCACACATGTTTGTGGCAGCAGTGATGGCAAGGTGGACTGCTAATATCTTTAGTGGTAAAGGCTGTTGGAGTCCCCTTTTTTTCACAAAGGGGATTTTATGCTGAGAGGATACCTATTGTCACTAGACTTAGTGCAGCCCATTGAGCATAGGTGCTCTCAGCAGCTGCAAAGCTGGGGTCTTGGGCTCAGAGGCTCAAAGAACTACTGTGGCACCAGGATGGTGAGTGTTGAGTGCACTTGTTGAGGCATGGGCTTGTGCAGATCATCCCTGGTCATTCTGTATGTCTTGAATCATAGATTCAAGCTGGACTGCTCTCCTAGCCACCCAAATTCATCTCCTCTTATCTTCATGCATGCCAATGATGCTAAAAAAGAGCATTAAAACTAGTTAGAGAAAGTCATGATACTCTTAATTCAATCACTGGATTATGAACAACAACATATTTTTGCTAGATTTTCTGGAGTGTGAGAAGACAAGTTGTGTAAGCAGCAGGGAAATCAATATTGTAACCTCCTCAAAACTCTGGTCTGATCCCGCATGACTGCATAACATTAAGCTTTCAGAAGAACCACTTTTTACTTGACTCATGCAAATGGGTCTTGGCGTTCAATAGCAAAGGCTTAATTTAGACAGACACCAGAAGCCAATTTAAGTTACCACTGAGATAGGAACCAAGAAAGACTTCAGAGTCCACAGCTCTTCCTGAACAATGCTGTTTCTGGTGTTCCACCAGTCTATTTTTCTGTTATGTTTTCTGCTTTTTTTCAAACCCTCCCCTCATGCCAAGCATCCCACAGAGCATATCAGAGAGTTAAAATTATTTCCTTTAATAAACTTTTTATGATATGACTTTTCTATCTCAAAAAGACCACAAAACCTGTAGGCTTTGAGGGTGCATAGGAAGAGCAAGATGGAGGCAAGTAAGAAAGAATGAACAGGCTTTTCTCCATTTGTTTCCACAGGCAGTTATTCTGGGACCTCTTAGCATAGATAGATATATTGTCATTATGGAAGTGGGCAATGTAAAGCAGAGAGCTCCTAAAAGGAACTGAGAAGAAGTAGGTTCTGAGTAATGGCATCAGGAAAGGAAGGAGGAACTGTGAATGAAAAACTGTGAAGGAAATGCATCTGTGGAAAGTATATGTATTTCATATATAGACCATATCATCTAACCAATTGACACTCTATGAATTCTCTTCCTTGTTTTGTGTGCATATTCCTATAGCTCAATGTGTGAAAGTAGGAATATATTATCATAAAGGAAAAAATACTATTAAATAACCAAGCACGTGGCTAGTCTGGAGGATAGAGCAAAACACCTTTATTTTCCTACAAAATGGCCCATTTTTCCACATAAATACCATCTATGTTCCATGTTAGTGATTCTCTCTTTCCTTATCCTTCATGTTTGTATACTTCTCAGGGTCTAGACTCAACTACCACCTAAGAGTATTGGATTTTAGTTATGTTGTTACATATCTATTCCCTACCTACTTTTCATAGAGCTGGAGAAGAGTAAGAACTGTTGGGAAGGTTTAGCTCTTCAGGTACTTTGTGGTAAAACTTATGAGGCAAACATTTCTATATCTATATCTCTTGCGATATAGATTACTTCTTTTGGCAAAATTCCAGGGTGTATTAATATGTGTTCCCTTTTCTCTGCTGTGTCAAATAGGTAATTCTGTTGCTTTAGGCTGGCATGTGCAGATCTCAGGGAGAGAGACAGGCCAACTCTTCTACCTGACCACTATGAGGTGGGAAGGAGGAGAGACCTTTCTGTTTGATGTACTCTGAAATCTAGCACAGGTGCTTTATGAAAGCTCATCAAATAGAACATAAACTAGAAAATCCAACTTGCAAAGTTTTTCCTGATTATTGATGCAGAGAAGATATGGAATACATTATTTATGCAAAACAGATCTCTAGCCAGTGTGGCAGATAAATTGAATTGGGGGAATTGACTGAGAGCACCAATAGCCAATGACTTTTTTAGAAAGAGCTGAATCTCCAACCACAGAAAGTTGCTATATAGGCAACTCCTCTTTCTCAAGTTTCCCCCTTTCAGCTCAGAGATACTATCTTTCACTATAAACTGCCTTTGCAAATCTTTGTGCAGGACTAGGTGCTCTGTGCCTGTTAATTTCTTAATCTGTAGAAGGTAATCTTTTCAAATTTGAAAGCTGTTTAAAATTAAGGGTAGTTATGCCAAATATGGAATATACAAACATGCACAGTTGAGAATAGAACAAATGCTCTTTTAAAAGGTTAGTTTCCTAACATCCATTGTTTTTCTAAGTCATATAATACATTATCTATTTTTTCTTCAGGAGATGGCTTCAGAAATAAATGTTATCTCTCAAGCAATTATTGTATACAAAGCTGGAAATACTAACTAAATTACCCTCTCTTCTTTTTTTCCCCAGATCCCAGGAGGCTGAAGCAATGCCAGTAATACAGACATTCAGAAAGGACAAGTTATATATCTATCAAGTCCTGTGAAGTAAAACTTGTTCACTGAGGCAACTATGCTCTTCAAAGTAAACTGGGATGATGGCAAAGGGCAACTTTCTTATGAACCCTTATTTTTGTGCTATAAAACATCATCACTTGTCGGAATTACTCATTTTATACAGGCAGTCTTCAAAACATTTATAAATATCATAATTCACCATTATAGACACCATGTTATTAGAAAAAATAAAAGTATTAAGACAGATTAAGAGGTCATGCTTCTTAACAACACAGACGTTTCAGTAACCTGGCTTTCCTGTTGCAAATGAAAATCAAGTATAAGCTTTTTCTGTTACATTAGCATCACCTAATTCTCTAAAGCTGGCTTTTACAACGTGGGAAGACTCTCCATTTTCTCAGATATGTTACAGACAGTCTTAAATTAAAATTTTACCTTTCATGAGTAGAAGGATATTTAGTCTTTATGAAAGATGCTCCATTGGAGACCAATAAGCCTGATAGAAATATATTAGTTGACCAACTGATACAGACACAGCATTCAACTTAGTAAACATTTCTTTTTATTTTTTGAAAGGGAAACTAACATTTATATAGCACCTACTATTCTGAAGATGGAAGTTATAAGAGAAAAAGCACAGAAATTTTAGCATTATTTTAAAGTTTTATTTTATATATTTATTTTTAATTGACATAAAAGTCTAGCATATTTGTAGGTACTATGTGAAGTTTCAATACATATTTACATTGTACAGTGTTCATAAAGGGTAAGTATATCTATCTCCTCAAATGTTTACCATTTCTGTGTGGCAAAATGATTCAAAATACTTCCTTTTAGCTTTTAAAATATAGATACATTATTATTATTATGCATAGTCACTGTACTATGCAATAGAAAACCAGAACTTATTTCTCTTATCTAACTATAACTTAGTACCCATTGACTAACCTTTCCCCATCCTCCTTTCCACCCTATCCCCCCCACAGCCTCTAGTAATACTGGCTCTACTCTTAACTTCCATGAAGTCAACATTTGGAGGTCTTACGTATGAGTGAGATCATGTGCTACTTGCCTTTTTCTACTTGGTTCATTTCACTCATTGACAGAATTTCACAATTGACAGAATTTCACTCTCTTTTATGGATGAATATTATTCCATTGTGTATTTATACCCCATATTTCTTTAGCCATTCATCAGTTGGTGAACAGTTAGGCTGTATCCATTTCATGGCTAGTGAGAATAGTGCCACAATGAACATGGAAGTGCAGACATCTCTGACAGACTGATTTCATTTCCTTTAGTCATATAAGATTTCTGGATTATATGGCCATTCCATTTTTTAGGTTTTGAGGCACTTGAGTACTGTTTTCTATAATGACTGTACTGATTTACATTTGAACCAACAGCGTTCAACAGTTCCCCTTTCTCCATATCCTCACCAGCACTTGCTATTTTTTGTTGTTTTGATAGTAGCCATTCTAACTAGTAAGGTGATATCCAATTATGGTTTTGATTTGCAATTCCGTGATGATTAGCTGGGCATTTTTATAATTTCTTGGCCATATGTATGTCTTCCTTTAAGAAATGTCTACTTTGTGTTGCTGGGAAAACTGGATATCCACATATAGAAGACTGAAACTAGAACCCTGCCTCTCACCCTGTGCCAAAATAAACTGAAAGTGGATCAAAGACCTTAATATAAGATCTGAAACTTTGAAACAACTACAGGAAGTAGTAGGAAATACACTGGAACAGATAGGCATAGGTAACAACTTCCTAGGCAGAACTCAAAAGGCTCAACATCTAAGAGAAAGAATCAACATCCCAATGAAGAAATGGGCACATGAATTAAACAGGCAACTCTCAAAGGAAGAGGTACAAATGGCCAGTATATACATGAAGAAGTGTTCGACTTCCCTGACTGTAAATCAAAATGACACTAAGATTTCATCGCACCCCAGTCAGAATGGCTGTATTCAAAGGCAAGAACAACAAATGCTGGCGAGGATGTAGCAAAACAGGAACCCTTATATGCTGTTGGTAGAAATGAAAATTAGTACAACTATTATGGAAAGCAGTATGGAAATTCCTTAAAAAGCTAAAGATAGAACTGCCATATGATCCAGTTATACTGCTCCTGGACACCTATATAAGTCAGGATACAATACACACACCTGCATAGCAATGTTCATTGTAGCACTATTCACAATAGCCAAGCTATGGAAACAACTCAGATGCCCCACAACTGATGAATGGATCAAGAAAATGTGATGAATATACATAATGGAGTTTTACTAAGCCATAAGGAATATGGCTTTCCAACATGTGGTTGGAAAGTAAATGGATACAATTGGAGGACATCATGTTAAGTGAAGTAAGCTAGGCTCAGAAAGACAAAGGCTGCATGTTTTCTCTCATACATAGAAGATAGATCCAAAAGATAAACATATACACAGAAACAAACATGATCATACATAAACTCATATGTCGGATATGTTTGTAATACTGAAACTATTCTGTGGAACCCGGGAAAGGGTGGAAAGGAAAAGAGAGTGATAGAGCATCAACAATATCATAAAACATAACATCTGTGAAGGTAGAGGATATAAGGATATGTACTGAAACCTATTGAAAAATAGGAACGAGAGGTTAAAGGATAATGGAGAACAAAAGTAAAGTAGAATCACAGCAGTAGAATAGAGTCACATTGAGAAACCCCTTGAAACATTGACTTTAAATATTAATAGCAAAAGACAGGACTGTAAAATAGGTACAATGTGTATGGGGGGTACTTGTGAGTGGGGAGAGGGTGAATGAAGGAGATTCAGGTGAGGGTATATGATGGATGAACTTCATATACTTATATGAAATAGAACAAAGAAACCTCTTGCAATTGCTTTAAATGGGGTGGGGAAGGGATTGAGGGGAAGAGATGATCTAACCAATGTACAATATAAGCCTGTTTGGAATTGTCACAATGAGTCCTCCCTATACAATGAATATATCCTAATTTTTAAAAAAGTTAAAAAAAGAAATATCGATTTTGCTCTGCTATTCATTTCAATCAGTTTATTTGTAGAGGATTTTTTTTGCTATTAAGTTTTTTAATTCCTTATATATTTTGGATATTAATCTCTTGACTAATATATAGTTTCCAAGTATTTTCTCCCATTTCTTCAATCTATTATTTGGTTTCAACAGGTTAGTAGGAAACTAACTTTTTATTCTATTTATAAAGTGTGCTTATTTATATATTCCTTATTTGGCATAAGCATACTTAATTAGAAACAGCTTTAAAATCTGCTGTTCAGAAGAATTTTTGTGTGATGGAATCCCCATTTGTCTATTTTTGAGTAAGCATTTCTTGATTAGTATTTCTTGACCACCTACTCTGTACTGAACATAGGGAGTAAAATAAAATAAGCAAAAGATCCAGATTATATCTTTCAGAATAATATAATACAATCTTGGAGAAGAATTCATAAATGCTGTAGAGAGGTTGCATTGAAAAGAAAAGGGATGCTAATCTCAGGTTCAGAGTACAGGTGACTGAAACATTGTTAAACAATAAGTGACAGACAATAACATCAGAAACACCTTCTGACTGACTTAGCTGTCTCGGCTACAGAAAATTGAATTTACAGTCACTCAAGTTCTCCTCGTTTATTTAGTAAACTCAGTTTTAAAAAATCAAACTGTCCAGTTTGGTAGTATATAGAAGAGACAGCATCTGAATATTTCCCCTTTACCTAGTTGTTTTGATGTCATGGGATTCACACTCATGAATGCAGAAAGATGAAGCCATATTTGGGTTTATGGGATATATTAACCTTTCCTAAAATTTCTTCTATTACAGAAAAGATTGTTGGTGGAGCTGACTTTATTTTCAGTGACTAAATATTTTCCATAGGACCACTTACTAAAGCCCTAATAAAGAAGACTTCGTTGAATATTATCACGTGATTTTTCCTCAACACAATAAGCTGCTTCTGTCAAGGACGTTCTACTCACCTTTCATTGGCCTTCTGAATTGCTGTCACTTCTACTCTTTCCTGTCCATGGTTTTAAATCATTTCTTTGTTGTTATACCTTGGCTCATAGCTTCCATAATAGCCTTTTGCTTAAGCTAAGGGACATGGAAATCAGAGCATTAGTCATAACAGAACAACATGGCTTGGTATAAAGGATTAAAAATGCCAGTTGGTGATGAGAAACAGGCAGACACAATGAATTAATTATATTAGTGCCAAAGTCACAGGCCACAGCTTCATTCTCAGAACTATCTGTTCCGTTTTATCTTCATGTTTATAAACTTTCCATATTTGCTTGCAAGGAAGTATTTTCATGTAAAAGTCAAAGCAAGCAATGACTAGAAGAGATCATTGATAATTTAATAGTTCTTGCATTAGTTCCAGGTTGGTGGTACAATATAGGTGTCTATTCCTGGACCAATTGTTTTTATGTAGTTACTGTAGTCTTAATTCTAATTAAAAACCACAGTAGGGAGGATTGGAAAGCTAGTAAGGTGCTGCCACCTTGAGGATTTTTTTCTGCCCATTTGGCATCTTATTTTTTCCAAGCCTGGATAGACAAGTGGTGGTGTCATTTTATTCTATAAAAAAGCTGAACTAAATTCTAGTTCTCCTGTTTGGAATATCACAGAACATGGAAAAAAACCAGCCTGGTAGCTGCTGGAAATTTCCAATTTTCAGCCATATGTTTTGGTGTCAGGTGCCACAGGCATTGGTGTGAGGTGACCTTTCACACTTTCCTCACTGTTACAGCCTGGGCTCACATGAGCCTTCCACACAACCTTCTTCCCTGCCCCACTTCCCATGAGTTAAATGAAATGAGGAGATATAGAGGAAAGGCTTATATTCCATTTAAGTTGACATGAAATCAGCAAATAACAAAATACAGAAATAATCACAGAAAAAAATTGCAAAACCCAATCTTCTCCAACTCTCCCAAATTCTCAGTTCTTTCAGCATTAACTCTTTACTTAGAGCAGGGTGTTCTAAAATTCCATGCTCAGAAAATAAAGGATCAGATTCCATAAATAACTTTATAACAAGAGGCACAAATGGCTGCCAAATTTATTATTGTCTACAAATGAAAAGACAACAAGATGTATTACTGAAGGTGTTCTCTGTTGATGGAGCTTCATTTGCTAGAGACTTAGTTCTATGTAAATTAGGTTGATTTATTTTTTTAAAATAAACAGTAGACTGTTAATTTGGGGGTTTAAATTTTTTTTTATTATTCCATGGCTTTCAGAATCCTTAACCCTTTAGAATTTCAGAATGCCATTAACTCTTTAGTGTGCAGAGTCTTCATTAAGGCACTTGTTTCCAGTATACTGAACAAGAGAGTAATGAACTTCCATTGAACCTGAGGCCTCAGCACTTCTATGGGGCAGAAATGGTTCCATTTGCCTATTAAAAACCTTTCATTTGCAAGTACAGATGAAATTTCATCTGCTTTGCATCAGTCTAGTTTATAACTAGAGAACTTGGCACCAAAATTCTAAGCCCCATTATTGGTATTTCCCCTTCTGCGGGGGAAATAATACATTAACAGGCTGTTTTTTGTTTATTTTGCTTTTGCTTAAAAAATAAAACACAGTGGTGCTTTCACATTTTTTGCTCATCACTCAAAGCTTTATTCTTGGATGTTCTCAACTGAGCATCTCTGGAATGACAGCCATATGGTTGGTTTTTATATTTTTTTATTTTTTATTTTTTTGGTCTTCATGTACATTGCCAAGCAACCTGGAACTCTGTTGGCAGTTACAAAAGCTCTCTTGGACTGCTGAATCTACTTCCATTGGAAACACTACTTTATATAGGAAAATAAAGTGGCATGTTTTAAGTTTTCCCTTTAGAAAATGCAATCATGAGAAAATTATGCTCTCTCTTTGTGGCAGATTCTTATTCTACATAGGTAGTTCCCAGGAGCTATTTGTTACCCATAAAATGTAGTTAAATTTGAGGGGTCCAAAATCATCTTGATTGAACATTGATGTACATATGAAGGAGTCCATTAAGAACACTGTAAGACAAATCTATTCAATAAGAAATTTTTTGAGGACAGGAACTTACACTTAGGGAATTCATATTTATTGATTAATGGATGTAGAAAGATGAGATAGAAGAAAGAGAAGAACAGAGAGATACATGGCAGAGAGTGGTTGAGAGCTGACAGTTATCAGTTGACTATTAACCTGGTCCAAGGTCACCAACAAGGAGTCTGGCAGTGGATGCCAACTGGCACCTCTTCCACAGGGGAATATTTCCCATGGTTAACCAAAAAATACTATGGAATGCAAAAATGACTGTGAAATGAATACAAAACCAGCTGAAGCCCCCTCTAACTCTGACAAGAACTTCTTCACCTCTTCTTTTGGCTTAACTTATTTTTATTGAGCCAAGAACTTGTAATTTGGCTACCCCAGATTTGGATTGAATGTTTGTTTTGATAGCACAGACCAATTGTTGGGCAACAAAGTAGTTAGCTGAATTGATGATATCTTACCATATATGACAGGGAAAGCAAATCTTTGCAAAAAGTATAGTATTGACATTTTTTTCTATCAAAAATTAAAAACCAAAAATTTCAGCTTATTCTACTGAGCTAAGAAAAGGGAAACTGGAACTGTCAAACTTCTTGACAAGTTGAATTCAAAGAAGTAAGGAGTATTGAGCCTCATATTCCAAATTGTTTACTTGTATCCCAATTTTAAAAGCTCTTTTAAATATCTTAACAATTAACTCATTCCAGGACTTTATTCACTCCCTCTCTTTTCTTAACCTGAAATTAGAAATAAAATGTGACTTATACTGTAACTATGAATACAGATTTCAGAATTATGAGTTTCAAGTTAAGCAGTTAATTTAATCATATGAATTTATATCACTAACCTTAAAAATAATAATGTAACAATGATAACTATAACCAAGGTACTATGTTAGAAACTTCAGATATATCATCTTTTTTAGTCCTCCTAGCCCTATGAGAAAGTTCCTGTTATTTTATTTCACCCCAAGCCTTACAGAAATTAAACAGCTAGCATAGAGTCCCATAGCAGTAAATTGCAGATCAGAATTCAAATGCCTGTAGTCTCACACCAGACATCACCCCATGAGCAATCATGCAGTAAAGATCATCATATAACAATTCATTTATTCTATTTCTATTTCAAGATTGTTTTTACACTATTAACATTAGCACATATTGTCCTTTAAGTAGTGGTTTTTGGTGTTCATAACACCAACCTTCACTTTAGGGAAGTTCTGAACTAATTTATTCAAATTTATTTTGTATTTGTTGTTTATTTTCAAATTATTGTGAATAAGAAGACTGTCATTTAAATGACTTAATCTCTACAAAGTCAAAAGAATGTATGCACATGTGAATAAATGAATAAAAAATTAAAATTAAAAAAATTTTAAAAAAGAAATTTCATTATTAAATCCTCAATTTGCTCCTATAAAAAAAATTTAATTTTAGGTAAACCAAGCTGACAGTAGAGTTTCCAGGGCTAAAAGAGGACAATTGAGTTTAGAGAGAGCTTGCAGTTGAAAAATGTATTCATTCTCTTATACTATTAAGCTTACCAGAAAAAAAAAAAAACTTAAGGAAAAAAACTAGTAAATTTGTTTTGAGTTTTATAGTATAGGCAATAGATATCAGTCTTTAGGTTTTGAAACTGATTCTTGTGCTATGAAAAAGCTCTCTTGAACACTGCTTTATTGGTAATGGCAGCATGTCCCTTACTACTTTGACACAGGAAGAACAAAGAGAGCTACAAAAACCCTATGCCTTTAACTTACCCACAAGGACCAATATAGCGTCAATCTCTTTGTATATTTGTACTATGTGTTCTAATTAATGAACACTGTTGTAGTTTGCCCTTTACATGTATATCATTCATTGTAGATGTTAAGTACCACAACGAATAAAGAGAGAGGGTTGAAAGAGTTCCAAAAAGATTTTTCACGGTTCACATACCAGACAGGCGTGTGCAAAATCCATTTACAACAGAGGGCAGAGGTTACAATGAGAGTCTTTCCCCTAATTTTATTTTTTAAAAAAAGCACAGTGGTATTAGGAAGACATTAAAAATCATCTTATTAAACACTTTACTTGGTAGGCAAATAAAATATATGATATCTTTCAGTTCTCTGTAACTAAAGTAAATAGTAAAATCTCTTGGGGATTTTGTGATAATATAATAAAAGTCAAATATATGAGGCATTTTCACCAAAAAATGATTCATTTAATGCCTTTGCTCACTCCCTAAAAGATTAGGTTAGTGTAGAGATGCAGAGACAACATATAAGCAAAATTTGCATCAGGAAAAACAAAAATGCCCTAATACTCTTCAAAACTAAGATAATATTTAAATACTGAATCTGCCCAGTGTTTTTCTTCCTAAAATCTGTTTCTCATTTTCATTGTACAGTGACACCCTTCCTACATTTCCTCCAGAGCCTGGGGAAGCATCAAATCTCCCACCCTTTCTCAAGGTTTCTTGGCTTCAAATGGCTTATAATCCTTTTCACATTCCTCTTTAAACTCTGGGGAAATTCAACCACATTCTCATCAACTGGGAATTTAAACATCAAACTTGTGAAAATCATGATATTATTTATAGACCATAATTACAACACTAGATTTTGTGAAACATTTTCCTACTTTTGAAATCAAATGAACATAGTCTAATTTTAAATTGCACTTGGTGCAGGATAGTTTTTGTTGCTTGGGGTTTTATTAATGTTCTAGTTCACAGTTTGAATAAGTTTCCTTGTCTATGAAGAGCGTGGATTGATGAAAGGGATAAATACCTCTTATCCATGATGCTGCATACAATGTGACATAAGCCACTTTGCTGTGTATTCTGGGCACTTCATTATTTCCATTGCTGTCAGACTCCTTGGTAATCCTATTTTAGAAACCTGAGCAAACTTGAAGTCACAGAGCAGTGAGATATTCCTTCCAGAAAGGTAGCTGGATAAACCACCTCTTCTCTCAGAAAAGTGTAAGAAACTTGGCCTAATCAAACAGTGATAGCTTGGCTGTTCTTAGATTAGCAAACCCCTTTCCTTTCAGCTAGTATTTAAGGTCGATTTTCCCACAAGTTTGCGTGGGCTCATTGATCAATGCATTTTTCTTTCTGACAAAATGCCATTGTTTTTCTTCTAATTTTCTTACTTGTGACCTCTTTTCTTCATAGGAAGTGATTCCTGGGATCTGAAAAGTAGATGCCTATCTCAGACATAGTTATGGAGAACTTTTCTAAATGGAAATCCTTATTCTAAAAGAATTGGTTTGTGTTTATTGCAGCCTTATTCACAATAGATAAACTATGGAAACAGCCAAGATGCCCCACTACTGATGAATGGATTAAGAAAATATATTTATATGCTATGGAATTTTATTCAGCCATAAGGAAAAATGAAATTTTGTCATTTGCAGGTAAATTAATGGAACTGAGAACATCAACTTAAGTGAAGTTAGCCAGGTTTAGAAAGCCAATGGTCACAAGTTTTCTCTCATGTGTGGAATATAGACCCAATACAAACACAACAATATTATCAAAAACAGATCACACCAAGGGGATTCACATACAAGAGGGGGAGGGTAAAAGAAGGAAGTTAAAAAGGTGAATATGGTTGATGTACTTCCTATACAAGAATGAATATAGAATTTTTAAACCTATAGAAATCATCATAAGAAGGAGACTAAGGTAGAAAGGAGAATAGAGGGCATGAGCCAGTTCAGGTTATAATACATATACGTATGGAAATCCCACAACAAACACCCTGTATAGCAATCTTAAACAAACAAAAATGTCTTTTTTTCAAAAACAGAGAACAGGAAGGGAAAACAGGTCCTGGCTGGGGGTTTGGTACCAGTGGGAAGAGGGACGATATAAGGAAAGGGTGTAGGAGGGTGAATAGGGTGGAAATATATACTCATGTATGTAAACCAAAAAAATCAGGGGAGGGGAGATTAAGGAGAATGATGGAAGGGTGAATTCAACTGTGATATATTGTAAGAAATTTTGTAAATGTCACAATGTACCCCCAGTACAACAATAATAAAAAAAGAAGAAAGAAGAACTATTTTATTTTACAAAGTAACAGTAACTTTTATATTATGCTCTGCTAAAAAGAGTTCTTTCAGCTGACACAATAAAAACCAAGCATGAAAGGAACTCTCTCTCCATGGAAGACATAGATTAAATGATATCCACAAGAGGCAGTGGACTTAAGCAGAGCCCTGCTTCTTAAGGTATATGTCCTACATAGACCACCTCCTAGAAGGGGTGGACTTGAGTAAATTTGAACACTATAGGCCTCATTTTCCTCATTTAAAAATGAAGATTATGCTAGGGGACTGCAAAATCTGCCCAGTATAATATTAATGTTACAACTTTACAAATCCAACCAACAGCACAAGCTTTTATATTTGACAATATCCCATACTCACGCACCTGTTCTTATTTCACATATTTAGTCTATAATAACTCTTTTTCTCTACTTCTTTTCTGATAACTAAATCATGCAGGTAAATCCAGTTAAGGGCAGGCCGTCTCTGGGTACCAGCAGAGAAACCAGCTGCTGATCATTAGAGTCCCTCCTGATTCAGATCGTTCTCCTTCGAAAACTAATTAGAGCTCTTGCATCAGGATTTTTAACAAAAGGACTTTTTTCTGAGGATAACTCTAAGGTAATATGGACAAAATGATAACCATATTTATTAGATAGCCAAATAAAACACTGAAAAATTATAGGACTGGCGAGTAAGCAGTTGATAGCTGCATTTTTTTTCACATAAGTTTCTCTATGAAAGAGTTAACCCATCTCTGCCCATTTCTTCTGTCTTCTTGGCATCTTTTTCATGAGGCTTTCCTGAGTTGTGCTGGAGGCTGGGTCTCAAGGAAGGTCCATCTGAGCTGCTGAGAATGCTCAGGATCCCAACACTGCAAATATTTCTCACTTCCCAGCCTTCATGATTATTATTGAAGCTATTTGTGGAAAACTGCTTTTAAGTTCTCTATTTCTCTGCTTCTTCCTTCTAGCCTACTTTATTGACCTCTCTCCATTTCTACCTCTCCCCCAGACTGAATTTCTGAGAATGCCTTCTACATGCTCCGTGCTGCCCTACATCAGACAGTAACTGTCAGCTCTCTTCCTACCCTTTTCTCCAACATAGGTGGGCAAAAATCCATAAAATAAACAGCTAAGCTAGGTGATCAAATGAAGCCTTCCAGCCCATTTATGTAGGCAATCATTTGAGGATATCCACAAAGACTCTTCCATCTTTGATTTTTGGACCTATGGGAGAGAAAAACTACTTACGCTCTGTGATGTGTTCAATGGAAAAGAACAAGATTTGGGGGCATGCCACCATGGGAAAAGATATCTATAGGAAAGCCAAAGAAAGTTGGTCTGTAAATCATTTCTCTTTATTTGAAAGCATTTCCGGACCACACCAGAGCCCACCAACTTTTAAATCTTTCCTTACCAGTACATTAGATAATCATTATACCCAGCACTTACTGAGCACTTACTCTTGAGTAAGTGCCTTTATCCTTACAATCACACTTAGAGGAAAATCTCATTACTCTCATTTCACAAACAGGGAAAATGTGGCTCAGGTTAAGTAATTTGCTAAGGTAAAATATTACCAAATAGTACAGTTTCGTATTGACATTGACAGCCTGGCTGTATTATCAAGAGTATTCTAATACCGCTCATGTCTTTTTTTCCTCATTTCACTTTGATAAGTTAATACTTTTTGTTGAACTGTACTGAATTGATTACCATTCAAGAGTTTTGTAAAGACTGGGTAATAGAAAGGTGGCTCACTTCTCTCCCAGCTCCCATGGCTCTTGGATCAGGAATGGGCCATGACCCATTGCTCATATTTTCTCCCCCAAAGAAACTGATCTCAGCAACACTTAACCTACAGCAATTTAAGGAATGAGGGTTGAATTGAATGGTCAGTTAGAAGGAGAGTCAAACTTATAACACAGCAAGTGAAAGCCACCAACAAGCTGGACATTATGGGGAAACTCAAACTGAAGAAACGAGGAAGTTCTGAGGGAAAAACAGTTACATGACTATGGCTTCAGAGGAACAGAGATAGCAATCCTGTTGCTCCCCAAGGAGTGTTGACTCCCAGCTCTCATCTGGGAAATTGCATTTTCTTCCTTCATGTTCCCCAAGATATTCTTTTTTGTTTGTTTGTTTTCAGTACTGGGGTTTGAACTTAGGGCCTTCGCCTTGAACCACTCCATCAGCACATTTTTTTGTGTGATGGATTTTTTTCAAGATAGGTTCTCACAAACTATTTTCCTGGGGTTGGCTTGAAACAGTGATCCTCCTGATTTCTGCCTCCTAAGTAGCTAGGATTACAGACATGAAGCACTGGTGCCCAGCTCCCAAGCTATTCTTAAATTACTCTCTTTTTGATTAAGCCAGTTCAAGTAGGTTTGTAGGGTTTTCCTTTTTAACCAGACTCTAATCAGAAAGTCCACATCATCACCAGGATAGAGCAGTCATTTATTTTTTTAGTCATACTGTTTTCACAAAAAATGGGGAAGCATAAGAATTTCACTGGAAAGAGACAAAGGGTTAAATGTTTCCAAAACTTTTTAAGTTTTTCATGTGTCATGTTCCTACACAAAATTTATGTCTATGTGTGAAAACAGACTAATTAGCAATATAGTTAGCTTGAGTTCCATTAACATCATGGTAATTTGTTGAGCAGAAAATATATGTAATTTCAGGCTGAGATAATTCTTCATTGTTTGGCAAATTTGCCAAACAATGAAGAATCTGAGCCTATAGAGCTCAGATTCACATAGTAGAATCCCAGCTCTTGATATGGTTCTAAACTATATCAAGAGAATAGTTGAATACATGCTATATTTTCAACATCAACTAAACATAAAAGCAGACCACACACACACACACACACACACACACACACACACACACACACACAATTTAAAAGTAAGCAGCACCACACAGTGGTGGGACAAGGAATAGCTACTGTTTGAAACACCAGCCTTTGTTCCTTTGGAGCTAGAAGACCGGTTTTTTGTTATTTTTACAGAGTACAGATGTGATAAATGTGGTTTTATTTTCTGTGAAAAAGAAATATTTTTATGTTTTCTTGACAAGAATAATTATTGGCTAAATTCCAAATTTATTTACAGATAAAAATGCTAGCAGAGAAAAATAGTTGTCATATTTTACCATGTGTGGTTATGCTTATTATAACCAAATGCATTTCAAAAAAACAATGATTGAAAAAACACTATTGCCTGAGGACTTTCCTTTTATTCTTTAACAAAGAGAACATTTTATTACTAAATTTAATCTTCTGAAAATCAAATTTTGTAGCTAAAATTTGGCACAAATGTAACCATAGGCTACATTTGTGTAATGCAATTATATAGTGATTATATTAAATAAATGAAAGTGAAACACACCTCTGATATTATACACTTAACTACAGTTTGACTCATAACTTACTCTGTGTATGAAGTATAAAACAAAGATCTGAAAGTTATTTCCACCTCATTCAGTCTAAAGATATTACTTCTTCAGTTCTTTGGACTACAAAGACCCTAATTTCTAGAATGTATTCTGCTTGTGTCACAACGGGATGTTCATCTTTCCTCAACAATGCTTGATCTGTTAATACTTTCACTGACACCCTCGGTGGACAGCCTTCCTAGGCATTTCTCCATAAGTGAAGAGTTTTCAAGAGAACTTCAGCAGAATCACTGCTGTCTAAAGAGCCATTTTCTCATTATTTAACTTTTTAAGCCTACTTGCTATTGAAGAAAAGATGATTAGCAGCAGAGCTGCAAAATAATCTGTAGTTATAAAGAATGCATTGCCAGGATCAGCAAGGCTCAGATAGTATCTTTGAATGTGAACAGAGCCTAAAGTTAAAGACAACCCTTATCACAGCAGAGGTGGTGCACTGAGTGACGCCAGCCTGATGTTTTCAGTACATTAGTATTCTGCATATCTCCAGAACACAAAGATGAAATGTCTTGTATTAAGTCTTTTTGCACTACTCTGGTTTGAACTCAGTGCCTCATGCTTGCTAGGCAGGCTCTGTACCATTGAACCATACCTCTAGCTCTTTTTTTTTTTTGTCTAAAAATAATAATAATTTTATTTATTTATTTATTTATTTATTTATTTATTTATTTATTATGTGCATACATTGTTTGGGTCATTTCTCCACCATGCCACCCTTCCCCCTCCCCACTCAGTTTCAGGCAGGTCCCGTTCTGCCCTTGTGACTGATTTTGTTGCAGAAAAGACAAAAGCATAATAAGAAAGACAAAGCATTTTTGCTAGTTAAGGATAGCTATACAGAAAGATTCCTATTATTGCTCTCATGTACCCATGTGTTACGTCCCATGTTGATTCAAATCTAACTGATCTTTACATTGGTCCTAATCCACTGCTAGTGATAACCTGTCATTTTAAGATTTCTGTATTAGTTCCTCTAGAGTGGGGATATCAAACACTTTCATGTTTGGGGTTTTCTACCTATTCCTATATCTCCCATATGTGTTCTCCCCTTTTCTTGTGATCCGAGTCCAACAACATTGCTGCATTTGCCCTAGATCTAAAGTCCACATATGAGGGAGAACATACAATTTTTGGTCTTCTGAGCCTGGCTGACCTCACTCAGAATGATGTTCTCCAGTTCCATTCACTTACCTGCAAATGATAAGATTTCATTTTTCTTCATGGCTGAGTAAAATTCCATTGTGTACAAGTACCACATTTTCTTGATCCATTCATCAGTAGTGGGGCATCTTGGTTGTTTCCATAACTTGGCTATTGTGAATAGTGCTGCAATAAACATGGGTCTGCAGGTGCGTCTGGAGTAACTTGTGTTGCATTCCTTTGGGTATATCCCCAGGAGTGGGATTGCTGGATCATATGGCAGGTCTATGTTTAGATTTTTAAGAAGCCTCAAAATTTTTTTCCAGAGTGGTTGCACCAGCTTGCATTCTCACCAGCAATGGATTAGGGTTCCTTTTTTTTCCACATCCTCACCAGCACTTGTTGTTGGTGGTATTATGGATGATGGCTATTCTAACAGGGGTGAGGTGGAATCTTAGTGTGGTTTTGGTTTGCATTTCCTTTATGGCCAGAGATGGTGAGCATTTTTTCATGTGTTTTTTGGCCATTTGAATTTCTTCTTTTGAAAAAGTTCTGTTTAGTTCAGTTGCCCATTTCTTAATTGGTTCATTGATTTTAGGAGAGTTTAGTTTCTTAAGTTCCCTGTATATTCTGGTTATCAGTCCCTTGTCTGATGTATAGGTGGCAAATATTTTCTCCCACTCTGTGGGTGGTCTTTTCAGTTTAAAAGCCATTTCTTTTGTTGTGCAGAAGCTTTTTAATTTTATGAAGTCCCATTTATTCATCCTTTCTCTTAGCCTCTAGCTCTTTTTGCTTTAGATATTTTAAAGGGTCTCACAGTTTATGCTCAGACTGGCCTAAACTGCAATCTTCCTATTTATACTTCCCATGTAGCTGGGATGACATGCATAGCTTTTATTGGTTGAGATGGGGTCTTGCTAACTTTTTGCCTGGGCTGGTTTCAAACCATTATCCTCCTGGTTCATTCAGCTAGGATCTCAGGTGTAGGTGGTGGCACCCTTATTTTCTCTATTCTTAATGCTCTGGCATCTAAGGCCTCTACTGTTGGGGAGATTGCCCCTCCCAGAACTAGCCAATTCCTATAGCTAGTCAAGGAACAAGCTTGTTTTTTATATGCAAACCCAGCAATGTAGAACCCACAGCCCACAAATACCTCCTTTCCTGAACTGAACTCTTAAACATCAAATCAGTGCCTCCTGCCCTAATCACCCCAGGACCAAGTATCTGACAACTGAGAACAGCCCTAGACCTGCTGACATTATTCTGCCACATAATCTTAAGCTTGTTTATCCTACATATTTCACTCCTTCCCCAAAATCAACAATAAAGAAATTTGCCTAGATTTTCTTCCTCCTGGCTGCCTCTGGTGCTTCCATGTGTGGCACTTGTGGCATGCCTGCATCCTAGAAGGTTTATATTATTTCCTAGATATCTGACAGTATCAGAACTTCTTCCTACATGAAAAGACTATCTTCATGACAGTCATTTCCATGTATTTGTGTCTTATCAGACCTGATTAAAACAGTCTAAAATATATCCCTAATAATGTAGGGCACTGAATTATTTCCAACCTTTTTAAAAATTGCATTGGCTTTTGACTGATTTTAAAGTGCTAGAAACAAATATACAACTGATTAAGTAACCAAGGCATTCATTTGGTGGTAATCAATAGTCGTCACATTTACGTATTTGCCCCACGTGGCACATTATGACATGTTATATTTTGACTAAATAATTAGCTTCCAGTAGCCTGATAAATTGCTTTGCTCTTCTCATAGCTTGTGCCCAACTGACTCTGCTGTTCAATTTCCTCTGTTGGAATCAAAGTGCCCCAAAGCTCAGCCCATTTCATTTGTGCAACTAAATGCATTTGTTCTGTTCTCATAGGGTTACATTTAATTAAAACACAGCAGTATTTAAGAGAAATATTTCACTTCTAGGGTCTAACCAAATCTTTGGTACCATAATTACTTTGCAAAAATCATACTGTGGCAAGATAGAAAAAAGCAAAACAGATGCATTTTTGGAGTCACTGTCTGAAAGGCAAAGAACAAAAATCAGTAGGAAGCAGCAGTCATTTTTTTGCCTTGTTTCTACTTAGTAAATTCATACACTAAGTATATCAACAAAAAGCCATCCATGGTAGATGCTCAAGTTGACTTCAGTTGAATTTTTAAGAGTATAAAAAATGGTTTCTGAATCTTGTATTTGAGTGTGCTAAGTGTATATGGCTGTATACATTTGTAGGGGAGTAAATGAGAGTGTAAATTATGGGAAACTATCATTAATTATACACCTCATATGCACAATGCACTTTACTTAACCTCTATGCATTTGTTCTCTTACTTAATTCTTAAAATTCTATTATATATTTATATATTGCAATTATTATAATAATACCTCTATAATCAACTTTAAATCATCTCAATGGCATAAAGATTCATGTCAATGGTTATGTTTTATACATGGACCAAAAGCTGCTGAAATGCGAATTTTTTTGAAATTCTCCCTAGCTTGTAGGGAATGAACATTTCTGTGCTGGAACTATGTTAAGACGTTTACTTATGTTTTCCCATATAAATCTTTCAACAGCCCACAAGATGATGCTTATTCCCTTTCTCCAGTTGAGGAAAATGAGGGTCCTAAAATGTAAAATGATCCTTCAAGTTTATGTAGCTCTTTTTACTCTATAGTATTTTTGTCAAGGGAAATCTCAGTTGATGAGGTAGATAATAATTTGAGATATAAGTTAGGTTCCTTCGCATAATTTTTTTAGTTTTCTCATGGCTTTCTCCTCCATGAGTCAGAGGCATTCATTGCCTCTCAGGAACAGATGCAAATTCCCACAATGAAACTGGGGCAACACATGTCTCACTGAGATGCTCTATGTCAGTCCAATATGGTATCTGGGCAGGGAAAAGCAATTGTCCAGACCAGAGCCTCTCAAACTTGCTATGGTGAAAAGACAGTTAATTTTTAAACCAAAAATAAAATGATAAATAAAATAAATATGAATGACCAGATACATGACATGAAAAACCCACAGTATTGAAAAGAACAACCTCCAAGTTTTGATTATTAAATTCTATTGAATTCTATTATTCTATTATTTTATTCTATTGAATTCTATTCAGAAACAAAAGTTTCTGAACTCTTACTCTCGATTTCTATACTTAATCTCACTGAGAACTTGTATTAGGGACTAAATTTTTGTGCCTCCCTAAAATTCCTGTGTTGAAATCCTAATCCCCAATGTGATAGTGTTAGAAGGTGGGTTCTTTAGGGAGGTAATTAGATCATAAGGGCAGAGCTCTCAAAAATGGAATTGGTGACCTTATAAAAGAGGCCCCAGGACACTATATTCCTCCTTCTACCATGTGAGGACACAATAAGAAGGCAAAACCTATGAACCAGAAAATGGGCCCCCACCAGGTCCTGGATCTGCCAGTGTTAGACTGTTGTGGCCTTCAGAAGTGTAAGAAATAAATTTCTGTTGTTTAGAAGCTACCTAGACTATATTTGTGTTGTGGCAGTCCAAATGGAGCAGTAAGGAAAAATTTAAGTACTTATATACTAGTAACATATCTATATATCACATTTTTTAATAACACTAATCCAGGTCTAGGCCAGAGGCCATCTAACCAGATTCCTACTCACCTTAGTTTGTAGTAGTGGAAACCAGTCAAGAGTTCTTGGTATCCAGCTATAGAAGTATGTAAGAAGACTGCTAGACTTAAGAACTCTGTAATTGGGTCTAAAGAACACAGAGAGCATGAAAGAGACTATTGGAGGCCACTGGAGGATGGCAAGCATCAGTGCAGATGGAGTGGAGACAGAAGTCAATTCCCAAGACCTGGTGGGATGAGTTAAACTTCAGGGAAGGCCTGCGAGTATGGAAGTCCCATGGACCAGACAAGAACCCTTTGAAAGCACCACCATTCCCTCATATACACCTCCATAAATCCAGATTCTTCTTAAAAAATGGAAGAAGGGGATGAAGAATTCTGAATGGCAGAGCAGTGAGTCTCCAAAAAACAACTACATTGAAAACCAGAAGTGACTGTGAATTATATGCATTTGGCAAAATTAATTTTCTGCTCTTGAAGGGAAAGATGGACTCATGCATGCAAATGAATTTAATTTTAGATATTTTAAAAATTACATTTCTAAAAATTGAATATGTATTTTGTGATGGGTTTTTCTGAGATAGGGTCTTGCAAACTATCTGCCTGGGCTGGCTTCAAACTGCCATCCTCCTGAGTAGCTAGGATTACAAGTGTAAGCCACCGGTGCCTGGCTAAGAGACAGTTTTTAAGGGAAATTTAAATCTCATGCAGAAAGTCATCAACCAATTCACTCATCCCTTTTGAGAAATTATACTGTCCCCTACACAAATCACCAGCTGACCTGTACTGATATATGGCAACATATGTCTTTCCATTTTATAATCACATAATATCCCATATGTTTGTTTCAGGATTTAGTCATATACAGATAAAGCCCTGAGTGGTAAATAGCACTTGTAAATGATGAACCATGATTTCAATTTTGGTCACATGTTTTGTTATTGCAGACCATGGCATGCATATTCAGTGAGAGCTTCTCTTCTTACCACAGATTTTACTGCTATGCCCTCCAGGGATGTGAACTCAACTACAGTGTATGGCAGAGCCTGGCAAATTTCTGACCACAAAAGTTGTTCTTTTTTTTTTTCCAAATAACATTATGCACAATCTCAACATATGAAATCTCAATTTATAAAACATGTAAAAGAGATGAAAAACTGGAATCCCATCCACTAATAACTTATTCACCATGTTAGTCCCTAGTTCTCTGAAAGACAAACTTTGGAACTACTTTGGGGGTTTACCTACATGGATAGCTATCTCCTCTTGAAAAAAACTGAACTCTGGCCTTCACACAGGTGTAGACCATCCTTCTATTTACAGCAATCAATTGCAACGGATAACTTCAGTGGGGAAATGTTGGCTGGTGGTTACGCTGAGAACAGCTGAAGTAGAGAATGTCTCATCTCTGAAAGTATGACCTATGTAATACTGTAGGTTGTAGTTTAACATAAAGCTACTTCTCTGTGGCCATGTCACTAAAACTGAGTAAAAAATGTTCATTTTATGCATTGTGGCTTGTCAGTAATATAATACCTTATAGCAGAAATCTGATGTCTTAAATCCCATCTTTGTGGATGCTGACTCACCTACATGATATCAACAAAATGCAGTTAGTTCATCCCTTCCAGGAACAGACACAGATTTATTGTTTTGACTTCATGTGATGACATCTGAAACAAATTTTGAAAAGTCACGACATAAACATTTCATGCAGTTTTCTACATCTATATTCTTCAGTTTCCATATTGCGCGTACTGCTTCTTCCATCAGTCTTCTGACTTTTGTTTGGTTGCTTAGAGCTATAATGACATGTGGTAACTGTTACTACAAGAAAAAACAAACAGAATGCTCCATTTAAAACACAACCACTTTCTCAATCCATTACTTTAGGAAGATATTTTCAAATCAACATATTTGTATCTTATTTCAATTTATAGCAATTAAGCCATTACTGAATAGATACTGTAACTTCTCATTAATTTTCTTTAAACACACATTTATAGAATACCTCCTTTGTATGAAACCCTATGTTGGGATTCCCACCAAAGTAAATAAGCCGTGATGTATTCCAATGAAACCTCTGATTTGTCTTTTTTTTTTTTTTTCATTTTTCTTTTATTATTCATATGTGCATACAAGGCTTGGTTTATTTCTCCCCCCTGCCCCCACCCCCTCCCTTACCACCCACTCCACCCCCTCCCGCTCCCCCCCTCAATACCCAGCAGAAACTATTTTGCCCTTATCTCTAATTTTGTTGTAGAGAGAGTATAAGCAATAATAGGAAGGAACAAGGGGTTTTGCTGGTTGAGATAAGGATAGCTATACAGGGCATTGACTCACATTGATTTCCTGTGCGTGGGTGTTACCTTCTAGGTTAATTCTTTTTAATCTAACCTTTTCTCTAGTTCCTGGTCCCCTTTTCCTATTGGCCTCAGTTGCTTTAAGGTATCTGCTTTAGTTTCTCTGCATTAAGGGCAACAAATGCTAGCTAGTTTTTTAGGTGTCTTACCTATCCTCACCCCTCCCTTGTGTGCTCTCGCTTTTATCATGTGCTCATAGTCCAATCCCCTTGTTGTGTTTGCCCTTGATCTAATGTCCACATATGAGGGAGAACATACGATTTTTGGTCTTTTGAGCCAGGCTAACCTCACTCAGAATGATGTTCTCCAATTCCATCCATTTACCAGCGAATGATAACATTTCGTTCTTCTTCATGGCTGCATGAAATTCCATTGTGTATAGATACCACATTTTCTTCATCCATTCGTCAGTGCTGGGGCATCTTGGCTGTTTCCATAACTTGGCTATTGTGAATAGTGCCGCAATAAACATGGATGTGCAGGTGCCTCTGGAGTAACAGTCTTTTGGGTATATCCCCAAGAGTGGTATTGCTGGATCAAATGGTAGATCGATGTCCAGCTTTTTAAGTAGCCTCCAAATTTGTTTCCAGAGTGGTTGTACTAGTCTACATTCCCACCAACAGTGTAAGAGGGTTCCTTTTTCCCCGCATCCTCGCCAACACCTGTTGTTGGTGGTGTTGCTGATGATGGCTATTCTAACAGGGGTGAGGTGGAATCTTAGTGTGGTTTTAATTTGCATTTCCTTTATTACTAGAGATGGTGAGCATTTTTTCATGTGTTTTCTGGCCATTTGAATTTCTTCTTTTGAGAAAGTTCTGTTTAGTTCACCTGCCCATTTCTTTATTGGTTCATTAGTTTTGGGAGAATTTAGTTTTTTAAGTTCCCTGTATATTCTGGTTATCAGTCCTTTGTCTGATGTATAGTTGGCAAATATTTTCTCCCACTCTGTGGGTGTTCTCTTCAGTTTAGAGACCATTTCTTTTGATGAACAGAAGCTTTTTAGTTTTATGAGGTCCCATTTATCTATGCTATCTCTTAGTTGCTGTGCTGCTGGGGTTTCATTGAAAAAGTTCTTACCTATACCTGCTAACTCCAGAGTATTTCCTACTCTTTCTTGTATCAACTTAAGAGTTTGGGGTCTGATATTAAGATCCTTGATCCATTTTGAGTTAATCTTGGTATAGGGTGATATACATGGATCTAGTTTCAGTTTTTTGCAGACTGCTAACCAGTTTTCCCAGCAGTTTTTGTTGAAGAGGCTGCTATTTCTCCATCGTATGTTTTTAGCTCCTTTGTCAAAGATAAGTTGCTTATAGTTGTGTGGCTTCATATCTGGATCCTCTATTCTGTTCCACTGGTCTTCATGTCTGTTTTTGTGCCAGTACCATGCTGTTTTTATTGTTATTGCTTTGTAATATAGTTTGAAGTCAGGTATTGTGATACCTCCTGCATTGTTCTTTTGACTGAGTATTGCCTTGGCTATTCGTGGCCTCTTGTGTTTCCATATAAATTTAACAGTAGATTTTTCAATCTCTTTAATGAATGTCATTGGAATTTTGATGGGAATTGCATTAAACATGTAGATTACTTTTGGGAGTATAGACATTTTTACTATGTTGATTCTACCAATCCATGAGCATGGGAGATCTCTCCACTTTCTATAGTCTTCCTCAATCTCTTTCTTCAGAAGTGTATAGTTTTCCTTGTAGAGGTCTTTCACATCTTTTGTTAGGTTTACACCTAGGTATTTGATTTTTTTTGAGGCTATTGTAAATGGAATTGTTTTCAGACATTCTTTTTCCGTTTGCTCATTGTTAGTGTATAGAAATGCTAATGATTTTTCTATGTTGATTTTATATCCTGCTACCTTGCTATAGCTATTGATGATGTCTAGAAGCTTCTGAGTAGAGTTTTTTGGGTCTTTAAGGTATAGGATCATGTCATCTGCAAATAGGGATATTTTGACAGTTTCTTTACCTATTTGTATTCCTTTTATTCCTTCTTCTTGCCTAATTGCTCTGGCTAGGAATTCCAGTACTATGTTGAATAGGAGTGGAGATAGTGGGCATCCTTGTCTGGTTCCTGATTTTAGAGGGAATGGTTTTAATTTTTCTCCGTTAAGTATAATGCTGGCTGTAGGTTTGTCATATATAGCTTTTATAATGTTGAGGAACTTTCCTTCTATTCCTAGTTTTCTTAGAGCTTTTATCATGAAATGATGTTGGATCTTATCAAAGGCTTTTTCTGCATCTATTGAGATGATCAAGTGGTTTTTGTCTTTGCTTCTGTTAATGTGGTTTATTACGTTTATTGATTTTCGTATGTTGAACCACCCCTGCATCCCTGGGATGAAGCCTACCTGGTCGTGGTGAATAATCTTTTTGATGTGTTGCTGAATTCGATTTGCCATTATTTTGTTGAGGATTTTTGCATCAATGTTCATTAAGGAGATTGGCCTATAGTTGTCCTTTTTGGAGGTGTCTTTGCCTGGTTTTGGGATAAGTGTAATAGTGGCTTCATAAAATGTGTTTGGCAGTTTTCCTTCCCTTTCTATTTCATGGAACAGTTTAAGGAGGGTTGGTATCAGTTCTTCTTTAAAGGTCTGATAGAATTCAGCAGAGAATCCATCAGGTCCTGGACTTTTCTTTTTGGGGAGACTCTTGATTGCTGCTTCAATTTCATTTTGTGTTATAGATCTATTCAGGTGATTAATTTCCTCTTGGTTCAGTTTTGGATGATCATATGTATCTAGAAATCTGTCCATTTCTTTTAGATTTTCAAATTTATTTGAATATAGGTTCTCAAAGTAGTCTCTGATGATTTCCTGGACTTCCATGGTGTTTGTTGTTATCTCCCATTTTGCATTCCTGATTCTACTAATTTGGGTTTTTTCTCTCCTCATTTTAGTCAGGTTTGCCAGGGGTCTATCGATCTTGTTTATTTTTTCAAAGAACCAAGTTTTTGTTTCATTAATTCTTTGTATGGTTTTTTTGGTTTCTATTTCGTTGATTTCAGCTCTTATTTTTATTATTTCTCTCCTTCTATTTGTTTTGGGATTTGCTTGTTCTTGTTTTTCTAGGAGTTTGAGATGTATCATTAGGTCATTGATTTGGGATCTTTCAATCTTTTTAATATATGCACTCATGGCTATAAACTTTCCTCTCAAGACTGCCTTAGCTGTGTCCCATAGGTTCTGGTAGGTTGTGTTTTCATTTTCATTGACTTCTAAGAACTTTTTAATTTCCTCTTTTATTGCATCGATGATCCATTCTTCATTAAGTAATGAGTTATTTAGTTTCCAGCTGTTTGCATGTTTTTTGTCTTTACTTTTGTTGTTGAGTTCTACTTTTACTGCATTGTGGTCAGATAGTATGCACGGTATAATTTCTATTTTCTTATATTTGCTGAGGCTTGCTTTGTGCCCTAGGATATGATCTATTTTGGAGAAGGTTCCATGGGCTGCTGAGAAGAATGTATATTGTGTAGAGGTTGGATGAAATGTTCTGTAGACATCTACTAGGTCCACTTGATCTATTGCATATTTTAGATCTTGGATTTCTTTATTGAGTTTTTGTTTGGATGACCTATCTATTGATGATAATGGAGTGTTAAAGTCTCCCACAACCACTGTGTTGGCGTTTATATATGCTTTTAGGTCTTTCAGGGTATGTTTGATGAAATTGGGTGCGTTGACATTGGGTGCGTACAGATTGATGATTATTATTTCCTTTTGGTCTATTTCCCCTTTTATTAGTATGGAATGTCCTTCTTTATCTCGTTTGATCAATGTAGGTTTGAAGTCTACTTTGTCAGAGATAAGTATTGCTACTCCTGCTTGTTTTCGGGGGCCATTGGCTTGGTAAATCTTCTTCCAGCCTTTCATCCTAAGCATATGCTTATTTCTGTCGGTGAGATGAGTCTCCTGTAAGCAACAAATTGTTGGATCTTCTTTTTTAATCCATTTTGTCAAACGGTGTCTTTTGATGGGTGAATTAAGTCCATTAACATTAAGTGTTAGTACTGATAGGTATGTGGTGATTCCTGCCATTTAGTTATCTTAGTTGTTTGAAGGTTTGATTGTGTGTACCTAACTTGATGTTACTCTCTACTGTCTTGCTTTTTCTTATCCTGTGGTTTGGTGCTGCCTGCCTTTTCATGGTTAAGTTGGGTGTCACTTTCTGTGTGCAGGATCCCTTGCAGAATCTTTTGTAGTGGTGGCTTTGTGGTCACATATTGTTTTAGTTTCTGCTTATCATGGAAGACTTTTATTGCTCCATCTATTTTGAATGATAGCTTTGCTGGGTAGAGTATCCTGGGGTTGAAGTTATTTTCATTCAGTGCCCGGAAGATCTCACCCCATGCTCTTCTTGCTTTTAATGTTTCTGTTGAGAAGTCTGCTGCGATTTTGATGGGTTTACCTTTGTATGTTACTTGTTTTTTCTCTCTTGCAGCCTTCAATATTCTTTCCTTAGTTTCTGAACTTGTTGTTTTAATGATGATATGTCGTGGAGTAGTTCTATTTTGATCTGGTCTGTTTGGTGTCCCGGAGGCCTCTTGCATTTGTATGGGAATATCTTTCTCTAGATTTGGGAAATTTTCTGTTATTATTTTGTTGAATATATTACGCATTCCCTTCGCTTGCACCTCTTCTCCTTCTTCGATGCCCATGATTCTCAAGTTTGGTCTTTTGATGGAGTCAGTGAGTTCTTGCATTTTCTTTTCACAGGTCTTGAGTTGTTTAATTAGTAGTTCTTCAGTTTTTCCTTTAATTACCATTTCATCTTCAAGTTCTGAGATTCTGTCTTCTGTTTGTTCTATTCTGCTGGATTGGCCTTCCGTTTTGTTTTGCAGTTCTGTTTTGTTCTTTTTTCTGAGGTTTTCCATTTCCTGGCTGTTTTCTTCTTTATTGTTGTCTATTTTTGTCCTGAGTTCATTTATCCATTTATTCATTGTGTTCTCTCTTTCACTTTGGTGTTTATACAGTGCTTC
The DNA here is from genome assembly GCF_047511655.1 of Castor canadensis. Classification (NCBI taxonomy): domain Eukaryota; kingdom Metazoa; phylum Chordata; class Mammalia; order Rodentia; family Castoridae; genus Castor; species Castor canadensis. The sequence goes on from NC_133386.1 coordinate 62,050,171, forward strand.
TATGGTTTCCTTTATTTCTTCTTTTGCTTTTTCAAATTCTCTATTTTTATTGTCTTGGAATTTCTTGAGTGTCTCCTGTACATTTTGGTTGACCCTATCCAGTATCATCTCTATAAAATTCTCATTGAGTACTTGTAGTATGTCTTCTTTTAAATTATTCTTGTAGGCTTCATTGGGTCCTTTGGCATAGTTTATCTTCATTTTGTTGGAGTCTGGCTCTGAGTTTCTGTTCTCTTCATTCCCCTCTGGTTCCTGTACTAATTTTTTGCTGTGGGGAAACTGGTTTCCTTGTTTTTTCTGTCTTCCTGTCATTGTCCTTGGTGTTGTTACTGTCCCTGTACTGTGTGTAATTAAGTATTTTCTAGCTTGTAATAATAACAATGGTAATATTGAGAATGGAAGAGTGAGCTGAGATGGAAAGCAAGAAGTTAAAGAAAAGGGGAAAACAAATATACAGACAAGAGGGAGAAAGCAGAACAAGGTATCAGACAAGAGAGTTTCAAAGGTATAAACAGGGAGTGTTAGTGTACTAATCGACAGTAAGCTGAACAGACAATAGAGTGACAGAGAGAGGATTGAAAATCAAAGATAAAAAAAATAAAAAATAAGTATATGAAAGTAATATCTATTTATAAAAATGAATTAAAATAAAATGGAAAATAGAAAATTAAAAAAAACAAAAAAAACAAAAAAACCAAAAAACTTCCAAGTTTATATGCAATGCAATTTCAGTCTTAATAATTTGGATGTCCGTCTCAATCTCCAGTCCTGGAGTTGGTGCCTCAGATGTTGTTCTGTAGTTGTCTCATCAAAGGGGATGCATAAAGTAGAACAAAACTACACTCACACACACACAGAAGAAAAAAAAAAAAAAAAGCCCCACCAAGTGTCCCCAGTTCAAATGCAATACAGTTTCAGTAAGTTTTTCGGCTTGCAGGTATAATTCGGTTGTTCTCTCATCAAAGGTAGGGAGAAAAAGAAAAAAAAAGCGTCTGGAGGCAGTTCTGAGAGTGGTATCTGCAACTGTGGCTTGCCTGCCTGCTGCTCTCAGCCTGTAGCTGGCGGCGTTATTTATGCAGATCTCTGGGGTGAGCTTAGCACTCACCTAGTCCCACAGGCTTTGTTTGCTCAGAGTTCTCCTGTGCGGGGGAGGGGGGCCTCTGCTACAGGCTTTTCCCTTTCCAAGCACTGGGAAAGGCGACACTGCCCCGCGTTGTCAGGCCTGCGTGTTTATTTACAGTTCACGTGGGAAGTGGGTCTTCCCTCCTCTCACAAGCGTCCGCTCCTGGTTGCTGGGCGCGCCCCGCTCCCGCCAGAGCCTCTCCGGCCCGCCCGGCTCGTTTATTTACAGTCCCGGGAAGGATTCCCTTCCCCCAATCTTCAGCGCTCAGGGCGCCCCACCCTCTTTCCAGCGTGTCTTAACTGTTCTTATTGCTTATTACTCAGTTTCTTTTTTTCCCGGGTGGAGGTCAGTCTGTTCAGGGGGCTATGCTGCTCTGGCCCGGGCTTGTCTGTGGGGCTACCACGGTACCGTGGTGTTTGTTGTTATCTCCCATTTTGCATTCCTGATTCTACTAATTTGGGTTTTTTCTCTCCTCATTTTAGTCAGGTTTGCCAGGGGTCTATCGATCTTGTTTATTTTTTCAAAGAACCAAGTTTTTGTTTCATTAATTCTTTGTATGGTTTTTTTGGTTTCTATTTCGTTGATTTCAGCTCTTATTTTTATTATTTCTCTCCTTCTATTTGTTTTGGGATTTGCTTGTTCTTGTTTTTCTAGGAGTTTGAGATGTATCATTAGGTCATTGATTTGGGATCTTTCAATCTTTTTAATATATGCACTCATGGCTATAAACTTTCCTCTCAAGACTGCCTTAGCTGTGTCCCATAGGTTCTGGTAGGTTGTGTTTTCATTTTCATTGACTTCTAGGAACTTTTTAATTTCCTCTTTTATTGCATCGATGATCCATTCTTCATTAAGTAATGAGTTATTTAGTTTCCAGCTGTTTGCATGTTTTTTGTCTTTACTTTTGTTGTTGAGTTCTACTTTTACTGCATTGTGGTCAGATAGTATGCACGGTATAATTTCTATTTTCTTATATTTGCTGAGGCTTGCTTTGTGCCCTAGGATATGATCTATTTTGGAGAAGGTTCCATGGGCTGCTGAGAAGAATGTATATTGTGTAGAGGTTGGATGAAATGTTCTGTAGACATCTACTAGGTCCACTTGATCTATTGCATATTTTAGATCTTGGATTTCTTTATTGAGTTTTTGTTTGGATGACCTATCTATTGATGATAATGGAGTGTTAAAGTCTCCCACAACCACTGTGTTGGCGTTTATATATGCTTTTAGGTCTTTCAGGGTATGTTTGATGAAATTGGGTGCGTTGACATTGGGTGCGTACAGATTGATGATTATTATTTCCTTTTGGTCTATTTCCCCTTTTATTAGTATGGAATGTCCTTCTTTATCTCGTTTGATCAATGTAGGTTTGAAGTCTACTTTGTCAGAGGTAAGTATTGCTACTCCTGCCTGTTTTCAGGGGCCATTGGCTTGGTAAATCTTCTTCCAGCCTTTCATCCTAAGCCTATGCTTATTTCTGTTGGTGAGATGGGTCTCCTGTAAGCAACAAATTGTTGGATCTTCCTTTTTAATCCATTTCAACAAGTGGTGCCTTTTGATGGGTGAATTAAGTCCATTAACATTAAATGTTAGTACTGATAGTTATGTGATGATTCCTGTCATTTAGTTTTCTTAGTTGTTTGAAGGTTTGCTTGTGTGTACCTAATTTGAGGTTACTCTCTACTTTCTTGCTTTTTCTTTTCCTGTGGTTTGGTGCTGCCTATCTTTTCATGGTTAAGTTGGGTTTCACTTTCTGTGTGCAGAATCCCTTGAAGAATGTTTTGTAGTGGTGGCTTTGTGGTCACATATTGTTTTAGTTTCTGTTTATCTTGGAAGATTTTTATTGCTCCATCTATTTTGAATGGTAGTTTTGCTGGGTAGAGTATCCTGGGGTTGAAGTTATTTTCATTCAGCGCCTGGAAGATCTCACCCCATGCTCTTCTTGCTTTTCATGTTTCTGTTGAGAAGTCTGCTGTGATTTTCATGGGTTTACCTTTGTATGTTACTTGTTTTTTCTCTGATACAGCCTTCAATATTCTTTCCCTAGTTTCTGAACTTGTTGCTTTAATGATGATATGTCGTGGGGTAGTTCTATTTTGATCTGGTCTGTTTGGTGTCCTGGAGGCCTCTTGCATCTGTATGGGAATATCTTTCTCTAGATTTGGGAAATTTTCCGTTATTATTTTGTTGAATATATTATGCATTTCCTTCGCGTGCACCTCTTCTTCTTTGATGCCCATGATTCTCAAGTTTGGTCTTTTGATGGAGTCAGTGAGTTCTTGCATTTTCTTTTCACAGGTCTTGAGTTGTTTAATTAATAGTTCTTTGGTTTTTCCTTTAATTACCATTTCATCTTCAAGTTCTGAGATTCTGTCTTCTGTTTGCTCTATTCTGCTGGATTGGCCTTCCATTTTGTTTTGCAGTTCTATTTCATTCTTTTTTCTGAGGTTTTCCATGGCCTGGGTGGTTTCCTCTTTAATGTTGTCTGTTGTTGTCCTGAGTTCATTTAACTGTTTATTTATCGTGTTCTCTGTTTCACTTTGGTGTTTATACAGTGCTTCTATGGTTTCCTTTATTTCTTCTTTTGCTTTTTCAAATTCTCTATTTTTCTTGTCTTGGAATTTCTTGAGTGTCTCCTGTACATTTTGGTTGACCCTATCCAGTATCATCTCTATCAAATTCTCATTGAGTACTTGTAGTATGTCTTCTTTTAAATTATTCTTGTGGGCTTCATTGGGTCCTTTGGCATAGTTTATCTTCATTTTGTTGGAGTCTGGATCTGAGTATATGTTTTCTTCATTCCCCTCTGGTTCCTGTACTATTTTTTTGCTGTGGGTAAACTGGTTTCCCTGTGTTTTCTGTCTTCCCATCATTGTCTTTGGTGTTGTTACTGTCCCTGTACTGTGTGCAATTAAGTATTTTCTAGCTTGTAATAATAACAATGGTAATATTTAGAATGGAAGAGTGAGCTGAGATGGAAAGCAAGAAGTTAAAGAAAAGGGAAAAACAAATAAACAGACAAGAAGGAGAAAACAGAACAAGGAATCACACAAGAAAATTTCAAAGGTATAAACAGGGAGTGTTAGTGTATTAATCAACAGTAAGCTGAACAGGCATTAGAGAGACAGAGAGAAGATTGAAAATAAAAAATAAAAAAAAGATAAGAATAAAAATAAAAAAATAAGTAAATGAAAGAAATATATATATATATATAAAATGAAATGAAATGAAAAATAGAAAATTTAAAAAAAACAATAAAACAAAAAAACCAAAAAACCTCCAAGTTCAAATGCAATGAGGTTTCAGTCTTAATAATTTGGGTGTCCATCTCAGTCTCCAATCCTGGAGATGGTGACTCAGATGTTGTTCTGTAGTTGTCTCATCAAAGGGGATGCATAAAGTAGAACAAACCTACACACACACACACACACACACACACACAAAACCCCACCAAGTGTCCCAAGTTCAAATGCAATACAGTTTCAGTAAGTTTTTCAGCATGCAGGTGTAATTCAGTTTTTGTCTCATCAAAGGTAGGGAGAAAAAAATAAAAGAGTCTGGAGACAGTTCTGTGAATGGTGTCTGCGGCTGTGGATTGCCTGTCCGCTGCTGTCAGCCTGCTGTTGTTGGAGGCATTATTTATGCAGATCTCTGGGGTGAGCTTAGCACTCACCTGGCCCTGCAGGGTTTGTTTACTCAGGGTTTTCCTGTGCGTGAGCCTCTGCTACAAGCTTTCCCCTTTCCAAGCACACCAGGGAAGGTGACACTGCGCCCGCTTTCTCAGGCCTGCATGTTTATTTACAGTTCATGTGGGAAGTGTGTCTTCCCCCCTCTCCTGTGCAGTTTTCCTCCCACTGCCACTTTTACAAGCTTTCCCGCTCCTGGTTGCTGGGTGCACGCCCTCGCTCCCACCAGAGCCTCTCCTGGCCACCCGGCTTGTTTGTTTACATTTCCAGGAAGGATTCCCTTCCCCAATCTTCAGCGCTCAGTGCGCCCCACCCTCTTTCCTGAATTTCTTTATTGTTCTTATTGCTTATTAGTCAGTTTCTCTTTTTTCCCTGGGTGGAGGTCAGCCTGTCCAGGGTGCTATGCTGCTCTGGCCCAGGGTTGTCTGTGGGAGTACTGCAGTACCGCAAAGCTCACCTTGTCTGCGTCTTCCCAAGCTGTCTGGGTGTGGGAGACTGGCGGCCTGGGGGCCCTCCTTGTTTCTCCATTTAACGTGCAGTGGAGATTCTCTGTGCCGGCTGGAGGTGTGGAGGGGTCAAAGTTTTGCCTCTTCTCGGTGGTTTTGCCTGCAAAGTGTGTCTCCAGCGTCTCTCCAAGATTTCACTATAGGAGGGTCGCTTTCTGCTTCCTACCTCTAGCCGCCATCTTGGAATTCCCTTCTGATTTGTCTTAAACCATTCGGCATGATCCTATTCCCCTTACCTGGTCCCAGAATGAAACACATGATTGCATTTGTCCAATCAGAGTGAAGCACTCCCTGGAGGTTCATTCAAGGGGAAGGATTCTCATCAGAAAGTGATGGAAGGTGTGATAGACTGATTGCATTATTGACCATGAAGGACACTGGCTAAAGGGCCAAACCTACAGGAAAGAGAGCACAGCTGAGAGAACACAAAGAAACAGAGCAAAAATCATGATCAAACCAATCCTGTGGGTTTTAAAATTTTACACAGGCAATAGAGTGCATAGCTTTTTAATCACTTGCTACAAAAGCACTCCATCTGAAACAATATCAAAGTATCAACTACAGGAAGATGGGAGGTAAGAAAAAAACAGTCAGTTTCTAAAATGGTCTTGCTGTTCTGAAGATACCTAACAGTGGGCTAAGTGTTCATCATCAGTTCCAAACCAGCCGTAAATTATCTCCTGAAAAACCAGGAGCAAATATTCTAGTCTTTCTTTGTAAAGGAATAATTATCTGTGACAAACGAACATTAGGATCAATTATTCTCCTAGATACCAACTTACTTCTAGTAGAGTATTGAAAATTTTCTCCTTACTTTAACTTTTAGAATAGTTAAATATGGTTCCAGAATTTGAAATAATTTAAACCAGTAAGGAAACTGGTGGAAAGAAAACAAACCATGGCATACATATGGCAATCCCCATCATTCACCATTGCCAATTATCTTCCATCAGTCAGGACATCACAACTCTAGCAGTGTAGGATTCTATGCATCTGTCAAGAAGCTACTTTAGACTTGACACTGTATGAGGCTCTATGAATTCCAAACATTTCAATAAATTCAGGACTAGGTGAAGCTTATGAAAAATAATTAGGTGGTGTTTTAAAGATCAAAATTTAGTTTCACTTAAGACATAAATTTTACTTAGAGCTTATTGGCATAAATGAAAAGATATTGCTTTTCTACTTTAAAATATTCATGTAACGAGTTTATCACTCTGGTGGGTCAGATAAGTTGCATAAACACTAGGTGGCACTATAGTTTGAAATAACATTCAGATCAAAGACTATTTCTGTAATAGCTAAGATATATATGAGACCATAAAACAAACAAACAAAAGTGTATAATAAGTCTCTATTTAAGAAAATATTAAACACTAAAAATTTTTGCCCTTATTAGAACTAAAGAATTAACCTCACTCAGTTAATGAATTAACTTATACAGCCTAATAGATTATTTAAAAATTTAGTAAACAAAAATTGTGTTAGTACTTGCTGGAAGGCAGCAACTGATTACTACAATTATCCAAAAATATTTTCATAAGAGAATGAATAATATTAAATATAAATTGTATCTGTATATGAAGACTGCATAATGAAACACTGAAAGCTGTTGAGTAATAGGGGGAGGGGGAAAGAGAAAAAAAGAGTAATAGAGGGACTTAATCTGGTTAAACTACAACATATTCATGCATGAAATACCATGGAGAAACCCCTTTGAACAATGAATGTACACTTTAAAATGAAGGACAGGAATATAAAACAGGTTCTACACAAGGCAGATACTAATGGGAGGGTTAATAGGGTGAAAGAGGAAGACTATGACCAATGCACTTTGTATACTAGTATGAAAATAGAACAATGAAATGTATTGAAATTGTTTTAAGAAGGGGGGAGAAATGATGGAGGGGGGTGTATTGTGCAAGCATATATGGAAATGTCACAATGAAACCCCCCATATGTGCTAACAAAAACATTTAAAAATATTTTCATTCTTCTAGATGAAGCCTAAAGTTAGGTTTCAACATGTCTACAACTAGATAGTATTTTTTTTCAGAAGAATAAAACAAAATACATACAATCATCCTTTAATAAAAAGATCAAGTTCTTTAAGAAGCTAAGTGTATGGTTTATTGATTTTTTTCCTATTTAAGTCATTGGTGCATGAATAATTTACATCCAATAAGCTCAGTACATTATGCATAACTCTTAAAAATTTTGCATCTTTGCCTAAAGTGAGTTTCACATATTAAAATGCAACATTTTCTTGATCTTTCATGATCTTTGTTATCCAGCTTCAAGAAAGAACACATGACTGTGGACTATGAACTCTCTAATGAGTGGTCCATTGGGGTTCACCTTGTTGGAGGCCCTGAGCCATCCAGAGAGGACTCAATTCATTTCCAAACTTATGTCTTCTGTCCTTTAGAGCTGTCTATATGTATGACATCAGATAGTAAGCCTTGCAGAACTCCCTTTTGTAGTCACAAGGTAAAGCCTAGTGGTCAAATAAAATTAATTTTTTAAAAAATTCATCTGAATAGTTGATTTCCTCATAAAGTAAATATAAACTTGTTTTTGTCCTCTGTGAGAGAAAAAAAAATTCACCCTAGATTTCAATGGATTAATTTCTCCTTCCAAAAGTGCTCTGCCAGCCCTCATTCTTTCTTATGGAATATAGTCCTGTAAAGTGACAACAGAAGAGAGGTTTCCAAAGTAATTGAGTAGATTTTGTTGGAATTTCACTAAGATTGTATTTCCTCATAAAATACTGCCATTATGGCTGGATAATCTAGGAATACACTCACTATCTAAGGTTGGAATACCATTATTGTAACATTAATAGGCTAAAAGAATGAGGTTTTTAAATTCTGGACTCATAGCACATGTTTTGTCTTTGCTCTTGTTTTAAAAAAATATTATATCTTTGGAGATGAAGTTTAATTGGATTATAAACAACCAGAAATGCATTTCACAAATGTATGCCAAACTCACTTGTTTCTAAGGATCACTATTAAGGATCATGAAACACAAAAATACGTAAGATGACTCCTATCCTTTAAATAATCTTAATAATTTGAGAGAAAGTCTGCAACATCCAGAAAAGTAACTAAAAGTGATTCTAAGTAACAGTCCAAACAAATATACATAACAAGTTAAAGGTCAGTAATACTTAAGATTTTCTGAATGAATAGTACAAACACAGAAATATAAAAGTTGTTTATATTGTATACACTTCTCAGTTGTTATATAGGCTAAACTATGAGACAGAGCTAAAAATCAAATGCTCAAACAATACAGACGTTTGGAGGAAAGGTAGCCCAGGGAAGGTATGGCTCTTGGTTCCTCAGGGTCATCCAGGGACCCAAAGCCCCTTCCACTTAGTTATTTCACTTCCCCCTCACTCTCCAGGTTATTGTATTGGTTAAGGTGTCATTGGCACCTAGAATAAATAAGACACACATCTCATTGGCTCAACACAATCAGTACTCATGTAAAGTCTGGATGATGGTCCAAGAGATGACAGGAAGGTTGAACATCTGCTCCATGCAGACTTTTGGAGACCTGGATTGACAGGCTTGGCAATGTCTGACCTTGGTATAGATATTGGCCATTTATTGCTTTTTCAAAGTAGGAGGCTCAAAAGTTATTTAAATTTTTTATTTTATTCTTAATTTTTTCATGTTTTTTTTTTGACAATAAAATTCCCTCAAAACGTTAGTAGGCATCTAGCCTAGTTATTCTTGTCAGTTCTTATACTGGGCAGTGTTCTAAGAAGGCCTCCAAGATTCCCACACTAAGGTATTAATATCTGCTATAAAGCTGCCCCTTTGAGTTTGGAAAGAACTGTGAATATGATGAAATATCATATCTGTGATCAGGTCACTAATCAACTCACTTTGAGTCAATCAAGTGGGTGATGATAAGGGTAGGCATGACCTAATCATGTGAGCCTTCAAAAGAAACAGGATCCTTCCCAAAGGAAATGAGACCTTAGTCCTGTAATGTCAAGGATCTGAATCTTGCCAACACCAGTGATTTGAGAAGTGGGCCTTGAGCCTTACATAAGAACACAACCCCAGCCATGTGAGATCTGAGCAGAGGACCCAACTATGCTGTGCCTAGACCTCTGACCTCTGGAACTGCGAAGCCATAAGCATTGTCATTAGCTGATAAACTTATGGTAATTTGTTTTGAAGCGACAGAGAATTAATAAAATTTCAAAGTCCCTGGACATATTTCTCAAGCCCAATTTTTGTCTTTCTCTTTTCCTTTCTGTCATACTCTTTCCTTTCAGCTTAAAGATCTTCCTTGAGGCCATGAGGCTTAGAAGAAAGGCCACAACTTTAAAGTGATACCTACCATAAGACAAAGTACTAATAGGTTTTTCTTACTGAAAGGTTTTTACATTTTTACTTCTTCCTACTTGGAGCCTGGAAGCAGTCGGCATTTCCAACCCTTCTAAATCCCAACTTTGTAGACTGCTTCATTCCCTATCTTTCCTCTTGCAAACCTGCTAGCTTTTGCTTATATAATTTGCTAAGTAAAACTACATGCATGCTAACATTCTAATAAAAATCTGGATAAAAAGACTATTCAAGAAACACATAAAATTACATTTTTTTCATGAAAAGAAAACAAAAATTTGTACAATCAAACAATAGAACAAAGTGACAATCTTGAAAGAATGACCTTATAAACAGCATTGGGCTCATATAGTTCTTTTGTCAAGTTCATTAAAACCTACAAGGACAATGACTCTCATGGTATTTATACATTTCCAGAGCAGAGTGGAAACAGCAACTTTTCAGTTTTTTAAAAATGCATTACAGTCTTGATTCCAAAACTGAACAAATAAAAAGTAAAGACAAAGAATATAGATCAATTTAATTTTTGAGTATGTGTAATCTGAAAAATTAGCGAAAGAGTGATTTTGAATATAGCTGTAAAAATCCTAAAATATTAGCAAGGAATTCTGCATTTAATAAATAAAATTAAATCACTACAGAAATTATATTCCATTACAGTAAGCATTGTTTAATATTAGCATTGATTGTGGAGATGAAAATACATTTTTTATAAACTGACCAAAACAAAAAAACCCTATCTTCATAGATAGGGTTTTTTATCTATTTCTTCTAATTAAAGTTTTCAAATAAATGGGGATATAATGTATTTCCTTGATGTGGGAAGGAGTGGGTGGAAATCTATTTCCAACCAACATCAATGTCATTCTTGGTGGTAAGACCCTGGGGGTCAGCAGTATCCATCATCTAGTTATCATTTCACAAAATATCAAACATTCGTTTCAAAATTATTTTACACAAAAAGTTGCAAATATGATTCTAACTTGCAAGTAATATGACTATTGAAAAATCCCCCCAAATCAATTAAAAAATTAGCACTAATTTATTTTTGAAAGTTTGGGGTAAGTCAGGGCAAGAGATTGAAAAATAGATACACAAAAATATTTTTCATATCAATATTAATCAGTCTAAAAATAATCTTTGAAGGTCCTATTCATAATAACAAAACAAAAATAAGTACCTGAAATACCCTTAATATGTGTAGAAAAATATTATGAATAATAACATAAAAATAAATGCCTAAAATATGATAAATGTGGAGAGCATGAAAAACTATAACACTTTTTGAAAAATCATTCAAGAAAAATTGAAATACTATTAGCAACAAAAAGGCATTTGGAGCACTGCTAATCAACTGGAAATCTCACTACTTTCACTGTAATGTAGTCTATCAGAATTACAGATTAACTATAAAAATAAAATTATAAAACTAGAATAGTTTTGCAATTTTAATAACAAGTTAGTATTTTGGTTTTTTTTTATTAAGTGGCTCTGTATTTGGTTAATTGTAACTACTATTGCCTTTTTATTATTATTATTTTATTCATAAGTGCATACATCATTTGGGTCATTTCTCCCCTCTGCCCCCCTCCCCCATTCTCTTCCCCCTTCCCCCCTCATTTCCAGGCAGGTCCTGTTCTGCCTTTATCACTAGTTTTGTTGAAGAAAAGAGACAAGTCTAATAAGGAAGACAAAGTGTTTTTTCCGGTTGAGTTGAGGATAGCTATACAGAAATATTCCTAGCATTACTTTCGTGTACACGTGCTTTTCGTGTTATGACCCATGTTGATTCATCTCTAATTGATCTTTACCCTGGTTACTTAACCCCTTCTCATGATAACCTCTGTTGCTTTAAGTTTTCTGGATTAGTTCCTCTGGAGTGGGGGCATCAAACGCTTTCATGTTCTGGGTTTTCTACCTATTTCTATATCACTGAAATGTGCTCTCCCCTTGTCATGTGATCCAAGTCCAACCACATTGCTGCATTTGTCCTAGATCTAAAGTCCCCATATGAGGGAGAACATACGATTTTTGGTCTTCTCAGCTTGCCTGACCTCACTCAGAATGATGTTCTCTAGTTCCATCCATTTACCTGCAAATGATAAGATTTCATTCTTCTTCATGGCTGAGTAAAATTCCATTGTGTACAAGTACTACATTTTCTTGATCCATTCATCAGTAGTGGGGCATCTTGGTTGTTTCCATAACTTGGCTATTGTGAATAGTGCTGCAATAAACATGGATGTGCAGGTGCCTCTGGAGTAACCTGTGTTGTATTTCTTTGGGTATATCCCCAGGAGTGGGATTGCTGGATCATATGGCAGGTCTATGTTTAGATTTTTAAGGAGTCTCCAAATTTTTTTCCAGAGTGGTTGTACCACTTGCATTCCCACCAGCAGTATATGAGGGTTCTTTTTCCCTACGTCCTCACCAACACATGTTGTTGATGGTGTTTTTGATGATGGCTATTGTAACAGGGGTATGGTGGAATCTTAGTGTGGTTTTGATTTGCATTTCCTTTATGGATAGAGATTGTGAGCATTTTTTCATGTGTTTTTTGCCATTTGAATTTCTTCTTTTGAGAAAGTTCTATTAAGTTCAGTTATTAAGCCATTTTTTAATTGGCTCATTAATTTTAGGAGAATTTAGTTTCTTAAATTCCCTGTATATTCTGGGTTATCAGTCCCTTGTCTGATGTATAGGTGGCAAATATTTTCTCCCACTCTGTGGGTGGTCTCTTCAGTTTAGAGACCATTTCTTTAGTTGTGCAGAAGTTTTTTAATTTTATGAAGTCCCATTTGTCCATTCTTTCTCTTAGTTGCTGGGCTGCTGGGGTTCTACTGAGGGAGTCCTTGCCTATACCTATTAGTTCCAGAGTGTTTCCTGCTCCTTCCTTTAGTAACTTCAAAGTTTCAGGTCTGATATTTAGGTCCTTGATCCATTTTGAGTTGATACTAGTACAGGGTGATAGACATGGATCTAGTTTCAGTTTCTTGCATATGGATAACCACTTTTCCCAGCAACATTTGTCGAAGAGGCTGTCTTTTCTCCACTGTATGTTTTTGGCACCTTTGTCAAAAATGAGGTGGGTATAGTTGTGTGGATTCATATCTGGATTTTCTATTCTATTCCACTGGACTTCAGGTCTGTTTTTATGCCAGTACCATGCTGTTTTTATTGCTATTGCTTTGTAATAGTTTGAAGTCAGGTATTGAGATACCTCCAGCATTGCTTTTTTTGCTGAGTATTCCCTTGGCTATTCGTGGTCTTTTGTGTTTCCAAATGAACTTTGGAGTAGATTTTTCAATCTCTGTGATGAAAGTCATTGGGGTTTTGATGGGAATTGCATTAAACATGTAGATTGCTTTTGTTAGTATAGTCATTTTTACTATGTTGATTCTACCAATCCATGAGCATGGGAGATCTTTCCATCTTCTGTAATCTTCCTCGATCTCTTTCTTCAGGAGTTTGTAGTTCTCCTCATAGAGTTCATTCACATTCTTTGTTAAATTTACTCCTAGGTATTTGATTTTTTTTGAGGCTGTTGTGAATGGAATTGTTTTCTTATATTCCTTCTCAGTTTGTTCATTATTGGTGTATAGAAAAGCTAATGATTTTTGTAAGTTGATTTTGTATCCTGCCACCTTACTGTTGCTGTTTATGGTGTCTAAGAGTTTTTGGGTGGAGTTTTTTGGGTCTTTAAGGTATAGGCTCATATCATCTGCAAATAAGGATATTTTGACAGTTTCTTTACCTATTTTCATTTCTTTTGTTTCTTCTTGCCTAATTGCTCTGGCTAGGAATTCCAGTACTATGTTGAATAGGAGTGGGGATAGTGGACATCTTTGTCTCATTCCTGATTTTAGAGGGAATGGTTTCAGTTTTTCACCGTTAAGTATGATGTTGGCTGTACAAGTTAGTTTTTTTAATCTTAGAGTGAGTACAGGCTTCCTCAACTTCAATGGTAGATTCCTCCAAAGAAAAAAATTGGTAGATTTCATCAGAACTACCCTTTTAGATAGTTATTTTTAATGGAGAGGAAGTAGTGTTCAAAAGGCTTGGTTCTCTTTCCCAAGAAAGGAAGAATATCAGAATTTCTGTGTGTATGCTCACAGGCATGTGTATGTGTGTGTGTGTGTGTGTGTGTGTGTGTGTGTGTGTTGTGTGTGTGTGTGTGTATGTGTGTGTAAGAGATAGAGACGGAAAATTCTAAAATTATTCTTGCTTTGTGTAACTTAATTTTCATTTCACTCATTGAGTGTTTAGAATGTTACCACCCAATGATCATATGAAATATTGTTTTCATTTTACAGATGAAGACAAAAACTTGGAAAGAGTTATTGTGACCATTATTAGTAGTACAAAGGTCACATTAGAAGCTTGTAAATATTCTGCATATTGTGCTAAATATTTTGCAAGCATTCTTATTTAAATTCCCATGATGATTCTATAAATAGGAACTATTGCTATCTAATATTCAGATTCAAAAATCTCAGGCTCAAAAAGGTTAAAGTTTTGACCAGCTTATCAGTGACAGGCTAGAAGTGAGCCTACATCTGCTTTCACCCACCACCTCCCTGATTATACCTTTAAAATTGTGTTGAAATTCTCAAATAATCTTAAAAGTAGATATGAAATTTTTATGTTCTTCAGAAATATATTTGAAGATGTTGAGAAACATTGCTTTAAACTTCTATAAATTCAACATCTAACAATTAACAATGTTAAATGTAAAGTAAAAAATGGGAAATATTATTTGTAACATATTTGGTAGTATTAATTGAATGCCTACCATGTAGAGACACTGTTTTAGGCACTCAATATACAGGGAAGAAACAGGCCCCTACCCTGGTGGAACTCACATTCTAAAAGCAGGGTCATCCCAGTGTGGTGGCACACACTTGTGATCCCAATACTAAGGAGGCTGAGGCAGGTGGGTCACGAGTACAAGACTAGTTTGGGCTGTATAGTGAGACCCTGTCTCAAAAGATAAAATAAAATTAGGGTTAATATTTTTACAAATCATTCTTAAAAGTGAGCAATAACCCTATGTAAAAGGGAATAAGCATACAAATAGGAAAGAATGAAATGAATTCTCAGGAAAATATGTTCATACTTTTTTGTTACTAAAAGGAATGAAATTTAAGCAACAATAAAATATTACTTTGAGCTCTCAGAAAAGCAAAGATTTTCAAAAATGATTACATGTAGAGCTGGCATTGGTGTGTGAGAGATCATAAATACTCTACCAGTGGGAACAAAAATGGGTCCAGAAATAGAGACAATGCTATGGATACAGGACTGTTACCATCTTTCAAAATTGAACCTAGCCAACTCAAAATAAGGAATTAAATAGTAAAATTCAATTTACATAGAATGGGGTATTATTCACCATTAAACACAATAATTATATTGTTATTAGCAAAAGGAAAGGTTAAGAAGCAAATATTCTCATTATATAAGGTTAGAGAGAAAAATAGATAAAATGAATTCATTTTTATTAAAATTAATGTATTAAATCCTAGTGCAATATTAGGAAATTTCAGTTCTTTTTATTTTTCATAATGCAGGTTTTAATAATAATGTATAATTTCTATACTTTTTAGACTACACCTATTCTACCCTAAAGCTGTGTGAATCTGAGAAGTACAGGAGAACAAGTCAAAGATTACACTCAGCTGCTAGTATTTTAGAGACAAACAGCCTACTGATGGACACTCATCATCTCTGACCTACTCTGCCTTTGTTCTGTGGCTAAATTCTACCGAATCTGTTTTTGCAGGGTTGTTATTGCAGGAAATATAGTTTAGAGAGAAAGTTTCAAAGCATGTTTTTCTCTAGAAGATAATACAAACTACAATTACTTAGCATTTGCTATCTTCTAAAAATAGAATACTACTACCAATGTCTCCAATATTCATTAAAGATGTGGAAACTTTGAGTCATGCTTGGCAAGTTGAACACCTTATTTGCCCCCTAGAACTTAGATTATGTCTTCACATTTCATCAGGTGAGCCAAATGTGGCGTCAAGGGAACAGCTAATTCCCTTTGCTCTCCTCCTGCTGCTATTAAATGACACTTTTCACCACTACCCAAATGCTAAGGAACCAAGTGAAACAACTACAACTTTGTTTACATTGGGAATGAGATAATTGATAAACTCAGGACATGCCTAACTGGAGTTACTAGTTGAAATGTTCGTTCAATTAGCCAAGCTAGTGTTTTCCCACCACGAAATGGATTTTTTTCATAAGTCAAGTAGAACTGCCAATGGGATTGGTTTTACATAAATGTAATATGTCAAATGATTTATTTAAAAATCATTTAAACCTAATAAAGGGCATTTCTGTTGGGGAAATTATGACACATTGATTATACCCAATTTTTAGTTGGATATTGTTATCTAATCTAAGAAAGGCATTGGGTTTTTAAAAGGTATAGAATCCTTAATATAAGAATGTTGAGTTTACCTGTCAAGAAAGGATAGATTTTTTTCTCTCATAATACCCAATTTGGCATAAAGGTCTAAAGTTAAATGATGTTTGCCCTTTTGTAGTATGTTATGAACAAGCTAAATTCTCAATAAAACCTACATTTAAGTTTTATGTTAATATTTAAGTCAATATGGCAATTAATATCTAAAGATTTCACTTAAATAGTATTCTATAGTTTATAAAGAACATTGCAGAGTTCTCTTTTCAGATAATTCACAAAACAACTGTAGGAGCTCAGAAGGCTAGGTGCTCTAGCATGAGACACTCAGGTGGGAAGCAGCAGCTGCCATTCAAGCCCAGTTCTTTTGAGTCTATATTTGATAATATTTTCAGTGTAGTCATTCATATTCCTACGCACAGTTTTCTTCAGGTTAGCTTCAATGTGAGCTTAGCTTTAAGTAAAATGACCCATAAATCTTCCGTGCCCATCACAACTCTAGCCATAAGGCAAAGAGTAAGGAAGGCAAATAGCTGACATTTATGCTGGCACTCCACACTCTGACACTGCACTCTTTCCTGCTATTCCTGGATATGACCTCAGAATCCTTCACAACACAACCCTCTGTACATCCACTATAATTTGAGTGGATTTAGAATGCCAGAGGAAACCTGTGTTTTCATCCCTGGAATAATATTTTGTAATGTTTCATTCTCCTCTCTTAACAGTTACAAATTCACAAAACACTTAAGAATCTATGGAATATATAAATTTCTATCATTTTAATTGTAGATGGTTAGTAACTCAGCCTTCAGATTTCTCCCTCTTCTCATTTCAGATTGCTATCTTCCCCAAATCCATGTTTATTATGGTATTCATGGTTTAAATATCCTCATTGTTTCTCCAATGTCTATTTAAATGGTCCAAGCTCCTTGCTCTGGCATCTAAGACCCAAGACCATCTGACACCACTGTCTTTTTAATCTCACCTCCCTCTGTTCCCTAATAACAGCATGCCCAGACAACAAGAGTCACTTATTTCCTAATGGGTATTTTTAACATCACCGACTTTTCTTGATGAGCTCTGTCAGAAATGCCTTCTTTCATTCCTTATCTTACTCCAAATTTATTCATCCAAATGTTGACCAGCTGCCATAAATTTTAATTTTAATTCTTCCACTTACTAGCTGATGAACAAGTAACTTGCCTGTACCTTAGATTCATGTGCTTTTAAATGGTAACTACTTCATGAACTTGTTGTGCAGATTATAGGAGTTACTTTATGCAATTAGAACAATTGACATGAGATAAGTCCTATACAAATGTTTGCTATGAATGGCATCATTACATTTAAGAAGTCATTGTCTGTTGTTATACCCTAATACCATTAAGTAATACTTTATGATAAGACACTAATATAATGCCTTAATAGATTAGTACCAATACATATGCCCTATGTTTTCTTGTAAATTTTAAGTTTCTATAAGGAAATTACCATGTATTTAGCAAACTATTAGTCTCACAAAATCAATAATACGGTGCTTTGCAGAAACTTTAAAGCAACTGAGGCCAATACGAGAAGGGGACCAGAAACTAGAGAAAAGGTTAGTTCAAGAAGAATTAATTTAGAAGGTAACACACATGCACAGGAAATCAATGCAAGTCAACTCCCTGTATAGCTATCCTTATCTCAACTAGCAAAAACCCTTGGTGCTTCCTATTATTGCTTATACTCTCTCTTCAACAAAATTAGAGATAAGGGCAAAATAGTTTCTGCCAGGTAGCGAGGGGAAAGCAGGGGTAAGGAGGGGGAGGTAAAGGGGGGAGAAATGACCCAAACATTACATGCACATATGAATAAAATAAAAAAAATTTTTAAAATACAGTGCTTTGTACAACATAGGTGATCAATATATATCTATCTATTGAACCCAATGTTTTGACAAAATAGTGCTACTTTAGACATAACTTAATAAGTATTACATTTTACAAATTCACTGCCTTTTTACATGGTACATATAATACTAAGTAAATTATTTGCTAGGACATCAGAGTAGGTCATAAACTTAAATTGCAATACACCTTCTGACATTCAGTTTAAGGGTACCTTAAAACTATTCCAAACAGATGGACTATTGCTCTTCACTTAATTGATCTCCAAGGACAAAAATACTTTAAGCATCCTTTTTTTTCTATTACAGTTTTTATTTAGCTTGATGTTTTACCTCAAGTATAGCCAAATTCTCTTGATACACTGAGCATCTTACAAAGGTATTATCTTCTCTATCTTTAATCCAAGCAAAGCAAGATTATTAGTTTCTTCTCAAAGGGTCTATTTTTCTTGTCTTTAAATCAACTTGAATCCACTTCCAAGATTAATTCTTATTCTGCACCAAAAAGAGAATATAGAAACCTGTGCCAAAAATTAAAGATGAATTACTTTCTGGATATGTTGAAATATTATTTTGTATTTTCATAAAAACTACATTCTTGCCTTGTGCTCACTTGATTGATAAGACACTCAGACTTGGCTGCATTTATGTGGATTTTCTACATCCCAGAGCTGTCTAACTTAGTTTTTTAGTCCGTAAATGAACTGTTTTGCAATAGGATCCATAAACCACTCTCAAATATATCAAGGAAATTCTAGAAGGTGTTATGTGCACCAGCTAATTTAGTATCAGAGTAGACGTGATGAAATCTCAATTTCTTCATCCAGGTCAGAGCTATCAAATAAAATTAGACCCTAAGGAGCTCCAAAGGAACAATTCTTAATAGGTGATCTTTCAGCTTGATATGTACCCACTACTGGTGGTTAGGTCTAGATTTAATCTTTTTAGCCTGCAGACAAGACTGCCAAGAGGTGGGTAAGTGGTGATAGTGAGGGATACTCTAAAGCCTTATTAAAATTACTCAAGGTATGCTTATTACTTTTTCTCAGTTTAAACACAGCTCACCGCTCACATAGCACAAATTCAATATTTTGTAAAATAACTCCCTGCTCAAAGAACCATGTCATTTATTTCTAATACTTTTTATTTACATCACTACAGCTAATAGCTGGATCATTGTTTAATAATTCAAGAGCCTTTTTCTATAACTTTTTAGGCTATCCCAATTTATAAAATATTTTAAGAATGTTCCAATACACTGCAGCAAAGACTAAAAAGTTTACAAAATAGTGGGCGAATTTGTGGTTGAAAGCCTAAAGTGATAAATGATAACCACAAAAATCCCACATGTGAAGAAATACTCTGTTCTTTTAGGAAAAGGAAAAGCACTACAGGAAGATTAGATCTAAAGTTTTCCCAAAGGCTTAAGTCTTGAAAATTGGAAAAAGACCAAACTCTGGAAACTGTTAAGACTTTTTTTAAGGGATTAGGTCTGAAAGCAGACTGAGGCATAACTACTCTAAACTGAGAGATGGATTGTACCCAATTGATATCAGATGTCTTAAGTTAAACACCAAGTAATCTTTCCATTTTACTTTTCATGATAGTGACAGGCAAATCAGAATCTATTTTTAACGCTCTTTCATGGCAGATACTGGAGAATCTGTCCTGCCTTTGTACATTTGGTGTTTATGACAGGTCATATTTTCTTTGAAAGCCATAAGAATTGGATATACACTAACTCAGGAAGTGGCATAAATGGCCCAATAGAGATGTTGGCAGTCCCCAAATTGTATCTATAGCTTTGAAAATCTGCCAAAGGAAGCTTAAACAACTCTTCAATACAGCTGCTTTTTCACTTGAAATGAAAATAACGTGTTGTTTGACTCATTGTGAAAATTACAGATATTTACTGTTTAATAAAAAGACAAAAATGAACAAAATTACAAAACAGCAAAAATCACTTGGCAGTCCTTCACTCAAATAACCACTTCTATGTTTGTAACTATCCTTATTCTATCTCTATGCATACATGAGCACATGTAAAGTTGTGTATTCAAGTTTACATATGGAGGAACATATTATGCAATATGTTTTCATTCCACAATATAGTTTGGATATTTTCTTGTCAATAAATAAAATTCCAAATAACTACATAGAGTTATATTGGATGCATATACATTTAGGTTGATGGATATTGTTTACAATGTTTTGCTATTATAAATAAAACTTACACAAACAACTTCCAGCATGTAAGTTGGAAGATTTGTACAATTGTCTCATTGAGGTAAGTTATTAGATATGAAGTTTCTTAGACAAAAAGACCATTTCTTTAATTTTTGTATGCGTATTATCTACCTGCCCCCCAGAAGAGCTTCATTTGTTTAACCGCCCAAAAATGCATGTTCAAGTTTATATGCTAACACAAAGTTTGCTAAGTTTACAGGTTACCGTTCTAAGCTCAGGTTCCTCCAACTTTTTAATTGTTGCCAATCTGATAACTGAAAATATTTAGTTTTTGTTTTTCTATTCATTTATTTTATTAATAGTGAAGCTTTAATTATTATTTTTGGATGGCACCGGGGTTTGAACTCAGGGCCTCATGCTTGCTAGGAGATGTTCTTACTGCTTGAGCCATTCCACAGCCCTCTTCTATGTTCAGTATTTGTGAGAGAGAGTCTCCTGAACTATTTGCTAGGGCTGACTTTGAACCTTGATCCTTCTGATCTCTGCCTCCTAAGTAGCCAGGATAACAGGCACTATCTCACGGCCTTAGTTACATTTTTAATCTTTTGTAAATTGCCAGTATTATATGTCTTTTATCATCCATTTTTCTCTAATTCATTTCAAAAAGCATACTTTCTTTAATACTTATTAGAGATGATCACTTTTATCTGCTATGTTAAGCTATTTTCCTGTGCTGTTATTTCTTTTAACCTTATATATAATATTTTTAATTATGTAAAATTTATAATTGATACAGTCAAATTTTTACACAGTCAGTTTTATACTTCTGCTTTTTATATCATAACATGTTTTGAAAAATACTCAACCCTAATAACTTTATGATTTTATTTTTTAGCTTAAATTAAATTTAAATTTTTTTAATTTAATTTAAATTGTAATTTAATTCATGAGTGATGGACATCTATATGAAGATAGAGACAGGAATCAAGATTTTAAAAAGTTTTAAATGGCAAAAAAATTGTTCTAATATCCTTTATTAAAAAACACCTTTTTCATTGTACCCCAAATTGAAATATATACATGTTTATTTTTTTGCAGTCTCTCTCCAGTTTAACCAGCCTGTCTCTTCCTACAGTGGTGACACCAGCTTTAATTTCTACTGTATTCAGTATGTTTTGAGAGCTAGTGAAGAATGAAGCTTTATTGAATATAAAGAGCATGTCTAGTTCTAATGGATTCTTCAAGATGAAACACTTAATCAAGTTCCAAAAACTTCCCTAGACTCTTAAGTGAACAAATAGGGGAAATCAAGTAGAATTAGGTTTTATTTGCTGGTGTCTTTGTGATATGTCAGCTGGGTTAAGCTGAACTGCACCCCCCAGACCCTCTTTTCCATATGCACCCATTGAGAGCAAGTGGCAGAGAGATTCTTGGATGAAGGTGTGAAGATTTGGAGTAAAGCTGAAGCAGCAGCCATTCTGTAGCTCCCATACTCCATCACAAATCTTCTAACCCCTTTTGTTGACATGAGGCAGCAGCTGGGCCTACATCTGTGGCACCATTTCTTAGATCTTCCTTCAAGGTCTCTGACTCCTGGACCAGATGTGGGACAGCTAGGCCTTGATGAAGATTTCTAGCTTCTGCAGAATACCACAGCATCAAGATCTGAAACAGAGTCAGGACTAGGGGAAGAAAGCAAAGGACTTAGGGCATGAAAGTTAGGGGGCACTCACTCTCAGATTCACACAAGTATCACCTTATTGCACAAACTTGAGAGTGTGGGTCTACTTTAATTTGTACTGTGGGAGCCTCTCTTGCCTCACCTAGTTCTAGCAGTTTGTGATGTAATGAGAAATGACCAAGGCTTTTGTTAGTCTCAGTGGCTCCAGACTTTGTTAGTGGTTCCAGCTTATTCTAGCTATGTTCTACCTTCTAGGCATCCTTCTGTCCCAGCTGGCTACCCTGTGGATTTCAAACTCCAACATCAAACACAAAGACACTAACTTTCAGATACCACCTAGTTCCTACAATTGCAGAAAGTTAAACCCCTATAACAATTCCTTCACACACACACACACACACACACACACACACACACACATGCACACACACACAAACACACACAATATCCAGGTAACTTATTTTGGCAGATAAAATTGGATACTGCTACTATATATAAAAATGCTGTTAAGAATCAAGACAAATAGATGATAAGTGACATAGTAAACCAGCAATTCACAAAAGAATTAAAAATTTGTTAATATTTTAATCTTCATTTCTGTGAAGATCTTCATACTTAATCACCAAATGAAGATTAAAATACATAAATCATCACCCATCATATTAGCAATGATGATAGGTAGATATTCTCCTTGCTCCATTCTTTCTCCCTCCTCCCTCAATAGCAAATCTAGGATGTACACTACAAAAATCAATGCTACTTATGCTTTCATTCTATTATAATCATCTGCAGATCTCCAATCACTCTTTTTAGCTCATTGAAGATTTTCCACAACTTTTCCCATCATCATTCTTGGTGATATCTCACTAATTATCCTTTCAACGCCTTGGACTCCCAGTCCCTCAATATCTTTATTCTGAAGGATGTGGCATGCCCTCTATCTTGTTGCAGCCAACTTTTTATATAGTTGCATCCTGCAATTCAGGGGGCACTGCACCACAGAAGGCATCTTGGTGTCAAGATTCCCATTGTCACTAAAAAATTGGTCAGTTAGACATATAAGAATTATAGAAACAATGGCTTAAAAACTTAAGTAATGTCCTCACAACAGCACTGGTTTTCATTGGCACTAAACTGATATGACTTCCAGCTCCCAGATTTTGTTTTCCAATACCATTGTCTATTTAAACGAACCAGGTAAGTACAAGGATGGCTAAATCCATGTCTTGAAATAAATCAAGATGGAACTGCAATAAATCCTTGCTTCCAGAATTCAAGAATCCTTTTTAAAGTACTTAAGTGACAAAAGAGCAACTTAAATTTGTGCTTGAAGACTATGACAAGTGTTTAGAGCAAGCTGAGTCTGTGGAAAGCCATTATTAGTCTATACTGAATTTTATGTAGGAAAAAGTTAATATGAAGTGTATTTAAAAAACAACTAGTTGTAATAAAAAAGAAAGATGCAAGAACAGGAAATAATTACTTTTTAAACTTATATGCTGTCTACAAAACATATTATTAAAATCTGAAATTGACTGCATTTGGTCATTTTGGCTTACAAAAATGGCAATTTCATGTAGTCTATCCAATAAATGTTCATTTGTCTCTTGAAAGAAACCAAGGGTGTAAATAGTTAATCATGAAAGCCACAAACACTAGTAACTATATAAAGAACTATAAAGAATGAGTTGCTCTAAAAGTCATCCAAAGTAACCAGTTAGAAAACAGGAGAAATAGTGAGAAGCCAAATAACGGATTACCCCAATGTTCTGAGAGGAGAGCTTGTTGCACAAAATTGCCTCATCCTTTGGATGTTTCTGCTATTTATAAAGCAAAAAGTGTGAATGTCCAATAAAGTAACATAAGTGAGGAGGAAGATCTGTGAGAAATATTTGACGGGAATGAGGAGGGAAGCATGGTCAGATGTCAAAAGACCTAGTTTCAAATATCTTATACAAATAGCAGCAGCATGTTGACTATAACAGGCTTTAATTTGAGATAACAACCAGGTGCTTGTAGGAAAATGGCTCCACCATAGTATCTTGGTGATCCTGCATCTCTCCACATAACTCAGGTGGAGAAGGTTTGACTGTAGTTTCCCAGTCTCGGCAGAAGGTCCAGCAGAGTTTCTTATTCCTATCTTGTGGGAGATTGCTACAAAACTGTTTCTCATGCAACTCCTTAGTTCCAGCTGAGAATAAGACTTAGAGTACAGCTTCTGTGAAATGAGGCTTCTGTGTAAGCCTAAAAAAACGGTTTGGCTAATGTTTAGAGGTAGATTCTTTACAGTAGAGTAGCCCATCACTCACATTGTGTGTCATTTGGCCTCTCTGGTTTGGTGGCATCTTATGGTACAAAGGATGAAAGGAACTGACACCATGTTGCTTGCTTTTGCTATCTAAATCTATTTGTGCTCATTGCCTATTTTTTACTAGCTCAAGCTATGGAGATGTGCATCAAGCCAACTAACAATTGCAATAGTAGTATTTGTAGCACCATTGGCCACTGGGTGGTCATTTGGGGAATGTTTAACTGCTTGACAGTCCTCCAGCGCAATCTAGAATCAATTGTTCAATAGGTCAGAAATGAGAATTTCAGCTAATATAAAACAATGTACATTTTGTTTTATATCAGACATGATTAATGACATCTTGAAGAAAAGGAAATACAAAGATAATAAAGAAAGGAAACCTACAATTTTGCTACTTCAAAATAGCATAAATGAAATAATAAATGTTTACCATCATAATGATATGTGTATATATTTAAAGCAGCATGAACACTAAAGAAACATAATATACTAAATTATGTTTTTTTTAATATTTAGGAGATGTGTTTGAAATCCATGTTTAAATGTGCAAGAGAAATTTATCCATAAAATTATTATATTTTGATTTACTGATGATTTTTAAGTATTTAATTTAAATGTTTAAAAATTTAAATGTAACAGACTTATAAATTATTAAATTGAAATTAGAAATACAATTAGTAGCAAATGTTCTTTTCCTTATACAAAAAAACCCAAACATTAAGATCTAAGTTATATCACTCACTCCCCTCTGTCCATCCTCCTTACTCTAGCGCACACACAGTTCTTCGACCTGACAAAATTAGGAATCCACTGATCTCATTAATCTATATTCTGATTGCCTCCTTCATGTTGTCACATTTCTTCATTATTCCATTGTCATAATGGCTCCTTTGCAAACATTCTCTGTTTTCTTGTTCTCTTTCTACACAAACTCAACTGATAAGGAATAGGCCCAAGATTAACCCAATCGTCTGCTTACTCTGTAGCTTGCTGCAACTAGCTGACTAGTCATACTTTAAACTATGACCAAAATTCCAAAGCAGGCTTTCACTATTTCTCAGTAATCCTAGAAAACTCACTTTGTCTGAGATAACACTTTATACTTTTCTTCTCTTCACTGCCTTCTCCTCCATTCTCCATTTCAGATGAAAAACTTGCTTTTGATTTCACTAGAAATTAGAAGCAACCCAAAAGAAATACCTCATCATCCCACCAGGAAACCTACTAACCTATTCATTTATGCAGCCATGCTGTCATTAGAGAAAGCCACTACTTCCATTTATGTACTGGATTATATCTTCCCTTACCCATTCAAGTACTATTCCTGCAACTAACTGCTTTTTTGTTCTTCCAACAGTATAAAATGTACTGTTTTTACATGTAAAAAGTACCCTTATTGACTTCAAATCCCCCTCCCAGCTCCATTTTTTTTCTGTAAAATTCCTCATTAGAGTTTTCTATACTATCTTTCCTTCTTGACATTCATTCTCTCCATTTATTTAAAACAAATTGCTTTGCTAGGAGGGTTTATGTCAGGTTCACTGGGCACTTCTGGGAAGGCTCTTAGCTCCTGGGGGAATGTTTTTGGAGTAGCTCCTTTTCTTTTCTCCTCACTGTCACCAGTGAAAAACTGTAACTGCTGTATCCATCTTGCCATAAGTCTGAGGATACGGCATCACAAAGAGAAATTAGAGAAAGGAGAACTCAATAGAAATGGCCTGAGCCATAGCTCAAGTTAGTCTGAAACTTGCTCTGCCTCTGGACTATATTCATTCTTTCTATTCAACAATATTTACTGAGTAGCTCCTATAGACAAGCACTGCTCAAAGTATTGAGAGAGCTGTAAACTAAAGATAAAGACTCTGTTATCATGAAGTTTACATTCTAGTGGAATAGACATATAATTTAAAAAATAACTATAGAAATGTATTTGTTGAATAAGTGAATTTGGGATGACTTGATTGCTGTCTCCACAGTCCTCTCTTACCTATGTATAAATGGCCTGCAAAACTGAATATGAAAAATAGGGTGATTTAAGTTTATATTTGTTTCTACAGTCCTGTCTCCACTGCCAATATGTGATGTAAGAACAGTGAGCAATTCTCTGTTTCTGTTGTAACTTACCCAGACATTGGTGAGTGAGTCCTTCAGAGTCCATTCTGCTAATGATTTCATCATCCTACCTGAGCAGCAGAGCTTTCAGTGGGCACCTGACACATTCTTTCTCCTGGGTCAAATTGTATTGATCCTGAGCAAAATGTTCAAAAGCATTCATGCAATTACCAGAAGGCATTTTCTAGATCTGCTTAAAAGGATTCTTCTCATGAATTTCTGGGTTTTACTGTTCACGTGAGTGCCAGAGAGTGGGTTTGATGTGGGGATGGTAATTATCTTGCCCCATTTTGCTAAGATGTCTTCCAGGTCATTTGAAACAAGAGTGGGGGGAATAGAAGTCTTATCTGAAAAATTTTAAAACTCCAACTTAAAAACTAATTTAATTCTTAAATTGAAATCTTAAATATAAATTCATTATTCTAATACAAAAAAAAAACCCCACAGAACAAAAGATGTATATCTAAAATATCGTTTACTCCTAAGGAAATTTCTACTATTCAGAGAAAACAAACAAACAAAAGAGGCTGGTAAGAAGTAGTAAGAAAGAGAAAAACAAAATAAAACAATGAAAAAAAGAAAAAAAAAACCCAGAGTCCTAGCCAAACAGTAAAGGAAGCATTTTTAGGAGGGACGATTGGGTCAAATGTTAGTAGGTCAGGAAATACAAACACTAAGGTTTGGTAATTAGATTTAGCAATATGTTAGTCATAAGTGATCTCAACAAGTCCAAGCTTGGTGGAGGAAAGCAAAATCCTTCACTTGCTCAAGAGATTCTATAAGAAGAGAATTGGAGACAGCAACTATCTTAAGAGTTTTATGATAGGAGATAAATGAACTCATGACTGGAAGAGAAGTAGAATTGAGGAAAAGTTGGAATTTTTAAAGAAAACAAAAAGATCATTGGAATGTCCAATGAAGAGTGAGAAATTAGTGTTGTAGAAGAACAAAAGGAAAATTTTGGAGTTGGTGACTAAAGGTAGAATCTAGTGTTCAAATGGAGGTGCCATTCTGGAGTAGGAATATAATGCATGGCAGAGCATCCACAGTAACAGCAGAAGGGACTGAATGCTCACGATGAACTCATGTTCATAAGTTTGGTACAAATACTCAATTGTGCTGAACTCAGACAGAGGAGTAACTGCAGGCCTCCTCAAACACAGACATCTGATGTGCTGACCAGGAATCTTGAGATAACGTCAAGGAATTCCTTTATGTCTTGGGGAACACCATACTCACATTGAGATTTCTGGTGCATCTGGTTTTAGACTTCGGCCTTAGTAAGGCTTGATATTTTTTCTACTATGAAAAAAGTTCGTAGTGGCTTTTCCACAGATAAGTGGCCATTTTAAACCTTTGAACTGCAACCTCCTTGTGTGCTTACGTTTAAATTTGGAGTAGAGCTTATTAATCAAGCTCTTTTTAGTGCTTCCTGTGAACAGAATCTTCACTATGCCCTTTTGATCCTATTAGGTTACCCCAGGTAACATCTGTGAAGGGGCTTCACCCAACAGAGCTAGATCAACTGTTCATCTTTTCCAGGGGAATGAATTGAGGTTAGACATGGGCTTAGTGGTTAAGTCCAAAGTGTTAAGAGAAACACATCTGGGAAACATTGCTGAGGGAGCTCACATTTATCTTTCCTTTTCCTGATGTTTTCTTCCATGTAGAAGAACATAATTCTCCAAGTCCCACTCTATCACTCTATTTTCCCACAGATGGATGGAATGCCTTATTTGATTAGTGAGTTTATAGGGGGAAAACTGGGGATGCAAAGCCCAGGTCTTTCTCTTTTCATTTGTCCAGCAAGACTGGACCCAATTTGATTGAGGTGATTATCTAGATCAACCCATATAATCTTATAAAGAATCACCCTCTGGTAGTCTAGTGTTGCCTGAGATTAGGATGGTAAATCTGCTAAATTCTGGGATTCACATTTGGAAAGCCCAATATTCTACAAATATAGGCAATCTACCCAATACCAACTTTATCAGTAATAAAAGATGATATTTTGGTCTCTCAGCTTCTCTGCTATTTGCCTGCCTTTTGAATTCAAATAGTTTCAAACTCATGTGGAGAAGAAAAGAATTACTTACTGAACTTGCTTAAATTTCTCACACCAGCAATTTCATTCATACAAATGCTATATTAGTACAAACCTAAGGCTACACTAATTTAAGTAGATGTAAATATAAATACATTTGAAAGTATAACTCCATCTTTATTACTTTTATGTTTACCTTGAAACATTTGTATATTTACATGTGTTTGAATATTACTGCCAAGTCTTTAAAATTCATCCAGAAAAGTGGACTATAGACAGAGTGCTATTAACATAGTTTGCAGAACTACACAAAATAACTAAGGCTTACAATTTTATTACTAGTATTAAATGTATGAATATATTTCTTTCTGCATATTTTAAATTATTTTAATACCAACAGTCTGTAGGATCTATTTGTCTTGATGATTGTACATTAAAATGAAGCCTGAAATAAAATGAGATTGAACAATTTTAATCTTCTAGGCAAAGAATCGAGTTGTTTTGCATCTCACACAGTCAGAAAAAAATAGAAGGGCAGCTGTTTAATGAGGATTTGCTAATTTTTTCATAATTAGATGCCAAACTGATAGCCCATACATAGAAAAACTCTGTTTTCAATAAGGAGATATCACATATCAACTAATATCAATGGGAGTGAGTATTATAAATATTACTTCCTTATATCAGCCCCTCTAGATTGTCACCAGTTAGTGGTTCTAGTAATGGAAAATCATGCTTGTGAAAACAAGCTATTTGCAAATGCTAACAAGTCTCCAAAATAAGCTTTACTGAAAATAAATTATGCAATATTTTTAGAGATGCTATATTAACCATTTGACTTGTGTTCACTGATTATGTTCTAATATCTAAAAATACAAAATATAAGCTTCACTTGACATAACTTGTGTTTAGTTTTAATAACTATTTTGTTTTCTCATTACACACTTTTTACTTTGTTGATTCTATTTCAGATACAGAAATTTTCATTCATTTTTTTTTACCATCAGTCATTATGTGTTTAAGAATTTCTATCAGCTCTCACATCAAAGAAACAGTGGGCCAGTGTTAAAAAAAAACAAGTATACATGTTTCCTGACTATTCTAAGTAGTCACTTAAGTGCATATATATGGCACTAAACTTAAACTCTACAATTTAATCGTATCTGTGATGTGGGAATATGAATTTATCATCAGGAAAGCCTAAAAGATTAACTAAATAATCAATCTATTCTTTTCAATAGAGAGGAACTTTGGCTGAAGTTAATAACAATATTTTTAAATTTTACTGCATCATTTTTACATTTACTTACATGTATTTTGATCTTTGAATTAAAAATGAAGCCACATTCAGTAGTAAAAATGGCTTCTATTTAATAAGAGTGTTACATGCCTGGTACTCAACATATGTTATTTCATGTAATTTAACTCCCACATTAATATTGAGGTCGCATTATCCCAATTTTACAAAGGTGAAAACTGAGTCTCAGAGACCATAAGCAGCTTAATTAAGATCACAGAGTTTATAGGTAGTAGAGTTGAAATTTAAACTTAGGGATGTCTTCCTGAAGTGCTGTCTTTTGTGTCTACACTATAAAGTTTTTCAGATAAGGATCCATTTATGTTGGCCATCATTTGGGGGAACTGATTGGGTAAGTATGGAGCCATGATTGACAGTTGTCTAGAGCATGGCCAGCCATCCAGTCTCAGGGAGGATTTTAAGAATTTTCCTTCATTAATATCATGAGCTAAGTAGTTGTCAAAGATAAGGTAAGTTTGACATGGAACCATGAACTCAACTCAGCTTTCCACAAATATACTAAATACCTAAAGCATTTGTGGCCCTTTGTCAAAGTAGCAAGCTGTCCACACAAGTGCCATGCTTACTGATCTTGTGCAGATATTGTTTAAGATCAACACTTCATCCACAGAGAATAAAATTAAGTGGCAAGAATATAAATTATTCATGCTTTCCCAATCAATTTTTTACATAGAATTTCTTGAAGTTAATAAAAAATCATGACATTTCTGCCAGTGTATAACTCAATCTTCATACATTTGGTTGTGTCTGTAATTTGAATCTCCAAATAATTATTGAATAAGAATCACAAATAAATGAAATGTATTTGTCATAGAAGTGCTTTATTAAAAGTAAAATGGTAATAATTATATTAATAGATATAAACATTATAAGAAAAGTAAATATTTAGAAATGACTAAAGATTAAACTAATGGGAAATTTCAGATGAGTTTGAGGCAGTGAACAGTAAGTACTATTTGTCATGTAACCTTAATACTACTCTTTCATCTGGTTGTCCACCTGTCCCAAGAATTGAGTGGTAGTGGATTCAGGTTACAAATCCCTGAGTTCTAAAGATACTAAGCATGCTAAACTTTCATCACAGAGTCATATAATCTGTCTCCATTAGGGAGAGAAATGCACACTAACAGCAGCAGCAAATGTCAACAATCTACACTCAAGAATTGCATCAGGAGGTTTCAATAAAGCCAATTTCTCAGAATCCTTCAAACTTGGATATGTGCATATCCTTTGACCCTAAGTTCCACTTCTAGGAAATCATCTCACAGTACTACTTACTTCATGTACAAGGACATTCATTGTAGCATTGATTGTAAATGTGAAAAACTAGGGTGAGGGAAGGATAAATCTCTAGCAATAAAAGAGTGATTAAGTTATCTCTATAAACTAGTCATCACAAAGGATAAGGAAAAAATTGCATATTATGTTAAATGCTCTCCAAAAGAAATTCTTAAAAATCAAAACAATCAAGGTAAAGGGGTAAAGAACAACAAGTTGTTGGAATTGATAACCCTCTGGTGCCGAAAACAGACACACAAGAGACAGAAAATCTTGATAAGGCAATTTCTCTTGATCAAGAGGGTGCAAGCATGTGCTCAGTCCCGCTAAGCAAACATGCAAGCACAAAATGGCTGACAGTGGCTCCTTATATCCCTGCCTCTCACCTGGGATTTGTCCATGTCAAAGGTTTACAATCTTTCCCGATTGGCTAAAAGGCTTGGGGGTTTGGTTAGGGCATTCAGTTTGGCAGGCAACGGAGTTGTACAGGAATCCAAAAGAAGAAGCAAGGACTCTTTAAACATACAACTTACTTAAGATGGTGATCTGAGGAATTTTTAAGTAATCTAAAAGGGTAACAAATACTTTGATAGAAAAGGTCATTTTTCTTACAATGTGCAGTATGATACATTTTCTCAAAAAATAAATTTGTTAATATAATATGAAGTATAAATGCATACAGAAGGTATAAGGAAAAGGTACCTAAATTTTTGTTATTAATTACTTCCTGTAAGGGGAAAAACTAGGAAAAAACATTAAGTCAATGGAAGTGTTCTCAATTCCATTTTACATAAGTGTTACTTATGTAAAAAAGAGACAAAGAATTCAGTTATTACAGTAGAACATTCCTTTTTAATATCCCAGAGTCATTAAAGCACTAAAGGATATATG
Source organism: Castor canadensis (assembly GCF_047511655.1). Lineage (NCBI taxonomy): Eukaryota > Metazoa > Chordata > Mammalia > Rodentia > Castoridae > Castor > Castor canadensis. The sequence continues at coordinate 62,081,999 of NC_133386.1, forward strand.
TTTGTGTGATGTGTGTATGTATGTACAATAATTTGTAGTTAACTTGATTCTTTTCTCAGGGATATATTTACAGTTATAAATGGTACTCTATCTTTAAATCTATGTTAATTTTAGATTTAATTTTGTTGAAATGATGTGGAAATAAAACTGTATTAATCCATGTAACAAACCAAGCTAATCCACACACTAAATGTCAGGTTATATACACATTATTATGCATGTAATTACAGAACTAAAATATTCTTTTTAATTTAAAAAAATTTAAAGTGGCACATAAAAACATAAAAATTATGAAAGTATTATGTTATGTTTCTATATATGTATATATAGTGTAATATTTAAATAAGGTAAAACATATCTATCTTCCCAAACACCTTTTCATGGTGAAAACATATGATGTACTTTCCTCCAGCTTTCTGAAATACATAGTACATAATTGCTACCTTTAGTCATCCTACTGTGCAGTGCTGCTCCAGAGCTTTCTTACTGTTAAATATAATACCCATTGATCAACCTTTCCCATCTCTCTCCCCCTACTCTCCCCAACCTCCAGCAACCACCATTCTCCTATCAACTTTTATGGCATCAACTTTTTAAATAAACTGCCTGAATGAGATCATCTGGTACTTAACCTTATATTATTCAGCACAATTATCTCCGGTTCCATGCATGTTGTCTCAAATGACAGTATTTCATTCTTTTTATGGATGAATAGTATTCCATTGTTTTATGTGCTACATTTTCTTTGTCCATTCATCAGGTGATGGACAATTAGGTTGATACCATATCAATTGAACAATGCTGCAAGAAACAGGATTACATATGTCTCTTTAACTGATTTTATTTCCTTTGGATATATACCTATCAGTGTGGTTGCTGGATGATCCAAGAGTTCTGTTTCTATTTTTTTTAAGAACATCCATATAGTTTTCAATAATAGCAGTACTAATTTATATTCCCACCAATAGTGTACAAAGTTCTCTTTTCTCTACATCTTCACCAGCACTTATTTAACTTTTGCTTTCTATTTGTATGCTTTCTTTTGAAAAATGTCTATTTAGATCTATTGCCCATTTGTAATTAGATTTTTTCACTATTGAATATTTAAATTCTTTATATATTCTTGTTGGGTCTGGGGGATCAGAAGACAAAATGAGCCAGTGCCCCCATCCCCTGTGAGAGTACTGTGAGCCCCACATCCTGTAAAGGGATGGATAGTTTCACAAGTCATGGCCCCCTGGGGATGCCTCAAAATGCCACAAGGCTGATAAGCAGGAGGCTTTTGCAGAGCTGTGTATATGTTCCTGCAGAGATATGTTAAGATACCACTCCACTCCTGACTCCTGCACCTCCCCTCCCCAACAAAAAGGACCAAATAAAAAACCCTCTCTGTGAATAACAGAGAGCTACCAACTTTCTGGCTCCCTGTCCATTTCTAAGGGCAGCTTTTGCTTCCTTTCTAATAAATCTTACTTGTGTGCAGATCTTGTCGTCTCGTGAGTCAGTTTGCTGTCTCACTGGCCAATTCTTTGTCTAGTGAAGGCAGGGGCCTTTGCGACCCAGCTTGCAACATTCTGAATGTTAACCCCCCTGTTGGATGTATAATTTGCAAATATTTTTACCATTCTGTAGGTTGTCTTTTCCTTCTGTTTCTATAGTTGTAATAAAGCTTTTCAATTTGATGTGATACCATTTGTGAACTCCTCTTTCTTGTGGGTTTTCTTTTTTTTAGGGGGGGGGTCTTGTCCAAAAAAAATCTGCCTACATTAATATCCTGAGGAATTTTCTATGTGTTTTAACTTTATAACTAGTGAGAGAGAGAGAGCAGTCCAGTTTCATTCTTCTGCAGGTGGATACCTAATTTTCCCAGCATCATTTATTGAAAGGACTTTCCGTTCTCCAATACATGCTCTTTGCACCTTTGTTGCAAATCAGTTGACAAAAGTGCCTGAGGTTATTTCTGGCCATTCTGTTTTATTGCCCTGTGTGTTTGTTTGTATGTTAATACCATGCTGCTTTGACTACAATGGCTTCATAGTATATTCAGAAGTCAAGTAGAGTTGTACCTCTAGCTTTGTTCTTTTGCAAAAGATTGCTTTGGCTATTTGGGACCTTTCTGACTCATATGAATTTTAAGTGTGTTCTCTAGTTCTGTGAAGAATGTCTTTGATATTTTGATGAGGATTTAATTGAATCCATAAATCACTTTAGAAAGCATGGACATTTTAATAGTACTGGTTCTTCCATAGGAATGGGTAAAGGTGGAGCACTTGTGTAGAATGTGCAGGGTCCCAGCACTAAAATAATAATAATAATAATAATAAACCTTCCAATCAATGCACATGGAAGATCTTTCCATTTTTGTGTGTCCTCTATACTTTCTTTCATCAGAGTTTTATAACTTTCATTGTAAAGGTTTTTTACATCCTTAGTTAAATTTACTAGTAGGTATTTTTATAGCTATTATGATTTCTTTCATGATTTCAGTCTCATTACCATTGTATAAAAATGCTACTGATTTTTGTATGTTGATACTTTATCCTGTAATTTTTCCTAAATTCATTTATCATTTCAGTAGCCTTTTAGTGGAGCCTTCAGATTTTTTTCCATATATAGAATCAAGTCATTTAAAAACAGGAATAATTTATTTCCTCCCTTCTTACTTGCATGCCCTTTATTTTTTCTCTTGTCAATTGCTCTGGCTAAGACTTCCAGGGCTATCTTGAATAACAGTGATGAGAGTGGACATCTTTGTCTTGTTCTAGGTCTTGGAAGAAATGCTTTTATCTTTTACTCATTTAGTGTGATGTTGGCTGTAGGTTTGTCACATAAAGCCTTTAAAATTTGAGGTATGTTCTTTCTGTACCTAATTTGCTCAGTTTTAAATCATGAATGAGTATGAGTTTTATTGAATGATTTCCTGCATCTATGAGATACTCCTATGATTTTTGTCCTTCATTTTGTAGATAAATTACATTTATTAGTTTGCATATGTTGAAGATTCATTGTGTTCCTGGGATAAATCCCACTTGATTGTGATGAATGATCTTTTTGAGATGTTCTTGGATTTGGTTTGTCAATATTTCATTGAGAATTTTTGAATCTGTGCTTCTTAGTGATATTGGTCTGTTGTTTTGTGGTTATTGTTGCTGTTGTATTTATTTGTAGTTTTAGTATCAGGGTAAGGATGGCCTCATAAAGTAAGTTTGAAGAATTCCCTCCCTGTCAGTTTTTGGTATATTTTGAGAAGAACTGGTCTTATTTTTTTTTTTCATTTTTCTTTTATTATTCATATGTGCATACAAGGCTTGGTTCATTTCTCCCCCCTGCCCCCACCCCCTCCCTTACCACCCACTCACCCCGTTTCCCCCCCCAATACCCAGCAGAAACTATTTTGCCCTTATTTCTAATTTTGTTGTAGAGAGAGTATAAGCAATAATAGGAAGGAACAAGGGTTTTTGCTGGTTGAGATAAGGATAGCTATACAGGGCATTGACTCACATTGATTTCCTGTGCGTGGGTGTTACCTTCTAGGTTAATTCTGTTTGATCTAACCTTTTCTCTAGTACCTGTTCCCCTTTTCCTATTGGCCTCAGTTGCTTTAAGGTATCTGCTTTAGTTTCTCTGTGTTAAGGGCAACAAATGCTAGCTAGTTTTTTAGGTGTCTTACCTATCCTCACCCCTCCCTTGTGTGCTCTCGCTTTTATCATGTGCTCAAAGTCCAATCCCCTTCTTGTGTTTGCCCTTGATCTAATGTCCACATATGAGGGAGAACATACGATTTTTGGTCTTTTGGGCCAGGCTAACCTCACTCAGAATGATGTTCTCCAATTCCATCCATTTACCAGCGAATGATAACATTTCATTCTTCTTCATGGCTGCATGAAATTCCATTGTGTATAGATACCACATTTTCTTAATCCATTCATCAGTGCTGGGGCATCTTGGCTGTTTCCATAACTTGGCTATTGTGAATAGTGCCGCAATAAACATGGATGTGCAGGTGCCTCTGGAGTAACAGTCTTTAGGGTATATCCCCAAGAGTGGTATTGCTGGATCAAATGGTAGATCGATGTCCAGCTTTTTAAGTAGCCTCCAAATTTGTTTCCAGAGTGGTTGTACTAGTCTACATTCCCACCAACAGTGTAAGAGGGTTCCTTTTTCCCCACATCCTCGCCAACACCTGTTGTTGGTGGTGTTGCTGATGATGGCTATTCTAACAGGGGTGAGGTGGAATCTTAGCATGGTTTTAATTGCATTTCCTTTATTGCTAGAGATGGTGAGCATTTTTTCATGTGTTTTCTGGCCATTTGAATTTCTTCTTTTGAGAAAGTTCTGTTTAGTTCACTTGCCCATTTCTTTATTGGTTCATTAGTTTTGGGAGAATTTAGTTTTTTAAGTTCCCTGTATATTCTGGTTATCAGTCCTTTGTCTGATGTATAGTTGGCAAATATTTTCTCCTACTCTGTGGGTGTTCTCTTCAGTTTAGAGACCATTTCTTTTGATGAACAGAAGCTTTTTAGTTTTATCAGGTCCCATTTATCTATGCTACCTCTTATTTGCTGTGCTGCTGGGGTTTCATTGAGAAAGTTCTTACCTATACCTACTAACTCCAGAGTATTTCCTACTCTTTCTTGTATCAACTTAAGAGTTTGGGGTCTAATATTAAGATCCTTGATCCATTTTGAGTTAATCTTGGTATAGGGTGATATACATGGATCTAGTTTCAGTTTTTTGCAGACTGCTAACCAGTTTTCCCAGCAGTTTTTGTTGAAGAGGCTGCTATTTCTCCATCGTATATTTTTAGCTCCTTTGTCAAAGATAAGTTGCTTATAGTTGTGTGGCTTTATATCTGGGTCCTCCATTCTGTTCCACTGGTCTTCATGTCTGTTTTTGTGCCAGTACCATGCTGTTTTTATTGTTATTGCTTTGTAATATAGTTTGAAGTCAGGTATTGTGATACCTCCTGCATTGTTCTTTTGACTGAGTATTGCCTTGGCTATTCGTGGCCTCTTGTGTTTCCATATAAATTTAACAGTAGATTTTTCAATCTCTTTAATGAATGTCATTGGAATTTTGATAGGAATTGCATTAAACATGTAGATTACTTTTGGGAGTATCAACATTTTTACTATGTTGATTCTACCAATCCATGAGCATGGGAGATCTCTCCACTTTGTATAGTCTTCCTCAATCTCTTTCTTCAGAAGTGTATAGTTTTCCTTGTAGAGGTCTTTCACATCTTTTGTTAGGTTTACACCTAGGTATTTGATTTTTTTTGAGGCTATTGTAAATGGAATTGTTTTCATACATTCTTTTTCCATTTGCTCATTGTTAGTGTATAGAAATGCTAATGATTTTTCTATGTTGATTTTATATCCTGCTACCTTGCTGTAGCTATTGATGATGTCTAGAAGCTTCTGAGTAGAGTTTTTTGGGTCTTTAAGGTATAGGATCATGTCGTCTGCAAATAGGGATATTTTGACAGTTTCTTTACCTATTTGTATTCCTTTTATTCCTTCTTCTTGCCTAATTGCTCTGGCTAGGAATTCCAGTACTATGTTGAATAAGAGTGGAGACAGTGGGCATCCTTGTCTGGTTCCTGATTTTAGAGGGAATGGTTTCAGTTTTTCTCCATTAAGTATAATGCTGACTGTAGGTTTGTCATATATTGCTTTTATAATGTTGAGGAACTTTCCTTCTATTCCTAGTTTTCTTAGAGCTTTTATCATGAAATGATGTTGGATCTTATCAAAGGCTTTTTCTGCATCTATTGAGATGATCAGGTGGTTTTTGTCTTTCCTTCTGTTAATGTGGTTTATTACATTTATTGATTTTCGCATGTTGAACCACCCCTGCATCCCTGGCATGAAGCCTACTTGGTCATGGTGAATAATCTTTTTGATGTGTTGTTCAATTTGGTTTGCCATTATTTTGTTGAGATTTTTGCATCTTGTTCATTAAGGAGATTGGTCTATAGTTCTCCTTTTTGGAGGTGTCTTTGCCTGGTTTTGGGATAAGTGTAATACTGGCTTCATAAAATGTGTTTGGCAGTTTTCCTTCCCTTTCTATTTCGTGGAACAGTTTAAGGAGGGTTGGTATCAGTTCTTCTTTAAAGGTCTGATACAATTCAGCAGAGAATCCATTAGGTCCTGGACTTTTCTTTTTGGGGAGACTCTTGATTGCTGCTTCAATTTCATTTTGTGTTATAGGTCTATTCAGGTGATTAATTTCCTCTTGGTTCAGTTTTGGATGATCATATGTATCTAGAAATCTGTCCATTTCTTTTAGATTTTCAAATTTATTTGAATATAGGTTCTCAAAGTAGTCTCTGATGATTTTCTGGACTTCCATGGTGTTTGTTGTTATCTCCCCTTTTGCATTCCTAATTCTACTAATTTGGGTTTTTTCTCTCCTCATTTTAGTCAGGTTTGCCAGGGGTCTGTTGATCTTGTTTATTTTTTCAAAGAACCAACTTTTTGTTTCATTAATTCTTTGTATGGTTTTTTTGGTTTCTATTTCATTGATTCAGCTCTTATTTTTATTATTTCTCTCCTTCTATTTGTTTTGGGATTTGCTTGTTCTTGTTTTTCTAGGAGTTTGAGATGTATCATTAGGTCATTGATTTGGGATCTTTCAATCTTTTTAATATATGCACTCATGGCTATAAACTTTCCTCTCAAGACTGCCTTAGCTGTGTCCCATAGGTTCCGGTAGGTTGTGTTTTCATTTTCATTGACTTCCAGGAACTTTTTAATTTCCTCTTTTATTGCATCAATGATCCATTGTTCATTAAGTAATGAGTTATTTAGTTTCCAGCTGTTTGCATGTTTTTTGTCTTTACTTTTGTTGTTGAGTTCTACTTTTACTGCATTGTGGTCAGATAGTATGCACTGTATTATTTCTATTTTCTTATATTTGCTGAGGCTTGCTTTGTGCCCTAGGATATGATCTATTTTGGAGAAGGTTCCATGGGCTGCTGAGAAGAATGTATATTGTGTAGAGGTTGGATGAAATGCTCTGTAGACATCTACTAGGTCCACTTGATCTATTGCATATTTTAGATCTTGGATTTCTTTATTGAGTTTTTGTTTGGATGACCTATCTATTGATGATTATGGGGTGTTAAAGTCTCCCACCACCACTATGTTGGCGTTTATATATGCTTTTAGGTCTTTCAGGGTATGTTTGATGAAATTGGGTGCATTGACATTGGGTGCATACAGATTGATGATTATTATTTCCTTTTGGTGTATTTCCCCTTTTATTAGTATGGAATGTCCTTCTTTATCTCATTTGATCAATGTAGGTTTGAAGTCTACTTTGTCAGAGATAAGTATTGCTACTCCTGCCTGTTTTCGGGGGCCATTGGCTTGGTAAACCTTCTTCCAGCCTTTCATCCTAAGCATATGCTTATTTCTGTCGGTGAGATGAGTCTCCTGTAAGCAACAAATTGTTGGATCTTCTTTTTTAATCCATTTTGTCAAACAGTGTCTTTTGATGGGTGAATTAAGTCCATTAACATTAAGCGTTAGTACTGATAGGTATGTGGTGATTCCTGCCATTTAGTTGTCTTAGTTGTTTGAAGGTTTGATTGTGTGTACCTAACTTGATGTTACTCTCTACTGTCTTGCTTTTTCTTATCCTGTGGTTTGGTGCTGCCTGTCTTTTCATGGTTAAGTTGGGTGTCACTTTCTGTGTGCAGGATCCCTTGCAGAATCTTTTGTAATGGTGGCTTTGTGATCACATATTGTTTTAGTTTCTGCTTATCATGGAAGACTTTTATTGCTCCATCTATTTTGAATGATAGCTTTGCTGGGTAGAGTATCCTGGGGTTGAAGTTATTTTCATTCAGTGCCCGGAAGATCTCACCCCACGCTCTTCTTGCTTTTAATGTTTCTGTTGAGAAGTCTGCTGTGATTTTGATGGGTTTACCTTTGTATGTTACTTGTTTTTTCTCTCTTACAGCCTTCAATATTCTTTCCTTAGTTTCTGTTGTTTTAATGATGATATGTCGTGGAGTAGTTCTATTTTGATCTGGTCTGTTTGGTGTCCTGGAGGCCTCTTGCATTTGTATGGGAATATCTTTCTCTAGATTTGGGAAATTTTCTGTTATTATTTTGTTGAATATATTATGCATTCCCTTCGCTTGCACCTCTTCTCCTTCTTCGATGCCCATGATTTTCAAGTTTGGTCTTTTGATGGAGTCAGTGAGTTCTTGCATTTTCTTTTCACAGGTCTTGAGTTGTTTAATTAATAGTTCTTCGGTTTTTCCTTTAATTACCATTTCATCTTCAAGTTCTGAGATTCTGTCTTTTGTTTGTTCTATTCTGCTGGATTGGCCTTCCGTTTTGTTTTGCAGTTCTGTTTTGAAGAACTGGTCTTAGTTTTTCCTTAAAAGCTTGATAGAATTCAGCAGTGAACTTATTTTGTCCTGGATTCTGTTGAGAGACGTTTTATTATCTGTTCAGTCTCATTGCTAACAAATTATTAGTTTGTTTACATTTCCATTACTTCATAGTTCAATTACAGTCAGTTATAGGTATCCAGAAATTTGTGCATTCTTCTAGGTTTTCAGTTTGTTAGCACAAAGTTTTTCTGTAATAGTCCTCCTTTGTATTTCTATGGTATCAGTTGTATGGTGTACTTTTTCATTAATAATTTTATTTATTTAAGCCTTGTCTTTTTAATTACTCTACCTAAAGGCTTGTTGATATTTAAAAATCTTTTTGAAAGAACCAACTATTTCATTGATAATTCATTGATATTTCATTGATGTCCATGATCTCTTGCATTTTTGTCTGTATTTCATTTATTTATTTTTCTGATATTTGTTATTTTTCCTTCTATTAACCTTGGATTCAGTTTGCTTTTGCATTCTATGCACTTGTGATTATCATATATTGTCTCTTTGAAGTCCTCTTCCTCCTCTGCTTCCCCCTTATTTAGGCATTTATTACTATAAACTTCCCTCTTAGTATTGCTTTGCTGGTATCCCACCAATTTTGGTATGTTGTGGTTCTACTTTCATTTGCTTCAAGAACTTTTTAAATTTCTGTTTGATTGCTTCAATAACCTATCATTTGGTAGCACTTTGCTAAATCTCCATGAAGTTGTATGTTTTTGAAGTTTCTTTTGTTCTTTCTAGTTTTATTTCATTTTAGTCAGAAATGATATAGGATATAGTTGCATCTTTTAAAATTTGTTGAGATTTTCTTTGTTATTTAATATATGGTGTATTCTACAGAGTGTTCCATGTGCAGAAGGAACTGGTATTCTATAAATATTGAATGAAATGTTTTATAAATATATGTTAAGTCCATTTGATCTACAATGTAGTTTAACTCTGACTTTTTTTTGTTGATATTTTGGGGAATCTGAATGATGTGTCCATTCACGAAAGTGGGGTGCTAAAGTCCCTTACTGTTCTTGTGTTGGATCTTATCTTTCCTGTCAGATCTAATTGTGTTTGTTTTGCAAAACAGGAGACTCCAGCATTAGGTGAGTATATATTTATAATTGTTCTATCTTCTTGTTGAATTGATCTCTTGATCATTATATAGTGACCTTCTTTGACTGCAATATCTGCCTTCAAGTGTATATTGTCTGATATAAGAATAGCTATTCATGCTCACTTTGTTTTTTTTAAATTATTGTTGTGCTGCAGGTACACTGTGACATTTACAAAAGTTCTTACAATATATCACAGTTGAATTCACCCCTTCCATCATTCTCCTTTATCTTCCCTCCCCCCATTTCTGGAATAGTTTCAACAGGTCTCATTTTTCCATTTACATACATGTGTACATAATATTTCTACCATATTCACCCTCCTATACCCCTTCTATATATCTTCTCCTCCCACTTCTACTAACCCCCAGACAGGATTTGTTTTACTTTCTTTTTCTCCATTTTTTGTAAAAAAAAAAAAAAAAAGACATTTTTGTTTGTTTAAGATAGTTATATAGGATATTTGACTGTGACATTTCCATTTATATATGCATTATAACCTGAATTGGTTCATCCCCTCTATTTTTCTCCCTTCTAACTTAGTCCTCTTCTTATGGTGATTTGAACAGCTTTAAAAATTTTATATTCATTCTTGTATAGGAAGTACATTAACCGTATTCACCTTCTTAACTTCTTTCTTTTATCCTCCCTTTCACTTTTAGTCTGTGTGTATCTTTACTGGTGAAGTGAGTTTCTAGTAGATAGTATGTTTTAGGGGTCTTGTTTCTGTATCCCTCCAGCCAGCCATTAATAAAGGAATTTAGTCCATTTACATTATTGATCTGTAAGGACTTAATCTTATTATGTTGTTAAATTTCTTCTGTTTGTTTTGAATATGATTTGTTCTGTTACTCACCTCTTGTTTCTCATCTTTGTGGTTGGTGGTTTTTGGGGGGCAGTACCAGGGTTTTGTTTTATTTATTTTGGGGGGTTACCTTTTTTATTTCAAAAAGAGTTTATCAGTTAAAATAAAACACATTCTGCTATTTTAACTAGTTTTTTTAACCAGTCTTTTGGTACTCACAACTTGCTAGGCAGGCATTCTACCACTTGAGCCACTCCACCAGTCTTGATTTGGTTTTTTTGGTTTTTTTTAAGATAGGGTCTTATAAAGTACTTGCCCTAGCTGACTTCAAACTGTGATCCTCCTGATCTCTGCCTCCCAAGTAGCTAGGATTACAGGCATGAGCCACTGGTGCCTGGCTAGGCTGGTGATTCATTGTGTTGATGAAATATGATTCTCTTCCATTTTTCTTTTGTATGTCCACTTTATTGGTGGCTATTATACTTTCATGTATTTTCATGATAGTAGATATATTTTTTGCTGCCACAACAGTAGCATTCACCTAGGCATGATACAGGGGCAGGTGGATGGCAGCACTCCAGCCCTAATTGACACACCCTCAGATGCAGTATGAGTAGGGTATCAGCAAGAGCCACAGCATCCCTTATGTGGCATCTGCTCGCAATCTCAGCAGTGTTGTAAGCTCAGTCATAGCTGCTCATGGGGGAGAAGTGATGGCAGGGAACTGTGTGGGCATTTATTTCCAGTCCTGTCATTAGTGTGAGGTCACACATAGGTGAACACTCCCTAGATACCAGAGGACAATCACGATTGTCTCAGTTTTGGAGGATGGCACCTTCCATTCCCCTCTAGGCTGAAACAACTTCTCCTATCATGCAGGTCACCAAGAAGACTTGGTTGCTAGGGTCACAGTTGTTCTGCTGGTTTAATCTGGGTTGGTAAGGTTACAGACCCCTATGCTAGTGTAGTGGAATGTCTTTGAATCCCCAAGGATTGAGATATTCAGGGGTTTTTGACCCCAAGGCAGTATGAATTCAGACAATAGCCTCCTTCTCAAGATGGTGTCTACTTATAGCAGCTTGAGCACTGGGGAGTGACAAGGAGATGAGTTCCTTCTCCAAAACAAAGACACTGTGAAGACTCCCAACTGCTCATCTAACTGGCTGCAAGCCTGTGATGACTGTGATACTTTCCAATACCTAGGATTGCCAGCATCTGCACGGATGGAGTGGGCTGGGACTCTCTTACTCTAAGGAGAATCTTACCTTCCTCCCTGGGCTGCCAGGGCACTTTGTTCCTCTTTTTTAGTTGCTGTTCCAGATCTCTGAATCTTACAAAGCTCCAGGTTCTCCCTTGGTGAGCTCTAGCATTTTCTCATGCTCACTCACCTCAAAATGCATCTATTCAGTTGTAGCTTTTATTCTTTGTGGATGAGGAGGGGTGAGTGGGGTACCTCTATTAGGCTATCTTAGAATCCCAGAACTAAAAATATTCCTGAGAATGTACTTATTTCTTCACGATTGGATTTTTATTTTAAATAATAGCACTTACAGTTTCACCGCCTCTGAGTTGTTGAATAAAAAAGTTTATCTATAATGATCAAAACTGTAAGGTAGAAAGCCTGTAGCCCTGATTTGTTTCCAAAAATTAAGCATGAAGATTGCTTTGCAGAGTGACACTCTGACAGCCTAAGCCATGACACAAACCATCATTTCTGCCTGTTGTTGCATAGTGTGACACTTGAATTATCATTTCAACACTTGTGGCATGGAAGGAGCTGAAAATTCTTCTCTTTCATTTATCCTGTGTTACAACACATAATTCAAATTAGAAGTACTCTGCATCTACATTTCACAGATTTTTAATGATGAAGGCACAGTAATAGAAGTAATATTATATAGGAAGATACCAAGAAATTAATTAACCTTTAATTATTGTGATCAATGGTTATCAGTGAATATCAATGGTTATCAAAGAATTAAAAGTCTAAATTTTATCATAAGACCCACACCTTGAAGTACTTGGAGCCCTCTGCCCTCTTTAAGTTCTAAAGGTCAGACATGACATAAATAACTCCCTTTTGCTGTCCATTTACTGATCTTTTTGTAATTTCCATTCAAATATCTTCTCTACATTTTCTTTCATTTGGCCCACTGTAAAAACAGGAAAGAACTCAGTTTCTTTCTCAGATTTCCTCAAAGTTTTCACGAATGCATAAATGTTTTTTTTTTTTCTGTCATGACACTGCAGTTTCACTAAAGTGAAGTTAGTGTAATATTATCATGATCTTTATCTCTTTTGGATAACAACTCCACATATCTACTTTTGCTCTCCAAAGAAATTCATTACTTAAATGGAAGGTATTGCATTTGCATTGAATTTTTCCATCCTTGTGCCTCATATAAAGGTTAAGTGCCTAATTTTTTCAGTATGGGGAAAGGAAGAAAAGAATGAACATATTGGGTATGTACTATATGTTAGGCTTTGGTCTGGATGTTGTTCATAATTTCTCTTATTTTATTCTCTTAATCAACAATTGAAGAATGAATATTATTTTCCTCATTTTATAAGTGAAGAAAAAAATTCAGGGAGTTGCATACATTATTAGATATTACAGTCATTAAAAGGCAAAGGCTGAATTTCAGGCCTACAGCACCAATGAAGTACAACTCTTGGAACATGAAGTCCCAGATGTAACTAATATTCATTGAAAAATTTGTACCTCCAAAACCCATGTGCAATCCCCTTTGGACTTTCTGACATAACACACCTACGTACTTTACTCCCAGTTCTCTCTAACCCCTTCCTAATTAGATGAAAATTTATTCCACTAAGCAGAAACATTGGGAAAAAGAACATCTGCAGTTTCATTAATACAGATATTCAAACAAAAACAACATTGGAGCACAATATAGAGACAACTTATGAAAATATCTTGCCACATACTATATCCACAATTCAGAAGAGTGACTTCACATAGAGCTAATAAACAATGAAGTGTGTGAACAAGACAACCAATAGAGAAGACTTTTAGGAAAAGGTTGCTCTTTGTACAAAGAGACTTTAGCAAGTGAAGATGTTTGATCCTCACCAAAACATTTTGTAGCTTCAATAAAAACTTTTGCATAAATAATAGATTCCAGTACTGTTGGGCTATATCAAATAGTATCCAGTCCCTGTAACCTGAGTTGTGACTAATTAAATGTTTTAGTGGGAAAGGGGGCAGGGTTGGATTTAAGATTTAAGATTATAGAAATTGGGGAAGATGAAGTTGTAAAGGGCAGGGGTAGACAAAATACTAAGTCTATACATAAGGATGACTGATTTCTTTTAGCAATGTCCTGAAATATTTGAGAAACAAGGCAAAGAATAAATAAAGTCATTTTTGAAGCCAGTATACAGCAATATGTTATCATAACATTTACTGAGAGAAAGTAACATAAGAATTCAGCTTCATAAACCTTGATTTAAAGAAATGATGAGTAAAGAGGGTATGCATTTAGGCTGAAATTTTTCCATACAAGCTAGCCTTTGGCTCCAGAAAAAACAATTTTTATTTGTCTTTTGTTCTGCATATAGGATACAATCTCACACATCTTATAAGAATTAATGATAGTTACACGTTTAAAGAATTAATATTAGCCAAATCCTTTTGAGTCTCAGGTATTGAAAAGGTATTATGAAGAGTGCTAAAATACTTTTGGTTTTAGTTTTTAGGTAATGTATGCTTATCATAAAGGAATTTAAACAATGCAAAAGTAAGCAATGTACAAAGTGAAAGGTCTCTCAGTACTCCCTCTTGGGATGCCCATGCTCAGTTGGAAAGGTAAAAGACAGCTTTCTGACAATTATTTTCAATACCATGAAAATGTAGTTCTGCAACTGGCTTTTTTTCTACTTGACATTTTTCTCCCATGTGAATACATGCAAATTTGCATTCTTTTAAAATGTCATGTAATATTCCATAATAAATACAATAAGTGGACTACAGATTATAAGTATTTACCAATCAATGTGCCAAATATAACTTAACCTCTTGAACTTGCACATTGGGTACAATTTTAGATTCTTAATCACTGCAATGATAATTGATCTTGAATATTAATACAACTTTAGTAGAGCACCTGATAGCAAATGTGAGACCCTAAGCTCAAACCTCATTACTACCAAAAAATAAGTAAATAGAATTTTAGTTTATCTCATTAAAAGAGAAATAAACCATAAGGTATAATTTTTCTTTGGTGCTATATTAGCACTAAATTACTTTGTTTAGGACTCCATTTAATAAACTTGTCTACTGTATAACAGCCATTTAGGAAATGCAGTCAAGTAGTGAGCAAGGGAAACTCCAGTCTCTCTCTCTCTCTCTCTCTCTCTCTCTCTCTCTCTCTCTCTCTCTCTCTGTGTGTGTGTGTGTGTGTGTGTGTGTGTGTGTGTGTGTACATATGTAGTACTAGGGTTTTTTAACTCAGAGTCTTGTGCTTGCTAGGCAACTGCCTTACCACTGGAGCCACACTTCCACCTTATATGAGCCTATGGAAATAAATTCTCTCAATGGAAATATTGGAAAATGAACCAGGAAGAGATATGGCCATGAATTAAAAACAATGTTTAGGAGTTGTTAGTCATACACATCAATGTTGCAGCCTCAATTTTTCTCTTGGTATAACAGAGGAAATTATTGGTGAAGTTTCCTTTGTGTCTTTACAGAGGTAGGTAGGAAGCATAGACATAGACTTTGATGTTTCTCTCTTTGTAGCCCCAAATTAATTTTTTAGAATTATGTATTTTTCAAAACAATACATTATGTAATAATGTTTAAGACTAATACTTTGAGATGCTTAATTGTTTTTATTGTAGCAGGGAGGAGGATCAAAAGAAAACAGACTAGGTCTGAGTCCTGAGAAAGTAGCAGGGAGGTAAGGATGGCATAGCAGAAAGATAAAATCTGAGAAATCTGAGCATGAGGAAGGTCACATAGCACCAGGGAGGGGAAAGTCACACAGCACTAGGGTAAAGTAGCTAATAAAATTAAATATAACCATATATTGATTAGACCTTGCTTTTTGTTTCTGTAACTGCTTGAAAGGGTATGTAAGGTGAGACCCCTTTGCTCTTGGGGCTGAGCCTTTGAACATGAGTCCACTGAGTCTGTAAAATGTTGCTTCCTGCTAATTGCTTCAAGAGTCTCATATCTCAGCTAGCAAACTCCCGCAACATTTCTTGGGGGCTTGTTATCGGGGATTACAGAAATGGTGAGTTATCACCTTCTATGTCACCAGAGTGTGTCCCCCCCAGACCTCCAGGAGGAGATCCCACCAAGTGCCAATGGACAGCTTGATCCAGAGGGGGATTCATCCTCCCAGTGAGTTGGGGTGAGAGCCTCAGATGCACAATGGAACCCAGTGAGGTGCAAGAATCAGTGAGGGCAGGGGAGCACTACTCATCAAACTGGTAATAACCTGGGTTCAAATTCAGACCTGCCCCTGGAGCCAGAAGGGGAGCCTGATCACCTCCCAGTGGGACATCCTAGTAACCACCATTTTTGGGGTGAAACCATGTCTCTCAGGTTCAGGGAGTGGTATGGAAGTATGGTGCTTTATGAGAGTATATGAACATGCGAGCTGAGGCACAGGCTGTGAAGCGAGTGAGGAATTCCCTCCTGCTCTGTGTCTGTCTTCCCATCTGGTAACGGGAGGAGATATGTGGAAATCAGAGTAAGAACACTCTCTTGGAGTGTATCATTAATAACTTTAAAAGGGGATTTAATGAAGACTACAGAGTTAAATTAACTCCTAACAAGCTAAAGTTTCTTTGTGAAGTAGATTGGCCTGCTTTTGGTGTTGGATGGCCTCTGGAAGGGTCAGTAGATAAAACTGTGATTCAGGAAGTTTACAGAGTAATTGTAAAAAAACAAAAACAAAAACACAAAAAACTAACACCCAGGAGAATGGGAAAAGCCAAGAGGCTAAAATTGGTGTTCAAAAACCATACTTTGTTTTTATTTAAGTTCAGGTAACAACTTATTGGGCAGACTGAGGAAAAATCAGAGTCTTTCAGTTTTGATGGGTACCTTTGGTTCCCCAGTTTGCACATCTTCACCCAAAATGGGCATCCTGAAGGAGGAGTGAGGCTTAGCATTAACTGAGCTCTTACAAAAATTAACACATGAAGGACAAACTTATGCTGACACATAAGATCTGGTCAGACTTGAAAGAAAAGGAATGTTGCAGAATGATTGGGAATGTAAAGAGAGGGAAATGAAGAAATGGAAACAAAATTGGGATGAGGCCTTCATCCTGGAATTTGGGTAGTTAAAGAAATTACCTTCACATGTTTCATTCTGCCATAATTACAATCTGGAATTTAATTCTCTCTTATAATATAGGGGTCTATTAACAAATGGGCTTTATATAAATTGTTTTTATACAAAAAATAACTTTAAGGTTGCTTTCTTTCTGTGTTTTCTCCCATACAAATATAAGGTTCTAAGTTAAAAGGTTTTGTATGTTAATTTCAACAAGTAACATGATATTTAAGATATGATTTTAAAAAATAAAAGAATAAAAAATACTTTTGAATAAAAAAAATGGATAAAGACAAGCTCCCCAGGGGATGCAAAATAAGTTGTCATAAAGATACAGAGTAAGTTGTCATAAAAGATGGAGCTTATAGATGCTTATATAAGTGATTAACTTTACTAAAATCTAAGAGTTACATTAAAAGTTTTATAAGGTCAAAATTTAATGTACTGATGTTAAACTAAAAACTTAATTCTCTAAGCTCATAACAACAAGGCTATCTTTAAAATATTGTATTGTTCTTGATAACATTTACAAAAAAATTGTCTTAAAATGTTTTTTTTTTTGTCAAGATAACTGTCAGGGAATTTTTGGCACAACAGGTTAATCCGTAAATTTGGCAAGACAACAAGAGTTTATTAAAACACAGAGAAATGAGAGGCAGCTGAGCACAGGGAATACTGCTGCACTGATGTGAGAGTTAAAAAAATTTACTTATGTAAAGCCAATGTGCACCCTCCAGATAGGATTAAAAAAAATTAAAAAAAAAAACCACTACATTGGAAGTCAAGACCTCTAGTTTTTATTAGAGTCAACAGAGTGAAGATGTTAGTCCTACTCCTTACATATGTTGGATGGAGGGAAGTTTTGGCCTGGAATGTTCAGATTGGGCCTGTTATTTAGGGGATGCTCCATGGACTACAGGTTGGTGGCATCCTGCTGTGTGTCATGAGCCATTTGTTAATGTCAACAATCTGGGATGTAGATCCCAAGGGATTGATAATCCCTTATTAACATCTGAGCCATGATTCTTGGCCACTATGTTTCTTAACTCCAGACTTAGTCCCCATAAATATTTACCTGTTTTCTTTGGTGATTTTTGTCAGGGTTTTTAACTATTAAGGTAACTGAGTCATGTTCATTTAGGAATTGGTTTATGTTTGGGTTAACAATAAGGACAGTCATGTTAGGACTAGACCTTTCTCCCCCTTGCAGATGGCCTACCTTTTTCTCCCTGGATAGATGCCAAGGACAGTTGGGCAGACAGTGACCTAACTACAACTAATCTTTCTTGGTTGCCCAGCAACAATATCCCTTAGTGACCTTCCTGATACTTGTCCACTAGTCCTCTAAATCTAGCCCAAGCTTGTATATGGCAATGAGTTCTAGCTCTCTTGTAGGGGTCCCCCTCCACAGGGCTCCTGCCTAAACAATAAACCCTGTACTGGTGTTTAGGCCATTCTCTCTGCCTCTTCCATACCTCTTATTTTCTAGCAGTTTATATAAAACTTTCTAGATAACCTCATAGTTAAACAACTGTTGTCTTGGATGATTCTAATACAGTTGATACCCTGTATGTGTCTGTGACTGGTTATTTGGGGTCACTGACACTGTTTCCCCTCAAATGATGAAAAAAATCTAAGGTTTTACTTCAAAAAACAACTAAACTAATATGTATATATAACCTCTATAGGGCTGTGATGCTGTTAAGGTTCCTGTATTTTAAATATAATATATTTACATTTTTCAAGTGTATCAAGCCTTCTAAAATACAAAATTCAGATAAGCATGGTAACAAAAAATTAGTGGTACTGATATTGTCCATCAGAATTTTAACCATGACTCAAGTTTTTGTCATTACAGTTCTGATATTTTTGGGGCATTTACAATCAAGTCCATAAAAAAAAAAAACTCTAATAACTACTTATGTGTCAACCAGTTTAGCTTTTTAGACATCTATATTTTGTTTTGTATTGTGTTTGTCTAGAAGCCCGCTGCCTAAGAGCCACTCCTTCTAAGCCTCTTTGTTGCTTCAATTTGGCCAAAAGGGTCTAGAGGCACTGACCCCCACCTGACCTGCTCGTTACTCCCTCTCGATATGGGACCAAGACCAACCAACCAAACAAACAGAATCCAGGCAAAAGCAAATCAAGAAAGATCTTCAGTCTAAGGCCCTATCACCCTGAATGTGCCCAATCTCATCTGGTCTGGAAAACTAAGTGAGGTCAAGCCTCGTTAGTACTTGGATGGAAGACAGATCTTCAGAAGAGACTGCTCAGAAACAAGCAGTTTGGGGCAAAGCAGGGAATGCCATCAAAGGTCAAATGTAGTCACTGGTGCCAGACCTCTAAAAAATAACCAAGGATGAGAGGATTAAAGAAATGGTTCTTATGCATGTGTGGCTACCTGGCATTAAAGCCCTTCCAGACACAAACTCATATTTTTAGGTAGGGTCTTCTACTTAAGAAAAGACAAAATAACTTTTTTTACTAGTTCTAAACATGTCCTTTGATACTTAAAGATGGTGGTTGTTTAGAAGGTAACACACGCACAGGAAATTAATGTGAGTCAGCTCACTGTATAGCTATCCTTATCTCAACCAGCAAAAACCCTTGTTCCTTCCTATTATTGCTTATACTCTCTCTACAACAAAATTAGAAATAAGGGCAAAATAGTTTCTGCTGGGTATTGAGGGGGTGGAGGGGAGAGGGAGGGGGTGGAGTGGGTGGTAAGGGAGGGGGTGGGGGCAGGGGGGAGAAATGACCCAAGCCTTGTATGCACATATGAATAATAAAAGGAAAAAAAAAGATGGTGGTTTTTACTTTTTTTAAACAATGAGTTTTCTTGGACATATATTGTTGCCATAGTAATTCTACTCAGTTAAAAAAAAAAGACATTGGGTAAAAAAATAATAATAAAATATCCAACTATTAAAGCCCCACTGGAGGGGCCCTTTTGTTGTTATCTTGTCTACTCCCACCATAGTTAAAGTAGCAGTGATTGCTCCTTGGATCCACCACAGTCAAGTCAAGCCAGCTTATCTCAAGTGGGAGTGCATTCCTGATCCAGCTTCACCATGCAGGATCACCCTCCACTTCCCAGGAGACAACAGGGACCAAGAACAAAGGGACAACAGCCCTGAGCTAGTCGCTGCTGGAAGCTGACTAGTCTATGCATGGCAGAAACTTGAGGAGTCTACCCTCCAACAGGACAAATGGGCTGTTTTTCACCCCAGCCCTCCTCCACAAGGGGAAAGCTGCCCTTAACTACACCTGTGGCACCTGTAACCCTATAAATTTCACTGTACTTAAGCCATCTGATTAAACATGGGGAAAAGTAATTAGTATAAAAATAGATTAAAAGTGTCTTGACCCTGAGAGTCTGATGCACCTCAAATTAGTAACCATTACCCATGAGAGTTCCTCATACCAAGTTTTTCACTCCTTTTATAAGGAGATGAAAAATGAATTTTCCATCTCTGCCAAGGCTAAAAACTTGTTCCTCTCACTGGCTGAGTCTATAGCCCAGATACTAAATGTCACTTCATGCTGTGTTTGTGGAGGACCAACATGGGAGACCACTGGGCTTGGGGAAAGGATGACAAATGGCCTTACATGTAATGATGTTATAAAAATACAAACCCCTAAATTAAGATGATGCTCTTTGACCCTAAGTGGGTTTGAGCATCAAAGTGGGGAATAATGTAGCAGGGAGGAGGATCAAAAGAAAAACAGACTAGGCCTGAGTCCTGAGAAAGTAGCAGGGAAATAGGGATGGCATAGTTAAGAGATAAAACCTGAGAAATCTGAACATGAGGAAGGTCATGTAGCACCAGGGAGGGGAAAGTCACACAGCACTAGGGTAAAGTAGCCAATAAAATTAAATGTAACCATGTATGGATTAGACCTTGCTTTTTGCTTCTATAACCTGCTTGCAAGGGTATATAAGGTGAGACTCCTTTGTTCTCGGGACTGAGCCTTTGGACATGAGTCTGCTGAGTTTCTGCTGGCACAATAAAATGTTGCTTCCTGCTAATTGCCTCAAGAGTCCCGTATCTCAGCTAGCAAACTCCAGCAACATTTCTAGAATGTACTTAATGCTCTTTTTAAAACAAAAAAGTATGAACAAATTTGCTCATGTACCTACGTGTCTCTAAGCTGCCTTAAAAAAAATCCTAGCACTTTAGAACTGGAAAACTACTGTGCAGATCATTTAGTTCATGCACTGTAGAGAAAATGAAGTCCAGCAAAGCTAAGTTACTTGTACCAGGTCCCACAGCCAGTGATCCAGGTACCTGGACCCAGTCCAGTGTCTTTTTCATCATTCCATTTGCTTGGAAAAAATTATCAATAAAAATTTATCAGTTAAATGTTGTTAAGTTCTTTTTACCTATAGAGTCAGGAATGAAGAGAGAAGCTGGTAAGTCTTTGGTGTGTGTGATTAAAGATGAGAGATACAGACTACAATGTGAGGCCTATATTATGCTGATTTGTAACTAATTAGAGAGGCTACCTAGCCTGTCCTGAACTATGTATCTATGCCCTGACCAAAGGTACAGCACAGCTGGAAAATGCAAATGCCTTACAGTCTTGGGTGAGCACAAGCAGAAAGAGCAGGAAGGTGAGTTTAGAAGAAATAAATAAAACCTGATACTTCTGTGACCCTTGTCATGCTGAAGGTGATACTGTCCAACATAAGAGAATCAGGTACTATCTAGAAGAATCCAAAGTAACTTTTCCTTAAACCAGTGAAAATAGATTGTTAAACAATGTGAACAATCCTATAGGCCACCATGTCTTCTCCTGGATCCCTTGTTTAATTTCAAGGTCTTCTTCCTCAATGCAAGGTGACAGATTTTCAAATTACTCCAGTGTCTATTCTGATGCTCAAATGACAACTGAAAGCAGGCCCTAGGTATTCAGAGTGGTGTTTCTTAATTTGCACAAGACTTCTTCTTGTACTGTCGAATTCATCTACTCTATGTCCCAGCAATGAGGAGAGGAGAGAGAAATGGAAGCATAAAATCCTCCCCTTGGGAAATGACAGTTGAACCTCTATTTAACTGGAGAAATCTTACTCATTCTTTAATGTGGAATTCAAATGTCACCTCCTCAGAGACAAATCTTTGGTTCCCCAGGGATGTCAACCATCTTTGCACTATGATTGTCATTGGATATGCATTTACATTAGCATCTTATTACATTTTGCAATAACCATATGAAATCTCTATCTCATAATCGTAAACTTCTTGAGAAGACAAAATTGCATTCATCATTGTTTGCCTAGAGCCTATCACACAGCAGGTAATCAGTGATTGTATGTTAAATTTCTACAATGACCTTGATGTCTTCTGCTTTGAAGAGAAAGTACAATTAGTAATTGTAATTATTATGATTAAAATAAAAATAAAATGTATTTGTTCCATATGATGTCAAATTTTAATAAAATAGGATACAACAAAATACATCTGATTTCCACAAATATGATTTCATTTTTCATTGACAATTCATAAACTATTTAGTACTTCAAGGTCATTATAAATGTTAGCTGCTTTATAAATGTTAGTAGAATATGTGTAGACATGCCAGTTAATATAAATATCTGGTTAATAGAATTTCAGATAAACCACCTGTGTCTTTGTTTACTCTGCCTTCTACAAGACATCACTTCAGCATTTACTTTTATACCTGTTAGGGTGACCTCACATGTTATCTGCAGGATAGCTAAGGATTGGATGTCTGCAGGATTTCCTTATCTCTCTCAGTTAATGAGCACCTTCCATACATTCTCTCTTTCTTTCATTCTCTCTCTCTCTCTCTCTCTCTCTCTCTCTCTCTCTCTCTCTCTCTCTCTCTCTCTCTCCTCCCTGTTTACAATGAGTATGAATGTGGTGCTACTTTGCTGCACCACATGCTCCCCAGCACAACGTTCAGCCTTGCCTCAGGCCCTCAGCAATGGAACCAGTCAATTAGTCACTGTGGACTGAAACCTCTGAAACTGTGCACCCAAATAAATCTTTCCTCCTTTAAGATGCTTCCCTCATGTATTTGTCACAGTGACAAAAAGTCTGACTAACACAATGATACATGCAATATTATAATCTCTTCTATTTTTTTATTCATACCAATATAAATCTGTGAAAAAGGCAATTAATCCAGCAGAGAAGGAAAAATAAAACCTCAAACTGGCTCTACCCAAATGTATCACTCATTTCAGTGGTGAAAATAAAACTGAAGTGAATCTATTCAGAATTCTGACTCTTCAAGGTCTAGAGATGTGACAATTAGTAAGTAACATATTCACTATCCTCGATCATCACATTATATACCTTAATGTGGTTCCTAAAGAGCCAGCATGTGATCATCTTATGAGGAAAGATCTCCAAGACAGGATTCCCTTCTTGAAACAGACACATAGACCTGTGTTCATTCTTCTCACGAAGAGTTCCAGAAATGATGCCTAATCCTTCTGGAGTTTACTGTCTGGCTTATGAAGATGGTTTGCTTTGAAATCAGGATGTTTACTCTTGCAACTTGAATTGACCTCTATAATGTACTCTGATCTGCCAACCTGGAATTAGAGAGGAGGCCAGGGGAATTCTCCTTTCAAGGTAAGGAGCCACTTCCACATTCCCAAATGAACCTGTGCCCAGAGCACTGCTGCTGTCCTCTGTCTTAAGGAACAAATGCTCTGTTGCTTTCCCTTCCTCTCCCAGAGAGGGGAGGACACCAAACTCAACCTCAGGGCCCTTTTATGCAAATATGTCTGGCTCCTTATTGCCTTTTCCAAGAATCAGGGCTTATACAGATTATAAATGAACTCTATTTATTTGTATTTATTTATTTGAGTTATTTATTAATTCACTTAATTATTGACTTAGGGCTAAATGCTTCCCCTATAAATAATTGAGAGTTTCTTTCAGAGTTAAGCATGGGACTTTCTTCTGATACTGTTAGCCTCCACAAGTGGCTCAACTTCTCCTGGTCACACTCGAAAGGCTCATACACTGACCAACACCTGCTGGTATGTTGGTAAATTATTTTCTCACATTGTTGTTCTCATGAACAATACTTGGAAAAGCTATTGTCCTCCAAAGGAAGCTTCAGCACTGTTGCATCTTAATGTCAGCTGTGGGAACTTTTCAGTCATCAGTCCTCACAGCCTTCACTCAAGGCATGGTGCTGGACTCAGAAAACTTGAGTCTAGTGATCACTGAAGTCATAATGCCATCAATTTTAAAACACATCAAAACCTCATGCCCCTCTACAAAAGGAAAATTCTGCCATTTAACTATGATACATTTTCTTGAATCAAAAGTCTCTTTCTCTAGTTTTCCAGAGCAGAATCCAGAATTGTATCTCTGGCCATCATCCCCACTTCTTCTAATAAGTATGGGAGATAGGCCATTGTTTCCAGGTGTTTAGTTGCCAAACTTCCCCCAAAACACTTTTATAAACTGTAAAAGAAATAAGACACATTTGTGTTTCTATGTAAAGCATACAGCCCTCTGAGGGTCAGGACTTGGAGCG
Organism: Castor canadensis; assembly: GCF_047511655.1. Taxonomy (NCBI): domain Eukaryota; kingdom Metazoa; phylum Chordata; class Mammalia; order Rodentia; family Castoridae; genus Castor; species Castor canadensis. The sequence continues at coordinate 62,106,145 of NC_133386.1, forward strand.
TGGCCCTCAGCCTGGGTGAAAGGACAGTCTGATTCTGCATCATGTTTTCACCTGGTGTCAGAGGTGTGCTTGCTTCCCACCAAGGACCACGCGCTGTGTCACCAAAAGCACTGAGCGAGAGGATTTCACTGAAAGTGCCTTGCTATTTCCCAGAGGATCAGAGGATTGCATCTAAGCCACTAATCCGTAAGAAAAGTTTTCAGGAGATTGGGCAAAAGATAAAATATTGGCACATTGTCTTTTGTACATTTACTCATTTTCAAGTTGGTAGACAAATACACGTGATTTAATCTTTTTCATTATCATAAAATAATTGCACAAAGGGATCTCATTGTGACATTTCTCTACATGTATATAATATGCATCACTCAAATCCACCCCCTCTATTATTCTTTCTTAACCGCCCCTTCCCATCTTTCAAACAGCTTTTATTTGGATTTATTATGCTATTTTCATACATATATATAATGTATGTCAATCATATTCACCCCTTATCACAGTCTCCTTTCCTCCTGTCCCTGTTTTCCCCCTTTTACATTCTTGTCATATAACAAATATAATATATTATGTATGTATGTATATATATATTCTTCATATGAGTAAAACATTTGATATTTGAGCTTGACTTTTCTTGCTCAACATTTTGATCTCCATTTCCATCCATTTTCCTACAAATGACAAAATTTCATTCTTCTTTATTGCTGAATAATATTCCAGTGTGTGAATTAATATTTCTATTGGTATCATGGATAAACGACTCAAAAATTCCTACAAGAAAAACATATTTTGTAATGCTAAACAAATTCTGCTTATATATTTCTACTTTCTCACATATTCTTCAACTTCTAAAACTTTTTCAGAGACGGAATAAAAAAAATTCAGCTGATTGTGGTGGTGCACACCTGTAATCCCAGCATTTGGGATTACAGCATCTGGGGCAGGAGGATCTCAAGTTTGAAGCTAGCCTGGGTTACACAGTGAGACACTATCTCAAAAGAAAAAAAAAGATTTTCACCCTATAATTTTCGCACTCCCTCCCCCTGTACAGTTTTAATACCTCAGAATAGAAATTACTAGAAGAAAAAAAATTGCTTCTAGGGAGAAAAGCAATTCTCTTTATCCAGCTGTTAAAGGTGCCAGTTCGGTCTGTGATCAGAAGACTTCCAAATTCTTTGTCCCATGTGGAAGAATCCATGGCAGGACACATGGGTGTAAATGGAGTTTATTAAATGTTAGGGAAAGGAAATACACAGGGGAGCATGGTGGAGCCCAGTGGGATCTGGAGGCTGAGAGCAAGTGCTTCTGCTCTTCAGGTGCTTTTAAAATTTAAGCTAATCTATGGGAAGGGAGGAACCAGGTGATTTCCATTCACTAATCAATGAGTGGGGAAGGGAATGGCTGTTCCCAGCCAGGTGAAGGTGATACTTGAACAAAAGCATGGTTAATCTGAGATGTAATTTTTTTGTGAGTCCCGAATTTTCCCTAATTTTAGCCTGCCTCATAGCCACATACGGAGTTAAATTTAAGGATAGCTCACTGCTTGTCACTGGTTAAGGTTACTGGATAGTAAAGATGGCTCTGATTTGCATTTCCTTTATGGCTAGAGATGGTAAGCATTTTTTCATGTGATTTTTGGCCATTTAAATTTCTTCTTTTGAAAAAGTTCTGTTTAGTTCAGTTGCCCATTTCTTTATTGGTTCGTTGATTTTAGGAGAGTTTAGTATCTTAAATTCCCTGTATATTCTGGTTATTAGTTCCTTGTCTGATGTACAGCTGGCAAATATTTTCTCCCACCCTGTGGGTGGTCTCTTCAGTTCAGAGACCATTTCTTTTGCAGAAGCTTTTTTATTTTATGAAGTCCCATTTGTCCATCCTTTCTCTTAGTTGCTGGGCTGCTGGGGTTCTACTGAGGAAGTCTTTGCCTATACCTATTTCTTGCAGAGTGTTTCCTGGTCCTTCCTGTAGTAATTTCAGAGTTTCAGGTCTGATATTTATTTAGGTCCTTGACCCATTTTGAGCTGATACTAGTACAAGGTGATAGAAATGGATCTAGTTTCAGTTTTCTGCAAGCAGATAACCACTTTTCCCAGCAATATTTGTTGAAGAGGCTATTTTCCATCATACTGTTTTTGGCACCTTTATCAAAAATCAGGTGGGCATAGCTGTGTGGATTCATATCTGGGTCCTCTATTCTGTTCCACATGTCTTCATGTCTGTTTGTGCTAGTACCATGCTGTTTTTATTGCTATTGCTTTGTAATATAGTTTGAAGTCAGGTATTGTGATACCTCCAGCATTGCTCTTTTTGCTGAGTATTGCCTTGGATATTCATGGTCTCTTGTGTTTCCAAATGAACTTTAGGGTAGATTTTTCAATCTGTGTGATGAAAGTCATTGGGATTTTGATGGGAATTGCGTTAAACATGTAGATTGCTTTTGGAAGTATAGACATTATAACTATGTTGATTCTACCAATCCATGAGCAGGGGACATCTTTCCATCTTCTGTAGTCTTCTTCGATCTCTTTCTTCAGGAGTTTATAATTCTCCTTGTACAGGTCATTCACATCCTTTGTTAAATTTATTCCTAGGTATTTGATTTTTTTTTTTTTGGAGGCTATTGTGAATGGAATTGTTTCCATATATTCCTTCTCAGTTTGTTCTTTGTTGGTGTATAGAAAAGCTAATGATTTTTGTAAGTTGATTTTGTATCCTACCACCTTACTGTAGCTGTTTATGGTGTCTAAGAGTTTTTGGGTAGAGATTTTTTGGGTCTTTAAGGTATAGGATCTTGTTGTCTGCAAATAAGGATATTTTGACAGTTTCTTTACCTATTTGTACTCCTTTTATTTCTTCTTCTTGCCTAATTGCTCTGGCTAGAAATTCCAATACTATGTTGAATAGGAGTGGGGAGAGTGGGCACCCTTGTCTCGTTCCTGATTTTAGAGGGAATGGTTTCAGTTTTTCACCATTAAGTATGACATTGGCTATAGGTTTGTCATATATAGCCTTTACAATGTTGAGGTACATTCCTTCTATTCCTAGTTTTCTTAGAGCTTTTATCATGAAATGGTGTTAGATCTTGTCAAAGGCTTTTCCTGCATCTATTGAGATGATCAAGTGGTTTTTGTCTTTGCTTCTATTGATGTGTTCTATTACATTTATAGATTTGCATATGTTGAACCACCCCTGCATCCCTGGGATGAAGCTGACTTGGTCATAGTATACGATCTTTCTGATGTGTTGTTGGATTCGGTTTGCCATTATTTTATTAAGGATTTTTGCATCGATATTCATTAAGGAAATTGGCCTATAGTTCTCCTTTTTGGAGGCGTTTTTGTCTGGTTTTGGGATGCGAGTAACATTGGCTTCATAAAATGAGTTAGGCAGTGTTCCTTCCCTTTCTATTTCATAGAACAGTTTAAGGAGAGTTGGTATTAGTTCTTCTTTAAATGTCTGATAGAATCCAGCAGTGAATTAATCAGGTCCTGGACTTTTCTTTTTTGTGAGACTCTTGATTGCTGCTTCAATTTCTTTTTGTGTTATAGATCTATTCTATAACACCCCTGTTACAATAGCCATCATCAAAAACACCACCAACAACATGTGTTGGTGAGGATGTGAGGAAAAAGGAACCCTAGTCCACTGCTGGTGGGAATGCAAGCTGGTGCAACCACTCTGGAAAAAAAAATTGGAAGCTTCTTAAAAATCTAAACATAGACCTGCCATATGATCCAGCAATCCCACTCCTGGGGATATACTCAAAGGAATATAACACAAGTTACTCCAGAGGCACCTGCACACCCAAGTTTATTGCAGTGCTGTTCATAATAGCCAAGTAATGGAAATAACCAAGATGCCCCACTATTGATGAATGGATCAAGAAAATGTGGTACTTGTACACAATGGAATTTTACTCAGCCACGAAGAAGAATGAAATCTTCATTCTTTGCAGATATATGGATGAAACTGGAGAACATCATTCTGAGCAAGGTCAGCCAGGCTCAGAGGACCAAAAATTGTATGTTCTCCCTCATATGCGGACTTTTGATCTAGGGCAAATGCAACAATGTGGTTGGACTTGGATCACAAGAAAAGGGGAGAGCACATACGGGAGATATAGGAATAGGTAGAAAACCCAAAACATGAAAGCGTTTGATGTCCCCACTCCAAAGGAACTAATACAGAAACCTTGAAGTGACAGAGGTTATCATGAGAAGAAGATCAGTAACCAGTGTAAAGATCAGTTAGAGATGAATCAACATGGATTGTAACACATGTGTACATGAAAGCAATGCTACGAATATTTCTGTATAGCTATCCTTAACTAGCAAAAATGCTTTGTCTTCCTTATTATGCTTATGTCTTTTCTTCAACAAAATTAAAGATAAGGACAGAACAGGACCTGCCTGGAACTGAGTGGGGCAGGGGGGGTGAGTGGGGGGAGGGGAGCAGGGGGGAGAAATGATCCAAACAATGTATGCACATCTTTTTTAAAAAGATGGCTCTGGGTTTGCTTTTCAAAGTCATCTAATATTTTCCCTTCTACTTTTCTTAGTTGTGGGGTACAGAGAAAGTGATACTTTCAAAATACAAATCACCTTGCTTAATGTACCATTTACATTTTTAGCACAGTTATTGCTAGCATATAATTATTCATTAAGAGAACTAGATTCAGATGAGTTTGGGTGCTATATAATTCAGAAAGTAGCAAAGAAAGATAATGAAAACCACAGGGGATGTTGACAGGCTGAATCCAGTTGATGGCATAATACCCAGCTCTATTTAAAGAGGTAATATTGGGAAAGTTATACAGTAACTATAATAAATGTTTTCCCAATTAGCATAAAAATTGTAGCAGGGCTATTATTTCAACATAAAATTCTACATATATGTGGAACTAATATCACCTTATGAAAAATGAGGAGAGTAGTAACTAACTTATTTACTCATTTATTAATAGGATTGCTAGATTTTTTGTAGGAAGAGTAGAAGATGTCTAAATAATTTTTGTTAGTATATCCCCAATATTGCATGGAATGTAATTATACTTTAAAATGATTTAGTCTGCATTTGAAAAACAAATTTAACTAGATTTCCTATCCAGCAACTGTATTGACTAACCATAACATACCGGTGAGGTCCATTTTATCATCCCTGTTTTCAAGTAAGGAAGTTGAGGCTCAGAAGACTTAAATAGACCATGATCACCCAGCTGGGAGGTAGCAGCAGCTGTGTTAGCATCTCCAGTCCATGATTCAGTCCTACATTTTGCCTATATACTAAGTAAAATTTTATTTTGTGTTTAATTGCAGGCAGAGTTCTTTGTGGTTTATTTATTTTAAAAGTACCTTAATTCTCATTACAGACCCCCAAAGTAGATGCTATTATTCTCTTCTTACAGATAAGACAAATAAAGCATGCTAGGTTAAACAATTCTCCCAAGTTCATATAACTAGGAAATGGTAGAGCCAAGTTTCCAACCCAGCCTGCCAGGCTCCAGAGACTGTCCTCTTCTCTCTGTCCATCACCCCACAGTATTATTTTTTGATATTTTATAAAAGATGCAAAAAATGGACACTAACACAAACCTTAGAAGATGGTTTGCAATTGTGATAGAGAAGCCTTGTTAAAAGAAACATATGATGTTCCAGGTGAGAGAAGACATCAATGATGTGGGTGACATAGAAATATTAGGAATTTGAACTGTAAATTTTGGAATAATCAAGAAATATTAAGAGTTTAAGCATAATATTTATTAATTAATTGAATATTAAGCTATTTTAAGAGTTCTTTCATAGCTTTTGAAGATGGCTATGTTTTGTATCATTTCTTTTTTTTTTTAACTTTTATTTTATTCATATGTGCATACAATGTTTGGGTCATTTCTCCCCCCTTCCCCCACCCCTTCCTTTATTCCCCCACCCCCTCTCTCTTCCCCCCTACCCCCTTGTTACCCAGCAGAAACTATTTTGCCCTTATCTCTAATTTTGTTGAAGAGAGTGTATAAGCAATAATTGGAAGGACCAAGGGTTTTTGCTAGTTGAGATAAGTATAGCTATACAGGGAGTTGAATCGCCTTGATTTCCTGTGCATGTGTGTTACCTTCTAAGTTAATTCTTCTTTTTTTTGGGGGGGGGTTTGTTTTTTTTTTATTCATATGTGCATACAAGGCTTGGGTCATTTCTCCCCCCTGCCCCCAGCCCCTCCCTTATCACCCACTCTGCCCCCTCCTTCTGCCCCCCACCCCCTCAATACCCAGCAGAAACTATTTTGCCCTTATTTCTAATTTTATCGAAGAGAGAGTATAAGCAATAATAGGAAGGAACAAGGGTTTTTGCTGGTTGAGATAAGGATAGCTATACAGGGAGTTGACTCACATTAATTTCCTGTGCATGTGTGTTACCTTCTAGGTTAATTCTGTTTGATCTAAACTTTTCTCTAGTTCCTGGTCCCCTTTTCCTATTGGCCTCAGTTGCTTTTGTATCTGCTTTAGTTTCTCTGCGTTGAGGGCAACAAATGCAATCTAATTTTTTTAGGTGTCTTACCTATCCTCACCCCTCCCTTGTGTGCTCTCACTTTTATCATGTGCTCAAAGTCCAATCCCCTTCTTGTGTTTGCCCTTGATCTAATGTCCACATATGAGGGAGAACATATGATTTCTGGTCTTTTGGGCCAGGCTAACCTCACTCAGAATGATGTTCTCCAATTCCATCCATTTACCAGCGAATGATAACATTTCATTCTTCTTCATGGCTGCATAAAATTCCATTGTGTATAAATACATTTTCTTAATCCATTCGTCAGTGGTGGGGCATCTTGGCTGTTTCCATAATTTGGCTATTGTGAATAGTGCTGCAATAAACATGGGTGTGCAGGTGCCTCTGGAGTAACCTGTGTCACAGTCTTTTGGGTATATCCCCAAGAGTGGTATTGCTAGATCAAATGGTAGATCAATGTATAGTAAGTAGCCTCCAAATTTTTTTCCAGAGTGGTTGTACTAGTTTACATTCCCACCAAGAGTGTAAGAGGGTTCCTTTTTCCCTGCATCCTCGCCAACACCTGTTGGTGGTGGTGTTGCTAATGATGGCTATTCTAACAGGGGTGAGGTGGAATCTTAGTGTGGTTTTAATTTGCATTTCCTTTATTGCTAGAGATGGTGAGCATTTTTTCATGTGTTTTTTGGCCATTTGAATTTCTTCTTTTGAGAAAGTTCTGTTTAGTTCACGTGCCCATTTCTTTATTGGTTCATTAGTTTTGGGAGAATTTAGTTTTTTAAGTTCCCTATATATTCTGGTTATCAGTCCTTTATCTGATGTGTAGCTGGCAAATATTTTCTCCCATTCTGTGGGTGTTCTCTTCAGTTTAGAGACCATTTCTTTTGATGAACAGAAGCTTTTTAGTTTTATGAGGTCCCATTTATCTATGCTATCTCCTAGTTGCTGTGCTGCTGGGGTTTCATTGAGAAAGTTCTTACCTATACCTACTTAACTCCAGAGTATTTCCTACTCTTTCCTGTATCAACTTTAGAGTTTGTGGTCTGATATTAAGATCCTTGATCCATTTTGAGTTAATATTGGTATAGGGTGATATACATGGATCTAGTTTCAGTTTTTTGCAGATTGCTAACCAGTTTTCCTAGCAGTTTTTGTTGAAGAGGCTGCAATTTCTCCATCGTATATTTTTAGCTCCTTTGTCAAAGACAAGTTGTTTATAGTTGTGTGGCTTCATATCTGGGTCCTCTATTCTGTTCTACTGGTCTTCATGTCTGTTTTTGTGCCAGTACCATGCTGTTTTTTTTGTTATTACTTTGTAATATAGTTTGATGTCAGGTATCGTGAGACCTCCAGCATTGTTCTTTTGACTGAGTATTGCCTTGGCTATTCATGGTCTCTTGTGTTTCAATATGAATTTAACGGTAGATTTTTCAATCTCATTAATGAATGCCATTGGAATTTTGATGGGAATTGCTTTAAACATGTAGATTACTTTTGGGAGTATCAACATTTTTACTATGTTGATTCTACCAATCCATGAGCATGGGAGATCTCTCCACTTTCTATAGTCTTCCTCAATCTCTTTCTTCAGAAGTTTAGTTTTCCTTGTAGAGGTCATTCACATCTTTTGTCAGGTTTACACCTAGGTATTTGATTTTTTTTGAGGCTATTGTAAATGGAATTCTTTTCAAACATTCTTTTCAGTTTGCTCATTGTTGGTGTATAGAAATGCTAATGATTTTTCTATGTTGATTTTATATCCTGCTACCTTGCTATAGCTATTGATGATGTCTAGAAGCTTCTGAGTAGTTTTCTTGGGTCTTTAAGGTACAGGATCATGTCATCTGCAAATAGGGATATTTTGACAGTTTCTTTACCTATTCGTATTCCTTTTATTCCTTCTTCTTGCCTAATTGCTCTGGCTAGGAATTCCAGTACTATGTTGAATAGGAGTGGAGATAGTGGGCATCCTTGTCTGGTTCCTGATTTTAGAGGGAATGGTTTCAGTTTTTCTCTGCTATGTATAATGCTGGCTGTAGGTTTGTCATATATTGCTTTTATAATGTTGAGGTACTTTCCTTCTATTCCTAGTTTTCTTAGAGCTTTTATCATGAAATGGTGTTGGATCTTATCAAAGGCTTTTTCTTCATCTATTGAGATGATCAAGTGGTTTTTTGTCTTTTCTTCTGTTAATGTGGTTTATTACATTTATTGATTTTCATATGTTGAACCACCCCTGCATCCCTGGGATGGAGCCTACTTGGTCGTGGTGAATAATCTTTTTGATGTGTTGTTGAATTGGTTTGCCATTATTTTGTTGAGGATTTTTGTATCTTGTTCATTAAGGAGATTGGCCTATAGTTCTCCTTTTTGGAGGTGTCTTTGCCTGGTTTTGGGATAAGTGTAATACTGGCTTCATAAAATGTGTTTGGCAGTTTTCCTTCCCTTTCTATTTCATGGAACAGTTTAAGGAGGGTTGGTATCAGTTCTTCTTTAAACGTCTGATAGAATTCAGCAGAGAATCCATCTGGTCCTGGACTTTTCTTTTTGGAGAGACTCTTGATTGCTGCTTCAATTTCATTTTGTGTTGTAGGTCTATTCAGGTGATTAATTTCCTCTTGGGATCTTTCAGTCTTTTTAATATATGCACTCATAGCTATAAACTTTCCTCTCTGGACTGCCTTAACTGTGTCCCATATGTTCCAGTAGGTTGTGTTTTTATTTTCATTGACTTCCAGGAACTTTTTAATTTCCTCTTTTATTTCATCGATGATCCATTGTTCATTAAGTAATGAGTTATTTAGTTTCCAGCTGTTTGCATATTTTTTGTCTTTACTTTTGTTGTTGAGTTGTACTTTTAATGCATTGTGATCAGATAGTATGCACGGTATAATTTCTATTTTCTTATATTTGCTGAGGCTTGCTTTGTATCCTAGGATATGATCTATTTTGGAGAAGGTTCCATGGGCTGCTGAGAAGAATGTGTATTGTGTAGAAGTTGGATGAAATGTTCTGTAGACATCAACTAGGCCCATTTGATCTGTTGTATATTTTAGATCTTGGATTTCTTTATTGATTTTTTGTTTGGATGACCTATCTATTGATGATAATGGGGTGTTAAAGTCTCCCACAACCACTGTGTTGGCATTAATATATGCTTTTAGGTCTTTCAGGGTATGTTTGATGAAATTGGGTGTGTTGACATTGGGTGTATACAGGTTGATGATTATTATTTCCTTTTGGTCTATTTCCCCTTTTATAAGTATGGAATGTCCTTCTTTATCTCGTTTGATCAATGTAGGTTTGAAGTCTACTTTGTCAGAGGTAAGTATTGCTACTCCTGCCTGTTTTCAGGGGCCATTGGCTTGGTAAATCTTCTTCCAGCCTTTCATCCTAAGCCTATGCTTATTTCTGTTGGTGAGATGGGTCTCCTGTAAGCAACAAATTGTTGGATCTTCCTTTTTAATCCATTTCAACAAGTGGTGCCTTTTGATGGGTGAATTAAGTCCGTTAACATTAAATGTTAGTACTGATAGTTATGTGATGATTCCTGTCATTTAGTTTTCTTAGTTGTTTGAAGGTTTGCTTGTGTGTACCTAAGTTGAGGTTACTCTCTACTTTCTTGCTTTTTCTTTTCCTTTGGTTTGGTGCTGCCTATCTTTTCATGGTTAAGTTGGGTTTCACTTTCTGTGTGCAGAATCCCTTGAAGAATGTTTTGTAGTGGTGGCTTTGTGGTCACATATTGTTTTAGTTTCTGTTTATCTTGGAAGATTTTTATTGCTCCATCTATTTTGAATGGTAGTTTTGCTGGGTAGAGTATCCTGGGGTTGAAGTTATTTTCATTCAGCGCCTGGAAGATCTCACCCCATGCTCTTCTTGCTTTTCATGTTTCTGTTGAGAAGTCTGGTGATTTTCATTGGTTTACCTTTGTATGTTACTTGTTTTTTCTCTGATACAGACTTCAATATTCTTTCCCTAGTTTCTGAACTTGTTGCTTTAATGATGATATGTCGTGGGGTAGTTCTATTTTGATCTGGTCTGTTTGGTGTCCTGGAGGCCTCTTGCATCTGTATGGGAATATCTTTCTCTAGATTTGGGAAATTTTCCGTTATTATTTTGTTGAATATATTATGCATTTCCTTCGCGTGCACCTCTTCTTCTTTGATGCCCATGATTCTCAAGTTTGGTCTTTTGATGGAGTCAGTGAGTTCTTGCATTTTCTTTTCACAGGTCTTGAGTTGTTTAATTAATAGTTCTTTGGTTTTTCCTTTAATTACCATTTCATCTTCAAGTTCTGAGATTCTGTCTTCTGTTTGCTCTATTCTGCTGCATTGGCCTTCCATTTTGTTTTGCAGTTCTATTTCATTCTTTTTTCTGAGGTTTTCCATGGCCTGGGTGGTTTCCTCTTTAATGTTGTCTGTTGTTGTCCTGAGTTCATTTAACTGTTTATTTATCGTGTTCTCTGTTTCACTTTGGTGTTTATACAGTGCTTCTATGGTTTCCTTTATTTCTTCTTTTGCTTTTTCAAATTCTCTATTTTTCTTGTCTTGGAATTTCTTGAGTGTCTCCTGTACATTTTGGTTGACCCTATCCAGTATCATCTCTATCAAATTCTCATTGAGTACCTGTAGTATGTCTTCTTTTAAATTATTCTTGTGGGCTTCATTGGGTCCTTTGGCATAGTTTATCTTCATTTTGTTGGAGTCTGGATCTGAGTATATGTTTTCTTCATTCCCCTCTGGTTCCTGTACTATTTTTTTGCTGTGGGTAAACTGGTTTCCCTGTGTTTTCTGTCTTCCCATCATTGTCTTTGGTGTTGTTACTGTCCCTGTACTGTGTGCAATTAAGTATTTTCTAGCTTGTAATAATAACAATGGTAATATTTAGAATGGAAGAGTGAGCTGAGATGGAAAGCAAGAAGTTAAAGAAAAGGGAAAAACAAATAAACAGACAAGAAGGAGAAAACAGAACAAGGAATCACACAAGAAAATTTCAAAGGTATAAACAGGGAGTGTTAGTGTATTAATCAACAGTAAGCTGAACAGGCATTAGAGAGACAGAGAGAAGATTGAAAATAAAAAATAAAAAAAAAAGATAAGAATAAAAATAAAAAAATAAGTAAATGAAAGAAATATATATATATATATATAAAATGAAATGAAATGAAAAATAGAAAATTTAAAAAAAACAATAAAACAAAAAAACCAAAAAACCTCCAAGTTCAAATGCAATGAGGTTTCAGTCTTAATAATTTGGGTGTCCATCTCAGTCTCCAATCCTGGAGATGGTGACTCAGATGTTGTTCTGTAGTTGTCTCATCAAAGGGGATGCATAAAGTAGAACAAACCTACACACACACACACACACACACAAAACCCCACCAAGTGTCCCAAGTTCAAATGCAATACAGTTTCAGTAAGTTTTTCAGCATGCAGGTGTAATTCAGTTTTTGTCTCATCAAAGGTAGGGAGAAAAAAATAAAAGAGTCTGGAGACAGTTCTGTGAATGGTGTCTGCGGCTGTGGATTGCCTGTCCGCTGCTGTCAGCCTGCTGTTGTTGGAGGCATTATTTATGCAGATCTCTGGGGTGAGCTTAGCACTCACCTGGCCCTGCAGGGTTTGTTTACTCAGGGTTTTCCTGTGCGTGAGCCTCTGCTACAAGCTTTCCCCTTTCCAAGCACACCAGGGAAGGTGACACTGCGCCCGCTTTCTCAGGCCTGCATGTTTATTTACAGTTCATGTGGGAAGTGTGTCTTCCCCCCTCTCCTGTGCAGTTTTCCTCCCACTGCCACTTTTACAAGCTTTCCCACTCCTGGTTGCTGGGTGCACGCCCTCGCTCCCACCAGAGCCTCTCCTGGCCACCCAGCTTGTTTGTTTACAGTTCCAGGAAGGATTCCCTTCCCCAATCTTCAGCGCTCAGTGCGCCCCACCCTCTTTCCTGAATTTCTTTATTGTTCTTATTGCTTATTAGTCAGTTTCTCTTTTTTCCCTGGGTGGAGGTCAGCCTGTCCAGGGTGCTATGCTGCTCTGGCCCAGGGTTGTCTGTGGGAGTACTGCAGTACCGCAAAGCTCACCTTGTCTGCGTCTTCCCAAGCTGTCTGGGTGTGGGAGACTGGCGGCCTGGGGGCCCTCCTTGTTTCTCCATTTAACGTGAAGTGGAGATTCTCTGTGCCGGCTGGAGGTGTGGAGGGGTCAAAGTTTTGCCTCTTCTCGGTGGTTTTGCCTGCAAAGTGTGTCTCTAGCGTCTCTCCAAGATTTCACTATAGGAGGCTTGCTTTCTTCTTCCTCCCTCTAGCTGCCATCTGGAATCTCTCCTTAATTCTTCTTGAACTAACCTTTTCTCTAGTTCCTGGTCCCCTTCTCCTATTGGTTGCAGTTGCTTTAAAGTATCTGCTTTAGTTTCTCTGCGTTGAGGGCAACAAATGCTATCTAGTTTTTGAGGTGTCTTACCTATCCTCATACCTCCCTTGTGTGCTCTTGCTTTATCATGTGATCAAAGTCCAATCCCCTTGTGTTTGCCCTTGATCTAATGTCCGCAACATATCATTTCTAAGACAAAACTTACTTTAAGGAAAATTCTTTTCATGAGGTCTGTTTCCTTATTGTGAAGATATCTGCAATGCCCAGTCACTTTCTTTTTTCAATCCAGACAGCCCCAGTTGCCTTTGGTTCCATTATTATCCCTGCTTAACATCTCTACCACTCTCAGCTCTACCTTTAGACTTTCACAGGCAAACTGAGCTCGTTCTTCATGGAACATATGTATCTTGCTAGAAGCATTAAGAAATAATGTTTTAATCTTCCCAAAAGAAATTAATTATAATGCTGAGAATTTCAGTCATATGAACAAGTTATTAGGGGAGAAAGTCTTGGGTTAGTCTATTTTTTGGCTTTATTCACACAGCCCTGATATGACATACCAGTTAAAATTAGATTTAGCTGCAGGTAACAGAAAGAAAAAAATAGCAATAGTTTTTCTATTCCTCTAAAAAGGATGCATATTTCACCACTATCTGAATGAAGTCCAGAGATTGAAAGTCCAAAGCTACTTTGGCAGCTTAACTACATCATTGGAAGAACAATTTCCAGTCTTTATGCTCTGCCACCTTGATTGCATGTTTTTCATATTTAAGTTCACTTCAACAACCAAAGTAGTTGCTAGAGCTCTAGGCTTTATGTATGTATTTCAAGCTAGTACATAACCTTTCAAAGATTCTTCCTCAAACTCCCACATGCTTCCACTTGCATATCATTGCCTAAAATTTAATCATATGACCACATGACATGAAAGAATGAGAAATACGGCCATTAGTCACATTCTTCAAGTTTATATTACAAAGGAAAAGGGAGAAAATGTATTTTGGGAAACAAATACTGGTCCATGTGGACCAGTTATTTAACTTGGAGATGGCCTTTTTGTGACAATCCAAAGTCTAAGATCAACTGGATATTTCAAGCACTCTTTTAAATCCAGAGAGTTCTTAAACTTTGAAATCCTAAAATCCGCAACTATTAAACGAAACAACAAGGTGGTCACTAAACAAAAACACACACCTTTTGTTTTTGCTTGGTGAACACATGTGTGTGTTTGTAATTGAAGATGAATTAAGTTATACTATACCCAGAAACAGTACTTGACAATTATAATAGCTAAACATTGGGATGGTATTTCTTAGAGAATCTCTAAGAGGCCATTTTTGAGATATGGTGAAACAACACAGACATTCATTGCACTGGAAATACTTGAGAGAGGAGAGTGGGACTGATTGGAATGGAGCATCCCTTGGCAAACTTCTTCTTAGCTTCAGCATTTTATATGTAGACTACAAGTGAAAGATTGACATTTTTTTTTAAAGTCTCTTTTTAAAACATTGGATAATATATGTTCAAAATCTGACATAAAGCCATCTACTATTTCTAATAATGGTATTTTAGGACTCAGGCTCTTTAGTATAGATTTGTCAAAACTTGGGATAATCCTGTTCTCATTGTCATATTCTAGGTTCTCATTATAAAACTGCATGCTTAATGCAAAATGAGCATGAGGTTGTCCTTAGTTTAAAGGCTTTAAATAATTGTACTTCAAACTTAGTTTTAGTTCTCTATCAACCACTCCTTTCTCCAAGCATATTCTGATGATGATTGACATCTTGCAAGTCTAGACCACCTGTGAACCAAATTTTAAATATCACCTTATTAAATTAATTATACATAGAGCTCAAAATAGGTTTGAAAGGCATCTACTGAAACAAAATTTAGAAAAAGGAGGTGTTAGCTAAAAAATTGTGTTTCACTTTTGAATAAAAGGCAGTTATCAGGATTTTATTACCATCAAGAAATTGAGATATGCACAATTAAATTTACATATTGTGCTAAATATATCAGTTTATGAAATGGTAATGTATGAATGTCAAGCTAACTGAATTATAAAAATGACACTTCTTGTACTAATGAAGAGAGTTGTTAGGCTTGTAGCCCCTTTTTTCTGTTTCAACGTATTTTTCTAGTTGGTTGTTACTCTATATCTTAGAGAAAATACAAATTAAATGAAAGTAATGGTCCCCAACACTTGGAAATCTGCAATGTGCAGATGTAGAAACCATAAATATTAAGGAAATGCGAACATACAAATCATAATACTTAGTTAATTTAGATCCAACTCATTTGGGTTTTAAGGTAAATTATAACACAACATAGTAAGTATAATTTTTGAGTAATATTTTCATTTTATTCATATCTTTGTATATGTTTCATAATGTTACCATAAACTACTTAATTTTTGTCACTGTATTTTATCTTACCTTTACTTTATTCATTGAATTTTACCTCAACTTTAAGATATAATTCTCTTACTTGAAATCATACTACTTTTAAATAGTTTGTAATTATACATGTCTTTAAACAGAATCTGACCTACTGTAGGTATTCACATTCATTCAACATATATTTATTGAGCTTACTATGAGCAAGACATTGTTCAAGAAAAAGAGATTAATTGGGTTTTATTTTTTGTCCTGCCCCAAACATAGATATATTTAGTTTTCGAATCAGTAACAAGTCATCTTCAAACTCCCAATAATTTTATTTATTTTATTTTTTATTATTCATTTATTCACATGTGCATACATTGTTTGGGTCATTTCTCCTCCCTGCCCCCTTCCCCCAACCTGTGCCCCTTTTCCCCCTCAGATCTAGGCAGGTTCTGTTCTGCCTTTATCATTAATTTTGTTGAAGAAAAGACATAAGCATAATAAGGAAGACAAGGTGTTTTTGCTAGTTAAGGATAGCTATACAGAAATACTCATAGCATTGTTTTCCTGTACACGTGTTATGACCCATGTTGACTCATCTCTAACTGATCTTTACCCTGGTTACTGATCCCCTTCTCATGATAACCTCTGTCACTTTAAGGTTTCTGTATTAGCTCCTCTGGAGTGGGGACCTCAAACAAACTCCCCAATAATTTTAAAGTCATTTATTTACTCATTATTTTCCATTTCTCATTCTTTCTTAGGGCTTCAAATTTTACTTCTTAGAAAGGCATTTATCAGACTCTTGAGTTTATAGGTATTTTGAAGATTAGGAAGTGAGGTCAGTAGCTCACATATGGGGTTTGATAAGGTGTAGTGTTATATTCTTGGAAGGGGGAGTATAAACCAAGTTCTTATCATAGCCAAACATTTATCAACCATGTAGCAAATTATGTCAGTGTCTGGATCATTTCAAAGCTACATAATAACACCTTTCTCTAAGCTGATCCTCCCCCAGAACATCCTGAACATTCTTTGATCCATCTGATTCATCACAGTCCCTCTGCCTCCAAGTACAGTACCCTCCACTAGACTTTATGTAGTACTCAATAGAAACCCTCCTGTCTCCTAAGTCACCCTTTGCTCTGTAAACCTCACAAGCCATGTTCACACTGCCTCCTTTCTTCCTTTGTTCCTTTATTCTTTTTCTTCAAATACTTACCAAACACCAATTATGTCCCAAGCACTCTTCTCAGTAAAAACCAAACAATCAAAAACCAACATAGATCCTTCCTGACTAGAGCTCACATTCTAGTGGATACTCCTCCAGTAGGGTTAATAATAATAACAGCTAATAGTTACAGAATGTGTAGGTATGCTCCAGACACCATGATGATCATTTTGCATTCAGTTCAACAAAAATTTATTTTGTGCCTACAATATTCCAGAATATCCTTGATGCTTCAAATAGAAAATATGTTCTTCTAAAGGGAGAGAGTGTGAAAAACAATAAACAATGGTCATAATAAATTAGTAAATGATAGAATATGTTAGAGAGCTACTGATACAAGGACAAAAAAAGAATAGAACAACAGTCTTTGTTTCAAATATAATTGTCAAGTGGTCCTCAGTGAAAAGGCAAGTATTTAAGCAAAGACAACAAAGAAAGGAGGAGTTGATCATATGGATGCCTAGGAGAAGTGTGTACAAGGAAGAGCGAACAGACTATGAAAGATTCTAAGATGATGCATGTTCTGAGAACATGATCAGGCACGTTTTAGGAGCAACAGGGAGGCTCATGTGCCTGCAGTGAGCAAATATGGAACAAGTAGATGAGGTCATTAGGATCAGGGGGCTTTTAGTCCTTTCCTACTTTGACTCTAAGTGAAATAGGCAACCTTGGGAAGGTTTCAACAAAACCTTTCTGCTTTAATATTTTAAAAAGATCATTCCAGCTGTTGTGTTGAGGGTAGATAATGAAAGGACAAGGAAAAAAGGGGGAAGATCAATGAGGAATCTGTTGCAAAATCCAGGAAGAGATGATGGTGCAGCACAGTTGTACCAGAGGAGACTTTTATGGGGCTAACAAAATAGAAATTACTTGTCCTTCAGGCTGTTCTCAGGTTAAACTGAGCTTTTACAAAGTCTGCTACCAATTAGACCATTTTAAGCCCCAAAAATATCAATGAAAGTACTAGGTTCAGAAACTGCCTTGAAAACATTTAATCATTTTCCAAAGTAAGGTTTCAAATTGTTAGGCAGAGGTGTGGCTCAAGTGGTAGAGCACCTGCTTTGCAAGCACACAGCCCCCAGTTCAAACCCCAGTCCCACGAAAAACAAAAACAAAAAACAAAAAGCCCCACAATGCCAAGGTTTCAAATTGTTAAAGGAAAAACTAGTTTTATAACCAAATTTCAAGTCCTGGTCATCCTTCAAAGCCTATACCAGTGTAAAGAGTTACTCTGATACTTACTTGAATTTCTATTACATTACATTTCATGCAGTCTGGTTTCCCTTACATCTTTGTGTGGGTTTTTATGATTCCTCAGATGTACTGTATATGAGTCCTTTAAGGCTGGAAATAAGATTACACCTATCACCAACATTGTCTGGAATAAAATTGAGAAAAGGAAGTGGCATAGTGAATTTATCACCGGCCTTGAAATAAGACTGCTCATCTGTAAAATGAAAATAGTCATGATATAATACCTTTGTAAAAGTTGTGTTCTATCAATTAAGTTGTGTTATAATGTCACTTATGGATTATACAGCAATATATGACTCCCCAAAGACTATTGTCTGATATAGTAGAATACAGTAGAAATTCATTTTTTAAAAGGAAATTTTGTTTGATTAAATTTTACTGATACTCCCCTCCCTTTAAAAGTGGTCTACAAATAATGCAAATGTAAAGTTGTCTTAAAAAAAGGAAAAAGATAAAATATCTATGTTATGTATATAGAAACCTTGGCAATAATAATACGTGATACTATTATTATGAAAGCAAAATTTCCCATATTTACACAGCCCATTTCTGATTACTTAGTCCTTTCACTCAGTTTATTTAATTTGATCATTAGAGTACCTTATGATTTTATTCTCATGTTGATGCTATTTTGAAAATGATCAAATAATGTTTAATGAAAGATGCATAATGTATCAAGGGAAAAATCCATCCAAAGTTAAATTTACATACTGGACACTGTACCTTTAGGATTTGTATTTTATAAGAACTAGTGAAAAGCAGAAAAGACAATTAGTCAAAAGTACACTCTGCTGACCTGAAAGTAAAGTTAGTTCTATTACAAATAAATTTAATTTCTTCAAATATGTTCTAAGCACAGATCCACACAGACTACTTCTCACAGGTGAATTAAGTACATCCTTAAAGCCAACCTCTCTGTCCTCTTTCAGCACCTTGCCATTTGATGTGGGTTTTAAATGTCATCTACTAGTATCTCCTTTTTTTCTTGACCATACAAAGACCATTAATCATGCTTATCTGAATATTACATTGCACAGAGTTCTTTTAACTCCTATGTATGCCTGTAGCTACCATCATTCTCGAATCAAGCTACCACACCTAGTTCCTAAACCTTCTTCAGATTTTCACCATGCTTCCTTCCTTCTAATTTGAACTCTAAATTCCTTAATACAGCTCCCTCCCTGTTACCTGTGTTAATCACACAAGGGTAAGTGAGAAAACTTGTAACTTCAAGTTAGCCTTTGACCTCCCATTCACTGCCCTTTGTGTGAGTTGCTAATGAGCAGTAAAGTTGACAGATTGAAATGTCACCTCTTTCTGCCCTCTGATATAAGTGTTAATGAACATGAATATGACAAGGGGCTGACAGGATATTAGAAAAGAGAAAGTAAGGGCCTGGCTGACCTGCATGACTGTCAGCTCTCCTTCATGATTGAGTTTATTTTAATTACTTCTTTTATACATTATTATGTGAGTTGGGGTTGAATATCATATTCTTCTTATTTCTGATTTTGTGACCAAGTAAATCATTGAGTATTACCAAGTCAAACATTTTTCATTGACACAGGTAAGTCAACTATAATACTCATGGAAATTTTATAACTCAACAGTATAGAACATAGCTTTCCATTTCAGTTTTTGGTTTCCCATACAAACAGAAAAGAATTAAGTCTTAAGAGAAAATCATGACTTAAATCACCTATTTACCAGGAATTTAGAGGACTTTACTACTAATTCAGGATCAACAGAGTCAACTGCAGAATGTCACAGCTATCTTTATCTTAAACAAGCAAAAGTGTCATTTTTCTCTCTTTTTTTCTTTTACAAAATTGAAGAACAGGAAGGCAGAACAGGTCCTGTGGGGAGGGGTTTGGGGGAGGTACCAGTGGGAGAGGGGAGGTGGTGAGGCAGGGGAGGGGTGACTTAGGGGGGTAAATGTGGTGCAAATACTCTGCACACAAGCATGTAAATGCAAAAATGATACCTGCTGAAACTATTCCAGGAATGGGGAAGGGGAGATAAAAGAGAATGGGGGAGGGGATGAATTCAAGTATGATATTTGATATATTGTAAGAACTTTTGTAAATGCCACAATGTACCCCACACAGCACAACAATAAAAAAATTAAAAATAAAACAAATTTTAAAAGTAAGTTAAAAATAAAAAGAATCCCACCTGGTGGTACATGTTTTGCTGTTTATAAATGGAGCATACCTACTAGACTAAAAACAAATAGAGGAAAAGCTTGCACCTTCCTGACACTTAAATTCCTCACTGAGATCTAAGCAACAGGAAACTTAGCAGGCATCCTTCAGATCAAGATACTTCTAGAAACAACCCCTCTTCCCAGTGGTTCTTTTTCTCTTTTTCTTCAGAGACTATATATTCTGGAACCAATGACGCACCACCACACTGATATTTAGTATTTACTTGTTAGACTCATATCAACAACAAACACAAAAATAGAAATTGCCTAGAGCTGGCAAACCCTGAGACAGAAAGTTCTAGCACTCCTCTCAGGAGTCCTGTAACTCAAGGAGCCACACAAAAGAGATGTCTGTTAGAGAGCAGAAATTTGAAGAAAAACTGTAAAACATCAATCTGTCTCCCAGTTGAAGATGTGAGAAGGAAACTTTCAATAGCCAAGTAGTCAGAGGGCCAGATAAAGAGGAAAGCACTTATACTGCCTATTAGCAAGTATTAGGATATGAGAAAATTCAGATCATTCATGAGTTAGTAAACGGAAAAAAATTAACATCACAAGATTTGGAATTATAGTTCTAAGTTCCAGTCTTGCTCTGATTGTGCATAAAGCACCTGACTATTTAGAGATCTAGACTGCCCATCTGTAAAACAGGCATAATAGTTACTCCCTCAAAATAATGTAAGAAATAAATTTAGAAATAATTCATCTGGAAGATCTTCAAAACTTTAAAACATAAGAGAAATGGTAATTACATGAATCAATAATGAAATTAATATACATTTCCCCAATCATTTAGCAAGTTCAATTACTTATTCAGAAATGAAATCAATAATTTCTTGAATAAAAATTCATTACATTTCTTCAAACTTCCTACAAAAGTGAGATGATTAGACCAGCTTTGGCTAGATGGCAATTTTCCAGGGCCTAAATCTGGCCAAGAGTGGAACAGACAAGGGACACAGGGTTGTTTGATTTGCAAACCTCAGCTTCTTCTGGATACTGAATTCAGACTTTAATACTATTGATAAGAACTGCCCCTTGCCACCATTCTGCAGCCTAAGCCACAGCTGGTTTCATCCCTTGCAGAACAAAGCCCCACTGTCCCCTATCTCCTGCCACCTCTCTTTGTCCGTCCCTAGCCCTTGCTTTCTCCCAAATGCTACTTAAGGCCAGACCCGCTGAGAAAAGCTGCTGTGCCATTTTTCTTCTCAGCCAGCCAGCCTGCTTAGTAGACTTTGGACATGACATACTTCTCGTGAGCCTCCTCTCTTTGTGGTGTGCAGTGTTTTCCTAACATTTTGGTGCATTGGCCAGGAACAGGTGAGCTTCCAGCATCAACCTTGCTCTCCCAGTCAGTGACTCCAGGCCCTCCCAATATATACTGCACTCCCAAACCTACTTTGGTCACAAGGCAGACATCCCCTATATAGGGGGACCAAGCCAGGGGGCGTGTACTGGCCTGCCAAAGCCATGTAAGTGGGAGCTGCCTTCCTTAAGCCTGGATAAAGTTACTGGGATCTGAGCTGCTTTGCTGGGACCCCTGACCCTAGACTAGTGCCACCATTGCCACTCTCACTCACAGGGAACCTTCTCAAGGCCAGTGCACTCCCATTACTTTCCCACAACTGGTTAATTTCCTCGGTCTTCCCTTGGTGAATTCCCTTGCCCTGCCACGCCATGAGTCATGGTTCTCTCTTGGTCGAAATCCTAGTAATAGGTCCGAACTCACTCAGCTCAAGAACTGGGTTCCTGAGGCGTGGGAGATCCTCTCTGTGAAGATGTTCCCCTGAGGTCTTCCACTTCTCTGTTTCATGCAGGAAAGCAATATCTCAGGGATGCCTGCCATATTCTTCCTCGGACTGGGTCTCATTGTGGGGGCTGGACCTTCCAAAATTCCCTCAGACACCCCTCTAGGCTGTCTACTGGCCAACCTCAATCCCCTACGGCTCTCACCTGATCTAAAGGCAAAAAAAACCTCATTTTTTTCCAATCAGGCTTGGCCACAATACCAATTGGACAATGACTCTAAATGGCCACTAGATGGCACACTCAACCCTAACACTCTCAGGGATCTCTATAATTTCTGTGAACACACTGGAAACTGAAAGGAGATTCCTTATGTCCAAGCCTTCTCTTATTTCGCTCTAAGCCTTCTCTCTGCACCTCTTGCTCCCCTGCCCAAGTTCTTCTGGCCATAAAAACCCCAACTAATGTCCCTAACTCTAAAACCTTCCTTTCCTTTGACACTGACAACAAACCAAATCCTCTCCCAAACCTCCTCTTTCCCCATGTAAGCAGACTTCTTGGGCAGCTCACACTGCTTGTCTCTTCCTATCTCCCTGAAGGACTTTCTCCATCATGGAGTTAAACAAGCCACTCCTGCCAACTCTGGCCTCATGGTGATTCCAGCTCTGGGGAGCTCATGCTCCCTCCCTGTGGGCAGAGACCAAGCCCCAGGTTTATTCAGGTACACCTCATGCTACATTGGTGGAATCCTGTTTGATTATGGCATCTAATGACTGCTTTTCTTTCCCCTCCCATCTAATGCCCCTTTTTCATGAGACAGTGGCTGGAAAATGGAGGTTTCATGTTGCTGAAAATGTTCCAGTACCAGTCAATGGGTGCAACCTAGAGACACAAGTGATGGCTAATCCCCCAGGCATGTGTCATGCCTCCAGGCGCTGCCTTTCCCTCCCTTACCTAAGATGTCAGGACACCTTTTCTGCTTCCTCCATGGTCTCACCACATGTCCTTTGTCTCTGTCTGCCTGCCCCTCCCCGAGCTTACTGGGACCCTGCCTCCCATGAAGGACTTGTAGCATGGTACCCTAGGACTTAAGTTATTCCAACTAGTTTACCAGCTCTCTCGGTTTGCCCTCTCAGTTGCTAGGCACCAGCAAGACAAAAGCGTTTACAAAAAAAAAAAAAACTGCAGCTGCCATTCCTCATGCCCTAACTCCGCCTCCACAAGGGGAAGAGGGAAAACAAAGTGGCACGCTTATGCACAGGAATTCCAGCTCCTGGGCACAGCAAAAACACCTACCATAGCTAAAAAACCCATAGAGAGGACCCAGCACATCCTGGGCCACCAGCCACACATGGTGATGACTGCAGCCTGCTGCCACTTCCCCTAGAATAAACGTGCAAAGAGTACACAGGAAGGGGGGTAAGGGTGACAGGCTGCAGGATCAAGCCTAGGCAGACAGGCTCGCTTGTCCTGGATATGTGTAGAGGGAGTGACACCTTACACAATTCCTGCTCCTAGCCCCACCTCACACCTGGCACCAGACCAAGCCCTTGTAAGCCAATTGTTAACTCAAGGTTATAGTCCCCAAAATAACACATTACTGTGGTCTCTAAACTTCTTATTTAAAATTTTCTATATTTTCAGCCTCAACATAAATTTTTCCCTCCAAATACTAACACTAGTTGTCCCATATGGTACTATTATCGGCCCAAAATGCCCTCTGAATGCCCTTCTCTAACTTTACATGATTTATTCCTTTATTAAACAGGTAACCTTTATTAAAGAGGCTGCCTGCTGTTAACTAAAAGACAGGATCCTAACATTTTGTTCTTTTCAGATGGGATCTACACCTTCCAGTCTTCTGGCTTGTAGATATTAAAAGCTTTGTACTGAGGCCTGGCCTCAATATGCCTTGGGTGACCAAGAGAAGTGGCCTTCACAGGGTTCCTTAAATTACAATACCATACTCCAATTAGACCTTTTCTACAAAAGGAAAAAAGTAAACTGAGGTCCCCATACAAATTTTCTTTCATCTCAGATTGGCTCCACAATTACTATTTAGATACTCAAACTCTAGCCATTCTTTGAAAGCCACAGTATAAACGTCAAAAGGAGGACCGAAAAAGCCCCTTATCAATGACAAGGCCCACGCCCACTGCTCCACCCTCTGCCCTACCTTCTAAGCCCCCCTAATATTCAGAACCTCCTAATGGGTGCTTCCCCTTCAACAGGTAATGGTAGGAAGAGGGCCAATCTATGTCCCCTTCCAGCTATCAGATCTAAGAAAAATTTAAAAACATCTGGACAGCTACACTGATGTCCAGACAAATACATTCAAGCCTTTATCTCTGTGATCCAAACCTTTCAATTGACATAAAAAGATATTATGCTTCTACTAGACCAGACTCTTTTCTCATTAGAAAAACAATGGGTTCTGGCCCAGGCCACTCAGGTTAAAAATTATTACCATTTACAATAAGCCCAAATACTAGTGAAATCTAAAAATGAGAAAATAAATACACCTACCTACAGGGGCACAGACAGTCCCCTTAACTGATCCACATTAAAAGGGACTAATGATATAACTCAAGCGATAGAGTGCCACTTTGCAGACATAAAGCCCTGAGTTCAAATCCAACACAGCCAAAGACAAAAAAAAATATTTGCGGCTAAAGAAGTAGCTCAATAAAAAAATGTCTGCCCACTATGTGCAAAGCCCTGGGTTCAATTCCCCAACATTACTAAATCAATAATAATAATAATAAAGAGGATAAATAATATTAATGCCACTTCAGCCATCTCATAGTGAAAAAAAGTAGTTTAACCTAGACCAGATCCCTCATTCTTCAAATGAGGAAACTGAGGTCCAAAACAGTTCAGAGACCTACTCAGAAAACATACCACGATGGACCCAGAGTCACAGGTGAGAAAGATTCTCCTTAAAGATAAATTTCTAGCAGTCAGCCCATAATATTTGTAAAAAACTCACTCTATGGCTGAAGGAAAAAAGTCATTGGATCAACTAATACAACTAGCCATATCTGTATATTATAATTGGGACATTTTATAACCAAGACATTACTAACAGAGAGAAAAATAAGAAATATGACCTCATTGCTGCCCCCACCTGACTGGGGCCTACATCTCAAGTTTGCTACCGTTATGGACAAGAGGGGCACTTCTGCAGAGAATGCTTAAGGGGGGACGGCCTGGGAGAAAGCCCCGCCCCCAACCAGGACCCTGCCCTCTCTGCAAGGGTAACCACTGGAGGTCTAAGTGCCCCCATCTCCAGATGGAAGGCAAGGTGCCACCTCCTATGGATTGATGGGTCCGGCTTCCTGTCCATGCTCAACTTCTTGGCATCAATGTTGAGGATCCTTATGGTAGCCATTATGACAAAAAAAAAAAAAAGATGATTTTCTGGCTAGACAGTGGAGCTCATTGCTCTGTCTTATCTTTCTCTCCTGGTCCCCAGTCCAATGACAAAATTATCATTCAGGGTAAATCTGGCAAGCCGCTAGACCGCTAGTTTACCTGGCCTCTGGCCTGCTCTTGGGGAGACCTCCTCTTTGGTCACCCTTTCCTCATAGTACCTAAAACTCCAATGTCCCTGCTGGGACAAGATTTACTATCACAACTAAAAACTCAAATTCTCCACCCCCTCACCCCCAGGCAGCTATCTCTGCTGCTCCCTCCTTCAGGAACAAATAGATCCCACAGTGTAAACTGATGAGATAAGTGTAGGGAGAGCCTTCATGGCCCTCCCTATTCACATAAAACTCAAAAATCCCTCACAGTTTCCACACCCAATACAATATCCCCTCAAGCCTGAGGGACGATGAGGACTTAGGCCTATCATAAATTCCTTAAAAAACAAAGACTACTAATTAATTACTTCAGCCCCTATAATAAATTCAAAATTCTTACAAAAAGTTAATTTTAAAATACAAGTTACAAAGTAAACAACTAAAAAGGATATAGATAGATAGTAAATGTATTTTTTAAGAAGTTAAATGGAAAAAATGTTTTTTAGATGAGAAAGAATTTTATAAAAAAGGGTTTGTCCTAAGGATTGTTTCAAATAAGAGGGATAAAGACAAGCCATCAAAGAGTTTAATATGTTATATAAAGGTCTGAGTAAGTTTTAAAAATGTATAATAAAAAGCTTCAATGTGTAATAAAGTTAAATATAATCTAAGAGTTGCCTAGATTTTTAGGGTCATGTCAAACTAAAATCAAACTCTCTATGTCTATAAAATAGCAAGGTTATCTTAATATTGTTCTGCTCTGAGTAACATCTACAAAAAACCATTTCAATAAAATATTCTATCAAAAAATTATTTTTGTTTTCTGTTGATCTTGTCAAACTTTAAGTACTATTAAATCAGAGTTCATTTATGTATTTGCTCATGCAAAGGTCTCTTAAATGACCACCTTATAACTGAGTTCAATACCTAGACTTTATCTAAATATGGTACAAACATGTACAGAGTTAAAAGTGTCAATCTGTGTAAAATGATGAGCTAGATCTCTCTTTTATCTAAAAGTGTTACATTTAACCTGCATCCTGACAGTCAGCCTCTATTTGCCTTTAAAGGTCCCGCAAATGCTTCATAACAACTAACCTGGTCAGTCTTGCCACAAGAATTTAAAGACAGCCCTCATCTTTGTGGACAGGCCCTAACCAGAGACTTATTGGATTGGTACTACCCAGAGGCTGCCCTTCTTCAATACAGAACCACAGAGCCCCTTATCTGCAATGCAACTGAGTCCCTTTTAAAACTTTCTGGCCTCCAGGAATACAAAGTCTCTAAGGAGAAGGCTCAATTATGTCTCCCTCAGGTCACCTACCTAGGTGTGTTCTTAAAGGGACATACTCACTCCCTGAGTCAAGCCAATCCTCCATTTCCCATTCCCCATACCATAAAAGCAGCTTAGAGCTTTCCTGAGAGTTATAGGATTTTACAAAATTTAGATCCCTAGGTATGCAGTCCCTTAGCAAGACACCTTTTACGCTCCTCCTAATATTCCTATTTAGGTCTTAAATAATGTATGGCCACCCATTTCTCTTAGAACACTTGCCTCCAACAGACCCTGCTCCTCTGGCTGACTACTACCTTATCTTAACCTTCTCAAGGAACTTCTCAAAAAACATACAGACCAGATCCTGTCCCACCCTATACCAATTTCTATTAAACCAGGGGATCTTGTTCTCTTAAAGGATCTTCTACTCTTTGCATTGGGACTTTGGTGGACCAGCCCTCATCTGGTCATTCTCACAACACCCACTGCTGTCAGGCTCAATGGGATCCCCCAGTGGCAGCACCTCTTAAGGAATGGACACTTGGAATCCTCTAGGGAAGAACATTTCACAGTGGTTCTCCTGGCCAATGCCCATCCTAATGCCTATGTTTCTTGCTCTCCTATTCTTGAGCTTCCTCCCTTGTATCACACTACATGTCTGCTACTGCTAATCAAAATTTTAACCAGGTGTACCTCCAGGGATATCAACCTCTCCAAAACTACTGTGAAGGTCCCATCCAGGATGTCACAGGAGCCTTAGGATCCTGCCCCATACAATGCCCCCTGCCAGCAGGAAGCAGCTAAAGAGACAGATGCTTCACCCCAATTCCTGATCCTCAGCCCCTACCCTCATCATTATTAAAGAAAAAATGGGGGAATGATAAGAACTGCCCCTTGCCACTATTCTACAGCCTGAGCTACAGCTGGTTTCATCCCTTGCAGAACAAAGTCCACTGTTCCTTATCTCCCGCCACCTTCCTTTGCCCACCCCTAGACCTTGCTTCAGCAGCTGGTCTCATCCCTTGCAAAACAGAGCCCCACTGTCCCTTATCTCCTGCCACCTCTCTTTGTCCATCCCTAGCCCTTGCTTTCTCCCAAATGCTACTTAAAGCCAGACTCACCTAGAAAAGCTGCTGTGCCATTTTTTCTTCTTGGCCAGCCAGCCTGCTTAGTAAACTTTGGACATGACATACCTCTCATGAGCCTCCTTTGTGTGCAGTGTGCAGCGTTTTCCTAACAACTATGTCTACCATATTTTTATAAAAAGAAAAAATACTTAATGCATAATAATATTGAATGTCATACAAACAGTAAGTGCACATAAGCTAAAGTTTATAGAGGATAAAGTTTTTACAGCTTATTAAGAAATGACTGATTTATTAAACTGAACAAAACTGACAGGAAGAGATTACAGAACATGATATTTTAAATCTGTAAAAAGAGAAAAACCAGACCATCCATAACAATAGATCAAATAAAATTAAACTCAAACTTTAAACATTAAGAAAGAAATGATAATAAATCATATACAAGTATAAAATAGTAATTCTATAATGTCAAAGAAATAATTGAGAGATAATTAAATCAGATTGTGTAAAAATATCAGATTTATGTATTTTAAATACATAAGTTCTAAAATAACATTTTAACTAATTGAAAAAGGAATGTATGCCAATATTGTTGATAAATGGATGCTAATATTGTTAATGAATTTAGATGCTGAGAGAATTAGATCAAATCAGGAAATAAACACAAAAAAGGAAGTAAAGACAAATAAAAGGTAAATTGAGTTTTTACTATCATTAGTCATAGAGACTTTGAGTCTCTTTCAGTTGTGGATAGGAAAAAAGGAAGGAAGAGTGGGAGGGGGAGGGAGGAAGGAAAAAAAGAAAGGAGGAAGGGAAGAAGGGAAAACAGGAGAGCATTTGAGTATGTTAGTTTGTTGCACTGCAAATAACCAATAGGTAAATGGATGAAGGTGACTTCACTGCAAACTTCTCAAGCATGGGATATTTTTGTTAGTGGATTAGTTCACTAAAGAAAAGAACACAGAAATTGTTGTGGAAAATGGAGAAAATCTTGCTAAAGACAGAATAGCTGATGTGATAATCTCAGGAAGCTAGAGCACCTAGAAGAAAACAGTCTTTATGTCTCCTTTGTGGCATCTCTTCTGGATTCTTCCATTCTGGATCTGAGAATCTATTAATGAGTCTTGCCTATGAAAATGTGTGTTCATACTCAGTAATGGCAATAACTGATTGCTTTGCGTGAAGATAATAGAAATTGAGCTTCCTGGCCACTCTGGGTGACAGAAGTGAGGAAATTCATGGAATACAGAGAAGAATGAGACAGGATTGGGGGCATAGGTGCCAAGAAAGGGATCATGGTGAAAAAAAAGTCATCCTATGACAGAGTCCCCTTAAGAACAGGGATTGACTTGTACTCCACAACAATTTTTGCACTTTATAAATTAGTGTTTTGTGTATCCCAGTATGGCAGCACAACACAGACTAATACATCTATGAATCGGGGCTAAAGACAGCCATCAGAAAAGGATGGGTGGAACAAGAGAATGCAAACATTGCATAGAAGAGAAAACTCTCAGTATCATATGGAAGGAGGTAATTGTTACATCTGATCCTTCATTTTAATACATTTCTTATTTTTTTAATCAAAGGCTAGCCAAATTCAACACCTAACAAAGTCATAGAATATAATACTTCCACTGCTTAGCCACACGTTGCACTCCACTGCTTCAGTCACTCTCAGTCAACCATGGTCCAAAAATACCATAGCATCTAATGAGATATTTTGAGAGAGAAATATCACATAAATTTATCAGTGTTGTATTACTAAAATTATTCTATTTATTACTAGTTATTAAAGTTAATTCTTACTACATCTAATTATAAATTACACTTTGTCATAGGTATATATGTATAGGAAAAAATACAGTGTATCAAGTTCCATATGTTTATAGTTTCAGGCATCTGGTGGGGGTCTTGGAAATTAACCCTCACAGATATGAGGGACTAGCGCATACAAATTTGTATGTCCAGTGGAATAAATAAAATGTGCTTAATGGAAATACAAATAATATGTGTATTTTTTAGTTTTCACCTTTTATAAAATAGAAATATAGAAACAATTTTCCATCTAAAACCTTTAAGGAGTATGTCACAAAATTCACTCACAGAGATGAGCAGTCACAAGAAAGTATCGGGAACAAGTATGGCCATTTCCTGCACTGGAACAACCCATGAGCCAAATAGGGCTCTGCAATGAGACAGCACCTTAGAACAGCAATTACTGAAGAAGAAGATGTTCCTATCACTAAAAGAGAGAGGGAAAAATGCTAATTTTTCCTCCAAATGAACATTTTATTTCCCAACCACAAAGTTGTGCCCATTTAGCATAATTAGGTTTATTATATCTTAGATGTAAAAAAAAATTAGAAAGAGCATTTTATTTTTTGCCAAAAGTAAAAACATGCATGAAGCACTTTATGGAAAAGCACATTGTCTTACTTAATAAGATTTATGACACCTAATTTTAAATTCATTTTAAAGCCCAAGACATCATTGGGTATAATATCTAATTTGTTGTGGCTTTAGTATCCAGTGAGATAGTCAATATTTTAAGAGAAACACGGAGCCAAGTGCTGGTGGCTCACGCTGTAATCCTAGCCACTTAGGAGGCTGAAATCAGGAGGATCGTGGTTTGAGGCCAGCCTGGGCAAATAGTTCACATGACCCCAGAACAAAATGGATTGCAGGTGTGGCTCAGTGGTATAGCACTTTGCAAGGGCAAAGTGCTGAGTTAATACCCCAGTTCCACTGAGAGAGAGAGAGAGAGAGAGAGAGAGAGAGAGAAATACACAGAAATTCCCTGCACGTTGAGGTGCTTTGCATTCATTGCTGAATTTATCAGATTCCTTCCTTGGTATTACCCAGTACTCTAAATTATTACCTAGGAAATGCATAACCCTCCCCATCTTATTTTTACTGTGGTTATATAATAATTATATTTACTTTTTTAAGGAATCACCCTCTGATCTTCCGTGAAGCTGTACCATTTTACACTGACAGTAGCAATGCATAAAGCTTCCAATTTCACTACATCCTTGCCAGTATTGCTGTTTAAATAGTCCTCCTAATGCATATGGAGTAATCTTATATTTTAAGTAAAATGGATATCCACTCATACAACTATTCAAACAGTTTGCATGTTAACCAAATCTTCCACAAGATACCTGACAAACAATATTTTTTTAGTTTATGGGATTTTATCATTAACTTTAATCAAATTTCCTCAACATTGTGGCACAGTTACCTAAGCATAATTACTATTCCACATCTACCGATGAAGCTGCTGAGCCTAAGAGCCTGTCGGATAGCTAGATCACTTAGATCACTGAAGAATTAGTGTCAGAACTTTTGCCTTGGTAATCTGTTTTGATAGTAAAGACAGATTTAGGCTAAAATGAAAGCAATAAAATTCTAAAATCTCCCTTTTGTGACTTGAGAGACTTCCCAGTGCAATCTACATGACTATACTTAGTAGATATTTTCATATTTAGGATCATCATTCATTTTTATTTCTTTCCAAAGACTAACCTCAATTTTGGCCAACCTCATTTATAACTTAAGCCCAAACTGATTTTAAACTATAAAAGGAAATGCAAATTAAAACCACACTAAGATTCCACCTCACCCCTGTTAGAATAGCCATCATCAGCAACACCACCAACAACAGGTGTTGGTGAGGATGCAGGGAAAAAGGAACCCTCTTATACTGTTGGTGGGAATGTAAACTAGTACAACCACTCTGGAAAAAAAAATGGAGGCTACTTAAAAAGCTAAACATTGATCTACCATGTGATCCAGCAATACCAATCTTGGGGATATACCCAAAAGAATGTGACTCAGGTTACTCCAGAGGCACCTGCACACCCATGTTTATTGCAGCACTATTCACAATAGCCAAGTTATGGAAACAGCCAAAATGCCCCACTACTGACAAATGGATTAAGAAAATGTGGTATTTATACACAATGGAATTTTATGCAGCCATGAAGAAGAACAAAATGTTATCATTCGCTGGTAAATGGATGGAATTGGAGAACATCATTCTGAGTGAGGCTAGCCTGGCCCAAAAGACCAAAAATTGTATGTTCTCCCTCATATGTGGACATTAGATCAAAGGCAAACACAACAAGGGGATTGGACTTTGATTACATGGTAAAGCGAGAGCACACAAGGGAGGTATGAGGATAGGTAAGATACCTAAAAAACTAGATAGCATGTGTTGCCCTCAATGCACAGAAACAAAAGCAGATACTTTAAAGCAGTAGGAGAAGGGGACCAGTAACTAGAGAAAAGGTTAGTTCAAGATGCATAGGAAATCAATGCAAGTCAACTCCCTGTATAGCTACCCTTATCTCAACTAGCAAAAACCCTTGGTCCTTCCTATTATTGCACATACTCTCTCTTCAACAAAATTAGAGATAGGGGTAAAATAGTTTCTGCTAGGTAGCGAGGGGGTAGGGGGGGAGAAGAAGGGGGCAGAAGGATAAAGGAGGGGGTGGGGGAAGGGGTGAGAAATGACCCAAACATTGTATGCACATATGAATAAAATAAAAATTAAAAAAAAACTATGTGACAAATGCCTGTAATTGATTTAAGGGATAGGGCTTTAAGAGGAACTAAAATATCACTGAATTAAAAATATGGTATCACATATGTGTTTCTCTATGCTTCTACTTATATAAAGCTGACAATCTGTAAATTGGTTCCTTTCCTACTGCAGTTTGTGACACTCTTGAGTTAGGGGAGGGAGGTGATGACACCAAACTGTCCTTTAATATGGTCAAGGTAGAGGCTGCAATTATAAGTTATGACATCAATGCTGAAATCCTCAGTACTCAATGACATTGTCTGAGGTCAACAGCCCACTTAATTGGAATTCTGAAACCAAATAATGTATTTCATAAAGCTATTTACTAGTAATTTATTGTGAATGATTTATAATGAAAAATTTAAAGGCTTTATTATCCTTCCTTAGACATTTTCTGGTTTTCATAAAACAAATGAAGTAGATAAACAGTTATAGAAATATAAAATATGTTTTGCACACATGAAAACACATCTTAGATATGAACATGATTCTAAAACAAAGCACCTGAGATAATCAATTTTAAAAAAGAAAAAGTTCACTTTGGTTCACAGTTTCAGCGATTTTAGTCCATGTTGTGCTGGCTCTGTTGTTTTTTGGGTCTGTATGTAGCAAGGCAGAACATCATGACAGAGAGCACATAATGAAGCAAAGCCACTCACCCCTCACCCCATGGTGGCCACGAAGCAAAGAAAATTTAGTAGGATATCTACAAAGCTGTGAATAAGACTTAGAGAAGCCAATGAGGAATCCAGTGAACCGCTCATCACTTCTAGACTGGCAAAGGCAATGAAAGAGAATAGGTTCCTGATCACAATGGAAGAATTAAAACCACTATGCAGCAAACAACAGGAAGGGATGTAGGAAAATAAGCACATCAAACCTTTCCTCCTGGCCTCCCATCACCTGCTGATGCTTCCTCTTCTTTTTTCAATCCAACTGAAAGCCAGAGGACAAGGTAGCCTATGGTCATCCATACAGCTTTATGCATCAGAGAGCAAGGGGAAGAGTGGTGAGTGTATCCAGCAGTGTTGCCTCTATCTTTACAAACTATGTGTGATTAATATCAGTTTTAAGTGATAGTTACTGAGAAGAAAGACTATTCTAAATAAGTTAAGAAGTATTTTATATTCAATGGCTATAAAAATTCATACATTTTCAACCTAAAGAGATATGTAACTTTGATTACTTTCATTGATTTTTTTATTTGCTTTTACTACTTAAGAGTCCATTTTTCCTCTCACCAGTAAACAATTGTGAAACCAGTATCTAAGAATGTCAGTTAGAAGGCATATGAATTACCATCCTGTCTGAATAGGACTCTTATCTGCTGACATCCGTTTCTGGTTGGGCTGATCTAAAAATAATTGGATAGCTTTTCTAAGATGCATTATTATGCCACCTCTGGTAGGGTAAGGTGAACATTTTTTATTAATATTTGTGATTAGTAAACATTTTGATTGATAGGCTAACAGCAAATGTATTTATTAGTCTAGAGGAGATTTTCATCTTAAGCATTGTAGTTTTTATTGCTAGATATTTAATTTGGGTCTTATTTATATTCTCTATGTCTCTTCATATATAAAATGTAATCATAATTTTTAATGTGCTTGTTGGTTAGTTGTAACATCTGTGTTAGGTCTGGTTTAGTTTCTACTCATCAATTGTTCTCCTCAATGTGGGTCACATTACAACAGATACCTAGAAACTGCTTTTGGTGAAAAGCATTGCCTCCTCATTTAGGCCTACAAGTTAACTAGAAGTAGTATAAAACCATGACACATCTGCCTCCATTTTGCATCAGTCTGCTTTGTCATGAGTCTCTTCTGTAGCCACTTTGGATGCTCAGAATGATAGGACTGATCAGTAACATCTTTATGACAACGGACCAAGCTATCCCCAAGGAATAGCAGAGCCTAGCAAGATAGACCACCCCCTAATGAGGGCAGTTATCCATAATGGTGATGCTGCATCCTGGAGTGGAGTAATTATCTCATGGGGACCACATTGCTCCCCACAAGCAGTGACAGCAATAGCAATGTCTTTGGAACGCCTCAACTCCCTGCAGAGCCAGAACTAAGATAATGATCCACAAGGCCACACTCTGCAGGGACTGCATACCTCTCACCCCATCCCAATTCTTCCACTATTTAAGCATAAAGCTCATGTCAGTACCCTGAAGACGGATTGAAATGCTTTCTGCCCTCTTCTTATGTGCAGCGGGTACATTAATAAATCTTTTTCTGATCTTCACCACTACTCATTTCTTTAATTGGTATATTGGGTTAGTGGCTGGACATGTTGAAATCCCTAGAAATCCATAGGCCTCTGGCTTATGACTTGAGTTTAACTTATACAGTATTTATGCCATTGCTTCCTTGGATGCTGGTAACTTTTTATTGGATGTCAGAAATTGTGGATTTAATTTTGTGGAATACTGGGTATTCTTATATTCCTATAAGTATTCTTGAGCTTTTTCAAGGATGTGATTAATTTACTTAGAAACATTTTGATCCTTTCAGATCCTTCTTCTCAACTTTTTTAGGTGGGACCACAGAAGCCTTTAATTTTGCTCAACTACTGAGGAAAAATTCTCTAAGTACCCTACAAAATCACAATATTTTCTTCTGTAGCTGATGGAAAGGGAATTATTCTTGGCTCTGTGAAATCCCCAGGACTTTATTCTTTCTGGTGGTCTTTCTCTGGCTGTCGAGTCCTCAGGCAAAGATTGAGAGAGGACCCTCTTGGACTCTCCAGGGCCCTCTGCTGTAAACTCTTCTCTCCCCAGCAATCTGCAAAGTCTAGCCACTTTGGCCTCCCAGGCTACCAGTTTCATCTCCTCAGTACAAAGACATTATTGGGCACCACTTGAGTCCCATATCTCTGAGCCATGGCCTGGAAACTTGCTCCTGGAGAGACGAAGTAAGCTGGGGCAATCGTTCCTCACTTATTTGCCATTAACTTGAGATTACTGTTATTCATTGTCTGATGTCCATGTCTTGAAAAATATGATTTCATATTTTCCCAGTTTTTGAGGTTGTTTTAAGAATGAGAATAAATCCAGTTGCTGCTATGCCATCTTGGCCAGAGGTGAAAGGTCTTGCTACTCATAAGTATCATTTTTGTTCCTGCTTTTCTAGAATATTTTTTATTGTTTTGTTGAGGGTACATTCTACATTTACAATAGTTCTTACAATATATCAAATATATCATCCCTCCTTCCCCCATTCCTGGACTAGTTTCAACAGATCTCATTTTACACATATGTGTATACTGTATTAGCACTGTATTCACCCTCCTGTCCCCTTTCCCTATATCCTCCCTCTCCCACTGGTACCAACTTCCCAGAGAGGACCTCTTCTTCCCTCCTGATAAACCATATTAACATTCTTAACTTCCTTCTTTAACCCTCACTCTCTCGTGTGTGACCTACCCTTAGTGTGACCTGTTTTTCATAACATCGATGTATTTGTATTAGTCTATATTCCACGTATGAGAGAAAACATACAGCTTTTGACCTTCTGAACCTGGCTAACTTCACTTAAGATAATGTTTTTCAGATCCATCCATTTACCTGCAAATTACAAAATTTCATTCTTCTTTGTGGCTAAACAAAATACCGTTGTGTATAAACAGCACATTTTGTTAATCCATTCATCAGTAATGGGGCATCATGGCTGTTTCCATAGCTTAGCTATTATGAATAATGATGCAATAAATATGGGTGTGCAGGTGCCTTAATTGTAAGCTGACTTACATTCCTTCAGGTATATCCCTAGGAGTGGAATTCCTGGATCACATGGCAATTCTAGTTTTTCAAGGAGCCTCCAAACTGTTTTCCATAATGATTGTATTAATTTACATTCCTACCAACAGTGTATAAGGGTTCCTGTCCCCCTACATCCTTGCCAACATTTATTGTTGTTTGTGTTCTTGATGGTAGCCATTTTAACAAGAGTTAGGTGGAATCTTAATGTGGTTTTGATTTGCATTTCCTTTATGGTCAGAGATATAAAGCATTTCTTCATGTGTTTTTTGGTCTTTTGGACTTCTTCTTTTGAAAAAGTTCTGTTCAACTCAGTTGCCCATTTATTCATTGGGTCTTTGATTTTTTGGGAGTTTAGTTTTTTGAGCTCCCTGTATATTCTGGTTATTAACCCTTTGTCAAGTGTATAGCCAGCGAATATTTTCTCCCACTCTCTGGCTGGTCACTTTAGTTTAGAGACCATTTCTTTTGTTGTGCAGAAGATTTTTAATTTCATGTAGTCCCATTTGTCAATCCTTTCTCTTAGTTGCTGAGCCAATTGAGTTCTACTTAGGAAGTCATTGCCTATACCTATTGCTTCCAATGTATTCCCTGCTCTTTCCTGCACTAGTTTCAAAGTTTTAGGTCTTATATTAAAGTTCTTAATCCACTTTGAGTTGATACTTGTACAGGGTGAAAGACATGTGTCTAGTTTCAGTTCTCTGCAGGCAGATTTCCAGTTTTCCCAGCTACATTTGTTATAGAAGCTGTCTTTTCTCCATCTATGTTTTTTTGTGCCTTTGTTAAAAAATCAAGTGGGCATAGTAGCTACATGGATTCATATCTGTGTCTTCCATTCTGTTCCACTGGTCTTCATATCTGTATTTGTGCCAATACTATCCTGTTTTTTATTGCTATGACTCTGTCTCATAGTTTGAAGCCAGGTATTGTGATACCTATAGCATTGCTCTTTTTGCTCAGTATTGGCTAGCCTATTCATGGTCTTTTGTGCTCCCAAATGAACTTTAGGGTTGATTTTTCATTTGCTCTAAAGTCAGGGACAAGACAAGGGTATCTACTCTCTCCACTCTTATTCAACATAGTCTTAGAATTCATAGCTAGAGCAATAAGACAGGAAGAAGAAATAAAAGTAATACAAATTGGAAAGGAAGAAGTCAAACTATCCCTATTTGCAGATGGCATGATCTTATACCTAAAAGACCAAAAAACTCCACTACATCATCAATAGCTTCAACAAAGTAGCAGGATACAACGTTAAGTTACAAAAATCAGTAGCCTTTTTATACACAATGAACAGACTGAGAAAGAATATAGGAAAACAATTCCATTTACAATAACCTCAAAAAAAATAATAAAATACCTAGGAATAAACTTAACAAAGGATGTGAAGGACCACTACAAGGAAAACTATAAACCACTGAAGAACAATATCAAAGAAGACTACAGAAGATGGAAAGATCTCCCTTGCTCATGGATTGGCAGAATAAATAATGTGAAAATGGCTGTATTACCAAAAGCAATCTACATTTTCAATGCAATCCCCCATCAAAATTCCAATGACATTCATCACATAGATTGAATAATCAATCTTAACTACTAGTTTTAAAGCAGCTTTATTTTGGGTTAAAATGGCTTTTCCTTTAATTATCAACATTCCTTTAGATTTTATGCCTTTGAAAAAATAAAACAAACTGCTTTTCCCATCTGATGACTAAAAAATTTAAAATAAGTACCAGTAGACATGATTATTTAACTTCCAATCAATTTTATATAAATATCAATCTGAGGTCATTAGCTTTATTGTATTAAGTACGGGCAAATTAGGGTCATTCCATTCCTAATATTTTGAATCATTCTGGTCAACTAGTGCTTCTTAACCCAAAAGAAGCAATAAAGGATGGTGTCAGAACTTTGAAACAGACTTCCCCACATCAACACTACTTTCGTTTATAGAAGATAAATTGTCATTTGGTTTTGTATGCCTGTTTTTACTACAAGTACAAATTAACTCACCCATAGAGTTTTTCAAGGCTATCAGATGAATCTAGCCACAACTGCAAACAAAGGGACATCTTAAAATGCCAAACAACGCCAACCAATGGGATTATGAATTCACCAACAATTCAGTCATATCACGTCACTTCTCTAACAATTTATTACCTGTTGTTCATTGGCAGCTAATCCCTCTAAAATGTTCCTCATTATTTAGATTTCCATGATAATATGCAGATTTTCCCTTCTGATGGATTTTATGCAAATCCCACCACTGCAGTTAAAAAAAATTCAGAAGCACAAGTGTGATAGAACTAAGGGTTTGGGAAGCACTAAATTATCCAGATCATCAAAGTCTTAAGGGTAGAAGTTAGTGCTTACTGATATCTGATGAATCATGCAGCTAACATCAATAATGTAACATTTGACTTTTCATCTAGTTATAGGTGTCATGTAGACACTGAATTAGATTGATGTAATGAAGAATTTTTATAAAATTCTAGTTGAAATATAACCCTTAAAATAGCATAAGCTAATTAAAGCTTGACAAGTTTCGAAATCTCCAAAGACATCTGTGCATTGCAGGAAATGACTGGAACAGCACGGTGTATGGTTAAGTCTATAATTAGGCCAAAGATTAATTTGTAGTTATTAAATATGGCATTTTTTTCAAGTAATACAGAGAACTTATTTTTTAAAGAAATTAATGTTTTCTACCTCAGCTGTGTCATTCTAATTACCTGGCATTTCCAGGCTTTAGTGACTATGTTCAACAAATTATTAGACTCTGTACAATATCTTCTATTCATTTTTTGCAGTACTATTTTTTGCTTTCATTAGAATTAATATTGTGTTTTTCCATTCTAACAGTTCTAACTTAAATTGGCTGATGTTTATATACTATGTGAGATGTTAATTTCTCATTAAACTTTTCATAAAAATTGTGTAACAAACCTCCTACATGCCTTGGTTCTTAAAGATACCTATGGCATAGCATATATCTCACTCCAGCCTTTCTTGCTTCTTATTTTATAAGACTGCTTTAGTTCAACCCAGACTCAGAGTTTCATCTGAAGTACTCCTGCTAACAGAGATGGTGCCTTGCATTTTTTATATATTAAATCATTGTCTTAAAGTGGAGAAAAATTTTTCTTTCATAAAGCAATATAATATGCAGAATGAGGGCATATGCAAAAATGTACAGCAGTGTCATGTGCTCACTTTTCAGACGATGCCACCTTATTCCTTACTGGAGGGGAGTGGATATCCTTGAGAATATAATTTATATTATGATGATGTTTGAGGTCAACACACTTTCTGGGAAAAATATAGAATGATAAGTTTATCAATATTAAGCCTTTTACTATGTACTTTCCTAATGCTGTGACACATCTACAAATCATTAGTCTGTGTATATAAAATTTTATGCTCTCAGCACATATGAAGGGCTTTCAAATGTACCCAACTTGGTACCCACTTGGATGACTTATGTCCTATAATGTTTTTTATATGCACCTTGCTCTTCCTAAATGATTTCTATGTTATAAATATTTCAGATCTCAAAAAAGTCACTAGTAAAATTAACTTGTTGGCATTGTAATATATGTTTACACTCTCTGCCATAAATAATTAATTCATATTATTAAAGTTAAAAGCACAGCTCTGATTATTATGGGTTATACTGGTGGAGCGACTCGCATGATCTAGAGTAGAATGGGTGGCCAATAACTTCAGCCCAGCCCCACCAGACTGCAGGCAGGCAGTGTGACCAGCACTGACTGGAGCCATGGGAGTAGTCACATCTTTCTCCTCCTTTGGACCTTTGTTCATCTTGTCCTTTGACCTCTCGTTCATCTCTTGATTTAATATTCTTCTTTTTAAAAATAAGTATTCAGGATACTTTAATCACCTTCTTAACAACATATTTACTTTTTCCCACAAAAAGTGAAGTGTGAATCTCCTTTTCCTGTAGATTGATTAAAAGGTAAAGGATGATATCATAATGGTATTTAAAATCCTATACAGGTCCTCAAATATTCTCACAATATTTTAGGGTATCTATGTCCAATTTAGATAGATTCAAGTAATGTAACCCTGAAAAAACCATGAACTGGAGTCAGATATTTATGAACAGGTTATATCTCAAAATTCATTCCAAAGTATTTGTTCAAACTATGTAAGTACCACTTGCCACCTGCTGGGCAGAACTGACACCATTCTGCTGTGGTAAGCAGCCTCTACATATCTGTGAAAGTTCATAAATTAGAACTTTATAGGTCTATGAGACTTCTTATTTTAAAAAACATTTTCTTCTCTACCACAACCAAAACTCAAGCTTACCAGAGAAATACATAAGCAATATTTTAAGGACTGACCTGGCTTTTAAAACTCCAGTGGTGATTTACTGTGTACTCCAATAAAGGCAGAATTTCAGATTAAATGTCCAATCATATTTGACTTTTTGGCAGGAAATAAGCACTACCAACTTGTTTCTGAATTCACTCCCAGAGTCCCAAACAATTAAAATCACAGAAACTGTTGAAAGTGCTCATGCCCAGGTTATAAAAGGAGGATCAGAGGATCGAGGTTTTGGTGCCACACAGGTATAGGAGGCAGAACTCCCAAAAGACTCAAAGTCAACTTACTAAAGAGATACCCATGTTTATCATTACACTATTCACAATAGTCCAAGGGTGGATTCAGCCTAGGAACCCATCGAAAGATGAATAGATAAAGAAAATGTAGTGTATATACACAAGGAGTTTTACTCAGTTATTAAAAAGAAAATTATGTCATTTGCAGGAAAATGAACAGAATTAAAGATAGGTTAAGTGAAATAAACAAGTCCCACAAAAACAAGTATCGCATGTTTACTCTCATTTGTAGAATCTAGGGGGAAAAAACCAAAGTTATGAAAATGAAAGGGGACTACTAAGGTAGTAGAAGGAGAAGTGAGGAAGGGAGAGAAAAATAAGAAATAGTAATAGAGGTGATTAATATGATCAAAGTATGTTATATACATGTATGGAAATTTCACAATGAAACCCCTTACTTTGTAAAATTAATATATGGCAATAAATTAAATAGGTAAAACATGATGCTAAAAATCTTACATACAAAGAATTTTACCTCTGTTATTCTAGAAATCAAAATAAATGACAGATATTTAAAAAGAAATGACCGAAAAAAGACATTTATCAGTTCTATTATCAAAGGAAAGAGCTGCGTGTTTGAAATTTTTTATTACAAGTCATCCCATTTTCTTTTGCACAGTGTTTCTTTTTTGTAAATGACACTTCATCTGAGAATTGCAAGGTACCATACTTTTCTCAACTGCACTCAGTGTAAATCCTCTGTGGTATATGAGACTGTACATTCTGAATTCAGAGATTCACCATCACTACTGCTCCCATTTAATCTCTGGTCTGCCTCAATTCCATGTGTGAGTGACAGCAAACAGAAAGGTAAGCCAAGAAGCTGAAAGGGAAGTACAGCAAATAGTTGTGCTGTTTTTGCTTTATGTCAGTAGTTAACAGAAAATGTAGCTGTCCTATCTCTTGGATTTATCTCTTATCACAACTGAAATGTTCCTTCACTCCATAATCCACTGTCCTAACTGACTGGTTCTTTATCCTTCTGTTGCCTTTGATAACAATACAGCCCAAGGGAGAATGTTCAAGAGATCTTCAGAGGAATAGTCAAGAATATCTAAGAAGAAAATGGTTGAGAACTAGCCAGAGTTGAAGTAGGATCATTTACAGTGATCCTAGCTTCTGCACAATACATAGGAGATACGAAAAGGAAACTACGGGAGAATGGAGGATGCTCTTGCTTATTGGGTGTGGGGGCGGTGAATGGGTAGAACATTCTCACTTTCTCTATGCAGGAAATAGAGTCCAGGAAGTGCCCATCTAATGGGGTAAGCCAAGTAGTAAGAGCCTTAAACCAGTAGCTGTACTAACACAAGCTGATAGCAGTCTCATGACATTCCAGTGATCTGGCAGCTCAGATCCATTCCGGCCAGTAACTAGCATGAAGAAAACATGTCCAACATAAGGATAAGAGCTGACCAATTGGTAGTTAAAACCAGACCTAACTTGGGCTTAAGCAAAATTCCAGGGATGCAATCAAATTATATTGCATGCAACTGAGCTCAGCCAAACTGAGATTGAACATAAAGAAGAAAAGAAGACCAAGGGACTGAACAGGAAGAAACAGATAGGTTCCTGGAGTTGTCTCACTCACATACAGGATAACCAGATAACCAGACTTAGGACTATTTCTGTCCTAAGGACTATTAAGTCCTTATTTGAAAATTGGATTAAACATAATCAACTGTCAGAGTTAATAAAAAATTAAGTATCATAATCACATAATAGAGTGTTTTGGAGCTATTAAATCAACCTATATTTTCTTTTTTAGTATTTTTATTAGCACATTATTAATTATACAATGTGAGCATTTCATTGTGATATTTCCATACATGAATATAATATATTTTGATTATATTTACTCCCTATATTACTTTTTTATCCCCTCCATCCTTCTTTTTATCTTTTTCACAGTTTTGTTAATGGGTTTCATTATGGCCTTTTCACACATGCATACAATGCACTTCAATCATATTTTCCCCCCACCTTCTCTTTTCCCCCTCCCACTGTTTCCCCCAATAGCTCCCCTTCTATGTTCATGTGCTTACTACTCTTTAGACAAGGATTATGTACAGGAGAGAAAATAGGTGGTATTTGTATTTTTGAGTCTGACTTATTTTGCTGAACATGATTTCCAATCCATTCATTCATTTTCCTTAAATGACATAATTTCATTCTTCTTTATGGCTGAATATTGCTCTATAGGACATATATATGTATATATATATATATATATACATATATATGTATATAATTTTCTCTATCCATTCATCTGTTATCAGGCACCTATAAGTTATAAGTAAGCTTATAACTGTCGAGTTATATATTCTGACTTTCATAAATTCAAGAACTATTTATCATCTGATATACTTCAAGAACTGATCTAGATCATGGGATACAGTATGCAGAAAACAGACAAGGTCATTACTCACCTGAAGCCTATATTTTAAAGAAAGGAAAATAAGATTATTTCAGATAACAAAAATCATTATGAACAAAACTAAACAGATTAATATAATAGAAGGTAACATTTCAGGGAAAAGTGAGACTAAAAGGTTGAGGAAGTCCTGTTTGAAGAAGCAATATTTGGGCTGAGACCTGAATGAGAAGAAACTGCCAGCAATTTGGAGATCTGAGGAAAGAATGTTCTTGGCAGAGGAAACAGAAAGTGCAAACCTGAGATTAGAGTGAATTTGGATAGAAAGAATTTGGGGGCAGCTGAAACATAGGGAGGACAAGTGGAAGCCAATTAGGTCAGGGAGGTTACCAACCCATCATATGGGGTCATGTTCTTAGTTAGGAACTTGCACTTTATTCAGGGTATGACATGGTCAGATTTCTCTTTTGAAAAGATCACTTTGTCTATACTATGGAGAATATAGTCATTAGGAATTTTTGTATTAACTGAAAAATGACATAGGTTAAAGTTACTGGTCCATGTGGCTGAAAAGTTCAGAGGAAGACAGGGCTTTGGCATTGCTTAGTTGGGGGCATTCTGGTCTGCCCCCAGAATGCACACCACCTCTGCAGATGCTTCACAGAGAACAGAACAGCTTTTTTTGGCCATTTAACAACTGGCATAAGCTTTACACTAATTGAACCACCCTGAACCAGTCCTTTGGCCAGATAAATGTCAGGAGCTGATTGGTTTAGTCTTGGGTTGTCTAACCTGATTATTGTTACTGGATTGTCTATAAGATTAAGTCACTTGGAGATGAGGGTGAGATCAATTCCACACAAACCACACAGCTACTGCAGTGCAACATGGTGACTGGAGGTGGTCAAGGCAATCACCATTTCTGCTATGGGATGAAAGAGAGAAAAGAATTGGATAGAATAATTCTGACACAGCTGTCCATAAAGATATAAGAGTGACTAGGCCAGAGATGGTGGCAGTGAAATAAATGGCAAGTGGAGAAACAATATATTTTGAAGGTAGAGATAAGAAGATTTATAGCAGATTGGGCCTGGGGGAGTTTATGATACATTTTTAAGAATGA
Organism: Castor canadensis; assembly: GCF_047511655.1. NCBI lineage: Eukaryota > Metazoa > Chordata > Mammalia > Rodentia > Castoridae > Castor > Castor canadensis. The sequence goes on from NC_133386.1 coordinate 62,150,210, forward strand.
AAGCATGTTAGAAACACTGCATCCCTCCCACTTCTAGTCCATTTCCTCTCCCAGGCCCAGTAAGGATCAGGAGAGCAGCTTAGCTCTCAGCCACCAGAAAACATGCTTCTGCACTTCTCAATTCAAGTCCCTTCTAGGCAGCAATGTTAAGTCAGATGTGAAATCAGTAGTGACTGGCACTCATTGCCATGCTCAAACCAAGGAAGAAACAAAATGTGTATTGTACCAAGAAGTTCTTCGTTATGCAGCTTCAATTTAATTCTTCACATAGAACTCAGCTTATTTTTCTCATAACATGGGTCCCTCTCTGAGGTAGAGCCCTCTCCAACTTTCCTCCCCAGATCTTTCTCATTCTGTAAGGATGAAGCCTGAATGAATTCATTCATTCCACATAAGTGTGAGAAAGCTCCTCTAGGGGGGCTAGTACAGTAGGCTTCTTTCCTGACTTTCAAATGTACCAGGACTTGCTTAGGAGAATTTCTAATCCCAAAGGATAAATTTCCATCCTTCATCACTGCCATCCCTCTGTTCTGCTCACCCCAGTCTCTTGATTGACCACAGTTTGGCCATGTATGTGGTTCCTATACATATGTATGGGTAGAAGGGGGAGGTCACAGTCACAATAATGCATTCTGTAGCACTTTCATACACATTCATTCTCTCATTTTGTCTTTCAGCAAGCCTGAGAGATAAACATAGTAGATATTTTTATATTTTGAGGAAACAAACCAGAAAGGTGAAGGGACTGATCCAATACTGTTTTGTGCCAGAAGGAATAAATTGTATCTAAATATATGCAAATATATGCTACAGGGTGAGAATTCTATAGAAACTGGATAATATACATTTTTTTCCTCCTTTAAAAACGGCATAATGGGTTAGTTAGTTACTTCATAAGTAACATTTTGGAAAAGATTGAGCATAAAAGTGACATTGTAATTATCATAAATACCATCTAAAGATTCCCTGATTTCCCATTTTCAGACAGCATTGGAGGAGGGAGTGCTTTCATGTGGATGGTTCTGAATGCTAATATAGCTATTCTACAGTTTTCTACTGTCATGACATCCTGGGACCCACTACCCCACTGTGGAGGTGCTGGGGGTGCTATGTGAGCCACTCTCCTGCTGTCTTTCAAGGGCAGCCTTAAGTTCACATTATTTTCTACCAGGCTGGCATCCGGCAGGGTCCCACCCTGTCATCTGTCAAGAGCTTCCTCCAAATTTCAAAGCAGATGAAATTCACCCAGACCATGTGTGAGAGCAATTTGAAAGTCGCAATATGCATAGAACAAATTTAAGTTCATTTGTGCAAAAGGCACTTATTGAGCGCCTACCGTTTTCCATTCAAGATGCTGAAAGATAGTTGATTTAAGATCATGAATAATGAAACATTTAAAATAAAATATAATAACCCTAAAGGTTTACATATGTTTGTATATGGGTACAGAAAGATAAATACATAGGAAAAAGTGGAAAGTAAAAAAAAAATCAGGGTATTTCTCTTACTTTACTATTAGAAAATATCTTCCAAAACAGGAACTATGTGTTTTATATTTTCTTTATCTTTTCTCAGTATCTCAGATGTAATAAAACCAGATAAATACTATTTACTGACTTAATACAACCTGCCCGTTTAAATGAAAAGAGAAGCAATTTGAATTGACGCCTATGCCTGCGTTATTCACTGCCAAAAAAAAAAAAATGCAGTTACATTCCTGCCAAGAGTGACAAAAAAGGATGTTATTGTAGGAAAACTGAATAAAATAAAAATTTCTCTTTTTCACGCCATTTGGCTACTTAATAGCATGAGTAATAATGTGATATCAGGTCATTTAAGTCCAAGTGTGCTGAATATAAGTTTTTGCTGAAAACCTAAAGTCATGCATTAAATCTGCAAAATACTTCTTTTCAAATCTAGTTATTGTTCTTCAGAAATGACTTGAAGGAAATTTTACCTAATGTTTCTGAAAAGGAAAAATTATCAACGTTCAAAATGATTGTGTCTTCATTGATATAATTGTTTTTCCTTCTGTGTTGGATGAAATTTCTCCTCTTTCTCCATGAATGACATATTCACCAAAAATCCCAGTTCTCTAAAACATCCTTGTCTAAAAAATGGGACCTTGGCCACATGCTCTTAATTCACTTTATAACATTTTAAAAATTAAAGAGAAGACAAATCAAGAATGTACAACATTTTGAAAGACTCTTCAAAAAACTCAATAATGTAAAAACCAAATGAAGAAAGGCACTGGGCTGTTCTAGATTAAAAGAAGTTTGGTTTATTTTCTTATAAAAAAAAACAAATGCAATGTATGAAACTACATTAGAGTCAGGATTTTTTAAATGGCTTTAAAAGAACACACTTCAGGGGAAATTGCAAAATTTTAAGTTCATTTTTGTCAATATGGAATTATTGATTTTCTTAAGTGAAAGAAACATGAGTGTTAATTACTATTCTTTCCATATTTTTGGAGATTTAAAAAATCTTCAGAAGAAAAATGGAGAGTAAGAACCTAAAGAGCAAGGAATAAATGTAAGAGGTGAAGTACTGCTCGGCACTTGGGTCTTCACCATGCAACCCTGAGCAGGGTTGATTCCAATGTTGATGTCCACATACTGCAAACAGGGAACATGTTAGTGTCAAACTTTGGTATCAGTGACAGCACAATTATCAGACCTCAAGCTAGAATACGCATTTATCCAATTATCCCTTCAACAACATGTACTCAATATCCTCATGCTAGATTCTGCAGATATAGCAATGAGTAATGAACTGATGCTAGACTGCAGGTCTTCGCTTCTATAACAAAAAGATATATGGTAGCTTACATAAAATCTAATAATTGCAAGATGAAAAGTTTACATTAGGCAGGAGGCTTGGACCCATGAGTTTATTCAGGGACCCAGGTTCCTCCCATCCTGTCTTTACTTGTGTAGGCTAAGTCAGGTTGCTGATTCATTAATATTCTAGTTCATGGGGAGAAGAGAAAAGCAATTTTCTTTTTAAAAATGAAACACTGAATTTGCAGACATAATGTCTACTCACATTCCACAGTTGAAAATTAGTTAAGTGGTCATACCTTGTAAGAGATGCTAGAAAATATTGATATATATTTCCTATAAATTGTCATGGGAGATCTGAAATTTTACATGGATCTCAAATAAGGTCAAGAAAGTTAATTGAGGGAGAGTGTGATGGTTAATTTTATGTGCCAACATGGCGGAGCTAAAGCATGCCCAAATGACTGACAAAACATTATTTCTGGGTGTACCTGTGAGGATGTTTCCAAAAGAGATTAGCATTTGAATAGATAGAACAAGGAAAGACATGCCCTCACCAATGACAGTGAATTTCATTCAATCAGCTGAGAACCAAAACAGACTAGGTGGAGAAAAGATGAATTCACTCCTCCTGTTTGATCTGTAACACCATCTTCTCCTGGAGCCTTTGTGTTTGGACTGGAACTAAAATCACTGGTTTCTGTCCTAAAAACAACAAATCAAAAGTAATTCCATGTCCATGGAGGACTGCAGAGCTTTGTGCCATTAAGGCCTTGAAAAACGTAGGACCATATGACTGAGCAGATTAAATTGCCTTGAAGTGTCAGCGAAAGATAAGGACACTGTCTGGAGCCTTTTAGCAGGTTACTAAATGTCTTATAAGGCAGGCCTTTAGGATTTCGGGAAAAAGCTCTGCCACCATCCCAAGGTAACTATTCTCCTTTTGAGAGAAGAGCTCCTGACCAGTGTATTACTAGGCCTTAGTAAGTAGACTGAACATTTGACCACGATCCACTAAATTATCAGATCACCTGAGATGCCCATCAGAGACTGGGTGTTCTGACCCACTGAGTTATAAATCTAGGCATGAGCAGCATTAGTCTATCATCAAAGAGAAGTGGTAGCCAGACACCAGTGGCTCATGCCTGTACTCCTAGATACTCAGCAGGCAGAGATCAGGAGGATCATAGTTCGAAGACTGCCTAGGCAAATAGTTCATGAGACCCTTGTGAAGAGCAGAGTATGAGAAACCTATGAAAACCTGACATGAGCGCAGCCATGCACAACAGTTTGTAGGCTGGATGGGCACAGCCCCCAGATGCAGAAGGGAGCAAGGGCAAAATGCAGCACAGCTGCTTTTCCTAAGATGTTTACATCCAGAAAGCAGTGATCACAGGTTCCTCCTGTTCTCTATAACTACAGTGTCACGCACCCCACCCAGAACTGTTGCTCTACTTCCTTGTTTGCCACTCTATAGAATAAACTCACTGGAGGTGGACGAGGCTGTTGTATGTCTCCATCAGAGTGCCCAGCCCACCTGACCCAGCTTTCTGCATGTTTGTCTTTTGTCTTTTGTTCTTTCTCAATCTCTGGTAGCTCCCAGTTAAGTTTCTAGGACGAGCTTGTGGAGGCCATTAGAGACCCTATCTCAAAAAAATCCATCACAAAAAGAGGGGCTGAAGGAGTGGCTCAAGGTGTAGGTCCTGAGTTCAATCCCCAGTACTACAAAAAAAAAAAAAAAAAGGCAATGGTACATATGTGATCAGGCCCACGCAGGCCCTGACAGTATATAAGTTTCTTAGAGAAGTGGCTCACGTGCACATGGTCCTCACCTATACTACACTGTCCTTTTTGTACAAGCCTGCATGTATGGACTCACACAGAGTTCCTTATGATCAGTTGACAAAGGAAGAGAAAACTTGGTCCTGGTTTACACATAGTTCTTCATAGTATGCAGGCACCACCTGAAAGTAACACTTCAGTCCCTTTCTAGGACATCTCTGATCAATGAAAGTGAAGGAAAAACCTGCCAGTGGGCAGAATTTTAAGCAATAAAGCTGGTTACATACTTTGCTGAAGAGAAAAAGTGGCCAAAAATGAAATTATATACCAAGTTGTGGTTATAGCCATTGGTTTGGCTGGATGGCCAAGATCTTGGAACAAATACTACTATTATTATTATTTTTAAATTTTATTATTCATATGTGCATACAAGGCTTGGGTCATTTCTCCCCCCTGCCCCCACCCCCTCCCTTACCACCCACTCCACCCCCTCCCTCTCCCCTCCCTCAATACCCAGCAGAAACTATTTTGCCCTTATTTCTAATTTTGTTGTAGAGAGAGTATAAGCAATAATAGGAAGGAACAAGGGTTTTTGCTGGTTGAGATAAGGATAGCTATACAGGGCATTGACTCACATTGATTTCCTGTGCGTGGGTGTTACCTTCTAGGTTAATTCTTTTTGATCTAACCTTTTCTCTAGTACCTGTTCCCCTTTTCCTATTGGCCTCAGTTGCTTTAAGGTATCTGCTTTAGTTTCTCTGCGTTAAGGGCAACAAATGCTAGCTAGTTTTTTAGGTGTCTTACCTATCCTCACCCCTCCCTTGTGTGCTCTCGCTTTTATCATGTGCTCAAAGTCCAATCCCCTTCTTGTGTTTGCCTTTGATCTAATGTCCACATATGAGGGAGAACATATGACTTTTGGTCTTTTGGGCCAGGCTAACCTCACTCAGAATGATGTTCTCCAATTCCATCCATTTACCAGCGAATGATAACATTTCGTTCTTCTTCATGGCTTGGAACAAATATTATGAGCATATTTGTGAGAAGAAAATTTGGGGTATATGTAAGTGGGTAAACTCTCTGAACAGGCAAAACAAATGTGAAGATGTGTGTATCCCACATGAATGCTCACCAAAGTTTGGTTAAACTTTGTGCAAAGGAGAATGTAAATAATCAAATGAATAGGATGGCCCACTCTATGGATACCAATCACCTTCTTTCTCTAACCTTCCCTTCTTTCTCCCATTGGGCTCATAACCAAAGTGGCAGTAGTGACAGGGATGGAAGTTATGCATGGATTCAGCAACATAGGTTTCTACTCACTAAGGCTGACCTGACTACATCTAGTGCTGAGTACCCAATATTCCAGCAGCAGAGACCAACGCTGACCCCCCACCACACACACACACACACACACACACACACACACACACACACAAAGCACCATTCCCCAGCATGTTCATCCAGCTACCTGGTAGCAGACTGATTACACTGAACAACTTCCATCAGTAAGGGTCAGTGTTTTGTATATACTAAAATAGAAACTTACTCTTTCCTACACACAATGCTTCTGCCAAAACTACTATCCATGGGTTTACAGAATTCTTATCCACCATTATGGTATTCCACACAGAACTGCCTCTAATCAAGGAATTCATTCACATTAAAAGAATTGTAGGAATGAGAAATGCTCATGGAATTCAGTGGTCTTACCATTTCCCCCACCAACATGAAGCAGCTGCTTTGATAGAATGGTGGAGTGTCTTTTGAACTTAGTTATGGTGCCATCCAGATGGTAATTCCTTGCAGGGCTGAGGCAAAGTACTCCAGACAGAACCCATATCTAATATATGGTACTCTTTCTGGCTATCAGAGCCAGAATACACAAGTCAAGGAATCAAGGGGTAAAAATTAAAGTGGTACCCCCCATGACCCTAGTGACCCATGAGCAAAATATTTGCTTTCTGAAACTTTATGTTCTGCTAGCCTAGAGGTCTTGGTTCCAAAAGGAGAAGTGCTTCTTCTAAGCGGCACAACAATGATTCCATTAAACTGGAAGTTAAGGCTATCCCTGAGCCACTCATGCTTCTGAATCTATAGGCCCAGAGTGGAGTTACAGTGTTGATTGGGGTGACTGATTATGACTACCAAGGGAAATTGGACTATTACTCCAAAATGGAGGTAAGAAGAGTAGCAAAGAAGCCAAGGGTGGAAGAGCTATACAAAGCAGCTACAGCCAGTTACAGAAACGAAGACTGTACTTGCCATGTTTCCTCCTTATTTTGTTATGGTTATATTTGTGTGTATAGAAATAGAACAAACAAGCGTAGGAGTGGCAAATTCTCAGACCCCTTCTGAGATGTGGTATCCATTTTCTCATGCTCCTGCCCATTAGAACTCCTGGCTTTCAGGCCTTCACTCTCTTTTCATTCTCCAGTTTGGAGTCTCCACACTGTAGGACTTCTCAGCCCCCACAAATGTGTGAACCAATTCCTATAACAAATCACACACACACACACACACACAATTGGTTCTGTTTCTTAGAACGCTGAATTAATGCAGAGTGGTTGTAGGATGGACCATGGAGCCTGGACTAGATTAAGGAGTAAAGAGAAGGACTCAAGAGACTATGGCCTCTGAGAGGTCACAGCTGTTGCAGTAACAGTAAAGTGGGATGGAGGTATTTATGATCAGAGAACAGTTTAAGATTACAGATGTGGAGAAGTTCAGATCTGGGAGTATTCTGGGAAGTGTGTGACTGATATACAGAGGTAAAGATAATTAAAGATACTGAAGAAATTTTCATTAGTCATCTTTTTGGATGTCACCTAACTTTATCACCTGTTCTAATGCCATAAATACAAGAATAATAGATTTATTTAAAACGTAATGAAGCCAGGTGTAATAAAGCTCACATCTGTAATCCTGGTTACTCCAGAGACAAAGACTGGGAGAATTGCTGCGTAGGACCAGCCTGTGCAAAATGTGTTAGACGCCCATCTCAACAAGTTGGGTGTGGTGGCACCCTTGATTTCAGCTATGTGGGAGGTGCAGGTAGTAGGAACATGGTCCAAGGCCAGCCTCAGACAAAAAGAGAAAAACCCTATCTGAAAAACAGGTAAGGCCAAAAGGGACTGGGGATGTGGTTCAACTGGTAGAGTGTCTGCCTACCAAACTCGAGGCCCTGAATTCAAATCCCAATACCACCAAAAAATAATAATTAAAAAACTGTAATAAAGTCTCTTTCTCAGTTATCAAAGTTAATTGTAGCACAGTCAATTGACAAAAAGAAAAACCTTTGCAGGTCCTAAATTCAAATGGATAAAAAGAGGTTAGGGATCCTATACTTGGACCCTTACCATTTGAGTTGCCACCTAGTTGTCACTACCACCAAGTGGTCAGTTTGAGGAACTGCATATAACGCTAGAATAAATTGTGAGAGGCATTTATTTACCTTTTCAAGATCCAACCTTCAAGCTTTAGAGATCTGCTAAATGCTCCAGCATAATACTTGTGTGACAGCTTTGCAGTGAAATGTGCAATCTGTCAATCTACACAATGAGAAATTGTATAAAACATGTCACTTCCTAGATGTTCCTCTCTGTCATATTAAAATTTTCTTCTTTGACAATTTGGGGAAAGATGGTTTTCAGATTAACAGTACACTTACGGAAAAAAGAAGCTCCAACATATAGCAGAAAAAGTAAGAATATTTGATGTTACCATCTCTACAGACATACCTGACCTTTCAGATCCTTGCAAATTTCTCAGTATGGATGTGGATTTCAACATGGCAGACAACATGGATATAGTAGGGGAACTTCATGGTCTGCCAATGCACTTTTCTTTTTTTTCTCAATGCATAAAGATACTGCACATCTTTGAAATAACTATTGGGAAAACAAGGATGTTAAATTGGTCTGTAGTGAGAAGCAAATAGTAAGCCAGTGGGCCCTCCCCAGTCTCTCTTTGACTTTATTGTGATTTTTCACTAAAACCAGAGAAAAATGGAGATCATAAGATGAATAGCCACTTTCATTTGTTCAACTAATTCAACAATTATTTTGTAAGCACTGACTTTGGCCAAATAAGGACTTACAATGTAAGTAGGGACCACAGTGCTTACCATGTTCTGAATGAAGTTGATACAGTAATAAATAGGAAGTTAAATTTTAACTTCCTGCCTCATAAAGTTTAAACTGAGGTAGATGTTATTACTCCTATGACATAGATAAAGTAGCAAAGCTCAGAAAGTAGCAAATAATTGAAAGAATTCTACTTTAAGCAATGGAATATCCTAGGACAAAGGAAGGAAACATAACCTTTGTCCCTTTGTGACGTCTGCAAATTCTGCCATTATGGCCATTATAGAAGGGTTCTGACACACATAGTATCCTTGACACGTAAAATATCTCTTTAAATTTATCTTATGAGACTTAGTTAAGTGTCTCCACATTCCTCTGGACTTTCTTTTCCTATTCTGTTTACTGCATTGTATTGAAATTAATCCCTGACTGTCTCCCTCACTGACCTGTGTGCTCCTTAGAGAAGTAACACTCCCTTACCCTTAAAATGAACAAGCATTATGCTCAGGCTCTGGCAAGAGTAAAAACCACTAGCATAAGAATTTTCAAAAGTTAACATCTGCAAAGTGCCCCACTGAGTAGCAACCTCTGCCCACTTCAAACCCATTGCTATATTTTGATAGATTTTTAATAAATTCTTGTTGATCTTAACTTACTTTATTTTTGTTTGCACAGCTAAGAAATCTCACCTTTCGGGTGGATCTTTTCTTTCTTCCAAGAGTATAATGCCTCCAAATATACTGGTGAAAGAACCTCTCTTTTACCATTTATTTTTATATGATGCCTTGTATTCAATAAAGTACTTTCTTGTATCTAATCACATCTGTATATCTCATGAAGTTGATAGGACAAGTTTTATTTTCCCCATTTTATCCACAAAGAAGTTGGGGCTCAGAAACATTAAATAACTTTCCTGACAGCACAACTTATAAGAGGGGACTTTGGATTACATTACAATTTATACTTAAACCCATATATGTATTTCTTTCTTACCATGCTCCTACTCTGAATTTTAATATTAACTCTGCTATAGACGTGTTTTATAATCTGGAATTTATCAACTATCTTATGCCTTTTTTACTATGTAGTGAAGCTAATTTTGCTCAACACCAAAGGACACAGTGAATATTTGAAATAAAGAACTGAAAGTTTCCATGATTGAGAAACAGAATACCCAGTGAATTCTCTTTAATATTTTCTTGTCTTTGTGGTGGCTCTTCACTAAAACAAAGATAAATCATTTTCTGAGTATCTATGTTAATAAAATGAAGAACTCTTATAAATTATTAAAATAATAATTAAGATATATAAATGCTATAAATATAAAATGTTAGATATTTAAACATTTCATTCCCAGAGAGTGAATGGGTGGGAGAAGACAGGGGGACTTATGAAGCTCACTTGATGGGACATGAAATAGTAAAACCTTATAATTCTGACCTGCTGCCCCCAAGAAAGATATTAATGATGCCCCCCTCCCCAGGAAATATCACGTACCCGTATCTGTTTCCAGCTTTGATCTAATCTTAAAGGTAAAAAGAATGGACTATAACACTCCCATCCCAATAGAGTTAGCAGAATGCATCGGTGGCTGGCTGCCCTAGGAATTCATAACACTGGCATTAGACATTACTCACAATCACACGGGGCAACAGGTATTAGCCTGAATCATCCGAGAAAAACTGAGATATGAGGGTATGCATTTCTCAGAGCATTTTGGAAGGCTATTATCCCTACAGAGTCTAGAATCAGTGAAACTTGTACAAGTGAATTAGCTGAGACTGAAAACAAGGCCCTGGCATTTCTATCTCATTCCAGAAAGCACTGGAGACATAGTGAAAGGTTATTGAGAGTTTGACGGCACAGGAAAAATACAGATTGCACTAAACTAAAAGCAGTTCACTTTAATTTATGTGGTCGAAGATAATCTTAAGGATGAAGCTGAATATTAAGACCCACCTTCTCTTTTTATATTTTATATGGGTTGTTATCTACAATTATGTTTAGGTAACTGTTTACTACACAGTATGTAGGTCTCATTCCAAAGATTAAGGGCAGTAAGTCACAGTGAATATTTGTAGTTGTCTCTTTAAAATTCAAGTCAAAGCATCTCTCATATTTATTGAAAAATAAAAGTTAGGCTATACACTGGGCACTGGTGTTTCACACCTGTAATCCCAGCTACTTGGGAGGCTGAGATCTGGAAGATCACTGTTCCAGGTTAGCCCAGGCAATGAAAAGTTTGCAAGGCCCCATCTCAACAGAAAAATGGTTGGCATGATGGCACACACCTCTCATTTCAGGTCATATGGGAAGCCTAAAATAGGAGGATAGCAGTCCAGGCCAACCAGGGCAAAAAGTGAGACCCTAGATCAAAAATAACCAGAAAAAAAAAAGGTCTGGAGGTGTGATTCAAGTAGTAGAGTACCTGCCTAGCAAGTGAGAAGCTCTGAGTTCAACCCCTATTACCACCAAAGGAAAAAAAAAAAAAAAAGGCGTACCCTAACTCACTAATCAAACTTCTAGTACCCAAATGAGCAAACCTGCTAAGCAGAATAGACCTCCTTCAAATATATTGAATTAGCATGTCTTGCTTCTATCTGGAAATACAACTCATACTTCCATTTCTTATTGTACTATAATTCTTTGTTTATTTTCACCAAAAGAATGCAAATGTCTCCTTGGCAGGGATGACATCTTGCTCATCTCTGTATCCCCAATACCTGGAATGATTACTGGTTTATAGTAAATGGGTTGATGTGTTGGTTGGCTGGCTGATTTGTTGTCTGGTTGGGTGATTTTCAATTTAGTTGGTTAGCTTGTTGATTGGTTGTCGGCTGGTTGATCGACCAGCTGGTTGGTTGGATAGTTGGTTCTCTGAATGGCTGAATATCTGATTGACTCACTGACTGATTGATTATCTAGCTGGCAGACTGATTGCTTGATCAAACTAATGAATGAATTAATTCTGACAGTGAAGCAAAGTCTTAAAGGTAAGTTAAAATTGTTTGACCCATTAGCCTCTGAAAGAATTATCTTAAGAAATGATTTTTATTTTACAAATATAATTCCAAATTAAATAAAATTTATTTTTAATATGATTGATTCAATTTTGAAATGTTTGAAACTGACTTTTATAATCATTCATTCTAAAAATTTTCATAACTTTGTATTGGGATAACTACTGCAAAATCCCAAGAAAAGCAAATAAAGTTAGTACTTAATTTTAACCCCTTTAAGTTGCAAATGATAACTTTTTCATGGAGTGAAATTCCAATTGTAGACTATGCCTATCCCCAGTGGTTTGCCAGGGTTTGTCAAATGAACACCAGATATGAGTAAGAGACTATTGAGAAGAATATTGTCAATATTCTTAATATCATCATTTGCTTTTTATCTTTATTGAGTTCTTTCTTCAAGTCTATAAGCATTTTGTTATTGGGGATGGATGTCTTGAAAAGTACTGCTATGGAGGATGGGAAAAACAGAGAGGCAGAAGAGGGAAGGGGAAACACCGATCAATGGGTACTAAGTTACAGTTACATAGGAGCAAAAAGTTCTGATACGCTATTGCAGAGTAGAGTGATTATAGATAACAGTAATGTATTGTACATTTCAAAAAAGTAGAAGAATGGATTTTGAAAGCTTTTTCCATAAAGAATTGATAAATGTTTTAGAAGATATATATACTTAACCTGATTTAAACATTATACAATGTATACACACATCAAATAAAGGAGAATAGTGGAAGGTGTGAATTCAAGTATGATATATTTGATATATTATAAGAACTTTTGTAAATGCTACAGTGTACCCCCACCCAGCACAACAATTAAAAAAAATTACATGCACCCATTGATATGTATAATTTTTATGTTTTTATGTATTAGTTAAAATAAATTTTAAAAACAAATAAAAATCTCCTCTGATCAAAAAATACAAACAAAAGAAAAATAAGGCTTTACTAATAGTTTAGCTAGAGATAGCACCTTACCATAGACCAGCCAACTAGGGGCAAATGTAAGAATAAAAGAAATCCATATATGAGACAGAGAAGTATTAAAGGTAAATTGATTTTTTCACTTTGTTTTGTTCTATGACATCCCAGGCCATAATGATTTATGGTTACAGTGACAGTTTATGTAATAATCTGTGATCATTCTTCAAAAAGCTGGAAAGAAAGTATAAATTGTTATATAGACATAATTGCTGATGCTGGGTTTTGAATATAAGTCCCTGTGTCTGAAATGAGTGCAGATACCCTGGCACCTCAGAGACCAAATGTTTTCTGAAACCCCTGTGTTTTCCATGTTGTTTGAGAAGCAGCCCTAAGCCTTGGCATTGTGACTAAATTAGAAAGACATTCTTCTATTTTTTTTTTCATTTTTCTTTTATTATTCATATGTGCATACAAGGCTTGGTTTATTTCTCCCCCCTGCCCCCACCCCCTCCCTTACCACCCACTCCACCCCCTCCCGCTCCCCCCCCTCAATACCCAGCAGAAACTATTTTGCCCTTATCTCTAATTTTGTTGTAGAGAGAGTATAAGCAATAATAGGAAGGAACAAGGGTTTTTGCTGGTTGAGATAAGGATAGCTATACAGGGCATTGACTCACATTGATTTCCTGTGCGTGGGTGTTACCTTCTAGGTTAATTCTTTTTAATCTAACCTTTTCTCCAGTTCCTGGTCCCCTTTTCCTATTGGCCTCAGTTGCTTTAAGGTATCTGCTTTAGTTTCTCTGCATTAAGGGCAACAAATGCTAGCTAGTTTTTTAGGTGTCTTACCTATCCTCACCCCTCCCTTGTGTGCTCTCGCTTTTATCATGTGCTCATAGTCCATTCCCCTTGTTGTGTTTGCCCTTGATCTAATGTCCACATATGAGGGAGAACATACGATTTTTGGTCTTTTGAGCCAGGCTAACCTCACTCAGAATGATGTTCTCCAATTCCATCCATTTACCAGCGAATGATAACATTTCGTTCTTCTTCATGGCTGCATAAAATTCCATTGTGTATAGATATCACATTTTCTTTATCCATTCGTCAGTGCTGGGGCATCTTGGCTGTTTCCATAACTTGGCTATTGTGAATAGTGCCGCAATAAACATGGATGTGCAGGTGCCTCTGGAGTAACAGTCTTTTGGGTATATCCCCAAGAGTGGTATTGCTGGATCAAATGGTAGATCGATGTCCATCTTTTGAAAGACATTCTTCTATATGTGCTCTGCATTTCTCAAAACTGAGGAGGAAGGGATTAAGTAGTATTTCAGTTTACTCATTATCTTTTAAACCAACATGGCTTCCAAGTGATTTCAATAGTAAATATCAAGTATGTGATTTCATTAAAACAAAGCATTTCATTGAAATTCATCAATTTAATTCATTAGTCATTTATTTAAAAATAAATGTTCTTATGCTTGTTATAAAATCACTCTGAAATGTGGCTGGCATCAGGAATGGAAAATAACTCAATCATTTAGAAACTTAGAGCCACATGAGACAAGTCATTAATGAAAAATTCATCATGAGAAGGTAAATGGGGACTTGTTAAAAATTTTTAGAGAGTAGATTGGTAAGGCTTGCAAATCATTGCCAATTATTCTAAGAGTTCATCTCGGGATTTCTAATAGCAAGTCTAGCATTTAGACAAACTGTCCTTAATAGTTTTTAATTACAAAGTGTGTGTTCTATAGTATATTATTATGATGCAAAGGTATAAAAATAAAATGAGATAGTAGATGGATCAGTTACTGGTTGGCTGGGTGGTTAGTTTTCAAGTTAGCTGGTTGACTGGTTGGTTGACTGGTTCATCCTCTTTTCTGTCATCCTTCTGTCCATCAGGCTGGCCAGGATATGTCCTTCTAGGGTAATGCCAAACATACAAAACAGACAGCAAAAAACACACAATGTGTCTTAAGTCCTAGACCTACAATCATCATATTCTTTCTAATCCATCTAATTATCTAGACAAAGCAAGCTGGATGGCTACACCAAAGTCTAAGAGTGATGAAATATGATCTGTCTGTAATGAAGGCGTTGCAAGGAAATGGATCCAGAAGGGGCAGAAGAATTGTGGCCAATAATTCTCTCAAAACCATAAAGCCTTTTGATTATTGATCATTTCCTGGGACTGGTGTCCTACAAAACACACATTCTGAAATATTGTACTATCTTATTGGTGTTTATGCAATGCCTATGTTATGAGTACAACATGACACCAAACACTGATATCCTGAGATGCGGAGGTCTAAAAGATGCTTTAAAATATCAGAAGTGAACCAGAATATACAGGGAACTTAAAAAACTAAATTCTCCCAAAACTAATGAACCAATAAAGAAATGGGCACATGAACTAAACAGAACTTTCTCAAAAGAAGAAATTCAAATGGCCAGAAAACACATGAAAAAATGCTCACCATCTCTAGCAATAAAGGAAATGCAAATTAAAACCACGCTAAGATTCCACCTCACCCCTGTTAGAATAGCCATCATCAGCAACACCACCAACAACAGGTGTTGGCGAGGATGCGGGGAAAAAGGAACCCTCTTACACTGTTGGTGGGAATGTAGACTAGTACAACCACTCTGGAAACAAATTTGGAGGCTACTTAAAAAGCTGGACATCGATCTACCATTTGATCCAGCAATACCACTCTTGGGGATATACCCAAAAGACTATTACTCCAGAGGCACCTGCACATCCATGTTTATTGCGGCACTATTCACAATAGCCAAGTTATGGAAACAGCCAAGATGCCCCAGCACTGACGAATGGATTAAGAAAATGTGGTATCTATACACAATGGAATTTTATGTAGCCATGAAGAACGAAATGTTATCATTCGCTGGTAAATGGATGGAATTGGAGAACATCATTCTGAGTGAGGTTAGCCTGGCCCAAAAGACCAAAAGTCATATGTTCTCCCTCATATGTGGACATTAGATCAAAGGCAAACACAAGAAGAGGATTGGACTTTGAGCACATGATAAAAGCGAGAGCACAGAAGGGAGGGGTGAGGATAGGTAAGACACCTAAAAAACTAGCTAGCATTTGTTGCCCTTAACGCAGAGAAACTAAAGCAGATACCTTAAAGCAACTGAGGCCAATAGGAAAAGGGGAACAGGTACTAGAGAAAAGGTTAGATCAAAAAGAATTAACCTAGAAGGTAACACCCACGCACAGGAAATCAATGTGAGTCAATGCCCTGTATAGCTATCCTTATCTCAACCAGCAAAAACCCTTGTTCCTTCCTATTATTGCTTATACTCTCTCTACAACAAAATTAGAAATAAGGGCAAAATAGTTTCTGCTGGGTATTGAGGGGGGGGAGAGGGAGGGGGTGGAGTGGGTGGTAAGGGAGGGGGTGGGGGCAGGGGGGAGAAATGAACCAAGCCTTGTATGCACATATGAATAATAAAAGAAAAATGAAAAAATAAATAAATAAAAAAAATAAAATATCAGAAGTGAATAGGCATCTGCTAAGTTCCTAGCGGAGAAAGATTTTTCCTGTTAATCAGGCTTAAAGTCCCTCCTGTTGTCACAGCTCACCAAGGATTCAGCCCTTGAAGTAAACAAGAGCACAATTCATTCAGTTTGGAGAGAACACATTTTAGACAGCCTCAGCCAGAATTATGTAAGGCATTTTGGAAGGAGACAGATCCTTCTATAAGAGTAAGTTCCCAGAGGCTGTACTTTGAGGAAATGATGTCAAAGTTGACACCAACCTCGGTGGTAGGTAGTTTATAGAGAGAAGTCACATCACAGCCAGGATAGGCAGGCAGCCAAAGAATAACATGGGGCCTCAGAAGAGAGCCATGCCAGATCACAACAAGATGTCCCTGTCCTTTCACAGACAAGAAGAGACACCAAGATCCCTCTGTGTTCCAATGAATCCCATTTCATCAATACAGAGGTCTGGTATCACATTAATTCTTATTTTTATAAAACCAGCCTAGTGATCCCACCAAGAATTCCTGAACCAGTTGAAAGTTTATCTAATATGCATAGTCAGTAGTCAGCATATAGAATGGGACAAAACTAGGTCAGCAGCACCCCACACAAACACACACACACATCACCAGTAACACTGAAGAGCTTATCAATTATTAGTAAAATTGGATACCACCCATGCAATATCATTATAAAAGCAAATAATGTAAGTAACAATACTTTTAAAGGCAGCTATCATAATGGCACCAAAACACAAGGTGAGGCCACATATCCTTATCCGCATCTACAGAAATAGTCAAATGTAAGCAACAATGCATTTATATCTTATATAGTGCTATTTTCCTGAATAGAGGCCTTAAACAAGGTAAAGCTATTCCTGCATTGTAAAGCAGGGTGCAAAATATTGGATTAGAATAAAGCATTAGATTCTTCACTTTTTCAATATGGCAACCACAACAAAAAGAGATTTACTCATTGTTCACTTAAAGCACACAATTAGATTTGATTGCCATCATCCTCATCCTCATCAGATCATTGGAGCAAAGATCTGAAGTAGAAGTTAGCATTGGAGATACCCCCTACCCTTTTTTTTTTTTTTTTTTTTAATGGAATGTCTACAACAGGGAACTGCAAGACAAACAATCCTGAGTATCCTTGGAAAAGACAAAATCTGATCAGGGATAGAACACTGAATAAGCAAATAAACTTTATGAATTTAACTTAGAAACAAGGTAAGATGTGTGGACTCATAGTGGGCTGCATTTTCTGTCATCAGAAAAATAGAAAATGTTTTCCCACAAGGGTATTGCAGAGGTGGTTTAGATAACAGTCAATGTAGAGAAGGTTTAGATAATCAGTCTCCAAGATGGGTCAAATGTGTTCTTTCCTCAAAGGGGCTTTGAAACCTTCCACTTTGAACTCCAAATTCTCTTTAAATTTCAACTCCCATACTCATCCTCTTGGTTTTTCTGCAGAGATCTTAGAGTATGTATTTATTTACAGATGTCTTTTTGGCATAAACACTGACCCTAAAATACCTTCTACTTCTGAAATGTATAATCAATGACTCTACACTTGCTTTTTTAAAAATTCTAATATGTTGAATTTTGGAACCAATTTCTCCAGTTTTTCAAATTTAGGGTGTAATGTATGACATTTACTTTGCCACTTTGGTCACTCAGAAAGAAAAAGGAAGGATTCTAAAAAATGCCATAGTGATTATTAATTCTCATAGTAATTATTAACTTTATTGATTATGCCAGACCTGGCTTAAGTACTTTTGCACATATGTAACGCCAGTGAAGCCTGCTAGCCCCCACAGGAGGGAAGTTTTACAATTCTGATTTTACAAAAGGAGCAACTGAGGATTAGAGAATCTGCCCAAGATCCTATGCCTAACAAGAGGAAGCTGGGGTGATATGCAGGGTGGGTCTTCTGTCTCATCCTAATGAGGCTCCCTTGGTAAAAGAGATCCAACTCCAGCTTCATCAGTGTCACGTTATTTGCTAACCAGAAATTAAGGCCAGCAGATTTGATCAGATAGTGACGCTAAAGGTCATTATCTAGCAGTTTTTCTGGGTTGTGTTAAAATTTGGGGGGATGCCAAAGAGGTTTAATCAGGTTAAGGCAAAGTCATTAACAAGAAGCTAATTCCTTGGTGGTGTTACAGGTTTCTTCTCTCCTCTCTCCTTCCCTCCCCTCTTGCTTTTTAATCTTTGGAACATTAATACACATTTGTCGATGTAAAAAGAAGATTGGGATTTTTGTGCCTTAACTGCCTAGCTGAAAACACCTGCAAATGTACACGAGTGGAGAGAAGCACCAGAAAAGAACAAGCTTGGCGAGGGGAGCAGCGTTTTAGCATTTCACTCGCGAAGGCATCCCAGGCTTCCAGCAGAGAGGCAGCACCCGGCAGGCGCTCCTCAAAGGTGCTGATTGGAGGGAGCATGCTTTAGGAGGCCGTGGTAACACCGCGGTTTCTATCTTACGACACTCCCTTTGGAAATGGAGACCGCAGGTCCAGATCCAGACCCCCGCAGTCCTCTCCCACCGGCCCGCAGCTGAAACCGGTTGTGGGCGGTTTTGTAGGGAGACTCTGTGGGGTAGGTCCGCTCCCGGCGAGAAGGAGCGCATCCCTGCGGCTGGCGGGCCGCCCACGCACGGGGACGCGCGGAGCATCCGGGACGCTTCCTGGGCGGGGGCCAGCGCGCCGCACCCGCGGACCGTCCCGCGCGGCTCCACCCGCCGCTCCTCCCACGGGGTGGGCTCACCTCCAAGTGCGTGACTGTTGCCAGGATCTTCCGCTCATCCCCGGAGGTACAAAGTTTGGTCTTGTGGAGGCACTTGCGGGACGGGGCTGGGGCGGGTGGCCGGCTGGTTTCACACTCGATAAAGGCACAGGTGGGAAGATAAGGGGAATGGATTTCTGGGAAGTAGAAGCCCCGGTCCAGAAAGCTGGAGCACGCGTGGTTCTTAAATTGCGGGTTTTACCGCAGGAAATAGGCTGAAATAAAGCCACAAAGGCGAGGCATTGCTAGTTGAGCTGTGTTTTTCTAATCAAGACGTTTTTTCAGCTTAAAAAAAAAAAAGTCAAATACAGATGTTCTCACCTGTGGGTGACCTTCTGTGAAGCCCCTCTTCCCACCTGGTTAGCTTTCTATTATTCATGATGCATGACCCTGTTCAAGGTCACTTGAATTCCTGAGATGCCCTAAGGAAGTTAGAGGCTGTCACTAAACTGCAGAGAGTAGGAAAGAGGGGAGTAGGCCCATGCAAGTCAGCCTGTGACTTCTTAGAGCCTTTAAGAAATTGTAAAAGTTCTTTCTTTCACAATGAAAGAGAAATGTACTTCCTGTAATTCTCAATAAGGCTTTGCTGAAAGCCTACTATATTTACTTGGGATAGAATTTTATTAAAATGCCCCTGACGCTACTACTAAAGAGTCATACAAAACATGAAATCGTTTAGGATTTGAGGCAAGCACAGGTATTTCACTGAAATGGACTCTTTGCTTAACTTGTGCAAGTTTGGAGGTTGTGTTTTCAGTGATTGTTTTTCTAACTTTCTAATTTTGCACTTTCTACTTAAATGATAACCTGTCAGTATAATTTAGTGGGTAGTTGATGTTAAGGGGTTACTGACTGGCTGGATATGACTGGGGTGGGCTGGTAGTCTGCTGTTTGTGTTTCATTTGGAATATGATTCTGTTAAATGTCACAGTTGAATTGGCTTTTGCAGAACAGGCATGCCCTCATCTATCATCTTGTGGGTATAGCAGGATAATTCCGAGCACAATATTGCTTGACTCTTAGCCTAACACAGGTTGTTAAACTGTACAATTCCAAGAAAAGAGTTTTTTCTAGCCATCAATGCACAAGCCACCTAATGTTTTGAAATATTAATGAACATAGATTGTTAAAGAGAGATTGAGTAGGGAAGGAAAAAACACCAGGCACTTTAAAAAGGAATGAGGAGCAGTCCTAGGGAGTCAAAGATGCTGTGAGAGAACCAACTTCATTTTTAGTGTGAGTTGGGCTTTCCTCAAATATCAGAAATGGATTTCAGGAGACGTCTACTGCTGTGTAGTGATAAATCCAGTATCTATTTTGAGATGTGAGCTTGCAGAACCTAGCACAAGTGGCAGGCTAAGTATCTAAAGGGCAGCAATTGTCATTCCAGGGCCCCTACGCTCCCAGCTTACTGCTTTAATGCTGCAGTGACGTGCGAACTCTCCCCCCACTGGACCATTGGAAGCCCATTAGATCTGATGGCCTGGGGCAGTGTCTGAGCAGACGCCCTACCAGTCACAGTTCCACTCCACAAGGGATGGGAAATGCCCCTGTGCCCTGAAGAGGCCCAGATGCCTCTACCTTCCACCATGATATCCCTCCTTCAACCCAGCTTCAAGGAACCAAAAGCTGTCACTTACCTTCAGTCTCAGACTTACAAACCACCATCCCCTTGTGCATTGAACATTGTGATCCTCAGAAATGAAATGAAAGAAATACAGGTAGAAGAAATTCAGAAAAACTGGAATAGGGGCATAGAAAAGGGAAACTTTCATTCCTTGGGACTGAAGGAAAAAATGAACTTTTGACCCCACCCTTTCCTTAGACAATATTCATTTTATAAATCCTCACAATAGCTATATAAGATAGAGTCTTATTCCCACTTCTCCCATTGGGAAACTATGATCAGAGAGGCTAGTGACTCCCTCCCTGATGTCACACAACTAGAAAGTGACAGAACTAAGATTAGTATCTAATTTGTCGTATTCTTCCAAGAAGGGTGCTTTACTTGTGAGGGCTGATAAGAAAAATACAAGCCACTCTGTCCTCCCTCTCCATCCATTTCCAGCTTCCTTAAAGAGGATGAGTTGGGGCTAATACTGCTAGCAGTCATGCCCCAGGAACATGTATACATACCTGGGGTCTCTTCCATAGGTGCCAGACTGAGGGGCCACCCTGTTCCCTGCCATTCCCTGCCTTTTACCTCCATTTTTACACACTCCCATTCCTCTAACCCCAAACTATCAAATGCTAGTGTTCCAGAACCTTTAGCATATGCCTTTTCCATCCCAAGGGTACAACCCTTCACTTCATGCCTAGGTTTCTTTTTTTTATTTCCCACCCCCATATAATGAAGGATGTCAAAAAGACCACTTCAAATAAAGCAGAAAATGTACATCTCAGTGCCTATATTAGATGTGTTCTCACGGGCTACAGAATCTAAAGCCTGGTGCTTCCAAGCCACTTCCACAAGGTGATCAGGACAGGAAAGGGCAGGAGATATGAGAGGGAGTCTGTGGGCAGGCTACAAGTCCAAGGCTCCTCTGTCATCTCAAAAGGCAGAAGGAAAAGGAAAAAGAGGAAACATAGAGAAAAGAGAATTAAATGGCAGAAAAATTTTATAATTATAGAAAATTTTTCAAAAATTAGATTGTGTAAAACTAATAAAGATGACATGTCAGTCTTGTTAATTCATTATGACTTGTCGCTAATTGCCATACAATACACTAACAATTGGTATGTTTCATTAAATGAGGGTCAGAATAACTTTGTGATACATTGTATTCCATAGAAGTATAATTCTTAACTTTTTTAATATTCTCTGACCTGAAAGAGCTTCTCTTGAATATCAGTGTTTGGCATGTCTACGGGATCATCCACTGCAGTAAATACACACACACACTCAGAGAGAGAGAGAGAGAGAGAGAGACAGAGAGAGAGAAAGGGGAATACCTGTACCTGTAAACCATGCTTTATTTTATTCTTGGGGATTTATAATGACATGTAATACATTGGTTAAAGCTTTTGTCATGCTGAACTCAAATTGAATACTGCCAGGTTGCAAAGTATTTAAAATATTTAATTATCATAGCCTGGGACCCACTTTATTCCAAGTGTACTTGACATCCTAAACCTCCTAAACAATTGGGTTTCTCATTTTGCCATTCTCTGACCACTCAGTTTCATTAACATGGAACTTAGTTTTTGTTTTCTTTATAGCCTATGAACTTGCAAATACATCAGCATGAAAATGTCTTTAACCTTAAAAATGTAAAACAAAAAAATCACCATCACCAAAACAGCAACACTGGGAAAACCTGGGAAGGGGAATAAAGGAGAATGATGTAACTAAGATATAGCATAAGCACTTTTGTAAATATTGCAATGCGCCCCCTGCACAACAATAATATGATAATAAAAATAATATTGAATTTAAAAAATAAAAATAAAAACCATGCAGTTGGCCTCCATATCTGCAAGTTCCACATCCATGAACTCAACTAACTGCAGATCCTATTTGGGGGAAAAATCATCTGTACTGAACATATGCAGACTTTTTTTCTTATTGTTATTCCCTGAATACTGCAGCACAGCTACTATTTTATATAACACATTGTAACAAGCGTTATAAAGACTACCGGGATGACTTAAAGTATATGGAAGGCTGTGCATAGTTTAGATACAAATAGTGTGTCTTTTTACAGAAGGGACTTCAGCATTTGGATATCCAAGGAGATCTTAGAACCAGTCCTGCCAGATACCAAAGGACAACTGCATTGCATCTTTTAAAAATTCTAGGTGAATTTTTCCTCCAACAAAAAATATTTAGAAATTTAAAAGGAATTGCTTTCTTTGGGGAAGATCATTACACAGAACACATATAAAAACAACTTTTCAAACATTTCTATTTCTAGTATAAAATTGTACATTGTTAACATATTTCATAGTATTAGTTCTGCCTCAAATATCTTGTTTTCAAAAAGTAGAAGAATCAGACCTACATATAATTTTCTCAAAATATTTTTTAATCCTTTTCAAGAAGTAATGATAATCTTTTAATGCAACATCCAAGCAGCTGTTTAGAATCAGTTTGAGTCCCTAAAAAGAGAGAAAACCTGTCAAGGGGACCATTGTTTCCACCAGGATAGGGTTCAAAGGCCAGCCACACAGCTTCAGAGGCAGACAGAATTGGGCTCAATTTTAGTCCCTGTCACTTATGAAGAGGGTGACTTAAGCAAAGATCTTATCCTTGTAGCTTCATCCCCTCCTTTGCAAAATGAGGATAATAGTAGAATCTGCCTTCGAAACTTACTGTAAGAATTAAATGAGATACTACACACAAGGAGCTTAGTGTGCCGTTAGAAACATGCTATAAAGTTTGCTTATGTGAAAATTGACTCTTTACCTCTATATATTGGTTTTTATGTTCTTTTTTATTACAATTTTGACAATAATTTTAAATGAGGTATATTTATGCAAATATGATCTTGAATGTTCTTCAACCAATGGAAAAGCTTGAGGGAGGTTGTTTTTTATTTATTTAGTTACTCATTTGTCTGTGGCACTGGGGTTTGAATTGAAGGCTTCAGGCTTGCTAGGTGAGCATTTTACCACTTGAACTATATCTCCAGTCCTTTTGCCTTTAGTTTGTTTTTGAGATAGGGTCTCTCTAGCTTTGTCCATACTGACCTTGAGCTCTTGATCCTCCTGCCTAAACCTTCCATGTAGGTGAGATTACAGGCATTCACCACCAAGCCGCACTTGGAAATGTTTAGTTTTACATATGCTTGGCATTGATTTTTTTTTCTCACTGCTATCACAAGTATGTTTGTAAGTATGACTGTGTGCATAGGTGAAGAGCTATCTCATAGAGACATTAATGTTGGTCTCTTCATTGACTCATAAAGACCTTGAGAATTTGACATTAGTCCTGGATTAATACTTCCTGGTGGCCATTCTTGGGGGGAAATCCAGTATGTCATTCATTACATGGAAAGAATTATGTACCTAATGGTAGCAATTTGTACCCAGTAAAAATCTGCTAATACAAAATGCAGATGATTTCTCAGTCCCCTTTTCCATTAGTTTTTGTGTCTGTTTTTGTGCTGCTACCACAGTTTTTGTTATGGCTCTGTAGTATAATTTGAAATCTGGTATTGTGATACCTCCAGCATTGTTTGTTTGTTTTATTTTTTTAGCTCAGGATTGATTTTCATATTCAGTGTCTTTTATTCTTGTGAATTTTAGGATGGATTTTTCTATTTCATCAAAGGATGACTTTGAGATTTTAATGGGCATTGCATTAAATCTGTAGATTGCTTTTGGTAGTATAGCCATTTTCACAATAGTAATTCTGCCAGTCCATGAACATGAGAGATCTTTCCAATTTCTGGTGTCTTCTTAGATTTCTTTCTTTCAAGGTTTTATAGTTTTCATTCTAGAGGTCTTTTATCTACTTCATTAAATTTATCACTAGGTATTTTAACTCTTGAGGCTATTGTGAATGGGATTGTTTTCCCAATTTCTTTTTATCATTGGTATATAGAAAAGCTACTGATTTGTGTATATTGACTTTATATCCTGTTCCATTGTCAAAAAATGTTTCTCAGACCCAGGAGTTTTTTGGTAGGATATTTGTTTTGTTTTGTTTTGTTTAAGTATAGTATCATATCATCTGTAAATAATGATAATTTGACTTCTTCCTTCCTTATTCTAATACCTTTTATTTCTTTCTCTTGCCTTATTGCCCTAGCTAGCAATTCCAGTACTATATTGAATAAGCATGGGAAGAGTGAACACCTTTATCTCATTCCTGAATTTAGAGGAAATGGTTTCAGATTTTCCCCATTTAATTTGATGTTGACTACTGGTTTATCATGTATAGCTTTTATTATGATGAGGTACATTCCTTCTATTCCTAGTTTCTCTGGAGCTTTTACCATGAAAAAACATTGAATCTTGTCAAAGTCTTTTTCTGCATCAGTTCAGATGATCATGTGGTTTTAGTCCTGTTTATGTGCCATACTATATTTATTGATTTATGTATGTTGAACCATCTCTGAAATAAAATCAACTTTATCCTGCTTGATTATGTACATCTTTTGAATGTTATTGAGAATTTTTGTGTCTGTGTCTATTAAGGAGATTGGTGTATAATTCTCTTTTATGTTGCATCCTTGTCCAGTTTTGAAACAAGTGTGATTTTGGCTTCATAGAATGAGTTTGGCAGTATTCCTTTCCTTTCTATTTCATGGAAAGTTTCAGGTGTATTGGTGTTAGTTCCCTAAATGGCTTTTAAAATTCAGCGGTGAATCCTGGGCTTACTCATCTGGTGGGATTTACTTTTTCCCATATTTTCATGGTTACATTTATCTTGCTCTTCTGTGTGTAGGATTCCTTTGAGTATCTTCTGCATTTCTGGTTTTGTGGTCATAAATTGCTTTAGATTTTGCTTATTCTGGAAGATTTTTATTTCTCCTTCAATTATGAATGATAACTTTGCTGGGTAGGGTAATATACATTTGCAGTTATTTTCTTTCAGCACTTGAAATACCTTGTTCCATGTCCTCCTTATTTTTAAGGTTTCTGTTGAGAAATTTGCTGTGATTCTGATGGGCTTGCTTTTATGGGCAACTTGGCGCTTCTCCCTTGTAGTTCTTTTTTTGTTCTCCGTATTTAGGTTTTATCTATACTATGCTGTGGAGAGATTCTATTTTGGTTGTTTCTATTTTGAGTCCTTGAGGCCTCTGTACCTGGATGGGCCTCTCTTTCTTCAGATTTTGGAATTTTTCTGCTATTACTTTTTTTGAATATATTGCCTATGCCTTTAGCACACAACTCTTCTCCTTTAATGCCCATGATTTGTACATTTGCCATTTTAATAGAGTTGCAAAATTCATGCATCTTCCATTTGTACTTATTTATTTTTTTCCTATTTCTTTGTCTAACTTAATGCCTTTTTTGATAAAAAGATTAACCCTTTGTAGGTTTGTTGATCTGTTTCCTTTTATTTTATCAATGGCTTGCTAATATCAAGAAATACAAAACTTTTTGTATTTTGAATCAACATGGGTTGTAACACATGGGTACATGAAAGCAATAGTAGGAATCTCTCTATATAGCTATCCTTAACTCAACTAGCAAAAATGCTTTGTCTTCCTTATTATGCTTATGTCATTTCTTCAACAAAATTAATGATAATGGCAGAACAGCACCTGCCTGGAACTGATGGGGGAAGGGGGAAAGGGTGGGGGAGGGGAGGCAGGGTGGAGAAATGGCCCAAACAATATATGCACATGTGAATAAATGAAAAAAATTTGAAAGCTTTTAAAAATTTAAAAAATTTTTAAAAAGAGATACAAAACCTTTTGTAACCACATAAAAATTTTAAATTATTTTGCATATTATATGCTGACTAAATGATTTTAGTCTCTTTCCTATATTTATCCATTTATTTCTATTTTATTACATTTCTTTTTTACCTCTTATTTTTCATATTTTTACTTTTTTCCACGTATTGTTTTTTGATCTATTCTGCTTTTTAAATATGTGCAAGTGCATGTATATTTTCAAAAGAGTCACAATAATAAAAAAAGAAAGTAATTATGTCTCAAAGTGGTTTAAATCCTGGCTCCAGTCTGTCTATGTAGTTTAAAAAAAAAATCTTAGCATGAAGATAAAGGAGTTACACTAAACATAGAATGTGTGTAATTGTAGAAACCATCCTAAAGCAAGTGTAGTTGTTAGGGTGGCGTAATACATGCCTTGAAAGACTTTAATTAAATACATGTCAAAAATTGCAGAAATAAGTGAAACTAAGAATATGGAAGGTAAACTTACTTATGATCTTATATACTATCTCATATAATAAATGTAAGCTAAAGATATAGTATTCAAGTTAATAATATATCAAATAAGTATTTAAAATACAAGAACATTAAAGTGTGTGAAGAAAAACTAAAAATATAATACATTAAGTAAAATTTAGTATTGGAGGGCAGAGTGAGAAAAGGGAAACAGCAAGAAAAGGGAAAGTTGCTAATGTTATATCTCATATTAGTGAATAAAAGGCAGTATCTAAAGAATTAAACATTAAAGATAAACCTTAAAGCAAAATATGTATCTTTTTTAATGTGTTAGAAAAATAAAAACAGAATGATAAAGAGTGAAAAATACAGAAAAATAGATAGCTCTCATGGGTGCGGGGGATGGGTGTGTACAGAAGACAGAATATGAAACACTTCTTTGCTTGGCCGTAAGACATTTGTGTTGGGTTTTTTAAAACTAATAGTCAAAACCATCTCAAATGGTTCACCTACCAACAAAAGGATATCTAAGCAGAAGCCCCTTGCAAGAAACCTAACCCTTCCTTCCAGAGCTAAAACCAAACATGTCTGTTATTATGATAGATGTAAAATGTTAAATCCCACCTCTGTTTCAAGAAAAGAATTTCAAATTGGCATATAAAGCAATATCCAAATATAGACAAAAAGACATAATAAAGTGGTTCATAAAAGTTTAAAAATAAGAAATATAGCCGAAAGTATATGTAAATGTGAATGAATACATACTCTTTTGGTAACAGGAGATTACAATGTTGCAGAAGTCAAGAGAAAGAGATGTTTTAAGGAGGAAGTGTTCAAATAAAATAAGGACAAAAAAGAATTTGTTGGGACAGAGAGATTCCAATATGGCAACTAAAGGGAGGAAGCAGAAATTGTGCTTCCTAAAGTAAAATCTTGGAGAGACACTGGAGAAACACTTTGCAGGAAAAACCACCAAGAAGAGGCAAAACTAGGACTCCTCCACACCCCAGCCTGCACATAACATCCCCACTCCACGTTAAACGGAGAAACCAGGAGGGCTCCTGTGCCTCCAGATGCCAGCTCCTACCAGCTCAAGAGAAGCAGACCACCAAGTGAGCTAAGCAGCACGTGGTACTCCCACAAACATCACTGGGCCAGATCAGCGTAGCCCCCCTGGACAGACTGACCCCCGCCCAGGGAAAAAAGAGAAAAAAACCAAACTGAATAAACAACAACAACAAAAAGACATGTAGCAAAGAGGGCGGGGCATCCTGAGCACCGAAGATGGGGGAGCGGCAATCCCTCACAGAACTGTAAATAAACAAGCCGGCTGGAGGAGGCAGGCGTGGCAGCCCCCACCCAGCAACCTTGGAGCGGGAAAGCTTGTAAAAGTGGTGGTGTGAGGAAAGCTCCACTGGAGAAGGGAGAAGGGACACCTCCCACTGAACTGTAAATAAGCCAGCCAGAGAAGGCAGGTGTAGCACTACCTCCCCCAGTGTGCTTGGAGAGGGGAAAACTTGTAACAGTGGCAGTGAGAACTCTAAATAAACAAAGCCTGCAGGGCTAGGTGAGTGTTAAGCTCGCTCCTGAGATCTGCAATCAATAAAGCCTCCAGCAACAGCTGACTGACAGTAGTGGGCAGGTGGCCACAGCCTCAGATAGACATTCACAGAACTGCCTCCAGACTCTTTTCCTTTCTTTTTTTTATCCCTCTTCCTTTGATGAGACAATGACTGAACTAGAACTGCATGGTGAAGGTCTAACTGAAACTGTATTACATTTCAACTTGGGATATTTTGATTTGTTTTGTTCTTGTTTTTTTATTTGTTTTTTTTTCTTTTTGTTTTTTTTTCCCCCCCCTTTGATGAGAAAATGACAGAACTACTTCTGAAACACCACCTCCAAGAGTAGAGGCTGAGGGACTAACACCAAAATTATTACAACTGAAACCCTATTGCATTTGAACTTGGGGATTTTTTTTTTAATCCTCTCTCTGTCTCTCTAATGCCTATTTAGCTTACTGTTGATTAGCACACTATCTTTCCCTGTTTATTTCTTTGGCACTGGTTTGTTGTTTGTTTGTTTGGGGTTTTTTTAGTTGTTTGTTTGTTTTTCCTTCATCTTTACCTTCTTTGCTTTCCCTCTCCTCTCACCCTCCCATTCTAGATATCACCATTGTTCTTATTACAAGCTAAAAAATACTTAATTGCACACAGTACAGGGACAGTAACAATAGCAAGGGAAATGATGGGAAGATGGAAAAAAGAGGGAAACCAGTTTCCCCCAGTAATAAATTAGTACAGGAACCAGAGGAAAATGAAGAAAACAGATACTCAGATCCAGACTCCAACAAAATGAAGATAAACTATGCCAAAGGACCCAATGAAGCCCACAAGAACACACTGAAAGAAGAAATCCTGCAAGTAATCAATGAGAATTTTATAGAGAGGATACTGGATATGGTCAACCAAAGTGTACAAGAGACACTCAAGAAATTTCTAGACAACAAAAATAGAGAATTTGAGAAAGCACAAGAACAAACAAAAGAAACTACAGAAGCACTGCATAAACACCAAAGTGAAACACAAAACACAATAAAGAGATAAATGAACTCAGGACGAAAATAGACAATATTAAAGAGGAAGTGACTCAGGATATGGAAAACCTTAGAAAAAAGAACAAAATAGAACTGCAAAACAAAATGGAAGGCCAATCCAGCAGAATAGAACAAGCAGAAGACAGAATCTCAGACTCGAAGATGAAATGGTAATTAAAGGAAAAACCAAAGAACTATTAGTTAAATAATTCAAGACCTGTGAAAAAAAATGCAAGAACTTACTAACTCCATCAAAAAACCAAACCTGAGAATCACAGGCATTGAAGAAGGAGAAGAGGTGCAAGCAAAGGGAATGTGTAATATATTCAACAAAATAATAATGGAAAATTTCCCAAATCTAGAGAAATCTATGCTGATACAGGTGCAAGAGGCCTCCAGAACACTAAACAGACCTGACCAAAATAGAACCACCCCATGGCATATTATCATTAAAACAACAAGTACAGAGACTTGAGAAAGAATATTGAAGGCTAGAAGAGAAAAAAACAAATAACATACAAAGGTAAAACCATCAAAATCACAGCAGACTTCTCAACAGAAACATGAAAAGCAAGAAGAGCTTGGGGTGAGGTCTTCCGGGCACTGAATGAAAATAACTTCAACCCTAGAATACTCTACCCAGCTAAACTATCATTCAAAATAGATAGAGCAATAAAAGTCTTCCATGATAAGCAGAAACTAAAACAATATATGACCACAAAGCCACCACTACAAAAGATTCTTCAAGGGATTCTGCACACAGAAAGTGAAACCCAACATAACTATGAAAGGGCAGGCAGTACCAAACACAGGAAAAGAAAAAGCAAGAAATAAAGAGTAACATTGATTTAGGTACACACAAACAAACCTTCAAACAACTAAGACAACTAAATGACAGGTATCACCACATACCTATCAGTATTAACACTTAATGGACTTAATTCCCCCATCAAAAGGCACCATTTTATGAACTGGATTAAAAAGGAAGACCCAGCAATTTGTTGCTTACAGGAGACCCATCTTACCAACAGAAATAAGCATAGGCTTAGGATGAAAGGCTGGAAGAAGATTTACCAAGCCAATGGCCCCTGAAAACAGGCAGGAGTAGCAATACTTATCTCTGACAAAGTAGACTTCAAACCTACATTGATCAAATGAGATAAAGAAGGACATTCCATACTAATAAAAGGGGAAATAGACCAAAAGGAAGTAACAGTTATCAACCTATATGCACCCAATGTCAGTGCACCCAATTTCATCAAACATACCCTGAAGGACCTAAAAGCATATATTAACTCCAACACAGTAGTCATGGGAGACTTTAACACCCCATTATCATCAATAGATAGATCATCCAAATAAAAACTCGATAAAGAAATCCTAGATCTAAAATATACCATAGACCAAATGGACCTAGTTGATGTCTACAGTACATTTCATCCAACTTCTACACAATATACATTCTTCTCAGCAGTTCACAGAACCTTCTCCAAAATAGATCATATCCTAGGGCACAAAGCAAGTCTCAGCAAATACAAGAAAATGGAAATTATACCATGCATACTATCTGATCACAATGCAATAAAACTAGAACTCAACAACAAAAATAAAGACAAAAAACATGCAAACAGCTGGAAACTGAGTAACTCATTGCTTAATGAAAAATGGGTCATTGATGAAATAAAAGAGGAAATTTAAAAGTTCCTGGTAGTCAATGAAAATGAAAACACAACCTACCAGAACCTATGGGACACAGCAAAGGCAGTCCTGAGAGGAAAGTTTATAGCCATGAGTGCATATATTAAAAAGACTGAAAGACCTCAAATCAGTGAACAAATGCTACATCTCAAACTCCTAGAAAAACAAGAACAAGCAAAACCCAAAACAAATAGAAGGAGAGAAATAATAAAAATAAGAGCTGAAATCAATGAAATAGAAACAAAAAAAAAAACCATACTAAGAATTAATGAAACAAAAAGTTGGTTCTTTGAAAAAATAAACAAGATCAATAGACCCCTGGCAAACCTGACTAAAATGAGGAGAGAAAAAACCCAAATTAGTAGAATCAGGAATGCAAAAGGGGAGATAACAACAAACACCATGGAAGTCCAGGAAATCATCAGAGACTACTTTGAGAACCTATATTCAAATAAATTTGAAAATCTAAAAGAAATGGACAGATTTCTAGATACATATGATCATCCAAAACTGAACCAAGAGGAAATTAATCACCTGAATAGACCTATAACACAAAATGAAATTGAAGCAGCAATCAAGAGTCTCCCCAAAAAGAAAGGTCCAGGACCTGATGGATTCTCTGCTGAATTCTATCAGACCTTTAAAGAAGAACTGATACCAACCCTCCTTAAACTGTTCCATGAAATAGAAAGGGAAGGAAAACTGCCAAACACATTTTATGAAGCCAGTATTACACTTATCCCAAAACCAGGCAAAGACACCTCCAAAAAGGAGAACTATAGGCCAATCTCCTTAATGAACATTGATGCAAAAATCCTCAACAAAATAATGGCAAATCGAATTCAGCAACACATCAAAAAGATTATTCACCACGACCAGGTAGGCTTCATCCCAGGGATGCAGGGGTGGTTCAACATACGAAAATCAATAAACGTAATAAACCACATTAACAGAAGCAAAGACAAAAACCACTTGATCATCTCAATAGATGCAGAAAAAGCCTTTGATAAGATCCAACATCATTTCATGATAAAAGCTCTAAGAAAACTAGGAATAGAAGGAAAGTTCCTCAACATTATAAAAGCTATATATGACAAACCTACAGCCAGCATTATACTTAACGGAGAAAAATTAAAACCATTCCCTCTAAAATCAGGAACCAGACAAGGATGCCCACTATCTCCACTCCTATTCAACATAGTACTGGAATTCCTAGCCAGAGCAATTAGGCAAGAAGAAGGAATAAAAGGAATACAAATAGGTAAAGAAACTGTCAAAATATCCCTATTTGCAGACGACATGATCCTATACCTTAAAGACCCAAAAAACTCTACTCAGAAGCTTCTAGACATCATCAATAGCTATAGCAAAGTAGCAGGATATAAAATCAACATAGAAAAATCATTAGCATTTCTATACACTAACAATGAGCAAACGGAAAAAGAATGTATGAAAACAATTCCATTTACAATAGCCTCAAAAAAAATCAAATACCTAGGTGTAAACCTAACAAAAGATGTGAAAGACCTCTACAAGGAAAACTATACACTTCTGAAGAAAGAGATTGAGGAAGACTATAGAAAGTGGAGAGATCTCCCATGCTCATGCATTGGTAGAATCAACATAGTAAAAATGTCTATACTCCCAAAAGTAATCTACATGTTTAATGCAATTCCCATCAAAATTCCAATGACATTCATCAAAGAGATTGAAAAATCTACTGTTAAATTTATATGGAAAAACAAGAGGCCACGAATAGCCAAGGCAATACTCAGTCAAAAGAACAATGCAGGAGGTATCACAATACCTGACTTCAAACTATATTACAAAGCAATAACAATAAAAACAGCATGGTACTGGCACAAAAACAGACATGAAGACCAGTGGAACAGAATAGAGGATCCAGATATGAAGCCACACAACTATGAGCAACTTATCTTTGACAAAGGAGCTAAAAATATACGATGGAGAAATAGCAGCCTCTTCAACAAAAACTGCTGGGAAAACTGGTTAGCAGTCTGCAAAAAACTGAAACTAGATCCATGTATATCACCCTATACCAAGATTAACTCAAAATGGATCAAGGATCTTAATATCAGACCCCAAACTCTTAAGTTGATACAAGAAAGAGTAGGAAATACTCTGGAGTTAGTAGGTATAGGTAAGAACTTTCTCAATGAAACCCCAGCAGCACAGCAACTAAGAGATAGCATAGATAAATGGGACCTCATAAAACTAAAAAGCTTCTGTTCATCAAAAGAAATGGTCTCTAAACTGAAGAGAACACCCACAGAGTGGGAGAAAATATTTGCCAATTATACATCAGACAAAGGACTGATAACCAGAATATACAGGGAACTTAAAAAACTAAATTCTCCCAAAACTAATGAACCAATAAAGAAATGGGCATGTGAACTAAACAGAACTTTCTCAAAAGAAGAAATTCAAATGGCCAGAAAACACATGAAAAAATGCTCACCATCTCTAGCAATAAAGGAAATGCAAATTAAAAACCACACTAAGATTCCACCTCACCCCTGTTAGAATAGCCATCATCAGCAACACCACCAACAACAGGTGTTAGCGAGGATGCGGGGAAAAAGGAACCCTCTTACACTGTTGGTGGGAATGTAGACTAGTACAACCACTCTGGAAAAAAATTTGGAGGCTACTTAAAAAGCTGGACATCGATCTACCATTTGATCCAGCAATACCACTCTTGGGGATATACCCAAAAGACTGTTACTCCAGAGGCACCTGCACATCCATGTTTATTGCGGCACTATTCACAATAGCCAAGTTATGGAAACAGCCAAGATGCCCCACCACTGACGAATGGATTAAGAAAATGTGGTATCTATACACAATGGAATTTTATGCAGCCATGAAGAAGAGCGAAATGTTATCATTCGCTGGTAAATGGATGGAATTGGAGAACATCATTCTGAGTGAGGTTAGCCTGGCTCAAAAAACCAAAAATCGTATGTTCTCCCTCATATGTGGACATTAGATCAAGGGCAAACACAACAAGGGGATTGGACTTTGAGCACATGATAAAAGTGAGAGCACACAAGGGAGGGGTGAGGATAGGTAAGACACCTAAAAAACTAGCTAGCATTTGTTGACCTTAATGCAGAGAAACTAAAGCAGATACCTTAAAGCAACTGAGGCCAATAGGAAAAGGGTACCAGGTACTAGAGAAAAGGTTAGATCAAAAAGAATTAACCTAGAAGGTAACAGCCACGCACAGGAAATCAATGTGAGTCAATGCCCTGTATAGCTATCCTTATCTCAACCAGCAAAACCCCTTGTTCCTTCCTATTATTGCTTATACTCTCTCTACAACAAAATTAGAGATAAGGGCAAAATAGTTTCTGCTGGGTATTGAGGGGGGGAGCCGGAGGGGGTGGAGTGGGTGGTAAGGGAGGGGGTGGGGGCAGGGGGGAGAAATAAACCAAGCCTTGTATGCACATATGAATAATAAAAGAAAAATGAAAAAAAAAAAAAAAGAATTAACCCAGAAGGTAACACACACGCACAGGAAATCAATGTTAGTCAACTCCCTGTATAGCTATCCTTATCTCAACCAGCAAAAACTCCTATTCCTTTCTATTATTGCTTATACTCTCTCTACAACAAAATTAGAAATAAGGGCAAAATAGTTTCTGTTGGGTATTGAAGGGGTGTGGGGGGAGAGGGATGGGGTGGAGTGGGTGGTAAGGGAGGGGTTGGGGGCAGGGGGGAGAAATGACCCAAGCCTTGTATGTACATATGAATAAAAAAAAAAGTTTTTAAACATTAAAAAAAAAAAAAGCCAGTGTTGGGAATACCTGACCTAAATTATAGAAAAAAAAAATAAAAAAAATAAAGTTGGTACAGGAAAGAGTAGGAAATACTTTGGAGCTAATAGGTATAAGGAAGAACTTTCTCAATGGAACCCTAGCAGCTCAGCAACTAAGAGATACATAGATAAATGGGACTTCATAAAACTAGAAAGCTTCTGCTCAACTAAAGAAATGGTCTCTAAACTGAAGAGACCACCCACAGAGTGGGAGAAAATATTTGCCAGCTACACATCAGACTAAGGACTGATAACCAGAATATATAGGGAACCCAAAAAACTAAATTCTCCCAAAATTAATGAGCCAATAAAGAAATGGGCAAGTGAACTAAACAGAACTTTCTCAAAAGAAGAAATTCAAATGGCCAAAAAACACATGAAAAAATGCTCACCATCTCTAGCAATAAAGGAAATGCAAATTAAAACCACACTAAGATTCCACCTCACCCCTGTTACAATAGCCATCATTAGCAACACCACTAACAACAGGTATTGGCAAGGATGTGGGGAAAAAGGAACCCTCTTACACTGCTGGTGGGAATGTAAACTAGTACAACCACTCTGGAAAAAAATTTGGAGGCTTCTTAAAAATCTAAACATAGATCTACCATATGATCCAGCAATGCCACTCTTGGGGATATACCCAAAAGAATGTGACTCAGGTTACTCCAGAGGCACCTGCACACCCATGTTTATTGCAGCACTATTCACAATAGCCAAGTTATGGAAACAGCCAAGATGCCCCATTACTGACAAATGGATTAAGAAAATGTCGTATTTATACACAATGGAATTTTATGCAGCCATGAAGAAGAATGAAATTTTATCATTCGTAGGGAAATGGATGGAATTGAAGAATATCATTCTGAGTGAGGTTAGCCTGGCTCAAAAGACCAAAAATCATATGTTCTTCCTCATGTACAGACATTAGATCAAGGGCAAACACAAGAAGGGGATTGGACTTTGATCACATGATAAAGGGAGAGCACACAAGGGAGGTATGAGGATAGGTAAGATACCTAAAAACTAGATAGCATTTGTTACCCTCAACACAGAGAAACTAAAGTAGATACCTTAAAGCAACTGAGGCCAACAGGAGAAGGGGACCAGGAACTAGAGAAAAGGTTAGTTTGAGAAGAATGAGCTTAGAAGGTAACACACATGTACAGGAAAGCAATGCGAGTCAACTCCCTGTATAGCTATCCTTATCTCATCTAGCCAAAACCCTTGGTCCTTCCTATTATTGCTTATACTCTCTCTTCAACAAAATTAGAGATAAGGGCAAAATAGTTTCTGCTGTGTAGCAAGGGGGGGGTGTTGGTAAGGGAGGAAGCAGGGGTAGGTAAGGGAGGGGGTGGGGGGAAGGGGGAAGAAATGACCCAAACAATTTATGCACATATGAATAAAAAAAAAAAGAAAAGAATTTGTTGGATTTAGCCAACAGTGTCATTATGTTATCTTGGTTTAATTTGAGTGATGTTGCATAATCTTAAGTGTATTGATTGATCTCAGTGGGGGTTGAGAGGGACAACAATTAGGATCAGGCTTGCTTTCGAAAGTTCACAATAGGGACATGGCTATATAATAACTTAGTATAAAGGGCTATAACATGAAAATAGTATAGGGGCCCCAGTAACACGAAAAATGGCTACTATGCATATTGTGCTATTTGTATAACTGAGTGAGACCCAATATGCTCCACTCTGTAAACAAACATCTAATATGTGGATGCAGGAAGGAACAAAACAGGTTTTGTTTGTTTTCCAAGAGGGCTCACTAATACTGTGACACCAGCCACATACACCTTGAAAAAGACCACTTTCACCAGGCGGGTACCCTGCCTTGAGTCCAGAAGGGAGAATGAAATGATGGGCATCTGGTGCTACTCTTGTTTCATCATCTAACAGATAGGCTTCTTTCCCTGATAGCTAGTGTCTGAGTACTTGATTTGATCACGTGCATTGGTAGTTTAGGGAGGAATAGGAAAAGCCACTTCCCCATCGAGAGTTCACCCATTCACCTCAGAGGGCATCCATAATAGCAGCCACTTTAATACTGATTTTATACCCTAGATGCTATATTTATGAATAGTCCCCCTACATGGAAGTAGAAAAAAGTGAGTTATTAATCACTAGCTGAGGCTCTAGTTAGAGACAGTTTTGAAATGACTATGAAAGACTGAGAAGGAATTTTTAAGATGGGAGAGGAAATTATCGTAGCTGTAGGAACGGTAGAAGTTTAAGAAAGAGACTATAGAAGAGAGGGTCAGAAGAGAGGGTCATCTGAATAGACAACAGAGATACATGGGGAGGTGGGGATTAGGAAGCCATGACATCAGTCTTTAGTCTGGAATCAGATGCAAGCTATGTGTGGAGTTGTCAGAGGGATGAGGGTTGGAAAGAGAAATCGATAACTCAGCCAGCAAGTATGTGTTGAGTTGTGCCATGTCCTTGCAGTAGCTTCTACCACAGTAATCATGAGGCATGTACAAAACCTGAAACGGACATGAAAGAGAGACTCTTAGCACTGGAAATTGCCATGGGCTATTTCTGAAGTGAGCCATTTTTGAACAGGAGATGAGTTTTCTGTATGAACATGATGGAAGGAGACTTCCGTGCAGAGGGAAAATGAACAAAGGCACAGATTGAAATGATTATCTGTAGTAATAACCAATACTTATTTCATGGTTACTAGACACCAGGTGATTTTTCAGCTCCATCTCACTTCCTCGCAACAACCATATGCAGTATATTATATTATTATCATTAAACGGATAAGAAAGTGAAATTAAAAGAAATGGATAAATTTGCTCACATTCTCTCTCATTTCCACACCTAACTACACTAACAGCACTGGCCAGATCTCCGCAGAGGATAAGGATTTACTAGAAGCCAGGCTTCAGTCTTTAGGAAAATAGCTGCAATCACAAGCAGCTGCCCTGGAGTGGAACATTTTTTCCATGGTCACCCCCTTCTTTGATCATGAAATTATTACCTCTGAAGAGAAGTGTTTAGCAGCACAGCACTGGCCAATTTATCTCAACTCTATTAAAGCAACTTTGTTTATTTTTGTCATTGTTATGGAATGTTAAGTGATAGGAATAACTAAATTTTTATTTGGACCACTGCTTAGTACAAGCTGTATTTAGTTAGCAAAAATTGTTATAATACCACAGATGCATACAATGTACTTTGACAAGCTATATTTTTTTAAATTAAAATAATATTAAGAAGAATTAATAAGCAAAAAAATTGCACTACCTTTGGTGACCAAGTTTAAGGATGATTAGCAATTTGGAACACCCTCAGACACTTATTTTTACTGCAGGATATTTCTGATTGTCATAATAAAATGTCTCTTGTTTATTAGTATTTCACCTATTTGAAAAAGTGCAAATTAACAGTTTTTTTCTTTGTTAAATTCACAACCCTATTTTGACATTCATTCAACTATGTAATAACTTTTTATCATAAAACCTGCAATGGAAATGAGTACTAACATCCCTTCTGGGATTGTACTGTCAGAATGGATGTATCTTTCCTTTGATGTTTTTGAAATTAGTTTTATGTAATCAGTACCTGTCAGTGGGATACTGAATACTGACAGAACAAAGAATTCTTACCTCCACTTTCTCATTGCTCTTAAATACCGCTTTAGGACACGCAAGATTTGATTCAGCCCTGAAAATTCCACCACATATGGTAAATGGTTTTTTATGTTGGTGACAGTGTCAAGTCCTTGGAAAAGTATATCTAGAAAATTCTCTCTCTCTCTCTCTCTCTCTCTCTCTCTCTCTCTCTCTCTCACACACACACACACACAATTTCCATATAGAGTTTCAAGTCTATAAGTCTATCTCATGAACAATCTGGATAGCTTTTCCCTGCCTCTCTGTATTCTGTAGAATTGCTTAGACCTCTTATGGCCTCCCCTAGTCTTTCAAAATTGGCCCCAATCAGGGTATTAAAAGCAGCTTCAGTCTCATCCTACCCTGACCTGGGTCACTAGATGCTCCCAGAAAAGGTCATCTCTGTATACCATGAGCACCATCCAGATTGTTGACCTTTCTTTAACCAACACAATTTTTCTCCACAGGTGAGTCTGTAGTACTAAGAAACTTTATACACCTGGAAACTAATACAATCTTAGTTAAGCTAATGCCAGCAAAGCCCCATTGTTGGTTAAGTAAAGCCTGCTAGTATGATTTTAGAATGTTTACTTTTTTATTAATATATAAACTATAAAACAGAATAATCAGTATGTATGTTGAAATAAACTAATCAAACAAAAATTCTGTAACAAACATGAATCATAATTTTCATAAGAGACTAC
Source organism: Castor canadensis (assembly GCF_047511655.1). Taxonomy (NCBI): domain Eukaryota; kingdom Metazoa; phylum Chordata; class Mammalia; order Rodentia; family Castoridae; genus Castor; species Castor canadensis. The sequence continues at coordinate 62,189,375 of NC_133386.1, forward strand.
TTAAATAATGCTAGCACATTTTCAACAAGAAACAACTCTCCTTTTTAAGTAAAAGCTTATAGATCAACTGAGGACATGTGCCATTATAAATATATATTTTTTCCTCTTTAATTCTGTAGGTCAGTAAGAAGCAAAAAGCTTTTAGAAGATTTTTTTCTTTAACCCTATTTAGGACTATAACTAATGTAAGTCTCTTAAAAGGATATGAGATAGATCAGAATTGTATTAGCGACAATGTAAATAAATTACTGTGTAAATTATCAAGGACATTTTCTATAATCAACTTTCTAAGGCAGCTTCGTCCAGCAGAAATATGAGTCACAAGTGTGAGTCACATATGTAATTTCAAATGTGCTGGTTGCTACATTTAAAAAGAAAAAGAAACAGGTGAAATTAATTTTAATGTATTTTATTTAATATCATTAAGCAATATTAAAATGTTATTCCCTTGTGTAATCAATACAAACTAATTTTTAAGGATTTGTTTTGTGTTTTATACCTAATCTTCAAAGTTAGATGTCAGAGGAAGTGAATATTAAATTTATGCACACCTGAACTCAGACAAGCTCAATTTCAAGTGACCAACGGCTGCCTGTGGCTGTTGGCAGTTGGGAAATCAGTGTCGCAGGTGCATTGTGCTATTAACTGAGGTGACAGAAAGCAAACAAAAGTGAGCAGAGCATGACTCCTCCCTCCATGAGGGCTATGTGCAGGAATTGGTTCCAGACTGGGGACCTTCTTAGTGCGTACAGAGCTCCTTAGATGCATCTTTCTTCCCATCAGAGATGCTTTCAGATCCCATGTCACCTGGCTCCCATATGTCAGCAAATAGATACCATAAAGGCAAGACACTCTACTACAATCAGCCAGAAAATTATTTTAATAAATATACAAACTTATATCTTCAAAGTAAATTCCCCACCCCTCCACACACACACAACTTTAACAGTACACACCTGCATCATTGTATCAGGAGCCCTGCTGGGTTCTGGCCATGGCACCATCTGATCTACTTCTTTCCTTGCCCATACCCAAATAACATCAGAACAGGACTCTGTAATTTACACTCCTGCTTCAGAAGGTCACAGCACATGTGGTAAATAAAAGGTATGTTTTTTTGGTGTCCCATCTCCTTCCATCTGCTCTCCCCCAGCCTCTGCATGCCATCTTCCTCCTTCAATCATGCCTGTGTGCAACCTAACCTTCTAAAATCTGTTTTGACCTCCCATGGCGTCTTCCAGACTCTTAAAAGCTGTGCAAGGCCAGGAAGTTCCCTCTAAACAAACCTGCTTTTAGAGAAGGCTCAGAGGCAGTTCTTGAGCATTAAACACAAGACTTCATTTTTCTATAACCCCCATTGTACTGTGACAAGAAAGTCTACCTTCTCAGTTAAAGTAACTTCACGTGTCTTTAGGCAAATGGGGAGGTTGCTGCTGGTAAAGTGAATGAAGCCGGTGTGACTCTGGTCTCAGCCCCGCAACACAGGCCCAGCAGCTGCTCTTTCCTCCTTCACAAGCTCCCCCACACCTTTTCTATCTCATGTTGGAATTGCTGCCTATGCTGATTCTTTTGGTGGTACTGGGGTTAGAACACTTACTAGGCAGGTGTTCTACCATTTGAGCCACACCTCCAGCCCTAAGCTGATTTTTAAAGAGTTTTTTGCTGCCAACCCAGTCTGTGGGTATAGTTCTTAAGCTCACTCCTTTCTAGAAGTACTCATATTCAGTTTATATTCACTTCCAGAATAGCAGTCATATGGATCAATATTGAATGTTAACACGATAAATTGTATTTATCCTGTGGCAAACTTCATTATGGTTGAATTAAGTAGTAAATAGCCTTGGTTTTTAAGTGAGGCTTCTTAATTCTAAAGCTAAGGAAATACATGACTTTTTAAGTCTCTAATACAAAACTTGTCTATATTTTTTGTGTAGATACAGTAGCTCATGTCTGTAATCCCAGCTACTTGGGACAGAGATGGGGAAGAATGTGGTCTGAGACCAGCCCAGATAAAAAGTTAGTGAGACCCCATCTTAACTAGTAAGCAGAGCATGGTGGTACATACTTGTGATCCTAGCTACTGAGAGGAAAAAGTAGTAGGATTATGGTCAGACATTGGTCTAAGGCTAAAATATGAGACCCTATTCAAAAAAACAACCTAAAGCAAAACAGCATGGCCCAAGTGATAGAGCACCTGTCTAACAAGTACAACAGGTATGTTGACTTATCTATTAGGCACAGAGACCACGGTGCCCAGAGTCCATGTTAGACCTAGGGACCAATGGACGTGTTTCCATTTCTTTTAAATTCAGAAAGAAACTTGGATTATATTTGTCTTTATATGCAGTTATAAAAGGAAATTTTTCATACTTTTTGAAAGAAAATATCAAGTGCCTATGAAAGTATTGAAGCAGCTACCAGGATAGTATCAACTCCCAGGAAGAGTCTCAGAGATGTGCTGTTCTTCCTGAACAGAGAACATTTCCTAGTCAGGTGTGGTGCTCACACCTGTAATCCCAACTTGGGTGAAAGCAGGAAGCTCACAAGTTAGAGATCAGCCTGGGCTCCATAATGAGACCCTGCCTCAAACCAAACCAAATAAAATAAACAAAACTCCAAGAGTATATTACCTTCAAAATTTCTCTCCAACTACTAGTAAAAAGTTCACTAGCAAAGTGATGATCTGAAATTTTTCTAAGACTCTAAGGGGTCTTAGAAAAAAGGAAGGCATAGAACCCAAGAATTTGGGCTCTAACCTGTTTTCAAATCTGCAAAGATATTTCAGGATCAATGGAGATTTAGAACGTGCTAATTAAAATGTTAGATAATGCTTGAGCAGAATAAAATTAATTTTTATTCACACATTTGCAGAGTGATTCATGAATGAGTGGGATAACATGTCTATCTGTGTCCCAGACCTTAACAGCTTACCAAAAGTTAAGCATTTACTTATAGCAAACCAAATTCACTAAGATATAACTTCAGTAAGAAAGTGAAGTCAGAGCTAAACGGTCAGTAAGTGTTAGTAGCTTGGCCCCTGTAGACCTAAGGTTTCTTTTGACTTTGTGCAGTGTGAGCTACTGACAAAGAAATGTCTTTGGCAAGGGGCCAACTAAGTGTGTGAGACAAGAATTCTAAGGGTGCTGATCTCTTAAAGGCAAAATGGGAATTTGAGTAATAGGCCCTATATCTAAGCCAGCAACCCTTACTACAAGGCTTAGACAGGGTGTGTGCAGAGATGGAAAGAGCTGCTATAAAAGAAGCTGCCAGAAAGGGAGCTGAAGTGAGACCCAGGTTTTTTGTTTGTTTGTTTTTTATTAGGATATTATTCATTATATGGGGGAAGATTCATAGTGACAATTCCTATTAGGCTTATATTATACATTAGTTATATTGCCCCATTGTCTCTTCCCCTCAAACCCCTCCCTGCCTCAGAGACCTGGGTTTTGAACGCACCTAGAGGTCAGGTGGGTGCATTGGCAAACATAAGGTAGCTGGGGAGTGCTGTCAAAAGCCACCGGTTATGCTTCACAACACTTGACAGGCTTGGCTAGCTTACAGCAGCCACAGCAGTGGCTTTTTTGAATAAGGGTGTAGGTAAACAGTGGTTTGAAGAATGGAGTTATGGGAACAGCTGTAGCTGCATGAATAGAACCTGCAATAACCCTGCTCCTTCACCTCATCAGTCACCATCCATGACTTCATTTCCTTGGTCACTGACACTATCTGGAAATGTCCCAAAGGAGTGTGTACTCAGTGCCCATCAGTTCGTAGCTGCTTTTATATAGACTGAAACTACTCAGATATAAAATTGTTCAGACTTGTACAAAATCACATAGTTTCCTAAGGGTATAGATTCTTTTTTTCTCTTTTGTATTATTATCATTGTACTGGGGGTACACTCTGACATTTACAAAAGTCATATCATATATCATAATTGAATTCACCCCCTCCATCATTCTCCCTTATCCTTGTTCCCTCATTCCTAGAATAGTTTCATGTAATCTATGATGTCTTGATCTAGATCTTGTTGATCTTTTTCTCTTCTGAGACATTATCATATTTGTTAAATAAGTGAGGCATTGAGACACGAGACATTGAAATAGACATTTTCCAAATAGAATTTCAGCATAATGGAGTGAGATGCATGGATCAAGTGAAAAAGAAAATGAAATTCTCCAGCTAGCTAGGGCATGACTTGGGGAACAGATACTTACAACTTGGATCCATAGGTGCATATATGGACAGGAGAGTTAACAGGTAAGTGTAATTGTTCTGTTTTGTACTTTGGGGCTGTTGAAACATCTTCAGTGACTTGTCAGGTAATTAGTAGCAGGCTCTTTTTTTCATGTGATTTTTTTTTGATATTGAACTTAAAAATAGAAATTAGACAAGCAGCCATAAGACCACCTCATCATGTCACTTAATCTTATGACAGTGCTTACTGAGAAAAAAGTTGAGAACAATTATTTTGGACTTTATTTTTTAAAATAATTAAAGCTGTGAAATTATCACTGCAATGTGTGTAAGCACATCATCTGCTAGTTCTTTTGATTTATTTTCTACATCACGTTCTTCTTTGCCATAGAAATCTTATCACTTTCAGACTTCTTAATACACTTTTTTCTTTAAAAATAGTCTAATTTCCTTTAAACTCATTCCTCCTTTTGCTTGTGCTAGACATCATGAATAAATTGCGTATGTATGAAGATGTCAGTGTGTATAGATGAACGATATGAATCAGAATACATTAAACTGACTCTGAGAGTCTTCTTTCAGCATTAGTTTCACAGCATAAATTTCCCTTATTTTTTTAAAGAAAAAAATCTTGTCACCAAAAAAAATTCTCAACTTTCTAAGACCAGTTTTCTAGGGCCATCGTCCAAATAAGTGTCAAAACTTGAAACTTAAGAAATGAAAAAAGCTTTATACTGAGAAAAGTTTCAAGGGAAAAATACTTTTTTCTTTCACACCCAGAGTCAGCAAGCTCTCCCCAGAAGTACTACATACAGCTTAGCACAGGGGCTTTGCTGCAGAGAATTGTCTATAAAGTTAATTTTATTTAGCATTGACTTTCATTATATAATTAGAGGCAGTTTTTCTAGAAGAAAATTGCCCATAAGTATAATGGAAACATGCTGAAGAATTGATTTTTTTATGTAAAACAGCTTTATGAGTCAATATTAGCAGTATTTAAAATGAAAACATAATTTAAATACTAATGCTTAACCTTTTAAAGTAGTTTACATTTAACAAACATCAGTGAATTAATATTTTGTTTCTGTATATTTAATAATCAGCAGTCTATTAAAAGAAAAAGAGTATGGTCTTGCTGGGCCTTATGCAGTACCAGTATTGGTGGCGTTATTCTTCACATTTAGCAGTCAGACTCCTGGAGGAATGACTGATACCTGCCACACTTCACAAGATAAGATAAAAGACAAGACGTTATTTTTTTGACATGAATTTATATTGGTTGATGAATTTCCTGATTTGAAGTTATTTAAATGAATTGGTATACAAGAAATTTCTTATAAATATGACAGAAGGATTCACAAATTTTTAAGTAGATAGAATTTCTACCAATATGCCAATTTGCCTTTACTTCAAATTCCAACATTTACAGGAAATACTGAATATGAAGTTTATTGTTTGGGGGGGGGAGTTTCTTTTTACTTTTTAAAAGATGGACTTGCTATGTTACCCGGGCTGGTCTTGAGTTTCTGATCTCAAGCCATCCTTCAGCCCATATTCTACTACAGGTGCGTGCCACTGTGCATGACTTGCTAGACATGAAGCTTTAATCACTTGAAGGAAAAGCAGTGACTGCCAAGTTATGAGCTCTTACTTCATCAGGTATTTTGTGGGAGGGGGATTGGAGTTTGAGCTCAGGACTTCATGCTTGCAAAGCAGGTACTCTACCACTTGAGCTATGCCTCCAGTCCATTTGGCCCTGGTTATTTTAGAGATGGGATCTCACAAGCTATTTGCCTAGGCTGATCTCAAGCCAAGATCCTCCCAATATCAGCATCCCAAATAGCTAGGATTACAGGCGTGAGCCACAGTTGCCTACCTTCCATCAGGCATTTGAGAGACATGAGCAAAGGTTATACATTAAAAGTTCTAGTTCCACACAAAGTTCTTTCTGCACAGAGAATTACTTAGCAGGCTTCTTCCTTTCCTTCTCTCTTTGAAGCTCCAGTCTTCCTCAGAGGACTTGAGAACTAAGAGACAAAGAAAGTAAGCAAGAGGAATACAAAGGTGGAAGGATGAGATTAAAGCACTTTAGGTTTATAGATTTCAGTAACCTGGGAATTGTCACCAAAAAATAAATCCTCTGACTTTGTAATATTTTTTATTAAACATTAAAACAAATTAACAAGTAGCCCAAAATATTATACTCCCAAATGTTAGATGTGAGATAAGGCCATTAGTCTTAAAAATGTATCTATTAGCATTCCTGTTGACTAAAATATGGAGAGCCGTATTCCCATATATTATATTTGGAGAAGAGATACTGATATGTGTAAAGTATTTAGGAGCTAATGGAAATCACAATATACCATTCAATGGGAAAAGTTTCCCTGTGTCTTAACTTGCATCATCATTTCCAAAAATGCAGTTCCTCAAACCTGTTCATTTGAATATAGAATTCATGTTTTCTTTTTTAGATTTACAAAAAATGCTTAAATGCAACTGTCATAGGTTTTTCCCCCATACCTTCAATTATTATAGTTAGAATAATAGCAATTTTATATCCCCACAAATCTCTTAAACACTATTTTTTCATGATCTAAATATCAAAATTGAAATAAATTAATCATTTTTAGTTTTTTCAAATAGCCACACTTGTTGTTTCTGAAACAATATGAAGTGGCTGACTGAATGTTTCTCCACATGAAACCTTTAGTGAGTTCAACCAGTTAGTCATTTATAGCTATTTTGCCTGAAAATGATTCTTTGGGTCAACTTTTGCAAAGAGTTTGACATTAAAGTTCAGCATAAGAGAACACAATCAAAGTTAACGTTTATGTTAGTTGTTTTTCAGTTTGAAATAATGAAATAGAAAAGTAAAAGAGAGCAGAGGCAGGGCAGGAAAATTAAGACTAAGAAGATAAGCATTAATCAAGAAAAGAGAACAGAGATTGAAATTAATGCCATGAAATCATGTGGCCAGATGGTACACTGTTTTTTTAAAAGAACTTTAACATAACCATTTGTGGAAGTATTTGTCCTTTCCTTCTCTAACATGACACCTTTTTCATATACAAGGTATAGTATAGATGTATGGCTCTGTTTCTGGATTCTTTTCTGTTTCATTGATCTATTTGTTTACTTCTGCTCAAATATTTCACTGTGCAAATTGTTAATATAATTTCCCTTAATATCTAATAAATTAAGTCCTTCTATCTAGTTTTGTTATTCAAGAACTTATTTGCTATTGTTAGCCTTTTGCTTTTTAAAATTAAGTCTCAGAAGTAACTTGTTATGTTTTACACATAAATTTATAAACCAATAAACCAACTTGGGAAGAGTTGACATCCGTAGAATGTAATGAGTCTTCAAATCCACTAACTTGGTATTTTCTCCACTTACATGGGTTTTCTTTAACATCACTAAAGTTTTATATTTTTTCTGGTAGAGTTCTTCTGTATCTTTTGTTAGCATTACTGCTAGGTGTATGTATCAGTAATAATATAATAATAATATTTACTAAAACTATTTAAAATGTTGTGGAGGTAGAAAGGAAAAAATCTAGATCTGGCTCATTCCTACCTATGGATGAAATTCTCATGAGCTCATAGGAGGGGCCCACCTACAAGATTCCCCAACTTCAATAGTCCCTGGTTAATTTCCCTCTAAACTTCATTCAGGCATGGAACCAGAGCACAAGCTGAAGGCATCAGTAACTGCCTTCTGAATAAAGATAGTCTTGGTGCTTCAATATGCAACCCACCTCCCAAGATCTCACCCAGAACCCAGGGAGAGAGGGGTCACTGACTTTTCAGATCTTGAATATTTTTAAGTTGCCATATACACACACATATACCCCATACAAAAATGTAAATTTGTATATTCATATGTATATAGGTATATATATACATACATACATGCATATACATCTTATCCAGCATATTTTATTGTTTTCAGTGGGAAGGTTAATCTGAGTAATCCAATTTATTACCAGAAATTTTTAGGTGACATTTTAAAATACTTTTTTTCAAAACAGTTGTCTGTGCAAATAATTTTCTAGTTCTGGTTGGTTTTATTTAGTTGTTTGTTTTTAGGTTGAGTGACAGGCATTTCTCCTCCCATACTTCTTTGTACATGGTTCCTCAGCTGATCACAATATTTTTCACTTCCTATAGCTGTCTTTTGCTGAGCTGACTCTTATCTTTCAAGATAGTACAAGAATTATCTAAAAAAAAATTCCTACCCACTCCATTCCTAAACAATTAGAGTTGGACATTCTGCATGCACTTTATAACAAGGATACATTTAATAACGTAAGTGTTGCTGAGACACTATCCAATACAAATAAACACAAAGGTCAATGAGAACAGACATAAACTATAAACAACCAACACCAGTGGTGCTGAGTGAACACCAGCTCTGTACAAAGTATGCACTACAATAAGTTGTGCAACAGGATACAAAGACTGTCAAGGTGCTTCTCATGCTGTTCTATAATTTGCTGTTCTACAATTTACCTTTCTCTTCTGCTAATCTGTGAGATCATACCTACCATGGAATCCCTTGTTGCATGAAATCTTGGTGCAAAGGAAGTGTCAATAAGTATTTTTGAGTTAGGTAAAGGATGCTATATTGGAGGAACTCATTAAACAAATCACGTCCTATTACTTCACAGCTTTTTGCACTGGAAGTCCATGAACAATGAATTTATTTCACTCACCCTGTTGGAACACCTCTACCGAGCTTTTAAACAAATCCTGGGATAAAGAGTTGGTTTACCAAACCCCCGGCATTGTGGATACAGTAATCCTCCCTTCCATGATTGGGATGATCTGTTTAACAGGGCTGATTGGCAACATCCTCATTGTATTCACTATAGTCAGGTAAGGGTTTCTTGTTCTTTTCTTCCATACTTTAGGGGCACATTCTAAACTACCTAAATAAAGCAAATGAATCAGAAAATACAAAGAATACGGTAAAAATCTGCCAAGTAGATAATCATATGATCACTTGACATATTATTCCTTCATACTTTTTAAACAGATGTTTATGTAAGTAAATTTGGAGTCATGCTAAATACATAATCAATATCCTTTTTAAGCAATATTGTGTTTTCCTACATGACTAAATTATCCTTCCAAACTAATTTGTAACGGCTGTGTAATGTTTTGATTCTATTGTGGAATATCATAATTTATTTATCATTTCTCAAATTAATGAGCATTAGATGTGTCTGTGCTAATCATATGAAAAACATATTAGCCAAAGTCATCACAAATCTATGTTTTTGGTTTTGTTTTTTATGTTTGGGTCATTTGAGACAGAAATCTAGTGAAGTAAGACAACAGGAAGTCTGAAGATAAATTAAACCTAAAAAGAGAAAATATATTGAATAGTTAGAAATTTTTAAATTTCCTTTTGATTATATTTAAATTTCTACACTGTCACTTCCAATAAAGAAAGCAATAATAAATACAATATGTTACTTATATTGCTTCAGATTTCTCTTTTACTATACAGAGTTGCCTAGAAACAATTTTTTTGAAACAGGTTTTCTCTTTGTGGCCCAGACTAGTCTCAAACTGATTATCTTCCTTTCTAAACGTCCTAAGTGCTGGGATTATAGGTGTACACCACCATGTCCAGCTCCTTAATTCTTTTTGATTGCCATTTAATGACCATCATTGTTCCCTACCATATTATGCTATAACTCAGCAAATGATGTATACCTATTTCTCTAGAGGAGAGAAAAGACCTTGACTCCAAATGCTGCAGTTAGGACCTTAAGCAATCACTTAAGGTTCATACCTTTACGAGGTTCAAATGCAAAATCTATTCATAGGCTAGGGATTCTGGTTTTGCTTCTTTTTTTTTTTTTTTTTAGTGTGAAACTTTTTCTACTTATCCCCTTCCCTGTCCCGTTTCCTTCGCCCTCCCCCAATGATCTGGAGAACATAAGGGGTGAGACACCAAGTACAGTTGCTCAACTGCTCTTCTGGTTGACATGATCTTTTCCTCAAATCTCTTTTATCTTTTTGGTCATTCTGATGTGAACCACCAACATCCTGGACAAGGCGCCAACCTGTATTATTAGTAGCATCAACAATGACTCAGGTGTGGTTGCTGAGTAAGGACTCAGCAACTTCTCCACACAGTATATATTGTCAAGACCTGGGAAAAATATGGTCTCTCCCATGATGATTCCACAGCTTAGAAATTAATTTTACAGCCTGTAGAATTTATAGCCAATGAATAATGGAGGCATACATTAGCTTCCCAACACAGAACCATATCCCTGGATATAGAGTAAACCAGTAATTGTGACTTAATCTTTGGGCTTATCCTTATATGTAGCTCAAACTCTTCTTTGTCTTCAGTTCAGATATCACCTTTGTTAAGAAACCTTGTAGTAGTCTTCATGGGGGGAGGTGATAGACCCCTTCCTTTGCTTGTCTGTCTTTTTCTCATCAAATTGTAATGTAATTGTTTATTTATACATGTCTATATTATAAGCTCCTTAATGATAGAGTTTTAGAGTCTTTAACTTTGCCCTAGAGCACAATATTACGCCTGACGTATTTGGTGCTCAATGAAATGTTCGTTGAATTAATGAACAGCATCTCCCAAATAGAAATACCCATTTGTTATTGACTGTATCAGTTCCTTGAAGAAATGAATTTTAAATTTAAATTTCTGCTCTGAAAACACTCTTTTACTCACAGGTAAGAATGCTACATCTAGATAGTGCTGCACTCATTTCCCTGACAAGCCAGCAAAAGACATGAAATCAGCTGGGTGCTGTAGGCTCAAATCTGTGATCCTAGCTACTCAGGAGGAAGAGATCAGGAGGATTGAGGTTCAAAGTCAGCCCAGGCAAATAGTTCACAAGACACTATCCCAAAAAAACCCTTGGCAAAAAAAAGAGCTGATGGAGTGGCTCAAGGTGAAGGCCCTGAGTTCAAGCCGGACAAAAAAAAAAAGACATGAAATCATAAGTGCCACCTACCAATTTGCTCATCTCATATTCCTCTCTGGACTGCCTGGATTTCTGACTCTATTAATGGTCTTTGCTATTGGGTTAGATTTTACTGGAATAATTCTAATTAATTGCTGAAATTTTAACAATGGCCTCAGCTCTGATGGGAAAATGAATTGCACAATGGAAACCATTTTTCACTGCTCAGTTCTTTTGGGTGCTAGGGATGAGTAAAGACTAAGATCTTTGCTTGAGTGTGCTTAAACTTGGTAGAATTGTGGCCGCATAGAAAATTATCCCCAAATTTAGTAGCCTGAGACAACAAACATATATTAACTCACATAGTTTCCAAGGGTCAGGAATCTAAGAGCAACTTAGCTGGTTGGTTCTGGCTCAGTATCTCTCATAAAGCTGCAGTCCAGTTTTCCTCCAGGATTACGTAATCTAAAAGCATGTGACTTGAGGATCTATTTCCGAGGAAGCTCACTCACGTAACTGGCAAGGTGGTACTGGTTGGCTGTTGACAGGGGCTTCAGTTCCTTCTATGTGGCCCTCCCCGTAGGTTTCCTTGAATGTCTTCACAGCATGGCAGATACCGTCCAACAAAGATAATATCCAAGAGAGCAAAAGGAAAGCACCACTGGACCTTTGTGTCTTAATTTTAAATGTCACCCATAGTTGCTTCTTCCATATTCTAATTGTTAGAAGTGATTTATTAATTTTAACACTCAAAGAGAGGGTATGAGACTCCATCTGTTGAAAGGAATACCAAAGAATTTGTGGACATATTAATTTTTCTTCTTTTTATTAGCATACATTAATTGTACAAAGGGTTACCCAGTGGTGTTTCCACACATGCATATATTGTGCATTGATCAGTTAGCCCTCTATCACTTTCTTTTCCCCATACGCCTCCCCTGCTTTTTGAACAGCTTTCAGTGAGTTGCTTTGTGCCACCTTCATGCATAGATACAATGTATTTTAGCTTTGTTCCCCTCCCCCATCATTCTCTTGCCCTGTCCTTCCAGTTCTTCCTTCCAGATAGCCCCTTGATTATAGTCATGTTTTTGTATGTATTTATGGAGATATATGGATAGATATGTATAAGCCCATAGGTAGATGATTGATAGATAGATAGATGATTAATAGATAAGTAGATGATAGTTAGATAGATAGATAGAATTTATTTAGGTCTAAATTCCACATACGAGAGAGAACATGCAACCTTTGTTGCAGACATACTTTTAAGCCATCACATTTAGTTATTATATAAATAGTTCAAAATGTTTAAATATACATTAAAATTAGGCAGCCTTTGTGCATCTGTGTCTTTTTTCCTTTAACTTTTAAAATTCATTAGTGCAAATCAAATTTTATAAAGACGACATATATTGAAGACGGCACATACTTCCAATGTTAATCCTCAGTCTCCCTCCATTTCTTTTAGGTCCAAGAAAAAAACAGTCCCTGACATTTATATCTGCAACCTGGCTGTGGCTGATTTGGTCCACATCATTGGAATGCCTTTTCTCATTCACCAGTGGGCCCAGGGGGGAGAGTGGGTGTTTGGGGGGCCACTCTGCACCATCATCACATCCCTGGACACCTGCAACCAGTTTGCCTGTAGTGCCATCATGACTGTAATGAGTGTGGACAGGTGAGTGAAAAGACTGAAACATCTTGATGCAATTCAGAGCTACCTATCCTTCCCCAAGACCATTGCAATTTAAGCAACATTGGTGTTGGTGTATAACAACAAAGCTCTTCTCCTTTGCGTTATTGTAGAATCAATTACTTAGGAGCATTTTCAATGTTCATGGACATCTATTTTTAATGAAAAATGTAAAACATTAAAATCTCTTCCTTCCTAGTTTTTCTTTTTGACCTGTTTTATTTGCAATTCACTACAAGAAAAAGATCACAAAATCATAAAATATTAAAAACCAAAATGAATTCCCTTAGCATTCTTTTTGTTTGGTTTATTTATTCATTTATTCATATGTGCATACATTGTTTGGGGCATTTCTCCCCACTGCCCTCCACCCCCTGTCTCTCCTGCCCACCCTCCTCGCTTCCAGGCAGGACCTGTTCTGCCCTCTTCTCCAATTTTGTTAAAGAAAAGACATAAGCAATAATAAGAAAGACAAAGCGTTTTTGCTAGTTGAGATAAGGATAGCTATTCAGAGAGACTCCGAGCATTGTTTCCATGCACAAGTGTATTAAAATCCAAACTGATTCATCTCTACCTGACTTCTGTACTACTTCCCGGTCAACTTCCCATAGTGACCTCTCGTTTTAAGGTTACTATATTTGCCCCTTTACAGCGGGCACATCAAACACTTTCAAGTTTTGAGTTTCCTACCTTTCCCTATTCCTCCTGTATGCGTTCTCCCCTTAGCATGTGACCCATGTCCAATAATATTACTGCATTTGTTCTAGGTCTAAAGTCCACATATGAGGGAGAACATACGATTTTTGGCCTGCTGAGCCTGGCTAACTTCACTTAAGATGATGTTCTCCAATTCCATCCATTTACTTGCAAATGACAAGATTTCATTCTTCTTCATGGCTGAGTAAATTTCCATTGTGTATAAATACCATATTTTCTTAATCAATTCATCAGTAGTGGGGCATCTTGGCTGTTTGCATGACTTGGCTATTGTGAATAGTGCTGCAATAAACATGGGTGCTGCTGGTGCCTCTGGAGTAACCTGAGTCGTATTCCTTTGGGTACATCCCCAGGAGTGGGATTGCTGGATCATATGGCAGGTCTATGTTTAGATTTTTAAGACGCCTCCATATTGTTTTCCAGAGTGGTTGTACTAGCATACATTCCCACCAGCAGAGTATGAGGGTTCCTTTTTCCCCACATCCTCACCAACATTTGTTGTTGGTGGTGTTTTTGATGATAGCTGTTCTAGCAGGGGTGAGGTGGAAACTTAGTGTGGTTTTGATTTGCATTTTCTTTATGGCCAGAGATGGTGACCACATTTTTGTATGTTTTTTGGCCATTTGGATTTCTTCCTTGGAAAAAGTTCTGTTTAATTCAGTTGCCCATTTCTTTATTGGTTCATTGATTTTGAGAGAATTTAGTTTTTTGAGCTCCCCGTATATTCTGGTTATCAGTCTTTTGTCTGATGTATAGCTGGCAAACATTTTTTTTCCATTCTGTGGGTGGTCTCTTCAATTTAGAGACCATTTCTTTTGTTGTTCACAAGCTTTTTAATTTCATGTAGTCCCATTTGTCCATCCTTCTCTTAGTTGCTGAGCTTCTGGGGTTCTATTGAGGAAGTCCTTGTCTATGCCTATTGCTTCCAGAATATTCCCTGCTCTTTCCTGTACTAACTTCAGAGTTTTGGGTCTGATATTTAGGTCCTTGATCCATTTTGAGTTGATACTAGTACAGGGTAATAGACATGGATCTAGTTTCAGTTTTCTGCAAGCAGATAACCACTTTTCCCAGCAACATTTGTTAAAGAGGCTATTTTCCATCATACTGTTTTTGGAGCCTTTATCAAAAATCAGGTGAGCATAGCTGTGTAAATTTATATCCGGGTCCTCTATTCTGTTCCACTGGTCTTCATGTCTGTTTTTGTACCAGTACCATGCTGTTTTTATTGCTATTGCTTTGTAATATTGTTTGAAGTCAGGTATTTTGATACCTCCAACATTGCTCTTTTTGCTGAGTATTGCCTTGGCTATTTGAGGTCTCTTGTGTTTCCAAATGAACTTTAGGGTAGATTTTTCAAGCTCTGTGATGAATGTCATTGGGATTTTGATGGGAATTGTTTTAAACATGTAGATTGCTTTTGGTAGTATAGTCATTTTTACTGTGTTGATTCTACCAATCCATGAGCATGGGAGATCTTTCCATCTTCTATAGTCTTCCTTAATCTCTTTCTTCAGAGATTTGTAGCTCTCCTTGTAGAGGTCATTCACATTCTTTCTTAAGTTTACTCCTAGGTATTTGATTTTTTTTTTGAGGCTATTGTAAATGAAATTTTTTCCATATATTCTTTCTCAATTTGTTCATCATTGGTGTATAGAAAAGCTAATGATTTTTGTAAGTTGATTTTGTATCCTGCCACATTTCTGAAGCTGTTTATGGTGTCTAGGAGTTTTTGGGTAGAGTTTTTTGGGTCTTTGAGGTATAGGATCTTGTTGTCCACAAATAGGGATATTTTGACAGTTTCTTTACCTATTTGTATTGCTTTTATTTATTCTTCTTGCCTAATTGATCTGGCTAGGAATTTGAGAACTATGTTGAATAGGAGTGGGGAGAGTGGGAACCCTTGTCTTATTCCTGATTTTAAGGGAAATGGTTTCAGTTTTTCTCCATTAAGTATGATGTTGGCTATAGATTTGTTATATATAGTCTTTATAAGGTTGAGATACATTTCTTCTATTCCTAGTTTTCTTAGAGCAGTGGTGTTGAATCTTTTCAAAGGCTTTTCCTGCATCTACTGAGATGATCAAGTGGTTTTTGTCTTTGTTTCTATTAATGTGCTGTATTACATTTATAGATTTGTGTATGTTGAATCACCTCTGCATCCCTGGGATGAAGTAGAGTTGGTTGTAGTGAATGATCTTTCTGATATGTTGTTGGATTCAATTTGGCATTATTTTATTGAGGATTTCTGCATCCATGTTCATTAAGAGATTGGCCTATAGTTCTCCTTTTTGGATATGTCTTTGTCTGGTTTTGGGATGAGTGTAATACTGGCTTCATAGAATGAGTTAGGCCATATTCTTTCCCTTTCCATTTTGTGGAAAATTTAAAGAGAATTGGTATTAGTTCTTCTTTAAAGGTCTGATAGAATTCAGCAGAGAATCCATCAGGTCCTGGACTTTTCTTTTTTGGGGGACTCTTTATTTCTGCTTCAATTTCATTTTGTGTTATAGATCTGCTTAGATGGTTATTACCCTCTTGGTTCAGTTTTCCATGGTCATACATATTTAGAAATTTGTCCATTTCTTCAAGATTTTCAAATTTATTGGAATATAGGCTCTCAAAGTAGTCTCTGATGATTCCCTAGATTTCCATGATGCATGTTGTTATCTCCCCTTTTGCATTACTGATTTCACTGATTTGAGTTTTTTCCCCTCCTCATTTTAGTCAGGTTTGCCAGGGGTCTGACGATCTTGTTTATTTTTTCAAAGAACCAGCTTATTGTTTCATTGATTCTTTGTATGGTTTTTTTGGTCTCTATTGCATTAATTTTGGCCCTTATTTTTATTATTTCTGTCATTCTGTTTGTTTTGGGTTTTCTTGTTATTGTTTTTCTAGGAGTTTGAGATGTAGCATTAGGTCATTTAGTTGAGATCTTTCTGTCCTTTTAATATATGCACTCATTGCTATAAACTTTCCTCTTTGGACTGCCTTTGCTGTGTCCCATAGATTCTGGTAGGTCATGTTTTCATTTTATTAACTTTCAGGAACCTTTTAATTTCCTCTTTTATTTCATCGATGACCCACTGATTATTGAGCAGTGTGTTGTTCAGCTTCCAATTGTTTGCATATTTTCTGCTGTTGTTTTTGTTATTGAGTTTTAGTTTTAATGCATTGTGATCAGATATAATACAGGAGGTTATTTCTATTTTCTCATATTTGCTGAGGCTTGCTTTGTGGCCTAAGATATGATCAATTTTGGAGAAAGTTCCATGGGCTGCTAAGAAGAATGTATATTTTTTGGATGTTGGACAAAATATTCTGTGGACATCAACTAGGTCCATTTGATCTATGTTGTGATTTAGTTCTAGAATTTCTTTATTGATTTTTTATTTTGATGACCTGTCTATTGGTGGTAGGGAGTATTAAATTCTCTCATTACCACTGTATTGGAGTCTATATGTGCTTTTAAGTCCTTTAAAGTATGTTTGATGAAATTGGGTACACTGAGATTGGGTGCATGTAGGTTGATAGTTGTTATTTCCTTTTGGTTTATTTACCCTTTTATTAGTGTGAATTGACCTTGTTTGTCTCATTTGATTGATATAAATTTGAAGTCTACTTTGTCTGAGATAAGTATTGCTACTCTTACCTGTTTTGGGGGGCCATTGGCTTGGTAAATCTTCTTCCAGTCTTTCACCCTAAACCAGTGTTTGTTTCTGTTAATGAGACTGGTCTCCTGTAAACAACAGATTTTTGGATCTTCCTTTTTAATACAGTTTGCCAAACAGTATCTTTTGGTGGGGGAGTTGAGTCCACTGACATTTAGTGTTAATATTGATAAGTATGTGGTGATTCCTGTCATTTAGTTGTTTTTGTTGTTTAAGGGTTTGTGTCCAGCTGAATCAATGTTATGCTCCAGTTACTTGTCTTTTCTTCTCTCGTGGTTTGATACTGCCTCTCTTCTTATGGTTTTGTTTGCTTTCATTTTCTGTATGCAGAGTTCCTTGGAAAATCTTTTGTAGTGGTGGCTTGGTGGTCATATTTTGTTTTAGTTTCTGTTTATTATGGAAGACTTTTATTGCTCCATCTATTTTGAATGATAGGTTTGCTGGGTAGAGTATCCTAGGGTTGAAGTTATTTTCATTTAGGCCCGGAATACCTCACTCCATGCCCTTCTTGTTTTTAAGGTTTCCGTTGCGAAATCTGTTGTGATTTTTTTGGGTTTACCTTTGTATGTTCTTTGTTTTTTCCTCTCTTACAGCCTTCAATATTCTTTCTCTATTCTCTGTGCTTGTTGTTTTAATCATAATATGTCATGGTGAAGTTCTATTTTGGTCAAGTCTGTTTGGTGTCCTGGAGGCTTCCTGTAACTAAATGAGCAAAACTTTCTTGAGATTTGGGAAATTTTCTATTATTATTTTATTGAATATATTACAAATCCCTTTTGCTTGGACCTCTTCTCCTTCTTCAATGCCCATGATTCTCAGGTTTGGTCTTTTGCTGGAGATGCTAAGGTCTTGCATATTCCTTTCTCAGGTCTTGAGTTGTTTGACTAACAGTTCTTCAATTTTTCCTTTAATTTCTATTTTATCTTTGAGTTCTGAGATTCTGTCTTCCTCTTGTTCTAGCTGGCTGGAGTGGCTTTCCACTGTGTTTTGTGTTTCTGTTTGATTCTTTTTTCTGAGGTTTTCCATATCATGGGTCACTTCCTCTTTAATATTTTCTATTTTCATCTTTAATTAACTTATCTCTGTATTTATAGTGTTCTCTGTTTCACTTTGGTGTTTATTTAGGGCTCTATGAGTTCATTTATTTGTTTCTGTGTCTTCTCGTATTCTTTATTTTTGGTGTCTTGAAATTTCTTGAGTGCATCTTCTACATTTTGGTTAACCAAGTCTAGTATCATCTCCATGAAATGCTTAGTGATTACTTGCAGGATTTCTTCTTTGAGGATTTTTGGGCATCTGGGTTTCCTGATATCATTTATCTTTGTTTTGTTGGAGTCAGGAACTGTGTATCCATTTTCTTCATTTCCCTCTGAATACTGTATTAATTTTTTGGGGGGGGAAAGTGGTGTCCATCCCTTTTTCTTCTTCCCATCCCTCCACTTGGTACTATGCAACTATGTTCTTGATAGGTTGATTGGTGGTTTTAGTACCTGTTTTCTTTCCCTTGATTTAATTTTTGTTCTGTGGCTGTCTTGGGTTTTTAGCTAGGTTTGTATGCTATTTCTGTCCCTGTTGTGGGTATAATTTCATAGTAACTAATTTACAGGTTTAATACCAGACCAGTTTATATGTAACATAGAAGACCCCTTGGTGGTAATATCTATAAGCAGTGGGAGTTGGGGGGTTAATGTATGTAAGGCTAGCTATAGAAATTTGGGGAGTTGGATAGGGTGACACTAAAGGGGGATTCAGGAAGTGGGGTGGGTGAGTGGGGGAAGCAGTGCAGGAGCTGCTGGTTTTGTGGTCCTTGTGTGTGTTTAGGTGTATTTCTGTGGTTATAGAATAGGGTGTTTGTGTTAGGGATTGCAGGGGTTTGGGGTTGTGTAAAGTTGGTACCATAGATTGGTCAGTGGGTGATAAGTGTATAGGAGGGAGGGGTAGTCTGGTGACAGATTGGGGGAGAATGGGATGGGAAGGTGAGGGTAAGGGGAGAGAGTGGGTGAAAAGAGACAGAATGAATTGTTGGGGAGGAGAGCAATGGATTTTAGCACAGGAGAAGGAGGGAAAGTGAAGGGGTGAGAGTAGGGATGGGAAGATGATGATGGTAAAGTTGATAGTACAGAAAGGGAAAAAAAGACAACTGGAATAGAAATAGAAATAGAAAACCCACAATAACAAAATAAACAAACAAAAAAATCAATGGGAAAAAGTGAACAAACAAACAAAAAGAAAAAAATAAAGAAAAAGAAAAACAACCAGTTCAGGACAAATAGAATTTCAGTCTTCATTTAGGTTCTGGAGTTACTCCTCTGGCATCCAGTCCTGGTAGTGGCGTATAAGCAGAAGCTCTGATATGGTCTCACCAGGTAATTGGCTTGTGAGTAGTGTTTTGTTCTTCTGTCTACTAGTTAAATTGAAATTGTAAGGTGAAGTAGCTTTCCCAGATCATGCAGGGTGGTCAGAGCTATTGATTTCCCCAGCTGATAGCTGTGTTACCCTTCGGCTGCAGCTGCCTGGTCAGCTCCTCCCCCAGTAAGGTGTGGCAGTTTAAGTTTGAATGCTGCCCTCAGGTTCAGGGGATCAGTTCTGTAGTCCACTAGTTGACTTGCTTCGGAGGTGGCTTTTCGCTGTGCTTGTTTGCTGGGATTTCCATGCTGGGGTTTTTTTTCTTTGCCCTGCAGCCTTTCTCTGGGCAGGTTCTGTGTTCCACCAGCCCCCTCTGCTGTCAGTGTGTTATGATAGTTCACTGTTTGTTTTTCAGTTTTGTGAGGCAGTTTGGCTTTGGATGCTGCTCACTGACTCAGGAGATGAGCTCTGTGATCTACTACCTGCCCTGCTTTGGGGAATGGGTTATCACCCGCCCACTCTCCACCTTCGGCCTTTCCAGTTTTTTTTATTACTGATAGTTCCTGCTGAGATTAGCTCCTTGTCCTCCCCCTTTCTCCAGTGCACTTTCAGTCTTCCCACCTCCTCTGCTGTTGTGCTAGATTACAGTTCAGTTCACTGTTTGTTATTATTTAGTTTATTTGGGGGGGGGATTAGTCTGCCCAGGGGCTATGCTGGTTTTTCCTGGGGGTGGCTTGGGGAATTCCACATGGTGCTCACCTGTTTGTTCTGTTGAATTCTCACAGGCAGGTTTGGAGCCAGAGGCAGCAGCTGCAGTGGCAATGGCAGCTCCCAAATTTTCTCTGTGTAACGTGTTGTGGGGAAGCTTTCTCCAT
The DNA here is from genome assembly GCF_047511655.1 of Castor canadensis. Taxonomy (NCBI): domain Eukaryota; kingdom Metazoa; phylum Chordata; class Mammalia; order Rodentia; family Castoridae; genus Castor; species Castor canadensis. The sequence goes on from NC_133386.1 coordinate 62,209,826, forward strand.
TCTATGGGTTCAGGGTGTAAAAGGTTTGATTCTGGTTGGTGCTTTATTTCTGCTTGATAGAGGAGGAGAAGAGAAGGAAAGAAAAAAATATCACAGTGGGGAAGGAGGGTTTCCCAAAGGCTGGACCCACCTTGCTGGCTGTGCAGTGGGTCGCAGCTGTTAGGTACAATTGAAGGCTGATCTGTAGGTCAGTCTTTGAATTTTTTCCTGCACCTCGTGTGATGGCAGTTATTATTTTGGCTAGAGGCAGTCAGAGTTACCCAGGTGTGGCTTCAACTCCTCAGGGAGGTTTTGGAGTCACAGAGGTTAGGCTTTCTGCTTCTGTGCCCTAGTTGCCATCTTGGATCGTCCCTCCCTTAGCATTCTTGCAGTAAGGAAACTGAAGCCAGGAGAGGTGAGGTAATGTGCTGGAGACACACAGAGGGTTAATGGCAAAGCTACAGTTGCAGCATACTTCCTCATTCCCTGACCTGAGCTGTTTCTAGTATGTTTATGACCACACATACTTGTTATCACCTGGCAGCTCTAAAGAATCAATGAATAGAATGGAAGAAAATCTTTGCCAGCTCTTCATCTGACAAGGGATTAATAACCAAAATATACAGGGAAGTCAAAATACTAAACTCCCCCCAAAAATCAATAACCTCATTAAAGAAATGGGCAAATGAACTGAACAAAGCTTTTTCAAAGGAAGAAGTTCAAATGACTAAAACATATATGAAGAAATGCTCACCATCCCTGTACATAAAGGAAATGCAAATCAAAAGCACATTAAGATTCCACCTTACTCCTGTTAGAATGGCTACCACCAAGAACACAAACAACAACAAACATTGGCAAGGATGTGGGGAAAAGGAACCCTCATACACTGGGAATGTAAATTAGTACATTTTTGGAGGTTCTTCAAAAAACTAAAAATAGAACTGCTATATGATCCAACAATACCACTCCTAAGAATATACCCAAAGGAATGTACGTCAGGTTACAACAAAGGCACCTGAACACCATGTTTACCACATCATTATTCACAATAATTAAGCTATAGAAACAGCCAAGATGTCCCACTACTGATAAATGGATTAAGAAAATGTGGTATTTATATACAATGGAATTTTATTCAGCCACAGAGAAGAATGAAATTTTGTCATTTGCAGGTAAATGGATGTAACTGGAGAAAATCATCTTAAATGAATTTAGCCAGGTTCAGAAAGCCAAAAGCCACATTTTTTCTCTATATGTAGAATATAGATCTAATACAAACACAAGCAATACAAGCAATATTATAAAAAACAGGTCACATTAAGCGGAATTCACATACAAGAGAGTAAGGGTAAAAGAAGGCAGTTAACAAGGTGAATATGGTTGATGTACTCCATACAAAAATGAATACAGAATTTTTAAACCTGTTGAAATCACCATAGAAAGGGAGACTAAGGTAGAAAATAGAAAAATGGAGGTGATGAACCAATTAGGGGTATAACACACATATTCATGGAAGTGTCACAAGAAAACTCTGTGTAGCTATCTTAAACAAATGCAGATGTTTTTAAATGATTTTTTAATGCTTTTTTTTTTTTTTACAAAATCGGAGAACAGGTCCTGTTCAGGAGGTTGATACCAATGGGAGTGGGGATGAAGTGAGGAAACAGCATGGGAGGGTGAATATAGTGAAGATACTGTGTACACACTGAAAATGGGAGAACAATACCTGTTGAAACTATTCCTTGAATGGGAAAAGAGGGGGATAAAGGAGAATGGTGGAGGGGATGAATTCAAGTATGTTAGATGTGTTATATTCTAAGAACTTTTGTGGATGACACAATGTACCCCCACTCAGCACATCAATAAAAATTAATCAGTAGATGCTGAGCAAGGTGACTTATACCTATAATCCTAGCTATTTGGAAGGTGGAGATCAAGAGGATCAAGGTTTAAGGCCACGCAAGTAAAAAGTTAGTGAGACCCTATTTAAACCAATACCCAGGCATAGTGGCTCATCTCTGTAATCCCAGCTATGTGGATTAATAGGAGGATTGTGGGCCAGTCCTGCCAAGGCCAAAATAAAAAGGAAGACCCTATCCCCCCAAAATAAAGTAACAAGCCAGGCATTGTGGCTCACACCTGTAATCCTCGCTACTCAGGAGGCAGAAATCAGGAGGATTGAGGTTCGAAGCCAGCCCAGGCAAATAGTTTGTGAGACCTTATCTTGAAAAAACCCATCATAAAAAAGGGCTGGTGGAGTTGCTCAAGGTGGAGGCCCTGAGTTCAAAACCCAGTGCCTCAAAAAAAATAAAAATAAAGTAACAAAAGCAAAAAAGGGATGGGGCATGGCTCAATTGGTAAGTGGTAGAGCACTGCCTAGCCAATGCAAGTCCCTGAGTTCAACCCAGTACCACCAAAAAAAAAAAATTCAGGGGAGCAAATACAGTCTACTATGCACCTGTGAAGCAATTTCCTAGTACCAGGAACAATCTTATTACACACGGTTATGTTTGATTGATACAAATGCTGCTATTCCATTGAAAATGTATTCCCTTGTGTCCTGGAACATACACCATGTAGGCTGATGTCATTTGAGGGATAGTGAGTAAGGAGCCAATGAGTGGTGGAACCTGGTACAGACCTAGGCATTAGACTTTAGAGATGGCAGGTAGTTTGTAACAACTCCACTACCTGACTTGCCTAGAAAGCATGCCAGCAAGCTAGGATTCCCCAGAATCATCCAGATGCCATGACCCTGCCATTTCCAAGAAGCTCTCCCAGAATGGAAACACAACGATAGTGCAATTGCATATAACAGTGATATGCTATCTCCAATAACAGCCCACTTAAAATCCCCAGCACTTTTTTTCCTCGTCCCAACCCAGCACACTGATCTGACCTAATTTTTCTTTTTCCCTTGCTTCAAACATCTCAGGCAATTTCCTTCATTTACTGTGTGAGTTTGTGCATATGGTATTGTCCAGCTTCTCCTGCCCTTCAACAGCAGATTCCACAGAGGCAGAGTCTTTGTCCACTAATGCATCCCAAATGTCTGTCACAGTGCCTGGCACATGGATGCTCAAAAACGGTTGATGAATGGTGAACTAATGAATGACTGTCAGTCTTGAAGTGTGTGTTAAATTTCTCTGGACCCATTGAGGACTTCATCCTGACCTCTACCTCTTTCACCCCTCCAAGTGGGCCTTTTGGGGTAAGGAAGTGATACAAATTTCTTTGGATGGATTAAACAAAGAACTGGCAAGGTCCATATAAATCATCATTCACTCTGACAAAACGAGTAATGATGATAACCTTTTACACATTTTTATATCCTGCTATTCTTCTATAAAAGAATTCTCAAAATATAGAGTGTGTTTCTCCATTTCTGATTAATGGTGCATTTTTAAACCAATGTTCTGTGTAGGTCTGGTTAGCTCAGTGAATGCTAGCCAGTGCTGATTCTGCCAAGAGAAAACCCTTAGCTTTCTAGTGTGTTAACATGAGGAAGAAGGACCTGCACAGGCTAAGTCCACTTTAGAAAAGCAGCCTGAAGTAACACAGGCCTTATCAATAGTAATCCCGTTCTTGAAGATGGTAAAACCTCTTAATATCCTGTGCCATGGAGGCAGGAGAACATTGACTTTATTTGTCTTTCTGTAAACCTTTCACTACAAATAAAGTGAATTGACATTTTCTACCTTAGAACCCACCACCTGCATATAGTTCCTAATGCAGACAGGTGTGTGTGTGTGTATGTACATGCACGTATGTGTCTTATACAACTGAATAGCATATTTTCTATTGTTTTAATCTGGATAAACACGGGATGCTAAAACTTCACAGTTGAGACTTTCAGGACCTTTTCTTCTCCTGGACCTTACTCTAGAGGGTGATCTGGCAAGAGACAATGTTCTCTGGTATTTCTTATAATTCTAATTCTACCAAATTTATAAAGGTTTAATTAAATCACAATTTTGTAAGACAAATGAAATTTTCTTTAGAGGACGATAACCAAATGTCAGTGCTGACATTATGTCGTATTGTTATATATTTCAGTCACTTTAATTGCCAATTTAATGGATCATACATTTCAAGTATTTCTGATCACTATATCATTTTTCTATCTCTGATTAATAATAACTACAAATGTGTAGAGTATTTAATAGTAGGTCCCTACCTCTATAGAAATACAAAAAGTTATCAGCATACAAAGTATTAAAAACATTTACCCAAGATAAAAGCTACCTAGAATGTAATTAAGGGTTGCTTTTGTAAATAAATCCTTTAAAATATCAAAAGTCAAAAGCAGAAGCTACAATTCCTTATTCATTCATTCATCCAGGAAAAAAAAATTTGAGCATGGACTGCATGCTAGGTACTTCCAGGTTCAGGGGAATACTGTAGTCCAGGCTCCCGTCCCTCCCTTCCACAGCAGTACAGACAGGCATTAAGTGAAGTTACGTGAGTCAATGTTTTCTTCCACATAGTAAAACATTCTAGGAAGGAATAGTAGTGTTCTCCTATGATCTGCACTGACAGTCATGGGCTCTCTCATATAAAGTGTATGATCAGAAAAGTTTCTTTGGGAGGGAGATATTCAATGCACACTCAAAGGAAGAGCAAGAGGAAGTAAAGGCAGATCCTGCCAGACAGGCAGAATTTCCTGGCCCTGAAAGGAGGGAGTAATGTTTAGAACAATGCTATAGTTTGGTTCTGGAGTGTCCCCAAAGGCCTTTGTATTAAAGCCATGGTCCCCAGTTTGGTACTGTTGGGAGGTGATGAAGCCCATAATAGGTGAAGCCTAATGGGAGGTTTTTGGTCATTTAAAGACATGCACTTGAAATGGGGTTGTAGGACTTTCTCTTTTTTATTTCCAATCTATGAGGTAAGCCATTTGGTCTGCTATGCGCTCCCCATCATAATGTGCCACCTTGTAACAGACCCCAATAAATAAGACCAACTAATCATGGACCAGACCCTGAAACTGTAAGTCAAAATAAACCCTTTCTCCTTATAAGTTGATTATCTCAGGTATTTGCTATACTAATGGAAAACTGACTAGCACAGAAGTGAAAAGAGTCTGGCACAAAGAGTGGTAGGCAGGTGAAGAAAGACTTCATGGGTCGTGGTAAGGATTCTGAATTCTCCCTGAAAGGCATGTAAAGCCATTAAAGGGTTCTCAGTTGGGGAGGGATGCCATCACAGAAGATCCTCTAGTTGATTGATGAGGTAAGTCCATAATTCTGTAATTCTGGTCAGAATGGTGGCTGGGCTGCAGTGAAATCATGCCTGTCTTACTTCTCCGGCAAGGAGGAAGAGCAGTCTTAGCTACAGGGAGTTCAAGTGCAGTGCACTTGGCCTGCGTGCCAAGGAATCCCTTAACTGGATACAAAACATCCTGCCTCCTTGAAAAATTGCAAAAGCACAAGGACAGGGAATTTTTCATTTTTATGAATCTTCATTAGTAGCTCTACAAAACCTCGGAAAACACTGTGACCAACAAAACCATTTTTTAAAAATATTTTTATGTTGGGTGCCTCCAACCATTCCCGACCTCCAGCAAAACTGCTTTCTCTCACACAGACTGTGCCTGGATCATGGCTTTCTTTTTTTATCCTTTAGCTTTCAACTATCTCTGAAAATTCTTCTTGAATTTGCTAGAGGATCAAATATATTTGCTATGTCAGAATTTCGAGTTTGATTTTTGATTATTTTCTTTCCTGAACCAAAAATGGAATAAAAGAAAAAGAAAAACTCTTTCCCTTAAGATTAGTCCATTCCCTCCATCTAGCCTCCAGCCCAAATTCCCTCAGGAATCTGCATTATCAATACTAGTCACACTCATTCGTCCTCACTGTGAGTTCTGTGAACCAAATCCAAGAGCCTGGGGTCCATAGTGTAAAAGCACCTAAGCAAAATGGTTAGGTGTGCCTGAGCTTCCTCCTGCTGGGAGATTCTTCTTTCAGCCCCTACACCTTCCTCCTTCCTGCTGCTATGTCACTAAATCCTATTGGAAAAAGGATTGTTTCCTCCTAGAGAAAAGTCCTTCTTCAGAGACCAAGTTTCCCAAAGCCTCCTCTATGAGAAAGCATCTTTGTAAAAAAAGTTTGCACTGCGGAATTTTATCATTATCAGTGTTGTTCGTAGAAATGACAGCTATTTCAGTGAGTGGTTTATTCAGTCTTGCAAGGTCAAGAGTTGTTTTCTCTACAGGTATCAGCAAGCTCTTACAAAATATAACTTTCTTTTGCCATGATAGAGGTGTGCTTCAGGGAGGATAATAATACTAATAATTTACTCTTGTCATGAACCTTTCATCCTTGGAGCTCAGTGCTTTTATTGATTGTTCCCAAACCCTTCTTAACTGGCTTTGCAGGTACTTGGCCCTCGTCCAACCATTTCGACTGACAAGTTGGAGAACGAGATACAAGACCATCCGCATCAATTTAGGCCTTTGGGCAGCTTCCTTTATTCTGGCGTTGCCTGTCTGGGTCTACTCAAAGGTCATCAAATTTAAAGACGGTGTCGAGAGTTGTGCTTTTGATTTAACATCCCCTGACGATGTACTCTGGTAAGTTGTTAAAACTTAAGAAAAATAGAGTTGAATTAAGTTGTGAAGTGCTTCATCCTTCTTGTCAACACATAAGCAGCCTCGATGAGTGTCCTTGGGGATCCTCTTCTCACCATTCTTCCTGCTTAGGTTTCTCCTTTGCGCGGTCCAGGTGATACTCTGATTTGAAGGAGAGGGTAACCTTTAGAAAAAAAATTGAATTTAATCATGTAAATCTGGTGTGCACAAGTACATTTAAATATGGATGTAAGAATCCTAAAAGGCATGGAAATCCACTGAAGGGTTTTCAGCTAGGGAGGGATGTGATCGGAAAAGATTCCCTAGTTGATTGATGATGTGAATCCATCATTCTTTAATTCCAGACTGGCAGGAGCACAGCAGTCAAAAAAGGAGAATAACTTCAAAAAGGGTCTGAGAGAACCAAATTTAAACATTATCAATATGTAATTGTAGCTTATTTGAATTGTGACCTCCATAAAGACATAAGTCCTAACTTCTTATCTTATTTGGAAATATGGTTTTTGCAATGTGATCAAGTTAGGATACAGATGTACTAGATTAGGGTGAGCACTAATCTAATGGCTGGTGCTCTGATGAGGAGAGGGAGATTTGAAGAGACACAAAGATACACAAAGAAGAATGCCTGTGCAATAACAGTGGTAAAAATTGGTGTGTTTATGAGCCAAGGAATACCAAGAGTTGACAGGAATAACCAGAAGCAAGAAAAAAAATGCATGGAATAGATTTTCTTTCAGCTTCTCCAAAAGGAGCCTACCCTGCCAACAACTTCATTTCATACTTGCAGCTTTTGAAATTGGGAAAGGATAAATTTCTGTTGTTTTAGGACATCCAGTTTGTAATACGTTACAGAATTCCTAGGAAACTAAAACAGTAACTAGTACAGCAATTTCTTACATTTTAATTTGAAAAGAAAAAAATTAAGTAAAAAATATTCATCTGAGTCCATGACAAAAATTTTTTGAGCACTTCCTAAGGGCCAGGTACTATGATAGGTGCTTTTTGTATGTGTCATTCAAGTCAGTTCTGTGATTTCTTTTCCTACTTCATCATTTATGCATCAAGTAGACACAACCCAAAAGAGGTAGCGGTAGAAGCCAATACACCCCAACCCTAAAACGAAAGCTCCACGAGTGCATGTCTACTTTGTGCTGCTGTAACAAAGTGCTGTAGGCACCTGAGCTGGGGAGTTCTTTAACAACAGAAATACATTTCTCACTGCTGTGGAGGCTGGAAGCCCAAGATCAAGGTGCTAGCAAGGTCACTTTCTGGAGAGGGCTCTCGTGTGGATTGCATACCACCAACCTCTTCTTGTACCTTCATATGGTAGGGAGAAAGGAAGCAAGCTCTAGTGTCTCTACCTACAAAGGCACTAATTCCATTCATCACATCCCAATGACACCACCTTCTGACACTGTCACACTGGGGCTTAATATATAATTTGACAGGAATACAAAAACTTAGCCCATAATTATATAGCATAGATAGGACTGTTAATTTGTATGTGAGTGCAGCCAATACTGATGACTATACTCACAGACAGAAACCATCGGCCAAGTGATAATCACAGGGCCGAGAGATTAACGAGTCCCAACCTACTGAAAAGGTGAACATATTCATAGAGTGAGACCCAGGCTGTGTTCTCCTTTGACTTTGGCCTGTGTCAAAGGAAAAAACAAACAAATGATTAGTTACTTATACCAACATCTGCTCTGTTTCTGCTGTTTTTTATTAGTTATTGTAGAGTGCCACTATCAAAGGACATTCTTAGGATGCATCCTCTGTCACTCCTCCTAGAGTCAAGTTGTTAAGGTGAACTGAAACTGAATGATTGTACTGCAATCAGGGTCCCTCTGGCCCCAGGTGCTCTCTGCCATCCTGTCCACTGACCCAATTTAAGCCTTCCTCCTTTTACCAATGCCAGGATTCTGCCAGAAAAGATAACACCTGGCATCTGTGCAGCGATGGAGTGGCACACCTGAGAACTCTCCCATGTGGCCATTAAGTAGTCATCTGGAGTTGGTTATAAGCAAAGACTCTGGCATCCAATTACCTAGGTTCATATGCCACCTCTGTCACTAACAAGCCACAGATGCTGTTGGCCAAGTCACTAAACCCCTCTACGCCTCAACTTTTTCTTCTGTTACGTGAGGATGCTAAGGTCATTGTACTAATGGTTGCACAGATTCAATGGATTAAAACATTCAGGTCCTGCCCAGGGGGGATAGTTGGCACCACGGGAGGGAGGAGGTAGTGGGGAAAGTGGGTAGGAGGGTGAATATGGTGCAAATTTACATGCATGTAAATGCAAAAATGATACCTGTTGAAGCTGTTCCAGGAATTGGAGGAGGAGGAATACAGGAGAGCAGTGAACAGGGTGAGTTACGCATAACATATTTGATATATTATAAGAACCTGTGTAAATGCCACAATGTACCCCCACCCAGCATGACAATAAAGGAAAAAATAAATAATAAAGAAAACATTCAAAGAACTTATACCAATATAATAAGTGCTACTTGTGTTACCTGTTCTTGTTAATAACCCTAAATGATAATAATATGTGGCTTTTGTTTTGCACTCAGTACTTTTGAGCTTAGTTAGAAAACAGACAAGTACTGTTGTCAGTGAACAATGAAGAACAGGACTTGCCTACAAAGAGGACTCTGAAAAATCCAGAAATCATAAACTGTAAACATTAGTTCTATTACAGTGAATATAAAGTGATATGTTTCTCTCTCTCTCTCTCTCTCTCTCTCTCTCTCTCTCTCTCTCTCTCTCATTTCACAGGTATACACTTTATTTGACAATAACAACTTTCTTTTTCCCTTTACCCTTGATATTGGTGTGCTATATTTTAATTTTATGCTATACTTGGGAGATGTATCAACAGAATAAGGATGCCAGATGGTAAGTGTTTGTCTTATTTTGATGTATTTGTTAAAAGGACAATTCAGATATCCTAAGGCATCTACAACAGAAACTTAAACAACAATCACTTGACACATACTACACTTAGACACAAGGGTATAAATATATATCTAAAGAAGGCATGTTCTGAAAAACAGATGTTCAAAAGCAGCTGTTTGAGGATATCTCAGTGATAAATGTTGAAATCACTGATGTAATGGTTTCATAAAAAGTAACCAAAACTCAAGATTCCATATAAAGAATAATTTTAAATTTGTCACTGACATTATTTAACTGTTTTAGTTGTAAATTTTGCAGAGCTGTATACATATGTAAAAATCTGGGATATTATTTGCAGCCTTTTAATTTTTGTGTTTTAATTTTTTATTTGAGAAAAAGGATTTCACTAATACTTGAATTAGAGAAGAAGGCTCTTATTTGTATTAGAGGGAGATTAATTAGAAGTAAATTAATCCAAAAACTTACCTAGTGGCAATAAACTTGGGAAGGACTTTTATACTTACTTGGTTCTAAAACTTCATTTAAATGATATTCAACTTGAAAATTTTTAAATTATACTCCACTTTTTAAAATTACATTCAATTTTTTATTATATTTAATTTTTTAAATTATATTCAACTTGGAATTGTGAGTACCAAGTTGTTCAAATGAGTAAGTCAGTAATTATGTAACATGTTGGGTAAAAATTATTATTAAAGTTTTTTTCCTTTGAGAAGATTTTTGTATTTCTTTTAGAAAGAGGCAAAATTCCTGCATATCAAATGTAATATTGTGAGGATTTTTTTGAATATATGTAAACAATTTATTCCATTCATCAAAATTTTAATGGAAGCACAGGTAGAATCTATTGGTTCACAACACTTCTTTTTACTTTTTTAAATTCTTTGGAAGTTTTGTATTATTAAAATGTGGTCTATTTTAAATGGAAGAAGAAAACTGCCAAAGTTATAACAGAAAGAAAAGGGTATAAGATGGTAAATATGGTAGAAATACTATGTACTTATATATGAAAGTGTAAAACTGAGACCTATTGAAACTATTGTAAGAATGGAAGAAGGCAGGATAAAGTAGAACAGTGCAGGGGGTGAACTTAAGACACATTGTAAGGACTTTTGTAAATGTCACAATGTACCCTCAGTACAACAACTATATGATAATAAAAAATTAAGTTAAATTAAAAAAGAAAAATAGCTGAGTTGGTGAGAATGTTGAAATGGAATCATTGAAATATTAAGACATGGATAACTAAAGAGGATGCCCCAGTTAAAACAGTTATCCAAATCAAGTTAGTTTGTTCCTAACACTTCCCTCAGAAATTCTAAGAGCATCTTATGAAATAAGGCTCATACTGTCCATTTAGGCCTCAAAATGTAAGAAGGTAGAAGAATATTTGTGCCTATTCTGATCAAGTAGAAGAATTATTACCTTAAAATAATCTTGAACTCCTGGGCTCTCTTTCTTTCTTTCTTCCTTTCTTCTTTCTTTCATTATTTATTGTTATTTTTTATTATTCCCAAGGCTTATTCATCTGATTCCATCATGTTCCAGAGCATTTTTATAAAATGACAGAATATGATAAAACTTAGAAATTTTAAAATATTTTATATGGTAAAATAATTTTTAAATTATAGAAAAGTAGCAAAGATATTATAGAATTTCCATTTACCCCTGGAAACTAGGAGAAGGCTTCCAGTTTTCCATTGTTGAATTTTACATTACTATGATACATTTGTCAAAACAAAGAAATTGCAATACTGTGTTACTGTTATCTAAACTCCACCCATCTTTGAACTTCACCAGTTTTTCCATTACATTCCTCCATCTGTTTCAAGATTTAATCCAGGGTAACACACTGCACTTAGTTGTCATGTCTTCCAGTCTCCTCTGGTCTATTTGGGTTTCTCACACTTTCCTTGTTTTTCATGACCTTGATAATCTTAAGGAGTACTGGCCAGATATACTGTAGAATTTTCCTTATTCTGGGTTTTTCTGATATTATTATCATGATTACACTGCAGTTACATGTTTGAGGGGTAAACAGCTCTTCTCATCAAAATATATCAGGTGCCACATGATAGCTACATGACATTAGTCTTGATCATTTGGTTAAGATAGTGTGCCAGGTTTCTTCACTGTGAAATTAGTATTTACCCCTTTCTGTGTTCCTAGGAAGTAAACTAAGTACAGCCTAACCTCAAAGGAGAAGGGGCAATGAGGGAATTAAACTCTGTCTCCTGGAAAGGGGAATATCAACGTATCTATAAACAATATTATTTTATTTAAGAAATATTTGCACCACTATGGACTCACCTATACTTATTTCAAGCACCAAGTTAAGATTCAATACTATTTATTTTGTTCTTCCAAATGATCCAGCTTTGGGAGTTTTGGGAAGTTTTCAACAGGAAAGAAAAAGTCTTTTCACAGTATTCTAAGTAGGTATATAAATACGAGATTCATGTTTCACTGCAAAGCCATTGTGAACTGCCTATAGCTAGGAAATCATTCCCCAAAATTTTTTTGGTTATTTATTTTCTGTCCTTTGCAGTTACAATCCCAGTGTTCCAAAGCAGAGAGTGATGAAGTTGACAAAGATGGTGCTGGTGCTGGTGACAGTATTTGTTCTAAGTGCTGCTCCCTATCATGTGATACAGCTGGTAAACTTGCAGATGGAGCAGCCCACTCTGGCTTTCTATGTGGGCTATTACCTTTCCATCTGTCTCAGCTATGCCAGCAGCAGCATTAACCCTTTTCTCTACATCTTATTGAGTGGAAACTTCCGGAAACGTCTGCCTCAAGTACAGAAAAGAGTGACTGAGAGGAAATCGACAATATGGAAAACACCAAAATCAAACTTTTAGGAGAGTGTGTATGGATCACCTAGAGCTTTGACAGGCTTGTCTATGACAGTGATATCATTAGAAAAGGCAGGTAAACTCTGCACTTGTGTGTTTGTGCCCGTTCTTCTTGCGTATTTGTGATTCTTAGCCACGTGGAAAGGCAGTGTAACCAGTCAAATGCAATGAGATTACTGTGGTAAATTTAGAGAGATATAAATGTTTACCTGTATCAAGGAGTGAGATAGCACCTAAGCTCTGTAGTTGTATGTGTTATTTCACATGTCGTAAAGTGGCCGTGCATAAAAGTGACCATCCATGGGCTGGGTGTGTGGATCAGAGGTAGAGTGCTTGCATCATTCTTACGGCCCTGAGCCCAGACCCCTGGACCACACACAAAAAAAGACCATCAACTACAAACTCACCAAGGAACCTGGTCTTGCCATCCTCATTGAGACCTACTTTAACAGTTCCTGAGAGGAGGCCACCTCAGTACGGTCTGAAATCTGGACGTTTATAGCTACAGAAATGTACATTTCAGATGGGCCAGTCTATTCCCTTCAATAACAGTCTCTACCTTTTAGAATAGTGTTATCATGTATTGTGCACACACAATGCATAAGATTACATGTAACAAGCTTGTGAGGTAAGTATTATTTCCTCTGTTTCCTAAGGGTCAGAAAGATTAAGTGTTGTCCCCAGTGCTCCACCAGTACCTAAGAGCTGGGCTAAATCCAGCTCTTCCTGTTTGTTTTTTCTGGTGCACCACCTTGGTAGACTGAGTCTATACTGGAGAGAGCCAGTAACTTGAGGTTTCTTTTGTTTTCTCCTATAGACCCAAAGAACTAACATCTGAAGAACTGACTTCATAGTTTAAGCATATTATTTTGAATTGAGCTTTGTTCTCTTGCCTACTAATTGTAGAAACCATTGCCTGCATTTTAATAATAGTGGTTCATTCACTTCAAGACAGTAAGCATCGTTAACAAACATTCCCTTTAGATTGTAATATATGTTTATTTGAGGCTACAAAAGTAATTAGTCCTTCAACTCATGGATATCATTATATCTGTCTTTTCCCCTTTTGGCTTGTATAAAACATGCCCTTTGATATCACTTGGAAAGAAACAAAATGTTTTTAAAGTCTGTCTTCTCAATACAGGAAAACATTATTGTTTGTGGATGAAGTCTATAAACTCACCTCCCTTGTCTGAAGACATAAATTGCTCACTCCATGGATATCCAACACTGATTTTTAATCACACAGTTTTAGAAAAAGAGTCACAGAGACCAGTTTTTTAAATAATCTGATCTCCATTTTATCTCAGTTGCATTTGAATCAACCTAAACATAAGCGTTTTCACCCAATGTATTTGGCTGGAGGCGTTTTATGACCATTTTGGCATAAACATTAGCTGACTGTTTATCTACATAGATGTTCATGTAAGCAAATGTGTGACCTACAAACTGAAATGGGTCACATCTGAGATTTTTGAGTTCCACAGCTGAGGTCTGGAAAGCTGCACACAAAAGCAAGATGTTCCTTTATAATTTTGATGAAAAGCTATGTCATGACTTTGATTTTAAGCACCTTCATTCTCATTTTTCCAAGGTGCAATAATATGGATTCAGTGAATAACCCTGACATCCAAGAATCCAACAAAGTGGTTCAGAAACAGATGTTATCATTTGGTAGTTGTTTAATTCCATTGTCTTTTTTAATATAGAAAATATGATGACTTTAAAAATTTTAATGGTTTAAAGCCAACAGACATTTTTGTAATAGCATTTTCTAATAGTCCTCAAACAAATCCAGTATATAAATTGGTCAGTGATTTATTTCAATTTACATTTGTTAAAAGCTGTAAAGAATTTTAACATTTAATCAAAGTAGAAAATAAGAAGAGAGGCTATTAAACTCATTTTTGTGTTTTATATAGCTTTTCTATGACTAATGACATTTCTTTTTTTTTTTTTTTTTTTTTGGCAGTTCTGCTGTTTATTTTTTTTTTTTTTCATTTTTCTTTTATTCATATGTGCATACAAGGCTTGGTTCATTTCTCCCCCCTGCCCCCACCCCCTCCCTTACCACCCACTCCGCCCCCTCCCTCTCCCCCCCCCAATACCCAGCAGAAACTATTTTGCCCTTATCTCTAATTTTGTTGTAGAGAGAGTATAAGCAATAATAGGAAGGAACAAGGGTTTTTGCTGGTTGAGATAAGGATAGCTATACAGGGCATTGACTCACATTGATTTCCTGTGAGTGTGTGTTACCTTCTAGGTTAATTCTGTTTGATCTAACCTTTTCTCTAATGACTAAATGTCTAATGACATTTCTATGCAGATTTATAGAGCACGTTTGGCAGGTTCCCTATGTGTTTTATATTTTTTGTGCATCATGGGTATACCTGTTTAATTTCAAGTAAAGTTAGTGATTATAAATTCCATATTCACAGTTAATACTTGGGTATTTGTCATTATGTAAAGTAATAATTATATTATCTATGCTTATTCAACTTTATGTGCCTCATTTATACACTGTTCATTAATTAATATAAATCATTGAGTAAAAATTGCTTATATATTGATGTAGTTCTGTCTTGTACATTTCTACTTGTAAGATTTTCTTATATAAAGGATTTCATACTTTCTTAATATAAAGTTTCTCCTGAACAAATATAATGATTTCAGAATTAGTAAAATGTGTCCAAATGTGGAGAAAAGCTTGAAAGCACTCATTATCCTACCATATTCCTAGAAATATAAACCTTGTATTGTTTTTGAAGGCCCAAGAGTTACTGCTTTTAATGGGTAATAATGTCACAAGGTCACAGGACCTTGGATCTGAAATATATTTTAGAGATTATCAATATTACAGGCAGGAGAAATGAATCCCAGATAGATGAGATTATTTTTGCACACTGGCACTGAGATTATTTTTGTTCATAGACCCTTTGTAAATGAACAGCGAGAGACTGGTCCTGAGTTGTTCCCACTCAACCATAGTCCCTCCCTTGTGGGATATTGGAAAACAAACACAATAGGAAAACATTACAGTTAACATTAATGCCCACAATAAATTCTTGAGTTTAGTGAGTAAATCAAGACTTAATAATTATGCTTTGAAAGTTATAGAATTAAAGAATGTCCTACACTTCATAATTTACTTGGATTTCCTGTCAGGATGGGCAAGGGTTGCTTCACAGAGTTCCATGGAATCAGCCTGAAGCAAAATAGAAAAATTAGCAATGTTTTCTCTTAATACCTCTAATTTTTTATTGACAACTCTCTACACCAAGAATCTAGCTTATTCCACAGAGAGTTTCCTATCTGACAAATAGGTCAGATGTATCTATAGTCCACTGAGAAAACTATGCAAACTGGTATATTGATTTCTGGTGTTTGTAGAGTCATCATTAATATATACTTACAGAATGCTCTACTTCTCAGGCCCGGTGCTAGGCTCAACTGAAAATAAAATTAAAAAAATGTTGCCGAAGATATTACCTCTATCAAAAGACAAAAATTATAAGTTTAGTTTAAAAATCTATTTGTGATTCTGGAATTGAGCAGCATTTATATTATAAAATTTAGTGTTCCAATAAGCTGAGCAGAGAAACTTGGCTTTCTACACTGAAAAGGGCTGAAAGAAGCAGAAACAAAAAACAAAAGGTAGATGGGTCCTTTCAAAGCCACTTTCCTTATAAAGTTAAGACAGAAGGAACTTCTTTATCTTGTTGATTTGAACGGATCCATTTCAAAGTTCAGCTTGAATATATGGCACTTAACGCAAGTGACTCCATTCTGGTTTGGTTAGGGTTGCTGGGATCCAGCATAGGAGGCCAGTCCACTACAGTGGTTTCCCATGAACTTTGTTGAACACCTCACCACAAGAATGACAATCTAGTGTCTTCTGTGTTTCTAGTAGATCAACTCTGTGCATTTGTTCTGTGCACAGAACAATCCTCAGCATTTTCTCAGTTCTAAAGTACACTGGATCATAAGACACACCATTATGTATTTTATAAAAATAATTGGTTTTGGGAGGAGCAAAACACAATGTCAGTCATTCGTGTTAATCATAAAAGGTACTCTAATTTCAGAAACACTTATGGAAAACTAACTGCACTTCACAGAACCGAGGGAGAAACTGTCCATTTTGTTATAAGATTTACTAAATTCATCACTATCTTTATGAAAGGATTCTTCAGCAAGTGATTTCATCACCACTAACAAATGTCTAAATCTAAACACAAATAATGAATCAGATTAAGGGTCAAAATTGATTAAGCATATCACAAAAAGTTTTACTTTTTTCAGGTACAAGATTGATAAAAATGTGAACAATTTTAAAATAAGTGTGAATAATTTTGAAACAAATGTATTCCTATAGCAGTAAAGCCATAAGAACTTGCTACCTTAACCAAAAAACTTGACATTATAGTTTGAAAATAAAACTTTCTACTCAGAGATGAGATGCTGTCTCACTATTGGGTATGTGTATTTGAGAAACTGCTTTGATGGCATTTGCTTCTATCAGAAACCTATTTTTAAAAAACTAAAGTAACCCCCTAATTAAAAGTTAAAAAAGCATTTCTAAAATATTGTATTATTTTTACTGAAAGTACAGTTACTTCCTATAACATATTAAGTGTGTTATTTTCCTTTTACAGAATTGAATACATTTGCTATTTCTCAGAAAAACATTCAAAACAAATACTTATCTTTCACTAGTAGACCTAAGCACATTTTAATAACAACTATCTAAAATGTCATACATAGATTTGTCCCCAAACAATTGACAGAATTGTTTCCAGAAATAAGAATGAACTTCTCAGTTCTCAATGTTGTATAGAAAACTGCAATTCTTGGTTGCCAGGAGACTTGGTTTAAGTTTCAACCTGGTCAATTACTAGTTGTAAAACCTTAGTAAAACCATTAACCAAACTACTTAACCTTACAGGTTAGGGAACTGAATTGCCCATCTGTAAATTGAGGATAGCAATATCACCTTCAAACTATCATTGTGAGACATGAATACTTAAACCACTTAGAACACTGCTTAAATGCTCAATACTTTTAGAACCATCCTCCTCTTCATCATCATCATTTAAAAATACTTGATTTAGGGCTGGAGGTGTGGCTCAAGTGGTAGGGGGCCTGCCTAACAGGAGCAAGCCCTGAGTTCAAACCCCATTACCACAAGAAAGACAGACAGTGAGAGAGAGACAGAGAGAGAGAGAGAGAGAGAGAGAGAGAGAAACATCCATAGTGCATTACAATTCCCACTGAGAAGCAGTGTCCATTTCCCACATCTTGAGTGTAGATTGCCTTATAACTTACTTTGACCAATTGATTATGATATGCCAAAGTTAAGCCCTCAAAAGACCTTGCAACTTCTGCCTTTGCTGTCTTGGAACCCTGCAAGAGACACTTTGTAAGAAAGCCATGCTAGCCTACTGGAGAATGAGAGGCCACATGGATGAGACATTGAAGATGGTAGCAACACCAAATGCTGGAGATGTGAGTGACACCATTTGGACCTGATGGCTCAGCTGACTGTCCAGCATTGACAGCCATGTGGGTAACCCAGGTGTAACCAATAGAGGAACCATTCAACTAATCTACAGTATTGTGAGAAGTAATAAATTGCTGTTTTTAAGCCATAGCTTTGAAGCAATTTGTTTCACAGCAATAGGTAACTGAAATAACACCTAGAAAAGTAAAAATTTAACAAAAAGGTCCTTGGTGATTAAAACAAAGTTGGAAGACCCTAAAATATCGCAGCTATTATGAATTTTTACTCATTCCTTCATTTATTCATTTTATATATATTTTTAAGTACCTACCATCATATAGGATATTTATAGAATGAACTTAGACTATGTTTCAGATAGATTGGTGAACAAAATGTTTTCTTGCACTGACAGTATAATATTAGTCTAGTTACCACTAATTATCAATTATAATAACTGTGTATAGCAGAGGATAATACAGATTATTTTGCTGCACTGGGCAGTCTTTGATCAGTATTCAGAAACAGAGCAGCTGTGAAATAAAGTCTCTTCTAATAATTTTATTCTAAAAGAAATGGCTATTGCATCAAATTCAAAATGTTTAAAGTACAAGGAAACTGTTGTTCTATCTCTTTTCTATTTAAAAAAGTAGATATAAATAAACTGCCTACACACAGAAAACAGATGGATTTGAAAAATTCAAGCTCACACTGAATATAATTAACTTGGAAAAGGAGAGAAGCCAGTGATGCCCAAGATCATGGGTACCCAGGAGACAGGCAAAGGGCTAACTTATTTTTAACACCACAGTCATTTCAGAGTAAGGAAAATTGAAACTCCATTAAAGTCTCTGAAGAGGTGAGAAAGCAAATGAAGAATGAAAAAAATGTGGCTATTGGATAGTAATTAACATTTTGACCCAGTTGCCATCTGAGGAGGGGTTTGCTGCTGATTAGCAGAGTTTCGGTATCCCAGGTCACTGCAAATGAGAAGGTCTTGCAAAAGCACTCTGGACATTGTTTATTATTTGATTCTGAATCAGGTACACTTCAACAGACAATGGGCAAATCACTTCTTCAGGAGGAATGAAGAGGTGACTTCTGCTCCTCTGCATATCCACAGAAAGCACTCTAGGATAACTGGGCCAGATAACAAAATGGCCCTTGGCCTTCAGATGAAGGACACTTTGAGGCTTGATGATAGTCATGGGCCAGGCCACTAGGATTCAGACTTAATTATAGCCTGGTGTACAAAGCCTTTCACAATTGGACCCCAGTGACCATTCCATCCTATTTACCCTACAACTTGGTGAGTCCCATATATAGGATACATAATCACAAATCCATGATTTTTGGTGAGTCCCTTTCATAGACTATATAATCACAAGTCTATGATTTGTATGTGCCACTCTTGCTACCTACAATGCCCTCTGCCTCCCTGCTAACAAGCCCCTTCTCATTAAACCCAATCCAAATGCTAGTTCCTTCCATTCCCGCCCCCATGCAAGCTAAATTAGTCATCCCCTTACTTAAATAATTTTTGTGGATCCCTCTATTATAACCAGTAATATCATTTGTATACTGTTCTTGCCTACTACATTGTGAACTTCTCAAACCCAGAATTAATCTGACCCATCACAGTAACAGTGGTGCCTACGTATCTATCACAAAGTAAATTTTCAGAAAACACTTAACTGGTAAAATGAAAGAAAACTAATGAAAAATAAGGGAGACAAAGAAACTCCAAGGGATATTGGAGTGTATTTGTGCATGTGTCTATGTGCATGTGTTGTGAATATTCTTATATTTCCATTTATATTTATATTCATAGTCACATATGAGTATGAAAAGATATATATGCAGCTGTTAACTGGCATAGTTTCTTATATAAACCATGAAAAGACTTTGATCAATCAGGTGCCTTAAAATTTCTTTACCTCTTCTTTTCCTCTTTATTCTGAATATAGTAATAAAACACTGGTATATCATTTATGTATTAAAATTCCTGCAGGCATTTGCCTTTATTTGGGTTTTGGATAAAAGACAACTGATTAATGTTCTTTATGACTTAATATGGAAAAGTAAATAAGATGTAAAATTTTAATGAAATCTTTAATAATAAAGATTTCAAATGCTTGTAACTGTGAGAAAGAAATTTAATAAATCATACAAGTGCTTAATTTAAAGGCTGAACATCCATAAACCAATTTCAAAACTTCAAAAATGCAGTGCATTTTAAGGTTTGAAAGTTCAAAGAATAACCTTTTCAAATTTTATAATTAGATCAGGTATCAAGTGGAAAATACTCAGTTCTGTCTTTGTCAATGAATCAAAGTCCCATAAATGTTATCAAGCTAAATAACACAGGTTATAAATACAGCTGATTCTACCCAGCTCTCTTCTACATGAATATGTTTTATTCTGCCTCTGTAAAATTATAAAGTTACTGTATTTTGATAGATATTTGGAAAAAATAAAGATAATCCTGTAGTCAAAGTGTGTTTTTTTAAATAATGAGGGTTTCTTTTGTCTCTGAATTTATAAAAGATATGAAAATGCTCACTGGAAAATTTGGTAAACAAGTAAGTCATTTTCTTTAAAAGAAAACGAAAATCATCCCTGATTCAACATCCAAATATAACCATTATTTATAATTTACTATAACAACATTTCATTGCAAAAGTAAGAAAAAACAGAAAATCTATAAACACAAAAGCAAAAAATAACAAATCACAATGTTTTCTATATTGTTTTTCCTGTAGGCTTATGTATTATTTCAGTGATAATAATTTATACTATGAAATATATTTTTAAAGAGAATTTAGGTTACTCCCAGTTCGTTGAGGTTATAACTAATAGTGTCATGAACAGTATTAATTATATAGAATTGTATGTTATTATTTCTCTAGTTTTTGACTACTTTCTTGTAACAGATTCATACAAGAGAAGTAGATCAATGAGTGCTCACTTTTTAAAATTAATACATGTTGCTAAGATGTATTAACCTTCCAGAAAAATTGCTGCCATGGAACTACCTACCTGCCACAGATACCAGCATTTCCCATCTCCTCAATAAATTCAACGTTATTATTTTTATCTCTGCTAATGTGACAGATCAAAATAGTTTCTCAATAATTGTGTGCATCTTTTTGATTTCTAAGTGAAATCAGGCATTTTTATTTCATTTATGTGCATTAGGCTCCTTGAAGTTGAGGTACTTGTCCCAGACTCTCTGTACCTCACACATGGCAATCACTCAGTAACTGTTGAAGGGAGGAAAATGGTATTTTCACATACTTCAGTTTTAATGTTTTTCTCATTAATTTTTAAAGCCATTTATATACTAAATTTTTTGTAATTATCCTCCCACCCCCAGTTTTGTTTATGGTGTTCTTTGATGAACAGTCTTTCATTTTATGCAGGTAGATCCATTTTCTTTTATTCCTCTGTGATTTTTTTTATTTTCACACTTTTATGTTTCATGAACTCCGTTACATTCTGAGATAATTTTTAGTAGAAGCATAATTCACAGTTACTGTTGATTGGGGGGGTATTTATTACTTCTGTCAATATGCTTAATTTGCAGAAATTCAATGCCTTGTGAGAATAACTTGAGGACTAATTAGTGTGTTCTGGCAGTCTCTAAGAAGTGAGAATTTGCAACACTAGAAAGGGTATATTTTTTCCTTGCAAGACTTTTTAATCTAAAGTAAGACTTTTGAGCCTATAAAATTCCATGTGCAATTTTCTGGGTAGGGTCTTAAAGGATCTGAGACCCAGCCTCCTCCCCACCAAATGGCTAATAATCATTAGAGATTCTTCAAAGAATTTTCATGTCTGTTGCTATCGGGACTCCCAAATTGTGAAAACTTAACAGCTTTTTTACAAGTGCAGAGTGTGACATCCCCCTAAAGGAAGACTAAACAGTGACTGAAGTTTTCAGCTGAAGAACAAATTCAACACAGGTTGTGACCATTCTAAGCTCAGATTTTACCAGTGATAATATAGAACACTGAGTGCCAGCCCATAAGAATTCCATACACTCAAAGACTGGAGATGTAGAACACCCACCTAGCAAGTGCAAGGCCCTGAGTTCAAGCCCCAGCACTGCAAAGAAAAAAAACATTCCATAGATCCAAGGCCAAATACATCAATCTTTTCACATAATCTACAGTCCTAGAATGTCCCAATTGGATGAAAACTAACAAGCCCTTCAATCTTTTATCTATACCTCTCACAGTGTCTCCTATTAGCAGTCAACAAGTCTATGATCAACCATTCCTAGGGATGGGGAACTCTACTTCTTAAACCCATTCACTGCAGAATTTCTCCCTCCAGCCTTTATTACATGAAGATCTAAGTTTTCCATTTATCTTACCAGAAGAATGGGGCCCAGGTAATCAGACACACCTGCAGGAAATCCACTGATGTAACTTTTCAGACTTCTTAAATGGATGAGCTGAGTTGTAATCAAAACAGCATGTCACTGCTCTACAGATTCATGATGAAAGGTTTATGAAACACTCTAGGATTTTGAATATAGAGAACTCTTTAAAACTGAAAGCAAGATTTGTTACAAAAATCACGTGGTGAGCTATACTAATTCTTAGCTCTCCTAACTTGGAGAGTTAGTTAATTTTTGTATAGGTAATCTTTAAGATATAAGATCAGACTATTTCCATAAAACTTGCCAGTTATTTGACACAGCTGAGGAACAGAGCAAAAACATTTCTTATTTTGATTTGAGGAACTGTCCCAATGCCAACAAGAGCAAATGTCCGAACGCTCCCTGGGATTTCCCTACACCAGATGGTGACTGAGAAAACAGACTGTCATCAAGATTCCTGTGGGACAGTAATATGGAACTAGAACTGAGTGTGCAGTTTTCTTGCAGCACAAATATCCACATGGACACAAAACTCGTGAAGTATCTTCACTTTGTAAATGGTTATTTATGTAATAGTAATTTCTATATTGTCAAAAATCACATATAAACCAGGTATGAGATAATTTCTAGATCATTCAGAGCAATAAAAATTTAAAAGTCCAATCAGAAACCCCATGGAGGTGGCAGTGCTCATATAGAGTGGTCTTAAAGGCAGCTCATTATAGACTTTATCATCTATCTCCAGCTCTCTAAAGAAGAGAACTCAAGTCAAACAGAGTTTTTAGTCTTGTGCTCTGGTCTCCTATTATGAATGATTTTTACATAAGGTTTTAGCATAGAGATTGTTAATGCTAATCTGTTTACTTAGAGTTTGTACTAAAAGTGTTTTTTCAGCTACAAGTCACAACCAAAAGACCATGAAACCAATTCTTGGTTCTCAACCAGTTTTTTTTTTCTTTTCCTTAATTAATAGACATATCAAAGTTGTGCTTATCACAAATCTGTGCACATGCACAGACTAGTGTATGATTAAAAAATATGTTTCTCAGTCTAAGTCAATGACAAATGCATTTGAAAGACATTCTTCTAGAGAAAGAGGATTGATTGATGATTGATAGATGCATTCAAATCAATTATTAAGAAGATAATAAGTTTCTATTACCAAAACCCAGTTGTGAAAATATTTTCTTAAAAGTCTTCTCTATAATATGCTATTGAGGAATTTTTTTAATTACTTCATTAATCTTCATAACTCTCCGTTGTGGGAGAATTAGATTTATGTTAAATGATGCTATCAACCTTACCTCAAGGGAATGGATTTCTACAAAGAAAGTAGCTGTCAGTTTTTATTTGTCAAAGCAAAGTTTTTTTGAGAAAATAGAATGAGATTTCAAAGTTGTGACTAAAAATGAAATGTCAGTGGTGATTTATTTCTGATGAAAACAACTTAGGTCAAGTCAAAGCAAAAGCACAGCAAGCATAAAACACCATCTATGCCTTTTTTAACTTTCTTCTCTCTACATCCAAGTCTTAGTTACCTAGAAGTAGACTTACTACATTATGAATTATTTATGTAAAATTCACAAATAAAACCAGAGCATGTACACATATATCCCCTATCATCATTGTCTTGCTTCTTTGGCTTAGACATAACATGCCAAGTGCTTGCCTAATCCACAGCAAGCTCCTTGACAAGCAAACTTATTTTAATTGAACCCCTGATATTAGCCAAGCCCGTTAGAACCCTGGTAAATAACTTTCTGCTAAGCCCAGCACCTACCGCTTCCTGACTGTCCTCTTTGTATTACACTGTATCTCATCAATAAATTCCAATGTATCACTGCTATGCATTTGATTGCTTGCATGGTAAGTTATAACACATGGAATGACTATGAGATTCTAAGAGTAGTAAATTCCATCTATGTCTTAGTCGGAATGAAGTTGGAATTTTCCCTGGGTTCACGTAGACACTGATAACTTTTAAAAGAGTTAGTGGAGGCATTTGTGAGCATTCAACTATATGGTGTAATGCTTAAAGAACAGAATGAAATGTACCCAGTTCTTTTCTATCATTCCCTCAATTGAAATACACCCTCAAGGCTGAAACCAACCTCAATGAACAAAAGAAGCCTCTTAGTTAGAACTTATGAAAATATTACAGCCTCTATCTTCTATAATGTTAAACCTAAAATTCTGTTCCTCCACCACCAAAGCAATACAGAACAGATCTAAATATCAGATCATTATCAGAATTTTGGAGTTAAGAAAGATAGGAGGAAGACTCAGACATAATGTGAG
The DNA here is from genome assembly GCF_047511655.1 of Castor canadensis. Taxonomy (NCBI): domain Eukaryota; kingdom Metazoa; phylum Chordata; class Mammalia; order Rodentia; family Castoridae; genus Castor; species Castor canadensis. Next base: position 62,234,365 of record NC_133386.1, read on the forward strand.
CTAACTACCAGAAAAATATGTTTGAACTTCAAAGAGTTGTTGAGAGGTGATAGATAAGTGAAGGGTAAAAAGAAAATGTATGTGTCAGTAACCTGAATTTCAAGCCACTCTCTAAGTCTTGGGTGAATTTCTGGGAAAAAAAGATTAAGCTCTTGCTTACATACCAATTTTCAATAATCTAGTTGCAATAAAAAGCCTTTTTAAAAGTTGAACTGAATAAAATTTGGCCTAAACCAGTCTCCATAATTAATAAATTTGACCCAAAGCGACCTCACATACTGACTTATACCTTAGCTTGATGTGTAAAGAAATTGTAACCTAAAAGTATACCCTTGTAACCAAACAACTGAGTGTCAGCCAATCACAGAAGTTGAGCTTCAGCAAATTACAGGCTCCCGACTGATCTAACCATGTTGGTATAAGGGAAATGCTTAGAAGTCAGTCAACTTACTCCTATACTTCACTTTCTTTTCCCTGGTTATAAATATAACCTGCACATATGGTGGAGTGGGACATTCTACCATCATTGGTATGGAATTCTGCCAAGTTCCAGAGACTTACTGTTGTTCAAGTAGACTTTATGTGCTGAAGTGGTCAATTTTATTTAATCACTCTTCTATCAGACATCTGGTCAGTATATTGAAGGGAAAAATAAACAAGTAGTTATTTAATTTAACAGATTAGTTGATCCAGTTTAAATAGTTGATTCAATAATCTCACACAGAGCCACCTCTCAGCTACCTCCAAAAAAACAAGATTCAGTTTGTATTTGTTCCTGTTGCTCTATTGTAGTTATAAGTTAGTATACATTATGTGCACACCACCAGTATGTGATTTCTATGCCACTATATGTGTCTATACCAATATGTGGTGTAGAAGAGCTAATGAAATAGCCTGCAAATGACAGATTTTTATAGAAAGCAGTACTGGAAGGATGAGCAGATAAGATTGACCTCAGTCAGCTATGGGAGGTGGTTTCTAAGCGTGCATTATAGTTCTCTCTTGAACAGAACAAAAGGACTAATTTGCAGACCAGTAAATTCAAACTTTGACTTCTGTGAAGAAAGAAAGTTTAAGAAAATATTGTTTCTGACATATGAGAAGGCTTTCATTTTGTATCTAAAGGAATTATAATAGCCTGGGCTGACAAAACAAACTGATTGAATTTGTTGACATCAATTAGTTTCCCAAATTGTTGAGGGGAGCCTACAACATCCTTGACTCAACAATTCTCTTCTCGCTTCTTAAATTTAAAAAGACAAAAATGAAAAATAAAAGTTGAGCTCCTGCACAGCAAAAAAAATTATTTTGTTTCAGTCGTTACTAACTCTGCTTCCTTAAATACAGAGCCGTCACCCTCCAGTTCATCTTCAGAGCACTCTTCCTATCCTGGCTGCACACACCTGGCCTCAGGGTCTTTGACAGCTAGAACATTTCATCTCCTCTTACCTCCTGGTGGTATCTCTAACAGTGGCAGCAGAAATACTGCTGGCAATTTCAGCGGCATCAGCCAGAGCAGCACAATTTCAGTAACAGTGGTAACAGTGGCAGAAATAAGGGTGGCCTCTGACTTCTAAGTAACCTGACCTTTTGGATTTGCCTCTTCATCATTCCAAGTTTTCAACCAATTTCCTGAATTAGGTCCTTTCTGCTTGAAACACCTAAAGTGGTTTCTATTTTTCTTGGACTGTGACTATTACAGACAGTATTTATCCTCATTGCTCATCTTTCCTTGATGACTTTTTATATTTTATTACTTTATTAATTAAATGTTTAGCTCAATTTATAGATTTATAGTATCATGGATAGTCACATTTTCTTTCTTCTGCCCTCATTATATTATTTCTCAACTTTTTTTCCGAGGAAGTTTTGGCATCTGAGTACAAAAGTATTCATGTGTTCCATTATATCTGTAATCTTATGACTATTAACTCATTGAAGACAAGTTAATGAATTATTATTGATGACTGTATTTCCTTAAGAAAAGAAGAGAGTCTGAGTCACTTTAATGCAGTCACTTAGCACACAATTAAAATCTCAAACATTTGTTCCACATGACATAGCGTGGTAATTCTGACAGAAGAGAAAGAAAAAAAGAATGTCCACCCTGAGTGTTCATTGCTGAGCAGCTTCTACTTTTCAAGATTTGGAAATATTCTTCAACCAGCAAAGCAACACTTCAGCTTTACAAACACATCTAAAAACTCTCCTACTTATATAACCTTCTTTTTAAATACCATAATAAGAAACAATAACTTTTACAACTAAAGAAATGTTATTATCCCAATAAATTATTCCTTGGTTATATAAGTTTCCAATGGCTATTATATCACTCATATTGCCAATTTAGACCCAAGGGGATTCAATTGATTGGTCTGAAAATTGACTAGAGTCTCTTTTGATCTTCTTATGATAGGATAACCACTCAACAAAGAAAGACCTTTCCTTTTACCAGTCCAATATCTTCTAAACAGTCTACAAAGGGACCAGCTGGCAGAAGGAGGTAAGAGTGTTTGAAGATTAATTCTGCTGAATCAATTTAGAACACTAACTTGAAAGTGTGGCAAAAGCAGAACTTGTAAGTGAACGTTAAATGAAATATGGTATTAAATTATCTCTGAGACATATGTGGGCCCTGAAACTATCGAAACCGAGGCTAAATGTGTTTTTGAATTTATCATGAAACCTACTATTTGGTAAATATAAAAAAAATTAAGCAAAATTTTTAAGTTTAGTAAAATGACAATATTATACTTGCCAAAGAAATTTTTGACCCATCTTTGTTTAAAAGAACTAGCAACTAACATCATTGCTGCCTGAGGAATTAGATATTATGCTAACAGTTTTGAGAACCAATTACTGCCTTTCCTTGAACTGCCAGGTGTGTTTGAAGGCAATCAAGTCCAGTACCAGAATTGTTATTTCATGCTCTGGAAGCACCAGTCAGTCATGGCAATGGCTGCTCTCACACCCCAGAGAGCCACCCTGCAAATATATTCTACTGTCTCAAGAAAATCAAATGAAACAATCAAAGAATGGCACTTTACAACTTCAGAGCTGGGCTTAAAGTTAACCTATGAGATACTCTTTGTTTACATTTCTTTTGTTTCCACTATCCACCTTCGTAACTCTTTGGCCTTGTAGACCTGAAATTTTGATCCCATTATGTAACTCCCATGACCCTTCCTCCAGCTTTAGGCAACGACCACTCTACTCCCTAGGATTCCGAAGACTTCAAATACTTCATGTAAGTACAAATATACAGTATTTGTCTTTTTGTGAGTAGTACAATTTTGGGGCACCATTTTTTAAACTTTATCAGACCTATAGAAATTATGAGATAATAAAAGAGTGTTGCCCAAAGCCATTGAAAAAGTAAATATTGAATTTTATGAATTTGGTTGGTGAATATCTGTGTTTATGCATCTCATCTGTAAAATCTCTAGTGGACTTCCATTATTTTTAATTTATCTTACTACATTTGTTTGGTTCTTCATTCTATTTATCTTTAGCTAATTTTATTTTTCTGCATCAGAGTGATACTATAGCTTTACAATTGTTTTATCTTTCATATGCCAAGTGGTAGTAGAGGCATTTTTAGTCTTTGTCTACATGACATTTCAATAAGGCACAGAGAAAGTCACCAATTTTTTATATTGGAATTTTATTTTGCCTTCAAAAGTTGTCAAATCAAGTGATTCATTCCCAGTGACCTTTACAAGTGAAAACAAAAAAAAAAAAAATAGAAAATTTCTGGGATTTTTTGATCCAGAAAAAAAAATGGCAACTAGATCTTATGACAAGCAAGGCACTCAAAAAATATCAGGTCTATCAGCAGAAGTCTCCTTCACTATTCTATTCCAGGGACATGTTTCTGATAGGTACAAAATACATTTTAAATACAGTCTATTCATCAATTCTAAATATCTTCATTCAGCCCCTATGAATCTGGAAATCTCAATAAAAGCACTAGCCCACATGCAATAGTCACCGTATCCCTAATCAATTTGCTTCAAGCCATATGTGACATCCTCATCTCTCTTCTCAGGGTGCTTTCCCTGACTTTGCTACTATCTCAAAACTCTCATTCAAAGAGAGGCCATCAATTAGACTCCACTCTTTTCCAATTAGATGTCTCTGCACTTAGTTAGAGAGAACAAAGCTATACATTTTATTTCGGTATCCCAAATTTTCCTAATTGTAAGTGTCATCTAGATAGATGATAGATAAATAGATTTACAAAGCCTTTCTCTGAAGATTCTGCTTTGGAAGTTTGGGGGAAATCCCTGGGATTCTTGTTTTTAACAAAACTTCACGTAACACATATGATCACATGCTTCATTTGACATTATTGCACAAAATTTTAATTCCTTAAGAATAAATTGAATAAACAAAGTAGAATCTTACTTTGGCTATTGCAATCCACTCATCATTCAGGTATCTTTGTTTAGGAGGGACTTTGTTTCATTTTTCTGTTCTTCCTTTGTGTCTTTTGTTTTCTGAGTGGTGGTCAGGTTGTTCTTGTTTAAGATAGTGGCCCTCCCGAAAGTCTTCCTGACAGACTATGTGAGCTTGTGGGGTACATAAATGGAAGGCTGACAGTTACTCTGATTCCACCAGGCCTGCGAATTGAACCAAGTTGTTTTAGATCTATATATCAAGCTCCTCTGACTTGAACTACCAAACATTGACCTCTACAAGCACAGATGATGACATGGTAGGTATGCTGAAGCTGCTAGCACTGCTGTAACAGTGTTCCTATGCATGCAATAGGAAATGCTGGAAAAGTGTCATCCCCTATCCTCTACTTTAGTGGAGACTGGGTAATCTCCTGACCCGGAATAAAGCTCAAAGGATTGATACCAGTATTCCTCTGGCCATTTCTCTAAGAAAGTTGGAGGATGTGACTACTTTTATTTTTCTTTATTTTAAGGCTATTTCATAAAGTCCATAAAAGAATATCTAAAAAAATAAAAAAGTCATGGTGGTGCACACCACAATCCCAGCATTCAGAGGCTGAAGCAGAAGGATTGAGTGAGGCCAACCTGGGCTACATAGTAAATTCTAGCCCTGGGCTACACAGTGAGACCCTGTCTCAAAAAAAGAAAAAGAAAAAAAACCAGACAGGTCCACTGGCTGATATTGTAATCTGTAATCCCAGATCAGATAATGGGCAGGTGAGATCAGGAAGAATTGGAGGCCAGCCCCAGCAAAAGATTAGCAAAAGCCCATTCCCCATTTCAACAAACAAGCCAGGTCTAGTGGTACACATCTGTATTCCCAGCTACATGGGAGGCATAAGTAAGAGGATTATATCCTAGAGCAAAAAGCTTGAGACCTTATCAGAAAAATAACCTAAAGCCAAAAATGCTGGAGGTGAGCTAAAGTGGTAGAGTGCTTGCCTAGCAAACACCAGTTCAAACACCAGTACTGTTAAAAAAAAAAAAAAAGAAAGAAGTAGAAGGAGGAGGAAAAGTGGAAAAGTATTATATAGAAAGAACATATTGGGATTGGAATATATATACATATTGTTATATATATACATATATATACCCTTGGTTGTCAACTTGACAGGATTGAAAGATGCCTAGAAAATTGGTAAGACATACTTTTGGGCAAGCCCATGAGGGTGTTTCCAGAGAAGATTAGTTTATGAGTCAGTGGTCTGAGTGGGGAAGAGCCACTCTGAATGTGTACCAACCTATACGCTAGGGGCCCCATGAACAAAAATCAGAAGAGTAGGAGCTCTCACATACACAAGCTCAATTCTTCCTGTGTAGGGCACATTTTTGATGCTGCTGTTGCCTATGGACATCAGACTCTAGATTATCAGCCTTTGCATGCAGACTTGCACCAGTAACTTTCAAGGAGGAGTCCAGACCTTCAGCATCAGACTGGGGTACATAATTGGTACCCCTTTGTTCCAAGGGGCACTTGAACTGAGCAGCTACTGTTTTCTGTCAGGCTGTGGACAGCTATTGTGGGATTGTCCAACCTCTGAGTGTATAAAAAAGAAAGGAGATCTAATAATCTCCTTTTATAATTATACATATATATGTATATACACATGTACATACATGTGCTATACATATGCTACATATATATGTATAGCACAAAGACAGGATTTGTAGATAGATGATAGATAGATAGATAGATAAATTCTATATTCTGTTGATTTTGTTGATCTGGAGAACCCTGACTAATGCAGTACGTATAAACTGTAGCAGAAGAGATTTCAGTTGATTACAGACAAAGTTTCAGCTGAGAGAAAATGGCTTCTGGTGAGGGTCATGACTTTTCCCTTCCTGGAACCTGCGGGCAGCAGTTAGTGGGGACATCAGCATTGTAGTGGCCTGGGTTCTTGGGTATAGTATCTAAGATCAGAGCTCTGTCCTGGTGACAGAAAAAAGAAAACAAACATCAGAGAAAAGCATCACACAGAAAAAGGCATTTATTGTGCAAAGAGACTTTTATTAAAGGAAAAAGTACACCTGGAGACAGGAGGTGGGAAGTTCTCATTACCCCAAGCTGTCACTCTCTAGGTCCTTTGCTAGATAACAGAGGGAGGAGAAATTGGTTGGTGCAAATTTTAAGCCCACCCTTAACTCTGATTCTAAATGGACTAGTGCATACACACATGTTGCCTACTTGTGGGAAGGTGGACACCTGCACAGTGGCAAAAATGAGGCCAGGTATATGTATGGTGGATCCTTTTTTGCCCTTCTCCATCTGGCGCCACTTGTGGAGGGTAATACAGCAGTCAACTGTGACTTTTATGGTAAGCATGCATGGACATGCTTGGCTTTGAAAGGAAGATGTGGGTCCCTGTAGGAGAGTGTTCATTAATCATAAGCCCAGAGTATTACATCAGGAATGGCTCAGAAGTGCAGGTGGGGGTGTAGCCCCATCCTCTTGCTCACTCATTTGGCTTTCTGTCTTCTCTAATCCAATTCCCCAAAAGAAGTACAAAGAGCCCTGGGTTGGGTTATGGGTGTTTCTGATTTTCATCTACCCACAAGTATCAGAAGAATGGAGAAAATGAATACTGAGTACTTCCAGCAAACATGTCTCAGGTCGTATTCTGTGGCAAGGACAATTCTCAGCACTACAATCCAGTGATAAGTAAGTCACTAGTTATTATGAGGGGTTCTGAAGACGTTGTTATCACTGTCACCACTAGAAGGAAGCATAATTATTAAACAGTCCCAGTCACAGGTACGGTCTGGTCAATTATCATGTCAAAATGGTCAGCCAGCACCTGGCCACTATAAGAAAGTCATTGTTGTCCAGGAGGCAGTTTTGACTCTTGAAACAAGATGTTTACCCATTGGTCCTGTACTTCCTGGATTTCAAGATGATTTCAGAGGAGAGGGACTCAGAGTAAAGGAGACAGGTATAAAATGGAGGCAGGGATGCCAAGCTTCTTTCCTGCTTTTAGTTAATTTGAGAGCCCAGAAAGGAGTCTGTGTTTTTCAACAAAAGCATTTGGTAAGTACCTGTTATTCCCCAAAAGAAGTACAAAGAGCCCTGGATACTCGATTGGTAAAAGGGATGAACATTCAGGCATTTTTCCAAGGTCTAAATGTTATCATGAGAGTCAATAATAGATATGCCCTTAAAGAATCCACTTAAAAGGACATCAGAAATATATCCTCAATAAGAAATTCCAACAAAAAATGTTAACTAAATATTAAAAATAGAATCAAGACTTCCAGATAAATATGGCTACTGGCACATTTTTATAACCTCTCTTCTGAACTCCCAACAAAATTCAGTACAGAGAATTTTTTTAAGTGTAAGTACACAAAAGTAAAAAGAACTAAAGAGAAGACAATAGCAAGAAAACAGTATTTTTTAAACAAAGAAAATAAAAAAAAAAGAAAAGTAGTAACTGATGTACAAGAGTAAAGGTTGAAACTTAAATGTCTAAAGAGGAAGATGACAAGGAGAGAAAGACACAGCAGAATATCAGGTCTCAGGGATGTCAGAGGTCAGACATGAAACAGAAGAGGATAAATGATGAAGTGCTTTATTCTGGGTGATTACACACTCTAAATCCCCCTGTCACCTTTGTAGACAAGAAATAATCTCCACCCTCTCCTCCCCAACCCTGCTGTCAAGGCTGACTCCCAGTCTTGTTCTCTGAAAGCAGTGAGTAGAAGACTATTTTCTGTATTGCCAGGACTGGATTAGTCAGTGAGGAGTAGGTCTTGCTGCGCTTTCTTAAAAGTATTTCTTACTCTCATCAGCAGAATGAGAGTATCTTGGATAAGCATCTAATACATGTGGCATGTGAAGGCAGCACAGTAGGAAAAGAACTCACTTTACAGCATCATGTAAAGTGAATATAAATTAATCCACACCTCAAACCGAATCAAGTCACCTGGTTCACTCTAACTAAAGCAGAACTGGGAAATTTAGGTAAGCATAGGATGAACATTATCAGCTTCTGCCACAAAAAAAGATCAAAAGGCCTGATATTTGCTGTTTTACCTCAAAAAAAGCCATCATTACATAATCACCCTTTGATGAGCCTTCATTAATAAACTAAACCAAGGCACATAAATTTAATTTAGCTGTTCAATGCCAAAGAATGCTAGATGTCCAAGAAAGTCTTCCAACATGGAAAATGGAGACCAACATGAATAAACTGGACAGAGAGAGAGAGAGAAAGATTTCAACAAGTTTAAAAATTCTATATTCATTTTTGTATAGGAAGTACAGCAACCATAGTCACCTTCTTAACTTCCTTCTTTCAAACCACCATATGTGACCTCCCCTTACTATGACCTGTTTTTCATAATATTGCTTGTATTTGTATTAGGTCTATATTCTACATATGAGAGGAAACATCCAGTTTTTGGCCTTCTGAACCTGGCTAAATTCATTTAAGATGGTATTCTTCAGATGCCTGCAAACAACAAACTTTCATTCTTCCTTTTGGCTGAATAAAAGTCCATTGTATATGAGTACCACATCTTCTTAATCCATTTATCAGTAGGGGGCATTGACTGTTTCCATAGCTTAGCTATTAAATAATGCTACAATAAATATGGGTGTGCAGGTGCCTTTATTGTAACCTGATTTACATTCCTTTGTAATATATCCTTAGGCATGGTATTGCTGGATCTTATGTTAGTTCAATTTTTAGTTTTTTGAGGAACCTCCGTACTGTTTTCCATAGTGGGTATATTAATTTACATTCCTACCAGCAGTGTATGAGGGTTCCTTTTTCCTCACATCCTCATCAACATTTGTTGTCATTTGTGTTCTTCATAATAGCCATTCTAACAGGAGTGAGGTAAAATCTTATGTGGTTTTAGCTTCATTTCCTTTATTGCAGGGATATTGAGCATTTCTGCATGTATTGTTTGGCCATTTGGATTTCTTTTGACAAGGCTTTTTCAGTTCATTTGCCCATTTCTTCATTGATTCTTGGGGAGTTTAGTTTTTTGAGTTCCCTGTATATTCTGGTTATTAATCTTTTGTAAAATGTATAGCTGGCAAAGATTTTCTCCCATTTTGTGGGCAGCCTCTTCAGTTTGGTGAACTTTTTTTTTTCCTGTGCAGAAGCTTTTTAATTTAATTTAATCCTATTTGACAATCCTTTCACTTAGTTGCTGAGCCATTTGAGTTCTACTTAGGAAGTCATTGCCTATGCCTATTAATTCAGTATATTCCCTGCTCTTTCCTGCACTACCTTCAGAGTTTAAGGTCTTATATTAAGGTCCTTAATGCACTTTGAGTTGATACCTGTACAGAGTGAAAGACACGGATCTAGTTTAGTTTTCTGCATGCAGATATCCAGTTTTCCCAGCAACATTTCTTGAAGAGGCTGTCTTTTCTCCATCATATGTTTTGGGTGCCTTTGAGCCTTTTTTTTTTTTTTTCCTGAGACAGGGTCTCACTATGTAAATCAGGCTGGCCTCGAACTTTTGATCCTCCTGCTTCAGCATCCTCGGTGCTAGGAAAGAAGAGATGATTAAAATAAAAACATATGTGCAATAAGAAAAAGCTCTTAGAAATTAAAACAGATTATATCCAAGCTAAAAAAAAACCCAAAGAAAATATCTAAAAAAAATTTAAACAGGAAAGAAAAATGAGTCAGAGACTGAGAAATAACAGTTCCAGAAAAAAAAAAGACAAAGAGAAGAAAATTACCAAGGTAGTTGCACAGTATATATCTCAGGAAAGATATGAACTTTCAGACTAGAAGGACTTACAAGTGCCCAGCAATTAAAAAAAAATAAAAATAAAAAATTTATACCAAGGGATATCATTTTAAATATTCACAATACCAGAGATTAAAAAAAGAAGAAGAAGAAAGGGGGGAAAAAAACACCCATAGTTTCCAAATTAAGAAGAAAAAAAATGAGGAATCAGGCTGACATCAGAATTTTCAAAGTTATTAATATGATGCAGTGTCTTCAAAATGTAAAGGGAAAAACATTTCCAATTTACAATCCTGTATCCAAACACCAACTGAGTATAACACAAAGATTCTAGAGAATTTGCTTCACCAAAAGATGAGTGAGTCACTCAAGTAAAAGTAAAACAGAAACCAGAGAATAGAAAATTCTATGCATGGCAGAAGTAAAGGGAATTCTCACCAAGGTGGTAAAGGCCATCCCAAGCAGCAACTCTGCAGTAGGCATGACAGCATCCACTCTTGTCCAGAAAATATGATGCTCCAGAAAAGAGTTTTCCAGAAAAAAATCACAAATGATTACCTGATGCATTCGAACACATGGAAAATGGGAGTACAAAGCATTTTACAGATATGTTAGGAATGCTTGTGTCTACTCCAACATATAAAAAGGCATGGAAGTCATTAATCTTGCCTTTACAAGAAAAACAGGTGAACTGACCAAAAATAATTTCTAAGATCTACTAAAGAATTAAGGCCACAGGACAAACCACCACACTAAAAACTGGTTAGACAGGTGAATACTGACAATACAAATCAGCTTACTAAAGCAGAAGCTGCTAGAACAGTAACAATGAGAATACTTAAGTGGTAACATCCATAAATTGCTGAGGATTGAATGCAGTCTAGCTTGAGTGTTTATAAACCTTGAGGTCACAGACTTGGGGGAGAAGCCATAGTTGCATGGATTTTTACCTCCAATGGTCCAACCAGGTTCTCATGATTTAAAGAAAAAGAAACCTTTGTAATAGTTTTCCTAGTAGAGAAAAGTAACCATTTTTAAAACACCATACTCCTCAGTGGAAAACTAACCATTTAAAAATATTCCCAGAACATTCTCCATAACAAAAGCCTATTCACCAACGGAAAATATTTCATCAGGGTCTTGTAAGACTTGGAGGAATGGAAATTACCACTTAAGCTGCCTCTAGCCTTTCTGACTCACTTAAGTCAGACAGAGTAAAGCTGACAAGTAGTTAGGAAGGTCATAGCCCCAAAGCACAGCACACTAAAACCTGAGATGGATCATGGCTGAAAGAACTGCTTGGCTCAGATTCCTTTAAGAAGGAGCTTCTAGGAAACTCAAGAACAAGGGAGGAGACAAAAATCATGACATGAAAGGAATCTGATACCCACAGTTATCACAAACAATAAGCACAGCCTAACTCCTAGCCAAATAAACATAAACCTTCATACTAGAGACCCATCTACCTCACCTCCTACTATCATGTCCAATTTTCAACAAAACATGACAAGTCCTGATAAAATACAAGGAAAAAAAATAATTTGGAGAGACAAAACAAGCATCAGAACCAATCCCAGCAGTGGCAGAAGCTTAGAGTTATCATACAGATATTAAAATAATTATTTTTCATATGTTATAAACTCTGATAAGAGAAATAGATAGTATGTAAGACATGAATAATGTAAACAGAGAAAACTCTAAGAAAGCATGAAAAGGAAATGCTAGAAATCTTAAACCTTGTGTCAGAAAGAAGAGTATCTTTGAATCCCTCTTTATAGACTAGGTACAGCTAAGGAAAATATTCATGAGCTTGAAACTCCATCTATATAAACTTCACTAACTGAAATGAAATGTGGAATATAATATCTAATAACTGTGGAAACTTATAATAGGTATAATCTACACATAATGGTAACAGGAAAAGAAGAAATAGGCCAGTGGAGAAATTTTCCTGGTGGAGGATAGCCTGGAATTGAGATGCATATTGAGATCTGCTAGGACCCTGAAGATCTGAATGTCAAAATAATGATAGAGGGAATGACTCAAAAATTAACAATCCTTATTATCAATCAAATGGGAAGTTTGAGGTAGGAGCAAAATTTAGCATGATCTCCACAAAGCCTTGAGTTAAAGTCTTCTGGGTTGGCTGATGAATTTAATGTAGAAAGCAAAAGTGAAATACATTTTAAATTAGAGGCATTGTAGAGGACTTTTCAGGAACTGACTATTGTGACCATCTGGATTCCAGTATTACCTCACCTGGAGATCATAAATCTGAAGATTTTATAGAGGAAGGGAACTGTGAGGTCACCTTTGGTCACAGATCCAGGCTTTTTAGAATATATTTGCCAAGAACAAATATGCCCTTGATCTAAGTCCTCTAGAGATGGTTCTAGAATTCAGGTCTCACTTAGTAACTCAGTTGGAGAAAGCATACCTAGGGTCTCTGCAGGATGGTTAGAGGCAAGGATATACATCCAAAAGATTTTAAATAAAGTTTCCAGGGTATGGATAACATGGAAATTGACAATGTGAATAACAATAGTTTCAACATTAGACACTAACTAAATTGCTTGAGATTATATGATGAAATTTAAGGGCCAAATTAAATAAAAACCCTCTGTCAAGTTTAGAGCTGACTAAGAAATAAGAACCAAGAGACAGACAGATGAGGAACAAAAAACTTTTCTTTTAGTAAAGATGATTACAGAACATGTATTTAAATCAGTGGTCTCCATGGCACCCCAACAACAACTTCAGAAATATTCTTACTCCATACCAGGTTGAACTAGAAAACATAGGCCATCCTTTAAGAGCAAAGTCTACCCAGTCATCTTTACACATGCCCAGGAGAGGCCTAAATATACTCTCTATACAGGTCAATGAGGTTAATAGTTCAGGAAGTCTTAATGGAACAATTTCTATTCCTTCCTCTAGATTCACCCCTATCCTGCCTCAGAAAGGAGCAGGTGAAGGAGGTAGAGAGACATGCCTTTGTAGTGGAAGCTTCTCATAGTGAGAAACAGGTGGGACAAGTTGAAACAACTACTTTTTGTCTACTGTTGTGACAAGGATAAGGAAGTATTTTCCCTAAGAGAAAAAGTTCAAAGACAGGTTTATTCAGGGAGTAGCACAGGCCTTCATAACTGATTTTGCTTTCTCAACATAATCAGCTGGATTTCATTTTTACCAAAAACTGACACAAGCAAATGGTTGGCTAACTGAAAATCTTGTTAAGGGAGAGGAACTTATTAATCTATCAGTACATTATTCTGTGTCATAAGTGGATGACTGCTACAGAGAACACCAGAACTCAAGTCAAAAGGAAATGGTGTCTATACTATAAAAGGCTCCCTAGACAAATCACAGGCTAGTGAAACAGCTGTTACTTCATCGCCAGGTCCATAAGGGGGAACATTTGAGAGGGAAAGGCAGGAACCACAAAAAGCAACAAACATCCTCATGTTCCCTGCCCTTCCTAACCCAGCAGAGTACCATTCAGGCCTTTTCATATGGCCTGATCTGCCCTCTGGATTTTTCATCACTAGTTCCTGTCCAGGACAGTTAGCTTAGTGACTCCTTGATGATGGTGACATTCTTGGTATGTGCTTGGAAAGATGCCTGTCCTTTATATAGAAGCAGGCTTTTGCTAAGAATCATGAAATTAGACAAAGAAAGAAAATAAACAAGTGAAAAATACTAACACAGTCCTTCTCAGGTAAGTGTTAAAAGCTTGAGCAATTTCTTATTGCTCAAATTATTTCTACACTTCCCCTACTAACCCACTCACTCACCATTTCCCAGGAGGAATTCTACAGTAATGGATCAGTAAATTGATCAGCTATAGGAGACTGAACTTCATGGAAGATGGTGGCCAGGATGTACCACTGCTCTGTTTACTGTTGAGGCTGGTGGGCCACCCATAGAAGTGTCACAAGGAAGGAATTCTTCTGTACAAGTCTTGGGCCAATGTGAAATGGCCCAGCTTGCAAACTTGTGGTTTCACTTATTAGAGATTATTTGATCACCAATAATTTGCTTTCTTCCAAGAAAGTTCTTATCTTCCCTCAATGAAAGATCTTGTGATGCACATATGAGCCCATTTTTCTGTTGCTCCAGCATCAGTTATGAGTGTGTTTCCAGCTGGATCTGGAGTTCCTACAAGCCTGTGCCAGAGCTTGTATCCAAAAGACTGAACCTGTAACCTATAAACATCTAATTCTCAGTCTCTGGAAAGGATTACCAGCCTGTAGGAAAAACTGAGTTTCACCAGCTTTCCAAGGTTACTATGATTGCTCAAAATAATTCTTTTAGAGGATGATCAGTTTTTATTTTGCAACTGCTAATTTTGGAATCAGGAGTCGTTCTTGCCCCCTTTAGAGCAATACTTCCCCTGACCTAACAAAAAGATAAGCAAACATTTCCCAATGTTTTCACTTTGTCAGATAAGAACTTTTTTTAAAAAAGCTACCATTGAAAGTACTGGGAAGATCCAAGATGGCAGATAGGAAAGGGAATCAGAATTGCTGTGTTCTGCGATTTCAGAAAACCACATGGAGATGTGGTACCTACATTTGGGTAACTCTGATTCCTTCTAGCCAACTAAATAACCACCAACACATACAGTGCACACAAAATTCAAGGACTGACCCTTAAAACAGCTTTTAATTGCACCTAACAGCCAGGGAAATACTGGCATGGCACAGCCACTAGGGTGTGTCTGCCTTGGGAAAAGCCCCTGGCTGTTTCTCCCTTTTTTTTTTTTTCAAAAAGAAGAAGACCGAGGATCAAACAGAACTGAACCCTGTGATGGCCTGGACCCAGTCCCAGAGAGCATCTGCCTTGGGAAAATCCACCCACCATTTCTGCCCACTGGCCTGGTTCCAAAGCTGCTTGTGTAAATCTGCAAACCCAACAGGTGAGCACCATGTACCACACGCCTCCCAAAGGAACATAATCCAGCACAGCTTGTGGGCAGACTGAAACCCCCCACCAACAAAACTGAATGACACAGACAGTGAATATAATCTACCACTGATAGCAGGGGAGGGGTGGAATGCTGAACCAATCTTGAAGAATGGGAATGGGGCAAGGAGCCAACTTCACAGAGCAGGGGCATGGCAGATTGCTGAGCTGATCTCCTGAAACTGTGGGCAATACATAAGCCTGAATTGCCCCACCTTGTTTAGGGAGGAGCTGATCAGCCAGAGTAGCAGCTGTGGAGTGACTCAGCTGCCACCTGACAAAAATAGCAACATATCTGACCACATTGAACAACCTGGCAGTGAGAAATTACAGATCTTAATTGTAACCTTCCTTGTGGGCAGAAAGAACCAATTACTGCTCATAAACCAGCCTTCTGGTGAGACCACTTCAGAGCTCCTGCCTGCAACAGACAGCCCATTAGAAAATGGAACTAAATATCTCCCAGCCAACTCCCCCACAAAGCTGTCTGACAGAAGAGGCAGCAACCTTATCCCCACAGTCCAGAATACCAAACTTGAGAAGAGACAGTGACACTAAGAAACCCCTAATCATAGTGCCAGTGTCTGGATTTAATGCCAAAGGAATAAATCCAGAACTTTTACCAAACTGACCTTACTTTTTGTTGTTATTGTTGCTCTTTGTTGTTTTTGTTTTCTTTTTTCTTATTTTCCCCTTTTTTTTATATTTAGTATTTTAAATTTTACTATTACTATTCTTTTATCTCTATTCATACTACCTTCATTTTCTCTCCTTTTCTTGTGCTACAATCCATTGTTTTCCCCCAACTATTTTTTCTGCCCCTTTTCATCTAGTCTCTCTCCCTAACTTTACCTACCCTCCATTCCTTCCCCTATCTATCACCCCACTACTTCTCCCTCCTCCACACTTACCATCTGCTGATTAGCCTACTGTACTAACCGTACCCACCACCATCCCTCTGTAATCCATACTAGTATCCTCCACTGCGACAACTGAACTACACCCTAACACACACCCTAAAACCCTAGAGACCCCACATCTCCTTCCTCCCTACCTCGTACTCCCTTCTCTGTCCACCCTTTTAGCACTACCTTTTCAAATTACCCCAGTATCTATCTCTATCCAAACAATTGTTACCCACCCCCAGTTCTCACTGTTTATAGATATTATCACCAAGGGCTTCTCAATATAATATTGAAGTAACTGGTCTGGCATTGAACTTGTGAATTTGTTATTCTAATTTACACTTTCAGGCCAAGGCCAGAAATAGCACATCAACATAGCTAAAAACTAAGCCACTCACAAAACAGTTATTAAGTCAAAGGGAAAGAAAACAAGCAATTAAAACCTCCAACTAGCCAATCAATAACATAGGAACACAGCACAAAATAGAAGCATGGGGAGAAGAAGAGAACCAAATTCCACCCCTCAAAAGACCAACAATTTAATAGAGAACTTAGAAGGAATGAAGCAAATGAATACACAGTTCCTGACACAAACAGAACAGTGATAAATATGACCAATGAGTTCAATGACATACACAAAAAAATCTCAAAGAGGAAATCACAAATGAGCTCATTGAGATACTCATGGAAAAGCTATAAGAGATGCTTAAACAGAACATACAGGATGAACACAAACAATATCAAGGCCCACAAATAAAAAACTTGAAAAGACAAGAAACAATTAAATGAACTCCAAAGTGAAACAAAGGAGACTATAAAAAAGAGATATGTAAAATAAAGAAGACAACAGAAGATATAAAAGAGTTTAACAAAAACATGTAAAAACCCTAGCAAAAAGAATCAAACAGAAACCCTGAATATAAAAAGTCCCCTAACTCAAATAAAAAATACAGTGGAAAGCCACTCCTGAAGAATAGAACAAGTGGAAGACAGAATCTCAGGGCTCAAAAATAAAATAGATATTAAGAAAAAAACAGAAGAACTCTTAAACAAAAGAAAACAAAAAATTCAAGAGTTAGAAAGGAATACAAAAGAACTCAGCAAATCCATCAAAAGTCCAAACCTGTGAATCATAGGCACTGAAGAAGGAGAAGTGCAAGCCAAAGGGATATGTAATATATTCAACAAAATGACAGCAGAAAATTTCCCAAATCTCAAAAAAACTTGCCCATTCGGGTACAGGGAGCCTCCAGGACAACAAATAGACTTGACCAAAACAGACCCCAACCTCTCCACAACATATTATTGTTGTTAAAACAACAGAAGGAATATTGCAGGCTACAAGAGAGAAAAAATAAATAACATATAAAGGTAAACCCATCAAAATAACAGCAGATTTCTCAACAGAAAACTTAAAAGCAAAAAGGACATGGAGTGAGGTATTTTGAGCAGTGAAAGAAAACAATTTAAGTCCTAGGATACAGTACCCAGCAAAACTATCATTCAAAATTAGTGGAGGAAAAAATATCTTCCACAATAAACAGAAACTAAAACAGTACATGACAACCAAGCCACCACTACAGAAGATTCTGAAAGGAATTCTACACACAGAAGACAAAAACAAAACCATGAAAGGACAGAAAGTATTAAACCTCATGAGAAGAACAAACAAGTACTCAGAGAGTAGCATTGAATCACTGCACACAATCAAATTCTTAAACAACAAAAACAACTAAATGGTAGGAATCACCACCATTCCTATTAATATCAATATAACCATTTAATATCAATATTAAAACTGAATGTTAATGAACTCAGCTCCCCCATCAAAAGACAGATTTGGCAAACTGGATTAAAAAGGAAGACCCAACAATCTGTGTTTACAAGAGACCCAACATATTGGCAAAAATAAACACTAGCTTAGGGTGAAAGGCTGGAAGAAGATTTACCAAGCCAGGCCCCTAAAACAAGCAGGAGTAGCAATGCTTATATCAGACAAAGTGGACTTCAAACTTAAATTCATCAAAAGAAAAAAAGAAGGTAACTTCATAGTAATTAAAGGAGAAATACATCAAGAGGCAATAACAATTATTAACTTATATGAACCCAATGTTAGTGCACCCAACTTCATTAAACATACACTAAAGGATTTACAATTACATATAGACCCCAAACACAGTATTAGTGGGAGATTTTAATACCCCTCTATCACCAAAAGACAGGTCATCCAGACAAAACAATCAACAAAGAAATCCTAGAACTAAGTGATACCATAGATCTAATGGACCTGATAGATATCTATAGAATATTCCACCCTACAACAGCACAATATACATACTTCTCAGCAGCCCTTGGAACTTTCTTCAAAACAGACCATATTTGAGGACACAAAGCATGTCTCAACAAATAAAAAAATTAAATAACCCCTTGCATACTACCTGATCACAGTGCAATAAAATAAGAACTGAACAACAAAAGCAACAGCAGAAAATACACAAACAATTGGAGGATGAACAACACATTGCTCAACAATCAGTGGGTCATAGAACAGATAAGGGAAGAAATCAAAAAGTTCCTAGAATTTAAAGAAGATGAAAACACTACCTATCAGAATCTATGGGACACAGCAAAGGCAGTCCTAAGAGGAAAGTGTATTCATGCATATATTAAACACACAGAAAGATCTCAAACAAATGACCTAATGTACATCTCAAGCTCCTAGAAAAACAAGACCAAGCTAAACCCAAAACAAGTAGAAGGAGAGAAATAATAAAACTAAGGGCTGAAATCAATGAAATAGAGGCCAAAAAAAAAAAAATACAAAGAATCAATGAAACAAAAAGCTGGTTCTTTGAAAAAATAAACAAGATTGATAAAACCCTGGCAAGTCTGACTAAAATGAGGAGGGAAATAACCCAAACTAATAAAATCAGAGACAAAAAATGGGAGATTACACAAACACCAGGAAATCATCAGGGACTACTATGAAAACCTATAATAAAATAAATTGGAGAATCTAGGCGAAATGGACAAATTTCTAGATATGTATGACCATTGAAAACTGAACCAAGACAATATTAACCACCTAAATAGGTCTATTATAATCATAATTATAATGAAACTGAAGCAGCAATAAAGAGTCTCCCAAAAAGAAAAGTTCAGGTCCTGACAGAGTCTCCACTGAATTCTACCAAACCTTTAAAGAGGAACTACTACTAACACTCCTTAAACTTTTCCACAAAATAGAAAGGGAAGGAGCACTGACTAACTCATTTTATGAAGCCAGTATTACAGTCATCCCAAAACTAGACAAGGACAGATCCAAAAAAGAGAATTATTGGTCAATCTCCTTAATGAATATTAATGCAAAAATCCTTGATAAAATAATGGCAAACCAAATTCAACAACACATCAGAAAGATCATTCCCCATGACCAAGTCAGCTTCATCCCAGGGATGCAGGGATGGTTCAACATATGCAAAGCATTAAATGTAACACAGCACGTTAACAGAAGCAAAAGACAAAAACCTTTTGATCATCTTAATAGATGCATAAAAAGGTTTTGATAAAATTCAACACTATTTAATGATAAAAGTTCTGATGAAACAAAGAATAGAAAGAATATACATCAATATAATAAAGGCTATATATGACAAACCTATAGCTAACATCATACTTAATGGGGAAAAATTGAAACCATTTCCCCTAAAGTCAGAAACAAGACAAGAGTGTCCACTCTCCCCACTCCTATTCAACATGGTCTTGGAATTCCTAGCCAGAGCTATAAGACAGGAAGAAGAAATAAAAGGAATACAAGTAGGTAAAGAAGAAGTCAAACTATCCCTGTTTGCAGATGACATGTTCTTAGACTTAAAAGACCTGAAAACTTCCACCAAAAATCTCCTAGACACCATAATCAGCTTCAGCAAAATAGTAGTATACAAAATGAGCCTTCAAAAATCAGTATCCTTCCTATATGCCAACAATGACCAGACTGAGAAAGAATATAGGTAAAGAATTCCATTTACAATAGCCTCAAAATAAAATTACATACCTAGGAATAAACTTGACAAAGGATATGAATGACCTCTACAATAAAAACTACAAACCACTGAAGAAAGAAACCAAAGAAGACTACAGAAGATGGAAAGATCTCCCATGCTTATGGATTGGTAGAATCAGCATAGTAAAAATGGCTATACTACCAAAAGCAATCTACACGTTCAACACAACTCCCATCAAAATCCCAATGACATTCATCACAGAGATTGAAAAATCAACCCTAAAGTTCATTTGGAAACACAAAAGACCACAAATAGCTAAGACAATACTGAGCAAAAAGAACAACGCTGGAGGTATCACAATACCCAACTTCAAACTACACTACACAGCCCTAGCAATAAAAACAGCATGGTACTGGCCCATAAACAGATATAAAGACCAGTGGAACAGAGTAGAAGACCCAGATATGAATCCACACAACTATACCTGCCTAATTTTTGACAAAGTTGCCAAAAACATACAATGGAGAAAAGAGAGCCTCTTCAACAATGTTGCTGGAAAAACTGGATAACTGCCTGCAGAAAACTAAAACTAGATCCATGTTTGTCACCTTGTACAAGTATCAACTCAAAGTGGGTTAAGGACCTTAATATCAGACCTGAAACCTTGAAGCTCATACAGGAAACAGCAGGGAATACACTGGAAGCAATAGACATAGGAATGGACTTCCTCAGTAAAACTCAAGCAGCTCAGCAACTAAGAGAAAGGATTGACAAATGGGTCTACATGAAATTAAAAAGCTTCTGTACAACAAAAGAAATGGACTCTAAATTGAAGAGTCTACCCACAGACTGGGAGAAAATCTTTCCCAGTTATACATCAGACTAGGGACTGATAACCAGAATATACAGGGAACTCAAAAAACTAAATTCCCAAGAATCAGTGACCCAATAAAGAAATGGGCAACTGAACTGAACAGAATTTTTTCGAAGAAAAAGTCCAAATGGCTAAAAATCACATGAAAAAATGTTCACCATCCCTGGCCATAAAAGAAATGCAAATCAAAACCACACTAAGATTCCCCCTTACTCCTGTTAGAATCGTTACTATCAAGAATACCAACAACAAATATTGGTGAATATCTGGGGGAAAAAAGGAACACTACTTGTGGGAATGTAAGCTAGTACAACCACTATGGAAAACAGTATGGAGGTTCCATTAAAAACTAAGAATAGACCTGTCAAACCTGTCACATTCGAAGGAATGTGAGTCAGGTTATAACAAAGGAACCTGTATACCCATGTTTATTGCAGCACTATTCACAATAAACTGTGGAAACAGCCAAGATGCCCCACTATTGACATGAATGGATTTTTTAAATGTGGCATTTATACACAATGGAATTTTACTCAGCTACAAAGAAAAATGTAATTTTGTCATTTGCAGGTAAATGGATGGAACTGGAGAACATCATCTTAAGTGAAGTTAGTCAGGTTCAGAAGGCCAAAAGCCACATGTTCTCCCTTATATATGGGTTATAGACCTAAAACAAATGCAGCAATATTATGGGACACAGATCACACTAAGGGGAGGCTGCATATAAGAGAGATAGGGCAAGGTAAGGAAACCAAAAACTTGAATGTGGCTGATGTACTCACTGTATAGAATGAATATAGAAGTCGTAAGCTGGTCGGGACCAGTATGGGAAGGGGGTAGTGAAGAGAACTGGAAGAGATGAACCAATTGGGATTGTAATACACATATGCATGGGGGCAATACAAGGAAACTCCCTGTGTATCTGTCTTTATCTCAAACTAACAAAACATCATGTTTCTCTTTTTATCTTTGTGTTTTTTCTTCTACAAAATTGGAGAACAGGAGGGTGGAGCAGGCCTTGTGAGGGCACTGGTGGGGGGGGGAATGGGGTAGGAGAGAGAATACAGTGAAAATATGAATACCTGTTGCAACTGTTCTAGAAATAGGGGGAGAGGGGGTGAAGGACAGCAGTAAAGGAGCTGAATTGAAGTATGAT
This sequence comes from Castor canadensis, assembly GCF_047511655.1. Taxonomy (NCBI): domain Eukaryota; kingdom Metazoa; phylum Chordata; class Mammalia; order Rodentia; family Castoridae; genus Castor; species Castor canadensis. Next base: position 62,256,441 of record NC_133386.1, read on the forward strand.
ATATTTGATACATTATAAGAACCTTTGTAAATGCTACAATGTACTCACACCCAACAAAACAATAAAAAGATTTTTTTTTAAGCTACCATTTTTCTGTTTCTATAATTTTATAAAAATGAAAACTCTAACAAAAAAAATCACAGAATGAAGGGTACTCCTTTAAACTGAATAAATTTAGCCTTATGAAAAAAAATCAGTATTATCTTTATATACCAAATTTTACTGAAAGCCAATAACAAAAAATAAAACAGCCATTGTCTGCCTCTGAGATTCACTGTCTCTCAACAGTAGCTTCCCAATACACAAATAAATACAGGATACAAATAATTAAACACTTGAGGAAGCATGACTAGTCGCATGCATTTTTTATCAAGGCAAGTTATTTATGAAGACTGCATTCATACCAAACATTTGCAAAGCAGCTTTTCTTCTACCAGTGGCTTTCCCAGAAAACAAACTGTGACTTTTTTAAAAGAAAATTGCATATGTACAAATAGATACAAATAAAAATCTAAAAAAAGCATTTCAGTGCCAGGCATCAAAATGAACAGCATACACAAAATTTAAGGGCCACAGTCGGCAATAAGTTTTCTTCATTATAAAGGCAATGTTTTCTAGTGAGTGGAATCAAGTTTGGGATAGCAGAATTTTCAATAAATTAAAATATAGAAGCTGAATGCCAATAGGGAGGAATGCCAGAAAAGTCCTTTCCAAAGGCATATGTTTAGAGCCTGCACAAATAGAGGCTTATGTATGTGGATGAATACATTCTCCTCTGATCCACCCTAGATCTCCCCTCTCTCCACCAACCAACATCATCTAAAAGAAATTAATCTCTGATAAATAATCACAATTATACCATCAAACTATGTCCTCATTCCTGGAATATCAGCACTGCAGAACAGTGAAACATGTTCTGCAGTTTTACTCAAAGAAAACTGGTTAAAATTTTTATTGGAAGGCACTTTTTCTATTCAGAATCAATGCTGCTGTGTGTCTAATTTGATCAATAAATATCGTTAATAGGCTTTGCAGAGCATTCAAGAATGAACAAAGCACAGCCCCATCCCTCCAGGAACTCACGTACAGTCATTCAAAATGATGCACCAGTCTCCTGGTACACTATCAAGCAGACCCAGTCATGTGCTACCCATAGACAAGTTGGGCACCTACTGAAGATATCAACAAAAAGGACCCCCAATAAAATGAAATTATCAATTTATTTAGAGTTGTATCCTCCAGAAATCTAGAAAGACCTTTTTTTTTTATTTCGGTATGTCATAAATTTTGAGTCATGGCAACAAATATTTTTTATTTTAAATTGTACATGGAAGTAACACATAGTCCTTAAGTAACAAAGTAAACAAAGGATCTCAAATATATCCATGGGCAATTGTGACTTTTCTTTCTGAGACCTGTGAGGCATTTTGAAGAATTAAATGATTATTTTTATAAAAATTTATCCAACACACAGTTAAGTAGAAATAGACCAACACAGTGGGGTGTCTATAGTTCACAATAATTATGTATTTTATGAATAGCTAGAAGAGAATAGTTTGAAAGCTCCAAGCAGAAAGTAATAATAAGATATAAATCATTACACATTATAAATATGTATCAAAATATGCTGTACCCCATGAATATATATAATTAAAATAATACTTAATAAAAAGTATCTAGAATAAGAATCAGGTATGTACCTATAGTGGTTGTGAGTCATTATTTTCATAGTTAAGGGTTTTGTCTTTATCACTCATCTTTACACTAATTTATAAACTATTTCACACTATCTAGTCCATTTGTGGAACTTGAATTTCCAACTCTTGGTAATGGAAGGCAGTCAATCCTTTATATGTCACATTCTACTGATATTACTCATTTTTATGACATATTCAGTCATGAATCATCATACAATCATTTCAATGGTAAGTCAAATACCCACTTTGGCTTCAACTTTGTCATATTCCTGTATTATTCTTATATAATCACTTTAAAGGAAAAAGATTTTTTTTTATAACTTAAGACAGAACAGAGAGAAGGATAAGAGATTTTTTTTTGTTTTATTAAGACAGGTTCTCACTATGTAGCCCAGGCAGTCTTTGAATTAATGATCCTCCTGCCTCAGACTCCAGAGTGGTAGAATTATAGGCATGCATCACCACATCTGGCTCAGGAATGGAAAAATCTTAAGTATTAAATAAAGTGAAACTTCTCTCCCTTCAACACATAATCTCCCAAGTATGAATGGGAAATTGATGGAGTTGTATAAAAATACTAATATTGGGTTCTATCCCAGAATGAGTTAAGTCAAGATCTCTAGGAGTGGGCCCAGGCATCACTATATTTCAAAGATCTCCAGATAAGTACAATGTACTACCAAGTTGGAGAATCAGCAGTGATGAAGTTTATTCTCCCTTGCCTACCCTCTTATCAAGTTCACTCTGATCCAGCAACAGATCATTGTGACTTAGCCCTTGGTGTAATATTCCCACTACTATTCTCCAAATATCAATATGTCATATTTGTAGGGATAAGAATAACTGTTCAAATACTTTGTTGCTTTACTACTCATATAATATATTTCCATTGAACAAAAGACTCAGTGGTCAATATTGGTGGAAAAGTATCTAGACATTTCACATTACATTTCACATTTTATATAATTTATCTTAGTAGAACTTTCCATTCTAAGTGATACTCCCCAGGAATGAAATATCAACCAATCCCTATACTGTTTTGTTTCATTCCTCAGACCAGAGCTGAACCACAGTTGATACCAATTGGTCCAAATGGTATTTTAAGTCATTTTCCAAGTTAAAAAGTTGAAGTAAGTGTCTGAAATTTGTGTCCAGTGTGTCTCTCTCATTATCCCATCAGTGCCTCAAATTAGACTCTACCATCCCTTATCCAAAACTGCACTCCCTTTACTCATTCACTCACTCAATAAGCAAAGAACACCCAGAAATGTTCCAGGGTTCTACATGTCTGTGAGCTGATTAAATAATGGAGAGACAGGGAAATAATGAATTCAACACTCCCTGTCTTATTACATGGTCACTTAGATTCAACATTCAATACTGACTTTAAAAAAAAAAAAAAGAGGGAGACTTTCCTATTTGGTGCAGTAGATAAAGAAAGGATCACATTAACATGTATCCCCCTTTCTCCCCCCACCCATCCTACTTCTGGCTCAAGCATCCTCTTTAGGATAAAGAAATAGAAAGACTTGAAATTTCAGAATCTAGTTAAGTTTCCTGCACACTCAGCCTATTGTCTGAAATCCAGCAACTAACAACTAAATCCTGCTCAGGAACCCTCAAATAACTAGATGCTTAATTTTTGGAAGTTTAGAGTGATTCCAAATGAAAAATTCATTAGAAGCATTAATTCAATAGAAGGAAAATATAACCAAGTATTTTACCATTAATTTTTATATTTTGTGAAATTTGTCCCCATATTCCAAAGCTCAACTTTTTCAATTGGAATGAAATTCTCTATACAGCATTCTCAGTCATACAGAAAGAAGCAAAGAATCAAGATTGAATTGGTTTGGGTCTGCTCTTAACAGCAAAATCTAATATCTACAAGTTCAAGCATTAAAATGTTTTTTGTTTTGTTACCTTATTTTAAGTTAATTTGCAAACAACTTTAACAATTTTAGTAATAAGGCTTCCAAGTTCACCAAAATTTGTAAATAGCAGATAAGAAGTGACACAATAGAAAAGATGGCTAAAGATGGGCTGTTTACTTTCCCTCTTCCCATGATCTGTCCTGGGCCATGTAATGTATCTCTTTTTTCTGCCCTTCACCATGTCTTTTTATTCAGCATATATGGGCAAGTAGCTAGCCCTGATGTGTGGAAACTCAGAGGTTTGGGCCTGGGATGCAAAACTCTGGTTTCAACTTTGGTGGGCCAGGCAGGAGAAAATGTGTTCTTTAGGTATGAGCTATTTGCAGCTAGTCGACCCTGGGCAGAGAGGGAAGATGGAATTTGTTCCCCACAGCTGCCAGAATTACTTTTATTCCAGGAACATTTTTCTTTCCACTTCAGCCAGCATTGACTACTTTCTACCATCATCTGGTGTGGCAAGGAAAGAATATCTGGACTGTAGGATACCAGAAGTCTGACCTCCCTGAGTTTTCCCTGATCGGTGCACCTTCGGTTTTCCCCTTCCTTTTCTTTGTTGTTGGGAGGCGCTTCTGGGCCATTTGGGGTTCATCTAAACTATCTGGGCTTTTGCTGTTTGTCTGACAAGGAAATTTCGATTCTGCTTGAGGTTCTTGTGAGCATTTGTGTTCATTTGCACTAATTTGAGTTTCTGCCATTTGTGACAGGAAAATTTATACTTTCTGCTGGCAATTAGCAATTAAGGTACACAGAGAAACCAGAGTGTTTGTGTTGGAGATTGCTATTGTGAATTGCTTAAGAATGAAAAGAACTAACTCCATCTTGCCACCTACAGAGAATTTTAGCTGACTAGTCTACTAAAAAAAGAAAGAAAGAAATGGCAATAGGATGACTCATTTAAGAGTGCACTCTGAATAATTGTTTTTGTGTGTCATTGTGTGTATTGTGTATATGTCTATATTAGTCTGTGTGTATGATGACTGACTTAATGAAACCTAAAATTCTGATGACTATGGCAATAGTTCTGTTGGAGACTGACCCAAAACACTCCTCTAGCATTGACTCTTGCTCCAGCTATCAAGAGCCTCACAAAAGTCCCAAAAGAACAATATTGGGCACAATTTAATCTGCTTCTGAAATTCCTAGAAATAACTGACCAACATACTTGTGGCCACTAAATCAAATTTTTGCTCTTATATCTATGCCCACTTAAATTGACATTTATATGCATGCCTAATTTAAAAACTTTTTTTCTTATGAATATATGTGCATGTAAACATCTTACAATGATTCTTATTGTAGATGTCTACAATAGCAAGGCTGTCTTAATATTGTTCTGCTCTTAGTAACATTCATAAGAAACTGTCTTAAAGGAAAAATTTTGTATTTTATCAAGATAATTGCTTGTGTTTTCAGTTGATCTTTCAAGCTTTTGACTATTTAGGAAACTAAACCTTAACTGAATCAGAGTTAATATAAAATTCTCTTAAATGATCATCTTATAACTGTGGTGAAACAAACAGCCATTAAGTAATTCTAACACATGTGGTGCACTATACATCTGTGACTAGAAGTATGGAGGGCTATTATCTAAACTCTATCTAAGTACTGTGCAGACATTTGCAGAGTTTAAAGTGTGTAAGTTTACTGCATGTAAAATGGCCAATTAATGCTCTTTTATTTAAAGCACATTTAATCTAAACTTTTGATGTATATTTTGACAATAAATCTTTTGGCATTTCTGTTCTTTGCAATCAGAAACATGAAGACAAAAAGAAAAAAAAGCTGCTATTATGTGGGCAATCCTACTATTTAAAACTTGGCTTGTAATGGGAAGAAGGAGGCGGAGATAAAGAAGAATGGTAGAGGGAGTAAATTCAAGTATGATATATTTGATATATTGTAAGTACTTTTGTAAATGCCACAATGTACCCCCACCCAACACAACAACTAAAAAAAAATAAAAATAAATAAAACCTGGCCTATAATTATTTATCTTAACCAACTGAACATTACTGCATATATGAGACTCATTTGTACCTTAGAAAATAAGACTACTTGGGATCACTGGCACTGTCCCTATAACTTGTCAGAGATCTAAAATTTTTACTTTTGTCAGTGCTGTATGCCTATTATATTACATAGCCAAAGATTCTAAATTTTACTCCCAGGGAAAAAATTAAATTAATATGTATATTTGGCATCTATGTAGCTGTGATGATAATTGTTATTTGCTCCTTTCTATATTAAATGTATTTATGATCCCCAAATATATAAACAACTTAAAAAACAAAGCTTAGGAAGAAACTTTAACAAGTAGATGTTCTCCAAATTAAAATTGTTGGTGAAACTAGCTTTTTGTCAGCTTGTGTCTGTATTGTAACAAGAAAGCTTAATGATGCTGATGTAATGCTGTCAATTATAATTATCCTCTTAAAATGCTATCTGCAATGGGAACAACTAGATGGTTCTGTCCATTGCTAAGCTGTTTTTCAAAATTAACTACAGCTATTCTAAGTCTTGTCATTTGCAATCCAGGTCCTATTCTAGAACATTTGCAATCAAACCCATGAAAATGACTATAGCAAGTATTTATTTGTCAAATGAGTTAAGTCTTAAATATTTGCTTTTGTTGGCCTTGTATTTTCCTTATAAAACTTTATAATCATTGTCTGTTGACATTCTGCAGCATTTATAAGATACCAGAACATCATTTATAAAACAGAAAAAATTAAAGTTAAAAATAGACTCCAGATAAGCCCAGCCTAAGAGCCACCCCTTCTAGACCTCTTTGTTGCTTTAATTTGACTAAAAGAGTTTTTAGTACTGATTCCCACCTGAAGTGCCTGTTACTTTCCCTCCAGTGTGGGATCAGATCAGATCATCCAGGAAAAAGCTAATCCCAATGATGAGGTACCTCCATTAACCATATGGTTAATCAGCAAAATCTTCAGAGAAAACTGTTCAGAGACAGTTTGTTGAAAAAGTCCTCAGAAAAGGGAGGATGTTGTCAGAATGAAAATGAAGTCACTTATGCCAACCCTTCCAAAAAATAACTAAATCCAGGTTTTCAAAAGTATTCTTAAGCATGACTACTGAACATTAAAGCCCTTTCTGATAGAAGCCAAACTCATATTTTTGACTAAGGCCTTTGACTTAAATAGAAACAAAAATAACTATTTCTGCTGACTACAAATATATCTTTTTTAGCAGTCTATGCTCATGGAGTTATTTTAAAAGAGTCTCCTCTGCACAAGTCGTTTAATTGGATGTCCTCTGACTCTTACACCCTCTATTCTGCCTTATAATGGTGTTTCTAGTTTTAGGCTTAAACAACAAATACTTTTGACTTGTATACTTCAGCTGTTTATCCCCTTCTCTTATACTGATTTATCACTGGCCAAGAAATCTGCAAAGCCACATTGGCCAATATCCCAATTCTCTCAAGATTGAGACATGTTCAAACTTAAGGGAGGAATGTATGAGGTGCTTAAACTAGTTTTGCTGAAAAGCACGGACTCCTTACTTGGGCTCATGAATTAACTAAAAACAGGAGTAAAGCTTAGTATCCCTGCCTCAATTTTACATCCATCTTTGTATAAGCCTTTCACCTACAGTCATCTTGGGTTCCAGGAAAAACAGAACTGATCAATAACACCTTTATGACAAGGGACCAAAACTACCCCTAAGGAATAGTAGAGACTTTTAAGGACAGATCACTTGCCAGGCAACAATGACTCTAGATAACAACTTTTCCAAAACCCATCCCAAAACAAGGACTGAGATAATGACAAACCAGACCTTAGCTGTGACTGGGACTACACATTCCTTATGTATTGTACTTTGATTCTTTTTCTGTTTAAAGCAAATTTCATATCTGTACCCCAAAGGTGGCTGAAGATGGACTGGGTATGTCCTGTGCTGTGTCATAAATCACCTTTCTCTGCCTTTCAAAAAAAAGTAGTTCAATAGAACTTGCTATTTCAGCTCTGGGGTGTAAAGAGCATGAAAGTCATCACTCCCATCATCGTAGTAAGAAAAATGCTGTAAAAATTGAAAAATCAATGTTTTCTTAGATCTGTTAGAGATTATTTCATGTAATAAGTGGTAGTTTGGTAAATTATATCAAATAGTTAAGGAAGTAATTACATCATTTATCTTTCATTTCTCTATTTCCAGTATAGAAGAAACACATCCTAACTAATTCTGTAAGGCTAACCTTAATCTAATATTAGAACCAAATAAAGACATTATAAGACCAATCTCCCTTATGAACATAGATAAAAAATTCTCAACAAAATATTTAATTGAACTCAATGTTGTCTAAAAACAAGAATGGAACACAGCCAAGAGAGATTTATTCCAGGTATGTAAGACTAATTTGAGACTTTAAAAAAACAATTAATGTAATCCATTCTGTCAACAAGCTAAAGCAGAAAATTTGCATGACCATATCAATTAGTGCAGAAAAGAATTAGACAAAATCCAGTAATACCTCATGATAAACACTTTCAGCAAAGTACATGCAGAAGGAAATTTCCTTGACTTGATAAAGAACATCTACCAAAAAGAAAAATCAACATCTAATGTCATAGTTAGTGATGAAAAACTAGATGATTTCCAAGAAAAGGATGTGTTCTCTCACAATTCCTTTTTAACACAGTACCTGAATCCCTAACTAATGCATAAGGCAAGAAAAGAGAATAAAGGATATACAGATTGGGAAAAGAAGAATTAAAATAGTCCTTATTTATAGATAACATGATTGTCTAAAAGAAATCATTCTGAAACTACTAAACAATTGTAGAAATTTTCTGGATGTAATCTTAATATACAAAACAATTTCCTTTCCTATATACCAACACTGAACAATTAGAATTTGAAATGAGGGGCAATACACCATTTACATTAGCAACAAAAAATTGAAATTCTTAATATAAATTTAACAAAATACATAGGTGGTTTATATTAGAAGAACTATAAGATTCTGATAAAAAATATCAAATATCTAAATAAATGGAGTGATATTCCATGTTCATGGATAGGAAGATTCAATATGTTAAAAATGCCAATTCTTTGGTGGGTCTTTATTTATTTATTTATTTTGGCAGTACTGTGGTTTGAACTTAGGGCCTCACATGTTGGTAGGCAAGCACTTTAGCACTTGAGCCACTTGCAAGCCCTTTTTTTAATGTTTTTGTTGGATATTTTCAAGATAGAGTTTCAGGGGTTCATGAACTCTGATCCTCCTGATCTCTGCCTCCCAGGTACCAGGATTATACCAGTGCCTGACAATATTTTTCTTTTTTTGGTGGTAGTGAGGCTGGAACTCAAGCCTTGTGATTGCTAGGCAGGTGCTCTGTCATTTGAGCCATGCCCCCAACCCAAAACTGCCAGTTTTTTCCAATTCGATCTATTGAGATCTCAATCTCAATCAAATCTCCAGCAAGTTATGCTATAGACATCATGAACTAATTTAACAATTATACAGAAAGGATGCAAAACAGCCAATATAACACTGAAGAAAAAGAACAAGTTATAGGACTGGCACTACCTAAAACTATAGCCACCAAGGTCAATATCAGCAGTCATAAATCATGTAGATAGCTTGTTTCCTTGATATGAGACCATGACACTTTATCTCTGTGATCTTCCTTCCTCAAACTCATGATTTCACTGTAATCATAATTAAAACACCTTACAGATTCCTAAGATGACGGATCCTTCAATGTATATATGAGCAGTACACCTCAAAATTGTTAACATCATTAAAAAATGAGGAAAATATAAGAAACTCTCACAGTCAAAAGAAACCTAGAGAGAGACAACAAGCAAATGAAATATATCCTAGATGGGATACTCGAACAGGAAAAAGGACTTTAGATAAAAACTAATGAAATATGTAAAACTACAGACCTCAGTAATGATGGATCAATATTGGTTCACTAATTACAACAAATGAGCCACACTAATGTAAAACAATGATAGTTGGGGAAACTGTGTGGGAAGAAGGAGGTATATGGAATTCTCCACACTGTCTGCTCATTTTTTCTATAAACCTGAAAACATTTTTAAAATAAACTCTATTAATTTTAGGAGGTTCATTAACAGTTAATGGTTTTATTTGCCATGAACAACTCATTACAAAATTACTTTTCCACCTGTCTGCCAACTGCCATGGCAAACCTCCATTGGAAATAGTCACCAAATCTGTACCTCTATCTATGAAGGGAGAAGACAAATCATGGCTCAGGGTACTGTCACAAAGGAGGTATTAACTGGCATCTGTGCATTGCAAAAACTCTGGGCTCTACTCACCTCTCCCAGCCCCATACCTCCAGGACTAAGTTACTGCTCCACTCCTACTAGCCCCATATTCCTATGTCATTCCATGGGATTCCTTTCCAATATACGTATGCCTATATGTTGAGTTCTTTAATAAGTAAACTCTCCTAGAATTACTCCAATTTGTGCATGCTTTCATTTTTCTGATGGGACTATGACAAAATCAGGAATCCCTAAACAGAAAATACTATTCCTCTGGTGCAGAAAGAGTGGAATCAGTAGGAAAAAGACCACTTAGGAATCCTTTGTACTAAAGAAGAAAAAGAAGTCACAACAAAGGAAACCAACTGTAAGAGAGAGCTAGAAAATAAAGGGAAGGTCATTTGGTATTAAAGATAGGTCATTCCCCATCCTGGCCTAAACACCCAAAAATGTGTGATGACAAAAGTTGTAAGGGACAGAGCCAAGATGGCAAATAGGGTAAGGAAGCAGAAAGCCTAAGCTCTGAGATTCTAAAAACCTCCCTGAGATGTTGGAGCCACACTTGGGTAATTCTGACTGCTTCTAGCCAAAATAATAACTGCCATAACACTAGGTGCAGGAAAAAATTCAAAGACTGACCCTCAAATCAGCCTTTAATCTCACCTAACAGCTGTGACCCACTGCACAGCCAGCAAAGCAGGTTGAGCCCCAGGGAAAGCTTTCTCTCTTACAGTGATGTTTTTTCTTTTTCTTTTTTCTTTCTTTCTCTTCTCCTTCCTCCTTCAAGTGGAAATAAAGCATCACCCAGAATTAAACTTTCAACATTCTGAACCCCTAGCCTGTGGAAAACCTCCCCCCACCAAGCTACACTGATCAAATTTGGCACCATTTCTCACTGTTGCCACCACTGCAGCAGGCTCCAAACCTGCCTGTGCATCAACTGACAGAACAAACAGGAGAGAACCACACACCACGTGGAGGTCCCCTACCCACCCCCGGGAACATAAACCAGCACAGCCCCTGGGCAAACTGATCCCCTGTAACAAACCTGAATAACAAACTGCAAACAGTAATCAAACATGAACAGTGGAGGAGGTGGATGGAATGCTGAACCAGCACTGGAGAAAGGGGGAGGGGCAAGGAACTAAACCCAGTCCTGAACTATCAGTAAACAAACACAGGGAGAATTCCAAGATGGCAGCTAGAGGGAGGAAGCAGAAAGCGTGCCTCCTATAGTGAAATCGTGGAGAGATGCTGGAGACACACCTTGCAAGCAAAACCACCGAGAAGAGGCAAAACTTTGACTCCTCCACACCTCCAGCTGGTGCAGAGAATCTCCACTTCATGTTAAATGGAGAAACCAGGAGGGTCCCCAGGCCGCCAGTCGCCCGAGCCCAGATGGCTTGGGAAGATGTGGACAAGTTGAGCTTAGTGGTGGGGTGTACTGAGCACCAAAGGGAGGGGAGGAAAATCCTTCCTGGAACTGTAAATAAACAAGCCAGTCCTGGCTGGAGAGGCTCTGGTGGGAGCGGGGGTGCGCGCCCAGCAACCATGAGCAGGAAAGCTTGTGAGAGTGGCGGAGGGAGGAAAACTCCACAGGAGAGGGGGGAAGACCCACTTCCCACATGAGCTATAAATAAACATGCAGGCCAGAGAAAGTGGGTGCAGTGTCAACTCCCCCAGTGTGCTTGGAAAGGGGAAAGCTTGTAGCAGAGGCTCACGCACAGGAGAACTCTGAGTAAACAAAGCCTGCGGGGCCAGGTGAGTTTTAAGCTCACCCCAGAGATCTGCATAAATAATGCTTCCAGCAACACCAGGCTGACAGCAGCGGGAAGGCAAGCCACAGCCACAGATAGCCATTCACAGAACTGTCTCCAGACTCTTTTTTTTCTCTCTCCCTACCTTTGATGAGAAAACATCCAAACTACACTTGTATGCTGAAAAACTTACTGAAACTGTATTGCATTTGAACTTGGGACAGTTTGTGGGGTTTTGTGTGTGTGTGTGTGTGTGCAGTTTTGTTCTACGTTGTGCATACCCTTTGATGAGACAACTACAGAACAACATCTGAGGCACCATCTCCAGGATTGGAGGCTGGGATGGACACCAAAATTATTAAGACTGAAATTTGATTGCATTTGAACTTGGAGTATATATATATATATTTCTTTCATTTACATATTTTTATTTTTATTCTTATCTTTATTCTTTTTATTTTTATTTTCAATCCTCTCTCTGTCTCTCTAATGCCTGTTCAGTTTACTGTCAATTAGTACACTAATGCTCCCTGTTTGTATGTTTGAAACTTTTTTGTTTGATTCTTTGTTTTGTTTTTTCCTACTTGTCTGTGTATTTGTTTTTCCCTTTTTCTTTAACTTCTTTGCTTTCCATCTCCTCTCACCCTTCCATTCTAAATATCACCATTGTTATTATTACAAGCTAGAAAATACTTAATTGCACACAGTACAGGGACAGTAACAACACCAAAGACAATGACGGGAAGACAGAAAAAACGGGGAAACCAGTTTCCCCACAGCAAAAAATTAGTACAGGAACCAGAGGGGAATGAAGAAAACAGATACTCAGATCCAGACTCCAATAAAATGAAGATAAACTATGCCAAAGGACCCAATGAAGCCCACAAGAATAATTTAAAAGAAGACATACTACAGGTACTCAATGAGAATTTTATAGAGATGATACTGGATATGGTCAACCAAAATGTACAGGAGACACTCAAGAAATTCCAAGACAACAAAAATAGAGAATTTGTAAAAGCAAAAGACGAAATACAGGAAACCATAAAAGCACTGTATAAACACCAAAGTGAAACAGACAACATGATTAATAAACAGATAAATGAACTCAGGACAAAAACAGACAACATTAAAAAGCAAGGGACTCAGGATATGGAAAACTTCAGAAAAAAGAATGAAACAGAACTGCAAAATAAAATGGAAGGCCAATCCAGCAGAATAGAACAAACAGAAGAGACAATCTAAGAACTTTAAAATGAAATAGTAATAAAGGAAAAAAAAGAACTATTAATTAAACAACTCAAGACCTGTGAAAAGAAAATGCAAGAACTCACTGACTCCATCAAAAGACCAAACTTGAGAATCATGGACATCGAAGAAAGAGAAGAGGTACAAGCGAAGGGAATGAGTAATATATTCAACAAAATAATAACAGAAAATTTCCCAAATCTAGAGAAAGATATTCCCATACAGATACAAGAGGCCTCCAGGACAACAAACAGACCAGATCAAAATAGAACTACCCCATGACATATCATCATTAAAACAACAAGTTCAGAAACTAGGGAAAGAATATTGAAGGTGGTAAGAGAGAAAAAACAAATAACATACAAGGTAAACCCATCAAAATCACAACAGACTTCTCAACAGAAACATTAAAAGCAAGAAGAGCATGGAGTGAGATCTTCTGGGCACTGAATGAAAATAACTTCAACCCCAGGATACTCTACCCAGCAAAACTATCATTCAAAATAGATGGAGCAATAAGTCTTCCATGATAAGCAGAAACTAAAACAATATGTGACCACAAAGTCACCACTACAAAAGATTCTGCAAGGGATTCTGCACACAGAAAGTGAAACCCAACTTAACCATGAAAAGACAGGCAGCACCAAACCACAGGAAAAGAAAAAGCAAGAAAGTAGAGAGTAACCTCAACTTAGGTACACACAAGCAAACCTTCAAACAACTGAGACAACTAAATGACAGGAAGCATCACATAACTATCAGTACTAACATTTAATGTTAACGGACTTAATTCACCCATCAAAAGGCACCACTTGTTGAAATGGATTAAAAAGGAAGATCCAACAATTTGTTGCTTACAGGAGACCCATCTCACTGACAGAAATAAGCATAGGCTTAGCATGAAAGGCTGGAATAAAATTTACCAAGCCAATGGCCCCTGAAAACAGGCAGGAGTAGCAATACTTATTTATGACAAAGTAGACTTCAAACTTACATTGATCAAATGAGATAAAGAAGGACATTCCATACTAATAAAAGGGGAAATAGACCAAAAGGAAATAATAATCATCAACCTGTATACACCGAATGTCAATGCACCCAATTTCATCAAATATACCCTGAAAGACCTAAAAGCATATATTAACTCCAACACAGTGGTCGTGGGAGACTTTAACATCACATTATCATCAATAGATAGGTCATCCAAACAAAAAAATCAATAAAGAAATCCAAGATCTAAAATATACAATAGATCAAATGCACCTACTTGATGTCTACAGAACATTTCATCCAACTTCTACACAATATACATTCTTCTCAGCAGCCCATGGAACCTTCTCCAAAATAGATCATATCCTAGGGCACAAAGCAAGCCTCAGCAAATATAAGAAAATAGAAATCATACCATGCATACCACCTCATCACACTGCAGTAAAAGTAGAACTCAACAACAAAAGTAAAGACAAAAAATATGCAAACAGCTGGAAACTAAATAACTCATTACTTAATGAACAATGGATCATTGATGAAATAAGAGGAAATTAAAAAGTTCCTGGAAGTCAATGAAAATGAAAACACAACCTACAGAACCAATGGGACACAGCTAAGGCAGTCCTGAGAGGAAAGTTTATAGCAATGAGTGCATATATTAAAAAGACTGAAAGATCCCAAATCAATGACCTAATGACACATCTCAAACTCCTGGAAAAACAAGAACAAGCAAGTCCCAAAACAAATAGGAGAGAAATAATAAAAATAAAAGCTGAAATCAATGAAATAGAAACCAAAAAAACCATACAAAGAATTAATGAAACAAAAAGTTGGTTCTTTGAAAAAATAAACAAGATCGATAGACCCCTGGCAAACCTGACTAAAATGAGGAGAGAAAAAACCCAAATTAGTAGAATCAGGAATGCAAAAGGGGAGATAACAACAAACACCATGGAAGTCCAGGAAATCATCAGAGACTACTTTGAGAACCTATATTCAAATAAATTTGAAAATCTTAAAGAAATGGACAGATTTCTAGATACATATGATCATCCAAAACTGAACCAAGAGGAAATTAATCACCTGAATAGACCTATAACACAAAATGAAATTGAAGCAGCAATCAAGAGTCTCCCCAAAAAGAAAAGTCCAGGACCTGATGGATTCTCTGCTGAATTCTATCAGACCTTTAAAGAAGAACTGATACCAACCCTCCTTAAACTGTTCCATGAAATAGAAAGGGAAGGAAAACTGCCAAACACATTTTATGAAGCCACTATTACACTTATCCCAAAACCAGGCAAAGACACCTCCAAAAAGGAGAACTATAGGCCAATCTCCTTAATGAACATTGATGCAAAAATCCTCAACAAAATAATGGCAAATCGAATTCAGCAACACATCAAAAAGATTATTCACCACGACCAGGTAGGCTTCATCCCAGGGATGCAGGGGTGGTTCAACATACGAAAATCAATAAACGTAATAAACCACATTAACAGAAGCAAAGACAAAAACCACTTGATCATCTCAATAGATGCAGAAAAAGCCTTTGATAAGATCCAACATCATTTCATGATAAAAGCTCTAAGAAAACTAGGAATAGAAGGAAAGTTCCTCAACATTATAAAAGCTATATATGACAAACCTACAGCCAGCATTATACTTAACGGAGAAAAACTGAAACAAATCCCTCTAAAATCAGGAACCAGACAAGGATGCCCACTACCTCTACTCCTATTCAACATAGTACTGGAATTCCTAGCCAGAGCAATTAGGCAAGAAGAAGCAATAAAAGGTAAAGAAACTGTCAAAATATCCCTACTTACAGATGACATGATCCTATACCTTAAAGACCCAAAAACTCTACTCAGAAGCTGGTAGACATCATCAATAGCTATAGCAAGGTAGCAGGATATAAAATCAACATAGAAAAATCATTAGCATTTCTATACACTAATAATGAGCAAACTGAAAAAGAATGTATGAAAACAATTCCATTTACAATAGCCTCAAAAAAAATCAAACACCTAGGTGTAAACCTAACAAAAGATGTGAATGACCTCTATAAGGAAAACTATACACTTCTGAAGAAAAAGATTGAGGAAGACTATAGAAAGTGGAGAGATCTCCCATGCTCATGGATTGGTAGAATCAACATAGTAAAAATGTCTAAAAAGTAATCTACATGTTTAATGCAATTCCCATCAAAATTCCAATGACATTCACTGAAGAGATTGAAAAATCTACCATTAAATTTATATGGAAACACAAGAGGCCACGAATAGCCAAGGCAATACTCAGTCAAAAGAACAATGCTGGAGGTATCACAATACCTGACTTCAAACTATATTACAAAGCAGTAGCAATAAAAACAGGATGGTACTGGCACAAAAACAGACATGAAGACCATGGGAACAGAATAGAGGTCCCAGATATGAAGCCACACAACTATGACAAACTTGTCTTTGACCAAGGCGCTAAAAATATATGATGGAGAAATAGCAGCCTCTTCAACAAAAACTGCTGGGAAAACTGGTTAGCAGTCTGCAAAAAACTGAAACTAGATCCATGTATATCACCCTATACCAAGATTAACTCAAAATGGATCAAGGATCATAATATCAGACCCCAAACTCTAAAGTTGATACAAGAAAGAGTAGGAAATACTCCGGAGTTAGTAGGTATAGGTAAGAACTTTCTCAACGAAACCCCAGCAGCCCAACATCTAAGAGAAAGAATGGACAAAAGGTACTTCACAAAATTAAAAAGCTTATGCACAACAAAAGAAATGGTCTCTAAACTGAAGACACCATCCACATTGTGGGATAAAATATTTGCCAGCTATATATCAAAGGACTGAGAACCAGAATATACAGGGAACTTAAGAAACTAAACTCTCCTAAAATCATTGAACCGATAAAGAAATGGGCACGTGAACTAAACAGAACTTTCTCAAAAGAAGAAATTCAAATGGCCAGAAAACACATGAAAAAATGCTCACCATCTCTAGCAATAAAGGAAATGCAAATTAAAACCACACTAAGATTCCACCTCACCCTGTTAGAATAGCCATCATCAGCAACACCACCAACAACAGGTGTTGGTGAGGATGCGGGGAAAAAGGAACCCTCTTACACTGTTGGTGGGAATGTAAACTAGTACAACTACTCTGGCAAAAAATTTGGAGGCTACTTAAAAAGTAGACATTGATCTACCATTTGATCCAGCAATACCACTCTTGGGGATATACCCAAAAGACTGTGACACAGGTTACTCCAGAGGCACCTGCACACCCATGTTTATTGCAGCACTATTCACAATAGCCAAGTTATGGAAACAGCCAAGATGCCCCACCACTGACGAATGGATTAAGAAAATGTGGTATCTATACACAGTGGAATTTTATGCAGCCATGAAGAAGAACGAAATGTTATCATTTGCTGGTAAGTAGATGGAATTGGAGAACATCATTCTGAGTGAGGTTAACCTGGCCCAAAAGACCAAAAATCGTATGTTCTCCCTCATATGTGGACATTAGATCAAGGGCAAACACAACAATGGGATTGGACTTTGAGCACATGATAAAAGCGAGAGCACACAAGGGAGGGGTGAGGATAGGTAAGACACCTAAAAAATTAGCTAGCATTTGTTGCCCTTAACGCAGGGAAACTAAAGCAGATATCTTAAAAGCAACTTAGGCCAATAGGAAAAGGGGACCAGGAACTAGAGAAAAGGTTAGATCAAAAAGAATTAACCTAGAAGGTAACACCCACGCACAGGAAATCAATGCAAGTCAACTCCCTGTATAGCTATCCTTATCTCAACTGCAAAAATCCTTGTTCCTTCCTATTATTGCTTATACTCTCTCTACAACAAAATTAGAGATAAGGGTAAAATAGTTTCTGCTGGGTATTGATGGGATGGGGGGAGAGGGAGGAGGCAGAGTGGGAGGTAAGGGAGGGGGTGGGGGCAGAGGGCAGAAATGACCCAAGCATTGTATGCACATATGAATAATAAAGCAATAAAAAAAATTTTAAAAAAAGAAATCTAGGAGTCATCTTAGTTTCTTCCTTATCTTCACATTCTACCTATCAGGGACTATTGATTCTTCTCCCTCCACCACCTTTACCCTACTTCAGGATGCCATCATCTCTTTCCTGACCAGTTCAAATGGCTACTTGTTTGACCTTTCTGCTTTCCACTCTTGCCCATTGTTGTGCTTGAAAATAAAGTATTCTTCCAAACACTTAAAGAAAAATAAAACACAGGAGGGAGGAGGCAGAAAGCATGAGCTCTGTAAATCAAAAATCTTGCTGAGATGCTGGACCTAGTTGATGTGTACAGAATATTTCACCCAATTTCTTCACTTCTTATCAGCAGCCCATGGAAACTTCTACAAAATTGACCATACATTAGGACACAATGCAAGCCTCAGTAAATATAAGCAAATAGAAATAACACTATGCATTCTATCTGACCACATTTCATTAAAACTAGAAATCAACAACAAAAACATCAGGAAAAACATGCAAACAATTGGAAACTGAACAACACATTGCTCAATGATTAATGGGACATTGATGAAATAAAAGAGGAAATTAAAAGTTTCCTGAAAGTTTTGAGAATGAAAAAAAGAGCTATCAGAACCTATGAGACACAGCAAAAGCAGTCCTGAGAGGAAAGTTTATAGCCATGAGTACATATATTAAAAGGACAGAGAGATCTCAAATCAATGACCTAATGCCACATCTCAAACTCTTAGAAAAACAAGAACAAGAACAAGCAAATCCCAAAACAAACAGAAGGAGAGAAATAATAAAAACAAGGGCCAAAATTAATGAAATAGAAACAAAAAAAAAAACCATAAAAAGAATCAATGAAACAAAAAGTTGGTTCTTTGAAAAAATAAATAAGATTGACAGACCCCTGGCAACCTGACTAAAATGAGGAGAGAAAAACCCAAATCAGTAAAATCAGATATGAAAAAGAGGAGAGAAAAACAAACATCATGGAATATCCAGAAAATCATTGGAAACTACTTTGAGAACCTATATTCTAATAAATTTGAGAATATTGAAGAAATGGACAGATTTCTAGATACTAATAACCATCCAAAATTAAACCAAGAGGACATTAATTACCTGAATAGATCTATAACATGAAATGAAATTGAAGCAACAATAGTCTCCCAAAAAAAGAAAAGTCCAGGACTTGATGGATTCTCTGCCGGATTCTGTCAGACCTTTAAAGAAGAACTTATACCAACCCTCCTTAAACTGTTCCATGAAATAAAAAGGGAAGGAACACTGCCTAACTTATTTTATAAAGCCAGTATTACACTCATCCCAAAACCAGACAAATACAAATCCTAAAAGGATCTATGAAAACATGCTTAATAAAATAATGGCAAACCAAATCTGACAACACTTCAGAAAAATCATTTACCATGACTAAGTCAGCTTCATCCCAGGCATGCAGGGGTGGCTCAACATATGCAAATCTATAAATGTAATATAGCATATTTATAGAAGCAAAGACAAAAACCACTGGATCATCTCAATAGATGCAGAAAAAGCCTTTGACAAGATCCAACACCACTTCATGATAAAAGCTCTAAGAAAACTAGGAATAAAAGGAAAGTACCTCAACATGACAAAGGCTATATATGACAAACCTACACCCAACATCATAATTAATGGAGAAAAGCTGAAACCCTTTCACCTAAAATCAGGAATGAGACAAGGATGCCCACTATCCCCACTCCTATTCAACATAGTACTGGAATTCCTAACCAGAGCAATTAGGCAAGAAGAAGAAATAAAAGGAATACAAATAGGTAAAGAAACTGTCAAAACATCCCTTTGAGGACCACATGATCTTATACCTCAAAGACCCAGAAAACTCTACCCAAAAACAGCTACAGCAAGGTGGCAGGATACAAAATCAACTTACAACAATCATTACCTTTTCTATAAACCAATAGAGAGAAAGAATATATGGAAACAATTTCATTTAAAATAGCCTAAAAAAATCAAATACCTAGGTGTAAACTTAACAAAGGATGTGAATTACCTCTACAAGGAGAACTATAAACCCCTGAAGAAAGAGATCAAGGAAGACTACAGAAGGGGTAAAGAGCTCCTGTGCTCATGGATTGGTAGAATCAACATAGCAAAAATGGCTATACTACCAAAAACAATCTACATGTTTAATGCAATTCCTATCAAAATCCCAATGACTTTCATCACAGAGATTGAAAAATCTACCCTAAAGTTCATTTGGAAACACAAGAGACTGTGAATAGTCAAGGCAATACTCAGCAAAAAGAGCAATCCTGGGGGTATCACAATGCCCTACTTCAAACTATATTACAAAGCAATAGCAATAAAAACTGCATGGTACTGGCACAAAAACAGACATGAAGACCAGTGGAACAGAATAGAGGATCCAGATGTGAATCCACCCAACTATACCCACCTTAATTTTGATGAAGGTGCTAAAAATATACCATAGAGAAAAGACAGCCTCTTCAACAAATATTGCTGGGAAAAGTGGTTATCCATCTGCAAGAAACTGAAACTAGATCCATGCTTATCACCCTGTACTAGTATCAACTCAAAATGAATCAAAGACCTTAATATTAGACCCAAAACGCTGAAGTTAGTACAGGAAAGAGCAGAAAGCACTCTGGAAGTAATAGGTATATGCAAAGACTTCCTCAATAGAATCACAGCAGCCCAGAAACTAAGAGAAAGAATGGACAAAAGGTACTTCACAAAATTAAAAAGCTTATGCACAACAAAAGAAATGGTCTCTAAACTGAAGACACCATCCACATTGTGGGATAAAATATTTGCCAGCTATATATCAGACAAAAGACTGAGAACCAGAATATCCAGGGAACTTAAGAAACTAAACTCTCCTAAAATCATTGAACCGATAAAGAAATGGGCACGTGAACTAAACAGAACTTTCTCAAAATAAGAAATTCAAATGGCCAAAAAACACATGAAAAAATGCTCACCATCTCTGGCCAAAAAGGAAATGCAAATCAAAACCACAATAAGATTTCACCTCACCCCTGTTAGAATAGCCATCATCAAAAACATCACCAACAACAAGTGTTAGCGAGGATGTGGGGGAAAAGGAACCCTCGTACACTGCTGGTGGGAATACAAGCTGGTGCAACCACTCTGGAAAAAAGTTTGGAGGCTTCTTAAAAATCTAAACATAGATCTGCCATATGATCCAGCAATTCCACTCCTGGGGAATATACCCAAAGGAATATGACACAGGTTACTCCAGAGGCATCTGCACATACATGTTTATTGCAGCACTAATCACAATAGCCAAGTTATGGAAATAGCCAAGATGCCCCAATACTGACAAATGGATCAAGAAAATGTGGTACTTGTACACAATGGAATTTTATTCAGCCATGAAGAAGAATGAAACCTTATCATTTGCAGGTAAATGGATGGAACTGTAGAACATCATTCTGAGCAAGGTTAGCCAGGCTCAGAAGACCAAAAATTATATATTCTCCCTCATATACAGACTTTAGCTCCAGGGCAAATACAGCAATGTGGTTGGACTTGGGTCATATAATAAGGGGAAAGCACACATGGGAGGTATGGGGATAGGTAAGAAACCCAAAACATGCTAGTATTTGATGTTCCCACTGCAGAGGAACTAATACAGAAACCTTAAAGTGACAGATGTCAATATGAGAAGGTGATCAGGAACTAGTGAAAAGCTCAGTTAGAGATGAATCAACTTGGGATGTAACACATTTGTACATGGAAGCAATGCTAGGGATCTGTCTGTATAGCTATCCTTATCTCATCTAGCAAAAACACTTCTCTTTCTTATTATTGCTTATACATTCTTCAACAAAATTAGAGATAAGGGCAGAACAGATTCTGCCTGGAAGTGAAGGGGGATGAGAGGGAGAAGGAGGGGACAGGGGGTAAAGGGGTAGCAGGGAGAAATGGCCCAAACAATGTATGGACATATGAATAAACTAATAAAAATAAATAACTAAATAAAAAATAAGCACAGGAAAGGCAGTAAAGAGAGCAGGTGGGCGATAAGCCACTCCTTGAAGCAAGGAAGGTAGTGGATCACAGAGCTGATCTCCTGAGCCAGAGAGCAGCATCCGAAACCAAACTATGCTGCAAAACTGAAAAAACAAACTGCAAACTGAAATCAAACATAGACAACGGAGGGAGCAGGTGGAACACTGAACCTGCCCCAGAGAAAGGGGGTGGAGCAAAGAAATAAATTCCCAGCTTTGAAATCCCAGTAAACAAACACAGCAGCAAACCACCTCCAAAGCAGGACAGGTAGTAGGTCACAGAGATGATCTCTTGAACCAAAGGGCAGCATTCAAGAAAACAGGTGACTAAAACCACCAAATAACCTATCAAGTACATAGTTGTGCAGTATAAAGTGGAGCAATGAGAAGAAGAAGAAGGGATGGAAACCATTCTCCTCGAAAAAACAACTTAATACAGGATTACAAGGAAATGAAGAAAATGGATATCCAGTTCCTGACCTCAACAAAACAGTGATAAATGACACTAAGGAACCCAGCAATGCCCACAAAACACCCCCAAAGAACAAATCTTGCAAGAAATCCCTGAGAATTTCATGGAGAAGATACTAGACCTGGTTAACAAAAATGTACAGATGCACTCAAGAAATTTCAAGAAACCAAAAATAAAGAATATGAGAAAACACAGAAACAAACAAATGAACTCAGAAGAGCCCTAAATAAACACCAAAGTGAAACAGACAACACTATATAAATAGAGAGATAAACAAATGAAAGATGAAAATAAAAAAAATATTAAAGAGGAAGTGACCCAAGACATGGAAAGCCTCAGAAAAAAGAATCAAACAGAAACGCAAAACACAGTGGAAGATCACTCCAGCAGACTAGAACGAGTGGAAGACAGAATCTCAGAACTCAAAGATAAAATAGAAATTAAGCAAAAAACTGAAGAACTGTTAGTCAAACAACTCAAGACCTGAGAAAGACCAAATCTGAGAATCATGGGCATTGAAGAAGGAGAAGAGGTCCAAGAAAAGGGTTGTAATGTAGTCAATAAAATAATAGCAGAAAATGTCCCAAATCTCTAGAATGTTTTTCCCATTCAGGCACAGGAAGCCTCCAGGACACCAAACAGACTTGACCAAAATAGAACTATCCCACAGCATATTATCATTAAAAGAACAAGTGCAGAGAATAGAGAAAGAATACTGAAGGCTGTAAGAGAGAAAAAGCAAATAACATATAAAGGTAAACCCATCAAAATCACAGCAGATTTCTCAACAGAAACCTTAAAAGCAAGAAGGACATGGAGTGAGGTATTTTGAGCAGTAAAAGAAAATAATTTAAGTCCTAGGATACTCTATCCAGCAAAACTATCATTCAAAATACATGGGGCAATAAAAATCTTCCACAATAAGCAGAAACTAAAACAATATATGACCACCAAGCCACCACTACAAAAGATTCTTCAAGGAATTCTGCACACAAAAATGAAAGCAAACAAAACCATGAGAGAACAAGCAGTACCAAACCACAGGAGAAGAAAAGACAAGGAATTAGAGAGTAGCACTGACTCAGCTGCACACAATCAAATATTTAAACAACAAAAACAACTAAATGACAGGAATCACCACATACCTATCAATATTAACACTGTCAATGGACTCAGCTCCCCCATCAAAAGACACCATTTGGCAAACTGGATTAAAAGGGAAGATCCAACAATCTGTTGTTTACAGAAGACCAGTCTCATTTATGGAAACAAACAATGGCTTGGGGTGAAGGACTGGAAGAAGATTTATCTAGCCATGGCCCCCAAAACAAGCAGGAGTAGCAATACTTATATCAGACAAAGTGGACTTCAAACCTAAATTCATCAAAAGAGAAAAAGAAGGTAACTTCATAGTAATAAAATGAGCAATACATCAAGAGCAATAACAATTATCAACTTATATGCACCCAATGTCAGTGCACCCAACTTCATTAACCATACACTAAAGGATTTAAAATTATATATAGACCCCAACGCAGTATTTAGTGGGAGATTTTAATACCCCTCTATCACCAAAAGATAGATCATCCAGACAAAAAAATCAATGAAGAAATCCTGGAACTAAATGATACCATAGACTGACTGGACCTGACAGACATCTACAGAATATTCCACCCTGCAACAGCACAATACACATTCTTCTCAGCAGCCCATGGAACTTTCTCCAAAATAGACCATATCTTAGGTCACAAAGCATGTGTCAACAAATACAAGAAAATTTAAATAACCCCCTGCATACTATCTGATCACAATGCAATAAAACTAGAACTCAACAACAAAAGCAAGAGCAGAAAATACACAATTGGAGACTGAACAACACATTGCTCAGTGATCAGTGGGCCATAGAAAAGATAAGACAATAGAGAAAAACAAGAACAAGCAAAACCCAAATCAAACAGAAGGAGAGAAATAATAAAAATAAGGGCTGAAATTAATGAAATAGAGACCAAAAAAATTGTACAAAGAATCAGCAAAACAAAAAGCTGGTTCTTTGAAAAAAATAAACAACATTGACAAACCCCTGGGAAATCTCACTAAAATGAGGAAGGAAAAGACCCAAATCAGTAAAATCAGAAATGCAAAGGGGGAGATAACAACAAACACCATGGAATTCCAGGGAATCATCAGAGACTATTTTAAGAACCTATATGCCAATAAATTTGAAATCTTGAAGAAATGGACAAATTATACTTATGACCATCCAAACTGAACTAACAGGATATTAACCACCTAAACAGATCTATAACAAGAAATGAAATTGAAGCAGCAATAAAGAGTCTCCCAAAAAAGAAATGTTCAGGACCTGCTGGATTCTTGGCTGAATTCTATCAGATTTTTAAAGAACTAATACCGACTGTCCTTAAACTTTTCCACAAAATTGAAAGGGAAGGAAGACTGCCTAACTCATTCCATGAAGCCAGTATTACACTCAACTGAAAACCAAAGACACCTCCAAAAAGAAGAGCTATAGGCCAATCTCCTTAATGAACATGGATGCAAAAAAAATCCTCAATAAAATAATGGCAAACCAAATCCTACAACACATAGAAAGATCATTCAACACGGCCAAGTCAGCTTCATCCCAGGGATGCAGGGATGGTTCAACATATGCAAATCTATAAATGTAATACAGCACATTAATAGAAGCAAAGACAAAAATGACTGATCATCTCAATAGATGAGAAAAAGCCTTCAACAAGATTCAACACCACTTCATGATAAAAGATCTAGGAAAACTAGGAATAGAAGGAATGTACCTAAACATTGTAAAGGCTATATATGACAAACCTACAGCCAACATCATACTTAATGGAGAAAAGCTGAAACCACTTCCCTTAAAATCAGGAGCAAGACAAGTGTGTCCACTCTCCCCATTCCTATTCAACATAGTTCTCAAATTCCTAGCCAGATCAATTAGGCGAGAAGAAAAATAAAAAGAATTTAAGTAGGTAAAGAAACTGTCAAAGTATCTCTATTTGCAGACAACAAGATCCTATACCTCAAAGACCCAAAAAACTCTACCCAAAAACTCCTAGACACCATAAACAGCTTCAGCAATGTAGTAGGATACAAAATCAACTTACAAAAATCATTAGCTTTTCTATATACCAACAATGAACAAATTGAAAAAGAATATATGGAAACAATTCCATTTGCAATAGCCTAAAAAAAAATCAAATACCTAGGAGTAAACTTACCAAAGGATGTGAATGACTGCTACAAGGAGAACTACAAACCCCTGAAGAAGGAGACTGAGAAAGACTACAGAAGGTGGAGAGATCTCCCATGCTCATGGATTGGTAGAATTAACATAGTAAAAAACAGCTATACTGCCAAAAGCAATCTACATGTTCAACACAATTCCCACCAAAATCCCAGTGACATTCTTCACAGAGCTTGAAAAATCTACCCTAAAGTTCATTTGGAAACACATGAGACCATGAATAGCCAAGGCAATACTCAGCAAAAAGAGCAATGCTGGAGGTATCACAATACCCGACTTCAAACTATATTATAGAGCCATAGCAATACAAACAGCATGGTACTGGCAAAAAAAAAAGATATAAAGACCAGTGGAACAGCTTAGAGGACCCGGTGTGAATCCACCTACCCAGCTATGTCCACGTTATTTTTGACAAAGGCACCAAAAACATATGATGAAGAACAGACAGCCTGTTCAACAAATGTTGCTGGGAAAAGTGGCTATCTGCCTTTAGAAAACTGAAACTAGATCTATGCCTATCACCCTGTACTAGAATCAACTCAAAATGGATTGAGGAACTTAATATCAGACCTGAAACTCTGAAGTTAGTACAGGAAAGAGCAGGGAATGCTCTGGAAGCAGTAGGTATAGGCAAGGATTTCCTCAATAGAACCCAGTAGCCCAGCAACTGAGCAAAAGGATATACAAATGGGACTACATGAAATTAAAAAACTTCTGCACAACAGAAGAAATGGTCTCTAAACTAAAGACACCACCCACAGCATGGGAGAAAATATTTGCCAGCTATACATCAGACAAAGGACTGAGAACCAGAATATACAGGGAGCTCAAAAAACTAAACTCTCCCAAAATCAATGAACCAATAAAGAAATGGGCAACTGAACTAAACAGAACTTTTTCAAAGGAAGAAATCCAAATGGCCAAAAACACATGAAAAAATGCTCACCATCTCTGGCCATAAAGGAAATGCATATCAAAACCACACTAAGATTCTACTTTTCTCCTGTTAAAATAGCTATCATCAAAGACACCAAAAACAACAAATGTTGGTAAGGATGTGGGGAAAAAGTAATCCTCATACACTGCTGGTGGGAACGGAAGCCAGTATAACCACTATGGAAAACAATGGGGAGGCTTCTTAAAAAACTAAACATAGATCTGCCATATGATCCAGCAATTCCACTCCTAGGATATACCAAAAGGAATGCAACTCAAGTTATTCCAAAGGCACCTGCACACCCATGCTTATTGCAGCAGTATTTACAGTAGCCAAGTTATAGAAACAGCCAAGATGCTCCACTACCAACGAATGGATTAAAAAAATGTAGTATTTATACACAATGGAATTTTACTCAGCCACAAAGAAGAATGAAATTTTGTCATTTGCAAGTAAATGGATGGAACTGGAGAACATCATCTTAAGCGAAGTTAGCCAGGCTCAAAAGACCAAAAATCGAATGTACTCCCTCATATGTGGACTTTAGACCTAAAACAGTTGCAGTAATATTATTGGATATGGGTCACATGCTAAGGGGAGAACACATACAGGAGGAATAGGGAGAGGGAAGAAACCTAAAACTTGAAAGTATGATGTGCCCACTGTAAAGGAGCTAATAAAGTAATCTTAAAACTGACAGAGGCCACTATGGGAATGTGACTAGGAAGTAGTGAAGACGTCTGGTAAAGATGAACCAATTTGGGTTGTAATACACATGTGCATAGAAGCAATGCTAGGAATCTCTCTGTATAGCTATCTTTATCTAAAGCTAGCAAAAATGCTTTGTCTTTCTTATTATTGCTTATGTCTTCTCTTCAACAAAACTGGGGAAGAGTACAGAACAGGTTCTGTCTGGAAGTGTGGAGGTGGGGGAGAGGGGGAGGGGTGGGAGGGCAGCAGGGAGAGATGATCCAAACAAAGTATACACATATGAATAAATGAATAAACAAAAAAAGTTGTAAGAAAGTGAGTAAAGATGACAGTGGCTATTTTGAGGTTGGATGCATTGATCTACATCCTTCCAAATCATTCATGCCACACTTTCTTTTAAGTTAGCACTAGGTACATCTAGTGGCTGAGTGTGACCCTTGCATCATCAGCCACCAGTCACCACCAGTCTTCATCCCCCAAGAAGCACATCAACCAACCACCTCCATCTTGCAATCGACCCTGCTATGGTGACCCAGACTCTGCTTTAAGAATGAAGGGCTTAGAACTGAGAGTTCTGACAGCTGAAAGTTCTGTTTGCAGTTCTCTGTAGAACTTTCTAGGCAGTTATCATTACTGAAAGATGGCTAGACCAGTTGGAGAATGTGTCAGTGTTTTGTGTGATGGTTCTGTGAATTGATTTTTCAGTCTAAGTGCATGGAGTTTAAGGATGAGAGGTTGATGCCCCAAAATTGCATTTAACACATATTTTCCAGTTTTTTGCTAAGCTGTACAATAGGAATCTGGGCTTTCATTCTCTATGTTGTTCAAGAAATGTAAACTAACTCATTTATGGAATATTTGACATTAATCTATGTTTATTCTATTACTGTTTCTATTCCAATGACTTCTGCACCTGCCAAAGACCCAATAACTCTAAAACTTCCTTAGATTTTGGGGTTTTTTTAATGTTAAGCATTGTTTTAATGGTAATGTTTAAATTTTGGCTGCCATGGCATTGATATTAGACAAAAAGTAATCTGAATTAAGAGCCTTTAATTTATACATTTCTTCTAAAATAATTCATACATGATTTAACTTTAAACCTATGACCACGTAAGTACTCACTGTGAGCCAAGAAACATGCATTTAAAAATATGTATTGCTTCTTTTTGAAAATATTTGTCATATGTTTCATTATCCATTAGAAAAGACCTGATAAAAACAAATTCCATTTTAATAGTGAAACAACACACTGAGCTGATGGAGAAATATTAATGCTTTTTTGGTATTTTGGGAATCATCAGGGAGAAATCTTAAGAAAATTTTAAGGCAAGAAGACTGAAAATAGGGTAGCTCAAATATGTGCTGATAACCAAAACAATGAAGATATTTAAAAACCTAACCTTTGGGCGAATTCCAAGATGGCGGCTAGAGGTAGGAAGCAGAAAGCGAGCCTCCTATAGTGAAATCTTGGAGAGACGCTGGAGACACACTTTACAGGCATAATCACCGAGAAAAGGCATAACTTTGACTCCTCCACATCTCCAGCCGGCGCAGAGAATCTCCACTTCACGTTAAACGGAGAACCGAGGAGGCCCCCGGGCCGCCAGTGGCCGGCGCCCATACAGCTTGGGAAGACGCGGACCAGGTGAGCTTCGCGGTACCGCGGTAGCCCCACAGACAAGCCTGGGCCAGAGCAGCATAGCCCCCTGGACAGACTGACCTCCACCCGGGAAAAAAAGAGAAACTGAGTACTAAGCAATAAGAACAGTTAAGAAACACTGGAAAGAGGGTGGGGCGCCCTGAGCGCTGAAGATTGGGGGAAGGGAATCCTTCCCGGGACTGTAAATAAACGAGCCGGGCGGGCCGAAGAGGCTCTGGCGGGAGCGGGGCGTGCCCAGCAACTGGGAGCGGGGACGCTTGTGAGAGGAGGGAAGACCCACTTCCCACGTGAACTGTAAATAAACACGCAGGCCTGACAACGCGGGGCAGTGTCGCCTTTCCCAGTGCTTGGAAAGGGAAAAGCCTGTAGCAGAGGCCCCCCTCCCCTGCACAGGAGAACTCTGAGCAAACAAAGCCTGTGGGACCAGGTGAGTGCTAAGCTCACCCCAGAGATCTGCATAAATAACGCCGCCAGCTACAGGCTGAGAGCAGCAGGCAGGCAAGCCACAGTTGCAGATACCACTCTCAGAACTGCCTCCAGACGCTTTTTTTTCTTTTTCTCCCTACCTTTGATGAGAGAACAACCGAATTACACCTGCAAGCCGAAAAACTTACTGAAACTGTATTGCATTTGAACTGGGGACACTTGGTGGGGCTTTTTTTTTTTTCTTCTGTGTGTGTGTGAGTGTAGTTTTGTTCTACTTTATGCATCCCCTTTGATGAGACAACTACAGAACAACATCTGAGGCACCAACTCCAGGACTGGAGATTGAGACGGACATCCAAATTATTAAGACTGAAATTGCATTGCATATAAACTTGGAAGTTTTTTGGTTTTTTGGGTTTTTTTGTTTTTTTTTAATTTTCTATTTTCCATTTTATTTTAATTCATTTTATAAATAGATATTACTTTCATATACTTATTTTTTATTTTTTTTATTTTGATTTTCAATCCTCTCTCTGTCACTCTATTGTCTGTTCAGCTTACTGTTGATTAGTACACTAACACTCCCTGTTTATACCTTTGAAACTCTCTTGTCTGATACCTTGTTCTGCTTTCTCCCTCTTGTCTGTATATTTGTTTTCCCCTTTTCTTTAACTTCTTGCTTTCCATCTCAGCTCACTCTTCCATTCTCAATATTACCATTGTTATTATTACAAGCTAGAAAATACTTAATTACACACAGTACAGGGACAGTAACAACACCAAGGACAATGACAGGAAGACAGAAAAAACAAGGAAACCAGTTTCCCCACAGCAAAAAATTAGTACAGGAACCAGAGGGGAATGAAGAGAACAGAAACTCAGAGCCAGACTCCAACAAAATGAAGATAAACTATGCCAAAGGACCCAATGAAGCCTACAAGAATAATTTAAAAGAAGACATACTACAAGTACTCAATGAGAATTTTATAGAGATGATACTGGATAGGGTCAACCAAAATGTACAGGAGACACTCAAGAAATTCCAAGACAATAAAAATAGAGAATTTGAAAAAGCAAAAGAAGAAATAAAGGAAACCATAGAAGCACTGTATAAACACCAAAGTGAAAGAGAGAACACAATGAATAAATGGATAAATGAACTCAGGACAAAAATAGACAACAATAAAGAAGAAAACAGCCAGGAAATGGAAAACCTCAGAAAAAAGAACAAAACAGAACTGCAAAACAAAACGGAAGGCCAATCCAGCAGAATAGAACAAACAGAAGACAGAATCTCAGAACTTGAAGATGAAATGGTAATTAAAGGAAAAACTGAAGAACTACTAATTAAACAACTCAAGACCTGTGAAAAGAAAATGCAAGAACTCACTGACTCCATCAAAAGACCAAACTTGAGAATCATGGGCATCGAAGAAGGAGAAGAGGTGCAAGCGAAGGGAATGCGTAATATATTCAACAAAATAATAACGGAAAATTTCCCAAATCTAGAGAAAGATATTCCCATACAAATGCAAGAGGCCTCCAGGACACCAAACAGACCAGATCAAAATAGAACTACTCCACGACATATCATCATTAAAACAACAAGTTCAGAAACTAAGGAAAGAATATTGAAGGCTGCAAGAGAGAAAAAACAAGTAACATACAAAGGTAAACCCATCAAAATCACAGCAGACTTCTCAACAGAAACATTAAAAGCAAGAAGAGCGTGGGGTGAGATCTTCCGGGCACTGAATGAAAATAACTTCAACCCCAGGATACTCTACCCAGCAAAGCTATCATTCAAAATAGATGGAGCAATAAAAGTCTTCCATGATAAGCAGAAACTAAAACAATATGTGACCACAAAGCCACCATTACAAAAGATTCTGCAAGGGATCCTGCACACAGAAAGTGACACCCAACTTAACCATGAAAAGGCAGGCAGCACCAAACCACAGGATAAGAAAAAGCAAGACAGTAGAGAGTAACATCAAGTTAGGTACACACAATCAAACCTTCAAACAACTAAGATAACTAAATGTCAGGAATCACCACATACCTATCAGTACTAACACTTAATGTCAATGGACTTAATTCACCCATCAAAAGACACCGTTTGACAAAATGGATTAAAAAAGAAGATCCAACAATTTGTTGCTTACAGGAGACTCATCTCACCGACAGAAATAAGCATATGCTTAGGATGAAAGGCTGGAAGAAGATTTACCAAGCCAATGGCCCCCGAAAACAAGCAGGAGTAGCAATACTTATCTCTGACAAAGTAGACTTCAAACCTACATTGATCAAACGAGATAAAGAAGGACATTCCATACTAATAAAAGGGGAAATAGACCAAAAGGAAATAATAATCATCAATCTGTACGCACCCAACGTCAACGCACCCAATTTCATCAAACATACCCTGAAAGACCTAAAAGCATATATAAACGCCAACACAGTGGTTGTGGGAGACTTTAACACTCCATTATCATCAATAGATAGGTCATCCAAACAAAAACTCAATAAAGAAATCCAAGATCTAAAATATGCAATAGATCAAGTGGACCTAGTAGATGTCTACAGAACATTTCATCCAACCTCTACACAATATACATTCTTCTCAGCAGCCCATGGAACCTTCTCCAAAATAGATCATATCCTAGGGCACAAAGCAAGCCTCAGCAAATATAAGAAAATAGAAATAATACCATGCATACTATCTGACCACAATGCAGTAAAAGTAGAACTCAACAACAAAAGTAAAGACAAAAAACATGCAAACAGCTGGAAACTAAATAACTCATTACTTAATGAAGAATGGATCATCGATGCAATAAAAGAGGAAATTAAAAAGTTCCTAGAAGTCAATGAAAATGAAAACACAACCTACCGGAACCTATGGGACACAGCTAAGGCAGTCTTGAGAGGAAAGTTTATAGCCATGAGTGCATATATTAAAAAGATTGAAAGATCCCAAATCAATGACCTAATGATACATCTCAAACTCCTAGAAAAACAAGAACAAGCAAATCCCAAAACAAATAGAAGGAGAGAAATAATAAAAATAAGAGCTGAAATCAACGAAATAGAAACCAAAAAAACCATACAAAGAATTAATGAAACAAAAAGTTGGTTCTTTGAAAAAATAAACAAGATCGATAGACCCCTGGCAAACCTGACTAAAATGAGGAGAGAAAAAACCCAAATTAGTAGAATCAGGAATGCAAAAGGGGAGATAACAACAAACACCATGGAAGTCCAGGAAATCATCAAAGACTACTTTGAGAACCTATATTCAAATAAATTTGAAAATCTAAAAGAAATGGACAGATTTCTAGATACATATGATCATCCAAAACTGAACCAAGAGGAAATTAATCACCTGAATAGACCTATAACACAAAATGAAATTGAAGCAGCAATCAAGAGTCTCCCCAAAAAGAAAAGTCCAGGACCTGATGGATTCTCTGCTGAATTCTATCAGACCTTTAAAGAAGAACTGATACCAACCCTCCTTAAACTGTTCCATGAAATAGAAAGGGAAGGAAAACTGCCAAACACATTTTATGAAGCCACTATTACACTTATCCCAAAACCAGGCAAAGACACCTCCAAAAAGGAGAACTATAGGCCAATCTCCTTAATGAACATTGATGCAAAAATCCTCAACAAAATAATGGCAAATCGAATTCAGCAACACATCAAAAAGATTATTCACCACGACCAGGTAGGCTTCATCCCAGGGATGCAGGGGTGGTTCAACATACGAAAATCAATAAACGTAATAAACCACATTAACAGAAGCAAAGACAAAAACCACTTGATCATCTCAATAGATGCAGAAAAAGCCTTTGATAAGATCCAACATCATTTCATGATAAAAGCTCTAAGAAAACTAGGAATAGAAGGAAAGTTCCTCAACATTATAAAAGCTATATATGACAAACCTACAGCCAGCATTATACTTAACGGAGAAAAATTAAAACCATTCCCTCTAAAATCAGGAACCAGACAAGGATGCCCACTATCTCCACTCCTATTCAACATAGTACTGGAATTCCTAGCCAGAGCAATTAGGCAAGAAGAAGGAATAAAAGGAATACAAATAGGTAAAGAAACTGTCAAAATATCCCTATTTGCAGACGACATGATCCTATACCTTAAAGACCCAAAAAACTCTACTCAGAAGCTTCTAGACATCATCAATAGCTATAGCAAGGTAGCAGGATATAAAATCAACATAGAAAAATCATTAGCATTTCTATACACTAATAATGAGCAAACTGAAAAAGAATGTATGAAAACAATTCCATTTACAATAGCCTCAAAAAAAATCAAATACCTAGGTGTAAACCTAACAAAAGATGTGAAAGACCTCTACAAGGAAAACTATACACTTCTGAAGAAAGAGATTGAGGAAGACTATAGAAAGTGGAGAGATCTCCCATGCTCATGGATTGGTAGAATCAACATAGTAAAAATGTCTATACTCCCAAAAGTAATCTACATGTTTAATGCAATTCCCATCAAAATTCCAATGACATTCATCAAAGAGATTGAAAAATCTACTGTTAAATTTATATGGAAACACAAGAGGCCACGAATAGCCAAGGCAATACTCAGTCAAAAGAACAATGCAGGAGGTATCACAATACCTGACTTCAAACTATATTACAAAGCAATAATAATAAAAACAGCATGGTACTGGCACAAAAACAGACATGAAGACCAGTGGAACAGAATAGAGGATCCAGATATGAAGCCACACAACTATAAGCAACTTATCTTTGACAAAGGAGCTAAAAATATACGATGGAGAAATAGCAGCCTCTTCAACAAAAACTGCTGGGAAAACTGGTTAGCAGTCTGCAAAAAACTGAAACTAGATCCATGTATATCACCCTATACCAAGATTAACTCAAAATGGATCAAGGATCTTAATATCAGACCCCAAACTCTTAAGTTGATACAAGAAAGAGTAGGAAATACTCTGGAGTTAGTAGGTATAGGTAAGAACTTTCTCAATGAAACCCCAGCAGCACAGCAACTAAGAGATAGCATAGATAAATGGGACCTCATAAAACTAAAAAGCTTCTGTTCATCAAAAGAAATGGTCTCTAAACTGAAGAGAACACCCACAGAGTGGGAGAAAATATTTGCCAATTATACATCAGACAAAGGACTGATAACCAGAATATACAGGGAACTTAAAAAACTAAATTCTCCCAAAACTAATGAACCAATAAAGAAATGGGCATGTGAACTAAACAGAACTTTCTCAAAAGAAGAAATTCAAATGGCCAGAAAACACATGAAAAAATGCTCACCATCTCTAGCAATAAAGGAAATGCAAATTAAAACCACACTAAGATTCCACCTCACCCCTGTTAGAATAGCCATCATCAGCAACACCACCAACAACAGGTGTTGGCGAGGATGCGGGGAAAAAGGAACCCTCTTACACTGTTGGTGGGAATGTAGACTAGTACAACCACTCTGGAAAAAAATTTGGAGGCTACTTAAAAAGCTGGACATCGATCTACCATTTGATCCAGCAATACCACTCTTGGGGATATACCCAAAAGACTGTTACTCCAGAGGGACCTGCACATCCATGTTTATTGCGGCACTATTCACAATAGCCAAGTTATGGAAACAGCCAAGATGCCCCAGCACTGACGAATGGATTAAGAAAATGTGGTATCTATACACAATGGAATTTTATGCAGCCATGAAGAAGAACGAAATGTTATCATTCGCTGGTAAATGGATGGAATTGGAGAACATCATTCTGAGTGAGGTTAGCCTGGCTCAAAAGACCAAAAATCGTATGTTCTCCCTCATATGTGGACATTAGATCAAGGGCAAACACAACAAGGGGATTGGACTATGAGCACATGATAAAAGCGAGAGCACACAAGGGAGGGGTGAGGATAGGTAAGACACCTAAAAAACTAGCTAGCATTTGTTGCCCTTAATGCAGAGAAACTAAAGCAGATACCTTAAAGCAACTGAGGCCAATAGGAAAAGGGGACCAGGAACTAGAGAAAAGGTTAGATTAAAAAGAATTAACCTAGAAGGTAACACCCATGCACAGGAAATCAATGTGAGTCAATGCCCTGTATAGCTAGCCTTATCTCAACCAGCAAAACCCCTTGTTCCTTCCTATTATTGCTTATACTCTCTCTACAACAAAATTAGAGATAAGGGCAAAATAGTTTCTGCTGGGTATTGAGGGGGGGAGCGGGAGGGGGTGGAGTGGGTGGTAAGGGAGGGGGTGGGGGCAGGGGGGAGAAATAAACCAAGCCTTGTATGCACATATGAATAATAAAAGTAAAATGAAAAAAAAAAAAAAAAACCTAACCTTTACCCTCAAATAACATTTTTAAGCACAACTTCACTGAACTACAATTTGCTTTAACTAATACCTGTGCTTGTATCGAATTCAGTAATTTAATTAATTGGTAATGATTTGGCCACATTTTTTGCTATACTATTTAGGTGCCTGAGAACTTCATTCTACAAGCAAGTAAGTTTAATTCATGAAAACATTAAGGCACGCAGTCACGAAATAAGCTTATTTTGACTTTAAACCCTGTCAGAGTTACAGTACTCCACTACCATTCTCACAATCATACACACACCCTTTGTTACTCCTTTCTGCTGACCGAAAGTTCATTGTCTCTACTGTTAAGTAGACAGTGCAAACCACAATTATAATTATTTTCAAAAATTACTATTTTTATTAATTATTCCTACAGGGTACAATTCTTAGTTCAACAATCCAATAATTTCTTCTTAAGAGCATTCTTGATAAATATTTTATTTAGACCCAGACTTATGATTATGAAAAAAGACACCAACTTTTATAGCGGCTGGCAGGAGGTATCTGCTGAATAAAGGAGACTTAAACCAGACATAGGTTTAAATATTCTGTGACTTGATACAGAAGTGTGCCATTCCAAGCAGGGGTTAGGTTTTAAATTAATTGTTTTGTTTTTGATTTTGCTTCTTTTTGATTTTTTGGTCGTACTGAGGTTTGAACTCAGGGCCTCCTGCTTGCTAGGCAGTACTCTACCTCTTGAATCACTCTGTCAACCTTTTTCATGTAGGGTGCTTTCAAGATAGCGTCTCGGGAACTGTTTGCCCAGGCTGGCTTTGAACTGTGATCTTCATGATCTCTGCCACCTAACAAGCTAGGATTACATGCATGAGCTATTGGCACCCAGGTTTTGGATTAATTATGAAAGGAAGATCACTCACTGATCTGGTGGTGAGAACAAGCAAGATATGTTCTTAAAAAGACAAAACAAATATGGGAAGCCTACTAGCTGGTAAAATATACAACCCTATTCTTTTTAAACTAGGACAAAAATTTAAAAAGATATTTTCAAATTTCTTCAAAGTTTACTTTTAGGTGTAGGTGAGAAAAACAGGTAATCTCTAGACTTCTCATAATACAACTTGCAATGAAAATATTCAGACTAGCTCTCCATCAAGCAGAAAGGTAATGAGACACGCTTTCTAGTGGTTGGCATCCTCTTCCAAGCCAAAAGAAAAACAAGGTCGGACATGAATAGCAAACCCATCATGTAACATTTTCTCATTTCAATAATTTTACTCCCTTTGGACTCTTTAAAAATAAACTCATGTTAGTTAACTAAGACTATTAACTAAGTATAAAGCTGTTTGTTTTCTATTTGTATTTATAGAATCCTACAGATTTCTCCAGCAAGTCCATGAAGCACTGTCCATACTGATATTTCGGTACTAAATATTCAAAATGTTTCTCTTAAGTCATGGTATTCACAAGAAGCTGCAGAAAAATTCATGCAATTGATGAAGGCTGGAATTTATAATTTAAAAATATTGCCAGCTATTCATGATAATGTATTGCTTTTTTAATCCTCATAAAATATTCCAAGGTCAGTAATTTCCCCTTCATTAACTTGTACTCTCAGCAAATATTTGTTGATCATCTACTCTATGTACAGCTCTGCATTAAGAGCCAGATAGGAAGGCAAGCAAAAGCACACACAATCCTTGCACATGTGGAGTTTATGACCTCGTGATCAAATATCACACAATTGACTGTATGGCTGTGGTAAGTGATACGAAGAAAAACTGTATCTTGCTGAGAGATTGAAAATAAGGGTCTGAGAAACTAGCATGGTACTGTCACCTGTCTCCTTGGCTTATGATCTGGACTTCATACCGTTTACCTGGGCTAGACTTCCCCAGGGGAGGACCTATATCCTCCCCTCACAGCAACAGCCTCTTGTCCCATCTATGGGTGACCCTTCCCCATCACTCCAACCCCCAACCCAACCAGAGTTGCTTTGTGCAGACTTCATCACAAGTGGCCAGCCTATCAGTCTTACTTCTGCCGCATGATTAAGTTAAAGACATGTCATCTAACTCTCAGGCCAAGAAATCACACTGTTTTGGAGTTTATTTTAATAAAATGATCCTTGCACACGAAGAATCCCATAAGCACATTACATTAGCCTTCTCAAAGCATTTGTCTCTTCATGCTCATATTACAATAATTGGTGTCCACGTCAACTTCCTCATCTTTGTAGCCCTACCTAGAGGCACATTCCTAAATAAATCTTTTATTGGTGGAAAGAAAGAAGAGAAAGAGAGGAAGGACATGACAAATATGTCAATATTCTTACAATTTATTGGCAAAGAAGGGGGAAAAAATGTAGTATTGAAACCAGAATTTTGAACCCCAGGCCCAAACTCCTAGGATTCCATATGTCAGGTTCAGCCACTCTCGTTCCTATATACTAAATAAAGTGAAGGGCGGAAAAAGAGGATTTATTATATGACCTGGGATATACCTTGGGAAGAGGCAAAGTAAGCGCTTCAGCCCATCTTCAGCTATCTTCAGGTGCAGACATGAGCTGTAGCTTTAAATAGACAAAATTAGGGCTGGGGGTGAAAGGTGTGCATGGTTAAACAGTCCCAGATACAGGTGTGGCCTGATGGGTGGTTAGCTCAGTTTTTGTCTTCTGAAGGAGTTATTGCAGCTGTCATCACTTGAGGGGAGGGATTGATTCCCAAGGCATGAGTACTTCTGCTCCAGGGTACAGCCTCATCATAGGAGGTAATTGGTGTCATTTGGAGGGATGATCTGCTCTGCAAGGACTCTTTACAGGTAGGTTCAGCTCCTTGTCACAAAGATGTTATCAACTCCCATCTTTCCTTGATTTCAAGGTGGCTGTAGCAGAGAATGCCTCAATGCAAAAGGCAACAAGTACAAAATGGAGACAGACATACCCAGCTTTTCTCCTGTTTTTAGTTAATTTGTGGGCCTGAGTAAGTAGTACCTGTTACAATACTGTCGCTGGAATCTAAGGTTCATGCTGCTTCCAGAAAAACTGGGAGACAGAAATTGGTGGAAGGAAATGGTTTTATTCAAGGCTGACTCTGAAGAACATTCTTTGCCTCACTTGAGCAGATTTTCTGTCTCAAATCTGCAGGGGGATGGGTGCGTTGAAGGCCTTTATGAGACACAGTAGTTACAATGGGACAGTGAGTGGGAAATCTCCACCACCCTGGGTGAAGTCTTTCTCTGCACAACACAATCTATGTTCTCTCTTTTTTTTCAAAAGTCCACAGGACCTGGGACCTCCTAGAAGCCAGCCCTGCTTTTTCTTTTCAGAAAAACACACTACTTTTCTGCAAGTCCAGTCCTGTAAGCTAAGGACAGGGAAAACTGTTAGAAGTTAGAATACCATGTGAAAGGGATGGGTGGTTAAAAGATTAGGGAAAGGATTAGGGAAGAGTACCTCAGGTGACAAGTTTCTAGGCTATGTTTCATGCATGACAAAGCAGACCAAAAGAGAAACCAAGCCATCCTGGTCAAGCACTATTCAGATGACTTTCTCACTTCTCACACATCCTCTAAACATTAGTTAGGCAGGCATCATACGTCCACATTTCTGCTAACTCTGTTATGGTATAAAAAGAGAGACTGATTTTTAACATGTAATAGATGGTATGAGTGCTAACTTTATGCTGTATACACAGGTATATCCAACCATTAGGATAAAAGATGAACATCAACATCTTTGTAAATAGTGTATGTGGAAAATGTAATAATCAGGTCAATTTTGTACATGTTCAAACATTTCTCAGAAATAAAATTCACCCTTCCCATTTTCAGCTTTTCCAGGTAAGTTATATATCTCATTTAATATGAATTTTTAGTTTAAAAGCCCCGTGTGCTTCAGCAAGTTGCCCTATCAGACAATGGCACTGAACAGACACGCTGTCAAGGCTGAATTATTCTGTTTGCAGAGCATGTGTGCCTCACTATGCACCTTTCTGCTGGGTATTGAGGGGGTGGGGGGGAGAAGGAGGGGGCGGAGTGGGTGGTAAGGGAGGGGGTGGGGGCAGGGGGGAGAAATGACCCAAGCCTTGTATGCACATATGAATAATAAAACAATAAAAAAAAACTATAAGAACAACAAAAAAAAAAAGCACCCTGCCGCATCCCCAATCTTTCAAATTAGGAATCAGTAAATCATGACTTCTGGGAGTGAGCCTCTGCTATATCACATCAGTATATTATAATAAAATAACATAAAATGCTAAATGAGGATGACTTCCACCAAAAAATAGGAAAATTTGACAGCAATTCCTCTGACTGATTCAAGTTCCTTTTAATGTGAATGTCTCCCTAGGTATAAATTTAGGAATAATTGTAAGCCTCCTTAGCAAGACCTTAAAGACTTAAAGATTGAGACACTAGATAATTAACAAGAGTTTCTGACACTTCCTGTTTTTATAGAATTAATTTCTTGGTTAATTGCCTAGTGAGGAATAACAGAGTATTAATCATCTCATTACTTTGACCCATATCTATTTGCAACTACAGGTTATAAATCTGTGTCAGGCTGTAAGTCTTTGCCATCTGTTCTTATCACTTGTGAAAAATAAAAAATAAGTAAATAAAACATTGTTATCTTAAGGAATAGTTCAACATGGAAAAAAAAACCAGAATCTTGGTTTATGAAATTTTCTCTTTCATAAAATAGGACTTGAGATCTAAAAGCAAGTTTGTAACTTTTATAATTTCCTTACATTTATTTGAGACTGTACTCATGAATCAGGTTTTGATTTAGTAGGCAATGGAAAAATTAGACTTAATTAGAATATTATTTAAAAACAAACAATAACACAACAAAAATTCCCATTTCATACTACAAGCTCTTAGGCTGCTCCAACTACTGAGTCAATGAAAACTTGGAACACAACAACCCAACCCAGAACAAGGCCCTTCACTCACCTGGTGTTCTAGAGGGTGACTCTAGCTCAGGCGGGAGAAAGGAATCTTTCTTTCCTTCTCCAGGAGACCTCTTCCTCTTTAGTTTCACCCCAGAGAACCCTCCTAGAAGTGGTTATCTACTGAGAGTGTCAACAAGGAGCAAAGAGTCATGAAGAATTCTGAAGTTTCACCTCAGCTTAGAAGGACAGTGCTGCAATTAGTTATCACTTTCTTCCTTGGTGATAAAAATTTCAAGAATTTGACAAATATAGGTTCTGCCTATTCTGTCACTTCTGATCTTTGTCTAATAAGACAGCAAATTTACTGATAATAACTTCCACTATTTAGTAAAAATTTAATGCAGGTAATTCTAACTGATATCAGGTCCCCTAGAAGCCCCATGTGCTGAGGGATAGTCTAATCCCACTTAATATATTATCACAGAAAGTGAAGGGATCCTCTATTAGGACTCATTCCTCTTTTGAGTAAAAATGCTCAGCTTACCTCAATCCTACTCTTCCTCTGATTCACCTGGTCCATCAGTGGACATTCTGTTGTTATCTACTGCTGGGGTTCACAGTAGTAAATTTGTGATATTTTCTTTCTTGACACAGTCAGACCTGCTAGAATAGTATATTGCTGGCTCAATATTTAAACTACATTTCTAGCTTCTATAAATTTCATGCTTCAACACCTACCCTGTATGCATGTGCCAGATACACCTTTTTCAAACAACTGGATAATATGACTGTCACCTCACCTTGCCTTAGCCTCCTGCTTCTGTCATGTTTCCTCCTGTTCTAGAGAAAAGTCTTCCTCCTGGGGTGGGTTCAAACACAAACCAACCAACTCGGAGTTCATACCCCCAATTGCCTTCTTTATCAGATTTTCACACTCTGAACCATGAGGTTCCTTGTCTAATCAACTTGGGACCAGGTACAGACAACTAGAAACAACCTCTTAAGCCCCTGGAGTATGCTGAAATTATTCAAACATCCAACCCTAAACCTGCTTACCCTGCCTTGCCCATTCTTTTTCACAGAAAATATAGTAATCTTTGCCTATATTTCCTCTCTCTCCTTCTGCCTCCTAAACAAGCCTGTACTTCCCCAACAACCCCTTCCCTGCTACACATGTAGTGTGGCATGCTTACCTCTTAGGAACTACTCTATGAATAACAAACTATCTCTTCATTGACCATTGTCTTGTGATATATTGATCTTATTATAATTCCAATTTTCTATTCATATACTACATTTTAAAACATTCAACTTCTTATTGGATTACCTTGACCTGCAAGGATGTGAAGTTGCCCAAGGAAAGTTTTCTGACTCTCAACCAAATGTCTGTGTCACAGAAGAATTAGGAGAGACTTGGGAGTAAAACTAGATACTCTGACCACACTGCTCTGTTGGTCTGTCACAAGTTAGTACTGGGCACCCTTCATGGAATCCCACAAAAGAAGGTAAACATGTCACCTTTAATTCTGGTATTCTCCCAGTTTTTAAAAAGCATTATACGTACCTAGGATTAAGGCCTGGAGCAGACAAAATTGTCTTCCTTGTCTTGTCTTCTTTCTATATCTCTTTCTCATCACCACTATCCTAAAACCAACTGTGTTCAAATTCACTAATCCTGGTTCTTTCATTTCATATCATGTGAAAGAGAAATATCAAAATAAGGAAACGTAAGTATATTTTCTCACCTGCTCCTTCCCCTCCCCACCTTATGCATTGTACCATCCCCTCCTGTCAAGTAGGGTAACCTTCATGGCTGAAACTAGAAATAAAAAACAGGAAGAAGATAACTTATGAAGGGAATTTAAAGTAGTCATTTTAATATTTACAAAAATATTATCCCTTTTATATCAGCTTTGGGATTATAACCTGTAATATTAACTCAGAGACATGTATCCTGAAATCAATAGCCATTTTTATTTTTTTCCTCAGGAGCTCTAATTAGTGAGCATCACTCTGGAGAAGTGAAATCCCTCCTCCATGTCTGGTATGATAAATAGGTCAACAAGGCAAATTCCCCCAACAGAAAAAAGAATTTATATATCAACTAAATGAAAAACTTTAAAATTCAATTGAAAAGAAACAGGTCATTAGTGAGTTATTTTGTCCCTTAATAAAGAAATACAAGACATATACTAACATATAATCCTAAAGCAACTCCAATTTATAAAGTCTAGAAAACTTCCAGAATTCTGGTGCATGCATCCTCAGAAACAACATAAATACTTTTTTCACTTTACAGGTGAGTCATTGGATAGTTATGGAAGGTAGTCTCAAAGACAAATATGTGAAGGTCATTATTTAAGAGACATCTTTTAGATTTTCTGCCATTCCAGAATACTCTAACGCCTCCTCCCAAATAATTTAAATCTGCTGAGAACTTTTTCACACATTGCAACCCAGCTATCATTTTCACTTTTTTTTCCTGCTAAGAATTGCCTAGAAAATGGATTGGCCAGACTGTAGGTGCAAAAACCTAAGAAATGTGAGAAAAGTCAGCTTTAATATTAAATTCAAACAGGGAAGTTTTTTCTCCTTCATCCTGCGAGAGTGTGTGTGTGTGTGTGTGTGTGTGTGTGTGTGTGTGTGTGTATGAAAGAGAGAGAGACAGAGCCCTCCACATGCATGGTAGTCCCTATGTGAGAGTTCTTAGTCTAAGTTGAGATGTGAGGAAAAATAGCAGGTTTTCCAATTAAAAAAAAAAGTCCACAATAAGAAGTTAGTTTAGACATACATAGCAAGAAATACTACCATGAGACACCATAAAATGTTAACCAGATATGTGATGGCAGTTAGTTTCAGATAGCATTTCTATTGCCTCTACTTTCCAAGTTGTCTGCTGTGTTTGACTAAAATGCATCTTTTAAAAGAAAAAACAAACCAGCTGGAGAAATAACAGAATGGAATACCCCATAAAGTGTTCAAATGCTGGGTTTATGTTATTTATGAGGCCAATACAGGTAGAACAACTGAAGGTTAAGCTTTTACTAGCTTCTTAGGATTAGTTTCCAAACACAGAAAATGGAATGTTATTTACACCAACCCACATCATGAAAGCTAGAAATCTATAGTGCAGTTGTGGATGTACTTGAGAAAAGAAATCCCACTTTTACAGATCCTAGTATATCTGAAAGACTCATCACAAAATCAAGGTAAATGATCAGGACTTGCATTTTCTAAATATGTGAAATAGAATATCAAATATTAGAATGAATATAAAATATTAGAATAGAATACCAAGTATTAGAATAATAAATTCATTATTTGTTTAAAATATATGTGTATATATATGTACATATATGTATCACATATATTCCTAAAATATCCATCAAAGGGTCTTATCTTAGCAAATGTAGTTCGCACCCACACAGTACTTCAACTGACTTTTGATTTACCAAAGCACTTCATTGTGTCATTTGCTAGAAAGATGAGTTTCTTGAAAGCTGGAAATAAGGACAATGAAATTGCTCTACATTATGAAATGAGAATTGGCATTCCCAGGTCACATTTCTTTCCAGAAATGAAAAAGAGGGATTCCAAAGAAAGAGAAGAGAAGTGGGGAAAAAATAACATGGTAACAGGTAGGGGCAGAGGGTGGAGATCCCATTGAGAAGAGGTCCAGTGAAATGAATGATCAAATGATTGTGTATTTAATGTTCATTTTCTAAATTAACTTATCCATGGTTATGTGCTGTATATGTTGTTCTTGGCGTAATTGCCTCTGACCCAAAAGCAGGAAGGTCAGCCCCATGCACAGCCTTGGGTAGAGAGATAGAACTTTCTTTTCTTTTTTTCCCCTTTGGCAGCACTGGGATTTGAACTCAGGGCCTCATGCTTGCTAGGCAGGCACTCTTACCACTTGAGCCACTCTGCCAGTCAATAGAACTTTCAAGTTTAAAGAACTGACTGAGGAATAGGCAGGATACATCCTTGTCTAACGTGTTAAAGGAGCTGACTCTGGAATTTCATAATTTGTAAATATTTGTTGCATAGAAGAGAAAACAAAACAAAGAGTACTTGACCAACATTCTGTGGTCTGGCCCCTGCTGGAGTGGCCAATGTCTAAACCTCCACCAGCA
Organism: Castor canadensis; assembly: GCF_047511655.1. Classification (NCBI taxonomy): domain Eukaryota; kingdom Metazoa; phylum Chordata; class Mammalia; order Rodentia; family Castoridae; genus Castor; species Castor canadensis. The sequence continues at coordinate 62,301,280 of NC_133386.1, forward strand.
AATACAACCTGTGAGGTGTTATTGCTGGCCTATAAGTGTTGCTTGGTGGAAACTTTTTAAAGATAACTTGTTGCATAGATTCAAAGCACAAAGAAAATCATAATTTAACATGACACGAATTACCTCTCTCCAACTGCTTCCTTTTCCACCCAGCCTCTGACCTTTTCTGAACAGAGCAGACAACCTGCACACCCTGTAAAATGACTCACACTCCATGAGGCAAATTCTCATTCTGAGATATAACTCAGAGATTAGTCTCTCTTTCAATGAAGAATTATAGTAAAAGCAAGACACCTTTTACATTTGCACATAGATATACGCTGATATATAATGGGGAATAATAGAATCATAAAATGCAAAGTTCTCTTTTAAAAATCTTAGTATAGTCAGTCAGCATGAAAAACAAACCTCGATTTAACCAGGAACTTCCATTTTCACCAGCTGTTACCTCATTCTTCAACCTTCCTCTCTACTTCAAGTTACATGCAACAAAATAAACATGGATTAGTGTCATCTCCTTTTACTTTCAATCCCATCACAGGAAGAAAATGGGGGGGAGAGGTGCAAAATGGTTAAAAAGGCAAACAATGAAAATTAGAGACAAAAGGAGCCAAGAATTCGAATAATCAAACTGTGAGATTAATCTAGAGTAATCAGGACTCAACGTGACTCTTCAAGGTGGGAAAGCACTAAAAATACATTTAAGGGCCAGGAAATCTAAGTAGTATGCTTGTTTTTATGCCTGAAAATGAAGTGTACTAGTGAGTGCAAAGACTGTGCTAAGTGATTTAGTATGTAAAACAAGATAATTTCAAACACCAAGAATGCTAGGATGGTTGATGGCATGAGACGTGAACATGAAAAAACAATAAACAATAATAAGTAATTATAAAGGTCATTCTCTAAAAAATAAACACAAAAGTTGAGAGCAGTTAGACGGCCTCACAGAGAAAGTGGGACCTGACCTGACCTGGTCAGTGGAATACATATATAAAAGTTTTCAAATTTCTTGAGATGCCATCAAATTTGTTCTTGAATACCTGCTACCATATATGGGCACATGGTCATCGTGACCCTCAGTGACTCCCACAGAGATCCCCACTTCACTCCTAAAACCTATTTGATCTCTTATGTATGGCATTCCATATGGTACAAATGAGAGAAAAAGGAAGAGTAAGTCAAAGGGAGAAGCAAATTCAACAGAAGTAGAGAACTAAATCTGAGCTAGTTTGAAAATGAAATGGGTATACATTTTGGAAGAGGGGTTGACAGAAGACAGAGCCAGAGGAAAAGCTGAGAGTGGAGTGCTGGGACTTCAAAAAAGTGCAGAATTGTTGGAGGCCAGAAGCAGTAACTGTGTTATCACATTGTTAGGTCACTTTACAAAACAGCATTCCCTAGAGGTGAGGGCTTCGTGCTATAGGGAAAGGACCTATGAAGAAATATCCTGACTCCCTCCTTTGCCAGTGGCTAAATAAAGTCATAACTAGGCTTGAACTTGCTTAAATTCAGGAACCATTCTGTGGGGCTTGCACTGCCTTCTCCAGTTCATGATTTCTTTCCCTGTCCTCTCTTTTAATTGTCTCTCTCTCTATTATCAAGTCATCTGGTTCCCCATCCTCTCTCTAACTTAACTGTATTAAAGGCATTTCGGTGGTGTCTTTTATGGTCCCTTCCCAGGGAAGTACAGTCTGAAAAATGGAAGAGAATCATTAGGATCGCAGAATGTGAGCAAAGTAATAGACCTTCATGATGGTCTGATACAACCACCTTAGTTTACAGACAAGGAATCCTAGACTCTAAGAGGCGAAACAGTTTGCTGAAGGTCACAGAAATACAGAACTACGGACTCCCAGCCGGTTTGCTTCCCACTGACTCACATTCACCCTTCATGGCACGTGAAGCGTGTTGCAGAATCAGACCCCAAGACCTGAGCCAGGAATGAGAGAGTCCACATTCGAGGGGACTGTGGGGTCATTTCTAAATGCATAATGCTAATTATTGATATATGAAATATTAATTTTTAACACAGTAGAATCATCAGGTTTTGCATTCACACTCAGCAGAAAGGCTCAGGCACAGTCTTTCATCACATAAAGTGGGCGCAGAGCGCCATCTGCTGGATGCATGAACTTCATACTATTTGCCACTAAAATAAGGAATATCCTTTTATGTATATATTCATACATTTATTTTTAATGTGCATATTTAAAGTGCAAAATAGGTTGTTTTGATATGTTTATATATAGAAAAATGGTTACTTAAATCAAGCAAATTGACGTATTCATAATCTCACAGTTACCCCTATTTTTGTGTGTGTATGTTGTAAAAGCACATAAAATCTACTCTTTGGGGGACATTTTCTATATACCATACAATATTATTAAGTATAGGTCTCATATTGTACTTTAGATCTCTAGGTTTATTCATTCTACATAATTGCAGCTTTAGGAATATGCCTTAAGGAATATATTTCTTTTGATAACTACCCTAAACACACACAAAATAAACCTAATTTTGTGACATTAATCTTTTTAAATTCACAATTATCTTCCTTTTCTCCACTTATATAATGGTGATCTTTCCCTTTGTGTATAGCTCATTCCTTTTCAAAATCTAAGAAAATTGGTTACATTTGCTTTTCTATCCCCATTTTTTTCTTTGCTGAACTAATTAAGTCAAATCCCAACTGTCACATAAGTTTTCAACCTTCAAAAAATGTATGCTCTATTTTAAAAAACAGGCACTTTGTTATTACACAATTCCCAGTCCCTAAATCAGATTTGTCTGGTTGCTTCAAAAGAAATTGTACCACTTTCTTGTTCAAATCTGAATCAAAATAAGAGTGCAAGTCAATTAAGTATATTTTAAACCCATGAGTTCAAATGTATCTAAAGAAAAAAGAGAAAGCTTACTACCAAAAAAAATGAAGAGACAGAGGAAGTAAAAATTCTCATGAGACATAAAATTTACTAGACCACCAACCCCTTACTCTGGAAATGGCAACTAAAAAGAAAGAAATATATATCCCATTTTTCACAAGTGAGCCCTACTTCAGTGCAAAACTGCCCTACTTGATGAGGGATGTTCTTTTTTTTTTTTTCATTTTTCTTTTATTATTCATATGTGCATACAAGGCTTCGTTCATTTCTCCCCCCTGCCCCCACCCCCTCCCTTACCACCCACTCCGCCCCCTCCCTCTCCCCCCCTCAATACCCAGCAGAAACTATTTTGCCCTTATTTCTAATTTTGTTGTAGAGAGAGTATAAGCTATAATAGGAAGGAACAAGGGTTTTTGCTAGTTGAGATAAGGATAGCTATACAGAGCATTGACTCACACTGATTTCCTGTGCGTGTGTGTTACCTTCTAGGTTAATTCTTTTTGATCTAACCTTTTCTCTAGTTCCTGGTCCCCTTTTCCTATTGGCCTCAGTTGCTTTTAAGGTATCTACTTTACTTTCTCTGCTTTAAGGGCAACAAATGCTAGCTAATATTTTAGGTGTCTTACCTATCCTCACCCCTCTTTTATGTGCGCTCGCTTTTATCATGTGCTCAAAGTCCAATCCCATTGTTGTGATTGCCCTTGATCTAATGTCCACATATGAGGGAGAACATACGATTTTTGGTCTTTTGGGCCAGGCTAACCTCACTCAGAATGATGTTCTCCAATTCCATCCATTTACCAGCGAATGATAACATTTTGTTCTTCTTCATGGCTGCATAAAATTCCATTGTGTATAGATACCACATTTTCTTAATCCATTCGTCAGTGGTGGGGCATCTTGGCTGTTTCCATAACTTGGCTATTGTGAATAGTGCTGCAATAAACATGGGTGTGCAGGTGCCTCTGGAGTAAACTGTGTCACAGTCTTTTGGGTATATCCCCAAGAGTGGTATTGCTGGATCAAATGGTAGATCGATGTCTAGCTTTTTAAGTAGCCTCCAAATTTTTTTCCAGAGTGGTTGTACTAGTCTACATTCCCACCAACAGTGTAAGAGGGTTCCTTTTTCCCCGCATCCTCGCCAACACCTGTTGTTGGTGGTGTTGCTGATGATGGCTATTCTAACAGGGGTGAGGTGGAATCTTAGTGTGGTTTTAATTTGCATTTCCTTTATTGCTAGAGATGGTGAGCATTTTTTCATGTGTTTTTTGCCATTTGAATTTCTTCTTTTGAGAAAGTTCTGTTTAGTTCACGTGCCCATTTCTTTATTGGTTCAATGATTTTAGGAGAATTTAGTTTTTTAAGTTCCCTATATATTCTGGTTATCAGTCCTTTGTCTGATGTATAGCTGGCAAATATTTTCTCCCACTCTGTGGGTGTTCTCTTCAGTTTAGAGACCATTTCTTTTGATGAACAGAAGCTTTTTAGTTTTATGAGGTCCCATTTATCTATGCTATCTCTTAGTTGCTGTGCTGCTGGGGTTTCGTTCAGAAAGTTCTTACCTATACCTACTAATTCCAGAATATTTCCTACTCTTTCCTGTATCAACGTTAGGGTTTGGGGTCTGATATTAAGATCCTTGATCCATTTTGAGTTAATCTTGGTATAGGGTGATATACATGGATCTAGTTTCAGTTTTTTGCAGACTGCTAACCAGTTTTCCCAGCAGTTTTTGTTGAAGAGGCTGCTATTTCTCCATCCTATATTTTTAGCTCCTTTGTCAAAGACAAGTTGGTTATAGTTTTGTGGATTCATATCTGGGTCCTCTATTCTGTTCCACTGGTCTTCATGTCTGTTTTTGTGCCAGTACCATGCTGTTTTTATTGTTATTCCTTTGTAATATAGTTTGAAGTCAGGTATTGTGATACCTCCTGCATTGTTCTTTTGACTGAGCATTGCCTTGGCTATTTGTGGCTTCCTGTGTTTCCATATAAATTTCACGGTAGATTTTTCGATCTCTTTAATGAATGTCATTGGAATTTTGATGGGAATTGCATTAAACATGTAGATTACTTTGGGGAGTATCGACATTTTTACTATGTTGATTCTACCAATCCATGAGCATGGGAGATCTCTCCACTTTCTATAGTCTTCCTCAATCTCTTTCTTCAGAAGTGTATAGTTTTCCTTGTAGAGGTCTTTCACATCTTTTGTTAGGTTTACGCCTAGGTATTTGATTTTTTTTTGAGGCTATTGTAAATGGAATTGTTTTCATACATTCTTTTTCAGTTTGCTCATTGTAAGTGTATAGAAATGCTAATGATTTTTCTATGTTGATTTTATATCCTGCTACCTTGCTATAGCTATTGATGATGTCTAGAAGCTTCTGAGTAGAATTTTTTGGGTCTTTAAGGTATAGGATTATGTCATCTGCAAATAGGGATATTTTGACAGTTTCTTTACCTATTCGTATTCCTTTTGTTCCTTCTTCTTGCCTAATTGCTCTGGCTAGGAATTCCAGTACTATGTTGAATAGGAGTGGAGATAGTGGGCATCCTTATCTGGTTCCTGATTTTAGAGGGAATGGTTTCAGTTTTTCTCCATTAAGTATAATGCTGGTTTCTCATATGTAGCTTTTGTAATATTGAGGTACTTTCCTTCTATTCCTAGTTTTCTTAGAGCTTTTATCATGAAATGGTGTTGGATCTTATCAAAGGCTTTTTCTGCATCTATTGAGATGATCAAGTGGTTTTTGTCTTTGCTTCTGTTAATGTGGTTTATTACGTTTATTGATTTTCGTATGTTGAACCACCCCTGCATCCCTGGGATGAAGCCTACTTGGTCGTGGTGAATAATCTTTTTGATGTGTTGTTCAATTTGGTTTGCCATTATTTTGTTGAGGCTTTTCGCGTCAATGTTCATTAAGGAGATTGGCCTATAGTTCTCTTTTTTGGAGGTGTCTTTGCCTGGTTTTGGGATAAGTGTAATACTGGCTTCATAAAATGTGTTTGGCAGTTTTCCTTCCCTTTCTATTTTGTGGAACAGTTTAAGGAGGGTTGGTATCAGTTCTTCTTTAAAGGTCTGTTAGAATTCAGCAGAGAATCCATCAGGTGCTGGACTTTTCTTTTTGGAGAGACTCTTGATTGCTGCTTCAATTTCATTTTGTGTTATAGATCTATTCAGGTGATTAATTTCCTCTTGGTTCAGTTTTGGATGGTCATATGTATCTAGAAATCTGTCCATTTCTTTTAGATTTTCAAATTTATTTGAATATAGGTTCTCAAAGTAGTCTCTGATGATTTCCTGGACTTCCATGGTGTTTGTTGTTATCTCCCCTTTTGCATTCCTGATTCTACTAATTTGGGTTTTTTCTCTCCTCATTTTAGTCAGGTTTGCCAGGGGTCTATCAATCTTCTTTATTTTTTGAAAGAACCAACTTTTTGTTTCATTAATTCTTTGTATGGTTTTTTTGGTTTCTATTTCGTTGATTTCAGCTCTTATTTTTATTATTTCTCTCCTATTTGTTTTGTGATTTGCTTGTTCTTGTTTTTCTAGGAGTTTGAGATGTATCATTAGGTCATTGATTTGGAATCTTTCAGTCTTTTTAATATATGCACTCATGGCTATAAACTTTCCTCTCAGGACTGCCTTAGCTGTGTCCCATAGGTTCCAGTAGGTTGTATTTTCATTTTCATTGACTTCCAGGAACTTTTTAATTTCCTCTTTTATTTCATCAATGATCCATTGTTCATTAAGTAATGAGTTATTTAGTTTCCAGCTGTTTGCATATTTTTTGTCTTTACTTTTGTTGTTGAGTTGTACTTTTACTGCATTGTGATCAGATAGTATGCACGGTATAATTTCTATTTTCTTATATTTGCTGAGGCTTGCTTTGTGCCCTAGGATATGATCTATGTTGGAGAAGGTTCCATGGGCTGCTGAGAAGAATGTATATTGTGTAGAAGTTGGATGAAATGTTCTGTAGACATCAACTAGGTCCATTTGATCTATTGTATAATTTAGATCTTGGATTTCTTTATTGAGTTTTTGTTTGGATGACCTATCTATTGATGATAATGGAGTGTTAAAGTCCCCACAACCACTGTGTTGGCGTTTATACATGCTTTTAGGTCTTTCAGGGTATGTTTGATGAAATTGGTGCATTGACATTGGGTGCATACAGGTTGATAATTATTATTTCCTTTTGGTCTATTTCCCCTTTTATAGTATGGAATGTCCTTCTTTATCTCATTTGATCAATGTAGGTTTGAAGTCTACTTTGTCAGAGATAAGTATTGCTACTCCTGCCTGTTTTGGGGGGTCATTGGCTTGGTAAATCTTCTTCCTGCCTTTCATCCTAAGCTTATGCTTATTTCTGTCGGTGAGATGAGTCTCCTGTAAGCAACAAATTGTTGGATCTTCCTTTTTAATCCATTTCATCACCGGTGCCTTTTGATAGGTGAATTAAGTCCATTAACATTAAGCGTTAGTACTGATGGGTATGTGGTGATTCCTGTCATTTAGTTGTCTTAGTTGTTTGAAGGTTTGCTTTGTGTACCTAAGTTGAGGTTACTCTCTACTGTCTTGCTTTTTTTTCTCCTGTGGTTTGGTGCTGCCTGACTTTTCATGGTTAAGTTGGGTTTCACTTTTTTTGTGCAGAATCCCTTGAAGAATGTTTTGTAGTGGTGGCTTTGTGGTCACATATTGTTTTAGTTTCTGCTTATCATGGAAGACTTTTATTGCTCCATCTATAAAATAGTTTTGCTGGGTAGAGTATCCTGGGGTTGAAGTTATTTTCATTCAGTGCCCGGAAAATCTCACCCCACACTATTCTTGCTTTTAATGTTTCTGTTGAGAAGTCTGCTGTGATTTTGATGGGTTTACCTTTGTATGTTACTTGTTTTTTCTCTCTTACAGCCTTCAATATTCTTTCCTTAGTTTCTGAACTTGTTGTTTTAATGATGATGTGTCATGGGATAGTTCTATTTTGATCTGGTCTGTTTTGTGTCCTGGAGACCTCTTGCATTTGTATGGGAATATCTTTCTCTAGATTTGGGAAATTTTCCGTTATTATTTTTTTAAATATATTACGCATTCCCTTCACTTGCACCTCTTCTCCTTCTTCAATGCCCATGATTCTCAAGTTTGGTCTTTTGATGGAGTCAGTGAGTTCTTGCATTTTCTTTTCACGGGTCTTGAGTTGTTTAATTAATAGTTCTTCGGTTTTTCCTTTAATTACCATTTCATCTTTAAGTTCTGAGATTCTGTCTTCTGTTTGTTCTATTCTGCTGGATTGGCCTTCTGTTTTGTTTTGTAGTTCTGTTTCGTTCTTTTTTCTGAGGTTTTTCCATATCCTGGCTGTTTTCTTCTTTAATGTTGTCTATTTTTGTCCTGAGTTCATTTATCCGTTTATTCATTGTGTTCTCTCTTTCACTTTGGTGTTTATACAGTGCTTCTATGGTTTCCTTTATTTCTTCTTTTGCTTTTTCAAATTCTCTACTTTTATTGTCTTAGAATTTCTTGAGTGTCTCCTGTACATTTTGGTTGACCCTATCCAGTATCATCTCTATAAAATTCTCACTGAGTACTTGTAGTATGTCTTCTTTTAAATTATTCTTGTAGGCTTCATTGGGTCCTTTGGCATAGTTTATCTTCATTTTGTTGGAGTCTGGATCTGAGTTTCTGTTCTCTTCATTCCCCTCTGGTTCCTGTACTAATTTTTTGCTGTGGGGAAACTGGTTTCCCTGTTTTTTCTGTCTTCCAGTCATTGTCTTTGGTGTTGTTACTGTCCCTGTACTGTGTGTAATTAAGTATTTTCTAGCTTGTAATAATAACAATGATAAAATTTAGAATGGAAGGGTGAGCTGAGATGGAAAGCAAGAAGTGAAAGAAATGGGAAAAACAAATACACAGACTGGAGGGAGAAAACAGAACAAGGTATCAGACAAGAAGATTTCAAAGGTATAAACAGGGAGCTTTAGTGTACTAATCGACAGTAAGCTGAACAGATATTAGAGAGATAAAAAGAGGATTGAAAATCAAAAATAAAAAAATAAAGGTAAGAATAAAAATAAAAAATAAGTAAATGAAAGAAAAATCTATTTATAAAAATGTATTAAAATAAAATGAAAAAATAGAAAATTTAAAAAAAACAAAAAACCAAAAAACCTCCAAGTTCAAGTGCAGTGAAGTCTCAGTCTCCAATCCTGGAGATGGTGCCTCAGATGTTGTTCTGTAGTTGTCTCATCAAAGGGGATGCAAAAAGTAGAACAAAACTACACACACCCATACAAAAAAAAGTGTCCCAAGTTCAAATGCAATACAGTTTCAGTAAGTTTTTCTGCTTGCAGGTATAATTCGGTTGTTATCTCATCAAAGGTAGGGAGACAAAAAAAAAAAAGAGTCTGGAGACAGTTCTGAGACTGGTATCTGCAACTGTAGCTTGCCTGCCTGCTGCTGTCAGCCTGCTGTTGCTGGATGTGTTATTTATGCAGATCTCTGGGGTGAGCTTAGCACTCACCTGGCCCTGCAGGCTTTGTTTGTTCAGGTTTCTCCTGTGCGTGAGCCTCTGCTACAAGCTTTCCCCTTTCCAAGCACTGGGAAAGGTGACACTGCACCTGTGTTCTCAGGCCTGTGTGTTTATTTACAGTTCATGTGGGAGGTGGGTCTTCCCCCCTCTCCTGTGCAGTTCTCCTCTGACCTCCGCTTTCACAAGCTTTCCTGCTCCTGATTACTGGGCGGTGCTGCTGCTCCTGCCAGCCACCGTGTTTGTTTACAGCTCATGTGGGAAGTGGGTCTTCCCTCCTCTCCTGTGGAGTTTTCCTCCCTCTGCCACTCTCACAAGCTTTCCTGTTCCCCGTTGCTGAGCGCGCGCCCCTGCTCCCACCAGAGGCTCTCCAGCCCGCCCGGCTCGTTTATTTACAGTCCCAGGAAGGATTCCCTTCCCCCAATCTTCAACGCTCAGTGCGCCCCACCCTCTTTCCTGTGTGTTTTATTTGTTCTTATTGCTTATTACTCAGTTTCTCTTTTTTTCCCCAGGTGGAGGTCAGTCTGTCCAGGGGGCTATGCTGCTCTGGCCCAAGCTTGTCTGTGGGAGTACCGCGGTACCATGAAGCTCACCTGGTTCACGTCTTCCCAAGCCGTCTGGGCACCGGTGACTGGCGGCCCAGGAGCCCTCCTGGTTTCTCCGTTTAATGTGAAGTGGAGATTCTCTGCGTTGGCTGGAGGTGTGGAGGGGTCAAAGTTATGCCTTTTCTCAGTGATTATGCCTGCAAAATGTGTCTCCAAGATTTCAGTATAGGTGGCTCGCTTTCTGCTTCCTCCCTCTAGCCGCCATCTTGGAATCTCCCTTTCATTGACATTTAAAATTTCTAAATGCAACTCCGATCAACTGGTTTTTGCCTTTGTAATGTTATTTTATCTGCCCAAATAATGCATTCTTTATCCTTGAAATTCAATACCATAATAAGGGTATATCTCCTTATAGATTCTTATCAATCCATTTCTCCCAGAATAGATTCACATTTCCAAATTCAATTCTTCTTTCTTCAGGAAAATTATCTTCTATGTTCTTTGAAGTCATTTTATTTAGGTTTGTTGGGCTTTTTAATTCAGTGTTGTCTTGGCTTTGCTTACCACTTCTATCTATTTTTTTCTCATTCAGTGTCTTAATCTCTTTGTCTTTTTCCCTCTGCAATCACTGTGGTTTTCTTAAATCTTTCTCCTATGTCACTCATTCAGTTTTTAGTTTTATCTAAAAACTATATTTTTTTGCTCCTTCTACTTCATTTTGTTTACTAAGTCTGCAGTACTATTGAATTTTTGGTACTTGATATGTATCCTTAGCTCAACAATTTCCTTTTTTCTCACAGGTGCTCTTCCATTATCTCATCATCTTTAAATTCTCATTTAATAAATATTTTTATATTTTGTAATGTCTCTGATGGAGTAAAATACTCTTAGGAACATTTCTTCTTAGGTTTTTGCTTCTTCCAGATTGATTTTCATCTGTGCTTTGCATTTTGTATTTCAATGCTTACTTAGTGAGGGGGCAAGGGAGCACTGCTGCAATGTATTTGCATAGAAGCCATGAAATTTTATCAGCTTCTGTTTTGAATAGGGAAAACAGTTTAGAGGTAGTATGGATAATTCCTTGTGATTCCAACTTTGACAATACTTCTGTGTTTTATACCATGGATATTTTAGAGTTGAATTTCCAAAAGCCAATGGCATAGATAAGGCAAGCTGACCTTTGTCCTCTCCTCCGTGGCCTTGCCTAACATCTCTGTTTGCAGTCTGACCACCCTATCTTACTGCATCTTAGTGTGTACTTTGACTTCAGATGATTACCCAAACCCAATGTGAAGCCTGAGCCAGAGTTAGCTCTCAGCTTTATCCCTCCCACTTCAGGAGCTACTTTGAGTCCCCACAGCAGACAATGCATAAAACACATAAAATGTGTTTCCATGGTAAGAAGATAATTAACTTGATTCTCACCTGCTCTTTTCCCACCTCCCACTTCCTTGGAAACCTTACACTGGTCCTCCTTATCTGCAATTTTGTTTTATGCAGTTTGAATCACTCATGGTTAACCATGATCAAAATGGGAAATTCCAGAAATAAATAAATCATAAGTTTTCAATGGCCCACTGTTCTGAATAGTGTAATGAAACCTCATCCAGCCTGAGATGGAAATAATCTTATTGTCTAGCATAGCCATGTCATATATGCTACCTGTCTGTTAGTCATTTAGTAGCCATCTTTGATATCAGACCAAACTGTGGGAGTATCACAGTGTTTGTGTTCAAGTAACCCTTGCTTTGCTTAATAATGGCTCCAAAACACAAGAGCGGTGATTCTGGCAATTGGATATGCCAAAGAAAAGCCATAAAGTGCTGTGTGCATAGCTTGAGGTACTATCTATGGTTTCAGGCATCCATGGAATGAATCTACCAAGAGTAAGGAGGGACTACAGTACATGTTTTTATCTTTATTTGATGACTATTTGGTTTAATTTAAAAATTTTATAATGAAAAACTTAAAACACATACCAAATTATTTAAATTACTAAATCTCATATACCCATCTCAGACCTTCAACTATTACTAAAAACACAGAGTTGGTCTAATTTCTTCTATGTCCTCACCTACCACTCACATCTACTCTCACCTCACCATCCCTCACACTAAAACACAGATTAATCCCAGGACCCAGATCATTTTATTTTTCAGCTAAATTTTTGCTCATTGATAAATGATCCACTATGATACAGATATTCTTCTCCTCTCTAGCCAGCAGGGGCTCCAACATGAAGAACTGGTTAGTCTGTCTTCAGTGGATCATAGATCGTCCCAAAGGAATTCTACCTTTGTGAAATTTTATACTTCATCTCCAGGTCTACCTACACCCTCCCTACCTCTGCCTTTTTCTTAAACTGGGGGTTACTAGTGACACCTAGAATTTTGTTCATCTTTTTCCTTATAATAATTCTAAGAAAGGTGGTAACTGTATGGAAATTTACCCATTCTCAGAAATTTTAGTCTTACTCTTTCACAGACACCATCCTGTTCCTCCTTTTTTATTAATAACGGTAGAGTTACCAGAAAAAAAACAGAATGCCCATGTAATATCATACTAAAAATTTTCATCATTTACCTGAAATTCAAATTTAACTGGGTGTCATATGCTTTATTAGCTAAATGTAAAATTTAGCTATGGGAGTGATTTTCTGGCTTCACTTTTATGGGTTTGCTTGGTTGATGAATTGATTTGCCTATGTATTACTTCAGTTGCTGAATTTTCTGGGAGGAAGATTTTGCGACCAGATTTTACTCAATCATCTTAAAATACAAACTCTAATATTTCCTTAAACATTAAAATTAATTATTTAAACTTTAAATATATTTAATTTCATTCCTTGGTTAATATGTCAAATATACTTAGGTGAAACATATGTGTGACTTTTGGATTTTTCTCTGTGCTAGAAAATCAACATTTTAATATAGTAAATAAATTAAAGAAAGTTCCATTTTATAGCCAATGTACCAGGCAAATTGTAGATAGTTTTAAGGATTTTGTTTGTTTTTCAATTGGTTTTGGACAAAGATATTCTTAAGTCCTTCATCACCTACCTAAAGTCTCATTTTGTCTAGAAGTCCTTTCTCATACAATTCTCTATTCTGAGCTCTGAAATGTCTTCCTGTTACAGAGTAGAGTCTTGATTAATTACTAATTATGGAAACAGTAGTGGCCAAGACCTTCTTTGGCATTGTTTGTCTTCATGCTTAAGGACTACTAAGGGACAAAGAGCTCCCTGTATAGTGTTATATATTCTCTGTTTTTCAATGAGTGAAGGCTCAGACACAGACTACAGAACCTAGCCTGGTTATACACTAAGAGATTTACTATAATGATTAGTGTGTTGAAAGAATTTCTAAGAGCTGCAAGGAATTAGAAGTAATGCCAGTCAGGCATGGTGGCACATACCTCTAATTCTAGCACTAGGGAGGGAGGTGGGAGGTTTGCAAGTTTAAGGGCAGCCTGTATACATAGCAAGACCCCACCTCAAAAAAAATGCAATCAGTTTCATCCATAAATAAGATTGCTACAGCAAAAATTCCACAGTTCCCTGTTGAGTAACCCATGAAACTTCTCCAAAAACACCAAAGGTTCCCTGGTTACCTTTTCTTAATTTGCTCAGTGCCTATTTAACTCACATTGGCTTTGTGGAAGTTACCTGTGTGGACTGTAGCAGTCCAAAAATACCAAAAATACTCATGTTTTTCTCCTGAAAACTATTAGTTTTTCTTGGTGAGCATTCAAACATTTAAACCAATTAGACTGACAAGAAGCATTTTTATTAAATGGATGATAATTGGTTTCCCCTTACTACTAATAGACATCTTCCAAATAAAAAGAAAATCATAAGCCAGACACAGTAGTACACAGCTATAATTTAAGCACTTGGGAGATTGAGGGAGGAGGATAGCAAGTCTGATGTCAGTGTAGGCTATATAATAAGGCCTGGCTAAGAAGAAAAGAAGGAAGGAAGGAAGGAAGGGGAGGGAGGATGAGGGAGGGAGAGGAGGGGAGGGGAGGAATGGGGAAGGGAGGGAAGGGAAGGGAAGGAAAAGGGAAGGAGAGAAAAGAAAGAAAGGAAGTCACTCTAAAAGCAAATCCAGAGAAGAAAGAGCAGAGAGAACTGCCATGACAGACAGCCAAAGGCCTAATCAGTTAGTATGTACACAGGACTCTGAGTTTCATTTTATATGAGATACACAATTTCATTAGCATTTAAGCTTTACTTTGCTATAAGGTTTCTGTTATCTCTAGGGAAAGCTTGTCCGCAGGCTGTTCCCAACCTTAGGATACTTGCACATACCTCTCTTTATAAAATTTAGCCTCTGTTTCTATATTTCAAGTTTTGCTATACTACTGCTTCTGCTGATAATAATAATAACAACAACAACAAACTCTGTAGTACACAGAACCTTGGATTATAGATGATAAACAAGAGAGAAAAATATAGAATCACAGAAATTATTTTAAGGAGGTATGAGTCAGCCATGTCAATAATCTAACTGTCCACCTGACCTGTCTAGTTTTAGGCCTCATGTCCTACCCCAGAAGACAGCCTGGAAGAATGCCTTCTTTTTTATATAGAGGATAAAACTCTTTTTCTACAACTTTAGAGAGTCTGGGAAAGTTCCCTGGATCGTCCTCTCTCTCAAAGGGTCAGAGCGACCTATAAAGCTTTATTAGATGGTTTATTCTGTCCAACTTGTTAGCTGACCTCAGGCTTTTTATGATGATCCCTGGTTCACTACCAGGTGGCCATGCCTAAGCTAATTGGACAGTCACATTCATCACCCTTCCATACCTTCCCTGACTGCAAAGCTATGTTTCAGGTCACCCACTAAAAAAGTTTTGGTAATCATTCATTCAGCAGAATTAATAAACAATTACTTTGTGTCTGACATTTTACCAGCCTCTGGAGTTACAATATGAAGCAAGGCATAGAATCACCCTGATGAAACATAGTTGTTTTGGAGGTTTTTGTTTTGTTTTTTTGAGACAGTATATAACTATGTAGCCCAGGCTGTCCTCAGACTTGACATCCTCCTGCCTCAGCCTCCCAAGTGCTGGGATTACAGGAATGCACCACCACACACAGCAGGCATACACTTGAGAATAGATTAAAAAGTCAATTAAGGCCAGGTGTGGTGGCACACACCTACAGTCCCAATACTCATGAGCCTTAGTCAGAAGGATCTCAAGTTTGAGACCAGCCTGGACTACATAGTGAGATCCAGGCTCAAAAAAAAAAAAAAAGAAAAATTTTAAAAAGTCTATTACAAGGCAAAATCAAAAGGATCTAATTTTGCCTATTAATGACTTGCTATTACTTTTAGAATAAAGACAACACTGCTTAACCTAACCTATAAGGGCTCACGTACTCAGATTCAGTACCTACCTCTCTAGCTTCATGCCAAACCATGGCTACCCTGCCTTCATTTTCCACTTAAACCATGAAGGAGCCCCACATCTGTGCCACCATGGTTCAACCACAGGAACCCTGCTCACAGACCCAAGGCCCTCTTCCCACTTCCCTTTGCCTAGTTAACTCCTATGCTTTCTTTAGAGCTCAGCATAAGGTGTCTTCCTTAAGGAAGACTTCTGGGCTTACTTTTCATTTAGCTTGAGTAAGGTTTTATTTATTGTCTGTCTCTTCCACTAAACAGTAAGCTCCAGATATTACATTTTGTTTGCTGATATTATATTCTCTTTATTTAAGTTTCTTGGCACAAAGAAAACAACTGATAAATATGTATTAAGTAAATAAGCTAATGAATTAGTGGATGATAACAGGTGTCAAGTTGGAATCTGAAGAACAACAGGATTTAGAACAGCAACAAAAAAGGACAGGCATTCTTTCTTTGTTACATCAACTCTCCTTTGCTGACGTTCTCACTTTCAGCAGAATTTAAAAAGGTATCTTTCTTAAACTCAAATGTACAGATGCCGTCTGGAGAAAAATGTTGAAGTTTTACTGTCCTAGCACCTGATTGAGACATGATAACAAACAGCTGCCAAGTTTGGGGATAAATGGAGATGAATCTTTGCTGATGGTGTAACATCTCCCCATTGTGCTCACAGCAGTCAGATCACATCAAATCATTCTGACTGTGTTCAGTTTGCATTTTATAAAGTAACACATGATCAGCTGCTTCCTAAGGTTTTAATCTCCAGTCTCTGTGGGATCATAATTTGGTTCACAGACTGCATCAGTGATGAATTTTGTGTGGCATATCCTGGAATGATGGTTTATGGACATATATAGTATGTTAATAAAAGATAGAGAGGTGAAGAGGATGGAGGCACACTGCATATATACATATGAAGACAGCATAATGAAACCTATCCAGCACTGTTTGAAAGAGGGGGAATGGGAATATAATGGAGGGGGTGAACATGTTCACATGGTACACTGTATGCATATAAGGAGTTATCACAATGAAATCTACTTGTATTATTAATGTATGGTAAATCAAAAAATAAAAGTATGCAAAGTATCTCATCCCTCAGATGGCCCATCTCTCCCTGACACACTGTTAGATGAAAGTGGATGCTTTCTCCCTATGAAGAAGCTTCCCATTACTGAGACATCCCACCCAACCATGTCTTACTGACAACATTTGACTTTGAGCATCTCTCTGCAATCACATTTTTTTCTGAAAACCAGTAGAAGGACTGACAATCTAACTGTCACAATTGTGAGAAAGAGTGAGTTGGTGGAGTGGCTCAAGCAGGCTAGTGCCTGCCTAGCAAGTATGAGGTCCTGAGTTCAAACCCCAGTGCACCAAAAAAAAAAAAAAGACCACAGACAATTGTGAAAAAGGATGAATTGCTGTTTTATGCTATTAAGTTTTGGGACTTGTTAATTATGCAGTAATAAATGACTGGTACAAATTGTTTTTCAAATCTTATTACCATGGTTAGAAGCTCCAGAACAATGTGAGTGGTGATAGCAAAACAACTAGCAGTGGCTATCAAATTTTGAAATTTGCACTCTTTTTTTATCTGAAAAAAATACCGAATCGAAAAGACAGCACAAACAGTTTGCAGTGCCTGCCCATCCTCCCCTGGTGGAGAGGGGAAGATTCAACCTGCCCCATCTACAGAAGCCCCCAGGACCCAAAACAACTCAGAGGGCAAAGCTCTTAAAAGTAATTGACTGTCTCAGCTATCCCTCCCTGCGGTCCCTGCTCGAAACCCAACTCAGCTTTCTGAAGTTGTTTCCATAACAACCAGGGCAAGAAAGACAGAGAAACATGCTTCTCACGGACAAGAACTATAAGCTTTTGTTGTTGTTGTTGCTGTTTTATGTTTGTTTGTTTTGGGTTTTTTTTCTGTTTGTTCTGTTTATTTGTTTTTGCTGTTGTTGATCTTATCTTACTTTTGTTTTGGTTCTTTAATTCCTCTTAGTCAATTTGTTCTTGTACTGTTTCTCTCCATTTTCTTCCATTCTCTATTTCTCAGTTACTAATATGTAGAGATCTAGAGCCCTCTCCCTTCCCCACACCCAACCCCACAATACTCAATTTCCAATTCTTATACCCTTCACCCAGTGTTAAGCTCCCAGATCATCCTCCTAGAAAATAAGAATATTGTTCCAATACAACCTTACTGGAGAGACAAATTCAAGCATCAGTTGTTCCTCACTCATTCAAATACTTGCTCTATTGCTGAATTGTTTACCTCGCTTCTGCAGTAGATCCTCCATGCACCCAAGGAAGTAAAAGGAATATTAGATCAACAGATGCACAAAAGACAACTGCTCACATACTAGCTTCTTGTGAGACCACTTCACACAACCCACCTGCACAAGATGGTCCATCCCACCAATAAAAGCCTGGGCTCAAACACCCTGAGCCAATCCCCTCCAAAGCTGCCCGATAAGAGGGACAATATCTACTGCCATACAGCCCAGCAAACCAACTTTAAGAAGGGGCAGAGTCACAGAGAAAGCCCCTGTTATAAGTATTCTCACCTGGAATTGATATCAGAGGAAAAAGTGCAGAACACTCATTGAACTGATTTTTTTTATTTAGTATTTTTATTTTTATTCTTTTCAACTTGGGTTTTTTTTTTTTCCATCTTATTGTTACCTATCTCTTCTACCCTATACAAAGATCAATTTGCTTAGCCTTCCCCTTGCTCCACTTTCCTTTGTGTCCCCCATTTTAAAATTTTTTTTCATTTCTTCTCTCCTCTCTTCTCCTTTCCCCCCTCCTCCCTTCCCCCACTGCCCCTACCTTCTCCACAATCACCATACACTGAATAGTCTATTATACCAACTTTACACATTACCTTCATCCATCCTATCCCTCTCCAATCCCTGACAATAGCACCCTCCCCCCACAACTGAACTACACCCTTACACACACTAAGGCCTTATTACCCTATAGCCCCCACACCTCACACCTCTTCTCCCCCTTTCCCCATCCCCCTCCATGCTCCCTCTTCAAGTGCCATCTTTTTAATTGCCTAAGTATCTAAATCTATCTAAGCAACTGTTATCTCCCCAATACCCACTGTTAATAGTTAATATCATCTATTAACCCCTTGATGGAGAGGTTCCTTATATATTATGTAAATAACTGGTTTGGCATTGAATCTGTTAATGCTAACCTTATACCTCCAGCTCAGGAAACAGAAATAGTACAAGCTAGCTAACAACTAACCTAGTCAGTGCATAAAAATTAAGTCAAGGGAAAGATAACAGGTGATTAAAACCCCCAACTAACTTATCAACAACACAGAAATCCTCAGAGAGGATTTCAACAAGTTCCAAAATGAAATTAAGGAGATTATAAAAAAAGAGACCTATAAAATAAAGAAGACATCACAAGATGTGAAAGTGGAGTATCACAAAGATATGGAAATTCTCAGAAAAAAAGGATCAAATAGAAATCCTGAAAATAAATTTAAAAATACAACTGAAAGCCACTCCAGCAGACTGGAACAAGTGAAAGAATGTCAGGACTTGGAGACAAAATAGATATTAAAGAAAAAACAGAACATTCCTTAGAAAAAAGACCCAAGAGCTTTGAAAGGAATACATAAGAGTTCTGCAACTCCATCAAAAGACCAAAACTGTGAATCATGGTTGTTGAAAAAGAAGAGGAGCAAGCCAAAGGTATACATAATATATTCAACAAAAAAAGGTAGAAAATTTCCCAAATCTCAAGAAAGAGATCCCCATTCAGGTACAGGAAGCCTCCTGGACACCAAAAAGGCATAACTAAAACAGAACCTCTCCATGGCATATTATAGTTAAAACAATTGCCACAGAGAACAAGGAAAGAATATTGAAGACTGTAAGAGAGAAAAACCCAATAACATATAAAGGCAAACTCATCAAAGTATAGCAGATTTCTCAATAGAAACCTTAAAATCATGAAGGGAATGGAGTGAGGTATTTCAAGCACTGAAAGAAAACAATTTCAATCCTAAGATACTCTACCCAGCAAAGCTATCATTCAAAATTGATGAAGAAATTAGTCTTCCAAGATAAACAGAAACTAAAACAATATATGACCACCAAACCACCACTACAGAAGATTCTGAAAGGAATCCAACACACAAAAGACAAAAACAAACATAACCATGAAAGGACAGGAAATATTAAACCTCAAGAGAAGAGCAGACAAATACTCAAAGAGCATTGGATTGGCTGCACACACTCAAATCCTTAGACAATAAAAACAAGAAAATGGCAGGAATCACCACATACCTATCAATATTAACAATGAATGGCAATGGACTCAACTCCCCCATCATGACAAACTGGATTAAAATGGTAGACCCAACAATCTGTTGTTTACCACCTTTTAGACAGAAACAAACATTGCCTTAGGGTAAAAGGGTGGAAGATTTCCAAGCTAACAGCCCCTAAAAACAGACAGGAGTAGCAATACTTATATCAGATAGACTTCAAACCTAAATTAGTCAGAAGAGACAAAGAAGGTCACTTCATACTAATTAAAAAGAGCAATACATCAAGAAGAAATAACAATTGTTAACTTATATGTCCCACTGTTGGAGCACCCAACCTCATTAAACATATACTACTGGACTTAAAAACACAGGTTTACCCCAACACAGTGGTAGTGGAAGACTTCAATACTTCTTTATCACAAATAGACAGGTCATCCAGACAAAAAAATCAACAAAGAAACCCTAGAATTGAATGATACCATAGATGTTTATAGCATATTCCACCCTGAAATGGCACAATATACAATTTTCTCAGCAGTCCATGGAACCTCCAAAACAGACCATATTTTAGGTCACAAAGGAAGTCTTAAAAATATAAGAAAATTGAAATAACCCCCTGCATACTGTCTGAATACAACACAATAAAACTCGAATTCAACAACAAAGAAACAGCAGAAAATAGTCAAACTCTTGAAGGCTGAGCAACATGTTGCTCCATGATCAGTGGGTTTTCAAAGAAATAAGAGAGGAAATCAAAAATCTCCTGGAATTCACTGAGAATTAAAACACAACCTATCAGAACCTGTGGAACACAGCAAAGTCAGTCCTAAGGGGAAAATTGATAGCCATGAGTACACATATTAAAAACACAGAAAGATCTCAAATAAATGACCTAATGCTGCATCTCAAACTCCTAGAAAAACAAGAACAAGCTAAACACACAACTAGCAGGAGAGAAATAATAAAAAATAAGGTCTAAAATTGGTTAGAGTACTGAAATTCCTAGCCAGAGCAACAAGACAGGAGAAATAAATACAAGGGATTCAAACAGGGAAGGAAGAAGTTCTGAACAGACAATTCTCAAAAGAAGGACAAATGGCCAATAAACATATGAAGAAATGCTCAAAATCTTTGGCCATAAAGGAGATTCAAATCAAAACTACATTGAGATTCCACCTCACCCCAGTCAGATGCCTGTAAGGATGTGAGGGAAAAGGAACACTTCTACACTGTTGGTGGGAATGTAAATTAATGCAACCACTGTGGAAAGCAATGTGGTTGTGCCTCAAAAAAATAACATTAGAACTACCATACGATCCAGTGATACTATTCCTGGGCATATATCCAAAAGAATGTACTCCAGGATATAACCCATGTTTATTGCAGCACTATTTACAATAGTCAAGCTTTGGAAGCAGCCCAGATGCCCCACAACTGATGAATGGATTAAGAAAATGCGGTATATATACACTATGGAGTTTTACTCAGCCATGAAGAAGAATGAAGTTATGTTGTTTGTAGGTAAATGGATGGAACTGGAGAACTTCATGTTAAGCAAAGTAAACCAAGCTCAAGAAATCAAAGGTTGCATGTTTTCTCTCATATGTGGAAGCTAGAACTATAAGTTAAATGTATATGTAGAAATGGATACATAGACCTATAAGTTAAGAGTGTATACATACATATGTGTGTGTGACAAAGAACAAAATTGTATTAATGAGTCTATCTGAGGGGACTATGGAGGTGGGAGAGAGAAAGAAAATGTTAGAGAATGAAAAGTATTGAAATAACCCATCTATATAAGTATATACTGTAATGTACTGTGCAGTAAGCTGTTGAATATTAGGGGAGCATGGTGTTAGAAAATGAATAAGTAATGGAGGGGAGGGAGTTATTTGATAAAAGCACAATATATACAGACCTGAAGTACCAAGGCAAAACCCTCTTGGACTATCAATATACACTTAATTTAAAAAAAACAAAGGGCAGGAAGGAAAAATAAATCTTTTCCAGGGATGGGTAACAGAGGAGGCGGAGGGCACAGGAAAGGGGGAATGAGGGTATATACAGTGGATGTGTTTCACATCCATATATAAAAATAGAAGAGTGAAACCTGTTCAAATTGTTCTAAGAAGGGGTGGAGGAGGGAAGAGGGAGAATGATGGAAGGGGTAAATCTAAGATATACTGTAGACACAAATGTAAATATCACAATGTATCCCCTGTACAAATATTATATGCTAATAAAATCATAAAAAAGAAAAAAAATGAATTTATTTAAGTGACTGAATTTAAGATACATGTGTATCATCAATAATACACTTTCCCATACAATAACAATAACCAATTGAATTATAACTAATATTTAGTTCTTATTTAATATAACAACAAAAAAATCTGGAATGATTTTCTCAAACTAAATCATATATGTCAACACTGAGAAGAGGGACTGACCACGAGGAGAAAGATGAAGAGGGTATTCCACTTTGTATTCAGATATTTTCTGAATAGGAAGTATAGATAAAATTTGAGAATTGCTTCAGAAATCAAAGATCTTTTATGATTTGAAGATAAAATCTAAGAGGACTTCAGGAATCATCTACAATTTCCAGTTAAACCCTTGTTTCAGAGCTTGATCTCTGCTAAGTTATTACCCAACTTCCAAACATCTTCCAGAAGCAAAGAGTATCTACTGCCATCTATAGCGATTGGGTGAAGCTGCATATCACATACCTGAATATTAGATCTGTCTTCATATTGAGTTTGAATAATCTTTTGTTCTAATATTCTTCTTGAAGAATAAACTTAACTCATCCTCAATATATGAGTGTATCATATTAATGAAGACAGTCAATATATCCTCTAATTTTCTTTGTGCCTTCCAACCAAAAATCCCATTATTTCAACTTAACTTTGCATGACATGCTTGAATTCTCTCTGGCTGCTCTTCTGAGTGCCCCTCTTAAAGCATGACAACCATATTAGAATACAATCAGCTAGAAATTACTAACACCATCACATGTGACTCCAGATTGCAAGGACATTGTACGTAGCCAGATCATACTGTTAGTTCATATTGAAGGGTTAGTTAATTCTCTTTTTAAAAATATGCTTCTGCTTAAGCTGCCCTATCAATGTGTTTTTAGCTATTTATTGTTAAGTCTAAGACTTTACAAATGTAATACTAAATATCTTACAATTTGGATAAGTCCACTCTTCAAACTTATTTAAATCCACTTTCAATTCTGTCTGCCAATATATCCTTCATTTTTCCTCCACATCATCTGCAAACTTAGCCATCATAAAGACACTGCTGGCAAACTTCTTTTAAAATGCTCCATTGCCAAGAGGCAATATGGGGCAAATCAAATACTGCAACTTCCATTCTCATTGTTATCATTACTCACCCTTACGCTCTCTACTTCAAATAACTTAAATATTCCTTCCCCTCTTTTCAGATTTTTAGTGCTCCTATGAGTTCAAAGTGTCAATTTGTTCTGTATGCATCTTTTGATATCTTGTACAGTCAAGCTTTTTTTCTTCCTTCTCCTACCTTTTCCTCCTTCCCTTTTATTCATATAATATATATGATATATTATATATTCTCTTCTTCTCCTTAAATATTTCTATTTCTCCTTAAAGTGTTTTTGTGTTTATTACAGGTGTTCATTTTTTGAGTATATTTCTGTTCTACACTACCTTTCTAATTTAATCATTTCATTCATACATTAAAAATACATTGCATATTTGCCATATTCTCAGAAATACAGCAAGCAATGAAACTAAAAGATAATACTCTCTACAGACTAAAAGATATACTCTCTACAATTTATTGACTAATGGGAAAATAAAGACAAATAACTAGAGCACAATGAACTATTCAACAAAAGAGGAATATGCAAAGAATCATGGAAGTGGAGGTATCCAGGGGATGACTAAATATTATCTTAGGTAAGAAAGGCGATGAGGACCAGGGTGGGGGTGGTTCAGGAGGTGACAGACACTGTAAAGAAAAGAGACTTACTCGAAGTAATGTTCTAGAGCCAACTCATTGCATGACAGAATTCAGCAAATGTTACAAATTCTCACTTCCATTTTTATCACAAAGCTGGTCATTAAACATTGCCAGTACATGACACTAGGGAAGCTTTTATAATTTTAAAAACATTGTTAGAGTTAGGGTTTTAGAAGGAATCAGCTGGAAAGATAGAGAAGTGTAGTCAGGGGATAAGATGGTGATGCAAAGATTTTAGCAAGTTCTCTGAAAGGAAGTCCCTGCTCTTCCCTCTACGTGCCCTTCCCACAGTAATCCTTAGTCTGTCTCACTTCTGTGGACCTGATTTTCTCCTCCCCAAGTGCTCCAAGTCTCTTGTGTCCTAGTTTTCCTGTTATAAGTATTTCTTCCAATACACTCAAGAAATCAATTCAAGTCTGAGCAAACAACTCATGTTATTTTTAATACATTGAGATTATATGCTATTTTTGGGCAAAATTTCTCTAGCCACTTCTGCACAGAAGTCTGAGAAAACTCCTTTGTTAAAAGACTGTCCTGAGAACCCCTTATTTCCCAACTTATGGTTTAAGGCAGATGAAAACGTGCACAGCGCATGGTGGCCTTTCAGTGATTACATCATAACCAAAGAGTGTATAGACAGTCAAATGACTGTCATGTCACCTCTGCTGATGATACAAGTGAATTCCATACCTTCAAAGCATATCATTGATTTAAAATTACCTTAGAGTTGCAAAATATACTATATAGATAAGAATAGGAATGTCAAATACAGGGCTTTGCATTAGATCTGGTCATGGTATCTGATATCACCCTAATTTTCAGATGCTCACTTGTGCCCCTGGCCACTTAGGAATATTTTCTGTTTATAAATATGTCAAGTATTCCCTTCTGTTGCTTTGATCATGTACAGCTGTTACATTAAGGCTGGTTTCAGAAAATGGCCCTACAGGGTGCAAAGGACTGCATTCAGACTTTATCAACCATCTGGAGTGGTAAGCAGCTTTGGCGTCCTAATATCCCTCTGATTTGGTGTCTAAAAGTAGGAAAGTATCAGCTAAAAGTACATTGGCATAAATGTAATGGAGAGAAACTCATGCTTTGAGAAAGGTGTCTTTGCTGTAGCCATGTTTATAAATTATCCAGTGAACCTCTTCACACTAAGGGAAGGTCACATACAAGAGAGGGAGGGTAAAAGAAGGAAGTTAAGAAAGTGAATATGATGGATGTACTTTCTATACAAGAATGAACATAGAATATTTAAATCTGTTGAAATCACCATAAAGAGACTAATGTAAGAAGGACAAAAATAGCTGAGATGAACCAATTTGGGTTATGATACATATATACATGGAAATGTCACAAGGAAACCAATGTATAGTTATCTTAAACTAACAAAAATTTCATTTAAAAAAAACAGAGAACAAAACAGGTCCTGTCTGGGGGTTGGTACCAGTGCGAGGGGGAGGACGTATGGAGTCAGTGTAGGAGGATGAATATGGTGCCAATATTGTGTACACATGTATGTAAATGGGAAAAATGAGACCTGTTGAAATTATTTCAGGAATGGAGGAGAGGGGCTAAAGAAGAATGACAGAGGGGGTGAATCCAAGTATGATATATTTCATATATTGTAAGAACTTTTGTAAATGTCACAGTGTACCCCCAGCACAACAATAACGTTAAAAAATCCTAAAACAAAAGTGAACCTCCTTTAGCCTGTTCAACAAAGACTCATAAGAATTGTTTTCGAGACTTAACTTTGTGTCACAGCTACTGTTGATAAGATCTTCTTCACCACAACTCATTTTTTATTTCACAACAGGTTGGAAACTTCTTTGGGAAAGTTTTGGATGTATAACATAGAGCCTTCCACAAGAATGATATTGTCTTTTCACCCAAGCAATTCTGATTCCACTCAATAGAAATTAAACCTATAGTGAGGTACATTTAACTTAAGCCATGATACTCTTCCCCTATTCTTGAGAATACCTCAACAGAGGAACAAAATAAGAATTAGCGTGATACATCAGTGAATCACATTAATCCATCTTCCTTAATAATGTTACATCCAAAGAAACTGCCTCTTCTATTAAGAATTGTAATTTGCTCGGGGTAGTAGCATATACCTGTAATCCCAGCTTCTCAGGTGGCAGAAATTGGGAGAATCATGGTCTGAGGCCAGCCTCAGGCAAAAAGCATGAGACCCTATCTAGAAAATAACTAAAAATCAAAAAAGGGTGAGGCTCAAGTGGTAGAGCTCTTGCCCAGCATGAGACCCTGAGTTCAAACACTAGTACTAACGAAAAAAAAGAAAGAAAAGAAAAAAGAATTGCAGTTTAATTCTATGCATATGAATGCTGCCATTCATTTAAATTAAAGATACAATTATAAAATGGTATATTTTTAGAAAAGTAAAGATGACAAACAATATGCCTTAATTTATACCTGGTCCTGATGCTTTACAACATAACTTCACTTGCAAGATTTTTCCTCATGTTTGAACACTCTGTATTAGTGGAGTTGATATCTCTAAACATGATAAACATGTAATTACTTAGAATAATATGTCCCAACTCAACTGGCTTAAATAAAAAAAGAAAATCAACTAGCTCTTGTGACAAGTCCTAGGTGGTACAACCTTGGAAATGGCTGATGCAGGTGCTGTCATGAGATGCCAGGTTCTTTTCATCTTTCTGCTCTACATCCTTTGCAGGACTTTGCTCTCTCTCCTCTCATGATTACATGGTTGCTACTATTCTAGTCACCATTTCCAGTAGACATAAATTAATGCCATCCTTATTTTTCTTTATAAGAATGAGGAAATACTTCCAGAAGTTTCCATCTACTTCGCCTTCTGTCTCATGGCCAAAACCAGGTCACATGCTCCACACTAATCCCCAGCAAGGGGAATGGGACTACAAAGATGAGCTTAGACTCTTCCATATTTACCCTTGAATCATGGGAGAGAGGCTTCCTGGGACACAAAATCAGTATCTCCCAAGAAGCAGAAGCTTGTTTAAATTAGTAAGATTTGTCAGAGATAAGTTGTCCAAGATTCTATCCTTCATTGTCTTCTATTTTCACTCTACTCAGATTGCATGATTTTATGTATTTCCCTGCTGCCTCTTTACAATGACTCTCAATCTTACATCTCTAGCCCACAATTATAGTCTTATCTTTAGACTTAAAATTCAACTATTACAGACTCTACAAACTCAATATAAAAAAGATGTAACCACCTATCTTTTCTCCTCTATGTGGTCAGCATCCAATATTTTTATCACAACTAATGAATTCACTATACAAGCTACAAAATTCACTATCATTCTTATTTATCTTCTTTTCCTTATGTATTCACATGAATCATGCTGATTCTACTTTCTAAGTGTTTTTATAAGCCTCCATTTGCTCTATATGACTCAAATTTCTCCCTACTTTTTCAACCTCTGTTGTCTTTAGAATGATCTTCCTTATGCCAATGGGAGAAGTCAAGCCCTTCTTAAATGTCTAGTGAAATCCCATTTGTCTGTGGAGTTGAAAAAAAAAAAAAAAAAGCATCATCTCATTGCCCTTCAAAACCTTTTCTCATTGGTGTAACTCCCTCTCCAGCCCTCCTGACAAGCACATTCTAAACTCCTAGGCATTGAACATCATGTCATTCACTTTCTAGCTATGGCTTTCATATAATGTAATTTTCACCATTGATTTAAAAGTGTATGAAGAAGTAGTTGACTCCAAAAATGATCAATGAAATGCACAATAAAATATCAGTTCAAAAACATGCTAATGAAAGAAGCAAACATGTAAGCGCATATACAATAGGAATCTATTTACATAAAATTTTAGAAATGTCAAAATTACAATGACAGAAGAATCTAGTGGTTGCCTGGGACCAAGAGTGAGAGGGAGGCTGTCTGAAAAGGCTACAAGGAAACTTTAGGAAATTAATGAAAATATTTTAAGTCTGCATTAGATGTTATCTAACTATATACATTTCAAAAAACTGTTCATTAAACTGTACCTCTAAAATGAATGAGCTTTTTTTGATATGAAAACTAGATTGTAATGAAATTGTGAAAAATATCTCTGCACCTAAACCTTAAAGAAATACTTTTAAAACAGTATTAGAGTTCTACTATTAAA
The DNA here is from genome assembly GCF_047511655.1 of Castor canadensis. Lineage (NCBI taxonomy): Eukaryota > Metazoa > Chordata > Mammalia > Rodentia > Castoridae > Castor > Castor canadensis. Next base: position 62,329,098 of record NC_133386.1, read on the forward strand.
CTGACAAAGCTTGAATTTGTACCACTCAATGTTGGTGTGTTAAAATGTGTATTCTACACGTTTGAAGTGGGAATGACAATTGATAGAACCCTCTTGAAAAGCAATTTGAAAATGTGTATCAAAAGACTATTTTTTTCATTAACCTTTAATCTGGTAATTTTACTTATGGGGATAGTTTTAGGAAATAGTACAAAATACATAAAATATAAATATGTGCATTGATTGAAATATTTATTATATTAGACCCAAGAACAACCCAAATATGGCTTCAAAAGAAAATAGCTTACTGAGTGAATAGAACTTCATAATTTTAATATCATTTCCACACAGACCTCCCTAGTCTCTGAGAAAGTCTTCCCAGACCCATGGGAATCCTGCATCTGTGTCCCTGTGATGACAACACTTCCTTGGAATTGGATTTTAAAAGTATTATTAGTGTATATTAATTGCACATAGGGCGTTTCCATACATGCATACAATGATCAAATTCACCCACCATTTCTCTTATTCTCCTTTCCCCTTTTAAATAATTTTAACCAGTTTCATTATTCTCTTTTCATACATACATATAAAATACTTCAACATATTTTCATAAGTGATCTTCCCCCAAAGACTGACCTTCTGGAAGCAGGAATGCATTATAGTCATCCTCAGAGTCCCACTATGGAGCACAGTGCTTGACACAAAGTAAACGCTCAGTTCAAATAAATAAATAACTCTTACTGGAAAATATTTGTATAAGATCCACTAGAGAGCTCCCAAGTGATGCATACAGTGTGTGACTCTTGTATCAACAAGAGTGGCCATGTGTCATGTTGTCATCTGATTTTAGAGTCTTTGCATTCATCAGTTCAACAGAGAGCAAATTTAAATATGGCCTTCAGAGTCTTTGTGTATAGCCATAGATATTAAATCATTCTACTACAGGTATCTGATGCTCTGAGCAAAAATTGTCTGCAGGTGGGATTTTAAAAATAGTGACTGTACTGTAACTTCCTCTGAAGCCTAAGGCAGGCTTACCATTGTCATCCTTGGGGCCTAGCAGAATTGTAATTACAATGTAGGCTTGCCATCCCACAGGTACCCAACTTCAGTCTGCTTCCAGCTGTTGTTTTGCAGAAGAATGTTTTGCTCTGAATGTTAAAAGGAGAAAGAGGGCTCCTAAGACTCCATTGAGTTCCATGTAAATGACTTATCTGGTGACCATAGTTCTGGACTTATCTCAGTACTCATTAGACAGAATAATTTACGTTGATTTCTAATCTGTATATTTTGCTCCCCAGTTCTAAAGGTTTTGTAGGGTTTTTTTTTTTTTTTGAACTTTTGGGCTATGTCCACTTCTTTGTATATAAACCCAAGTATCTAATATAATATTTCATACTTTGAGAAAGTTTAATAAATACTTGTTATTTTCTGACAATAACAAGCACTTGGATAACATCTAAGGTAATGATAGATCATATTTGTAATAGTATTTTAAAGTTTACTAAACACTTTCATACAAGTATACAGAGAAAGAAATAAGAACACATGCTTTAAAGCCCCAGGTAAAATCTCATAGATAACAATATTACATATTTCAAGTTACTCCTTATTAAGATTTATAGCTCTTTCTAGAAGAAAAAAGAAAATGAAAAATAAAAATGGTAACATAAATCTGATTAAGGCAGTTGACATTATGTGAATTACAAAAAGATAGATAATCAACTGAATTGAAAACAAATTTAAAGAAAACCACCTTAGCCGGGCGCCGGTGGCTCATACCTGTAATCCTAGCTACTCGGGAGGCAGAGATTAGGAGGATCAAGGTTCGAAGCCAACCCAGGGAAAAAGTTCGTGAGCCCTATCTGGAGAACCTTTCACAAAAAGAGGGCTGGTAGAGTGGCTCAAGGTGTAGACCCTGAGTTCAAGCCCCAGTACTGCAAGAAAAAAAAAAGAAAGAAAGAAAAGAAAACCACCTTATCTTTCTTTATACAATATTTGACATTCCTTCCTTGCCAATTCATCATTTAATGGGGAAAGTCTTCTGATAAACCATTTGCTTACAAATTAATTTCTATATCACTTTCAGCTAATTAACATAGAGATTTATGAGCACCTGAGCCTAAATGCACCCAATACAGATTCTTTAACAAACCTAACAATTATGATACTTTACAAAGACAACAGAGGGGAACTCTGAAAATGTCCAAGCACATACTACAGAAGAATTCAATACAGTATTGTGCTAAACAGTTAATATTAATACAATTACACATACAACAGAAATTTACACAAATCTTAGCCAGACAGCTGAAGGAAATGTTTCTGCTCCAGTCTTATCTAGATTTTCACTTTCTTCAGCATTCTAATTCTGCATTTTCCAATGATCATCTTCTGTGTTCAAAGTGGTCTATGGTTTACTCTGATTTGCAATGCAGTCAGCTTTTCCTTATACACAGATAGTTCATCAATTACTATGAATAGGAATTCACACCAGAATTGTCATCTTATATAAGAATTCATGTATAAAAATATCTATCTCTCCACTTGCATTTGTTCAAAGTCCATAATCTAGCAAACTTCAAGTGAGAGTGTCTGTGTGTGTACTAAAAGTTCATATGTTGGAAATTAATCTCAAAATTCATATATTGATGTTATTTGGAGATAAGAAGATAATTAGGATTAGGTGAGCTCATGAGAGTAGAGCCACCCTAATAGGATTAGTGGCTTTATAAGAAGAGAAAGAAAGACCAGAGCTTGGACACTTACTTACTCTGTCTTGCTAAATGATGGAGGAAGAAGGCCCCTCACTCTTAGACTTCCCAGTCTTCAGAATCATGAGCCAAATAAACTTCTATTGCATGTTGTTTGCCCAGTCTGTGGTATTTTGACAAAGCATGAAACAGACTAAGAGATTCTCAAGAACCTATAGCGTATCCACTGTACCTCATGATACTCCAGAAAAACTGCCTCTGAGTGTGCTGGGCTGGACTCGGTACCCCTGTTTTGTTGATCTTCTGTTATTATTATGCTCCAGAGATTTCATAGAATTATGGAGGTTTGGAAAGGAAGTGTAGCTCCTTGTCTGGGCTCTTTCCAGACTCTCTCAGACTTCTATATCACTGTAGTAAACACCAGACGTAACTAGAGCACCTCAAGCATCATAGAGACACTATGCACAGACTTCTATGCAGCTGAAGCCTTTGGGTAACAACGTGGAGTTTTGCAGGCTTCTCGCAAGTGGAACTTCACTTTTCTTACCTAATGCTATAAATCATGTGGTGTCGGGGAGTAGCTCCAAAGGTTGTGATTGCATTTGAAGTAGAAAGAAAAGCAAATGCATAATATATTACCATGTATACGTCTTACTCAAAAAACAGAACAATTGCAATTGTTGTCTCCAGCAGCAGATTCAGAATGTTTTAAGTCCAAATGGCACTGTACTGATAATGCATTTGGGATTGTTTACCAGGAAAAGTATTGCATAAAAACCATAGCTTAAGCCAGGTGTTGTGGTTCATGCCTGTATTTCCATCTACTCAGGAGGTGTAGGTAGAAGGAGTCTACCTCACAGTCTAAAGACAGCCCAGACAAAAACTTGAGACCCCATCTGAAAAGCAAATTAAAAGTAAAGGACTGGGTGCATGGCTCAAGAGTTAGGGTGCTTGCCTAGCAACCAAGAAGCCCTGAGTTCAATCTCTATTAACAAGAAAGAAAGGGAAGGGAAGGGAAGAAAAAGGAAGGGAAGGGAGGGAAAGGGAGGGAAGGGGAGGGGAGGGGAGGGGAGGGGAGGGGAGGGGAGAGGAGAGGAGGGGAGGGAAGGGAAGGGAGGAAGGAAGAAAGGAAGAAAGAAACAGAGCTCATCTCAAAGTAATGTATCATAAGTTAGCCATTTTGTTATAAGAATGTTTGAAATGAGAATGCTTGAAGTGAGAATGCTTGAGTAGGGCCCCAGTAGCTCACACCTATAATACTAGCTACTTGGGAGGCAGAGATCAGGAGGATTGTGGTTCCAAGCCAGCTAGGACAAATAGTTCAAAAGACCCTATTCTGAAAATTTCTAACAGAAAAGAAAAAAGGACTGATGGAGAGGTCAAGTGGTAGACCACCTGCCAAGCAAGTGAGAAGCACTTAGTTCAAACCCTAGTACTACCAAAAAATAAAAATGCTTGAGAAAATGTTCTAAATAAAAGTAGATATTCCTCAAAGCAAACTATGGACAGCACTCAATAATACCTCAACAAAAAGTAAAAACAAAATTCCAACACCAGAAATTTAAAGCGTCCACAACATTTCCCACAGGTGCCCCTGAGTGAGATGATTCTTTGTGCCCTCGGTGTTCAACTATAAAGATTGTGCCATCAAGCCCCCTCACAGCTGGCCACACTGGGAAGCACCACCCCTTTCAAGGACTCTTGTTAGAAGGCCCTCCATATCCCAAGGCACTGTTCTAGTGAGGCCCATTAGAAATTTCAATTGCTTAGCGTTCATTCAAAGAAAAAAAATAAGAGTTTTCAGAGATGAGTGCATAACACTGTGAGCCTTGTGAATCTTTAATAGAAACCAATCTCAAATACCCTGGAATATTAATCCATATTTAATGAAGCTCAAAAGCAATGAAACAGTTGTGTGCACGCCACATGTGCACGTTAATCCTAAATACACTTTGGCTTTGTTTGGGAAGCAATTTCCACTTTCAAACTTTGGAAAATATATCAGGACTCAAGGAGATATTTGCATTTAAATTATAGTACACGCTTTTCACATCAATTACACTGGAGGGAAAAAAAAAAGACAATCCTGATGAGATGACCAAAATAAAATTGACACAATATTGTTTACACAGTTTGCTTTCAAGATTCATCAAGCAAAAGAACAAAAGCCTGCCAAGACAGAAAGTTTACTCTGATCACTGTTAAAGAAAAAATATTCAACGGTATCTTGTAGCACAGCAAAACAAACTTTATTTGGGATCATTGTGAGGTATGGAACCACTACAATGGGGTCTTACCATGGGGGAGAGATTGGACCCAACTCCTAGTACAGCATGGGCAAATGGAAATTTACAGCTAAAGAACAGTACAGTGGTCAATGCACACATCGTGGGTAGGGGGAATTCTGGCTAAAAGGACTTAATGGGATTTTTGCTGAAATCAAGGTAGGTGATCAAACACTCTTCCAGGATGGTGGAGGACAAGTAACCCAATCATATATCAAGTGTTAGGGGAGGGTGCCAAACTGACTTAGGAAGGTTCTTGCTAAAACTGGACTCTATGAAGAAGTACACAGATGGGCATAGAAGGTTCAGAATCCTGACTAAGGTTTGACCCAGCTAAGAATTTTTGTCACCATGTAAAGAGAATGTACTGTGGAAATAAAATGCTTTTCAAACCAGTTTGCAGAGAGCTTTATTACCCGTAAGCCAGATTCCCCACGGAATGAGTAAGCAATCCTGGTTCCCGCTGCTGTAAAGCACTGGCTTCATCCTCCCTCACTCCATCCCAAGGGAAAGAGCTTGTAGCACACCCCAGATTCCTTCCAGGAGGGGCCCTGCTTGCCTCTGCAACTCTGCCACCTCCATTCCACAAGCAGGCTTCTTGTCTCTGGACTGAACACCTGTGTGGCCCTCTGCCTGGAACCTCTTTCATCAAGAGTTTACACAGCATAGCTTTCCTGCCTGTACTCACAGATTTGCTCCTGGCAAAGGCCGTCCATAACCACCCCATCTCAGACATCCCCACACCACCTTCCCTGTCAGAATCGACCCCTCACCCTACTTTATTGTCACTTCACATCCCTTGTCACTGCCTGCAATTGTGTTATTTATTTGAGAACTTGTTTGCTTTCCTTCTACCCAAGTAGACTTGAGCTCCACAAGAACAGAGTGCGCTTTTCATCACTGTTTCCCCGGCATTGTTCACCCTCCTTAAAAGCCATGGGAAGAGGAAGGAAGGATGAATGCAAAAATGGACATGATGAAAGATGGGCAGAAGAACAATGATAGAAGAAACTGATCTCCTGTTGTAGTGGCTACTTCCCCATAAATACATTCTCCCATCTTTAAAAAGATTAACTTTCCTGAACTCTGTATTTCCCTCAGTTTACTATTCTATTTCCTTCCCTTCAAGCCAAGCACTTTAAGTAAGTCTCCTCTTGTTTAAACTTGTTAAATCCTTTTTCTTAGACTTGTCTGTTTTAGTAATTTGATTCTAAAATTAATAAAAATTCTAACTATAACAATTTAGTGTGAATCTTCCCAAAGTTCTTATTTTGTTTATACAAATGTAGTTTGTTTTTTAAAATGAGCATACATTATAAAAAGAGTTATACTACAACTTTTTATTACTTAACAATGTGTTGACAATATCTTCTGAGACCAAATACACAGATTTACTCCTTTCTTTTTAATAGCTGCATAATATTCCATACCATGGATCTACTATATTTTATTCAACCCTCTTGATGAACATTCAGGTTGTATCCAGATTTCCAGTATTACAACCATATTGCAATAAACCCATTCATAAAAATGTCTTCACATATGCACACTTTTATTTATGTTACACAGACTCCCTGTTCAGCATTAAACTTGCTACAATTCATTTTCTGCCCACTTTCCCAACTCCAGTCACACTGCCATACAGATGTCACTATCCAAACCCTACCACTAACCCTTACTCCCCTGACACTCTGTTAAGAAATGCACACAGAGCAATGATAGTCAAATGGGAGGAAGAATTGACTGTTTTAATAACTGGGCAAGTATTTGGTGCCTGAATTCTCTTATACAAACCAAGTGAATGAATGAATTCAACTTAAGCCAGGAGGCTTCAGGGAGGTTGTCCAAAACTGAACAGTCTGAGATTTTACCATACCTGCAAGGTAATAAGTTAGTCTGTGACAGCTTCATGGATGATGGTAGAAGTTACAAAACTCATGCCCAAAAGAATTATTATTTCACTGCATGGCAAACAGCAGAGCTGTGTGATCCTATCATTTCCTCTGCCTCAAGTCCCATGGGCAGCACAATGCAGCCAGGTAGATGTGCTCACACAGAGACTGCAACACACCTGAGAAAAACTCAGGCTTCAAGCTTTCATAAGGGCTGCAGGCAAATCTGCTTAACTTTGTCCTCAAAGGAATCCATCTTTATTATCCTATAAAGCAAACAATTCTTTCTTCTGCTCAAAGGGGTAGCATTATGTTTGCCTTTTAACTCTATTCACTATACAAATATCCCCGGAAATATAATCAGTTTCTCTTCTTACAAAATGTTCAGGCACCTGAAAAGCCCATTTAGAATTTTCTTCCAGCTAAGGCTTCCTATTATCTCCCTCAAAATCCAAGGTGACCAGTTGGGTGGAACAAAAACTGACTTGACTTTTGAACTTCATTAATAAAGAACTAGAAACCAAGATAACAGAGGATAGCTGAATTTACTTCCAGAAGGCAGACTCGGATCAGGTGTCCTCATCACAATAGAGAAAGAAAAAGCAACAAGAAGACAAAAGCTACTACATTGACTCAGGAAGCATAGTCTCCATCAAGCTTATCATGAGATAAGTGATGGCCCCAAAAGACAAGTCCACTTCCCAATTCCTTGAACCTGTGAATATTATTTTATTTGGGGAAAAAAAGTCTTTTCAAATATTAATGAGATAAGTTCTGGCCTCCAGAACTGAAAGAATAACTTTTTGTTCTAAGTTACCCAGATAGTGGCCATTTGTCATGGTAACCATATTATCTAACATATTTCTGAACCAACAATATGACTGTCTGTGCTCCAATAGCCTGGGCTTCTAGGACCCTGAAAAGCCCAGGACACTGTCCTGATGTTCCCAAATCTTCCAAACCCTGACTGAAGACCTCACACTTTTCCACTGGCCATACTTTATTTGCCTTGTACCATACCTTCTGTTAATTTCAGAGGTTTTTTTCTGTTATCTCAGAGTTATTTCAGGTACATCTAGCTGAATTCTATGTATGTCCTCTAGTAATACTTTAAGTTTGGGGAAAAACTCAAGTTCTTTCAGAATTCTAAAACTAGCCATTGGCATTTTTCTTGGTTTATGTAGAACTATCATTCTTTGTTGGATCAGAATGTCTTCCTTCCTTCCTTCCTTCTCTGTAATCTTTTCTTTCTGACCCAGAAAGGTTTTTCCTGCTAGGTCTATTTTTAAATTCCTTATAGAAAGTAAGGTTAGATGAATGGTTCCACATCTGCCCAAACAAATCCTGCTCATCTTTCCTGTCCCTGAAAAAGACAATATTCATAGAGAAGTAAACCATCCATCAATCCAATCCCTAATCCACATCTGAACTCAATGTATTGTAACACTGTCTGATTTCTTCTTGATACATCTCATCATTCTTGATCTAAGACTTCTATCACCATAAATTTCCCAAACGTTTTCCCTTATGGCGTAAGACAAACCTTCTTCTCCATCTATATAACCTAACACCTCAAAATGCTGTTATTAATGACTAAAGGATTCTATGTTGACTTTCCTAGCCTTCCAAAACCTTTTCCAAATATTATATTAACTCTAGTGGGTGTGCTAGTCACCAATGGTAGATTCCCCAGCTTTTCTTATTGTCGACTCCTTGCCTAAAGCTTTCAAGGATACCTTTCAATAATTATATTCTGAGCTCTCTAAAGGGAGAACTTCTAGTTCATTCTCTAAAATCTTGCATTTGTCTATTGAAATCTCTTTGGGTTCCATTCCAGACTTACTCATAAAGAAACAACAAAAAAACTATTTCTACCTAGTGAAACCTCAATTTCCATGGGTTCTCATCTGCATATTAAGCCAACAATGGATTGAAAACATTCATAGAAAAAAACTGGTCTGCACTGAACATGTAAAGGGTTTTTTTTGTCATTATTCTCTAAGCAATACGGTATAACAACTATGCCTGTGTTAGGCATTAGAAGTAATCTAGAGACGATTTAAAGTACACCAGAGGACATGCATAGGTTCTATGCAAGTACTATGCCATTTTATATAAGGAACTTGAGCACCTGCAGATTTTAGTATCTGCAGGGTAGAAGAAGTGTCCTGGTGCCAATCCTCTGCAGATACCAAGGGATGACTATAGTTCCAACTTTAAGGGCACTTAGGTATTTTATTGTCCCTTTCACGTGCAGTCATTTGGCTTCTAAGATCACAACACTTCTCAAGAGAAAGTCCCTCTTCTTTTCATTGTTAATCAATGCATCTTTCTTCTGTCATCTTCCGTGTTTTCTTGATGCAAGACTTATAGCTATTTCTTTGTAAGTGTACTATTGTCCCCACTGTCTTTGAGTGGCCTTGACTCCCATAGTCTATGTTCCCAACATAGGCCTTTCAAGTTTCCCTTTTAACACTTTGGTTTGTAAAACTCTTATAGGCTTTTCTACATTATGACCCAAGAATATGACTTTGCTGTATAATGAAACTTGTCATTCTTCAAATTGAACCAACCTCAATGATTAAGTCTGAGTTCCTGAAATCCATGACCAAGATAATATTCCAGTTCAGAGCCAGAATTAGAACATATGGTGTTGAGGGATGAGGTGATGCCAGAAACCTTTGGATAGATTAAATCATAAGTCCCTCTTTGACTTGGAATTTCTTTAAACTAAAATAAAAAGGACCAGTTTGGGAAAGGTACATTTTTTTTTTTATTGCACTGAGGTTTGAACTCAGGGCCTCAAGTTTGCTAGTCAGGCACTCTTACCACTGATCCACTCCAACAGCCCCAGTTTGGGAAAGGTAGGACAGTGTTTCCTACCCATGTCTCATAGGCTGACTCACACCTATGAGTAAAGGTGAAATATTTCATATGATGGTGTTTGTTCTTGCATAAGGAATCTAGATGTTTTGCAGCTTATAGACCTGTCTTTGTAGTTTTGAGAAAGAGAATAAAGGGGAAAATAGACTTTGGTATCAAAATTTGTTCTACTCCCAAGTGCCCTTAAAAATGAGAAAAGAGAAGTATAGGCTTACACACTGCTTGTACAATCTTTCTTTCTAATAATCTACACATCAGCTGTATCTACAATGCCAAGTGCCTCAGTTGTACCAAAAGCTACACTCTCTTCTGCCCTTTGATACCAAAGACTCTCCCTTATACATATGTCTATTTGTCCCCAGTTGATTAGGTTAATTAGCAAATCTCGCCTATTTCACCCAAAGGTGGGTGAAAAACAAAACAATTCTCACTATAAACCTGGCTAAAAGCAGCCAACAATACCTGTGCCACAGCCTGGATGTTAGATTACCTTGAAATTTCCTCCACCAGATTAACTAGTCTGCCACCTTTAATTACAGCATTATCCAAAGTCTTAGGACTTTGAGCAGCTCACATGGAGACAAAATTTAGACAAGCTCTATGCCAATTGGACAAAGGTCCAATTCCCAAAAGAGTCTTTGTTTCAATTGGAACCTCATGAAGAGTCTTTGCTGTCCACATTTTGTCAGCATTCGCGTCTCCTGAGCTTTTGCTTTGCTTACAGCAGTCTAAGGCTTCTCTAGACTAATTCTCCAAATTCTTCCAAAATATTTCCCACAAACTAGTTCCAAAGGCTTAAGAAACACACGGTCAGCTTTAAGCACCACAAAATACCTGACAAATAATATATTGAAATAAAATAGTTTGCCAATTGGCTTGATCATTTTCTTTTTGGCAACTCCAATTTTTCAGAATAACAAATATAATTTGGAATAAATAAATTCATTTATTTGCAAATTTTGTGGGGATTTCAAATTATTAATTTAATTACATACCAATTGAATCGTAAAATCCCTAAATGCCTTTGCTTTTAGTTATAAGGCATGTGTTCTACTCTCTTGACATTGTTAAGTAATAATAATTAATTAATAAGTAATAATACATGAAAGCATCATTCTCTTGTGAAATATATGCGAAGGCTAAGATTTAACATTACTCACAAGATTGAAGGTATTTATTAATATGCATTACCAAAATCAATGTTAGAGATCCTATAGGTCTTTGGTATTTAAAAAAAAAAAAAACCCAGATTCACAAAGATATAAAAACAATATGTCTAACAGTTGGCATGAAGTATTATGGCATTACAAAACCTAAACAGCATTTTTAAGCTTAAAAAAAAAAAAACTTCACATGTAAAAGATTTTCCTAATGAGAGCTTGTGTTAAGCAGAGTACTCCAGAGAAATAGAACCAATAAGAAAAATACAGGTATTTAGAAAAAGATTTATAATGACAGATTGACTCATGGTGATTATGGAAACTGAGAAGTCCCACAATCTGCCGTTAGCAAGCCAGAGGCCCAGGAAAGCCAGTGGTTTGCAGGCCTCAGAAAGAGAGGGGTCAAGGGTATAAGTTCAAGTCTAAGTCTGAATCCAAAGGCCCAAGAACCAGGACTGTCAAATCTTAGCCGCAACTCAAGCAGAAAATAAATTTGCCTTTTGACCACATTTTTGCTCCATATGTGCTTTCAAGGGATTGGACGTTGCCATCCTGTGTTGAAGAGGATGATCTTTTTTACTAAGTCTACTAACTCAAATGCTAGTCTGTTTCAGAAATGCCACCACATACACATCCAAGAATGTTTTACCAGCAATTCTTTACCACAGTCAAGTTGACAAGTAAAATTACCTCAAGGGGTAATCCTGCTTTGACCAGCTCAACTATTTTCGCCTCAGGTTCCTGAAAGAGCTCCCGCCTGAAGTCATGACTCAAGAGAAACTGAACTGGCAATGTCTTATTAGCTGGGTATTTTGGGCTTCCAGCACAGGGATCTTTATGCCGGGCTAGAGCTCTCCTGGAGTAGGCCTTGAGCCAAAGCAAGGCCTCTCTGTCCATTAAATCTCAATATTATCCTCAATCATTGCCTAACGTAATAAAAATTCCCAAGAGTCTAAATGCTTTTGTAAGAGGAGAAAGATTGCAATAGCTGGGGCCAATAGAAATAGAAAAGAGGACAGAACAGGGAGGTACTCCCTTTCAACATGGCATGTTTCACTTGGCCCTCACTTGGCCTCTGGTAAATGCCACCCAATCAGAGTCCTGAAATCTGATCAGATTAGCACCTCCTTTGAGGAATTTGGAGAAATAAAAAGAAGTTATAGAAGGAAGGAGAGACCACCTACCATTTGTATATCCATCGAAACTTATGGATATTCTCAAATCTCATTGAAACAGAAACCTATTGTCCTGGCATCCAGAAAGGGCTCGCCATATTTAAAATATAAACATAAATTATTTGAAATATCATCTATGCATGTTTTAAAGTATACATATATAATATGTGCATATACAGGCAACATATTTGTATAATAGATTGATTTATAAATTGATAACTAACTATATGTATCTCTTATACAAGTTATGATTAGGAGGCATTTTAATCCTTTACCTATCTAAGTGAAACACTTTTATAATTAAAATACAGAAATGGCCTCATTTTACAGATTGGATATTACATGAGACTCACTAAAATAATATATTTCTTCTAAACCACTTTGATTTTCTGTAAAAGGGACATAATGCTGAAATAAACAATATCAAAAAAATAAGACAAGAAATAATCAGAAATTTGAAAGAAGAGATTTCTTGAGGGAAAGAGTGCATTTTAAAACAATCTCATGTCTAGTTGTTAAAAAGAATGTATTATATAACAATTTGGAACATGTTTCTAATCAAATGAAGATCTATTTATAGGTAGCCAAGTTCATGTGCCTGCATATATTTTAACATTTTAGAATAATACTGTCCTTATTGGTAATACCAAAAATAAAAATACTGAAATCATTCCATGAAACAGATGCCTTCTCTTAGAATTTACCTTTGTAATGACCCACTAATTCATGAACTGACAACTACATTCAGTTTTAGAATTAAAGATGGTAACAATAAAAACTACTACTTATTTAACATCTATTATACCCCAAGTCCTTTGCATACATACTTTTTGGGGGAGTGCAGGGAATCAAGCCCTTGTTTTTCGTTATTGTTGTGGTGGTTGGGAGTTTTTTGGGGGGTGTTGTTACTATTGTTTTTTGCAGAACATAGTTTTTTTTTTTTTTAATGCCACATTTTACATTTTATGGGTGAGGAAACCAAAGCCCTGAGAAGTAACTTATGTAAGTAACATCTGGGTGGACCTGGGATTTGAGTCAGTCTTTCTTTGTCACCATGCTGCATATTGCAGTGCAGCCTCTACACCAGTTGCCTGAAGTGTTTCATGAAACCCCAGTGTTTTCCTAAGGCACCTGGGAGAAAAATATGATGACACAGTTGTGGACCAACAACTCTCCAGCTGCCCTACCCTAGCATCAATCCCAACAGGATTCAGAAAGTATTGAGAGCCACTGCTCTGCACATTCGGTTCTGATCCTGGGTATCCCCGAACCCCAGACCTGGCCTAGCAATCAAAGATCCTGCAGCTCCTTTGCCCACACCCAACCCAACTACTGTCCATTGAACCAAACTGCAAACTCATGTGTGGCCAGGCATTGCTAAGCAAAGAGATTTAAACATAAGACATGCACAGGCCCTTCAAATATTTATACTCACCAGATCAGGAGTTTCAAACTCAAGTGCCCTTGACATCTAGGCAGATAATAAAAATGAATGAAGAAGCCAGACGAACACAGCAGGGAGTTTAAATATGGAATGGGAAGGCAACAGTGAGGCAACCACCTACAGAAGCTGCAACCTTCTTTCTGGCTGAGGGGAGAAGGAGAAGAAGGTGCTACTTGAGCCTCAGAGCCCAGGCTTAGTGTATCTTCAGAGGAAGCAACAGGAAAAAAAAACTAACCTAAAACTACAGAAGAGGCACAACCAATGGCCTTTTCTTTCCTCCACCTTCCAAATTCTACCACTTCCTCTCATTGGCCAAGCCTAACTGGAAGCCAATGAGTAAGAAAGTCTGAGAAATGTAACTTGGAGGTATCAGACCCTGTGATGCAGAGGTAGAGCTGCAGAAGGCCCACAAGTAGATCTGACAGCAAACAGGCAAATAGCAAACAGTGCAATCGATCTCCTTGCTATAGGATTCTGGATTCCTAGGCCTCTACCCAAGTACCTCCTCTCCTGTCATAGGGCCAATCTCCCTACCTACACCCCAGAACCCTGTCTTGAACTGCCTTTGTTTGCTGTAGATATCATAGCTTATTGACTCTCTGTTTCATCCTAGATCTCCACCTTAGTAGACCTGTTTTACTCTGAGGACATGAGTGGCTCCAAACCATGGTCCTTCCTTATCTTCTAACTTTGGGATACCCTGGAGGTCCTCCTTCTCTGGAGGACTTACCGACAGGTTTTTCAATCAAGACTGAAATTGTCAGACATGAAGATTGTCACAGCTCCATGTTGGTTCTTGACATACATTCATAAGGTGTCACTCAGAGGCTAACCTTTACTTTGATGAGTAGCTGAAATAAAAATTGATGTTTAGCATTTGAAATTAGGATCTGCCTTGTGAGAAATCCATTAATTACACATTAAAATAAGGCTCATTTACATTTTCAAAAGTGTTCCAAACTAGAACTGGAGGCATGGCTCAAGTGATAGAGTGCCTTCCTAGCAAGTACAAAGCCCTGAGTTCAAACCCCAGTACTGCCAAAAAAAATGTTCCAAATTAAGTCAGGTATGTTGACATAAGCCTGTAATCTCAGCATCCAGGAGGCTAAGGCAGGAGGGTCACAAGTTCAAGCAAGTTACATAGCAAGACACTGTCTCAAATTTAAAAAAAAAAAAGTGTTCCAAGCAAACACAAAAAAATTGTTATCACAATTTCTAACTGAACTTTGACCTTTAACCTTACAATAAATAGCATTGATGGAGCCTCCAAGCAGCAAATGTCACATTAATTATTTTACATTAATTAAACACAACCAAGAAAGAGAGAGTAGAAATTATTTTTTTCTGATTTCTATTGAGTTGGAAATCAACAAGCTTATTAGCAGGTATTTTCAAATTTCACATATGAATGATATCAGTCAATATCTAAAAAGAAAATTCAGCTACTTAGTGTTTTATCTTGCCTTAAAGAATAGCAAAAATCAATCCCTTCCTAAATTACCCCTCTCATGGAATGTTCACTTCCTAATAATAGCCCTTCGAGCACAGATTGCTTCTTCAAACTACAATTTCATAGCTTTCCAATTTTGAAGTGCATTTAGATTTATTGAAATAAAAAGTCCTTCACAGGTGCATTTGGAAGTATGCCTAGTAGAAAAAAAACTTGGACAGAAATCATTTGACTTCATGTATTATCAACAAGATTCTGAAAGGACTAGCCACTGACAATGAAGAAAAACTAAAACTTATGCAGTTACCTGAAAGTTTAAGGATTTTATGTTAAATGACTTCTTGCATATATAGGTTTTAGCTGATGTTTCTGGAAGCTCACTTTTGGAAGATAATTATTTGATGGCATTTATATTGCTTAATAAAGTCATAATTTTGGTGTTTGAAACACCAAAACTTATTTATAGGTGCAGCTATAAAGTTCCCTTGGTATCACATATTTTACAATATATGAATCAACTTGGGTTGTAACACATTTGTACATGGAAGCAATGCTAGGAATCTCTCTGTATAGCTGTCCTGAACTCACCTAGTAAAAACGCTTTGTCTTCCTTATTAATGCTTATGTCTTGTCCTCAACAAAATTAGAGATAAGGGCAGAACGGGTTCTGCCTGGAAGAGAGGGGGATGGTGGGGAGAGGTTGGGGGCGGGAGACAGGGGAGAGAAATGACCCAAACAATGTATGCACATGTGAATAAATTAATTTAAAAAATCCACACCAAAAAAAAAGGTCATTGTAGTACATATAACAGGAAAAAATATTTAAATAGATAACGTAGTAAAAATGCTTTATTGGATTCTGACAAGGCAAATCCTTGGGTATGCTGTTGGTTCTGAGTCGTACATTCTGCTAACACTTCTGCAGCCCTCTCAGGAATACAGGTTTCTGCAGAGTGAGACACTTGTGTGTCAGTGTGTGCCCTGCCATGATGGAAACACTCTCCCTATTGGAAGCAATCAGCCAAGATAGCATTGGTCAAGTACATTCTGCAGAGCTCTGGTGACTCCTGAAGTTAACAGCTATTCCACATACACCCACATACACATACATGAAAATTTTGAGAATTGTCCCAGTCTAATAAAGCCAAATGAGATTGTGTTTTTCTGGCAGAGCTTCTTAGGGATTTAATATGTTAATGTACAACACAGAATCTCTACAAAGAATATCACTGGTTTCATTTATTAAGATTATGTGAACTGAGACACTTTGTCACCAGGTATCTCTTAGGGCTACAAACTTGGGCAGATGATGTTCTAAGCCCTTCTGTTCCATAATATAAGATGAAGAAGCTCACAAAGAAGAATGGAAACCATCCAGGTAAAGGAAACCATGGAAAGCATGACTGGGACTGGAAGGAAATGGGGACAAATCAGAAATATTGGTAATAGGAGCAATCATTTATTTAGTAAACTGCATATTAAGTATTTTGTATCTTACCCTAATCAATACTTTCAACAGCATCTTTATGTAAATATCAGCATTTCAAAGACAAGAAAACTGAAGTTCATAAAAAGTTAAATGAATTTCTCAAGATTTGGTATGCCTTCTTCTCTATGCTATGCTGCCTGCCAGAAAAAGAAAATAGGGGGAATAAAGTAGTAACCAGCAGTGAAGCATAAGAAAAGACTACTATCCCACACAGTTTTATTTTCCAGGGACTATTGACCTAAGGAAACATTGATTTCTCAAAAACAAATATAAATTGTCCATGGCTAAGATAAACAGTTTTCATGCTTAGGTCAGGGCCTTGCCATTCACAGCTGCATGGACCTGCTCAGAGGTCCTGGAGACCTCTACATCGTGGCCAGAGACTGAGTAATACCCTGGTCATCCCCAAGACCCTGTCATCCTTAGAGGATGCAGCTGGCTGGAGGTACCTGGTGTGCTGGAGCAGGTCCTTACCAGCTCACAAGGGCACTTTTGTGTATTTCCTCCCAACTTCACATTCAGCAGTACCACATTGATCTCTTATAATCGATCATGGTGTGAGCATTTGCACTGTGGAAATCAGCAAGCATTACAAAGCAGGGATTTCACGTTTCTCCAGAGAGTCCATTTATTAACACATCACTTTATTGAGTCTTAACCAAAGGGTAAAAGTAAAAAATAAATAAATAAAACTGACAAGACTTTCAGTTAAACCAAAATCATGGTAGCTATCCTTCTTCAGGTCATACTCAAATATTTTTAAAACTCTGTGTATCTATGCCGATGAGAAGACCAGTACCATATATGAGAGATTAGATTGTTCACTGCTTTTCTCCACTAAGCTAAACAAGGTAGTCAATAGTACCTGGCCCCAACCCATTTTGGCACCGCACTGCCCAGATTCTATAAGGTCAAGATTATTTGTTCCAGCCCCTAGCACTGTGAAAAAGTGATTAGGTCTCACTTCCCATTTCTATATATGTCAGTAGACTGCAAGCTACAGTCCTGGTTCCCCAAAGCTCACACTAGCAGCAGTGAGGATATAGAAATGCCACAGGCTACTTTAACTATTCAAAATGTTACTAATATATTAATTTTGAGACCACCTACACTAGGTAAAACTTAAATTTTTTAAGTTAATTTTTTCTTGTCATTTTGCTTTTTATTTGTATTAATTCATATCTGGTTATTTTGCACTTCTTAAGCTTTCCAATTTTTCTAGTTGACATCCATTTGAGAAATTTTGAAAAATTGGACAGTAAGCTAATAATACCAGAAGTGACTGCATAACACACCTAAACTGGAGTGAGAAGGTGAAGAACCACTGAATACGTATAATATCTGAAGTATAAAACTTGCTTTTTCAGTAAGTCAGAATCATACAGAGCAATAGATATTCACACTGAACGGGAAAATGATGCATCCCATCTTTCTCATGATCATCTTCTTGATAAGAGGCTCTGAGTATTGGAATTCTTGTCACCTGCCACTACCTTGGTGATAGTGAGTGTCCATAGCCTTTCTACAGCAACTTTTCACAGAGAATGAAGGAAATGTTGCTCTCAATAACTCTCAAATCACCTCCTCTCATCCCACAGTACTCAGCAAAACTACTTGAACTATCCATAATCTTCACTGAAGACAAGAAAAGCTATAAACCATGGTTAACGAACATTGCTTAAAAGAAATACCAATGTGAATTCCTACCTACCTCTTGGGTGCATAAACCATAAATCACCAGCAGATGGAGCCCTTTGCTTGTTTGACAGTCATTCCCAGCCCTGCTTCATTAGCTGTAATAATTGCATTCCCTGCTTTTGTGCCTCATACTAAATAACTGTCATTGTTGGGATTCGCTCATCATTGTAGATTGTGTGGAAGCATCCAGGAACGAGTTTCCACAATTGGCAGGAAAATTAGGATGAGTTTTCTTAGTGTTAGAGACAATATTTTATACATTGCCCTTATATTGCCCTTGGATATGTGAACATGGTACTTTGATTAATTTGGTCCATAAATGTTAAAATGTACATGTGTTGCAGGAAATATATCTATTTTCAGACTGGAGGGAAATTCAGCAAAAGTAAGAGATCCTCAATCCCCCAATTCTGGATCCAGTAAAGGCTCCAAGGCTCAGGAAGTTTCAAAGCCAGAGAAGATAAGAAAGGAGAATGTGCCTCTGGTCATTTGGTCCTCTGGCCAAGTTACCCAAATGTTGTCTCTGATGCTTCTAAACTAAGTGTGGAATACAAGAATTGTCCATGAAGCTGAAAACCCCCCAAGGCCCAGCGCACTTTGCTTCCCTAGAAAGGGCAATAATGCCACATCCATATCTGGGTGTTGCCAGAAACTTGGCCAGATTTCCTGCTCATCTGGGAAACATGGGCCTCTCTCTTTTCTCTTGTCAGACCTGTGGACTCTCCTTTTCAAGTCAGATAAAATGTTTCTGCCTTCTAATTTCCCTTAGTACAATAATCATCAACTTTTGTTCTACCTTGAAATTACCTGAAGATCTGTAAAAAACAGATACAGATTCCTGATTCTCAAGTACAAACATACTGACCCAATTGGTGTGCACTGTTTTCCAAAAATGTGAAACACACATTGAAATGTGTAAGAACAATCTCACCTGTAATCTTAATTTTAAAAGGTGAAGAAAAAGTCAATTATATTCATGGACCGGGGGTGGGATTCAAGAGGCAAAGTACCTGCCTAGTAAATGGGAGGCCCTAAATTCAATTCCCAGTATGTTAGGAATACAATGGATTTTTTTCTGGCAGTACTGGGATTTGAACTCAGCACTTCATTCTTGCTAAACACATGCTCTAACACTTGAGCCAAGCCTCCAGCCCAGATACATACAACTATTTGCCATTTAATATTTTTTTTGTCAGTACTGGAGTTTAAAATCAGGACTTTGCTTCTGTTCAACAAAAGAAATGGTCACCAAATTGTAGAGGCTGCCCACAGAATGGGAGAAAATCTTTGCCAGCTGTATATCTGACAAGGGATTAATAACCAGAAAATACAGGGAGCTCAAAAAACTAAACTCCCAAAGAATCAATGGCCCAATGAAGAAACGGGCAAATGAACTGAACACAGCTTTTTCTTTTTTCTTTTTTCTTCATTCTCTTGTGAAGATCCACATGTAAATTAATTATTTTTATTTTATTGTTTTTACATTTACTTACATGTGTATATATTATTTGGGCCATGCCCCCACCACCACCCGGTTCCAGGCAGAACCTGTTCCTCCACCCTCCCCTCTTGGTCTCTGATTTTGTTGGAGAGAAAACATAAGAGATAATAAGAAAAACATACCATTTTGCTAGTTTGAGATAAAAATAGCTACACAGACAACTTTATAGCATTGCTTCCATGCACATATGTGTTACAACCCACGTTGGTTCGTCTCTACCAGGCACCCTCACTATTTCCTTGTCGCCTTCCCATAGTGGCCTCTGCCAGTTTAAGATTACTATATTCACTCCTCTACAGTGAGCACATCAACCACATTCAAGTTTTAGGTTTCCTTCCTTTCCCTATTCCTGTTGTGCGAGTTCTGCCCTTAGTGTATGACCCATGTCCAATAATATTACTGCATTTGTTTTGGGTCTATAATCTGTATATGAGGGAGAACATATGTTTTTTTGGCCTTCTGAGCCTAACTAACTTCACTTAAGATGATGTTCTCCAGTTCCATCCATTTACTTGCAAATGACAAAATTTCATTCTTCTTTGTGGCTGAATAAAATTCCGTTGTGCATAAATAGCACATTTTCTTAATCCATTCGTCAGTCGTAGAGCATCTTGGCTGTTTCCGTAGCTTGGCTATTGTGAATAGTGCTGCAAAGAACATGGGTGTGCAGGTGCCTTTGTAATAACCTGAGTCACATTCCTTCAGGTATATTCTCAGGAATGGGCTTGCTGGCTCATATGGCAGATCTATGTTTAGTTTTTTTAAGAAGCCTCCATATTGTTTTCCACAGTAGTTGTACTAACTTACTTTCCCACCAACAGTGTATGAGGGTTCCTCTTTCCCGCATCCTTGCCAACATTTGTTGTTGGTGATGTTCTTGAAGGTAGCAATTCTAACAGGGGTGAGGTAAAAACTTAGTGTGGTTTTGATTTGCTTTCCTTTATGGCCAGGAATGGTAAGCATTTTTTTATGTGTTTTTTGGCCATTTGGACTTCTTCCTTTGAAAAAGTTCTGTTTAGTTCAGTTGCCCTATTTGTTATTAGTTCATTCATTTTGGGGGAGTTTAGTTTTTTGAACTCCCTATCTATTATGGTTAATGAGTCCCTTGTTTGATGTGTAGCCAGCAAAGATTTTCTCCCACTCTGTGGGTGGTCTCTTCGGTTTAGAGACCATTTCTTTGTCATGCAGAAGCTTTTTAATTTCATGTAGTTCCATTTGTCCATCCTTTCTCTTAGTTGCTGAGCCACTTGAGTTCTACTGAGGAAGTCCTTGCCTATGCCTATTGCTTCCAGAGTATTCCCTGCTCCCTCCTATAGTAACTTCAAGGTTTCAGGTCTGCTATTAAGGTCCTTAATTCACTTTGAGTTAATATTGGTACAGGGTAATAGGCATGGATCTAATTTCAGATTTCTGCAGGCAGATAACCACTTTTCCCAGCAGCATTTGTTGAAGAGGCTGTCTTTTCTCCATCGTATGTTTTTGGCATCTTTGTCAAAAATAAGCTGGGCGTAGCTGTGTGGATTCATATCTGGGTCCTTTATTCTGTTCCACTGGTCTTCATATTCCTAGTTTTCTTAGCGCTTTTATCATGAAATGGTGTTGAATCTTATCAAAGACTTTTTCTGTGTCAAGATGATCAGTGGTTTTTGTCTTTGCTTGTATTAATGTGCTGTATTACATTAATTGATTTGTGGATGTTGAACCATCCCTGTATCCCTGAGATGAAGCCAACTTGGTCATGGTGATGAACTTTCGTATATGTTGTTGGATTCAGTTTGCCATTATTTTATTGAGGATTTTTGCATCAATGTTCATTAAGGAAATTGGCTTGTAGTTCTCCTTTTTAGATGTGTCCTTGTCTGGTTTTGGGATAAGTGTATTACTGGCTTCATAGAATGAGTTAAGCAGTGTTCCTTCCCTTTCTATTTCATGGAAAAGTTTAAGGAGTGTTGATATTAGTTCTTCTTAAAGATCTTGTAGAATTCAGTGGAGAATCAGTCAGGTCCTGGGAATTTTCTTACTTGGGAGACTCTTTATTGCTGCTTCAATTTCATTGCATGTTATAAATCTGTTTAAGTGATTAAATATCCTCTTGGTTCTGTTTTGAATGGTCATAAGTGTCTAGAAATTTGTTCATTTCTTCAATATTTTCCAACTTACTGGAATATAGGTTTTCAAAGTAGTCCCTGATGATTCCCTGTATTTCCTTGGTGTTTGTTGTTATCTCTCCTTTTTTGTTTCTGATTTTACTAATTTGGGTCTTTTCCTTCCTCATTTTAGTCAGATTTGCCAGGGGCTTGTCAATCTTTTTTACTCTTTCAAAGAACCAGCTTTTTGTTTTGTTGATTCTTTGGGGTTTTTTTGTTTTGTTTTGTTTTGTTTTTTTGGTCTCTATTTCATTGATTTTGGTCCTTATTTTTATTATTTCTCTCCTTCTGCTTGTTTTGGGTCTTTCTGAATTTGTTTTTTTGGGAGTTTGAAGTGTAGCATTAAGTTGTTTATTTGAGCTCTTTCTGTCCTTTTAATGTATGCACTCATGGCTATAAACTTTCCTCTTAGGACTGCCTTTGCTGTGTCCTATAGGTTCTAATAGGTTGTGTTTCCATTATCATTAAATTCTAGGAATATTTTGATTTTCTCCCTTATTTGTTGTATGACCCACTGATCATTGGGCAATGTGTTGTTCCACCTCCAGTTGTTTGCATATTTTCTGCTGTTGCTTTTGTTGTTGAATTTCAGTTTTATTGCATTGTGATCAGATAGTATTTCAAATTTCTTATATTTGTTGAGACTTGCTTTGTGCCCTAAGATATGATCTATTTTGGAGAAAGTTCCATGGGCTGCTGGGAAAAATGTATATTGTGCTGTTGTTGGATGAAATATTCTGTAGACATCAGTTAGGTCCATTTGATCTATGATGTGATTTAGTTCTAGGACTTCTTTATTGACTTTTTTTTCGGGATGAGATATCTATTGATGATAGAGGGGAATTAAAGTCTCCCACTCCCACTGTGTTGGAGTCTATATGTGATTTTAAGTCCTATAGTGTATGTTTGATGAAGTTCGGTGCACTGACGTTGGGTGCATATAAGTTAATAATTGTTATTTCCTTTTGATGTATTGCCCCTTTTATTGGTATGAAATGATCTTCTTCATCTCATTGACTAATGTAAGTTAGAAGTCTACTTTGTCTGATGTAAGTATTGCTACTCCTGCCTGTTTTTTGAGGCCATTAATTTGGTAAATCTTCTTCCCACTTTTTACCCTAAGGCAGTGTTTATTTCTGCCAATAAGGTGGGTCTCTTGTTAACAACAGATTGTCAGATCTTTGTTTTTAATCCAGTTTGCCAATTGGCATCTTTTGATGTGAGAGTTGAGTCCATTGACATTCAGTGTTAATAATGATAGGTATGTGGTAATTCCTGCCATTTAGTTGTTTTTGTTGTGTAAGGATTTAAGTGTGTGCAGCTGAATCAATGCTACTCTCTAATTACTTGTCTTTTCTTCTCCTGTGGTTTCATGCTTCCTGTCCTGTCATGGTTTTATTTGTTTCTGTCTTCTGAGTGTAGAATTCCTTGTAGAATTTTCTGTAGTGGATGGAGGCTTGGCAGTCATATATTGTTTTTAGTTTCTGTTTATCTTGGAAGATTTTTATTGCTCTGTTAATTTTGAATGATAGTTTTGCTGGGTAGAGTATCCTAAGGCTGAAGTTATTTTCATTCAATGCCTGAAATACTTCACTCCATGCCCTTCTTGCTTGTAAGCTTTGTTGAGAAATCTGTTGTTATTTTGATGGATTTACTTTTGTATGTTATTTGTTTTTTCTCTCTTACAGCCTTCAGTATTCTTTCTCTGTTCTCTGTGCTTGTTGTTTGATAATATGCTGAAGGGAATTTCTAATTTGGTCAAGTCTGTTTGACTTCCTGTACCTGCATGGGCAACTCTTTCTGAGATTTGTGAAAATTTCTACTATCATTTTGTTGAATATATTACATATTCCTTTGGCTTGAATCTCTTCTTCAATGCCCATGATTCTTAGACTTGGTCTTTTGGTGGTGTTGCTGAGTTCTTGCATATTCCTTTCCTAGCTCTTTGAGTTGTTTGTCTAAGAGTTCTTCTGTTTTTTCTTTAATGTCTATTTTGTCTTCGAGCCCTGAGATTCTGTCTTCTACCTGTTCTAGTCTGCTGGAGTGGCCTTCCACTGTATTTTTTGTTTGACTAAAGGGATTCTTTATTTTCAGGACTTCTGTGTGATTCTTTTTTCTTAGGTTTTTCCATATCTTTGTTCAACTCCTCTTTCATATCTTGTGTTGTCTTCTTTATTTCATATATCTCTTTTTTGTAGTCTCCTTTGTTTCACTTTGGTGTTTGTTGAAGTCCTCTGAATTCATTTCATTGTTTTTGTGTTTTTTCAAGTTTTTTGTTTGTGGTGTCTTGATATTTCTTGAGTGCATCTTGATCTTTCTGGTTAACCATGCCTTGTAACTTCTCCATGAGTTTCTCAGTGATCTCACCCATGAGTTCCTCTTTGAGAGATTTTTTTTTTTTGTGGGCATTATTGAGCTCATTAGTGACATTTATCATTGTTTTGTTGGGGTCATGAATTGGGTATTCATTTTCTTCATTCCTACTAAATCCTCTATTGAATTGTTCTTTTGATGAGTGCAATTTCCTTGCCTTCTTCTTCTCCCCATCTTTCTAATTGGTGTTGTGCAACTATGTTCTTTATTGGCTAGTTGGTGGTTTTAATTGCCTGGTTTTTTTTCCCCTGATTTAATTTTTGTGTTGTGAATGATGTAGTTGTTAGATAGGTTGATGTACTATTTCTGTCCCTAGCCTGGAAATGTAAATTAGCAATAACAAATTCACAGGATCAATGCCAGACAAGTTGCTTACATATTATATTGAAAACCCCTTGGTGATAATAGCTATAAACAGTGAAGCTGAGGGGTTGTAATGGTCATTTGGCTAGAGATAGAATCTTGGGTAATTAGTAAAGATGGCCCTAAGGGGGGAGTGGAAAGGGTATGGGATTGGTGGGGGAAGAGGTATGGGGTCTGCTGGGTTTTGGGGCCCTTTTGTGTGTTTTGGTATATTTCTGCAGTTGTAGTGGAAGGTGCTGTGTCAGGGATTGCAGAGGGCTGGGGTGTGTATGGTTGGTACAGTAGGCTAGTCATTGTGTGGTAAATGTGTAGGAGGGAGGGGTAATAAGGTGACAGTTGGGGAAGGTGAGAAGGGGAGGTTGAAGACATGGGGTAAGAGTGGATAAGAAGAAGCAGAAAGAATAGTTGGGGGAAAAACAATGGATTATAACACAAGGAAAGGAGAGAAAGTAAAGGGAGTAAGAATAAGGATAAGAAAATAGTAGCAGTAAAATTAATAATATTGTTTTAAAAGGGGGGAAAAATAAGTATAAAAAAAAAACTACAACAATAATAAGTTTCAGTCTGCTTGTCAAAAGTTTTGGAGTTATTCCTTTGGTTTCCAATCCTGGTATTGGTGCTTGGTATTCTGGCCTTTGTGTGGAAAGGTGCTGCCCCTTTTGTTGGAGAGCTTGTGGGTAGGAGATGGCTGAAGGATTTTTTTTTCCTGATTTCCTTGGTCTTATGTTTCATCTGTTACAAGTGGGATCTCTGAGGTGATCCCATCAGACAGCTGGTTTGTGAACAGTATTTGGTTCCTTCTGTCTATGGAGCAGGTTGCAATTGGGACCTGTGGTAGCTTGCTACCAGTTTATGCAAAGTGGTTGGATCTGTTTGTTGTTTTCACCAGGTGGCAGCTGTGCTGCCTCACATTGCAACTCTATCTGGTAAGCTCCTCCCTCAGTAGGATGGGGAAATTCAGTTTTGAGTACCCCCTCAGTCCCACAAAACTAGCTCCATGATCCACCACTTCCCACTTTGGGAGCTTGGCTTGCCACCCCACCCCCACTCTCAGCACTTGTTCCTCACCCCACCTTTGCTCACTGAAAGTTCAGCTCCTTGTCCCACCCCTTATTCTCGGAGGTTGGTTCAGTGTTCCACCCCACCCCCGCTGTCAGTGGTAGATTAAAATTCACTGCTTATGTTACTCCAATTTGTTCCTGGGAGGGGAGAGTGTTCAATTTGCCCAGGAGCTGTGCTGGATTATGTTCCTGAGCAGTGGGTGGGAGTCATGTGTGGTGTGTGGTGCTCACCTTTGTGTCTGCAGATTTATACAGGCAGCTTTGAAACCAGCTGATAGGGAGAAATGGCATGCCACTTTTCTCAAGGCACTTATTGGGGCTGGGTTTAGCATGGTGTGGCATAGGTAGACTTTCCACAAGGTAGGGGTCCAGTATGTCACAGGGTTTGGTTCTGTTTAATGCTCTATCTTCTGCTTTTTGAAAAAAAGAAAGAAAGAAAAAAAAGAGGAAAGAAAGAAGCAGCTAGGGGGCTTTTTCCCAGGATGGACATGCCCTACTGGCTGTGCCACCCCAGGATTTCCCAGGCTGTTAGGTGCAATTAAGAGTTGTTTTAACAGCATGGGACTGGCACAAAAACAGACATGAAGACAAGTGGAACAGAATAGAGGACCGGGATATGAATTCACACAACTATACCCACTTCAGTTTGACAAAGGTGACAAAAATATACGATGAAGAAAAGACAGCCTCTTCAACAAATGTTGGTGGGAAAAGTGGTTATCCATCTGCAAAAACCTGAAACTAGATCCATGTTTATCACCCTGTACTAATATCAGCTCAAAATGGATCAAGGACCTAAATATCAGACCTGAAACTCTGAAATTACTACAAGAAGGACCAGAAAACACTCTGGAACTAATAGGTATAGGCAAAGACTTCCTTAATAGAACCCCAGCAGCCCAGCAACCAAGAGAAAGGATGGACAAATGGGACTTCATAAAATTAAAAAGTTTCTGCACAACAAAAGAAATGGTATCTAAACTGAAGAGACCACCCACAGAGTGGGAGAAAACATTTGCCAGCTATGCATAAGACAAGAGACTGATAACCAGAATATATAAGGAACTTAAGAAACTAAACTGTCCTAAAATCAATGAACCAATAAAGAAATGAGCAATTAAACTAAACAGAACTTTCTCAAAAGAAGAAATTCAAATGGCCAAAAAACACGTGAAAAAATGCTCACCATCTCTAGCCATAAGGAAATGCAAATCAAAGCCACACTAAGATTCCACCTCACCCCTGTTAGAATAGCCATCATCAAAAACGCCAACAACAGTATGTGTTGGCGAGGATGTGGGGAAAAAGGAACCTTAGTGCATTGCTGGTGGGAATGCAAGCTGGTACAACCACTCTGGAAAAAAGGTTGGAGGCTTCTTAAAAATCTAAACATAGATCTGCCATATGATCCAGCAATCCCACTCTGGGGATATACCCAAATGAATGCAACACAGGTTACTCTAGAGACACCTGAACACCCATTTTTATTGCAGCGCTATTCACAATAGCCAAGTTATGGAAACAAACAAGATGCCCCACTATTGATGAATGGATCAAGAAAATGTGGTACTTGTACACAATGGAATTTTACTCAGCCATGAAGAAGAATGAAATCTTATCATTTGCAGGTAAGTGGATGAAACTGGAGAACATCATTCTGAGCAAGGTCAGCCAGGCTCAGAAGACCAAAAATCACATGTTCTCCCTCATATGCGTATTTTAGATCTAGGGCAAATGCAGCAATGTGGTTGGACTTGGATCACATGACAAAGGGAGACCACATATGGGAGATATAGGAATAGGTAGAAAACCCAAAACATGAAAGCGTTTGATGTCTCCACTCTAGAGGAACTAATACAGAAGCCTTAAAGCAACAGAGGTTAACATGAGAAAGGGATCAGTAATCAGTGTAAAGATCAGTTAGAGATGAATCAACTTGGGTTGTAACACATGTGTACACGAAAGCAATGCTAGGAATATTTCTGTAAAGCTCTCCTTAACTCAACTAGCAAAAACGCTTTGTCTTCCTTATTATGCTTATGTTTTTTCTTCAACAAAATTAGTGATAAGGGCAGAACAGGATCTGCATGGAAGTGAAGGGAGTGAAGGAGGGAAGCGGGTTGGGGAGAGGAGCAGGGGGGAGAAATGACCCAAACAATGTATTCACATGTGAATAAATGAATAATTTTAAGAAATTACTGAGGTTAAAAAAATAAAAAATAAAAGCTGTTTTAAGGCTCAACCCTTGGATTTTATGTGCACCTAATGTGTTGGCAGTTATTATTTTGGCTAGAAACAATCAGAATTCCCCAAGAGTAGCTCCCACATCTCAAAGTGGTTTCTGCAATCACAGAGCTTAGAAATTCTGATTCCTTATCCTATCAGCCATCTTGGATCTCTTGTCATTTTTTTTTCTTTTACAAAATAGAACAGGAGGGTGAAACAGGTCTTGTTGAGGGGGCGGTGTTCAGAGTGGGGGGGATGTGGAGAAAGGGTGTAGGAGGATGAAAATGGTACAAATACTGTGTACACATGTAAATGTAAAAATGATACCTATTCCAGGGATGGGGGAGGGGAGAATAAAGGAGAATAATGGAGGTGGTGAATTCAAGTATGATATATTTGATACATTGTAAGAACTTCTGTGAATGTCACAATGTACCCCCAGCAAAACAAGAAAAAAAGAATATGCAACAATTAAAAATGAAAAAAATGAAGGAGCTCTTCAGGAAGTATGGAAGATTGCAAGCAAAGTGTTCATTTTTAGCCCTCCTTTCCAATCTTTGGTCCCTAAGAGCAAGATTCCTCCAGACCAGACATTTCTCAGCTGGAAAAAGGTAGAGGTGGGTTTAAACCCAAGGCAGCAACTTCACAGCAGTGTCACCTGGTATGAGAACTCAGTCCTTTTGTGGGATCCTTGTACCTTCCCACAGTCCACCTGATCAGGCCAGTCCTCTATAGTACAGCTCTGGAGAATGGAAGTTAACTTTACATTGATAAGGTTACTTCTAAAATCCACTCTGGAAAAACAGAGCCTTAATTATTATCAACTGCTTTATTCTCCATAGGAAGGCAAAGTTTAAATAATGCTAGGAATCAAAATATTTTCTGTAACCAGGTTGCAATGACCAGTAAATTATATGTGATTCATTTTTTTTCCAAAAACAGTACATTCTAAACCAAGCTTATTCAGTGTGACTTTTACTTTTTATCTTTAAAAAAAACTAACTTTTTAAAGAAAATTCCTCCTCTGTTATAATTGGACAGTTTTCCAGAATTCTCTTTGCTTGTGTTATGTCATGAGCATCTCAGTTCTAAATTGATAGCTTTATAAATTCCACAAATTCGTTGAAATTTCTTCTATCCTTCCTGTTGTCATTTGCCTCAGTCCATTCCAGCTGCTATAACAAAAATACATTTAGACTAGGTAATTTATGAACAACAGAAATTTATTGCTTACAAGTTCTGCAAGTCCAAAATCAAGATGTCTGCTAAAAACTGCTTTTTTTCAAAGGTGGTACCTTGATCCTGGGTCCTCACATAATAGAAAAGGGGCTAGCTCCCCTAAGCCTTTTATAAGGGCTCTAATCCTATTCACAACTGCTGCATCCTCATGACCTACTCACCTCCCAAAGGCTTCACCTCTTATTCTCAACACATTGTGGATTAGATTTCAACACATGAATTTTGGAGGGACATGAAAATTCAGACTATGGCATAATTGCTGTGAAGGGTTTATGTTTTAGTTATATATTTCTCTTGTCATTTCAAAGGCAATTTGGAAGAGAGAAGAGATAAGTGCAACTTCTGCCTGCTGATTTGAATTGCGCATAGATTTTCATTTAGAGAGAGACCTCTGGCAGCAATGAGGGGAATGGATTGCTGGAGCATAAGAGTAGCTGTGATAGTCCAGATGAGAAATGGTGAAAGCCAGGATTAGAGCTACATCAGTGAAGAGAAAGGAGTAGTATACTGAACTCTGTTTTGGTGGAATGTGCTGTGTTGGGGGAAAGACAAAACACAGCACAAAGCATGCCTGGATTTCTCAGGCTTCATCATGTGAAGTTCATGCAAAGAACAATTCCCCAAATTTCACTAGTTTCCCTACCTGCTCAGCCCAGACCACTGCCCTTAGTGAAGTAACTATTCCTTTGTTATGACACCATGGGGCTGCTGGTCTTTACTCAGAATGCATCTGCTGCTGCAGGACTCCACTGTTCCAGTGAACATCTTCGGAGATAAACTAAAGTCCACATACACCATGCAGTAGTTTGAAATATTGTCCAAGCTACAATCAAGCTCAAGCCCTTGTTCACTACAGCTTTCTTACTGAGTCCAGCTCAATATCGCTTTTTCTTAGAGGGATTCTCACTCTAGATAAACTTCAGGTTTCATATAAACAAATCTTTGCCATGCCAGCCTGTAATCCCCACTAGATTTACAGGGACACAGCAAAATCTCATTCTAATCCAAACTATGACCTCACTCTTCATCTCTTCTCACCAAAACTAAAATAAGAATTTTAAACAATACAAAGTCATAATTTGTTAAGTTCTAAAAGAATGATATACACTGATAAAGTTATTATAATTAGAGAGAAATTTTTCTGAAACAAGGAATAGTAACTGATCCTTAAAAGTCTTTGAGTGATTAGGAACCTAGTGCGGTTAAGGCAAAGGTCCCAGAAAACTGACTAACAGATGTAAGTATGTATACACATCTATGATTTATGAAAAGCCCTAAGCAGGGACCTGGGGATTCACAGATTATTAAGACAATTCTTCCATCTAGCTCAGATAATAAAGTCTTATATAGACCTGTGGAATATGGCAAATGCTATACTTGCCACATTTAACAGTGTTATTATTCAAATGGCTGAATATTCACACAAAGCAGGAAGTGATAAAAAGTTTTAGGGAGAAGATGATATTCAAACTGGGTCCAAAATATTCAAGCATCATTCAGACAGACAGGAAAAGAGAAACCCAAGAAGAGAAAACAGAATAGCAAGCACATAGTGTTCAAGAAATTGTGCCCATTTCTTAGATAAGGAAAGTTGAAGGGATTACACCAGGAACATTAGGGCAGGCTCAAGCTGTAGAAGAACTTTAACCCCAGGAGTTCAGATTTTATACAGTAAGAAATGAGGATTCACTGAAGAGCAATCAATGTGGTCTGAGCTGAGCTTTTATGAAAAGAAATCTGAAGACAATATATGGAATAGAAAACAAGGGTGGAGAATAAACTTTTGTTCTCTTTGAGCAACATCTCTTCATTTTCCCCCCAGTTCCCAGCATCTGGTAATCACCTTTCTACTCTTTGCCATTATAGTTTAATTTTTTATATTCCATGCATAAGTGAAATCTTGCAATAGTTGTCTTTGTGCATGTGGCTTATTTCACCTAGCACAGTTGCCTTCCTCCAGGTTCATTCATTTTGTCACAAAAGGCAGGATTTCCTCCTTTTGTTAAGGATGAATAATACTTCTGTGTGTGTGTGTGTGTGTGTGTGTGTGTGTGTGTGTGTGTGTGTCATAATTTTTCATCTGTAAGCACTTAGGTTGTTTCCATATGTTGGCTATCCATGCAAATTTTATTGTTTTTTGTTTGGTTGTTTGGTTTGGCAAATGTCCTTTGGAGAGAATATATATATTTTGATATATATTAAGGCAGAATTGCCTTACCTCATCAAACTCTCAATCACATCTGGACTAATGCCTTCCTTCCCCCAAAAAAGAAAAGCATGGCTTTCCTTGTCTAAATGGACAGCATCTACATGTTGAAGGTCAGTAGTTACAAGTAAGTTTGAAAATGTTGACAGACTGTGAAGGAGCTAATAGTTAAATGAAGGATTTTCCAAGAAAGGAGAGAACTGCCTCATTTGCCAGAATTGAGGCAGGAAACAATGAATGAGATCTTTCTGAAGATTAATTTGAAAAGAAATGCTGACCTGATTGAATAAAAAGAAACCAGAAGTGGAAAGGCTGATTAAGAGGTCACTGCAACAATCCAGGCAATGAGAGGGCACTGGAGAGACAGAGAAGGCAGAGCATGGAGAGGGTTAAGGAAGACATTTGAGGACTAAATGACTGAACATGGGAGTGAAGAGAAAGTTAAACCTGAACTTGGAGAGTAGAGTGCTGTTCTTGGAAACAGGAGCATCAGGAAAAGCTGAGTCTTAGTGAAGACCTGTACTATATGTGCTCAGTGCTGGAAACAGTGCTGGGACCTGCAAGCAGAAATGCTGAGGACATCATAGGAGTTAGAGTCACGTGGAAAGAGTTCAGAACTGGATACAGAGACTCAGGAGTCAACAATCCCAACAAAACCCTAAAAGAGAAGCTGTGGGCAAATGGTTATGGGGTATGGCGGGAAGATTTAACCTTGAATCCAGATAAAAAGGAAAACAGAAACACAACTCATAGATCAGAAGCATAAATAGAAACAAATGACAGAGACAATTCAGGTATCCGTGAACTTCCACTAATGAAAAACAGTAATCTGTTAACCACATTTGGTGTTGCCATTCTCATTTCAGAGAGGGAAATAACGTCCAAGCTACTATGAAACTGCCCAAAGGCAGAAGGTGAGAAAAGTGGCACAGGAGTCATTTCACCCTACTGTGATCTTAAGTCACATTCACCAGTAGAACTGGAAAGAATGAAAGTCAAACTTGCTTTGCCTTTAGCTGTGGATTCTTTCTACATATCTGCTATAGAATGAAAGGGTTGGAGAGATGAGGAGGGACTAAGGGATAGAACTAGAAAAAGGGGAAAAACTACCATCATTTTTCCTGTAGCAGATACAGAATGGTGAAGTATTCCTATTCAACTCATTGATCTTAACTCTTCAGAAATTCTTTCAAGAGTAATTAGGTGCTTTTATCATGTCCAACAATTCTGTACTCAAAGAGAGCTGTCTCCTAACTAAAATATTTTCAAATACAATTGGTTGAATCTTCAGATATAGAATCCATGTATATGAATAGCTGACCATGCATGTGTTGCTTTTAGAAAGAAGGAGAAAGAGATTAAAAAAAACCAAAACACTGATCATGGTCCACAAATGTAGCCCTTTAAATACAATAGATTGTTTTCTCTCTTACTTTACTTTGTTTAATGTCCATTAATCCAAAATTGCTCAGTGCCCTGCTAATTTATTACGATTGTCTCCTGCAATTTACCATTTTCCAACAAAGTTAAACCAATTAGGTATATTTCCTTTATGTTATAGCCTGAAAAGAGACTTTGGTCATGATTGGAAGTTAACTTCAAAGCCAGCTTGTGCTGTTCAGAAGACTTCCGTTCAACCAGGAGTTCCCATTACATGCTAAATACAGCCTAAGTTATAGTAGCAGACAGTGGAGGATCAAAGTGATACACAAGCTAGTCAGTAACAATTGACTTGTTCAGAAATTATTTCCCAACCCAGAATATTAAGTTAATTTTAATAAACGACTACAACTTTCTTCCCCACCATCTCCTCTCAGTTAATCCATCCTCTAGATTATGTTCATGAATTTTTATTTTAATTATACATATAGTAAGGACTTTAGTCAGAGGCAGTAAGTTAACATGAACTTGTTTAAAAAGCACTGAAATTTTCTAGCTTTCTTCACTAATTCCTGACTGATTCAAGTTAATAACATTAACACAAAATACATCTCTTGTTCTTCACAGATATCAAATAGCTTTGAGAAACAAACATTAAATTGGCCTGCCTAAAGTATCTCATGCCCAAAAATGAGAAAAAGGTAATAACTGAAATGTAATTTTAACCTTTCTCTGAGCTCATTCTCATTTGGATTTGATGAAAATCAAATGAATACTCCCTCAGCTGACAGATGAACCTGCTTTCATCTTGCTGAATGAGGGAACTTGGCTTCTTTCTTCTGATTCAATAATGGTATGAAAATATCTAACTCAATCTTCTCAAGAGTTTAAATAAAATAATCCACTGGTTGGTGCCTCTTTACAGCATACAGTACATTTTTAAAGAAATTGTTCAATAAATTTTTTGAAAATCTTGCTTTACAATTGAAGAAAGGAACTAAGCCATAGCAAAATCAGATGTAACCTAATTTTCACCTGTCACAACAGGTGTTGTAAGGAGAAAGAAGACTTGCTCCTGTCCTCAAAGATTTATAACCTAGTTAGGGAGACACATGTATGTATCTAAAATTCTAGCAGAATATGATTGTGAATTACCAGCAATGAAGGGAGAACAAAGCTAGCTGAAGATGTTTACGTAGAGGAATTGTTTTTGCTTCATCTTGAAGTATGGGTAGAAAGTAGAGAAGAATTAATAAAGTAAGAAAATTTAGTATGGAGGAAGAGATTCAAAGCAGAGGGACACATAGCAAGAACATTTGGCAAGAACATATTGGCATGTTCAGTCTGAGCAAACGGAACATGAAGAGATAGAAACAGAGGTTAATACAGAACTGCAGCATATAACTCTCAAGATATCCTGAGTACAAGTTTCTGAGCCTCGGTTCCCTTATTGTTTTTCAGGTTTCCTTATTCTATTTTCTTACAAGCATATAAAGGACATTGACCATATTCACCTTCCTTTACCCTCTCTATTCACCTTCCTCCCCGTCACTAGTACCAACCCCCTAACAGGACCTGTTTTACATTCCTATCATTCATTTTTCTAATTGTATGTTCATGGTTCAAATGAGTTTGCCATGTTATTTCATCCATGAATACATTGTACTTTAATCAGATTAACCTCCTCTATTAGTTACACTTACCCTTGCCTTATACTCCCCCATCATTTAACAGATTTGAGAGCATTTCATTATGTCAGTCTGCTTGGTGTCTTGGAGGCTTCCTATACCTGAATGGGCAAAACTTTCTTGAGATTTGGGAAATTTTCTGTTATCATTTTATTGAATATATTATGTATACCTTTGGCTTATACCACTTCTCCTTCTTCAGTGACCATGATTCTCACCTTTGGTCTTTTGATGGAGATGCTGGGTTCTTACATATTCCTTTCACAGCTCTTGAGATGTTTGACTAAGATTTCTTCTGGTTTTTTTTTTTTTTAATTTCTATTTTACCTCTGAGTTCTGAGATTCTGTCTTCTACTTGTTCTAGTCTGCTGGAGTGGCCTTCCACTGTGTTTTTTGTTTGACTATAGGGACTTTTTACTTTCAAGATTTCTGTGTGATTCTTTTTTCTGAGTTTCTCCATCTTTGTTCAACTCTTCTTTTATATTTTGTGCTGTCATCTTTAATTCATACATCTCTTTTTTTATAGTGTTCTTTGTTTCACTTTGGTGTTTGTTGAAGTCCTCTCAGTTCATTTGTTTCTGTGTCTTCTCATGTTCTTTATTTTTGGTGTCTTGAAATTTCTTGAGTGCATCTTGTACGTTATGCTTAACCAGATCTAGTATCTTCTCTATGAATTTCTCAGTGATTTCTTTCAAGATTTACTCTTTGAGGGTTTTATTGTGGGTGTCACTGGGCTCCTTGGTGACATTTATCATTGTTTTGTTTGGGTCAGAAACTGGGTATCGAGGGTGAGGGTGGGGGCAGAGGGGAGAAATGACCCAAACAATGTATGCACATGTGAATAAATGAATTTAAAAGATGTAATATGGAATAACTAAAAAAAAATGTTTAATCAGAATACTAGCCCATTTTAAAATCAAATTATTCGGATTTTTTGGTTTTGGGTGTTTTGAACTCCTTATATATTCAGGAGTTTAATCCCTTGTCAGATGGAGAGTTGGTAAATACTTTCTCCCTTTCTATAGGCTGTCTTTTTACTCTGTTGATTGTTTCCTTTGCTGTGCAGAACCTTCTTAATTTGAATGCATTCCATTGCTTATTTTTGCTTTTGTTGTCTGTGCTTGGCATCTCACCTAATAAAATTACTGCTTCTACTGATGTCTTAAAGTGTTTCCCCTAAGTTTTTGCCTAGTAGTTTCAGAATTTCAAGGCTTACCTTGAAATCTTTGATCTGTTTTTAGTTTTGAAATATATATATGTATATGTATATTTTATATATATATATATATATATATATATATATATATATATATATATAAATACTGAGATATAGGAATTTAGTTTCATTCTTCTGCATATGGGTATCCAGTTTTACCACTATATTAAATATTTAATATTATTTAAAAAAAGAAAGAAAGAAAGAAACTGGGTATCCATTTTCTTTATTTCCCACTGAATCCTGTATTGAATTTTTTTTTTTTTTTTGAGGAATGTGGTTTCCATCCCTTCTTCTTCTTCCCATTGCTTTACTTAGTACTGTGAAATCATGATAGGCTGGTTGGTGGTTTCGATTGCCTGTTTTCTTTCCCTTGATTAAATTTTTGTGTTGTGACTGACTTGGTTGTTAGCTAGGTTGATGTGCTGTTTCTGTACCTGGCCTGGAAGTGTAAATTAGCAATAACAAATTCACAGGTTCAATGCCAGACCAGTTTTTTATATATTATATAGAAAACCATCTGGTGATAATATCTATAAACTGGGGGATTTGGGGGTAATGGTTATTAGGCAAGATGTAGAAATTTGGGTAATTGGTAAAGGTGGCACTAAAAAAGGGGGGGAGGGAAAAGAGGTGGGTGGGGGGAGGAAGAAGTATGGAGCTTCTGGGTTTTGTGGCCCTTGTCCATGTTTGGGTATATTTCCATTGTAATGGAGGGTGATTGTGTCAGGAATTGAAGGGGGCTGGAGCTTCACACAGTTGATACAGCAGGCTAGCCAGCTGGTGGTGAGCATGTAGGAGGGAGGTTGGTGACAGGTTGGGGAAGGATAAGATGGGGAGGTGAAGACAGGAGGAAAGTGTGGATGAAAAAGGGCCAAAAGAGTAGTGGGAGGGAGAACAATGGATTGTAGTACAGGAAAAGAAGGGAAAGTGACAGGGGTAAGAATAGGGACAAGGAAATAGTGATGGTGAAGTTAATAAAAGAGAAAAAAAAAACCACCAGGTATAGGAACAAAAAAAGTTCAATCTTTTGGTAAAAGTTCTGGAGTTATTCCTTAGGTGTCCAGTCCTAGTATTGGTGATTGGCACACAAGCAGGAGCTCTGATGTGGTCTCACCAGGTGACTTGCTTGTGAGTAGTATTTGGTTCCTTCTGTCCACAGGCAAGTGAGGTAATTGTGCCAGTTAATGCAGG
The DNA here is from genome assembly GCF_047511655.1 of Castor canadensis. Classification (NCBI taxonomy): domain Eukaryota; kingdom Metazoa; phylum Chordata; class Mammalia; order Rodentia; family Castoridae; genus Castor; species Castor canadensis. The sequence continues at coordinate 62,365,864 of NC_133386.1, forward strand.
GTGGTCAGAGCTGTTGTTATTTTCACCAGGTGGCAGCTGCATTGCCCTTCAGCTGCAACTCTGTTTGGTCACCTCCTCCCAGCAAGATGAGGAAATTCAGTTTTGAATACTGCCCTCTGTCCCAGGAGATCAGCTCTGGGATCCATCACCTGCCCCATTTTAGGAGGGTGGCTTGTTGCTCCGCCCCCATTCTCAGCCTTTGTGCCTCTCCCAACCTCTGGTCAGTATTAATGGCTCCTCTGGAAGGTTGGCTTGTCACCCCATCCCCACTCTCAGCCTTTTTGCTTTACCCATATTCATTCACTGAGAGTTTGACACTGAGAGTTCAGCTCTTCGCCCCATCCCCATTCTCCAGGGCAGGTTCAGTTCCACTGCCACGTCTGCTGGTGGTGTTAGATTACGGTTCACTGTTTATGCTGTTCATTTTGTTGGGAGGATTCAGTCTGCCCAGGCGCTGCACTGGATTGTGTTTCAGAGGTAGGGGGTAGGGGAATGGCATGTTGTGCATGATACTTACCTGTTAGTTCTGCAGATTCACACAAGCAGCTTTGGAATTGGCTGGCAGAGAGAAATGGCACAGTATAAGGGGGCTTTCTACAGGTTAGGGATCCAGGATGTCACAGAGTTCAATTCTGCTTGTTGGGAGGGGAAAAAAAGGAAGCAAGGAAGGAAGGAAAGGAAAAAGGGAAAAAAATAAAAAGAGAGGACATGCCTCACTTGTGGCTTTTAGGTGCAGTTAAAGACTGATTTAAAGGTCAATATTTGAGTTTAATGTGCACCTAATGTGGTGGTGGCTATTATTTTGGCTAGAAGCAATCAGAATTACCCAAGTGCAGCTTCGAGGTATAAAGGTGGTTTCTGGAGTCACAAAGCTCAGGATTTCTGATTCCCTACCCTAACCACCATCTTGAATCTAGTAACTCTATTTTTTTTTTTACTTCATAATTTCAGTCACAATTTTTTTCTGACTTTTTTTAATTGTTTTATTATTTATATGTGCATACAAGGCTTGGGTCATTTCTCCCCCCTGCCCACACCCCCTTCCTTACCACCCACTCTGCCCCCTTCCTCTCCCCACCCACTCAATACCCAGCAGAAACTATTTTGCCCTTATTTCTAATTTTGTTGTAGAGAGAGTATAAGCAATAATAGGAAGGAACAAGGGTTTTTGCTGGTTGAGATAAGGATAGCTATACAGGGCATTGACTCACATTGATTTCCTGTGCATGGGTGTTACCTTCTAGGTTAATTCTTTTTGATCTAACCTTTTCTCTAGTTCCTGGTCACCTTTTCCTGTTGGCCTCAGTTGCTTTTAAGGTATCTGCTTTAGTTTTCTGCGTTAAGGGCAACAAATGCTAGCTAGTTTTTTAGGTGTCTTAACTATCCTCACCCCTCCCTTGTGTGCTAAAGCTTTTATCATGTGCTCAAAATCCAATCCCATTGTTGTGTTTGCCCTTGATCTAATGTCCACATATGAGGGAGAACATACGATTTTTGGTCTTTTGGGCCAGGCTAACCTCACTCAGAATTATGTTCTCCAATTCCATCCATTTACCAGCGAATGACAACATTTCATTCTTCTTCATGGCTGCATAAAATTCCATTGTGTATAGATACCACATTTTCTTAATCCATTCGTCAGTGGTGGGGCATCTTGGCTGTTTCCATAACTTGGCTATTGTGAATAATGCTGCAATAAACATGGGTGTGCAGGTGCCTCTGGAGTAACTTCTGTCACAGTCTTTTGGGTATATCCCCAAGAGTGGTATTGCTGGATCAAATGGTAGATCAATGCCTAGCTTTTTAAGTAGCCTCCAAATTTTTTTTGTACTAGTTTACATTCCCACCAGCAGTGTAAGAGGGTTCCTTTTTCCCCTCATCCTCACCAACACCTGTTGGTGGTGGTGTTGCTAATGATGGCTATTCTAACAGGGGTGAGGTGGAATCTTAATGTGGTTTTAATTTGCATTTCCTTTATTACTAGAGATGGTGAGCATTTTTTCATGTGTTTTTTGCCATTTGAATTTCTTCTTTTCAGAAAGTTCTGTTTAGTTCACTTACCCATTTCTTTATTGGTTCATTAGTTTTGGGAGAATTTAGTTTTTTAAGTTTCCTATATATTCTGGTTATAAGTCCTTTGTCTGATGTGTAGCTGGCAAATATCTTCTCCCACTCTGTGGGTGTTCTCTTAGGTTTAGAGACCATTTCTTTTGAGGAACAGAAGCTTTTTAGTTTTATGAGGTCCCATTTATCTATGCTATCTCTTAGTTGCTGTGCTGCTGGGGTTTTGTTCAGAAAGTTCTTACCTATACCTACTAACTCCAGAGTATTTCCTACTCTTTCCTGTATCAACTTTAGAGTTTGGGGTCTGATATTAAGATCCTTGATCCATTTTGAGTTAATATTGGTATAGGGTGATATACATGGATCTAGTTTCAGTTTTTTGCAGACTGCTAACCAGTTTTCCCAGCAGTTTTTGTTGAAGAGCCTGCTATTTCTCCATCGTATATTTTTAGCTCCTTTGTCAAAGACAAGTTGGTTATAGTTGTGTGGCTTCATATCTGGGTCCTCTATTCTGTTCCACTGGTCTTCATGTCTGTTTTAGTGCCAGTACCATGCTGTTTTTATTGTTATTCCTTTGTAATATAGTTTGAGTCAGGTGTCGTGATACCTCCAGCATTGTTCTTTTGACTGAGTATTGCCTTGGCTATTTGTGGCCTCTTGCATTTCCATATAAATTTAATGGTAGATTTTTCAATCTCTTTAATGAATGTCATTGGAATTTTGATGGGAATTGCATTAAACATGTAGATTACTTTAGGGAGTATCGACATTTTTACTATGTTGATTCTACCAATCCATGAGCATGGGAGATCTCTCCACTTTCTATAGTCTTCCTCAAGCTCTTTCTTCAGAAGTGTTTAGTTTTCCTTGTAGAGGTCCTTCACATCTTTTGTTAGGTTTACACCTAGGTATTTGATTTTTTTGAGGCTATTGTAAATGGAATTGTTTTTATACATTCTTTTTCAGTTTGCTCATTGTTAGTGTATAGAAATGCTAATGATTTTTCTATGTTGATTTTATATCCTGTTACCTTGCTGTAGCTATTGATGATGTCTAGAAGCTTCTAGTAGAGTTTTTTGGGCTTTAAGGTATAAGATCATATTGTCTGCAAATAGGGATATTTTGACAGTTTCTTTACCTATTTGTATTCCTTTTATTCCTTCTTCTTGCCTAATTGCTCTGGCTAGGAATTCCAGTACTATGTTGAATAGGAGTGGAGATAGTGGACATCCTTGTCTGGTTCCTGATTTTAGAGGGAATGGTTTCAGTTTTTCTCTGTTAAGTATAATGCTGGCTGTAGGTTTGTCATATATAGCTTTTATAATGTTGAGGTACTTTCCTTCTATTCCTAGTTTTCTTAGAGCTTTTATCATGAAATGATGTTGGATCTTATCAAAGGCTTTTTCTGCATCTATTGAGATTATCAAGTGGTTTTTGTCTTTGCTTCTGTTAATGTAGTTTATTACATTTATTGATTTTCATATGTTGAACCACCCCTGCATCCCTGGGATGAAGCCTACTTGGACGTGGTGAATAATCTTTTTGATGTGTTGTTGAATTCGGTTTGCCTTTATTTTGTTGAAGATTTTTGCATCAATGCTCATTAAGGAGATTGGTCTATAGTTCTCTTTTTTGGAGGTGTCATTGCCTGGTTTTGGGATAAGTGTAATACTGACTTCATAAAATGTGTTTGGCAGTTTTCCTTCCCTTTCTATTTTGTGGAACAGTTTAAGGAGAGTTGGTATCAGTTCTTCTTTAAAGGTCTGATAGAATTCAGGAGAGAATCCATCAGGTGCTGGACTTTTCTTTTTGGAGAGACTCTTGATTGCTGCTTCAATTTCATTTTGTGTTATAGATCTATTCAGGTGATTAATTTCCTCTTGGTTCAGTTTTGGATGGTCATATGTATCTAGAAATCTGTCCATTTCTTTAAGATTTTCAAATTTATTTGAATATAGGTTCTCAAAGTAGTCTCTGATGATTTCCTGGACTTCCATAGAGTTTGTTGTTATCTCCCCTCTTGCATTCCTGATTCTACTAATTTGGATTTTTTCTCTCCTCATTTTAGTCAGGTTTGCCAGGGGTCTATTGATCTTGTTTATTTTTTCAAAGAACCAACTTTTTGTTTCATTAATTCTTTGTATGGTTTTTTTTGGTTTCTATTTCATTGATTTCAGTTCTTATTTTTATTATTTCTCTCCTTCTATTTGTTTTGGGCTTTGCTTGTTCTTGTTTTTCTAGGAGTTTGAGATGTATCATTAGGTCATTGATTTGGGATCTTTCAGTCTTTTTAATATATGCACTCATGGCTATAAACTTTCCTCTCAGGACTGCCTTAGCTGTGTCCCATAGGTTCTGTAGGTTGTGTTTTCATTTTCATTGACTTCCAGGAACTTTTTAATTTCCTCTTTTGTTTCATTGATGATCCATTCTTCATTAAGTAATGAGTTATTTAGTTTCCAGCTGTTTGCATATTTTTTGTCTCTACTTTTGTTGTTGAGTTCTACTTTTACTGCAGTGTGATGAGGTAGTATGCACGGTATAATTTCTATTTTCTTATATTTGCTGAGGCTTGCTTTGTGCCCTAGGATATGATCTATTTTGGAGAAGGTTCCATGGGCTGCTGAGAAGAATGTATATTTTGTAGAAGTTGGATGAAATGTTCTGTAGACATCAAGTAGGTGCATTTGATCTATTGTATATTTTAGATCTTGGATTTCTTTATTGATTTTTTGTTTGGATGACCTATCTATTGATGATAATGGGGTGTTAAAGTCTCCCACAACCACTGTGTTGGTGTTTATATATGCTTTTAGGTCTTTCAGGGTATGTTTGATGAAATTGGGTGCGTTGACATTGGGTGCATACAGGTTGATAATTATTATTTCCTTTTGGTCTATTTCCCCTTTTATTAGTATGGAATGTCCTTCTTTATCTCATTTGATCAATGTAGGTTTGAAGTCTACTTTGTCAGAGATAAGTATTGCTACTCCTGCCTGTTTTCGGAGGCCATTGGCTTGGTAAATCTTCTTCCAGCCTTTCATCCTTAGCCTATGCTTATTTCTGTCAGTGAGATGGGTCTCCTGTAAGCAACAAATTGTTGGATCTTCCTTTTTTATCCATTTCGTCAAGTGGTGCCTTTTGATGGGTGAATTAAGTCCATTAACATTAAGCGCTAGTACTGATAGGTATGTGGTGATTCCTGTCATTTAGTTTTCTTAGTTGTTTGAAGGTTTGAAGAATCCTTTGTAGTGGTGGCTTTGTGGTCACATATTGTTTTAGTTTCTGCTTATCATGGAAGACTTTTATTGCTCCATCTATTCTGAATGATAGTTTTGCTGGTTAGAGTATCCTGGGGTTGAAGTTATTTTCATTCAGTGCCCGGAAGATCTCACCCCACGCTCTTCTTGCTTTTAATGTTTCTGTTGAGAAGTCTGCTGTGATTTTGATGGGTTTACCTTTGTATGTTATTTGTTTTTTCTCTCTTACAGTCTTCAATATTCTTTCCTTAGTTTCTGAACTTGTTGTTTTAATGATGATATGTCGTGGGGTAGTTCTATTTTGATCTGGTCTGTTTGGTGTCCCGGAGGCCTCTTGCATCTGTATGGGAATATCTTTCTCTAGATTTGGGAAATTTTCTGTTATTATTTTGTTGAATATATTACACATTCCCTTCGCTTGCACCTCTTCTCCTTTTCGATGCCCATTATTCTCAAGTTTGGTCTTTTGATGGAGTCGGTGAGTTCTTGCATTTTCTTTTCACAGGTCTTGAGTTGTTTAATTAATAGTTCTTTGGTTTTTCTTTTAATTACCATTTCATCTTCAAGTTCTGAGATTCTGTCTTCTGTTTGCTCTATTCTGCTGGATTGGCCTTCCATTTTGTTTTGCAGTTCTATTTTGTTCTTTTTTCTGAGGTTTTCCATATCCTGGGTGGTTTCCTCTTTAATGTTGTCTATTTTTGTCCTGAGTTCATTTATCTGTTTATTAATCATGTTCTCTGTTTCACTTTGGTGTTTATACAGTGCTTCTATGGTTTCCTTTATTCCTTCTTTTGCTTTTTCAAATTCTCTATTTTTGTTGTCTTGGAATTTCTTGAGTGTCTCCTGTACATTTTGGTTGACCCTATCCAGTATCATCTCTATAAAATTCTCATTGAGTACTTGTAGTATTTCTTCTTTTAGATTATTCTTGTGGGCTTCCTTGGGTTCTTTGGCATAGTTTATCTTCATTTTGTTGGAGTCTGGATCTGAGTATCTGTTTTCTTCATTCCCCTCTGGTTCCTGTACTAATTTTTTGCTGTGGGGAAACTGGTTTCCCTGTTTTTCCTGTCTTCCTGTCATTGTCCTTGGTGTTGTTACTGTCCCTGTACTTTGTGCAATTAAGTATTTTCTAGCTTGTAATAATAACAATGGTAATAATTAGAATGGAAGGGTGAGAGGAGATGGAAAGCAAGAAGTTATAGAAAAGGGAAAAACAAATAAACAGACAAGTAGGAAAAAACAAAACAAGGAATCAAACAAAAAAGTTTCAAAGGTATAAACAGGGAGCTTTAGTGTACTAATCGACAGTAAGCTGAACAGGCATTACAAAGACAGAGAGAGGATTGAAAATAAAAATTAAAAAGAATAAAGATAAGAGTAAAAATAAAAAATAAGTAAATGAAAGAAATATATATATAAATAAAATAAAACAAAATTAAAAATAGAAAATAAAAAAAAATAAAAACTAAAAAAAAAACCTCCAAGTTCAAATATAATGAAGTTTCAGTCTTAATAATTTTGGTGTCTGTCTCAGTCTCCAATCCTGGAAATGGTGCCTCAGATGTTCTGTAGTTGTCTCATCAAAGGGGATGCATAAAGTAGAACAAAACTGCACACACACAAAAAAAAAACCCACAAATTGTCCCAAGTTCAAATGCAATACAGTTTCAGTAAAAGCATGCATGTGTAGTTGCGGTTGTTTCCTCATCAAAGGTAAGGAGAGAGAAAAAAAAAAAAAGAGTCTGGAGACAGTTCTGAGAATGGTATCTGCGGCTGTGGATTGCCTGCCCGCTGCTGTCAGCCTGCTGTTGCTGGAGGCGTTATTTATGCAGATCTCAGGGGTGAGCTTAGCACTCACCTGGCCCTGCAGGGTTTGTTTACTCAGAGTTCTCCTGTGTGCGAACCGCTACTACAAGCTTTCCCCTTTCCAAGCACACTGGGGGAGGTGACACTGCACCCGCTTTCTCAGGCCTGCATGTTTATTTACAGTTCACATGGAAAGTGGGTCTTTCCCCCTCTCCTGTGGAGTTTTCCTCCCTCTGCCACTTTCACAAGCTTTCCCGCTCCTGGTTACTGGGCACGCGCCCCCCACTCCTGCTGGCCCAGCTTATTTATTTACAGTTCTGGGAAGGATTCCTTTCCCCCAATCTTCAGCACTCAGTGCACCCCACCATCTTTCCTGCGTGTCTTCATTGTTCTTATTGCTTATTACTCAGTTTCTCTTTTTTCCCCGGGTGAAGGTAAGACTGTTTGGAGGCTAGGCTGATCTGGCCTAGGGTCGTCTGTGGGAGTACTGCAGTACCACTAAGCTCACCTTGTCCGCCTCTTCCCAGGCTGTCTGGGCGCAGATGACTGGTGGCCCAGGGGCCCTCCTAGTTTCTCCGTTTAATGTGAAGTGGAGATGCTCTGCGCTGGCTGGAGGTGTGGAGGGGTCAAAGTTTTGCCTCTTCTCAGTGGGTTTGCCTGTGAGGTGTGTCTCCAGTGTCTCTCCAAGATTTCACTGTAGGAGGCTCGCTTTCTGCTTCCTCCCTCCAGTCGCCATCTTGGAATCTCTCTGTTTTCTAAGTTTTAACCCGCACTTTGCCCTTAAATAAGCCAATATTATCAACTAGTATATGCAAATTGCCATCTTTAATCCTTTAGGCAATGAAACTTGACTCTTTAATCTTAGTCAGATTTATCAATTTGAAATTTGTTAAAGACCTACCAAAAATCTGGCACATGGTAAATCTTTATTTTTATTATTTGGTGCATAATAAAATAATATTGTCTAAATTCTGTAATTAAAAAGCAAAAAACACCAGGCACTGATGGCTCACACCTATAATCCTATCTATCGGGAGGCAGAGATCAGGAGGATCACGGTTTGAAGCCAGTCCAGGCAAATAGTTCACAAGACCCTATCTCAAAAAACCATCACAAAAAAGGTGGGAGGGCTTGTGGACTGGCTTAAGGTGTAGAACCTGAATTCAAACCCTAGCACTGCAAAAAAAAAAAAAAACGGCAAAATATAAGAGCTAGGCATAGTGGCTCATGCCTATAATCTCAACTACTCAGGAGGCAGAAATCAGGAAAATCACAGTTCAAGGACAACCCAGGCAAAAAGCTAATGAGACCCCATCTCAGCAAACAAGCCAGGCATGATGGTCTGTATCTATAATCTCAGCTATGTAGAAAGCACAGGTAGGTGGTTCATGGTATGAGACCCTACAGTACTTTTTGCCCTGGGCAAAAATGCAAAACCCTATTAAAAAATTAACAAGTAAAAAAGGGCTGGGGTGTGGATCGGGGGGCAGCACGCCTGCCTAAGAAGTATGGGGCCCTGAATCCAAACCTCAGTACCACAGAAAAAGCAAAAGATAAATCACCTTGCTTTTATTTATCATGGTTCCTTTTGTTGTTTATTGCCACTAATTGGTGATGACAGAAACAAAAGACTCTTAATTAAATCATATTTCAATAAATACGTTTAATGCTTTGTAAAATTGAGGCTTTTCTGTCTCCTTTTCTTTTTGGCAGTGATGGGGATTGAACCCAGGGGTTCATGTATACTAGACAAGCACTGTACCCCTTAGTTATATCCCAGCCCAATACTGAGACTATTAAAAGTAAACATTTGTATCCTAAAATACAATTTTCTGAATTACAAGATGCCTAACTAAGGTAACTCTGCCTTAAAGTCACCTTCAGTTTTCTGGCTAAAAATTGTGCTAGTTTTTATGCTGTGGAAGTGATAGTACCAGCTCTTAAATTTTTCTTTGCATTTAATTATGTCTCTTTATCAAAGTAGCCCAGGTAAAAGCATGTGATCTTTAAACTTAACACTGCATTTCAGTACAGGCAATGCTTACCACAGAAACTATTACTAGAGCTCCTTTTGAGGACTAGAGTGTTCTCTTTAGTCCACAGAAAGTGGAAGTTACATCTGGCTTAATCAACAAGGTCAGTCAGTTTTTCCTGCTGAACTACCTGACTCAGACACCTGATCTGCAGTCAGGGTGGAGACAGACTTGTCAGCATTGATATTTAGCCAAAACTCTCTTTCAGTTTTGGCTTCATGCTTTGGAATTTTGAAGAACCAAATACCCACTTAAACATTACCTGGTTATCCCTGAATTTGTGCCTGCTAATCATCATAAGATGGCAGAGGTTAATATGTCTCCTCAGCACAACATTTACAATAGCTACAAGGCATGCCATTCGGATATTTCACCACTATCTGTGTATTTACTTTCAAATACAGATAAGCTTTTGAAATATAAATTACAGTGGAAAACTATGTGCTTTATTTGTTGAAATTCTAGAAGTAGTTGAGTCACAGTATATATTTATCACTGAAAAAATTAGGCTTTACAATAATGATAATCAAATAGGCTATGATTGTATATATATGAAAGCAACTGCAACATTGAAATTGATATGGGAATTTATTACAGTCCATATAAATGTTAAAAGTCTGTTAACTAAATAATTTAGTAAGAATGTTGTATCTTTTTTGAGTCAACAGTTTCCTTTGGTAGATTATCTCACTGAAAATTTTTGAAAGCAGTGTATTGATCTTTATCCAATTCTTATAATTCAAATTGATTGGTTTTGTGGCTTTCCCTAAGTGAGATGACACCCTGCTCTTTAAAGTAAATTTTTATTTTCTCTACAAGTATATGATATTTGACTTTGGAATTAATATAAATGTCTTATTAGCAGATTTTCCAGAATTTGCCTCCCTGTGTTGAGGCAAATTCAAAGTTCGGGCCGCCAAATGTCACTGCAAATTATGGTGTATAGTGTAAGGAGAGGGCCGTGAAGATGATCAAAAAGTCTCCTTATAATCTGAGCTCTGATCAACAAGTGTGTATGTGAGGAAATTCCCAGAGTCCAAGAAAGAACCATTCGAAAAGAGACAAAGCAGTTCTCCAAGTTCACATAGCATAGGAAATAGTTTATGTCCCTTCAATCAGAGTAGAACCACTTCTTAATACACGGATATTTGGAACCCTGCATATAACCCTTCAAATTATTGACCAAAGGCTGTTCTCAAAATCTTCAATGCAAGCTTCCAAAGGATCCAACTATTTCCAAGGAATTTAACTGACACTCAAAACAAAACCCAAAAATACTTAAAATTTTTTTCAGTACCCAAAAACAAAACTTTCACAAAGTCTGCTTTTCAATTGTAAGTGAAATCACTCTTATCTAATAAAATGACCAGGAAAATCAATAGGCCTTAAAGAAAAATCACCCAAGAAACATTCAGAAGGTTATCCAAAGAAGAAATGAAGCCAGAGATCACATTTGAAGAAGAGAAGGAAAAGAAACATCAGCAAGCACATTGGGAAAACTGATTTTTTGAGGGGCAGGAAATTACAATTGAGGAAACAGTTTTCCTCCGGCAGGTCACATGGCCTCCTCTGTAAACTCAGCATCTGTTTCTTGGTTCTGCTCCCTTCTTGGTTTTACTGAGAGTCTTCAGGGGAGAAAGCTCAAGGCTTTCTGTAGCTAATTGATAAGAAAAGCCTTAGAAAGAGGAATTAATAGATTAGGAGTAGAGGAGTCTGGACAAACATGTCTCATTCTCATTACAATTTTTTCTCTTACAAATAGGGAACCTTCCAGACTCCAGAGGTGAGGACCCTTGCAGTGTCTCAACAATTCAACAATACCTCCATACGCTCCCTGAATAGAATCCTTTTATGTGTGGGTAAAAATTACCAAGAGCTCATAGGAGCTCTGAGACGAATGCTAAGAATACAAAATATTTAGCTTTCCTCCCTGCTTTTTTCATTTCATCTCTAAAGGAAATAGGTTAAACTCACTATAAGACATTGGTGAAGAGTCCTTTCCACTCAGGTTTATCCTATCTCTGCTTTCATTTGCTACCAGTGTGACAAAGGAGGAAAAACTCATTATTAAATCCAAAAGGACAATGTATCTGTGAAATATTTTTAAAGAACACTATTTTACTTCCAGAATATTTAGTACAAGCAATGAACTGAATGTGCATTGCCCCCAAGTTCATATACTGAAATCACAACCCCCAGTGTGATGGTATTAAGAGATAGGGCCTTTGGGAGATAATTAGGTCATGAGAGTAGAGCCCTCATTGTGGGATCAGTGTCCTCATAAAAAGAACTCCAGTGAGCTCTCTTGTTCTTTCTGCATGTAAGGATACAAGAAGTTGGTAGTCTGAACACTACAAAAGACGCTTCACCAGAAGCCAACCGTGCTGGCACCCTGATCTCAGACTTCTTGCTTGTAGAACTGTACATTTTTATTGTTTATAAGTCATTCAGTCTATGGTCTTTTGTTATAGCAACCCGAGTTAAGACAATACAGATAGACAAACAAACAAGATGGATGGTGAGATGGGATCTATTCAATTCAAACAGCATTATTTTGTATGAAACTGATCAGAGAGTATTTAAAAACACTGTTAGGTGTTTAGGGTTGACAGGAATGGATTGAAAGGTGATCTTCAGGACTATGCTTTCCTGGGGAGTCTGTCAGGTAGATATGCCAAAAAATCACTGACCGAGAGTATGAAATATTGCATCACCCTTTGTTACTTTTTGAGGACAGAAAAATTTTTGGTTGATGTTAATCTCATCTTGCCTCCTATTTATGTTATATTAGTATCTAAACTTCAACTTCTGTTGTATCTAGTTTACATCATTCCCAATTGTAAAATGAAAATAATTATTATTCCCTGAGGCCCACAGTAGTTTTGTATAGTTGAAATAATAAATCCTTCACTAAAATGACCGAGCCATATCTTTGCAGTTATTGGAGGTGATTTCCCCTAAACTGCCTACTATTTAGCTATAATGATACCCGTAAATGAAACAAGAAAAGGCAGGTTGTCCTGTCAGCAACACACAGAGAGGCTGATTGGTGTGAATGAATCAAGTCTATTCTGCCACTTGTTCCTATGCAAACAGTGACAGGGCTACAGAGAAACTGGTCTTGCTTTTTTGAAGACTTCCTAAGGAACTTCATAGTACCTGGACATTAAATAAGGAAAACTCCATGAACTTTTATAGGAATGACTGTTTAATTCAATTTCAGATTTACTGAACTCTCACTTCATACCAGGTACTGTGCCAGGGCCTGGGAAACAGCAAGTTGGGTGAACACAGTCCCTGCCTTCAAGAAGTTGTCAGTCTTGTGGGCAGACACAGAATAAAGAAATAATGGCAATGCAGTAAATATAAAATTATAGAACTATATGCAATACTGAAACCAGCAGAGGTGAGAGAAATCTGATTCCACCTGAGAGAAGGGAAAGGTCTCAGAGGAGGTTTAACAGAGACTTAAAATTTTTTTAAAAGATGAGCTGCAAAATGGATAAGAATAGAGACTGCTAGAATTCCAGATAAATGGAACATGTTAAAACCCAACGTTTTGAAAGAGCTCAGCTTGTTCAGGGGTTTATTCTATCTATCACACACTGATGAAACAAGAGGAAAGGGGGCTGTCCAGGAGAAGCAAGGATGGGAAGGGAATGACAGGATCTTGCGGGGTTGAAGAGGTCAGAAGGAGCTAAATCATGAATGGCTTTTCATCAAATTTAAGAACTTGCCCCTCACCATAAAAAACATGAGCCACAGCTGCAGGTTTTCTGCGGAGGAATGAAATGGTTGGATCTGCACATTAGAGACTGTTCTAGCCACAGTGAGGAGGGAGAATGGAAGCAGGGCCAGAAGAGTCAAGAGGACCATTTGGGAAAAGTGAAACTCTTCCAGGAATGGGGAAGGAAGATAAGGGAGAATGGTGGAAGGGGTGAATTCAACTAGGATATATGTAAGAACTTTTGTAAATGTTACAATATACCTTAATACAGCAATAATTTGATAATTAAAAATGCAAAATAAATAAATAAATTTATGATCTAAAAAAACCGAAAAGATCATTTGGGGGCTTAATGCAACAATTTTATAATTATGACCCTCTTGCCTTGCGGATACATGATCACTACAGACACTGGAGGACTCTGCCTGAGATCTTGCTCCTCCCACAGGATCATGTGCCCTATGCTGGGCTGGAGCCAAGGCTGACCGAGCCCAACCCTTTTAATCAAGTGACAGGTTTCTCCTAGAGTCTGTAGCTAACCAACCCACTGCTCTTCCCCGCACAGAGGGCTCCAACTCCTTGCCACAGCAGCAGAGCCTCTCCTAACCTTTGTATTATACTCCCATGTGGTCACAAAGGTCTGTGCTGAGCAATATTTCCAGTTGATCAAATAGCCTAATCTTTTTCCATTTACATGCAAGAGACATGGGTTTAAGTAACTTTTTATAGCAAGTTAATACAATGGTGTGAGTGGAATCTAAGCTTCCTCCTTGTGGTACTACCTTGTATTCTGCACTTTGTACTGTATTACTTGTAATTAGTCACAGGATCTAGGCCTCAGGAGCAGGTGGTCTGCTCCCACAGGTGCAGGATGCCTGGTCCTCAACCTGGGTCCCCGGTTGCCTTACCCCAGCCTCTGCTTGCAGTCTGCCTCAAAAAACAAGCTCTGAAACTTTCAGGGGGATTTTCCTTCAAATTTTGGACCAAAGTCTTTTTTTTTTTGTTTCTTGTCTGCCTCTGGTAATGGGGTCCCAGATAGCAGGACTGATGTCTTAGTTCTTAAATGCTCCACAGCCCCTAGCAAAGAATGGTATCCTTGGGTTCCAAGGTTCCATAAAGGAGTGTAGCAAGAGTGTGAATATTTATAATTTTTTATATCTGTTGTAAGACATGGAGGCAGCACATTACGATTTTTTATGGCGACAAATGTATATTTTGATACCAGCAATTACAGGCTCAGTATTGTCCATGGAGCCAACACTGACCACAGCACATTCCACTCCCATCCCATATGTCTTGTAATGCAGAAAGAGCGTTTATAAAAAAAAAAAAAAAAAAAGATTAAGGCCCTGAACTAAGGCCAACAGAGTATAGGGGAAAGGAAAGGAGTAAATGAAGAAATATTCCTGAGTTACAATCAAAACTATTAGGTTAGCTGACTGCAGTGGCTCACTTCTGCAATCCTAGCTACTAGGCAGGCTGAGATCAGGAGGACTTGAGTGTCAAGACCAGCCTGGGCAAAAAGTTCACAAGACCCCATCTCAATGGAAAAAAACAAAAACTGGCATGGTGCCCTGTCATCCCAACATGGGGGAAAAGAGTGAACATAAAATAGGTCCAAGCCTGTCTGAGCAAAAAGGGAGATCCTATGTCCAAAATAATTAGCAAAAAGGGCTGGAGGTGAGGCTCAAGTGAAAGGCTAGAAATGTCAGCCTAGAAGTTGTCTATATTATAGGTCAGAGTTAAAAGCATCAAGAATACACAAAGGTACATGGAATGGGGGGCCTAGAATGAAGACAGTCAGGGATAACTCCCAGGAACCTCAACATTGAAAGATGTGAACAAAGAAAGAGGAACTAAGACAAAGGTTTATACTCTTAGCTCCTAATGGTGTATTTCATCAGGTAGCACACAATAAAAATGTAAGTATAAGTATGTATTTTTATATGCATGTGTGTAATTTTGTTAATTTACAGTTGCAATCAAACTCTCACAATAGAGTATTTCATCCCTGTAAAAAAGACTCAGAGCTTTTCATTAAGTTATTAATTATCTTAAGAAGATTAAGTCCTAGGAGGAGAATCAGAACAGTGCTATGGTAGTGAATGAAGTTCAACTCTCCTCCTTAAAAATAATTTTAAACAATAATTAAACTGTAATTCCTCCAATGGAAAAACTTCAGACAAGATAACAATAAGGGAAGGGCAAGAGGAACAAAAGCTTCCTACCATTGGGACCACTTTCTTTCTACACAACTTCAATTTTAGTTGTAATTTGAAAAGAGAAATGTGATCATCACTATATACCTGGACTGAATTTGAATACAATGGAGAATTCAGTAGCACAAGTTAGATTGTCTTAAAAAAAGAAGAGCCTAATCCAGTGCTGGTTGCTCAAGTCTATAATCCTAGATACTTGGGAGGTGAGATCAGGAAGATCATGGTTTGAGGTCAGCCCAGGCAAATAATTCACCAGACCCCATCTCCAAAATCACCAGAGAAAAATGGATTGGAAGTGTAGCTCAAGCAGTACAGTACCTGCTTTTCAAGCTTGAAGCCCTGAGCTCAAAACCCAGTCCCACAAAAAAGAGCCTGAAAGTATTCCTTTTCCTAAAAATTAGAAAAATTTTCAGATGCTGCAAAACTTACTAAATTGTAGATACTAAGTCCTCTCTCTATCCAATCACTAAGCTTCATAAAGAATTATTAATTTTTTCCCTTCTCTGAACCACCTTGGAAGTTTCCCTACTCTTCTTAGATAGCATAAAACCATGTCTTCTGCTAGCTTTTAGTCCTACCAGCTTGTTCTTTTCAACAGATCAAGAAACAAAGCATGTTTTCCTTTATATTTTATTTCATTTTCATTTTAAAATTTATATAGTTTGATAGGAAAGAAAAATGATTGAGTTTAAGATTTCAAGAGGCTGATCAGCCAAAAACAGAACAGGAATCAGTGGTTCAGATTCTCACGAATCTGTGTCACAGTGGTCATTTGTTTATGTATGACTATCTTCCCTCCCAGCCAGATTACTTCTAAAATGTTGTTCTCCTCATATCTTTTCCACTATAATGCAAGCTCCATGAAGGAGGGATTTTTGTTCATTTTTCAATGTTTATTAACAGCCACTAGAATACCTTGTACCTGATGCCCAGTAGATGCCTAGTAATATTTGTTGAATAAATAAATAAAAGCTTTTAAGATGGCACCAAAGGAAATAGCCTCCAAGAAAACTTACTGCAGTGATAATCTCTCATGAAATTGATTTCTTTGTGAATTTTTAATCTGCACTCTTATCTTGCTTAGAATGTGCTACCCCATTCAAGACTCGGTTACTGAGTAGTTTTGAGGTTGACTAGACTTAGGCTACTAATCTACCCAGACCAAGGTGGAGAGTTGAGGTTGCTGCCCATTATAGGCAATGCAATCTAAAGGCTCTGCCCACAAGCAGCCCAGGAGTCCTCCCCATTTTGATCAGATGTTTCTTTTTCCTACTAGAGCTACAAGCATGATTCCATTTCTCATGCATCCAAGGTGATGGGGCCTAAGTAGGTCAGCTCCACTTCCCTAGTTAGAAGTAAGTTCCAATTTTCAGCTCAATTAGCCTGAAAGTGTTTGGGCTATTTTCTTGATTAGACTTTGAAGCTCTGTGCTAACATAAGAAGACTTCACAGTTTTTCCCAACTCACCCCTATTCACTCATCACAGCTCTTCCTCTTGTTATTAAGCTCACACATACACTTTATATTTTTAAAAATATATTTTCAACTCTTCCTATGTCTCTTGAATAGACTGGAGAGAATTATGTAACAAACCATTTTGATTCAACAACTTTTTGAAACTTAAAACATTGAGGAAATAGTTGATTTTCTTTTCTTTTTGAAATTCCCTAATGAATATGCCAATCTATGTTACCTACATTAACCTCCTTTGTAGATTTTTTTTTCCAGAAAACCATAGGCAGTGGATTGCTCTAATGGTGAACTTTCTTTGCGTTTCTGAGGTTACCTATAGTTGATCACCTACTTACAAACCAAATAGTTACATAATACTATGTGCCAAATATTGTTCTAAGTACTTTACAAAAATTAACTCATTAAATGATTGTGGCTTCAACAATTCTCACCATCCCCATACATGCATCCTGTTATAAAGTGATATGGCCATCCCTTCCATTAAGAGATTGCCTCTTTCCCTATTTCCTTGAAATTGGGCCACCTCTTGTCTTGCTTTGGCCACCTAAATGTAACAGAAATGATATCATATGACTTCCAGGTCTAGGCTTCCAGAGGCCTTGCAGTTTCTACTTTTGCCTTCTTGCTGTGCTGAGATTGCTTATGAAGAAGTCAAGAAAAAAGCCTTTTTATGCATAAGAAACCACTGAAAAGAGACCCTCCCAACAACTAGCATCAACTGTCAGACGTGTGAGGGACACCATCTTGGGCCATCTAGCCCCAAGTGTGTCACCAGACCTGCAGTCATGAGTGATCACAACTACAGCAGTAAAACTGGCACAAACTGCCAGTCCATATAAACATAAGCTTACAACTGTTAGTTGATTTAATACTCTAAAAACTGGGGCAGTATGTTATGAGATATTGTTGCAGGAGTTTGCTAGCTGAGATACGAGACTCTGAGGCAAACAGCGGGAAGCAACATTTTATTGTGCCAGCACAGACTCAGCCGACTCATGTCCAAAGGCTAAGCCCCAAGAACAAAGGGGTCTCACCTTATATACCCTTGCAAGCAGGTTACAGAAGCAAAAAGCAAGGTCTAATCCATATATGGTTATATTTAATTTTATTGGCTACTTTACCCTAGTGCTGTGTGACTTTCCCCTCCCTGGTGCTACATGACCTTCCTCATGTTCAGATTTCTCAGGTTTTATCTCTTAACTATGCCATCCCTATCTCCCTGCTACTATCTCAGGACTCAGGCCTAGTCTGTTTTTCTTTTGATCCTCCTCCCTGCTACATTATTCCCCACTTTGATGCTCAAACCCACTTAGGGTCAAAGAGCATCATCTTAATTTAGGGGTTTGTATTTTTATAACATCATTACATGTAAGGCCATTTGTCATCCTTTTCCCAAGCCCAGTGGTCTCCCATGTTGGTCCCGCCTGCAAACATAGCATGAAGCGACATTTAGTGTCTGGGCTATAGACTCAGCCAGTGAGAGGAAAAAGTTTTTAGCTTTGGCAGAGATGGAAAATTCATTTTTTATCTCCTTATAAAAGGAGTGAAAAACTTGGTATGAGGAACTCTCATGGGTAATGGTTACTAATTTGAGGTGCATCAGACTCTCAGAGTCTTTTCCCCATGTTTAATCAGATGGCTTAAGTACAGTGAAATTTACAGGGTTACAGGTACCACAGGTGTAGTTAGGGGCAGCTTTCCCTTGTGAAGGAGAGCTGAGTATCTAGCCCTCTGTTAAACCAGATCAGTAACAATAAACAGTAATTATGCATCCTGCCCTAAAGAGCTAGAAGACAGCTAATAAAAACCTTTCACCCTGAGACTAATCAGCCACAGGTTTCTGCCAAGCCTATGGCAAAGACTAAGGTGAGAACTACAGCAGCAGATACAGACAAGGGGTGACAGTGCATTACAGTGTAATAACTGTTGTGAAAAACAGCCCACTTGTCCTATTGGAGAGTTGACTCCTCAAGCTTTTGCTGTGCATAGACTATCAGCTTTAGAGCTGACTAGAGCAGGGCTGTCGTCCCATTGTTCTTGGTCCCCCATTGTTTCCTGGGAAGTGGAGTCCTACTGAGGGAGATTGCTCAGGTTCCGGAGGGTGATCCTGCAAGTGAAGCTGGATTAGGAATGCACTCCCACTCGAGAGAAGATGGCTTGACTCAACTGTGGTGGATCCAAGGAGCAATCACTGCTACTTTAACTATGGTGGGAGTAGACAAGATAACAACAAAAGGGCCCCTCCAACGGGGTTTAATGATTGGACATTTTAGTTTAGTTTTTTTTTTTACCTAAACAGTATTTTTTTAAAGTAGAATTACCTTGGCAACAATATACTGTTAGTGTATATGTCCAAGAAGACTCATTGTTTAAAATGTTAAAACCACCATCTGTAAGTATGAAAGGACATATTTAGAGTCAGTAAAAATAGTTATTTTGTCTCTATTTTAGTAGAAGACCCTGTCTAAAAACATGAATTTGTGTCTAGAAGAGCTTTAATGCCAGATAGCCACACATGCATAAGAATCATTTCTGCAGTCCTCTCAGCCTTGGTTATTTTTGAGAGGTCTGGAATGAGTGACTCCATTTGAACTTTGATGGCATTCCCCCTTTGTCTCCAAACTGCTTGTCTCCGAGCAGTCGCTTCTGAAGATCTGTCTTCCATCCAAGTACTAACCAGGCCCGACCCTGCTTAGCTTCCAAGATCAAGAGCACTCAGGGTAGTATGGCCATAGACTGAAGATCTTTCTTGATTGCTTTTTCCTGAATTTTGTTTGGTTGGTTTTGGTCCCATGTTGGGGTGGGGAGGGGGGAATAACAAGCAGATCAGGTGGGAGTCAGTGCCAACTAGACCCTTTTGGCCAAATTTAAGCAACAAAGAGGCTTAAAAGGAGTGGCTCTTAGGCAGTGGTCTTCTAGACAAGGACAATACAAAACAAAATCTAACAAAAGCAGATGTCTAAAAAGCTAACCTGGTTGACACATAAGTAGTTATTAGAGTCATTTTTTATGGACTTGATTGTAAATGTCCCAGAAGGATCAGAACTGTAATGACAAAAACTTAAAAAAGCCATGGTTAAAATTCTGATGGACAATTTAGCAACTAACAGAACAGTATATCAGTACCATTAACTTTTTGTTACTGTATTTATCTAAATTTTGTATTTTAGAAAGCTTGATATACTTGAAAAACATAAATATATTTAATATACAAGAACCAGCAATAGCATCACAGCTCCATAGAGGTTACATATACATATTAGTTTAGTTGTTGCTCTTAAAGTAAAACCTTAGATTTTTTCATCATTTGAGGGGGAACAGTGTCAGTGACCCCAAATAGCCCAGTCACAGACACATATAGGGTACCAACTGTATTAGAATATCCCAAGACAACAGTTGTTTAACCATGAGGTCATCTAGAAAGTTTTATATAAACTGTTAGAAAATAAGAGGCATGGAAGAGGCAGAGAGATGGCCCAAACACCAGTATAGTGTTTATTGTTTAAGCAGGAGCCCTGTGGAGGGGGACCCCAGCAAGAGAGCTAGAGCTCATTGTCATACACAGGCTTGGGCTAGATTTAGGGGGCTAGTGGAAAAGTACCATGAAGGTCACTAAGGGATATTGCTGCTGGGCGACCAACAAAGAAAACTGTAGTTAGGTCACTGTCTGCCCAACTGTCCTTGGCATCTATCCTGGCAGATAACGGTAAGCCATCTGTAAGGGGGAGGGGGTCTAGTCCTAACATGACTGTCCTCATTGTTAACCCCAACATAAACCAACTCTTAAATGAACATGACTTAGTTACCTTAGTAGTCAAAACCCTGACAAAAATCACCAGAGAACACAGATAAATATTTATGGGGATTAAGTGTGGACTTAGGAAACACAGTGACCAAAAATCATGGCTCAGATGTTGATAAGGGATCACATCCCAGATTGTTGACATTAATGAATGGCTCATGACATACAGCAGGATGCCACCAACCTGTAGTCAATGGAGGCCCACTAAAATAACAGGCCTAATCTGGACATCCCAAGGCAAAAAGTCCCTCCATCCAACATGTGGGAGAGCTAGGACTAACATCTCCACTCTGTTGAGTCCAACAGAAACTGGAGGTCTTGACTTCCAGTGTAGTGCTCCTTTTTGAGTTTTTTTTTTCTTTTTTATCCTATCTGGAGGGTGCACTTTGGCTTTACAGAAGTAAGTTTGTCATAACACTTATATCAGTGCAGCAGTACTCCCTGTGCTGAGCTGCCTCTTGTTTCTCTGTGTTTTAATAAACTCTTGTTGTCTTAATAAATTTGTGGATTAACCTGTTGTACCAAAAATTCCTGACAGTTATCTTGATAAAACAAAAACCATTTTAAGACAATTTTTTGTAAATGTTATCAAGAACAATACAATATTTTAAAGATAGCCTTGTTATGAGCTTAGAGAATTAAGTTTTTAGTTTAACATCAGTACATTAAATTTTGACTTTATAAAACCTTTAATGTAACTTTTAGATTTTAGTTAACTTAATCACTTACATAAGCATGTATAAAATCCATCTTTTTATGACAACTTACTCTGTACCTTTATGACAACTTATTTTGTATCCCCTGGGGTAGTTGTCATTATGGGTTTTTTTATCTAAAAGAATTTTTTACCTTTTATTTTTTTAAAGCCATATCCTCAATACCTTTTATGTATTTTTGTCACTTGTTGAAAATCATTCATAAAATCTTTTAACTTAGGGCCTTACATTTATATGAAAAAATAAGAAAGAAAGCCACCTTAAAATTATTTTTTGTATAAAAACAATTTATAGAAAGCCCATTTGTTAATAGACCCATATATTATACAAGAGAATTTAATTCCAGACTGCATTTATGACAGAATGAAACATGTGAAAGTCACTTCTTTACCCAAATTCCAAGATTCCTGTTGCAGGCTGGAGTCTCCCTTTTCCTTCCCCCACCCCCTCTGGTCTGAGCTGTAGTGTTAACCCTGAATGCCTGCATCTTAGTGAGACCAGATTGAAATAAGTTTGATAACCTGTTTTCTTAAAAGTAGCAGTAGAACAGAGTAATAATTTTTACATTGACTCTATAATAAGAATTGTTGTCAAGATGTTTACATACTTATATGTAAAAAGCCTAAGCAGTTTATAACAGAGATTTTTAAAACAAATACCTTGACTTTTTTTTGTTATTTTGAGTATCATATTAACCTTATAGCAGTAGTTTAAGAACCATTTTGAAGATGCTTACACATACACACACACACTGTGAGTGCACCATTAGATGGATGCATAATCTGACCAGCCATTAACAAGGGAAACATAAGCATCTCATGACTGTCTCAAAAACAGACCAAGCTTACTGCACCAACCTTTTGGAACAGTTTTTTACCAGCAACAGTCAAAATTGCTCTCTTTTTTATTTCCACCCTTTTAGGTAGGTTCTCCCTGTTTATGCTCCCTAGAAGTAAAGGTGCCAGCAAGTTCAGTATTTCTGGCATATTTTAATAATCCTAAATTGTTTTTTATTTACTTTTTATTTTTAAGACATAAAAACTTAACTGAAGGAGTGTATTAAACCTTTCATCCTTTTCTGTCTCTAAACATTTTATGACATTTTATTTTTTCTTTCTCTCTCCCCTCTTTTTTCTCTTCTCTCTCTCTCTCTCTCTCTCTCCCCTCACTTCATCCACGAAGACCTCATCCCAATTTTGTTTCCATTCCTCCACTTCCTTCTCTCTACATTTACAACCCTTCTGCAACATTCCTTTTCTTTCAAGTCAGACCAGATCTTATGTATCAGTGCAAATCCATCCTTCATGTGTTAATTTTTGTAAGAGTTCAGTTAGTGCTGAGCCTCAGTCTTCCTTCAGGATGCTCATTTTGGGTGAAGATGTGCAAACTGGGGCCCCAAAGTTACTCATCAAGACTGAAAGATTCTGATTTTTCCTGAGTCTGTCCAATAAATTGCTACCTGAATTTAAAAAAAACAACAAAGTCTAGTTTTTGAAGACCAGTTTTAGCCTGTGTGTTAGGGGTTTTTTTCACAATTACTCCATAAGCTTCATTAATCACAGTTTTATCTAGTGACCCTTCCGGAGGCCATCCTACACCAAAGGCAGACCAATCTACTTCACAAAGGACCTTTAGCTTGTTGGAAGTTAACTTAGCTCCATAGTCTCCATTAAATCCCTTTTTAAAGTTATTAATCATACACTCCAAGGGAGTGTTCTTACTCTGGTTTCCACCCATTTCCTCCCATTACCAGCCTGCCACAGAGTGGAAGGGAACTCCTCACTCACTTCGCAGCTGGGCTGCATCTTAGCTCTCATTTTTATATACTCTCATACAGCACAGTACTTCCAAACCACTCCCTGAACCTGAGAGACTCAGTTTCACCCCCAAAAAAGGTGGTTATTAGGGTGTCCCATTGGGATCAAGCTCCCCTTCTGCCTCCTGGGGCAGGCCTGAATTTGGACCTGGGTTCTTACCAGTCTGATGAGCAGTGCTCTCCTCCCCTTGCTGGTTCTTGTGCCTCACTGGGTTCTGTTGTGCATCTGAGGCCCTCACCCCAACTCACTGGGAGAAGGAAGCCCCTTCTGGGAAAAGATAGAAATCAAACTGATTAATGGAATTAAGAAAGTAAAGATTGGGAAGATCATGATTCCTAGCCAGCCCAGGCAAAAAGTTAGCAAGACCCCATTTCAACAAATAAGACAGGCATGGTGGTTCATGCCTGTAATTCCAGCCAACAGAAGACATGGGTAGTAATAGTGTGGTTTAAAGTCATCCCCAGGCAAAAACACAAGACCTATGAATAATATGAAGCCATTAAAATTATATATTGAAAGACTTTTTAATGATATAGGTAAATGTTCATGAAAAAAGTAAATGACACACACACACACACACACACACACACACATGTAATAACAACCTGGAAAGATATTGATATGTTAATATCAATACTTTTCTGTCTCTCTACTTTCTTAATTCCAATAATCAGTTTGATTTTTATTTTGTGCTAAAAAAAAAATCAGGCAAGTAATGGGTGCTAAGGTGTCCCTGAAGTCATACATACATCTTCCTGCAGGATAACAAATGTTACCTGCTTCTCTACAGGAGCTCTAAAGAGTACCTGAGATTCTCTTAAAGCAGTGGTTTTCAACCAGGGTGATTTTTCTCCCAGGGAGCATAGCAATGCCTAGGGTGATGTTTGGCTGTTCATGACCTCAGGGATAGGGAGAAGCTGCTGGCATCTAAGGAATAGGGGCCAGGGACACTGCTAAACATCCTTCAATGCCTAGAACAGTCCCCACAACAAAGAGTTACAGGCTCAGATTGCCAGCAGTGGTGAGGCTGAGGAGCTCTGACTTAAAGAAATGACCAAACTAGTGGAGGAGAAAGACTCTGTGTCAGACTAGCAAAGAAAAATATTTTGGAGGGTTGAAGTATCTGACATTCTTCAGCACCAACTTATCAAGGCCTATTGTAACTCCTGGCAACAAAGGCACAGGTCTAGAATCTGCCATTATTACATTTCAGTATGAAAAAGTTGCCTTTGAATTACTTGACAGTGCCTCAAGCCTCACCCTGTCTTAAATGTCAAGTCATCCCAGACATTGGCAATACCACAGCACAGCTGCTTCTAAGCTGTGCTCCTTTGAAACACAGCACATGAGCCTCTTATAGTGCCTCATGCTAGGATGCAGGACCAGCACCTGCCTCCAGCGCCAGCCTATTATGGGCCTATTTTTCCAAGATGCTATTTTTCTAAGTGTATGATTCAGTGTGCATTAAATGTGTCTGTGTCACAGGAATATCATGTGTTTCTATTCTATAAACAGAAAAGACATAATATTCCAATATCCTTAATAGATTTGGCCTTAAAACTGAAAATGAAGTATTTTGCAAATATATTCACACTAAAACTGAGAGGAACTTCAAGTCAATTCTTGACCCTTAGCTGATGATTCACATTTACACTTCAAACCTGTGGCAAAAAAAAAAAACCTGACAGCACCATTTGATGTTTACATGAAAATGGACTTCAAAGACTACACTATGTTCCTGTTCATTCTATGGACACAGATTTCCAGCAGAATGTGATTATACCCCTGATTACCTATGCCTATTGTCATGGCTGTTCCATCTAAAGCTTTTTTAGAATTTAATAATTGTCTTTTGTTGATCAGGATAATAGTACAGAGGGCCTGCAGCACACGTGAAGCAGCCAGGCACAATACCCACAAGTAAGTGGCCAGATAATTGAAAAACAGACTAAATCCACTGGACTTTTGTAATGAAATAAACTATGAATAGAAGAATAAAATATCATCAATGGCTGGATGTGTATTGTCACTTTGAAGCTTTTCCCAGCTACCACCATCATCAGATCAGAGTAGATGCTAACACCCACTACTTTAAATAATTATTGGATTTTTTTCTCATTATTTATCATTCAGACTGTTCTGAACACCACCCCACTTGATGTCATAATTAGTTCTCTGATAAACCTTTTGCAAAAATAAATGATTCCGCTTTTGTAGTGACATAGATGTGGAAATGGGGTTCTGAGGCAGGGAAAACAATTTGGTCTCCATTTCGTGTGCCTGGAAATGAAGCTGTGTTTGAGCATTGATTATGAATTTAACAAACCATATTTCTCCAATATACTTGGAAATTATGAAAATAAAAATATGTGGAGGCATGAAAAGTTACCACCAAACAGGCTTGCTACCATGTTAGATTTGGGGTCCCACTGATGATTCAGTTAATAAACATCACAAATGGTTACTGAGATGAGCACATATAAGTAAATAAAGCCACGTCCTCTTGGCCATGAGAGGAGATTGATTCTTGCAAGAGCTATTTCTGAAGAACAGATGAGTAAGAAAACCAAATCATTAGATACCAATGTTACTGGATAAAACATTAACACGGAAAAAGCTATAGAAGCAGTTTATTTTATCAGGTAAATGTCAGAGAAATTAAAGAATTTTCTTGAATTCACACAGCTAGTTAGAAGCAGAAATTCATTTCCAAATACTTAAGAAGAGTGAGTTGAACTTCTGGTGAATTGGTGTTAAAGAACTTTGAGCATTCAATGAGAAGCAACACAAAGTCATACAATGTGAATTCAAATTTATCAATTCTATGGTCCTCAAGTTAAATGTTCTTACCACTTCAAGGTCTTCTTTTCTGATCTTGAAAACTCCATTCATCTTGCCTGGCCCCATTTTGATCATGTCATTTATTTTTCCTGTTTAAAAAAGTCTCAATGGCTCTGCATAGCCTACAGATAATGGATTACTGTCTTAACCTGGCTTTCAAATCTCCCTCTGGCCCTAACCTACCCCTACTCACTTATCATCTGCCACTCCACCCTGTGAAATTCTCTGCTGATTCCCAAATACACCAAATATATTTTGGCCTGAGAACCTTTATCATTCCCATGTCACCTACATAGAATGCTTGCTCCTCACCTCTCTCCCTCCCTGTCTCCAGGACAGATGTCAATGCCTGCCCCTGTCCTGTCCTCTCCTCTGCCCACAGAGGGTATTGCTAGTTCTCCACAGCATTTTACCAACTGCAACCAGACTCAGCCAAGAATGTATCTCAACAAAGACTTCCAGACTGCTGTGGTTGAAGCCGAATTATCACTCCTTGCAGGATCCTCCTTTAGTTTCCGGATCCAGCTCAAGATCCCTATCCCATTTTCAGTTTTTTTGAGTACCCAAGCTCATGAAACTCCATCTTCTGAATGCCTATTATTTGAATTCTTGTTTGACACATATTGACTGCCCATCTAATTGGTCATCAGCTTCCTGAAACCACAGACTTTTTGTTAATATGCACATAGTAACCACACAATAAAAACTATGCCATTAGCAATGCATAGTGCATGAAGTACAAAGTACATACGTTATATAATGCACTATATGGTATGCTGTTCAGCATTGGGGACCATGATGATAGAAAATAAGTAAGTAATGGGGGGAGGGAATTAATTTGATTATAGCATGGCATAAATAGGCATGAAGCAACAAGGCAAAGCTCCCTTTTTTACACTCAATTTTTTAAAAATGAAAGGCAGGAGAGAAAAATATGTCTTTGCTAGGGGTGGATACCAGTGGAAAGGGGGTAGGAATAAGGAAAGGTTGAATGAGGGTAAATGTGGTGGATGTGTTCTATATCCATAAATGAAAATAGAATAATGAAACCTGTTGAAATTGTTCTAATAAGCAGGGGAGGGGGAATGAGGGCAAATGATGGAAGGGGTGAATCTAAGACATATCATAAGCACACATGTAAATATTACAATGTATTCCCCTGTACAACTAACATATGCTGATAAAATAAAAAAAAAGATTTGGAGGAAGGATATGTCATTATCTGACTTGTTGAAAGACAAAGGTGGAAAAAAATAATGGTCTGGACTGGTTAACATTTAGGAATGACACAGATTTTTTGAAAATTAATATTTATTTACCAGTAGAAAAGATATTTTATTTATTACATGTTTATTATATGTGCATGACATCATATGTATTGTTTTCTCTATCCTTTGATAGAGAAAACACTAGCTTTTAAGACACAAGAGTTGGGTAAACAAAAAGTAACTTTCTTTATACCACTATAATTAATTCAGTTCTCAAGTCCCCATTTCTACCTCATAACAAAAAAACATGCCAGCCAATTCAAAGTAACTCGATGCCTTCCAATGTAAACTCAGCCTCTTAGATTTCCTCCCCCTTTCATTCAGTCCCCTTCCATTTTTCCTGTTAGCATCTGAGTTGTGGAGCATCCTCTGTGGTGTAACCACATGAGGGTTTGTGGGAGGAATGCCTTGTTGGGCTATGGTCTGAATATGTATATATGTGTGTGTGTGTGTGTGTGTGTGTGTATCCCTCCAAAAAATTCATTATTGAAATCATATCCCTCAAGGTGATGCTGTAAGGAGGTTTGGAGTTTGAGAGGTGATTAGGTCATGAGGGTAGAGCTCTTGTAAATAAAATTAGTATCCTCCTTATAAAAGAAAATTAGAGAAATCCCTGCCCCTTCAACCATGTAAGAACACAGAAAGAGTGTATCCTCTGTGATCCAGAAAGCAGGCCCTCACCAGAGATTGAATCTGCCTTGGTCTTGGACTTCTCAACCTCTAAAACTGTCTATACATATTCCCAGTCACATTGTTGTTTATGGGCGGGGAGGAGAGTTCTTTGTTGTTGGTTTTGATGGTTTGGGGTTATAAACTCCAAACTTGTACTTGCTAGGCAAGCACTCTACAACTTAAGCCAAACTTTCAGCCCTTTTTGCTTCAGTTTATTTTTTCAGATAGGTTCTTGTGTTTTTGCTCAGAGCTGACCTCACATTGCTATCCCCTTACCTTAGCCTCCTGCATAGCTGGAATTTACAGATGTGCATCACCACACCTGGCCCACTACTTTTCTTTTCCTTCCTATTTCCCATTCTTTTGTCTTTTTATTCTTCTTACTGTAAAACATACTCGAATTCACCATTCAACCCATTTAGTGATTTTTAAAATTTCTACATAAAATTTTTATCCCACAGAAATTCTTGCTCCCTGAATCTTCCTTTTAAAAAAATCCTTATATATGGAAAATGTCAAAACAAAAACCCCTATATAATTATCATATACTAATAAAACTGTTTAAATATATACCATATTTTTCTTATTTCAGGAACAAAATATTACCTTTCTGGGAATATTAACTATAGTTTGTTTTTAAGTTTTCTTCTGTTCCCTGCACTATCTCTTTCCTCAGTGTTCCTTTTTTCTTTTTATATGTTTTGGACTCTGACATGTGTATTTAGAAACACTGTTCAAATGACTCTGATTCTTGGATGTTCATATTTAAGACAGAGGCACTGAAAAATGAAATTAAATGCATGTGTGGGGATAGGTCTCACTGAAATACTGGACCATTTCACTGCATGTCCCCAATTATCAATTTCCAAGTTTGTGGTTATTTCTTCTCTCTTCTCCTTCTCATAACCTTGTAGTCCTTCTCTCTTCTCCTTCTCATAAACCTTGTAGGTTTATGTCTTTCTATTCCTTAATGTCATGGAAAGAATGGAAAAGTGTGTGGTTAGGAAGTAATTGAGTTAAATCCAGGTGTTATAAACTACATTCCCTTGCTGGCTTTGTCCTGGGTGACCAGGACTAAATTTTTTTAAAATCTTCATGGATATTACTTTGAAGTCAGAAGACAGGGTTAAAATTTGGACTGCTTCATACAAAACAGGTAGCTCTGAGCAGTTCAGTTCACATCATTGAGTCTGGTACCTTATCTATGAAATGGAGATACTGTGCCTCTTTCACAGACCCATGAGGATTAAACAAATATCCATGAAGTTCTTTACACAGTCCCTCTCACATAGGATTCAATCACTGTCTGGTTCTGTTTTCTCTTCATTACTGGAAAAGGGCTTTAATGAATAAAACAATATAAAGGCAAAATTAGTATTCACATCACATCCAATTTTGTCCCTAGCATGTGTCCCCATTTGCTTTTCTATGTGTTGGCTCCTCACAATACTAATTAGGTCACATCAGATACTCTGTAATTGACCATGGCACTTGTGCACATTTACATTTTCACACAGAAAAACTGATAATAAATTAATAACCAGCAATTTTGACAATTATGATCGATTAATTTGGCAACATAACATTTGACATATATTCTATTTAAAAATAAAAACTGTCATAGCAAACAGCTATGAAATTCTCACACTTTTCATATGTAAAGGGAACTAGAGATAAAGTACATATATATTGTGATATTATCAAAACTTTTATTATACCTTATCCTTTCACCAAGAAAGTCTTATTAGCTTTCAATAAGAAACTAGAGATTTATTGTGTACTTTAATTGAAATCATTCATAATACATTTTGCTTTTAATAGAAATGAAATATAAGAAAATGCATAAAGGACAAGCATTATAATAAAAGTACTTAGAGCAAACATTACACTGAGATATTTACCTTAATTATACAATTTATTGCAGAAATGTCAAGAATTCAATAGGAAAACATGGACAAAAAAGTCATAGAGGTATAATTAACATAAGTGCATATAGTTTGCTTTAAAATATATTAAACCTAGTCAATTCTGTCATCAAAGAATTCTACATTAAAACCAAAAGATACAATTTCTGAACAACTGAATTAACAATAATTTAAATGTTTTGAAGATGTAGTGAAACTGGAAATCTCATGCACTACTGCTATGAATATAAATTAGTGCAACTCTTTCAGAAATTGCTTCAGCAATATTTACAATTGCTTCAAATGTGTGTATAACCCTGTGTGGTGATACCATTCATGAGAATGTATCCTAACAAAATAGCTTAAAATATACACTGTTTAAAATATTATAAAATTAGTAAGAATCTAAACATTAAATAGTGGGAAAATACATATAATATGACCATCTGTTGCATTGCTAGCATTAGTAATGGCAAAAAAAAGTAAGAATTAACCTAAAAATGTGATAATATACAAAGGATTGACAAATATGAAGTATATATTTACTTTCATTAGCACCAAACTTGAATGTACACAGTAGAGAAATGACATAACATGTAAAGTACAAAGATTAGGTTACAAATTAGTATATGCAATTTTAATTTATAGTATATTTCATATGTAATACAATTATTTATCATTTGAGTTTTAGTCTCTGATTTACTATAGTGAATTGACATTATTTTGTAATCAAACATAATTATTTTAAAGTATGAATAGGAAAAAATAGAATTCCAAAATTACCAATGATTATGTAGAGTGGTGGGATATGTATTGTTCAGATTTTTTAAATATCAGTCAATTCACTCTGATGATACTGGATCCAACAACAGATTAGGGTCCCTTTGAAGTCCTGCAATCTCCTGAGAGCAGTCAAGGACCCCTCCAGCTCTGGCCAACCCTAGCCAGTGCAGACTCACTGAGATGGTCTGTCCCATTTCCTAGAGGAGAGTAATTATTAGAGCAGGAGCAGTCTTCTTTATCTTTGTGTCTCCATGACTCCCATTCTTTCTACTCTTCCATTAGCAACTGGGATCCTTTTGACCACCATACAAGTCTTAAAAGCAAGAAATAAAAGGATCAAATGTTTCCAAGTAAATTAAATGTACCCAGTCAAAACTTGAGAATATGGAAACACAAAAGTGTACAGCACCCAATAAGATAAAATTCTCAGTGTCTGGTGCTTGATCAAAAACTGCCAGATATGAAAATGAGGAGAAAAGTCAATTAATTAAAGCCAACCCAGAACTTGGCACAAACATTATAATTTGAAGACAAGGAAAGGCTATTATAATTTTACTTCATACAAGGCAGGTTTTATGAACATGAGACTTGTGTAGTCAGACAAAACACTGTGCTTAGAAGGGCCCCATCCCTGGGTTAGTGCTTTGTTGTCATCATCTTGAAATATTTTTAAGTTTCTGAATGAGAGATCTCATATCATTTTTAACTTAGCCCCATAAATTGCATAGGTGATACTGATTAAAGAAGTTAAAGACATAACAGTAAGAACACTGCAAAACAAACATAGAAAATGGAATTTTTAAATGAATAGGAGGACATTAGTAAGCTGTGGGATAATTGCAACAAGCAATGTAATTGTGTAATTAAATTGCAACAAGCAATGTAATATGTGTAATTAAAGTCCCCATTTAGAGGGCATTCAAACATTTTAAAACCTAAATGTAGAAAATTTTACAAATTTAATAAAAACAGTATGCCCATGGCTCCAAGAAGGGCAAAGGACTCCGTGCACAAAATCAAAGGAAAACTACAACAAAGCAAATCACAATGAAATTGCTGAAAAGTAGCAATAAAGAAAAAATCATATGAAAGCAACTGAGAGGACATTCTATACAGAAAAACAAGGATAAGAATATCAGATTTCTTATCAGAAACAACAGTAGCAAGAAGATAATGGAGCCACATCTTTAAAGAACTGAAAGAAAAAAACTGTTAACTTGGAATTCCATATTCAGTGAAAACACTTCTGAAAATTAAAGTAAAAGATTTTTCAAACATTACAAAACCAAAAGGCATGTGGATGCTGCAATTACCACAATGAAACACCTTTATACAATTAATTTATGTTAGTAAAAAATTTTACATCTAAAACCAAAAGAATTCACCACCAACAGATGCATATGATAAGCAATATTAAAGTAGTTCCTCCAGGAAGAAGGCTCATGATACCAGTTGGAAATATGGATTTATACAAAGTAATGAAGAGCAGCAGAAACAGAAAATACATGAGTAAATATATTTTATTCCTGTTATTCAAATCCCCTTTAAAAGGTAATGGCTTGCTTAACCAAAGACAATAATAATGTAGCATCAAGTTTAAAAACATTTATAGAAGTAAAATGTCTGACAACAAAAATACATAAACACAAAGACTGGGAAGGGGAAGATGGAAGGATACTATGGTAACATTGCTGTACTATGTGTGACCTGGTATTATCACTGAAGACCGTGATAAGTAAAAGATGTATACTATAAATTCTAAAATGATCACTAAAATAACATAACAAGGATTAATAGCTAATAAGCCAAAAATGAGATAAAATTCATTCATAAAAATATTTGTTGATGGATCCAAGATGGTGACTAGGGTGCAGAAGCAGGCAGCATGAGCTCTGTGAATCAAAAATCTTGCTGAGATAGATAAATGGGATTTCATAAAACTAAAAACTTCTGCTCAACAAAAGAAGTGGTCTCTAAACTGAAGAGAACACCCACAGAGTGGGAGAAAATATTTGCCAGCTACACATCAGACAAATGACTGATAACCAGAATATATAGGGAACTCAAAAAACTAAATTCTCCCAAAATTAATGAACCAATAAAGAAATGGGCAAGTGATCTAAACAGAACTTTCTCAAAAGAAGAAATTCAAATGGCCAGAAAACACATGAAAAAATGCTCACCATCTCTAGCAATAAAGGAAATGCAAATTGAAACCACACTAATATTCCACCTCACCCTAGAATAGCCATCATTAACAACACCACTAACAACAGGTGTTGGCAAGGATGCAGGGAAAAAGGAACCCTTTTACACTGCTGGTGGGAATGTAAACTAGTACAACCACTCTGGAAAAAAATTTGGAGGCCTCTTAAAAATCTAAACATAGATCTACTATATGATACAACAATACCACTCTTGGGGATATACCCAAAAGACTGTGACACAGGTTACTCCAGAGGCACCAGCACACCCATGTTTATTGCAGCACTATTCACAATAGTCAAGTCATGGAAATAGCCAAGATGCCCCACCACTAACAAATGGATTAAGAAAATGTGGTATTTATACACAACAGAATTTTATGCAGCCATGAAGAAAAATGAAATATTATCACTCACAAGTAAATGGATGGAACTGGAGAACATAATTCTGAGTGAGGTTAGCCTGGCCCAAAAGACCAAAAATTGTATGTTCTCCCTCATATGTGGACATTAGATCAAGGGTAAACACAACAAGGGGATTCGACTTCGATCACATGATAAAGCAACAACACACTTGGGAGGTATGAGGATAGGTAAGACACCAAAAAAACTAGATAGCATTTGTTGCCCTCAATGCAAAGGAACTAATGCAGATACTTTAAAATGACAGAGGCCAATAGGAGAAGGGGACCAGGAACTAGAGAAAAGGTTAGTTTGAGAAGAATTAACTTAGAAGATAACACACATCCACAGGAAAGCAATGCGAGTCAACTCCCTGTATAGCCATCCTTGTCTCAACTAGAAAAAACCCTTAGTCCTTCCTATTATCGCTTATACTCTCTCTTCAACAAAATTAGAGATAAGGGCAAAATAGTTTCTGCCTGGAAGCAAGGGGTGGGGGGAGAAGGGAGGGGGTGGAGGAAAGGGAAGAGAAATGACCTAAACATTGTATGCACATATAAATAAAAGAAAAAAAAAAACCTTGCTGAGATGCTGGAGCCACACTTGGCAGAAATAAAGCACCAAGGCGAATAAAAACTTTGACACCCTGAACTCCTAGCCCACAGAAAGTTTTTCCACTCCACATTACACTGAGAAAACAGGAGGGCTGCCACTGTCACCAGACACCAGCTCCAAACCTGCTTGGGAGACATTTGGCAGACCAAACAAATGAGTGCCAAGCGTCACATGGTATTCCCCCAGCCACCCCTGGAATAAACCAGCATAGCCCCCTGGGCAGACTGACCCACACACACACACAAAAAAAAAAAAAACCTGAATAATAAACAGCAAACTGAAAATTAGCACATAGCTAAGGGAGCAGGAACTCTGAAAGTGCACCAGAGAAAGAGGGAGGAGCAAGGAGCTGATCTCTGTGCAAACTTTCAATAAGCAAAAGCTGGAAAGGCAGGAAGGCTGACAGTGGATGGGTGATAAGCCACTGCCTGAAATAGGGCAGATAGCAGTCCACAAAGCTTACCTCCTGAGCCAGTGAGCAACATCCAAAGCCAAACAGCTCTGCAAAATTAAAAAACAAACAGCAAACCATCACAACATGCTGACAGCAGAGGGCCAGTAGAGGATCTCTGACCTTGCCCCAGAGAAATTGGGCAAGGCAAAGAAACAAGCTCCCAGTAAACAAGCACAATGAAAAGCTACCTCCAAAGTAGGACAGCTAGTGGACTACAGAGATGATCTCCTGAACCTGAACATCACTCAAACTTAAACTGCCACACCTCACTGAGGGAGGACCTGACTGAGCAGCTGCTGCTGAAAGACAGAGAAGAAAAACAAAAAACACTACCCAACCACCTAGTGAGACTATGACAGAGCTTCTGCTTAAATACCAACACCAGGACTGGATGCTGGAGGAGTAACACCAGAACTTAAACTAACACTGAAATTCTATTGTTCCTGAACCTGGAATTTTTTGTGTATTTGTTTGTTCATTTGTTTTGTCTCTTGCTTGCCTGTGTTTGTTTGTTCATCTCTCCCTGTTGATTTCTTGGGTTTTTTATTTTGTTTTGTTTTGTTTTGTTTTGTTTCGTTAGCTTTACCATTGTGAATTAGTTTCTACTAAATTACACCCAGACCACCCAGACCAGGAACAGAAATAGTACACATAGTCTTAGCTAAAAGCCCAATATAGCCACAAAACAAAATTAAACCAAGGGAAAGAAAACTGGTGACTGAAAACACCAACTAGCCTATCAAGAACATAGTTGCACAGTACCAAGTGGGTGATGGGAAGACGAAAAAGGAAGGGAAACCATTCACTCCTAAAAATAATTTAATATAGGATTCAGAGGGAAATAAAGAATTGGATACCCAGTTCTGGATTCCAACAAAACAAAAATGAATAATGCCAAGGAACCCACCAATGCCCACAAGAAAAAACTCAAAGAAGAAATCCTGTAAGTAAACACGGAGAATTTTATGCAGATGTTACTAGACATGGTTAATAAAAAGGTACAAGAGGCACTCAAGAAATTTCAAGACACCAAAAATAAAGAATATAGAATACACAGAAACAAATAAATGAACTCATAGGAGACCTAAATAAACACCAAAATGAAACAGAGATAAATGAATTAAAGATGAAAATAGACAATATTAAAGAGGAAGTGATCCATGATATGGAAAACTTCAGAAAAAAGAAGGAAACAAAAATACAAAGCACAATGGAAGGCCACTCAAGCAGCCTAGAACAAGAGGAAGACAGAATCTCAGAACTTGAAGATAAAATGGAAAGGAAAAACTGAAGAGCTATTAGTGAAACAACTCAAGGCCTGCAAAAGAAATATGCAAGAACTAACTGACTCCATTAAAAGACCACACCTGAGAATCATGGGCATTGAAGAAGGAGAAGAGGTACAAGCAAAAGGGATTTATAATATATTCAACAAAATAATAACAGAAAATTTCCCAAGTCTAGAGAAAGCTATGCCCATTCAGATACAGGAAGCCTCCAGGAAACCAACAGACTTGACCAAAATAGAACTACCTCATGATATATTATCATTAAAACAACAAGCACAGAGAATAGAGAAAGAATAGTGAAGGCTGTAAGAGAAAAAACAAATAACATACAAAGATAAACCCATCAAAATCACAGCAGATTTTTTTTTCATTTTTCCTTTATTATTCATATGTGCATACAAGGATTGGTTCATTTCTCCCAACTGCCCCCACCCCCTCCCTTATGACCCACTCTGCCCCCTCCATCTCCCCCCCTCAATACCCAGCAGAAACTATTTTGCATTTATTTCTAATTTTGTTGTAGAGAGAGTATAAGCAATAATAGGAAGGAACAAGGGTTTTTGCTGGTTGAGATAAGGATAGCTATACAGGGCATTGACTCACATTGATTTCCTGTGTGTGGGTGTTACCTTCTAGGTTAATTCTTTTTGATCTAACCTTTTCTCTAGTACCTGTTCCCCTTTTCCTATTGGCCTCAGTTGCTTTAAGGTATCTGCTTAGTTTCTCTGCGTTAAGGGCAACAAATGCTAGCTAATTTTTTAAGTGTCTTACCTATCCTCATCCCTCCCTTGTGTGCTCTCGCTTTTATCATGTGCTCATAGTCCAATCCCCTTGTTGTGTTTGCCCTTGATCTAATGTCCACATATGAGGGAGAACATATGATTTTTGGTCTTTTGAGCCAGGCTAACCTCACTCAGAATGATGTTCTCCAATTCCATCCATTTACCAGCGAATGATAACATTTCGTTCTTCTTCATGGCTGCATAAAATTCCATTGTGTATAGATACCACATTTTCTTAATCCATTCGTCAGTGGTGGGACATCTTGGCTGTTTCCATAACTTGGCTATTGTGAATAGTGCCATAATAAACATGGATGTGCAGGTGACTCTGGAGCAACAGTCTTTTGGGTGTATCCCCAAGAATGGTATTGCTGGATCAAATGGTAGATCAATGTCCAGCTTTTTAAGTAGCCTCCAGATTTTTTTCCAGAGTGGTTGTACTAGTCTACATTCCCACCAACAGTGTAAGAGGGTTCCTTTTTCCCCGCATCCTCACCAACACCTGTTGTTGGTGGTGTTGTTGATGATGGCTATTCTAACAGGGGTGAGGTGGAATCTTAGCGTGGTTTTAATTTTCATTTCCTTTATTGCTAGAGATGGTGAGCATTTTTTCATGTGTTTTCTGGCCATTTGAATTTCTTCTTTTGAGAAAGTTCTATTTAGTTCACATGCCCATTTCTTTATTGGTTCATTAGTTTTGGGAGAATTTAGTTTTTTAAGTTCCCTGTATATTCTGGTTATCAGTCCTTTGTCTGATGCATAGTTGGCAAATATTTTCTCCCACTCTGTGGGTGTTCTCTTCAGTTTAGAGACCATTTCTTTTGATGAACAGAAGCTTTTTAGTTTTATGAGGTCCCATTTATCTATGCTATCTCTTAGTTGCTGTGCTGCTGGGGTTTCATTGAGAAAGTTCTTACCTATACCTACTAACTCCAGAGTATTTCCTACTCTTTCTTGTATCAACTTAAGAGTTTGGGGTCTGATATTAAGATCCTTGATCCATTTTGAGTTAATCTTGGTATAGGGTGATATACATGGATCTAGTTTCAGTTTTTGCAGACTGCTAACCAGTTTTCCCAGCAGTTTTTGTTGGAGAGGCTGCTATTTCTCCATCATATATTTTTAGCTCCTTTGTCAAAGATAAGTTGGTTATAGTTGTGTGACTTCATATCTGGATCTTCTATTCTGTTCCACTGGTCTTCATGTCTGTTTTTGTGCCAGTACCATGCTGTTTTTATTGTTATTGCTTTGTAGTATAGTTTGAAGTCAGGTATTGTGATGCCTCCAGCATTGTTCTTTTGACTGAGTATTGCCTTGGCTATTCGTGGCCTCTTGTGTTTCCATATAAATTTAACAGTAGATTTTTCAATCTCTTTAATGAATGTCATTGGAATTTTGATGGGAATTGCATTAAACATGCAGATTACTTTGGGGAGTATTGACATGTTTACTATGTTGATTCTACCAATCCATGAGCATGGGAGAGCTCTCCACTTTCTATAATCTTCCTCAATCTCTTTCTTCAGAAGTGTATAGTTTTCCTTGTAGAGGTCTTTCACATCTTTTGTTAGGTTTACACCTAGGTATTTGATTTTTTTTGAGGCTATTGTAAATGGAAATGTTTTCATATATTCTTTTTCAGTTTGTTCATTATTAGTGTATAGAAATGCTAATGATTTTTCTATGTTGATTTTATATCCTGCTACCTTGCTATAGCTATTGATGGTGTCTAGAAGCTTCTGAGTAGAGTTTTTTGGGTCTTTAAGGTATAGGATCATGTCATCTGCAAATAGGGATATTTTGACAGTTTCTTTACCTATTTGTATTCCTTTTATTCCTTCTTCTTGCCTAATTGCTCTGGCTAGGAATTCCAGTACTATGTTGAATAGGAGTGAAGATAGTGGGCATCCTTGTCTGGTTCCTGATTTTAGAGGGAATGGTTTTAATTTTTCTCCGTTAAGTATAATGCCGGCTGTAGGTTTGTCATATATAGCTTTTATAATGTTCAGGAACTTTCCTTCTATTCCTAGTTTTCTTAGAGCTTTTATCATGAAATGATGTTGGATCTTATCAAAGGCTTTTTCTGCATCTATTGAGATGATCAAGTGGTTTTTGTCTTTGCTTCTGTTAATGTGGTTTATTACGTTTATTGATTTTCGTATGTTGAACCACCCCTGCATCCCTGGGATGAAGCCTACTTGGTCGTGGTGAATAATCTTTTTGATGTGTTGCTGAATTCGGTTTGCCATTATTTTATTGAGGATTTTTGTATCAATGTTCATTAAGGAGATTGGCCTATAGTTCTCCTTTTTGGAGGTGTCTTTGCCTGGTTTTGGGATAAGTGTAATACTGGCTTCATAAAATGTGTTTGGCAGTTTTCCTTCCCTTTCTATTTCATGGAACAGTTTAAGGAGGGTTGGTATCAGTTCTTCTTTAAAGGTCTGATAGAATTCAGCAGAGAATCCATCAGGTCCTGGACTTTTCTTTTTGGGGAGACTCTTGATTGCTGCTTCAATTTCATTTTGTGTTATAGATCTATTCAGGTGATTAATTTCCTCTTGGTTCAGTTTTGGATGATCATATGTATCTAGAAATCTGTCCATTTCTTTAAGATTTTCAAATTTATTTGAATATAGGTTCTCAAAGTAGTCTCTGATGATTTCCTGGACTTCCATGGTGTTTGTTGTTATCTCCCCTTTTGCATTCCTGATTCTACTAATTTGGGTTTTTTCTCTCCTCATTTTAGTCAGGTTTGCCAGGGGTCTATCGATCTTGTTTATTTTTTCAAAGAACCAACTTTTTGTTTCATTAATTCTTTGTATGGTTTTTTTGGTTTCTATTTCGTTGATTTCAGCTCTTATTTTTATTATTTCTCTCCTTCTATTTGTTTTGGGATTTGCTTGTTCTTGTTTTTCTAGGAGTTTGAGATGTATCATTAGGTCATTGATTTGGGATCTTTCAATCTTTTTAATATATGCACTCATGGCTATAAACTTTCCTCTCAGGACTGCCTTAGCTATGTCCCATAGGTTCCAGTAGGTTGTGTTTTCATTTTCATTGACTTCTAGGAACTTTTTAATTTCCTCTTTTATTTCATCGATGATCCACTCTTCATTAAGTAATGAGTTATTTAGTTTCCAGCTGTTTGCATATTTTTTGTCTCTACTTTTGTTGTTGAGTTCTACTTTTACTGCATTGTGGTCAGATAGTATGCACGGTATTATTTCTATTTTCTTATATTTGCTGAGGCTTGCTTTGTGTCCTAGGATATGATCTATTTTGGAGAAGGTTCCATGGGCTGCTGAGAAGAATGTATATTGTGTAGAGGTTGGATGAAATGTTCTGTAGACATCTACTAGGTCCACTTGATCTATTGCATATTTTAGATCTTGGATTTCTTTATTGAGTTTTTGTTTGGATGACCTATCTATTGATGCTAATGGAGTGTTAAAGTCTCCCACCACCACTGTGTTGGCGTTTATATATGCTTTTAGGTCTTTCAGGGTATGTTTGATGAAATTGGGTGCATTGACATTGGGTGCGTACAGATTGATGATTATTATTTCCTTTTGGTCTATTTCCCCTTTTATTAGTATGGAATGTCCTTCTTTATCTCATTTGATCACTGTAGGTTTGAAGTCTACTTTGTCAGAGATAAGTATTGCTACTCCTGCTTGTTTTCGGGGGCCATTGGCTTGGTAAATCTTCTTCCAGCCTTTCATCCTAAGCATGTGCTTATTTCTGTCAGTGAGATGAGTCTCCTGTAAGCAACAAATTGTTGGATCTTCTTTTTTAATCCATTTTGTCAAACGGTGTCTTTTGATGGGTGAATTAAGTCCATTAACATTAAGTGTTAGTACTGATAGGTATGTGGTGATTCCTGCCATTTAGTTGTCTTAGTTATTTGAAGGTTTGATTGTGTGTACCTAAGTTGATGTTACTCTCTACTGTCTTGCTTTTTCTTATCCTGTGGTTTGGTGCTGCCTGCCTTTTCATGGTTAAGTTGGGTGTCACTTTCTGTGTGCAGGATCCCTTGCAGAATCTTTTGTAATGGTGGCTTTGTGGTCACATATTGTTTTAGTTTCTGCTTATCATGGAAGACTTTTATTGCTCCATCTATTTTGAATGATAGTTTTGCTGTGTAGAGTATCCTTTGGGTTGAAGTTATTTTCATTCAGTGCCCGGAAAATCTCACCCCACGCTCTTCTTGCTTTTAATGTTTCTGTTGAGAAGTCTGCTGTGATTTTGATGGGTTTACCTTTGTATGTTACTTGTTTTTTCTCTCTTACAGCCTTCAATATTCTTTCCTTAGTTTCTGAACTTGTTGTTTTAATGATGATATGTCATGGAGTAGTTCTATTTTGATCTGGTCTGTTTGGTGTCCTGGAGGCCTCTTGCATCTATATGGGAATATCTTTCTCTAGATTTGGGAAATTTTCTGTTATTATTTTGTTGAATATATTACGCATTCCTTTCACTTGCACCTCTTCTCCTTCTTCGATGCCCATGATTCTCAAGTTTGGTCTTTTGATGGAGTCAGTGAGTTCTTGCATTTTCTTTTCACAGGTCTTGAGTTGTTTAATTAATAGTTCTTCAGTTTTTCCTTTAATTACCATTTCATCTTCAAGTTCTGAGATTCTGTCTTCTGTTTGTTCTATTCTGCTGGATTGGCCTTCTGTTTTGTTTTGCAGTTCTGTTTCGTTCTTTTTTCTGAGGTTTTCCATATCCTGGCAGTTTTCTTCTTTATTGTTGTGTATTTTTGTCCTGAGTTCATTTATCCATTTATTCATTGTGTTCTCTCTTTCACTTTGGTGTTTATACAGTGCTTCTATGGTTTCCTTTATTTATTCTTTTGCTTTTTCAAATTCTCTATTTTTATTGTCTTGGAATTCCTTGAGTGTCTACTGTACATTTTGGTTGACCCTATCCAGTATCATCTCTATAAAATTCTTATTGAGTACTTGTAGTATGTCTTCTTTTAAATTATTCTTGTGGGCTTCATTGGGTCCTTTGGCATAGTTTATCTTCATTTTGTTGGAGTCTGGATCTGAGTTTCTGTTCTCTTCATTCCCCTCTGGTTCCTGTACTAATTTTTTGCTGTGGGGAAACTGGTTTCCCTGTTTTTTCTGTCTTCCCGTCATTGTCCTTGGTGTTGTTACTGTCCCTGTACTGTGTTTAATTAAGTATTTTCTAGCTTGTAATAATAACAATGGTAATATTTAGAATGGAAGAGTGAGCTGAGATGGAAAGCAAGAAGTTAAAGAAAAGGGGAAAACAAATATACAGACAAGATGGAGAAGCAGAACAAAGTATCAGACAAGAGAGTTTCAAAGGTATAAACAGGGAGTATTAGTGTACTAATCAACAGTAAGCTGAACAGACATTAGAGAGACAGAGAGAGGATTGAAAATCAAAGATAAAAAAATAAAAAATAAGTAAATGAAAGTAATATCTATATATAAAAATGAATTAAAATAAAATGGAAAATAGAAAATTTAAAAAAAAAAAAACCCAAAAAACTTCCAAGTTTATATGCAATGCAGTTTCAGTCTTAGTAATTTGGGTGTCCGTCTCAATCTCCAGTCCTGGAGTTGGTGCCTCAGATTTTGTTCTGTAGTTATCTCATCAAAGAGGATGCATAAAGTGGAACAAAAGTACACACTCACACACACACACACACACACACAAAAAAAAAGCCCCAACAAGTGTCCCCAGTTCAAATGCAATACAGTTTCAGTAAGTTTTTCGGCTTGCAGGTGTAATTCGGTTGTTCTCTCATCAAAGGTAGGGAGAAAAAGAAAAAAAAGCATCTGGAGACAGTTCTGAGAATCGTATCTGCAACTGTGGCTTGCCTGCCTGCTGCTCTCAGCCTGTAGCTGGCTGCATTATTTATGCAGATCTCTGGGGTGAGCTAGCACTCACCTGGTCCCACAGGCTTTGTTTGTTCAGAGTTCTCCTGTGCGGGAGCTCTGCTACAGGCTTTCCCCTTTCCAAGCACTGGGAAAGGTGACACTGCCACAGCATTGTCAGGCCTGTGTGTTTATTTACAGTTCATGTGAGAGGTGGGTCTTCCCCCCACTCCTCTGAAGTTTTCCTCCCACTGCCACTTTCAGCAGCTTCCTGCTCCTGCTTACTGGGCAGTGCTGCTGCTCCTGCCGGCCGCCATGTTTGTTTACGGTTCACGTGGGAAGTGGGTCTTCCCTCCTCTCACAAGCGTCCCCGCTCCTGGTTGCTGGGCGCGCGCCCCGCTCCCGCCAGAGGCTCTCCGGCCCGCCCGGCTTGTTTATTTACAGTCCCGGGAAGGATTCCCTTCCCCCAATCTTCAGCGCTCAGGACGCCCCACCCTCTTTCCAGCGTGTCTTAACTGTTCTTATTGCTTATTACTCAGTTTCTTTTTTTCCCGGGTGGAGGTCAGTCTGTTCAGGGGGCTATGCTGCTCTGGCCTGGGCTTGTCTGTGGGGCTACCACGGTACCGTGAAGCTCACCTGGTCCGCGTCTTCCCACACCATATGGGCACTGGCCACTGGTGGCCCCGGGGGCCCTCCTCATTTCTCCGTTTAACGTGAAGTGGAGATTCTCTGCACCGGCTGGAGATGTGGAGGGGTCAAAGTTATGCCTTTTCTCAGTGATTATGCCTGCAAAGTGTGTCTCCAGTGTCTCTCCAAGATTTCACTATAGGAGGGTCGCTTTCTGCTTCCTACCTCTAGCCGCCATCTTGGAATCTCACAGCAGATTTTTTAACAGAAACTTTAAAAGCAAGAAGGGAATGGAGTGAGGTATTCCAGACACTAAATGAAAATAAATTCAACCCTAGGATACTCTACCCAGCAAAACTACCATTCAAAATAGATGGAGCAATAAAAGTTTTCCAGGATAAACAGAAACTAAAACAATATATGACCACCAAGCCATCACTACAAAAGATTCTCCAAAGAATTCTGCACACTGAAAATGAAAATATACAAAACCATGAAAGGGCAGGCAGTACCAAACCACAAGAGAAGAAAAGGCAGGAAAGTAGAGAGTAACATTGATTAAGCTACACACAATCAAACCCTTAACAAAAACAACTAAATGACAGGAATCACCACATAACTATCAATACTAACACTGAATGTTAATGGACTTAATTCCACCATCAAAAGACACCATTTGGCAAATGGGATTAAAAAGGAAGATCCAACAATCTGTTGCTTACAGGAGACCCATCTCATTGACAGAAACAAGCCCTGGCTTAGGGTGAAAGGCGGGAAGAAGATTTACCAAGCCAGTGGCCCCCCAAAACAGGCAGGAGTAGCAATACTTAGCTTGGACAAAGTAGACTTCAAACCTACATTGATCAAACGAAATAAAGAAGGACATTCCATACTAATAAAAGGGTAAATACACCAAAAGGAAATGATAATTATCAACCTATATGCACCCAATGTCAGTGCACCCAATTTCATCAAACATACTTTGAAGGACCTAAAAACATATATAAACTCCAACACAGTGGTCGTGGGAGACTTTACTATCCCTCTATCACCAATAGATAGGTCATCCAAACAAAAAATCAATAAAGAAATCCTAGATCTAAATCATACCATAGATCAAATGGACCTAGCTGATGTCTACAGAATATTTCATCCAACTTCTGCACAATATACATTTTTCTCAGCAGCCCATGGAACTTTCCCCCAAATTATCATATCTTAGGCCACAAGCAAGCCTCAGCAAATATAAGAAGACAGAAATAATCCCATGCATTCTATCTGATCACAACACATTAAAATAAGAACTCAACAACAAAAATAACAGCAGAAAATATGCAAACAATTGGAATCTGAACAACACATTGTTCAATGATCGCTGGGTCACTGATGAAATAAAAGAGGAAATTAAAAGTTTCCTGGAAGTTAATGAAAATGAAAACACAACCTACCAGAACATACGGGACACAGCAAAGGCAGTCCTAAGAAAACAGTCTATATCCATGAGTGCATATATTAAAAGGACAGAAAGATCTCAAATCAATAACCTAATGCTACATCTCAAACTCCTAGGAAAACAAGAACAAGCAAAACCCAAAACAAGCAGAAGGAGCGAAATAATAAAAGGGCCAAAATTAATGAAATAGAAACAACAACAAAATACAAAGAATCAGTGAAACAAAAAGCTTGTGCTTTGAAAACATAAACAAGACTGACAGACCCCTGACAAACCTGACTAAAATGAGGAGAGAAAAAAACCCAAATAGGTAAAATCAGAAATGCAAAGGGAAGAAGGTAACAACAAACACCACAGAAATCCAGGAAATCATCAGAGACTACTTTGAGAACCTATATTCCAATAAATTTGAAAATCTTGAAGAAATGGACAAATTTCTAGATATTTATGACCATCCATAATTGAACC
This sequence comes from Castor canadensis, assembly GCF_047511655.1. Classification (NCBI taxonomy): domain Eukaryota; kingdom Metazoa; phylum Chordata; class Mammalia; order Rodentia; family Castoridae; genus Castor; species Castor canadensis. The sequence continues at coordinate 62,410,392 of NC_133386.1, forward strand.
AAGAGGATATTAACCACCTGAATAGATCTATAACACAAAACAAAATTGAAGCAGCAATAAAGAGTCTCCCAAAAAAGGAAAGTCCAGGACCTGACAGATTCTCTGCTGAATTCTATCAGACCTTTAAAGAACTAATACCAACTCTCCTTAAACTTTTCCACAAAACAGAAAGGGTAGGAACACTGCCTAACTCATTTTATGAAGCCAATATTACACTCATCCCCAAACCAGACAAAGACACCTCCAAAAAGGAGAACTATAGGCCAATCTCCTTAATAAACATAAATGCAAAAATCCTCAATAAAATAATGGCAAACCAAATTCAACAACATATCAGAATGATCCTTCACCATAACCAAGTCGACTGTATCCCAGGGATGCAGGGGTGGTTCAACATACGTAAATCTATATATGTAATCCAGCACATTAATACAAGCAAAGACAAAAACCACTTGATGATCTCGACAGATGCAGGAAAAGCCTTTGATAAGATCCAACACCACTTCATGATAAAAGTCTAAGAAAACTAGTAATAGAAGGAATGTACCTCCACATTGTAAAGGCTATATATGACAAACCTATAGCCATCATACTTAATGGAAAAAAACTGAAAAATTTCCCCAAAATCAGGAATGAGACAAGGGTACCCACTCTCCCCACTCCTACTCAACATAGTCCTAGAATTCCTAGCCAGAGCAATTAGGCAAGAAGAAAAATAAAAGGAATACAAATAGGTAAAGAAACTGTCAAAATATCCCTATTTGCAGATGATATGATCCTATACCTTAAAGACCCAAAAACTCTACACAAAAACTCCTAGACACCATAACCAGCTTCAGCAAGGTGGCAAGATACAAAATCAACTTACAAAAATCATTAGCTTTTCTATACACCAACAATGAACAAATTGAGAAAGAATATATGGAAACAATTCCATTTGCAATAGCCTCAAAAAAATCAAATACCTAAGAGTAAACTTAACAAAGGATGTGAATGACCTGTACAAGGAGAACTACTTTGAAGAAAGAGATCCAAGAAGACTACAGAAGATGGAAAGATCTCTTGTGCTCATGGATAGGTAGAATCAACATAGTAAAAATGGCTATACTGCCAAAAGCAATCTACATGTTTAATGCAATTCTCATCAAAATCCCAATGACATTCATCACAGAGATTGAAAAATCTACCTTAAAGTTCATTTGGAAACACAAGAGACCGTGAATAGCCAAGGCAATACTCAGCAAAAAAGAGCAATGCTGGAGGTATCACAATACCCAACTTCAAACTATATTACAAAGCAATAGCAATAAAAACAGTATGGTACTGGCACAAAAACAGACATGAAGACCAATGGAACAGAATAGAGACCCAGAGATGAATCCACACAGCTATGCCCACCTTATTTTTGATAAAGGCACCAAAAACATACGATGGAGACAGTCTCTTCAACAAATGTTACTGGGAAATGTGGTATCTGCCTGCAAAAAACTGAAACTAGATTCATGCACCCTGTACTAGTATCAACTCAAAATGGATCAAAGACCTTAATATCAGACCCAAAACTCTGAAGTTAGTATAGGAAAGAGCAGGGAATACTTTGGAAGCAATAGGTATAGGCAAGGTCTTCCTCAATAGAACCCCAGAAGCTCAGCAACTAAGAGAAAGGATGGACAAATGAGACTACATAAAGTTAAAAAGCCTCTGCACAACAAAAGAAATGATCTCTAAGTTGAAGAGACCATCCACAGACTGGAAGAACATATTTGCCAGCTATCTATCAGACAAAGGACTGATAACCAGAATATACAGGGAATTCAAAAAACTAAACTCTCCCCAAATCAATGAACCAATAAAGAAATGGGCAACTAAACTAAACAGACCTTTTTCAAAAGAAGAAATGCAAATAGCCAAAAAACAGATGAAAAATTCTCACCATCTCTGGCCATAAAGAAAATGCAAATCAAAACCACACTAAGATTCCACCTCACCCCTGTTTAATAGCTATCATCAAAAACACCAACAGCAACAGGTGTTGGCAAGGATGTGGGGAAAAAGCAACCCTCATACACTGCTGGTGGGAATGCAAGCTAGTGCAACCACTCTAGAAAAAAAAATGGAGACGTCTTAAAAAACTAAACATAGATCTGCCATATGATCCAGCAATCCTACTCCTGGGGATATACCCAAAGGAATGTAACTCAGGTTACTCTAGAGGCATCTGCACACCCATGTTTTTTGCAGTGCTATTCACAATAGCCAAGTTATGGAAACAACCAAGATGCCCCACTACTGATGAATGGATTAAGAAAATATGGTATTTATACACAATGGAATTTTACTCAGCCATGAGGAAGAATGAAATCTTGTCATTCCCAAGTAAATGGATGGAACTGGAGAACATCATCCTGAGCGAAGTTAGCTAGGCTCAAAAGACCAAAAATCGTATGTTCTCCCTCATATGCAGACTTGAGATCTAGGGCAAAGGCAGCAATGCTTATGGACATGGGTCACACACTAAGAAGAGAGCACATATGAGAGGAATGGGGATTGGTAGGAAACCCAAAACTTGAAAGTGTTTGATATCCCCACTGCAGAGGAACTAATACAGTAACCTTAAATTGACAGAGGTCAAATATGGGAAGGTGATGGGGAAATAGTGAAAAAGTCAGGTAGAGAAGAATCAATTTGGGTTGTAATACACTTATGCATGCAAGCAATGCTAGGAATCTCTCTGTATAGCTATCCTTTCTCAACTAGCAAAAACTCTATGTCCTTATTATTGCTTATGTCTTCTCTTCAACAAAATTGGAGAAAAGGGTAGAACAGGTTCTGCCTGGTAGTGAGAGGGGTCGGGGGAGAGGGAGGGGACGGGAGGCAGGGGGGAGAAATGACCCAAACAATGTATGCACATAAATGAATAAAGAAAAATATATATATATATTTTTTTTTTTTGTTTAATCCAAAAGAAGACAGTCAAAAAAAGGAAAAGGGAGAAAACAATACCTGAGACAAACTGAAAACAAATACCAAAAGACAGATTTAAACCTTGCCATATCAATAATTAAATTAAACAAAGATATTCCAAACCACAATTGAAAGAAGAAATTGTCAAATTAGATTTTTAAAGCAAGAGTCAACTATATACTGCCTGTAAGAAACAAACTCCAAATATAATGACACAAAGAAGTTGAAAGTAATGGAAAATTACTTTCATGATAACCCTAACCTAAAATGCCTTTTTAAATATCAAAGTAAATTCCAGAACAAAGAATATTACCAAAGTTAAAAGGATTACTTCATAATGAGAAAGTAATCAATTGACTGGTAAGATATAAAAATTCTAAGTATTTAGGCAGCTGAATGTAGTTTCAAAGTACATGAAACACAAACGGATAAAACTACAATGGGAAACGGACAAACCCACAGTTACTGTTGGAAATTTCAAAACCTTTCTCTCAATAATTGATGGAACAAATAGAACAATCAGTATGGGAAGAAGATTTGAACAACTCTGTCAAACAACTTGACCTGATTGACATTCATAAAACACTCCACCAAACAATAGCAGAATGCACATTCTTTCCAGTGTACTCGGAACTTTTACCAAGAAAAACCATGTTCAGGGCCACAACACAAATCTCATAAAATATAAAAAGGTTCAAATCAACTAAAATATGTTCTCTACTAACAATGGAGTAAAATTACAAATCAATAACAGGTAAATGTCTAGAAAGTCCACAAATATTTGGGAACGAAATAATGTACTTCTAAGTAACTCATGGATCAAAGAAAAAATAAAAAGGGAAACTAGAAAATATTTTAAACTATGCATCTTTGTGGCACTGGAAATTGAACTCGGGGCTTTGATCTTAATAGGCAACACTCTACCACTGGAGCCACACTCTCAGCCTTTAAACTAAATCAATAAAAATGCAACAGATCTAACTTTGTAGGTGCTACTAAAGTAATGTGTAGATAAAATTTTAAAGCAGAAACCACTTACATTAGAAAGGAAGAAAAGGCTCAGCTTCTACTTTTAGAAACTGGAAGAGTTAAGAGCAAATTAAAATCAAATTAAGTGGAAGAACAGAAATCAATGGCACATAAAAAAAATACAGAAAACCAATGAAGCCAATAACTGCTTTGGAGGAATATAATATTTTTAAAAATTGATAAACCTCTAGCCAGTTTTATCAGTAACAAAAAAGGGGAACACAGAAATGAGAGAGTTGAAACAACTTCTAATTCTACAGAGATTAAAAGAATAATAATAGAATACAGTTGTCCTTTGAGATTATGCGCAATTGGCTCTAGAACCCCTATGGATACCAAATTTGCAGATGATTGAGTCCCTTATATAAAATGACACAGTATATACACCTTCCTGTATACTTTAAATCACCTCTAGATTACTTCTAATACTTCATACAATATAATTTCTATGTAAGTAGTTGTTGTAACATATTTTTAGGAAAAATATGTTGGTACATGTTTAGTACAGACACAGGTTTTTTTTCTAATATTTTTAATCTGCAGTTAGTTTAGTACATGCATGCAGAACCCAGGGATACCAGGGTCAATTGTCTTATGAACACCTGTGCACCAATAATTCAACAGCATAGATGAGAAGAATAAATTCCCTGAAAGATACAAACCACAAAAGCTCACTCAAAAATAACTAAATAAATAAGCCAGATAGGACACCAGTGTCAGTGGGAATTAATGAGTAAGAACCTCCCAAAATCCTTTCTCCATAAAGGCAACATGAGAACTAGGGGGAAAAAATCAACATTTTAGAACAATGGAAATTTACCAAAGACTTAAAACAATCTTCAGAGTATTTATTGAAGAGAAACAGCCGGCTGTGGGTACGAACAGTGAGCTCTGTGGCATTTTCACTTGCTCTTTTTCCTTCCACCTTTCCCCAGTTCTACAGTAGTCTTGAAAACTAAGACACCACAATCCTGAAGTCTCTTGAAGAGCTCTGATGAAGCCTCATTACTAGAGAATTGCCATTATCACACCTGTCTGGATGACCTCGCTTATGAGGATTGTATTTATTTGACCTGACTCATAACTCACCTACTACAAATAGCCTTTTCTCCACGGTATTTGTTAAAAAAAAAATCAGCAATTGTTTCACATCATGGCTGTCTGACACAGTAAATTATAGTTAAAGCAGACAATATACTAACCACAAAGCTTAAAAGGAGAACTGGGGAATGATCCATCTATAGGGGTATTATAGACTGAGCTGTGTTTCCTCAAATTCTTATGTTAAAGTCCTAACCTCAGTACCTTCTAATATGACTATGTTTGAAAATAAGGTTTTTATAGGGTAATTAAGCTTAAATGAGGTCATGAGAATAAGATCTATGTCTGGTGATCTTATAAAGGAAGTAAGGTTAGTTGGGGAAGCCCACGTGAGGACATAGAGAAGACATAGCCCTCTTCTCCTCCAGGAGAACCCAAATTAGCCAACACCTTGATACAGAGACTCCAAAACATCAAGAAAATGAAATCAATAGAAAATGAATTTCTATTGCTAAAGCCACCAAATCTCTGGTATTTTCTTATAGTAAACTAACCCGGGGGCTTTGACAATTTCTGACATATGCCAGAGGATATAAAGTTGTGCATATGCCCAAGGCTGTGTGCATGCTTGACAGACCAAGAAGACCGTAAACTCTCATCTCTGGCTAACCTTGTGACCATGAAGAACAAGAAGTAAAGGCTAAGATAAGAGTTGTAAATTGCCTGGCTGAGGGTTGAAAGTATGTTCCAATACACACTCAGCAAAGACAGGATTTATTGATTCTAGGCATTTAAGGATATCATAATTCAATCATTAGATGATGATAAATCTGAATTGAGATTTCAGTGGCCATATATGACAAAGAATAAAATTAGTTTATCTAATTAGTTCATAAATGTTACTAAACAAGTAACAATAACAGCAAGACTGCTAGGTGCTAGTGGCTGATGTCTATAATCCAGCTACTTGATAGGCTGAGACTGAGAGGATCACAGTCCAAGGCCGGTGTCAGAAAATGGCCAAAATGGGCTGGAAGTGTGACTCATGCAGTAAAGCACTTGCTTTGCAAGTGTGAAGCCCTTAGTTCAAACCCCAGTTCCATCAAAGGAAAAAAAAAAAAAACCCTGATGAGGTGGGAGAATCTGATTTCCAAAACTGGAATATTACCATATAATGCAATTTTAAATGTATAGATTTTAACTGAAAATTTATCAAAGTGGATTAAGGACCTTAATATAAGACCTGAAACTTTGAAGCTAGTGCAGGAAAGAGATGAGAATACATTGGAATTAATAGGCATAGGCAATGACTTCCTCAAAAGAACTCAAATGGCTCAGCAACTAAGAGAAAGGATTGACAAACGGTACTACATTAAATTAATAAGCTTCTTCACAACAAAAGAAATGGTCTCTAAATTGAAGAGTCTGCCCAAAGAATGGGAGAAAAATCTTTGCCAGCTGTATATCTGACAAGGGATTGATAACTAAAATATACAGGGAGCTCAAAAACTAAACTCCCAAAAAATCAATGACCCAATGAAGAAATGGTCAAATGAGCTGAACAGAATTTTTTCAAAGGAAGAAGTTCCAATGGCTAAAAAACACATGAAAAAGTGCTCACCATCCCTGCCCATATAGGAAATGCAGATCAAGTTTAAGATTCCACCTCACTCCTGTTAGAATGGCTACCAACAAGAACACAAACAACAATAAACGTTGGCGAGGATGTGGGAAAAAGGAACCTTCGTACACTGCTGGTAGGAATGTAAATTAGTACAACCACTGTGGAAAACAGGATGGAGGGTCGTCAAAAATCTGAAAATAAAACTGCCATATGATCCAGCAATTCCACTCATATGAATATACCTGAAGGAATGTAAGTCAGGTTACAATAAAGGCACCTGCACACCCATGTTTATTGCAGCATTATTCACAATAGCTAAGCTATAGAAACAGCCATGATACCCCACTATTAATTAATGGACTAAGATTGTGGTATTTATATACAATGAAATTCTATCTGGCCACAAACAAAAATAAAATTTTGTCAGTTGCAGGCAAATGGATAGAACTGGAGAACATTATCTTAAGTGAAGTTAGCCAGGTTCAGAAATCCAAAAGCTGCATTTTTTTCTCTCATATTAGGAATACCTAATACAAATACAGCAATATTATGAAAAAGAGGTCACATATGAGAGGGAGAGTGCAAAAGAAGAAAATTGAAAAAAATGAGTATGGTTGATGTACTTTCTATACAAGAATGAATATAGAATTTTTAAAACTGTTGAAACTACCAGAAGAAATGGACTAAGGTAGAAAAAAGAAAAATAGACAAGGTGAACCAAATCAGGCTGTAATACATATATACATGTAGTGCCACAAGGAAACTCCTTGTGTGGCTGTCTTAAACAAGCAAAAATGTTATTTTTTTTTTCTTTCTACCGAACTGGAGAACAGTAGGGTGGAACAGATCCTGCCTGGGGGGGTTGTACCAATGGGAGAGGGGAGGAGGTGGGGAAAGGGTGTGGGAGGATGAATGTAGTGAAAATACTGTGTACACATGTATGTAAATGGAAAAATGAGACCTGTTAACACTATTCTAGGATTGAAGGGAGAGGGGGATAAAGGAGAATGGTGGAGGGGGTGAATTCAAGTACAATATATTGTAAGTACTTTTGTGGATGCCACAATGTACTCCCACCCAAAATGCTAAAAAAAAAAAAGACAAATTATAAGGTATCCATATAAACAAGAATGTATGGTCTGTACATAAGAGGAGCATGTGGAAGGGAGCAGTGAGTAGAAACTGTCCCTGTCCAGATGTTTGACTTATAAGACAAAGGTTTATACCAGCCATATTAAAGATGTTCAAAGAACTAAACAAAACTTCATCTAAAAAATTAAAGGAAAGGGCTGGAACATGGCTCAAGAGGTAAAAGTACTTGCCTAGCAAGTGTGAGAACTTGAGTCCAATACCCACTACTGAAAAAAGGAAAGCCAAGCCTTGTACCACACAACAGTAATCCTAGCGTTCAGGAGGCTGAGGCAGGAGGATCACAAGTTCAAGGCCAGCTTGAGCTACATAAGAAGAATGAGGCCAGACTGGGCTACATAGTAATATCCTGTTTCAAAAAAAGGAAAGTATAAAAACAATGTCATACCAAAGAGAGAATATGAATAAAGAGGCACAAATTATTTTTAAAAGTCAGAATTCCATAGTTGAAACGTAAGATAACTGAGTGCTGAAGATGTAGCTGAGTGGTAGAGGGCTTGTCCAGCCTAGGTTTCATTCCTAATCACTAAAAAAAAGAACAATAACTGAACTGAAAATTTCACCAGAGAAATTCAGTAGCATATTTGAATAGCAGAAGAATCAGTGAACTTATAGTTAGGTCAATCAAGGTTATCCTGTCTAAGAAACAAAGAGAAAAGAATGAACAACAACCTCAGAGACCAGTTGGCCCCAAAACAAGGAACAATCCAAATGTTAATGTAGAAGTCAGTTTTATCATCACTGTGACCAAATATCTGAGGGAACAATGTAAAGGGAGGAATTATTTATTTTGCTCATGGTTTCAGAGGGTTCAGTCCATGGTTAATTGGCCCCATTAACTTGGGCAGAGCATCACGGAGGCAGGAGAGTATGTTAGAGGAGGTTCTCGTAGCAGTCAACAGGCAGAAAATGAGGAATGACCAGACCCAGGTATAATCTTCAAAGGCACACCTCCAGTGTCCTAATTCATCCAGCTAAGCCCTACCTCCTAAAGTTTCAGAACCTGTGTGGGACATTTCACATTCAAACCATAACAGTATATCAACTGACAAATAAATAAACAAAATATGGTATACTAATGTAGCAGTACTATATTTTCCAGCATAAAAAAGTAATGAGGTACAGATACATGCTACAATATAGATAAAGCTTAAAAACACTGTGTGAGGGGAAAGAATTTAGGCCCAAAGAGTCATATATTATATGAGTCCATCTATATAAACTCTCTAGAATAGGTCAAATACAGAGACAGAACACGGATTAGTGGCCACTTCTAAAGGGGAAGGAGAATGAGAACTGAGGTATAGGGCTTAATTTGGGATTGATAAAAATGCTCCAGAAATGGTGATTATAGTTGTATATCTTTGTGTGTAAACTAAAAGCCACTGGATTATACACTTTAAATTTAATTTGTGAATCATCCTCAGTTTAAAAAAAAAACACGCATTAAAAGAAAAAATAGGTAAACTGAATAATTCTGTATCTGTTAAGAAAATTGAATTTGTAATTCAAAATCTTCCCCAAAAGATGAGTTGCATGGTGAATTTTACTATATATATAGTAAACCCCAAGAACTATATACATAACATGTAATATATATATATATATATATATATATATATATATATATATATATGGTACTGGAATTTGAATTCAGGGCCTCACGCTTACTAAGCAGGTACTCTACCACTTGAGCCACTCTGCCAGTCCTTTTTTGTGTTGGGTATTTTCAAGATAGGGTCTCAAGAACTATTCATCCAGGTTGGCTTCAAACCACAAATCCCCCTGATCTCTGTCTCCTGAGTAGTTAGGATTACAGGCATGAGCCACCAGCACCAGGCTGAATTTTGCCAAATATTTAAGGAAGAATTTTATACAAACTCTTCTAGAATATTGTTGAAGAAGGAACACTTCCCAATTAATTCTATGAGACCAGCATTACCTTTTTTTATCAAAACCAACAAAGACATTACCTAAAAGAAAACTATGACCAGTATCCCTTATAAAATGAAATACAAAAGTCCTAAACAAATTTAACAAATTGAATACAATGCTATAATCAGGCTAATACATCACAATGTATTGGAGTTTATCTCAAAAAGACACAGTTAGTTGAACATTCAGAAAACACTCAGTAAGATTTACCATATTAACTAACTACGAGTGTATGTTTGGGTGTGTGTCTAAGGCATCTGATGAAATGACCATTCCTGATGATCTAATAGCTCTCAAAAAGCTAAGAATAAAATGGCACTCCCTCAGCCTGCTAAGAGGTATCCATCAAAAACTTACAACTTATATCATACTTAATGGGGAAAGATTGTTTATCCCCTAATACAGAAATAACACAAACACTTTCTCTCATGTTCTCCTATTTTACTGGAGATTTGTTCAAATGCAACAAATCAGAAAGGGGGGTGGAGAAAAGACATCCAAATTGGAAATAAATAAGTAAAATTGTCCTCATTTGTAGACAATGTGATTATCTATTTAAAATAGAACATACAAAAATAACTATCACTTTTGGGAAGTGATATTGGGGTTTGAACTTAGGGTCTCATACTTCCTAGGCAGGTTCTCTACTACTTCAGCCCAAAAACAACTATTAGAAGTAATAAGTGAAGTTTTTGGTGTTATAGGATATGAGTTCAATGTACAAAAGTCAACTGTCTCTATATACACTAGGAAAAGAACAACTGAAAATTCTAATTTTAAAATAAAATATGAAATATTAAGGGATAAATCTTAAAAAGTTATGCAAAATATAAGGTTGGTGGCATGGTTCAAGGAGTAGAGGTCTGCTTAGCAAGCATGAGGCCTTGAGTTCAAACCCCAGAACCATCAAAGAACAGAAGTTATGTAGAACTTGTTCACTGAAAACCACAAAATACTTTTCAGATATATTAAAGAAAACACAGATATAATGAGTTATACCATAACCATGAGTTGGAACACTAAAGATTGTTAAGATGTCAATTTTTTCAAATTGATCTGTAGAGTTAACACAATTCAAATGAAAATCTAGACAGGCATTTTTTGCAGAACTTGACAAGATTATTTTAGAATAAAGGACTTGGGGTATAGCTCAGAGGTTGAGCACTTGCCTAGTATGTGCAAGGCCCTGGGTTTGATCACTAGCACTTAAGAAGGAGGAGGAAGAAAATGAGGCAGAGGAGGAGGAAAAAGATGCAAAGACAATGCTTTGGGAAAAGGATAATCTTTTCAACAAAAGGTAATAGAGCAACTGGATATCGCACATTTTAAAAATGAGCTTTAATGTTCATACCACATACCGTGTAAGAGATTAACTCAGACTGAATTACTGACCTAAATGTAAAACCTTCAGCCATAATGTTCTATAAGAAAACATAAGGGAAGATATTTGTGATCTTAGCATAGGCTGAGATTTCTTAGATTACAGCACCTAAAGCATAGTGTGTAAGAGAGAAAATGGATAAACTGGGCTTCATCAAAATTAAGAGTACCTACCTGCTCTTCAAAGGATGCTCTCAAGAAAATAAAAGGAAAGCCCCTAAATGGGAGAATATATTTAGAAGTAATGGATGTAATGAAAGATGTATACTCAGAATAAAGAACTCCTCAAGATGAATAAGAATATAAACAAAGCAATTCACAATTGCACAAGAGATTTGAACATTTCATCAAAACAAGTATATGGATAGCAATTAAACCCATGGAAAATGTTCAACAAATTAGTCGGTAAGGGGATTTAAATTAAAAGCACACTGTGTCAAATGTTAACAAGAATGTGGAAATTCTCATACACTGCTGTCAAGAATGTAAAACGGTACAACCACTTTGGAAGAGATTGACTGTTTCTTAAGAAGCTAAACACCTACCATATGATCCAGAAATTTTACTTCTAGGTATTTACACAAGAAAAATAGAATATATGCAAAGGCTTGCATAGAAATACTGACAGTTGCTTTATTTATAATAGACCAAAACTGAAAGCATCATTATGAATGATGAAGAGCTCCAACTATGAGTAGAGAAGTGTCATTTCCTCCATTGAACCACTTGGGTCTATACCATATGTATTTATTCAGGGATCCAGGATGAAGGAGAAACAGCTAGACACCTGAAGGAAGCCCCCTCATCACAACCACAAAGACACAAGAAAGCATTTCAAACACATTTTGAGCCACATCATCTAACATCTCATTGGCCAAAGCCAGTCATGCTGAGACTGAAGACAAAAAGATGAAAAATATTCTTCTCTCATGGCAGTGATAAAATGTAGTGGACATTTCTAAATTCTTGTAACAGCTATCACTATAGCCCATCCTCGCTTCCCAATACCTTATGCCCTTCCCACAAGCAAAATATATCCAAGACCCACAAAAGTTTCATTAAAATCACAGAACTAGACTCAAAAAACTCAAGACTTGTAGTCAACTCAGATCCCATTTCAGTTCTTGCTCTGGAGACTTATGAATTATAAAAGCAAGGGTTTGGGAGTTGGGGCTTGCACACAACATAAACAATAGAGGAACTACATAAACACTGTTATTTTGAAACAGTTAGAATAGCAAGCATGTAGCAATCACTATACAATAGAAATTCTAAGGTTCCCCTTGGAAAATGCCAAGTTTATTAATCTGGAGTGTTGGGAATATTCCTTGATTAATCTCTGTCCTGCCCCTGGAATTGGTTCTTTAGTGCATTGTTACCCACATCTACTGATTTAAACCATCAGAAAGTTGATCTTTTCCTATACCCTCCTTGGAAAATTCTGAGGAGGGCGCTGTAGAACACATCCCTGTGGGGTAACTGAGCATTCTGTTTGTCTTCGTCTCTTTTAGTCCAAACACCACACATACAATTGTGTCTATATAAATCTTCCAAAAACTTTGCAGTTTTCTACATAGTTGATTCCAATTAACAAAATGTGCCAAAAGTCATGCCCACAGTCCTTTTCCAGACAGGGTCTTCTCTCTTTTGACATAATTACTGGTACTTAGGACACTTTTCAGCTGTTGTGGAATTGTGCTCTTATACTTTTTAGAAACCCTTTTGTTTTGATGAATCAGTCTATTAGAAGAATGTTTCTCAAAATATCTGTGAAAAAAGACCAGGGTTCCACACACACACACACACACTCCATCCGCTGTCCCCAATTCACTATAAACTGACACTTTTGTAAACTACAATAAAATCATGAAAGCAGCATCAAATTTCTATAAAACCCTCCAATAGTACATCTTCTTAGCTGAATCTAGCTCCTGCCTACCCCACTCCTACTGTCTCTTCCTAGCTTAATATGTTCTGGCCATTGAGGTCTTATGTTCTGTTTCTTAAACATATCAAATCACTTTTGTCTCAAGGGTTTTGCACTAACTACCCATTATAACTGGAACATTGTTCCTGTCATCTCTGCCTTGCTACTTCCTTCTTACAATCCAAACCTCAGGTTAAAAATATCATCATCTTAAAGTGACCCTTTTCTGTCCTTCAATTAAAATGGCTCTACACATTCTGTACAACAAAATTCTGCTATATTTTATTTATAGTCCTTATCACTAGCAGATATTTCTTATAAGTTTGTAGCATTTGCTATGTCTGTCTCCCTCACTACTTTCTCCTACTAAGATATGTGAACCATGTCTCTCTTATCTACTACAATACCCTGGCAAATATATCAGTGACCAATGTCCTCTAAATTAAATAAAAGAACAAATGGTCAATTTAAAATGTGAATAAAGGGCCTGAGTTAGATACACACACACACACACACAAAGGTCATCAGCATACACTTGCTAACTAAAGTAAGGAATAGAAGTTGGAGTTCTCAAGAAGAGTATAAATTACTAATAAATACTAGGAAAAGAAACCTGAGAAATACTACAATTCTTTTTCAGGGATAGGGAAAGAAAAGGAGCCAGTGGAGGAACTTGTGAAAACAAACAATAGTGAAACATAAACACTGGGTGGTGTGCTTCAGAAAGCAGAGTGCTAAAAATCCAGGAGTTATCTAAAACATCAAATGTACTGGAGAAAACAGGATAGAGCATGAGCACAGATTTTGAAGCTGGAAATCGTCAAATTTCAGCAGATGGTGAGGCAAGAATGAAAACTCTATAATCCAAAGGGGATGGAGGTGAGACTGTGGCATCAGGGTACTCATGAAAAATATGAGGCTGATGGCTGTGCATGCACCTGGTTAAAATGCAGTCAAAATATTTGAGAATGAGTCTGGATAGGTAGTAAATTTCACTTTGGCTAGTGAAATGGAGAAAAATGATCTAAGAATTAACCAAAACAGCAGTATAGTTATTGGTGGGTGGAGGAAACATAAAAATTAGGTTTAGGTTGTTTTCAGTACTACTATTATCCTACATGATTTCAAGTTATTAATTTTCTCCTATGAAGCATGTAGGAGATAAAAAAAAAGTCATGACCTCAAAATGTCAATCACAAACTTTTGTTGAACTCATATATAGTCACTCAACAAACACTGATGTAGCCTAACTAGCCACTCCTGTGATTCTCATATGGGCTGTAGTGAGGGTCAAAATACATAATGTGTATGAAAGGACGTTGTCAGCTATAGAAGAAATACAAATAGGTGTTATTAAGCTCTCCTTGGTTCGGTGATTAGTTCAGGGAGCTAGCAGCCTGAGTCTGACTGTCTTTGTTGAATAAAGAGTTGCTGGCATGTTGCGCAGGCAAAAGACCACTGTGCTTCTTGTTATCAGTGCCCTAAATAAAAACCATGGTCTCTGGTGAAGAGCACAGAACATCAGTGCCTGCCAGGCTTGTCTCCTTTGCTGCTTCTCTGGAGATTTAGAGTGAGAGTTGCTTTATTGCCACAGGTCAGAGTAAGGCAATCCAAAAAAAAAAAAAAAAGTCAAGGGAAAACTCATCCATAATACACTGATTATGTATACATAATTACATTGATTTCTTCTGAACATCAATTATAATTAAAAGCCTCATCTAGGCACATTTTTGTGATGGAAAGTGAAATTTGGTCAGGTCAGACAAGTCAAAGTTCAGAATGTCTGTGTCTTTCATCAGCTATAAGACCTTCAACAAGCCACTTCACCTCTCCTTTGCTTCAGCTAGAAGATGGGGTGGATAAAACCTCTCACACAAGACTGCTGTCAACATTAAATGAGGTAATGCCTACGAGCACCCAGCACAGGACAGCTCAGAGTAGGTGTTCAGTGGATTCTGTTCTCAGACAGTGATGAGAGCGAGGACCACCATGGTAATGTCTACAGACACAGTTGGGAGAGGTTGTGGTGGGATACTAAGAGAAATTAAAATTAAGCACTATGTAAGTGTGCAGGAAGACAAAATTACACTATACCCATGGCTGTGAAGAAGCAGCTTTCAAAATGGACTTTGAGGGGTGAAAATGGACTTGGAAGACAAGATTGCCTTCACACAAAGAATGCAAACTCCAACACTGATGTACTGACTACATGTGTCTATCTGCTACAGGGCAAACATGTGGAAGTAGGTACAAAGGTACTGAGATTAGGAACGTGGAATATAATATTTATCTTTTCACAACATCTTTGGAAGAATGGTACCCAGACATTGTGGCAAAATTAGCTATAAAATAAATACAATTTCAGCTGTATGTTTAACAGTTGTTTTGTTTGGTTGGTTGGTGGTCTTATTGCATGTATTAGTGGCAATAGAAATAGTATTTAAAAAAGTATAAAATCATTATACTTGGTTATTTGAACCAGAATCAAAAAGAGACTACCATGAATGTTAGCATGTTTCTCAAATTCCATGTGGAATTGGATATGTTGTGCTCCAATGGAATTCTGAAATGAGGTCAACTTCTGGCAGGTCACACGACTAACTCTATTAAGTCACTGTTCTGTGATCAGCTCCATATGTGGCACCCTTCTGCTGGGGAATTTTGTGCTCAGTCTAAAGATGTTAGGAAAATGTAAGATTTTGGTATATTGTCAAAGTTCATATAATATTATAAAAATCAATATACAAATATATAATTGGTTCAAAACCTGAGAAGAAAGTATCACTACACTTAGAGTTTATCATGAAGTTAGATCTGTTCTCCCAACAAGGATTACTTAGGGGGAAAACTCTATTCTTACAATGTGAGTCTTGATTGCATCTTGGATCAGGAAAAAATAAAAATAGCTACGAGGTATTTTGGAGTCAATTGAGAATACTTAAATATCAAATAGATTATTTTATGGAATTATTTTCATGTCCTAAGTATGATGATGAATTTTATATTATTCAGGGGATTTCCCTTATTCTAATGAACAATTGTCATTACATCTACAACTCATTTTTAATTAGTTGTAGAAAAATTTTAATTAGTAATTTTTAATCATTTCAGAAAGGTGTGTGTGTGTGTGTATTATTTTATAGAGAGAGGAAAAGAAAGACAGAGGGAGAAAGAGAGAAGACATGGGGGAGGGTGAAAAAGAAAGAGAAACACAGAGACCATAAGAAACAAAGAGAATGACAAAATACTGACAGTTATTTATGGACTAGGGGTGAATGTCAGTAGTAGAGCACTTGTCTTACAGGTGCAAGACCTTGGGTTCAATCCCCTGTACTCATTCTTTCAAACTTCTATAAATGTAAAATTTCTCAAATAAAAATTTAGACAAATAAAAAATATCCTTTCTAAATCTGACTTCAACCCAAAATAGATTGCAAGGATCACAAGAACTCTGTTTAAATGACAAACAGAATAAAAATTCATTGCATATGTTTTAAGTACCAAATATGTTGGTAAAAAGAAAATCTGAAGTTCAATTTTTGGTTTTTTTTTTTTTTTGCAGTACTGGGGCTTTAACCCAGGACCTACACCTTGAGTCATTCCACCAGCCCTTTTTGTGTTCGGTATTTTCGAGATAGGGTATCATGAACTATTTCCCCGTGCTGGCTTCAAACAGTGATCCTCCTGACCTCTGTCTCCTGAGTAAGTAGGATTACAGGCATGAGTCACCAGCACCCGCTGAAGTTCAAAATTGTGAAATTTTTGTCTTCCTTGGGCTGCATTGACATCATACGGTTCTGCACAAGTTCATTGACAAAGTTTATAACAAATCCCAAGTTTAATATAACCATCTATCCTACGCCACTTGCACAAATTTCTATTGACACTTTAACTTTAGTTTTACTATGAAATCACCATAGGCTAGTGTATACTACAATCATAAATCCAACAGAGATCAATTTTTCAAAGAGAAAGTAATATTACCCATATACAGATGCTCTTCAGTAAAAAATGAAAATCAGCAGCCTTGAAATGACAAGTTAGGATTAAATCAAATCATGAAACAAAGGAATTTATGCAACAAAATGTTCAGGGGAACGAAAAAGGGAGCTAAGACATAGTGTTCAGCCCTGAACACATTTGCTATTGCACAACATATGCACAGATAAAGAGCAGTGCAAGAGCAAGAGCCTATATGTACCGAGACAGGCATTAGTCATGCAAATTTTCCTCAAGGAATGTATTCCTTTTCTGCATAGTGATCAGTACTCCTGATAAACTGTATATACGGATGCTTTTCCTTTGCATATACAGTGTTTTCCAAAAAACTGTATTTCAAGTTACTCTAGTTTATCTAAGAACACATAGATCAAATTTCTGAGCTCTCTTTATTATAGAAAATGAATTTCAATTAAGGGAGTAGATATGTAATGACATAAAATATGGGTGAAAATATAAAAGTCAAAAAAAGAGTAATGCTTCATGATATTATTCCTGAATTCTCTACATGCTGGAAATGTATAAATGTGTACAATAGGTTTACATAAATTGTTAAGATATATGCAAAGAATTTGAATTTTGTTTAAAATATCTACAGTGAGTGAGTGAGCAAATGTTCAACATGCTGTGTTTAAGATACAAATCATTGAAAACAGGGTATGTTATTTTGATCTTTCATAAATTAATGTACACAAATTTTTGTAAATTATCAGAGTAAACTCTCACAGGTAAAAGTAGAACCATGAAGTACACAAAAATGTTATTTTTCTATAGTTCTGTTCAGGAAAGTAACTCAATCTAAATAGAAATCATTTGTGGGGCTCCTAGAAATGGAAATTATAACTGGGACCCCAACTGGCTGTTTCTGTGTAAGTGAACACACAACACATTAATTTGCTCAGGATCTCCTCTGCCTAGAAAATGTCACCATCTTCAAAGTACAGATTAATATTTCAATAATACTTGAATTACTCCCAAAACTAATAATGATGAGACGTGCCCCAGAGTGGAATGATCTGCATCAGGGAGTTGTGAATTCCCTTTCAGGGGCAGTGTTCAAGCAAAGACTGGACAACCTCTTAACTGTAGGATTGTGGTGAAATATAAGCACCAGATTGAATTAGGTCCCTTAAACTGGCTCTCTATTACTCTATAACTTATGTAAGTTTAAAGATGTGCAATGATGGATTTTTGTGGTTTTGAAAATATAAATATGCATTTTTAGGAAATGTAAGTGATCTCAATTTTTTTGTTTGTCTTTTCTAAAAAGATGATAAACCTTAAAATCTTCTCTTGTAAGCCCTTAGTATTAATTGTATGTATTTGGGGAATAATATGATATTTTTATTTCACAGTAGCATATAATGATGATGTTTCAAATTCATGTTTTCACTAATATCTGAAGATACTGATTTAAGTGGATTTATAGATGAATAAAATAAATGGTCTTACACGGAGCAAGTGAAGACTCCTCTATGGGTTTTGGAAAGTGACTATTACAGCACAATGCAGCTTGAGTAGGAGAGCTGAAATTGATGTATTAAGGCTTCTTACAAATACTTTAAGTCAATTTCCTATATCCCACTTTAATAGTTATTTCCAAATTTGCTTTGCTTGTTTAATATCACCATAGCTCATACAATGTTAATGGCTTTTGAATTCTGCAAGTATTTTTCACTTTCCTAATTGAAATCTTCACAAAAGAAGTAAGTCCTGAAGGACAGTCAAGAAGGATAAAGATGTCTAAACTGAAAAAAAAGTACATTGCCCTGGATTTTGACTCCAAAGATATCAATTGCTTAAAATAATTATGATGATTTTTCACCTCTCATTTTATTTGTCTACAGTCTGCAAAAGAATAAGCCACTCAACCCAGATAGATTATTGGCCCACAAAGACAGTGATCAAACTGACCATCAGTGATTTAATTCTGCTTCCAGCTGGGTTTTGAATGTTGGCAACTTCTCCAGGAATTTTTCCTTATGTGAATAATGATCTGGAGGTTTTAACATCTCATTTTGTAACTTGTCAGTTTTCTCTCTGTCCAGCCCTTCTTTCAGTTTTTTCCTAGAACCCTTTCAAGCATCAAAGTCAAAACTGTTACATTAATTCTAATTTGCCATTTTTTATCTCTGCTATTCACATGAAAGAATTAAAAATACCCAAAACTTTAAGAAAACATATTTATTCTTATACTTTATTCAATGATACTTTATCTGAAAAATATTTTTCATGCAAATTTTATTATAACATCTCCTATCTTTGTTTCATACTGCTGTACTACAGTTAAAACCAAGAATTATATATATAGATGTAGATATAGATCCCTGTTAATAAAGTTAAAAGTAAAAATGCATATTTGTATTTTAACTTCATGAAACATTCATCATGTTTATCTTTATGTGAACAAAGAATAAATGCTAATTTTTTGTCTCTGTCATACCCATTCTTTCAGTTAAGAATTCTTAATAAATAAATGTGTACCATCCAAAGCTATATTTTTGGATAATTTTAGACATAAATTACTGTAGAACTTAAAATTATTTTACTTTTTTTTAAGTTTTAGGTATAAAACAAGAAGACTATGATAAGATTATACCATTTGTATTCAAGTTCAACACATAAATGCATGAAATCTATTTAAAGGTTGATAACATGTTATTTAAAAATGATTCAATTTCCTAGTAACACTATAAAATTTTTTTTCTTTAGATAATAAACAAAAAACTCAGTGCTATTATTCAAGGCCAGAAATTACTAATAAAAATTGAAAACTGTAGTCACATTCAGACACTAGCTACCAGACAATGGTGGTTGTGTAACAATTTGCATACTCTTTATACTCATCTGTAATTGAAGAATTTATATCCTGGTTTATAAGACAGAGATTCAGAATTTTTGTTTCTTTCCTTGGATGTTGGAACACTAGAATATACTATGAGCCCCTGGTCATTTTAGAAACTAACAAATTTTTAAAACAATTTTATATTCAAGAGACATGCTGATCAACTTTCCAATAGGCAGAAGGATACAGACAAAATTTAGTTTAAAACTATCATCTATTATTTGAATATATATCTCTCAAGTATCCCATAAGGGATTTTTCTAAGTGTATACCTTAATATGTAATTTAAGGACTAATATATATAAAACTCAAAATTAAAATTATCACCATGAAAAATCCAGGGATATATTATGAGATCTTTGAAATCCTGACAATTTTTATTTCAAAGACCAGCACATATTAAGTTCCATAGATATTTGGAATTTTTTAAAAAGTAGCTGACTTTTTAATTACAGGTTTAAAACAACATTGAATTTGTTTATATAAAATAGAATTCAAACATAAATATATGTAGTCTTAAGCATCTGTATAAAGACTATTTTAACATAAAAAGTACAAACTCAAATTAGACTTTTTAAAATCAATCATGCTCAGAATTTGCATAATCCAAATTCTATTAGCACTACACAGAGTTGTCTAAGGAGGAGATATTTATTACAATGATCTACCACTGCACAAAATATTTTAGAGCAGTGATTTGAAATATTTTTCCCTCTCCTTGACAGTGGCAAGTCTCAGACCTCTCAAAGAAGATGTGAGTTGGCAAGAGCCATGCATTTTGGATATCAAATATGATTAAGACACTTCTAGAAATGTTTTAAGATATTTACATGATTAGAACAAGTTTTTAACCTTCTAAAGTTACCACCTTGAAAAGCATTATTCATCTGGAGCCCTTTGGTTTAAAGTTCCTTACTTCCCATTCAAGCAAATGCACAACACTTTCGTATTTATATATTAAGAAAAGAAGGAAATTAATTCTCTCGTATGGTGCACAACTGTGACATTTTCTAAACAGTGAAACATTTTTCACAATAAAGACGAGCTACTTTTAAAAAATGGGTAGTTACACAAGGTCAACATTTCTCAATTTCAAGCTAATTGACAATCAGACTGAGTGATTATACTGAAGACTGTCCTGTGGATTTTAGGTTGCTTAGCAGCACCATTGGCCAGTAGTACCCCCTCAGATGTGACAATAAGAAATGTCTTCAGATATTACCAAATGTCCCCGGTGGGGGGGGGGTAAAGAAGTCATTCTGAATTGAGAAACACTAGATTCGGTGGTTGGAAATTTCTTCCCTCCCCAAAAGCATAAAACACAATAAAATAGTTCCAAAACTAAATGAGTACAAAGAATTAATGTCATTATAATTTTTCTAATTATACTCATATGTAAAGACATCTTTGTAATAACATGATATGGTGAACATATTTAAAATTTGTTATCATAGGTATAGCTTACTAACACACTAAAATATTAAGGTGTGTATGGATACTTACACAGACACAGATATAGATATAATAATGCTTGTATAAGTCTGTCTATTCATACTGTTAGCAAAGAATTCCTTAAAACAACATGATGATTTAGTACCTATTCAATACCCTGAAACTTAAAAATAGTGCTTTGTAATGATTGACAGATAAGCTTAAAAATGACCTCTCATGAGGGAAAAGTATGCAAAACAAACAAGGTGACCTTTTACATAGAATCCTTCTGTGACTTTTAAACTCACTAATCATTATTACATTCCATGCTTTCTCTTCAAGATCCGAATTTCTGAACAAGTGTTGTCTTTTCATATCTACCATCACATTTGCTCTGTCAGGATCTAGACCTAAGTCAAGTAAAAACTACATTTCCTGAGATATACATTTTCTTCTAGGCACCAATTTTTTTCTAAATACTACATACTTAACACAAAAATCACTTGTGGCAAATTCACATTCAAGCACTACTAAATATAGAACTATAAAGTAGAATCACTAGTACTACTAATACCCAACATTTTCTTTCTTTCTTTTTCTTTAAATCAACTTACCTTATTGCTGACTTAGCCAATATAATATGTCCATAGATTACCTTGCAGGACATCTCTACTGAGCTAAGACCAACCACAAGGCTCAGTTTAGACCTACTGATTATTAAGAAAACATTACTACTAAAAACCATATCATAAATGAATAAAAGATTCACAATGGTTAGAACTCCCTATATCCTAGAGAACATCATAAAGCATAAGTTATTAAGAGTATAATATTATGGATCATGACTGCCCCTAAATAAACCTGAAGGCTTGTCATAAAGTTAAAATGATATCCCGGTAAATTGATAAAATTAATATACTATTTTAAGTCACAATTGTTTAACCATAAAGCCCTTTTGGCTGTGCTGCTTTTCCTTTAATTAAATTAAAAGGTCTCCCTGTAGTTATTGATGTGTGAACATATTTCCATAGAGAATTATTTAAATGAAGAGTAAAGCATTCACATATAGTCAAATGTGCTTGTTTAAAGATACTATACCTTCATTCATTAAGAGAGTATTCTAATATAAAATCAAAGTAAAGCATGCCATAGGTAATTATTAGTGGCTCAGCTGTCAGTTGCTCAAATCAACTAAAAGGCCAATTACTCTAAGGATACCAGGATGGAAAGCTCATTGTTAGCATTAGGTTATATTTGGTTGTTTTGAGATTGCTATGGCTCTTTTTATAATCAATTAATTTCCCAGCCTGAACAATTGGAATATAATCTCATATGTTATAAATTATTCCTAAATTTTGAATTGTGAACATTTGCAAAGGAATGTAGTGTTACCTGTAAAATGAAAGTAAAATATTAAAAGAATAATAAAGAATTAATATTTCAGGTTGTTAGACTATTTCTTTTTTCCAGTTAAGAAATGCAACTTAATAATCATATCCATGGGTTGACTACTGAGCATGGAATTGAGACTTTAGGCACAAATTGGAATAATACATTAAGAATACTACAAAAATTTTTGGAAGTAGTTTTAAATTTGAGAAAGCCCTAAACAATCATATAGAGAAAGCCTCAGATAAGTTTCAGGAATAAAAAAAAAATCCACATCTAAAGCTAAAATAATACATTTGTAAATATGGTCTCCCTCAACTTAGAATTAAAATTGTAGAGTGACCCTGGTATATTAAATTTTTTTCTGGACTGCCCATTCTTAGCACCAGTTGTTCAAAATATGAGCTCAGTGAAAAAAGTGGGGTGATCCTTCTCTCTTCATTGCCACCTGATGTCCCTGTTTGCCCCTTCACTGGGCACGTCTCACCAGCTACAACCAATTGCCTTTCTGTCTGTCTGCCCTGTGGACTGTGCTCCCAGATAGCAAGAATCGTGGTTTATTCATTGTTCTAGTCCCAGCACCTAGTTCTTAATAAGTGTGTGGGGATGAAATCAAACACACAAAAAGCAAGGTTTTCAATTCTTCTCAAACCTAGCTGAACATTAGAAATTACCCGGAAATCTTCTAAAACAATCATGTCCAGAACATTTAAAATCTCTGGGGGATGGGCGCTCTGGGATATGTATTATTTCATGTCTTCACAGACACCAGGGACTAAGGAGAGTGGCATAGAGTTGTTTTTCACTAGGCATAGGGCTCAGTTCTACCAGATGAAAAAGTTCTGGAGATGTTTCACAACCATGTAAATATACGTAACACTAATGAAATGTACAGTTAAATGGCTAAGATGAAGAATTTAATGAGATGGTTTTGGCCACAATGAAAAGGTTTTTCTAATATTCCCAAGTGATTCTAGGGCTGAGGGTCGCTGTATGTACATGGAGAATGCTAAGTCTTCCCCTACAATCTACCCTGTTTAATTAGTAGAAGGGAGGGGAAGGAATAGATTTCATAGTCATTCTCAACCAGTTTCCCAAACTGTGCACCAAATGAATGTTTAAAATGTAAAGAAATCCTGAAACCCAGAAACCTGTATAATTTAAATGTTCCCAAGAAGTATTTGACTACCTCATTAGGAAAGAATGCTTCCTCCTCAAAATGGTTTCTGTTCTTGAAAATGAAGAATAGATTGGGGCAATGTCTCTGAATCTTTTCATGTCCACAGCATACTTTTGAGTCCGTAATAGCAGTATTGAAGGGATTAAATGACTCAGAGCAGCAGTAAATAAGACAGCAATGATTACAAATGCAACATAATATTCAAAAGGTCTAAGCATGCATTTATTCCCAGTTACTGGATTATAGTAGTTTATTCCTCTAGGATGCTGCTGATTTGTGGTAGAGTTGCCTGCTGATCTCTTTCTCACGTTTGCAAAGCAACGTTCTCACCTTCAAGTGAACACTGACTTTGGCCTGATCTTAGTTAGACCATGTCTCCTACCCCTGCTCACATCAAGTTGCATAGCATGCATGGATTTTGGGAAATATCAGCCTGGTATCCATCCTTGTTGTTCCTAAATCAGCATTTTTGGAAGCAATGTTTCTGCAAGAATTCCCCTATTTCTCTGTAATAACTTCTTCTAAAAAAATAGTATCTGCATCCTAAAACCAGAAGCAATGTAGATATGAGAAAGGAAACCTATTTTAGTATTTTACATAGATATTTTATTTACTTTTGAGTACAGAAAGGATACAGACATTCTTCAAATGTTATTTGGTCAAGGCATATTAGATGAAAAACACAAGGCAAAATGGTATTATTACAAAATCTGGGAACTACTAAAGTCTGTTATATTTGAGAGGCACATAATTGGTGTCCTTTAATCCAGGCTGAAACATTGTATTCTTTCTTTCACACGGAATTGCATGTCAAAATAGCTACCAAAAAAAGCATCATGGTAAATCTGTTTTTCTCTGTTATAAACCTGCGTGATAGTGCAGTCAGCTCTGTGGTGTGGTTATTTAGTATATGTGAGTTTATAATATTACAACATTAAAGGGTTCTGGCTTACACTTTCATTGACTAGAATCAGGAAAATTAATCCCAAGACTTAAATCCCAACACTTGAAATCTGTAACTCCTCCTCTACCTCATCCTAAGTGATGACATTCATAGCACATTATCAAGGACCAGCACTTACCTCATGTGAGTTTAATGATGTTGATGCAATGAAGCCTGACTGAGAACTAAATTCAGCCTTCTCTTTTTTACCACATCAAGATTAATAAATGACTTTTACTAGCTTACTGAGTTTGTCAGTCACGTTAGGAGAAAGGGAGAGATTATATGCTCACCTGCACACACACAAAATATTTTAGGCTAATTACTTAACTGATGTGGCTATTACTTTTTTCACTTATTTGAAAAACACCAACTGAGGCTGACATAGTTTTAATAGGCTCTAGTGCTGTTAATGTTTATAATGTGGACAATGTTCTCTTTTAGGATGTTAGGCAAATCCCTAGGTATTTAATTGCGGTATTTATCCCTAGGTATTTATTTGATTGAGAAAACAGAAAACTAAACCATAGCTGATTTCTTTGTTACTAAAGAACTAAAAGTTCAGAGAGTTTCCTACATGAGCTTGAGTCTAAGTTTTAGATGCTGTGGATGCTCTCTTACTTAAAAAAAACTACACATTATAAATTCAACTTAACAAAAGCTTGGGGCCTTCATATCTTAATACGTACCAAATGCCTACTTAAGGAGTTTGGGTCCATTGGCACCTTGACTACTGACGCCTGACAGAATCTAAGGCTGTGATTTCCACCTATTAAAAATATGAAACTCAAGCAAAGAGTCTATTCTCTTAAGCAATGGGTTTGTTCTTTGTAATCCCTATTAAGCAATATTAAATAATGTCTGTATGTAAGTGTGAAAAGAAGAATAGTGATAATAATTTTCTTCAGACTTTTTCATACCTCCTCTCTACACACATACCAAAACAAACAGGTAAGTATATTTTTTAAGAATAGTAATGAAATCATAAACAAAATATTCCTTGAATACACTCATTTAGTTGATTATAAATATTACTCTAGCAGAGGGGGTCAGTTGGATCAAAGTACATTAATACATTATGGAAATATCACAATAAACCCCTTGTGTACAATTAATACATGTGAATGCAAAAAAGAAAAAATAAAAATTATTCTAGTAAACTAGATATAATCGACTAAAGCAAAAGTAAAGAGAAGTCATCTTCATCATTACCATATTGATGGGCATTTTTTTTACATCAAAGCACAAAGGAAAGCTTTTATATAATAACCTTCACTATTTCACATATATGGTTCCAAACACCCATCATCCCTTGAGAGAGAAATATTTTTCTTTCTTAAGGTGGCACACATTTTTCTCTACAAAGGGTCAACAATTTCTGGCTCCAGACACTAAGGCCCACATTGGCTTGCTCCCCAAAAGGCCATGTCATTCTTACACAACTTAATCAGTGCCTACACAGAGGAAAGCAACGCTGTGATCTTTCTGATCATTTTAATGAGGACCCCTGGCTATTCAGTCATTGAAATATAATTGACTTGCTCGCCTCTTATTTTCATAATAGACACTCCAACCTAGACCACGTTTATCTGGCTACAAGAAATGTCAGGAAGAATTGGAACTTTACTGAGTGTCCCCATTAAAACTGAAAACATGCCACCCTGTCTTTTACATAAGCTGCAATCATTTTGTGTTGGTCTCATTATAGGCAATGTGAGATGCAAATGTTCTAGTTGCCTTCTCACCAAACTGCAAAACCAAGAAAATACACACACCAAAAAATCTCATTTTATCCATACATTTTTCTTATAATTTTATTTTATTTGTCCAATATCTTAGAAAACAAACAATAGGAATAAAAAGTATATGTGTTACTATTTGTAGGAATAATAAATATTATTGTTATTGTTGTTTACTGATCTTTAGTAAAATTACAAAGTAGGACTGAGGTCTTGCTATTTAGCAATTAGTCTAATTTTATAAAATGTAAAAGTTTTCTCCATGAAATTACATAATCTGTTTAAAGATTAAGTAAATGTCATTTGTAAAATAAAGTTTATGCTGAGAAGTTTAGATTTGCAAAATTAACTGCCATAATCTTTGAAACAATATGAGCCTTGCAAATTATTGTTTTATATTTTGGAGTTTCCAAATTTATGGTAATTAAAACTTGGGCAAGGGTTGGAGCTGTGGCTCAAGTGGAAGAGAAATTGCCTAGACAGTACAAGGCCCTGAGTTCAAACCTCAGAACCAAAAACAAAAAAACTAAAAAAAGACTTGATCAAAAAGTATTTGATAAAGTAGAATTTTAATTATAATGTAAGTTTGAAACAATCTACCATTAAAAGTCAATAATTCTATAAATTCTACAAAGGAAACTAAGCATCTTACTATCAGATGTTTTTCTTAACATGGACTATTCAGATTTGAAATGTCATTCTTCTAGTTAAATGATGATCATTCTAATCATTTCCATTTCAATTAGGATAAACTTCTACTCATCAATAGCAGAAGTACTGGAGGTAAGGGATTCCCATACACTTACCTGTTTCTAGGGGGATGTTTAATGGTATTCACCATTTTAATGAACATTCCCTTTGAGTCAGCATTTCTACTTCCATGAATACATCCTCTAGTCGAACACCTGCATATGTATACATTTATATATGTGCATGTACATATGCATATAAATGTTTGTACACACAGATATATACATACACAAACACTTGTTGCCCTTCAGTTTATATTTGAAAAAAACACTGGAAATAAACCAGTGGAAGGCAGACTAAACAAATTATGATTTATTCAGATTATATAGTTAAATCCCACTTTTACATCGAGAAACCCCTTTAAACATTGACTTAGAAATTAAGAACTCAAGACAGGACTAAACTGCAAAATAGGTACAATGTTTGTGGGAGGCGGAAGGCAAATGAAGGAGATTAAGGTGAGGGAATATGGTTGATGGACTTCATATACTTAGATGAAATAGAACAATGATGGGCACCGGCTTACACCTGTAATCCTAACTACTTGCAAAATAGAGTAATGAAACCTCTTGCAATAGCTTTAAGTGGGGTGAGGGGGCTGGGGAGAGGGATGGGGGGGAGGTCTAATCAATGTACAATATAAGCCTGTTTGGAATTGTCACAATGAATCCCCCCCATACAACAAAAGTATCTTAATTTAAAAAAAGAATAAGGTAAGTGTAAATGTATGGACATAGAGATTAAATGAAAGATAACACTGTGCAAAGTACATGCAGCATAGTCTCTTTTCAAAATAGAATATATAAGTAAATATGCATTTACAAATTTAGAGGAATAGGACTGGGCACAATGGCTTCTGCCTGTAATCTCAGCCACTTGGAAGGCAGAAACCAAAGATTGCAGTTCAAGGCCAGTCCTGGCAAAAATTATCAAGACCCAGCCTCAAAAACAAGCCAAGCATAGTGATACACGCCTGAAATTCCAGCTACTCAAGAAGTGAAGGTAGGAGGATCACTGTCTGAGGCCAGCCCAGGCAAAGTTATGGCAAGATCCTATCTGAAAAAAAAACTAAAAGCAAAAAGATGGAGATGTGGCTCAAATAGTAGTGTGCTTGCTCAGCAAGTGCAAGACCCTGAGTTCAATCCCCAGTATTGCAAGAAAAATATTAGAGAAATAGTGTTGTTAACAGTGATTATCTCTATAGGGTTAATTTAGGGAGCTCTAATCCAGATTGTTTGAACACTTATGATTCACTCATTCATTCAACCAATATTTATTAACTAATAAATTGTACCAAGAAATTGTCTAGGTGGCAGAGATACAGCAGTAAATGAAACAAAGTTGTTTATGCTTATTTTAAAATCAGAAGAAACCATAGAGAGTTATTTAAATCCCTAGAAGTAACCAGTACAAGAAAAAAAGAATTAGGACCACTTATGCAATTACCCCTGTTGAGATTCTTCGCCCTTGTGTTTCTGTTGCGAAAATTTTTCTAATATAAACTAATCGCAATTGGATCTTAAAAGATGACACAATTACAGCATTCTCTATTAGGTCCAGCAGTTCTGTGAAAAAGATTGCATGATAGTTGTCGATCAAAACTTAAGTTGTTTTGCTACTAAATATCTGAACATGCAATTGCATAAAAGTAATGAAATGTAATTGTGATTTCATTAGAAATACTTTATATAAAAGTAACAAAATAGCTACATATACATAAATATGACTTTATGGCTAGACACACAAATATTTTCCCAAAGCCTGAATAAATAATTATAGCTACTCTCACCTACATAACTACAAGATAATACTAAGTTTATGGGAATACCTTACTCAGCGTACACTAATACATATCAGAAGCTTTAGGATTGATATTAATATTGTAAGCATACAGTGAATTTTATGAAATCTATTATGTTTATTGAAATGTGTAAAGGTTAATATCAATTCATACGTGTCTATTTTATTACAATCTAGTAGCTACTCCCAAAGTTTTTATCATGTCTTGAGATTTTTTCTTTTTCCCTTTAAATTAATAAAAAATATTTAAAGAATTATTCTTGAACATCAATTTAAATATTAATAATGAAAGACAAGACAGTAAAATAGGTACAGCATAGGGGAGTACTAGTGAGGGGGGATGGTGAGTGGAGGAGATTAAGGTGAGGGTACATGTTTGATAGCCTTCATACACCTATATGAAATAGAACAAAGAAACCTTTTGCAATGGCTTTAAGTGGGGTAGGGAGGGGGTTGAGGGGGAGAGACGATGGGGGTGGTCTAACCAACGTACAATACAAGCCTAATCAGAACTGTCACTATGAATCCCCTCCTGTATAATGAATATATTCTAACAAAACAAATTGTACCAAAATATTTTTCAGGGAAAAAAGAATTATTCATAGAATTTATTTAATTTCAATTTAAAAATCACGTCTACTAAAGGTAAAATACTTAGAAAGTAACTATGGTTCCTATTCATAATGTTCTGAGCAAATCACAGCCAATTACTACCAGAATAGTCTGACGAAGTACACAATACATAGAGATATAAAAATTCATCAACTCTAAATGTCTATCACGTTACCTTGTAACATAACGTCACTGTCAACTATCAGTGGCACTAATCATAGTGAATAGAAAAAATTTTATATTTTAAACAGAATATTCAGAATGTGATTTCATTGGAATCAAATCTGAATTGTCTAGCATGAACTCAAGGTTCTTGTATTAGCTGTAATTTGAGAAATTGTCACGAGGTGGCAGTGTAGGTTGAATAGCTTAACATTCATAACTCTTCAAATTTGGTTCTAGGCTCAAGACATTACACAGCTGGATTTCTTGTTATCATTTAAAAAAAAAGATCTCTGCAAATAAAGAGGCCCATAAACAAATCCTAAATGAGTTGGTAAGTGGGTGAGATTTTAAACAAAACGTATACTCTAAGTACATTTGTCTCAAATTTGAGGGTACTTAAGATGCTAAGAAAGTTGTTTAGAATTCACATTTCCATTCCCCACTGCCATCCTCAAGATTCTGAATCAGAATACCTGCAGTGAAGTGAGAGTCTGTTTTTTAAGAAATATCTAAGGTGATTCCAATTCAGGACCATCTGAACTTCCAAAGAAGTGGCCCATTTAGTTCATGAGCTTCAGACCATTTATCTGTGAGGCAAGTCTCCAGCCTCAATTCCTTCTGCATTCTCTGCATGCTTGAAATATTGTATTCAAATATCAGCACACTAAAGAAATTTGACAAAGGTGGAAACTATTCCTGATCTTAACTACAGTTAGAAGGCTTGTCCTTTCAAAATCAAAGATCACGCAGGAAGCCCTAGACAGCAATCAACCCAGCACTTGTGAAGTTCACTGTTCAATTTACTCCTGAAGCAAAAACTATCTACCTGTGTCAGATACTCATTATTCTGACTCTTAAATTGTACCTCTAAAATTTTACCTACATACTTTTTGTATTCTTCTATCTACCTGGTGTCCACACGAAGCCATGTGTTCCAACATGGCCCCTTGCGTGGAATCTGCCTGCATCCTGCCCACAGGACACCTGCTTTTTTTCAGTTCACTAGCTGCCTCATCTCATCTCCCACAAAGACCTAACTTCTCATATTGCCCCATATGTTAATAACCTTGATCTACTTATTGTCATTAGTAGCTGATACGATAGTCACCTTTACCTGTCAAATTTTCAATGGAAGATTTAAATAATAAAGGACTTTTTGAGTCAACAATAAGTAATACTTATTATAATTTATATTCCCATATTGTTTCTAATGACTAGACTGCACTCTCAACTATTTCCCTAATTAATGTGGTTAGGGTTTTTTTAATAGCAATATGACCCTCTTTGAAGATCTGTTTATTCTTCAAAATAACATTCTTGGTTTAGTTTAGTTTTTCTTTTTTTGTTAGCATATATAAATTGTACAAAGAGTATTTACTGTGATATTTCCATATGCATATGGAAATTATTATATTATTATATATAATATAATAATATATTATATTAAATAATTGAAGGGTTGTTGGCTTTAGTGCACATTTTCATAATACGTATATAATACTTGAATCATATTCACCCCTATGCATCACCTCTCCTTTTGCCTCCCCTTGCATTAGTTCTCTCAAAAAATAACGGTCCCCATTTTGTACTCAGGTCATTCTTTTTGTTTTTTAGGTATAGATTCTACATATGAGACAGGACATGTGCTATTTGTTTCTTTACTTTTATCCATCCATTTTCCTAAAATTAACATGATTCCATTTTAATTTTTCTTTAAGTCTGAATAACATGCCACTATATGTAGATAGATAGGGATATGGAAATATAAAACATTTTCTTTATCTGCTCATAAGTTGATGGGCACCAGGCTGGTTCCATAGTTTAGCTACTGTGACTAGTACTGCTATGAACATGGCATACTGTGACTAGTGTGACTAGTACTGCTGTGACTAATGCATGTATCTCTATGATATGCTGACTTACATTCCTCTGACATATGCTCAGTAGTGATAATAGCAGGATCATAAGATAGTTCGTTTCTTTAGGAACCTCCGTACTGATTTCCATGTGGCTCCACTAATGTACATTCCCTTTTCCCACACATTCTCCCCAGCATCTATTTTTGCTTGTTTTCTTAATGATAGCCATTGTGAGTGGAATTTCAATGTCATTTTCTTTATAGTTAAGGATGCTGAACATTTCATAATGTATTTATTGTCCACTTGTACTTCTTTTCAGAATTGTTTGTCCAATTAATTTGACCATTTATTAATTGGATTATTTGTTCTTTTGATGTTTAATTCCTTGAGCTCTTTATATAATCTGGATATTAATCTTTTATCTGAAAAACAGCTGGCAAAGATTTTTCTCCCATTCTTTACTTTGTCTCTTTATTCTGGCCATTGTTTTCTTTGATGTACAGCAGCTTTTTAATTTGATGCAATCCCATTTGTCAATTCTTGCTCTTGTCATCCTATTTAGAAAGTTATTACCTATTCTTGTATCTTCAAGCATTTTCCCTATGTTTTCTCCTAGTAGTTTCAAGTCTTGCATTAGGTCTTTGATCTATTTTGAATTGATTTTTAGATATGGTGAAACAGAAATTTAGTTTATCTTCTACATGTAAACATCCGGTATTTCCAGCACCATTTGTTGAAGAAGTTGTCTTTTTTCCAATATATGTTTTTGGCACCTTTGTTGAAAATCAAATAGCTGTAGCTGTGTACACTTACTTTTGAGCCCTCTATTCTATTCCATTGCTCTACATACTGTTTTGTGTCGGTACCATGCTGTTTGTGTTATGATGGCTCTGTAGTATAACATGAAGTCAGGTATTGTGATGCCTCCAACATAGCTCTTATGGCTTTGGCTTTTCAGGGTCTTTTATGCTTCCATGTGAATTTTAGGGTTGATTTTTGTACTTCCGTGAAGAATGACATTGGAATTTTGATGAGGACTGCATTAAATCTGTAGATAGCTTTTGGTATTATAGCCACTTTCACTGTTGATTCAGGAATATAGGAGTCCTTTCCAATTTCTAGTGTCTTCTTCAGTTTGTTTCTTCAAAACGTTACAGTTTTTACATTGTAAAGATCTTCCACCTCTGTAGTTAGGCTTATTCCTAAGGGCTCTTTTTTTTTTTGAGATTATTATGAATGGGATTATTTTCCTGGTTTGTTTCTCAGCATGTTTATTATGGGTATATAGAAAACATACTGATATTTGTATGTTGGTTTTGTATCCTACTACTTTGACAAAAGTAGTCATCAGATCTAGGAGTTTTTTGGTGGAGTCTTTAGGGTCATTTAAGTACAGCATTATATCATTTGCAAATAGAGATAATTTTATTTCCTTCTTCCCTATTTGAATCCCTTTTATTTCTTTCTCTTTCCACATTATTCTGATATTATATTGAATAAGAGTGGGGAGAGTGGCTACCTTTGTCTCATTCCTGACTTTGAGAAAATGGTTTCAGGTTTTCCCCATTTAGTACAATGTTGTCTATCTGTTTATCATAAATACATTTATTATGTTGAATTATGTTCCTTCTATTACTAGTTTCTTCTGGATTTTTATAGTGAATGGATGTTGAATTTTGTCAAAGGCTCTTTCTGCATCTATTGAAATCATGTGATTTTATCCTCTATTCTATTTATGTGCTGTATTATGCTTATTAATTTGCATATGCTGATCCATCCTTGTACTCCTGGAATGAAATCAACTTGATCATGGTATATTATCCTTTAATGTATTGTTGAATTCAGTTTGCATTCATGTTTATCAAGGAACTAGGTCTACAGCTTTCTCTTGTGTCAGGTCCTTACTCAATTTCAGTATCAGGGTAACACTACCATCACAGAATGGAATTGGTAGTGTTCCTTCTCCTGGTATTTCATGGAGTAGTTTGAGGAGCATTGGTGTTAGTTCTTTAAAGGTTTGGTAGAATTTAGCAGTGAATCTGTCATTTGGGGAGGGAGATTTGTTGGGAGACTCTATTACTGCTTCAATATCATTGCTTATTACATCTGTTTAGATGATTTATATCCTCTTGATTCAATTATGGTAGTCCATATGCATCTTGAAATTTATCCATTTTTACTAGATTTTCCAGTTTATTAGAATATAGGTTTTTGAAATATTCCTTAATCATCCTCTGAATTTCAATGGTATTTGTTGTGATATTCACTTTCTTATCTCTAATTTTATTAATTTGGGTCTTCTCCATCTTTCTTTGGTACCAATCTTATTTCTCTTTTCAAAGAAACAATTTTTGTTTCATTGATTCTTTATATTGTTCTTTAGGTCTCTATTTTGTTAATTTCTTCCCTGATTTCTTTTTATCT
The DNA here is from genome assembly GCF_047511655.1 of Castor canadensis. Lineage (NCBI taxonomy): Eukaryota > Metazoa > Chordata > Mammalia > Rodentia > Castoridae > Castor > Castor canadensis. Next base: position 62,444,577 of record NC_133386.1, read on the forward strand.
ACTAACTTTGGGCTTGACTTCTTGTTTTTCTAAGAGTCAGTAGCTATATCATTAGGTTATTTATTTGGGATCCCTTTAGTTTTTTTAATGAAGATAGTCATAGCTCTGAACTTTCATTTTAGCATACCTTTCCTATGGTCCAAAAGTTCTGGTAAATTTTGTTTTCACTTCTATTTTATTTGATTCTAGGAATCTTTGATTCTCCCCTCTTCACTGCTTATTTCTTTGATCATTCAAAAGTAAATGTTAGGTTTCCATGTGTTTGAATATTTGCTAAAGTTTTTCTTGTTGTTGATTTCTAGTTTGTTTTCCAATGTGGTCTGACAAATACAGGAAGTTATTTCGATTTTCTTTTATTTGTTAAGATTTGAATATACTCCAAAATATAATCATATTTTATATTTAATAATATATTAAATCATATATTAATAAATCATATTTATTATGGAGACATTTCCATGGACTCTGTGGCAGTTAGGGAGAATATTCTATAGATACTTATTAAGTCCATTTGATATATAGTGTGATTTAATTCTGAAGTTTCTTTGCTGATTTTTTGTCCGGATAACCTATCTATTGATGAGATTGGGGTAGTAAAGTTACCCACTAGTATTTTATTGGGATCTAGCTGTGCTTTTATGTCCAGTACTGTTTGCTTTATGATAATGGGTGTTTCTCAACATTTGGTGCATGTGTGTTTGTCATTGTTATATCCTCCTGATGGATAGTTCCCTTTATCAATATGAAGCAACCTTCTTTGACTCTTCTAACTAATCTTGGTTTGATGTCTCCTTTGTGAAATATGAGTATAGTTACTCCTGCTTGCCTTCAGGCTCCATTTGCTTGGAAAATCTTTTCTTCACCATTTCACTTTAAGCCTGTGTCTGTCTTTACCAGTGAGGTGAATTTTTTGTAGATTACAAATGGCTGGGTCTTGTTTTTGGTTTTGGTGGTACTGGGCATTGAACTCAGGATTTCATGCTTGCTGGGAAGGCACTCTATCACTTGAGCTACTCTAACAGTCCATTTTTATGTTGGGTATTTTCATGATTGGGTCTCACAAACTACCTGGGCTGGCTCAGAACCATGATCCTCCTGATCTCTGCCTCCTAAAGCTAGGATTAAAGGAGTGAGCCACCAGTACCCAGATTAAAATAGGTTCTTCTACTTTATCTTTCTGTTTGCTTTTGATGAGCCTGGGGTTTGAACTAAGGGCTCATGCTTGCAAACAGGCACTCTACCACTTGAGCCAGGTCTTACTTTTTAATCCAATCTATCAGTATGTCTTTTGATTAGAGAATTGAGACCATTAACATTCAGAGTTATTATTGAAAAATATGTAGTAATTCCTACCATCTTGTTTTTGTAGTGTTTGTCCCCTACTCATTTGCTTATCTACTTGTCTGGTGAGATTTATTCTCTTCTGTATTTTCATGGGTGCATTTGTCTTCCTCTTCTGTGTATAGGATCGCTTTAACTTTGTTTTGCAATGCTAGTTTAGTGTTCACAAATTCCTTCAGTTTCTGTTTATCATGGAAAGTTTTTATTTCTCCTTCAAGTATGAAGGTTAGCTTTACTAGACAAAGAAATATAGGTTGGCAGTTATTTTCTTTTAGGACTTGAAATACATCATCCCATACCCTCCTTGCTCTTAAAGTTTCTGTTGAAAAATCTGCAGTTATTATCATGGTTTGTGCTTTTATATGTGACTTGGGACCTCTCTGATGGCTTTTAGTATTCTTTTCTTATTCTGTATACCTGATGTTTTAACTATAATATGCCTTGGAGAGGTTCTCTTCTGGCCTTATTTGTAGCCATGAGGTAGGTCCTGGAGACTGAGTGCCACTCCAGCCATTGCCTTGGTGCTCTGAATCTACTGTGACTCTCAGGTGATGGGACTACCTCCTCACCAGGGGAAGCAGGGCCTCCCACAGCTATGTCCTTCACTGCCTGAGCATTCTGCTGCTTACATTTCTCAGCAGGACCACATCAGACCCTCTTCCTTTATAAGACCCTCTCTTGCGGCTGTGTTTCCCATCCACATACAGTGGCAGGTGTCCCAAGACTCCCTGAGCTTTTAATGTTCCTTGTTTTCAAATCCCCATAGTAGTTCAGCCTCAACAGACCCCCTCTCAAGATGACAACTTGCTATAACTCATTGAGACAAGGGGAGGGACTAAATGTCTTTCTTCACTAAAGCTACCCTGCAGAAGTAAATAGCTCACCAAATCCCTCCTGGGTGTAGGACTTGTGGCAGGTGTGGGCAGCTAGAATCACTAATCTGTCACCAAAACTAGTTGGCTTGCCTTGTGATTGCCTCTTTGGCTCTCTCCCCACCCCATCCCTGGGATCTGGGGGTGGAACTTGGGTCTGTTTTATGATTTTCTCTGTCATCTCTCTGTTTCTCTATGCTTTCCAGCTGTGCTCCCACCTCTTTCAGCATTCCTAATGCTCTCTCCCCCTTTCTATCTACAGGATATAGTAAGGAACTGCTGAACAAAGACCGCACCACTTAAATCAGGGTCCATGTGCCTTTTTCCATGACTGATCTCTCTCAAATAGAAAAGAAGCTTGGTTCCTTCTCTAATGATACAGCCTCCTAGGTAGCCTCCTACCCAGGCATATGATATGACCTGGCATGACATATATGTCATCCTTTCCTCCATCCTTAATTCAGATGAAAAGGAAAGTTTGGCTTGTGGCCCAGACACATGCTGATAATGTCCACCACACTGATCTTATTCTCCCAGTGGGATACATGGCAGTGCCACGTGAGGACCCACATTGGGACTACCAAGATCCCACTATGTTGGCTGCCTGGAATTATATGCTCACATGCCTCCTTGCGGAGCTACAAACCACTTCCCATGGGACAGTCAACTTTGATAAACTTAGAGAAGTTATCCAGTGTTCACCTGAAAACCCTGCTGACTTTTTGGGATGCTTAACAGAAACCTTAATCCACTATACTAAGCTTGACCCTTCCACAAAGGCTGAAATGCTTATTCTCAATTCCCACTTTATTTCCCAATCCTCCTCTGATAGTCAAAACAAAAAACTTAAACAGGCCAAGGATGGCCCTCAAACCCCTCAAGGAGATGCTCGTGAAAATGTCATTTAAGGTATTTAACAACTGAGAGGAGGCCCGAGACAATGGTAAAGCCCAGCTCTTAGCTGCTGCCCTGAGGCTACCTCCTCCATCTTCAAATGGGGTCAGACAACACATGCCTCCAGGGGCCTGCTTCAAATGCAAACAGATGGGAGACTAGGCAAAAAACTGCACTTTACCTCACCCACTGCCAGGAACCTGTCCACAATATGACCAAGACAGTCACTGGAGGGTCGACTGTTCCTCTTTGCCTCCACAACATAGGTCAGTCTCTCACTCCCATTCCCCCCAGACTGAAGGCCTCTAGAACCTCTTGGGCCTGGTGGAAGAAGACTGATGCAGCCCTGGAACCTTAGCCTCCTTCAAGATCACCTTGGAGGAGCCCAGGGTAACCGTCCAAGTAGCAGGTAGGCTGATTTCCTTCCTAATAGATATGAGGACCACCTACTAGGTACCACCTGACTTCTCGGGTAAGCTTTATCCTTCACAGATCTCCATGGTGGGGGTGGATGTTCTCCTCCACCAGCAAAAAGTTACTGGCCCACTCTCATGCCATCTACTGGGCTTTCCCTTCACACATTCCTTCCTTATCCTGCTCTCCTGCCCCACCTCTTTGTTGGGAAGAGAACTTCTCTCCAAGTTCCACTTCACCTTCTCCTTTAGACCTCCATCTACCACACAGGATCATTCCCATGTCCCTTTTCTAATGGTACTTAGTGACTCTCCTTCTTTGCTGACCTCAAATTCTTTCCCTTTGCCTCCTGATCTTGTTGACCCAAGCATCTGGGATATCTCCTCCCCATCCACTGCCTCCCACCACACACCAGTCCTGATATATCTTAAAGACCCTAACTCACACCCAAGTATGCCTCAATACCCTATTTCCCTCAAACATAGATGGGGCTTAAAGCCCCTCATAGATAAGCTCTTAAATAAGGGAATCCTCAAACCCATCAATTCTCTGTTAAACACCCCCATCCTCCCTGTCCTAAAACCTGATGGGTCATATAGACTGGTCCAAGACCTAAGGATCATTAACTCAGCTGTACTTCCTATCCATCCTGTGGCCCCCAATCCCTACATGCTGCTATCTCATATCCCCATGAATACCACTTACTTTTCTGTTCTTGACCTCAAGGATGCCTTCTTCACTATCCCCCTCCACCCAGACTGTCACAATCTTTTTGCATTCACTTGGGAAAATCCAGCCTCAGGACTGGCACAACAGCTAACTTGGACAGTCCTTCCCCAAGGCTTCCGGGATAGCCCTCACTTCTTTGGCCAGGTTCTGGCACATGACCTGTCTTCTCTTGACCTCCAACCCAGTACTCTGTCCTAATATGTAGATGATCTCCTTCTTTGCAGCCTAACCCTCTGCAGCTCACAAAATCATACTGTCCTATTACTCAGCTTCCTAGCACAATGGGGCTATCGTGTTTCACCTCAAAAGCTCAGCTCTCTCAGCCTCAGGTAAAATACCTGGGTGTTCTCCTAACACCAACTTCCAGACAAGTCATGGTAGATTGTAAGGCCCACATAAGGTCGTTAGTGGTCCTCTCCACAAAAGGAGAGGTACTTTCCTTCCTGGGCTTGGCTGGCTATCTCAGGGCATGCATTCCCAAGTTTGCTCTTGGCCCAGCCCCTCTATGAGGCCACAAGGGGCCCTCTAACTGAGCACCTTGACCCAGCCAAACCCATTAAAACTCCCTTTCTCAAACTCCAACAAGCCCTTCTCCAGGCCCCTGCTCTCTCACTCCCAAATCTAGATGACCCTTTCAAACTGTATGTCACTGAGCGAGGAAGGATGGCCTTGGGAGTATCAGGACAAATGAAGGGTCCCACCTTTGCCCCTGTAGTCTATTTATCTAAACAGCTTGACCCTGTTGTCAAGGGCTGGCAGCTCTGCCTGCATGCCCTGGCTGCAGCATCCCTGTTAACCCAAGAAGCCTCCAAACTCACCTTCAGGAGACGCACAACTATTCTATCTCCCCATAAATTGTCTGATCTCCTGTCCCACCATTGCCTCTCCAATCTAGCTTCTTCAAGACTACAGCTTTTTCATCTCACATTTATAGAAAACCCTGATGTTACCCTATAGGCCTGCCCTTCTCTTAATCTTGCCACCCTGCTCCCTGACAATACACCTCTAGAACACTCCTGCCTAGAATTGTTAGAGACTCTTACATACTGTGAATCTCATCCATCCTGCTCACCCCTACCCAATCCTGATGTCTCCTGGTTCATAGATGGTAGCTCCATGCTGGACTCTGTGGGCAAAAGATGTGTAGGCTGTGCTATTGTGTCTCTTGTGGGAGTCATTGACTCTAACCCTCTCCCTTGGGGCACCACCTCTCAAAAGGCAGAACTTATAGCTCTGACCAGAGCCCTCACTCTGGCAAGAGACAAGAGGGCCAACATTTACACTGACTCCAAATATGCTTACCACATCATACATCACCATGCTACTCTATGGGAGGAAAGGGGCTTCCTTACTACTAAGGGAACTTCCATTACCAATGGGTCCCTAATACTTAAACTACTCAAAAACTTCCTACCTACCTGCTAAGGTGGCAGTTATCCATTGTAAGGGACACCGACCAGAAACAACAGAAATAGCCAAGGTGATGCCTTTGCAGACAAGGAAGCAAAAAGAGCCAGCACCTAGACTCCTCCCTTGGTTCTCTTCATAACCATCCCAAGAGTAAACCCTCCAGAAGAGAGAACCAAACTCACCAACTTTGGAGCCACACCAGGCTCACAGTGATGGCTCCTCCTAAATGGAAAATTTATCTTCCCTGGCTTACAGGCCAAACAAATTTTAAAGGCCATCCTCAAAACCCTTCACATTGGTGCTAAGCCCCTTCTTTGCTTTCTCCAACCCTTATTCTTCTACCCCACTCTTGCCTCCCTTATAAATAAGATTACCCAGGAATGCCCCACCTGTGCCCAGGTCTCTCCTCAGGGTGGTCTCAAACCACCCCCAACCTTCATGGCCCACAAGCTCCAGAGCTCTATACCTGGAGAAGACTGGCAGGTTGACTTTACCCACATGCCAGCCCACAAAAAACTTAAGTATCTATTAACTCTGGTAGGCACCTTCTCAGGGTAGGTGGAAGCCTTTCCTACTATGGAAGAATCTGCTGAAGTAGTTTCTACCCATCTAATTAAGAACATTATCCCTCAATTTAGACTACCCCAGACCCTATAGTCAGATACTGGCCCAGCATTTATCTCTAAGGTGACCCAAATTGTCTCCTCCACTCTAGGAGTAACATGGAATTTACACATTCCCTATCACCCCCAGTCCTCAGTAAAAGTAGAAAGAATGAATGAAATAATTAAAGGACACCTAAAAAAAACTCTCTATTGAGCTCCACTTACCCTGGACACAGATTTTACCTCTGGCATTAACCCAGATCACAGTCACCCCCTCGAGGCCCCTCTTTCCTAAGCCCTTTAGAAATAATGTATGGCTGCCCATTCCCTTGAGCAATTTGCCCCCATCAGACCCAGCCTCTTTGGCTGACTATCTACCCTACCTTAACCCTCTAAGACAACTTCTCAGGGAACATGCTGATCGGATCCTGCCCCAACCTTCGGAGGGCCTCATTAACACTTCTGTTCAACCAGGGGATCTTGTCCTCCTGAAAGACCTTTGACCCTCTCCTTTGGGGCCTCGGTGGACTGGACCACATCTGGTTATCCTCACAATGCCTACTGCTGTCAAGCTCAACGGGATCCCCCAGTGGCAACATCTTTCAAGAATAAAACGTTGTCCACCAACCTCAGGCTCTCCCACTGCAACAAAGGATGAGTAGTCTTGTGTACCACTGGGCCACACGTGTATAGGACTCTCCAGTAAAACCTCACTTTCTTTAATTCCTGAGTAATTCCTCATCTTTTCTGCCTTCCTATCTCCCAGCTCCCAGGCTGTCCCCTCCCCTCCAGGGGTGCGCTATGCTTGGCAATTCAAGGTATTCACTACTGACAAATCCTCCCCTTCCTACCCTACCCCCTGCCCCACTCAACTCTACCTTTTGCCCTGTTGCAGGATGCTCATGTGCTATCTCCTTGTCTTTCAATGCCTACACCACTACTCCACTAACTGCAGGACAGGAGGTTCTGGAGCATTTCACCTTCCCTCAAAATCTCTCTGTTTAATGTCAGATCAGACATCTGATGACTGTGGGGACACTGACTGGGGTGGCTGTCCTCACTGGAGTTGCATGTATCATTCCACAGAACACAGTGATGGGATCCTCCCAAAGGGCCTCCCTTATGCCCAGGTGATATTCACAATCCAGGACCCCTGGGACACTAAATGGGAATGAGGGGTACAGGGCACAATCTATACCTATACCAACATTTACCACCAATGAGGAAAAAATAAACATCATAAGAACCTTAGAGCAAGTGCCCACAGAAAAACCAGGTAAATTACAGGAAGTGGTAGACATAATAAAAGAATCTGCTTCACAATTACAAAAACAGATAGACTCCCTATATGATCCTGCTCTTAAACCAGCAACCTGAACTCAAATTATAGATGAATTCCTGTCTCTTTTACACAGTTACTCCAATTACAGTGCTTACAGTGCAGACTGTTTTATCTGCGCTTCACTCCAAAAGCCACTCTTAATGGCAGTCCTCCTCCCACTTACCAATGACTCTCTAAAAAACACCACCTCTTGTGACTCACCCCAATCCCATATACAATCTACTCTTCTCCTCTCTCTTGGGTTTCAAGGGCCCTGTAATGTCACCTCTTCATCTCCCCATGGGTTAGAGTTCTGTTCCTCGAACATCTCTGTCACCACCTCCTTTTCCATTGGTAATGATACCATCTTCTGGTGTCAATACACCCTTCACAAATGCATAACTAAATCTACCATAGGTCCCTGTGTGTTTGTCCTCCTCATCCCACAGCTTACTCTATACACACACCCAGAATTCTCCTGGTACTGTGTTCCTCTCTCTCTACCTCTCCCCTTCCTTCTGCCTCTCTACATACCAAGAGAGTGGCTTTTATTCCAGTCCTGATCAGGGTTTTTCTCACCTCCTTGGTGGCCTCTTTGGGACTATCAGGAGGTGCCTTAGGACATAGCATCTCCCTTTCACATCATTTAAGTGAACAAATAGCCATCTCATTGAGGCCTCTTCCAGTGCTCTACAACTTCTCCAGGACCAACTTTCCTCCCTTGCTGATATCACCCTCCAAAACAGGCGAGCATTAGATGTGCTCACGGAGGAAAAGGGACGGACATGTATGTTCCTTGGAGAAGAATGCTGTTACTATGCAAATCAGTCTGGGCAGTCAAGACTCTTCAAAAAGTCACCTCCAATATTAGACAACAATATCCCAGCATAACACAAGCTCAGCCCTTTGGGTTTTGGTCACCAATACTGACATGGTTAATACCCCTACTGGGACCTCTGGCAGCCATTTTCTCCCTGCTTCTTATGATACCTTGTCTTTTCAGATGCCTCCAGAATCACTTGCGGGAGCTCAGCAAACAGACCTTTCACCAGATGCTCTCCATCCTACCAACAACTAGCCTTGTCTCCAAATGAAGACTGAGGGAAGCCATGAGCCTCCATTCCTGAGGACCTCATAATTTCTAGCCAAACCCCCCATGATGATGACCCCACTCAGCAGGAAGCAGCCAGATTGACCAGCACCCACATTACCAACAAAAGGCTGGAATATTAGGTCCCAGGCCCCCTTGGGATGGGAAGAAAGTCCTAAGGCTATCATTAACCAGATCCCCTAACCCATGGCTGTTTGCAAAAGTCCCTTTGCAAAGCATCCCCCTCTTCCTGCTTTTCAAGTAACCACAGATATCAGCCCATTCCACCTGGTGATCACTGACAAAACAGGTTCCACCTGGTGATCACTGACAAACAGGGGCCAGTGGCCTTGCTGTTCTCTAGGAAGGATACCCTCCCTCCTCTGCCTGATGGCCCCTCCTATAAAACCCACTACCCAATCCAGCCGAGCTGCTGCACTCTGAACCCGAGAGTCAGCCCAGCAGTCTGTGCCCCAATAAACCTTTCTTTTCTACATGTGGTGTGGTCTTTGTTCAGCAGTTCCTTACAGATATATTCTCTCCTTAGTTACTTGAGTCTTCTCATTCATGGTGTCAAAATGGAGGATGCTTCTAATCCTCCATCTTGCCCCACTCTTCCCCTAATGTGGTATTTTTTATTTATTAAAAGTAATTAGTCTTTATCAAGTTCTAATAACTTTCATCTGTTCCTATTTAGTCAGAGATTTTATGAGTTGTAGCCACTAAATTTTATCATACATATTCAACTATTCATACAATTATACAGTGTATTTTTTCTTCAATTTGTTGACATAAAATTTTTTATTATCAGATATCTAATATTAGACCATTCTTTGATTCCTAAAATAAGGGCTGGGGGTATGGCTCAAACGATAGGGCACTTGCCTAACAAACATGAGTCCCTGTGTTCAAACCCTAGTACCATAAAAAAAAAAGATTTCTAGAATAAACTCTATTCCATGTGGGTAAAGAGAATTAGGTTTAATGGAATATTTTTTCCAAATAATTTTTCATTTACATTAATATATGAAATAAGTGCTATGGTCCTTTTCTTGCATTTGCTACTGCATAAAATGAGTGAAGTAATTTCCATCATTTTATAATTCTAGATTAGTTTCATATAGGAGTTAACTGATCCTTAAAAGTTAACTAGTCCTTAGCATTAAAAACCATCTGAGCTTGATACTTTTTAGTGATAGACCTTTACAATTCTTATCTCCTCTATGGATATTTTGGGGTAAGTGATAATAGTATTTCTGTAGAAAATGATTAATTGTCTCTAATTTTTCAAAATTATCATTATATGGTCATGCATAGAATTTCCTTATAAATCTTCCTATGGATAACTATGATGGTATCTATGGTAATTCTTTATGTCTGTCTACTGACAGATTTCATTCCCCATAATTTTCTCTTCCATTTTCACTGCATATCTGGGCACACCAAGAAGAAAGCTCAGGTGGACCTCTTTTTGGTAATGGTGGGAAGTTCAAACAATGCAAACCCCACACCCTAACTAGAAACTCTCACCTCAATTCTACCCTCTAATGACAATAAAACCCAGTCTGTTCCCTCAAGCCATTTTTGAACCTGTTTAGGAGCCTGCCCTAATCTCCCAGAAAGCTTTCTTATCTTGTAAATCTTTTCATAACTTCTCGGTATATGTGTGGTGTCATCAGTCTTAATAGCCAAATGAGGCTTGGATGTGGGGTAACCCCTGTGAGTAGTATGTCTAGGTGATGAGTAGGGTATCTTCTCTTGCTTTGACTTGCTAACAGGTTACTGCTTTGTCCTGCATTTGCTGAGTACTACTAAGACTCTATTAAGGATATGACCAATGTAAGTCAGACATTTCTATAAAGACATTTAGTAACAGAAGCATGGGACTTCATTAAAGTGCCCCTTGTCCATGTGTGTTGGCCTTGATTTTCATCTCAGCTTGAATCATGTGACTGACTCTAGCATAATGCATGACTGATACTAGGCGTCTATTAACCTGTGACCTTTGGTTGTGTATCTCAAGCAGACATTATGTCCTGTTCTATACAGGGATCCAGAAGAAGACTGATTAGTATGCAATATATGGGTCTACTAACTCATTACTGCAGTTGCCATGTAGCATGCTAAGATCACACTCCTGGAAGTGGCTAGACTCTACAAAGTGGCATTGCTACTGCCACCTTTGCTTCTATTGCCAAAAGAAAATCCTGGTCCTTGTGATTACAGGAAAAACACTCCTGGCATCCCATGGTACAATCACAGGGTTAATTCAAACCCAGCTTAAATCCAGAGTCCTTAAACCCAAAAAGCAACCATTTCATTAGGCAGACCTCTTATCCTGAAGATGATAATTTGAGCCCCTGTAAAGGGAGAACTTCCATCTCTTTCTTGCCAAATTATATCCAGTGAGAGAGAGAGAGAGAGAGAGAAGAAGAAGAAGAAGAAGAAGAAGAAGAAGAAGGAGGAGGAGGAGGAGGAGGAGGAGGAGGAGGAGGAGGAGGAGGAGGAGGAGGAGAATAAAAAGTTGAAACAGAATTCTACAATTAGAGCCAGTTTTGAATCTGAAATTTATTGAGAATTTATACAACAAAAAGATAACAGGGTGCTGATTGCTTTTTTGTATCCTGTAATATAGGTTTTGAATTAACTTTAATATATGCTGAAATGCCCCACATGACAACACTTCATGGTCTTAATCAAAACTGGAGCTCAAATTACTATTTTACCTGGGGACATCAACGAGTTTAAACAAGGTTCCTGCTATAACCTTAGGGAAGTCACTGATCATAAAAAGACCCATTGTGGACATGGACTTTCTGACCCAAGGAAAAATAAATTAAAATTAAATTAGTGTTTGGCAGTTACAATCACCTTAACAAAAAGAAACATCAAGAACCTCCCTGTAAAATGCTTACTATGACCCAATGTAAATTTTAAAAAGGGACATCCATTCAGAAGAGAAGAGATTATCCCAGTCCAAGGGCTGTTCTTTAAACTGGAATGAATGATTAGCATCTCATGGTGAATTATCACCATGTAATCACATGGCCCCATTCATTAAAGCTCTCGTACCCAATATTATTGGAATTATTGAGTCCATCAAAGAAGCACAAGGTAAATTCTTTGCAGTCATAGGTGGCTGCAAAGGGTCCATGACACTTCAGCAGAATGACAATATCTCCACCCATAATAAAAGAATTATGGGTGTATGCACAATGTATGCACATATGAATAAATGAATAAAAAAGAATTAACAAAAGAATCTGTGGTTAAGATGGCTAGAAATAAGATTAATTTTAAAAAGTCAATTTCCCAAATATGAACAATATCTGTTCAGAAGCAAAAATGTCAAAATATTTATTCATAATAGTGAAAACATTATAATAAACTTGGAATAAATTTAACAAGAAAAATACATGACTGAGAGGAAGAAATTATACTTTATCGAAGTAGTTTGTCAGTGTATATAAGACTAATCCTGAATAAAGGAGGACATTTATTCCTAAATAATAATTATTATTCCTAAATAATAATAATTTAGAAATTATTATAATTCCTAAATAAGATTATTTAAAATGTCAACACCTCTTAAATTTCACATAAATATAACTTAACTCTAATCACAATATCAATATTCAAAGATATTTGATGAAAAGTGACTGTGATATTTCCACAGTCTTGAATTTTAAAGATCACTAGTATATAAAAGGAAAATAACTAAGAAAGTAGCTCTTTCTAAACAAACACATATTCTTATCACATAAATAAAATTACTAAAAATGTATTGTAATGCAACCTTAACTGTAAAAGTTTTTTCTACAAAATATAAATTTGTGTTTTTGCAAATAGTTGGTTCTTCATTTTTTCTTGGATGGTTTTGTTAGAATTAGTATATAGATTAAAAATGAGAATTAATTATTAAGTTCACATTTAAAGGCAAATGTCTTGGTATTGCCAAGAAATTTTTTTGAAAAAGAACAATAAAAGAGTATTTTCCTTATCAGATATAAAAGCTGATTGTAAAATTACCATAATCAAAACAGTATAATGTTAGCATGAGAAAATACAATGAGTCAGTGGAATAGAGGAATGTAGAAAAAGCTCAGGCATTCATAGGAATCAATATACGAGGTTAAATTCAGTGGAGGAAAATGCTTTTGCTTACTGCACTATTTCTCAGTCTTTTCCCTGTCTTGATCCCCATGGCACACTGGGAGTGTTATAATTTTATCACGCCCACTGGGGTAAGCTAAGGAGACTGTTTGCAGTAATCAATGTGCTGCAGAACACTGGCAGGGAAGTTCCAAGTAATCAATAGGGCAGCAACTTTGACTTTTAACTAGAAAGGAGAAAAGATAGTATTGTTACATACCACTTCCAATGAAAATAGCTTGTACATTAAGGATTTAAGTGTTTAAAATTAAATAATAAAACTCTTAGCATAAAATCAATAAGGATATTTTGGCATGGAAAAACTAAATGTTTTTTCAAAGGCTATAAAATATATCAAACATATTTTACCAAATAAAAATTAAGTATTTCTTTATGGAAAATATTTCATGTCAAAAACAAAAGATATACCAAGGGAAGATATTTTTAATAAAAAAAAAAAGGAGAAGAAGAGGGATTCTTATCCCTAAAATAAAAAGAAAGTCAGTTATGCTTTTTATTTATGTTTGCACTTATAACAATTTATATGTACATTAAATATAAATTATATTTAGTTATAATTACAGCTCACTCCAGATGAGAATCAACTTTTTTTCCTTTTGGGAGGACTGGGGTTTGAACTCAGGTTTTCATGCTGGCAAAGTATCTACTGGCAAAGCAGGCACTCTACCACTTGAGCCACACCTCCAGTCCATTTTGCTCTGCTTATTTTGGAGATGGGGGGTTTCACAAACTATTGGTCCAAGCTGGCCTCAAACTATGATCCCTCCCAATCTCAGTGTCCTAACTACCTAGGACTACAGATGTGAGCCACCAGCACCTGGATGGCATCATTCTCACTAACACTCCTGCTATTTCCCTCGGTCCTTGGAAGATGTTCACTGGAACAATGTAAGCCTCTTCACCAGCGTCCGCACCTGTAATAATAACTCAAAACCCCATTTTATCCCCATTACTCTTGGTATCAGACAGTTCTGACTTGAAGACGTTATTAAAATGTGGTGACAGATGGGCTATAGAGAGGATCCAAGATGGTAACTAGAAGGAGGAAGCAGACAGCGTGAGCTCCGTAAATCAAAAATCTTGCTGAGATGCTGGAGCCAAAAACACCAAGAAGAAGCAAAACTCCGACACCCCAAACCCCTAGCCCGTACAAAGCTCCTCCTGGGGCCATGTTATACTGAGAAACCAGGAGGGTTCCCTCACCATCAGACGCCAGCTCCAAACCTGCTTGGGAGATGCAGACCAACAGGTGAGCAAATAAGTGGCACGTGGTATTCCCACAGCTATCCCTGGGATAAACCAGCATAGCCCCCTAGACAGACTGACTCCCACCCCACAAAAGAAAGACTGAATAATAAACAAAGAACTGAAAAGGACAGGCAGCAGAGAGGGTAGGGTGCTCTGAGTGCATCCGAGAAGAGGGAAGGAGCAAGGAGCTGATCTTCCCGCAAACTTTCAGTAAACAAAGCCTGGAAAAGCAGAGGGCAACAGCAGCCAGGTGATGAACCACTGCCTGAAATAGGACAGATAGCAGTCCACAAAGCTCATCTCCTGACCCAACCACCTGGTATGACTATGACAGAGCTACTGCTTAAGTACCAATACCAGGACTGGACACTGAAGAAGTAACACCAGAACTACTAAGACTAAAATTCTATTGTTCCAGAACCTGGAATTTTTTTTTCTTTCTAGGTGTTTGTCTTGTTCACTGTTTGGTAGTCCTCTACCTCTCCCTGTTCATTTCTTTGGTTCTCTTTTTCTTTCTTTTTCTTTTTTCTCTTTCTTTCTTGGCTTCATTAGTTTTACTATTTTAAGTTAGCTAATACTAAATTACACACAGACCAGGGACAGAAACAGCAACAAGTGGAATGATGAGAAGATGAAAAAGGGATAAAAACCATCCTCCCCCCAAAAATAAATTAGTACAGAATTCAGAAGGAAATGAAGAAAACAGACACCAGACTCCAACAAAACAAAGATAGCCTATTCCAAGGAACAAAAAAAAAGCCCACAAGAACACCCTGAAAGAAGAAATCACTGAGAATTTTATGGAGATGTTACCAGACATGGTTAATCAAAACATACAGGAGGTATTCAAGAAATTCCAAGACAATAAAAATAAAGAATAAGAGAAAACACAAAAATAAATAAGTGAACTCGTAGGAGCCCTAAATAAACACCAAAGTGAAACAGAGAACACCATAAATAGAGAGATAAATAAATTAAGGATGAAAATTGACAACATTAAAGAAGAAGTGATCCATGATATGGAAAAATCAGAAAAAAGAATGAAACAGAAGTACAAAGCACAGTGGAAGACCACTCCAGCAGATTAGAACACAAGCGGAAGACAGAATCTCAGAACTTGAAGATGAAATGGAAATTAAAGAAAAACTGAAGAGCTATTAGTCAAACAACTCAAGACCTGTGAAAGGAATATGCAAGAACTCACCAACTCCATCAAAAGACCAAACCTGAGAATCATGGGCATTGAAGAAGGAGAAGAGGTGCAAGCAAAAGGAATTCATAATATATTCAACAAAATAATAACAGAAAATTTCCCAAATCTAGAGAAAGCTATGCCCATTCAGGTACAGGAAGCCTCCAAGACACCAAACAGACTTAACCAAAATAGAACTACCCCACAGCATACTATCATTAAAACGACAAGCACAGAGAATAGAGAAAGAATAGTGAAGGCTGTAAGAGAGAAAAAAACAAATAACATACAAAGATAAACCCATCAAAATCACAACAGATTTCTCAATGGAAACCTTAAAAACAAGAACAGCATGGACTGAGATATTCTGGGCACTGAATGAAAATAACATCAATCCTAGGATATTCTACCCAGCAGAAATATCATTCAAAATAGATGGAGCAATAAAAGTTTTCCAGGATAAGCAGAAACTAAAACAATATATGACCACCAAGCCACCACTACAAATGATTCTTCAAGGAATTCTGCACACAGAAAATGAAAGCAAACAAAACCATGAAAGGACAGGCAGTACCAAACCACAGGAGAAGAAAAGGCAACAAAGTAGAGAGTAACATTGATTCAGCTACACACAATCAAACCCTTAACAAAAACAACTAAATGACAGGAATCACCACATACCTATCAATATTAACACTGAATGTTAACGGACTTAATCCCACCATCAAAAGACACCATTTGGCAAACTGGATTAAAAAGGAAGATCCAACAATCTGTTGCTTACAGAAGACCCATCTCATTGACAGAAACAAGCCCTGGCTTAGGGTGAAAGGCTGGAAGAAGATTTACCAAACCAATAGCCCCTGAAAACAAGCAGGAATAGCAATACTTATCTTGGACAAAGTAGACTTCAAACCTACATTGATCAAATGAGATAAAGAAGGACATTCCGTACTAGTAAAAGGGGAAATACATAAAAGGAAGTAACAATTATCAACCTATATGCACTCAACGTCAGTGCACCCAATTTCATCAAACATACTCTGAAGACCTAAAAACACAAATAAACTCTAACACAGTGGTAGTGGGAGACTTTAATACCCCCATATCACCAATAGATAGGTCATTCAAACAAAAAATCAATAAAGAAATCCTAGCTCTAAATCACACCATAGATCAAATGGACCTAGCTGATATCTACAGAATATTTCATCTAACTTCTGCACAATATACATTCTTCTCAGCAGCTCATGG
This sequence comes from Castor canadensis, assembly GCF_047511655.1. Taxonomy (NCBI): domain Eukaryota; kingdom Metazoa; phylum Chordata; class Mammalia; order Rodentia; family Castoridae; genus Castor; species Castor canadensis. The sequence continues at coordinate 62,461,120 of NC_133386.1, forward strand.
AACCTTCTCTAAAAATTGTTCATATTTTAGGGAACAAAGCAAGCCTCAGCAAAGGAGCAGCTGGGTCACATATCTGTAACTGGGAATGTCTGTACTTCCTACTTTTGATTCAGAGCTCATATCTAAAATCACCTTTTCTCTGGTTTCATCATTCTAATATACAGGACATGACTTTCCTGATTAGCTGACACTTAAAAGAAAAAGTCTCATAATTTTGTTAGCCACTGTAGAAAAAAGTAGGACCCTTGAGGCAAACTTCATGCACAGCAGTTTATACTTTAACTCTGTCTCAAACATGTCCCCTAAATTTAGTTTAAAAAACCATGTATGCGCATGTGAATAAATGAACAACAAAAAAAGACAGTATAGCTGTTCCTACCTGCCAAAGTAGCTGACCAAAGCATTATTTTCTTCAAATGGATTAGACATGAAATTTGATAATGCTTGATCAATATTAATTAAATGTTTAATAAATGCTATTAAATTATTCCCCAATCATTGTAAAAATCCTTTTTTTTTTTCTGGAGGAGGTCTGTTTGTGTGTTCTACCTCTGTTCACAGATGTGCTCATTTTCCCCACTAACAGAGTAATGACTGCTTGTCCCAATTCTGGATGCAATGTTTTAGAAAGACTGAAGAAATTTTATTCATCTGACTGGAGAATCTTTGTTGCTGTTGTTTATTGATATAAATTAATTGTGCAAAGGGGTTTCATTGTGATATTTCCAGACATGCATGTGATATTTCTATAATACACTTAGATCAAATTCACCCCCTTTATTCTTTCTTAACTCCCTTCCTCACACTTCACCCTCACTTTACAGTCTTTAAAAGGTTTCAGTTTGCTTTTTTCACATCTATTAAGTATTTTGATCCTACAGCATCACCTCCCCACTCCCACAGGTTCTTTTACAATCATATCTTTTCTTTTTTTTTGCAAAGATATGTACTGTTTGTCTTTCTGAGCTTGACTTATCTCCCTTAAAAATCATTTTTTATTTCAGGTACAAAAGCAAATTAAACTTTAAGACAATATGCTTCTCTTTTTTCCTTCTACACAATTTTTAATTTATTTTAAAGGTAACACATGGTCTTTCTTTACCTCTTTCTTTCCTTCCCTGAAAAATTCAGTTCTAAAATCATTAGGTGGAGCACAGTAAAGTAAGCATCATGGGCAGGAGAGCGAGGAATCTGGTGCAACGAGCATCCCCAGATAGGAGAGCATGGCTTTTGATGCGTTGGATACTTCTGCCAAATTGCCATCCTGAAAGGCACCCATCCTGAAAGGCCTGAGAGTTTGATGTCCCTGCAGTTTCAACAACACTAGAAATCACCATCAATCCTAAACATTCAGTTAGGTAGCTGGACATTATCACTATTTTCTGATTTGCATTTCTTTGATTATTAAGAAGACTGGGTAAGATTTCAATAAATTAAATTGAGAAAAAAGGCACATTATAAAACAGAATATCTAATATGTTCCATGTTTATCTCTGTGTATGATATCTACATATAGAAATTACTAAAATGTATAAATCAAAGCAGAAAGAGTATGTGTATGCTAAAGAAATCTTTTATTTCATTCCATGTGATTATATTTTCAAAGTGCTATTCAGTACACATGGATTATATAAGGAAAAATAGCAAAAATAACTACTGCCTACTTTAAATGCTCTCTATTACTATAGAATGCAAGAGATCTGTTCCTCTCTTTCTCCTCATTCTCCCCACAGCATTTTGTTCTAACTTCCTTATAGCATTTTCATATATTGCTTCATACATACCGCGATCAGATTTTACTTCCTTACTAAATAGAAAATTCTTTGAATTCAACTCTGAGATTAGGTTTTAATTATTTGTATATTTCTACCACCATGGAACATGTTATCTTACAGTATGAGAGAAGCCAAATAAATAATGGTGGAAAGTGAATGAATAAATTAATGACTATGTAAGATTAAGTAGGGTTAAACACTTTTTTAAAAAGAAAAAATCCATTTTTCTATCGTAGTGTTTACAAGGTCATAGATTGATATCCAAAAATGTCTCATGGAGATCCGTTTTTCTGAAAAGAAGATGGATAGGAAGAGCTCAATCAGGGGCTTCTGGATTGGCAGAGGAAAGGGAAGAGGGGTCTGGCCCTGGGGTGTTTACTGCCAAAGTCTAGGGAAGCCTCCCAGCCTAACTGCCTGCAAATTGACTGCAACTCCTATTTTTAGACAGGTGAGTCATAGATATTGACCTTCTACTGCCTTGGGTTTTTCCAGAATCATCACAATTGGTAAAGCTATGAGCCTCGAATACAACTTTTATGCATACACAGTGAACACTCACCCTGTCTTATTTCATAGCGAGCTGTTGTCAACCCAGGAACAAAGCTCTACAGGAAGTCCCTTATGACCAAGCTCTTCAAATCCCAAAAGATCTCCTTTACCATGCCTCATTTCTCATCTCTGTTCCCAGCTCAAGTGAGAATTTTGTTGTTGCTTCATTCTTTCCTGGCATTTTTTTTCTATTTTAACCATTCTTATAAAAAATAAGACTTGCGTTCCAAGGGCAGGCATTTGGACCTTCTGGCAGGGACTCCTGGCCTGGGCAAGCACACTTGATGATCATACAGTACATGGTCCCTCCTCTCATGACCATCTGCTAGAGTGGCTCTCTGCCCACTCACAAGCTCACTGGATTGTTTCACTAGGACACGGGTGCCAAGCTATCTTGGGTTTAAATAAGCAGTCCACATAATACAACAAAATGTTCCTCTTCCCTTCAGGAAGATTCTTTCCCCATGGAAGTCTTAACGTGGTGCCTCTACATGGCTTCTGAAGCTTGATTAAAGCAATGGATATGATCAAACCAAAGATTATATTGTAAAATGCAAATCCTGAGAGATGAGTGGTCATAGAGCAGAGCAACAGTGACCGTAACAACTATGGTGTAGGTAAAGGTGTAGGATGAACAATAGTCATAGAATCTAGAAGGAAAGAAACTCTAAATTTATTTATTGGTACCTTAGAAGCTAAGAAGTGACCACACCTTAGCCTACAACAGAGGAGAGCAGTAATGTGGGAGTTTGAACTGAAGACATGTGCAGGACCAGCACTGCCATTTGATGAGACCTTCAGTCAACGTTGGAATCCCAATGTTCTTAACAGCTAGATGGGGCTGTTAATAAAATCATTAATTTCATACTCATGAAAAGGAATTTAATATGTAAAAAATTACAAATTTTTTTGCATGCACAAAGGATATTTCTGGAAGGACCCAAGAACACTAATTTTTAAGTATTTCTAGGGAGGGGAATTAGAGGTTAGGGAAGATTTTCACCAAATATCTTTTTGTATCTATAATTTTAAGCCACATAAATATATTTCCCAGTTTAAAATAAAATTTGTTTTAAAGATAAAAATCATAAAGATGCAAAATTAAAGCATCATATTTTAAAAATTCACATATTTTTAAATTTCTTTTAATCAGGCTAACAGAAAGAAAACCATAGGCATTTGATTAAAATGGAGGTTTAAGTATATACATTTACCTGTATCTGAATTCCTTTTAAAATGAGAGTAAAGGAATGCTTTTATGCATAAAACAACAAAGCAAAAACAACAGAAGAGAATAAGACAGCAACAAAATGTTGGAGTTTAGAATGTAGGCAAATGAAAGTGACCTAGGAGCCTGGGGAAAGCAGAAACCTACATCAGCAGTGGGGGGAGGGGAACAAGATGGACCCTGATCTGCACCAGAGGACCCAGCACCTTCAGGTATTTCAGGAGCAGAGACAGGTACCTATAAAAGTAGAGTGAAGAGGGGCTAAAAGTAGGATAGTGGGTTTAAGCTAGTTTAAGAAAAGTTAAACCTTATAGTCCCCTCCCACTACATGCAGGTTGGGGGCTTCCCTTCTCACTCTAGAAGTATGGAAAGGGATAAATGAGAGGGTCACTGCCCTAAGGTACACCAGGCAGCAGAGGTGGGGATAGAAGTACCTATTCAATAAAGAGGATTATGTTAAAGTCAATATACTGAAAAGTGAAACCCCCAAACCTCTCCCTAGACAACTACATTTATCTTATTTAAGCAAGAGCCTGGAAAGTTTTCTGGAAAAGAACCAACCCAATAGAAAAGACTTAAAAAGAGTGACAAAGATTACCTTTGAGAAACAGCTGAGCTAGATCACCCAGAAGTTAAGTCCACAAGTCCTTCTTCCTCCATACCCAGAGCTTTGCAGTAGCCACATTCTAAGCATGAAAAAATTGCTAAGGATCATCTGACGTGGAGGAAAGCCAGAAACTAAAAAAGAAAAAACAGACAACACTGAAAAAGAAGCTGTTTTCTAAAATTAAATTAAACCTTTAATTTAATAATTCAGAGAAACAAGACTATGGTATTTCACCCACACAACGAAAACATAGTACTATAGAAAATTCAGAAAACAAGAAAAATAACTTGAAATTAAATATTATGATAACAGAAATGAAATTTTCTTTTTCTTTCTTTCTTTTTTTTTTTTTGGCCTCACACTTGCTAGGCAGGTGCTCTACCACTTGAGCCACTCTGCCAGCCCAGAAATGAAATTTTCAATAGAAGAGCTGAGATCCAAGGTAAGACAATCTCCCAGAAACTATGGCAAAAGGTTTGAGAGATATTAAATATTAGACAAAGGATGAAATTACCCCAGGAGTTTCAGTATCCAAACAGTAAAAGCTTCACAAAGAGAGACTGTAGAAAACAGAGGAGGAGAAAATTATCAACGACATAAATGAAGAGCAATTTCCAAAACTGAAAGACAAGAGCTTACAGACTGAAAGGACCCACTAAGTGCACAACATAACAGATGTAAAACTTTTCAAAAAAAACTTTTCATATCAGTCAGAAATTTCTGAACAAGGGAAACAAAAAGAAGATAAAGCATGAAGATTTTTAAAAAAGGACGATTAGATGGGCATTCAATTTCTCAACAGTAAGAATGGGAGCTCTAGAATTACAAAGAAATGCCTTTGAATTTCTAAGAGGAAAATATTTCCAGTCTAGATTCACCCAGTCAGATTATCAATAAAGTATGAGAAAGGAATGAACTTTCAAAAGTTTATCCTTATGTACTTCCTCAGGAAGCTAATGAAAGATGCACTCCTCCAAAATGAGGGAGTGAACCACTATTCAGGAAGCAGAGATCCGACTCAAGAGAAAATAAGAAATTCCAAGATGGTGGTGAAAACCTAGGGGCACCTCTACAATAAGCCAAAGGAGCAATCAGACCAAAGTCATACAGAGAACCTGGGGGAGATATTGACACAAAGACAAAATGGAGAAAACACATGATATGTTTAAAAGTAGTGAAAGAAACTAAATTTATGGTGAAGGAATTAGTGGTAAGTTAAGGATGTATCCATAACTACTAGTGAAGTGAATGAAAAGACAGGGTAGTATTAACTCCAAGAAAAACAAAGAGTAATATCAAAAGGGAAATAGAATCATGGACTATCATTGCCCAGCTATAACTAGTATTTGGTTACAAGGTCATAAGAACATAAACAGTGAATGTTGACCTAACCAAAATTCTAACTGTATGGAAAGGATATGAACATGATAAGTAATTGAGAGGTGACTATTGGCCAAAATAAATATAAAAACAGGCCAACTGTTTGCATAACTTCATTCTAGAACTATACACAGTGCTTAAACCTAAAATACCAACCAAGCAGTTATAATCTGAATATATTTATAGATATGAGAGAGTAAAAATCAAAATAGAAACAACTGAAGTTGTTACCAACAGAAAATAGGATGTTAAAGGGGAGGGAGGAAAATTAAAGCAGACACTTTTATTCAATAAAATTTACAGAAAATTTTGATCATTTAATCTGTTTGCAGACCAAATTTTACATACATCACTTTTTAATTAAGAGATAAATAAAACTCTATGAACACAATTCCTCAATTTTAATACCATAATTACTATGTTTATATCTTCCTTCCAGGCTTTCTGAATATATTCTCATGTTTTTTACATATTCCATATGCATGTGATTTTATTTCATATCTTTAACTTAAATATTTTGAGAATTTCTGGCTTCTTCATTCTTCCAATTATCTCAAGCCACAATACCAAACAAGTTACACTTAAATGATGATTACAAATTTAGCTAAGTTATGGTAGACTTTCAGATGTGAATAAATTTTACTGAATTTTTTTGAATAAAAATAATTAACATTTTAATTGTTGTTACACAATGTTTTACATCAAATGTATGGAAGAAAGTGACTTAACATACAGATTAATACCATAACATTTCCTTAGATCATAGAAAACTGTATTTGTACAAAATTTAATCAGTTCATAGTTAACATGCTAGAAAACACAGCTACAAAATGAATTTAAGAAAGCATGCTATGAACTTTAGATCGGAGAAATGCAATAAAATTATCTATGTTTGTAGTTGTTACAACAGATTTTTTTGCAAATAAGTAAGATTTTTTAAATTATATCAGAATTGATTTATTTTCACTTAAATTAAGGCTCTCTTATTCCTCAAAAGGCAGCAAAAGAGATTTGTCACTCTCCTTTAATAGTTCTCCAGTTTTGTACCAAAGATTCTCTGAGTGGGTGGGTGACACTTGTCCTGACTCAGGTCTGTGTGTGACCTACTTCATGTATGGGAAGAAAGGAGTTTGTGCTCCACCTGGGCAGATATAGAGAGGGTGATTTGAGGACTACCATAGGAACTGACATTTCCCCTCTAGAGTTTCTACAGAATCAACCCTACTATTGTGAGGTCCCAGGCTAGAGTAGGAATAGAGAACCCCATGGCATGTGCTTAAATATTTGAAATATCTACATCAGACTAACGTTTTATTAAGTGAATATGTTCTACATTCCCACCTAGTTAAATGTAACATCAAAACAACCTAAAAGGTCAGGTTCGAATGCAGAATTCTCAGACCCTTCAGAGTTCTGTGACAGCATATGGTGCTGAAAAGAGGGCAGACCCCCAGCCCACAACTCTCTCTCCTTTTCTTCTCACTCTTTGCTCCTTCTCACACCCAGAGTGGCCTCACACATGCATGGTTTATTCCAGCCAGCATGTCCAGCCTCTCCTCCACCACCCCAAACAGGAGCCCAGCCACGATACTGCAATAACAGTGTTCACCCTTGAGATGAACTCAAGAGTACATGCCTGAACATGTCCTAGAAGAAGGCCTGGGCTTTTGGGCCTGGGAATTCCTGGGAGAACCAGGTCTGGAGAGCATCTCTTGTTGGCTTCCAGAGACCCCCTTGTGCTGTGAGGAGGGAAAAAGACAGAAAAGATTCAAAACAGGTCTCTCCAAAACACAGGTCCAGCACAAGCAGTCCTCTCATTGTGGGCTGGGGATAGTACTGCCAAAAGGTGCATGATTCTGATCTTTTATTGGATTAAAATATTGTTCTCAGAAAGACACTGCTCAAGCCGGGCACCAGTGGCTCATGCCAGTAATCCTAGCTACTCAGGAGGCAGAGATCAGGAACATCATAGTTCGAAGCCAGCCCAGGAAAATAGTTTGCAAAACCCTATCTCAAAAAACCCATCACAAGAAAAGGGCTGGTGGAGTGGCTCAAGGTGTAAGCCCTGAATTTAAACTCCAGTACCACAAAAAAACTAATAAATGACAGTGCTCTTAAAAAAAAAAGAGGAGTTCTTGCAATGTGGTATCTAGATTCTCATTAACATTTTATAACTACATATATAAATTATATATACATATGGAGAGGGAGATACTGGGGATTGAATTCAAGACCTTGCGCTTCCTGGGTAGGCTCTCTATCACTTAAGTCACACTTCCAGCCCTCTTTGATTTAGTTACTTTTCAGATAGGGTCTCATGCTTTTTGCCTGGGCTGGCCTTGGACTACACTCCTCCTTCCAATGCTTCTCATGTTGCTGGGATTACAGGTGGATGCCACCACACCCAGATTATTCTTTGAAATATATCTGCCTCCCAAGTAGCTGAGATTACAAGCATGCACTAACAGGTCCATCTGTGAGTGTATTCTTTAAGATCAGTTTACCTGATTGCTTGGCTGTCACTCAAAAAAGCAGGAGAGAATGTGCAGAAAAGGCTGCCTGAGGAAGGAGGATGCAGCCCAGGAACTTTGCACTGCAGGAAAGAAAAACCGACTGTGGCAACATTTGCCCCTGCCTGGCTGGTCTCCTCCTGAATGCCTTGGGAGATGCAAGCTGATCAAGAAAGAGGAAGGGAAAGATGGGACTGGGAGGCGGGAGAAACTTCCATGTTTGTGTCCAGATTTCCATCTTACCATGTCCTGTCTGGCAGGAGTAAAACATATGGCCAACTCAGCAGCACTTCCCAGTGAATGTTTTTCAAACCTGTAGGAATTTAAAGGCAATAATGGCACCAGTTCCATTTCTATTTTTCAAGAATATCAGTGCACAGAATATTAGTATAAATAAATTTCCCAATAAAACAAAATGGTTGAGGACCTGTGAGTATGCATCAAATAAACAATATGGACAGTGAAGACTATTGCTGAAGTGCTTGTTACTCATTTATTATTTGGCTAAACACCAATTGTTGCCTTGAGGTTGACTATTACACAGTTTTAGACACTTTCATTTTTGGTCATATATTACTTTATGCATAAATACTAGTTATTAAAAAAAAGAAGTAAAAGGGACACTGCCACTGACTACAAGTTAATACAAGGAGTATAAAAAGGAGACTAGTTTAGTAAATTTCATGAAAGTGATTTTTAGCCAATTAATAAGTTGCAACCAAGGTATTTCTAAAACCTAAAAAAAAAAATTGTCAAGAGGATAAAATAATCTACCTATCAATTTCTCTGTGCATTTTTCAAAATAAACACTGACTGATCATACTATAAATGATAAATATACTCTTCAAATTGGAAAGACTGCAGAAAATAGCCTAAAACATTCTCTTTTATCTATTGGAAATAAAATGCAAATTATTAAAAATAAATTATTTCAAGTCCAAAACATAAAAATTATGTCATAAAAGTAGTTTTACCTATTGTGTTGCTTTATAGTAAAATTAGCTTATGTGCTGGTAAATATATATTATAATAAGTTCCTTAAGCCAAAAATGTCATGTGTCATTACTAATTTACCAATAGTCATCTTTTTGTCAATAATTAAGTAAATTTATTTACATGTACACACATGAAGCAAAATGTCAAATTTTTCTTTTATAACATGCAGTCATCCAGATTGAATTTTAAATGAATTTTATAATAAGAATTTAAGTAATATTGTTTTCTAAATAAAAATATTTTACTTAAAATCATTTGTATAGAATATCCTTGCAAAATATCAAAAATTTTAGAACTTCTTAAGGGTCTTTGTCAGATTACAAATGACTGTGAAAGGGATTCATAAATCAAAAGTATTTGGGAGACAATAATATATAGGATAGGTGTCAGGGGTTCCCAGACCCCATTGCTACCATCTAAAAGCTCCTTAACATGACAACATATAGTCACAGTAGAGAGTAAGAATAAGTAACATGGAATCAGACACAATTGGATTCTGATTAAACTCTCCAAGTTTTAGTTCCTGCATTTGTATAAGGAAGATAAATAGTGCCTTTTTCCCAAGATTAAGAGAAGTGATAAATGGAAGGGCTTGGCATGGTCATTAGGTATGTAGTCAGCAGTCAATAACTTATCAATGCACTACATGTAACATTCATACATATATGTATCTGCAGGAGAAGAAACCCTCCAACTCAAGTTCTCACTAAACTGACTGATAGCACCAATTACTGAGAAGAAAGCAGAAAAGTAAAAGAGGGACAATTACATTTCAGAAGGAAAAGGCACAGAAATTGAAGCAAAATAGGCCGCAAACTTTTTCCTAAAACATATTTAGAATAAACAAAATAGCTGCAACTGACATTAATAAATGCACTTGCCTCTTCCTGAGCCAGCATGCACATGAAAGCCTGGCACCCAGGAAGCTAATGGAAAAAGACATGAGAAGGAAAAAATTAAATCAGCACCAACTTGCAGAAAACTGCTGCCATGTAAACCTCATCATAACCAAGTGCATCCACAAGGCCACAGAATGGTGCAGCCAAAGGGGCCCAAAAGACCTCATCTACCCATCTCCAACATTTTGCCAAATGCAAAATAAAAGCCTGTCCAAGGTCTTACCCAATTAGAGACAGAGACCAAACATGAATCAAGATTTCTAGTTCAGTGCCCTTTCTTGTTTACAAAAACAAAAACAGCCTTTGTGCGTATATGGTGAGGAAAGAGGACTGTTGGGACCCCCTCTAGAGTACACAAGGCAAAGGTTTCTGACACTGCTCATAGCGTACTTGACTGACAATAAGGTCAAAGATTGGCAAGGAAACAAGAGCCTCCAAGGACTAATAGAATGTTGCATTCTTCTTCCTACAGGAGGCAGTTGGAGTAAAACATTCCTGCTGTCAAAATGACCACTGTTTTCACATACATTTTCCACTTACCCTTCAGAATGGAAATGAGCCTAAATCCCTTCTTCAGAATAGTTAAGCACAGAATCAGCCCTCAAACGGAGCAAGCAGCTTGCAGAATGGCTGCAACGAGTTGGTTCCCTGGTAAATAGATGGAACATTATTATTCTACTTCATCCCCTCAATGGATCTCCGTCTCATGAATGGAATGGTATATTATAACTGGCATAAAATAGGCCACCACTTTAGTTACAACACAGGATTGTCCAAATAAACAAGCATTAATCATGCACATTATGTAGAGCATAATGCTTCAGAGAGCTTCTGCAAGCAGCTCCAAATGAACTCGACCAAATTATACCATCTGACAGCTGTTCTGTGACCTGTGAGAAATGAGTTGGTGGTCTCAGTCCAGTTCCTAGTGGACAGGTGTCCAAAGCACAAAAACTACCCTCACAATTGGGCCTAATTAGCAACCTGGTTGTTGCAGCCACAGTAAAACCTGGAGCCTATGTCGCTGCCATGCTGTTGAAGGCTTGTCTTGCCATCAGGTGGCCTTGTGCTGAACATGCGTGCAATGGTACATACACACAATGTTGTTGCTTCGGGAGAAAAAGAGAACCGTGTCCAGGAATGGCTCTGCCTCTCGCTTGACTCCTCAAAGCCTGTTGACAAAGACATCAAAGATCAGAATGGAGTTCCAGGCACTCTTTTAATTCTTAGAAGGGACACGCTTGTAACACCCAAAGGGTGATGAATTTCCATCTTTCTTAAGTGCAATAGACTCATCTACCACACAAAACCTTCAATTCCCCTGGATGCCCAATCATTTCCCAAAATTATTCCTTTCACCTCTTTGCCTTAATTGAAAGTTGTCTGCTTCTAAGGACACTCCAGACTCCCAAGTTTGCAGTTAATTATTCTCTACAGTCTACATACCACATTACCACACACAATGGAGTATTATACTAAATGTTGCTTCTAGGTCACTCATTGCCCGCCCTTGCAAATGTCTTCTTCCTTGATATCCAAAGCATTTAGCTCTGTTCCTGTCTATCAGTCTTTCTTTCAACCTTGTTGTCAGAAAAGGTGTTAACTCTTGGGAATATACCCAAAAGACTGTGACACAGGTTACTCCAGAGGCACCTGCACACCCATGTTTATTGCAGCGCTATTCACAATAGCCAAGTTATGGAAACAGCTAAGATGCCTCACTACTGATGAATGGATTAAGAAAATGTGGTATCTATACACAATGGAATTTTATGCAGCCATGAAGAAGAGCGAAATGTTATCATTCGCTGGTAAATGGATGGAATTGGAGAACATCATTCTGAGTGAGGTTAGCCTGGCTCAAAAAACCAAAAATCGTATGTTCTCCCTCATATGTGGACATTAGATCAAGGGCAAACACAACAAGGGGATTGGACTTTGAGCACATGCTAAAAGCTAGAGCACGCAAGGGAAGTGTGAGGATAGGTAAGACACCTAAAAAATTAGCTAGAATTTGTTGCCCTTAACGCAGAGAAACTAAAGCAGATACCTTAAAAGCAACTGAGGCCAATAGGAAAAGGGGAACAGGAACTAGAGAAAAGGTTAGCTCAAAAAGAATTAACCTAGAAGGTAACACACACACACAGGAAATCAATGTGAGTCAATGCCCTGTATAGCTACCCTTATCTCAACCAGCAAAAGCCCTTGTTCCTTCCTATTATTGCTTATACTCTCTCATCAACAAAATTAGAGATAAGGGCAAAATAGTTTCTGCCAGGTATTGAGGGGGTGTGGGGGAGAGGGAGGGGCGGAGTGAGTGGTAAGGGAGGGGGGTGGGGGCAGGAGGGAGAAATGACCCAAGCATTGTATGCACATATGAATAATAAAACAATAAAAAAAAAGAAAAGGTGTTAAAACTTAGCATACAGTCTTCTCCCTTTATCCTCTTTTTGCTGTCATCGATGATTTCAACACCCACCTCATGAGCCACAAACACTATGGCTGTATCTCCTTATCTCTCTAACTCCCCTGGGTATACCCCTAAACATTGTCATTACTAGAAACTTTCACCTCTGAAAATCTTATTCCCAGCTCCCATCTTTACAACTGCCCCACCACATGCAGACCAATCCACAGGCACAGAACTTTAATTATTCATGGATAGCAATTATACACACACTGCCTTTTGCAGTCATTCATTCTTGGCCCCTCACCTTCTCTCATCTGTTTATCCAACCTAACCTCAATTCCAGCTAATTTTATCTCCACATCATATTCACTTATTTCTTATTCACCTCGCCATTTTGTCCTGTTTCAGGATCAACAATACAGACTCAATAATATTTGCTGAATGAGTGAAGCCTTAGAAATAAACACTGATACCAGTTTCATTTTTGCTTGGAACATAGAAGCATAAGAGAAGGCCACTCCCACATGGAAAATGAGCAATCTTCATCATAACTTTTCTTCATACTAATAGAGAGATGAGGTTACAAGCAAAAAACATAAACTGAATTCCAAAGAGAGACAAATCCTAAAACGGAGAAATAAAAGACATGAAATATTTTACCTTTGGCAGAGTATAGGAAAGAGAACTGATTGCCACATAAGCAGATAGTAATTTACCTAAAATTTTAATTCATGAAAACTATTAACCTAGAAGGTAACACCCACGCACAGGAAATCAATGTGAGTCAATGCCCTGTATAGCTATCCTTATCTCAACCAGCAAAACCCCTTGTTCCTTCCTATTATTGCTTATACTCTCTCTACAACAAAATTAGAGATAAGGGCAAAATAGTTTCTGCTGGGTATTGAGGGGGGGGAGCGGGAGGGGGTGGAGTGGGTGGTAAGGGAGGGGGTGGGGGCAGGGGGGAGAAATGAACCAAGCCTTGTATGCATATATGAATAATAAAAGAAAAATGAAAAAAAAAAAAAGAAAACTAAGTGTGGGCTAGCAAGACAGTGCAGTATAGCTAAGAGGGATGAAGAAGGATATTATATAGCAATAAAAACTTTAATATAGCAAGAAAATATAATAATTCTGCACCTAATAACAGACCCTCAAAATAAGTGAAGCAAAAATGGACAGATTTGAAGACAGAAATATTTTCACAATAATAGCTGGAAACTTCAATATCTGATTTTTAATGATGGACAGAACAACCAGAATATAAGTAACCAAGTGAACCAACTATAATTAAAAGTCATATACAGAACCCAAAGATGATAGTATATATATCCTTCTCAATTGTGCATGCAATTTTCCAGAATAGACCATATGTTAGGCCACAAATTAAATCTCAAAAGATTTTTTGAAGTAGATAACATGGGCTGAGGGTATAGCTCGGTGGTAGAGCACCTGCCTAGTATGCACAATACCCTGAATCCCCACCACTGGGGAAAAAAGATAACAAAAAACATCTTCTGCAACCACACAATGAGATGAAATTAGAAATCAATAACAAAGTAAAACTGAAGAATTTACAAATTTGTGGAAATTAAGCACACACTCACAAACAACCAATGGATCAAAATAGAAATTAAATGGAAAATTAGAACATTCTTAGAGACTAATGAAAGCAAAATTATAACACACCAAAATGTATGGGCACAGAAAAAGCAATGCTAAGGAGGAAACTTATAGCTATAGATATTTATATTAATATTTTGTTGTTCTCAAATCAACAACTTAACTTTATAACTTAAGGAATTGGAAAAAGACTTAAAAAAATCTAAAGTTAAAGCTAGCAGCAGAAAGGAAATAACAAAGATTAGAGAAGAAATAAATCAAGTAGAAAACTTTTAAAAATAGAGAACCAGGCATGGTGGTTCATGCTATAATCCTAGCACTTGGAAGGCTGACAGAAGGATTATGGATTCAAGTCCAACCTGGGTTAGCAAGGTCTACCCTTATATAATATCAGCATTCAACAAACTATGAGTAGAAGCAAACAAATTAAAATAAATAAAAGCCATATGCAAAAATCTTTATTATGGAAGATTGAAAGTTTTCCCCCTAAGGCTGGCAATCCTGGCCAGAGCAACTAGTCAAGAAATATTTCAAAGGTATTCAAATTGAAAAGAAGACAAAGTATCTTTGCTCACTGATGATGCAATGCAATATATGGAAAACCAAATAATAGGTAAATCAGCAAAGAGGCAGAATACAAAGTCAACACAAAGATAAGTTATGTTTCTATATCCTAACAGTGAACAATCTAAAAAACAAAATACTAGCTGGGCACTGGTGGCTCATGCATGTCATCCTACCTAGTCAGGAGACAAAGATCAAGAGTGTCACAATTCAAATCCAGCCCCAAGGAAATAGTTCATGAGACCCTACCTTGAAAAAATCCCTCACAAAAAAAAGGGCTGGCAGAGTGGCTCAAGTGGTAGAGCACTTGCTTCACAAGTGTGAAGCTCTGAATTAAAACCCCAGTGCCACCAAATAAAAAAGTAAATTAATAAAAATAAAAGACAAAATACTTGGAATTAACCAAGGAGATAAAAGATTTGTACAATAGGGCTAGTGGAGTGGCTCAAGTGGTAGAGCGCCTGCCTAGCAAGCATGAGGCCCTGAATTTAAACCCCATGCAGCAAAAAAAAAGAAAGAAAAAAAAAATGGGATTATATCCCAGTTCTTTGGGCTGGTGAAATGGCTCAAGTGGTAGAGCACCTGCCAAGCATGCGTGAGGCCCTTAGTTCAAACCCCAGTGCTGCCAAAAATAAATAAATAGATAAATATTTATGTACAATAAAAACTACAAAACATTGCTGAAAGAAATTAAAGAAGACATAAGCAAATGGAGACATATCCCAGATTCATGGATTAAAAGATTTAATAACATTAAAATGTCAATACGACCTAGAGTAATCTACAGAGTCAATGAAATCCCTATCAATATCCCAATAATACTTTTCATAGGAATAGATAAATCCACCCTGAAACTCATATGGACTCTCAAGGGATGCCAAACAGCCAAAATAAGCTTGAAAATGTAGAATAAACCTGAGTCATCATACTTCCCGACTCCAGAATTAACTACAAAGCTGGGTGTGGTAGCACATACCATAATTTCAGCACTTGGAAGGGTGAAAGCAAGAGTGACTATATTCATATCTGACAAAGTAGACTTTGAGACAAAATTAGTCAGAAGAGATGAAGATCACTAAATATTAATAAAGAAAGAGAATGATCCAACAAGAAGATATAATGAACGCTGGTATGCCCAATGTCATTAAACAAACACTATTGGACTTAAAGGGACAGATAGGCCCAAACACAATAATAGTGGGTGACTTCAATATCCCATCAATAGATAGATCATCCAGACCAAAAAGTCAACGTAGAAACTTCACAGTTAAATTGCACCATAAACCAAATGGGCTTAACAGACATCTACAGAATATTCCATCCAACAGCTGCAGAATACACATTCTTCTGAGCACTACAGGGATCTTTCTCCAAAACAGATCACATTTTAGGCCATAAACTAAGTATTAACAAATGCAAAAATAGTGAAATAATTCTTGTATCAGATCATAATGGAATAAAATTCAAAATCAATAGCAAGAGAAACTATACAAACAAATGAAGATTGAAAAATACAACTTTGATTTATCAGTGCATCATTGAAGAAATCAAGGGAGAAATTTAAAAATTCCTAGAGTCAAATGAAAATGAAAACACTACCTACCAAAACCTTTGGGATACAGCAAAGGCAGTTATCGGGGGAAGATTATAGCTATAAGTGCCTACATTTAAAAATCAAAGAAATTTCAAACAAATCACCTAATATGCACTTTCAAGATTTTAAAAAGACAAGAAGCCAACCCAAAGCAGTGAAATAAACAATAAAGGTCAGGGGAGAAATTAATGAAATGGAGGCTAAAAGAACAATACAAAGAATCAATGAAGCACAAAATTGAAAATACAAACAAAATTGACAAACCCTTAGCCAAACTAATCAAAAGAAACAAAGACAAGACCCAAATTAATAAAATTAGAGACAAAAAGGGGGTGTTATAACAGATACCAGTGACACCCAGATAATCATTAGGAAAATGCAGAAGAATGGATAAATTTCAAGACACATATGACCTACAAAAATTGAACCAAGAGGACATAATCAACTTAAACAGACCTATAACGAGCAATGATATTAACGCAGTAATAAAATTTCCCAACAAAGAAAAGCCCAGGACCAGTTTGATTCACTGCTGAATTCTACTAGACATTTAAAGAAGGACTAGCACCAATGCTTCTCAAATTATTCCATAAAGTAGAATGGAAAAGAATGATTCTATATTAGTTGTAAAAAAACAAAACTGGACAAGAACACATACTAAAAAAGAAAACTTTAGGCCAATTCTTTGATGAACACAGGCATAAAAATTCTCAATAAAATATCTGCAAGTCAAATTCAACAACACATCTAAAAGATCATATAGATCTATCATATGATCCAGCAATACCACTCCTAGGGATATACCTGAAGGAATGTGACTCAAGTTATTACAAAGGCACCTGCATACCCATGTTTATTGCAGCACTATTCACAATAGCCAAGCTATGGAAACAGCCAAGATGCCCCACTACTGATGAATGAATTAAGAAAATGGTATTTATACACAATGGAATTTTATTCGCCATAAAGAAAAATGAAATTTTGTCATTCTCAAGTAAATGGATGGAACTGGAAAACATCATCTTAAGCATCATCTTAGTCAGGCTCAAAAGGCCAAAAATCTCATGTTCCCCCTCACATGGGAATTATAGAACTAGAACAAATGCAGTAATATTATTGAACATGGGTCACACATAAAGGGGAGAACATTCACGGAAGGAATAGGGAAAGGGAAGGAAATGTAAAACTTGAATGTGGTTGCTGTGCTCACTCCAGAGGAGCAAATAAAGTAAGCTTAAACTGGCAGAGGCCAGTATGGGAAGGGGACCAGGAAATAGTGAAGAGGTCTGGCAGAGATGAACCAATGTGGGTTTCAGTACATAAGTGCATGCAAGCAATGCTAGGAATCTCTCTGCATAGCTATCTTTATCTCAAACTAGAAAAACGCTATGTCTTTCCTATTATCTCTTGTTTTCTCTTCAACAAAATCAGAGAAGAAGAGGGCAGAACAGGTTCTGCCTGGGAGTGTAGAGGGGGGAGGTGGCCCAAACAATGTATACACATGTAAGTAAATGTAAAAATGATAAAATAAAAGAAAAAAATTTAAAAATGAAAGATCATATACCATAGTTAAGTTGATTTCATTCCAGAGATGCAAATTAATAAATGTAATACATTTTATTAGAATAAAGGACAAAAATCACATGATCATCTCAATAGATGCAGAAAAAGCCTTTGACAAAATTCACCATCATTGCATGATAAAAGCCTTATGAAACTAGGAACATACCTCAACATAGTAAAGTCTATGTACAACAAAAACCTAAGGCCAACATTATACTAAATGGAGAAAAACTAAAACCATTTCTCTAAAAACATGAATGAAACAAGGGTGTCCACTCTTTCCACTCATTCAAAATTGTGCTTGATTTCCTAGCCAAAGAAATTAAAGCAAGAGAAAGCTAAAAAGGGATGCAGTAGGAAAAGAAGTCAAGTTATCCCTAATTGAAGTTTATCTGATCCTGTACTTAAAAGACCCTACCAAAAGACTCTTAGATCTGATACTTTCAGCAAAATAACAGAATACAAAATGAGCATACAAAAAATCAGTAATGTTTCCATATACCAAAAACAAACATGCTGAGAAAGAAATCAGGAAAACAATCCCATTTGTAATTCCTCACAAAAATAAAATACCTAGAAGTAAACCTAACCAAGGAGGTGAAAGACCTCTACAATGAAAACCATAAAACATTGAAGAGAGAAACTGAAGAAGACACTAAAAAACAAAGACCTCCCATGTTCATGGATCAGTAGACTTAATATTGTGCAAAAATATCTATATTACCAAATGTAATCTACAAATTCAATGAAATCCCCAACAAAATTTCTATGACATTCTTCACAGAAATAGGAAAAACAATTCTAAAATTAATACAGAAACACAAAAGATCCCAAATAACCTGAGCAATCCTGAGAAAAAAAGAACAATGCTGGCGGTCTCACAACATCTGATTTCAAATTACACTACAGAGCCATAGCAACACAAACAGCATGGTATTGGTACAAAAAACAGACTTGTATACCAATAGAACAGAATAGAAGACCCAGAAGTATAAACCTATGGATCTACAGCCGACTCTCAACAAAACTACGAAAAACTGTTATGTCAGAGAAAAGACAACCTCTTTAACAAATGATGCTGGGAAAACTGGAAAAGTCTCTTGTAGAAGACTGAAACTAAATCCTTGACTCTCACCCTATACAAAAATCAATTCAAAACAGATCAAAGACCTGAAACTTTGAAACTGCTAGGGGGAAAATACAGGAAAAACACTTCAAGGTAAAGACATAGGCAAGAATTTTCTGAATAGGATTCAATGGCTCAGAAAATTATAGCAAAACTGTCAAATGAAATTGTATCGATGAAAAAGCTTCTGCACAGCAAAGGAAACAATCATTAGAGTGACGAAACAACCCACAGAATGGGAGGATATTTTTGTCAGTGATTCATCTGAAAGGGTATTAATATCCAAAATATATAAAGAATTCAAAAAAATTAAACACTAAAAGAACAAATAATTCTAGCATAAAAGTATATTTGCATCCCTTCAAAAAGGATGTGTACCCCACTCCCTGAGATCATTTTGTTGTTTTTCAGCATAATGCTAAGCTCTATAAAGTCTTATCTGAATAACAACAAAACAAAAATTAAAACTTACAGAAAACATAAATTTCTCTGGGAGGAAGCCAAAATAAAATGAGATGGAATGATGTCATGATTCAGCCTATTTCATAATAATCTTTTGTTAGGACTACAAACACATCTGGAACTTGACACTTCAGTACTGTGAACTGAAGTTCTTTGAAGAAGTCACATCTGTGTTTAAGGTCCTGCAGAATAACAGTGTTGTGTCTGTGAAGAGGTGGAATGTGGCAGATCAAGAACCTCAATCAAGACACTGTGCTCTGGCAAAACAATAATGAGTTCAGAAATATGTCCACTAATACATAGTTAATATTCAACAAAAGTGCCAAGTTAATTTAATGAGAAAATGATAATTTTTCAAACTATAGTGCTGGAAAAAATTAACTAGATTTCTTTATGCAAAAAATAATTAAACTTTGAACCTCACTATATACAAAAGTAAACTTAAATGGATCACAGACTTAAATGTAAAACCTAAAACCATAAAACTTCTAGAAGATATATATAAAAATCTTTTGTTGCTTATGTAGGCAAAGATTTTTTTAGATATGCCAAAAAGTATAATCCACTTTTTAAAACTGATAAGTTGAATTTCATCAAAATTTAAAAGTTCTGCTCTTTGAAAGACAAGGAAAAAATAAGTCATTGAGTGGAAAAAAATTGTAAAACACATATCTGGTGAAGGACTTGCACTTTAAATATATAAACAATTCTTAGAATTCAATTATAAAGCATCAAACAATCCAATAAAAAGAGGCAATGTGGGAAAAACACAGATGCTTCACTAAAGTAGAAATACAGACCATGAATGTTTGTGGGAAAATGCCCAATATCATTAGTCATTAGGGAAATATAAATTAAACCACACCAAGATAGCACTTTACTCCTATTACAATAGCTAAAATTCTACTTTAAATATAACTAACAATACCAACATCTGGCAAAGGTGTAGAGGAACTGGAACTTTCATAATGTTACTAAGAAGTATACAAAATGGCACAGCCACTTTAGAAAACAACTTGATCAAATTGTTAAAATTAAACAAACACCATATGACCCAATGGTGATTTATACCCTAGTTATGTACCTAGGATCAATGAAAACATGCAAATCCCATTACACAAATCTTTATAAGGAGCTTTATTCACTATTCCCAAAACTTGGAAAGGGTCCAAATATATACATCAACTACTTAGTGCACAAATAAATTCTGCTGTATCCATGAAACAGAATACTTCTCAACAATGAAAGGAATACATGAGTGATTCTCAAACGTATTATGCTAAGTGAAAGAAGCCAGACTCAAAAAGATACATACTGTTCTATTCCATTTGTATGACATTCTTGAAAAGGCAAAATTACAGTGACAGAAATCAGTTGCCAGAGCCTGGGGGAAGCAAAAGAAGATGGACTACAAAAGACCACGAACAAACTTCTGAGGCTGATGAAATTATCCCATATCTTGAATACATTACATGACAATATATATTTGTCAAAACTTACCAAATGTTGAATTTTTACTATATGTGAATTGTACTTTAATAGACCTGAACTTTTTTCAAGAGATTATCATCACTCTATTCTCTCTAAACTTTTGTATGTTTTTACATTCTCATGATAAAACATTTTTAAATAAATGTCAATATTATGCAAGTGTTCTTCATCTCCAATTTATAACAGATCATATGTTTAGAATGCAAATATAAGATTTCAATGCAAAAGCTGGGCAGGAGGCTAAGGCAGGAGAATCACAAGCTCCAGATCAGCATAGGCTACATAGTAAGAAAGAACATGTCTCAAAAAAAATGCAGTGCAAATCCAGACACAGACTGGGAGTAATTGTCTACAAAATGCATTCTGATAAAGGACTTGCACTCAGAATATATTAAAATATTGTACTAACCATGAATAATGATATTTTAAGCAATTCCAAGCTTACCCCATTACTTTTTTAAGTCTATTAAGATAAAAATTAAAGAATTTTACACAATTAAGTTGGATTCTAAGTCCCCTTAAGCTATGTTAACAATTAAGAGAAATCATGATACATTTCCACATTTAAGACAACTTCCCACACCTAGACAATGCCTTGAACACAAGAGCTACTTAATAGTTACATGTATTTTTTTAAACCATAGACATTATTTGCAAAGGCCAAGTCTTAAAGATAAATCTGAGAAACCATAAAATGTTTATTATGTATGTGCTTTTATAAACTTGTTCCTGTAACAAAAAAAAGTCTTCTTTCTTGAAGACATGTTACAGCTGTAGCTTTATCTTAGTGTAAAAATCATATAACTGTGTCAGTGTAAATAAAACCATGCCGTTCATAATTCCACTGAATTGCCTTGTGCAACCATGAGAGCCATCTCGTATGGCTGTGTTAATTGCATCTGGAATAAAGGCATGCAGCCCAGGGGTGCAGAGGTACTTTGAAATCCAGCCCTTCTCTGTTGCAATCCTTCCATCACTGTGAATGGAAAGTGGTGCCTTTTCTAATGGCCCCACTAAATGGGGGAATTTATGTAAATTGTGAGCTCAGAGGGGGAACCTCTTTTTAACAAACACAATGACACTGAATGCTAGAAATGGTCCAAAGGATCTTTCTAAAAATTCAGAATAATCACCCAGAGTAGGAATTAAATATTCAAGTTGTTTTCATTATTTCAATATTCATATACAGAATAGTTCTGACAAATATAGGTAAAAGAGAATATTAATTTTGCTTAAGTAAGTAAGCAATAATTGACTTCATTTGTTAAATGAATTCCACCTTCCACCACTGGATTTCCATGTGATCTATATCATCCAAATAATTAGCTAACAAACAAACGAATACTGCTCTACATACATATAAAAATCATTCCTTCGGGAAAATCAGGTATAATATTTTCCCATCCTCCTTAAGGACAGCTGGATTTTCATTTCTATCTCTGAGCCGTGAAAAACTGATCATTTTGTATATAGAGCAAAGCAATATCTTAATATTGTAGCAAAACAAGGTTGTACAGAGAATTTTCAGTCAATTGTAACTGGCTGTACATTTAGCTTAGGATACCAGATAAAAGTATCATAAATATAACGCCACCACTCTCATCTTGCCTCCAGTAACCATAACAATAACTTCTAAAATCTTTTCTTCCTGATGCATCCATAAACAATTAAAATCTCTTTGTTAAACTCTAATTGCTCTTCCTACACAGCTGTGTCACTGCACAGCTCAAGAAAGAGGGCCCAACTGTTAAGACAGTTATTAATAAAATAATGCCATAACAAACTAAAAGGGCTTGGGGAGTTCAAGAAAAGCAGGTCGCCCCCACATCCTTTCAGAAAACCAAACCATAGACCATATCTTAAATGCATAGTTTCTCTCTGTCCTTTTCTCTTAAATATAAATTCATGGTGGGAGGCATGAGACTGTAGAGGTTAAGAACACAGTTTCTTGAGCTACATTGTATGAACTTGAACTGCAGTTCTTCACTGACAAAACTGTGTGAATGGAGCATATTGCTCAATGCCTCGGTGCCTCAGGATATTCATCTGTAAAACGGGGCTTGTAATGCTTGTAACGTTGTGAGGACTGCATGGCTCCACAGCTATAAAGAGCTTAGAAAAGTGCCTTGCATATATTAAATGCTCAAAATATTTAGACAAATGTATTATTTATTGTTCCACACTTTCCCCTTACCAGTTTTGTTTGTTCTGTTTTTCAACTTTTTAACTCATACCTGTGACCTAATCACAACCTCAGTGACTAGCAATGAAAAGCAGCTCTCATGGCTATACAAACTGCCCATCAGGCCTTCAATGACACCATGGCTAACACAAAGGAAAAGATCATTTCTGGGAAATAGTGCTGGAGATAGTCACTGAACGACTCAAGTCAGTTCCAAACCTTAGAGTTTTTCACCCTTCAAAGTGACACAATATAGGATGACAACATTCCCATTCCTTTCTATCTGAGAAACTCCAAAAGCTGTTTGTCCCAGAAATATCTTGACATGATGGAGGTTTTCAGCTTCAGGAAATGAAATGTTCTACTGTAGAGGATTGAGATAACCACAAATTTGACATGAAATCACTTCACAGAGTATAGAAGAGAAATACTCTTGAAGAAGAAAAGCTAAGATGAAATAAACCTCTATATGTTTTAATACACATGTGGTCTCTATGTATATGCCCACACACACACACAATCATACAACTTATTTTGGGAATCCAGTGAGCAACAATATGGTTTCCACACTGAATCAATTAAGCTACATTAGCTTCTAGTAACTGAATATCTGACCAACAGTGGATTAACAATGAACACATTTTATTTTTTCACAAAAAGGATGTATGTAGAAGGCTTACTCCTTTCTCACCTACTGCCATCCTCAGCAGTTTGGCATTTTCTTCTTCAGAATTGTCAAAAGATGACTACCTCAGCTCCAGATCAAAAATTCACAGAGCATATTCCAAAGAAGAGAAGTGAATGAATGGAGCCACTCCTATCATTTCTCTACCTTTTCCAGAAGCATCCCTACTCCAATCCAGCAGACTTGACCTCATACTTTCTTGGCAAGAACTACCTCACAGACTGGTGTAATGGCTCAAATGATAGTGGCTTGCTTAGCAAGCATGAAGCTCTGAGTTCAAGCCCCAGTGCCACAAAAAAAAAAAAAACTATCTCACATGACCAGTCCTAGTTGCAAGAAAATGAGACAGTATCCAGTATTCCCAGCCTTTATGGTGAAGGAGGAAAAAGAATGGCTACTGAGCAGGCAATAACAGCATCTGCCACACCTGTTTATAAAGTCCCTCCCCTGATTATCCATCTGGAAAACTCTTAATCATCCTTTAAGAAACAATGCATCTGTCACTTCTATGGCAAACCAACCCTGACCCGGCCCTAGGCAGTGTTGAGTGTTCATTCCTTGGTAATTTGACAGCACTGTGTGTGTGTGCATAGATGCACCCATTTCGCATTGATTGTCATTGATATCTGTTTCCTGCTACAGAGTAAACTCTGGAATGGAAGGCATATATCTTAATTACTATATCCCAAATGTCTATTGAAAAATTAGACCAAATTATTTAAACTATGATGATGTAAGCATTCCTAAATGATCACAAATCTTTTGTGTTATACTAGACAGCATATAAAAATCACCAAATAATTCCCTAAAGGAAATTAAATGTAAGGAAAAATGTTTGTGCTGATAATCGCTCAGGTAACCAGAATCACTCTTTTTCATTCATATTTTGTCTGGAATAGCAGACCAAAAAAAAGGAGCACCCAGCTTTCATCCATCCTGGCTCTATGCCAGGATCAGGGATTTTTCAGAACTTCCAAATGTGGACAGCATATTCCTCATTGTGCCTAGGTCCATAATACAAGCTTCTGCTCCTGACTCCTTGAAGGAAACACTTCCAGAGTCCTAAAAATAATGATCAACACAGCAGCACAAAGAGTCCAGGGTTCCTTCCAGGTCTAGGGCTGGTAATATACAAGGTAAGTCTAGAATATCTTGTCCTACCAGATAGCACAGAAGCTCTCAAAGACTGCTAGAGTTGCATTAAAGAACGTAAGATGGTACTCTGAATGACTCACTGGCCAGAGGTGAAATGTATTCGCCACCACCAAGGGCAATACTTGCAATGAATTAAAACATACCAAATGTGTTTAGAATTACCAATCTCTAATGACACTTTAAATTGGTCATCTTTAGATGATCTAGGACATCATTTCATTATATAAATGTGACTGGAAAAGAATGAAGCATTTATCCTATCTTTTTTGCATGTGTGTAGAACCAGGGATCGAACTCAGGACCTTGTCCATGCTCGGCAAGCACTCTACCACTGAGTTACAACCCCCAGCATACCCTATCTTTTTTATACTAACCTTATTATTGATTACCAAATAGTAAATGAGGGGAAGTTTCTCTTTGTAGAAGAATTGCAGTTAGTCAATTTAAATAAGAACTGATAGAATGCTAATATCACCACTCTGAAATTCTAATGAAATAATGACCTAGGCATTATCAGCACCTGTTAACATTACAAAAAGAAAGATAACCACACAGCATATGCACTCTAATAAACAAACATCTCTATGATGTAGTCTTGTGAAAAAAAAAATGAACTTGAATCCAAGCCTCTAGATTCAACTACAAAATTTATAAGAAATACAGAGTGAGAAGGACATGCTAGTTCACACCTTGAAGACATAATCAGCAAAATATAGACTATAGGAAACTCTACAGTACAAACAGCTCAGGTTCTTCAACAAATAAATTTCAGGGATTAAAAAATAGAAAGGGAAACCTGTAGATTATAAATTACTTGACATACATTCACTAATTGCAACCTGTGGAATTAATTTGGGTTCTGATTTCAAAGAAATATTTAAAATTATATGGTATTTTTGAAAAAACCAATAGTTTAGATATTGTCTAGATTTTTTTTTATCATATTAAGGAATTGTTTAAAATGTTAGGTAGTAGGGAGTAGGAGCATGGCTCAAGTGGTAGAGCACCTGCCTAGCAAATACAAGTCCCTGAGTTCAAACACCAGTACTGCCAAAAAATAATAAATAAAATGTTAGGTCTTAATAATGGCATTTTGGGATTTTTTTATAAGTGCTCTTGTCTTTTGGAGAAAGATACTGCTATGTGTGCAGATAAGGAAATAGCATGTTTGGAATTTGCTTTAGGGTGATTTGGGAAGGAAAAGATGCTAGCGTGGATGGAGAAAGTTGGCTGTGGTTTGTGAGCCTTTGGGCTAGAAGATGGGTACAGGGGGATTTATTATAATATTCCACCTACTTTTGTGTGTGCTCGGAATTTTCTGCAATGAAGCAGTTTAAAAATGCTTTCCAAGTTTAAAATGTTAGGAAACTAGGCCAGGCATGGTGGTATACACTTGTAATCCTAAAGCAGGAGGATCAAGAATTTGAGGAAGCTTGGACTACATAGAAAGTTTAAGACCAGAGTGAGCTGCATAGTAAGACCCTGTAAACTAAAAAAACCTCAAAAATAAAAATAACTAGCTGCCCTGGCTCATTAAGATAGTATAAATGAGACAAGATTAGACAAAACCAGGTGTTATATGGAATTTGACCAAGAGTCTGTCAAAAAAGACTGTCAAAAAGTCTATCAGGAAAAGACTACTTTTTAGAGCTGGGTAAAAATGAGCTTAAGGGCTGCCATGACAAAATACCCAGGACTGGATAACTTCACAGAAATTTATTCCCCATAGTTCTGGAGGATAAAAGTCCAAGACCAAAACATCAGTGAGTTTAGCCTCTCAAGGCCTCTCTCTTTGAACACAGTGGTCATACTCTACTCTGTCCTCACGTGGACTTTCTGTATATACAGGCATCCACCCCCAGTGTCTCTCCTTGTACCATTCTCCCTTCTTATGAGGACTTCAGTCAGATTGGATTAGGGTTCATCCCCTCTAGGATTCGTAATGACCTCGTTTTAACTCAATCGCCTATTTACCAGTGTATTTTGAAGTACTTGGGGTTAGGGCTTCAACACAAAAATAGGGAGAGTGGACACAACTCAACCAAAACAGCCGTCATACTTAGCAATCCCACCCCACAACCTACATCCTGGGAATTATCTGACCTTCCGCTACAAACCTAGATTTAATTCAAAAAAACAAGCAAGCAAACAAACAAACAAACAAAAAACCCTCAGGAATTGGGTTAAGGTTCTTGGGGCACTTCATTTCAATTTACTCCCAATAGATTCTAAGCCTCAAAAAAAATTAAACCAGGTCTAAAAGATATTCTGCCTGGAAGACAAGAATTTTATGTGGAAATGAATTGGGGTGTGCACTTTCCCATCCAAACCCAATGAAGCTGTCATAGCATAAATAATCCACGTCTTTCTGAGTTTGCTTGAGGCACCTCATCCCATACAGAGAGTGGATGTGTGCAGAGAAAACATGTCTTTGCCTGCATACAAAACTGTGGAGTCAATACGAACCCCTCCGTGCACCATCTGCACTGACAGGGAGAGACAGAGGACACTTCCTGCCATGCTCAGCAACAGAGCTTACCTTCCAGTGTCCAAGAACTCCTCCAAATGGCCCCCACACATGTACTCTCTACCTGGACGTCCTGCCAACCTCTGTTCAAGGGTTCAATCAGAACAAGCAGGACATTCTGTTCGCAGGTGGTTTGGTTTGTCCCCTTCCAAGTTTTCTAGGCACCTAAACAAATCACAGCACTCTTTCACTCCCTCTCTTATCTATCGGTCTGCCAATGAGACACAAAATTGTGGTTGTTTAATTGCCCATTGTTTTGCTACCTTAAATGAGGCTGTATTTCCAGGGACTCCTCTGTCTCTACCATTTATGAGAACTTACTTTACTCTAGGATCTCTTCTGATCAAATAATTTGCCTAAGCTGGCATCATCGTGGGTTCAAATCCAGACAAGAGAAGCCTGTCAGACCTACATTGTTCTTTACCTTTTCACAGCAGCAACAATTTTGGAAGATTTTTTTTCCTACACTAATTGGTAGATTTCTCCTTATTGACACAAAGGAGTCCTTTGTCCTTGGTTCATCAGGCTGACATAACAAACCAAACTTCCCACAGCCATAATCCCCAATCATTCTGTGTTCCTGAGTTCTCCCAAACCCCTAGACCAAAACAATCCCACCAATTAATACACTCGAAAAGTCAAAATGCACGGCCACTTGAAAGGGGCTACAGCAGAGGGTCTTACAGACAAAGCCATGGGAAGAAGGAGAAGACCTGAAGATTGCAGTATTGCAATCCAGTGGCATTGACAGGAGAAGATGAGGGACTTTGCAAGTGAGGACTGAGGTGGTGAGCCTGGGAACCCTCCGTGGTGATGCCCAGACAGCAGAAGGTATCTATGTCCCCAGCTTTCACAACCATACTCTGCTATAGAGAACTTGTCACCTTGTGCTGTTCAGACTGTGAGCCATGAATCTTGGAAATAAGAAATCTAGACTTTGTAAGGAAGAGCAAAGGAAGCTGTGGGAAACCCTTATCGCCCTTCCTCCTGGATGGATATAGCAGAAGCATGGGAAGAACATGCATTTTGGAAACCTAGCTTCTGATCAAGAGTTTTCTACCTGTTTTCTTCATAGCTTTGGGCAAATTACTCAACTTCCCTGAACATATTCTTATGTGTGAAATAGGGACAATTCCATCAAAAGGTGATTTAGGAGATTAAGTGATATGCTGCTTATAAATGCCTGCCACGTGATATGGCTCAGTAAATGCTTTCCCTTCCAGAAAAACTCCTGATAGCCAAGACAAACAGGGAACTATTGGCTAAAACATTTCTTTCATCATCTAGTAACAAGAAGCATAACAATATCTCAAAAGAAAGTTTTCCTCAGTACCAAAACAATGAAGAAAAGTAATTAGATAAAAATATAGTAAATTGGATCTAAATAAGAAACATTGCATTTAGTTCTCCCTTCTACCATGTACAATGGGAGATTTTCAATAATTATGCCATCAAAATCTCAGTGACTGGGCAGAGTGCAGCCATTTGTCTCTTGCAGATTTCTTTAGGTCTTAAGCATCCACACCATGAGGGTAGTATAACACACAAGAGCTAAGCTATAGCCCAGCTGTCCAATCCCTTGCAGTAAGATCCTAAGTGATTCCTATACCCATTCATATGGTAATTATATAGGATCCCGATAATGATCAGCCATAGTTCTGAATCATAGATGCCCAGCCTCACCCAGATCAAGTAAATTGAAATATCTGGGTACAGGGCCTCAGTCCATTTTAAGAATCTGTAGATAATTCTGATTCGCTGCTTGACTTGAGAACCTGTGGTCTGTAGTACCAGTAGAAAGGTGGTTGTAGAGGTTCCTGGAAGACTCTAACACAGGAGGTGCAAGGAAATGGGCTATAAAAATGGATCCAAGTTCATGGCAGAAGTCTTAGAAGAACTTGAGCAAAAGGAGCAATTTATTGAGAAGTTAATTGATCTACAAAATTACCTTTTTAATTTAATAAGAGTGACATCTCCAGTAAGCCTCTTTTTAGTAATAAAACAAAAAACAATTTAGCTAGTAGAAATATAGAAACAACCTAAATGCCTTTCAACAGAGTAATGGATAAATGTTGATGTTTTCACATAGTGAATATTATATAGCAGATAAAAGTGAATTAATCATATCTGCATATATTAAGGTGGTTAGATCTTAAAGCCATAATGTTGAGTTAAAAAAATACCCCCAGTAAAAAAAAAAAAAGTTTTGTCAGGCACCAAAGGTTCATGCCAGTAGTCTTAGCTCTTGGGAGGCTGATATCAGAAGGATAGAGGTTCGAGGCCAGGCTGGGCAAATAGTTCTCAGGAACATATCTCCAAAATAACCAAAGCAAAATGGACTAGAGGTGTGGCTCAAGAGTTAGAGAGTCTGCTTTGGAAGCATAAAGCCCTGAGTTCAAATGCCACTCCTACCTCCTCCAAAAAAAATTGTTTTGGCATTCTGGGGATCAAAAGTAAAATTTAAATGGAAGGACTAGGAATGTAATTCAGTGGCAGAGCACTCACCTAGCATGCACAAGACTCTGGGTTTGAGTTCCATCACTGCAAAGAAAAATTAAACATAAAACAATATCATGTATTATTTTAGATATATAATATCTATAGCAAAAGTATAAAAATATAGGCCAGACAAGTCTACATTTAAAAAAATCAAGTCTAGAATGGATTAAGAAAATGTGGTATCTATACACAATGGAATTTTATGCAGCCATGAAGAAGAACGAAATGTTATCATTCGCTGGTACATGGATGGAATTGAAGAACATCATTCTGAGTGAGGTTAGCCTGGCCCAAAAGACCAAAAATCGTATGTTCTCCCTCATATGTGGACATTAGATCAAGGGCAAACACAACAATGGGATCGGACTTTGAGCATATGACAAAAGCAAGAGCACACAAAGGAGGGGTGAAGATAGGCAAGACACCTAAAAAATTAGCTAGCATTTGTTGCCCTCAACGCAGAGAAACTAAAGCAGATACCTTAAAGCAACTGAGGCCAATAGGAAAAGGGGACCAGGAACTAGAGAAAAGGTTAGCTCAAAAAGAATTAACCTAGAAGGTAACACACACGCACAGGAAATCAATGTGAGTCAATGCCCTGTATAGCTATCCTTATCTCAGCCAGCAAAACCCCTTGTTCCTTCCTATTATTGCTTATACTCTCTCTACAACAAAATTAGAGATAAGGGCAAAATAGTTTCTGCTGGGTATTGAGAGGGTGGGGGGGGAGGGAGGGGACAGAGTGGGTGGTAAGGGAGGGGGTGGGGGCAGGGGGGAGAAATGACCCAAACCTTGTACGCACATATGAATAATAAAAGAAAAATAAATAAAAAATAAAAAAATCAAGTCTGCATTTTAAAAATAGTTATTTTAGGGGCTCTGAGGTAGAAGGAAAAATATGATAGATTTTAATGCATAAACTTTAACTGGATCCTTGTTCAAGGAAAAATATAGCCATAAAAAGCATTCTTAGAATCATCAATCTGTATGCACCCAATGTCAACGCACCCAATTTCATCAAACATACCCTGAAAGACCTAAAAGCATATATAAACGCCAACACAGTGGTTGTGGGAGACTTTAACACTCCATTAGCATCAATAGATAGGTCATCCAAACAAAAACTCAATAAAGAAATCCAAGATCTAAAATATGCAATAGATCAAGTGGACCTAGTAGATGTCTACAGAACATTTCATCCAACCTCTACACAATATACATTCTTCTCAGCAGCCCATGGAACCTTCTCCAAAATAGATCATATCCTAGGGCACAAAGCAAGCCTCAGCAAATATAAGAAAATAGAAATAATACCATGCATACTATCTGACCACAATGCAGTAAAAGTAGAACTCAACAACAAAAGTAAAGACAAAAAACATGCAAACAGCTGGAAACTAAATAACTCATTACTTAATGAAGAATGGATCATCGATGCAATAAAAGAGGAAATTAAAATGTTCCTGGAAGTCAATGAAAATGAAAACACAACCTACCGGAACCTATGGGACACAGCTAAGGCAGTCTTGAGAGGAAAGTTTATAGCCATGAGTGCATATATTAAAAAGATTGAAAGATCCCAAATCAATGACCTAATGATACATCTCAAACTCCTAGAAAAACAAGAACAAGCAAATCCCAAAACAAATAGAAGGAGAGAAATAATAAAAATAAGAGCTGAAATCAACGAAATAGAAACCAAAAAAACCATACAAAGAATTAATGAAACAAAAAGTTGGTTCTTTGAAAAAATAAACAAGATCGATAGACCCCTGGCAAACCTGACTAAAATGAGGAGAGAAAAAACCCAAATTAGTAGAATCAGGAATGCAAAAGGGGAGATAACAACAATCACCATGGAAGTCCAGGAAATCATCAAAGACTACTTTGAGAACCTATATTCAAATAAATTTGAAAATCTAAAAGAAATGGACAGATTTCTAGATACATATGATCATCCAAAACTGAACCAAGAGGAAATTAATCACCTGAATAGACCTATAACACAGAATGAAATTGAAGTAGCAATCAAGAGTCTCCCCAAAAAGAAAAGTCCAGGACCTGATGGATTCTCTGCTGAATTCTATCAGACCTTTAAAGAAGAACTGATACCAACCCTCCTTAAACTGTTCCATGAAATAGAAAGGGAAGGAAAACTGCCAAACACATTTTATGAAGCCAGTATTACACTTATCCCCAAACCAGGCAAAGACACCTCCAAAAAGGAGAACTATAGGCCAATCTCCCTAATGAACATTGATGCAAAAATCCTCAACAAAATAATGGCAAATCGAATTCAGCAACACATCAAAAAGATTATTCACCACGACCAGGTAGGCTTCATCCCAGGGATGCAGGGGTGGTTCAACATACGAAAATCAATAAACGTAATAAACCACATTAACAGAAGCAAAGACAAAAACCACTTGATTATCTCAATAGATGCATAAAAAGCCTTTGATAAGATCCAACATCATTTCATGATAAAAGCTCTAAGAAAACTAGGAATAGAAGGAAAGTTTCTCAACATTATAAAAGCTATATATGACAAACCTACAGCCAGCATTATACTTAACAGAGAAAAATTAAAACCATTCCCTCTAAAATCAGGAACCAGACAAGGATGCCCACTATCTCCACTCCTATTCAACATAGTACTGGAATTCCTAGCCAGAGCAATTAGGCAAGAAGAAGGAATAAAAGGAATACAAATAGGTAAAGAAACTGTCAAAATATCCCTATTTGCAGACGACATGATCCTATACCTTAAAGACCCAAAAAACTCTACTCAGAAGCTTCTAGACATCATCAATAGCTATAGCAAGGTAGCAGGATATAAAATCAACATAGAAAAATCATTAGCATTTCTATACACTAACAATGAGCAAACGGAAAAAGAATGTATGAAAACAATTCCATTTACAATAGCCTCAAACAAAATCAAATACCTAGGTGTAAACCTAACAAAAGATGTGAAAGACCTCTACAAGGAAAACTATACACTTCTGAAGAAAGAGATTGAGGAAGACTATAGAAAGTGGAGAGATCTCCCATGCTCATGGATTGGTAGAATCAACATAGTAAAAATGTCGATACTCCCCAAAGTAATCTACATGTTTAATGCAATTCCCATCAAAATTCCAATGACATTCATTAAAGAGATTGAAAAATCTACTGTGAAATTTATATGGAAACACAAGAGGCCACGAATAGCCAAGGCAATACTCAGCCAAAAGAACAATGCAGGAGGTATCACAATACCTGACTTCAAACTATATTACAAAGCAATAACAATAAAAACAGCATGGTACTGGCACAAAAACAGACATGAAGACCAGTGGAACAGAATAGAGGATCCAGATATGAAGCCACACAACTATGAGCAACTTATCTTTGACAAAGGAGCTAAAAATATACGATGGAGAAATAGCAGCCTCTTCAACAAAAACTGCTGGGAAAACTGGTTAGCAGTCTGCAAAAAACTGAAACTAGATCCATGTATATCACCCTATACCAAGATTAACTCAAAATGGATCAAGGATCTTAATATCAGACCCCAAACTCTTAAGTTGATACAAGAAAGAGTGGGAAATACTCTGGAGTTAGTAGGTATAGGTAAGAACTTTCTCAATGAAACCCCAGCAGCACAGCAACTAAGAGATAGCATAGATAAATGGGACCTCATAAAACTAAAAAGCTTCTGTTCATCAAAAGAAATGGTCTCTAAACTGAAGAGAACACCCACAGAGTGGGAGAAAATATTTGCCAATTATACATCAGACAAAGGACTGATAACCAGAATATACAGGGAACTTAAAAAACTAAATTCTCCCAAAACTAATGAACCAATAAAGAAATGGGCAAGTGAACTAAACAGAACTTTCTCAAAAGAAGAAATTCAAATGGCCAGAAAACACATGAAAAAATGCTCACCATCTCTAGCAATAAAGAAAATGCAAATTAAAACCACGCTAAGATTCCACCTCACCCCTGTTAGAATAGCCATCATCAGCAACACCGCCAACAACAGGTGTTGGCGAGGATGCGGGGAAAAAGGAACCCTCTTACACTGTTGGTGGGAATGTAAACTAGTACAACCACTCTGGAAAAAAATTTGGAGGCTACTTAAAAAGCTGGACATCGATCTACCATTTGATCCAGTAATACCACTCTTGGGGATATACCCAAAAGACTGTTACTCCAGAGGCACCTGCACATCCATGTTTATTGCGGCACTATTCACAATAGCCAAGTTATGGAAACAGCCAAGATGCCCCAGCACAGACGAATGGATTAAGAAAATGTGGTATCTATACACAATGGAATTCTATGCAGCCATGAAGAAGAACGAAATGTTATCATTCGCTGGTAAATGGATGGAATTGGAGAACATCATTCTGAGTGAGGTTAGCCTGGCCCAAAAGACCAAAAATCGTATGTTCTCCCTCATATGTGGACATTAGATCAAGGGCAAACACAACAAGTGGATTGGACTATGAGCACATGATAAACGTGAGAGCACACAAGGGAGGGGTGAGGATAGGTAAGACACCTAAAAAACTAGCTAGCATTTGTTGCCCTTAATGCAGAGAAACTAAAGCAGATACCTTAAAAGCAACTGAGGCCAATAGGAAAAGGGGAACAGGTACTAGAGAAAAGGTTAGATCAAAAAGAATTAACCTAGAAGGTAACACCCATGCACAGGAAATCAATGTGAGTCAATGCCCTGTATAGCTATCCTTATCTCAACCAGCAAAACCCCTTGTTCCTTCCTATTATTGCTTATACTCTCTCTACAACAAAATTAGAGATAAGGGCAAAATAGTTTCTGCTGGGTATTGAGGGGGGGGAGCGGGAGGGGGTGGAGTGGGAGGTAAGGGAGGGGGTGGGGGCAGGGGGGAGAAATGAACCAAGCCTTGTATGCACATATGAATAATAAAAGAAAAAAAATAATAAATAAATAAATAAACAAAAAAAAAAGCATTCTTAGGACAACTGGAGAAATTTTTTAATGGACTGAATACTTGATAATTTCATCAAAGTTATTCTTAATTTTTAGAGACAATAGTGTTATGATTTGTGTAGGAATAATCCTTATTCTTAGGAGATGTATAATAAAGATAATGATGTTTACACACTCACACACAGACGCCAGGGCTTTGGTTAACTGAAAAGGTAGAGGAGTCCCTAGGCAGCAGCCCCTCCGATAACTACAGCAATGGTTGTTTCTAGTCACGCAGATGAAGGTTGATGCTTCAGGGCCCCAGTAAAGGAGCAAGGGCCAGAGTCCCCAGGCCTGTTTCTCTGGCCTTGGCCCACGCATGGATGATTCCTACTACCTGCAGGACCAATCTGTCCTCTCAGCACACTTTGCTTTCTGCCATTATAGCTCCAATTAACACACAGAGAGAAATTCTCTGTTTATCTCTCTCCCCTCAGCCCATGACCTTTGTAAGGACAGAGATCATGTCTGTCTTTCTGATATGGTCCTGCCAGCACTTAACACAATGCCTGCCACATAGTAAGACCTTAATAAATATGTGTTTAACTAATCTATTATGGCCATCCTCCAAGAGGAAAACTCTCCACCTCTTCTTCTTGGCTATTCAGCCATGTCACAAGACACAACAGACCCCATAAACATTCCCCCTGAGAGTTCTTTTCTGATTAACAGCATTTGCTACACTGCTATGTACAACACAGTCACAGCTGAAGCTGCCACAACTTCTGTGCTTGTCAAAGGTTGCTTTAAAAAGTGTTTATTTGGGGTTGGTGATGTGGTTCCAGTGATAGAGTGCCTGTCTAGAAAGTACAAGGCCTTGAGATCAAACACCAATACCGCCTCCAAAAAAAGTGTTTATTTACACCTATCTGAAGGAGCATAGAGGGGGGAGTGCATTCAAGTACAACATATTTGATACATTTTAAAAACTTCTGTAAATGCCACAGTGTACCCCCACCCAGCACAACAATTTAAAAAAAGAAAAAAATATTTACATGGATTGATTTGATCAACCTGTATATTTTTTATGTTCCCACTCACCCTAAAACATTAATATCTGGATTTACCATCTTCACAGAGATAGTAATGCCATATTAATCACCATCTCCTATTCACTTACAAACGTAAATAAATTAGATTCAGGAATTCTTCACTTTGTTGGTCAGTTACAGACTCAGTAAGGAAAAATCTCTCTTGTGTACAATGCTTGGTGCTGGTTGTCCTTACTGTTAAGTTGTCATAGATGTGGTTATGCTGTACGGGGCCACAAATTAAGTACATGCAGGTTATTCAAAATGTTTCCTAAAATACTCACAGGTGGGTAGTCAAGGGAATTCTCATTCCCTTTCACAGTAGTGGCTAAGAGGATGTCCTGAAAGATCAGCCAGCCTGATAGAGAAGGCATTACCAGAAAAGAAAGGGTGGCATGAGAAGACATCTGTAAGAAGATACAAATGAAATAAGACAAAAATGAAATTTTTCCTAAAATGTGAAAGTGACATTTCATAAGTAAATATTTTCCTATGAAATATAGGATAAAAGACACAGAAAAGAAACAAGAGAAAGAAGCAGTAAAATGTGCAGACAAGAAACACGGGGCAGGGGAAGATAAATCAATAGGTGCAGGAGGTTGACAAGGCAAACCATTTCTGCCTAACTCAAACCTCCCTTCCTCACACAATCAACATTTCAGTAGAATTTCTATTAGCTGAATTACATAACAACCTGTGAGAGAAATTTGCCACATAATGTAGTCCTTCTGTTACTATAATTTCCAATGAAGCATCACTCAGTAATCTATCTTTTGTGTTGACACAAATCTTCATCAATTCACTTTGTTGAAAATATAGAACACCTGCAGTGGAACACTCTTTTCTCTGAATTCATAACTAAAATATCAAAATTATTTTCCCAGAAATCCTGAGATTTCTTAAAAACATAGTTTGGTTATTTGGTATAAAAAAACTAACAGTGTTTAACTCATTTCTTAAATGATTAAATTACAAACAAATTCTTTTAAAGTTAGAAAAATGCAATGCTTTTCATTTAAAAATATAAATACTGTCCAATTAACATAAATACAGGGTCCAACCTATGATTTCAGCAAAGTAGTTTTCCAGTATATTTGCTAGCCCCATGCTCTGAAAAAGGTTTATATTTTTTATTTTAAAATTATGTTCTGCCTTTCTTAGAAAAATAACTTTTAAAGTGTACAAATTACTGTCATCCCTAGAGAATCACAAGAAAACATTTTTTTAATTTTAAAAATTAAAACTACAGCAGCAGTAACCTCCCACTCCCACCCCAAAAAAAAATAATAATCATTGTTCAGGAAGTTTCTTCTATGGCAACCTGTGGCCTACCCACGAACCTTAATTAGTTTGAGAGATCATGATATAGAGCCTCTTCAAACTGGACAGGAGTGGTAGGTCTCTGTGGAAAAATAGAGCAAGCTTTTGTAGCAGGTAATTTAAGGAGCAGCAACAGGCTAATATGTAGACAAGAGATGGTGTAGCATGTGGTGTGGTTCTCAGCGGAGCAGCAGGCCTCTAATGAGGCCCAGTAGTGGATAGCAGCTGGTAAACTTGGGGCTCAAAATAGGAGGCTCTAAGGGCCTTTATTTGTTAACAAAAGACTGCAAATTGCTCAAAGGCCTGAGTAGGCAATGAGAACATGTTCATATGGTGAGCCGGTATATCAATTTTCAAAACAAATATTACAATATATGAATTTACATTGCAATGAGAATTAGAACAGTCCTATGATTGTCGACATTTTGGTAAGAATAGGTACAAAAATTGGCTATTAAATTTTGTATAAGAAAATCACCACCTGCTTTTCTGTCCATTCGGGAACACCCAGACTAAAACGCATGCAGTGTGTGTTATAGCTATTTGTGTAATCATACCACATACTGTCTGTAAACCCAGACCACTGGCAGTTAAAGAGTAGCGTTTTGTAGATGGTACAAAATTAAAAGAATTTATGCATGAAAAATATTACCTTCTCTCTGTCCAAGAGTAAGCTAATAATGTAACAAATCATATTGCGTGTGCTCTTTTACATGAAAGAATAGACCTTCTTGCACCCTTACAGATTCAAAAATAAAGAAAGACCCAGTCTTTTTTTTTTTTATTGTTTTTACATTTACTCACATGTGTATACATTGTTTGGGCCACCTCTCCCCCTTCTTTCCATGTAGAACCTGTTCTGCCCTCTTGTTCTCTGATTTTGTTGAAGAGAAAATATAAAAGATAATAAAAAAGACATAGCATTTTTGCTATGAAACGTTTGCTATAAAGCATTTGAGATAGATAGCTATACAGATAGATTCCTAGCATTGCTTCCATGCACATGTGTTTTGGAACCCACTTTGGTTCATCTCTATCAGACCTCTTCTCTACTTCCTGGTCCCCTTCCCATAGTGGCCTCTGCCAGTTTAAGATTACTTTATTCACTCCTCTAGAGTGAGCACATCAACCACGTTCAAGTTTTAGGTTTCCTTCCCTTTCCCTATTCCTCCTATGTATGGTCTCCTCTTTGTGTGTGACCCATGTCCAATAATATTACTACATTCATTTTAGGGAAAGACCCAGTTTTAAAAAGACTTTGTCCATTCTCTTCTAATAATCTAAGCCACTCATTTAATTTTAGGGAAACCCCTTAGCATTTCCTGACACAGATCATAATTTCAAGGCTTTATTATTTTGTTAACATTTTTGGACCTTCATGATTATAACTCCATGACATATAATTTGAAGATATTTCTGACTCACATTTTTTGCTAACCTCCTCATATATAATTCTTCACCAAGTTTCTCCAGTTCTTCATCTGAAACATGCCTCCATTCTGTAGTCATACTCTAAATCAACCCCCACCATCCCAGCTCTGGGTCAGTGCTCAAATGACAGCTCCAGAAAATCAGGGGCTTGTGGAGTAGCTCAAGTGGTAGAGCATCTGCCTAGCAAGCATGAGGCCCTGAGTTCAAGCCCCAGTGCTGCAAAAAAATAAATAAATAAATAACCCCACCCTTCAGCCCTCAACTGCCTCACAATTTGTGCTCTCTACTATGTCACTCTTTCACCAGTGGTCTGTCTAATGCAGACGCCTTCCACCAACTGTCCTGGAGTTCACACATGTCTAAACTTTCCATCTCAAAGTAGTTGCTATAATTTCGGTTTTGAAATTTCCCCCAAGGCCCATGTGTTAACTAGCACAGCCTGTGGTACCATTGGGTGGTGGTAGAACCTTTGAAGGTGGGGCCTAGTGGAAGGAAGGTAGGTCACTGGGGGCGTGCCCTAGGAAGAGGATTTTATGACCCTGGCCCTTTCTCTCTCTCTGTCTTTTGCTTCACACATACTCCCACCATGAGGTACTATGCTGCCACAGGCCCAAAGCAACAGACCCAAGTAACCATGCACTGAAGCCTCCAAATCTATAAGCCAAATAAACCTTCTTCCTTTTAAGTTGATTATCTTAAGTATTTTGTTACAACAACAGAAAGCTGACAGGCAACATGACCAAGCCACCCTCTGCTTCATTGTGGACCATGTCACCCCTGCTTCTCACATCAGGCCTGATTCAATGGAATATCTCTACTCATGCCATCTCCCACACAACTGTTTTCTAACTATTGCACATGTGCCTTGATACTCAAATTAGGCTATAGTTAGGAAGTTAATTTTCTGCTGACACTCAAGTAATTTGAGAAACATGTATTAAAAGCACTGAGTGCATAAAGTACATTATTAATTCCTGACCATTCAGACATGCACATTTGAAATACAAATTAAAATCCACATCCCAAATTAGATACAATATTTAAGATCTCTTCCTGTTCGGGATGATTCATGCTACAGCCTCTTTCTATTAGAAAAGATAATTACATGAACCCAACAATAACAAATGGTTTTACTTCACCCAGCACATGCATATTTTCTCACCCTTCCTCTCTCTCCTCTCTCTCTCTCTCTCTCTCTCTCTCTCTCTCTGTCCTCTTCAATTCTGTAATTCATTAAACCTTATTTATTGTTCACAATATTGTAAGTAACAGCCTCACTGGAAAGTGTCTCATCATTCATGGATGAATAGGGTAAGAATTTGATCAACAGAAAATGTGAGCGATAATTAGCCTAGGGGAAAAGGGCAAGGACATGTAGCTTCACCTTTTCCTGTTCCCACCATGTACTCCCTATCCAGCCAGAGACTGCCTTCATGCCAGTTAAGTCTGGGTGTCTATGACATACCATGAGGAAGACTCCTGAGGCAAGCACAGCTTATCTGTGTAAACAGTATTTACAGAAAGCTCATCTTCCCAACCAATGATTTTTTTTGTTTGTTTTTAATTCATCGTTGTTACTAAAGACACAAATTTTTGTTTATAATGGTAGTAAACTGACAATCTTGGGCTCTGAAAGTAGATTCTTACTTGATTTGTCTCAGCAAATGCTTGCAAAAGTGAGCAAATGAACCCAGAGCCCATCCCACCACCATTCCCTCTTCCCTTCAAAGCTTCTTCAAATCCTGACGAGCTGAGCCCATCAAAAGTCCCCAGTGTATGATGCTCGTTCAATTACAAAGTCCATTCAACTTAATTATGGATCATAATGAAAATACCTGCCTCAGGCTGGAGGAGTAGTCTGGTCAGAGGTGAGAGAATAGGAGCTCCTAGGCAGGGGCCAAGTGGAGCACCAGGCAGCCAGGGTTGGTGGCCTTAGGGATCAGTCAGTTGTCACAAGCTGCAGTTGGTGAGCTTCTGGCAAAATTACCTAACCTCCAAGCTGCCATACTGCAACTCCCCTACTGACAGATGGAGCCCTTGGCTAAAATATTCCCAGGCTTTTGATGAAAAGAGTTTCATCTTTCACAAAGTTGATTTTTTTGGTTTCTTATTGGCAAATTACTTTAACCTATAAAGTGATCATTTCTTTTTTTTTTTTTTTTTGCAGTTCTGGGGTTTGAACTCAGGGTCTTAACCTTGAGCAACTTCACCATCTCTTTTGTATGATGGGTTTTTTCAAGATAGGGTCTCGAGAACTATTTGCCCAGGCTGGCTTTGAACCGCGATCCTCTTGATCTCTGCCTCCTGAGTAGCTAGGGTTACAGGCGTCAGCCACCAGAGCCCTGCTAAAATGATCGTTTCTAAGATAGGTTCTGCTCAGCAAGGGTCTTTCATTATAGATCCAATTTTACTAGGAAATTCCAACACTAATGAGTACAATTCAGAGTTATTAACTCAGTTATTAGTTATTCCAGTGTAAGAGTCATAGTCTTTGCAGATACCTTCTTTTGCATAAGAGGTGAGAATGCACTTATATTTGAAACAACATTATTAAGCACACTTGTTCTCACATACTAGTCAAAATCTCTTCTTGTACACAACACCATTCCCATTAATCTTTCAATTTCTTCTCTACTGGTTAAGATTTCCTAAGGAGACAAGGGAACAAGACCATCAAGTTATGTTCATCAACATATGCACAGCCTACGTCAATGTCTGCCCATGAAAAGATATCAGCTGACTAAACCATTAACATGAGCAAATGACATCTTACCTTCAGCCCCAATGGCTAATGTTTGAAGATGAGACAGTGTTTTCCAGATGTTTCTCAGCTTAGTGCATAGTAAGAGTAGTCATTACCAAGAATACACTTTATCCAAATATAGAGGGAAAACTAGGAAAATTTTTAAGGGAATAGAGAACCTCACCCATACCCCCTCAGATTCCATATCACATGATATTTTTAGGTAACAGGATCGTTTTCTTCCTTGCTGCTCCTGGGTCCTGACAAAGATGCCATCCTTCAAAAAATCATCCAGTCTGAATTGAGTCTTCCTGCCTTCTTTGCCCTCAGAATCCATCTTTCAACAACATCAAAGTACCTGTAGCATACACTTCCATGCCTATATCATCTTTCCTCTACCTGGAAGATGCAACCTCAATACAATGCCCCTCTTCATCTGGTTATTTTTTACTTGTCCTTCGTGTCTCAGTTCAGGTCATTTACTCTAGGAAGCCTTCCTGACTTCCCTTGACTGGTTCCTGTACCTCCCATAGAGCACTGCACTCTTCACATTCTATTCAAATGATCTGTTTATTCACCTGTCTCCCCTTCGATTATTGGATCTGAAAGGCACTTATCATGTCATCATAATTTCCTCAGCTCTTGACCCAAAAAGAGTAGAGTAATTGCTCACAAATGTGTGATGAGTTGATCAAAACCAATAGTCCTTGCTTGAGAAGGAAGAGAGATGGAAAGACAGGGTCATATCCATGGACATTACACTCATCTGGGAAGCTGCAAGACATGAGCCACAATGACGGTGTGGTGAGCCATAGCAAGGCCAAAAAGGTTCTGACGGTCCCATGTGGGCAGAGGGAAAGGAGGGAGTGAGGGAGGAGGGACAGAGGACAATGGCCCTGACCCTCTGAACTCAATCCATCAGAAATTACCAGACCAAAAATAAAAATGAGTTCAGAGAAATTTGTGAACAACTGAGGTTAACAAGAGATTAGTATAAAACAAAATGGTCACTTAGATCATGTGATTAACTTGTCAAAAAGGACACATCTGGGCAGAGCACAGTAGTTCATGCATATAATCCCAGATACTCTGGAAGCAGAGATCAGGAAGATCATGTTCAAGACCAAAAAAGTTAGTGAGACCACTTCTCACTCAATGAGTCAGGTGCAGTAGTGTACGTAATCCTTGCTATGGGGAAGCATGGTTGAGGATTGTAGTCCCAAAATGACCCTGGGCAAAAATATGAGACACTATCTGAAAAATAAAAAATCAAAAAGGGCTGGGGCGGGGCTCAAGTGGTAGAGCACCTCTTAGCAAGTATAAGGCCCTGAGTTCAAATGCCAGTACAGCAAAAAATAAATAACTAAAAGACACATTGTTGCCAAGAAAGACTCCAGGACTGGACAATCAAATGCTGCGGTCTGAATCCTGGACTGCTTTTTGTTGGTAATAACATTTTTTTGTTTCTAACTGGATGGTTTTCCAACTGAAAACCCTGTCTTATTAAGAGAGGCAGATAGTGTTTCGTTTTTGGCTTTTCCACCACCATATTTAATCACAGCCGTGATCACATCCTTAGCTTTGCATAGAAGGGCGTGGCTCAAGACACAAGTGGTAGCACATTGCACAGTAGGTGCAAGGCCCTGAGTTCAATCCTCAATGCCACACAAGAAAAGAAAAATAAAAAATACGCAATTTATTTCCTTTTAATTTCTCTTAAGTACCCAGTACCTGAAGTTCATCATAACAAGAGAGAACATTTGCTTTATAGAATTCATTTTAAGGCCAGGCATGGTGGATCAAACCTTTAATCCTAGGTACTTGGGAAGTGGAGATCAGGAGGATCAAGGTTCCAGTCAGTCTGGGAAAAAAGTTCTTGAGACCCCCCCCCCCATCCCATTCAAGGACTAGGCACCGTGGCATGTGCCTGTCATCCCAGCTACCCAGGAAGATTAAATAGGATGATTGTGGTCCAGACCAGCCCTGGCATAAAGTGAGACCCTATCTCAAAAATAAGCAGTGGCATAAAGGGCTGACAGCATGGCTCAGGTGGCAAGGTGCCTGCCTAACAAGTGTGAGGCCCATACTCAAAGAAATTTGATT
Organism: Castor canadensis; assembly: GCF_047511655.1. Classification (NCBI taxonomy): domain Eukaryota; kingdom Metazoa; phylum Chordata; class Mammalia; order Rodentia; family Castoridae; genus Castor; species Castor canadensis. The sequence continues at coordinate 62,504,575 of NC_133386.1, forward strand.
TTAGATTAAGTAATTTTTAAATGTCATAAAAAGAAACAGTGTTAGTCAAAATTCAAAAAAACAAGTATTCTTTTCCATACAAATTCCATACGTTGTTAATAAATAAAGGCAATTCATAGGCTTTAAGTGTCAAATAAATTTTGTAAATGCTGAATTAAATACAGGCTTCTTTGCTGCAGGATTTCTCAGAGCCTGTAATATGTTAATATGCATCATAACTCACTAAGACAATTGCATTTTATGCAGCATGTTAGCAGCATATTTCACTACATATTCTTTTATAAGGCATTACTTTGGGAAGCCTAGACTAAATCCTCTGAATGGTGCCTAGATATTCCTGAACCAGTTGGCCATTTCTAGTGGTCATGGTGTATATACTAACCCTTGAAACCACATGCTGCTGCCCAGCTCTCCATGCCTTTACAGTGCACAGTATGCTCTCAGCTTCCCCAAAACCCACCAAGAAGAGGTAGATGCCAACGTGGATCAGCTGCAATCATTTAACCTACATCCTTGAGCCAGAGGAATGGGAAATTAACTGGTGAAGTCAACATACTGACCTGTCAAAAATCGCCAAGAAATTTAACAAGTGCCCATTTTCTATTCACCTATCTTAGACCAGATTGAAATATCAAAGGAAAGCAAGACTACTCCCGAACTTTAAGTAGTTCATCTAGCTTTATTTCAAACTGAATTAAATAGAAATTATGGATCAAAAGTACCCCCAGGAAAACCTTTCAAAATCATGGCATATAAATTAATTTGGAAGAAAAGAAAAACCAACAGCACAGGGGAAATCACAGCAACTGCAGTGTAGCACGACTGTCAATGTCCACAGAAAGGACCTAGAGGCAAAACTGTGAGCAGCAAATCACAGTCAACTTCCTGATTTTCCAAGTCCTGCCACACACGGGTCCCTTGTAAGAAAAGCAGCCAGGGCACCTGATAATGCAGCTGCCTCACACTGCAGGGCAAGAGATCCCACCTCGCCCACCATAGCCAAATAGACTGGGAATGAAGCTAATCCCAAAAGTGGCCATTTGCGGTCAGAGACAGTAAAGAAAAAGATTGCTTCCCTTTTCTTTATCTTCTTCCTGGTAGCAAATCCTACCTTTTGGGATTTGGAAACCCATTTCCTGTGGAAATAGCTCTGACTTTGAGAGACAGCACATAAACTGAAAGAAGGTAAGTATGGATATAGCAAAAGGGAATTTACCTAGCTAATCTATTTCCCTTCAAGGTCTACAGTTGTCAGTTGCATCTGTTTGTTTCTTCTCTTTTTCCCCATCACTGGGGTTCGAACTTAGGGTCTACACTTTGAGCCACTCCACTAGCCCTTTTTGTGAAGGGTTTTTTTCAAGATGGGGTCTCACAAACTATTTGCCTGGGTTGTCTTTGAACTACAGTCCTCCTGCTTTCAGCCTACAGGTGTGAACCACCAGCACCCAGCATGTTTTTTCTGTTCTTAATATTAGTAAAATTCAGTTAGTGCTATTTTTATAACTAAATTTCCAGTTTTCTTATTCTTCCTAATAACAGGATGGTATCTTAAAAATGGATTTTTGTGGAGATACATTTAACAACTTATCCATGGTGAATGCTTTCTTGTATTACATGGTCTCTTATTTATTCTAACACACACATTTTCAAATTCAGCTTCTTAAAATTTCCAATACAACCATTGATTTTAATCTTCTCTTTTTTATCAAGCTTCAAAACAGAAAGCTGCTCTGACCATCCAACATTTGGGTGAAAAATGGGCAGCAGAAAGAAATAGAAGTCACCGGATGACCCAGAGCCATGTGCATGCTCCATTTTGCCTAAATCTTTCCTTGTCCATGAAGTGGTATTCCAATCTTGATTATTGACATAGGGGGTAAGATGGCTATAAGATCATGTCAAAGGAAGCCAAATTGAGACCACTGTAACTCCAAACATTGAATGAAATTAAATTAACCTTTATTTTCCCACATTCTAAAAAGATGTAAGCTAATGTTTATCTTTTAAGAATCTCCTCCAAATAGATTGGGGCTACTCATCTGTTTTCAAATCACATTACATTCTTATCAGGTCTTTATATAAAATCAGTCATTTCATTATTAATTCATTTCAAAAGATTACATAAAAATAGACATGATCCCCCAAAATTACAAAATATTGCCATTCTCCAGATGAGTAACAGCGCACGCTTGTCATGCCTTCTTGTCTTCTGGCCATGAACCAGTTTCTACTGCTGGATGTTGGCTCCAAGCAGCCTTTTGTTTGTTTGCATCTGCCAGAGGCAAGGCCAGAGGGCCTGGATGTATACAAGTATCTCACACTCAGAAGGAAGCCCTCAGGCCTTTGTGCCAGTAGATATGCAAAGAAGCTCAAGTAAGTGTGGGAAAATAACAACTGCAAATCCAAATTTGCCATAAGGCAAGACCTAACACAGATTTTTTTTCTGGTTTTCCACAGACAGATGGAATAACAGTATAATAGTCTTGGCCAAAGGGTATCCTGAGCTATTCTCTCTATTGTGCACATACAACTGAGAGAGTACAAACACAGAGAGGTGGTGCTTAGGAAGGAAGTGTTTCCTTAAGAGGAAAGTCCCCTAGTCTTCATTATTTCATCAAAAAAAGTGGAGGGGAAGGGATTGATGCAAAATATTCCCATGTGTCCTCCTTAAAGGCCAGTACATTTGTTTTTGAGGGTCAAACTTGCTCTACAGGTACCAGTCTTCACCATCAGTGCAAAGACAGACAGCTGGAGAAATGACAGCCACAGCTTTCCTCAAACTGAGTCTTAGCACCAGCTCAAAGCTCAAATCTTGCTCTTTGGGAAAGCAAGTGGTGTCAGCCATTGGATCTGGCCAGGCAAAAAGCAACTGAAGGAACCAACAAGAACAGTTTCAGCCATACCCCTTCTGCTGCACTGTATCTTTAGGAGACAGACTGGTCTTATCTTCCACAGAAGTGAGAACAGGAAAGGGAGAAAATTTTCCTAAATATTCTCTATTGCTGTCTCATCAGGACACTTTTTTAAAAATACTATTAAATTGTGATCATTGAACAATGGAAGGAAGAATGAATGGATATCAAGAAAGAGATCATGTTTCTTAACATGATTTACAGAGATGAAAAAGACTGGCCATGAATGAGTTCACTGTTGGAGCTAGAAAATGGCTACCATTGGGCTTTTGCCCACTTCTTTTTGCATTTTATTAATTTCCTATAGCAAAGTTTTAGTCACTTTAAGTTTATGTAATTTTTTCAGTTCCTCAAACAAAATGAGGCATCTCTATAAAATAGTACAGATGATACAATCTTCATTTTAAATTTTTTTTCTGACCTTAAGAAAATAACCAGGTGTGGTGGTGCACTCCTGTTATCCCAATACTTGAGAGGCTGAGGCCAGACTAAGCAAGAGCCTGTTTCAAAAAAAAAAAAAAAGCAAGAAACAGGAAATGTAACTGGATTACCCTTGCATACCCTTTCAGAGAGGTTTTTAAAGGAATTCATGGAGTTTTTATAAAATTCTAATTTTTTTAGGAATATGATCTTGAGTCAAATTTTGTGGTATGAAAGAAACTAAAAATCACTCCATTCCTATCCACTGAGAAGATCAGTCCAAAACCAAACATCCCTAAGAAAATCTCCCAGCTCTTGCTCTCTCATGTTACTAATGTGCTGAGATGATGTCTGTTCTCAGCACAGGTTCACTTTCAAATAGGAAAGCCTCCTACCTGCTTTCCTTTTCACCACCCTAACTCTATATGCATGTACACACTGTGAAAGTAACATGTGCATGTTTCCAGTAGTAATACTCAAGTGCAAATGATTCATTTTAAAGCCTTTAAATATTTTTTTCAAACTGGTTCTATTTATGTCAATCAATTGAAAAAAGGTTTCTATAATTTAATGTTGTAATACTTAGTCATTTCTTTGGGCCAAGAACCAAAATAACATGGTTTTGTACAAGATGAGACAAGATTTCCAATTAATCTAAAAGTAATATTTTAGAAAGAGGTACATAATACTTCAGTGAAATGACGTGATTGGTTGCACCTTACATTGAAAGTAATGAAATATTAGGCTGTGACAATTTTAAGTATACCAACTTAATGAAAAAACAACATACTTCAGTCTGTTAAAATGTTTGTTAGGAATCATCAGAAATCCTATCAAAACACATTAAACAAAATGAAAAATGTTACCATTTATAGTCACCAGTACAATAAACATACTGTGCCCTACAGAGTGCTAAGAACCAATTATACAGAAGTGCATAGGACACAATCCCAGCTCTCTGTGTTTAACAGTGACACATAGACAAACTCGCATTAGCAATTGGCACTCTTCATCCAAAACTAAAAGCTGGAAGAAGATTGGAATTTAGTCTCCCTAACAAGTGCCCTATTCATTAATATTCAACTTTATACTTTAAATTTCATATTCCAGAGGTTCTATCATTAATATTTGCATTCTAAGAACTATTAGAATTTTAGTAAATGATAACACTTGTTAGCTATCAGCAATGATTCAAAATTTATAATCCACTTAACTTCTTAATGTACTACCTATATTTTCTCATTAAAAAAATTGAAAAGTATTCATGTTTTCATTACAATTGACTTTCCTTATTCCTATTATACTGAAAGCATCTACACCTGAGTATCATTCTCACCATTTTCTCATATTTTATAAGGAAGAAAGGACTAAGAAGTGGTCAGTCTAGTAGCTCCCTGGCACAACAATAAGTCCTCTTGGACCTGAGGGAAGCTCAGGGGAAACAGTAATAGATTTGCCACTTAGCCACACAGTATCACAAAAGTAGTAATTACCCAGGAACCTGCTGCTTCCTTTCTCTCCTGTTTTCCCTTTCACACTCTCCCTGTAGTATCAGCTACAAAATGGACTAGCCTCACATCAAATCCAGCAGAACTGAAACACGTTATATGTTTAAGAAAAAGAAAAGAGCCTGAGGGGAAGTGGTTCTATTATTGTTATAGTAAATATAAAAATAGAAATAAGTACATATTTTAATTATTCTCTTACAGCATACTATTGTCATACTATTAGTATGTAGTATGTGTTTCCCTATGCTGGCAGTGGACATGTGACTTTTAAAAAATCCAGAATGGTGCTCCCATTGTCACAAACCTGGGAAAGGGGTTTCTGAATAGGGTTCTGGTATCATTCCTCTTTCCAGAAAATGATAGCCCTGATTCTTAACAACGAATACTAATATTTATAGACAGATTTATAGATATGAATGCATAAGCACCTAATCAGATACATACTGTAATTATTCCCATTAACACATGGGACAAGCTAAGTATGGCAGGAGCACCTCCTCCTGGAGGACAAGAGGGTGGGGGAATGAGACCTGAAGATAAATCAGAAGCATAGGATGGGCAAATGGCACCCAGAAAGAGGGACAGCACTGCAAGGACAGACAGGCCTGGCTCTAAGAAGGTATGTATGGCTGAAGCAGACAACAGCGCTGGAAGCAGAGACTAAAGTTGAAAAAAGTCACAAAGAGCTTCATCAACCCGGCTGGCAAGCTTCAGCTTGCTGCTTTAGGTGCCATCTTGCCATTGCAAACAGATGAGATCTGCAGTTCAGAAAGATCATTCTGATGGCAGTATAAGGATAGATTTGAGTGGAAGCAGCTTAAAAACAAATACTTGAGTGTGTGTTTTCATTGTATATATTTAAAGTATCCAACATGTGTTTGTATACATAGTGAAATGATTACTACAGTCCAATTTACATATCCATCCCTAATTACTGTATGTGGGTGTGTGGATGTGGTAAGAGCACCTAAAATCTACTTTCTTAGTAAATTTTCAATATACATTAGTAGAGGAATCATTATAGTCCTCATTCTGGACACTACATCTCTAGTTTTAGTTATTGTCAGTCCAAGACAGAAATTTTGAGGGCTTCATTAAAACAGTGGCTGGGCAGACTAAGAAAAGACACTTAAGGAGATAGAAATTAAAGACATTCTATGTAATTTTTCTACTTCTAATGTAATAGTTATGTTTCAAATATGTTAACAAAGCACTTTTACATATATTATGTCATTCATTCCTTATAATCCAGTGAAATAAGTAGGACAAGTATCATTACATGTGTTCTGTGAGTGAGGAAACTGAGGCTCCAGAGTAAAGTGACTTGCCCAAGGTCTCACACCAGCAGATGGCACAGCTGAGAATGAAATTCCAGCCGTGTTGTTCTAAGGTCCCAAAATGTAAAACGAAACAGCCTAATGAGAAGGAACAAAGGGAAACAGAAAAACACACAGAGTTAGTCACGGAAATTATTTAAAACAAGGAGAAAGTATGTGTTTTTTTTGGAGTGGAATGTAAATAGCCCACTGAAATTCCAGCCCTGAGGAGTGTGGGACAGCACTTTGACCAACTGGCTACTTGCTGAGCTTCAGGAAGCTTCCTTGAGAGTTACTGCTGGGGGCTGGGAAATGGGGGAAGGGGAACCACACAGGACTAGGAACCCTCACTACTAAACTGTCTTATAATTTCCTCAGACCCCTGACTTTACAGTAAATGTGGGGGAAAAAAGTTCAATATATGTTATTGTCTTTGCAAAGTTATTCACCTTACTCAAAGTCTTTAGCATATCTATAAAACAGTTTGCCCACAAATAAACAGGATGGATTAAACACAAAGACTCATTTCACCTTTGAAATACAACATTTAATATACTCAGATAGTCATCCAATTCATATTCCTTTATGCATTATTTTTGTCTTAAATGTCAAATAAAGACACAAAATGTGTATTTTCAATTATAATTAATTGAGGCATTTTGTGTTGATTTTCAGCCTTTATGATTTATTTCCCTCTTTTAATCCTGAAAAGAATTCGTCCCACTTGGTTATAAATTTACTCAACAACTGGAGAGAAAGAATTACTTTACTTGTCCCCATGGATTTTTGTGTCCTACCCAGCAAGCACAGTGTTTGTAAGACACAGGTAATAACTATTTGACTTAACTAAATTTACTCTTCTGAATATTCTTTTCTAACATATTCTTGTCCATAGTAACCATTATTCAGGCAAAACTATGGTCCTGATGGTAAATATCAATCATATGTTTTCATTTTCACATTTATTGTAAAGAGTCACAAAGAAAACAATATATGGTTCCTTTGTCAAGAGAAAAGAAAGAAAAACTTCTAGGATAATAGCAAAATTACCAGAACTCTTAAAGAAGCAGAAGGGGCTGGCATAAAGCAGAGAACTCAAAAAAAAATTGCTAGATGATTGTAAATTAAAAGATTAAGAAGTCAATATTAAGGGCACCAAGATCACTTCTATATGGAAACTCCTCATTAGTTTTAGGACCTTTCCAGAGACATATCTTTAGTATTTGGAATTTTCATTTCTATGTCAGAGGGATAAAAAAAAAAGCTTTTCGTCTTCAAAGCATTAACCTAACCGAGTTTTCTCTTTTTCAAAGCATTAACCTAACCGAGTTTTCTCTTGCATTTTGCTATAAAATTGACTCTTCTCTAGCTTACATATAAATTATTAGAGTACAAGTATGTACATTGTTTAACACAGAGGCTATTTACATATAACTAGCTTTCCCTTCTGCCTGTAAAAATCTAATAAAACTACATAATGTTGTTACCCAAAATGTATTATTCTTTAAAGAAGTAGTCTAAACTGAAATGGGTATTTTAAGAACCATTAGTATTCTTTGAGCCATTAGCAAATGTCCCTGAAAGAAATGGCCTCCAGCTAAAAAAAAAAAAGCAAAAATTGGAAAATGCTGCTACTCTACCCTTCATCTTAGTACGTCATATTTCAGCTAAGAACAGTGGTTAACTCAGCGTTTCCTAAAAGTATTTGACCACTTTTTCCACATAACTTGTCACCTCATCAGTTTGGACTGCTCTAACACAGTGCCTGCCATAGCTGGGTGGCTTATAAACACCAGAAACCTATTCTTTCACAGTTCTGAAGGATGAAGTTTGAAATCAGATTCTGGTGAAGGCCCTTTCCTAGATTGCAGACTGCAGACTTCTCATTGGTAGGAAGAAAATGAGAGAGCTCTCTGAGGTCCCTTTTGAAAGGGTGCAAATCCCATTCATGAGGCCTCCCTCATCATGACATAAAGAGGTTAGAATATGGGGGAAACACAAACATCCAGTCCATTACATCTTTTAACATCCTAAGGAACCTTGGACAATTCAAGCTAAACTAATTTTCTCTCCCTCTAGTAAATGATAAAGGCCATTCAGATCACTCAAATTAAGTTCGCATACACAATTCAAGTCAGTGGCCATGTACAAATGATTTGAGCTACCAAGATCAGGAAAAGGAATATAGAGCCAACTCAAATCCTATGCACCAGGCCTAAGCATTCAGGGAAGTTGATTTAGGTAATAATCAGGCCAATGAAAACACCATGTCTAATTCTGAGAGGTAGAAGGAGATCTACACCTCAGGTGAGACTTGTAAAAAGAGAAATATACACACTTGATACCTCAGTTGACTCTTCCAGCATACAAGACACCATTAATTAGGTCAGGATACAAAGGAAACCTCCAGATATAAAGGACAAGTAGTATCTACAGGACAAGACAAAGAACAACAGGGTTCTTGTCACCAGGTTAAGATTTAGGACTGAATTACAATCATTCTCATCAGAAAACATAATCAAAACTGAGTAGGAGAGAAATTTACCTAAGAGTCAACATTGCTAGTCTAAAGTTGTGATCTCACCAAGTTTCTAGTGAGGTAGCAGAAGTTGACTCTGGAAGTAGCAATGAAAATCAGCAAAATAGTCACTGAACCCCAAATTCCAGAGAGCATCTCCATTCTAAACTGTACAAGATGACAGGGCTGACATTGTTGACATACATTCCTTGTCTCTGAAAGAATTGGCTCAGGTGGTGAAGACACAGTATAAAAGTGAGAGGCATTAATAGTTCCAAATCTGAGCATATTAAAAGGCAGAGTAAGGGAAAATAAAATAGAGACTAACATTTTGATTGCTATCTATTTCATAGAAAAAAATGTAGGGAGAAGGATGCTATAATTCAACAGCAATGTTGAAAGATTGGCAACCATGGCTTCTTTTTTTTTTTTTTTTTTTTTTTTTTGTCTTTTCCCTCTAAACCATTCCTATTCTTCTGTCTCTCTGGTCCCCATTCTGCTCATAAAAGACTATGAAAGTGAGAACTGAAAACAAAACTTTTGCCAAAACTGTTCACACAAGGAAACAGACCATCTCAAAAGCATCCTGGAATGTACTGTTCTAACCGAAAACTCTGTGAAATCACTGTCACATCATGCTTATCAGGTCACCTGGCTCCACTGTCCTTTCATTTAATTTAGGAGTCATCTATTCCCTGCTTACTATATCCCTAACACTGTAAAAGGAACAACAGGAGAACCAAAGTAAATGGATGGCTCCAGAAACCTTAAATGAAGAGGCAAGAAAGTCTGAAAGTCAACATATAGAAACCATAGAAGCTACAGTAGAAGTCCATTTATCTTCTGCTTGTGCATCTAGCTTTGTGAAATCATTGACGTTTTCCTTATGCACTCAGTCAGATGACAACTATGGGAGAAATAAGGAAAGGAAATAACCAGTTTAGGCTGGAACAATAGGAAAGAGCTTCAGGAAAGGTTGGGTTTGAGTAAAGCCTTGAAGGAAAAGGAGAAGACAATCCAGGAGTAGGAAACTGAAGGAGGACTGCATGTGCAAGGGACATTGGAGATACTGGGGAGGGGTTGTTTTCTTGGTGGTACTGGGGCTTGAACTCAGGGCCTTGCACTTAATAGGCAGGCACTCTACCACTAGAACCACTCCACCAGTCCTTTTGTACTGGTTATTTTGTGTTATTTTATGCTAGGCCAGACTGGATCACTATCCTCCTATTTATACTTCTCACATAGCTGGAATGACAGGTATGTGCCACCATACCCAGTTATTGATTGACATGGGGTCTTAGGAACTTTTTGCCAGGCTGACCTTAAACTGTGACCCTCACAATCTCAGTCTGACAACTAGCTAGGATTACAGGCTTGAGCCACCATGCCCAGGCTCTGGTTATGGTTTTTTGTAGGGGGAATTATGGAGATGACAAGGGATAAAACCAAAGCAAGGAGAACTATACATGGAAGAATTGGAAGATGTAAATTGTGATGTTGCAAAAGTCATAAGCTTTTAAGAATAAACTTACGGACCCACTGAATCAGAGGACTTTAGGGTTATAAAGTCTTCAGAAATGATCTAATACAATTTTTGACTCAATGGAATAATGCTTATGCATGGTCATATGGCCTCTGCCAGAAAATTTCCAATGAAAGAACAAAAATCCACCATCTCTCAAGAGAGAATTCTAATTATTAACAATGGCATGTCTTATTTGTAAAAATAGCTTTGTTCTCTTTCTGACCTATGTAGATATTTAAAGATGTTAAAATATGTCACTCTTTCCCACCAGTCAGGCTGTAAGTGCCCAGAATAAACTATTGCTTATGTCATTGCTATTCAAAATATATTAGAAAGGAGGGTGACTATCAGTTCCAAGGTGACCCTCCCTCAGAACTCCAGATCCACCACAGTCCAAAAGGCCCCTAGAAATTCAGTCTATTCAAAGGGCTGACAGAGCAGGTCAAGTGTAAAGCGCCTGCCTAGCAAGCATGAGGCCCTGAGTTCAAACCCCAGTTCCACCAAAAAATATATAAATAAATAAAACAAAAACAGCATTATACTGAAAAGAAGCCAGCTTATTCAAACTCTTTGGTGAAGTAAAAAAAAAATTTCATATCTGACTCTCTCCTGGTTTCGCTAAATGAGACTGGGTTTAGTGTCAAAATTACAACATTAGTGTTTTCCCAAAATGGATCCTAACCTCCAAAAGTGAAAGATGAAAGTAGGTTTTAGCCAAACTATATCCAATTATAGCATTCATGGACCATGTAATCTCTCCCTGCTGGTGAGAGAACACGATTCTCTTAAGGAATTTGCTGGTGCCTCTGAAACATGCCAGTGTTTAGCAGCATATTGTTTCCATTATACTTCATGCCACAGCTAAAAAGAAAAAAAAAGCAAATTTCAATTGTAATGATAAAGATAGGGCTCTTTTATGCTTTATCTCTTATCAAAAACATGGAAAATTCATTCTTCACAGTGTATTTCAAGCTTCCTACTTAACAAATTGTTCCACAAAGAATATAAATTACTGACTGTTGGTGATAGAAATCAAATATTTCTCTCTGCTCCCTTCATATCATCTGAAGCAGGATTTTGCCATCTCAGCACTGTTGATACTTGGGTTCAAATCATTCTTTGTTGTGAAAGATTGTCCTCTATAGTGTAGGATTTATAGCAGCATCCTCAACCCCAACCTATTAGACTCCAGTAGCACCTTCCCTCTCCAGTCATGAAATTGAAACTGTCACCAGATCTGGGGTCTATCACGTCCCTGGAGAGTCCACATAGTCCCTAGTTGGGAACCAAATGTAAAGGACAGGCTCTTAAAGCCTACTCTGGGCTCTGCATTCCAGGCACATTTTTTAAAGTGATGGTGGCTGCCCTTCTGGCTTCCATCCGCATAAAATCTGCTGTTCATTCCAGTCTCTTCAGAGGAAAGTGTGAACACCCTGTTTCTTGACAAATGACTTTGATTATTAGATTGTACCACAATGTGCATCAAAGTACAAGGATAGAGCTTTAGCTCTGCTGTCAAGACAACCGATGCCTCTTCAAGCAAAAGGAAAATCAAAGACTTGTAGGATGCCAGTTGAGTAGGAACCTTAAGCCAAAGGCAAGCGCTGTGGCCACGACTGAGCACCTGGCACTTCCCCATCAGAGCTGAATACTCAAGAAAATTGAGACTTCAAATGAGCTTCCACCTAACAAGCTATAATTTTGTCTCATTGAGGGGAGAGTAGAGGATGAGTTGGGGAAGAAACCAGGGGAGAATTCAACATGACAGTCCTTTTGGTAATTCAGCGAGGAGTTCAAGACAATCTTCAGAATGCTGCAAGACAAAAGCATCATTATCTGTAATTACTGCTTACCAGTAGCACGGATTGATAACAAGCTTCCTCCGCCAATCTTACCCCGCCATTATGAGAAGAGGCGATTAAGCTAATTAACAAATCAACTTTTCTGTGCAACATTGGGTTCAATAGCAGAAAATAATGAGAAAAGGAGAGTTTATTTGAAGGGATGAAATGAAACAGAAATCTGATGCTAACAACAATATGGATAGGGAGCTCAAATAACTGACAAATGTATACATTTTAACATTAGAAAATCTGATTACACATCAGGAAATATGAGGCTATTTGATCAAAGCTACAATTTAAATGAAAAGTGCCTTATTTGATCATGAAAAGCATCTACAATCACAGCAATCATACACAACCTGGTATATGTGACAAAAAGAAATATAAAATCATACCTCACCTATGGAGAAGTTGGATGGTTGGTAACCTCAGTCATCTTGGTCATGTACACGAACTCCAAAGGAATCACAAAAAAAAAAAAAATCTTTTCATCCACAAAGTCACTTCACACTATAGGAAAAGAAAAAAGAACAACACTCACACCACTACTATTTTGTTCTCCTCTCAATTCTGACTCTCTAAGTGGGGACAGGCACTTCCCACTTCAGCTACCCAACTCCAGCCTGATGCACCACAAGTGCTCAGCGGGCATGTGTCGTATAGCAGTGTTGATCAGTGTAGTGGCCATAACTTTATGTGGTGACTGAGCACTTTAAAGGTGGGCACTGAGAATAAAGAACTGAATTTTTAATTAAAATTTCATTAATTTTAATTTAAAAACTAATACTCAATTCACTTACCGAGAAACAAATATGTTTGGAACAACTTGTATATGTGAATCCACTTGTTCAACTATAAGTTTCATAGAATCTAAATAAAGAAAAATCATATAATACAAAATTTGCATTTAAATACAGATGTGCTAACTAAAATAAGATACACATCAGATTTCAATGACTTGGTATGAAAAAAGAATGTAAAATATATCATTCATTTTTGTGTATTGATTACTTATAGAAATGATAGCATTTTGATTTAATGCATCATTAAAGATAATTTACCTTTTTGTTTTTGCTTTGTTTAATATGGCTACTAGAAACTTTTTAATTTTATATTTGGCTATAAGATAGTGCTGGTCTACAGGCTGAAGGAATGATATGCAAAATGCAGCAGCGTATCAGAAGCAACAAGAGAAAACTGACAGTAGTTACAAGTGACATCTTCAAGTGGGAGCCAAAGAAAAAAATCAACACTCAAGCCTGTAATCTCAGCTAGTTAGGAAGCTGAAATAGGATAATCCCATGGTTCAAGACATGCTGGGCAAAAGAATTAATGGAACCCTATCACAAAGTGGTGGGTCATGGTGGTGCACAGCTGCAAACCGAGCTACGAGGCAGATGTGGATAGGTGGATTGTGGGCCAAGGCTGACCTAGAGAAAAAGCACAAGACCCTATCTGAAAAATAACCAAAGAAAAAGACTCAGATGGTAGAGTGCTTGCCTAGCAGACATAAGGCCCTGAGTTCAAAACCCCAGTACTGCCGGGTGCTAATGGCTTACACCTATAATCCTAGCTCCTCAAGAGGCAGAGATCATCAGGAAGATCATGATCCACAGTCAGCCTGGGGAAACAAATAGTTTATGAGACCCTATCTCAAAAAAAAACCTACCACATATATGGTTGATGGACTTCATATACTTGTAATGAAATATGGGGGAAAAAAAAAAACCTCATGTAATTGCGTTAAGTGAGGCAGGAAGGGGGTTGAGGGAGAGAAATGATGGGAGTGATCTAACCAATGTACAATATCAGCCTATTCAGAATTGTCACTATGAATCCATCCCCCGTATAACAAATATATCCTAATAAAATTTTATAATCAAAAAATGGAAAAAATCCCATCATAAAAGCTAATGGAGTGGTTCCAGATGTAGGCCCTGAGTTCAAACCCCAGTACAGCAAAAAAAAAAAAGAAAGAAAAAAAAAAAGTACTGCCTCTTTCCCCACAAAAAATGTCAGCAAAGCACAATGATCTGGACTCACTTAAAGTATGAGTAGATACTCTTACCTATTTCAGAGGTGCCTGAAAGTACCAGTTATTTATGCATTATAACTCTTTAAAGATATTTATACATATGTACATACATATATAGCACAGTATGTTTTGAAGTACCTAAATTGGGCTAACCAACATATACCTTACCTCACACTCTTATCAATTTTTGTGATGAGAACATTTAAAATCCACTCTTGAAGTATTCTTTTTTAGCAATTTTCAAGAACACAATATATTACTATTAACTATAATCACTAATAAGGTTTAAATAGGAAATGTCCCTTAATAAGCTTGTGTGTTGAACACATATTTGGTCCCCACCAGTAACATTATTTTGGGAAATGTTGGAAACTAGAAGGTGAGACCTGGTTGGAGGAAGTTAGGTGTGACTTTCTGAAGGTTATACTTAATCCTGGGTCCCTTCCTCTTTCTCTGCTTCCTGTCCACCATGAGGTAAGCATCCTCTGGAGTGTGCTCCTGCCACTATGATATTCTGCCTCAACTCAGGCCCAGAATCAAAAGGACCAAGGACTATAGACTGAAACTTCTGAAACTGTGAGCCTAAATAAACCCTTCCTCTCCTTAAGTTGTTTCTATTGGTATTTTATCACAGCTATGAAAAAACTCACTGGCGCAGAATTTTGTTACTGGGAGGGCACTGCTGTGACTAAACCTGACCATATGGTTCTTCAGCTTTTGAAACACATTTGCAGAAAGAATTTGAAAAAATTTGGAGAAAGTGTCCATTAAGCTGACCTTAATGGGTGATTCTGATGGAGACTGAGAAGACCAAAATGCCCAGATGAAATGTGGACAGCAAAGACTGTGTTCATGAGGCTTCCAATGGAAACAAGAACTGTATTGGGAATTGAATGAGAGATCATTTGTCTTTCTCTTTCTGACAAAGAACTTATCTATATTTTGTCTGTGTCCTGAGACTTTCTGGGAGGGTCAGTTTAAAAGTGATGGACTAATTAATCTGGTGGGGAAATTTCAAGGCAGTCCAGCATTCAGGCTGTGGCATGGTTATTGCTAGCCACGTTAGCCAGGTTTACAGTGGGAATTGGGAGTAAAATACTTGAAAAACTTGCAGTTTGGTCAGAAAAGTCAATGTAAAGTTGAAACAAAGGAAAGCATGGTTTCTGAAGAGATTAACCTCATTATAAAGTCCAATACTTTGCACCAGAACAGTGGAAAAGATCCTTGAGCACATCTTAGGAACTGGCCATACCCTACCCATCAGAGACTCAAGAGTATAAAGGAGTAAACTCACTTGAAGATATTCCCTTGGGAAGAGAGCACCCCTGGTTTACCCTCTCCAGGTCACTCTGTTTGCACAGGGTCACCTAGGAAGCTGTTTTCCCAGGATTCATTTCACCATGCTCTGAAGCTGAGGCATTCACAGACCAATGGGGCTATGATCCATCAGGGCCCAACTATAGCTCAAACTCCCAGAAGATGGACTTTGGTGACATCCATGTAATGCTGGTTTTACATGTGTGCAAAATGCAATTGTTACAGGGTCATGGGATAGCAGATATCTATTTAAGTTACTTCTTTCATTTCCTTCACATTTACACCCAGTAGTAGGACTGTAGTTGCGGATTATATGATAGCTCTATTTTTTAACTTTTGAGAATCATCTATATTTTTTTTCATAATGGTTGTGCTAATTTGCATTTCCACCAGCAGTGTATGAGAGCTTCTTTTCCTTGAACATCCTTGCTAGCACTTGTTATCTTTCATCTTTTTTTAACAATAGCCATTCTAAAAGATATGATTTTAATTTGCATTTCTCTAATGATTAGTGATTTTTTTTCTTTTTTTTGTATATCTTTTGGCTATTTGTATGTCTTCTTTTGAGATAATATATCTCAAAACATATGTAGCTCAAACATGAAGAAAGACATGGTGGTAGATCTTGTCTTTTTTTTATATTTAACAATAAATTCCATTTATCCAAATATTTCACAAATGTATAACAACATATTTAATTCCCATAAGCCATATGAGATAGATATCATCTCTGCTTTTACTAACTGGTCAGGGTTACACACATGTACTACAGTTTTCTAATATCCCTGTCAAAATTATATGTGATTGACATATATATGTGATTGACTGAAGTGCTTCTTTCTTCTGTCCTTGAATAGTGTTCTCTTCAGCGGAGCCCATAGCCTGAAGTGTTTTAGAGGGATAAAAGTTCTACCAAGCCGGGCATCAGTGGCTCACACCTGAATCTTACCTACTTGGGAAGCTGAGATTGGAAGGATTCAGGTTGGAGGCCAGCCCAGATAAACAGTTCATGAGATCCCATCTCCAAAATAACCACAGTCAAATGGACTAGAGGTGTGGGTCGCACAGTAGAGCACCTGCTTTGCAAGCACAAAGCTGTAGGTTCAGATCCCAGTCCCTTCAAAAAAACTATATGTTCTACCCAATGTCATTGAGCAAACTTCCATCACATTCTCAAACATCAGTCAGTAAAATCTTGCAATTTGGGTAGTCCATGAGAAGACTGGGATATAAAGTCTGTTAATTCCTGACTAAGAGTTGCTCTGATGGACTAGAGGTTTGCCTCAAATGGTAAAGTACCTGCCTAGCAAGTGAGAAGCCCTGAGTTCAAACTCAGGACCACCAAAAAAAAAAAAAAGAGCTGCTATGATTTTTTAAATTCTCCATGATTTCCATGATTCTTCAACATAATAAATAATGCCCTAGTAAAGCCTTAACAATAACACATGAAATCATAAACACAACCAGATGATATACTTAAAAGAAAGACAAATACTGTCTATTTTAAGTAAGAAAAAAGTTACCTTTAAACTCAGTGGCTTCGTTCACTACAATAACTCATTTCACCAATGAAAGGCAAGAATTAAGATGTGATAGGACACCTAAAAAGCTGAGAGGTTGCTTGAGAATGTGAAAGAGTGACAATTAAGAAGAGTAAATAAGTAAGCAAATAATCTGAATGAAGAAAATCAAGGGATTGGAAAGCAAAATGACACACAAATATCAAAAGGTTTACTTACATCCCATGAGAAACACAGGGGATATAAAACTTAGCAGCTTTAGGAGGCATTTGTTTACAGGAGTGGTAGCATGCATTGTAGAAAATGGGGTTCCTTAATAGCACAGAATACTTAGGGCACTTGTGCTGAACTGTTTAGGTTCTCCCTTTTCTATTTATTACCCTATTTTGGGATCTTTGGTGATTATTTGTTTCCTTTTCTAAACAGAAACAAATTAGAAGACTCAAAGCCCAAGCATTATATTTTCAAGACATGGAAAATCAAACAGGTAGCATTATGATTCTTTGATTTTTATTAAAAAATCACCCTATTTGATAATATGAGGGTGAGAAGTAGCTGTTACAAAGGTGGACTGAAGAATAACCAGCATTGCATAGATCGTGAACACTGTTCTGACCTTTTCTTTTTGAGTACCTGGGAAAACATTATCATGTAGACATTTAATTTTCTTCTGATGGCTTCAGAATTACTTCTGGGGAACAGAGTTCTTATCAGGAAGAAGGAGTTAAGTTTCTCTTTAATTTCATTAAGCTTCTACAGTGCAGGCTGACTTTCCCTGAATTTCTTTAGTGACTTTTATTTGCTATATTTTTCCAAACAGAAGTCACAAAGGAAACAAGACTTGGTGGCCTGCCCTTTCTGGATACTCTGACAAAAGGCTTGGCTGTCATCACAAGGATTTATCCAACTCATTTTGCAAGGCACCTTACCTTACAATTTAGTGCAGGGTTCCTGACCAGAGTAACTAAGAAACAATAGCCCGAGACCTACAAACACTGTGTCTGGAGCAAATTCTGGTATGCCCAACAGCACAGTGTCCTGTTACCAGGCCCTTTGATAGAAAAGGCTAGAATCTGGAGGATTTAGGGAAATTTTAATATAAAGGAATTTTAGGCCTTTAACTGAAGTTTTCCTATGTTTATATGGTATCTTTCTCTATGTTCTTTTTCTTATGTAACTTTTTATAGATTTCTTTATGCTTTAATAACTTAGGGAAAAACATATCTCTTTAATACTATATTATTTTTCCAAATCTGTTGTATTTAAGTTCTAAGAACAAGTTATTTAAGAGTCATGATAGACACTACAATTCCAAACAACCCTAACCAAAAATAATCCACATGTAGAGATGTGTTCACATTTGATTTATTTTTTAGTGCTTATAAATATTCTAACTCCTTTTCATCTTTGTTTCTTGTAGATAAGATTTTGAACCTTCAAAAAGAATATACTTTTTTGCATTCATTTGAACATCTTTTCTGGTTTAGAACTTGCCTCAAGGGAAAACCTTGAAAGAAAATTAAAACTTCTTTTTTATAGCCCAAAGCAATTTATTAATATTTTAAAGCTTTTCAATACAGTTGCATTCACAAATTGGATTTCCACTGTTTGATATAAAACAATTGTTTTATTCCCACTTCAAGTGCTCCACTGTTTTCAAGCTTGTTAATTAAATGTTTTATTTTTTAAAATACTGTACAAGTTTCTCAAAACTTCATCTGCACCTGCTCCATTAATGAAAAGATGTCCTTGGAACAACTCCAGTTTATTAAGTGGAAAGCCATTTATTTCACACGAGAATTCAGTCTTTTACCTGTAAGCTTTAACATGACTTAGTGTGTATTGTATTCCTTCACCTTTTATGTGCTGTCAATTAATACAAGCATTTTTAGTGCATACAGAGGAAAAAAGATATGTTGTTTGGAATGTCACTTCCATTGCCTGATGCTCCTATGTGTGTGATGCACTGACATCTCTGTAAAGCTATTTGGTGGTTTTCCCTTTTAGCCTGGCCCTCTTGGTCTTGCCCCAACACCCTTTTTCCCAATGAGATTGTGTAGTGCGATCTGATGAGATACAGGAATGGTGTGGAGTACGTCAAATTAGCAAACTCCATCTACCACAGAAAAGAAATGAAGGACACATGGGATCTTCTCATTCCCCATTGCTTCTTACTTTTTTGCTTTTAGTTATTTTTCAGATAGGATCTCACACTTTTTGCCTAGGCTCAACCTCAGACTATGATCCTCCTATTTCTCCCTCCTGTGTAGCTTGGATTTACAGGTGTGCACCCACACTCCACTTGTTTATTGAGATAGGGTCTCACTGACTTTTTTCTTTTGTCCTGGACTTGAATTGAAGCATGACCCTACCTCCTACATAGTTGGGATTACAGGCATGACGCACCACAGCTGGCCCCTCACTAATTCTTGACAGAAGTCTTTGAAGTTGGTGACGTGATACTCAACTAAAGATAAGCCTTCAGCAAATAAGTTCTGGCCACAGATCAATTTAAGGTTTCTGTCACAATTATAATACCCATTTACTCCTACTCTGCAAAGAAAGCTTCTAGATGTTGCTAAAAGAACTGCTGTCTGTTTTTTTACCAAAAAAAAAAAATGTTCTTCTCTTGTGATTAGAAGAATGAAGGTTTTTTAAAAAATATTGTTTCAAAGACTTGTTGGACTGAATTATATTGAACTCAAGATGTGAATATCAGGGGAAAAAAAATCTCTTTAGTCATCAAGCTGTGAAATAAACCAAGAAAACTCATTTTGGAAGATAAATACATTGTTAAATACTTAACTTTAAAAATATGCTGATATTCATTAGGAAACATAAAAATTGTAAGAGTATGAAAATATCTATGTCCATCACTTCCTTTTATCTTCTTGATGTCATGAGCAACTGGCTTCATTTTACAACTGGCTTATGAGTTTTTGGGTTTGTTTTTGTTTTCTTCTATGATTTTCTAATCCAGATGTCTGGACCCCAAGTGGACTTCTGAATATGTATTCATTTACTCTACCTTCATATAATCTAAAGACAATTGGGTCTTTTTATTCTGTCTCACAGACAGATGAATCTTTTTAGTTAAAAAGAGGGAATCTTAAAATTAATGGAGAAAACTGGATATGGTCTACCTAAGCTATAAATAATAATGTAGAATTCAAGGTAATACAAGGTGGGTCCCTGTATGAAGAACACACTGCCCAAAGACAGAGGTTTTGAGGGGTTTTATACCACCCCCATCTCTACTCTCCCCCAGCTGCCTCTGGAGCCCTCTCCCCTCTCATTAAGGGCAGGAGTAGAGCGGATGTTTTGTGAATTAGTGACTCTTCTCACTTTGTGAAACTAGAATAAAGTGAGGACCCAGGATAATTTATCCTACAGTCTTAATTCCACCACATTGCCCATGGACTGCTACTCCAGAGACAGCATGAGGGGTAGAGATGTATGAAAGGAATTTTTAAAGTTCATTTAAAGAAGTACCCTTTTTCCTTTCAGCGAAGGAAGTGTTTTGGCATGAGCAACCAGCCCTAGTTTGCCTATAATAAATGATATTTGCCTCTCTAATGGCCCAGCATGGCCCACTTGGATTACTTCCAAGATGTAAAATAAGGCATGGTATGGTTATTAAGTTGGTCATGATGGCTGAGTTCCTCAGCTGCTCCTCCCCAGCTTTCCTTATTTCAGTGAGCCCAAAATTCCAAAGTTAACATTCATTCATCTCTTTCCTTTACTTCTAACATGAATCCACTGGCAAGTGTTTAAGATTCTGTCTCCAAAACACAGGCCAGTACCCCAACGCAGGCTACAACCTCCATTACTAACACTAGCATCCAACTCACCGTCATATCCCCTTGAAATGCTACAGACATTGCCCACAGTCTTTCTGATTCCATTCTTGCCTCACAGCAGTGCTTTCTCCACCCAGCAGTCAATACAATCTTTTTCCACCTTCCCTGCCCTGCCTAAAACTTTCTGATGGCTTCCCACCACATTCAGAGCAAAAGTGAGGAGAGGGTGGGGGAGGGGAACAGGAGGGAGAAGCGACCCAAACAATGTATGCACATGTAAATAAATGAATAATAAAATAAAATAAAAAAGTCATTGCCCTTGCTCTGACTTATAGCACCCTAATGTTCCTCATCCCTGCCTACCTCAAGTGCCACAGCTCACCCCACATTCCCCCTCATCATCCTGGTCTTTCTCTGTCTTGGAAGCACCATTGCTGCCATAAAGCATTGGCGCTAGATTTGCCCTTTGCCTCAAAGATCTCCCCTCAATCCCAATGCCTGGCTCCTCTGGTCATTCAGACCAAATGTCTCTCCTTTAAAAATGCCTCTGACAATCTGGTATACAGAAGCTTCCTACCTCTTCTTCCATGTTGTTAAATTCTGCCTGCATAACACTTAGCAGGCAAGAATTTTGCTCATCTACTTATTGTTTCCTGTTTTTCTTTTGCCAGTAGAATGTTGGCTCCATGACGGCACAGAGTTTGTTCACTACCACACCCACCAACTCCTAAAAAGGCACCTGGCACAAAATAGACACTCAAATGTTCATTGAATGAATGCAATACAGGTTGGAAACAAATACAAATTTATGGACTACTAATTTTCTCATCAGTTTTTCTCAAGTAAAGTGGAAAATAATAACATTATCCAACTCACAGGGTTATGGTGATTATGATAAGAATCGAAGTAGTTAATAAAACTAAAGGAGAATGATGGATGGGGCAAATTCAATTATGATATATTGCAAGAACTTCTGTAAATGTCACAGTGTACCTCCAGCACAATATTTTTTTAAAAAGTAGTTAGTATATAAAAGGGGCATAAAGTAGAGCTGGGCATGGTAGTGCACACCTATAATTCCAGCTATGTAGTAGGCAAAAATGGGAGGATCTTGATCCAAAGCTGGCCCAGGCACAAGTTAGTGAGACCCTATCTCCAAAAAAAAGAGGGCTTGGTGATACACATCTGTAATCCCAGCTAGGTGAGAGACAGAGGTAGGAGGATCTCAGTTTGAAGCCAGCCTCAAAAAAATGTGAGACCCTATCCGAAAAATAAATTAAGACTGGTGCAGTAGCTTAAGTGGTAGAGCACCTGCTCAGCAAGCACGAGCCCTGACTTCAAACTGCCAAAATAAATTTTTTAATTAATTAATTAACAAAATAAAACAAAAAGGGCTGGCTCAAGTGGCAGAGCACTTCATTAGCAAGCACAAGGCCCTGAGTTTGATCCCCAGCACCACAAAAATAAATAATAAAAGATATATATTCATTACTTACCATTTTCCTGTTACTATGGATAATACTGAAGATATAGAAAACAGCATATCATTTCAGTCCTAGAGCTGACATTTTAGTAAAGATGACAGATTCAAAACCAAATGTTTAGCGTGTGTTACTAACACTATGTTATAGGTGTGTACAAAATGCACTGAGAACAATTACAATGCAGGAAAAATTTAGAAGTCTTGACCTGGACTTTTCTTCCACACTGAGAAAATAAAAAGAAGAAGCAACAGCCAGGCATCAGCAGTCCATGCCTCAGTCCCTCTATATCCTCTCAGCCCCAGTCATCTTTCTACCTATAAACCCAATTCCACTCCATCTCCAGTGACCAGATGGACGTTTGTGACTCCATGGCAACATGATATATCCAAAGTCTCAACAAACCAAATAGAGCTAAAGTTCCTCCATCTACTACTTTCCTAGTCATTTCGTGCTGGCTTGAGTGCATGCACCCCTATCATGGCTCCCAAAGCAATGTCTGCACAAGCAGGCTAGATTTCTGGGCTCCATCTGTCCTGCCATCCCACATAGTCAGAGCAAATGAAAACTTACTCAGTGAAAACTTCATCGTACTCAACATCATCACCAAATTGAAAACTCACTCCTTCTTCTACAGCACTTGGTATTTCTGAAATCCGTATTTACCTCCCAAACTGTCCTCCTTATCAGCCTCACAGACAGTCTTTCTAATTGCACTCTTGCCTCATTCCATAATACTTTCTCTATCCAGCAGCCAAAGTGACCTCTTGGTCACTTTGTGAGACCCTATGGTCACTTAGTGCCACATATTCATAGCACTAAGGACTGCACAGAATCTGCCATTAACCAGGCACCCAATAAAAGTGTCATGAAGTAGTGAATGAACAAATGAACGAAAGAACCCACACATGAATGAAAGACTTTATAACACGTGCATGTGATTTTCATTATTACAGATAATGCTATACATATGCAAGGATATTGTATTCTCTGTATTATCTCACGTCAATAATATTTCAGGTGAAATATTAGAAAAGATTTCAACTTAATAAAGCTACTATGATATGTGATATCTGAACATACTAAATATGAAAATAAATTGTTAGCTATCTAACTACAGACAGATAATAAATCTATGAAAGGAGACAAAGCTAAAAGTTATTTTTAGTTAAGAGGAGCATTATTATTGTTGCTCTTGCAATGTATAGATGGTAGACATATAACCACCTGATCCCTTCACTAAATGGAAAAGAAAGCCCTGTTTTATTCTGTTCTTTTCAATTTCCTGCCTTTCTTTATACAGGAAGAAATAACCAACAAAGCCAAAGTTAATGGGGAAAAACATGCATGTTTATACATTATGTGTTATTAGCTACCAGTGAGAGGAGTTGCAAGTAATTAGAAATTGTTGGCTTAAAGCAGCTTTTTTTCTTTTTTCTTTTCTTTTTTTTTTTTTAATCTAAAGCCACTTCTCTCTGTATTGGCGGATCTCCACTGGTTTGCCCGAATTCTGTTCGCTTGCATTGGGTCTGACAGGGGAAGAACACTGCCAGCTGGTTTCCAGAGCAATAGGCCTCCTGGTCTGAGGAAGGCCCATGAGATGAGTCATAAAACAGCTGCCTCTATCTCCCCAACCAGCCAGAAATAAGCTGAGCAAAACAAAACCTTGAATTAAAAAACCTCGACTTTTCATGCAAGGACAAAAGGCAGTTATTAGGCATACCAGGAAGGTTCTTTTATAGCTGGCAATTACATATAAATTGGGGACATATAATAAGAAAAAAATCATTTTCCTCTTCATTTACTTAAAAATGTGATTTCTGCAGTCATTATATAATTATTGGTATTTTTCAGTAACATTATTAGGAATAAATGGGCTACTATTTCTGGAATTATCATAAAGATTAAAATACTGAAACTTCCTTATTAGAAGTTGAGTAAGTTGGTTGAGTAAGTGGAAAGAGAAAATGGTCCTTTTTTCTAAAACAGCAATATGAATGGCAAAAGGGGTCAACCTGTCATTTTTCACCTTTGAAAAAGTTATCCCTGCTACTTTCCTCATAATCTTATAAGCCCTCCATCTTGCTTGAATTCATTCTTTGAATTTCTTGTTCTTTATTGCTGCTGATCTGTCTGTAATGAAAACTCTGTTAGGATTTGGAATCCCACCATTTCATGCTTTGAGCTAACATGCTAGTGAAGAAAAAAGTAGAAACTGATTCCTGTATTTCTTTTCTAGCAAGCTGGAGAGCTCCTGTAGAGTCATTGTTTTAGTCATTTTTGCATTATTATAATGAAATACCTAAAGTAATTAGCTTAGAAAGAAAAAATAGCTATTTTGGAGCATCCTTCTGGGGAGGTTTCATTCCAAGAACAGGTGGTCCCATTGCTTTGGGCCTCTGGTGACCAGAGTACATCATAATGGAAGAGATGACAGTACAAAGTGCTTACATCTCACAAACCAGGAAGCAGAAAGAGAGGATGGAACAGGTCCTGCAATTCTTTTTAGAGGCATGTCCCCAGTGACCTAAGGACCTCCCATAAGGCCCCACCTTATAAAGGTTCACAGCACCTCCCAACAGCACCACCCTGGGTACCAAGTCTTTAATACCTGGACCTTGGGGAACATTCATCCAAACCACAGCAGTCATCCTCAACAAATCATAAAGCATGTAGCTTGTTTTCCCACATCTTTTCAACATTTTCTTCCCCTGCCTTCTATTCCCTCAGCAGTCTTCATTCTTGGAGATCCCCACATAAAAACCTAAACCAAGTCCCCATCACACATTATCTTTTCCCTCACCCAAGTGAATACTCCCAAGTTCATTCCCCACTACACATTGCAGCTACACATTCTAGTCTCCACTATACTTGGAAACAAATTGCTGTTGTTGTGTTCATTAATGTATTGGTCTTTGCCCCTCCCATCTGCTCTACCAGATAACACCATGCCTCAATCTGGTTATAATTCACAACTTTCCCCAAAGCCCTAAAAGGAGAATGTCAGTGTTGGGGGTGTCAGACATCACAGTTCAAAAAAAGGAAAATATTTTTGTGGCCAGCTTTTCAGTTCTTCTCAAATCATATCACACAGGCATCAAAACTATGCCAAGGCAAAAAAGTCAATATTTAATTGTCATTACCTCAAAAGTTTAGAGCAGAGGAAGGGAGAAATCTCCCTCTAAAACTCTCAGGCCATTTCTCAAAGCAGAGTAAGAATTAGAGCAGCCAAGTTCCAGACGTGCCAAGAACTTAGCCAGAACCCATTCCTAGGCTGAATATGAGCGAACTGGGTAATGCAACTAGCTATAGAGATGTGAGCTTTAAAAGATAGGATGAAAAATAACAAATACAGAAGGAATAGTAAATTATAGAAAGCCATTATTGTGTACCCCTAATGAAAGAATGAGTCTAAGCAAGTTTCATCAGTAATGCCAAAACCATTCATTGGAGAGTCAATCATCACTAAAATTGGGGAAAGTACACATCACATACCTCCTGAGGTGGTACGTAAGAAGACTGTAGCTCCACCCGTGAAATATTCTTGCCCTTCCACAAAACTAAAACCTTAATCTAATCAATCATGTAGTTGTGACTACCTGTTTACAGGGATATAGGAATGTGCTCAACAACACAGCGGAGAGACAATTAGGCAAAATCAGAATGTGGAAATTCTAAAGGACGGTTACCTAGTTTCTTCAACAAAAAAAAGGAGGGTGGAAAAGAACATTTATAAATGTAAAAAAATTTTAGAAACATGGACCACCACCATGAGTGAACCTTTGTTAGGCCCTGAAAAAATACTCTTTTTTTAAAAAAAGAGTATTTTTAAGATAACTGGGAAATTTTAAAGATGGACTAGGAATGAGATATTAAAAAATAACTGCCAATTTTGTCAGGTTGAAACCATTAGTGGGTAAACTGATACAAGGCTTGAATTTTACTCTAAAATACTTAAGCAAAAGCAAATGAAATAATATTAGTAAAGCATTAATGGGGTCTTTTCTTCTTGGGGAAATTTTTGAAACTCATATCAAATTTTTTTTTGCTTGGTTTCTTTGTTTTGCTTGTGATTTGGTTTGAGTTTTTTTCTTTATTCATTCATTTTTTACAAAGATTACAGGATAGTCTTGATAACTTTATTGGTTAGTTACATCCCTCACTGCAAATTTTTTAAGGCCTGACTTAATACAAAAGATCCAGCTAATTAAAAGAGACAGTTCTGTACACTAACATAGTGAAGGTAAATCAGCAACGCAGTGAGGTGTTTAGGAGCTGGCAGCACCGTGCAGGAGTGGGAGGGTTGTGTGAAATCATGAGACCTTCCACAACTGGCTTGACAAAGACAACGTTCCAAAGTTCTTCACCCTAAGCACAGACCTGCTGGCTGGTTTCCCACTCCTCGCTGCCAGCTGGCTCCAAGGGTCTAAGAGCCTGTGCCCCCGGCTCCCAGGAGCAGAGGGCAGGAAAAAAGAGGCAGCTCCACTTGCAGATGGAGCTGGCTCTCTCTGAGCCAGCTGCCTCCTCCTCCCAGGGCTCCACGCTGAGAGGCCCAGAGGGCTGAAGGATGAACACACCCAGCCCATCAGCCTGGGATCCAGCCACTCTCCACCCCACAGTAAACAAACCCACTGGACTGGGCGGTTTTATCAAGTTATTTCATTTTTGGGGTAAATTGGGAAATTTTGTCTGTGGCATTAGATGCTGTTAGGGAATTGTTCATATTGTTTGATGGTATATTATGAAGCTATGGTTATTGAGAAAAATGTCCTTATACACACTAAAATATGAAGAGGTAATTGGTCATGATAACTGTAATGTACTGTAAAATACTACAGCTAAGGAAGAAAAACGTTGACAATCACTAAATAACGGTAATAGAACTAGACCTGCTAAAGTAAAAAAGAAAAAGGAAAATATCACGTACATGAGAATATGCATGGACCTAAGCACGACTACTGCCAATGTTTTGAATGTTATTTTCCAGTCTTTATTTCCACATATCCTTAAGTAACTACAACCGTAATAGATAATTACTTTTATTTGGTTCTCTTGCTTAAAATTTTCAGTTCCCCACTGTTCTATCTTTGTCATTATTTTTAATATTACTTCACAATATGCCATAATATTGATACTACCTAAAAAAAAAAACCTAGCTTAATTTGGGGTGCTTAAAATGTTTCTCTCCTCCTTGTTTTTTGTTTGTTTGTTTGACTTATGATTTAATACTGTAGTGAAAAATGATGGACATATAGCTTTATGTTTTTGTTGCTGTAGAGTAAATCCTCAGAAATATGAGAACTGAGCATATATCTGTGTCTAAATGTGTGTATAAATATGTGTGTATGTATATACAGTATATGTGTATATACATTCATACATATATGCTGATATATATATAAAAAAATTGACATTGCTGAAAAAATGATATATTGGTATAAGCAAAATGTACTTGCATCAATTTCTGAACATTACTAGCATTTTCTCAAAAACTTTTATTTAATTTTTTTGAGATGGGGGGGTCTCACACTGTTGCCCAAGCTGGTCTCAAACTCTGGGCTCAAGTAATCCTGCTGCCTCAGTCTCTCTATGAGCTGAGAATACAGGTGTATACCACTGTACCTGGCTCTAAATTTTATATGTAAGAAAGTTTTAACATGTGTATCTTTGATTTCTGTGAGGAAAAAAAATGTTTGCACATCTTCATTTACTAGCAACTTAGTTAATTCTTATCATTTTGTATTTATACATTGAAATCAGGAAGCTTTCTCATAAATTTTAATGAGCTACTTGCATATTGCTATTACTGTCTATTACAAATATTTTCCTTAGGTTGTAACCATTATCTTTATTTTAGTTTTTTGTGGGAGAATAACATAAGTTTTTGTTGCTGACATATTCAAATGTATTGGGTTTTTTCTCTTTTTTTAATTTTATATTTCCCCACAAAATAGAACATCTGTAAGATTATCATGACCTAAAGTGTGTCTGTCAACAGCAATCAACACGGTGCAACACTTCCAAAAATGTGACACTGTTCTATCATTTATGTGCTAGGCTCTGTGCTCTTTCTCACATTCTCCCATGCTGTCACAAAATGTTATCAATGTTGCCTCTCATCAATGTTATACTCTAACCTCTCCTCTACATCCCCATTACACTATCCCTCATCCTCTGTCACCTGTGTTACAGAATGAAATTCTCCAAACTGATCTTCCTGCCTTCAAATTAGTCCCCTTACTATGCCAAACTTTCTGTCACTAGGTGCCAGTTTAAACCTCCCAGAAGCCCCTCCTTTTGTGATTCCCTGTGTAACAACCCAGACTCTCAAAAAACAATTCACTAATATGCTTCCAATGCTTACCTTTCCTAAACACTTTGCAAACATTACTTCAATTAATCCTCACAAGAGCTCTCTAAGGCTGAAGGCATGGCTTAAGTGATAGAGCTCCTGCCTAGCAAGTGCAAAGCCCTGAGTTCAAATCTCACTAGCAAAAAAAAACAGACTCATTTAAATACAATGCCATTTTAGAGATGTGTAAACTGAAGTATATAGAGGTTATGTATATAGAAGTTTTCACCATGTTCTCGCAGCCTCGAAGATCAAGAGCCAGAATGCAAACTTGACTCTGCTTAAATCCAAAACCCACATATCCTCTGCATATGCCTCTGCATCATATTTCCTTATAGTTGGTTGCTTATCTCTGAGCAACACTGCCGGCCACTGCCCCCAAACAGCACTGCACTGCCTAGAACTCCTGACAAACATTCTTCTCCAATTAATCACTTTGTCCACGCTGTCTCTTGGAAGTATCCTCCTATTTTCCTTCAACCTTGAACTAGATGATTCTTATTTATCTTTTAATAGTCTGTTCAGGTGTCATGTCCTCTGCGAAGCTTTTCTTTATGTGACTCCTCCCCAACCCTCACCTTCTTCTCTCTCCAACAGGATGGAATGCTTCCTCTGTACATCTCTCTGCCACTATACCCACACCTGGTGTTACCATTTCCACTTCTGTGTTTGGCTCTCCACTAGAGCAGAGCATCTTAAGACAGTCCTATTCATCCTCATATCCCCAGTCAGTGCAGTGCCTGCAGGTTGTAAGCTCTCATTGCTTCATCATGGTTCAGAAAAGTGAAAAATTTTAGCGTATCAATCAATTCTCAAGTATTTGTTGAATACTATGTCTAAAGTACTATAAGTAAATAAGTAGTCCATGCCCAATATGTGAACTTGACAAAAATATGACTGAGTATCACAAATCACCTGCTGTGGAAGCTCATTAGGAGCAAAAGACCACTTTGGACTGGGACATTCAGAGAAAGCTACAGAGAAGAGGGGAAATTTTATATGGATGCTGAAAGATGAATAGTACTCAGAAAGCAAAGCTGCATATCAATCTAAGTCAACTATTTGAGCAAATATTTAGGCTGGAAACTAGAATTAGCAGTAAATGGCCAAAATCTGAAGTTGATCTTCTTCCTCTTGATACTGAACTCTGTCTGATCAGCTGGTTCCTAACCTAGGAACAAGATGCTAAATTAAGTTTTTTCCTGGGAATTTAATCTTTTGGTGATAAGCTCTTCACCTTAACTCTCAGACCATCCCCTAGGACAGAAAATCATGAAAATGTTTCTACATAAATTAAAAACTTAGAGATTGTTAGTTCATGAGATTCTGTATAATGGTAAAATGTCAGAAACATGTGCGGCCCTGTGTAATGTATTCAATAATTGTCTTAAGGTCATAGAGGTCTTCCTGCAAAATACATGCCATTCTGTTTACATCAAACACAGAAAACTCATTTACAACTGAATGTCATTTTCATCTTTGTTCCATGGCCAAGTACATCTCATTTGCATTCGTTTGTTTCCCTACTGGAGTGCTTGTAGCTACTCTAACAGCTGGTGTGAGTTGTGCTCAGTACCTGCTACTTACATAGGCCCACACTCTAGTCGTTCAATTACAGGTCTAAATCATAATCTCAATAATGATTTTACATGTACTTTTAAATGGTACACATCATAGGGAAATCAAATTTTGATGAGAGTGTTCATAAGAAAAAACTTTAAAAGTTCAAATGTATGATGTACATGCAAACATATTTTTTCTTCGTATTAGCCTAATATTAAAACTTCCATGCTGCTTGGCCTGGAGAAGTACAATTCTATAACTAAGCTCTCCCAAACATCTTTTGCCAAATTCTAAAGAAAACAAAAGAATGGAGTAGAGCCCTACTGCAGAGTATGGTCAAAAGCTAAAGTGGTTGAATCTTCCAAGTATGGAGGGAAGGACTGAGTAAAACCATTAGCCAATCATCCATCTGCTAGAGGCCGCTTCGGTTCTGACACTTTCCTAGCCAGCTCAGTGTCCTCCATGGTTTCCTCCCCACTGTAATCAAAGCAATAACACCTTCTTAAACATGTCTGGCCCTTCCTACAAAATCACTTTGTGCAAGTTATTCATTGAAACATTCAGAACAACCTTAATGTCCACCAACAGAATGGGGTAAATAATCTGTGTACATCTACACAATAGGATAGTATTCACCAGTAGAAGGGAAAAAAGAATGAGGAAGATGTCTTTAAATGTTATGGAAAGAACGCCAGGATGCAGTATTTTTTGTAAGCAAGATATTTAACAGGAGATATTAAGTTTTTATCATAAGGAGGAAATAAGAATATATCCATTCTTGCCAGGCACCTGTGGCTTATGCCTGTAATCCTAGCTACTCAGGAGGAGGCAGAGATCAGGAGGATCGTGGTTCAAAGCCAACTTGGGCGAATAGTTCTCGAGACCCTATCTTGAAAAATATCCATCACAAAAAAAGTGGGGGAAGGCTTATGGAGTTGCTCAAGGTGTAGGCCCTGAGTTCAAGCCCCAATACTGCAAAAAAGGAGAAAAGAATATATCCATTCTTGTTTGTTTATACTTCAAAGGGAAAGTTTAGGAGTATATAAGAAATGGTAATAAATAACTACAAAGTACAGATCTAGATTTTGCTGGTTCTGAAACTCATGGAATTTGGAGGGGTCCACTTTAAGAAGTAAAACACAATATAAAGTACAGGTCTTAGAATGGTCTGGAATTTCACAATACAGGTAGCTGAGGTGGTAATCTTGGGTTGACAGGGAAATACAGAGATGTGGGAATAAGACCCCTAAATATGCATTTACTTATTGTTTTGACATTTGAACATGAAGCTGTCACCTATATGAAATGCAAATTTAACTTTTAAGAAAATACCTAACTCCAGGCTCCAGTTGTTTTAGGTCTTACCCTTCTCCCTTTTATCTATTCCCTCCCAATCTTGTTCTATATGGTCCCATTCTGCTGCCTGTATCCATAAGGGTTCTGCCTTAGCCTGGCACCTGCCAGGTGATGGTGTGCCTGGCATCCTATTTTAATGTTGACCCTGGATTTCTGTCTTTGTGACCACCCTCAACACTGTCATCAGCAGAGCAACTTCAAGCCAACCAGTCCCACCTCCACATCTGCCCTTCCCAGACTCCCACAAATCCAGCTTGCTACTTATGAAAAGTTTGAAAGTTAATGGACCCACACCACAAGTGAGCTCCAATCCCACAGGATGCTAGGAGACTTAAGAACTTTTTAAGATCCTAACTTGGGTGATTCTCTTGCAGTGCACAGAAGTCCTGAAAAAAATCTCAACAGAATCAAACCATCATGATTTCTTCCTAGGGTCCCCAATCTTCAGGTAGAACATTCTAGACCCACTCCTATTTACACATTAGTGTCTAAAAAGATCAAGCCAGGTTAGACTGGACTGAACTCTACCATATAGGGGCATGCCAGAATCCAAATGATTTCTAGTATGTAATAAGCCAAAGATGGGTTCTACATTAACTCTGCTTCCAGCTGAAAAAGTCTAGGAACCCACTGATCTTTCAGTTTACCTCATCATCATCCTGAAAAACAACTTATTGGAAATACAAAGTATTCAAACTGAATTTTTGGACACCTCATTCATCAGATAACAGTGTTTTAAAAAACACAAAGTATGTTAAGAGTGAAGCTGTGGAGTCAGTAGGATAAGAATGAATCTTGGGACTATTTCTAGCTAGCTGAGAAACCTAAGCCTCATTTCCCTTATCAGTTAAATTGATTGTTACAACGACTAAATGAGATAGTGAAGATTTAATGAAATAAAGGATATTAAGAAAACCTTAAGTGAGAATATTTTTTCTCATTTTTATAAGAATATTGGCCAACATAAAAATCATGGTGTCCCAAGGGCTGGGAATGTAGCTCAGTGGCTAAGTGTTTGCCTAGCATTCACAAGGCCCTAGGTTTAATCCCCAGAAACACACACACACACACACACACACACACACCAAAAAAAACCCACGATGTCCCAACTATCAATTCAAGACAGCAATACACAAATAGATTTTGGAAACAACTGTAGTTAATGTACAAATACCTAGAAATGGCAAAGCCAGTAACTTGAGATCAAATTTCAACATGTTAACTTTCAATAATTCAGACGCATATACTCCATAATGTATTTTCTTCTCTCCACATTTTCTTGGTTGCTAAGGCATTTCTTTCTCCTGCTTTCTGAAAATCACAAACTAATGAAATGTGACAGCCCACATTGACTCATTTCTAATTGGATTGACTTTTAGCATACCTGAAAGCATTTTATTGCTCACAGATACATTCTACCTATGGTCCAATGCCCTCAAATGAACTTGAATCTGACCTGGTCATGTCCACATTTTCCTTAAGGTGATAATTCAAGAATCAACTGCTCAGTGTCAACTATAGAATTTTATCTCTCTGCCTTTTTTTCAGGGAATTACAAAAAAATTAAAGAAATATTTGACGTTCACTATGTTCTTCTGTAAAGTCATTGGTTATTGCATCTCTTTTCACTGTATTTCCTGCCAGATAAGACATTTACACCTAAGGCTTTCTAGTCAAATCACTGGATTTGAATGTCTCCCATTCAAGTACAGCTTGCATGGAACACTAGATTTTAAATAATTTTCTACTTCAAGTAACTACCAGGAAAATTATTCTAGTGCCAATAGTAAAAATATTTGCAGTATTTGCAGTCGTTTCCTACAATATAAAATTATGCAGAGGCATATGGATAGGAAAAAAGTTGAGAATACTCATTATATTTAGATATCTAACATATTTTATTTTTAATAGGTTTTTCACTCGACATGACAACATATCTCTTAATCTGTTTAACTCAAATCACCCACATTTGTTTTTTATGCTATAGCTTTTACATTCTTTAATGAACTTGTCCTTTAGTTTTCAGCTGCTATTTACACGAGATGTTAACATTTAAATAATTAAAACATATTGTACTTGAAATAAAAATCAGTGTCCTCACCGGGGCTACGCGTACTCATATAGTCTACCCAATCTTGGTCCCTCTTGAAGGACCTTCCGATGGTTTCCAAGTCAAAGGCATTAACAAGTTGTCTGTCTACAACGTTTTCACCTAATTTGAATTAAACTATAGTCGGAGATGACAGAAGCTCTCCTTTCATCTTTTGTAGGAAGGTCACCCAGCCCAGAGCGAGCATCACACTCCTTCTGGAACTAAACACGTTGGCCCTGCCGTCTGTTGGGTCCTCTCCTTCACAGCTCACACCTGGGTGGCCAAGCGTCACGTCTGACCTCTGCAACAGCGCCTCTGCCCTCTTCCCTTTGGGAAGCCGGCAGATGGCGAGGGCTCACGGTGCTGGTGCGCAGCTCCCCGCCACAGCGGGACCAGGAACTGAACAAGGACTAGTTCGGGCTGTCACTCCCGCCTGTGCGGGAGGGGTGGGGATTCCTGAACTGGACTCCTAGACTCCCTGAAACTCCCACACCTTTGCCCCAACCCAAACTGGGAAACCTGTTCCCATGGAGAGCGAAACTGAGCGTCAGGAGCGCAGAAAGCTGCTGGCGCGCTCACAGCGTCCGCCCCGACGCCGCTGCACCTGCTCTATCCGCAGCCACTCGCAGAGCTCCAGCCAGGCAGCGCCTTCCCAACACCTTCGCGCGCTGCAGCCCGCCACCAATAGCGGCCCTGGCTCCGAGGGAGGAGACCATAGGAGCCCCCGGAGTAAAGGGCTGAGACGACCACAGCCCTCTTGGCTTTGGAACGCCCCACCCCCACTTCCACTGCTCTTCTAGCTCTGATGACCTGCGGTCCTAACCACTTGCCTTTCCCGGAGAACAGACAGTAACTTCACTTTCCCCAGAGTAGTAAAGCCTTGCGGGCTTGCGCTTCCTGCTTGGTTCCTGGCTCTCTGCTAGGCTCAGGAAGGGAGGTGCATGTGTCTCACCTCTACTGAATGTTTCTGTTTAAGCTCAACCCTCACTGGCCCAGCCAAGCGTTTCAGAAACCGGTGAAACAAACGAAAAAGCCTTCTTGCTTCCGCGTAATTCACAGCAATAAACCACTGGATCTGGTGTCTGGGCACAAAATGGAAAGATAATCTGATAAGAGGTCTGAAGAAGTTTCTCCTTAAGTTTGGAAGGTCATTAACTTACTGATGTTGCTGGAGCTAGAAGTGAACCGAGAGGAGAGTGTCTCCTGATAAAAAGATGCTTATGCTATAAAAGGGGATCAACCCCCCAACTCCTCAGTTTTGTGGTTTTGGAATGAAAGTGTAAGGGTTGCTAAAGTTACATTGTTTGATAGATGTGATTACTATCAACTCATTTAACGTTCACATCTGCCTTTGCTTTTTTGCATTGTTTTATAAATGAGGAAATTGTGGCAATAGAGAAACTCGGGATATCAAACCAGGAAGTGCAAGAGGCAAGACTAAAACTCAGATGTGTCTGATTTATTTTGGTTAGCAAAACATTTTAATGCCCAAATTAACTAGGTCCAAAGAATCTAGAATCTTTCGCTTCTAAAAGACCTGAATTTTCATATCTTATGTTTTAATCTTTAGATACAAAATTTTCTGTTAGAATCTTGGAAATGTCCTGTGGCTTTAGCATTACCCTCAAAGGTAGTTGTGGTCACTGGGATAAGAGTGATTAGGTGGAAAGAATGGAGAGAAAGGGATAGCAGACAGAAGGAAGTAATTTGAGAAATGTTAATTCAACTGAGCCACTTAGAATAAGTAATATTCTTGTTCCTGATTGTGTACCACTGATTTGACATTGAAATAAATAATTGCATTAACCATCTATGTTAGTATGCACATACATGAGCAAATATAGAAGTTATCTGAGGCAACCTGTGGAGAATAGCAAGCAACCTGTAATGAGGAGCCTTTCAAATCTATGTTCAATTTTCATTTTTATATTAGAACCTATTCTAATAACTTCTAGCAGACATCAAGTTACAAATGGAGAAGGCTGGAGGCATGACTCAAGTAGTAGAGTGCCTGCCTGGCAAGGGTGAAGTCCTGAGTGTTCAAACCCCAGCACCACCAAAAAAAAAGGAGAAACAGAAGGTCAGAATATTGTTTGTTTCATTAAATCTTTATCGATTCTCAATGTATTTCTTTTGACTAAACTATTTTAATTAATTAAATTATTTGTGGGCTATTTTCACACAAAACAAGAGTTACAGGAGTTAATACTGAACTAGAAACTGGGGTTGTAATACCCAAAGTGTGTCTGATTTATTTCGGTGAGCAAAATAGTCCAATGCCCAAATTATATCTTAATGCCCAATATAAAATATTGAACATAGATTTAAAAGGCTCTTGATATTTTACAGCTGATAGAACTTTTCCCGTGCTTCAAATTTGAGCAGGCTTTTTCATTTTCCTGAGAACTTACATGACATAATTTCAAAAGTTTCCCAATACTCTACTACAAGGGTGGAATTGTTTCCAAGCAATAAATTTATAGAGAACAGGACCATGATCCTAAGCAGGTGGTAAGAAGGTCTGAACTCTTGGAACCCAGATTTAGCAAGCAAACACTTGGGTTCACTTCCAGTCCTGTGTGGCAAAACCATCCCTGAACCTGGTGGGTTAAGTCCATACTCCCACAGTATAGAGAGGAAAGAACTGCACGTAGCATAAGGCTTACACAGAGTAAGTCCTCAATAAATGGTAGTATCTTTATCACCACGTTTCTATGTGTAATCCACACATTTTCCCCCTTTAGGCTGTCTCTTATAAAGTAAAACATTTTCTGGCCAGCTAACACTAAAAACCTGTAATTCCAATGATATATCTCATTGCAAAAATCTTTTTGAAGGTCACCATCAAATAGAAATCACAGCCCTCCCCCACCATGCCTCCTGTTGTGATGTGCCAGAAAAAGTTCCTGCCAACCACCTGTGACTGAAGCAGTGTTCGCAACAGAGAGACAGCAGTGGAGATTTCCAAAGCATTCAGGATTCAGAAAATAAAGGGCATATTTAACTGAGTTCAATCATCAGCATCATACCTAGACCTTCTGGTGACCTACCAGAATCTTTGAGCCAACCTCTGAGAAAATTGCTACAGAACTGTGCTCTTAAGAGTACCTACCCTTAGCTAAGGGCCTAATTCTCCACTTCTCCAGAGTGTGTATGGGGAGGAGTAGGGTGTCTTCCTATTTTAACCCAATAATTATACTCTTTATAATGTCCATTTTAGCTTTTTTTTTTTTAACATGGCAGTACTGGGACTTGAACTCCCAGCCTCAGGCTTGCTAGTGTGAGATTGGCACTCTGCGACTTAAGCCACTCCACCAGACCTAGTCATTGCTGTTAACTTTGTTATTCTAATTATGGGCCTCCCAGTAGCCTTGAAATATATGTTTCCTCCTCCGAAAAAATGGGACCAATAATGACAGCACAAGATTGTTGGAAGAAGTACATGGAGGAAAAAAACTGATGCACCTCCAACAAAATAGACGATCTTTTACTGTTTAGTGAATACTAAAATGTATAGATCATAAAAGGCACTGAATGAATTTCCTTTTTTGTCCTCAAGGTAAGTTTTGTCAACATGCAAGGAATAGTGCTTCTACAGTTCCATAATTCTTTTTGACAAGGGAATATATGTGTTTGGGGTTTCCTTGAAGGTTCTTAGCTCATTTCAGTAAACATGAAAACACTTAGTATGATTAACAATGGTTTTAGAAACCAGCTGTTTTTGCCTGCTATCTGGGCACCTGTGAAATGACCATACCAAAAACTGTATATTTTCCTGATGGAATATGATTAACATTAATTCTGTGAATAATCAAAGGATCCAAGTGTCCTGTGACTTATTGTGCAGTCTCCTTGAGAGATGTTTTCAAATCAAACTATTTCTTTAAACAGTCTTCT
Organism: Castor canadensis; assembly: GCF_047511655.1. Lineage (NCBI taxonomy): Eukaryota > Metazoa > Chordata > Mammalia > Rodentia > Castoridae > Castor > Castor canadensis. The sequence continues at coordinate 62,542,031 of NC_133386.1, forward strand.
GAAAATACCAAGTGAACAGACTCTCATTTGTATCTTTATTTTTCTTAAAGATTGCACAAGCTGGAACCAAGACCAAAATACTGTACCCACTGTACATCATTCGTTATAAAACAACATACACACTGGTACTCTACCAAATAGGACATTTTCTTTAAAATTATATATTGCGTGCTCTTAGATTCATGCTTTAGATATTTTACATTTATCATTAGTCTCTCATAAATAATTGCAAAGTGACCAATTTGTACACCAGCTACCACCGTGTATTCAATGCGGCAAGTAGTCGTCTTTGACGTGAAAACAGATGAAATGGAAACAAGTATATTGATGTCACATCTACTGCTGTGACTTTTGCCTATGCAGTGAAATGCTAAGGTAAAATTCACACAAAACGTTTCAAAAGGCACAATTTCCCCCACACAAAAAAAAGAATTTTTAAAAATACGTGGCAGCTACAATCGTGATCTCGAACTCCAAGAGCAGACCGCCTGTGGTATGGCAAAGGGAAGGCAGAGAGGGGAGCTATCCGAGGAGTCTAGAGGCCTGGGGGCAAAGAGTCCCACCACCCGCAGGCTGCTCTGAGCCTTTGCTGAGTTTCAGCACTGGCACTGGGACTTCTCACTGTTCCAAATCCGACACCTTCCCCCAAACAATTTTGTCTACTAGATCCCTTTTCTCAACATTACAATTTCATTCTCGCCCACAACAGAGCCCCACCCCCTCTCGGTCCACGTCCCCGCCCCTTCCCCGGAAGACTCGTTAGGTGTCGTGCTCGCCATTGCCCCCGGCCTCGGGGTCGCTCTGGTCGTCCGTGAAGCAGACGTCCACATCACTGTCGTCGCTTTTGGGATCCCCAGGCTCCAGAGGATAGCCGGGCTCAGCGCCCGGGCCATCGCCCGCCTTGGCGAGCAAGCTCTGGCCAGGGTGACGGGACTTGACGTGGCGCTCCAGGTCCCGGCGGCGCACGAGCACCTTGCCGCAGAACTCACACCGATAGGGCGTGTTGCCCTCGGCGTGCAGTCGGATGTGCTTGTTGAGATTGCTGGGGTCGCCAAAGGGCCGCAGGCACACTTTGCACTTGAGTGGCTTGTAGCCTGTATGCGTCCGCATGTGAATCTTGAGCCCATACTTGCGCGAATACAGCTTGCCGCAGTAGAGGCACAGGTGGCCCGTTTTGGGCTTGCCCGCGCCGCCTCCCCCGCTGCCGCCACCCCCAGCGCCACCCGCAGCCACGACAGCCGACGGCAGCGTCCCTGAATCCAGGCGGCCGCGGCCCTTCCCGGCTGCCATCTCCGACAGCTGCTGCGTGTGCATGGCGATCTCCCGGTCGATGCTGGCCAGGGAGCCCAGCTCTGCTGGGCTTAGGGCAGCCGCAGCTGCCGCCGCTGCAGCCGCGGCCGCTGCGGGCCCACTTAAGTAGGAGATGGACTCCGGATATTTGAGCAGTCCGCCAAAGTGCAGTTTGAGCGGGTAATACGCAGCCGTGGCCGGGGAGCCATAGAGCAGTTCCCCGTTGTACACGGTGAAGGCCGGCATGACTGCGGGCAGGTGGCTGCACTCGCCACCCGGATAGGCCTTGAGCCCGCCCGCGTCGAGGGGCGGCAGAGCGCAGCGCTCGAGTGGCAGCCCGGGCGCAGGGGGCAGCTGCGCGTAACGTGCGCCGGGAAACGCGGTGGCGGCGGCGGCGGCGGGCGGGGTGCGCTCCACGTGCTTGAAGGCGGACACCTCTTCCGGGTGGCCCGGGAGCAGAGGGAAACCGCGCAGGGGTCCGGAGCAAGGCAGGCCAGGCGGAGGCGGCGGTGGCGGCGTGTCTCCCGCGAGCAGGCACTTGGGGTGATGGTGGTGCGCATGGTGGTGATGGTGGTGGCCGGCGCCTCCCGCCACCGGGTTGTCGCTACTCCCGGGTCGCCCGCCTGCCCGACCCCCGCTCAGTAGCCTGCCCAAGGCGAGGCCGGTCCCCTGCTTGCCACCACCCTCTTCCCGGTAAGGGTCGCTATGTGCGGCCACCCTGGCCAAACCAGCGGGTTTGAAAGCTGAGCGCACGCCGGGGTAGAAAGCCAGGCCACCGCTACCCGCTGGGGAGCCGCCCACGATGCTGAGGAAGTGGCCATGCGCTCGTGCTGCCCCGCTCATGTCCAAGGCCCGGTCTGACTGCTCCTTGCCCTTCTTGGGCGGTCCCCACTTGCCCGGGGGTGGCGAGGTGGCCGAGGGAGCAGAGGAGGCCTCGCGCTTGATGCTCTCCCGCGCCCCGCAGGCCTGAGGGAGTTGAGGTGCCTGCGGTTGGGGCCGCAAAGTGCCTGTCTGGGCGGGGGCGGAGAGATCAGGTGCCACGGGTTTTGGGGAGAGGCCAAGGCTATCCGCCGCTGGGGCAGCGCCCGAGCGAGCCGTGTGGTCGTGGTGCAGGAAGGCGCGGCCTCCGCCGCCGCTGAGCACGCAGTGGAAACGCAGGTGTGCCTTAAGGCTGTTGGGGTATCTAAACGTCCTCCAGCAGTACCAGCAAATGTAGCGCTCTTCGCCTAGGGGGAGAAAGTGGAAAAGCGACCCGGTGAGAGAAGAACAAGGAAGACTGAAAGCAACCGCCAGTTTATACAAGGCAAAGCAGGAGTATTCCTGGGGCAGGCAAATAAGTGAGTTCGGTAGTCCCAGTGTATCAAGGACCAGTGGCAATCCCTTGTCACTGCCTCCAATCTCTAGGTCTACTGAAAGAACAGGAGGAGTGACCTGGTCCTTTCCAAGGAAGACTTCCTCTGGACCATCTGAGCAAATCTCCGTTGGAAGGACAGCGCTCAGGCAGGCTGGCCAGGAAAGAGCAGAGAGCAGCTGTTGCTTTAAATCAAGTGTTGAGGCTGTCCTATGCCTGGGCCCATCTGTTGGCGTTTGCAGAATAGGTGGCGTATGTCAAGGAGTTTGGATAAACTGAACAAAGGCCAATCTAATAGTCGTGAGCGCCTCATTACCAGGCGAGACAATATCCTGTATGTATGGGCCATATGTAATCATTCCTTTTCATAGAACAATGTCTTTTGTGTTCACTACCCACTCTCTCTACCCCCTCCCAGTCATAAACACTTTGCCTGAGGTTTTCCTGGAGCGTGACCAACTGAAGGACCACATAGGGATTATGATTTGCTATTCTTCAAAATTATTTGTATCTTTATTTCCTCTTTAACCCCATTTAATTTCATGAGAGGAAAAAAAAAATCCCATCTCCTGAATTCTAGAAAGGAATGGTGATATTCTAAGAAGGATGATGTTACATTGTCTTGTCAGTTGTTCTACCTGTAATTAACTCCTAGATAGTTGCACAAATCCAAGCTTAGCAAAGTACTTGGAGAAGATACTTTAGTGTATGTTTTATTACATAGATCTACATAAGTGAGACAGAAAGACAGAGATAGTCAGCTTTTAATAAGTTCAGGATTCTTTACCAGTACTAGCTTCCTGGTGTCAAATCCTTTTTTTGTGTGTTTTGTATTATTAGCATTCTTAAAATTTTTTGCCAGGATCTGTATGTACAAGACAGATTCTGATTTCTGTTCAAAAAGGTCATATTATTTCCCTATGAAATAATAAAAGCGTAATCTTGCAATGAGAAAGAAGTTTATTGAGCAACTAGGAAGTATCCAAAGTATATACGTCTTAAAACTTAATGGAAAAGTTAAATTCTTCCTCCATATATACAAGCAACTTAAAATTTTAAAACATTACTGCAGAAACAGCAAGGGAAAAAAATTCCATAGCTTCTTCCCTTCTGGTAAACTTTGGCTTTGCTTAAAGAAAGTAGACCCCCTAAATAACAAAGTTCAGATGAGAAGCAGTTTGCAATTTATTCCAGTAGAGGCCAAGGAAAAAAGGAGAGAGGAGTATTTGCTATGAGACCCTATTCTAATTGTTTATGAAAGACATAAACCATGGCAATATTCCTGTTACCTTGTATAGAGCATCTGTGTAAAATAAATCTTGAAAAAACGAGAGAGGGAAGTGATCCTCTGGGTTTTCTTAGTGTGTTGATTTACTAGCTTAACCTTTCTTAAATTCAGAATCTCCCTCTCAGCACCTCTTTTTAGAGAGCTTTGAGTCTGTCCCCAAATGTCTCAGTCAATGCAAAGCCAAATAAACTGTTCTTAAAATGAAGGGGTAGTAATTTCCTTGATCTTACTATGAAGTTGAAATTAGCCAGTATTGGGAAGAAGAGATGACATCCCTACTTATTTCTTCTTCTTTCCAAGATTTAAACAAAATACTGCTGGAGGCATGGCTCAGTGGTAGAGCACCCGCCTAGCAAGCTCAAAGCCCTGACTCCAAACTCCAATGCCAAAAAAAAAAAAAAAAGAGCAAAATATGTGTTTTCTGTCAATGAATTTCTTTTGCAGTTTGTTTTAACTAACACGTTCTGCAGATTCTAAGATCTAACTCATACAAAGTGTATCAAACACATTTCATAAGGGACTTTGCCTCCTTTCCGTTCATGTAACTAAAGTGGTCAAGATTTTAAACATCTCCAAGCTGAGGATGTCAGATTCAAAATAACCCATGCTGTCCGTGAAAGGAAAATGGTGGGGGGTTTTTTATCTGTACAATATGGTGTTTATAAAAATCAGTTGGCTGAAATAAAAACATAAGGGTCACCATTCAAACAAGTTGCTTTTGCACTACTTGGGAGTACCTAACAGTTCTGTACAGAAATGACTGGTCCCTAAAAGCCAATAGCCTTCCAATTTGTTCTACAGTAGCAGTTTTGAGAGTTCTCCACTATGGGGCTGTTACACTTCTCTTTTATTTAAAGAACTTGTCAATGGAATTTTGATGATGTGATTCAAGGAACAAACTACATTAGGATAATTCTTATGCATATCGTATATACAAATCTATTCACAAAATAAAAATAGAATTGATTTACAGAGGACAGTGATACTTTGAAACAAAATAATTCATTGTTCTGAAAAAAACTTCATTCTGTCTTATTCAAAAAGTGTTTCCTAATCTCCACATTTTTATTGATTTCTCTATATCTATTACTAAAAGTAGATAATTGAGCAGCAATTCAGAAGGGGGAGTGTGTTGAAATATTTCACAGCATTTTTTATGTTCTCTAAACAATAAATAGGTCATTAGGAGAAATTACAGACAAACTAATTGGCAAAGGAAAAAAAAGCCATGAATGCTTTATGTATGAAAAGGAATTCTGAAGATCTTAGCTATTTTAGCACCTCCCAGACTATTTCCACAGGAAGGCTTCTTCAGTGTTCTAGGGAAGGTTTGAAAATGTTTTTTCTCTTTAGTTGCTGCAGCTTAATTTGCATAAATCCGCTCTTGGCTTTGGAAGGGATCAAATAAATCTGAGAAGAAACTGGGAGACATCCCAGATTCAATTTAAGTAGATTTAGGAGGGGGAAATGAATACCATTTAAACGGAAAAGCCTTAGTATCTGCCAACTGACTAGCTGTAAGTACCGTAATGCTTCTAAAATTCTGTAGAAATACATTCTCCAAAACCAGTAAAGAAGAGGTGCCTTTCCACCTTGTAAAAGCATTTAAGTTTGAGCTATGCTCTCTAGAACTCATGGTGTAATTACTATAACAATATTTTAAGATTCCTTCATTGATTCTTAATTGAGTAAATAAGTGTCATTTTGGGTATACCATAGGAAAGAACGTTCTCATGAAGTTCATAAAGAGTGTTCTCCCTTGTCATTGTGAACCAAATTATTACTGTTACTGTCTTGTTTTTGAGTTTAAGTAAATGGTGTTAAGGTTTCCTCTCTGCTTATATAGGAAACATGAATTCAGTTTTACACAATTGGAGAAAATAGCCCTTCCGATTTGAAGATGCCTTCCAAGACCCTAAGAGGGCTGGATTCTCGCCCACCCACGCTGTCCTTGAGGCTTGCTCAGAGGCGGTACCTTTCTCATCGTGTGTAGGAGTTGCGGTCGTGGGGATGTCGAACCATTGAGCCAAGGAGTTGGAATACCACACAGTCAGCTCTTCCCCTGGCTGGACATCTCGCAATGCTCGGTAGAAGATCTGAACACAAGAAACAGGAAATTTCTTTGTTATTTCCTGGGCAATGGGTCAAAACGCAAGTTAGAAGAAAGGTACAAGTCCCGATTCTGACGCTGTGTGTCCCTGGGGAAACTCTTGGATCTCTCTGAATCTCATCCTTCATCCAACAGGAAAACAATACAGTAATATCTACCTTACAGGTGATTGGAACGTTTAAATGAGACCTCTAGGTAAAGCACTTTGCTCTTAACATTATTGGCCACCTTAGGGACACTTAGGTAGATAGAATTGGCAAGGGTGGAGGGAGCCCACAGTACCTGTCCTCCGGGTAAGTCTGCAATAGCTTCCAGAGTCTGTTCCTGGGGGTTCCTGGCTGCCCGGATTAACCCTATCCACTCCGGAGGGGAGCCCCCCGACTCGTCCACCAGCTCCCCTCTCACCATGCGTACCTGCAACGTAAGCAGTGGTCGTTCCTCCCGTGCCATGCAAGGCCCACAACCCAGAGGATACTCCTCCCACCCAACTTGGGAAAATAGTTGTATTCGCTTTAGAATGCTGCTAAGGGCTGTGGGGAGGAATATAGTTCCTTAGGGCCCTATCTTAGAGGAAAGTGAAGGAGCAGAGACTGGCTAGAACAACATTTCCCCTACTCCCCCCCCCCATACACACACACCTTGGCAACACAGGGCTGGATGAGGGCATCCTCCCTGAGCGCCTGGGCTCATTTTGTACCAAGACAGTCCGCACCACTGTCCCACCTCTCATACATGCGGTTCTGAGAGTATCTCGAACACCTGGATAAAGACGTTTCCTTTCGAAGTAGGTCTCAGGGGCCAGAGCGACCCTTCTCCCTTCCCCATTTCTCACGCCTCCCAGTTCCAGCTGCACCTGGGTGCAAGCGAGCCCAGCAGTGAAATTCTCCAAACAATAACAAACTGCCTGCAGAAAAATCTTGCCTGCAGCAAGCAGTCTATTTAAAGGCAATTAAATTGCGTTTAAAAAGGAAGGCGTGGCGCACAGCAAACCACTGTTGAAGAGTGGGAAGGGAGACAAGAGGGTTGATGGCACCAAGAAGGAGATGCGGTCTGGCTGGCTGGACACCAGAAATACTTCTTAGGAGAAAGCTCTAGGCAGCTGCTAAATCCAAGGTCCTTCTCCCCTATGCCTACATTTCCTGATCGCTGTTTGCAAGTCCTTGGCAGCCGGGACGCCCCCAGGTTGAGCCTTTAAGTGCCCCCCTGTAGTTAGTGATCTTGACGCCGTTTGGGAGTTACAGTTGACAGGTTTGCCCTTGGAGCCTCTTGGTTGGGACCCTGGACTCTCAAACCCCGACTGCATACTCCTCCAACCAGTGCCCAACGCGGTGGGCGTCCCTAGCTCTCAGAGCCTGCGTCATAGCCACCCTCTCTCCATTTACCCCAAACCCACAAGCAAATCCACGGAGAGAAAAATCTGGGGGTATTTCAGGAACTGAGACCCTCCCAAGAATCATTTTTTCGGAGGAAATGGGGTTAAATTATTAAAGACAAATATAAGCCTCAAATTAGCATGTAGAAAGAAAAAATTCCTCGACGCCCAGTGCCCCCCAGAGAAAGTGTACATTTGCAGAAAGAGCCAAAGAACGAGGCGAGCGGGTGGGGGGGGATGACTCCTGCACCTTCTTAAGGACACCCTAGAACACTGCGGAATCCGCGAATTACCAGAGGTGAGTCCTGTAGAGAGCCCGATGCTCTGCACCCAGCGGCTGTCCCCTCTTAACCTCATTCTTTCCCCTCAGCCCGGCCCACATCCAGCTTCAGTCAATGAGACATGCTAAGAATAATCAGAGTCCCCTTCCGCTCGGCAGAATAAGCAGGTATTATTATAAGAATAATTTAAGTACCCGTTTCTTCACTGCCCCCTCTCGACCCCTTTTTCTGGATCAGGGCAAAGGGAGGCGAATGGCAGGAGCCAGAGGTCGGAATGGCTAATACCTTTTTCTTAGGCCCGGGCTCTCTGCGATCTGACAGGTACTTGCCCAGCTTGAAGGTGCCAGGCACCGGCCCCAGGCGCAAGCCGGCGGGGATGCAGCAGTCCGCATTCACGCTGGTGGCCGGAGTTCGGGCAGTTCCGTGCATTGTTACCCTCGCCGCCAAGGCAGGCGCTCTGGTCCTTCGTAGGGCGCGAGTGACACAGCCCAAGCCGCTTGCGAGCTAGGGAGCCGAGCCCCGACGTGCGTCCTCCGCCCGCGGAGTGACGCTGGCGGGCATGCACTGCGCCTTTTCAATCAGGGCGGGCGCTTTTTGGCACCCCGAGCGCAAGGGCGCGGAGTTTGGTGAGAGAGTTGCGCTGTGAAGCAGCTGCAGAGTCCCACCCGAGAGGGTCACATGGAGTGGTTCCCTCAGCCCCCTGCATAATCGAGGCCTCTGAATGGCTAGCACACAATGGTCCAGGCGACCTTCCCATTCCTAAAAATCCAATTTGTCAAGGGCGAAGAAAAGGCGCTGGTGAATCAAAGGTCCGGCGGGACCATTAATCCTCAGCATGGGGTATTGTCCCTGAGACAGTTACGATATTTTAAGTGACAAATCCACTGTATAATTTCTCCATAAATTTTACTTCCTTTTATTGTTCGCCGACAAACCAGTTTTGGGAAATAAGTGACTACTTTAAGTCTACTTGGCTGATTCCTTTGAGCCTTGGTCTACTTCAAAGATTTTTAATTCTCTCCCCCTGGCTTTATTGTAAAGGAGATTAAACAAAGAGATGGGGACTGTTTGGAGGACTTGTTAACTTCTATTGATTTCTGGCGTGTGCCATACAGAAATTAGGCAGGTACTTGATGGGAAAACACCAGAAAATACCTACACTTTTTAAATAACGACCATATTACCATTTCAGGGGATTGGGTTCAGGCCAGTTGTCTATTTAGAACCGCCCTAATTGTTCCCTCTGCTTCATTTCGCCCCGAAATATGAAACCTCCGAAACAATTTGAGAAGGCGAGGTCAGCTATTCCCTACAGTTCCTGGGCGCACTCTGGGCCAACACTTTTCTCTGGAGAATGGGAAACAGCCACAAGCCACCGGCTTCGTAGGGGATCCCGCTCAGCGAACCAGAGTTAGGGTTGAAGAGGGAGAAGTTCCGCGGGCTGGATTATCAATCACATCTCGTCACATGCCAACCAATCGATGGACTCGACGTTTTGCTTTTAAGTTTGAAACCTGGAGAAAGTCCTTGGCCTAACTTCCCCAGAACCAACAAACTGAATTTTACTTAGTTTAAGAACAAACAAAAAGCATCCAAACCTTCAGAGAAGAGGGCTGAAGAAGGCGTTTGGGTCAACCTCTGCTTATGCCTAGTTCGTGACTAACAGGACAGGTCCTTCAAAGTTAAACCCGAGTGCTCCCCATAGCTTTTTAAGGGAAGGCTTCTATTTGCATGAGGGCATTTATTTTCATAAACTAGCAGCCAAGTAGTCGAGCTCATCCGATACTTGTGAAGTCCTGCTGCCACCCACTGCGCATGAGTGGGGCTGGTTTTCCAGTCTGTTATCAGAAGCCCAATCACTGTATAATGAAAGGGCAGGGGACCTTTTCCCCCGCCTGCTAGCAGCGCCCGCAGTGGCAGTGTCTTCTCCAAGTGGCTTTGCCCAAGTAAGGTGCAATTCTGCAACTGCGAGCAGGAGTGACTGGTTAATAAGGGCGGCAGAACGCAGGGTGGCAACATCTAATGAGGGCCCTCAAAGAAGCTCACTGAGGCTCCCCTCGTTGGAAAGCCGTGTTCACCACACTGGACAGGGTCAAGACACTCAGAATCATTAAGCCCGTGTTCTGTCACTCTAGACTCGGGAAACCTCCAGTGAATTATTTCAGAGCCTCCGTCTCCAATCTGTACAATGGGAATGTTGTGTTAAACATTTGCTTCTCTCCATTTCCGCGGTTCACCCAGTTTGTTGTGTGTGTGGAGGGGCAGAGGAACCTATTCCATCTGGAAGCTCCAAAACTCTTGGTTTGTAATAATGGGAGAATCCAGGTCAAAGGTCAAAGGTCTCAAGTATAAACGTCTCAAGCCAGGACACGCAAAGGGTCTGGATAGCCAGAGCTGCCGGAGCAGATAAGAGCAACTTGATGGGTCTGGGCGGCCACACCTATGGCCCCTCTGACCGTGCAACGCCATGTCCAGGACCCCGTTCTGAGAGAGCTGTCATTGCGCTTTCCTCTTAACCCTCCAACTGTCCCCTCTGTAGCCGAGAAGGCAGAGAGAAGAGAGAGAGAGAGAGAGAGAGAGAGAGAGAGAGAGAGAGAGAGAGAGAGAGAGAGACTTTGATCCAGCGGCCTATGAATGGCAAAAGCCCAGGGAGGGGAGGAGGACAGGAAGCCGCCCCGAAGAGTCGAGGGCAATAAATTTAAGCCATGAACATGTCCCTCTAACCTCTGGCCTGGCGACTCTGGGATGACACCCAGCTTAAATTACCAGCACTGCAAGCGGGAAGGGGCGAGCGCGGGGCCTGGATTCGGGGCTCCTCCCCAGCTCTCCTTAATGAGTGAAAAAGCGTGAACGACACGCGAACAATTTTATCAATAGGACCATGTAAAGGCCGACTGTGAGGAAAGTTATTTATTAATATAGCCAATTGTGGCTGGTTCCCAGCTCCTCAAGAAGAAAGAGACTGCGCCAGAGGCATTCACACCAGCTCGCCGAGTTTTATTCTGTCCTGTGGCTCAGAGTTGAAGTTCCCCAAGTGAAATAAATTGTCCACAAAGGAGGAAAGGAACACATTTTCTTTTATTTTTCCTTCCCTAAAAAGCAAGGGTGAAACCAATCTAATGTGCCCAGTGGAGCAAGATGGGCCGTGAAAGGCTGGGTGTTAAAAGTAAAAGCGGGCTATGCAGCAAATGGGATGGAAAATTAAATGAAATTAAATAGCTTGAACGGCCGTATTGTCCCTTATTAAAAAGACACATTAATTACATGGTCTCAGCCTTATTCAAAGACAATGTTGAGACTCAATCAAAACATTCCACTCGGCTTTTTTTTTTTTATCGACTTAAAATGGGCGTCCAGAGGCCCTGTTAAAGCGAAATCCATCCTACACCGAGGTGCGGGAAGTCGGCTTTGAGGCGGTGCTGCTCCCTGCCCGCTACAAAACCGCGTAAGCACTGCTCCCGCCCTAGTAACAAGTTGTCCCCAACGAGGATGCTGGAGAGCAGTCGCCGGCAGGAAAGGCAGACTCCCGGGAGCTGAGCCTCACCGCCGCCGAGCAGCCTTCAGATCGGTCCCTGCCCTGCGAGTTGTCGCATCCCAGCACCGGTCTAGAAATGCTGCGGGCGCCGAGCGCGTGTGACCTGACTGGGCTCTGCAAAGAAAAAGAGCTGCAAAGGTCTTTGCGGCTGAGCTGAACGGTGCCCTTCAGAGCACACTTCTCTGGGGCTACTGGTCTCCTCTGAGCGAAGGCCTTGGATTTCGGGTCCCCAGAGGGACGAGTTGGCTCCCCCTTGGGCCCTCGACCTGGGACACACCTGTGTTGGGGAGTCGCCAAACAACCTCCCACCACTGGACCACAGAGTCCCAAACCGGAGATGAAGGGCGAGGCCTCTGGGGAGGTCGAAACCTGGAGGCCCCGAATTCAGTAGCAGAGTTTGGGCTGAGGTGGCCTGGGACGCGTCCCCTGAGGGTGTCAGCGACGGCCGGGCGGGCAGGTCAGCGCAGACCAGCTGCGCTGCCCCCGAGGCGCGGGTGGGACATTAAGGCCGCGTCTGAATAGGGCGGCGGCGACGGGCTCTGGGAACGCCACCAGATGACACGCCGGCGACGGGGCCTTTTTCCCTTTAATTGCGTGGCCGGTGGATGCGCGGCGGCCGGGAGGCTCCAAACTCGAAGCCAAGGACGAAACCCAGACACCGCTGGTGGGTTTTGTGGTGGCTTTTTTTTTGTTGTTGTTGTTTTTTAAGTCTTCCATTGGAAACGACTCAATAAAAGTATTCAAAGTCCCTCTCAAGTTGCCTTTTAACCGGAGTTCCCCCAACTTATTTCTTGGTTCTTTCGGTTGACATGGTGCAAAGAAAAGTCAGCGAGCGTGTTGCTGAATTGCAATGTCTCGGGGCACCCGCACATTCACTGCCTCTCTGCCGGCCTCTGCCGAATGAGCCCGCACTCAATTCGATTTTCCTTGCTGTTGGGCACATTTAGGAGTGCCTCTATTTGTGAAGTTCATTTCTAGGCAAATGTATTCAAGAGCTGATGGGAATGAATAGGACCGTGTGTCAGCCGCCCCTAATTGGGATTAAAGCACTTAGGAGCATATGCAGAGAGTGACAGAAATTCTCAGGTTGCATTGTGTTCAGACTTCCACCCGCTTGGACACTCCTCCTCCAAGGGAGATTTATAAAGATTGCAGGGAGAAACTGAGGAAAGAAAGGCGAAAGGGAAATGCTCAGAATGGGGCTGCGGTTCAGCAAGTGGAGGTGACAGCTTCTGAGAAAAGATGCTGGGGGTAACTGAACGCGGGCGGGGAGCAGGTCTGGACTCTTCAATCAGAAAGGCGGAGAGTTAAAAGGCGAAATAAAGATGTTCTTGAGATTCCCAGAGGGGTTCCCCCTCCCCTTCTCTTTTCTTTCCCTTGAAGAGCCTGGCTTTATTTCTCTTTATCTCTGTCCCCACCCCCACCCCAAAGAACATACCCTCTCCTGAAGAAAATAATAAACACAATTTGGTACTCGAAATAGAGGGAGAAGGAAGTTCCAAAGGAACGAAAACTATCTTTTGTATGTTAAAATGCCATACTCAAATAATGAAAATATTTCCTGATGTGTGTGTTATACATGGTACCTTAAGGCACAGACAACGATAAGTATTCATACACGTCCAGATTGCACATGTAGATAAATGTACAATGTGCTTGTAAATCTCCACTTACAAGTGGCTGCTGGGCTTTTGGCTGAGTTGAGGAAGCCTTTTAAAAGCTAAAACTCAGCTTGGAGCTGAGTCTGGGACAATTGTCTAAACAGAGAGCAGTGACAGCCTCCTTCAGTCCCCAAGAAGCAGAGCAATCAAAAAGAACAGGTGAACACTGATCAAAAGATTAAGGAGAGCAGATACTTGTGAAATTACCTGGATTTCCTGGCTGGTTTCCTAGTCTGTTTAAATCCATCTGGAAACCTGGGTCCCTTGAAGGAGTGGGAGACTCTGAGAGTAAGAGGACAGGATAGGAAGGAGATTTCTCACCGTATGCTTGTTGGTATCATTTTGGATTTGGTTCAGTAAGAACATATTTCCAATTACAAGTTATTCCTCAGACTTTAAAAAAAAAAGAGGAAGAGAAGAAAAGGTAGGTGACGTGAGGATCAGGAAGGGATAGTAGCTAGTAGTTTCCATAATAAATCCCTACTCAAAGTTAGGCTCTAAGCTCACTCCAGGGATCCCACTGACCACAAAGAACCTGTAACCTGCCACCCCAGAGAAAGCTGTGGTGGGAAGCTGTGTTCTCCAGCTACAAAAGGGATTCTGCAAAGAGAGAATGACTATGTGACAGAGGAACAAGCTCCCAGTGGAGAGCCATGATGAAACATTTTCCCTCTTTCAACTCCTCAATAGACCTAAAAGCCTCCTTTCCTCCCTGGGTAGCCTGCCTGATAATGAAAGAACTCAGACATTGGTGTTTAGGAGGCACAGGATTATTCTTTAATCCAAAACTCAGTTTTGATTTTGTTTCTTTGTTGTTGTTACTACCTTTTTCTCTTTGTTCTTATTAGCATATATTGTACAAAATAAAGGGTTTAATTGTGACATTTTCATAATACATATAATGTACATAGATAATTTTCACTCTCCTTATTACTCTGTCCTGTTTAACCAGCTTGGAAGAGGGCACAGTGGGAAGAAGCTGGCCACACTGAAACCACTATGACCCCTGGGACAGCTATGTCACCACTAAGAACCAAACTCAACTCCATAACCAACCAAATAACAATTCATAAGTTACCTAGTAGAAATTTATGTACTCTCCTAATGTCCCTGCTAATTATGTGTTTGTCTGATGCAATGATGTCACTCATGCTCATGTTGTTCATGTCTATGAGCAAACGATGATATATTTAATTTCTGAAATCATCTTCGAATTTTATATATTCTTCATTTTTAAGGAGTTACATTCAAATATTCTTCCTTACATAGAAATGGTAGAAAATTTAAGAAAGGTTACAAAAGATGAGGTTTTAGCTACATTTTTTTTCTATATTCATTTATTCATATGTGCGTACATTGTTTGGGTCATTTATCCCCCCTGCCCCTGCCTCCTCTTTCTCCTCCCCCTCACTTTGCTTCCAGGCAGAACCTGTTCTGCCCTTTTCTCCAATTTTGTTGAAGAGTAGACATAAGCAAAAATAAGAAAGACAAAGCATTTTTGCCAGTTGAGATAAGGATAACTATACAGAGATTCCTAGCATTGCTTCCATGCTCATCTCTACCTGACTTCTTTACTACTTCCCAGTCACCTTCCCATATTGACCTCTGTCATTTTAAGGTTACTGTATTAGCTCCTCTGCAGTGGGAACATCAAACACTTTCAAGTTTTGGGTTTCTTACCTATCCCCATTCCCTTAGTGTGTGACCCAATTCCGACAACATTACTGCCTTTGCCCTAGATCTAAAGTCCACATATGAGGGAGAACATACGATTTTTGGTATTCTGAGGTTGGCTAACCTCGCTCAAGATGATGTTCTCCAGTTCCATCCATTTACTTGTGAATGATAAGATTTCATTTTTCTTCGTGGCTGAATAAAATTCCATTGTGTATAAATACCACATTTTCTTAACCCATTCGTCAGTAGTGGGGCATCTTGGCTTTTCCAGAACTTGGGTATTGTGAATAGCATGCAATAAACATGGGTGTGCAGGTGCCTCTTGAATAACCTGAGTCCCATTCCTTTGGGTATATCCCCAGGAGCGGGATTGTTGGATCATATGGCAGATCTACGTTTAGTTTTTTAAGAAGCCTCCATATTGTTTTCCAGAGTGGTTGCACTAGCTTCCATTCCCACCAGCAGTGTATGAGGGTTCCTTTTTCCCACATCCTCACCAACACCTGTTGGTGGTGGTGTTTTTGGTGATAGTTATTCTAACAGGGGTGAGGTGGAACCTTAGTGTGGTTTTGATTTGCATATCTTTTATGGTCAGAGATGGTGAGCATTTTTTCATGTGTTTTTTGGCCATTTGAATTTCTTTTTTTGATAAAGTTCTGTTTAGTTCAGTTGCCCATTTCTGTATTGGTTCATTGATTTTGGGGGAGTTTAGTTTTTGAACTCCCTGTATATTCTGGTTATCAGTCCTTTGTCTGATGTATAGCTGGCAAATATTTTTCTCCCACTCTGTGGGTGGTCTCTTCAGTTTAGAGATCATGTCTTTTGTTGTGCAGAAGTTTTTGAATTTTATGAAGTCCCATTTGTCCATCCTTTCTCTTAGTTGCTGAGCTGCTGGAGTTCTGTTGAAGAAGTCTTTTCCTATACCTATGCTTCCAGAGTATTTCCTGCTCTTTCCTGTACTAACTTCAGAGTTTCAGGTCTGATATTTAGGTCCTTGATCCATTTTGAGTTGATACTAGCACAGGGTGATAACCATGGATCTAGTTTCAGTTTTCTGCAGGCAGATAACCACTTTTCCCAGCAACATTTGTTGGAGAGGCTGTCTTTTCTCCATCATTTGTTTTTGACACCTTTGTCAAAAATAAGGTGAGCATAGCATATCCAGGTCCTCTATTCTGTTCCACTGGTCTTCATGTCTGTTTTTGTGCCAGTACCATGCTGTTTTTGTTGCTATTGCTTTGTAATATAGTTTGAAGTCGGGTATTGTGATACCTCCAGCATTGCTCTTTTTGCTGAGTATTGCCTTGGCTATTCGCAATCTCTTGTGTTTCCAAATGAACTTTAGGGTAGATTTTTCACTCTCTGTGATGAATGTCATTGGGATTTTGATGGGAATTGCATTAAACATGTAAATTGCTTTTGGTAGTATAGCCATTTTTACTATGTATCAACATAATTTTTTTTAAATAGCTTTGTAGAGAGACGGGTTTTTGGTTTTTGTTTGTTTATTTGTTTGTTTGTTTTTGAGGTGCTGAAGCTCAAACCCAGGGCCTTGCACATGCTAGGCAAGCATTTTACCACTAAGCTAACCCTCCAGTCCCTGAGACGTAATTCCCACGTCATACAACTCACCCATTTCAAGTACACAATTCAGTGAGGTTTGTTTTGTTTTGCTTTAGCATCTTCACAGGAATGTGCAACCATTGTCATCATCTATTTTTAGAACATTTTCATCCTGCCCACAAGAGAGCTTATACCCAATAGCAATCTCTGTCCATTTGTCCCCAACTTCCCCAGTTCTAGGCAACCACCAATGTATTTTCTGTCTCCAAAAATTTGCTAATTCTGGACTTTGATGTGTGTGTGTGTGTGTGTGTGTGTGTGTACAGTGTGTGGTATCTTGTGGCTGGATATTTCACTTAGTATAATGTTTTCAGGGTTTGTCTTAGTCTGCTTTCTATTACTATAGCAGAATATCTGAGACTGTGTAACTTACAAAGAAAATAGGTTAATTTTGGTCCCAATTCCAAAGGCTGAAAAGTTTGAGATCAATTGGCTAGTGAGGTCTTTCTTGTTGCTAGGGACTCTGCAGAATCCCAAGGGGGCACAAAGCATCAAATGGCAAGATAGAACAAGTTAGTTAGCCTGGGTCTCACTTTCTCTTCTTATAAAGTCAAGATAGAACAAGTTAGTTAGCCTGGGTCTCACTTTCTCTTCTTATAAAGTCATTAATTGCATCATGAGGGCCCTACCTCATGACTTCATCTAATCTTAAGTACCTCTCAAAGCCCTACTTCTCAAAGTCATCCCTCCAAATACCATTAATATATAACTATAGGGATTATGTTTCTAATATATGACATTTAGGGAACACATTCAAGCCACAGTAGGGTGGAGCATGTATCATCACTCCTTCTTATGGATGAACAATACTCTGCTGTGTAGACAGATCATGTTTTATTTATCCATTCATCAGTTGATGGGCCTTTGAACTGTTTCCACTTCTTGCTATTATGAAAAATACTGCTTTGAACACTTGTGTACAAGATTTTCTGTGAAATATGTTTTATTTCTTTTAAAATTTTTTATTATCATCTATTATCTTTCTTATTTTTTAAGTTTTTTACTATCATATTATTGTTGTACTGGGGGTACATTGTGACATTTACAAAAGTACTTACAATATATTGTAGTTGAATTCGCCTCCTCCATCATTCTCTTTTATCCTCCCTCCTCCTCATTCTTAGACTGGTTTCAACAAGTCTCATTTTTCCATTTTTATACATGAGTACATAATATTTCCACCACATTCACCATCCTGCATCCTTTCCTTCTATTCCCCCACCAACTTGTACCAACCCTGACAGGACCCAATTTACATTCCTATCCTCCGTTTTTGCTAGGCAGGCAGACTTATCATCTGAGCCACTCTATCAGCTCTATCCTCCATTTTTGAAAAGAAAAAAGAAAGACATTGTTGTTTAAGATATCTATACAGAAAGTTTCACTGTGACATTTCCATATATAAAAGTATTATATCCTGAATTGGGTTTTATTTATTTTGACTGTATACCTAGGAGTAGAATTGCTGGGCCATATAACAGCAATATATTTTAAGTTTGTGAAGAACTGTCAAACTGTCTTCCAAAGTGACGCTACCATTTTATATTCTCACCAGCAGTGTATGAGGGTTCCAGTTTCTCTACATCTTTACTAACACTTCTGATTATCTTTTTTTAAAATTATTATAGCCATCTTACAGAGATGAAGTGGTATTTCATTGTAGCTTTTAATTTGCATTTCTGTAATGATTAAATGACTAATGCTCAAGCATCCTTTCATCCTTGTCACTGACTTTCTTTGGAGAAATATGTATTAAGTCCTCTGTCAATGTGTTAAATGGGATACTTGGCTTTTAATTATTGAGCACACATACATTTTTATAACTTTTTAAATGCTTAACACAAGACAGGCTATTAGATTTAACAACACTATGGGGTAGATGTTATTATCTATCTTTAACAATGGAAAAAATTTCAAAGAGGTTAAGAAGCTTGCATATGGCTAAGCATTTACACCTGACCACACTGCATTCCAGAGGTTTAATTTATGTACCATATCTGCTCTTCTCTATGGAGCTCATTCCTATCACAGGATGGGTCAGAGGTTGGGAGAGTGGACTGTAGAATCAGACTACCTGAATCAAACTCTTCCTCTGAATGAGGCAGGATTAACTATATGAACTTAAGAAAGAGTAGCCTTTCAAGTCTCCAGTTTCTTCATCTATTTGTCTAAAAGATATAAGTAATAAAAAGTGCTTAGTGTGGCACTCAGGACATAGGATATACTCTGAAATGTTAATTATTAATATTTTATGATGATACTTGTGCTTACCACATACTGAAATCTATGGTAAGGAACTATATTGTAGGCTGGGAACTATACATGATAAATTGAATAGAACCACTCAGCAGTCACACAAGTCACAGACATGCATGTTAGAGCAAAAAAGAATGAGAGGAAGACTCTCTTTATTGACATATTCCATCTGGTAAATAAAGAAAAAAACTTTAGAACTCAAATGTTGTTTTGCGACCCTTAGTGAAATAATAGATCCAGACAATGATCATTGATGATGGCTACTACCACAAAAAGCAAGTCAACTATGTGCTATATGCATCTGAGTGGTGGTATAAAATATTGCCTACAAAATACTCTTGCCTAAACAAGCAGACAAGCAAACAAACAAAACTAAATCAAACCTGAATCTGATTGTTCTGATAATAGGAAAAATGACAGACGTACTTGGTAAACCAATCCAGGGGTTCAATCGTCAACAAAACAAAATTTAAAAGCAGATTGTGGGACCATCTACTGGACAAATGTCCTGCTTATTTTTAACAAATAGGTTGCAGAGGGTGGGAGAAGGAAAAGGAGAAAGAACCAAAGAGTTTAGAGAGATTTAAAGAATGTGGTGGTTTTAAAACACGTCCATGGATTCTTTAACAATTCTTGAGTATTGCCATGACTGAACAAAGATAATATGACAGAAATGAAGACAGCATATGATTTTCAAGACAAGGCCACCACAGATTCCTCCTTGATCTCTCTAGAGCACTGACTAGATATATAATGAATTAGTATCAATTTTTAAGTGGAGTAATTGTAATGTGGTTATGTCCTTATTTTTCAGAGATACACGCTGAAGTATTTACAGTTGAAATGTGATGTCTGGGATTTGACCCAAATAATTCTAAGGTGGGAAGGCAATGCAAATAGGGCTTTTATAAGGGCAAACAAGTTAAAGGAAGTTATTAGAGTAGGCCCTAATGCAATTAGACTGGTATCCTTGTAAGAAGAAGAAATGGGACACAGGCATGCTATAGGGACAATGTGGTGTGAATATGAGGATAGACATCAACAAGCTAAGGAGAGCAGCCTGGAACAGATTCTTCCCTTGCGGACCTCAGAAAAAAACAACTTTGCCAACAATTTGATTTTTTAAATTTGTTTGTTTGCTTGCTTACTTGCTTGCTTTACAGTGCTGGGGATGGAACTCAGGGCTTTAAGCATGGTAAGAAAACCCATGGTAACAAGCAGTCCATTTTGGACTTCTGACCTGCAGAATTGTGAGACAATATTTCTACTGTTTAAGCCACCCAGATTATGGTACTTTGTTACAGCAGTCCTAGCAAAGTAATATAGGGACAAACATTAGAAACTCTATAAATGGTTGAAGCAGAAAGGGATATCAGTTGGTTCTAATTCTATACAAATGCCAGAAACTGGCTTAAAGGCTACTCCACTCAGGAAAACTGACCAAATTAAACCACAGGATGGCACACTGGATACACACCAGACCCTGCATAGGACATTTACATCACAAATTGTACTGCCCACTCTAACCATGGCTCAGGAAGTTTGGTATCTTCTCTTTTGATCCCACAAAAATGGACCCAAACAGGCATTTTTCTTTTTCACATCACTTCCAAAGTCCTATATGCAAAAAGAAGCCTGGGAAAGAATGGAGTCTGAAGGTAGGACATTCCTACTTATAACTGAAAGGTCTTCATAGACTCTGGTGTCAAGAAGTGGTAAGAAAAGGAGGAGGAGGAAAAGGAGGTGTAGGAAAATCATGATATAATTTGACTACATTGCCTTAGCACTAAAGAGTCTTCTGTTAGCCTCCCCAGTACTCATTATCCCCATCTTCTAACATAACTCAGATTATGTCACGTTACTGCCAGCTACTGCTTTGTTTTCTAGAACAAAGACTGTCCCAACTTCTTTGTAGCTAGACGTGGCTGTATAAGTTCTGGTTAAGGTGATAAAAGCAGAAATGCTATGTGAGACTAAGGAGACAATTCAGCTCCATTTAGCTTTTCTTCGTGTCTGGAACGCAGACATGATGATTAGGCAGCAAAGCCAACTTGGTTTATGAAATGATGCTATACATGGAAGCCCTGGGCTAAGGATGGCTGGACAGAAAGATAGAAAGAAGTAGGCTCTCTGACAACTTAATGGAACACTACACAACAACCCTGGATTGCCCTTCTTTCAACTGACAATAAATCACGGTGTCTTTAAATCATTAACTTGGTGATGGAAGGTGAGTGGGTCTTCCAACTCATAGCTGACAGCAATTTCTATTTTTTTTTTCATTTTTCTTTTATTATTCATATGTGCATACCAGGCTTGGTTCATTTCTCCCCCCTGCCCCCACCCCCTCCCTTACCACCCACTCCACCCCCTCCCGCTCACCCCCCTCAATACCCAGCAGAAACTATTTTGCCCTTATCTATAATTTTGTTGTAGAGAGAGTATAAGCAATAATAGGAAGGAACAAGGGGTTTTGCTGGTTGAGATAAGGATAGCTATACAGGGCATTGACTCACATTGATTTCCTGTGAGTGTGTGTTACCTTCTAGGTTAATTCTTTTTGATCTAACCTTTTCTCTAGTACCTGGTACCCTTTTCCTATTGGCCTCAGTTGCTTTTAAGGTATCTGCTTTAGTTTCTCTGCGTTAAGGGCAACAAATGCTAGCTAGTTTTTTAGGTGTCTTACCTATCCTCACCCCTCCCTTGTGTGCTCTCACTTTTATCATGTGCTCAAAGTCCAAACCCCTTGTTGTGTTTGCCCTTGATCTAATGTCCACATATGAGGGAGAACATACGATTTTTGGTCTTTTGGGCCAGGCTAACCTCACTCAGAATGATGTTCTCCAATTCCATCCATTTACCAGCGAATGATAACATTTCGTTCTTCTTCATGGCTGCATAAAATTCCATTGTGTATAGATACCACATTTTCTTAATCCATTCGTCAGTGCTGGGGCATCTTGGCTGTTTCCATAACTTGGCTATTGTGAATAGTGCCGCAATAAACATGGATGTGCAGGTGCCTCTGGAGTAACAGTCTTTTGGGTATATCCCCAAGAGTGGTATTGCTGGATCAAATGGTAGATCGATGTCCAGCTTTTTAAGTAGCCTCCAAATTTTTTTCCAGAGTGGTTGTACTAGTCTACATTCCCACCAACAGTGTAAGAGGGTTCCTTTTTCCCCGCATCCTCACCAACACCTGTTGTTGGTGGTGTTGCTGATGATGGCTATTCTAACAGGGGTGAGGTGGAATCTTAGTGTGGTTTTAATTTGCATTTCCTTTATTGCTAGAGATGGTGAGCATTTTTTCATGTGTTTTCTGGCCATTTGAATTTCTTCTTTTGAGAAAGTTCTGTTTAGTTCACATGCCCATTTCTTTATTGGTTCATTAGTTTTGGGAGAATTTAGTTTTTTAAGTTTCCTGTATATTCTGGTTATCAGTCCTTTGTCTGATGTATAATTGGCAAATATTTTCTCCCACTCTGTGGGTGTTCTCTTCAGTTTAGAGACCATTTCTTTTGATGAACAGAAGCTTTTTAGTTTTATGAGGTCCCATTTATCTATGCTATCTCTTAGTTGCTGTGCTGCTGGGATTTCATTGAGAAAGTCTTACCTATACCTACTAACTCCAGAGTATTTCCTACTCTTTCTTGTATCAACTTAAGAGTTTGGGGTCTGATATTAAGATCCTTGATCCATTTTGAGTTAATCTTGGTATAGGGTGATATACATGGATCTAGTTTCAGTTTTTTGCAGACTGCTAACCAGTTTTCCCAGCAGTTTTTGTTGAAGAGGCTGCTATTTCTCCATCGTATATTTTTAGCTCCTTTGTCAAAGATAAGCTGCTCATAGTTGTGTGGCTTCATATCTGGATCCTCTATTCTGTTCCACTGGTCTTCATGTCTGTTTTTGTGCCAGTACCATGCTGTTTTTATTGTTATTGCTTTGTAATATAGTTTGAAGTCAGGTATTGTGATACCTCCTGCATTGTTCTTTTGACTGAGTATTGCCTTGGCTATTCGTGGCCTCTTGTGTTTCCATATAAATTTCACAGTAGATTTTTCAATCTCTTTAATGAATGTCATTGGAATTTTGATGGGAATTGCATTAAACATGTAGATTACTTTTGGGAGTATAGACATTTTTACTATGTTGATTCTACCAATCCATGAGCATGGGAGATCTCTCCGCTTTCTATAGTCTTCCTCAATCTCTTTCTTCAGAAGTGTATAGTTTTCCTTGTAGAGGTCTTTCACATCTTTTGTTAGGTTTACACCTAGGTATTTGATTTTTTTTGAGGCTATTGTAAATGGAATTGTTTTCATACATTCTTTTTCTGTTTGCTCATTGTTAGTGTATAGAAATGCTAATGATTTTTCTATGTTGATTTTATATCCTGCTACCTTGCTATAGCTATTGATGATGTCTAGAAGCTTCTGAGTAGAGTTTTTTGGGTCTTTAAGGTATAGGATCATGTCGTCTGCAAATAGGGATATTTTGACAGTTTCTTTACCTATTTGTATTCCTTTTATTCCTTCTTCTTGCCTAATTGCTCTGGCTAGGAATTCCAGTACTATGTTGAATAGGAGTGGAGATAGTGGGCATCCTTGTCTGGTTCCTGATTTTAGAGGGAATGGTTTTAATTTTTCTCCGTTAAGTATAATGCTGGCTGTAGGTTTGTCATATATAGCTTTTATAATGTTGAGGAACTTTCCTTCTATTCCTAGTTTTCTTAGAGCTTTTATCATGAAATGATGTTGGATCTTATCAAAGGCTTTTTCTGCATCTATTGAGATGATCAAGTGGTTTTTGTCTTTGCTTCTGTTAATGTGGTTTATTACGTTTATTGATTTTCGTATGTTGAACCACCCCTGCATCCCTGGGATGAAGCCTACCTGGTCGTGGTGAACAATCTTTTTGATGTGTTGCTGAATTCGATTTGCCATTATTTTGTTGAGGATTTTTGCATCAATGTTCATTAAGGAGATTGGCCTATAGTTCTCCTTTTTGGAGGTGTCTTTGCCTGGTTTTGGGATAAGTGTAATACTGGCTTCATAAAATGTGTTTGGCAGTTTTCCTTCCCTTTCTATTTCATGGAACAGTTTAAGGAGGGTTGGTATCAGTTCTTCTTTAAAGGTCTGATAGAATTCAGCAGAGAATCCATCAGGTCCTGGACTTTTCTTTTTGGGGAGACTCTTGATTGCTGCTTCAATTTCATTTTGTGTTATAGGTCTATTCAGGTGATTAATTTCCTCTTGGTTCAGTTTTGGATGATCATATGTATCTAGAAATCTGTCCATTTCTTTAAGATTTTCAAATTTATTTGAATATAGGTTCTCAAAGTAGTCTCTGATGATTTCCTGGACTTCCATGGTGTTTGTTGTTATCTCCCCTTTTGCATTCCTAATTCTACTAATTTGGGTTTTTTCTCTCCTCATTTTAGTCAGGTTTGCCAGGGGTCTATCGATCTTGTTTATTTTTTCAAAGAACCAACTTTTTGTTTCATTAATTCTTTGTATGGTTTTTTTGGTTTCTATTTCGTTGATTTCAGCTCTTATTTTTATTATTTCTCTCCTTCTATTTGTTTTGGGATTTGCTTGTTCTTGTTTTTCTAGGAGTTTGAGATGTATCATTAGGTCATTGATTTGGGATCTTTCAATCTTTTTAATATATGCACTCATGGCTATAAACTTTCCTCTCAAGACTGCCTTAGCTGTGTCCCATAGGTTCCGGTAGGTTGTGTTTTCATTTTCATTGACTTCCAGGAACATTTTAATTTCCTCTTTTATTGCATCGATGACCCATTCTTCATTAAGTAATGAGTTATTTAGTTTCCAGCTGTTTGCATGTTTTTTGTCTTTACTTTTGTTGTTGAGTTCTACTTTTACTGCATTGTGGTCAGATAGTATGCACGGTATTATTTCTATTTTCTTATATTTGCTGAGGCTTGCTTTGTGCCCTAGGATATGATCTATTTTGGAGAAGGTACCATGGGCTGCTGAGAAGAATGTATATTGTGTAGAGGTTGGATGAAATGTTCTGTAGACATCTACTAGGTCCACTTGATCTATTGCATATTTTAGATCTTGGATTTCTTTATTGAGTTTTTGTTTGGATGACCTATCTATTGATGATAATGGAGTGTTAAAGTCTCCCACAACCACTGTGTTGGCGTTTATATATGCTTTTAGGTCTTTCAGGGTATGTTTGATGAAATTGGGTACGTTGACATTGGGTGCGTACAGATTGATGATTATTATTTCCTTTTGGTCTATTTCCCCTTTTATTAGTATGAAATGTCCTTCTTTATCTCGTTTGATCACTGTAGGTTTGAAGTCTACTTTGTCAGAGATAAGTATTGCTACTCCTGCTTGTTTTCGGGGGCCATTGGCTTGGTAAATCTTCTTCCAGCCTTTCATCCTAAGCATATGCTTATTTCTGTCGGTGAGATGAGTCTCCTGTAAGCAACAAATTGTTGGATCTTCTTTTTTAATCCATTTTGTCAAACGGTGTCTTTTGATGGGTGAATTAAGTCCATTAACATTAAGTGTTAGTACTGATAGGTATGTGGTGATTCCTGACATTTAGTTATCTTAGTTGTTTGAAGGTTTGATTGTGTGTACCTAACTTGATGTTACTCTCTACTGTCTTGCTTTTTCTTATCCTGTGGTTTGGTGCTGCCTGCCTTTTCATGGTTAAGTTGAGTGTCACTTTCTGTGTGCAGGATCCCTTGCAGAATCTTTTGTAATGGTGGCTTTGTGGTCACATATTGTTTTAGTTTCTGCTTATCATGGAAGACTTTTATTGCTCCATCTATTTTGAATGATAGCTTTGCTAGGTAGAGTATCCTGGGGTTGAAGTTATTTTCATTCAGTGCCCGGAAGATCTCACCCCACGCTCTTCTTGCTTTTAATGTTTCAGTTGAGAAGTCTGCTGTTATTTTGATGGGTTTACCTTTGTATGCTACTTGTTTTTTCTCTCTTACAGCCTTCAATATTCTTTCCTTAGTTTCTGAACTTGTTGTTTTAATGATGATATGTCGTGGAGTAGTTCTATTTTGATCTGGTCTGTTTGGTGTCCTGGAGGGCTCTTGCATTTGTATGGGAATATCTTTCTCTAGATTTTGGAAATTTTCCGTTATTATTTTGTTGACTATATTACGCATTCCCTTCGCTTGCACCTCTTCTCCTTCTTCGATGCCCATGATTCTCAAGTTTGGTCTTTTGATGGAGTCAGTGAGTTCTTGCATTTTCTTTTCACAGGTCTTGAGTTGTTTAATTAATAGTTCTTCAGTTTTTCCTTTAATTACCATTTCATCTTCAAGTTCTGAGATTCTGTCTTCTGTTTGTTCTATTCTGCTGGATTGGCCTTCCGTTTTGTTTTGCAGTTCTGTTTCGTTCTTTTTTCTGAGGTTTTCCATATCCTGGCTGGTTTCTTCTTTATTGTTGTCTATTTTTGTCCTGAGTTCATTTATCCATTTATTCATCGTGTTCTCTCTTTCACTTTGGTGTTTATACAGTGCTTCTATGGTTTCCTTTATTTCTTCTTTTGCTTTTTCAAATTCTCTATTTTTATTGTCTTGGAATTTCTTGAGTGTCTCCTGTACATTTTGGTTGACCCTATCCAGTATCATCTCTATAAAATTCTCATTGAGTACTTGTAGTATGTCTTCTTTTAAATTATTCTTGGCTTCATTGGGTCCTTTGGCATAGTTTATCTTCATTTTGTTGGAGTCTGGATCTGAGTTTCTGTTCTCTTCATTCCCCTCTGGTTCCTGTACTAATTTTTTGTGACAGCAATTTCTAAATGGTACTATTAACAAATGGAAGATGTTGGTTTATTTTTGGGGGGTTATTGATTTTGTGTGTATATTATCAATGAAAAAATGTTTCAGATTTTCTTGTAATTTTTGTTGATTTTATCTTCAAAAGTTTTATTGGTAAATAAAACTTTTAGATTGAGATACCACTGATTTTTATTTTACCCAAATATTTGGAGATTAATACAAAATTTTACGTTGTTTATTAAAATAGAAACCATTCTCCTAGCTAGGCACTCATAGCTCACACCTGTAATCCTAGCTAATCCTAGCAACTGGGGAGGCAGAGATCAGGAGGATCACGGTTTGAAGCCAGCCCAGGCAAATAATTCTAGAGACCCCATCTCAAAAATATGAACACAAACAAGGGCTGGTGGAGTGGCTCAAATTGTAGAGCACCTGCCTAGGAAGTGTGAGGCCTTGAGTTCAAATTTCATAGCACACCCCCAAAGCCCCCACATTCTCCTGAAAACTGCCATTTTAAATTTTTTTAAATGAAGGTATTCTTTGAGTCCAATCAACACTGCTATGCCTTTAGATCTGTGGTCTAAATTCTCATCGTTGTTAATTGACCTTAAGGTTTAATTGCATTTCATTATCCTTGGTTAATAGTAGATCTTAAACTAGTCATATAGTATATTTCGTATTCATAACTGATGAGTTTTTCATTCCCAATCTTAAGTAGTGTGTGAAATTTTTAAGTTTCTCAGGAAAAGCAACAAATGCAAAACTGTGTTAGATGCAGAGGGAAAAAAAGTAGGTTCCCATCATTGAATACAAGGAAATACCTTTCTACTTCTTCCAAGATCAAACCAAAGGCTATAATCATATGCTTCATAGTTTAGAGATGGTGGAGACAACAGAGGCCTGCTTTCTGTTTTTCACTGCTTTCTGTTGAGTCATGTGAAGAGCTAAGTTAATTTGAGGGAGAAAAGTAATGAAACAAGAAAAGTAGGGGAGAGAAGTACATGACAAGGTGGCAGGAGAAGGAAAAGGAAAGAGAAAGGAGGGAAAGAGAGAACCTATTAGAAAGAATCCTTTACATTTGAACAGAGAAAGATGGAATTATTTGTGGATTATGATTGCAAACATGGGCAGAGATCAATTTAATCAAGACAACATCTTGATTAAAAACTTCATAAGAGAAATCTAATCCAGCAAAATACCCTCTCTTCTGTGGGTAACTAAACAGATAATTCAGTGCCTTTGAGCCATAAGAAGAGGGATTTGACAAAAGAACAGCAATCAGAAGCTACTTACTCCCTGTCATTAGACCAAAGAGGAAAGTGTATGTCTTTTGAGGATATGTGGCCAAGTAATTAATGACACTGATAAGTTGAAGACAATTTTCTGGTTCTTGTTTGACTAATAATGTATCTGTGTTTTTACAAACCAACAATATTGGGTAAAATAAAGCCAATGAACAGAGAATAAATCAGGAAAGTGGTTGCTTTCATGCATGAAAAATATCTAGGATGTCTCTGATACTAACTGTTGCCTTCATGCCATACTTGAATTCAGTTTTAGATTACTTACGTGTTACTAATTTTTTAAAAATATAAAAAATTATGCATGCCAAAAATTTCATTCTACTGAATTAATTCTCTCAGCATACTAACACTACATGCTTAGCATGTGCAAAGCCCTGGGTTCAATCCCCAACATGAAAAAAAGAAGGAAGGAAGGAAGGAAAGAAAAAGAAAACACCTCATTTTTCTTTAAAAAATGACATGAATGTAAAACAGGACATGGTTTGGAGGTGGTAAAGGGGGAAGGTGAAAGAAGAGGGTAAAGGGCGGTCAATATGATTGAAGCACTTCATATGCATGTATGAAAATAGAATAATAAAGCCCATTAAAATTGTTTTTAAATGGAAGGAGGCAGATAAGAAGGAGTAATGAGTGGTGAATTTGACCAAAGTACATATTATACATTACGGAAACATCACAAAGAAGACCCTTTGTACAATTAATATATGCTAATAAAAACTCTCATTTTTGCATTTCACTCAGGTACAGCTTAGAGTAATTGTATATTAATAAGAATGGTTCCTTCAATTTTTCAATTTTTCCAGTGATTTTTTCCCCTCTCTTCAATGGTTAATCTCCTGTGGTAAACTGTTCCATAACCATGCACAGTAAATCAGACCTGGTGTTCATGCCATGTAGCTCCCTCTTGCAATGACTCTGGATTTTACCATATTGACTTGCTCTGATCAAGGGAACATCAGCAAATGTGACAAGCAGAAACTTAAGTCCTTGCACATTTGGGGATTGCCATTTTGGTATGCTATTGATTGTCATGTGAAGAAGCATAACTTCACCTCCTTAAAAGACCACATGGGACAGAAGCCACCCCCTAGCTATCTACCAAGTGATTGTAACCACTTGAGTGTGCCTGGGTAAGAACAGCTAAGATCCAGCTAGATAAGAACAGCTCAATGTGCAGAACCGTGGGCAAATAGATTGCTATGTTATGTCACTACATGTCAGGGTGCTTAGCTATTCAGGAACAGAAAATAGAACCTCTTATAAATGAATATAATTAAACACAACAGAGATGAATGAATGGCAGAGTGGGATGAGTGAACCTGCCTTGATTAAAATGATCAGCTGCCTGAGAAGGTGAAATTTGCCATCCACATGTTTGTCTATTTAGACAAGAGATGGTCAATAAAATGGAGTTGTGATTAATTACATGCAATTGATCACACTTTTAATCCAAGCATTTTGTTTGTTTTTAGTGCTGAGGGTCCAACCCAGGGCCTTTACCATGTTAAGCAATCACTCTATAACTAAGCTACATCTCCAACCCTGGAAGACAAAGACACTTTTAAGATGGCCACACAACAGCCACTGTCTCTACTTTCTTGCTAACAGAACCCTGATTTTGTTTGTTTATAACATACAAAGAGCTTTAGGAAATGTTAAATCCCTCCAAACACCAAGTGGTGAGTCTTGATTAATTTAAGTCTGTAAAAGAAGTTTCTTTCCTCTTGTTTATAATTGATTTAGCAATGAGCATGTGCAACAATTCTAGCCAAAAATATATAAGATCAAGTTTTTGGGAAGTACAAAGGAAAGGTTTTCCTTTATCCTAAAAAGATGTGTCCAAAAGGAAGCAGTTTCCATTATTCTTGTACTTAGATGTCATATGAAAATGAGATTCCTAGAGTAGCATCAATCAGCCATAAAAGAATAAACCCAAGGGCAGAATTCAACATATTACAGTAAGCAGAGACCTGTCCGTGGGCCATTCTGAGCCACTGCCTTACCAATCCTCAGAGCAGCTATACTTTAGAAAAATAACACTTCAGGTGATAAATGTTATGAAGAATAAAGCAAGGTAAATGCTCAGAAAGTTGCTATTTTGTGTGGAATGGCTAAAAATTATCTCTCCAGTATGTTATGTTTGACTCAAAGGAAGTGAAGAAGAAAATAATATCCTGTGAGATTTGAATGCCCTAAGGTGGAAGTGTGCCTAGAAATTTCAAAGTTTAGCAAGAAGGGCAGCATGACTACAATAGAGTATATGATGGGGAAAAAGGGTAGAAAATGAGATCAGATTGGAGATAATGGGACATATTTATATTGGGCCTTTTAAATTATGTTAAAGACTGTGGGTTTTACACTAATGACATGGAGGATCATTATCTGCTTTGAACAGGGTGTGACATGATTGTAATTTTACTTTAGAAGGATCACACCAACTGCAGCACGAATAATAGGCTAAAAAGGGGCCAAGGGTGGAAGAACAAGACTACCTAGAAGACTATAATAATATCCAGGTGATAGATGATGATTTGGCCCAGGATGGTGATGGTGGTAATGAGAAGAGGAAAACTTCTAGAGGTGGAAAACTTCTAAGATAGAGCCTCTAAAACTTCTAATGAATTGGATTAGAGTATGAAAGAGAAAAGAATCAACGACCACTACTTGGTTTTTAGACTTTGGGGTTTTTGTTTTGTTATCTTCTTTCTTTCTTTCTTTCTTTCTTCTTTCTTTCTTTCTTTCTTTCTTTCTTTCTTTCTTTCTTTCTTCCTTTTGTACTAGGGTTTGAACTCAAGGCCTCTTGCTTGTTAGGCAGGTGCTCTACCTCTTGAGCCACTCCTCCATCACTTTTTGTTTTGGTTATTTTTCAAATAGGATATTACATTTTTGCCTAGGATGAGACATTATAGAAATGAGTGTATACAGAGATGGACATTCCAGGAACCAACCATTGGTGCATTTTGACTTTTGGAAGCCAGAGAGAGAGACTTTTGGAAGTCAGAAGAAATCAGCAAAAAAAATTGAAGGAGCGACCAATAATGCTGAAGAACTAAGGGAGTTGTATCCTGAAGTCACGTGAAGTTTCTAGAAAGAGGGAATGAGGATTTCTGAAATGCTGCTGAAAGGTCATGTGTGATGAGAGGGTCTAAGTGTGTGCCATTAGATATGGCAACAAGGGCCAATGGCTTCATTAGCAAGAGAAATTTCCATAGGAGTGATGGGTCTGAGAATCTGATAGAGGCACATTCAGAAAAGAAAGTAGGCACAGTGACTATAAGTTACTTTTTAAAGTGAAACTTTGGAGGCGGGGGGCAGGGGGAAGAAGTGGCCCAAACAATGTATGCACATATGAATAAATAAATAAAATTTAAAAAAAGGAAAAATAAATAAATAAATTTTTGTAATAAAAAGTAAAGTGAAACTTTATATAAAGAGAACAAAAGATATAGGGTAGTAACTTAAGGAGGATTAAGATTGAGGAGTTTGGTAGATATCACAGCAGGTTTGTAGGTGATGACCGTGATTCACAAAAGAAGAAAAATACTGATGCTGCAAGAGAGAAGAGGAAGCAACTACTGAGTTAACTGAGAGTTAAGTCAGGATAGACGATAATAATATATCCCTGAAAACTTCTGCAATATTGGGAGTTTCAACAATCCAAACCTTTTATTACCTCTCATCACAATTCTCAGAAGGCCTTAAGATCATTTATCCAACTTGCTCCTCTTCGTTTTCTATTTTTATTTTTTTGAGGGTTTGAACTCAGGGCCTCACACTTGCTAGGCAAGCGCTCTACCACTTGAGCCACTCCTCTTCATTTTGTAAGACAAAACTGAAGCTCAGAAAGCAGCTGCACTTGCCCAAACCCATATAACCAGTGAGAGGTTCAGCCTGTTCCTTGTACTTCATCATATTTTTCTAGTGTAGTTAAAAAGAGAGGTGAGAGAAGAAGCAATGTCTTCTTTTCATCTTGGTCCTCTCATGCCTCTTCTTGGAAGTCAAGTGAATTGACGCTATCCTTACCACTATTGCAAGCAAGAAGGCTGTTCTATAACCAGCATGCCCAGCATGGCTGCCGGCTCTCCTATATAAACAGTACTGATTCTGAGTCAATTTGAGTGAATTCTTTACATGCATGTGTATGAAAAAACTTTGATTCTGGTGTCAGAAACAAAGATAGCACAGTCTAGTTTAAATTGATCATCTCCTTTGGGCAATCATTTTTTTTTCCCCAAGCTTAGCTGACCTCTCATCTTTAACACTGTCATAGCAGCCTAGTGGTTAGGCAATACCTACAGGTTATTCATGCTGCAACTCATGAAGCCAAATATCTCAGAACAAAAGGTACTGGTGACTAGAATCTTAACTACTCAGAAGTCAGAGATCAAGAGGATGGAGGCTCAAAGCCAACCCTAAGTTCAAACCCCAGTGCCAAACAAAAGGGACATCTGAGGGCTCCAGGTCTGAACTTTCACCCGTTATTTAAAATTCAAATAGCCCAGAAGGTGGTATTCACCTATAACCTCAGCTACTCAGGAGGCAGAGGCAGAAGAATTGCTTGAGGCAGCTTGGGAAACTCGGTGAGACTCTGTCTTAAAAAAAAAATCCAAATAGATATAAGAAAGATAAATAATCCCAGAAGACATCTTAATCGCTACTGACACCTTTTTTTTTTTTGCAGTACTGGGATTTGAACTCAAGGCCTCACACTTACTAGGCAGGTGCTCTACCACTTGAGCCACTCCACCAGACCTGTTTTTGTATTGGGTATGCTGTGGGCTGATTTTAAACCTTTATCCTCCTGATCTCTGACTCCTGGGTATCTAGGATTACAGGCATGAGCCACTGGTGCCTGACTACTTTCTTGCTTTTGTTCCCCTTTATATTTGTCTAGTCACATTTGAGCTTCTTTTTTTCCAATATTTTAGGTCCCAACAAAAGAAAGCTACTTTCTCTGTCATTAGAACAAATAAATTATATCAAAACTGGGAGGCAACAAGTCACTTTAATGTTATTAAAGAACAAGAAATTCAGGGCAGGTGTTGTTTCCAATAATATCCCTCTGTAGAAATGGGTCATGGGCAAACTCCAAGATCTTGATATGTTTCTCTTGAAAGCAACAGAAATATTTCCAAGATTATAAAGAGTGACAAAATGTTTATTTACTGCTGAGAAGATTAAAAATTTTTCTTGCACTTTGTTCCATTTTAAGCAACCATAGCTATTCAGCCAAGGACAAATCAGTCATCTATGTATCCAATGATGCAATTTTGGAAATCATTGTTTAAATTCTGGATAGCATTTTTGGTCCTCAAAATTCTAATTTTCACTATTTTGCAGGATGACACTGGAGAATTAACTCCATAGGATATTTACAAGGAAAATGTAGTAAATACACTATGTGTTGACCACTGAAACCATTCCAACTTCTTTTCATGTTCTCTATATACTGGGGAACAAGTTGCCAAAACTTTCTGTTATTAAAATTGAAGGCCGAGAAGATAACATGGAAAACTAACTCTTGTTTTGACCTCAGAAAGAAAATTACTCTCTCTTCCAAAAAAAAGAATTTGTGATCTAAGGATATTTATGATTTATTCAGAGCCCTAACTTATAAGTATTCATTTTTGGCACACAAGGCAATAAAATGAAGGTTAAATGAAGACTATGCCCACTAAGAATGTTTTGATCTGACAAACTGATTCATTTTAAAGTAAAATATTAGTATAAAAATGGTGCTAAGTCTGAGAAGGAAAGAAGGCCTGTTACTCTCAGCATCATAAACTTATTCTTTCCTAATCACTTGCTAAATTAGGCAATATTTTCTACCTTGCTTAGTAGAATTATTCTATCAAAAGGATGCCAAGGAAGGTTTAGCTTGACTACATGAAATTTTTCAGTCCATACTTCAGTTATTGAACTGAGTCACGGAACGTTTCTGTCCAACTCCTTAAGCCTAGGCAGTTAATCTCCGCAAAGAATAAAGATATGCTGAGTGTTTATTTGAATGATTTAACCTAAATGGGACGTATGGGTATTTTGCTTTGATTCTTCCTCTTGCTTATTGGGAATTAAGATAGGCCAGGGGAATGAAAAGGAGTTTTCAATATATTTTGACTAATTTTTCTAACTAATATTTTGCAACTAACTTTTAGCATTGTTTGCTTGTAACTCTAACTTCCTTCAAGGAAATAAATGCTAACAGTCGAATCTATATTCTGGAGATACTAAATGTTACAATGAATGCTGCTATCGCTAAGATATTTAATGGGTCATCTCTAAAAGGAAATGGTTGTTCAGGGCACCGCTAAAGTGATGATCAATATCAGAAAATTGGACACAAAGCGCCTTTTGGCGAACACAAGTGGCAAGAAAGGAATGAAGTGTCAGGTCTCCCATTTGGTTCCTCAGTCCCCTTGAGAAATTGTCTGACCTTAGGCGTGGACGCAAGGGCAGATTGAGAGGAATGCTGAGAATTTCTGAGGGCCCTGCCAAGGCCTGTCTCCTGCTTTTAAGGGTGATGTCCCAATACCTGACCTGAGGCACCAGGCTCTGTGGGAAGACTGTGCTTAGATGCACAAATTCTGGTCCCTATGCCCGGCGCCCCGGGAGGGAGGAGAGGCTCCTACCAGGCCTGGAAAGGGCACAGCACCAGGGTTCCTCTCCTTTCTGTTGGTCGGCCAGTCTGGTTGTTTTTCTACCGACCCCCTCGCCATCCCGTCCTTGGCCTCCGCGGAGCCCCCACTCTGCACCGGAACTTTTCTTCTTCCCTGTAGCAGTGTCCCCAGACGCTTTACGGCGCTCGTTGTCTTTCTTAGGTACCGTCTTTGGTCGCGGTGGGGCCACGCGCTAAGGGAAACCGAACTGCAGCCCCAGCACGGCGCGTTCAGGGCTGCGGGAGCTGCCTCACCCCCCTCTAAGCCCGACGGCAGGCAGAGCGGGCTCGGGGAGAATCCCATCTCTGGCATTCTCATCTGGCTCCCAGCCAGGCTCTGTGGCACCCCCGCCGTGCCTCGCACCCCGCGGGGAGCGCCACTTAGGCGCTAGGAGCCGTGTGAGGTGACAGCGGAACCAAGGAGGGGAAGGCGTGCGAAAATGCCAGCCGCGCAGGTACAGCTGTCACTATACCAGGCTGGCATAGGACTTCCAAGGCGAGAAACCTTTCAAAATAATTTCATTAAAATGCTTTTTATCGGTGGTAAAGACATAAATGACAATAAAAGAAGCAGGAGTTCCCATTCATCTGCGTAGTGATGGACTCTTGGTGTGTGCATGCTTCCCTTCATTAATTCACACGTCACTCATGCTTTTCATTAACATGGAATGAGCACTTCTTTTGTGGCTCCTCTGGTAGTGTTTGATAAGCATCATCCTATCCCTCCCAGGGATGATCTTCCACGTTTTCAGGAGTAGTACAAGGTGACTGTTACATAGTCCTCAAAAAGGTCTAGAGAGCCTGTTGACCATAACAAAGAAAGGAGAGGCGCAATCGCCAAAAGTTTGACTATTTCACTCGACTTGTCCCAGGCTCAAAGCAATCAAGCCCAGGTTTTGATGCTGTTGGAGAGAACAGATCAATGTGAGAGCTCGGTCATGTCAGTCACTGCCTTGAGAAAGACATGGAAGACTCACAAGACGAACTTTATCATGATTACTTCTTTAAAAAAAAATAATTTGAATATGTAAAATGAATTCTACTTAGTCAAAGAGTTAAAGTTTCAATAGAACTAAACCTATAGTCAAAGGAAACATCCTATTGAAAAGTGCAGAAAGTTGATGACTAGTTATAAAAGGTAGCGATTGGTTTCTGAGTTCTCAGAAACACGAACAAGAAAGTATGCTATAATCCCTGCTACACCGGAGGCATAGGTAGGAGGATTCCAGTGAGCGGTCAGCCCAGGCCAAAAACGTGAGACCCTATGAGAAAAGTAAGTAGCAAAAAAAGGGCTAGGAGCGTGGTTCAAGCATCTGCTTAGCAAGAGGAGACCCTGATTTCAAATCCCAGTACCTCCAATAATAACAATAAGGAAGAGGAAGCGAGAGAATGCTTATCAAAAATGAAAACATTTTCTTTTAGAAAGATTTGTAGGTGAAAATGTGGAATTGTCAGTGGAAATATTTGGTGAAGTCTAATATTAGCCTTTAAAATAAAGTACAAGTGACAGGAGGGGAGGATGCAATGTTCCTCTTGGGGTTTTAACTCTTCTCTCCTAGTCCTTCTGCCACCTGCACCCTCGAATTGGTCACACAACAAGGCAGGGATGGCAGAGTTTTGGGGTGCCAGAACGGGGCTTCAGAGCTCTTTGCTTAAGTGAAAGGTGGCAAGAACTCCCTCTGAACTGGAGGCCGGGCTGGCAGGGGCCATGGCTCAGCTCAACTGCCGCTGCTGCTCCGGGGCCTGGCGCGTCCAGCTCCCCCGCGACAGTCGCGCTCTTCCCTCCAGGGCTCTCCAAGCTGATTCGGGATTAAAGTGCATGAGGAATTTCAAGCTCTCCCTGGAACTGCGCCCATGAGACCCACTGCTGGTCATCGCAGGCTATTCTAGCTCCAGATCATCCCGAGGCTTGAAGAAGCAGCTGTCCGCGCTTGCCCCAATCTGCCAGGCACCTTGCGGGGGATCCGCCCTGGCCTTTCCTGCGCCCCAACCGCAGAACCGAGAGGACTAAGTCATGGGGAAGCAGCGACCCCGCCCGAGGGGAAGAATTTGGTTTCTTTCTGAGGCCCTGCTGCAGTTCCGGTTCGCAGCCTGGGGCGGAGGGGGCGAGGGACGCCTCACTGCGAGTCCCACAAGCCGGAGCCGCAGCTGGACTGATGCGGTCGACAGGTGTGTGCGGCCGGACCCCGGGGCACCCGGCGGCGTTTGGGAGCCCGGACGCAGCGGGAAATCAGGTGTCGTCGGAGCGGCTCCGCTTTGCAAATCCACCCACGTTGCCCTAACCGAGCCGGAGGAGCAGCATCCAGCCGCGCCAGACTTCGTAGACAGGCACGCCACCCAGCGCTCGCCTTCGGTTTGGGAGCTCTATTGTCTATCTCCAAAGGGAGGGCAAGGGAGTGTCACCATCTTATTCTCCGCTCCTAGGGCGATACCTGGCACACAGAGACGCACAGTAAAATATTGGTTCCTTCATTTAACAGGTGTTTGTTGAGCTCCCACAATGTGCAAGGCCCTGATACAACCATGAACAGAGACAAGGTGTCTGGCTTCAGAAAGATTACTTTTCCAGTTGGTTGGAAAAAAATGAAAAAAGAAGAGGGTGTCAAGAACAGCTGTAGAAGAGGTATCATGGGCCACCTCAAAGAGGACAAGAGGGAAAAACAGAGCCAGAGAGACCCATCCCTTCCTTCTTCTGTGTGTGTGTGTGTGTGTGTGTGTGTGTGTGTGTGTGTCTCATTGCTAATGGGTCTGTTTGAATTTAGAATTTGAGACTCTGAAGTCTTTTACTTGTTCAATAAGCCACAATTTCCAAAGAATTTCTCCATTCATGGTCCCAGCATCAGGGATCAGGCCCAGCAGGTACTGTTTTCTGATTTAAAATAATATCAAATATGTGATTTGTACAGGTCACATGGTTAGTAAAATAGAAGAGCCCTTGTTCACATCTGGGTCTGATACTTAGCTCTCTGTTCTGCCCACCATTCCTAAACAGTATACTGTTATTACATTTTAGCAATGAAAAATTAACCATGCCGGGGACCTATTAGTAACTCAGTACTGTAGAAGAACCTGTGGCCCTGTGATATTTGCTTGTCCTTAATATTTTCCACATTGATACTTACCTGGAGTGTGCCTTCTTATTATGCTGTTAGTATAATACAGAAGTCATACACACTCCCTATACATAGACTAGTATTGCTTCCTGCCTCCAGCATACTACTTGTGTGGACTTGGATATGTTTTTTTAACCTCCAATCCATAAAAAGAGTGTAATAATTATACCTACTTAATAGACTTGGTAATAGGACTAAATAAAATTTGTACATGAACTATTAGCTGTAATAACATTTCAGGTAGTTGAATTAGATTACATACAGATAGAAGACCCAGAACTTACTACTTAGTGAGTGAATATGAATTTCTGTATTCGATGTGTATTAAAATGATTCTAATTGTTATTAGATTTACAAATTTTAAGGAAAGATTGTGTTAAATAAAATAAAATTGTAGGGCTTTTACGTTTAAAATGCTCAATGCTCTGGATTCAATCTCAGCACCAGTGAATGAATGAAGGAAATACTAGATGCAAGGCTTACCAAAATATTAGCTTACCAATTTTGAGCATCTTATATCACAATTTGTCTGAACCATGGCTTTCAAATCAGGGAAATATTTTAAAGCAGTTGAAAAGTTCCACAGTCTGCTATCTGTAAGTCAGAGACTCAGGAAAACCATTGGGGGGTGTTCTACTCCAAGCCCAAAGTCCCAGATTGGGAGAGGATAGATGTTCTGCCACCAGAAGAAAGAGTGAATTTACCCTTCCTTAGCCTTTTGCTCTGTACGAGCCCCCAACGTTTGGAGGATGTCCATTCACATTGGTAAGGGTAATTTTCTTTATTCAGTCTAATGACTGCCCACAACCTGCGTGAGAATGCCGCGTGAACCTGACTAAAAGCGGCGGGGAATGAGAAATAATACACACACAGACACATAGACAAAGCTGGTATCAGGAGGGGTGCATGCTCCTGATGGGAAACGTGAGCGCCTATCTGAGCCAGAGTGTTTATTTTAATAGTTCAGTACAAGGAAAAGACTCAGATAGAAATCAAGCTTTAACAATTCTTGATTAAAGTAAAAGGAATGAGGTTTGGTGGGCTAATTTTCCTAAGGCTAATGAAGCTTAATTACAACACATCAGTTCTGGAATTATCAAGGCACGCGGGACACCTTGTCTAAGGTAGTGATTAATCTGGCATCAGTGAGCCTCCTAACAGTTCTGGTACTTTATCTAGTTTTGCATCAAGGGGCTGGTATGTAGACACAGCAGGTTGTATTCTTCAAGATGTGAGAACAAAGGTCAAGAAACCAGGTATGAGGAAAAATATGGTAGGAGAGGCTTAGCAAACTTCTACCGTAGAGAGGCTGTGCAAACTCTATTATATCCCAGTCCAGGGTTCATGCCTGGTCCCCAACAAATGACTCAAATGCTTCCAGAAGGATCCTCAAAGACACACCAGAAACAATGTTTTATCAGCTATCTAGGCATCCAATTAGCTCACTTGTCCATGCCTAAACCAAGCATGTACAAGATGAATGGGAACCAGTACTTCCTTAGACCCAGCCAAGTGAAATGCTGTTCTTGCCCACACCATCTTCAGAGTATATTTTAAGTTAATTAAAAAAAAAAACAATTAAATTTACAGGAAATTTGTAAAGCTAGCACAGAGAGTTTCTATATATCCAGTGCCTCCAAGTATTATCATCTTGTATAACTGTGGTACATTTGTCAAAACTAAAAGACAATTATTAGTATATAACTACTAAGTTATACACATTATTCAGATTCCACCAGTTTCTCCTGCAATGTCCTTTTTTCCTTGTCAAAACCCCACCCAGGGAAAGCATGTTACCTTTAGTCATTAAGTCTACTAACTCCCCTCTGGTCTGTTCATTTTCTCCGTCTTTCCTTTTTGTG
This sequence comes from Castor canadensis, assembly GCF_047511655.1. Lineage (NCBI taxonomy): Eukaryota > Metazoa > Chordata > Mammalia > Rodentia > Castoridae > Castor > Castor canadensis. The sequence goes on from NC_133386.1 coordinate 62,581,195, forward strand.
ATGACCTTGATAGTTTTGAAGAGTACCAATCAGATCTTCTGTGGGTTAATTCATTATTGTGAACTTGTCCATTTTTCTTCCTCACGACTAGTTATGGGGTTTTGGGCCTTTAAGAGGAAGACCAAAAAGGTAGAATGATATTTTCATTACATTATGGCAGGAACACACACCATCAACATGGCTTTTCACTTTTGAGCTCTCAGGTAGTATTTGCCCAGTGTTTCCACTATGAAGTTACTAGTTTTCTCTTTCCATAGTCTATTCTTTGGGAGCAAGACACTAAATTCAGCCCATGTCACAGAGGGAAGAGTACAACACTTACACAACCCCTCCCTTATTCACAGAGATGTTCCAAGACCTCCAAGGGACACCTGAAACTACAAATATACCAAACTCTCTATATATGATGCTTTTCCTATACATCTATATCAGTGATAAAATTTAATTTACAAATTTTAGTCACAGTTAGATATTAACAACAGTAACAATTCACTCCAATAAAAGTCATATGAGTGTGGTCTCTCTTGTGCATTCTTGAAAAAGTCAAGAAAAATGTTAGTATTTTGGACTATGATTGACTGAAGGTAAATGAAACCATAGAAAGTAAAACTGTGGACAAGAAGGGACTACTGTACATAAATTATTTGGAATTTTTTGTGGGTCACCATGCTGGATATGTTTACATTTTAAACTTTTTTTTCTTTGCGGTGCTGGGGATTGAACCTAGTGATTTCCACATGCTAAGCATATACTCCACCACTGGCCACCACTGAGTCCCAGCCCTGGAATTCTTTAATAAGAAATATCTCTTTTTTTTACCCAATTATTTATTTATTTACGGAAAATGTGTGTGTGTGTGTGTGTGTGTGTGTGTGAATTCAGATGTATTTAATTATTTGGATTATAATGTTGCATAATAGTTGTATTATGATGATTAATTTTATGAGTAAACTTGACAGTGTTAATGGATGCCCAGACAGCTGGTAAAACATTATTTCTGATGCATCTGTGAGGATGCTTCTGGAAGAGATTATCATCTCAACCATTAGACTGAGTAAAGAAAATCACCCTTACCAATGTGGTTGGGCATCCTCCAATCTGTTGGGAGCTTAAACAGAACAAAAAAAACAAAGGAAGGGTAAACTCACTCTTTCCTGTGGAGCTAGAACACCTATCTTCTCCTGATCTGTGCTTGTGGTTCTCAGGTTCTCAGGACTTCAGGCTTGGACTAAAACAACCTCCACTGGCTTTCCTGAGTCTTTGAGTTACAGAGAGTAGATTGTGAGACTTTTCAGCCCCCATAATCCAGTATGTCCTGTTGGTTCTGTTTCTCGAGAATCCTGACTAATGCAGTTTTTATTGCTCAAACTGTCCCAGTTTCAGGCCATTGGATCTGTTCTGGAATGATTCCAGTGTTCTTTTGACATATAGTCCCATTCTTTTTTTTTTTTTTTTTTTTGAGCACTTCCTTCCTTGTCTGTGGATAGCATTAGATGTACCAAACTCATCTTGCATTTTTCTCTGCCCAGCCCTGGAATTAAACATTTCTTCAAAAATCCCTGTTTCATTTTTTATTGATGAATATTATTTAGAAACCAAGATTTAGATGTAAGTGTGCTTATTGCTGGTGGGGTGTCACGATTTCTAAACCCTCTCAGTAGATAGAATTTAAAAATATATCATGTGTACACTAGCGCATGTTTATGAAAATACCTAAAATTATTTCTATACCTGTGCCTAGTCTATGGTCCAAATGTTTGTGTCTCTCTAAAATTCACATTACAAAATAAGACTCAGAGATCCTGTTCACCTCTTCTACCATGTGAGGACATGACTAGCAGACAGTGAGTTTTCACTACACACTGAAACTGCTGCCACCTTGATGGTGAACTTCCCAGCCTTCCAGATCTGTAAACAATAGATTTCTGTTGTTTATAAAGTACCAATTTTAAGGAATTTTGTTTTAGTAGCCAAAAATAAGTATATGTCAAGTAAAAATAAGTTTATTATTGTAAATTCTCTGACTCTAATAGAGTTTATTCTAGCCTTTGTACCTTGTTATTTGTAACTTCTTTTTGTGATAGTAGGAAATCTGGTTTCCATATCTACTATTATTTGTTCAAACTCTGAATACATACAAAGCAGGTTAAGAATTATTGATCCATACTCCTGTGAGAAACTTCTAGAGTACAGCATTTATATACTGTCTTTTTTGTCTTTAGTGTTATAATTTCCCATGGAGTACATTTTTAAATCAAAATACTTATATGGAAAGGAATCCTACAAAAATTTTTGTCAAGACAACACACCACAGCAATGGTCTTGTTCTCCTTGCCCCATTAATCCCATTATCCCATTTAATGTCTTAACACATGTCCTTCACATATTTATCCTAGCTTAAATGCCATAAAGACAAAGGCATATAAATGTGTATGTGTGTTTGTATGTATATCTCTTGTACAGAAGGCATTTGGTCTGGGGATAGAATCTAAGAAATAAAATGTTTTAGAAGCACCCAAACAACTCTGAAGTACAGTCCAGACTAAAGATCACTGATCATTCAAGGCCAAGCATAACCATTCTCATCACAGTGGTCCTATATGATGGGATGCCAGAGGCATTTTTGTGTGTGTGTTTTGAGGCATCTATCCGTCCATCTATCATCTATCATCTGCCTATCAAACAGGCAAACAAAAGAAATAAGGAGAAAATGAGGTAGAATGGAAGTGCAATTGGAAGGTCATGATGTAGAGAATAGCTGAAGAACATATGAACTACAGTTACAATGAGCAGAGTCTTAAGTAGACAAAAATACACAAAATGAGGAGCTAATATAGGTAATATAAAATTGGATCAATGGAATTTGGAATTAATACAATATATCTACTTCCATCATAAGAACATATGTGCCGGACAGCATAGATACTTAAAGTCTGTGGCAGAGCTATTGAACAATCTGGACACTGCAGTGATCAAAATAATGGTCCTCAAAGGTGCCCACATCCTAATCTTCAGAGTTTATAAATATTTATATTTACACAGAAAGAAGGAATTAAGGTTGTTGATCTTTAAAATAAGATTATCCTGGATTACTCAGGTGGGCCCAATGTAATAATCATAAAGGTATTTTAAATGTGGGAGAGAGAGAGAGAGAGAGAGAGAGAGAGAGAGAACAATGTCAGTAATGCAATATGAGAAAGACACAACTGGCAATTGCTGGCTTTGAAGATGAAAGGATCATATGAGCCATGGAATGTGGGAACCTCTAGAACCTGGAAAAGGTAAGAAAACAGATTCTTCCCTGAAATCCTGTGAAAGGAATGCTTTACTGACACCATGATTATGGCCCAGTAAGACCCACTTAGAATTTGTGATCTCCATTAATGCAATTCCCATCAAAATTCCAATGACATTCATTAAAGAGATTGAAAAAATCTGTTAAATTTATATGGAAACACAAGAGGCCACGAATAGCCAAGGCAATACTCAGTCAAAAGAACAATGCAGGAGGTATCACAATACCTGACTTCAAACTATATTACAAAGCAATAACAATAAAAACAGCATGGTACTGGCACAAAAACAGACATGAAGACCAGTGGAACAGAATAGAGGATCCAGATATGAAGCCACACAACTATAAGCAACTTATCTTTGACAAAGGAGCTAAAAATATACGATGGAGAAATAGCAGCCTCTTCAACAAAAACTGGTGGGAAAACTGGTTAGCAGTCTGCAAAAAACTGAAACTAGATCCATGTATATCACCCTATACCAAGATTAACTCAAAATGGATCAAGGATCTTAATATCAGACCCCAAACTCTTAAGTTGATACAAGAAAGAGTAGGAAATACTCTGGAGTTAGTAGGTATAGGTAAGAACTTTCTCAATGAAACCCCAGCAGCACAGCAACTAAGAGATAGCATAGATAAATGGGACCTCATAAAACTAAAAAGCTTCTGTTCATCAAAAGAAATGGTCTCTAAACTGAAGAGAACACCCACAGAGTGGGAGAAAATATTTGCCAACTATACATCAGACAAAGGACTGATAACCAGAATATACAGGGAACTTAAAAAACTAAATTCTCCCAAAACTAATGAACCAATAAAGAAATGGGCATGTGAACTAAACAGAACTTTCTCAAAAGAAGAAATTCAAATGGCCAGAAAACACATGAAAAAATGCTCACCATCTCTAGCAATAAAGGAAATGCAAATTAAAACCACACTAAGATTCCACCTCACCCCTGTTAGAATAGCCATCATCAGCAACACCACCAACAACAGGTGTTGGCGAGGATGCGGGGGAAAAAGGAACCCTCTTACACTGTTGGTGGGAATGTAGACTAGTACAACCACTCTGGAAAAAAATTTGGAGGCTACTTAAAAAGCTGGACATCCATCTACCATTTGATCCAGCAATACCACTCTTGGGGATATACCCAAAAGACTGTTACTCCAGAGGCACCTGCACATCCATGTTTATTGCGGCACTATTCACAATAGCCAAGTTATGGAAACAGCCAAGATGCCCCAGCACTGACGAATGGATTAAGAAAATGTGGTATTTATACACAATGGAATTTTATGCAGCCATGAAGAAGAACGAAATGTTATCATTCGCTGGTAAATGGATGGAATTGGAGAACATCATTCTGAGTGAGGTTAGCCTGGCCCAAAAGACCAAAAATCGTATGTTCTCCCTCATATGTGGACATTAGATCAAGGGCAAACACAACAAGGGGATTGGACTATGAGCACATGATAAAAGCTTTAGCACTCAAGGGAGGGGTGAGGATAGGTAAGACACCTAAAAAACTAGCTAGCATTTTTGCCCTTAATGCAGAGAAACTAAAGCAGATACCTTAAAGCAACTGAGGCCAATAGGAAAAGGGGACCAGGAACTAGAGAAAAGGTTAGATCAAAAAGAATTAACCTAGAAGGTAACACCCACGCACAGGAAATCAATGTGAGTCAATGCCCTGTATAGCTATCCTTATCTCAACCAGCAAAACCCCTTGTTCCTTCCTATTATTGCTTATACTCTCTCTACAACAAAATTAGAGATAAGGGCAAAATAGTTTCTGCTGGGTATTGAGGGGGGGAGCGGGAGGGGGTGGAGTGGGTGGTAAGGGAGGGGGTGGGGCAGGGGGAGAAATGAACCAAGCCTTGTATGCACATATGAATAATAAAAGAAAAATGAAAAAAAAAAAAAGAAGAGTGTAGACTTAGGCATAAGATAGAATTAAGTGTTAGGGCAATAATAGAAATAAAGTGTTAACAGAAGCACATAGAATAAATACAAAACTGATGGTTCTGTGGCACTAAAACCCTGCGGCTCTAACAGTCTGGGTTTGCCACTCTAAACTCCATTAAGAAAGCCTTTGGCTTGGTGCCAGTAGGAACTCCAAAATCATCTTGATTTGGAGGACGCTTGATCTGTGAGGCCAAAATCTTCATTGATTTCTCTTTTAATCGCAGGAAAAAGAAATAAAGTTACAAAATCCTGTGCTTTTTTACAATCCAGAATACTGTTTCTGGAAGCCTAGACGATGGAATGACAAGATCCTAAACTGGGAGGCTTTCTTCCAGGTCATCTCCAATTAGCGAATCAGCGATGGGTACAGAATAGCTGCTTCAGCTCTAAAACGGAATCAGGGTGAAATATCGCGAGAGTCTTCGCATCGCCGCGAGCCCTCGCGAACAGCAGTTCCGGTTTCCTAGTTAAGCACACCTACTGGCAGTCTTCTCCTCCATTGCTTCCCTAGCTGCTGAAAGGCGGGCCGGAACTTTTGTTCGTAGGAACGGGTTTACACAGTTGAGTGTTTCCGGCCGGCGTCAAAGGGAATGGGGTGCCGTCCTCTTCCTCTTTCGGTCGCCGTTGCGGAGCAGAGTCTAGCAGATCTGATCCGGGATCGCGGGTACACGACGGGCTGGGTCTATGGTCGCTCCGCGGGCCGCTCCGCCGGCTGGTGCTTTTTTATCGGGGCGAGCTGTGTTCCATGGCAGGGAACTTCTGGCAGAGCTCCCATTAGTAAGTGACTTTCCACTTTCTCGCTCGGGGCGGTTTTGGGGGGGGCTATGCGGCCGGGGCCTGCGATTCTTCTGAGCCGGGATCCCAGCCCCTGTTCCAAGCGCGGGAGGGGGCTCTCCCGGGAGGCCGCAGAACCAGAAACCAAATGCGACTGGAGTCTCCTCCTTTGTGGGGTTTCTGGAGGAAGGATAGGGAAAGGGCTTGGTCTCTGTGAAGCAAGATTTTAGGAGTTTAATCCCGGCTTCTTGGGTTAGCTAGGCCGGACGGGAGGATGAGGTAGACACAGGTATGGGAAGCGCGACTAAATTTAGGGCTGCGACGATGTCTCTTTAGAACACTTGAGGCTGCTGTTGCCTGGTATTTGATCAGAGAAGCGGCATCCTGATCTTTTGTCATTCATCTCCTATGTTAAATAGGTTTAATATTCCGAGGAGAGAGAGAACCGGGTTTGTTTTTACCTGCTAACCAATTTGTTGTCCCTGCCTTATGCCCAGGTAGAGTTTTATGTTGATAAAACAGGTCACGTGCTCTCCAGATTTATCCATTTCATTAGCCTGTGCCTGATATTTTGTTTTAAGAGTGAAAATTTTCCAGGGGTTGGTGGAGTGTGGCTCAAGTGGTAGAGTACCAGCCTAGCAAGAGTGAGGCCCTGAGTTCAAATACCAGTACCGCCCCCGCCAAAAGTGCATTTTTCATATTTTGTTTGTTCCTTTAACCTTTTTTCATGAATAAGTTTTTGTTTCTGTCAGTGACCATGGGAGAGCTGGAATATTAAGACATTTATCTCTAAATACATTTGTTAAAGCAGGCAGGAAGTTGCATGATGGGGCTAATTAAACATTGACTAGGCTTTCCTCTGTACAGTTGAAAGATGAAGAGAACTTGATAGAAGATGTCTTAGTGTAGGTAATTTAGAGGATTAATTGCAATTTAAAGTTTTATTCTGAGAATAGGATTTGTTCCTATTTTTCATTTGTTTTTTAGCCCATTGCATGAGAAAAAAAGAAAGTGGACTTGGAAATCTATGTTCTGAAAGGCATATTTTTTCCTGCTATGAAGCGATCCTGGGAAGTGCTATAGAAGCTTCAGTATTGATTATATTGTTTTTATTTTGCATTACTTTCACTCACTGAAATATTGGCTTGAATAACATTGAAATAGCTTAAGTGATAGAGAAGAAATATTTGATAAACTTTGAAAGAAGCTAAGAGAATTGACAGCTGTTGGTTGTGAGAAGTTTTACAACTTAAAAAAATTCTGCCTTCCTTTTGATAAGCATTTTCATTTACTTTTTGCAATATAAAAATGTATTTTCACTTTTCAAAAACAAAGTTTCGAAGTTAAATGTGCTTTAAAGAAACTCCTTGCCTCCCAATTCAAATGGTCCTGGAGAAGGAGGCCAGTTGACCAACTCAAATCCTTTGACAGTCGTGGAGCTCCTCAATTTACAAAAGGTAGTAAGGGTGAAAAAGCAAGACAATTCTTTCAAAACAAAGGGGCAAAAAGATTATGAAAGGCCATTTTTAGGTGAGTTTTGGGAAAGACGAAATTGACATGAAATATGTTGTGTTCCATTCCGCTAAGATGCACCATTCTCTTTAGCATCTCAGAAATCAATACAGTGATTTTTTTTTCCCCGAACCCACACATGGAAATAATGGTGAATCCTACATATAATCTTAAATTTGATGAAATGCAGTACTTATAAGTCTTGGTTTGTCTTCCATACAAAGTACTGTGAAGAAACTTTAAATAGTTGTAAAATTTACTTTCTTAAAAAACATAAAATGAGGGGCTAGAGGTGTGGCCTAAGTGGTAGGGTGCCTGCTTTGCAATCTTGAAGTCCTCAGTTCAAACTCCAGTCTCACCAAAAACAAAAACATAAAATGACTGTGAAGATGAAATTAGTGAGTGAATCACACATATTTCAGAAAGTTGAACAAAACACATTCCCTGATCCAACGGCAGTAAAACTAGAAGGACAATAGCTGTTTGCTAGTTTATTGGATAAATTAATGAACAGGTAACAAGTAAAAATTACAAAGCCAATTGTAGATTCCTTATTGTAAAGAGGAAACTGAAGAAACAATTACATAATATCTAGAAAATAACATGAAATTAATATATATGGAATATAGTCCCAACTTAGTAGGAAAAAATCAACATTTCTGGCCTGGAGGCACAGCTGAAGTGTAGAACATATGACATGTGTGAGGCCCTGGGTTTTATTTGCCAACACTGCCAAAAAAAACCATTTCTTAGAAATGGTTTAAGAAAACCATTTCTTAGTCCTGCATAACTGAGAAAAAGTAACAATAAACTATTTAAGAATATTGTAAAGGAAACTGAAGTAAGCCTAAGGATGCAGAAAGACAGGCTTCATGTATCCTTCATTAAAAGGTAACATATTAATGTATTAAAAGGAAAATATTAGGCTGGCATGTACCTCAGTGGTAGAGAGTTTGCCCAGTATGTGAAGACCCTGGGTTTAATTCCCAGCACTGCAATAAATAAATAAATAAGTAATGTATAAAGATTAAATCCACATGAAATATATGTAGAATGTGTAAAATGAAAAGTAAAAAGGAAAAATATTGTAAGAGCTGATTCTTTGGAAGAGAAAACTGAAACAGAAGATTAAATTACTGGAAATCAAGGGGGAAAAGGACAATACAAAATTATAAATGAAAATATACATAAATCCAGAAGTAGTTTTGGGTTATCGCTGCAGTGACAAATTTATTTGTTTGTTTTTGTTTTTTTGGCACTGGGGTTTGAACTCAGGGTTTCTTCCAAAGCAAGTGTTCTACCATTTTGCTCTGATTATTTTGGAGATGGAGTCTCACCATCTGTTGGCCCGGGCTGGCCTTCAACCATGATCTTCCTGATCTCAGCCTCCCAAGTAGGTAGGATTAGAGGCTACAGTGATAAATTTAAAAGCCAAACAAATTAAGAAAATGACCAGAGAGCTATTCCTTAGAAGAAAACAAAATAGAACAAAACAGTATTTAATGACTGAATTCAACATTCAAGAGCATCTGCTATTGAAATTACTCCAGCTCATACATACAGGAAGAAGGAAGACTTTCCAGTTCTCTTTATGAAGCCATGATGATGCTGATAGAAAAATCTAGCAAAGGTAGCACTTAAAAGCAGTTTCATTTTTTAATATTGAAGCATTACTGAATGGCATTATTAAAAGCATAAAACATGATAAAGTAGATTTTGTAGAAATGGGTAGTATTAAGAACAGTAGAGACATTGAAAAAGAAACCAAAAACTAATAGAGTTGGGAATGTAGTTCAGTGGCAGAGCCAGTTTAGTTTTTGTTTTTTTGTTTTGTTTTGGTGTTGGGGATTTAACCCAGGTGAAAGCTGCTGAGCTGCATTCCAACCCTCAGTATCTTGACCAAGGCCCTTACTGACATGAGGATCAGATGCTTTCCTAAAATGAAAACCATGTCAAAATGTCAGCAAGAGATATTGAATGTTAAATATTAAAAAATTTAGGGTGCCTTTTAAGCATTTCCTGACTATGCCAATAAGAATGATAAAATTATCAGTATGTAGAGGTAGAATTATTAGGAAAAAAGTTTTATAAGGTGATTGGTTACAAAATGCAACAATAAACTTTCTTTAAAATGAATAATAGAAAAGTATAATTTACAATAGCAACAGAAAATATCAAATATTCAAGAAAAAATGAAATGAACAGGACCTATAGAAAGAAAATTGTGGTGGAACATAGGGGTTTTAATAAATGGAGTTTAGTTTTAGCATTGTAAGATGCCATTTCTCCTTCTCTTGACCTTTAAATATAATGTAGTCTTGGTCAGATTTTTTTTTTGGTATGATGATTCTAAAGTCGAAGTCTTAGAATGATTGTGATATAATGGTCAGAAATTTTTTGAAGAATAGTATCATGACTGTATTTTCCATAGCAAATTTAAATTTTATGTGTTTTTAAATTATATGGGCATAGAATTAGGAAAAGTTAATTGAAAATTAGAAGTGAAAAAGATCCAAATATAATAATAAAATTATAAATGGTTAAATAGTGATTTTTGGGTGACCATTTGAAAAACTATTTAGCTAAATCTTATCTTCACACTCTTTACCAAAATTAATTCTAGATGGATCAGAAATTAAAAGAAAATAGCCTTTAAGGGTATTGGAAATTTTGGGAGAAATTTTAAAAATCATTTAAAATGATTTGAAGAGATGGCCATTCAGTGTATAACAAGGTTAAAAAAAATGGGTAGGTTTAAATAAATTATTCCAATTTCTGTATTACAAATAGTAAGTATCTGATACATGCCAGTCATCCCAACTACAATGGGAAGCATAAATAGTAGGATCATGATCTAGGCCGCCCTGACAAAAAGTGAGACCCTATCTCCAAAATAGCCAGAGCAAAAAGGGATGGAGGTGGGGCTCAAGCAGTATTGTGCCTGCCTAGCAAGTGCAAAGCCCTGAGTTCAATCCCCAGTACTACCAAAAAGAGAGAGAGAGAGAGAGACAATCTCATTTAAAATAAATAGTCATATGAGAATTAACAATGTACAAAAGAACTGTATTTGGCCCATAAAGGTGTGGAGAGATGTTCTCTTACTTGTGGGGTAGGGAAGGGAGTCAATGATAGGCTACTTTGCCTTACCTTTAAGTTGTTTTGTTGGTAGTACTGGAGGATCAAACTAGGGGCCTTGTGCATGCTAGGCAAGTGCTCTACCACTGAGCTGCATCCTCTTCCCTTTTTTTACTTTTGTGTGTGTTTTTTTTTTTTTTTTTTTTTGGTAGTACTGGGGTTTGAACTCAGGGCCTCAGGATCTCTAGGCAGGTGTGCTTACTGCTTGAGCCACTCACCAGCTCTATTTTGTGATAGGTTTTTCGAGATAGAGACTCTCCAATTTATTTGCCTGGGGATGCCTTAGATCCATGATCCTCCTGACCTCTGCCTCTTGAGTAGGTAGGATTACAGGTGTGAGCCACTGGTGCTCGGCTGTTTTTTTACTTTTATGTTGAGACAGGATCTCATGATGTTACCCAGGTTGGCCTTGAACTCAAGATTCTCCCGCCTCAGTCCCCTGAATAACTGGGATAATAAGCATGCACCACCATTCCTGGCTTGCCTTTAAGTTTTAAAGTATTTAAAATATTAACAATAATGCGTGAAGTTAAATATTTTAAGACACCCATGAATTGTTAATTGAAATGGAAACAGGTGTGGGTTATATTTTTTTGGAGAGCAAGGCTGAACCCCCGAATTCTATGTCTAGGAAATTACTTCCAGTGTATTAATAGTCAAATATGCAAAGATGGATTATAAAGATAACTAATCTAAACATTATTCATAATAGTGAAAAACTGGTAATGTATGTCTTTCAATAGGGATTGAATAAGTGATCCATCCTTAATGTTATGCAGTTGTTTAAAAGGATGTTAAAAAAATGCAGTAATATTATTGAACATGGGTCACACACTAAGGGGAGAATATGCATGTGGGAAATGGGGAAAGGGAAGGAAACCTAAAACTTGAATGTGGTTGATGTGCTCACTCTAGAGGAGTGAATAAAGTAATCTTAAACTGGCAGAGGCCATATGGGAAGGGGACCAGGAAGTAGTGAAGAGGTCTGGCAGAGATGAACCAGTGTGGGTTTCAGTACACAAGTGCGTGGAAGCAATGCTAGGAATCTCTCTGCATAGCTTTCTTTATCCCAAACTAGCAAAAATGCTATGTCCTTCTTCTTATCTTCTATGTTTTCTCTTCAACAAAATCAGAGAAGAGGGCAGAACAGGTTCTGCCCGGATGTGGGAGGGGAGGCTTGTAAGGAGGGGGGAAGTGTCCCAAACAATGTATACACATGTAAGTAAATGTAAAGATGATAAAGTAAAAGAAAGAAAAAAATAAATAAAAGGATGTTAAATAACAAGTTCACTGTTAAAAAGACTTCCTATACATACTGAATGACAAAATCAGATTGCAGTAAGCTTCTTTTGAGTCATCTCAATTTCATTTTATATCTTTTAAAAAATAATTCACTTGACTAGGCAGGAGGAGGCTATGAGTGTAAAAAGTTCTAAAGTAGCTTTTAACATGATTGGAATTTGTGAAGAAAGAAAATTAAATATTCTCTTTACTTATGAACATCTGAGAAAAGATGTGTTTTATCAAATGTAGGGTACCATCAGTGATGCCATATAATTCCATCATTATTTTATGTATCATAAGAAATGAAAAACATGCAGTGCTATGACATCACTCATTCTAAGATACATCTTGATATCAGAATATTAGAATGAATGAAATATAGTATAAGCTAGTAACAGACTGAGAAGGAGAAGAAAGAGATTAGAGCAGAACTTTTTCTGTCAGGGCATACTTGTTTTTATTAGTGAGACTATTATTACTAATTGTGAGAAATGGGTCTTTCAGTCTTTTTTTTTTTTTTGGTGCTAGGATCTAACTCAGGGTCTTGCACATGTGAGGCAAGTGCTTTGTCATTCTGCTATATACGCAGTCCTATATTGTCTTTTAAGGTTACATCTTGTACTTTATACTTCGCAAAACATGAACAGTTTGTTCAGTCTTAGTGGGTTTTCTGTGACTTTGCTTACTGATTTTCTATAGTATGTCCTAACATCTTTACTTCTTTTAGTTTACAATGGATTTTGGATAAACAAGATCTGTTGAAGGAGCGCCAAAAGGATTTAAAGTTTCTCTCAGAAGAAGAGTATTGGAAGTTACAAATTTTTTTTACAAATGGTAAACATTTTTTGTTGTTGGTTGAAGTGATATAGTTGGATGCCTTTGAGAATGTTTTTGTATGATAATTTTTGATGAACTGTTACATGTATACATAACATTTTTAAACATTTTCATTAATTTTACAGTATTTGAAGTATTGTGACATTCCATATAGATGTATATTATACCCTGGTTTGGTCTATTCCCTCCATTATTCTCCCTTCTACCCCATTCCCTGTCTTAAAACAACTCCAGCAGGCTTCAGTGTTCCATGTTCATATGTATATACATATGAACATCAACTGTATTCAACCTCCTTTATCCTCTTTGTTTACCCTCCCCCTTCTGGTAGTGCATTCACCTTAACATGATCTGTTTTACATTCCTGTCCTTCATTGTTTAAGTATTTTATTCATTGTTCATTGGGGATTTGTCTTGGTATTTTACCTATAAATATATCGTGCTTAAATCAGTCTAATCCTCCCCGCTACTCTTTGTTACCCTTTGCCCCACCCTGTGTTGTTCAGCAGTTTTCAGTGTGTTTTGTTGTGTCCTGTTTCTACACAGATGTGATGTATTTTATTATTACTCATTCCCTATCATCCTTTTCCTCCACCCTTAGACTCCCTTAACAGTCCCACTTTTGGAAACATGTTCTGTGTATTTATATGTATACATGTTAATGCTTGTAGTTGTATTGGATCTATCTTCCACATGAGAGAAAGATGCAACCTTTGTCTTTCTGAACCTGGCTAACTTCACTTAAGACATGTTCTCCATCCAGTTCCATCCTTTTACCTGCAAACAGAAACATTTTCTTTCTTCTTTATGACTGGATAAAATTCCACTGTGTGTGTGTGTGTGTGTGTGTGTGTGTGTGTGTGTGTGTGTGTGTGTGTGGTGTTGATGTCGCATTTTCTTAATCCATCAGTTGTAGGGCACTGGGCTGTTTCCATAGCTTAGCTATTGTGAATAATGTTGCATTAACATAGGTGTGCAAGTGTCTTTATTGTGTTCTGACGTACATTCCTTTGGACATATGCCTAGGAGTGGTATTGCTGGATCATGTGGTAGTTCTATTTTTAGTTTGTTGAGGAGCTTCCCTACTGCTTTCCATAGTGGTTGTACTAATTTACATTCCTACTAGCCATATATGAGGGTTCCTTTTTCCCCCCATCCTCACCAGCATTTTTTGTTGTTTGTGTCCACTCTAACAGGAGTGAGGTGGAATCTTAACATGGTTTTGATTTGCATTTCTTTTATTGCCAGGAATGTTGAGCATTTCTTCATGTATTTTTTGGTTATTTGGAAATTTTCATTTGAAAAAGCTCTGTTCAGTTCATTTGCCCATTTCTTCATTGGGTCATTGATTCTTTGGGAGTTTAGTTTTTTGAGTTCTGTGAATTCTGGTTATTAATTCCTTGTCAGATGTATAGCTGGCAAAGATTTACTTCCTTTTTGTGGGCTGCCCCTTCTGTCTGGTGACTGTTTCCTTTGGTGTGCACATAGTCCCATTTGTCGATCCTTTCTTTTAGTTGCTGAGCCATTGTAGTTCTATTTAGGAAGTTATTGTCTATGTGTGTATGTTCCAGTGTACTCCCTACTCTTTCCTGCACTGGTTTCAAAGTTTCATGTCTTTGGTCTACTTTGATATTTTTACAGTGTGAAAGACATGGTTCTAGTTTCAGTCTTCTACATGCATGTCTAGTTTTCCCAGGAACATTTGTTGAAGAAGCTGTCTTTTCTCCATCATATTTTTTGGGTGCTTTTGTCAAAAATCAGGTAGCTGGCTGTAGCTGTGGAATTTATTTCTGTCCTGTTGGTCTTTGTGTCTGTTTTTGTGGCAGTACCATTCTGTTTTTATTGCTGTGACTCTAGTATAGTTTGAAGCCAAGAATTGTGATAACTCCAGCATTGCTTTCTGCTCAGTATTGCCTTAGTTATTTGTGCTCTTTTGTGCCTGAACTTTAGGGTTGATTTTTCAGTCTCCATGAGGAATGTCATTGGAATTTTGATGGGAATTGCATTGAACATAAAGATTGTTTTTGATAGTCTAGCCATTTTTTATGATTAATTTTGCTGCTCCATGAGCATGGGATATCTTTCCATCTTGTGTAGTCTTCAGTTCCTTCAGTGGTTTATAGTTTTCATTATAGGGGTCTTTCACTTCTTATTTCCTAGGGGTTTTTTTTTTTTGAGGCTGTTGTAAATGGAATTGTTTTCCTATATTCTTTCTCAGTCTGTTCATTACTGGCTTATAGAAGAACTACTGGTTTTGTATATTGATTTTTGTATGCTGCTACTTATTTATAATGTCTAGGGTTTTTTTTTTTAATGGAGTTTTTCAGGTCTTTTAAGTCTAAGATCATGTCCTCTGTAAATAGGGATAATTTAACTTCTTTCCTATTTGAATTCCTTTTATTTCTATTATTGCTATGACTAGGAATTCCAAAACTATGTTGAATAAGAGTGGAGAGTGGACATCCTTGTCTCATTCTTGACTTTAGAGGAAATGGTTTCAGTTTTTCCTCATTATGTATGATGTTGGCTGTAAGTTTGTCATAGATAGCCTTAATTATGTTGAGGTACAATCTTTCTATTCCTATTTTCATCAGAGCTTTTATCAAGAAAGATGTAAAGGCTTTTTCTGTATCTTTTGAGATGGTCTTGTGTTTTTTGTCTTTGCTTCTGTTCATAAGCTGTATTACATTTGTTGATGGGCTTGTTGAACCATCTTTGCTTCTGTTCATAACCTGTATTACATTGATTTGCTGTGTTGAACCATCCCTGCATCCCTGGGATGAAACCAACTTGATCATGGTATATGATCTTTTTGATAGATTGTTGAATTTATACGTGACATTTTTTTAATATACGTAACATTTTTATTTATACATGTATTCTTTTTAAAACTTACTCTTTTTATCTTTTTAGTAATGTGAATAGAGTTTTGTGGATCTTACAGGTCAGGCACACTCGACAATTTGACAGTGTTAACTAATTTAAGTTTTTGGTTTTTTTTTTTTTTTCTTTTTTGGTGGGCTGGGGTTTGAATTCAGGGCTTTGCCCTTGCAAAATAGGTGCTCTACTGCATAAGCCACACCTTTAGTCAATTTCTGGGACTGGCCTTGAACCAGGATCATCCTGATCTCAGCTTCCCAAATAGCTAGGATTATAGGCATGAGCCACCAACACCTGGCCTTCTGAGTCTTTGTAATAAAACCCAGTTTAAGGTTGACTAAAACAAAGTACTTTAAGGATAAATGATTCTTTGAATTGACATCTAAGGTAAAAACCTTAGAACTTCGCTTTGAAGGAAAGGGTATTAGTCAAAAGACCTTTGCTTGCCCATGGGATAGCTTTGTCACATGATTTTTCTAACCCTCAGACACTCTTCTGTAAACCTGCCTCTCTGTTTTGAGGATTCATTATGGATTTTTTGTGAGTTGTATGTAATGGTAGTTATAATCAGTTTGATAGGTATCTAATACTTTCCTTTTTACATATAAGATAATATGAAAAACATTAAATTAGTTAGAAGGGGGATAGCTATCATTCAACCTCCTTAGTATAAGAATGACTTTTGCTATGAGTCACTTTCTCTTTGTAATAGGTACTTCTGCTATATTTATAAATCCTAGTTCTAGACCACTGTGATTGAATTAGAGCTTTATAGCATGTGTAGGTTTTTCCCTTTATTAAAAATGAGCATAGTCATTTAAATGCAGGGAAGTTATTGTTTATGGTTAATATTATTAAAGTGATACCAAATGGTACATTTTAAACTTAATTATTTTCCTTTTAGTTATTCAAGCATTAGGTGAACATCTTAAATTAAGACAACAAGTTATTGCCACTGCTACAGTTTATTTCAAGAGATTCTATGCCAGGTAGGCCTGCTTTATTTTGGGACTATGTTATGCCTATTTGAATGCTTGTCTAATGTTGATGAACCTTATTATAAATGAATCATGTGTTTGTCATAGTTACTGTGATTTTTTTTTTTCCCCAGTGTATTTTCTAAATGGGTGATGTTTAACTTTGTTTTATTATATTTTAGGTATTCTCTGAAAAGTATAGATCCTGTATTAATGGCTCCTACATGTGTATTTTTGGCATCCAAAGTAGAGGTATAAAATAATTTTCTGTTCTTCATAAAAGTATAGTCAATGTATGTTTGTTATCTACTCGTTTTTACATTGGCTATGTAAGTATAATGATAGATAGTAATTTATGCAAAATATTGAAATTTTAAAAATCAAAATATGTACTTATACATATTTATTTCATATATTTACTTAATAAACACTTATATGGCACTGACTATATATCATGTGCTTTTGTAAGGCTTTTTACAAATGCTAACTTAATCCCTATAACAAACCGTGGAAGCTATAGTAGTAGTATCTCCCATTTTATAAATGAAGAAACTGAGGCACAGAGAGATTTAATAGCTTGCCTAAGATCACACACCTGGTAAGTGGCAGAGCCAGTATATGAACCTTGGGAGTCTAGTTCCTAATCTTGTGTTAACTGTTTTCTCTGCTGCCTTTAAGACATTGTTTGGCATTAAGTAGTATTCAGTAAGTGCCACTGCTTGTCTACTTTAATCTGAGGATGTCCCTCCTCATTCATATGCTTATTTTGTACTGTTTTCTTTCCCTTCTTTCTGATGCCTAACAAGCCATAAGGAAAGCAAGAAGAAATTTGAGGATTGGGAGATGCTGTAGCTGTGTAGATTCTTAACAAGTTTGGATAGTAAGGGTAGAAAAAAATAGGTGAGGGACGGAAGAAAGATGAGAACTTGGAGCTAAGACTGAATTTCTGCTTAACTTTTAAGTATTTTTGAGAGCTCAGCTCTCAGCTGAAACCCAGAAAAGAGCAGATTTTATGAAAACTGACTTTTACACAACTAGTCCATGTACTGTTTAGTATTATAATGCATTTGCATTGTGTTTCTACTTCTGGTTGGTGTCTTTAGAATAGTAATTGTATTCTTGAATATTGAATATGATTTTAAGATGAGAATTTTACATTGCTTTTATACCCATTTTTTATTTAGTTTTGTTGTAAACATTATTTAACAGTATCCATTACATCTAAATTATTACCTATATAATGAGAATTGACTGTATTAGGAATAATATTAAGAAAAGCTTCCTAGAGGTTTATGGTTTTCTAGTTATGATAGGATAGTTTAAGGAGGCAGACAACCAGTATGGAATACCAAGACAATAATCTTTGTAAAGCTCCATTATTGTAGATTAACTTGGGGATTTTAGTTTTATCTTCTTTTCTAAATATCTTTTGTTATTTGGGAAGTACCTCAGTGGTAGAGTGAATGCTTAGTAAGTGTATGTAAGACATTGGGTTTAATCCACAGTACTAAACAAAAATAAAAACTTTCATTACTTAATTTACCGAGTAGAACTTCATTAATGGTTTTCTGAGTGAAAGTTTTCAGTTTAAAAAATTTGGAATAGGTCTGGGGACGTAGCTCAGGCAAAGCACTTAGCTAGAATGTGTGAGACCCTGGGTTCAATCCCTAGCATCACAAAACAAAACAGAAAAATTTTGATAAAGAATTATGGGGGAGGGGAGCAATGTATCCTTTCAGATTTAATTGTAGCATTTTTTTAATCTCTATGACCAAATATTTCTGTGTTTTGTCCACTTGTCTGAAAACTGTATACAAATGGTGGTTAAGAATGTATCCCAGGCTTTAGTTTTTATTTTGACTCATTATGGTTGGAAGTTTCTCTGTATATATACATATATACACATACATTGTGTATGAGTATATATGTATATATACACATATATATGTGTATATATACACACATACATTCTCCCAGCACGGGATAAGAATATAGGTTGCAGGTATTTGAATAGGTATTTTTTAATTTAGTTTCTTTTGTTGGAAAGGCACTAATTCTGGTGTTTTTTTTGTTTGTGTTGGGTTTTTTTTTGGTGGTACTGGGGCTTGAACTCATGGCCTTATGCTTGCTATGTTTGCCAGGCAGGTACTCTACCACTTGAGCCACTCAGCCAGCCCTGTTTTGTGACGGGTTTTTTCTAGTTAGGGTCTCACAAACTGTTTGCCTCAGGCTGGCTTTGAACTGTGGTCCTCCTGATCTCTACCTCCTGAGCAACTAGGATTACTCCCAGTAATCCAGTCTAACTGGCTCCCAGTTAGACTAATTCTTAATTTTCCTGTTTGAAAATAAAGTGAGGCTTTAGAAGTCTTACGAGGTTTATCTGAAATTAAATGAGATAACATAAGTGAAGTGAATCACCTGATGCATTTTAGTATTCTACAGTAGTGGTATACTAGTTGAAAGAGGAAATAGCAACTAACCTTAAAAGTCTTATGTCATATTCTTGTTTTTTCCCTGTTTCAGAAAGAATCATAGGGGTTATTATTCTTCTGAGTGATACTAAAGTTTTATCTTTTTCAGAGAATTGACAGTTTCTTATTAAATGGAATGAATTGTCTGGCAGGTTCAGTTGAATAGAAAGTATACTTTATTTTTTCTTGCAGTTAAGGATAGAATTCAATAGTATTCTTAGAAGCTAATTTATTTGCAAAAAAACTGGTATTGTCACTTCAGGGCTTGGTTTCTAACTTGGTACCTTTTATTGAGTTTAAATTATAAAATTACTTAAAAATTATCTTAAATTGTGACAGTTTTAAGGAAAGGTAGTACATTTAGAAATTTAAGTACTTCATACCTCAGTAGGTAGAAGCTAAGCAGACTGTAAACTTGAGAATTGTTTTGAGTAGACCTCAGTTATCCTAATGTTTATTAGGTTAATGTGTACTTGATCTCATCTACTTCTCTTTGTCTAGGAATTTGGAGTAGTCTCAAATACAAGATTGATTTCTGCTGCTACATCTGTATGTAAGTACAAAAACTATATTTCGTTTTAAAGGTATAAAATAAAGCAAGCTCCGTAGTACATTAATACCTTTTAGTTTATGAGACATGTGTAGTTGGGTTTATTGCATCTCCTGAGAATAACTTTATGACTAGCATATCTGGCAAAAAAATAAAGCTAAAAAAGGAGTTGTCTTTAACCACTTACATTATTATATATAAGACATTACTTTGTTGTTGTGGTGCTGGGGATCGAGCCCAGGCCCTCACACATTCTTGGCAAGTGCTCTACCAATGAGCTACATCCCTAGCCCAGGAACTATTTTTAAAATGCTTTATGGAGCTGGTGGAGTAGCTCAAGAGGTAAGAGTGCCTGCCTAGTAGGCATGAAGTCCAGAGTTAAAGCCTCAGCGCCACTAAAAAAACCCCAAAAATCTAAAATGTTTTATGGAAGGGGGAGTTTCTGCAGTCATATAATATTCTGTCATCATATTATCATAATATGATACTTCGTTTCATATTTCACTTCATTTTCTTTTTCTAGTAAGAGAAAATTTAGTGTTTCTCTTAAAGTGAGGGTCCATGGATACTTTTGTCATTATTGTTATTAAATCAAGATAAATGAACTTTATACAGGTTGTAGTACCTAGGCTCTTCCTTTAAAAACTAACAGGAACTAGTTCCTCAAGGTGCTTGCTTTTGGAACTTGAAGACTTTTTTTGGTGCATGCTAGGCAAGTACTGTATCACTCGCATACCTCAGCCCACTTATAAGGACTTTTCCTAAAAGATTTTCTACTTTACCATAAAAAGAAAGACCATTGGGGATCTATTTCAATCTGTAGCACTGCAAAATCCATAATTATTACAGGATGCTTTAGGTCCAAGCCCAAACTCCTGGGTTTCATAGGTCAGGTCTGGCCACTTGCTCTAATGGCAGGGGCAGCTTGTGGGAAGAGGAAACATAGCATTTCAACACATCTTCGACTGTCTTCCTGTAAGACATTACTTTCAATGTTAAAAATGAGTAATAACCAGTCCAAAAGATGTGACTCACTGGCTCTTAATTTTATAAGGGTAAAGAAAAGAAATTAATTTCCTAATTTTATTGTTTCCTAGTGACCAGCATTATTACATTCTTAGGAATAGAAACTATTTCTATAGTGATTGCAGTGTATATTTTTGATGAGAATTTTCATACCTCCAAATTGAGAAATGGGTACAGAAAAAAAAATTCTGTATTGTCAGTTGAACTAACATTTAGCTGCAGTTGTGTCCCTAAGCAACTGAATAACCTTGAGCAAGTTGCTTGGTCTTAGGTCTTTATCTAAAAAGATGAGGTTTAATTAAAAGATAAATAGACCCAAGCTCACCTCAGTACCCAGATCTTAGTGTCTTATATCATTCTCCAATAAAAGGGACTAAGGCTCCTTGGAGAAATGGCTCATTCTAAGATTGGGGTAGGAAATACATAAATTTGAGCTAGAGCCTCTCATAGTGCCAGTGGCTAAGGAAGTATTCAAAACCAAAAGCAAAGACCTGCATTGCTGGGGGTATGTCAGAAGAAGCTATGACTACAGAGCTCCTGTTGACCAAAACTAGAATTTGAACAACAGAAAAAATAAGGTATGGATTATAACCTAAACTATAAAAAATGGTTTGTGGCCCATATAAAGTATATGTCCCTGAGTCCATACTGATATAAATAGATGAATAAATAAGTGAGGGAGAAGAGATAAATCTCTCATGCAGAAGAATTCCAAATGATTTCTGTAGCTCTTTTTTCAAGTAGGGAAAGCATTAAAAAAAAAAAAAATCCCTACTTTTAAGGCATTGGCGCTATATACTAACTTCCATCTAAGGTGTGTGTTATGCAAAGGAAGTAAACAAGTAACTTTATAGTAGAGAAATCTGAAAAAAAAAAAAACACTACCTCAGCTAGGTGATCAAGGTCAATAGCAATGGTGATCAAGTACATTACTAGTACTATCCCTTGATGTGTTATGATGAAAGGGGTACTTCTGTGATCTTCCTCTCAAAAACCCATGAATCTAGTCTAATCATGGGAAAAAGTCGGACCCATTTCAGTAATGGGGCATCTTCAAAATATTTTACTAGTACTCCTAAAAATCCAAGTCATCAAAAACAAGGAAAGTCTGGAAAACTCTCAAAACTCAATGTTAGGAGACATGAGTAAACATAATGTAGAATCTTTGATGAATTGCTGGAACAGAAAAAGAATATTAGGTGAAAACTAAGGAGAGCTGAATGAACTATGGACTTTGGTTAGTAATAATGTATTGAGTCATTAATTATAATAAATGTACATACTAATAATAAGGGAAACTGGATGAAGGGAATACCTTAGTCTGCTTGGCTGTTATAATAAAATGCCATAGAGTAGGTGGCTTTTCTCACACATTTCTCATAGTTCTGGAATCTGGTGGGGGACGGTGGTGGCAGGGGTCAAACATGACCAAGAACGGCCATGACTTTATGTCATGTCCCAGAGAGAGAGAGATGATCTTTCTTTTTAAGACCTATCATCCTATCATGGGGCCCACATTGAAACCTAATTACATCCCAAAGGACATATTTTGAAATGCCACCAACATATTAATCGGGAGAGGTGGGGAGAAACAAATACATACGCAGTAACAGGGTATGTGGGAAAGCAGTACTGTCTAATAAGTTTCTCTGACATGTAAAATCATTTCCAAAAAATACTGTGTCTACTTAAAAACCAAAACCTAGGAATTTAATTATGTAGATTTTTAAGGGAAATTTGAACATATTAAGTGATGACAGATTTACTGAAGGAAAAGTTAAATGGGAAAAAAATCATAGGGACTATCAGTTGAACAGATGAAAACAAGTTCACAAATGGCAGGTATAATAATACACAGGAGGGATGCTTTTTCCTCCAAGCTGGAAGAAAAGGATTAGAAGTTAGAAAATCTCACCTAGGGATGTAGCTCAGCCGTAGAGCGCTTTCCTAACATGCACAAAGCCTGGAGTTCAGTCCTTAGCACCTTGGAAAAAAAAAAAGAAAGTCAAACTACAGAGCATTGTAGCATGAAGTAGGAGAGAAGTTGACATTTTCTAATGTCAAGTTTAAATGGTTCTGGGTTTCAAATCTTGGCATATGTTACCTATCTAAATTAGCTATAGGGTACTTAATTTATAAAGCAAATCTTTTTGGAAATATAGTACATAAAATAAATAGTTCCTTTTAGGCTTTTTTTTTTTTTTTTTTTTTTTTTTTTTGTGGTACTGGGGTTTGAACTCAGGAACGCAAGCTTGCTAGGCAGGCACTCTACTACTTGAGTCACTCCACCAGCCCAGTAGTTCCTTTTAATCTTAGTAAGTCACTTGTATAAATAGAAGGGATAACAAACCAGATCCTTTATAGCTTGTCAATAGTTATCTTGGTTTAATTAAATTTTGTATCAATGATTTGAGTCCAGTTTTCTCAAGTTGTACTTACATAGGTACATCTCATACCATTTCAAGGAGATGGTTAACACTGAGTTTTCATTTGTACTTCATTTGTTTTGTTTCGTTTTTTTATTTTCAAAAGATTCTTTTTATTTTCAGCTGTTTGTCTCCATACCCCACTAGGATGTTGTTTTCCTTTTTCTTTTCTTTTTTTATATTTAGTTTTTTAATTGTTTTAAATTATTTTTGTACTGGGAGTACATTGTGACATTTACAGAAGTGCTTACAATATATCATAGTTAAATTCACTCCATGTATTGTTTCTCTTTTATCCCCGCTTCCCCCATTCTGTAACAGTTTCAACAGGTCTCATTTTTATACATGAGTACATAATATTTCTTCCATATTCATCCTCCTACACGCTTTCCTTATATCCTGCCCTTCCCACTGGTGCCAGCCCCCAGACAGGACCTGTTTTACCTTCCTGTTCTCCGTTTTTGAAAAAATACATTTTTGTTTGTTCCCTTCTCCTCGATCTCCCCCGGCCCACCCCCGACACGCGGACGCGCGCGACCGCGAGGGCCCGGCTCCGGCGAGCAAGGGTTTTTGCTAGTTGAGATAAGGATACAGTGGCTATGTACAGACACTGTGGATCATCATGAAAACCAGCCCAGTGACAGACACCAGATCAGGCAGCCCAGGGTGCTCCGAGGGGGATTGCGTGGTTGTAAATGATTCTGTGTGGGAGTTAAGGTGAGGAAAATGAGAGGCCCAGAGGTGGAGCACACCATACCTATTCCTAAATTGCTGGCCCTGTGTTATAGCATTGTCTATTGAGTTGAACTGGCGTTAATAACAGTACATAAGTCCCGTCTAATGTTCGTCATAAGGATGGAAGCAAAGAATTTAAAGAGGAAAACACTTATTAAGACTGCAGGAGAGGGAGGGGGTGGACTGTTGATGACCTTCCTGGTCACTGCCTCACTAAATAACTGCTAGATAGGTCCTCAGCATAACTTTGAACATAAGATATAGCTATACAGTAAGTTTCATTGTGACATTTCCGTGCATATATGTATTATAACACAAATTGGTTCATTCTCCTCTTATTTTTCTCCTTTCTACCTTACTTCCCTTCTTATGGTTATTTTAACAGGTTTAAAAAATTGTAGATTAATTCTTGTATAGAAAGTACACCAACTATATTCACTTTCTTAACTTCCTACTTTTACCCACCCTCTTCCTCATTTGTATGTTATTAGCAACTAACAAGTGGTAATTGTATATATGTGTGGTGTGAAAGAAGTCCTGGAGACTTTGCACATGTATTGATACTTTTTTTTGGAGGTGGGCAGTATTGGGGCTTGAACTCAGGACCTGCACGTTGAGCCACTCCACCATCCCTTTTTTCGTGATGGGTTTGGTGAGATACGGTTTTGTGAACTATTTGCCCCAACTTCATCTTTGATCCTCCTTATCTCTGCCTCCTGAATAGCTAGGGTTACAGGCATGATGCTTTTATTAAAGTATATCTTTTAGCAAAGAAATACTTTGTCACCATAAAAAGTTTAGAAATACAACTTGTTAAAACAATCCTTAAATGTCAGAGCTAGTCATTGCTAACTTTTTTTTGCCCTTCCCCCTTCCTTCTTCATTACGATTTTTTATAAATATGTAGCATTTATATATAGCATTTGTAAACACATATACAACTTCTATGGTCCTTCTAAGCTAAATTACTAGAGAACAGAATAATACCGTTCTAGAATTAGAAAGACTTTACAGACAATAAAAGCCAGTTATTTTTTTTTCTTTTAATTTTTTTTTTAAGCAGCAGAACCCTTTCTTGATGTATAAATAGAAAATTGAAGCTCTCTAGGCAGACTCTCTACCACTTTAGCTATGCTTTCAGCCCCGAAGCTCTAGAATTGTAGTTTGTAGTACCTGTGAGGGTGTAGGGCTGCTTGCTACCCAGTCTTTCTCCTTCCTGGAAACAAAAAGCCAGCATTGCCAGGAGCATCTACTGAGATGATGTAGCTATACCTTCTAATACTCTGTTCTTATGTATGGAGAGCGGATTATGAGAAGCCTTCGAGAACTGGATGCAGCTCAACTGTTTTTCCTAAGATGTTTATCTGTAGGCCGAGATTGGCACAGCCTGGGCCACAGAAGAGGAAAATGCAGAACAGCTGCTTCTCCTAAGTTGTTTACATTCAGAGAAGCAGGAACTCAAGTTTTTCCTGT
Source organism: Castor canadensis (assembly GCF_047511655.1). Taxonomy (NCBI): domain Eukaryota; kingdom Metazoa; phylum Chordata; class Mammalia; order Rodentia; family Castoridae; genus Castor; species Castor canadensis. Next base: position 62,606,536 of record NC_133386.1, read on the forward strand.
TACAGTGTCATGCCTCTCCCCAAGAATTGCTGCTCCACCCTGCTTAGCACTGGATATAAAAGACTCACTGAAGGAGGACAGGCTTTTGCTTTGGGCTTTTGCTTTTTGCTTTTTGGTGTGGAAGGCTTTTGGAAGGGAAGAGAATTGCTGAAGGAGAATTGCTAAAGGGGAATTGCTAGCAAGCCCGAGGGCAGAGACTTTAAGAAAGCTAAAGAGAACATGGGACAGTGCAAGTCTGAACCGAGAACTTTATACGTAGGCTTTAGAAAAGCTAAAGAGAACATGGGACAGTGCAAGTCTGAGCACCAAGGCTTTAAGAAAGCTAAAGAGAAAACATGGGACAGTGCAAGTCTGGGGGCAAAGAGAGATTATGCTAAAGAACAGCTAAGAGAAGACATGGGACAGAGTGAGTCTAAGGAAAGAGACTTTAAAGAACATAAAGGAAGACTTTAAAAGTAAGGTTTTAAGGAAAGACTTTAGAAACAAGGTTATAAAGAATTGTAAAGGAGCAAGGCCTTAAAGAATAAAGATAGAGAAGCAGAGTAAATGAAGAAAATAGAGAAAAGAAGCAATGAGGGTTGTGTGTCTCCATCCGAGCACCCAACACACCTGGCCCCAACTTTCTGTTTGTCTATCCTGTGCCTTTTCTGCATCTCCCGTCACCCCCTAGTTAGGCCCAGTTAGGTTCAGTAATAACCAAGAGTGAGAGAACAGAATAATACCATTCTAGAATTAGAAAGACTTTACAGACAATAAAAGCCAGTGATTTTTTTCTTTTAACTGGGCCCCAGTTAGGCCCAGTTAGGTTCAGTAATAACCAAGAGTGAGAGAAAGCTTGCTCCAACAAAGGAGCGAGAGAAAAAGCTCACTCCATGAATATGTGTTAAAGGAATTTTGACTTAATTCACTTTGACATTTTCTCAGTTTAATTTTTTTTTCCTTGCAGTAAAAACTAGATTTTCATATGCCTTTCCAAAGGAATTTCCTTATAGGATGAATCATGTGAGTATATTATAGTCAAAACTGTATATAAACTAACGCTATTTCATATTAATGTAAACTTCATAGTCTCCTAGAAGTGGCAGTTTCAAAAACTATATAAGAGTATAGGCAGTAAACAGAAACTTCTAATTTTTCTGTTTAATGCTTCATAATAGTGGTTATCAATCCTGACTGCCCATTAAATTAGAAATTTCTCCTTACTAAAATAGTTTTCAGGCTTGGAGTCCTTGGTGTTAATATTTTCTAAAAGCTTCCAGATGGTGCTAATGTTCATCTGGGGTTGAGAACTACTATAATGAAGCAGTATGAAATCCACATTTGAAAAGTTACAAGACTCATTTCTATTGACATTTTAATAGGTATGTCCTTTTTCCATTTTGCAAAGAATTTGTTCCTTCTATTTAAGTTGTACTTTTTTAAAAATTAAGTAGAGATAAACGCACTTTGCATTTGTTGACTAGAAAGTACATTGAAAAATCTAAAGTTTTTATGGGATGTTGTAAATAAAAATAGTAAGATTGGGGCTACACCACTGGTGTAGCTCAGTGGTAGAGCATGTGCTTGGAATGCAAAAAACAAAAAAGAGACTGGCTTTTCCTTAGAATTTAAATACTTTATAAAAGTAATTTTTGTTGTATATGTTCTCTCTGCTACTATGGTTTTTTTTTTAAATACCAAAAATTAGTAAGCATATGTGATGAATTACTATAATGTCTGTAAATTGTACTTTAAGCAGACTCATGTAATTATGCTTTTTGTTAACAACGAATAATTTTTTTAACAGATACTAGAATGTGAATTTTATCTCTTAGAACTAATGGTAAGTATGTTTCTTTTCTGTAATTAATAAGGTAAAATTTAATTTCAAATTTAATAGTCAGCAATTATTTAATGAAGTGATCTGTAGGGAGGTACATTTTTAAACCACTCAAGTGATGGTGAAATTATAGCAACCTAGTTAACATCATCATCTGTTTCCTATCTCAAGCCTGTGAAATAGTTTGTATCATTCTATTCAGGATGGGAAAATTGTTCTATTTTCTAGTAATTATAATAAAAGAATTACAAGCAAACAAGACATTAAACCACTGAAAATTATATGCCCAGTTTGTGTATGTGTGCAGTGTTATTTAAAGGTAGATTATGTCTTTGGCAGAATTCTGCTCCTCCTTTTGGGAATTATGGATTTATAGGCTAATGAGAGGTTTCAGTGTGTTGCAGATGTGACATTTTGAGTCTCTAAGGGAATGAATGGATGCTGACTGACTGCCAACCGATTTACCAAGGTATATTCCAGAGAGAGCACTGCCTTAACTATTATAGTAGAGTTAGGGCTCTGTTGCTTGCTTAAGATAGTAAAAGGGAAGCAAGCATGAGTTGGAGAAGTTCATTTTGAAATACAATTATAAATCAGTTGGATAGTGGTATCTTTTTTTGTTGTAATAAATCTGTTTTTATACATACACATCTTTTAAACTGTTTCTAGGATTGTTGCTTGATAGTGTATCATCCTTATAGACCTTTGCTCCAGTATGTGCAGGACATGGGCCAAGAAGACATGTTGCTTCCCCTTGCATGGTAATTAGAACAGAAGTTATTAATAGTATAACGTGTTGTTAGACAGAAAGGTTGACAAATACAAAGTTTGGTATTTTAAAAGTCATTAAGACTAGTGCCCCAAGATATTTTATGTTGAGCAAAATATCTCCTTGGTAAATTTTAATAACTATAGAGGTGTAAATGCTAAAGGGATATACATCTTAAATGATGTGCTTTATTAATACACCTGTTAACATTTTATTTTGCATGAAAAACATTAAAATTAAGCATAAATTTATCTTTAAGATACTAACTTTTGGTAGTATTCAACATATATATAAATTCATTGTATTTTTTATTTTCTAATTTTTCAAAAATCAGACAAATGTTATAATTTATTGTGAGGTTTTGAAATTTTAAGATATATTCACTGATATATGATTATTATATGGTATATTACATGTATTTATTTATTGCCACATTCATGCATCCATCCTTTTGGCCTTGATGTTTTCATCTTTATTACTGTGCTGTGTAATAGGAAAGGGAAATAACTATATACAAGGGTGGGAAATCTGGCCCTCTCTGAGAGAAAATGTGCAATCAAATGATGTAATTCTACTTTCATTAATAACATGATTTACATTTCTATAGGAGGATAGTGAATGATACCTACCGAACGGATCTTTGCCTACTGTATCCTCCTTTCATGATAGCTTTAGGTATGTAAGCATGGTGTGCCTTTATTAGTTAAATTGTTATAATCCTATTTAGGTCATCCTAAAATAAATTTCACCCTATTGTACTTTATGTTTTTGTGTTCCATGAAGTAAGACTAATCCTTGCATGTGAACTTTCAATAATATGAACTGCAACTGTCACAAATCAGGATTATTGTCCCCCCACCCCCCTTTTTTGGTAAGTTTTTTTTCTTATATCATTAAAATAATTTTAATCAGCATCTAAATAGAACATTTTTGTTTGTTAGGGGGAAAAATTCAGAATTAAGCCTGCTAATATTGTCTTATAAAATAACTGAGCCTGTTTTCCATTTCCAGGGCCCAATTAAGTACTAGAGATTGAGTAAAGAAGCATCTGTGGTTCTGACTGTCTTGCTAGGGGGAGAAGTTAAGCAACCATTCCATCACTTGTAGAAGGCAGTGTAGTAATGGGTTAGAACAGTCTTTGCAGTCAGATATCCTAGGTTTAAACTTTACTTCCAGGTTGGGGCATGGCTCAAGTGGTAGAGCACCTGCCTAGCAAGCACAAAGCCCAAACCCTATTCAAACCCCATTGCTGCTATTAAAAAAAAAAAAAACATATACTTTACTTTCAAGAGTAAATGAAAGGATATAGAGCACCAATGTTGTCTAAGATATCCTAGGTATTTGATAGTTCTGTTCCTTTTTCTTTCTTCTATTGATTTCCATGACTTCATCCACTCCGTGCTATTTTTTTACCATACCAGACTTATTTTTAATTGGTTTCCCTCTCTCTTTTTTTTTAATTTTTTTTTTTTTGTTATTTCTTAAATGTTCAAGTCTTTCAGCCTTCTTACATCAGGGGTGACAGACAGGCATGTGCTTCTGTAGCACTAGGGACTCTTCTATAGTACCAGATTTGGAAGGATTTTGAAGGGCCATCTTGGGAAGAAGCGCTGGGATCTGCACAAATAGGAAGGAGGAGATAACAGGACATGTACCATGTCTTGGCTGCCCATTCCATCCATGTGATCTTATTGAGGCTTATGCTTCTATAGTCTCTTCTGTGCTGAAGCATTTAAATTGATTGATTTAGCCAACATCTTGTTCCTAAGAAGTTCTTTGTATAGTTTTTTTATATTGCTCTACTTGGCATCTCACTAGTACCTTAGACTCAGGATCAGGACTGAACTGAGCTCATTAACTTGACTCCTAAATATGCTCTTCCTTTTAATGTCTTTGTTAGATTTATGAATAGCACTAGGTAGTTACCTTGGTTAAAAACCCAGCAGTTAGGTTCTTATGTCTCTGAATAGCTACGTTTAGTTGGTTACCAGTACCTTTTGTGCCTTCCTCTCAATATTCTGTCCCTTCTCTAATCTTATAGCCATCTTCTCAGATCCATGCAGTTTACCACAGCAGTCTCCCTGTCCTCAGAGGCGCAATTTGTCTTCCACAGTAGCTCAGAGAGTGTCAGTGGGAGATAATTTTGCCCTCCCCAGGAAACATTCAGCATTGTCTGGAGATGGTTTTAGGTGTAACACTGGAGTGGTATGGTACTGGCATCTACTGGATAGAAGCCAGGGATGCTTCTAAGCATCCTATAGTGCATAAGACAGCCTCAAAGAACACTACAAGCAAAAATAACAATAGTGTCTGCTTGAGAAACCCTGAGCTAGAATGAGCTTTTTAAATGCAAAATTTGTCTCCCAATTAAATCTTTTCGTGCTCCTCCTGATAAAATCTGGAACCTCTTTTTATCATTTTGTATGTTCCATTCTTGCCTCCTACTCTCGCCTTTTTAAAAATATGGTTCAGGCATTTCTACTGTATTTTAAAAGTACGTATTTTTTATTGTTTCAATTCTTTGGCCTCTCAGTCCCTTCTCTACCTAAGCCCTATTCTTGATTTTTTGTTTTGTTTTGTTTTGGCAGTAGAGGGCCTTGAACTTAGGGCCTTGCATGTGCTCTACCACTTGAGCCACATTTTCCAACACTTTTTGTTTTTAATTATTTTTTCAGATAGTGTCTGGTGTTTTTGCCCAGGAGGGGCCTCAGACTGTGATCCTTATACTTATGCTTTCCAGTAGCTGGGACCACAGGCATGAACTACCACGCCTGGCTTTAGATGGATTTTTGCTAACTTTTTCTCAGGCTGGCCTCCAACTGCCATCCTCCTAATCTCCTCCTAAGTAGCAGAGATGCAACCATGTAGCTTCTTTTGACTTGGGGCAACCAGTATACCAGTTATATTTGAGTGGCTGTTTGTTTCTTTTTTTTCTTTTCTTGTTTTTTGAGACAGGTCTCACCACATAGCTCAGGGTAGCCTTGAAACTCCAAATCCAATACCCAGCTTTTCTTGGTTTTGTTTTGTCTAGTTGTTGATTTTATTTGCAATGCTGAGGAGGAAACACAGGGCTCACACATACTAGGCAAGTACACTACCACTGAGCCACAAACCCAGCCCCTTGGGTGGTTGTTTGCCTATAATGTTATCCTTAGCAGAGTCATGGATAACCAGACCAGAGAATATAAATTTTAACAAGGTAGGGTGGTGTCAGGATAGCCATGCTGTAGTACTGTAGGAACAGGCAACTATCTTTGTTAGTGTAGATTGTATATAATATGTATAATTATATTGTATACAATGTATTGTATTTTTTTTCTAATCTCTATTTGATTAGGACCCTGAATTCTATACCAGTGTACTCAGTTGACTCATAATTTGATCATGTACTGAAAACTTAGAAAACCTGAAAAAAGTTGAGGCAACATTTCTTTTAATTGAAATATCAAAATATAGCCAATATTGTTAAAATTTATGAGTGTATTGATTATTTGTTTTTTTTTTTTTTTTGTCACACTGACTTCTGGGTACAGCTTGACTACTTTGTACTGCTGTTCAGAGATGTCATTGGATTTGTTCCTCTCTAATACCCTCTCTCAGGCTCTGCATTATGATTAACACATAGTGAGGAACAGATACTAAGAACCTTAATGTAGTCTGGCAATTTTATTTTGACGCTATCAGATTAAACTAATGATATAGTCAATGGTAGTTCCATTTACTATGTAGCTATATAATTTTCAAAACTAGTATTGGAAGATCTACACAAAGTTTATGAGAATCTTATTTCTAAGACTCTGTCTACAGTTAAATTTGAGCAACTATCTCTCGTTTTCTTTTCAGCTTGCCTACACGTAGCCTGTGTTGTACAGCAGAAAGATGCCAGACAGTGGTTTGCTGAGCTTTCTGTGGATATGGAGAAGGTATTCTTTAAAATTCTATAACCTTGGACATTTAAAAAATTCATGTCATATTTGCTTATCTTGAGCCTACATGTCTACCACACTAAGAAAATTGTTGGTTAATTATGTTCAGTGAGACGAGTTGATGTTCATATTTAAGTTATTTTTGTTTTAGAATTAAACAGAATGGTAAACTTTTGACTTGATTGGTTGCAGAGTAGCCTCTAACTTCCAGCATTGTCCCAGCTAATTAGCAGACAGAGATCAGGAGGCCATCTCAGTTTTCAAGAGCCCATTGCAACCAGTGGTTGGACATGGTGGCTTGTGCTTGTCATCCCAGCTAGGCGGGGAAGCATAAATAGGACGATTGCAGTCCAGGTTAGTCTCAGCATAAAGCGAGACCCTATTTCAAAACTAACTAATGTAAAAAGGGCAGGAAGTGGCTCAAGAGGTAGAGCACCTGTCTAGCCAGCACAAGGTCCTGAGTTTAAATTTTAGTACCACCAAAAAAAAAAAAAAGCTCTATTTAGTGGCCACTGAGTGCTGCTGTGAGCTTCTGTTACAGACTATGGAAAAGTGGTATCTGCCCCCTTTTCTGCTCAGATGTTTAAAACATTAAAATTAACTCAAGGTTGGATCCACTTGGGTGGGGAAAAAAGGACTAATTTGAAAACTGGACATAGGTGTTTGGTTTGTTTTGTTTTGGTTTGGTTTTTTGATAGGGTTTCTCTATAGCCCAGGCTGGCCGTAAACTTGAGATCTCCCTGTTCTCATGTATTAGTCATTCAAATGCTGGGATTATGGAAGTTTGCTGCCATGCCCAGCTCTACCTGCCAATTTTTGATCACTTTAAGTGTAGAGTATAACAGAATTAAAACAAAGTTTTGTATGCCCTACCTCCCCTTAAGTTGTTTCAAACAACAAGAGTTGTTAGAGAGTGCTCTATAGTAGTATATTCCTTAATGATTAGAACCTTTATTCTTAGATACTACCTTACTTTTGTTAGACTTTAAGATATCAACAGATAAGAGGAATCTGACTGGTAAGAGATAAGGACAGGTAGGGAATACAAGGTAAAAGATAAGGGGCTAGGAAGAAAAGCCTAAATAGCAGTGTGTTGAAAACTAACTGCTTTCAAACAAGTTAGATTGTCTAATCCAACCTGATACTCAAGGGCAGTAACTTGTATCTTTTTACTGTTTTCTGAAGGACAGTGTGTACGCAATGTGTGGCTCTTTTTGTTGTTTTGGTTTTTGAGACAGGATCCTGCCATGAAGCCCAGGCTGGCCTTCTACTCCCCATCCTCTTGCTTCAGCTCCCAAGTGCTGGGGTAAAGCGCACTGTGAGGACCACACTCATGATAGGTGTTTTTTTAATACTAATGTGTTGCTTGTTTATGCCACTGAGAACTTTTCAAATGTTTTCTTTCAGATTTTGGAAATTATCAGGGTTATTTTAAAACTATATGAGCAGTGGAAGAATTTTGATGAGAGAAAAGAGATGGCAACTATTCTTAGTAAGATGCCAAAACCAAAACCACCTCCAAACAGGTACTTTGTAGGCTTAATTATTGATTTTATTATACTCAGTTAGCATATTCTTTCTTAGATTATGTTGTTTCATATCTTTTCCTTAAAAGTTCTACAAAAGCTTTATGATTCATGTTTAATTTGTGACTTGACTGATTGAGAATATCTCACTTCAAATAAATTAATCTCATTATTTGATAATTTTTCCTAATGCAGTGGAGGTTTATTACAGGTATCCCTCAACATACAGCCACATACAGTATGTATACTTAAGTAAAACTGAATTAGGCAAGTTCATATGAAATTCAGGAATAAAGAGCTCTGTAGTAGTTCAGTGCTAGTTGTATGCTTCCACACACACTCCCAGCTATTCTATGTCATAAATTTCACAGTTTTCAAAAAATTCAATGAATTGCCTAATAAGTAAAGATAAAGAATGTTGATGCACAACAGCCAATAACATGAATTTGCCAGGTAAGAATCTCTTGTGTTAAGAGGTTTTTGTTTTAAACAGGATCTGTTCATTTATTTCAGTGATTCACAGCCCTCATTGTATATCAGATTATTTGTGATAGTGAATGAAGGCGAGAAGGAAAATAAATGCTACCCATTTAATCATTTATTTAGAAAGATAGATTTATAGATTGCTACTGATTAAGTTAATGTTACAGTTTGGAAGAAAATGATACTTGACTTATACAAGGAGCTGTTTAAGGCAGTCATTCAAACAGCTACCTTTGGATGCATTTTTTACAGAAATTCCCTGAGTGATTCTCCACTAGTGGCAGGGCCTGAAGCTACAAGATGATGGTGGACAAGATAAGGCAATAATCCTATTGCCACAGTTACTGGTATTTTCAGCTTTAGTTATTTTTAGTTTAAGTATTTAGTGTTTTCCAGAAAATTACTGTATTTTTTTTTCTGACTTACAAAAGTTTGTTGTACTTACATAGAATTTTGTTATACCATTGGACAAGAGGTATTTTTTGTTGTTGTTGTTTTAGAAGAACACTTTTGATATTCCTAAATAGTAGAAATAGAATTTTATATGTAAGATTTAATTTTGTAGGTCATTTGTTCAGAAAAAGCTGTAATCTCTATGTTGAGTGATACCTGTAATAATAATAAAATCCCATATCCTAATTTAAATTTTTTGAGTGTATATGGACACTAACTTCCAGACTGCTTGTTATATGTGAAGGCACAAAGTTGCAAACAATAAAAATTTAAAAACCAAATTTTAATTTTCTGGATTTTAATTTTTCCACATCTGTGTCTTAAAGTCAGGAGTATATTAGTTTATGCCATAGAATAATGAACTTCAGAAATAAGTAAGCTTATCAGGGTGTTGAAATGAATCTTTTAATTGGTATAAAATCTCTTTCTTCCCCATTTAAACAGTGAAGGAGAGCAGGGTCCAAATGGAAATCAGAACTCTAGCTACAGCCAATCTTAAAACATTCCGAAGAAGTTTATAGTGGACCACTTGGAAATAAACCATTGGACAGATTTCAGTAATGTCTTCAGTGGAACACAAATGACAATGAATAGCTTGTTTCTGTCAAGCATATTGGGATTTTATTTTTGCAAAATAACTTTTTCTTTACCTAAAATGATTCTAGTACATAATTGATTAAAATTTCTTGATTATAAAAGCTTGGAAGGGTTCTAAGGAGACCTACAGACAGACAGACATAGACATTCCAAAGTTAATAGTTTCTAATTATTGTATTTATTGATTTGGATAATGAAAATTTTTAGTTTTTTATTAAGTCAGGAAACATGAAACATAATTTGTTTAAAATTCTCTTTCGTCATTGAGGGACCAAAAAAGGACATAAACAGTCATTAAATGAGGGTTTTGTTTTTTTATTCCCTCCGTAAGTAATTTTAAGAACTATGTAAGTAATCAAATCTTACAAAATCCTGGAAGATTTTGGTAATGATTCTGATAATTTCAGGGAAATTAATCTAAAGTACCTATTGATTTTAAAATGTATTTTATTCTGTAGTTTTGGTATCTTGCCACAGAAGATTCTAGCCCAGTCCTAGTAGAAAAGTGCAATATGTATAGCATACTTTGACATTTTAAAACTTGTATTAATGCCACAATCATTTTGAAATGCTGGGCAAACTTTAAAAAATAAATTCTATATAAGGTTATTTGTAACTAATTCAAAGTTACTGGCATTTTGAAAGTTTCATTGGATAAAACACCATAAAACAGTTGAAATTTCGGAAAGTTTTTAATCTACTGTGAAAAGTTTTTTTCTGAGATACATACACCCTACTTTAATTTTGTGTCTTAGTGTGGACTCACAGACTTACTGCAGGTATCCTGCGCCAGAAACACAATCAGGTTTCAAGCCAGTTTGAGACTGGCTATTCTTAATTCTCATATGAGTGTAGAACTTCACACTAAATGTTGTGTCAGTGGGACTGTGCTGTCTGTGGAACTTAGTAAATTTATCATTTTCTTCAGACTTGAAGGAGAGTGATAATACAACTTGGAATCATAGGATGTTAATGTACAATTTAAGGATTCAATTTTTTATAAATCAATTGTGAAAGTGGATTATTAAATGATTTTCTAGTATAAAACTGCAAGAATAAAAGTAAGTTCTCCAGCTATATTGACTAGTGTCTTCAATTCATCCTTTTGACTTTACCTTATGTTGTTTTCTGAGGATCTTTCTTTAGTTAAGTATTATGTTAAACCTTTCTATACTTTGTCAAGGGATAATTTCAAATGGTTTATAAATAGATGTTAAAGAAAGTCCTTCCTATGAGAGTATCAGAGAGCTGGAAAGAAGACATTATAAAGTCAGTACCAAAAATAGTTCTCTTAAGCTTTCAGAAGGGTAAGAAATAAGAAAACAAAACTCCTCAGGTCTGAGGGAATTAATGTTAGGCTTGAGTTGGATGGGCAGAGTGGTTGTCACAATCAATTATGTATTTTTTTCTTTAAGCTTATCTATATTTTTAAGTTAATTTTTAAAATTCATGTGTTATGTCTCCTAGTTTTGTCTGCAACCTTTTGTGGAAAATTTAAAACAACATACAAGAGCAGAGAAAACTGTGGTGAAGTTCCATGTACCTATCATTCAGCATCCACAGTTATCAGTTCATAGCCAGTTTGATTTCTAAACTTCCACCTACTGTCTCCAGCTTGCAAGTTATTTTGAAGCAAACCTCAGACATTGTATCATTTCATCTACAAATAGATGAAAAGTATCTCTTTTAAAAAATTATAAAAGTGTTGTGCCTAAAATTAATAAAATTATCAAGTAGTTCAAGTTTTCAGTTATCTGGTAAATATGAAAAAAATTTAACTAGCTCTAGTCAAGATTTAAATAAGGACTACCATTTCCATCCATTGATAAATCCTTCAATTTTTGTTTTGTTTTTAACTCATGGATTCTTCCTCCATCTTGTTTAAAAAATTCCCCTTTTTGGGCTGGCAGAGTGGCTCAGTGCTAGAGTGCCTGCCTAACAAGTGCAAGGCCATAAGTTCAAACTCCAGTACTGTCCCCCTGTCCCATTCCCCCAAAACATTCCCCTTGTCTTCTAAGTTTCCCATGATCTGAATTTTGCTGATTGCATCCTTGACATGCCGTTTAACATGTTCTTTTTCTCCTCTGTATTTTCTGTAAGTTGATAATTAAATCTAAAAGCTTGACACATTCAAGTTAGTTTTTTGGGGGTAGACTACTGTATAAAGTGGTAGTCTTTCATTAGGAGGCAGATAGTGGATGTTTGTTTCTTCCTGTGATTTGTCAGCTATTACTGATATATATTGTTTTTTTTAAGTGATCAGTTAATACAGTCTACACTGTCCACTGTGGATTAGCCACTACCATTTGTGGCTAGTCTGAATTGAGGTAAGCTCTAAATGTAAAAGTACTCATTTGGTACAAAAGAATGTAAATCTGAATATATGTTTATAAAAATTACATGTTTTAAATAATATTTTTGGGTACATAGGATTAAATAAAACATTCAAATTAATTTTCCTGTTTCTTTTTTTTTAATTTAAAAACATAGCTTGCATTGGACAGTGCTACTATATCATAAGGAAACTATTAGACACCTGTCCCATTCCACCTACCTCATTCCATTCCCCACTCATTCTTTTAACTTAGTCATTTCTCCGACATTTGTTTCCACATTTCCAAACTTTTAACCTCAGCATTTATTTAAGCATTTGCTCTGTGCTAAGTATGTTTGTTGTATGCTCTCTGCATTTATTACGTCAGTTCTCAGAGCATTCTTATTTTAGAGATGAAGAAATTCAGAAACAGAAAGGTTAAGCACAACTTATTCAATCACAGATGAAGTAAGTGACAGAACCTAGATTAAATTCTAATTCTTAAAACCTGGGCATCTGAGCTCCAAATACTTTTTACCATGTTGCCTCCTCTGCTTACCTTCTCCCTTTCTGATTTTTTTCAGTTGTAATACTACCTACAATGGAAGATGATGATTTTGCTTTCTCATGCGTTTTCCCCTATTCTTCCCCTTCTTCACCCTGGCCCTACACTGGGACTTCTATCATTTAATTATACAACTTTTTAAAATTTGTATTCGGTGTACATTATACATAGATAATATTAGATAATGGGTGTACTCTGATTGCATTTCCCTTTAAAATATTTTTGTCTTTCTGGAATTAGTAATTACCTTGGTTACAATTTGTTTTATTTGCTTTGTATTTCCTGTTAATTTATGTCCCAGAATCATCTGTCATTTGTTCATTCAAAATCACTCACAGGAAGACATTTTCCTGAGTCCTTCAGACTGGACTGATTGTTTTTTCCAAGTAGCACTGTTGTCATTGTAAAATGGATCATATTGGAACTTCTGTGTTTTATGTGGGGAATTCAAGTCTTGTTTGAGAGTTCAATGTATTATTGTAAAGATACTAATTTAGGTTTTTTGGTTGTTTTAAATTTTTCTTTGTTATCTCTATGAACACATTTCCTTTAGGTTCCTTCCCCTTCCCTGCTTTGGTTTGTTCATAATCTTTCAAGTTAGAATCTTGCCTTGTCTCAGAGTCCTTTAGATCTGAGAGGCATAGAGAATCATTGGAAGGTCTTTGTGCATAGGTAGGACATTTCAGTGGTGGCCTTCATTGTAGGGCAAGGGAACAACCAAAAACTTTCAATGGACACCTCACCCCTAACATCATTTTCTGAAGTGTTTTTGGTTCTCTGTTTTTTTGTTGTTGTTTTCTGTGGGGGAGATGGGTCAATTTTCCAGAGAGGAATCTTGGAACTTTCTATCTCAGTTGGTATGAGCTGAGCTTTTAGAGATCTTGGAGACAAGTGAGGACAGGGAGCTATGTACTTCACTGTTCAATTCAGAATTTCACTTTATCTTCCTGTTTTCTGGAAGGGGTCTCATGCCATTCCTGCCTCATGTTTAGCTGGAAGTTTTTTTTTTAACCTGCGTTTTGTTTTTGTTTTTTTTTTATGGTACTCGGGTTTGAACTCGGGGCCTACAGTTCTTTTCTGTGATTTTTTTTTTTTTTTTTCGAGATAGGATCTCACAACCTGTTTGTCCAGGCTGGTTTTGAACTGCAATCCTGATCTCTGCCTCCTGAGTAGCCAGGATTAACAGGTGTAAGCCACTGCTGCCTGGCTTACCTGCCTTCTTTATTAATTTTAAATGGATGCAAACAGCAACGCAAAAGATCAACTGCCTTAAACAAGTACCAAATTGTACAGATTTACACAGTGATAATAGAGATAATCGTAGCATTGTGGTGTTAATTTCTCTCCTTTTCCCTCATCCTTGTCCTTCCTCTTGGAGAAATGTGTAGCACTGAAAAGTGGTGACCCAATTTTTTTTTCTATTAATAAATTGCTAACCTTTCAAATTAGGAACAGTATATTTTACTACGTGGTGGGAGAATCACTCACTTTTTCAATTGTACTCACTTACGTGTTTGTATTTTGAGATATGGTCTCTTAAGGCTTTATAATCCTGCCTCAGCCTCCCAACTGCTGGGATTACAGTGTGGCACTATGTGTGGCTTATTTGTCTTTAAGAATACAAAATTTCTCAGTTCTTGTCGCACAGACATACACATACATACTAGATAGCAAAAGGGTACATTATCTTAGAACCAAAAGATCACACTGAGATTACAAATCTAGCTTTTCTACATTTCTAACTTTGGGGGATGGTGATGGTACTGGGATTTTGAGTCCAAGGCCTTGTGCTTGCAAGGCAGATGCTCTACCATTTGAACCACAACCCCAGCCCCATTTCCAAAACTTGATCTACCCTTGTATTAAAGTAAAAGTGATACTCTTCCATGATTGGAATAAAACAGCTACTTGTTAACTGATGTATTGAAATGTATGCTATATTTTTATGTTTTGAGGCCTTTGACACTACAGACCTTAATACTAGAGTTTTGTTGTACAAATCAATATAGTTTAAAAAATAACTTAAATTTTTACTTCAGAATAATCAACTAAAATAGTCTTTGTAAATTTGATCTAAGAAAATATTTTATCCTTTTGCTTCAAAAAGACATATAAGTACAGTTATACTTAGGTTAATAGAATATATTGTTTATCATGCTTTCTTTAAACAAAAGTATCAAATCAGGCATGGTGGCAGGTACCTATAATTCCAGCATTCCAGAGACTGAGGCAGGAGGATTGCAAGTTTTAAGGCCATCCAAGGCTACATAGGGAGACCCTGTATCCAACAAATAAGAAAGGTATCGGGGATCTAAAGGTATTGTATAATCTTAAGCATGTCCAAGTGGGGATAAAATTCCCTATCCCATGAAAACAAATAACAAGTACTTGTTTACCCACCAGGCATATTACAATGTTAGCAATATTGTTTAACTTCTATGTGTTCCTTTCTCTTCTCCTAATGGAGCCATTCTGAATTTGGTATTTATTATTTTCATTATTTATATACACTATATAGTCCATATGCCTAAGAAATATTTTATAATTTGCTTTTTCTCTCAACACTGAGTCATCCATATTAATATGTGTACCTCTAATTTTTCCCATTTTCACTAGTGCTATCATTAGGTGTGTCTGATCTGTTAAACCCATTTACTGTCTGTGGTATTTAATTTTTTTCCCCTGGTACTGAGGATTGAACCCAGGGCCTACTTCATGCTTGGTAAGCACGCTTTAACACTAAGATATATTACTAGTCTTTTTTTTCTTTTTGAGGTACTGGGGCTTGAACTCAGGGCCTACACCTTGAGCCACTCCACCAGCTATTTTTTGTGATGGGTTTTTTCGAGATAGTCTTTTTAAATTTTTAATTTGAAACCAGATCAATCTCAATTGCCTATGCTGACCTTAAACTTTCAGTCCTCCTTCCCCAGCCCCCTGAGCTTATATAATTACAGGCATGAGCAATTGAGCTTAGCTCAGTTGCTATATTTTTACATTCTAGAGTTTCTATTTGATTTTTTTGTGTTTTTATTGTTTTGATAAATTTTTCCTTTTGTCACCTAAGTTACAGAATATATTAATCATAGTTATATTAACGTTGGTTCTGAAATGCATATAGATAGATCTATGAATGTTTCTGTTGTCTCTTTTTTCCTTATTTCTCAGTCATGATATAGTACTTACTGCTCCACCTGTAAAGTTTCAATAGAATTCTTAACATTTGTATGAAAAATTATAGGGATAGTTTGTGGCTGTGGCTGAATTAACCATAAACAATGCCCTATAGGTCATGTCTGGCCTACCACCTGGTTTTGCCTGGCCTTGAACCAAGAATGGTGTACTTTTTTGTTTGTTTGTTTTATTTGGGGGGAGGGGACTTACTGATTTATCATACATTAATGAGATTTCACTGCAATAATTCCATACATGCATACAGTATACCTTGAACAAGTTTATCCCCTCCATTATATTCCCATTCTACCCTTTTTCCCCTTTCAAATCAAGTTTGGTGGGTTTCATCATGCTCCTCGCTTACGTATACGTGCAGAGTACTTCCTTCCTCTTCATACTTCCACCTTGCTGATCCCTCCCAAACAGTCCCCCACATGCATTAATGTCCCATTGTTGAGATCACCATTTTAGGGATAGGTTTCACAAATGAGGTGGAATGTGATATTTGGCCTTTTGAACTTGGCTTATTTCACTCAGCATGATGATCTCCAGTTCCATCCATTTTCCTGCAAGTGACATAATTTCATTTTTCTCTGTGGCTGAGTAATAGTCCATTTTGTATACACACACACACACACACACATCTTCGTTGTTAGGCACCTTGGCTGATCCCAAGGTGAACAGAGGTGCAATAAACATGTGTATGCAGATAATCTTTTTTGTACATTAACACTTCTTCAGATAACATGCCCAAAGTAGTATGGTGGGGTCATACGGTAGGTCTGTTTTTACTCTTTTGAGGTATCTCTACACTAATTTCCATAGTGGTTGCACTAGTGTACATTCCCACCAACAGTGTATGAGGATGTCTTTCCCACCCATGCCCTATCTCCGCCATCCTCTCCAGCATTTGTTTTCTTAATGGCCAATCTAACCTGGGGTGAGATGAAATCTCATTGTAACTTTGATTTGTGCTTCATTTATGGCTAAGGATTTTGAACATTTCTTCACGCATTATTAGCTATTTGTATTTCTTCTGAGAACTATTTAACCCATTGCCCATTTATTAACTGGATTCTTTACTCTTCTGCCACTTAGTTTGAGCTGTTTGTATATTCTGAATATCCCTTATATATTAAACAGTTGGCAGATTTTTCTCCCATTTTGTGGTTTGTCTCTTGATTCTAGTAACTACCTTTTGATGTGTAGAAATATTTTAATTTGATACAGCCCCAATTGTCAATTCTTGTTCTTGTTACGTGGGCAATTGAAGTCCTATTCAGAAAATAATTACCTAGGCCTGATTATTTGTTATATTTTTAAATGGATGAAAAATAATCTGTAGAAGAATATTTGGTAACACTTGAAACTTAACATAAAATCCAAACTGTATTATCCTTGGCTACTTTGTTGTGGTTTACTTCTGGTAGGCCCTTAGGGTGTTAGGATGATCACCTTCATTCATTCAGTTGATTTAGTTGATTCAAAATTCATCTTAAGTTTTTATGAGGGCTGGTGAATTTTCCAGGTTTACCTTTTACAACTTTATTTCTCCCTGAGAGCATAGCTTTCCAAATCCTGCTGCCTCAGTAATTATAAGACCTTTAAACCGTGTGTGTGTTTGTGTTCAATCTTTTCTAGTTCTTGTAGGTAGCTTGGTCTGCAAGAAAGCAGACTGACATTGTCAGAACTTGTGATAACATCTCCCAATTCTCCGATGGCTTTCCATCTCATTTAGATAAAGTCAAGTGAGTCCTTAGAGTTAGTTATTTGGTCCTACATGATCTAAATGACTACATGAATGAAAGTAAAAACAGATGGGTCAGAAGAAGCAGATAAGAAAATACAGCTTATTTTGCCACCAGTGCACTAGCACACTAACAAATGTAGGACTTAATATTCCAAAGAAATAAATAAATGCATGTTACGGGGAGTCGCATTTAAATACTTTTTCTATTTTTCTTTTATTTATTTATTTATTTATTTGCAGTACTGGGGCTTGAACTCAGGACCTTCACCTTGAGTTACTCCACCAGACCAATTTTTTGTGATAGGGTTTTTTTGAGATAGGGTCTTGAGAACTATTTGCCCGGGCTGGCTTCAAACTGTGATCCTCCTGATTTCTGCCTCCTGAGTAGCTAAGATTACAGGCATGACCCACTGGCACCGATTCTATTTTCCTTTTTAAATTGAGGCGTAGTTACTTATAGAAAAACATACATTTTTGAGTTTGCTTCAGTGAATTTTGATATATGTACCTGTGTATGTCATAAGAGAACATGTGCACCACCCTAGAAAATTCTTTTTGTGTTTTCCAGTTAATTTTCTACCTGAGAGATAACCCCTGTTCTGATTTCTGTCATCATTAAATTAATCATTTTAATTTTTTAAATTTTAAATTATGTCACTACCATGCTAGTCATAGTCTTTGGATCATAGTCCTAATGCCAGGACTAGATTTTTCTTCTGCTCATTCCACTGTCCTAGGCTGTATGTACACAAGGAGAGTCAACTTGTATTCCAAAATTCAATTTCCTTGTTTCTTCTCTGAAAATTCATAGGTTCCCCATTCCTTCCATCCTCCAGCATAGTGTTGAGCACTGAAAACAAACATCAAAAACCTAAAGTTATATATATTTTATCATGATTTGTTTCTTTTGGGGTACTGGCAGTTGAACTCAGTGCTGCATTTTCTAGGCAGACACTCTACCATTTGAGCCACTCTGCAGCCCCTTTCTCCTATTTTAAAACAGAATGTTGGTAGTAACTGTAGAGATGAATAATGCAACAGCTACTCACCATATTATTTAGACTCTTGAGCCTTTTTAAAAGATTGTATTGCTTTTTCTTAAGATGGAAAGATTTAGGCTATTCTCCTGCCTTTCTTAATAGTAATTATAAGAAGTTTTTTTCCTTTGTGGTGCTGGGGATTAAACCCAGGACCTTGTGAATGCTAAGCACACAGTCTATCACTGATATACACCCCCTGCCCCAAATTGTCTATTGGAATGTATTGAAACATTGTAATATATACACATTCTTAGGCAATTGCTGGGGAGGGGGGTGTTGGAGCATTGGTGTTTGAACTCAGGGCTTCATTCTTACAAAATACACATTCTTGAATTCAGTTTTTCTTTTATCTACATACCTCTTAAAGCCTAGAGATATTGCTGTGTCCATAGCCTTCTTGCTTCTCACTCCAGCTAAGCAAGAAAACACTAGATTGTCAGCTTTGGATGGCTTTACTTCATGATACTTCTCTTTGAAGTCTCTTGGGTTCATCTGTAGAGCTTCACCTACCTCATCCACTGAAAGAAAATGTTAAGGACTTCAGTTAGATTTTGGATACAATAAATTATTGACTATAAATACTTTAACACATGTCACTTACATGGTATATTGATAGACCCAGGGATTTTTCCATGTTCAAGAGTTTCCCATGTCTCTCTAACATCAATTAACATAATGTTTTTGTAATTCAACAGCTTTTTCAGTTCCTTATAAGTGACATCCTTAGAAACAGCAGTGCAGAAATTGTGGTAACTTTGTATTGACTTCAAGCCTGGAAAAAAATAAAACAATTTAGTCAAGTTTAAAGTAACACTGCTGTTAACAGCTAGAAAGAATGGGTTTATACAATTTTCCCTCTGCTTCTAGTCATCTTTCTAAAAAGGTTCATTTTAATTTAATAAACTATGCATACATTTTGCTTTGTGGCATAATCAGAAATAATGTATTCACTCTGCTTCTGATTCCTGACATCCTTAGAATTTCCTGAGTAATGGGTTCTAGGATCATCTTTTGCTCTAGTACTTTCTCTTTCACCCTGG
Source organism: Castor canadensis (assembly GCF_047511655.1). Classification (NCBI taxonomy): domain Eukaryota; kingdom Metazoa; phylum Chordata; class Mammalia; order Rodentia; family Castoridae; genus Castor; species Castor canadensis. The sequence continues at coordinate 62,625,992 of NC_133386.1, forward strand.
TTCCTGACTCCTAAATCCCTTGAAGTTTCCAAGATGATAGATGATTCTTTTGTTTTAAGGAGGTGAATTTTGATGGACTTCTAGATAGCTTCAGGATGGGGATGGTCACCAGAAAAACCAAGCCATGATTAGAATGTGGAAATTTCAGCCCCATTCTCTGAGAAGCGGAAACTGGTTGGAGATTGACTTAATAATCAACCATGCCTACTTGAAGAAGCCTCCATTAAAATCCCTCAATGATGGAGTTCAGAGAGCTTCTGGGTTGGTTAACAACCATGTGCTATGTGGATGACACATCCCAACTCCAGGAGGACAGAAGCTCCTGGGCTCAGCATCCTTCTAGACTTCATACCATGTACCTCTTCATCTGGCTATCCACCTGTATCCTTTAAAATGAAGACGGTGTTTCCCTGAGTTCTAGGAGCCATTCTAGAAATTACTGAACCTGAAGAGGGGGTCATAAGCAACCTTGACTTACAGTTACTTAGCTAGAAATATGGAGGCCTGAACTTAAAACTGGTACTGAAGTGGGGACAGTCTTGTGGACAGCCCCTAACCTGCGTTGTTTTCAATAACTGGGTAGTTAGTCCAGAGTTAAATTGTAGGACAGCAAGCTAGTGTCCACAGAGAACTGGATAATTGTTTAGTATAGAAAGTCACACATTTGGTGTGAGTAAAGCTGGAGTGTAGCTCAGCAGTAGAGTGCTTGCCTAACATACATGAGGCCCTGGATTCAATTTTCAGCAGCACCACCATCACCACAGTACACACACACACACACACACACACACACACACACACACAGTGAATATAGTACAGAAAGAATTTTTCCACTTATGCACACATATGCCCTTTAAAGCAGGAGCTTGTGAATATATATTCAGCATTTACTAATAGAATTATGGACACAGTTTATAAATCTTACTCTAATGCAAGTATAATACTAAGAAAAATTTAATTTCATTTCCCCTTGTTAGTAAAGATAGTAAGTCATATATTTGTTAAATATGCTGACTTTACATTTTAAATTACACTTATAAGTATTAATGGCACTGCTTCTGTATCTATTAAATAACCATAATAGTACAGTATTGGATGGTAACTCATAAGGTAAATCCACAGGTCTATCCTGTTATGATACAAGAATATAACTGAGCTGGGCACTGGTGGCTCATGCCTGTAATCCTAGCTACTCAGGAGGCAGAGATCAGGAGAAGGTTCAAAACCAGTCTGGGCAAATAATTTGCTAGACTCATTCTCAAAAAAATATCCAATTCAAGAAAGGGCTGGTGTTCCCAGCCAAAAAGAAAATTGCAAATCAAAACCACACTAAGATTCAACCTCACCCCTGTTAGAATAGGTATCATCAACAACACCATCAACAACAAATGTTGGAGAGGATGCAGGGAAAAAGGAGCCCTCATACACTTCTGGTGGGAATGCAAACTAGTGCAACCACTTTGGAAAACAATATGGAGGCTTCTTAAAAAACTAAACACAGATCTGCCATATGATCCAGCAATACCACTCCTAGAGTACCAAAAGACTATGACTCAGGTTACACATATCCAAAGGGATGTGACTCAGGTTATTCCAAAGGCACCTGCACACCCATGTTTATTGCAGCACTATTCACAATAGCCAAGCTATAGAAACAGACAAGATGCCCCACTACCAACAAATGGATTAAGAAAATGTGGTATTTATACACAATAGAATTTTATTCAGTCACAAAGAAAAATGAAATTTTGTCATTCACAAGCACATGGATGGAACTAGAGAACATCATTGTAAGTATAGTCAGGCTCAGAAGGCCCAAAAGTCACATATTCTCCCTCATGTGGATTATAGACCTGAAACAAATACAGTATATTGTTGGACATGAGTCACACACTTAGTGGAGAACTTGCATGGAAGGAATAGGGAAAGGGAAGGAAACCTAAAACGAATGTGGTTGATGGGCTCACTGTAGAGGAACAAATACAGTAATCTTAAACTGGCAGTGGCCACTATGGGAAGGTGACTAGGAAGTAATGAAGAGGTCTGGTAGAGATGAACCAATGTGGGTTGTAATACACGTGCATGGAGACAACACTAAGAATGTCTCTATAGCTATTTTTATCTCAAACATCAAAACCACTATGTTTTTCTTATTATCTCATGTTTTCTCTTCAACAAAATTAGAGAACAAGAGAATGGAACAGATTACAACTCAAAGAATAAAAAAAAAAAAGGAAGAAAGAATGATTTTCTTTATATTGGAATCCCACTGACAAATGTAGAAAGGATGCTCAAAACAGAAAATTGTTGGCAGACACTCCAGTCATAATTGTTGCAGGTAAAAACAACTGATGGATATTAGATTTTGTGGGTGAAACTACGATAAGAAATGAGTTATTTTCCCATGAGACACTAATTACAAAGGGAGAAAACTGAAAGATACTACTTCAGCCAGTTCTTTATTCAAAGATAACTGCACTAATAATGAGGAAGGTTAAACATGTACTTCCTGGATCTCCTGATACCATGCACTGAGAAGAGCATGTATTTCCTCATTATTCATGTCAAAAAAAGCATCTAATCAGAAGAAAATCTCAGAACAAAATCTGTAAAATAGCCAGTACTCCTAAGAAGTGTCAAAATCATGAAGAATAAAGACAAACTGCCACAGACTGAAGAAGACCAAGGAGACATGATGACTTAATGCAGTGTAGGATCCTGGATTGGGTCTGGGAGTAATAAAAAGGATTGTTAATGGGAAAGCTGGTGAAATTTAAGTAGTCTGTGGATCAGTTAGTAGTGGTATGTAAATACTACCTTCCTGACCTCAGTGATCATACTATGTAAGATAGTTACACTAGGGAGGTTTGGTAACAGTAAGTAGAACTGTCTTGAAATTTTTCTATAAGTCTAAAATTATTTTTAAAAGGAAAATGGGCTGGATGCTGGTGGCTCACACCTATGATCCTAGTTACTGAGGAGGCAGAGGTCAGGAGCATCGCGGTTCAAAGCCAGCCCAGGCAAATAGTTCGCGAGATCCTATCTCAAAAAAATCCATCACAAAAAAAGGCTGGTGGAGTGGCTCAAGGTGTAGGCCTTGAGTTCAAAGCGAGTACCACAAAATAAATTTAAAAATAAATTAAAATTTTTAAAAGAAAATGCAAGAGATTTTTAAAAAGGAAGAAAGTTGTTAGTATTCCTATTACACAACAAAATGACTCAGGCAAGTATTTCAAGAGAGTGGGAATGGGAAATGTTTTAAAAATGTTTTAAATTTTGTTTAAAATGCTAAATACACATGAAATTTAAGTATTATAAAATGGCAAAGGAAAGGCTTAAAGGTCTGAGTCCAGGAAGTTTGATGCCCTGGCAGAAAAAAGAAAAGAGAGACTCACAATATACCTTAAATGAGGATTCTGTATCTACCGACAGTGATCTTACCTTAACAGGGAAATGATATTTGATTGAATAAATATTTCTACTGATTAGTAGAAAACTTTAAGTAGGCTACTACCTCATTCCTTATGCTTAAATAAATTACAAATGTAAATCTAGAAGCTAACAAAAGTAATTAATAGAAAATGGTTGTATAGTTTAAATCTTGGGAGAGGATGACTATTCTAAACATGACATAGAAATCAAAAGTTGTAAAGGTTTGTCCTTATACAAGTGCTAAATTTAAATATGGAAAAAGTACGATGAACAATTTGAAGACAAGTGGCAGGAGGAAAAATACATTTGTAACATAGAAAAGATAGATTAATATTGATGCAGTAGAAAGAGCCCATACAAGTAACTAGGAAAAGGACAAAATCTCAATTGAAAATACATGAACTGACATGAGAAATACAAATGACCAATAAAATAAGGAAAGTTGCCCAGGTCCACTACTAATTAAGGAGACACAAGCATTAAACAAAACTTTGTATCAGACTTTTAAAAATGAAAAGGATTGATTTTGTGAAATAAATCTTTGTAAGTATGAACAAACAGAGATGGAGATAGAGGTTCATTGACTTCACAATATGTTTTAAAAAACTAGAAATAAGCTAGGAATCCCATTAATAAAGCAATGGTTATATTACAAGTGGTACATTTATATAGTGGTACATTTAATAAGTTATTCAAAATATAGAAGTGTATGGAAAAAACTAGTTGGAAAACTGAATCGAAGACCCAAACTTTCTCAGTTCACAGTGTCCTCAATGTCTTGTGCCATGGTCCACAAGAAATGCTTAGCAGTTCCGTTTATTAGATACAGCAGTTGAGAAACGCCAAAGGAAGTTGCAAAAAAGTTACCTGTATAAACCAGACATTTCTATTTTCGTGTGCAATTCTCGTGGATAGCAAAGTGAATAGCACCCGTAATAGTTTTAAAAATATAATTTGCCCAGCAGTCCCACTGAAAAGAACTGAACAGGGCTCAAAACAGATCCTTGTCCACTGATGCTTATCGCATTAGATGCAACAGCCAGAGGTGGAACAACCCAGTGTTCATCAACAAATGGTGAACAAATAAAATGTGGCATACACATGTAATGGAATATTCAGTCATTTAAAAGGAATGAAGTTCCAACACATGCTACCATACGAGTGAGCCTTGAGAGCATTACGCCAAGTGAAATAAGCCAGACACAGAAGGGCAAATATATTGCATAATTTCACTCATATGATCCACCTAGAATAGGCAAATCAGAGTTAGGCTAGAGGTTACTAGGAGTTGGAGGGAGGAGAGATGGGGAGTTATTGCTGAATGGGTAGAATTTCTGTTTGTGGTGACGAAAAAATTTGGAAATAAAGAGTGGTGGTTACATAACATTGAGAATATAATTAATGCCACTAAATTGTACACTAAATGGTTAAAATTGCAAATTGTATAAACTGTAAATTTAAAAAATACATGTCTTTCCATCTTCAAGTTTTGAAAATTTGGTTCATTTTTGTTGCAAGATTAGATCTAAAACACCTGGAATCAAACAATTTCAGTTAAAGAGTCAGTAGCTGAATTCACTTTTTCTGTTTCTCACTGTTAGGAACTGATAAACTGGTAATTTTATAAGTTACATTAAATTCGATTCTGGCCATTTGTAGACATAATCACAGCAAAAAGCTTGTGAAAGTGGATCAATGGTAGGTATGTTTTTCTTCATCAAAGTGACATTTAACTTTCTATAATTTAGCTACACCCAGTTGAAAGGTGGAGGAAGGGAAAAATCATGAAGAGTGGAGTTCTTGCCTTTCCACTCAGTGAAATCCTGAAGCCTTGCAGCTTGAAAATCCCGTGTCCTTGAAGAATCCCAGCGCCCCGCCCCTGTATGTGTCCCTAACTCCATACTACTTAATGTTTTCTTTTTTTAATTCTTTGTTTTGTACAACATATACTCTGCTTGTAAATCAATCACTTGATCTGTTATTCAACCAAAGAAACATTGATCTGTTCTGACACTGAAAAAAATTGGTTATTTGGGATTTTTTAAGAGATGATATCTGGTTCTCTTAAAGGATTTTAAAGAGTAATACTGACTATACCTGATTTTTACCTTTTGGGCCTAACTTGAATAATCATTAATTTTGCTCTTTCTACACTGGTAATTAATAATCAATTAATAAATATCTAGTTCTGCTTTCTCTTTATGACTTACATCATTCCTTCTGAAGGAAATATGTTCTTTCAGACCCAGTTAAACATCACTTGTTAAACTCCCTCCCCTTTACCAATTCTGCTTCTAGGTATCTATTCTAGTAAAGGACTTGCTCATATACACAAAGTGTATATGATTTATACTAGCAAAAATTGGAAACCAAAACGGTTATCAATAAGTGACTGCTTAAATAAGTGGTAGTAAATCCATATTTTGGGATATGTGTAACCCTAAAAAGCTTGTGAATACCTAAGTGAGACAAAGTACAGAGAATCGTGTGCAGAACACACAGTATCTTATATGTACTTTTATTTATGTATACTCGTGGAAAAATGTTCAAAATGGTTTGTACCAAACTACGTCTATGAAGGAGAGTGGGTTGGAGAAGATGTAAAGGGGTACTTGTGCTGTGCGTTTTGGGTTTGGTTTAGTAATAATAATAATAATTATTATTATTTTGAAAGTACTGGGCTTTGAACTCACACTTACTAGGCAGGAGCTCTACCACCTGAACTACTCCACCAGCCCTTGGGTTTGTTTTAATGAGAACATAACTAATATCTGCAATACTTTTTAAATGAAACAGGCACCTGTCTCTAATATTTTCTCCAACTCAGGTGGAATCAGTTGTTCTTTTCTGTTGCAGCCTTCCTCCACTCACTGGGCTGACTTGTGTATTTCCCCCAGCAAAGGTGAAGTTAAGTGCAGAGGCTGCATCCCCAGCAGAAGACCGGGCAAATTAGGTTATTCTCCCCACCCCTCCGCAAACGCTTACGGGATAAAGGTAAAAGGAAACAATTTGCACGGAAAGTCCATCTTAAACTACAGAGTACATTAAGAAAGAATGGTGGAGGGTCCTGTATTATACTAGGCCCTTGTAGCTGTGTCCACAGATAAAAGTTGAGGCATGTAAAACAAATAAACGTGAGTTACAAGTAACTCACAACTCTGAGCCTGTCATTACACTTCTCCCCAGCAGGGACTGGTCATCTTGCTGGCTCTTTTGAGTCGCGATTTGACCTTAATTGCTCAAACAAGCACGCTACCATAATGCCCTTACATTCCACAACATGAACGCCCGGCTGCCGCGCTTATTCCTCTCGCTGCGGTCCCCAGGCGCGGATGGACCGGGACCCGAAGGAACAAACACTGAAAGAAGGGCCTACATAACTAGGTGCCAAGCATGATGGCTTCACTTTTAGCTGGAAGACTAAAGAAGCGAGCACCCCAACAATGTCATCCCCTCCCTGGGATCCGAGATTAGGCGCGTCCCCATTTCCCGGGGATCAAGCTCACCGTAGGGCGCAGTCTCCCGGGGTCGGAGAGCCGAGAGGTGCGCAGATCTGAGCACCAGCCGGGACAGCATCTCCCCGCGCTCCCGCGGGCCGCGGGCAGCCCACCGCCTGCTCCTCCTGCTCCGCCCAGCGCCCCGGCGCTGCTCTTGAGCGCCCTCCAGCCCGTCACCGGCGGGACGCGGTAGTGCCTCAAGGCGCAATTGCAGGCAGAAGCGCAGCCTGTTTTAAAACTTGAACTCATTCAAAAAGAAAACTAAGGGTGTACTTCCCTTTTGTCTTTGATTGCTTTAAGAAGGGGTTTAAAAGTATAAAGGTGAAAACGTGACAATGATCATATTTCTTAAAGCAAAAATATTTCAATGTACAGCATGATTTTCATTCATTGGATTTGTTTAAAGCAGACTACATAGGTATTTTTCTAAGAATTGTTTTTAACTTTAATACCTGGCTCAACATATCTTTTCCCTACAAGATTTGGTGATATAATCTGTCCATATTTGACCTTGCTTTGTCAGTGTTAAGTTTGACTGGTTTATAAAGTGTGTTAGCGTTCCATTGCTATAGTAACAAATTATTATAAATTTACTGACTTATAACAACACCAATTTATTATCTTCGATTCTGAAGATCAGCAGTCTCACTTAGCTAAAAATCAATGTGTCTGCAATCATGCATATCTTTTGAAGGCTCCAGGGAAGATTTTCTTTACCTGCCTTTCATGTCTTCCAGAGGTTGCCTCATTCCTTGACTCCTGGTCCTTCATCTAGAAAGCCAGCATCTTGGCATCTTCAAGTCTCTCTGACTCTGACTCTGCTTTCTATCATAACATCTTTTCTTCTCACCCTCCCATCTCCCTGATCTAAGAGTCTTTACATTCAGACCACTGAAATAATCCAAGATAATCTCTCAGTTTCAGGACACTTAATTTAATAACATCTGAAAAGTCCCTTGTGCCAAGTAAAGAAACACATTCACAAATTCCATGTTTTAGAACTTGGACGGTTTTAAAGTGGGTTGGGCATTATTCAGCCTACCACGAAAGTTTGCCATTACTTTAAGTTTTTTCTCAAATTGGTTCCCAAGCATAATGAAGGCTGTATTTAATTTAAAATTAATTTACAGTTAGAAGTTATTTATGATTCACAGTTAAAAGTAAGATATTTATTTAAAATGGCATTATTAAAACATTATTAAAATGTATGTGCAAGGAATAATTCAACTTCATTAAGCATGGCTTTTTAAATTACTTAGTTTTCGATAATTCAACAATTAATAAAATACTTCATATTTCTATGACAATGAGATTATTCTTTTCCCAATCATTAGTTTAATCATAGTCTCTGTGTAATTTATTTTGGGGATTAACTTTGAACTAAGATGTGCTCATACAATGTGGATTCATGTATTCTTTGGAAAATCCCCAATCTGATTTGTGTATCATAAACCACAAGTACCTGGCCTCAATGAATCACTTTAAATCTGATTTATTTATGCTTTTGAAAGAAATATTACTAAATAATTCTCTTTCCAGAGTTCATAACTAATTATTATTTGAGAAATACTTTTCTGTAGCATTTTTCCTGAAAGGATGAATATGTGCTCCCATATCTAGCATAGTGCCAAACTTGGTTTATTTAAGAGTTATGAAAGAAAAATATCTTGCCAAAAGTGAATCTTGATCATTGTTCAAGACAAACAATGAGAGACAACAAGGCTTGAAGTGGGGCCAATGAAGGGAGAAATAGTTTAAGTCTTCTGGGAAAGGTCTATTAGTATTGAGTTGATGTGAATCATTAATTCTCAAACAATTCATTTTGTGTTTTGTCATAACTCATGTGCAAATGAAAGACTGTAGAAATGGAAGGGATTTTTTTAAAAGAAACTTGGCAATTTTCCTATCTTTTCTTCCAAATTCACTTCAAGCCCCCGTATAACAGATAAATAAAAGGAAGAATCAGGAAACATATGACCTTTCATGGGACTTTTTTTTCCAAAAGGATTTCTATTGAAACTTAACATGAACATTTATTGACTTAGCATTTCCATTGCTAGCAGCAAATCCCCTGAAAACATTTGCATGAGTAGGCAAAGATAAATGAACACTAACAAGGGACTGATTAAAAAAATATCATCCATTCACTAGTCCTAAGCAGCTAGTCAAGACAATGAGGCTGATTTGGGACTCAGTCCAATGGAAAAAGGTCAACTTGTAAAGAAGAATGTAGACTGCACTCTAGATGCATTCATTTTTTAATAAAAGGTAGTCGTATAAAAATTTGGTACAAATGTATATTGTATATAAAAGACAATTCCTGAAACTATACATAAGAGATATCAAGTAGAAGTGATGAAATATTATCTTTGAGGAGAGGAAATTGGACAGTGGAAAGAAGATACAGAACTTTATTCTTGGTTAAAATAGCATGTTACTTTTATAATAAAATATATTTTAATAAATACATTGGATAGAGCTGGACATGGTGGTATATGTGTGTAATCCCAATTTACAAAGAAGGTTTAGGTAGGAGGATCAAGGTCTAAGGCCTGTCCAGACTGAAACAAGAGAGTTGGAGGTGTTGGAGGTATGGCTTAAGTGGTAGAGTGCTTGCCTTGCAAGTGTAAGGCTCTGAGTTCATATCCCAGTACTGCCAATCAATCAATCAATCAATAAGCAAATAAATAAATAAATACGCATGACAGAAATTTAAGAGATATATAGGGATAGGGTTGGGATGTAGCTCAGTAATTTTTTGGAATGGGGAGGAAGGCTATAGCTTAGAAAGTATTCCACACATTTCCAGATAGAACAATGATAGAAAATAAGATGTTTAGCATTCAAATACACAGATGATTTTAAGTGAATATGTGTTTTTATTTTCTCAGAATTTCTTTGTAAAAGCAATAAAAATGTATGTGCTGTGTAACATTTCAAATGATCTTTTCTTTGAAGAATTCACCAAATAGTGGATTTTACTTCAATGAAGTGAGAAGATAATTTGAAGAACATCAGAAAAATAAGCTTAATGCTAATTAATTTTCCTTAATGTATGCCAAGGTTTGAAATGGAGGTTGTAATTTCTGGAGATTTTGTTCATGTTCAGGGAAATCAAGATAGCTTTGGAATTTTGTCATTTCTAAAAAAATTTTAAATATTGTAAAATGGTTTGCATTGTTCTAAATTTCATTTTATTGGGAAGAGAAACTAAGTTTCCATATTCAATCTAGTTCCCTCTTTTTTTCTATAAATTGGGCTCTAATAATATATGATACATTTAAAAACCTCTTTTAATGAAACATGATTTCAAACCATCTAGATTTGCTGAGGTTTGCACATCTTTTTCCTCCACATTCTATTGCAAATCCACATTAAAATACATGAAAACTTTTTATTATGAATTAGTCAACTTTGACTTCAAATACACTACAAAACAAGCTATTCTTAATTGGTCAACATTTTCTTTTCCCTGGGTAAACACAATCCCCTACCATAAAAGATTGTTAGGTACCCCATACTTAGCACAATGACCAGCATTTTTGTACTCAATCGTATTTGTCAAATGAATGGTTCCTGTAAATACAATACAAACAAGTATAACCTCCTTTGCCAAGTTTCTCCATGGAAATAAGACAAATGAATTAGAATTTTAAGGTAAAAGTCGGAGTTTTGGGGTTTAACTCCGGTATCTTTTAATTTCTAATCCAATGCTCTGCCCATTAAGCCACAACCTGTCCCTTGTGAAAGACTAGGAGGCTTCTAGAGCCTTTCAACTGGCATTGACGTTATCTATCATTCAGTCAGAATATTTTCAAATCAACTGCTGTTACTCAGCATGCACGGTGCAGATCACTTTAATAGATAACGCAACTTAGTGTAGGTGTGGGTCAAAACAATGTACTGTCTAGTTAGGGAGCGAAGACGGTAATGACAAAAAGCAAAAATAATATCTAATGCATGTTGGATGTGACGTTAGAGCTCAGAGGAGGGTGACAGAGGGACGTCGGAGAAGGCTCCCAGGTGGTACTTGGGCCAGAATCACTACAAACAAGTATCTCCGTCCAGTCGGGAGTCTCTGGCTGGTAGGCTATGTTGTGAGCGCAGGCGCGGCGCGAGCAGGCCCCGCCCCTCCCACTGGCCCCGCCCCTCCTTTCCTCCTGACGAGCGCCGCCAGCAGGGCTTCCCGAACTGGTCCGGGACCCAGGCCCCGCCTCCGCCGGCTCGTGGGCGGCTGCGCACGCGCAGTCGCTGCTGACTGTAGAAGCGGCGTCCCGGCCGGGCGGGGTGAGTTGGGGCTGTTGTTGCGGGGTTGCCCTGACCCTTCCGTCCTCGCTTCGGCGACCTAGGCCTCCTTTTGAAGGGCTTGGAAGAGAGGCTCCTATCGTCCTCGCTTTGCTGATTCGTGCGGGCGCCGGGCGGTCACCGCTGCGTGAGTGACGCCTGGCCCGCGCGGTGTCTGGGCGGCGACGAGAGGAGCCGGGGACCAAGGCGTGCGGCCGAGTGCCGGCCGCGCGGTGACCGACGCCCTTCCGTGCTCGCGCGATGTCACCTCGGTGTGTTTTGTCTTTACTCACTTGGAGTGCGTTTGTTAGTGACCGGAGTGACGCGGTTTGCTGGCAGCTGGGTGGGCTGGAGTCCGCGTCCCCATCCAGCACTTACTGGCCGCGGGACTAATGCGAGTCTAAGTTTCGAGTATCAAATGCGGGAAGTGATAGTAACCTATCTTATAAAGTAGTTGGGAGAATTGAGCGGGTTCGTACCTTTGAAGGGCTTAGAATTGAGGGTGATGCATAGCAAAACTGTGAAGTGCTGTCCTGCGTTTTGAGCCTGGGCACCTGAAAGGAGATTGTATCCCTTTCCGCTGTTGAAAAACGGCAGCCCAAGAATTAAAAAAAAAACGGGGGAAGAAAGAAAATTAAATACGGGCTTTCGTTTGCACAGTCTACTGAAAAACACAACTTTTAAAACAACTTAGTTGCACATCCTGTATTAGAGAAGGCAGGGGTTAGGTCATACTTAAATCGAAAGCCTTAAAAGCCCTTGTTTGGCGTCTGCGAACTTGGATTATGAGAATGTTCCCATTTAAGAATTTATGCCGAACACAATGTTTTATGCTGAAATTACCAGCTTCCATAAAAGTCCTGGGCTCCCAGGGCACAAGCGATAGATACATGCTTACTGCTTCAGATTCCTAGTTGGGGAAGAGTGTATTCTGTTTGAACCCTTCTGGGAGGGAGAGAGCGTAAGGAAACCTACACGATTCGTCTAGACTTTACCTGTGTCTTTTCCCATTATGCTCAGGTTGTATATTCATAAGACATTGCTGTAAAAAATATCATCTATGAGTACAGCTCTATGCTGAGTCCTATGAATCCTATTCACTATCCAGAATGTTGGGGATCCCAGACACAAATTTGATGATAGAAAGTTTTGAAGCTCTAATAATCGGAATTTTAATTTTTTTTCCCTTAAATGGAAATTGGAAGAACATCTCTATAAAACTGTATATTGTGAGTTACTGTAGCAAATGAATCTGTCTGTTTAATACATGTCAGGAAAATGATTGGAAATTGCCTTTCCATTGCCAAGGTAAGCTTGTGTCAGTTTTTTTTTTTTTTTTCACAGATTCTAGGTCAGATTCCTGGTTCGGTGTATTTTGCCAGCATTATCCATATGTTAGTCCTCATATTTATCAGGGGTTAATCGTTAATGGAAAAAAGTAATGAGCATTTTTCATGGGTCATTTTCCCTAGATTCTGTTAGTAATGCTTATTTCTTCTGGACATGAAATTAAAATGGAGATAGCTTTGTAAATTTGGGGGTGGAAAGATTTGCCTTCTAACTATGCCTTTTTTTTCATCAATAAAGTAGAAGACTAGATAAGTGAGTGTGGAGTTGGAAGAGTTGGAGGTTTAAGGAAGTTGAAAAAGGTTTGAAATGGCTGTGTGAAGGATACCTAAGTTGACCAGAAGGTGTTGTAGATAAGGTAAACACAGTCTGCTTTCTTATAAGAGTTTGTTGACATGGAGAAAATGATTAGTTGGGTTCATGCCAAAAGGTTAATGTCCTGATTAATTTAAGCCTGTGCAAGGCTTAATAACGTGATTAATGTGATTAATTAACCTGTGCTGGTTCACCTCTTTCTCTGTACATGGTAAGGTTACATTCTTTGTACAGCCTGCTTCCCCCTGTCTACTTGAAGATAAATGTGGCCATGTGATTTGCTTTTGCCAGTAAAATATGAGCAGATGTTACACAAGCTTTAAGTACCAGCTCGGTGTTTGCAGTTTGCCCCTTCTCCCTGTCCTGCTATAGGACTTATGGAAGCATTTGCTTAGATGTAGCCTCTTGTCAGCCTGGTCACAAGAGAATAGGAGGGACTAATCAAGCAAGTTGGGAAGTTGTGATCAGAGAAGGGAAAATTATACTTGAATTAGAGACTTTGTAAGGTGGCACTGAAGAGGTAAATAGATGAAGTTTAGAGGGAGAGGGAAAAGGTACTTAGAGATGAGGTGGTCAGGTTCAGACCTTATACATTTGTGTAACCCTCAGTAAAGCCCCTAATTTATTGCCAATCAATTCAACAGTGATGATTTTTAGATTTAAAGAAGTGCTCTTTAGCTGGGCACTGGTGGCTCACTCTTGTATTCCTAGCTACTTGGGAGGCTGATACCAGGAGGATCATGGGTCAAAGCCAGCTGGAGTAAATAGTTGAAAGACCTCACCTCCAAAATAACCAGAGCAAAATGGACTGAGGAATGGCTCAAGTAGTAGAATGCCTGCTTTGCAAGCATGAAGCCCCGAATTCAACGTCAGTCCCACCAAAAAAAAAAAAAAAAAAAAAAGTGACCCTTAGGTGGGGATTTTGCTTAGTGATAGAGCATGTGCTTAGCATGCAGGAGGCCCTGGGTTCTAGCATTACCACCAAAAAAAAAAAAAATCCCTTAAAATGATTAACTTGAAATTTTCCTTGAAATATAGAATGACTGAATCAAGATTCAGGATTTAATATTGAATTTTAATCATTTAATTTTACCTTGATTATTAAAAAATAAACAACCATGAAAATTGTAATGTGACTTCACCACCAACCAGGACAGCATTCAGTAGGATTCAGACTAAGCTATTTTATAAAACACTCAAAAATACAGTGGTTAAAAAAATGTGTAGCTTAGTAACACCACTCTTGGTGATATACCCAAAATACTGTTACTCCAGAGGCACCTGCACACCCATGTTTATTGCGGCACTATTCACAATAGCCAAGTTATGGAAACTGCCAAGATGCCCCAGCACTGACGAATGGATTAAGAAAATGTGGTATCTATACGCAATGGAATTTTATGCAGTCATGAAGAAGAACGAAATGTTATCATTCGCTGGTAAATGGATGGAATTGGAGAACATCATTCTGAGTGAGGTTAGCCTGGCCCAAAAGACCAAAAATCGTATGTTCTCCCTCATATGTGGACATTAGATCAAGGGTAAACACAACAAGGGAATTGGACTATGAGCACATGATAAAAGCGAGAGCACACAAGGGAGGGGTGAGGATAGGTAAGACACCTAAAAAATTAGCATTTGTTGCTCTCAACGCAGAGAAACTAAAGCAGATACCTTAAAAGCAACTGAGGCCAATAGGAAAAGGGGAACAGGTACTAGAGAAAAGGTTAGCTCAAGAAGAATTAACCTAGAAGGTAACACCCACGCACAGGAAATCAATGTGAGTCAATGCCCTGTATAGCTATCCTTATCTCAACCAGCAAAAACCCTTGTTCCTTCCTATTATTGCTTATACTCTCTCTACAACAAAATTAGAAATAAGGGCAAAATAGTTTCTGCTGGGTATTGGGGGGGGAGAGGGAGGGGCGGAGTGGGTGGTAAGGGAGGGGGTGGGGGCAGTGGGGAGAAATGAACCAAGCCTTGTATGCACATATGAATAATAAAAGAAAAAGGAAAAAAAAATAAAAAATTGAGAGTTATTAAAAAAATGTGTAGCTTGTATCTAAAATCTGTAGAGTTTAACTGAATTTTTAAGAAACATAAAAGATGGAGGTAAATAACACCATGAAGAAAAATCTTCAGTGTGGGACATTATGCAACTTTGCTACTGAAGGAGTCTGTGGACCCCCACTAATGACTTCAATCAGGAACTTGTTACGCAGGATCTTAGGTCTTGTGGCCGACTTGTTTTTTTTTTTTTTTTTTCTTTTATTATTCATATGTGCATACAAGGCTTGGTTCATTTCTCCCCCCTGCCCCCACCCCCTCCCTTACCACCCACTCCGCCCTCTCCCTTTCCCCCCACTTCAATACCCAGCAGAAACTATTTTGTGTGGCAGACTTGTTAAATCAGGATTCCCAAAGTGACTCACATACTGGCGTGATGTCTTAAAAAAGCCTTCGGTAGGTTAAAGGTTGGAAGAACTGTCCTAGATTATAAGATTCTCACAAAAAAAGGATAATACAGATGATAAAGAGATATGACTAAAAATATAAAGTACAAATCTTTATTGACTCCTTATTTGAAAAACCAATTATAGACACTTTTGAATTAACTAGGAAAATTAGAGTCTGTTAGGATAAGAGATGATATTAGGGCTGGACATTGTTGTACATGCCTGTAACCCATCATTTGAGATTGAGGCAGGAGAATTACAAGTTTTAGACTCACCTGGGCTACTTATTGACACCCTATCTCAAAAAAAAAAAAAAAGCACCCCTCCCCCGAAAAAAAACACCAGTTAATGTTATAGGAATTGTTAATTTTTTTTACACGTGCTGATGATTTTATATATGATGACTTTATTCCTTTTTTTTCTTTAACCTATTTTATGTATTGAATTTTTGGCAGCACTGGAGTTTGAACTTAGTGTCTCATGCTTGCTAGGCAGGTGCTCTACTGCTACAGTCACTCCGCCAGCCCTAGAATGTCTTTATTCTTAAGTGTTATAGGCTCGAGCGTTTGGGGTAAACTCTCTCTACAACTTAGTTTCAAATAGTTCATCAAAAAAAACATACTCACATGTATGTCTATATTGACATTTAGATAAAATAAACATTGCAAAACATTAAGAGGTGTGGAATCTATATAATAGTATATGGGTATTCATTATACTATTCTTTTAACTTTTGTAGATGTTTAAAATTTTTCATAATGAAAAGTTCAAGGAAAAAAATATGGTAGCTTAAAAAGATAGAAATCAGCTTTTCTCTCAATAGTCCAGCCCTAAGTGGCATAGCACAGGTAGGGGGCTTCACTCTGCTTGGCTCACAGCTTCTATCCATGGTCCAGTGTGGTTCTTCCAGCTTTGCTATCACCTAGCCATAAGCTTAGGAGAAAGAGAAAGGAGGGAGTACATTATCACAAGCAGCACTTATTTTGTTGAGTAAAACTTTTCATTCACTGAGACATCATATATATATAGGAGGTATGTCTTAGGTCAGGCCTGTATAAGAAATTACCAGACTGAGTGACTTAAACAATAAACATTTTTTAGTACCGAAGGCTGGAAAGTCCAAGGTCAAGATGCTGGCAGATACGTTGTGTTAGTGAGAGTAATCCAGATTTGTCTTTGCCATCTTCTTGTTATCCTCACATAGCTACGAATGAGGTTAGCTCTTTGGCCTCTTACCAGGTCATCAATGTCAGTGATGAGGGCTCCACTCTCATGTGGCCACGTCCCAAAGGTTTCATCTCCAACTACTATCACAGTAGGAGTTAGACTTCAATATGTAAATTTGGGGTTGGGGAAAGAGGTGGACACAAACATTTAGGATAGTTGGTTAAAGTCAAATGGAATGTACCATTTGTATATTAATATTTTTTGGCAGTGCTGGGGATGGAACTCGGGGCTTTGTACATGTGAGGCAAGTGCTGTACCACTGAACTACACCCCCAGCCCGTGTATTGATTTTTAATAAAGACCTTTTATTTCAGCTGTTGTTCTACTCTTTTCCTCTTTTGATTTAAACAATATATATAAATTTTAATTTTGAAGATTAAAGTGTATTCATTGTTTTCCTTTTTTTTTTTTTTAAACTGAAAAGTAAATAACAGATGCGGGTTAAAGATCCATCCAAAGATTTACCTGAGAAAGGCAAAAGAAATAAAAAACCTTTGATACCTCATGATGAAGATTCTTCAGATGATATTGCTGGTAAGTTGTGATTTCTGGCATCCCAAATGGTGTTGGGGAAAGTAAGTCATAATATGTTTTAAAATTAATACATTCATTACTCTGTTTTCACCGTTTTCTGCATAAACTTGAGAATTAGTTTGTCTCGTTCCAAAAATAAGCTTATTGATGTTTTCAATAAGATTTGTTTAATTTAGAGGTAAAGTAACATTGGCTCTTTTTCTTTTTTCCATTTGGTTCAGATCTCTAAGCCACCAGAGGCTCTGCTGGCTGCAGGACTTGGTTTTCTCCTTAATGGTTTCATGCCTTAGGTGCTGGCCTCTGAGAGTTTTCCTCATTTCCTTGCAGTTCATCTTACCATTTAAAAAGAGGTTGTGCTATTTTTAAGTGCTTTTCTTTAACTTGGATAGTGTTTCAGGATAGTTAATTTGCTGTATAGAAGGAATTTTGAATTGTATCTCTAAATATTCTGTTAATACGGTTTTCTTCAGGGGTCCTGATTATTCTTTTTGTTCATTTTTTTGTGGGGTGGGGGTTGAACCCTGGGCCTCATGCATGTTAGGCAAGTGCTCTACCATTGAACTATACCCTCAGTCCCTGATTATTCTTGTGTAAGTGCTCCTTTGCCTGTTTTCCACAGTTTACACATTTTCTCAAATTCTTTGAAACTGTTTATTTCCTTTTTATTCTGCTTGTTTTCATTTTTGTCCTTTACTGTGTCTGAAATAGTGTCTGTTTTACCTTATATTCTTTTTAACTTAGTCTTTATGTGTTTTTTTTTAATTATTCTTTTTTGAACTCTGCCAGTCCCTTCCTATTGTTTCTCATCTTGTTCTAGAGTGATTACTTCTGTTTTGTTTGTATTTCATACCAACAATTGCTCTGACATTTGTTTTCTTTTTTCCTTCCTTCCTTATTATTATTTTAGCATAGAATTTGTGGCTTTGATCCCTCTTTGATTACTCATTTGATTAAGGTTGCTTTTTAAGCAATTTTTAGAATACTTTTATAAAAAGAAGGTGCTATGGTTTGGATGTGTGTCCCCCAAAAGGTCATGTGTTAAATGTGTAGTCCCAGGGTAGCACTATTGGAAAGTGCTATGGACCTTTAGGAGGTAGGGCATAGAGGGAGGTTTGTATGTGACTGGGATTATGTTCTGGAGGGTATCGTAGGCCCCTGTTCCTTCCTCTGCCTCTTGCGTCCTGGCTTGTGAGGTGAGTGGTTTGCTCTGCCACATGTTTCCACTATATCATGCCACCCTCGCCAGAGGCCAGAGTGGTAGAGCCATTCAATCTTGGACTGGCCTGATTAAATCTTTTCTCATTATAAGCTAATCATCTCACGTATTTCATGTAGTAATGGGGAACTGACTAATACAAGGAGCTAGAACCTTGTTGAAGCCTACTCAGTTGATTCAGCCTTTACTTTTTTCAGACCAATAGCATTATGCAACCCTGGATTTTTTCAGAATCCAAAATGTCTTGTCTTCCCAACTGTTATAGAGATAAGACTGCTTCCTGCAAATATGGCTTGCTTTTTTATTTCTTAGTGAATGAGAAATTCCCTTCTTTTGCTTCTTCTTAAAATAAAACTGAGGACTAGAGGTATGGCTCAAGTGCTACAGCAGTTGTCTATCAAGCATGAGGCCCTGATTTAGAGCCCCAGTACTGCAAAAGAAAAAAAGTTGAACACAGGGAGCCCCTGTCACTGTTGTTGTAGCTCAGTTATTTAGCTTTTGCTGTATATCTGGGAAGCATACGTTCTTACTGAAATCTATACCTGCAGTATTTTCTCTACTTCTGCACAACCCTTTTCAATATCTGCTGTTTTGAGATGGGAGCCTTTCTACTTAATTTGAATCTTTTGTTTTCTGTTCTTATTGCTCTTTTTTTTTTTTTTTTGGTGGGACTGGGGTTTGAACTCAGGGCTTCATGCTTGAAAATCAGGTGCTCTATCACTTGAGGCACACCTCCAACCCTCTTACTGCCTTTTAAAAATTTCTGGGAGAAGGAGGAACTGTTAACTAAATATTTCCATTTGCAAATTGCAAAGACCTCTTTACAAAATTTTTATTAATGCTTACATGAAAATTTCCATTATTGTTTTTCATTTGTTTAATTTAAAAATCCTATAGACTTTAATACAGTTTTATATTCAGGAATTCATCATTTGAGAATATTCATTAAAGAGATTTCTTGGAATTCTGGTTCCTATCAATTATGCAACTGTTTTGTCCTTCTTTCTCCAATAATGATGAAAGTAGCTTTATAGTAAGGCTAGTATTATAGCAGGGAGGTGGCTCAGAAAAGAAACAGACAAGTTTGTGTTTTGATAATATAGCAGGGAGAAGGGATGGCATAGCAGAGATAAAACTTAAAGAACTGAAATATGAAGAAGATCACATAACACTGGGGAATGAAATAGCCAGTAAAGTCACATGCAACCAAATATAGGTTAAGCTTTGCTTTTTGCTTCTGTAACCTGCTTACAAGGGTATATAAGGTGAGACCCCTTTGTTCTCGGGGCTTAGGCTTGGACATGAGTCTTCTGAGTCTGTGCCTGCACAATAAAATGTTGCTTCCTGCTAAACTGCCTCAGTGACTCCTATCTGAACTTGAAATTCCTGCAACATTTCTTGGGGGCTCGTCTGGGATTGTGGAGCCAGTGATTTGTCACCTTCCTTGTCGCCAGGGTGCAGCCCCTGGACCACCAGGAGAGGTGATCCCAGCAGGCACCAACAGACAGTTTGATCCAGAGAAGGGACTCATCCTCCAGTGGGTTGGGTGAAGGCCTTGGATGTCTAGAGGAACCTGGTGAGGCGCTGGAGAGTACCACTTGTCAGACTTACAGGAACCCAGGTTCAAATAACAGGCCTGCCTTTGGAGGCAGAAGGGGAGACTGATCACCTCCTAGACACCACTGTGTAACCCAGTCTGAGGTGAAACTGGGTCTCTCAGGTTTAGGGAGTAGGACAAAAGTGTAAAACACCTCTGGGAATTAGGGAGGTTGAGCACCTACTGGGTTTTCTCACCAGCAGGATGAGAAACAACACAAGTAAAAAGAAAGCACTTTGAGTAAAATACAAGAAAACCTCTAGTACTAGGGTAGGGGAGAGGGGATGGGTTGAGCTCTTGCCTGAAAATAGCCACAACTGAGGTTAAGGGATAGGTAACAAAATTCAGTTCCAAAGAGGGAGACTCAAAAGAGAACAGATGCATCATTCACTGTTCCACTGGATAGCCAGCCCTCTGGTTAGGGTTTAAGAAGGTTTTTCTGAGAGTATGCTCTAATTTTGTGTGTGTCAATTTGTTTACAACATTGGGCAAAATTTAATTTGCTCCTGGGGTTCCAGCTCATCTTACGCACACTTAAGTTGACATTTTTTTCTGGCATGCTTAATTTATAAAAGTGTGTGTGTGTGTGTGTGTGTGTGTATGTAAGCATCTTCAAAATGATTCTTAAACTGCTGTTATAAGGTTAATGTGATATTCAGAGTAATAAAAAACCAGGGTGTTTATTTTAAAGATCTCTGTTAAAAACTGCTTAAGCTTTTTACATATGAATATATAAACATCTTGAGGATGGATATTATAGGATGTAAAAAAATTTGTAACTCTGTTCTACTGCTACTTTTAAGAAAACCAGTTTTCAAACTTATTTCAATCAGGTCTCTCAGGTCTCATGAGGATGCATGCATTCAGGGTTAACACTCTGGCTCAGACCAGAGAAGGAAAATTAAAAAAAAAAAGAAAGAAAAAAAGAAAAAGGGAGGTCCACAGCCTAGCAGGAACCTTAAAATTTGGGTACTTAAAAAAATGACCTTAGCTGGTTTCATTCTGTTGTAAATAAAATGTGGGATTTAATTCTCTCTTGTAATACATGGGTCTGTTAACAAATGGGCTTTCTATAATTTTTTTTATTCAAAAAATAATTTTAAGGTTGCTTTCTTTCTGTTTTTTTTCATACAAATATAAGGCTTTAAGTTAAAAGGGTTTATGAGTTATTTTCAGTAAGTAACAAAAATACATATAAGGTATTAAGGATATGGTTTTTAAAAAATAAAAGGTAAAAAAATACTTTAAAAGAAAAGATAAAAACAAGCTCCCCCGAAGGGTACAAAATAAGTTGTCATAAAGGTACAGAGTAAGTTGTCATAAAAAGAGCTTATAAGTGCTTATATAAATGATTAAGTTGACTAAAATCCAGTTATAGTAAAGGTTTTGTAAGGTCAAAATTTAATGTACTGATATTAAACTAAAAATTCTCTAAGCTCATAACAACCAGGCTATCTTAAAAATACTGTATTGTCCTTGATAACATTTACAAAAAACTCTTAAAAATGGTTTTTGCTTTGTTAAGATAACTCTCAGGAACTTTTGTTGCTGCAGGTTAACCTACAAATTTATCAAGACAACAAGAGTTTATTAAAACACAGAAAGGCAAGAGGCAGCTGAGCACAGTGAGTGCTACTACACTGATATGAGGGTTGAGACAGATTTACTTATGTAAAGCAAAGTTAAAAAAAAAATCCAAAGTGCACCCTCCACGTAGAATAAAGAAAAAAAAAAAAAACTCAGAATAAGAGCCAACGGAGTGGAAATGTTGTACTATTCCTTCCACATGTCAGGTGAAGGGAATTTTTGGCCTGGGATGGCCAGATTGAGCCTATAATTTTAGGGGGGCTCCATTGATTGTCTACAGGTTGGTGGGATCCTGCTGTATGTTTTGAGCCATCTGTTAATGTCAATAATCTGGAATGTGATCCCTTATCAACATCTAAGCCATGATTCTTGGCCATTAGGTTTCCTAACTCCACACTTGGTCCCTATAAACACTTACCTGTGTTACCTGAAAACCTGTGTTTTCAGGGTTTTTACTACTGAGGTAACTGAGTCAAAAATAAATAAAAGTTCATTTAAGAGTTTGTTTATGTAAAATTTTCTAAATGACCTCATGGTTAAACAACTGTTGTCTTGGGTGATTCTAATGCAGTTGGTACCCTATATGTGTCTGTTATTGAACTGTTTGGGATCACTGACACTGTCTCCTCTCCCCCCAACTGATGGGAAAATGTAAGGTTTTACTTCAAGAGCACAACTAAACTAATATGTATATATAACCTTTGTAGAGCTGTGATGCTATTGCTGGTTCCTGTATACTAAATATATTCATGATTTTCAAGTATATCAAGTCTTTTAAAATATAAAATTTAGATAAACATGGTAACAAAAAGTTAATGGTACTGATATACTGTTCTTTTCGTTGCTAAATTGTCCATCAGAATTTTAACCATGGCTCTTTTAAGTTTTTGTCATTACAGTTCTGATCCTTCTGGGGCATTTACAATCAAGTTCATAAAAAATGATTCTAATAAGTACTTATGTGTCAACCAGGTTATCTTTTTGGATGTCTGCTTTTGTTGGATTTTGTTACGTATTGTCCTTGTCTTGAAGCCCACTGCCAAAGAGCCACTCCTTCTAAGCCTTTTTGTTGCTTAAATTTGGCCAAAATGGTCTAGTTGGCACTGACTCCCACCTTATCTGCTTGTTACTTCCCCTCTCCCCCGCCATGGGTCCAAAACCAACCAACCAAACAAAATCCAGAAAAAAACAAATCTTCACCATAAAGAGAAAAAAATGACCAATGGAAAAAGATCTTCAGTCTACAGCCATACCACCCTGAACACACCCCATCTCATCTGGTACCATGAAGCTAAACAGGGTCGGGCATGGTTAGTACTTGGATGGGAAAAAGATCTTCATAGGAGATTGCTCAGAGACAAGCAGTTTGGAGACAAGAGGGGAATGCTGTGAAAAGTTCAAATGGAGTCATTTGTTCCGGACCTCTTAAAAATAACCAAGGCTGAGAGGATTGAGGAAATGGTTCTTATACATGTGTGGCTATGTGGCATTAAAGCCCTTCTAGACACAAACTCATTTTTTTTTTTTAGACAGGGTCTTCTACTTAAATAGAGACAAAGTGACTATTTTTAGTGTGTCTAAACATGTCCTTTGATACTTAAAGGTGGTGGTTTTAACTTTTTTAAAACCACATTTTCTTGGACATATATACTGATAATACATTGTTGTCATGGTAATTCTACTGAGTTTAAAAAAAAAAGACACTTTCCGGGTAAAAGAATAAAATGTCCAACTATTAAAACCCTATTGAAGGGGCCCTTTTATTATCTTGTCTATCCCCACTGCAGTGGGACAACAGTCCTGCTTTAGTTACTCTGGAAGCTGACTAGACTACCCACAGTGAAAGGGGACACACCCATGCTCTCCTCTGCACACTTGGACTCTTACCTGTTGGGTTGGCTGTTGCAAGGTTTCCCCCATGTGCTGAATGTTACAAAAGAGATGTTGGGACCTCCACATAGCCATCCATACCATGTACCCTGCAACCAGGTGCTACATTGGCTCATATACTCCCCAGGTTTGTGAGGTTGCCGGTAAACGATACTAAACGTCCCAGAGTAAAATAAAACAACACAGGTTACATTTGTCATGGAAAGTGGGACAATGGGTCTTGTCTTGGGAGCATGTTTGATGTTACCCTGCCTGGTTCCCTTGGTATTGTGGTCCATCAGGACCATTATAGAGGCCACTATAGAAAGGAAAACAGCTGCCCATGTAATGATGCTATGAAAATAAAAACCCCTAAATCAAGATGATGCTCTTTGACCCTTCGTGGGGCCAAGCATCAACGTGGGGAATAATGTAGCAGGGTGGAGGACCAGAAAATAAACAGTTTGTATTCTGATAATGTAGCAGGGAGAAGGTATGACACAGCAGAGAAATAAAACTTAAAAGAATTGAAACATGAAGAAGGTCATATAGCACTAGAGGAATGAAATAGCCGGTAAAGTCACATGCAACCAAATATGGGTTAAACTTTGCTTTTTCTTCTGTAACCTGCTTGCAAGGGTATATAAGGTGAGACCCCTTTATTCTTGGGGGTCAGCCTTGAGACCCCTTTATTCTTGGGGGTCAGCCTTTAGACATGAGTCTGCTGAGTCTGCCTGCACAATAAAATGCTGCTTTCTGCTAAACTGCCTCAGTGTCCCATATCTCAGTTTGAGATTCCTGTAACAGTTTATACATGTATTATTTTTTGGTGCTAAGAATTGAGTCCAGGTCCTTGTACATACTATGCACCAACTGTACTACTGTGCTACACCCTTCATCCTATAGATGTATTTTTCTTTTTTTTTATTTTGTAGTACTAGGATTTGAACTCAGGGCTTTCACCTTGAGCCACTCTGCCAGCCCTTTTATTTTATTTATGATGGGTATTTTTGAGATAGGGTTTTGAGAACTATTTGCCCAGGCTGGCTTCGAACCACGATCCTCCTGAGTAGCTAAGATTACAGGTGTAAGCCATTGGCACGCGGCTGTATGTGTATCTTAGTGGACAGAAAATGCATTCAAAATGCTTGATACATACTAGGAGCTCAATAGACATTTAATCTCCTTAATTTTCTTTATTTTTAAAATAATTTTATATTCACAAGAAGGTACAAAGAAATATGAAAGCAGATCCCATTTGTCCTTCCCCTACCTTTCCCTGTTCTTTTGCTATAGTACAACATCGAAATCAATGGTACAGTTCTTAGCTTATTCAGATTTCACCAGATTTACATATGCCTGTCTGTGTCTGTGCAAGTTTATTACATGTGTGTCTTCGTATACTTTTGGGGAACTTGACTGTACCATTACTACCTTGCATTTATATTCACACTGCCTGTCTCTCATCCATGCCCCTTAATCTGTTCTTCAACTCTAATTATTTTATTTCATAAATGTCTTACAAATGAATTAATATAGCATGTATCCTTTTGTGTTATTTTGATTTTGAATTTCTGTGCTTTTTAGTTTATAGTATTTCAATGCTGTGGTCTTTTGCTTACCAATGGTAGCACTTTTCTTTAGCAAAGAATGCTTTCATTTTGTTTTATCTTTATTCAGTAGGTTTAACTTGCCAACATGTCAGTCACGCTGTCAGCGTGAATCATGTGAAGAAAGCAATAATTGAGAATCTATGGTCAGTTTGCTCAGAATGTATAAAAGAAAGAAGATTCTATGATGGACAGCCAGTACTTCCTTCTGATATTTGCTTGTGCCTCAAGTGTGGTTTTCAGGTAAGAAAGGTGTTATTTATGTGTGAGTATATCTTACATCTTCCTTAAATGCTTTCTGTGAGTTGGACTCTTGGTCATACACAGGACTTAGGATAGATTTATTCCATATTTAGATTAAAACTCTTCCAAGAGTAAAATTAGAAATAAAATATATTCTGTGTTCAGAAAGTAGTCATGTAGGTCATAAATATTTTGCAAGGAAATCTAATTCATTTGTAGTTCTCATATGTGGATATCTTTACTGTTTATATATTTACTTTGGAAATAGGTCCAACTTTTCAGATTCAATTTTTTTAAATTTTTGCAAAATAATTTTCCTTAATATTTAGAGATTACTTTATCAATAATAAAGGAACCCTAATGAAATTAAAAATATATACTTTAAAAAAAGAGGAATCTTTATTATCTTACACAGAAAGTCCAGAAGTAGGGCCACTTCAGAGATAGTTAATTCAAGAGAAAGAACATTAAAAGACTGAGGTTGCTTCTGTTTTTCTGCTGTGAAACCCCCAACTTTGTAGTTTGAGGATGACTGAAGATGCTTCAGGCATTATGTATCATCATTGGTAGTTTCCAAAGCCAATGAAGAAGTGGAAAGAGTACATCCCCTTCTTTTTAAAAATACGTGAAACTTCCATGGAAATATCCATTAGACATGGTTTCTTCCTTTCATGTCATGTTCAGCAGAATGTGCTGTTTCATTTTCTTACCTACTGAGTGAACTTAGTATGATTGGTTTGTCTTTCATTAGTTCTTAGTGGGGTTGTGGTTGAGGTATGTACAGGCTTGGGAGATGCATGTTTGGGGAAGTGGTACCCCTAGCCTGCTCAGTGTCTCACAGTGTGCAAGGCAGGTAGTGTAGTCGTTTGTAAATGATAATGACATTAACTTTGCTTAGGACTGTTTTAGGTGAATACTATATAATGAAAAGTAAGCCTCTTTGCAAAAAAATTAAAACCGAAACCCTTTCAGTATGTTTGAGTACAATTTAAGTTTTTTTTTTTTTTGCGGGACTGGGTTTTGAATTCAGGGCCTCACACTTGCTAGGCTGGCGCTGTACCACTTGAGCCACTCTGCCAGCCCTTTTTTGTGTTGAGTATTTTTGAGATAGGGTCTCACAACTTGTTTGCCTAGGGTGGCTTTGACCTGGGATCCTTCTGATCTCTGTCTCTGGAGTGGCTAGGATAGGCATGAGCCACCAGGAGTTTAAGTTTTGATTAATTTGAAGCATACTTATTTGTAACTCATTCAAGTATCATTGTGTTCATCTTCAGGGATGTGGTAAAAACTCAGAAAGCCAGCATTCACTGAAGCACTTCAGGAGTTTTGGAACAGAGTCCCATTGTATCATAATTAGTTTGAGTACATGGGTTATATGGTAAGTTAAATTTGTAAGTGCTCATATTCACTTAAAAAAAAGTCTTTTTCTTGGAGCTTTACAAGGTAAAATAAAGATACTATACCAGTTTATGCTTTATTTTTTTTTAGCCTGAACACAATCTGTGGGGTAATTTAAGAAAATTGCTCATGAATATGAAGTTTAAATTAGAAAGACTTTAGTTTTCCCTCTACTTTTCTCTAAAATTTTCTTTGTACCATAAAGAAAAATTCTTATCAGGCTGATTTTTCATAATGGTCTTGGTAATCCAAAATTCCAGAGTTCTAACAGGAAATCTTCAAACAGTCAAGTAGTTTGGTGACTCTGTTGGGAGAAGGGAAAGACTGGGTATGTAGTTTATAAAAATTCAGGTGATTTTAATCATTTAGTTTATAATCACTTAGTTTATAATCACTCAGGTGATTTGCTACTAAACTGTGGTTGAGAACCTAGCCAGTTCCTTTATTTTATGTGTAAGGAAGCTTAGTATACCATTTACTTTTCTGTGGTTACAAATTAAAAATCTAGATACTAAAATAAGCTTTATTTTTTATTTTTTTGTAGTGCTGGGTTCAAGCCCAGGCCTTAAAACATGTTAAGTTAGTACTGTACCATTGAGCTATACCTTTCGCCTTAAAACAAGTATTACTTTTCCCTAATTTCTTTCTTTTTTATTTTTCCTTTTTGCTTTGCTAGATAGGCACTCTGCCAGGTGAACCATACCTCCAGTCTCCAGTGTATTCCCTAGTGTCTTGCCAGCATATATCACATTGTTCAGGAGTATAAGTGGGTGCCTACTTGAAATGCTTTCTCTGTATTTTACAGTAATAATTTTATAACTGGAATCTGTAAATTCTGAGAGGTTCTTGACTGAATTTTCAGAAGTCTTCAAGTTTTCTTGAAGAGAAACACATATTTTAACTTTGTGTTTCATTCCAGGATTCTAAAATGAATACCAAAGAATTTTAGAATCATCATCTATAAGTTAATGTAGTCATGGGGTTTGAAATGTTTGCTATGTTCATTTTTTGTTGTTGCTATGTTGTGAAGTCTGGATAGAACAAAGAGAACTTAATATATAATTACAATGGTGCTAAGGGAGAAGTGGATGATGTCATAGTGTGGTAGCTTAATAAAGATTTTACAGTAAAGGTCTCAGACTTTGGGGTGCATCAGGATTACCAGGAAGGTTGGATCCCAGGCCTAAAGACTGATTTAGTAGTTCTGGGTTGGAGTCCGAGAGTTCTGCATGTTCCTAAATTTTGCTAGTATTGTTGTTCTGGGGATCACGGTTTGAGAACGACTGGAACAAAAAAAGAAAAAAATCGGCAGAATTAAGTAGCACTTGGTAGAATGGGCTCATCCCACTGAATCCGTGCCAGAATCTCTTTTGTAGGTCTTAGGCTTCGTGGTAGAAATAGTGATTTAATTTTCAGCAAAAGAGTCTTACCCATAATAAGACATAATAAATTAGTTTTGTTTTAAATTAATTGGTTTTGTGATTTTTGTTTCTATACTTAATTGTATAATTTATTTGGCTTTTGTGGTTATGTAGAGTTAGGGGGCTGGTGAATTAATTTTTTTATTAGGTTTTTTTGTGGGGGGGGCACTTTTTTTGAACTAAGGGCTACAAGCTTACAAAGCAGGTGCTCTACTGCTTAGCAAATGGACTTCCAGTCCATTTGCTCCAGTTATTTTGGAGAGGGGGGTTTCATGAATTATTTGCCCAGGCTGGGCTCAAACTGAGATCCTCCTGATCTCATCTTCCCAAGTAGCTTGGATTATAGGCCTGAGCCACCAGTGTCTGGCTTTTATTTAGGTTTTTGAATCTGTATTTGATTTATATTATAATGAAAATAATTAAAATCACATTTGGGGATCTGTAGAATTATTTTCTTATAAAAGATGAATTCTCAGGTTTGAGTTTATAGGAATTTTTTTTTTTTCATTTTTCTTTTATTATTCATATGTGCATACAAGGCTTGGTTTGTTTCTCCCCCCTGCCCCCGAGTTTATAGGAATTTAATTCAAATTCATTTATAGGAATTTGTGCTGTTTTTTCCTCCTAATTCTGAAATAATAAAAACATTTCATTATAAAACTTCACTAATTTGAATTAAAGGGAAAATCAGTCTGAATTAAAACAAAAACCTGAATTGTATAAAAAAAAGAAATCACAGATTTGATAATTCAGTTATGGCTAACAGTGTTTCTAGATAGTGGATGTAATATTGCTTTAATTAAGTAGAGTGGTTCTTACATCAGACTTCACATCAAAATCACACAGGGGGAGTTTGAAAAACCCATAGGTGCCAGCAGTCTGCCCTTACATCAAACCTGTTGAATCAAGTATTTTGTCCTATATTTTTTACTTCTGTGGTGATTCTGAAGCCTAAACAGAGTTAAGAAGTAATGATATAAACTTAAAGTTAGCATATCAGTGTGTACTTTCAAATTACTTGAAAGCTTTTTGAAGGAAGATTGATTTTTCCCTGTATTTCTGAGACAAAACATTTCTGGTTTGTCTTATTTTCTCATCTATAGAAAGAAAATATACTCTATGAAGGTTTTGTCTTAAAAACAGAATTACTGCCAGGTGGCTGGTGGCTCACTCCTGTAATCCTAGCTATTCAGGAGGTAGCATCAGGAGGATTGAGGTTCAAAGCCAGCCTAGGCAAATAGTTGGTGAGACCCTATTTCAAAAAAAAAAAAATCACAAAAAAAGAGCTGGTAGAATGGCTCAAGGTGTAGACTCTGAGTTCAAGCCCCAGTACCAAAAAAGAAAAAGTAGAAATAATTTTAATGTTTTCTTTTTAAATGAGGAGTTAAAACACATACTGCATGTAAAGCACTTAGATCAGTGCTGTATAGCATATAATAAATGCTAAATTTTTTTCTGGTTATTTTTAGTGGACAATAGAGTTAAATTATCTTGAATTGTCCTCTTTTCTGCAAATTCACTGCAGTCATGGCTAGTATTTAGTCACTTGCTTTTTCTTTTTTATTCTCAAAGTTACAACAACATATTCTATTTTTTTAATTTTATGAACAATAGGAATTTATTTCTCATGGTTCTGAAGGCTGGGAAGTTCACTTTTAAGATGAGGGCATTCTTGCTCCATCATCCCATGGTGAAAAGCAGAAAGGCAAGTGATGGTGAAAGAAAGAGAGAACTAAACTGATGAAACAGCATATTCTATAATAAGTAAAAACATCAGTAAAATTTTCTTGATACTTCAATATTTTGCAAATGAATAATTTTATAATTTTACTATTTTTGATAATAGTTAAATAAGTAAATATTGAACACTATTATTAGGCTTACATAGCCTAACAGCTATAATTGTTTAAATCCATCATGGCCTATGGGGAAAAATGTTTTTGGAACTGTTTTTTGTCACTTGTCTCTCTTCCTCTGGGCAAGTAAAAGAGTAGGCACTCAGTAAATATTTAATTGAATTCTGAATGCCATTTTGAAAATGAACCCAAACCTAGTTTACAGCTAGGATTACAGGTATGAGCCATCAGTGCCTGGCTCAAACACATATTCTTATATGGTCATTGGATCTCATGATGATAAAGGATACAAATAAGGGTAATATAGAGAAGAAACATCTTGCTACTGTAAGCATTAATGAATACACTTAATTGAGAGTAGTATTCTCACCTAATTCCTTATTTTCAGTCAATCTCCAAGTAAAATAAAAAAGGTTTGTCTTTTCCAACTCTGTCAGAGGCAGCTTCATCACTTAGTAATTAAGCTAGAAGCCTGGTAGTTATTTTTGTCTGATTTTTTAAAATCTTTTATTTTAAACCTTTTAATAAAAGTAGACAAAATGGTATTTTGAATTCCTCTGTACCTGTTGACTATATGTAAACATCATCAACTCACAGCAAGTCTATTTTATTCAGACCAGGATTTCTTCATCTCAGTACTATTGACATTCAGACTGATAATTCATTGCTGTGATTAATTTCTTGTTGAGCGGTTCACCATATTATAGGATGTTTAGCGACATCCTTCACCACAACCAAGAGATAAGTTGAAATGTCTTCTGGGGATAAAATTAATCCAGGTTGAGAATCACTGACCCTTACCCTCTTCTTTTTTCCCATGGCAGTTATTTTGATACTTCCTTATCCCTCATCTTTTATATCTAATTCGGTCTGAACTCTGATCTGTTTCTGTTCCTAATGTCCTCCAATCTAGTTTATCACATTAACTGGAGTGATGTTTTTTAAATGTAATTTGGGCCATATCACTGCCCTGCTTAGAAACCCCTCATGGCATTCCATTACATGTAAGTTAAGTTGTAAAACTTTATCTGAATTATGAGGCTCTGTATGAACTCTCCCCTGCTTAGTTCTCTAGATTTACCTAGTGCCTTCCTCTTTGTATTCCCTTCATATTTAAAGGCAGAAGTGATTGAATACCAACTTACCTGATGTGCAAAATTACTGAAGGTACTTTCATAATATTTACTTAAAATTTATATTTTTCCAGGTGTTATGAATGTGATGAAAAATTATCAACATATTGTAATAAGAAGGTTTTGGCTCAGATAGTTGATTTTCTCCAGAAACATGTTTCTAAAACACAAACAAGTAAGTTAAGCAG
This sequence comes from Castor canadensis, assembly GCF_047511655.1. Taxonomy (NCBI): domain Eukaryota; kingdom Metazoa; phylum Chordata; class Mammalia; order Rodentia; family Castoridae; genus Castor; species Castor canadensis. The sequence goes on from NC_133386.1 coordinate 62,657,202, forward strand.
CTAATAAAGGAATTTGTATTAAAATATGATATTTTATACTTAATGTAAAGAGTTCATAAATTCATAGAGTTACCATAGATTTTGCTGTAATATCTCAGTTTATAATTTGAATAAAGATGTCATGTCATACGTTCTTAGGTGGCATTTTCTTAATGTTATCTTGTCATGCATTTACATAACCAATATGAGAAGCTGAAGTGTTTAGTGACTTGGTTCATGGACTTTTAAACCAAACAGTCCTGAATATGAATTTAAGTTCCCACATTTATTGGCTATGGGACTTTTAGTCCTTAATTTCCTTATTATAAGATGATAATTCTGCCTTGTTTAGAGGTAATGTTTTGAGAAGATTTGAAAACGTATATAAAAACACGTTCTTAGTGCTTGACACATATTTATGGAAATGGTGTCTGTTATTGTTTGTTACATAAATGCAGTGCAGTTCTGATACCAACTACCTGGAGTTAGGCTGGACTTCTTCACTGTTAAAGGGCTCAAGTTGCTGGCAAGACTGCTCAGGTGCTGACCAAAGAGGGGGCCAGTGCATTTCTGACTGACTACAAATTTGGGAGGGTCCTACTACTTCTTCTGATTTGATAGTTTATTAGAATAATTTATATAACTCAGGAAAGTGCTGTAGTTGTAATTACAGTTGTATTATTAAAAAAAGGATACTATTCAGGTTCAGCCAAAAAAGAGTCACATAGAGCAAGATCTGTGAAGGTTCCAAATATGAAGTTCTGTGTCCACATGAGAGGGAGTGAGAACATCACCACCCCCCATACACATGCGCACACTCAGAATGTATAACAAGATACCTAGGGTATTGTTGATAGGGGAAGCTCATTGGAGTTTTGGTGTTGAGAATTTTTACTGAGGTTCCATTATTGCAGGCATGATTGAAGCATTGTCTACTTTGATTTAATTCATTCTCCATTACCCCAAATGTCTGTCTAATTCCATGCTTTGTCTTTCTTGCAGGGCCAGCCCCCATCCTGACTTCTCTCTTTCTCTTCTCCATCCTCTATTTTGTCAATACTGGGGTTGAACTTAGGACCTCAGCCTTGCTAGACATGTGCTCTACCACTTGAGCCATGCCCCCCAGCCCTTTTTTGCTTTAGTTATTTTTTCAGATAGGGTCTGAATTTTTGCCTGGGCTGGCCTTGAACTGAGTTCTTCCAGTCTCCATCTGTGCCTCCCAAGTAGCTGATATTACAGGCCTGAGCCACCCTGCTTGCTCTGAGACATTTCATTAGCATAAACTGTCCAGAAGACCTCAGTGAATTGAACATAAACCACTGTGTTCTGAGGGGCCTACCATGAATAACAAACATTTCTGTCACTCTGTCAGTTCCAAGGATTTAGAGAGAGTACTTGCCAGGAAACTGGGTCAAAGGCTAGTCAAACCCTTTATTACATGAGAGTAATAAATTACATATTATATAGTCTGTTATTTATGTACTGTTAACATGTAGCTAATATACAATGTATGTTAATATAAATTAAGAGTCTGAGTATATAGGGTACCAGTTTCTTCATTCAAAAATAGTGCCTTCCACATGCAAGGTATGCATTCAATCTGCATGTAGAAGTGAAATAGAATTAGTTTTTTCTCATTAAAAAATATATACATAGGTGTAGGTGCTACAATGCAAAGATTGCAGTGATAGGTAATAATCTACTGGTCATAGTGATCAAGTGAGGCCAATATGGCTGAAGTATGGTTTGTTAGGAGAGAGTAAAATGAAGATGAAGTTATGAGGCATGTGGGCAGGTCATAAAGGATACTGTAAGGAATTCCATGGTAAAGAATGTTTATTTGGGCAGGGTGAATGGAGGCGATGAAGGTGAGGGAATATGATTGATGGGCTCCATATACATATGTGAAATAGAACCATGAAACCTCTTATAGTTGCTTTAAGTTAGGTGGGGATGTGTTTTGTTGGGGGAAGATATGGGGGGCAATCTAACCAATGTACAATGTAAGGCTATTCAGAATTGGTGCAATGAATCCCCCCTGTACAACGAATATGTGCTAATAAAAATGAAAAAAATGTTTATTTAATTAGAACGGTAATGGAAGTTATGGTGTTTCACAGTCATTTCATTTTTTAAACCATAAAATAACATTATTATATGGAGAGTGGACTTAGAGGGTTGGTTAGGAGTGGGGGGGATGTGTTGGGGGGATCATTAAAAAGGTTAAAGTAAGACTGGAGGCATAGCTCAAGTGGTAGAGGGTTTCCCTAGCAAGTGTGAAACCCTGATTTTAAACTGTAAAAAAGAAAAAAGAAAAGGGAGGTTATTGTGGTAGGCATGCTGAGAGACTTGCAGAAGCTTTGTTGGAAAGTGGGTGGGTTAGATGCAGTGAGTGAGGGACTGTAGGAGGAATTAAGTAAAAACCAAAGGATTTTGATGGAGCATCTAGGTGAGTGGGAGCAAATAGACATGATAAGTTTGAGGTGCTTTTGAAGCAGAAATGAACTGCTTAAAATAAAACATAAGAAACTGAAAAGTTATATAAGAATGTAGTTGCCATAAAAGAAAACCAGTTGCCAGTTGTATTTTCTATAGCCCAATATATGATTGTTCTTGTTATCTTTTACTCTAATAAGATGGTAATGATGAAGATACTAGAGGAAGAGAGAAGATAAGCCCAGGTTCCTGGAGAGCAAAAGAAATGATTAGTTTTATTATGTACTCTTTTATTTATTTAACAAACATATGTGGAATTCTTGCTTTGTCTCAGGCATGCTAGTCATGGCTCCAGTTCTGCTCTAATGGAGAACCAGGAAAATAATGGTGTGAAAGACATAATACTTTAGTGATTGAATGCTATCTCCTGAAAACTGCACATTACATTTGCTTTGGTGGCCATAATAAGAAAATATGCAGGCATATAATTCCAATGCCAATGAAAGTATAGTTGTAGAAATTATTTTTTCTGGATTTTTAAATCCTTGAGTTTAAAAACAAAGCCAGTCTGATTTTCGTTCAGTTTTGCTTATTGCTTGAATTTTTATTATAGGAAAGATACTAGGAAGAAAGTGTGTGTTAGCCAGTTTTTCATCAGTGTAATAGAAACCTGAGAGAAACAACTGACAGGGAGGAAAGACTTATTTTGGCTCACAGTTTCTGAGGCTTGAGTCCAGGGTCATCTTGGTCCATTGCTGTGGTCCTGAGGTGAATCAAAACATCAAGACAGCAAGCGTTGGAGCAAAGTTGCTTACTTCATGGTGGTCAGGAAGCAGAAAAAGGGAATCAGGAAGAGGGCAGGGCAAGAGCCTGTCCCCAAGAACACACCTTCTATGACCTACTTCCTCAAGATAGGCCCCACCAACTAAAGTTTCCAGCACCTTCCCCAAGTAGCACCACAATCTGGAGACCAAGTCTTCAACTCATGAGCTGTGAGGGACATTGCTTAGTCAAACCATAACAGAGCATGGAATAATACAAAAGCATGGACTTTGAGTCAAGGTGACTAGCATTCACACTTAAATCTTTCAAACTCTAGCTGTGTGACCTCTGATAAATAGATGTTTATTGGAGCCTCATTTTTCCTCAGCACTTTCTCATCTTTCCTATGGCACTTTAGAGACTAGATGTTGGTAAGACCCTACCCTTAAAATTTGAAAGATGGTGTGACATAAAAAAGTACTGAAAATACAAGCACAGTAAGATTTTTATTTTAATTGATGTTTGAAGCCCTTCAGCTATGAGACATGGTAATATTCAATAGAAAAGGAAAGGAATCATGGATGAGCTGGCTTTCAAAGCTGACCTTCAAAGGGTGAATTTTGGGCAGATGGAGATGAAAGAAGAAACCTCTTCAGGTGGTGGGAAACACTAATGTAAGCCTTAATTGTGTTTGTAGAGTTGTGAGGAGCACCTGGGAAATGGGCTCTTGAGGTAGTTTGAAAGTAAGTAGTGAATTCAAAGTTAAAGTGATAGATACTTTCCAGTTCATGGTTTCCACACGTTCCCGGGCAAAATGTCAATACCTTTGTGGGTCAAGGTACAGAATTTCTTAGGCAAGTTTGATTTAAAATAAGATCCTGTGGTATTTTAGAAGGATTTTGGGTTAGTAATTGGATATACTCTAGTATAAAGTATATTTTTAGAAAATACTTTGAAAATCAAATATTACAGTTCATAGTTACTGTTGAGGTAAGGATGCTGGATGTGATTTTTTGCTTATTTTAAACAATAATTGTTAAGACTTTAGATATATAAAAATGTCTAGATGATAATTCAAAAAGAATATGAAACTGTATATATTGTGTTTGAGTAAAAAGGTAAGAATGATTTTTAAGAGTATGTTTTTGTAGTGAGTGAAAATAACTACTGAGAAGAAACCTGTACCTGTATCTTAAGCATATTTTTAAGTTCTGTATTGTCTGTGCTAATTACTAGTACACCTAATATGGCTTATCTGTAGAGAGAATCTAGGCTAGTGCCCCATCCACCTCTAAAAACAAGTAGCTCATTGAATCCCAAACTTTTGGTCTCGATACCTTGTCAAAGAGTGTTGGTTATGTAGGCTATATCTATTAACATTTATCATGTTAGAAATTAAAATAAAAACTTTGACTAGTTACTGAAAAATAATTCTATGACATATCAGCACAAATGCCATATTTTTAGGAAAGATTGCTGTTTCCTAAAATAGAAGTTTATTGAGTAGTAGTGTTTTCAAAACAGAAAAGTTTATTAAGTAGTATTGTTTTATATTTTTACAAATCTCTTTAATGTCTGCTTTAGTAAAAAATGTCTGAATTCTCGTATTTGCTTGTGCATTCAGTGTGTTGTGATATCTTATGCCTGTAAACCTCTGGAAATCTGCACTTTATAATTGAGACTGAATGGAAGTTAAAAAAGTAAGTCATATCTTAGACTTATTATGAAAATACTTTTAAGCTTAAGGACCTCTGAAAGGAGAAGGTTATTTTCAGATCCACTGGAGAGCTGCTGAACTAACAATTCTGTATATATATTTTGATAGTGTGGAGTTTGAATTAATGTCTTATTTTTGCTAGGCAGTGCCCTACCACTTTGCCCCCAGCCGTTTTTGCTTTAGTTATTTTGGGAATCGGGTCTTGCGTTTTGCCCAGGCTGGCCTGGACTGTGGTCCTTCTGTTTGTGCTTTTGTGTAGCTGAGATGATAGGCTTGTGTACCACCGTGCTCACCTGTTGGTGAGATAATGGAGGGGTCTTTCTAACTATTTGCCTGACTGGCTTCCATAGTAGCTAGGATTAAAGGTGTGAGCCACCATGCCCAGCTGTCTATATCTTTTGTCTTTAGCCTATCCATTATGCTCAGTGTAAGTCCTACTTCTAAGATACTTTCTCATTCCTTATCTCTTCTTTGGGACACAAAAAGAGCACACTTCAGAATTTAGTAACATGCCATTTCATGGTGTTTAGCTTTCATGTGTCTTATTTTCTCTCTTAAAACTGTATGTTCTTTGAGGATTTGATTCTGCCTTATAATTCTTTTTGGTTCTCATTAATAGTCAGTAAATATTTGCTGAATTAAACTGATCTGAAATGTGAATGGTTTTTACTGAGGGAGTAGTTAGGTGAACTTTGTTATTTTCACCCTCCCAAAACCCTGAATATTAATACCAAAATTATTTTACTTATTCACTAAGTCTTTTAATGTATTTGAGTTTCCATCTTGTGCTAGATGCTGAATACTGGACTAGATGTTGGAGATCCATCGGTGAATGAAACAGAATTACGTCCCAGTTCCTGTCCTTGCCAATCATTCAGTCTTGTGAGGGATGTAAAGAAATCATATGTAGTGATTGCTTGTTTAAATAGTGCCAAGATGGAGCAAATACAGGGAATTAATGAGGACCCTCTGGAATGGTATGTAACCTAGACTAAAGGAGCCAGGAAATTTTTATTTTAAAAATTAGCTTCCTGGACTGTGGTATGGCTCAAGTGGTAGATGCCTACCTAAGAAACACAAAAGTCCTGAGTTCATATGTCAGTGCTGTCCAAAAAAAAAAGAAGAAAAGAAAGAGCCATGAACTGAAGGCTATTTAGGCAAAAAGGGAAAGGAAATAAGCTTATTGATGAGGCAGCCTTATAGCTTCAGAGAACCTGTTAAGCAGAAAGGTTGTGTTTTGTGGTGTTGGGGGGTGGTGAGAAGTGCGACTCTGAGTGGGAAATGATGTTTACGGGCCTTGTAAATTTAGAATTTGTCCTGAAGGCAGTGAGGAACCACTGTTAGATTTTAAACAGAGAAATGGATGGTCAGTTTTTTTAAAAATAAATATATATATTCATATATATACATATATATGTGTGCCTGTTTGTTACACTAATATCAGTTTATCATAAGACTAAATATTTCTAAGGCTAATGGTTAACTGCTAGTTAGATTTTGAGAATAAACTGGTGAGCTAATTGTTATGTAGTTCGAAGGTAAGGGAATTGTGGGGAAGCAAGTTTTCTTTTTAAAGATTAAACTTCTTTTCAGCTGTAGAAATGGGCAAATTACATTACTACTACATGACTGGTTTAGGTAATTGCATTAAGCAGTAGAGATGAATCCCAGTGCAGGTTCCCAGAAGAATGTTTACAGCTGTGTAGATTTCACATCTGATGTTAGAATTTGCTTAGAAAAAAACCCAAACTTTCACTCCCCCTGCCTCATATACATAATGAAACGGTCATATATAACACAAGATTGAAAAAGGGAAAATTAACATTCTCATGAACCCAACCAGAAACACATATTATTAAAAAGTAGACCACAAAACCTGAGATGGTAAAAAGATCAGTTGCCAGGGGTCGGAGGGAGAGAGGAATGAATAGGCAAAGCAGAGAGGATTTTTAGGGTAGTAAAACTGCTCTGTATACATAGTATGGATGGATATATATCATTATATGTTTGTCCAAATACATAAAATGTACACCACTAAGAGTGAACCTAACGAAAACTGGACTTTTGGACACATCGTAATGATGTGTCAATGTCGGTTCATCATTTGTAACAAATGAACTGTGGGTTGTTGTTAATGGATAGGCTTTGTGGGGACAGAGGCATATGGCTCAATTTTGCTGTGAACCTAAAAACTGCTCTATTGTTTTTTTTTTTGAAGTGAGCGGTGTTCTCTGAAAGGCTCATGAGATGTATTGAGTCAGTAGTCTTGTAAATGTCATTGAAGTATTCCACAAACATTTAAAGAGTGCAGCAATTCCTGATGAAATGTCATTTCATACTGGTTTGCTTCTGTAAACTAGACAGATGATTGACAATCTCACATTCTGGTGTAGATCAGGAAATTTGACTAACGGTTTCAGTGCTTGAGGAATGCCATTTTTAACAAGACTAAAGAGAATAAAGTGTATTCTGTTAAAATCATTAAGCCAGTATTTCTGGTATATAAAAAAAAAACGTGAATTATATTCTTTTGGTTTTAGAAGATGCAATTTTCTTGTATCTTTTTTTGAAAAATAGAACAGTAAACCGTATGGTTGGGATCTGAAGCTATATTTGAGGATAAATAATACTATGACCTTTTATACTAACAATTGGAATGATTTAATAGTTTTTTTTAAAGATAATACAGTTTGTTCCGCTGTAAAGTGAAAGTTGTCCTAAGAAATTTGCAAAAATAAGTATTAAAAATAGTTATTTCTGTGCATTCAAGGAGTTGGGAAAAAAAAGATACTGTATATTTAAAAAAACAACTTATTTTTACCAGAAGGGATTTAAAACCAGGATACCTCATCTGAATTACATAACACCTAAAATTGTTTGAGTGACTATTTTTTCAGTTCTCCTGATGATGGAAAAAACTGGTACCCTTCCAAATATGTGGTAGAAGTTAATTCCATACAGTGGTGCCTAGGGTTTTAGGGCTTAATTCTTTTAAGGAACCATTTGAACAGGACTGCCATAAACTAATCAAACCATAAATCCAAAAACCAAAGATATCTAGCAGTTGATTACCTCAACCTTTTGCTGAAGACTAATAGCCTTGCCTTTTATATGACCACTAGTATTTTGTTTATGTCTTAAACTGTTGGTACCACATTTATAAACCATCTGTCCTTTATTATAGCAGAGAGGAGATCATAATTTTGTTTGGAAATTCTGAGGCCTCACTTTCTGGGTTTGAATTTTCTAACACTAGCCAGCTGTATAAGACTTAAAAAAAAAAATCCCTGTTTTTATTGCTTTTCTCTTCTCTTTTTTTCTGGATTTTGTATTTGTAGCATCTTTTTTCATTTTTATTAGGATATATTCATTGTACAGGGGATTCATTGTGACAATTCCGAATAGGCTTACATTGTACATTGGTAAGTCAGTTTTATCATCTCTAAAAATAAGGATAGTTATCAGAGACGGTGTTACCTTGAGCTCTTACATTAAATAAGTAAACTGCAAAATAAACTTAATTCCCCTGAGCCTGTAAGAGAAAAGAAAAGAACCAGCATTAATATTCTGGTTTAATTAAGGTATTTCGCAAAAACACTTTTTTGAGAGAGAGAAATACTGGATTAATTTTACTTGGCAACAAACCCACTATTGGTTATTTTCAGTTTTCTCCCACAGTAAACAAAGCTGTAGCATTGTGTACTTGTTCTTCTGTTTTGGAGGTTAAATCTTTTTTGGATTTTTTTTGTGTGTGTGTGGTACTGGGGCTTGAACTCAGAGCCTTCTGCTTGCTTGCCATGCTCTCTGCCACTTGAGCCATACCTCCAGCCCCTGTTTTGGAATTTCTTGGCCAAGTTATAAACACATGTTAAATTTTTATTACTGTTGTTAAATTGCTTTTCAAAAAGATTACACAAAGGGTATGGTATCAATAGTACCTGTTTTCCCTGTTTAATTTTGTTCATAGTTTAGTTTTACTGTAATGAAGTTTTTAATTTTGCTGTTGCCAGATCCAGCAACCTTTTCTGTACTGTTTTTTAGCTGTTGGGGTTGTGCAATGAAAGTTGTTTTGCTCTCCAAAATTATAAAAATATTCACCTATCTTACGAATAATTTTCTGGTACCTAGTGATTTCTTTTTTGTTTGCTTGATTGTTTGCTTTGTTTTTTTCCTGTGTTTTGTGGTGCTGGGGGATCTAACTCAGGGCCTCACTCATGCTAGGAAGTGTTCTATTACTGAGCTATACTCCTTGGCCAAGGGCTTCTTTATATTATGATTTAGTATCCTTAAACTTGGTTTCTAAAAAAACCCAACTATCTGATATTTAAGTATTGAAATCATTTTTATGGCAGAAAAACTTGAATTAATACTTAAGATTACTTGTTTCTTTTTTTCTTTTCTTTTTTTTTTTTTTTTCTTTGTTGGCTCTTTAGCCAGTTTTCTGTCTTTCATGACCTGAGGTCTGTACAAAAGCTATCAGGCTGACTCACAAGGCTATTCTTTGAGTTCTCAGATTGTAGGCCTCAAGGTAAACTACTATAGAGATGTAAAAGAGGTTTAAGAAATTTAGAGGTCTGGAGGTATAGCAAGTGCTTGTCTAGGCTTTGAGTCTGATACTGTAACACTGAAAAAGAAAAGAAAAGAAAAATTAGCTATACTGCCTAAAGTTCTCTCCCAGCGTTCTTTGCATTTTAGGTCTATATTATTCTACTATGCAAAGGAATATCTAATGATAGTGTTGGTGGAGTAAATTAAATTCTTTTGCATAAAATAAGCATGAAATTCTGTGCTTATGCTTTCTAGTTATGGATACCACTATTTTTATAGGTACTTATAAAACTTGAGATGAACAAGTGAATGATAATTAAAATTTCATATGTCTTTTTTTTTTTGTGGTACTGGGATTTGAACTCAGGGGCTACACTTTGGAGTCATTCCACCAGCCGTTTTTTGTACTGGGGTTTTTTGAGATCGGGTTTCTTGAACTGTTTGCCTGGGCTGGCTTTGAACTGTGATTCTCCTGATCTCTGTCTCCTGAGTAGCTAGGATTACAGGCATGAGTCATCGGTGCCTGACTTTAGTTTGTCTTTTGTTGTTGTTGTGGCTTAATCCTTGCAATTATATCGTACTTCAAACATCATGAAGTCCTTAGAGGATTCGTTTCTGTGTTTATGAAAGAAGAGGAAGAGGAAAATTATTAAAGTGATTATGATTTAAAATATTTGCACTGCCAAATTGAGAAAAATTTGTTGTCTCTATAAACAAAATGACCAGACTAACTCTTCTTATAAGTTATAAATTGCTTCTTATTAAAACACACACAGCTTCATGTGTCAAATAATTGAAACACTGACTCAGATACCCATTTTAAAGTAGAATCTTAACTCTTAGGAGTTTCTTTCTTTTTCTTTTTCTTTTTAACGTGTTGTGTTTTGAGGCAGAATTTTGCTATTGTAGTCCAGGCTGGCCTTGAACTTCCTCTGTTGCACAGGGTGGCTTGGAAGTTTGTGCAATCATACCTGCTTCAGCAGATAATTTCTTAGTGGACAAATATGCAACATATATACTTAGTGTACAAAAGTTTTACTGAGGTAAACTGTTGGCATAAACATAACTTAAAACACAATTCAATATAAATACAGATAGTGGTTAATCATAACTTAAAAAACAATTCAGTATAAATAACTACAGATAGTGGTTTATATAGTACCTGGCACACCATGGACATTTGACATATCAATTAAGTTGAAATCACATATTATCAAACTTGTGTTTTTCATTTTTTTGTTTTTTTGATTTTTGAAACTTCAGCTTTCTAAATAAACTAGTTAGCTCTTAGAAAATGTTATTCTGTTTTCTAGTTAAATTATCTGATCTGCTTAATACTCAAGTTGAAAAACGTTGCTAAGTTTGAATATTTTCTCATAGACTTACATGTAAAAGTCAACAACAGACCCTTGCCACTTGTGTGAAGTGGTTATTTAACCATGAAATAAACTGTTTTTATTGCCATTGCCCTGTAGACATGTTCTTTCTGGCAGTGCTGTCCATATTTGGTGGCTGTGCATGGAGAGCCAGGTGGTGCTGAAAAGCATCGCACAGTGAAGCGTGGATATATCTAGGTTTGACATTTGTCATCCCTCACTGCTGAAGGGAAGGAGAAAATCTGTTTTTCCATATGTTTAAGCTTTTTTTTTTTTTTTTTTGCCTGCAGTTTTGTCCAGATGGTCTTACGAACATTGTTTACTTTGGGATGTTATCCCAGATGTTTTGAAAATTGATGGATGAATGTGGTACATGGATACATAAATTATTTGCATATTATAGTTTTTAAAATGTTATTTATGCAAAATTAAAATATAATTTACTTCTGGAAGTATTTTTTCAAGTGAATGTGTATAGTATATATTTCCATATAGTAATATTCTGTAATTTTTCCCAACCACTCTGTTCATATTAAAAGCTTAAAAACAATAGGGAAACATTTATTAAGAAAGTTAAGTAAAGGAAATAACTTTTGAGGAGTCATTTTTTCACTGTTGCACATACCCAAATCTATGACTCTACCCCACTATCTTTTATAGTTATTCCCATGTACACAAAAAATCTTTGATAAGAATTTAGTTAACAAAATGACAATGCACTTAATAATATTATTGTGACCTTGAGAAAAATCACTTAACCTGTTTGAGATTGAGTTTTGTAAATGTGAAAAGAAAAAGAAGGGAAAACTGAGAAATTATGAAAACCACAAGTTAATATGACAGAGCACATAGGAAAAAATATCTAACATAAACAGAAAATAGAGAGGAGAAAAAATACAAGATAAGACAAATAATGGTCATGAAGGATGGCTCATAGAGATAGGGATTTTGGCACAAATGACAATTTTTAGGCGATTATCAGGACTTTTTCAGACACTTGCCTAGTGCTTGCCACATCATGTTCTCTGCAATATTAGCTCATTTATGTAAATTTGAGAAAGTATATTAACCCTACTTGATAGATAATGGGGCCTTGTGTGTATGTGCTTGCTTATTTATTTTTTGTCAAATCCACGAGTGCCAAGTCAAGCCTATTTGAACCAACAAGATTTATATGACATCAGTCTGCCTCTACAAAAGACAAAGTTTCTCTTTATGTTTTGCTGTCTTTTCATGAGAAAAAGATCACCTCTATCCTAGTCCATCTCCTTTAATGCTGCTTCCAGAAGTGGGGGAGGTGTCTTAATTTATTTCCTCTTAAGAACTCATCAGATGCATAAGAGAACTAAACGTCTACTGGATCTGCTGTCTAGTCCTATAGATTTTTATTTATGTTGTACATTTATAATGTATGTACTCCCCAACACCATATGCCTGAGGAGGACACTAGTTTTAAGAGGCACTTCCTGATCTCTATCAGCGAATATTTTAAATTTAATTGTTAATGCGAAGCATCGTGTTGGTATTAGAAAATAACACATATAATTGTAAATAACTATAAATTCTGGAAGGTTGAAAGGAATTTAAAAGAATATCCAGTTAAAACCAAAACATTTGAGAACTTGGAAATTTCCTGTCAAACAGGTTATAATTGGCCTTCCAGTACAGCATCCACAGAGTTAACCAAAGCAGATCAAACTATCTGGGAAAAAAAGTTGTGTCTGTACTGAACACAAACACTTTTCTCCCTGTCATTATCCCCTAAGCAGTATAGCAAGCATTTATATAGCATTTACCCTGCATTAGTTACTGACAGTAATCTGGACAGGATTTAAAGTAGACAGGAGGATGTGTGCATTGTGTGTAAGTACTGTACCATTTTATGAGGGGCTTGAGCATCCACAGATTTGGGAATCCTAAGTCCAGACCCCTGGTGAGATTTAGGACTAATTACAATAATGATTTTGATTCAGAGAGTAATCTGCTGTCAAATAGATGTGATCAACTGTGCCAATTCATAAATGTTAGGAAATGTTCTTCATTTTTATATTGTTATTAAACATGAACTGATAATGTAATTTTTAGATCTATGTTATTATATAAATTGATATCGTACCAATATATTGTAAGTTTAGATATTTTCTTTTAATTTTGACAATTTGAAGCTCACTGGAAAATTGCAAAGAATAATGCAAAAAAAATCACCAGTGTAAGAACAGTTTTCCTGATCGTCATTTCTTTTTTTTTGTTAGTTGTTCCCCTCCCCTTTTTCCTTATTAGAAAAGTCTTATTATCTGGAGAAGGTAACCTTGTTCAATGTACACATGTATGGAATTACTATAATGAAACCCCCTGATATTATTAATGTATGCTAATTCAAAAATAAAATAAAAATTTTTAAAATTTATTTTCAGTTCAGATTCATTCTGAGAGTAATAATCTACTGTACTACCCTTATTTAGTTTGGTGGTCAAGTTGTACCACATTGCACAATGGAAGCCTATTCAGTGTGGTGCCTGTGTGTATTTTGACTTAACTTCCATTGCTGTTTTTCAGCACTTATTTTATTGTGTAAGAAAAATGTCACAGGCTCACTAATCAGGCTTTTCTCCATTTTAGTGGGGGGATGCTGTTTAGAAGCTAGATATTTTCTACTTGTGTTTTGACTATTTTTCCTCTACATTTAATTTTTTGAGTCATCCAGGATTTACTATTTAATGTGATGTGAGGCCTATGCCTACATAGTTCAGTTGTGATAGTAATATGATAAAATAAAACCAAAGACATTTGTGTTTGTATTCTTGTCTTTCAGGAGCATTCATTCAAGGAGACAATCGTATTTAATTTCAAATAACATATTGAAATTGTCAAACAACATTTAATTTTACATCTCATTACAGTTTTGTTTTCTGTAACTTGTAGGTGCTTTTTCTAGAATCGTAAAACTTTGCGAAGACAAACGTGAAACAGGTGAAATAAAGAAGGGAACGAAAGATAGCAGTGTGCACTCTGTGAAAGGAATTACAAATTTAGGAAATACTTGCTTTTTTAATGCAGTCATTCAGGTAAGAATCATCAGAAAGATTTGGAAAATATAAGAATTATTTTAATTGTGTAGACATTGGCATACATGTAGACCATCAGATGACTGCTAAATGTTTGTCTAGAAGTCTCTATTTTCTGTTTGTTTGTTTTACCCTTTTTGGCCATCATCATACACATACATACCCTTTCTCCCCCACCCCCCACAGTGCTTCTAAAAGCTCTTCTATTTTTACTGAGGCTTCATCAGAATAGTGATATTTAATAAATATATTCAGTTAAATTAAAGTTATTCAAATAGTCATTTTTGTTGTACTAATGAAATTTGAAATGTTGATTCACAGATTTAGAGGCACAATGTAAGTTAATCAGAAGACTTTACTTTTACTTTTGTTTAGAACTTGGCACAGACTTACATTCTTATTGAACTGATGAATGAGATAAAAGAAGATGGTACAAAATTAAAGATTTCTCTTTCTCCAGAGTCTCAGATGGTGAGTAAGAAGTAAAACTATCTGGATAATTAATATTTGTTAAATAAATCTTTTCTATTTCTCAGACCTATCCACTGGTTTGGTAGTCAGAGGGCTTTTAAAAATAATTCAAAAGCATTTTGTGGAAATACATAATCAGATCTGTACTTTTTTTTTTTAAACTACTGAGGATTGAACTCAGGGCCTTGTGCTTGGTAGGCAAGCCCTCTACCACTTGAAGCATGCTCCCAATAACTAGATTTAATGTTTCTAAAATCATAACTTTAAAATATAGTTCAAACATTGAGGCCTAGTCTGGTACGGATTTTTAAGAGTGAGAAAGAAAGGAAACAAAACAAAAAGAGCAGCCCTTGGCTTCAGAAGCTGGCCTTACACCCACTAGTTATGCCATACTGTTCAAATAATTCCATAGGAAAGCAACCTGAGTGTAGGTCTCTCTGAGACTGTGATAAAGTAAGACAAAGCAAGGCCATTTCATAATTTTGTCTAAATACAGACAAAAACTAGGTCTCTCGGCCATTTAGAAAATCTAGCACCCTCTCTGGGCCAAAATGAGAAATGAATGATAGCTTTTTTTTTTTTTTTTTACCAGGTGTAGCTTATCTTCTTTGTCTCTCTTCCCACATCATAGGTAAGACTTATTGAGATACCCAGTCATAGAATTGCCTGTGTTTGCTGCTGGCATCCAATCTAGAGTAACTCTCCACTCCCTTAGATACCTCCCCAAATAACCAAACCAGAGTCCAAATCTTGTAACACCCTCTTACTAAGACATCCCATGGTGTGTGTTCTTCCCCACTACAACAAGTAATCAATTTACTTTATTTAACATATGTGTGTTCGTGATGACTTTGGCAAAAGGGTACTGACACAACCAATAATGATTTTAATTAGAAATTGAGAAGTGGTGCAGTGATCTGTGCCAGTAGTCCCAGCTACCAAGGAGGGAATCTCAGGCAAGAGGATCCCTTGAGCTTAGGAGTTAAAAGCAGCCTGGGCAGCATAGTGAGACCCCATCTAAAAAAATAAATAAGTAAAATAAATTTGCTCTGTGGTTGTGAGTTTGTGTGCTTTCATCCTAAAGGAAGAGAGAATATGAATATAGTTAATGACCTGGCTTTTAAAGCAACAACAACAACAAAACAGTTTTAAAAATATTTAGCCCGGTGCAGTAATGTGCCAGGAGGCAGCTTTGAAAGACAAAGGGGATAACATTTTTTAGAAAACAAAACTTGGTGGGGGGAAAAATCCAAAAGGGGTTAATCCTTCTTACAATTTTAGCTATTCTTGCTGAGCTTTATGTTTCTCCCCTTTGAAAGAGGAAAATAGTGTACCGATTTTGTCACATAATTTCCCTTTCCTTATTTTATTTATTTACTTATTTTTGTGGTACTAGGTTTTGAACTCGGGCTTGTGCTGGCTGGGCAAGTGCTCCATTTCTTATTTTATTGGTAAAATATTTGTGGAAAAGAAAGTTGTAGAATTTTATTAATACATATAATTTATGATTATTTGTGAAGATGTACAAAAATAATTTTACTTGCAGGGGAGCACATTAAGGACAATTACAAGCATCAAGGAGTGGTTTTTTTACTCAAGGTAGTAATTTTATTAAGTAAAGGGCAGAGGATATGAAAATACTTGTGTTTCTCAATGCAAGGCATTTAATGCTGTTCTTTATTTTTAGATACTCATTTTATATTTGAATGAATAAAGTTTCTTAATACATTTGAGGCAATTTAGTTCATATCATATAAACAAAACATAACTCTTAGATTCTTAATAATGTTTTTCTTTGAAATTGTGTATTTCTGACATAGAGTTGATCATGTTTTTAAAGGGCCCATTAGTGGTGGAACTTTCAAGCCCAGGACCACTGACCTCAGCCTTGTTCCTGTTTCTTCACAGCATGAAGGAGACTGAAAAAGGACCACTTTCACCTAAAGTTCTTTTTAACCAGCTTTGTCAGAAGTAGGTGCATCTGTATTTTTAATATAAATAATCATGTTGCAAAAGACTAATGCATTCATCACTTAACATTAGAGGTTTCAGTCCTATTGTAACATTTCTGTTACTGTCCATACTTCAAAAAAAGAACCAACATTTGTTTAGTTGCATCTATGTGCTTTATGTAAGTTATATCTCATAATCTTCTGAAGATGTGATTATCCCCATTTTATCTATAAGGAATTGGAGACCCTCAGAAATCTAGTAGCTCACATAGTATTAGAATCAAATAAGCTGAGAATTAAATAGCTATGAGGTAATACTATAATGTAAGAAAATCATAGATAGAATTGGTAAATCTAGAAAGTAGTAAAGAAATAACCTACCTTCTGTGTTTTTTATTTTTTAATTAATTTTTGTATATTGACCTTATTTCTTACTATCTTGCCCAACTCACTAAGTAAATTCTTGGGGATAGCTTATGTAGATTAATATTAGTGGCAAACAAAGATCATTTTATTTCTTCTTTTCCAATCTTTTTTTTTTCTTCAGGTACTGGGGATTGAACCCAGGGCCCTTCTTCATGCTAGTCAAACTCTCTAGTACTTACTATAACTCCCTCCTACCCCCATCTTTTTTGTTTTTATTTTGTTTTTGAGACAGGGTCTAATTACCTTTGCTCCAGCTGGTCTGAAACTCCCAATCCTCCTTCTCCTCCTGAGTTGCCAGTATTACAGATGCAAGCCACCACTCTCAGCTTCCAGTTTGTATTCGTTAATATATTTTTCTTGCCTTGTATCACTGGCAAGATTTCCAGTACAATGTTAGAGTGGTAAAATGGATATCCTTGCTCTAGTTTTGATACTAGAAGAGGAACATACAGTCTCATGTCTAAGACTTGTAACTATAGTTTTTATAGTTATCTTTTTCTGAGTTTTTACCAAGAATAGTGTTAATTTTATTCAAATGCCTTTTCTGTATCTACTGAAATAATACATGGCTTTTTGTATATTGAAATAGTGAATTGTATTGATAAATGTTCTAAATAGTATTACCAAAGTATATTTTAAATTCAGGAAACTGTTTTAAAGTATACTGTTGTATAAATTTTCGCATAGGTATACACATTACCACAATCAATTTAAAGACTACATCACCCCCAAAAGTTTCCTTGAACCCTTTTTTAATCTCTTTCTCTGGACCTTCTCCCCTAAACTCTATCTCTGGGCTACTGCTTATCTGTTTTTGTGATTTCAGGTTAGTTCGCATTTTTAAGAATTATGTATAAATTTATAGTGTACACTCTTTTTATCTGGCTACTTTTGTCTTGGCATAATTATTTTGTAATTCATCTATGTCATGTATATGTATTAATTTTGAAAGCTGGTCTATCTCTTGAAGTTTCTGATGTAGTGGTGACACTTGGACCATTTGTGATAAGGGTTACTTAGGAGCAAGTTCTTTAACTTTCTTGTCTTTTTCTTTTTTTTTTTTTCTTGTTGTTCATTTCTTTTTTCTTGTCTTTTTCTTAAATAACTTTTTTATTTTGAAATTGTTTTAAGACTCACAAGAAGTCTTAAAATAGTACAGAGTTCCTGTGTACACTCTCCATTTTCTCTAGGACAATATCTTATTTAATAATACATTGATAAAACTAGAAAATTGGCATTAACGCTACTGTCCACCCTGATACATATTTGATTTCACTAGGTTTTATGTGCCTGCTTCCTTTAAAAAGTTCAGAGATGTGATAGAGCAATTCTGTTTCTCCATCCTCCTTTGGGCTTATCTTTTGCTTCCATTACTCCTTCATTTAGCTAACTAGTATTGAAGTACTGAAATTTTGATGCTGTGCCTGAAAGAATGAATTTGTCCATGAGGAAATGTAATCAACTGGACAAAATGTGTGCTGAAGAATGTTATTCCAAGACATACAATCCTGCTGGGCACTGGTGGCTCATGCCTGTAATCCTAGCTACTTAGGAGGCAGAGATTGGGAGGATTGCAGTTCAAAGCCAGCCTAGGCAAATAGTTCATGAGACCCTATCTTGAAATACCCATCACAAAAGGGCTGGTGGAGTGGCTCAAGGTGTAGGCCCTGAGTTCAAACCTCAATACCACACACACACACACACAAAAAGACATGTAATCCTAACTTTATGATATTCTGTGTGCCAGCAAAACTCAAGATAGAGTGAAAGTGTAGTACTGTATACTCTAGTAGAATTCTAGATATGTTTCTCAGTTGTGTTCTGTTGTTTTGTGGTTGTGATGGTGGGCATTGGACCCAGGACCTTATACATGGTAGACAAGCACTTTACCACTGAACCACACCTTTAGTGACCTCAGTATTATTTTCCAGTTTACTAATTCACTTTGTTTGGGTTGAGTTTAGATGTATTCTATATTTTTGTATTTTTATTTTTTATTTTTACTTTTGGTGGTACTGAGGCTATGTATTTATGGCTGTGGTTTTATTTTATTGTTTCTAGCATTTTTTAATAGACTATCTTATCAATGCCTATGTGTTCCTATTTAGTTTTTCCCTGTTTTTCTTTTTTTCCCCTATTTTTCTTAATGTCTAGCTTTTTATTGGTATTTATGCCTTTATTTTGGGTTTTTTTGGACATTCTTGATATACTATAAAGTTTTTAGATGGTTTTCTGAAACTAAAATTTGAAATGAAACAAATTCATTCTTGTTAAATTCTTGCATTAGAATTCTTCATGTGTTTTATCATATTCGTTTAGGCTCATTTAGAGAAGATTTTTTGCTTGTTCATCTTTCCTAATCTTTGGCCCCTCTGCTTTCTCATTTCCTTCACCTACCCTTGCCTCTTCTTGCCATTCTCATCACCTCCCTTTTCTCCCATTGCCTTCTTTCCTCATACTTTCTTCTTTCTCTGCCTAATAATTTTATTATTATTATTCTTTTTGGCAGCACTGGAGTTTGAACTCAGGCCCTCACACTTGCTAGCCAGGTGCTCTACCACTTGAGCCACTCTACCAGCCCTTTTTTGTGATGGGCTTTTTGAGATAAGGTCTCTTATTTGCTCACTGCTGGCTTCAAACTGCAATCCTCCTATCTCTATCTTCTGAGTAGCTGGGCGTGAGCCACTGGCACCCAGCTCTGCCAAAAAATTTTAAATGTGAAGTAGGTCTCACCTTAGCCTTTCAGGATGGACTTTGAAATTGAGTCTTACAGATTCACAGTTACTGTGCTGTCAGATTTGGGGACATGATAGAGTCTATGGAAGACTTGGCTCAGCTTTAGGTCCTTAGTCTGTGTCTATGTACTGTGACAGCCTCAAGCAAAACTTGCCTAAGGGCTTTCTTTCAGGTTCAAGGGAAAGTCAGTCATCCTTAAACCATAAGCCTGGCTCTGGTCCTTGTCTGTCATGCAGCACTTTTAACTCTATTTGTCCCTTTCACGCCCAACCCATCTGTGCTTTTCTTTGACTGTTTTACATTTGTGTTCCATTTTTGTTCTGTGGAATTCATTTTGTATTAAATCCCACTTATGTTTTTGTTATTGTTGTTTTGTTTTCTCTTTATATTTGTCAGTATGTTTGCAGTAGAAGTTTTTGGATTATAAACTGTTTCACCCTTACCCAGAAGACATCTCCATAAATCTTGTTCTAAAATTGTTTTTTCTTGTCTTATTTTGATCTTTTTAAAAGTCTTCCCTCTAGAGGGAGTGAATTCAAATAGGATGTTATTGATACATTGTAAGAACCTCTGTAAATGCCACAATGTACCCTCACCCAGCACAACAAAAGGAAAAATAAATAAATAAATAAGTATCCTCTTTCTCACAGTAGCACAAAATCTCATTTCCTTTGAATCTGTATTGTTTCCCTTACTTTGAATAAGCTGAATATTTTCATACATTTGGTGGTTCTCTTTTTAGACTTAAGTTTGAAGGTCTCTTTCTTTTTCTCTCTCTCTCTTTTATGAGTTTTGAAATCAGGGCTTCATGCTTGCTAAACAAGTGCTCTCCCACTTGAGCCATGCCTCCAGCAGAAGGTCTCTCAATGTTGGTAGCTCAGATAGGTGATATCAGAGATCCTGTATTTTGTATTTTTTTTTTTCAGTCCTAGGCAAAAGAAAAGAGAAAAACCTAGGTTTATTAAATGTTCTTCAGCAGTTTATTTAGAAGGCAATTAGTTTTTGCATGGTTGAGATAGAGCTATAGGCAGAGACATGGTAGAAGAAATGATTTCATTGTTCAGAAATGATTTCTGTCCTATGTATCTGCTTCAGAAGCCTTAAACTTCCTCCTTGTTCTATTTGCCACATGGCTAGTGAAGATCGTTGAAGAATTCCTCTGTTTGCCCTCCTAGTTGTCTCCTCCTAGGAAGAGAGGTTATCTTCCTTGATAGGTATAACACAAGTGTAGTATCCTGTAATTTCTGCATTTCATGATGCCAGCTGTGGAGGCCCAAATAGAGTTGGATTTATGTTTGTCTTGTTTCCATCCTTGTCTCTGATATATAAGGTAGACGCTATCTACCACATGCACAAAGGGAAGCATGCCAGGGAGCAGATGAAAGTGTGTTCCACGTGATGATGTTATTTGCTACTACCTAGCAAGAATAACTGAAATGGTGTTGCTTCTTACAGGCTAGATTCACTCCTGGTTTTGGAAGTCAGAGACTACATAAGTGCGTTAGAGGATGGATGCTTATCATGAGAATGAAAAATAATGCTAAAGTACTGGACTCATGGTCAAAAGATCTGGATTGAGGGGCTGGGGACATGGCTTAAGTGGTAGAGTTCCTGCCTGGCAAGTGCACGACCCTGAGTTCTAACCCCAGTATCACAACAACAACAACAACAAAGAGGATCTGGATTTGTATCAGTGACTCCTAGTATATTCTTCTTCAGTTTTCTCAAGTATAAAATGCAGTTCATATTTATTATAAATTCCTTAATGTTGTGGTATATCAAATAAGATGTTTTATATGTCAAATTAAATAATTATAAATTGTATTTACTAACATAAGTTATTCTTATTATTTTGGCAGAATTCTCTTAGATCAGAATACTTTCTAGATTTAGTACCTGTTTGCATTTAAGGCAAAATACCCATTTTGGCATTGGAATTCATTGCAGACAATTTTTTAAAGTTATTGAAATCAACTAAATGTTGATATCTCCATGAATAACACTTGACCTTTTTATTTAGTTACACATGAAATCTAATTGTCAAACCATTAAAAGAAATGTATTCACAGAGATACCAATTTATAGTCCTGTATTTTGATATTAAGGTAGAAAGAGAAATCACAGTAACTTGGGTTCAAATGCTTTTTTTTTTTCTAGCTGTATGACTTTTAAATGACTTAAATAATCCTTCTGAGCTCTTATGTATAAAGTGGAGAAGAGTGCTTCCCAATAAGAATGTGGATTATATGATTTAAAATACATAAAATTACTGGTACTGTGCTTGACATAAAGTAGCTGCTTAATAAATGATAGCTGTTTTGTTCTCAGTGCACACATAGGAACTCATCCTAATTGGAATAGGAATCCCAATGTCTTTCTATTTAGTTGAAAAAAGTAATAAATGAAATCATTGACTTATTTCAAAGTCATTTTTAAATAAGAATAACACATTGTTGATGAACCATGGAGTGATTATTCTTTTTTTCTTTCCTGTCTTGTTTTTAAATCATAGGGCACCTCGATTTAAAGGCTTCCAACAACAGGATAGTCAGGAGCTTCTTCATTATTTACTGGATGCAGTAAGGACAGAAGAAACAAAGGTTAGGTTTCTTAATGTTTTTCAGATATTCTCTTTAAGAAAAGCACACCTGCTGGGCGCCAGTGGCTCATGCTTGTAATCCTAGCTACTCAGGAGGCAGAGATCAGGAGGATCGCGGTTCAAAGCCAGCTGGGGCAAATAGCTTGCAAGGCCCTATCTCAAAAAAGGGCTGGTGGAGTGGCTCAAAGTGTAGGCCCTGAGTTCAAACCCCAGTACTGCAAAAAAAAAAAAAAAAAAAAAAAAAGGCCTTAGTATCCTTTACTAGTTAATACCCTTTGGCTATTAAAAAAATCATTTCAAAGTAGCTTAAATAAAGAGAAGAGAATCATAGCTGAGCACTGTGGTGCATGCCTGTGGTCCCAGCTACTCAGGAGACTGAGGCAGGAGGATCAATTGAGGCCAGAATTGAAGGCAGGTAGACAGCACAGAAAGACCCTTCAAAAAAGAAAAAAAGTCATAAAAAACTGAGGCTAAGGGAGGTATAGCTGAGGGATATAGAGACAGTGCAGTTATCAAGAATCTGAAAGTATTCATTCACCGTATTTTCCTAGTTTCTTTTGGCTCTGTAGATTTTTTTTTTTTTTCATTTCTCTCACCATAGCCTGGGTAGCTTTATGCTTCTCTGTCTGAATGATAGGATGTGATCACCATAACTTGCATGCTGTAGTTCCACATGCATAAAAGCTAAACTGGCTCTTTGTGATTCCCAATTTTAAATTCCTAGTAGACTAAAACCTCATTATCTCATGTTGATTAGATTTTATTGAGGGATCTCAGTCACTTAGGGTTAGGAGAATAGAGTCTTAGCCTTGTGGATCAGGGAACTTTTTTTTGAAAAATGAAAGAATAGCTGATGAATGAGTTGTCCGGTAGTGTTTATTGCAGTGCTATCCCTTAACTGGGTGGTTGTTTATTAACTTTAATATTAAATTAATAAAATTCAGTTTCTTTTCTTGAGGGAGTGGGTCCTATGTAGATAAAGTTATAATTTACCAGAGAAAGTACAGGTATGAAAGACGTCAAACATATCGTACATATTCTGCATTGCTGTGGTGTAAATGTGTCCCACAAAGTTTGTCTACTGGAAGTTTAATCACTAATGTCATATGTCAGTGATATTTGAAAGTAGCGCCTTTGGAAAGCAGTTAGGACTAGATGAGGCCATGAAGGCAAAGCCCCATTAATGCATTAGTGGTTTTATAAGAAGAGGAGGGCCCCAAGCTAGCACACTTGCTCTGTATTGTCATGTGATGCACAGTGGCGATGTAATGCACCAAGAAGGCCCTCACTAGATGCTGAGCAGAATGAAGCTGATGCCATGCTCTGGGAAGTTTAGAGCATATAAAGAAACTCTTGTTTATATAGGTTGTCTGGTCTTGTGTATTTTGTTATAGCAACAGAAAGTAGACTAAGACATCCTTGTTCACAGCAGACATTGCTAAGCATTTCTTATAGTCCTGCTGAGTCTTTGTTTCACCATCAGAGTTATTTTCTGAACATAGCACCATGAGCCACCCTGTCATTTATAATTGGTGTAATAGGTGAAAACCTGTTTTCCATTCAGGCAAATGCACTTCTTAATCTACATGGCTATGTGTAATAAGTCAAGTATAAATGAAGTGTTCATATGCTTATGATAGGTGTTGTTAGACAAGATAGATCCCTTCTTTGCTTCTTTTTTTTTGGCAGTTCCAGGGATGAGAACCAGGGCCTTACATGTGCTAGGCAAACCCTCTACCAGGGAGCTGCACCATCATTCATCCTGTGTATTTGTCCATCCTGTCCCTGTCCCACTCTAAAAGCCTGCTTTGTTTAAATTGTAACATTGTACCTCCTAATGGCTAGTTCTTAGTGAAGAGAGTTAGGGTTCTAATATTTTCTTACAAATATCTTAAAAATTAAAGAATGAGTGAATCTTTCACTTCTTCTACAAAATACTATATGTTAAAATGTCATCCTTTAATTGGCTGTTTTTTTGACTTTTTTTTTTCTTTCTTTTGGGTTGAACTCGGGGCTGGGTGCTTATAAGCATTCTACCCTTGAGCCACACCTCCATCCTCTTACTGACTTTCATATTAAATTTGTTGAATTCTGATTATACAATCATGAGGCTATGAGTTCGAGCCCCAGTATGGCCAAAAAAAAAAAAAAAAGGACAAGATTCATTCCAATTATAGAAGTGTCACTCCCTTTCTGCTACCTCTCTTCTTTGATGTGTCTTAATTATGAACTTACCACCTTCTATTAAGAAGGTGTCATTATCTTTCACCTGTTTTGGATTATGATCTTCTTAAAGAATGATACTGTGTTTTGTCTTCATCCCATGTGCCTGGCATTGTGTTTTGTGATTGTTGAATAGTTTCTATGCTTACACTTGATTACAACTTCTTTTGAGAATTTGAATTGGGATGAAAGTAAAATTAATAATCTCCTAAATAAGTTATTTCTAGCTAATTTCTGGGAATTTGCAGTTATTTTGAATATGTTTTAATTAAAATGAACTGATAAATTGACAGGATAATAATTGCATTGTTTTACCTATATTTTGTTTTAAGAAGTCAGTTAAGCTGGAGGAGTGGCTCAAGTGGTAGAGTGCCTGCCTACAAGCATAAGACCCTGAGTTCAAACCTCAATACCAGAAAAAAAAAAGTGTACAAAAAGTCAATTAAGAGACTTATAATTAGTTAAGTTTTAGGGACATTAGCACAATCCTTAGCTAATTAATATTTGATCACATTTTCTTAAAGCTAGAAAATTATACTTAGAATAGAGATTCAAGCTTAAGTCTTTCTGACTTCAAACAAATGATCTTTCTAACTTCATATAATATGGCTTATTAAAGTTTAATAATAAATGACTGGTCATCCATTATCAGTATAAATAACATTTTTAAGCCTCCTGTTTAAATTTAATCATAATTATTTGGAAAAGTGTTAACTCTGATTTAGTAATTATAGTATATTAATATTCTTGTTAAGGAGGGTAGATACATAGTGGCAAGATGGGGAGAAATCTTTATAATATGAATGGTAGATGAAATTGTTATTTATAGTGTGAATGGCAGGTGCAATATGACATTTGTGGGCCTACAGATGATAAAAAATAGTTACTGTTGTTTTTCCTTTGGTGGTACAGGGGTTCCAACTCAGGGCCTCATATTTGCTAAGCAGGTGAAAAATAGTTACTTTTCGTTTAACTCATATTGTCAGTTGCCAGAGTAATTTTTTTTTTTCAGAAACGTTTTTTCTTTTTTTGCAGAAATTGTTTATTACATTGTAGTCATGTTCATTGGGAATGGATTGAAAATTACCTGTTTGCATTTTTTTTCTGTTGCACAGTATCTTAAAAACTGAGGCACATTGGTTTTGAAAACTCTTATCTTTCCTTTGGTATTTGAGGGCTTTAGATGGTGTGACAAAGTTAAAATATCAAGTCTGTGGAATCTATTCAATCTCGTAAGCAAGAACAGTTGTGGCAGTGAGTACCCAGGCAGGAGATGTGTTGTCTAGCCTGGGAACACCACAGCTGTTAATCATGCTGTGGTTGGAGTGTTGTCACTGCCATGTGGTTTTGATTGAAGAAAGACTCCAGTGTTAGGTCTGCCGCCAGAATCTGTAGAAATGACTGAAAACCACTGACCTCTTTTCATGTTGTTTCATTAAAGTCTTTCCTTATGACTATAAAGTTGAGGAATATACTATTGCTGAATTGAATAGAGCACTAAAAGGATGCTCTGTGCAGAACTTAATGATTTTATGTATAAAAATATATAATCATATTTAGTAAAAGCAGTTCTTTTATAGGCAGCTGTTTTAGCTTACAAATTTGTGCTTTTTGCTTTTTTATCCCTTCTAATTTGAGCTGTCATTAATATACCATTTTTATTGTCGTCTTAAAGATGTATCATTTTAACACATTGTTGGGTAGGATTATTTTAAAGGCGAAATATCTCAGCTAACTTAAACTGCACTTTGTTTGCATTTGTCTTTTTGAAAGAAGTTTTTTGAAATGGTTGAGCCTTGACATTGCTGACTGATACATGTACTGCAGTTGTAGCAGCTCCCTGACCAAACTCTCTTATCTTTTTCTTTTAACCTAAATGGTTAAAAGCCCAGGAACTAACAATGGGGGGTTATGTATGAACCTGAAACCATATATTTTTATCAACTTGATGAATTACCTATTTATTAACTCTTAGTTTATGGCAGAAAATATAGATAGGTTGTTAGGATGCAATAAAAAAGCAAAAGCTTAATATTTAAAAGTTAACAAGCAATTCACTATTTTTTAGAGTGATGTCACAGCTTTTTAGATTTCATGTATGATTTTGCATTTCAGAATGTAGTGAAGGCATATTAAATCATTATAAGTCATTTATTTTTTGCTTGCCAGTTTTATTTTATTTTTATTTTTTGAGGACTTTATTATTATTATATTATTGTTGTACTTGAGTATATGGTGACATTTACAAATGTTCTTGTGATATATCATAGTCGAATTTACCACTTCCTTCAGTCTACTTTATCCTCTCCCCCTATTCCTGGAATAGTTTTAAGCAGGCCTTATTTTTCCATTTTCATACATGAGTATATAGGAATCATGTTTAAATTAATAACATGTTTAAAATGTGGAATAAATTTACTCTAAGTTGAGCTAAGGTCTTTGTTTTTAGTTGTTTGAAAGACTATTGTAGTTATATTAAATATTTACAAGCATTTTTTGGTATTTTGGGAAAGTTTTTATTGAAGTCCATTAAATATTTTTCCTGCATGGATTCTATACCATTATAATTTGCTTATTTGTTTATTTGTTCAGTAAATTATTTTAAAGCATAAACGCTAACTTTAGCTGGATTCTATTTTTCCAATTTTTTTTTTATTGTACTGGGAGTACAATGTGACATTGACAAAAGTTCTTATAATATATCATAGTTGAATTCACCCCCTCCATCATTCTCCTTTATCCCTCCTCTCCCCATCCATGGAATAGTTTCAACATGTCTCATTTTTCCATTTACATACATGTGTACAGAATATTGCTACCATGTCATATACAAGAGAGGCAGGATAATAGAAGGAAGTTCAGAAGGTGAATATGGTTGATGTACTTCCTCTATAAGAGTGAATACAGGATTTTTAAACCAGTTGAAATCACCATAGGAAGGGGACTGAGGTAGAAAGGAGAAATATAGGGAGGATGAACCTACTTGGATTATAATACATATATACACGGAAATGTCACAGTTTAATACCCTGTATAGCTATCTTTTCAAATTTAGAGAGTCTGAATTGGAAACATTCTGGGAGACATTTATTGTTTATCATTTTGATTTCCTTAGCATAAGAGTATTTCAGGATAGCGTGATGTGATAGGGATAGCTTCATGTTTACTTTTTATACCCTACCTTGTAAATATTTGAGTGTTTTGAATCTTACATTCACTTTCAAAATACACTTAACAAAAATAGTGAATAGTTATAGGAAATATGTTAAGCACAGGCCAGCTAATAAATGCAACTTGGTTTCAAAATTATTGGTGGTAAGGGTATTAAAAATTTATTAACTATGTATCATCCACAGAAGAATGTATATAAATATGCATTTAAACCATAATAAGAAACCTAATTTGCCATTACTACTCCTTTCCACCAGTACGACCCCCTGAGTTAAAAAGTAGTATATTAATCAGGTGTAGTGGCGTGTGCCTGCAGTCTTAGCACTTGGGAGGCTGAGACAGAAGGATCAAGAGTTCAAGACCATCCTGGAACTATGTAGTTATATAGTGAGACCCTGCCTCAAGAAAAGAAAAGGGAAAAAAAAAAAAGAATATCATTATCACCTTAGAAGCTTCTTATTTCTTTTTAACACTTCTTTCCTCATCAGATGTAGTCAGTATTTTGAATTGTTTGTGTTGTTTTGTTTTGACAGTACTGGGTTGACTTTTACAGAAATCATTCCTTTGCTTTTTCTCATACTTTTGAAAGCTACCTGTGTGTCCTTAAACAATATAAATTGTTTAGTTTTGCAAACAAAACTATTGCCATTATTGAGTGAAGGCTCATAAAAGAAGATAAGCTGAGGGCGTCTGGAACATAGTCTGGTTTTGGCTTCCCAGATTTTACAAGAGCTTCTTCTGGGAAACATTGGTGGGCAAGATCACAAATATGTCCTCATTTGCTTGCTTAAGTCTGTGAATCTGGCAGATATATGGAAGTCATCAGGTACTTGCTCTCTGGTCCAAAAGGCAAGAAGCTGGCTGTTCTGTATTTTCTGCTTTGAGTCCATCATGGTCTTTTCCATAGCTCTCACCAGTAGGTCAAAGCAGAACAATTCCAGGGGAGTATTGTGTGTCCTTTGCTGATCCTAGGCAGCAGGGCACAGAGGGTTGAATAAAGACATTAGCAACTCATTCTCCATATATGCTGATCTTAGATTAAAAATGTGGTACAGTGGCAGTGGTGTTGGCAATATGTGTGACTTACAAGTCTCACTGCTCCAATCCAGATCAGTTTCCTCGCACATCTGAAGTGCAAATGTCATGTTAGATTTCTTCCTCATATGTTACTGGGAGTTGCCTTTGCCTTTCTGTGTCTTGGTCCTACTGTTGCTTGCATACTAGTGATAGGTTGAACATCCCTAATCCAAAATCTGAAATACTTGTGGCCCCAAGAATTCTGTATAAAAGACACTCAGCATGGCCCCAAGAATTCTGAATAAGAGATACTCAGCACTTTGTCATTTTTCACTTAACTTATCAAAAGATAGGAAGCTTCCTTATTTGCTTTTTTTTTAGATTATTCAACCAGAACTTTATTGGTGGATATGTGTTGTTTTCAATGTTTTTGCATCATAAACAGTGCTATGTGGTAGATAATGTTACACATGTTATCTGCTTATATGTAAGTATATCTGTATAAATTCAGAAGACAGATTGGAGGATCAACTGATACAGACATTTGTTATTTGGGTGGCTGTTATCAAATTTCCCTGTACAGATAATAGTTGTAGAATTTCCGTATCTGTCAGTGACATACTATATAAGAGAAACTATTTCTGCATAGCCTTACCAGAAGAGTTTTTCTCAAATTTTTGAATTTTTCAGCATAATAGTTGGGAAAATGGCATCTCCGTAGTTTCAGCATGAATTTCTCTTTTTGAATGAAGTTCATCTGTCATTTCCCCCAATCCCCAGTTTTTTTTTTTAGTGGCTTTCTGTCTTTTGCTGATTTCTAAGATTTTTTTTTTTTTGGTGTTGTAGTAAATTTTCACTGATAAAAGGATTAGAAACCAAATGTTCAAAGACATACAAAAGGGCTAAAGGCACACATGTGTTCAGAGAAAGGTTACTAAATGTGTAATGACTAAGGAAGACGATAAATTTAGGGCAGGGACAAAAGTAACTGGGCATATTGAAAAGTTGATCATTGAAGTCTAAGAGATTTTTATATACTAGAGAGAGAATATGTTTCCAAGTTTGTTGTTTGTGTTTTGATTTTGTTATAACACGGTGGTGGTATTTTTTGAGCAAATGAAGTTATAAAAAATCTTATGGTGTAAAATTTTTAAGATCTATTTTATAGCTTCTGAATATTGAGTTAGTTGAAAGTATATTCCCGTTCCAAGGTTATAAAGGAATTTCTGTATTTTTTCTAGTACTTTCATGATTCATTTTTAGATTTAAACCTTTGATTCATCTAAAATTTTTCCTGTTCTCTACATATTTCCTTTTTCTTCATATAGCTGCCATAGAAATATCTGAACTATAGGGTATGCTTTTTCCATACCCTAATTACATTGTTTTTTCATATATTTTGGTCTTTTCTGAAATTGTCTGATTATCTGAGCACTGGCATCACCATTTAAATTTCTAAGGTCTTAATGCATTCTAGTAAGTTTAATAGTAAGTTTCCTCACTATACTCCTTCCCAACCATAGTTTACATTCCATATTTAGTTAAGAATTGGTGTCTTCCTTTAACATTCCCCTTAAAAAAAAAAGTCAGAGAGAAACACCAAACTATTGGTGTTCTTTATTGGAATTATGTTAGATGTGTAAATGGAGAGGGGGCATATCGAAATATTTTTAAATGTTTGTGATGTTTGGACCTATCCATTTGATGAAGTTTATTTTGTGTCTTTGAGTCATGTTTTGAAGTTTTCCTCATTTAAATCCCTAACATTTCTTAAATTTATTCTTAGATATTTTAATATTTTAGTTACTATTATAAGGGTATTTTCTTTAATATCTTCTAGCTAGTGTTTGTTCATACATGTGAAGGATAATGACTTCATATTTGTATACCCCACTGTTAAATTCTCTTATTGCTTACTTTTTCATTGCAGTTGATCCTTTTGGGTTTCCCAGGAAAACAATTACATCACCTGCAAATAATTTTATCTATCATTTTTATTAATGCGGTACTGGGGTTTGAACTCAGGACCTATACCTTGAGCCTCTCTACTGGCCCATTTTTGTGAAGGGTTTTTTTGAGATAGGGTCTCACAAACTATTTGCCTAGGCTCACTTTGAACTTCGATCTTCCTGATCTTTGCCTCCTGAGTAGCTAGGATTACAGGCATGAGCCACCAGCTCCTCTATCATTTTATATGTCTGAGATTTAGTTTTCTATCCAAATACATCAACTAGAACTCTACCACAATGGTAGATAATAGTAAGGGATAATAGGTTTGGTCTTATATTTTTTTCTCCATAAGCCTATTAATATGATGACTTTTATTAATATATTTCCTAATAGACCTGCGTTCCTATACAAAAAGCCTCTGGATCATCATGTTTTTATTTTTTTTAATTTTTTTAAAGGTACTGGGGATTGAGCCCAGGACCTTGTGCTTGCTAAACAAGTGCTGCACCACTTAAGCTAAGCTCCCAGCACTGCGATTTTTAGTTTGTGTTTTTGAGATAGGGTTTTGCTAACTTTGCCTGGGTTAGCGTTGAAGTTGCCATTATCCTGCCTCTGCCTCCCAAATTGCTGGGATTACGGGTGTTTGTTCTATTGTATTTGTTCTGTTGCTGATAATTTTAAAGTTTCTTCACAAAGTTCATAAGTAGATTAGTTTGTCGTATGTACTGTTTGTCCTTTTTTTTTTTTTTTTTACAAAAAAGCTGTTACCATTCTTGTTCTCTCTCTAAAGGTGACTTTTTCAGTCTATTGATAGTGTATTCCTTTGTAATAAACTTTACTATTACTTTACCACAAACACAAATAAAACTATATTATGCTTCGTATAAATAATTTGGAAGTTTCCCTTTTTTTTTTAATGCCCTGGAATACAGTCTGGTGATATTCTTCTATAAAGTTGTTAAAGCTTAGAAATTTTTATATTTTCATTTTATTTGTTTATTTATTCAAAACTTTTTTTGGTGGTATGGGGGTTAGAACTCAAGGCCTTGTGCTTGCTAGGCAGACCCTCTACTACTTGAGCCATGCCCTCAGGCCTTTATTGCTTCAGTTATTTTTTAATAGGGTCTTTCCCTCGTCTTTCCAACCCTCTTGGGATCAACCTCAGACCAGGATCCTCGTACCTATGCCTCCTGAGTAGCTGGGATTATAGCTATGTACCATCATGCGTAGCCAGAGTCTGGGACTTTTTTTTTTTTTTGTGGAGTTTAAATGCATGACTTTGCACTTGCAAAGCAGGTGCTTTACCATTTGAGCCACACCTCCAACCCATTTTGCTCTGGTTATTTTAGAGATGGGGTTACATGAACTATCTACTGGCCTCAAACTACTATCCTCCTGATATGAGCCTTCCAAGTAGCTAGAATTACAGGTGTGAGTCACTGACTCCTGGTGGGTCTAGGACTTTTTAACATATAGTACTATTAGTAATGTTCTTCCTTTTCTTCCCCCATTGTAGTTAGAAGATTTTCTTGGGTTAATTTTAATTACTTGTATTTTCCTGGAAAATTATCTACTGTATTTTTTTCCTAAGTTTTTAGATAAAATTATGTGAAAATTGAACAAAATGGCCTCTATGGTTATTTAAATTTTGTTAGTGGTTTCTCTTAAGTATGATATTATACTTTTCACTTTTATCTTAAGAATATCTAGTAGGTTTATTTATCCCCTATCCACATAATCAGCTTTTCATTCATATATTAATTCTCTTCAATGTCTATTTTATTTTCTTTAAGCTGTTTCCTTCTACAGTTATTTAGTTTTAATGTTTTTTTGCTAAATTTGTAAGTTGATTGTTTATTATTTTCAATTTATTTAAATATTTAAGGGTGTGAAATTACCTCTGAACACTGGGAAATAGCTTTGATTTTGATATGTAGTATTTTTATTCTCTGGGAAGTCTGCAATTTGAGTTTAATTTCTCCTTGATACAGTTTTTCAACAGCAGAATTATGTATCATTTTCACACCATAAAGTCCATTTCAGATTATGTTTTAATACATTAAAACTTATGATCAAGACTTGGAAAAATGTCTTTTGAAAGAGAATTAACAAACTTCTCCTTTACCCCACCACAACAGTGTAAGTTACAGAAGACAGAACTCATAATTCATTCACTAATTAGGAGCATAGCTAGTGTGAAATGTAATCATTTAGCTTAAATAAGTCTTTATTCTTGGATTATCTAGTTTTATTTCATTTTAAGTTTTCGTTGAGATCTAATCTCTCCTAAAATATGTACAAAAGATGTAAAAATAAGGGTTGCAGATGTATCTCAGTGGTAGAGTGCTTGCCTAGTGGATGTGAAGCTCTGGATTCAATCCTCAGTAACACACACACACACACACACACACACAAACACAGAAATATAAGTCTTGTCTTTTACTAAGAGCTGTGGAAGACATGATTATTACTGATAACTAAATTCAAATAAAACCATAATGAAGATTAGGGGCAAGGGGGACAGAGGTGTGGCTCAAGCAGTAGAGTATCTGTCTAGTAAGCATGAAGCCCTGAGTTCAAATTCCAGTACCACCAAAAAAAAGATTTGAGGAATTCTTGCTATGGATGTTAGTTGATATTCTGGACTTTAGTTGTGTGTGTGTGTGCTCTATATGGAGACCATAGTAACAAGCTTGATAACTTTTCTTCATAGACAAGGTCTGTTACCTTTTTTTTTTTTGTCTTGATTAAGGAATGTCATTTTAGATAGATGGAGAGAAAGGAAGAAAGAGAGGGAATAAACTTACTCTAATCCTCTAAGAAAAATGAAACTAGGCTGCTTGCTTCTATAGACTGCTAAAATATATTTTAAATTCGAGAGGGCCTAAATATAAAAATTTTGACTCTAGTGAAAATTTGGCATTAAAGGATTCTTCTTTTTTTTTGGAGACAGGGTCTTGCTATGTAGACCACTTATGGAATTGCAATGTACCTCTATGTCTGACTTGTTTTTCTTGGAAGTTTAGAAGTGAAAGAAACAACATATTTTATATTTTTAAATTCAGAGTTAGATATTTTATTTTCAGGTTAGAAACCTGAGATCCACAATGTACCTTACTATTTGGAAGTCCTTTTATTGAGAGAATGAAACCTGAGTTAATTATTACTGTATTAGATTCTATTATCTTTGTTTTACAGAGAATACAAGCTAGCATTCTAAAAGCGTTCAACAACCCAACTACTAAGACTGCTGATGATGAAACTAGAAAAAAAGTCAAAGGTATGTTGGCTCTAATTGTTAAAAGTTTTTTTCTAGGAGAAAATATTAAAAGCTTTTTTATAGCTGAAAAAGAATTGAGCATTCTAGTAATTATTTTTCTAAAGTAGAGACCTTAAAAGGCAGTTGTACCTAACAACAATGGCTACAAGATGTTTTAATGGGACATGGAAAGAAAATGGTAAAATTCATTATGTGACTATTTAAAAAATAAAACTAATACAAATTGATACTGATGCCCTTATGTTCTAAAGGAGATGTCAAAGATTGTTCAAAATAGCATCTTCTCTTGGAAGCTGTTTCATTGTAACCTTTTGGTGTTTAGATAAGTAGGTTTGTGGGTATTATCTAGTTTTATCTAATTATATTTAAGTGCTCCAGAGACTCTTGTAAGAAAACCATTTATTGAAGAGACTACTAGTAATCAAGCATTAGTAGAGCTTGCCTACTGTATTGTTTGCTCTTTATCTCTCAAAATGTGGGCAAGAATAATGATTAATCAAAGCTGATGGCTTACTTTTATTGATATTGCAGTGTTAGTTTATATCCTTTGATATGAGCAATTTACCTACTCCCAAGTTTATATACCTCTGTTTTGAGTTATTAACTAATGTTACTGTAAAGTCATCATTTTAGGAAATATTTAAAAACATTACTAGTGTTTTACTTATTTCTAACTTTGAGTTAGAAACATTTTTTTACTTTTATAATGTTCATACTAAATGTGTATAATTTATAGACAAATATACATACATTGCTATTATACCTTCCAAAACCCTATTACAGGTAAGGGTTAAGATTTTTATAGGTTCTCAAGAATGCTTCTTGTTCTTTTATGTTGAGATAGTGCCATCTAGTGCACGTTTAGAATAATAGCCCCATTTTTCTTTCCAGTTCTGTAATCCTTTTCTATTTTTACAGTATTTCTTAATAGTTATTGTAAAATGTTTATTGATATGTGAAAATACAAGTCTGCTCTGTTATTCAGTGCTTCAGATAATGTTGTCAATGATATTAAATACATTTCTATGAAATTTGAAGGTAGAAGCCCCAGAAGAACAGCAGCTTGAAAGTAGGGAAGTAACAGTTGTTAATATAATTTCTCTTTCATGGTTTATTAAATAAACTTTCAAATTCCTGTTGGAAGTACAGAGAATGGTATACTGTTGCCTCTTGTACTGGTCACCTAACTTTAAACTACGTTCATGGCATATTTTGTTTAATTTGTTTTCTCCCAATCCCCGATTATTTAAAGCAAACCACAGGCATAATTTCCTTTGATTTAGAA
The DNA here is from genome assembly GCF_047511655.1 of Castor canadensis. Classification (NCBI taxonomy): domain Eukaryota; kingdom Metazoa; phylum Chordata; class Mammalia; order Rodentia; family Castoridae; genus Castor; species Castor canadensis. The sequence continues at coordinate 62,692,195 of NC_133386.1, forward strand.
GTACTTCCTAGGCAAAATAATTTTAACTTAAAAATATTATCAAGCATGTGTGTATGTGTACTATTAATTATGTTAATTCTTTACACTATGCTGTGCTTATTTGTCTTTTATAACTTTTTCATAGCAGTGGGTCTGGCATCTGTGGCCTTGAAAACAATCTTCTTCTTTGTTCTGCTCTCTAGCTAGGTTAGACACAGGCTTTGAAAGGCTTGATGGGAGCAGTTGAGGCGTAGTATGAATACTGGTTATTGCTCTATTTATTTTACCTCTTAAGAATAGTTTATTATTTATTGGAGGTTATGGTAGTTGATAGTCATATTGCCTCTTAAAAAGGCATTGTATATTATATAACAAAATATGTATATTACATAGAAAATGTAACATATATAGTAAAATATATTAAATATGATATAGGAAATCTCCTTTTTTCAGATTACTTTTGAATAAACAGATTATAACTGTACCACTTTGGATGGTTGGTTTTTTTTGTGTTAAAAGTATGATTTTTACAGCATATGGAAAAGAAGGCGTAAAAATGAACTTCATAGATCGGATCTTTATTGGTGAATTAACTAGCACTGTCATGTGTGAAGAATGTGCAAACGTAGGTACTCTGGAATTCACTTCATGGAATAGATTATAATCACATTGTTCTTTATTATGTTTTCCTTTTGTTTCAAGTATCACAATGTTTATTAATAGATACAAGTAGATAAAATCAAGGCATGAATGTGATTTGATAAATTAAGTAAACTTTAAGTAAACTTAATTTCACTACTATAATAAGAGGAGCACTTTAGATTCTCACACCCTCAATAAACCTCTTCAAGGACATTAATGATCTCTCAAAGCCATCAGTTTTATGTAAATAAACAATGTTTGGTTTACTTACATGTTTTGCAGTTGCCAAGCTCAACGATATTAAAGACTAGTACATAAAACCCATTACTAGAGGTAGAAACACAGGTGATACACTATTGTAGCAACAACCATAAGTTACAGTTAAGAAATTTTCTGTAATAGCCAAATGGATCAAATATTGCAGCAATGCAACTATTACTGAGCAAAGTAAAGTTTCACACTATTCAGTTTTCTAACTTAAATAGCCTATGATAACTGGCAGCAAAGAAGGTTTTCTTTCAATATAATCAATATAATATTAAAAAATTTATAACAGGTGACTACATAAAAATTCTCTTAAAGATATACCCTAAACTTCTTGAAAGTAAACATAAATTTTAATTGTGTTTATATGTGTGGTTTTATTTTTTTCCTATTGATATATTCATGAGGTACTGTTAGACCCTTTTTTTTGAGACGGAGTCTCACTATATAGCCAGGCTGGTCTCAAAACTGGTGGTTCTCGCACCTCATCCTCCTAAGTGCTGGAATTCTACAGGTGTGTCTCACCATGCTGAGCAAGCCTATCTTAATATGCTAAACTCTGCTAGCTACCTGTTTAGATTGAAGTAAGACAGAAGCTTCTGTGAAGAGAGTAACTATGTTACATTACAATGTCCTAAAATGTAATTGCAGTAGAAGTAATGTAGTAATATAACCTAGGGTGATTCACACTTGACTTAAATTTCGCATTTATGTAACTGGATAAAGTTTTTTTGTGTAGTCTTGACTCATCTTTGAATTTAGTATTAATTTTTATTTTAAATGCCATCATTAACAATTTACAACATGTATTCTTACAGATTTTTCAGTTGCGTTGCTCAAAGTGTATGGCTTTGAGTATGATAGATTTAAGCTTTTGTCAGATTTTGATAGTAAAAGAATCTGTATGTCTATTTTTCTGGCTCCAGACTGTAAAGTATTTTTTTCCCTCTCTAGTCTTGTAACACCAGGATTACAAATTATATCTCCTTCTACCCTGACACATTAAAACACAGAATGTACAACATGGTATCTACTTACATTTCTAGAACATTCAACATAGAAGTTGATATCTCTCTTACAAAGGTAGAGATTATCTTTTAAAACAGAATTATACTAAGGGGTCTATAAAACACTGTCAGGCTCTTGATTTTTCTCTGGCTTTTTCTTAACACTTCATATACTTTGTTTTAACTTAAAATTTAAGTTAAGTTAAGCATGGGATGTTTGATTTCTTTGAATCTTTTCAAAACTATATGTCTGTACTAGAATTCTAACTGATGTTCTCAATCTGTTTTCTCTTTAAGATTTCCACAGTGAAAGATCCTTTCATTGATATTTCACTTCCTATAATAGAAGAAAGGGTAAGGAGACAAAAGTAATCATGAGACATGTGAAGAATATTTGTTTAATCATTTCTGTAGATAGTTGAGTGTATTATCTGATATCTGAGTCATTATATTTTACATATAATTGAATTTGTATAGTACATTTGATATTGGGGTTTGTGCATGTGTGCATAAAATATGATAAAATTCATATATTCCAGGAATTTAAACCTTATGCTTTCTATATTGAGAGTTAATGTTAAGAAAATTTTTTTTATATTTGAAGTAAAATAGAAAGTTTTTTTTAAAGATATGATATCCAGAATTTATTTGCTAAAGAAGTCTTGTGTTAGGTACATGGTATGTAAATAGGTATCAAAACCTGTACTTTTGGGAAAAATTCGTAGCTAAAGAAGTCGACAGGAGGCAGGTTGTAATCAGTACAGTGGCATTTTTTACTATAGAAAATACTCAAGCATATACAAAAGTAGAGAACATAGTATGATAAAGTTCCACGCTCTCAATTCTCAGCTTGGTGATTATCAACTTGCAGCTAATCGTGCTTTCACTGTATGTATTCCACAACATCGCCTCGCTCCATCTCAGATTATTTTGAAATAAATTCCAACTGTATACTTCAAGGTATATCTCTAAAAGATACTCTTTAGGAGCTGGGGGTATAGCTACTTTCCTAGCTTGCTCAAAGCCCTGACTTCAACACCCAATACTAGAAAAAAAAAAGATACTTTATAAAAACATACCCATAGTAATGCCTTTTTTTTTTTTTCTTTTGGCAGTATGGGGTATTGAACTCAGGGCCTCATGCTTGCTAGACAAGCACTATACCACTTGAGCCATGCCTCAGTTCTTTTGCTTTTAGTTTGTTTTTCAGATAGGGTTCCATGTTTTTTGCCCAGGACAGCCTTGAACCATGATCCTTGTGCCTACACCCCTGTCATTGCTGGGATTATAGGCATATGCCACCACATCCAACCCTATGCTTAAAAACTTTAATAACTTCTTACTAACACCAAGCATTTAGTCATTATTTAAATTCTGCAGTTGTCTCTCATAAGTTTTCAGTGTTTGATTTTGCTTTTGTAAACTGCTTGAATTTAGGATTGTTAAAAAAGGTCTACAGATTGCAACTGATTGTTGTGTCTTTTAATCTTTTTTTTTGGTGGTACTAGGGTCTGAACTAAGGGTTTTGCTAGGTAGGTGCTCTATAGCTTGAGCCATGCCTCCAGCCCTTAAATCTATAATCTACAGATTTTCTTCTCTCTCACTTATTTATCTTTTTATTTATTACACTTTATTACTGAAAAACTTGGATCAGTTTTTCAGCAGTTTCCCACATTTAGTAATTTAGCTATTGCATTCTCATGGTATTAGCAGGTTCTTCTGTCTTCCTTATTTCCTCTCTAAAGCGGTCAAATTAGGTTCAGATGTGATTGTTCATTTACTTTTTGCTAAGAAAACTTCTTGCTGGCAGTCATGGTGAATACCTGTAATCCCAACAGTTGGGAGTAGAGGCAGTAGGATCATGAATTGAAGGCCCCCCTGGGCTACCTAGCAAGTTCCATGCCAGCCTGGGATACATAGTGAAACTTCATCTCAAATACAGCAAAACCAAATGAGAGAAAATTTATATGATGGTGTATAATCCCATCAAGTAGGTGCACATTCTTAGTGTCACTTTCCAAGATATTATTTGTCGTTAATAAATATTTTCTGCATCCATTGTTAACTACAGACATGCCTGGTTGTTAAATGATTCCATAAAATGGAAATAAATTAATCTGAATTTATACTTCATTAAGAAAGTTTTTGCATGAAATGGTTTGTACTAATTTGGCAGATTGACATATATCACATATAAGTTACTCTGTTAGGATGCTTGTAAGTAGCAGAAGTACAGAATGGCCAAAAGTTTTCTTTAAATAAACACTATCTTATTTCTGCTTCATAAGATACATATGGCAGGTAAATACAATTTGAGCATGAACTTTATTCTAATGATACAAAAACAAAAGTAACTTTATTGGAACCTCTTACAGAATTTGAAACGATTAAGACATTTTATTTGATGTGTTTCTCTAAAGCACTGGCTAGTAAAATATGAATATGTAATGATTTTTTTCTTTATTTTTGTTCAGTTTAAAAGGATTAATAGAAGATTCTGTGGTCCTAGCCAAAATAGTTTCAATAGGTCTGTTTTGCAAATGTATGTGAGAAGAGCTGCCCACAGAGTACTTGTCAGGAACTGAGAATATGCTTCTGCCATATATAGATACTGTCTATAACTCAAACATGGATACCACATGGCTATAATTTGGGCTTGTGATGAACAAATTGACCTGATCTTCATTGAAATTGGTTTTCATACAATGACATAATTCAAAGTTACTTTTTGTTGTCTTTTTAGTTCATGAGAACACAAAAAAGTTTGCATATGTTTCTATAATTACAATGGTACAGTTCTAATAACAACTGTATTCAAAAAACCCAAAAGTTAAATGATACAAATATGTTTCAGTCATTAGACAGTCTATGTTTAGAAGTCACTTTCCACTAATTCATTAGTTACTGAATCATTTTGGTTATGGAACCAGAATGATTCATTGGTTTCCATTTTAATACTAATAGGTTAATAAAGTCTTATTTAGCTTGATATTAAAGCTTGTAATAAGAGTATAAAAGTATTTTATTTTAGGAAGGTGCTGGTGGCTCATGCTGTCATCCTAAGCTGTGCAGGAGGCTTACATTGGGAGGGTCACAGTTCAAGGCCAGCACGGGCAAAAAAACATTTGCAGTAACCCATCTCAACCAATAACTTGCCAAGGGGTCATTCTGGCAATGTTGGGAAGCGTAAAATAGGAGGATGAGTATCCAGGCTGGTCTGGGCAAAAAGTGAGACCCTATCTTCAAAATAACCAGAGCAAAAGGGCCTGGAGGTGTGGCTCAAGTGGTAGAACTCCTGCTTAGCAAGTGCAAAATTTTGTTCAAACCTTTGTATTGCCAAAGAAGTATTTTATTTTAACAAACTTTTCTTTATAGTGGTCTAGGCTCTGATCTAGTAAGTGTGTCTGTATCAAAAGCAGAAGCTTGCTTTTTTTTTTTTTTTGTGGGACTAGGATTTGTACTCAGGACTTTATGCTAGCAAAGCATGTGCTTTACTGCTAGAGCTGTATCTCCAGTCCATTTTGCTCTGGTTATTTTTGGAAATGGGTTCTCTCAAACTATTTGCCCAGACTGGCCTTGTACTGCAGTCCTTCTGATCTCAGCCTCCCAAGTAGCTAGGATTACAGATGTGAGTCACTGGCACCTGGTGCTCTTTGCATTTTTAAAAATTAATAATAGAGATATAAGTATTGATTGTCAGTTGTGGAAATTTTCATTTTACTAAGTTATACTACAGTTATCTCATTAAAACCTTACATTTAATGTGCAGAATGATAAAAAGTAATATGTTATGACAGTTAGCTGAGAATTTCTTGCCCTCACATTAGAAGATGTTATAACTGATTACCTTGGAAAAGATGAATTTTCTTTTGCTTAGTAATAACAGAGGCAAGTAATAAAACCTTGTGAAATAAAGCAGTATAAAACTAATGTGTGCAATTTCTGGTTTCAGTACAGAAAAAATATTAGTTAAAAAAAGGCAGGTGTAAACAGGAATATCTATGGGCACATGAGATACTTTAAAGACTATACAAGAGTCTGTTCCGTAGGCTATTCTCCATTTCTTCTTGCTCTTTCCTGCAACATTTTTTAAAAGTTGTCCTTATTGAATAAATGTAGAAACCAGAAAGTTTCAAATTGATACCTCTATTTAATAGTTTTCCTTAGTTCATTATGTCAGAAAGAAATCCAGAGGTTTAATTTTGCTGGGCTGCTCCAATATATAAGTGTGTTAGTTTCATGAGAAAAGTTGTTATTATGAAATCACTGAAACCTGTGTTGTACCATTCATCATTGAGCTTACATTCAGAAGGTCACGGTCCTCTTATCTACATGGAAGAAGTTAGGAATGTTTTTACTTTTCCCTTTCTTTTACCAATGAGACCAGTCTGTACCAAAGTCTAATGATAACTGCATGTATCAGCATACTTAAAGATAGATTTGAAGGCTGAGGATATAGCTCAGTGGAAGAGTGTGTTCTTTGTATGCATGAGGTTCTGTGTTCAATTCCCATACCAATCAGTCATTCAATAAATAAATAAAAACTTGAACTGGATGTGCTGGTGTGTACTCAGCCCCAGCTACTTGGGAAGTTGAGGCCAGAGAGGATCATTCACGCTTAAAAGTTTGAGGTTAGCATGGACAATGTAGTTGAGACCCCCCCCCATCTCTAAAATTAAAAAAATAAATAAAAATCAAGCAACTCTGTATTCAGATGTATTTTTACCATTTTTTTCCAGAGGCTTAATTTCTCATATTTATGCAGAATTTACGAAAATGGCAACTTACATGTTTTAAGGTATTAAATTCAACAGATACTTAGAGTTTGTAAGTTTTCAAGTCCAAGTAAAATAATTGCAAGGATATTTTTGTTTATCATGTAATGTTAGCTCATAATTTACTATTAGACGAGGTTTTTGTTTTTGTTTTTGTTTTTTGCTATAAATGAACCAGGAACCCTGCACATGCTAGCCAAGTGCTCTACCACTGTGCTACATCTTTAGCCATGGTTCTTTGAGACACGGACTCACTGTGTAACTCAGGCTGGCTATGAATTTGCTCTGTAGCCCCAGCTGGCCTCAGACTTGTGATCCTCCTGTCTTAGCTTCTGAGTCCTAGAATCACAGACATGAGGCATGATGCTCAGTTCTCATTGGGAACTTTGAGAACACTCAAAAAAAAAAAAAAAGAGAGATATTTCGTCTTTGAGCATTTTTATTTGTCTTATATTTTTAAAGTTTAAAATAGACCCCCCCCCCCACTTCCAGTGTGTGTAACAAAAACAGAAGCTTCTTTTTTTTTGTTGTTCATTTATTCACACGTGCATACATTGTTTGGGTCACTTCTCCACCCTGCCCCCCTCCCCCATCCTTCCTCCCTCCCCTCCTCAGTTTCAGGCAGGTCCTGTTCTGCCTTTGTGACTGATTTTGTTGAAGAAAAGACATAAGCATAATAAATACAAAGCATTTTTGCTAGTTGAGTTAAGGATAGCTATACAGAAAGATTCCTACTATTGCTTTCATGTACCTATGTGTTACAGACCATGTTGATTCAACTCTAACTGATCTTTACACTGGTTCCTGATCCCCTGCTAGTGATAACATGTTGTTTTAAGGTTTCTGTATTAGTTCCTCTGGCGTAGGGACATGAAATGCTTTCATGTTTGGGTTTTCTACCTATTCCTATATCTCCCATATGTGCTCTCCTCTTTTCTTGTGATTCAAGTCCAACCACATTGCTGCATTTGCCCTAGATCTAAAGTCCGCATATGAGGGAGAACATATGATTTTTGGTCTTCTGAGCCTGGCTGACCTCGCTCAGAATGATGTTTTTCCAGTTCCATCCATTTGCCTGCAAATGATAAGATTTCATTTTTCAGAAGCTTCTTGCATCTTTTAAAATCAAAAAGTGAGTTTTATATACTGATCTGATAACGAACTTTTGAGGTTTTTTTACCTCTTGTTTTTTTCTGTTACACTATAGTTATCTCATTAAAACCTTACAAAGTTAATATGAAGATTGATGATGAAGCATTGTATTTCTTAGTTTATAAGACAGGGAAGGAGAATAAAAAGCATTGGGTTAAAAGAAATAAAACCAAGATAGTACTATGAATAACAATGGACAGAGTTAGCACTGGTGGAAAGGGAGAAGATCAGGCCTTATTTAGAGTATTTTAAAAAATAAACAGTGAATAGAATTTTTTTAATTGGAAAATTGCATGAGGCAAAAAAAGCATTACCAAAATAGTCTAAGAGAAAAGATAGGGAAATACAATGTGGCCTTCTGACTGGTCTTTTTCCTAGTTCTAACTCCTCTCCCTGTTCCCCAACACTAATGGGTGCTCCTGCTTGCTGTATATCTAAAATACAAAATTCGTCATCTTACTCCCCACCTGACTTCTCTTTGTCCTCAGAATCAAGGCTGTAACTTATAAAACAGAAACATGAAGAACTACATTTTATCTGCTTTCTCCTCTCCACATTTGTCCTGTTCACAACTTGTATACTTTCTGTGGGCTCTTGTGTATATTGTCTCATTTAACCACCAAGACAACCCATTGTGGTTGGTACTTTTGTCTTATAGGTGAGGAAATTGGAATATTGAGATGTGTACTCTTCCCCAACATCAGCCAGCTAGTAAGTGACAGAACCTGAATTTGAACCCAGGCAGTATAACTGCAGAATCACACTCTTGACTTCTATCTTGTACTCACTCTTTAATAATATAAAGCTTTCTTCCATGCAGGTGTTTTTTTGTTGGTGGGTGTTTTTTTTCATGGTGGGGGAGGGTCTCACTGTATACCCCAGGCTAGTCTTGAACTCACATGATCCTCCTGCCTCAGCCTCCTGAGTGTTAGAACTAAAGGCATGCTCCACCACAGCTGGCTCTTCCATTAAATTTTGATTATCCTTTCAGAATAATCTTATTAATGTTTGGTCCTAATTTATATTATAAACTTAAAGAGAATATATTTAGCAAATTAAATCTATCATATATACACCTAGCAGAAAACAGGGATGGGAATGAGTACTTTAATATTTCATTGGGAACAGGAGGGTAGAAGGGATAGATAGAACAGTTCAGTTTAAAAGTTGCTAAGACTGGGGCTGAAAGTAAAGCTCAGTGGTAGAATGCTTATCTGATATGAGCAAGCCCTGGGTTCTGTCCCCAGTACCATAGAACAAGCAAAAAAAGCAAAACAGAAGTTGTTAGGCTTAATCACCTCTAGTTCCGTGTCACACAGCATTTCCTAGGTTGGATATGTATTTTTTAAAATAGTAGTAGACCCTCTTAGGTGGGTCTGATGATTCATCTGGGTTCAGAAACTATTCAGTTAGCAGTTAGATGAATTGATTTCATCTTGGACATGTTATGAAAAACCTGTTTGGGTATGTAATTTCCCATTGACCATTAATATTATGTACATAATAGGAAAAAATGCTATATAATTTCAACATAGGGGAACTCTTTGGGTGTTACCATAAACTTCATTATTTATCATGTGCCTCTAATAGACCAAATACATATGATGAAATAAATCTTCAATTCAAGTAGTTTAAAATACTTGGTAAACATGAGAGCTAATGTTATTTCCCTGATCGTTTGTTTGTTTATGTATTTGTTTTTGGCATTACTGGGGATTGAACTCAGGGCCTCAAGTTTGCATAGGCAAGTACTCTTATCACTTAAGTCATGTCCCCAGTCCTTTTGTTTTCAGATTGGCACTTGACCTTTGCCTAGGTCAGCTTTGGACCATGATCCTCCTCCCTCTACCTCTGTAATATCTGAGATTGCAGATGTGAACCACCATGTCTGGCTTCTTTTTGATACAGGATCTCACTAACTTTTTTCCCTATGCTGGCCTGGAACCAAGATCTTCCTCTATCTGCCTCTATTTGTAGCTAGGATTATAGTCATATACCACCACGCAGGGCCCTATTTTCCTGATTTTGAATGAAAAAAAAATTGAGGCATAGGCACCTTTTATAATTGATTCTTCTTTTTCTCGTGAATAACTAAAAGTGAAAATACTATCCACATGCAATTTGTGACACTTTATTTTCGTGCTTACTTATTTGTCTTGACTCTTGAGGCAAGCTACAGGAAAAGAACAGTATAGCTCAAATGTTCAACAATGTGGAACCCTTAGTGAAACATTTCTGATAGCTTAAAATCTTTAATTAAATTAGTGGTTAATTCGCCTCACTGCCAAACTTGGGTTGCTCTACCTCTGTTTCACACTATCACAAGAAACAAGGTTGATTGACACCACAGTCTGATCAAAAAGTAGCAATTAATAAGCAAAGTAAAAATTAGATACAAATAAAATAAAATATTTTCTTTCAGGTCTATGGCAGCCAGGCATAAGAGAGCTTTTAACTTGTTACTTTTTAATTTACTTAAAAATACATGTTACATTTTCAAATTTGAACAATCAGCAATTATGCAAAAGTTTAAGTCTCCCTGATAGCCCTCTTTTATAAAAGTCCTGTTGTTCCCTTCTTCACAGACAGTAACCACTTTTGTCAGTTTTCCAAGTAAAGGTTTACGTTCAAATTAAAACTGTTTATTTGTTAAAATATCTTCTATTGATTTAGTTTAGGTAGATTTTAGAAATGACTCTCTGAGAAGTAGTAGTTATTTAATAATTGTGGAACCATTAAATAGAACTTATTGACATATATTTTCAATAAGGTCACAAGATTCTTTTTTCTGAAAACACTGTCAACTTACAGAATCAACGAATTCATGACAGAAAACATGTAAGAAAATTGTCACCTGGAGGAAAGAAGACTGTTGTTATATATCAGAAAAATGAAAATCTTGAAATAAGTGGGGACTCTTCAGTGTTTGCAAGCATCATGGGTACTGAGTCATCTCTGAATGAAAGCCCTACGGATGGCAGTGATAAAGAAGCCAGCCATTGTGAAAGTAGTGCTGATGCTGACAGTGAGGCTTCCCAGTCAGAAAGCACTTCAAAGCAGACCATGCTGTTTAGATCCAGTGGGGAAGCCTGTGTGCACACAGATAGGCACCTTCAATTCACATTGGCAAATAAACTGCCACACACCAAGGAGACTGACAGTAGTGATGAGGGAATGGCTGAAGCAATTTCTGAACTTTGTCTGAGCAGCAGTGAAATTGGAGATCAAGATTTTGACAGAGAAAATCAGCCACTGCATGTTCCAAACAACTTATATTTTTCAGATGGAAAGCATATGAGGTCTCACAGCCCCCAAAATGCTTTTCAGACTCTTTCTCAGAGCTATGTAACTACTTCTAAAGAATGTTCAGTTCAGTCCTGTCTCTACCAGTTTACATCTATGGAATTGCTAATGGGGAATAATAAGCTTCGTTGTGAGCACTGTACGGAGAAGAAGCGGAAGCACCAAAGGGAAACCAGTTCTGCAGGTAAGTAGTTAACCTAATTTATTTTGTATTGATGATGGGTCATAGGCAACTAATGGGTTATTGATCCTAAATGGAGGAACCTGGGAACCTGGTCTGCATGTGAGCTGCTTGGCAAAGGGATTGTCTTATTCATACTTGAGCCTCAGCACTTAAGATACTGGCTGTGCAAAATAGATTTTGAATAGATTTTTGTTCAAATAAATTGATGAGCAAGAAGCACACATCTGTTCCTTGAAAATGCCAATCCATATAGACTTATTTGAGAGAACTAGCTATCTAAAATCTTTCTGAAAGAAATATCCCTAAAATTTACAGTTATATCACTAGTGAGATTAATGATGAAATTACTGTGTCTTATGAATACCATCAATTTGTCATCAACTCAAGATTTATGTTGTGAATAAACAAAGTGGGAAAAAGGGGAACTGTCAAGTAATTTTTCGGTGTGTCTCTAGCCTTAATTAAAGGGAAAGAATACTCTTAGTGCCTAGTTGCTTTAAATGCTGGTTTTGTTATTCAGGTATGGTGAAACCAAGAGATTATGTGATGATTGCCATTGAAAAAACAGTTATAGTTACCAAGAAGTGGGAGCATGCCATGCTATGCAAGGCCACATGGGGAAGTATAAGGGTCATTTGGGGCAGAGACATAAGAGGAGGAAACAGAGCAAGAGCCTTTGTTGTGACCCCAGGGGAAGGAACAGGTGAGGCAGGGTAAAGGAGACTAAGAACTGGCTAGTTTGAGTAACTTTAGCAGGGCTCTGGGGCACAGGTACTGTCCCTAATATCAGGTACCTGACTAGAGTAATTAGGGCACATAGACAGTGGCCTAGGTGTAAGAGCCCAGTAAAGGAGATTGTTGGGGTATGGGCTCTGGATTAAATGGTTTATATATGAAAGACATACTTTAATTGTTTACTACTATTTCTAGAAATTAGCTAACCCAGAGAAGGGCTGTCCCTCCAATATCAATAAGGCCCCAGATGTCAAAGTATCAGAATAAAGACATGTTTAACTAAAGGCACCGATGGCTAATGCTTGTAATCTTAGCTACCCAGGAGGCAGAGATCAGGAGAATCCTGGTTTGAAGCTAGCCCCAGGCAAATAGTTTTCAAGATCATATCTTGAAAAAAAAATCCATCACAAAAAAAGGTTGGCAGAGTGACCCAAGTACTAGGAGTGCCTGCCTGCAAGTGTGAGTTCAAATCCCAGTGCTCCTCCCTACCAGCTCCCCCCCCCAAAAAAAAAAGTTAGATGGAAGCATGAAGAAATACCAATTTACAGTTGTCCATACTGAAACTCTATCATAAATCCTTTCTAACATTTTTATTGAAATGGTCCACGAGTGCCTGTGATGTGGGTTCTTCCTTTGCTGCAATGAGTAATAGGCCTAACTTTTTAAGCTATTAAGTGAGCTTCTGATGGTATTTGGGTAGAAGGCATTAGTTCCTACTAATGCATCTACTTTTTAGCTTCCAAAATTTTGTTGCAAGTATCATCTGTCTACTCTTTGTCATTATTGTTTGCCTTTTTTGAAATTACCCTACTTTAATTTTAGTGGAGTAGAGGCAACCTATAATCATATATCCAATTTCTTTAACAATTTAAAAATGTGGTGTGATGCTTCTATATAAATGTTTATTGTATTATCCTGTAAATACCATATAAGATGGAATGTTTATTTTATTTCATACAGAAAAGAAAGCAGAAGGGGTTTACACTAATGCCAGGAAGCAATTGCTCATTTCTTCGGTGCCAGCTATTCTGATTCTCCATCTTAAAAGATTTCATCAGGTAAAAGTCTCTTTAGTAGTACTATAATCAATTTCATCATGTATTTGCACAAACCTAATTTCTGTGGAATATTGTCAAGGATTAGAAAGTAATTTATGAAATTCAAAATTTTATCATGTGAGGTTTCTTACATTTCTACCTATAATAGTTTATAAGGCTTTCCTGATTAACATTGTTTAAGTAATTGTTGGAGGTGTTGTTCTGTGTGTTAGAAATAAGATCGGGGTCACAATTGAAGACACAGAAACAGAATTGTCTCAGCAAGGCAAAAACTTCTGCAGAAGGGTGCACAGGCACAAAGGGGTAGGTCTGCATTTTTATCCCTGCCCTGCCTCCTTTACTTGGATTGATCAAGTTTGGGTACACAGTCTGCTTGCAATTGGCTAACTCTACACTTGGAATTTGGGGGTGGGGTAGTTAGTAATTTCAGTGAAAATGGAGCGTAGTGAACAAGAACCTGGCACTGCAAGCAGCTAAGATGGCGACACACTTTGATAGAAAAGATTGTTTTCCTCACAAGTATTAGGGTGCTTGCGTAGCACACGGGAAGCCCTGGGTTCAATTCTCTAGTACTGCCAAAAACAAACAAAAGAAAATTCACAGTATTTGAAGATTGAGGAAGTAGGAAGTTGAGTGATGTCCCTAAGTGGTGTTTGTTTGTATGTGTGCTGATTGAAAATAAATTTTGTTAAGAACACTTATAAGGAGCTAGGTAGTAAAGAACACACACCTTTTTGATCATACTGAAAGGGTTCTAGGGCTGGGCAGTGTCACTAGAACTAAACATACAAAGGTTCCAAGGCAGACTTTGTACCTGTAGGACTTCATAATGGGAGGTAACCTAAATATTAATGATGCGTCAGATTTCTCTCCCAATTTTTTGTACTTTCAGTGTAATGCCTTTGTATTTTTAAAAATTATTTTTAAATTTCTCTGGAGGAATGAGTAAGTGAAAATACTGAAACATTTTTGAAGATGGAAGCTGGTTTTTTCACCAGGCGCCGGTGGCTCATGCTTGTAATCCTAGCTACTCAGGAGGCAGACATCAGGAGGATCGTGGTTTGAAGCCAACCACGGGCAAATGGTTTGTGAGACCCTATCTCAAAAAAACTTCACAAAAAAGGTCTGATGGCGTGGCTCAAGGTGAAGGCCCTGAGTTCAAACCACAGTGCCACAAAAAAAAAAAAAATGCTGGTTTTGATACTTCTGTTTTAACATAAAACTGTAGTAAGTGAATTTGGACGTGACTGTAATTTAAAGCTATTTTTTTATGATAAAGGAAGAGTCTCAAATCAGTTGGGAAGGGGTCTGGATTTATTCAGTAAAGGACTTAGGAAAAATACCACTTGAAAAAATAAAAATTTAGAGCTTTGCACTAGATATCTGTATTATTTTCAGACACATTTTAATGCATGAAACAAATTATCAGAAAGGTTAGAATGAAATTTAAGGAATATTTGATCTGACCTCTGTGTGAAGGACTTACTAAGTATAAAACCCATGAAAGAAATCTTAAGGAAAAAGATCAAGGGGTGTGTGTGTGTGTGTGTATGTGTGTATGCATGTTAGGATTTGAACCCAAGACCTCATGCATGCTAAACATGTATTCTGCCACTGTGTTGTACCCCCCCCACCCCTGACTGATAGTTTTGAGTACATATTGCAGCATTTCAGGGTGCTGCAGATGATCAGCAAAAAGATTTTTCTCTGTACCTCACCCTTATCCACAGAAAGATTTTAAGTTCTTAGTTTTCTATACCTACTGCTGTAAAAAAAAATGTCAGTGGAAGTGAAATGGCTTTGGAGAGCAGAAGCTGATATACTGTGTCTCATCACATTACAATGCCTTGCGTCTGCAGGCCTCTGTGAACAAGGGGGAATTGTGAACATCACAGAAGCCAACTTCAAAATTGTACTACAGTTGTTTATGTTTTTATTTGCATTGCTTTTTAGGAAGAGCTTAAAAAAGTATTGATGAATACCTCATTCCCCTCTTGTTTTCAAGCTAAATGTTATGTCTCAAAGCCACATTAACATTCCCAAGGGAATTGTTGGGAGAAAAATGCCTAAGTAATAGCGCTGCTTTTAGTTTATTAGTATCTCTAAAAGGCTTGCTTCTCTATGGTAACTTTAGAGCTGTATAACGGAACCATGCACAAACTGAGTAGAGATCTTAGTTATGAATATGCCAAATAATTAATATTGTATGAAAAGAGCTCTTAAAAATCAATAAGAAAAATGTCAAGACCCTAATATTAAACGAGTGAAGAATATCAAAGAATATCAATTGGCAGTTCTAGAAGAGGGAGTACAAATTCCAATAAAGTATGAAAATAAGTCCAACCTTCCCCGCAAAAGAATTGCAAATCAAAGGAACAGATTCCTTTTGTAACGTCTCCAAGTTTACAAAGATACAGTTAGTGCTGATAACGATGAAAGGGAATATAGATATTCTCATTTGTCCGCAGTGGGAGTGTCAATTGACAACACTTTCTAGAAAGTAATGAGTAATGAATATGAAGACCATCAAGTTGAAAAAGAAAAAGAACATCAAGTAATGTTTTGAATTAATCAGTTTTTGAACTAAGTAATTTCACTTCTAAGAACCATCACAAGGAAATAAGAGATGTACACAAAAAAGGAAATATCCTTCTTATAGATCAAGCCAGATGTAAGGCCTAGTCTAGTGTTGCAGAATAGCAGATATTTATTTTAATGACTGGAATATAGTTATTAAAATATAGTGTATTTCTCTGTGAAAAGAAAAAAAGGCAAGAGACTGCACTTATAATTCACTCTTTCAAAAAATTATCCTCTAGAAAAAATTCATCTGATTTTATAGAATTTTTACAAAGTTTCTTCTATTATAGGATAATTTGTCAACAGTGGAGTACTCACTGGGGAGGACATAATTTCAGTGTTCATATTGAGTGCCTAAGGAGGTCACCTGGTGAAAAGGAAGGCAAAGAAATTGAATGCAGATTAAATAATTATTCCTGGATATGATCTTATAATTTCATGTGAGATACCATGTTAATCCTTACAAAGATCATTTGAAAAACAAATCACTGCAAATATTTTGCCCCCCCCCAAAGTTGTCTTTTTTGTTGTTGTGTTAAAGAATAGTAAGAAATTTGCTGGAGGTGTGGCTCAAATGGCAGAGTGCCTAGCAAAAAGAAGAAAATTACGTGATTAGTATGCAATGAAATGACTAGTCAGTGAAGTCACAATAAGTTGCATGTTAGTTTTTTGTCTAACCATACAATTCAGATTTAACTTATCTTCTCATTCTAAGAATCATCTTAATATTTATAGATCTCCTTCTCACTGTCTTTAATAGTCTGTCAAATAGGTTTTATTACCATTATGTAATGCAAAGCATATATTTTTCAAGATTTGTTTTTGGAAATTAAAAATAGAAAAGGAGATAGAGCTTACTCAATGAAGGTTCATCTATATAACATAACATTTACTTTTATTGATAAAATGTTTTGAGTGTTCACTTTCTGCTTTTTAGTGAATGAATATAATTGAATTTTAGAAATTAAAAAGACCTAATAGAATCCAGTTGTTTCTGTTTTCTGGGTTGACCTAGATGAGGTTGCCTAGAGTCAGGTTCATTGTTTACAAGTCACTGAGTCCTAGAACGCCATGGTCTTGACTTTTTAGTTGGATACATTTTCATGATAGCATAAATGTCAGTAGCTAATCTTTTAACATACTAGATTAATATTTCTGTAAGTGTTGAAAAACCAGTGGAAATAATTATTTTCTTTATTATGCATGGTAAAAGTCCCCAAGTAAAAGAATAATCTTTGCACTAGTAATTTATGAAACCTAACTTTTTTTGATCTATTCATTAGTCATGTTTATATCTATGAAAAACTAACTTCTAAAATTCCTCTTTTGGTTTTAATTAACACAGTGCTTTAGACCTAATTAAGTTTGTGGCATTAAATTTTTTTTTGATCCTTTTAGGCTGGCTTGAGTCTTCGTAAAGTAAACAGACATGTAGATTTTCCACTTACGCTTGACTTAGCACCATTCTGTTCTGCTACTTGTAAGGTACTGTATTTTAAGATATTTAATTAACTTGCAAATAGTACGTTCAGAAACATCTGTGTGTTATTAGGCTGTGCTTTCATGATATTTTAAAAATAAGTTTGTCTTCTGAAAGGGATTTAGTAGTAAAGTTAAATCAGTATCTTGTGCCACATACACTAAATGTGACTAGTTCTTTGGGAGAAAGGTGAGTAAGGACTGCTTATAAATGCTAATGGATGATGATGATAGCTGAGAAAAGTGAGCAGGCTTTGTGCTTTCCTTGATCCTTTGAGTGATCTGCTTAATGAGTAGTAATTTTGGCATTTCTGTAGATCTGTATCTTTTGCAGATCAAACTCTAGTGCATTGTTTTTTATGTTCTTTCCTGTATACTACTGAGAGTAGCATACTACTCTGTTGAGTACAATACTTCAGAATTGCTAATGTCTTAACAGTTATAGAAAGCAGACCTAGTTATAATTGCTTGTACTTACATGTGAGAATTATATGGATAAAATTGATGACTTTTTCTTGAGGAAACCAGTTCTAGGGTAATATAGTCTCCTGTTCATGATTATTGGCTAGAAGTCTAGGTTTTGTGGAATGTAGTAGAATGCTTTCTCTCTTTCTCTTTCTTTTTCTGTATACGAGCTTGAGCTCAGGGCCAAGCACTCTACACTTGAGCCTCACTTCCAGCCCTTTTTTGCTTTTGATTATTTTTCAGATAGGGTCTTGCATTTTTTGCCTTGACCGGCCTCAGACCATGATCTTCCTTTCTAGGCTGCTTGAGTACCTGGGATTACAGGTGTGCCCCACCATGCTCATCTTGTTTGTCTGGCCTGGCCTGGAAATATGGTGCTCTTGATATCCACCTTCTGAGTAGCTGGGATTATGTGCATGAGCCACATATCTAGCCTAATAGAATGCTTACTGAACTTAATATTTTCAGTACATTGATTAAAACAAAAATATCTTCTATGTAATTTTCCAGTGTATCGAATCTTATCTACTGTGGAATACCAACTCTGTCAGTATTCCTAGAATTTGACAATGTGGTAAATAACAGTGAAATTTAATGAGCTCCATATTAAGTTCATGAGGACATTATATTTTTATAAGTACCTATTATGGAAAATTTCTAACATACACAAAAGTAGACAGACCAGTAAAACAAATCTTTAGGGCAGGAGTGCCCTAAAACCTGAGATCCATGGACAGTCCTGTCCCATTCACACATTCTTCCACTTTGTTCTGTACTATTATTTTTAATAGTACTATGATTTTAATAGTACTATGATTTTTAAGCATCATTTCATTCTTCCTTTTTTTTTTTTTGAAATAGCGTCTTCCTCTATAGCCCAGGCTAGCCATCCCTACCCTCTTGTAGTAGAGAAAACCCCTTTGTTGTGTGGCTTATTATTACAAGCATTCAGAAATGATGCTGGCTAGGTCTTCTTTTTTGTGTTATTGGGGATTGAACGCAAGGCCTCACACTTGCTATGCATATTCTCTACCACTTAAGCCATGCTCTCAATCCTTTTGGTTTTTAGTTTTTCAGATAGGGTGTTGTGCTCTTTGCCTGGGCTGGCCCTGGCAATCCTTTTACCTCTGCCACCCCCTGTAGCTGGGATTACAGGTTTATGCCGCCATACCTGGCTTCAAATAATTTCTTAATAACTGTTCCTAAATGTGATAATAAATGTGATTTTAAAGTGAATAAGGGTCACATGTTAAAATTGGATGATGTCTTTTAAGCCTACTTTAATGTGTAGTAGGTCTCTCCTCTCGTCATTTATTTGTTGAAGAAAGCAGACCATCTTTCTTGTGGTTTTTCATAATTTAGATTTTGATGATCATCCCTCTGTCTTCTTTATTGCCTGCTATGAGATTTGAATAGATTGCCTCTGGAAAGGTTTGAATGGATTCAAGTTTGATAGTCAAACCCCTCTCTTTATTTTTCATAAGGCTATTTCATAGGAAGTTTTCTGTTCTTTCATTGGGGAGCACATTGTACCACTTATCTTTTTGCAGTATTAGCAGCAATAGTGCTTAATACTAGATCCATGAGTTAAGAATTACAGAATGGTGATATTCTAATTATGACATTTCTTTGTAATTTATTAGCTAGAATACTTTTGTATAAAGAGAAATTCCTTCATCTGTTTAGGTACCTCATGGTATAGTTCTTATACATGAGATATTTGACTCTTGCTAACCCAGTGTTCAAAATAATGAATTACTTCACTAGTGTCCTCAAGCTGTTATCAGTTTGTCATTATAAATTCATTGATTTAAATATATTAGATCTGTTCCAATTCATTATACTATTCTTTTTGTTCATCCTCTAATTTATTACTCTATTGGTAGTTGATCGCTGAAAACCACTTCAAGCCACCTCTTGGGTAGAACAGGTTCTGCCTCAAGGTGGAGTGGGGGTGGGGGAAGGAAGGTGGCTCAAATAATGTATACACATGTAAGTAAATGTAAAAATGATAAAATAAAAATTTTCCCAAATAGAAGTATAATACTCTCAGAATAAGAAAAATGCATTGTGAAGTAAACACACACACATACACATACACACACATAAACACACACACACAGAGTCACCTCTTGGAACCTTTTTTTGGTATGGTACTGGAGTTTGAACTCAGGGCCTTATACTTGCTGGGCTACACCTCCAGCCCTCCAGAGTACTTTTGACATTTTGACATGACCGTAGCAGTTCCTTTGTAAGGGTTATGCCACCAAGTGGCTATATTGTTCATTTGCATAGTTTTTAAATTTTTCTGCATAAGGGTTGCTTTTCAAATTTAATTTTAATAGTTATGTAAAATATTTACATAGTTCCATAGCAAAATATCAGATGTACTGGAGAAGATAAATTCAAGAAGTTTGTTTTTGATCCATGTCCATTTTCCCTGTTCCTTTCTTTTATACATAACCATTTAAAAACTTACGGGTTTTTTTTTAATATAAGCAGATATGTGTGTATTTGCATCTCCCCTCTTAAATAATAGCTTGCACTATGAACTCCCTTTTTTTCTACCTTATTTTCTTTTTTGAAGGGGGAGTGGTACTGGGGCTTGAAATCAGGGTCTTGTACTTGTTTTCTACCACTGGAACCACACTTCCAGCCCTCTGTAGTCTATCCTATAGAAATGTTACAGTTTATTCAATCTGTCCTTAATTTATGGACATTTGAGTTTATTCCAGTCTTTTGATGTTCTGAATAGTCCTGCAGTTAATACTCTGATGTGTGTCTTTTTACATTTTGCTCATGTTCCTGTGGGATAAAATCCTAGAAATAGGATTGATGAATACAAGGGAAATACATATGTAATTTAGCTAGGCAACATGAAATATCCCTACATAGGTGTTGAACTCCTTTGCATTCCCACATACAGTCTCAGCAATTAGTACTTTACTGCGCAACCCTGTATCAGAGAATATTGTCCAGAGTTTGCATTTTTGCTAGCCTAATATCTCAGTGCAGTTTTAATAATGCATTTAATATTTTAACCAGGATATATATTTACTTACATTTTCTTATAACTATTCACTAAATGTTGCTAATTTGGTGGGTTTTTTCCCTCTGTTTAATAGAATGTAGGTGTGGGAGATAAAGTTCTCTATGGTCTTTACGGCATAGTGGAACATAGTGGCTCGATGAGAGGAGGCCATTACACTGCTTATGTGAAAGTGAGAGTGCCCTCCAGGAAATTATCGGAACAGATCAATGGAAGGAAATATGTACCTGGTATGTCATCCTTAGTATACTTTATTCTTAAAAATAAATGAGTTAATTTTTCCTTTTTAGAAGACGTAAGTTGTTATTTCATAGGCAACTTTAAATGGATTCACTTTACTGATGTTAAGTGAGAATTACCTCTAAGAGTGTTTAAATAATGTTAGTTATGATAAAACTGTATACCCTTTTAGGTGGTAGGAAGTAAAGGAAGTAACACATAATTTTTCAAAGTATTGAATCATAGTCACATTGCAGTGGGGTAGTATTTTATTTAATAATACTCAAAATTTTTAAAGACATGCCAGGTCCTTAGAATAGAGTTGGAGTTAGAAATTTGCTGGCTTTGCTTGTGGATCATTAAAATAACTGCTTCTCTCCCTCTCTTTCCAATCCCCCCCCACTCTTTTAGTGAAAATGATTCTTTTCTGTGTGTAATTAAGTATTTGCAAAGCTAATATTTTACTAGGCACTTAAAGTGTTACTAACTAGAGATAATTATGAATTATCCTCATAATATTGGGTACTTTGAATTCATTTTGGAACTACTTAACCCAAGAAAAAACAGACTCCTATAGTAATATCTAACATTAAATAAATAGTTTGTAATTAATATGTTATTATGTATAATTTAGAGAATATACAAGATACTTATTGTAAAATTGTGCTTCTTTTTGTTTTGTTAGGTTTGAAAGAACCTGATAGCGAATCAGGAGGCCAGTGGGTTCATGTTAGTGACACTTATGTGCAGGTGGTTCCAGAATCAAGAGCACTTAGTGCACAAGCTTACCTTCTTTTTTATGAAAGAATACTGTAGTTAGTTGTTAATTGTTAATGGTATTGATTATTTAGCTCACTTTTATTTGACTGCTGCAGTGGTAACTATAATATGTAAAATGTGCCTTTGTAGTCTTCTCTCTTCTGTAGGAATAGCATGTCCTTCAGATGCTTAACTTTTTCACCACTTTGGTGAATCCTTTTAAAGTAACTTAAATTTACTCAGTGCTTTCAAATTTATATTCCTAATCGTAAAAACATTTTTTTTCATGTCATGGAGGACAAAAAAAATCAAAATTTATAGTAGTAGAGGAAACCCCTTTAGGATATGACTCATTATTTCAAGCATTCACAATGATGCTAGCTAAATCAAATCATCCTAATATACTGTTTCCTAAGTGTGATACTACTTTTCTGATCTCATGTAATATATTCTGTGCCATTATTTACTTATTGTTTTTTAATGTTTTATCGTTTTGTAGCCTTAGCCTTATTTTTAGCAATCATATTTCACCTTTTTGTGCATGTTATTTTTATAATAAATATTAACATAAATTTATAAGTATTAGAAAGAAATTATTCATCCATATACAACTCCACTTAAAATTATCTCGGGGCTATCTAGTAGTATATATATATTATTGTTTAGAACAAATTTCTGTAACTATATGAAGTAATACCCAATATAACATAGTTACTTCATCATATTTTATATGATTCAGCCATATAAAAAGGTATCACTATAATTTTGATAGTGTGGGTTTACAAATAATGTATGGAGTAACTTATTGCTTTGAGGTTTTAGCAATATTGAAATATTCTTAAATATATCATTTGCAGCCCACTTATAATAGAGTTAAAGATAATTTCCAAGTGGTTGGCCAAGGTCAAAATATAATTACAGATAATTATAACATGCAGAATTGGTAAATAGAAGTTGATAATTCATATGGAACCATAGGATACCCTAGAAATATAAATTACCAAATTATACTTATAAATGATAGAGAATTATAAAGTAAATGTACATTTCTGTTTCTGTATTTCAATAAATAATAAATATGCTTTTGGGGTAGAGAGATTACTTTTTTATCTTCAGCAAGCATCATTTAAAAGTTCAGTTAGATTTAGCTTTTACTTTAATGGAGCACAGAACTAGTACTTCTGTTTTTTAAATAATTAGCTGCAAAAATAAGATAATTTTCTACTTCTAGAATACAAATTACAAATTTGTCAAAAGTTGGAATGAGAAATATTACTATTACTTAGATTTCAGTTTCAAAAAATCATGGCTACTTCAGTGTCATAGTATTGAATTAAAACATAATTTAAGCACTGATCATTAGTGCCAATGAATGATAATACAGTCAGGGGTCATATGAGTGCCTAAAAAGGGAAAAAAGGATGAGAATAGTGTCTGTAGATAATGTATGGAAATGTTTAACCACGACTGATCCTTTTTAACACATAAGTGTATATAACATTATCGAGGTTACTGGTATATGGATGAATAGAATTGTGATTAGTGTTAAAGATGGTAACAGCATATAAAATGCACTTTCAAAATGACATGACATACATTCTATTATTAACCTGTTGACATTTCAAAACTAGTGTTTCTCCTTAACAGTGAAGATACAGTAGACATCATTGTTCATCTGCAAGTCTGGTTGTATCCTGGAAAGGGACATTTTCAGTATTTTCTATTTAATTGTAATCCATTAACATTGTAAATTTCAGTACCAGAACAAGAGCAATGAATTTTTTTAAAAAGTACTAGATTTCTTTATTCAAGTTAGTTGTCTTGATAGTAGCAATTGCCACCCTCCCCCTCAAAAAAACTCTTCATTTTTCTTTTAGAAATCTAAGATATTACTAAGAGGTATACACTTTTCATTGGATGGGCACCTGTTTCAGGTATCTGTAACAGATAATCTGTCAGTATCTTTTACAGATACTGTTACCACAGATACTGTGGTGACAGTATTTTATCATCTTTTAAAATGGAAAGACCCAAAATGTATGATTTTAGACATTATTCTAGTAGTAACATACAAATATGATACTTATTTTCATTTCCTTAGTATTAAGTGAGCTAATTTTGAATTCTATTTTTATGGTTGACTTTAATGAATGCTTTTTTCTTTTTCTCTGAAAACAAAAAAAAAAATTGATTTTGATACCCAGGAATTTCCTAAATGCAGCTTTTGTTGTATAGAAAGCACATTAAATTACATGTGAGTCTACATTTAAATTTTTGTTTTAATTTTGAATTTTTCCAAATCACATTTGCAGGGATATTACATTATGAGGCTACTGTAATAACAATAGTTTCCAGATTACCTCAGGAAACAAATAAATGAGAACGTTTACAGATCATTAACACAACTGCATAATATTTGACTGAATGAGTTTAAGAAATAAAACCGAGAAGTTTCACTAGCTCTGTTTAGAAACTGGTTTACGGGGTATGTCTAGCCCCCTGTTCTTAGCTTTCCGATATTTAAAATGATAAATTTTTGATTATGTGCCAGTTATAAATAATATAATAATTATATTATTTGTGAATATTTTTGACATAACCAAATATACACCTATACTTCAGATTTTGTCATTTAATGCTTTTAAAAATTATATGAAGACCATCTTTTTCTTAGGTGGCCAACAAGAGTGATTGTTGTTATCGATTTAGCATACTTGATTTACCAGCAGACCTCTTTTAATACATCTGATAGCTCTTAGCTTGCATGTGTGATGACTTAACTCAGTGATTTTATGCAATAGTTGAATGACATTTCTTGAAGATTAAGCTGTGAAATGTATCATCCCTCATCTAATTTTTGTAGTACAAAATAACATCTTGCCCACTTTTCTTATCGTTATATTCATAATTAATTTTTCTGCATGATAACTGATCAAATAAGCCTATGCCAAAGATGTGCAATAAAATTTAGCCCTTAGATAGCATCTAGTGCACTAAGAAAAACTATTTCTATATTTACAATGTTTTCGTTCATGTAGAAATCATCAATTCAAATCTACTTAAAAGATATTTTCAATTTTGAATAATAAATTCACATCATTCCTACTGTTTAATCCTTTTCTGTAGTATTTTTAGAAAATAGCTATGTAACTTATTGAGCATTATTTTGATGTTACTGTATAAACATCATAATAAATATTAAATCCTTATTTATTTTACAAGATTTGTCCATGCAATGCATGTTATTGACAAAATATTTTGTCTGTCAACATTGTATTTCCTTCTGTTTTAGTCCCCTTGGGCTGCTATAAAAAATCCTAAATTGGGTGGCTTATTAACAACAGAATTTACTTCCTATAGTTCTAGAGGCTGGAAGGTCTGAGATCAAGGCATCTGTAGACTTGGTGTTGGGTGAGGATATGACTCTGGTTCTGAAACCAGAATCAGTTTCTTCACGTGGCTACAGAGGTGCAGGGGAGCTCTTTGGGATGGACTTCTTTTGTGAAGACACTAACCCCCTTCATGAGGGCTACACTCTCATGACTTAATTACTTCCCAAAGGCCCCACTCCTGAATACTCTCAAATTCATTCCTATTCTCTCCCTCCCCATTTCCTCCCACCCTCCCTCCCTACCTCACCCTACCCCCCACTTCTCTGTGCTCCTTTTTCAATGAGCTACAACCCCATCCAGAACAAGTTATTTTAATGGGCCACTTTCAGTCAGATTTTAGTATCTATCATGGGTAAGTTTAAATACTTTCAGATAGTTCTTTTTGAGTTGTAGGGATAGAGCATGGCTCAAGTGGTACAGCGCCTGCTTAGCAAGCACAAGGTCCTGAGTTTAAAACCACAGTACCAGCAGACTCCATCCTCTGGAAGGAGTTTTTTTTAAAGCTCACCTGTTTGGTTACACCTAAATGGCTGTTTAAGAAGTGGGGGGTAGGGGAAGCTGGTGGCCCAAATACTATATACACATGTAGGTAAATGTAAAAACAGTGAAATAAATAAAAAACAGAAAAAAAGCATTGTTCAATTATAGAGGGAATGAGTATATTTAAAGAACACCTTATACATGTATAGAAATACCACAATGAAACTCTTCACTTTGTACCATTAGTATATTGCTAGTAAAAATAATTTATAAAAAAGAATCATTCAGATTAACTATAAGAGCCTCCAGAAGCCCGAATAAAGTTTTGATGTTGCTGTTGCATCAAAAAAAAAAAAAGCCATACTTGAAAGTTGCCCAGCTTTTTATTCCCCACCTTTAAAAGATTGTTTCTGATAGAACAATAATGTCGCCATTTGTAAGTCGGTGGCCATTTTATCCTCGGGCCTCACTTGAGAAATGGAGCCATTCCCAATAACAGCCCTGCCCTTAAACAGAAATTCCCACGCTCCAAGACAAGTTCCACCCCTACAGGAGATTCCTGTGCATGTGCTAACTTCCTTAACCTCTCCCTTCTACAAAAGGCATGCCTGGCCCAGAGTCTGTGCTGTGCCATCTTTCCAGGCCAGCCTGGCAGTCCGGGCCTGCCATTAAACTTTGCTCTTGGACATGAGACTTCTCTCAAACTTTCTTTGTGAGTGGCGTTTTTCATAACATTTTGGTACCGTGACTCGGATTGGGGTGCACTTCTGGCGCTGACCTTGCTTTCCTGGCCCCCTCCCATCCTGCCTCCCCCGCCCCCCCCCCCCCCCGCCCTCCCCCTCCAAACTCCCAAACTCCCATTCCCTTCCTCCAGGATCTGAGCTGCTTTGCTGGAACCCCCGATCCTACAGGGAATTTCCTCCACTGCAGCACGCCTCCAATTGCCATCTACCACCGGCCAATCCTCCCCCAAGGTCCTCTCTTGGTGAATCCTTGCACGCAGAGCCGTGATCTCTCTCATTTTCTTGAAATTTAGCGCTAGGTCTTGGCTTGCTCCCATCCTTGGGAACCGGGTTCCCTAGGATTGTGGGCCCCCATGATGAAGATGTTACTCCCAGGTGTTCCACATCTACTCTCTCCTGAAGAGCCGATATTTCGGGGATACCTGTTATATCCTTTCCTCAGTTCAGGCCTCACCATGGAGATTGGACTGTCCCAAAGTCCTTCAGACTCCCCATTGGGATGTCTCCTGGCCAACCTTGGGCCCCTTTGCCTAATGCCTGATCTTAAGCCACGAAAGCTCATTTTTCTCTGTAATTAGGCATGGCCCTGATAGCCATTAGACAATGCCTCCAAATGGCCACTTAATGGCACTTTCAATCCCAATATTTTAAGGGCGTTATACAATTTCTGTGAGTGTGCTAGTAAGTGGAAGGAAATACTCTACACCCAATCCTTTTCCCATCTCTGCACCAAATCCTTCCTCTGTACTTCCTGTTCCCCTGCGCAGGTTCTATTAGCCTCTAAACCAGCTTCTAAATGAACCAAATCCTCTCCTGAACAACCTCCATCCCCATGTAAGCAGACTTCTTGTGCTGCTCACACTGCCTGTCTCTTCCTGTCTTCCTCAGCGACTTTCCTGTCATGGTGTCAAGCCACTCCTTGCCAACTCTGGCCTCAAGGTGATTCCAGCTCTGGGGGAGTTCATGCTCCCTCCCTGTTGGCCAAGACCAAGCCTGGGGTTTATTCAGGTACACCTCATGTGCTACATTGGGGGAGTCCTGATTGATTATGGCATCTGACAACTGCTTCTCTTCACCCCCCCCCAATGCCCCTTTTTCCTGAGACAGTGACTAGAGAGTGGAGATTTCATGTTGCTGAAAGTGTTCCAGTACCAGTCAAGAGGCACAGGTGATGGCTAATCCCTCAGGCATGTGTCATGCCTCCAGGCTCTGCCTTCCCCTCCCTTACCTAAGATGTCAGGACGCCTTTTCTGCTTCCTCCATGGTCTCAGTGCATGTCCTTTGTCTGCCTTCCCCTCCCTGGGCTTATTGGGACCCTGCCTCCCATGAAAAACTTTAGCATGATACCTTATGACTTAAGTTATTCCAACTAGTTTGCCAGGCCTCTCAGTCTAAAGTAACTAAATCAGCTGCCAGGCACCCGGTGAGGCAAAAGCACTTACAAAAAACTGCAGCTGCCATGCTAACGCCCTAACCCCGCCCCTGCAAGGGGAGGCGGAAAAGCAAATAGGCGCACTCATGCACAGGCAATGCAGGTTCCTGGGCACAGTGGGATCGCCTGCCATACCTAAGAGAATCCATAGGCCAACCCAACACACATCCTAGGCCACCAGCCGCACATGGCGGTGGCTGCAGCCCGCCACCACTTCTCCTAGAATAAACACGTGCAGAGTACACAGGAAAGGGGTAGGGGCACCAGGCTGCAGGATCAGGTCTAGGCAAACGGTCACTTGTCCTGGGTGTGTGTGGAGGGGGTCGGTGCCTAGCACACGCCCTTCTAGCCCCATCTCACACTTCGGGGCACTGGACCCAGTCCTTGTAAGCCAATTGTTAGCTCAAGGTTATAGTCCCAGAAATAGCAAAATGAACATTACTGTGGTCTCTAAACTTCTCATTTAAAATTTTCTATACTTTCAGCCTCAGCATAAATTTTTCCCTCCAAATATTAACACTAGTTGTCCCATATGGTACTGTTATTGGCCCGGGATGTCCTCTGAATGCCCTTCTCTAACTTTACAGATGATTTATTCCTTTGTTAAAAAGATAGCCTTTATTAAAGAGTCTGCCTGCGGTTAGCTAAAAGACAGGATCCTAGTGTCTTGTTATTTCTAGATGGAACCTGCACCTTCCAGTCTTCTGGCTTGTAGATGTTGGAAGCTTTGTACTGAGGCCTGGCCTCAGTATGCCTTGGGTGACCAAGAGACGTGGCCTTCATAGGATTCTTTAAATTATAATACCATACTCCAATTAGACCTTTTCTATAAAAGGGAAAAAAGTGAACTGAGGTCCCCTATACAAATTTGCTTTCATCTCTGAGACCTCTCAGATTGGCTCCATAATTGCTATTTAGATACTCAAATGCTGGCCATTCTTTGTAAGCCACAGTATAAATACCCTCTGCCCTACCTTCTAAGCCACCCCAATATTCAGAACCTCCTAATGGGTGCTTCCCTCTTCAATAGAAAGGAAGAGGGTGAGTCTATGTCCCCTTCCAGCTATCAGATCTAAGGGAAATTAAAAAACATCTGGACAGCTATACTGATGCCTAGACGAATACATTCAAGCCTTTATCTCTGTGATCCAAACCTTTCAGTTGACATGAAAGGATATTATGCTTCTATTAGACCAGACTCTTGTCTCACTAGAAAAGCAATGATTTCTGGCCCAGGCCACTCAGGTTGGAAATGATTACCACTTACAATGAGCCCCAATACTAGTGGCACCTGGAAATGAGGGAATAAATATGCCTATACTTACAGGGGCACAGGCAGTCCCCTTGACAGATTCACACCAAAAAGGGCTGGTAATATGGCTGAAACAGTAGAGTGCCACTTTGCAGTCATAAAGTCCTGAGTTCAAGCACCAGTACAACCAAAGGAGGGGAAAATATATATGTATATTGGGATAAGGACATAGCTCAGTAGGAGAGTGTCTGCCCAGCGTGTGCAAGGCCCTAGGTTTAATTCCCCAGCATTGCTAAATCAAAAAAAATGGTAAGAAAGATAAGTGGTGTTAATGTCACTTCAGCCATCTCATAGTGGAAGAAAGCAGTTTAACCTAGACCAGATCCCTCATTCTTCAAGGAGGAAACTGAGGCCCAGAATGGTTCAGAGACCTGCTCTCCAGAATGTCAGGTGTTAGTGTGAAATAACAACTTTGCTTTACAGCAACGCCCTGAAGAAAATCCCCTTACCTTTCTGTAGCATCTTGAAGACGCTACCAGAAAGCATACCACGGTGGACCCAGAGTCACAGGTGAGAGAGGTTCTCCTCAAAGATAAATTTCTGTCATCCCCAGATATTTGTAGAAAACTCAGTCTGTGGCTGAAGGAGAAAAGTCATTGGATCAAACTACTACAACTAGCCATGTCTATATACTATAATGGGGACATTACTAACAGAGAGATAAGAGACATCATGACCTCATTGCTGCCCCCACCCGACTGGGGCCTATATCCTGAACTTGCTACCATGGTGGACAGGAGGGGCATTTCTGCAGAGAATGCTCAAGGGGGACAGCCCAGGAGACAGCCCTGCCCCCAACAGGGACCCTGCCCTCTTTGCAAAGGTAACCACTGGAAGTCTAAGTGCCACCGTCCCCAAATGGAAGAAGAGGTGATGGCTCCTATGGATTGATGGGTCCTGGCCCCCTGTCCATGCTCCACTTCTTGGCATCGATGTTGAGGAGCTTCGTGGTAGCCATTATGGCAGAAAAACAAAAGATCATTTTCCGACTAGACAGTGGAGCTCATTTCTCTGTTGCCGGCAAGGTCAGGGGTTCGAAAGGAACTGACTGACCGTCCGGCCCAGTGAGTGGTGAGGAGGCTGATGGTGTGGAGAGAAAAACACTCTGGAGACTGCTTCAGAGAGCCAAGTCTGATTTTATTTCTGCAAAGCAAGCATATAGATGTGTTGTTTGGGCTAATCAGGGATCAGCTACATGGACCATTCAAGGGAGGCCCCCTTGCCCAGTGATCCGGGTAAACCAGAAGAGACAGGCACCCAGCGCCATCTTGTCATCAGTGACCACACCCTGCAAGCTGCAAGCAGGGCTATATGATCTAGGTTTGCCCAGATCACTAGTGGTCTCACACATGAGCCAGATACACGGGGGGCCATTTCTCCTCTATACTCTGTTTTACCTTTCTCTTGTCATTGGGTCCCTGGTCCAATGACAAGGTTATCATTAAGGGCAAATCTGGCCAGCCCCTAGAACGCTACTTTACCCAGCCTCTGGCCTACTCTTTGGGAGACCGCCTCTTCTGTCACTCTTTTCTCATAGTTCCTGAAACTCCAGTGCCTCTGCTGGGATGGGATTTGCTAACTCAACTAAAAGCTCAAATTCTCCCCTCAAGCAGCTATTTGTGCTGCCCCCTCCTTCAGGAACAAATAGATTCCACAGTGTGGACTGATTGGTGAGTATAGGGTGAGCCAGGATGGCCCTCCCTATTCAAATAAAACTCAAAACCCCTCACAGTTTCCACACCCAAAACAATATCCCCTCAAACCTGAGGGACAATGAGGCCTTAGGCCTATCATAAATTCCTTAAAACAACAAGGGCTACTAATTAGTTGCTCCAGCTCCTATAATAAATTTAAAATTCTTATAAAAGTTAATTTTAAAATACAAGTTACAAAGTAAACAACTGGAAAGGATATAGATAGGCAGTGAATGTATTTTTTGAGAAGTTGAAAAAGGAATGTTTTTTCTTTTTTGTATGAGAAAGGATTTTGTAGAGAAGGGTTTGTCCTAAAGATTGTTTCAAATATGAGAGATAAGGAGAAGCCATCAAAGGATTTATTTAGTATGTTATATAAAGGTCTGAGTAAGTTTTAAAAGTGTATAATAAAAAGCTTTGGTGTGTAATAAAGTTAAAATTGACTATAAGAGTTGCCTAAAAGATTTTTAGGGTCATGTCAAACTAAAACCAAATTCTCTTGTCTGTAAAATAACAAGGTTATCTTAATATTGTTCTGCTTTGAGTAACATCTACAAAAAACTGTTATAGGGAAAGACTTTATCAAAGAAATTATTTGTGTTTTCTGCTGATCTTGTCAAGCTTTAAGTATACCAACTCAGAGTTCATTTACATATTTGCTCATGAGTCTTAAATGACCACTTTGTAACAGTGTTGTGTCTATATTTTATCTAAATATGCTACAAACATTTACAAAGTTATATAAAAAATGAGCCAGAGCTCTCTTTTATCCAAGAGTGTTAAATTTAAATCCTGATCGCCCCTGCCTCCCACAGGTCACCTACTTAGATGTGGCCTTAAAGGGACAGACTCACTCCCTGAGTCATGAGTGAATCAACACAATCTTCCGTTTCCCTCTCCCCCATACCATAAAGCAGCTTAGAGCTTTCTTGGGAGTTACAGAATTTTGCAGAATCTGTATCCCTAGATATGCAGTCCTTTAGCAGACTCCTTTTATGCACCTAATAAACTTGCCTCCAACAGACCATGCTCCTCTGGCTGACTATCTACTTTATCTTAACCTCTCAGGGAACTTCTTAGCATGCAGATCAGATCCTGCCCTACTCTATAACAATTTCTGTTAAACCAGGGGATCTTGTTCTCCTAAAGGAACTTCTGTCCTCTCCATTGGGACTTCGGTGGGCCAGCCCTCATCTGGTCATTCTCACAACACCCACTGCTGTCAAGCTCAATGGGATCCCCTAGTGGCAGCACCTCTCAAGGAACAGATAGAAAAATGGAGAAGGGAGTTGGAGGACACTTGGAATCCTCCAGAGAACAATATTTCACAGTGGTTCTCCCGGCCAATGCCCATCCTAATGCCTATGTTTCTTGCTCTCCTATTCTTAGGCTTCCTCCCTTGTATCATACTATGTCTGCTGTTGCTAATCAAAAGTTTAACCAGTTGTACCTCCAGGGATACCAACCTCTCCAAAACTGTCCAGAAAACTGCTATGAGGGCCCCTACCAGGACTCAGGAGTCTGAGGCTCTCACCCCACACAGTGCCCCCTGCCAGCAGGAAGCAGCTAACAGGCCGATGCTTTGCCCCAATTTCCGATCCTCAGCCCCTACTCTCATCATTGTTAAAGAAAAAATGGGGGAATGATAAAACAATAATGTCATTTGTAAATCAGCGGCCATTTTATCCTCAGGCCTCACTTGAGAAATGGAGCCATTCCCAATAACAGCCCTGCCCTTAAGCAGAAATTCCCATGCTCCACAATAAGCTCCACCCTTACCAGAGACTCCCGCGCATGTGCTTCTGTAACCTCCCCCTTCTATAAAAGCCACACCTGGCCCAGAGTCTGTGCTGTGCCATCTTTCCCTGGCCAGCCTGGCAGTTCAAGCCTGCCATTAAACTTTGCTCTTGGACTTAAGACTTTTCTCATGAGCTTTCTTTGTGAGTGGTGTTTTTGCTAACAGTTTCCTCAATGATAGGGGGCTGAAGTTGTTTTTTCTTTTTTGTTTGTAGTAGTCACACGTTCTTTCAGCCAAGTTTTTTGTTTTCTTTTTCAGGATTTTTTCTTAAAAACTTGGTAGTTCTCTCATTTGTTTCTAGTTAGATTCACACCTCAGGAACCATACTACAGTTGTTTGAAACACAATAGTTCTTGGGTTGAGTACACTTCACTCCCTCTGGATCTATGGGGGATTAGTTTCAGCCCCCCTCTCAATTCCCGCCCCCCGAAAAAAAAATCTGAGGCTGCTCAGATCCCTTATTTAAAATACACTGTATTTGCATATGCCCTATACACATCCTCCCATATACTTTAAATTATCTTCAGGTTACTTAGAATCCCTAAAACAAGGTAAATGCAAATGCTATGCAAGCAGTTGTACCATATTGTTTAATGTCAACAAAAGTTTGTATGTGTTCAGTATGGACACATTTTTTTCTGAATATTTTTAATCTGTGGTTGGGTTTGTTGAATGCATAAATACAGGACTTGATTTAGAATCTTCTGAAAGTGGCCAACTGCATTTGTTTTCTTGCCTTTACACTTCTTTTTATATGCTTTAATGTGAGACACATACTTTCAGCCACATTTTTGTCAGGCATTTTTTTCTCCAAGAGAAGAAAAAGTTCGACACCCCTAATCAGTTGAAAAAATTTTCAAAATAGATTATGAAGTCTACACCCTTAATTATGAAGGCTGAGTTTTAGTGATCTTTAATCACTTTAAAACTTTTTCAAGTTTATCTTCTATTCCATGGAATTGAAAAACCCAACCCAGTGAGGTTGGAAATTTTTGGTTGCCTCTATTGCCATGTTCCCATGGGCTCAAATGATTTTCCTGCCTCTACCTGCCTAACACCTCAGACAACAGGTGTGCACCATGACATCCAGTTTATTTTTTCTCATGACACCTTGCCAAATGCATCCAATACCATCCACTACACTCTAGTGTCTTATTTTTCAACCTCTTCCCCTAGCTCAGAAGTCATTATATGTATTATGCTTCCAAGCATGGGAGCTATATCCAGTTGTATCCCGTGTTTATAGCTGCATAATGTAAAATGCCATGTTTCTAGGCTCCAATATTAGTTTTCTATGTTTGTCAACCAATTTCTGAGCTAATGCTTTTTTTAAGCTAATGTTTTTGTATTCTAGGTTTTTAATTTGAGCAAAACCCAACCCTGCTACCAATACCTGTATTTACCTCAAGATAGTTAGTTTTATGCTGTATTAACAAATGACTTCAAAATCTCAGCTGCTAATTGCAAAGTCTTTTGCAAATTTGGGATCTTCCTGGCAAATATATTTATATGAAGCAAGTCAAAGATCCAGGATGACAGAGGATTTACTAATCCTCTAAATCATGCATTATTTGAAACATACAACTTGGTGACAGCATGCAAGGTCTTGTAAGTATAGGCCCAGAAATTACTTCATGATTTAACCTATGATGCAATGGCCAAAACTAATTCACAAAGTCCTCTCTAACTTTAAGGGAGCTTAAAAATCCAGTCTTCTATGTACCTCAAGTAGTGGAGAATCAGATATCATGAGCTAAATACAGAAACAGTCACTTGAGTCATAAGATTTTTAGATAAGAATTTGTAGTCTTTGAGCAAAGGTAAGTTTACCTTACTTCCTCCCGTCTGGCCTAACTGGCCAATATCTGCATATACATGTTCTATATGGTCCATCATTAAGTAAAATACTATTTTAGTATTTGAAGGGGGGGATTGGGGATTGAACCCAGGGCTAGGCAAGTACTCTTCTCACTGAGCTCTTACCCCAGCCTATTTATTTTATATCTGCATACTTCATTATGCCAGAAACTCTTACTGCTTTCTGAAAGATAATTAAGCAATCATATTAACAATTAAAAAGTTGTAATTATAACTTGATTAGCTTTAAATAATTTTAATCCTCCATTGTATTGTTATAAAATATAGAAAGAATGCAAAATTTACAATTTTAACCATTTTAGGTGTATAATTCGGTGGCACTAAGTATATTCATACAGTTGTGCAAACCTCTCCATCATTCATTTCCAAACAGAAACTACACACTAAACAATAATTCCCATTGCTGCTTTTCCTCAATTCCTGGCAACCTCAATTCATTTTCTGACTCTTGAATTTGCCTACTTTAGGAACATCATAAAAATGGAATTAGGTCTGGCTAATTACAGAGGTACGGTTTAAGAAGTAGAACACCTGCTTTGCAAGTGCAAAACCCTGAGTTCAAACCGCAGTACCACCACAACAACACAAAAAAAGTGGAATTAGATAATATTTGTGTATTGGAATTATTCTCCCTTTTAAGGCCAAATAATATTCTAATATATATGTGTGTGTGTATATATATATATATATATATATAAATGTACGTATACCACACCTTTAAGTTTTTCTTGATTTTTAAGATGGAAACCTAATGAACACTATACAGACAAAATCTTTTACTTTAAGGAGAATTTCTTTCATAATAGTTCAAGGTACAAAGTTAGATATATCCTCCCCTAGAATCTTTTATTTCAAAAACTGCAAACAAAGGAAATTAATAAAATTAATTTTCAAAGTCCCCTGATTGTTAGTCCTTAACAGCAGACTGCCAGGTAACACTGGCATGAATGTGGCTGCTACTAGCACTTAGTAATCAGGATATAGAATGACCAAACTGAATTTTATGTACATGGCAGCTGCTCAAGCAGACACTGCAAACACTACAGCACACATTTTGAGAAAACTTGGGTGTTGAAATACATACACAGGAGCCCAGAATGGTGGCTCACTCCAGTAATCCTAGCACTCAGGAGGCTGAGCTAAAAGATCTTGAGTTTGAGGCCATGCTGGGCTACCTAGAAAGACCCTGTATCAAAAACAAGCAACCAAACCCAAAACAAAAATACAGTACTTTCCTCCATAATGTTACAGGGAAATTCTAGAAGAGAGTGGTTAAGAAAGGAAAATAGACTGTAAAATTCATTTTCTGGTCGGCAGTCAGTGATTGCTGAGTGTCTCATTGAACTGGCACCAAGGAGCAAAATGGTGTGACATCTAATAATCCCCTCCATATGACAACAGGTATATCCAAAATGGTGTACACTGGGGTCAATATTAATTAAATTGCTTGGCAAACAGAAAGCTTTCTGAATAATAAAGAAGTATGCTGAACACTTGGAGGGCAGAGGTGGGGGAAAATCCTTCAAAATTATCTCAATTTTACAAGAGAAACCAGCAAACAGTTACAGGACGATTATAGGGAGTATGAAGATAGTTCAGTAGGGTGGGTTTTACCGAGAAGACAGGCTTTTTCTCTGATTAGAATGTTTCTCAGAGAAACTTGGAAAATATAATCACAGAGCTAAATCAGAGACAACTACTAATAACATGGTATATATATGTCTTACTTTTTGCTCCATAAAAACCGTATTAGACTGTTGAGTCATCTTAAACACACCAAGTAGAAACAAAGGATGAACGCAATGGAGTTTTCCTTTTCACTCCAGTAATAGTCTCATGAACTCACCACATAGTATTGCCAGATATAATTAATAAACTTCTCTCCCAAAATAAAATTACATTTTGAAGGTTATTTAAGTTTGAGGACCAACAGCTCTTTAGTTGGTGACTTCAGTAATCCAGGAGTATCTGGATTTCAACTCTTTAATTAGAGGAGACTGAACTTTATACAAAGGGCATCTGTAGGCTCACATCTGTATTTATCTTCATCCATCCAGCTGCACTGTTTTGTCTCTATTGTAAATTTTCTGTTTCTCATGTACAAAAATTCCCAATGTAACGGTTTAGATTCTTAGTGCAATCTTTCTTTAGTCACCAGTTTACTTCTGGAAAAGTTTACTTCCAAGATTTCACTAAAAGACAAATACTGTACTTTTGGAGCATTTATTGAGCTTGTTAGTTTGAAGTTCCTGGCCTGGAAATTGGTACTTTTAACACCTGAACATTGTTCATATTAAAACACCGTGGGATGAAAGTGCACCGAAGTGCACTGCACACGTCAAATCGCTCGGAAAACTGCCTCCCGCCACTTTTTTCCTGAAGTTGGGGAGAAAGAACTTTTGACCACTGCTGCCATGTCCCCAGGATCCCAGGAGGGGGCGCGACGCTCTGGGGTTCACAAAGACCCGGCCGCCGCAGGCCCTGCTGAGGCCCGGGTTTGCCACCCGGCCGGACCGCTCGGCCGGTCTGGAAGTGGAGCCACGAACGAATCATCTTCCAAAGCCGGGATGTTTCTGGGGAGGCACACTTCCCCTTGAAGTGCAGGGCACTTAGCCTCTTGGCTTTCTGCCTACTGTACAGATGAAAATGGCTCAGGCACGACGCAGTCAGCATTAAGATGTAACGAAGGGCGGGCGGGTGGGGCACAGCTATGAATCTCAGCTGTTGTGAAGGAGGCGACGGGGGGGAGGGTGAAGTTAGCAAAATCCCACACAAGCCGGTCAGGGTGTTACACGTCTGTAATCCCAGCTATACCGAGGTTTAGGTAGGAAAAAATTGTAATCCGAGGCCAGTCCCAGCAAAAAAAAAAAAATCCGCCAAATCCGATCTTAAAAATAACGAAAGCAAAAACGGCTGGGGGATGGATCAAGTCCTTGCTTGGCAAACGGAGGGACCTGGCTTCAAAACCCAGTCTAGTTAAAAACAAAAAAAGTCCCTCATGTAGAAGAATGTTTCGTTGCAAAAGTGGTGGGTTTGCCCTTAACAAAAATGGCGGAGAAGCAAGTTAACTCGATACAATCACGTGCTCACCAGCCCAGATGAGAACTAGTATGGCTTCAGATGTGAAGCGGATGTTATTACTATTCACTTCCGGTTGAGACCTGCCGGGCGCCATCTTGTCTTCTTCGTGAAGAACTAGAAGCATCGAAAGGGTTGGAGCGGTATTATAGGAACGGTGGCGATAGCGGTGTTCCGGAACGGGAGTGGGTAAGTGATGGAGCACAATTATACGTGGGGACGTGCCGGACTTTTACAGTACTCTTGTTTCTGTAACAAAGGTAGCATGGCTTAAAACAGGCTGCGTACGCTGCTTGGCGCGACCGCTGAACCTTCTCTTAAAGCAGCGGCGTCCGCGCGACTTGGTGAATCGGAGCGCTGCTCTCGGTGAAAAAGAAATGTTCTTATTAAAGAGAATTCCCGACCCGTCTAATTAGGAGGTTCTTCTCGGATGAGAATGATCTAATTGTTGGGCTCCTACCCGGCCGTTAAGCAGTGCGCGTGCGCAGTGAGAACTGGGGAGGGGTGGAGTGCAGGCCAGACCTGGAACTTAAGGCCCGGTGCAGCTCCCACGACGCAGGCGCGGCTGCGCGGGACCGCGACCTGCTACAAAACCTTCTACATCTTGGGTTCTCCTCCCTTTTAGGAAGTGAGGGATGCTATGTGTTTACCCACACAAAGGAAGCTAATAGCATCCAGTATTTCAGTTTTGTCCTCTGATGGGGGTAGTATCATCTATACAAATTGGGCACCGGACAGATTTTGATTGTGTTAAATTAACATTCTTATTCCTTCTGGCCCAAATAAACTAAGCTTGGAATTCCTCATTTGAGTTCACCAAGGCCTAAAGAGGAACATTCAAGATTTTACTTGATGGGATTGTTTTGTAAAAGTGTTGAGGGGCTATAGGAAGACTAATAGAAAACCAATTTTTTTGAGACGCTCTTGAGAGGCGCCATATTTTTATTTTCGCTGGGACTGGGGCTTGAGTTCCGGCCTTTTGCTTGTAAAACAGGCACTCTACTGCTTCAGCCGGACCTCAAGTCCATTTTGCTGTGGTTATTCATTTGGAGATGGGTTGTCAGGAACTGTTTGCCTGGGCTGGCCTCAACCTGGGTTCTCCCTAGTAGCTAGTATTACAGGTGTGAACCCTGGCACCTGGCTTTATATTTTTAAAAATTATTAATAAGCTTTATATTTTAGAACTTTTTTTTTCCTTACAGAGAAATTGAGCATATAGTGCACCCAGTTAGTATGGAACTCATTACAATTAATGGACCAATATTAGTAAATTAACTGATAGTTTATTTCTAATTCCTTTGTTTTTCCTGAAGTTCTTTTGCTGTGCAGGGTCCTGTCTAGGACACCACATTACATTTAGTTGTCACGTGCCCTTAGGCTCCTCTTGGCTGTGGCAGTTTCTCATGCTTTTCTTGTTTATGTATCCCAACTACCCCACCTCCCCCTTCATCCCTTGAAGTCCTAACCTCAGAATCTTAGACTATAAGACTATTTGGAGATAGAGTCTTTAAAGAGGTAAAATGAGGTCGTTTGGGTCAACCCTAATCCAGCATGACTGGTTCCTTAGAAGAAGAGTTTTGAACACAGAGGGAAGACTATCTGTAAACTAAGAAGAGAGGCCTCAGAATGAAATCAGACCTGCTGAAGCTTTGATTTTAGACTTCTAGCCTCTAGAATGAGGAAATAAATTTCTGTTGTTTAGCCACCTACTCTGTGGTATATAATTATGGCAGCCCTAACAAACTTATGTACAGTGACCTTCACATTTTTTGAGGAGTGTTGATCAGGTATATTGTAGGATCCTCTAGTAGAATTTGCCAAGTGGTTTTTAGGGATTTGGGAAAGATGATCACAAGTAAAGTTCCCTTTTCATTGCACTTTGTCAGGGCTACATATGATTAACGTTACTTTACACCTTGATACTGACTTTATTCTCTTGCCTAAGGTAACGTTTGTCAAGTTTTTCCTGTACCTCCATGTACTTTTTGGAAGGAAATGGCTTTGCATTACCTACTTTGAAGGACTGGAGAATTCTACCCCCCTTCATTAGGCTAGAGTTTCATGATTATTTGGAAATCTTGGTTGTAGATTTGTTTCTTTCCTCTCATTTGTTAACTTAAAATTCGATACTACTTTATTTTGTTGATCAAATTGTTTGTTTTGACAGTTGATCTTTTTTTCCTACTTTTATTTTTTTATTAGCATGTTATTGTTGACTGCATTGTGGTATTTACAAAAGTGGTTACAGTTTATCTTAGATTCACCTTATTTGTCTCTTGTTCCCCTTTTATCTGTCCCTGTGTTTTCTGCCCTAGTACTAGAATCTGCCATTTCTCTAAGCACCCCTAATTCTTTTTTATTGCAGAATGATATTAGAACCAAGTTCTAAGTGCTTAGATATGCTCATTGCTACTGGGTGTTTTAGGCCTTTTCTCTACATTTATCTTTTAATTACCAGTATTTTTGAGGTATTTATAACCAAACTACTCAATTGTCCAATTTTTTTCAGTACCATACCTCTTTTGAGCCACAAGCTACAAAATATTTTACTATATACTAAAATGCATGTGAATCAAGTAGCAAAAAATTTTTACCACATCCCAAATGATTATAAGATTTATCATTACCAGTGCCATTTTTACCTAGCCTGAATTGAACAAATGAATTCTTTCTGTCTTTGAAGTCAGTGACTTGGCAGGGGCAAAGAGGTTTACTATATATTTTGTGATTTAGCTTTGTGTTTGTTTGGTGTGAGAACTATTTCACAACATACTCATCTAAGGATATATGTGTTTCTAAATCTCTTTGATTTTGCATTTGATGTTTAAGGGCTTTATTTTATTAATACTTGCTTTTGAGACATGGTCTCAATATATAGTCTAGGCTGGCCTCTAACTCACTGTGTAGCCTAGGCTGACCTTAAACATGAGATCGTCCTGCTTCAGCCTCCCTAGTGAGGGAATTAAGATGTCCACCACTATGTCTGGCTTAATTTATTTTTTTAAGACAGTGTCTTCATATATAGTCCACACTGGCCTCAGTTTGCTAATGTAACCCTGACTGGCCTTGAATTCACAGTCATTCCATCTCTGCCTCCAGGGTGCTGAGAGTGGGTCACCAAGCCTAGCTGGAATCAATTTTTCTTTCTTTTTTTTTTTTGGTTGGGACTGGAGTTTGAACTCAAGGATTGTGCTTGCAAAGCAGGCACTCTGTGGCTTGAGGCACACTTCTGGTCCATTCTTTTGGTTATCTTGGAGATGGGGTCTCTTGAACCATTTGCCTGGGTTCAGGAACTTGATCCTCCTAATCTCAGCCTCTCATGTGGTTAGGATTACAAGTGAGCCACTGGCACCTGGCTCTGGAATCAATTTTTTTTTTTTTTTTCTTTCAGTGGGCATGGGGTTTGCACTCAGGGTTTTGCACTTGCAAAGTAGGTGCTCTACTGCTTGAGCCATACCTCCAGGTCTGGAGTCAATTTTTAATGTTATAAAATTACAGTATCAGTATTAAAATGCCATTTTCATGTTTGAATATTAATGTATTGACTGGATGACATTTTAATGAATAAAATATTTAACCACTTAATAGTGATAAGGCACTATGGAGAACTCATATAATTTTCTTTGCTCTTGAGAAAGTTCTATTTTGAGCCAAGACAAAAATATGAAAATCCAATGCATTTATTCTATAAGAACTATTGTATATCATGGAAATTTTCAAACAATACAAAAGTATAGTGGACACCCAATCTTTAACAGTTGCCAACATTTTCCAACTCATTATTATTATTATTTTTTCTTTTTTTGATGATGCTGGGGTTAGAACTCAGGCCCTCACATTTACTAGACAGGCATTCTACCACCAAAGCCACTCAGCTGGCCCTTTTTTGTGTTGGTTTTTTTTTGAGATAGGGTATTGTGAACTTTTGCATGGCTGGCTTCAAAATGCAGTCCTTCTGATTTCTGCCTCCTAAGTAGCTAGGATTACAGGTGTGAGCCACTGGTGTCCAGCTTCCAAATCATTATTAAACCAGTGCATCAATGTCCTTTTTTAATGGTATGAGGTTACAGCATTCATGAAACCACACGGGGCTGGAGGTGTAACTCAGTAGTAGTACTTGCTTAGGTTGCTTGAGACCATGGCTCTATCCTCAGCACCTCAAGAAAAAAATAAACTGCAGTGAATTTAAAAATACAGTTCTCCCTCCCTATCATTGTGTTCTATGTGTGTGTTTTCAACCAACTACAGATCAAAAATACTTGGAGAAAAATGCATCTACATTGAAAATACACAGATCTTTCTTGTCATTCTTTAAACAACACATCAACTGTTTACATATCATTTACATTGTATTAGGTATTCTAAGTAATCTAGATTATTTTATTTTATTTTGCAGTAGGGGAGCTTGACCCAGGACCTTGTGCTTGCTAGGGAGGTACTCCACCACTTGAACAATGCCCTTAGTCTGAGATGATTTAAAGTATAAGAGAGGATGTCTGTAACTTACATACAAATACTATGCCATTTTATATAAGGAACTCAGATTTGAGTATGCTGGATGATCCTGGAATCAATCACCCCAAAGAGGGAGAAACTGTGTATCTTTGATGGTGCACCTTCATATTCCTTCTGTTTTCTAAATTTTGCATTTGTTAATTTTGTTAGTAGTGAATTATGGTAAAATGGAGAGAGAAAGAATAGGGCCTCTAAATTCTTGACATGAAATCACTGCAGTCTTGCTATTTAGTTAAAAAAATAATGAACTCTTTATCAAGTGTTATACTAGGTTAAAATTTATTTAAAAGTTTATATTAAGTATTTGAATAATTCTAGTTTTCTTTAACCAAGTCTGCCTAATATCTGTTCATTTTCTACAAATTTTAGCGTAATTCTAAATTTAGTTGTCATGACCAGATGTTCCTCTTTTGAACTAGATTATCGAAATTTATTCTAAATCCTGTAAAAAATGAAAAACAAAGGTCAGGTGATTTGTTCCCATGTCTCATAGTAGATGACTTTCATGTAAGTTTTATTTTCTATACCAGTCCTTTTGGATTATGCCCATCAGCTTCCCTTGATGCCTTATATCTTTTAAAATCTACATATTTGTAAAGGTACACTCATGATAAAATGATACAGAAAATACAGAAGCATATAAAATTTAAAAATCAAAATTTCCTGATTGTTGTTTCTCCTTTCCCAAGCTTGCCAGTTTTAAGGGGTTTTATTATTTAGTAATTTTCTGTATGTAATTGTATGGTGAAAAAGAAAAGGCTGCAAGTGGCATTATTTCTCATGCTGTGTTCTTATATTTTTTTCCATTTAGTGATATAGTTGGTACATTTGTATACATGTCAGTACATAAAAATCTTCCTTATTAATTTTAATGGCTAGTAGAGGTCCATTATATGGTTCACTGTAATTTATTTAACTTATTTTCTTTTACATAAATTGCACTAAAAGTTCATGTTTATTGTTAGAAAAGTTGCTTAGACATTTTGGGGGGAGGGGTAGTAATGGGATTTGAATTCAAGGCCTGGCACTTTTGCTAAGCTGGTAGGTGTTCTACCACTTGAGCCACACCTCCAATACTGCTCAGGTTTTTAAAAATTATACTGTTAGTATACTTATTTGGGGCTTTACTTTCTGAAGTAGAATTGCTTAGCTAGAGGAATGAGTGTTTGTAATTTTGATGGAATCATCTGTTTTATACAATTTTAGAGTGATGATTTAAATCAAATACATTTGGGCACAGTAGATCTTTGGCATGAAAAGCAGTTGTATTAGAATGGGCATCATGACTGGAATTATGGCTTAAGTGGTAGAGTATCTGCTTTGCAAGCATGAAGCCCTGAGTTCAAATCCCAGTCCCACCAAAAAAAAAAAAAAGTAGAATGGGCATCAGAAGCCAGGTTAGTGGCACAGGAGGTGGAGTTCAGGAGATCCTATCTGACCAGGCATGGTGGTATGTCTGGCATCCCAGGTATAAGGGGATGCACGAAGGGGAAGATTGTGGTCCAGGATGGCCTAGATATTAAGCAAGAACCTATCCCAAAAATAACCAGAGCAAAAAAGACTCAAGTGATAGAGTACCTGCCTAGTAAGCACAAGGCCCAGTACCACCACCAAAAAAAAAAAAATGGGCCTCAGAAAAATAGTAATTTGTCTGACACATAGTAACTAGAAAATAATTTTTGTATGATCACTTCAGTGTTACAAATCCTGAGAGTGTTATTTACTGGACAAATTAGGTCCTATCTTAAAATTAAAACTTAATTGGAAACAGTCCTTTAAAAATGCTTTGAGGTAGAAGTCACCTATATACTGAACATGAGTCTTTTTATATTTTATAAAGAGTTTAAACAAATATATCAAACAATTGCTATTCAGTGGTTCTTAAAACAGCTGTGAGTCAAATTAAGGATACACTGTTCCACAATTTCCTTTTAGTTGGAATTCTTCATTGCAGCTGCCACTCAGTCTTTGTCATTTATCTGCTAGTTGATGTCTTCTGTTGAGTGGATTCCATCTGAAGAATAGATTCCAACAACAAGTTTCCAAAGAGTAAGGTGCTGTTGGCATGAACCTGATTCTGACCAGTTGGTCTTCTTCATATATCTCTTGAATCTCCATACTGCTCTGTTACTATTTTCAGTTCTCTTAAGGTCATGGGCTTTTCTGGGTCCCATATAGTTTGAATCAAATCACAAACCTCTAGTGCTTTCTGTACCCACTCTGTCCTCACATTGTGCTTTCCCTGTCAACTGTCCCAGCCAACCTAAGTGTGTTTCAGAAAGACTAACCTTTTAGAGTTCTGTCTCTACCTTCATTCAGTGATCATCCTTGGTTACCAAATCAAGTTCCTCAAACCCACATTTAATAAAAGCACTTTAATAACTCCTGATTTCTTGGCTGTTACTGTCACCTTCTTTGCTGTTTTTTTTTTTTTTTTTTTTAATTCTCTCCTCATAAGTTCACATCTTTTTCTGGTTTTCTGTTTTTTTTTTTTTTTCTGGTTTTCTCAGTTTAAATGTATCAAATACTGTATTTGAATAGCTTCAAAAACTTTTGGGAAGACAAGCTTTGGAAAACATAGCAATAGTTATATATAAGTAATTGGTTTAAACATGTAGAGAAATGGCTATCTTTTAAGCTTTTGAAAATATGCAAACAAAATGTCTTTGCATAGGAAAACTTTGGAAAAAAAATTTGAGATGGGTTGGGGCTTGCTAAATTGTCCAGACTGCTCTTGAACTTG
This sequence comes from Castor canadensis, assembly GCF_047511655.1. Lineage (NCBI taxonomy): Eukaryota > Metazoa > Chordata > Mammalia > Rodentia > Castoridae > Castor > Castor canadensis. The sequence continues at coordinate 62,736,910 of NC_133386.1, forward strand.
AAGCCCTCCTACCTCAACCTCCCAATAGCTTGTATTACAGGCACAAGACACCACGCCTGGCTTTAAAACAATAACAAAAGTATCAGTCTATGATTTTGTGAGAAGTACGGTCAGGAAGACAAACTCAGACTGAAGAACTTTTCCAATGATAAAATGAAATCTGGGTGATTCTTGGATTGCTTCTGGAGAAGCAGTAGTTGTAAACTTGAATAGTACTACTAGAAGTGATACTAAGAAAGCCCTGGTGATGATATTAAGCATCACTAATTGGAGGTTTCTGTGCTAAGTTTTCATATGTTTCTCACAATAATCAATAATCCTATTTGGTGGACACTATTTCTTCCATTTTACAGGTGGGAAATTCAGGGATTAGAGAGTAATTTGACCATGTTTAGACGGGTATGGTAGACCTGATGAACCAGGGCTTGTGTTCTGAAGTCTAAGTAACAAGTGAAAACCAGAAGACTTAAAAGGAGAACTGAAAAAGGTTGTCCATGATAGCCATTAAATACGAATAAGAAAAAGAAACTTAATTTTTATTGGTTTCTGGAAAAATAAAATTAATTAATTTATTGGCTGTACTGGATTTTGAACTCGGGATCTCATTTTTGCTACACAGGTGCTCTACTACCTGAACCATGCCTCCATTCCTTGGAAAAGTATATTTATTGGAAATGATGGCTGTCATTATACATCATTTAATCATAAAAACTGGTTTTACTATTTGCAACTCCTGTAGGTATTATATAGAGCTAGTGAAAATGTCTACATTGTACAAATTTATAACTCTGGACAGAAAATCCCATGCATTGAACTCTGATAAGCTGTTAAAGCCTTGGAAAAGAGGGTAAAGCTATACTTAATTATTTATTTGTGTTTTCTATGCTGTGGTTTGAACTCAGGGCCTTGTGAGTGTTAGACACTGTACCACTTAACTCACATCCCCAGTCCCTGCTTTAGTTATTTTTCCAGATAGGGTCTCTCATTTTTGTTTGGGGACCTCAGTCCTCTTACCAATGCCTTCCATGTAGCTGAGATTGCAGTCGTGTACCACCATGCCTAGTTTACTGGTTAAGATGGGATCTTACTACTTTTTTGCTCAGACTGTCCCTGAACCTCAATCTTTATCTCTGCCTCCTGAGTAGCTGGGATTACAGGCTGAGCTACCTTACTTAAACCTAGGCCAGCTTTTTGGTTGTCATAAATACGTGTCAACAGCTTCCTTGTCATTAACTTTTAAACTTAGAAAGGAGGAGCTAGTGACCTCGGTTATTCATTTGTGTTTATTTAGTGCCTGCTATAAATAAGATAGTTTCCTGTACCTTATGGAATTTATATAAAAGGTTGAGTAAATTTGACTATCACTTTTAAGAATCTCTTGCTGTAATGGAAAGAAAACTAAACTATTTCAGGGATACACTGGTATCTCTTTGCTGATGATAATTTCTAAGCATAGAATTCATTTTATTACCGCCTTTTCCCCATTTTTTAAATTGTTGTGCTGGGTGGGGGTACATTGTGGCATTTACAAAAGTTCTTACAATGTATCAGATATATCATACTTGAATTTACCCTCTCCACCATTCTTTATTCCTCCCTCCCTTCATTCCTGGAATAGTTTCAACAGGTCTTACTTTTCCATTTACATATGTGTGTACATAGTATTTGCACTGTATTCACCCTCCTACACCCTTTCCCCACTTTCTTCTCCCTCCCACTGGTACCAACCCTCCCAGGCTCCCAGGCAGGACCTGTTCTGTTTTGTTCTCTTCTTCTCCAATTTTGTAATACATTTTTGCTTGTTTTAGATAGCTACACAGGGAGTTTCCTTTTGGCATTTCCATGTTTATATGTATGATAGCCCAATTATTACCTCTTAAGTTAATACAAAATGGGTGAATCTTTTCCACTTTCTTCTTTTTTTTCTTTTTTTTTTGGTGGCACTGGGTTTGAACTCGGGGTTTTGCACTTGCAGAATAGGTGCTCTGCACCTATCTCCAGTCTTCCTTCCTTCCTTCCTTCCTTCCTCCCTCCCTCCCTCCCTCCATCTCTCTCTCAGTGTCAGGGGTCAAACCCAGGGTCTTGTTCATCCTAGGCAAGTATTCTACCTCTGAACTACATCCCCAATCCTAAAATCTTCTCAAATGTTTGTTCCTTTTTTTTTTCCCCTCATTTTCTAAGTTATATGATACTGTTTTGCATATGAATAAGTTCAAGTAAATAGAAGATATTTTGAAAATTTAAAGATGTTAAAAGCTTTGACTTTTCATTTCCAATGTGTCTTTCTTCCTTCACTTAGTAATGGAGATAAATTCCCCATTACAAAATTAGGAGAAAGTCTTCCTTAAAGATCCAAATTAATTTGGAGATGATCACACTTCCATATTGTATGACCAGAATTTATTTTTATTGTAATCATCATAATCTGTGAGTAAACACATTTTTTTCCCGTAGGACATAGATATTCTTCCTGCTGTGCTGTTATGCTGTAGTCCAAATCAGCTGAAGTTTTAAACAAAAGGTAAGCCTCTAAGATCAGTTAAAATAGCAGTTGGTATTTTCTTCTTGGTGTTTCTGTTTATTTATTCATGTATTTATTAACTTTAATCGAAATTAATGTAATTGAAGTTACTTTTCAAGGGCTCTGTTGACTAATTTAGCTTTTTGGTTTTTTTTTTTTTTTTTTTTTTTTGGCTGTGTGTATATTTGAACTCAGGGCCTTGAGATTGCTAAGCAGGAACTCTGCCACTTGAGTCATGTCCCCCATCCTTTTTGCTTTAATTCTTTTGCATAGTTTCTTGTGTTTTCGCCTGGGCCAGCCTGTACCCCATCCTCCTCTTTACTTCTCCCTCGTAGCTGGGATGACAGGTGCTCATCACCACACCCAGTTTTATTGGTTGAGATGGGGGTCTCAATAACTTTTTGCCCACGGTGGAGCTCAAACCACAGTCCTCCCCATCTCTTCCTCTTTAGTTTTAAAAGACTTTCAAGTTATAGTTGAGAAACAGGAGAGAGAAAGAAGGGGGAGAGAAAAAAACCCAAAACATTGAAGAAAGTTTAGAAAAAGAAGTATTGTTGTATTAGCTTGTAACTAATGAAACCCAATTCTGGTTACTGCCCTCAGTTGTAGTGCTGTGTAGTGCTTATTTTGCCAAATTCTATTAACACCATTGTAATAGACTTAAGATTAGTATTAACTAGAGGACAAGTACATTTGACTCATAAGTAAAGCAAGACAACACAAAAATACACCTTACAGTGTTCTTCAACTGAGAAATCAAGATCTGCCACTGATAGAATTATTTAACATTCTGAGAATACTGCCAAGACTGGAATGGCAAACTCTTAATAAAAGTTTGAATTGTAATAGCCAGCTGTCCCATTAGAGTTGCTGTCTTAACTTTCTTATCAAGTTTTCTTTTTTGTGTCTTTGTAATACTAAGGCTTGCTTTTGTTTTGTTTTTAGGATAAGGAAAGGAACAATCTAGAAGGAAGATTTATTTCAGTAGACATTTATTAAATACCTGCTGTATGTTAAGCCTTGGGATACAGAAATAAAGAAGAAACATACTGTGCTTACCATGTATGTCATTGATTCTTGAACAGGGTTGTATATCCATGTTGGATAAAGTACAAAGGTATTAGACTTGTAGGAATTTTAAATTTTATTTGAAAAGTTCTCAGACATATTTATAGGAAGAAAGCCTATGTGATGATTTCCTCTCCTTCCAAGCCTATTTCTTAGATTTAGTAGTCACAAACCAAGTACCTTTTCCGCTTCTGCTTCATGCTATTTATGTATTAAGAAACAGGTCTTGGGGGAGTGTCTTACTTTTGAGCTTTGCTTGATTGCTTCTTCGGATATCCTTTATCTTGATCATTTATCACCTGTAATTTCATTACACTGGAAGCTCAGTTGGATTCACTTAAAACGCTTTCGGTGAGAAAATTCGTAGTGATTCTGGGAACATAATAATGTTCCTTAATAGACAATAATAGATAATAATGTATCTTAATAGACTGTTCATAATCTATTGGGGGAGCTATTTTGGCAACCTTTGAACTTTTGATTTCTCATTAACTTTTCTTTTCCTGAATCAATTACTTGGCAGTATGGTAGTTTTTAAATTCTGTTTTATCTTCTGCATTTATTGGCTATAATTATTTATAAGAACTTTTCTTCATCAGCTAGAGCTATTTGATTACCTTTTTAAAGAAGTCTTGGTTGCAGGGAGAGTAAATCACTTTTTATAATCTTAAAAATAAATTAGATTTCTAGAGATTTATATTGAGGATATATATAGAGAAATATAGAGATGTAAATCTGTGTTTCTCTGTGTCTATCTCTTTCTCTGTATTTAATTTGTCGAAGATAGAAAACCAATATATTTTCAAAGAAAGGATGTGGGATCAAGGAGGACAACCTTGGCAGCAGTGGCCCCTGAACCAACAACAATGGATGCAGTCATTTCAGCACCAACAGGATCCAAGTAAGGGAAAAACTGAATTTGGACTGGGTTGGGGAAGTGGATACTTGGAGATAGATAGGAGGTAAGATGATAGAATTGGGATTGGTTTATTGAATCACTTAACGGTCAGAAGTAATCTTATAAATAGCCTTGCCATATAGTGAGAAATGCTTTTTTGTTTGACTTTCTCAGAAGATAGAAAGCTTTAAGAAGATTGTATATATTTAATCTGATTTAGTCTTATTTGTCTAAAGAAAAAGTATTAATAGAACATACTTCTTATTCTGAATCTTACAATTAAATTCTCTTCAACCATGGCATGGTATATCATTTTAAGATTTCTCTTCAGTATGGAATATTTCAAGCATATACAAAGCTAAGAAAGAAGAGTATAAGGAGCCGCCATTTATTTTTTAAATTTTATAGTTGTTTAACTATAACCAATTTTGTTTCATCCATATGACCACTTTAATTTTGATACAATTTTTTTTTTTTTTTTGAGTCAGGGTCTTACTATGTAGCCCAGGCTGGCCTTAAACTCACAGTGCCTCTGCCTACATCTCCCAAGTGCTGAGATTACTGGCATGTACCATCGCTCCTGGAGCACTGTTTCTCATATTTTAATAGCTATATAACATTCTTTTGTAGGACTGTACTGTACTGTAACAAACCCACATTTTGGATATTTGAATATTTATAGCTTTTCTCTTTTCAAATAGCATAAACTTGTATACATATCATTCACTTGTTCTTAGTAAAAGAGCTAGGTTTGCTAGATTACAGATTTTTATATATATATATATATTTATTTATTTATTTATTTATTTTGTTGGTACTGGGGTTTGAACTCAAGGCCTTGTGCTTAACTAGGCAAGTGCTCTTACCACTTCAGCCATGCCCCCCAACCCTCTTTTGTTTTTAGATATTTTTCAGATAGGGTCTTGAGCTTTTGCTCTGGCTGGCTTTGGACTGCAATCCTCCTAGCTTTGCCTCTTACATAAGCTGCAATTATAGGCATATGCCACCATGCTTGGCTTGTTTATTGAAATGGGGTCTTAATAACTTTTTGCCAGGGCTGACCTCAAACCGCCATCCTCCTGATCTCCACCTCCCAAGTCACTGGGATTACAGGCATGTGGTTTAAAAAGGGGAGGCTGACTTTTAAAACTCAGTTAGCTAAGATATAGGATAGATTCCCTATGACTTAGTATTAGAGATTAAGAGGTGTATGTGCGTGTGCATGTGTGTGTGCCTTTTCTGAAACTCTTAAGTAGTTTATGGTCTAGCCTGGATATGGATTGTTTTCTTTGCATCCTTTCAGACAAAAAATTCTGTAATATTTAAAGTCTGTAGTAAAGAATAACTGAGATGATTATTTTACATGGAGGCACTAGTATTGTAATTCCTACATTGTGAATGCTGAATTATACGTTAATTTATGTTAGGCCAGATTGACTGGGCTGCATTGGCTCAAGCTTGGATTGCCCAAAGAGAAGCTTCAGGACAACAAAGCATCGTAGAACAACCACCAGGAATGATGCCAAATGGACAGGATATGTCTACAATAGAATCTGGTCCAAACAATCATGGGAATTTTCAAGGGGATTCGAACTTTAACAGAATGTGGCAACCAGGTTTGTTTATGTTTTCCAAAATTTAGGACTTTTTAAAATGTCATGAGGATTAATAGTACATTGTTCAATTTGCTTAGTTTTATGACTTCTTGGAGTTGATGCTCCTTAAAGAATAGGCAGTCTCGATTTGACCTTGATGTTTTGTGGTTAAAATTGTTCTGTTCTCAGTCTGCTAGCATTGTGGCACTCAGTTTGATTTTTTTCTTGGTTCTTCATTCCTAGGCTGACAGGGGCTGGGAACACACTGGAAACCTCACTTGGCATCTAGGGAAGAGAGCATTCTTTGTCTCTCTGTTGCAACCTCTGGCCTTTTCAGAAGCAGCACTGGCAGAGTAATACATGTCTAGCTTCTAATCCAAGAAAAATTGTGTCACTATGTGACAAATAAGTCTGTCAAATATACTCTGCCCCTACCATGCACCCACCTTTTTCTTCCCTTTTTTTCAGATAGTGATGATCTTCCATAAGCTTTTGTTTGTTTTATTTTTTGTTTGTTTGTTTTGACTTCACAGTATGATTCAGATTCCTTGGTGCTAATTCAGTTTTCCATGGTTGTGTTACTATTTTTAATAATCGAAACCATTTATAGAAGAATTTAATATTTGGGTATGCCAATGGTGAATTCACATCTTCCTTTTGTTATTATTTATTGTTTCTCATATTACTGTAAGAATAGAAAACACAAAATGGAATTCCCTAATATTCTGAAAAGAATAGCAATTCTAACCTATCAAAGATTCTAATCTTTGATACTGTGAAGTGACTTATTTCTTTCTTCTTGAAAGCCAAATTTCCCCAAGTTTGAAAATGTTTTAGTTCCTAAGTTCAAGTTTATAAATGACTCACTCTGGCATCGTCTCTTCTCCCACCTCCCCCTCCCCCAATGGTGTACTTTACTGGCTTTCTTTATGACCCTGGGGAAGTTCTTTACCTGTGTGTGCCTCCCTTTTCCCTCCTGAAATTGGCAAATATAATATTTGTTTTCTCCCTACCTCACAGGGATGTTGTGAGGATAAATGTGTTCATGGAAGAAAGAAATTATATAGAATTTTAAGTTACTGTTTTTATCGTGTTATTCAACAGAAATAGAAAAATTCAACAAAAAAGTTGCTTTGGATTTTGTTTTATTCATTGATTTTGAGCGTTTAGTCTCCATTTGTTTAGGCTATGAATTAGAGTGGTATTAACTCATTCGAATTATTTATGAGATAGTTTAGTTCATTGCTTTTTTTTTTTAACATATACAAAAAGAATTTTACCAAGAAGCCATAAGTTGTTTTTTTAAATCTTTCTTTACTGAAAAATGTAGTTTTCTTGAGATCTGAAAAATTTGTGTTGATTTTGCTATAACCCCTGTTGAATATTTTTATACCTAAATCCTAAATAGAATGGGGAATGCATCAGCAACCCCCACACCCCCCTCCAGATCAACCATGGATGCCGCCAACACCAGGCCCAATGGACATTGTTCCTCCTTCTGAAGACAGCAACAGTCAGGACAGTGGGGAATTTGCCCCTGACAACAGGCATATATTTAACCAGAACAATCACAACTTTGGTGGACCACCCGATAATTTTGCAGTGGGGCCAGTGAACCAGTTTGACTATCAGGTGAAAGATACTTTACTGCTTTAATATCATAGATGTGCACGTAATCCATTCTTTGGAAGTGTCTCATCAAAAATACCTAAGATATGTGTTTTACTTTTCATAGTTGTACAGATAAGCAGTGTCTCTGAAAAATTACCAATTTTTTAAGTTTTAAAGTTATTTAATTTTTTTATTTCCTGAAAGTTTCTTTGTTAAGAAAATGGTACAAAGGATCGTTAGGGGAAGATTGGATAAAATGAAAATTGTGTAAGTGCGATAGCTAAAGATGCCTTGTTTTCTAATTTCAAGGTGATATATCTAAATGATAAATAAAGTTTAGAAAATGCACAATAGTTGAATGCATTATTTGTCAGTAATAATTACGGTTAAGACATGAACAAAATACATAAACATTGACCTTCTTTCTAACTATATATAATTCCTTCGATGTAGAATTTTGGCCTGTTTTTCCAAAAAGAGGTTTATTTTGTTTTGTTTTTTTTAATTTTCCCATTCTGACATGACATGTTCATTCCTAGGGACATAGAACTCTATGAGGAAGAGTATTAATTGTGTGGCCTTTATTCTCTTTATCTTCTCTGCTAAGGTGTATCCTTAAATTAAAACAGTAGATGTCATTATGAAATAATAGTATTGCAATTGTTACTTTGTAAACTGAATTGTCATAATTTAAAATTTTGAGAAAATATATATTTAACCACTTAATTCTAAGATGGGTTTGACAATATATTCACCTTGAAAGAGTCATCCTTCAGTGAATATATGTTCACTTAGTTCTTGTGTAGTCACACTTTATGCCAGTTTTTGTTTTGCTTTTGAAGAAATGTGGCAGGGAGCTGCTTCTTGCCCTAGTTTTTCTTGATGGATCCCATGTTAAGAAAACAAACCTCAATTGGCAGTTGCCTAAAAACCTCTGAAAATATCAAAATTGTTAAAAAAAAAAAAAAGTAATAATTGCTGTAGTAATTCAGTAACTGTCTTTGATTATAAATAAAAATATCCTGCAAAGTTATAGAAACAACTTAAGTTTATTGGAAATAGGCAGTTGAAATTGACAAAAAAATAATTTCCTGTATTTTTGAGTTAAAAATAAGCCAGGCATGGTGGGGCTTGCCTATAATCCCAGCTCTTGGAATATAGTCAGGAGGATCAAGAGTTTGAGGTCAAGCTGGCCTGGACTACATAGTGAGACCTTTTGTCATAAAACAAAAAGAAAAAAAGTGAAATTGAAACATATTTAATGTCTTGGTGGTGGTAGGTTTTATAAATAGATTCTGAAGAAATGTATATATGTATATATATATACACACACATACACGCTCTTCTTGATAGTAATGTATCAGCTGGCTTTTAAAGGATCTTTGCATTTACAAAGGCAGAATATCTTCATGCTTCTTAAGAACAAGTGAGTTTAGGTTCTTGGGATTATAGAAATGTCAGTGGACATTAGAACCTTGGAATTCTTGGATTTGCTTCACACATGGATTTCTACTGTCCCAGTTCATAACAAGCGTGTGTCCCACAGAGTATATTGTACTAAATTGAAGAAAAATAAAATGCAATACTCTTTCAGCATGGGGCTGCTTTTGGTCCACCGCAAGGTGGATTTCATCCTCCTTATTGGCAACCAGGACCTCCAGGACCCCCCGCACCTCCCCAGAATCGACGAGAAAGGCCATCATCATTCAGGGATCGACAACGTTCACCTATTGCACTGCCTGTGAAGCAAGAGCCTCCACAAATTGGTAGCTATTTAACTAAATTTGTAGAACCACAATTGGCACGATGCCTCTTTCACTATATAAAGTATGTTTTGTTAAATTATTCCTGTAGCCCTCTAAAAGAGTAGAAATAATGGTACTAAAAATACCCAGTTTTGTCATCATAAACCTAGAATTACACAAAGATACACTGATCAAAAACATTATATGTTTTGAATAATTTTCTTTAAATCCTTTATCTTCAACTGTAGATTTGTGATGAAATGTAAATTTTTGATGACCATAGCATCTTCATATTTTCTTCAATGTTGACATTTTGGTACTTATGCCGCCAATGAATAGTTCCCTTTTTTAAAACCTAGGTATTCTGTCTTGGGTCTCTTTCTAGTCTCAGTTTGTGAGATAAACTGCTGCCAGATTAGTTTTCCTTTGATTATTTCACTTTCTATGAGTATTCTTGTGCTTTTGTTTGAGTTGCTGTTTTCATATTTTGGAGGCAATTTAGTATCTAAGAATTTGGCTCTGAATTATCCCACTTCACAATATACTGACTTTTTAACCTTGGGCATATTGCTTTATCTCTTTGAGCTTCAGTTTCTGCACCTACAATAAAGATCAAATACAGTGATCTCTAGGGTTTTGTATGTATTAAACAAGGTGACAGTTTAATATGTTTTTATTGTTCCCTGGCAAATTGTAAGCATTGTTTCATGCTTACATTTGATTATGTTACATTGATCACGTTCCTTGCTGCTATTAAAAGTATTAAAAGGGTTGTTTTTTTTTTAAAGCACAGCATTAATAGATTTTGTTTCTGTTTTTTTTTTTTTTCTTTTTCTTGGTGGGCACTGGTATTTGAGTGCAGGACCTGCGTAAGAACACTGGTAGGCAGATACTCTTATCATTGACCCACTCAGCCATTTTTTGTTATGGGTTTTTTTGAGATAGGGAACTATTTGCCGGGGCTGGGTTTGAACCCGGAGCTTCCTGATTTGTGTCTCCTGAGTGATTAGGATTCCAACTGTGAGCTACAGGCACCTAACTTTGATCCTGTTTTTACTCACAAAGTTTGTAGACAATCAGGAGTAAGGAACTCATTTGTTTATTACGGTTTTGACTTAGTTGACTTGTAAATATTTTTTCCTGTGTGAAACAGATGCAGTAAAACGCAGAACTCTTCCAGCTTGGATTCGTGAAGGTCTTGAAAAAATGGAACGGGAAAAGCAGAAGAAATTAGAGAAAGAAAGAATGGAACAACAGCGTTCACAGTTGTCCAAAAAAGAAAAGAAAGCCACAGAAGATGCCGAAGGAGGAGATGGCCCTCGTTTACCTCAGAGAAGTAAATTTGTAAGTAGAATCCCCTCACCTGAAACTGTGATCATCTGTCTTCTGAGATCATTTGCAGTAAATATACTGGGAGCTTATGGGGGTTTCGTGGTTTTGCTTTGGCGGGGTGGAGGTGAGATGGGTCGTGTTAGGTAGCCCAGCAATTGCTGGCCTTGAATTGATAGTCCTTCTCCCTCAGCCCCCAAGTTCTGGAGTTATAGTCCTACACTACCATGCCTGATGAAATACATATTTTATGTATGTGTTACTGAGAGTAGAAGAAGGAAGGGGGCCAATGAATTTGCAAAATATTTTATTCCAAAGATACATTATTTTGAATAGGTCTTTTGTTTGTAGACTAATCTGTAATTGTTTGTTATGGTGTAGCTGACTCCCTAGTGGTGGATTTAGTTAAAGAAAACGATGTTAAATGGCAATAGAAAAATAAACCTGCCTTTCTGTGAATATTTCAATATATGGTTTTACTTAATGATATAATAATTTTCATTGTTTTTGACACAAGCACTGAAAGTAGCAGTGTTTTAATTCTTTAAATTTTCATTCATCAATTAGACGACATGAAAGATGTAGGAATTTTTCTATTCCTCAGTAACATGCTTCTAGCTGGTATGACAGTCACATCACTGGCTAGTGTACACCTCAGGAAATGGGTCGTCCTCTTAAGGCCATTTTCTGCTTCAGAAATAAGACAAGTAGAGCAGTATAACTAGATTTTTATTAGATAATGGTCATGTTTCAATGTTGTCATAAATTTATTTATCTTGAAAGACTCATGCCAAAGCTATGTTTTGTTCTGGATGTTAGGAAAATAAGAAACAACAGAAAAAGAGTAATATTAAAGTTTATCTTTTCTTAAAGAAAGAAAGAAATCTTTTCATGAAACAATAGTTCTCCAGATTTTTGGTTTTTTTTGAAGTATCAAAAAAATTGTTTGGAGATTGTTCTCCCAATGCCTTCAGACTTGTGTTACATATATTTGTCCCCTGGTTCAAATAGTCTTCCCATGGTAGTATTTAGGTGATCATTTCTTAGGATATTTCAGAGTGACTGTGGTAAGAAAGGGGTTTTTAAGGTATGGTATCTGGCTACTAAAACCATACAAAGACAGAGACAAACTGTTGGCATTTCCTTAGTCTAAAGTAGGTCTAATTTCTTACCCATCTGTCCATTATGTTAGCCCCTCCCCACACCAAAAACAAAAAGGGCACATTTCTCTAAGTTTCAGGACAAGCTGACATCTTGGAACTGACTAGAGATTTTTCATATTAAGTCATATGACTTCAGGTAAATAGCTTAAGTATATAGCTGTAAACGTTATATTGAATAATATGACTCTGGTCCATATTTCTGAAATTCTACAAACTGTTCATTTCAGGGCCATCATATATAAGGGATATTCAACAGATGTGTCTCTGAACATGTTTTTCTGATTGTTTACAAAGTAAGATAAAAATTGATTAAGCTGGATGTGGTTGTTGATGCCTGTCATCCTAGTTATTTGGGAGCCAGGTATTGAGAGGATTGTGGTTCAAGGCCAGCCTGGGCAAATCTCACAAATAACCAAAGCAAAAAGGACTGGGGGACACATGGCTCAAGTGGTAGAGCAGAACCTGCCTAGTAAGTGTAAGACACTGAGTTCAAATACTGGTACTCCCCCCCCAAAAAAAAATGGAGAGCAAAAGAAATTGAAAAAATAATTGATTTTCATAGACTTCTTGTGACCTTACATTTCTTCCCATGTTATACTTTTAAATTGCCAAATGAAATCTGTAGTACAGAAATGCAATGTAGAGTCAGGTGTGGCAGGCATATGCCTATGATCCAAGCACTTGGAAGGCTGAGGCAGGAGGATCTTGACTTTGAGGTGAACCTGGACTACATAGTGAGACCTTGTCTCACTTGCTTTAATAAAGCACTTGCTTTTGCATCCATGAAGCCTTGGTTCAGTCCCCAGCACCGAAAAAGAAAAAAAAAATGTAAAAGCAATTATACCTTTTTATTTCTGTTTCATCAATTATATAACTATAAATCTGAGTTATATACTATGTTTGTAGGATAGTGATGAGGAAGATGAAGATGCTGAAAACATTGAGGCTGCAAGCAGTGGAAAAGTCACCAGAAGTCCATCTCCAGTTACTCAAGAAGAACATAGTGAGCCAGAGATGACTGAAGAAGAGAAAGAGTATCAGATGGTAAAATATTTTTTACCATGTACAAGAATTTCTTTTGCTTGTAATTTTAACTGTGATAATAAACTATGTAAAACATTTAAACTGAGAACTTTGAAACAATTATGATGTATTTATTGCATAGATTTGCTAGATATACCATGTTAACAAAATTCAGATAATATTCCTAGTACCTCACCCACTCTACACAATCCAGATAATATTTACAATATAAAATCATAGCCTGTGAAGTAGTTATTAAGCCTATTTCTTAATACCAATATTATAAATGTTATTTTGCTATGTGAGACCCAAGGGAACTTTTTTTTTTAAATAGAATACTGAGAAATATTGAAAGAATTCAAGGAAGAATTAGTTTTATACGTACTGGGACTTGAACATAGTTAAACATATTTCTTCATTGTAAGAATTCGTAAAGCCTGTATTATCTGTAGAGTGTATTGCCACTTTGTGAGATTGTGAATATGCCTCATTTCCCATATTGAAAGACCAGTGATCCTTTGAATGCATTTAGGAGGTGCTAATTCATTGTACTCTTATTTTAATAAGATGTGTAATCAGCAGCACAGAGAGGCTAAGGGACAGGCTAAGAGCTTACCTTTCAGATAGTTGTTGGAGCCAAACCAGGGCTAGTATCCAGCTCTTCAAATTCTCTCTCTGTTACATTATGTTAACTTTTACTTAACATTATTGCTATAGTTTGAGTTTATTTCAAAAGGACTTTATCTGGCACAATGAAATAACAAAATCCTTCTTATTTTTCTTGTTTATTTCCCCCCTCAGATTTTTAACTTAACCTGGAGAAGTTACTTAAGAAATTAGCATTGTAATGCTTACCAATATCATTAAATGAAAAGATACTGATTTTTAACTTGAAAAACTTGCAGAAATTTTTATTAATAGAATTTTTTACTTTTTATCTATAAAATAAAGAGTTCTGTGTCTCTGTAGACAAATTTGTAGGGTTTTTATGATACCTATAATTTTGAATTTTTTCAGGTTTTAGTACATAATTTTCAAAATAGTCATAGTAATGGCTGGTCTGATCTCAAAATGTTTTATTAAAATGGCTTTGCACTTTTTTTTTTAATAAGCTATTAGTAGTCATAATGATTAAATTAGAAAATATTACTATATAAAATATTCTTCCTTAGATGTTGCTGACAAAAATGCTTCTGACTGAGATTCTGCTGGATGTCACAGATGAAGAAATTTATTATGTAGCCAAAGATGCACACCGGAAAGCAACGAAAGGTATATTGTGGGTGTTTTGGTTTTGTTTTTATGGGGTATTTTGGCTTCATTGAATATTTTGGACTTTTTTGTTGTCCTCTGGATTACTATCAGATACCAAATATTCTCTTCTTGCATGATTTAACTCTTTGAGAAAGATTAGATTTGTAGACACCAGATACAAATATTTTTGTTTGATCTGACATACCCGAGCACAAAGTAGCAATTACACTGTTGTACTGTAGAATGCATTTTGGGAAATTCCTAGTGTTCAATTTATTTCACCTGATTTTTTTTTTTTTTTTTTTTTTTTTATAGATACCATGGTATTTGTGTATGACTTACAATACAGGTTAATTTGACAGTGAATTTAAATTATAAACCATCAGAATTTTCAGTTTTATCAATTCTAATAGAAGCAAGTGATTTCCACCCTTCCCCGTGATTTTAGTAGCACTTGAAAAAAACATACTGAAAACAAAAATTATGTGTCATGTCTCAGAAATAGAAATACAGTCAACATTTTTTCCTCTTTCTGAACCAATTTCAGCTTACCCAGAATTATAATTTCAAAGCCAGACGTGCTACTGGTTTAAAATGAATGTTATGTTTTTAATGTTTCTTCTCTCCCCAAAAAGCAGCAATAGTAGTAGATTTAACAATACCGTAGACTGTCATGACTATGAAATCGTGGCTATTTGTGTTAACATGTTGTTCCTGTTGTTGATGTGATACAAAGCTCCTGCAAAACAGCTGGCACAGTCCAGTGCACTGGCTTCCCTCACTGGACTCGGTAAGTGTTCTCCTTATTTGTGAGAGGGCCTAAAGGGAAAAATCACACTTACCTTGTCTCTCTACATGTTCTGTTTTGAAACTGAACTATTCCTACTCAGTTTATAAAACCTAAGCCTCAGGATATCTGTCTTTTAAGAGGTTTTATCTATTTTTTTGACTAAAGCATTCACAGTAGAACAATTACAAATGTGGTGGACAGTTCATAATTTATTGGGGCAAGTTAAATGGAGGATTTTCTCATTAATTGCTCCAATATGTATATTTCATATATATGTATTTGTACTTAATAGATTTTATAATTTAGCATTGATAGTCTCTAAACTCACTCAGAATTAATTGCATACATACCTTAGGAATTTACCTATCTATCCACTAATGCTTTTCATGATTTATATGAATTGTGTGCAGTAAATCAAGTGTTAACATAGAGGAAAAGGGCTTATTTTATCATAGTATAATGGTAGTAATGTGTTCATAATTTGCTATTTGCATGATATATTATCAAGGCTCCAAAGCTTGAATTTGCCTTTTCCACATCTCCTTTTCAAATTAGTTTGTGTGAAGAAGAAGACAAACGGGTAGAACAAAATGCCCATTTGGTTTTGTTATGTTTACTGTTTAGATTGCTTCTGGGTGGGGAGTTAGTTCATACCATTTCTACATTAGTGAGAATTATAATATTCTAAGATTTTTTTAGGGAAAAATTGCTGAGCATCCTACCTTAGATTCAAAACTATGAACAATAAAAGAATTAATTTTAGAAATATTTTCAGGGTCTCAAATTTTATTAAGGTAGTAGAATTGGTTAAGCATTAGTGAGTCTTTTATTGCCCTGTTAAATGGTTATTATATCTGGCATTATTATGATTCCTTAATGATGTGAAATATGTTAAATATCTAGAAAAAATAAGATACTATATAACCATTGCCTGAGGATTCTGTGAGCTCCTTAAACATTTGAATTTATGCTTCTCCCCACCCCGAATAAGCATATTCTTCCCAGGAAAAAGCAATGAAAAAAACAAATGAGCTTTCTTCTCGGACCTTAAGAAGTTTTTAGTGGCTAATATAATTTTTTCATATGATAGACTGAGCTTTATGCACACAGGTGGACTAGGTGGTTATGGATCAGGAGATAGTGAAGATGAGAGGAGCGACAGAGGCTCTGAGTCATCTGACACTGATGATGAAGAATTACGGCACCGAATCCGGCAAAAACAGGAAGCTTTTTGGAGAAAAGAAAAAGAACAGCAGCTGTTACATGATAAACAGATGGAAGGTATATCTTTTAGATTTATGTAGTTTATTTTGTATGTAATTCTTTTAATTTTAAATAAAACTAAAAATATCAGAGGGTAGAATTTGAGGGTAGATTTTAAATAATATGTGATACAACTGTAACTAGGAAATCTATTTAGCTTATTTTTATGTCTTGTTTAAATTGCTGAAGTGAAAACAAAAACTTTTGAAATGAGGAGCCAGGTGCAAGGCCCTGAGTTTAAACCCCAGTACCACCAAATTAAAAAATATATGTATTTTTCATGAGAATGATTTAAGGTTTTACATGATAATACTAGAATAAATGAAAGAGAACATTTGCTTTAAGCTTCCTTTTTGAAGAATCTTGTTTGGACACATTCAAAAGTGATTATTAAAAGCTAACAGTTAAAATTTTCTAGGAATCACTTACCTCTAAACTGTGTAATTATACAAAAGGAAAACTTATTCCTTCATAAGTACCTTTGAAGATTTTACATGAAAAAAGAAAAAAAGGCAGGTTGTGTCAGTATTTTTTAAATTGATTATATATATTAAAATGATAATATTTTAGATATGTTGGGGTTATAAAATATTGAAAGTAATTCAACCTGTTTCTTTTTACCTTTTTAATGTGGTTACTAGAAAGCTTTGCATATGGTTGAACCCACTTCTGTTAAACTGTGCAACTTTACTGTTGTGGACTGGTAACTTCAAGTTTGGTGGTATGGGAGTTTTTCATTTCACATTCTTTTTGTCTTTCTCTGTTTCAGAAGAAAAACAGCAAACAGAAAGGGTTACAAAAGAGATGAATGAATTTATCCACAAAGAGCAAAATAGCTTATCGCTACTAGAAGCAAGAGAAGCAGACGGTGATATGGTTAATGAAAAGAAAAGAACTTCAAATGAAACTACATCAGTTTTAGAACCCAAAAAAGAGCATAAAGAAAAAGAGAAACAAAGAAGTAGATCAGGAAGTTCTAGTAGTGGAAGTTCCAGTAGCAATAGCAGAACTAGTAGTAGTAGTAGTACCGCCTCTAGCTCTTCATACAGCTCTAGCTCAGGTAGTAGTCCTACTTCTTCTCGGTCTTCTTCTCCTAAAAGGAAAAAGAGACATAGTAGGAGTAGATCTCCAACAATTAAAGCTAGACGTAGCAGAAGTAGAAGCTACTCTCGGAGAATTAAAATAGAGAGCAATAGGGCTAGGGTAAAAATTAGAGACAGGAGGAGATCTAATAGAAGTAGTGTTGAAAGAGAAAGACGAAGAAATCGGAGTCCTTCCCGAGAGAGACGTAGAAGTAGAAGTCGCTCAAGGGATAGACGAACCAATCGTTCCAGTCGCAGTAGGAGTCGAGATAGGCGTAAAATTGAGGATCAACGTGGAAATCTTAGTGGGAGCAGTCATAAGCATAAAGGTGAGGCTAAAGAACAAGAGAGGAAAAAGGAGAGGAGTCGAAGTGTAGATAGGAAAAAGAAAGACAAAGAAAGGGAGCGTGAACAGGATAAAAGAAAAGAGAAACAAAAAAGGGAAGAAAAAGATTTTAAGTTTAGTAGTCAGGATGATAGGTTAAAAAGGAAACGAGAAAGTGAAAGAACATTCTCTAGAAGTGGTTCTATATCTGTTAAAATCATAAGACATGATTCTAGACAGGATAGTAAGAAGAGTACTACCAAAGATAGTAAAAAGCATTCAGGCTCTGATTCTAGTGGAAGGAGCAGTTCTGAATCTCCAGGAAGTAGCAAAGAAAAGAAGGCTAAGAAGCCTAAACATAGTCGATCGCGATCCATGGAGAAATCTCAAAGGTCTGGTAAGAAGGCAAGCCGCAAACACAAGTCTAAGTCCCGATCAAGGTAGTATACTTTTTAAAGTATTTTGTCTGATTTTTAAAAAAAAAAATTGACTGAATTTATTCAAAGTTGAAAGTGTCCTTTCTCTCTCTCTCTTTAATAAACTCAGTTTGGTACTTGATAAATGATCATAGTTTTAAATAATGTTAGAAATCCTAATAATAGTATTTATTTAAAATTGAAGAACTTTAGTTTAAAATACATTTTTATTTTTAAATTTTGTCTTTTCCCTTTTTTTTCAGATCAACAACCCCTCCCCGTCGTAAGCGCTGAGGAATGATGTGGCAAGAATGCCATGATGTTGTTTAAAAATTCCATGAGTTTAAAGGGCTTGTCTCATTATAGAGGCACATTGTGGCTGTGTAGGTGAAACCAGAATCTTTTTTTTTTTTTTTTAATCTGTAAATAGGTGTACTTTTTCCAAATGCTGCTCCAAGTTACTTAATAGGATTTCTTTGTATTACATTTTTTCAAAAAATAGTGCATAATAAGACTATAAACATGCCATTCTCTTTCAGCTGTAATGTTCTTAAAATTACTCTTGAATGTACTGTGATGTCAATAAAGCTCTTTAGTTCATTTTTGTTAAACTCTTGCACCTTAATTTTATGATTTTAATCTAAGGAACGTACTTTTATAAAATGGCAGCTGGAATTTTGTATAACAGGTTTTAAAGGTACTTCTTCCCACCTTCCCCAAAGAAAATGGTTTAACTTAATAGTTTGTCAAAGTTTGTATATTGTACCCATGGACTTGTCAAATTCTAACTTTCAGAGTGTGGAAGAGGGCCAGAAAACGACCTTTACTTTTCATTTGAAAGCATTTGACCAGCTTTCTAAACTTTTCTTCTTGTTAGGGGGATTTTCAAGTAATATATTCTCTGTGTGTATAAAATATGGTTCACTCCTGTAAAATGAAATTGCTGGAATCAATCAAGCCAGTGCACCACTAGAGTTATTTGTAATGAACAGTTGTGTTTGACACTTAATAATCAAGTCTGGAACTATGTTTTACAGTCACCACTTCTCTTTAAACATGTTGGGGTTACTATAGAAATAGTACTTACAACTCAGCATATTTATTTATATTTTTAAAGTATAATGTGACCTCAGCTCAGTTTAGAAATACTGTATTATGCAGGTTTCTGTCAACTGCATAGCATTAAAATGGTCTGATTTTGTCAGTTTCCAAAAATTATGGTCAGTGGCTGGTCTTGTTTAAGGCAGTCATAACTTAAGAGTGGAATGAGGCTCTCAAGAATTTTAACTTAAGTGCTCAACTGCTTTCAGGGTCCATTTTTTATGATTATGCACTTATGCAGTGATAGATGAATCTTTGAAAACAAATGCTTTTAAATTTTAATTTAAAAAGAAAAAGCAAGTGCAGGACACAGAAAAGTTTTAAAGTATGCCTTCTTACAAGCAATAGTTAATTTTAAAAATAATGCCAGATTTTTGCCAAGATCAGTGTTTTCTCAAAATAAAGATTAAAATAGATTTGTATGGTGTGCTCTTGTACCTCTACTAGGTTCTTAAATAATTTTGAGCAGTTATGCATTTATCTAAAGGATATAAATCAACTGTGAATAAATGCATGTTTACCAAAATGGCTGTTTACAGTGCATTTAGTTCTGATGTTTATAAAGTTGACATTTCACAGAATAACTTTAAAATAGTTTGGAATTCTATATAGTTTAGTCATCAGTAACATCTGGAGACAGGAAAATGTGCAATATTTTTATGTAGGTAAGCTAACAGTGTACCTAATTGAATTACCTGATTAATTTGTAAGTTGTATAACATTTTCATATCTTGAAATGTTTTTAGATCAATCTTCAAGTGAATTATTTTCAAAATAAAATTCTACAGAAAAAATCTGGCTATGATATAAACATTTTTGGACAAGATAGGAGCTAGAGCTGAAAAAAATTTAAGTTATATTTGTTCTGCCATAGTTTGCAAGGTTCTTAATGTGTTTAAATCTGTAGATTTAAAAGAAAACAAACAAAAAAAAAACCCAGTACCCACAACATTTGTGATTACTAATAGATACATCACTGTTAGAATTAAATATTTGGGTTTTTCAGATTTTTATCTGAAAAATGGTAAGATTTTATGAAATAGGGCTTCCATGGTTTAGGATGTATATACTAAAACACAAAGGTTAACTAGATACAGAATTTGATTATGAAATTTTTCAAAAGTGACACCAGAAAATTAATAGATTCAACTTTTGAGACAGTCATTGATCTAGTTTGGATAGTAGAAACTGTCTTTAAGAGATTCTCTTAAAATATTTCTAGTGTATTAATCATACTTGTTTTTGTGGAGTGGGGATAAACTATACCTTAAGAGAATAAATGTCATTAGGAAGAGGTAATTGCAAGATTTGTTTCAGGCCCCAAAGTATAAATAAAGGTTGGTGTGGAATCTTCATTTAGTGCACATGGTGTCTGCCATTTTGTTGGCATTTTTTTCTAATGGAAAAACCTAATACATAATAGGTGAAATCCCAACCATAGTCTATTTTTTAGTGTGAATTACTTTGCTTCTTCAAAGAAACACATGAAGTGTAATGATGGATGAATTTTTAATTTTTATTTGGAAATTTTTACATACGACTTAGGTCCTTATGGATGCTTTTACATTTAAGTTTTTCTTCTCCTGTATAAATTAAACTATTTTAATTTATTGAAATTTCTAAACTATACTAAGACTAGTTTAATGGAAGTAGTACAGTAATTGCATTTAACCCAGCTCTGGCAACTGGTTTAGGCAAATCACCGAATTCTTATGGGCCTCAACTACACCTATATAAGAAAGGAATCAGGTGATCTCAAAAGTCATTGAACACTTCTAGTCTTTAAGTTCTTCAGCTTTAAGTAGAATTTGGTTGTAAAGTCTAGAATCTGGAGCAGAAAGCGAGCTTTTTTAATTAGCAACACACAAGTTACATTTGTATCATAAAACTTATCAGGTATCCACAGTTTTCCTATAAAAGTTATATCTTGGTTATATCTGCACATTCTGGTTATGATAGTGCAAATTATGATATAATTATCCTCAGTAACCAGTTAATGTAGAATTTTTTGAGTAAATATGAAAATTTGCCACTTAATCTGAGTGGGTGTAGTATATTATTTCAAAGGGGTAAAACTTAAGTCCTTTGGGACTGGGAAGTATGGCTCAAGCAGTAGAGTACCCCCCCCCCAAAAAAAAATCCTTTTTCCAGGCTCTGGAGGCCCAGGCCTATAGTCCTAGCTACTTGGGAAGCTGAGATCGGGAGGATGGTGATTTGAGGCCAATCTGCTTCTCACCCAGCCCTCCAAAAAGAAATGTGAAACTCCAATGGGAAAAAAAAAAAAAAAGCTGGACATCGTGGTACACATCTGTCATCCTAGCTGCTGTGGGAAGCATAAAATAGGATCATGGTGCAGGCCGGCCAGGGCAAAAAATGAGACCCTATCTCCAAAATAACCAGGGCCGGAAGTGTGTCTCAGGCAGTAAAACACCTGCCTAACAAGCACAAAGCACTGAGTTCAAGCTCCAGTACTGCCAAAAATTAAAATAAGTCCTTACTTGGCTTTGCATGTAAAATTAAATTCCAAGGTATTAAATAGGTGTTAAAAGTTACCAGTTTCCAACACATTTGTAACTGAGATCATAGAAACAGTCTAGGAAATGCCTCCAACAATGGCACATACTGCATTATGGTAAATCCAACTACTTCAACACAGTTCAGGTTTAAGGGTCATTGGAAAAGCTTTCCGCTGATGTTTAGAGAAAAGTACTTTGAGATAGTGTTGTATAGCTGGGCCAAACTCCCTCAGGGGATTCAAAAGAATTTTCCTACCAGAATTAAGGCAAATCCATGATTGCTTCTGTTGAACTGAAAATTTGTGGGAAGGCTCTGAAGTCCACTGCGGTATGGTACATTCAAATGAAGCACAAAGCATATGCATAAAGTTCTTAGTGGTTTTTTCCCCCTCGAATCTGTTACTTCAAGACGTATAAGACATACTAAATTTTCTTTTGTGCAAAGCTTTCTGCTTTTACTACATCTAAAGAGGAGATCAAAGAGAACATAGCTACGAGCCTGCAACGATTTAGGCTCAGGAGCTGTAGGTGAAACACTACTCCTGAGTAGTAAATTTCCCTAGTTAAAAAGAACCTTAGCTTATTTGAGCTTACCTGTTGAAAATGTAGAATTTTTTTTTTTGCCTTAAGTGTTGGAAATTTGTTACTCCTATGCAAGAAGGACTTTTGTACGTTTAGAAATAAAATGTTACCACTGTTCCTAGCTCTAAATGAAGTTGCCTAGACTGAGTAATAACAGTTTTCTGCTATATAATGTATATTGCATCCAGGATATGTTACTTGCAGAAAATAAATTTTAAATTTGGGCTTCTGGCCCTAAATAGTATTTAAGTGCCTTGAAAGGGAAACAATTCTACCCTTAGGGAAGAAGTGCTTCCATGTTTTCGTGATTTTAAGCATTAGGATCAGTGCGTTACAAGAATTTAAATGTCCTTGGGGACACTCAAATATGAAATGCAACTACTAGGAATAAAAGATAACAGCACACAGTAGCATGGCTGATGTCTAGTACGTGGTTTGAGGTGGTCATATAGGAATAGACAGGATATTCAAAGTCATTTATAGTATTGGTAAGATTTTACAAATTCATTGCATAAACAGTTTGTTAGATGTTGAGCTTGAATGGTAAGGGGCCACACATTCATTGAAACACAGAAGTCATTTGAGTCTCGGAACCTTTCTGTTGGGGATCTGTTGCAAGAGGGACCGGAAAAGGAGTTGGATTCTTGTCGCGATGTGGGGAGGCCGGAAACTGAGCTCCAGCGGGAGTCGTGTTTTAGGAATGCTTGGCTCTGGGTTCCGGAGCACACAAGCCGCGGGACGTCTCTTAGCTTCGTGGGCGGGTGAGTTGTGCGGAGGTCACTCATGCATCCTCCCTTTCCACGGTGTGGACGGGCGGTTCTGCGCAGGCGCGGGGAAGGGCGGTGGGCTCCCAGCACAGAAGCTGCGGCTCGGGACCCCGCCTGGGCTCTGCATTGAGCGTGTGGTGTAGGTGTGGTCCCCTTGTTTGCAGAGGCTGAGAAAAATGTGGGGACTAGAGGTCCTGGCCGAGAAGAGCGCGACCGCAGGCGGCCGCCATCGTCCCGTGACCTTTGCCTCGCTACAGTTGAGCTGCCCGCCGGATCGCGCCGCCCACGCCGTCAGTGCGGCCTCTGACGGTTCTGCCTGCAGCCTCTCCGGGCAGGAGACACGCGGCTGGTCTCACCATCATTCTGGTTCTGTGTGCCCGTATCTTGCTTTTTTTTTTTTTTCCTTCAAATATTCAACATGTTTGCAAATAAGATGAAGAAAATAATTCATTGCATTTGACGCAGTCATTAGATGACTGCCTGATTGTTGAACTCTCAGCATTATTAATCAGAAAGTTAACTTCATCCCCTACGTGCAACTCAATAGCTCTTGTATGGTAGGAACTGCCATTGGCACTGAGAATTTAAAAATGAATACTTAAAAAGTCTTTTTAAAAAACAGGATAAAACTAAGATGAGGCTATGAGGGGAAAAAAGGAGGGGGGGAGGTGCTAACAGCCTACTAGTAGAGTTAGTTAGTTGTTACCCTCATACAGTAAAAAGTAGTACAGCCAATACAAACGATTTAAATCCATTTGTATCCACATGGGAAAATGGTTAGGGTATAGTTTTAAGGACAAAAGTTGTAAGTCAGTATGTAAGTTTGATACATAGATATAGGTGGAGTTATATACCCAGTTTTAGCAATGATTGCCTATGATGGAGTAGGTATCATTTAAATACTTTTTTTCTGATTTTTAAAAAGTAAACATATGTCTTTTATAATCAAATTTAGAAAAGAACCAGTAAAACCATCTCCAGATTTTGGAAGGTGAACATACAAAGAACATTTAACCCATATTTGGGATCAGGAGAACTTCTTGAATGAGATACTTAGACAACTGTCTTGAAGGAGTTGGCCAGTTTCAGAAGCACTTAGAGAGGGCAAAGAACCAGTGAGAGAATCGGGGAGGAGTTTTGTCACAAACTACAAAGTGTTCCTTGAAAAGTGAAGTGTGTGGATGGAGAACAGGAAATGAGGGTAAGGGATGGGATCAGAGACCTTTGGGATGGTTGTAAGTTCATGAAAAGCCATGTATTCCTCCTGAGGTGGTCTGCATATATGGAGCACTATAGAAATTAATGAAGGAGCAGTATAACCAGACTTACTTGTTTAAAAGAAGTAACCCTTGGCAGCTCTGTAGAAAGTGGGATGGGAATAGTCAGTTCTGGGCTCCAAGAGAGGCCTTTGAGGAATCCAGACAATAGACAATGATTGCTGAAAAAAAGTATTGGTAGGATGAAAGTGTTGCCTGTCTTGTTCACTACTGTAAGCATGATGCTGGTTAGGTGCTGAAAAAAATGACTTGAATGAATTAAATGAAGTTTCCCCCATTCCTTTAAACTCTTAAATAACTAGGATTCAAGTGAGAGAATTGATAGCACTCTGTTTATTAATACAAACTCGGTTGCTTTATGGTAATAAAGTTTTTAAAGCTCTTGAGAACTCTTTAACAATGCTCATGAGTGAGGAACTCACTTTCCAGAAATTGAGGAGGTCCCAGGGAGATCAAGGGTTGTCATGGAGGGCAAGTACTATTAACATCTCAGAGGTTTGGATTCATACTAGTGCCTTACGTATTCATATCTGTGTATCACACTTTACATAATTCCTAATAAAGTCTCATTTACCTGTCTAAAGTCATATAGGAGCTGATAGCAAAAGGCAGATTAGATAGAGTTGGTGGAAGAGGGAGTAACATGAGCAAAAGCCGGGAAGCATGAACTTTATATATATAAAACACTACCATGTAATGTTGGGCCAGATTGAATGGCCTGTTAAAAAACAAAACAAAACAAAACAAAAACCCCATCTGATTGCTGGTGGTTCATATCTGTACTCCTGTTTGAAGCCAGCCCAGGTAAATAATTCACAAGACCCTATCTCAAAAATGCCCAACATAAAAAAGGACTGGTGGAGTGCCTCAAGGGGTAGAGTATCTGAACACCTGCCTAGCAAGCATGAAGCCCTGAGTTCAGACCACAGTACCACCAAAAACAAAAACAAAACAACAACAAAAAAACATAGCAAACAATAAAGAACCCAAGAGAAAACTATGCTTAGGCTAAAAAAAGGCAAAACATGTAGGTGACAGTTATACCTAAGAATGATAGTTAGCCTCACCATGATAAATTAAAACTATACTGATACACCATTTTCAGCCATTGGATTAGCAAAGATCAGAGCATTTGATTAACCTATTGTATAGGTAAGTGTGGGAGACCAGGCACTAGGCCCTCTTATATACTACCCATAAGATTTTAAATTGGTTCAACATCTGTGGGTAGCCATGACAAATTTATAAATGCACACACTCTTTGACATAATTCATGGGATTTCACCTATAGGTACTCTGAAACACATAGAAATTCCCTTTGTCATTCAATCTCATGATTTTGGTAGTAGCAAAAAGCCAAAATAATAACCTAAGTGCTCATTAATAAGGGACTGCTTAAGTAAATTGTGATATAGCCATACAATGGATTGCTGCACCACTATTAGTTTTATTTTTAAAAAAGGAACCTGTCTCCAAGACATATTGATGGCGGTGGGGTGGGGGTCAGTGTCCGAGAGCAAGATACGGAAGAGTATGTATATTCTGCTACGCTTTGTGTACAACGAGAGAAATTGATAAATTAAAATTATTGCATATGTATAAAATACTTCTGGAAGCTTACAAACAAATCTAGTAACATTAGTGGCCTGTCAGGAGAGAAATTGGAAAGCTGCAGTGAGGAAGGGAGGTACCCTTTTATACTTTGTGATTTTTTTTTTTAAAACTTTTTATTTTGAAATTATTTAAGAATCATAGGAAGTTGCAGACATAGTACAGAGTATATCCATATGTTCTTCGTCCATTTCCTCAATGATTACATCTTACATAACCATAGTATATTATCAAAGCCAGGAAAAATGATATGATCTAAACTGCAGACCTTATTTGAATTTCACTGCCTTTACATGCGTTCATTGTGTGTGTGTGTGTGTGTGTGTGTGTGTGTGTGAGTGTGTGAGAGAGAGAGAGAGAGAGAGAGAAATTCATCCTGTGTACAGATTTTCATAACAACCACCACAATCAAGATACATAATGACAAATTTCCTGGAGCTACTCTTTTATAATCAGATCCTACCCCTAACCTTAACCCTTGACAATCACTTACCCAGTCTCCATAACTATAATTGTGCCATTTCAAAAGCGTTATGTGTATATGTATGGAATTGTCAGTATATATCTTTGTATCTTTTAATATTGAGAGTTTTGCTCAGTATGAATACCCTTAAAACCCATCTAAGTTTGCATGTACCAGTAGTCCATTCCTTTTTATTTCAGAGTATAGTATGATATGAAAATACCATGGTTTATTTAGCTGTTCATTTATTATAGTCCATTTTTGTTGTTTTCAGTTTGGGCCCTTAAAAATAAAGCTGCTATAAATATTTATGTACAGGTTTTGTGTGGACATGACATGTTTTTCACTTCTCTGTGATAAATCACCAGGGAGTGAAGTTGTTGAATTGTATGGTAAATGTATGTTTTATTTTATTGGGAACCACTAGAGTGGCTTTACCATTTCACATTTCCACTATCAATATATAAGATGTAAGTAAGTCAGGCGTGGTGGCTCACTCCTGTAATATTAGCTACTCAGGAGGTGGAGGTTGAGAGGATTGGAGTTCCAGGCCAGCCAGGGCCAATAGTTCTCAAGATCCCATCTCAGTCAATAAAAAGCAGGGCATAGTGGCACACACCTGTCATCCCAGCTACACAGGAAACAATGGGAGTATTACAGTTCAGCCAACTCTGGCAAAAAAAAAAAGCCTATTTAAAAAAATAACTAAAGCAAAAAGGGCTGGGGGCATGACTCAAGTGGTAGAGTGCTTGCTTGCCTTGCAACTTGCAAACAAAAGTTCCCTAATACAAACTCCATTACTTTAAGCAAAAAAAAAAAAAAAAAAGATCTAGTTCTTTCACATCCTGGGTAAAATCAGGATTTTTTAATTTTAGCCATTTTGATAGGTGTATGGTAGAATCTTACTGTGACATTCATTTGCATTATCCTAATGGCTCTTAGTATCGGACCATGTTTTATACTTATCTTCTAATTCTCATATCCTTTTTATAATTGGATTCCTTTTTTTGGGAGGGTGTTGGTTTTTATTATTGAGTTTAAAAAGTTCCTTACATGTTCCAGATACAAGTCCTTGGCCAGACACGTGTTTTGCACATATTTCCTCCCAGTCTGGGACTTACCTTTTCTTTATTTTACCAGTCTTGTGTAAGAACTCTGGGCCTAGATTTCTTCTAAGTCTGTAGTTTTGTATTTTGTGTTTAGGTCATTGATCTATCATTATGAATTCTTTTTTTTTCTGGGGTTTGAACTTAAGGCTTTATGCTTGCAAAGCGGCCCTCTACCACTTGAGCCACACCTCCAATATATTTTGCTCTGGTTATTTTGGAGATGGAGTCTCAAGACTCCACATTGGCCTCAACTGATCTCAGCCTCCCGAGGAGCTAGGATTACAGACATTAGCCACCTAGTAACTGGCCTTGAATTCCTTTTTGTAAAAGATATATGATACAGGTTGAAGGTTTTTTTTGCTTATGAAATTCAGTTGTTTCAATATCAGTTATTGAAAAAGACTGTCTATTGAATTGCTTTTGAACCATTGTCGAAAATTATTTGGGTGACTATTTGTTGGTCTGTTTCTAGATTCTTTTGTTCCAATACGACACTGTCTTGATTGTCTCTCTAATAAGACTTAAAAATGGTAGTGTGATTCCTGCAACTTTATGTTTTCAATATTGTTTTAGCCATTCTATTTCTTTTGCCTTTCCATGTATACTTGGAATCACTTTGTACTTAAAAAAACTAAACTAAAGCTGTTAGATTTTAATAGGAATTGTGATAAATGTGTAGATCAGTTTGAAGGAAATTGATGTCTACTATGTTGTCTTCAATCAATAAACGTAATATGTATCATCTTTATTGGGCCATCTGATTTCTTTCATGAGCATGCAACTTTGTAGTTGTTACTGTACAGGTCTTATACATGTTTTGTTAGATTTACATAATACTGAAAGTACTTCATTCTTTTTGAAATGATTTTGTACGAAAGGGCATTTTGAATTTTGCTTTTCAGTTGTTTGTTACTAGTGTATAGGAACATTTGTGTATTGACGTTGTAATCTTTGGCCTTGCTGAACTCACTTTTTAGTTGCAGGAACTTTTTAAATTTTAGTAAGAATGGTGAGAATGGACATGCCTACCTTGTTCCTGACTTTAGGGAGTACCTGATTATTCTTTCATCATTAATTTCTATGTGAACTGTAGCATTTTTATAGATACTTTGTAAAATAATTTTCCTTTGTTCTTAATTTGCTGAGAGTTTTTTTTATCATAAATAAGTATGGGTTTTTGTAAAATGCTTTGTCTGCAAACCAGTATGATTGTATGTTTTCTCTTATTGTTATGTGATCAATTATATTCATTGATTTTCTAATATTGAACTAGTGTTACATGACTGGAATAAATCTCACTTGGTTGTGCTATTCTTTGTGTGTGTGTGTGTGTGTGTGTGTGTGTGTGTGTGTGTGTGTGTAATTCTATTGATAATATTTGTTGAGAATTTTGTGTCTGTTCTTGTGGTCTGTGTCCCTCACTCATGTTTTATGGAAGATTGTATAGAATTGATTGGCATTTCTTCTTTAAATGTTCAATAGAATTTACCAGTGAAGCTATCTGAGCCTGGAAATCTATTTTTAGCAGGCTTTAACTATGAATTCACTTTCTTTATTTATTATGAACTATTCAGACTATCAGTTTCATCTTTGGTGAGTTTGGGATGGTTGTAGTTTTCAAGACAATTAGTCTATTTTGTCTGAGTTGTACAATTTCTATATGTAGAGTTGTTTATAGTATTCCCCCATCATCCTTTTAATGTCTGCCAGGTCTGTAGTGATACGTCCTCTTTAACTTCTGATATTGGTAACTTAGGTCTTCTCTTTGTCAGCTTTGCTAGAGGTTTATCAATTTTATTGATCTTTGCAATGAATCCACTCTAGGTTTTATTTGCTTTGCTTTCAATATCATTGATTTCTACTTTTATCTGTATTTTTTTTTTGCTTGCTTTGGATTTTTTGTTGTTGTTGTTCTGCTTTCCAAAGTGTCATCCCCATCCCCTCATGTATCTTTCCCCTACCCCAATCCTGGGAATTGAATTCATGGCCCACAGGTCTCCTTAGGGATCAAACCCAAGCTCTACCAGTCTACCGTTCACTTCTACCCCAGAGCTATACCCGTTTTCCTAGTTTCTTGAGGAAGAAACTTAGATTGTTAATTTGAGAACTTTTCTTCCAGTATCAATATTTTAACACTTGAAATTTTTTTAGTATTACTTAAAAATACCCACAGATTTTTATATATTATGTATTTGTTTTCATTTAGCTCACTGTTTCTGAAATTTTGTCTTTGGGTGATGCATTGTTTAGAAATATGTTGTTTAATTTTCAAGTGTTTTTCTCCGTTCATTTTCTCTTCCTGTTACTTATTTTAATTTGATTCTGTTGTAGTAAAAAACTTACTTTGTATAATTTTAACTGTTTTAAAATTGTGCAGATTTGTTTTATGTTCCAGGATACATAAAACAAATGGCCTATCTTTATGAATGCTCCATGCATGCTTAAAAGAATCTGTTCCAGTTTGGGTGGAGTGTTTTTTATTTTTCAATTAGATTTTATTAGTTGATGGTGTTGTTCAGTTCTAGATCTTTGCTGATTCTTTACCCAGTGGTTCTATCAATTACTGAGAGATGTTAAAGTCCTCTGTTATAGTTGTGGGTTTGTTTATTTCTGCTGATTTCAGTTTTGTAAATTTTTGCTTTTTGTATTTTGTTTTGATCAAGGTTTTTTTTTTTTTTTGGTAGTATGAAGTTTGAACTCAAGGCCTTTGGTGTCACAGGGATTTGAACTCAGGGTCTTATGCTTGCTAGGCAGGTACTCTATTACTTTGGCCACACTCTCACCCTACATTTGTCACTCTTTGTCTCTGATACTTTTCTATGCTATAAAGTCTTCTTTGTCTAAATGTTTATTGAACAACTGAGTATTCTGCAACAATAGTAACTGGTTCATAAAGCAGTTTGAACATATAGACAGTGGGTATTTATTTTAGGATGTGTATGTATTTAAAATATGTTTTATATACTGTTTTCTCCCTATAAAGGGTGTTGAGCATATCTAAAAATCCGTATCATGTAGCTAATGTGGAATTGGCAGAATTTTTTTAAAAATTTTTTTGTGGTACTGGGGCTTAAACTCAGGGCTTCAAGTTTACAAAGCAGGGGCTCACAGCAGATGCTTGCC
Source organism: Castor canadensis (assembly GCF_047511655.1). Lineage (NCBI taxonomy): Eukaryota > Metazoa > Chordata > Mammalia > Rodentia > Castoridae > Castor > Castor canadensis. Next base: position 62,767,542 of record NC_133386.1, read on the forward strand.
ACTTGAACCTCACCTCCAGTCCATTTTGCTCTTGTTATTATAGAGGTAGGGTCTCCCGGGTTGTTTTACCAGGCTGGCCTCAAACCGAAGAACCTTGATCCTCCTAATCTCAGCCTTCCAAGTAGGTAGGATTATGGCATGAGCCACCAGCACCCCACATGCTAATTACAATTTCAGAAGTGTCTGTCTAGAATTAGATGGCAAAAAGCGAAAGCTTTATCTGAAATCCAAATTTAAGACATTCCGTTGTGGCTGGGCACCAGTGGCTTGTGCCTATAATTCTGGCTGCTTGGGAGGATGAGATTGGAGAAGGTTCAGGTCAACCTGGTCAAATAGTCACTGAGCCCCCCTCTCCAAAATAACTAGAGAAAAATGAACTGGTACAAGATACAAGTGGAAGACTGCCTGCTTTGCAAGAGCTTTTCCCTGAGTTCAACCCCAGTTTCAACAAACATAATAAAAATAAAGAGCTTTACTTTATTAAGTAAAATCCCAAGTTAAGAAACTCCTTTGTAGCTGAGTTCTGGTGACTCGTGCCTGTAATCCTAGCTACTTGGGAGGCTGAAATCAGAGTATCTCAGTTCTAGGCCAGCATGGGCAAATAGTTCATGAGACCCCTCTCAGGAAATAACTGGACATGTCCATTGGGAGGATTGTGGTTCCAGACCAGCATGGGCAAAAGTTAGCAAGACTCCATGTTGATGACAAAAAAGCCTGGCATGGTGGTACATGGCTATCATCCCTGCTATAAAACAGGAGGATCATGAGACCCCCTAACTCCAACATAACCAGAGCCAAAAGGGCTGGGCCATGTAGCTCAAGTGGTGGAGTACCTACCTAGCAAGTGAAGCCAAGTTCACAACTCAGTACTTCAAAAAAGAAAAGAAGAAATTCCTTTGTTTGTCAATTGCAATAAAACCTGAGAGTGCCATAAAATAGAAGTTATTCAATTATATGCATACCAGGAATTCTCACTATGTGGTGTTTTTCTCTAGTTATTTAATTTTTTTTTCAGTTTACTCAGAGAATCAGCTCAGTTGGACTCTACAAATTAAACCAAGGCTTTTCAGTGAATATAGAGCCATGTGGTTCGAATCCTATAGGATGATCTTTCCCTGTTTGACTAGAATAAAAAGTTACAGGTGAGTTTTTATTACTCTTGTGAATATTTATGTAATTATGTACTATAGTAGTCAGTATTGATTGTATTTAATAAACTGTTGGCATGTAATAATTCATGTGGTTGGTCTAAGGTCAAACCTTTATTTAAATAAGGGTATTATAGGGAAGTGAAAGTACTTCAAGTAATATAGTCTTCTAAAAATAAAATCTGTCTCTGAATTTGGATATTATACTGTATTACTCTATCAACTTTTGGTGGACTTGAAATTTTCCAAATTTAAAAACTACTAGAAAATAAATTAGTGAAACATTTCAGTAAGACTGGGCACCAGTGACTCTTGCCTATAATCCTAGCTACTCAGAAGGCAGAGATCAGGAGGATCACAATTTGAAGTAAGTCACAGCAAATAGTTCGTGAGACCCTATCTCAAAAAAACCCAATTCAGAAAAGAGCTGGCAGAGTGGCTCAAGTGTGAGACCCTGAGTTCAAACCCAGTACCACCGAAAAATAAAATATTTAAATAAATAAAAAGTAGCTTAGTCAAACCACATTTTTACTTTTGAAATTTCTTTTGATTATTGATTTATTTTACTGTGATTGGTCAAAACTGAATGTAATAAAATCTGTAAATAAGGTAGGCTTTGATTCATTCTTACTACCTATAATGTATACTTATTTTCCTTATCATATTTTTGTTGCTCCAAAATCATAAATGTCTGCATTATGCAGCTCAGTTGACCATGAAGAAGTTTTCAGTCAATCTGGAATTATTGTCATTTGTATATAAAACCATTGTGTGATCTGCTGAGTGTTTCCCTGACCTTAATTTTGGGAAAATATGCCTCCCAAAAAGTAAGTGGTACCCCCAAAGCAAAGTAAAAGTTATGGTAATCTTTCCAAGCCAGAAAAAAAGAAAGTCACTTAATATGCTTAATTTAAGTGATAAAACGAAAATTTGAGAGTTGTTAAAAGGTGGCATATCTTTGGCCGAAGTTGAGTGGCAACATGGGAAAAGTGGATCAAGCATCCACAATACAGTACTAAAGTCTATGCATCCTGAACACTTACTGTTTTCCTCAGTGGTGGTTTCCTTGGAACCATATACCCATCCATACCAAGAATTTACTATAATGTCTTTCTATGTTTATATTTTATAAACCATTTTCTAACCTTGTGAAAAATATTGCATAGCATTAATTAAGACCAGCTGTTTTCTAAATGCTTGCTTCTGCATCTTTGAAATTGGATGTGTGTAAAATCATTCTTAGTTAACTGAGCATCTTAGTCAACTGAGCAAATTACCTAATATTATCAATTATAAATTAGTCCTATATTACTGAGTTTGCTTCAAGTATGAAAAAGGAATCTAATAGTCCTAAGATAATATTAAAGAAAAGTGACATTTGAATCTTAAATGAAAAAAAAGTAGTGTAGAATGTATTCTCCATATGTAGCTAAGATAAACAGTGAACATTTAAATGTCGTTACCTTCTCTAACTTGACAACCTTACCATTTTTTACCTAAGCAGACCTTTAGAGTATTTTTCCTTACTGTACTCTGACTTAGAACTCAGCGTGGTGTCTATATAATTTTGGTTTTGTCTCTGTTTATTCTTATTTGTAATAAATAAATAAAAATTGGCAATTGTATGCTTTTCTGGGCCACTTCCTTCATACTACTTATTTGATAAATGTCTCCTGATTTGTTCCAGGAACTGTACTGGTCACTAGAAATAAAATTATATGCAAGATGCTTATTGTCTTCACAGTGCTTATGGTCTAGTGTGAGACAGACATGACCAAATAATTATATAATCCCATGAAGAAGTACAAAGTAATGTAGCAAGTTAAAATAGGGGACTCTGTCTCAGTTTTGAGGATAAAGGAAGACTTCATAAATAAAATTCCATTTAAAGTAAGACATGAAAATGAGAAAGAATTAATTAGGTGTTTGAGGAAGGAAAGTGGAGATGTGAGAAGTATGTTCCAGGCACAGGGGATATATGCGAAGCACCTGAAGAAAGTAAGCATGGCCAGTTTGAAGAACTGAAAGAAGGCCCATGGTGGCTAAGAGTGAGGAGGATGAAGAGAGTAAGAGAAGGTGAGTTTGAAGAGGAAGGAAAGTAGTGACTAAATAATTCTGAACTTTATAGCCATGCTAAGGATTTTAGTCTTTTGCCTAATGCTACTAGGAAGCCATGGAAGCATTTTTTGTGAGAAAATAGCATGATCAGATTTGTATTTGGGAATAACTACCCTAGAATGCATCATGGAGAAGAGATTAGGAAGCGATGAGGTAGGGAACCACCAGCTTAGTTAGCAGCTAGGACAATAGTCAGGAAAGAGATGATGGGAACTTGGAGTAGGATGATAGCAGTAGAAATGGAGTGAAGAAGGTAGAGGCACCTGTATTCAACTTCTGGCTCCACCACCTACTTAATTTCTCTGAGCCTTTCTTTTCTTACCTGCACCCACATTTCGAGCTGTCTGAAGAATTGAGTGAGATGACATGTGCAGAGTTCTGGTATTTAGTAAGTGCTCAATAAATGGAAGCTACTATTACTAATTTTAGATGTGACCCAGAAGGCCAAGTTTTATAAAATTCTGTTTTTAGTTGTAACTTACTTCAAAAGCAAATTAATTTTGTTTCTCTAAGAATATATATATATGTGAATATATATTTGTGTGTGTGTGATTATGAGAAAACTTAGTATTAAACCATAGAAATTGAACAATAAATATATTTAGAATCTAATAAATTAGAATACCTTTCTATACAATTTATCCCATATTATACTTTTTTAATAAAACATTATTTGCCTGACTCTTTGTTTTCCCCTCTTAGGTCTCCTTGGAAAAAATTATATAGTACTTCACAAACCACAGTCGACAGCAAGGAGGTAAAAACCTTCCTGGCCTTGGCTCACAAGTGGTGGGATGAGTATGGAGCTTATGCACCTCTTCATTCTATGAATGACCTAAGGATACCATTTATCAGGTAACATTCTGGGAACTAAGTCTTTACAAATGCAACTCTCTAATTATTGATCTTCTTTTACATTTGTTTTCTTTTGGTTTTACTTAGGTTCAAAATGCTGCATCTTAAGTTTGCTTTGGAAATTAGGGAGATTCTCTTCAATTTGAAACCATTTGAAACCATTAATTTTTAGTAAGATTACCCAAGGTCTAGACGACTTTCATAACTTAACCTGAAGCATTTTGGGTATATCTGTTATTTATAATTAAATTCTTTTGAAAGGAAACTAAGATCCCATGTTACCAAGGCCATTTTTATAGCTACTGACTTGCAATGGCCTCATCGACCTTGAAGCAGTTCTAATAAAGGGAATACTCTGGATACAGATTGATTCAACACATACTTATTTTTTTGAGACCGTACTTTGTATGGAGCTCTGAGGCTATATCCTGAAAGCCACTAAGATTAATGAAACATAGTCCATATGTTTCAGTCTGTGCATTTGCTGTAGGAGATAAAGGCAAGAGTTCACTTATTCATCAAACATTTTTGAGCAGCTGATATAGGCAAGGCACTGTAATGGACACAGAATAACAGAGTTGGACTCTCTTCTCAAGGAACTTCCTGATTGTTTTTTGCTGGTTTATCCAGAATCTGTGCAGTGAAAAGGGGAATATTGACACTTTTTTAGTACCACGGAATTTGTGGATCGCTGAAATACGAAGGCAGAGAAAAACAAGAATATTTACTGTTAGGCTAGATAGCATCAGTATCACCTGGGAACTCATTAGGAATGCAGATTCTCAAGTCTCATCCTAGACCTGTAGCTCTGGGGTGTCAATAATCTGTTCAGTAAATCTTCCAGGTGATTCTGACACATAATAAGTTTGGGAACTCTATTCAAACTACTATCACATCTTTTTTTTTTTTTTTTTTTTTCAAGGGCCTGGCACCAGGTCTAGTCTTTTTTTTTTTTTTTTTTTTTCATTTTTCTTTTATTATTCATTTGTGTATACAAGGATTGGTTCATTTCTCCCCACTGCCCCCACCCCCTCCCTTACCACCCACTCCGCCCCCTCCCTCTCCCCCCCCCAATACCCAGCAGAAACTATTTTGCCCTTATTTCTTATTTTGTTGTAGAGAAAGTATAAGCAATAATAGGAAGGAACAAGGGTTTTTGCTGGTTGAGATAAGGATAGCTATACAGGGCATTGACTCACATTGATTTCCTGTGCGTGGGTGTTACCTTCTAGGTTAATTCTTTTTGATCTAACCTTTTCTCTAGTACCTGGTACCCTTTTCCTATTGGCCTCAGTTGCTTTAAGGTATCTGCTTTAGTTTCTCTGCGTTAAGGGCAACAAATGCTAGCTAGCTTTTTAGGTGTCTTACCTATCCTCATCCCTCCCTTGTGTGCTCTCACTTTTATCATGTGCTCAAAGTCCAGTCCCCTTGTTGTGTTTGCCCTTGATCTAATGTCCACATATGAGGGAGAACATACGATTTTTGGTTTTTTGAGCCAGGCTAACCTCACTCAGAATGATGTTCTCCAATTCCATCCATTTACCAGCGAATGATAACATTTCGTTCTTCTTCATGGCTGCATAAAATTCCATTGTGTATAGATACCACATTTTCTTAATCCATTCGTCAGTGCTGGGGCATCTTGGCTGTTTCCATAACTTGGCTATTGTGAATAGTGCCGCAATAAACATGGATGTGCAGGTGCCTCTGGAGTAACAGTCTTTTGGGTATATCCCCAAGAGTGGTATTGCTGGATCAAATGGTAGATCGATGTCCAGCTTTTTAAGTAGCCTCCAAATTTGTTTCCAGAGTGGTTGTACTAGTCTACATTCCCACCAACAGTGTAAGAGGGTTCCTTTTTCCCCGCATCCTCGCCAACACCTGTTGTTGGTGGTATTGCTGATGATGGCTATTCTAACAGGGGTGAGGTGGAATCTTAGTGTGGTTTTAATTTGCATTTCCTTTATTGCTAGATATGGTGAGCATTTTTTCATGTGTTTTCTGGCCATTTGAATTTCTTCTTTTGAGAAAGTTCTGTTTAGTTCACATGCCCATTTCTTTATTGGTTCATTAGTTTTGGGAGAATTTAGTTTTTTAAGTTCCCTGTATATTCTGGTTATCAGTCCTTTGATGTATAGTTGGCAAATATTTTCTCCCACTCTGTGGGTGTTCTCTTCAGTTTAGAGACCATTTCTTTTGATGAACAGAAGCTTTTTAGTTTTATGAGGTCCCATTTATCTATGCTATCTCTTAGTTGCTGTGCTGCTGGGGTTTCATTGAGAAAGTTCTTACCTATACCTACTAACTCCAGAGTATTTCCTACTCTTTCTTGTATCAACTTAAGAGTTTGGGGTCTGATATTAAGATCCTTGATCCATTTTGAGTTAATCTTGGTATAGGGTGATATACATGGATCTAGTTTCAGTTTTTTGCAGACTGCTAACCAGTTTTCCCACCAGTTTTTGTTGAAGAGGCTGCTATTTCTCCATCGTATATTTTTAGCTCCTTTGTCAAAGATAAGTTGCTTATAGTTGTGTGGCTTCATATCTGGATCCTCTATTCTGTTCCACTGGTCTTCATGTCTGTTTTTGTGCCAGTACCATACTGTTTTTATTGTTATTGCTTTGTAATATAGTTTGAAGTCAGGTATTGTGATACCTCCTGCATTGTTCTTTTGACTGAGTATTGCCTTGGCTATTCGTGCCTCTTGTGTTTCCATATAAATTTAACAGTAGATTTTTCAATCTCTTTAATGAATGTCATTGGAATTTTGATGGGAATTGCATTAAACATGTAGATTACTTTGGGGAGTATCGATATTTTTACTATGTTGATTCTACCAATCCATGAGCACGGGAGATCTCTCCACTTTCTATAGTCTTCCTCAATCTCTTTCTTCAGAAGTGTATAGTTTTCCTTGTAGAGGTCTTTCACATCTTTTGTTAGGTTTACACCTAGGTATTTGATTTTTTTTGAGGCTGTTGTAAATGGAATTGTTTTCATATATTCTTTTTCAGTTTGTTCATTATTAGTGTATAGAAATGCTAATGATTTTTCTATGTTGATTTTATATCCTGCTACCTTGCTATAGCTATTGATGATGTCTAGAAGCTTCTGAGTAGAGTTTTTTGGGTCTTTAAGGTATAGGATCATGTCGTCTGCAAATAGGGATATTTTGACAGTTTCTTTACCTATTTGTATTCCTTTTATTCCTTCTTCTTGCCTAATTGCTCTGGCTAGGAATTCCAGTACTATGTTGAATAGGAGTGGAGATGGTGGGCATCCTTGTCTGGTTCCTGATTTTAGAGGGAATGGTTTTAATTTTTCTCCGTTAAGTATAATGCTGGCTGTAGGTTTGTCATATATAGCTTTTATAATGTTGAGGTACTTTCCTTCTATTCCTAGTTTTCTTAGAGCTTTTATCATGAAATGATGTTGGATCTTATCAAAGGCTTTTTCTGCATCTATTGAGATGATCAAGTGGTTTTTGTCTTTGCTTCTGTTAATGTGGTTTATTACGTTTATTGATTTTCGTATGTTGAACCACCCCTGCATTCCTGGGATGAAGCCTACTTGGTCGTGGTGAATAATCTTTTTGATGTGTTGCTGAATTCGGTTTACCATTATTTTGTTGAGGATTTTTGCATCAATGTTCATTAAGGAGATTGGTCTATAGTTCTCCTTTTTGGAGGTGTCTTTGCCTGGTTTTGGGATAAGTGTAATACTGGCTTCATAAAATGTGTTTGGCAGTCTTCCTTCCCTTTCTATTTCATGGAACAGTTTAAGGAGGGTTGGTATCAGTTCTTCTTTAAAGGTCTGATAGAATTCAGCAGAGAATCCATCAGGTCCTGGACTTTTCTCTTTGGGGAGACTCTTGATTGCTGCTTCAATTTCATTTTGTGTTATAGGTCTATTCAGGTGATTAATTTCCTCTTGGTTCAGTTTTGGATGATCATATGTATCTAGAAATCTGTCCATTTCTTTTAGATTTTCAAATTTATTTGAATATAGGTTCTCAAAGTAGTCTCTGATGATTTCCTGGACTTCCATGGTGTTTGTTGTTATCTCCCCTTTTGCATTCCTAATTCTACTAATTTGGGTTTTTTCTCTCCTCATTTTAGTCAGGTTTGCCAGGGGTCTATCGATCTTGTTTATTTTTTCAAAGAACCAACTTTTTGTTTCATTAATTCTTTGTATGGTTTTTTTGGTTTCTATTTCATTGATTTCAGCTCTTATTTTTATTATTTCTCTCCTTCTATTTGTTTTGGGATTTGCTTGTTCTTGTTTTTCTAGGAGTTTGAGATGTATCATTAGGTCATTGATTTGGGATCTTTCAATCTTTTTAATATATGCACTCATGGCTATAAACTTTCCTCTCAAGACTGCCTTAGCTGTGTCCCATAGGTTCTGGTAGGTTGTGTTTTCATTTTCATTGACTTCCAGGAACTTTTTAATTTCCTCTTTTATTGCATCGATGATCCACTCTTCATTAAGTAATGAGTTATTTAGTTTCCAGCTGTTTGCATGTTTTTTGTCTTTTGTTGTTGAGTTCTACTTTTACTGCATTGCTACTATCACATCTTTATATGGACCTTATTTGGTCCAAATATGAGGATCTTATTTGGATCCTCTAGGATGGCGCAAACTATGGTTGCAAATTTTAGCTTTCTTCTCAGCATCACTGGAAACCATAAGAGGGGAGTAGTAAGGTCTAAGTATGATACACAGAGTCATATTTTGATTGAAAAATGGATCCAACTTAATTTTTAATGGGTCCTTCCTATCCATTATAAAATCCCAAAGTGATGTACTTAACTACTGTCTGGGATATTCTAAGAATTCAACTCATTTTAATATAAGATATAACCTAAGGGCTTCATTTTATATATAATATTTATTTTTCATAAAAATAGTCCAGTTTAAAAGCTTAATTATAGTTATTTGTTTACATGTTCAAATGTGAAAGCACCACTAATTTAGAAAATTAAAAGAGACTTACTTAAGAAGGTACTATAGACAACTTCTGTAAATACAGGTCTTCTATCTGCTTCTTTTAAGCTCTGTGAAATAACCATTTGTTGTTGACATAAAGTGGTTTTAGCAAGAACTGACAGCATAGTCAGTAGATATTTATATTATATTTGTATTCACACTGTTGAGACAGTTTGGTTCAACAAGTATCTGAATAAAGCTAGGTTACTCTTAACGAGAGTATTTTGAAAATGTTTCTATTATTACTAAAGCAATAATTAAGGCATAATTACTAAGGGATTATTTTGGAGCTTTGCTCTTAAACTTTCTGTTTTTGATTATTGAAAATACTGTATGAATTATGTATAAGTTATTTAGTTCTAAAAATAAAAGACCTATTTATCCAAAAATCTCAATAATCCACTTAAAATGGTGACTAAGAGCCAGGCTTGGTGACACATTTTCTGTAATCCCAATCTTTGAAGACTAAGGCAGGAGGATTGTGAGTTTGAGTCTAGCCTGGGCTATATAATGAGATGGAAAAAAAGAAGGTAAATTAATTAATTAGATAAAGTAAAGATTAACATATTCTTAAAAATTGTATATTTTTAAGGTGTTTTACTGGTAAAAATTAATCATTTATTTTTACATATTTTGAATTTTTAAAAGAGACAATCTTTTGAAAACAGTTGCTAATCACCAGCCAGGAAAGCCTTTGTCAGCGATGAAGATTCTTGATGTTGGCTGTGGTGGTGGATTATTAACTGAAGTAAGTGATTTACAGCTTTTTGGCCAGTTTTAACTGGGAAAAAAAATTGAAAAGTGTTTTTATGCCTCATTTTGGCCTAACAAATAATCCTGTTTATTTTTAAATGAGTAATGTTGATTCTAATCTTTTTGTGATTATAAAAGTAGTATATGCGCTTTAAAATTAGAAAATATATAAAAATTTCAAGAAATTTTAGTGAAGTTTTTTTTTTTTAATAAAAAATAAGAATGGGTCATTCAAATAGCTTTGTGTGATTTCTTATGTCCCAAAAAATTAGGCAGTTTCTACTGTAAATCAATTTTAGGCTATCCTTTTACACTTTTTTTCAGTAACAACACCTCAACGGTTTTGTTTACTTGTGGGACTCTTTCCTTGTTAGTGATTTAGACTACTTGGAAGAGTAGTCATTTTTCCTATGAAGTCTTTTTTCCTATGGCTTTAGCTGATAGTAAATTTTGCACCTTACAGTGCTACTTTGAATCCTTGTATCAACACAGAAACTTTTTATTGTAATGTTAAATCATAATTTGATACCAAAAGATTATTTTCAGTAACCAGGTAGCAGGTGGTTCATGCTGAGATCAGGAGGTTTGTGGTTCAAGGCCAGCCTGAGAAAATAATTCAAGAGACCTGATCTCCAAAATAACCAGAGTAAAATGGACTAGAGGTATGGCTCAAGCAGTACAGTGCCTGCTTTGCAAGCACAAAGCCCTGAGTTCAAACCCAAGGTCCATTAAAAAAAAAAAAAAAGATTTTCTAGCAACAGTGGAGGATTCAGAAGTGGTGAGGCTCAATGGGATGTGGTACTGCTGAAGTCCATTTAACTCAGCCAAGTTGACAGTGAGACTAATAGAGGCCTTTGATGCACAGTTAAGTTCCTATATGCACAAAAGCATGTTTTTTTGTTTTTTTGTTTTTTTATGATGAAAAGAAAGCATGTTCTTTATCTGGCAGTGGGCTGGTTTCTTTTGACCTCAATCATAAAATTTCAGGAAACCTAAAATATGTGAAAATATATCCCTTAAGATCAAGAATATGTGGTGTACAAATTTCAGATGGCTAAGATTTTACCATGTGTTCAGTAGTTTGCTTAGTGTACTGTTTCTTATGTCTCTAAAGTGAAAATAATGTGACATACTTTTAGCCTATTGATTAACCTTATCTAATGTAAATACCGTGCAGCTTTGGTTAAAATTAAACATGTATTTAAATACTTTGGCATGCCATGGGAAGTGTCCAGATATGAAAGCCAAACAAAGAATTAGCTATGAAAAGTTATTTCTAGGGGCTCAGGATGCAGCTCTGCGTTTAATACCTAGTACCATAAAAGAAAAGAAAACTCTTAAAATAAAAATACTAATTAGAAAGTCTGAATATTTCCAAAATGATAGCTGCCTTTACCATGGCATGTTATATTCATTATATTTTAAATACATTAAAACTGTACTACATGCATATAAATTTAAGTTTGTTATTTTTGTCTCACTTTTAAACTTTTTATTATGAAAAATTTCAAACATACACAAACTAGGGAAAATGGTATATGAACCCAAGTACCCATAAATGATCTCAAGTAATTATCATCTCATGGTAATGTTGTTACATTTTTGATAAGCTGTTTATTATCAACATGTGTTCTGTTTTTTTCATGAGAATAATGCTTTTTATGCCATTAGCCTCTAGGGCGACTAGGGGCTTCAGTTATGGGAATCGATCCTGTGGATGAAAACATTAAAATAGCACGGCATCATAAATCATTTGATCCAGTCCTAGATAAGAGGATAGAGTACAGAGTCTGTTCTGTGGAAGAGATTGTGGAAGAGACTGCAGAAACTTTTGATGCTGTGATAGCTTCTGAAGTTGTAGAACATGTGATTGAACTAGAAACATTTATACAGTGCTGCTGTCAAGTGTTAAAAGTAAGACTTACAAAATTTACCTGTTTGTTTTTTGTTTTAAGTTTGTGTATGTATCCATAGCAACAAAATGTTCCATAATGCAGACAAGGTATAGGAGAGAAAGAACCAAGAAGCAAGAGCTGGGAGACAGCATTTCTGCTGAAGATCACATCTGCCTCTCTGATTGCCCTCAGTATTTATTTATTTATTTATTTATTTATTTATTTATTTATTTGTATGTATGTACATGTATATATATATGTATATATATATACATATATACACAAAACAGTTTTCAGCTTCTGAAAGAGTTCTGCTCCTTTATACATATGATCTTACTTAATATTACTTACAGCCAGGTGAGGAATGAAAGGCAGGATTTGTGAATATCACTGGGCCTTGAGGTTAAAGGTCACTGGCTCTTAGGTGGGACTTAAGGCTAGAATTTTTTATTCCAAGTCTGGTTTTTCTCATCACTTACTATGCTTATGTAATTTGCCACAGTTTTAGTCCTCTAAATGTGGTTTCAAATTTTCTTTTAATAAATATCCCTAAATTACCAGTTGCATTGTTATTTTAACTGGTGTTTATATATTTAAGATGTAGCACCCTAATGTCAGAAGCTAAAAGAATGAAATGCTTACCCCATATCTAAATAGAACTCTTAAAAAAGAAATCTTTATTTTAAATCAATTTTAGATTTGTAACATTAGATTAGATATTCATGAGCGATTCATAAGAAGGTATCTTGGAATATTAGAGTTTTGCAGAGAAAAGTTACAATGTGTAATGATGTAGTGTAATATTTCAGTTTTTAATTTAAGAGCACACCCCAATATTTCTGGGTCTCCACTTACCTTTTTTATTTTTGATTTGGGATGATAGTTGAGGTAAATTATCTTTTTCCCCATCATACATGCAGAGAGAGTAATATGATTATTTTGGAGGAAATGTTTGGCATTGTGTCCCTATCAGGCTAATGAGAATGTGTAAGGAGGGAAGGAATATTAATGTCCTTGCTGTTTTTGAGACTAAAAATAAAAATAAATATAAATATAGTCATTAAAAAATTATAGACTAAATAGTCCCATAAATGGTTTGCGTTTGTGTCTATCTTAATCTCTTCATAATCTTTTTGAAAGCAAATCACATCAAAACAAAAAACATTTAACCCGTAATCATTAATGTTTTGATCAGAGCACACTTAACTGCCAAGTGCTGCCCTGTACAAGATGTGTAGCTCTGTCCTTCATCAAACATGTTAGATAGGCTTAGCTCCTGAGGGATAATGAATAGAAAATATCCTATATGTTAGAATAGAAACATGGACATGTAACAAGCAAGAACAGCCTGATCTCATTTCTATATTTTATTGTACCATATTTGATATGTACAAAAGAATATATCTGTGTCATAAATGTGTCACAGTAATGCATGATTTTACGAGTTGTAAGCCCTGTTGTGTAGACTGAACGAGTGAGTCTGTAATAGATTGCCTAAATAGTGGATTTCCTAAGAAGAAAAAATATGATTTTGGTAAATTATGTTTTATTTATATTTATGTATATTAACCATATTTAAATCATTTGGAAAGGAGGAGGAGAAAGTGGGAAGCCAAGTCTTTTTCTGATACTTGTAACCTTTTAAATTTTACTTCTAGATAACTTTACTTCTATATAATTTTGCTTCTTTTTAGCCTGGTGGTTCTTTATTCATTACTACAATCAACAAAACACAACTGTCCTATGCCTTGGCAATTGTTTTTTCAGAGCAAATTGCAGGTTTTGTGCCAAAAGGTACTCATATGTGGGAGAAGTTTGTTTCACCTGAGAAGCTAGAGAGCATTCTGGAATCAAGTAAGTATGAAGAAATTTTTCCAGTTTTCAAGCCCTAAAGTAAATTAATGCACCTATAATTATTAATGCACCTATAATTATTAATCACACAGTCTAGCACTTAATTAAACACTGTTTAATCACTGTTTTTTTGATGCTGGTTTCATGTCTTCAGCTATATCATAAACTTCTTGAAGTTAGACTTAAGAAGTAGACACCACTTCTTTCTTACCTGACACCTAACCCAGTGCCAACCAAATAATAGATGATCAGTGAATAGTTTTTAGTTATTTAGTACTCATTTGTTTAAGGATGAGGTACAAATATCTATTGCTAACATATAGTTTGCCCTAACAAGTCCTGCTCGTATTGGCTTATCTTACATACTGTTTTTCCTGGTTCTTCTATATATTCTATATATTTTGAACTTACATGTCACTTTTTATATATTTTTATGTTACCTATAGTACACCTTATATTATGGTTATTTTCACTTTTTCTGGCCTGTAAGCTCTTTGAAGGCACAATTATGTCTCCTTCTTGTACGCTATGCAGTGCCTCACTCTGCTTTACATACAACAAACACACAATTTATGTGTTGAATTTCTGACAGTGTTTCTTAGTTCATTTATTTGGCATTTGCTATTCTTGTTGAGTAGTTGGATTCATTTTGTTTGTCATGCTTTTTGTTAATATAACAATAGATCAACAATGTAAGTTCTAGAAATTTCTGTAACTTTGTTGAAATAGAGTAGAAAAAATATTTTAAAGATACTTTATGGACACTGAATGCCAGTGGCTCATGCCCTAATCCTAGCTACTTGGGAGGCTGAGATAGGAAGATCAAGGTTCGAGGCCAATCTGGGCAAATAGTTCTCAAGAGCCCATCTCTAAAAATAACCAGAGTGAAAATGGACTGGAGGTATGGCTCAAGTGGTAGAGCATCTGCTTTATAAGTGTGAAGCCCAGAGTTAAAACCCCAGTCCTCTTTCCCCCAAAAAGAAAAGATACTTTGTGGAACCTATCTCTGTTGATGGATGTTTTCTAATCACAGCTAGTGTTTACGAGTAGTTAACCAAATTCCAGACGCTGAGCTACTTTACACACATTCTTCCTCTAATTCCAGAAGCTCTATGATATAGATTCTATACATGTGAGAAAACTGAAGTCTGGTCTGTACATGGTTACAAAGTATTTTTGCTCACTTAGCCATTCTTAATTAATTTGAAGGGTGTGGGTGACTTTTGGTCCTTGGAAGGCAAATGTTTATTAAGTCCATGCTTGCTTCTATTTTTTCAGATGGTCTGTCAGTTTTAACTGTGGCAGGAATGCTCTATAACCCCTTCTCAGGTTATTGGCATTGGAGTGAAAATAACAGCCTTAACTACGCAGCCCATGCTGTGAGATGCATGGTACAGGAACACCCAGGGCCTGCTGAGTTTGTTTTAATGGGTGAAACAGAACTCCATGGTAATGCTTCCACCAGTGCAGGTGTGCGTGAAGAGCTGAAGAAATGAATAATTTCTGAGGACTGTAGTAACATGACTTAGAAGTCTAATGTTCACGAATTTAAAAAATACAGTTTTTCTTTAGAGAAAGAATCATGAAGATAAGGTCAACCAAAAGGGCTAAATTCTTGAGCAAAAGTTCTTATGTTATTTAATAGCTACTTTTCAGGGATTTTGTGGACAAGATTTTTTTTGTGTGTGAATTAAGTTTTATCAAGGTATTGTGTGATCTAGGAGTTCCTCAGTCTTTGATATATAAAAAGGGTATGCATATTTCATCTTACAGATTATACATTTTTCCAAAATATGCCTATATATGCTATTATTTATTTTAACTTAATAAGAAATCTGTATTATCTGTTTCCCTCTTCATTTGGTTTTGATAAAGTCAGTAATGCTCCTGGCTGATAAAAACCAACCACATTTTTGTATCACTTATACTTGGGAAGATAAAATATATTTTTCCTTTAACTTTGTTGGAAAGCTGAGTTGTAAGTATGTACTGGATTTGAATTCAGACATTAAAATCAAGAAGTTGAGATTATGTTAGACACATTTTTGTGTACAGTTTCTAAAATCTTTATGGTGCTTTTTTTTAAATAGAAAGAACTTTTTAAAACTTAATTTAAAAATCAGTTATGAAAATTTTCTTTTTCAGATAATATTTTTACAGTTAAAAGGGCTGACTTGAAATACATATTTTTGCTTCTGCACATGTTACAAGTCTGGCTTTTCTCAAAGTCCAGATCTTGTATAAGGACATACAGACGCAGGGTATGTGTGGATTGAAAGCACGTGACCCTTGTAGAAGTCAGCTTTTCTAGCTTTTACTTGTACATTTTCAACTCATAAGTTTTCTGTATTCATTTGTCAATCTCTAGTGACAAACACTTCCTATCTTATCATTTGTTCTCAAAGGTATTTGTAGGAAGGAAACTGTAATTTAAAGAATTAGAAGAGAAATTTTAATAACAGGTATCCCTGGCTTATTAGGGGACTAAAAAACTAGGAGTTTTATTAGCTATCATTTAAAACTTTGATCCTTAGGCTAAATTCTAATGGTTTTCTTACCAAAATAAAGCCACCGCAATCTATCTTTTGGAACAAAAAGTATTGGTAGTAAAGAAAGAGATTATGAATGTTCACAATTACTGAATATATACATTGTTAAGTGATGAAAGTTGAGGATGGTTCAGTAATAACTGCTTCTGTGTCTTATTTCCTATGGGAATAAAGAGATAAAAATATTGTACCCCTGTGTATACTCTAATTTGAGCTTATAGGCCAATTTCAACCCAGTTCCAAGGAAAACAGGCTCAAAAGACATTATGATTTTTATAACTGTATGTGTAAACTTCTACAGCTTGAATAGCTCTAATTTCCAGAGTCACCTACTTTTGAAAAAATAGTAAATAATATTTAGGGTGATCGTAGGGCATTTAATCTATAAAACTTCCCTCAGAAACTCTGGGTACATGAGAGTCCCCTTCAAGAAACAATATGGAAACTTTAGGGCTGATAGTCCAACAAGAGATTGTATGTTGTTTTAGGAAGAAAAAGAATAAGGCAAGAGAGAACAGAAAAATGGATTTGCTTGGGATCTTGGTCTGAAGTTAGAGGAAACTGAGAGGTGACCTGTGCCACCTAATTTTCTTGAAGGGAGTCAGATTTCTCAATATTGGTCTGTCTAGTTTTCTTTATTTCAGAACAATTCTTCCATCTTTCTTTGACATTCATGACTTTGACAACTGAAGAGCACTGGAGTGTTATTTAGTTATCAAGTTGTATTGTTACACTGCAACTTTTAAATTTTCTTCATGATTAAATTCAACTATTACATTTTTGTAAAGAATTCCACAGAAGTGATATTGTGCCCTTCTCAGTGCATTCTGTCAGGAGACAACATGGTATCTCATTGTCTTGTTACTTACTGGTGAACTGGTGATGTTAACTTTCATCACTTGATTGATTAGTGTGTACTAGATTTCTTCATTATAAAGTTACTACTTTTCCCTTGGTAATAGATAAATATTTTATAGCATAATGCCTTGAAAATATTTTAAATATTCTATTTTTCTTCATATTTTCCCTACTAGTTTTATTGCCTATTTATAATTCTTACTTGAAACGATGACTATGGTGTTATCTAATGGTAGTTTTATTCTCTTTTTCTACACTTATTAATGGAATTCTGCTAAAAGGAAATGCTACCCTTTTTCCATGCACTTATTTATTCATTTTTATATTGGACTCATGTATATTTGTTATCTTCTATGAATTATAAATCCATTACTGTGCTTTTTGTTACATTGTTCCAGATTTCACCATTGAGAGCCTCTCTTGTGTCCTTCCATGTTCTCATAATTTTAGAACATACCCTTACTTTCTGGTAGTACAAGAGTGTCCAAGGTTGATCCATATTTTTCCTCATCCAGTCCTGGATTCAGGAGTCCCTATCCCTTTTCTTGGAGAATGAAATTTAGAAACCAAGATCTGAGTACTTATAAGGAGTGCTTATAAGACTAGCCAGCTGGATGCCAGTGGCTCACGCCTGTAATCCTAGCTATTTGGGAGGCTGAGATTGAGAGGATCGAGGTTTGAGACCAGTCCAGACAAATAGTCCATGAGACCTTCATCTCCAAAATAACCAGAGCAAAATGGACTAGAGATGTGGCTCAAGCAGTAGAGCCTGCTTTGCAGTGTAAATCCCAAAGTTCAAACCAGGTCCCATCAAAAAACAAAACAAAACAAAGAAAAAAGAGAGAGAGAGAGAGAGAGACTGGCCTACTTTAGGTTTAGGATGGCATGATAATATAAGGATGAAGATAGTTAAGGGGCAATGGTAGATACCCAGATCTTTATTTGCTCAGTACCCTTCTCTTGTCCATTTGGTGAGTCACTGACCCTCTTTTAAGACTCAGTCTAAATATCACTTCTCTGTGAGTCTGTTTCTGACTAGCTCCCCATCTCAGGTAGAATTGACTGTTCACATCTTAGAGCTACCTCCTTTCCATTCCCTCTTCCCTCAATCTGATACTCTGTATTTATTCTGGTAAGTATGTTTGTAATATTTTAGTGCTCTTAACTCTGTTGGAAAACTGTTCCTAGCACTCTGGAGGATGAGGAAGAAGGATCTCAAGTTCAAGGCCTACCTGGCTACATAGTGCATCTAATGCCACCGTGGGGGATATAGCAAGACCCTGTCTCAGAAAACAAGAAGGAAGAGAGAGAAAAAGAGAGAGCCAGAGAGAGATTTAGTTAGTTAGTTAGTTAGTTGTCTTATCTCTATATATCTTATTATATCTGACACATAAGTCCATTATAAAATAAGAGTTGAAATGAATAACTACTTGTCTTACTAGATCCAACTCAAAACGGAAGTATAGCAAGGCAACAGTGTCTCATGCGGATCGCAGTTTGAAGCCAGCCGAGGCAAATAATTCACGAGACCCTATCTCAAGAAACCCATCAAAAAAGGACTGGTCAAATGGTTCAAGGTATAGGCCCTGAGTTCAGGCTACAGTACCACAAAAGAAAGAAAAAGCAAGTATACCCATAAAATGAAATCAAGGTATAGGGGTCCACAATCTAGGTCATAGTCAATTTCCCTCAACTTTGAGATATTCCTGTTCCCTTTTAGCTTTGCCTCTACTTTCTTTTTTAACTGATCTATTCAGTCATTCATATGGAAAATTAAAGGCACTTGTATTGCCTTCAGTGAGATGGCTCATTCAGTCAAGCAGCCACAGTAAAAGCTAAAAACATTAATATAAAAATTTCAAACAGATTATTTGCTGGATGCCAACACCACCCAACAGATTAGTTACTCATTACAAATGAATAAATATTCCTTTAAAATAGAAATATTAAACTTAGCATCACTTACAATGGGACGGGTTAACATTATATCCTCCTGATATGGTATTTTCTTGCTAAAAGTATTGAAAGCTAATGAAACTTCTAGGCCTGTTTCTATAAATAAAGGACAGTGGGGAATAAACTGAAAGAAACCACAAGAGGAAAGCCAAATCCAGAATGTGAAACATTCTACACATTAATAGGCTTGTACTGAGAGGTTAAAAATGACCCACACAGTGCATGATCATTCTGGACAGAAGAAACAAAATCAGCACAACAAAACATATTTAAAATATGTTTGAGACAATTGGAGAAATTTAAATATGATTTGGATGTGTACTGTTTGTGAAGTAACATTGTGGAATTACAATTTTTCTAATACCTGATAATATGTCTATAAAGAAAATGTTTTTGTTCTTAGGAACTCCTGGTGAGGGGTAAAATATCTGCGAACTTTGTTCAAAGAGTTTTATTTATCTGTTTGGTGGTAGTGGTACTGGGGTTTGAACTCAGGGTCTCATGCTTGCTAGGGCAGTGCTCTACCACTTGAGCCACTCCACCAGCCCTTTCTTATGTGGGTATTTTTGAGATAGGGTCTTTCAAACTATTTGCCTGGGCTGGAGGATTGAATTGCTTCAAACTGTGTATCCTCCCCTGATCTCTACCACCTGAAGAGCTAGGATTACAGGCATTAGAAACTGGCACCTGGCTAAAGGGTTTTAAAAAGTGAAAATGTGGGCTGGTGGTATGGCTTATGTGATAGACCTCTAGCCTAGCAAGTGTGATGCCCTGAGTTCAAACCCCAGTAGTGCCAAAAAATGAAAACAAGCCATATTGTTAGAAAAGGATAACAGGAAAATGAGAATAATTAAAGACAGGTAGATGAAATACTTTTTAGAACTTTAGAACTTTTCTGTGAATGTGTTCTTGCTTATATGTAAACACAGAACATACATGTAGCAAAATGTTAAAACTGGTGAATCTAAGTGAAGAAATCATTGTATCCCTCAACTTTTCTGTAAGTTTGAAATCTTTCAAAATCAAAAAGAGCAAAAAACATTAGTGAAATTGTAATTTCTATTGGTAAAGGAAAAAAAAAAAAACCCTGCATCACTGAATGTAAAATTCTGCCTCATACTGTTTTTGAGAAAGAATTCATAAATGGCTTTTGTCACTTATGTAATTCTTTGAATTTATGAGGTGCCCGGACATATACTAAATGCTGTGCACACAGAATCTCACTGTACCCTCACAACAGCCTCATGAGGAGGGGACTGCTGCCAGCTCAGTTCCAAAGAGCTTTAAGTGACATGTTCAGCACAGGCAGAGTCTGAACCCAGGCAGTCTGATTCTTGACTCTGTGTATTTTACCTCCTGTCCGTGCCATCATATGTCACAGAAGCAACATGACACTTACAGAGTATTATCACACATTTGAATGGGCTGTGTGCAAGGTAGCATCTTCAAAAGCATTGAAATTAAATAGCTTCATGAAGTTTAGAATATGGCTATTTCCTTCAGTTTGCTTAGAGCTTCATTGCTCTTTTATGTCTAAAACAACTGCATACTGCTAATTTCAACTTAATAAAGGGCTTTGAAGAACTTGAATATCTATATTTCCTATATTACAAATGCAGGTTTCAGTGCTGTATTAATGATAAAGAAAAACATGGAGTTAAAATAGTACCCATCAAAATATCTTAATATAGCAAAAAAGTCAAATTTTTGTATACTAAAATATCTCCTCGATGTGTGTTAGGTACACTCAAGAAGGCTTTATGCTACTGTTGACCTGGAGCAACACTGGAAAGTACCAATTAGAGGTTTTGAGGCTGCTCAATAACCAGGCACATTCAAGTCACACTTTTTGGAAATCTTTTTAAACCTATGCTGGTGCGGTCCCTACAATTTCATAAAATATATTTGCATCATTATAGGCTACAGAAGTAGATCTGAACACTTAAGAAAGTGTCAGTGTGAACATAATGGAAACAAGACTAAATGAAAGTATTAGGGCAGTCAGTACATAGCTACTTTTATTAACTTACAATGTGACTCCTAGAAAGGAGATGCAAATGATGCAAATCCTTTCTGTATCACAGAAGCATCCCGACACTGACTTTTTGCACAAAAATCAAACAAAATATTTCATTTTGAGAGGAAGTTTTACATTTTTTATGAACCTTGGAGTTGGGAGATAGGTTATGTCCTTTCTGCTCACTGCCATTACTCTTGTGTAAAAGCTTATGTTTCTTCAGTCCTTAGTCCAGCTCTCCTGTCTACTCTTTTATTGCAAACCCCCTCTTCAGGTCACTTCTCTTACTCATAGGGTCTTTGTTTTTCTCCTTCCTTAGCCTTCTCACATTCCTGAGTAACTCCAATGAATGATCCTTGTATTTGGTTCACGTCCTGCCTCGTCAGCAATAGGACCTTATCTCCAGAGGTCTCTACCTTCACAGGCACACTTGACAAAGACTCTACAAACTTCAGTTTCAGCCAACCTCTCAACCAAGTCAGTTTAGCCAGAATCCCCTATCCTCTATATTTGATCACCCTTGATAATTGATCAAATTCTCTTTCCCTTCATCCCCCAGGTAAGAACTAATGATCCTGACCTGCCTTCAGCAAGATTCCTGTTAGGTAATTTTAACAACATAGCCATGATGTCTTTGAGTAATTTCCTATCCACTGATCTCCTCCCACCTTTACCTCTACAACCACCACGACCACCACCTGTCTCCCCATATTGCACCTTTGGCTATAAATCTCCACTGTCCCTTGTTGTATTTAAAAGTGAGCTCAGCCTTTCTAATTTTTTTTTTTAACTACAGAATCTCTTGAATAAGGCCTTCCTTACATTTAGGATCAGGGTAAGTTTTTCTTTTAACATACTCCAGCACTCAAGGCCCCCTTACAACACTGAAGTCATAAACTTGAACATCCCATTCAGAAGAGAAGGCTCTCTAAAATCATGTTAGAAAGCCGAGAAGCCACAAAAGAAAAAAAAAGTGAAAAACACCAAGCTGGGAAATTATTTGCAAATCAATTTATAGGTAAAGAGTTATTTCTCTCAACTAAGAGCTCATAGAGATCCATTATTTAAAAAAACAACCAGCCCAATAAAAAGCAACTCACAGAAAAGACAATACAAATGTGTCTTTTAAAAAAAAAATGCACAGCTGGATATGGTGGCTCATGCCTATAATCCCAGCTACTTGGGAGGCAGAGATCAGAAGGATCAAGTCCAACACAGACAAAAAACCAAGACCCCATCTCAACAAAAACAAACCGGGGATGGTGATGTGCCTGTCATCCCAGCTACAAGAGAGATGTAGGTAGGAAGATCACGGTCAGAGACTGGTCTCCAGCAAAAAGTGAGGCCCTATCTGAAAAATAAAGCAAAAAGGGCTGGGGTATGACTTGTGGTAGAGTACCTACCTTGCAAGCACAAGACCCTGAGTTCAACCCCCAGTACTGCAATTAAGAGACATTGCTTTCTCACTTTTAAATTAGGAGAGTTCAAACTATTTAAGACTGTCATGGGGTTTTAAGGGAACATATGAGGGGAAACAAGACACTTTCGAACTATGAAGAGTACCATTTATCAATTTTATCAAGCCTGGCTTCTGCCTCCTCAGTACTGATTGTCCTCACCCACTGTTGTGGTTTGTCCCTAAGAGTCTCTGTGTTGGAGTTTGTCCTCAAGGTGGTGGTACTGGAAGGTGGTGCACAACCTTTGGGAGGTGGGGCTAGTGGGAAGTTCTTAGGTCCTTGAAAGGGCATATTTATCTCCTAGAGTGAGTTCTTCAGAGAATAAAGTCATTAAGAAAGCCTGAACCTGACACCTGAGTCTCTCTGACTTCTCCATCAAGATTTGATCCCTTCCCCTTGCTGGCACTTCTGTGATCTGGTTCTCTCCAGAGCCAGTACTGTGCTGTTTGGACTTATAATCTCCAAAACTGTGAACTAAATAAGAATAGCTTTTCTTTTTTTTTTTAATAAAGTTAGGCTGGCTCAGGTATTTTGTTATAGTAATGGAAAATGGACTAATATATCTACTAGGGTCAGTCTACTGACTGCTCTGCTCTGCTGACTAAATGTATTTTACTTGACTTTTTGGAAGCATATGACTCTATTGATGTGACCTGAATTTTCTCAAAACTCTTTTTCCTTCTGTATCCCCAGCAACTGTCTTCCTTCCTACCCTGTTGCTGCATCTTAGTTCCTGGATGAGCCTATCTTCCTTTGCCCATCCTCTAAATGTGGTATTTGCACTGCCAAACAAATACACTGCCCAAACTCAAAATGTCCTAAAATCTTCTCAAGATCCATTTCTCAATTGCCCCTCACTCATCTGAGCCTAGTTATTATTTGCATATCTTTTCTCAGCACTAAGTTAATCCTGTAGGACTTGCTTTCTGAAAGTTGCTTTATGATTTATAAAATCCTCAAGTTCAGAGGATAAGAAAGTGGAAGGTTTGATGAAATAGCACAATAAATTTTATTACCTAGGAGTGGCGACAGTGTCAACATCACATGCAGTTATCACAGCAGCAAGGCCTTAAATCTCATAAGCTATATATTTAAAACTTGAATTATAATGTAAAAATAATTTCTAGTATAAGTTTTTAAAATTTGTATTTTGCTCATTTGCTTATGCTCTTTGTATTGGTGCTTAAGGAATGTGCCGTGTCATTAATTGCCCCAGCAGGGAAACACAAATCATGGTTTACTGGCCTTTCTCAGTTTTCTCTTATTCCTTCTCACATCTCTCTTGTCTCATTGCTTCCTCCCTCAGCATCCAGCACTTGGGCATCAGACATGCATTAATTACTCTTCTAGAGTCTTGGTCTATTTTCTATTCCTGATTCTCCCACACCTTTTATCTGTATGTGATGGCCAAACTAATAAAAAAATGGTGATTTGATTGGGTTGATTAGGAACTATCCAATAAGGGGATGCCCTTTGGGGTCAAAGTTCTTGATTCCTCACAAGCCAGAGGTGTAGATCATTGTTACTCAGTGTGATTTGCTATCACATGGAAACTTGAAATGCAGAATCTCAGGCCCCACCACATAACTACTAGATCAGAATTTGCATTTTAACAAGATTTCCCATAATTCTATGCACCGTAATATTTGAGAAGCATCGATCTAATCGTCCTTTATTTGACATCATTGGCAGAGCCCCAAGTGATAGGGATGCAATTTTTTTTTGTTTGTTTTATTTTGTTAAGAGAGGCTCTTGCTAGGTAGCCCAGGCTGGCTTCAAACTCTGGCTCAATCCTCCTACCTCAGCTTCCTGAGTGCTGGGATGACAGGCATGCACAACCATACCCAGCTATACATATGCACTTTAAATTTTGGGAAACACATTTGGCTATACCTTGTCCAATTGGCATAGCAAGGCTGAAGATCCACATGACACAGGGCATGGCAGTATCTGGAGAAGGAATTTTCTGAAACTCCCTTTCTCAAAAGGTAACAGTATAACTGAGAAGCATATGAGGTTTTGTAGTCACTCAATTTAGAGATAGTTCAGAATTGAGCCACAGACTGATAGCAGAAGGCTGGAATACCTGTACCTGGAGTGACAGTGTCGATTGTGGAAAGCCCACATTGCTGCTGATGTGAGACACATTTGGGTTTGAATCCTGGCTCTTACCATTACTCATCTATGACAACTGAAGTAGTTAATTGTCTCGCCCTCCTGGGGGTGGGCGCTCAGTTTTCTCATTTGTAAAATTGAGTGAAAATACTTATAATTTTTTTGACAAAGTACCCCCCAAAAACAGTAGACAGGCAGGTACTCAGTTCCTTCCCTTTTCAACAACTCAATTAAAATTAGTTTTTTGTTTAAAAAAAAGTCCTTGGAGGGTGTCCACTCTCTCCATTCTTATTCAACATAGTCTTGGAATTTCTAGCCAGAGCAATAAGACAGGAAGAAGAAATAAAAGAAATACAAATAGAAAAGGAAGAAGTCAAACTATCCCTATTTGCAGATGACATGATCTTATACCTAAAAGACTTGTAAAACACCAATAAACCTTCAGCAAAGTAGCAGGATACAAAATCAATTTACAAAAATCATAGCCTTTCTATACAGCAACAATGAACAGACCAAGAAAGAATATAGGAAAACAATTCAATTTAAAATAGCCTCAAAAAAATACTGAGGAATAAACAAAGAATATGAAAGACATCTACAATGAAAACTATAAACCACTGAAGAAAGAAATCAAAGAAGACTACAGAAGATTGAAAGATCTCCCATGGTCAAGAATTGGTGGAATCAACACAGTGAAAATGGCCATATTACCAAAAGCAATCTACATGTTCAGTGCAACACCCATCAAAATTTATCACAGAGATTGAAAACTCAACCCTAAAGTTCATTTGGAAGCACAAAAGACCTCAAATAGCCAAGGCAATACTGAACAAAAAGATCAATGCTGGAGGTATCACAATACCTGACTTCAAACTATACCACAGAGCCACAGCAATGGAACAGCATGGTACTGGTACAAAAACAGACATGAAGACCATAACAGAATAGAATCCACAGAGCTATGGCTACCTGATTTTTAACAAAGGTCCCAAAAGCATACAATGGAGAAAAGATAGCCTCTTCAACAAATGTTGCTAGGAAAACTGGAGCTCTGCCTGCAGAAAACAAACTAGATCCATGTCTTTCACACTGTTTAATTGTGAACTCAAAGTGGAGTAAGGACCTTAATATAAGACCTGAAACTTTGAAACTAGGAAAGAGCAGGGAATACACTGGAATCAAAAGGTATAGGTGATGACTTCCTAACTAGAACTCAAATGACTCAGCAACTGAGAGAAAGTATTGATAAATGGGACTACATGAAATTAAAAACTTCTGCACAACCAAAGAAGTGGTCACCAGATTGAAGAGGCTGCCCACAGAATGGGAGGAAGTCTTTGTCAGCTATATATCTGGCAAGAGATTAATAATCAGAATATACAGGGAGTTAAAAAAAAAAACTCCCCAAAAGTCAATGATCCCATGAAGAAATGGGCAAATGAACTGAACAGGGGTTTTCAAAAGAAGAAGTCCAAATGGCAAAAAAAAAAAAAAAAAGAAAAAACACATGAAGAAATGCTCAACATCCCTAGCCATAAAGGAAATGCAAATCAAAACCACATTAAGATTCCACCTCACTCCCGTTAGAATGGCTACCATCAAGAACATGAACCACAACATATGTCGGCGAGGATGTAAATTAGAATAACCACTATAGAAAACAGTAGGAAGGTTCCTCAAAAAACTGAAAAAAAAAAAAAAAACCTGCCATATGATCCAGTAATACCACTCCTAGGGATATACTTGAAGGAATGTAAGTCAGGTTACAATAAAGTCACCTGCACACTCATGTTTATTGCAGCATTACTCACAATAGCTAAGCTATGGAAACAGCCAAGATGCCCCACTACTGATGAATGGATTAAGAAAATGTGGTATTTCTGAAACTAGATCCCTGTGCTTCACCCTGTACCAAAATCAACTCAAAGTGGAATAAAGACCTTAATATAAGGCCTGAAACCTTGAAACAACTCCCAAGAAGTGGTAGGAAATACACTGGAACATATAGATACAGGGAACAACTTTCTAAATAGAACTCAAAAGGCCCAACATCTAAGAGAAAGAATGAACAAATGGGACTGCATCAAACTAAAGAGCTTCTGCACAGCTAAGCCCACAGAATGGGAGAAAATCTTTGCCAGCTACTCATCTGATAAGGGACTAGTATCCCGGCTCTATAGAGAACTCAAAAAACTTCAACTGCCAAAGAATCAACATCCCAATGAAAAAAATGGGCACAAGAATTAAACAGAATTCTCAAGGGAAGAGGTACAAATGGGTAAATACGTGAAGAAGTATTCAACTTCCCTGGCTATAAAAGAGATGGAAATTTAAAAAAAACACTTAGATTTCATCTCACCCCAGTTAGATTGCCCATAATCAAGGGTAATAACAACAACAAATGCTGGCAAGGATGCAGCATGACAGTAACCCTTTGGTGGGAATGCAAATCAGTACAATCATTATGGAAAGCAGTACAGAGATTCCTCAAAAAGTTAAAGATAGACCTGTCATATGATCTAGTGATATGGCTCCTGGGCATCTACCCAAAGGATTGTAAGTCAGGATACAATAGACACACCTGTACACGGATATTCATTACAGCACTATTCACAATAGCCAGGTGCCCTACAACTGATGAATGGATCAAGAAAATGTGGTAAATATACACAGTGGAGTTTTACTGAGCCATAAGGAATAATGACATGGTTTGAAGGTAAATGGATGCATTTGGAGAACATCATGTTAAGTGAGGTAAGCCAGGCTCAGAAAAACAAAGACCACATGTTTTCTCTCATATGTGGGAGATAGATCCAGAAGATAAACCTGTACACAAAAACAAGTGTGATCATATACAAACTCATATATAGAACATGTTTGCAATAGTGGATCTACTCTAAAGGAAAAGAGAATGATAGAGCATCAGTTACATCATAAAGCATAACATCTGTGAAGGTAGAGAATATCCAGATATGTATTGAAAAATGGTGGGGGAAGGTAAAGGGGTAAAGGAGAGCAATGGAAAGGGTTAAATGGACAAAAGTAAAGTATACCTACAGCGGGGATATATTGAGGAACCCCTTTGAACATCAACTCAAATATTAATCATGAAAAACAGGACTGTAAAATAGGTACAGTGCATATGTGTGTGTGGGTACAAATGGGAGAGGGGAGGGTGAATGAAGATTAAGGTAAGGTATATGGCTGATAGATTTCACCTATATGAAATAGAACAAAGAAACCTTGAAATAGTTTTTAAATGGGGAGGGGAGGAAGGTCGTAGGACAGATGATGGGGAAATGAAACTTATGTACAACATAAGCCTAATCAGAATTGTCATTATGAATCCTCTCATTAATAATGATTATATCATAATAAAAATTTAAAAAAGAAAATGTATTTATATGCAATGGAATTTTATTTAACCATAAAGAAAAATGAAATTTTGTCATTTGTAGGTAAATGGATGGAATTGAAGACCATCACCTTAAGTGAAGTTAGCCAGGTTCAGAAAACAAAGGCCACATGTTTTCTCTCATGTGGAATATAGACCTAACATGAATACAAGCAATATTACGAAAAACAAGTCACACTAAGGGGACATCACATACAAGAGGGGGAGAGTAAAAGAAGGAAGGTGAATATAGTTGTACTTCCTATGCAAGAATGAATATAGAATTTTTAAACCTGTTGATTCACCATAAGAAGGAGTCTAAGGCAGAAAGAAGAAAAACAGAGATGAACCAATTCAGGTTATAATACATATATACATGTAAATATCACAAGAAAACTCCCTGTATAGCTATTTTAAAAAAAAGGTTTTTTTTTTACAAAATTGGAGAACAGGAGGGCAGAACAGGTCCTGTCTGGGGGGTTGGTACCAGTGGGAGGAGAAAGGGTGTAAGAGGGTGAATATGATGCAAATACTGTATACACATATATGTGAATGGAAAAATGAGACCTATTGAAACTATTCCAGGAATTGGGGGAGATAAAGGAGAATGATGGAGAGGGTGAATTCAAGTATGATATATTTGATATATTGTAAGAACTTTTGTAAATGTCATAATGTACCCCCCAGCACTACAATAATTAAAAAATTACAAGTCCTTGTGTAAGGGGACCAATGACAGAGGTGACTCCATTTTGGATTAGAGAGGCACTTTAAAAACAGACATCTATCTAAAGTGCATGGGGAACAACAGGTTTCTCAGAGGAATAACAAGCCTCTCACTAAAATATCAAAATGCAGCTGCACAATATGGGTAGTGGACTCCAAGTCCAGGACAAGCTGACCAGACCTTCTTGGAATGCTCAGTTTGATAAGGAGAAGGATGTGCCAACCAATCACAAATGTAGTTTCAAGGTAGAATAGTTGGACCTAAGCCAGTTAGTGCCCTATATCATCTAGACTTCAGCCTTTTGTTTAACTTAGCTTTTTCACTAAGTGCCACCCATCAGGGTGCTTTGCTCTCCTTTTAGTAAACTTTGTGCTTGTTTTACTCTTAACTCCTGATCTGGTGTCTTCAATCATCGACTACGCCAGAACACGAACTTGGGATCAATAATCCAGTATCACTTGGAAAAAAAAAAGTTGCCTGTAGTTTCAAGCTAATGTCTGATTTTGACACTAAGTCTTTTAAAATTATTGGTAATGGTGGGTGGATGAGGTAAAGATGCCCACTCTGGCTCCTGGAGTCCTTATACCATTTTACTAGCTGGTGGAGCTTGGCAAGAAGAGCTAAAACTCAGACATGATTGGGTCCTACACTTCAACCTGCAGAGTGAAGAGGGTCTGCAGAGCTTCTGTGAGTAGAGCCTGGGACCTGGCTGTCCACTAGCCAGGAGTTGCTGTTCTTTGAAGAATCAGTCTCTCTGGTTCCCTGGTGAACCCTGCTCTGTTTAGCTCTCCTCTGTTGAGTTCATTACACTACTAGCACTTCTCTGGGGCTGAGTCCCTGCCCTTGAAAAGGAAACAGTCCCTGCCTGTTTTCCTTCTCTCCAAGGCTGGATTGCACCCTTAGTTTTTTCATGTGAGACTCAGCCTGACCTTGGACGAAGAGTTAGCTAAGGCATTGCTGCTGTAACTTCCCAGCTATAGCTGCTTTGCTTGTTTCCCAAAAGTTCATTCTTATACCAAACTTTTGCCCAACTCCCAGGCAGCTAAGAGCCTCTTCTGCCTCCTTTCATCTTACACAGCCTTAGAAATACTTATTTTTGTCTTCTGTGTCATGAGCCTAAAAGTTAAAATTTAACACACATCAGATTAAGATCCTATTTTAGCTTCTCTCCTGGGATTTTATTTTACCTATACCTGCTTCTTAAAGATGCTCGTTGCACTGCATTTGAAAATTTAAGCCATATTTGAATCAGAGAACAGATAATGCTCAACAATCATCCGATACTTACAGGAGGCAGCAGTGGACTACTGGCCTTGGTGAGTGGATGCATCAGATCTGCTCAGCAGAACAGTGGTAAGAGTGAATAGCAGTAGGTGGCTCTCTGGGGTGAATACATTAAAATTCCTCAGGTTTCTTTCTAACCTTGGTATAAGTTTCACCAGCATTGACTCCCTTTTTGCTGTCAGTATTTCTCTGCTCAAGGTAATTTATGCCCATCCCAATGGCTGGACCTAGATAGTCAAGCCAATATTTGGTACTTTGGTACCAAATATCAAGCTCACGTTCTTTACATGTTGGCTCAACGTTTACTGACGGCAAAGGCTGATGCTATGTGGGGAAGGCACAGAAGAAGCCTGGAGAAATCCGATAGGCTTTTCTTCCCTCTTCCAAAGTCTCTCAGCTCTGATCCCAAACTCACCCACTCTGCTTCCTATGGACAAGATCCACCTGCTTCTTGGACCCTCTCCCTAGAAGTTAGTCTGGTGACCATCAAGTCAACCTCTTCAGGGAAGTTTAACTTCTAACTACACACTCTACTTCCTTCTGAAGGTCAGGACTACTCCCTTTCCTGGTGGTGATTTGGCACCCAGAAATGCTGGGGCTTGGGCACCAGCCAGGTAAGCCCTTCCCTCCCTATTTCCTTGCGGCTTACAACATGCCTATATTTTATCAACAGTACAACTGCTTGTGCTAAGGGGCTTGTGTAGTTGTGGAAGTAAAAATGAAACGGGAACCCCTTTCACCCCAATCTCTGCCGCCTTAACTAAGCAAAAGCCTGGAGGTTTCCCATTTGCATCCTGTCGCCTCAAGAGTGATGAATCCCCACATCTTCAATTCTGTTTTCATTATCTCCAAACTAAAACTAGTCATGTTCTTGTTAGAATTTGTGTATATAAATTCATAAACTTCTGTGAAACATGATTCTGTTCTTTGTACTTAGAAACTTAATAAAAACAACGAAGGAGAGGGACACTGAACACAAACAGCTGTTTGACAAATCTTCTGCACTTAAAAAGGGTGTGGGACCCACAAAACCTTTATCAGCGAGCGTTCCACAATAATGATTTCAAAGGGGGAAAAGACAAGCTGGGTCTGTCAGAGAGAAATCTTCTCACAGTATGTTTTATTTGCCAAAACTTGGGCAACTGTAATGCCATAACTGTTTTTATAAGCTGTGTAACTCCTCAGCGCTTTCCCGATGGCCAGACAATCTGATTCCCAACCTTAATCCCGGCCCTGGTGCCCAGCCCCCGCCTGGTGGCGGTGGCGTTTCCTGCCCACAGCTCTGCGCGGCCGCAGGTGAGTCCCGCGCGCTCCCCGCTCTCGGGCCTGCGGGAGGGGCTGGAGCGAAGGCAGGGGACGGGCCCCGGAGTGTGTGTGTTGGGGCGGGGAGGGGGTGTGGAACACAGAGATCCGGGCCCGGGTTGCAGCTTGCTCACCGTGGAGCCGCATATCCAGCCACCTCCGCAGTCCTTGTCCTCGCGGGCTGCGGCGAGCGGTTCCTGGGCGTGCCTCCCGGAGGCGCTGAGCGTCCGCGGCGCGCCCCAGCCCTGCAGCTCGGCCCGGGCGGAGGCCGCCGGACCGCGGAGATGCGGGGCGGGGGCAGGGCGCGGGGTAGGTGACTTTATCCCGCCTCTGTTTCCCTGCCCGAAGGAGCAATGACATCACGCGGCCTTCTCCAGGAGCCGACACAAAGAGCGGCGTGGAGAGGCCGCTGCTGGGGGAGCCGGCGGCCGCTGCTGCCTCCCAGGACCTCGGGGCCTCGCCGGCCAGGCCCACCGCCCGCGGCCTGCGCCCTTCTTCCTCCTCCGCTACCACCACCGCCTCCGCGGTCGCCGCCGCCTGCGCCCTCCGCGCGCAGCTGAGCCCGCGCCGGGCCAAGCCGGCCCCTTCCCATGCGGGCGGCGCGGGCCCTGGGAGGGTCGCCCGGAGCCAGCCGCGCAGCATGCACTGGGGGGTTGGCTTTGCCTCGTCCAGGCCGTGCTTGGTGGATCTGAGCTGGAACCAGAGTGTCTCCTTCTTCGGCTGGTGGGCCGGGTCCGAGGAGCCCTTCTCTTTTTATGGGGACATCATCGCTTTCCCTTTGCAGGATTACGGTGGGATCATGGCAGGGCTGGGCTCCGATCCCTGGTGGAAGAAAACCCTTTACTTGACTGGGGGAGCTTTGCTGGCCGCAGCTGCGTATCTGCTCCACGAACTCCTGGTCATTAGGTGAGCCGGAGAAAGGGCCCCGCGCACTGGCGGCGAGAGGGGCACCTGGCTAGGGAGGGGCTGGCGCAAGGGGGTGGGGGTTGTCCCATGCCAGCCCCTCGGTCACGACATCCAAATGCCCAAGCGTCCTGCTCTTTCCTTCCCTCAAAGACATTTCGTGGTCACCTGTATGTGAGGGGCAGTTTAGAGTTGATGGGAGAATTAAACTGGTACTGACTAGGAGGGAAAAACATTTGTCTCTCACCGGTTCGTTGCTTTTAGCAAAGTGCTGTGTGTCATTAGTCGTTACGGAACAAAATGGCCTGTAAGAAACGTCCATAAGAAGATCCTAGGTGCAATCAATGCATTCGTAACAACAGAATTAGTCTTTGTAGAAAAACTAGTGGTTTATTGGCTGATAGGTAATAATGTTGAAATATTAGCTACTAATCTCATCTTTTCCTTAAAGGTTAGTGCTTCACTATCCCTCCCTAAATGTCAGACATCATCAAGAGGTTGCAGTAGCAAAAGCTCCCTCGGGTCCCTGTTAAAGATGAATGGCTAAATGAAGCAAACAGTTTTGATGCAGCCTTAACGTGGTTATCCACTCCTCTGATATTGAAGGCGAAGCACCTTGTGGCTTAAATGTCATTGTTATATGAGCAGTAGGAGATCTGAGGCAGGACTAGCACATGGGCGTGTTTGACATAACACAGAGTTCCCTGGGCAGTAAACAAAATTACTTCCACTGATGCCGCAGAATATTTGCTGGATTGACTTGAAAATTACAAAAAAAAAAAAAGCAAACGGAGACCCCTTTCTATTGGTACAACTAGCCCATGTGAGATCTTTGGTGGAGCAGAATACTGACACAATCTTTGGTCAATTGGTACATCAGTTTTGGGTTAAAATGTCCATGCATTTGGGCCCTCAGTCATTGGATGATTATGGGAAGCAGGCCAGTTATCAGGAGCTCAGAATATCCCTTCTGGCCAGTATTTTCTGAAAAAAGGAGAAATGTCCACACCACTTTTTTCCAGGGGTACATCCTGCACAAGTGGTTATAACAAAAGACTGTGGCAGGTGACCCTTAACAGGATTGCAGTGATTCCAGGAGAGCATTGTGACAGCCTCACTCAGTCTTGAGTATTTCTTGTGCCTGAGAGGCTCAAATCATTTAGGCCTGGGAAAATGTGTCAGCTTTCATATTGTTTAGCTATGATCGAGGACTGAGAAGTTTATTTTAAGCTTGCTACACATTTAATTCTCTGACTTAGCTCAGTGCCTTGAATCTAGCTGAGCCAAATAGAAAATTTTAAAGTGAATTATCTCCCTAGATTATTCCATATTTGTGTTAGTTTTAGAATTCTATTTCAAGTTAGGTTTCAAGCCATATAAAGAACTAAAACATTTGTGCAGTGTTTTAGATTGAACCAGTTGTGTTTCAATTACATTCCTCTCCAAAGCCTTTGAGGATCCTGAATCATGTGGTTCTCAGCATTTCTCCCGTTTGTGGAGGGAGTGAAGGCTTCCCAAGGCTGAATGCAAGCATGACTTAAATGACCTTGCAGAAATATTGGGGTGCTTAGAGCTCACTTTGCATTCCCTGTCAGGGGTGAACCCTGACACTGGTGAGCCCTTTGCTCATAGCTAGCTCCTTCCCTAGTTAGTGGACCAAAATGCCCAGTATTAGAGTACTCACTTCATTAAGGAGTTTTAAATCCTGTGTTTGTTCACTTTTGCTTCTTCACAAGAAGAATTGGTAACACTATTGCAATACAGACAATGAAAAGGGGCTACCCATTCTTGAGCACTTAGTAGGGACTCTGTTTTGTATATGTGGCTGCCTTTAGCCCTAACAACTATTACTTTGAGACTTGATCTCCATTTTGTAGCACAACTTGCCTAACATCACACAGTAAGGAAGAGGAGTAGGATTCAGATTCAAGTGTGAGAATGTGTGTTCCACATGGAATCTGCACTTTTTTAACACTGCCTCCTGGAAAGTGCCCATTCTGAAATGTTTTGTTGGGGGAAGCAGAAGAGGAGTGTGGAAGACAGGCCTGTGGTGGAGGCCCAATGTTCTGCCACCTTCTAAGGGCAGAAGGATGGGGGAAAAAGAGACTGGAGGGTCGAAGACAGACTTCAGAGGTTATAAAATAGAGACTTCTGCTTAGTGCCCAGTGGCTCACACCTGTAATCCTAGCTACTCAGGAGGCAGAGATAGAAGAATCATGGTTCAAAGCCAGCTCAGGCAAATAGTTCAAGAGACCCTATCTCAAAAAAAAAAAAAAAATCACAAAACAGGGCTGGTGGACTGGCTCAAGTGGTAAGAGTGCCTGCTACCAAAAAAAAAAAAAAAGATAGAGACTTCTATATAAGGAGAAATCTAAGTTTCAGTTGTTTATGTAGTTGAGGCAAAAAACAAAACAAAATCTGAAATGTGTGGGATGGAAGATACACCCTAAAATGACCACCCTAAGTTGACTGGTAATTGCAAAATTCTCCCCATTCTCTTTGGACCTTCTGCTGCACACACTTGACCTTAATCTGTGGCTATGTATCTGGAATGGAAAATAAAGTTGATAAATAGAATTATTTAAGAAGTCTAATTCATGAGTAGAACCAAAGCAGATATTTTCGAGTTTTATTTGTGGGGGGCGGTGCTCAACTGGGATGATACTTTGGGTTTTATCCATTCTTTTTCCACTATCATATTTTAAAACATTGTATTTTTAGACATTCGTTATTGTAACCCTCTAATTTATTTTCCATGAATAGAGATAGTCTGACAGCTATCTTAAATTTAATCAGGCATTTGGAGATTTGTTGTTTGTAAATTGAATGATCAAGCAATGTCTTCATTACCAGTGGCTCATTTGCACTTTTGGCACTCCAACTCAGCCTGTCCTAGAAAACTTACTTTGTGAACCAGAGCAGCCCATGGCTCCACATCTGGTCTCCACAAACTAACAACTGACTCATCAGCCATGCACAGAAGGCCCAGTCATCTGTGATCTCAATAGCTAAGGGAGTAGGAACTAGTTGGTACTCTGCAAGTTTTATCATATTCCAACCTCATGGTAAGGGCATTTTATAAAATACAGCTGTATAGGCAGCAACCCACTGGATCCTCTGATCATAAACTAAAGAGGTTTCTGACTTGTGGAAGGAGGGCTCTGGAGCCAGATCATCTGGATTTGAATTCAGATTCTGTGTTTAACCAGCCATGTCCCTTGGATATGATAGTAAGCTCTTAATTGCTTAATTTTCTCACTGTAAAATGGGGATAGTAATAGTAGCCCTGCTCATAGAGTTGATTTAATGTGTTAAGACATGTGAAATGCTCAGAACAGAGTTTCTCATTTTGTGCGCATTCAGTCAAGATAGCCTTTACCAGCTATCATGGGCAAATGGTTTGAGACAAACTGGCTGCATTAAAAAAAAAATAATTGGGGAATTGCCTATTTTGGTGTCTCTGAAGTGCTTCAGAGCTTAGAAACTGGAGTTACAGACTCAATCTTAAATTGATGTGCCTTGGGCAAATTACTTAACTTCTCTGAACGTTAGTTTCCTTGTCTACTGAAAATATAATTGGGCATGACGCTCTAAATTTAAACTACAACAATATCTGCTCTATAGTGTTATTGTTAGAATTCAATAAGCTAATATGCAGGATGTGTATAAAGCCAATGGCATATAATTGGCACATAATTAGAATTCATTATGACTTGGCCCAGATTAGCCACCAGAATTAGATCTTTCTGGCCAGTGGGGCAGGAGAGTTTGTATTTGTCTCCTCTCCTTCCGGTTCTTAAAATCTTGCCTCACTAATTTACATGAAAATACCACTTTGTGATATGAATTATTGTATTGTACATAATCAGTTAGTTAAATTGTGAAGTCTACAGCTCATCCCGTCTATAAATGTAGTCTGAGTGGGTTCTTTTTAAACATTTTTATTAGCATGCAATAGTTGTACAGGGAGTTTTGTTGTGACATTTTCATATATGCATACAGTGTACCCTAGTTTGGTTCATCCCTTCCAATTCTCCCTCTTCCCTCTCCCCCTCTGAGTGGGTTCTTGATTTTAATATCTGATCTACCACACTTCATCTAAAGGAAAGCTTTTATTTTTAGCAAAGATTGACAGGAAAAAAGCAAATATTTTTGCCCTTTGGACTTGAGCAGTATCTTTAGAATGAGCCACTCTGAGCTGTTTAAGTCGAATTGGTTTTGGGTGGTAAAAATCTCCAAGAGATTTTGCTTTACAGAATGGAGGTTCTGAAGTGAGTATCTATGTAGTGATGATAAAAAGTTTGTCTTTGATCAAGTAGAAATAGATGTATAATTAAACTAGGATCTATGGGAGGAAACCAAAAGTTTAGGAAGGGTCAGTAGAAAAGTGAAATTTATCTGACTGGAGCATAGCTAGGCAGAGTGAAAGATGGAAATTGGGAAAGGTTCCTAAGGGGCAGTATATGATTGGGGCATGTGGAGTGGGGAGATTTTGTAGCTTAAGGGAATGAGACCATATCTCTGGATGAGAATAAATTCCACTACTCTTATGTAATGCTTGGCAGCTCATTAAATGTTTGAGATATTGCCTAATGTAATCCACATGATAATAAATACAGAATTTGTACCGCCCTGACTCTCTGGGTGAAGGGAGGTAGAGAGATCTGGAGTGAGTTGGCCTGCAGGAAGCAGGGCTTATACTTGATCCCAAGTTTCCATACTTGGAATGCAGTATTTGTTCTACTGTGTGGTCAAAGAAAAAGGACACATGCCTTAGACAAAAAGGAGAAAAGCAGGATTACTAAAAACATATGGGAGTAGCCTCTGAAGGCAGAGAAGGGGAGGTAAGGGCACAGGCAGCTTAGAAGAGGGACCCGAGTGTTCAAAGTCTCAGATTCCCTGTAGATTTGGGTCATGGCACAGCAGATCTGCACTGTTAGTCCTGAGCCTTAATGATGGAGAATGTTTCACTTATAATCTAATGGCCAGGTGCATAGGCTCTGACAACCTGGTTCAGTCTAGATTCTGCTGTCTAGATTTACTAGTAACGTGTGACATTGGGCAGATTATCCTCTGTGCTCCAGTATCTTCATCTGTAAACCATGTGTGATAGTAGCACCTACTTTCTAAGGTTATTGTGCAGATTGAATGAGATAATACCTGTGAAACCCTCAGAACCAGGTGTGACACATAGTAAGCACAAAATACCATTTTTATCCATCCAACTTGTTCCTGGCAGGTAGAGATACAGCCTGCTAGAGAAGTGGTGGACCTGTTTCAGGAAATAGTCTTCCTGCCTGTAGGCTATAGTTAACAGAAGCAGGCTGATTTTTAGTTACTTTTCTGAGCCATTGGGGATATGCTGGTGTCAGAGTTTGTAAGGTCCTTTTGTGTTTTGATTAAATTTCCGTTCTTTAAGTACTGGGTGAGGTAAGTCTGGTAAGCCTTCTGACAAACATTTCTGCTTATTCACTGAGGACTGCAACCTCTCAAGACTTAAAGGAACAGAAGATACAACATGCAGATTGTTCTTTATTTATGTTTTGGTTTTGACAGGAAACAGCAAGAGCTTGACTCCAAAGATGCCATTATTTTGCATCAGTTTGCAAGACCTAACAATGGTGTTCCCAGTTTATCTCCTTTCTGTTTGAAAATGGAAACCTATTTAAGGATGGCTGACTTACCCTATCAGGTATTTGTTTACAAATATGTTTTATTCTTATGACATCAATATCAGTTAGAGGGGGAAATATTTAATGTCACATAAGTGGATGTCAGAGAAGGTGACATCTGAACGTAGCAGTGCCCAGGTCTTAGTAAGATAGAGACTTGATTCCAAAACTCTGGGCCTACTGCTTGCTGGGCGAGTGCTCTATCAGTTGAACCATGTCCCCAATCCCTGTTGATTTGTTAGGTCCATTTTAATGGTGGGTCATAAGACTTTTGAGGGAATCAGGGCTATAATATTTTCCGTCAACATAGAATATACTTTGATTGATAGTTTGGGTAGGCTATTGATAAGAGTGACAGTGCCACTGCCTGGTGGGTTTTTTTCCTTAGGTTTTCATTTATTGACAGCATTAAGTTTTATTCTTCATGAATCTGGGCTTAGAGGGCCCAGTAGGCACCAGGTAGGTTTTTGTCTATATTGTGAGCTTTTCCATGTTCTGTTCAAGTGGCTTTAAGGGAAGCACTTACTCATTTCAGCATTAAAAAAGGAACAGAAGAATGTATTTAAGGGTATCCATTTTCCTCTGAGGAATGCTTGAGCACAAATATGACACGCTGTGTTTTCAATGTCATTTAATTCTAGATATTTTTAAAGATTTCCTTTGTGCTTTTCTGTTTTAACCAAATTCTAGCCTTATGGATTATTTTCTTTCTTTCTTTTGTGGATTTTTTTTAAGCTTTGATTTTTGTGTTTGTAATTTTATGGTCAGAGAAGATAGTCTCTGTGATATTGATTCCTTGGAATTTACTGAGGTGTTAGCCTCAGTAAAATGGTTAAAATAATTAAATGATAACATCTGTGAGTATAGAGTACAAAGCTCTTTATATATCTACATGCTTGGACATGTT
This sequence comes from Castor canadensis, assembly GCF_047511655.1. Lineage (NCBI taxonomy): Eukaryota > Metazoa > Chordata > Mammalia > Rodentia > Castoridae > Castor > Castor canadensis. The sequence continues at coordinate 62,806,298 of NC_133386.1, forward strand.
TAGTGCATTAGTTAGACCTGTATTTCTGCTGTTTTTTTGGAGGGGGGGGCGTTCTGCTTGTTTTACTAATTTCTGAAAGGAGTAATTAAAGATATTCAAGTGTATTTGTTGATTTATTTCCTGTCCTTCTATTAGCTCTTACTTCATATAATATTAATTATATACCTGAGGTTATATTGTTGGATAAATATAATATGAAAGAGCCCATCTTCTACTACTTTGTTTCTTCTTCCAATATATATTTTCCATCATTGTCTTTTATGATTATTTTAAATTTTGAATTCTGAAATGTCAGATATTAATATGGATTCTCCAGCTTTACTTTTTTTAAGACTTTTTATTGTTGTACTAGGGGTACATGGTGACATTTACACAAGCTGTTATAGGATATCATAGTTGAATTCACCGCTTCCATCATTCTTCTTGGTCCCCCCACCCCCTCCACCTTTCTTTTGGTTCATATTTGCTTGGGATATCTTCTCCATCTCTTTCTCTATCTTTTTGTGTATTTGTTTCTCATAAGCAATGTATTATTATGTTGAATCTGAGTGTCTTTTAATTGGTGAGTTTTACCCATTTATATTTGTAATGATTGTAGTATTAGGGCTTATTTTTAACATCTTATTTAATATTTTTGTCCTTACTATGCCTTCATTTCTTCCCTCAGTTCTTGCTTTCTAACAGACAGAGAAACATTTTTTCTTATCATTTCTTATCACAAGTTCTTATTTTCTTTTTTTGGTAATTGCTCTTAAGTCCCAAATTTGTGTTTGTTTTTTTGTATTCATTTGTTAAATTATTGACGTCTGTATTTGCCCTTCAGTAATACAAACACATTAGCAGTTCTTATGTACTTTGGATCTCTCCCTTTCTTCCCTGCCTTTATCCCAGTTGTGTTGCTATCATTTGGCATTTTAATTCTGGAATTTTGTAATCTTTTCCATTTTGGTTTGTTCTTCATAGATAACAAACTTTTCTAAGTTATTTGACTAGCCTTATTTCCATATATCTTATCCTACAGGATTTATTTATCTTTTTATTTGAGTAATTCTTTGATGAATATTTTCAGAGTAAACCTTTATCGTGGCAAACCTTTGGTACTTTGCATGCCTAGGAATACCTTTAGCAGAGCCTTAACGTTTGATAAGTCTGTGTTCATAGTTCTTTTCCTTCTGTGGTTTTTTTTATGTCTTTTTTACATTGGTGTTGCTATTGAGAAACTTGACCTTAATCTCACATTTCTTCTTTTCCTTTCTAAATTCTTTTAGAATTGGCTTTTAATAATGTTTTGTGGGACAACCTCTCTTGGGATTCCCTCCCAACTTTCTATCTCAATAAACTCACTTTACTGAAAAAAAATCTTTTGTGTGTGTGTGTGTTACTGGGTTTGAACTCAGACCCTTGTGCCACATCCCCAGCCCTTTTTTCCTCCAACTATATTTAAGGTAGGGTCTTGAATTTTTTTGGTCAGGGCCTTGAAGCCTGATTCCCCTACCTAGGCCTTCAACATGGCTGGGATCACAGGGGTGTGCTACCACGCCCACCTTTTTTTGTTTAATTTTTTGAGGCAGGTTCTCACATTGTAGCCTCAGTCCTCTTACCTTATCTTCTCACATACGTGCCACCACAACAAGCTTAATCTTCATATTCTTGAGTTTCACTATACTGTGCCTTACATTGGTCTTTATATATCCTCATTAGTTCTTTATAACCTCTTTTTATCTGGGGTCCTCCATTTCTCTTTTAGTTCTGGGAAAATTAATGACTAATTTTCTTAAAATGTGTCCTTTTCTTTTATATTTATTTACTTCCCCCTCTTCTTTCCTGTTCCCTATTATCTAGATATTAGAACCTCTGCTTTTACTTTCCTTATTGCCTTGTTCTATCTTTCACTTCTCTGCTTCCTGTCTCTGAGTTTCCATTGTACTTCTTTGTCCTATTTTTGCATTCATCATGTTATTTATCTCATCTGTTGTGTTCTTTATTTCAACTTTTGTCTTTTTTTCTTAATATTGCTCCATAGTTAGCATTCCTAATCTCCTCCTCCATCTCTTGGAGGATATCCGTTATACTAATTAAAAGTTTTTGGGGTGTCCCAATAACTGCTTCACATTGCACATGTTCAGTGTGTTACCTTTTTCTTGTGGTACTTGTGCTCCTCAGTGTCTAGTTGTTTGGGTTGAGAGCTCCTTTTTGCAGAGATCCCAGCTTCCCTGCCTGGGGAATTTATACTGAGCAAGGGTGAAAGCCTTGGCTATGATTTGTGTGCCTGAGAGGGAGTAGTCAGGAAAGAGAAGAGGTGAGCTCCAGATAGCATCCAAACACTGTGATGCATCCTTTCAGTTTGCTGGCACTCCTCCTGGATTTACTTTAGGCTCTTACAAAGGAGCAGCTTTGGGAGGAGGCAGCCTCCTCAGGTTGTAACAGACCAGCTGGTGGGCTGTATCCCCTCCAATACCTGACTCCATGTAGCCTCTGCTTTCTGAGCCAGGGTGGAAGAGGGGATGGGGCTGGCAGTGCTGGGACAAAGTGATAGACAGACACACTTTCAACTTGGTAAGTGCAGGCTATATGGAGGGGGGAGCACTGAATCTGGACTTCCAGTGGGGAGATCCAGGAGGACATGGAATGTTTGGGAATAGACAGGGAGTCTTTGTGACTAGACTGGAATGTAAGGGGTGGATCTGGAGAGAGAAGCAAGGAGGAGAGTGTGCAATGTAGCTAAACCAGCAGTGGAGAAGATAACAGTGAAAACAGACAAAGCTTGACTCATCTAAATGCATTGAGTCAGATTTAGAAGGTGATTGTTTAGCTTGGTGTTGGCAGCCATCACTGAAAGATGTGTGTCCCTGAGGTACTTAAATTAGAGGAAGAGATTATACCCAGCAGCCCCCTGTCCATTCCATCATCACTCTCACCTAGATCACTTCACTTAGTCATGACAGCCTTGGGACAATTAGGGTCCAAAACCTGGACTTTGTGCTTGACCATGAGTGGCTGCTTTCAAGATCTTGGGTGCTCTCCCACCCTTGATGAAATAATCTGCTGTTTGTGTGACTCCAGGGCTTTCTGCCCTTTCCTTTCTTTCCTGTAAGCTGCCAGTTGCTCTGTGATACCGACTTGTCTTTACCTGCAGCCTAAGTACCATTGCTCTTTGCCAGAGCAGCTGCTGTTAGTGACATAAGTGGGACCATAGGACTCATGCTCCTTGTGAAGTTGGAAATCTACTACACAGTGAGAAGGGGCATGCATACCCCTTCTAAAACTGTTTCCTCTTAAGTATGCTTTTTTTTTTTGTGGGATTGAGGTTTGAACTCAGTGCTTTGTGCTTAACAAGCAGGCACTCTACTGCTTGAGCCATGCCTCCAGTCCAAAATTATTATTATTTTTTTTTTGGTGGCACTGGGGTTTGAATTCAGGACCTCACACTTGCTAGGCAGGGGCTCTTACTGCTTAACTCACTCTGCCAGCCTTTAAGTATACTTTAAAAAAATAAAAGAATCATATAGGGTTGTTTTTGTCTTCTGTGAGATCTCTAACTGGAAAATAAATGGAAAGTATATTCATGGGTTTTCAAAGCCTAAGTCAAAGGAAAATGGTTCTGTGGTGCAAAAAGCAATGCTCTATGCTGGCTGAGGTTGTCCTGAGTACTATGCATTGGCAGCACATAGTTTTTTTTTTAATTCATATGTGCATACAATGTTTGGGTCATTTCTCTTCCTCCCCCCACCCCCTCCCTCTGCCCCCCACCCCCTCGCTACCTGGCAGAAACTATTTTGCCCTTATCTCTAATTTTGTTGAAGAGAGAGTATAAGCAATAATAGGAAGGAATAAGGGTTTTTGCTAGTTGAGATAAGGATAGTTATACATGGAGTTGACTCACATTGATTTCCTGTGCGTGTGTGTTACCTTCTAGGTTAATTCTTCTTGATCTAACCTTTTCTCTAGTTCCTGGTCCCCTTCTCCTATTTGCCTCAGTTGCTTTAAAGTATCTGCTTTAGTTTCTCTGTGTTGAGGGCAACAAATGCTATCTAGTTTTTTAGGTGTCTTACCTATCCTCATACCTTCCTTGTGTGTTCTCGCTTTATCATGTGATCAAAGTCCAATCCCCTTGTTGTATTTGCCCTTGATCTAATGTCTGCATATGAGGGAGAACATACGATTTTTGGTTTTTTGGGCCAGGCTAACCTCACTCAGAATGATGTTCTCCAATTCCATCCATTTACCAGCTAATGATAACATTTCGTTCTTCATGGCTGCATAAAATTCCATTGTGTATAAATACCACATTTTCTTAATCCATTTGTCAGTGGTGGGGCATCTTGGCTGTTTCCATATCTTGGCTATTGTGAATAGTGCCACAATAAACATGGGTGTGCAGGTGCCTCTGGAGTAACCTGTGTCACAGTGTTTTGGGTATATCCCTAAGAGTGGTATTGCTGGATCAAATGGTAGATCAATGTTTAGCTTTTTAAGTAGCCTCCAAATTTTTTTCCAGAGTGGTTGTACTAGTCTACATTCCCACCAGCAGTGTAAGAGGGTTCCTTTTTCCCTGCATCCTCGCCAATTGCTAATGATGGCTATTCTAACAGGGGTGAGGTGGAATCTTAGTGTGTTTTTAATTTGCATTTCCTTTATTGCTAGAGATGGTGAGCATTTTTTCATGTGTTTTTTGGCCATTTGAATTTCTTCTTTTGAGAAAGTTCTGTTTAGTTCACTTGCCCTTCTCTTTATTGGTTCATTAGTTTTGGGAGGCAGCACATAGATGTTGATGAAGCTGTGCCTCTGGAGAACCTGGAAGTGCTGGGGGAGCCCATTGCTTGACTGGTCAGAATGAAGGTGTTTGGTCATGGACCCAGGGAGCTCTACCCTCTGCCCCTTCTTTTCCCTGTGACATTTAAAAAAGATTAAAATTCCATGTTCCTAAGATCACAACTTTATATATGAAGCTTTTTAACATCTTTAATCTTAATGGGATGAGAATGAATATTTGATGATCACTAATAGGAAATTATGAGTTTTTTTTAAGCTTAATATATTGGATTATATATTTAAATCAACATATGAATATTGGTAGTTCAACTTTAAAAATCTTTTGTTTTGTAATATTTAGAGATTCCCAGGAAGTTGCAAAAAAATGCACAGGGAGATATGGCTAATTAAAAAAAAAACAAAACCAGGCCACTCGAGCCATGCCGACAGCTTAATGTATCTCCGCATTGTGTCTACAAAATGTGCTTAAATTATTTCATATTTAGCCAGTGGGAGATGTTTCATGATAGTCCCAGGGTACAGTGAATGTAACTGATAGCAGTTCAGCTGAAAGGTTGGGGGCTACCATAACAAGTCATAACCCCAAGGACACTGAAATCTCTCTTAGGCACTCAAATTCTTCATTTCAAGATGGTGGTGATGATGGTGGTGTTGGTTCATTAGTTAAAGGCATTCTGTCTCACACGTGCGTTTTCCCACTTACTCCTAGCAACTGTTATTATCCCCATTCTATAGATGAAGAAATTGAGGCCCGTGGAGGCTTGAGGGAGACACAGAAATATCCAAGATCATATATTGAATACATAATGGCACCAGATTTTAAAACCAAAGCCTATGCCTTTTGCTGCTGTGCTAATAATGTAGTGAACATTGAGCTGCCTTATTCTCACTTGGGTCAGACCTGCAGTGAGGAGCATCAGCTTGGAAAAAATCAATTCCAAAACTACTCAGTGGACTAGTCACACTAATTGCTTAAATAGCAATACAGCAGGAGTTCTCTAGTATATTTAAGGACGTTAAGAAAAATTAAGTATTTTAAATATATATATATATATATGTGTATATATATATGTGTATATATATGTAATCTTAATACAACCACATTCAGAAAAACTGAAATGTACTGGAAAGAAAAGATCACCTGCATTTATTTCACCCATAGTCTACCAATTACTTTGGACATTTTTGTGTTTCTCTTTACTATTTTTAAATTCATCTATTTTTACTTAGTAAGCAAAATATCACTTGTGATCATGAAAAACATGTAGACTTTTCATTTCCATAAACATTGATCACTAATTTTTTCCCTCTCTACTCTGATATTAGAAAATGGTCAACATAAATGTGTACTGAGAACCCAGAGCATAGCGTGGCCTAGAGGCCAATGTGTAAACCATTGTTCTGCATGGGAGAGGAATGTGTACTGTGCAGTGCAAAGCCTGAAGGAAGAACAAATAATGCTCTTACCTTGGTGAAAGAGTTCACTAAGACATGAACTTTGAACTGAATTTTTTAAGATGGATAGGACATCACAGAGGATGGGGGCAGGGATTCTTATAAAAGTTGGAGTGCACAGAGTAACTTGGCTGAATGTGGGCAGTTGAACCAGAAGACCAGAGGCTGACAGGTGGGCAGAGGCTAGATGGTGTGGCTCTAGATTGCTGTGTAAGGGAGGTTAGACTATGTTAAAGTCAACAGATAATGGCTTTTTGAGCACCAGAGTTCTCATTACAAAGAGTTGATGGCATATGGAGAATAGATTGCATCTAACATGAGCAGAGTCCAGAGAATGTATTAAGGAGATACGGGTAGTTATGAAGAGAAATCTGCTATGTCGTTTGGCAAATTTACATCTTTGGCATACAAATTATAAGAAGGTGAGATGCAGTTAGTAACTTTTAGAGGTATCATGGATAGTATCCATGATGATTTCTAAGGGTGCCATGCATGGTTGTGCATGTTGCTTGCAGCACAGTAAGTATCTGGCCAAAAATTGAGGTTGACATCTTGACGCAGTTCTACTTGCCAAGCTGTGAACCTTGGCATGGACTACCTCTACCCAGAGGAGATTCCCTTTTCTAAATTACACAAAGCCAACATGGCCAGTAACCCCACTACTTCTTACCCTTTCCCAGGGTAAGGCCTGCTTTCTTTGGTTATAATAAGCAAGGAGGTAAAGTATCAAGACCCTAAGGCATAGCAAGCTGTCAAAGTCTCTGCTAGTCTACTAGACAGTGGTGAGCAACACTTAGCTAGTACTTGCTCTGCTTTTCAGCCTTCCCCAAATGTGGTAATTGCTACCATTCGGAGACGCCCAGGACCCTGAAGCAGAGCCTAATTCCGTCCTGAGCACAAATGAGTGGCTGCCTTTAAAGGGCATCATAATCTTGTTATCATAGCCCGGTTTTCTCACTCAAGGCTAATTTGGTAGTCAAGCTTACATTAGTACATGATATAGAAGAAGCATAATTCCTAGAGGCCAACAGACTTATCTAAGAAATTTTGTAGTATTCCATTTTTATCTCTGGGGTAATATGTGCTATTTGGCTTTGGGGGAAAAGCACACACAGAAATCCTGACATGATTTAAGCAAGAACAACTTAAATGGTAGTCACCTTTGCTAATCCCATTGTTTTTCCACAGAAGCAGTAGTTGTTCTTTTAATCTCTCTGCAAACATTAGGGTTTCAAGTCTAAATGTGATATTTGGCCAGTAGTCTTCTAGAATGAACCCTCATAGTTTTTGTCCTAATACTTCTTGGTAGAGAGGTATCTTCTTGTTTAAGTCCTCATACAAATGGTTCAGTAATTTAAATTTTGTTTCTCTTGGAAGTAAAATGGGCAAGTGTTTGCCTTTAGAGCAGGGATTGGCAAATGATAGCCTGCAGGCCAAATCAGGCCTGTGAGTGAAGAATTTCTACATTTTTAAATAGTTGGGGAGAAAATGTCGAAAGAAAACAATATTTTGTATCACATGAAATTTAAATTTCAGTACCCTCAATAACTTCAGTGAAACGGTCATGCTCATTCACTTGGATATCATCAGTGGTTGCTCTCCTGCTTCAACTGCAGTGTTGAGTTATTGCAATAGAAGCCATGTGGTCTGCTTGAAATATTCACTACCTGGCCCTCTATGGACAAAGTCTTCTGACCTCTACTCTAGAGAAACAGTTTAAAGGCATACAGGATTGATACATCCAGAAGTTTATCTAATGTTGTCTTCTTTGAAAAACAAAACAAAACAAAACCCTACAACTTGCCAGGGGTGGTGGCGATGCTATAATTTTAGCTACTCGGGGAGATTGGGAGAATTGAGGTTTGAAGCCAAATGGGAAAAAAGTGAGACTCCATCTCAAAAAAATAAACAGAGAGTGGTGACAATACAGCTACAGGGAGGCATAGGTAGGAAGATCATGGTCCAAGACCAGCCTCAGACAAAAACATGAGACCTTATCCAACAAGTAACTAAAGCAAAAAGGGCTTGGGGGCATGGCTCAAGGCTCAAGTGTTAAAGCCTAGCAAGTATAAGTCCCTGAATTCAAATCCAAATAACCCCTACAATTTTATTGAGATATAATTGACATGTATCAAACTGTGCACATTTCAAGTATATAATTTGATAAATTTTGATCTAGATAAATACTCATGAAGCTTTTATTGTAATCAAGATCTTCCTTTTTTCCCTTCCTGTCCCACATTGTCCCCAACAAACACTGATTAGTTTGTATTTTCTAAAAATAAAATCTATGGAAGGTACTCTTTTTTTAATCTTAATTTTACTCAGCAAAATTATATTTTGAAACTTATCCATGTTGTATGTATCAATAGTATTCCCTTTTTAAAAAAAACTGAGTAGCATTTCATTGTAAGGGTATGTTACATTAGTTCATTACCTCATCATGGGCATTTTTTTCTGTTTCTGATTATTGCAAATAAATATATGAACTTTTGTGTACTAGTCTTTGCATGGACATAAGCTTTCTTGTTTCTTGAGTAAATGCTTAGGGATGAAATGGTTTCATTATAAGGCAGGTAGGTATGAACTTTTTAAGAAACTTTCAGAGGGTTTTTTTATTTTTTGGCAGCATTGGGGTTTGAATTCAGGGCCTTGGACTTGCAAGGCAGGTGCTCTTTTTAAAATTTTATTTTTATTGTTGTGCTGACTGGGGGTACATTGTGCCTTTTACAAATGTTCTTACAATATATCAACTATGTTATACTTGAATTCACCCCCTCTACCATTCTCCTTTATCTTTCCCTCCCCCTATGGGAGAAATAGTTTCAATAGGTATCTTTTTTCCACTTTTCCTTTTACATTCATGTGTATACAGTAATTAGGCAGAGGCTCTTATTGCTTGAGCTACTTCATCAGCTTCAAATTGGTTGTACCACATAACATTCCCACCAGCAACATCTTAGAGTACCAGATCTTTCATAGGAGTCAGTATTTGCTGTTACCTAACAGTGTCTGTACTGTCTGTTTGTATGAAGTATGAAGAGTTCGTAATAATCTAATTAATTTAGGCTTGGTGGACAGCAAAAAAACTGACTCAGTTTTAGCAACCTACTTGGGGTCAGAATGACCTAAAAAAGTGATTGAAAACCTGGAATTATTACCATAGACTCCCCTCTCATCAATTTGGTTATGATCTTGACTTTTTACACCGCAGAGGGCACCTGTCACTGTGTAATTGGAAGTGTCGATAAGGTATGTGACCCCAGCCCCTCACTCTGTGCTGAGACACTATAAGTTTCTACCATGTGAACAAATCAAAGGAAAACTTGTAAAAAGTTTGTTAAAAAAAAAAAAACAAAGAGTCAGGGCACTATCACTAAGACTCTGAACCAGAGGTCTGGACCACAGCCTAGGAACCTGCATGTTTTTAAGCATAAATTGTACAAAGGGGTTTCATTGTGATATTTCCATATGTACATATAATGTGCTTTGATCAAATTCTCTTTCTTCATTACTCTTTCTGCTCTCCCCCCTCCCTTTTTTTTTTTTTTTACAATTTTTAAGGGATTATTCTGTTTTCATAATACATATAGTGGGAACCTACATTTTTAAGAGGCACTGTAATCAAGTCTGTCATACATGCTTTGCTCCACCCCAGTGTTACAATTTTGGGATGACTTAGGTTCGGTGTGATGGAATTAGCTTTATTTGAGTATAACATACTGACTTCACGTGAGGTCTTTGGTTAGTAGCCTAGTTGGTATAAGTTTCCTCATGACTCATCTTTACTTATTTATAGTTTTTGGTAACTTATACATTATAGCTAGACTGACCACTACCAGGACCATTTCAACCATTTCAAGCCCTTTCTCTTCCCCTCCTTCTCCTGCAGGGTCTTTCTTTTTTTTCTTTTTCTGTTTTCCTTCAATAAGCCTGAGTCCAGAGTCCATGATTGAATCTATGGGACTAAGCTGATACCTTAATGTAAAGTAGATTTTTTGTTTTTGTTTTTTTTTGTTGCTTTTTTTTCTTCTAGAGTAGCCATTTATTGTGTTAAACAGTTCATATGCCTCTGTCATTCACTTGGACAGGCACTATCATGTATAAGGTTGGAATATTCTTTTCTGTTCATGATACAGTGAAATTTAAATATAATGTTGTTTTCTCTTTTTAAAAACACACCCTGTTTAGAACTATTTTGGTGGAAAACTCTCTGCTCAAGGGAAAATGCCTTGGATTGAATATAATAATGAAAAAGTTTCTGGCACAGAATTTATAATTGATTTTCTGGAAGAGAAACTTGGAGTGAATTTAAACAAAAACCTTGGCCCTCATGAAAGAGCCGTGTCCCGAGCAGTGACCAAGATGGTGGAGGAGCACTTCTACTGGTGAGTCCCCACGATGTGTCCCCCTCCTTTCAGAGTAAGCCCAAGTTTTATATCATCTTTAAGGTACTCCTCCCACCTCCTCATAAGTTTCCCGTTAACAGTTTGGGATGAGAAATCTGACTGACTTAGGGTTAAAGTTACGATTGTGGTTCCTAGGTATCTAGATTAGTGGTTAAAGGTATTTCCTGTAGATGTCCAGCTAGTTAATATTTTTGTAGATACCTGTCACAACTACTTAACTCTGCCATTTTATCACTAAAGCAGCCATAGACAGTGGGTCAGTGAATAAGCATGACTATGGTTTGTTAAAACTTTATTATGGGCATTGAAATATGAACTTCACTTAATATAACATAGCCTTTTGATTTCTTTCCAACTGTTTAAATATGTAAAACCGTCACAAGCCTGTGCCCTGCGGTTTGCTGGCCCTTGATCTACACTGGAACTCAACAAGGTTGGGCTTGGGACTCTTCACTAATGCAAACTGTGAGGAGGGAATGACAAACTAAATCAAGATAGAATTCCTAGGTGAAATAAGCTGCACAACCTTTATGAAATTACTGTCAGTTTTCCTTAGGTAATAAGACATCTCTGTGTTCTAGAGTAAAGCGTACATGTCTACAGCTTCTCTGTTCTGATTTTCTACCACTTAGTTTGTATTCCCCATGTGTGAAACATCACACAAGTTGCCCTGTTCTGCTTGCCATGGCCTTGAACTGGCTGCCCTTCCATGTGAGTGAAACATGTCTGGATCTTCTTACTTTGTGAACTCATTGCTGTCTCTCTCTTCCATTCATTTGCTGACATGTTGCCCTTTTCTCTACATCCCTATAAATGAGAGAAAGTTTATCCCTGAGTTCTAAAGTTTGTCTTGTCCCAAAGATTTAATTAAGAATTGTTAAGTCTACTTTTTTCACATTCATTGTTACTTCCGGACCAGATGCTGTCCTTGCAGCTTTTACTGAGAGATACCCTCTGTGTGGGGCTAATTGTAGAAGATTCTTTCTCCTCATCTCCCTAATTCATCCACTCTGCTTTCTTTCTAAATGGAAAACTTCCATTTCTGTTTGAGATTTTAAGTAAGATTTTAAGATTTTTCTCTTCCTACTTTGGGTTCTTGCTCAGTTTATCCTAAGTCTGACTTGCACTCCACTTCCTCTTGCCCCTCATTGTGGAGATGAAGGAGTACTGAGGTAGAAGGGACCTCAGGCAAGGGTGGAAACAGTGCGTACAAATCAGTGTGGAAGAGATCAGACTGTTTGGAAGGAACCTGGCTGTTTTCCATATAACACTGATGAACTGCTGGGGCTCTGCTTTCTGTGCAGACCAAAATGCATGACTGCCTATGACTTTCTTGGCTTCAGGGAAAAAGCTAAGGGACAGAGCCCATCTCACTTGATAGCCAAGTTCCAGACCCAACTCTGCAGTGATAGAGGGAAATAGAGAGCCCATACAGGGTCACGCTGACTCTCATACCTTCTTTTGACAGATAGGCATTGTAAGTTTCCTGAGAAGCTGAAGGTCCTACATTTTAGTTGGTACTTTGGCTAGAACTTCTAGATTTCTGTACTGGCTCAGAAAATGTATATTTTGGATAGAAAATTTCTCATTCAGCAGAATTCCCAGCTTCCTCATGTCAGTTTGCTGGGGATGCATGCACCACTTTATGTGACTTTACTCCCCGGTACAAAGTTCACAGACTGCATCCCCACTCCATCTTTTTGTTCACCAGCCCTCAGCTAGTGAGGGAAGGCAAGCTTGGATGTGAATGGAGAGAAGGAAGCAGCAGGTGTACCTTGATATGGAAGGATCTTTTTTAGTGGTGGTTGGAGAGTTTTGGGGTTTGAATTTAGGGCTTTGTTCTTGTTAGGCACACTCTCTATCACTTGAGCCATGCCCCAGCCCAGGGAACCATCTTAATTTTATGGATCATAAACTTCCAAGTGCTTGATTTGCTTGGGTTATATATAGACTCCTCTAAGGATAATTTTATTTCTTGATTCACTTTTTAATTAGAAAAATACTTTTTGGGGGTTGGCTTTTGTAGTGGACATAGGAAGAAAGCTCTTGATGGAGATTCAGATATCCAGTCAACTTTCAAAATAGCATTTCTAATTCCTCCAATTCCCTTTTCTCTTTACTAGAAGGAGAAAACCAAACCTTTCTCTGTTTCTTAAAGTTCCCAAGCCTTTAGCTAACACCTTGCTTTGGGGAGACCCTGAAGAGACTTTTCTGAGAACTCTAAGTACCAATTCAGAAAAGAACCACTCCCCCACCTCCACAAGAAAGTGCCTCAGGCAGAGAGTCCCCGGGCATTCTTCCCTCAGGCCCCTCTCTTACTCCCTATCGGCCCCTTTCTTACTCCCCACCTCCATTCTGGTCCAGGAGACCACACGCTTTTATGGAAGTCAGGCCTGACACCTCTGTGATCTTAATATGAGAGAGAATTAGTTTTCTGTGAGATCGTGTTACATTTTACAAACGTTGGATGTCTGGACTGTGTGTGTCTGTACTCACAGAGGTGAGGAGGAAGTTCAGTAAACCCACTGTTTACCTCAATTGTTTAATGATCTGGAGATTTTAGATATATTTTATTTTGACCCAAAATCTTAAAAATACTTCAGGTATATTTTTCTGAAAAGGCAAGAGCGATGTAAAGCTGCCATTATTATGTAATGTCATAATTTTGAAACTGTTCTAGGTCTGTTCAAATAAGCACACTCAGCTATAAAGTAGTTTTCTTGCATTTGAAATCTATACTCCTTACAGTACAGTCCCACTGTACCGTAAAAGCTGTAATTGAAGACAAAGAGGACTTTTTTCTTAACTCCTTTGTTCTGCTGAATGCTTAAGTTAGGTCCAATGCAGGGGAGCTGGTATAAAGCGATGTCTAAGAGGCAGGGGATCAAATTACTGGAATGAAATTGATTTTGGGTAATATTCTACAGCTTCTTTGGTGGCACGTGCTGCTTCCTTGTAGACACTGGTGAATGCCTTAAGATATCTCAACCCCATTGAGAAGTGTGCAGAGTGTCACTGGTTACACTATCTAGTCATAACATTTTCATCCATAAAAACATAGGCTTTAGAACAGTGAATTCAAATTTGCTTCTTGGTTGGCCATTATTTTAAAATTTTGACCTGGCATTTTTCTTTTGGTGCTGGGGACTGAACCTAAAACCTTGCACATACTAGGTAAGTGCTCTAGCAGTGAGCCACATCTCCAGCCTGAGCTTGACTTTTGATACAGTTTCATGACTGAAGGTAACAGGGTGCTCTCAGAGATGGTTTATCCAAGGAGATCTGTTTTAAAAGCCAGGACATATGCTCTGATTCCAACTCAATTGATGTGTTCTCATTCTTTTTCCTACCCAGTTTTAGCTATAGTCAGGCTCTGTTTGGAAGAACTAGTCTAAGGTTTGTGAAACTTGGTGAAATTACAGAAACACATCTTATATTCCTATATCCTCTAGCAGAGAAAGGCACCCACATGGAGAAAGGCATTCTTATGAGTTGGAAGACCTTATTCTGACACTCAGTAGCTTCCATGGTTTGCAGTTTTCCATATATAAATATTTGTTCTACCATAGGCCTTGCATCATGTCAGGTTATACTAAGAGATATCTTTAGGTCTCAGATATAGCTAGCAAGTACAAGGCCCTAAAATTGACTGCCTAATACAGCAAAACAAAAACTAACAAATAAACAACAACAACCAAAAGCCAGCACAAACCAGAGTTCTCTTCATTAGAACACTGGGGACAGCATTTCTTTGCCTGTTTTCTTGGTCTTTAAAATGTTTGAGCAAGCTTTATTCTTCTGTTCTAAAATAATTTAAAAAATTCCTTGACCCCATTTTTGCAGAAGAGATTAGATGTATTATTGTGATAAGGAAAATGATTGTCTCAAATTCCTGAAATAGGTTCTCAGATGATAAATTACTTTAATTGCTTAGCTTAGTCCACTTTCCAAAATGGCCTTTCATGCCCTGTCCAGTTAATAATTCATGATTCCCTGTGCAGTGGGCTTCCTCCCTGTGGAGAAGGAGGAGCCATAAAGCCCCGAAGAGAAGAGTGACAGCCCTTTCTTCATCCTTCCTAGCACTTCTCTCTCCATTTTTCTACTTAAGTATGTCATCCATTAGAAACACTACTTAGCAGTAGTTGACTCAGATCAGAGAAAAGCTGTTTTTTTTTCATTAAATCGATAATTCATTTTTCAGCAAAGGAAATGAATGACCATCAGTAGCCAGGCACTGTGTCCCTATCCTCAAGTGCCTTACAGGCTGAAGGAAGACATGAAATCTTATTATGGTCATTGCTGGGGACAGTATGACAGATCAGCTTTTTTGGGGTGGTACTGGGGTTTGAATGTAGGACCTTGTGCTTACTAGGCAAGCATTTGAGCTATGCACCCAACCCTGAGGGGAGAATGTAAAGAATAGAGGGAAGGCAGCAAGTACCTGCTGGAGAGATGAGGGAAGGCGTCCCAAAGGAGGCAGTCTAGGGACAAGTGGAGTAGCTATTGAAGGAGCTGATGGCAAGGAAGATTAGGATGTCCAGGCAGAGTAGGCAGCATCTGCAAAAGTTTAGTGGAAAAGAGGAGGTGTTTGGGAAGTGTCTTAGTCTATCCAGGCTACCACAACAGAGTACCATAGACTGGATTTTTTTTTTTTTTTTTGGTGGGACTGGGGTTTGAACTCAGGACTTAATGCTTGCAAAGCAGGCACTCTGCTGCTTGAGCCATACCTCCAATCCATGTTGCTGTGCTCATTTTAGAGACAGAGTCTCAAGAACTGTTTTCCCAGGCTGGCCTGGAACTGCAATTATCCATATCTCAGCCTCCCAAGTAACTAGGATTGTAGGCATGAGCCATCATCCCTGGCTGGTTGGGTGAATTATAAACAATTTATTTCTCACTGTTGTGGAGTCTTGGAAGTCCCAGGTCAAGGATCTGGCAGATTTGGTGTCTGGTAAGGGCCTCTTTCCTGGTTCACAGACAACCATCCTCGCACTGTAACCTCATATGGCAGAAGGAGTGAGGGAGCTCTCCGGGGTCCCATGAGCCTTCATGACTTAATCAACTGCAAAAGTCCCCACTTCTTAGTAGCATTACTTTGGGGATTAGGTTTCCTTGTAAGAAATTTTTGGGTACATGAACATTCAGTCTGCAGCAGAGAGGTGCCTGTAATTCTGTATGGTGGGTGCTTCAGGTGCATGGGAGGCAGTACAGAGAGATGGAGCCAGGAAAAGGCCAGACCATGCAGCGGTTAGACCACAGGAGTTTGAATGTCCAGTGATTCGTGAAGAATAACTCCTGGGATTCTGACTGGGTAAAGAGAAGCAGGATTGAAGTAAGCAAAGATGATGAATCCAGTTTTGGAAATGTTGGTTTGCATTTCCTGAGGCTCTTCCATGTGGAATCCATGGATCTTATGACAGATGTCTGAGCTGGATATGGATTTGGGAAACAGTTTGAATTCTTGACTGTGAATTAGATTACCTCATGAATGTAGAGTAAGTAGGTAGGAGGATAAAAGAAAAAACAGATAAAAATCTTAAGAACATGTGAGAGGCAGGAGAAAAAGCTGTAGAGATGTAAGTGAAGGGAAAGTTCCAGGAAAGAGGCTGATAGTATCAGATGCTATATATAGAAAGATGGTGTATTTGGATGTATAAGAAGATGATTGCTGATGTGGATGAGACTGGTTTAAGTGGAATGATGAAGTGGATGGACAGAGTTTTCAGGAATCTTGGCTGTAGAAGGAGATGTATTCTTGGTTGTAATGTATGGGCACACACACAATGTGATGTCTTCCACCTGTTATAGTTGACTTAAGAGTCTGTAATGCTCCCATTTTCTTTGGTATTTAAAGTTGATATCCACTTCACTAAGCTTGATTCCTAAAAAACCTGCCTGATCCTTATTTGTCTCGACACAGGTTTGTAATATTGGACACAGGAAGTGAAAGAGAGGAAGAGAAATGAAGAGCTCAGCAGGGAAAAGGAAAGAGGAAGACCAGTTTGTGAGGTCATTTTTAGCTGAAAAATTCTGGCTCCACTGCAGCCAGAGAACTTCACAACTTTGCATTGATAGAATCTCCTTCCTACTGGGCTCCTCAACAGCAGCTGCCTTTCTGTCACCTGCTACTCTATCCATTGTTGTATTCTACATATGCTCTGACACACATTTCCTGCCATACGGAGGAAATAGAAGCAATCAGCCAGGAACTCTGTACCTATCTGTCCAGCTGCTCCTTTCTCTTCTCCTCCATCTCAAATAAAGAGATGTCCCTACTTCTTTCCAAGCTGTACCTTCCAGTCTGGTCTTCTCATCTTCTAACTTTCCTTTGAACTATGATTTCCCCAACACTGCTTCTCACTCTAGAAACTTCCTTAGGTGACCTCATCTTCTTTCAGAGGTTTAGAATTGCCATAAACATGCCCCTGCCCACCAGTTCTCCATCCAGAGGCTAACCCTGTCTCCTTAGTTCTCTGTTTTCTAAATGTCTTTGTCTGGGGGTTCCATGGAGCCTTCAAGTATAACAGGCTAACTCATCTTTCGTTGCCCAAATCTGTTCAACTTTGTGTAATTCTGTATTGATTAGCAGACTGTCCACCCAAATCATTAGCCTAGGAGAAGGTACCTAACTTTCTTTGTTGCCTTGGCCAATAGACTCTTTTCCTTGTGCCTCAGTATTTCTTCCATACACTTCCTATGTAGCATCTCTGCTATTGCCTGCATCAGTGGTCTTGTCATGATCTTCAAACCAGCCTTTCTACCAGCATTGCTACAAGTCTGGTTATGTACCTTGTCTGCTTAAAACCTTCCAATAGTTAATCTTTGGTTTTGGAATAAAATGATTCAACCAGGCCTCAGGCCTGTTGGGATCTAATCCTTGTAACCCTAAGTCTCATCTCTTACAAGTTTCCTCACATGCACCTCCTGGAGTTCTCACAGGTCGCACACAGCCCGTGTTCTTTGTGTATGCACCTTCTCTCTCTGCTCACCTGGTGGGCTTCTTCTCGTCCTTCAGTGGTGCTGATGATAGCACCTGTGTAAATGACTGCAGAGAATTTATTTTCTCTTCATATCAACCTGTCAGCTTAGAGCCACATGTTCCTCAGTTTTACATTTTAGACACTTCCTAGACTCTATTATTACTTGGTCATGCTCATTTTAGGGTATTTTAGTTTTATCTTCACCATTGGCTTCCCAAATCATCAGTTGTTATATAATTCTTTTATTGGGAATTTACACCTAGCACAATTAAAATCAAAGCACTGAATTATTCTAATTGAATTTGAAAATTTCTACCTGAATTATTATAGGTGTAAAAAGAGCAAGTAGAAAAGCTTTTAGTTTTATATGTTTATATGGAATTTATCAGAATCAATGTGAGATATCAAAAGATCCATCAAATGCTCTGACACACAAATTAGTCACCATTTTGCTAAAACTTTTCCCATTTTCAGCAAAATCTATTTCTTGACTCTGCAATACTTTATTTGGAGAGACTTAGAAAAAAAGAGTACAGAAAGCCAGGCATGGTATGTATGCCTGCAATCCCAGCACTCAAGAGGCTGATGCAGGAGGATTGTGAGTTCGAGGCCAGCCTAGACTTCATAGTGAGAACTTGTCTCAAGGAAAAAAAAAAAAAGCCTCACAAAGCTTTTAACAGAGCTTTGTAAAACTTTCTATCAAAGATTTTCTGTTGAAAAGGTAATGAGCATTACATATCGTTGTAGGATAAAGAGCATGTAAAACTCAGAAAGATTTAAAAATTTTAGAGAATCTATTTTGTTTATAGTTTCAATCTGTTAGAGGAGAGCACACTAAAAGAACAAAACTATATAAAATGATAAAAATTTGGGGGCTGAGATAGAACCCAGGACCTCACTAGTGCTCTACCATTGAACTACAACCCCAGTCCTTGTGTTTTTCTTAAGGTGGGAAATAACATTTCATTGAAACTATAATTTATTATCAACCCTCGTGTTTTCTCAGAAATCTTTTTCACATTTCTAATTTTTTTGAAATGGCCATTGCTGCTATATTAACCTATATTAGGAGTAGCTGTAACCATCAGTGCTTTTTTTTTCACTAGGAAAAATTAGAATATCTTTTACCTGTACTCTCACAGCTACATTCTCCTCAGTGGTAAATCCTTTAATTTCTATCTACTAACATTATTAGCCATAAACACGTTCCTGCAATTACACAAGTTCAGAAAACAAAATCAGCAAAGGTCTAGATATTGCATCCATCAGGACACATGATCAGCAAGTAGCTTTTTAACTGATCATATATGTTGCATAGGAGCACCAGGATGGGTGAATTTGCCAGAAGCACTACCCAGATGGGAAAAGTGATTCAGCCAAGTTCTTTTTGTACTTACATTAGAATCTTTGAAAACAAACTGAGGTAGAGAGCTGATTTTCAGGAGAATAATCATTTACACAATATTTACAGATTTTATAAGTCATAATAAACACAGACAGGTATACCTTCTTCCTAATCCTCTGCCCCAAAAGTTTCTTTTCTAAAAACCTTTCTTATATCATGACATATAAAGTATATACACAGAGTGTACTGAACTAAAATGTATAGCTTAATTAGCACAGAGCACATACCTGTAGAACCATCATTATACCTGAGAAGAGACCCATGCCAGATCCGTTTTTGCTTCTGCCTGCTGCCATGTACCCCACAGGCACTTGCCATCCTGACTAAAAGACTGCAAAGTGGGTTTCTCCTTGTTTTCTGTGGGGTTGCATAAGAGGAATCGGAAACATAGCCCTGAGAGGTAGGGGTTGGAGATGGAGCTGGAGTGGGTGGCAGGAGAGTTTTGGTAGAACTGGAACCTATGGCATTGTTACATGGATTTTTTTTTTAACAAACCATTTTTCTCAATACCCATGCATTTAAGCATCAACCATAGCCTATTGTAATATCTGCCATACATATTAAAAACTGATTTTTCAGTTCCTCCAGAATGCACTAAATTCTGCACAACTCATTGAAAAGTGACTGTGGAACTGATGAATATCTGATGCCTGGTAGTAACTTGTTTCCGCACAATTCCAGGACATTAGCTTATTGCCAGTGGGTGGACAATCTCAATGAGACCCGGAAGATGCTCTCTCTTAGTGGTGGTGGTCCCTTCAGTAACCTGCTGAGGTGGGTCGTGTGCCACATAACGAAAGGAATCGTGAAGCGCGAGATGCATGGCCACGGCATTGGCCGCTTCTCAGAGGACGAGATTTACATGCTGATGGAGAAGGACATGCGGTCTTTAGCAGGGCTTTTGGGTAATGTACCACGCCTTCTATTCTGTATTTTATATATATCCTTACTTTCTGCATGATTAGTAAAACACTGCTAATTAACTTGGTTTCTTTGCTTCTGCATGTAGGTTGCAGTTCCACCATTTAACCAAGTCCCCTAATCTTTAGGATTGTGTTCGGTGTGATCACTGCTGTCTGTGATTAGTTTTGTGAGGTCCCAAGCTTTAGATCACTATCTAAGTGATCTAAATGATGCTGGCATTTCTGAATGTGCTGTGAGAAAAAGGTGATTTTGAGCAAGGATGTTCTTCCATATATAATAAGTCAGGTTAAAAGGCTGCTTGTGAACATACCTGCTCAGAAGTTTGATTGTGTGTTGGTCAACAGCAAGTAAAATTTGAGAGTCATGATGATAGCACTGGTTCTGACATGTTCTGTGTACATATGCAACCTTTGTCATTTTCTCATCCCTTCCATTTCTGTATGTATCCTTAGTCCTCTTCTTAGTAACATGTTTCCACCCTGATTTTATATTTATTTCACACAATGGGCTTATCTGTATCAGGGAAGCCCTCACAGAGAGGTAGAGCTTGTCCATGGGTTTGTGAGGGTGGATGCACTCTTGCTCACCTGGCTAGCTGCTGGTGGCTGGGCTGTTGTGGTTCTGCACTGGGCAGAGCTGGATTCTTGGCTATGACAGTTCGTGAAGAGATCATTTGAATTCAAGACCTTCTACGTGTGAAACAATGTTTTCTAACGGGTACAACTAATGTACAGAAACCCAGTCAATCCTTTGGTGGGGGGAGCTGCTGATTTTGTTTGAAGAAAGTAGGTTTTTTTACTAGTCCTCCTTTGACAGCAGTACTTTCCAGGTTCATCCTCATCCTCATTCTGGAGCCTGTTAGATATCTCACCTCCATTAGGCTGTGAGAGTGTAATAATTTGTTTCATGAAACCTGATGCCCTAGGTGCTGGAGTCTGTGCTAGCTACAACCTGTCCCTTGCAGAGTGACCTGCTCTGACTGCTCATACCACTACACACTCCAGACACTTGCTAGACCTGGAGTCCTCCCTTCAGCCCCAGACTATCAGTCTCAGATCCTGTGACCATATCCATCTCTTGGCCAGGTTTGCTCTGATGGCTGTCATCTGTGAGGGTTGATGCTGGCTGGACTCCTCCAAAAACTGTGTGTGGCTTGAAGACTAACCACCTTCTAGACCTTCTGTTGTTTTGTTTTACTGAGAACAGGTGGACCTGCTTGATGTAGATATGAATGGAATTAGCTTCCAGCATGCTTGTTCCTTTGGAAACAATACTGAACAGTGGCTCTGTTTCTGACATCCTCTTCTGCCTAGCTGGCTCATGCTGTTGGGAGCCTCAGCAAGCACAGGGTTGAGTTATAGCACAGATTGTGCCTATAAAGTGCTGCTCACCCTTAACATTTTAACAGTGTTGCTTTCTTAACCAGACAGGGGTGATTATCGTCCTTCTGGGGTATTTCTGGTCGAGAGAATCAAGGAACAGGGTGATAGCAATAGCAGTGATAACTGACAATATTTCTCTAGCGTTTAATGAATTAAATAATGATTTCTCCATGATTTCTAGGAGATGGTAATGATAGTGAGGCTGTCTACCTGGCAAGTATAGTAGTCCCTCCATCCATGGTTCTTTTGCTCTAGTTTCAGATACCTATCGCCAACTATGGTCTGAATACTAAGTGAGAAATCCTATTTAACAGGTACCATGTCACAGTGTTAAGTTGCGTGCTGTTCTGAGTAACATCGTAAAGTCTCTTTCCTGCTTGGCCCAGCCAAGCAGGATATGCCATCTTTGTCTGGCATATCCGTGCTGCATACACTGCCCATTAGTCACTTACTAGCCCTCTTTGCTATCAGATCAACTGTCATAAGGTATCATAGCACTTTCATTGAAATAACCCTTATTTTACTTACTAATGGTCCCAAGGTACAAAAGTAGTGATGGTGGCAAATTGGATATGCCAAAATGAAGCTGTAAAGTGTTTCCCTTAAGTGAAAGGGTGAAAGTTCTCAACTTAATATGAAAAACTAAAAAAATCCCATGCTGCATTTGCTGAGATCTATAGTAGTTTATTATTGTTAATCTCTGACTGTGTCTAATTTATAAATTAAACACATTACCATAGGTATGTAGGAATAGGAAAAAAGTATATAGCCTATGTACAGTTTGGTACCATCCGTGGTTTTAGGCATCTTCTAGGGGTCTTGGAATGTATCCATCAAGGATGAGGGGAAACATCTGTTCCTGTATCACAGGGTGAGGACTAGATGAGATAACATGCAAAGTACTCACTACAGGTTCTGGCTGTTAAAAAGTACTAAATAAATATTGGCTATTATCATGATCACTTTCACAGATTTTGTATGTAATATAACTTCATTAGAAATATTATTTTCTAATAGTGTTTAGGAAAATTTGCTGGTTGGGCTTTAAACGAGTGATTGATTTATCTTGTTAAATGTTTCATAGACCTTACATGATATGGTACACTCTTAATTATGCATTCTTCCATTTCCACATCTTAACCCAAGACACTATACTGACTGACTGATAGCCTAAGAAAGAACATTTGCTGCCTATTTCTTCCCTCTCCCACTTTCTTTGTGGTAAATTATGCAAAGATAATGCAGTTTCATATTACTCTGAATGAAGTAAAAACACAGCTTAACTTTGTAGCCAGACAAATGGTGATTAAGAATATTTTAAGCTAGATGTGGTGGCACATGCAGGATGATTGAGAGTTCCAGGACCATCCTGGGCTACAAATGAGACCCTGTTTTAAAAAAAAAAAAAACAAATTCAGCCACATGTGGGTAGTGGCTTATAACCTATAGCCCCAGCTATGAAGGAGGCTGAGGCAGGAGGAGCTTGAGCCCACAAATTTGAGACAAACCTGGGCGACAGAGTGAAATACCCTTTGTGGGGGGAAAGACTATTTCAAAGTTCCAAATTTATTGAAATTATTTTATGAGAAATCATAAATGTAATTCATTAGTAGAATGTGCTTGATTTGGGCTTACTTAGAGGAAAAGTGTTCAAGTTGAAGTCGTTTAAGCTTATTTTAATCAGCTTTGAGGCAATAAGCTACTAGCTAATAAAAACGGAGATACTTTCATAAAAGCTAACTCTTGATAGCATTTCTTTCTCTAAAAATGAGAGAACATTATGTCAAGATTTGTACTCTCAGATAATTTGCATGAATACATTTTTAAGTCCCTGACTTTTGCAGAATTCCCTGTCAAATTCTCACTGACTTATATGAGAAAAGCTATCTTTTGCTTGAATTCTGATGGAATTTAACTCCTTTCAAGGGATATGAAAAATTCATTGAAAAGAATAATGCGTGTAAATTTCAAAGGTTCTCAAGTGTCTGGACTGAAGGCATTGTTCTCATTATGGCCAGATAAATGGGAGAATTCTGTACATGAATCATGCTATATATTAAATCAGGACATCACTTAAGTATTAATGTTGTGTGTACAGATTGTTTTAGAATCTTTTTTGCCTAAATAAATGTTATAAATTTAAAAAAAAGAAATATTATTTTCTGGGAAAAATGCCTTTGTAACAAAAATCTTTTTTTCTGATTTTCAAATTTATTAATTATAGGAGTTTGGGAAGGTTCAGAAAAGCATAGAGAAGAGAAATAATTCATAGTAATTTTATAACCTATTGTGAACTACAGTTACCATCTTGGTGTATAACTTTCTCTTATGCACAATTTTGAATCATATGTATACATATATATTTGTATATATATTATTTTCCATTTCTTCTATTTTTCCATTATTAAGTGTTCTCTACCCATGTGACTCTATATCCCTGGCATCATACTTGATGCCAGAAAAACTGATACAAGACTTATCAGACAAAATACCACTTTGCCTTCTGCCTGTTTTATATTTCTGTTCTATTATTAATCTATGCATGATATTGAAACAAGCAGAAAATAAGACAGAATGAAAATAAGAATTGTATAGCTGTGTCTGTTATTAGCGAGGAGATCCCCAGCTGTGGTCATTAGGTATGAGACGAAAGTAATAGTAGAAAAAAAGAATCTAAGACAAAGTCAAATAAACCACCCATTTGACAGATGAGGAAAATGAGGCAAAAAAGGTTGAGGGATTTGCCAACAGTCACACAACCAGTGGGGTCAGGAATCAGATTCAACATCCCTATTATTTTCAGACCCAAGTACTACCCCAAAGTTCCTTATGAATTGTGCTTCAAAGTAAAGAAGTTATATTATTTCAGGATAACTTCTTTAGAACATTTACGAGTCACCAGAACATTTACTGACAAGTTAAAATGTTGTCTCCGGAGTGATATTAAAGTATACTTTAGTGGCTCCTGGAAGCTGACTGCAAAACCATTTCTGACGGCCAGGGTTGTCGCACACTTCCCTAGCAAGTGCAAGGCACTGAGTCCAATCTCCAGAACTGTTTTCAATTATATCTGGAGTATTTCCATTGGTCTAGAGTTCCTGAGTTTTGTAAGTTGAAGTCGTACCCTTCGTTAGGAGACCTGCTCCCCAGCCTTAGGCTGAAGCACATAAGTAGTTTGGGAAAAGGATCTTGCTTAAGGGCCTGCTCCTGAAAGAGCCAAGTGATAATCACGATTTGTAAATGGAAGCAAGAAAAGCTGTTTTCCAGCAGGCTTCACATGACTCATAAAAAATTAATGTGCTTTTTCTTTTGGACAGTGTAAAGTGTTTTATTGAGTCAGAAAATAACTTAGGGTGTCTTTGTTTTCCAGAGTCCTTGTTGACATCAGGTTGGCACATTTGTAAGAACCTAATCTGTTGGCTATTTTACTAAACATCTATGATCTTGACTATTAAGAAAGAGCAAATGTATACAAAGTAGTGCTTCCTTTCAAAGTCACTAAAAATGAACCATTTGCTGCTTTGTGTCACTTCCTAAGCATGTGTAATTGCAAGGCACTATAGTTTTTGAGAATGATTCTCTCTCTCGTTGGCTGATCAGAGTTAAATCATATAGAGAAGACCATAGTTAAGCTTTTTTTTTTATTAGTAATAGAAAATCTCTAGCCCACTGTTCACCAAAAATGCTTTTGGGGTTCTGTACCCACAGACTGGGCAGCCTTGCTCTGTAGCAGAAAAAGCTGGTCACCATGAGCTCAGAATCCAAAGGAGGAGGCTGGGCTCTTGTAGGACATATACGGGGGAGGGGAATGCTGTAAAGACAGCATGAGAGGGTCCCTCTGTGGTAAGTTGTGCCAAACCCGTTCTATGGTTTTCACTTTTTTTCTTCAGTACTGGGATTTGAACTCGAGGTCTCACGCTTACTAGGAAAGTGCTCTACCAATTGAGCCATGCCCCAGCCCTCTTTCTATCGTTTTATGCACCTTGTCTTATGGTTCTCAAACTTCTCTCACCCACAGCACAATATTGCATTTAGATGCTTTGGAAGGTAGCTTTCATAAAGTTGACCAGCTAAGAATTATTAGAATGTTGAGGCAGTCTTCTTATGTGTGGAGGATTAAGGGATCAGGGAGTAAGTTGAAGTGGGTCTGAATTTGTTTTCTAGGAATGTCTACTGACCCCCTGAGGCTCATGGTAGAGTAACAAGCTACTGGATTGGTAATTTGATGACAGTTTTAAAGAATGTGTGTTTATCTGATCATGATGAAGCAGCAGATCTAATGTTTCTTTGCTTTTAATTAAACTTTTTCAACCCTGGGTATTGACATAGTTATCTGATGGGAAAAGTAAATAAAAAAATTATTAAATAGAGTTGGTTTTGGAGATAAAATCATATGGGGGAAATAATAAAAATGCAGCTTCAAGTGTTGGGCTCAGCTGTGCATACCTGGTGGCCAGTAACTGCTGAGCGAATAAAGAAAAGAATGGACAAATGTCAATGTGCAATTAGCAGACAGCAAACCATGAACTCTAGGATCTGTGCATCCAAGAGTACATTCTAAGCAGAAAATTTATGTTTTTAAATACATTTAAGGGTCAGAAATAGTAATGGGCTCTCCAAATGGAACCTGCAGTGTCCTACCAAAGAATGTTCTTTTCAGCCACTGTTCCATGGTTAGAGACTGTAAGAAGACAGAATATTTATACTAACTAGAATTCAGACAGAAGGGTAATTCATTTGATTTAAGAATGTATGATCAAAACAGATAGGCATGGAACAGTGCTGAGGTTTTTGTAAAGGGTTGAAGAGTCCGTGGTGGACAATTTGGACACAGGCCTGAGTTACCAGGGCTGCTATCAGAGGGAGATGTTGTTGGTAAACAGCTCTTGAGTGCCTCAGTGGAGAAATGCAGGGTGCAATGAGGCATTTTTCAGGGCAAGTGAATGTGGGTAAGGAACCAAAAAAACAGAATTTGTAGTCTTTTATGAGGGTGGTAGTCAAATTCAGAACAAATTGGACCTACTTTACAGTGTGTGGAGGTGACCCTTGTTGGAGCTGTCTCTATGGTACTTACTGTGGTCCTTCTTTCCATGTCAAAAACCTGTTATTGTAGACTGCAGATTTTTTTTTTTGTGGGGGAATGAATTTTAGACACTTTTTATTTAAAAAAAAATTTTTGTAGTAAAAGTAATAGTAAAGTTTATTAGGAAAGGAATTTAGTATAACAGGATAAAAGTGGGGACAAACAGGGAAAAAGAGAGAAACATTTCCTGCTCCCCAAGCAGAAAATGGGAGTAAAAGACTCCTGGGCACTGTTTTTAATAGTACCTGAAGATGTTCTGGTTTTACGATACGCCTAAGAGCTAGGTATTGTACAGACAAAAAAGCCAAGTGAGGTTGAGAGTCTAGGGAGTGGCGTCTAAGACTGTTCAGCTATGACAGTAGTTTTTTTCTGCTCCAGTATGACTTCTGTGTTTGTTTTGGTGTTTCATTATTGCATACAAGAAAAGTAATAATTAGACTTGGAAACCATAATCCTATTTTTAACTTTTATTGATTGGGCTCTGGTGAGGGCTTAAGCTTTTTACAAGATCATACTGGAGTCCTGGTTCACTGATGGAAGTGATTTACTCTGAAAGATCTTTACATATTATTCAATAACTCTAAATTGCTTTCTTCTCTCTAATGGAGAGGACCATTAGATCAGATACTCAGAAAGCATTAACTTTTCTTTTCACTTATTCTCTTCACTCCAGACTTCCAAAAAAAAAAGAGGGAAGAATGGCCTGAGGGATAGGGATCCTTAAACAGCCATGGAGTATGGAATTAGAGCCCATCAATAGGGGGACATCCTTAGGGGACTAGGCAGTTGCCACCCATAGTTTGTGGTTCATTTCTTTTCCATTTTCATTGTTGCTATTTCAGTTTATAAAAATACATTGATGCATATGCAAACAAAATTGCTTTTAGAAGAATAAAATTAAATGTTATTAATAAATACTGAATTCCTAGAATCTTTGTCATATTTTTAGCAGTACAAATTGATTGATATAATTCTGACACACTGTGACTGGTCTCTGTTTTATTCTGGGGTACACTAGCCTTTTCTATCTTTGATAAATAGAAGGACTTTATTTTTAAATTTCAGGGTTCCAATTCCTGAATGATTACAATAAAAGAAAAAAATAAAGGAAAAATCCTTACAAGATAGCACCATATAGACAGCAGACCTTAAAAGTGTTTATGTGTTAAGGTTGAATATAGAATAAGAGGGCTTAGCTCCCTCACCCATGTTGGCAAATACAGAAGCACCCCACATGCACCATTTGTGTTCTGTTGAGATGACTTACTTGGATAAAAGTTGGGAAGGAGTTAATTACAGACAGAGTGATGACCTGGTATATCTTAATACATTAAGTCAGTTGTTTTGTTCTTGGTCAACCCAATAGCATATTTCTATTTATTTA
Organism: Castor canadensis; assembly: GCF_047511655.1. Taxonomy (NCBI): domain Eukaryota; kingdom Metazoa; phylum Chordata; class Mammalia; order Rodentia; family Castoridae; genus Castor; species Castor canadensis. Next base: position 62,834,093 of record NC_133386.1, read on the forward strand.
AATTATTTAATTTGTACTAAAGGATAATAAACCTGTCTTTTAAAAACTGGAATCTATATATCTCACATCATTCTATAGCTTCCCCTGGAGACTTCATTTTCCATTTTCATCTCTGTAGGCTCCCAAGTCTCCCCTAGAGAGGTATGAGTCTCTCGCTGTGTAAGGTGACCTCTAATTGTTGAGTATAACAACTACTAATAAATGTGGGCATTTATTCATGCCAACAATGTTCTAGGTGTCCTTCAGGTGTTATTAACTGTTGCCAATGAGCTTATCCATGAGGAAATTTAGGCACAAAGCAGTAATCTGCCCAGAGATACCCAGCTAGTAAATGGTAGAGCTTGTAGTTGAATTTAAGAATCTTAGGGCTGGCAAAGTGGCTTAAGTGGTAGAGTTCCTGCCTGGCAAGCATTGAGGCCCTGAGTAAACTCCAGTACAACAACAGCAACAACAAAAAGAACTTAAGGATTCTAGGACTCTAAGCCAGAGTTGCTGAATACTTTTTAGCCTTTATCTAACTGATGGGATCTCTCTGATCCTTCTTTCCTACTTTACTTTTTTAGGTTACTTAGATATCAGCTGTTCTAAATTCCATCCCCCACCTCTATTCATCTCATATTGCACACTCCCACACAATTATCTTCCAGCCTGATCCCTCTCTTCAATCTCAGATATTTTCTGTATGTCCCGTAGTCAGCTCAAATTCAACACACTCTAAATCAGGATCCATCACCTTCTCACCAAACCAGCATCTGCTGCAACCTCTGTTGGTGAATGGGACCATCATCGTTCATTTGCTCAAAAAGGTCCTGCCTTTTTTCCAATCTCATTTCTTACCCCCAACCCTTGCCCACTATATCCCAACCATGTTGCTCTTCTCTCTGCTTCACAAATACGCTGTTTATTCTTATTTTCAGGGATGTCTCTTCGTTGTTTTCTTGCCTTGAATTATCATCCTGTAGAACATTGCGTTGCTGGGTTCTTTTTGACATTCATGTCTCTGTATGTATCATCTCCACAGAGTGGCCTTCTCTGACCACCTACTCTAATGTATCTGACAGTCACCCTCTGTCACATCACCTTACCTTTGTTCTCCGTATAGCACTTATCACTAGCTTTCTTATTGAATGATTGATTTGTTTTCACTCCATGAGAGTTTGTTCATCTCTGTGTCCCAAATACCCAGGGCTGTGTCCTGTATATAATCAGAATAACGTTGATAAGAGCTGACATTTACGCAGCATTTACTGTGTGCCTAAGCAAATAGTAAACAATATATAACACATACCTATGTCCAAAATAATAAACATATTATGTACTTAGTGTACATGTTAAAATTTAAAGTACTGTAAATTATATCTTCTCAAAGTGATACAATGACAATACCTATTTTTGTGTGCATTTGATGAGAATTAATTGAGGTAGAAATCATTTTCACTAATTCTTATCAAAGGCATATGAGGGTAGGTATTATGAAATTACTACCAGTAGTGTTACTATACCTGGTTTGTAAATGGGGAAATGAATTTACCGAGATGGGCCAGGGATTGTGACTATGGAGTCAATGATCAGTAAGTGCTTGCTCACAGAGCAGATGGATATAATTCATCTCTACAATACTCACTAAATACCTTAATCTCCTACCTCCTTTTTGCCCCACGGCTATGGTGAAAGCACTTGATGTCTCTTGCCTGGATTTTCCTACAGCTTCTTACTTTATGTCCCAACCTCTAGTTTTAGTTTTAATTCTAGAGTAGTTTAATCTACAATGTAAATCAAAACATGAGACCCTCAGTTTTTCTTAGGCTAAATCCAAGCCCATTTTCCTCACAATCTGAATTCTACTCCCATCAGCATCCTGACTTCCCACTTCTCCCCCATTTGCACCTTTCTTTCTGCCACGCCATTATTTGCCAGTTTGCTATGTACATGGTGCCTTTGCAGCTTCTTGTCTTCGCCTAGGCTCTTTCCTCTGTCTTGCTTAACTGGACAGCTATTTAAGATTTATTTCCACTTATTTAGAAACTTTCTTAATGTAATGTTCTGCCTCACCTCTCCAATCTCATGGTGCTACTTACAGTGGTTGTTTGTCTAAGTAGTTTCATCTTAGACATTCATCCACCACGGAATTACCATTTAATATCTCTCCGGGTTTTTCCTGTGCCCCTCTCTCCTCCACTTTCTTCCAGCCTTGCCTGTGGACATTATCATCCTGAAGGAATTAGCCAACTGACTTTCTCTAACCCTGGTACCTAAGAGAAAAACTCAGGAAATAGTAGGCACTTGATAACTATTTGCTGTATGAGTACTAACTTCTCAAAGAATCTGAGGCATTTCTTTTTTTTTTTTTTAAAGCCTACAGCACCCTGTATTCCCAGGTGGTCTCCCATCCAAGTACTAACCAGGCCCGACCCTGCTTAGCTTCCGAGATCAGACGAGATCGGGCACATTCAGGGTAGGATGGCCGTAGACTGAGGCATTTCACAATGGTATAATACATATAAGACAGCAATAAAATATACTCAAAATTAATACAAAGTGTCAGAAACCACTTAGGAAAAAAAATCATTTTCTTGGAATGAGCTTATTCCTGGAATTGAGTATAATTTAACTTTCAGCAACCAAGAAAAAAGGGAAACATGTAGAATGGGTTTGTGTTCATTTTCTAAAAAAAGGAAATATAGAAGTTCTTTTATTGAGACAATTTTTTTCCTGGTCCTGGGAAGAGATTCTTCCATGGGTGTTATTATAACAGAGATAGATTTCCTTATGGAACTGTGCTTTTAAATAAGAACTTTCAAAACAAAAGCTCAAGTTTTAAAATTGAATTAACACTCCAAAAGCATTTATTATGGGCCAGTTTAATAATCCTATATTTTTTCTGATGACTTTGTGATAGAAATAGAGTGTGGCAAGACTAGAGCAACCATTGAAGGCACCTCTTAAACCCACTGTCTAATACAAGTTATTTTTTGGCTGAGAGTGGGCAAGCTTTGTTAAGTCCTGAATGAACTATTTTGCCCTTAATTCTTTGGTGACTTCCAGAGGTATAGCTTTTCCAGATCAATGATAAGATAGAAGTCTTACTATATTAGATAACAAGTGTTCTAACCTTGGACATTCTCTATGAGAACTTAAAGGCCTGAACTGTGTTTCTGGCATCTTGCCTCCATGGGCCAGAGTGCTCCAGCAGTATGGGGCAGGCCAAAATAGTTCTTCATCTGTTTGTTCAATCATCTATACAAGTCCTTGGCTGAGCTCCAGAATTCTGTACTCTGCAGTTCTATGACATCAAGTACTGGAAGGGCCTATTTGTGTCTAAAAGGTTTAAGGATACAGTATTATAAAATGGTTGACTTTTACTTGAAAAACAAATTTATTTACTAAGCATCTACAGTACACTGGGCACTAGACTAGGTGCTGGGGACTGCAGGTTAGTGTTCAAGCAGAGCTTGTCATCTAGTGTGGTTTCTGTCTTTCTTGAATTTGTAGTCTAGACGAAAATCACAAGAAACCATTCTGATGTGACTATCAGGGCATCTGGGCACCAAAAAAGTCCCTTAATGACTGAGTTCATTTGCTGGTTAGATGTGAGCTATTTAGCACTGCCCTTTTCCTTACTTACTTATTTTGAGACAGAGTCTCATTATGTAGACCTAAACTCATGATCCTTCTGCCTCAGCCTCCCTAGTGCTGGGATTACAGGTATACACCACCATGTCCAGCACCACTGTTCATTTTAACATTAGAGGATGTCTGCCAATTATATTATAATTTAAGGTTAAGTGTAGTTGATACACTTTATCTCTTTGAATCATTATTAGTGAACAAGATTAGGTAATTTTAGGTTTTTTGTTAAGAAAAATTTTAAACAAAAAGTAAAAGAATAGTATAATGAATAGTTTTATAAGCACAGACTACATTAAATAGTTGTTAACATGTGGACACATTTGCCTCTCTTTTTCTGGTGTGTGTATGGAAGAAGTATTTAAAAATAAATAACAGCTATTGTGACATTTAACTTTCAAGGCCTTTAGAATGTAGTTCTGGGAAGTAAGGATGTTCTTGTCCAAGATGGGAAGTAAGGATGTTCTCGTCCAGATGCCATCTGGTGTGCATCCTCTTGTGTATAGGCTGGATTTAGTGATCTGCTTCAACAAATAGAATATAGCAGAAGCCATGCCTGTAATCCTAGATACTCAGGAGGCAGAGATCAGGAGGATTGCAATTCAGAACCAGCCTCAGGCAAATGGTTCCTGAGACCCTATCTTGAAAAAAAAAATCACTCAAAAGGACTGGTGGAGTGGCTCAAGGTATAGGCCCTGAGTTCAAACTCCAGTACCACAAAAAAGAAAAAAAAGATTTGATTACAAAAATACCATAACTCCATCCTAGGCCTCCTCTCTTGCCCACTGGTGCTCTCTCACATGCTCTGACAAGCCAGTGCTGCAGTGAGCTGCTCTGTGGAGAGGAACAGATATCTCTGGCCAAGAGCCAGTGAGGACCTGAGCATGCTCTCAGTCATATGAGTGATTTTGTTATCAGATCCCCCCCAGGTCAGTCCTTTAAATAATCACAATCCTGGTGTGGTAGTGAGCTTTCTGGTACTATAAAAAAATACCTGAGATAATCAACTTTTAAAGAAAAAAGGTTTATTTAGTCTCGCAGTTTTGAAGGTACAGTTCATAATCAAACAGACCCATTGCTTTGGGCCTCCAATGGAGTGCTGGATAACAATGGTAGGAGTGAATGGCAACACAAAACTACTCACCTCATGGCCAGGGAGTGAGAGAGAGCGATAGAGATAGAGAGAGAGAAAGAGAGAGGAAAGAACCAGGGCCTCACTGTCCCCTTCAATGGCACTTAAACTCCTCCCACTAGGCCCCACCTCATAAAGGTTTCACCATCCCAAGAGCACCTCTTTGGGGACCAAACCTTCAACACAGGAGCCTTTGGAGAACATATAAGATCCAGACTGTAGCTCCTGGCTGACATCTTGATTATAGACTGAGAGACCCTGAGCTCCAGCCTCCCAGCTAAGGCTGCCTGGGGTTGTGTGTGTGTGTGTTACCAACAACTAAACCTAGGTCCTTGTGAATACTGGGCAAGTGCTGTACCACTTGAACCACACTGGTATCCCTCAGGCTGCCTGGATTCTTGACCCATAGAAACTGTGAGATAAATGCTTATTATCATAAGCTGCTAAATTTGAAGGCAGTTTGCTATTCAGCTAGCTGTAATATATGCTCAACATAGCCCCGATCCCATTAATCACAATAGACTCTTTCAGCTACTACTGAGCTGTCACATGTAAAGCCAGCTTGTCAGCGGACGGAAGAGTGTTTATTCTGCTTTGGTGGGTGACAGGCACCAGATCTCAGTTTTTTAAAGTTATTTAGAAAGGAAAAAAAGCTATTTAGATAAAAGGGTTTACATCTTTTAGAAATAGAATCTTATCATTTAGTCTCTTCTTATCTTGGCGGTGAAGAAACTGGGACCAGTTCTAAGATTACAGAGCATGGCACATGGGAGGCTTCTGTCTGGATTGAGAAAGTAGTAAGCACTGGGGAAAGAGTTCTAAGGTCATCCTCAGTATTTTGATTGTCTAGTCACAAGGATAGGAGCATTCAGTGGGGGAATAATCGGGTCTCCCACAGAGTAGCAGAGACTCACTACTGCACTTGAAAAGAAGCATCACACAGTTTTTTGGCCTAACGGGTATATCGCTTGACAAGGTGTGAGACTCCCATGTTTAAAGATGAGGTCAATAGCAGTTGGATTTCCCTCTAAGGGACATGGGCCTCTGAAGATCGTCTGAGTAAGGTTCAAAGGCAGGTCCTAAACAGTACTGGTGGTTAAAAATCTTCACCAGGATCAGCAATTGCTTAGATGTTTGAAAGTGACCAAGGATCCTGGGTTCCATCTAAAGTGACATTTGGGATACATAAAATGAAGAAACGTCCTTCAGAATTATGGAGTCTGCTTAGAAAGTCAAGTTCTTCTAGCCATGATAGCCAAAAACAAAAACAGAACCACAGCCTATTACTATTCAGCTTTCTTAAAAGAAAGGTAACTTCCTTGTAGAAGGTTTTGAACTTAGATTTCAACATGACATTGAATTCTGTGTGTTCTATGTGATATATTTTTTCATTAAACAAAATTTAGGCCTTCCAGATAGTCTTAGTAAAGAATAAAACTTTGAGTAAAGAGGTAAAAGAGCTGGTTCCTTGATGCCCAACACAGGGCAGCCAAGGCAGAAATGAAAGGGGAACCTGTCCTGAAATGCAGCCTGAATTGAGTGTTCTATATTCTTTTACCTGAAGAGTGTATTTGGGAACCTGAAACTGGGAAGGATACCTGACTTATCTAATTTTTATAGCCCTCAAATCTCACCATTTCTGCCAAATGTATAGTCAGACTCAGAAGCAGCAATATTGTTGCAACTTGGAGGAGAGTGACCAGAAGGCCAATCATCAGTGATTTGAAACCACTGACACCTTTGTTCCCCATTTTGACTGTAGTCTTTAAGATTTCCAGGAGCTGCTGTTCAGTGATGTTAAATTATAACATGTGAGTCTCAGGACACATTTACAACTTGAGAGGAATACTTTCCTCATCTAGATTTCCCATGTGTCAAGTTTTCCTACATGGGTGCAAACCCTCCACCCAAGTTTCCTATGAGTATATGGAGCTCAGAAGGTGCTAAACCACGTTAGTGGGACTGAAGTACAGAAGAGCACGCACAACCCATTCCTTATACTGGGGGGAATTTAAGTGCTCTTTAGTCTTATTCATAAGGAATTTTAAGATCTGGGACAGCTGCAAAGGGAAGATTGAGGGGAAGAGACAGGGTAATTGCTATTGGTGGTAAGTAGGGAAGGTGTAGAGAGTTAGACAAGCTGGAAGAAATTCTTTACTTTGGAATATCTAGTTGCTTTCTAGAATGAAATAAGAAGAGAAATTAAATTAAGGAGCTTCTTCTAATATATCTCCCCAGGTTGTGAGCCAATTGGTCAACTAGTAGATGTCAGAAAATTGTCAAATTTGGTGATTTTAATTCTGAGGACCATTAATAACCAACTCCTCATAGTTGAAAGAACAATCTATGCAGTAACTTTGGAGTATTACAGGAATGTGAACAAAGGCTTTTTTTTTTTTAAAGTGGCCTGACACATATTATTTCTGACAAAGAGTCTGATCAGGTATATAAGAGGAAATAGAAATAGATTATAGTTTTCTTGTAGTTTGCCATCTTGGAGATTTGCATACAGAAAAGAAGCTTAAAATGTTTGTTCTTTGATAGTTGACTCCTAAGATTATTGTGGCTTCCTGTGCTTTTTGGTGAAAACACTCAAAATCTTTGAGTCTCAGTTTTTTTCTTCAATTACTAGGTAAAGATGAGAAAGAGACAATTAGAAATATGTATAGTGTCCATCTTGACTTCACTGGTATTATCTTATTATTCATATCAGTGTTGAAGTGTAGGTAGCTCTCTGTAGGTAAAACACACAATTGCTCTTTATTTCTTAGAGTAAAAGAAAAATGACAATCTTTTGACCATTTTCTTTTAATTGCTCTCTTAAACTTATACTTTCTAGTACAGTCAGTTTATTCTGCCACTTACAGCATTTGGACATTTCACTAAATTGCAGAGGTAGAGATCAGAGTGACCAGTGGAAACTGTGAAAAGAATTAGTAAGGGAGGAAAGAGATACTATTCAGAGGCTCATCTCTGTAGCTCTGTCCAGTGCTCTGAAAAAAATGCTCTATGCACTACCCCATAGTGATACATGTGAAAACAAGTCAATTTTACTTAGAAATGTGTTAGTGGAGATTAGAAGTGGGTGCTATGATAAATTCTTTGTGTGATTCCAGAGGAAAGAATTGGGAAGTTCTAAAGAGAAATAACTTGTCCCATAATATAGAACTATCTAACCAGAGACTAGTCTTCCCTGCCTAAAAAATTATGAAGTAGAATCCCCAGTAGGGTTGGGGTTGGGCAGTATCTGGTAGGGAAGTTAGAGAAGGGATTTCTGTACTGGGAGAAAGATTGGACTGATTCTGTCTGGAATTAATTACTTGTTTTGATTATTTGTGATGAGTATAAAATCCTAGTGTTAAAATAGCATCTTAGCAAAATGCTTTCACATTGCCCCTTTTAATCTCTGTGATAGCTCTCCATCCTATGCAAAGAACAGAAATCAAACATAGTTAAGGGTAGCTTCACCATAATTGATGGTTTCTATTGTGATAGTTGCAAGATGGACAGAAAAGTAAAATAGAGGCTTAAAAACTGTGTGAGGAAACAGGACATACACATAAAGAAGACTGCAAGCTAGCCGTGTGAATTGTATAATGAGTGATCTAGACCGGTGTTTCTCAAGTGAGCCTGGAACAGCACTGTCAGCATTACCTGGGATCTTGTTAGAAATGCAAATTCTTAGGTTCTGCTCTATTTACTGAAAACTCCTGGGGCAGGGGCATCATTGGTTTTGGATTTTTGGACTCTAGGGTCTCAAGCATGATAAGCATGAGTTCTACCACTGAGCTACATCTGCAGCCCCCATTAATGTTTCAAAGATGATTTTAATACATGTTCAAGTTTGACACCACTGATCTGTTCTAGTCTAGCTCAGTGCTTCCCAAACTTTAGTGTGCATAAAAAGCACTGAAACATCACTGTTCAAAATGTAGTCTAGCTGGGCACAGTGGCTCATGCCTGTAATCCTAGCTACTCTGGAAGCAGAGATTGGGAGGATCATGGTTTAAGTAGGGGAAATTCACAAGACCCTATCTCAACCAATAAAATCTGGGGGTGGTAGGATGTGCCTGTCATCCCAGTTGCTTGGGAAGCATAAAAATTAAAGTCTAGGCCAGCCTGGACATAAATATGAGACCCTATTCAAAAAATACCTAAAGCAAGCAGGGTTCGGAGCATGACTCAGGAGGTAAAGCACCGGCCTACCAAGTACAAGGCCTTGAGTTCAAGTCTTGATACCACCAAAAAAAAAAAATGTGTGGTCCAAGAACAACAGACTCCCAAGTGATTTTATGCCTCAAGATTGAGATGCATTGACCTGAAAGCTGGTTAAACATGAATTTTTAGTCTTAGTCCCAAATAATCTGTTGAGTTGATGGGACCTGAGAATTTGTGTTTCTAACTTACTCTTCCGTGCTGCTAGACTGCACTTTGGGCAGCTATGCTCTAGCAGTATGTGCCTTTGAGATTTGGCAGAGGAGTGGGCAATGAGAAGTCCCAGTAGACTGTGACAGTGCAAGAAGCCTTTGTTGAGGGAAGGACGTGAGGCTTGATCTGAGTCTTCAGGAAAGGGTTAGTGACAAAAGTAGAAGTTATTTAGGGCAGGGAGGATGGGGTGAGTGTTGCTGATGGGATGATTACCTGCGTGTTGGACTGAATTATAGAACATTCACAAAAGATAGACCTTGGCATGTCTGGCTTGGGTGTGGAGCGTGTCACCCACTGTCAGCTTTCATCTCAAAGAGGAGGTTTAGAGCCAGGTGAACAGCCTAGAATTGTGAGCATTTCCTCAGTGGCACTGTATTTTGATCCCACACTCTAGTGGGACTTTAAAGCCCATATGGCTCTCAGCTTTGTCCCCTCCTATTCCCTTGGTTCTCTTGCTCATCGAGTTCAGCTTGTGTCTGCAGCTTACTTACTCCTTCAATTTGGCTTGAGTCTTCACAATTGGATTCTGCCCTTTCTTTCACACTCAATGTTTGTTTAATTCGCCTCACACAAGTGTACTGCTTTGCCTTCCATATTCACCTGCACCCCATCTCCCATCACCTCAGTTAGCACCCCAGTGGGAGTAAGGGAGGTCTTGGGGTTGAGAGACCCAAGCTCACATGCTCAAATCTCTTCTACATTCTCTGTCTTTGTTGTGCCCTGGTATTTCCTGATTCCTGTTGTTGCTGCCCATGATAGGAAAAGTAGAAGACAGTGTGTGAAGGACTAGAGGTCAGGCTTGTAGGTCAAGATAAGCAGTCTTGAGTTAATGGAGGTCACTAATGGTTTATGACCAATTATCAATGATAAAATCTAATCACTGTAAGTTCAAGCCTGGGGCACTAAGAGCAAATATCCATCTGGGCCCCATACTATTCTTGTTATTCACAACTCAGTACTCTCACTCAGTTCTGTGTCATCCTTGTGTTCCCCAGTAGTTCCTGCAGCTATAGGATGACCTTCCTCTCAGAGAGTTGCTGCCTAAGCCACCAAGAGCAGGTCATATCAATTTCTAAAAATGCCTAGGACCAGTCATTGTTCCCTAACCCTTCAGTAGAGCTAGCTCCTGCCACTGTTCCCATGGGATCTCTCTCTCCAGATCCATGTCATTGCCATACTTCCATATAGTCTCTTTCCTGATGACCACTTGAAGACTCAGCCATGGAGGTCGGACAGTCACCTTGCACCTGAAGTCACCTTGCAATTGTTGGGATATAGGTTCACCCTCACAGGCAGGAAGGCTTTGCCCTTGGGGAGGTCCCTAAGCTTGAGAGCCACCACCTCTGTTGGTTCATACTTCAGGTAGTCTCATCCCGGGGCCTGTCACTACTGAAGGTTTCATGTTTCCGACCTTTATTTGCCCTCACCAGTGATTCAGAGTCCACACTCCCAACCTGAAGTCTGACAGGGAGATTACAGGTGCTCAAATATCCTCCAGCTGCTTTTGTCTGTCTCTACAGAAGCTGTCAGGGTGAGTCACTTGCCCAAACTGAAGCTCGAGGTGTTCCATTGCCCATGCTTGCCCCTTCAGTGCCCTTTGCCAGTACCCTCAGTGTTTTGTTTGTGTCCAGTCCCTCTGGTCATGGGATCTGGGACCACTCGATGAACCTTGGGAGTGCTGCAGACTTGAAACTGTTACCTTGGCTCCTTTGTCTCTAAGCAGAGTCAAGTTTAATTCCATTTCCCTTTCAAAAATGCATTCTGCCAAACGTCCAAAGTCCAAAGCTGGGACAATTCAAGCAACAAAACAAATAAAGAGTATTGATTACTCATAAAATAAATCGAATACCCATGAGGCCATACTTACATAAATAATTGAATACGTTAGTAAATGAGGTGAAAGAACAATGGAATTCTAATCAATACATGTAGAAGGAATGAGAGAAATAGAAAATCACAATTAAGCAAACACCATAGCAATAAGTGTTTCAGATAGCATTTATCAGGGGATGCAAACTTTAGTCTGCCAGAGTTTGGAGAGAGGCCAGGATATTTGTACTCTCAGAGTACAAGGTCATTAATTACAAAGGGAATATAATGACTTTATTATGAAGGGACCTTTCAGATACCACCTTTACCATGTGATCAGGGTTAATATCACCAGTGATAAGACTCATAATTATATACCCATGAAATGATACCCTCAGAAGGTATTAATTAAGATTCTCCAAAGCAACAGAACCAATAAAACATAAAGACATTTATTATAAGGAATGGCTCACACAGTTATGGAGGCTGACAAGTCCCCAGAGCTACAGAATGAGCGGGAGGCCCAGGAGAACCCATTGTTAGAGTTCTGATGTGATACTGAAGAGCTGAGAACTAGGAGAACTAATGGTACCGTTCTGGTCTGAGGCTGGCAGGATTGAGAGTAGGGAAGAGCCAAAGTTTCAGAATGAGTCTGAAGGCAGGAAAATGCCAGTGTGAAGGCAGTCAGGCCTTCTTACTGGGGAAAGGATCACCCTTTGCTGTATTTGTAGACTTTGCTTCACTCAGTCCATCAATGCAGATGCTAATCTCACCTGACCTGGTCTAGTTGGTACATAAAATTAAGCATCAAACAACCATACACTATTTCTGTGGTACTCTTGCCAAAAAATGAATGGCCTCATCTAATCATAAGAAAATTGTACAAAAGCCCAAGTTGATGATACTTCACAAAATAACTGACCAATATTCTTTAAAATTGTCAAGGTTACTAAAGACAAGGAAAACCTAAAGAACTTTCATCAAGTGAAGGAGTCTAAGCATTTGTGTGGGATTTCAAAGTAAAAGCTTAAAAAAGTGGTCTGTTATTGGGTACTCTGAAGACTTTTTAAAGACAAGAGGATATTTACATTTATAACAACCCCTTGTGGGTGTATACACATATAATTTTGTATTTATCACTCAACATTTTCTACAGATAATAAATTCCATTCCTACTTTTTTTGTAAATACCTTTTAAAAAAATCTTAGATTTCTGTTCTTTTTTCCCCTTCTCTATTTTATATTCCTTCCAGAGCAGAGCATCCTTCTGCAGACTTTCGCAGCTCAGCCTTCCTGCTGTTCCATGGGGGTCTTCAGCTCTGAGATGATATGGAGACAACATTGGGCTGAAGTCAGAAGGCCTGGGGTGCCAGCATTCTTAGTCTGGTTCTGCTACTAAGCAGAGCCCCTCCACTTTTAGCATTCTGAGAACAAATGGAAAATTTTGGTTAAACACTATATGCACTAGTTTATGTATGGGTTCAAATAATTATGCTAACATATTTTTTTTGGTGGTCCTGTGGTTTGAACTCAGGGTCTCCTGCTTGCTAAACAAATGCTCTACTACTTGAGCTGTACCGTGAAAGCATTGTATTTTTACATTGTTTTCTTTTTATAAAGGTCCTATATACTCTGTTTTATCCATATGTATAATCCCCTAAACTCTTTGATTTTTGCAACAGACTTCCCAATTTACACTCTTAACATTTCCCTTAGAGAACTTTTTTTTAAAGCAATTCAAGGAAAGCAATATTTTCTTTATTCCTTTTTATTTATTTTTTAGTCAGGAATCTGTTTTTGCTTTTTTTAAAAAATCTTTGTTTCCTTCTCTCTGAAGCTGTGTGTAACTCTTCTCACAGTACCTCCAAAGCCAACTCATGGCTGCCTTTGGAGGACTGACCAAGGTTGGGCCATGAATGGACAGAGCCTGGGCATGATGCCATAGGGAGGACTCTGGTTTTCTGACTGACATAACTCTCCTTTCCCAACAGAAGTCATAAGCCCTCTGGGGAGGAGTCCCTCTGCAACCTGCATTCTTTTTTTTTTTTTTGGTGGTATTGGGGTTTGAACTCAGGGCTTCATGCTTACTAGACAGGCACTCTACAAATTGAGCCTCTCCACCAGCCCTGTTTTTTTTGAGATAGGCTCTCATGAACCAAATGCCCGGGCTGGCTTTGAATCGCAGTCCTCCTGTTCTTTGCCTCCTAAATAGCTAGGATTGCAGGTGTGAGCCACCAGTCCCCCACTAACCTAAATCTTAATTCCAGCCAGGCAGTGGCTGAGGCATGGAGCCAACAAGCTGCACCATTAAGAACTGACAGGGCTGGGGGTGTGGCTCAAGTGGTAGAGCACCTGCCTGGCAAGCATGAGGCTCTGAAAAAATGCCAGTATCACTAAAAGAAAAAAAAGAAAGAAAGAAAAGAAGTAATTGACAGTTTTGGGAACAAATGATACCTAGTTGTTGTTATCATTGTTAATTTTGCTCAAGTAATATTTCCACATTTCCTCAGCATTTAGGTAACAGGCTTAGATTCTGGGGCAAGACTCAAATGATGGAGAAGTTGGTTAACAACAGGAAATACTCAAAGGCTTTAAAATGGATAACTTGATCATCCTCACCAGAAAAGACAATTTGGTTAGGTTCAGCATATTTTCCTAGTGTAGGATTTTTCTTGGTAGAAATGATTTTTTAAATCACTTCCAGCTATATTTGTGCAATAATGGTTTGTTGACTGCATTCCAATCTCCAGGAGATTCCCCTCCTCTTACCTATGCAATATTATCAGATATCAGACTTCCTCAGTTGGCCACTGATGAGTGGCAGAATGGACACATAGATCTAGAGAACACAATGTAGAACTGTGCTAGGGATGTAGAAAACATGGTATAAGAGCTCATTAAGTAAAAATAAGAAATGACTCCTACTTTCAGAGAGCTTGCCATTTAGCTGGAAGAACAAAATTAATAAATAAAAAGCAACCCGTGAGTGCATAGCACAGAATTGACAAAAGCCACTTAAAGGGCCTGAGAGGAAGAGGTAGGAGGTATTTCTGTATGGTCTGCACAAGTCACATCAGCTATTCTTGACACCTAGCAAAACTTCCCATTTTATACTTCAGGAAGTTGAGGTTCATAGGCATTAAACATCATAATGTCCTATAAAGTCTACATACAAAAGTGACATTTGAGCTCAGGGTTGTATGGGTTCAGAGTGCCTATTGCCACCAGCTAGAGGAGGCAGAGAGAGCTTTGAAAGGAGGCTGGGGCTAGACCTCAAAGGATGGATAGAATTTGCTCCATAGAGAGAAGTAGGAAGCACATAAATGTTGTGGGGGTCAGGGAAAGGGGTGGGCACCTCATGAGCAAAGGTGTAGCAGTGGAAAACACAAGGTGTGCTGGGGAATGGCAGGTGCTCTTCAGGTTTTCTAGAACATGGATTGGTAGAATTCTAGGCCAATGCTTTGAACATGGCTGGGCTTTATGAACATACAAAGAAGGCTGTGATATCTGGGTCTTGTCTATGTCATAACTCATTTCATAAACTATTGAAAGTGTTGGTCAAAGAGTGTGATGGAATGAGTGTCTTAGGAGACTGAAGTTCAGGTGGGATGTGGAATGACCGGAGATGGGGGGTGGGGGGAAACTGTCATCACGAACGCTACTGTTTATTGATTTACTAAAATGCAGTACTATGTGCTTTACCTGCTGTGTGATTTTCCTCACAGTAGCCCTAAGGAATAGGCATTTTGGAGATCATCCCCATTTTGAGGCAGGAAAATTGAGGCTTTGAGAGGTTAAGTACTGAACAGGATGAGTAACAGTGTGCTAGGATGTGACACAGGTAGACTCATCTCCCCCTGTGCCGCTGGCTGCAAGAGCACTTGACCACAGCTTAGGAGACAACTCAGGGCAATTATAATCAGTCAGCTGTGACAGTTCAGGTGGTAAGGCCTGAACCATGTTAGTGGTGGAAACAGATGGCGGGGCCTGACGCTGGGACTGACCTGTGGCCTCACAGCTTCTTTTAGCTTAGTGTTTCCTGAGGAATCTGGTGCTCAGTGTTGAGAACTTGCCAACCCCATGGGGGGATCATGGAAAACTTTGTTTCCAAACTTCTTAAGTAGCCTTGGCTTCTTGTTTTTCTTGAGGAAATGGATTGATTTACTCATGTAAGCACTGGGGTCAAGTGTGCTTGGTCTGGTTTATTTTGGAGGTGGTTGAGGCAAATTTCCAGGTATTATTAAACAGCACAGATTTAATTACTATAGCTCAACAGGATGTTCCCTGGAGGTCAGTTGGTGATCAGTTCTTCCCTTTTTTCTACAAACACCCTCCCTTATTTGCTTATCTGGATACATTTCTCCTCTGTGGGCCAGTGTATCACAGAATTGATTAATCTACTTTACATTTGTTCTAATATTTTTTGTAAAGAAAAAATGCATGCATTTTTACTCTGCAAAACTTTCTGGTGCAGGGGCTGGTGAAATGGCTCAGGTGGTAACAGCACCTGCTTAACAAGTATGAAGCCCTGAGTTCAAACCCCAGCACCACCAAAAAAAAAAAAAAAACCCAAAAAACTTTCTGGTGCAGTTAAATGAGAGTATGATGAGAGTGTACTGAATGCCTCTGTGATCGCTGTGGCAAGCCCTATGATCACTGTGGCTAGCCCTGTGATTTCTCTGTTCTTTTGCTGCAGGTGACAAGAAGTACATCATGGGGCCAAAACTTTCCACTCTCGATGCCACCATCTTTGGACACTTGGCGCAGGCAATGTGGACCTTACCAGGGACAAGACCTGAGCGGCTGATCAAAGGCAAGCTTTACAAACCTCTTCAGATTTAGGAGGTGATGGGGGTGGTGGGTAGGGGTAGCAGCATGTAGAATTCTAGGCCAATGCTTTGAACATGGCTGGGCTTTATGAACATACAAGGAAGGCTGTGATATCTGGGGCCAGGATCAGTTCTCTGTCTGCTCCTTGCATAGTAAGTAGCCCTGTTGCAGTAACAGGGCTTGAATTATACCTAGTACCTGTGTTTTGTTGGTCTTTCTTTCCTATGGTATATCACTTTCTGATGTATCCAGTACTACAGCAACCAGGGCAAGGTGAGACCAATAAACTCACTGCCTACCTCAGATGCTCTTTTTGAGTCTGAATTGGTCTCAGATATTTCACATGTAGTATAAGTACAGTTGAATCTGGGTCACTTGAGTTCAAGGCATTTCTTCCTTCTATTCCAGTGAGGGAACTGTAGATCAGAAGAGCTAGAAAGCTCAAGACTGTAGGGAAATGAGGAAATAGTCAGCAAATGCTAAGTCTAACAATAAGAGTAGTAGCGTTAATAATATTATATATGCAAAGAAATACAGTTTTGGTATCTTTGTTGTGTAAGGGTTATAAGAATTATAATCCCTGACGATAGGACATTGTTAGAAGTGGGGATGAATGGGACCAGTGCAACACAATGAATATGGGATGGGATGGGGTTGGTAGCCACGAGTAAAATTCATGGTGGCAAGGTGGTAGGGAAAGTCAACTCACCTTGGGTTGATGTCCGAGGACCAGATCTTGGTGTACACGTGTGTGGTGGGGTTGAGGTTGGGATGGCAGCTGGGACTATCACCCCTGTGTAGGTGGGTGGTAACTGTTTGAGGTCATTTTCAGTACAAAGCAGAACCTGGTGGCTAGGGATGTGGGAATCAAAGTTCAATAATTAGGTTTGGGGGAGGAGATTGACAAGAATTAACAAGTTTATGCTCAACTGAGCAGGCAGGGGTGTGGCTGATATCACCAGTGGAAAGGTACATGGAATACTCTTCTTTCTTTTTTCCTTTGCAGTTCTGGGGATTGAACCCAGGACCTTGTGCATGCAAGGCAAGCTCTCTACCACTGAGCTACATCCACAGCTTTTATGTGGAATACTCTTAATAAGTGTTGCCTGGGTGAATGGGCAAATGGATGAATGGGAACCAGTAAGGCAGAATCATATGAGAAACTGAAGCAGACAAGCAGTATGCATGATGGCCATGGTGGGGAGACTGGTGAAACTTGCAGCTGTGCATGTGTGTGTGTATGTGTGTTTGCACATGTGTATACCCAAGATTTCAGACCAGCAGGGGGCTAGCACACTCACGCTTCAGATCCTCTTACTGGTGGGGATAGGACTCCAGATCATGACCAGACTTTGCTGCAGTAGATCAGGAGTTGATTGAAGGTCTTCTGGAAGTTCAGTGTCTCTAAGTCTCACCTTAGGCACTGTTTCACTCCCTTTTTAAACCTTTTAATTGGATTTTCCCAAGAAGGAACAAAAGAAGACTTGGTAGAAACAACTAAGAGCTCAGGTGGATAATTGAGATCTGGCTTAAACCCATGAGTGGATGGGCAGTTTTCTGCCTTAGCCTTGGAATAGCTAAGGCACTGCTGGCTTTGCCATCCATGTGTATAAGTATGTGAATGAATATTTGTTTTTAATCCTAGCTATTATTTAGAAAGTCACACAAGCTAGTTCTGGAGCCATCTTGAATAGGAAGAAATTTTCTTAATTTAGGTGAATAGGAGTACAGACTGAATATTCAGCAATTCTTTTTTTGGGAGGTGGGTACTGGGGTTTGAGCATTTCCTAGGCAGGTACTCTACCACTTGAGCCATGCCCCAACACTTTTTGCTTTAGTTGTTTTTCAGGTAGGGTCTCGTGTTTTTCTTGCCTGGTGGTCTGGACCGTGATCTTTCTATTTATGCCTTCCACATATATGGAATTACAGGTACACACCACTGTATCCACCTTTTTGTTGAGATGGAATCACACTAACTTTTTGCTTGGACTGACCTTGAACGATGATCCTTCTGATCTCTACCTACTGAATATCTAGAATTATATGCATGATCCACTATACCCAATGCCAGAAATTCTTAAAATACGCATGCGTGTGTGTATTACGTGTGTGTGTGTGTGTGTGTGTGTGTGTATAAAATATTACTTGTTTACTGTAGAAAATATAAAAGGAAAGGTTTTGTTTTGGCAGTACTGGGGTTTGAACTCAGTGCCTTGTGCTTGCTAGGCAGGTACTCTATCACTTCTCCAGCAGGATAGAAAAGTTTTAAAAGAAAAAAATTACTTGTGACTTCATCATCCACAGAAAACTACTGTTAATTTTGTACCATGTGCTTTCATCATTTATCAAGTACAAGTATGTATATATATTTAAAAAATGGAATCATAATGTTCATAAAAATATGCTGTGAATTCTGGCTTTTCCCTTTGTCACTAAATATTCTTCAAAAATTCATTTGTAGTAGTCACATAATAACCTATCACTATATTATAATTATTATTATCAGCAACACTCTTAATGTGGAGTCAGAATTGATATCAGGGAACTTATCTGTGCTCTAAGAAAAATTTCATTCAGCAATTTTCGCCAACGATGACTTTTGTACCTGGATGCCTTCTTGTGCTTATTACTTAATAGATTGAAAAGTGGGAAAATGCTGGATATCCTTGAAAAGCAGGTTGGTATATCCTTACCCCTGCACTCCGTGGTTGGTTCTCTAGCTGGAAGTAGTCAGGAAGAGGTTGTTGGGGGGATCCAGATCTCAGGAAAGGGCTGGGTCAAAAGGCCTTTGTGGGTGTTTGTGTTTCAGATCTGTGAATTAGTATCACAGATCACCATATTTTTACTGTCAAGGAGAAGGGGCAAAAGGGATGTTCTCATTACAGTATTCAAGTATGCTAAGAACTTTTCAGAAGAGGATATGCTCCAGTACCTACCATGGGTCTGAGACAGGGAGGTGCTCAGTATATACCTGCAGAGTACATGTGTGTATTTGGGCATTAGCCCCATGTTTTCCAAATATTTCCTGGTCAGTGACCCAGGACAGGCCAGAGGTGCTGGACATGTGGCAGGCTTCTCCTTCACTGTCATCAGGCACCTGGAGAAATATGATTCTGGGTCTGGCTAACGGTGTTTCCAGTGTTAAAATGTACAGAATGGCTTTGATTTTTAGAAAAATTAGAGTGATACAGTTACTGTTTTCAAAGAGCAGTGGAGGGCATTTCCATTTGAGAAACTGTAAGAAGTGTCTGCATTCTGTCTTGGATTATCTTCAGGGTAGAAGAGTGATCAGCCCTGGTAAGTATCCTTCTAAGTTGTATGACAGCATCATTTAGTTTTTGCTAATTTATTTAATTGGATTATCAATTTTAAAAAGTAATATGATGCAGTCACAAGTAGAATCAGACAGGAACAAATTTAAAAATGTATGAACTCCCTTCATCCAGTGCCAGTATCACCCCATATGGAATAATCAATACTGAGGATTTAATGGAGATCCTTCTGTGCCTTTTTTTCCCCTGTACAGATTTACATACACAATCTATGTGTTTGTTTTGGGTGTTTGGATGTTTTTTGTTTTTGGTGGTAGTGGGGTTTGAACTCAGGCCTCACACTTGCTAGGTAGGTGCTTTATCACTTGAGTCATGCCCCCAGTTCAGCCCTTTTGCTTTAGTTATTTTTGGACATGGTCTCCCATTTTTTGCTGTGGACCGAGATCCTCCTACCTATTCTTTCTGCATAGCTGGGACTTCAGGCATGCACCACCAATCCTGACTTACTTTGTTGAGATGGGTTCTTAATAACTTTTTGCTTGGGCCGACCTTGAACTATGATCTTGCCAATTTCCAACTTCACGGTATCTGGTACTATGGATCTGAGCCACCACACCTGTTTGTTTTGACTGTTTAAACCAGACAATAGAACACTATACACATTACTCTATGCCTTGCTTTTTTCACTCAACAAAATGTCATGTCTCTTAAACAGCTACATAACATTCTATGGAGTGGACAGTTTATTCAGTCATTCCCTATCAATGGACATTTCAGCTGATTCTTTTATTTCCCTCCTTCAACCTGCTCTTCTTCATTTCCTTCTCTTCTGTTTAACATCCATGCGCATGTACCCTTACATACTGTCGCTTCTATTTTAGTAGAGTACTAAAAGTGGAATCCTGGACCAACAGATCTGTACTTTTAAAATTGTATAGATAACATCAGATTACTTTCCAGGAAAAGGTTATAGCAGTTAATACTGTCACCAGCTATGTAGTGCAGTGCTTGACCTCTACATTCTCAAACTTAAATTTTTAACAGTCTAGAGATGAAATTGTTTTGTAGAAGTTTTTCTATTATTTCACAAATTTACACCTTCAATATAGGCATTTATATTAATGCAGGTGTATCACATACACACGCGCGCACACACACACACACACACACACACACACACACACACACACTACTTCATGCCATCTATTTCTACTGCCAGCCTGTTCTATGACCCATGTTGAGTGGGTCAACTGATTGGGAATTCAGTCACAGAATGGAATGGGCAGAGCCAGATAAAGGTAGAGCCCAACTCTAGATGTTCACATTTTGGTTTTTTTGCTCTTTTTCCAGGGCAGGGTATGAGAGGGCTGTGAACTCCAGTCCTTTTTCATCAAAACAACTCTTTCTCAATAGAGTGGTAGGATTCCTGCTTCTTTCATGACAACTCACTGCTGTTAGGGATGGTTCCTGTGCTCTTATGGTTCTTGAGACCCAGGAAGAAATACATAGAAATAGTCCATGACAAGTAGCACACAGCTACTAATTCCTAGGCCAGGCTGTCCAATCATCAGTAGAGACAAAAATAGAGTCACAGTGGAGGTCAGCAGACCAAGGGAGTTAATAAGAATTTAACAGATGAGTGAAGCACTTCAAAGAGTGTCTGGTATACAGTAAGGACTATACAAGTGCATATGATCATCAATTTTTATTATTGTACACTGTAGTAGAATTAGTGTCACACAGTCACAAAGGGGCAACTCCTCTAAAAGAAAGCGGAAGAAATAGGGTGTAGAAAGAAAAGCTACAAAGAGATGGGTAGCATCTTAGATCCATGCATCCTGCGGGTCTTGTGAGCAGATTTTGACTCTCTAGTTCCTTGGGAGCAGCTCCTGGGGAATGGATTTGATTGTCTCAAACAGGGCCATTCCCAGGGCCTACTGTGAAGTGACCATAATTTATCTTTAATATATCTTTACCTTTCATATTAGGTCTATTCCCTCCCTCTTACTGCTGCTTCCCCATCCATTTCCAATTCTTGCTTACTTGTGTTTGGCAGTGGTACCTAGGGAGGTGTGGCATGACTGTTCCCCAAGGGAGAAAATAAGTGGTTTTCCATGCATCTCCTTAGAAGAAGCAGTGACACTGATTTTTCAGCTCCTGCTTCTGAGCATGTCTATAAGCATCTTCTAGTAGAGGACCAATCAAAACAGAATCTTACAGTGCGAATCACACTGTCATGCTCTAAGACTGAAAACGGTGACCTGGAACCAGTATAAGTCTATTGGTTTACAGGATCCCTGAAGCAGGGGTATTTTCTTGGTTGTGTTTATAGAGGATCTGTTTGTTTAAGAAAAACAGCAATTGGGTCTTGAAAAATTTTAATGACATGGAAAAAGTTTTTAATGATAATGTTACTGGGGATAATAGGTAATAATAATGGCAATAAATAAACAGAAAAATATTGAAAGAAAATTCACCAAAATGTTAATTGTGATTATTCTGGATTGATGATATCATAGGTGCTCTTTGTTTTCTTCCTTATATATTCATACAACTATATACAGACTTTTAATTTTTCAAAATGACAATATATTACTTTCTGTAATAAAGAAATAGATACTTACAGACTAATAAACACAGCTATTACTGTAGACCCAACTGAAAAGACCTGTGATGGGGATTTGTAAAAACAAAATTAAACTATGCTTCATTCACATAATAAAATACTATGCAATAAATCACAATAGGCATAGTGTGATTCAAAGATTTTTTATTATGTATTGTTAATTGAAATAGCAGGACAGGGAATTGACTATAGTAAATCCTACATAGCAAATGTAAATATATTTAAAAACATAAACTTCTGTAAGAATATAAAGAAAATATATATGGAGAATGGAATTATTGGTAATCCTTTTATTTTTTGTTTAGATGTATTTTCTAATTTTCTTCAATAAAACATGGATTACCTACATAATAAGTGAATAATTATAAACTTAAAAATTTTCCAAAGAATATTCTTAGGGTAATAATATCCTGTTAGAGATAGTGCCAAATTATGTATTTATAAGCAATGTTGCCATCTGGTGGATCAAAGGCAAAAACTCATTCTTTTTTCTTTGTTTTCATTTGCAATTAGGAAGTGAAGGCCAAAGACCATGTCATGTTTAGACAAATGCCTAGACAATGCTAGTGACTTCATAAAAGTGTTCCTTTGATTCAGATGAAAAAGAAATAGTTCAAAGATTGGGAACCCAAATGTGGGTACAGCTGTTTAATTTAAAGAAGTTGAAGGATTAAAAAATACCAGTTTTAGCAAATGTGTTGGTAGACACACATATCCGTAAAGTTAATTCTGAGTTATCCAGTTGATGGATCATTTAGAGAAAAGTTCATATCCTAACACAATTTTTTCCATCTACTTGGCAAAGTTCCCAGCCTATAATAAATGCTATAAAAATTTGTGGAATGAATGATTACCTCTGGCTGACTTCACACAACCAGCAGTTGGTGTATTTTCATGGAATATAAATTAATTAAATGTGAACCAGTGAACACATTAGTTCTCTTGATATGTAAACCTAAAATAATAAAATGCTTCATGAAGCCAAATGATGGTAGTTTATTTGCTATTTTGGATAATCTTTCCTTTACTTCCCATCTCTGGGACTTGCTCCTTTATTTCAGTCAATCCACTTATTGAATTTACTTTTTCTTTTAATTTTTGAATTAATGTCTACTCTCCCTCATTCTTCCCAGGAATCCCAGTTGCTCAATGTCTTGCTTCCAATACCATAAGTTAGGTGGCTTGTAAGCAACAGAAATTTTTTCTCACAGTTCTCGAGGCCAGGAAGTCCAGGATCAGGGCATGGCAAGTTCGGTGTCTGGTGAGAGCCTGCCTCTGGGTACATAGATGGCAAATGCCTTCCTCCTGTGTCCTCATGTGGTTGAAGGGGCAAAGCAGCTCTCCTGAGCTGCTGTTAGAAGGCACTGATCCCAGTCATGAGGGCTTTGCCCTCACAACCTAATCACTTCCAAAGGCCCCATCTCCTATACCATCACTTTGGGGGTTAGATTTCAACATTTGGATTGGGGGCAGGGGGCACAGGCATTCTAACCATAGAACTATTAGGATGTTGCCTTTGAGAGTTAACCCTTGCTTTTACTTTGCACACTGCAGGTGAGCTGATCAACCTTGCCATGTACTGTGAGAGGATAAGGAGGAAATTCTGGCCTGAGTGGCACCACGATGATGACAACACCATCTATGAATCTGAGGAGAGCAGTGAAGGCAGCAAAACTCACACCCCCCTGCTGGATTTTAGCTTATACTCAAGGACAGAGACCTTTGAAGATGAGGGAGCAGAGAACAGTTTTTCCAGAACCCCAGACACAGATTTCACCGGACACTCACTCTTTGATTCTGATGTGGACATGGATGATTACACAGATCATGAACAGTGCAAGTGACGTCCAGCCTTGTTGACCCTCTTCCTTTGGAGCTGCCACAACTTGGGGTCGGCCCATTTTCCCAGGTAGAAATCCATCTGAGCTGGGAGGAGATCTTCGTGCTTGGCCCAGTTTTCACATGCTAACTGGACAATAGCCGCCTTATTTCTTTTTTGTACAGAGAAAACACAGAACCATTCAAATGACTGCATTTAAAGCAAACAGGAAAAAAA
The DNA here is from genome assembly GCF_047511655.1 of Castor canadensis. Taxonomy (NCBI): domain Eukaryota; kingdom Metazoa; phylum Chordata; class Mammalia; order Rodentia; family Castoridae; genus Castor; species Castor canadensis. The sequence goes on from NC_133386.1 coordinate 62,857,873, forward strand.
TCAGCATGGTTCCTGAAATCCATTTTTGTTTTCATTAGAAAACTAATATTGTGTGGCAGAGCAGGTAAATAAGTGGATTGTCACCTCTTCAGTTGAGGGCATAGTTGTAAAATGGATTTTTGAGCATCCTTCATCCACTAGGAGTTGACAAGACTTGTCGTCAGACAAGACTTAGGAGATAAATGTTCTTTGGTGGCCACTTGTATGTTATGTGTATAATTGAATGTTGAGAAATAAGTCAAATAAAGTCCACAGGTAACCAATGGACACCTACTATGTGCAAAGCACTGAGCTGGGTGCTAATCAGTATCAGTTTTATTCTATGCCCTGCCAGTGACTAGATGTGTGATTTTGGGCAAGTCCCTTAACTATTGTGTGCCTCATTTCTCCCACCTGTAAAGTGGGGATAACAATACTCTCCACCTTCCTACCTCACAGGGCTGTTGTGGGGATTCATGTGGTAACATTCGTATGGCACTGGAAACCTCTTAGAAGTGGTATGACACGTACACATTTTATTCTTTCTTATGCTTCATACATGTGACGATCTGAGGGCAAAGGATTTTCATAGCTAGGCAACAACAACCACAATTGCTTGCAAAAGTTGAGCAGGTGAAACACACACAAAGCCACAGTTAGGACTTTGTCATCATTTCCCTTTGTGATCTGGCTTGGGTCAAAATATTTTATTGAAAGAACCTTGGAAATGTTTTTACAAATTTCCACCAGCTACAAGTGGTCATCAGCTCCACTGTGTAGTTACAGAAAGGTGTTCCTTTCATGAGCTAAACTCACACTGGATTGTTTTTCTTTCTTGCCTCCAGAGTGTTAAGTTGCCCATGTGTGAGTTATTTGGAGAGAATAAAGTTCAAGAATAATAGTTAATAGAGGTGAAGAGGAAAGTATTTGATCTTTGTAGGTAGAAGCTTGTCAACTTGTCTTTTTGAAAACTTTGAACTTTGTGAAGATGTATTGAAAAGAGGAAGAAGCTCATGTTACTTATATCAAAGCACTCTATACAGTGATAGACCACATGTAGTTTTATTAATGCATCTTATCTGGTATTTTCCACCATTGCCCAATGAGATCCGGGCAGCATTGAGGTCAAATCTTATGTTTCTTAAAGATTGCCCATCCCTAATGAACTGTTGGGGTTACCTGTACTTGCAAAGGCACTATATCTTAAAAGACATAACATTTGTTCACTGACGATATTTTCTTAGGAAATATGACTCAAGAATTCTGTGTGATAGCTGTGAATTTGGGCTAGGAAAGCCAGTGTTATCATTTGTAAATTCAAATGGCTTTGCCTCTGACTGGCTGGATGAGGATTACTCATTATGGGGTTAAAGTGGTACTTTGTACAAAACAGAAGCTTCTGAGAAATTCATGTACTTTACTTGGAAAAAATCTTTTTAAATATAGCTTTTGCCTAACAATCTTAAAAAACTGCTATGGATCCACAGAGGCAAAGGCGGGAAAGTTTTTGATGCTATTTACCAGTTAAACAACTACAGAGCTTATGTAAGTGGGAATAAATGCTGAGGTACCTTAAGTTAGAAATTCTTTTTTAATTCTCCCCCTCCTCTAGAAATTCTTATTCTTCAAGAAATTCAGCTGTGAATATTTTACTAAAATCATTCCCTGTCAAGGGGACTGTTTGGTGCTTAATGGGAATGGGGTGGAAAAGCATGAATAACCCTGCTTTGAGTCTCAGCATCATTTGGGAAGATTTTTTGCATCCTCTGTTTAAGGAGTGTGTTTGAGGGCCAGCTGGTGACAGTTCTGTGTGACTAGGAAAACTCCTGGCCTGAAAATGTGAATATAAGGGTCTGTCTTCACAAAGATTGAATTGCTGGCCTCCCACCCTCAGCTGGGAAGAAATGTCCTAAATTTTGTCTGCAGACAATTTATTATTACTGTATAGCATCAAGTGTGACATGTTTTCACTGTAAGAATTATTAATTATGAGTATGTAGATTAATATATGTTTTTTATGTGCAATACTTGGAGGGCAACTAGGTGGAGAGTCAGTGTTGAAAGTTACATTGTAGAACAACAACGCATTTCATCTAGGTAGTTCCTTCGGGTTCATGAATAGACATTGTCAGTTGGAGTCTTGGGTAATTGGACAGCTTACAACTGGGCACTTAGTGTTTTGTAGATACAAACTGAATTGGAACTCTAGAATATACCCCAGTCTTATTTTCCCAGCATAGGTTATGGAAACAACATGACCAAGGCAAAATCACCATAATATTGGGAGGGCTTTAATTTTTGTTTCATTCTTAAGCTGTCCAGATCTGAAGTGTTCTATCTGATGAACAGGTGCTATTTATAAGGAAAAAAAACCCAAGAAATTAGGAAACATTTTGGTCATCTGTCTCACTTGTTCAAGTTCTGTTTCTTTTTTACTGGAAAATAACTAGAGGAAACATCTGTTATGTTAAAAATGCTTTTGATTGGGCAGAAGATCTATGAGCTACCTGTTCATTTTCACCTTTTATTGTAAAAATAAAGTCTTCTCCTGTATCTACCTCGTAACCCCCACACCCATCAGAATCAATGAGCACATATGCTTTTTGATCCATCAGAGCAGATATAAGGACAATTTAAATTTATGCAGAGATAGACTGTATTGTCATCTTTGCCATTGTATTGTTACATAATTAATTGAGAATAGTGACACTACCAAGGCCATAGCTACCAGCCATGAGCAGACTTAGAACAACTTGGACCAGAATCACAACTGCAGTCCAGTCATCAAGTAAGCCCTGCCATATATACAGAGGTATTGATGTATCCTTTTTCGAAATGGGCAGTGTTCAAGAAAAGGAAGTGAAAAGTATTTTAGCTTCATGGGTCTTTTGTAGATTTGTTTGAGAGAAAGTATAGCATCATAGAATTGTATAATTCTATGAAGAATTAATTCTAAGAAGCTCCTTAGGCAGATTCAAGAATTAGCTCTAAGACGCTCCTTACAAGAGAACCCCAAGATTGCTATTGTCTCAGTGTCACATATATACATATCTGAAAGGCAGGACCAGAACTGAGGTCTTTTTCCTTGCCCTAAAGGACTCTTTTCATTACACCACCTTGTTTGGTTTCCTTATAAAACCTATGTTCCTGAGGAATCACTCCATGTTCACATAATGAACACATACCTAGCCTCTCTCAGAGTGTGCTTGGAATCCTCCTTTATTCTCACTCCTCATGTCAAGTCCCTATGTCAGGTCTAGGCCAATTTGAAAGACCTTTCTTTGGTCTCCCAGTACCAGTGTATGGTACTGCTAGGCTCTTTGAATTATAGCAAGATGGATTTCCAAATGACTGAGTTATTCACCTTTGTGCCTCTGCTCATACCGCCCCCTCTCCTGATATGCCCTACCCTCCTCTCCACTGGCCCAAATCATAACCTGTCTCTTAAGGCCCAATTTTATCAGTTCTGCATGAGGAATTTAGAGCTCATTATAGCATCTCCTTCCTCTAAAAACAAAACATTCATCACTTCCTTCCCTGAAATCTATATGAGAAAGATTTGCTCAGAAAAGAAAGTGGTTTTTCATTTGTGTGTGTGAGAGAGAGAGAGAGAGAGAGAGAGAGAGAGAGAATGCATTGATAATCTGTCCTATTCCTATCCCCAGAAAAAAAAATATATATATATACATATATATGTATGTATGCACTGATACCTAAAAATTTAAATGTAAATTCAGGAGATTTAGAGACTTAAAATTGTTCATGGATTCCTTAGGGAGTCATAGACTCTAGTTGAAGAAGTCTAATTTTAAAAAGTCTTTCAATGTTACTTTTTTGGTGTTTTTTTCTTGTCTTTAACTCATCTAGAGAAGAAAAATTAGTATGAGGTATACAAGCAAAAACCTCATGCCCCATGGCTTTTTTTTTTTTTTTTTTTTTTGGCTGTACTAGGACTTGAACTTGCTAGGCAAGCGCTCTACCACTTGAGCCATTCCACCAGCCCATCCCATGGCTTGTTTTAAAAATAGGATTTAGCTTTTGAATTGTCATGATAATTACTGGAGGCTAAATAGATAACAAATAATATAATGGTTTGTTGGAGGGTTAGAAAAGAGGAATGCTTTGGATGTTTGCTATCTTCTTCCTCTTCAGAAACACAATCTGTGGACATTCTCCTTTAAGAGTAGTTAAAAATTGAAGTGTTCTTTCATATTTCCTTGTATGCCCTCCCACACAAAGATTTTTTTGAAAATCTTTGTAGGCACCCCAGATTATCCCTATTTAGTCAGTAATCTCCAAACTTTTGTGTTTATTCACTTTATCAGTAAAACTTTCTGCCCACGCCCCTCAATGTATTTGTTGAGAGGATACATATGTATACAGGTGTATACAGTGTATTTGTGTGTTTATGTTGCCATATATGTCTATACTGCTAGACCTGACATGTAACATAGGGTAAAAACCATAGCAGGCACAGAAATATAAAAAGTATACTCACTGGCACTCAATAGGCTTTAAGGAAAGAGGAAGGGGTATTTAGAGGTAGCACCCAGAAGGTTGTAGTTGACCAGAGACTGTGTCTGTAATGTGGCAAAGTAGATATAAAATAGGTATGGACGCCTGACTTTATGTCAAGGTGTTTAGTTATTTATTTTACTCAAAATAGGCATTTTTTGGTTAGGTGAAGGAAAGAGTGAGCAATTAGATGTCACTTTTACAAGAGCTCTTTTTAATTCTGGTTTTGGGACCACTTAATCTAGAATACCTTGAAAATTCCTGAAGGATTTCACATTACACCAGTTTGCACAAAACAAGTAAAGAAAGGGGGAATGACCCAAATAATGTAAACACAGGGTTTATTGTCAGAGAATTTCAGCACCCACCTGAGAAAGTGTTTGAGAGTGGCTGGTAATCATCATCTCACTGATTATATGTCTTACTTGTTTAAAATCTCCTGTATGCAAATGTGTGGAAGATATACAGATTTATTTCCACATATCTGAGCTAGCAAGGGCCGACGTTTGCATGATTTGAACCCACATTTCAGCTGCTTGGGGCTGATGGTGGACACTGCCTGGAGACATTTACCTGCACCATCTGGATTGCAAACACAATGAATAGCATCTCTGATCAAGGGCCTGATGCAGAGGCGGCATTCCAGTGTTTATTTCTGGACCTATGAATTATTTTAGCACAGTTATTGTTAGTAGTTTTAAAGCCATATTTAAACTTGTACACTTGATTGTAAGATAGATTTGAATTGTGCTCTATTTGATTACTGTATATAAATGTGGAAATTCTGTATATTTGTTCTTAATGCTATATGTATTTGATGTGTAAATGATAACTAATGGATATGAAATAGCTTGCTGTGAATGTCTTCATTCCAATTCACTTCTCTTTTGCAAATTTGAATGTTTAACTTTATACTCATGGGGAAAATCTGAGATTTTTGCATCTAATATACAGTTAAGTGGTGGTCTGTTAGATGATTAGGAGAATATTTTAGTTGTAAATGTCTTGCATAATTAGAACAAGGTAATGAATTTTTTAGTCATATAGCATTCTGATAGAATTTAAAATGAATGTTTTAATTTTTTAAAGAAGAAACAAAGCTCTGGAATATGCTGCCCTCCCCTCTCCTACCCCCCAACCTGCCCTCTCCAGTGAGCCCTTCAGAGCACCGTGAAGAGCAGTAACCCTGGTAGAGATATGAAGAGGAGAGGGAGAGCTGAGAACCCATACTAAGACTTTTGCTGAAGCTAGACCCTATAATGGACTAACTTCTCCTTGTATAAATCTTGTCTAAATTAGATTCCATACTTCTTCAATAAAGTAACTATGATTCTCATTGTACAGATGAAAAAAGAGGCTTGGGGAGGTAAATGTGCACAGTCGTGTGGTTAAGATATACACAGGCCATGTCTTGGGGTCAACGATGCACAGTAAGGTTTTGGAAATATAAATCTTATATTAAGTGTTCCACACATATGTATATGGAAAAGAACCTGCATTGATTGCTATAGGCATGTCAGGATCTATATAGACATGCAGGATGCTTGAAATCTTATCTTAAAATTTGACCACCCAATACTCAGATATTAGCTTCTTACTATTTAGAACAAATTACAATAAGAGAACATCCAAAATTCTATCCCTTTCCCAGTCATGAGAATATGTACTTAGTAAAAAACAAGAGTCCTGCTTATTAACATGGACCCTAATCAGCAACGTTTGGGGACACACCTACATCTATTCCAACTTAAGTTAGCTCCACACCCTTTTTGAACTCGTGTGTGTGTGTGTGTGTGTGCGCGCGCGCGCGCGCGCACGCGCGTCCTGGATGGCAAGCTTAGAGTCTGTCCTACTAGAAGGCATTGCTCTTGTTCCCTTTAGAACTCACTAGAGGGAAGGACATTGTTTGGCTTTCCAACATGCTGTGCTCTCAGAAGTGTGAAGATGAATGCTTTGCTGCCATTTGTACTGAATGTTCCATGGCTCAACTTTTCATGTTTTTGTCCTTTCCTCTAAGAGGAGCCACAAAAGAGCTAGTCTCCTTGGCTCTCTCAAGAGCTGTCTGTTTTGTTTGTAGATGAGGCCACCCATTAAACACTTCCCAGTGGGCTGGTTCCTCTTAGCAACAGACTTTTCTTTTAAAAACTGCCAAGGTTAAAGAAGTTTATCCTTTGGATGAAAGGGAACTTTGGAAAACAAAGAGAAACCACTTTCTTCCTCAGGGAATTACTGTGTTGCCGCTCTGTGTGCCTGAGAGATATCCTGTTTGTCTTGGTGCCTGTGTGCTTGTTATGAAGATAGGGGAGCTGTTGCTAGTAGGGGGATATTAGGACCCAGGGCTGAGGTTATCTACTGGAGGCAGGGAGGAGAGGGAGAGTGGTGAGAGCTTGCCCCGGACAAGCACACTGGGTAACTCACACTCAGCTCTGTGTCCTGGTAAATACTGAATAAAACAAATTCCTAAGGCCGCCCTGAAAAGGAGGAAAGTCAGGAGCAGGTGGTCCCAAACCCATTCTCTACCCTGTCTGAATACACGTGTTGAGAGGAAGACTTGAAGCTTCCTTCTCCTCCCTCACAGGCCTCCCTCCAACTTTAGTGGGTGAATGGAAGGAAGATGCTAGAAATTCTGAGGACTACTTAGTGGTGTCAAATAGTACAGCTTTGCTGGTGAAACAAGCACTGGCAAAAGTGGGTATGTGAGGAGGGACTATGGGACCAGACTATTTGGAAACCACCTCCATGATCTTTAAGAGGGTTTTGAGTAGGGGACGAACATGATGAAAGAGTACTGTATTTAAATGAGATTTATCCCAGGACAGCCTGGATACAAAACTAGTCAGAGAAGTTGTTTCAGAGCAACTGAACCTGATTGTAGGCTCAGAGTGAGTTTAGAGGCATGAAATGGGGCACAGTGGGAATGGTGGGGAGGGGAGAGGAAAGGAGAGTGGGAGTGGGGGAGAGCAGCCACCATGCCCAATAAGCATTGAATTCTTTGGGGTGAGGTGCGCTGGGAGAGGGAGACAATGAAAGTGACCCTGAGTTTCTGCTCTGTGATGCTGTTGTCAGGTGTGGGAAATGTGGAGGAAAAATGTGAGTGGGAAAAACTGGGGAGGAGTTTGATTTTTGTGACACTGATTTTGAGGATCCAGTAGGAGATATAAGACTGGAACTTGTGAAGGGGGTAAAGGTGAGACCGCAGCCCTGAAGGGATAGTTGAAGCAAATGGGCTGGAGAGAATAACGATTAATAGCAACTTGGGTTTGTATGATGATGTTTAATTGTCTTTGAGATAATGTCAAAGTAGGTCATTGCTAGGCCCTCAAATAAAATGAAAGGGCTTGCAGGTTGATCTTTGACACCTTCCAGCTCAAACCTTCCATCCTTCCCTGAAAGTGAGCACCACTTTTCTACACATATTGATGTTCCCTCCTGATTTGATGATTCTCACAGCACTGGGAAGAGTTTATTGGCCAAATCAAGTAATTTCTGATAACATTTACATATTGATTCCCATGTACCAAAGACTGTTTTTAGTAACCTGCATATATTAACTCGTTTAATCCTCAAACAATTCTGTGAGATGGGTGCTGCTGTCATTGTCACTATCATCATAGCTACATCCATCATCATCACCACCATCGTCATCATCCCCATGGTCATTCATTTCTTCAACAGTGAGTTAATAATGGTTATTTTTATTAACTATCACTTTAACTTTATGATGGCTAATTTTATGTGTTAATGTGAATGACCCATGGGGTTCCTAGATTAAACATTGTTTCTGTGTGTGTGTGTGAGGATGTTTCTGGATAAGGTTAGCACTGCAGGAAGTCATACTGCAAGAGGGAGTTCACACTGGTACAAGGCCTTTGAAGAAGAATTCAGCAATGACTAGGTAAACTGAGCTGTACATTCCTATTCTATTCCCAGCTGTGTAGCCTAGAGAAAATTTCCCACATATTCACAAAGAATTCATTGACCTTCCTCTAGGTGGTTGGTCACGGTCTAGTCCTTTTAGGGCCTGAATAGTACAAAAGGTAGAGGAAAAAGGAATTCTATACCCCCTTTTCCTGCCTCAGTACTTGACCTGAGACATCTCCTGTTATCTGTCCTCGCACTGAGATTTGCATATTAGCTCCCCTGATTCTCAGGCTTCTGGGCTGAATACACCACTGGCCTCTTAGGGGTCCAACTTGTAGATGGCAGATCATGGAACTCTCAGCCTCATAATTCCTTTTGGTTAAGTTTCTCTGGAGAACCCTAATACAGTGGTAGATATAAAAATCAAATAATAGTCCTACCCTCAGTGGCAGGTGAGTTATGAGCACAAAAATTTCTGATTGAAGGTAGGTGCTGCTAATACCTAGAAACACAGCAGCCTCATGGAGGTGTTCTTCCAGGCTCTGAGTCTCTCTTCATTGCTCTCCTGTCTCAGAGTACTGACAGCTAACCTATTTTTTCCAAGTCAAAACACCAGTACTTCTCTCTAACATAGAGATGAGGAAGCATGTCTTTCTTTGATTAAAAAGATTTTCAGAAGCCTGGAAAGTTTAGGTAATGGTGGTCCATACCAAGAGACCTGAATTCTAATTAATAAATGAGAGGATCTGTTATATCCTTGCCTTCCTCATACTCACACTGTCACTCTTCCTCCACCATCAGCAAACTTAGACAGGTAAATAATATTAGTACTGAAGGGATGAAGGAAGTAACAAGGTGTCTTAAAAGGTTAAAATAGACAGGAGTGCATGTGTAGTAGGCAAGGACCTGGTTTTACTCAATGACATTCTGCTAGCTGGTTGGAGTAGGTGATGTGGGTTTATTGTGTGTATGAATCTTAGGTTTTTGCATCAAGTAAGGGACTCCCTTTCTCCTTAAAAGGAGCCTCCCTAAGTCATTGCGTATCAGTTTTCTCCTATTAGTGGGGTTCTGGGAAAATGCCTGGACAGAGCCCTGAGGATGAAATGCCTTGGGAACACTGCCCTGAAAGGCTTGTGGCTGTGTCCCTGGCTGTAGAATGTCTGACTTCTGGTGTCGGGGAATATTAACTTTTTAAAGCCTTCCGCAGCTGGAGATCCAAAGGGGATACACAATCCACTTCTCCCCACAGCAGGATACGTGTAGTAAATGATCAATTAAAACTTGTTATAGGAACAGACAGATTCTTGGGTTAAAAAAAGAATCAAATTGCAAAGAAATATCTGAAGTTTGAAGTTTGACACAACATTCTCTGCAAAGGCAGCCAGTATATTACTCATAGGACAAACCACAGGTGACTGAAATATAGAGTAGTAATTTTTGTAGGCTCGAGTGGTTTATGCAGTCCTCAGCATCCCTCGATGGAATTATAGCCCATAATTCAAGTAGCTCCTGTTTTCTTGACACACATATACCATGGACATGAATTCCAAATCCTGTGTTTTTCTCCACCTCTGCACTTTTGTGCTGTTCAATAGTCTTTTGTTGACACCTTTAGTTTTTGGTGTCCTCACTTCTGATTACCAAAAATACAGGTATATTCAACTATTTCTTTTACATTATATTGTTTCTATGTATGTAGCTTATTAATGAAACCATGTACATTAAAACTGTTTATGGATTTCTTTTGAGGTCTTGTAAGTTTATTCCCTTTAGCCATCGGATTTTACATCCTGCAGGAAGTAGAATGAGATTAGTGATACATCCTTTGCTTAAGTATTTTTTAACCTGAACTTTGTATACAAAAACAGGTGGAGAAAATCCTGGGTAGGAATTCACCTTCTTTAACTTTTTCCTCCTCCTGCCATAACTCTTTCCTGATATTAGAAATTTGAACTCCTAGTAATTATTACTTTTAGTCCTCTTTCCTATGCTGTCATATATATGTAGCAATGTCTCAAAGTAGGCATATTAGGTACAGCAGCTCTATGGCACTTGTTTACCCGTGATGCCTGATACCATTTCAGACAAGCCTCATTATTCATCTGCTTACTTTTAGACAACCAAAAGCTCAGTGATCTCTTCTTCCTCAAAAACAGTTGCAGTTCTGTTATTAATATCTCAAGAGTAGTAATAAAAACTCTGAATTGCATTTGCCTCCTGTCCTTGGGCCTCCATGTGAAGAAGGGCATGGTACTTTTATTTTATTTTATTTTACTTCTACCTCCTCCCCCATCCCAACCCATGCATGTATTAGCTAGCCACAGCTGTTGACCCCTCTAGAGTTGGAACAGAGGAAGTGTGAGGAGCTTTGAGGAGATGTCTAACTTTCCTGCCACCCAAATGGTTGCAGATAATTGCAGATGTGTAAACATGACTCTCATGGGCCTTTTGGAGACTCACTGGTATCAGAGATCTATCACCTGGCAAAGCAGGCAAATGCATCTCTTGTGGATGACCTTTTATGACTCTGTTGTTGCCTCTAAGTTGAAATTCTACCATTCTTCCAAAGTCCTCTTTGGAAAAGTCTCTTTATGTTGGTGCCATCATTCTTACCTCTCGTTATGCTAAAATGTAAACCACCAGGATATTAAAATCTAGCAAGCCTCATTCACTAAACTTGAAGGGATTGGATCTTCTGGCCCTACCCTATCCCTCACCCACTTCTGCTCTTATTATCTAAAAACTCTGAGGAGTGTAGGATTATTTGATGCCTATTGTCTTAGGGCCTCAGTTGAAGGTGAGGTCACAGTCCCAATTTTGCATCTTATAAAATGTAGCAAGTACAGGTGAAAGAGAAGCAAATAGTTTTCTAGATGGGCTTGCTGGTCCTAAGTCCATAGATGGTCTCACCTAGATGGGCAGGACCTTGACATCTAGTTCTTTTAGGCTCAGTGTGGAGGCAGCAAGGGCTCTGCCCCAATCATCCTGACCTCTTTTCCTTCTCATTGGCTCTTATTTCTTCCTTTGTCAATGCAGAGTAAGAGAATGAAAAATTCTCCCTTCATCCAACTAGCTGGTTAATGTGGAATATTTCATATCTAAAGCCAAAATACAAGGGTAAGTTCTTCATAGAGATTTATTCCCAAATTATGACTCAGGGAAATTTGATGATTTGTGTTTTAACTATAACATACATAAGATTGCTATACAAGTAATAGTATATAAAATACACTATTTATAAAAATAGTAGAAATTCATGCTTTTAAGGTCTGGGTGCTATGTGCTGTTGTATTCCTGACACACTATTGTCTCTTGGTGACAGATACACAAATTTCAGGAGCAGTAACCAGAAACAAATACAATTTTAAAGGTTGAATTTGTTTAAAGAGAAAAACTGGCAAAATGATGAATTAAAATGATAAAATAAGTGGAAGAGTTTATAGGTGCAGGTGAAATCAGAATAAATAATGAGTGTGGGCAAAAACAATCATCAGTAGCCCTGAAGAGTACTCTATTTTATTATCCTCTCCTGTTTACCTGTAGCACAGAGGTGAGCATGATGGTGATCTATACTTGTTGCTTAAATTCTTCTTGGGCTTATTTTTATTTTTATGCTGTTCAGACACTTGATATAATGGGTTCCACATACATCCATACTCTTGTGCAAAGAAGTTCTTCCTTTTATTTGTCCTAAATTGCCCTTTATACTGATGATCCTATTTAAATCATAAGGTCTATATGCCTTTTAAAGGTTAGGGCACTGTTTAGCCAGCCGGACAAATATTTATACACTGAGAACTACATGAGTGTTGTCTGATTAATGCTTGTCTTCTTGGGAAAGCTGTGAATAATGTCAACATGAGCTACGTTATCCCTGCTAAAAATTCATCCATTTAGTTTAACTTGCATGTAACGACACCTGAAAGTCAGGAGCTGTTTGCTGAGCGTTGTTGTAATACTGTCATAGCTCATTCACAACGAATGGCGATGAAGTACCTTCAGCATACCAAATGGGAGCATCGGCACAGATGGGAAATTTAGGGGCTCCTGGAAACCTTTAATATGTGATGAATATAAAGAGAAAATGCAACAAGTCCCAGAGAAATCCTTGGTTGGAAAAAAAGACACCTTTAGTAAGAAAATTCAATTGGAAGGTAAAACTATGGTATTAACCACATGCTTTACATTAATATCAGTTGAAATTTATCAAAGTAGCTGAACAATAAAGAAGCTAGAGGCTAGAGGTGGAGCTATCTAGACACAGAAAGGACCGGGGAAAGGCAGAACTTTTCCATTTCCCTTTTACCTCTTTCTTTCCTTTTTTTGGGTTTTTTCCTATAATATGACTTTGTTCATGAATTTTCTTCCCCCCTCTTTTTTTTTAAGTGGGATTGGGGTTTGAACTCAGGGCTTCACATTTGCAAAGCAGGTGCTCTACTGCTTGAACCACACACCTCCAGTCCATTTTGTTCTAGCTATTATGGAAATTGGGATCATGCAAACTACTTGCCTGGATTGGCCTTGAACCACAATTCTTCCAAACTCATCCGTCCAAGTAGCTAGGATTACCAGCGTGAGCCAACAATGCCGGTCTTGACACTGTCATGTACCCTGGTCTTTGTTTAGAATCCCCTCTCCCTCTCAAATTACAGGCTTCTACGATGGCCCCTCACCATTTGCAGAATAGTCTCTACTCTCCTTTTTCCTGCTCTGTGAGTTTATGCTTCCTCTACCTCAGATGTACAATTTCCTTTCCACTGTAAGTTACAGAAGTTTGCAATGTGAGGGAAGTTGAAACCATTTCACTAGTCTTCTCTTAGAGGTAAGGTTGAAAAGCCTAAGAGAAATTAATTTACTTGCTCAAGTTACACAGACAAAAAGTGATAGGATCCCTGCCAACCAAAAGTACCACATCTTAGCATAGAAAGAGACTTTATACCACCTGTGCCACCCACCCATCCATCCATCCATCCAATACAGAAGCACTTTCTAAATATCCTGAGTTATTTAGCCTGTTTGAGAGTACTTCAGGGAGAGCAGCCCACTTCTTAGATAGGAACACTATTACATTGTTGAGCAATTCAGAAAGATAGCTCTCCTTTACATTAAATCTGGCCTTCTTATAAATTTTCTCCCACTGATCCTGTTCCTGACCACTAGAGTTACAACGGGGACTTTTGTGTGCTTTATCTTTAATATGTGATGAAGAAATTAGGTTCTTAAGCCTTTTCTTCCCTAAGCCATACACACAACATCCTGTTACTTGTCCCTCATGTCACATGGTTTAGATCTCTCTCATCAGTTTAGAACCCTTATCTGAATCATTTCTAGCCACTGTCATCCTTGTAAAGTGACAACAGATTTGGGCACAATACTTCAAACAATATTTAATACCACAGACCGCAGAATCATTATTACCTATTTTGATCTGGGATTTTTATTTTGAGACAGGGTCTCACTTGGAACCTACTTGTAGTATAGGCTAGACTTGAACTCACATTGATCTGGGAATTTTAACAACTTCTCCTCATATTGTACTTATATAGTGTTGGTTTATGCTAAGATTGGGCTCACCTGAATTCTTAGGTCCCTTCATGTAAACCAACAAGAAGCCTGATCCTTCCAGCTTCTTTTATCTGTTATAGCATGTGATTAATGCTATCTATAAAATTATTTTAGGTCTAATAAATATTCTTATAAAATTCGATCATTTTGTTTGGTACCATTTTCCCCAGAAGTCTGGGCTCTTTCTAGGTTGCCAGTTTTACCTGGGTTGCTGGACTTTGCAGTGCATTGACAGCTTCCTAGTAGTGAACAGCCCACTTTGATCAACATGAAAGTTTATTTTTGCTATAATGAAGTATTCATATTGCTATAATGATATCTGTTATATAAAATATTAAGTGACAAGGTCTTGTGCTGCAGAGTAGAATAGATTCTACCTCATATAAGGTTAGTTAAGATTCATTTACTTACAAGCACTAGATATCAATTGCAAGAGCTCTACTGTATCTGTCATAAAGGGACAGGTGGAATGGGACAATCAACCCTCAGTGTGGGCTATTTCGTGGTAAGTGTTCATGACATTTTCTAGAGCTATATGACTCCCAATCTTAGGTCTTTCCATTCTTCCTTTAAAAATTCTTCTTGAAATAATCCAGATGATTGAACGTGGGTGCACTGAAGTCCCTGAAACTGCTTTGGTTACTGCCCCCTCACTCTTGGTTGTCCTACTTTGCTTTGGATCATGTAGTCAGAAGTGCAAGGTTTTGTTTTGCATACACAGAGCCAGTGGTACCAGGTCTTATACCTGGTCTTAGTGAAGGGAAGATATTACAAGTAAGTCAGCCCCAATGATGCCTCCTAAAGGTACAGCATAGTGTAAGGAGGAAGCAAATGAAGATAGTGTATTTACTGGAATATAGCAGAATGTTGCCTCATTAGTATGTAAGAGAGCAAGGTCAGACCTGTAAAGAGATTTTCTCAAACAGGTACACAGTGCTGAAAGGCAATTAAGGGAATAATGAGGGGTTTAAAGACACCACAAAACTTGATTATACTGTAAGATTGATTCTGCCATGATTTTTTTTTTTTTTTTGAGGAAGGACATAAATTTGATAGATTTTTTTTATTATTATTATTATTTTTTTCATTTTTCTTTTATTATTCATATGTGCATACAAGGCTTGGTTTATTTCTCCCCCCTGCCCCCACCCCCTCCCTTACCACCCACTCCACCCCCTCCCGCTCCCCCCCTCAATACCCAGCAGAAACTATTTTGCCCTTATCTCTAATTTTGTTGTAGAGAGAGTATAAGCAATAATAGGAAGGAACAAGGGGTTTTGCTGGTTGAGATAAGGATAGCTATACAGGGCATTGACTCACATTGATTTCCTGTGCGTGGGTGTTACCTTCTAGGTTAATTCTTTTTAATCTAACCTTTTCTCTAGTTCCTGGTCTCCTTTTCCTATTGGCCTCAGTTGCTTTAAGGTATCTGCTTTAGTTTCTCTGCATTAAGGGCAACAAATGCTAGCTAGTTTTTTAGGTGTCTTACCTATCCTCACCCCTCCCTTGTGTGCTCTGGCTTTTATCATGTGCTCATAGTCCAATCCCCTTGTTGTGTTTGCCCTTGATCTAATGTCCACATATGAGGGAGAACATACGATTTTTGGTCTTTTGAGCCAGGCTAACCTCACTCAGAATGATGTTCTCCAATTCCATCCATTTACCAGCAAATGATAACATTTCGTTCTTCTTCATGGCTGCATAAAATTCCATTGTGTATAGATACCACATTTTCTTAATCCATTCGTCAGCGCTGGGGCATCTTGGCTGTTTTGCTGACTTTATTTGTCATTCATTTGCTAAATATTATTATGGGTTTACTGTGTACCAGTCATTATTCCAGGTGCTAGGGAAACCTTGGACATAGTTTTGTTCTGATGGAGCTTATATTTTAGTGTATATATGGGCACAATAATCAATGAAACAAATAAGAAAAATAATTTCAGATAATGATAAGTGTTACAAAGAACAAGTAGTGGGGTACTGTAAAGGAAAATGGGCCTGGTGCAGTCAGGGAAAGCCTTTTTGGAAGACAACATTTGAGCTACTCACCCATCTTAACATCTCAGGGCACAGCCAAATCAATAGACTTGTACAGGTAATGGTATTTAGCTTCTTTCATCTTATTTTGAGGTTTTCAGGATCTTTAACTGTTCCCCAAAATTCTAGTATCTGAAAGTTAATCACAAACACACAAGTCTGGGAGTCTGGCCCTTGGTAGATTGCCATCAAGTTGTGAGACTTGACTTGGATGTAGAAATCTTGTAGCTCTGGTGGCTTGCCTGAGGCCACAACTCCTAACGTGACCAGCTTTAGGAGTATGAGCTGGGTGGGGTACAAGGAGAATAAGCAGAGATTTAGTTGTAATTTCCTGAAATTTCTTTATGAAGAGTGCGGAGTTCAGATCCTCTATTTTTACCATCCTGGGCTGCCTGTTGTTCCCCCTTGGGCTCCCTGCTTGGATGTAGATCCGGTAAGAATTTAGAGGTCACCGGCCCAAATCCCCACTTGATAAGTTAAAAAATAGGAGGGGTAGTGTCTTGCCTAAGGTCATAGAGCTAGTTTGATTAGAGCCAGGATTTGACTCCAGACTTCCTGTTTCCCAGTTCAATTATCTTTCTTCTAGATCATTGACCCTGAAGATAGAGGAGATGGTTTTTGAAAGGTCTATTTCAAACTATGGTGCTATCAGAGACCATCTTCATTTGAAAAATAATAGGTCTCAAAATTTCTAAATATTATTAATAAGAAAATATTTTTATAATAAAATATATATTGGTAGAATGTATTACTAACATAATTAACAAGTTATATTAGTCAATTTTTGTTGTTGTTAGAACACGGTATCTGATGCTAGGTAACTTATAATGCTTATTTAGCTCATAATCTGGTGGCTGGAGGGACCAAGCAGCATAGTGTTGGTATCCTGGTGAGGGCTTCCTGACTGTGTCACTACATGGCAGAGAAGAAGAAAGGGGAATGGTCATGTGCAGAAGAAACCAAGCAAAGGAGGTGAATTCGGATTATAAGTAGCTCTCTGAGAACGGATTTACTCCTGTGGGACACAACCCATTCCAGGAATCTATTTGTGAGGATGGAATGCCATGACCTAATTACGTTCCACTAGGCCTCATTGCTGAAAGGTACTAGAATCTCAGATTCCAGCACATGAATCTTTGGGGGTCAAACCAATAATAAATATTTTATAAAAAGATGAACAACTATAGAATTATTCATGAGACCAATGAAGCATATATAGAGGGTCCTCAACTTATCATGTTCAACTTATGATATGAAAATAAAGTACATTCAGTTGAAACCATATTTTGAATTTTCAATTTTGGTCTTTTCCTAGAGTATCAATAGGCAGTGCAATAGTCTCTCAAGATGCTGGGCACAAACCAGGCACCCATGACTCCTGCCTGTAATCCTAGCTACTTGGGAGGCAGAGATCAGGAGAAGTGCCAGCCCAAACAAATAGTTTGTGAGACACTATCTCCAAAATACCCAACACAAAAAAGGCTGGCAGAGTGGTTCAAGTGGTAGAGTGCCTGCCTAGCAAGCATAGGCCCTGAGTTCAAACTCCAATACAGCAAAAACAAGCAAAAAAAGATGCTGGGCATAGTGACAGTGAGTTAGGGCTCCCAGTTAGCCACTCACTCACTAGGTAAACAACTGATAATTTAAGATTTACTGGGTTGCTAGGTTATGATGTTTGGTAGGTTAGTTATATTAAATGCATTTTTGACTTACAGTATCTTCAACTTACAATGAGTTTATTGGGATGTAATTCCATTGTAAATGAAAGAGCCTCCATAGTTATGTGGTAGGAGAAAGTGGACCATGGGGAGATGCAGAGAGGAGATGATACTGAATCTGGATGAGTAAGTAGATCACAGGTAGCGGGAGTGGGAAGCAGAGGGAGATACCCCAGGGAGATTAATGGAAGTAAAGGGATTCAGGCTAAATATGGAGATATTTGGAAGAAGAAGAGCACTTTTCAAAATCTTGAACATATTTAATATTTCCACTGTCCAATATGGCATCCACATGTGGCTACTGAGTACTTAAAATGTGGCTAGTGTAATGGAGGGACTTTAATATTATTGCTTTAAAATATAAATTTTAAAGGACAAGCTCACCTAGTGGCTGCCATATTGGACAATGCAATTCTAGACTGTGGGGGCTGAGTTTCCTGATAGGTGATGAGGCAATCAGGTATGAGCTTAATGAGTCATCTATTTGAGGAATCATTAATATGAAACTGTGTCTAAGAATGCTAGAACAGTCAATCAAGTTAGAAAGAATAAATTCATCCATTGATTTCTACATTTAGCAGACTTAGAATAAAACAATGATCTTGGCCTGGAGGACACTTATAAAGTAGTCCTTTTGTGCTGTGAGTACTCATGGGATCAGAATGAATGCTACTTCAAAGCCACTACTCTAGTAATAGTGTTAGTAGGCTTTATACTGTGATATATCAATAAAAAGATAATAGCAAATCAAATACTGTTTTTATTAAAGTTCCTCTATTTCCTTAGATTATTAGAATGTACTATTGCATTTGTGTAAGGTTTCTGAAATTTCATGTATATATTGAGAATGTAATGATTTAAAAAAATCCATTTGGGTTCATTTTTCTGTCACTAGTTAAGTTGCAAATGATGTGGTGTCTAACAGGGAAATCTTAAATCTTTCATTAGCACAGGCTGATCTCTAGAGGGACTGTGACTTACTCATTTTGGACATATTCCAAGTCAGGGAGGGTATCTTTCAACATCCCTAAAAACAAAACCAATTCTCTTTGCTTCTGATGGGCTAAAAGTCTTGTTTGGCCCACTGGGGACAGGACTTGGACCTCTGTGTGTGTGTGTGTGTGTGTGTGTGTGGTGGGGGGTGCATGTGTGCACAGTATATGCTTCTAGCTTAGAAGGCTTCCAGTCTTTCCTCTGCTCCCTGGAGCCTGGTTTGGTTTCACAGTTGATCTGGTCGATTTCAAAATGGGTCTAAGCCCCTGATCAGCACTACCCTAGAGAACATATAACCCTAAGGATTGCTCCTGAAATACCTCATCTGACTAATTCTCTTACATCTCTCACCACCCCTGGTTGACCTAGGATTAGGCCAGTAGCCCAATTCCAAATTTGTACCACAGGAAAATTACAAGCATAATGACAACCCAGAATTTTTGTCGCTTCACCTCCTTCCCATTTTCCTACGAAGTTAAGAATATAAATTCTTTGTGTACCCAAGTCCAGAGCAGAACAAGACTGATTCCAGACACTCAGGAGATGAGTACACACGTGCGGGAATGGACAGAATGCTGTTTTCCAAGGTCATGGCAGAGGCAGGTAGCACTTTTGGTCATGTCCCTAGACTTGAAAAGTAAGCAGGACAGGATAACAAGTCACCCACAAGAGGGCAGCAAATGATTTCCAATTTAGTCCTGTTTCCTTTTAAAAATCATCTTGTATCTCTTCCACAGAGCCTCTATTTAGTCAAGAACTAAAAAAAAAAAAAAAAAAAAAACTTGATGCTGATGGGAAGAACGAGAGCTGGGTTTCATTCCCTTGTTAGGATAGCTTATCACTGGAGCATGGCCAGTGCTGGCTGGAGGTCTCCTGGCTCAGTCACAAAGGATGGAGAGCTCTATGGGGATGGCAACTTTTTGTCTGTTTGGCTTTTGAGGTCAGAATTTATTTCTGAGGAAAGGAATGTCGTCATTCTGCATCTAGTAGAGTACGCATCTATTTTCTTGTTTTAACACCCCTTGTTCATAAAGACCCCTTACATTATGCCTCTCACTAAATTCTTAGATGCTGATCAGTTGTCAGTTTACCTACCTGGGAAGCTGAACGTGGTGTCTTGAGAGTGGAGGTCTTTTCCTCGTTAGCCGTTGAGTTGAACATTACCCTACTAGTGAATGGTGTGTCATTATTCCTGTGTCCCCACTGTATGAGGCACAGTCAGATCTAGACTGAATTATGAGTTGAGCCCTTACCTGGAATTCGAATTTCATTACCCTTTCTGCATGCCCTTCTCCCTCACAGGAGGCTCTTTCTTTAGTCTCCCTATTCAAATCAATGAATATTTATTAATCATTTCCACTGGAAAATCACTGGGTAGATGCCAAAAGGGCCATATAATGACACCAACAATAACTTACTTATGAAATGTGTATGTTTAGCTCATTTGATGACATTTCATTATCCTCCCCCCAAAACAATCCTATAAAGTAGGTGTTATTTCTAATGTGCAAATGAAGAACTTGAGGCTGTGAGAAGTCAAGCAACTTGTCACTGAGCTAGTAAATGGGGAAGGATCAAGGAGTTGAATGTGACTCCAGGCCCCTAACTGCACTGCTGTATTGGTTTTCTTCCTAGAAAAGCAGTTAGTCTCAAAAATCTTATAATTTAATGCAGTAGCTTTCTAGCTTGGAAGCATATCAGAATCATCTTGGGAGCTTTTAAAAATCCTAATGCCAGGGCCTTATCCTAAGTCAGTTACATCAGAATTTGTGTGCGTGTATGTGTGTGTGTGTATGTGTGTGTGTGTGTGTGTGTGTGTGTGTGAGAGAGAGAGAGAGAGAGAGAGAGAGAGAGAGAGAGAGAGAAGAAAGGTATGTGGGGGAGGGAAGGTGGTGACCCAGGCACTGGCATTTTGAAAAGGTCCCCAGGTAACTTCTCTGCTTTTGAGGATGGGAAGGGATGTGATATGAAGTCAGGCACTAAAATAGAGCAGCCTCATTGTCAGTGGTGCTCAGCCCTCTTCAGCAGGCAGTTGACCATTCCTGTGGAGGTGAGCACCTGTGTGCAGTGGCACTCCCACTTGATAAGTTATAGTACCAATTTTTTTGTGTGCTTGCCCTTGTGGGGCACAGTTCTAAGATTACTCACCTGTATTAACTTTTTAATTATTATTATAATTATTACCACATATTAATTGATCAATAGATTTTATTGTGACATTTACATACATGAAAATATTATGCTTTGACTATGACCTCTCTTGCCCTTCTCCTTCCCTTTCCCTGTTCCCAGTCCCTTCTCCATTCCCTTATGGTCCATCTTTTCTTTTTTAAGTTTTCACCTAGCAGCAATGTAATAGAGTAGCTCTTACTTTGTTAAAGTCACCATAAGTTATTATTTTTTTCCAGAGATGTGAAAATGTGAGAAAACAGGGATTTTAATGTTAGTGAAATGTAGATCAGGAAACAGGCAGAGAAAGCTTACGTCACGTGTCCAAGATCACTCACGAAGGAAATATATTATAAGTAGTCACCTTGTCCTCAATATTCTTCTTAAATAGAATTTTAATGGCAACATTAAGTTTCACGTAAATATACTGTAACTACTTTAATTGATTCCCTAATTTTGGTTGATTATATCTTGATGTGTATGTGTCTTTTTTCCAGGGCATGCCCAACTACGGATTAGGTACCAACTATTTTGTAGCCAACAATTCCACTGAGTCTCCATGTGTTGTCATGTGAAGAAGATGCAGGGACACTAGAGAAAGGTTTTGTGGACCTTTCTCTTTGTCATGGCTTTTTGTTAAACACTGTGGGTGGTGAAGTGCTGATGGTTTGCTCATTGCTAGTTTCATTATGCAGGGTCACTAGTCCATCAGCCCAAGTAGGATCACTCTCTGCACTCACCCAACTGCTCTTTGGGACTGAGGGACAAATGATAGCATAATCAGGTTTTGGATGCACTGCTTCTCCTTCAGTTTTGGAAGAGAGTTATGAATATGCTCTGAGGGGAGCGCACACTTGATGATCAAGAGAAAGTTGCTGGGGCTTTTTGATTCTGGGAGATCCAACACTCTTCTACAAATGTCTATAGACTTCCATTTTGTGTGATTCTTGGAGACCATGACTTTTCTATGAGGAGCCTGACCAGTTTCTTGTAGTCTTTCCTGCTTTTCAGCAGTACGACAGAGTGGGAGCTTTTAACCTCTATGAAAGTGACGTAGTTTATAGTTTATGGGGAAAGGTGGCAGATTATCTCAGCTGGCTGAGAATTCTGCTGATCACACCTGAAGGCACTCCTGTCTCCCTCTGAAGGTCTTGTAGCTGGATCCTGACTCACCTGTGCTTTATCAATCACCCTGTTAGCTAAGCATTACATGTTTATCCTATACACATTGGGACTGTAGCTGGTCTGTCAGTTGACTGCAGGCTGTTTATCTAAAAGAGGTGGTAGTTTTCATTTTCATTAGGTAGATTTCTGATAGGTAGGCTTAGACTGGGGTTTGAACTCAGGGCTGCACACTTGCTACACAGGTCCTCTATCGTTTGAGCCATGCCTGCAGCCCTTTCTGCTGTAGTTATTTTGGAGACAGGATCTCACTTTTTGCCCAGACCAGCCTGGACCACGATCTTCCTATTTTATACTTCCTGCCGTTGCTGGGATGATAGGCATGCAAAATCATGCCCAGCTTTTTTCATTTAGATGAGGTCTTGCAAACTTTTTATGTGGGCTAGACTGGAAGCACAATTTTCCTGACCTCAGCCTTCTAAGAAGTTGAGATTACAGGCACATGCCACTGGTCCTAGCTATTGCTTGATATGAGGGTCTCATGAACTCCCTTCCCTGGCTGACCTCAAGCTATGATCCTCCCATTCTCAGCCTCTCAAAAAACTAAGATTACAGGCATGAGCCACCGGTACCCAGCTTAGACTTAGTTTTTTGAGATGCGAAGACCATATCTGATTTACCAGAAGTATATTGATTCAGTTATTATTGCTGGTAATGAACCTCCCTAAAACTTGAGGGGTTATAGTGAAAACCATCATATTAACTCTTATTTGACTAAGTAGGTTAACTGCTTATCTGCTTATGTCTGCTTATGTGGAGTCTGTCATGTGACTGCATCAGTTGGTGTCTGGAACTGGAGTCAGCTGGGGGCTAGAATGGGATGCTGGAGGGCTGGACCTCCTTCCCTCTCCACATAGTCATAGGCCTTTCTTCTTTATGGCATCTCTCCACCAGGGTAGTCAAATTATTTACACAGTGGCTCAGAGTTCCCCAAAGAGCAAACGTGGAAGTTGCCAGGACTAATTAAAGCTTAGGACTGGAACTGTCATTGTGTCACTCCTATTCACTAAGGAGTACTACGGTTTGGATCATGCATGTCCCCTAGAGATGCACGTACTAAAGGCTTGGTCCCCAGGGTAGTGCTATTGGGAAGGAGTGGAACCTTGAAGAAGTGGAGCTTAGTGGAAGGTCTTTAGATTATTGGGGCATGCCCTTGAGAGGAATTAAGGGACCTTCGTCCCTTCTTTTCTTTCTTTTGCTTCCTCATCATGAGGCCAGTAGTTTTGCTTTGTCATGTCTGCCTGCCATGATGTACTGCCTCACCACAGACCCAAAGTAGCAGGACTGAAACCTCCAAAACCATGGGCCAAAATAAATCTTTCCTCCTTGTAAGTCAATTATCTTGGGTATTTTGTTTTAGTGTCAGAAAGCTGATTAACACAGGGACCGAGATCAAAAGGAAGGGCTAATAAACTAGAATTTTATGGGGTGGGCCATATATATTTGTGGCCATCTTTACAACATATGTTCACACTTTGGGTATTCGTATTGGTGAAAGTAGGCTTAAGAGATAAATCTGACCCCAAGGGTATACAATTGCCTTCCTGCCACTGCTGGGATGGCAGGCATGTTACTTTGGTAAAGATGCCAAATGGGTCTTGCATACATTGGCAGGGTTTTATCAAGAGGAAGCTGGAAAGCATCCTGGGCAGAAGAGGGTGCTTATGGTCTTTCTGCTTTGGGCATTTACTATCTAATCCAAGAACAGAGAGGGGAGTTAGGCATTCTTCCTAATTAAAAAGGATTTTTTCCTACACTGGCTATAATTTGTTTGCTGTCATATCTTTCTCTGCTTTGGCTGGTGAAGCTCTTGTCTCAGCTGTTGGTGCCCGTGGGGAGCTCACGGCAGAGCCTGCCATGGGATGAATGGAGAGAGACTCTGGCTCTTGCCTCCTAAACTACATCTCCTGGAGGTCAGGTCCTATGCCTGAGCCCCATTAAAACTGCAGCACCTGCCAAAGGGTAGACAAATGATGTGGCTTGACACACTTGCTGTTAAAAAATATGGGGGCGGGAGGAAAGGGAGCTTAATAGAGGGGTAATCTGATTAAAGTAAAAAATATTCATGTGTGAAATATCACTGTGAAAGCCCTTTGAACAATGAGTATACACTGAAAACAAAAACAAAACTACTGAAGGACAGGAATGTACAGGAGGTCCTGTTTGGAGGTGGATATTAGTGGGAGGGGGCAGTGAATGGAGTAGGGGAAAGAGGACGAATACAATCGGTGTACTTGATGTACTTGCATGAAAATAGATAATGAAACCTGTTGTAATTGTTTTAAAAATGGGGACAAGGGTGTGGGAGAAGGAAGGAGGGCATGAATCTAACCGAGGTAGGTTGTAAGCATATTTAGAAATGTCACAATGAAACCCCCTATACAACTAATAAATGAAGGTAACAGGATAAACCTAGGTAAGCCCATACAACAATAGAGCAAATGTAAGAGAAAGGAAAAATAAGATCTCTTCACACACAGCTTCATGTTCTGTGGGAGATGGGGCAAATAGTGACAGTGGACTGCAGATGTAACAAGATTATGAGGCAATGCCCTTCTGGAAGCAGGCATGTGGGAGTGATGGGAGAGGATGGTTCCAGGTTTTTGTGTATTTATTTTGCATAATTTCAGCAAGTTGGCTTTAGACATTATCTTAAATGTCCCCCATTCAACTTTTTCTCCTGTGCATTGGGATTCTATTTCACCAGCCCCACCCCCTTTAAAAATAGTCTGAGAGAGTCATTTCTGAGGGAAATAAGGAACTTGCTAATTTTTGAAACTACTTTGAGATTACAGACAGATGTTACTATCATCCAAAATTCATTTGAAGATCAAAATGATGGCTAAAGGCCGCATGCCAGTGGTTCACATCTATAATCCTAGCTACTTGGGAAGCTGAGATTGGAAGGATCCCCAGAAAATTAGTTCACAAGACCAATCTCCTAAATTATCAGAGCAAAATGGTGTGGTTCAAGTGATAGAATGCTTGCTTTGTGAGCATGAAGCCCTGAGTTCAAACCCCAGTCCCACCCCACTCCAAAAAATGATGTCTGAAGACTTCAAATGGTCAACAAAGATGAGAAATACTGAAAAATCTATTTTCCAGTTAAGATTGTTATTTATTCCCATTTTTCATAAATGGTGTGTCTTTCATTTTCCCAGTTCAATATGGCAACCATTTTAAGAAATGTGTGGTTACTTCTACTTCTTAGAATATATGTTTAGGCTTCCCAATAAAATCTTGTTCTTCCTAGGAGCATAAGATATTGACTCAGGGGACAAGAAACCACTGACCTTGATGATAACTAAACAGAACTCTGTGTCTCGATTCCATCTGAGATCAATGGGCCCCATGGCCACCATTACTTTCAAAGTGCGAGGTGAGTATAGGCTGTAATGGGAAGTTTGCTCTCAAGATTTATGACCTCTAACCAGTGCTAGTCACTGTTCAGATAAACATAATCTCCTCTTATCACATCCTTTCCATCATAATTTGATAATAGTAGTCAGGGTCCAAACCAACTTGAGTTCAATGGGTGATTTTTGTTTCATAGTGTTGTTTCTGGTGTATGCTTCCAAGCTCTATGAAATGTGGTATCTTGTTTTTTCTATACAGGAACTGTTGATTTGTAATGCTCATTTTCCAGATAATTGTTTTCCTTGGTCTAATATTGCTGTAAACCACTCCCTGGAAAGCTACTCCTGTATCTTCTTCTTTTAAAACAGTCTAACTTAGATAAGGAAACATGATTTCAGATCTTATCCAAAGTTTATGCAAACCACTTTGGTTTAGAAAATTGGTCTGTTAATCTTACAGTGTCCAGAATTTTCTTGGGCACTTACATGATTTCAGGTGGGTCAAGAAATATTGATACAGTCTGGCCTTGGAATTACAACATTGCTCTCTGAAGCCAGTCTGTAATTGCAAGTACCAGGAAGTATGAAATGGGAAGGAAAGGTACTTGAATGTTTTGAACTCTAAAAAGAACTTGTGTCTCATTTCTATTTGAGTTTAAAGGTCATTCGTCTCCAATGACAAAGTCTAATTTGTCCTAAGAAAATAGCCCATCCTTCATCCTTGATAAGAAAGCATTTACCTGTTCTCTAGGAGCCATGGCTAAAGGCAGCCAGATTTGGGTATTGGTGCATCCACCATATGTGGTGAAGTCGAGCTGTATTTAGACAGTTATTAGAGAACACAGCAAGAGCCTACAGGTTGTTGATGTGCATGACTTGTTAGGGGAGAGAACAATGAAGCTTGTTCCCATTTACTGTATACCTACTGCATGCTGGACTCTGTATCTCCAATCATTTAATTCTCTCAGCAGCCCTGTGCATTCTTTCTCATTTCCCAGTAGAGGAAACTGAGCCTCAAAGAAGAGAGGTCTTTAGCTGTCTACCTGGATGACAATGGGAGGACTTGTGCTGAAAAATTACCTAGATAGACCTCCACCCCCAACCTCATCCATCTCTTTTGCTTCTTTGTCCTACCCCCCAATCCTTCCTTTTTCCTTTGGGGATCCAGAAAGAGTGAGAAGGGCAGCAGGCATAGAAGTAGAAAAAGAAGACAATGTTAGCAGTTCAAGCTAGGAAAGAGAATGAGTAGAGGTGAAGGATAATGGAACAAAGTTGCTCCATCTTGATCCTTTAGATTCCAACACATGTGAACATTGTTTCATGAGGAGACATGAGTGGTCTGTCCAAAATCTTCTTTGGCTGACCAGGTAGCACAGAGATGGAGAGAGGATCCCTGGGGGGAGCTCCATGGCATCAGTGCCAGCATCAGTGGACTGTGGTGTGGTGTGAATGATACAGGAAACTACAGATAGGTCTGTGTTTTCTCTTGAACATTCAGAGTTCAATTAGTTTTTTTTCCTTTTTTCTTTTTCAGAACAAGGAGCCAGACTTTGGGAGAAGCACTCTTTTATGTTTTTAGCCCTACACTCTGTCACAGGGGTGAGGATGCTGCTGTAAGCAGCTTTACAAAGCTGTGGGATGTGAACCACAGGCCTTGGTTCTGGAAAGCCAAGTCTTTCTTCTGGAATCTTCCATAGTGATTGTGGTTTGCAAGGCAGCCTCTTTCCTTTCTTTGAAATTGGGTTTATTTGCTAAGCACAGACAGTACCATCACATCTTGCTGGTGCTTGGAGCAAACATCAGTAGCAAATGATCCTCTTAAGCAAGTGCAAGTGGCTGGAGGCAATGCTGGGGGCTAAAAACACAGAAAGGACTAAAACCACAACAACAGTTCAACCTCAATGCCACCGAGGAGTGCGTCAGAGGGCCCCTTCAGAATACTGATGTGGGGAAGGCTCCTCAGAACAGGCAGCTGATGGAGTGGGACAGGGGCTTCTTTCCATGTGAGCAAACTGCTCACATTCTGGGCACCCAGTCATGACTTCAGCCCTCCTCTTTGGCTGGAGAGTGGCTCAGGCGTGAGGTTGACCTAGGTAAAGGTATAACAGGTGCGGATCCAGGCTGGAAAGGGAAATGCCCTCTGCACATTCTGGCTGTTTGATTCCAGCAAGCAGTATTCATGTGAGCCCAATGGGTCATTGCCCATCCTTCCCAATGGATGGGAGAAGTCCTTGGTACAAGGGTGACTGGGAATGGTGGCAGATGCCTGGAATCCCAGCACTGAGGAGACTGAGGCAGGAGAATTGTGAGATCAAGGCCAGTCAGGACTATATAGTAGAGACCTTGCCTCAAATATGAGAGAGAGAGAGAGAGAGAGAGAGAGAGAGAGAGAGAAGTTGAAATGTTTTTGATTTTGGAAAAGGAAATCCTTGAATATTTTTTCATGTAATTCTCACTCAATCTTAGCATTCCTGTGAGTTAATTCACCTAGGAATTGTCTTTTCTGATAGAAGCCTGGGGCAGATGGCTGTGGCACTGTGTTACTAGTTACAAGTGTGATTCAGGCTCATAGAATGCAAGCACATGAGGATTCTTGACCATAAAGCTACTTGTGGAGTGGATGTGTTTTTAGATAACTGTCATAATGGCCCATGGGATTTGAGGTTTGTGCTTTTTTGGAACCCCAGTTAAGTTTCCTTCTCTTCTCCCTGGAGTTGTTAGGGTCCTGTTTGCTTCTCAGGTTGTCTGGTTTCCAGTTTTTGTTACCTCTTCACCCTGGTGCTGGGTCCTCCAGTATAAATCACAGCCTCAGTTCTGCCCTGGGTTCAAGACTACCTCCAGGCAGATGGATTTAAGGACCTCCAGGATTCAGTACCAGGCATTCTCAGTGCTAGTTTAACTTTGACCTTAGGCCCCAGTTCTGATGACTGAAGCTGGGTGTTGGTCCTGAGACCCTCACCCTGTGCCTTAGGTCTGAGAATTGAGCTTTTGTCTAAGTCTAAAGACCAATTTGTTTTCTCCTTAGAAAACAACAGTTGTTATTTTTTCTTTAGCTTTTGTGTTATTTGTGTATAAATTATTATTTCAATCATTCCATTGATTTTGGTTCCTCCAGGGTAAGAGTTCTACTCTTATTAGATCCTCTCTGATCTCTCTCCACGAATACCTTTCACCTGCTGGTGGAGATGTCTGATGCTGTCTGCCTATTTAGGGGCTGCTGACTTTCTCCTGTGTCTCTCTTGTCCCCTGATTTGCTGTCTTAGTAGGTAACATGATATCTTCTTTAGGATTCTGACTCTGAACATCTGTCCATCCATCCACCCAGGAGTTACTGAGTGCCAAGCATCATCTTCTGTGACTATACTGTGACCATGTTCCCCCTGGCATGTTATGGTTCCTTCTAGCACTTACAGCAAGATCTATCATTCAACTCCACTGAGTGGATCCAAGTATGGAGCTTTCTTCCCCAATGCCAGACCCTTCTGGCTGTTCTGTTTAGTTGCACTTTACTGAGATGTCTAGCTTGTGCACATACGACAGAGCTCTCAACTCAGCATTCATTCTTCCTTTTATGACTCTGATCATCATTATGAAATTTTTAATATTTTAAACTCAATTATTATTATTATTAAATCCATGGTAGTCCCTTAATTTTATTAAGACTTAGAATCTGGTCATTATAAACATGATTCCCTTATTTCAAATATGTTCAATTTCCTTCTCAGTTGCATAGTCCCATATTAATCCCTCTGCTACTTCTGCCTTGATTAATTTCTTTTTTTGGTGGTACAGGGGTCTGAACTCAGGGCTTCATGCTTGCTAGACAGGTGCTGTACCCCTTGTGCCATACCTCCAGACTTCAGCACTTTCTGGTCTGGCTGTTCTGGAAATAGAGTGTTGTTTTTTGCCCAGGCTGGCCTGGACCTCAATTTTTCTGGCAATGACTAGAATGACAGTTGTGTGCCACCTTGCTCAGATTTTTTTTTTTTTGTGGTACTGGGGTTTGAATTCAGGGCCTACACCTTGAGCCACTCCACCAGCCCTTTTTTGTGATGTGTTTTTTGAGATAAAGTCTCTCAAACTGTTTGCCTGGGCTGGCTTTGAGCTAGGATGCTCCTAATAAATGCCTCCTGAGTAGCTAGGATTATAGGTGTGAGCCACTAACACCCAGCCCCAGCTTCTTTCTATTGAGATGTTCTTGCCAGTGTTTCTGCTCTGGCTTGCCTAGAATCGTTATCCTCCAGATCTCAACCTCCCAAGTAGCTAGGATTATAGATGTGAGCTACTGGTGCCTGACTGCCTTAATTTTAATGTTGTGTCCTCTTGAGAATTTTGCACCATTTTGTTAAAATTGATCATATTTTTAAGACCCTTCTGAATGGAAAAAATGAGGTGAAAAAGAATATATGTCTTTCCTAACTCAGAAAACCTCCAAGAATAACAGAACTCCAGAGAAAACTGTTTTTTTTTCTTTTATTGTTGTGCTAGGTGAGGGTACATTGTGGCATTTACAAAAGTTCTTACAATGTATCAACTATATCACACTTGATTTCACCATTCCCCTTTATCCCCACCCCCTTGATTCATGGAACAGTTTCAACAGGTATCATTTTTGCATTTACATATATGTGTAGACATTTTTTGCACCGTATTCACCCTCTTACCTCCTTTCTCCACCACCTCTCCCTCCCACTGGTGCCAACCCTCCCCCCTGCACAGGACCTTTTCCACCCTCCTGTTCTGATTTTGCAGAAGAGAAAAGATAAAAAGAAAAACATGATATTTTTGCTAGTTTGAGATAAAGATAGCTACACAGGGAGTTTCCTTGTGATATTTCCATGCATGTATGTGTTATGCCCCCAATTGTTTTATCTCTTCTAATTATATACATTCTGCCTTAGACCCTTTCTTATGGTGATTTCAGACTTTTATGTTCATTCTTGTATAGAAAGTACATCAACTATATTCAAGTTCTTAGTTTCCTTCTTTTACCTTACCCCTCCTGTGAGTGACCTCCCGTTAGTGTGACCAGTGTTTCATAATTTTGCTGTATTTGTATTAGGTTTGTATCCTACATCTGAGAGAGAACACACAGCTTTTGGTCTTCTGAACCTGGCTAACTTCACTTAAGATGATGTTCTCCAGTTCCATCCATTTACCTGCAAATGACAAAATTTCATTCTTCTTTGTAAAAGAGTAAAATTCCATTGTGTATAAATACCACATTTTCTTAATCCATTCGTCAGTAGTGGGGCATCTTGGTTGTTTCCATAGCTTGGCTATTGTGAATAATGCTGCAATAAACATGGGTGGGCAGGTGTCTTTGTTATAAGCTGACTCACATTCCTTTGGTTATATGCCTAGGAGTGGTATTGCTGGATCATATGGCAGGTCTACTCTACTTCTAATTTTTTAAGGAGCCTCCATACTGTTTTCTATAGTAGTTGTACTAGCTTACATTCCCACCAACAATGTATGAGGGCTCCTTTTCTTCCACATTCTCGCCAACATTTGTTGTTGTTTATGTTCTTGATGGTAGCTATTTTAATAGGAGTGGGTGGAATCTTAATGTGGTTTTGATTTGCATTTCCTCTATGGCCAAGGATGGTGAGCACTTTTTCATGTGTTTTTTAACCATTTGGACTTCTTCCTTTGAACAGGCTTATTCAGTTAATTTGCCCATTTCCTCATTGGGTCATTAATTTTTGGAGAGTTTAGTTTTTTTGAGCTCCCTGTATATTCTGGTTTTCATTCCCCTGTCAGATGTATAGCTGGCAAAGATTTTCTCCCATTCTGTGGGTGGCCTCTTCAATTTAGAGACCATTTCTTTTGTTGTGCAGAAGCTTTTTAATTTCATGTAGTCCTGTTTGTTGATCCTTTCTCTTAGTTGCTGAGCCAATTGAGTTCTGCTGAGGAAGTCACTGCTATGCCTATTGCTTCCATTGTATTCCCCACTCTTTCCTACACTAGCTTCAAGGTTTCAGGTCTTATATTAAGGTCCTTAATCAACTTTGAGTTGATACTTGTACACGGTGACAAACATGGAATCTAGTTTCAGTTTTCTGCAGGCAGATACCCAGTTTCAGGGAAAACTGTTCAATTCCCTCCTTCCATACTGCTCAGTGAGTAATTATTATTGAGTTTTGCAAACAAGCATACTGTTTAAAATTCTTTCATGTGATGTATTTCTGCAAAACAGAGCCACTTGTGTACCCGTGGTTATTGCAGCACTATTCACAATAGCCAAGGTTTGGAAACAACCCAGATGTCCCACAACTGATGGATGGATTAAGAAAATGTGGTATTATACACAATGGAATTTTATTCATCCACAAAGAAAAATGAAATCTTGTCATTTGCAAGTAAATGGATGGAACTGGAAAACATCATCTTAAGATGATGGTGAAGTTAGCCAGGCTCAGAAGGCCAAAAACCTCATGTTCTCCCTCATATGTGGGATACAGATGTAAAACAAATGCAGTAATATTATTGGACATGGGTCACACGCTAAGAGGAGAATGCTCACAGGAGAAATTGGGAGGGGGAAGGAAACCTGAAACTTGAATGTGGTTGACATGCATACTGTAGAGTAGTGAATAAAGTAATCTTAAACTGGCAGAAGCCTCTATGGGAAGCGATCAGGAAGTAGTGAAGAGATCTGGTAGAGATGAACCAGTGTGGGTTGCAATATACAAGTGCATGGAAGCAACACGAGGAATCTCTCTGTATAGCTCTTTATTTCAAACTAGCAAAACGCTATATCTTTCTTACCATCTCTTATGTTTTCTCTTCAACAAAATCAGAGAACAAAAGGGTGGAATAGGTAAAAATGATAAAATTAAAAAAGGAAAATGTGGTTTTTATATACAATGGAGTATTAGTCAGCCATAAAGAGGAATGCAATTATGTTGCTTGCAGGTAAATGGATGAAACTGGAAAACATTATCTTTAATCAAATATGCCAGGCTCAAAAGGCCAAAGTTTACATGTTTTCCCTCATATGTGGAAGCTAGGCTTATAAGATAAATGTACATGTAAATACATATATGATCTTATGTACATATACAGATATATGTATATATATAACATATATATATATAATACAATTGTATTAATGGGTCTGTCTGAGGGGTTTATGGAGAGGTAGGAGAGGAAAAGAGAATGTCAGAGAGTGGAAAATATTGAAGCATTGCATCTGTATATGAAGATAATATAAGCACTGTAAGCTGTTGAATAATAGGGCAGCAGGTGATAGAGGAAGAGTTGGTGATAGAGGGGTTAATCTGATTAAAGCATGATATAAAGATGTCTCAAATACCAAGGCAAAACCCCCTTGGACAATCAATATGCACTTAAACAGATGAAGGTCAGGAAAGTAAAACAGGTGTTTTTCGGTTGTGGGTACCAGTGGGATGAGGGAGAGTAAAAAGGAGAGGGTGAATATGGTCAATATATTTTATATCCATATATAAAAATAGAAGAATGAAACCTATTGAAATTGTTCTAAGGAATGAGAAGGGGAATGAGGGGGCAAATCTAAGATACATTGTAAGCACATATGTAAATATCACAATGTATCCCCCTGTGCAGCTATTATATGCTAATAAAATTTTTTTTTAAATTCTTTTCTGTAAAGCATTTCTGCAAAACAGAAAATGATAGAAAAATTAAATATTAAGAAGGCAAAAATTATTTGGATTAAAGAAGTATGAAAAGACATTCGATAATCTGAAAATATGGTGAATACTTTTTTAACTTAAGAATAATGAATGTGTAAGGCAAGTGGCAAATGGAATTTACGTGCTAAACTCTGACTGATCAAATACAAAAATATCTCAGGGAGGGGAGATTGGTACTTTTTGAGGAAGATTATTGGAATAAGGGTGACATTTGAGAGAAGGCCATAGGTCCCTGGGTGCGGGTGAAGGCATTTAAAGACTAGCACTAGACACTTTCCATTAAGCTTCCAGTCAGTGTTCTGAATGAGCCCTTGAATAGCTCCTCTGGGCAAAGCCCTTAGATGTGGTGGCTGAAAGCCAGTTCTATTATCTCCTCAGTCCTCCTTCTCTCTCTTAACTTTATAACAATCCACTTGATTCCCGAATGAAACGTCTCTCCCACTACAGCCTCTGATCTGGCATGTCAGTGTCACATCAGATTGTGTCACCTGCTCTCTTCAAGCCTTGCATATCGTCTTACTCTGTTTCTTCTGAACTTCACGTCCCTTCGCGTTTGGATCATTGTGTTTGAAAATGCTGTCTCGACATTTTCCCTATTGTATCATGTGTCTTGTGCTCCCTCTTGATTGGAAATGAGAATGCAGAGTTAAAAGTACCCCCAAACATTTCAGTTAACAAGATAGGACGCATGTGTACCATGCATTGGAGTACACCTGAAGAGACAGCTGTAAACATAAAAGCATACACACACACACACACACACACACACACACACACACACACACATTCTTGAAAAGACTGCATATACGTTCATTTAAAGTAGTTACATATAAAGTTTAGAAAAGTCTAAATTCTGTGTAGACTCTGATTTACTTTCTTTGGCTTA
Source organism: Castor canadensis (assembly GCF_047511655.1). Classification (NCBI taxonomy): domain Eukaryota; kingdom Metazoa; phylum Chordata; class Mammalia; order Rodentia; family Castoridae; genus Castor; species Castor canadensis. The sequence goes on from NC_133386.1 coordinate 62,891,816, forward strand.
AAAAAATTGCTTAGCTAAGACCTGCCTGCGAAGTGGTGCAATTTTCTCTGCTCTTGATTAAAACATGCTATATATTATTTATTATGGGATAATATTATAGTGTGTTATATGTTAATTATGAGCACAATCATCTTGATTCTCATCAAATTTATATTACAATTGGTTCAATGTATTAAGTACATACTGTATGGAATGGTGGTTTTCATACTTGGGGTGCTGGACCTCAAAGTCACCTAGGGAGCTTTTTAAAAATTCCAGCATTCAGGCCATACCTTGGGTTGGTTAAATGAGAACCTCTGGGGAGGGGACCCAGCCATCATAGTTTTAAACATTTCTCATAGGATTCCAAGATGTCGTGAGGTTTGGGAACGAGGCATAGAAGTCACTGTTGCTCAGAGCCTGGTCTGTGGACAGCAGTGTTGGCAGTACTGGACACTCGTTGGAGCTCTTGAGCTCCTTCCCATTCTTCCTGATGGGAATCTTTGTTTCCTCAAGATCCCAATAGATTTCCATGTGCACTTTAACACTTCTGAGGCACGGATGGCCACTGAAGGATCCTCTGCCAACCAAGTGTTTTAGTCAGTCATTCACAAGCAACTTATTAAGCTCCCCCAGTGTGCTGGGCTCTGTGCAAGGCATGAATTTATGCCACCTGGCAAAGTGGTAGTTCTGCATGATTTTAGGAGGAAATTGAAGCATGGAAGATAAATACCTCAAAACTGGTCGGTCAGGATTCAAACTCTGGGACCTATTACTGCAAAACACAACCTTTTGCCATAGCAACATACTTCTGCTAGTGTAGTGTAGAAAATATTGATATTTTCTATAGTAAACAAAATAAACAGTACTTCCTAAATTTTTACCCTACTAATAAAATATTTGAATCTATATCAAGAAAGGAACGAAGACGATTACCTGCAGAAACACGGGGTTCTTGGCAGAGATATCTGGTAAGGTGAAGGATGTATTACAGTTACGGGTGCAGATAGCAGGATGCAGGAAAAAAAAATACTCCCCTTTAGTTATGAGCGACTCCAGGGCACACACTGAATATTCATTTTAAAGAGGAAATATCCTCCGTTAGTTAGGTGGGGGTTCCAGTGTGCCTGTCATAGGGTGACTGGCTTGGAAGAACCACAGTTTCTTTTTTTTTTTTTTTCATTTTTCTTTTATTATTCATATGTGCATACAAGGCTTGGTTCATTTCTCCCCCCTGCCCCCACCCCCTCCCTTACCACCCACTCCACCCCCTCCAGCTCCCCCCCTCGATATACAGCAGAAACTATTTTGCCCTTATCTCTAATTTTGTTGTAGAGAGAGTATAAGCAATAATAGGAAGGAACAAGGGGTTTTGCTGGTTGAGATAAGGATAGCTATACAGGGCATTGACTCACATTGATTTCCTGTGCGTGGGTGTTACCTTCTAGGTTAATTCTTTTTGATCTAACCTTTTCTCTAGTTCCTGGTCCTCTTTTCCTATTGGCCTCAGTTGCTTTAAGGTATCTGCTTTAGTTTCTCTGCATTAAGGGCAACGAATGCTAGCTAGTTTTTTAGGTGTCTTACCTATCCTCACCCCTTCCTTGTGTGCTCTCGCTTTTATCATGTGCTCATAGTCCAATCCCCTTGTTGTGTTTGCCCTTGATCTAATGTCCACATATGAGGGAGAACATACGATTTTTGGTCTTTTGAGCCAGGCTAACCTCACTCAGAATGATGTTCTCCAATTCCATCCATTTACCAGCGAATGATAACATTTCGTTCTTCTTCATGGCTGCATAAAATTCCATTGTGTATAGATACCACATTTTCTTAATCCATTCGTCAGTGCTGGGGCATCTTGGCTGTTTCCATAACTTGGCTATTGTGAATAGTGCTGCAATAAACATGGATGTGCAAGTGCCTCTGGAGTAACAGTCTTTTGGGTATATCCCCAAGAGTGGTATTGCTGGATCAAATGGTAGATCGATGTCCAGCTTTTTAAGTAGCCTCCAAATTTGTTTCCAGAGTGGTTGTACTAGTCTACATTCCCACCAACAGTGTAAGAGGGTTCCTTTTTCCCCGCATCCTCGCCAACACCTGTTGTTGGTGGTGTTGCTGATGATGGCTATTCTAACAGGGGTGAGGTGGAATCTTAGTGTGGTTTTAATTTGCATTTCCTTTATTGCTAGAGATGGTGAGCATTTTTTCATGTGTTTTCTGGCCATTTGAATTTCTTCTTTTGAGAAAGTTCTGTTTAGTTCACATGCCCATTTCTTTATTGGTTCATTAGTTTTGGGAGAATTTAGTTTTTTAAGTTCCCTGTATATTCTGGTTATCAGTCCTTTGTCTGATGTATAATTGGCAAATATTTTCTCCCACTCTGTGGGTAGAACCACAGTTTCTTACAGGGAAGCTTCAAGTAATCCTACATGCCTTCTTGTCATCTTGTTCCATTGTTTGCCTCAAGGGCATCACTCCAGGGCCACTTGTTCCAAGATTTTGTTTAAGCAATTCATGGAGACTGTGGAAGCAAGGATGCGAGGGATATTTGATGTGACTAGAGATGTGTTTGGCAATGTATATTGTATGTACTGATATTATTTCAATTAAACAGTAATAATGGTCTGCCACTTAGTCCTCTTCCACAAATCTTGGCTATCTGTGTCAGTTTCTCTCCCAAATTACAGATAGTTTTAGTGGAACATTTATCAGACATATTAGACATAATAAATAGGAGTAGGCAAAGGAAGCCCCACCTTTTCACTTAACCGCAAGTCTTTTTCCTGTCATTAAAAACCATAAATATGCAACAACTTTTAAAAATTACAGCTTAATATTCTATTCTACAGATACATCATTTGCTTCATCATTGTTAAACCTTTGGACACTTCACATTTTTTTTTCTAATGAGTGTATTTTTCTATACACCTTTGCTCATAATTTAGAAGCTTTCCTTAGTATCTATTTTCTAAATGGAGATAGTCAAAGAATATGGACACGAAAATCGGAATGGGAATATATTCATTTACAGTGAGAAGTGTAATTATCAAAAAGACCATTCATCAGCACATTCTCTCCTTGTCAAGGAAAAGTGCAGAAATTTTGAAGGCTCACACACTGTACAGAGGCCCTCCAGAGAGTTGATGCAAGTGTGCATTTGTTCAAAGAGGTGCATCTGTACACCGGTTGCCCCTTGAGGCCTCGTGATGGAGTGTCAGTATGGCGGAACAGTCATGAGGACTGGAAGTGGGAAGAGGTAAGACATGATCGAGAGTTCTAGCTTTGCTTAGCCCTGAGCTCTGTGACTTTGGTAGCCATCTGTGGTTGGTGTTTCTTGAAATACAAAAATAAAACACAAAAACCCACACACTAGTCATCAAAACCAGAAATTGCAAGAGAATGAACCGCCACAGGCACAACTGGATCCAGTGGCTCTGTAGGTGTCAGCGGGACACTGTCTCTCCTCTTAGATTTTCTTTTTTCTCAAAGAGTTCATTCTCAGGCGGCAAAAGGTATGCCTGGGAAGTTTTGAACTTAGATATTCTTCATGAATAGCAATCTGGGGTAAAAAGTATGGAGTCCTTTTCCCCGTGTCCATACCAATTCCCAAAAATGATGTAAAATCACTGTGTTTGAGTCTACCCAAAATCAGATGTAGTTTTGGTGGAGACTACCTGCCAAAACTAAGCCCTGTGTCCTGGGGAATGAGTATTTTCTTTGGCCAGCCAGAATCATGTTCCCATTTCTGTGTGTAAAAGTTCCACCAGACAAAGTAAGGAAATTACCCAAAGAAAAAGCTGGAATCAGACAAAAAAGTAAACATGCAAGAAAGGGATTCCTTGTGTGGTTCTCTGGCCTCTGGTTTCTTCAACAGTAAAATAGAACAAATTGGATGGGACAGTTTATGAATTTCCTTTAATAAGCCTTGTTGGTTTATATGATTCTGAAACTCATATATGTTGATGAAAAAATTAAAACAGACCTGGGCACAGCTGTATGTGCCTGCAGTCCCAGCTACTCGAGAGGATGAGACAGGAGAACCACTTGAGCCTAGGATTTTGAGGCCAGTCTGGCAGCACAATGAGATACCATCTCTAAATAAATAATAAATAAACCACACAAATTTATAATGCAGAAAAGGAAAACCAACTAATCTCCAATTTATTACTTTTAGGCTTTTCTCCTCCAGCATGCCCAATATTTTTGATCAAAATTTTGTCTAGTACTGGACTTACTACTTTTATATTTTATAATATATATTGGATATTTGTCTTCCATAGGATTCAGAAATCTGTTTTATTCCTTTTAGAAGTGCAGTAAGATTTAATTGATGGATATACCATACTTTATTTATCAATCCCCCTTTGATGTGTGTCTCTTTTAGCTTTTTGCTATTGTAAACAATGCAGAAATACAATTTATTTTGTACATGGATATGTATATAACTGAAAGATAAATTCCCACTAGTAGACTTGATAAAGAAAAAGTCATTTCAAGACTTGTCATAAGGTGGCCCTAGTTCATATAGTCAATGATCACGTCTACGATTTCATGTAAACTTGGGTCAGCGTGTTAAAGTTTTAAGGATTTTGGAGGGTAAACATGGGTCATAGCAGAACAATATGTGGTTAGTAGAAAGTTTTGTATTGATTAACTCACTCATTCAGTGTAAGACTGTGGTGGCGAAGCTGTAGAAGTGAATAACGTAGATACAGTTCTAGCCTGCTTTTCTTTTTCTTTTGGGGTACTAGGACCTTGTATGTGCTAGGCAGGTACTCAACCTCTGAGTCACACCCCCACTCCTCCAGTCCTCTTTTTTAAGGAAGGAAGACAGCTGTCATATAATTAATTACTAAAAGGGAAAATATGGTGCACTGGGAATTTAAAACGGGGAGACCAGAAATTGGGGGAATTAATTAAGCACCCCTGAGAAAGTGACATTTGTGCGGCAGCCCAGGGAATGGTTGGCTTGAGAGGCAGGACACAGAATACTCCCAGCAGTGGGATAGCTTGTGGGAAATATGAGGAGGCCTGGAGTTGAGAAGGAGTGTGGCTGCTTTAGCGAAATCCAGAAGGACAGGAAACCGGAGAGTGGCTGGACATGGGCAGGGGCCAGCCTGCATGAGTCTTGTAGACTTGGGGTCTTTTTCTAAGTGCATTGGGGAACATAGAGCAGAGTAACGTGATCGTATTTGCATTTACAAATTTCACTTTAGCTTACATGTGGATAATGGATTGCAGATAACCAAGACTGGGGGTGTAGAGTCAGCTAGAGGCTGTCCAGGCAGGACATGGTAGTAGTCAGTGGCACTGGGATTTGAACTCAGGACCTAATGCTTGCTAAGCAGGTGCTTAATCACTTGAGCCACTCCTACCAGCCCCTTTATGCTTTAGTTATTTTTTGTATAGAGTCTTATGTTTTTGCCTGTGTTGACTCTGAACCATGCTGGTCTTTACCCATTTCTCTGGCATAGCTGGAATTACAGCATTCACCACCATGACTGGCTTGTTTGTTGAGATGATGTCTGGCTAATTTTTACCTGGAGTACCTTTGAACCATGACCTCCCCATCTCTGCCCCTTGAGTCCCTGAGATTACAGGAGTGAATCACAGCACCTGGCTCAATTTATTGATTTCTCAACAGCTTTATTAAGATATTAATGACAGCTGGTTGCCAGTGGCTCATGCCTGTAATACCAGCTATTTGTGAGGCTGAGATGGAGAGGATCACAGTTTGAGGCCAGTCCAGGCAAATAGTTTGCAAGACCCCAGTTCCAAAACTCAACCAAAGCAAGATGGCTCAAGTATAAAGCACTTGCTTTGGAAACATGAAGCCCTGAGTTCAAACCCTGGTCCCACTAATATATATATATATATATATATATAGATATATATCTCTATATATCTATATATCAGTCGGTAACCTGTCATATTTAAAGACTATGATTTAAATTTTTACATATGTACACAACCATGACACCATCATCACAAGCGAGTCAGTGACCGTATCCATCACTGCCCAAGGTTTCCTAGTGCCCCTTTGTACTCCTTCTGTCCTGCCCCATCCCTTAGAACCACTGATCTGCTTTGTGTTACCATAGATTCGTTTGCATCTTTGACTTTTTACATAAGTGGGATTGTACAATATTGTGCCCATTTTGGGGGGAGAGAAATTCTCTGATGAACATTGTCTTAATTATTATAATGACAGCCCTATTATCAAGGCACTGGTATTTGAAGAGGCTAAGTTCCAAGCTCACCTAGCTAAGCAGGGGCAGTACCCAAGCTTCCTCCAGTGCCACACATAGCCTCACGGGGTAGTCTGAGATGTGTCTGAGACCTGGGTGCACAGAGGAGGGGCCTAGCCCATGTCCTGAGGGTTTGGGGGTTGGAATTATGTCCTGGGATATCTGTGATGAGCTCCTTACCTCTCCCGTGACAGAGTACATGTGAAGAATCATAGCGACAGAGCAAGCAGACAGGAGTGGCCTGAAGTTTCATAGAGACTTCATTGGTGATGGTCACTGGAAGCCTCCACTGTGGAGACACTGGGGTTGCAGGGGTAACGCCTCCCTTGGTTTTGAAATAGAACCCAGGGCAGACCTGGGTTCTGATGCAGGAACAGGGCGTTGGTTGCCCACCTCAGTGTCAGCCAGGGCAGTTCTATTCTGCTCTGTTTCATACATTGTGCCTCTGGGGATGCTTTCTTTGACCAAAAACCTTTGTCTTTAAAAAAATTTGAGGGCCAGGGTATAGCTCAGTGGTTGAGTGCAAGTTTAGTATGCATGAGGCCTGCAACAACTCCTCCTCAACCAGAATTTGGGAAGCACTAATATGGTTTAATGTTTCATTAGAGAAGAGTAAACTGAAGGCTTGATGGGGGTGCCAGGTAAAATGCAGACACTCCACCAAATTTGAATTTCAAATAAAGCGTAATACATGGATATAGAAAATTGCATGGGATATACTTGTGTTAACATTTTTTCATTTTTGCTGACTCTGGCAGGCCGGGGCCTAGAAAAGCACAAGTGTCCTGCCCAAGAGGCAGCCAGGGCTGGGGAGGTGAAGGGGTTGGAAATGGGGCTCATCCAAATGAATGGCTTCCTGATCAGAGTGGCCCTTCACTAGATTGTCTGCTATTAAAGAACAGATCCTCCTTTACTGGGAGCCTAAAAACTGTTTCTGGCAGAACTACACTTGATCAGGGACTGGAACCAGAGAGACTGGTGGAGGCAGGACTGGGTGAGGCCAATTTTCTTGCTGGCCTCCTCCTGTGTGCCTCCTTGTTTTCCCTTCCCAGCTGTGTCCTAGGCCCTCGGGGCTGTGTAGCCCAGTGCACCGGGGGTGGTGAGGTGGGCTCTGGCCCTGGCACAGGTACTTGGTGATAGAGGCATACTGAATCCTTGTCCTGAAAGCTTCCAGCTCTGTCTGGAGTGGGGAGAGAGGAGGAGGAGAGAGATGAGGGCTGAGAGTTAACAAGCAAAGTCACTCAAATGATCTTCCTTCTTCCCCTTCCCTGACTCAGCCTCATTAACTTAAGGAGGCTAATATTTGGCTCTGGAGTGCAGGCAGGACTGAAGTTCTCTCCAGGGGCTCTGTTAAATGTCATAAATTGCGAGCACGCAGCTTGAGGAGTTTGTGAGAGGCATCTGAGCCCGAGGCCATCTAGTAATATTTATACTGTGGAAGTTTAGCCTTTTTCCCTTTTAGGAAAAGTTTCCGATTTGTTTCAGAAGATGTCCTTCTCAATCACTGTTTCTGGATGGGCTAGATTTTCCATGCCAGCTGTCAGAGGAAGGCTGTGGTAGAAACAGGCTTCTTGCTGGGGAAGGGCTCACAGGGGCTCACATCTAGGACCTTTTATTCTGTCTACACCTCCTTTCTGTTTCCAGTACAGTAGGAAACAGGTCTCTAGCTATTATAGACAAAGAGAATCATGGTTATTTTAGTCTATGAAATCCAGAGAACCATTAAACCTGACTGTTTAAGCCATGCTCAAGTGTCATGAAACCCCTCAGCAAGAATAATGGAATATTACCAAATGAAATAAAATTATAACTGACTTGTTCCTAGAACTTACTTGCCAGGCCCTGTTTTGAGCTTGTTTGCTAGTCATCTATTCCTGGAACAATTCTTTGAGGTAGATACCATTAGGACCCCCATTATAAAAGCTGGGAAACTGAGTATGAGATCGTATCCTTATCATTGTTACAGAACTAGACAGAGGATCTGCTAGCTGGTCACGTGTAGGTTGGCATCTGACACCCATATCCTGTCATGCCAGGCCCATCAGTTTGGTCCTAACCTGAATTTTCAACTTTATCATGCATGGCACATCTTTGAGCATGTCTCAGATGCAACACATGCACCGTCTTGAGCTCCCATGCACAGCCCTCCTTGGAGACTCAGGGTACATTGGGTGCACTGGGAATGGTGTCTGCACATCTCATCACGAAAGCAAAAAAAGTCCGTACAGCTTTGGATCAAGACCCACCTTCTACCCAGGTGGCCTCAGGCCATTCCAGACCGCAGAGAGTTCTCTCCTGTTCTGAATTATAGAAGAACTGCTCCTTGGTTGTTTAAGCCCATGCAGCCTTGAAGTTGCCTTGTACTGCTATTCATGTCTGGTGCTCTTTCTTAAGGACTCATCTCTCTGTCTTGTACCCTAACTGGATGACAAGCTTTGGGAGGGAAGAGGCCTTGTATGAACATAATGGTCCCTCAGTCAGAGACTGCAGGCATAAGGGGCTGAGAGCTCTATCTTTCACTCGCTGACTCTTAAGAGAGTCACTAAGGAGGGAAGTGGTGTACTTCTTGGACCACTGGGATGCTCAGTGGTATCCCTTGCAATAGCTGAGGCCTGCCATTTAATATAGAACGTAAGCAGAGAGCTCCTTCACTTACGACATACCGGTCTTACGCAAATTCTACTCTCCTCAGATTACTCTATAAAACACAATATATTTTAGAGTTGCAGAAAGTTTGTGTTCTTCCAGAACACAAAGCCAACTATTGTGAGTAGCAGAGCAGCTATGAGCAGACCTTTCCCTTTCTTTCTGGCATGATTCTGGCAACTGTAGGATTCATGATGGCTAATATAGTATGTCAGGGCTATTTGTGTGATTTGCCCCTTAATTGGCATTTGTTACCTTTCCCATTAATTGCAGAGCAATGATTTAGGAGAAGCTAAAAGCCTGACTGAAGGTTTAAGGGTCAAGTACAGTGATGTCAACACTGACTTCAAGTCTGGTCATGAGTGGTTCAGTATGTTTAAAGTTTATTCTTTTTTTTTTAAATTAGGATACAGTCATTGTACAGGGGGGTTCATTGTGACAGTTCCAAATAGGCTTATATTGCACACATTGGTTAGAATACCCAGATCATCAATCATCTCTCCCCTTGATTCCCTCCCCACCTCACTTAACGCAATTGCAAGAGGTTTCTTTCTTCTATTTCATATAAGTATATAAAGTCCATCAACCATATTCCCTCACCTTAACCTTCTTCATTCACCTCCCCCTCCCACAAGTACCCCCCACACACTGTATCTATTTTACAGTCCTGTCTTTAATTGTTAATATTTAAGCTGATGTTCAGAGGGGTTTCTCAATGTATCCCTGCTGAGTCTACTTTCCTTTGGTCTGTTCAACCCCTTCTATTACTCTCCCTTACCCTTTTACCTCCCAACCCCCATTTTTCAACAGCTTTCAGTACACATCCTTATATCCTCTACCCTCACAGGTGTTATGTTTTATGATATTGTTGATGCTCTATCACTCTCTTTGCCTTTCCCTCCTTCCCCGAGTTTCATAGAATAGTTCTGCTATTATAAACGTGTTCTGCATATGAGTTTGTATATGATCATGTTTGTTTCTGTGTATATGTTTATCTTTTGGATCTATCTTCCGTGTATGAGAGAAAACATGCAGCCTTTGTCTTTCCGAGCCTGGCTGACTTCACTTAACGCTGCAGTTAGAATGGCCATATTCGACAGCAATAACAACAGCAAATGCTGGCAAGGATGCGGCAAAACAGGAAACTTTTTACACTACTGGTGGAAATGCAAATTAGTTCAACCACTATGGAAAGCTGTATGGTGATACCTCAAAAAGATAAAAACAGAACTGCCATATAATCCAGGGATACTCCTCCTGGGCATCTACCCAAAGTAACATAAGTCAGGATACAGTAGAGACACCTGTACACCGATGTTCATGGCGGCACTATTCACAATGGCCAAGCTCTGGAAACAACCCAGGTGCCCTACAATTGATGAATGGATCAAGGAATTTTGCGAAATATACACAATGGAGTATTACTCAGCCATAAGGAATACTGACATGTGGTTTGAAGGTAAATGGATGCAATTGGAGGACATCAGGTTAAAGCTCATTCTTGATGTTTATAAAATGGAAAGGAAGCTCGGGAGTGGACTGACAGGAACAGAAAAACACATAGCAGTGCTGTGACTGTCATAAAATTTGAGTTTTGCAGAGCTCAAATAATACAAATCCCTGTCCTGAAATGGTCTCTGGAGCTGGGAGGGAGGGAAAGAGGGGGACAGTTGGGTATCTCAGGGAGCATTTGTGATTTGTGACTCTAGTTAAGGTAAACCAGAGGTGATGTGTTTCTGGAAATGGATAAGCATTCTGCACCTTTCCCCTTTGTGAGGTCTCCAGACTCCATTCCCATGACCATGGTACTTCTTGGCCTCCAGGCCTGTTTTCAACTTTCCTCACTACCCAGAGAGCCATTTGTCCTCACTCCAACAGGGAGGAGACCTTCTGGGGACAGAGAGTAATGACTGTTTTTCTTTTATATTCATCATAAAGATCAATAATCCACATATAATTTCCATAGTGGGCCATAAGCATGAGTAATTATGGAATAATTAAATGTGCTAAGGGTGGCCGGGACTGTTAAAAGAGCAATTATGTAGCGAACTCCTCTGGGCTGCCTTCACTCCGAGTAGAAATGAAATAATTTGAAATATAACATCAAATTTCAGAATGAACACTCAGAATCCTCTTCTACCTGTAATAGAACTTCTTTCATTCTCAAAATTTAATGAACAGATACTAGTCTCAGTGCCTTCAAGCAAGGGCAGAGAAAAAGGGAATTCGAGACCATGCCAAGGTAGGGCTCTTCATGCCCACCTGTGTGTGTCTCTGCTAGCGTCTGCCAGTCTTTCCACATCTGGTTCCAGTGCCACTCTCTCTCGAAGACCTCTGTGATCCAGTCATACTGAGTCCCTCCTTCCCGACGGTACTTTTTACTTCTACAGTAGAACATTGTAAAATTTGTCTTATTTTACAGCTCTTTGATAATAAAAGTAATAAAAACCTTCCTACAGTACTCCACAATTTGTAAGGCATTTTTATGAACATTATCTTTTTTAATTCTTATAACCCTGTGAAAATACATAGCATTGCAAATTTATTAATGAAGAAACTCAAGCTGAGGCAACTTAAAAAAGACTTTTCAGTTGAAGTGCTGATAGGAGTCAAACAAGTACAAATGGAAATTAGCTCTTCACATGTGGGTGGCAGTCAGCAGAAGCTAAGGAATGTATAGCAGCAAAACGATCCTCAAATGTCAGTGGCTTGTGTTGCGAGAGGCCTATTTCTCAAGCATGTTCGTGGTAGCTTATTTCATGTTTGATGCAGGTCAGCTGTGGCCCTTTTCTGAATCTCTTCACTCTGAGATGCATGAAACCAGTAGGGCCTTTTCTAGCAGGAAGCAAGAGGTAATATGGTGGACCCATGTCATGGCTCCCAACGACCCTGCTTGGAAGTGGTGATTACCTCTTCTGCTCGCAAATCAAAGCATATTCTTTTCCTCCGGCTTCTTTAACACATTTACAGAAATCAAGCACTCAGTGAGCATTAGGGGTCAGCAAATGCTCATTGGATGAAATGGGTGCATTACCTGATTTTATACTACCTATTAAATAAGAATGGTCTTACATTTCTACAAGTCTGAAATAAATCAAAAGAAGAAAAATGTTTTGTCATACATGAAAATTGCATGAACTCTCTCTACAACAAAATTAGAAATAAGGGCAAAATAGTTTCTGCTGGGTATTGGGGGGGGAGAAGGAGGGGGAGGAGTGAGTGGTAAGGGAGGGGGTGGGGGCAGGGGGAAGAAATGAACCAAGCCTTGTATGCACATATGAATAATAAAAGAAAAATGAAAAAAAAAAAAGAAAATTGCATGAAATTCACATAGCAGTATTTTTGTTAATAAAGTTTTGTTTGGATAAAGCCACTCTCTCTGGGTATGAATTGTTTTTGACTGTTTCCAGGCTACCATAGTAGAGTTGAGTAATGGTGATAAAGATTTAGGTCCTCAAGGTCTAAAATATTTACTGTCTGGCCCTTACAAAAACAGTTTGCTGCATACTAGTAGAAATCACTTGGCCATGCAGAAGCTTGAGAGTCAGTCCCAGGCTGCTTTTTCTTTCCTTTTTTTCTGTCTTTGTAAACAGTGTGCTTGGATACCAAGGCCACTGCATATGCTTGTACCAGGGGATGGTGCTGAAGTCACTTCCAGTGTGACTGGAACCCACCAGCACATATTAAGGTCTGTATGCAGAAAATTTCTTACCTCTAATATGGAGCATTTTCAAAATGGCATATGAGTCATAAGCAATGCAAAAAGATACCTTAAATAATGTTAAAAAGCAATGATAGCGTGGGGGAAACACTGATAACAGGTATGGCAGATTAAAGATTAATATTTTGATGCATAAAGAACCCTTACAAATTAGTAGGAAAATAAATACTATAATATAAAAAATGGATAGAGGTTTTTAAACATTTAATAAGTATCCAAAAACCATATGATGAAATGTCCACTTTCATTAGTAAAGAAAGAAATACCAATTAAAACAGTGAGATCCCAGAATATCATCTTAAGTGAAGTTAGCCAGGTTCAGAAGGCCAAAAGTTGCATGTTTTCTTTCATCTGTGGAATATAGGCCCAATACAAATACAGCAGTATTATGAAAAACAAGTCATGCTAAGGGGAGGTTACAAATAAGAAGGGCAGGGTAAAAGAAGGAAGTTAAGAAAGTGAATATGGTTGATATACTTATACAAGAATGAATTTAGAATTTTTAAACCTGTTGAAATCAGCTTAAGAAAGGGACTAAGGTAGAAAGAAGAAAAATAGAAAAGGTGAACCAATTTGGGTTTAATATTACATACATAGAAATGTCACAAGAAATCTCCCTGTGTAGCTATCTTAAACAAACAAAATTGTCATTTTTGTTCTTTTACAAAATCAGAGAACAGGAGGTCTTGCCTGGGGGAGTGTTGGTACCAGTGGGAGGGGGGAGAAGGTGGAGAAAGGGTATGGGAGGGTGAATATGGTGCAAATACTGTGAATGCAAATATATGTGAATGGGAAAATGATATCTGTTGAAACTGTTCAGGAATGGAGGGAGGAGAGGATAAAGGAGCATGGTGGAGGGGTGAATTCAAGTATGATATATTTGATAAATTGTAAGAACTCTTATAAATGCCACAATGTACCCTACCAAGCACAACAATAAAAAAAAAAAAAACTCAGTGAGATTCCAACATTATCTATTCATCTGATAAAACAAGGAATTGTCTTCCATTGGCAAAGACACAAGGAATAGGGCATACTGTACAGATGTGTACAGCTTTTGATAGGCAACTTGCTAACACAAACCAAAAGCTTAAAAAAAATTCATATTCCCTGACTTTGTCTAGCTCAAGGAATTAGCTTTAAAGAAATATAATAAGAGATACATAGAATGATTTACGTATAAGAACTTTTATTGCCAGTGTTATTTCTAACAGAGAAAATTACAAACAATTTAAATATCCAACAGTAAATTCTATACAACCATTAAAATTATGCTTTAAAAGTAAAACCAACGCCACAGGAATCTTTAAGATATATCACTGAGTGGGATAAACAGGATACAAATAGTATTTATAATATGCTCCCGTTTTTGTAAAGTAACAGCAAAAAATAGGAGAGACGAAAGTATATGCATAGAAAACACTGGAGTATTTTTACTAAAGTGATAATAGTGTTTGTCTCTGAATTATTGGATTATAGTTGATCTAAATTTCTACCGTTGTACTTTCCCAACGAGGAGAAAAAGTCTATGAAATTATTTGGATTAAAGAAGCGTTGTACTTACAAGGTGCTCACGAGCGTACTGGGGATCATATCTTCTTCATTATTGCCTTCAACTTTGAGAAAATCGTCTGTGAACCACTTTCTGGGTGAGTCATGGGCCTTGTTTGGCTTTATGTGCTTAAAAAAAAAAAAAGAAGAATGTGTGATTTCTGATTGTGTTGGAAAAGGACCAGCTTGCTTTGATCTCTCTTACCTGGCTATTAGAGAGAAAATGTCTGTCTTAGATGCTCTGAGGTATTTAGGGAATTGCTACAACTCAGCAGGCCACTTTATTACTGTCACCTTGACTCAAACAACAAAGGGAGGCCAGAGTGCTTTCTGAGCTAGAACGATCCAGCTTTGAACAGAAATGGTCTAAACTGGGGCAGGACCTCACAGCATGTGGTTTTCATTGAGACAGCATGCCTCCCCACCCCTGAGAAGAGTGGGTGCCTCCTTGCCCCAGCCCAGGCATGTCTGAGTGTCGGGGTCACTGCCTGGAGTAGGTCTCTCTTCAGAAAGTTTGCTGACTGCCATTCAGGAAAATCGCTTTAGTTTTCTAGTTCTGGGTTTCTGCTGGTTTGGCCCTGGTTGTCCATAGTAAAGAAATTTCTAAGCAAAGTTTGAAGAAAATTGAAGCTACCTTTGGAGCTTCTAAGACTAGAAATCTAGAATGTTCTGGGCTAAAACCTGTTTATTTCTTCTGCTCAGGCCTCTTGGACAAAGTTCTTTAAAAAAATTTTATTTAGCAGGACTGGAATTTAAACTCAGGGTCTTATGCTTGCTAGGCAGACACTCTATCACTTGCGCCATGCCCCTAGCACTTTTCGGATAGGGTCTGGCATTTGTCCAGGGCTGGCCTCAGACGACAATCATCCTATCTACGGACTTTTGTGTAGTTGAGATCACAGGTGCATATCACCATGCCCAGGTTATTGATTGAGATGAGGTCTTGCTAAGTTTTTGCCTGGGCTGGCCTAAAACCATGATCTTCCTGAACTCCACCACCTGGGTAGCTGTGATTGCAGGTGTGAGCAACTGTGCCCGTCCATGGACATAGATTTATCACAGTGCATTATCTAACACTCTGGTAACAGAATTCTTCCTTTCCTTTCTTGGGATTCATGTTGCCCTGATCAGGTGCTTACAGGCAATCAGGGTGAATTAAAGGGAACTAAGAGGCCTGGAACTATTCCTGGCTAAACTGCAGGGACAAAGGGAGGATTGGTTTGGCCAGTACAGGAGATCCCAAGGTGTGTGGAAATATCTTGGCATAGACCAGCCATACAGTCAGTCAGGGGGATCCAAGACAAAGCAGGTGCAGGTTCTAGCAGACACAGACCCTAGGAGGGGAGTCCTGGGGTGTCAGTGTTCTAAATTCCCCCGAATAGTCAGTCCACAGGTAGATGAATGCTCAGAGAAGACGGATATAGCACGAAAGCAAAAGTGTATGATTAACTGTGTGGGCACTGGCAGGGGCAGGGGCCTCAGAATCAGACAGTTCTGGGATTAATCCTGGCTTCACCACTGATCTGCTATGTGCTGTTTGGTAAAATTGTCAGGTGCTTTACCTGTGGGCAGGTAAAACTGTCTAGCTGTGAGATGACAGACCTAGGGATCAACTTGTCTCTTGTCCCAGTTCTGATTCAAAGGTGGGAGCAGTGCTGAGCTGGCTAGGTGAGCTTCAGGGTCCCCAGTGAGGGACCTGCTGTGCTGAGTCAGCAGAAGCCAATTTGCACCTCACAGTGTTGGGAGGAATCTTAGCGAAGTATCCCCTTGGCTTTTCCTACTTCTTCTATTGGCTTCTCTTTGAGAACTCAGGGATTTTATCTATTTAATTTGATCGAACTCTGAGAAAAGAATGGGGTGGTCTGGAGAACATCTGAAATTTGACTTGCAGAGAGAATTTCAAGATGTAGTAGAAATTCTTACAAAGAAATAAAATTATGAACATTTGTTAGAGAGATAGTAAAAATGTACATTGTTCATCTTACATTGCTTCTCAGTTTCAGTGAAAGAAAACAAGTATGGTTTTATCCCTCAACAAAGAGTAGTCAAGCTGAACTGAGTGACAGCCAAGATCTTTAAATGAACATGCTCCACTCTATCAAGATTTATGCAAGAGATATGTAAGATGGTAGTGGTGCTTTGGATGTAGGGAAGTTAGAATTCACACTATAAATGATTTCTTTCTCTCAGTCTCTCTCTCTCTTTCTCTTTGGTAGTACTAGAGTTTGAACTCAGGACCTTATGCTTGCTAGACAGGTGCTCTACCACTTTAATCATGTCCTCAGACCTTTTTATTTTCTTCTCAGACTTTTTGCTTTATTTTGCCCAGGGCTAGTCTTTTTTTTTATTGTTTTATTATTCATATGTGCATACAAGGCTTGGGTCATTTCTCCCCCCCGCCCCCACCCCCTCCCTAACCACCCACTCCGCCTCCCCTCCCTCTCCCCTCCTCCCCCTCAATACCCTGCATAAACTATTTTGCCCAGGGCTAGTCTTAACTGTAATTCTATGTATGCCTCTTGAGTAGCTGGGGTTTCAGATGTGCACCACTATACCCAGTTTGTTGGTTGAGATGGGGGTCTCACAAACTTTTTGCCCTGACTGGTCTTGAACTGTGATCCTCCCAAGCTCCACTTCCTGAGTAGCTGGGATTACAGGCACAAACCACCAAGCTCAGCTATGAATGATTTCTTACTTTGTAGAGTAAAAAATAACTTTGAAGAGAAAGCTCTTATACCAAATTGAAAACAACATCCTACATTTGGAAATTCATCTTTGAATCCATTTTTGGGCAACATGTTAGCTTCATAAACTGAGGAACATAGATACTTCTTTTTGTATTAAAGTTAGTAAGGGAAAAAAACTTGATTTTTTCCTTGAGGTATCAGATAATATGTGGCTCTCTGACCCTGGTGGGAAAAGGAACATTTCTGGGTCGGCTGTGGACCTCATAGCTAATTTCTGAGACCAAAATTCTCCAGCTTATCCACCATAGAGCCTTTGGACATGTGATGGAGGATTCGTTCTGGGGACAGAAAGCCATCGCTCTATTCTTGGCAGAAATGAGGAGCATGTTAAGCCTGTGGATAGAGGTGCTGGAGTATGAGTCACGTGACCTTCTAGCATCTACCATTGTTGGTCTGGGAGTTCTTCCTAGTAGAGAGCTGAATGTCCCTGTAGGTTTTTGGGCCTCAGGGAGAGATTCTAGTTACAAAGAAACCAAGGGGCAAAGGCAAGATCTCAGTAGAAGGGATGCACCTAGCAAGGACAAGCCCTAAAATCCAAAAGTGGTGTATATACAATTCTGCTATAACATTCTGCCTAGTTACCTAGTTTGCATTTTCCTAAAGTTATTTATCAATACCAAGAGCCAGACCACCGACATATTTGAAGCATGATTTGTGAATCATACAAATCAGTAGTGATAATGTTTCGTGATCAATATTGGGGTTACTCTCACATAATTTTAGCTATAAAGACTAAGTCAATTTGATGGGAGCCTTCTCCTTGGTCAAGTAGTTTGCCATTGAGAGAGAATAGGGTTCTTCATGTAGGGACTAGATTTTTAAAATGCCATCTGTATTTAATAATTATTTCAAAATACCTTATCTCTCTTGATGCTATTGCATGCTGATAAACAATCAATTTTCTCTCTCCCCATGTTTCTATATCTCTTGGTTCTCCATGAAAACCAAGGCTCAATTTTGCTGGATTGTTCATTGCTCCCTTTTTAAAAACACTGTGCCTTTATGCAGGCTGCTCCTTCACCTGAAGGTCCCCTTCCTTCCTTCTTCCTCTTTCTCTCTCTTTGTCTCTCTTTCTTTTGGTGGTACTGGGGTTTGAACTCAGGGCCTTATGCTTGCTAGGCAGTCGCTCTACCACTTGAGCCATGCCCAGGCCTTAGTCTTTCTTTAAGATAGTTCAAATACTGGTTCTCAGTAAGAACTTCTATGGCATATGTGCCCCACTCATTGTCCTTTAGCTACCTGGAGGACTCAAAGGAGGTTCCTCTAAACACTGAAATTTCCTGCTGTCCCCTGGAGGGTGTTTCTGGCCATATGTAAGAATTTGGGCTGCTGGACAAAGGGGGTTAATGCTCCAGGAGCACTCTTCAATCTTGAGGGGTGGGGTTTTTGGGATAAATGCTCGGTCTTTGTATATTTCACTGCAATGAGGTGTGTTCAGCCTGGTGTGTTTGAGCCACGTTGCTGATGGTGGTAACTTGCTCAGTAAAAGATCCATTATGGGTTTTTCTTCCTTTTCTATCTCTGCTTCCACTCCTGTGTGTCTTGAGATCTCCTCCCTACCCCAAAAGTACTTGTACCCACATCCTTGTCTCAGGGTCTGCTTTGGGTAAACCCAAATTCTAGACAACTTCCCTGATATTCCAAATGCATGTAATAGCTTTCTACTTTTCACGAAAATAGGAACTATTATATAACTGTATCATGCTTAACTAATATATAACTATATCTTAGCTATTACATATTACTTAATCTGAACTTTTCTCATTGCTTCTGGTGTATTGTACTTCATTATAGAGAAAGTTTCATCTGTGGCTTCTGTCCTGTATCAAAGTGTGACCTTTTGATACCTAGTGAGTGTCCTTTTATTTTCCTCGTTGCCTAGCACAGTACTTTTCAAAGAGTAGATATTCAGAATCTATTTATTGAATAAGTGGATAAATGAATGATGAATGAATGAATGACAAAGATCCTCCCATCTTATGCTTAATCAGTGCAGATTGAAGGCAGAACACATCCTAGAGGGCTGTGTTCCCAGTCTTTAGCACATGGGAGGAGCTTAAAAGATACTAGTGGGATAAAAGAAAAGTGCATCTGGCAGAAACAAAACAATCTGCTGTACGGGACAGCAGAGTTTTTAATCAGACCTGTGTCTAGTTTATGGTCAGTTGATTCAATGGTATTCCAGAAGCCTGTGTGTTTTGCTGACTTTAGAGTCAGAGAGGCTGTTTGCAGCCAAACTCAGTTAGATAGGACCTCATGGAAACAGCCAAAACAGTTTGTCAGTCTGGACTCTATCCCTGTCTCTGTGAATGAGCCTCAGGACTGGCCAGCGGCAAGTGGGAAGCCTGTCTTTCTGACAGCTGTCAGCTGCCCATGGATGTAGAAAACCAACTCAAGTTACAGTGTAAAAAATTCAGAGTACTGTGAACCACTGAAAGGAGGCCTTAGAATCTCTCAGATAGTGCCCTAGGGCCTGATCTCAGCCTAAGGAAACCCCTGGGGTGTGTGTGTGTGTGTGTGTGTGTGTGTGTGTGTGTGTGTGTGTGGAGGTGGGGCTGGAGCTTGGTGGACTCCACAGGATGGGGGGAGGAGGAGCCCAGCTATTTCTTTGGGTTGTAACAGTGTTGAGAAGATGCTGAAGCCCAAATTCAGACTTTCACCCACTTGAAATATTTTCATGTGATACTCTGTGTTGGTATTACAGGTTTCAAGAATTAAGAAGCAATACTTAGTTCCTTGTGTCAAGGGAGTTGGTGTATTAGGGTAAGACTTCACCAAAAATGAGTGTAGGCCAGGACACTAATGTGTAGTAAGTGACCACTCAGCGTAACTGCTCACAAGGAGTGGGCCTGGGAGTTGATATTGGTAGGCTGTCAAACATGCTTACCTTCAGTTGCCTTCCCTGTTACTGCGAACAACAATGATTGCCTAGGACAATTAAGAGGGTCACTAGAGGAAACGTATGTAAAACCCTCGGTCATAGTAGGTAGCCCAAACATATGTCCTTTCCTTTTGTGCTCTTGTCTTCTCTTCTATTTTCTTTCTCATTTCCACTATGCCTTGAGAGAAAGAGTACTAAACCTGTATTCTTAAATCATCTAGTGGTTTATGCTCATCATTGATAAACTAGTCATTGACTTGAAGCATCTGGGGTTTTATGATTACAGTTGAAAAACTATTAACAGGAGGATTCCAAGATGGCGGCTAGAGGTAGGAAGCAGAAAGCGACCCTCCTATAGTGAAATCTTGGAGAGACGCTGGAGACACACTTTGCAGGCATAATCACCGAGAAAGGGCATAACTTTGACCCCTCCACATCTCCAGCTGGTGCAGAGAATCTCCACTTCACGTTAAACGGAGAAACGAGGAGGGCCCCCGGGGCCGCCAGTGGCCGGCACCCATATGGCTTGGGAAGACGTGGACCAGGTGAGCTTCGCGGTACCGCGGTACCCCTACAGACAAGCCTGGGCCAGAGCAGCATAGCCCCCTGGACAGACTGACCTCCACCTGAGAAAAAAAGAGAAACTGAGTAATAAGCAATAAGAACAGTTAAGACGCTGGAAAGAGGGTGGGGCGCCCTGAGCGCTGAAGATTGGGGGAAGGGAACCCTTCCCGGGACTGTAAATAAACAAGCCGGGCGGGCAGGAGAGCCTCTGGCGGGAGCGGGGTGCGCACCCAGCAACCAGGAGCGGAGAAGCTTGTGAGAGTGGCGGAGGGAGAAAAACTCCACAGGAGAGAAGGGAAGACCCACTTCCCACGTGAACTGTAAACAAACATGGTGGCCGGCAGGAGCAGCAGCACCGCCCAGTAAGCAGGAGCAGGAAAGCTTCTGAAAGTGGCAGTGGGAGGAAAACTTCAGAGGAGAGGGGGGAAGACCCACCTCCCACATGAACTGTAAATAAACACGCAGGCCTGACAACGCGGGGGCAGTGACACCTTTTCCAGTGCTTGGAAAGGGGAAAGCCTGTAGCAGAGGCTCCTGCACAGGAGAACTCCGAGCAAACAAAGCCTGTGGGACCAGGTGAGTGCTAGCTCACCCCAGAGATCTGCATAAATAACGCCACCAGCTACAGGCTGAGAGCAGCAGGCAGGCAAGCCACAGTTGCAGATACCACTCTCAGAACTGTCTCCAGACGCTTTTTTTCTTTTTCTCCCTACCTTTGATGAGAGAACAACCGAATTACACCTGCAAGCCAAAAAACTTACTGAAGCTGTATTGCATTTGAACTGGGGACACTTGGTGGGGCTTTTTGTGTGTGTGTGTGTGTGTGTGTGTGTGTGTGTGAGTGTGTAGTTTTGTTCTACTTTATGCATCCCCTTTGATGAGACAACTACAGAACAACATCTGAGGCACCAACTCCAGGACTGGAGATTGAGGCGGACATCCAAATTATTAAGACTGAAATTGCATTGCATATAAACTTGGAAGTTTTTTGGTTTTTTGGTTTTTTTTGGTTTTTTTTAATTTTCTATTTTCCATTTTATTTTAATTCATTTTATAAATAGATATTACTTTCATATACTTATTTTTTATTTTTTTTATTTTGATTTTCAATCCTCTCTCTGTCACTCTATTGTCTGTTCAGCTTACTGTTGATTAGTACACTAACACTCCCTGTTTATACCTTTGAAACTCTCTTGTCTGATACCTTGTTCTGCTTTCTCCCTCTTGTCTGTGTATTTGTTTTCCCCTTTTCTTTAACTTCTTGCTTTCCATCTCAGCTCACTCTTCCATTCTCAATATTACCATTGTTATTATTACAAGCTAGAAAATACTTAATTACACACAGTACAGGGACAGTAACAACACCAAGGACAATGACAGGAAGACAGAAAAAACAAGGAAACCAGTTTCCCCACAGCAAAAAATTAGTACAGGAACCAGAGGGGAATGAAGAGAACAGAAACTCAGAGCCAGACTCCAACAAAATGAAGATAAACTATGCCAAAGGACCCAATGAAGCCTACAAGAATAATTTAAAAGAAGACATACTACAAGTACTCAATGAGAATTTTATAGAGATGATACTGGATAGGGTCAACCAAAATGTACAGGAGACACTCAAGAAATTCCAAGACAATAAAAATAGAGAATTTGAAAAAGCAAAAGAAGAAATAAAGGAAACCATAGAAGCACTGTATAAACACCAAAGTGAAAGAGAGAACACAATGAATAAATGGATAAATGAACTCAGGACAAAAATAGACAACAATAAAGAAGAAAACAGCCAGGAAATGGAAAACCTCAGAAAAAAGAACGAAACAGAACTGCAAAACAAAACGGAAGGCCAATCCAGCAGAATAGAACAAACAGAAGACAGAATCTCAGAACTTAAAGATGAAATGGTAATTAAATGAAAAACTGAAGAACTACTAATTAAACAACTCAAGACCTGTGAAAAGAAAATGCAAGAACTCACTGACTCCATCAAAAGACCAAACTTGAGAATCATGGGCATCGAAGAAGGAGAAGAGGTGCAAGCGAAGGGAATGCGTAATATATTCAACAAAATAATAACGGAAAATTTCCCAAATCTAGAGAAAGATATTCCCATACAAATGCAAGAGGCCTCCAGGACACCAAACAGACCAGATCAAAATAGAACTACTCCACGACATATCATCATTAAAACAACAAGTTCAGAAACTAAGGAAAGAATATTGAAGGCTGCAAGAGAGAAAAAACAAGTAACATACAAAGGTAAACCCATCAAAATCACAGCAGACTTCTCAACAGAAACATTAAAAGCAAGAAGAGCGTGGGGTGAGATCTTCCGGGCACTGAATGAAAATAACTTCAACCCCAGGATACTCTACCCAGCAAAGCTATCATTCAAAATAGATGGAGCAATAAAAGTCTTCCATGATAAGCAGAAACTAAAACAATATGTGACCACAAAGCCACCATTACAAAAGATTCTGCAAGGGATCCTGCACACAGAAAGTGACACCCAACTTAACCATGAAAAGGCAGGCAGCACCAAACCACAGGATAAGAAAAAGCAAGACAGTAGAGAGTAACATCAAGTTAGGTACACACAATCAAACCTTCAAACAACTAAGATAACTAAATGGCAGGAATCACCACATACCTATCAGTACTAACACTTAATGTTAATGGACTTAATTCACCCATCAAAAGACACCATTTGACAAAATGGATTAAAAAAGAAGATCCAACAATTTGTTGCTTACAGGAGACTCATCTCACCGACAGAAATAAGCATATGCTTAGGATGAAAGGCTGGAAGAAGATTTACCAAGCCAATGGCCCCCGAAAACAAGCAGGAGTAGCAATACTTATCTCTGACAAAGTAGACTTCAAACCTACATTGATCAAACGAGATAAAGAAGGACATTCCATACTAATAAAAGGGGAAATAGACCAAAAGGAAATAATAATCATCAATCTGTACGCACCCAATGTCAACGCACCCAGTTTCATCAAACATACCCTGAAAGACCTAAAAAGCATATATAAACGCCAACACAGTGGTTGTGGGAGACTTTAACACTCCATTATCATCAATAGATAGGTCATCCAAACAAAAACTCAATAAAGAAATCCAAGATCTAAAATATGCAATAGATCAAGTGGACCTAGTAGATGTCTACAGAACATTTCATCCAACCTCTACACAATATACATTCTTCTCAGCAGCCCATGGAACCTTCTCCAAAATAGATCATATCCTAGGGCACAAAGCAAGCCTCAGCAAATATAAGAAAATAGAAATAATACCATGCATACTATCTGACCACAATGCAGTAAAAGTAGAACTCAACAACAAAAGTAAAGACAAAAAACATGCAAACAGCTGGAAACTAAATAACTCATTACTTAATGAAGAATGGATCATCAATGCAATAAAAGAGGAAATTAAAAAGTTCCTGGAAGTCAATGAAAATGAAAACACAACCTACCAGAACCTATGAGACACAGCTAAGGCAGTCTTGAGAGGAAAGTTTATAGCCATGAGTGCATATATTAAAAAGATTGAAAGATTCCAAATCAATGACCTAATGATACATCTCAAACGCCTAGAAAAACAAGAACAAGCAAATAGAAGGAGAGAAATAACAAAAATAAGAGCTGAAATCAATGAAATAGAAACCAAAAAAACCATGCAAAGAATTAATGAAACAAAAAGTTGGTTCTTTGAAAAAATAAACAAGATCGATAGACCCCTGGCAAACCTGACTAAAATGAGGAGAGAAAAAACCCAAATTAGTAGAATTAGGAATGCAAAAGGGGAGATAACAACAAACACCATGGAAGTCCAGGAAATCATCAGAGACTACTTTGAGAACCTATATTCAAATAAATTTGAAAATCTTAAAGAAATGGACAGATTTCTAGATACATATGATCATCCAAAACTGAACCAAGAGGAAATTAATCACCTGAATAGACCTATAACACAAAATGAAATTGAAGCAGCAATCAAGAGTCTCCCCAAAAAGAAAAGTCCAGGACCTGATGGATTCTCTGCTGAATTCTATCAGACCTTTAAAGAAGAACTGATACCAACCCTCCTTAAACTGTTCCACGAAATAGAAAGGGAAGAAAAACTGCCAAACACATTTTATGAAGCCAGTATTACACTTATCCCAAAACCAGGCAAAGACACCTCCAAAAAGGAGAACTATAGGCCAATCTCCTTAATGAACATAGATGCAAAAATCCTCAACAAAATAATGGCAAACTAAATTCAGCAACACATCAAAAAGATTATTAACCACGACCAAGTAGGCTTCATCCCAGGGATGCAGGTGTGGTTCAACATATGAAAATGAATAAACGTAATAAACCACATTAACAGAAGCAAAGACAAAAACCACTTGATCATCTCAATAGATGCAGAAAAAGCCTTTGATAAGATCCAACATCATTTCATGATAAAAGCTCTAAGAAAACTAGGAATAGAAGGAAAGTTCCTCAACATTATAAAAGCTATATATACCTACAGGCAGCATTATACTTAATGGAGAAAAACTAAAACCATTCCCTCTAAAATCAGGAACCAGACAAGGATGCCCACTATCTCCACTCCTATTCAACATAGTACTGGAATTCCTAGCCAGAGCAATTAGGCAAGAAGAAGGAATAAAAGGAATACAAATAGGTAAAGAAACTGTCAAAATATCCCTATTTGCAGATGACATGATCCTATACCTTAAAGACCCAAAAAACTCTACTCAGAAGCTTCTAGACATCATCAATAGCTATAGCAAGGTAGCAGGATATAAAATCAACATAGAAAAATCATTAGCATTTCTATACACTAACAATGAGCAAATGGAAAAAGAATGTATGAAAACAATTCCATTTACAATAGCCTCAAAAAAAATCAAATACCTAGGTGTAAACCTAACAAAAGATGTGAAAGACCTTTACAAGGTAAACTACACACTTCTGAAGAAAGAGATTGAGGAAGACTATAGAAAGTGGAGAGATCTCCCATGCTCATGGATTGGTAGAATCAACATAGTAAAAATGTCGATACTCCCCAAAGTAATCTACATGTTTAATGCAATTCCCATCAAAATTCCAATGACATTCATTAAAGAGATTGAAAAATCTACTGTGAAATTTATATGGAAACACAAGTGGCCACGAATAGCCAAGGCAATACTCAGTCAAAAGAACAATGCAGGAGGTATCACAATACCTGACTTCAAACTATATTACAAAGCAATAACAATAAAAACAGAATGGTACTGGCACAAAAACAGACATGAAGACCAGTGGAACAGAATAGAGGATCCAGATATGAAGCCACACAACTATGAGCAACTTATCTTTGACAAAGGAGCTAAAAATATACGATGGAGAAATAGCAGCCTCTTCAACAAAAACTGGTGGGAAAACTGGTTAGCAGTCTGCAAAAAACTGAAACTAGATCCATGTATATCACCCTATACCAAGATTAACTCAAAATGGATCAAGGATCTTAATATCAGACCCCAAACTCTTAAGTTGATACAAGAAAGAGTAGGAAATACTCTGGAGTTAGTAGGTATAGGTAAGAACTTTCTCAATGAAACCCCAGCAGCACAGCAACTAAGAGATAGCATAGATAAATGGGACCTCATAAAACTAAAAAGCTTCTGTTCATCAAAAGAAATGGTCTCTAAACTGAAGAGAACACCCACAGAGTGGGAGAAAATATTTGCCAATTATACATCAGACAAAGGACTGATAACCAGAATATACAGGGAACTTAAAAAACTAAATTCTCCCAAAACTAATGAACCAATAAAGAAATGGGCATGTGAACTAAACAGAACTTTCTCAAAAGAAGAAATTCAAATGGCCAGAAAACACATGAAAAAATGCTCACCATCTCTAGCAATAAAGGAAATGCAAATTAAAACCACACTAAGATTCCACCTCACCCCTGTTAGAATAGCCATCATCAGCAACACCACCAACAACAGGTGTTGGCGAGGATGCGGGGGAAAAAGGAACCCTCTTACACTGTTGGTGGGAATGTAGACTAGTACAACCACTCTGGAAAAAAATTTGGAGGCTACTTAAAAAGCTGGACATCGATCTACCATTTGATCCAGCAATACCACTCTTGGGGATATACCCAAAAGACTGTTACTCCAGAGGCACCTGCACATCCATGTTTATTGCAGCACTATTCACAATAGCCAAGTTATGGAAACAGCCAAGATGCCCCAGCACTGACGAATGGATTAAGAAAATGTGGTATCTATACACAATGGAATTTTATGCAGCCATGAAGAAGAACGAAATGTTATCATTCGCTGGTAAATGGATGGAGTTGGAGAACATCATTCTGAGTGAGGTTAGCCTGGCTCAAAAAACCAAAAATCGTATGTTCTCCCTCATATGTGGACATTAGATCAAGGGCAAACACAACAAGGGGATTGGACTATGAGCACATGATAAAAGCGAGAGCACACAAGGGAGGGGTGAGGATAGGTAAGACACCTAAAAAACTAGCTAGCATTTGTTGCCCTTAACGCAGAGAAACTAAAGCAGATACCTTAAAGCAACTGAGGCCAATAGGAAAAGGGGAACAGGTACTAGAGAAAAGGTTAGATCAAAAAGAATTAACCTAGAAGGTAACACCCACGCACAGGAAATCAATGTGAGTCAATGCCCTGTATAGCTGTCCTTATCTCAACCAGCAAAACCCCTTGTTCCTTCCTATTATTGCTTATACTCTCTCTACAACAAAATTAGAAATAAGGGCAAAATAGTTTCTGCTGGGTTTTGGGGAGGGAAGAGGGAGGGGGCGGAGTGGGTGGTAAGGGAGGGGGTGGGGGCAGGGGGGAGAAATGAACCAAGCCTTGTATGCACATATGAATAATAAAAGAAAAATGAAAAAAAAAAAAAACTATTAACAAACTACTAACCGACTGGTCTGTTTCCTGAGCACTATGAAGTTGCATGCAAGATGACTTAGGCTCCATAGCCCCTTGACAAGAGCAGTCACAGCTGCACAGGCCTTTGCTTCTAATTCTTTTCCAGGCTTGTCTAGATTCTGAGGTTCAGAGACTGCTCTCTCCTCACTCTTGTGCCTTGGCTGAGGCCTGTTCTCACCCTCCACCCTAGACCCCAAGAAGTCTCCAGGAAGGCAATTCTCCCAGGTGCCAGTAGTTACCTGAGGTTGTCAACTTAATAAGATTTGGGAGTTTAAGAAAAATAGAAAAACAGAAGCAATTGGTTGGTGGACATAGGATTGTATATTCCTGTCTCCAGAAAGGGAGCAGAGAGAAGTACTCAGTTACAAAAGAGAAGACTGAGCTCCCAGCTACTTGGAAGGCCATAGTTAGGAAGATCACGGACTGAGTCAGGCTTTGCACAAAAACCAGGAGACGCTACCTGAAAAATAACTAAAGCAAGAATGGGCTGGAGATGTTGCTTAAGTGGTAGAGTATGGGGCCCTGAATTCAAACCCCAGTACTCTCCTGCTCCACTCTCTTAGAAAGGAGATAGAGTCTCCTGGGAGCATCCCCTATAACTCAGAAAAGTAATTAAAGACTCTATAACTTTCGGTATTAAAATGCTTATAATTTAAATATATACATGATAATAGAGAAACAAGAATGCTATGTACATAATGAGCTTTAATACTTGTGTTTTTGTTGGAAGGTTAGAAACAATCAGGAGAAAATAAAAATTTACATTCCAAATCTGCTTTTTAAGGAGAGAAAATAAGATTTCAAGTCACAGATAAGTGAGAACTCTCTTCTGTCACACCTTTGTAGGCAGCTACACTTTCTAGAACTTTATTAATTTGTCTACATATCTAATTAATTAATTAATTAATGTGCATACTAGAGGTTGAACTCTGGGCCTTGTTAGGCAGGCGCTCTACTACTTGAGCCACTCTGCAGCTCTTTTTGTGTTGGTTATTTTTGAGATAAGGTCTTGCTTTATGTCTGGGCTGTCCTGGATTATGGTCCCCCTACTTATGCTTTCCTGTGTAGCTGGGATGACAATGACAATGTGCTTCACTGTGCCCAGCCATTGGTTGAGATTCAGTCTCATGAACTTTTTGCCCCGGCTAGTCTGGAATCTTGATCCTCCCTATTTCTGCCTCTCGAGTAGCTTGGATTATAGGCTTGAACCACTATGTCCAGCCTACATCTTTTTTAAATGATCATGTTTCAGCAGAGTTACAAGGGCTTTGTGATTTTATTGATTTTTGTCAATTATGATGAGGTAACGCACATTTTGATGTGTTAGCACACAAATCTGTTAATCAAGTGCTACAGGTTAGTTTTATTGCTGTAAATTTCCAATCAACATGGCCCTGTCGACATTATAAATACTCCTTTGGACAGTGGCATAACTTTAAATGCTTATGTATGAGAAGATTATAAGAATAGTCCAGCTTTGGGACTCCATGTGAGTTTAGTTGCTTAAAGCTATCTACCACAAATGTGGAAACACCACCTTGATGTGTGGATGGTGGTTGCCATAGGGATTGTTGCTGGCCTTAGGGGAAGTGGTATGGAGGGTTGGAATAGTAGATGGGCAGGGCCAGGGGCAGGGGAGGCACATCTCCTGAAAGGTCATTAGGGGGTCACACCAAGATGAGGACCACTCATGTCCACATTGCTAGAAGGAATCAAAGAATAGTGAGGTCTCATGTAAGAGCAGGTGTATGTAGTAGGAGTCATGGGGAGCCTGGAGGTTGGAGAAGAGGAAAAATTAAAGAGCAACCAGATTTCTTGATGCAACCTGATTTCCATCAGTCATGGACTCAACAGAAAAAAAGGCCCTGAAACCTGATGAACCCAGGACTGCAACACTGGACTAAATTTCTACGGGATTAGAGAGTGATACTGATGCAATTTAGAAGTATGGAAGCAGAGAGATTTAGAGTAGATGATGGAAAAAAGACTTTACGTTAATAAGAAGCTTTGGTCCCTGAAGTAGAGTCATGATAATGACACCCATCTTACAAACACATTGTTGGAACCCTCCTTTGTACTTGTTGCAGGCAGAAGAGTGGCTGCAAAGATGTCTGCAATTTAGAGCCCAGAACCTGTGAACATATTAGCCATACATTGCCAAATGGGCTTAGCAGACATGATGCAGTTAAGGACCTTGAGATGGGGTGTTATCCTGGATTGCCCAGATGGATCCAATCTAATCACAGGAGTTGTTAGCAGAAAATTTTTCTAGGGTTTGGTCAAAGGGAGATGTGGCTTCAGAAAACTGGTAGGAGAAATGCAATATGGCTGGTTTGAAGATGAAGGAAGGGGGCCACAAACCAAGGAATGCAGGCTGCCTCTAGAAGCTGGAAGAGGCAAATAGATTGTCCTGTAGAGCCTCCAAAAAAGAACACAGCCTTGCCAAAACCTCAGTTTCATGTGGGGCTTCTGATCTGCAGAGCTGTGAAATAATAAATGTGTGTTATTTTAAGCCACCAAATTTGTGGTAATTTGTTACCACAAAGAGCAATAAGAAACTAATACAATAGTAGAGAACTGGACTAATTATCATAGCTCTCTTAGAGTGTTTCTAGTATTACGATTCCTATAATCTAAACTGGCTTATTAAACACTTTTTCTCAGATGGATAGTTTCCCCATTACTTTCACATGCTTCCAGACAATGTGACAGCATAAAACATTTAAGTCAAGACAAATAGACTTAATGAGTTGGCTTATCTTGATTTTTCTAAACATTTTCTCATTGATCAAAGACAGTGGTTTTTTTTTTACCCCCTCTGTTCACTCAGAATAGGCCAGTTCAGACACACTCCTTTTGAAATGAGTTCAAATGCATGTCCCCTGCACATTGTCAAGGTTTTGTGCTCTAGGACCTGAGGAAATTAACTTTCATGTGTTACCTTTTAGCTGCCAAGATGGGTTACTGACACCTTAACAGATGAGATTTAATTAAAGCATGAGTGACAGTGTGACCAGAGCAAACCAATGTCTGTAGGAGAGGATGACACTGATTCTGAGAGTCAGTTAGCAGGAAGAGAATGTGGGTAGGAAGTCATTTTGGCTCAGGTCTCACTTTACTGCAAACCCCATGGGATTTGTTGATGAAGGGATTTCCTTTAAAAGCAGCCATTGGGCAAAACATCTTAAAATGACATGTTTTAAAGATTGAAATGAATATTTATATTCAGAAAATTGAAAGATTTTGGAAAGGTCATTGGGTCTATCCTATTCTTTTCTATGGTATTCTTGCTTAACCTGTTTGCAACCTCAGAAAGGAAGAGAAGGTACAGAGATGAATCTATTTTCCAAAGATAAAAAAATTAAATGTCCACTTTTCAATAGGTGGGAAGGTCACAGCTACTGAACCACGAATGTTTTCAAACTCCTGTCCTTCAGACTTCTTTCTACCTCAAAGTTTTCTATAATCTGTAGAATCCAGTAGAATTTTATTCCACTCCACTGAGTTAAATTAAATTTATATTAATTGAGCACCAATTATGAGTTATGCTTCAAGAGTCGAGAAAACAAATCAATAAGGTACAGTCTTACCCTGAAGGGATTCACTGTGCAAGACTTTTGTAGGCAAAGAAAGAAGCTCTGTGGGTGAATTGTCTCCCACCCATGAGTGGTGCACTGAAGTTTTTCAGAGTAGATGGGAGACTGAGGGCTAGTGAGTATATTAAATACAGACCTTGTTTCCAGAAGAACCTACTTGTGAATCTTATCACCTGCTTCCTGTGTGACCTGTAGAAAGTTACTTGGCCTTTTAAAGCCTTAGTTTCCTTTTCTGTAAAATGGAGATGCTAATAGTGGCTACCTTACAGAGCTGTTCTCAGGATTAAATGAGTTAATTTTTGTATGTGTGTATTCCTTGAGATCTGGTGGAAAATAGTATCTATTAATTTTGCTACTTGTAAATATTGTCCTGTAGGAACCTGATGGCTACTCTGTTCTATTGCTAAAATTTGATCTATATCACAAAAATATCACGGATATTAACTTCATTTTCTCTTTTTAGACAAAGTCATTGGAGTTAGAATTGATCAGTCATGAGCAGTGGTGCAAATAGATGGCATTATGCAGGTGAAACAGAGGAGGTGACAAGCAGGGCTTGTTTCATGGGCATCGAACCCGGGTTCCACAGGGCTCCATATTCCAAAGGGCTCTGCACTTGTTTCTGCTGTCATTGCCTTGTAATTCTTAATATTTTTAAACAAGGAACCCAGCATTTTCACTTTGCACTGTGTTCTGTAAACTATGTAGCTATCTTAGTGTTGGGGCTTAGGGGGCAGCCTGCCCCTTCTGTCCTATGCGCCTCTCTTGCTCAGGGTCCATGGGTCATGCTCCTTCTTGAGGTCATTCCCAGGGGAAGAGCTTCCTCTCTTTCTGTGGATCCCCCATGCTTCCTGCTCCATGGCTGAGGCTGAGCAAAACCCACTTGTGAGTCAGCTTGTTTGGCTGTATTCTGGGCATCCAATGCCCAGGTGAGTTTGACACAGTCTCCATTTCAAAAAGCACATGCTGAAGACAAGTGACACAGAAGCAATGGCAGATTGACTTAGCAGGTGCTGGAGCAAAGATGTGAACAGTGATGAAGAAGCCCAGAGTAAGCTGATCACAGTGTACGTGAAATACTTGTTGCCTTTGTGTATTGGTCTTAGGTTTTCTTGGTAGGATGAATTGTTTTTTTCCAATTTTATTTCTATGAATGAAGATCCAGGCAAAGAAAGGTTTGACAGTACAATTCTTAAGCACAAGGACGCACAAAACTTGGATGAATTTGAGTGACCTTCTGCCCCTGAGAGCCTAGAGTGGGTTCTGCAGGCTCCACATCCCCAGATTGTATCAAAAACTGCAGGTAACTCTATAATCTGGCAAACAGGTACCTGAAGTTGACTAGGCTTTTTGTCATTGGGCTCTTTACCATATTTCTTAGTAGCTTTTCTCTTTGAAATCTTGTCATTTCCATAATAAGCATATCTCTCTTCTCACTTGGAAACACTTGAGTGGTCTCTTTACTAGAGGCAAAAGTGTCCTATGAAGGATTTTTATTCAGTGTTCTCACCTTCAAACATCTTCATTGACCGACCAAAGAAATGATTTAGGGGAGATCTAGGTTTTTCCTCCCTCTCTGACAAAAGAATTACAGTTGGCCCTCTGATGGGTCCTTCTTCCATTGATCCAACCAACCTCATGTTGAAAATATTTGAAAAAAACCCCAAAAAACAAAACTGTCCTTGCTGAGCATGTACAGATTTTTCCTGGTCATTGCTCTCCTAAACAATATCATAGAACATTAGGTGTTATAAGTAATCTAGAGATGATTTAAAGTATACAAGATGATGTGTGTAAATTATATACAAATACTAAGCCATTTTATATAAGGAACTTAAGAATCCTTAGATTTTCCTATCTGTGAGGTGTCCTGGCAACTATCCCCAGCTGACCAAGGAACAAATGTATAAACAAATGTTTAGAGTGCAAGATGGGCCTAAATACCAAAACTGTCTCTCTTCCAAGTGTGCCCCAGAAAGGAAGCCATCTTTCTATTTGCCTCTGCTGCGCCTAGCACAGTGCCTGCGCACTGGTAAGGGTTCAAACAATAGCTGTTTGACATGGAATAGAATTATAGTGGAGTGGGAGTGAATGCTCTTTGCAATGTGAATACCAAAAAAAAAAACAATTCTGAGAGGTAAAATGAGCTTCTACTGCTTCAGTTGCTACCATGTCAGCCCCCATTGATCAATTTAGGGCCCTGGAAGGCATCTATCTTTGAGCGCCAAGGTTGTGACTCCTTGATGCCAAGCAGTTGGATGAGCTGATTTTTCTGAATTGGCACGTGAGTTGCTATTCATACAGAGAGGCCAGCAGAGTGCGCCACTTTCTCTTTAGTCATGTAAACTGAGGCCTGAGCTCCTGTCCACAGTATTCCCCAGATGAGTTGATTCAATGTGATGCATTATTCTATTTAACCAAATACCCTTTCCAAGCATAAATAACAGACCTGGAATCACAGCCAAGACACAAACGTGCACATTTTTAATAGATTGTGGTGTTCTTTGGGAGCCAAATCCCACCTTCTGATTTTGACATTGCTTTTTTTTGAAGAATAGCTGGGAGTGGGGAGCCCAACTCTGCAGACCTCAGGCTGGCCTTTTGATTCCAGTCATGTTATTCAATAGCCAAGGACAGCATTTATGGTGAGCTAGAGCATCTCACCAAGTGCTTGTTTTACTTGATGGGAGAGAAAGAGAGCAGAACCCAGTAAAACAGACTCTATTTATAGTGGAACATCTTCACAGTTGGGGATCTGAATCCTGCTCTGATGTTCTTCTCAGTTCTGTGTCAAATTTGTTATTGGTCAAATGAGCATCAATACCACTGTGTTATGTGTCAGTCACACAGCCCTAGGTATGTGCAAAGGGATTTATAGTCATATCTTATGATTTAATAAAGAGAAAATAATTCTTTTAAGTGAACTGATGCTTCATCTGTTGATTATGTCTAGTGCTCTTTGGTTTACTTAACTCAGTAAAAATAAATGACTCATTTTCACTTTTGAATTTGAGTGTAATTGTACATAACTTTCAGGTATTAGAATTTACCACTAGTGAAAAGCAAAAGCCAAGTATAATTTTTGTGGATTTTTTTTATGGATGTGGTAGATGTATTTTTTCTTTCTTGGTCCCAATGTATACTTATCAAATGATTTGTTGTAAAACCAGCTCCTTGCTTTCTTTTTCGTAACCACATACAGAAACACACAGACACACAGTTGTTCTATGACCTCTGCTTTGCACTGTCATTTGGTATATTGTGCTTAAACTGCTTGAATAAAGAAGTCCTGGTCTCCTAATCTTTGAAACCGCCTTTCTCCCTGTCTCAGATCTGAAGTACACATTAGTGGCACTAGCACTATTCAGGCATTTAACTCCCTTTAATGTCTCAACTGGGGTTTAAATAAATTTCTTCACTGAGGTGTGAAGAAATTCTGAATTCAGTATTCGTCCCCTAGATGGGAATCCTTGGGTTTATGCTCCACCTATTGCTCCAACTTTCCCATCTGTGCGAAGCTGGTGATGAGCTGAAAAAGGAGTTGATGTTCAACAAATACACTAAGGAGAACTTACTGTGCTTTAATCATTGGGAGGCTGAGGGAGAAGACCTATTGCTGACCACAGGGATTTTGGCTTAGTTGAGCAGTTGAGCTGTAGTCATATGACAGGCTGCAGCTATGAAAAACACAAGGCTATATATGATTAAGGGTTTGATGGGATGGGCGGTTTAGATAATAAGTGCTATAGGAATCAAAGAAAGAAGAGAGCTGTGGGAACAGAAAAGATGGAGAAGTACTTACTGGAGACAATGGGATTTTGATTTGGGATTTTGAGTAGTGGCTACTTTGGGTTGCAAAGATACTCTAAGCAGAGAGAGAGAGAGAAAATATGAAGTGTTAAGATGGATATATTGGGCAGTGTTCTGGCTGTTATGTGACTTCAGGCTCACATACTGCTTAAGGCCGAGGACCTGCTGAGGGATGTTTCAGGGGGACCACTTTGCCTGCAGCGTGGGCCGGGGAGGGCTGGATGATGAAAGCGCTTGGATGAGGGGAGGCCTATTCTGTGCTCCATAGAGCAATCGTGGAGTCAGGGGAGGGCTTCATCTTAGTGTGGAGGTCAGAGTGAACAGAGTGGGCCAGATATGGGATTTAATAGCTGATTGGTCACAGGTCAGAAGATAAAACTTGACTGGCTAGGGAAGTTAGTGGCAATGACCTGCAAAATGGGAGAGCTGTTTTTCTAGTTTTGGTGAACATGGGTGGTACCACGTTCTAGCTTTGAGGCCCGGTGAACACAGGTCCCCTGAGTGTCATGCACCTATGCTGCTTCTGTTGAGATACCATGCGGGACTCTGCTGGCCCTTCCCTTGTTCCTGACTACCTTATTCCTGATCACAGGCATCATCAAGGCCCTGGCTCTCAGCCCCTTCCCTCCTCTCCTAATAACCTGAGTGTTGTTTGGCTGTGTTGGTGCTACTCTGGGCTACAGATTTTGTGAGGCCATCAAAGGTCTGTGTACTCTTGTGCCACTCCTGGACATACTGACTTGTTTTGCTGCTCCAGTGCTTTCCTGGGAATTCTTTCTCTTTCTCCTCTCTCTCTGCTAAAGCACCAATCAGTATAGACACAGAGCATGGTCATTATTTCCCTGGCATTAGGAATTTTATGTCACTTTGCTGATTTCCTGGGTTCTGCCTGGAATGGGTCTGGGTCTCTTTGCTCTCAGTCTTTGACAGGCCCTGTGGAGGCTGCTTTGATCTCCTCACAGTGCATCTTTCCAGTTACTTTGTCTATGTCAAGGCTGAGGCATTTGAAACCAAGAACTGATTCCTGTGTTTTCTACTTTGTACAACACTGTCATCTCTTCTTTGAGGTACATAATATTACTTGGGGAGGAGTAGCAGTAATAAGCAGAAATATGAGGCAAAATCTTGATTAAAAATTCAATATATGAAACAAATTTGGGAATTTTCTTTTCAAGACTTTTTTTTTATGTTCAAACAACTGAGTGATGAAAAACATTGTTCATAAGTCTTTACTACATTTGTCTTTATTTTCTTAATATGAATTCCTGAGGAGGAATTGCTGAGTCAAATCACATGATCTGTTTAAATTGGCCTCCAGATAAGTTGTTCCAAATACTAAAAAGTGTGGCACCTATCTGTTCATGTTGTTAGTAGCCTTGTCAGATGAAGCATCATTAGTTATAAGGTCTTTTTCGTTTTGAGATTCATTTTTCTGTGTATTTTTAAGTTGGATGTCTTTATTTGTGGTGAAGTTGAATCTTGAAAGAGTATTTTGGAAGCTTTGTGAAGTGAGGCTTGGGAAGGAAGAAGAGAAGAGGGGCCTTGGAGAGATTCGGGTAAGAATAACTGTTCCTGCCTAAGAAGGTAGGTGGGAATATGGGGTGAGGAATGGGAAAGTGAGGGCTTGGGCAGAAGTGGAGGGTGGGAGTCTTCCTAGGAGGAGAGGATGATCCAGGACATCCTGCTGCTTGCTAGGCCTTAGACCTTCAACTACTCATGAACCTCAGTGAAATTACACTCACTTTTATTTTGCAGTTGTCATATTAAAAAAGAAAGCTTCCCTATTTTTACCCTAAGTAAACTAGAAGACAGAAAAACTGTAAGGCTGACATGTAGCACATTCCAAGTGGGACTCATTTGCTGGCTAAGCAGTAGATCAGCACAAATTATGAGCATTTAGGCATGCGTTAACCTACTAATTGAGAGTAGGGGAACACTAGTTGATGAGGTCTCCCTATATGACCTTGCTCTTCCCCCTCCTGATTTCTGAAACACCAATTAACACTCACAGTCAATACTAGAAAACATATGGTGAAAATAAACCCTATCCCATAAAGAATCTCACCCCTGCTTGTCAGAGGACATTAACCGACCCATACTGGCACCCTAAGGGAGTGATAGCAAATTGTAATGGAAAAGTTACCATTATCATTTAACTTTTTATTTGAGAGAAAGGTCTTTTTGATGTCTAAGAACTACACAACAAAGTTTGTGTGTGTGAGAGTGTATGTGAGTGTGAGTGCACGCATGTGACTTGTGTGAAAGTGTGTCTGTGTGTGTTTGTTAGGTCCTTCATGG
The DNA here is from genome assembly GCF_047511655.1 of Castor canadensis. Taxonomy (NCBI): domain Eukaryota; kingdom Metazoa; phylum Chordata; class Mammalia; order Rodentia; family Castoridae; genus Castor; species Castor canadensis. Next base: position 62,928,813 of record NC_133386.1, read on the forward strand.
TCTGTCTCATTCTTATTCTCACTGACATGTGAAGATCTTTCTTATGATCAGAATGCTTTTGCTTTGGGAATTTCCTGTTTTTTTGGTTTTTTTAATTTATTTATTTTTTTGGTGGTATGGGGGTTTGAACTAAGGGTCTCATGTTTAGCCAGGCAGGCATTCTTTTTTTTTTTTTTTTTTATGGTTTCTTCAAGACTTTTTATTTATTTATTTATTTATTTTTCATTTTTCTTTTATTATTCATATGTGCATACAAGGCTTGGGTCATTTCTCCCCCCTGCCCCCACCCCCTCTCTTACCACCCACTCCACCCCCTCGCTCTCCCCCCCACCCCCTCAATACCCAGCAGAAACTATTTTGCCCTTATCTCTAATTTTGTTGTAGAGAGAGTATAAGCAATAATAGGAAGGAACAAGGGCTTTTGCTGGTTGAGATAAGGATAGCTATACAGGGCATTGACTCACATTGATTTCCTGTGCGTGGGTGTTACCTTCTAGGTTAATTCTTTTTGATCTAACCTTTTCTCTAGTACCTGTTCCCCTTTTCCTATTGGCCTCAGTTGCTTTAAGGTATCTGCTTTAGTTTCTCTGAGTTAAGGGCAACAAATGCTAGCTAGTTTTTTAGGTGTCTTACCTATCCTCACCCCTCCCTTGTGTGCTCTCGCTTTTATCATGTGCTCAAAGTCCAGTCCCCTTGTTGTGTTTGCCCTTGATCTAATGTCCACATATGAGGGAGAACATACGATTTTTGGTTTTTTGAGCCAGGCTAACCTCACTCAGAATGATGTTCTCCAATTCCATCCATTTACCAGCGAATGATAATATTTCGTTCTTTTTCATGGCTGCATAAAATTCCATTGTGTATAGATACCACATTTTCTTAATCCATTGGTCAGTGCTGGGGCATCTTGGCTGTTTCCATAACTTGGCTATTGTGAATAGTGCCAGGCAGGCATTCTAACATTTGGGCCACTCTGCCAGCCCTGCTTTTGCTTTGATAAAAGTTCAGCCTAATTGAAATGGTGGTTTAAGAAACAAGTACATGCTATATTTTGAGAAATCATCCAAGTAACTTTCCAAATGAAGCCTGAAATTTTGTCATTTGTAGCATTTGTAATGCTCTGCATCAAGTGTTTCCTCTTCTTCAGGAGCTCCCGTGTCAAGGGAAGGAAGGCCATGGAAGTTCCTTAGCATAAAATGAGTTCTTCACTTCACAGCGCTTTCTGGTAGGCAAGCTGGAGTCATCTAGAGGCAGGGGTCACTGGTGGGCCCCTCTAGGGAAACAGCAGTGCTAGTGCCCTACTTTAGGGCTCTCCCAAGGCAATGATCCAGCCTGTGACCCTTTCCTGCTCCATCCTGGGCCAGTGCCTCCCAAGATTTTGACACTTTGTTATTCCTGTTCTGTGTGCCTGTGAAAGGCAAAATGATTACCCAAAAAGTTACCCATATACTAATTCTTGGGATCCATGAATATGTTAAGTTACATGGCAAAGGGAATTAAGGTTGCAGATGTATTGAGTTTGCTAATTAGCTGACCTTGAGATAGAAAGACTATACTGGATTATCTAGGTGATTTCAATGTGTTCATGATTCCTTACAATTGTAAGAGGGAGGCAGAAGATTGAGAACCAGAGGGATGGCAGTGTGAGAAGGAGCTAGCCTGACATTATTAGTTTTGAAGATGGAAAAATGGAGGCATGAGTCAAGGAATGCTGGTGGCCTCCTGGAGCTGGAAAAGGCAAGGAAAGGGACTCTCCCCTTGAGCCTCTAGAAGGAATATATTCCTGTTGACACCTTAATTTTTGTTTAGTGAGACCAGTTTTGATTAAACCTCTGAAATCTAGAACTTTAATAAATTTGTATAATCCTAAGCAACTACATTTGTGGTAATTTGTTCCTGTAGCAATAGGAAACTAATAGAATGCTCAAATTGTCTGCCCTTCATCCTGGGAACTCAGTAAGGGTATTGTCTGAGTCCCACTTCCCTAAGATCAATGTTGTGGTTAGTTTCTGGGTTGGTATAGACTGGCCATTTGGTAGAAGCTTATAATTGCCAGGAATGGAATGTTTGGGAAGATGTGGCAGGATATTTCTAAACTGGACCAACTGGGTTGATGAGGGGATGGGAAAATGCAAGGATGATACTTTGAGGCCTGAAATCTTTTTTTAATTCATGAGGAGTACTTGCTGTCCTCTTTTAAATCCTTAAGATCTGCTTTCCACTTGAAATCCACTTTGTGTTCTTCTTCATCCTAGGCAGTTATTCCAGGAAGTTTGTGCTATTTAGAACAATGAAGGATCATTTTAAAACTAGGTTTTTCTCTCCAAAGCACTGGGCTGACCATAAACAATTGTCCATTCACTCAATTCTCTAATGCATATTAACATATTGTTTCTGCTATGTAAGCTGGCATGGTATGCATTTCTCCTGCTCAGGAAATGTAAAACTGTGGGAAGGTTGAAGGGAAGGACAGGAGATGTGCCCTTGAGATACTTACCCTTTAGTCGAATAACTGAGATGGACAAAATAAAAATGACTATTTATAAAGGAGATTGTGGCAAGAGCGCTATGAGCAGGGCATAGTGGAGTTCACAGCAGGTAAAGAGCAGTGCTTTAGCATAGGCTAACACTGTGAAGTGACAGGTGTTTGAGGGAAGTTGGAGAACTCCTGCAAGAGTACATTTGGATATCTTTGACTCGGAGAGATGCTTTAAAGGAAGATAGGATATATGAGGCAGAGCTTGTAAATGCAGCCGGAGGTTACTGAGCAAGTTCATAGAGGTAGCAAAGGGAATTTGTCCATCCATTTGTTCTTTATTAACTCTAGGTTGGGCACCTACCCACATGTGCTGGGGAGTGGGCCAGGCTCAGGGATATATTGTTAACAAACTTTATGGAAATTATTTTATAATTTTTATGGTGGTGAGTTCCATGATCATGATGTACTATGTGCTATGACACCATGAACTTGGACCCCTTCAACTGTGGATAATTTGTTGGAATACAGGGTATGGTAAAGGAAACACTGGAAGGTTGTGTTGGAGTAGTGACCTAAGTGTGAGCCATTGCAGGTTTTTTTGTTTTGTTTTTGTTTGTTTTTTTAAACAGGCTTTTCATTATTGTTTTTTTAATTTTTATTTTTTTATGCTGCTGGAGGTTTTTGAAGTAGCTCGTGACCTTGGGGAAAGATGAGAGCTGGAACAAACTTCCTGTTTTGAAGGAAGAAAGAGAATTTTATTTGGAGAAATTGCAAGCCAGCTTGTGACATCCAGTACTTGTTTCCCCAACGACATTTCCTGGAGAGCTCTGGATAAAAGATAAAACATACACTTGGGACAGGCATTCAGTCTTTAGAATGGGACAGATATCATTGTAAAAGTTCACCTTATCTTGGAAGAGATTTAATGAGCAAGGCCAAGTTTGTTTTGAAAGAGAAATTTTAGTGTGGTCACAGAAGCAAGCCAGAATTTACTTTTAGAAACAAAAGATTTTTGTAAGGGATTTTTAAAAGTGGGTTTACTTTCTTTCAGGTGACATGATAATAATGCAAATAGGAATATGTTGAGCAAAGGGGCGGGGCTGTGAATGCAAGTGGTCAAGTGTAACAATGTCCTGAGGATGTGGACCTAAGAGGGCAACTCTAGAGTACTTAAAATTGAGTTGCTTTGTTATCTAAGCTTGAGTAATGAGCCAAGGAAGTATCTGTGAGTCATCCTACTTCTATTTCCAAAACAGACTCACTGACCTGATTTAAAAAGCATTAAATGGGAAGAAGTTGACATTTACAAATATATTTAACTTATTTGTCTTGCAGGCAGGGAACATGTTGGGACAACTTTCAGCTGCATTATGTGTGGTCTGGGAGCTTTGATCTCTTTATGCTTTCTTTATATTGGGAAAAAGCTTTGAAGTATCCTGCAATTATGAATACAGTAGACGCCTGTCGTAATGGGTTGCTATGAAATTGATTTGGCTCTACTAAGGGTCAACCCTCTTCTCCTGATGAAACCCTCATGTGTTTTAAAAGCCTTTTGCCTCTTAGGAACCTCAGGGATGAATGTTAGTCATGCTTCCTATTTTAGCTCAGGGAGGGGTATTTACCATTTACATTTCTCCTTTAAGTCATTGACTAGAGAGGGTATCTGTGTCAGAATAATGTTCACAATGGCTAATGCAAGTGGAGGTGACGTGATTCCATGCATCTGCATCTGGTGACTTTTTTTCAGTTGGAAATGGACTTTGAGTGAGGCTGTGATTTTGATACAATCCTTTTTCTTATTGATAAGGGAAAGGAAAACTTTTTGTGCTGAGATAGGCTGGAGGGGAGATGGGGCTGTGCCTAGGTTTTGCCAAACCGTTGTCATACCTCCTGTGAACCCCTTTTCCAGTGGAAAGGGTCATGAGGCTTCACTGGATTTTACACCTTGTGGATGAGTCTGATTTTCCAAAACATGGTACCGTACTTAGAAGAGCACGCAGGAAGCACACAGGTAGACCCAGCAAACAAACTTTTATTCTGTGGTGGGGAAGACCGTGCTTTCATGATTTAGAGAGTGTAGTTGTAGATTTAAACAATGAGTACTGGAACTCAACAGTGAGACAATAGTCTTTAATAAACTCAATAATCTCTTGCAGGACTGACTTTCATTTCAGGAAGATCAGCTTTTGGCCAGAATCACATTGCTCCTTTAATGGGAAAAATAGTGACCTGGGATGAGAAAAGCCTGTTTAGAGCACAAATAGCTATTATTACAATTTTAGATAACCCAGTCTAACAGAGGGCTATGTGATTGAAAAGACAGATGATAAAATCTAAATGCAAGTGGAGCCTGAGAATATACCCTTTCTTCTGGCGCTGACTGCCTACTTGTGTTTGTTATCTAACCCTGTAATTAGGATGGCATTCAGAAAATGGGAGGAAAGTTGGTATTCTTTTCATAACCCCAAATCTTTGCATTGCTGCATGAAACTTTTGGCTTCAGCTTTTCCCTGTTCATTAACCATGCCAAAATTTTTAATCTAACACCACTGTTAAAGAGTGGCAGGCTTCCAGGGAAATATATCAGCCAGGCTTATTAATTTCATGCCAAGTGCTGGAGGCGTGAATGTAGAGAACGCTGTTTGACTTTGGATAATAGGAATCAGGCAGCTTAAAGGCAAGGGATAAAGATCAGGAGCCCCACGTCTCAGGAGGAGGCGCAGGTGCAGGCTTCAAGCAAGGCCTTCAGGCCCAAAGGGGCAGCCCGTGCTTAAAACAATCTGCAGTGCTGCTTTTTTTTTCTTTTTTTTTTAATTTGGCGTGTGCCTCTCACAGCTTAACAGATCGCTGCTCCACAAAGAGGGGTAAACAGAGAAAGGGAAATTAAAAAGGAAAGTCCCAAGGTAGACAAAAACAAATTAGGGCAAACAAATTACACAGAGTCAACAAATAAACAAGGGAACATCTGTGAATATATTTCTTGGACTTTCTGATTTTGATGCAACCTGAGCAATGGTAGAGGGAGGTGAGTGAGCAGTGTAGTCAAGAGCAAAGTCCTCTTTGGAGGAAATGAACAAGCAGAATAGCAAAAGAGTCAGAAGTACTACCTGGGAGGCCAGCTCAAGGCAGGGTGTCGGGGAAACTCTGTGGGTGGTCTACCCTGTCTGCAGTGCAGTCTGCAGGAGCTGACCACACTGCTTTCTCTGATGCACCCTGGCTTCCCTTGAAGGGCAGTTGGTACCCTGGGCTCTGCCCATCTTCACAGAGAAAAGGGCTATCAAACTGTAAAGAGGTAGCAGCCTGCTCATATGAGAAAAACAAAATAAAGCAAGCAACATTCCAGCACGGGACATGTGTTCACCTTATCCATCTTCCACATCTGTTCCAGTGGGCACACTAGCTCTTCCAACCACTAGATGTTTGCCAGGTGTTGACTGCATGTTGGGAAACATTTGAGCTGTTCCTTCTGGCAGTTTGGTTGCTACTGACACAATTTCCCTTTTACCCTTAGGCTGGTGAAACAGTTTCAAGGTTTTGAAAGAAGTTCAGCATATTGTATACCATTAACAAAAGGCATGGCTGAATTTAGAGACAGATGAAAAGAGTAGGAATTCGTTTACAACATCTCCCATAGATATTCTCTCACTACGCAAGGTAGGCAAAGTAAAATATAGGAGCAAAGAAATGACAAATCTTTGATTTATTCATTGCAAAAACTCAAATGATACTCAAATAATTTCTGAAACTTCTCCTTTGGATTTTCTAAGCTTCATGAAGTGTGCAGTTGTTTAGAATCTATATTACTGTTATTGTTGTGTAAAATGCCCTATTACCCATCTGCTCTTAAACCTCCATCATGCAGGCAATAACTAGAAACATTCAACAAGGTGAGAATTCTTTTGGGGTGTTTAAATGCAAGTATGAAATAGCCTCTGGTCTTCCCCCATTCCTAATTATATTATTTTGCTTTATTGCCTATTTCTAAATGGGATATAAAAAATGAGCTGTGCAATGCAAGAATTATACTAGAGGTGATCGGTTTCCAAACATTAGAATATTTCCACTATGGAGGATAGCTGTGCTTAGATATAGTCTAGTGGCCAGGTGCAGTGACTCAAGCCTATAATCCTACCTACTTGTGAGATGGAGATCAGGGGGATAACGCTTCAAGGCCAGTCCAGGGAAAAAGTTTGGGAGACCCCATTTCAATCAATGACTGAGTGCAATGGTATGTACTTGTCACTCCAGCTACATGGGAAGGTAAAAATAGGAGGTTCATGGTCCAGGTCAGCTCAAGAAATAAAGCAAGATTCTGTCTCAAAAATAACAATGCAAAAGGAACTAGCAGAGTGGCTCAAATGGTAGAGGGCCTGCCTAGCAAGTGTGAGCTTCTGAGTTCAACCTCTGGTATTGCCAAAAGAATATAGTCTAGTTATTAGAATTTGGTCTATGAAGCAAAGAGTATTGGAAGTAAGTATAACCAGTAAGTCAGTATTAATCACAACTCATTGAATTGGTAGTGGGGACACCCAGACACCTTTCCAATGAGGTGGGTATGTTGTATGAACTTTGTTGAAATATTTGGTCTCTGCGTGCTTGCTGGTTTACACAAGGAGCAAAACCATTTTTCTCTACAGTCTTTCAAGGAAAAGAAGAAAGTCTGATCAGTGTCTGTGAGAAACTTTCAATTTTGATAGGAATTGCCTATAAAAATGCTAGCCTCCACCCATTATTAATTCTCAAGTCACAGGGCTGTAAGGGGCCTTTTGAGGTCAACTTGTTCTCACTCAGTTTGTGGTGTTTGGTATTTGGAATCCCAGAGAAGCACAATGATGGATTATTCCAAATTCCTTCATGTCAAGAAATTAAGATGAGGTACCCAATTACTATCAAAGCCCTACTAAAAACTCATTGTAGATGCAGGAAATTGATACCATCAAATATTAATTGGGTGTCTATTGGGTGCTTTGTGTTTAATTTGTAACTATTTGCTATGATTTAGAATTAAGATCTATAAGTCCTTACTTAGTTATTTAGTAACTTTTCTCCCTATTCATTTTTCTTTTTCTTTCTTTGTTTTTCTTTTTTTGTAAAAACATTCAGGTTCCTTTTATAAGTTGAATGTGCCTCTTGAATGAACTTATAAGAAATTTGTAAGAAATACAGATTTAACGTCAATTCTGGAGAGAAGGGATAGGAAAATCTCCATAGAGTAAACTATTACTTCAAAGGCTATTGCTACAGCAAAGCTGAAAGGATAACAGAAGATGGTTTGCAATACTGTTAAGTTTTCACTTACACAAGAAAGCCAGTTCCCTTAGATTACAGTATGTTGTCTTATGGAAAATTACTTCACTGTAATTGTGTTCTTAAGAACTGTGAGTGGACTTGATACCAGTCCATTTACTCTGCTTGATGAAGGACTCAAACTAACACTTAGCTCAGGCTATACGTTTTCCATATCACTTTAGGGCACCAGAGGTTATGGGGAGTTATGTGCTTACTACGAATCATGGTATACTTATGGGGAGTCTATTTCTTGGGATTTCAAACCACTCTGATGATTTTGGCAATCAGCATGCTTAGTATCTGTTTTTACCTGATTTCTCTGGATAATTATGTACCCGTGGACTTAAGTTATTTTATTTCTCACATCAACTTTAAACTTACAATTTCGAACTGAGAGAACTAGTCTTTTGTTAATGTATGAAAGTGCTTTGAAATCCTTGAAATTCAAGGTAGTTATTAGTCTAATTAACCAAATAATTTAATGAATCCAATTAGTTCTTAACTTTGCATTGCTTGTAGCCTATTAAAAAGTAATTACCACTCCTGCTCTTGATTAAGATTGAGTAGCTAGTAGCAAACTAACCCTCCTGCTAAGAATAGCTATAAAACAGATGTTTGTAGACAACAAAGGGAAATCAAGGCAGCCAGGACAGACAAGTCAAGATCCCTAAAAGAAGGAAAATGCATTAAAATGGGCTCTATATTCACTGTCAATTTTTCCTTTTGGAGCATTGGCCAATTGTTGCACTCAACAGAGAATCTGAACAGAGAGCTCATTGGGCTGGGAGTCAAATATCAAGGTTCCCAAGGCAATCAGAAGTAGAGGAAAAGCCAGGACTAGAGGAAAGGGTACTGTAGAATGTTGAGCCCAATATTCTCCTTGCAGTTTCTCCTTGAGTCACTTGTCACATTCTAAGACGTACACATGTGAGATGAGATGCTGAGAAATTAAGCAGAAAATAGCTGCAAGAGGCTTAAAAGCGGAGCAGAGAGGGTAGTGTCACAATGCTGAGTGAACTCAATTGGTCAGATGATTTCCTCCTTCTCGATGTGTCTCCCAGGAAAAAGAATTCAAATCACCTCCATGCATCTATACACAGAGATTATTTCTTACACATTAAAAAATTACTTAGTCGGGTGCCAGTGGCTCATGCCAGCAATCCTACCTACTTGGGAGGGTGAGATTGGGAGGATCTCAGTTTGAGCACAGCCTGGGAAATTAGTTCATGAAACCCCCCATCTCCAAAAATAGCCAGAAGAAAATGGACTAGAGGTGTGGCTCAAGTGATACAATGTGTACTTTGCAAGTACAAATCACTGAGTTCAATCCCCAGTCCCACCAAAAAAACACCCCCAAAAATAAAAACAAAACAAAAAACCTGATTCCAGCCAGGCTTGGTGATTCATGCCTGCCTGGTCCCATCAAAAAAAAAAAAAAAACTAGATATAATAGGAAACAGGAACAAATGGACCAAAACCAAAGCCCAAAACCCAAATAAAAAACAAAACAATAATCCTCCTGAAATAATGGAACAAAACAAAAAACCTAGGAAAATACTATAAAACAAATAGTCAAAAAAAAAAAAAAAACCCACAAGTGAGCCAGACATTGGAGTTCTCAGACACAAGCCTACTTATAAATAATTGATTAATGTGCTCAACAAACCAGAGAAAACAATAAAACATTTCACTGGTGAACAAGAGCATACAAGAACAAATCACATTAATATTATATAACTAAAATTATTCTAACTGAATTTAATCATTCAAAAGATAGCTTAATAAGACATTTACTATTAAACTGGAAGACAGACCAGCAGAAAATATTCAAACTGATGCATGAGATAGGAAAAAAACGAATGTGAGATATGAGATACATTTGGGGTTGGGTATAGCCCAGTGGTAGAGGGCTTGCCTAGCAGGCTCAAGGTCCTGGGTTTTATTACCAGCATTATAAAAAAAAAAATACATATATATTATATATATGTAATATATATATATATTACATATATATATATATATGTAAAATGGTAAAGAGGATCAAAGTTCCAGAAAGAAAAAAGAAAGAAGCCAGGCATAGTGGTTCTGACTTACAAACTTAGCTGTTTTGGAGGTGGAGATATGGAAGATAGCAACTGAAGGCCAGCCTGGGCAAAAAAGTCTGCCAGACTCCATCAATTAATAAAAGCTGGGAGTGGTAGCATGCTCCAGTCATCCCAGCTGTGTGGGGAGAATAGATAGGAGGACTGAAGTCTAGGATGGCTAGGATATAAAGTGAGACCCTGTCTCAAAAATAATCAAAAGGAAAACAGAATAGGGATGTGACTGAAGTGGTAGAATATCTGCCTGCCTAGCAAGTGGGAAGCCCTGAGTTCAAACCCTGCCCTCCCCCCCCCCCCTGCACCACAAAAAAGAAACTGGTGAAAAACAAAGACTAAAGTAATCTTAAATGTTCCAGAAAGAAAAGAACTATGTTCAGGGAAGCAGCAGTATGATCAACACCTGACTTTTAAGAAAATGAATGGAAGCTATGTAACAATAGCTTGGGATACATAAAGTGTTGAAAGAAAGTAACTATCTATTTAGAGTTTTACACCAAGGAAAATGTTTTCAAAATGAATGTGAAACAATAAATGATGGTTTGAGACAAAAGGTTACAGAATTCATCTATAGCTAATGAATAATAAAAGAAATAGTAAAAGGACCTCTTCTAGCAGAAGAAAAATGTTTCAAAATCCAAGTGTGAAAACAAATGAGGAGAAAGGGTAACTATGTGAAAAACATAAAAAGAAAGTACTGCCTGCATAAAAGCAACAACAATAATATTAGGTTCAGAATATTTGTAGAATATGAATAGATCATAACAATACCTAAAAGGGGAGGGAGGATTGTATAAACTAAATCGTCAAAGGTCTGAAAGCTGTCACTTGTACATGGTAGATTATAAATTAAAAATGTATGGTGTAATCTCTAAAAAAGTCAACTATAAACCCAAGTAAAAAATTTTTAAATAGTTGAATTATCACAAGGAAAACAAGGGAAGAGAAAAAGGAATAAGAATAAGTGGTACAAAAAAAACAAAATAAATTATAGGGTAGTAGATTTGAATACAAATATATCAATCTTTTCACTGAATGTATATGGATCAATTCTTTCAAATCAAGTAAGATTATCAGAACAGATAAAAAACAAAAACCCAAAAATGTTCCTCTTTAAGGAAATAGACTGAGGTTGGGGATACATAGAAAGCTGAAAGTCAAAGGGTCCAGAAAGATATGATATGTATTATTAATTAAAAGCAATTGGATTTTAATGTCACATACAGTAGATTTGGAGGCAAGAAGCATTATTTTAGATACGAGTTTGCAATTCTGTACAATTGGTATTTTTGGCCAGAAAATTCATTTTTGGGAGGGACTGTTCTGTGTATTGTAAGGTGTTTATCAGTTTCAGTATCAGGACTGTTCCAAGGGGTGACAACCAAAAATGTTATTTGGACATTTCCAAATGTCCCCAATTAAGAAGGACTATTACATAGAGAAAGATGTTTCACAGTATTAAGAGGGTCAATTCAAAAGGAAGGTAAAACAATCTTATATTGAAATCTTTTTTCTTCTGAACATAAGTATTAAGGGTGTAATTTTTCTCTAAGCACTGTTCTACCTAAGTTTCATTGTGAATATTTGATACCTGTATTAATTGGTTTTGTATTGCTTGATTTCAAAACATTTGGTGATTTTATAATTATTTTTCTGGTACTAATTGATAGTTAACAAAATTAGTAAGCATGTGGAACAAAAATTAGTAAGCATATCGAAAATGTGAGCAACATGAGCTGCCAAATTTACCTTTCTGCATATCTGAACACTACTGAATGACTGAAGAGGTACACTTTCCTTTCAAGTGCATGTGAGACATTTGTTGTGTGCTGGGCCATTAAGCACGTCTTAACAAATTTTTAAAATTTAGAATCATACATAGTATTTTCTCTGACCACAATGGAATTATGTAGACATTTCAACAGGATAAGAGAAGAAAAATACTATTTGTTCAATAAAATAAGAAACAGAATTTGATACTTTTTATTATTATTGTACTGGGGTACAGTGTGACACTTACAAAAGTTTTTACAATATATCATCATTGAATTCACCTCCTCCATCATTCTCCTTTACACTGTAATTTGATAAAATTTATTGCCAATTCTTGAAAAAACCCTTAGCGAACTAGGAATGGGAAATAATTTTTTTAATGATAAAGAGTATTTGAAAAAGCCCCTAATAAAAAATATAACAATAAACTCACTAACTACAAGCATCACTCTTAATGATTAAATAGTAAAAATCTTGCTCCTGATATCAGGAATGAGGCAAGGATGTCTTTCACTGATACTTTTATTTATCATTGTATTGGAATACTTAACTATTACAATTAATATTAAGCAAAAGATATAAATATTTTATAGGAAGAAATAAAATAGTTTATATTGACAGGATTGTAGTTGTAAGGGCCAAAGAACTAACAAAAAATGAATTATTAGGGTTAATGTTAGTTAATTTAGCAAGGCAACTGTATGCAATGAAGTCAATATATAAAATTCATTTGTACTTATATATATCAGCAACACCAAATTAAAAAATGAATTTTAAAAAAGATATCATTTGTACTACTATAAAAATATTAAATAGATAAAAGAGATATGCAAAGCTGATATACAGAAAACTATAAAATATTACTGAGAGAAATCAAAGACCTAAATATTACTGAGAGAAATCCATCCATGGATTGGAAGGCTCAATATTGAAAAGATAGTAATTCTCCCCCAATTGATCTGCAGAACCAGTGCCATCTTAAAAAGTCTAGTAATTTTTTTGGTAGAAATTGACAAACCAATTCTAAAGTTTTTATATAAATGAAGATAGTCATGAATAGTGAAGATAATCTTGAGCAGGAGCAAAGTTAGAGATGTAGACTTTTGATGTCAAAATTTCTTATAAATCCATGGCAATTAACATCATTTTCTTGGCCCAAAGATAGACAAATCGACTAAAGAAACAGAATAGGAAGTTCAGAAACAGAGACCCACATATATTTCAGGTTACTTTATTTATGACAAAGGTAACTCAACAGAATAGTGCCTAAGGCTGTTTTTTTCTTCAGTAAATGGATCAATTGGATATGAATATGGAAAAAAATTGAACCTTGTCCTCCATCTCACACCACAAAAATCAATTCTCAGTGGATCATAGGTCTTAATGTGAAATAAATTTTCTAGAAGATAACAATGTGTATTTAATGTTTTAAAAACATGTATCTAAGACCTTGGACTATGCAGATTATTGGTATACAAAAAAGCAAACTAAACCCACCATAAACTGAAAGGCTGACAAACTGACTTCATTAAAATCAGAATCTCTTTTCTTATCATTAAAGAGAATGAGTGGAAAGCAACAAAGGAAGATATTTATATCAGGCAAAAGGAAATAGTGCATTAAAATGTTAGACAAAGGATCGATGGATTAGTTGGACTTTGCATTGCTGTGACAAAATATCTGACATAAACAACTTTATGTGGGCAAGATTTATTTTAGAGATTCAAAGGCTTCAGTTCATAGTACTGGTTCCATTGACTCTGGCCCCATGGTGAGGCAGAGCATCATGGCAGCGGGAGCATGTGGCTGAAGCTACTCATCTCATGGTGGATAGGAAACAGGGAGAGAGAGGAAAGAATCAGGGACCAGGTAGAACCTTGAAAGGCACATCACCAGTGACCTATTTCCTCCAGTTAGTTCTCAGTTCCTAAAGTTTCCACCACCTTCCAAATTAGCACCATCAACTGGGACCAAGTTTTCAACAATTAGCCTGTGGGGCATTTCATATTCAAATCATGACGTTCTACCCCTGGCCCACAAAAGCTCATGACACCTCATAATGCAAAATGCATTTAGTCCATTTCCAAGAGTCCCCAAAGTCTTGACAGTTCCAACATTGTTCAAAAGTCTAAGTCCAAAGTCTCTTTGGAGACTCAAGGCAAACTCTTAGCTGTGAGCCATGGTAAAATAAAAAAGGAAGTTACAGATTTCCAAGATACAATAGTAAATAATAAATATTCTCATCCAAAAAGGACAAATAGAATAGCAAGAAAGGATTGGAGGAAAGCAAGATTGAAACCCAGCAGGGCAAACTCTTCACCCTGTAGCAGCATGTCTGGCATCTGGATACATGGTGTTGTGAACTCCAGCAGGCTTGGGCATCCCTTACTCCTATGGCATTGCCAATTGCAGCCTATCTGGCCTCCCTCAGGCTGACTCCATTCATTACTGCAGCTTTCCTCAGCAGATATTTCACATTGCTGGTATCTCTAGCTTCCTAGGATCTCCATTGCAGCCTAAGCGTCACCCTCACAGCTTCATGAATCACCCTGTTAGGGTCTGTCTGCAGGGTCTCCAACTCTGTTGCACATTGCCTGGCCTCCCAGCCTTCCTTTGAAATCTGAGTGCAAGCCTGCATGACTCCATAGCTGTTGCATTTTGCCTTAAAAATAGCATCACATGGAAGATGCCAAGGTCTGCCACTAGCTGAGGCAATAGTCAGTCCTTTTAGGACCATGGCTACAGTGGCTTCTGAATGGTTGGGTGGTTGAATATGGTGAAAAATGTCCTGGGGAAAATTCCTAGATGGCCCTGTATGAGCAGGGTGTCCAGGATGTGTTCATTTCTCAAGGGAAAGTCTTCCAAATAAGTTTACACTTTCTTACCCTTGAGTCTGCAATGGGTGAGTGGGGTCTGATTAATTCCTGAAATGACATCAGGGGATCTTTCTTATTGTCCTACTGTAAAGTACTTGGCTTCTCTTTAATGGTGCCAATCTCTTCAGAAACCATGCTCTCCATAGTACCACTTTACACTGCCTTTTCTGACCAAACTTCAACTTTTAAAAGTATTTCTACTTTGCTTTTTGCTCCCAGTTCGCATTATAAAACTGGCTATAACCATCTCAAAGGTGGAATGTATATAGACAAGTTCTTTGTCAAAAATGTAGCACAAAAGTTATCATATCCAATTCCCAATAGTCCTTGTTCCCATCAGAAACCTAATGAGCATAGTCTTAACTACTCACATTCCAATGGCGCTGTGGTCATCTGAGCTCCCATTAAGCTCTATGTACAGCTAGCTTACATTTCCAAACTTTTCCAAATTCTTCTTGCAAACCAGTTCTAAAGGCTTAAGAACCACATGGTTAAGTTTAGTCACAGCAACACAAACCCACTGTTTGATGCCATTTGTGTGTGTGTGTGTGTGTGTGTGTGTGTTAGCGTTCCACAGCTGTGAACAAAATACTAGAGAGAACAACTTAAAGGGAGGAATTATTTATTTTGGCTCAAGGTTTCAGTTCATAGCCTTTGGCTCAGCTGATTCCAGACACCTCTGGGTGAGGCAGAACCTCATGGTGAAGAGGAAGCTGAAAGAATGAAAGAGACCAAGGATCAAAAATAATAACCTTCAAAGGCATTCTTCCAATGACTTACTTCCTCTAATTAAGCCCCACTTTGTAAATTTTCCACCACCTCTCAAAATAGCACCACCATCTGCGACCAGGAGTTCAACACATGAAACTGTAGGGGACATTTCATATTTAAATTACAACATCCAACATCCAAAATTTATTAAAAACTTTCCTACAGGTCAATATGCAAAGGAGAGTGCCCCCAAAGTGGGTTTAACAAGAGTCAAACTGGCATTTTAAAAAGAGAATGTCTCTATGACCAATAGTCAGATGAAAAGATGGCCAACATCAGTTGTCATTAGGGAAGTTCAGATTAATACCACATGAGCTATTATGACCACCCATGAGAATGTTTGCCTTTTTTTCTTTTAATAGTTTACATTTTTCTATTGTTTTTAAAATAAATTTTGTATTAGCATATATCAATTGTACAAAATATTAGGTTTCATTGTGACATTTTCATTCTCTCTCTCTCTTTCTTTCTTTCTCTCTCTTTCTGGTACTGGGGTTTTAATTGAATAACACCACCAGACTTGCAATTTTGTAAGCTGACAACACTGAGTGTTTTAGAGTGCAGAAAACTGGATTTCTCATACATTGTTGGTGGGATTGTAAATTGCCAAAATCAGTTCATAAAACTTTGACAATATTTTTAAAGATGAACATGTGCATAGCCTATGATGTAGTAATTCTTAGGTATAAACCTGATAAACATTCGTAAGTGTGTATACCATAAGACAAAAGTAGAATGATTATTTAGTAGCATTACTCACCATTACTAAAACTGGAAACACAGATGTCCATCAATAAAAGAATCAACAGATAAATTGTGGTATAATCATATCATAGGATATGACACAGAAATGAAAAAGAATGAATTAATGGCACCCACCATAATGTAGATTCATTCCACGGACATAATATCTGAACAGAAGAAGTCAGGCATATGAGAACAACACATCCAGCGTGATTCTATTTATATAAAGCCCAAGTGGGCAAAGCCTACCCATAGTGCTAGAAGTCACTGTCACTGTGACAGTCATGGATTGCACTCACATTTAGCTGCGATAGTCACTGGGAGGGGGGCATGATGGAGACTTCTGCAATACTGGTAACATTCCAACTCTTGATCTGGTGCTAATTACACAGTAGCATTCAGGTTGGAAGAAATCATGAGACACACACTTGAAATTTGTCCACATTAATGATTTATGCATTCATCAAAAGTTGACAAAAATAATTACTTCCTTATAGTTCCTAGAGAAACCATGGGGTTGCTTTCCCAAGTGTGTAGAAAAGAACTTTCAGTGGAATTTTGTGAGGTTTTTAAGCGCAACCTTCTAAGGAGGGAAAAAAGCCCTCAAGTTCCTCTAATTCTCCTTCAGTGGAATTTACCTGGTGATCACATTGTTATGTTAAATATGAGGGGTGATTTTTTTTTTTTAATCAGACTGATCAATTTAGTCTGGTTCAAGGACAAAGGATTATTTAAAGAATTTTGACAAAAGCCACACTTGGAATGAATAAAACCTCTTTTTTTTTTTTTTTTAACCTTCTCTCTAGAAACTTGGGGCCTGACTGAATTGGGAAAGTTTTTTTTAATGCTTGGTTTTAAGTCAAAGAAAAATTACCTCCAGCCTGGCATTTTGGGGACAAAACAAAGAGACCTGTGGGCAATTCTGAGGGTGAAAGTGTGGGACTGTGGTAGAGGACTGAGAAGGGCCAAGAGAGCAGGATTCCCAGCAGCAGGAGGGAGGGAGAGTGTCAGAGGCCGAGAGTTAAGAGACAGCGGGGGAACCTGGAGTGAATCTGTATTTGTTCATTTGGATATGTAAAGCACCTCAGGGAGAGAAAACAGGTGCAATCTGAATGCATTAATGAAATGAAATATGAGGCTTGACCTATGAATAAATATTTGGAATAAAAGCATTTTAAAATGTATCTTGGTTTTAGGGCACTTACTTTGTCTGGCAACTAATTCAAAGTTTTCATGGTCACACACACTCACATGGTTTGTCAGCTTTGGATGACTTGAGCCATACTTGCTGAGTATCTCCTGGTCTATGTGCCTTCTTCTCCCTTTTATGGCTCAATCTTGTTTTCTTTTATGCACAGAGTCTGTCTAAATTATATAAACAAGATTCCTTATTATATGGATTCAGATATTCCAATTTTGTGTTCAGAAATCATGATTTGAAACTAAAGTCTCCTCCCACTCCCACAACAGTCCTAGTGGTGGTTTAGTCCATGTCTCCCAGAAGAGAATTTGATGACACTGGCACTGTGACTTCAGAGTTTACTCTAGCTCAGTGATCAAAATTTTATCAGAAACCTGTTAAAGAAAGGATGTTTATTAGTCCCCTCTCCCTCTTAGAAACATGTGTGGCAGGTTGAGTGGTGCTCCCCCAATGGTTCAGATATGTAGGGAAATAGGCTTTCAAACAATTTCTCAGCCTGGAGATGTATAGGGGCACTGGGAAACTAGGATTTCCCTAAAACTGTCTCTTTAGTCTGAGAAATGAGAGCAGAATGAGGCTTTCCACAGTTTAAAGAGGTGGCCCACTACCATTCTGCCCAAGTATTGAAAACTTTCTTCTGACTCAAGGGAGACAGATGATTGGGACACACTTATAAGTACTTGGGACATATGTCCACTCTCCAGCTGCAGTGTTCAGCCTTCTCAGTAATGCTCATAGCTCACTCCTCTGTTTGTCCTGGGGTTAGTCCACCCTCTTTGCACTGGCCAGGGTGCTGGCTTGGCTTATCCTTTTTAGCAGTCCCACCAATTGTTCCTTGGAGTCTTGGTCCCTGAACAGTTTAGTTTATCAGGTCAATCTCAGAAGATACAGAAATAAATTCAAAGGTAATTTTACACCTTAAGTTGATTAGAAACTGATTATTCTTGCTACTCAGCACCAAATCAAGGCCTTTTCATTCCCAAATAGAATAAAAACTTATCAGCTGCAGTCCTGCTTAATTTAGGTATTTAGAAGTTTTAGGTTTAAAATAAATGGTACCCTACAAAGTTAAGAAAGAAATAGAAATCTATTTGAACAATTCATAACAAAATAAACAACCATAAAGTAAACAAGAAATATAAAAGACTATTTGTAATTAAATAAATGAAAATGAAATTAAATAGACAGTAATAATATTAAAAAAGAAATCCAAGGAAATGTTATTTAGCTCTCAAGCCTCTGTTTAATTCAAAGATGTCAAACAGATTTTTACCACATTTAGATATCAACCATTTTTTTTGAGTTACAAAGGAGGAACCCATGAGGCTATCAGGGGCTGGGCATTAGTTAGGGGCACATGTCATGTTGCTTTCACTGTGATTCTCTGTCCCCACGGGGTCTTTTGTGAAAAGCGACCTGGGGCCTTTCACTTTTCTGAATCTCCCTATTCTGTAAGATTAGTTTATAAGGAAACTTCATTTGGTGTCAGGCAGTGATTGACCAAGTGTTGCAATAACACATTTGTGTTTTCTCTGGAGATGGGGAGATTGGAGTACTGACGTTTGAGTAATGCCTACTAAGAAAACAAAACACAGAAATAATTACTTAAGTGATACATTTGCTATATAAAAATGCAAACAGAGTATACAAAATAAGAAGGAAGAAAGTATTCCCTTTGCCAACGTATCTGTTAAAAGTTTAATATGTATCCCCCAGACACTTTTTCTATATACAAATACAAAATTTAGCATCAAAGCAAAATGGGTGCTTATCATACATACCAGGCTGCATTTTGTCTTTCCAACTTATTAATAATGTCCTAGAGATTTTTCCATGTCATGTCATATAAGACTTTCTCTTTAATTGTCTGGTAGCAGTAGATGAGATGGAAATAGCACAATTTATTTCCCATCATGTTTTAGGTTATTTTCATTTTTAAAGTTATGAACAATGCTACCACAGAAATGTTGGCATATGTGTCACTGTCACTATGTGTTTGGCACATAGATCCTTGTAACTTCTATATCATTTCTGTAGTGTATATGCTTACTTCAAATTTTGAAACACACTGGTAAACTAGCATAGAGGCTGTTCAGGTGACATCCTCTAATCAGTGCAGAGTCTTTACTGCCCTTATTTGAATTTTTATTTCCTTGATCACTAATTGTGCTTATTTGCATCAATTTGTTTTATGTTTTCAGGTTGAACTTATTATTATCATTTTATTTTCAGTATTTTGTAATACAGGGAATATTTTGGTTATCTTCTTCAGTGTTTTTATGACTCACATCCTGCTTTAGATGTCATGATTTCTTACTCCTTTGTTTTTCAAAAATTCTCCTCAGTTTACATTGCATTGAGGATCAAACAATTTAAGGTAATTTTTTGCTCTGCTCCTCTTCCATATGAGATGGGTTTTGGCATGATTTTACTTTATTTTCCACTTCTGTTATTTTCACCAACCACCTCCTCCCACCTTGATTTCTACTGAGTTTGGAAATGCTGGTTGTTGTTGTTCTTTTTTTTTTTTTTTGGTAGTACTGGGGCTTGAACTCAGGGCCTCACACTTGTTAGGCAGGTGCTCTACTGTTTGAGCCACTCCACCAGCCCAAGTTATTATTATTTACATTTCCATCTTTCCCTTGGAGAACATTTCTAGATATATGTATTTGATTTTGTATCCATATGTGCCTTTTCTTGCCTTTGACTACTTGCAATATTGACTGCTAGTCATGTTATACCACAATCCTCAGCTCAACATTCTGATTTACACTTATTTAACTGTAGTAGGTTTTTTGTTTTTGTTTTTTCCAAGAAGGAGAAGCATTTGGTATGTTTTCTGGGTGAGCCCTGCCATGCCTGAGGATGTTTTTCTATTTCCTTAACAAGTGAGTGACAACTTGGCTGGGTATATAATTTCAATCTTTTTGGATTTAGTGTCTAAGTTCAAATTGATTTTGCTTTTCCTTTATAGGAAATCCCTCTACCCAATTTGGTTGTCTGCAAGACTTCTCCTCCTTCTTTTATTTAGGTAAGTTTAAAAGTTACTGAAAAATATAAAGAATAAAAATAATTAACATTCTCAGAACCCAAAATATACACATGTTTATATTCTGTGACACTTGCTTTAAGCCTTTCTTTCCTCCCTCACTTCCCCTGCCTCCCTTCCTGCCTCCCTCCTTAGCAAACATTACATAGCCAAAGTGCTCCTTCACCAGAACCCACTCCCCATTTCACTTCTAGTTCCCTCCAGGCCCAGGCAAGAACAACCATTATTAGGAATTTGAAATTCAATTTTTGGACTATTTCTCTATAATTTTGCACACATATTTATACATCCATGAATAATATATACTATTGTTTGAATATGTTTAAGTTTCCATTATTTATACAAGAGGTATCATACTAAAATATTCTGTGTGTTCCTCTTTGAGGAATTCATTTTCCTTTAATCCCCCAAAATTTCTATGATATGTTAAGATGTGGCCTTTTTTTTTCAATTTTTTATACCATGCTAATTTAATTTTATCATTTTTAAAATTCATTTTGGGTGTTTTTTTTTTCTCTCTTAACTTGTCTTTCAGGCTTTTTCATTTTGATTTTTTTTTTCTTGGTAGGACTGGAGTTTGAACTGAGGGCCTTGCACTTGCAAAGCAGCCATTCTACCTTTTGAGCCACACCTCCAGCCTCCTAGGGTTGTTTTCATTTAATTATTTCTTTGTTTATTGCTTCTGGCAAAATTATTCTAGTCTTCCTTTATGGATACCTGTAATTTATAGGGTGGATCGAGCTGGTGACCATTCATTTTTTTCTCTTTATTCATGTTTTGATGTGGAGATATTAATCCAGACTCAGTGTTTATTAATAAAACAAATGTGGATTTATGTAATTCAAATGTGCACTGCTAACACACTTGTTAGGGTTGTAGCCGTGGGGAAGTTTGATGTGTGCTATGTCTAGCTAATGCCCAATTTTTATCTTGGACAACTCTAGTGTATTACAGTGGGACCAACTTTTCCCTCTA
Organism: Castor canadensis; assembly: GCF_047511655.1. Classification (NCBI taxonomy): domain Eukaryota; kingdom Metazoa; phylum Chordata; class Mammalia; order Rodentia; family Castoridae; genus Castor; species Castor canadensis. The sequence goes on from NC_133386.1 coordinate 62,950,069, forward strand.
GATCCACATTCCTTGTTGCACTAAAAAGAGGGAGTCAACAACAAAAACAAAAATCTAAAATCTCCAATGTCAACTTACCCCAGAAATCTTTTATTGGTAAACTAACCTACCTCATTTACATAAACTAACCTACCTCATTTATATATGGAATAAACTTCTAGGCATGCTTTGCAGGACCAGCAGAATCTCCATTCCTGTTTCTCTCCAATTCCTACCTTGTTTTCTGGAAACTGTTACCTCAGAATGGATAAATATTTAGAAGGAAATGAACTGGCAAAATTCATGGGTCAGCCTCTTGCTCCTGCTCCCTCAGGCTGAAGAGAGTGCCTTGGTTTTTGACTCTCTGCCCCAGACATGGTATTTAAGAAGGATCATGGCAAGACAGAAGTCTGCTAAAGTAACTCATTTTCCCAGACTCCCATTTGAAAAAACAGAAGTCTAGTAGCCTATGGGGAATTGAAACAACAAAATAATGTAATTTATTTTTAAAACTAATTACCAACATTTAAAAGACTACTTCTGTAGGAGGTCAAAATGAGCCCTTCATTCTAAACTGACCTCTTAATTATGCAATCACTGAAGTATTTTTTTTTGCCCGAAATAGACTAATATTAAAGAAACATTTTTTTGGGGGTGGGATAAGATTCATTTATTTGCTCAACAAATACTTCTGCATAGCTACTTGGTGGTAGGCACTGTTTTAGGCTGTCTCTTCACGCTAGTGAGTGAGTAAAGTGATAAATGGATAATTACCATACTATATAGTATAATAATATAATGTTATATTATCAGTAAAATATGCTATATGTAAAACATGACACTACTTTATTGAGTAAGATCCACTATGACAAAGAGTAAAATTAATCATATTGATAACAATTTTAATATATTTGCTAACAATACATTATAATTGTTTAAGTTACATAATATAATGTCAGGTTCATGATAGATACAATAAAATTCATAAACTCACAAGGCTTAAAGATTTATTCCTTTAAGCTGGGTGCATTGGCTTATACCTGTAATTCTTGCTACTCCAGAGGCTGAGATAGAACAGATTGAGGTTTGAGGTCTGCCCAGCCCCCCAAAAAAGGTTTGCTAGGTGCCATCTCGATCAACAAAAAGCTGGGTGCATTGGTACAGTCCTGTTGGCCTTGCTTTGTGGGAAGCATGAACAGGTGGATGATGGTGCAGGCCAATCTGAGCATAAAAAGGGGACCCTAACTGAAAAATAACTAAACTGAAAATTGTTGGTATAGCACTGGCCTAGCAAGCACAAAACCCTGTGTTCAAGCCCCAGTACCACCTGTAAAAAATTCATCATTTATATCATTCTGAAATAGAAAAAAAGATGATTCATTCTTCAGAAAAGACAATTAAATAAAGCTTCTTCCTAAAAGCAGGGAAGGGGCAAAGAAATTTCTAAAGGCTGCCTTGTTACATCAAGTAGGAACACTTTGGCCTGCAACTCTTCCTCGAGTGACAAAGCATCAGGGAGGCAGACACCTATCAGAGTTGGCTCAGCAACTTAAGCATGTCCAGGTCAGCTTTTCTTTGTGCTTGCTACCTCATCGTCACAAAATGGCTGCTCCCCCTTCAGGTATTGCCCCCACCTTCAAAGCAGAAAGACGGGGAATGGGACAAAAACAATTACATATTTCTCTTTTATCAGGAAACCTAAAGCATTCCCCAACCTCAGCAAATTTCTGGGGCATTTTATTGGACAGATCTGTGTCACATGGCTATCCCTGCCTGTAAAGGAACCTGGGCATGGATATACCTGGGATTTCATGTTCTGTAGCAGATGGCATCATGGGAGTAAGGATTTGGGTGGGGTATTGCCCAGTCAGTCAGAGGAGTTGCTTCTGAGATTTTAGGGATTTTAGCTTCAGGGGCATAAAATGCACTGGCTTGTTTGCAAAGCTCTCTTGTATTCGTCTGTTCTTATCTGTTGTCTTGGCTTGTTCTTTGAAGAACGGCACCAATGGCGGAGGTCACAGAGCCTCAGGATGAACTATGCATTTATTTTGAGGAAGGGGCTTTGGGAAGAATGGATAATCATAAGGATGGTACAAAATGAGAGCGTCTGGTTTAAGATGAGGAAAAAAATAAAAGCAAGGCGTTAAAAGTGGTGTAGCTCCATGCTGGGAGTGGGGAAGATGGCAGATTGATGAGACTGAAAGAAAGGAGAGGAAGTGTTCCTCTTTGGCAGGAAACTGGCGGCTGAGGTCATGGTGGCTATGGTGGCAGGGTGGGCTAGTGCCTTCTTCAGGCTGAGTCCCGATGCAATACAGCCGGGAAGTTCCAACAAAATAATGGGTGGTGGGTGGTCCAGAAACATCTGATATGGAGTAGAAAACGCAACATTGGGAGAGCCAGGTTGAAAGAGTAAAGGTGTCTGGTTAAAGCTGAGAATTTTGCTTATGAGGGAGTAAAGCAGGAGAGGAGTGGGCCTGGTCACATAATTGGAGGGCTCGAACAACACTTGCTTGGGCACCAGGCAGGAAGCAGACATGGAGAGACAAAACCAAAAGGCACCAGAGGGTGTGTTGGGGGGGTTCCACCCCATTTGACCTTAGGACCAAGGTAAGGACAGATCCCATTATTCCTGTTGGGGTATTTGGATTTATACTTGTCTACCACATGCCTATTTAATGAGTTTGAAATAAAACTGGGTCAGTAGTGTGACATATGGGGTTAATTCACTACTGTTGCATGTAGGGTGGTCTTTTTTATACAGTGATAATTTTTGCCTATTGGATGAGAGAGCATTAGATGTTGCAAGAATCCCCCTAAAACTCTCTAGAGGTTTACATATGAGACTGGGGAACATCCTCCCATGACAGGTGTGCACAGGTGATGTTGGAAAGCAGGAGCATCTTTCAGAAAGGTACTGGGTCTCAGTTTATGAATATGAGATATGACCACCATTAGGATATCTAAGATTTCAGGGCCCTTTGTAGGGTTACTTGAAAGAATGTGTACTGCAGTATTAACAACCTAGCTACTGTTGAATATGGCGAGAATCTTAGGGATTTGCTTTGCATTTAAAGACATGATCTAGCAACTGTAAGAAAAAGTAATTTCAATTTTTGCTTGTATCTCATGAAGGCTTAAACACAGATTCAATTCATAACTTACAGTTCTACTTACCAAGCCCTCCTCGCCTCTCTTTCCAGAAGATGCTCCCGGCTTACTGTTCTCCTAATCTCTCTTCATCACAACTTTCTCCAACACCTTGGGCAGTTTGTTTTTCTGTCATCGTCACTTCCTGATTTCTTCAGCACATTAATAAGCCTTTTGTTTCATTTATGTTTTCTTTCCCCATGGGCTATTTTTCTGAGTTTTCCACACTAAAGGAAGGTTAGGCACGGTCCCAATAAGTAGGATTCTCAAGCCCCTGCCCCCCTCGGGAGCTAGGACATTTGAAGCTGCTTCAGTACAGACACTTGGAGGAAGCAACACACTCAGAAATATTGCCCACAGACAGTGCCTTTTGGTGACTGTGCGTGGCCTTAGAAGCAGATGGTCTCCTTTGTTTAAATTATTTGCTGGAAGCACTAACATCTATGATGGTGAAGAGGGAAGGCAGGAAGAGGCATATGAATGGGAGCAGACAGGGGAGCAGAATTTGCTAACTTAGCAAGGTCAAGGCAAGCAAAACAGCATTTCATTTTATTTATTTCATTTACTTTGAGCAGGGAAGTTTAATATAAAGAATTATTAATGTTAGGCGGGGCACAACTCAGTAGTAGAGCAAGTACAAGGCCCTGAGTTCAAACCTCAGTATTGCCAAAGAAATTATTAATGTTAACCAAAGACTGGAATAACAGGGTATTAAATAATAAGATGGAAAGAGAATATAATAAGGAATAATGGACACAATGAGCAGCCCTCCTCCTCCCCAGGAAGACAGGCTTATCCTTCTCAGCTTCCAGCTGGGATCCAGACCTTATTGGAGAAGACTTGGCTGAGGCTCCATCGATGGCAGGAGGGTTGCTACAATCAGAACAGCCTAGCTACACTAGAATTTGGGAGAAACCTCTGCAGGGAGGTGCAGCACCCCCAAACTATCTGTGAAGCCACCTGAGGGGCACCCAGGAATCCGCTGAGCTGAGCACTGGAGAAGTCATGTGTGCCACAACTTGTTTTCTGTTTCCACCCAGGAAAGTACTCTAGGAGCAAACCCAGTGGTTTGTGGATCTGAATTTCTTCCTTGTTAAATAATCAAGTAGGTACTTTTTGTCAGGTAACTTGAGTCTGTGGGGGAAATGGCAGAAAAATCATTGCAGTATGGTATGTTCACATCTGTAGGAGCTGTCCTTTGGCTGGAGGTATTATACTCTGTTAAAATGCAAATACCCTATAGAAGAAATGGCATTTTAAAGCTATAATCAATCATTTATACCTTAGTGTCATGTAAGTACTGTCTCCTTTCCAGAGAGCAGGCTTTTTGTGATAGTTGATGGTGAAGGGAGATGAGAAGACCCTGTACAGCGAAGGACTTTGGAAAGGGATGCTCCTAACCTGAGCAGACAATGGTGGGGAACCAGAGCCTGGGGTACCAGTCATGACCCAACCTACTTCACAGGTTTTGGGAGCCCTGTCCTGACTGAGTTCCATCAAAACATCAAATGCAAAAATCCACTTTCTCTGTAGAACATTTCCTTCTGTTTCTCCCTTTTCTTACTTGCTTCGGGGAGGTTTGTAGTTTGAAAAATTAAAGTGTGGATCTATTTTCATTACCAAAGGATTTGCAAAACTGAGCTGGGCCTGTCTGAGCTCACATTTGCATTTGCCATCCCTTAAGCTGATTTTCAGTGCTGAGCAGCTATTTTAAATGTTTTCAAGAGCCTCCTTTTTAACTCTTTTCCTTACTTGTGTTATCTATTTCTGCACTTTAAAAAAATTCCACTGCTGATTCTTGGTGGAAAATCCCAATACCAGATACAAACTGCAGTCATGGGCAGGACTGTTTGCTCAGGGAATATTGGGTAGTTGGGGCAAATATTCAAGAGTGTCTTTTCTCAAAACGCTGGGGAGGGGGGGTGACCACAGACCTGTGGCCTTAGAGGATTTAGATGTCTTCAAGATTTCTTTATGAGTAGATCAGTGATTAGCCCAGAGTTGCTATTCAAGAAATATTTGTTGAACTCATGAACAGGCTAAAGGAAGAAAAACCATTGCTGGGGAAATGAGGAATTTTCTGTTGTGCAATAGTGCTAGGTGACTGTCTTATTGGCTAGTCATTTCCTATAGGATAGACCATGAGTCCTTTACCAGATATGACTTCACAATCTGATTCTTGCTTGTCTGTCCAGCCAGACCCCGCCCCACGAGCCTTCACCCTTTATATCTTGATCTGCAATGCTGTTTAGCTGTTTTTATGAGGGTTTTCCTCATTCTTCCAATGCAGAGGTTTTCTGGGCTCCCATTGAAATAATGGTCTTTAAAAAAAAAAAAAAAAAACCAAAGAGAAACACACACACACACACACACACACACACACACACACACTTTAATTTAATTTGTTTGCTTTTCTGTCTTCCCGCTAAGTTAAAAAGTTGTTGCCTCCAGGCATCATGTCCTTATCTTTGAACCCGTTACTGTTTGTTGAATGAATAAATGAGCTGGTAGCTATAAATTTTAAGTACATTAGCAGGGATAAATTTAAGGAGCCAGAAGTATTTATGGCTTTTGGGTTGGCATCCAAAGTAGTTGGTGGTGAACTCTTGGTGTTTGATGGTGAAAAGCCAGTTGGGAATTATCCCTAAGAAGGCTAGCCCAATGCTGCTACTAGGACCAATATTAGCTTGTCTGTGTGTTTGTAAGAAAACAAGGATTATGGTTGACTTTTTGTGTTTTATTTATACTTTCTATAAGTTCACCATCTCCTTTTCAAACATCTTTTTGCCATTTGGGTTGTAATGGAGAGGTTTATTTACATAAAGTTATATCTGAGAACCCAGTTTATAAGATTGTGTGGGGAGTCTCTGTTAAAGCAGGTGGAGAGGAAGTGGGGTCTTCAGAACTGTTCCCTCTGCTCACTCTGGGACTGATAGACCCTCACGTACCAAGGAGCACCCTGTGCAAGCCACGGATTTGGATTAGGAAGAAAGTGAGCACATGGGAATAAATCCTTTCTGGATATATTAAGCAGTAACACTTTGTCAACTAGGATATTTACCAAGCCTTCTATACCTTTCAGAAAGCTGCACCTCCGACTCAGCTTTTGCAGCTTAAAAATTGTCATTGAAATGGTTTCTCAGGTTTAACTTTAGAAAACTTGGGTCAATCAATATGTATGACTTTTAAGTTTAATCCTTCCTTTGGGGATCACGGAAGCTCCTTCCGGCTCCTGTGCTTTTTGATTTTCTGATTGTGAAGGGCAAGGTGGGAAAGAAATAAACAAGGTGACTAGGTTTCAAGGGCTAGCTTTCTTGGCATGAATGAGTAATTGGAAAGCCAGCATAATCAAAGTAATTTCATCCATCATGTACAGAAAGGGAAATAGAATTCAGGTTATTAAGGTTGCATGAAACTGCTTTTTGAATGTATGTACATATTTCTTCCTAGGGCTAGATAATGCTTCCATTTTTATTTCTAAAAGGAGTTATGGAAAAAAGACAACTGAAAATAAAACAGGAGCTATGGTCTCAAAACAAAACTAGAATAATTCATTAAAGAAAGAAAAGGGTTTCTCTTTCAAAAGAGCAAGCTCACAAAGCAGGACATTTGCTTTCAGCCCCTGAAGGGCATCCAGGCCGGGAATTAGCACAGTCCTTGTGGTTTCTGTTGAGAGCAGGGCCTGGCCTTAAGAGGAAAATGAGAAGCTTAGTTTTTAGCTCATTAGACTGAGGTCTGGAGAAAGGAATCACTTAACTTGTTTATGAGTTTCACAATTTCCTAGGTGTATGGCCTTTTGGAGTTTGGGGAAAACAAACAAAATGGGGAAATGAAGAAAAAGTGAACCAAGGAGGGCCAGCTCCACAAAGCAGAAGAGAAGTCAGTTGCTGAGTGGGAGGATAGGGAGGAAGTTACTTCCTGGGAAGGAACCAGCTGAGAAAGGGTCATGAGCACAGGCATAGATAGGTAAATCTTCCTTATTGAAGAGATTTTTTTTTTTTTTAACTAGGTTGACTTTCACTAACTTATGGGGGATTGGAACCAAGGTTTATCTCAAGCTTTCTTCATCTCACTTTTTAAAATATAAGCTGGTGAATTTTCTTTGATTGGCATAAAAGCTCCAAGATCATAGTAACTTTGTTGATTCAAAACTGTGTCCCTGGCATCTAAAGCAATGATAGGATTTGATAAAAAAAAATCTTTAATACATAAATGAATGGACAAATGAATAAAATAACCTTTATGGTTCTCTTTTCTCCTCTTTATTTTTCTTTATTAAAAAAAGATTGGAACCAGTAGAAACTGTGATGCCTTCTGTGTAATTAGAGGTGGGTGGGAAGAGAGTGGTTGTATTTTCCCAACATTAAATCAGCCTGTATTGCTGAGCCTTGCTGTTTTATTTCATCCATCATTGTGAGTAGTTACCAGTTTGTTTAATTACAACAGCTCTCCCACTTTTCTCCTACCTACTATTTCTAATTTGCTCTTTCTTGAAGTCTAGGAAGAACCAAAGATTGTCTAGAGAAGAAGAAAACCAAATTTGTCAAATCAGGCATGCTGTTTTATATACTCCTCTAAGGAATGGCCATAGGCAAAGGTGCTCCTTTTTTATTAATAAAGGAAAAAAATGTGGGAGGAAGGCCTTAAAGGTCATTTTACACACATATAACTCCATGCATAAATGACAAGCCTTTCCCTGCACATCCTCTGGAGACAAGTTTTGGAACCATCCTTCAAAGCCCAAGTGCTTGAATTCCATGAAGTCTTTCCCAATTATTTTCATTTTAATTTTCCGTCTATGAACAACCATGACATTAATTTATTACTTAATCATAAATTATGGCATGCAATTCCCTAATTGATGTTTGTGGGCTTTTCCCCACAGCTAGATTTTAATTGCCTTGAAGACAGAAGCCATGCACTCATTGTGTTAAAATACCCATCTCCTGCAGTTCCTTGCATAGTGCTCTGTGCACAGTGTGTTCATGTCGGCTCACCAGTTTGTTCTTCACACGAAATGCCCAGGGAGACCTTGTACAGAATTTATACCAGGCAAGTAAAGCATGCACAAGATTCCCCAGCCTGCTGAAGACCACAGTGTGCTATGGAGTCACCACAGCTTCCTAAATCAGTAGGTTCTTCACTTTATTCTTGATGAGAAAGGAGACGAGGGGAGACTTCTCCCATGAGAGAAGTAGGACACACATCTGACCTTCCAGCTTGGAAATCAACATTTGATACCAAGCCAAGTCACCTTTATTTAACTTCACAGAATTTTCTAAGCAACAGCCACTTAGCATAAAACAAAACAAAACAAACCCCAGCAATTTTGGAGATCTAAGAAGTGAGATTATTGTTATTTAATTATTGTTATTAATAGCTAGATATTTTGTATCTGTCTCCTGGGGGCTGAAATAAACACTAGACATCTTAATTATACATAATGTCTCTCTGTTTAACCCATTACATCCTACAAGATCCCTAAACTCTGTTTAATGAGACTATTTGTGACTTCTACATCTTTCTTCTCTCATCCTCACATTACATCTGTGATTGCAAAAGCAGAGAACTCACGAGAGAAAGAAAGAGAGAGAGAGAGAGAGAGAGAAATAAAGTTGGGGGGTGGGGGCTTGGCATTATTTCTACAGTCTCACAGCTTTATTTGATATTTTATTTATACAACAGAAATTTCAGGTTCCCTGTGACATTTATTATTACAACTCTGAGGGTTCATTCATGATAACATAAAGATGATCTGGCCAGAATATAATTATGTTAGAAATAATTTTTAGCTTAGTCTCTCATTTTCTAATCTGTAGACCTTGGAATTATGGAAAAATCTCAAATGTAATTCTTAATATCAGTTTTCTTTTTTAGTTACAAGATTAAATTTTAATATGGAAAATTTAGGATTTTCTTTTTATTGAATTAGGACTATATTATTTATAGGGAAGTTATTTTACTTATTTAGCATTAGATTCATAGAAAACAATGGAATTTGAGAACTATAAGCATCACCTGGAGAGGTGTTAAAAAAAACAGGGGCACAGAGCCTCTTCCCCAAGAGTCTATTCCAGGTGGTGTGTGGCCCAGGCTGAGAATCTGGATTTCTGTTACAACCAGTCAACCTGAACTTTCGAACCATGAATTTAAAGTTCATTTTGTGTGATTCCAAAAAGATGGTAAAAGATATTTGCCAGAAGGGATCAGTTTTTTCCCCTGAGATCAGTTACCTCTTGGTTTTAACTTTAATACTTTTGGGGCTTACATTAATGATTTAAGACAAATGTGCTTGATGAGTGAACAAAAGTTCCCTCATCTGGTTGTTGTAAAAAAAAAAATCCTTGCAATTCTCAAAGGCATTTTTTATATACAAGACAAAGGTACGTAGGGAGAATCATACTCACTTTTTCATTTTGTGGCTTTTTCCAACAAAAGTAATTGACAAAATCTAGATAAAATAGACCTGATTTTGCCAATAAGAAAAGTGTGAGGCATTCAGATTTTTCATATTTTAATAAATGTCCTCTTCTAGGACTTTCCAAAAGACATCTTGCAGAGACTTCTCTCTGGAGAGCTGAGCTGCCCAGATAACTGGGGGTTACTCCAAGTAGGTGTGATTGGAGTCTTCATATCTTCATATCTTTTTGTTTGGTATATTTTCTGGTACATGGCTACACCACAAGAATTGTCTTTTAAAGAACATGTGAATCAAGCCACAAGTCTCATCTTATTGTTATTGTGTATTATGAATGTCTCTGCCTTTTTAGACTAACCAAATGTAATTTAACTTTATTTTTTATGATAGCTTAGGCCATCATGCTGAGCTCTAGTGGCCTCGGGGGTCTGTTGTAGGATGTAGAATGTTTTTATTCTGCACTGAATGATTCTAAGTTGCTGTGATTTTTACTTCTTTTGTTTGCCTTCTATAGTTATGCCTTGCTTTCCACCCTTGCTGTTAAGCTATCAACTGTCACTCGTTACTATTATCGATGTGCCACTTCTAGTCCTTTTCTTTCATTCTTTATTCCTCCTACTCCTCTTCTTTTAATTTGCCTCTCTTATTGGGCTGTTCAATTGAAAACCACATCACCAAGCCTGTTAGAATTTCTTACTGGGAAAGACAGGCTGGGAGTAAGGACCCCGGGAAATGCTATTCGGTGGAGTTCATTAGTGAGGGCAAGCTCTGTGGTGTAGATGTTGACTGCTCAGAGGTCTCTTTTGTTTGTTTCTTGGTTCTTAGCTGTTTTCCAATAAAGCAAGTGCCAAGTAAACAAAGTGCCAGTGTATCTTTAAAGAGAAACTAGCTCCCCTTTTCTGCATTCCAATTTCTTGTACATCTTGGTGATTGAGGATGCTCTAAAAACATTCTTGTCTTCATGCTTCTCCTCTGAGAAAGGAATTTGTTTGAAGTACTCAGAAACCTGATAAAGCAGCTTGGACAAGTTTGGTCTTCATAGACCCACGAAGGTAAAAAAGGGTTGGCCCCTGTGCATTGGTGTTTTTTGAAACAGAGTAGAAGGAAGGGGAGAATTCGTAAACCCATGAGCAAAATAAGGCAGGTATTGTAACCGCCTTTATTCCTCTCAGTTTAGAGATGAGGGAGGTAAAGCATTTGCTCTAATGTGGCCATTGGGACCTAACTATAAACTTTGGTTGAAATTAAATTCTACTCATTTTATAATCCCATGGGCATTTTCAGCCCTTCTCTCATAGGATGGCACTCCAGATCTGTGAGCTTGTCCCCTGGAAATGCCCCTTTTCCTTGGTTTTACAGTGACACTTGACTCTCCTCTTTTAGTCTGTGCCCCCTTGGCCTTTTGTCTCAGTCTCAAAATAAATTCTTCTTCTCCTTCCTGTCATCGGAATATGTTCTTGATCTTCAACATTGCCCTTCTTCTTTCCTTTTTCCTTATAATTTCCCTGGAGAACACACCCTAACTCTGGACCTATCTGATTTCATTGCTTCTTATAAACAGCAACAACACAGAGAACAACCCTTTCCCCTCCCCTGAGAAGTTACACAGGCCACTTCCTCCCCCATCTTCTACCTCCTGCTTCCTTCCTCCATGCTCATTGGCCACCATGGTTACTCTGCCTGCTTCAGCTCCAGATGTTGGTTCTTACTTTTCATGTGGCCCCTCAGGTCCGGCCACTGAACTTGGGCCTGTTCACCCTGGGTTGAACATTGGTACCTTTTAGCGTTAGGGCTTCACATCCACTGCACCATATATAGCAAATGCCCATCAGATATAGCAAATTCAACATGTTCAAATTAAAACTTTCTATAATCCCAAGCCAGTGACCTCAGAGCCATCCTTTTCCTTATTAACTCAAACTGTATTTCTTGTCAATTTTCTGTCCTGAATATTCTGCTTATTTCCTGATGTCTATAGCTATATTTATTTTCTATTGCTGTGTAATGAATTACTGCAAACTTAGAGATTTAAGCCACATATTCATCTCAGTTTACGTGTGCCAGGAGTCCAGGCACTGCTGCTGGATCCTTAGTCCTAGACGCCTCTGTGTGTCCTCATGGATTTCCTTCAGGGGCCCTCTCACAGTACAGTGACTTGTTTCTTCAAGGCCAGCAGAATGTCCTTGCTGCTTCTAGTCTCTGATCTCTAGATACTTGTTCAAAGGCTTACTTAATTTCATTGGGTTCATTCAGTTTAATTTCACTTTTGGTGAATTCAAAACCAACTGATTAGGAACTTCAGTTATAACTGCATAGTCCCTTTACCTTTGATATGTCATAAAAGTGAAATCCATCATATTCACAGGCCCCACCCACACTCAAGGAGGAGGTATTATATAGGATGTGGGCACCAGTGAATAAGAATCTTGGGGCCATCTCAGAATTCTGCTTGCCACAATCTCTTCTTAGCTCTTGCCTGAGTATGATAGACTCTTTCATTCTTCCTGTCCTACTCTATCTAGTCACAAATCCATCACTAGAGACCAGTGATCTTTCTGATGTATAAATGTGATGAAATAATTGCCTAGTTGGAGTCTTCAAAAGTTTGTCATAGGGCTAGTGGGGTGGCTCAAGTGGTAGAGTGCCTGCCTAGCAAGTGTGAGGCCCTGAGTTCAGGCCCTAGTGCTGCTAAAAAATGTTTGTTATAAAAAAAGCAGGATAAAACAAATTCTTTTATGTAGCATACAAATTCTTACATGACATAAAAACCGTTACTACTTTCCGTGTCACTTCTCACTTCCCAGCACCAAATATTGTGCTTCAGCAAGTGGACATATATTTCCCTGGGCTCATGACTTTTTTTAATGTTCCAAGTCTTTGAACTGACTCTTCCTCTACTTTCTTGGTGTCTCTCCCTCCATCATGCATACTGGTTGTCAGAATAACAAAATTCCATTCATCTTCCAAGTCTTATCTCCTCAGGGATGTTACAGACTTCAATGCTTTTTCTGAGTTCTAGCTGCACCCCACTTCACTGCCACTGGTGCTGCCCTCAATGCAAAGAGGAAATCACATGCTTCACATGTGATCTGGTGGGAGAGAGACCCACAAAATTTGTGGGCATTGAGGCTAAGAAGCCTCTTGGAACAGAAGTCAAGCTCTGTCCTTTTTCAGATGCAGGCTGAGTTAGTGATATCTGCACAGCTGGCAGAATGGTCAGGTGGAAGGATTTTCCAAGAAGGTCATAGGGCCCCTTTGGAAGCTTGGATTTATCTCCTGGTCATGCTTACACTGCCTCACTCTTATAGGTCTGACTCTTACTGTTGTGTAAGGAAAGACCATGTGTATTATTCACTAAATTCTGTCAAATTTCCTTAGGACCCAAAACATAACAAAACATGAACAAGAGAGGGTTGTCTCCTCCTACTCTGCTGCAGACTGTAGGATGGACTTGTGCAAAGAAGACACTTGGGGAGGGTGACAGAGGTGTGGAGGAGCATCATGGGCTATCATGGCAGAGGAAGCAGCTCTGGCAGAGCCACGGGAGAGACTCTGGATTCCACAAGATGGGTGGTGGTAGCAGCTGGACCTGACAGAAGAAGAGTTGCTGGAGCCATTATGAAATAACTGAGGAGGTGTTAGTATGGAGAGCTTCTGTGATTGAGTACACTGACAGGTCAAACTGGGGAACTTCTGTTACAGAACAATTCTCACTTTGAAGGGTCATTGCTGTTGTACTTGTCTCTTCAGTGGGCAGGATGTTTTTAGAGGACAGACATAGCATTTCCTATCCTTGGCATGTATGAAACTGAAAAACTATTAGGATAAGGGAATGAATGAATGAGTGACTTTTTTTCACCAGATGAAACTGAACTCTGGCTCTCATGGACACAGAGTACATACGGAAATTTGATCAGACATTGTGACTACATATTTAGTCTTAGGTAAAGACTTTTAGTTGGTGTATAGGGTTGCCTGTTGCAAAATTAAAAAATTGTCATACAAAAGCATATATTGATGTTCTTGGCATAAAATAATAATTTTCATTTGTTTCAGAGATGCCTAACGTACTTAGCTAGTGGAGCTTCCTTTCCTCATGTTCCCTGCAGAGTGCATGCTTGACCGTTGCAGTGAGAAGGGCGGATCATGTGCGGAATGGCTCCAAAGTGGTTTATGATTTGAAAACTACTGGCACAGATAATCCCCAGGGTCTTCTTCCTGCTTCATGTGTTCCAGGCAGCTGTGTAAATTGATCCAATTTGACATGAAACATGGCAGACTTGGAATCCCCAGCCTTTTCCATTCCTCTTCCAGGCATTAAAAAAAAAAAAAAAAAAAAAAGGAAAAAGCTTTCTCTTTATTGGACTCAAAGTTTGGCAAGATTACAGATGTGAGCAGGAGCTCAGTACAGGATATAAAGCAACATTGGTCAGCAGATTTGTATATGATTAAGTAGCTAGTTTCAACATAATTCCATTAGCCTCATTATTTTGTAGAAACAATTAGAAAATTCAAATGCTGTATTTGTAAATTGCATTTGGGACTTAATGGTGGTATTTTCTCCCCAACTGGAATGCCTCTGTGAGTTACCCTCTTATTCCCATTTATTATTATTATTTTTTTTTATGTGTGAGCCTAATTCACATGTGGGTCAAAATGACAGCACTTTGTACAATCTTTTAACTGCTAAGTTTGCCATCCATAGAGGTCTTGGGGTCCTGACAGAGTGTCACTCTTTTGACTGCTGATCTTAAAAAAAAAGAAAAGAGCTCTCAGGAAATGTGGCAAAACGGCTAACATTTGAATATAGCTGTTTTTTTTTGGTAAGTACATATTTCAATAATAATCATCTTGCCATTGAATATGCTAGTCATAGTCTGATACTGAATGAAATCTTCCTGTTGTTGTCTTGTAGCAAATAATGATGTTTTTGTGCGTGTATATTAAAACAGTATTATTTTCTCAACCATGTGAATTAGATAAAAAAGTCACAGGAGAATTTATTTATAATCAGGATGCAAGTGGGTATTTGAATGTAGAGTAATTTTTCCTTATTTTCTTGTATAATGAACAAGCATTTTTTTCAGTCAGGTTATTAGAACTCTCTGTTTAAGAGTGATTATTTTTAATTATCTATCTGTCTATCTATCTATGTACCTATGTACCTATGTACCTATCTATTTTATTCATTAGTTTTGCCATAATTCTTTCTCAGAAGAAATGAATTTGGCTACAGTTGGCTGGTGGGCATTCAATAGGCATCCATTAGACTTCATTTCGGGAGTAGAAACTGGAATTGCTCATGTGAACTTGACTTAGTTGAATCCTAGTCACCAAACCAGGGAGAATTTAGGCCCAACTAGGGGAAACATGAAATAACCAAAAGGACGTGTCTGGAAAAGCCTATATGATAAAGACTAACAATTACTTGTTAATTGTATATCTATAAAAGTATTCTCTAGTAAATAAGTGTCTGGCAAGAATTCACGTTGAGGATATACAGTTTCCTTCTTCAAGAATCCAAAATATGCTGAAATTTGAATGCATTTTCATAAGGCTACATGCCATATATAAATGTATTTCCTCTGTCCCCTCCCTTCTACCTCACACATACATATATTGATGAAGAGAACATGGTCCTTGGAATTAAACAAATAGAGGTTCAAATACTGAGTCACCTATTTATTGTGTGTGAACTTTAAGTCACTTAATCAACTCTTATTTCCTCACTTGAATTATATAATGAGGACAATAAATACCTTGTTGGTTGTTGTATGAGATAGAGATAATGTATATAAAATACCTTTTATGTGTAGGTATGTTTATGGAACTTAATTATCTATATGGGAATCTGATTTAAACATATTATACATTTAAAGTATGATCTTACTGTTTCAGAACATAGTTCTCCATTGTTTATGATAGCTGATGTAGTCAAAACTGTTGTTTCAATCTTGTACCTTAATGAAAACATCCAGCAACTGTCTTCCTGCAAAAGCTTCTACACCCCAGCAAGCTGTGCAAGTCCTCCTTTGTCATATCCTCCATGACTTGAAAGACAAGTAGCTGTGGCTCCTTGAGGCACTAAACATTAATTTATATGTTTACTCTGAGAATGTGTGCTCTCTCTAACCAGAAATCTCTGCACATCAGCCCTTGTCAGGAGGAAGCAGTATGGCTGTTTTCTAGGAAGGTAGGCCAGCTGGATCTCACCAAAGGCATGTCTTCCTTGGGAAGGAGCAGAGGACATTTCCCCAATCCTTTTTGTCAACACAGTGGGAGTTATCTGAATTTCATTTGGGTATTAACTGCTGTGTAAGTTGGGTTTCTCTCTGTTAGAGGAGCTGATGTTATTGGATTAAAACCACAGTTGTTGGGAAGCACTTAAGACTCCATTGGGGATTTCTCTATCAAATAACAGGGTCAGAGTTTTGTTTTTTCTCTTTTCTGGTAAACCCACTTACCAGAGTCCCGTTTTCCAAGGTAACTATATCACTTAGCTGGGAGACCAAAGAAGAATTATTTTCTTATTGCCAAGGTGCTGGACCATTCAGCTTAGAAGTTATCCAATTTTGCTTGCAACTGGAACCCCAAAGTTATTGGGAATACAGTACTCAGCTGTAGGGGAAAATTTCATGAGCAACAAACTCCAGGTAAAGCAACACATTCTTATGTTCAGTGGAAACGCCATCTTGCAAATATTAATTCACTCCCATATCCTCCTGTGGTCTAGATTCACTGTAGATATTATATTTCTATGTGGTCCTGGCGGCTTTGGTGTTCTCTTTGGATGAGAGCTGGAGGCCACCCCTGAATTCCAGAGATGGCCTGGGTCTGGACCACTGGTACATGCAGATTGGCATCCATTGGCCCACATTCTAACCTTAAACTTCTACCTGTGCTCAGCTAACATCTCTACCCTGTAAACAGAAATGTATTTGAATACCTTGAAAGTTTAGCATCTGCTTCGCCTTGGCTCCTGCTGCTTTAGAAAACCTTCGGAAGTTTCTGTTGGATTTGGATGAGACGGGGAGAGCATATTTTCTGTGTCTCTCCAGAAGCTTACACCCCACTTTGGGAGCTTCATTTATATGCATATCGGATGCCGTCTGACTGCCTCGGACTGTACCTTTGAGCAGATCCGATGGGATCCCCACATGCATGTAAATGAAGCTCCCTTCACCAGAGCCCTGCTCCAAAGAGGCAAAGAGCAGGCTTTTCTTGAAACTTGTTACTGTGACAATTTCAAACCAGACACCACAATAAGGATTATTTTTTTTCTTGCTAGAGTGTATGCCAGGAGGACGCCACATAACTTGGTTTTCCAGACTGAGGTAATTTATTTAAACATGGATTATTTGAAAAATGGGAAGGGATACAGGGCTTGATTTTAATCCCTGCTAACACAGAGAAAAGAATGCTTGTGTCACAACTCAGTGAGTGTAAAAATTAAAAAAGGCAGAGACTATTGTTTGAAAACAGGCAAAATAATTAAAATTATTATGGAATAATCACATATCACACAACAACCTCCCACTCTTACGAGCAACAATCCAAAACAGCTCCTCCAAAGCGGGCCCAAGGGCAGAGGTTCTGTATATCATTCAAAGACCATCTGTCGTGCAATTCCTGTATCGCCTTTGCACTATTCGGAGGGCAGGCTGAAATTTAGTCCTGGCAGTTCTCTTTCCATTTGCTAACAAACAGCAGTGATGGCAGATAAATATGGCAAACAATAGGTGTTTGTAATGAACTGGAAAGGGATGAGGAGTTTTGGAATCGGCATCAGAATAAGAAGTTTTGGGTCCTGTGCTGGGCTCCTGAGACCCCCAGGGCCAGTTCCTGCCATGTGGCAGCTCAGACAGACATCTGCAGGCTGAGCGAGGCTTCCATGAGCTCAGCCAACCTGCTATGGGCCTGATTTAAATAAAGTTCTTTTTTTCTCCTTAAAAAAATTAATAATCACAAAGACTCACAGCTAGTTTTTTCTCATTCCAGGAAACTCATACATTGCAAATAGTTCTGAAAGCTTACCGTTTTTTTTTCACTTGCAACCTCTCCTTTTACTCAGTGGCCTTGACTTCCCAAAGCAATCCTCACTCATGTGCTCTTAGATTCTGCCTAATTTCATGGTTTCATAGAGCCTGTTAGAGCATAATCTTGATGACTTTGCTCAGTATGGTGCTTATTGTTCATTGTTTTAGAGGAGTAAACTTGAGATTTATTTTATTTTATTTTATTTTTGTGTGTGTGGTGCTGGGGATTGAACCCAGGGCCTTGTGCTTGCTAAACAAGTGCTGTTACCACTAGAGCTATGCCCTCAGCCCTAAATTTGAGATTTAATAGTTTGATGTTGAATGAGAGAGTCCAAATTATTATTACATCTACCTTGAATAAGCATAGTTTTAATTCACAAGTTAGTAACACCTGAGGAATTCTAGATTGATGCTCTTGCTTTGAATGTTCATAGCAGTTTAAAATTCTGACCCAAGTGCTCCTTTAACTGGCCATCTTTCTGTATATACACACAAGCTCACAGGCTCATATACCCAGCAGTGTATACCCCATCTGCAATCCCTGATCCCCAGTTTTTCTCTCTCTCTCTCTCTCTCACACACACACACACACACCTCAGACATACACAAACGAACACAGAATTCCTTAGTCAGGAGTTGGCAGAAGACTTCATGGCAGATTCAAGACTGAATCACGTTAGAGAACAGTGTTTTTTGCAATAGGCCCATAACTTAATCTTTAATAATTTTAATTTCTAGCTGGAATAAAAAAACATTTCTCATAATTCATCTTGTGAAATTACACTTTACACGAAGGAGGGCACTTGTCTGGAGCCTATACGGACCTTAAATAACAAAGTCATCTTAGACATGCTCTCTGGATTCTGGGGAAGGGTGGCATTTGTGTGCCTGACCATTGAGGCCATTAACAGAGACTAGGGATGGGTGTGAAGTTCAGAAACAAATTGCAGTCTTCCATTACTGGAATTATTGAAGGGCACAGAGCTGATATGTGGTGATCTCTCTGTGCACCACCCCCCTACTTTGTTTTTCACTGACAATTCTGCCCAAGTGCTATGTCAGCTCTAGAGTGAAAGTCCTAATGACATGTGCTGTAATTCCAGTAGGTTTTTATTTCCTTCAGTACTGTGGAGAGGGCAAAGTTTAAACTCCAAAAGAAGTGAAATGATTAAAAGAAAATTCCATTTAGAAGCCTAGCATTTTAGATTCGGATGAAAATTTAAAGAGGGTTAGTTATCTATAGGTAAGACAGGCAGACCTAGGCAACTTAACATGGTTTCACAAAGTCATTTGGTTAAAGAACCAGGACTGTATTTTGGTCTCTCTAATTCTAGGTCAGTGTCAGGCACTTTTTGCCATAACACACTGTTCCATCAAAATATGGTAACATAGCTCAAGAGACATACTGTAGTTGGCAATGTAAATTGCTGTTCAGGCTTTAGGATCATGGAGTCCAAAGCCTGAAGGTCCTGTCATTAGATCACTACATGCCAATGTCATGGCATGCACCTGAGACTTCTCTTGTGTATTCATAAAATAATTATTCAAGCCTTATTATCAGTTGTGCTGGATGGTATCAGTTTGAATGGCTTTCCATGTTACTGACCTATTTATCTGCCTGGTTTGGGGCAAATAAGTATAATTTATAGTTTTTTTTAAACCTAAAAAATACTGATTTAGTTTTTTTTAAATCCATACCACTTGAACATTTTTTTTTTCTTACAGGGTGAAGAAAAAGCTGTGGTATAGGGTAATCTTGTTACAAGTGATTTCTTCTCCATCTAGTGTTGTGCTGGTGCCAGCCTGTAGCAGCTCAGAAATTTTGCAGGTCAGTTATTGCATTGTCAGCAGTTTTAAATTGACAAGGTAGAGCATTTATACCAAAGAAATTGACAAACATTACAAGTCAGGGTTCCCTGTCCTCAGAGGGAGCCAGTTGTTCAACATTTACCAGCACACCACTGCTCCCATCCTATTTTCCTGTCTTTTCTACGACCAAAAGGTGAAAAGGTTAGGGTTTAACACTACTTTTGCTAAGAAATGCTTGGTGAGAAAAACATAAACAACTATGCTAATCAACAATAGTCTGACAGCATTATTGTTTTTTATTATTGTCACTGGTGATGGTGACTAAATTGGAGATCTGTAGAAATACCTACTTGTAGATCTTTCTAGAACTGTCTTATTTTTATATTTTACCTGAAATATACCAAAGTATGATACCAGGAAAGAATCCAGAGTACTGAATAAACTGAATAGATGTCCATATAATATCTGAGGGATACTGCTGTTTCCTTCTTTTACATGAAGAAATGAAGGTTTGGTGATGTTAATTCTTAGAGAAAGAAATACCTAAACTGAGTACATCATTGCAATTCAGCTAATTCAAGATAAACTTATCAAGAGCCTATTATGTCTAAGGCACTGGGCTGTAGTAGCCCACCTAAATTAACAATACTAGACATAGCTTCACACTTTCTATTTTTTTCATGTTCAAAACAAATTCACACACATATTTGCTCCAGATGAGGGCTGAGCATGTCGGTTATCCACTCACAAGCTCTTAGTTCTGAAGAGGACTTTAGAGTCTTCACAAAAATCAAGACAGGGAAGATTCTATGCTCTTGAGCCAGCATAGAGAGGATTAAACAGCAGTGAGTGGCAGCTGGTCAGTTTACCAGACAGTTCTAATGTGGAGATGTTCCTAAAAAGAGAGTAGAGATTTTCCATCCTGTCCTGGGAACTGGCCCATCCTTCCAGGGCAATTTCAGGCTCAGTCCCTGCCAGCTACCAGTAAAACTGGAATGCTTGCCGAAAGCAGATGCTGTTAAAAATCAGCCGGAAAGTTGTGTTGCTCCAGAATTTCCTGGATAGTAAAATCAGGAAACCAAATACAGAGTTTAAAAATCAATGCTAGGTCAACTACTTACTCACCAAACCTGGTTAGGAAATTTGCTACTCTTTAATCATATTTTTTTCTCTCATGATACCTCCTTTTCTGTATTTCTCTTTCAGTGCAAGTGAACAGAGTGGGTCAGCTCCTTAAAAAGCATCCTGTTATAAGACAGAACTAAATTTCATTCCTAGTTTTATTGTTGATGAGCCAGCCATGACACTAGGCAAATGAGCTCAGCATTAGAACATCAGTTAACTTGCCTCTAAAAGATATTTAAACTAGATAACCTGGTAATTCTTTAATACAATCATTTGGTGTTTCCTCATCTCCTATCACCCACATTTTCTCCATATAATGAATTTATTTTTACTTTTTTGAAAGAAAATTTAATACTCTAAATAAAGGTCCCTTTTTAATTGCCATGATTACTAAGGAGTGGTCCCCAAACCAGCTTCACCAGCTTTACAGTTATGGTTTGTCTCCAAGGGCCCATATGTTGGAAGCTTGGTTCCCAGTATGGCTGTGTTGAGGTGACTGAATCTTAAGAGGTGGAGCCTAGTGGGAAGTGGTTAGGTCATTGGGGGTTCTGTTCTCACAAGAGATTAAAGTAGTTCTTGTGAGATTCTCATTTGTTCTCTCCAGAAGTTTGTACAAAAGAGAAAAACTAATGCTATTCTTTCTTTTGGGCTTCCTGTCTTAGCAGGCGATAGCTCCCTTTTACATATTCTGCTACCACAGTGCCATCTGCTATGTGACACAGCCAAGGAAGCTCTTACCAGAGCTGGGCAAGTGCTGGTGCCATGCTTTTAAACTGTGAAACGTGTCCAAAACAGAACTAAATATAACCATTTTATTTATAAATCACCTAGCCTTAGGTATTTCATTATAGCAATAGAAAGTGGACTAATTCAATCACTTAGGAACTTGTTACAAATGTAATTCTTAGGCCTAACATTGGATGTACTGAATCAGACACCCCTTTGGTTGGGCCAGTAATCTGTATTTTGACAAGCCTTCCAGGTGATTCTAATGCACTGATACAGAGAAATTTTAGGTCATGTTGAGAATAGCTGTCTCAAAATCTCTTGAGACGTAAAGGCCAAAATTCTCTCTAAACCTGGTTGCCTTCATCCTGTAGGCTAGTTTACAAAAAGTATAGTAGATGCCAATTGACCAAAGTAGTGTCTGATATTGCTGGGTGGCTGAAACCTGCATTTCTTGGCTACTGAGATCAGGAGGATTGCATGTTGAGGTCAACTCCACAAAAAATGTTTGTGAGACCCCATCTCAACAGAAAGAATGCTGGGCGTGGCAGCACATACCTGTCTTCTCGGTGATGACAGGAAACATAAAATAGGAGAACCATAGCCCAAACTGGCCTGGACAAAGAAGTGAGACTCTGTCTCTAAAATAAGCAGAGCAACACGGTCTGGAGGTGTGGCTCAAATAGTAGAACGTCTGTCTTGCAAGTGCAAAGCCCTATGTTCAAACCCAAATACTATAAAAAAAAAGTCTGATATTATTATTGCCAGTAGTAGTGGCAAAATCTTATAAGTGCCACACAGATTCTGCTACTGTCTTAGATTTGGATCAATGACCTTTTCTGGAAAATTGTAGATCTAGCAGACCAATAATCACCCATTTCAACCAATGGCAACCACGAGGAAAATAATTTTCACTTTACGTCACCTAACTCCACGAACAAACAGGTTACAAGCAAGAATGGCTTCTACAGCTCATGGGTGAGAGATGCCTGCTGATTGGGAATTGCTTACACTGAAAGTTAGAAGTGGCAGCAGGATTGTGTGACATATGGCCCTCAGGCCTCTTGCTCCTGTGATTGGCAGGTCACACTCCCTGTTCTTTTGACTAAGACCTGTCACAGTTGAACAGACAGCTAGTGAAACGGTTTTCACTTCACTGAGGGCCATGCCACAGGTCACCCAGTGCTGCCACCTTAACAGTGAAATGCTGTAATGCATCTTGGTTGAGCACAATGCTTAGGGTAGTTTTACTTGACTGTGTATTGCTGCTGGATGAAATGGTTGCCAAGTGGACTTATGGAAAGAAGGGGAAAGATTGTGACTACAAATATTTACTGAAGCTGACAAGACGATGTATTATTTGTTAACATGCTTATATAGAAGTTAAAGTCACAACTTAGTAAGAATAAGAAAAAATGTGTCTAAAATGCCTTGTTTTAGACCAGAATTAAGAAATAAACAAGACCTCACTAACATCCTGATTAAGTAGGAAATTTATAAGGGATATCTAGAAGACCATCACTGTAAACTTGATCTGATTTGATAGAATAAAATCATTTGGCTACAAAACTCTGCAGTGTTTCCTTGGCTTGTACACATCACACAACATTGGATATATGTTAATGCAAATACACATTTAATTGTTCTTAAAATTAAGTTATATGATATTTCTCAATTGTGTGTGTGAGAGAGGAAACAGAGAGAGATAAAGAAAGGAAGCAGGGGAGACAGGAGAGAGAGAGAGAGAGAGAACTTATTTTTGTTAGCGAGGGTCCTTGACAATTTAGAAGAGTGTGGATTATTCTGGCAGATATTTTCAATGTTAGGATTTGATAGAAGTAGGAATGGTGGAATGGTAGGGAGCCTGGTCTCTGCTTGCATTTCTCTTAAGCAACACCTTCCTTCCATTTTTCTTTTCTTTTTTTAAAAAAATCTTCAATTGTTACTCAAATCCATTATGGGACAAGATTAGAAAAACAGAAAATTATGTCAACTATGATAACACTGGTGAAATATCCCTTTAAAGGGATTTAAAAAATCTAAAACCACATAAATGTGAGTATCTGGCTTTAAAATCTTCATTTCATCCTGTTTCAGAAGGCACATTGATTTTTGAGTGTCGTCCTTGATGCATCTGTTGAGATCAAGAGATACAGCACAGTACGCTCATCACAGGAGGGGAGGTTCATGGGATGGTTAAAGAGCAAATTGTAGAGAAAAGTGTATATTCTCTCAAAGTGAAATAATTCTATGAAAATGGTGATCTCTCCCTTGTCTTACTTGTTTTTTTTTTAATTCCAAGTTTTTCTTTTATTTTTCATCCTCTCACAAGAAATGACAGAAAAAGATTAAGCTTTGACATTCATATTTTAAATTTTCTGGGTGAATTGACTGTGCACATTATAATTAAAGACCAACCACTGGCTGATGTCCACCTGGTAAAATGATTAGCAAATTAATTAGAGTGTCTTTTATTCTAGGTAAACAAAGGTAGTTATTTTTGCTTTTATTACATCAGTGAAAATGATAATTATTTTGAATTTCCATAAATAGTTTTAAATTTATATACCTATTTCAGTTCACAATAGGGACCCATGCTCCATCTTTTCTCATGGTGAAATTTAGTTTTTCATAAAGTAACAAGTGATCATTCCTCATATTAAAAGCTTAAACAAAATCCACAATTTTTGAATTGCTGTTTTCTGACAGGGATTTTATTTAGTGATTTTACATATGCATGTTTGGTCTTACCCTGTCTGTTCATTTCTAAGGTTTACCACTATGTGAAATTCATAACTCACTGGGTGGCCTTGGTTCAGAACATCCTCTACTTGCTGTGTGCCCACCTGGCCTATTGTGGTTGTTTTCCTTGGTGTTCATTTTAAGCTATACCTTCTCAGGCATTTTTCTCATGGCTGTGTATATGTGAGGTCAAGTGACAAAGAGGTTAGAAATCCTGCCACCAAGTAAACAAATGCCCCAGTTGGCTGGGTGAGTAAATTCATTTTCTTTAAAGAGCTGAATTCTATCAATGTAGTTGACAAGGACACCTGACTATGGATGTCAGAGGAAAGGTGTGTCTGTCTATACCTAAGAATACAACTCACCTGGATCTTATTCACTGATTATCCAAGTTATGGTTTGCTCTTTCTTTCCTCTGTGAAACCATCTGTACTTCACAAGTGGACAGACTGGGGTGAGCAGAGAATTATGTCATCTGTCCCCTAGGTTTTCATTCAATTAGCAACAAGACTACATGTGCCCATTTTTACTGTAAGGATCATAGGGAAGAATAAACATTCACTTTGGAGGGTCTTAGTGAGTTGTCCACAACAATGTTGTTTTTTCACACTCTCTGGAGATACTTAGCTTTGTTTTTTTGTTTTTGGTCATGCTGGAGATGGAAACCAGGACCTTATACATGTTAAGAAAGCACTCTACCACTGAATTACACTTTTAGCCTAATTCTGAAACCCTAAACAAACTGGAATAAATTTTACAACTTTACGTAGTAGGTAGTGTTAAATGAAAGTTATTAGCAATCCCTGGCTTATATTAATTTCAAACATTAAAAACTGCCTTTACTTCCTGATTTTATTTAACCCAACCCCTCTGTCTTTTGTGTGATTAGTGTGCTAGCCTTCAAATTCTGACCTGGCTCCTGAAACAGCTAATTGCAATTTTTTTTCCATCAAAGTTCTTTTTGAAGAATAGTATATAATTATGCCTCTTAAAAATATTTTTCTTACTAAGGAACTAAAATTTATTGTAGAAGTATAAATTAGCAATGAACTAAAAATCACCTTTAATTTCACCTTGTATAGATACACACTCCCAATATTTTGAGGAATGACTTCCAGGCATTTTCCTCTTTGCATATAAAAAGCTCATGTTATTTTCTTATAGGGTCTTAAGGGGTTAAAAGGGAAAGAAAGGATTATTTTACTTCTTGCTTACATTTTCAGTTCCCTCAAGGTCCCCTCTTTAACAGACTGTCTCAGGAGTGATTCAGGATGCTGAAGCAGTGGATCCCTGAATAAATCTTCCCTGACTCTGAAAATGTTACAGTATTATGCAGTGCACAGCGTGGTTGCAGCTGAGCTGCTCCGTGGCCAGAGATGATCTCTGGGTAAAGAAATTGCCTGGAATTACCCAGGGGACTTTGCATTTCAGCAGCAAAATAGTGAGTGCAGGAATGGAATTGAGTGACTTGCTCAAGATTTTTGGCCATATAAACACTAAGCGAGGGCTGGTGGAGTGCAAGATAAAAGAAATCTCAATATCATTTGACTCAGGGAAGAGGACACCTTATAAATGTCACTCATTAGACAGCCCCAGAAATGGGCCATTTCAAATACATCACTTGATTGCTGGCAGGATGGAATGTCCTGGAAGCCCCATTTTCTTGGAGCCACCCTGAACAAGAAAGCCATGTAGCATGAGGTAACGTCTGCTTCAGAGTTTCTGAGCTTCAGATGCCGGCCTGTCCTCTCTACTGGTCTTGGGATGTTAGCCATGGGGGAATAACCTTTCAAAATACATTCTCTTAGAGGTCTATTTCCCTAGCCCTTGGGCTGTGAAGAATCAGTTTTTATATTTGGATTTAAAGGAATACTTTGATGCTTTTCTAGCCATTAGAATCATTTTGAAACATATTCCTCCAAACTGTGAACTACCTACTCAATTTTGTGTTTTTAGTGTTGAGGTTGGTGGCTGGTACATATTAGGTGCCCAATAAAAGGTCCTGAATAAAGAAATGAGCAAAGGCATATAGTTAACATTGACTTAAGACTAGCTATAATGTGTGAAGGGCATTACCATATCCAGGAGGAAATAGCATTGTGTGCCATTTCTGCTTCATGTGTCAATGGAAGAAAACCTTAAGATCTTGGCAATATGACATGATCCATTGGGATTTCAGTCTGTGAGCTTCAATTCAGTAACACATGCATTTTCTAGGGGTGTAAGGTGTGGGGACTGCCAGACATGTTTCATAGTATTGCTGGAATATTTATTTTCTTATATACAGCCTTACATTACCCAAACTTTCTTGCTCACTTGTGAAGACATTTGAACTTGAAACCATTGATGTGAGGCAAAGATCCCTCATGTTCCAGATCGACTGAATCTGACTCTTGGGGATTGGCGGGAATTTATAATTTCAAAAACGCTCTCCAGATGATGCAGATAGAGGTGGTCTGCAGCTAGGCATTTGAGAGCCAGTGGCATAGTGGGAGGATATTTTTCTATAATTTATGTGAACCATTTAGTCTTAGTGTCCAATTACTATGCAGTGTCATAACAATTACCACATGTATTTTGTTAAATGTGTGCCTGATTAACTTTATTACAGGTTGTATCTGAAATAGCAGTAACGGTTCCTACACAGGGTCTTCGTCTTCAGAGATTTTATGAGAAGAACATTAGAAACATTTAAGGGAACACAATTTAGGCCCAGAATTCAGTATTATGGTCATTGTAAGATTTTACATGTCTAACTATATGGAAAGTTAAGCTGTAAATAGTTTTTCATCTTCTCAAATTTATTTTTTAAGTTGGTAGAATATTATTGCTATCCCCTTTGTGGTACTTGGATTCTCATTTCTTTTTGATAAGCCTAGAGGAAGGAAAAGGATAATCTAAATGCACGCAGAAGGAAAATTCCACTATGATGGCAATCCTCCCTTTTCTAGCATGTTTTTGCTCTCACATCAGAAACTATCTGGTGCCCATCAGCCTGCCTGATGAAGAATGGACATGACCAAGAAAGCTTGAACCAGAATCCATATTGAATTCAAAGATCCATGCCAAAGAAAGAAGACTAAAAATGGGGTGCTGGGCACCACTTGCTTACAGCATACACATTGCTGGGAAAGACTCTGACAATGGTCTATAAGTAAAATTTTAGCAAGTTGCCACCATCTGGTGTCATTCTAGAAAAAAAAATTAAAAAGGCAGACCAAAAGGATAATATGGGTAAAATAAGTATACCATGAAGCAAGATTGTGGATTTATAAAGTTAGGTAACTACTGAGGATGGTGGATGGATGAGGAAGTTTTGATGGAATGATGTACGGGGGATAGAATGATGACTTACTTGTCCCTCACTGTTAGTTCTCAACTTGTCAAGCTTCTCTTGTCATCAGCACAAATCTTTCTTCCTGAATTACTCAGCCATTCATTGGCATGACTCCTGTTAAGTTTAGTGAAGAGCTGGAGTTCCAACAAAAAGAAAATGTCCTTCTGTCGCATCATATATACCCTGAGAGATCTCCCAGGGAGGAGGGGAAGAGTGTGCAAGGGTGGGCTTGGGTGGTCAGGCCCACCTGACTTCACATTCCAGCCAATGCTAACTTCTGGTGTATATGTAGGATGCTGATGCCTACTGTGTAGTGTTGTTTTGGAGATTAAGTGAACTTGTACGCTTAACCTATGTACAATGGGCTGTCATATGGTCAGATATCACTAAGTGGTGGCTGTTTCCCTTGGTAGGGACTGTGGACCTGGCTCAAAGTTGTCCTGAGACCAGAGAGCAGATGAAATATCCCTTACCTGTGCAGAGGGATCAGTAAGGCTTTCAAAGGGAGGTGATCCTCTGAAAATCATGCCTTCCTCAGGAGCATGGAACATTTCCATGTATCCAGAGACTTTAGTTTGCATCTGGTGACTAAATCTTTCCAGAAGCACACTGAGAAGTCTTCTCATAGGTCTAGGCCCATTAAAATATAATACAGAGGCTTGGTGCAAACAGGCATTGAAAAGATGCTGCCTCCTTGGGTATGTGAAGTGGGAGGAGGGAAGTGAGTGCCAGGAACCACTAGAGTTCAGATTTTGGGTTCTTTTGAGAGCAGCAGTTGTTTACAGCAATGGTTTTAAGGAGAAAAGCAGATTAGTTAAAGATACTGCATGCAGTAGTGCTGTCTTCTGCCTGATGTCTCCTACTCTTTCAAGCCCTGCCTCCCTCTCACATTTCATGTGAACCCACTTCAAGCATTATCTTCTCTGAAGGGCATCTTGTGACTTCCTATCCATATTCCGTATTCTCTTTTGCTCTTAGGCTAATTCTGTGACACCTTGCTGGACCAATGTTTTGGTGTGGTTCTTTTTCTTGTCAGTTAACTACTTAACACATTTGCTTCTTATTTCCTCTGAGAGAATGTAAGCTTCTGAAGGTGTGGGGAGAAATTTTCCATTTCTTTTGTCATTCTTTTAGCTCTTAGTCTGCGCATGCATATGCCTGGTTAATGTGGCAAAAAATACCGATTGAATGAACAGCTTCACATTTCTGAAAGGCCATTGGGTGCAGTCAACAGTCTCATTATAAGAAAAACTGAAAGACTGGAATTCAGAGGGAATATATTTTATTAACTCTCCTGGTCACATTAACTCAATGGAGAATAATCAGCATGGTTGAATCTTTATTTGCTAATTAAGGAAGCAATGCTGGAATGCTGGGGGCACACCTGACCAGAGGTTAGGCTTGGGTTTTTTCTAAGTGGAGTTGTGACTTAAACCAACTTACTTCATTTCTCTCTGCCTGGTCTTCCTCCTCCATTAAATGGGGGATATTAGAACAGATGACCTCTAAATTTCTGGTATTTCTATGATTGTATCTTTCAATGCTTTAAGGTCTCTGTCATGAATACTCATTATATAGTTTCATAACTATCTCTGGAAGGTATAGAAATTGAATTAATCACCCTTTAAAAAAGTTATATTTCCAATGGATGATTTTTATTGTTGTTGCTTATTTTTGGTAAAGTTAGAAAAAAAATCTGATACAGTAAGTGTTTTGATCAATGAAGGTTTTTACACAACTTGAGGAGTCAAAAAAACAATGTTTTAAAAACATTTTAAAACAACAAAGAAAGCCTTTCTAATAATCTTTATGAAAAATATTATATAGCGTTTTTATGATTATGTTTTAAAATTTTGTCTTTAATTTAAAAATCTCAATGTAACAGAGCTATAAAAGGTAGAGACTAAGAAAGAAAGTGATGTCTAGAATAAATACATTTTTCCTGGTAAAATTATAGACAGTATTATGAATGTTCTGCCTGATTAACTTCCGATTATAACATCCTAATTGGAAAAGTCCTTCAGGTAAAATAGGACAAGCTACGTTATAATAGGCTGAGAAGCACATCTTCTTGTACACAGTCAGGCAACAAGTATTCAACAGTATTCCTGGGGTGTGGAGTTCTGGCCTGGGGACATGCAGGGTAGATTCTGTCCTCAGAACATTTGTATTCTGAAGTAGGACCTGTATTTCCTAAACAGTAAAATATTGTTATTTATGTTTATCTATTCCTATCTCTCTATTAGCTAAAAAAAGAAACCCATCCTACGAAGCTCTAATTTTAAAAAGCAAAAGATAGAGTGGTAGCCTTGAAATATCTTTTCCAAAGTAATTATCAACATTCTACCCTGAAAATTTTATATTGGCTGTCTGCACTTTGAGCTCAGTGATTGACATTCTGATAACTCTTGGCCTGCCCAGAGTATTTTTTCTTAGCTGAAAATAACACAGCATTTGCCTAAAGACAACATCTTTGTGTAATCTTATGAATCCAGATTCCTTTATAAACCACTTACAAAGAAAAGATGACCCAGAAAAGACACACACAAAAAATTGTGATTTCTTTTAGACCCTGAGCTTGAGTTTATTTTCATGTAATCTCAAAATTCTGTATTTATTTATTCATAGTCTGTTAGGATGTAAACTTACTCTATGTTCTCTATATTTATCTCTTAAGCGGAACTAATTGTAACAAATCAACCAGATAGTACAAAGTGGGTCCTGTGTTGAAAGTGTGGCATATAACCAAATATCACTGAGAAATTAGAGAGGGGGGCTGCTAGAAAGCCTTTTGAAGATGGAATATCCCCACCCACCCACTGACCTTCCTATTATCAGATTTTGTTAGACTACTTCTTAGGAATCTTCTGTAGACAGCATTTAACTGGGTTAAGATGCTACCTGGGAGAGATGCCAAGTAAACTAATCTGTGTTAATGTGTAATATATCTGATTAATTCATGGTTGCAAACACAGTGGCCTCAGGGGCCAGGCCAGTGGCTTCTGGCAGGACTATTAGGGTGGGCCTGATGGAATGGGGAGTTCCAGGTTCTTTGCTTGAAGGGCCAGTTGTGTGTGGCTGATTCCTGGTGATTTGAAGGACTGGGTCCAAACAGCTGTTTTGACTTATTTTTTAAAAGACTAATATATGAAACGTCCTGATTTTGAAACATTGATAATGATTCAGAAAATTTGAAAACACTGCATAGTCTAAAAAAAAAAAAAAGTCTCTCTGCAGCCAGACTCAGTGACTCACACCTGTAATCCTAGCTACCCTGGAGGAGATCATGAGAATTACAGTTTGAAGCCAGTTGAGACCCCCACCTCAACCAATAAAAGCTGGCTATAGTGGGTTGCTTGTCATCCCAGTTACATGGTAAGAATAAGTGGGAGGATCGGGTCCAGGCCAGCCTGGGCATAAACAGTGAGACCCTATTTGAAAAATACCTAAAGCAAAATGGACTGGGGCATGACTCAAGTGGTAGAGCACCTGCCTAGCAAGTGCAAGGCCCTGGGGCTGCAAAAACAAACAAAGAAACAAACAAACAAAAACTCTCTGGCCACTCTGATTTGGTTTGCAATTTACCACCTCTGGATTAAGTGCATTAGTCTTGGCAGATCTTGGAGCAGGTGTTTGTTCTGAGTGCTCTGGGAGCCCAGGTCCTACTGGTGTCAACCTGAATGAGGATGAGGAGCAGAGGAAGGCTTCGTGGGAGACATCTCAATTCATTCTGCCTGGGATAGACCTGAGTGGCTAGGAGGCTTCTGTCAGCATTGGAAAATGGCACTCATTCCTTTGATGTGGAAACTGCTGTTGTCTGGGAAGTCTGTGTATTCTTTGGTTTTTGAGGCCCTCCTAGCAGAGTAGATACTAGAGTCCTGCCCTCCATGAGACTTCCTGGCTGGTTCTCAGCCAGAGGGGTAGCAATAATGTAAAGAACCACAGGAATACACTTCCAAGAGCGTCTTCTTGGCATTGGAGTCAGCCAGCACTGGTCTTCAGGAGAAATGCAATCCTTTATTCCAAGACCAAAAATAGAAATTTTCAAACAGCACCTGAGAATCCTCTGTAACAGTCTCATACTTATGATGTGGAGACATCAACTAAGCCAGGTTCAGTGTGAAGGATCTCACTATGTCACATGCTGGGTCTTTGTGGGAACTGTGGGGACGCCCAAATGACCCTGGCCAGTGGGACTGTAACAGAGAACCTGTGGGTGGAGGCAGGGAAAACTGTGGTTGCAGGTGAGAGAGTACAAAGGGAGCATTAGTTTCTTGAACATGGATTAGCACCTGACGAGTGCTTTATTTTGTTTTGTTTTGTTTTTGTAAATAGAAATGTAGGACATTATCTAATTTCTTGCTCTCCATTTTTGAAAAATATTTTCCCTCATGGGCTGGTCATTAGGGGGAGCTCTGTGCTTGACTAAGATGCATAGATGGCTTAGGTCGGCCACATCAGATTTTCAGAGGACTCCAGTCCTTTTATATTCTTTTTCATGCTATGCCTTTTCCTTGCTCAACAAGTGATAGCTTTAGGACCTTATTTCAGGAATGGGTACGAGAAGGCACTGGGACTGAACAAAAGATGATGTTGCTTTTAGTATTTTGGAGCAAGAGGAATTTCTGTTGCAAAGTAGTATGTGTGAATGTAAGAGTGAGGAAAGAGAAGAGAATGAGAGAGGAAGAGAAAATTTTACTTATTATGAGGACTCTGTATACATGTTATTTATGAGTCTTATCAAGGGCTGATTTCTTTTTTTATTGTCATGAGCACTCCTTTTCCCTGTCATAGACTCTGATGATAATCACAGGCTTATCATAAGATAGCAGCTGACCAGCAATAGATCAGATAGAGTTAACTTAAGAACAGTCAACAATTTTAGTGAATTGGTCATTAGTTTGATAATAAGTGCTTAGAGTGAGGGCAATCACAACCAAGATTTTGCATGGATCCTTTCAGATTGTGCTGCTGACTTCAAGGTATTTTCAAAGTCAAGATGAGAATCTGGAAATAGGATAGTATCTGTATCCATTCTGCCACTGCATACACACGAACACCCAGTGTGTCCCCCTTGTCATGAGGAGGGATCCGGATGCCAGTAGCTTCTTTGCACCATGCCTCCGCCCCCTTTCCTCATCTTCCCATGCATAGAGTGGATCAGGCATGGTTTATTTCCATTCTTATCAGTTAGGAAAAAATGGAATGAAGAGTAAGTAAATGAGGTTGAATATGCTAACTTACTGGCTTTTTTTTTTTTTTTTAAACGAATAGCAATAACAAAAATCTTTGGCTAAAACAGAACCTAGGTTCTATTTATGGAATTTGATGATCCAGACAAGCCTGGGCTTCTACTACTATCTATATGTATATTTCTGAAACAGCAATATCAGCAAAGCTTCACAAGCATTGGGGTAGGCAATAATATTTCTTTAAAATACTTAGGAGAAGTAAAAGTCATTTCAAAGGACTTTAATTGCTATGGAGTGATTCCACTTCCCACTTAACTTTTTTTTTTTTGCCTCAAGGTCCCCTCTGCACAGACTGTCTCAAGCATGATTTAGGTTTTTGGAAGCAACTGATGGTGGCATAAATCTGGCCAGACAGGGAGGGTGCAAAGGAACTGGCAGTACACCCTGTGCTCTGAGTGTCATAGGAAACGCTAGTGAATGAAGCAAGCAGGGGTGCTGGGCACCCTGACAGTGCGAATAGATACACAAGAAGAGGAGAAGAGGTGGGCTCATGTGTTTAATTTAGAGAGGTGAAATTCAAGCTTGGATTTGGCCCTGACCTTGAGAAGTGTTCCTCAAAATGGGATCTGGGGAATCATACCTGTGGCTCACTGCTGACTACTGTGTCAGAGCAAGGAAATGTTTATTTTAAAATGTGACCCAGGTCACGAGTACAGCAGAGGGACTGTCAGAACGAGGAAGGAAATCAGAGGTAGGAGAGAGACACATAATGAAATACATACATAATGTGTATATATATATATATATATATATATATATGTACATATCTTTGTATAGATATATATATGTGTATATATATATATATATATATAGCATAATGAAACCCACCAAATAATGTTTGAAAAGGGGGGGATCAAGAGAATATAATAGAGGGGGTGAACTTGTTCAAATTACACTATATTTGTCTATGGAATTATCACAATGAAACTCCCTAGTACTAAATAAAAAATTTAAAAACTGTTCCAGATGATTCTTTGTATACTGAAGTTTCAGAACTACTGCCTTAGGGATCCCAGGGGTGCTATCCTAAAAAGGGTGGTGGAGGAGGTGCTGTGGTTCCCTGGACCTTTCTTTCACCTGCATCCTCATACTACCAAATGAGAATGATGCCAATGAAGAAGTGGAAGAACAGAGAGGTTAAGCAAATTGCTCAAGGTCACATAGCTAGTAAGAGGTACTAGTAAGAGGCAGAGCTAACCTCAATAAGTCATGAAACAGAAGAATTTTAATTTCCTTGTCAGAGTCCCTAGATACCATTCATTATAACCAGGCACGAAAAGCAAGAGTTAATTCCTGTTTCTTAACATTTGTTCAGGCTCCTCTGAAACTCCTGAGAGGAGAGCTCTGATGTCTGCCAGCTGTGGAGCCAGTACAAGCTGTTTCTGCACTGTTAATATGGCCACTCTTTTCCCTGGGACTACTCTGCAAACTGAGGAGGGAGGAAAGTTTCATGCCCTGTGTGGGGTGGGGTGACTGAGATCTCCTCAAAGTCAATCAGTGTGAGGTAGCATGTCTTATCCTAATCTTTGTTTTCCATTGTTTGTAAAAACAGAAATAAAATCTCTTCTTAGGTGAATTTTATTTCAAACTACTCAAGTTTAGCAGTATTTATTATTATTATTATTATTATTTTGTTGTTGTTTTATTATTCATATGTGCATACAAGGCTTGGGTCATTTCTCCCCCCTGCCCCCACCCCCTCCCTTACCACCCACTCCGCCCCCTCCCTTCCCCCCCACCACCTCAATACCCAGCATAAACTATTTTGCCCTTATCTCTAATTTTGTTGAAGAGAGAGTATAGGCAATAATAGGAAGGAACAAGTGTTCCTGGTTGAGGTAAGGATAGCTATACAGGGAGTTGACTCACATTAATTTACTGTACATGTGTGTTGCCTTCTAGGTTAATTCTTTTTGATCTCACATTTTCTCTAGTTCCTGGTCCCCTTTTCCTATTGGCCTCAGTTGCTTTTAAGGTATCTGCTTTAGTTTCTCTGCGTTAAGGGCAACAAATGCTAGCTAATTTTTTAGGTGTCTTACCTATCCTCACCCCTCCTTGTGTGCTCTTGCTTTTATCATGTGCTCAAAGTCCAATCCCCTTGTTGTGTTTGCCCTTGATCTAATGTCCGCATATGAGGGAGAACATACGATTTTTGGTCTTTTGGGCCAGGCTAACCTCACTCAGAATGATGTTCTCCAATTCCATCCATTTACCAGCAAATGATATTATTATTATTATTAACGAGATTTTTAAAAGAACATTTTAGTCTATAAAGAAAAGCTCTTAAAGAGGTTTTTCCCATGGGGATTTATCACCTAGCCTTGTGGGTTTTTTTTTTGCTACTTATTTTTGAGCATCTCCGAAATGTTTCCTAGTGAAATCTAACCTGAAACATTTGCCTTTCTGAACAGGAATGGAATCACAACACTTCATGATAAGGTTTGGGCTCTGGGCATAGACAAAAGCAAGCTACTGAACTGTTTGGCCCCTGTTTCCTCAACCATTAAATAGGAATGATAAAAAGAAAAGTTCCCAGGGAGGATGTGATGGTTAAATGAGATGCAGGGTGTGTAGAACCAATCTAGGCTGGTACAAAGAAGGAGTCAAATATCAGCTCATTCCTTGTTTCTGGAAGGTGAGAGAGATGGAGCAATTCATACAGGACAGGAGCCTGATGCAACCAAATGTCACAAACAGGGAAGGGATCCAGTTGATTGAGACCCAAATAAAGGTGTTTCACCTTACAAGAACTGAGTTGTGATTGCTTCTATGACTCCAAGCTACCTAGCCATATAGGTTCACCTGTAAGAGGACTCCGTCTACCAACGCAGGTAGGTTTGTATCCTAGTTCTACCACTCATCAGTGATATGACTTCGGGCAAATTACTCTCTCAATTTCTTTCTCCATAGAGTGGTGATAAAAATGGTGCCTATTCCAAAAGTTGTGGTCAGGATTATAAGCAAAGTGCTTCCACAGTGTCTGGCAGGTAGTAAGTGCTCAATGAGTGCTATCTCAGTCTTCCCATTCTGTGAAGTATCTCGTTATTATTCACATTGTGCTGTTGGAAAAACTGCTTTAATGGATTGAGATTCTTTCTGTCCCCAAGTGTGTGAATGTATGTAGGGGCAAAAAGCAGCATCTAGTTTTTAGAGGAGGGACAGTGTGAGGAAGAGAGTTGTTCAGTCATTTGCTGAGCAATGGATCACATCTACCCAAGTCTTTTTCTGCTAAGTCTAACTTTGGTTCGAAGTCTATAGAAACTACATCCTTATTATCTTTGATTCTTCTTCCTAATTATCCTACTAGCTTGATTCAAGTAGCTCTCTGGTCAAGTTTTGTACTTTTGTTTATCCACTTAATAATTGCATTAATGCTAGGCTTGATGATGCAATGTCTGCCATCCCAGTACTCAGGAGGGTGAGGTAAGAGGGCCACAAGTTCGAGGCCAACCTAGGTAACTGAGTAAGTTCAAGGCCAGCCTCAGCTGCATAGAAAGACCCTGTCTCAAAAATTAAAAAAATATATTGACATACCCAGCAATGGTAGAGTATTTTATTTTGGCTCAGCTCTGCTGGAGGAATAATTAGAAACAGCTGGACAAATATCAAAACCCATTCACCTGCAGGCATTGAAGAACTATTGTGTCAGCAAGGACTAGAGATCACCAGGATCCTGAGAGGAGGGGAAGTCCAGAGAGGTGAACTGACATTGAGGGTAAGACATTTGCTCGATGAAGAGTGGCAATGGGGCTGAGAGGTTGAGTGGAAAGTGGCTGGGTGGCTTAGCAAAATGCAGAACCCTGTCTCCCGGGTCTTGCGGATAATTGGCTTTCAAGACCCACCAAGGAGGAGGCCATCACTCCAGGACTTCAGCTGGGTCCCTAATGCTAGTCACCTTTCTGTTATGTGTTCTCCTTTGCCACTTCAGTTGCTAATGAACACTGGTGTGTAGAACAGGCTAACTCATTCCCACCATTCTAAACAATGGATGCAAAACTGAAGAAAAAAATCAACTGAGTTGCTGAGGAGGGGTGCTTCTTCAGGACAATTCTCCCTCCTTCTAGCCTAGAGAAAGTCACAATCACTTCTTCAAATTATTGGATCAGAAAGGAGTTAGATAAAAACACAAGATTGTGATCCTGGTCTCATAACTGAGAGCTGACACTGAGTTGTCAACCTCTTGGACATTTGTGGGCTCTCAGAAAAGAGAAATTTAAAACATGTTGGTTAAATAAAAGAGCAGTGGGAATGTATCTTACAATGGTATTTTTCCCCCCAAATTCCATTTTATGTCTTTGACTGAATTGTTTTAGAATGCCATCTGTCTAGATACTTTGCTTTTTATGTTGGAATATTAGAGCATGGTTTGCCAAATGTAAAATTTCTTTAGAATTCCAATGTTGAAGAGTTCATGGCTTTTAAAGGTAGCATGCAGTTTTGTTTTATTGGTTTTCTTTTTTGCATGACAATTTGTCAGAATAGTGCATGACTGCCATCAACAACCTTTATATGTTAGGAACTGGAGAGGTTTTTGAGTACAGGATGTCTTGGCTCAGGTAGAACAGATTCACTTAGAGTGGGTAAAATGTGCCAGTCCATCTCTGTATCGCGCCCTATGGTTTATGTATCTATTCAAGTGAAATAAGATGAAGTATCAACCTCAG
Source organism: Castor canadensis (assembly GCF_047511655.1). Taxonomy (NCBI): domain Eukaryota; kingdom Metazoa; phylum Chordata; class Mammalia; order Rodentia; family Castoridae; genus Castor; species Castor canadensis. The sequence continues at coordinate 62,987,304 of NC_133386.1, forward strand.
GGTTTGAAATTCTTTTGAAATGATTTTTATTTGAAAGTAATTTTAAACTTGCAGAAAATTTGCAAGAATTAGAATCCTGCAAATATAGTCTTTATCCATATTTGTCTATCTATTGTTGATATTTGCTTCATTTGTAATCTCTCTTCATTCCTGCATGTATCTGTATCTCTACATATGATACATATACATGTATACATACCCATACTATTTTTCTGAATCATTTAATGTTACTTATTATATTATTGTCTTTTATGCCAAAATACTTCAGAGCATATTCTTAGCACAGGGCTATTTCCTTATATAATTCCAATGCAACTGACAGCTTCAGGAAATTTAATGTGTTTTGTCTAGGGTAGCATCCATATTTTAATTTTGTTAATTGGCCCGATACTGGCCTGTATGATGTTTTGCTCTCTATTTACAGGATTCAGTCTGTGGTCAGTGTTGCGATGAGTTGTCCTGTCTTTAACCTCCTTTACTGCAGAACATTGAACATTCCCTAAATGTTTTTTGACATTGAAGAATATAGACTCTCATCTTTTTTTTTTTCAGTAGAACATTTCTCATCTTGCCAGATGCTTCCTCATGGTTAGAGTCTGGCTAACTTGAACATGGTCTTTGCCAGCGTGCTCTACAGTTGATCTTGTGGCAGAGCAGAAGCAAACAATGGGCATCTCCCTTCACAGATGATGGCAATTTCAATCACTCTGTCAAGATGTTACCTGGATTCTCCTTATTTAATCCTTATTTCTTGCAATGAAGTAGCCTGTGGGGAGGCACGGAAGACCACACAAACATCTTGCCCTGTACCAAATTTCCCCTAAATTTAGTACTCACTGATGATTCTTACAGATCCATTCTTCACACTAATGGTGAAAGACAAGCTTTTTAATATTGAATATCAAGCAGTCTTAGGTAATTTGTTTTAGAATGTATGTAGCTAATAGCCAGCATCAGCTTTGAAAGTCTAAAGTCTCCTTCCCTTTTCTTTTTACTCCAGGACACCAGAGAGTGTTGAGGTTAAGTCCCTGTTTTTCCTAGCTAGTTAGCACACTAGCACACTTAGATGAATTGCTGCTATCCTCCTCTTGTACATGACCTGTCTTTGGCCATCTGACCTTGGGATTTGGTGAGGATGGAGTGGGTAGGGACTCATTATAGGGCTCAGAAATCAGCGTATTATCTGTTTTTCTTCTTGTTGTCCCATCAAAACAGATTGATCCACATTTGGACTTCTCAGGGTTTCCTTTACTTAACTTGTTAAACGGTTTTTCTACTCCTGACCTCTAACACTTGGGATAGGAAGGGGGTGGGAGTTGGGGGAGAAACACCTACCTCTCAAGTATTGACAAAACAGTGTGTAGACAGAATAAATAAATAAATAAAAGAAGGCAGGCAGCCAACTCAGAGGAGCTTGCAGCCCTGCCCCCTGCCAGGAGTTTGCACTTTGGGGTCCACAATTCACACATTACAACACGATAAGCAAGAAGATAGTGGTGCTGCGCCTCTCTGCCTCGGGGGGGCTGCTTTTCCTGTGGCAGAAACTATCTGTGCTCCCCAGTAAGTCCAGGAACAATCTCCACTTATTACACCAGCTCAAAACCCAGGACTGTTTACAGCCTCACGCCGACAAGACACTAACCCTCACTCATTACTGTCGCTGTGGGGATTTATCTGCTCCACACTTGCCTTGCATGGGGCCCACATTTTCATCCAGTAAAATCACATGTTGTTAACTCAATATATACAGCGAAAACAGCATGAATAATGGAACCTTTAATCCTTATTTCTCAAAATTAGATTTCCACTTTATCCTTCTCCCCTTTCCTCTCTTTTAAAATATTCTTCTCAGTGCCAAGCAGAATAGATATTGTAAAGACCTTAGCTCTAAGCAGATTCAATGGTATTTCCATTCCATTACCAGTTACCTTCACAGATCCAATTTCTGGATGGATTGATTGTATTTCTTCCCTGGTCACTTCACACGTGACTCATGAGAAATTAACATGATCCTTGTCACAGAGAAGGAGTTGGCCCATTGGCATGGTACACTTCAGCAAATGAAGTGAAAACTTTATATTGGATTAAACACACACCTGTAAGCCAGAACATGAAGACATGTACGTGCCTATCTTTTTTAGATTTCCTCTGCAAGAAGATTTGTTGGGTTGGAATTATTTTTGGTATTAAATCAGAAACATCAAGGATGGAATTTATCAAAGACTGGTGGGAAGTATTAAGACCCTTTTGTTAACAAACAGTATTATACAGTATGCAGACAAATATATCTAAAGGTTGTATTCAGCTTGTTAAATTTTCATTATTGCAGAGACAGTAAAACCAAATGGATCAGATTTGCATTGGATGTTAAAGTGGTTTACAAGCATAAATTAACTGTTCATTCCTTTAAAAGGTTTTGAAGAACTGTATGTTTGAGTATCTGAGTATCTGAGTAAACCTTTACAAAATATACATGTGTATTGTAATATGAGAGTGTCCGTGCGTGTGTGTGTGCATATGTGCGAGTGTGTGTGAATTGATGACTAGATTGCTTGTGTTGTATGGAGTGTGTCACAGTAGTTAAGGAGGGAAGTCTCTAGAATTCACTGTGTTCTAGTCCTCTCTCTGTTTCCCGTTTCCTCATCTGTATGCTGGGGACAATCACAAACCCTCACTGCAAGGCTGTCATGAAGACGGAATGGAGTCATGCATACATATAGTGTCAGCCTAGTGCCTGGCATGTACCAACTGTGCAATAAATATGAGTTGTCATTACTACAGAGATAGTTTAGTATGGAATAGATTAATTGAACTGTGGCTCCTATGATCATGATCTTAAACCAATGTTTTAAAAAATTAAATACTCTAGCTAAGATGAGATTGATCTACACTGATCATGAAATTTGCCAAGATAGTAGACTGGTTAGGAATAATCTATTCATTTCATGAATTTATGTGTGTCTTACCAAATTCCTTATAAGTTTGTATCTTTTTTATTACTCTAAAATTTTAAAGAGATGGACAAATTTTAAAGACATTTCCTTCCACATGCTTCTCTCTTTGGATTGCTCATTTCTAACAAATGAAAGCCTTTGTTAATGTGTTTGAAGAGATGTAAAGTCTTCATCAATGGGAACTTCGTGATGGGAAATAAGTTGCAGCTTACAACTGTCTTTATTGTTTCATCTCACTAGGCTTTTAGAAGCCTGACAGCAAAGCTGCTCATACACCCAGGTGCCCCCGAGAGGAGAGTTGTGCCCCTGTTCCCACTGGCTGTCAGCATTTGTTCATTTTAGAGAAAAAATAACTGTGAAGAAGGGAGAGGAGAATGGGGTTAGGTCTGGTGCTCATGCACAAACAGAGCTTCATGGCTACCCCATTCAATATGGGGTAGCCAGCTTGTGTGTGCTAGAAGAACCTCACTCCAATACACCTATCACTTTACACCATCAAGGCATTAGCAAAACACCTCTCTCAGGTGTTTTCACTTCATAAGTGGAGATAAAGGGGGAAGAAAGGACAAGATTCATGAAATCCTTCCCAAATATGCCTGCTTTAGCATTGGTGGAGGATCCCATTTCTGAAAGCAGGGTGGGTTGATTTCTCTACTTTCCCCATCCATTTGCCTGTGCTTTTGTTTTTTCTTTTATTCTTTTTTGCAGTCCTGGGGTTTGAACTCATAACCTTGCATTTCTAAGCAGGTGTTCTAGCACTTGAGCCATGTTCTTAGACCTTTTTGCTTTTGTTATTTTTGATATAGAATCTCTCATCTATGCCTGATCTGGCCTGGACCTCCATTCTTCAGTTTACACTTCCTTTCCCACATACCTGGGATGACAGGCATGCAGCACCATGCCCAGCTTTTTTATTAGCATGTAATAGTTGTACAGTGGGGTACATGTTGTGCCTATAAGATATCTTAATTAGATTCACCCCTTCCTTCATTCTCCCTCCTTTTATTGTAGAATAATTTCAATAGGTTTCATTGTTCTATTTTCATGTATGAACACAAAATACATCCACAATATTTGTTCTCCTTCACCCTCTCTTATGCCTTCTCCCTCCCACTGGTACCCACCCCAGACAGGGCTGTTTTACCTTCCTGTCCTGCATTTTTTTAAGAGTATATTGATTGTTCAAAGGAGGTTTGCCTTGGTATTTCAGACATGCATATATCATACTTTAGTCAGATTAACCCCCCATTACTTACTCTTTCTCTAGCTCCCTGCTGCCCTATTTTTCAACAGTTTACAGTAGATTGTGTTATATTATCTTCATATACAGATGCAATGTTTCAGTATTTTTCGTTCTTGCCTCCCCTTAGACAGATTCATTAATACAATTATGCTCTCTCTAAATATGTATGTGTGTATGTATATGAATATGTATATAAAATCATATGTGTGTTTATGTGTACATTTATAGGTCTAGCTTCCACATATGAGAGAGAACATTCGACCTTTACCTTTTCAGTCTGGTTTACTTTGCTTAACTTCATTCTACAGTTCCATCCATTTACATGCAAACAATATACTTTCATTCTTCTTTATGGCCAACTAATACTCCATTGCATATACACCACATGTTCTTAATCCATTCATCATTTGTGGGGCATCTGCATGCCCAGCTTGTATTAGTTGAGATAGGGTCTTGTGAACTTTTTGCCCAAGCTGGCCTTGAACTGTAATCCTCTTGATCTCCAGCTCCTGAGTAGTCAGGATTACAAGTGTGAGCCACCCTGTCTGGCTTGCCTACACATTTCTTTTAATCAAGTAATGGAATGAACACATCCCCAAACACTCTCATAAGCATATGGAGTCCTTATGGTTTCAGAATTTATTCTGTGACTCTATCATATTTATAGGATCACCAAAACTTTCAAGAGAGATGCATGTGTACCTGCACACTTGTGTGTGTGTGTGTGTGTGTGTGTAGCTGTGAGGAGAGAGCAGTATGTATCCAGCAAGTTCCCAACAAGAGAACAAGAGAAGAACAGAGCTGGGTTAAGACAAGCTGGTGACAGTTATCTGTTGTGAAATCCCTGAATTTAATGAAGTTTGATGCTGTTAAAGTTACCTATGTTGACTTTCTTTCTCTCTCCTCTCCTCTCCTCTCCTCTCCTCTCCTCTTCTCTCCTCTTCTCTCTCTCTTTCTCTCTGGCAGTATGGTTTGCGCTCAGGGCCTTGCACCTCTACACTTGCAAGGTGGGTGCTTTACCACCTGAGCCATGCTCCTGGCCCTCTTTTGTTCTTTAAAGAGGTGATGATTAGAGAGTTAGAGTTAGTCTTCTCATTTCCCTAGTCCTATAATCCATGCTCTCCCTTCTTCGTCCTCTTTCTCCCTTCTACGAGTACAGGTCTTTGTGAGAGATAAGTTACCACTGTCCCAGGACTATCCAAGGCTCTGCCTGCTCTGTGGAGATCAGGTGTGGTCATTGCTGGAGGAGCCTATTAGCAGATGGACAGTTTTATAGATGACAGCATTACTTCATTTCTAGTCTGTCCGGTTCAGACTCTGCAGCAGGTTTAATGACTGGACATGTGATTGCTTCAGCAATATGTCATTTTCTCAGAAGCTAAATTTGGTTTAAATGGAGTGCCAAGGTTTGGTATGAGTAGCCCAGGATTTTGTCAAAGCATAAGTGTCCTAAAGCCAAGGAAAATGAATATAATGGGTAATCCATTCCAATTTTTATTAATTGGTGATAGGTTATTTCTGACAATACCCAAAGCACTGCTGTTTCTTTCTGTGTAACCTGTCTTCAGTGCTGTGTGGTTTCCAACTTCAAAGTCAGGGGCAATGTCCATTTAAATGAAATTGAATAGCATGTTGTACATCAGTGCTGCTTACATACTATTTAGTTATTCTCATGATGTCTTACCTATGACTTCTCTGTGGTAAGGATGCAAGAAGATGAATTCTTTATAAGTTGATTGAGTTTATAGTTAATTCTATATCTTACTCTGTCCTAGAAGTGGGAAGAATAGAAATAGAAAATGCAATAATTCTAAAAAAGTAGAATAGCTAAATAAGGCTAACTAGTTAAATGAGTTAAGCCCAGAAATGAAATGCTTATTTCTAAATTTCCATTGGAATTAGTGTATAGCATGACTCTGTAACAGATCAGAGATGTGCTGAAATTCAGTTGGCTTTACCATGGACTTTCTGAAATACCTTTACAGCAAAGGAAATGGTTTTTTTTATGCCTTAATAACAAAACACATGTATTGATGTTGCAAATATGGGTTAGTGCCAAATAGTTCCAATAACTGTGTTCATAACATGCTTTGTTGACTGAAGGACATTATGTTAGATAGTCAACTGATATCCAAGTGTTGATTGATTGATTGATTGATTGTGTGTGTATGTTTGTGTGTACTACATTAATTTAAACTCCTCTATGGTTTATCCAGTTTAGATCTTGCATAAAACATGTGATAGTCCTTTTTAAAGCCCATGGACTCTGCAATGAGTGGAAAGCCTACTATAAAAAAGCATAGAATCTAGTTCAAATTACCTGGGTGAGTCATCTCTGCAGTGAAAAAAAAAAGAGATCTAGATGAAACTGAAGGATATAACCAAGGTGAGTGCCTTGTGATTTTACCCAACTTGCCCACAGTGAATTCCAAGTAGAAAAGAACCCCACATAGAAAACAGTGCTGTGGTCCTTTATTAAAGGGACCTGTTTTTTTATTTTTTCTGTCCAGCAGGGGGTAGTCTGACATCAGAATTGTCTAGAAAAGACATGAACTAGAACTCTTAGTCTGTAGTCTCTTAGCTTACACTGGAGGAAGAGCCATCCAAACCAGGACAGATGTTTCTACTTTGATGAATCAGACCTGCCGCTCAAATGTAGAGTTCAATGATACTAGCACAAAGGCCACCACTCAGTTGCTTTAGAAGTGCACCTTAACTACAGATAAAAGAATAAAAGATAGCATTTAGTCTCTTGTACAGTATATTATGTTTTGACAGATCCACATTTGTTTCTAGTTTCTGCTTTGTTGTCCTCTTGGGAGTTTGTCCTTAAAGGCTGCCATGTTGGTCCTCAGCCTCCCCTGCTAAATCATTGCCCGGATGGTGGATGTCATCATTAACAATGGGAAGACTTCCTACTCCTGCTTCTTTTTTGACAGGCTGAGCTATGGATTGGACGCCCCCGCTAGTTAAAGGTGAGATGATTCTCAACAAGCAAAACTGTTCTTAGGTGTTAAAAACTTGAAAATGTGAAGCATGTACTGACTTTGAGAAAACAGAATTGTGTGTACATAAACTTGAGGAAAGTCTAGATTGGTATTGTCTATTATGGTAGCCATTAGTCACATATGACTTTTAAATTTAAATTCATTAAACTTAAATTAAGCAGTCAGCTATTCAGTCACTGTAGACTCATTTTATTGTTCCATAGCCATATGTGGAGAGTGGCTGCTATGTGGGACCCTGCAGGCACTGAACATTTCCATCATCTCAGAGAGTTTGAAGAAACAATCTAGAGGCAGTCTGCCTTTTCTTATTGCGAGGCAAAAGTTTCCTGAAGAGCCTTCTCCATGTTACTATTTCCATAGTCACATCACTGGGATGAGTGGGCAGAGGGACTCCTTTACTCAGGTCAGTGTCTAACTCTCTCCGTAGGATATCAGCAATAATGGTGTTGGTGTGGTGGTGAGTGTCTTATGTCTACAGGTATCCATAGTCACTAATCCTACCTTGTTTGTGACTGTTTTAGTCAGATCAGCTAAACATATGCTGCAGAGAACATTGGTTTAAAAAAAATGGAAAGAAGGAAAAATCAGATTGTAATGGGGTCCTAGCAGAGAATCAATCTACTCTTAGATGGCATTTCTTCCACATGCAGTGTTAGAAAAGAAGACTGACCTGAGGTAAGAAAAAAGCTGGAAACTTGGTTTATATTTTTGCAGTTATGGAAAACCCTTCCCCACACTCCATTGTTTACTTCTCTGTAAGTTCCTTCCTTAAAATGTGAGGTTTTGTAACATGTGGACAATGTTTAGTAAAAACACTTATTCAAAATATTGGGAAATATTACTTATTAACTACAAAGAAATGAGAGAGGTCTGGTGCATATTTTTTCATGGCTGCCACCCTTTTTTCTCAAAACTGTCCAGTTTGGGTAATCACTTACATGGTCATTATATATGTTGTATAATAAACCTTAAATGTTTACAAATTGAGTAAATTTAGGAATGTCCTCCTTGTTAATATTTTAGTTTTTGTTTTCCTCTGAGTTGCATGAAACTTCTTTTTTAATATCTCTAGTTCTCTGATTTTTTTTTCCCCCTCTCTGCTATGATAAAAAATTTATCACTCTAGGAAATCTCCTATCTCCTTTTAGGCCCCATTCCTATATCTGTGTCTTCCTGGGGAATCATCTTAGAATTCTGAGATAGGATTCCATGATTACATTTGGATTTGCACACCTGAAAGAATGTCAGTCTTTTCATCACAAGACAGTTCCCTTTGTTGTGATGCCAATTTATTTTAACAACTTTGGCCAATTCTGTGCTTTTGTGCCTCAGTTTTTCCATTTATTAAGTGGGGCTATTCGTGCTTGAAAGCTGCCTTATGGGAATGTGATGGGGAAAAAACAAGATCGGATTTTAAAGTGCCTTGAAGTTTTTAGATGAAAGATATTGCTGTAATTCAAAGCATTAGCTGAGAAATATACCAAATTGTTTTACATATATATATATTGCTTAACATCTTTAGATGAACAGCACAACTGTCTTAAAAAAATACACGCCTCATGCCTTATTATTAATCACTACCCCAGTGACTGAAGGAAATGTCCGTAGGTATCCATACTCAATGTAGAGCTAGAAGCATGGGTTGCAGGGTCTTCCCTTTTCTGCAAACACCTGCCGATAGAGGAAGAGGGACATGTTTTCTCAGGACACAGTAAGGGAGCAGCCTCTGACAGAAAGACAGCTGCCAAAAGCCCTGTCTGGGCTGCATATGATTTCATTTGCATTTTGATTTCTGTGATTTAACTAAAGGCACAGGTTGTCTCTGCCAAATATCGCTGGTCTACCAAGGGATCCAAGGTAGAACTGCCCAGAGCAGGCTGACTTATGAGGACTGCCATGGCAGCACAACCAGTGCATCCCTAAACATTTAGTAATAAAAAATCTGTTGTTCTTTGGTCGCCAGGATTTAACAAGCCTAATCCCTAGGAGAGGCGATAAAAATTCATTAATCTAATTAAATACTTCTTATTGCCAAAGTGACTTTGTAGAGTAGCTTTGCTGAAGGATAAGTGCAAAGTAAAATGGGGTCCCAGCAGAGAAACAAACGTTAGACTTGAGCAAGCTGGTGCACGCTTCATTAAACTCATAATTATCCTTTGGTTCTAAGTAGCTGATAATATTTAATGAGTATCCAAGATAATTTAAAGAAAATGTTTACTAATGAGGTACAAACAGTGCCATGGAACACGGATACCTAGGGTGCCATAACCGTGTATCTTCTTGCTGCATCTTGTTTGTTGGATATTGGGAGAGAGACCGCAGACATTGTCACAGACATTTGAGCCGAGTGGAGTAAATTTGATGGTAAAAACATATTGCTAGAAGCCAAATGTGTAGAAAGTTCTATGAGGCAGAGAGAATGCTAAAGAAGTTTATTACCAGAACGAAGCTTTGGAAAAACAGAATTATTGAGAAAAGACCAAATGCCATGTTCAATGAGAAATTGTTGAAAGGCTTGTGTGTTTGAGATGTTTGTGGAGTTGTCTGATAGAAGATAAATAGATTTGTTCTCACTGACATAAGAGCACAAAATGAGGCAAAAGGTCCAGGGAGACAGATTTGCAATCAGCCTAAGGGACATCTTTCTTATTCTTTGTACTGACTAAAATTCCAATGGACTTCTTTGATATGGTGGTAAAGCCCTAAGCATTGCCTGAATGACCATTTGGGGGAGATGCTGAAGAGAGAATATTCGTAAATTTACTAAGTATTCTCTTCCCCTCTCTCTGCAGGAGAGTTTTATATTTGTTAATTTCTGGAGTAATCATATGATGCATGAGAGTGAGCAGAAGTGATATCTGCCAATTCATAGCAGAAAGTTTAAGAAAATGGTGTGGTTTATTGTGTCTCTTTTCCCTTTAACATGAAAAAACTGTTGATGTGTGGACATCCTGGGCCCCAAATAAACAGTATGCAACAGAACCTCAGGGACCTACAGTAGGCATGTAGCATGGGCAGAAACAAACCCTTGATGTTGTTTTTGAACCATGGGGTTAACCATTTGGGATTATATTTTACCTGTAGCATAACAGAATCTAATCTGACTGATACAGACTCTATTTTGGATTTAGGTGACCTACAAACCACTTCCATAGCTGAGATTTCAAAAATAGTTTGATAAGACTTATTTCAGAATGTGAAGCCATCTGTAGTATTTTGTTCCTTTACTTCTTTTCTCATATTTGAGCTATAATTGTCAGAGGTTATAACATCAGTGAAAACTCATTAATTGTTGAGTAGGATATAGCTCAGTGATACAGTGCTTGCCTAGTATATTTAAGGCCCTGGGTTCAATCCTGAGTATGGACAGAAAAAAATCATGAATTGCCAAAGTTATCCTTGAAAATAATAATTAAAAACACTGACAAAACAATAAATAGTAATAGTATATGAGCAACCTTGTATTATATATACATTTACAATAAAGTAGTTGAATTTTGTTTTTAAAGATTTCATTGCATGCAATAGATATCTTTAAATTATGAAATTATACACAGAGTAGCAAGATACTTAGGTTTTGAGAATCACCAGAAAGCTGAGTCCAAACTGAGGAAAAAGAAATTAGTGTCTCCCATTTCTTGTCAGTTTGGGACTTGTGCTCACCACACGGAATGGTGGTAGAAACACCCGTGATCTCAATGTTCTCTCTCTCTTCCTCTCCTCCCCCTATGTACTACATTCACCTAAGCTACATGCATTTGGCTGCAGTGTGGTTTTACTGCTCTTCCTTTCTTCCTTATTGTGATGTGAGTGTTGGAAAGCAAGGACAGATCTTGAACCAAAATTTTGGGTTACAATAGGTTTAGGAAGACTACCAAATTTGGATATAACCTTTTGTGTTTACCTATTGGCAGGGACTCTGGGGAGAAGTGTGGTCTTAAATCCAGTATCCTCAACCCCATTTTCTGCCAATCTTTTCCTTGGATGGAAGTTGGTAGAGCAATGGGCTCAAAACACATGGGCAGCTACATTCTCTTAGACTGGTTCATTTATGAGGAAGAAAACATGGAAACAAACATGACCCACAGAAAGTTTTGGCACTGAAGGCAGTCAGATGGAGATTAAAATGGAGTCACTATGGCATAAAGACACTAAGCTGTGCTTTATTATTTTGCTGAATCACTGTAAGAGGAGTCAAGTAAAATAAAGAGGCAAAGCATATTATAGGCTCCCCTTCTGATTAACAGCAGCAATGTCACTGTGTTGGGAGAGAGGATAAAGGTGATTAGCAGGATTAAAGGGAAGACAAGGCAAGGCCAGACTAATTCAGGTCTTCAGACATGAAGAAAGCAAACAAAAGCTTCATGTCAGTCATTAGTTGCAACAGTCTGCTATGGGTCACACCTCAAAGACCAGTAACTACTCAAGGTTTGGGGTCTCTCTATTGTGGTAAGTTGAATAATGGGCATTCAAAGATGTCAAGTCCAAACCCCTGGAACTTATAAATGTTACCTTATTGGAAAAAGTGCTTTTGCAGATGTAATTGTTAAGAATCTTGAGATGAGAAGATTATCCTGGATTATCTGAGTGAGCCTTAAATGCCACCATGGGTGTCATAAGAGAGTGGCAAAGGGAGATGGGGTGTATAGAAAAGGCACTGTCACCACAGAGGCAGAGTTTGGAGTGATGTGGTCATAAGCCAAGAAATGCCCATAATCACCAGAATTGGAAGAGGCAATGAACAGATTCTCCCTTAGAGCCTGGGAGGGAGTACAACCTTGATTTCAGACTTCTCACTTCTGGAACTGTAAGAGAATGAATTTCTGTTGATTTAAGCCATCTAGGTTGTAGTAATTTGTTTCAGCAGCCTTAAGAAACAAATACAGACTTCTAATGAAAAATGTGAGAGGATCCTAGACTACCATTTCTTGAATGCTGCTGGCCAGACATCTAGCTTCCTAGAAAATGCCAGAAGTTTCCATGAAGAGTTCTGCCCAATCTCTTATTTTGACCAAGGTCCCTGGTTTTACTACAGAACCCCCACCCTCCACCCTGCCCGAAGGTACCCTGTTGCTCCAGGGTAGTGTTGAACAGAATCTGCACTGAAATGCATGATTCTGGTGGGTAGCTGGGTAGGCCTAGGGAGGGGAAGAAGAGGCTAGGAATGAGAAACTTCTGATTGCTACCACCTTGAGATGTCCTCTTCTATGGAAATAAATGTTTCCATTTAAACTCCAACACAATGGGAGACTGGTTGCCTAATAGATAAGAATTAGGGGGTCTATAAGCTGTAATGGTTTGGCTTGTTGCTTCACAAGAGCTGGAATTCTTACTCTTAACAGAAGACCAGCAACATGCTTCAATGATATTTTCAGAAGACTATATATATATATATGCAGCTCATCAACAGAGATCAGGTAAAGATGACTTCTTAACAGTATTCACAAGGCTCAGAACGAGGGGGAGGTTTTAATGCAGAAAGAGTGTAATTTTAACAGCTGCCTTTCCTGCTTCTGAGAGTGAGCGGGTTTTGCAGATGTGTTACCTATTGTGCACCACAAAAGGTGCCAGCATAGTAAGCAGTCATCAATACAGAGTCAGGAGCTGTCTGTTCACATCCTGGAAATATAAGCACATGATAACAGCCTGAATACTTCATCTTGTAGACACAGTGAGATTCATAAAACTGTCTTTTAGCCATTTTGGAGTTGAATCTTTCTCACCCTCCAAAGCACTCCTTCAAAAACTAGCAGGCATTTTACAATTGAGCAGAGAAGCTGATACTTTGAAAACTGCTTTAAGGGGCATAGTAAATGGAAATAGCTACCTTAACATCAGACCAGCTGGGAAGGCAATCTCTATTTTATGTAAAATGAAATGATATCTGGTTAGCTTTATTTTTAATACTCATCTTTATTATTTTTTCCTGATTTTTATGGACACTAGAGAAATATTCCATTTATAAGGTTACATTCCCAGCGTTAACTTACACAGAATGATTGTTTAAAGCTATTAGAAATTTTCCTATTCTCTGTTGTTCATTATGGATTCAGTTGCCCCTTGCCACCCAGCCCCACTTTGACCAGTAGTTTTCCCCAATTCCATACTTGAGGCAATTTTCTGGGTAATTGAAAATGCAAAACCTCATTCTAACTAGGAAATACTTTGGACTAATTATTCAAATCCTAGTTACTTGAACTTCCCTATAAGACCATTTGAACTCTGCTTCTCCAATTTTTAAACCTTCCTTCTATCTACAAATCAACAAGTACCTGCTATAACATCTCATTTTCTTCAGGTCTTGCTCTTCACCTTGCAAGGTAGGTTTTTGGCTAAAAGAGATATTAAGTTTTATACTTTGTACTGCATTTATTTAGGAAGAAAAAAGACTTTCCCTCTGACATTTTAATATTTTAATTCTTTTTTAATTTGAAGAAATCATGTTACATATATCCTGATAGGCAGGAAAAAGCATGGGTGATCTCATTTTTTAGAACAAAAATTTCTTAGAAGACTGGTTCTGAGATTTTCTAGTCTTTATGTGTAATATATTTCTTAGGAAATAAATCTTGACTTGGAACATGTGCATGAAAATAATATATTTCAATTCCAGCCAAAGCAAATGCCTCCTTCAGAAGTTATATGTTGGTGGTAGTGATGGGGTGGGGGTAGGAGAGGGAGAGTACAGTAATCCAAGCTGAAAAGAGTAAGATAATGATAATTTCTGCAGCAGAAGTGGTTTGCAGAGAGAAACTCATGCCATTTATAAACAGGAAGGAATTCAGTATGCCTATAATAGAAGAGCATATATATATGTGTATGTATATATATATATATATATATATATATATATATATATATATATATATTAAAAAATACTATCCTATGTTAGTGTAGGTACACTGGCTTTTGTTTCCCAGAGCTTCAGTTCTTCTGTATTACTTTTTACATGAGCTTGCCTTTCCCCCTTGTCCTTGGAGGGTCATTGGATTTCCAGCAGATCCTATGGCAACTCCACTCTGTGCTGTTCAAACAGACTGGAGAGCAGGCCTCATATATACATGCCATATTGTGCTTCCAGCTATAATGTTTTTTGCTGTACTGAGGTTTGAACTCAGGGCCAGGCAAACTTTCTACCACTTGGGCCACATCCCCAGCCCTTTTTGCTTTAGTTTGTTTTTCAGATAGAGTCTCATGATTTTGTTCCAATCAGCCTCAGACCACCATCCTCCTACCTCTGCCTCCTGAATAATTACTGTTGTGTGCCATCACACATGCTTAGTTTTTAGACAGGGTCTTGCCAACTTGTTAAGCTGGCCCCAGATTGAGGTACTCCTACCTCTACCCCTTCCCCACCAAGTATCTGGGATTACAGGCATGAGTCAACAAGCTATAGGTTTTCTCAATATGGTGTTCTATTTTCCTAATTCCATAGTTCAGGTAGTATGTGGCACAACTGGCACAGCTTGGAACTTTAGGTAGAATTTTTTGGTATAGATTAAACCTCAGAAAGACCATTTTAAATGTCTGACTCACTCAGATATATTTCTGCACATGGCCTTCCATAGCTCAGGTTTTGGTGAGGGATTTAATTACCTGTTGAGTCTATGATGCTCCAGAAAATTCCTAGAATGCTAGAAAGCTAGGAATATATCACCAATTCCTTTCAAACAGAGAGCAAAACCAGAGAGAACTAGATTTCACTACATTTAGGCTAGTGACTTTTTTGGTCACTATGTTATTAGAGAAGCTGCCACTATAGCTATGGATTGTTTTTCTGTTAATATATTTTGCACATACAAACAACATTTTCTGTATTAACACTCTGGAACCCGTCTATGAGCTCCCATCAATAATCCAGGCATTAGATATTGCCTTGTAAAATGTGAAATGAAATGAACACTCCAAATCCTATATCCAATGACTCAAAAGCTGTGAACAGAGAATGATTTATTATCTATAAGAATTCTGGTTACCTTAGCTTAATGGACAGAGGGGAAGTAGGGACCTGCTCAAGGATTATGGACCTTTTTTTGTTTCATTCACTTACAGCAAATGAGATGGGTATTTTTCATTTAGTGGCTAGACTATCAAATTTAATGTTCTAACCAAAATAATTAGACTTTTGGTGAACAATTTTCTGTTTATGTTATTTTAAGAAAGATATTGATGACAATTTCTACATATATTGCTGTGACTGATATTTTTATTTAATTCTAGAGACCATGGGCATGTGCCATAAAATATAGGAGCAGGGACAATGTACACAGACATTTAGGATTTATTATTTCAATTATTTATCAATTCACCAACTGTTTATTAAGGACCCCTATGTGCCTGGCCAACCGTTGCTGGGATACAGTAATGGAGAAGATGGATATGATTTGGAATAAACTTTGTATGTTTTTTTTAAAGGAACAATTTCTCCAAGGGTATAAAAAGTTTACTGGGAGAACAGATGTACATTTTACATTTTCTTTAAAAAATGTTAGCAGTTGATTTCTGGATTAGAGGAAATGTACTAAGAGAACACTTACTAATACTGGAAGGAGGCAAACACAACGGATTTAACTCCAAAAGCTATAATGACTGGCAGCAGGAATGGAGATTCCTCAGTACAGAGAACACTCGAGAGAATTAAGAAGGGAGAGAAGAGAGACTTCACCTAGCTTGGAAAATTACCCTACTGCTTCAATCGTAAGAGCAGCTTCCATCGTAATAAGCTATCAGGTGAGGAAAGTCTAGTGAGTCAATTATCTCCACAACCATAAAAGAGCCTCCTCTTCTGTAGACAAGATGAGAACAGCAATAAAGGCATCTGAGGGGCCAATGAGGCAACTCACCAGCTGCCTGGCTACGGAAAAGGCCAACTGCAGGTGATAAAAGTTGTTGAGGTGTAAAGGATACCTGCCAGGACTGGCAAAGGGGATACATGGAGTGCCAGGCCCCCTTGGCTTGCTTCACTTAAAAAGGGAAAAGTAAAGAAAGATCATCAGTTGGCTTTCTGTATATAGTAAAGAAGTGTAATTGGGAAGGCTCTTGTTATTAGTGTTGTTATTTATTTACTTTCCTTCTGAGACAGGGTCTTGCTGTGTAGCTAGGGCTCACTTTGAACTCATGACCATCTTGCCTCAGGTTCTCTAGTGCTGGGATTACAGGTGTATGACACCATGTCTGGCATATTATTGATATTAAGAGTAATTTTTTTGTGTAATTTCCTGTATCCTGTAGTGTATGGTGAAGCTATTGTTTTGTAGGTAAGATGAAAATAATAAATTAAAAGTAGTCAGAGGTAAAAATAGGCTTAAAGCCACATATTTATTATGTATTTCATCAGCTACCAACATGATAGGTTGGAATCCTGAGAAATTTTTACTTATCTATTTTTGTGGCACTGGGGTTTGAACTTAGGACTTAGTGCTTTCTAAGTAGGTCCATAGCTTCAGTCATGCCAACAGCCCTTTTTGCTTCAGTGATTTTGCGGATAGGGTCCCATGGACTATGGTTCTCCCATGTAGCTGGAATGGCAAGCAGATGCCATTATACTCAGGTACAGGTTGTGACTAGTGCTCGCCAACTTTTTGCCTGGGCTGGCCTGGAACTGCAATCTTCCCCATCTTTACCTCCTGAGGAGCTAGAATTACAGATGTGAGCCACTGTGGCCAGCCCTGGGAAGTTTTTAAAAATGAACTTTGTCAAAGTAAAATATTTTTTCCTATATTAGTAGTTATTTTATATCACCATTGCCTTTCAGCAGCAACAGGATCATCAGTATTGGAGAGGAAGAAATGTAGAGTGGGAGATACAGACTTATATCATACATGGTTGTCTAGCACCGTTTGTAAATATATGGCTTACCATATAGAGAATATCGTTTTCCAAAGACAGAGTCCAAAACCTATATTTCTAAGACTTTCTTTCAGTTGGGAAATAGGTATAGAACTTAAGCTTCATTATATTAAAATATTTGAAGATCAAACCTGGGACCTTGTGCATATAAGACAAGTGCTCTACCACTGAGCTAGCTATACAGTCAGCTCAGTATTGAAACTTTAACACAGAAATAAGCTCAGGAGGTGGTGACCTAGTAGGGAAATCTATTCATCAGCACAGTGGTGAAAGTCTCTGGCTCTTAAGGGCTCTGTGATAGAGCTCCAGGTTCCTTAGCTATCACCTAGATCCCAGCTCTGTGGTTTATAACTTTGAAGGTTAAACTATCGTGAGCAAATTTTGCTATTTGTAACATAGAACATTGTCTTAGTTCATTTTTCTGTTGCTGTACTGGAACACCTAAGAGTAAGTAATTCATGAAAAAAAAAGATTCTTTTGGCTCATAGTTCTAGAGTCTGGGAGGGTGGGGTATCTTCTTGGCTTATGGTGAGGGTCAAGTGTTGTATCATATCATGGCCCCAAAGCAGGAAGTGGAAGCAGAAGGATCACATGTGGGAGGGAAAATGAGAAGAGATGCAAGTCTCACTGAAGCTGCTCTTGCTGTAACAGCCCACTCTCATGGGAAATACATATTAACTCCTTCATAAGGGTACAGCCCCCTTGTCCTAATAACCTGTTAAAGATCCTACCACTCTCAGAACTGGTACATCGACAATTAAATTGCAACATGAGTTCTAGCAGGGACAAACCACATCTAAACCATAGCAAATACTAATCAATAATAAGAAGTCAAAGAATTGGTTTGAAATTACCTGGTAAGTTAGGGAAAGAGTCAGAATTGGAGTTAAACTGCCTCATTTTCCAGTGGTAACACTCAGAAGGAGTTAGTCTAACATGGGATTGCAAGTTTGTGCCCTTACCTTTCCTACTTAGCTGACAAGCAGATTTTGGTCCTCATGGATTCAGTGCTCTAGCCCAGGAGTCAGTAAACCAAATCTGACCCACAACCTGTTCTTATAAATAAAGTTTTATTGGGACATGGGTATTTATTTATATATTATTATGTTGCATTCCCAGTATAATAGCAGAATTGAATAGTTGCCAGAGAGACCATATGGGATGCAAAACCTAAAATATTTAACATCCTACTCTTTATAGAAAAAGTTTGCAGGCCACCCATTGGTGGGTAATCAGTATCTACCAGTAGGATCTGGCAGGTGAAGTAGAGCCTATTTGACTTTCCTTTCTAACATGTCCTGTTATTCATCCATTACAACTTTTATTAGCAGTGTTAGTGTTCAACATGGTCTCTGACAAGAAGGCTAGTGGAGATATGGATTCTGCAGATATATAAATAAGGGAAGAAATTCACACATATGATAGAGGATATGTACACTATTTATCGTTCCACTATACATGACCTTTTATTAAAGTGGATAATTTAGGAACTTGTGCCTTCTTACTAGGTGGATATTACCTCTGTAAATGATTACACTGGTAGATTTCAACTAAGAAAATAAAAAAAAAAGAGAAAAGAAATTTGTTTGATTGTTTCTTTTCTAAGCTGGCATTTAGTAAATGTCTTCAATTAAACTAGACATTGGCCACCCTTAAAAATGATTGGTTCAAGTCAAGGACATGGGGAAAAATCCATAGGTCATAGTTTCAGACCAGAAAGATCAATATTATTGCCATCACCTGGACTTTTAATAGAGTGTTCCAGATAAGAAAAATAGGATTTCTCAAGAACTAAGGTGGAAGTTACTGAGTTGACTATGTCTCCAGCTGAAACCCCCGGAGTTATCTCAACTGCTATAATGGCCAACAGTTTCCCAAATTTGCTGATCTGTCTAATGCTTTGAGGTTTGTGTGGCATACACGTTCTCCTTTGTCTAATTAGCTTCTCCCAGTTAGGGAGGGATCCCTTCCCCGCCCTGGGCTTTTCAGTGTCATGGGCTCTTCAAAACACTTGTCTGTTTAGTTCTTTGCCTCCTCCAGTTGACTGTACAGGGGCTGCTTTATTTATTTATTTATTTTAAATCTTTGTTCCCTGAACATAGCAGAGTGCTCAGTACACAGTAGGTATTCAAAATATTTTTATTAAAAGTCCCATGGAATTGATGCTCTTATTGAGAACAGACACACCATCAAGTAGATTAGTTATCATTTATTACAATGTTAACCTTTAAGCATGTTAGCTAGTTTTGAAAATTCTAAATAAAATATCAGTGACTAAGAAACAGAAGTAGACTTCCTCTAGCTATAAGTGCTATATAATTATGTTGAAATATTAAGATGGCAAGAATAAATATTGGGTTTCACAAGATTTAGTTTGGCCCTGGTATTCACTGTAGAGTAGGTTCCTATGTTCAGCTTGCTTTGATGTCAGTGAGAACAGAGACGGTTTTTGAGAGTTGTCCTTATTAAGAGGTCTTCTGTGTCTTAAGAAGGAACACAAATGAAAAGGCTTCCAGAAGCATAAAGTGAAAAAGTCCTTGCTCCCTAGACTCAGGAAAGGCATTTGCTGCCCACCCTGGCCAGGAGAGTGTGTCGATGCGTTTGCAGGCCTAGCCATCAGCTATAGGGATCACCAGTGAAGACAATCAAGTGTAACTGTGAGGATTGCTTAGTCAAGTGTTGCAAACTCAAGACAAAAGACTTAAATGCAAAGTCTTATGATTATGAGTATAAATAAGGGGCATAAATAAGCAAAGTGATAAAAGTGAAAGCACTGATGATTTTGATCAGGCTGCCTGCACTTACAAACTGTATGAACCTGTGACAGCAAGCTTGCAGGCACCTCTGGCGGCACTTGCCCAGGGTCACGGTTATGCACAGGCACACATACTGACTCACTCATAAACCCCCACAACAGAGTATTCAGACCATAGCCACATTGTTAATGGTTTATGCTTGCTCCAGAATATTTTTCAAAGAGTTGGTCATTTGGAAGTCTGTTATACTGTCCTGGGGAGATGTATACAACAGTATACATCTAGGACTTAGTTTTCAAACAATTAAGGATACGGGTTGAAATTTTAGTTACTCTTATTGCATGTTAATTCATGAAGAAGCTCATCTGAGAGCATAAATTAAAAATAAGTGAACATCAGGCATTCTTAATTGACATAGATTAAGAATGTTTAAAATTTTGGGTGGGGTTCATTTCCAATTATTCAAATTTGAACTAAATTTTAAGTGTGTTGGAAAAGTCATTGGGTTCACTAATATCTCCTGTATTACAATTTGATTCTTAATTCTGTGATTTAATCAAATAATCCTTTTTATCCCTGACCAAAATTACATTGGTAGATTTCATGTGCTGTTTGTAATAATTATCATCACATGTAACTCTGACCCTTGGAGCATTCATCACTGTGTTCTTGACATTGTGTTGATGATGAGGATGTTATGATTAAATGAAAGGTAGAGTTAGAGTGAGTATTTCAGACAGCATCCTTCAAAAGCAAGTGTTAGTTTTTAAGAAATCAGTTTTTAAGTAAACTGGATAGTTGAAAATTTTACCTTTCTTTACCTCCAATATCATAGCTCTCTGGCAATTCATCTGGAATGCAGGCTGGGTGAAATGCCAATCCCTGATCAGGTGACATTAATCCCTGTTTGGTTACTAAGCCTTGCTGAGGTATCATCACTTTAATTTTAATTCTGTTGATCCTCAACAAAAGGGAAAATACCTTTGTATTGATGTGCAATTAAACTGCCGTTCTGGCAGTTCTCATGTTCAAAAATCTAAATGATTTTTCATCTCAAGGGGAAAGGATGATGGCTCTTTCACATCTCTGTAGAGGTTTCTCTGCTGAAACAGGGAGAGAGTCAGTATGATTTTATGGAAAGCAGCATTTTTCTTTGGAGATTCTCTGCATGCACTTGAAACTGCCCGACTGTGGTGCTTGTTAGCATTTTGAGCCTTCTCCATCTGCAAAGTGCTCACCCCTCACAGTATCTGGGGAGGTAGCTCCCTATTATCATTTTCCAGATGAGAAAACTAAAGCTCGAAGGGATTAAGTGACTTCCTCAGATTTACACAGTATCTGACCATGCAGCTTGGACTGGAGGAAGACTGGAATAGCGGATGTGTTCAGAATAGACCACAGAGCTGACGGATTCAGGATGCTGGAGTCTCTTCCTCCCAGCTTGCTTAAATCCCTGTTCTCTCCCGGCCCCTTTCCTCAGTAAGTCCTTCTGCATGAATTGCTTGGTAATGGACTCAACCCTCTCCCCTCCCCAACATCTTACTTTGCTTGTAGGAATGAAGATTTAGAGAGCTGGGGACTGTGGACAAGTCTTTGTAGAACATTGTGCAGTTTATAATTCATGGTCAGGTTTTCTTGGGAAGAAGTTGATCACTCTCTTGAATTGTGCTGAGCATCTAGCAAGAAGGTCCTTCAGCTATGGCTCTTCTGATTTTCTCAGGCCATTCTGTCTCCATTAAGGTAATGTGAATAAAGTAGCTTTGAAGATACTGTTCTTCAATGAGGATCTTTGTGCCTATCTCCCTATAGACACCACTCATTCTTCACCCAACAACTACTAGGTGCCAGGCATTGCTCCAGACACTAGTGAAACAATGGTCAACAAGAATGAGAATCCTTTGCTCATGAAGTACATTCTAGAGAGAGACAGAGTGAGGAGAGAGAGAGAGAGAGAGAGAGAATGAGAGAATGAGAGAGAGAGAGAGAGAGACAATGTCCAAGGAAATGAATAAATAAACAAGTGTTATATTGTGGAATATAACAAGGGCAATAAATGGATCTTGATAGAGAGTATTTCAGGAAGATGGTTCTTTAAATAAGGTCATTTGGGAAGACCACTCTAAGGTATTGACTTTTGCATTCATACCTGACAAAATGGGAGGGCTCAGCTTTTCCAGAACCTGGAGAAACACTGCCTGGGCTGAGGGAACAGGAAAATGCTCAGAGATGGGGAAAGTCTGACTTATTTAAGGGGTTGGAAAAGGACCAGCGTAGCTGGAGCAAAGTGAGTGATGGGGTGTGGTAAGCAAAGGGGCAGGGTCAGACCCCATCAAGCTTTGTGGGCAGCAACAACTCTTGTACAGAACTCACTGATACAATCATACCCGTTGTTTATAGTGAGCATCCATTTGATTGGTCAATGCCTTGTGTTAGGTATTTTTATTCTCATCCTGATCATAGGACATAGCAAGGATGATTGTACTGTAAACACATGTGTTTCTTATCTCAGGGTATTGCTTTGGGTGAGGTGTCAAGAGCTGAGAAGCTTGGAATATAGGTTGTCCATGTTTTTGTCCTGACCTTCTTGTTTATCCAGAATCATTCTGAGCCACTTGCATTTCCTTTGACAGCCCACACAGCACTTAGCCCCCACCATGCAAATTAGTATTAATCTATCAAGAATTCTAGGCCAGCCTGTTTTTGTCCCCATTAACCTCTGGCTAGCCCCACACTTCTCCAATAAAAAGAGTTCCATTTCCTAATCAGTGGTCACTTCCCGATGGAAATCATAATTATGGTTATGCAGCATTTGGTTAGTATATACAGCTTTTATGAGTGTGATTGACAGAAGTGAGGCAACAGAACAGAGTGGGTTGTATGTCCTGTTGTTTTGCTCATCTTATTTTACAGGTTACATAGGTTGGCCATATTTATTGTTCAAACAGGGGCACTTTTGAGAGTGAAGGGAAGTCTATTAATAATTATGACATAAAAGCCAACATGAGCTAGGTTGGGTGGTCACCCTAGGTTTTTAAAATTTTATATCAGAAAGAGTTATTATATTTTCTAGGCTTTGCTGTGTAACAGTGAATAACATTCACTCTTTCTTTATTACAGTCAAATATCTATCTTATAGATCTAAAGATAAAGTCACAAAATGACCTTCCCAACAGACTTTACTTGTGTTTATGCCAAGGTTATGGAACTAAGTCAAAGCTTGGGAACTTGGCATTTTCCTGAGGCCCTAGACGGTTAGGAAAGTGGCGATGTCTTAAATCAGTTTGCTTCCCTCCTGTCATCTCCCATTGTATGAGGAAAGTACCTCTGAAAGGGGTGAGTTGGAGGTGGGATGGAGATAATTTGCCTGGTGATCTCTGGTCAGACCACCTGCTAGTGACAATGAAGGTGGAAAAGGAGCTATTCTCAGGATAACAAATCATTTGCCACAGTGAGAACCTGTGAGGGAATAGGAAGAAGGAGATAAATCAAATTTATTGCTGTTGACATTATTGGGAAGAAAAAAATACATAATTTTGAATAGCCTCAATTTGCAATAATAATTCTTTTTAGAGACCTTTTAAAAAGTCTTGGTTGAATATATGTTTGCTTATTTGCTGAAAGAGCACAATATCTTTGGTGGATCAATTTAACATTGCATCGTGTCCTGGGACACCCACCCATCCATATTTAAGCCCGACTTTATAAGTCAAGTTAAAGATACTGTTCAGGCCTGGGGATGTAGTTTAGTGGTAGATTATATGCTAAGCATGTGTGAGGCCCTGGGTTCAATGCCCAGAATTCAGGGTCTGGGGGGAGAGATGCTCTTCAGATGCTGAATCTCAATGAATTTGTCAATAAGTGATTCTTTTGATTAGAATAATGTTCCTAAAGATGCTAATTAATACAATTAGCAGGAATCAATGGTATAACTTTTCTGAGAACAATTTGTTTTCTTTAATATGAGGAACTGACCAAGGAAATAATGTGAGGAGATTATTTAGTTAGATGATTTAGACTAACAAAGTATCTTATAAAACAATTCCCCAACAAGGTTTTAGTAAGCCATGTCAACTTGCTGTGTTGTTGACATTCACAGGGAAGCTCACCTAAATCCTCCAGAGAGCCATCTCCTCTTTTCCTCCTAGTCCATTGTACTTTCCAACCCTTTCTTATGTTCTTTACACCTACAGTAAAAATGAGCCTTCCTCCCTTGTTTTACAGCTGTCCCCTCAAGCCCCTAACTGTATACTTAGTTCAATGTAGTTTAGTCTGGAAGCAATTAGTCTTAGGAAACTAGTAAATAAAGCAGGGATGGTACTGTGATTTGATTCTATGGAAAAATAACAAATTACCTTTTCCCAAATCTCAGAGATGAAGGTTTAAGGACACTCCATCCTAGAAGTATTTTACCACCTATGCTAGTGCTGTCCAATTAAGATATAATGTGAGCCCCACATGTGATGTGAAATTTCCTGATAGCCACATTTTTAGAAGTTAAGTTATTTTTAGTAATTTATTGTAGTTAACTCAATATATGCAAGATATTAACACCTCAATGTGTAATCAATATGAAAAAGTATTGATAGGGTATTTATATATTTTTTCTTACATGAAGGTCTTAGAATCTAGAGGATGTTTCAAATCAGACTAGCTATAGTTCACATGTCCCATAGTCGCATGTGGCTCTGGCTACCACATTGGACAAGGTAGTGCAGATTTAAACTATTGTTACAACATGGCCCATAACAGATGACATTCCACGAACTGGCATAGGTCCACAATGAAATAAGTTCAGAAATTTAGAGGAAGTATTTTAAAACTTCAAGAGCATAACTTGATATTGCCATGACATACAAATATGAGGGAATCTCAAAGTAATTTTTGTTGTATTTTATAGACTATTAGTCTGTATTTGATTGGGGGATCTGACTCTTCCTCACAGCTTGGAAAGCCCTGGTATAGATCTTTTATCCTCTCCTCTTTGCGTTTCTCAACCTCAGGTTAAGGGGGAATTCTGCAGAAATTGATCACTTGAATGTCACTAGCACATCTCATTGTGAAACTATGACTATTCTGTTTCTTATCTGCCTAATGTTTTATGATTTTTAACTGTTGACCACCTCTTGTTTTTAAAATGTTCTCTAAGATTATTGGTCTTCTTAAGTGATTTCTTCATATTCCCCCCTTTCTATTTTTTGTTCACTAGGGAAGTCAGCTGGATGTGAGCTAATTTAGGAAAAATAATTTTTCTGTTGAGCATAGGATGGTAACAGTAGGACACAAAAGGGAAAGTCAACAGTGAGAAGAACAATGCGTATGGAATTCGGTTGAGAGATGATGAGCCCACATAAAGGTCAGGTGATGGAGAGGACAGGAAAGGACCAGACTGAGAGGTGATTAGAAAGGACACAATGGCAGAATATGGGGTGGGAGAGAGGGAACAGTTTACACTGACTCCCAGGCTTCAGCAATGAGATTCTAGGGAGGGCCAAATCCATCTTCCTAGCACCTGAAAGTTAAGGTCAACATATCTGAAATGACTTCTATTTTCCTCCTCTTCTAGTCCCTTCCTCTCATTCTCAGTTCCTCCTCCTGACTGCCATCTGTGAGTAGGACACCATCCTTCCTATCATCTGGGCTCAAAACTTGGAGTTGCCTTTGCTTCCTCTCGTCTATGTCCCATCCCTTGAGAACTCTTATATTCTATTTCCACATACTCTCTTTTCTGGTCTCCACATATATTTATATTTCTTAACCATCATCTAGATCTGACTTACTGCCTCTATCCAGGATTTGTCATCCCACTCTCCTTACTACCAGCCTTCCAAGTGACCTTGCATGTCACTGCCATGATATCTTAAGAGACAGCTTTAACTCTGCTTTCCCTCTCCCACATCATCAATGTCCTCTCACTGACCAACAATGGCTAACTGCTGCATGGGTTCAAGGCCCTCCTTGATCTGCTCTGGTAGATGCTTTAAGGATCATCTTCTACCCTATGTTATTGAACTCTCTGCTTGTGGGACACTGTGGTGGATGCTGAAGGTGCAACTTTAATGCATGAGAGACCATGGAGGAATGGCAAGGGTCTCCGGAGCACATGAGCAGGAGATTTCACATGACATAGGTCTCTGATGAAGCTGGGACCTAAAAAATTTTTATGAATTAAATTAAAAATTAACAATTTTAGGCGGTGTTCTAACTGATACAGGCATTTACTGTTGGTCACCTCTTTTTTTCCATAAGACTTTCCTCACTAAAATTTTAAACCTACGTTAATTTTTATCTCCATGTAAGTTGAGCATTCCAAGGTTTATTTTTTCAGGAAGCTATTTCATATAATATGTGTCTTGCATGCACGTGTTCTCTGGAACACAATTTGAGAAATGCTAATTTAAGTAATTTCTTCTGCTTGGGATGTCCCCCTGCCTATTTTTCTGTTGAAATCCACTATTCTTGCTAGACACAGATTCAATTCATGTTTGCTGTCCTAGCTCCATTATCAGGGCTTGCTGAGATCCTGCTGGCCAGCCTAGACTCAGCTTTCCTCATCCTGTAAGTCAAAGTTCCTTTCAGACCTTAAAAGCCTAAGTTCTGGACTCTTAGAGACCACAGGTTTTTTTTTTTTTTTTTTTAAACTCTGATACTGCATTGTTGATACCTGTCATGAGCACTCATCACTCTACTTTGTTTTAGAACAGGATGTGGTATGTCTTATTTCTCCTTAAAGGCAGGGACTACAGATGACTCATTTCAGAATCTCCCTCACACTCCCACTACCTCTCCCCGAGTTAGGACAGTGCCTTACTCAGAGGAGCTTGATTGGTGTTTAATTAATTTCCACTCCTGAGAACCAACCTCCACTATTCTAGGCCATGTATAAATACAGCTCCTTTATCTCCGGGCAGAACTACAATCCTCCAACCTTGACTGGTGTCATCAGTGTCCTGTGCCTACAGGCATGCTGGAGGGAAGATGCGACAGCCAGGGGAGAGCTTTCCCCAGCTCAGTCCATTGGGATCCAAAAAGCCCTGGAAAACTCTTCTCACCCACACTTTACTTTTCTCCACTAAGTGGAGGGTCTGGAACACTTCCAGAGTTCCTCCAGGCACATTGGGAAGGTAGACCAAGAAAGACAGTGAAGGGTGTGTTCCTGTCTCTATTTAGTGCTTTCTGTGTCTCCTAGTTGGTGGACCAGAGAAGGCAACTTCTGTTTCTTGTGTGTCTATGGGTATGTGCCTCTGAACAGACTTCTTTTGGCCCAGAAGGTATCATAGCTATGTCTCCTCTTTTGTAATAGCATGTGTGTGGTGAAGGCAAGTGGGGAATAATGGCTTTTGTCAAGGAGTCTGTCCTTTATGTCATCAGTGTCAGCTTCCCATGCCGGGGCTTGTTCCCCTCACTCCTTATGGGAAGGACTGTCAAAGGATGTCAGGATAAATTCTCTACTCCTACTTGTGCCTTTTTTTTTTCTCTGTCTCCCTCCCTCCCTCCTCTCTTTTGATTCTGTCTTGATGTCATCTCTTCAAAGTATACTACCTGTAAAATATTGATTCACAGCAGGCTGCATCTGCCAGGATCAGATTTCTCTTCTGCTGGCAGCAGTAATAAACTACCACAGACACTGCAGACCTGGTGCCAGCTTCATCACCACTTCACACACACAGCCGTCTGTCTTTTGCCTGACTCTACATAATAATACAGCATCCAGAGACATTTCAGAACTAGGCAGACCAAGCAACAACCAGTGGGGACATAAAAAATCCAGGGACGCCAGCAAATGGAGGTTGTAACAGGTTTTACCCCAAGCAGCAGATAAATAGAAGTTCCCTGGTTTCCTGATGGCAATTGGAAAAAATAGCAAAGGAAAACAGTCACCCAATAGGAGTATGATCTCCATGGTCTTTTGCTTCCTGTTCTTCCTCCCCTTCCCCATCATGTTGAGCCAGCTTGTGGGATGGTACCTTGAAGTAATGACAAGTAGGAGGTTTGCTGAGCACATCATACTCACAAGATGATCTTATGTATAGGAGGCATAATTTTGTTTGCACAGGAATAAGAGAAGTAGCAAAAGACAGTAGGGCATGGACTTGAACCTGAGGCTGGGTTGGTGCCTAGGTCTTACTATCCATGTCACTTGAGGCAACTCTTCCGACCTTGTCCCAGTTCCTTTGTTAGTATAATGGGATTGTTAACTGTGATGAAATTTACAGTTGTAAGGCATTTTGAAGACTGCTTGGCACATACCATTATTGAAATGTTTATTAAATTCATACATATTAGTTTTCCTAGTAGGAAATCAAAAGTCCCATTTAATGGGAAGAATGTAGACATTTGTCTTCCCTTTTGGGGATGTAACTCATCTTTCTAGAAGTGACCAGGGCACATAGGCAAATGAGCAAACACCCAAGAGAGCCAGGCATTCTTCTTTCACCTTTTCTGCAACGTGCACTTGTTCAAAGGTGTCCCACTCTCTGAGAAGGTGATCCCCTTCAGAAGCTTAGCAGCTGTGGGAAGTTTTCTGAGCCTCAGTAGTGTGTATCTCTGTCATTCGTGTGTCAGCTGGGGAGAAACGTATTAAAAAGAGAAGCAGCCATTCGAAGTCAGTAAATCCGTCATCAGAGATGACAGCTGTAGGTTTGCATTCTTGTTTTACTGTGACTTTGAGAAGTTGGTGAAGGTGGCTGTGGCATCCAGCTCTGGCCTGTGAAGAGTTATGATTTTCTACTATATTAAGCTACTGAGGGACTGTACCACTTAGCACCCTCTGGAGAGTCTTCCCTTTTGCAGTACAGGGAAATTTACCCCTTGTGACCAACTGTTAAGCTTCCTTTGAAGCCTCTTTTAATTCAGATTTGGTTCAGCTCATGATGGCTTCAGATTCAGTAGGGAAAACATTTATGCTATGACAAACTAGCAACCTGTATTTTTTACGTACCGTTAGAGAAATCATGGGTCTTTTATACTTGTGTTCTTTTGCTTTTTGTTGGGAGAGATGTCCTTTGAGACCCCTCAGTATCTCACTTTATATTCTTTCCCCTCTTTAAGCCTCAAAGCCTCTCTGCACAGTAGCAGGCTTCCCTTTGATGAGGCATGCTGGAGAAAGTTTCACCTGGAGCCTGCCAGAGTCAATGGTTTGTGGTTGAAAGGGAGACGGTGGAGTGAAACAGTATCCCTTTGCTGGGGGTTTCATTTCTTCAGAATGAGGAGGCCAATGTCCATTCCCTTTTAGTCCTGAAGGGCACTATAGTTTCATGGGCTCTCATGGGCCAATCTGCCCAGTTTCTCACTTTGGTATCCTCCACAGACTGTCTTGTTCTCATTCTACCAGGATCCTGTGTTACTGTTTATGTTCCTTTTCAGCTATGGAGCAGGAGGTTAGCATCATGGAAAATGTCAATGGTGGGACTTGTGAGACACTGGAATATCTGAGTATGAAGAGTGCTAAGTGAAGTGTAGCAGGAAGACAGAAGGGCTAAATCTTGACCCTGAGCCAGGGTCACATTTTGCTTCACAAAAGCATGATATAGAGAATGACTGTCCTTTATAAAAAAGGTGCAGTAAAGGAAGGACTATCCGGAAATCAAGTGTAGGGTATGGTAGCATGATCAGTAGCATGAGTTTGGAGCTCAGTTCTGCATTTTTACAGCCTTGAGTAAATGACTTTACCTCTGTCTTTAGCTTCTCATCTTGATGATGGGTTGTTATGAGGATTGAAGATGATATCCCACATAAAGTGCTTAGGACAAAGACTGGCACACAGAAAGTCTCAGATTGATATTTGTAACCTGTTATTGTAAATAAGTATTTTAGAGCAAAAGAATTCCTTAGGCTATATTCCCTTGGGAACAGCATGGAAAAATCCACCAAAGAGATCTTTTAAAGACCAATTGATAAAGAACTTAAAAGTTACTCTTGGTTTTTACCCATCAGCAAAATTGTTCACATTCTTCCTCATATTTACAGTCCATATAAGCAGTAGGCATTTAATAAAACTTGCTAAATAAGCAAATACTAGTTTTGCTACCATATCTGTGAGCTCAATGGTCATCAGTAGCCAAAACATTTTACTATCAGCTCCCCTGACTTGATTACAGCTTTATCGTTCCTTTCAATTAAAAAAATATTCCTATTGCCTACTTTGTTCTTTTTCACATGTGAGGCTTAGGAATCTGTGTTCATTTGCATAACTGGGTTAACCTACACCATGTCAAGAGGTTCCTGTGTTCTCATTTGAGCAGTATTTATTTTGAACTGTTCATATTTCCCTAGCTGCTATGTGTTGTTCTCTATCTTCATTAGCTGAAAAAGTGAAATAGACTAGTACAATCCACTACGATAAGTATTCAGGCACATGTAAATACATCTTACGTAAATACAAAGGAAGAGAGCTTGTGAGTGTGAGTGTGGGAAACATCTATATAGAGATGGTGGCATCTATCATTGTGATAGTGGCATATTGCTTTTCAATGACTAAGTAAAGACTATGGTGAGAACAAACATTTGCAGACAGACTAAACATTTATTGAAGTCTATTCTGTTACAAAGAGTTGGAAATCCTAGAATGAGGGACTTGGACTCAACATTCAGCCTTGCAAAATGTAAACCAAAGAAATATACTGGCTGAACTTCCCGGCTATGAGTCTCCTTAACTTTTAGAAATAACCTGGTTCTGTAGTTATTCTATTGGAAAGTTAATGAGAATTTGGAGAGTGACAGGGAAAAGTGAATGTAATGACTAACCAAAGTTCCAGTTTCTGATGACAAGCATTAACTAAGAAGGCAAGGATGCTGTATAGGCATTTCTTTCATAGGGGAGGGAAGGCGAGAGAGAGGGGAAAGAGAGAGAAAGAGAGAGAACTTAGTTTTATACTGACTGAATAACTAATATCTGTCAAAGAACAAGGCCAAGAGTTAAATAGAAATATCAGCAGATCTCTTTCATTAACAACATTGAGAAGGGACACACAGTGCTTACCACACTACTTAGGGAATGGCTTGGATAACAAAAGCTCTTTTCCTTCATGAGTAAACACAGACAAGGGTATTTGAGTCACAGGGAAGCTAGCTCAGGTAATGGCCTGGCATCCATAATGGTAAAAAGAACTGATGAGGGATTGGAAAACAAAGGGAAAACTCATTAGAAGGAGGAGAATCAATAATGTTAGCTAGCATGTTTGCTCATCTGTAAAATGAGGGGTTTGGGGCTGGAGTGAGTCCAAGGTTCTTGCCAGCTTTGACACATCATGAACTTATGGATCCAATAAGGAGCAGACAGGCAATACAATAAATGCCTGGCTTATTAATGAAAACTCCTTATGTCCTTCTTCTCAAAACCTGAAAGTTCTACACACAGAGCTCAAACCCAGGGCATTCTTTTTTTTGGCCATACATTTTTATTTCTCTTAGATAATCAACTTGATGTGGAATTTTTGCTCCACGGAATACATACATATTTATTTTTAAAAAACCTGGCACGTCTTTCCCCACAGTTGTTGCACATTTTACTACTGACATTGTTTTTTTTTTTTGCCATTTATAATTTGGTATTTTTCTGTAGTTTTCTGTTTTTATTGTGCTAGGTGGGGGTACATTGTGGCATTTACAAAATTTCTTACAATATATCAAATATATCATACTTGAATGCACCCCCTCCACTATTCTCCTTCACACTCCCATCCCCCATTCCTGGAATAGTCTCAAAGATATCATTTTCCCATTTACATACACGTATACATAGTATTTGCACCATATTTAGCCTCCTTCACCGTTTCCCTACCTCCTCCCCCTCCCACTAGTACCAATCTCCCCAAAGCAGGATCTGTTCTGCCTTCCTGTTCAAGATATAAGGGAATATAGTTAAAAAAAAAAACACCACCTAAAACAAAAGAAATGAATGTGACACTATCAAACTGATACTTTGTTACTTACACCATTTTCTGTGGGAGCAAGCTATTTGAAAGGTTCATTAAATATTGGGATATTTTAAAACATTTAGTACACCATTTCTTTGTTGAACTTAAGAGCATCCCCAAAGTCCCAAAGAGTAGAAAATTTTAGGAAACTTCAATAAATTACTGTCCTGGTGCATCCTTGACATTAAGAGAATTGGCTTCAAAATGAAAAATGAGATCAGCACATGTCATGGGTTTGTGAAAATTTCTATATTTAGTTGAACACTTCATAGGAGGGAGATATTCACTAAAATTCATAGTTCCCAATCTCAGGATGTTATTGGAAAGTGGTTACCTAACCATAAACATCATATCTACATCTTTGCCTCTTGGTAGGTTCACTGGACTATTCTTGCAAGTAGATACTTACTGGAAGTAATGTACATCATTTCTTAGCTTAGGATGTTAATAATGGAGTATGCATTTATTTTCCTTATCTTTCTGAATTCCCTTGAACTGGATGTAGAAGACTCAGTGGCTCTAGGGGATGGCTGAATCCTAGAATGGATACATCTCAGATCTCTCGTGCTTGGAGGAAATCTGCCAGTCTACCAGAAACCTTGCCAATTGTTGTTAAATGAAAAATAAATAACCTTTTATTGAACTTTTAGAGATTTGTTATAATAATTACCTGATTGATAAGGCACCATATCTCTTGGTTTTGTACAAGATGGTAAATTAGTTCATTATAGAGAAACACTCATTTTCTGGTTTATGCATGATGGACCCTGTTAGAAATCTTGACATGTCCTTTCCTAAAGCTCTGAAGGAAGAGGAACCAGTAAATGTTTTTGTAATGTTAGGCTCTGAAAAACAACTGGAGTGCTTCAATTTTATTCTAGAATAAGTGGAAGTGAGGCAGTATGCTTTACCTAGTTAGAAGCATCAAAGAGGTGCTTGCTTCTTCATTATTGCCAACCTGATCCCAGACAGAAACACATTTCTGATTTTGTTTGGTTGTACTTGATGAAAGGCAACTAGTAGATTGATATGGAGTAGGAAAAAAGAAAAAGAAAAATTGTCTCTTGGGAAAGAGAACAAAATGACATGCTTTTTATACTTATTCCATGAACCTAAAAATAGGATCATAAGCTGTCAATACCATGTTGCATATTCTATTATTGCTAGTATTACAAAAACACAGTGGACCAAATAACACATGCAACAGATATACCTGCTGGTCAAAGAATTCTCTGTTATGATCCAGTCTTCTCTCTTAGATTTGTACTCACTCTTCTTTCTACCCTCTTTAAGGGATAAACTAAAGTAAACACAATGGACACATTCTCATGTAGTCTTAAAAACAGAATTCTATATTATTGTAAAGCTGTATAAATAGCACCATTGTAAAATTAACAGAAAGTTGATCATAACCAAAATCTGGGCATGGGAAAATTGATCAGTCTGTGATAAAACACTTCAATTGGTGTGTTGAAAAGATGAAGGTAAAAGGCAATTATGATCAAAATTGTTATAGGTGTGTCAATAAATTAACTATACCAGCTAGTGTGGGCAAGACTAGTAAGAACCTCTCTCCTAGGGCATAGATAAATGTTCCACACACATTTGTGTTCTAAACACCTCAAAGCATCTCTCTGTGGATGATGTTTTTGTGTGTAATTCACAGAAGGGCTTTATCAGTCATTGACTGCTTCATTCAACTCTTTATGTGAAGAAGATTAAATATTAAATCATTATTCTTTGAAAGTCTCCAAAGAGACTGCACATGTTTTAATAGTTTCTTAAAATTTTATTTTTATTTGTTTTTTTTAAAGATGGGGGATACCTCCAAATAACAAGTTTCACCATGGCTGGGACTAGGGTGAAGGAATGAGGTATAGGTGTAAAATTTAAGGAGGCATTCACTGTTGCACTATGTGCACAGCCATAAGAGTGAGTTCTTCCTTAAATTTTGTGCCCTTGACATTTCTTACTGTACCCAACTCCCATCCCTAAGTTCCATAGATGAACTAGTTTGTGAAAAGGGTACATTGAAAGTATACAGAGCAAACCGTGACTACTCAGAGTTTCTGTCTGACTTCGGGTGTCTGATAGTAACTTCTTAATGAGAAATGCAGAAAAATCAGCTCCAATGTTAAGGTGAGCTCCTGCTGAGCAAATGACACAAGGGAAGAAAAGCTCCTCTTTTGGTCTTTGCTTGAATAATAATAATAATAAAAGACCTATAATTGGATTTCCTTAAAGAATCAGAGAACTAACATCTTTATAACTTTTCAGAGTCAAAGGTAGTCTTTTTGAATTCTATTAAACTTGCAGCCTGCGTGTTTTAGAAAGTAAGATTATGTAGCTTCTGAAGGAAATCAGGAACAATGAAGTGAGCAATATTTGCATTCACAAGTTATTCTGTGTTGGCAGATTGTCATCTTCTGTAGAAATATCACAATTTTTCAAAAGAACCACTTTGAAGATTAAGAATTATATTTAATAATTTTTTGTTAATAAAAGTCATTTTGAATGTTCTCTTTGACAATCAAAGATCCCATTGCCCTTTAGTATGGTGCAGCCCATTTTAGGTAACCACACTGCAACCAAGGGCTCATCCCCCTCTCATCTTCAAGTCTCAGAACAATAGCCCATCTTCACACACCTGCCTCTTATAGATTCTAAAGTATTTATTGTAGCAGAAGAATAAGAACTTGGTTCTCTAGGAAATTTCCCTAGCCAAACATCTAAAGAAATGGCAGCTAATAACTACAATATAGAAGAGTAGCTAGAAAATTTCATGGATAGACCAGAACACTGTTTTGTTTTGTTTTGTTTTGTTTTTTGTATTTCTCTTTTTGTTTGTTTGTTTTTTTTTGTTCATTTATTCACATGTGCATACATTGTTTGGGTCATTTCTCCACACTACTCCCCTCCCCTATCCTTTCCCTCCCCCCCGCCCCTTAGTTTCAGGCAGGTCCCATTCTGCCCTAATCACTGATTTTGTTGAAGAAAAAACATATGTATAATAAAAAAGACAAAGCCTTTTCTAGTTGAGTTAAGGACAGCTATACAGAAAGATTCCTACTATTGCTTTCATGTCAGAACACTTTTTTTATAGTATAATCTTGGTTTAAAATTCTAGGCCTCAACACCTTGCTATGTGTGAGAAAGAGTCGGTTATCCTTGATCATGGATAAGAAAGCAAGATCTTTGAAAAAGATATTTTCCTTTATTACAGAAGTTTCAAGACTAGTAGATTGAGGTTTCATTTTTAGAAAATTGTAAAATTTTACATCATATAAAAATGATGGCAATTTTCATATCTATGTAATGAGACATAGCGATGTCACAGTCAGGACTAAGAAGTGATTATAAATGTGACCACTGTGTTGAATGGATGGCTTCTGGGGTATGGTAAAATGCAACTCTGTTTTGCTTTCTGTGCCTCTTTATAATTAAGGCAATAAGGGGTGGGAAATCTTCCCCTGTCCCTGGATGGAAGTTTCCATAACTTTCCCCTTACTCTTAGGTAACAGACTCATATTTGAGCTGAGGATGAGTTTAAGGATTTGAATAATTTATTCGATGTCAGTTTGAGATAATTATTTCATGTTAGGTGAAAACAAAGTAAATTCAAAAATTGAAATTTCTTGTGCTAATCAAAATAAAATATAAATAACAAATGTTTATAATGTTTTGCTCCAAGGTTAAACTATTATGTTAATTTTCTTCTAGAAGTAAGACTTCTCTGTGCCCTCACTGCCATGGTGAGACTTACAGTTGACTTACTTTGTTCCCTTGTTGCTTTGGGCTAGCTGCTTTTCATCTCCACAGGGTCAACAGAGGAGAGGGGAAGGGTATTTACTTGGTCCTTCAGAGTCTCATCTCTGGGAGCTTCTCCCCTCATGAAGAAGCTTTTGGCCTCTTCATCTTTATCCTCCTGTTCGATTCCTTGAGGCCCATCTAAACCTTTTCCCTCCCTTCACCCTCACTCTTCTCTCACACTCACCTCCACACACACGTGTGTTCTCCACACACACGTGCATGTACAGTTAGCCTCCTCAAACAGGGATCTGATCAAGCATCAGGAACACAGTACCACAGTTAGGTCATCAAAAGGTGTCACACACGTTTTGAAGAGTAAAGTTCGTTCTACTCTGGCCTGCTACGGAGAGCAGATGCAGGATGCACTCCTGATACTGGATCTAAGACATACTGATATGTGAGAACCCAAGACCTTCAAAGGAACTCAGACGTGTGGCACAATAGGATTATAATGTAGGAAGCTTGGGAGGTCTATGTAGTGGCCAATACTAAAGAATGTTCCTCTGTCCCCCTTTAATTTTGGAGCAGTATGTTGAAAGGCAGAACGTGGCAGTCTGTTGGGGCTGAGAGAAGCTGGAAGCTGGCTGTCTCAGGAGTGTGCTTGGATGAAGGCTTTCAGCAGGCAATTGAGGTTTCTTACTAAGTTGTTCTCCATGCATTAGAGTGAGAAGTTGACTGAA
Organism: Castor canadensis; assembly: GCF_047511655.1. Classification (NCBI taxonomy): domain Eukaryota; kingdom Metazoa; phylum Chordata; class Mammalia; order Rodentia; family Castoridae; genus Castor; species Castor canadensis. Next base: position 63,023,519 of record NC_133386.1, read on the forward strand.
AAACACTGAAGAAAAAGGAGCCTAAGCATAGAACAAAATTTAAACAAAATTAGAACTAACCACATATGTATTCAGACCACATGGAAGCTTTAATGAGGGCAAAAATCTTAGGCAAAATATTTGCCTTGAAGGAAAAGCATGAATAACCCAAATGGAGCAATTTTCCATAAGGTTTATTCTTTACTATAGACAATACAATTCAACACATTTTGTTAAATATCATCTCGATGCTTGCTATGAGATAAAAATTTAAATAGGATCCAGGTCCTGTCTTCCAGGAGCTCAATAAGGACATATTAACTGGTATATGATAGTTAACCTTTTATTGCTGTAAATCAAAATTAGTTTTTGAACCGGCAATCAAATTGCTAGTTTACTTTCATGATGATGAAAAAGAAGGTATTTCTAATGTTAATTTCTTTGGTTCCCAAAGAACCTAGAGATGTGAGCAGCACAATGACATGTAAGTCCAAAAGCCATACAATCTATTCTTTTATTCATAACAGAGAGTTGAAAATTCACCCGAGAATATGCATGTCCCCTCTTGTCGGACACTTTTCCATTATTATCTTCTAATTCTAACAGGATACATCCTGTCACTATGATTTAAGAAAAAAGTTATTTCTTAAATCTCATCCTCAGGGCTTATTCTTTCATTTACTCTGTGAACCTAGTTTTGTGGCCTATCATGTAACCCCATTATCCATTCTGTAACTCAGCATATCGTTTCTTTTCAAGCTTATCAATCTTACAGGTTAGGTGTAGAGCAAATTCATCTTTTCATCCAACATTAAGTTTTTTTTTTTTTAGAATGAACTAGCACCTTCTGTTCCAGTTAGGTGAGACTATTCTCTTTAAGATTGCTTAGTGCTTTTCTACCTCCATGTTTTTTTCTCTCTTCCCTCTTTTCTCTTCATTTCAATTCACTGAAATCCTTCCTACCCTTTCTGCATAATGCAAATGCTGCCTTTCCTGGTTACCTTCAAGAGGTCTCTCCTGAGTCCCCAACAAAAAGCAAACATTTTTTGTTCTCAGTGTCTGTTGTGTTAGTCATTAATGTTATTTACTATATTTAGGGCTCTGTCTCATTTTGGACAGATAACAAAATGTTTCTCCTTGCCCCAAGCATGGTTATAGCACATTTTTATCTATCAAACAAGTGAATGGGAGTGATGTGTGTCACCTCCATGCAAAGCCTCAAGAGTCAGTATGCCATATTCTCTTTTTCCTCTGCTAAGTGGCCAGTGATATGCCAGATAGTGGCTGTCCCTGTACTGCAGAGAAAAACTGATGGTGATGTGAAATTGAGTCCCCCTATTCTGAGGTAAAATATAAATAAGAACTCTTTGCCAAATGTGGTGACACATGCATCTGCACTTGAGAGGCTGAACCAAGAGGACTGTGAGCACCAGGCCAGCCTGGGCTCCATTGTGAGACCCTATCTCCACCTCCCCCAAGTAACACTAACAACAAAAACCTTTGCTGTGTAAGCCATTGATGCTGTAAAGTGTCTCTAGTGTGACTACTTCTCCAGCTAGTATCTGACTGCAATCTCAAGAGGGATTCCAAGGGAGAATTAAGAAGGAAAGCAGAGTTCTCAATTATTTGTTTTTCTTTTCCTTTTCCTTCCTTCCTTCCTTCCTCCCTCCCTCCCTCCCTTCCTCCCTCCCTTCCTTCCTTTCTTCCTTCCTCTCTTTTTCTATTTCTTGGATGGTATTGGGGTTTGAACTCAGGGCCTCATGCTAGCTAGGCAGGTACTCTACCACTAAAGCCATGTTCCTAGCTCAATCACTTATGTCTGTCAGTGACCATGGAAATTCTTTAATAAAAAATGTTTATTTCTTGAGATGGGATCTTGATATGTAGCCCAGTCTGGCCTTGAACTTGTGATCGTCCTGCCTCTGCCTCCCAAGTGTGGAGATTAGAGCTGTGCACCACCATGCCCAGTTGGAAATTCTTTTAAAGTAATCACTTATACATAAGAAGTATGTGTGAGTTAGAAGTGAATAAGGCAGACCTTCACTGGCTCCCTCTTAAAGGCTGGTGTTTCTGAGGCTCTGCCATTTGCATTCTCCTTTTCTCTCGACATTCTTCTTGGAAAATATCATGCTCTCTGATGATTTCAACCACAAATCATAAGTGTATGACACCCACATCTATCTGCCATTTGCATTCTCCTTTTCTCTCGACATTCTTCTTGGAAAATATCATGCTCTCTGATGATTTCAACCACAAATCATAAGTGTATGACACCCACATCTATATTTCCAGCCCTAGGAAGAACTACCTGACTGAGTTCTTCCTAACTTCTGACCTACAATATAATGAACAAAATAAAATGGTTATTTTAAGCCACTAAGTCTTGGACTACTTCATAACACAATAATAGTAACCAAAACAGTGTATTATTTTGATTGCTGCTCTTATTGTGTGTTCATTACAGCTGGTTCTGCAATCTAGGGCCAGGCAGCCTCCCTTGTCCTTATCCATGTAGCCTCTTATCTACGGACTCTATACTGGCTTTGACTACAGGGTCCTCATACTTGCTGAGATCTTTGTTCAAGATAGTCTGGCTGGCCTCTCAAATGTGGATGAATCTAACTAGTCCTTTGTGTTTTCAAAGCCATTCACATTAGTGGTGAGAATTTTGCCTTTCCATTTCAGGCTATTTGCATGAAAAGAGGATGTGTGTGGGGCCTGGCATGGTGACTCATGTCTGTAAGCCCAGCTGCTCAGGAATGGGAGATAGGAGGACTGAGGTTTGTGGCTAGCACGGGTGGGTAAGAATGTTAGCAGGACCCTATTGCCAAAAAAAAGCTGGGCATAGTGATTCATGTCTGTAATTCCAGTTTCTAAGGAGGCAGAAGTAGGAGTATCACAGTCTGAGGCCAACTGTGGGCAAAAGTGGAGAACTCATCTGAAAAATGAACTAAAGCAAAAAAGGGCTGGGGGTATGGTTTAGCACCTTCTAGCAAATGTGAGGCCCTGAGTTCAAAACTCCAGCACTGCCACAAAAAAGAAAATAAAAAAAGAGGAGGACTGTTGTGAATAAGGAAGATTCCATGTATTTCTGCTAATGGCAAAAAACTTAAGAAAAGTTTCTATGAATCCCTGCACTTACTTCAGATTTGGGAACATGGTAGATGACACTATGGTGGAAAGATTAGTTTGACTTGGTAAAATATCAGTGTTGGTGAATGGGGAGAAATGATGTCTGGATAGGCTGAGGCCGGATGGGGAAGGATCTGAAATGCCAGGCTAACCTATTTCAGTTTCATTCTGTGGATGGTGGGGAATAGCCAACATTTAAAACATAGGAAAGAGAATTCCAAGATGGTGGCTAGAGGTAGGAAGCAGAAAGCGACCCTCCTATAGTGAAATCTTGGAGAGACGTTGGAGACACACTTTGCAGGCATAATCAACGAGAAAAGGCATAACTTTGACTCCTCCACATCTCCAGCCGGCGCAGAGAATCTCCACTTCACGTTAAACGGAGAACCGAGGAGGCCCCCGGGCCGCCAGTGGCCGGCGCCCATACGGCTCGGGAAGACGAGGACCAGCTTACTGTCGATTAGTACACTAACACTCCCTGTTTATACCTTTGAAACTCTCTTGTCTGATACCTTGTTCTGCTTTCTCCCTCTTGTCTGTATATTTGTTTTCCCCTTTTCTTTAACTTCTTGCTTTCCATCTCAGCTCACTCTTCCATTCTCAATATTACCATTGTTATTATTACAAGCTAGAAAATACTTAATTACACACAGTACAGGGACAGTAACAACACCAAGGACAATGACAGGAAGACAGAAAAAACAAGGAAACCAGTTTCCCCACAGCAAAAAATTAGTACAGGAACCAGAGGGGAATGAAGAGAACAGAAACTCAGAGCCAGACTCCAACAAAATGAAGATAAACTATGCCAAAGGACCCAATGAAGCCTACAAGAATAATTTAAAAGAAGACATACTACAAGTACTCAATGAGAATTTTATAGAGATGATACTGGATAGGGTCAACCAAAATGTACAGGAGACACTCAAGAAATTCCAAGACAATAAAAATAGAGAATTTGAAAAAGCAAAAGAAGAAATAAAGGAAACCATAGAAGCACTGTATAAACACCAAAATGAAAGAGAGAACACAATGAATAAATGGATAAATGAACTCAGGACAAAAATAGACAACAATAAAGAAGAAAACAGCCAGGATATGGAAAACCTCAGAAAAAAGAACGAAACAGAACTGCAAAACAAAACGGAAGGCCAATCCAGCAGAATAGAACAAACAGAAGACAGAATCTCAGAACTTGAAGATGAAATGGTAATTAAAGGAAAAACTGAAGAACTACTAATTAAACAACTCAAGACCGGTGAAAAGAAAATGCAAGAACTCACCGACTCCATCAAAAGACCAAACTTGAGAATCATGGGCATCGAAGAAGGAGAAGAGGTGCAAGCGAAGGGAATGCATAATATATTCAACAAAATAATAACGGAAAATTTCCCAAATCTAGAGAAAGATATTCCCATACAAATGCAAGAGGCCTCCAGGACACCAAACAGACCAGATCAAAATAGAACTACTCCACGACATATCATCATTAAAACAACAAGTTCAGAAACTAAGGAAAGAATATTGAAGGCTGCAAGAGAGAAAAAACAAGTAACATACAAAGGTAAACCCATCAAAATCACAGCAGACTTCTCAACAGAAACATTAAAAGCAAGAAGAGCGTGGGGTGAGATCTTCCGGGCACTGAATGAAAATAACTTCAACCCCAGGATACTCTACCCAGCAAAGCTATCATTCAAAATAGATGGAGCAATAAAAGTCTTCCATGATAAGCAGAAACTAAAACAATATGTGACCACAAAGCCACCATTACAAAAGATTCTGCAAGGGATCCTGCACACAGAAAGTGACACCCAACTTAACCATGAAAAGGCAGGCAGCACCAAACCACAGGATAAGAAAAAGCAAGACAGTAGAGAGTAACATCAAGTTAGGTACACACAATCAAACCTTCAAACAACTAAGATAACTAAATGGCAGGAATCACCACATACCTATCAGTACTAACACTTAATGTTAATGGACTTAATTCACCCATCAAAAGACACCGTTTGACAAAATGGATTAAAAAAGAAGATCCAACAATTTGTTGCTTACAGGAGACTCATCTCACCGAAAGAAATAAGCATATGCTTAGGATGAAAGGCTGGAAGAAGATTTACCAAGCCAATGGCCCCCAAAAACAAGCAGGAGTAGCAATACTTATCTCTGACAAAGTAGACTTCAAACCTACATTGATCAAACGAGATAAAGAAGGACATTCCATACTAATAAAAGGGGAAATAGACCAAAAGGAAATAATAATCATCAATCTGTACGCACCCAATGTCAACGCACCCAATTTCATCAAACATACCCTGAAAGACCTAAAAGCATATATAAACGCCAACACAGTGGTTGTGGGAGACTTTAACACTCCATTATCATCAATAGATAGGTCATCCAAACAAAAACTCAATAAAGAAATCCAAGATCTAAAATATGCAATAGATCAAGTGGACCTAGTAGATGTCTACAGAACATTTCATCCAACCTCTACACAATATACATTCTTCTCAGCAGCCCATGGAACCTTCTCCAAAATAGATCATATCCTAGGGCACAAAGCAAGCCTCAGCAAATATAAGAAAATAGAAATAATACCATGCATACTATCTGACCACAATGCAGTAAAAGTAGAACTCAACAACAAAAGTAAAGACAAAAAACATGCAAACAGCTGGAAACTAAATAACTCATTACTTAATGAAGAATGGATCATCAATGCAATAAAAGAGGAAATTAAAAAGTTCCTAGAAGTCAATGAAAATGAAAACACAACCTACCAGAACCTATGGGACACAGCTAAGGCAGTCTTGAGAGGAAAGTTTATAGCCATGAGTGCATATATTAAAAAGATTGAAAGATCCCAAATCAATGACCTAATGATACATCTCAAACTCCTAGAAAAACAAGAACAAGCAAATCCCAAAACAAATAGAAGGAGAGAAATAATAAAAATAAGAGCTGAAATCAACGAAATAGAAACCAAAAAAACCATACAAAGAATTAATGAAACAAAAAGTTGGTTCTTTGAAAAAATAAACAAGATCGATAGACCCCTGGCAAACCTGACTAAAATGAGGAGAGAAAAAACCCAAATTAGTAGAATCAGGAATGCAAAAGGGGAGATAACAACAAACACCATGGAAGTCCAGGAAATCATCAGAGACTACTTTGAGAACCTATATTCAAATAAATTTGAAAATCTAAAAGAAATGGACAGATTTCTAGATACATATGATCATCCAAAACTGAACCAAGAGGAAATTAATCACCTGAATAGACCTATAACACAAAATGAAATTGAAGCAGCAATCAAGAGTCTCCCCAAAAAGAAAAGTCCAGGACCTGATGGATTCTCTGCTGAATTCTATCAGACCTTTAAAGAAGAACTGATACCAACCCGCCTTAAACTGTTCCATGAAATAGAAAGGGAAGGAAAACTGCCAAACACATTTTATGAAGCCAGTATTACACTTATCCCAAAACCAGGCAAAGACACCTCCAAAAGGAGAACTATAGGCCAATCTCCTTAATGAACATTGATGCAAAAATCCTCAACAAAATAATGGCAAATCGAATTCAGCAACACATCAAAAAGATTATTCACCACGACCAGGTAGGCTTCATCCCAGGGATGCAGGGGTGGTTCAACATACGAAAATCAATAAACGTAATAAACCACATTAACAGAAGCAAAGACAAAAACCACTTGATCATCTCAATAGATGCAGAAAAAGCCTTTGATAAGATCCAACATCATTTCATGATAAAAGCTCTAAGAAAACTAGGAATAGAAGGAAAGTTCCTCAACATTATAAAAGCTATATATGACAAACCTACAGCCAGCATTATACTTAACGGAGAAAAATTAAAACCATTCCCTCTAAAATCAGGAACCAGACAAGGATGCCCACTATCTCCACTCCTATTCAACATAGTACTGGAATTCCTAGCCAGAGCAATTAGGCAAGAAGAAGGAATAAAAGGAATACAAATAGGTAAAGAAACTGTCAAAATATCCCTATTTGCAGATGACATGATCCTCTATACCTTAAAGACCCAAAAAACTCTACTCAGAAGCTTCTAGACATCATCAATAGCTATAGCAAGGTAGCAGGATATAAAATCAACATAGAAAAATCATTAGCATTTCTATACACTAACAATGAGCAAACGGAAAAAGAATGTATGAAAACAATTCCATTTACAATAGCCTCAAAAAAAATCAAATACCTAGGTGTAAACCTAACAAAAGATGTGAAAGACCTCTACAAGGAAAACTATACACTTCTGAAGAAAGAGATTGAGGAAGACTATAGAAAGTGGAGAGATCTCCCATGCTCATGGATTGGTAGAATCAACATAGTAAAAATGTCTATACTCCCAAAAGTAATCTACATGTTTAATGCAATTCCCATCAAAATTCCAATGACATTCATCAAAGAGATTGAAAAATCTACTGTTAAATTTATATGGAAACACAAGAGGCCACGAATAGCCAAGGCAATACTCAGTCAAAAGAACAATGCAGGAGGTATCACAATACCTGACTTCAAACTATATTACAAAGCAATAATAATAAAAACAGCATGGTACTGGCACAAAAACAGACATGAAGACCAGTGGAACAGAATAGAGGATCCAGATATGAAGCCACACAACTATAAGCAACTTATCTTTGACAAAGGAGCTAAAAATATACGATGGAGAAATAGCAGCCTCTTCAACAAAAACTGGTGGGAAAACTGGTTAGCAGTCTGCAAAAAACTGAAACTAGATCCATGTATATCACCCTATACCAAGATTAACTCAAAATGGATCAAGGATCTTAATATCAGACCCCAAACTCTTAAGTTGATACAAGAAAGAGTAGGAAATACTCTGGAGTTAGTAGGTATAGGTAAGAACTTTCTCAATGAAACCCCAGCAGCACAGCAACTAAGAGATAGCATAGATAAATGGGACCTCATAAAACTAAAAAGCTTCTGTTCATCAAAAGAAATGGTCTCTAAACTGAAGAGAACACCCACAGAGTGGGAGAAAATATTTGCCAACTATACATCAGACAAAGGACTGATAACCAGAATATACAGGGAACTTAAAAAACTAAATTCTCCCAAAACTAATGAACCAATAAAGAAATGGGCAAGTGAACTAAACAGAACTTTCTCAAAAGAAGAAATTCAAATGGCCAGAAAACACATGAAAAAATGCTCACCATCTCTAGCAATAAAGGAAATGCAAATTAAAACCACACTAAGATTCCACCTCACCCCTGTTAGAATAGCCATCATCAGCAACACCACCAACAACAGGTGTTGGCGAGGATGCGGGAAAAAGGAACCCTCTTACACTGTTGGTGGGAATGTAGACTAGTACAACCACTCTGGAAAAAAATTTGGAGGCTACTTAAAAAGCTGGACATCGATCTACCATTTGATCCAGCAATACCACTCTTGGGGATATACCCAAAAGACTGTTACTCCAGAGGCACCTGCACATCCATGTTTATTGCGGCACTATTCACAATAGCCAAGTTATGGAAACAGCCAAGATGCCCCAGCACTGACGAATGGATTAAGAAAATGTGGTATCTATACACAATGGAATTTTATGCAGCCATGAAGAAGAATGAAATGTTATCATTCGCTGGTAAATGGATGGAATTGGAGCACATCATTCTGAGTGAGGTTAGCCTGGCTCAAAAGACCAAAAATCATATGTTCTCCCTCATATGTGGACATTAGATCAAGGGCAAACACAACAAGGGGATTGGACTTTGAGCACATGATAAAAGCGAGAGCACACAAGGGAGGGGTGAGGATAGGTAAGACACCTAAAAAACTAGCTAGCATTTGTTGCCCTTAATGCAGAGAAACTAAAGCAGATACCTTAAAGCAACTGAGGCCAATAGGAAAAGGAGACCAGGTACTAGAGAAAAGGTTAGATGAAAAAGAATTAACCTAGAAGGTAACACCCACGCACAGGAAATCAATGTGAGTCAATGCCCTGTATAGCTATCCTTATCTCAACCAGCAAAACCCCTTGTTCCTTCCTATTATTGCTTATACTCTCTCTACAACAAAATTAGAGATAAGGGCAAAATAGTTTCTGCTGGGTATTGAGGGGGGGAGCGGGAGGGGGTGGAGTGGGTGGTAAGGGAGGGGGTGGGGTCAGGGGGGAGAAATAAACCAAGCCTTGTATGCACATATGAATAATAAAAGAAAAATGAAAAAAAAAAAAAAGAATGTGGCTAGGCTGAATTGAGATGTGCTGAAAACATAAAATACAAACTGGATTTCAAAGAATTATTACAGAAAAGAATGAACTATCTCATTGACAATTATACCAAAATGTGCAGAAATGATAATATTTTTGATGTATTGGGTCAAATAAAACATGTTATTAAAATTTAAAAAAAAATAAAACATAGGAAAGTGATTATAAAAAGCAGAACAGGAGTCAGTGGGCTGGGTGAGGTGAAGTGTAAGGGTAACCGATGGGGTCTGCAGACTAGTGCAGTAGTCCCAGCATCAAGATAAAGGCAAAGAAAGTGAACAGTGAGATCTGGCAGCAGGACGGACAGGAAGACCTAGACATGAGAGGTGTCTCCTTTTTCAAGGAAGACCGAGAGGACCTGTGGCCACTCACGTTACAGATGGGACAGGCATGATGGAGCAAATGTTCAGCATTTCACCTTCTTAGGAGATCTAACTATTCTTGCAGTTTAGTATGTGTATAGTGTGTTCTATGTGCTGAGGTTTTTGTAGAGAGACTTTTATCAATCCTCACAATAACCTTGGAGGTAGGTACCCTGAATATCACCATTCTATAGAGGAAGCAACTCTGGTGCAGAAAACAATGTCCAAAATTACACAGCAAATAGCAGCAGAGCCAGCATTTGAACCCCTGTGATTGACTCTTCACTGTTATTCTTTTCCCCCCTCTATTTTCAGAAATCCATATCTTTTTTTTCTTTTAATCCAATCACACTTGTGTAGCTTAATAGAACATTATTTGATGCTGAACCTCATTTTTCAATTGCTAATAAATGACCATCCTTCCCTGACCTAAGAAATAAATCAATCATATTCTGGATCCATGGAAGTATTTTCTGAAATAGGGTCTGTGTGGGTCAGCCAAGAACATATTAAATGGTATAAAGTAGTGTAACAATATCATTACAAACTCTTTCATCACTCCGATTCTGTATTGTTAGATATTTGTACCAGTAATTGCTTTATAAATCCATATTTAAAACAAGAGAGGGAAGATAGAGAAAAATATATATAGAGAGAAAGACAGAGAGAGAGAGAGAGAGAGCTAAAAATGTGGCTTTCATAGAGTTCTTTATATATAGTTCAAACTTATATTTCAAGGTGGCCTATCCCAGTAACAAAAATATCATTGATGGAAAAGTATCAGATCATTCATGGAAAAATGATCCAAAGTATCACTATGGACAGGGACAACTGGAACTCTGTACTATTAAATACAATATAGTGAAGCACATTTCTCTTGTTCCCTGAAATTTGTGAAATGACATCCAATGTACTAAACCACCTCAGTGATTAAAGTATCTGTTTTGTTGAGGTTGGGACCAGGAAAGAAGTGAATTTTGAAACTGATTATAAGTGTGTTACATATGCATGATGCTTTGTCATGAGGACCTTCACACGCTGTAAGAATGACTTATTAATCCTCCCAATGTCCACAGAGAATATGAGAGGTAAACAGTGTTTATCAATAAGTTTTGTTCTTGCACAAAAGAAACCCAACCTTGTCAGCTGAAGTGGCTATGACAATGTCTGTAAGCTCACTGACTGTGGATTTAGTACACTATCTGCACTGAATGTGCAGATTCCATGAGTTAAATGAAATAGGCATGAAGGAAAGCCAGTCTTCCTTCCTCTCCCTCCCTCCCTCCCTTCCTCATTTCCTGCCTTCTCTCTTCCTCCCCTCTCTCCTTCCCTCCCCCCTTCATCCTTTCCTCCCTCCTTTCTTTCCTTCCTTTGAAATGACTCGCATTTTGACCAACCATTGGAAAAAAAAATCTAGTTTTACTTTTTTCTTCCTTTATACTTAATATGAAAACACAATTTCCTCATAGTAGTTCCTGATTTACATTTCTGCTCCATTGGTGGATTTCTCCCTTGGTGTTCAGCAACATCTCACTCCTAATGACTATTTATAGCCTCCCAGGGTTTCTGTGGCCCTAAGTATCACCGTTGAATTTATCAGAATTCTTGCCTATTCTGATTGCCTGGGTGCACCTGCTGTGGGATTTATAGCCTTGAAAATAAGTACCAAACACCTAGTGACTTCTAAACTTTTTTTAAAAAAAATAAGTCTTTTAAGCATGTTGGTTTCCACCCTTTCCCTCCTCAGGAGGCCCACAGTGGCTGTTTCTACATGATGTTGAATCATCCAGATGAAATGTGAAAATTCTGTCAATCTTCTGCTCTCAGCTGTAGTTTAATGTAAGAGGCACTTGTGTGGTTGTGTGATGGAAACAAGATTGGGAGGAGAAGTAGCTGGAGCTCTGCCTCCCAGGTCCTCTGGTTTCTCATCCTGAATTCCTGGGTTCCTTTATCCCACTACCATTACCTTGAAATCCAAAGAGGTGCTGTCTGCTTTTGAGATCAAATTCTTAGTATCAAATCTGTTTCCAAATTTCCTCCTTTTCACCCTGCCTGTGCACATTGTCCTGCTACACACCCCTCCATAGTCTTTTGCATGAAAACCGGATATTTGTTACATAAAATTTCTCCTTTACCATTCATGGAGAATAAGAGTCATCTTGGCTAAAGAGATGCATGATGTATTCTGCTACATCTATAGTTAAAAGCAAGGAAAGCATGAAGAACAAGAGACTTCTGATGAGAGATGATGATAAATTGTGCAATCTAGGATTGTCTGCTCTATCTGTGATGTGAAGAAGTGGGGGATTAAATGCTGAAACCCCTCAGACCACCCAATGTGTGGGGCTAATGCAGAAATTTGATGGTGTCAGAATCACCAATGAGACCACCCCTACTCTTTCACATAGCCTCAGGACCAATACCTCTGGGCATGGTCAGGCAGAGTGGCTAGAACGGTTTGAGAAGGACTTACTTCTGGGCATCATGTGTGCTCCCTTTTGAAGGAACCACAAGCTTGCACAGCCTATTCCTAGGACTGAGGGGAAGGCTTTGCCATTTTTTCCTGTTGAGTGGATGCACATCTAGAATGAAGCCTCTTCATTATAAACTTTGTTTTGAGAGGACTGTCTAACCCAGACCCAATGGAGGCCTTTAGTTACATTCAAGTTGGCATGACTTAGCCTAATACCCTCTTTACCCTTATTTTACCCACCTGCTTTATTTTCAATAGTCAATCTTGAGGCTCTTTCTGTTCCCACTGAACTCCCAGTCCTGGAGGCACCATCACATTTCTGTAGGAAAACCCTTGTCACTTCAGGGAGAGATGTACCTTTTTGACTTTAAAACACTGTCTTGCCCATTTGAGGTCCATCCTGGCTCCTCGCACCCAGGGAAGAAAGAGGCTTCTCAATGCTTCATGGCTCAACAAAGAAAATATCACTGCAATCATCAGTTCACCACAATCTGAGACTGTCCCTAGTTCTAAGAAATTTTGTTCTACCAATTGTCTACCTATTTCCTGGCCCAAGCTAGGCTCTAGTTCTCCCCTAATGCTGAGAATTCTGTATTATGACATTTGGGATTTTCTATAATAATCAATATCTCACTTCTTTTACTCAAGCTAAGTGTATTATCTCAAGCTCTTGGGCTGTAGAGTGACTCAAGCAGTAAGAGTGCCTGCCCAGCAAGCATAAAGCCCTGAGTTCAAACCCCAGTGCTGCCAAAAAAACAAAAACGAAACACCAAGCTCTCACCCTTCACTTTGCTCCTTCTGAGCAGTCCTGGCTCATTGCATTAGTGCCATGTCTTGCTTATATGCCCTCTTTCCCTATTCCTGGACTTTCACATTTGATGATAGTATACTCTTCCCTATGTTCAACAATCTCCATAGCATTCACATCATCTGTTAATAACCATCATCAACATAGTCATGCACTATGGAAGCATATCTAATTGTGTGTGGGGAGCTGTGGTTTCTTTAGAGTATCACGAAATATGTTAACACTGACACCTGCCTAAGTGACCGCCAGAGAGCATCAAATCAGTGGAAATATCTGGTGATGTAAGTTGTTTGGTACATTTATTTGAGCTATTTCAATACAAATTTGGTACTGCAAAGTGCCAGACACACTAAAAAAAGCTTACATAAAGAGCTACCTGCTTGGTTTGATTTTTGTCTTATGAGCCAGACAATGGCAGCCAAGTAACACCAAGGAGAAAGACATTCTGAGCTTTGGACTCAGCATGGGGATTTTACAGCGATCATTCCAGTTACAGCAATATTTCTGATATGACTGATCAACTAAAATTTATCTTCTTAGATTGCAAACCTTTCCACCGTGGGTCTTTGCCTCTCTTATCTGTCATGCTTTTCCTGAAAGACCTGAGACATAAGAGTAAGCAGTCACACAAGCCTGCCACTCAGAGTTTGTGAGAGCTGACATGGACAGCTTTGGCATTCCAGTTGATCTTTTTCCCATTTCCCTTCCATTTCTAGGCAGGGATAAAGATAGTGGGCGTTGGGGCATCAGCATAGACAACATATAGTCTTAAAATTGGTCTTTCTGGGGGATAGGAGCTGCAAGGGATAGTCTTTCCACAGCCCCTGCTCCACTTTGAGCTCTCTCCAGCTCTTCTGCTTCCTTCTTCCCCCATCATGGCCATGAGTATGTGTGTCGGGGAGGAATAGGGCAACAAAGGAGTTTTGTTGGTATCTCCAACTGGGGTGTGGTGAGAGAAGTACCACATTTACTAAACCATTGGTATGACTCACTGCCTTACACTCAGATCTAATACACATGTACTAGTCTCTCCCCTTATTTGCCAGCTCTCATCCAGACCAAATTCCCTAATCTCAGGTTTCCATGATACCATGTATCTCATTTAGTAGTAGCTACAGGAACAATTTTACTTTAGTTTTTGTGGTATTGAGTATAGAATCTAGGGTCTCACTCTTGCTAGATAAGTGCTTTACCCCTGAGTTGCCTCCTCTCAACTCTCTCAATGCTTCTTTATCACAATAGGCTGTAAGCTTCATGAGGCCATGAGTGAATCTATGCCTCAAAAAATTGCGGAACCCCAGTCCCTCGCACAGTGCTTGACACATGGTAGCCAGACAATGCATATTTGTTGATAGACTTAATGCAGTTGGTACAGTGTCTCTTACCCAGAGAAGCAGGTATCACATCTCTTTTGCTAGGCCTCTGTTGGGAATGTCACCAATACACAAATATGCAGACTATGTGGTAGGGCCTGACTCTGGGTAAGACCAACAGACTTTGGATTTGGGGATCTCACTCAGTTTACATGTGACTGAATGGTCATGGAAACTGCTAGCTTTGGTGACATGATTGTTTTGGGGGCGTTGAATTGACCAAGTTACCATTTTGGCTTCGGTGAACCACAGTTAACTTTAATCAATTCCTAGTGTCCTTTTGGGACTCATGGGATATTTCAACAGAATGATTAGGCTATTGGAATTAATCTGCCACCCTTCACTTGAATTTTATATCACCAAGTCAGCAGGTGGGAATGTTGGGGATATTTTTTGATCTGTGTTGAAGACAGGTAACATGACGCTTTGAACTTTTTTTTGCCTTCTCCAGCAGATCATTCTTTCTGCTGTTTCTCCCTTTCACTAAGCCTTTCTGCCAGACACATCACACCTCCTTTTGCAATGCCCGATTTCTGTTCTGTCCTTGAAAGCATTCTTTGATCTTTCTTCTTTTTGTCAACATTTCATTTTGCTAAAGTTGCTCAATGAATTACTGCATATCTGCTCTTATCAGAGTCTGAAATTATATCCCTGGAGATCTTTGTAGTTTCCTAGTTTCAATGAATATTCAAATACTTGTCCAAGAAGTCTCATTCTCACTCTTAGTAGTTTACCTTCTTGCCTTATATAACTCAGTTCCAATTATGTGTGTGTATGTTTATCCACATAGCCAGGTACATATAGTGTACTTATTAGTGAGGACAGTATTCAGTGGTTGTATATTAACTTGACTTACAGACAATCCTAATTCATATATGCATATTCAAATATAATGGATGAGCTACTTAAAAAGGTTATGATTAGCACCATATTCATTCAATAGATACTTACTGGGCCCTTCTTATTTGTCAGGCATTGTTAGTCACTGGGGGTATAATGGTTATTCAATATGATAAATGCCCAAACTAAGCTCATAGTGAAATAGGAGAGATAATTTAATTCAGTAATTTACACCAATAAATATAGAATTATAACAATAAAGGTTAGAAAGTGAAGGCAGATGTAGTAACCTGAAAGCCTTCAGAGAGGGTTTGGTCTAGTCAAGGATGTAAGAAAAGAATTCTCATGTTGGCCAGGCTGATGGGAAGTCTTCAAGTCAAAGATGGGAAGATGCATTTTGCTGCAACTTTTCTGTTTTGGTACCTGTTCTGTGCTCAGTCACTGGCTGGGTATTACCTACAGGCAATGGAGGCTCTGCTAACATAGTGGTGGATCCAGAGGGACAATAGCTGGAGCTGTACGTTGGTAACAGAACCCATAACGGAAGACCTGACTTGTGGTGCCACATAGAGCTGCTTCTCAGTACAGGTTCAGGGAACCTCTTTTCCTGGGGGGAGGGGATTAGAAATGGAGATTAGTGGGATAAACTGCAGATCTCATTGCTGCAGTTAGTCTTGGGGTGCAAATGTACTTTGCACTACAAGGGTTGCGCCTAACCCTTCTACCCTATCCATTCTAAAAATTATCCTCACACTTCATTATGATCTTGACAAGTCCTAGTGGCCACATAGCTGGCCATGTGTCTCACTGATGCCACTAAATCCATATGACCACCATGCCAGTTTTGGGTTGGTTATGATGAAGTTTGACTAGGGTCATTTTGTCTCCTTGGTTGTCCAGTGCCTCTTGTGTGGTGAGTATTAATGTGTGATGTAAAAATTTCCACACTTCATATGACTCACTTTGTTCATGCTCTTCATTATGTTCCCTCATCAGCCTCTACCCCAGATGTTTTTGCCTCCAAACTGTCAGTCATTTTCCTTCTAAATCTCTGACTGGACAGCAAGACCACTAGCTACTTCTTTTTTTTTTTTTTTCCTGATTCCACATTTCTTTTTTCTTTTTCTTTTATTCATATGTGCATACAATGTTTGGGTCATTTTCCCCCCTTCCCCCACCTCCTCCCTTACCTACCCTGCCCCCTTCTTCTCCCCCCCATCCCCTCACTGCCCCGCAGAAACTATTTTGCCCTTATCTCTAATTTTGTTGAAGAGAGAGTGTAAGCTATATTAGGAAGGACCAAGCCACAAGCTACTTCTAAGGAATCTATTCCTATTCCTACTTGGGGCCACTTCTCTTTCCAAACACTCCGATCACATTTCCTCCCAATAGGAAGATTTTCCTTCTCCACTGTCTTTCAAAGTATCTCTAAAATATGTTAGTAATGCAGTTGTTATATATTTTAAAATAACAAACTGACCACTCCCTAAATCAAGTTTGAGCCTTTTCCAACTCTTCCATCTGGTCACACAGGAACTCTTATATAGCAATATGTATGAGCTGAGGGATGGATGGTGGCTGACATGAAGGTCTGAGCTACTTGCTCTTGAAGTTTACACTAAGATTTAATTTGGATTCAATTCTGGATGTGCCATTTCCATCTTATGACAGTCTGCTGCTGGGTCTACCCAATATTTGACTTTTTCTTTAGAAGTTTATTTTTTTAAATTGTTTTATTATTCATATGTGCATACAAGGCTTGAGTCATTTCTCCCCCCTGCCCCCACCCCTTCCTTACCACCCACTCCACCCCCTCCCTCTCCCCCCCACCCCCTGGATACCCGGCAGAAACTATTTTGCCCTTATCTCTGATTTTGTTGAAGAGAGAGTATAAGCTATAATAGGAAGGAACAAGGGTTTTTGCTAGTTGAGATAAGGATAGCTATACAGGGCATTGACTCACATTGATTTCCTGTGAGTGGGTGTTACCTTCTAGGTTAATTCTTTTTGATCTAACATTTTCTCTAGTTCCTGGTCCCCTTTTCCCATTGGCCTCAGTTGCTTTTAAGGTATCTGCTTTAGTTTCTCTGCGTTAAGGGCAACAAATGCTAGCTAATTTTTTAGGTGTCTTACCTATCCTCACCCCTCCCTTGTGTGCTCTCGCTTTTATCATGTGCTCAAAGTCCAATCCCCTTGTTGTGTTTGCCCTTGATCTAATGTCCGCATATGAGGGAGAGCATACAATTTTTGGTCTTTTGGGCCAGGCTAACCTCACTCAGAGTGATGTTCTCCAATTCCATCCATCCAAATTTATGAGTTAATGGGTCTGATAGAACCCATCTTATAACTTTGAGATGTCATCATTTTGTACTTCATTGTTAAACATTCTGTCTTTATAAATACAGGACAGGAGTTGTTTTTCTAGGTGTGGGATGTGTTGCCTTCACAACCTAGAAAGGCCTCTTGGATGCTGTGTTTCTTTTTTTGTGGTATGAAATGCAAGATTCAGCAACTTGTCTTATTTTGTAGATGATTTTCTGGCTTACCTCTGAACCTCTAAAACTGTACCCCTAAAAACTTCACTGAAGTGGCAGTTCTCTCTCATGTTAAAAAAAAGTTTTTTTAATTGTGGAGCTACTAGGTTGGGACTGCTATAGTATTTTAAGTTACTATATAATTCATACCAAAGCCTAACTTAAATAGTAAAGTAAAGCTAGAGACTTCACTAATCAGATACCACCAGTTCACCATTAACTAGTCTTCCCACTCTAACCAATCAAGTATATTTTCTCCATCTTACTTTTGTATCATTCTATAAAAGGTTGGTTTTGAATGTTGCCCAATTTATGAATTGCTCTTTATTCAAATAAATTTTGTTAAATTTATTTTCCCTGAAGTTCTTCTTTTTAATACTCATTCTATGCAGTACAGGTAGCTCACCAAATCCTCAAGCATACTTACAACCTCTTTCTTATCCTGTCCATTTGGCATGATGTCATTAATATGATGGATCAGTGTAATATCCCATAAGGATGTTTAGGAAGTCCAGACCTCTTTAGATAATATTATAACAGAGGGCAAGAGAATTAACACAGCCCTGAAACTAAATTGTATGTAAATATTGTTGTCCATTCAAGTAAATGTGGCCTGTTTCTGCTCTCCTTTTCTAAGTGGAACGCAAAAAGAATGCATTTGTCCGTTCCATGGCAGCATAATGTATATCTGACACCTTGTTCCTCTGCTTTATCCATAGTTCTACTATGACCCAGGAGATAAAGTCAGAAAAACTTACTTGACTAAACTAACAGTAGTCTGTCGTCACTATCCAGTTAGCATTTAGTGTCTGCGTTTGGCATCTGCATGGGCCAGACTGGTGAAATAAACAGACATCAGAACCATCAGCCCTCCATCCTTTAGTTCTTTTTTTTTTTTAACTCTATTTGTTTTTATTCATATGTACATACAATGTTTGGGCCATTTCTCTCCCCTTCCCCCCTGCCCCCTCCCTAAACCACCCCACCCCCTTACTCTTCCCCCCACCCCCTCGCTTCCAGGCAGAAACTGTTTTGCCCTTATGTCTAATTTTGTTGAAGAGAGAGTATAAGCAATAATAGGAACGACCAAGGGTTTTTGCTAGTTGAGATAAGGATAGCTATACAGGGAGATGGCTCGCATTGCTTCTTTTAGTTCTTCATGGTGACACTAATCTATCATTCTTCCTAAATCCGATATTGCTTTTGATTTATGATCTTGGCTATGGTGCATGCTGTGTCAGGTATTTCCATATGCCTTCTTACCACATCAGTCAAAGACTCAATATGTAGGCTACTTCAACAATCAAGAATATCAATTCCAAGTGCGTACCTGTGAACTGCAAAATGATCCTGTAGTAAGTGTGTGGACCCAGTGAACCACTTGCATCTGAGTTTGGCCAACACTTCCTTTATTATCTGATCTCTGTTGTCCCCCAAATTAATAGGGAGGCCACGATGACACTTGGGAACTTTCAGAATCAACATCAACTATATCTAATAATCCTCAAAAGGCCTAATACATGATAACCAATATTATTTAAATCTATGGACTTAGAAGGGTGTGAAGAAAAAGAAAAGGCTATAAAATGAAAGAAAGCCAATAATCTAAGTAAAAGGTCTTGACTTATGTCTATTAACTACTTGAAATGCACTTTGAGTAAATATTGATAATGTTAATAATGATATTTGAATTTGAATGCAATGTGTTTAAATCTGGATGATTTGTGAAAGTTTAGTGGTTTAAATGTCTATTTGAATATAAAGACAAAGAATAAAGACAAAATTATGAAGCATGCTATATAATTGTTTCCCAAAAGACTTAAATATTTTTTAATGATAATGCTATATATAATGAAGCATTGTATTAATTTGGAAAGCTGGGGGGGGGGAAGCTTTGGAAGCTTTGAATAAACTAGATTTAAAAAACCATCTAACATTTTAGTAAAGAATAATAGTCCAGCTGGGGATGTAGCACAGTGGTAAGGAAAATAGTCCATTTAATTGGTTGAGAAATAACAATGGCTTCAAATTTCCCTGCACTTTAACAAACACTGCTGTCAGGCTAACATGGTGTAAATTACCTTGTGTAATGATTAAGTGATCAATGCTAGTATTTCAGGATTAGTTTCAAGAGTAAAATAAGGTTAATGAATATGACAAAGGAGGATAGATCTGTGTTAACTTGAGATAACCATCAACTTGGAGCTTCATCACCAATGCTTTAGAATTTAATTAGATGAATCCAATTATGTAATGGCTAAGAGTACAGGCTCTGGAGTCCAACTGCCCAACTTCAAAATTGTGCTCTGTTACTTGCTGGGTGGCCTTGGGCAAGCTTCTTAATCTGGGTCTCAGTTTCCTTATCTGTGAAACAGGAGTGATCAGAGAAGCTTTTATTGGCTTCTCTGATCAGGGTACTGAGGTCTGGATTTTTAATGCATAGTACTTGGCATGTCAAGTAAATGCACATAACAGAGTATTAAATATATATCTATTTACACACCTGCACTCTTTCATATGTATAAATAGATTTATACTAGATCCTATTATGTTGTATTACATATGGATAATGTTATGTTATGTATCTTATAAGTATTAGTTATATGTTAGATGAGGTTATATATCCAGATGTTTTAATTCACAGCAGAAATATGAATAATCAAAAGAGTAATTGCATCTGACAACCTCTTGCTTTCCAAGTTTTGCATGTTCAATTTGAGAAAAGATTTATTTTGATAATTTCTTAGGCTATTTACTCCAAATTCCTAGGAAACTCAATTTTCCTAGGAAACTCAAGAATCTAGATGTGCAGATGTTACTTTTCATTCTAACTATTCACATTGGTTAAAGCTTCTTTATGATGGGAAAAGAAAACTCAGCAAACTGTTCATATCAAAGTGTGAGCTGTGAGCTATGTTTACCCTCTCAACAACCTCTGAGTAGTTCAAGGGAAAAAGAGTTGGTGCCAAGTACACATAGCAAGAATCATGCAAGCAACTGCTTCAATAGTCTATCAAATGTTTACTAATGATAATTTCCAAAGCCTCCCATTATTCTTTAATAGATGGCCTTTGAATGGTGCTTTTATTATAGAGATTCTTTTGCAGTAAAGTTTATAACTATAATATGGCCTCAATCTCTAGTTAATAGGACAATAAAACATTTTATTAAACCATCCTTTGAATGTTCCCTTGGTGGGTCATTCAATTTGATTTCCAACTCTTGGTAATGCAGTAGTGCAAAGAAAAAAAAAGATAACACAATTCTTTGAGTAATTAAGATTTTATTAAAAGTCTTAAATGAATAATGTATTTTTGTAGTGTACACATGTGAAAAGAAGATTTTCCCTGGTGAAAATAAGCTGATAGTGACAGACATACAGGACCCTTTATCCTTAGTTAGTACCTTGAAAATGCTTGGCATACTGTAAGTACTAAATAAATGAGTCAGAACTCTGGGATTAGAAATTTCATAAAAATTTTTCTCATCAAATTTTCACTTCTCTCTCTTCAGGTTCCAACTAAGTACTAGGCTATTTTAACTGAGGAATCAATTCAAACTAATAGGCTAATGGTTAACACTTCATTTTTTTTTCCTACATAGTATTTATTTTGCTTTAGGCTTTTAGCATTAGTGTAGGAGGTAGAGTAGGATGGAAGCAAAAAGCCCAAGCTCTTGGAGTCAGTTCAAATCCTTAGGAGAGCTGTAAGCTAACTCCGTAAATTGCTTTGCCTCAGGTCCCCCAACTGTAAAATGGGTGTAATTATATGACCTAAACAGAGATAATCCAAGTGCAGCCCTTAACTGCATTATCATTAGCAGTGAAAGATGTGTGAATTTCAGAGATTCAGAAATGTGGAATTTTGAAAATATTTTGGAACAATGAAACACGTTTAGACCCCACAAATCATGCCTCCCAGGTTACCTGGTCACCCACAGTAAATGCTGGCCTTGAAAACACTATGCTACATGGCTTTCCACAGTCAATACCTGGAGATGAGCATGACATCCATTCAGCAACATTTACTTAGCACTTACTGTACGTCAAACATTTCTTAAGGTACTAACTAGAGATATAAACATGAAAGTAACAGATAACTTACAGTTCTCTGTGTCTGATGCTTTACTTCTTTTCTTCCTGATTAATCAGCTTTTGTTACCAGGAGAGTTGTGCAGTACAATGTACCTAGTCTCCAATGTAGACTTATTTCTGTACTTCCTTTAGGACTTTCTTTATCTTAAAAAAAAAATCTAGATGCATTTCTTTTCATCTTTCCAACGTAACAAAAGCTTTTGAAACCATCTATTCCCAGGTTGCTACCAGAGGATGACCTCTTATCACCTAACAGAGACTCTCGATTAGGGCTGAATTTGCCATGTCTCCTTCTGATGAATATGGGGCTGGTCACCTTCATTGCCCTCCAGATTTACTCACAGGTCTCTGGGGATGTTGCCGACAAATAAATCCCCTGACCAGCTGCAGGATTTTTTTTCTCCTACTAAAGCTCTTTTGGGGCTCTTTGTCAACTTAGCTGGCTGCTTCAGCCTCAAACAATCTGATGTCAATCCCCCAAGTAACCTCAATCCTCTAGATGCAAGTCTGCACCGGTCAGATTTCTAGATGTTTTTGTCTGCTTTAGGCAGACACTGTGAGTCTCAATACCTCTCTTAACATCTGTGTGCCTTCAATCTATGACGTATTTTTGTTGTTAACTTGCAAGGATAGGTTCAATACCCATGTGGGCTGCCTATTTGCTTTACCTTATGCTCTGTGAAGCCAACTATGTCTCCATACAGGCAATGTGATTGGTTAAGTCCTTTTGGCCCCTCAAAAAGAGCAAGTAGTTAGTTGTCACTCTTGCCTCTTGATGTAGCTTTGGGCTGGATGTGAAATGGGAGGAAAAAATGAGTAAATAATGGCAATTAGGCTGATGACTGGTTTTCTCCTTGCCTTGGTGATACCAGCAGCCCTGTGAAGATCTGTTGGTGCCAAACTCTGCCATAGCTGCTGGCAGGCTCTTTACTAGTATTTTATCCCATTGCTTTGGAAGAATACTTTTGCGTTCAAAGAAGCCTATTGTATAAACCAGAGGGGCCTGAAAGAAATCATATCAGGTTGCCTATTGAATTTGCAGTTGTTCTGTGGTGTACCATCCTATATCTCCTTCCATGTGATCCTAGAATGATTTTTTTTTGCCTTTTAGTGAAGTAGGATCAAAGAAATGCCCATCAAATGTTGCCTCTAATCACTTTAGACAGTTCAAGCATCTGCAGTACCCCAGTGTTTCAATTTAACATTTACTGTTGTGTGCCTTGTGTAAATAAGTGCATTTAAAATTTAAGCCTAGTATAATGGGGTTGGGAGGGGAGACAACTGGAGAAGGAGGAGAAAGATTTCTACCAAAATTTTAGGTGGCCAAATGCCAGCTTTAAATTTCATACTCATCCTCCTGGGTTACCTCAAGGCACCAACTTCCATTCATTTTCCCATACTCTAAGCCCAGAAGCCCCTGTTAGCAGTGACTACAGACTGGATATTATCTAAACTCTCAGTGAATCACAGCTGACAGTGCTGCTATTTCTAAGCCACCGAATCACTCTTTGAACAAAATGCAAGCACTGTGTCTTTTCAACCTGTTCTTCAACAGTGGAAGCAGCAGGATTCCAGCACTGTATAATAACTGTCAGAAACAATTTCTGCTCTGTAAGTGAGGTGAAGCAAAATGTCAAAATATTTGAATACATTTCATTGAGGATATCTTCTTTTAAATTAGTGAAGGCTAGAGAAGAAGAATCCCATTCTCTCACATAATAAATATGCATGGAACTGAGGAGCCACGTGCATTCTAATAAAGCTGAGTCCTGGCTTGTTAATGCATTATAGGCCCACAACAATAAAACACAATAATTATGAGCTAAAGAGATGCCAGTGTTGGCCTTTTACCAACATCCTTGAACATATAATTCATAATAAATTTAGTAAGGCTGAAGTTGGTCTGTTAATTAACCTATTTTATGCAATGACTGGGGTGGAGGAAATAATCAGTAATCCAACGAGGTGCCCTCCCAGATGTACACATCTTGTCACTTGCTGGACTCTGCCACTTGGACCTATGAGCCTCAAAGGACCCAGGATCTTTGTTTATGTTAATAAAGATGAGAAAGTTTGGGGAAGAAATGGTAAAGTAATATCTTATTATATAACCCCCATGCATTTGTAAAAAAAGAAATTTCAGGAGAGTGTGCACACTGACTGGTGGAGTAAGAGGATTTTTTTTTATGCCAACAACTTGGGAAAAAAAAAGAAATGAGGATAGATACCAACAGTCATGGGGGACTGGGTCAGGATGTTCCTTTCATTCTTTTTTTTTTCTATAAAGCCATTAAAATGATTGAAAAGATATAAACAGGTCGCAGAACTGGTAAGAAGAGGATATCATTTTCTGCCAGAAACTGAGAAATTCCAAACAAAGAAGAAACCCCTTCTGAACTTGTACTTCTCTGGATTTGCTATTGCTACTCAGTAAATTGATAGGAAGAAGAGAAAGAGCTCATGTGGAGATAATCAGGAGAAAAAGTTAAATACACTATAGCTTCCCTAGTATGCATGAGGCTCTGGGGTTGGCCCCCAGCACTGGGGGTGGACAGCAAAATTCTTGTGCTTTAGAACATATAGGTTGGCCCTTTCTCCTCATTCTCTAACAGTAACAAAGGATGGTGGAGGTGCTGGCAAACAAGCTGAAAGTGAGTAAGGCCCTCTGAGGAAAGTGAAGATGACACTTTAGGAGGTGGTGCAAGGTGGGTGTAACACCAGATCGAATGCTACATTTCCACAGCAGATGTAGGGCAATAAGCAAATACACCAATGTCCTTGAGTAGCTAATCCACTTATTTTACCAAGGCAGAGGCAGGATTGGGAATATGTGGGTAGAAGACAGACAGGCTGGTGGGGAACTCCTTTTCCCCTTCTAGGCAGTGAGAGGCACAACAGAGATACACAGGAAACTCAGTGTAGTTCTATACATTAATCAAACTAGTAACCAGTGCATTATTCATAAAATGAACGAATGATCAAGAAGCACTGGCATTGGCTAAAAACTAACAGCATTAAAAGGAGAACCAAGAGAAACTGGAAAGAGAGATGATTCAAAGAATTGAAGAAAACATTGTCCATCCTAATCAGCATCTTTAATAAAATTCAAAAGACTTAGTCTATAAGGCAGAACACACAGTTCTAAAACAGCAGTAATCAGAAAATAAGAAATCCACCTGGTGGCACTTGTCTATAATCCCAACTACTCTGAAGGGAGGGATAGGAGGATTACAGTCCAAGGCTGGACTGGGCAAAAATGTGAGACCTTATCTGAAAAACAAACTAAAAAAAGCATGACTCAAGTGGTACAGCACTTACCTAGCAAATGTGAGGCCCTGAGTTCAATCCCTGGTAGCACATAAACACATAAAAAAGGAATTCTTAGAAATTAAAATGTTGATTTATAAACTTTAAACAATAACAAGGACTAAATAATAGAAAGAACAGAGATTAAAATAGATTGCTAATCTGACAAAGTTGAGGCAATCTTAGAACATAAAGGGATGAAGATGAAAATTATGTGAACCAAGTATGGATCAACACCTCAATCTAAGCCCAAAGCTTGAGTCAATGGAGTAGTAAGGAAAGTGAATGGAAAAAGAGCCTATGAAATATCTGAGCAAAGACATTTCAACATCAAGACATTTGTTAAAGAAATTTAGTACTTTAATTGTTTGGAAGAAGGAAGTCAAGGTTAATATGGTTGATGTTCACTCTATACAAGAATGAATATAGAATTTTTAAACTGTCTGAAACAACCATAAGAAAGACACTAAGGTAGAAAAAAGAAAAAACAGAGGAAGATGAACCAAATCGGGCTATAATACATATATACCTGGAGACACCACGAGGAAGCTTGAGTAGCTATCTTAAATAAGCAAAAATGTCATTTTTTTCTTTCTTTTACAAAACTGGAGAACAGGAGGCTGGAACAGGTCCTGCCTGTGGGGGACAGAGGTCCTGCCTGTGGGAGTGGGAAGTGGGGGGAAAGGTGTAGGAGGGTGAATATGGTGCAAATACTGTGTACACATGTATGTAAATGGAAAAATGATACCTGCTGAAACTATTCCAGGAATGGGAGGAAGAGGGAGTAAAGGAGAATGATGGAAGGGGTGAATTCAGCTATGATATATTTGATACATTGTAAGAACCTTTGAGAGTGCCACAATGTACTCCTTCTCAGCACAATTAAAAAATAGAAAAAAATTTGAAAGCTAAATACTATGACAACAGAATAATATGCTTGCACATAGTCACCATTGTTATTCACATTATATTGGGTGAATAAGATAAAAAATAATTACTTGATATTGGTACATAAACAAAGAAGGTTTCAACCTTATTGTTAACAGCAAAAAGAAAACTTAAACATAATGCAATATGAATATGTGCTCTTTAGACAATCTTTTAGAAGTTTGAGGATGGAGAACAGGCAGTCTCAAACACTGGCCCTAGGAGTATAAAATGGAAAAGCTCTTAGAAAAGGGAACTTGGTATATTTCTATGAACATCTAATTCAGAGATTTTTTAGAGAATGAAGTATCCTTTTAGGTATATGTTGCAGAGAATTTTTTTCTTTCTTCATTTTTTGGTGAGATTGGGGTTTGAACTCAAGCTTTGTGCTTGTAAAGTCACACCTCCAGTCCATTTTTCTCAGTTTACTTTGGAGATGATGTCTAGTGAACTATTTGACACAGCTGGCCTTGAACTGAGATCCTCCTGATCTCAGCCTCCCAAGTAGTTGGGATTATAGGTGTCAGCCGCCAGTTCTCAGCTTGTAGAGAAATTTTTGAGTATACATGACACTTCATGTGTAGGATATTCATTGTCATATTATTTATTTATAAGGAGAGAGAAACAGAGAGAGAGAGAGAGAACAGAGAGAGAGAGAAAAAAAAAAGAAGAGGAGGAGGAAGAAGAGGAGGAGGAGGATCTCCAATGTTAAAATTAAATAGGTAAAGGAGGAAGGAGCAGGAAACACTCTGGAAGTAATAGGTATAGGCAAGGACTTCCTCAATAGAACCCCAGCATCCCAGCAACTAAGAGAAAGGATGGACAAATGGGACTTCATAAAGTTAAAAAGCTTCTGCACAACAAAAGAAATGGTCTCTAAATTGAAGAGACCACTCACAGAGTGGGAGAAAATATTTGCCAGCTATACATCAGACAAAGGACTGAAAACCAGAATATACAGGGAGCTCAAAAAACTAAACTCTCCCAAAGTCAATGAACCAATAAAGAAATAGGCAACTGAACTAAACAGAACTTTCTCAAAAGAAGAAATTCAAATGGCCAAAAAACACAGGAAAAAAATGCTCACTATCTCTGGCCATAAAGGAAATGCAAATCAAAACCACACTAAGATTCCACTTCACCCCTGTTAAAATAGCCAGCATCAAAAACACCACTAATAACATGTGTTGACGAGGATGTGGGGAAAAAGGAACCCTAGTGCACTGCTGGTGGGAATGCAAGCTGGTGCAACCACTCTGGAAAAAAATTTGGAGACTTCTTAAAAATCTGAACATAGACCTACTATATGATCTAGCAATCCCACTCCTGGGGATATACCCAAAGGAGTGCAACACAGGTTACTCCAGAGGCACCTGCACACCGATGTTTATTGCAGCACTATTCACAATAACCAAGTTATGGAAATAGCCAAGATGCCCCACTACTGATAAATGGATTAAGAAAATGTGGTATTTATACCCAATGGAATTTTACTCAGCCATGAAGAAGAATGAAATCTTATTATTCTCAAGTAAATGGATGGAACTGGAGAACATCATTCTGAGCGAGGTCAGCCTGGCTCAGAAGACCAAAAATCACATGTTCTCCCTCACATGCAGACTTTAGATCTAGGGCAATTGCAGCAATGTGGTTGGACTTAGATCACATGACAAGGGGAGAGCACATATGGGAGATATGGGAATAGGTAGAAAAACCAAAACATGAAAGTGTTTGATGTCCCCACTCCAGAGGAACTAATACAGAAACCTTAAAGCGACAGAGGTCATCATGAGAAGGGGATCAGTAACCAGTGTAAAGATCAGTTAGAGATGAATAAACATGGGTCATAACACATGTGCACACGAAAGCAATGCTAGGAATATTTCTGTGTAGCTATCCTCAACTCAACTAGCAAAAATGCTTTGTCTTCCTTATTAGGCTTGTGTCTTTTCTTCAACAAAATTAGTGGTAGAGGCAGAACGGGACCTGCCTGGACCTGAAGGGGGGAGAGGAGGAGAAGGTAGGGGAGGGGGACAAGGGGGAGAAATGACCCAAACAATGTATGCACATGTGAATAAATGAACAATTAAAAAAATAAAAATTCCCTTATTCTAAAGACAAAGTTAAATGGGCATTTATATATATATAGTAATCTTTTATTGCCTATATATAAAAATTATGTCATTGTTTACACTAAAATAAAAATTTAAACATATCTTTAAAAGAATAATGAGAGCTTGATATAATGCTGCCAATAATAATTATTCAAAAATTCTAATCATGGCCTTTCTAAGTCTTTTGTCATCTTCAGTTTGGATCCTTCTCTAAAGCATTTACAATTGAGCTAATAGATTTTAGCAAGTATTTATTTTTTCAAACTGACTAGTTTTTATTCAAATATTTACTGTTATTGGGTTTTGTTTTTATATTGTTCCTTACAAAGCTTTGTAAATGTTGTCTGTTGACATTCTCTCAAAAGTACAACTTCTAGTAAACCAAACTGAACATCATTTTTGAGATGTTAGGACAATGAGGTATAGACAGGCAGAATTAAACTTAGAAATGGATACCAGGTAAGCCTAGCCTAACAGCCACATTTCTAAACCTCTTTGCTCCAAAAAAAAAAGAAAAAAAAATTAAATAGGTAAAGGAGATGATGATGTATTCATATTGTAAAATGTACTATAATTGCAAAAAATTGAAATGCAGTTTTGTTGACATCCTCAGAAAGAAAACCATGTGATGTTTGCACAGGAGATAGAGAAACACTGGGGCAATGGGTTTTAAAGCTTGCTGTTTGGCTCCTGTAGTGCCTGCTGTTTGCGCCATCATCTGCACAGCCCCATTGCCATGACAAGCCAGCATCATGCTTTTTTTCTCACAGCCAACTTGTCCTTCTAAAGTCTGGAAACAGTGGTCCCCGTAACGTTGGTGACAACAGTCTTTTGCTGATTCAATTTTTCTTTATAATTCATTTTCCATCTAGTCCAAAGCTGTAGAGAAAGAAGGATTTTCTTTTCTTCATTTATTTCCCAGAGAAACTAAAGCTAATAGAATTGAGATTCACTGAAATTTTCTGTAGAAAATTTTCATTTTAAGGATTTCTATTATAAATCGATCTAGTGCTTTCATACATTTTATGAAGTCAAGAAAGCATATAACAAGTGTGATTTGGGCAGTGCAAAGAAGACTGTATAAGAATAAAATTCTCTTTGTTTTGAACTTCTTATTTGCTTCCTTTCCTGCTTGTTTTCAAAAAAATTTAATCCTATTTTAGTTAGACATTTACGTATTAAAATTTAGTGACTTTTGGATAATTTGGGTGGTCCATGAAGTCTTTTCCTCCTAGTATAGGTGCTGTTCCAAGTGTTATGTCAGTCCCTGAGAAATTGCAGAACTGAATGTCTGAGTTTCCTCTCTTTAGAAATATAGTGGATCTAGCCCCCACCCCAAGTGTGAGATGGGTTGGGAAGGAAGGTGGATGTGACCAGGTTGTCTCTGTCCCCAGCCTTGGCTGGTTCTATGTAGCTGCAGTGGGACTTTGTGACTGGGAGTGTGGCTGATATTGGTGCACTGTGTAGCACATGAGGTGTCCTTTGATGTAAATTGGCCCAGAGAGGCCAGCAGGCATGTTGCTAGTTTGCCAGAGAGCAGCCACCAAATGAGGTGCAGAATCCATTTTCTTTATTCAGAATAATTCCAGATCTTCAGAGGCAACTTTCTTGGGTATCTTCCTGTACCTCCTTCTTCCAGTACTTCTCTGTCTCCACTATGAAGTTCCCTTGAGGATGGGATAACAGTGTTCTTATGTCTGATAGTGCTCCCTGTGTCCTCCAGCTCCCTCCAGCTCTCACACCACCCTGACATCCGGAGTGCTGTGAGGGGCACATATCTGTGGGCGTGCTTGCTTGAACTGAGAATCTCAAGAATGAAACACCTTTTCTTGGGAGGAGGGGGCAGTACTGAGGTTTGAACTCAGGGCTTTCTACCTGACAGGCAGAAAACAACCTGTGACAGTCACAGGTTGTGACTCTACTGCTTGAGTCACAACCACATGCTTTTTGTTGTGGTTATTTTGGAGACAGGGTCTCATTTTTTCCTAGGCTGGTCTGGATGGTGATCCTCCTGTTTTACGCTTCAGCTAGGATTGCAGGCCAGAGCCTGTGGCACCTGGTGAAACATAATTTTTTGTTTAACTGTGAATGGTTTCTTCAGTAATCTGTTCACTTTCTGTTTAAGAATCAGGTGGTAGGTGGTGCTGTGGCAAGCTAAGCAAGTGCTCTAACACTGAACCAAGTTCCCTGCCTGCAAAAAGTTCTTTGCAGATTATTTTTTTCCTTTTGGCAATGCTGGGGAAGCACTCTATCACTGAGCTCACTCCCAGTGCTATTGACAGTCTGGAGCAATGGGATAGGGCAACTGTAGTTAATTACTTATATCACCTCTGGAAAGAAGCAATGCTAATCTTGTGAATGAAAGATTAGGAAAGAAAATTGGGAAGCAGAATAAGTAGTCTGATTGCATGTGCTGTTCTTAAATTGAAAACTACATGAATCTGCATTTTAGTGAGTTGTCTAGAGGACTCTCTTGCTCACCCAGGTTTGGGATGACCCTCCTAGTGATAGTGTTTCCCTTGCCAGCAGAATAATGAGACAGAACAATGGGATGTACACTGTGTATTCCAGAGCATTTGTGAAATGTGCATCATTTGAGTGGCTGTTTGCTTAGACCAAGACAAGAAGAAAAGAAAAGATGACTAGAGAAATCTCAGGCAAGAGACGATGAGGCCAGCTGGGCCTGATTGATTTTGTGCTTCCTTTGGAGCCTAGCTGTTCTTACCGCAATTGGACTGTGGGAGAGTCTCTAGGATCCTTATAAGAAGCCCACTTTGCTCATTTTGTTTTAGTTAGAATGGGTGTCTGAGCCTTAATCCCCACAAAGGGGGAAAGTTGGCTGTTGGACAGCAGAATGAAGAGAGTCTTAAACATTACAGTGGTTTGCAGCCCTCTGAAGTGCAACTCTACCTAACAAAATCTTAATCATTAGCATTTAATTCCTCTCATTAGGGAGAAGTTTAATTTAATTTAAATTTTAATTCATTAAATAATTTAAATTATTTAATTTAAATTCACTGATTAAAAGAAAAATTTTCTCCTTAGGGGAACAGTAATGAAAAAAAGGTTGAGAAACATCCAACAAAATCTGACTGACATTTTCCCTCAAACATTTCCAAAACAAAATCAAAACAATACATAAAAGAGAGAAACAAAGCAACTCTTTTCCTCAAAGTTCCTGAGTTTCCCATCATATCCACCAGAGTACATGTTAAATTCTGTGAACACGTCCACATTTTTATTAACCTGTCAGAAAGACCTTAGAGTTGACTTACCTTCAATATGCAAGGAGACATCTTGCATAGGTTTAAGTTATCCATACCATGATCTCTTGTTTTGCAACTAAAATATCAGAAGATCAGTTTCTATGACAATAAATAAAATTTGGCTATAAAAATAATGTACCAGTTATTGTAACTTTTATAGCTTTTTCCTTTCTTTTTTGGGGGGTTTGAGGGGTTAGAAAAATAAAATATTTATTCCAAATATGGATAAAGCTTTAGAAAAGGGACTTATTTCTCTTGTGTTACTGTCATTTTGATACTTTCTTCTGAATTCTGAAAAAAATTATCTGTTAGAGTTAGGAGGTTCTGTTAATGTATGTGTTGATTTAAGCTAATATAGCCTTTTATAAAACCAAACCAAACACATTTCCTGTGAAGAAGGCAAGAAAAGCTCATACAGTTGGAAAATTCTCTTCTTACATTACAATAGTACTCACAGGATCATTTGAATTGGAAAAGAGACTAGGTAAAAGGCCATTCCTTGGCCTCATTAAAAGTCTCCACCACTTGGAGTGTCTTTGGTTCTACCTACTTCTATATAAGCTTAATTACTTTATTGTTGTACTATTAAAACTGTTACCCTCTTGTTCATTTCAATAGCAATAGAACCTCTTTGATGCTATAAATTAGACTGTACTTGGAGCCTCACATATGTCTGGGTAATTTTAATCCCAAAGTATTGTGTGGTGTCTTGGCTAATTGGTTAAGAGCTCTTTTCTCCTCTACTCACCTCTTGTAAAATTGTTTTGAGTTCTGAATGCAGGATAAGTGATCTTTCAAGCTGCCTTGTTCACTCCTTTTGAAATATTTACCTAAAAGAAACCTGGAATGTGGGATATTTTTAATTTTGCAGAAGATGCAATAGGAGCATCTAATGGTGAGTAGATTTCTCAATTCATTGGCTCATGTCATTTATCCAAAATAAAAATTCATGATTAACTTTTCTTTAAAATTCTTTATCACAGGGTAAAATCAGAGTGCTGTGTGTACTTTTCTGTATTAGGTAAATGTCAAAGATATTTATTTATAAATCACCAAGAAATGTTACCAGCTTAAGATAAAAAATGTGTGATTCAATAACAGGAGAGATAAGGATATTGAATATTTAGGGTCTTCACTGACATTTCAGATCAGTTGCAATTATTATTGACCACCTATGTCTAACTAGGCAACATTTTTGCTTGTAATAAGAATTCTTTCTCAATATAAGGCAAGGTACAAGTGGAGGCCACAGCAAGTACTTATCTGATGGAAAAAATTTTTTCTTTCAGTTGCAAGTAACAGAAGACCCCAATGTATGAGGAGGATTTATTGGCCCCTGTAAAGTCTAAGGGTAGAGCTGGGTTTTGGGTACAGCTGGACAGCGTTTACAGATGGAAGTTTCTGTTTGTCACTTGGCTTTACTCTCCTTTGTAAGTTGGCTTCTTTCCAGGCTCTATTTTGTGACAAGGCCTGTAGTAGTTACTTCCTGTTTCTCCTTGACTGAACTTGTAACTTGGCAATAAACCTCCAGTTTGCTAAGCAGGAATCCTGGACTATTTCCTATTGACTATTTTATTTGATTGCTTCCTAGACATCAATATGATGTTCTCTGGGCATCAAACACATAGTTGTTTTATTCTTTATGGATCAGTGGGGATTTTTTTGGTGGTAATGAGGTTTGCTAGGCAGGTGCTCTCCCACTTAAGCCAAGCCCTCAGGCCCAGATCAGTGGTTTTTGATCTTACCTGTATAACTGAGTACCCAGGAAGCATTTTAAAAATAGCAATTCCCAGGTCCCAACCCAGGGTTAATTAATTACAGTGTCTAGGAATGGGGCTCAGGCACCAGTAGAGTCAAAAGTTTCCTAATGATTCTAGTGTCTAGTCTTAGTAGAGTACTGGAAATCTTTAACAACTAGATCTCTGGGGTGGAGGGTTGTAAAAAGGAAGCCTGGTTTGTAATGTTTGCTGATTCTGTGGTGTGACTATTCCCTTCATGGCCAATTCAAGCTGTGAACATGACACTCCAGAATGTGGAGATGAGAAGAGATGCACACACTGGCCTAGGTAAACTGGTCTGAGCTGTCTCCAGCACACTGGCAGAATAATAGGTTTGGATGATCAACTTTACTGCATCACTTAAAACTGTCGATCAATCCCTCTTTCTCAAAAAGTGGTCTCCTCTTGTTTTCCATGCTATCATATTTTCCTAGTTCTCTTCTTATTTCTCTAGATGCTCTGTCACCAATCTACTTTTCAGACTTCTCTTTTAACCAAACTTTATATGTTGGAGCTCCTTAATTCTTGGTCCTGAGCTCTGTTCTTTTTGCTCTGAGCTCTCTCCTACAATGTCTCTATTGCTTTTCATATGATTAAAGTCTGTGACTATCATACCTATAGCAATCAATGATCTCTCTGTCTCTGAGCAGACCAAATATCTAACTGCCCAACTACGCATTTCCACAAAGATGCCTCACATCTACCTCAAATTCAATGGTATAAAATTGGTACCTGTGATTCTTTCTTCTCCTCTTAAATCTCATTTTCCTCTAACATTTTATAGCTCAGTGAATACCACCACCATGTACACTGTTGGACAAGCCAGGATCCAGTGAGTCCTTATTGACACCTGCTCACCCTCACACTCTCATATCAAATAATCACTACATTCTTTGGATATTTGTCTCCTCTTGTAGCTCTTGAAACCACCTACTTCCCCACAAGATCAGTGCTGAAACAGACACACGCCAGCTAGAAAAGAGAATCTAGCTGGCAAGAGAAGTGCATTTGAACTGATGCTTGAAGGATGAGTAGGAAATTGCTGAAGGGGAACAGGAAGGTGGGCAGAGAGAGCAGCATAATCAGACACACAGGTGCCTACCTGTTCACTAGGCACCTCAAGCTTAACACAGGTAAATCAGAACCTTCTTTCTGTCCACCTCTCCATAGTTCATCAGTCTTCCCTGTCTCAGGCAAGGGCCCAACTACCACAAGTAACTAAATGCAAACTCCTAGTTGTCATTGTTTATCTTTCACTTTTTTCTCGCCTCCACATCCAGTTCCTTGGTAAGTTTTATATGCTCTACCTAAGCATATGTCTTGAACATGTTCATTTCTCTCTATCTCTGCAGTTATTACCCTTCTCTAAAAATCTGCATATTTTTTGGATAATGAATATAGGCACCTTAGTCGCTTCTCTTAAATCCTTTTTTTTCAAGATAGCTATCATAATGATCTTTATAGAAAATAATTGGGTCATATTTCTCACTTGTTTAAAGTCTTCCAATTGCTTCCCAGTACTCTTGGAATAAATTCCAACTCTTTGTCATAGGCTGTAAGTCTCAACATGAACTGTATCCAGACCACCTTTACACTATGTTCACCACCAATCTCACTCTGTATCTCTACCTGCACTGGCTTGCTTTCAGCATTACAAATACACTAAACTCATTTTCCCCTCAGTATGTCCCTTTCTCTCAAGTCTTAGGAATTTTCAAGGAAATTCATACTTGAAATTCATACTTAAAAATTCCTCTCCCTTAATGATCTGATCCTAAATCTTTTTCTCTTCAGAAAGGTCTCCCTGTCCATACAGACTTAAGTAGCTGCCAACCTACCCATCCCTTCTACCAGACATCACATCACTCAATTCCATTTTTTTTTGGTCTTTAATTTTTTAAAAAAAATATTTATTGTTGTGCTGGGTGGGGGTACATTGTAGCATTTACGAAGGTTCTTATATCAAATATATCATCCTTGAATTCATCCCCTCCACCACTATTTTTTATCTCTCTTCCTCTCATTCCTGGAATAGTTTCAACGAGTATCATTTTTCCATTTACATATATGTGTATACCGTATTTGCACCATGTTCATCCTCCTACACCTTTCCCCTAGCTCCTCTCCTCTCACACTGGTACCAATCACCCCTCCAGGCAGGACCTATTCTACCTTCATATTCTCTGATTTTGTAAAAGAAAAAAGAAATAACATGTTTGTTTAAGATAGCTACACAGGGAATTTCCTTGTGGCACTTCCATGTATATATATATTATAGCCTGATCAATTCCATTTTCTTTATAGGACTTCTTGTAGTCTAAACACTGATTGAGTTATCTTCTGTTCCCTCCCCTCTACCAGAGCATACTCCTTCTCTCCACCCAACCTGTACTAAAGGTCTCCACAAGTACAAAGACCTTTTTTGCCTTCTTCACCTCCATATTCTTTGTATTCAGAACTGTGCTTTCCATGTAGTGAGTGCTCAAAAAATACCTCCTGTTGACAAATATTAGTAGTGAAAATGTTTTCAAGGACTAGCGTGCTCTGAATAGGAATAAAGGAATTATTTGTATATTCTTGTTCAAATGACTTATATGACTTCAGGCAATCAATTATATCCCTACCTTATTTGGTTCCTTACTCTGTACCTCTATATTTGCCAATGTGAAGAATTTTAAAGATGATTAGAATACAAAGTGTTTTTTGGCATAAGTATATGATGAGTAGATATGATGAAAGGACACCAACCATTACAGCATGATTATCTATATTCTCTCCCCAGCAGTTTTTGGAGTCCAAATCTTGTCTTGATCATGCAAATCAGAGTAAGGAAATTGTAGAAGAAAGGAGGCTTCTTGAAAAAGACTGAAAAGAAAACTGAACTGGAAAGATTGTTGTGGCAGAACTGGAGGGTGGGGCTCAGAATACGGAGGAGCATGAGGTGGTGTGGAGGAGCTGTGCATGCAACAGTGGGGGCAGAGCTGTAGACAGAGAAAGAGGATTTTGAGAAGATTTCCAGTGGTTTCTGAATCCTTTTTTGGCATTTCCAGGAAATGACAGTAAAGACTTTGTTTGTTTTCAATTAATTTTTTTTTTGGCTGCTGGGTTATTTTCTGTACTGCAAACTCGCAGCTCCTTTTCTGGAGCTGACCTTGGGGAGAAGCCAACAGTGATGTAGTCATTTATAAACAGAAATTCCAGGTTTTTATACACGACATGGAATCCAGGCAGGATAAGTAGATATAGCAAGGGTGTTAATGAAGGTTTATTAAGTCTAGGGAAGAAATTACAAATAGCCAGGATGGGCCAAGTAGGAGGCAGAAGTAGAGAAAAGAAATCACTGTTCCTGTTACCAGGTGCTTTTAAAACCTGTGCTAACCTATGGGAGGGAATAAACCTGGGCAATTCTTGATCATCAATGATCACAGAGTGGGGAGGGCCAGGGTGTGACTAATCTGCACATATTTTTGCAAGTGAGAAGAAAGCTCAGAGAAAGAGAAGCATGTTCAATCTAAAATACAATATTAAGTCATATATGTTTTAAGAGTCTGAAACTTTTCCTATCTTAGCCTGTCTCAACTGGCCTGGCTTTGTGAGGGCTATAAAGGGAAATGTGTCCTCAGCCAGCCTCTGACCACCTTCATGTCACCTTTCTATAGATGTAAATGTCACATTGCATGTCAAGTGCAGCATGCTGGAAGAATGGGAAGTCAGATACAAAGAACTCAGATTAGTGATATCCTTTAATGCAAAAAGCACTGGGTTAGAGAGTTAGAGAAGTTTGGTAAAGTGCCCAAGGTCACACAGCCAAGCTAGAGTTTAGCTGGGCTCTATCTGGACCCAGCTAAGCCTTATGACACGGTATCTTCCGGCAGTTGATTAAGTAAAAGAAGCTTGGTCTTGGTGCTGGAAAGTTGGGCACTTACCGCCAAACAACTTTGGAAACATCACGAAACTATGTTCCCATTTCTAAAATGAAAAGTTGAACCAGGTCAGTGACTTCTAGACACCAGTCTGAGAGCCAGCCCCAGTCTGTAAGGATGTTTTCATTGGTCAGTGGCACATTAAAAAACTAAAAATAATGTTACATCTAACATCATTATGTATTTGTTACTGGAAGATTGCTAAGCAGTCTTTCTTGGAAATAGATATTCTATTTTTTATTGTAAAAATCTTTATTCTATGATATCATAGTGATATAGATAGTATTTACTTCTGAAGAAAAAAAATTGTCTTGGCTTATCATTATAAAAAGTTCACAACCTTTGTTGGTCCACTGACATCTGTGAACTCATTAAATTAGATTCTTCCTAATGTCCTTTCTAGTTTTCAGTTTTTTGACTAGGAAGGAGAGTTGTAAACTGAAATACTTAAGACTAGGGGCAGGGCAACAGGCATCAAGCAGTTTATAATAATCCAATTTAACATTTACTAGTTGCACTGACTTTTATTTTGTTTTTATTTTTTATTGTGTTGCTGTATGGGGTATATTGTGGCATACAGGTTCTTACAATGTATCAAATAAAAAAAATACTGGTTCCCTCAAACAAATAATAGTGGAATAAAGGTGTGGGGGGCCGGTATGTGTCTACTGACCATCACTTTACAAACCTGACTTTCTAAATTGTTTTCTTGCAGTACTGAAAATCTTGCTTTTTGTTTTGAATCCCCACTAAAATATTATAGCTCATTATTACTTTATAATTTAATCTACCAGTTATTATGGCAATAAAATCAAATTATGCTGTGGCCTATATATTTTTCACATCCTTCTGGGAGTTGTTGGACAAAAAGAGCACATCTTTATTCAATGCTATCAAATCCAGACTTTTTGCTTGGGTAAAAAATGTGGAGTCAAGACCTGTGTAAAATATTCAAAAGAATATGTGTTGAACTTAGGTATTGACTATGTCACAGCATCTGATTGAACAGCAGAATTTGTACTACATCTCATTCTTTAAGGTTTTATTGTATTGTTACTTAATGAATGTGTGCCAGTGTTTCCACAAAATTAGTGAAGTAAGCAGTTTGGTCATGGGTAGCACTATAAAATCTTAAATGCAAGAATTGAAGCTAAAGTAACAATTCAGGAACAGCAATGCAGACTTTTCAACATTTTTCTAAAAGTTCTAGCTTTGTGGATTTTTAATTTTATGAACTATTGGAAAGGATTCTCCTCCTGCAATGTAACTTTAATCCATCTTCCTTACTTGGGAATAAAAAAAAATCAGCTACAAAAGAAATTATCTCCTGGAGGCATGTGGAATGGGAAGGCACACCATCAATGTATCTAAGTCTTTGTTTTGATATATGATTGTAGATGGGCTACAAAGCAGAGCTTCTAGACATGATAAGCACCAACCTCTTTCTTTACTGTTGATTCCCACAAAGTTCACTACAGGAGGGGAAAAAAAGTGTGATAAGTTTGACTATTATCTGAAACACTGAGAATCAAAACCAGGAAGCTTGGAGAGCTAAAATACACAAGAGTTCTTGATCAGAGGCATGTCTCTCACTGGATAGGGAACTGTTTGAGGCCTCAAAGCTGGCTAGTTCCAGAACCCATATGAGAGCATATATCTTTCTACCACTCCCAGCTAGTCACCAAACAATGGTTTTCTTCAAGCCTTATCTTCTTCTAGTCCTTACCATCCATTATGATAA
Organism: Castor canadensis; assembly: GCF_047511655.1. Lineage (NCBI taxonomy): Eukaryota > Metazoa > Chordata > Mammalia > Rodentia > Castoridae > Castor > Castor canadensis. The sequence goes on from NC_133386.1 coordinate 63,062,453, forward strand.
TATCACCCTTAAAATTTCATCTTTGGTCCAACATCTTTTGAAGACCCTTAAACTGTGAGCTCCTATAAGTTGCATTCTTGCCTATATCTCTCTCCTTGCCTATACATTGCCAAAATTTGCAAGAATATCCATTCAGTTATGTACAATACTCCCTTCTCCATGTTTTCACTTTCTACAGTTTTGTTATGAGTAGTCACCTACAATCTGAAAATATTAAGTGGAAAATTCTGTAATTTTAAAATTGTGTGTCATTCCAAGTGGTTCTGTGAAATCACTTGCTATCCTGCTCCAGCCTGCCCTGGGATATGAATCATCTCTTAATTCATTTTATCCACACAGTATATTCTAATGGCCATTGTCACATAATGGAAGTCTTGATTATCAGATCAACTGTTGCAGTATTGCAAGGCTCATTTTCATGTGATCCCTTTTTTCCTTAATGATGGGGACCCAAAGCATAAGACTGGCGACACTGGAATTTTATTACGGTATATTGCTAAATTTATTCTATTTTACTGTTAGTTATCATTGTTAATCACTTACTGAGTCTAATTTATAAATTAAACTTTATCATAGGTATGTATTATAGGGAAAAGCATTATATATGTACATATATGTATGGTTTATATATAGTTATATAGGAATTGGTACTATTCATAGATTAAGGCATCCACTGAGGAGTCTTAGAATGTATTCCCAAGACCTCTCTCTTACTCATAGATAAGGGGCAGAAGATTACTCTATATTTCTGGTTTCTGTTCCAAACCAATTTTCAGATTCCCAAGTTAGGAGGATCCTTCCAGGCTTTTCTCTGAACTTTCTGAGGTCAAGCACATTGAAACAAAAAGCACATTTCCCAAAGTTAGGTAAATAAAAAATGTGTATAGAATTGTTTCATGAGCTTCTGTTGTTGGGAGGTGGAAATAAGTAGAAAAAAGATTCGTGGCTGAATACATCTGAAACAGATTCAAAGAACTGTAGACACTTTCTCCTGAAAGCCTTCTCAGAACATGAAGTTCTAAGGTGATAGAAAAGAACTTTTAGCACACATTTTAGTGGAGAACTCTTTTTTATTTAAGGTGCATCTTGAATAACTATGTCCTAAGGAGTTTTCATAAGAAATTTCTAGTTCTATGACAATGATAGGCAAATGTTAGTGCACAGTAAAGAGCCTGGGAGCTGAACATTCAAATTTTAGGCATTATCTTCACAGACAGTTATGGATTTGACAGATCTTTCAGAGAATTTAGGAATCTGAATTTTAAAGAGCACCATTGAACAGGGCTTCTCATACTTTAGTTTGAGTAGGAATATCCTAGGATTTTGTTAAAATGCAGATTCTGATTCTGTAGCTGTAGCAAGGCTCTGGATTCTGCATTTCACAAAGGTCCTAGGTGAAGCAGTTGCTGCTGATCCAAAGCCCACACTGTGATGACATCATTGATTCTGATTACCTAGTGCTGTCCAATTACATTATTACAAATGTTTATCACCATTATCACCAAGGTTTATGTCACTCTCAATTCATGAACAAGTGTTGTCTTATTGGTCATAATTAAGTTCAGATTTGTAATTTCCTTCATTGCTTCTTTTGCCATCTGAAAGGTAAAACACTTAGCAAATATGTTGAAATTTATAAAATACTCTTGTTCTAACCTATCATGATGTCCAGATCCGTGTAGTCTTCCTCTCTTACTATTCTGTTACCATTGTAATCTGTGTCCATTTTTGGCACTGTTTCAGATATGGCCATACAGGCCTGCAGTTTTACTGCCCATGTTTGCTGCTTCTTTTTCTTGGCTATTGTATTATGAGGTGTTCTCCAGAGATTACAGAATAAATGGGGGAGATTTAGATCTAGATGTATGGAAATTGGCTCACTCAGTTTTGGAGGCAGAGAAATTTCATGATCTGACATCTGCATTCTGGAGAACTACCAATCATATCATGGTATAATTCAGTCTGAGTCCAAAGGCCTGAGAATGGGGTGAGCAGTGCTGATAATGTAAGTTCTGAGTCTGAAGAACTCAGGACTGAGAATCAGAAAGGCTGATGTCCAAGGGCAAGAGGAGATGGACTTCTTAGCTTATTTAAAAACAGTTTTATTGTTTTCTCAAAACATTTCTTATTTTTGTCGTTATATCCATCTTTTTCTGTAAGTTACTTTGTATATTTATAATAGGCTTGAAAGTCTTCTGCTAATTCCAATACATTTTTATTACATGTGCATTCTTTTAATATGATTTACATTCTCCTGCTTATTCTCAGGTCTCATCATTTTGTACTATGTTCTGAACATTGTGTATGATAGACAATGGAAACTGAGGAAGAATTTTCTTGTTCCATTTTACTTATTTCCCAGAACCCTGAAATACTTTCCGCTATCTGGCAGTTAGGCTGAGGCCATTCCTTCACATTTCTCCCAGCGCAGAGCGGGGCTGGAGTCCAGCTGCAGCTTTAATTAGATTTGAGATCACTTGTGATTAGTCCAACACCCAAATTCCTGTGCCACCTCTGGTTTTGACTTTGTCAGTGTGTAAGTTGTGGTTGGGGTGGGGCTGAAGTTCCAGATATTTTTCCTTGAACTCTGGGTTTATCTATCTCAGGGCTCAACTTTGCAAATGAAAGACTCCCTGACTTCCAGTCCTTTCCTCACTAATTTTTTTTACAAAATAGAAAATAGGGTTAGGATGGGACATGAAGGATTTTCAGACAGATTGCACTTGAGTGTCTTCCATATTCCATATTCGAATCCATTCTTCTAGCTCACCCTTTGTCCCTGCAAATTCCCTTCATCTATGGCATCTTTTCCACTCATCTCCTGCAGACCAGACAACTGTCCCTGGAGATTTGGGAGTTTCTAGGACTCTCATGTCACCACGAAGTGTTCATTCTCAAGAGTTTAGTTAATCTGTTCTTCCATGTATGCTCTGTATTTCACTTGCCAAACTGACAATTTTAATTTTTCCAGGTTTTATTGTTATTTTTATAATAAAATCAAAGGTCTTTTGCATCCTAATTGTCTTAAATAATAATAAAAAAATTCCCTCACTTTTTATTTAAAATAGGTAAAAACCTGAGTACATTTAATCACAAAGTAAGTAATTCTTACTAGCAAACTTTTTTGGGGCAGTACTGGGATTTGAATTCAGGGCCTCGCAGGTATTCTACCACTTGAGCCTCATCTCCAGCCCCTTCTGCTTTAGGTTACTTTTCAGACAGATTTTGTGTTTTTGTGTGGGGTTAACCTCAGAACAAGATCCTCTTATCTACACCTGGCCTCTTCTTGTAAATAAACTGAGGTCACTATACACTGAGTGACAGTTATCTCCAGCTTACCTTGGTTGCTAGCTCACAGTTGAAGTCTACTTGAGGCATGTTAAGTCTTCTTGGACTCTGTGGTGTGTAGGGTCATTGCTGATTTTGTGTGCTCTGGGTGGGTCCTCTATCTGGGACAATAACAGAAATAATTCTTATGCTTAGAACAAAACCGCACCCCAACACCATCTCCCATTAACATCAGAAGACTCTAACTTTTTCTTGACTTTTAGAGAAAAAGATAAACATTTCTCTTCCCATACCTTTTCTGCTGGAAATGACTACTGCTTAATGTCATTAAAATTCATGTATAATTGCTCTTTCGGCAACTTATTAGTAATGATTCATGGTAGCCTTAAATTTGAAACTTCCATGGTTATTTTCTGAAAGAATTTATAGCCCCCTGTTAAAGTATACCAAGGATGAAATGTAAACCTATTTTGACAAAGTTAATTTAAAATAGCTCCATGACATTGCTATTTGAATTATAGTCATCATTGTTATCTTACATTTAAATTGACTATTTATGATAATATCATTCAATTTTCTGCATAATAAGAAAAAGGAATTTAAAATGGAAATCAGACCCAGAGATATATTTTAATGACAGTGTGGCAAACACAAACTCATGAGTTCTCTCTGGCCCTGAGAAGGAGGTGAGGTTCTTCTTTCTTTCCCTTCTATCTGTGATCTCTTCTGATTTTTGGCAACTCTTACTATCATCTTCCCTTAAGAGGTAAAAAGAAGAGAAAGCAAGACAGAAGGAGGCAAAGACGTCACATCTACATATTATTTGGAGTGTGGGAATAATGAGCAAATTTCTCTTCATCTCTTTCATTTTTGTCTTCTATTTTCCTCATCCAGCTCATTCTTCTCCCTTGTATTTCTCATCCTCATTGCCTTCTAAGACACAGATATTTACATGTCCCAAACATCAGTTTCTTTCTTCTCTCACTTAATGTCTATCATATTCACTTCAACCTTTGCCTTTGTTATAATCAAGCCAGCCTGCTTCTGACACTTTTAGAAAGCATTGAAAAGAATTCAAACTACTAAAAATGTAGTCACATTTGCCAATTTCCAAGAAGACTATCAATGTATGCACATTTTATGAATGCTTTATTTATACCAGGCTAGGGTACTGTGGAATAGACAAAGTTATAAAGATTGTTATACAATCAACCAGGAACTAGAGAAAAGGTTAGATCAAAAAGAATTAACCTAGAAGGTAACACCCACGCACAGGAAATCAATGTGAGTCAATGCCCTGTATAGCTATCCTTATCTCAACCAGCAAAAACCCTTGTTCCTTCCTATTATTGCTTATACTCTCTCTACAACAAAATTAGAAATAAGGGCAAAATAGTTTCTGCTGGGTATTGAGGGGGTAGAGAGGGAGGGGGCGGAGTGGGTGGTAAGGGAGGGGGTGGGGGCAGGGGGGTGAAATGACCCAAGCTTTGTATGCACATATGAATAATAAAAGAAAAAAAAATTAAGCAGTTAAAAAAAAAAAGAAATGGAATTTATTTAAAAATGATTATGCATACTTTTTAATATATGCTTTATATGACTTTCTTCTTTGATAGGCTCATTCTTTTTATCTGCTATGAATCTGTCACATATTGGAGCAAGATATTGATAGGGCAGGAATGATAATTATTTTCAATTAGCATTGGTGGGTATGTCCCAGCATCTGTTAGGAATTACGTTAAGCAGTTAGTAACTAGTAAAAGAATAAAATTATTGCAAAAAGTCCCAAAATAAAAGTGACTTAAATAAGATAGATATTTATTTCTCTCTCACCTTAAAGAAGCCTGAAAATAGGCATTTGAGCTGTAATATGCAAAGCTTATGGTTATTAGACAACAGGCTTCCTTTAGCTTTTTGTTCCGCCATCCTAAAGCATCCCTTCCAACTGCAGGATTAGCACATTGTCCAAGAAGGCTGCTGAGGCACCAGCCTTCATGTATTAGAAGAACGAAAGGAGTGTTCTCTATATATTATATATAGAGAGATCTATATTATATCTATAGATATTGTATATATAGAGAGATATTATATATATATAATGAAATCAGTATGTTGTAGGAATATCTGCACTCCCATGTTCATTGTTGCATTGTCCACAATAGCCAAAATACAGGAGTAACCTAAGTGTCCATCAAAAAATGAGTGGATGAAGAAAATGTGGAACAGATTTATATACAATGGAATGTTTTCCAACCTTTAAAAGAAGGAAGCCCTGTCTTTTGTAACAACATGTATAAATCTGGAAGGCATTATGGTAAGTGAAATAAGCCATGCACAGGAAGATGAATACTACATGATTTCACTTATAACAGAATCTAAAATCATCAAACTTATAGAAGCAGAGAGTGCAATGGCTGGTTGGTGGGAGGAATCAGAAGAACTTTGTCAAAGGATACAAAGTTCAGTTATGCAGAATGAATGCGCTTCTAGTACTCTGATATGTAGTAGTTGACTATAGCTAATAATACTAGAGCTCTAATGTACAACAGATCTAATTTATTATTATAGTTAATAGTACTGTACTGCATCTTTGAAATTTGCTGAGAGAGATCTTAAATGTTCTCACCACAAAAGAGGTAACCGTGTGAGCTATTAGATATGTTAATTAACCTGTCTTAATTATTTCTATGTCAAAAAATCTCATTGTTTGCCTTAAATATATATTTTTTATTTTCTTCTCCATATTTGTTTCCAAATAAATAAAGTCAATATAATTTCTTATTTGTCAATTACACTTCAATAAAGCCAGGGGGAATCCCCCCAACAAACAAAAAAGTAGTCTTTGTTAACATTCTAGGCATTCCATAAATATTTATTTCATTCCAGATTCCTAAGTCTGGATAGTAAGGGCTCATAAAATGTGCATAGTATTAAAACAAAAAAGTTATAGACTAAAAGGAGAAGTAAACCTATTTTTGAGAAACAAGAGCAACTTTTATTTGAATTGGAACTGTCTATGATGGAAACGTCTGTCTTGTGATGTCTGAAATCTCTCATTACTAGTGTAACAAGCACAAAAAAGAAGCTGAGCTTTTAGGAAGCTTTTCAAAGGAATTATTGGAAAAGCTTGCAATACATGGTTGTGATTCCATTGTTTGAAATATCATAAAGTATGACATACCATACTCAACAGCACAGGATTGATTGATTAACTTGTAAAGGTTCCACAGAAAATTAAAAAAACATACTATGCAAGCTTTAGAGTGGGTACTTAAATGCTTATTTATTAACATTATAGAGCAGATTAAACAAATGAGTTACACTACCCGAAAACTCCTAGACACCATAAACAGCTTCAGCAATGTGGCAGGATACAAAATCAACTTACAAAAATCATTAGCTTTTCTAAACACCAACAATAAACAAATTGAGAAAGAATATATGAAAACAATTCCTTTTACAATAGCTTCAAAAAAAATCAAATACCTAGGAGTATCCTTAACAAAGGATGTGAATGATCTCTACAAGGAAAACTATAAACTTCTGAAGAAAGAGATTGAGGAAGACACCAAAAGGCAGAAAGATCTTCCATGCTCATGGATTGGTAGAACCAACATAGTAAAAATGACTATACTACCAAAAGTAATCTACATGTTTAATGCAATTCCCATCAAAATCCTAATGACATTCATCACAGAGAGTGAAAAATCTACCCTAAAGTTCATTTGGAATCACAAGAGACCACAAATAGCCAAGGCAATACTCAGAAAAAAGAGCAATGTTGGAGGGATCACAATACCCGACTTCAAACTATATTACAAAAGAGTAGCAATAAAAACAGCATGGTACTGATACAAAAACAGACATGAAGACCAGTGGAACAGAATAGAGGACCCAGATATGAATCCACACAGCTATGCCCATTTTATTTTTGACAAAGGCATCAAAAACATACGATGGAAAATAGCCTCTTCAACAAATGTTGCTGGGAAAAGTGGTTACCCATCTGCAGAAAACTGAAACTAGATCCATGTCTACCACCCTCAACTATCAATTCAAAATGGATCAAGGAACTTAATATCAGACCCGAAACTTTGAAGCTAGTACAGAAAAGAGCAGGGAATACTTTGGAAGCCATAGGTATAGTCAAGGACTTCCTCAATAGAACCCCAGCAGCTCAGCAACTAAGAGAAAGGATGGACAAATGGGACTACATGAAATTAAAAAGCTTCTGCACTACAAAAGAAATGGTCTCTAAACTGAAGAGACCACCCATAGAGTGGGAGAAAATATTTGCTAGCTATACATCAGACAAAGGACTGATAACCAGAATATACAGGGAGCTCAAAAAACTAAACTCTCGCAAAATCAATGAACCAATAAAGAAATGGGCAACTGAACTAAACAGAACTTTTTCAAAAGAAGAACTCCAAATGGCCAAAAAACACATGAAAAAATGCTCACCATCTCTAGCCATAAAGGAAATACAAAGCAAGACCACACTAAGATTCCACCTCACCCCTGTTAGAATAGCTATCATCAAAAACACCACACCAACAAATGTTGGTGAGGATGTGGAAAAAAAGGAACCCTCATACACTGCTGGTGGGAATGCAAGCTAGTATGACCATTCTGGAAAACAGTATGGAGGCTTCTTATAAAACTAAACATAGATATGACATATGATCCAGCAATCCCACTGCTGGGGATATACCCAAAGGAATGCGACTCAGGTTACTCCAGAGACACCTGCATACCCATGTTTACTGCAGCACCATTCACAAAAGTGAAGATGCCCCGCTACTGACAAATGGATTAAGAAAATGTGGTATTTATACACAATAGAATTTTACTCAGCGATGAGCAAAATTCATTTACATGGCCATTTGCAAGTAAATGGATGGTACTGGAGAACATAATCTTAAGCGAAGTTAGCCAGGCTCAGAAGGCCAAAAATCGTGTGTTCTCCCTTATATGCAAACTTTAGATCTAAAACAAATGCAGTAATATTACTGGACATGGGTCACATGCTAAGGGGAGAATGCATACAGGAGGAATAGGGAAAGGTAGGAAACCCAAAACTTGAAAGTGTTTGATGTCTCCACTGTAGAGGAGCGAATAGTAACTTTAAACTGACAGAGGTCACTATGGGAAGGTGACCGGGAAGTAGTGAAGAGGTCAGGTAGAGATGAACCAATTCAGGTTGTAAGACACATGTGCATGGAAGCAATTGCAGGAATCTCTCTGTATAGCTCTCCTTATCTCAACTAGCAAAAACACTATGTCTTTCTTATTAATGCTTATGTCTTCTCTTCAACAAAATTGGAGAAGCGGGCAGAACAGGTTCTGCCTGCAAGCGAGGGGGTTGGGGAGGAGAGGGATGGGGCGGGGGAGGGGCGGGAGGAGAAATGGCCCAAACAATGCATGCACATATGAATAAATAAACCAAAAAAAATTAAGAAAAAAACGATGAGCACAGTAAGAAAAAAAATGAGCTACAGAACAAAACTTGTAAGTGTGATTATATTCATGTATAAATAGGTAGTTATGCACCAACGGTTTATCTAAATGGCAAGATTGAAGGGACAATTTTTCTTGTTTAAGAGTACATGCAACAAAATATATAGATATAAACATCACTTAACTATTTGGCAATGATAGTGATAGCTATCTACTTAAGGAGTAAAAAGGCTGAATGTTCATCTGTCAGGGACAAGGAAGAGAGTGGATTGTTAGGCTGATAGACTGTAACGCTTTCCTCCAATTCTTAAGAGTTGATGATATCAAGATGTATGTTGTGACCCAAGAGCATTGGGTGATTGCCACTTGAGTAATGCATATACCCATAAATGATTAAGGAGAGATCCTGTAGGGGCACTGCTGGTGGAGCTCAGAATTCCTTAACTGACCTCTGAGCCTGTCACAGCTCAGGTTATCAGTGGTGTGCCTTTCAGTCTTCTATTTTCAACACAGTGTTAGATGACTGATGGCTGGGATTTTCTAGGAAGGCAAACTACCTATATTTGTTTTATTTGTGCATTGCTGTCCTCTTTCTTCCTTCAAAAACTATAACCCTGCACCTAAAAACATACTGTCTAGATATTGACATATTAAAATAGTTTTCTTGTTCTTAGCAGAAAGAAACCATGGTACAAGAGAAGGCCATTGAAACCCTGTTATTTTGAGAGGGGGCAAAGCCATAATAATAACAAACTAAAACCCCACAAAAACTTCTGGAGGATGGACCAAAAGGGTGATTTTGCAAATATCATGCTGTTTAAGAAATTTAAAAAATTTTTATTTTTAAAATTTTTTGTCACTTTTTTCCTATATACTACTGTATTCATATGTGTGATTTACAAATAATATCTCCCATTCTGTGGGTTTTCTTTTTTACTTTTTAAAAAAAATTATTTTATTGTTTTTACATTTACTCACATGTGTATACATTATTTGGGCCACTTCTCTTCCTCCCACTGTATCCAGGCAGAACCTGTTCTGTCCTCTTTTTCTCTAATTTTGTTAAAGAAAAAACATATAAGATAAAAAGAAAAATATAGCATAGTTTGAGATGAAGATAGCTATACAGGGAGATTCCTTGTGCTTTTTCCATGCATATGTGTATTACAATCCCAATTGGTTCATCTCTACCAGACCTCTTGACTACTCCCTAGACCCCTTCCCATAGTGGCTTCTGCCTGTATAAGATTACTGTATTTGTTTCTATACAGTGAGCCCATCAACCACATTCAAGTTTTTGGTTTCCTTCCCTTGCCATATCCCTCCTATGTACAGTTTTGAATTTTTATTTTTCATTATTGTTGTACTGAGGGTATGTTGTGAAATTTACAAAAGTTCTTACAGCATATCATAATTGAAAGCACCCCCTCCATTCTCCTTTCCCTCCATTCCTGGGATAGTTTCAACAGGTCTCATTTTTCCTTTTATCATACATGAGTACATAATAGTTCCACCATATCCATTTAAGGGAGTTGCATTGTGACGTTTTCATAGATTCATACAGTGTGCTCTAAATAAGTTCAGCACCCCCCCAGTTTTTGATGATTATGTACTGTTTATTTCCTCAAATTGTGAATAACTAAATGTGCTTGTCTTTAGGCACACCGTGGCTCTTTCCCTGGGAGTGTTGGTGGGGTTCTTCAGATCAGCAGTTATACACTCTCACCTCTACTTGACACATGAAAAAAAAAAAATGGCTAGCTAGTCTTGTACCTACAAACAGCTCAGAGTTATGGAAAAGATCCATGTTGGTTTCATTTTTACATCTCACCCACAGTCCTGGCTAATTAAAACAGATTCTTAACAGTAGTTGTTGTGCTTAGAATCAAGCACACACCACAGAGAAATAAATAAGACTTAAAAAGAGTAGATATCTAAGAAAATATGGCAAAAAAACCAATGAGAACATTTTAGTAAGTATTATTTTAAATATAATCTGACTAGTGTTAAGTGGTTCTGAAGCCCAAACAGGGAAATCACATAGGACTATTCTGAAATGGGAACAATTGTTATATTATTGAATTTTAATGAACAGTGAGCCCATTTGCTATTTATTTCCTTCCAAATGTTAATAAACAGCTCCAGTGATAATTGTTGATTTTCTATATTTATGGAAAACTGGCATTTCATAAATATCAAATTGTGATATCATCTACTTGTATGCTGGTTTTCTATGAATATATAAATTATGTAATTGTCTCTACAAATGTGAGTTAATTTTTGTGTGGGTAAATCAAGGAGAATGATAAATCTTAAAATGGTAGAATCTTAAGTATTCTTTCCATTGTTTTTTTTTTTAATGAATTTTACCCGAAATGATGTCATGAAGTGGCAGAGAAAAATCTAGGGTGCAAAATTTTCTACTACAGTTACTAAGATGCTCATCAAAACTAAGTCAACACACGGGCATTTGACAGGGATGTGCAGAGAGCTTTCTCAAAAGACCAAAAGGTTAGGAAGACTTTCTATGTCTAATCAATCTTTAAAGGATAACAAAAGTACAGAGGTTATAATAATTCAAACTAGTAAAGGATTTCTTCTTGAAAGGAAGTTTTAGCTTATTTTCATTCCAGGGGAAAGAAATTCTCACTTGATATGTTTGCTATTAAAATGTATTCTCTTGGATAGTATTGGCAGAAACTCCCCATTAATATTTATTTTTAGAACTTTAATCCATTTCATGGCTCAGTAGAGAATTAATATTTAGCAAATGTGTGATCAGTTCTTTTTTTGTCTTATGGCTCAAATTCATCCAAGTCCTTCATATGCAGGATTTATTTTTATTATGAGTTTTATAATGAGCATGAATTTTACTCCACGTTGCAGTAAAATCCTTCTTATGGGATGTAACCTTTTTTTTCAAAGTTAAGTCTCAGTAAAATGAATGCTTTTGTAGCTAAGAGGAAAAGATGAGTCTTTAGATAGCAGAAATTTGATCTCCTATTTATGGATTTGATGTCCTGAAATACAATGAGACTAGCCAATACTGAAATGATAATCCCAAATTATAATAACACTTTCAAAAAGGTTTAAAAGCATCTAGACCCTAATTTGAACAGTATTAAAATTTTCTATAATGGCTATACCATATGTCTCATTAGTTCATAGTAATCAAATGACCTTTCTCAGTGTGTTTAAATCTATCTGGACATTGACACCTGGGCTGTGGGATAGGTTTGGTGGTAATGAGGGATTAACTACAATACCTGAGAAACCACTGATCTGATAAAAAATTTGCCATCATGAATCCAGGAAGCAACTTCAAGATCAAAACTTTCCTTAATCAGAGGAATGTGCCCTCTTTGAAAATGGCTCATGAATAACCTACATCAATCCTCTTTATAGCACAGGTAATATGACAACATTACCTCCCATGAATGTTTTAACTAGCAGGTGGGACCACAGATGTACTTCACCTCTCCAACCCTGTTAGAGTCCCATCCAACAGCTGGCTGAACAGGAGTCCAACATCAATTAGTCATCACCAGAGAATTTCACACTTTCTTATTAGGGAATTAAAAATAACTGTGTGTTTGAATGAAATCAGATATGGCCCAGGGGAAATTGGAATGCTACAGAAGACATGGTTTCTGGGTTCTGTTTTCTGCATCTAGAAACCAATCAAGACAGTGACTATGTCTTTGGTTCTCAGAGTTTTAAAAACAAGTCGTTTAAGTGGTTTCTTGAGGTGCACCTGAGCGTTAGGCTAAGTATTGATTAAAGCCTCAGAGGACCTCTGAAAAATACTCCACCATCTCTGTTTTCAATAGCCATAAAGTTCCAGCTCTAGAATTGTGCATTGAACTCAACTGAGTAAAACTTCTGACTCTCCAAGTGTGTGCTCAGGGCAGGTACAGAATTTGTTTTAAGTGGCTTTCTGAATCCTAACTCTTGTGTAGCTACAGCAAGGATTTCTTCTCTTTTTGTTTTTCTATTTTTGATAATCTCTCAAGTTGCAAATGACTTTTAAGTTTCTTTTTTTTTTTTTTTTGAACTCATGTCCTGTGTTTTCTCCTGTGCTGTGTTTTCTCCTGCACATTGGCTTTGATTATGTTTATGAACTCCAAAGTTACATGAAATGGTTATTGGCAAAAGAGTTCATGATGGGTCAGGGATGGTGTCTCTACTTGAAAACTCTGAAAGAAGTCCAAACTTTAAAAAATTTGTAGAAACTATTCACGATAATATTATCATAGTCTGGGCGTGATAGTGCACACCTACAATCCTAGCATTTGGGAGACAGGCAAGAGAATAGTAAGTTTGAGGCCAGCCTGGGTTATACAGTGAGTGCCCTGTCCTAAAAAACAACGAAGTAATATTATCACAGGAACTCTTTTCCTATAAAAAAATATAGTGAGTCCTTCTCCATATAGTACATCAAATAGTTCAATTATCATTTAAATCATTTTACTTCTGGGAATATCAACATGATTCCAGCTGGGTGGGATCACTTTTGTTAAAACAATAGCCTCTAATAAACATCATCTTTTTTCTTCTTAGCCAATTAATAACTGATTCACATAACCTGCCCAGGCCTCAGGACACTCCTTAGGGGCCACATTTTCAGGCTTCCTTATTGCTAAAATATTGATTCCCTAGTTGGCATTCTGATGTGAATCCACAAAACTTCTTGAAGGTAACGATGTTGGGTTTTAATCCTGCAAATTTATGGGGCTGCACGTAAGTGAGATATCAACTTTTGAACCTATATTCATGTATGGATTTTTTATCTCAGCTTGCCCTTAAAACTGAATAACCTAGAGTATTGACTGAATCTAAATGACAAGTTCTCAGAAAGAGGTACACATCTCATTTCTCTTCATAACTGAAACTCAAAGTGGAACCCATGAATATGCAGGACCCTAAATAAGAATAACAATAATGATAGTTACTAACATTTATTGGGCTCATTATGGACTATCTCTTAATACTCAAATAACCATCTGAGTTGGGTTATAGTATTACTCTTATTTTACAGTTAAGAAAATAATACTTGTGGAAGTCAAGAACTTACTCAAGTTCAAAGAACTAGTCAGGAGCAGACCTGGCATTTAAACCCAGGCAGCTGGATTCCAGAGCACAAGCTCTTAACCCCTGTCTTCTTAAGAGCTAATTCTTCAATGAAGTGGGCTTTGTCCTTCCCAGAGATCCTCAGAGAACAACCCATTCACTTGAAAGAAAGGCACATTTATTTTGGGTCCCTTATGCCATGCAGTAATCTAGGCCCAGCCTCATTATGGGAAGCAAGGTTGATAGGACTGTTCCCTTTGATAAGAAGGGGAGAGGCTTTTTTTTAAAGCTCACTTTCAAATACAAAAGCAAAAGAGGGTACAAGAAGGGTTTCCAGTAACCAACTCCATTTGGCCAGGATATTAGGAATTATAAAGTAGAATTTGCTAACATTTTTGAAATTCTATGATTTTCCCTGTTTCTTGTTTTCTCATCATTATTGGTAGTAAAAGCGTTACAATTAAAAAGGCCTAGGTAGGTGTTGTTATTTGGAGGCAACAGGAAATTATGGTTCCGGAGGTGCAGGGTTTTACTTCTCAACTTGTGTTTTCATGTTGATGAAGCATTAACCCCAAAGGAGTGTGTGGATGATCAGCAGCTGTATATGTGTGTGTGTGTGTGTGTGTAGATTAAAAAAATACAATACTAATTGAAAAAAGATGCAGAATGATAAATTTATTCAAATATAAATCTGTAAAATGACACTAAAAAGTATGTGTGGATTCATATATGAAAGAAATAACAGAAAATGTTACATTGATTCATATATAAAAGAAATAACAGAAAATGGAAAGATGTGCAACAAACTCATAATAGCTGTGTCTGGGGAGGTGCAAGGGGACTTGAATTATAACTGAAATATTTGCAGCAGAAGGAAATGTGATAAATATTTTATATTGTGGAATGTGATTCTATATTTAGGAGTACTGGAGATTGAACTCAGAGCCTTGCATTGCACTTTACCACCTACCAGCCATGCCCCTAGCCCTTTTTCTTCTAATTTTGCTTTTCAGACAGGATCTTGCATTTTTACCTGGGCCAGCCTCTGACCATGATTCTGCTACCTCCTCCTCTTTCGTAGCTAAGATTATAGACATGCACTACCACACCTGGTGATGTTAAATTTTTAATAGCTGAAAAAATATAAAAAAGAGAAACAGAAATAGAGGGAAAGAAAGATGACAACATCACTGAGAATTTTAAAAAAAAGTATATGAAGAAAGAAAGTATGTGAAACTCTGGTTTGGGTCCTGCCCTTCTTTAGTGTTGACTCTAATCTAGACTTAAGTGACCATGAAAATTCCTCGGTGTGTTCCAGATTACTTTAGCGGTCAAAAAATTAAGAACTTGTTTGCACAGGGTGCGGGGGATATTTTTGATAGGGAAGGGTATGTTTTGAAGGGGGATGGGTCACATTCATGACAGTTTTACCAATAACTCAAGTCTTTACTCTTGAAATAGAAAAGTAAAATTGGAGTGTCATAAATGTTCCATTTCAAAACATGGGCAGTCTTGTTTCCTTTGATTGTAGCTTCCTTTCTTTAGGAAATGATATTGATTTTCCATGGGTTCCTGTGTGGTGTATGACAATAAGTTCCCTGAGAGCAAGTGTATTCACAGATGCTAGTAGTTGTCCTGAGTTTCCTTAATGTGTAAGGATGTTTACAGAAGTCCTGTTCGGTTTCTATATGCATACAAAATGCTTTGCTCTTTCATTTAAATACCAGTGAAAGAGCTTGCAAAATCTTAGGAAAGGTCAGGCTGGAAAAATTAGATATGGCAGCAGAGAACAGTGTGATCAAACAAACCACACAGAAGACTGCATTTTCATTACAGTGCTTAAGTGTGTAGTGTGTGGAAGAAAAGTTGAAGGGTTTTTTCTTTTACCTTTTTCTGTCAGTTTCTTCTAAAAAGGAATACAAACAACTTTCCCCCCAATAGAATGCAAAACAAGCAAACAACAAACAAACAAAAACAAAGACTAAAGAATCTCGAGGTGTGATGTAGATAATGAGAGAAGATTTCTTAATCTACAGGGGGTTGTGTTTGCAGGGGCTGTCCAGAAATAAGGAGCCATTCCAAGGTATACATTATGACTCTCACTCAGTGTAATAACCTAAGCAAGAGATCCTCAAATCTTGTAGAACTTTACAAGAAACCAGCAGGCAACAGTTTCCACCTTTTGATGGCAATGAGGCAGAGAATCCAGTTGTAATTTCAACACTGAAAGGGATAAAAAGACAGAACATTCTCCTTCTTCTCCCAAACCGGTCATTTTCTGATCAAGGATCTGGGTCCCCTAAGTGCAAAATTGTGTCAGAGTTACAGTCCATCCCCAGCTGCATGCTTCATTTTTTGTCTCTCTGAAGTGACTCTTAAGTGAGTGGACTAAACCATGGTCAGCAGAATATTTCAAATCTGGCCCCTAACTGCTTTTGTATTTAGCCCACCATCTGTTTTTGTATGACTCACAGGTGAGAATGCTTCTTACATTTTTCACCAATTCAAAAAGGAATCGAAAGGTTTTTGTGACATGTAAATGTTACCTAAAGCTCCAAGTTTAGTAATGAAAAATAAAGTTGCATTGGAATATAGCACTTCCTATCATCTCTGATTGCTTGCAACCACAATGAAGAGTCAAGTAGCAGTGACAGACTTTATGCAGCTTGCAAAGTCAAAAGTATTCTTTCTCTAGCCCTTTACAGAAAAGGTTTGTACAACTTAGTTTTAAAGCATTGTTTCCTGCCACTGGAGAGGCTTTGAGACAACAGTAGCCAAGGAGACTGACCACTCTGAGGATTATTTGCTTGGGTTTGTTCCTGTAGGTGCAGCCCTGTTGTTTCAGAAACTGCCAAGAAGCACATTGTGCTAGAAAATAGAGCCTTCAGACAATCTAGGGAAACTCTCAGATCATTTAAGCCAGTTTCTTTTTTAAAACAAAAATTTTAAGCTAAGCATAGTGGTTCATGCCTGTAATACTAGCTACTCGGGAGGCAGAGACCTGGAGGATCATGGTTTCAGGCCAGCCCAGGCAAAAAGTTAGTGACACCCCATATCAGTGAATAAAAGCTGTGTGTAGTGGTGCAGCCTGTTATCTCAGTTATGCAGGAAATTTAAATAGGAGATTCGGGTCCAGGCAGGTCTAGGTATAAACATAAGATCCCAAAAATAATAAAAGCAAAAAGGACTGTGGGTGTGGCTCAAGTGATAGAGCATCTTCCCAGCAAGTGCAAAGCCCTGAGTTCAAATCCCAGTACTATCAAAAAATTAGCATGCATATTTTTATTAGTATATATTAATTATACAAAATAAAGGGAAATCTGCTATTGCTATGCAACTACATTGATTTGGACACCAGTGTGGAGAGTTTATTGATCAGGATCCCACAGTCAGTAAGTGGCAGGTAAGAGGCAAAGGCAAGGTAGACCTGAGGCCAGGTTTCTTGTTCTTCTGCTAGAAGTCAATTCTTGGTACAGAAGAATGTGTTGAAAAACTGCACTGAGTGGAGAGATGGCCCAAACAATGTATACACATATGAATAAATAAATAAACAATAAAAAACTGTACTGAAAATGGCAAATTAATAAGCCACATTTCCTTTGTTAATTCCTCAAGCTCAGTCAACATGAGTTCACTTCCTGAGCCTGACCAATGCTAGCAAAGGTGAGTCTCAGGACTCAGGATGGAAAGAATCTTTGAAGGAAATGACTGTATGGCCCAGAGGGGTGAGCTGGCCCCTCTTGCTGACAATTGACATCGTTCTTTTTGGTACTTTAAAAAATAGACTATATAGATTAGTACTTATTTTTTAAAATAGACTTTTTAAGAGCAGTTTTAGGTTCACAGTAAAATTGCCACAGAGGTTTTCCACTTATATATTGCACAGCCACACCCACCATCAGCATCCCCACCAGAGTGGTACATGTGTTATAACTGATGGGTCTAAATTGACGGATCATTATCACTCAAAAGCCAGAGTTTACATTAGAGTTCAATCTCAGTGTTGTGTGTCCTGTGAGTTTGGACAAATACATAACGACATGGATCCAACATAATAGTATCATACTGAATAGTTTCAGTGGTCTAAACATCCTCTGGTCTCTACCTACTCATCCCTGCCTCCCCTCTAAATACTGGCAGTCAGTGATCTTTTTACTGTCTTCATAGTTTTGCTCTTTCCAGAGAATCCTATAGTTGGAATCCTACAGTATGTAGACTTTTCAGATTGACTTCTTTCATTTAATAATACACATTTAAGTTTCTTCCTGCCTTTTCAAAGCTTGATAGCTCATTTCTTCTTAACACTGAATATCATCCCTATTTATGGATGTGCCATAATTTACTTAGCCATTCACTTGCTGAACTATATCCTGGTTACTTCCAAGTTTGGGTAATAACAAATAAAGGTGCCATTCATCTGTGTGTAGTGTTTTACATATAGTTTTCAACTCATTTACACTTTTACAAGAGCAAACGTGGCAGATAAAACATAACTTTGGTAGCAGAGAACAAGGATGCTAGTCTGATGGGTAATAGCTGTGAGAGCAGATTATGAGAAGCCTACAAGAACTGGACACAGGCAAGGTGAGATGCAGCTCAACTGTTTTTCCTAAGATGTTTACCTGTATGCCGAGATTGGCACAGCCCCGGCCACAAAAGAGGAAAATTCAGAACAGCTGCTTCTCCTAAGTTGTTTACGTTCAGAGAAGCAGGAACAGGTTTCTCCTGTTACAATGTCACACCCTTCCCCAAGAACCCCTGTTCTACCCTGTTTACCACTGGGTATAAAAGACTCGCTGAAGGAGAACACAAGGATTTTTGCTTTGGGGGCTTTTGCCTTGAGGCTTTTGGGCTTTTGATTTTTTGGTGTGGGAGGCTTTTGGAAGGGAAAAGGATTGCTGAAGGGAAGAGGATTGCTGAAGGAGAATTGCTAAAGGGGACTTGCTAGCAAGTCTGAGGGCCAAAATCTTAAGAAAGCTAATGAGAACTTTATACATAGGCTTTAGAAAAACTAAGCTAAAGAAAAGCTAAGGGAACATGGAACAGTACAGGTCTGGGGGCAAAGACTTTAAGAGAGATTATGCTAAAGAACAGCTAAGAGAAAACATGGGACAGAGCAAATCTAAGGAAAGAGACTTTAAAGAACAGAAAAGAAGACTTTAAAAGAAAGGTTTTAAAGACTTTAGAAGCAAGGTTTTAAAGAACTGTAAAAGAGAAAGGCCTTAAAGAATACAGAGAAAAGAAGCAGAGTAAAATGAAGAGAATAGAGATAAAGAAGCAATGAGGATTGTGCATCTCCACCTGAGCGTCCAACACACCTGATCCCACTTTCTGTCTGTCAGTCTATCCTGTGTCCTTTCTGAATCTCCAATCGCCCCCAGTTAGCACCAGTTAGATTTGGCAATAACAAGAGAGCAAGAGAAAAAAGCTGGTTCCAAATAGCCCTTTCAGTGAAGTAAAGTTCTGGCTTCAGAAGGAGCATATCAGCTAAATGAAGCCCATGCTTATTTTAATGAGGTGTTATACAGAAGACATGCATGAAACCATGTATATATAAAATCTTTATGTATATAAAGAACAATTAACATGGGAGTAAGATTGAAATTTAATGGAATTCCAAAGGAGCAGCTAAAATACAGATTAAGTGTGCTCTAAAACCACTGGTTTTTTTTTTTTTTTTTTTGGTGACTTGACACTGTTGACCTCAATTGAGAGCTTTAGATGATACCCTACATCCTGATAATTTGCTACACATGGCATCATAGTTGTTTGCCATAGTGTTCTGAAATCAGTAAATATAGCACTGGCAAATGTTCCTGGCTGGGGAATTGTTTTCAATAAATTCTAGAAGGGCAACTGTTGAGTGGCAAGAAAGTAGCCCAAACTAGGATGTTCCCAACTGACCTTAGACAAAGGTCTATTTCTAAGCCCTGGAGCTGACCATAAAGAGTCATTGCTGCACAAACAGCAAATTGATTAATTTGGTGATAGAAGGGGTAATATTGAAGTACTGAAATTTCTCTTATGCCGTGAAACAACATAAGTGAACCTATTATTTTACTAAGAATGCAACAATTGAGGTTAAGGTTAGTGCATATGTCACAAACATGGTTTGTGCTCTATAGTTTCTCTAGAGAATGTGCCTTTCTGAAAGAATAGTCTTCTTCATAAGCCCCCCATTTGCTAACCTTTAAAATCTGACTCCCGCCCTACTGTTCCTTTGATAGTATCCTCTTGAGTTACCCTCTAAATATCATATTCCACCTCTTTTTTTTTCCTGCTCTTCTCCTTGACCTCAAGCGTCATTTGATAATGTCTGACGCTCCCTTCTGAGTGTCTCTTGCCTCAGGTTGCATGAAGTGATACCTTGCTATTTCTGTCCCTCAGTTATACCTCATTCACTTCCACGAATTTCTTTTCCAGATCTTCCAAGTGGGACTGTGCACCCAGGTTCTAGACTTGATCCTCTTTTTTCTCTATGTTCTGCTTCTTCAGTATCATAGCCCATGGCTATAACAATGCAAGAACGAAGGTCACTTGAGTTTTTAAACTCCTGTCATATTCTCTAGCACCAACACCTGCCAGGCCCCTTCTCCTGGACAGGCCACCCTATTCTGTTATTAATTTCCTACTTTTGTTTCACTTCCTACCTCCCAAGTTTAATGTCATATTTGTTTATTAGCATGTCAGCATTTTTCCTTCCCAACCACCTGCTCCATGTTTTTACTAGCAGAACTTAATAGGCAGCTGTGCTACAATCAGAAGTAAGAAATGCCTAGTTTACCTTTCACAATATCATGTGAGAAGATAAAGCAGCCAAATAAACAGGGAAGTTGCTATAGAAAGCCCAGGAGGGTGTCAGTCTGTAGTACAGTTAGAGAACAAAGGAACTTTTGCTTGTTTTATGTTATTGTACAGGTATTAGTTCAACCTGAATCTACTCTTTGTGCATTATACCATCCTCTATAAAGTTCCCACAATTCCAACGAGGATTCCAGGAGTTATAATTGATCTGCAAAGTCCTAGGGCCTGGATATTTTTAAAATATATTACTTATTTGAGGATTCCCGTGCTAGAACTTCTCACATACAGCTTATCTGTCAGTTCTTTTAGTCCTGGTCTGATGTTATTTACTTTAATCCCAGTTATCAAATGTCTTGGAAAGACCAATAAAACATCCTGAGCATAAAGTAGGCACAAGAGATTGCTGGTGGTGATCATAGTAGGTAACAGTGAGAACTGCTCTTCTTTAGCTGGAGTGAGACAAGGTCAAGCAAGAGCAGGTGTTTGTCATTGCCGGAACCCCAGATGAGGAGCAAATAGTATGGGCAGTACAGAGGAGACAGTCCTCTGTGCTGGGGAAACTATCGAGGTGACCAGATTCACACAGCTGTTTCTTGGTGATACCTGAGGGTTTAGATTAAGTAAATACCATTAAAACCAGGAGAATACCATTTGTCATTAAAATTAAGAAAGAAAAAAATGTTAATTAAGCTAAAGTGTCCCATGTATATTAGGACACATCCAAATTTGAGATGTTAAATTCTTTCAAAAAGTATAAGCTGAAGAATTGATAAAATATGGTTAAAGCCATCTATCATGAAAAAAGGAGATACTAAAGAGAAATTTCTTTTTAACTTCACTGCCCCTTCAGGTGGGCAGCTAAGAAGATACCGGGCTGTACAGATCTATAATTCATGAAAGGTGACATTCTTTGATTGACACTGTGAGTTAATAGGGTCCTCTCGTCATCTGTGATTTTTTAAGGCAACTTCTAATCTTAAAATATAAGAAAACTTGTTTTTATTCATAAGGAGCACAAATGGAGGTATAGCTGACTATAACTTTGTTCTTTGGTATTTGAAGTAATTTAAGTTTCTTAAAATTTAAGAGGAGTTCAACTGAGGCCTTTTACAAAATGTATCTCATTATAGTATCAGTGGACAGCATGCTTCTGCCTCCAGCTGTAAGTCATTAAAGAGCTGCTCTACCAGCTGGTAGAGCCTGGGAAAGGCGCTCTCTGTGCAACTCCTGACAAACCAGGAATCATACCATATGGTGATTTCCATGGATTTGACTGATTTCAAGCCAAAATGATAGGTGAGAGCAAGGACTGCCACAGATCAGGTGAACACACAAGCAGTCAATAGACAAAGCCTGCTTCTAAATTAGAAATACACAAGAGTTCTCACAGCTGTTTTCCCTACTGATGTGCCTGTACATGATTTCCATGGTCCTTGATTACAGCCCCTCTCAGAAAAATCCTTCCAAATGCTTCCAGCATTAAGTTGCAAATTATCTGCTTGGCTCCTGGCTTTGGTGGCTTGAGTTGAGAATGAGTGCTAAGGAGATCAAAGTCTGGTTACTGTCAGGTTCTGGACAGCCCAAGGGTCTCATTTGTGAATCATTCTTGGGCTAATCACTAAATTCTTTAAAAGGGAAATTTGGGGAGCTTTCTACCAAGAAGATAGTGAGGGGATTTGTTAATAACATATATTTTTTCTTCTATTTGCCACTAAAACTTGGAGAGTCCTGATCAGCACAGACATGTCTCCCCTTACTGAATCTCTTACTTCACAAAGGGGAGAGGAACAGCAAGTAGGCGATGATTTGTTTTGACAACATCAAAGGAAGTGAAGAAAAGAGTTTCTGTTTTCCCTCTAAGTGGCACATATCATAAAATTATAATCTTTTACCTCTTTTTGTTTGATATTATAAACCCAAGAGAAATGCTTTTTATTGAAAATGTAATTCCTGATACTTGATATCAGATATCAGATTGAGATATTTTACTTGATGGTATTTTGCTGAGCTATGGCTTCTAGAGTCTCTTAAGTTTATTTCCCCCAAATTCTGCTGGATAAAAATGAGAATTATAAGGCAGTATTCGATCTCATTTTCATCCATGTGTCCTTAATGTCCCTGATATCTACCATATTTATGTTTGGGGACTGAAGATATAAATGAAAGTGAATTCTTAAGAAGGTCCTTTGATCAAATTTTCATACCCTAAACCAGAAGTGATAAAGCAATATAGAAACTGCAGACTATTTCAACTTTCTCCTGTTTACTAATAGAAGCAGCATTTTTATGCAATCAAGCTTTTGTGTTCTGAAGTGAACATAATGTAATGATTGCATTTGCATTTTCAAGTATTGATCATGTTAGTATCTTTTGCAACACACCTGTGAAATTTATATTTTGGAAAAATTGCCTTGCAACGTGAGGAGACTTCATTCTAGTTTAGTTGTCTTAGGGTCGTATTATAAGAGTGGTAGTGTAGAACAAAGACAGATTTTGGAGTCAGGCAGAACTGGGTTTGACGCTCAGATTTTCCATGCCAACTGTGTAACCCCGGACACAAAAATTTATCTTTCTTAACCTCAGTTTTCCAATCTGTGGAATGGAGTCAATAGCAATAGCTGCTTATAGGACAGTTTGATGATTACATGAGATAAGGCATGTGGAGCACTTAACAGGAAACATGCACTTAGTAGTACTAACAGCATTGGTTTGTGACATTGATATGGCTGTTGGTGCTGTTATCACATGACTAGTGAAAAAAGTCAGACTGGTTGTCTCTGAATTGTGGATGGGAGCCTATGAACACAAACCGATGGAGAGAAATGGTCTATAGTTTGGGAGAGAATAGATAGCTGGGGCAGAGTTTTCTTTCATAGATAGACTTGGATATATTGCTCTTGCAAAATCGGAGCAAAAGATTTTTCTCATAAAAGGAGGCTGGAAAGAGAGAGCTTCTTCCTGGTTGATGTACTGCATGCCAGACAGAGGGAGATGGGGTCATGGCCACAGGCTTCTCAAGTTCAATACCCATCTCAGGACCCTGTACATAGGTCAATCAGAGGCTTGTGGCTTATTTAACCTACATCATTTTTAACTACATACATTTTTAACTGACATTTGTTTCTCTTTTCTTACTTCCTAAATCGTTACCCTTTAGCAAAGCTGGCCTCATATGGGAAACCAAGGTAGCAGGGGATTTTGATTTCCACTCTGTTTCCTCAAGTATAGAAATAAGTCAGTCATGGAAACTCTGAATTTCAGTGCTTCTTAATTGTGGGAGTATCATACACTACTTTGAAAGTTTAATGAGGTTTGAGCTCTTTTTCTACAGGAAAAAAATGCAATCAGAAACTACAAAGACAATTTTGTGTATAAGTGTGGGAGCCCCAAGTTCTACTAAAGCACACCCAGTAGATTTTGGGTCAAGAGCCCCTGATATGGTTACTTCCTAACCATTTTTCTTGGTGTCCTATTTTAAACACTATCATTTCACATTCTCAGGATTATAGAGGGGAGATGTGTTAACACTGTGAATACATTTTATTTTCTTGCCTAAAATTGGTCTAGACTTGCTTAAGGGGATAGGTATGTGGGATTTTGCCAGGAAAGATGAAAATATATTCTGACTGGTATGGAGTGCTATGTGGACTCAAAAATCATCTTCATAAGGATCTCTTGGACCTCATTTCTTTCCACACTTCTCCTTACTCACTCAACTGCAGCTGTCCACCTCATTGAAAATGCCCTAACACACTGAGCTGAGCATGCTCCAGACTCCTTGCCCTTGCTGTGCCCTCTGTCCAGAAAACCATCTTCCATGCAACTAAATTCAGGTCTTTGCTCAAATATCACCTTCTCAGAGAGAAATTCTCTGTGTAACTCTTTAAATGAGTATCCTTTCAACCTTTATGGTCTTCCTGTTTTATTTTTTTCATTGAACTATCACTAATAAACCTTTTGTTATATGTCTGTTTATTCATTTGTTTGCTTCTTAGTGTAGAAATAACCATAGTCCACAAGCAACCAAAATTCACTCTTACTGATTTCAAATAGTTCATAGAACTTCATGTCTAATTTTCATACTTCACAGATTATTTACCCTTCAATCAAACTACACCATAATACTGTTTCCACTCAGACTTCAAGGTTACTTGGAATGTCACACTCTCTTAGTTTCCATTCAATTCTTCCCCAGATAGTGCCATGACTGAAATCAATTAAAATTTTGTCACCTTTCGTAAGTATTGAAATAAAATCCAAGGTATCCCATGGTTTCAGCCTGCCTTGCCAGGCTGGGAGCTTCCTGAGGGCAGGGACTGAATCTCTTTGATGTTTGTAACTCCTATGCCTTCACTGGATATGGCCCATCACAGGCAGTCTTGGAAGGAAGCAGAAAGCTAACAGTTTCTCCAAGCAGAAACACAAAGGAAGATCCTCCCAGAAAGAGTGAACAACATCAGGAAAGACACTGAGTGTGGAAGAAACAACTGTGTGAGCTCACTAGAGGTGGACAGATACAGTGGCTGGAGAGTTGAGTGGGGTACCTACCATTAAGAGCCTATGTACCACCCTAAAGAGTTTGAATTTTACCTGAAAACTGAAAGCATTGCAGGTGAATGAAGAAAGTCATGGCTGATTTGGATTTCAGGAAGATTAATCTCAGAATCATGCTGAGATAATTAAATATTTTAGTGTGATAGGCTGCATGACACTTAAAAATAGTAAGAAAAGTAGGCATAGTTTTGGACTGTAACTGTGGCGATGGTTTTAATATGGATACCATGTGATAAAGGTTTTGCTCCTAAATTGGCACTATTGGGGGATGCTGTGGCCCGTAAGGAAGTGGAGCCTTTGGAAAGTCCTTAGGTTGTTGGTATGCCTTCAAAGGGGATTTTGGTGTGCCAATCTCTTCCTCTTTCTCTCCTGACTCTTGACTTGTGATGGAAGCTATTTCGCTTAGTTACAAACTCTCTGCTATTGCTATCCGGCACCCCAACCAGAAACTCAAGGCAATGGGGTCACTTATCGTGGACTAGAACCTCCACAACTGTGAGCTTAGCTTTTCTTCTGTAAGTTAATTACTTCAGATATTTTGTTATAGGAATATGAAACTGACTAATAAAATTGTCAAGAAAAGGTAAAATAAGGATTGATTTACAGATTTAAAAGTTGATGCTGAAGATCAAAGCAGTAAGGAAGCCTCCTAATTTAAACATCACCTTCATCTCCCTCTTCCCACGGCTCACCAGGGCTGTGGAGCCCCTATCCAACATGTGATGTCAATGTGTGCCTTTTTTTTTAAATTTTTATTTTATTCATATGTGCATACAATGTTTGGGTCATTTCTCCCCTCTTCCCCCACACCCTCCCTTACCCCCTACTCCGTCCCTTACCTCTCTCTTCCTCCTCACTACCCGGCAAAAACTATTTTGCCCTTATCTCTAATTTTGTTGAAGAGAGAGTATAAGCAATAATAGAAAGGACCAAGGGTTTTTGCTAGTTGTGCATGTGCATGTGCATGTGCATGCTTTCCTGTGCATGTGTGTTACTTTCTAAGTTAATTCTTCTTGAACTAACCTTTTCTCTAGTTCCTGGTCCCCTTCTCTATTGGCCTCAGTTGATTTAAAGTTTCTGCTTTAGTTTCTCTGCATTGAGGGCAACAAATGTTATCTAGTTTTTTAGGTGTCTTACCTATCCTCACCCCTCCCTTGTGTGCTCTCGCTTTATCATGTGATCAAAGTCCAATCCCCTTGTTGTGTTTACCCTTGATATGATCCAGCAATACCACTCTTGGGGATATACCCAAAAGAATGTGACACAGGTTACTCTAGAGGCACCTGCACACCCATGTTTATTGCAGCACTATTCACAATAGCCAAGTTATAGAAACAGCCAAGATGTCCAACCACTGATGAATGGATTAAGAAAATGTGGTATTTATACACAATGGAATTTTATGCAGCCATGAAGAAGCACAAAATGTTATCATTCGCAGGTTAAATGGATGGAATTGGAGAACATCATTCTGAGAGAGGTTAGCCTGGCCCAAAAGACCAAAAATCGTATGTTCTCCCTCATATGCAGACATTAGATCAAGGGCAAATGTGTGCCTTGCTATTCCCTGAGGCAGCCTGGGGGAGGTTTATGATCACCACATGAGAGGTCTGTGTCCTCAGGACTCATCCTTAGCCACTTGCCATTGGGGCCAGGAACTCTTGTTTTACCAGATTGAGGTTCTAGTCTTCCCACTCTGTACCCCTTTTCAGATCCATGCAGATGTTCATAAATAATAAATATTTATGGTGTTTGTATATAACTTCAAATGCACCTAATTCTCTAAAATTCTTTCCAAACTGCACACCTAGGCCCTCTCTGAGGCAGAAAAGCAGCCACTTTGCAAGAACCCACTGTTTTTCAGACAATACTAAAGCTCACAGACACTATTGCACAGAATTTCCACAGCAAACCCTTAGGGAGAACTTTAGCACACCTCTGGGTTCCATATTTTAATTTTATCACAATGGATTTCGTAGAACTTATTTTATGTTTTGATCAAATAGAGATACTTTGAGGTTTCTGGCCCATGCTGATGTAGCATTTTTGAAATCTTGAGAATCCAAATGCTATTGGAGACCTGGGATTCATTTCTCCCCCTTGGGGAAAAGCTGCATCATAGCACTTGCCTAGGCATTGCACATGCAAACCCTTTATGACTACCTAAACTATATCTCTTCATCACATGCAGCCTGGAAGGGGGCAGGAGGGAAGGGAGGGTGGACTAGAGAAAAGGAGATGGGGAGATAACAACGCCAAGAGATATACAGTATCTCAGATATGGAAAGATTTGTTTTATGGTATTGTCTCCATCAGAAAGCCATGCTATCCATGGGGAGAAAGAAGCTGTCAAAAGAAAGAAATGCTTTAAAACAAAATTATTCCCCCATATACTATACCGGGCAACTATGCATGGACTTAAGAAAGTTTTCTTTTTAAAGAGTTGGGATAAAGTATAGTGAAGCATTCTATCATGTTTTGAGCTGTTCAAATAAGTCCTTTTTGTAAAGATTTTTAAATTTAAAATAAGAGTTGGTATAAAGTATAAAGAAATCTAGAGATCAATTAAATTAAATGACATCCTGTGGACAGGTGTTGTAGCTATCAAATTGAACAGGCTCCTTCTTGGCTCTTTGTAATTTTTGTTTGGCAGTGGCTCATATTTCAAAATGTGAAGCACTGTGCCAGGCTCCACTTATTCACCATGTGCATTCTCTCAGCCTTGCAGTCTCTTTGTGCAGTCATTTCTGCAGTGATCTTTACCTCTTCCTTTTCCTCTTCCTACTGGGCTCCTGCCAGGCTCACACAGTGCAGTCTGACAGCGCTCAGCATCAGGTCTGGGCCATGTGGCTTCTGCTTCTTAAGAAGCCCAGGACGTCTCTTGGCAGGGATGCTGTAGGAACCACTCACCACATGTGCTTGTACAACCTTGAAATGCTCTGTGGGAGAACCATTGACCAGTGGGGACAAGGGGCAAGGTCTAAATGCTGTATTCTTTCTTTGTGCATTGCTTCTGAGACACACTGCACATGGCCCCTTAGACTACCCCTAGGTTCTCAAGAGCAAGAGGCAGCTTGATAGGATATCTTTGCATTTGTTTTCCTGCCGCTCCTATTTTTTACCTCAGTCCCTCATTCTTGTTCCTTGGACCACACTGTTATGTAAATAATGTGACCCTATGTCCTGATTTGCCCATGGTGGTATGGTGTCTGTTTAAACTATTGTTCTGATGTAATTATTAATAGTTTCTCCTGTTGTTCTCCAAATTATCCCTATTGGCTAATCATTTATATGATTTGTGCAATTATCTGCTCTATATTTCAACTTCATACAGTTTTTAGGGAAGTAAATCCTACCCAGGTTAAAAGGACCTAGATTGTGATTGATTATAAAAGTGTACAATAAAGAAGGTATTGAGTGTCTACATGAGCACTAAGCAATGTCTTGAAGAAGGTGAGGGAGTTAGAGAGAGACGGAAGTATCAGTCCAGGTAGAAGGAACAGCCAATTATGCAATGATTCTCAGAGAATGTTTAAGAAATAACCAGGAAGCCAGTGTAGCTGGATTTGAAAGAGTAAGAGTGACACAGGACATAAGAGGTTAAAGAGACAATGTGGGAGCTGGCTCCTGAACAATTCATTCTCTACCATCAAAGTAAGGGCTTAATGCTGATTACCAAAGCCTTTAATCTGAAGCAATTATGGGTGAGTAATCAGAAAATCACCACAATTTCATACTTGGTGTGTGTGTCTCAGTACCTTCCTTTGAAACTAAGTCTCAGTGTTACTATACAACTGGGAAAGGTGGAGTAGATGCTGAGACTCAACTACAATCTTCTCCACTGTGACTAAACCTTTAGAAAGCTTGCCTGGATAATTTCCAAGGTCTGGGTCTTATTCTTCATCCAATAGCTTCTTCGTATTTTAGTATTTACCACTGGATGTCATCAAGCATTCAACTATAGAAATCAGAGGAAAAGAGAAAGATATACATTACATGGTTGGAGAAATATATAAGGAAGAGTTTGCTAGAAGTAACTTTTTCTGCTCTTATGGCAGCTCTATGAGCTCTTCCAACTTTTCCCGGCTTTTGTCTTTTTGTGACCTGGTACCTAAGCATGGTGGTTCAGAAGTACAGGAACTAGCTCTCCTCTTGCTAGCCTCTTGTTGCTTCCACATTTACTACTGGACTTTAGACCTCAGCGTGAGTGAACAGGCTTTAAAATGTGAGTTAAGAGATGATCTCAAGGCTAATTTAATGGTCTTGGATTTCAAATATGAAAATGGAGCCCAGAAAAGGGCAGGGGCTTGCCCACATGAATACTTTTGAGATTCATTTTCCTCCCTCTTAATCCAATTCTTTGTCTACAACAATAATAAACTTGCTTTTATTAAATTTCTGAAAAGTTGTCCATTATATCAGATTTACTGTATCCTAGATATAAACATCAAGAATAATCTTCAAGTCATTTAGCTGATGACAGGCAACTCCTGTAGACAGAGGGATTATCTAAGAATGGAGTCACAGGTTGATTAGGTGGTTATTACTTAAGAGCCAGATAGGGGACATGACAAAGTGTGTAGGATGTACACAATTTTGAGCACTTATTTCTGGAAATTACAATAAGCTAAGGTGAAATTCTACCTTAAGTAATTACATAATAGCAATAAACAGTAGGTTTTGAGACAGAAAATGGAGTTTTATGTGTCAACTCTGCCATTTCTTTATGACCTTGAGCCAAGACACTTCATCCCCCTGAACTACAGTGTACTTACCTATAATTGGGACAGTGAGGATAAGCTCATGGATTTTTATGAAAACTAAGTTAGGAAAAGATCAGAAGCACTTTGTAATCTTGAAAGCTCCCCCCAAATGGAAGATACTATTATTTCCAAGTGTAGACTGAAGCAGGTAGTTCTGGTATAGAAAGGTGATGCAGTCCTCACTAACTTAGGTTGGAGATGAAATAAATTATTGTGAGTAGTTTATTATTGCAACCTCTACATGATAATTTGTAGAGTAATTCACGTAGTTCAAAGACATTGGCGGGGGTGTGTGTGTGATAAATTTCCCTGTAAGGCTTCCAGTTTTCTCCAGGAGAGGCATTATGATATGGCCTCATCTATTTTACCTGAGAGGCCATTGGTGAGTCCTGAATCTCTACTCTGATCAAGGCTGGTGAGGAAGGAACAGGACATGTGACCAACAGACAAAACGTATGCTGGCTGGTGGGAGATTAGAGGAGTTCTGACTAGTAAGAAAAGTTTCATTTGGCTGGGCAAGCAAAACCACTGTCTCACAACAAAAAGGCTTGGCCACTATTTTTAGAGAATCCTAAGAGCTAGATAGAAATTGCTCCTTATTCTTGGAAGCAATGTACATAATTGATAAGAGTGTGGGCTCTAGAATTAGATTGCTTAAATTCTATTACCAATCCTAATAGGTGTTAGTGGTGCATTCTGTGCAAGTTATGAAATACCTCTACAATTTAGTTTTTTTATCTGTAAAATGGGGATAGCAGTAGTCCTAAGGTTTATTGTGAGGATTAGCTGAAGTAATTCATAAAAGTTTTCTAGACCAGTACACAGCATGCAGCAAGTAAACTGTCAATGTCCCTATAAACCTTATTCAAGTAGGTTTCTTTCTCTACATGTAACAATAGATATGAACACTATATAATTTAAGTCATAAGTATTAATCCTTTTTGTACTTGAATGATTAGTTTAAAAAGTAAAACAAAAAGATTGGATCTAAGGCTCACTTTTTAAATCTCTCCTTAAGTAGGAAAAGAAAAAGCAACAAAGAATACTACTTTTTAAAAATGCATGAAATTAGCTAGGCATGACTTTTTGGTAAACTGAGATTTGGTTATATAATAATACCTGTCTTTTGCTTCTGTTTTAATTCCTTTTGACCTTATTTGTGAAGTTCTATCTTAAAGAATTTAAACTTTATTTTCAGAAAATTTTAGCTAGGTCACACCGCCTGTTCCACCAAGCCTTCTAAGGGCATTGGTAGGCCTTTTAGAGAGTAAAAGATCACCTTGTCAAACTTCTCTGTGTGTTGTTCAAGAACACAGTTCAGAGATACAGTTCAAGTGGTAGAGTACCTCCCAGCAAGTGTTAGGCCTTGAGTTCAAACTTCAGTACAGAGAGAGGGAGAGAGAGGAGAGATAGTCTCAACTAGAGGGTTTTATTTTATAGTGATGAAGGACCAAGGCCAGGGCCTGACTCTGTGTCCTGGGATTTCAGTCCCTTTTTGTTTTACCCAGAGCTGGGATTTCTGGAGGTGGAAGTAAAGACTCTCCCTTTCACCCCACTGGGCTCCCAGTCTGCAATCCACCTGTGTGAATAATCTGCTCACCTTTCCAACATACTCTTTTTTGTTTTGTGCCAACACTTTCAATATGAAGATAATCAGCCAGAAATTTTTGGAGTGCCTTAATCCCCACCAGCATGTTGGCAAGTAGGAAGAGCAGATTTGGGATTATACTGTTTAGCTAAATATTGTCTTCAGAGATTTATGTTTTCGGAGTGGGAGATTCCTACCTATATTCTACAATCAACTAATGTGAATCAAAGGAGAAATAAAAGGTAGCTGCTGTCTCTGTGCTGGCTAGTGGAGTTTTTTTTTTTTTTAACTCTACTGGAAAAGATAGAATAGAAAAATGTTTGCTTGAAAAGGAAGAAAAAAACCAAAACCCTCAGGAACCTTGTATGATAGGGGTAAAAGGAAAAGCATTTGTATCCTTCATGGAAACCCCTTTGAGAATCAAAGGACAGCACATCTTTCGAACACATTCCCAGAGGGCCACCCCGTCACCTTTCCCTGAACCATAGTAAGCTCTGCTCCTGGGAGTAATTCACATCATTGCCCTTCCTTATGGAGCTAGTGGCTCAGAAATATTTTTTGCGGTGATGAATTAAAAAGTACAACTGCTTAAATTCTGGGTAGGCAGAAGCAAGTGAACCTTAAGTGACACCAACTGTTTTTTCTGCGACACTATCAATCTCTATGGCCTCATCTGTACATCCCCAGTTGGAAAATAAAGTAAGTGATACTATAAACATTTGAACAGACCATTTTTCCAAACTTGTCTATGAGATACAAAGCTCTGATGCATTCAAGATTTCCATCGCATAGGCAAGTAATTATTTCCTCTTCAGTTTTATAACTCCTTTAAATGAATATCAGAGTTCACAATTAAGGTCTTTTCTCCCTTTAAGGACAAAGCTGGATTAGCCTAGTGATCCTCTTTGAATTAATGATCTCTGAGTGCAGTCAGTCTCTCTATTTCTACCCTTCTTTGGAACATTTACTGTCCAACCTACAGAAAACTAGAGATGAAAGAAATTCCTCAAGAGGCAGATTTCAGGAGCCCTGAGCAAAAATTGGAAAAATGAGGTATTCTAGCTTCCTTTCTAATCAACAGCTATGCAATAGATTCTGTTCTGTCATCTAACCAGAAGATGTTTTTTGTGGGAGGAGCAGTACTGGTGTTTGAACTTAGGGCCTTGCACATGGTAGGTAGGTACTGTAATTGAGCCACACCTCCAGCATCATCAGATGATTTTTGCAGTAGATAAGAGATATAATCAGATTAGACATTGGACATGCCACAGATCATTGATCATGTCTATAGTTAGAAAAATGACTATTCTTTTAAATTTTGGGTTGCAGAACCATAGCTTTATTATCCCTTTCTAATGACATGTCCTGAATTGTGGCTTCTGCTATGCTCTGTGCCAAGAAGAGCACACACAAGCCACAGGAAAGGAACAAAGCTATTTATCGAGCACATTATTGATGGTCTTAGTATATATCTTATTACATACAAAATAAATCGCTAATATTTTTTGAAATGCTTATTTTCCCAAGAAATTGTGCTGTTTAACTGTACTGCAACTCATTCTTGTAGTAAGTATTTATTAAACATCTGCATGTTATAGATACAAGGAATTTGGACGATTAAGAGCCAGATTCTTGGCCTGAGTTGCTCTTTATCCACTAATTCTGTTCAGGTGAGTAAAAGTTCTTCCTAAAATCATCCTTTGCCATACTAGTTAATTGTTTTTGGTGGTCAAATGCATCTGTTCACATTAGAATGGCAATGTAATTACTGCAATAATTGGCTATCCTCCTCTCTTCCTTAGCTTTATTTATTATCAATTTTGAATGGTCTTCTCCAGTAAATATGGAAATTTTCCTGTTAGAGTTTTCAGCTTTAGCCCCAGAGATTGTTTTGTAGATAGTATTATAATTATATCAGTGGCTGTGTCATCTACATTAGATCCCTCATTTGTCATGATACATTATGCCCATAGGGATTTCAGGGTTCTGAATTCTGGAAAAACAGCAAGGAATCAAGCTATATTTCAGGTGTTGCAGGTAACTTAAGCATGAGTAACAAAAGAAAGAATAACCTTGGGGATAAGAATAGGGAATAGTTTGGGGCCATGGCTCAAATGGTAGAGTGCCTGGCAAGCACAAGACCCTGAGTTTAATTTAAACTCTAGTATTGCCAAAGGGGGAAAACAAAAAGAGGGGAAAAGATAGCATCTGAGTAACAACCTCTGGCATTTCTTTTCACAGACATAGCAAATTGAATAGCTGTTCTCATACTAAGGAAACCAGGGCTGGTAGCAGTATAGATTCCATTACACTAGTATCTCATGAACATGCTGGCAGGTTCTGGCAGATGTGGAATGGTGGCTAGTTCGAAGAAGTGTGGAACTAGCACAAAATCTGGAAGTGGCTGATTTTGTTATTTGGAATAACAAACCAGACTGGCTGGCTTTTCCTTGGTGACTTTCCAACCATTGGAACCATGGCAACTGCATCACAGTTCAGTCAAAAGATGGATCCTGATGACCAGCACATCCCTGCTAGTAGCCACAGGTACATCTTGGAAATCTCACACAGACCTAAGCAATATGATCATGGAGAGAGTTGACAAACCAGAACCCAGCACTGAAGTCTTTGACCTAGAAACCATTCCAGTTTAGAGAAGAACAGCTTGTGAGTTGGTGGGGACTGGAAGATGAGGCAGATGCTACAGGTCAAGTTGGGAGTGAAACCAGTGTCTGGGAGCCAATATGGGGAAAATGGAAAGAGAATTTTAAATTTACTTTTCTGTACTGGAGCCATGGCTCAAGGCCCTGACAGGTCACTCTCCTACTGAGCTAAATCTCCAAGCCAGACATCCCCCAGTATAAAGAAAATACTGGTTTTTTGGAGGGGGTTGTTGTTATTTGTTTTGGGGTATTTTTGTTCTCTCTTGCATTCTCATTTGGTCTTTTGTTTTCTTCCTTCCTTTTTTTGCATTCATTATATGTGAGTCATAACACTCACCTTTTTTTTAAAAAAAAAAACCAGCTTTTATTAGCATATGTTAGTTGTACACAAGGTTTTACTGTGACATTTACATATGTACTTACAATATATTGTAATCAGATCCACCTCCCCATCATTCTCCCTTATCCCCTTTCCCCCTTCAGAGGACAATTTTAACAGGTTTCATTGTTCTATTTTCATACATGTATACAAATACACTGACCATAGTCACCCTCCTTCATCTTCTGCATTTACCTTCTCCCCTCCCACTGGTACCCACCCTGGACAGGACCTGTTTTACTTTCTGTCCTTCATTTTTTTAAAAAAAAAACACACTTATCTTTTAGTATTCAATTTTCAACCATATTTTCTTCCTTCTGCTCCTCCTGCACTTCTATATTCTTTCTGTCCACAATTAGAGTACTTTCTCCTATTTATTTTCTCTCTTCAATCTCCCATACGTAATCCTTCTTTGCTGACATTAATTTTAGCAAGTTGTTATATTGCTATTCACTCTTTTCTCTTTCTCACTATGCATTTACCTGGTTGTTTTTTGTCCGTCTCTCTCTTCTTTCCCATTACCCACCTCTGTTTACTTTAGCTGCCTCTACTTCCATCATTATCACACCATACATTTGTACTATTCATTAGTATTATCCTTCCTATCTTCTACCTTTATTAATGTCTCCCAAGTTCATGAAGTATTATCTTTGCTACTTTATTCCTCTAAAGATACTGGAGCAGTGGTGGTGATTTTCTTAATTAGGGATTAGTGTATTCTCATAGTGATTGTGTCTATCAACTGTGATTGCTTTTGCAGCTAATCTTCTCCCTGAGTGGAGTAGAAAGGAGGACTCAAGTCTCTTAAGCACAGTGGGTGAATGTTTGATCACTGAGCCACACACCCTCAGTAGAGTGGCAAAAAAATACATATGACCTGGACACCACCCAGACTTGCCTAAACATTGTGAAAACTTCACCTGAAAGGACACAGAGGATGAAAAACCCAACCAAAAACTTGGGCTCAGATGTATAAATCTCAATGTAGAAACACAAGCAACATAAAAAAATAAGGTAATGTGTCTCTTCCAAAAGTCAACAGTTCCACAATAAAGGACTTGAACAATAGTGAAGTGGATGAAATTTTAAGCAATGAGCTCAAAATGATGATGATAATAATGGTCAATAAAATTAAGAGGATGTGTGTAAACACCTGAATCAACACAAAAAGAATTCAAACAAACAGCTGAATGAAATAAGGAAGATAATGTAATAAAGCAGGATATTAAAGAGGAATTCAATAAAGGTATATAAATCTTGAAAAAAATTAAACTGAATTCTGAAAATACAAAAGCTCAATAATGCAAATAAAAACTCAGTTAAAAGCCTTCTAATAGATTGGGAAAAAATGAAAATAGATTATCAGGACTTGAAGATAAAATACAGAACTTAGACCTTTTGAATATAGACAAAGACAAGATACTAAGAAAGTACAAACTGGACATGCAAGATCTCTGAGACACCATTAAAAGACCAAATCTATGGATCATGTATACAGAAGAAGAAGGGCTGCAAGCTAAAGGCATAGATAACATATTCAATAAAATAATAGCAGAAAAAATACCAATCTTGACAAAGAGGGTTATCTAGGTATAAGAGGCTTTTAGAACACCTGGAAAGATTTAAAAAGAGCCTTTCCAAGACAAAGAATAGTGAAAACTAAAAAAGAAAAGTGACAAGTTACCTATAAAGGCAAATCTATTACAATAACAGAGGATTTCTCAACAGAAACTATAAAAGCAAGGAAGGTATGGAAAGATTTAGTGCAAGCCCTGAACAAAAATAACTCTCAACCTAGATTACTGTATCCAGCAAAGCTACCCTTCATAACTAAAAGAGAAATAAAAACCCTTCATGATATATAAGGGAATCCTTCACACAGATGATGAATGCAACCAAGAAAATATGTGATGCAAATAAATGAAGAATAGCAAATGAAGATAAATAAGTGATTTAGACTGGAAATTAGGATTAGTAAAGAAACAAACATCACAAAAACAACAAATGACAGAAATACTATGTACCTTTCAATAATAACAATGAATGTTAATGGTCTCAATTTTCCAATCAAAAGGCGTAGACTGGTGAGTTGGGTTAAAAAACATGACTTGACCATTTGTTGCCTACAAGAAATGCCTCACTGACCAAGACAAACATAGGCTTAGAGTGAATGGATGGAAAAACATATTCCTAACAAATGGAGCCCAAATGCATGGAGGTATAACTATACTTATCTGACAAAGTAGATTTCAAACCAAAATTAGTCCGAATAGACAAAGAAGGTTTATATTGATAAAGGGCATGAACCATCAAGATGAGGTAACACAGGCTGGGGATCATGACTCAAGTGGTAGAATACCTGCCTAGCAAGCACAAGGCCCTGAGTTCAAACCCTAGGATTGCCAAAAAATAAAAAAAGATCTAACAATTGTAAACATATACCCAACAATATCAACATACCCAATTTCATAAAGGAAACAGTACTGACCATAAAAGCAGAGATACACTGCCACACAGTAAGTTACTTCAATATCTCACTCTCACTGATAGATTGGTCATTCAAAAGACCAAAAAAGAAACTTCACCATTCAATGATACTATACACCAAATGGTTTTAACAGACAGCTGCAGAGTAATTTATCTAGCAACTATACAGTACACATTCTTCTCAGCAGCTCCTGGCATTTTTTCTGAAATATATCATATTTTAGGACATAAAGCAAGTCTTAGCAGATACAATACAATCAAAATAATCTTCTGTATTCTGTCAGACCACAATGCAAGAAAAGCAGAAACCAACAGCAAAAGAAAGTACAGAAAATGTTCTAACACATGGATACTGAACAATACATTGATGAATGACCAGTGGGCCATTGAAGAAATAAGGGGGAATCAAAAAGTTCCTAGAAGCTAATTAAAATAAAAGCAAAGTTTACCTGAACCTTTGGGACACAACAAAGACAGCTCTAAGAGAAAAGTTTACACATATTAAAAAAAAGAGATTTCAAATAACCAAATAATGCCAGAGAGATTTCAAATAACTAAATAACTCATCTTAAACTGTTAGAAAAACAAGACCAAGCCAAACCCCAATTCAGGAGGAAAAAGAAATAATAAAGATTGGGGCAGAAAATAATGAAATGGAAACTATAAGAACAATACAAAGAATCAAGCAAGAAGACATGAGTATAAAAGGCACAGTGGCAGGGGCATCTCAGTGAAAGGAGGGAGGGGGAAAGGAGAGGGTTCTGAGAGGTGAGCAGGATTGAAGTATATTGTGTGAATATATGAAGATAGCACCATGAAACTTACTGGATACTGTTTAAAGTTGGGGGGGAGAAAAAGGGGTTAAGAGAGTATAATAGAGGGGATGATTTTTATCAAAGTACACTGTGCACATCTATGGAAATGTCACAATGAAACTCCTTTGTGTAATTAATGTGCATGAATAAAAAAGAATGAGCAATAAAATAAGTGAGAAATGTAAGGCAAAGAAGGAGTAAAGGTAAGACAAAACCATTTGTAATGGGAAATGTGTGGGGAAGTATGACCAACAGAGTAGTATCCTCTTATCTGGGGTTTCTCTAGTTACAATTTCAGTTACCTGAAACTAGGTAGCAAAACTAGCATACATTCCTTTTCCTTTACTCTTACCTTAGCTATCAGCAATGATTTTTTTCTTTCCTTATTAATCAAGAACTTTTTCCTTTTCACTTAAAGGAGGCATTTATGGCTTCTCCTTAACATGTGCAAATTGTCAGCATCACTGCTCTTGTGCTTTGGGACTTTTAGTAAGTTAAATGAATATTACTTTTATACATGCACTATGATACTGCAACAATGGATCTAACATCCAACATATTGCTCCTAGGATATGTACATAGATATAGATATAGATACATATATATGGGAGGGGACATTCACTTAATGTATTATAGTAGATATTAGAACTATTCTAGTTTGTTATGTTTTATTGTTATTAATCTTTTTCTGTGTCTAATGTATAAATTACATTTTATCTTAGATAAGTATGTATAAGAAAAAAATTGTATATGTAGGGTTCAGTACTATCTGGGGTTTTAGGCATCCACTGGGTGTTTTGGAATGTTTCCCCCACAGATAAAGGGACGATTGCAACACCCTCCTTATGCGTTTTCATGTCTCTAACTTTGCTTCTACCAATCTAGTCTCCTTAGGCCAATCCACCCCCAAAAAGGAAATCTAATTTTGACCTACCCAAACCTACTCATAATTGTTCATGTATACAAAATTCTTTAATGGGGAAAACCTTGCGAAGCTAATTTTTAAAAATCTGGATATAAGTTTTACAGTAAAATCTAAATTAAGTAAGAAAATATATAGAAAAATGTAGGAAGACATCTATAAAATTTTTGTGTGTGCCTTCTGTGTAGTAAGATTATGCATGATCTTCTAAAATTTTGTATACAATGTGCATCTATTACTCTCATAATCAGAAAAAAATGAATTTTTAGATGATATAAAAATAAACCCAGACTCTATGTTATGATTAAACTCAGCCATTTCCTCATCACTAACATGATACATTATAAAGACTGGTAATCAGCTTTACAGGACACTTCCTCTTGGAAAGAAGGGAAGAGACATTAAATATCCTTTTAGCTGTTATCAGCCTCCTAATGAAATTAGGGCCCAAAGCAAGAAGTTTAAGAAATTGCATATATATGTACACACATGTATACCCATGTATCTGTATATCTATGTTTCTATATGTGCATATATGTTTATGTGTGCCATAGACATGTCTAAATCATGATATAAAATCTATCTCTACAGACTACTATTTCCTAAAAATAGAGGCACAGAGAAGGTTTGTAATCTTTGCAGTTTTCCCTGCAAGTACTGCCTCACAAACCTTATTCAGGACTCCTCAGAACAGCCCTCTATTAATCCTACTACCTGTCAGGTAAAAGAATGGCACACTTCTCCAATATTCTAGTCACAATGATTGGGTAAAAGTTACTGAAGGTACTTACTGCTTTGGTCAGTCTTTAAAATTAAGGAGATGAAAAAATAATATGATCCAATTTAACAAATGTTTCCCTTATACTATGAAAAATTAGCATCTTTTCTTTGTTTCAATTTTCCAGAAAGTTGTACAATAGGATTCCAGCCGTGGGCAGTTTATGGCTCTCTTGGTACTTAATTGATTTTAACTGGCAGACAGGTCATGTCAGAAATTCTTTCTCTAGGCAAAGTGTTAATAAGGATCCATCCTTTCTGTTTAAATTCCAGTGCAATTTCTCCCATAAGTGATAAAAATTAGAACATACAGGAAAGAATAAGAGTGCTTTTTTAACAAAATCACAATGAAGTGCTTATTTATATATGCACACATATATGTGTTATATTAATCCCCAAAGATCCCCAAATTTTTCTCATTTTAATATATTCTTATATAGACTTGTTACCTAATTGGGATTTGCACTCTAATTTTCCCGATCTGTATTCTATGCCCCTCCAACCTCAAATAGAAGTACCAAAATAGGAAATGTTTTTTAAAGTGAATTTCTAAGGCAAGCTTTCGCTCACCTTATTTTCCATGTTATTTTCTATCTCTATGTTGAATGTGAATAAATCATTTTAAATGATGTTGCAAACTATTACAGTGTATATTACTGTCAAAATGACTTGTTTCACACAGAACAATCTAAGTTAGTGCCTCTTTCATCTCAGTGTCATTGGGTACATCTCCCTCACTTTTGAAATGGTTAATACATAAAACATCCCCACCCACATGTGCTAATAAATTTATCAGTCACTTCATCAGGTTCTTTAGAACAAAGAAAAAGTTAAGGTTGAGTTTGTCTGCCCAGAAACCATCTTGACTATAACTTTTCACAGAATCACTCTATCGAGGATCCAAGGGTAAGAAACTTTTGTCCAATTAGTTTATACTATCAAAACACTTTGTATTTTGAGGTCTTGCCAGTTTTTATTTCTATTTCAAGGGCTCCCAAATTATCTTATTTTTTTTTGGCAGCACCGGAGGCTTGAAATCAGGGCCTCATGCTTGCTAGGCAGGTACTCTATCACTTAAGCCACTCCACCAGCCCCCCAAATTATCTCCTTGATAGGAAAACTATTCAGAGAAAAGCCCTGAGGTCCTGCCTATACATGGTCCTGAAAGCTGATTTCCTGATCCAGCTATAGAAAGGAAATAAATCCCCAAATCCTGAAGAAGTGTTTAGGAATTTTGAATCTGCATGTTAGGATTATTATTTGGAATTTAAATATATAGTTTTCTTTTTTCCCTGTAAAGTTTTTATTTTTAGTTTTTGGCAGTACTGGGGCTTGCACTCCATACCACCTGAGTCATGCCTCTTGCCCTTTTTGCTTTAGGCTATTTTTCTAACAGGGTTTCTCACTTTCTGTCTGGTGCCAGCTTTGGACAGCACTCTTCCCACCTATGTCTCTCCTAAGTACCTGGGATTATAACATAAGCAACTGAATGTAGCCTGAAGATTTTACTGATACTGGGAATATAAGTACTTATATTGAGAAAGAAATGAAGGTAGGAGAATGATGGGCAATGAGAGGAAGGGAGAATCCATGAATTGGAGATCCAAACTGAGATAACATCGAAATCAAGGTAGTAGATGGAATAAGCAGGAAAGATGGAGAATAGGAAGCTTGACAGTCAGATGGAGGGGGGTGGTTTGCAGATATTGGTGATGAAAAGGTCTAGCATGTAACCATGGGAGTAAGTGACTGAGACAGAGCAGAGGACAGGATTACTGGAGACAGAAACCAGAATGCCAGAAGTATTACCCCATGTATATGGAAATCACCAAAAATGAAGACTGACATGATGTTGAGAAGTGAGTGGGTCTGCCTCTACCACCTTTGAGTAATGAATAGAATAACTGGGGTGTGGTATATGAGAACAACTAGTAGGAACTTTGATCTGATGGCAAAAGACTGGAAGAGCTGGGGGCGGGTGGTTAAAGGTAAGAAAGAAGGTCAGCTATAAGGAAGGAAAGGAAGAGGCTACCTATCTCAGTTCTAGGCAGTCTGTGGAAAGAATGATAGCTTCCACTTGACAAAGCTGTAGGAGAGGAGTAACCAGACTTCTGTTTCAGTTAGAAACAGGTGGAAGGAATGCTAGAAGAGGTTAATAATGAAACTCCAGAGAAGTCAGGGGAAAGTATAAGGAATGGAAACAGATTAGCAAATGCACACAGTTAAAGGGATGAGGATGTTATGCCTCCTACACAGAGGCCTAGTGATGGGCTCACCCATTCAGTGAACTGGTAGTCATGGGTCAATACTCAGATCAGAGGACAAATGGAGTTGACTTCTTCCTCATCTTCTTGTGCACTTAGAAGTCTTTGTATAGCTCTGCTGATTGCCTTGACCCAGTCTACATGTTGGGGAGCTGAAAAGAACCAAGACACCAAAGAGGGTCTGCCCACTGCACTCAGTGTCCCTGCAGTTTGAGTCTTGGTCACGTGCAAGGATATTATGGTATGTCCTTGCCCTTGGTATACTAGACTGAGACATCAAATATATGATTGCAATATGGTAGATGATGTAATAGGTGCAATATTAAAGCTGTAGTCTAAGTAACAGACAAAGGAGGAAATAATCAACTAGCAGGAATGGTAGGGACAAGGAAGGTTAGGAATGGCTTCACACAAGGAGGGATGGTGATAAGTAAGAATATGTTACTCAGAGGATGGAATGATGAATTTAAAGTTGTAAAATTATAAATGTGCTTTGTGGGGAGTGACAACTGTATAAAGTGTTTGGAATAGAACAAGCATCAAGAGAAGGACTGGCGTACAGCTCAAGTGTAGAGTACCTGCCTAGCAAGCACAAGGCTCTGACTTCAAACAACGGTACCACCAAAAAAATTTTTTTAAACAAAAAAACCCCACATAAAATAAAAACAAAAATCTCAAAACATCCAAAGTAATAGGAGGAAATGAGCTCAGCGAGGCAGCCAGGTACAAGTTCACAAGGAATCTGGTGCCACATGTCAAGTCCTTAGGGGTAAGGTTTTGCACACATAATAATATTTTTTCTCTAGAGAGAGTGCTGACAATGGCAGGAGGGAATAGAGAGTGTTGTGACTCATCATGGGGAGATGAGTTAGAATATTCATCCAAATTATTTGTTCAAGCAATGTTTAGGTGCTAAATTCAGCAATGAACCAGCAAAGATATGAACTGTCCTCACTGAGCTTATCCTGTAGTGTAAATAATTTCACAAATGATTCCAGTTCAGGGTGAGTGATATGAAAAAGAACAAAGTGTGACACTGGTAGCTTGGGGATGAGGACTAGATTAGACAAGGAATCAGAAAAACTCCCTCCAAAGAGATGATGTGCAGAGAGCTGGATATTGTGAGGGAACTGGTCACATGAAGATGTGGGAGAGAGCATTT
Source organism: Castor canadensis (assembly GCF_047511655.1). Classification (NCBI taxonomy): domain Eukaryota; kingdom Metazoa; phylum Chordata; class Mammalia; order Rodentia; family Castoridae; genus Castor; species Castor canadensis. The sequence goes on from NC_133386.1 coordinate 63,105,449, forward strand.
CAGAGAGAGGAAAACAAGTATGGAAGTACTGAGAGAGAAACAGAGTAGCGAGGCCAAGAACAGCAAGGAGGCCAGTTAGGTGGCATTTACTGCTCCAGGGAAAGTACAAGGAGAGGAGATGGAGACTGCTGGACAAGGGCCTAATTATGTGGGCCACAGAAGAGAATTTTAGATGTATTTTAAGTGGGGAGGGGCTGGCAGAGTGGTTCAAGTGGTAGAGTACCTGCCTAGCAAATTGTAAAACCCTTCGTTCAAATCCTAGTACCACACACACACACACAAATCCTTTAAGTGGGAAGGAAACTCAGGGAAGGGCTTTGAGAGCAGAGAGACCTGTAAGGTCAGTCTGGTGCCATGAGGAAAAGGCATTGAGGAGGGGCTTGAACTGAGATAGAAGTATCTGGGATGAAGAGGCCAAACAGAATTTAGGAGGTAAAATGACCAAGTGATGAATTGAAAACAAGGGAGAATTTTTGATGACCCCCATGTTTCTGGAAGAAGAGAAGAAGATTTAGGGTAAAAGATATTAGTTCAGCTTAATCACTATATTTGGCTTAGTTTAGATTTATTTATACTTTTTTTGTACTAGTGAAGCACGTGGATGTAATTCTATAGAAACAACTGGTATAAAGATCTGGAGTTTGGTGAGAAATAAAGGATAGAGAGGATTTCAAGATGGCAACTAGAGGGAGGAAGAAGAAAGTGTGATCCCTAAAGTAAAATCTTGGAGAGATGCTGGAGACACACCTTACAGGAAAAACCACAGAGAAGAGGCAAAACTTTGACTCCTCCACAGCCCCAGCCTGAGCATAGCATCTCCACTCCACGTTAAACAGAGAAACCAGGAGGCTCCCGCACCGCCAGATGCCAGCACCAAGACTGCTTGGGAAGACTCAGACCACAAGGTGAGCTAAGCGGTACACAGTGCTCCCACAGACAACCCTGGTCCAGATCAGCATAGCCCCCTGGACAGACCGACCCCCACCCAGGGAAAAAAGAGAAATTGAATAAAACAACAACAAAAGACATGTAGCAAAGAGGGTGGGGCACCCTGAGCACCGAAGAGGGGAGGAGCAGTGAGCCCCCATGGAATAGTAAATAAACAAGCTGGCGGGAGAAGGCAGGAGAGGCGGCAAACGCCCAGCAACCAGGAGTGGGAAAGCTTGTAAAAGTGGCAGTGGGAGGAAAACTCCACAGGAGAGGGGGAAGGCAGGAGTGGGAAAGCTTGTAAAAGTGGCGGTGGGATGAAAACTCCACAGGAGAGGGGGAAGGCCCACCTCCCACGTGAACTGTAAATTAACACACCAGCCGGAGAAAGCAGGTGTAGCGCCTCCTCCTCCAGTGTGCTTGGAAAGGGGAAAGCTTGTAACAGTGGCAGTCATGCCAAGGAGAACTTTAGGTAAACAAAGCCTGAGGGCTAGGTGAGTGTTAAGCTCAATCCTGAGATCTGCATAAATAAAGCCTCCAGCAATAGCTGGAGTAAGGGGCAGGTGAGCTGCAGCCTCAGATAGCCATTCACAGAACTGTCTCAAGACTCTCTTTTTTTTTTCTCCCTACCTTTGATGAGACAACTGAACTACACCTGCATGCTGAAAAACTTACTGAAACTGTATTGCATTTGAACTTGGGACACTTTGTGATTTTTTTTTGTTTTGTTTTGTTTTTTTGATTTTTTTCCCCTTTGATGAGACAATGACAGAACTACTTCTGAGACACCATCTCCAGAATTGGAGACTGAGGGACTAACACCAAAATGATTAAGACTAAAACTTTATTGCATTTGAACTTGGAGATTTATTTTATTTTATTTTTCAGTCCTCTCTCTGTCTCTCTAATGCCTGTTTACCTTACTGTTGATTAGTACACTATCTCTCCCTGTTTATATCTTTGAAACTTTTTTGTTTGTTTTTTTGTTTTGTTTTGTTTTACTTATTTATTTGTTTTTCCCTCTTTCTTCAACTTCTTTGCTATCCCTCTCCTCTCACCCTTCCATTCTAAGTATCACCATTGTTATTATTACAAGCTAGAAAATACTTAATTGCACAAAGTACAGGGAAAATAACAACACCAAGGGCAATGACGGGAAGACAGAAAAAACAGGAAAACCAGTTTCCCCACAACAAAAACTTAGTACAGGAACCAGAGGGAAATGAAGAAAACAGATACTGAGATCCAGACTCCAACAAAATGAAGATAAACTATGCCAAAGAACCCAATGAAGCCAACAAGAATAATCTTTTTTTCTTAAAACTTTTATTTTTTATTTATTTAAAAAAATTTTTTTTTATTCATATGTGCATACAATGTTTGGGTCATTTCTCCCCCTTACTCCCTGCCCCCTCCCTTACCCCTCAGTCCCCTCCCTCTCCCGCCTACCCCTTCACTACCCAGCAGAAACTATTTTTCCCTTATCTCTAATTTTCTTGAAGAGAGAGTATAAGCAATAATAGGAAGAACCAAGGGTTTTTGCTGGTTGAGATAAGGATAGCTATACAGGGAGTTGACTAACATTGATTTCCTGTGCATGTGTGTTAACTTCTAAGTTAATTCTTCTTGAACTAACCTTTTCTCTAGTTCGTGGTCCCCTTCTCCTATTGGCCTCAGTTGATTTAAGGTATCTGCTTTAGTTTATCTGTGTTGAGGGCAACAAATGCTATCTAGTTTTTAAGGTGTCTCACCTATCCTCATACCACCCTTGTGTGCTCTCCCTTTATCATGTGATCAAAGTCCAATCCCCTTGTTGTGTTTGCCCTTGATCTAATGTCTGCATATGAGGGAGAACATATGATTTTGGGTCTTTTGGGCCAGGCTAACTTCACTCAGAATGATGTTCTCCAATTCTATCCATTTACCAGCGAATGATAAAATTTCATTCTTCTTCATGGCTGCGTATAATTCCATTATGTATAAATACCACATTTTCTTAATCCATTCATCAGTGGTGGGGCATCTTGGCTATTTCCATGACTTGACTATTGTGAATAGTGCTGCAATAAACATGGGTGTGCAGGTGCCTCTGGAGTAACCTGTGTCATATTCTTTTGGGTATATCCACAAGAGTGGTATTGCTGGATCATATGGTAGATCAATGTTTAGCTTTTTAAGTAGCCTCCAAATTTTTTTCCAGAGTGGTTGTACTAGTTTACATTCCCACCAGCAGTGTAAGAGGGTTCCTTTTTCCCTGTATCCTCGCCAACACCTGTTGTTAGTGGTGTTGCTGATGATGGCTATACTAACAGGGGTGAGGTGGAATCTTAGTGTGATTTTAATTTACATTTCCTTTATTGCTAGAGATGGTGAGCATTTTTTCATGTGTTTTTTGGCCATTTGAATTTCTTTTTTTGAGAAAGTTCTGTTTAGATCACTTGCCCATTTCTTTATTGGATCATTAATTTTGGGAGAATTTAGTTTTTTAAGTTCCCTATATATTCTGGTTATCAGTCCTTTGTCTGATGTGTAGCTGGCAAAAATTTTCTCCCACTCTGTGGGTGGTCTCTTCAGTTTAGAGATCATTTCTTTTGTTGAGCAGAAGATTTTTAGTTTTATGAAGTCCCATTTATCTATGCTTTCTCTTAGTTGCTGTGCTGCTGGGGTTCCATTGAGAAAGTTCTTACCTATATGTATTAATTCCAGAGTATTTCCTACTCTTTCCTATATGAACTTTAGAGTTTGGGGTTTGATATTAAGATCCTTGATCCATTTTGAGTTAATATTGGTATAGGGTGATATACATGGATCTAGTTTCAGTTTTTTGCAGACTGCTAACCAGTTTTCCCAGCAGTTTTTGTTGAAGAGGCTGTCTTTTCTCCATTGTATATTTTTAGCACCTTTGTCAAAGATAAGTTTTAGTTATAGTTCTGTGGCTTCATATCTGGGTCCTCTATTCTGTTCCACTGGTCTCCATGTCTGTTTTTGTGCCAGTACCATGTTGTTTTTATTCTTATTGCTTTGTAATATAGTTTGAAGTCAGGTATCGTGATACCTCCAGCATTGTTCTTTTGACTGAGTATTGCCTTGGCTATTCATGGCCTCTTGTGTTTCCATATAAATTTAATGGTAGATTTTTCAATCTCTTTAATGAATGTCATTGGGATATTGATGGGAATTGCATTAAACATGTAAATTACTTTTGGGGGTATAGACATTTTTACTATGTTGATTCTACCAATCCATAAGTATGGGAGATCTCTCCACTTCTATAGTCTTCCTCAATCTTTTTCTTTAGAAGTTTATAGTTTTCCTTGTAGAGGTCATTCACATCCTTTGTTAGGCTTACACCTATGTATTTGATTTTTTTTTGAAGCTATTGTAAATGGAATTGTTTTCATATATTCTTTCTCAGCTTGTTCATTATTAGTGTATAGAAATGCTAATGATTTTTCTATGTTGACTTTATATCCTGCTACCTTGCTATAGCTATTGATGGTGTCTAGGAGTTCTTGAGTAGAATTTTTTGGGTCTTTAAAGTATAGGATCAAATCATCTTATACCGTATTTTGACAGTTTCTTTACCTATGTGTATTCCTTTTATTCCTTCTTGGCTAATTGCTCTGGCTAGGAATTGCAGTACTATGTTGAATAGGAGTGGAGATAGTGGGCATCCTTGTCTAGTTCCTGATTTTAGAGGGAATGGTTTCAAGTTTTCTCCATTAAGTATAATGCTGGCTGTAGGTTTGTCATATAGAGCTTTTATTATGTTGAGGTATTTTCCTTCTATTCCTAGTTTTCTTAGGAAGTAAACAGATACTCATATCCAGACTCCAACAAAATGAAGATAAACTATGCCAAAGAACCCAATGAGTCCACAAGAATATTCTAAAAGAAGAAATGCTACAGGTAATCAATGAGAATTTTATAGAGATGATTGGACATGGTCAACCAAAATGTACAGAAGACACTCAAGAAATTCTAAGACAACAAAAATAGAGAATTTGAGAAAGCACAAGAAGAAATAAAAGAAACCATAGAAGCACTGTATAAACACCAAAGTGAAACAAAAAACATAATTAATAAAGAGATAAGTAAACTCAGGACTAAAATAGACAATATGAAAGAGGAATAGACTCAGGATATGGAAAACCTCAGAATAAAGAACAAAACAGAATTTCAAAATAAAATGGAAGGCCAATCCAGCAGAATAGAACAAACAGAAGACAGAATCTCAGAACTTGAAGATGAAATGGTAATTAAAGGAAAAACCAAAGAACTATTAGTTAAACAACTCAAGACCCATGAAAAGAAAATGCAAGAACTCACTGACTCTATCAAAAGACCAAACCTGAGAATCATGGGCATTGAAGAAGGAGAAGAGGTTCAAGCAAAGGGAATGCGTAATGTATTCAACAAAATAATAACAGAAAATTTCCCAAATCTAGAGAAATCTATTCCCATAGAGATGCAAGAGGCCTCCAGAACACCAAAGAGACCAGACCAAAATAGAACTACCCCACGGCATATTATCATTAAAACAATAAAAAAAAGACCCCAGAAAGAATATTGAAGGCTGTAAAATAGGAAAAACAAATAACATACAAAGGTAAACCCATCAAAATCACAGCAGACTTCTCAACAGAAACATTAATAGCAAGAAGAGCTTGGGGTGGGATCTTCCGGGCACTGAATGAAAAAAACTTCAACCCTAGGATACTCTACCCAGCAAAACTATCATTCAAAATAGATGGAGCAATAAAAGTCTTCCAAGAGAAACTAAAACAATTTGTTTCCACAAAGCCACCACTACAAAAGATTCTTCAAGGGATTCTGCACACAGAAAGTGAAACCCAACATAAACAAGAAAGGGCAGGCAGCACTGAACTATAGGAAAAGAAAAAGCAAGAAAGTAGAGAGTAACCTTGATTTAGGTACACACAATCAAACCTTCCAACAACTAAGACAACTAAATGACAGGAATCACCACATACCTGTCAGTACTAACACTTAATGTTAATGGACTTAATTCCCCCATCAATAGGCACCGTTTGACGAACTGGATTAAAAAGGAAGATCCAACAATTTGTTCCTTATAGGAGACCCATCTCACCAACAGAAATAAGCATAGGCTTAGGATGAAAGGCTGGAAGAAGATTTACCAAGCCAATGGCCCCTGAAAACAGGCAGGAGTAGCAATACTTATCTCTGACAAAGTAGACTTCAAACCTACATTGATCAAATGAGATAAAGAAGGACATTTCATACTAATAAAAGGGGAAATAGACCAAAAGGAAATAACAATTATCAGCCTATATGTACTCAATGTCAACACATCCAATTTCATCAAACATACCCTGAAGGACCTAATAGCATATATTAATTCCAACACAGTGGTTGTGGGAGATTTTAACAGCCCATTATCATCCAAATAAAAAATCTATAAAGAAATCCTAGATCTAAAATATACCATAGATCAAATGGACCTAGTTGATATCTACAGAACATTGCATCCAACTTCTACACAATATACATTCTTCTCAGCAGCCCATGGAACCTTCTCCAAAATAGATCATATCCTAGGGCACAAAGCGAACCTCAGCAAATATAAGAAAATAGAAATTATACCATGCATTCTATCTCATCACAATACAATAAAACTAGAACTCAACAACAAAAATTAGGACAAAAAACATGCACACAGCTGGAAACTGAATAACTCATTGCTTAATGAACAATGGGTCATTGATGAAATAAAAGAGGAAATTAAAATGTTCCTGGAAATCAATGAAAATGAAAACACAACCTACCGGAACCTATGGGACACGGCAAAGGCAGTCCTGAGAGGAAAGTTTATAGCCATGAGTGCATATATTAAAAAGATTGAAAGATCCCAAATCAATGACCTAATGCTACATCTCAAACTCTTAGAAAAACAAGAACAAGCAAATCCCAAAACAAATAGAAGGAGAGAAATAATAAAAATAAGAGCTGAAACCAATGAAATAGAAACCAAAAAAAAACATACAAAGAATTAATGAAACAAAAAGTTGGTTCTTTGAAAAAATAAACAAGATCGACAGACCTCTGTCAAACCTGACTAAAGTGAGGATTGAAAAAAAGCCAAATTAGTAGAATCAGGAATGCAAAAGTGGAGATAATAACAAACACCATGGAAATCCATGAAATCATCAGAGACTACTTCAGAAGATATATTCAAATAAATTGGAAAATCTTAAAGAAATGGACAGATTTCTAGAAACATGTGATCATCCAAAACTGAACCAAGAGATCTATAACACAAAATGAAATTGAAGCAGCAATCAAGAGTCTCCCTCAAAAGAAAAGTCCAGGACCTGATGGATTCTCTGCTGAATTCTATCAGACCTTTAAAGAAGAACTGATACCAACCCTCCTTAAACTGTTCCACAAAATAGAAAGGGAAGGAAAACTGCCAAACACATTTTATGAAGCCAGTATTACACTTATCCCAAAACCAGGCAAAGATACCTCCAAAAAGGAGAACTATAGGACAATCTCCTTAATGAACATTGATGTAAAAATCCTCAATGAAATAATGGCAAACCTAATTTAACAACATCAAAAAGATCATTCACCATGACCAAGTAGGCTTCATCCCAGGAATGCAGGGATGTATGTTGATTTTCAACATATGAAAATCAATAAACGTAATAAACCACATTAACAGAAGCAAAGACAAAAACCACTTGATCATCTCAATAGATACAGAAAAAGCCTTTGAAGAGATCCAACATCATTTCATGATAAAAGCTCTAAGAAAACTAGGAATAGAAGGAAAGGACCTCAACATAATAAAAGCTATATATGACAAACCTACAGCCAGCATTATACTTAATGGAGAAAACCTGAAACCATTCCCTCTAAAATCAGGAACTAGACAAGGATGCCCACTATCTCCACTCCTATTCAACGTAGTACTGGAATTCCTAGCCAGAGCAATTAGGCAAGAAGAAGGAATAAAGGAATAAAAATAGGTAAAGAAACTGTCAAAATATCCCTGTTTCAGGACGATATGATCCTATACCTTAAAGACCCAAAAAACTCTACTCAAAAACTCCTGGACACCAACAATACCTATAGCAAGGTAGCAGGATATAAAATCAACATAGAAAAATCATTAGCATTTCTATACACTAATAATGAACAAACTGAGAAAGAATATATGAAAACAATTCCATTTACAATAGCCTCAAAAAAAATCAAATGTTTAGGTGTAAACTTAACAAAAGATGTGAATAACCTCTACAAGAAAAACTATAAACTACTGAAGAAAAGAGATTGAGGAAGACTATAGAAAGTGGAGAGATCTCCCATGCTTATGGATTGGTAGAATCAACATAGTAAAAATGTCTATACTCCCAAAAGTAATTTACATGTTTAATGCAATTCCCATCAAAATTCCAATGGCATTCATTAAAGAGATTGAAAAGTCTACCATTAAATTTATATGGAAACACAAGAGGCCATGAATAGCCAAGGCAATACTCAGTCAAAAGAACAACGCTGGAGGTATCACGATACCTGACTTCAAACTATATTACAAAGCAATAAGAATAAAAACAACATGGTACTGGCACAAAAGCAGACATGAGGACCAGTGGAACAGAATAGAGGACCCTGATATGAAGCCACAGAACTATAACTAAAACTTATCTTTGACAAAGGTGCTAAAAATATACAATGGAGAAGACAGCCTCTTCAACAAAAACTGCTGGGAAAACTGGTTAGCATTCTGCAAAAAACTGAAACTAGATCCATGTATATCACCCTATACCAAGATTAACTCAAAATGGATCAAGGATCTTAATATCTGACCCCAAACTCTAAAGTTGCTACACAAAGAGTAAGAAATACTCTGGAAAAATAGGTAAAGGCAAGAACTTTCTCAATGGAACCCCAGCAGCACAGCAACTAAGAGATAGCATAGACAAATGGGAATTCACAAAACTAAAAAGCTTCTGCTCAACAAAAGAAATGGTCTCTAAACTGAAGAGACCACCCACAGAGTGGGAGAAAATTTTTGCCAGCTACACATCAGGCAAAGGACTGATAACCAGAATATATAGGGAACTTAAAAAACTAAATTCTCCCAAAATTAATGAACCAATAAAGAAATGGGCAAGTGAACTAACCAGAACTTTCTCAAAAGAAGAAATTCAAATGGCCGAAAAACACATAAAAAGATGCTCACCATCTCTAGAAATAAAGGAAATGCAAATTAAAACCACACTAAGATTCCACCTCACCCCTGTTAGAATAGCCATCATTAGCAACACCACTAACAACAGGTGTTGGTGAGGATGTGGGGAAAAAGGAACCCTGTTACACTGCTGGTGGGAATGTAAACTAGTACAACCACTCTGGAAAAAAATTTGGAGGCTACTTAAATATCTAAACATTGATCTACCATATGATCCAGCAATAACACTCTTGGGGATATTACCAAAAGTCTGTGACACAGGTTACTCCAGAGGCACCTGCACACCCATGTTTATTGCAGCACTATTCACAATAGTCAAGTTATGGAAACAGCCAAGATACCCCACCACTGATGAATGGATTAAGAAAATTTGGTATTTATACACAATGGAATTTTATGCAGCCATGAAGAAGAACGAAATGTTATCATTTGTAGGTAAATGGATGGAAATGGGTAACATCATTGTGAATGAAGTTAGCCTGGCCCAAAAGACAAAAAATTGTATGTTCTCCCTCATATGGGGACATTAGATCAAGGGCAAACACAACAAGGGGATTGGAGTTTGATCACATGATAAAGTGAGCGCACACAAGGGTGGTGTGAGGATAGGTAAGACACCTAAAAAACTAGATAACATTTGTTGCCCTCAACACAGATAAACTAAAGCAGATACCTTAAATCAACTGAGGCCAATAGGAGAAGGGGACCAGGAACTAGAGAAAAGGTTAGTTCAAGAAGAATTAACTTAGAAGGTAACACACATGTACAGGAAAGCAATGCGAGTCAACTCTCTGTATAGCTATCCTTATACAACTAGCAAAAACACTTGGTTCTTCCTATTATTGCTTATACTCTCTCTTCAAGAAAATTAGAGATAAGGGCAAAATAATTTCTGCTGGGTAGCGAGAGGTAAGGGTGGGTAAGGGAGGGTGCAGGGGGAGGGGGATATAATGGGGGATGGGGGAAGGGGGGAGAAATGACCCAAACATTGTATGCACATATGAATAAAATAAAAATTTAAAAAAAAGAAATAAAGGATAAAAATATGGGTTTGTAAACTGGGAGTGGTGGAGCACTCCTGTAACCCTAGCACTCGGGGGGCTGAGGCAGGAAGATTACTAATTTGAGGCCTGCCTGGATACATAGTGACACTGTTTCAAAAAAAAAAAAAAAGGAAGGAAGTTAGAAAGAGAAAGGGAGAGAAAGAAGGGAGGGAGAGAGGGAAGGAAAGGTGGAAGGCAGGAAAGAAGGGAGAGAGAGAAAAAGAAAGGAAGGAAGGAAAGAAAGAAAAAAGAAAGAGTTTTTAAGTTTGTAGAATTTGAGGGGGTCCAATAAATCATACCCCTTTTTCTCCACCTGAGTTCTGAATCAACCAAACAAAACTATAAGTGAAAGGGAGCAATGAGATCAAACAAATACAGCTCATAGTGGAGGAAATGATTCCCCTATAGAGACAAATAGGCTTTGTAATGCTGAGCATCAAGATTCCCCTTTAAGTGAGAGGTAACTACCATGAACCAAGAGATAGCACACAGTACTGAGAAAACAAGGGAAGTTTTGAGCCATGTATAATTCTTTCCACATTTACCAATTTAATAATGTACTTGGCCTACTGAAGGGTTGTATAAATGGGGAGCAGAACAGGGACCGGGAGGTTTATGGATGTTCCCACATGGAAGGTAACATCAGATAAGGAGAAACATCCTCTATACCCTTCATTCCATAATGAAACCAGGCAAATGAAATCAGAGGGCACAGACTGTGAGGAGCAGGCAAGAAGCCTGAGGTACAAAGTCTGGCACACCATCAACTCTAGGAGACACTGAGCTGGGCATGGACTGGGTGAATGAAGAGGAGAAAGATCTAAAGAGGAATATGATTCTGTCATTCACATGAATTCTGAGAGCTCCTTTAGTGTGGTAGTTTTAATAAAGCTTTGACTTCATAAATAACAAGTTGAAAACACTGAATTTCATGCACATTTTATGACTAATACTTACCACTAAGAAAACTGTAAATAAATAGTATTTTATCACTATTTTATAGAGGAGGCAACTGGAAGCCAGAGAACTTGAGTAACTTAACAAAGGTCACTCAGCTTATTTATGATTTGGAAGCTCAAAACTGAGTCCAGTATTTTGATGGCAAGCCCACAGTCAACACCATCTGATATGCATAGTTGAATGATCTTTTTTGAGTCTATTATTGTTTGAAAAAAGGATGACTAAGATGATTGTCAGTTATTAGTCATACCTTCTGAGACAATTAAAAAGAAAACACATGCTCTTCTATTCTTTATAAGAATGAAATAAAATTTTAATTACTTATCTATGTATTTGACTTTAGATTAGTGTGGTTTTTGTTTTGATTTTTTAGACAAGGTCTCTCTATGTAGACCAGGCTGGCTTTGAACTTCTTATCCTCCTGCCTCAGCCTCCCAAGAGCTGGGATGAAGGCGAGTGCCACCACTCTGGACTAGATTAGTGTTATTCTAATTCTGTGACAGGGAAAAATTCAAAGCTGTGGTAAAAGTTATAAAATATCTATGAAAGCATGTATTTTTCACGAGTGCCAAGTTATAATTTATATGGCAATTTCATCTAATCATTCAAAAATAGTACTTAACAGAAGAAAGCTGAGCCCCAGATTTTTTCCCCAAAAGTATACTTGCCCCTTGACTGCAACAGAACACCCTCCAACATTTCTTAGGCCTTAATTAAGTAAGAGCAGGAGAGAGCATCAAGCTTGGGCTTGGGATAAATATCCCTGCTTCAACAGGAGATGTTGCTTTAATGACTTGGAATATGTCCAGAAAACTCAGACTTGCTAGTAGGCAAATCTGACAGCTCCTGGATCTTGCAGCAATAACATTCTAACCAATTAAAAGCTGAGCTAGAAATAATGGTTTGTCACTGAGTGGTGTTTCAGAAACCAATTGGTCCAGATTAACCAGAGGATTAACTTTTCTAACTGAATTTAAAGGTCACGGGAAGCTGACTTTAATGAAAGAGAAAAGCATTCAATTAGAAAGGGAAAACTTACATACAGAAATTAGGTTAATAGATCTTTCTATGTTATTTGTAGACAACTAATAAAATTTCTATCATATTTTCTGGCAGGACTTTATAGTCAAGGATAAATATGTTCATTATAAAAAAATTAAATGGAAAATCAGCTACTTTGAAGGGATTCTTCTAATGGAAAGGGCATATGTGGGTTGCCAACAGCCACAAGTGTACTATGTTTTAGAATTATTTTAGCAGGTAAATCCAGCCAACTTTTGAATGATGCTTGACTCTGGTGGAATCAAAGTCAAGTTAATGATTTGACCTCTGGCTTGTGGGGACCCCTATGATCAGTTCCCCAGATGGTATTTGCATGGGAAAGACCATGTCAATAGCTCATCCTTATCAGGGCCATTGAAACAGGTGTGTGGAAAGGAAGGCTCCTTGAAAACCTTTTACTTACTATATCAGTGATGACTTTTTCTCATTGGAAAACCTGCTTCTCTAATATTCACCCTTCCTGTGGTAATCTACCCCCACAGCATCCATCTCCTGTGGGAAACTATGACTATCAATGCCTCTCACCCAAAGTGAAAGCAACTTGCCATGAGTGGAAAAGTCTTGGGATAAGCCTTAGTTGAATTATTGGCATATAGTTAAATGTTAAGATGATCTTCAGTTGCAAGTCATTTCCTACACTAGCACAATTCCTGGTAAATAGTGGGGTTTTAAAAAATTATATTCTTGTTGCTCTGGGGGTACATAGTGACATTTACAAAAGTTCTTGTAATATGTCATAGTTGAATTCACCCCCTCCATCGTTCTCCCTTATCCTCCCTCCCCCCCATTCCTAAAATAGTTTCAACAGGTCTTATTTTTTTCATTTACTTACATGAGTATGTAATATTTACACAATATTCACCCTCCTATACCATTTCCTTATATCCTCTCCCCTCCAACTGGTACCAACCCTCTAGAAATCACCTATTTTACCTTCCTGTTCTGTTTTTGAAAAAAGACATTTTTGTTTGTTTAAGATAGCTCTACAGGGAGTTTCCTTGTGATATTTCCATGTATATTTGTATTATCACTAGAATTGGTTCATCCGCTTTATTTTTCTCCTTAAATGTTTGTCCAGAGAAAGTTGGGTGAGCACATGCTAATTAAAGAGAGAGAAAAATAGAAAGGTTGGTCTGAGGAAAGCAAGGCATTTCTACTCACTGGAAGATATTAAAATGCTCGAACAACCTGTTGATTTCAGTTCTGTCCTATATCTATGGCATTAGAGTTAAGTGAACTGGAGGAAAGAGTAGCTTGTATCAGAGGATGTAAAGGACCTTATAGAAGTATTGTTAAAGGAAGCATTTTGATCCCTCTGTGATGAGTCAAAATCTCTCAATAGTCACCACTTGGTCCTACCCAAGCCAAGCAAGAATTATACTGGATCTATTCACAGACATGCAGGGCACGGTCAGTTTCATGACCATACCACCTTGGTTGACTGGCTCAATGTTAAGTTTAGGCTAGAATGTTTCTCTGAATCAAATTCAGTACTCAATGGAAGTTCCTCATGTATTGATACCAGATTTTTGCCTATTTTCAAGGTGATTTTCAACTGATGTTAGAAAGCTTTTGTACCAGTGGTAAATGACTGGTATCAAAGTACTCCTGCCCATACCCAGTGCTCCCCACCTTGCTTTTCTGGTCTCTCTGCCATTATCCAGCAGTTAGAGGTGAATGCATGACCCAGAAGGGGATCTACAGGGTCCAGACCACTAGTATCCATTCTTAGGTGCAGGTGTTGTATAGTTTCAAAATTGTTCCTGCTTATATCTGTGCTGTGCAAGAGTAGTTACTCTGCACTTGTTTTTGTATTTCCTCCTTATTGATTCAATCTAAAGGGGTTACCACCCTACCCTGACTCCTGTTCATTGGACTCATGTAAGAAAACTACTCACAGCTATCAGTGAAGCAGCTGGTTAATGTCTTGGGTCTATATCCACCAAGATTGGGCCTATCTATCCCAAAGTAAAGCTTAGAAGTAACAGTTATCTGGCTTATTACACCATAAAAGTAGTCACTTTAGTTTTCTTCATATAAAATAAATTTTGCTGATAGAATTATTTAATTGGCTAGATAAGTGAACTGAATTAATTAGTTGGCAATCCCATTTTCTCTAGGTATAACATTATTTAATAGCAACAAACATGCAAATTTCAAACATTCTTTGCATTAGCAAAGTTCATTTTTCTAAGCTATCAGTTTCTTCCATTTTAAATCAGTTTTATTCAAGTCATAAGAAATAATTGCAATCAAATAAATTGACCCGTTTCCATATTTTCAGCCAATAGTTAAAAAACAAAAGAATCTTTATCTTCTAGTAAAACTTCACCTCAAACCTCAGTTATATTCACTTTTGATGGCAGAATAAGCCTGAGCAGAGTAGTGTTTGCTCTACTTCTGAAACTCAACTGAGCTACAGTTCAAAAGTGCATTTGAGAAATACTGATTGGCCATTCAGCCTTCTGGGTTCTCCAAACTCAGTAGTGAGTAAAACAAAGTCCTCCCCTTCCTGTAGCTTTGAATGATCCTGACCTGTGCTGCTTCTGGAGAAGAATCAGAAGTTCCTTTAACATTCAAGGATCCTAAACGAAAAATTCTGCTAAGTTTTTTTTTTAAATCTTATTTTCTATTCTTCCTATACTCTGTCTTGAAATGAACAAACTCAAAAAGAAGAAAAAATCTTAGAGAGATACTTTGAGTTATACTTACCCTTTGTTTATTCTATAAATTTTTAGACTTACTCCTGGAAAAATGTTAATAAATTACTTCCTTATATACTTTCACAAAAGGAGCACCATATTTGTTGGTTTTAGTAAAACTCACAGTACTTAGAAGGATGTCTACTTCAGGGAACCCTCCCTCCACTATGCTGAGTCCAACCTCATCCCAGCACCTCCAAATAGAAAACAGTTCCCTGCACATCTCTCCCTTTGCCGTATTCTTTCTCTTCTATATATGATATGATGAAAAAAATTGAGGGTGGTACAGCTGTCTTAGTCTGTTCAGTGGCTTTAACAAAATACCATGGTCTGGGTGGCTTAGAAACAACAGAAATTTATTTCTCACAGTTCTAGTGGTTGGGAAGGCCAAGCTCAAGGTGCTGGCAGATTCCATGCCTGTTGAGGGCCCACTTCTTCAAGAATGGTACCTTCTTGCAATGTCCTCATATAGTGGAAGGGGCAACTCAGCTTTCTGGGGTCTTCTTTTCTAAGGGTATTAATACTATCTTATGATTTAATCACTCCCCAAAGGACTTACTTCCTAACACCATCACCTTGGAGAACAGAGCTTAGCATGAATTTTGGAGAGGACACAAACATTCAAACTGAGACTTAAGCTTTGCATAAACTCCAGGAGCTCTTCCTGGATTTCCTGGGGTTATAACTCATCTCCCTTTCCTACCCTCCACAATTCGTTGCTTTGTACTTCCTAAACCAATCTCAAGTTAGGGCTCTTTGTGTATGTGTCTGCTTCTTTCTCTAACACAGGAGCTTCTAGAGGACAAAGACTGTTTTCTAATCACTTTTCTTGTTTCCCAGAGTGCCTAGCACAGTGAGTTATGCAGCGTAGTCACTTAACAAATGCTTATTGAACTGAGTAGAATAAAATAAATTTGAGACAGTTCAATTTTTTATCACCAACTTGAAAAGATGGAAAGGGAAAAATCTGGGTTAAGCTGAAACCTACTCATGTTTGCAATATACAGTATCAGACACAAAGATTGTTCGATATATTTGTTTCAAGTTTCTTATAGAAAATTCCTTCAATTCATAGATATACTGTATATTGGAATGCTGAAGGGAATTACACAGGAGGCGCCCTGTCTAAATTAGATGGGAGTTTACAGAATTGCCTATGCTTTGTGGGATCCCAAAATGAGGGAAATAAAGCCTATCAAACTTTTTGAAAGCCACTGGAGAGGAATAAAATACAAAAAGGTAATCATGCAGAAGCAGCAGCATCCAGGCTCCCTAAGTTGTGTCAAACTGCCTGACTAGTTAGAGCCATGTTCAGGGCGTTGCCCGGCCTGAGCCTCCAACATTCTCTCTCTTCCTCTACAGCCTTGGGAAGCCCGCTGTTATTAAAAGAGATGGGAGAATAGCCACATCATTACATTCACTTAGGGAAGAGTTTAACTGGTCAGTTTTGCCACTGTCAATAGGAACTGCCGCTTTAGGATTTTGAGCCTTTATTGGCATCATGGTTTGGGTTGGGATTTTTATTTGTCCTACTTTGAAATTTACATGTCTTCAGAACAACTAAAATTCACAAGAACAAACTAATTAATGGATTCCATTTTTGACAGCTACAAGAAGACGGATGAGAAAGTAACATGCTTCTGGCAGTGTGTTATCAATTGGGAGGCAACAGTGCATTCCCTCTATGTGGAACAGTGAGCTGGAACCGACACTGACAGATGACACGGCCCTTTGACAGTGACGCCTGTAAGAGCTGACAGCTCCACTTGCAGTCAGTCAAGTCTGCGCTTTGCGGTGGAATTTTAAAAGGCTTGATTTGCAGAATATGCTTTGCCTTCCTCTCAGCTTGCAGCAGAAATGAATAAAAATTTCAAAGCACTCACATTGAAAGTGGATTCTAGGATCTGTTACCCAACCTCAAAGCTAATAGTAATAATAGTAAATAAAGCATAATCTTGGGAGGGGGATCTATAGGACAGCAAGAAAAGGGAAAATTGTCCCTTAAAATTAGGTTTTCTCTGAAGCAAGATAATTCATTTATTAGTAAAAATCCCTTAGGATGAAATACCAAATTTCCCAAGGTAATTATCATTTAATCAGAAAAATACTTGTGTTTGTGTCTGAGTATACACACACAAATCATCATTAAGAGGATTGACTGATCTAATTATGTTTTTAAACTTTTATTAAATGCAAAAACTGCTTCAAAATATTAGAAAATATTTTTCTTTCTTAAAGTTAGTCTTGCTTATTCACTTTCAAGTTTATATTATACTTTTTATATTATCTCTTTTTTTGCAATCTTTTCTCTTTGAACGACATGTGCATGAAGCTGATTTTCTGTGTGACTTCTGTAAAGTTACTATTCTGTGTTTCAATTCCTTCACCAATAAAATGTAGCTAATCACCCTGTCACCACCAACATCCCTCACAGGCTCAGAGCAAGAAATAAGGGCACCAGGGGTTGCAAACTAGTGACTGGAAGGCCAAATTGGACTGGCAGGGGTGTTGTGAGTTTTTGCATTTGAATGCCCCTAGGCTGGGAAGGCACCCTCCAGTTTACATAGCCTCTGCTCCCTGTCTGACACTGTGTCTCCCTGCACATTTCTGTAACTTGTCTGGGCCCTGAAGGCAATTGAATTTTTCACTGTGGCATCATCACCCAGTGTGTTTTCACTACTCCTCATAGAAACACCTAATAATTCTAACATTGTTGGTTTCAAAAGACTTAACACAAATGGAAGAAATACATGAAGTTTATGGTGGAGACAGGCAAATACAAATGAAATCGATAACTACAAAGAATAATTAAAGGATAAAGGTAATATTGACATATAATGCAAGCTCTGTTTCAAGAGCGATCAACTAACCTTAAACTGCACATACTGTAAGAGCTCTCACAAGTCTGTCCCCCACTCCCCACCATCCCTGTTTGAATAAACACCTGGTGGAAAGCTGGGACTAGAAATCTATCTCAGGCAAAGAGAAACGACTCACTTTTATCTACCAATAAAGATAACTAATCCAACTGCTGTGGTTTAAATGTTTGTCCCCTCCAAAACTCACGCTGAAATCTAATTTCCATTGTGACAGTATTAAGAGGTGGAACCTTCAAGAAGTGAGTAGGCCATGAGGGCTCCTTCCTTATAGGTAAGATCAGTGCTGTCATTAAAAGGTGAGTCCTGCCCCCTCTTGCCCTCTCACCTTACCTTCCAGGATATCACAGCAAGAATACCCTTGCCAAATGCTGACACCTTGATATTAGACTTCCTACCCTCCAGAACAGTGAGCCAATATATTGCTGTTTAGTATGAATTACCCAGTCTCAGGTACTTTGTTATAACAGTACAAATTAACTAAGATAGTATGTTATTCCACTTTGTAATCACTACCACAACATACCTGAGGTAGCTAATGTTGTAAAAAGAAAAGTCTGCTTAGCTCACAGTTTTGGAGGTTCAAATGGAACCTGAATTGGCTAAGTTCTGGTGATGATCTCACGATGAATGGTAGATGGTAATGACAGAAATGTGTGACTAGTCATATCTGTAGCCAGGAAGGAGAGAGGAGTGGGTGAAGCCAAAATCAGACCCTTATAATAATCTTCCCATAAGAACTGCCAAGGAGCTGGGCTTAGTGGCCCATGCTTGTAATCCTGGCTACTCACAAGGTAGAGGCAGGAGGATCACAAGTTTAAGGCCAACCCCAGCAAAGTTAGTGAGAACCTAGCTCAAAAACAATACACAAACAAAATTGTTAGGGGCATAGCTCAAGTGAGAGTGCTGTACTTGCTCTGGGTTCAATCTATGGTACTGGCAAAAACAAACAAAACCTACCAAGGGATGCCATGAAAACTATCCTCAGGGGCACACCCTTAATGACTTAAGGACCTTCCACTAGGCCCTGCCTTGAGACTAACCTTCATATATGCATAATTATAAATGACTAAGAAAAGTGACAAAAAGACGGCTTTTTGAAATGTCTTGAAGATGGTTCATGGGTTGGTAAAAGAAAGAAAGAAGTCATTTTAAGCAGAGAGAATGGCTTATGCAATGGTTCAGAAATGAGAAAGACTTAAGTTATCACTGCTAGAATGGCGCCCAGGCATTTCATAATGAGGAAAAGATAAGGCTGAGTTCTCTGGATTAACTACATATACAAAGTATTACAGCATGCCAATTTGTAAGGAAACACATTTCACAGTCTGCATACAAAAGCGAAGTAAAATATAATGACCTTCCATTTGTTTTATGGTAATTGGACATTTATTTCATAAAGTAAGTACTGCTATTATACCATGACTCAGGATACAAAGGAAAACTCAGTTTACACTTCACCCATCATAACCTTGAATATTAAAATAAACTTACATGCTCCATCAACTAGAAAATAATTCCCTTCCATGCTTGAATTTGCCTAGGGTGTGGTTCCCAGTGAGGACAAGTTCAATTGATATGCTTGAAGAATTCTAATTAACAAATAAGATAATTTCAGAGGTATGACATTTAATGTATTACTAATATCTTCTTAATGCATGTTTTTATTCCATCCTTCAATTTTTGTAACCCCACATATTTTTGAGGTTTAACTTTGTGATTTCTGTATCAATTAAAACTTAATTGGCTGATTTTTTTATCTCATACATGATAAGTACCACAGGCTGCTAAAGGACATTTGGTTCCTGCCTAATATGCTTAGAATAATGTATCAATGAGTATTTGTTTGATTTCTATGTGCTAGGTGACTTTGTGGGATTCAAAAGAATTATTGAGCTTAATCTTTTCCCTCTGATGAAGCGGTTGATAATAAATCATGTGATATAAAATATTTTTTTGTCAAATTAATGCTTCTTGCTGGGTTTTTCTTTTTTTTTGAATTTCTGAACAATCTATTTTAATTTGCAAAGCCCTTGATCAGTTATATGATAGGAAAAATACAAAATGCTTACAATAGTAAACATTCTGATTACATAAGAGTTTTAACTAAGATGAGCAGACTGTAAAATAAATTATAAGAAAACTTCCTACTATGGATGAAAAAAATGATGGAACTGCAATTGAAATGAATAATGCTAACAGGGAAAAGGGAATATTCAAGTTGAATGGGACCCTCACATGCTCCCAGCATCCAGGTTCCTTCTCAGATCTCTCATTACTACTTCTGTAACCTACAGGCCACTGCATTTGTTTAGTGGAACTGAAATCTGTTTCAGGAAAGCCACAACCCAGCCCCACATTGTATGTGAGGGAGAAAAGCCAGTCAGAAAACAGATGTGAAATGAGAACCTTGCTAACTATCACTGGACTCTTGCCTATGCTTTTTGTAACAGGATAGCAAACAAACTTTTTTGGACCATCACCCTGACATTGTCAGCATTCAAGACAGGATTGCAGGTGGCAGAGATGAGAAGTAAAACTTCTTGCATTGAATGAGTTCCCCATTCAAAATACTGAGAAACTCTTATTATTTCTGACAACAAGTAATCTGTATTATGAATTTCCAAAGAAATCATTATGTGGCATTGTTTTATTCTTCATAAACCACTCAACTCAAAGGCCTGGAAGACTTCTTCAAGGAAATGACACTTAGGCAGACACCTAAAGGCTGAAAAAAAAATTGGGGAGTGAATAAGAGTAATGTGCTCCTGGCAGATAGTATAGTATATGTCAAGGGCACAGGCAAACAAATGTGAAGGCAATCCAGGTCTAGAATATAAAACACTTGTGAGACAATGGTGGAGATGATACCAGAGAGGTAGGCAGGGGCTAGCTCACAAGGGGCCTTATAAGCCATGCTAAGGGAAGACTTTATTCTTAGAGCAGTGGGGGAGCCACTCCAGGATCTATACTGCCCTTGGTATATAACAGATAAGGAAGGAGACGAAGAACATAATTCCTTTCATTGGCAAGTACCATATTGTCTTCTACTTCATGATTCTTTCTCAATCTCTCTTTTCCTCCTCCTTCTCCTCCTCCTACTTTTTCTCTTTCTCCTTCATCCCCAAGCAAGGTTCTCTCCTCCAAAATGGTCTTCCAAAGGCCTGACTTCTTTAGCCCTCCAACCTTCCTTTCTAAATTGTGTTTTCACTGAATTAAATATATATGTGCATATATAAATACATATATATGTATGTATTCAGTATCTATATTGCAAGTCATTGTACTAAGTATGGAAGATAAAATGGTGGGCAAAAATATACATTACCTGCTCAGCTGGAATTTACAGTTTCCTAAAGAAAATACTACATAGGTAAATAATAGATATTTTCCAGTAATAAAGGAGTAAAAGTTTGTATGCACAGAACAACTTTTTTTTTTTTCTTAAAAACGAACACTTCAGAGAATGCAGATCTGGATTGAGCTGAATTATTGGCTCATGCTTCAGCCCTGTTGACATGATGATAAATAAATATTTAGGCAAGTTATAAACTGATGTGTGAAGGCCACAGCAGTATCTTAACTTCCTCACTCCCTCTCCCTGCTTCACTCAGAAATGTTTTGTGAACATGTTTCAAACTGCTGTAGTATACTGTCACACCAAGGGCGGGTTTCCAGGAAAAAAAAGAATGTGACAGCAGCTTCTCTGCCACCACAGAGATGAATGTTTTCCTGTTATTTATATTCGATAGCATGTGACTCCATGGCATGCCTGAGCTGCTAGAGACAAGGAAAGAATAGTGCCCTTTCACCAAGAGAACGTGAGAGAGGAGAGCAAACACATGGCTACAAAAAGAGGAGACAAGTGGGGGAAAATCAAATCTATGCGACTTTACATAAAACAATTGAAAAAATATTAGCTTTCTGGTTGAAATGCTTTAAGTGGGATACTTGCTTAAAGATTTTTTTAAAAGTTAAATTGGTGAGTAAGTAACATGTAAGCTCTAGTCATAGATAAGAATCCATATTTGTATGTATTGCTTAATTCAAATTTGTACGTATTGTATGAATTGACTGAATAAACAGTTACTGATTTACATAGGTAGGTGTTAATATAGCCAAATATAGATGTCTGTGGTTTTTTCCCTCAAACTTTTCCTAATTTATATTTTCATACATATAAGTGACTATATTTACATCAATGCCATGGTGTTTATGCACTTCCAGTTTGGCAGATTTTTAAGGTATAGTCTAAATTTACATGTGTCCAATAAAACAAGTAACAACTGTGAAGCTGAAACAATGGATCTCATAGAAGAGAGTAGAATCATGATCAGTGGAGACTGGAAGGGGTGGAAGGAGGAGGGACAGAAACAAAGTAAATAAGGGGTACCAAAGCATAGTTAGATAGGAGGAATTAGTTCGGAGTTCTACACAACAGAGTAACTATAGTCTACAGAAACTTATATTTCAAAATAACTAGAAGAGTCCAAAGGTTTCCAAACACAGAAATGATAAATATTTGAGGAGATGGAAATGCTAATTACTCTGATTTGATCTTTTTACATTGCATACATGCATCTATTGGATTATCATATTATGCCCCCAAAACATGTACACATATTATGTTAATTTAAAAATTAAAATTTTAAGTTTTCAAGCAAATAACAAAATGGCCTTGAATGCAAATGATACTATTGAATTGTACATAATATATATGATCACATAAGGTGATCCCTCAATTATTTTATTGTGTCTTTTTAAATAATCTATTTTCAGTGGAGATCTCTATAAAACAAATGTTTTAATATAAGATGATGCTGTTGGCTAACAATTGTGCTTTGACCACAAAAGAGGGTACATAAGATAAGAAAGCATTTACAATAAATCTGTTGGAAACCAATAATACATGTTGTGCTCTGAGAAGCTCCTTAACTCATTTTCTCCACTTTAGTTATAGTATGACTTAGAACAATTACTTAACTTCTTTGTACTTTAGTTTCCTTATCAGCAGAGTTAAGAGTAGTACCCTCCTCTTAGGGTAGTTGAAAGAATGAAATAAACTAATACCTGTAAAGCTGTTTCAATAGTACTTGGCACAGAGTAGGCACCCCATACTATTCACCTTTATAATTAATTCAATTCAGCAAATATTTACTGACTGCCAGCCATAACAACGATTCTAAGCATTTTGTGAATACTAATGTGTGTCAAACACTAAGCCCCATGCTTTACGTATGTTATCTCACTAAATCTTTACAGTAGCCTCTTTTATCACATTTTGTAGGAGAAGAGACAGACTTAGAAGGTGACATGGCTTGAAGATGCTGACATCAGTGTCCTACAAGCAGGCCCTGAAAGGCACTGGTGACCTGAAGAGCCAGGGTTCCTTGTCCTTAGGAAGGCTACAGACTAGAAGAGAAGATATCTATTAATGAAGCCACTTATTTTGGTATTTTTTTTGTTGTTGTTGCTATAATATGATACCACAGACTGGATAATGTGTAAAGAAAAGAAGTTTATTCCTCACTGTTTTGGTGGCTGGAAAGCCCAGTATCACGGAGCCAGTGTCTGATGAGGGCCTGTGTGCTTCATCATCCCACAGCAGAAGGTGGAAGGGCAAGAGAAGGGGAGCAAAGGATGTGTGTGTGTGTGTTTAGAGGAAGAATACTGAACGCATCCTTTTATCAGGATCCGACTCCTGCAACAATGGCATTAATCTGTGCAGGCTCCGCTCTCACCTCCTAATGGTCTTACCTCTTAACACTGTTGCATTGAGAATTGGGGATTAGTTTCCAACTCATGAGCACTGGGGGGACACATTCAAACTATAGCATCATTACAAAAACAATTATGGCCTGATATGTCTCTGTGAAATTGACATTTGAAGTGATGAAAGAGCCAAGTGAAGTTGCCCATTGAAGAAAGGGGAGAAGTCACTGTGAGAAGATTCCAGGCCAAAAAGCATTGTAAGTAAAGGCACTGAGAAGGGAAAGAAACTGGTTAATTCTAGGGAATGTTATGTTAGCTTGAAACAGCAGAACATCAGGAGAACAGAACACTTTTAGCTCAGGCAATAACATGATGACATAGGGAGATATACCACAGAGGAGGCACTTCTGAAAGCAATCTTCCAAATCATATTCAACTCAGAAAATGTGTAAAATTTGAAGCCTATGGATTTATAATTTCAGTCTCATCATTGGTACCACAGCCTTTTATGGACAAGAGAAACTCACAAATCTAACAAGAAGCAGGTATTTTGTGGAAGGTATTTGCAACTGAATTTGCATATAGAGTCATGTGTGTAGCCCAAAGTCAGTAGATTATGGTATGTCAGCCAAATCAGACCACCCACCTGTATGTATTTTTATACCCCCAAGCTGAGAATTGTTTGCACATTTTTTAATGGTTGAAAATAACTCCAAAAGGAAATAAAATTTCACAGGAAAATCATGAAATTTATATTTCAGTGCACAAAAGTAAAATTTTAGTAAAACAAAGCTACACCCATTTATCTACCTATTGTCTCTAGCATCTTGGATGCTACAACAAGCAGAGTTGAGTAATTATGATAAAGGCTGTTAAGGACTGAAAGGCCTATAGTATTTTCTATCTAGCCTTTTATAGGAAAAGTTTGCCAAGCCAATGTAATTACAAAAAGAATTCAAACAACCAATACAAATCCCTAGTGACTATGTAAGTCAAAAAGTCTTTCTGTTTTAAATCCTGAACTTTGAAATACTGCAGACATTGAGAGGGTACACTCAATTTAATTAATGTACAATCTCCTATGCAGGATGACCAGCCAGTGACTTTTTTTTTGACTGAAATGGCATTTTTTATTTATTCATTTATTCATATGTGCATACATTGTTTGGGCCATTTCTCCCCCCTGTCCCCAACCCCTTCCTTCTCTTCCCACCCCCTTCTCACTTTCAGGCAGAACATGTTCTGACCTTTTCTCCAATTTTGTTGAAGAGAAGACATAAGCAATAATAAGAAAGACAAATCATTTTTGCTAGTTGAGATAAGGATAGCTATACAGAGAGATTCCTAGCATTGCTTCCATGTACATGTGTATCACAACCTGAATTGATTCATCTCTACCTGACCTCTTCACTACTTCCCAGTCACCTTCCCATATTGACTGCTCTCATTTTAAAGGTTACTGTATTAGCTCCTCTGAAGTGGGGACATCAAATACTTTCAACTTCTGGGTTTCCTACCTATCCTCATTTCTCCCGTATGTGCTTTCCCCTTAGTGTGCAACCCAAGTCCAACAACATTACTGCATTTGCCCCAGATCTAAAGTCCGCATATGAGGGAGAACATACAATTTTTGCTCTGCTGAGCCTGGCTAACCTCGCTCAGAATGATGTTCTCCAGTTCCATCCATTTACCTGCAAATGATAAGATTTCATTCTTCTTCATGGCTGAGTAAAACTCCATTGTGTATAAGTACTACATTTTCTTAGTCCATTTGTCAGTAGTGGGACATCTTGGCTGTTTCCGTAACTTCAGCCAGTGACTTCTAATGTGGATTTGTGATGCAAGGTAGAGCCCATGGCTGTCTTACTCATCTTAGTGTATACAGTGCCTAGAATGTGTCCTGGTTAATTGAAATCGTTCAATGAATATGTGTTTACATATTAAACAGTTGAGGCAGGATAATGGAAGGCTAAGGCTTTGGGCCAATATTAGAATAACACACCCTGCCCTTCCTAGCTGATGGCTTCAATGATTTTCCAAGGAGGAAAGACAATGACTATATTTATATAATTAGTTGCAGAACAGTGTGCTATTGAAAGAGTATAAACATAATATTTTCTCCCAAAATCATAATCTTTAATGACATCCTGCCAAATCCTCCTTTCTCTTCATTCTATAACATTATCATCAACATCTCTTTCAATGAAAAAGAAAAGTTCATTCTAATCGTAAACTTTAGTCTCATATCCATTCAATGTTCATCTCCTTTTCCTTTTCTATCACTGCTGTTTTTCACAAAGGAACTTGGTTTCTTGATTTCCCCTGCCCAGTTATTTGGCATGGGAAGGAAGACAGTAAAAGGATCAAGAATCTCTTCTTTATCTGGGTATAGCCATGGTCCTCTCATGCTTATCTCTGGCCAAATTTGACTGGCTATGGGGTCCTCTGGGTGGCAAGTATCACATGATGGCTCCCTCGTAGATGAAGGTGTTCTAGGTCTTCTGCAATGGGGCTCTCGGTCTTAGCTCAGTAGGGCTGTTTCACCTTCCCACTACATAGCTCCCTGACTTTGGAAATCCACTTGTTATCTCTTCCAATGCTCTCACTTTTGTCTCTAGAAAGACATCCCACTGCCTCTTCATGCTCGTGTCTTCTCACTCTTGACATAAGCTCTGCTACCTTCTGTTGTGAGGCCACTTCTTTTTAGTTCTCACTCCTTCCCCCACCCCTCTCTTTTCTTTCTACCTAGAAAGGCACCCAGAGGAGTACATTGCACAAGTACATGGTCAACCAGAGAATGAGACGTGGTCTGTCTTTAGAGATAACTTCAGTCTCTACGAGCAATTCTCTCAGAGTTGTTTTCCTAACAGAAAGGAGTTGAGGGCTCTTAGAAAGGGGGAAAGAGAAATAAAATCCACAGAGTACTCCTCACAGAGCTGATAATTATGCCTCTAGGGATTCCTGTGAATTCTCCTACCCCTGTAGAGATATTTTGGCCAACTCTTTGGTCTTTGGTTTTTATGGGGTTTTTTTGAGATAGAATCTCACTATGTAGACCAAGCTGTCCTCAAACTCAAGATCCTCCTTCTTCAACCTCCCTAGAACTGAAATTACAGGTGTGTACGACCATGCCCACCTTATTGACCTACTCTTAATAAACTCTGAGGATGTATTTGTTTCTAATCATTTTAGGATCTTTCCGTAATATGTAGTACATTAGTTCCTCTTCAGCCAAGGAGATACATTCCAAGTTCCCTGCCAGATGTCTCAAAATATGAGTTATACTGAATTCTAAAACTACTATGTTTTCCTATACATAGAGAACTATGATAAAATTTAAATTAAAAATAAGCACAATAATATGTTAATGACAATAATTAATAATAGAATAATTATAACAACTTATAATAAAAGTTCTGTGAATGTGGATTCTCTCACAATGTCTCATTATACTTTCACCTTTCCACTCTCAGCTTCTCTTTAGCATATCTGAATTTCTAACATCATTACTTTGTGCTTTGGGGCCATTATTAAGTAAAATAAGGGTTACTTGAATTGAATATAAGCACCGAAATAATGCAACAGTCAATCTGATAACTGAGACTGCTAAGTTACTAATAGGTAGGTAGCACATACAGAATGGATACACTGGGACAAAGGGATGATCCACTTTCTGAGTGGGACAGAGTGGGACAGTGCAGGATTTCAACATGCTGATTAGAATGGTGTGCAATTTAAAACTAATGAACTGTTTATTTCTGAAAATTTCTAATTAGTGTTTTTGAACAGCAGTTAGTGGTGGATAATTGAAACTGTAAAAAATGAATCTAGACAAGGAGGGCTTCTACTATAATTTATTCTTTACTCAGTCTCAGGTACTAGATGCTAATTCCAGGGGAATTAAAATATTTCTAATTGATATCTTGTCATATCCTACACATTTCTTGCAGTTCACACAATTCACAAGTGTATACTACTTGGAAGCAGACCTCCCTTCAGGTTCTGTAAGTCAGTGATCATGTAGGTTCACATATTTTTTTCTGCTGATATTTTGTGTGTTCACTAGGGCCAGGTGCTTCTTGGGAGGCAATGAACAAAAGAGATAAATTGCCTCCGTGAAGCTTGCACTCTAGTGATGGAACATTCTCCTCAGAAATAGATCATTACAAATGAGAACTGAACCAGAAAGGAGTTAAGTCTCTCACTGAATGCCTTGGACTGGTCAAAATTCTTGTTCTTTTTGTTTGTCTCTCTCTCTCTCTCTCTCTCTCTCTCTCTTCCTGTCTTGTTAACTAATCTTTAGTTTGTCTTAGTTATACTCCTTTGGCCATTTATAAGATTTCTTTCTTTCTGAAACTGTCCTTTTCTTCTTGACTCACTTCTCTATATTTATTCTGATTTCCTTTATCCTGATCATAGAACTATTGACTCCTGCTAGGAGATCTTTCCCACCCTTTAGAATGTATGTCTTCTGACTCTTTGCTCCCACAGCCCTTAGGTATACCTTCATTGTAGCATTTACCATGCTTACGGGCAGGGATTAGGTCATTTCTCTTTGTCCCTCTCTCCCCCTCAAAGACACATACATACCACCACCCGTACCTCCATCACTGCCACCACCGCCCATACCACAGCTTCCAACACTACTATCTTTGTGTCTTGGACAAAGTAAGAATTCAACAGAAATTGTTTGAGTGGAATTGTTTATCCATTAGCAATTAACCTTTCACAATTGATACAGTCTTTTAATAACTTCACCCAGTCAGGCAATATATGGTCTCCTCTACTACCAAGCTGGCAACAGGGACAGTTGATCATAGATGCTTCTGTAGGAAGTGACTGGTTCTCACTGCCCAGCCCCCTGTTAGCTGTACTATTGTAAGAATAACCAGAGGTCTTCAAATTCCATGTCCTTTCATGATCCGTGAACTCTCAGAAAGATAGATACATAAAGGAGAAGTCTGTTTCAAAAATCTGGGCAGTGTTAGCCAGCTTTTGAAACCTTATTTATTGTGTTTTATAATACGTCAATTTAGGACTCATGTTTGGTCAACTCTGCTAAAAAATGTCAGAACTGCAATCTAAGCTTTCTTTGTTGGTTTGAAATTTCCATAAAAGAATTTCTCCTATAATGAAAATAACCAAAAAGGCCTTCATTCATGAAAATATTTGAGGCATCTGAAAGCCTAGTACATGTAGGAGTACTTTTGTACTGATCTTTTTGAAGAAATTTTCTTTTAACTCTTTTTTGACTGTAGTAAAAATGTTATGACAGATCTCTTAGTAATTGCCTCTTCACAAATGACCACAAAATAGATACTAATTTTATAAAAATATTTTCATTGTGAGTGGACAAAAGTGGAGGGTAGATCAAGGTTAGTATCAAAGAAAGCAAAGATCAAAAAGCCTCTTGGGGTAATGGACTGAAAAAAAACCCAAACAATGAATTTTCCAAGGCCAATTTGTGGCAAATTTTCTGTGGCAATTGCAGGTTAAACAAAAGACCAAATAGGGAGCTTTTGTTTGCTCTGCATCTGATTTGAAGAAATTATGAGCTATATTTTGTCTAATTTTCTCTCTCATTACTTTGAAATTTAGTCAAACACTTGGTCATTTCATTAGAGAATTGTAAAAGCAATCCCCTGAACCATTATCCACTCAGTAATTTCTAGTAAGATGATCTTTCAGGGGAAATTGGAAGAAAAAAGTCAAATTTATTATTACAGATGTGAATGTAAAGGAAGATTACACTGGGGTTAGGAATGAATGGAATTATATTTATTAATTTTAAATGCTTTTAAATAGAATTAGATGTTATTTGCTACTATTTGAATGAAAATGTACTAGATGATTCCTCCATTAATCATTTCACTCTTCCAGAATTTATTTTGCATCTATTATGTGCCATGATAAAGAACGAGAGTAGACCTAAATTCCTAATGGGACTTGAGTGCAAAAGGAACACCAGAGGGAGGGGTAGGGAAATTGGAGAGGGTGGGGAGGTGAAGAGGATCAAGTTATGTCATTTATGTATGTATGGAGATAGCATAAAGAAACCCATCAAATATTGTTTTTAAAAGGGAACAAAGAAGGAGGGGAGTTAAGAGAATATAATAGAAGGGGTAAATCTGTTCAAAATATACTGTATTATTAATGAACCTTAAATTTTTTTTAAAAAGAGAGAGTAGATAATTTAGGCTAGAGAATAAAAGTCCCAGGTAATAAAATTAAATATTTATTTTCAAGATGCTGTTTTATTACCAGTACATCATTTATGTTAAAATATTCAATAATATTCTGTATTAAACATTCCTATAGGCTTTTAAAACCTAATGTAGACCTAAATTCCATCTTTCATAAAACCTATAAATATTCCATGTTTCTAGGGGTTTCTAAGAATCATGAAAGGCAAAGCAGTGATATTTTATCAATGATACTGGAAACTAGGTGTGGTGGCTCATACCAGTAATCTCAGCTATTCAGGAAGCCAAAGCAGAAGATCTGGAGTTCAAGACCAGCATGGTAAAGAGAGCACAAAACCCTGTCTCCAACACAAAAGAAAAACAAAAGAGCTATGTCTGGGGATTTAGCTCACCTAGCACGTGGAAGGCCTGGGTTCAATTTCCCATACTGAAAATGAAGGATATGGAAAATGTAGGATTGGTGATTATATTAGGTTTATTATATATAGATATAGATATATAGATATAGATGTAGATATAGATATATAGATATGGTAAAAATGTGTGTTGTGAAACAAAGTACTGGAAATTTTAAATTTAATAGTAAAGTTATTTGCAGTTGAACAATATATGTTAAAAGAGAGATTCTTTCCTTTCTGTCCCTGCAGAATAAACCCAAAACAAACACGTATGAATAATTCAATAGCTTAGTAATTAAAAATATGAATTAAAATAGCAATGAGATACCCTTTGACTTCAAATTGACAACTTTCATTTGCAATGAAAGTGCCTACTGTTGGTTGAAAATCTGCAGCCTGAAATAACCACTAGTAAGAGTATTATAGCCTTTTGGGGGACATAATAAGTATATTAAAAGCTTTAAGATATTCAATCTTTCTTATTTCACATTTCTACTTTAAGAAATGAGAGCACACAAGAAGGTGAATATCCAAAAACATTTTCACAACATTACAATAGCCAAAATTATAATCTTAATGTCCAATAGTCAGGAGTTGTTAAATATTTAACTCATATTTATATTTTGCCATAGTTTAAAGCCATTAAAATCATGTCATAGAACAGTGAATACATAGATAAGTGTTCATAAGACTGTAAGTGAAAATAGAGTGTACCGTATGTGTCACGTCTTGGGGACTGTCATATCAGAATACCACAGACTAGGTAGCTTAAACAATAGAAATTTATTCTCACAGTTCTGGAGACTGAGAAATCCAAGATCAAGTTGCCAGTGGGTTTGGTTGCTGATAAAGGCTCTGTTCCTGGCTCACAGACAGCTTGCCTTTCATGGTACACCCATAATGTGGAACTCAAGGCAGGGGAAAGTTCTCTGATGTCTCTTTTCGTAGACACTAGTACCATCAAATCAGGAACTCCTAAGATTTCCTTTAATGTTAATTACCTCCTAAATGTACTCACACTGGAGATTAGGGCTCCAACATATGACTATTGTGGGGCACAAACATGTATTTTAAGAAATACTCAATGAGTATTTTATATACATATGGAAAAGAGACCCAGAGATATACATGATATACATTAAAATATTAGCAATGTGTATGTTTAGGTAGTAAGATTGGGGGTAGTTTATATGTTTTTTTTTCTTTGTAAATTCATGTCATTTCAAAAATTTTTATTATGTGTGTTTTAATTTTCCACCAGAAAAACACTTATAAAGAGTTTGTGTGCACCAGACCTGGTGATGCACATCTGTAATCTCAGCTACATAGGAGGTGTAGGTTGGAGAATTTCAGCTGGAAGCCAGTGAGGGCAAAAAGTACAAGACCCTATCTGGAAAAAATAACTAAAGCAAAAATGGCTAAGGGCATGACTCAAGTAGTAGAATGCCTGTGAGCCCCTACATTTAAACTCCAGTACTGACAAGCAAACAAACAAAAATGTATGCACACACACACACACACACACAAAATAACCCAAAACAATTTGTGCACAGTCAGCCCTTTGTATGTAGGTACCAAGTGTGGATTTAATCAGCTGCAGATTGAAAATAAAGAACAATTGTACCTGCACTGAACTTGTACAGATTTTTTTCTTGCCATAATTCCCTGAACAATGCACTATAACAATTATTTATACCACTTACATTGCATTAGGTAGTATACGTAATCAAGAGATGATTCAAAGTATGCAGCAGAATGTATGTAGGCTATATTAAAACACTATGCCATTATATACAAGGGACTTAGCATCCGCAGATTTTGGTATCCTTGGGAGTCTTGGAATCAATTCCCCACAGACAACAAGGGCTGACTGACTGTCTTGTTAATCACATCACGGTCACACCAATCCTCACTGAGCACACTTGTGCAGAGCAGGCTGTCCATTGCGAGGCAGGCCCTGGAATCACTTTGGGCAATGTATGTGCAGCACAGTAGGGAGCAGAGAAACTTGCTGAACTTCCAAAGGAACCCATAAGAGATAATACAAAGACAAAGCTTTCATGGGATTTCAAGAAATAGCTACTTTTCCAGGAAAACCTTATTATAAATGGGGTTTCCGAAAATATAAAAGCCAAATAGGAATGACTAATGCTTGAGGGGCACTTTTAACTTCTCCAAAGCACTCTCTCACTTATTAATTCATTTGATCTTCATAACAACTATGCAGGCAGGGTGGCTATTAGTATTCCTAGCTTAACAAGGAGGACATGAAGATAGTGAGCGATTACGAGACAAATCCCAATCACACAATTAGCAGAATAGGTCCCAGGTGTGCTGACTTTTAATCCAATACTACCACCCCACCCATATACCTTCACTCACATGATTTTTTCTACAGTACAGCATTGTGGAAACTCTGGGATATTCTCAGATTTTATTAAAAGAAAAATGTCCCTAAGCGTTCTTGTGAAAAGGATGAAACTGGCTAGGGCTGTAAACAATAATATAATTCAAAGTATTCAAAACAACTGTATAGGTATTTCCACCCAGACTGAAGGTTTTGCAGCTAGAATGTGTTGCATGGTTATTTCTGGGCTTAAGAGGGTGTGACTTCTTTTCATTGCCTGTATGTGGTTGCTCATTTGCCCTGAGACACAGACAGATAATGCTTTAGAAGCTAAGAGTGGTAAACCCCACCATGGCCAAGTGCTTGGGGACCAAATGTATTTATTTAATCCTGGGTGGAGTGACTACAGTAATATTATATTGCACTGTCTTAACCTCTATCTTAACTAAGAGTTTCCTATTTATAGACATTATTTTATATACTAGATGACTTCACAGTTCTACTCACATGCAGTGTAAGAATATAATTTAAATAATTTTTGTTTAAAACACTCAAATATGGCAGTTTTGGAGATAGTTTACAACTCTATTTTTAATGAACTGATTTAACTATAGATATTATAACTGCAAATAAAACACATTTACGAAAAGCTGTTGTCTTTAGAATTGTAAATCTGGCAAGGTTTTCAGCAGTAAAATCTTAGATAAATAAAAAGTTGTATCTTTTTAAACTGTAGGTGCTAATTGGGCTTTTCTTATCATCACAAAGAGTAAAAGCAGATGTTGATCTGAAGCTATGCTTTATCACGCATAGTGGCTCTAGGAGATGGCATTTTTTATGCCCTTATTTGTTCTGATTCATTATCAGCCCAATTTACCTGCTGGTCACATACTTACTCTGACTTGGAAATATCAGCCAATGATAACGCGGAGATAGCTATTACTAGAGAGGAAGTATCCAACAAGAATGTCACAAACACATTTTGCCAGTGGACTACAGCCCTGTCAAGGTGAGATAAACTAATCGTTTCACCTTGACGTGCTAAATTAAGTAGTGTGAAGAAATCAGAAGACAATGGTGAATAAAATGAGCTGAGTGAATAACTTGCTATTTCCTTGCATAAATAAATTTCTTGTGATGATTAAAGCTTAGTGAGTAAGTTCAGGGGCGGGGGTGGGAGAGACAATTATTTCATATAACCAGAGAAAGCATCTATAATTATTTTATGATAACTCTGGAGTCAAACAGAAGTTGCCATATATTTATCTAGCGAGCTAGGAAAGGCTGAATTTGTCACCTTAACTCTAAAATGTTGGGTTCAAATCCATCTCTTTCCAAATGAAAAATAAATATAAACATGGTCATTTGAGAGAAACTCAACTACTAAAAGAATGAATGCAAATACTGAAGCCTATGGGGTTTGAGGTGTGTAGCGGATGCATGTATAAAAATAAAAAGCCACTTTCCTTCTTTTTTTCTCTCCTGATTATACTCTTTTTCTCCCTCACATAGTTTATTCTGCTTCAGAAGAGTATTTCATGGGTACTTTGTAAGTTTGAGGTCCTGAGCCAATAGAAGGTTGAAGCAGTTCCTACGCTCGGGGAGCTTCAGGGTATGGAGGTAGCTTTATTAGAATTTGTTGCTATAGTTAAGTTAGACTACCACATCAGATTGGATATGAAAAAGCAGTCTCAAACAGCAAATATAGGCTGAACAGAAAAACTCAAATTACTAGGCAAGTGTTGATGGATAAAATCTCTTTCCAGGGATTTTACACCTAACGTGTCCCTCATACATGTGTAAGTGTGGTATGATATGAAATATATTTGGCCTTTGTCCCCATTTCCTGGCATAGAATACCTAAAGCCCCTGAAATGTCCTGAGTGGTAGTATCTTTGGTTATTTATAATATCTCCTTTGCTACTCCTGAGTTTGTGCTAATGAGATTACCTAGTGTAGGGCCACTAAATAGACTCAGGATAGGGTCACCTGCTAGAAAGACCAAGAGAGCAAAGGATTAGATAGTTGGGACTTGAAGCAAGGGTTTGGGTTGGAGATCAAGCTCTATAAAAATTCTTAAGCCATGAGATTTGATGATCTTCTAGGTTGCTGAACATGAAGAGGTACTGGCAGGGTGGTATGCACAGAGAGGGAATGGGAGCTTTGCCTCCACTCCCCACATATCTTGCTTTATCCATCTCTTCTTCTGGTATTCCTCTGTATCTTTTATAATAAGCCAATAAACCCAAGAATTCTGTAAGCAAATTAATTGAGCCCAAGGAGGGGGCCATGGGAACCCCAGTCTTTTGTAGACAGTTGGTCAGAAGTAGAGGTGGCCTGGAATTTCAGATTGATAGTTGAAGTGGGGCAGTGTTACGGGATTGAGCCCTTAACCAGTGAGCTCTGATCCTATCTTCAGGTGGATAGCAGCAGAATCAAATTGGAGGACATACTACAGATGACTTCTGGAAAATCTGCCAGAGAATTACTTGGTGTTAGAACCCTCCACACATCTAGGGCCACAGAAGCACACTATGGGTGAATGACAGCACAATAGAAATGAAAAAGGGTTGATTTTCCTTTCAGAGCACTCATATATATGTGTGTACTCTGTGTTTATGTAAATCAACAGTCAGTTTACCATAAAATTTGCAACTAGAGGCTAGGACTTTAACAATCTTATTTTACAATGTTGTTTATTCTGTTTTTAAAGTTGGTGATATTTGTCATTTAACAGTAGAACATCCCCAAATTTTTTCCTGACTAGTGGGTTACTACGTATTGCTTTATGCCAACTCTTTGTTGCAACTCTTTAGTTGCAACTTTTCTTGCCAGTGCTAACTCTGCTTGGTTTACTCTTTTCTTTTTTCCTAACCAACTCTAAGAAAATGTTTGACCAAAAGTACTGTAGGGCACATCTACTTGGAGCTTTCTTCATGTCTTTACAGAAGAAGTTCACAATGTCACAGAGATTTTTAACATACTGCATTTTTCCATTAATATTGGGCAAAGTAGGATCAAAGTAGGGTCAAAGCCAAATCAATTAGCCTTAAATTATGCTTGCAAGAGTGTGAACTCAGGTTTCCTGCTTAGTGTCATGTAATAAGAGTCCTGGATGTGCAGTGAAGGAAGTCTTCCCGGAGGAGGTGCTGTCTAAGCTAAGAATCCAAAGGATGAGTAGGAGCTAGTTGAGCAAAAAAATAGAGGAGGAGGAAACATTTCAGGTAGAAGACTCAGCAAGGGCTACTTCAGAGTTTAGAAAAAGCTATTTGTTCAAGAAGCTTTTATTTAGTTTGCTAGGACTGCCATGACAGAATACTTCCGATTGTGTGACCTAGATATCCATAGAAATTTACTTTCCTCCTGTTGTGGGGGCTAAATATCAGTTGCATTGTTTTCTCTAGGGCTTCTCTCCTAGGCTTGCAGGTGGCTGCCCTCCATTACTTCTCCACGTGGTCCTGTCTCTGTGCTCATACATATCTGATTTTTTCCCTGGTCTCTAAATTCCCTCATTCTATAAGGAAACCAGTCAGATTAGATAAGGATTCATTCCAACAGCATCATTTAAACCTAATCATCTCTTGAAGGGCCCTATCTCCAAACACAGTCACATTCTGAAGTAGTGGGGGCTCAACGTGTACATTTAGGAGAAACGGACAGCTCAATTCAGCCCATAACAGAGCTCAATAGAGCAAAATTCATCATTATCAGAGCACTGAAAAAAAAAAAAGAAACAAAATACTTGCTTAAATCCTTCAATGAAGTCACAATGTCAAATACATCAGTATTTTAGACAAACCAAGAGCTTGCACTAGCTGCTCAAAAGGAAATACAGGGTCACTTCCTCTCCCTTCCAAATGGCACTTGAAGACAACACTTTGTCCACATGACTTGAAAATCTGGGCTTAAAAACATCTTGGCAACTTGATAGTGACAGTCTCTGAAATATTCATTAAACAACAAGCAAACAAACAACATCCCTGCTTTTTAGCACTTACTACTTCTTGGGTCTCTGGGGAAAAAAATCTGACACTACCATGAGGAATTCTTGTCCCAGGACCTAAAGTGACATTATTACTTGAAGACTTGTTGGCCAAGAGTAACATTGTCACTTGGTGACACTGTGTGTGTCATTTTATTAACATGAAAGTACATACAGGCATAGAGCATGTACCTGTGTGAACTTGAGAAAAGTACTCATAAATAAGGTTAGTCCTTCGAGGCAAATGACTATAGTCTAATGAAGAAAACTACCATTGCCTAAACTATCAAGAGACCTGGATTCAAGTGCAAGTTCCACAGCTTACTGTGATCCTGATATCGCTCCTGGCACTAACATTCTAATTCCATATCCCCAGTATATCAAATCGTGTCTGAAAGGGATCACAGCTAAAGAGCTAAGGCTGCACTTATTCTTTGTCAACACTTCCAATCATAAAAGATGACCCGGTGTCAGAAAGCTGTCCTCATGTGCCCCCAGCCCTGAGATCATGAGGATGGCACTATTAATGGTAGGATGCCTGCTTTTCTTTTCTGGGCCTCTGGGCACCAGTCAGAGAAATCATGCAAAACTTGGAAAGCTCTCGCCTGCATGATTTATGGCTTTAGCCATTTCTTTATTCCCTCACTTTCATAAGCACCAAATTCTGTTAGAAAACTTGGGGGAAAATCTGCCAATCCTGGGCTATTTTGGGGTTTCTTCATCATCTCTTGACCTTTGATTTGACAAGGCAAATAGCAAAATGAAAAATGTCTATAGTCCTGACCATGATTACCAACCAGAACTGGCAGCATCAGGAAAGGGAAACAAAAAAGCCACACCATTCAGAGTAAAAGCTTCTGAGCTAATTGCAAAGGAGAAACTTGAGATTTTGGACACAACATCCCAATAAAGCAAATTATTTTAAGTATAACAAATTATGTTTCTAATTTGCATCTAACTTTGTGAGATAGAAATGGAAGCTTAAGAAATTTGTCATGCCATTTTAAGTGGGTCTGTATCAGGCACATCTTGAAGGGTAGTTTTGACATCCATAACTTCTATGAGAGTGTGGCTATAAGGTCTATGTAATCTCATCCATACTATTACTATCTGTAAGACAATCAGCAAAGTTAACTTTTTAAAATTTTGCTTAGCGATGGTCTGATTTTTCTGTATTGTGTTACAATCTTGCATGAACATCAAGGTATTTCAGTATTGTTGACAGTTTTCCATTCTTGCTATATATAACATATCTAAATTTGAAAGTAAAAGCAAAGTAATGAGGAAATTTGCAAGGCACAGAAATACATCCCACGCAGTCCCTTCCTGAATTTTTCCTTGCAGGTAAGGAAGAAGGTGCAATGTGCAAGTTAATCTATTTAAATGAAACCATAGCTTTTTAAGATTTGAGGGAAAATATTTTTCAGACATTTACATGCATAAACAATTGCTCTATGAAAGCTAAACTTAGTCATACAATCTACCTAGATCTTTAGAACATGCGCATACATTAAACCATTTCAAAATTAATAAAACTCTCTAAATTATGCATGGCGCAGAGGGTGAAAAAAGTTGACAACAGGAACTGCTGCCTGCCTGGTGCTATGAACTTGGTAATGCACTGAGAGCAACCCTATGGCTATGCACTAGAGAAGATCATAATAAGGTATAATTGTTGCTTGCTCATTTGTTTGAACTCCAAAACTATATCAAATAACACTTAATTATACACAAAGAATACCAGTACAGAGAAGAACTTACACTTGAATAACTCAGTATAAGTGAGGACATTTAATATTATTTGGCTCCAGTATGTGCAAAAAAGATACAAAGTAGCAGCTGCTAATTAATTTGGAGTTCTAGGTTTGCAACCTCAAAAGAAAATCTAAAGAATATTTCTTGGAGTTTGAATATGTAAAGTTTTAACTGCTCCATCTGGTACATGCTCTCTGATTACCCAGAATGTTGGCTGGCAGTTTGAGGGACGCATTTGATAGCCAGCCAAGTTTAAAGGTCTATTGGAGGTAAAACAATGCCCACCCTTTAACAAGACCAGTATTGTTTCTTAACAATGAAGCTCTCTGGCTTATTTGAATGTCAACAATTCAGAAAAGTTGATGTTTGGAGCCATCAAATAAAATGTTTTTGTGAAACAGTTTATTATTTCAGTGGTAATTATTTGAATCATTCATGGTAAAGGATGTTTGCTAATGAGAGCTTGGCTGCTGTAAATTCCAGAGAGACTGAATGCTCTTTGTGCTGACAAAAAGACCCAAATCACTGGAGAGCAACTGACTGGACAAATCATTCATCTATGCAAATGCCAGCCGAAATGGTCAGATGCATTTATTACCCTCCTCATTATAGTAAACAAGGCAGGAATCGTGACTGGCAGTTATCAACTTGCCCTGAAGTATGATTTGTTCTCCTACCACTATTTAAATGAGAGGAAAAAAGGCATGCCACCAGGGACATTGTTGGTTTATAAAAGAGTAAATGTCACATAGCCCAGTGCTTAAAGGCTTTTGATTGACAAATGTTTTATTTGACATATCAAACAATGATGGTTTTCATATCAAATAGTCCATATTTGTTAGCAAAAATCTTAACCCCTTGAAGTTTGGCCAATGCTTTTAGCTCACTTCTGCCAATGCTCAGAAACTAGAACACAGATGGCAAGTTACATTAAAGGCAATACCAAATAACTCTACACATAATGTGCAAAGACCTAAAAATACTCTGCATTGGGTGACAGAAATGACACAGTGTTTTATCACAACACAT
This sequence comes from Castor canadensis, assembly GCF_047511655.1. Taxonomy (NCBI): domain Eukaryota; kingdom Metazoa; phylum Chordata; class Mammalia; order Rodentia; family Castoridae; genus Castor; species Castor canadensis. Next base: position 63,144,687 of record NC_133386.1, read on the forward strand.
ATAGTGTAAAATGTTCTTCTGAACTGATAATGCAAATTAAAGTGATGTTGACCTACTTGCACTTACTAAGTATTCTTCTGCTGTTTAGTGCAAGATAAGCTAAACATTAAAGAATTTATACAGCATATGTCACAGTGAAATCTAAATTGTCTGGTGTAACTCTTCTTAAATGTCACAACAGTGTCACAACACACTCAGGGTTTCAGGGTTTACAATTAAAGCCATAGTCCCCTTACATAACCCCTTGTATTCATGTGCTCAAAACTTTTTCCTTCTTATGTTCTATGACTTAAGTTTTGTATGTATGCTTCCTTTCAGTTTGATGAGTATTTACAAGTACACTGGGCTGGGAATGTGGTTCAGTCATAGAGCACTTGTCTGGCCTATCTGAGGGCCTGTGTTCGATCCCCAGCCCTGTTTAACAAGGAAAAGAAAAAAAAAACTACAAGAATACCTCATAATACAAAAGCATGCCAGGCAGATATTTGAGCTAATAGAATTTGTAATCAAGGTTGTGACTTGATAAACTTCATACCACAACTTGCTTTGAAACACTTCAGGCAATATTTTTCTAAACAGCCTTTTCTGTCCTTTGTTGCTATATTTTAGACTGTCACTGCTGCTGGAGTTTAGTTTCTCTTCTTTTTTAGAATTAAGATAGAACTGCTCATTTTAAAAAGCCAGAAGTAACTACATTAGACTCACTTCTAAACAAACCCAACATTATCAGTCCATCATATTTCATTCAGTTAAGCTGACATATTTTTAAGTTTGGATGTTATTACCCAATCAAAAATAAAGTTAGTAATTTTCATTGACTTAATTTGAGCATTTGAATACATATTTTATTGGAAGGAATAATAGCATTTCTCCTTTAAAAGTATGATTATAAATGTTTGGTAGTTCTCAAGTAAAATCATTTTTACCCTGACCTAAACTTTCTCTGAAGAAACATTTCCATTTTTATGATAAGTCTCAATCAAAAAGGAGAATGTGATGCTTAGGAGACACTTATTTCCAATTCTGCTGATTCCTTTTATGTAGAGAGCCATCTACTCTAAAACTCTTGGCCTATATTTTCCCCAACATTCTGGGGATACTCTACTTCTCTGACTGATTCCTTTGGTCTAAATCCCTTTCTCTAATTCTCACTTTCAGGTGCATCTGCCTATAAGAAACATGGACTCTGATTTGCCTCTGGAGTGGGAAGTGCTCCATGCACTAGGCAAGTCTGGACTCAGCCAACTCCCATAAATTCAGAGATTTTGAGATTAAACACAAAAGAGACAGGAATGTGAAAACCAGTAACACAGCATAAGCTTAATTGGCCAGTGCTTTTCCAGGGATACATGAGAAAGAAGTCACGTCCCATGAGGGACCGTCTAGAGATAGCAGCAGGATGCCACCACCCAAAAGACAATAAGGCAACAGAACTCCTGGGACAGAAGGGAACATCAGGAGGGAACTCCTGAGTCTAGGTGACACTTCCCATAGCAAGGTGGGAATTTTCTGGATCAGAGAACTCTGAGAGGCAACAGTATTTTGGTGTCTTATAGCTACAGGCTTAGTCTTATCCATGATAAGTGGATGTTGTATGCAATTTCATGGGATATGTAAAATAAGGAAGCTATAAACTAAAAAGATAGTCATATGAGAATTTGAGGTTTCATGGATGTGCTTTGTGCTAGTGGTCCCGGTCTGCTGTGAGCCAGTTTCAACTAATAAACAGGAATTCTGCCTCATTTTCTTTTCTTTTTGTTTTTTTATAAATTCTTTTTTTATTGTTTATTCATTTATTCATATGTGCACATATTGTTTGGGCCCTCTCTCCTCCCTGCCCTCTACCCCTGCTCTCTCTCCTTCCATTTCCCCTTGCTTCAAGGCAGAAGCTGTTCTACAATTTTGTTGAAGAGAAGGCATAAGAGATAATAGGAAAGACATAGCATTTTGCTAGTTTGAGATAAACATAGCTATATAGAGAGATTCCTAGAATTGCTTCCATGAACATATGTATTACAACCCGAATTGGTTCATCTCTACCAGACCTCTTCACTACTTCCTGGTCACCTTCCCATAGTGACCTCTGTCAGTTTAAGATTAGTTTATTGGCTCCTACAGTGAGCACATCAAACACTTTCAAGTTTGAGTTTCTTACCTTTACCTGTTCCTCCTGTGTGTTTCTCCCCTTAGCGTGTGACCCATGTCCAATAATATTACTGCATTTGTTTTAGGTCTAAAGTCTGCATATGAGAGAGAACATATGATTTTGGCCTTCTGAGCCTGGCTAACTTTGCTTAAGATGATGTTCTCCAGTTCCATCATTTACTTATGAATGACAAAATGTCATTCTTTTTTGTGGCTAAGTAAAATTCCATTGTGTATAAATACCATATTTTCTTAATCCATTCACCAGTTGTGGGGCATCTTGGCTGTTTCCATAACTTGGCTATTGTGAATAGAGCTGCAATAAACATGGGTGTGCAGATGCCTTTGGAATAACCTGAGTCACATTCCTTTGGGTATATCCCTAGGAGTGGGATTGCTGGATCATATAGCAGATCTACATTTAGTTTTTTTAAGAAACCTCTATATTGTTTTCCAAAGTGGTTGTAATAGCTTACATTCCCATCAGCAGTGTATGAGTGTTCCTTTTTCCCCACATCCTCACCAACATTTGTTGTTAGTGGTGTTTTTGATAATGGCTATTCTAACAGGGGTGAGGTGGAATCTTAGTGTGGTTTTGATTTGCATTTCCTTTATGGCCAGGGGTGGTGACCATTTTTTCATGTGTTTTTTGGCCATTTGGATTTCTTCCTTTGAAAAAGTTCTGTTTAGCTCAGTTGCCCACTTCTTTATTGGTCCATTGATTTGTGGTGGGGAGGGGTTAGTTTTTTGAGCTTCCTGTGTATTCTGGTTATCAATCCTTTGTCTGATGTATAGCTGGCAAATATTTTCTCCCACTCTGAGGGTGGTCTCTTCAGTTCAGAGACCATTTCTTTTTTTGTGAAGAAGCTTTTTAATTTCATGTAGTCCTATTTGTCCATTCTTTCTCTTAGTTGCTGTCTGCCTCATTTTCATAATACTGGTACAATAACTTCATTTCTGTTAGATGTAAATATATATATATATACACAATACACATATATATACACAATACATATATATACATAAGTGTGTGTGGTGTATATATATATATATGACTAATTCGGCAGGCTTTGTTCTTTAAATCATTGAAATTTGTCTGGGGTGGGCTCTTTGGCTTAGGTAGGAGGGCATGTGAAAGACCCAAAGTGACAGCAGTTTTCTGATCAAATGAAAACATATAGCCCTGACACAGTAAGTAGATGCCTGCCTATTTCCTTTCCTGTATGGGCTGAGAAGCATTTGTTTTCTTCAATACTGGGGTTTGAACTTAGGGCCTTGTGCCTGCTAAGCAAATTCTCTACCACTTCAACCACATATCCAGCTCTTTTGGCTTTGGTTATTTTTGAGATAAGCTTTCACATTTATGCCCAGGCTGTCCTGGACCATAATCTTCCTGTTTATGTTTTCTACATAGCTGAGATGACAGATGCATTCCCATGCCTAGCTATTTTGCTGGTTGAGATGAAGTCTTCCAAACTTTCTTTTGCCTAGCTGGCTTTGAACCATGATCCTCCCATATCTACCTCCTGAGTAGACAGGATTATAACAATCAACCACTGGATGGGGTATTCCCCTTTAGAGCAATGATCTTTCTTTTGGCTTCAGCTATCAGTTTTGGAATTTTTCATTGAGAATGAAATTCTGTGTGCAAATTTGTCTGACCAAACCCTGGCTCAACCAGGTATCTTCTGTGTGCTTATGCTGTCTGTAGTCCAAACCTGATTTTTAATCTTCTGTGCACATAGCTACCCCTTGAAGAGATTACCACCTTCATCATAGGGCTTTTGCTGAAGAAATTGTTCCTTCTTGCATGGTAATTTCTACCTATTGCTATTGATGATAAGTATGATATGGTGTTATTTTTCTGGTTTGATTCCCAAACATATCCTTCATACCCAGCTATAAGCATGCCTTTATGCAGTTGACTCTGCCTAGAAATTCTGTCCTCTGAAATTTTAACTTCATCACTGTTGTATAATAGGGTTATGAGCAACGGGATTATTTGCTTTTTTAGCCTTGTTTCTAAGATATTATCAGTTACTACACAGGTTCTCTTTCTTTACTAATGGTCTATGCTTAATTTCCATTGATCTTATTTTTAGCCCTGTATACCTCTTATGGCTGCAAAATGGCTGGAAGTTGCCATTGGAGCTACAGTTTTCCCTGGCTCATGCCCAACAGGAAAAGCATGAGACTTTGTTCCAGCATTCTCAATGACTTTTTACTCTGCCAATATCATCCAGTGATATAAGATGGAAATTTTAGGTCACATGTGGAATATTTAGTTAAAAAGAAAGAAACGCAAATTATGACTATGTCAATTTTAAGGTAAGAGTTAGAAAAACTGATACATATAGTTTAGATAGTTCTGGTAATAAATTTAAAAAATAATAGTTCATAAAAGCACATGTAAAAGTCTCTCAATCGTAGACCTGCTAAGGCAACCGTTGGTAGATATACTGTAATAGACTGAGCATGCAAATAGATAATAGCAAAACCATATCAAAACATAGAACTCTGACCCACAGTCTGCAGCAACCATCCAGAAACCAACCCATTATCTGTTATATGCCAGACATGTAGGAAATTAGTCCACTATAACTAGCAACAGATCCAGGAAGCCAACCGATAATCTCTGAATAAATTGACCACAAATAACCAGGATTTGATTGATAATTTGCCTACATCTGCTAAACAAAATAGTAACAAAGGCATTAAAAACACTAGAAGCAAGTAGTAGTGAATACATTCAGACTAAATTATCAGTGCTTTACTGAAGAAATGGGGGGAAATTAAAAAATTCCTGGAGCAAATGAAAATGAAGACACAACATACCAAAACCGTGGTATGTTAATGGATGTTGGCAGGAGGTATTAAAGCTTGCCTGGATTTGATCTGGAGAAGGTGAAGCTGAGTTCTTATGAAAGAATCCTGTTGACTAGAGGAAAAGAATCTCTAATCAAAAGATTAAAAGAAATTAAAGGAACATCCAATTCCTTCTTTGCAATTTTGGAGAACTTTGGAGATAATCATTTACAGGTCTAGAGTGACTACCCTACAGAGTGAAGCATATGATTTGTATCAGCAGTGCTCTGTTTCTCTCATCACCAGACTGCTTGGGTTTGGGACATAGAAGAGGGAGCTGAGAATGGTGTCATTCCCAATGAAACTCCAAAACCCACTCTCAACATTTTAGCTTAAGACAAGCTGAGACCAGGAAAAAATGGCACACCCAATGTTAAAGAAGTTGAACTGTACCCTGGAAATAATGTGACGCTATTGAGAGAATTTACAGGAGTGAAGGCAGACTTAGATTTATATTTTAAAAATACATTCCAAATACAATGAGGATTGAAAGGAACAAGAATAGATGGCAATTTCAGAAATTACTGCATTTATTAGGCTAAAAAACTGACTGAACTAAGACAGTATCAGTAGAAATGGAAAGGAATGTACATTAAAATAATATTCAGAGAGTAAAAGTGACATTGCTGGAAAGAATCTAGAATGAGACCCATATTCTGAGTGGGATGAGAGAAGGATAGCGAATCCATGGTCCAAGGCCTCCAACAGAGGAAGGAGTAATACCTAGCATGGTTGAGTACACACATGAAGGGTTAATACATATTTACTAAGTTAAATATTGGAGGAGAAATTTTAGAAATATTTTTCTGGAGGCAATGAATAATGAGCCCTGGATAAAGGAGAAAGAAAAACCAAAATCTTGGTGGGGAAAACAACAATGAAACCAGAAAAAACATAAACAGTAGTGAGTTTTCAAAAGAAAAATCCACAAACTCTGATGATTGATTAATAGACTGCAATGTATTAAATAAGAAAAAAATGAGTTAAAGTTAAATTGTGTTTCCAAAGGGACATGATTGCAGTACCACAAATAATATTAATAATTCTAGTAAAAAATACTTCTATTTGCATTGTTAGTGTATGGCTAAATCATTTTCCTTCGGCACAAAATTCTCATTATACTTAGAACCATTATTCCCATTGAGAAAAAATAGTTTTCTTGTCCAGAATTAAGCTGATCGCCACATTACCATTTGTGTTGTCATTGTTTAAGTGACATAGCGTTTGTGTATAAGTTTCTCTTGTTCTTTTATGGTGATTTAGTTTGTATAACTGTTTAAAGCAAGGCGATTTAAAACTTGATTGTAACTTTTAGTTCAAGATGTTTGACCTTTTATCCACAATTAAATATCTGAAAAACACTTGGAAACCTCAGCTGAAAGATCAAACAAAATTCTGTCACCAAGGTTCCTAACCTCTCTACATTTCTGAGAAAAGGAATTAAGACTTCAGGCTTCCTTAATACACATATGAAACCAAGTTGATTGATTGAGGGCTTTCTGTTCAGCATTTGTCCCTGCTTCTGCCAATGTCAATGTGAAATCTGTGGCTCTCCATCCATTACTTCCCTTTTTTTCTTCTAACCTTTATAAAGTTTGAGGGACTTTCAGCTACGTAAATGAATGAAAAAAATATAAGTCCATGTTCTACTTAGGCCTAAATATATATTAACAAAATGGTCAGTATCTTAAACTAGAAAATCAAAGCATCAATGATCCTAACACTATCTGAGAAAGGATTTTCTTAAATTGGGAACCTCACTCTTGCTTTCATTTTAGTGCAACTTGCAATCTTTCTATTTCTTTATTCATTGAATGATTTTTTTATTGAGGCCTGCTGTGTTCCAGGTACTTAGGAATCATCAATGAATAAAATTAAGACTTTTCACTCATGAAGCTTTCACTAGAGTGGTGATATGAACCAATATCCACCACAAAAAAAGTAAATCTATGGTTCTCTATGAAAAAGAAAATGTCGAGCATGGTAAGGAGGAATAAAGAGAGTGAAGTGGGTGAAGGAGTGGCTATATTACATATTGAGATCAAGAAGTTCTTGTGGAAAAGTTGAGATTGCAGCATAAAATTGAAGGGTGAGGGAGATCACCAGAAAGATATCCAGGGAGCCAAGCACAGTAATTCCAGCATTTGGGAGGCCGAAAAAAGAGAATCAAGAGTTCAAAGCCAGCCTGAGCTAAATAGTAAGATCCTGTCACAAACAAACAAAAAAACAAAGACCGAAAAAAAAACAAAAAGGAGAAGAAGAAACATATCCAGGAAAAAGAATGACATGTCACGCAGATGAAATGGCAAGGGCAAAGACTCTACTGCAGCTTGGTGCTTAGAATGTTTAGAATGTTCCAGAAATAGTAATGAGGCCAAAATCAGTGGAAGGGACCAGTCTAGGAGAGTGGTAGAACAGGTCAGTCAGAGCAGCACCATGAAAGGTACAGGTCAGCAGTGATTTGGAAGGAGCTATTGTATGGCCTTTGCCTTTACTTTGTTTCATTGATCCTTCTTTCAATTTCCATTTCATCAATTTCAGCTCTGATCTTTATTATTTCTTTCCTACGACTAATTTTGGGATTGGTTTGTTCATGTTTTCCTAAGCCCCTGGAGGTGTATAATTAAGTAATTTACTTGAGATCTGATTTTTTAAGGTAGGCATTTATAGCTATAAATTTCTCTCTTAGAACAGAATTTCAGCAAGTGGGTGTTTCCTGATACTGTAGGCTGCCTCTGATGCAGACTTGGTGCATTACCTCTTATGATGGTAATTGGGTGTACACCAGGTTCTTACTGAGAGCAGTGGACTCTCAAGACCTGGACTGTGGGCAAGAAAGGGTTCACTCAACAGACCTGCCTTGTTCTGGACAGGAAGGTAGGCTCTGAATAGCTAAGACTAGTCATATGACACTGCATGCTCATATGACTACTATAGACTGACTGTGTCTCCCCCAAATTCATAAAATTCCTAAGTGATAGTATTTTGGAGGTGAGGCCTTTGGGAGGGGATTGGGTCATGAGGGTGGAGCCCTCACGAATAGTGTTAGTGTCCTTATAAAAGAGACCTCCTTTTTCCCTCTATCATTGAGGTTAGAGTGAGAAGATGCCACCTGTGAACATTTTCAAAACACCAATTCTGCTGGTTGGTGACTTGATCTTAAATTTATTAGACTCCAGGACTGTGAGAAATAAATTTCCATTTTGTTTGTTTGTTTGTTTGTCTGTGGTACTGGGGCTTAAACTCAGGGCCTTATCCTTGTTAGGCAGATGCTGTATCACTTAAGCTATTCCACCAGCCCAAATTTCTGTTGTTTATAAGCCACTCAGCTTTTAATATTCTGTTATAGGATAACAAGCAGACTAAGATAATGACTGACCACTAATAAAACTCCTGAATAACAACACTGAGTCATTGCATGCTTGGCAACACTTGATATGTGTTGTCAAACATTACTGCTAAGACATTGAAGTGTATCCTTGTACAATTCCACCAAGAGGGGTCACCTAGATGGTTATGTCTGATGTTTCCTGGACTTTGCCCTATATATCTTTTTCCTTTATTGATCTTTTCCTCTTATCATTTCACTATAATTCACCATAACCATGAGCATAATACCATTTTACTCTGTTTACCTATGCACAAGTACCTATGCTCACAACCATCAAATTATATTTTAAAAGGCAATCACATATATTTCAAACATCAGCTTTTCATTTAAATATATAGCATAATAAATATGCTATATATATGTTATCTACTATTAGCTTAATGCCATAGGATTCATCTAATTTAGGGGACAATCAGACCAAAGCATCAAAGTATCATTAGGAAGTGACATCTGCTTTGAGAATTATTCTCAAAAGCACAACCAGATGGGCTTGTTTATAAGTCCCCAGAGGCTATGCTCCTATTCCATATAAGCAACTCTTCAGGATGATGAGGTAATACCAGTGCTTGCCATGAACCCCAGTGATACAAAATGAGTTTTGTAGGAGGCAATGAAGTCATAAGGTATTCAGTGAGCCAATGGGATGAGTTGCTGGCAAAGGCAGAATGGGCAGTGAAAGCAAATCCAAATTTAGAATAATTATCTATTCCTGTAAGGAAAATTGTTCTACCCTGTGCTGAAAAGAGGCAAATGTGAGCCACTTGCAGCTAGAATCTGTCATTTCCCACTCAGCCTGTCCTCTAACAATTCTAGGCTCTTTTTCCCCACACATACTGTACTGCTTCACATCTGTGTATTTGCTCATGCTCTCCTCTCTGTCTGGCATGTCTTTCCTTTTCTCCCACATGGCTAACTGTTACTCAGATCCTCAAAAGCAGGTACTGTCTGTTAGTCTCACTATTTTTTACTCTGTAATGATTAGTGTGGTAGAAACAATGAATGTTCATTGAATTGAATGGAAGATGAAGTCACCAAAGACAATACAGTGAGAATAAGATCAGAGGTAGAGCTGTAAGCCACTGAATAATAAGGGAGCAAGGCAACAGAGAAAAAGTATATAATAGAGGGGGTTAATCTAATTAAAGCATGATATATACATGTCTGAAATACCAAGGTGAAACTCCATTGAACAATCAATATACACTTTAACAAGTGAAGGACAGGAAGGCAAAACAGGTCCTTTCAGGGGGCAGGTATCAGTGGGATGGGGAAGGTAAATGGAGAAGGTGAAGCAGGGCAAATATGGTAGTTGTATTTTGTATATATGTATGAAAATAGAACATTGAAACCTGTTGAAATTGTTCTAAGAATGGGGAGAGGAGGGATGAAGGAGAATAATGGAGGGGGTGAATCTAATTAAGATATATTGTAAGCACATATGTAAATATCACAATGAATCCTCCACTGTACAACTTTTATATACTGATTTTAAAAAATCACTGGCAGAACCTTAGGGCATACATAAATTTAGGACATGGCAAAAGAGAAGCCAGAAGAGGATTTTTAGGGTAACTTTAATATATACAGTTGATATCTGTATGGAAGTCTAGGAAGAGAGGGTTCACATAAGGCCTCTGGATACATAGTCAACCAGCTCCTGATGTCATCATTACAAAGGTATTCTATAGCTCTACACGGATCCCCTAACTGAGCATTTTACAGATGAACACACTGGCTGGCTGACTAACTTGGCCAAGATATTATCAATTGCCCAGCCAAGTCTAGAGCTGGAAGACCAGATTTTCAATTGTGCTTTTGTTACTGTACCCCATTGCTCAGTGGTTTTAGTCCCTAATGTAAGGTCTATGCATATTTAAATGCACTTATTATATATGAACTGCCTTTTGTTATCTTCTTTTAAGTCTGTCTCAGAATTTGACAGAGTTGGTACCTTATCTTAAATCCCTCTCCTCTCGCATTTTTTTGGAGGGGGGGCAGCACTGGGGTTTGAACTCAGGGCCTCATGCTTGCTGGGCAGGCATGGTGCTCTTACCACTTGAGCTACTTTACCAGCCTTTCCTCTCTTATTTTTTAGCCTGAAATTCCTAGGATCTTCTTTCTTGTTCAGGATTCTCTCTCTCTCTCTCTCTCTCTCTCTCCCTCTTCTGTGTTCCCTCACAACCCATCACCCTAGTTTCTCAGTTTTCTGTTTATCCTGTGCCACCTTCATGTGATACATTCTCCTACTACTCACAACTATTTAGTGATTGTTATTCTTCTGCTTCAGTCTAAGCTGTTCACTTATGTGGAATTTGTGCCTTTTTTCTTCTACAAGCAATAGATAGGGTAGAAAAAGATGAGAGAGAAGCAATGATGGAGAATGCAAGGGGAGGCATACACCTGTGGCTGTGTCTGACAATGACACTGAGGAGGATTTCCTTTCTTTCCAAATCTGTCCCTGCTCTGTCTATAAGCAGAACTGCAGCTTGTTCTTGCACAGGACAATACAGTGCACACAGTAGAGATGACTAACTGTGTGGATTTGGTGTAGTTCATAGCAATGTCCCATTCAAATAGGGTTTGGCTCTACTTTGAAGCTCTTGCTTCACATGCAGATCTCTTCACCAATCAGCAGTGGCCAAAGGAGAAGGGTTGTTTTCATGCAAAGCTGGAAGCACTTCTCTTGTCAGGTTTTGAAGTGGAGAGGGACACAGTTTAGGAAACTATATTTTATTTTTTCCCTGTATTATTATTTTTTTCTGGGTGTACATTGTGGCGTTTACAAAAGACAATCTTTAAAAAGAAGTTGCACACCCTGCAGGCCCTTAGACTACCATGGACTAACATATACTCCTCCCCCCTTACCCTACAGGGTGTACAATGAACTTAACTAGAAATAAATATCTGAAACTACAGGGCATATGCAGTGTGGTTCCAGGTGTGTCTAAGATACTGATTTCTGTCCTGGCCTAGTTGGTTGCTCTTCTTATATTGACCTGGATCGATGATTTCTTTGTCCCATATAGTTTAGATTCCAAATCATTTATGTTTCATGAGCACTTCTTTACACCAGAGGTCTTAATGTCATGCTAGAGCATGAGCAGCCTTTCCATCAGCATTTGCTTCTCCATCAGTTGTCTCTCTCCATGGCAATGTGCTCAGAAAAATGCTTATGATGGCTGCCTGTTTTCCTAGGAGTGGAAATTTTACATCCGTGCACTATTCTTTGCTCTCTGCCCTGTCTCCTTGTACTCTATCTGTAACTTCTCTGCCCCAGGGCAGTACTGTGGGAAGTACTTTTCCTCTCACTCTGCACTTCTGAATTGAACTAAAATAGAATCCTCCCCTATACAGAATGTATGGACTTTTGATACCTTGTGGTGTCTCCAAGCTTTATTATTCCATTTCAAGAAACATGGAGCATGCATGTAATTTCCGAGTTCAAGTTTATTTTTGTTTTGCATTATAGAATGAGAATATGTGTATTTCTGTTTTAGATTTTCCTCTTCTAATCCATTGATTAGTTTTCTACTATTGAACTCTCTTTGCATTTCTGAACCTAATCTAGTAGGTCTTCTTTAACACTTAAAGTAATTAAACTCATCTTTTATCTAAGAGTCTTGTGTCTGTTCTTTTAAGGGGGATCAGTCTGAAGTTTGTGCTTACTTTGTTAGATGGATGCTGACATCATATAAGGAATAGAGACAGCTTCTTTCTTTATCTATGTTCTGAAGGAGTTTATATAGCATAGAGACAATTTGTTCCTGGAAAGTTTGAAATAATTCATTTGCAGAACCATCTGGATCCTGCACATTTTTGAGGAGTACTTCTATGACAACTTTATATTTTTTCATGAAAATTGATTTATTTAGATTTTCTACCTCTTCAAGGCCCAGTTTTGGTAATTTATATTTTCTTGGACTACTGTTCATTTCTTTCAGATTTATTAATATAGATGTATGCAAAGTATTTTCTTGGAGTTCTTTTAATATCCTCTCTGTTCCCTTTTCATTTCTAACTTTGAGTATAGGGCATTTTTGACAGCATAATTTGTTCTTGCATGATGGAAGTCAGGGCATGCTTAGACAAATTCTTTTTGTCCTACAGATACAATGTTACAAATCAGAGTTTTGGTCCTATCCATACTATAATAATACCAACTTTAACAGTAGAAGTAAATTCAAGGAAGAAACAAATTATACATCTTAACTAGAAGCAAATATTTATAAATGCATGAAGAAAATAATTTAGACTAAACTATAGGTTTCAAACATTGCTCTTCAAAGGTTTTATCTGTATGTAATTATACCAGGTAAGCTTCCTCAAAATGAACTCAGAAAGTATAGATCAAAGTTATTTATCTGTTTTCTTGAAAGATTCATTGAAGTAAGTAGAGATGCTCTTTATAGATCCAGTGAAGATTTTCTGCATTGGCCGTTTCCATTGTGCAAAGTTATTAAATGATGGCTGGGCATGGTGGCTCACACTTGTAATTCCAGCTATTGTGGAAGTAGACACAGAAAGACTGTGGTTCAATGCCAGTCCAAGCAAAAAAGTTAGCAAGACCCTATATGTTGTGTATATTTCTGTGCCATCTGTAGAATTTTAGGCCAGAATCTACAGATGATGGAAGCTATTTGTGTAGTTATTTGTGTAAATACAATGAAGGAAGCAAAGTCAGGCATGGATTAGAAGGGACAAAGCAAGAAGGAAAAGATACCAGTTATGACAACAGGGAAATAAGTCAGGAGATTGGAAGGGTCAGATTCAACAATACTGAAAAGGCAGAATGGCAAATTTTAGAAACCAATTAAATGAGAGGGGTAAGGGAAAGGAAGGTAGTCAGATTGGTTTCTAGATCACCTGTGCCCTAAATCCTTGGATGAGTGATAGCATCATTAATTAAGATAATTTGGAGAAGGAACAGGTGTTAGTTGCTAGATGATAAATAGCTTTGAACATATTGAATTTTATATTCAATGAATATTCTATGGAACATTCAAGGAGAGTTGTGTTTGAGAGTTAGCTGTATATATTAAAGTTCCATGGGGAGATTTGAGCTGGGTTACACACTTCAGCATGATTAGAATATGCTTGCCATATTCAAACTCATGAAATGAGTTTGCTTAGAGAGAGTATTTTGAACAGCACAAAAAAGAGTCTAGTACTGAAGCCTTAGAAACACTGAAGTTTAAAAACAACTATCTAAATAGATGTGTTTCCATAATTCTCTTTCCAGACTGGGTTCTCTTCTTTTCAAAAACTCAGGTTCAGACCTTATGACCAATTCAACTCCTTGTCCTCCTTCTGTGCACACATTATTTTCAAAGTACTGTTGAGTTTTTTTCAATAAATCTTTCCCCACTTCTCCTTGCTTTCCATTCTCCTTGTCTCTGCCCAGATTCCCCATGTCATCTGCCTGGCAAGAGACTTGTACACACAGAAGACTCTCTCATCTGGGCCAGCAGGACCAGTGACTTGTCAATTTTATTTTTTTAAGTCTGTTTTGGCAGGGAATTATAAAAATAATAACACACATATACTTTATATGCACATAACTGCATTCTCACCATCTTTTGTTATTGCTATAGGCTTTTCTTGACTATAGGTTTGTTGCCATTCTGAATTGTCTTTCTTTTAAAAGTCATATCCATAGTGCATAATAATAATAGCCTTCAGAAGATATTTTCTATGTAGCAGATAATCCTTTATGTACTTAAATGTTTAACTCTATTAATCTTCACCATAAGTGATGAATTTGGTACTATTAGAGGCTGTATTTTGCAGATTAGGAAACTGAGGCACATAAAAGTTAAGTAACTTATCCAAAGTCACAGAGATAGCAAATGATAAAGTTGGAATTGTGTTAATTAAATCTAGTCCTGTGAGCTCTAACTCTCTGCTACACTGCATCACCTACTCTGAAAGCATAAGACCCTTTCAAAGTAACTGGACTTTGGTTTTATAAAAGACCATAGAATCCTCCTCACTTTTCGTATTTTCCCCAATCTTTTACCTTGTCTCACCTGCTCTTAATTCTATAGCAATTATTAAACCCTTTCCAAAGCAGGTACTTTGGTTTTCACAGAAACAACTATGCTCTTTCCTTTTGTCTTCAACATATTTAATGAAATTATGTAATTATAACTGAAGTTCATAAAAAGATTTTGGGGGCAAATATCCTGGCTCTTAGTAAGCAAGTGACTCACCTAGAAGGAGTGGGAACACAAGGAAGTGTTAGAGTATGTCTCACCATTTCAGCATCAGAGTGCTCTTTGTACTAATATGCGAATTTTTGCTTTTTGTTTTTTTTTGAGACAGGGTCTCACTATATATCCCAGGCTGGCCTCCAACTTGCAGTCCTCCTGCCTCAGTCCCAAGTGTTGGGATTTCAGACCTGTGTGCCACCAGGCCTGGCCTAGTCTGTGAATTTTAGAGATTACATTGAGAGCAGGGGTTAACAAGGCATTTCACTTAAGAGGAGGTCAGTTAAAAGAAGCTCTACTGTTTTCTCTGTTTCCAAGCTTGCCACTGTGATTCATCCTGCCCAGGGCTTTCAGAATGAGGCATTTTCCTAAATGATTATGTCATTCACTGATCAAAGACATGCAAGCATTTCTTCACTGCCACAGAACAAAGTCCCGAGGCCAATACAGACTTAAATTCTCAGCATGGCATTTAAAGCCTTCAGTGATTTATCACAAACAACTTCTCCAAAGACATTTATCACTTATCCCTTCCATGCTCCAGGAATATTAATCTATATAGACTTTGCATTTTGGAAACCCGTAATAAACTTTATAAATAATTTTCCTGAGCAGAGATCGGGCTTCTTGTTAAATTCTCTGCTTTCCTCTTCATTCTGGGAACATGAGCTACGAAGTGTATAGGAAAGGGTAGAAGATGGAAGAAACAGTGCTATATAGTATTTGTTTTATGAGTTCTCTAGAGTCCTGTAGCAGATTGTATTTCCAAATACGGCTGTGGAAATATTTCTGGTTCTACATACTGTTCCGAATC
The DNA here is from genome assembly GCF_047511655.1 of Castor canadensis. NCBI lineage: Eukaryota > Metazoa > Chordata > Mammalia > Rodentia > Castoridae > Castor > Castor canadensis. The sequence continues at coordinate 63,160,108 of NC_133386.1, forward strand.
TTACTACTCTGTGAGGATTATGTTTTTTCACCTTGAATTTGAAACTTGTAAACACTTCTACAAGAAGAATACAACAGAAATAGCACTATATGACTTCCAAAGCAAGGTCATAGAAAAGATAGAGCCTATTTCCATTGCCTTTGCCCTTTAAACTCTACCATATTATTGTAATGAAGTCAAGCTAGACTTTTTGCAAGGAAACCACAACAGAGAAAAGCTCAAATAGAGAGGAATTGAGGTAGCCAGCTGACAGCTAGGTCCAACTGCCAAGATGTGTGAGTGAATGAACCTTCAAATAAGTCCAAGTCTTCCAACTGAGAATCCAGACAGTAGAGGACAGAAGCAAGATGACCCCACTGTGCTTTGTCCTAAATCCTGACCCATGGCCTATGAGCATAATAAATTGTCTTATTCTCCCAGGTTTTAGGATGATTTATTGTGTAGCCAATGTAAATAGAAGAGGTCCTTTGGGCAAATAAGCTCCTAAGTGGTATCTTAGTCATCGCTTTCAGAATTTTGAGTTAGAAATGGCAGAGAAATCCTTCCATTTTAGGATTATTTGCTCAATGTTTTTATCTGAAAACTCTCTCTCTTGGGTTCCAACTGACTATGAAATGATACTTGGTGCCTGTACTTGCAGTCTCAGCTGACAGACTCTCACTCTGGTCACCTCTTATACCTTCTCAGCCATTGTTGTACATGGGCTTGTCAGGTGGTTGTCATCATAGCATTACCAGAAGATTCTTTGGGGCACCCTTAGGCCCCTGGTGAATATTTACATTGTTAGTGAATGCAATTCTCAGTTGTCTTGGGCAATTTGAAAAAGTAAAATTATTATGTAAGTGCTCCCTAGAGAATTACTTCCTGCTTTAGAGTTTATACATGTATTAGTCTGTACTCAAAAAACAATGTTTTCAAGCATTAATAAAGAGGAGGCAAAATTATCACAAAGTGCTTTGAGTTGAAAAGGTGCAAGATACACTTTGCTTTCTCTACAATCCCTGTCTCATTACCATTGCCCCCTTCCCACTCCCTGCACGCTTTTTCACTCATGCTGTTGCCTTTGTCCGAAAACCCTCCAAGTTTTACCTTTTGGCCTACTTCAAAATATCAACTCCTTTAAGTAGCAAGACCTAGTGTAATCTTGTCTGATTTTATAATTTATAGAATTTTGTTCACAATGCTTTTAGACCTTCTTGTGATTATGCCCTTGTCTAGCTAGTGAGGTCCTTGCTAATTTCTTTTTATTGTTTTATTATTCATATGTGCATACAATGCTTGGGTCATTTCTTCCCCCTGCCCCCACCCCCTCCCTTACCACGCACTCCACCCCCTCCCTCTCCCCCCCACCCCTCAATACCAGGCAAAACTATTTTGCCCTTATTTCTAATTTTGTTGAAGAGAGAGTATAAGCAATAATAGGAAGGAACAAGGGTTTTTGCTGGTTGAGATAAGGATAGCTATACAGGGAGTTGACTCACATTAATTTCCTGTGCATGTGTGTTACCTTCTAGGTTAATTTTTTTTGATCTAATCTTTTCTCTAGTTCCTGGTCCCCTTCTCCTATTGGCCTCAGTTGCTTTTAAGGTATCTGCTTTAGTTTCTCTGTGTTGAGGGCAACAAATGCTAACTAATTTTTTAGGTGTCTTACCTATCCTCTTATCTCCCTTGTGTGCACTCGCTTTTATCCTGTGATCAAAGTTCAATCCCCTTGTTGTGTTTGCCCTTGATCTAATGTCCGCATATGAGGGAGAGCATATGATTTTTGGTCTCTTGGGCCAGGCTAACCTCACTCAGAATGATGTTATCCATTTCCATCCATTTACCAGAGAATGATAACATTTCGTTCTTCATGGCTGCATAAAATTCCATTATGTATAGATACCACATTTTCTTGATCCATTCGTCAGTAGTGGGGCATCTTGGCTGTTTCCATAACTTGGCTATTGTGAATAGTGCTGCAATAAACATGCATGTGCAGGTGCCTCTGGAGTAACCTGTGTCACAGTCTTTTGGGTATATCCTGAAGAGTGGTGTTGCTGGATCATATGGTAGATCAATGTTTAGCTTTTTAAGTAGCCTCCAAATTTTTTCCCAGAGTGGTTGTACTAGTTTACATTCCCACCGACATTGTAAGAGGGTTCCTTTTTCCCCACATCCTCGCCAATACCTGTTGTTGGTAGTGTTGTTAATGATGGCAATTCTAACAGGGGTGAGGTGGAATCTTAGTGTGGTTTTAATTTGCATTTCCTTTATTGCTACCTTGCTAATTTCTATTTCTTCACATTTTTCCTGGTGCCTTTCACATAATAGATCCTCAGTATAAGTTTATTGAGTTAAATTTCTAATGATAAACAATGGTAAAATATAAGTTTATAATTTTTAATCTTTAATTTTTAGCTTGAGTCTAGGTGTGTGTGTACATATGTACATTTAAATATTATATAAACTGATATCTCATTTTCTTCAGTACCTCTATAAGCTATTGTTCTCACTATTTGAGCTTACCTTTGTATGTAAACTCAAATGAGTCTCTAAGGACCTAGCTGGGAAAACTAAGGAATTTTAGTGAAAGAAAGTTATGACACAGCTAGTGTTTAATCTGGGTAGTTAGTGGAAGTTTACACTAATTATCTAGCTCTACTTAAGAGTTAATAAACCCTAATAATAGCTGAGTACAAGACTTTCAGCAACAAACTAATAGAAAATATGAAAAAGAGCAAGCAAGAATTTTTATTACTTTAGCATACATAACTTTTACTTTAAGTTAAGAAGTATGTTAGCATTTTGCTATTTCAAACTATTTGCTACAAATGTCAAATAGCTTCTACTTTGGGAATGAGACAAAGTCCATAAAATAATTGTTTAGAGCAAGTATGCATGAATGAATTATACCTTACTGACAATATGATATACATCTTCCATTCAAAGATATGAATATCAATCCTTTTATCATGCAAGATTTTTTCCAGCTACAGCATTCCAATTAACATAACCATCTATTTCCATATGAGCAGGGGTGTGTGCTAATTTTATACTAATTCCTAAAATGAATAATTGAGATATTGTATGCAGTGTCTCAAAAAACTGAATCTTGTTTGATGCTTGAAGTAACAAGTCCTGAGCCATGAATTAATCAAGAAAACTATACATAGGTCTTCATTAACATATCAAGAATCAGCCCACCAATAACAGAATCACTGAACACGCACATTTAATGGTATAAAATTCAATCACACTTAACTCAATCTGAAAATATCAGTATCTTAATAATATCTTCTGTTTATGTAGACCAAAACCTTTCCTGTGGAGAGAGCACAGTTCTTTTACATATTTTCTTTGATTAACCACATTTAAGAGCAGATATCATTATCCATACATGACAAAATATTAAAAAGGTAAAATAACTCAGTCAAGGTCACCATACCAGGCAGGAAGAGATCTAAATCAAATCTAGACATCCTGGCTGTAATTATCACTCTCTTGAATTAAAAAATACACAGGACAAAATATTTTTCTATACTTGGACACTTCCAAGTTATTGCATAGTCTCTATGATGCTGTCGCCAACCTCTGCTTCCCTCCTAATGATACATGATACATGTAATGAATGAGAAAGAGTGGAAAGTGAAGGAAGAGGCACTTTTTTAAGAGTTTTGGGGCGCCAATTCTGAAAAAAGGATATGGATGGAAAGCTGAGATTTGAGTGGTGGCTTGATAATAAATGTAATATAGTATGGTTTAGAGTTTGCTGCCACATGTTCATTTGTGACCCTGGAACTAGGCACAAAGCACTCAGTGGTAATACAGGGCTCACTGGAAAGATTGGAGGGCAGCAGTTGTCATGGGTGCAGCTCTGGTAAGCCCAAAGTGCTGGTTAATAATGAAACAAGGGGTAGACGGAGTTTGAAAGTGAAGTAAAACTAGTAGAGTTGTCTAGGTTTTTGGCATGACCTTAATTTTTTTGCAGACATAATTTTGGTGATTGGTTGGTGGTTGTTTCTAGGTACAGGATGCCAAATAATGAAAAAATAAAAAAAAAAAGAAAAACATGAACTACAAGTTAGGGTTGGTATTAAATCTGGATTGGAAAATAAATGGCATGCTTATTCCTCCCTATTCCTCTGCCCTGTGGTGGTACTGGAAGTATAACTCATTCACTGCCCTGGATTAGATGTGCTTAAGGAATCCTTACAGTTATATATCATTACTTTTCCCTACTTATTCAAAGAGCTTTTGAAAATCATAGAACAATTAAATTTATTTCCTAAATGCTCTACTGAGGTTAGTTGCCTTTCCCAAATGCACCAAAGTGTGGTTGGTCTTTTAAACAGAAACTTAAGGAAAGTAAAGTACTACAAGGTCGTATTAACAGCACCAGGTAAGAGAGCAAGATGCCCTCTATTTAGATACATAAACAGCAAAGGTTACAGAAAACATGACCTGACTGATTCAACATGTTTCCAAAAGATGAAGGTATATTGGATTCCAGAAGAAAACAAGTCTGAGGAAACTTTGCCCATAAATCAGCAATTACTGGTAGTTAGTCAATATTACAGGTTTGATAAAGTGCCAGAGCCCACTAATGGTATGAGAACATTAAGTCTTTGGTCACAAAGTCACAGCAAGTCCTTGCTCAGATTTACTTTGGAGCTGTCTGGGCTGGGAGCTGTTGTTCTGAATAACAAATATAATGTTTTTCTTATGCCTTATGTCTAAGGCATTGTGCTGCACTCACACTTGGTGAAGACAAAGGCAGGCCAGAATGAAACGGCAACTGGAGATGTGGCATTTCTGTTTTAGAACACTGCCATATAGAAAGCTAAACTGGTCAGGCTTAAGTATTCATGGCACATGCCAAAGTTTTATCCCCTAAATTCTGCTAATACTGGCTACTAGATTGCTCAATTACTTGCAAGACTGGGCTATAGTCTTCTGAGACCAAGATAGCAAGTCTTCTGAGGTGTGCCTTCACCTCATAGGCTATTATCTTACATTGGCTTTTATAGTAAAATGAAAATAGAATATGGATTACCTCTTCTCACTCCCAAGGAAATCTAGAACTGTCTAAAGGAATAAAAATAATGTTTAACAAGACTGTATCCATTTGCCTCACTGAAGACTCCAGTTGAAGTTCAGGTATTGCTTTGTAATATTAGTACCTATTCATGGTAAATTTTCATGGCACAGAAATAATGTTCTATAAGTGAAATGGCCTTTAGCTTTCTACTCAGGATGTAGTTTGGGATTTGGCTGCATCCACATCATCTGGGAGCTTATTATAAATTCAGGCCCCACCCAGAATCAAAGGTACATTTTAACATGACCTCCAGAAGATTCATGAGCTCATTATTAAGTTTTGAGAAGTGTTGGCCTATAAGACAATTGCTCTTTCTACTACAAATGCTTGTTAAAGATTTCACATCAAGAAAATATTTGCTTAGAATTCTATGCATAGTTACAGGCATGAATCAAAATTGGGAATGCACTATTCTGCCACACAATTTTATGTGAGATCCACCTCTCAATCTAAGTGAACATAAATTATTATTAGTGAGAGAATAAATGACTGATACTATGATTACCAAAAATGGCTTCTTCCTTAAAGGTGACCTTTAAGGAAAGTAGCTCAAGAATTTCTTCTGAATTCTAAATACTTGTTTTGGCTCCCTAAAGAGGTACTTTTGAATGATTGCATTAAGGTTTTCTTCTAGATGCACTAAAGACTGTGGAAACATATTCATTATTCAGGAAATAGGACACACATATATGAAATTAGCTCAAGACCTCTCATCCTACAAAATGGCCCAACACTATATAAATGGCAATGTACTTAGTAAATAAGAAATAAAGTACTTGATTCCATAACAGATCGATCCCAAGTAGCCATTGTTAAATCCTGTCTGGCCCATCTCCAAGTTGTTTGTGCTGTCCTGGCAGCTGTACACATTCTCAGAGACAGGAGGCCAGGAGGCAGGCGGAAGTGGGACTGCTGCCCGCAGCCCATCTTGGCTTCTCATCCTTTTCTTTTAGTGCCTTGTTCTGTGAGTCATTTGACTTGGAGGAAAGACTCCTACTTTAAAGCAATTAAATCCATCACCATTAAAGGCTGAAATGATAATCAAGAAAACAAACAGCAAGAAAATAGTGTATCATAAAGAGGCTTATCCTTGGTAATATTTTGATAAGCTCATTAAGGAAGCAAAGTCAATTTCTCCTCAAAATTCTGATAACCTTCTACCAATTTTTAACCAGGAAGGAGAAAAAGAAGCCTATATAAAAGTCATTTTCCATATTTTTTAAATGATTTTGAAACAGAAGAATTTTTTCAAACAAGACACTGAAGAATCTAATCAAGAAACCCTGAACAGTTATACTATCACAAAGGATGATACTTAAAGATGCACTTCTAGGGAATCTTCTTATCAGATTACCTTTGTCATTTCATATAATATTCAGGAGAGATAGATGCAGAGCTTCTGGATGAAGACAGTACATCATTGAATGGTACTAGGTTTAGGGGGAAACTTTATAATAAAGGCTTATCAATTACTGTAAATATTTCATTTTAAATTTTATTTCATAAAGTATTCTTGAGTCATTTGTGTGTACTATATGAATTGTATTACTTATATGGGAAAATATTTATGGCTCAATAATGAAAACAGGATAGATTTCTTCATGTTTCAAGGTAACCTAGAAAATTATTATCTTCAGTATTTTGTTTAAAATACACAGACTGTGTTAATATGGGTAAGGGGCAAAACAGCTGTGCAAAGGTACAAATAAATGGTGAATACTAAGAGTTTATAATCCAGTTCCTTCAAAACTTCCACTCAAGGGTTTGGGTATAGCTCAGTGGTGATGCTTATCAGTTAGTGATGGCCCTGATTAATGTGCTTGTCTATCATGTACAAAAGCTTGGGTTTAATCCCCAGTACCACCAACAAAGAAAAACTTCCACTGAGAACAAAAGAGGTGTGAGAAATTGAAGGCCTTGAATTGCATGGACTATTCATATTGAAACTCTTCGATAATCACTTACCACTTTTGCTTTACCTGTATAGACAGAAAATCTTTGCTTTTCTATGAATTACCATGTCACTCTGTTAATCGTCTATGCGTACTTGCTTAGTGCAGACACTCAGGAACTATTTCAAAAGCTTTTCCCTTAAAGAAAGGGAAAAGGAGGAAGAAGAAGTGGTACACCTCAATAGGGTCCACCTGAATTTCTGGCCGTGAGCATTACTCTCCTGGCTGTGGGTTCTACCCATCCTAGAACCATAGGAGTAAAGTTATTTCAGAAAAGAGATCTTGTCTGTCTTCTGTCTCCCTGTAAATTTCTCACATTATTCCCAACCACTGACATTTTCATTAATGATAAGTTTTTAAGTATGTGATTCAATTAACAGGAAAAAACCATACAAATTAAAATAGCACACACAGTATAGTGTTTTTATTTTTTAAGTATATTTCATGATACACCAAGTAGGCCTATCTAAATTCAACTGAAAATTTATTGGATTTTAAACCATCATACTGACTTTAATCAGTATTATCACTTACTAAAGATATTAGAAGTTGTTCCCCTGAAGCTGCAAATTAGGAGGATTGCATTCAAGCCTTGGCTGTGCAAGCAGCTTGCCATGTATCTTTGGGTAAATCACCCAGTCTTTTTAGGCTTTACTCCCATCTGGTGACAATTAAAAGAGACTAGCATGAACTTGAAGGGTCTATTCTGACATTTTGCACTAGAAAACCTCAATTACTGATCTTCAACATATTTTAATAATACTCATACATTTGCATACTACTTTATCACTCACACAGTGCTTTCACATACATAATCTCTTTTAAATCTCTCCAGTGTCTGTGAGTTAGGCACATTTCGTAGAAGTATCAACAAGCTCAGAAAAGTTGTAACTTATTCAAGATCACAGGGTTACTAACATGGCAGGGCTGGATAGGCAGATCTTCCTACTCTCAAATTTAGTTTTTCCATCTACTGTATTCAGTTACTTCAAGGTTATGATAATATGGGAACACGATTAGTTTTTATTGAATTGTAAAGTAATGTGTTATCATTTTTGAACCCTGTGATTTAAAGGTGGAAAAGAAGTAGGTTTCACTGACAGCTCTGACACTTTGACTTGGGGGATTCATTTAATCTCTCTGAGCCTGTTTCCTCATCTGTTAAAGAAAAGGAGGGGAGGGAAGTTGGGGTCCATGAGTTTTGGGCTTTCTTCTTGTTTAAAATTTTGATTTTCTTCTTAATGGCTATGACTATTTTTAGATTAATGTTGTAAAAGACTAATATTAAAATGAAAACTTTTATGGTGTATAAGAGGATGAAAAAGAGACTAACAGATTACTCTTACTGACTACTATTCATTCTTTTTGGCCATTGGTATATTAAAATTTTTGAACTAGAGGCTGGCAAAGTGACAAGTAGTACAATGACTGCCTAGCCAGCATGAGGTCCTGAGTTCAACCCCCAGTATTCCAAAAAAAAGAAAAAGAAAAAAGAAAAGAAATCTTATGTTAACATTACTGATTGAACTCCACTTTCTAACAAACTCATTTATTTAAGATTTCACAGATGGGTACATTATTTTGGCTGAGGTATGCAGAAACTCAGTTGCATTTTTAAAGAGGTCTTAAGAAGACCCAGAGAGAACTTGCTGGGGAACTGACAATAGAAGACTAGGAGGAACTCACCATGAAGACATTGTTAGCTCTCTCTGCAATGTTCTGAATCCACCTCTCTGATGCAGTATTTTATTGTCATGCATGCTCATGATTTTGAAAGTTCATAATTGATAGACATTTCATTTTATGATAAAAATCACTTGAAAATAGTGGTGGATATGATGGTGAGTATTTCAAGAGTTTGGGACAAAGAAGAGTTTTGAACCTGCTGCTTCTTTGCCCACCTCCCCACTTGAGTGGGACATTGTAACTTTTGAAGCTAACATAGAATGGATCATAACCAGTTGCTGAGTTGGTGACTTTATGCACAATTAAGCCTTGTTGGGGCTTTCGTTATTTGTAATAGTGCTCTTACAGCGTGGGATGCTATTCAGTTCCAAACAACATTCCATTTAATAGCTAGGCATTAGTTCACCCATTAATCAGGGTCATTGCCAACTGATAAGCATCACCACTGAGTTATACCCAAGTTCTTTTCTTTGGCTTCACTTGGCTCTCCTGCCCAGCAAATTAACTATGGCTACAGCATGGCCCTTGAAATTAGAAGGTTGGAGGAAGGGCCAGTAGAGCAAAGATGATCAAAATTCTATCTAGTTGCAAAACTGGAACTCTCCCCCTAGGTTTTTTCTTTCTTTAAACATGATCTTATCTACTTTCCAAGCAGTACTTTAAGTGCCATTAAAAACAAAACTATTTGAGGCCCTTGGTTCAAATCCCAGCATCACAAACAAATAAAGCAACAACCAAACCACTAAACAGAACAAATAACTGCACCAAATATATCTCTTAAACACTGAGATGAAAATACATAGAAGGGCATGAAAAAGTTATGCACCAAAAAGATATGAATAAGAATGTCAATAGCAGCACTGTTTGCAATAAGGAAACTAAAAACAGGCTGGCTGTAGTGACTCAAGCTGAGCTACTCCAGAGGTGGAGGTTGGGAGGATTATAGTTCAGGGCAGCATAGTCAAAAAGTTCGTGAGACCCCATCTCAACCAATGGCTGGGCCAGATGGTATGCCTGTTACTCCAGCAAAGCAGGGCAGCACAAATAGGAGGATCACAGTCCAAACTGGCCAGAGCATAAAGTGATACTCTATCTCAAAAATAACCAATGCAAAAAAGGGCTGGTGGAGTGGCTTAAATGGTATAGCACCTGGGCCTACCAAGCGTGAGGCTCTGAGTTCAACATTCAGTACCACAAAAACAAACAAACAAAAACTGAAAAACCCAGTTTAATGTCCATCAAATGTAGAGCAGATAAATTATGATTGATTTATTAAGAGAAACTGCCACTATACTCCAACAACATGAACAACTCACAAACCTAATGTTGAGAGAAAGAAGCCAGACTCAAAAGATGGATAATGTGTAGACCATATGCCTAAAGTCAAAACTTAGCAAAATTAATCTCTGGTGTTAGAAGTCAGAATAATGGTTACCTTTGAGAAGGAGTAACGGGAAGAGTTTAAAGGGACTTGTGCGGGCTTCCAAGTACTAGTTGCTATTTCTTTATCTGAATGCTAATACACCAGTATGTTCACTTTTCATCAAAGTCTGTGCTCATCTTTTGTGTTCTTTCCTGACTCTATTTTATACTTCAGTGAAAAGTATAGAAATTATGTTAGAAATGAGAAATTATGTTAGAAACTGCTGTAGGTATGTAGGGCCTGAGCTCCCTACAGGCATCAACTAAATTAAGTTTCATGTGCAAGTAAAAAAGGGTCGGTTTTATTTACTTGTTAATAAATTAAATTATTATTATAATCCAATTTCTATTTTAGAATAGATTCAGATTTACAGAAAAGTTGCAATTACTATACTGAGATTTACCAAAAAGTTGCAGTGACAGTACAGAGTTCCCATACACCACTCATCCAGTTCCCCTATTGTTAACAAGAATGCCCATGTCATCACTGTTAACCTTCATCTGGCCAAAGTTACCAGCTTCCCCAATTAATGTTACTTTTCTCTTCTTTCCAATACTCTGTTCTTAGGAAGCCAGTCACTAAACACTGGCTGTACTCAAGGTTGGGGGATATGGATTAAGCATTAATTCCTTTTTAAAATTCCCATTTTTGTAGAAAATTTACATTTCTGAGCATATATTGGCTCAGCTCATAAATAAATGTTTACTATTTTGTCTCTTTATGAGCAATTAGCAAATAATGTACTGCTCAACATACTTTAAAAGATTCTATTTTAATGATACTTTGTAACAAGATAAATATGCAAAGTAAAGCAACGGTCATACTGAAAATAAATGAAATGACTAAGGCCAACTGTGACATCATCTTCTTAAGAGGTAATGGTCATGTGCTTCGGAATATTAGGATGGAAAATAAGTCTGCAGGGAAAATTTGTACCTGGGGCTGAAGAGGTTTGTTAAATTGGTGAATTATGCCTTCAGAGCACTTTATAGCATACATTCCACTTTTTTTTTTTTTTTTTTTTTCGCAGACATACCCCACGCATACCTACATCACCTGAGTCACCAAATTTGGCCTGAAGAACCCCGGGCAGGACTATACTACAGCCGGCAGGTTGGTGCTTGAAAAGGATTAACCCCGCAGAGGTTTTGTAACTGGGCCATTTATAGAGCACCGCTGTCTCTGCTAAGAAGGAAGCTCCTTCCCCAACCTAGGAGCAGACAGCAGGTAAGCGTGCATCAGCAGCAGCAGCCCCATCCCTCCCCGCAGCCCCGCCCCTCCCCTCCCGCAGCCCCGCCCCTCCCCTCCCGCAGCCCCGCCCCTCCCCTCCCGCAGCCCCGCCCCTCCCCTCCCGCAGCCCCGCCCCGCGGCCTCGCGTCTTCCTTCCGGGTCGCGCTGGGCTGGGCGCGCTGCCGCGGTGCTGCAGTGCAGGAACCTGGGAGCCGCCCCCGCGCCCAGGCCTTCCCGCGCCGCCTGGCCCCGGGTGAAGCCCTCGGCGCGCGCCTCTCCCGGACCCTGCAGGGTACGGCCCTTCCTTTACTTCCCCCTCCTGAGGGTCTTCTGCGTCTTCCTCCTCCGTCTCTGGGGCGGGGCCGGGGCGGCGCGCAGTGTTGCGGAGAACAGTGGGCGCGGGGCCGAGGCCCCCTCCGCGCTCCTGCTCCGCTCGCGCTACTGCGCGCTTGCTGGGAATCTTGAGTGAGTGCAGCTTGGGTGCCTGGGCCGCTGCTTCCCCGCACCTGTGTCTGCAGGGCTCGAGGCCTCGTGCTGGCTGGTTGACACCGTGGGGTCTGCGCACATTGCCCACCTGGTGCGTGTGTTACCTGTTGCCCCCGACCCTTCTGTCCTGATTCTCCTGTGACACCTGATGTTTTCTGTCTACCATGCCCATGCCTTCTTTCTTAAGGACTGCCACAGGATGCCCGGCTGCAACCCAATTGCTATGTTTAGGGGTGATGACCAGCCACTTGTCCTCCTTGTCAACACGTTTGCGGTGGGGGTGGTTTTGCATTTCATTGCTTTCCCAAAGCTTCGGAATGCAGTCACTAACAGAAACGCACAGTTAATTAGAAAGTTAAGGTGATATAAACCTGTAGTTGTGTTGGCAATCTGCTGTCTGGCTTTATGCCCTTGGAGGGTTAGTACCATCTGATTGGGGGGGAGTCTCGGTGCTCTGATCAGTTCGAAGACGTGAGCTGCCTTTTCTGCTTCCTACGTGCACTTCTTGGCTTAAGTTCAGAATATAGGTACATTTTTCCCTTCCAGCTCACTTCATGCTTCTTTTGCCTTGTACTACATATTGGACCTGTTGGTTGAGTAGAGGGGCACCTATAGTCCTTTATCAAATACTAGGTTCTTGGAGGAAAGGTTCTTGGAGGAAAGGGAAAATACTAGGTGTCGTTGTCTGTCTAATGGCAGCGTGCATCACCTTTGTAATAGGCGCTCTCTGTTCATTGAATTGATTTCTTCCCGCACTTGAAAGTGCCATCGTTTTTTGAAATTGCTGACCTAAATTTTGGCTGTTCTGCCTTAAGCCCTGCATTTTCATATCCTTCCCTTCTATTACATACTTAAAAATCGGAGGGGTCAGGGCAGTGTAAGAAGGTTAATTTCTTTCACTCATACTATGATTCAGTAATTATAAATGTTATTAAAAGCTTATCTTTTTTTCCACATATGGTCAGTTAAAAACTGCTTCCTCTTTCTTTACTGTGTTAGTCTCACTGCCTCAGCCTTTTAATTTTGATGTAGTTTATATTTGCCATCTTAACTTCAGGATCTAACTTTGATGTTCTCTTAGAAAGGCTTTCACTGAATGGATTGTATATAAGTGCCCTTTTTTCCCCTGGTACTTGTATGAACTTACTCTATTTTATTATGCAGTAGGAAGTAAGGCTTCCCCTTTTCTGTTGTTAGGGGTGACTAACAACTTCTTAAGAAGTACACTATCATAGGCACAAGTTCCTATAGATTCTTGAGATCAAACTTTGGATCAGTGGTCTCTAACTTTCTGAAGTGATGCTATGCTGCTCTTGTTACTTTAGCTTTATAATGTGTTTTAATGGCTAGTGATTTGAACAATGATCAGCATAATGTAAAAGTTATGAAGTATTTTTAGAATGAACACGTTTAATGGGGACAAGTTGAACAGCTTTCTTGTTCTCCCCTTCCTGCTAAAGGTTCTTGCCTGTGCTTGAAATTATTTTAGCTTGCCTTTTCTGTGGTCAGTTGAACTGCTGGTGACCACTGTTAAATCCCTTGTGTTGCTCTCCAGAGTGGTACATAGAGAAGCAGCCTGACTCAGGTTCTGCATGTCTTCTGACTTTATATCTTGTTTTAGAGTGTGTATTGTGTCTCTTCATCAGCTATGATTCAGGACTTCTGTACCTGGTTTCAGCCATGGTAAGAGATGAGTGTTTATTGAAGTAATCACTCAGGTAACCTCTTGTCCATTTGTATTTTACCACCCCAACTGGATATCCCAAGGACAATAAACATTCAGGTATTTCTGTAGACACTTAAAAACACTGTTAGTCATAAATCAAGCAATACAGAAATAGCTGAAGGAAAAAGTAGAAATGTTGTGTACCCACGTACCAGGAACCCTGCTCCACAAAGATCATCACTGTTTGATAATTTGTTCTCACCTTCCAGATTAAAAATTTGCATAAATGTATATTTGTTTCATAAATGGAGGTGTACCATGTATCACTTTCTGCAGCTTCTACTTGTAATGACTGATGAGCATCTCTTTGTATCAGAGCATATAACATGTTGTCTTTTTGAAAGCCTTTTTGGTATTTTATTGTAGGAGTAGCCTAAAATTTATTTAGCTCCTCCTTTATTAACATTGAGAACTCTCCAAATTTATTTTTGTTACAAATGAAGTTATGGGATCATTTTTGTATGTTCAGTAGTCCTCCTTCTCTTCAGTTTCTCTTTCCTTGCCTGACAATGGGTACGTTGTCAGCCTCAGTTTGAAAATATTAAATGGAAAACTCCAAAACTAATCAATTTGTCAGTTTAAAATTGTATGCTATTCTGAGTAGCGTGGTAAAACCTCATGCTTTCCAGCTTCATGAGTCATATCTTTGTTCAGTGTATCCATGCATGTATTCAGTACCCGTTAGTCACTTGGTAGCCATCGTGGATATCAGATCAATTGTCATGGTTTTGCAGAGTTTGTGTGAAGTAACTCTTATTTTATTTAATAATGGGCCCAAAGCTCAGGAGTAGTGATGCTGGAAATTCAGATACACCAAAGAGAAGTTGTCAAGTGCTTCCTTTAAGCAAAAGATAAGTATGAATAGGAAAAAGTACGGTATCTATCTATCTATCTATCTATAGGGTTCCTACTATCCTTGGTTTTAGGCATCCACTGGGGGTGGGGAGAATCTTGAAACATATCCCCTTTAGATGGGGGAGGGCAGGACTACTGTATATATTTGCATGTTTGTTCATTTCCTCAGTATAAATACTAAAATTGCTGTGTCAATGAGTGCATATACATTTTAAATTCTCAGAGATTCTGACATAGTGTTCTTCAAAAAGGTTGAGAGTAAATTTTTATCACTCATAGGAATGCTACTTTTGTCATATCATTGCCAAGAATGGTCAAAAATCTAAGATTATACTCTACTTGGAGGTTAAGAGATTCATGGATATTGCAGAAGACATGAGACTTCTGGGTGAGAGACAAAGCACAGTAATAGCAATAGTCAGAGAGTGTCATCTTCCTGTGCTAAGCTCTGGAGCCCCAGTTTCTACAGAGAGATGTGACAAGAGCCGGATGACACTAGCAATAGGTTGTGTTACAGGAGAGGAATCCTGAGTTTAGGCTCTTTCATACTGGGATGGAAGAAACCTGCCTGACCGATGCCTTAAAGGGAGACATCATATTTGTTTTCCTGGATAGGAAATAAACCTGTGCTCTACTTCAGAGAGACCCCCCCCCTTTTTTTTTACCCACCAAGCCTGCTTGCTATATAAATACCATTGAAAAGATAATTTGAGACAAAGACCATCAGTGCCTCTGTTTATAAGACATGCAAAAGCTAGGACATCTGCAGTCTTTTGTCTTAAAACAATTGCTGCTAAGATGATGTGGTCATTTTTACAGTTAATAATTTCATGGATGAAAAATACTATTTATTAGTAGTTTATTGCATTTGTTTGCTTATTGATGGGGTTGAATATCTGTATTTGTTTATTGGCCATTTAAGAGTGTATGTTTTCATCAAACTGTGCACCAGGGTATATTATTTTTCAAATGCAAATTATACCCTGAAGTTAGTTTGGCAACGGTACACCATTTTAGTTAATTATTCTTTTAACTATAATATCTAACCATGACTGACCTGTGATATTGTACTTGTATTTTTGTTAAGACAAGATAAATATAAATCCCATTTATTTTTATTAGATAAATGTCCTCTGTTTCACTGTACAAAGATATATAGGTAGTATTTGGCCAAAGTAAATTTATGTAATTAGTGTGGCTTTAATAGTTGGAGACATTCTTTTTCTCTTCAACCAGATACTTCTAATTTTTATTATTCTTATTAAATATATGTTGTAGGCCTGCCAAATGAGTTCTTCAAGCTCACACTTCTTCCCATTCTGATGGTTTATTCTTACCTATCATGACATAATGCAGGAAGAGGTAAAAATGTAGATAATGTAGCATGGGCTATCTGCGTCTAAGACAATTTGTTTTATTACACCTGTATAATTAGAAAATGTCCTTTCTTGTCATTGTGTGAGACACCATACTGTGGGCAGGAAGAGGATTTCCAGATCCACTGTATCACAGAATCACCATTCTGTTCACCCCACACCTTTGCTTTTTTAAAAAATCATTGATTCCTCTTACTTTTCTGTTCTTCTTTCTACTAAAGTTTGATGGTAAAATATTTCAGAGGTTTAGATATGCTGTTAGAGAAACTTGGGGAAAGAAAGAGGAGTGTGACCAGATTTTACAGAGCTAACCATTACCAATTCCTAGATTAAACTGATTTTAAGTCCTAGGCCTTGTTTTCTGATAAATCATTTCTAGTCTGATTTAGTCACTACCATTTCTTACTTGGCACAGTAGAGGTTTCTGAAGGGTTTGCTGTGTTCCAGATTCTGTATCACTTCCTTGCCCTTTTTTTTTTTTTTGGTGTACTAGAGTTTGAACTCAGGGTCTTACTCTTGCTAGGCATGCACTGTATCACTTGAGCCACGCCCCCAGCCCTCTTGCTTTGTTATTTTTTGGACTTGCATTTTTGCTCAAGAGCGAAAAAAAAAAAAGAAGAGGGGCCTGGGATGGAGATCCTCTTTCCTTTGCCTTCCATATAGCTAGGATTACAGGTGTACAGCCACACCCAACTTATTGACTGAGATGGCGGTCTCCCTTATGTTTTGCTTAGACTGGTCTTGAACTATGATCCTCCTGATTTCTGCCTCCTGAATATCTGGGATTATAGGTGTAAGCCACCATGCTTAGTCCTAATCTCTTTGCATTTTTGAGGGCTACCTTGCTAACTAGAGGAGAAAGTACTGTTTACATATGATTTTTCAGGGTTTTCCCTCTGCTATTAGTTTTTTTTTTTTTTCTCCTAGTGGATTCCTCTGCCTTCTTCCTCTTCTTTACTTGCCTGAATTTTCAAGAAGCTTTGAAACTGGATAGGAGTCTTTATTCTACAGGCTGACCCAGTTAGAACTTAACAACTCCACCTGTGTGTTCTATATTGGGGCATGGTATTAGTCACCTTCCTGTCATTATAACAAAATACCTGAGATAACCAGCTTAAAAAGAGGAAGGTCTTATTGTGGTGCAGGTTTCAGTCATGGTCACATAGCCCTGCTGCTTTAGGCCTGAGATGGCACTGGAATAGCAGGAGTACCTGGTGGAGGAGTCCTGCTTAAGCAGAGAGAGGAAGGGACTGGTGCCACTGCTCTTTTCAGGACCATGCTCAGGGTGACCCCACTCCTTCATGCCAGGCTCCAAATGTCACAGGTTGGCAACCAAGCCCTCAACACATGGGCCTTTGGGGGACACTTATCAATCCACAGCAGGCCTTGCTAACTATAAAAAAGAATTTACTTAGCGGAAAAGAGGCACATAAAATCTTAAGATACTGTCCCCAGTAGTCGCCTTATGCATTGTTACATATTTTCAATGTTAGTTTCAAGCATATAGTACAATTAGAATGTAAAAGATTGGGGTGAAAGAGAGATGCTTTTGTGAACGCTCAGCCTTTGCTCCCCCGAAGCACATCTATTACCAGAACAATATTAACCTGCCTTTTTAACCTTGCTCTTAGATCCTCACCTCTTTTGGTTTGTCTCTTCTCTTATCTCTTAGGTTATCACTTTTTTTTTTTTGAAACAGGGTCTTTCTGTGTAACCCAGGCTGGCCTAGAACTCACTTATCCTCCCACCTCTACCTCCTAGGTACAGTTTTTACTTTCTAAAAAAACTTCTTTTTCATCTGTAGTTTTTCTAGTTTTCCATAATCAGCTTATGGTCTCATCATAGGTTTGGAGTGTTAAAATTACTGTATTTGAGAAAATAGGTTTTTTTTAACCCCTCCAGTCTTATCTTTCATGAATCTTTCTTTAATTTCAATCAGTTTCTTTGTGGCCAGAGTCAAATCTCTTTCATGTATTCAGGGGCTTCTTTTGACTAACAGAAGTTACCACTTTTTTACATTCTCTTTGAGCAGTAAAATTTCAATATGTGTACTATTCCTTCTTGGATAGCTTCAAAGAAGCACATACATTTGATTCTTACCTATTGTGTTTCAGTTTTTATCTTCCATTTTTCTCCTCTTTTTCTCTATGTCAAGATATGGAACTTTTTTTCACATGCACCTTATCTTGAAGAGTCACTGGTTTCACTTCTATGTTTATTTTAAACTTGTTTATTATAATTCTTTCTGCAGTCTCCATAAAACAAGACATATTTATTGAGTATGTATTGGTATGCTCTAGGACCTCTATTATAGTTAAGGTACATTTTCTGAACTTGAGAAATTCATAAACTGTTGAGATAGAAAAAAATAGCAGGTGAGAAATAGCAAATAATGTCTAATTGCAAAGAAAAAAGGAGTGGTGGGTAAATTTCTGAACCTAACCTTGATGCCTGGGTGAGAGGGTATAAGCAGAGGAGGGAAGAGGGCATTTTACCTAGCCTCAGCAGAAGACTTAAAGATGCCAAGGCATGAAGATACATTGCTGTTGAGGGCACCCTGAAGGTTCTGGTGGCTCTACACTGAGAGTGCTAAGTATGCAAAAGTGAAAGGAAGAGCAGAGACAGGAGCAGAGGTTGATGAAACCTTCTCATACATCATGTTATCAAGAAGACAACCTTTCTTTGAATGGTACCTCTGTATTTAAGAAAGAGTGCCGAGAAAGAAAACCCAGGAGGAGACTGAGAAGTTACTATGGAGGCAGGAGGAGATATGAGAATATGTGTTATCATAGAAACCTACAGGGAGTAGGCAGGAAAGGGGGCCCATGGTGAGAGTTGGAACAGATTCCAATGTAATTTTACCCTTTTCTCATTTTCCTTCATTCCTGTATGTTTAGATTTCTAGCTCAACAAGAAAAGTCTTTTCCTTAAAATAACATCTCTTGACCAGTTTTGGTAGGATTCAGATGTGATAAATGTTTAAGGTTTGGTCTTTTTTCTTGATTTTTTTTTTGTTGTATTATATACTCTGTTGCTTTTAGAATGGTGCTGCAAAGCTGTCTAAATCCTCCTTTTTTCTATCACTTCGTCCACATGCCTCTGGGCTATTTTGTGAGTAAGCATTGTGATAACTTGCCATTGGTATATGCTTGTGTCTTATTGTCTATCATTATCAACTTTTTCCATGTCTTCACTTTAATGAAAGTTGATTATCCTGTTTTGAGTTTTGTATTTGTTTTCCTGGTTCATTAATCACACTATAAACCTAGCTTTGCATTGTTTTGGCTGTAGATTATTCCGTTGCCTCTTTTTATTTCATGAAGTCCTCTTCCTTCCTTCTTTTCCCTCTGCAGAAGCACAAGCCGTCTTCTCGGCAATTCCTGCCATCCTGCTTCTCTCCGCCTCATCGACTCCCCATCTCACTTCAAATCTCAGTAGTAAACATATGTTCTCCCTTGTCTATACCTCTTAATTTCTCTTTTCCACTGTTACTGCTTTTCTGTAATTGTATTATTTAACATTGTTAAGCATTTTATAATATAGAAGATGCAGTGAAGATAAAGTTGTATTATAATAAAATTATGTGGTATGGAGCAAGGTGTTTCCCAAGGAATATAAATGACTCAAGATACAAGTTAAAATGACATGTTTTATATTCCTTGATTGTGCTGGTGTAAAAGTTCAGTGTGTGGTAGAGAATTTCGTACCTCCTAATCATTGTTGATAAATGATCGTATTAAGCAACAAATTAAGTGAAGACTACTTTATTTCTAATTCTGACTGAGTGGAAAATAATATTTTTATATGTTGTGGGAGTCTTTAAAGAAGCTTTTTGAATGGATTAGAAGAGAAAATGTCTCCATAAAGGTATATTTTATAATCATCCTTTTTGAGAAATTTAGTGTTCTAGGCTAGTATTTACTTATTTGCCCAGGCTGGGAAAAATTACTTTGCTTTTGAATCCCATTCTCCTTATAAGTTGGAATTGTTTTACCTTTTGCATTTGGTCCATTGCTCACTGGGAAATTCATTGTTTTTCACAAATTGCCTCTATGCCTTGGCAAAGATCCAGACAGCATGTGGACAATATATACTTCTGCATTGGTCTCGGCTACCCACTCACTAGTCCTGAGACAATGACTGTTCCCTGTTTCAACTTCGTTTCCCAGGAAAAGTAGAGGGAGCTGTCCTTTCTTCTCCATATGTTCTTCTTTACCCCTAAAACACTTTTATATATCATCTTAGTAGATTGAAAGTGGATTTAGAAGCAGTGAAGGGTGTTAGCTGTGGATTTGCACATTTTCCTGCTTTGTTTCTATGCTTTATGTTCAAAAACAGGTTTTAACTTATATAACATCTGAATAGCATTGATAGAAAACAAATGATAGCACTGATAGAAAACAAATAAATATATTTGCTTTGTTTTTCTTAATTATAAGTTTTTAAATTCCACTGCTTATAGAAAACCTAGTTGCTGTGGTGATTTTATCTATGGTTAAGCAAAGAGAAGAAATGTCCAAATAAAGAGAAAAAGGGGCAAAGATGCAATGCATTTAAGCTCTGTTACTTCCAGTCCCTTAGCATATCTTGATACCACCAGAGTTTTATTTTAACTTCCTCCCTCTCTCTCCTCTCCCCCCTATCCTCTTTCTGTCTTCTTGTTTTAGACATGGTCTCCCTATGTATCCTAGGCTGGCCTTAACTCTCAATCCTCCTGCCTCAGCCTTCTGAGTGCCAGGATTATAGGCATGTGCCATCACAACCAGATTTATTGTAACTTTTCTTTTACCCCCAGCCCCATTTTTACCCACACTGATCTGCATCCTTTGTCTCAGAAACTTAAGGTATTGGTGGACTAAAGGTAGAGATGGTCTCTCCCTTGGGACACTGGGGGAAGTTCTACTTTCATTGGTAAGTTCTGTGGTTTCAACAATGACAGCCATGTGCTGTCTATAGCAATAGGAAAAAGGCAATAGACAGAATGTTCCTTACATCATGATTACAACTAAATAAAAAATACAACTCAAAAAGAAAACAAAAAATGTAATAATTTTAGATTGGGGGCAATGTTAATGGTAGTTTTAGTTTTCTGTTTTAAAATACTGAATTACATCACCTTTATAATTACAGTTTTGTTAAAGAAAATAAAAAAATTGTTTTACATCTAAAAAACTGCAATTGCTTTCCCAATGTACCATACACTGCTTTTCCTTCATTCCAAAAAATTAGTCATTTTAGCTTTATTTTTAAAAAATTAACTAAATACGATTTTTATCTAGAGTTTGGAAAAAAAAACCCAAAGCATCCATTTTGCATTTCTGTACTGAAGAATCTTAGACATATAACACATGTATTTATGATTTATAGCTCAGCTTTTATATATGTTGTCTTGATGCAAATTTTACTTAATTCTAACTCAGCTTAAAAATAATATTGCCCATATGACAGTCTTTCTGATTTTGATATTATCCTATAGTCTGCAATGGTAAAAATAGTTGAGGAATGTTATCAGGTTTGTGTCTTGTTATATTAAGAAAAAATTGACTTTCACATCACAATTTGTCTCAATCTTCTTTTTGCCAGAAATGGTTGTGATAATTCATATAAATGATGCTAATTTAGTTTAGAGCTGTTTCTTTGCTTTTATTAAACTGTTTTGCTTTCTGATAAATACATTTTTTAAATGAAGTGGAAGGAGTTTAGTTGTGGAGTGAGAAGTGATGTCCAGAGATCACACAGTTAACTCCTCCATCCATTCTGACCCAAGTATCATTATGCAGCACATAACTGTATTTTAATAGTTTGTTACCCTTCTCCAGGAAAAGTCTAATTCCAATTGTTCTACTGTTTCTTTTTCTTAGGAGTATAAATTCCTCCCTTTTGTGGTTCATTTTTTGGTTAGTCTGTAACTTTTTTACTGTGATGCAGTAAGGCTGTGGTCTGTTCTGTGTGGAAATATCCCTGCATAGAGGTTTCACATTTGTGCCTATTTTTGGTTTGGGACTGACTTCCGTTTTTAATTTTTTTTACTTGGGAATGTGGTGGGATTCAAGATCATGAAGTTAGTGTGAATTTAGACTCTGTGCATGGTGTATTACCTAATAGTGTTCTGAAATCCTCTGGTGACTTTCCCCCATTGTCTCAGTTTATGTCGTAACTTCTTGGGCTTCCTGGAGGTGAGCTAAGTTTTCACAGTCCTGGTTTCATGGATGTGGTGATCCTTTCTGAGTTTTGGCTTCATGAAGATTCTTCCAATGTGATCTGTTGTATTGAGATAATTTTTCCCTGCATGGTCTTCTTGTAACCATTATGGCTAATAACCAATTCTGCATGTCAGGTTAACTTCAGCTCCTGTCCTCTGCTTTTGATTTTCCTCTTCTTGTCTCACAATTGTTCATTCTCTGTAGTTGTTTCAAGCTCAGCTCTTTATGTACTGTTTAACTGGTTGGTACATTTTATCAAGCATTTCTGAGTTTGGACCTGGCTGAGATTGAAAGGCAGGCAGAAGGATGCCTTGTATAAATTTAAATTATCTGAGACTTTTATAAATTTGTTTTTGTTTTCTCATCACCTTTCTAGTAACATGTCAAATATTTTGTAGCTACTGTTCATTGAGGACTTTTAAGAAATGAAGACCTTTGGCTGGACTCTCAGCAAATTTACTCCAATATAGAACCTCGTGGAACTAGGTCTAATACAAATGCAGTACCATTTGGTGCTGAAAGAAGCTCACGAATGTGGAATAAAATGGTTGGAAAAGAAATAATAGAGTAATTGAGACTTAAAGTAAAATATGAAGGGCTGTTAGAACTTGACTGGGGTTTCTGGGTTAGATAAAGAGATCCGTCTAGCTTGAGGAGCACCTTAAAATACTAAATCAAGGAATTTTGATTATGACTTGTATGTCAGAAAAAGCCATTGGAGGTTTTTGAGTGGGAGAGACATCTAATGCATGTTGTATTTTATAGTCTTAGCACAAAAGTTTTAGAGGTGAGTACACTGCTATACTTTAAAAAAAGCAATAGTTTTTCTTTCTTGGGTGTGTGTGTGTGTGTGTGTGTGTGTGTGTGTGTGTAGTACTGGAGTTTGAAATCTGGGCCTCATGCTTGCTAGGCTGGCACTCTACCACTTGAGTCACTCCACCATCCCCTCCTTTTATTTAGGAGAAGTTAATCTCAAGACTGTACAGGTACCAAAATAAGTATGTTTGATTTCCTTGTTTATATTGATAAGAGGTTGCCTACACAGGCCAGGACTGTATTGTGAGTGGAGCTGGCTGGAAATAAGAGTGTCTTCTGAAAGCTCAGGCCTTTTGGGGTCTTCTTGAATGTTAAAGGTTATAAACTAGGTAAAATTTAAAAACACTACTTGACCCCAGTAAAATATGTCTGCAAGCATAGTTTGAAACAAAGCTATGGTTTGTAACCTCTTATACATAGGGTTCATTACCGTATTTTTATTGTATTCTGTCATAAAAATTTACAAAACTATATAACAAAAAATTCAGAAAAAATGTAGACCTTGTAGTATGGCTCAAGTAGTAGAGAGCATGCTTTGCATGCATGAAGCCCTGAGTTCAAACTCCAGTCCCACCAAAAACACCCCCAAAATGTCTCTTATTGGCCCAAACAATCTATACACATGTAAGTAAATATAAAAATGATAAAATAAAAAAATTAAAAATGTAGCTTGTTTGATTAAGTTCAGTGTCTAATAAGTGACTATTTGCTTATAATAATAATTTTTCAAAGATACTTGGTCCCCTGATTTGAAAATAAAATTGTTTTCTAAAATTTATATCTTATAGGCAAAAGAATGTCACATTTCAGCATTTAAACCTGAAAGCAGAATGCAAATTTTAGGCCCATGGATGAGTGCCAACTGCTGCATTTCCCCTGTGCATTCTATGACCATTCTCTCTGGGGTGAGTGATTTCTAAGAGTAGCTGGCAACAAACCAGATGCCAGCCAGCCGAGAACTGCCCTAACAAATAATGCTAAGAGTTATAAATTAAATACTGTCTAGTGATTCTGTGATGTGTAGGCAGTTAATTTAGTTGGTCTGAATTAGCTGTCAGCTCAAAAAACTATATTCCCATAATGTGAAATCTGTACTTAGTATGTTTGGAAGAGAAGAATAATTAAAAATAGGGAATCATTTGTTAAAATGTGAAGTTATGGCAGTACCTAAGATGGTTTTAAATTTATAGCAGTATTTTAGCAGTTTGCTACATTTTAAATAATTTTAATTTTCAGAGTTCAAGGACTTGGTATTTTTTGAATGGTGGTTATAACTTTATATAAAATCAGGCTTTGGGGTTCATACATCTTCCATTGTCTTATGATATCAGTTTTGCTTCCATTTAGCATAAAGTTAGATAGATTTATAACATTTAAGTTTCCTGTAAATCCATTAGACAAATTATACCAGAGATTCACATTTAAAGTTTAAAACTTTTTTTTTCAAAGTTTCATTCTGGGAAATTACACTTAGGGTAAAGCCTCTTTGTTACCTTATCCATGCATTTTTCTGCTTGCTTAAATTATTTTATTTCACCAAGCCATTCATTTTTTAGAACATCCTTCAGAGTTCATGCGTCTTACTGAGGACACCTGACCTTTTGAAGCTTCATAATTCACAACTAGATGTCACCAGTCTTTCCCATGTTAACAGTTCTGACTATGTTTTATTATATGTGCCTTCGGCGCCGAGCCAGGACAGCTACAAGAGGAGAAGTGATGAACAGTCACAGAACTATCATATCAAATAGTCGGACTTCCCCTCTCAATGCAGAGGTCGTCCAGTATGCTAAAGAAGTAGTGGATTTCAGCTCCCATTATGGAAGTGAGAATAGTATGTCGTATACCATGTGGAATTTGGCAGGTGTACCAAATGTATTCCCAAGTTCTGGTGACTTTACTCAGACAGCTGTGTTTCGTACTTATGGGACATGGTGGGATCAGTGTCCTAGTGCTTCCTTGCCATTCAAGAGGACACCACCCAATTTTCAGAGCCAGGACTATGTGGAACTTACTTTCGAACAACAGGTGTATCCTACAGCAGTTCATGTTCTGGAAACCTATCATCCTGGAGCAGTCATCAGAATTCTGGCTTGTTCTGCAAATCCTTATTCCCCAAATCCCCCAGCTGAAGTAAGGTAAGACTCATTTTTAATGACTTAACTCATATGACTGAAATGTTTTGGTTGTTTTAATACTAGAGGTGTATTTTTATTGGAAGTATTTTCTTAAGTAATTTTTAAAAATTAGATTTTGAAAAATTTCCTTAATTTTCTGGTGGGGAAGAAAGATCACACACGCATGAAGATTTAACGCATGCTTTCTACCTATAGCATATCACAGTACATTATTCTCAGATGGTGTCATTTGCTTGTCATAGAATTTACCATGAATGAAAGTACAGTGTGAGCTAATAGGGACATGGGCCAGTCTGAGAAGTTAGAGGAAATACGAACTTCTAAAGGATTTGCAACCAGGCATCATGTTACTGCTTTTAATACTTTGGGCCACTCAGAATAGGCCTGCACAGTGACACGTTAGAGGAATCCTAAGGAATAAGCTTTCATGGTAGGTGGAAGTTTTTGTAACAAGCAAATTCATTTAAAAATAAGTGTTACTTTAAGTAACTTATGCATTCTCAGTATACGCCAATTTACATCATTAATTGGCATATCAGTTGCCCTCTCGTTTTTGTAGCTCAGCCTCATTATTAAAAAATATAATTATTTCACTAGATGATATAATCACATAGGCCAGTAATCTAAAAAGTACATAATTCTGCCTTGCTCATAACCTGTTCTCCATGTGCCCCCAAACAAACAGTTTTTATCAGCTTTTTGTATTTTTACAGAGTTTCTTTGTGCAGATATAAGTAAGTAGAAATATATTTTTATTGTCTTTATTCACAAGGTAAACATACTCTTTACATTATTTTGTACCTTACTTGTTTCACTTAGTAGTATATACGGAATCTATTCATAACAATACAAAGAGAGCTTCCCCATTCTTTCCTACAGTTGTAAGTAATGCATAGTGCATATGTACCCTTACTTATTAACTAGTCCTCAATGGATGAGTAATTAGTTGTTTCTGGTACTGTTGTAAACATTAATTCAGGGACTAACCTGTTCGTAAGTCACTTCACCTGTGCTCAACTTGTGTCCATGAGATGTGCTTCCTAGACGAGCTACTTGCCCAAGGATATGTACATTTGTAATTTTGATCAGTTATGCCAAATTTCCCTCTAAGGCTTTGTGCCTATTTATACTCCCACTGGCAATATAAATATATATATGTTTTGCCAAGTCCTTACCTACAGAGTGGGTTAATCAATTTACTATTTTTGTAATTTATTAGGTGAAAAATTTTAATGTTAACTTTGTTAAAATTCCTACATTATCCCTAAAATTGAATAATTTTTCATATGTTTAAGGGCCATATGTTTAATTCCTTGAATTAATCTGATCACACTATTTACCATTTTTCTATTACTTATTAATCTTTTTAGTTTTTACATCATTATATTACCCTTAACTCACTCATTCATTAAGTATTTTAGTGTCTACCATGTGCTAGGAATTGTAGGTATTGAGGATACATCAATGAACAGTGGACAAAATAAACAAAAATCCTGGTCCTTATGAGCTTATTCTAGCTTGCCCACGAGCTATAGGACTCCGGCTACCAGTGTAGGAGTGGGCAGAGATTGGTGTCTCTGTCCTAAATTATGAGGGGACTCCTCCACAGCCTGTCAGGAAACAAATACAGCTGAATTAAGTTGTAGACTGTGAAAATAATCTTTACTTGTTCTTTTTATTATTTTTTTCTTTATTCATTTATTCACATGTGCATACATTGTTTGGGTCATTTCTCTCCCCCTGTCCTGCAATTCTTTTTAGAACTCCTTTGATAATTCATTGTAAAAAGAACTACTTTGATAATTTACTGCATACAGTGTTGGTAATGAGTTATTTAAAATACACACAGAAAACCAGCATCTTTTAATATACAGATTTTTTTTCTGAGAGGAAAAAAAGAAAATTGGGCAAGATTTTTTCATATGCAAGAATTGTTTTATTAGAATTGTCATTCTTTACCTGTTTCTTACAAAGTAACCCACATTTTTTCTTAAAAATTGAACATATTTGGGATGGAATATATGAAACATAGTATCTTTTCTTCAGTCTAAAGTATAATGACTATATAACTGGGTTTGAGTATAAATCAGGTTCTTGGGTTCTTTAGTGTTGCAGTATATGATTGTGGTTAAATTTAAAACTTTATTATAGATGGATCTCTGATTTGCTTTCCAGATTTTTAGCTTTATCCGTAGGAAAACACCACTAAACCTTAAGAGAAAAGCAATATGACCAATATGTATTACTGCAATGTAAGGAAAGGTATTTTTAAGTTTTACTGATTATGAACTCGATAGATGTTTTGTGGGTAAAAAAAAATACAGAAAAAAAGAGAACATACATAGAAAACTATCTGGAATTCTTCTGCCCAGATTTAATAACTGTTAACATTTTGGTGAAATTCTTTAGACAGTGAGAAACATTCACTGAACACTCTTTCTGCCAGTTCACTCCTGGGTACAAAACAGAGTGAGACAAAGGTGGTTCTTGTTCTCTGCACTCACTGGCAGCCTGGAAGAGCACCATGAGGTTGTGGGGAGCATGTACTGGCTGAGGGGAGAACCTAACCTGCAGTGTTTAGGAAGGGATAATCTTTATTTCCTCAGGGAAGTGAATTCTCTGAGAACAAGGATTGGGGGAGGCTCTAGTGTGGCTAAGAAAGGTGGAAAAGGAAGGCACATTCAAAGCTGAAATCCTGGTGTTTGAAGGAGTGAGAAAAGACCAAAAGTACAGAGAACAAGCTATTGGGGGCTATAAACCTGGAAGGATCTTATTAAAAACTAGGGGTTTTTAGAGTTTGGGATTTTACAACTATCCAACTTCCCAGAAGCAGATCTTGAGATTATCGTTTCTGTCCAATTATTTATTGTACAAATGCTCTAAGGCAAACCAGTAATGAGAGAGGAAAGCACAACAGAGAAGGAGAAGTCAGGTGAGGATGCAGTTTAATATGAAGTTTCAGCTTCCTGCACCAGTCCCCCTGTACTTGTCAGTATATGGCTACCATGGTCTAGAGGAGTGAGAAGGATGACTGAAAATCTTTGGGCATATGCCACTTTCTGGATGAAAAGGCTCCCGGAGCCTAACGTAGAGAACGAGGTTGTAGGTGTCAGCCACTGGGAGTGTAGCAAGCCCATCTATAAGATGGGCACAGGAACTGAAGAGATTCAATGGGAGAAAGGAGTCAGATACTATAAGGTAGTAAGTAGAATAATGGTTATAAAAATTAGAGAACTCATGCAATTGTTTCATTGTTTATATTGCTAAATAAACAGACATTTAAAAGAAAAATGACATAGCAACATCTTTTATTATTGCTATCATTTTATAAAAGAAACCTCAGTTTATACCAAGAAATTAGCATGATCAGAATCTTGAATTACCAGTCTTAGCAGTTGGTGATTTTACAAGAGCGTGTGTGAATTTGTACATGTATTCCGTTTTCACATTTAGCCATGGACAACATCATGGCACTCTTGTGTGGAAACAACTGGGCTATCCTGCCTATTGTTTTAATTGAGCACGTGGTTTTATGCCCTCCTTAGGAGTTCACCAACAAGTATGTGAGAGTAGGTCAGGAATTTGAAGGAAACGGACTTCTTGTAGAATAAAACATTCAAAATTTCATTGGATTATTTTTCTTTGTTCAGCCAATGAAATAGAAAAGTTATAGGTAGTTCTATCAGATCCCAAAGGTTTTGTTGACTTTTGCCTAGTATCTTCTTAAAAGGAAAAGAAAAGAGGTAGTGTAGAGTGTCCTGATCCTGAGGATAAGGTCTTAAAGGATGCGTGTATAGGAGTCAGAAAATAGACTAGCCTCGGGTTACAGTTTGGAAGAAAGAGGAAAAGGGAGGGAGAAAATGACAAATTGAGGCCGTAGTAAAGAACTGATTGGAATTAAGTTGGGGGTGATGAAATTTAATGATGTACATTTTTTGAGTGTCAAAAGCACTTTTACTATCTAATGAAGTTAAGAAAGAGCGAAAGCAATAGGCTGTCACAGAGAGAACTTGCTGTCAAAGAAAGTTGCTTAAGCAGCAACCTCACAAATTTGTTGAAGTCTGGTCCCTAACTTTGTGGGCTAACAAACATGATTTTGTCATTTAAATTATATTTGACCAGACCCTACATACAGAATGGCAGTTTGTTAGTTTCTAATTATAGATGGGCTGGAATGTTGTCCCGTAAATACAGATATTTGATGGCTTTATTTCTAAAGTTCAGGAGAGAATCTGCAAAAATGACAAGTATGGGATAATTATAAGGGTTCTATATACTGTAGAAGTTCCTATTGTTATCTTTCCCTATTCTGAGGGTCCTGGTTCTCTTGGTGATATAAACATAGCCAATTCCCATTGAATATCCCACTTCTGAGTGTATATCCAGAGGAAATGAAATTATACCAAAGAGGTACGTACATTTTCATGCTTATTGCACCATTATTCTCAGTAACTAAGTAATCTGCTTAGGTGTCTATTAACGGATGGATAAAGAAAATGTGGTATATATGCTCCATGTAGTACTATTCAACCATAAAGAAGAATGGAGTCCTGTCATTTGCTGCAGAATGCGTGGAACTGGAGAACATGTTAAGTGAAATAAGCCCGACACAGACAAGTACGACATGTTCTTTATCCTATATGGAAGCTAAAAAAAATTGGCCTGAAAGTAGAGTAGTGATTACTAGAAATTGAGAAGGGTTTTGGGGAAGAAGGTGGAATAGGGAGGTTGCATTTGATCAGTGTAGGCTAAATGTATATTTGGAAATGTCACTCTGAACTCCATAAGTATGTACTATTAATACGTGTTGGTAAATTAAAAAAATAAAAATGAATAAAAGAAAAAAAGAGTTCCCATTGAATGTATGCTTTTATTCCTGAAGGTAGAAATTACCATACTTCCCTTCTCCAGTCTTCCACAATTGGGGCTCTATACCCTTCTTGGCCTAAAGACCATTAGGGTAGTTACATCACTAGCTTTCATGGTTTAGATTTCTCCTTTGAGTTTCAGGTCTTTGGTCTGTGTCAATTTCTATATGCCTTATTGTGGTTAATCAGTTTTTATGTAGACCTCAGAAGGTCATTGGGTCAAGGAAATGAACCAACAGTTTATTGGGGGATTAAAAAAAACACATATTATTAATATATAAAACTTTAAGTGTTATTAATAATTAGTGATTTATAAATTTCATCATGAGGAAGTATCTAAATGCTGGTCTTCAGATACCTCTGAATAGTCTAGTTTTTAAACTGAACAATGTGACATCTGACAAAAAAACAAGGGAGAGGTATTGGGAGAGGACTTATAAAAATAATTTAAGTAGTAGTATCTATGGCACTTAGTTTTTATCATTAGTAATTAGAGATTACTCTAAACAATAGATAATGCTTTCAGTGGTCAGTTGCCATGAGATTTTTGGAAAGCAATTTGTAGTATGTTTTGAGAGACTTAAAAATACTCTTTTACATAAAATTTAAAATTCTGCTAGCCAAAGTAAATAATTACATGTTTCTAATATTCTTGGCAGTGTTAGAAAATAGTATTAGAGAACTAGATAATTAGGACATACATGAGAATATTAAATCCCTGATGATATGTTGTGAAGAATCCTTAAATGATTTTGGAAAGTAGGTTTATAAGAAGGCTTATGTGGACATGGACTATGAGCAAATGATGGGCAAATGATAAATTTCATTGGGGCAGACAACATGAGCAAAACAAAGGTAGGAATAAGTTTACTGTACAAAAACAAATGACCGATTTGGCTGGGATGAGATGGAATTGTTCTTATTGATTATGTGTTAGATACTTGCTAGGCACTAGGAATACAAGGATGACTAAATGATTACAAAGTGGAAATTCAGGAGGAGGGCATTTACAAGAGACAATTTTTCTGAAAAACACTGCAAAACTTAAAATGACTGCCTTGAAAAAAAAAAAGAGAAAAATGAAGGATAACATGAAAGTTTTGAGTTTGTTCTGAGGCCAGTACAGAAAGCTAGAGAAGGAGAGCTTTGTGAGACAAGGTGATTGCTTTAGTTTCTGCAGTTGACTAAGGATATGCACATAAGAGAGCTTTATCCTGTGTGGTTTCTTGCTTAAGGTTTACTTGCTCTGTAAAACTGAATGCTGTCCCTCAGATATGCCTGACTGCCTGTTCTAGTCTGTAAACTGACCAATGTGAAATCTGCACAAAGAGAGAGAGAGAGAGAGAGAGAGAGAGAGAGAGAGAGAGAGGGAGGGAGGGAGAGAGGGGGACTGTAGGGGACTTGTAGAAAAAATTTAAGTAGTAGCATCTGTGACACTCAGTTTTTTTTTTTTATTTTAACATTTTTTCATATCCTTGAAGTGATCCTCATGCTTGGCTCTGTTCTCTTTACTTGACACCTTTGTTTCACTGTAATGTATTGGAATGGACCATTACCACTATAAATCTCTTTCTGACCTGTATTATAGGGAAGTTTCTTTCTTTGGCAGATGGGAGATTCTTTGGTCAGAGAGACCTACGAAGGTGAATGCTTCCCAGGCTCGCCAGTTTAAACCTTGTATTAAGCAGATAAATTTTCCCACAAATCTTATACGACTGGAAGTAAATAGTTCTCTTCTGGATTATTACACTGAATTAGATGCAGTTGTGCTACATGGTATGAAAGACAAGCCACTGCTTTCTCTCAAGACTTCACTTATTGACATGAGTGATCTAGAAGATGATGATTATGAAGAAAAGGATGGTTGTGGAATGGACAATCTTAACAAAAAGTTTAGCAGTACTGCCCTCAGGGAAGGGCCAAATAATGGATATTTTGATCAACTCCCATATGAGGTAAGCCAGATATATTCAGTAGAAAAATCAAACATAATGCTAGAGTTTGACATGTTTAGATATTAATGTTTACTTTGCTAGATACTCTGATTATGGGCTGTAGTATGGACAAGACTGTCGACCAATAATGAGCAACAGTTATGCCATCCCTTTGTGTCATAGTCAAAAAAGAGCATGTCAGAATGAAGGGAGATTATAAATTATTATGGGTATGGTCTGTTGTAGCTTACTTTTTGAGAGGTAACTAGTGGAGGAGGAGCAGAGTGAGAAGTTTCTGTTTATGGCACAGGTTGGGAGAGATTTCAGCATGTTTATGTGCTAAAGGGAAGGAGTCAGTAAAGAAAGCTTCAAATACATGCAAATGGTTTAATCAATACAACAAACTCCTGTGAAAGAAACCAGGAGATAGAATCAGTATTCCTAGAAGGACATCAATTAGCTGTGGCAAAAAAAAAGAGTTCTATGTGAACAGTCAATGCAATAAAACATGCTGAATGATGTCACAGAATAGATACTGTTTCTTTTTCATTAGCTTATAATAGCTGTACAGGGGGATGCATTGGGGCAGTTATACATGTGCTTACAATGCGTCCTACTTAGATTCACCCCCTCCAAGGTCCTCCCTCATCTACTCTTCTCTCCCTTAGAACCATTTTGATAGGTTTCATTGTTCTATTTTCACATATGAATACAAAATGCAGCCACCATATTCACCCTCCTTCATCCTCTCCTTATGTTCTCCCTCCTCCCACTAGTAGCCACTCCTGGACAGAACCTATTTTGCCTTCCTACCCTTTACTTTTTTAAGTGTATATTGATAGTTCAATATACACTTGAAATTTTGCCTTGGTATTTCAGATCCATATATATTGTGCTTTAATCAGATTTGAACCCCCCGTTACTTGCTTTCTCTATCACCTAGCTCTCCTTTTATTTAATAGTTGACAGTGCATTGTTATATTACTTTCATACACAGGTGCAATTGTTTCAATATTTTTCATTCTCCAACATTCTCCTTACTTCTACTGCCTCCCCATAGTTACCTCAGGCAGACTCACTAATACAGTCGTGTTCTTTCTTTTCCTCTACGTGTGTGTAAGATCTTATATATGTTTACATATGCATTTGTAGGTCTAACTTCCACAAATGAAGGAAAATATGACCTTTAACCTTTTGGGCCTGACTTCTCTTAACATGATGTTTTCCATTTCCATCCATTTACCTGCGAACAACATAATTTCATTCTTCCTTATGACTGAATAATACTCCTCAGTTGTGGGGCATCTGTGCTGTTTCCACAGCTTGAGTATTATAAATAATGCTGTAATAAACATGAATGTGCAAGTGGCTCTATTATATCCTGCTGATATTCCTTCAGGTATATATCCAAGAATGGTATCACTGGATCGTATGGTAGGTCTCTAGGTTTTTGAGGAACCTCCATGTTGTTTTCCATAACAGTTGCACAAATTTTCATTGCCACCAACATTAAGTATTCATTTTCCTCTGAATCTTCACCAGCATTTGTTGTTGTTTGTATTATTGATGATAGCCATTTTGACTGGTGTGGGATGGAATCTTAGTTTGTTTTGATTTGCATTTGTTTTGTGGCCAAGGATTTGAGCATTTCTTCTTGTATTTATTGGCCATTTGTACTTCTTCTTTTGAGAATTTTCTGTTCTGTTCATTTGCTCATTTATTTAGTGGATTGTTGATTCTTTGTGAGGTTAGTCTTTTGAGCTCCCTGTATATTCTGGTTATTAATCCCTTGTCAAATGTATAGCTGACAAAGACTGTCTGCATTCCGTAGGCTGTCTCCTCAGTCTAGTGACTGTTTCTTTTGCTATGCTTTTTAGTTTCATGCAGTTCCATTTTGTCAAAAATCAAATGGCTGTAGCTGAGTGAGTTTTGTGTCTGGGTATTCTATTCTATACCATGGTCTTTATGTCTGTTTTTGTGCCAGTACCATGCTGTTTTTATTACTATGGTTCTGTAGTATAACTTGAAATCAGGTATTATACCTCCAGCATTGCTCTTTTTGCTCAGGATTGCTCTGGCTATTTGAGGTCTTTTTTGCTTTCATATGAGCTTTAGATTAACTTTTCTGTCTTGGTGAAGAATGCCATTGGAATTTCAATAGGAATTTTATTGAATATATGGATTGCTTTCAGTAATACAACCATTTTCATAATGTTGATTCTGCTGGTCCATAAGCATGGGATGTCCTTCCATCTTCTAATGTAATTTCTTCACTGATTTCTTTTGTTAGTGAGTTATAATATTTGCCATGTAGGTCTTTCATTAACTCCTTCATTAAATTTATTCCTGGGCATTTTAGGTGG
Organism: Castor canadensis; assembly: GCF_047511655.1. Classification (NCBI taxonomy): domain Eukaryota; kingdom Metazoa; phylum Chordata; class Mammalia; order Rodentia; family Castoridae; genus Castor; species Castor canadensis. The sequence continues at coordinate 63,194,244 of NC_133386.1, forward strand.
AGCAACCTTTTTCTCTCGCTCTCTTGTTATACTGAACCTAACTGGGCTTAACTGGGCAGCGTCAGGAATTCAGAAGAGACACGGGATAGACAGACAGAAAATGGGATCAGGTGTGTTGGGCGCTTGGGTGGAGATGCACAACCCTCATTGCTTCTTTATCTCTACTCTCTTCATTTATTCTGCTTTTCTCTATCTATTCTTTAAGGCCTTACACCTTTACAGTTCTTTTTAGGGGGGAAAAGGGGTGTAATGGAGTTTATTAAAAGTTAGGGAGGAGAATTACAAAAGGGTTCATGGTGGGAAAGTTAGAGAAAGGAATTAGAAAGGGATCATGGTGGGATCAGATGGAAGCTACAAGCAGAGAGGTCCTTTACAGTTCTTTAAAATCTTGCTTCTAAAGTCTTTCTTTAAAACCTTCCTTTTAAAGTCTTCTTTTCTGTTCTTTAAAGTCTCTTTCCTTAGATTTGCTCTGTCCCATGTTTTCTCTTAGCTGTTCTTTAGCATAATTTCTCTTAAAGTCTTTGCCCCCAGACTTGCGCTGTCTCATGTTCACTCTTCAGCTTTCTTAAAGCCTTGGTGCTCAAACTTACACTGTCCCATGTTCTCTTTAGCTTTTCTTTAGCTTAGCTTTTCTAAAGCCTATGTATAAAGTTCTCAGTGCAGACTTGTACTGTCCCATGTTCTCTTTAGCTTTGTTAAAGTCTTGGCTTGCTAGTAATTCCCCTTTAGCAATTTTCCTTCAATTCTTTTCCCTTCAGCAATCTTTTCCTTTCCCAAAGCCCCAAAACCAAAAGCAAAAGGCTCAAGCAAAAGCCCAAAGCAAAAAGCCTCAAAACAAAAGCTTCGTGTCCTCCTTCAGTGAATCTTTTGTACCCAGTGGTAAATAGGGTGGAGCAGTGGTTCTCAGGGAGGGATGTGACATTTTAACAGGAGAAACCTGTTCCTGCTTCTCTGAATGTAAACAATTTAGGAGAAGCAGCTGTTCTGCATTTTTCTCTTCTGTGGCTGGGGCTGTGCCAATCTCAGCCTGCTGATAAACATTTTAGGAAAAGCAACTGAGCTGCATCTCGCATTGCTTATATTCAGTTCTCATAGGTTTATCATAATCAGCTCTCCATATTTATGTTTTTTTAAAGCTATCATGAATGATATTATTTTCCTGACTTCTTTCTCAGACTGTTCATTATTTGTGTATACAAATGCTACTGATTTTTGTGAATTGAGTGCTACTGATTTTTGTGTATTGAGTTTGTATCCTGTTACTTTCCTGAATGTGTTTATGAGATCTTAGAATTTTTAGGGTCTTTCAGATATAGGATCATATCATCTGCAAATAGGAATAATTTGGCTTCTTCCTTCCCTATTTGAATCCCTTTTATTTCTTTCTCCTGCATTATTGCTATGGCTAAGAATTCCTAAATATTAATAATGAAAACCAGAACTATAAAATAGGCACAGTGTGTAGGGGATGGATGGTGGTAGTGAAGGAAGGAGATTAAGGTGATGGTATATGGTTGATGGACTTTGTATACTTACATGAAACAGAACTAAAAAACCTCTTGCAGTTGCTTTGGGTGGGGTGGGGAAGGGGCTGGGAGGAGAGACAACTGGGTACGTGTAAATAATGTACAGTGTAAGTCTGATTGGAATTTTCACTTCAAATCGCCCCCTTATAATGAATATATCCTAATAAAAATTTTTATAATAAAAGTGGGGAGAATGGAAACCATTCATTCCTGATTTTACAGGAAATGGTTTCATTTTTCCCCCATTTAGTGTGATGTTGGCTATAGATTTGTCATAGCCTTTATAGTGTTGAGAAATGTGCCTTCTATTCCTAGTTTCCTCAGTGCTTTTATCATGAAAGGTTGTTGAATTTTGTCAAAGGTTTTTTATCTGTTGAGATAATGATGTGGTTTATGTCCTCAACTCTGCTTATGTGTTATATTATGCTTATTGATTTTCTTTTTTTATATAAATTAATCCATTTTATTGTAAGCTAGGGATGTCTTAAATGGTAGAGTTTCTGCTGGTCTTTCAAATCCTTCAGTTTTCTGATGGCAGACATGATTGTGACTGCTGACATGGTGGTGTAGGTCCAGGCACCACCAGCCAGTTGATTTTCATATGTTGTACTATCCCTGCATCCTGGGAATGAAACCTACTTTATCAATATGTTGGTGGATTCTGTTTGCAAGTTTATTTTGAGGAGTTTTGCATCTAAGTTCATCAGGAATATTAGCTTGTAACTCTCTCTCTCTCTCCCCCCCCCACCCCCGCCTTTTCCATGCATTTTTACGTGGTTTGGGTATTAGGGTAATACTGACTTTTTAGAATGAGTTTGATAGTATTCCTTCATTTTGAATTTTATGGAACAGTTTGAGGAGCATTGATAATATTTCTCCTTTAAAGGTCTGGTAGAATTCATCTGTGAATCAATTCAGATCTGGGCTTTCCTTTGTTGGGAGGTTCTTTCTGCCTCAATTTCATTGCCTCTTGTAGATCTGTTTAAGTTGTTAATGTTCTCTTGGTTCAATTTTTGTGAGACATATATGTCAAGAAATTTATCTATTCTTGATTTTCCAGTTTGCTGGATTGTAGGTTTTCAAAATATTCCTGTATGATTGTCTGAATTTCATTGGTGTTTGTTGTAATATCCCCCTTTTCATCTCTGATTTTATTTATTTGGGTCTTTTCCTTTCTTCTTTCAGTTAATTTGGCTAGAGGCTTATTGATCTTGTTTATTTTTTCAAAGAAACAACTTTTTTTTATTGATTCATTGTATCTTTCTTTTGGTCTCCAATTCATTGATTTCTGCTCTGATTTTTATAATTTCTTTCTATAGGTAATTTTTTGGATTGGCTTGTTTTTGTTTTACTGAGTTTGGGGTGTATCATCAGATTATTTGCGATCTCTCTAATTCTCTGATATGGGTGCTCAAGGCACCTATGCTATGATGAACTATTACTGAAGTGGGAAAAACAATGAATAAATAGATCATAATAGAGTCTTGTAGTAGACAAATGGGGAAAGAAGAAAACATCAGCAATTCCCTTGGCAAAGAGTTAAATTTCTTTAAATAAATAGGAGGAGGAGGAAGAATAGTCCTATACTTTTCCCCTTCAATTTTGCTGTTCAGAATTATGTCTAGGATATAGGTGTACACTGTTTATAGATATGTAAATTGATGCAAACATCAGAAGGGCAATTTTGTGCTGGTATTAAAACTTTTAAATGCTTGAATTTACCATAAATATATATTTGGAAAACTTGTCAAGGTGAACATACATACATAATACATACACACAATGATATCACAGTTTTATTTTCAATAGGAAAATACATCAATAAGAAACCAGTTATTTTGTCACACCTGTGAAATGCAATGAGGTAGGTCTGTTTATGCAGATAAAGATCTTAAGGTGTATCATTAAATGGGAAAAGCCAGGTGCTGAGCGGTGTATAAAGTACTATTCTTTTAGTGCATATCCAAGAATAGAATTTCATGTACATTTATCTGGAAGATATTAGAAAAACTGTTAACAGTACTTGTCTCTGGGGAGAGGAATTATTAGAATTGAAGGTAGAGAGAAAAAACTTCTCATTTTCTACCTTCAGTGTTTGATTTTTCTAATTTTTTTTACTTGAACTTTTTTTGTTACTATAATATTTTACATGTCAATGGGATTATTTGGATGAGGAAATTTGTTAAAGTATTCAGTTGTGATAGGGATAGAGATCACTGCAATGGGATTTTGCAGTGGAAAAGAAGATTGGGCTCAACTGTGAGGGTGTTTTGTTTTGCTTTGTTTTGTTTTGACTAAAACTGGATTTTACAAGGCAGTGCTCAGATGGACCTAGTAGAAGATCTAGAAGTCTGACTAAACTTTGAATTTTTTTCAGCTTTTAAAGTAAGATAAATCTTTATATTTTGCTATTTTAGTAATACAAACACAAAACCTCCTAATTATTAATCAGCCAATCATATTTTATAAATAATCCTTAAAATTTATCTTAAAGATCATACTGTTACTACTCTGTATTTTATATTTTTGCCAAAAGCACTGAAATTTTTATCTGAAATTAATTCTAAGTCTAGGTAGTAAATTCGGGATGATCATTTATGTTACAAGACACTTTAGCTAAATTCCACATTAAATTAAAAACTCAACCTCTCATATAAATAAGATTTTTAACATTTAGCAAATATTGGATTTTTTTTTTTTTGATTTTTAAGCAGTCATTTAAGCAGTCATTCTTTGAAAACTAGTTTAGAAGCCTACAACTTTTCACCATTAAGAAAAAGCAAATTTTGGACTAATTTAAGGAGATATTTTTAATTAGAAATGAAAATCTTTTTTATTTCACCTTGCTAATAATTTTTGTATCTATTTACTGCTCCATCACCAATGCCAACTACCTTATGTGGACCCCTGCTTTTCTCTTTTCTGAAATTGTGCATTAATTCCTTGGCTGATTCTTTTTCCTGCCTCCTGTAGCACCCCTTGGGATTGTCTTTCTAAAGCACAAATCTGACTGTATCACACTGCAGTTTAAATCCCTTCCACACTCCTTCCTCATTGCTTTCAGGATGAATCTAGGCTCCTCGGTGAGGCTCTGTGTAACCCAGTCCTTACTACTAGACTTTTCTTTTCACCTAGTTTGTCTCTCATCCTTTAAGAGTGAACCGTTCTGGCTCAAGTACACTTACACTTTGGAGTTAGGCTCCATAGGTTATGTTGTTCTGTCAACATTATTAAACCATATTGTACTTACTAATCCCCGCCTAGACTGTAAACACTCTGAGAGAGGAAACTTTTCTTTTGTGTCACCAGAGTATTATTCAATATATTACCAAAATACATCTTTACACTCTTAAGAAAATGCATTGTTAACACAATCTGAGTACTTCAACAATTTGAAAAGCCAACAGTCTTTTATGTGTTTGTGGGTTTTTCTCACTTGGACAATTCTGTTGAATGTTACTTACTTACTATGTGAAAATACTGTTATAAGATGTGACACTGTTCTAAGACCACATTATATGCTTAATAAAATGACTCTGAGTGTTTTTTCACTCTTGATGATCTTGGTTTCTCTGTTTTGTGTAGCTCATTCAATTGATTCTGAATCATCTTACACTACCCGACCTGTGTAGATTAGCACAGACTTGCAAACTACTGAACCAGCACTGCTGTGATCCTCTTCAATACATCCACCTCAATCTGCAACCATACTGGGCAAAACTAACTGACACGTCTCTGGAGTTTCTACAGGCTCGATGTACTCTCGTCCAGTGGCTTAATTTATCTTGGACTGGCAATAGGGGCTTCATCTCTGTTGTGGGATTTAGCAGGTTAGTGCAAAATTTAATTGAAGATTTTTTTCAACAGCAGGCTATACTTGCTATGTAAGAGTTTTCATTAAAAAATATTTTGTGTATCTTACAAAGATAAAAAAGAAATACAGTTTGTGTTTCAAATGGTGCTGCTTATGAAATGAATGAGTTTTACCATCTTCCTCAGTTAAACCTCATAATTATATGAAGGGAAACTATATCCTTCACTTCTGATTTTTTAAATTCCAAGTGACTTTCAACAGAACTCCTTTTTTTCTTTTTCTTTTCAGCACAGATGATTAACACATTTTAAAAAACTATTTTCAAATCAGAATCTACCTCTCTAATGTGATTTGTCAGAAATGGAAAACAATTTATTACAGAACATTTTTAATTAAATCTTAATTATATGTGCAATACATCACCCAAATTTAGAAGCTCATTTAAACTAATTATGTTGAAAATGCAATTGCATGCTAAATAGACGACCACGCTAGCAGACCTGCCCAGGTGTTTCTGTTCCTTTCTATTTAAGCATTTAGTTTCCTTACTATTAAATGTCACCTGTTAAACATTTGAAAGCTTGCATAAGTGCATATTCATTTAATAATGCCATAGAAATTTTCCTTATGATACAAACAGGTGTTTTTCTCTTAACCTTGATGATAGTTGTTTTCACTTTATATTATATATGATCTTATCACTTTTATGAATTAAATAATGGAATAGAATCTTTGGGGAAAATTACTTGCTGTTTTTAATTACTGAATACTCTTATATCCTATTTTTACAAACTAAAAATGAACTGCAGCTGTCCCTACACAGATAGCCAGTTGATGCATTCTTGCACAGCAGTCTTTGATACGAAATTTGTATATAGCTCCTTACTTCCTCTTGACTTAGATTATAAAAATAAAGATGTACTTCCAGAAAGAAATATTTGATTCTATCATTAGATTTGAAGGAAGTCATAATATTTCAAATAATAACAATGTGTTTAAAATGCTAACATTGATAGTTTATGTGCATCAAACTTAAAAAAATAAACACAGCCAGTAATGGCCCACAGCATATATTGAAATCATAGATGTATTTGGTTTCTTTCTTTTCTATTAGAAAAGAAAGGGGAAAGGGTTCACTGGTAGACATGTGACAGCTGTCCAGTGAAACACCTTGTAGGGGCAGAAAGAGGATGAACCCTTTCCTCTCCTTAATAAAGGTCATGGATGACACCCCATATCAAAAGACAGGTTAACAAGAAAAAAAGCTTAACAATGTTATTTGATCACAGTTTTACATGATGCAGGAACCTTCAGAATGAAGACCCAGAGATGAAGGAGAAGCTGTCTGATTTTATGCTTAGGTTCAAGTGAAGTAGGGATGGGCATGTAAAAACGTGATTGAATAGAAAGTATATGGTCTAACAGTACTAGACTGAGTGGGGAGTCAGATCTGCCTATTCAGATTCTTTTTAGCTACTCTGTGGTAACATTTCTTTCTCCTGAGTATGGTACAGGGCTTCTCTGGAATGAGGGTCTTATGACCTACTGGGCAAGGATAGGTCAGAGAATTTTTTTTTTATGGCCAGCTTCTAGACAGAAAGCAGAGGAAGACTAGAAAAATATATTTAGGTTTCACACCTTACTTTAGAATAAGAAGCTCTAGTTTTTATAACTTTTCTTGAGGAAGAGGAACTTGGATTTCTGTGACTTACTTTGGGGGGAGAATGAGGGGCAAGAGACATGAGGGCAGGAGGTCAGAGAGACTTTGGTTCTAAGGCTGCTTCTGAAACCTTCTAATGCCCCTTAGTTCAAAGTACTTAACCTGCAGAAGCTCCATGTTTTGGGGAGTCATTTTCTGAATCCCAGCACTATCTTAGTTCTTTCTACTTTCTACTCCAAAACACACACTCTAGTCTGTAAGTTTTCTTCTCTGCTAAAAAGACCAAGAAAATCTGAAGCTAATTGTAACTGAATATTTACATCTATTGATCATAAACCAAGACAAACTGTATATAAGACAAATAGAACAAGTGGTCTCTGTAAGAATTTTTTTACACTGTAAAGACCTTTAGGACATTTTACTTTGAGAGCTCTTTCTCCACTGTTTTCCACTATTAAACAATTTATTTATTTTTCTTTTGTTTTTAAATTTTTGTTTGCTTTTACCTATTATGTACAAGGCATGGTGTAGTGGGTGTTGCAAAAAGATAGCTGAGATATATAATACAGTTCTTTGCTTCTATAGAGAAGGTAAAATTTGAAGATAAACATGTGAACATATCCTTTACATATTTTTACAAATAAAATAACAGGCAACTAATGATTAAAGGAAACATCGGTAGTGAATGGCTGAAGTCTAGCTTCTTTGGCAGAGTGCTCTATGTGACCATGATAACAATGAGTACAAGGGAACTTAAACCAATTTTTAAAAACTCTGTAGCTTATTTGGGTGTATAGGAAGAAACATCAGTTGTGAGAAGAAAACTCAGCAGTACTATATTTTAAATTTTAGACTGGTAATGGGTAAAGATCTTCTTTTGCAAAGAGAGCTCCATTCTACTTTCTCCAGCAACTCCTCTTGCATTTTTCAGTTCTCCCAGGTTAGTTGCTGTGGGGCTGTTTGAGTAATCACAAAAGTGCATACATAAATTTAAGATCTCTATATTTTATTGTAGTATTTCAGCCAGTAAAGTCATAAATTTTCTAGCATTCCTTTAAGCATAGTCACTGTTTCCATTAGGAAAAGAAGGTTTAAATAATGGGAGAGAATTTGGATGTGGGGGCATATTGGAGTTTTGCTTACTGATTGCTGTTGGCCCCCTTGACTTGACTCTGAATTGACAGTCATAATGGCTTGTAGGCTGCATTCCCAGAATAAACAATAAATATTCATGGCTTGATTATTAATGAATAATCTATGAATAAGCATGGTCTATTTATGCTCATTACTGTGAAGAAGACTTATTTATAATACTTTAAAGAAAAAAGTACATTTTAAAACGATGATGAGCTGTTTTTTGAGCAAGTGTATGTGAAAGTTTGATGTAGTTTTTTCTTGTTGCCTATAAATCTTATCCTGACAAGTTAAACTGTTTAACTAGATTTTAAAGAACTTTTTAGAATTTGTATTATTCTGAATAGCAGAGAAATAGATTAAATTGGGATAAAGAGAACTTAAAACTTTTAACCAGTTATTAAAATCCTAAACCAGCCTCAGATTTGTGATTTGTCACTTTGAGTACTGCATATTCATTTCTTTACTCATTAAAATCACATCTATTATAACTCCTCTTTTCCTTTGGAATACAGTTCTCTAACGTGTTGGGTATTTCTCTGCCTCCCTGCCAGTTTGTGCTTTAAAAAGCTTAATCTGATCATTCTGCTCAAAAAGCTTTATGTCCACTTTAACAGTGTCATTTTTCTTCACCTAGTTGCTAAATCACCCTTAGCCTCACCTCAGTTATAAGGGGAATTTGACCTTTGACCCCTTTACTTACCCTCAGTAGTTTATTCCTTCAGGAAATATTCTTGGATAGTTTCTAGATCCAAGAACTTTATTAGCCATTTTGACAGTTATAGTTGTATAGTGTAAAGAGTTTATTGCCTATTCATATATTTATTCAGTTGCCTGCCTGAATTTTACAGGGTTGTCTCTTAGGAGTGTCAGCTTACAGAAAATAGAGGCAATTTTATACTCTTTCTGTCATTGCTGAATAGTACCACAGAGTTAAGCAAGTTTTATTTTTAATGACTTTATTTTGGACCACATATTAAAAATGTTCCAAGTTATTTTGAATTTAAGTTACCTTAAATATACTATTCTATAAAACTCAGTAAGGTCAGCTAATAAGGCATAAGATTAGGAATCAGGCCATGGATATTTATATCTAATTCTCCCCTTACCTCTATACTTCAGGTAGGTTGTGAGTATTAGTGCCTTTTATTTTGTGATACACAGACTCAGATTAAATTGTTCATTTGTATGATGTTAATTATTTTAAGGTGCAAGTTTACCATTTAGTAAATTACTTCTTATGTACTTGTATTCCTCTAGACAAGTTAATTCACCTCATAAGGATAAGTAATTTATTTCTCTCTCCAGAGACTACTCCTTTTCTTCATAGGAGATCTAGTTCAGGATTGCTTATCTGAACTTAGGTCTTCACATAAAACCCTCACTATCAAGAAATACTTTGTGAGAATTCACAATGTAGAATGAATAGGCTGCAGAAAATAAAGAAGATGTAGTTCTCCTTTCAAGTAACTGATGTCATGGTTGAGATAAATAGTGGATCAAGACAAAAACTTATATGAAAATCTCCATGAAGGGCAGTAAGGAAAAAAATTATCTCTGTTTGACTAATTGAGTCTGCTGCTGCTTCTGCCTTCTCAGGATGGAAATATTATGAAAAGATAGGTAGTCCAGGTCTTAGGACTACCTACCTTTAGGACTTCATTACCTTTAGGAAGAGATAATGGTATAATGACCAAATAATCTGTTCAGAATGAAAATTTGCAATATAAAAATCTTGAGAGAGAAAAAGAAGTCAGAAGAGCAGTATGGTTATGGTCATTGTCGTTATTGTACTTTGAAATTTTATCATTCATGAAGTCACTTGTAAGTTTTCTTCTGTTAACAGTTGGCTTCCTGATGCCTGACTCGACAGCACTCTATAAAGTCTCTGAAGAAGAAAAGTTCAATATGAGAGCAAAAAGAGAAAAGAAATGTCAAGTCATTCTAGTCAAATATGAAAAAGAAATGTAGATCAAAGTGCTTTGCCAAATAATGAAGACCATAAAGAGATAAGATGCCCAAAGCTTTCAATTTTAAGAGAGTTAATATATTCATTTAACTTTTGTAATCTATAATTTTAGAATTATCTAATAAAATATATTCTTTTAATTCTTTGAGACCCTACACCCATTTTTAGATTACTAACTTATAAATAATGAATAACTCACCAAAACTACTTTGTACTTATTCAAAGTAAGATAAAAATGTTAACTTCATCATGTTTCTTGGGACTAGATTGACCCTATTAAGGGAAAAAGTCCATTTGTCATTAGAACTTAGTTTGCTCAAGAATAGAGGAAAATTAATTTATGACTGAAGTTTTATAGTTGGAAGGTGTGTTCATTCAACTAACACTCATCAAATGTTTTTTTACATACTTAACGTCATACCAAGTACTGTGTGCACCAAGGATCTTTTTCAGTTGTCAGAGGATTGAGGCAGCTTATAAATATTAAAAAATTAGTAAATAAGGAAATTAAGGTTAAGAGAAAAATAATGGGAACGAGATCATGCTAGAGTTCATTCAGAGTTTTAGAGATAATGTCATAACTTAGTATATATTACCTGCCTTGAAGAAGATCAGAATCTGAGTATTTATTCTCACATTTGGTGCTACCACCAGAGCCAGTGTGCTGTCCTCTTTGCCTTGAATATTGGAAAGGTATCCTGATGGCCCCCCTGTTTTTGACCCTTTTGGTCTGTTTGTTTGCACCCAAACCAGAATGATCCTGGAAAAAATATAAGCTGGTGTCACTCCTCTGCTCAAAACCTCTGATGATTGAAAATCTCATCTCTCTCAAAATAAAAGCCACAGTCTTTATAATGACACAGCGAACTAGCCTCTTGAATCTACTCATTCCCCATGCTTTGTTTCCTGCATCAGCTTCCTCACTCTTCCCCACTCTGCTTGTCATCCTGCTGAAAGTGGAGTGCTTGCACTTTCCCTTACCGACATCAACTTTACTCATTGCCTTACTTCCTTCAGGCATTCCCCACTCCCTCATTGACCATACTTTTGTTGCCCTGCCCTGCTTTTATTTTCCCTTTCACACTTTTCACTCTTGGGTTTACACTATTTATTTTACTCATTTGTTTTTAGTTTCCCTCTTGCACAAAAATATAAGTAAGCTTCATGAGAGTAGGAACTATGTTTTGTCCACTGCTGTCTTCCCAGTTCCTAGACTACTGCTTGGGCCATAGTGGAATCTCAATAAATATTTGCTAAATGATTGAATGTGCTTGATGCAGACTCCATTTTAGCTAATCCAACCAGTGTAGGAAATAGAGATGAGTACTGCTAGAGGAGATCCAGGAGAGGGAATCATGTAAGGAACATTAGTCAGTTTTAAGGAAGAAGTGGGCAGTTGAGTGAAATGTCAAAAATAAGTTATATAATACAAGTACTTTTAAGAGACGTCATTGCAGTTAGTATTTAAAATGAAAGGGTAAATTTAGGGAGAGCAAACACAGATTGCTGTGAGTTAAGAATAAATGGATGTTTATGTGTAAATAAGATGTGTAGGCTACTAGGCTATTTGCATAGTTCTGTAGCAACTGAATTTTGTTATTGTTTAAACGTGAGCTGGCCAAGATTTAACCTATATTTTAATAATGTGGGGTGCTTTGACTTTTGCAAACCATTTTCACATATTATTTGATCAAAACCATGAGGCATGGCTCAAGTGTTAGAGCGCTTAAGTTCAAACCCAGTACCACCAAAAAAAAAAAAAAAAAAAAAAAAAAGTTCAAATCCCAATACCACCAAAAAAAATAAAAAAACAAAACAAAACAAAACAAACCCTGAGACAGTATGGTGAGCAGTGTTCAAGTCTACCTTTTATAGGAGAAGAAATGCTGAGACATGGATTAAAGCTTTTTCCCAGGTTAGTGCTAGGGTCAGAGCAGGGCCAAAAAAATCTATCTTGACTTCTAACCATTGTTCCTTTGTTTATACAAGTGACTGATTTAGTTCAACTTTATTTTGTATGTCTATTTTTCAGCTTCCTAAGTCATGTAAGAAAAAAGGTGTGGCATAAGTTAATAGTGCTAACACTGCTGATATGACACTGATAAGCAAGACTGTGTCAAGGGGACTGGACAGGGATAATCAGAGGACTGTTTAAAGATTTTATTTGCTTAGTTAATAAAATTTCATAAATTCAAAGGCTCCTAGGTTCATGTTTACTTTTAGATTGTTTTCAAGTGATATCAGACAGAACTGTTTTTCATCATAAGTATGTAACCAAGAGAAATACTGTGATCTCTTCTCAAATAAAACATTTGGTATTCTTCACCTTGGACTGTTTCTATGTATTTTAAGTAAAGTTGCAATTGAATATTTTGTAATAATCTCAACATCAAGCAGTCCAGTTATTAAATAGCAACTGCTACAAGGAACATACCAAAATAGTGCAGTTAAGCCAACGTAGGTATTTTCTGAATTGAGAGGAAGCTAATCTGGTTTGTTTTGAGGTCATTTAATTAAAGTTTTTTGTATGCAGCATTCAAAATGTATTACCTACTACTGAATGGGCATTATTAAGGGGAAAGTATCTTTTAAGAATTTAAGATTTGTTTTTTGGCTTTACTAATTCAGATGTGAGTTATAGGTAAGGAGAAGTATAGCTTCTGACTTCTTAGCTTTCCACTTAGCATTAGCTGACTTCATATGATGTGAATCCATTTTATCTTCTCAGGTTGGTTTGTTTTAGCCTAACCATGTACATTTTAGCATAACATCAATGAGAATTTAAGTAAAACAAGTCATCTATTTTCCCTGTTAGAAATCCATTCTTCTAAATATGTCTGCTCAGACATTCTTAGAATACAATTTCAAAGTTCTTGCAGAAGTATTTTTTAATTTTGTGAAAGTCACATGGACATTGTTTTCACAGGTTTCTGAAGGTTTGTGGATCTGAATTAGTACGTCTTGAGTTATCTTGTAGCCACTTCCTTAATGAAACTTGTTTGGAGGTTATTTCTGAGATGTGTCCAAATCTCCAAGACTTAAATCTCTCATCCTGTGATAAACTACCACCTCAAGCTTTCAACCACATTGCCAAATTATGCAGCCTGAAACGACTTGTTCTCTATCGAACAAAAGTAGAGGTAAGAGTAACTCATGCACATCTTTCCTTGGTAACAGCCAACTGAATATTTAGTTGCCTTTAATTGTTCTGAGTGTTATTATACCATCTGACTACTCTGAAATCATTAGTTAGTCCAGTCGTTTCAAAGTTAAAGTGTATTATGTTTTATAAATTGTAAGGGAATGCTATAGCTTTCTGTTTGTGATGTTGTGCTATTCATGTTCCCTGGGAAAGAAATGAGCAGTGGGCTGGGGTGAGCGGAAATGCTATCAGAGAATGAATTAGAGAAAGAGGTGGGAGGATAGTGTACAGGTAGACATTTGCTTGGAGTAGGAAAAAACAAAGAGGAATGTATCTGGGACCACAGTTAGAGGTTAAAATTCCTAATAACATAGTTCATGAGTTTCTTAAAAAAAAAAAAGAAAGAAAGAAAGAAAGAAAGAAAGAAAACAGAATCTTGGCATATATATTATTCTAATTTCTGTTTTCACATATTTCTAGAACTTCTTTCCAGGTAGTACATGATTAATATCTGATTCTTTTTATTAACTGTGTACTGTACATTATACCATAATATAATCATCATTGTTCAAATAATCAGCATTTACTTTTCCTAGTTATTTTCTATTCTTTCTAGTTATTTTCACTTAATTTTTCTTTTACAAACTATTTAGCAATGAGTCTTCTGCACATAGGTTTCATGTCCATGCTGTTTTGGTTGGAATAAGGTCCTAAGAGTGGTATTGCTGGAATGAAGAGTGTGTGCTTAGGCCCTATGGTAAATACCCACTTTCTGTCGTGTATTTATTTCCTTTGCTCAAGGAAGGGTGACCTGCTTTCTGTTCCTTGAGTGGTCTTACCTGGTCCCAGATCAGGGCTTTTATTCTTCTGCTTGCCTGGAATGTTTTTCTAGCTCATTCAATATTTTAATAATTTAATATTTAAACATTTTATTTTTTTAGCTCATTCAGTTTTTTAAAAGATAGGTTCTTGGACACAGATTAAAAGTAGCCTCCCTTCTGGTTTGTGTCTATCATATCACCTGGTTTTGCGTTCTTTGTAGCATCCCTGTCATTCTCTGAAATTTTTCTTGCTTTTATTCTGTCTCCTTACATTAGTACATATAATGTCTCTTTTTCATTGCCACATTTCCAGCATCTGGAATACGATTTGGTAAAGATTGGCCGTTCATTAAATATTTGGTAAGTGAATGAATAAAGACAACTGAATTACTTTTTCCAAAATGATACAACAATAACCTTCCCACTATAGTGGACCTTGCCTATCTTGAATGTTACTTTGGTCAAGGTATTCAACCTCTCAGCATTTCAGCTTCCTTATCTCTAAAATGGGGATAATAAAAATACAGATCTCGTTGGGTTATTGTAAGAGCTGTATTACATGTAACATGTTTAGATGTACCTGGAACATAGTAAACTCAATAAATATAAGCTACTAATAAAGATAGTAGTGACATTATTGTAGCAATTTTATAGTATGTTTTACTATATGTAGACTATCCTACTATGCTTTTCAGCTCCTTTTTAAAAAAATCCTCATATATTCTTCCAGATGTATCTTTCAGAAAGATTTTATTTAGATGTGCATTCATTATATTTCATTTTGCTCTCTAATAAGGCTTCCCATCTGTTCATGTAGGTCTTGTTTTACATCTAAGGACATGTTATAGTTTTTTTCACTTAGATCCTAAATTTTTCCAGTTAAATTTGTCTGTTGCATGTTACACTTTCAGGTGCTATTTTTCCTTTTCCTTTAATTTTAACTGGTTATTGTTAGTATAAAGGAAATTTTCATTTTTAAAAAATATATTTATCTTGTATATGCTCAACTAACTGAAAGCTTATAATTGTTCTGACACTTTTTTTACTTATTTTTAAAATTTTTCTAATCTTATAGAATCTGGAAATTTATATACCTTTTATTTCTCTTCCAATATTCAAATTGTTACTTCATTAAGCAGAATTTAAATAATAATGTGGAATAACAGAGTGATGGCAATTTTTGCTAGTGTTATTTTTAACTTTTGTCTTTAATTTTCATTATTGAAAAATCATGTTTGAAGTCTTAGTTCTGAATTTTTATTAGTATATAAGTGTACAGAGGGGTTTCATTGTGGTAGGTCATATATGCATATACTTTATATTGATCGTATTCATCCCTTCCATTACTCTTTATTATCCACACTGCCCTCTTTTTTTATAATTTTAATATGTTGCATTATTCTGTTTTCATGTATGCATATAATGTACTTTGATTATATTTACCACCTCCCATCATCTTCTCCTTTTGCCCTTCCTCCAGTCCGACTGGTTCACCCCACAAACAGTCCCCCTTTTACACTCATATCTTTTTTTAAAATCTACATTCTGCATATGAGGAAAAAACATCTGATATTTGTCTTTCTGAGTCTGGCTTATTTTGCGTAACTTGATGATCTCCAGTTCTAACCATCTTCCTGCAAATGACATAATTTCATTCTTCTTTATAGCTGAATAATGCTCTATTGTATAAATATTTTGCTTCTGAATTTATAAATTACAAGTACTTTCAAATTAAGTTGAGAAGTATTTAAATGAAAGTTTGTAGAAGCAGTACATAATGAACTGTTTTAAGCAAATGGTTTATATAGGCCTACTCTCAATTTTACACTGTAATGGAAAGCAGCATTGAGACAAATAATCTTAAGAATAATTTAGGTATGTAAAATGACATATTATTGATAGCTGAATGTGAGTTCTTAAGTGGTGAACAGTAGTCATGCATGCTGCAGGCCTGATTGTTCAGTGAGACCTCAGGAGAATGATACCGGTGTGATGAGAATTGCCTTACATGTTAGTAGGTAGATCTTGAGATGCCTGTGTGACCCCTTCCTGCACCACTGTACCAATGATTGTTCAGAAATTTTTAGTCTTATACTATAACAAAATATAATTTAAATTCATGAGAATTTTTTCTTCAGATATGTTTGATTGCAATGAAAAATCTCTTCATCAAAGAAATAACAAACGTTTTCTTACATCAGCCAAAAAGAAAATCACAAAATAAGTTATTTTCAGAATCAGTAGCATATGTTCTTTCAATTCTAGTATGTGCAGATCATTAAATAGATACCTTGTAAAGAACAAGATACTATTACATTAATGAAATATGGAGTGAACTGGTACATGCCAGGTGCATGCTAGAAATGCCTTAGGCTTGTGATTGGTTTGAAGATACCCTGTGTTGGGAAACCAGTTTAAAAGACATGACCCTTGACCTGAGATTTAGGCTCTGTTTACTGTTTTCTTTTTATTTTTAGTGAATTTGGTGGATCTTTCGAGTTGAAAAGATAATAATTAAAAAAAAGATGGAAAGTTAGAACAGATGAAAAAACTGTTGTGGCAAGAAAATAATTATAGTAGAGTTAGGTATTGTAATGATTTGATGGACTTTGGTTCAATCCCTTTGGTCCTTCCCTATTCACAGCATTCTTACTATTATGATAAACATTGATTGCAAGTACTTCTTTAGCCATTCTGGATGATACATTTTCATGAGTGTAGGGCTATAAAAATATAACCCATTAAAATAGACTTTGAAAGACTTAAAAGCTTATTTTGAAATAATTTCAAACTTTCAGAAAAGTTGATTTCAGATTTTCAAAAAGATTTCCCATATACTTTTACCCAGATTCCCCCACTAAAGCATAATTGTTTTTTTTGAAACATTTGAGAATAAGTTGAAAACATTATGATCCTTTACTTCTACAGATGCATCGTAAGTGGAGACATAAATTATTCCTAAATGGGCATGTATCTGCAATCTATTCTTAACTACTTACATAATGGGCTGAATTATTTTTCCCCAAAATTCATATTTGAAGTTCTAAGCTACAGTGCCTCAAAATGTGACTGTACTTGGAGACATGCTCTTGAAAGATATAAGTAAGGTTAAGTGAGGTCATTATGGCAAGTTCTAACCCATTATGTCTGGTGTCCACATCAGAAGAGATTAGGACACAGACACAAATACAGAGCCCATCATATGAAGGCAGCCACTGAAAATGCCATCTGGAAGCCAAAAAGAAAGGGCTTAGAAGAAGCCACATTTACTGACACCTTGATTTCATACTTTAGCCTGCAATTACAAGAAAATAAGTTTCTGTTTGTGAAGCTGCCTAGTCAGTGATACTATTATGGCAGCCCTAGCAAATGAATATAACTTATAAAGGGAGGCATGAGAATAACTTTAACATAGTACAGGAGTGTCTTTAGGATGCATCCTATGTGTTTGCTAAACAGTCTTGGTTAGCATTAAAGATTTAAGTCTGTTTATCTTTTCTCTGTTTGAAAAAAAAATCTGGTATGGGGAGTAAGAGTTGGGCATGACAGGTATCTCAGTAAGAATATCATTCTGTTGCTAAGCAGCAGACAAGAAAACCAAGAGTGTTTTTTAAAAGTTAGAGTTATAAATGGAACACCTGCATCCAGTTTTGATTGCCTCACTTCAAGAATGATAGAGCATAAATTGAAAGAATCTGAAGAAGTGAAAAAACTGATTATAGATATTGTGGGGGACTAGTATATGACAGTAATCCCCAAGTATGGTTCAGCAACTGTTTACTCGGCCTGCTAGGCTGTGTCAGCAGTTTCAAGGACCCCTTTGCCTTCATCTTCATGAACTAGCACACAACTAAAGTAATTCATCTTTACTCCTATTGGCTAGCAGCGCTCCTGTTTTCTTTTTTCTGTTGTACTTTATTCTACAGAGTGTCTATACACGTAAAAATTCATACCATCCTGACTATTAATGAATGGGCCTGGTTTTTCTCCAAAAGGTATACAGACTGTATCTTGAAAGAAGTATGATTTATTTAATGCCATGAATTGGCTTTCTGACATGCAGATCTGATGGGCTCCCTACTGCCTTTATATTTGACATAAAAAAAAACAATTATTGTTCAGTGGCAGGGCTGGCCTTTCCTTTAATAGAGCCAGTGCAGCTAACGAATTCATACTATAACACCAAATGAAAGGAATGACTTCTCACTTAATAGAGGCAGTGCTGATACCTAAGACCAAGAGGAGAAATTAAAATAGGAAGAAGCAACTTTGGTCATCTTCATTGACTAATGCAGGCTGCCATTGCCATTTGCCATTTGCAGGCTATCATCTAAAATGCAGTCTATTTCAAACAAACTAATTTAGCTAGAGAATAGATAGGGCAGAAAGATAGTAGTTACTTTGTTCTTAAACAGAATCAAGATTTTTTTTTTTCAGTACTGGGGTTTGAACTCAGGGCCTCATACTTGCTAGGCAAGTGCTCTACCACTTGAACCATGCCCCCAGCCCTCAGAATCAAGATTTTAGTAACTTAGAAAATTCAATTTATTAACTATCATATGATAAAGCTAACAAACTTTCTTACAGTCTTTGGTATATGTATCCAGTTATGAATATATCCATACTTCTCTCTCCTGACTGACCTTATAGAAGTTTCAGAGGAAATACTTATGAGGCTTTTGGTAGCACTGGGTGTGTGGGGGTGTGTTGTGGTTTAGTCAGGGTCAAAAAGCCTGACTTCTCAGTGCAGTGGGGAGGGAGGTCACCTCTTGGGGCTTAGACTCAATGTTAACCACAGTCATGAAAGTGATCAGTAAACCAGGTATAAGGAATCTACCTGGAAAGGACACTGCTCATTATAAATGGCTGATAAGCCCTTTCTCTCATTACTGGCACGTCCTAGGGGCAGCCAGATTACAATTATAAGACTTTGTTGGTAAGCATGAAATGAGAATACTGACAATTAATTATATGACTTGAATACTTAAAGGCATCAATACAAAATAGATTGACACCTTCATCTTACCAGAGAGGAAAGAAGTGCTTTTGGAAGAAGACAGATAGTCTTTGGATCAGAGCCTTCTCTTAGCTGGACATCATTTAGATGGCCAGTGTCAAACAACATATGCCTCAGACTTCTCTTGTGTGCGTCCACAACAGCCTAGCTCTTATCCCTCTGATGGAAACATTCTTTATATACTCAGTAAGGTTACTGACAAGCCCAGCTGGTGTGTAAACTGCCATGTCTTTTTGACTACAAATCTCTGCTGCCATCCATATGGCTTGTTAAAGAAATTGATCAGTTTAGTCATTTGCAAGGAAAGATATATTCAACTATATTATTGGAGAGAGCTACTAAAAGTGGTAGAATAAATTCTAAAGTGAGACTGTGGGGCAAAGCAAAGGTGTGTGAACGTTTAATCTTCAATTTTGTTCCATTATGCATGCATTATGGGAATTTTGACAAGTTTTCTGAACTTTTGGTTGAAACTGGTAATTTAGAGCTGGGTCTGTTATCTACAGTAGCTATAAAACATCCATAGTTAGGTTTGCAAAACTTTCCTTCTTTTCCTTTAAAGGCATGTGTAAAAATAGCTATGTCTATGTCACTTACGATCTTTAACCTTTTTTAGACATTAGTCAGAATTCTAACTTTTCCACCATAACATTGATCTTAAAATTGAATTTGTAAAAGGTGGTATTATTTTCAAATTGAAATCATCTATTAGTATATAATCTATATAATATATAAAGAGAAAATTTTGTAATAGATGGCTTTTAGAAAATCTCTGTAAAGTAATTGCATTTAAATATACTTGATTATTTATTTCTACATGTGGTTAGTTTCAAGTACTTTAAGTAGTTCTCAACTTTTATGCTATAGTCCCTTCTCCAAATTTATCAAGATTGGAATACAGGGGGGCAAAAGAAAATTAAGAGAAATAGATTATATGTATAAGTGTATTTTATTTTATTTTATATTTTTTGACAGGTGGCTAATGTTTTATTTTTCTGTTAGCTGTAAGTTAAAGTTTTATGAACATGAGTGAATAGAAAAACAATTATCTAGAGTCTTAAACTCTACCTTAAGTAGAAATTGAGCAGGGGGGAGAAATGACCCAAGCCTTGTATGCACATATGAATAATAAAACAATAAAAAAAAGTAGAAATTGATGTTGAAAACTGGGTTTGAACCATAGCTTCAGCACCAAAGCATTTTGGGTAGTTTGAATGATGCTACTCAGATTATCTTGACATTTTCAACCTTAGTAAATCTTTGAAAATAAAATCTTAATTTTTTTTTCATTTTAACATGAGAATAGTGCTGAAATGTTTGGGTGAAGTTTATTTTTTCATAAGTACTCTTTTTAAATTAGTTGATTTTTTATTATTGTTATGCTGGGGGAACATTATGACATTTACAAAAGTTCTTGCAATATATCATAGTTGAATTCACCCCCTCCATCAGTCTTCTTCATGCTGCCTTTCCCCATTCCTGGAATAATTTCAGCAGGTCTCATTTTTCCATTTACATACATGTGTACATAATATTTCCACTATATTCACCTCCTACATTCTTTCCGTATACCCTCCCCCATCCCACTGGTACTATACCCCCCAAACAGGACCTGTTCTGCCCTCCTGTTCTCCAGCTTTGTAAAAGCAAAAAAATTACATTATTGTTTGTTTAAGATAGCTACACGGGGAGTTTCCTTGTGACATTTCCATGTATATGTGCATTATAACCCAAATTGGTTCTTCTCCTCTATTTTTCTCCTTTCTACCTTCGTCCACTTCTTATGGTGATTTCAATAGGTTTAAAAAGTCTATATTTGTTCTTGTTTAGGAAGTACATCAATTATATTCACGTTAACTTCCTTCTTTTAGGTGTATTTTAAATTATAATAATTTTAAGTAATTATGTTCTTAGGATTTCTTTGTAGATCTTGTCATGCAAATTTGTTAGTTTACATTTAGTAAATGTACTTGTATAAAATTCTACTTTATGCCAGGCCCGGGTGGGTCACACCTGTAATCCTAACTACTCAGGAGGCAGAAATCAGGAGGATTGCGATTCAAAGCCAGCCTGGGCAAATAGTTCTGCGAGACCCTATCTTGAAAAACCCTTCACAAAAGTAGGACTGGTGATGTGGCTCAAGGTGAAGGTCCTGAGTTCAAGCCCCAGTACCACAAAAAAAAAAAAATCCTGCTTTATTATTTGAAGATACTGCTCTGATGTGTTTGAAAGATACTGCTTTGATTTCATGATAATTGAAATTACATTTGTTTGGGATTATATGTCACTAGTTATATTTTAGGTAGTCTGTGTCTATACTGTATAAATTTGTTAATGTCCCTTCATCAGTATGCTTTCTAGGAATCATATTTTAGAGTGGAAAATACGAAGTTGGAATCCTATATGCATACACTGAGTATAATTAAGGATTTCATTCTATAGTAAAGATAAGCAATAATTATTAATGCTAGCAAAGAAAGTCATAAACTAGTTATAATAACTATAAATCTATATTAATGTAAAGTAGGAAGTAAAGTGTAACACATATGTTGATTTTTTTTAAAATGTTTTTTATTAATATATGATAGTTGTTCATAGGGGTACGTTGTAACATTTCTACATATGCATACATTGTTACCTGGTTTGGTTCATCCCCCTCTATTATTCTCCCTCTTCCCACATTCCCTTTCTTACAATGACTTCAACAAGTCTCAGTGATTCATATTTATACATGTGTAGAAAGTACATCGAACATATTCATTCTTCTTTACTCTCTTCATTTACCCTCCCCCTCCTACTAATACCCTCCCTTAGCATGACCTGCTTACATTTCTGTCCTTCATTGTTTTGATGTGTTTGTTGTTCTGTGTGGTTTTGCCTTAGTATTTTACCAGTAAATTTATTGTACATTAATCAGTCAAACCCCCTCTATTATTCTTCCTTACCCTTTTTTTCTCCTACCCTGCATTATTCGATAGTTTTCAGTGTTCCCTTGTGTCTTATTACTACTCAGTCACTCTGTATCATTTATTTTTTCTTTTCCTCTTCTCTTAGTCTCTTCTAACAGTCCCACTTTTGGGAACATGTTATATATATTTAAAATGCATGTCAAATACAAGCATTATCATATATTTTTGGATTTGATATACATTGGTTATACATGGTCTTGATATGGTATATATAAATAACTCCACTAAGCCATAACTCTGGACTGTCTTAAAGTTATGTGTGAGTATAATAAAACCAGTTACCATTTTTATTAAGTGTTTTTGCTTAGCACTTTAGAAGTCCAGAGGATGGGAAGTTATAAACTTTATAAGTAGTACTTCTTTAAAAACTGTCAATGAACATTTGAATTTATGCCTTCTTTACCTATTAATTTCTTTGTAAACAGAAAAGGAATTAATAATTCTTGATAACTGCATGGTATTTCATATATGCTTACAGAAAACTTTCATATCTGCTATACATCTTTTTACTAACACTACTCTTGAAGTTGAAATTGTTTATATTAGAAGTAGTAGTATAACATCTGAATATTTGGAAGTTTCTCCTGGAACACTAGCGGGAATAAAATTGCTAAAGAAACAAATAGGTAGCTGTGAACAGAGAAGCAGTCTTCTTTTGTAGTCATTGGAATGTGGAAATTTTTGACTAATTCTTTTATAATCCTTTTCTGAGTTGCAGTGAATATCAGAGGCCTGCTTTTCAGTTGTTTTTGCCTAATTGCATTAATTAAAACTGTTCACACCAAACTTGTCTCTAGTTTTTCTCTCCACTCATAAACTGTTAATATTGCCATTTATTCATTTACCCATGATGGCTGAGCATTTTGTGATCTACATGAACATTTAATTGTGTGTTTATTCTTACAGTTTGGTACTGGGTTAAAAGCTATCTCTGCCTCTTCATGTATGCGAAGAGTTGTTAATTTATTACTGATAGTTATCCATTGGGTTTTAAAGCTGCTCAACAGTGTTAGTGTGTAGATTTTAAGTGGAATGTAACATAATTTTTTCTTTATGAATGTATATTGTATCGGATGACAGCATTCATCTGTAGTATGTTTTGGTACCAGAGTATGTGTGAAGAAATTATCATGGATCTTTTTTGTTTGAAAATTACAGACTCATTTGAAAATGAATGTGTTTCCTTACATTATAAAAGCTGTTGACTAAACTGTATTTTAATTTTGCTCTTCTATTGAATGAGTTTTATACAACTGGCCAGTAGAATCTTTAGAGTTGGGGATCTAAAAAATAGGATTTAAAAATTTTTCACTTTTGATTTCTGAGTGCCTTTTCAATAGTATACTTAATACAGTTTCAATTCACCCATTTGTATGTTCTAGATGTATACCAGTATTACAAGTGCTCATAATGGTAAATTGTTTTGAGCTCTTCCTTTGGGATCTGTGAAGTTTTCTCTGTGAATGGCTAGAGAGTAAATATTTTAGACCTTATTGTCTCTGTCACAGATATTCATCCCTGCTGTTGAAGGGTGAAAACAACTATGGACAATACTTTAATGAGTAGTTTGCCAGCTCCTGCTGCAATCTATTGAGTGTGTGGTCTGTACAAAAAATCAGACTGTTTTATACCTAGAAATTAAGAGTTCATTTCTTAGTTTCTTCTTTTTGTTTTGATATTAATAGCAATACCTTAATTCTGAGCACTAAAGTAATGGAGAAGTAGGATTATAAAGATATTCTAGGAGGAAATGGGTTAACTGGGTTTAGAGAGATTGCAAACTGATGCCAAAGATGTGTTCTTTTAACCTGGGCACTCTCATAGTCTCCAGCTTATCAAGGATGAGCTCTGCTGGGTAAGACTATGAAACTGGTAATTTATAATTGCTCACTTCAGTGCTATCTGTCAACCCTTGTATTTATCTTTATTTGACTACCTGTTACACCCCTCATAGTATCTCTTCCTTCAGTCATCATCTCTATCCCTCCATATCTCAGTCCTGTCATCTGATCTCATATCCCTTATTCAGCAAACATGAACAACGTCATTCGGCTTGAATGCTCTTTTGTTGTATCATTTAATTTTTAAGGTGAGAATAAAAAAATAATAAATTTTTTTTCTAATTCCCTATTTAATGTGAAGACTGGTAAAATTATTGTGAAATATTTGCTAGAATAATTATATTAAGACATGAATTTCTTTTCTATGACTTAAAATTCTTCCAGAGGAAAGAATGTGTCCACAATTCCTCAAGATGTTTTCTACATACATGATTAGACTCTTCTTAGTTCAAAAGTAAGTTAAGGGGATATACTGTTAGGATGTAGTGTTAGGCCTGTTCCTTAAAGTTTTAATCTTTAAGAAGCATAATAAGTAATGGATATGTTTCTTCTAAGGCACAGTCCAGACAAGTTAATAGTAGTATTCTTTTTTTTTACATTAATTGATTTTTTAATGTTTTGCTGGGTGGGGGTACATGTGGCATTTACAAAACTTCTTACAATATACCATACTTGAATTCACCCCCTCCACCATTTTCCTTCATTCCCCGCTCCCCCCATTCCTGGCATAGTTTCAACAGATAACATTTTTCCATTTACATACATGTGTACACAGTATTTCTACCATATTCACCCTCCTACACTCTTTCCCCACCTCCTCCCCCCTCCCACTGGTACCAACCCCCCCAGGCAGGACCTGTTCTGCCCCCCTAGTTTCTGATTTTGTATATGAAAAGAAGAAGAAAAAAATGACTTTTTGCTCCAGTTATCTCCTGTTTAGCTAGTGGAAGCCCTGGGAAGGTGGCTTATGTGTTCTTTTGATGTCTCCATCAAAGTTTGACTGCTTTTTTTTTTAATTCATTAAGAATTCTTTACAAGAAATATTTTTGTCTTACTCTTCCTTTAACTAGAAGCACTGATTCATCAGGCAATTTATCTGAAACTATTATCAAAAAAAATCTTATCATCCCATCCTGGAAATGGACAATTAGTTAGAGCTATGCGTCAATATTACACGGCTCTCCAGGCCACTGCAAGGGTTTGTATGAAACTCAGAGAAAGGAGGAATTTGGGCCTGGGCAGATATACCAAAAGAAGGCATAGTAAACTGTATTGAGAATGCCTCACAGTCAGAACCAAGTTAAGCCTTCTGCTGGCTCTGTAGTATCCCTAGTGCCCCAGCTGGACTGCAGAGCAGGATCTGTATACCTTCAGTAGAAGACCTGGTTCTGGAAGGGGCATTCTGTAAGACCCTTCAGTAGAGAGGAATAAAGTGTGTGGTGGGGGGGAGGGGGTGTATTCATCAAAGAAGCAATCTAAAATATCTTTTTGAAAAGAAGTAGAAATTATTGAACCTTAAGTACACTAAAGAACAAAAACAAGTAGTTGTGAAAAGTAACTGATTAGAAATCTAGGAAATAAAATTTAGTCATTGGAATTTTAAAAGTTGGTAGATGAGATAAATTCTAAATTGGACATAAAGAATGAATTGCTAAATTAGAAGTTTGGGGAGGTTACTCAAATGTATGAAAGCTGTGAATGTCAGGCACTGCTATAAGTTTATATACTCATTTAATTCTCAAAGGAACCCTATTCATTCGTTTGATAAATATATATTTTACTGTGTACCAGTCACTGTATTATTTATCGCTTGTTATATATTGTTTTCTCTAAAACTTAATGTTTTAAAATAACCTACATGTATTATCTCACTCAGTTTCTGTGGCTCAGAAATCTGGAGTGTTTTCACTGCATGTTTTGGCTCTAAGGAGACCAAAGAAAGGCCTGTAAGGAGGTCACAGCCAAGTTGTTAGCTGGGACTCTAGTCATTTCAAGGCTTGACTGTGGCCAAAGGATCCCCTTCCAAACTCACTCACATGGCTATTGGCAGAATTTTCTTTAGCTCTTGGCTCATGTCCTCTCTTTCTGTCCACAGGAGAGTCTCCACAGGGTGCCTGAGTATGAGTGTGGCATAGCATCTGATTTCCTCCAAGGGAGCAGTGGGGGAAGGAAGGAGGACAAGAATGGAGTCACAGCTCTTTTACAGCTGAATTAGTTATGGTTCTCCACAGAAATACAACCAGTAGGACACATGTTAAGAGGTTTATTATAAAGAGTTGGCTCATTGATTCTGAGGCTAGCAGGACTCAAGGTCTGTAGGCTGAGGCAGCAAGCTGGAAACCCTGGAGAGCTGATGGTGAAGTTCTACTCTGAAGGCTAGAAGGTCTGTGTCCTGGGAAGAACTGATGTTCAGTTTAATATCCAAAGTCAGGGAAAAGCCAATTTCCCAGTTGGAAAGGCATCAGGCACGAATTCTTTCTTTCTTGGTGAAGGGTCAACCTTCTTGATCTGTTCAGGTATTTAGTTGCTTTGATGAGGCTCATCCATTAGGGAGATCAGTCTACTCAGTTTACTGATTTAAATGTTAATCTCATCCTAAAACACACTCACAGAAACACCCACAATAATATTTGACCAAACATCTCCAAACCTTGTTGTCTGGTCAGGTTGATACATAAAATTAACCATCAAAATAACCTAATATTGAAAACATCTATTTGTTGAAACGACAACAAATTCTGATAAAAACGCATGTGTGTTGGGGGTGGGTTTTTATTCACTGTTGGTGGCAGTGTTAATTAATCCAGCCACTGTGGAAATCAGCATGGAGGTTCCTCAAAAAACTAAAAATAGAACTATTTAATCTTGCTGTACCACTATTGAGAATGTACCCAAAGGAATCAAAGTCAGCATACAATAGAAATACCTGCACACTGTAATGCCGTTTACCAGCGGAACCTGGGTGACAGAAGCTGTAAAAAGATGAGGGGACTACTGAGTCCTACTCAGTAGCCACTTTAATGAAGTATACATTGCTTTTTATAAACTGCTTTTACACAGAGAGCATTTGGTCAGAAAAAGCATGCCAAGTATTACATGTCAAGGTTACATTAGTTCAGGGAAGCACAGTTAAAATTAACTCTCTGTTATTTCTCCTTTAAAATGGGAACAGAGAAGCAGGAGAAGCACATGGTCAGCATAATTTTCTTATTTACATCTGAAGGACACAAAACCATCTGGGAACCTTGAATATTGTTTTTCTGGACGTCTGGCTTTCTCACCAGGCCAGATACCAACTCACACAGGCAATGTCTGGTCTGAGACTTTTGCCCCAGTTCCTTGGAGCTTTCTCACAAGGCCAGATGTCAACTCACACAGGCAAGGTCCCATTGCTGGCTCCGACAGCACACTAATATTGTGCACTATTCACAATAGCCAAGCTATGGTATCAGTCTAGGTGCCAATCAGCAGATTAATGGATAAAGAAAATATGGCATATATATACAATTGAATATTATCCTGCCCTAGGGAAAAATGAAATTATGTCATTTGTAGGAAAATGAATGGAACTGGAGATCATCGTATTAAGAACAAATGCCAGAATCATAAAGACAAATACCACATTTTTCTCTCGTATGAGAATCTAGATCTAAAATAACAACAAAAAGCATGAATGTAGAAGGGAGACTTTTTCAAAAGAATTAAAAAAAAAAAGTAAGTCATTAAATACAGTCCATCCTCTTAAGGGAGAGAATTATTTCTACCTTGGAAGGAGAGAGTCTGGATAATGTGGATAGTAGGGCAAGACTGGTATTTGAGAGATCCCAGTGTTCATTGAATAGAAGTTCTAGAAGAAAAAAAAAGGAAGGAAAGGTAGAGTAATGAGAAATGAAAATGTCTTCAGATACATTGTAACAAAATTGTAAACATCAAAATAAAGGGACAGTATGGTAGGAAAAAAAAAGTCCACAAAAGTAGATAATTAGACTGTCAGTGGGCTTCTTACAGAGGCTAATAGACAGTGGAGTAATTTTTTCAAAGTGCTGAAAGATAACCTTTATCTTAAAATTTTGAGGCTGGCTAAACTTTCATTCAAAATTAGGCATGAAAATAGATAATGCTTAAGTTATTTAACCTTGTGACTAAGATTCTTCATCTATAAATGGCAATAGTTGGTTTTACCTCATATGCTATTATTTATTCTGTTCACTATATATTTCAGATTCCTGACACATAGTAGTGATGCAATAGCTATTTATTAAATGAATGTGTGAATGGTATTTTTAGAATTAAATGTGTAACCATTGGGGTTGTTGTGAGGATTAATACATATTTAATTATAGTAATGCCTCATTAAATAATTACTCAGTAAATAATTGTTAACATTTTATTATCTACGAACTTACTGAAAAAAAAAACTATTAAAAGTATTTCTTATGGCTGGCCATGGTGG
Source organism: Castor canadensis (assembly GCF_047511655.1). Taxonomy (NCBI): domain Eukaryota; kingdom Metazoa; phylum Chordata; class Mammalia; order Rodentia; family Castoridae; genus Castor; species Castor canadensis. The sequence goes on from NC_133386.1 coordinate 63,222,590, forward strand.
CCTTGTAACCTCTGTACTTGGAAGGCAGAGGCAAGATGATTATGAGTTCAAGGCCAACCTGATCTACAAGCCAAATCCTGTTTTGAAAAGCAAACAAACATGTCATGGGGGAGTCCACCAGAGTGCTAGAGGGTTCTTGCTTTCAGAATGCTCTCAAGAGTAAGAGGCTATAGCACCTGAGTTATAGGCAGAAAAGAAACTATTGATAGATAGAAAGGCTGGGCGAAGAGACACACAGTAGGTCCGGAAACTGGGTACCCCCTGAGCATCGGAGGGCTGATTTTTTTAATATCTGTAAGGCTTCTGCCTTAAAGAAAAGGATGTGGTGTGGTCCTATAGGTCCATTCTTGGTCCTATTGGTCCATACTTTCTGTATTTCCTGCTTTCTGTCACCTGGACCGGTTCCTCCGCTTTTGTCAGACTGGGGGGGCTTCCGCCTTCCCATGTCATGGGGCTGATTTGTGTTATGGGAGTGCTACACAAACAAAACAATAACAACAATAAAACTCCATAAAATGAAAAATTTAGTAAGGAGGTTTCAAGTGTAATCACAGAAATTGATAAAATGCCATTTAATTAATGACCAGAGGAAAAAAATCTAATCTTTTTCTATTTGTTTTAAAAAGGTAAGCCCAAAACTAAAATTTTAAGGTGATTCAAAAACTCATATGAAAGAGCAAAGGACCAAGAGCACCTAAGAGAGTTTTGAAGAATGAGGTCTTTACCTTACTAGATTTAAAGGCTTGTAAACTATAGTAAACACTGAAGTGTTAGGGGAGGGAAAGCCAAACTAGTGAAACAAAGTAACCCAAAAATACACTTAATACAGAAATTGAAACTCGACAGGTGACAAAAAGCATCACTAATAAGTGGGTAACTGGAGCAAAGAGAGAATGAAATTTGATATCTTAACCACAAATAAAACTCAATTCATTGGTTTAAAAACCTAATTGCAAATAATGACTTCAAAGCTGTCATTTAAAAGAAAACAAACATTATTTTCTTTGGTAAAGAAGAACTTTTTAAGAAAAGATAACAGAATAGAAACTTAAGAGGAAAAGATTAATATGACTATATTAAAATTTAAAATGTTCACATTTCAGAAGACCCCATACACAAAGTGAAAAGACAAAGCTTAGATTTACAGAAGATATTTGTAATAGATATTACTGACAAAGATTGTGTTCAGCATACATTAAGAATTCCTATAAATCAAGAAGGCTGAACCAACCCAATGGAAAAATCAGCAAAGGATATGATTGAGCAATTTATAGAACAGAAAATATGAGTGGTCAATAAGTATATTAAAAGATCGTTACCCTCACTAGTAATCATACTAATGCAAATTGTAACATTCTGTATTCATCAGGTTGATGTATGTTAAAAAGGACAAAAAAAACCCCAGCACATTGGCAAAGATGTTGGACCTAAAACACTGCTGGTGGGAGAATAAATTGATTCAGGCACTAAAGAGAGCTATTTTATAGTCAGACATTCCCAAACACCCTGGTCTGTACTCCAAAGAAATACTCTCCAATAAATGCACAAGGAAGCATTTATAAGAATTTTCATTCTAATACTGTTTGTAGTGGTGAAAATTGTAATCAACTATATAATCATCAAATGAGAGTGTGTACTGTAGTATATTTGCATAAAAAATATTATGCAACAGTTAAAATAGTTGATACCGAATCAACATGGACAAATGCCTCACAAACTGATGAGGAAGATGCAGAACTATAGATATAGTATATGTGTATATATATATATATATATATATATATATATATATATATATATATACACAATGTAAAAACCATACAGAACAATATTAAATGCTGCTTATGGGTTTGTAATGTATAGTAAAACTATATAATTTTCAAACATATTTTTAAACACAAAGTCATGATAAGTGTTACTTACCTCTGAGGAAGTATGAGAATGGATGGATGGATACAAAACTAGAGATAATAAATAAGGCAAGCCGGGTGTGAGTGGCTCAGAACTGTAATCCTAGCTACTTGGGAGGCTGAGGTTGGGAGGCCAGCCTCCTTCAACCTCACAGTTCGAGACCAGCCTAGGCAAATATTCCAGGAGATCCCTATTTCCAAAATAAGCAGAGCAAAATGGACTGGAGTGTGGCTCAAGTGGTAGAGCACATGCTTTGCAAAAAAGACAAAGTGCTAAGAGCTGATAAATATGTTATTGGCCATATGGATAGCATATTGAGCCTGTGATTGTCAATATATTTGAGATTCCTCACAGTAAATAATTTAAAAATAGCAGACAAGTTTCACAAACTTTGTGTGTATGTTTATGTATATGTGCATTTTTTTCAGTATTGGAGATAAAACTCAAGGAAGGCCCTGTTTGTAGTAAGCAGGTGCTCTACCACTGAGTTACATTCCAAACCAACTTTTTAATTTAAATTTTCCTATAAGAATATATGGGAAAATTCTCTAATATGTTCTGGATCTTGCTTATAGGAAAATATTATAAAAATAACTTTGTTATAAGGATCTGGTTCTTTAATGAAAACAAACCTAATGTCATGTTGCTGTCTGCTAGAAGTTAGTACAACTAAGTATTGTGGAGACCCTCAAAATTAATTTGTCTTGACATTCTTTGTAATGTTCACATTATGAAAGCTACAGGAGATTGTCTTGTTATATAACATTGAAACTTAAGTATAAAATCAATATAAGCTCATTTTTGCTTAAGTTTGAAGAAATGTTCAATGGGGAAATAATTAGACTGAAATGAAATATCCTTTAAGGCCTATTATAACTATTATTTTATTTTTGTTGGAAGTAACCTTATTTTATGTGAAATACTTCATTACTTCACATCCCTAGTGAGAATCTTGTCTGAGATTTAGCCAGATGTTTTGTATTGTCATTGACATATTGTTCATTCCTCCCTAAACTGATACTTTTCAATTTCTGAACACTTGGAAAATTTAACAGAGATTGTATAATAACTTAATTTTGTTAAATATGATTTAGTTCACGTGTTTGGAAAGAAATTTTGCTGTATAAGTTTAAGTAGTTTTCTCTTTAATAGCAGAAAAACTAGAAATTTCACTATTTTGCAGTTTTTTTTCTTTTAACAATTTTTCATGGTAAGTGAACTTAGGACTTAAAAAATATTTTAATTACCATGATTATGTAGCAGTCTGGCATGCATACCTTTGGGTTTCTTTAGTGGTGAGACCGTTTCTGTTGCACAGGATGGATGGGTGTAAATGGCAGGAACATGACTAGAAAGTGCATACTAGATATATTTCAGTCAGCATGTTGTTATAGACAGGTGCTCAATGGTTGTTGGTGTCCTTGTCAGCAAAGAGAACCCTTTGACATTAAAGTTGCCAGATCAGTTCTGATTTGGAGTGACTCTATTGGCAGTTCCATCAGCCTGCAGCTGATCAGTGAATGTCAGAGCTGCTGCTCTTCTTCAGGAGTGCCACTAACCCCTTGGGTCTTCTTCTTTCTTTCTTTCTTTTCTTTTTTCTTTTTTTTTTTGAGGGGTAGGGATGGCTTAACTTGTCTTGTTATTCTTTCTTAACCAGACTTTCAAATTGCTTACCTCTGGGAAATAAACCAAGAGGTCATAGGGAATATAGGTATTTTTAAAGTATGCAAAAGCATATACAAAGTGACGAGTTACATGGAGACTAGTAATGATTACCATGACACCAACCCAATCAATGGTGGAGCACTGGGGACTCATTAAATGGCATTTGTGGAATCTGTAACCTAGGTTTTGAGCTCATTTCAGGGAAAGTAGTGACAGCCTTTAATGTCTAATTGACCTCTTCTCTTTGTTTCATTTTCATTCACTTTCCATATTTGCCTCTGATGTGGTCCCTGATGGCAGCAAACAGCGCTGCTCAGCATTTTGAACTTCTGTTCAGAGCTTCAGCACCTCAGTTTAGGAAGTTGTGTAATGGTAAGTATTTGAAAATTCTTGTATTCAATTTCTTGTTCTTTTTTCTTCCTATGAGTGAACTTTAGGCTGACCCACTCCATCCCACACCTAACCCTAATGTCTCAGATTTATGGTTAACTACTTTGTATGCTGTATTCAAACATTTTTTTAAATTGAAGACCATGTCTCTGAAACTGACCTTTCTCTATGAGAACAAGGAAAAGTATAGTGTGATGGAAAGAGATCAGTTCCGCCCCAGCCAAATGTTATCTCAGACAAGCCATTTACCTCTCTGGGTTTCTTTAAAAAAACATGATGTCAGTCATACCCAAATGTCAACAGTTTATCTTTTCACAAAACTAATTTTAGTTTTTAAATTCTGAGGTTGTTTCTTATAAATGTTGATGATAAGTAGATAGACTTGCTTGATGTCGTAGTGGCTTTTTTTACTGCCCTTATTGAACAAAGTAAAAGGATTGATGCCTTATGTCAGAACTCAATTTTCTTTGGCACTTTTGCTGGTCTGTAAAATCCAAAAGCCTTCAAGATTTAAAATTGTGATGTTGTGTGCCCCTGAAAGAGGTCATGAGAAATTTTTTTTCATCTGAATTATATAGTTATACTGGCTTATAAATAGCACACTTAAGAGACAACTGAATTCTTTTGTATGTGTGTATGCACATGCATCTCACCAGATGTGCCTCTTTCTTTGGAGCAGTCTGTTCCTGTTCACTTCCTCCAATACTGCCAACCAAAGCAGATTTAGGAGATCCCCAAATCTGTCAGTTTTGTATCCATTTGGTAGCAAGACCTGAATAAGCAGGATAATTTTAACAGTCCAGAGAAATTCTGGTCTCCTAGGCTCGGAATACACAGGCAAGGTATTTGACCTATAAGAGATCCCATTTGAGCATCTTTTGTTGCTTAGCAATATCCTAAGATAAGGCATAGTAGGTTAGATAGGCCTCTTATAGTGTCTTATCTCCATGCTCCTGTTTTTTAATCCTGGCAGTCAGGTCTTATAAAACTGCAAGTGTGGGCTTAGGCCATCCTATACTCTTAAAACAATTTTGGGAACCCACTAGATTCTTCTTACTTCAAGTCACAGTCTTACCTTTTTGAATCATTTCATAGGAATTTCATTTCATGGGAATTCTTTGGATTCCTTGCCGTGACTCTTGTAGATGGGTTAGTGACAATTGATGGCAGTTTTTGTGACAACAAACCAGCTACTTAGATCTTTGCATGTTGCTACTCTGCCCTTATCAAATTGGTAAGCACCCTCTTCAACTTAAGCTAGGTTACCTTACCCTGCTTGTTGTTTACCTCCTCTTGAAGTAATATTCCATGGAAAAGTAGGCCTCTGCCACAGACCTGAAATTGTACATATATATGTACATATATATATGTACATATATATGTATATATGTACATATATATATGTACATATATATTTACAGAGCTGAAATTGTACATATATATTTACACTTGGAATTACATATATTTTGTCAGCATTTTTCAAAAGTGAATGATGGAAAATTAGTCCTGAAGGATATTTAATTATAATAAGGTATGTATGTGAGGGCAGAGGGGGAATTTCTACTCAAAATTAGGAATTGATGCAACTATGTCCTCATCTTGGAGTTCTACCTTGGTATTCCTACAACAAAGAAACTGTTTACCTTTGCTTAATACAGTGTTTCCAACATTCCTTGGTCGTGGTGAATAATCTTTTTGATGTGTTGCTGAATTCAGTTTGCCATTATTTTGTTGAGGATTTTTGCATCAGTGTTCATTAAGGAAATTGGCCTACAGTTCTCCTTTTTGGAGATGTCTTTGCCTGGTTTTGGGATAAGTGTAATACTGGCTTCATAAAATGTGTTTGGCAGTTTTCCTTCCCTTTCTATTTCGTGGAACAGTTTAAGGAGGGTTGGTATCAGTTCTTCTTTAAAGGTCTGATAGAATTCAGCAGAGAATCCATCAGGTCCTGTACTTTTTCTTTTTGGGGAGACTCTTGATTGCTGCTTCAATTTCATTTTGTGTTATAGATCTATTCAGGTGATTAATTTCCTCTTGGTTCAGTTTTGGATGATCATATGTATCTAGAAATCTGTCCATTTCTTTTTAAATTTCTTCTGATTGATAAAGATAGTTAAATTTTTTCTTAAATAGCTAATCATCTCTTTGATTTAAAGTTTTATTATCTATGGTAATGGAAAGCATTGAACAAATAGATAACAAAGCCCCCATTGGTTCCATCCCTCTCATCTACCATCTTCTCGCAAGTTCGTAAGCAAATGTATTAGTTAAAATTAGGTCCAACTGCCAATGATAGAAAAATTCCAAATGACTGTTTAAACAAGATAGTTTATTGCTTTTTCATGTAAATAAAGTGTTAGAAGTGACAATCCAGCCAGATTTGCTGCTCTACTCCTCTCACCCTGACAGACCCTGACTTCTAGCTCAGTCTCCATGGTCACACATTTGACCTCATAGCTTTGAATGGTGCTCCAGCTATCATATCCCCACATCAAGCTGAAGGGAAGGAGGAAAAGCATACACTTTCCCTTGAGTACCCTTTCTTGAAGTTGGTTGCCTGTTATCCAACACTTATTCATCTGACTTTGTATCATAGAATGCTGGGAAATACAGCTTATTGTGGGCAACCTTGTACCCAGAGTTGAGTTCTGTATTTATTTTCTATCCAGTGAGTTCCCAGAAGAGGGGAAAGAAACAGATGATTCCTTGGAGGCTAAGAGAAAGCAAAGCAAAGTACATACATAATATCCTGAATACCCTAACTTCATAATTAGCCTCGCAGACTGTGCCATCCAGCGTGATAGCTGATAGCCATGTGTGACAATTGAGCACTTGAAATACACTAGTCCACATTAAGACGTGATGTAAATGTGAAGTATACAGCATATTTTGAAGGCTTAGTACCAAAAAATGTAAAACATTATAGTAGGCTTTTTTTTTTTTTTTTTTGGTGGTGGTACTGGTGGTACTGGGCTTTGAACTCAAGGCTTCAGGCTTGCTAGGCAGACACTCCATTGCTTGAGCCATGCCTCCAGCACCACCCTCCCAGCCTGGTTACTTTGAAGCGAGGGTCTGGCTTTTTGCCTAGGTTGCCCTGCACCATGATCCTCCTGTTTTATACTTCTTACAGTCACTGGGATGACAGGTGAATGCCACATATCCAGCTTTTTTCCATTGAGATGGGGTCTTACGAGATTTTTTTTTTTTTGCCCAAGCTGACCTAGAACATCAGTTCTGCTCTCAGCTTTCCACATAGCTAGAATGACAGGTACACTCCACTGTGCTCAGCTATTGGTTAAGATGAGGTCTCAAGAACTATTTGTCCAGGCTGGCCTTGAACCACGATCCTCCTGATCTCAACCTCCCAAATAGCTAGGATCATAGGGATGTGCTATCAGCACCCTGCAAACATTTCAGTATTTTTGGTATTTATAATACATGCTGAAATGGAAATATTGTCAGTAAACAGAATATATTCTTAAAATTAATTTTATCTGTTTCTTTTGACTATCTAAAATATGACTAAGAAAAAATTAAATTCTATATATGATTGGTATTCTATAAGTGCTTCTTCGAATACTTTAAAGTTGACTAGAGAATTGTAATTCCTGGCTTACATTTTCTTATGTTTCCTGTGAATTTTTTTATCTATTTAAGTCACCTAACTTCTTGCTGATAATTCCTTGGTGACATTTGTTATATATTAAAAATTAGAGTGAGAAAATAAATGTATCTAACTCTCTTAAGGGAAAAAGGGTTCCATATTATTTCTGTAATTCAGGGTGAGTAGTAATGAGTAAAACAGGGATAGGTTGCCTTCAGTCCAGCAAGATTATGTAGTTAATTTCTTATTTTCCCACCCCTGGATTCTTTGTGCTTGATGTGTTTAATAATGCTGGGGAAATTTCACAATAAAAAACTCTTGGAAGAATTTTACATGGTACAGTAGGTATGCTGATAGAGAACTAGTCCATATGCCACTGAGATTGCCCTGGTACAAATTCAGCATGATAGGAATCATGGATTTCAGAAGTTTAATTGCTTCTTTTTAGCCCCTGTCATCTTACCTCCAAACTGATGCAGTCCTCTCCAGTGGACATTCTGCATTCTCACCTACTGTAGGCCGTCCTCAGACAGAAGCAAGAGGGATGTTTCTTTTAGTGTAAATCATATCATGTCACTCCTTTGCTTAAAACCCTCATTGCCTTCCTTAGTACATGAAATAAAAATCCAGCCTCTTTGTGGTTAAATTGCCTGGCCCCGAGTACCTCTGCCTCTTTAGTCCATCTTCTCCCTCACTACCCTTGGGCCATTACTGGTCATCTTGCTGTTTCTTAAGTTCACCAAGCTCATTCCTGGAGAGTCAGCAACCATCACCACCCCCCAACTCTTGACACTCTGATCAGTCTCATATCACCGTGTTTTACTCTTTGAATTAATTTTGTTAATTTATTTGTGTCTCTGTCTTTCCCCAAATGGGAACAAAATAATCTGTTTTTTGGTTTGCAACTGTTGCTAGCATCTGGAGTGGCGATAGTACATAGTAAGTCCATAAATATTCACTGAAAATAGAATAAGCACTTGAATAAAAGGAAAAAAAATCATTGTAAATATTTACTATTTTCTTTCTTCTTGACTTTTGGTGATAACTTTGATACATGATTACAACAAAATTAAATGAGCCTCTTGAAAGAACCTATTTTAAGAAACATTGTTGAAGCATATAAAGCCCAAGAACTGAAATGTTTAATCCTTGATTAGTAGATGTTTATCCTGTAATGATGAGATAAGTATTGGACACCTCTAATAACTGACGGTGCTTAGCATATTAGTCTAAATTTTGTTCATGTTGTATGTTCAGTCTATAAATGCCTTACGTAACCCAAAACTGCTATCCTAATTAGTACTGTCAGCATTTCCACCAGTTTTAGAGACTGGCAAAGTGCACACCTTTATCAGAGATAATATACCTAAGTATATTAATCATATAAAATAGAAGATACTAGGCCCTGTCAACATGTAGCAGCAGCGCTAGGTCAAAATAGTAGGTATGAAAGAATCACACACAATCCTCAAATTGTTCGCGAGAGACTGGGGAATTCAGACTGCTTTGGGATTTAATTCGTTAACATACTATTAAATGGATTTTTAAGTAAGTGATGACTCTTGCAGTTTTATGAAGTGGTGGAAGATCCGTGAGATGAGTGGACAGATCTGTATTAATAAGCATGTAAGTAAGTATAGTTATATGGATGCAAAAATGAGAGATTAAGCATGTTCTAATTAGCTTTAAACAGTTTGCATTTCTGAGCATAACGTGTAAAAGATTGGAATTGTTTCATTTCCAGATTGAAGACTATGATGTAGTAGCTAGCATGATAGGGGCTAAGTGTAAAAAACTCCGGACCCTGGATCTGTGGAGATGTAAGAATATTACCGAGAATGGAATAGCAGAACTGGCTTCTGGGTGTCCACTTCTGGAGGAACTTGACCTTGGCTGGTGCCCCACTCTGCAGAGCAGCACTGGGTGCTTCGCCAGACTGGCTCGCCAACTCCCGAATTTGCAAAAACTCTTTCTTACAGCTAACAGGTCTGTGTGTGACACAGACATTGAAGAACTTGCTTCTAATTGTACCAGGTTACGGCAACTAGACATATTAGGTAAGGTTACAATATATAAATTTGTTTTAAAGCTTATTTCTTAGATATAAGACTTAATTTCACACTTTTTGCAAGGCAACCAAAAACAATTTAGAATAAAACTTTTGTCCTGATAAGACTGTTTGATTTGATAGAAAGAATAAGATTGGTCAGGTGGCTTAGGAAATAATTATATATATATATATATATATATATATATATATATATATATATATATATATATATATACTTATATAAAATAGCGAGGACAATAATATATTTCATAGCTGAAACTGTCAAAAGCTCTAAATAACTGAATTTTTGGTCCTAATACTTAAAAGAGTGAGAGTTTACATGAGTTATGGCCTTCATTTTTATTAAGGACAGAAAAGAAGAAATGAATCCATTTGTATAATGAATTCCAGCTAGATTTTTCTTAAGTCTTCTTAATGATAAACTCTTGATTAAGAAATATTGTGAAATCTCCATTCCTGCTATTTCTAGTTTTTAGGAATAGTTCCTACCCCAAGGTAGATCTGGTGAAAAATTTTCAGTTCTTGAATTCCTTGTGTCTTTATTGCACCAATAAACAAAGGATGCTTTGAGATTTTGTTACTCTCTTTTTACCTTAAACAGCAGTGCCAGCAGTGCCACCATTGTCATAGTTGCCCACACAGTTGGTATTTTGTGCACTCATGTAGCACTTAAACTGTGGTTTCTGGTAATCTATTAGTAATAGTAAATTAGTCTATAAAGGACTTCTGTACCTCTGTTTGTTAAACATTCACCAAAAGGAAAACTTGACGATTTTCAACACCTGCATTGTGCTTTCAACTGCAATCTCTCCCCATCCAGGTTTATGATACATTTGTAGATGTTGCTTATGTATTTTCCATATTACTTTTTCAAGCCACTTTTAAGCAGAAATTCTTGCCTGTGATAAGTACACTTTGGACTGAATACTTTATCTGTGTCGCATTTTACTTGCTCTTCACAGATCCTGGAGTTGTACGTGAGGATGTTGTTCTCTGCATTTAATAAGAACCAGAGCAAGGGTTCAAACTGAAGATTTTTGACCCATGGTCAATTTTTTTTGTTTTTGTTTTTATAATATAACATCCATTTACTTTGCTTATTTATTTTCCTTTCTTGTTATCTTTCCTTTTGAATTATCCTAGACCTTTTATGTGAGATATATTTTCAGAAGTTCAAGAAAAAATCATGAATTCACAAGAACAAGGAAAAGTGGCCAGGGACTTTTTAAATGGATCCAAGCTTCATTCAGAGAAGAATAGTGCTGTTGTTGGTTAACATCTATTTAACAACTCCCTTCTAAAAAATAAATAGACATAAAATATCATATACTGAATATGAGCAGTGCCAAGTGTCTGGGAAAGATTCTACAGAACCATAAAGGAGTCAGGAACACCAATTCTAAAAAAGCCCAGTTGTGAGGAGCAGTTGGGTTGGTTGTCATACTTTTGTCCTATTAAATGTAAGAATGACTTTACAGAGATATTGAAGAAAAATAAGAAATAATGACTCTTTTTGAAAACTTTTGTAACTTTCATGAACATAAGAGCAAGGACGTATCTTTATCTGTTATGCCATAAATAATTACTGATGGAAGACAGCAGTCACGCAAATGTATTTGAATGTCTTGTTTCATATATAAAGAGCACATTGACCATTAATAATCAACAGTTAACTAATAACTAACAGAAACATTGTGTGCTATATACTGTTCTACATATACGTTAACTGATTTAATCCTCACAACCTTGTATGAGGTAGTTATTATTAAATACATGTGAGGAAACAGGCTCGTATTAGCTGATTGACCTAGGGGCTCACAGCTAGAAATGGTGCAATCCAGATTTGAACCAGAGTCTATTCTCCTAATCACTATGCTGTATTTTCTTAACTTATGTTGTTGCTGTTTAGTTTTCTGTATCCTTAATGTTAGAATCCTCTTTTTTAAAATAAGGATTCTTAGTTAACCAATTCAGTAGTGATTTTTTGTCATTGTTTGATTATGAGTATTAAGTGGCATAACTGCTTCACACTGAAAAAAACTGCTTATCGGTACAAAGCTGGATTAGTTACATGTTCTTCCCTTTAAAGAGTTTATAACGTAGCAAGAAGGATAAAAGCAAGTATATAAGTACCTGTATGCAACCCAGAGGCAAGTCCATTTTGATGGCTCCCAGAAAAAGGAAGTATTAGAGATACAAGGAAAAGCTTTACTTAAAATCTTAGATAGATATTTTAAGATATCCATGAAAAGTAGATAGGAAATGAGAAGGGAAGGTATTTTGGGCAGAAAAAACAGCATGATATAAAAGTATAAAAGTTGAAAATACAGACTGTCTGCAGAAAGTACATAGTCTGATTTGACTCAGTATAATGGCACCTTTCATGGAGAGTGTTTTGAAACTGGGATGAGGAATTTGCAAAAAATTAAACAAGGAGTTGCTGTTATAGGATTTTAATTAGAATGAATGTCATGTTTAGGATATTAACCTGGAACAAGTGGCAGGTGGATTGGAGAAGGAAGAGATCAAAACCAGAGAAATTTACTACAATAATCCATTTAAATGAGGATTCACATCAGGGTGATAGTATTGAGAATTAGTCATCATCCCTCATTTTTTCCATCATTATACATTTAATGAGCATGTACTGTGTAAGGAAAATAGAATTATTTCCTTATACAACTGAAGATAACAGTTGTATCTCTCAGATCCATGAGAACAAGCTATGGTCAGACTTTAGAAGGAACTGGAAAACCATCAAAAAGCAAGGAAGCTATTTTCTCTTTTTCTTTTTCCTATCCTGCAACTTGCTGAATCCCAGTTTTAAATTTGAGGGGAATCTGGATTGGTTTAGCTTGGGACCAGTCACAGATAGGATGGCAGCAGAGATACAGCTCTGGAACCCATGACAGAGAAGGGAGCTGAAAGGAATCCTCAAAGAATGAAGCTGAGGTTAGCATTTTAGAAATCCTAATGCCCCTCCCAGTACATATGTATATATGATATGATTCGTGATTGTTTCCCCCAGAAAAGTTGTAATTAAAGCAAGGTATGTTTTATAACAGAGAATCTCTTAGAATTAAGTGATATTTGGTATGTATTAAGTGCCTGTTGTATATCACATACTTTACATAATTTATTTAATTTAACTTCTACCTGAGTATCCCATAATCACTTCAAATTTAACATGGGCTGAAATAACTCATCATCATCATCTGTCTTCCAGTGGTACCATTTTATACTTGCTGCTCACTGTAAAACTTAGCAAATTGTGTTGAATTTATTTGCTTTGAGCCATGGTGAATGAGTTCCTTAAGGCACACATATGTTTTACTCATCTTCTTATTACAGTGCCCAAAACAGATGCTCAATACAGTTAGCAGAGTAGTTGCTCAGTAAATTATATTGCATGGAATTAAGAGATTGAATTATAGGCATGGCTGCTTAATCTGACCCTTGATCTGGTTAAGGAAAGTGAGATGTGAAAACCATTTTTGCATTGGGTGACAAAAGCAGGAAAGTTGAGAGAGGAGCTGATTGGAAGAGACTGAGGTAGAGACTGAAACAGAATGAAGGTGGTAGGTGGCAGATGATTGGCAAGATTCAGGTCCTAGGTACCAAATTACCTGGCAACATTCAGTTTTTATTTTTATAAACAGAACCATTTCAATATGAAGTGTTTTTTAAATGCTTTAAAGTTTTAAAAGATCATTTTTAGTGTATTCAAATAAATAATAGAGGGACTCATTATTGGGACATTTTATAAATGTTATGTTTATGGTGTTTTGTTTTTTAAACAGGAACAAGAATGGTAAGTCCAGCATCCTTGAGAAAACTCCTGGAATCTTGTAAAGATCTTTCCTTACTTGATGTGTCCTTCTGCTCACAGATTGATAACAGATCTGTGCTAGAACTCAATGCAAGCTTTCCAAAAGTGTTCATTAAAAAGAGCTTTACTCAGTGATTTAATATATTCTCTGTCATTGCAAATCAACATGCTTTTGTAGGGTTTTATTTTGGGGTTGGTTTCACTTTTTGTTTTGTTCAGTTTTTATAATAGTGAGAATTTGAGACATTTGTAGATTTTAAGGAAAAATAGGAACACTGTTCACTGAATCAAGTAAACATGTAAAAAAATGTTTTCACAATATATTGCAAGCACTTTTCTTCAAGAATATGTGAGTGGTTGATAGTATTTTTACCTTGTGTTAATCAGTGGCAGTATGCTTTGATTAATAATTATATGTTAATGAAAGAATAATATGGAAACATTTTAACTTATTTTTAAAGGATACTTTAAACAATAAAGTGATATTTATACAACAATAAAGTTGATTTTTCAAACCTCCATGTAATGTCTTATTAAGCCTTATGACCTGGCAAGTATTTTGTTTGGTATATACAGAATTGTCAGAAGTGATTGTATCATTTGATTTTTAATATTTGTGTATGGGATTTCATAGGGGACAGAGTTGGAGGCTGGAGATATAGCACAAAGGTAGAATGCTTGCCTGGCATGTGCAAGGCCATGGGTTTGATCATCACACACACACACACACACACACACACACACACACACACAGAGAAATTATTGAGGAAAAGAGACTTGTTTTTCCTTCTAAGGTTTTTTTATTTAAGCCAACACATTAATTGTCCAACTATAAAATGAGTAGTTTTTCCACTTGCATCAGCATTTTCACCATTGGAAAATACCAATGCAATAATGCAGAAATAATCAAGGACAAGGGGTAAATTCCTGTTTGGAACAGCTTCCTAGCTGTTAAGCAGATGCCTTAAAAAATTGCCAGAGAGAGATGCTTCTGAGTTATATGTATATTTATTTATATATAAAAATCATAGATGTGGATTTCATTTATATTTTTTCCTGTGCCTCAGCCTCTTAAATAATTAAAATCCAGCTTCTGCTCAGGAGCAGCATGAAGGGAGGAACAAACAAAAAACATTTTTGTTAAATAATGATTTGATTTGATTCTGTTCTCAAGAAACTTTCGTAACATTAAAAGATAGGGCTGTTTTGAATAGAAAACTGATACTAACTGTATGGTATAACAAAATTAATTTTCCATTCAAGGCAAAAATCTTACATTCTAATATCCATATGCCCTACAGTGATTCTGTCCAATTGGCTATTTAATTGTAGTTAGATTTGCTTACAATGCATTTTCTCAGTCTGCACTAGCCATATTTCTGCTGTTCAGTAGTCACACAAGGCCAGGTAGTAGGTAGCATGTTGGGCACATGGGATGTAGAACATTTCTTTCATTGCAAAAGACACTTTTTGGATAACAGTACTCTAAAATTTCTTATGTATTCATTTAAGAAAAAGCACATTAGCAGTTAATATATACCTTTAGGCAAGTTTTGAGGGTACTGTCAGTAGTACATTTCTGAAAGCACTTTTTCCTTCAAAGTTCTTAAAGCTAGCAAATTTATACATATGGCAAATAGCAGGCATTTGGTACATAGTAATTGAGTGAATAAGAATATATTACTTATATATATTATTGAGTTCTCATGTCAAATTTTTAAGTGAATGTTATGCTGGTACTCCTGGGTTTATTCTTTTATAGACTATAAAGAATGCAGTATTATGAAATTTAAAATATTGAAAGATTAATACAGTCTCCTCCACATAAAAATGCATATAAGAATTATTGTCCTGGTCATACTCACAGTATGTCTCGCCCAGCCCTCTATTTGATTGAAGAGGTAAGTATAACTTAACTGTATGATGTCAGCTTATGAGGTGAATACTTCCTTTGTGCCAGGCACTGTTTCTGGTGCTTAGCATTTCCTAACTCACTTAGTCCTCACAATGATCCTATAAGGTAGACGCCATCACCTACCCTGTTTCCAGATGAGGAAACTGAAGCAAAAGAGGATGGAATTTGTTGATGATCAAATAGCTGCTAGTGACAGAGCCAGCATGCAAACCGAGGCCATCTGGCTTTAGAGGCAGTGCATTCAATGTATGCTTTTAACTATCTAAGATGGCTTCTGGTTTTAGAGCAGAGGTTAGGAACCCTTTTCTGTAAAGAGCCAGATAGTAAAACATGAGGCTTTGAGGACTAAGAGGCAAACTTGAGATTGTTATGTAGCTACTTAAATAACTTAGAGAGAAAACAAATTTCCACAATTTAATTTTTTTTAGGGGAGGGGGAAATAGGGTCTTGCTCTGTAGCCCAGGTTGGCCTCGAACTCATGATTCTCCTGCCTCAGCCTCCAGAGTCCTGAAATTACAGGCATGAACCACCACACCCAGCTCTAGAAAAATTTTTATTGACAAAATTCAAAACACAGTAATTGAAGACTTTTTATAATATGGTTGTGGTAATGAGAAGGAGTAAATGCATTAGAAAAGGTACTCTTTCATTTAGTTGAGTTTCAAAGGTTTCCTATCATCAGAATTGATTCTAGGGTCTGTGGATGTAGCTCAGTGGTAGAGCACTTGCCTAGTGTGCATGAGACACTAAATTCAATCCCCAGCACTGCAAAAATATATAAACAAATAGCAAGTATTCCTCTGACAATGCTGACTGGTAGTAAGATTTTACGTGTGTCATCTTGGAAAATGTTTTTCCTCACAGGTAGTTACCACCAAATACTTCATTAATCCCTAAGGACATGATTTCTTGTTGAGTTTATTCATCGGTTGGGAAGGAAAGAATTGTTAATTGTTTTTTCTCTTGATATTTTCCTTTCAGCATATTGCTACACTGTAGATGAATTATTTCCAATTGAAGGTTAAGTAGGAGTCCCTTCCTTGTATATTTAAATGTTTTTTGAAAACTGAATGTTTATACTTGCATCAAGCCTCCCACAGTGCTTTTGAAAGTGTAGTTTGAACCACAAATTTATGTGAGTGGAGATCTTAACTGTTTTCTTACCTCTGGATAGCATAGGAAGCTGTAAAGCAGCCTCATGTTACTTGTGATTCAAATAATGTTAATTGTCATCAACTTAACTGAGTTTCACGTATCTTGCGTGTAGTATTTAGATGAATTAGTTACAAAACATAAGTCTGCAGCCAGAACCATTCACTGTGAAATTAATTCCCACATTCATTTTCATAAGATGTGAGGACATTTCTTCTTGTACAGAAAAATTTCAGCATCAGCCCTGAACTCAAAAACTCAACTCAAGCTACTACCACTAAGCCAATTAACTGCTTTGCGGAAAGGCAAATTGGGATATTCAGTTTCTATCTGATAAAAGATAAAGGCACTGTTGATGGTTAAATCTATGGGAGCAAATGAAATTCACTATTGGCAATAGTTCAGTAACACAAGATTGAATGAAATATATGTTCCACTGAGTACCTATTAGTGAATAATGCAGTAAATAACCATAGTTTTTAAACACTTTACACTTTGATAAGCTTTGTAATTTTAACCAGCTAAGTGGTTTTTTTTTTTTTTTTTTGCTGCACACATTTTTACTGCCACCAGTTATAATACATCTTAGCAGATTCCACTTCAGGTGTTATGAGATTCATGTTTTCTTAGAAAATATTCTTGCCAATAATTGTATCATACAGACAATTCATAGAAACACTTCAGTCACTTCAACCTTGACATGACATTGACTCATCAAATAATAACGAGACAGTATCGGTAACATCTGTTGACTCATCAAGAGCCAAGAAAAACCACTCATAGTCATCCCCCCACCTTTTTTTATTGACTATTGATGTTGTTCCCAATTCTTTAACTGTTCTTGCCAAAAGACTAATAGTCTTAAGCAAGTTTACTATGGACACATTTTGAGGCAGATTAAAAACAGGGAAAGTTTGGGATGGAGACCCCTCCCTGACTGGCCTTAAGAGCTCCATTTTCATTACAGTAAGTTAGAAAGAATGGGAACTTCCTCCCTGTTGGGTGGGGGACCTGAGAATTAACATAGGTGTACATGGGAGTCTGCCCAGCCCCTCCCTCTTGCTCAAAGGTCAGTGGAGCCAGGTAATGATGTGTGATCTCTCCTTTCCAAGTTTAAGGTGGTAAACCACACTCTGGCTCAGGGACTGCCCTCACCTGGCCCAGAACTGCCCAGGCCCCTCCCCACTCATTGGATGGGAATCTGTGGTTCTTTCCTTCTTTAGGTTAAATAGGTTTTAAAAGCACTTGGGAAGGGAAGCATGCCCTCTCTGCCTCCAGATTCAACCTGTGCCCACCGTGCTCCCATTTTGTATTTCCCTGTATTTCCCTTCCCTAATTTCTAATAAACTCCACTTACACCCACATGTCCTACCATGGATTCCTCCACCCAAGACAAAGAATTTGGAAGTCGTCTGGTAACAGACTCCACTCCACCACCACCAGTTTCTTCAGTTATTGCAATCAAACACAGTTTGCTATTGGTAAAAAGGCTTCCCTTGCTTGACTGTCAGTTGAGTTACTTTGGTTGCAGTTATTTTCATTTTTTTGTTTTTGTAAGTTCAGTGATAATTTATCTTGTTTTAAATTTTCTAACCCCTGCACTCCTATTGAGACAGATCAGGACATAGAAATGATGCCATGGAAACTCCTAAGACCTCATGTAACTTATTCTCAGCACATTTCATGCTGGACTCCTTATCTCAGCCCAGTGCCATCCTTTGTTGTTGTAAATTGTAAGACTTAGAGTGGTTCTGCCCTCCGCTATCCCTCAGAGAGAAGCATGAATATTGATCACACCCTCACAGGAAACACCACTTTAGTCCAGGAACCAATCAAAGCCCTCCCCACTAGCAGATTGTTGGTGATCAAAACTGCTCAGGTTTTTCCCCTTCCACAGGTTAGCTTGATCTTTCAAAAACACTTGTTAGAACTTTTGTAAATGCTACAATGTACCCCTACCTAGCACAATAATAAAAAAATTAATAAAGTTATGCTCTGTTAAAAAAAAAACAAAACACCTTGTGACAGCACTCTCTCAGCTGATTTCCACCATGGCCTTTTGTAACTCCTTCCCTAACCTTTAATAATTAACCTTTTATCATCACCCTCACAACATCTGCATATCTTGCCTGGATGCCTCCATGTAGTATATAAGAATCTGGAATTTTCTGTTTACCAGCGACTACAACACTATGAATTGAGAATATTGGGATGAGTCGTAATTTATAACATGCAAAATATTCTTTGAGAACAGCCATTGTGTCATTGCATGCTAAATACCATACTTTGTCATCTAATTTCATAATAAAATAATCTTTACTTGCCTTAAAACATGTCATTTGAAGTTTACTTTTCTCTTGTTTTCTTGTTTTGATATTATGGGTGGGCACTGGTATTCAAAATAAAAAAAATCGTGGTATGACAATATGTGTGTCACTTAAAATGCTGGCAGTTATAACCACCATTGCAATTTGTACTGTGCCTAACAGCAATACAGAGCAACGACAGTACACATAGATCTCTGTGACCACTTCTTAACTGCTGTGGTGGTATGAAAGCCATCACAGGCAATGCAGAAATGAATGATAGGGCCTTGTTCAGTAAAAGTTTATTTATGGACACTGAAAGTTGAATTTCACATAGTTTTCATGTGTTACAAAATACTGCTTTGCTCTTAATTTGGTTTCCCCCTGATTTTCTAATAGCTCTAAAGTAGCAGGCTGGATTTGTCTTATGGACCAAATTTGCAGCCCCTGACCTAGGGTTTTCTCAAGTCAGTTGGTTAATTCAGGTTTGTCCGTTTCTAATTTTTAAGCACATTCAAACCTGTTATCAGCTATCATCTTTCTCATTTTACCATTTAGATTTTAAATTGAAGAACAGTATTTTATTGTCCTAGAGAAAACTAAGGCATTTACCATAAGAAAGATTTATGTGGTCTCTCTGCGCATTAAAATTTGAGCCAATGACTCCTCAGATTTTGCATAACTGACTTAAAATTCTATATAATTACTAGTGTTTTGCTAGGGTGAATTATTTTCTTAGAGGCTATTATCAGAGGAAGATAGATCCCTGACCCTCTTTGAAAGCATAATTAAATGATCCAATGTATATTGCTCTGAAATAAGATCTTTAAATATACAATATAGACAATGTCCTTTCTTTACTGTGGTGTGCTTAGTTTTAAGCCAACATGTATAAAAGAAAAACTGATTGCAAAAGTTTGGGTTTTGTTGTTGTTTTTGTGTGTGTGTGTATTTCCCACAAGTTAACTGAAGCTTAAAAACTCATAATTGCAAGTGGAATAAAACTAAGCCAGGAGAGGCAGTAAAAATTGCATTTGGCTACCATGAATACTATGGAAGTTTGGCTTTCCTTTACTTGACTAATTAAAGGATGCCTATTACTAACAGACTAATTTTATTTTCAAAGCCATTTATCACGTTTGTCATACTATGTTTTCTCTTGTTTTAGCACATTCAATAATTGCTATGTCAGAGGAACTTTTTATTTCTTAAATGTTTTTATTAATACATAATAGTTCTATAGGGGGTTTCATTTCCTATAGATTTCCCCAGTTTGGTTCATCTCTTCCTTTATTCTCCCTCTCCCCCCCTCCTTCTTAAAATGGTCTCAAAGTTCCATATTTATACGTGTGTAGAAAATACATCAACAACCATATTTACCCTCCTTTATCCTCTCCATTTACCCGCTAGTACTTCCCCTTAACATGACCTGTTTCTCATTCTGTACTGCATTAAGTGTCTATCCATTGTTCAGTGGGGTTTTGCCTTGGTATTTTGCCTGTAAATATATTAATCAGTCTAATTCCCTCATTATGCTTCCTTATCCTTTTGCCTCTACCCCATATTGTTCAAGAGTTTTCAGTGTATTTCCTTGTGTCTTGCACCTACACTGATGTGGTATTTTTCAACATTATTTGTCTTTTCTTTCTTCCTTAGTCTCTTCTAATAGCCCCACTTTTGGAGACATGTTTGTATGTGTGTATGTGTGTGTGTGTGTGTGTGTGTGTGTGTGTTTTAATGACTGTATTTGTATTTGGATCTATCCTCCACACATGAGACAAAACATGTGACCTTAGTCTGTCTGAACCTGGCTTACTTCACTTAACAGGATGGTCTCCAGTTCCAACCATTTACCTGAGAACAACAAAATTTCACTCACTATGGCTGAATAATTTTCCATTGTATGTGTGTATGTGTGTGTGTCTATATATCTATAGCTCACATTTTCTTAATCCATATTTGTAGGTGTATGGGCTGTTTTCATGGCGTGGCTATTGTGAATAATACTGCAATAAAAATGGGTGTGCAAATGTCTTTATTGTATCCTGACTTAATTCCTTTGGATATATGCCTAGCAGTGGTATTGCTGGATCATATGGTAGTTCTATTTTCAGTTTTTTTGAGGAGTCTGCATACTGCTTCCATAGTGTCCATAGTGGTTGTACTACTTCACATTCCTGTCAACAGTGTATGAGGGTTCTTTGCGCCCCCCCACATCCTCCTCAACATTTGTTGTTGTTTGTGTTCTTGATGATAGCCATTTCAACAGTAGTTTGATAAAATTTTAATGTTGAGCATCACTTCATGTGCTTTTTGGCCATTTGCACTTCTTCCTTTGAAACTCAAACTTCCGTTCAAGAACTTTTCCTGAATATCTTGTTAATGACCTTTAAATGCCAATCATTGTCTTATTTAATCCTAGCATCAATTGTAAAACCATAACTACCAGAATAGTTTTTTGGTAATAGCTAAATCCTGTTAGGGGTCACTTATGTTAAGCATAGATCATAATTTTTTGTGTATTTTTTTCAATGTCAGCAGAGGCAACGTTTATATCTTTTCTTTGGCACAACAGAAAGTATACTCATTTATGTTTGCCTACTTAATAATTGTAAAATTTTGTACATAAAAATACTACTTGTGGGTTTTTGGACTACATTTTGAAAAAGAAAAATAGTTCTGTCAAAATAAACATTTTCGGTAGGACTTCTTTTCATAAATATTCTTTAATATTTACTTTTTTATTGTGCTGGGATGGGGTAGTTGTGGGATTTACAAAAGTTCTTACAATGTATCATAATTGAATTTACCCCCTCAGAGAGAGATTTTCATCTCTGTGTTTTGTAAAGTAATTTAAATGAATGAACAGTTAACTGTAAAAACTATAAGGAAAATTCTAAAAGCAATGAAGTTACATGATCTGAAAAATTGAGTAGAATATACCAAAGATAAAACAATTCTGTTACAATAAAGAGCAGTGCAGATCAAATGACTAAGATGTTATATTTTATTTGCATAAAAATATTCAATGTCTAATGAATGACTTCTGTTGTCTATGATACTCTGTACTTTGGAGTACTAAACTTGAATGTCTGAACTCTCTTTCAAAACTGATCATTTTAGAATGCTTCTTCATATAATGAAAGGTTTAGGACAACAGGTTTGTATCACAGACTTCATAAACTAGATGAGGTAAGCCTAGCAGAAGAGCCATGGTGTATGTGCAGAACACTATCTATCCACACACTGTGAAATGACATTAGCTTGCATGCATTTTAAACTAAAATTATACGAGTCTGCAGTTAAATTTTAAACCAAATTTATACTGTTACTTCTTCCTATAGGAAGTAATAAATTCTTAGTAATTTTTAATTCTTAGTAATTTTTAAATTCTTAGTAATTTTTCCAAATTAAAAGCTTATTTGTTTGTTAGCAAATTTTGTCACCAAGTTTGATACAGTGTTTTCCTCTTTTTACTTACGTGGTATCATGTATTTGCTTTTTCTAAAAACCAATACTTTCATTACTAATTGTCTCTTAAGCTGTTCCATAGTTCTTAGTCATGCCCAAACTATTGGTAAACTAGGATAGAATGACTTATATAAGGTAAGATATTCATCTATCTAGTCTATATATTGACAGCAAAAATATGTTGATAGCTTTGTGCCAGGTGCTTACAGATTGAAGTAAGGGAGTCGTAGCATAGAGAATTCATACAAATACCCACTGAGCAGTTTTCAAAGTTGATACATGCCAGGAAAAACTCTAGTGAAATAAGCATTCTATAGAGTAGGTTAACCTAGTTTAGGCTGCTGTCTTTAGAGCTGGACCTTTGTAGACACTGTGAAGATTGGGTTAGTGAAGGTTTGTAAGGTTTCCCAGACTTCCATGGAATACCTGTCAGCATCTCTTAGAAACTAGATTTTCAGAGCACAGTTTGGAAAATGCCACTAAGCAGCATTTATGATGTATGTTAATACATAGGAAAGGTATTCACCAGGGTAACAGTAAATTTGCTAAAGATTTTGAATCACAATTTGTTTCTAATAAATGTTTTTATGTATTAAGAGTTGAAAGTTGACTAATACTTTGGTGTTAGGATTGTTAGGATTTTAAAAATGTATTTCTGGACTTGGGGTGTAGAGTATGATAGCAAGATACCCAGGGTTAAATCCTCAGCATAGGAAAAAAAAATCTGAGCATGATTGCTTTTCATTTTGATTCACTTGCTACCTTCCATTTTTATTCATGGATTAGATTTTCAAAACATGTTTACTTTAGGTGTCCTTAAAATTCTATGAACTAGAATAATAGTTCATAGAACTATTATTAATTGGGAATGCCTAAAGGGGCTGATTGTACCATTTGATTTTTAATATTTTTATATAGGATTTCACTGGCAAGTTGCTCTAATTAATATTTGTATGTTGTACTAGCCCATAAACTATTTCAATTATCTATCAAATAGTAATAGAAAAAAGTAGAAGTAGAAAAGTAGAAGGTAAAAGATTACCTTCTGATCATTGATTATTTTTAAAGTGTTTAATATCTAATATTTTTTAAAGTATATTAACAATAACTACTAACATTTGTTTTGCTGAAAGCTATCAATAAAGGAAAGGGATAATTTCATATGAGAATCATTTCTTTCCAAAATAGATGCTACGTGAACTTTATATAAATATGTGTAGTTGAATATATTTGTAAATGTATACCTAATTCAGTGTTTCTAGTAAGCATGTGTTTATTTTTATTAAATCATTTTTAGTGGAAAGTTATATTTTTGCAATGATTTCTATGGAATATTTGTAAATTGCTGATAAGATTATAACAAAAACTTGTGGCTCAAGTGGTAGAACAACTGCCTAACAAGTGGGAGGCTCTGAGTTCAAACTCCAGTACCACCAAAAAAAAAGAGCTAGAGAATTGTTAATACTCAAATTCTGGCACATCATTATTCTTACTTGTAATATTTTAGCAGACAGATAACCCAAGTAAATAATCTATTTTTGAAACCTTGGTAACTTAGTTTTAAAACTCCTAACAATAAACCAGGTGTGGTGGCACCTGCTATAATCCCATAATCCCAGCATTTGGAGGTTGACACAGAAGGATTTAAAATTCAAGTCCAGTTTGGGCTACAATAGCAAGTTCAAGGCCAACCTGAATCACGTAGTGAGATACTATCTCAAAAAAAAATCTCTGAAAATAATTCCACCCAATAAAACACAAAGTAAATAAAATATTCCTAAATCCTTAAAAATATTTGCAAAACAAAAACCTTACAATGTGTGTACCTAGTATATGTTATCTTCACTATCAGTAATGTATGTATGACCATAGGCAATTACACTGGAAAGAGAAAACACCATTACAGTGTTAGAAGACTATTCTCTCTTTGGCTTTCAAAATGTCTTCTGTTGTCCAGTCTATACAATTCTTTTGCCAAAACCAAGAAGGAAATGATTCCTACTCTGGACGCCTCCATTTTACCAAGATTTGGGAGCATCTCCTGGCCACGTTCCTCAGTGCATTCAGCCCTTCTAAACCTGTAGCTGCTACTAACTTCAGTTTTAACTCTCTGCCCTTAAACCTTTCCTCATAAACCAAATTGGGCTGTTTTAAAATTTTTTTAAAACATTAAAGCACCAAATGTTAAAGGTGAGTTTCTTAAGCCTAGTGATACACCATTAAGTGTTTAACCAACTCTCTATGGCAGATAACAAAACCCTGATTTGTATTGCTTTTCAATTTTTGTCATGCAAATATTCTGTCAGTGTGAAGTCACTTAAAGTGGAATCGGGTTGAGATTCACACACTTTGTTCTTTTGAACTGGCTGTAGGTCACCACTGCCAGATGAAGTTATTAAACATTGATCTCATAATTTCTGAAAAGGAAGCATAATAAGATCTAGCCAGCTTTCCTCCAGTGATGGTACTATCTGTAGTCAAGAAAGGAGTCCTTCAAAACCTCTGAAATTCCTCTTTACCATTGGATATGTAATAAGAGTAAAAGTTAAAGACAATTTTCTAACCATGTTCAATAACCATAAGTAGGAAGATGAAGAGTGTTAAGAAGAAAAGCTTTGAGAAACTTTATAAGGAGAAGCAAATTACTTTTGCAGATGTAAATGTAGCATAAATCACATAAATTGATAGAGCATTGTAATCTGCAGGCTTATAGTATTTTTTTTAATTCCCCTATATTTCCATGGACTTTGAAAATTATATCCCCAGATAAATTGTGACATTTCCTTTCTGCATGTTGGCACAATTTTACATTATGAAATTGTCATGTAGATTCATTGCACCTATTTTCCAAACACAAATGACCATAATTCAAATATGTATCATGTACTGAGCTCTAAACTGCATATAAACACTCTATCACTAGCTTTTGCAGGCACATTGATAAGATATTTGCACATTTTTATAAGAAAGATTCTTGGTCTGGGAATCTCAGCATTTTTATTTTTTATACCTTTCTACTTCAGGTACCAGATTTTTAGTCCTGATTTAGGCTCCTTAACATTAGTTGTGATTAGATGACACTGAGTAACAAACACCTTTAGAAATGTCAGTGACATTCAACATATCTCTCTCACTCATTTGACATGTTGACTGCTGTGGCTGGCTCAAGTTCAGGTTTACTCTATCCATAGCCTAGTCTGAGGGAAAAGGCTGGACATGGCAAGTGCTGTGTGTGGCAGAAAGCACTCATAAGAACTGGCAGCGATGTGACATGCATTGCAAAGCTTCTGAGTGAATGCAGTGCTCAAATCTGCTCACATTCGTTGAGCAGAGATTTTGTGGTCAAACCCAGCCATTGGACAGCAAGGTGACTCTGTAGCAATTTATTGTAAGTGACACCCAGAACCAGTAATTCTGGATGATTCTGTAGTACCACACTGTATTACAAATATTTGAACTCATTATAAGTAGCCAAAATACAAAAAAAGTATGAAAGGAAATAACATCTTAATTTTTAGAAAAGATTTATTACCAATTACCATTGGTTTCAGCTCGGAATTTTTAGAGGAACCCTCATTCTTGGTTTAGTGTGTAAAATAAAAATATCTTTCCAAATATCACTATTGCCTAATTCTGTGAGAAATAATAAAATAAACTAGTAGAAATGTTCCTAGGTCATTGGTGGTGTAGCAATGGAAGCCATAGAAGGGAAACATGACCTGGTGGAGTAGCTCACACCTAATCCCAGCTACTTGGAAAGTGGAGATTAGGAGTATCCTGGACCAAAGCCAGCCCTGGCAAAACCAATCAATCAATCAATCAATAAAAATAGCTGGGCGTGGTGGCATGCATCTATCATCTGTCACACCATCTACACAGAGGCGAAGTAGGAAAATCTAGGTTCAGGCCAACCCAGGCAAAAAACCCAGAAGGCTGTGTCAGAAAAATAACTAAAACCAAAAAGGGCTGGGGGGACTCATGGCTTAAGCAGTAGATAATTTGCCCAGCAAACACAAAGCCTGAGTTCGAACTCCAGTACCACCACCCCTCCAAAAAAACAGCAGAAACAATGTCACAAAGGGCTATGCTACTTTTTGGCTGTTATTTAGCTCTGAGTCTCAATTTCTTCATCTGTAAACTAAGAAAGTTGCTACCCAAGCTTTCTGAGGTCATTGTCACTATAAAGTTTTCATTCTAATGCTGCTTTGTTGATGCAGCAAAGCTTATTTTCTTCAATTTTTATTTCAGTTTAATTTATTGTTTTTATTAGTATCATGGCAGTGCAATGGAATTTTAATTTTCTCTTATTCATATCCCACCTTATTAAATACTGGTTTGAGACAAAATACTAGATGACAGTCCTTTGGTTTTAATCTTATATTCAACCTAACCAGTCTTTAAAACATTGAGATCACTAAAATACTCTTGTTTTTCTGAGGTTTGCTTGTATCATTGGGTTTTTCGAGGGGGCAGTAGGGGCTCAGGGCCTCACACTTGCTAAGCAGTCACTCAAGCACTTGAGCTACTCCACCAACCTTATATATCATTATTTCTAAGAATAACCTGGAAGACCGTATAAAACGTAACTTTCTAGTCTCTGCAAACCCTTGGAAAATCTGGTACTAAATATCACCCATAAAACTACATTTAAATTTTTTTCTGGTTATTTCTTTTTTAGCATATATCGATTATACAAAATAGTAAATTTTATTATGACATTTTTCATACATACATATAATGTATTTTGATCATATTCACCACCCATTATCTTCTGTTGTTCCCTTTCTCATCCTGGTCCCATTCCTCTTCCCAAATAGTATGTCTTGTTTATTCAAATCTTATTTATTTATCTTTTTTTGCAGTACTGGGGCTTGAACTCAGGGCCTTCACCTTGAGCTACTCCACCAGACCTATTTTTGTGAAGGGTTTTTTTGAGATAGGGTCTCACAAACTATTTGCCTGAGTTGGCTTCGAACCGGGATCCTCTTGATCTCTGCCTCCTGGGCAGCAAGGATTATAGTAGTGAGGCACTATTGGTAGTACCATTTTTAGTTTTTTGAAGAACCTCCATACTGATTTCCATAGTGGATGGGTTAATTTACACTGACCAACAGTGTGTAAGGGTTCCTTTGTCCCCACATCCTCACCAGTATGTGTTGTTCTGGGTTTTCTTGATAGTAGTCACCTGATGGGAGTGAGATGCAATCTCAGTGTAGTTTTGTTTTGTATTTCCTTTATGGCTAAAGATGTTGAGTGTTTATGGACATTTGGACTTCTTTGGAGAACTGCTTAGTTAATTTGGCCATTCATTGGTTGAATTTTTTTTTGGTGTTTAATTTTTTTGAGTTCTTTACATATTCTGGGTATTAATCTCTTGTCAGATGAATAGCTTGCAAAAATTTCCTCCCATTCTGTATGCTGTTTCTTCTCTCTGGTCATTGTTTCCTTTGCAGTGCAGAAGTTTTTAATTTGATGTAATCCCAGTTGTCAATTTTTGCTAGACCCTGAGCAATTGGAATCCTATTCAGAAAGTCATTGCCTGTACCTATATCTCGAAGTTATTTTCCCTATGGTTTCCTCTAGTAGTTTTAAAGTTTTCACTCTTACATTAAGGCCTTTGTTGCATTTTAATTTCTGTATGGGGTGAAAAGTAGGGATCTAGTTTTAATCTTCCACATGTGGTTATCCAATTTTCCCAGCATGATTTGATGATGAGGTTTTCTTTTCTCCAACTTATATTTTTGGCATCTTTGTCAAGAATCAGATGGCTGTAGCTGTGTGGGTTTATTTCTGGGCCCTCTATTTCACTTCATTGATCTGTATGTCTGTTTTGGGGCCAGTACCATACTCGTTTTATTTCTATTGCTCTGTGGTATAATTTGAAAGCTAGTATTGTAATACCTCCAGCATTGCTCTTTTGTGCTTAGGATTGCTTTGACTATTTAGAGTCTTTCATATAATTTAAGGATTATTTGTGCTATTTCTGTGAAGAATGTAATTAGAATTTTTGTGGGGATTGCATTAAATGTATAGAATACTTTTTATAATATGGCTATTTAAAAAATATTGAATTTGTTTATCTATGAATGTAACATGTCTTTTCAACTTCTAGTATCTTCAGTTTCTTTGTTATTTTGTAGTTTTCATTGTACAGGTCTGTCATCTCTGGTTAGATTTGTTCCTTGTTTTTTAATTATTACTTTGTTTTGTTTAAGACTATTGGGAATAAGATCATTTTCCTGATTTCTTTCTCAACATGTTTATTATTGGTGTGTAGAAAAGCTATTTTTTATGTTGATTTTTGTATCCTACTACTTTGCTGAAAGTGTTTATCAGATCTAATTAGTAGAGTCTTTTAGGGTCATTCAAGTATAGGATCATATCATTTCTGAGTATTGTCTCAATTTTACCTTTTTCTTTCCTATTTGTAGCCCTTTAACTTCTTTCTATTGTCTTATTGCTCTGGCTAATATAATAATTCAAGCACCATATTGAATAAGAGTAGAGAAAGTGCATACCTTATCTCATTCCTGATTTTAGAGGAAATGCTTTCAGTTTATCCCCATTCATTACAATGTTGGCTATGGATTTGTTGTATATAACCTTTGTTATGTTGAGGTATATGCCTCTATTTATGGTTATTCATAGCTTTTATCATGAAATGATGCTACATTTTGTCAAAGGCTTTTTCTATGTCTATTGAAATGGTGATGTGATTTTTGTCCTTATTATATGGGCTGTATGTATTACATCTATTGATTTGCATATGTTGAGCCATCTTTGCTTTCCTGGAATGAAGCCAACTCAGTAGTAGCATATGATTTTTTTAATATGTTGCTGAATTTCACTTACAAATATTTTTTGAGGATTTTTTTTGTGTCTATGTACATGAAAATAGTAAGTCTGTACTTTTCTTGTGTCCTTTTCTGGTTGTGGTAACAGAGTGATACTGGCTTCATAGAATGAGTTTGAAGTGGTCCTTTCTTTTCTACTGTATAGAATGGTTTGAGGAGCATTGGTGTTCATTCTTTTTAATGGTCTGGTAGAGTTAATAATGAATCTATTCAGTCCTGGGCTTCTCTTTGCTGGGAGACTTTATTTCTGCTTTAATTTCATTGCTCGTGTCAATCTGTTTAGGTTATTTATATCCTCTAGATTCAATTTTGGTAGGTTATATATGTATCTAGAAATTTTTCCATTTCTGCTAGATTTTCCAATTTATTTCAAAATATTCCCTAATAATCCTTTAGATTTCAGTGATATCTATTGTGATGCCCTTTTTGTCTCTAGTTTTATGAATTAGGGTCTTCCCTTTCTTTTGATTAGTTTGACTGTGGCTTTTTCAGTCTTATTTATCTTTGTTCATTGTTTCATTCTTTGAAACAATTCTTTTTTTCATTGATCCTTTGTATTAATCTTCATTTCATTGATTTCCACCCTGATCTTTATTATTTCTTATACTAATTTTGAGTTTGGCTTATTCTTGTTTTTCTCAGAACTTGAGATGCATCATTAGATTTTTAGGCCCCTCTCTTGCTCTCTCTCTCTCTCTCTCTCTCTCTTACTCTCTCCCTTTTCACCTCTCTCTTTAAATATAGGCACTTATAGCTATAAAACTATCCTTTTAGTCCTGCCTTCTCTGTATCCCAATGATTCTGACAAGTTGTGTTTTCATTTTCATGAAATGAAGTTTAGTAGGGGCTGTTTAGGTCCCTGGGAGCATACCTTTGAATGGGATACGGGACCCTAAGTCCTTTCCTCTTTTCTTTTGGTTCCCATTTTGCTCCCTCACATGTTCCCACCATGTGTCCTGGCTCACCACAGGTGCAAAGCGATTGGGCCTACTGATTACAGACTGGAATCCCCAAAACTATGAGCCAAAGTAGACCTTGTATCAATATGGTGATGGAAAGCTAGCTGATATAATATATAAACTTCAAAAATGTGGAAAACAAAAGACCATAATGTTACTGTGATTAGTGTTAGTGTTTTCCTAATGCATACAAATAGATCTCAACCTCACAATGAAATACTACAAAATAAGACTATTGATAGATTATTACATCCAATCTCTGATGTTTATCCTGTTTCCTTAAAACCTAATCTTCACAGAAATAATGCTCCTTTTAAAATTAGCCAGATGGTGCTATTTCTGTGCTTAAATTCCTCCAGAATGAAAGCTAAAGCCCTTACCCTACCTACCTGTAAGCTCTTGTCTCCCCAACTATGCACTATGCTCCTTGTTGAAATCCTCTGCTTAGAATGCTTTTCCCGATAGAACATCACCACTCTAGTTCTCATTTTCGTCAAGTCTCTGCATAAAATATTGCCTATGCAGAGAATCCTGTATTGACTATCCAAAATAAAATGGCATATGCTGAACTGGAATATAGTTCAGTGGTAGAGCACTTGCCTAGCAAGTGAGAGGCCTTGAGTTTGACCACCAGTACTATAAGAAAAAAATATGGCTTGTTCCCCTCTACACAGCAACCACTACCCTTACAACCAACAAGATTTTTATTTAGAGCACTTATAACTACTTGAATAATATGTATTCATTTGTATCTAACTATCTATAATTTTAAGCTATTTAAGGACAAAGACTTTGTTTTATACACTGCTACATTGCCAGGGCTTAGAGTAGTACTTGGCACACAGTAGATAGTCAATAAATATTTGTTGAACAAATATTGGAGATTATCTACTGCTTGGCCTATCCCCAGTACAAGGCAAGACTATTAAGATCCAAGTTTTACAAATTAAGTAATGTTTTTAAAGGAAGTTTTATTTTTTCTTAATTTTCCATCTACTTTGAAGTCATTTTATTACTTGCAGATTTATCATCCCTTTCACAAACTCTTCTCTTTCCATCTTTTCCTAGTCTGTTTTTCAATTATATATGACACTTTATTTTGAATTATGGCAATTTAAAATTGATATTTCATTTCAACAAGTTTTAATTACTTAATTGAAATATGGCATTCATACTATGAAGTCAATGTTAGTGAAAGGCACTAGATTTGTATTCCCATTAAACTGACACTAACCTTCATGGGAAACATAGCTGGCATAGTTATACAGAAGGATAATAACTCGGGATTTCCTCCTAAAACTAGGACTTCTTGATTAAAAAGACAAAGAGGGCCATTTGTTCTTTGGCAGCCTCTGATACTTGCCCTCTAAAGCTATATGTAGTGACAGAGGTTTTTATACCATGTGAATCTGCCTGCCTGGAACAGAACTAAAGTTATTTAGACAATAGGTATAAAGCATTTTGAAAACTAAGGGGAAAAAAAGTAGCTGCTGAAATGTGTAAAATGTTTTTTAATAACATAATATTGAGCTACTTTAAAATCACCCACTTATTTGGGCATTTCCCCCTCCCTGGCCTATACTTCCCTGCATACTACTGACCACCTCCTCTAATGCCTAGAAGTGGCCCATGTGTCAGCACCATCTGATAACCAACAGATCTGTTTGGGCTAATGTCTGTCCTAAGAATTTAAGGTCAACATTAAACACAGAGTAGCGAGCCGGAAAATTTCTCCAAATGATAATTAAAACTTATTTAGAGTAAAATTAGGCCAAGCTATGGAATGTCCTGTGCTTAGCATATAGAAAAGTTAATTTTCCCTAAACCATATTGGTTCTTCACTATTGTATAGCCAGTAAACATATCCTAAATAACCATGTAGGATTCCAAGCTATTTTGAAACCAAACCATACCTGGTGGCAAGTTGGTTGCATTAGACCACTTCCGTCATGGAGGAAGTAGTGTTTTGGTTTTTATGGAATAGACACTTACTCGGTATGAATATGACTTCCCTGCATGTAATGCTTTGCCAAAACCACAATCTGTAGTTACAAAATACCTTTTCCACTGTCATGTTGTACCACATGCCATTGCTTCTGATCAAGGATGTCACTTCACAGCAAATGGGCTCAAATGAAATTTACTGGTCTTAACATTTTCCCTTACCATCTTAGAGCAGCTGGCATGATAGAATGGGGGAATATCCTTTTGAAGACTCAGTTATAGCTTCAGCAAGGTGGCAATACCTTGTAGCCTGGGGCAAGGTTTTCCGGGAGGCTGTATATGCCTCAGTGTCCAATCCTGGTGCTATTTTCCACCTAGACAGAATTCACAGGTACAGGAGCCAAGGAGTGGCAATGGGAGTGGCACCACTAACCATTACCCTTAGTGACTTACTAGCAAAGTTTTTTGCTTTCTGTTCCTGAAACTTGACAAATGGTGGACTTGATGGTTGGTTTTATTTGTCAATTTGACTGAAACATAATTCTGGATTTTTCTGCGGGGTATGTTTCAGTGAGATTGCCATTTCAATTGAGCCATGCATGGTGGCACATGCTATAATCCCAGTTAGTTGGGGAGGCTCAGGTGGGAGGACCTCCTGAGGCTAGAAATTTACTTTCAGCCTGGGCAAACAAAGTGAGACCTAGTCTCAATCAAACAAACAAAATATTTAAATTGGTGAAT
The DNA here is from genome assembly GCF_047511655.1 of Castor canadensis. NCBI lineage: Eukaryota > Metazoa > Chordata > Mammalia > Rodentia > Castoridae > Castor > Castor canadensis. The sequence continues at coordinate 63,255,402 of NC_133386.1, forward strand.
TTTGGGTAAAGTAGATTGATCTCCACAATGTGGTTGGGCCTCATCCAAACATTTGAAGGCTCACAGAGAACAAAAAAGACTGGCTTCCTCATAGCAAGACAGAGGATACTGCCTTTGAACTTCATTTGCAACACTGACTTTTCTGGTCTCCCCAGCACATGAGATCCTGCCTCAGGACTCATGTTGGGACACTGGCTCTCCAGCCCACCAACCTTCAGACAACAGCTACAGCATTGGCTTTCCCTGTTCTGCAGGCTGCCAGCCTTCCCTGAAGATTTTGGACTTGACAGCCTCTGTAGTCACATGAACTGATTCCTTATAGTAAACCTCTAACATACTCATCTTACTGTATCTCTTTCTCTCTGGTATATAAGCTGGGGAACCCTAGATTATATACTTCTTGTCAAAGCCAAAAAAGCTTGTGACCTACAAATTACATATAGGAAAATAAAGGCATTGTATTTACTAGATTCAAAATACTTCTCATGCAGTCTCTCAAAAGTAACAAAAGTTTACGTTATAATATCCCTTATCTTTGAGATGTAGCTATTGCTGGGCTTTAATTATGTATACTTTCCTGTCACCATGCTCTTGCCTACCTTACCAACAACTAATTTTTAATGAACATCTTTTTTGTAGCACTTTTGCTTTTTTTATTAACTTGAGACCCAGAATATTCTAATTAGATGCCTTATCACTGCAGTTATTCTGACTTTCTAAGCTAACCTAACTCTGATATTCAATAAAACTTATTTTCAACTTTTATTTATCACCAATAATGGAAACTTAATTTCTTTTACAAAATATGTTTGTTGTATATGGTGCTACCTAATATCTATAGGCTGCAAACAAGCTAGGAAGAAAAATAAAAATCAGGTTTGACTATCTTGGCATTTGTTAAATCAATCATGTGTAAAATTGGGACACAGGAAAAAAAGTTTTAAAATGATGGAATATATTTTTAGAGTCATTTCTGAAAGTTTTGTGAGATATTAAGGTTCTATGGAGCAGTTTACAAAATAAAAGAGATTATAGTATTGCATTAGAAGGCTTCCTAGAACAAAAAAAGAGCCATTTTTGAAGTTCCTTCAAGGACAAAAGATAATGGATGTTTTTATAGTTTGCATCTGGACTAACTCTATTAGCATCATTAGTGGTAATGTATTCCAGAAGCCATTTAATGTAACTATGCAGATAATATTTTTTTCGTTAAGAATGTTGTAGAATTTCAAATAAGTGTATTTTTTAGATAAGTTTTTTAATCTTCTAAGAGTGGTTCCCTAGACAGATCTATTACCTCCATAGTAAGAAATAGGAAACTCACTTCTTTATAGGTACAACCTATTTCTTGAAGCTGCTAAGTCAAGATAGAAGTTGCTTTGTTTTATGTCTCAGCCTAGAGATGTTTAAAATATAAGCATTACTTTATTAAAAGTACATCAATTATAGGTAATGCTTTTCCTTTTAAAAAACGTTCCCTATTGAGCCACATTTTAATCCTTCTTGAACTATCACTCTGACCTTCTCTTGGAAAACACCCCTCTCAGACTCTCAAGACATATGGCTTGGATGAGACTAATTCCTGGGTTCAAGTGCTTGGCATGTGAACTGACTGGCAGGTCAGAGCATTGCAACACCACCACCAACAGCAACATCCTCACACACTGATATTTAAAGAGATGGGCAGGACTGGAGGTGTGGGTCAAGTGGTGGAGCACCATCTTTGCAAGTGGGAAGCCCTGAGTTCAAACCTCAGTCCTGCCCCCCCCCCAAAAAAAAGTGTAGAGATGGACAATAAGATCAATTCTGGGTCTCAGGTGGAATTCTCCAGCTGGGGCTGCTGGTGGTACTGGCATAAGCCTACTATTTCATCAAGCAGGCTACCTACCAGGTGAGTTCACTGGCCAGAAGATGAAGAGAGACAGACTCCGTCCTGGTGATTCCATTGTGCCTGGATCAAGTCACTGCAGAAGTCCTATATTTTAGAATCCAGGAAATTACATTTCTTTGTTTGTTGAGCCCATTTGATTTTGTTTCAGTTACTTGCAAATAAAAGAGTGCTAATAGCCATATATTACTTTTTTTGTATGTGAAACAGGGTCTCACTCTGTAAGCAAGACTTCCCTCAGACTCTCCATCTTCCTGCCTCCCCACCTTTGAAGTACTTTGATAACAGGTGTGTGCCACCACATTGGGATCCTATATTATTATTTCAACTGTTCCTCCCACTCATTTCCTAAAAAGGGCAAGTTCCCTTTATCTTTTCCTGTTGTTCCCAACATAAAATGCTATCCCACTTCTTCCTGCCAGACTATAGTTTCTCATTTCATTGAATACTGCTAAATCATTTTCTTATACTACTCTTCCTAGCTTTGAATTCTCTTTCATCTAAGAACTTTAATTGAAATAGCTCAGATATAATATTCATCTACTTCTGTTCTTCTGGAAATTATGTTCATGGATTATGAACTCCATGTGGCAATTATGAACAATGTTTATCATCAGAGTATGCCAGGATTCCCCAGACACTTAACAATAAGTGTCATTTAAAATTTTTCATCCAATGTGAAGTCCTTCACTTATACTTGACATATCTCAGAGGACTGAGTTGGGTGGGAATGGCACTCCAAGAATCATAAAAATGTTCAGTTTTACTATGACACAGTACCAGTAAGACTTTTGTGGAAATTTTCTTATGACTTTACTTATGGCGCAAATATGTCAAACCCATAGCACAGACTCATTGACATATTAGTCTTTCCATTACTTATTGCTTCATTGTAACCACATCAAACTATGGGGGATTAAAGTAATAATGATTTGTTATTTCTCATGATTTAATGGATTTGAGCAATTCTTCTGTTCCTCTTATCTGAGCTCCCTTGTGGCTGCATATAGCTAGCTGGTTGGCTAGGCATGGGCAAAACTGGACTGTTGGCTGGGACATCATTCCCCTCTCTTCCCAGAACTTCCAAGTTTGCAAAACAATGTAAGTTACAAGATCTTCTAAAATTTAGCCTTATAAATTGCATTTCTATTCATTTCCATGGCTCCATTTTCTTTATCAAAATAAGGACCATGGTGTGAATAATCCTACCACTTGATGGAAGGAGTGGAAAACTCTAGTACAGGAACCCTGCAGTCTGCGGTGATTGTGATCATCTTTAGGAACTCAGGAACACTCTATCACACTGTTGGTGTCATTTGTAATTGGAAAATGAGAGGAGTACACCTTTTTATTTCCAAATCTCCTAATTCATAGAGTAGAATTCTTCTTGAACCATTTGATACCCCTAAAGTACTAAAAAATTAAAAAATAAAAAAAGAATGCTTTTCTTTGGAAAGTAAATATTTCCAAAGTGGAAACAATTGGGATACAGAGTTATTTAGAAGCAAGTTTGGTTTACTTTCCACAATTGAGATGATAATTTGTAAAATATATAGGCTTTGCTGAGATTGAAAAAGGCAAAACACGGGGCTGGAGATATCATTCAGTGATAGAGCACTTGCCTAGCATGAATGAGGTTCTAGGTTCTCAGAATGGCAAATAAATAAGGCAAAACATAAATATCGTTATTACTACCCATCCTTCTTTTCGCTCTGCTCTCTCCAGCATTTTAATTTTTGAACACGTAACTAATTTGGAAGTCACACAAGCTTTGAACCAAAATACTGCATTATGTAAGTTTGAAAAGTAAAGACTGTCTTTTGCACTGGAGACATTTAAATTTTTCCTATGCAGTGTGGTTTATTTAAAAGTTTTGTATCACTTATACAAACTTTTAAAATACAACAGACTCTTAAGAATACAGATATATGTGTAAAAATATAAAGGAATGCATGGAAATTGTAAATACCAAATTCAGGTGGTTACCATTGATGCAGAAGAGAGGAGAAAGTGACCAGGGAGCCATACTCACAAGAAGATAACAGGTTGGCAATGTTTTATTTCTTAAACTGTGTGACAGGTATACCAATACTTGTCATATTTTTATTTATGTCTTTTTGTATGAAGTACTGAAAAATTATAGAGGATTTTATATTTATCAGTTGACTAAGGTAGCATTCAGATGTGAGCTACATGAAGCTCTTTGAGAAAAAAACATTTTTACTGGTTTCTAAGATGTTGCTTCCTACAGCTGGCTGCTCCTCCCCTCTGGACAGGAGTCTCTCCAGATCACAGAGTTGTACCTGGAATGTTGTTTACATGGTACATTTTGTAAAATATGCAGGGAGAGGGGTCGTATGGGAGCAGTATGTCTACCTCTGAAAAAATGCTTGCACATGGCTCCAGAAAGTGTTAATTTCCTTAGTAAATTAGAGCTAACTCTTTCTGACAAATGTTGCAGAAAGTAGTTTCTAATTTTTTCCAGGGCCTTAACATACTCATTTCTAATAAACACCTTCAAGTGGAAAGGGTTTTTTTCCCCTGAATACTACTAAGGCATCTTCCAAGGGAAAAATTAAAGTCCTCTGTTTAGTTTTATTTTAAATAGGAAGTAGAAAATAGAACCAATTTAGACTGACTACTGTGGTGTATAGGAAAGGAAGAGAAATTGTTTAGAAGTCAGTTTGTGCTCTGTCTTTGTCTCCACCCTTGGCTTTATTAAAATACAATTGGCGCTGAAAGTGTGTCTGAAGTAGTAGAGCCCCGCCTTGCAAGCATGAAGTCCTGAGTTCAAACACCAGTACGGCCAAAAAGAAAAAAAATACATACACATTGTTGTTTTTCGATATGTATGCATTCAGAAATGATTGAACCAAGCTAATTAACCCATCTACACTATTTATATACTCATTTTTTGTAGTGAGAATATTTAAGATCTCCCAGCTTATTTTATTTGGCATAATGTTTTCCAAGTTTATTTATTTTGAACACACATGACACAGATTGTTACAAATGACAAGAGTTCTTTTTAAAGACTGAATAGTATTTCACTGCGGGTGTATTTTCTTTATCTGTTCATTCAGTGGTGGATATGTAAATTGATTCCATATCTTTGCTATTGTGGGTGATGCAACAATGAATATGGGAGAGAAGGTATTTCTGCATTACACCAGTTATATTTCCTTTGGATATATATATCCAGAAGTATTTTTTCATTCTGTTGATTTTTTTTTTTGCAGTGGACAAGCTTTTTCTTTTGATGTAATTCCATCTGTCATTTTTGCTTTATTGGCCATTCCTTTTGGGTTATGTATTTTAAAAATCACTGCCCAGAACAACATCAAGAAGTTTTTTCCTTATATTGTCTCCTAGTAACTTAACTGTTTCAAATCTTACATTTAAATCTTTAAGCCAGGGCTGTTGATGTGGCTCAGTGATAGAGTGCTTACCTAGCATGTGTAAGTCCCTCTAAATAAAGTCTTCAATCCATTTTTTGTTGAGTTTTGAATATGGTATGAGATAAAATGGTCCAACTTATTCTTCTGCGTGTGGATATTCAATTTTCCATTTATTAAAGATACTACTTTCCCTCACTGTGTTTTTTGACAACTTTGTCAAAAATCAGTTCATTATAAATAGATAGATTTCTGGGCTCTCCATCCTGTTCTATTAGTTTGCATATCTGTTTTTATGTCCGTACCATCTTATTTTCAATACTATAGTTTTGAAATATATTTTGAAATCAGATAGTGTAATGCTTCCAGCTTTGTTATTTTTGCTCAAGATTGCTTTGTATCTCTCTCTCTGGTCTTTTGTGGTTCCATATGAATTTTAGGATTTAAATTTTTTTTCCTGTAAAAAATGTCATTGGAATTTTGATATAGGTTGCATTGACTCTGTAGATTTCCTTGGGCAGTGTGGACATTTTAACAATTTTGTTTCTTCCTATACATGAACATGGAAAATACTTGCACTTATTTGTATCTTCTTCAGTTTCTTTTATAGATATCTTGTGGTTTACCTCATTGGTTGAATTCATTCCTGAGTATCTTCTATGTTATTATAAATGGAAATGTTTACTTGATTGCTTTTTCTTGATAGTTTATTTTTAGTGAATAGAAATGCTACTGATCATGGTTTGTTATTTTATATCCCACAACTTTACTGAATTCAGTTACTGCTTCTATAGGTGCATGCCACCACAATGGAATGATGTCTTGGAAACAAAAAAAGATTTAGATGAAAAATATGTGGCCTAAGCCACATGAAAAAATAAGTGATATGGCTCATGCAAAGCTTGGTTACCGTTCTTTTATAAAGAACCATTGGAGATGGTGCCTACTACCTGTGAGAACTGCAGAGCCTCTGGTTCCGGTTCATCGTCCCCTCTTTCATATTCTCTCAATTACAGACACAGCACTTTAGGACAGAGCTCAGCATAATGCATACTTAATAAAAATGTCATGGATTGAAATCATGTTGTTTTTATTAGGGTCAGCCTTAGAGTAGGTTTAATGGATAATTGTTACTGAAAACCCTGTTATGTTGATGACTTGAGGAGGGAGGAGAGGGAAAGAGAGGTGAGGAAATGAGAGGAGAAGAGAGGAGAGGAGGGGAAGGGAGAGGAGAGAAGTGAGGAGAGGGAAATGTGATGTAATCGTGGCCTCCAGTTCATTCTCCTTTTCCCACTTCCTGACTGACCCCTTTGAGTGGGGTGCACTCTGGCAGCCTCTTTCCTAGCTAACCTCGTTGCCTCTTTGCTTTCATCCTCAACCCTTACCAACCTATCTGATGCACTGTGCCAACTCTCTTCCTCCCCAAAGCATTATTCTCTTAGAGTCTCTCCTCTACAATGCTCTTCATTGCCTTTTGAATCTAATTAAAACGTCTTCAAGACCTACCAATTAACTCCATATCACTCTCCCTTAGCAGTCTTATACCAGGCAGGCTGTCAAACCTGCTTGCCCTCTGCCTTTTCAGGCTCTTCTGCCTGGCACTGTGCAGTTGCCTCCTATCTAGAGTGCCCACTCAACTTCTTTCTGCCAAAGTATTTTTTTTTCTTTTCTTTTTAATAGTAAATTATCTTTCCCTCTATAACTTTTGATTACTTCAACTCAGAATCCCTATTCCTTGAACTCAGTTCTGTCCTTTTGGAAAGGCTTATGTTCATGTACCTGCAGCATCCACGCCTTGCTTCAGAGTCCCGTGGTTTGGCCTCTCCCACGAACTGAAACTGCCTCTCCTATGTCCTTGGTTCATGTTGGACTTACATGCTGCTAGAAAGGTCCTGGATTCTGCCTAAACTTCCCTCTCTCCCACTCCCCTGGAAGACCCCTTGGTTGTCCTTAGTGCCTTAGCAGCCACAGCTGCCCCTCTCCGTGGACCCGACGTGGTGGAAAACCAGAAGGCTGAAAGAACGTATAATTTCCCTCGGTGAAAAGTCCGGCTGGGTCCTCCTGTCCACAGACCACAGACCACAGATCAGTTCCCAGTAGGGCTCCTTCAAGGTTTTCTCAAGGCGGCTTCACAAGGGCCCAGGTGTGTGGGCGAACTACTGCGGAGACAATGTGCTTTGTAAATCTTGACCCAGGCACATATCTGCGCTGCCAATGCAAAGGGCGAGGACCCACCAGTTCTGAACAGCCGGGAGTGAACCCCTTCCTCCGCCTGTGATTTGGACGCCTGCGCAGGGACTCCCGAGCAGACGCCCCTCAGCCACCATCAACCAGCACTCGAACCCCTGACTTTCCTGCGGCGGGAAACCAGACCTTGCTGGGCGCCCCAAGAGGCCCCCGCGCAGGCAAAGGGAGAGACTGGCCTGGGTCACTGTTCCTTACCAAAGTGGCAGGGGCACTCCTCCCCTTCTCCCGCAGAAGGGCCTCAGGGGAGTGGCAATGACTTCCTGTTGGAATGGGACCCCTTAATGTGAAACGTGCCCAAAGTGGAGAGAGTCTTCCCTCCTCGCCCCCCAGCGCTCCTCCCAGGTACCCCAGAATGTTGCGGAAGCCTGCGGGATCAAACCTAGCAGCTGGGACTTGGCCCTCTCCACGGGCTGCGACGTCTGCTTATGGTGTGCTTGGTTTTGAGTGTGCGATCCCAGGGTTCTTGACAGATGCAGGCTGGTATACATGACACCCAGAGAAGGATGCTGTAAACGTCAAGAGATTGGAATGGAAGATGTTAAAGAAATGGAGTGGTTTGCGAATACTGAGATAGCCCTCCTGTAATAGAGGAGCTGCAGTCACCAGAATTACTCGTGTGTGGCACCCATAGTCCTAAGATGGTTTTATCTAAAAGCTAAGGCCTGAACATCCTAAATACAAAAAATCCCGTGAGCAGCAGTTTAAAACAAAAAGTCCAGTGAGCCTCAATTTAAAACAAATCGGAACTGGTGATGTCTCCCTGGATAATGCAATTAAGATGGCTTTTCCTGCGTTTCCTTTCTCCCATATTGGCAAACACAAGACTGTATCGTTATTTTTAAGTTAAAAACATCTCTTGCTGGCCAGTCACAGTGAGGCCTCCACTGGAGTTGGCAAGAGCAGCAGTTCACATTCGACTTGCACTTTATTTAATGCTTTCGTGTACATTACTTCTGTCTCCCCTGAGGGCAAGATCAGACAGTGGTATGTATCACCCACGTTCTGCACATAAACAGATCTCTCGGAGATACCACCTGACTTCCTCCAGGTTGCTGGCTAGGGAGTGCAGAGCTGATACACAAACGCAAGTGCGCTGAATGGAAGCCTCTTGCCAGTTCCATTGCTAAGGTTGAGCACTGCCTGTGGTTTTGTCCTCTTTCGTTCCCTCCTTGCCATGTCACTTGGCGATAAAGGCAGAGGAAGAAATCACTGCTCATGGTGAAACTGTTTATGATGTGGGAGAAGAACTAATTCACTGAAAAGTTCAGCTCCACAGGCTGAATTGATAACTCTGTTAGGAGCACTTGAAGTGAGGATGTTTTCCCTATTCTAGGAAATTCTTCCATGGAAGTATCTGTTCAAGTGACCACTTAAAAAAAAAAACTCAGTTTTGAACCCTGAAATTGAACAAACCTATTATACAGAAAGAAGTCTTATAAAACCTGGACTGGGGTTGAATACCATTTGCTGGGTCCCCTGTTGAGGGAGACATTTCACTTGTTATTAAGTAACCATGGCTTCTAACATGTATTCAGGTCTTGAAGCCTATGAAAAACTGAGGTTCCGCTGAGAGACGAAATACTTGCCTGCTACAGTCCCAACTTGTAGGAACTAAGGGTTGGGGGTGCGAATCTTTCTTCCTGCCTTTGGGAACTTTTCTGATATAGAACGTATGGTCCTGATGAAATTTTACACGTCTCTACTCAGGAATTACCTAAGACTAGATGTTTAAAAACCTTTCCATGCGTCACCTTCATAACTGTTTAGTTAGAAGTGGTGAGGGAAAGAACTTAGAGTGAGGAGAGAGAGGAGGAGTACGGAAATTGGATTTGAAATAAAACATTTGAACTGATGAGTGTGTAAAATCAAGAGTAGTTCCAAGCTGATGCCACTGTAGGGCGCCAAAGTTCTACTGGGCTAAACCCAGCAGCTTTCTTGGGGCGAGCAGAACAGATGCACTGGGAAGAGAGCGCGGAGGAAAAGGGGGTGGGGCTAGGGTGTCCTTTATTCTCCAGTTAAACTAGCCTGGGAGACTTTGTTACATAACAAGTCTGTGCGTGGGGGGAAGAAGACTTTGTTAGAGGGGCAGAAGGAGGGTGTGAGTGGAAAGAAGCTCTTTAAAAGAAGAAAATCTCGGACTACTGAGCTGACCTGGGAGCACAAACGGTCCTCTTCGCTTCAAAAATTCTTTGGCTTCTCCTCAAACTGGGGCCACGACCTCTTTTAAAGAGGGTGTACGAGGAGGGGATATAGATTTGAATGGGGTCCTCTCCCCTCACCCGCCCCACACACCAGCGACTTTGCCCAGTCTCCCGTCCCTCCCCCCACAAGCCCGCGCCTTCCCATGCCTGGGGGCTGCTGCCTCCAGGAAGCCGGGCTCTTTCTCCTCCGGGGCGCCGCGGGGTTGCACGTCTCCATCTGCAGCCCCCAAGGACTCTTCAGCCGGGATAAAGGGCGGCCTCCCCCGCCTGCCAGCGCCCTGGATGCTCAGCCGTCAGCTGCCGGGAGGCGCTGATTTCATTCCCGCGCGGCTTTCGCTGCGGACCGCGAGGGGCGGAGGGGCCGGGGTCCAGGGGCGGGGCGGGGGCGGGAGGCGGCGGCCGCGGCCAGCGGAGACTGAGCGCCCGGCCCGCCAGGGTTTATTACATCCCCGCCACCCGCAAAGGTTAGGAGCGCGCATTTAGAGACAGGATAATCCGACTTTAAATATTAAAAGTAAAAGCAGAACCAGTGGAATATTTACCTAGAGCCTGAGCAGATCTCCCTTTGCGAAGGGAGAGACCGCCGAGGAGGCCCCGATCCCAGGCCTGAGGTACTGGCGAGGCGCTTCCCGGGTAGCAGAGTCTGGGCGGCCAGGGCCCACCTGGAAAGCCTTTGGACTGTGGGGAGGGGGACTTCCGACCCCCTCGTTTTCCCAAGTAGATAGGGGTCTGCAGGGCTCGGTCCAAATCTTCTGCTTTGTCATATTCTCCTTTTTAAGGGCCTCCCGGACTAACACAAAAGGTGGCGAAGAGTACGTTGGATCAATAGCAAAGATTGTTATTTAGATAAAGAATTAATCTCCCTGTTATAATACTTTTTATAGTGAACTTTGTACCCCTTCCATAAGAAAAAGGAATTTAAAGGAAAAAAGTCTCAAACAGGATTAAGGTTTTAATTACAATTCCCTATCGAAATAGTATGTTTGATGAGCTGATCTTATCAATTAATAGTAACATTAAAGCTCAAGAAACAGATTCACGGAAAATATGCTTAAGGGAGTCTTTTTAAAAGTAATCGCACCGGGGAACTAGCAGGGCAGCAGGCCAGGGATGCTGCGTCCGAACAGGTTTCGGATCCGCGTCTGCTCCATCCAACTCGGCCAGAGCCGGGCGCGCATCTGGGGCGCAGGATGGGGCAGGGGCTGCGGGCCCCGCGCTGAGACACTAGGCCTCACGGGTGGGAGGAAAAAAATAAGTAACAGACGCCTCTTCTAAGCCGAGGCCCACATCAAAGTTGGGGCCCCACAAGGGCCGTGGAGTTCACTGCGTTTGGGTCAGTGTTATATTCTAGGGGGCAAATAAAGTAATTTGAACATGCATCAACAGTTTTCCATAAAATACGAGTTAAAAGAAGTAATAGAACTAATCACTGTCTCCTCAAATCAAGTAGAAAACATTTCAATGCACTAATTAGAGTAATTAGAATAATAAGCCTCTGCCTATATGTGGTAAGACAATGTGTACAAACAACTTTATTTAATGTATACTGGTAATCAGCGATGCGTGCCTGCTTGAATGCTTAGCGCAATAAAACTACCCTCCGTCCGCCCAAACAATCAAATACAAATTAGTTTAATGATTGTGCCTGCTGAATGTCTTAGAAATCCACAGGCAGAGGCGAGTAAATAGAAGCATCCTTGTTTGTATGCGACCCCGCCCTGGCTGGCCGCGGGGCCCGGTGAGTGGCCGCGGGCTGGCGCGGCGGGAGGAAGCAGAAGGCTCCTGCGCGCGGGGCTGAAGCCAGGCCCGGCGCCAGTACAGATCTGCGCCCCTTAACAGTCCCTGCTTCTGCCCTTGGTCGCTTTCCCACCCCTCCCAGCCAGCTTCCTGCCTCGCAGTCCCGCCGCACACCCCAAGCTCCAAGCGCCCCTGGCCTCACCTCCTCCGGGAGGCGAAAGGCCTCATTGGGACTCCCAATGTCCCTCTGGCTTTTAAGGGCTGAGTTTACCCCCACTGAGGGACTTCTCCCAGGGACCTTAGAGGGCGGGGCCGGGGAGGTCTATTTGCCCTGAGAGTGTCCAGCTCATGGAGATGGACGTCAGGCCTCCAGTCCAGGGGTGAGGCCCTTGCTGCTGGAGGGTGTCAGCTCTGTTTTATGATTACAGGGTGCCCAGAGGGGCTCTTGGGGTCCTATCTCTGGGGAACTGACTTTCCCGTGCTAGAGCTGACTTTGGGCTCAGTAGAGAGTGACCGTTTTCTGGAGGTTTGAGAATCGTTTTCTACCCTGCTTCAGCGCTTGGGTAGCAGGTTTCTCTCTACTGGAGGCTAGGAGTTGAGGTCAGAAACAGCCAGAAGTTTGATGGGTGGGAGCTGAAGAGTACAAGCTTAACTTCGCTCACCTTCCTCTGTCACCCTTCATTCTCTGCTTCCGCAGACCAGAAAAAGGCAAATTACTTTATCTGCCGGGCAACTGTGCGGATTTCCACCCAGATTTTCCTGGGATTGTGTCCTTTCCCCCCTTTTTTCTTGGGACATCGTCTCCCACAATTCTTTCTCCCAACTGGGAGCAAGGTCCTAGGCACGTCTTTGGAGAATGACAAGGGAAGGAAGGCAGGAAGAGAGCTAGGAGATCCACACTCCTCTGAGTTCTTGACTCCCCCGCCCCCGCAGTCATCCCACTGCCCCGCTGTACCTCTGCCCCAATCTGGTGCTGCCCTGAGGTGCCCAGTCTACTCCTGCGCCTGGGTTTCTCTTTCCGGAGTCGACTGCCATCCCCAAAGACTTCGTCCCCTTAACCACCACCTCTAGCCTCAGCCTCCCCAGATCAACTCGCCAGTGGTCCACACAGCCCCCCCACCCCTACCCCAACTGACCTCCCTGGGAAGAGAAAGGGGTTGAACTAGACCGCGGCGTCTGCGCTGTCGGCCCTTTCTACCCGGGTCCCGGCTTCGGAACCTGGGTGCAAGGGAGAATTCCTGATTTCCAGGCAGGCACTCTGGGGCTGTTTGTAGCATCCCGGCGCGCAGGCCGGCACTGTGAGTACGGGAAATGCCCGGAGAGGCTCCTCTCAGTTCTCTCCATTCCCTGCACTGGAGAGCCTGGTTTTGTCGGCCCTGGTGTCAGCTGCCCGGGTTCCCCGAGGTAGGGGGCATGCGGCTAGGGCCTGGTGCCTGTGTTTCGGCTGAGGACATGGACCGATGCCCGCCGGCAGTGCACTCATCCGCCTTGCCCAGTCGCTGCACTAACTTTGCAGGAATATTTGTTAGGGGAACAACATCAACAAAAAGTTATTAAGGTGAAATAATTCTCTCCAGAATCATGTGCTGTGGGATATAAAAGGTCACATAAAAATTCCTCTGACAGAATGAGATCTCTTAACAGTAGGAAAAGAGCTCACAACACTTTCACAAGGATTTGCCTGAATCTCAAAGCCAATGATTTACAATGGCTAGTGTTACGAACACACTAGAAACTTTTTTTCCCACTTTGTGGCCATATTTTGGGTTGTGTCGCTTTCTTTTTCTTTTTTTTTTAAATGACAAACCCACAAGAAACACTGGTGGGAGGAAAAATATATGAGCCAAGTTTTAAAAAAGGGCACAGGTTCAAATTTACTACACAGCGAGATTTCTTATTGGCGACGTTCGGCACACCGAGAGTTAATTCATAACAATCAAAATCCCCTCTATATCGCTCAGATGGGGTCCTAACGCTCCAGTCTTTCTAAAATCGGTGGGGGCGTTTATTTCCTTCTTTTTTTCTAAATGACAACTCCCATTCTGAGAGCAAAGAGCGGTTTGCCGCCAACTACAGACCCTTCCAGAGCCTAGGTTCTTGTCACACAAATCGCATATGGAAGTCTCCCCCACCCCCAATCCCAGACAAAGAGCTATAAAAACTCAAAAAGACGTGGAAGGAATAAACTTTAAGATATAGATGCACTTTTACTGATGTATTAAATAACATTTCAAACATTTTTTAAAAAAGAAATACATCTTAATGTTACCAACAATCAGAATTCTAGGAACAATAAGAGAGACTAGGATTATTTTGATGGGAAATGATATGGTTTGTAAAACCTCTAACAGCTAAGCCAAGCAGAGGTGTTTTTAAGGTAAAGGAAAGGTACTATATGATAAAATTAACTTTTTTAAAAAAGGAGGAACAAATTAAATTTCCTAGATTCCTACCAAACACCAGAACAATGTAAAAATATTTTGATTATACCTTTCCATAACCAAGCAAAGCCTTAAAAAAAAAACAACTAACTAACTAACTAAAAAGCCACTTTCTGGCACTCCAGTGCTCATCACTAGATAAGTGGGCATTGAAAAAACACTGCCCAAGTTCTGCAAATGTGGGTTAGTTGATTCCATGATTTGCTAGCTGGGTGGCAGGCCACTTTTACATTGTTTCCCATCCTGAATCAAGTAGTGGAAATAGGTTTCAGAAGCCCTGGTTCTCTCCTACCATTTGTCCTTTATTAAGTGACTATGAATCATTAAAAAAGTAAACTTTCCTAAACTGGGAAAATATTTATATAAAACTTAGCTGTACATCTTATTTAGTCATATTATCATAGAACTTCCAGATGCATCTTTCCCTTTCATTTTAAGCACTGTCCCTTTGCTTCACCCACTGAAATATACAAGCAGACCCAAAGAAACCCTCACTTCACCATCCTCCTCTTTTCCTGTACAAGCCCTATTCTTTACCTCATTCTTTGACTTGTATAGAAATTCAATAGAATATAAAACAGTTTCATGAATTCATTGAAAAATCAACAAAAACAAATCACAGAGAAGAGTGATCGAAAAGATAATTTCACCCTGCTCCCCAGCACTATCTAAGATGCTTCCAGAATAAGAAAAATAAAAAGCAAGTGAATGCAGCCTACTGTGCATGTACCAATGCCTCCAAATGCCACCCTTCCCCCCACTGCTGCTGTTGCATCTTTTTATTAGTTGTTTTTGAAGAGCTAAGAAGATAGAAAGATGAGTGCCTTTATCAAAGCCATTTCACCAGAAATTTTTGCCAAACAGTGTGTGGCCTCCCCTGGTAGGAGCAGGAGGGGAAGGAGAAAAGAAGAGCACTTTTGTTGCTGCCATCAAAAATATAAAGGAGGTTACTTCGTGGGAACCGAGAGTGTTTAGAAATGCCAAGCTTAATATTATTTGTGGCCATTCCCTTCATATGACCTTCAGATAACTCTTTCCCACATGATCATTTCTTCCTCATCTTATACCATAAATCTAAAACATGACATTTTTTTGAAGAAACATGAAAGCTCTGTCAGGATGGCTATATTCTACTTTCTTGTCTTTAGGGAGGAAAGAAAGGGTTTGTTTGTGGCTAAGTCAGTATTTTGGGGATGACTGCCCATAGATTTCTCCCAGTAGCTGTGATTTTTTTTAACTATGGTGTGTAATACATTCCAAAACTGGCATGGAAACTATCTGAGTAGCTTTAGGATCTGAATGGCAAGCATGGGTCAAGACCATGGTATGTCTGTTTAGCATGTGATGTTTTCCAGTCAGTAGTCCCTGTGGCTCTGAACAAAAATGCCTTCTCCAGGTCCACTGAAATGCCCTGCAGAGGGCAGATGCTGCTTGTCTTCTGCCTGTAGTGAAGGGATATTGACCCAGAACTCAAATCTATACATAGCTTAAACATTTTACCCATCAGCATGTCTGTGGTCACAAAACACTTCTTCTTTCTGTCACTTCTTGTTCAGACTATTGATAAGATCATTTGACTGAATCTGTTTGGGACCCATGTAATATTGACTAGGAGTTAGAAAAGATGATCAGATGTAATAAGCCCAGAAACTACCTTTCTAAATGGACATTTATACTTAAACCAATGTTCCAAGGAGGACTTTAAATACATTAGCAAGCATGCAAAGTAATCCAACACTTTTTGGGATTCTCACTAACCTTGAAACTGATTTTGGTAAGTGTAGTGTTTCACCTAAGATTGTCTGAAACAATCTGCTCTTTTCATTATGGCTTGAGTCTCTCCCATAGATCCCCTTCCCCTTTTTTGTTTTAGAGCTTTTTTTTTTTTTTGTTACCTGATCAGAAATAGACAGTATTGTAAAAAATATTTGCAAAATCATTTTCTATAAACCTAACAGTAATAGGATACAGGATCTATTCCTAATCATTTGGCAAACACACATATGACATATTGTCAGGGTATTTTTGGTCAAAAGTTATTTGTTAATTATGAAGAATAATTACCTAACTAAGCCCACTTTTCTGCAGATCCCAAATTATGTGAGGACATGTGGGTAGAGATTAAAGTCCACCAGTTCCACTGATGGTCCCCCCAACAGCCCAGTTGGATAAGGTACAGCTAACATGGAAAGAAGATGTAGGGATATCTGCATATTTTTACAAGGCAAACATCTCTTTGTTGGACCATGAGGTGCAAACAATTTTGAAGCTCAAACCCAATGATTGTTTGGATTTAATGCTACAACCATAGTACTGAAAAATATGGAACTGATAGATCTGGAACTGATGACAGTTTTTTGCAAGGAAAAGTAAATCAGAACAGTAGGCTACATAAAAAAAAAAAAGCCTCTGAAAGTTATAAACATGAAACCTGGCAGTATATGCATAAAATTTATTCCAAAACTTTATGAAGTATAAAGGAAGGGAAGTGTTTTACACACAACTCAATCAGTCAGTATAAGGTCTAGAGTTTCTTTCCCCCCTTAAAACTTGGCACTATCTTTAAAAATAAAATAAAGATTTCAATAATTAGAACAAACTATGAAGGTATTGTGCATTTCTGTTTTATGTAATAATAAAATATTACTTTAACATAAATATATAAGGATCTCTGCGTTTTTATTTTCCCCACAAGCACAACCAAATGTACCAAAACAAAGTATTTTTAAATTGACTGAACAAAAAATTACATCCCATATAGTTTTTGCTCATCTACTCATTTAAAGCTACAGAAAAACAGTTTCCAGAACCTTTTTTGCTTCAAAAGAAATAAATATACATTGAGGCAGGCCACTTAAAAATGATATGAAAATATTTCCCTGGGTAGCATTAAAAAAAAGAAAAATAGACAAAGAAACATTTAAACTATTTCTGCATTTCAAAAGACAGATATTAAACATATATACATAGTGGTAAGGTTCAGCGGTAACTTCATCCTAGTAAACCTGTGGGAGCTAGAGGAGCTGTAGACACACTCCCCTGCACTCCAGCTTCTGACCTTACCTACTTGATAATAAGCATCTGAAAATTCATTTCCGCCCTTTACCATTGGCTCTTTGCCCTGCTCTCGATTGCTTCACTAAAGGCCAGTCCCTACACCTCAGGGACAAGCAATGGGATGCTCCATGCCCATCTTCTTATCACATTCATTGGGGGAAATGAAACACAGGCAAATAAATATGCCCATAATAAGTCACCATTTATCTTGCAAAAACATTGAAAATGAAACAATCACAGGTGTTTGAAAAGACAATACTGTATAAAGCATATTCCCTAAAACCTTAACTACTAAGTGCAATGCTAATCTGATGCTGAACCATAATTTCATGGATGTGAGAATTTACTTCTTTAAAATAAACATTTATCTAATACCTAACCAAGAAAAAAAAGCCCCAAAGTTTTAAGGTTAATAAGACATGTCTTCCCTTTTAGCGCCCTTTGTGCTGATTCTGATTTTTAAAATTTTAACTTGTCACAGTTTAATGGTATTTATTTTCAATAGTTACAAGTTTTTTTTTTTTAATTTTCCACCTACACTTCTCAGCAGAGTCTATTGTGTTGGAAGTCAACCGTTTTCCATCAAGATAAGGTCAAAAATGCACTTAAAACTATTAACAAAGGGGAGAAAGAAGGATTGAAAATGGCATTTTTTTCCACTTCATTTGGCTTCCTTAGTGAAAGAAGGGAGGGGGGAAAGCTGTTCAAGTCAAACTGATATTTTCTGTAATAAATTATGGGAGAAGATACTAGTGTGAGATCCTACACATGACTTGATAAACAAATGAACTAGTGAAGACAAAACCAGACTACTGCCTATGGATGCATGTGGGTATCTGTGTGCTAAGAAACATGGTCTACACATCAAGTTCCTGGGTTATTTTCTTTATGTTGGGGGAAAAAAACTATTAGAGGAAAAACTTTAACCACTGCTGTCAGCACAAATAATTCCTCATATTAAGTTATTAAACCTAAAGGCAGAGAACTATACAGCAATATCTGAAGATACATATTTCCCTAGTTCTCATCAAAGTGTCACTTTCTTTCGGTTGGACAACTCTGGAAATATATTTAACCTCCACATTTCCTCTGAGCTCTTTCACAATGGGCTCGCCTGAAAAAATGAAGTAGTCAGTCACTCACTATCGATTTTTCTTTTTCTCCCTCTAAAACCTCCCCCCCAGAAACACTGCCTGAAAATGAAGTTTACTTTGTGGGTAGTAACAAAAACCAATGCTTGACTCTTATTTTTCTGTTTTAAACTCGATTCTTGCCTTGGATAAAGCGGGTAGACCATACACATTTCCTGAAAGCAAATAATTTATTTTGTATGAAGCCAATCGTCTTGCTTTGGTCAAAGGAGCAAGTAAGTCTTCCACCAATGCAAGGGGCATTTGAAGGTAAGCAAAGTTCACACACATTAAGAACAAGGGGCAACACAAGAAGAGCATTAGACATGGAGAGCAGCCAAGAGCTGGCTTCAATTCTCCCTGCTGAGTAAAGCAAAACAAAACAAAACCCCAAATGGCAATTTCAAAATTAACGGTGGGCATCAAGAGAAAATATGTTTATGAATTTGTTCATGTAAACTTCTATTTTCCTGCAGTGCAAATCTGTGTGGTTAAATTTTGCCTATATTCAAAGAATGTGTGTATTTTTTTCCCTCTTTCCTGATGGGGATCCACATTAAATAAACACAGCAGCATGTGCCAAATTCGAGCATCAGGAGCTGCAGTTTTGTGTTTATCACGGTTTGGTGAATTTTTTTTTCTTTTTGGTCATTTATTTAGTTTTGCCAGGTATTTATCTCAGTGCTTGCCATCTCTCTCTCTCTTTCTCTCTCACTCTCTTTTTCACACACACACACACACACACACACACACACACACACACACACACACACACACAGTCCTCACTCTCTTCAGGAGACACTCTACTTCATTGCCTGGGTACTCGCCTGCAAAGGTCAAAACATCATTACATCTGCTACCGTTTATAGGATAGTCCAGTGTCATAGTTGCTTTTCTTTCTCATTTTTTTTTCTTTTTAAGGGACGGGGAAATAATAATTAAAAATAAAAGAACAATCAGAAGTTAGAGAGGGAACAGTGGTCCGGGCAAGGACCTTGGACGCAAGGGGAGGGGAGCCCCGCGCTCTGCCCCTCCCCCCGCGGAGTTCACTGGACGGGCGTCTGCACCCCGTGGTGTGGTGGCGTGTCCCTACTCCCCCCGTACACATCCTCGGCGCCCGGCAGAGTCCCTCCGGGAGGGGTCATCCTTTTCTCTTTCTGTCTCCTGTTACAAAACCAAACTCTCACCACCTCCTTCTCCAGCTGTAAGCTGTCCGCGAGGGAGGTGATCTCCTGGGCCGAGGGCTTGGGGCATTTGAGGAAATGGCTCTCCAGAGCCCCCTTGACGCTCACCTCGATGGAGGTCCGCTTTTTCCGCTTGCGCCCCTGCGCTGCGATCTTGTCTATGCTCGTAGGGCTGCCCGAGGACGAGTCTGCCTCCTCCAACCACTTGTTCAACAAAGGCTTCAGCTTGCACATGTTCTTGAAGCTCAGCTGCAGGGCCTCAAACCTGCAGATGGTGGTTTGCGAGAACACATTACCGTACAGGGTGCCCAGCGCCAGCCCCACGTCTGCTTGGGTAAATCCCAGTTTGATCCGCCTCTGCTTGAACTGCTTGGCGAACTGCTCCAGGTCGTCCGAGGTCGGCGTGTCCTCGTCTGAGTGCGGGTCGTGGTGCGCGCCCGGGTGGCCCGGCGGGCCTTGTGGGGGCGGTGGCGGCGGCGGCTGCTGGTGTGGGTGCGAGTGCGGGTGCGGGTGGTGGTCGGCATGATGCGGCTCGTCGTGCGCGTCCCGCAGGCCGTGGTGGTGCAGCCCGGCCGGCTGCCCACCGGCGCCCAGCATGCCGTTCACGGTGAAGCTGGGCTGTGAGTAGAGCAAGCCGCCGTTGGACGCTCCCATGGAGGGCGGCAGGTGCGCTGCAGCCGCCGCGCTCCGCCATGCCCCGGGCCCGGGGTGGTGGTTGGCGGCGTGGTGCACCAGATGCGGTGGCCGCTGCTGCTGCTGCTGCTGCTGCTGCTGCTGTTGCTGCTGCTGCTGCTGTTGCTGCTGCTGGTGCTGCTGCTGCAGGGCGCCTGGCCCGTGCAGCTCGTCTCCGCGGCCGCCCTGCTGCACTACCACCGAGGGCTTGATGTCCGGCTGGCCCAGGGGGCTGGTGGACCACGGGGAGCCGTCGCCGCCGCCCCCTCCGCCGCCCCCGCCCCCGCCGCCGCCGCCGCCGCCCCCGCCGCCGCCGCCGTGGGACAGCGCGGTGATCCACTGGTGAGCGTGGCTGAGTGGGTGCCCGTTGCTCTGCAGCGCGCCGTAGTCGCCCTGCACCAGGCTCTGCGCTTCGCGGTAGCCCCCCGCTCCCTGCTGCATGCCGCCGGGCGGCTCAGCATGCACGATGGAGGCGCTGGAGGTGAGCAGGCTGTAGTGGTTAGACGCTGCGGTCGCCATGACTCTCGGAGCCGGACTGAGCGCTCCGATTAAAGGAGCCGCGCATTTGACAGTTACTTTTCCGCCTTGGGCTCCCTCTCCTCGCTCGCGCTGTTTCTCTTTGCTCTCTCTCTGTCTCTCTCTCTTCCCTAGCGGGCAGCTCCGACGCCCGCTCCGACGCCTTCTGTTGCTGCTCCTGATATTACTGCTGCTGCTACCGCTGCCTCCCGCCCGCCCTCGTTCTCTTTCTCCTCCTCTCCCTCCTTCTCGCTCTAGCTCACTCTCTGACTCGCTCCACGCTCCCCCCTCTCCCTGCTCTCTCCAGCTCTCTCCCGCTCTCTTGGCAGCTCCGGCTCGCAGCGGCACGCGCCTGGGCCCCGCCCCCTCCGCCCCCTCCCATTGGCTCCGCGCCCTTTGATTTACGTGGATACCGCTAGCAACCTCCCAGGCCGGCGCCACTGATTGGCGCAGAGCTGCCCCCCTCCTTCTCCCTTGGGCGCGGAGTCCTCCTAGCCCTCCTTCTGGTCCGCCCTAGCCTTCCGATTCAGATTCTCTTAGTTGTCACTCTCCCCTCCCTGCTTCCCCACCCTGGGCTTCCTCCGCCCGCTCTAAGATGGGCCCCGCCCCCCATCTGTCTCCCAGGCTGAGAAGCCGAGCAGGGGGGTGGTCCTGGAGCTCTTATCGACCACAGCCACTTGGAAGACTTGGATGGGGGGGATGTCCATTATCCGTTCCCAATAGGTCTTCGAGGGGGGTGGGAGAGGGCTGGAGGAAGAGAAAGACTGGGTCACACAGAACCAGCGGGAGTCGTATTTTCATTCACCTAGTACACACACACACACCCACACACCCCAGCGTCGCTTAAACCTAGAAGCCAGGAGCCAGACGCGTCCCCCGGTTGAAGTCTCTTTCCTCCCCATGGTTAGAATTTCAGTGCACAGGTGTCTCTTGCTCTTGGGTGTGCGGACACCTTTGCCCCGAATAAAGGTCCAGTCCTTCCTTTTCGCCCCATTATCATTACTCACTTCCTTTTGGATTCCAGACCCAATTTTCTCCCATTCCCTCACCGAAAAGACTCGGTGAGAGGCAGACTGAGCGTATGTGCGGTTTGAGAACGACTCTTGTTAAGGCGCTGAGTTGCCTGCTCTTACAGCGCAGCTGAAAACAAAACTCTAAAAGTCTCTGCCACGTTCACACTCGGGCGCGCGCACAGCTTTTGGTTTAGAGAAATAGTTTGCGGACAGACTTTCGCCTTGTGAAAGTCTGCAAGAGCCTGCGAAGGGTGCACAGCCTCGGGTGAGGTGGATTGCCAAGGGCAGCTCTGGAAAGGCATGCAGATGGGGCTGCGTGCGCTTTTGCGCGCGCTCCTGGCGCTTGACCGCGCAACTTTTCCGTTAGCCGCTTCAAAAGGATGCCGCTTCAAAAGCCGACAGGCCTATGCTAGAGAAACCTTCCTAATCGGTAACTTCAGCCCATGCCAGTGGGTGGGGTTAGTCTAAGCCCTTCATGCTGTAGCTTATTAAGTTTCTTGCTTAGTCTTCCTCGGTGAACTCCAGAGCTAGACGGTGTACCCGCTGCGCCTCTCTTCCTTGCGCTAGTGCGTGGCGCCTTCAGCCGGGAGCAGGCGGCTGTTGCCACTTTCCTAGCCTGAGAGCCTGGTAACTGGGACCCAAGCGTAGATTGAGGCTGGAGCAGCAGGACCGCCAGGCAAAATTCGGAGGCACCGGTGCTGCAAAGCGAATCAAATGTTATTGCTTGGGAGGGGAAGACCCCAGGGGACGTGAATCGCTTCCCTGCCTCTCACCCCTGGTCCCACTCCTTGTGGCACTAGCGTTGGCTCTTTCGGCAGTCATGGGCTTGTGAGGGAAGCCAAATCAACGCTAAGGGGGCATTTTGGGGCCTCTGAGCCTCTTAATCTAGACAGCAGAATGGAGCGGGCCAGAAAATTCATCATGACTAACGAGGAGCGGTGCTCTTTGGGGAGTGGCTGAGCTGTTTATAAATCACCACGTTGAGCACCCGCCCGGGCAGGACGCCTTGGCTGAGAATTTCCACGTGTCCTGTGTTTATGAGCCTGTGTGTGGGGAGACGGAGAAATGGCTAGGGGAGGGGCGAGCCCACAGCAAGCCAGCAGAACGGACCTGCACCCCCACGCGCGCACCCGCGCGGCGAGGCTAGAACATTCACAAGAGTGGCGATCGGTCCCAGCGCAAGCGCCCAGACACTCTGGCAGCGTGCCCAGGGGCTGTTAGGAATTAATAACTTTGGCCCGCCAGGGGAAAAAAAAAGTAAAAGTCCTTGCCTCTGAGCGCGCAGACTCAGCGGTTGACGCCCACGTCTCTTATATTGCTAGCTAAGGGGATGGGCGGCAGGAGAAGCAACCTCTTTCCGGCTTTGGCCCCGCGTCCCCTGCGCTGTGCTCGCGGCTCTCCCCCAGCTTGTGGAGGCACAGGAGGCTCCTCAGCAGTTTCCCCTCCCGGTTGATGGTGCCTTTCTTTTTTCTCCTCCCGGGAATTCAAAGGAGCCTATGGAGGGAAAAATTCATGTGCCTGGAAGGGCCGCCTCAGGGTATAAGTACCATCCCCGGCTCTCGGGGGCAGGTGCCTGCTTTTCTCTAGATTTAATTTCACAGTTCTGGAAGGACAAGCCTTTTGCAGTCTGTAGAATGATACACTCCAGGGAAGGGTGAAGTTTACAGACGCGTTTCGGAGGGAACTGAGGATGCCAGGTTTCCAGTCAATTTAAAAGTTCCTCCTCCTGGTCTCGTTCTCACCTCTCGCCCCTACCTCAAGCATTTGGCGCTAGTGTGTGCATGGTGGTGGTAGTGATGGTGTGGGGAGGCCAGAATGGGATGCACGTGTACATCAAAACTTCCTGTTTGCGATGGGACTTCTCTGGCTATTAATACTAGGAGATCCTTCCCACTTTGACGTCCCAGGTCTCCACTCCACCCCCTAGCCCCGCCTCATTCCTCTAGCGGACCCAAAAGCCGAAACGTTCCCTACTGGGTGAGCCGGAATAGTTCTGTTGGGATTAATGTGCCCAGTAAATTCCCGGGAGAGTGCAAAGCAATGCCCTATTCCCTGGCCTCAGCCTCTGCACCGCACCCCCACCCCAGAGCAGGACCAATCACTGGGCGGACAAGGTTGGGAGCTTTGCACCACTCCAAGTACCGCCTTCCCCTACCCTGCCTCTAGTCACCACCGCCTGGTAGCCTGTCGCTGGGGGCCCGGTTGGCGCGAACGCCGGGTCCTGAGCTGCATGGGCTTCCCGGTCTGCCTGCCAGCGCGGCGCTTCACCGAGACTCCTGGAATCTCGGCTCTCGATGGTCTTATCTCCACATCGGGCCTCTGTACACTTTCCCTCTTCTCTCCCACGCGCTGGCGCGGTTTTTCCGGCTGACCCCGCCAGGGCAGAGTCCTTATGTCTTCCTGCCTTTCTCCGCCTGCATAAAAGCATGTTGAAGGTGTCTCGGGCAGACACCTCCAGATTTTGATTCAGCTCATTCCTCTTCACTGTTCAAAGAAGCTGTTCAAATACAGAGCTGCTTATGCTGACGTGGAGAGGATTTCAAACAACCCTAAAATGCTTTGAACTGACAAGGTGTCTTGGTATCTCCCTCACTCCTGCACAGCATCTCCACATCACTCGTTAGGACAATGGCTGAACAGGCAGTTGGTGCGGGCCTCTCTGCCTGGGGCGCGGACAACCCAGTCCCCAGGACCCCTTCTGCAAAGACAGGCTGGACGCACACTGAAGAGGTCTTGGCGATAGCGCCAGCTTAGGTTCTTCTTGCTCTGGAGAAAGGACTATACTCAGTCAATATTCTGGCTGCACTGTTCTAAAGAAGGGGCGAGGGCTCCCTCTTGTCCGGGTGCACTGAGCAGAGCGGAAAAAAACTCACCCGGTTGAACAACACCGATAACAACAGTATTCATCCCTCACACTTTCATGCTCCTTGAGATAAAGAGCCAGGCTTGCTTCTGGACATCAACCAGCACCTTGACCCAGAGGCCCCCAAATTTTCACCTGAGTAACAGTTACGTAATGATTCCGTGCACTGTAACTTGAACCCTAATTTGTTAACTTGTTCATCTGGTAAACACACTCGGTGTTATATGTAAAATATCATTTATGTGTTTCTATTTGCCAGTAATTGGCAGAAAACTCACCTAATCACTCCTATAATATGCAGTTATTAAAACAGAGGTAAGATGGAATTCATTTGATCTTAGTTTTTCTCACTTATCTAAAGTCAGTATAATAGAAACCAGGAAACGATAGATAACAAAGAGAATTTTCTTAGGAGGTGACCATTGAAGAGTGGAGATGGCAACTGCTTTAAACTTAACTAAAATTGCCCTCTGATTTTTTTTTTTAAGTATTCAACTTAAGAGAGGTTTGAGTCTCCTCCTCCTCCTCCTCCTCCAACTCCCTGTCCTGTCCTAGTCATCCATTCCTCTGCTTTCTGCTCTCTGGCCAGCCCAAGCAGCTGCTTGATTTGGTGGGGACCTCCCCCGCCCCCACACATCTGAATGGAACTTCTTTGCTAAGGGTCTACAGAACGTCAAAACTGAGGCTCCAACTTCACAGCTACAGCTTTAAACAGCCAATCCACACAAAGAGGCAGCTGGCTGCTTTAATGAAAACTGCCTTAAAGCTTCAAGAACTGCAGCCTTGGGGAATGCATTTATAAGGAGCAGAGAAAATGCATTTTCAAGTTGCCAGTTGTTGGGAAAGACACATACGTTTTCTCCTGATTAAAGAATTGTCCCATTTAGAATTATATTCTACTCTCTATACCTACATTTTGCAAATTCTTAATTATGCATCTGTCCCCCATGTCATAAAAGGTCTTGAAGAAAGGTTACGTTTTCTGAAAGTTGGACCTTCCTTTTTTCATACACTTGGCAACTTCGTCCATGCCTCACATGCAGACAATTCTATTTTTATCTTAACTACTGTGTAAACTGCTGAAATGTAATGTACTAAGTTGTTCAGTGGTATATGAAATGAAATTGTTTAGATTCACGGATATTAATCCTTTCCCTTCTTCAAGTTATGGATCTCATCATTAAAAATGATCTGCCCTTTGTAGTCCAACAGTGAATATTTTATAGACAGGCCTGGCTTGAAGACTTCTAACACTGTCATCCTGACAGTGTAGCTATTTCAGGGATTACTTTGAGTAATTTATCAAAGGAAGCCTTACTAAATTTTGAGTGGCAAATGTGAGGTCTTAGGAAGAGAAAACATAAAGAACACATTCCAGCAATGTGTAAGATAGGTTCTGCTTGGAGGAGTTAATACAGTTTGTTCGTATTGAAATCTCAGGAACAGAACAGGAGGCATTTGTGATTCCTAACTCACCCGCCTGAAATTTCATTTTCAATGGACTAACAGTTAAGTGACTTCCTAACAAGGAAACCTAAAGATGTGTTTTCCTCCTCCTCACCTTAAAGCAGGTGGATGGATGGCCACTAGGAGGAAATGATAACTCTTTGATAAATTAAAGTGATTTTAATCTGAACCTTCATAGCTCTAAAGCATTTGGAAAGGCACTGAGATGAAGCTTTGGCTGCAGCCCTTTGCTTCTTTTCATCCTCTGGAGCAATCTGAGAAGCGGAAGGCGAAGGTCCCCGCACACAAGTGCGCACAGGCGCGGGTGGGGGTAGGGGTTCGGGGAGAAAGACGTGACCAACTACTTTACTGAACCAATTTCAAGAACTGGGGTTGGGTCTCTGTCACTGAGCGGAAACAGGCTGATTTTAGTTGAAGTTTGACTTCTGTTCTCTTATTCTGGCTGCACAGGGCACAAATGCAAATCGCTTCTAAAGTATACAAGTACACTTAACAATTGTGTCGTTAATGTCCCGGGACGCAGCCAGGTGGGGGAGGGTGCTTGGAAGAGGTGTTTTTCTTGAGAGCAGTTACCCACAGCGGTAGTAACATGGGCCAGGACCTCATGCTAGGTTTCTGTGTTTCAGCTCTGTCATCTTCTGCAACTCTGGACATAGTAACATTAAGGCTGACAGCATTTTAAAAGACTGGTTTCCAGAATGTGAGTCCTGAGACTGTAGAGGTTGGCATTGCCAGAAAAAAGACCTGGAAAAAGGAGTTTTGGGCAGATGAGAGCAGTAAGAGCGACCCTCCCTTCTCTCTCCCCTTTCCAGAGTTTTCTATGGTAACCTAGAGCAGCCGGGCTCCAGCATTAAATGCAAAATAGGAAGACGGACATGGCCGAGTCACAGGCCTGATCATATTAATGCCCTAGGTCAAAGGGAGAGAATAATGAGTAAGCACGGAGCTTAGTTCGTGGAAGGGAACTTAATTAACCTTGGGAGAATGAAAGAAAGTCAGGGATCACGCCTAGGACCGCGGTCCAGGGTGCTTATATTTACGTATGTGCGCGCGCTGGGGTAGAGGTGAAGTCAGCTTTATGCATTATTCTAATAAATTTTTTAACCCCGAGAAAAAGCTTGAGTTTGTGCTCCTCAAGGCTGTCCAACGGCTCACACAATCCGGCAGAGAACTCCGCCGCGGGAGCTAAGGATCTCCACGGGCAGACCTTGTGTTCTGGCTTAGGTCTGCACAGGAGATCAGCGGGGGTAGGGAGAAGGGGCTGCGGCGTCCCAGAGCCCTGGCTTGACCTCGGGAGGAACTGCTAGAGAGACAGCAGGAGGGTGTGTGTGGGGGAGGTCCATGGCCGTGAAGCACCCAGGCTGGTCCTGGCTGCTATCTGGGGGAGGAAGACGAGGGCGAGAAGCGGGAGGCCGGGCCATTGTCCAGGGAGGGCGCATTTTTGTCAGGATGTTGCTGGTTGCTATAGCGAGGAGGGAAATCCAAACAGAAGGGCTCAGTTCGCTTCCCTAAGGCCTGGGAGCTGCGCTCCCTCCTCTCAGCCAAAATAAAAGTGCCGCCCGGGGCCTGGCACTCCTTCTCTGAGAGAGCTGACTGCAGCATCCAGGAGAGGGGCCTGGGGGACCCCGGCACATAGCAAGGGGGGTGTCGCACCCGGCAGGGAGCAGCCTAGCCGGTTACTGCTGGTGCGAGCCACAGCTGTCGCAGCCCCACTCTCTCTCTCTCCTCTGTCTCAATCTCCCTCCCTCCCTCTCTCTCTCTCTCTCTCTCTCTCTCTCTCTCCTTCCCCCCCCACCCCCCACCACTCTATTTTGTTTAGGAAAGATCCTATGACTTTTCAAACTTCTTAGACTTTCCCCGCGGTTGAAACCCGTCTCAGCCAGATCTGTTGGGCACTGAAGGCCCCCTCTGAGGAGAGGGAGAGGGATGGGCGCCACATTGACAGCTCACGTAGAAGGAGCGACTGTACCTGGCGCACAATGCCCTTCTATGAGAATTTTAAAGTCACTCGAAGGAAAAGTGTGCCCCAAAGTAATGGATATGTAAAACTTCCACATTTATAAGAGACCCTAACTTTGTACTAGTTTTAAAAATACATGCATTGTCATTTAACTTTGAAAACAGCATGTCTTTAAACTTAACAATAGTAAGTCTTTACTGCACACAATTTCTCCCCTACGGTACAGCTCATAACATCAATGGGAGAAGAAAAGTAATATTTAGTTAATTGTGAACTGTTAGCTTCAGGAACTTTTAAAAAGAAGGCATATAGTTTACTGTAGGACAGATAAACAGTTAAGTTTTTATTTGTGTGGATAAGTTACCTACACCAAAAGGAGGGTGAATTGTAGAAACTTAAAAAATTAATTCTTACTCTTCAGGGACTTTAAAGCTAGATTCTTCTTTCTCCGTATCTCCTTTCACTCTGTCTCTTGGTTAGAAGCTTCACAAAAAACAAGGCAGAAAAGCTTTTATTTTTTAGGAAGGTTTTTGAAAGGCACAGTCAAAAGTATTTTTCCACTTCCACCATTTAAAATATATCCTTCCCTTGACAAGTTCCTTTACAAAAAACGGTTTGCACAACTTTGTAAGAAGTCCCTTAATTCCTAACGATATTCACATTTTAAAAAATGCTTGAAAGAAATCATGTTAATGAAGAGAACATTTGCAGTAATTTGGTGATAATTATCAGAATCACCACATATTCGCAGAGGCTTGAACAATACGTGTTCAGAGAAAAGCAAAACACATTATTTTAATAGTCTGATATGCAAACTATGGACCGTTCAATTATGTAGCTTAATAATGCATACATGATGTGATCTTGTTATTGGGATGGAAGGTTTGAGTGAGTCATTCCTAAGACCAAGAGTGCTCTCACATCCAGTGAAATCCATTGCCATGGATCAGGGGCCCCTGCCAAACTGCATTTAAGAGAATAAAAATTAATGACTGAGAATTTGAGCGTTAAATTAACATTAATTATATGACCTGCATGCTGGAAAGATTAAATTTCTTACGCCCTAATTAGATAACGTCTCCTCATACATCAAACAATTTCTATTTTCATTTTCAGGTTTCAGGAATACAATGGCAAGTGCAGGAATACAATGGCAGCGCACAGAGACAGTCGTTAAGCGTTTTCCTTATTTGAAGCCAGCTCTTTCCCTTCTTCCCTTGGCAGGATTGGAGGCCATATTACAGAGAATTAAGCTCATTCTCCACCTTGCCACTGATGGTGGTAGTTGGAGAGCAGGGAGCTTGTCAGAGGGTCCTAGGTAGACCCCGAACATAAGAGGGACTGCTTTGGAACTGCCCCAAACAGGGGTGAGCCATCAGTTAGTGCCCTAGGCCAGCAAAACAAAGTGGCAAAACTTCTGAAAGTCCAGCCAAAATGCGCCAAGAACTCTTTTAATAGAAAAAACTCCTAAGCGTCTAAGTGCAAGGTTGCAACTTGAACCAGTGTGTTTGGAATAGATAAAAGCAGTTTTCTTTTCAGAGGTGGGAGCGTAACCAAAAGCCGGGACACCACCACTCATTTCCTTCTGAAGCTGTTTAGAAGAGGGTAGTAGGCTATCTCTCTGGCGGTGCCCGATACTTCTCAGTCTCACACCATGCTGACCACAGGCACCCATGCTGGTTTGGCCAACTTGGCCTCTGCTTGACCCAATGAGGGGTGAACACATGGCAGGCAGGGCCACTGTGTGGAGAGTGGGTCAGGTTGGGAGGGAAGGGGTGTCGCCCGCATTTGAAAAACTTGTTGCTGATGCGGAGCTAGCAGAGAAAGGGCAAGGTTACGGGGAGCAGTACCCCTCCCCCATGGCAGATGGTAGGTGGTGGCGCGTTCATTCTGTTAGTTCGTAAATCGCAACTTGGAGGTTCCTGGGTTCGGAAGAAAGCTTCCATTCGAATTTGATTTGGAAACAATGTAGCAGGACTTAAATTTCTTTAGGATTCGGAGTTTCTTTCCCCTAGATAGTTTATGTGACTCTGGTTCACGCCCGCAGTGCGCCTCCCTCCTGCCTCGCCTCTCCTTCAGCCCAGACCTTAAATAATGTGGAGACCTTTCGGACCGCTGCCCAGAACCCTTGGCGGGCTGAGAGGAGTAAGATTAAAACCTCCAGGCTACCGAAGTCACTCAGCATAGAGTTACCACGTGTCAGTGTTTCCATTTAGCCACTTGCAGGCGTCTGGAGAAAAGCACAGGCGTGCAAGAGCGCGAGCCTGCACGGGGGTAAACAGTGACTGGCGGGCGGGGGCAGCAGTGTTCGGAAAGTTAGCAGGTGCCGCAGAGGCGGGGGCTCTGCCTGCGGACTCCCCATTCCGACTCTCGGCAGTCGGAGAGGGAGGGAGCATCGCGGCCCTGAGAGGCGAGGAGAGATGCGGCGGGACCGACGCCCTTGGTGGCTCCCTGCCCTGCGGCTCCCGCAGCTGCCGGCCCGAGGCTGGAGCGGGAGCCGCGCGGGCCCTGCGCACCGTGCGCCCGACGCGCGCGCTCTGACTCGGCAGTTACTGCGCGAACTCGCCCCGGGGTGGAACCTAGGCTTAGGATTGGAATGGACTTGAAAGTTAGCTCAGCGGTTTGGGGCTGCAGAATTCCCGCCTCAGTTCCTCGCCGAGACCCGCGCCTGGGGACCCGGGGGTGGGAGGGCGAGGAAGCGGGGCGGGGCGGGGCTTGGCCGCCTGGCTGGACGCAGATGACAGCCTCGTACCGCGTGGCAGGAGCTCGCTCTGCCTCCCGCACGCCCCCCTCTTCTCTCGGATGGAGTTCTGAGTAGGGTAATAATGGTGAGATGGGAGGGAAAAACGGTTACAGGACGCTCTGCCTTTTTGAATGACAAGAGAAATCTCTTGTAAGAAATTTCCCTTTTCCAGAAAGATGCCTTTCCTCTAAGGCCACCACGTCGCAGCTGTGGTGACTATAGAACTTTACAGCCTCGCTCGGGGGACAGAGAGAAGCCGCCGCTCGCTGCTCAGTTCCATCCTCCCGTCTCCGCAGAGCAGGCAGTTTGAAGAGTGTTTCTCTTTTACGCAGACGCCACCTCCCCTCCCAGCGTCCCTGAGAGCGTGCCTTTGCTCCAAATGGCTACTCCTTTTAGAAATTGGAAAATCAATACTAGTTTAGCGTCTTCCGAGAGATGATGCGCTGTGGAAATTCACTGGGAGGGGACCCACCGGTCTGACTCTTGAGCCGGCCAAAGGCTTTGCCCCAGCTTCTGTAGAATTTACATAGAAATTCACAATGAGCAATACTCCGGAGCGCTCCTGAAAATATACACTGTGCTAGTAATATTATAAGCCCCAAGTCACACCTCTTACGTATTCTCTGCTTGTAGTTGAAATTTGGTTAAAAAAAATCGCTCAGAAACTTGCATCGTGTTTATTCTTCCTGTTTTCTTAAACCTCTTCTTGGACAATTTCCTGTCAGTTTTCAGATGCCATTTGCAGCACAGACAGATTTCGTATGCCTTCTGCAGATTGTCTTCCAAAGTTCTAGTTTAAAGAGCATTATGTAAGCTCTATTTACATAAGAGCTTTAACTCAAACCTCTCAGAAAACCATTTATTACCCACGGAAACCCATCCAGGGGAGCAGGGTAACCGACCTGTATCTTTATGACACTTTCAAGAACAGCAGTAGTTCATTCTTTTTTGGGAAAAAAAAAAAGTGGATGGAACAAAGAATTGGAGTATTTTGCATTTTTATTCAGCTTGGTTTTATGTCATTTGAGCATTATTCTTAAACTTACTTCAGGCAGTGGAGACATTTGTAGGATACAATTTTTCACTGTGTGGTTGGTTAGCACTTAACTAGGCCACAGAGATGGTCCTGTCTCCTCTCTTCACATTTAATCCCCAAAGTGAGAACAAAGGTTAGGAGAGTCACATACAAATTTTATTAATGTCTAAAGTATTAAAAGAATTTATGAATACATGAAACTGTAAGTAAAAGTCAATAAAATACATAGAATAGTTTTCTTTCTTTCCCCTTTTCTTTCATTTCTTCTTTCTTTCGTCTACATCCTAGACTTTTGGAACAATTTTTATTGTTATAACTTCTTTTAGGAAAATTAGGTCTGGTGAGATAGAAAACTGGGAAAGTATATGGAAGGTTAATGTCTTAGCCCAGATCACATGGGAAGCTAGCTTTGGGATATTATCATGTCTCTCTTACTGCATTAACTTGGGGGAAAATCATTCTCACTTTTGTGTCATCAGAAAATATCATCCAAGGTCCTACAGACTTCTTTGCTTAACTCTTAGACATTAGAAGATGGAAATATTTCAAGTGAGTTCTTAGAGACTGACATTCCTCTTGGTGACCATCTTTAATCAATGTACCCTCTCTCTTTAGACCAAGATAAGTGCTATTCTATGTCCATGTTTCCATCATGGAACTTGCCTTGTTGGGGAAAAGGACTCGATTCCTAAACATCTTCCCATAGGATGCCCCTTCTAAGTTGTAATAAAGTGGTGTTATGAGTAGGGCTGTTACCAAGAGAAACTGTGAATCAGACAGGTTGTATTTGGAGTCATTTTATCCCCTGTCATTCCTCTCTTGTCTATCATTCTGGACATATAGGTTCCAGGTCTGCCCTTTGTGACATTTTAAATCATTTAAAGTTTTTCTTTTGAGGGACTCTTCACTATTGTCTTCCCTGTCATCATTAAAATGATAAGCTAATCAATACCAAAGTGTTAAAAACTGATAAATGCTAAAAGGCATTTGCTTATTCTTCCAAAGAAGCTTGGAGGGTCTATGTGAAGGTCCCAAACAATAAATCTCTGTAGTGTAATTGGAGTTTAAGACTGTAGTTGGCAGATGGAAAAGATATTTTAGGCAGGAGGAATTTACATCATTCCTAAAATATAGCCACATGGCCATGAGTCACCTTCTTTGTCCTCTCTTTTAAGACCAGCTCTACCTCTGTGAGCTACTCAGATATGACATAGCTACTGCAAAAATTAGTGTCACTGAATTTGTTATTGGTAATTGAATAGCATTGGAAAAGTTTTAATGTGGTTGGTGGTGTATTGGAAAATTTGCTACAGTTCTTTAAGTAACAATTTCAGTGGAACTAACCCCAGTACGAGGAGAGTGTCCCATGATTTGCCAATTGAACTGCTGAACCCCATAGTGATCAGTTCAGGATGGGCATCTGGCCTAAGCAGATCAGTTAAGCCAAATGAGCAGTAGCCTCATAATTTTGACCTGAGTAATAAGGGAAAACAGTTTAATGTTGTTTACCTTATGTATTGGAGGAGCTCAGTTGTCCAGAGTGAAGAGAATATGTTAGAAAGAAACAGTTACAGAGAAATGCAAAAGACAGAGTAAGATATAATTAAGACCTTGGATTCAGTTGTACCTAAAGTCTACTCTTGGACTTTTTTTGTGTGTGTGACAAGAAATCTCTCATTTTCCCTGTTGATAATAGTTAGTAGGACACTTGAAATCAAAGCAAGCAATGGCTGTTTTTATGACGTTCATACTTTTCAGAGTAGAGAATTTAGTTGGTCATACATCTCAATTCATGGCACATTATCATCACTGGTTGATATAAAGCAAGTCATCCTCTTCCCCTCTCTCCTTCTTCTTTATCCCCATATCTCAGTCTGATTCTTGCCCCTATCATAGACCACCATTCAAATATAACTGTATAACTTGTTTACAAAATCTGTATTGCTCTTTTGAAGGAATTACTTTTAATGTCATTATTTAATGACAGTGTATTGGATATGTCATATCTAATTCTTGAATTTTTTTTACTTACTACTATGTATGGATTGTTATCTATTTCTATGTTGGTTTGTGTACATCTGATCTTGTGCTTCTATTTGCTGTATAGTTCTCTATCATATACATATCAATCAAGCTCCAGTAAGAAGATACCATGTTAGGTATTTCAACAGAGAATTTAGAGAGTTCATCACACAGGTGTTGGGGAACTTAAACACCAAAAGGCAAAGATTAGTGAAGAACAGAGGCAATAAAGCAGCAAACAGTAGGGTAGGAGAACAAATATAGAAGATCAAAGTTATTAATGCTTTAAAGTTACACAGCAGAGTCCCAGGGAGCTAGGAGTCATACCTCTGAAGAGGAAGTACAACTTATCTAGCACCAGTATGTTAAGGTGAGACAAAAAATCTTGAACACTGAGACTCAAACCTCAGGAGGTGCTGGTAGCTACTACTGGTGCTTGTGAGTGGAAGGGCAGGATGAGGCTGTTTCTGGTATTGCCCAAAAGTTGGATGTTGAAACATACTGCTGGTGCCCTGGTGAAGTACCATTGCTTGGTAACACTGACAGGAAGAGCCAACACACCAAAAGGAGCAAGTCCGTTTGCCCTATCCCTCCTTCCAGTCTCCATTTACAATCCCTTTTTTGAGCAGAAATAATAAGGGTCCAGCTACAAAGTAATCTGAAGAATCCCAGGCCCAGTTTCACAAAGTAAGCTGTGGAAGGGGAGAGATTGGACTAGAAGGACAATGGCTTAATATTGTGATTCTGTACCTATCAAAACTTCTGTGTAATAATGACTTCATACTTCTGTCCAGTAAGATGCAACTGTCCGTTAGTAGCTCCCTTCCTTCTACTTCCTCTTCCCACCCAAGGAGACTCGATTTTCCAACAGGTATTGTTTCCATGTAAGGCAATTAACTAATCCTCTATTTTAGTCTCCTAGAGACTGAATTATAAATTTTACCACCACCACCAATCCTTATGTAAAACAATAGGAAGAAAAAAACCCAGAAACATACATAATATGTAAGAAGAGAATATGCTTTTACAAGTGGTCACAATGTTGCAGTTGATATTTATAAAGTTTTCTGCTACCCATTCCATAGTTTTCTGGCTTTTAGTCATCACTTCCTCTTAGTTCTTTACCTGGCCAAAGACCCATTCTCACTTTTATGAAATGTTTTGATCCTCAGTAGTTCTGTCTTGTTTGATTACTTTTACTCTTAGAAATGGAAGTTCTAAGAGGCAACTCAGTGTGTATCTCTAGTTTTTCACTACTTGCACTGCATAGCAGCCAAGTTCTCCTTGTTAAGTAGAATCAATCACCTCAGTCAGTAGAGTAATTCTCTTCTTTGCCTATTGGCTCAGGGGCACAAGGACCAATATATGGATATATTGACAGGTGACAGGTGACAGTCTCAGCTTTTTGTCCAAAAAGTATTGTTTAACACTAACATTTGTTAGTGTGCTTGTAGAAGAATTCTTCCTATGGAAATTAAGAACTTAAATCTGAAGAACACAAAGATCTAGGGGATGGAAAGATAAATTTCATCCAGTGGTTACCAGATGGAGTAGATCCTTGTATTCTGATTCTTACATGTCCACTGATTCAAAGCACATGATGGAATTTATAAGGCCCAAACTTTGAGGATTTTCTTAATTGGAGTGGTAATGATTATTTTTAAAAAAAATTTTTTATTTTATTCATATGTGCATACATTGTTTGGGTCATTTCTCCTCCCTTCCCCCCACTCCCTCCTTTATCCCCCTTTACCCCTCGCTACCAGGCAGAAACTATTCTGCCCTTATCTCTAATTTTGTTGAAGAGAGAGTATAAGCAATAATAGGAAGGACCAAGGGTTTTTGCTAGTTGAGATAAGAATAGCTATACAGGGAGTTGACTCGCATTGATTTCCTGTACATGTGTGTTACCTTCTAGGTTAATTCTTGTCGAACTAACCTTTTCTCTAGTTCCTGGTCCCCTTCTCCTATTGGCCTCAGTTGCTTTAAAGTATCTGCTTTAAGCACAGCAACTAAGAGATAGCATAGATAAATGGGACCTCATAAAATGAAAAAGCTTCTGTTCATCAAAAGAAATGGTCTCTAAACTGAAGAGAACACCCACAGAGTGGGAGAAAATATTTGCTAGCTATACATCAGACAAAGGACTGATAACCAGAATATATAGGGAACTTAAAAAACTAAATTCTCCCAAAACTAATGAACCAATAAAGAAATGGGCACGTGAACTAAACAGAACTTTCTCAAAAGAAGAAATTCAAATGGCCAGAAAACACATGAAAAAATGCTCACCATCTCTAGCAATAAAGGAAATGAAAATTAAAACCACACTAAGATTCTACCTCACCCCTGTTAGAATAGCCATCATCAGCAACACCACCAACAACAGGTGTTGGCAAGGATGCGGGGAAAAAGGAACCCTCTTACACTGTTGGTGGGAATGTAGACTAGTACAACCACTCTGGAAACAAATTTGGGGCTACTTAAAAAGCTGGACATCGATCTACCATTTGATCCAGCAATACCACTCTTGGGGATATACCCAAAAGACTGTTACTCCAGAGGCACCTGCACATCCATGTTTATTGCAGCACTATTCACAATAGCCAAGTTATGGAAACAGCCAAGATGCCCCAGCACTGACGAATGGATTAAGAAAATGTGGTATCTATACACAATGGAATTTTATGCAGCCATGAAGAAGAACGAAATGTTATCATTCGCTGGTAAATGGATGGAATTGGAGAACATCATTCTGAGTGAGGTTAGCCTGGCTCAAAAGACCAAAAATCGTATGTTCTCCCTCATATGTGGACATTAGATCAAGGGCAAACACAACAAGGGGATTGGACTATGAGCACATGATAAAAGCGAGAGCACACAAGGGAGGGGTGAGGATAGGTAAGACACCTAAAAATCTAGCTAGCATTTGTTGCCCTTAACGCAGAGAAACTAAAGCAGATACCTTAAAGCAACTGAGGCCAATAGGAAAAGGGGAGCAGGTACTAGAGAAAAAATTAGATCAAAAAGAATTAACCTAGAAGGTAACACCCACGCACAGGAAATCAATGTGAGTCAATGCCCTGTATAGCTATCCTTATCTCAACCAGCAAAACCCCTTGTTCCTTCCTATTATTGCTTATACTCTCTCTACAACAAAATTAGAAATAAGGGCAAAATAGTTTCTGCTGGGTATTGAGGGGGTGTGGGGGAGAGGGAGGGGGCAGAGTGGGTGGTAAGGGGGGATGTGGGGGCAGAGGGGAGAAATGACCCAAACCTTGTATGCACATATGAATAATAAAATTAAAAAAATAAATAAATAAAAGGAAAAAAAAGTATCTGCTTTAGTTTCTTGCGTTGAGAGCAACAAATGCTATCTAGTTTTTTTGGTATCTTACCTATCCTTATACCTTCCTTGTGTGTTCTCGCTTTATCATGTGATCCAAGTCCAATTCCTTCGTTGTGTTTGCCCTTGATCTAATGTCCGCATATGAGGGAGAACATATGATTTTTGGTCTTTTGGGCCAGGCTAACCTCACTCAGAATGATGTTCTCCAGTTCCATCCATTTACCTGAGAATGATAACATTTCGTTCTTCTTCATGGCTGCCTAAAATTCCATTGTGTATAAATATGGAGTGGTAATGATTCTTCATAGGTCATTTCACATCTTGTCAGGCTATTTGTACTTAAGTGATGGTAGGCTATGACAAAACCAGTGAATTCCATGGACATGATTTCTTTAGTGTACTTTTTTGGTTAAGTTCTTTGGTCAAATGTAATATTGTGTGGCATTAAGCACTATTGCATGAAATATAGTAACTTAGACTTTCTATAAGTCTTTGATGGTGGTGCAGGAAGAAGCACTGAGAAAAGAGAAGAAAACCCATTTTTAGAATGTATAAACATTATTATACCCTAGTTAGGACAAATTGTTACTGCATCCATGAAAGAAAAAGTCTGATGTAACTAAGTGAACTCCTATTATAAATAATGCTATAATGACCAGATCATTTTATGTTCCTTTTTGAACTTATGTGAGAGCTCCATACTTACACACATGTATTTCATACATACATATTTTTAGATTCTAGAACACACACATATACACACAGATATAGATGTAATATGTCATGATCCTTCTATCTGAGAGAGACAATGCAATTTATTGTCCAAGTGAGAATATTTGTGACAATGAAAGCAAGTTCTAATTATTGTGTTGAGCAGCAAGGATAAGCCAGGACTGTCCCGGACATATTGAGATATATGGCTACCTTGCTCTATCCCTGAATCCTTGCCACCATGTTATCATCTATCTTTCCATTTTTTAATACTCTAATAGGCATGAATGTTGATTTCCTTGTTATTTTCCTCGGATTATATTTGAGCATCCTTTCATATGCTTATTAGGTTTTATTTTTGAAAGTTACCTCCTTACATTTGTTGTCTATTTCTTCTTTGGTTGAGATTGCTATAGAAGCCTTGTTCATTCTAGATATTAGTAATTAATATTGCTATAATTAAATAATATTAATTAATATTAGTAATGTCACACTGGTGACATCTGTATTTAATCATATACATTAAGTGATGTGATTCATTAAGTGTGTGTGGTGGACACAGTGATGTGCTGTCCAGCTCCCCCTTCAAAGAAAGATTTATTCCTTAGCTATTGGAGGTGCTGTTGGCATACATACTTTAATTCTTAACCACTAGTAGTCTCAACTGGATTCTCTGTTCTTTCCATTGGTCTACATATCTATCTTTGTGCTGGTTCCATACTGACTTGATTACTGTAACTTTGTAATACAAGTTTTGAAATTGGGCAGTGTGAGATCCTAATAGTCTTTTTTTTAAAATAGAGATTTCATTCAATCTATAAATCAACTTGAAGAGTATTGTCATTTTAGAAATTTTAAGTCTTCCTGTCCACAAACATGGGATATCTTTTCATTTATTTAGGTCTTCTTTTAACTTTTTCAGCAATGTTTTATAGTTTGTGGTGGAGAAGCCTTGCATTTTGATTAGATTTAGTCCTAAAAATTTGACTCTTTTTGATACTGTTGTAAGTGAAGCTGGATGTGTAATTTCATTTTCAGATTATTCATTATTAGGATACAGACATGAAACTTACTTTTATATACTTAGGGGAAATAATCTTGTATCCTAATCCTACAATTTTGCTGAACTAGTTTATTGTATCTATGGTTTTCTTATGGATGCCTTAGGGTTTTCTACATAGAAGACCATACCATCTGCAAACAGAGATAATTTTGCTTCTTCCTTTCTTTTTTGTGTCTAGGTTTTTCTTTTTCTTTTTTCTTTATTGTTGTGCTGGGTGGGGGTACACTGTGGCATTTACAAAGGTTCTTACAATGTATTAAATATAGCATACTTGAAATCACCCCTTCTTGTTTCTTCCTTTTTGATGTGGATGCTTTTATTTCTTTTTCTTGCCTGGCTGTCTGATAGTACCTGTAGTACAATGTCAAATATAAGCAGTTAGAGTGTATATTCTTATCTTATTCCTGATTTTGAGCAAAAGATTTCAGTGTTTTACCACTAAGTATGGTATTACATGCAGATTTTAAATTGATACCCTTTATCAGACTGAGAAAATTAATGTCTGCTTCATGCAGTATTTTTTACCATGAAAGGGTGTTATATGTTATAAAATATTTTTTTTGTGCCTATACTAAACTATAGTGTGTCCATCTTTATTCTATTAATATGGTATACTGATTTTCATATGTTTAGCCAACTTTCCATTTCTGGATACATCCCATTTGGTCATGATATATAATCCATTTTATGCTGCTAGATTTGGTTTTTCAGTATTTTGCTGAATATTTTAGATTTATATTCACAAGAGATATAGATTTGTTGTTTCTTTTTCTTGTGATATCTTTTCTCATTCTGCTATCAGAACAATTCTTCATGGAATAATTAAGGAAGTATCCCCTCCTCTTACTTTTCTGGAAGAGTTTGAAAAGCATTGGTATTAATTCTCTAAATATTTGGTGGAATCACCGGTAAATTTTACTCATTGGTTATTAAGGCTACTTTGCATGGTTTCATCTTTAATGATCACTTTTGCATTATCTTGCTACCGTGTAAAGTGAATATTGTCTCTCTCTGTCTCTGTTTGTGTTTTGTTATATACAGAGCAGATCCTAAACAGAACATAAACTCCATATACTCAATTCTCAATACATACTTAACAGAAGAACTTTTTTTCCTTTATTGTTGTGCAGAATGGGGGTACATTGTGGCATTTACAAAGGTTCTTACAATGTATCAACTATATAATACTTGAATTCACACCTTTCTACCACTCCCTTTTATCTCCCATCCTTCCTCCCCCAATTCATGCAAGAGTTTCAACAGGTATCATTTTTGCATTTACATGCATGTGCACATTTGTTGCACTGTTTTCCCTCTCCTACCTCCTTTCCCTGTTACCTGCCCCCTCCCACTGGTGCCAACCCTCCCCCTACTGGCAGAATCTGTCCTTGCAGCTTACTCAATAAACTGCCCATAAGTAACTAGGTTACTAAGTAACCAAGTTTGCTAAGTTAAATCCAGTTGGGCCATCAGTCTTGCCATCCTAGGCACCTGTACAATGATTTTAATGTATAATAGGATGTGGAAATTCCAGTAGGTGGAACCAGTGGTTCTATATGGAAAATATATCAATTAGCCAAGAAGTCATCATCATTCAAATACTTGCTGATTATACATTTTGACATTGTAAAATATACTTGCTTATTTTTTTATTTTGTATTCATATCAATTGTTACTAGCTCACAGACAGAACTTTCTGTGAGAATTTCCACTTAAATGTCTGTTACGATTCGAATATGAAGTGTCATTCCAAAAGGCTCATGTGTTGAAGGCCTGGTCCCCAGCTAGTGGCACTACTGACAGGTGAGTAGATCATGAAGGTGCTAGCTTCATCAATTTGTTAATTCATTGAGTTCATACTGAATGGCTATTAGGAAGTAGGTCAGTGGCGGTGCCTTTAAAGGATATATCTTATTTCTGCCTCTTTCTGTTTTCTGGCTGCCATGAAGGGAGCAGCTTTTCTTTGCCACACCCTTCTGTCGTAATGTTTCTGCCTCACCAGGCCTCAAAACAAGGGAGTCAGTAAACTATGGACTGAGGCCACTGAAACCATGAGCAACATAAGTCTTCTCTCTTTTAGGTTTTTATGTCATATATTTTGTCATAGCGAAGAAAAGGTGACTAGCTCAATGTCATAGTAATTCCACCAAAACACTTAATGGTATGAATTTACCAAAATATAGATAATAAGGAAGTACAGAAATACAAACACTTTCAAACTGTTTACTATGCCAAAGAAAGAGTTTTGCAGAATAAATACAGTAAATATATTACCCTAAAAAATCAGAGTCTCTGGCTTTGTCTTTCAGAGTTCAGAAGTGTTCCAGCATTATTTCTGCCCACTTATCTAATTCTAAGGGGGAAGGAATATGAGAACAAGTAGTTTCTGAAACTGGAAGCAGGCACTACTGGCTGGCTACTCAGGACATTTTATAAGAAATAGTCAATCTAAATAATGCACTGTGAACATTGGTGTTTCAGAGCTGTGAGACTGTCCTCTGTGGGTAGTGTGCTTAACTAACTCTTATGAGCAAAATTACTATGCTCATCTAACTAAAATCTTTAATTGAATTTAGCACTAAAACTTTTCTCTTTTTCATGCAACTCTATTTTAATGAAACATTGAGCTCTTAATATATACCAATGAATGTGAAAATGAGTGGCACTTTGTGAGGAGATGGGGATAGAAAGCAAGTAGAATTGTGATTCTCACAATCTATGAACTCACTGCTTGTTGGGAAAGATGGATAGATATTATAATATGACCTGTGACATCTTCACTCATTTATTGAGTGAATTTATTCATTCTATTTAACATGCTTCCTGTGTGCCAGGGATCTTGCTAAACTCCCAAAAGCTCATGTGTTGAAGGTTTGGTCCACAATGAATTGTTTATAGGTAGTGCTTTGGGAAGTGATTGAATCATCAGGGTGCTGACCTAAGCAATGGATTAATTCATTGATGAATTCATAATTGAATGGACCATTGGGAGGTGGTGGAAACTGTGGAAGGTGGAGTCTGATTGGAGCAAGAAGGTTACTGGAGTTGTGACTTTGAAAAGTATAGCTTATTCCTGACTCCTTCCTTTCTCTGTCTTTCTCTATTTCCTAGCCACCATGAGGGGAACAGACTCCTCAGTAACATGCTCCCACTGTGATTTGTTCTGCCTCATCACAGGTCCATTGCTATGGACAGCTAACTATGGACTAAAGCCTCTGAAACCATGAGCAAACAATTGGTACTGAGAAGTGGGGTCATTGGTATAACTAAATCTGACCATGTGGTTCATAAGAATTTGGAACTGGTTTGTCAGTGGAAGTTGGACATATTTAAAGGTGCAGGCTACAGAGACCAAAGAATTCTGAAAGCAGAGCTGAATGAGCTGTTTTGGAGGAAACTCAGAAGACCAGAATGCTGATAGGAATGTGAACAATAGACTGTGCTCATGACATTTCATATGGAAATGAGGACTACTTTGAAAACTGGACTAGTAGCCATTTATGTTACATTCTGACAAATAACTTGTCTACACTCTGTCCATGTTCTGAGACTTTGTGGGAGGTTAGGTTAAAAGGTGACAGACTGATTAATCTGGTAGAGGAAATGTGAAGGCAGCACAGCATTCAGGCTGTGGCATGGGCATTGCTGGCTGAATTTAGCCACATTTACAGTAAGAGTCATGTGCGAAAAGCAGAGCAGAAGGATTTGCAGTTTAGTCAGAAAAGAAGAACATGTAAATTTGTGGCTAAGTGTAGTTGCTAGAGAGATTAGATCTCAACTTTGAGGGTGGGAAGTGTTAAATCATTTGAAAGACTGTCCCCTAAAAAGAGAGCACTTCTGGGGCACCCTGTCACAAAGAAATGCCAGAAAGTTGTCTTCCCAAGATTCCTTTCACCATTCTCAGCTTCCTAGGAACTTGAAGGCTTCTGCAGTTGTAGTCTAATGGGGATCAGCTACTGCTGGAGTTGATGGCAGATGGTGACATCATCTTCATAATGCTGGCTTTGCAAGCTTGCAGAATGCAAGAGTTTTGGGGTCTTGGATGCTTCCACCCGAATTTCAAAGGAAGGCTTGAGAGGCTATGCAATGTGTGACAGAGTCAGAATCCCTGCAAGCAGCCCTGAAAGAGTGATGTGTGAAGCTTTAAGAATCAAGCTGGAGCTTCAGTGAAGACCCCAAGAATTTAGAGATATCAGAACATGCAAAAATCTTCTGAGGAAGGTCGCAGACAGTGACTGAAGCCAGTCCAAGAGACATGCCATGTGGACTGCAGCTGGCAAGGCCATTAGAGGCAGGGCTGCCCAAGCCCTTTGGAGCTCACATCACACCATCTGGCACAGATGCCAGATGTAGAACTACAGGATTTAATATTTTCTCTGCTTGGTTTTGTTTTTGTTTTGATCCCTCCTTGTCATATCCCCATTCCTTCCTTTTGAAATGTAATGTTTCCTTTTGCCACTGTATGTTGGACGTATGAAACTTGTTTTTGATTTTTTTCAGGGGCTAATAGCTATAAGTTTGCCTTGCATCTCAGAGGAGACTATGGGCTTAGAATTTTGAGAAATGCTGGAACTATTGAGATTTTGGAGACTCTTGAGGGTGGACTAAATACATTTTGCATTATGAGATGGACATGAGCCTCTGTGTTCCAGGGACAGAATGTTATGGTTTAGGTATGAAGTGTCTTCAGTTGAAGTGTTGAAAGCTTGGTCCCCAAAGCAATATCCAAAGGTGGGGCTTTGGGGAAGTGACTGGATCATGATCTAATCAATGGATTAATCCATTGATAGATTCATAGATGAATGGATCATTAGGAGGTGGTGGAAACTGGAAAGTGGGGCCTCATTAGAAAAAGTGAGTAATTTGTATGCATGCCTTTGAAGAGTATATC
Organism: Castor canadensis; assembly: GCF_047511655.1. Taxonomy (NCBI): domain Eukaryota; kingdom Metazoa; phylum Chordata; class Mammalia; order Rodentia; family Castoridae; genus Castor; species Castor canadensis. Next base: position 63,298,988 of record NC_133386.1, read on the forward strand.
TTGTTCCCAGCCTCTTACTCTTTCTTACTCTTTCTCTCTCTGCTTCCCACATACTATGAGGTAAGCAGCCTCCTCTGTCATATGTTCCCACTGCTATGATGATCTTCCTTACCACAGACAAATAGAGTCAGCTAACCATGGACTGAAATCCTGGAACCAAAATAAATCTTTCCTGGAGTTGTTAATATCAGTGTTTTGTCACAGCAATGAAAATTGACTATCATATCCACTTTGACTCACATTGAAATCATCTGGGAAGCTTAAGAGAGACATCCTGGATCACCCTTACAGACAGTCATTTAAGTGTTGTGAGCACAGCTTGAGCATTGGAATTTTGAAGAACTCCTTGGTAATTCTAATGTGTAGCCAAGATTGAGAACCACTTTTCTAAAGAGATGAAGATACTCTACCTTTCCCCAGGAATCTAATAACCTCATGTGAGTACATGGACAAGTAATCAGATGATTATAATCCAGTGTGAAAGCATTGCTATAGAGGTGAGTATGGAGAGCTATGGTTTATAGATGAAGAATTTTAGGGTCTAAAATATTAATGAATTTCCCAACATCATAGGGTAGAGCCAAGTTATTAGCGTAGGTCTGTCATATTTGACTAATCTAAACTACTACACTATGCCTCTTAATAGAAGGAAAAACAAAGAACCAGCACTATTTATTTTTACTGTTTTATAAAGAAATTCATGACGTTTTGTATCTTTTAATCTAGAAAAATTTCTCATGTAAATTTCTAAATATTTACAAGGGAAAAGTTATAATAGCAATAAAAAAGAAAAATGTTTTCATGAATCCATATTCTCAAAATATTTACTGAAGTAGATACTTGTAATATAAGAAAAGTCTGCAGAGGTGACATTTTAAAAACATTATTATGATTCCTATGTCTTTCACAATATTCACCTCACATAATTGGGCAATATTTAGTTATCAGTCTCATGAAATGTGATATTAGTGAATATAATTCTGGAATTCAGGGTGGAGACTTTGTTGATAATCTGACCCATAATTATCAAATCTTGAAACATATACCACCATGTAATTTGGACATCCCTCAGGCTTTTTCATAAGTTCCCTTTTAGTTAGACTATTCTTTTTTTTTTTTTTGCTTTCCCAGACTTCACAGCATTCTCTTATTTTTTTATTCAGAAAGTTAAAAAAAATCTGAATGCAAAGTTTCTGTCTAAATTATTCTATTTTAGGTTTTATTTTTTTATAGTTTTACTTTAGGAAAAGTTTTGCCTGTGGAAAAACATCTCAGCTCATCATAAAAAGAGTATACACAGGCAAAAAGCAAAAGAACTTTTCTACATTTTGTACTGATGTTTTATACATTAGTGAGGTTGTGCATGGCATGTCCAAATTGAAAAGAAAAAAAATGGAAGCAGACTCTCTGAGATGTCCATCTGGAGGTTTCCTGAGTAAGGATTATTAACCAAACTCTAGAAGACACCTCCAGCCCTTGCCAAAACAAGGCTGAAGCCAGAGCTAACAAAATCGAAAAGCAGGAAATAAAGCAGAATTTTACTGTTTTAACTAGACTGCAGCAGTAACCCACTGAGAACAAGGGATTCTAGGTAGAGATTCAACTTCTAAAAGTGAATTTTAAAAAGGAAAAAAACCTCAGTGATGCAAATACCTCATGAGAGAATAAATATTTAAGAGTGTCATTGAGATATTTAATAGTTGTATTATAATGCTTTTGATTTGGAGATTTCAGAATGTCTGAAAGTTAAAAATATAATGATTCAAATTATGCATATCTGTAAGGATTCTTTTAAATGTCTTATTGCTGTTTCATTTTATCTGTGAAATTCTATTGAAGTTCTATTGAGCTGATTGTATGAGAAGGTCCTACGAAGTTCAAGACAAATTTTCTCCTCTAGATCTCACTTTATAATAATAATAAGCAATGGTTACTGCTTTTGGTCATTATGTATAATAAAAACTTTGGTTATTTCAACCCATGGATTTATGTATGCATACCAGTTTCTCTCTGGGCTGCATGAAAAAGTAGGTGTCATTCTTTTTTTGGTGTCTCAAAGAGACTTGGCACTGCATGAAAGTTAACATGGGTAACTCAGCATGAGATGTTCCACTCTGGGCATCTGATTCTGAGGAAGTAGTTTATGGAGGCTGGAAATGGCTGTTCTAGGATATAATGTTAGGCATGCAATATGCAACTTGTCTTAGATGCTAATTATGTGTGCATCTGGGCTGTTGTATTTATTCTTCATATTATTTTAATTGTACAAATGTATGGTATAGTGAGATAATTTGACACTTACATGCAGTGTGTGATGATCAAATCAGGGTAGTTAGTTAACATTTCCATCTCCTTAAACACTATTAAATACTAGTGCTAGTAATGAGCATTTCCCTCTTTATTAGCAAGGCTGCAAATAATTACTCCCCATTCTAAACCCAACTGTATTAACCAGCAAGTACTATTATCCCACATACCAAGTTCTGAGAAGGTGCGGCCCCATCACTGTTCATGTTGTTAATTCATTGGCTCATTGATTCAATAAGAACTCTGGGTTTGTTTTCATCATTTTTTTTTCTCAGCTTTCTCCAGCTTTTTCCCTAGCTAACTTCTCTCAGGGTTACAAAAATTGTTTCTGGGCTTCCAAGCACAGCACATGGATACTAGTATGTCAATAATAGAAGAGTCTTTCATCTTATGTGTCTCTATTGAGAGGTTAACTTTTCCCAAGGTCTTCAGCAGACCATGTCCACAGATTGAAGCTGAGTAATACATACATGTCTGAACCTGTTGTTGGCAAAGGAAACAGGATAATCCTAATTGGATAATTAGGATTTACCTTGAAACATACAGGGAGGATGGACACCTGTATTAAAGTGGAGCCACTCCTGGTGAAGAGGGAGGGTGAAATGGTTGATAGCTGGACAAAAAAGGATTGATCCTCAGTGAAGAATAAAGTGATAGAGGAGAAAGAGTGAGAAGAAAAAAAAAACCTCGAAATCAATCTCAGAGATGATTCTCTATCTGAACAGATGGGACATTCAGCTATAGGAAGTAGGTGGCAACAGAGTAGAAGGTCTTTATTTTTAGCTACCTTAAGTAGGCCTCTATGCACACGAGGTCAGGAATGTGGATAAAACAGAAAGGCCATTTGGATGCTTCCTGTACTGGTCATTGTGTTAATGTCAATTTAATATGTTTTTTAAAAAACATATTAAGACAGTTTTGCAATAAATGCTTATAAGAGAAGGATGCTGTGTTTAAGTAACTTGTTCAGGTCTGCACAATAAATTTCATTATTCCCTCTATGAATGTAGCCTGGAAACAGAAATGGGAATGGTCTAGTGTGATTGCCTGTTTCTCCCCATCTTCCATCCATCCATCCATCCAACCATTTATCCATCCACCCATCCATCCATCCATCCATCCATGCATGCATCCATCCATCCACCAATCCATCCATTCATCCATCTACAAATACTTAATGAAAACATATGTGTCAGGTACCATTATAGACTCTGCAGTTAACATTGAATTAAGTATAGTATTTATGTTTTAGTGAGAGAAGAAAAACCACAACCAATCAATCAAATGACTATATAAAGAGCAAGATGGTGATAAATTCTATAGAGAAAAGAAAAAGCAATGCAAAGTAAGGATGAAGTGAGTTTGGTGTTTTACATGGTGTGTTCAGGAGAGACCTTATTAAAAGGATTACTGAAGAGCTGAAGGAGGGAGTAGCCATGGGGATATCTAGGAAGGAATGTTTCAGAGGTAATATTAGATTTAGAAGTCATGGGAAGGGGATATAGCTCAGTGGTAGCACTGGTTTGGGTCCCCAGCACCACACAACAATAAGATAGCAACAAAGCAAGTCTTTTTTTTTTTTTTCATTTTTCTTTTATTATTCATATGTGCATACAAGGCTTGGTTCATTTCTCCCCCCTGCCCCCACCCCGTCCCTTACCACCCACTCCACCCCTCCCGCTCCCCCCCTCAATACCCAGCAGAAACTATTTTGCCCTTATCTCTAGTTTTGTTGTAGAGAGAGTATAAGCAATAATAGGAAGGAACAAGGGGTTTTGCTGGTTGAGATAAGGATAGCTATACAGGGCATTGACTCACATTGATTTCCTGTGCGTGGGTGTTACCTTCTAGGTTAATTCTTTTTGATCTAACCTTTTCTCTAGTTCCTGGTCCCCTTTTACTATTGGCCTCAGTTGCTTTAAGGTATCTGCTTTAGTTTCTCTGTGTTAAGGGCAACAAATGCTAGCTAGTTTTTTAGGTGTCTTACCTATCCTCACCCCTCCCTTGTGTGCTCTCGCTTTTATCATGTGCTCATACGGAGAAAAATTAAAACCATTCCCTCTAAAATCAGGAACCAGACAAGGATGCCCACTATCTCCACTCCTATTCAACATAGTACTGGAATTCCTAGCCAGAGCAATTAGGCAAGAAGAAGGAATAAAAGGAATACAAATAGGTAAAGAAACTGTCAAAATATCCCTATTTGCAGACGACATGATCCTATACCTTAAAGACCCAAAAAACTCTATTCAGAAGCTTCTAGACATCATCAATAGCTATAGCAAGGTAGCAGGATATAAAATCAACATAGAAAAATCATTAGCATTTCTATACACTAACAATGAGCAAACGGAAAAAGAATGTATGAAAACAATTCCATTTACAATAGTCTCAAAAAAAATCAAATACCTAGGTGTAAACCTAACAAAAGATGTGAAAGACCTCTACAAGGAAAACTATACACTTCTGAAGAAAGAGATTGAGGAAGACTATAGAAAGTGGAGAGATCTCCCATGCTCATGGATTGGTAGAATCAACATAGTAAAAATGTCGATACTCCCCAAAGTAATCTACATGTTTAATGCAATTCCCATCAAAATTCCAATGACATTCATTAAAGAGATTGAAAAATCTACTGTGAAATTTATATGGAAACACAAGAGGCCACGAATAGCCAAGGCAATACTCAGTCAAAAGAACAATGCAGGAGGTATCACAATACCTGACTTCAAACTATATTACAAAGCAATAACAATAAAAACAGCATGGTACTGGCACAAAAACAGACATGAAGACCAGTGGAACAGAATAGAGGATCCAGATATGAAGCCACACAACTATGAGCAACTTATCTTTGACAAAGGAGCTAAAAATATACGATGGAGAAATAGCAGCCTCTTCAACAAAAACTGCTGGGAAAACTGGTTAGCAGTCTGCAAAGCAAGTCTTAAAGTTGGAGATTGCCTGGAGGCCAAGAAAGCCAGGATGACTGGAGCAGAATAAGAAGGGAAGTAACAGATAAGCTCAGAGAAGTAACAGCAGCCAGACAATGCAGGGCACTGATTCTCAAAGTTTGGTCCCAGGATCAGCAGCATTAGCATCACCTGAAAACTTGCTAGATATGCACATTTTTTTGGGAAACATTCAGGCTTCCTGAATCAGAAGCCCCTCCTAGGGAGTGGCAGCAATCTGTTTATATGGGCCTTTGCTGCAGCTAGTTTAAGAGCCGATGTTGTAGACTATTTTAAGGAATTTTAAATTTTATCCTAAACGAAACGGGCAGCAGTTGGAGTTTTTTTTATTGTTGTCATTGGTACTGGAGGTTGGACTCGGCCTCTCATATTAGTTAGGCAGGCCCTCTGCCAGCCCCACTTGAGTAGGACATGAGATTAAAAATGATTATTCCTGCTGCTTTGTTAAAAAAAAAAACTATGGGAAACAAAGGAAATAAACAAATAATTCAGTTACAGAATATAGTAATAACAGCTTGAGCAAGAAGCGATGGTAGCTTGGACTAAAATGTGAGAAGTGGTTGGATTCTGTGTATATTTTGATGATAGAGTCAATAGGAACCAAAGATGGATCATATGAAAAGTGGGAGAGTTACATGGTTAGAGGTAAGATAAGAATTCCAAAGTTTTTGGTTTGAGAAAATAGAAGTATGGAATACTTCTTTATTAAGAAGCAGAAAACTGTAGGGGAGAAGTGTTTAATATGACATAAGCCTACAACTTGCTCCTCCAAAAAAAAAAAACCAGGTGAGCATGCTTAAATTAATTTGTCTACTGGGTTTTTGACCAGAACATATTGTTCAGCACATCAAGGTTACTCTATAAAACTTGGAGTACCTCAGCTATGCTCACTGTGGATTAAGGACAGCTAGGTGGTAGTCATTAGCACATTTATTAAGAAAGTGAAGAAGTCTACTTTGTGCAGTAGCCCTGATGGGACACATGGTGGATCACGGTCAGATATACTTTTTTTTTTTTTTTGGCAGTACTGGGGTTTGAACTCAAGGCCTCATGTTTGGTAGACAAGCACTCTACCACTTGAGCCACTTCACCAGCCCCAAGATCACAGTCAGAACTGCAACAAAACTAGGCATTTCCTCAGAAGGAAGTTAAAATGGAGTTGGGCTAAGACTACTCAAGAGGCCCAACAGGTAAGATTTTATCTTTAAAACTTCTTAGAGAAGTGTTGTTACTTGATACTGTACCTACATAAAAATGTTTGGTTGCTGCTGTGTTCATATACCTGCTGGATATCCTGACAGATTTTCCAGGGGTGCAGAATATACCTCTCAGATGATAGAATGATTGGACTTGTATATGGAATTATTTATTATTGATGTCTTAAAGATTTGGAAGATATCAGCCTGGAATTGTAATTTTTCAATTTTTCTTCTTCCTGAAAAGTAAGTGGCTATTAGAACCATTTGGCATGTAACAGCTTTGGTCAAAAAGCAAGCATCGCTAAAAAGTGGTCAAACTAAATGTTTTATTTGGTATAAACTATGTGTGCACTGATTAAAACGTTCAAAATATAGCATGTGATGTTAGTGATACATGAACCCAGCCAGACCATGTGTGGTGGATGCTTTTTCCTTCCTTGTCACCAACCCGGAAACTCTGCTATGAGAATGGGTTTTGGAAGTGTAGCCAAAGTGCTTGGTTCCAGTCTGTTCATAAGGGCCTGGACATGAAGAAGGGAGGAGCAGAATCCTAGGGCTGTGGTTACATGACAGTGGGCTGGGAAATGCAGAAAAATGTCACTGGTTTCGCTAGCCCAGATACTAAAGTTTGCCTTGTGAAGGGTCATGACTGCTCTCCTGGAATTCAAACTGCCAGAACTACATATTTTTTTGATATCACCAAAAAGTCCCTCTTTAAAGAAAAAAATGAATATCTCTGGTCTCTTAGACGTGATGATTCATCTCTAAGTCATTTTATACTTTTGAAATTTGTCAGTGATATAATGGAAGCAAAGTTTTTCCTGAAAAAAAAAAAAGACATAGACTGCTTGTTTCTTGCAAAGGAAGTGAAAAATGAGGAAGCCATCTGGCATTTGCTCAAAATATCTAGATAATTGAGGCCAAAGTATCTTTTAGCTTAATTTTATATCAATGACAGTCCTTCATGCCGCCTTCCATTTGCTGTGTAGAGAACATCTTAAGGAAAGAGACTGAAATTTGCGAACAAGAATTTTAAATACAATGGCTATTAATGCTGGTGGATTCTGTTCCCAATTTCCTTAGAAATTTTACTATTGAATTTAATATATATGTGTATGTATATATATTAATTAGAAATATATTCTTGAAGAGTCTGTGTAGATTAAAATTCCCACCTTCATTTAAAATTTCATAGCATTGATCAGATAGTTTTTACAGGTGATGTGGTCACTCTGTTATCTCAAAATTTGCATTTCAAAGCTGATGGATAGACTATATGAGATGAAGTTAATGTCCTTTCTATATAACAGAGATGTAGGATGAATCTCTGCTAAAAAAAGAAAACATTATTTACTGCCAACGGTATTTCATAAATGGAGTTTTGCATTTCTAACTTAGAGTCATGTTTTCTACCACTTCTTAGAGCTCTGTTCTTAAAGCCCATATTTCTTGGGAAAATGTAGCCATATTTAAAAGGCCTTTAATAGCTGTTTTTTTTTGTTTTGTTTTTTGACAAGTACAGAAACTATTGTTTCATTATTCATTAAGAAATATAATTAAGCCGGGTGCTGGTGGCTCACACCTGCAATCTTATCTACTTCAGAGGCTGAAATTGGGAGGATCATGGTTCGAGGCCAACTCAAGCAAATAGTTTGCTATTTGCTAATCAGATCAAAATGGTTTGGAGGTGTGACTCAAGTAGTACAGTGCCTGCTTTCAAGAGCTAAGTCCTGAGTTCAAGCCCCAGCACCAAAGGGGGAAAAAACCAAATATGATTATATTATGATACCTTCTCATGAAGTTAACAGACATAATTCTTTCATTACTGGTTTCTAATCTGAGTATAGATCACTTTTTGTTTTGCTGAGAATAAACTAAAAAGCTTTGGGAAACAGTGTAATTCCTTAGTTAAAAAATGTTTATTACATGAGCAAATTACTATTCACATCCAATCAAACTTGGAATAATTGTATCAACACCAGTACATTTAACTGGGTTTACCAGTTTTTCTAACTGGTCAGTGTTTGAAGGTTACAGGTGTCACTTTTACATCAAAAGTTTTCCCAGGATTAGAGGCATGGCTCAAGTAGTAAAATGCCTGCTTTTCAAGCTTGAAACCTTAAGTTCAAACCTCAGTCCCACCCAAAAAGAAAAAGCAAATACCCAAACTCTTTAGGCCAGGTGCTGATGGCTCACACCAGCAGAAATCAGAAGGCAGAAATCAGGAGGATTAAGGTTTGAGACCAGCCCTGGCAAATAGTTTGAGGGACCCTATCTCAAAATTACTCAACACAAAAAAGGGCTAGTGGAGTGGCTCAAATGGTAGAGCTTAGTAAGCGTGAGACTCTGAGTTCAAACACCACTATCACAACCACCACCACCACCACCACCACCAAAAAAAAAAAAAAAAAATTCCCTAAAATTCATCACCCTATGTTATTTTACATGTCACACTTTTTTTTAAGGAGTTTTAAAAGGTTTTAATAATTGCATTACTGCAAAGCATCTAGTTTAGAAATGTTTCTTAATTATTCCATATTCGTGAATAATGCATACTACATTGGAATTATTTTTAGTCAAATCAAGTGCCTGTAGAAAGAAAAGGAATAAAATTCTAGATGGCACTTTGCCATCCTTATTCTTTTTTTTTTTCCTTTTTCTTTTATTATTCATATGTGCATACAAGGCTTGGGTCATTTCTCCCCTCTGCCCCCACCCCCTCCCTTACCACCCACTCCGCCCCCTCCCGCTCCCCCCTACCCCCTCAATACCCAGCAGAAACTATTTTGCCCTTATTTCTAATTTTGTTGTAGAGAGAGTATAAGCAATAATAGGAAGGAACAAGGGTTTTTGCTGGTTGAGATAAGGATAGCTATACAGGGCATTGACTCACATTGATTTCCTGTGAGTGTGTGTTACCTTCTAGGTTAATTCTTTTTGATCTAACCTTTTCTCTAGTACCTGTTCCCCTTTTCCTATTGGCCTCAGTTGCTTTAAGGTATCTGCTTTAGTTTCTCTGCGTTAAGGGCAACAAATGCTAGCTAATTTTTTAGGTGTCTTACCTATCCTCACCCCTCCCTTGTGTGCTCTCGCTTTTATCATGTGCTCAAAGTCCAATCCCCTTGTTGTGTTTGCCCTTGATCTAATGTCCACATATGAGGGAGAACATACGATTTTTGGTCTTTTGAGCCAGGCTAACCTCACTCAGAATGATGTTCTCCAATTCCATCCATTTACCAGCGAATGATAACATTTTGTTCTTCTTCATGGCTGCATAGAATTCCATTGTGTATAGATACCACATTTTCTTAATCCATTCATCAGTGGTGGGGCATCTTGGCTGTTTCCATAACTTGGCTATTGTGAATAGTGCCACAATAAACATGGGTGTGCAGGTGCCTCTGGAGTAACCTGTGTCACAGTCTTTTGGGTATATCCCCAAGAGCGGTATTACTGGATCAAATGGTAGATCGATGTCTAGCTTTTTAAGTAGCCTCCAAATTTTTTTCCAGAGTGGTTGTACTAGTCTACATTCCCACCAACAGTGTAAGAGGGTTCCTTTTTCCCCGCATCCTTGCCAACACCTGTTGTTGGTGGTGTTGCTGATGATGGCTATTCTAACAAGGGTGAGGTGGAATCTTAGCGTGGTTTTAATTTGCATTTCCTTTATTGCTAGAGATGGTGAGCATTTTTTCATGTGTTTTCTGGCCATTTGAATTTCTTCTTTTGAGAAAGTTCTGTTTAGTTCACTTGCCCGTTTCTTTATTGGTTCATTAGTTTTAGGAGAATTTAGTTTTTTAAGTTCCCTATATATTCTGGTTATCAGTCCTTTGATGTATAGTTGGCAAATATTTTCTTCCACTCTGTGGGTGTTCTCTTCAGTTTAGAGACCATTTCTTTTGATGAACAGAAGCTTTTTAGTTTTATGAGGTCCCATTTATCTATGCTATCTCTTAGTTGCTGTGCTGCTGGGGTTTCATTGAGAAAGTTCTTACCTATACCTACTAACTCCAGAGTATTTCCTACTCTTTCCTGTATCAACTTAAGAGTTTGGGGTCTGATATTAAGATCCTTGATCCATTTTGAGTGAATATTGGTGTAGGGTGATATACATGGATCTAGTTTCAGTTTTTTGCAGACTGCTAACCAGTTTTCCCAGCAGTTTTTGTTGAAGAGGCTGCTATTTCTCCATCGTATATTTTTAGCTCCTTTGTCAAAGATAAGTTGCTTATAGTTGTGTGGCTTCATATCTGGGTCCTCTATTCTGTTCCACTGGTCTTCATGTCTGTTTTTGTGCCAGTACCATGCTGTTTTTATTGTTATTGCTTTGTGATATAGTTTGAAGTCAGGTATTGTGATACCTCCTGCATTGTTCTTTTGACTGAGTATTGCCTTGGCTATTCGTGGCCTCTTGTGTTTCCATATAAATTAAATCTCTTTAATGAATGTCATTGGAATTTTGATGGGAATTGCATTAAACATGTAGATTACTTTTGGGAGTATCACATGTCACGCTTTTTAAATTTTAGAAAAGAGTAATTTAATTAGGTCATAGGTTTGAATCCAGAGTACTGAAAGTACAGAATTTTTAGTTTTTCTTGGAAACATATATTAGGAATTATATGGCATGAATGTGATTTTTGCCTTTTAATTGTATATTTCAAATATATCTCCACTTTTTCATGTTCTCTTTCTCTTTGACTTCACATTGAATTTGATTTTCAGTGGAAATGGAAGGAACCCTTTAGGGACCACTGTAGGTAATGAGATGAGCAAGACATGGGCAGTATTTCTTCCTGAGCTGAAGAATCAACATGGTTCCCAACAATTATTTCTCTTCTGTTCCCTAGGCCTTTGCCTATCAGGCTATCAGTTAAAAAACATTCAGGGTGGTCATTTCTGATGGAATTAGCCTATTTTTTTTTCTTTGTATTAAAAACCTGACTTAGAACAAATTTAATTTTTATAGCTCAAGCAATGACAAAGCTGGAAAAAAAGAATGAGCTAACAATTTTTAAGACTTTGACATTGGGTAACATAAGACAGTGATTTCTAAGAGATGAAACACAGAACAGTTGAGACCTACCTCTTGGAAAAAGTTTCCAGACCACTGTACAGGGTAGGGAGGAACCCAAGTGAATTTTTGGATGTCTATCAGAATTCTACACCCAGTGAAAATATTTTTCAAAAAATGCTGAATCTTTTCAGACATCTAAAACCTGGAAGAATTCATCACTAGCTGAACTGCACTATAAGAAATGGTTATGGAAGTCAGTCAGGAAAAAGGAAAATGATAACAGGTGTAAATCTGTATCTATGGAAAGAAGTAAAGAGTGCTGAGTAAGTAACTCTGGATAAACACACAATATTTAAATCTCTGAAAGAGATAATTGGCCAGCCTAGGTCAGTGGGTTTTTAATCACACTTGTAATCTTAGCTACTTAGGAGGTTGCGATCAGGAGGATTGCAGTTTGAGGCCAATCTGAGCAAATAGTTCACTACCTCATTCTCGAAAATATCCAACACACACAAAAAAAAGCTGGTGGAGTGGTTCAAGTGGTAGAGCATTTGCCTAAGAAGTGTGAGGCCTTGAGTTCAAACCCCAGTGCCATAAAAACAGAGATAATTGACCTTATAAAAGAAAAATGGGAGTTATGATATAAACAGTAGTAAGATGCATGAAGAAAACAGAAGGTAAAGGAAGAGAGTAATAAAAGTATGCTATTATAATGTTTTATACTATACATAAAGTGGTATCATGTCATTTAAAGGCATTCTGTAATGTTATCATATGAACCCTAAAGCAATGGCTAAAGTAACACAGCAAAGAGCCTTATGTAACAATCCAACAATAGAGATAAGACAAAATCATGAAAAATATCCAGTCCTAAGGAAATCAGAATTAGAGATGAGGAGAACAAAGAACAGATGGGACAAACAGCAAGCAAATAGCAAGGAGTAGATTTACATCAAGTACATTATCAAAGACATTAAATATAAATTGTCTCAATAGCCCAAAAGGCAGAGGATGTCAGATAGGTTAAAAAAAAACCAAACAACGCCAACTCCATACTGCCTACAAGAAACATGCTTTAAGTATAAAGACAGGAATGAGTTACAAATAAAAGGATAGGGAACAATATCCATACTAGTCAAACAAAAGTTAGAGTATTTACATAATATCAGAAAACATATCATCAAGAGAGACAAATTACCTCCAAGAGAGGTACTAAGTATTCATTCCTTTATCTTAATCTAAAATAAAAATATTTCAAAGATTAAAATTTGTCCTGTTCTCACTCAGCAGGGCAACTCTTTAATAAGTTTTTAAACTGTAGATACAGCATCTTCCTCCAGGCATATATTTCTTTTAAAATGTCCTCTTTTCAAAGGTTGGGGGAAGGGGAGAGGGGGGGGAGGGAGGGAGAGAGAGAGAGAGAGAGAGAGAGAGAGAGAGAGAGAGAGAGAGAGTAGTTTGCATCAAAACAAGCAGACAAATATAGAATATATTCCTTCTTGTATAGCTGATATGAGCCAAAAAAAGAAGCAGGGTCAATTTTCTTTCTTTTTTCATGAGGATTTATCTTCTTCTCATTTTCTTCTCTTTGAAGTTGTTCTGCAAGCACCCATACATGCAGGTGCAGATGTCTTTATTTCACTTCATGGTGAGTTCACCTTTTCAGTTGCTTAAGCTAAGAAGCTTTGTGTCATCCTCTTCTGTCTTTTACACATACGTCTTATTGGATAGCCTGTTTACTCTACCTTCAGAACATACATAGAATCTGACTCATCACTTTCATTGGTACCACCTGTCTAGGGTCACTATCCTCTCTCCAATTACTGCAGTGGATTTTTATATGAAGTCCTTGCTTTCACCTTTGGATGCCAGTAATGTGGTTTGGAAATGAAATATCCTCCCAGATGGTTCATGTGTTGAAGGCTTGGTCTTAACCTGGTGGTGCTATTGAGATATGATTAGATCACAAGGATACTAACTTTGTGAATGGATTAATCCATTAATGAATTCATAGCTGAATGAGCTAATAGGAGGTGGGATCTTGTTGGAAAAAGTAGATCACTGGAGGCATGTCTTTGAAGGGTATATCTTTTCCTTGGTGTCTCCCTGCCCCCCGGTATTTCTTGAATAACTTTTAGCTGCCATGTCTTTCTGTCATGATAGATGGAAACCTCTAATGTCATAAGCCAACATAAGCCCTTCCTCCTTTATTTTTTACAGGTATTTTGTTATAGTAATGAAAAGTGACTAATATAGACAATTGGTACTAGAAGTAGAGTCATTGCTGTGACTAAACCTGACCATATGTTTATTAAGGTTTTGAAATAGAAAGTTTTCTGGTTTGTAGGATTTTGAGAATGAAAAGGTTTAAAAAGCTGTAAGTGGCAATTCCTATGCAGTGAGCTTAAAGATGGCACACTTTATATGGAGAGATAGTTAGAGCATGGAAATTAACAGCAAAATCTTCAATAAACCTAACTATGGTGCTGCCAGACACACAACATACACACACACACACACACACACACACACACACACACACACTTGTGCACACAAATGTCTCACTCCCACTTCAATAATCCCCACTCAGGACAGTTGACAAGATGAAATGACCAGTGAAGCTGTGGAGAAAGTCAACCATGGTAGGAAGTCACCACCCACTTCAACATAATCCTTTTAGGCTTTGAGTTTTATTTAAATGAGAGTGGTGGCTTCTTCAATATGTTCGTTACCTCTGCTTGACATTTGCAGTTTAAATTTGCTATGCATTTGGCTTCTAGTATATACAAAAAATTTGTAGTATATACTAGAAATATGGCCAAGAGTCATATTTACATTGCCATTTGCTGCAATTGCATCTCTCTGTTTAGTGTGGTGGCTTTGAGGGCAGGGGCCATGTGTTTTATTTCCTTCAAAATCTTCCATTGCAATAGTGTTACTTGCAGTAGCCACCACAGCAGCCAGAACAACCACATCAAGTGCCATTTATTGATTATCTGCTGTGTGGCAGGAAATATAGCAGTTGTTTTATAAACTTGTTAAAGTTATTGTGTTGTTTTTCACTCTCTGTGGTTTGCTTAGAATGCATGACACTTTGTTTGGAATAGACATTTACCATTTACTTGCCGTACTATTTCAATACAAGGAATGAACAGGTACAGGAATCAGGATTGTGATTTGGGATAGGGATGTGAAATGTGTAGAATTACTACAAGCTAATCTATAAGTAGAAGATTTAACCTAAGGCCCAGAAACAGAGTAACAATTTGTGAGGCCTGCTGATGGAATTTTCTGGGAAGCCGGGTAACTAAAAGAGGAGTGGATACCAAGACTTTCCAACTAACTTACGGTAATCAGTCACTGACCAGTACATCAATGAATTGTGAAAATGTTTTTGAAACCCAAGTTTTATCTTAACCAACTCTAGAACATTAGTCCAACTTGTTTCATTTTTACTGAAATTTGTTTGGATTACCTGAGTTAGTTGGTCATTGTGGAACTTTGGAGAATGCATATTTGATGACACAGAGATTTTCACTGCCATGCTTATTTGGAAATGACAATGGAGAAGTAGGATTCCTTTTTATTAAAACCAGAGTATGCCTGATCTCACTCTATTTTTTTGGATATGAAATGAAATCATAGTCATGATTTCCCCATCACCTTCATTGCTATTGGCCTTGACTGAGTTTCTTATACTTTCTTTCCTGGATTAATACTTAACTGGTCTGTTCAACGTAGAGTACTATAGGCCAGGTTTTGTCTTCAGGACCTGGGGACATGCAAATGAAACATAAAGTACTTTGTCCTTAGGATGCATCTAAGCTTTATTAGGAGAAAATTGATATATGTATCACACAAGGTTCAGTCAAGAATAAGATATTACCTTATTTTATCTCTTTTCTCTTCTTGTTCTTTTTTAGTGGAGGTGCCAGTGAGTTTACACTGAGTCTCTTAACAGATAATTTAATATTGGTAATTGGTTGCATAGATGTTAGGGAGTTGAAAAGGCACGGAGGGGAGACTGAGGTATCCCAAAATAAAAATGATTATAAGAAACAGCTAGGGTGGGGAGTAAAAGGAAAAGATTTAGGGTTATCAAAATCCCAAAAGCTCGAAGATGGGTTCTGCAGAACTGCTTTTCATACCATAAGAGCCACCAAGAGACAGTCTGTGATCTCTAATAGAAGCTGGAACTAGTTGCTGATCTGGGAAAGAAGAGTTCTTTTAAAAAAAGGATCTAGTGGTGTCTCCACTTCCTGTTTTACTGTTGCTCTTTCATCCCCTTATTGATGGAGTCCTCAAGGAGGCAGTGACAAAGGAATCTGGGAAATGTAGTTGGCCGAGTCCCAGCCTCAGCATTATAAAGAAGAGTTTAGAAGGATAAGGGGGAAAATCTAAGTAACTTCCAAAACATTTAAACAAAAATTGATAGGTAGGCGAACTGTCTGAAATATGTAGTGGCTCCAGAGAGAATGTGGGGGAGACACTCAGATCCTATCTGGGTTGGCAAGAGTGGGCAGTTCCTTGCTTACGGCAGGAGTGATGCTGCAGTAAGCTTTGAAAGACAACCAAGCAATAGTAATAAGCACCCATTCAGATGTTCGTTAGCTAAAAGGCAGAACTGGCAAAGTTTTGAAACAAAAGCCAAATAAAATAATAAAATAATAAAAAAATAATGAATTATTTTCCAAATAATTCATAACTGCTTGAGGTTAGGGTTTGAAAGGGGAAAGGAAAGAGGACATAGCTAAAGGTTCACACATTTAACCAATATTTATTAAGAACTTACTGTGTACCATGTAATGCACTGCATGGTGAAGTATACACTGAAGAAGGGAGATAAGCAGCTGAGACAGACTATAATAGCATACACCGAGGAAGAAAATTGATAACAGAACGCAAAATAAAGTCAATAAATGGGATGATTTGATGGAGAATAAACAAGTACAACCTAATTTAGTTCAGTTAGTATGGGAAGGTCTATATGCTGAAGGATGGAAAAAAGTACATGAAGTGTCCAGAATTTAGTATTACACTAGTCCTTGAAGTCAAGGGAAGGCTAGGATGACTAGATGTGTGTGTGTGTGTGTGTGTGTGTGTGTGTGTGTGTACTTTCTCTGTCCATTGCAAAAGTATAAATATGTATGTCATTGGAAATAGCCAGGAAATGCCTCAGCCACAAGGAGCTGAATTCAGAAAAGGGTCTAGGGAAGTAAGAAGGATATTGTCATAGATGGGTCTTTATGTAATGTTCAGGATGGAAAATTCTTCCACAGTAACTTTTTTAAAATTTAGGGTTGATTTCCTTTTATAACCAGGTCCTCCCAGTCCTTTGCAATAGTGTTGAAGAGAGTCCTTAAAAGATTCCAGACATTTTTCCCCTGAATATTTAAAAATTATCTCAAATAGTAGACTAGTCATTTACATAACTCACTAGTGGGTTCTTTTAAGGGATATTATCCTAGTGAAGTTAGTTGGAAATGAATCAGATTCTCACCAGCTAACAATTTAATGTTCTTGAAATCCTATAGTTTACTTTGGTTATGATTTAAGGACCTAATGTATTAGTGTTTCCTAGATTTGTCTGAGGGTTTTCTTATAATCTGATTTTTCTAAAGTTAAAACAATATATAGTATCAGGCACAATAGTTAATTGAGTATTTATTTATGAGAGAGTACTATGTCCATGAATAGTTAATAATTTTTTGGTGGTTGTTACTATGTTGTGATCTTCTATTTAAGGATGTACCTATTGACTTCTGATAACAGTCAATGAGAGATACAGCAAAAAAAGCACTCACAAAGAAAGCAACAGACTCAAATTAGAATGTCATCATTGCTTTCTAGGCAGATTATTTTTCATGTTTATAATCACTGGGACAGATTCCCTTAATTTTTTTCCAAGTCCACAGGCCAATCAGAAAATCTAAGCTTTTTAACTAATGCTGGGGTATCTTCAGTGCTTCATTATGGCACTTTCTCCACACCAATAATCAAAATCCTTGTGATTGCTATTCTCTGAAGGGAATAAAGCCTTTTAACCGTGCAACCGTTTCTGTTCCTGGCTCTTCATGAGGTGCATGGGTCAGATTAGACCTCATTGCCTGCTCTGCACTGTGTCCCAACTTGATCAAATGCTGTGTATAACCCACCAAGCCCCTACAGACCTGACTGTGTCTAATTTCATAAAATTTTTCACTTTTATTTGTAATTTTTATTCACAATTTTTCACAAAAGTACATTTCTTTTTAAAGAATTAGAATCTCTGAAAGGATTTTAGTGAAGGATAGGTGTTTTATCAATTAAAAACTCTTAGATCCCTCAAGATACACCATAGACCTCAAGTCAAGGAACACTGGTATATAAGTCACTGACATTTTATTCAACTTTGGTGTCCTCTAGCTCACATGGAAGCCTCTGCTATGAACAACCCCCCAGTGTGCTCCCTCCACCCAGATCTGTCTCATTCTCTCGGGGGCCCCCTTTCAATCTCAGGCTACTTTTAAGTATTTCTGCTTGATGCCCAGCTTCTTGTTTCTTAAAAACCCCAGCAGTACCTATGTGTCTGTTGAGGCATGCTTTGAAGATTTCTCTCCCCCTCTCTGAAAGTATCATTAATCCATTCCTAGACCATTCAGACTAGGTAATGGGATACTTACTCAACCAGAGGTAGGATGTTCCCAGCCACAGAATAACAGCCTCAGTTAATTTGCACAGAATATCTTATTCCTATGTCTCTCTTATGTAACACTTTCTTTCTGGCGAATGCAAGACTCCTCAAGCAATAACAACTTGCATTTATACAGTCTTATGAACATGAACTCACATAAATCACATTCATTAGTGACTCTTTCCTTCAGAGGTCCCTTTCCCAGGTGACTAGCGTGCCTCCAGCCTGCCTTCCAACCTCTGCTTTGCCTCTATTATTGGTATAATCATACTTGGCTCTCCCAGGGGAAGCCCACCTGCTCCATCCTTTTCCTCACTGTTCCTTGATTCTCACAACAATTTAACTGAGGTCCAGGACCTCCTGCTGCCTGATCTGATAATCCTTCTCCACCTGCTCCTCAACTCACCTAAGTGTCTCTTTCCTATTGTAGTCACTCCTCTATCCTGCTTTCTGGAGAGGATTGAGGTCATCTGTTCTGTCTGAGCACCAACCTCTTAACTCTTCACCCACTTAAAAATCTCCTTGGGTTTTCACCCTCCCATCTTTCTTCTAAATATTGCCTGTCTCATCAAATGAATAAATATTGAATAACACATTAGTGTAGTTAAGAGTGAAAGTGATAGTTGATTCTGGTTTGGCTACCAGAGTTCTTAAAAGTTTGAAAGCTTTTCTTGCCCCTATTTATTTTAATGAGGGGACAATTAAAAAAAAATTCTTTAGGCTCCAGTTTTCTCATGTATGAATTGGAATTAATAATAGTGCTTACTTCATAGAAAACTTGTGACCCTCAGGTGAGAAAATAAATGCACTTACCTAGGGCTTAACCAATAGCCTGCAGCCATGAAATTAGTTTCCCTTTTTAAGCACACTGTTCTTCCGAGCACTTACCAAACGGGCTTGCTGCTTGATCTCTTTGTGCCAAAGAGAGTGAAAAGGTGCATGATTGTTACTTCTTTAAATGCTTGAAAAGATAATGCTTTCCCAACACTGCTTGAATAGTGTTATTTTCTACATAGGCTTAAAATGTTTAACAAGTAAGTATTTCTTATTTCTTATTTTATTTTAGGACAGGAGCCATGTTTTATAATTACTATCCCCATTTCAAAGATGGGGAAATGAAGGTATTGGAAATAAAGATAATTTGCCCAAAGTCAAAGAGTGACTAAATTGGGAAGATAAGGCATAAACCTGGATCGTGCAATTTTGTACCAATATTTTAAAAAATACACTAAGAAACCTAATCAGAATCTTCTGAATAGTAATCATGTGCTGAAAGATGGTGTATTCTTTTTGCATAAAAGATTTTCTGCATTACAGCAGGGGGCCTTACCCTGATGTGTCAGGAAGAAGAAGAAAATTCATTTCTTATACCAGCCTGTCAGCTGCCCTTTATGATTGGACCATATACCATTAGACAATCACAAACAGTGACAAGGGCTTTTGCTCTGTAGTGATTCTCATTTTTGAATTGGTTTGCTGAAATGCTGCACTAAGCTGCATTACCAGAAAACACTACAAAGAGCAGACGTGCAGTGCCATGCAATATTTATCATTTAGATGTTTAATCTGGGTGTTTTAAATATGACTCTCATTTTGTTACAGTGTTTGAAGTGTTTTTTTTAAGATTTGTGTAAAAAACACAGTGATATATTTTTATGAATTAAGTTCTTCATTGCTGACATAATCACATCTTGAAAGTGACTGAAAATAAAAATCTTCCTAATTTTTATTTCCAGAATCATATAATTTCAATTGCGGATTTGTAGTTATTTTACTAGAGTGAATTCACAACCTCTGCAGCTGGTATAATTCTTATACCGACCTTAGGGGAGACTTCCCCTATAGAAGCACAGAAGATATGTGCTCTTATATTAACTCCCAGTAGATTACAAAAAGTAATCAGAACCAAATGGAAGATATACTCTCCATTATATATTTTCAGACTTGAAGCAGTATGTTTTTCCTGCATACTAAAGCAAGAAGGGACCTTTTAAATTATCCCTGGCCCCTTTATAACTCCTTGAGTAAGTGTATTGCAAATAAGCACATTTATCATTGGAGACTGTTAGTAAAGAATATGGTATTTATTCAGACAGTTCAGAGAAGAGTTTTGAAGAGTTTTGAGATTGCTTATTTGGTTTAGAGCCATGTTCACTTTTTCACCAAGATATTGTTAAGTGCTGAAAGTTAGAAAGCTTATCATTTCACTTTCTCTGTCATAGCCAATGAAAATATTAATTTTAAAGAATTAAAATGTAAGGGTAGGCTATATGAATTTTAATAATGAGTTTCATGTTTAAATTATATGAAAATTTAATAGAATATATATTCTTAGGTTAATTTTAAAGACACTGCATTTCTTGAGTCAATATGAATGCTTTGAAGAGATTTCAGGATAAAAAATTAGAATAGAACAAAGCCCACTGTGGAAAATCAGTAACTACCAGCTATGATAATAACCTATTACAAGGCACCTGGTGATAGCATGGATTTGATCACAGAGGTCAAATCATGTTCTCTGTGTAGATAGCAATGTGTGCTGCATCTCTTTTCTTATAACTTGGAAAGTGTACAATAAGGGGGTTCTCTATGTCCTCTGGCTCCTGCATAGTAACAAGATTCTATGTAGGAAGGCCATTAAGACATTTATGAATGCATCAATGGTGACTTAGATGGGAGTCTGCAAAGTGCTCAGAGATAGAAAATTTGTGCTTACATATTTATTTATTTAGGATTTTACCCTTACTGCCTAAAAGGATGTGAGATGGCTTTTGTACTCTGAGCAATGAAGTAAATATATTAAAACAAATATTAGTCTTTTAGACAAACATCTTCTCATTAGTCTTTTCTCTGTGAAAAGAATGAGGTTTAAAAATGGTTTGAAGTTTCTTAAGTCATTATGTTCTGTGGCTTTTCTAAAATTAGAGTGCCACGTTTTCAGTAACTGTGTTTGTATTTACATAATTTTATTAATTTTTATTACAGTTCAAAGCATAGAGCCATTTTACCAATTGCCTTTTTGTAATTAGAATGTTATATCTTCACTTTGTTTTGGCTCTCAGTGAGTACAGTAGCATCACATTTCATTAGCAAATACAGAACAGTATTTCCTGATGTAATTAGACAAGTGTATTTGGTGTTTAACATGATTTTCATCTTCATTAGAGAGAGATATGAAACGTATGAGTTTCCTTTATCACTTTGAAAATTCTTCTGCCTTGAATGAAAGTCTGGAATTTTATTGTTTTTGTTTGGTTTTGTGAGGCAGCATGTTACCTGGATTAGTGGAAGAATACAGGGGTTGGTGTGTGTGTGTGTGTGTGTGTGTGTGTGTGTGTGTAAGAGAGAGACAGAGAGAGCGCGCTATGAAGAGACAATATCTGGAAAGGCAACAGAGGAATGACTGTTTAGTTCAACCTGAGAATGATTTTTGTTGTTGGACCTGCATTCTTCATTGGGAACTTTCCCTTTTTCTTGAGATGGGACTGTATTGGTCACTCTACCTGATTGCCTAAGACTCTCTTTGTGGAAATGGATGCTGGTTTATGGCTCAACAATAGAACATTATGTATTAGTGAACAAAGCATTATTCAAGAACATTAGAGAAGCAAAATGTATAGTAACTATTTTGTCACTAAATATGCTTCTATTAAAAATAGGAATTATTTACTCATTCTGTCTTACTGATTTATGGAAATAACAATAGAAATAAGGCTTTGTAACATTTTAAGCTTTTTCTCTTTGACACTTAATCATGTTGATTATCTTATCTTTCTCCTTTTATTGACAAAATATGGGCAGTTTTTTATTTCTACTTATATCACATTATGTGGTCAGTTTTAATTTGGTTTCTTATTTTTATATAATATTTTCCTTAGGAAAAATGTCATTAGAAATAGTGTTGGCTATATATTTTATAGGATTACATAGTAATTATGACTATTTAAGTTGGTCCTTAAAAATATACAGGGGTTGAAAACATGGTATTTTTCACCATAAAATTGCTTCTGCTGTTTCATAGTCCTTTATGACCTGGTCTGCCTCTGCTGTGGTTTTGGACATAACTTTTAGTTCAGTGGAACAGAAAGATCCCAGGGGACCTTAGATACTGACTCAGAAATTTAGTATGTTCTGGTCTTGTCTTTTAGAAAAGCCACAGAGCATAAAGAAACTCCAAACAATGTTTAACCTTGTTATATATGTTTTCAAAAATATTTCTTAAACTGTTTATATCCTCAAGGGATTTAATTTAATTTATAAGAAGAATAGCAAAATGCTAAAAAGTAGCATAAAGGAAACAAGAGTTAGAACAAGAATCAAGGTCAAAACTCGAATAGGACATATTTGAAATAGCTGTACTCTGTATTAAGGTCTAAACTTTCCAGTGGCCTAAGTGAAAAGAGACAGCAATTGTTCGTTATCTGGGGCATGTAAAACCTTTCTTAGCACATAGCCCTAAAGGAAATTTTTGTCATAGAAGAGCATGTAAGAACACCATGAATGATGCCCTCCCCTATAATACTCCTATAGTCAATGAAATAAAAGATTTCAAAAACAAGGACTCACGCCCCCTTCATTAGTATGAAAGCTGAGTGCAGACTCTGAAGCAATAGTCTATTATGAGCAAGTCTGCCAAAGGTTAAGATAATATGATAGCCAGCAAGTCCTTCAAACTCTTCTCTTATAGATGGTAGGCAGTATAAAGCTGTCTTCTCTGGTGGGGTGCTCTGTGTTGTATACTGAGCTTACGTGGGCTGTGGTGCCGTGGGTGCCTACCTAATACCCACATTTCTTTTATGAGCAAGTCGTTCCTTGTATAAACATTTCCTGCTTTGTCATGCGGCCTTGCTACAAATGCTACAGCCAGAACTGAACCTGGGATAGGTAATTGAGTCAAAATCCATCTTCTAAGCCAACATTCGGAAATGACATTGTAGGAAGGTCTTTCTTTGGGTTTGCTCCAAACTAATTAAGGACTGACCAATTACTAAAATGGCATCTTTGCACTTAGGGTTGTTATCTTGAAACACAGCAACTTTATTTCCTCCTGATGTAGTTATAAGTAATACCAATTAAGATTATTATTATTTGCTTTTTTTGAGACAAGGTCTAGCTTTATACCCCAGTCTGCCTTGGAACTCCCTATGTAGCCTAGGCTGACCTTGAACTCTTGATCCTGCCTCAGCCTCCCCAGTGCTGGGATTATAACATATAGTGCCACACGTGGCTCAAGATTACTGAGACCTATGTTTTTGTTGAATTCATGAAAATATCTAAGGTTTCTATACATAGCAATGTTGTAATATATTTGCCTTAATAATAACAGTGGGCTTTAAAATTGCGCTGTTTTAAAATTGCGTAAGACCTCTTAAAACAACAGTTAAAATGTTAAAGAATAGTACAATTTGGAGGGCAAGGTCTTCTATGATTTAGCATGTTGTGATATCTCCATTCACAATCAGAAGAACAAACAGCTCCTCTGCTTCACTCTTTACTTTTGTGGTTTAGAGAAGCAGTGTTATAGGGCACTTACCCATCTATTTGCAGTAAGAGGAAGATGGAATCCGGAACCTGGGAGCTCTCTCATTGTTTTTTCCTACTGTAAAATTTGAATGTTGAGTTACAATGAGAAAATTCTAATGAAGCGAAGCACATTCCTCCTTCAGCCCCTCAAAGAGCACTCTGCTAATGTGGTCTCCTTTCTTTAATGATTCAACCCAAATCCGTGATGACCTTTCTAATGAAACATAAAACCTACACTATACAATCTTACTAATATATTCTAATGCAATTAGGTCACACAAAGGGCTTGTTAAGTTTGCAGTGTCTGCTTTCACCTTTACCAGAATTTCTAGCTATATCGGAAGTGTGGCACTTCACTGTTATTATACTCCAAAACACAAAAGATTTTTTTTTAAATAAAACTTCTCCCACTATCACTCTATAAAATATATCATAGTGTTTGATGATTAAAAATTATGAAAAGCAAAGGGTAAGAAAGTGTACATCTTAGCAATATCCAAATTATATATTACCAGATTGATAGTTAAAAACTACATGTTTTCTTAAAGAGACTCAGTTTTATAAATGTATTCAATAGTTTCATATTTAATAGTGCTTTGTAGCTGCACTCATTAAGTGATTTCCTCATTAGGAATAATTATCTGTTTAGAACTACTGTTGCCTTCCAAAATACGTTTCTACATTTATACCAATGTCCAGTAGTAGCCAGATCTGAGCTGCTTGTTGAAAATTAGCACTTCAGAGTTGCACCTTAGTTCATTTGAAAATGTTTTAATCAACTGGCTCCTATAGAATTGCCTTACATATATTAAAAAAAAAAAAACCCATGGCAACCTGTTAATATAGTTCCTATTTTGCATGAATAAATATGGAGAGAAGAGAATCAAAACCCTTTGAACTGCAAGCATGCCATTTTATCCTCTTATCTGGTTACACATGGCCACTGAGAAGCCCAAGTTTCTGGAGCTGCCTCCACAGCCACCTGCCTGGCCAATGGCTCTCTAGAGATAGGAGGTTGCTTACTTTTCCTGTAATACAGATAACTGTCTGCCAGGAACTAAACTGAGCCCTCAAAAGTTATTGAAGGTGTGAGATTAGATCCAGCCCTGGAGGAGGAGTGATCCCAGAAGGGATTCCTAGGGAGCCTGCTCTGCTGAGGCGGCACACATGGCCGGGCTCCTCGGTAGGGAAGTCTGGCTGGCATCTCTACAGTCAGCCACCACCAGCCGATGTTGCTGCCGGCACATCAGAATCTCTTAATGTACTGAAGAAGAAAGAGGGTGAGGACAGCAGGGAAGGGAAACCAGGGGGAAAATGTATAAAAAATTCACCATATAAATTAGCTGGGTCTCTTGCAGTAAAAACGAAGAGTTTCATCTGAATATGAATCCCGGGGCTCCTTCTGCAAGTGCCTGGAGAGACTGCATCACGTAATCTACAAGGTAATTATTAAACGTGCATAGATCATGTTGGTACAAAAAATGGAAACTTGTCTCCAGAAAAAACATTAAAAGGTCTGCATATGTCAATGAATTAGAGTCTGTTTGCTTCTAACATCTGCTATTTTGGGAATTCCTCTGAGGATGTTTAAAGAGCAAGTTTTGTATATTGAGGTGGCTGTTCCATTGTTGTGGACAGTTGAAACCGGAGTAGGCTATTGAGGGGAGCTAACGGTTTTGGCACTGGGTTTGGGTGTTAAGTATCAACTAACATGTTTATGCCCGCCCTTCAGATGTCCACATACAAAGACCCCTTTCTCTCTCTTCTGGCAGGAGTCCAGGCCAATCTTGGAATGCTTAGTACTCCGCCCATCATTAAGGGCCCTGTGTTAATCGTGGGGCTTCATCTCAGAAGCCCCCTGGAAAGGAATGTTCACTGACCCATAGTGTCCACATTTCCGCCTCTGTGGAAACGGCAAGCACATGAACATGGGGTTCTAAAGCAGAGCTAAGAAAAATCCAGCTCAAGTACATGCAAAACTACCTAAAGGTTTAATATTTTAGCCATGCTAGTGAGCAAGTCATTAGGTTGTTGGCATCTTTAAAAAAAATCCATGTTGTATTTAAAGTGTACAATCTATATGTATACATACATATATATGTATATGTATATACATTATTTCCATAGAGAACACGGATACCATACCCCTTATTTGATAGCAAGTCTTAGTCCGTTAAAATGATGTTGGTCTGATCTGAAATGATAGGTTCAAATTGAGTTTTGAGGGAAGCAGGCAAGCAGAGTACACAGTCCCTGTGTCTCTGTAGCTTTAAGCTGAGTGCTGTAGCTGTGCTAAAATTAAAAGACATTGTACTTTCTTTTGTGATCAGTTTGGCATTATGTTGATGTTCTGTAGGCTTTGTTGAGACTGAAGATTTTAATGAGCTGCATGTTTACAAATTTATTAAAATAAAATCCACTATCAGTGCAGAAGAAATTTGGATCATCCCATTAATAAACAATTTCAGAGTGGTTTTTAGAAAATAAGGAAGTAGATGGTTTCTTTTCTTTTGTGAGTATTGCAGATTGGACATGTTCTACTCAACATTGGGGAAAGAGTCAAAATAAACACAGTCTCACATCAAAATTGCTAGGTTTTTAAAAATCGTATCATTGATTACTTATTTACTTAAAGTTGACTTATCTGGGTTGTAGACATACTATGATTGCTTTGCACCTGTGCTTAATGTATTTATTTTATGACTCAAAAATGAGTCTTGAGTCTCTAAGAAAAGTGGAAAAATTCTTCCTGGCCTTCCAATAATTTTGCATATTTCTATTGGCCAGTTTTCATCTTTTCCTTCAAGGTATTAGTGTAAGAAAGGAAGAGTGAGTAGAGTAATTTGCTTATTTCTTCTTAAAAAATCCTCACACATTAGTTTTATTTATTACTTCCCAGTTACATTGCCAGTGTGGTGTCTTTTTCAGGCTAGAATAGGCATCATTATGCTTTACCCTTCGGGCAAGAATGGTGGCTTTAAAAATCCCTGGAGACAAGGCCTGAGCTCCTGCCTAGGTGGGACATCTGTCCTCTCAGTGCTGTATGCCAGGCACATAGCTGGCACTCAATAAATATTTTTTTGAATGGGTGATTGGAGAAAAACCTTTGTGATTTTGCAAGTGTGGGAGAAAACATTACACTCTTCCTCTTCTCTGTGTGTAGAAAACTTGGCATCTGACAGGCTTGCAGCCTTGTGTAGTAGCCTGGATAAGGGTCCCTCAGGGTTCAGGAGACCCTTTTGAGGGCCTTTGCCTCCCTGGCTCTCAAACCTAGAGACTAGGTTTCTGTTGTCCTTTGTACCAATGCTGAGAGAAATTAAACTCACCAAGCTTCACATCCTTGTTATCACTGTGGGGCTTAAGTAATTTCTGCTGGAGGGATTAAGACGTGGGGAGTGTGGGACGGGCAGACATATCATTTCCAATACTGTCACACCCATTCAATTCTGTTTCTCCTCCCTGATTCAACAGGGACGCCCTTCCTCTCTTTTCCATTCTGTCAGTTACTACCATGTTTATTGTTTAGTTTCCTGGTGTTATTGTAGGTGTGTCACACTGTAGCATTGCTTTAGAGCTTATGTTCCACAGAACTGCTCCAGTTCTGATATTTCAACATTCTATTTTCTGACTATAATCCAAAAATGTTTTATTTTCTCACTTATGACATCTCTTCCACAGTCTGATAAGGACCACTAGCTCCTTGAACACTTTTAATTCTCTCTCTCTGTCTCTCTCTCTGTCTCTCTTCTTTCCTAATTAACCTAGTTTTTGTTCTTTTAATTATTCTCTTGCTGACAGCCTTCAGCCACTTGTCTCATGGTCCCACACACTTACAGAACCCTAACTCTGGTTCAACCTAGTACTTTTTGTCTTTCAATGCTGTATCCGGCTGCTGTGCCCTGCTAGAAAAAAAGACTGTTTGTCAAACCAGAAATTTGATAGTCAACCCTGACAGCTCATTTCTCACCTACCTGCCTTACCATGTTGTGTGTGTCTTACCTAAAAGCTTCTTAAATCTGTTCTTTCCTCATTTTCTCCATTGCCAGACCCATAGGTGAGTCTACTGTTATTACCTTTTGCTACAAGATTGCCCTCATTTCCTAACTGGTCTTGCTGCCTTCATTCTTACTCTGCTGCTATCCAGACTCGACTAAGCAGTCATAATATTCTTTATACAGTTAAAATAACTTCTTTTCTAATACCACTTAATGGCACATTTTGGTTTAGGACAGAATCCAAACTTTCAAAGACGGCATAAGTCCCTATGTGGCCTGGCTCCTGTCCATATTTCCAATTTACTTCCCACGTCTTGTCTCTCTTTCCTCCAAATCCAGAGGTACTAATAGGGAATCCTTCCTTGAAATTTCTTCTCCCTCCAAAAATATCAGAGCTATGATTCTACCATATGTTCTTGGTCATATTACATCTCCTCCATTATAATACTCAGTACACTGTATTTTAATTGCTCCCAATGTTTTCTAAATCCGTGATGACAAAGACATATCTACCTTGTTCACTATTGTGTGCAATGCAAGTACAATGCTTGAAAGTTAGTAGAAGATATATAAATATTTGAAACAGAGAGTATGAAATGATGGTGAAGGTAAAAGGTAATGAGCCAAACTGCCTGGATTCAAATTCTGTGACTTCCAATTACTTGCTGGATAACTTTGGGTAAATTACTTATCTATCTTATGTCTAGCTTTCTTTCTCTTTCTTTTTTGGTGGGACTGGGGTTTGAATTTAGGGTTTCATGCCTTTCAAAGCAGGCTCTCTACCATTTGAGCCATGCCTCCAGTCCTCCTATGTCTAGCTTTCTTATCCATAAAATGAGAATGATAATAGTACTTTGTACAGTTATGGTCACTAAATTAATACACATAAAGTGTTTAGAACTATGCTCGCACAAAGTAAATAGCCAGTGGCTAATATTATTTGTTAAAATATTTAATATGATAATTAAAAGTAATAGGAATATATAATCTATCTATCCATCCATCTACCTACTTATTTTCTATCTATCTTTAGCAAAAATGAGCATGTCTTTATAGACTTTTTGAACCAGTTGTGTGTGTTAAATGGAATCTATGACTCAATTAGTTATATAGACTAATGAGTCAATTCATTGTATAGTGACCAACCTAGTTTTTCCCTTTGGAGAGCATAGCTACATACCGTCATGCACACTGGCTTGTGTCATTTTCTGTGTATTCTTGCAGTGACCTCACCCAGCAGCAACAGCAGTAGATTTGGCTACCAAGCTCACTGTGTCTGACTTTATGCCAGTCTCTAAAACCTGGCAGAATCAGGCTTACTGCTTTTCAAATTAAGGCTTTCTTTAATTTTCAGAGGCTTGGAATGATTCTTCATCTACATAGGGTAATCTGAGGTTGAGGTCATTTTCTCAATAGGAAGATTTCCTACTATCTTTAATAAGTCGAATTTAGAAGATTGCAATGGCTCAGTTATTTGTCCAGAGACAGGTATCAGTTAATACTGAATCCAGGAAAAAGAACCAGCATTCCATGGCATACCTGAATCCACAATGAAGCATTACTGTAATATATTATTAGGGGAGAAAAACTCAAATCTGAGAACATAATGCATGGTGTTCTCTTTGAACTATGCCTTGGTTCAATTTTCCTCTTCAGGTGAAGAGAATTAATAAGGTGAGGCCCTTCATATATATGTGTACATATATAGGTATGTGTAGACATACAAGTATGCTTCTATGTGGGTATATAGATTATATGACCTGCGTAAATAAATGAAGCACTGGGAAAGACATTAGATAATTTTGCTAGTTTTCCTAGTTCCTAAGGGTCCAGCCTTTTGTTCAACTTTTACTTTCTATTTTATGACACTCTAAGATGAAAATATTTCTTCTGTGTCCTTGTCAGGCTTAAATACTTATAAATACTGCCATGTGAGGTACACTTCTTCTTTCCTTCCTTAACTTGTCAAACTTCTGCTGTGATGCCTGGTGACACTGCTACCTAACTGCTTTCTCATTGGTCCTTAGAAGTCTAGTGACTGCTTCCTTCACTGTACATACAAGTGATGACGTCACCTGTGATCTTCTGACAATTTTTAGCTTTGTTCACCTTTAACTTTCTTTCTAGCTAATGCTGTTGATCAATCAACTATCTATTGTTGAAATACATCTCCTCTGGTGGAAAGGAGTCTGAGCAGATCCAGGTTGTATTATATGGCTTTTCTTCCACCTTGTTCATTTAAGGTTCCTGTTGGATCCTCTGTCTTCTGGCATGTTCAACAAAGTATTACCTGAAGTTGAATCCTTTTCTTTTTTTCTACTGTAATTTCTGCCCTTTGAGAGTTCCAGCCTCTTTCATAATTCTCCAGGAGTTTTGTGAAAAGAGAGACCCTGTCTTTGTCATCTTCATGTCTATCCTTAGGATTCTGTGCAATACCGAGTCATGGTAGGTGATCAGTAAAAGTTTTTTGATTTGAGATTATGCTGTGAAGATCATTACAAATGCCACATCAATAGCTCTGACCTTTCTCCACTTCTCATTCAAATTACCTACTTTCTGTGTATTTCAAATAATAATAAAACAATTATTGACGTTAAGTGCTTGTTGTGGGCTAGCTACTCTGCTAGGTGACCTAAATATTATTTCTACTGTACAAAACAAAAGCACACATTGTCAATACCTAACATAGGAGGAGATGACACTAACCTGAACATCTAGTAAGCATTTCAAACTTAACATAGCCAGATAAGAACTCTTCCCATACCTGCTTATATGAAGTCTTCCCCATTTCAGAAGGCAGCGCCATATTCAAACAGCTATTCCCACACTCTGCTTCCCTTTTCCACATCTAACCCACTAATATGTGTATTTGGACACACATATGTGAGACTATAACAATATCCTCAGTCCACTCACTTTTCTTCATTTCTACCTCCTGATCTTAGTCAGTCATCACCTTTCCTGTATCAGAACAAGAGCCTCCAGCTGGACTCCCTGACTTTCCTTGCAGCATCTACATTCCATTCTTCACATCAATGATCTTTAAACATGTAGAAAAGATCACGTTACATGAGCAATTATAACCTGCTCTAACCACAAAAACTGTCTACCTACCTACTGTTTGATTTGATGGTATTGGCAATGTGGCTACACTGTACTCTAAGCCAAATATTTGAAAATTTACATTAGTTAAAAATATAAACTGAGGATTGATTCATCAGTTTCAGATTTTGACCAACATCAGAATCTACATAGTATTCAAGTGCCACTTAAAATATTAGCTAATTTTCCATAACTTATTTATACAACACTTTATACAAATATATTGATTACATAATGTGGGGAACATTCATACTTACATGTGGATAATTTATGCTGCTTAACCAAGGAGCTTTTATTCATTTCTATGATTCTATCTTTTAAACCACTACTGTGCATTTGGGGTCAGGTTAACTGGTGCTGACTGTGAGATCCACAGATGAGACTTTCATTGCTGGACTCAGATGCTCCATCCAGAAGGAGAGGCCTGGATACCATGAATAAATTCCACTTATCTTGCCACAGTGTTTGTACAATTTTTCTCACACACAGATTAATGTTTATATCCTTGAGAACATATTTCTAATAAAATCTAGTCATTTTATAAAAGGAAATAAGTTTTAATGACAGCGATTTATCAGTAGTAGTGGAGAAAAGTTGCAAGCTGAGAATTATTAAGTGTCAGTGTTTACTTTACTGGTGCAATTTTCACTTCATTGAAAAAATTTACCAATACTATTTGCTAAATGATCTGAGATTGTTCTTATGGAAAAACAAAGGTGGGATCTGTACAAACATATTCAACATGAAAGTGTTTCTTGAGAATATTTTGGTAATGCTTTTGTTTTTTTTTCTTTTGGATGTTTAAGAACATTTAAAAATTTTTATCATAAAATTATTGATTTTGGTGAAGAATTTCTGCCTTAGAAAATTCCTTTATTGGTTACTTGATAAGAATATAGTGACTACTCAGCTATTAAAAGAATCATATTATGAAGTACCATTAAAATTAATGGAAGAGAAATTGAAATATGGGGAAATTGTTACCCAAATATTTATCAGGAATATGATTATATTTATGATTATATTTCATTTAAGATGGTCAGATTCTTTATTTTGTTTTTTGTTTTTCTTTTGTATCCCCTATTTTTTCCCCTTCAATCTTCCCTCCTTTCCTTTTTTCTTTTTTCCTTCCTTCCTCTCTCCCTCCTCCTTTTCTCCTTCCTTCCTTCCTTCCCTTCTTCCTTCCTCTCTTCACTTCTCCCCTCTTCCCTTCTGTTTTCTCTTCTTTCTTTCTTTCTTTCCTCCTTCCTTCTTTGTTTCTGAGCCTCTCTTCCTCTTCTCAGCTCTTCTGCCAGAAGACTACATCTGACGTGATCTCTGCTTTCATCTCTGCATGTGATTCATTATCACTGATAAGTTCATCCACCTCCATGGTTTCAGTCATGCCCATGATAACCACAAGCAGATTCATGTTTTCAGCTTCACCTCTCCTTAAACCCAGAACTCTATATCTAGGAGAACTACAAACTCAACATGTCCCAAAGTGAACTCACTAACATCGTTAACCAAAACTTTTCTTCTTTTCACCTTAGTTGGCACTTGACCAAGGAACTCCTATTAGGCTGGAAATGGAGCCATCCTGGATGCTGTTCTCTGCCTCACTCTCTACATAGTGTTCCCACATTCACCAAACCCTGTGAATACTACAACAAAATATCTTTATTACATTTTTTTCTATGCAGACCCACATTCATGAGTAGAACCCTCACCAGATCTTGCCTCTGCTTTTGCAACAGACTCTCTCTAAACAGACCACATAATGTCTTGCCTCTGGAAATTTGAACATAGGCAGAAAATCAAATGTCCTTTCTTTGGTGAAATTTTCTCTGCAACAGGCAAGTACGTGATTCCAGTAGGATCTTGTACAAACCTTTATGATAGCTGCTGTTGAATTGTTTCACAATTGCTTTTGTATGTATATCCTCAAATAGACAGTTGGAGTAGATGGCCTTATTTATCCTTTTATTTCCACCAGTGCCTATTACATAAAAAATGCTCAATAAACATTAAGGAATGGATTAATTAAGACACTATCTTTTTTAACTTCATGTTGTCTCAGTACCATTAAAAACTCTTTTCCTGGAAGATAAGAGTATTCCAAAGGAAGATTTAATAATTGGTGGGAATGTAAATTTGTATACCCACTATGGAAAGCAGGATGGAGGTTCCTCAAAAAACTAAAAGTAGAACTACTATATGATCCAGTGATACTAATTCTGGGCATATACCTAAAGTAAGGCAAGCCAGGATATGATAGAGCCACTTTCACACTCATGTTTATTGCAGTACTATTCACAATTGCCAAACTTTGGAAACAGCTCAGATCCCCACAACTGATGAATGGATTAAGAAAATGTGGCATATATATACAATAAAATTTTATTCAGTCACAAAGAAGAATGAAATTTTGTCATCTGCAGGTAAATGGACGGAACTGGAGAACATCATCTTAAATGAAGTTAGCCAGGCTCAAAAGGTCAAAGCCTGTTTTCCCTCATATATGGAAACTAGACCTACAAGACAAATGTACACAGAAATACACATATAATCTTATATACATATATATACATATGTCTCTCATCTAAATATATATGAGAGAGAGAAAGAGAAAGAGAGAGAGAGAGAGGGAAGAGACAGCGAGAGGAGAGACAAAAAGAAAGAAAGAGAATACGATTGTATTAATGGGTCTGTCTGAGGGGACTATGGGAGGCAGGAGAGGGAAAGAGATGTTAGAGTGAAAAATATTGAAACATTGCGTCTGTGTATGAAGATAATATAACGCAATGCACTGTAAGCTGTTGAATAATGGAGCAGGGCTACAGAGAAAGAGTAAGTAATGGAGGGTTCATCTGATTAAAGCATGATGTCTGAAATGCCAAGGCTAACTCACCTTGAACTATCAATATACACTTTAAAAAATTGAAAGACAGGAAGGTAAAACAGGTCATTTCTGGGGGGGGGGTGGTGGTACCAGTGGGAAGAGGGAGGGCATAAGGAAAGGTCGAAGGAGGATGAATATGGTAGAGGTATTGTGTACTCATATATGAAAATAGTAGAATGAAACTTGTTGAAATTATTTCAAGAAGGAGGGGAAGGGAGATGAGGGAGAACAATGGAAGGGGTGAATCTAATTAAGATATATTATATGCACATTTGTAATTGTCACAATGTATTCTCTTGTACAACCACTCTATGCTAATAAAAACAATAATTTTGTGACTTGAAACAAATCCATGGTTTGTTTAGGGTGCACATTTTTTCTTCTCTGAGATCTGCTACTTTTGTGATTCGAGCAAAATGAATGCAGTGTTAACCCTGATTAAAATTAGCCTACATTAGGTTTTATTTGATTTTTATTTGGGAAATATAAAATATATAGACAATAATATTTAAAGATAATTCTTTCTCTCCTCTTGTAGTACTCTGCTGATTCATTATTGCTCTTTTATTCTAAAATTTGTTGATTGCTAGGGAAATTGTTGTGTGTTGTGAGAACTTTTAAGTCTAGTCTTGCAAATATCATCGGCACTACTGAACTGGAGTGGCTAAGTTTGGGTTTGAAATCCTTGCCCCCACCCTTCTTCCAATTATTATGTATCAATTAAAAATAAAATTGTATTAAAATACTGTGCAGGATGCATTTCATTGACAAAGATCCCCCAAATCACTCCGCTAAGGGGCAGGAACTTTGAGTGTCAATACTTTCAACTACCCTTGTAAATGCCCGGTGGAAAAGCAGTGGTTCCTTCATTGTGGTGTATTACAAAGCACACAGGCTCTGAAGTCAAGAAGACCTGAACTTAAAGGTTCTTGAACAAAATCCTGCTGTTGTAGTAATTGTACAACTTCTTTCTGAGTTTTTGTTTCCCCTGTAGAATGATGATGCCAGCTACCTAGGGAGTGTTGTTGTAAAGCTTACACAGAGCCTTTGAAATGGGCTTAGTACACAGAAGTATATCATCAATAAAAGATTATTATTTACTATTTATTTTCTTATGTAGTTACTTATATATCCACTGTGTTGTTACTATTTATTATTATTTTTACCTATTTAGATTTTAATAGAAGGCTAACTTTATCCTAGGCAATTTACTGTAGCTGTGTTTATAGGTAATCACATATATTTATTTTAGCCTAAACTTTTGTGCTTGTCAGCGGTCAATCCTTTTAGACACTTTACTCAAATAGTTTTCCACTTTCTGGTTAGGTTAAATTCCCCTTAGGAAGGGAGAAGAAGGTGTCAGTGGAAAAGGACAAGACTGTCATTGGGACAGAAAATTGATAACCTATCCCAGAATGTAGTGTGCTACCATGAAAATGATTTAGAGACTGTAGAATCTGCCAAAGTTAATCAAGGAGTATTAATGGCTTATTGAAATTTCTTATATTTTTGAGGGGGTGGGAAAAAAAGAGATGGTGTAGGGGGAATCCCATTTGGCAGCTAATGTTCAAAGGCAGAAATGTGAAAGGTCTGCAATATTTAGCCTGAATTATTGGCTCCAAAATATTGTGAGTTGCCTCCAGGTTTTACAATAATCTCCTTTTATCTTTTAAAAAAAGTAGTAAAGGTTTACAACCATGGCCAAAACTTCTCAACTTGGACCACAAAGCACTGCTGTTCAGTAATATTGGAGTGCCTACTCATTTGAAAATATAAAATTAGTGTTGTTAACATACCATTTTAAGATTTTTTAGTTAAGAATATTTGACTGGGTGTGGTGGCTTACACCTGTAATCCTAACTACTTGGGAGATAGAAATCAGGAGGATTGCAGTTTGAGGCCAGTCTGGGCAAAAAATTCTCAAGAACCCATCTCAACCAATAAAAGTTAGGTAGGTCGTCATGTGACTATCATCTCAGTTATTCAAGAAGCATAAATAAGAGGACTGCAGTCCAGACTGGCTAGAGCATAAATGCAAGACCCTATTCAAAAACTACCCAAAGTAAAAAGGGCTGGGAGTACAGAGCCTACCTGGCAAGAAGCACAAGGCTCTGAGTTCAGTATAGCCAAAAAAAAAAAAAAAAAAAAAAATTTCAGAGTATTTGTCAACTGAAACCTACTGGATGAATACTTGCTTCCTTTTCTATATGACTTCTCACAGTTGCTGGAAGGCTGGAAGTCAAGGATCATGCAATGACTGTCACTCTCAAAAGTCTGAACTGACTTCTCGAGAGGAAAACTGCCAGGTTCTCTTTTGGATGACATTTCTTCAGCAAAGATTTCATTTGACATATGTAAGGAAGATTGCACTACCCTGTCTCATTTATTTTACTATTTAACCAATAAACACTCCTTTCTGAAATGGACTCTGTGCTATAGTTTTAGCTATATCCATTTGTCTTATGATGGTCAAGCTATATCACTAAGGTTGATATTAATGTTGATTCAATCAGACTAAGTATGAGTGCAAATTTTAATTTATCACAATTTCTTCAAGTTTAACTATAATTGGAAGGGTGTGACAAAATGCTAAATAGTATTATATAAAACATAAAAAATTTATGCTCTTGTACACAAAATATTTAATGCACAATCTGACAAGATAATTGGTAATGAATTGATAATGAATACACCTAAATTTTTAGGTGTGATATTTTCAGTATAAGCAGTTTTGTACTACACCAAATAAGTCATATATAACTTGAATCCATTTTTATATTAATCTTTTAAAACATACTATATAGAGCAGTGATTCCCAGTGTACATCAGAATCACTGGAGGGCTTCTTAAAATATTGTTGGCCTTCCCTCCTCCCTTGCTCTCCTTCTCCCACCTCCCAGTCCCTTACCTTGCAATTTTAACTCAGAAGGTCTGTATAGGACTGAAAATTTGCATTTCTAGAGAGTTTCCAGGTGGGCTGCTGCTGCTGATAGACCACACTTTGAGAGATATTCCTACAGATATTGTAGTATAAGAGAAAGGACAGAGTCTCAGAAAATGGATTCTAGGACCACTGGCTCTTTCATATAAGAGCTAGGTAACTTCACATTCATTTTCTTTGGGGGAGGGTTGCATTTTCATTTGAGATAGAGATAAGGATACTTGTCTTATCTACCTCCAAAGGGTAAATACAGGACAGTATTAACCTTGTACAAAGTAGGAATTGCTGGATGGAACCGTTGGCTTCTGAAGCTATTATTTACAAAAGGGTCCTTTGAACTCATTGACAAGACCTGTACTATAGAATCAGAATTCTATCCTCTCAGTTTTTTGAGAGTTGTCTTAATTTGCATGCTGCATAAATAGTAATATTTGTAGAGAACCTCACGACTCCAATACATAATCAGGTCAGAGGAGCTGATTACAGAGACAGTAAGTTAATCTTCTTTTAGTACTAATTAGCATAGAAAACCTGGTCTGAGTCTGCATTCACTTGAGACCTCCATCTTTTCCTTGTCATTCTTTTCTTATTCAGAAAGGATTGAGTGAGGGCCCACTGAGTGCAGAGCACTGATCTAGGAAGGGTAGTCAGTGTACTGGCAGCCTGCTAAAACACATTGTTGTAATTCAAAGTGAAAACTGTTTCATAGAGGAGTGTGCTAACAGTGTAGGAACACAGAAGAGGGAAGACCTGATTCTGCCTGAAGGGGTCAGGGAAGTCTTCCAGTTAATGCTGCCTTCTTTAAAAAGTGAATGTTAAGATGTGGTTGAGGCAATTCCAGAGTCCCAATCAAATAAATCGCCCTCCCAACCAAAGGAAGGAGGACAGCTGAATAGAGAGGAAATGCAGTGTTTATTTAGGAAAACAAACACCTTACAGCAATATAGGATTCCTTCAATAAAATTCACTTGCTCCAGAGCATTAAATAGGTTTGGTCATTCATTCATTCACTCAACCCCTCACTCTTTCCATCTCTCTATCAGTCACCCAATCTGAGCATTTTAGGTGCGTTTCAAAGCACTTAACATAAAATCTCAACTGTTCGTTGTGGCTGAGAAAGCCATGTACAATATGGCAGTAGCATAGTCACTGTCTTCTTAACCCTTTGCCACTTGAGCCACATCTATCTTGTTTCCTTGACCAAACCGCTCTTGTTATTTATATTAATACTTTTGTTTGCTGTATATTCCACCTTGTGCTTTGTGTAGTTAGCTCTTCCTCTCCTCTGGTTTCAATGCATATGTTTCTTCCTCAAAACGTTTTTCTGCTAATCAAACCTCAGGTCCCCACCCCTCCCTCCCCACTCACTAATTCACTCTTATAACCCTCCCAGGTTTAAATGATATATTGGTTTGCTACTTGTTTGCTATCTGTCTTCCTTACTCTGTTTTGTTTCCACTGTCACATACAATTTTTTGCATAAAAGTGTTTTAATACCCATTTATAGAATGAATAAATAAGGCTGATTGTCAGTATCAGGCTTGAGATGAAGCTGAGAACATTTTTGGCTGGACTGTACATCTAAGGGTGAGTCGAATGCCAAACAAGTGCTCAGCTTTTTGAGTAGTGAGTTTGGAGTTTCAGAGCTTCTTTCCTGTAACTTGGCTCTCAGAGAGAAAAGGGGAATTTGCGTTCTGGAAACACAATCATGGTACCTATTGTCATTCTTTGCCTCATGAGATAATTATGGTCCCTCCTCTAAGGCCTGCCACAGTAAATTTGGGAAAATACTCTGGAGAGAGCAAGAGCATTCTGACTAGGTTGGGACCCTTCTCTCAGGTTATCCATCTAGCAAGAATTTGTTGAAAACTCAGAACCCATAGCATTAGACTAGGTAGGTAAGTGTTTTAGTATGATTTATACTGCTGTAAAAGAATACTTGATGCTGGGTAATGTATAAAGAATTTGATTTGGTTCATGATTCTGTGACTGGGAAGTTCAAACAGCATCATACCAGCATTGGGTGAAGATCCCTGGCTGTATCGCAACATGGCAGAGAAATGGAAAAGGAACTCACAGCAGGCAAAAGGGACATGTATGTGAGTCAGGAAGCAAGAAACTAGGGAGGGTCCAGACTCCGTTTTTCCCTCTCTTGCTAAAACTAACCCAGTTCTATAACCCAGTCCTATGACCCAGACCTCCAAAGATGCTGCTCCCATGACCTAATCATCTTTGACCAAGACTTACCTCTTTTTATTTATTTATTTTTCATTTTTCTTTTATTATTCATATGTGCATACAAGGCTTGGTTCATTTCTCCCCCCTGCCCCCACCCCCTCCCTTACCACCCACTCCGCCCCCTCCCTCTACCCCCCCTCAATACCCAGCAGAAACTATTTTGCCCTTATTTCTAATTTTGTTGTAGAGAGAGTATAAGCAATAATAGGAAGGAACAAGGGTTTTTGCTGGTTGAGATAAGGATAGCTATACAGGGCATTGACTCACATTGATTTCCTGTGAGTGTGTGTTACCTTCTAGGTTAATTCTTTTTGATCTAACCTTTTCTCTAGTACCTGTTCCCCTTTTCCTATTGGCCTCAGTTGCTTTAAGGTATCTGCTTTAGTTTCTCTGCGTTAAGGGCAACAAATGCTAGCTAGTTTTTTAGGTGTCTTACCTATCCTCACCCCTCCCTTGTGTGCTCTCGCTTTTATCATGTGCTCAAAGTCCAATCCCATTGTTGTG
Source organism: Castor canadensis (assembly GCF_047511655.1). Classification (NCBI taxonomy): domain Eukaryota; kingdom Metazoa; phylum Chordata; class Mammalia; order Rodentia; family Castoridae; genus Castor; species Castor canadensis. The sequence goes on from NC_133386.1 coordinate 63,338,340, forward strand.
TTTACCCTTGATCTAATGTCCACATATGAGGGAGAACATATGATTTTTGGTCTTTTGAGCCAGGCTAACCTCACTCAGAATGATGTTCTCCAATTCCATCCATTTACCAGCGAATGATAACATTTCGTTCTTCTTCATGGCTGCATAGAATTCCATTGTGTATAGATACCACATTTTCTTAATCCATTCGTAAGTGGTGGGGCATCTTGGCTGTTTCAACAACTTGGCTATTGTGAATAGTGCCGCAATAAACATGGGTGTGCAGGAGCCTCTGGAGTAACCTGTGTCACAGTCTTTTGGGTATATCCCTAAGAGTGGTATTACTGGATCAAATGGTAGATCGATGTCTAGCTTTTTAAGTAGCCTCCAAATTTTTTTCCAGAGTGGTTGTACTAGTCTACATTCCCACCAACAGTGTAAGAGGGTTCCTTTTTTCCCCGCATCCTCGCCAACACCTGTTGTTGGTGGTGTTGCTGATGATGGCTATTCTAGACTTACCTCTTAAAGATCCATTACCTCAATACTGCCACATAAGGACCAAGCTTCTAACACATGAACCTTTGGGGAGCACACCATAGCAATAGGCTATGTTACATTTTAATTCAACCTTGTAAATTTTTTTTCTTAAAAAGATAATATCTTGTGCTCAGCTTTAATATGAAGTGGAAATAAAAAGAAATAAAATTTTTGATATGTAGTTCTTAAGATACTTCCAGTTTAGTTGGGGAGACAAAAAGATGTGGTGAGGTAACTGTTAAGTCAAAATGTGAAGCAATTTGTAATCATAAAATGGACTTTGACTGATTTAGGACTGAGTGATATATGCACACACACACACATATATAAATATATGTGTATATATACATATCTATGCATATAAATTTATTTATCTTTGCAATACTGGGGATGCATATTACATTCTTATAAACTTGTTCTATCTCTATTGGAGACTAGCCATGGTTTCTAATATCAAAGAACTAATAACCTTAGCTAAGGCAATGTTTTCTGGTGGAACTTTTGGCAATAAATGTTTTATAACCCGTGCTGGCCAATAAAGTAGCCACTAACCACATGTGGCTTCTGAACACTTAGAATGTGTCCAGGGCAACTGAGGAAGTAAAATTTTAATTTAATTTATGCTAAATTAAATTGAAATAGCCACATAGGATAGTGGCTATTGTGTTGAACAACTCAGGCCTAAGGGGAAGAAGAGAATTTGTCTCCATTGGAAGGTGCAGTCTGTGTCAGAAAAAATTTTATTATCAGAAAATAAATTATCAGGGATAGCACTGTGGCACAATATGTGCTTGTTGTGATAAAGTAATAATTCTAAATAATATGTAGACTCTTCTGTATTACCTTTAAAATGAGGTGGCTTAAAGGAACACTTGTTTCTATTTTTAAAGCATGGATTCTTGGAAATTCTCTTGAGTTTGCAAACTTTGGTGCTGAGACGTCTATAATTTTCAAATGATTGTGATGACAGAAGGGAAAAAGTAATTGGAATTGGAGTTGAAGTGGGTACTCGCAGAATTTTCTTTCACTAATTTAAATAAATCAACATTTTCCTTATATGTAAAATTTTTGAAATAAGTGCAAAATTGTGTTAAAGGGCTCATAAATATCCATGTACTTTCTGGATATTATTTAGTTAAAGGGTGAGAGAGAAGAGAGAGAGAGAGGAGTTATTTTTTTGACTGAAATTTCAGAATAGTCTCTAAAGTTAGAGGACTGCCAAAGACATAATTTGCATAATCCATTCATCACAGCCCATCTAACAAATATAATCCAGATCAATAACCCACCAGAATTTAATCAATATCCCATAAGGGCACAATCATTCACCAATCCTGCCCACTTCACCTACCACCTCCTCATAAATCTTGACTCCCTCAGAATATCAAGCAACCCTTACTTGCTCTTACAGTACCAACCACCATCAACTATAATACGGAAGGTCTTAGCCTATTAAGCTTTTTACAAATAAAAATCCCAGCCAACCCACCAAACAAAACCTGCATAGCATCGTAGGTCAGAGCTGTTCTTAGAGAAAATGGAGACAGGGTTATCTGTCTAGATTGGAGTGACTTTCATCATGTCGTGCAGAAAAGGATTGACGGGATTTTGAAGAACGCTCCTACCTGCTATAATAAGTTGGACAGCTTCTCTAACTTCTGATCACTACTGGCTTTTTGAGAAAAAAAATTCTCTGCAACAAATTTTCATCATTGGATGTTATGATTAGGTCACTTTTGGTCACCAGAAGTGAGAAAAAAAAGCACAGTAATACTTTCTGCTCCTTTGTTTAGGGGTAGAATGGTTTTGTCATATTTTCTTAAAGTTCACAAAACATTTATTTGATTTTTAAAACATTCTATAGACTAAAAGGAAGTCAAGGTTCTGGAAAAGTTTATCAAAAGGTAAAAGCTAGGGCCAGGCATGGTGGTGTGTGTCTGTAATCCCTGCTACTTGGGAGACAGAGATTGGGAAGGATCAAAGTTTGAGGCCAGCACAGGCCCCCATTTCAACCAATAAGCTGGTCACTTTGGTATGCACTGATAATTCAAGATTTGTGGGAGGCATAGATAGGAGGATCACAGTCCTAGGCCAGTCCAGGCAAAAACTCAAGACCCTATCTAAAAAATAATTAAGAGCAAAACAGGGCTGGAGGTGTGGCTCAAGTGGTAGATTATCTGCCTAGTAAGCACAAGGCCCTGAGTTCAAACCCCAGTACCACCAAAAAAAGAGAGAGAGAAAAAGTAAAACCTGGCAGTGCTATACCACAGCCAGTCTAGGCACATCATGAAGAGATTAAACATGAAAAATGCTGTAAACTCCCAACCAGAATCTCTGTGGAGTGCATCTCTGAATTCCAGAGTGTGTCTGATGGTTAAAGATACACAGCAACTGCTGATCCCAGATTGACTGATTGCACATTGGGACCTCTGAAAAGAAGTCTCCTGCTTTAGAACCACCCTTATGTCCAGTCACTCAGTAAACTGGGGTCCAAGAAGAAACATCTCTTCAGAGAGCTGGCTTACCTGAAAGGTGTTGATCTTTTTTTTCTTTAATAAGAGGTAGGTACCCAAGGTAACTTTGGTTTGCTTGCCTTTTCTTCCCTACCTGCTGATATAGAAGGCTCCTAATGGGACGACCCCAGTGAGAGAGTGTTTATGGATATTGGGGCAGTGTTCGGCACCGTTCAGTAGTTGCTGGCTTCGGGGAGCTGTCTGGTGAAAGTCGTTTTCAGGAAAATGCTCTAACCGGTACACTATGGACCAGTTCAGGTGTTTTAATTGGGGCTCTTCAGCATCTGTCACAGTCCTGCTTGGAGCTAGGGAAAAAGAAAAGGTAAATAATGGAATTCATATAGAAAATGAAATTAGCTTGTGTGCTGGGGATCATTGCTTATATGAATTACAAAATGGATATTTTATGTTGACAGCTGAATTTTTTTTTTTAAATAAAGGCTTTGGATCAGTTAAAGAAGTATAAATTTTATTAGTCTCATCTAGGAGCTTGTTAACACTTCACACCTGAAAAGCTTGTAATTCTCATATGCTACAGAAACATCAGACTACTGATGAATCATAAATGGCCAATTAAGCCATTTTAACTGATGTCTCATGTATAAACTCACTTGTTTCCCCCAACCTGAATTAGTGTGCTCTAGATCAAGATATTCTTCTAAATGATTCTCAGAGATTCTGAAGTTCTTTGATTGCTAACTCAGGTTGCCCAGGTGGGGTGGTGGTAATATTTAGAGTAAGACTCTCAGGAGGAGGCTTCAGGCAGAGTGAAAGGGTTTGCAGGCTCCTGGAGTCAACATCTGAGCGGGCCAGTGTTTGTAACGCAATCTGACTTTGTCTCTATGAAAAGAACAGAACTGTGTCTTTCTATAAGGATGCTCGTGCTAATAAGAGGTGTGAGTTTATTTTGGATGTAAACTTTTGAAGTTTACTTGGATTGAGGATCTAACACATAAGGCAGATAGAAGGATTCTCCAGACCTGTCTCAATGCTCAGCCCCAGCAGAGTGAGTCAACTTCAGACCAAACAGGGAAAGGGCAGTTCAAATATGTCTAAAAAGAAACACAGGAAAGATTACAACAGCACTGTTGTGTTTTTAAAGCAGTGATTCCATTACACAGATGGCTGTCAAATGCTTTAACAGGGCATTGAAATTGAAAGTGTGAAGTTGCACAGTGTATTTATGTCCTTCAGAATATTACACCAGTTTAAATGACCCCACCTGTGGGAAAATATGTAGATGACTTAGATGTCACAACCACCAATTCTTTTGTGGTTTGGAAAACCTCATGCACTCATGTGGGCATTTGCATTTATCTTAGGTGAAGGTAATGTTTGCTAGGGGGAGGGAGCATATATTCTGGGAGAGATATTTAGATCCACATAGCCATTAAGAGGGTAGCAATGTCTGCTTTACAAAAGAAAGGGCCAGGGTGGGACAGAGGTCAGCAATTGTTTGCCCAGGAGATCTATACAAAACATTCTAAGTCAGCTGCAGTGTCTCAAGCCTGTAATCCTAGCTACCTGGATGTGGAGATCTGGAAGATCACAAGTTGGAGGGCAGCACAGGTAAAAAGTCCCTGAGACTCCATTTCAACCAATAGTTGGGCACAGTGATATACATCTGTCATCCCAGCTACATGGGAGAAGCGCAAATAGGATTGCAGTCCAGGCCAGCAGGGGGAACAAAGTGAGACCTTGTCTCAAAATAAATAAATTAATTACTTAAAAAAAACAACAACAACACAAAAGAGTTGATGGAGTGACTCAAGTGGTAGAATGCCTGCCTAGCAAGCATGAGGCCCTGAGTTCAAAACTCAGTACATGCACACGCACACACACACACACACACACAAACCTCAGAAGAAAAAGACACTCCAGAGCAGGATCCTCCAGATTAAGGGCATGATTTGCTCTCAAAGCAGCCAGACTCTCGAGCAAGATGCCTGGTTTTGAGTCTGAGTACAGCCACTGGGCAGTGTTTCAGCATCTTGGTGTTTCAATGTCCTTATTTATAAAATGGGAACTATACCTATATTGTTGGGTTATGAAAATTAAATTAGCTATTACTAGAAAAATTCTTTCAATAGTGTCTGTACATAGTGAATACCACCCAAATGCTCATTGAACAAACATATACATTTATTGAGTAGCACGACATAACAATTGGCCAAAACTGATACTTAGGACAGAAGTGAGGAGATGGAAAATTCCTGTTCTATCAGGCTGTCCACCAACGCATGCCACATATCTTTCTCCAGAACGCTTATGTAGTATAATGAGCTTCTTGTCCTTGGAGCTCCCCCAGGTGGGGGTTGTGGAGATATGGGTCAGTCTTCCTATAGAAGCTAAAGGTCCTTGGGATGACATTTGACAAGGGTGAATATCAGATAATCAAATAACTTGCATAGGCTGGGAATGAAAGCTTTAGTTCAGGCCAGATATGTAAAGCAAAGTTATGCCAGGCTCTGAAATGAAAGTCATTGCTGGTTAGAATAGTAACCCAGAGAAAGACCGAGGAGTGAAGCAGATGGAGATGAAAACTCCAGCTTTATTCCTGATGGACACAGCTAAGGTAAGTATACAGACAAGGAAGGACTCCCTAAGAAAAAGCCCAGAGGTTACTTGTCCATTGCAGGCAGCACAGGAGAATGGCAGGCAGGATGGAGGAGGTGAATCATGTGTTCTGTGGCAATAGATGGGTTCCAAAGTAAGGGGACTGAGTGGGCAAACCAGACATACCTGCTTCTTTATCCTAAAGTGGTGATTCTCAAAGTATGGTCCTAGATTCCTTGAGGTCAGAGCTATTTTTGTAATAGTAGGATGTTGTTTACATTTTTACTGTCTTTTTCTCAAAAGTAAATAGTGGAATTTTCTATAGGTTACATCATATGTGATATCGCAAATGAGTGGAGACGTTGATACCATAATACATCTTTTTTCTCTTAAGACAAACATTAAAGGGATTTGCAAAAAATGTAAAGCAGTTCCATTCTTTTCACCACAAGTTTTATACGGAAAACAAGTTATCCTTTTCATAAAATGTTATTTATGTTTATGTATGGTAAATTTATTATTGTTATTTAAAGAGCAACCTTAATGATATCTGGGGCAGCAGCTGCTTAAGTGGTGTTTGTGAATAAGGATAGCAGTGGAAAGTAGGATAAAACTCTTTCAATTTCAAATAGAGTGACATCACTTTTCTTTTTCTTTTTTTTGCCTTTTTGTGAATGGGGAATAAATACCAGGTTAGAACCTTAAACTGGATTTTGACACAGGGAATTGTGTTAGAGTGTGGAAAACTGCAGGCTAGAAGAAAGTGTAAGAAGAATCATACTTACAAGAAGGTAGGAGGATAAAATAGCTGACACTGTACAAAACTTGTCTACTGACTAGAAATAGCATCCTGACCAGATGCTACCTCTGAAGTAAAAACCTTCCTGAGAGATTCCAGGGGGTGGTGATCAATATCTACCCGCCACCAACTTGGATTACACTTTTTCCCACAGTGAGTTTCTCTTCTTATTGGGTATTTCTTCTTCAATCTATTCAACATATAAATTAATGCATAGGATTTGACTAAGTATAGACTGGGAATTGGGACTCAGTGGCAGCAAATAGGAAAAAACGGCAGGTGTGATTATATCCAGATTGCCTGATCCTGGAGGTAGCAAGACCCAGCCTTGGACTCAGTATTTGTTATACTAAGGATATATCCCAAAGTTGGTTCTCAAAATTTAGATATTTGAGGTGATTTCAAAATAGCATTCTCTTAAATGTGGGTAATTTTAAGATGAGAATAATTAGATAAGAATGATTAGTAATTAGATAATAATGACTGAGGGGAAGTTATCGAATGAAGATTTTTTTCTCTCTGAAATGACAGGCACACAACACCCACAATGAAGCAGGAATGGTTTTAAGTACTGTTATTTGATGTTCAATTCTCACAGCTACCCTGTGCACTAAGTTATATTATTATACCTGTTTTGTCTATGAAGGTACTGAAGAACTGTGCATGGTGGGAACAGGGTCCGACCTCCAGTGCCTAGCATAGCTGAGCCTAGCACTCTAGAGCCTAGCATTACCTGCAGCCAACAGAAGAGCATATTGAAAAGAGTTTCCTGCTACTGGGAAAGACTGATTCAGTTTCTTTACATTTCCATGTTGCCTTAGAAGGATGTGTTGGGATTGATCAGTTGTGCCAAAAATTAAGTTTGGAATTGTTCCTGCAATTCTTTGGTCATCAAACATCAGCCAGAGCTGCACATAAAACTCCTGATGTCAAACCCTCCATTTCAGTTTGTTCCTCTCCAGGTGGGGTACATCTTAAGAAGTCTGTCCCCGTCTTCCTCAATGAGGGGGAAGAGGGAGCATAAGAGCAGAGGAGAATATCCATGATGAGAGAAAACCTCTCCATGTATTTCTTCTTTTTCATTCACAATGGAAATAGTTTTATTGCGCTCTCATCCTCAATCATTTACCGAGGGCCTGCTCTGAAAAGAAATCCAAACAATACTAAAAATTGTAAGCAAAAAAATAAAAATCAACTTCAATCCTACCTCTCTAACTGGGAACATTAATATTTTGGTGAACATTTTTTTATGCATCTCTTTATACATACAAACACCTCATATATCATTTTATATGAATGGGATTATATCTTTTTGTGTTGCCTTTTAACATAGGACTTTATTTATTTATTTTGAATAAATTGCTTTTATTACTTACAGATATTCAGTAAGGGAATTCTGTACTTAAATTAAAAACTAATTCACCTGTAAATAATGACGATATTAATAACACAAAAAACCATGGCACTGTAGTATACTTCCTGTATGCCTCCCATGATCCTTAAGTTGTAAGCCCTTCATGTTACTAACATAGGACTTAAAATAATTTTAAACTTTTTCTTATATTTTCTTCATCTTAATTTTCTCTCCCATTGCAAATCATACTTCCTTACCCAAAGGAACCCATGTTAAAAATCCATTGTCTTTTCTCCATATGTGTACATTTATATATGTACACAGACATACAGGATACCTGTACATAAGGATATGTACATGGAACAAATGTACATACATAATTTTTTGATGTCTTTACAAAAAGTGAGAACAGATATATTACATGCTTGGCTCTATTTGGTTTCTTTCATTTAACAGAATCTTACAAATATTTCTCAAATTGAAAGTCATAATGCAATACCTCAAATTGAAAGTCATATGGATTCTTCTAATGACATATTACAGGAAGTAGAGGTACCTGATCCCTTCAACCACACTCTTACTGACAGGCATTTATTTTGTCTCTTTCCTCTTTTCTAAATGAAAAATTTAAGGCACTAGTGGTTCGCGCCTATAATCCTAGTTACTTGCAAGGCTGATATCAGAATTGGGGTTCCAGGTCAGCCTGGACAAAAAAAGCTTGGGAGAGCCCATCTCAAGGGAAAACACTGGGTGTAGTGTTGAGCACCTGTCATCTCAGTTATTGCCAGAAGGACTATGGTCCAGGCTGCTGGGGCAAAAAGTGAGACACTATCTCCAAAACAGCCAAAGCAAAAAAAAAAAAAAAAATACAAAACAACAACAAAAACAAAAGACTGGAGGCATGGCTCAAGTCTTTGAGCACTTGCCTGTCTAGTAGGCCTGAGTTCAAACCCCAGTACTGCCACCTCTCCCCCCAATTAAGGTTTGTTGCAGCAATCTAGAGACCTTAAAATTTTTGTTTCTGGTGGAAAACCAGAGTAAGATAATTCACATTCTATATATTAGATATTGATTGAAAACATCTTTAATATTAACAATTATGGGAGATGAATAATGCAAACTCATGAATATATTGTATTACATTTGAAAGAGGAAGTCATTTTCTTTGACCTTGAGAATGTGCAATTTCACTGGAAAGTAGAAGTGTTTACTGTAATTTTTAAAAATAAATCACACAATTAGAAAAAGCACTCAAGAAAAGAAATCTCTGCATTATTATAAAAAGAAAGTGTGCAGACATCTAAGGGGCCAGTAGTGGCCAGCAGAATTGAATCTCTTATGAATATACTGTGTTTTATGAAGCTCCAGATAAGGCAGACCACACGCCTGTGGCTCTGATATAGGATTGCCTTCTCATTCTCTGCGTGCCTGAACAGAAGCAGGAGAAACAATGTGAGCCTGGCACTGTGTGTGATGCATGGCGTCTGACTGCAGGTCGAATGGTTCAGAGGAATCTTGGAAATAGTGATTCCAGTCTCATTGTGTTTGGGATCAGGCTGAAAATGAAAGTGAAACAAGTAAACTTTGAAGTGGCCATTTTTAATAGAATGCAGAAATTGTTTAGGACAGGTTATGACCTGACGGAAGAAAAATAAACCACAGCAATAAAATTTCGCAGAGAATTGGAACAATGTTTAAATGAATCAGCCAAGTAGTAATTAAAATATTACAGTCAAAACAACATAAAGGGCATAAAAACAATGTATTATTAAAAGGGACAGACTAAGAAAATATCAGTTGAAGTCTGCTGAGGGAGAAAATAAAAACAGAATGAAACAAAACTTAGTTAAAAAATAAAGTTCCTGGGTTTCCCCCCAGATTCTCCCCATTTTATTTGGTGATGGATAAGATGGTGAATGTTACATTTTGGAAACTGGGATATGCTTTCTCAAAGAAGAGAGGTCAAAGTTCCAAAGATGCTGCGATCAAACCTAAGGAAATATGGGGGAGGGAGAGGGAGAAGGAGAGGGAGAGAGAGCTTTTAAATTATAAAGAAAGTGTTTATAAGCCTTTCATCAAGGGTAATACAAGGTCTATCAGAGAAAATGAGTACATTTGAAAAGAAGTCCCAGGGTTCAAGGAAAGTTTCTCTACAGCTTTAATTGAGCTGTCTACCATAAATGTAGAATTTTGGAGCACAAAATTCTGGGTGCATGAAAACTATGCTGATTTGGTTTGGTCAATTCTGAGCCCCCTGAATTGGACATTATCACTTGATAATTGGTGAAATATTCACTTTCAAGATGATTGGTGGCTACCTAATGCAGACAGAGATGCAACTATTATAAAAACTTAATTATGGTAACTTAATTTATATGATAAAATCTGGTTTAATAAATGCAACTATGATGGATTTTACTTTATAAAAATGTATTATGGTGCTAGTGACTTAAAAGTGAAAATATATAAACATAATAAACAACTTAAAAACTGAATGCAACGTGGATATTTTAGAGTCTCTGGTTATAGAAAATCAAAGAAAGTGAGAGCTAGAACCACATGCACAAAATGTAGCATTCATAGTCAGTTTTGTTTAACCTTTTATGAAATCTGCCTCTATTGCTATTGTATGTTGGGAATGGCCTGTAACAGTTTTTAAACCATTTTAGAGACAAGTAAACATGGGTATACATCTTAAATATAAAACCAAAGGTAGCATTAAAGATGACAGTTGTGGAAAGAAAATGACATAGCTTTTGTGTAGATATTTTAGCATGTAATTTTCAGCACACAATTCATATAATCAAAAGGCCTGAGTTGACCTTGAGAGGTCATCAGGCCCATCCTTCTGCTATTATGGGGGACAGTTAGCATACGGCACTGTGCAGTGATAAGCATGAGCAGGTGAGCTGAGGGCAGTATGCCTGCCTTATCTAAAAATCACACTATTCTCAACTGAGGTTAATACAAGGAATGACTTCCTAATAGACACATAACTCTTTGGAACTTATCTAAATCGTGTAAGATAAATCATTTGGACTAAGTTACATTTTGTTTTACATTTTATCGTTATGTGGTATAGCTTTAAAACAGTCATCATATATTGAAATAAAAAATATTTTTAATTACAAAATCTTCAGAATTTGTGCTATAGCTTTGGAAGTCTACGTATGGCTCTCGGTTCTACATTTGATTATCTTCTTCCCAATCTGTCATTTGAAATTATTATTGTGAGTTTACTTTTCAATATAGGACACCCTTTCTTTGAACATATTTCATAGAAGAGATTCCCTTTGAATGTAACCAGTTGGATTATGGGGATTCAGATGGCAGAATAGAGAAAGATCAACAAGCTCTTTCCTCCCTAATCTAAAAAAAATAGTAAAAGAGCTGGCCTAGAATTCATAACACCAGTCAAGTAAGGAAAAGTGTATACTTCTTTTTATTAGCATACGTTAATAGCACAAGGGGGTTTGATTGTGGTAATTCCATAGATGTGTATCATGTTCTTTGAAAAAGTTCACCATCTAAATAAGCTTCAAAAGTGGTGAAAGTAAAAATAAATAGAAGATTCTGATGTAGAGAGAGTATTAGTCCTCCAGTCTTCAGGAAGCATACAGAAGAAAGAAATTGAGAAGAAGATAGGGAGGGGGAGGGGAAAAAAGAGAGGGAGGAAAAAAGAGAGAGAGAGAGCTATTTTCCTAATATTTTATTCTAAAGAAAAGTGAGCTGAGAAGATACTAATTTTTTCATGGAAAAACCCTGGGAAGGCAATTGCAATGTGAGTAGGGTAAAAGCCTTTCCCAGGACATTGAGAGGGCTAGACACGCTCTTGACTATGTGAGACCACAGTGTTAATAGGCATCTAATGGGATTCATGAAAGAGTTCAGACCCCAAACTCCTTAGCACAGCTACATTCCAGCTCAGGAAGTAGTCCCCACTGGCTTGTGTGATAGTTAACTTTATGTGTCAATTTGGCTAAGCCATGATTCCCAGAATAGCTAGCAAACATTATTCTAGGGATTTCTGTAAATGTTAATAAGATTAATATTTAAGTCAGTAGACTTTGGGTAAAGCAGATTACTTTCCATAGATGTAGGTGAATTAATACAATCAGTTGAAATTCTTAATAGAAAACAATACCACCACCACCAAAACCAAAACCAAACTAAACCCAACAAAACCCCCAACTGACGTACCTGCACAGAAGAATTCTGTTGGCAGCAAACTGCACCCTTTTTTTAGGTCTCTATCTTCCTAGCCCACACTGCAGATTTTAGACTTGATAAATCTCCAATCTTTCTCTCTTTCTCAACACATATCCTATTGGTTCTGTTTCTCTGGAGAACTCTGGCTCTAATAGAGCTTAGCAAAATACTATCTCATTTCTTGCAAACTCAAAGACTGATGCTCCTGGTTTAACATATGGCCCTCTACTTAGTTAATTAGGGATCTAAGCACCTTCTACCTTGCATTTTTATTGACTTCTAGGGCCTTGAAACTTCCTTCTAGAACTTTTGCATCTGACTGGCAGACTCAGAGAGACATGGGGGGGTTTTGTGGGCAGACTTAACATGGTACACTTTGCCTTGCTGTTTGTTCCTTAGGCTCAACTCAGTGCCTCATTCACCTGGCAGAAAGGCTAAGAAATACCACATGTCTGTGTGCCCAAGAGAGAAAAGCAATGAGCTTTGAGAACTCAAGCCAGTTTCTGTCACACTCTCTTACCTAATTCACAGATTTGCTCAGATTACTAAATGGGAAAGTGCACTAAAAAATCAAAAATATGTGCATTATTATCATCATTATTTCAAATCTTAAGGTTCTGCAAAGCAGCCTGATTTGTCAATTGCTTGGTCAACTCAGATATAAATAATCAAGAAATATATTCAATGTGGGGCTTTTGAATGGTCTACTTAAAATAGTATTTATTGTTCTTACTGATGATAAAATAATGTATTTAGTATAAGATATGCAAAATAGGAAAAAACATAAAAAGAAAATGCCAGGCATTCTCAGTCCTTTTGTATTCAGCATCTGTGCAATTGAGACTCCTTAGGTTGTGATAACTCTTACCCAAACTGGATTGAGAAGAAAAAGGAATTTATTAGTTTGTGGAAGAGAGCATGCCAAGGTGCATCTCTGGCTGTAGGCATGGTTTTATCCATGGGTTCATGAGTTAATTTTTCTGTGATTTTCTCACTTTTCCTTCTCTTTGCACTAATGTTGGTATCAAGACGGTCCTCTTGTGAAAGCAGAAATGGCTGTAGCAGTTCCAAATGGCATGTTCTTACACTGCTCTAACCCGGTAAACAGAATAACCTTGGTTGCATTCTCTGAAGAGTGAAAAAAGCCATTTTTCTTTCCTTTCAGAAGTTTCCAGAAAAATCTGTGTCTCATGGGCTCATTTAGATTATGTGCCCATTCGATTATGGATGCAATTTGCTTAGACCAGACAAGACTTTTCCCAAAAGCTGGGGAAGAGGCAAGTCTCTCTAACTAATTAGGCTCATAGGGAGACAATGTGTACCTGATGAATGTTGGGAAATACTTTTAAAAAATGGGAGAAGGATATGGATATTTTAAAGCAGCAAACACCTACCACACAGCCACATATGCACACAATCCCACCACTTTAAAAGAGAATCAGTATTACAGAACAGGCTCTGCCTGAAAGGGAGGAGGGTGGGGGGAGTGGAAGGGGGTGGGGAGTGGGGGGCCTAAGTGGCCCAAACAATGTATGCACATATGAATAAACGAATAAAGGAAAAAAAAAGAGAGAATCACTATTATACTGTGCATGTTGTTTCTTTCATAGCTCGTTTTATTTTTTCCATCTAAAGGTACATTATGGCCAGTTCACTATTTTGTTAAATATTCTTTAGAATATGGTTGTCAGAAACTTCAATTATTCTATTCTATGATCCTCCATAATTTATTTAGTAAATCTATTATTAGCCATTCAATAATTTCTAGAGTTTTTTTTCTAGCCATTCAATTATTCTATTCTATGATCCTCCATAATTTATTTAGTAAATCTATTATTAGCCATTCAATAATTTCTAGAGTATTTTGGTATTATACTGTAATTACATCCTTAGATTATTTTTGGTGTATCTTCAATAATCATAGTGATGCTTAAACTATCATTTTAGTTTTATGTTATTAACACTGAATTTAATCAACATTTCATTTTTATATCATATTCTAATTTCATAATCAATCATTAGACTTTGAACAAATTTCTTAATCTCTTTGTCCCTCACATGTAAAATTAAACAATAGTAGTGTCAATTTCATAGGTGAACATTAAATGAGATGATGAATGTAAAGCTAGTAGAATGTATTCTGAGTGCTCAGCATCACTGTTCATGTAGTGCTTACTTTCTCCTTTACCACGTGGCTCGGTAGGTTCTCAACCACTATTAACTTGTTGAATAAATGAGGTAATATTTGAAATTTGAAGTACATTGCTGGTCATAATATCACATAAGTGATATTTCTTATCTTCACCATTCAATTAGATCTCTAAATTTAATACTTATTATTATGATTTCTTGAAAGTAACAAATCTTATTGCACCGATTTTATTGCTGAGAATATTCTTAGACAAAGAGATGGAAAAGCACTTACACGAGGCAAGTTGTGTGGTGGCACTCAGTATATAAACTCTAAGCTGCACAATATCATTTTAGTAGGTACTGGTTTTTAGGAAAAGCTATTAATATATTAACAAGGAAGAGTTAGTTTGATAATTCCCCACTGGCAGATGTGCTACATAAAATTTTCACTTAGCTTTGGGCAAGGTCAGGTTTGGGGCTGAACAGTGCTTGGTTATGGTATGTGCTGGGTTGGAGGTGTTGAAGTTGAGTCTGTCCCCAAGTGCTACTGCTGCCACTGCTTGGACTGTTTGTTCACTCAGTGTAGCTTGAGATGTGCAGCATGAGGCTTTGTGGTTTCCGGGAGGGCTGCTGAGAAATGCTCCCACTTGCAGTCCTCTTCTCCCATCCAGCCATTGAATCACGGCTAAAAGCGTACATATTGTCATGGAGATGACACTCTCTGTGTAGGGCTGAACCTGATGGGTGTATCAATAAGTAGCATTGAGCAATCTGAAAGAAATCTGGCTCATTTTCTTCATTACTTGCTCCCTTTTACTAAGAAATTAAACCTTCTGTTATTATTCAAACTTCCATATTGAAAGGTGGTTTATTAAACTTATTCAAGCAGGCATAAATTAAAAAAATATATCTAGGATGCCATTTCCATTGTGTGAGTTTGTATTTCATCTCCATTGGTCTATATTTAGAAATATTTCTTCAAATTCACATTTTAGGTGTAGTTTTCAAATCATTCAGATATTCAGGAAGAAAATATCGTAGAAGGTATTTCCTTGTTTAATGGATGATTACAAATTGTGATTATTAGTAAGATAGCATAAAATTTAGTTTCAAATTGCTCTTAAAATATGTGTGATCAGAGAACTAAACATATAAATAGCTTTGATTATGGGCCTCATTCTGCATGAGTTTATTATTTTGAAAATTGTTATCTTGAAGGGGAAAAATGTTAAGTTCAATGGACCAGGCCAAAAGTAATGAGACTAGTATTTTTATATGCATGTAAGATCTTAAATGTTTACCCAAGCATTATACCTTCTAAGAAGCTATCTTTAGAAGTTTATTTAATAACATTGGTTTAAAATATGTTTAGAGTTCTTTTATAATATCATTTTCAAGTCACACAAGAAATCAATCTTTTTCTACATTATTTTTAAACAAAATGGTAGTAATCAGCTGATTCAATGTTCTTATTCACAGAATTCAGCACTGAATACATTTTATTTTCAAAAATTAAATGCTTTGTTTAACAATAAAGATTTCTACCACAGAAAAATGCTAATATAAGCCTGGTGTGATGCTAGATGATCCTAACACTTGTGTGTGTGATGGGGGTGGTGGCTGAGGAAGGAGGATTTAGAATTTCAGGCCAGCCTGAGCTGTTAAGTAGCAAGTTCAAGCCAGGCCTACACAGTGAGACTGACTCAAAAAAAAAAACCAAAAAAACAGATAAAAGAAAATTCTCAAATGAATGCACCATGTCCATGACGTCCAAATATTTAGGACAGTGGTGGCAGGGTTGCAATACAAGTATTGCCTTTCAGAGGACAGTGCATAGTTAGATAAAAAAACTTCTGATGAGTTTGCTAAACTCCATCATGTAATGTTGAAGTTATGGATCCTCAGAATTTTTTGTAAATTAATTTTATGCCACGTTCACTGATTTTGGTAGACTGTCATACTGCTCCAAAGTTCTAGGTTTAGACTTGGCTGGGTCAGTCCTACACTTGCTTTTGTTTCCTTATTAGTCCTTATCTGCATTTTGAAATAATCCATGTGTTTTAGGACAGAGCTGATACTTATTTACTTGTCTTATGAGGGAGACTGTAGAGTCAAAGGGCATAGCCCATATAGGCAAGAAGTCTGTCACTATGCACACGCAAGTATGAAGTGTCAGTAAGACAAGTAGACTTGGTAATTTTGGTGTTGTGCTACAATCACATCAATGCCAAGATTAAACACAGTTGCCAGATTCATGGAAGAGATAGACTACAAACCCACCATATCACTTAGAACTCACTCTATATTGCAATTGACAAAGAAATTTAATCTGGATTTAAACCAAAAACCTATATAATTGGCTCATGTAACAAAATGATATAAGAATATTAGCTTGAATAAGAATACTGGTTAATCATGGTTTGAATAAGATTATCAAGACCTGGTTCCTTCCCCCACCTTCCCCTCCCACTTCTCCCTTTCCTCCTTCTCCCTCTCGCCTTTTCTTTGTTCTCCTTTCTCCTTTTCTTTCTTTTTCCTCCTTTTTCTTCTTTCTCCTCCTCCTCCTCCTTTCTTTCTTCTTCTTCCTTTTTAATACTGGGGTTTGAATTCAGAGCTTAAACTCAAGACTGGGCATGTTAGGCAAGTGATCTACCACTTGGTCATCCCCACAGGTCTTTTGCTTTTAGTGATTTTTGAGATAGGTCCTCCCATTTTTGCCCAGACTTGTCTCAGACCATAATCCTTCTACCTTTGCTTGCCAAGTAGCTAGGTTTCTAGGCATGGACCACCATACCCCACCCTCAAAATCTTGTTTCCATCTATTGGCTCTGTTTTCCTCTGGATCTTGGCTTCCATCTCAGACTTCAGGTGGAAGAAAAATGGCAGTAATAGTTTTATTCTACATGCTTCAAGGTTAAAGTTTACCTGGAAAAAAATCACTTATCTGTTCCAAAATTCTCAGCAAAAGTCTCTTTGGTTGGGATTGGGTCCTATGCCTGCCACAATCACCTTGGGAAGAATAGGATGTGCCAATTGGCTTAGGTCAGTCTGGATTAATTCTTAGAAGTGGCAACAGGGTTAATCCTGCTCAAAAACCTGTTGAGAATAGAGTCAGTATTGTTTCCTAAGGTCATTTTGGAGCATAGGTGCTGCCTGGCAGAAACAACAACATCCCCCACAAGTATAGACATCTCTACTTTTCTACTTTATGTCAGATAGTATGCTAGTGCTTACATACGCTGCTTCATGTAGTACACAATATGTTTTCTCTTGGTGATGTTGTCTCATCTGCAAGCTCATCCTGGAATGTGTGTGCGTGCAAGTCAACTTGGGGTGACTTGGATATGGAGTTCCCAATCTTAAGTTAATTCTTGACTTTATTTTTGTTTTGTAATGGAAAAGAATTGCTCTGTAGCTTGATTATATGAATTAATGACCCATTGGACTAAAGAAACAAATAAAGCTAAGTAGCAACGTTTGAGGTAGCAGAACTAGATAGTTGTATACTTCTATATTGTACTCCTTCATATCAATTTCTTGGTACTTCAAGGAATAGGTGATACAATTTTGAGGCTATTCAAATGTAAATGAAAGTAGCCATTTTTGTATTCTACCTACTATCTAGCATAGGACCAGGTGACAAATAAAATGATAATTGTTAACTGATGTTTCAAAATTTAGATGTAAAGTTTTCTGCTTCATAAGTCATATACACAAATTCTGACTTCAGGCTTCAATTTGACAGCCTAAATAGAGCTTGTGGAAAATAAAAGAATGCTCTTCTGGAGAGATACAGTCCTTCAAGGCTGAGTCAGGCATAAGAGAGGAGAGATAACCAGTTACTGAGCAAAGCCTGTCTTCCTTGTCATCCTGACTGGAAAACCTGCACTTCTTCCTACTCCTTCCTGTTGCTTTCCATAGGAAGTCAGAAGGATGTAGAAGAGACAGTATTAGTGTATTCCTAGCTGTAAAGAATTAAACCACAGGATAATTAAATAGTGGCTAAGGGAGAGTTACATTGGTTAATTTTAAGTCTATTCTATCAGAACCCACTGGAAAATGTTACAATTATATAAGAGCTCACATTTACACTAGATAAGCTCCATGTTACAAAAGTTAGTGCCCTTTACACATTTCTATAGTTTTTTAAGTTCATAGTTTTGAAATTACTCTAAGATGGCCATATCGTGGTTGTGGGGTGGCTTCTGTGAAATCAAGCCCTCTCCACTCGTGGACACTTATTCAACCTAAGAGGTAATCTCTGAGAGAGGTGAAGTTTTCTTTCAGAGCTATAAAGCAGTCAAAATTCACAGAAAGGAAGCTTTAAATTTCCACATTGGGAAGGGAGTTGTTAAAGCTGGCTTTTAGAGGGATGAAACTGCAATGTGGTATTCTGAATGCCGTCTCTGTTATCCCCTCCCTCCCTCCACTCTCCCTGTCTGAGCACTTGCATTTCGGAACTGGTAGAACGTTGTCTGCATTAACATTGCCTCCTTTCTCCATTGATTTCTGTTGTGAATAGGCTTCCTTGAATTCATGGTCATCTGCATCTTTAGGGTTCCCCTAAGGGATATTGGATTTCCTGCTTCAAGGACTAATCAGAACCATTAATCAGCCATGAAAATAAGCATTGGCCTATGTAGGCCAAAGGCCTGAAGGAAATTAAGGCTAGCTTCTTGAAAATTAAGCAGTAGGTATAGAAGAAATATATTTATTTATGAATACTGTGTAGTTCTATAAAGGACTTGAAATGGCAAAAGAAAAAAATTTTTAATGTGTGTGGACATTAGTGGTTCAGAGCTTTGGTTCAGAACAAGGTAGAGGCTGCCAGGAGGTGCTCAACATGCTGTACCAGGCCCAGGGCCACGGGGCACAGTGGACAGTCCCTGGGCTTTGGCCACAGGGGAATGCATAGGTACCTGCATTTTTCATGCCATTGACTTGCTGACCTCCATTTCCACATCTATAATTAAATAATATACTATTATTCTAATCTCTACAATCATTTTTCTCAGTTGGTTGTTGTGGAGACTAAATAATGTGGTATATATTGCAAAATAGGATCTCAAAAACTGCTATTTCTTGATTTAGTTTGGTTTTTCCTGAAGCATGTCCTAAGCCAAACATTTAAGAAGATTATGTGGGAAACATAGACAAAATGGTAGGAAAACTAGGAGAAGAAGAACAGGGAGGAGAGGCAGCTAATTAAAAGGAGAGGTAGTCATTAAAACATCTGCTGTAGTTTCAGTATGTCCTCCAGTGCTCATGGGTTGAAAACTTGATCCCCAATGAAATAATGTTGAGAGGTAGTACTTTAATAAATGATTAGGTCATGAGGACACTTTCTTTAAGAATGTTTTAATGTCATTATCAGAGAAATGGGCTAGTTATTATGACAGTGGATTTACTATAAAAGTAAATTCTGCTCTCTCCACACTATTTTGTTATGTGATGCTTTCTGCTATGAGCCATGTAGCAAGAAGACCGTCACCAAATACAGTCCCACTGAATTTGGACTTCTCAGCATCCAGAACCATGATCCAAGTAAATTTCTGTTCATTATAAATTATCCAGTCTGTGCAGTATTCTGTTTTAGCAGCTCGAAAAAGACTAAGGCACTAGCTGGCACTGTAGACAATTGTAGATTAATCATATAGGAAACTGTAGGGAATGAGATAAGGTTCTTATCTGAGAGTTTTTATACCTAAAGGCTGAGGGAGCTGAGGTATTTATACAAGTCCTGGAAGTTATTGCTTTGTGTACTTCTAGCAGCTATCGATCTACCAGTATTTTTACATACTTCTACAATATTTGTTGTGGACATCATGGCTTTCTGCATACCAGTAAAAGGAGTCCTCAGGTCTGGAGTGCAGACCTGACAGTTGCTACATGCCTGGAGCACTCTCAGTGTTTCAAGTAAAATGAGAAGGTGGGTTACTGATACCATCTGCAGGTAAAGGAGACTGGGTTTATCCTAAAGAAAGGAGTGAATGTGACATCTCCCAACCCACTTTATTAGGAAGATCCCTGAATCTGTATCCCAACAAAACTGAGGATATAACAAAGAATGAGAAATCATGCAAGGCAGAAAAGAGTAGAACCAACCCAAGGAAGCCATGAAGGGGAGTCAGAATTAGAATAAAACAGCATATTTGGAGAGCAATCAGTCTATGTTAGAGAAAAACGGGCAACAATCCTGGGATGGAGGTTTCTGGATAAATAGAAATGAACAGAGTACTCAATTAGATGGAGAATTAGCAAAGTGAAGAAAATGACAGATACTGATATTAGTTGCTAGAAAGAAAAACAATGAGAAATTCCAGGAAAGAAATAGCTATATATAAAAGCAAATGTAATTGTATTTTACTACTTGTGCTTTCCAATGAACAATATTTACATACTCAAATTTCCTAATTTTGAAATTGACATCCAGAAATGCAAAAGACATAATTATGATATCAGAATGCAATGCAAATATCACCAGCAAAGATAGAATTTGGAGGGTAAAGGAAAGCTAAAGGAAGGGAAGGAGTTTTAATATTGTCTTCTAAAGTGGAGAGACAAAATCTGTCTCTAGATGCTGGAACAAAAGTATGAATTGGTAAATGTATTTATTGTATTGTTTTTCTTATACAAACATTTGTTGAACACATTTTTGTTTTGGTGGGACTGGGGTTTGAACACAGGGCTTCATGCTTGCAAAGCAGGTGCTCTACTGCTTAAGGCACACCTTCAAGACTGTATTTATTGTATTGTTGAGGGTAACAATAACTTCTTGATTGAATTTTTGTTAAGTATTTGACTTTGAAAACATTTTATGACTAGGTTAATGATTATTTTATTTAATACAAAAATATGCAATAGATTCCCAGAATTTTAGCCATTAAGAGTCTTAGAGATGATCTAGTCCAGCTTCCTCATTTTAGTTATAGCAACCAAGATCCAGAGAGTTCGACTAACTTTTCCAAATTTGCATAACCAATCAGTTAATAGTAAAGAGAAGCCAGGATTTCAGTTAGTTGGTTTGAAATTCTTCTGTCCTTTCTTTACCATTCTATAGGTTTAGAATCTTGGATGAAGAGTTGTTAGGATGTTTAGCAATAAGAAATGGCCAAAGCCACAGTGGGAGGCATACTAGTACCCATCGATACCTTATTCTTTTCTGGAAATAAGGAAAAAGACACTTCCCAGCTCTTTATACTTATATTCCAGGTGACTCATTTTTCCATTGAGGAGAAGTATTTAATTGCTAGTGAGATGCTCCCTCTCTTTTCTCCACTTACCTTGCCAATGACCAAAAAGGAGTTATTTTGACTTAGGGTTATCCATTGTTGTTGTAAGTGACTATAGAGCAAATCCTGCTGTTGAAATGCAATGATGTGTATTATAAATTAGACACAAAAATAAATCTTACAATGATAAGTCACTGAGATTTGGGGATGTCTGTCTTACTACAGACATCAAGACTGTTTTCATTGGAATTAACATAATATCCATAAAATTGAAATCTAAAATGAAATAATTTGGTATTATAATGGTTTAGGCATGTATGAACAAGGCAAAAATTACACCTATCTTACTTTAACATATTCACATGGAACATTCTACTTTAAATAGAAAACATACATATATTTCCAATAGTTTCAAATTAGATTACTATATAATCTCTAGAATGGATTTTTTGTCCTAATTCTTTATTTAAAATCTAACTTTACATTTTAGCATTTTTTCATCTAAAAGAATTTTTCCTGAATACATGCACCACCATAACCACTTTATTATCCAGTAATACATTTATAACTTCCAGTTTTTATCGTGATAACTTGATATCTAAAACAACTTAAAGAGAAATAAAAATGATTTAAAACTTATGAACATTAATAAGATGAAACATAATTTATTTGTCAAATAGGACTTTAAAAATATATAGAAAACCAGTTATCAGTGAAACATTTATATTTTTTCAAGTTTAATCTGCATGTACCCTATCTTTTGTACCTGTTATTAGAATTGAGAAGTTTTATAATTTTCCCTTTTCTTCCAGGGTGTTTGCATAAAGCTTGACTTTCCTAAGTTTTTTTGGAGGGTAAATATATTAATTTTTAAATTTTTAAATAAAAGCTATATATTAATATATGCAATGTATGTTTTGATATAATAAAAATAGTAAACAAAATACTATGGTCAAGCTAATTAATATATCTCTCCTTCCAGTTACCAATTTTGTTGAGGTGAGAACACTTACGGGCTACTTTATTAGTAAATTTCAAATGCACACTTCAGTATTAGGAACTATAATCTCCGTTTTATATGCTAGATCTCTTTTTTCCTTTTCGGCAGGGCTGGGATTGAACTCAGTGCCTTGTGTTTGCGAGGCGACACTGCCACCTGAGCCACTCCACCAGCCTATGTGCTGGAGTACTATCGCACATAACTGAAACTTTGTGCTCTTTGATCCACGTCTCCTTCTCCCCCATCTCATTCCTACATCTCAAGGTGTTGCTCAAAATGCTGTTTCTTATTCCAGACCTCCAACCGCAGGCATTTTGACACAATTGTCAAAATGAAGATAGAACTCATTGTATCATTTTTTTTCTTGAGCAGACCTTGGACATCACATGGAAATAACCATGACTAGAAGACTTAAGGTAAGTAGAAAAGCCAGATTTTTAAAAATTATTATTTTACTTTGTTGGGAAGCTTAGTGTTATGCATATTTAAATTCTTTTCATTTGCTTTTTAATGCATAACCAATATGCTTGTACGTATCTGATCAAGTGAATAAAAGTAAATTCAAGAGGTCTTTTCATGAATAATTTACTAAGTCTCTGATATTAATGTTTTTCATGAGGAAAATGGAATCTGGCTTAGATTATGTTTGTGAGGAGTGTGTGTGTGTGTATGCAGGTGTGCTTCTCTTCCTCTGTCTACTACAGCACTTTTCTATATACCACCTCTTCTACATTATATTCTCCTGGAAAGGCAACATCACACTTATTTTCTTTACTGTCTCAGCTCTGAGCATAACTTGGGCGATTACAGGGGTCAAAATATTATTCTGAATGAACAAATATATTTCTTTAACCTATGTATCATCTTTTATACCTTTCATCATTAACCCAATATGTACTATTTTATTTGCTACAATAAACAAAATCTCATTTTTCTTTTCCCAGGAACCTTCCTTTCTTCCTTCCTTCTTCCCTCCCTCATTCTCCCTCCCTCCCAGCCTTCCCTTCCTTCCTCCCTCCCTTCCAGCCTTCACTCCCAGCCCTCCCTTCAGCCCTCCCTCCCTTCCTTCCTTCCTTTTCTCCTTCCTTCCTTCCTCCCTCCTTCCCTCCCAGACCTTTCTTCCTTCCTTCCTCCTTCCCTTTCCCCTCCCCTCCCCTCCTCTTACCTTCCCTTCTTTTTTCCTTTTGTTGTTTCTTTTGTAGTTCTGGGATTTGAACCTAGGGCTTTGTGCATGCTAGGAAAATCCACTACTATTTGAGCTACACCCTCAGCCAAAAACAAAACTTGTGATCACCCTGCCTCTACCTCCCAGGAGCTGGGATTACAGGTATGCACCAACCACACCTGGCTAACAGTTTACTTTCTAATATTCTTTCCTATTTTACGTCTCCTTGTTCCAGACCAGACTTCTCATCCCCATGGCCGATCACAAGCATTTGCATTCTTCCCACGTTTTTTCTCTCCTGTTTTTGGTTTTCATATTTCTTTCTGCCCATTTCTTTTGTCTCTCTCAGACTAGATTAGTACTCGCCTTTTCTACTTGTAGTTGTAGTATGGCCTTGATCTTTAGGGCCATCTTATTTGACATTGTTTCTGCATTTTTCTCTATTTGAAATTTATGACCCCACTCTGTGAAGTACTCTATCCTACTTTCTGACTCTGAATATCCTTAGTCCAGATGTGAATTTCTGCATCTTTTTCCCTTTTCCCATTTTTTCTGCCATTGTCCTTAGTTCCATCTTCAGCTTTGTTCTTCACCTTGTCACCACAATCAGTCTTGGAACTTTTTGAACTCATGTTTTTTTCTCTCTCCATGATGCCACAATGTCCTTTGCCACTTGGCATCAGCTATTTAGCTGTGTACCCCACCTGGGTCTCCAGATACCAAGGCGTGTTCCACCTGTGCTAAGATTACTTAATGTGGTAGGCCCAATCTAAGCCTAGAAATCCAGGAATATAAGAAATCTAGAACAGGTGAGCCCTGTTTTACCTGGCACTATAGGATACTCTGTAGGGCTGTCTAAGTCTCTTTCTACTTGGACACAAGCCACAGTCAGTTCTTCCCCATGGTCTTTCTATCTGCTCATGGCTTTACCCTGAAAGGGCCTCTGCTCCTCTCAGATATCCTAAACCCAACTGTGGATTCTATCATTGCCACTCATCTCTCTCAGTTTCCCTCTCCTAGTATCTTTATCTAGCTTAAGGTGGTATAGCCTTGTTAGACTTTTTCTCTCAATTTTTATGTAGGACTCTAGTCTCATCAGAATTGAGGCTTTTGAAAACATAAAGCCCTTTTTCATTGCCTTTTAAGGTAGCATTTCTTTTCTGATACGAATGCAAGAAGGGTGTTGGAAAGGAAAACATAAGAGAAAATTCCAGAAGAGAGAAAACAATTAATATTGTAAACATTTTGCTCACTGCCCCCAGCCTTTCTCTCTCTGGTCACAGCTGTCTTTCCTACCATCCTTGCCCCTTACCTCCCACATCTGTCAACACACCCTTACTGCTTGTTCTTGGACTCCAGAGCAACCACAGCTACTCATCCTTCCTACTACACTGAAATCCTCAGTCTCCAAAGGCATCACTGGACTACTGAGCCTCCTAGTCTTTATCAAGTGAGCTTCCTTAATGCTAGGGGAAGAAGATAAGATTTGGAATTAGAAGACCTATTTCAACGCTGTCTCTAGCTCTCAGTAGCTCCATGATCCTGTGATAGGTTTGTCCCATATTTTCTCTTAGTGTCTAATTTCTTTACCAGCAAAATAGCAATAATAATCTGTTTCATAGCATTATTATAGAAATCAAACATTAGCATGTATACAAAAGTGCTTTATAAATGGCAAATATCTATAAATATAAATTATATTTCTCTTTTTAGCTTTTCAACTTTTTGCAACACACAGATACCTCTCCCCATTCTGAATCTTGGGGTATAAAAAGTATACGCAACAAAAAATAAGGCAGCTAATGAAAGTGCCTGTTCTTTTCCTTAAACAGTTGTGAGAATTGGAGATTTGACTTACCTTAGGTTCTGTTTTTCACTCTCAATCCTGAGCTAGCAGAGATTTAGTTAAGTGGGATACAGAATTACAGTGACTGGGTCTGTCCCAGCTTCAGGTCACTAATTTTGTGTCTTCCTCATTTCCCAGCATACCTCCTGTGCTGTTTAACCAGATATTCATGTGCTTCTAATCCTTGGTTTCCTTTCAAATCACAATTGGTAATAGAGTGCCTGGCACAAAGTTTATGCACAAGTCTTGCTGGGGAATAAACGTGTGATGTCATACATATTCATGATTATCTTCCTCCTTTCCTGAACTATCCTGTTTTCTTTCTTCTAAATACTAAATGTAGATATCCTCAAGGGCTTTTGTTTGCTCTTTGATCTTACTCCTGCTCTTGCTTCTAGAGCAGACAACTCCTGTATTTACATCTCCCAGGATGTCTTTTTCATGAGCTCCTAGTCTATATTCCACCCCTTTATGAGCATCTTGGACTGTTCAACGCCTCACATTCAGTATACCACAAACTGTAGTCGTGATATTTTCCAGCTCAACTTCCCACACTTCAGATCAGTCACCATGGCACCCATATCCTAGACCTGTTGGGTTGATGGAAAGGAAACTGTGACTCTAAACCCTTGAGCACAGTGCCTAACACATTGTGGATGCTCATAAGTTCATGGTATTACTGTCATTATGTAAATGAGGTGAGGGGCTCATAACCACCCATATTTGTGAAGTAAATTTCTGCTTTATAATTTATCTGAATGATGATTCTTTAAGAAATATTTGTTAATAGTAGCAGCTGTTTTTACTTAAAGTTTAAAGCTGCAATTCCAAAGAAGAGAAGAGAAAGGAGTGTTTAAGAAGAAGCACAAACCACAAGTATATTCTATTTTTCTAAAGTTCAATTCAAAAATTTCAGGTCTCTGCATTAAACATGGCAGATCCTGTTGACTAAAAAAAAGAGTCATCAAGGCATTCATGAAGATATGAACATGATCTTAGGTCACACCTGTGATCCATTAATGAGTAAAACTAGTTGATTACCTGTGATTAGATAGATGTAAGATGTAAATGGAGAAACACTAAAAAAAATACACTGGAAAGAGTTTTGGAAATAAAAAAGACTTCAAAGTTTTCAAATAGCTGTTGAT
This sequence comes from Castor canadensis, assembly GCF_047511655.1. NCBI lineage: Eukaryota > Metazoa > Chordata > Mammalia > Rodentia > Castoridae > Castor > Castor canadensis. Next base: position 63,364,811 of record NC_133386.1, read on the forward strand.
TTGCAAAAGACTGGCACCTATTTGGTTGGCTGTTCTAAACAGCAACATGTAGTTATTGTTGTATTTTAAATTGGACTTTTAGCAGCCAAGTGGTATTGAGTTCAGTCAGCATAATCATTGTAATTATTCACTTAGTTTAGCCTTGGCAGCTCAATACATTTTGATGAAAAAAATCTAAAACTATCCCTTCATTCTTAGACAGCAGGTTAAATCCAGCATAGAATAAAATTATAAACTTTAATCTGAATTTTAAAGCAAAAATTAGGAAGGAGGAAGTGAGACCACTCTGCATTTTTCATATGAAATTTGAATCTTGATCTTAAGTTTGCAGAGTGCAGAGAGCATTCTCCAGTGTTACCATCAAGGTCCTTCTTCTCAGTCAATTTTATTTATGTAGAATCTTTCATCAAAAGATCACAAAGAGCTGTCTAACCAGCTATAAAGAAACATAAATCAAAAAAGAAAATGAAATGCTCAAACAATAAAATTATACATTAGAGGCCCATTTAAAGCAGAGCATTTTAAGATGAGAGAAAAGTCTTGGCTGGAGTATACAGAACGTACGTTATAATGGGAAGCTATTTCATAATTTGGTGAAAAATGAAAAAGGCCCACTCCTAATAGTGGAGAGCCTATTATTAGGAACGATCCCTTGCATACGAGTGCTTTAATGAAGGGGGCGAAGAGCATGATAATGTGAAGTGGAATTGACAAAGTACGGAGACACTCTTCTTGCTGCTCTGAGGAGGGAAAAGAAAGAATATCTATTTCAAAAAAATGGGCACCATGCCCACAGCATTGCACTCTTTGGCATGCCTATTGCCTGTCACTCTTAAGCCTTTTCAGGGTCTGTGCTCAAGTCCCACAGCACATATATAATGTGCACATCATATTTATGATATATATCTCCCACACAGCAGTCTCAAGGAAGCCAAGGGGAATCTTTCAATCTCTGCTGTCATCTTTACTTGCTTCTTCAGCACAGATTAATTCAGTGTCCCCCAAGTCTCAAGAGTTCCAATTCATAATCTGAAATACGTTCATTTTAATATTCCCAAGCCCAGGGAAAAATATAAGAATCTTGTAACAGCATTGCTTTAACAAAAACCAGCAGAAGTCCTTTTAAGTTTACTTCCATAGAGAAACTAAAGATTTTTGAGACATCAGTCTTTTGTTTTATTTGCATTAAAACAAATATCAAGAACAAGTTCTTTGGCATATAGGATTTGGATTAAAGCAAACATTCTGAATTTTAGAATTTGAAATATCTCTAAGTTTTCAGTCCTTTTTTGTTCAAGTATTCAAGTCTGACTCTCTAGGTAATTTATCTTGTGGTTTGAGGATTATGTCTGCCAACTCGTGGTAAGGATACTCATACCAAGTGCAGTATTTATACCTTTATTATGGTTAAAGTTCATATTCAAAGACATGTACACTGTTTGCATGCAATATATGTTAACATTAAATGATAATAGTAGTAGATGTATAAGTTTGTTTTTGTCTTTTTATATGACCTAAGAACATGTGGTTTATTGTTTATATTCTCCCAGCAATTAAGAGTTGTCAAGCAATGGACTTAGCTGCATGCTAAGGATGAAGGAAGAAGAAGAAAGGGAAAACAACATGGGAACAGAATCATCTCTACCACCTGAGATGATCTTTTTGAACTGGTGGTATTTGGACTAAGAACCAAAAGAAGAAAAGAAACTAGCCACACATACCGGGAAAGAAAAGTGCTCTCAGCAGAGGGAGCTGAATGTGCAACAGAAAGGAAAAATTCAAATGTTTGAGGCATGAAAGAAGCCTTATGAACCTGAATGCCTTCAACATGGTGAAGAATTTGATAAGAATGAGGGTTCCCAGGTCACATTTCATTCAGTTTCTTGGTTTCAAACAATGGAAGGAGCTCCTATGGTCTGAACCATATGTCCTCAATATCCATGTGTTAAGAACAGTTTTTGGAAGCTGTGCATTTTGGGAGCTGTTTAGGTCATAAAGGCTCGGCTCTCATGAACAGATTAATGCTGAGAGAGAAACTCTGGTGGGTGGGAGTTCACTTTCTCTTTCACGTCTACATTTTACCATGTGTCAACACAGCCAGAAAACTTTACTAGATACCAGCACTTTGATCATCCATTTTCCAGCTCTCAGAAATGTAAGAAATAAATTCTGTTCTTTATAAGTTACTCAGTCTGTGGTATTTTGTTATAGCAGCAAAAAAATGGACTAAGACAGCCATCATGGCTATTCTAAGTAAGAAGCAATTTATTTTAAGGTCATAGATAACATCCACAATTGATGGGAAACATGGAGAAATATCTTTGGAAAATGAGCAAGAACCAAATAATGATAAAAAGAGCAAATATCTTCAGTAATTGTTAGTGTTTGTGTCTATTAGACAGTTAATGCTGCTAATTTGTGTCAGCCAGGAAGAATTTCTTAACTACCTGTATAGATTTATGGTCTTTTCTCAGGAATTGAAATCTCACTTGAGGGGTTCAACTGGTCAAAGTTAGGTCATGATTGATTGTGCTACTGCTGTGTGTTAGGGAAGGACTGCTCCAGTCCTTGGATTCAGGAGGATATATATTAAATGGTGATCTCCCTCCATATAGGAAGGGAATTTGGATGTCAGGCAGCCAAGTGGCCACCAACTCCTAGAAGGGAATGTAGGTTTCATGTTGATGCCATGGGTCAGTAGCAGTTCTGAATAGAGGTGGTGTAGTTCTATGCTTCACATAAAGATCATCTCAGCTGACGTTATTCAACATGCTATAAAGAAGAGTATGTCAACCCCAGATAGGTCAAATGGAATATCTGTAATAGGATAATGCCTTTTTCATACAGTAGCTAGAACTTAAAACCTGATCAGCTGAGGTATAAATGCTCTGGATATTTTCCTCTCTTAGACTTTAACAGCCTCTAGCTTCCCACCTTTCAAAGACAGAACTGAGGACATTTTAGTTATGACCTCCAGTTGGACTCTGGAGAACTAAAGTAGGAGATCAAAGAACAAAACAGGTCTATAGAAAGCACTGAAGCCCATACCAAAAACTTGGTAAGATTTCAGTAAAACTCAGAAGTGAAACTGGACAGATTTTTTTTTTTTTTAAAACAAGAGCACAAAGCTACCAACAAAGCATTTGGCCCTCTGAATGCTGGTATGTTAAAAATTGCTACTCTTTTCATTGTGCTGTCTTTGAAAGTAATTTTGGGAAAGTAGAAATAATTTAAAATAGCATTTTTTTCTAGAGTCATAGATTTTCAAATCACTGCAGACGTGATGCAAATTCTTAGTGGATCTCTTAAAGGAAAATTCCAGTTGAGAAAGGACTGAAACTCACCCCACATTAGTTTCCCGAAGTGCACAATAAGGATATCATTTAGAAGGGAAAAACTCTCCAATTTTCTCTGGTAGTCAGCATCATAGTAGTAAAATTCAGGTAGCCAATGTATTTTAAAAGCACTAGGTTTGTAACCTTGACATGATTTAATGAATTTGCTAAATGATTAATAATTCATAAAACAGTCTTTTTGTAACAAAAAATTAAAATTTCCCTGAATGTATGCTCCAGATAAAAATGAATGGGAAGCATTTAATAAGAGCAGCTTTTGCCAGAAAGGCAAATCAAGTCACAGTGTGATGTGTAGCTCATTTCTGCACACACACACACACACACACACACACACACACACACACACACATACACACACACACACATGCGCGCACACACACACGCATACCTCTGATTCATATAGCAAATTAGTGGTGCTTATTTGATCAATTTGTCAATTGTCTTTCAGATTACTCTTTTTAAAGCTAATTAGATTTCTATGTAGAAAGAGAAAGAAAGAAAGAGGGAAGACCTAATGTTTGCTGAATATCTCCTCATCTTCAATGCCAGGCTGGAACTGTGCTTATTTGATGCTTTGCATGTGTTTTCTTCTTTAATCCTCATGATAACCTTCCAGGTAACAATTGTTATTTGATAGATGTTAATTATAGATGATAATTGTTATTTGATAGATATCAAATTGTTATTTGATAGATTAAGGGCTCAGAAAAGGTAAGGATTTTTACAAGGTCATAGAGCTAATATGTAGGCAGACCTGAGATGAAAACCATCTTTGAATGACTCTCAGTTTATACTTTCTAGTATACTAGGAAGCCTCCCAGAAAACATGTGTATTACATTTTAAAGTTAAGCTGCTATAATTTAATGCTAGAGTGTATTCTGGTATTCACTCAAAACATATGAAAATTCTAACACTAGGTAGCTATAAAATGGAAATATAAACATTTTCACTGAAATAATAAAAACCTTGAAATGGTGGTAAAACTCCATTGCAAATAACGATGAAATTTATTTTTGTCATTAGTTATTATCTGATCATAATATTGTGTTCATGTAAACAGTGAATTCTAAAATTATTAGAATGGTTTCGTGCACACAAGTGTGTAAAAAGTGACTTAAAAGTGAGTTTCTAAACAAAAACAAGAATGTAGAACACCACATGAAATAGATTAAAGCAGATAAATGAAATCTTTCTGATTTGCTCATGGTAACACAGCATTATTAAGCATTAAGTGTGCCTTTGTGGAATTGGCAACTAAATTTCACTCAGACATAAAATATCAAACCCACTAAGTTATTAAAATGATTATTTAGAACACATTTTGACAAAGGTTGAGAACAAAAGTGTTAGATACAAATTTAAGGTGTAAATGATTAGAAAATTCTAGTATGAAAGTAGTAGATGATAGCTGGTAAAGTACATTTACTTTTCTGATCACATGCTCTGAGTAAGTAAATCACTCATCAGAATGAGTGCAAAATTCTAGTATCTATGTAAAATTGATAAACAGTTAAAAATTTAAGACACATTTTCATACATTTTAAGATCTTTGAACCAATTAGCCATATGAACTATTGGCATTAAATTGGAATTAATACAATGGAGAAGAAAGGGCTTGAATTGTGTCCAAACTAAACTCCCATTGATTTGGTTGTCAATTTCATCAGCTCTAAGTAGGAAATATTCATACATTTTTACCAGGATATCAGAGCAGATATTCACATGAACTACTTAAATAGTTATTTAATAATTAATTCATGAAAAATGTATTCAGTATCTACTATGTGTCATCAAGGATTCAGAGATTAATAAGGAATCTGCTATGATTATCTCTAAAACTCATGTTGAAATTCGATTCCCAATGTTACGCTGAGAAGTTGCGGGACCTTTAAGAAGTGTCTGGGTTATGAGGGCAGAGTCTTCAGGAAGGAACTAATGCTGCTCTTGCAGGATTGGGTTATCTCTCTCTGGAATGAGTCCTACTCTGGTTCTCAAGGGACTAGATTAGTTACTGGGAGATCCAATCTGTTTGCTATAAAACCAGTTTGCCCATTGTGGTCCCTCTCTTCCACATCTACCTGCTTATCTGTCTGCTTTTCTGCTTTATTGTGATGCAGCATGATTCTGTGGCCACTTGATTTTGGACTTACCATCTCCAAATCAACAAATTAAATAAACTTTTTTCAATTATGAATGACCAAGTCTCAGGTATTCTGTCATAGCAATAGACAACAGACTAGTGCAGCATCTCAAAGAAGTTCTAAGGAACTTGAGTATGAAAATGCAAGTCTTCTTGCCCTTTAAAGAACGTGCTTTTTTGAGAGCACACAAGGGAGATATGAGGATAGGTAAGACACCTAAAAAATTAGTTAGCATTTGTTGCCCTTAACGCAGAGAAACTAAAGCAGATACCTTAAAGCAACTGAGGCCAATAGGAAAAGGGGAACAGGTACTAGAGAAAAGGTTAGATCAAAAAGAATTAACCTAGAAGGTAACACCCATGCACAGGAAATTAATGTGAGTCAATGCCCTGTATAGCTATCCTTATCTCAACCAGCAAAAACCCTTGTTCCTTCCTATTATTGCTTATACTCTCTCTACAACAAAATTAGAGATAAGGGCAAAATAGTTTCTGCTGGGTATTGAGGAGGTGGGGGGGAGAGGGAGGGGGTGGAGTGGGTGGTAAGGGAGGGGGTGGGGGCAAGGGGGAGAAATGACCCAAGTGTTGTATGCACATATGAATAAAAAAAAGTGCTTTTTCTTCTAATGGGGAAGTGACAAAACCCATTGGAGGGATTTTCATGGTGTAGGAAATACTGACTCTTTTTGTAATTATACTTATTGTAATATAAAAAAAACTCTCATGTTTGGATTCTAGAAAGGGTCTCATTATGGCCCCTCTCAAATTAAATCCTATTATGACCAGGAGGAAACAGCATTGAGAGGGTCTTTAAAATGGGAAAAAATAAAATGGAATGGATTTTTATTTATTCTAGGGTCAAAACAAGTCAAAGCATCATTGAAATTGTGAAGTGTTATATAAACCAAAACATGACGTTTTTCCCAGAAAAAAGACACATTTTCGTAAGACTTGATACAGAAGAACCATATTAATCACCCATTTTGTTTGAATGATTTGATAGGGATTTAATCTAAGAAGACCTGAAAGAAGTCCCAATTTGGTTTCAAAGTCATGCCGCAATGACTCCCGAGTGTCTGGTAAAATTCTTGAATTCATTATATAAGACCGAGGCTTAACATCACTGTTTTCAAAACCACAGGTGTGGGTTTTTCTATTTTTTTTCTTTTTGATAGTTGACATATGGATGACTAGAGAGCCACTACCTGAATTTATCTCCTCTGAGAATGATTATGAGGAGATTGGGTTGGGGATTTGGAAGATATGACTTCTAATGTGAGCACGGAGATTCAATTTAACCTACAAGATTCCATGGTTGGGAGAGTCAGGCTTCTAGCATAGTAGAGTGAACACTGTGTATTACCATGGAAATCACAACCAGGCTTAGGATGAATTCTAGTACCCTGGGAATGGAAAAGTCTTATTTTGGTGGACACTGTCTCTAATTCCTAGCTCAGGAACCATTCACAGAAATTTGAAGATTAGTGCTTACAAAATTTTGGCATCCTCTGATCTTATATTTTCTAATGCCTGTTCTGTGAAAGATTTCTCAGAAATCTGGTTCAAAAGTTAATGGCCTTAATGTAGTAGAAAATTGGGTGAGTATATCCTTGCTTTTTGCTGTTTTAACATCAGTAGCATAAGATATCTTTTGTTGGGGGGGTCATAGTCTTTGTAGAAAACTTTTATGACAGTGGTTTCTTGCTTTGTCAGACATGGCATATAGAAAAATGATAGTATTTTTATACAGCACTTTGAGGTGACATATTGAGGTTGCTTGCAGCAAGAGAGGACTGAAAATCTTGTCTAGCCTCTTTGAGGACTGAGGGGATCTATATCCCTGGTGTGTCCATTCACAGCTGAGAACTGGCAAGTTTTGCTTTAGGGAAATTTTATCTTTTTCATAGTGAAAAAACGGCATATCCAAGCTTACAATTTTGATGGTAAACATACTTACTACATACCATACCTTGTTCTAAGCATTACCTCTTTATTAATTCACTTATTGTTCACAACTACCCCAGGGTATAGATATTTTTGTTATTGCAATTATATATGAGAGAAATGAGGCATATGAAGAGTAAACAATTGGCCAAAGGTCACACAGCATGTCATAGTAATGGACAGCACCAAAATATGGACAGAGCAAATCTGGCTCCAGACCTGTATTCTTAACTACTACATTATATTACACAAGGGAGGCAGTTCCAAGAAGGAGAAGGCTGAAATTAATAACCTATGTAATATCAGAGCCAAGGCTTTGGGGTCTCTAATGATTTGAGAAGAGTTTTGGCTATAAAAAATCTCATCAAAGCAGGTATCAGACCAATGCCAAGGTTGGGAATTAGAAAAAGTAAATTTTGAAGCACAAAATCATAACCAAATTTGGGGGATAGGGTTATGAAAATTGTATCCCTTGAGTTTTGAGCCTAAAACTATTTACCTTCAAGAAGTAGGGGACTTGGCACAGGAACGGTTTATTTATTTATTTATTTATGCTGGGAATAGAGTCTGAGGCCTTGTGCTGTTGTTCACTAAGCTATACCTTTAGCACCCTGGGACTCTTATATACAGTGGTTTTTATCTTAAGATAGAAAAAGAAATCTCAGTTATCAGGAATTCTGGGCCCAGAGGGAGATGAGGGAACAAAGATTTGGTTCCATTCCTGACTTGGCCGAGTGGAGACTGCCTAAATTCTACTGGACCCCTCAGTACATGGTTGAAGAGAGTATGTGGCAGGAATCTTCCAGGAGGGGCAGGACTGGGGTGTGGAAGGCTGGGGTAATTATGTTGAGTCCTGGTGGGTACTTTCCAGTGTCTTATGTAAATGTAACAGCCTCAGAGAGCCAGATCAGACTTGATTTAGTGTCAATACAATTTGTATGATTCCCTACGACAAAGAAACAAGATGGAAACAAAAAACTCCCCTGGCTTTCTAACCTTGCAACCATCCAGTCAGAAGACAGCATTGCCTCATTCTATCAGGAGAAGGAAATGAGAAAGAGGAGATATCGATGATAAGAGATCTTGTCAATAGTTGATAACACAAAGAGAGTTGGTTGGAGTCTAAATTGCTTTAGTCTTAAATTGGCCTAAAGTTTGTTGAGGAACAATTTCCCTTAAAGGCCATGAGATTATTAGAAACTAAACTAACACGTAATCACTAAGGCCTTCTTTCTCCTGCGTGCACACTAGACTACATCTCTTGTTTAGCTAGGTGCAACCATGTGACTGAGTACCTTGACCAAGTGCTGGCCAATGAGATGTGTGAGGGAGAGGGATAGGCCTCTTCTATTCTTCTAGGCCAGGACCATAAACACTGTCCTCATGATTCTTGTTGCTCCCGCTTGCTCACTTTCCTGGTCTGCTGGCTAGGAGAGAAGATTCAACCATGGACTTTAAGACTCAAAGGGATAGCAGAGTCACAAGATGGAAGGTCCTTGGGTTGTTGAGTTACTATAAGGAGTAAATCTGCCTCTCTGATCAGAACACTTAATTGAATTTTAAGAGAGTGAGAATTCTATCATGTTAAACCATTGAGATTTCCATGTTTGTCTGTTGTGGTTGGTAATAGGAGAATTAATTCAGTGTTAGGAATAACCAAAAAACACCTACACCTATATAATGCTTCTATGTACCAAATGCACTTAATATACATTAACTCAATCCAAATAAAACCACACGAGAAGACACTCTTATTGTCATAACTTAAAGATGAGGCACTGTGACTGTTAACTTGTCCAGGTCATACAACTTGAGGTAGTTTAGACAGAATTTTAACCTAGGCAATCTAGTTGCAGAGACTACTCTATTTTAACATTTGTTCCCTAAAGTAAGTTTTCTTTAGAAGAAAAACTATGATTCATTTAATCGAGAGAGGTAGTATGATTTTGGCTCATGGATGACATTTATGATGCCAGTTAGTTTCTCTGAGCCATGAACACAGGTAAGAACTGGCCCAGGAAGGGGCAGAGCAAGGTCATGGAGGTGATTACAGGCAGAATGAATTAAAGTCTGATCTTCTATAGCCTTGAAAGAATTGAGGGTAGGGGGTTGATGGGCTGAGTGAATACTGCCCAGTGCCCCTAGTGAAGCCCACTGGAAATAGAGGGGAAGGAGGCTCTATTGCAGCCTTGGTTGACCCCTTAGAGAGCCTCACCTTGCACAGGAGAGCAAGACACAGTGAAAGGAGGGGCCGTTTTATCAATGTTGCAGGGGCTAGGGCATTTTATTGCACTGTGTGGGTCCCTGTTAATTCCTGCTCTTAAAAATGCCTCAAGTGGATCAGTGATGGTGTAAGGTGATTCATGACCTCAGTAACCTTAGGACCATTTTTGAAAAATCCACAGGGAGAAGAGAATTTGTCCTTCTTCTTCCCTTCCTAGAAACTGTCAAGCAGACAGGGACATCAAGAATCCTGCCATTATTGGCTACTTGTCCTAAGAGGCCAATGAACAGCTGCTCTTGCTAAAAAATGCTTTGGAAGCGCTCCCGAGGGCAATGACCAAGGATTTGAAGTTCTTCGTTTCACTTTGTTCCATCAGAAGCAGCTTGCTGCAGACTCAAAGGAACTCACAGAAGTTTTGATGAATAGCTGAATGATATTGACTATGTAGGTTGTTGGAAAGGCTCATTTCTGAGCATTAACATTTAAAAACAACACAGCAAAGACAACAATAAAAAAACCCCAAAACAAACAAACAAACTAACAAAAAACAAAAAAACACCAGCCAAAACCCCAAAACAAAAAAATCCTCATTCTAGTGATTAAGACACAGGTTCTGAAAAACTGAAAATGTAATATTTAAATTTCTTCCTTTTGATATATACTCTGGAATAACTTTACTGCATTTATTTGTTTAACTCTTGCTGAGAAACTGTTATTAGGGTACTAATAGCTTTGTGGAATTGGGTAACTACTACTGGTTAAGGAGTAGTGATTAAAAAGACAATACATAATTCCTTGTGAAACTATTCCTTTGGGGTAGAGAACATATACACAACTTACAAAACAGAATGAATAACAAGAAAATGGGGGAAAAGAAAATGCTGAGTGTGAGCTAAGTATTACAGTGCTTATTCAAAACTGATAATTAGAGTTATATGGGGAGGTGGAGGACAGTGGGTTGGGGTTAGATGGATAAGTCATCTTTAAACCCTACCCAGCAGCAATCAGTAATAAGTGGCCCTACTAAGCTGGTACCAGGTAAATTGGTTGAACTTTGGCACACCATGTTTTCCCTTGGGAAGTTTCTTTGCAAGTTATTCTATTAATCCTTTAAATAAGGAATTTTTACTTCCCTTCCATTAAATATGAGTGGGGTTCTATGATTGACAGCAAGCTACATGCACAGACACTCTGTTTTGGGAAGAAAAACTGGGGGAAAAATATACTTTTTGACATTTCAAGGAGGCCGCTCTGTGTGAGTTATTGCTGAGCACTCAATGGCTGCTGTATTTGTTTACACCATGCCTGCACTGCTGTTGTCGAATTCATTGTTTGTAAAGCTCTTTGGGATAATTTGTATATGAAGGATTCCATATAAAATCAGTGTTTATTCCTTTTTGCATTATGCTTTTGCAGTCTGACACATAAGGGTGCTTTTATATGCAGCATGAAGGAAATTAAGCACTCAACTCCTATTAACACCACTAGGAACTAGGCTCCTGGTGTTCTATCTAGGGCAATGGAAAGGGGCTCATAGGTATGCAAGTAAATTGAAACAAAGACAGGAGAGAACTCAGATATTTATTCAGCTGTTGAAAGTTTTATGGGCAACCAGGCCACAAATAATGTGAATAATTTTACTGAGTGTTTGCTGGAGCTTACACTACCCCTTTCATTTTATTTCTGGATGCTGTACATACATAATAATGTGCAGAAGTGTGTGTGTGTGTGTGTGTGTGTGTGTGTACAAAAAACAAAATTTGCATGACCAACCTCTTGTTATCTGGGAATGTCTATTAATTGGCATAACTGGGATTCATTGATAAAATGATGCTATTAATCTGTATCATAAAATACAAAATCTTATGGCTCCTTTAGATTCTAAAGACTTTAAATTGAGTCTTGTTGGGTTTTGATGTTTGTTGTTTTGAATTCTTTGAGCAGAGATAATTAATATGACAAGATGTAGTGGTTTTCCAAACTATAGGATTATCAAAAAATATTTTACATTAGATCATGTTGAATAAAGGAGTTTATACTAAAAGTGACACAAACTCACATCTCATAATAATAGCAAATAAATAGCTCATATTTTTAAATATATACAAACTAATAAATTATGCTGGTCATATATGTAATTATATACTACATAATATATGACATAAGTGTAAACATATATAGATACATAATACATGTATATGACAATTTTGGGCCTCATTGTGACACAGGAAATCAAAATGTTGCTGATTCGAAACTTGCAAAATTGTGATAAATCTCTCTTGCTTGCAATCTAACTATAAGAAAGCCCTTTGGTTATAATGGAAATGGTTTTAAAGCAGTCAGGTGGTGTCAATGAGCTGTACGATAGAAGCAAGAGTGATTTAAAGTTCTCATTTAACATGTCCAAAGTACAATCCCACAAAAACCCTTCTGTGTACATTATACCCACTGTGTTGGACTCTGAAGTGTGCACCTGATATGAGTTTATCATGTTTCCATGAGTTTAAGGTAGCAGATTCTGATTTTCCCATGATGACCCTTGGAAATGCTATTTAACACAGGTAATCCAAAAGTTCACAGACCTCATCAGTCTGTGGGTTTGAATGAGGTCACTTCTACTGATGCTATAATCACAGTGGTTGTGTGACTTTGGGAAGTCATTTAACCTTTAAAAAAAAAAACCTGTTAGCTCATCTGTAAAATGAGGATAATAATAGGACCAACATCATTTTGTCTGCAGATTAAAGGAGATGATCCATATAAAGCTTATAGCAGAGTGTCCAGCACTTAAAAGCTTAAAAATAAATAATGCTAATAAGGACATTATTCTATTTATTCATTGGTTTGTGTTGTATTTTTAAGAGGATTTGAGATGATAAAAACAGAAGGTAAAGTAGGGATTGATTTTATTTATTTCATATGAAGTTTCTTTACAGCAAAATATCTGAAAATAGCAATCATTAAAACAGCAAGAGTTGTTAACATTTCAAAAACTCAATTCAAATATGCCTTAAAAGTTAAACCTTAAAAGGTGAAGTATTTAATATATCTTTTAAAAATTATTCAATTTCTATATTTTGAAGATAGATTCTGTTTCACAGTTCTTTCTTGCCTGCAATATGACTAAAATATGGAGTTTTCGTTTCCCTATCAGACTGAATTGCTATCAGATTTTTGTAAGCCATTCACTCTGCAAGAATGCTTTGTTCTGGAAAAGGAAAGTGCAGGGGAAAACTCAGCAAGGCAGCATAGCTTGTTCTTTGAAAACTAGCACTTGATAAGGGTGTTGACTGTGAGATGTAATTCCACTTAGTTAAGGGATCATTGAACAGAATGGATGCAATGATTAAAACATAATTATACACTGTAGCTGTAATTATTTTGCAAAGGAAAGGTACATCTAGCAAATAAAGGAAATATTCAATCATGGACATGCAGAACAAGAAAAATCCATTGCTTAGAATGAATACAAGGAGAAAGGATCAATGGAAATAAAAGTAGTTTGGAAATGTTTACATTGAAATAATTGGAAGAATAAAAAGCATCAGTTATAATTTAACCAATCACAGCAAAGCTGTATCTTGGACACCAAGTACATTAGACAAGATATTTCATAATGCAAAACATAAGAAAACAAACGAATGAAAGTCAGGTGAATTGAAGAGCTCAGGGACCTTTAAAGTGTAGTGTGCTGCCACAAGAAAACAACCAAATTAAGATGTGAAGTTTAGTCTAAAGCCCCTTTCACAATTTACCATCTTTAAGGCATTAATTGATTATTTCTTTTCTTTAATTATAAAAAATAAAAGGAATAGCAAGCGATACTAGCATTTGGAAAATAATTAGCAATGAAAACTTCACATAAAGAGCTTTAGATAATGGTGGAAAAGGGGGAAAACTGGCTTGACATGGTAGCTCACACCTGTAATCCCAGTTACTCAGGAGTTGGAGGAAGGGAAGATCATTGTTTGAGGCTAGTCTGGACAAAAATGTAGTGAGACTCCCATCTTAACAAATAAGGCAGGTGTGGTGGCACGTGCCTGTCATCTTGGCCACATGGGAAGCCATAGGTAGGAAGACCATGGTCTGAGGCTGATCTTGGACAAGAAAAAACATTGCTACCCTAAAAAGTAACTGAGGAAAAAAAAAAGGATGGGTTTGTGACTCAAGTGGTATAGCACCTGCCTAGCAAGCATGAGGGCCTGAGTTCAAACCCCAATATTGTCAAAAAGGGAGGGGGTGTCAAACTATAACAATTTGCTTTTGTAGGGGTGATGTATTGCTCTGGCATCATCAGGCATGGTAGGCTGTAGGCTTTCCTGCAGGAGCAGCCTTGGAGAACCCATGGCCAGGCTAGGGATAGGGGCTAGACAGTGAAGGAGGGACAAAAATCCCTATATCAGAAATCAGAAGGAGCACTTTGGAGTAGTGAGGAGTGAATCTTTGGGGCTTACATAGTACTTGTGGCAGAGTTGGAAAGGGAGAATTGCCTAATAAGCTGTCTGGTTAATGATCATGTGATCTGAACAAGGAGGTAAGGTTTTTTTTAAAGAATCTTTAAAGTCTGTTTCTTTCACAATTTATACACAATAAACTCAAATAACCTAACAAAAAATGTGGGGAGTGGGTAGGTCTCAACAGATCTACAAACTACATGTAACAATTGGTACTACTTTATTTAGCTATTAGGGTTTTATTTGTGCTTAATTTTATTCTAAAGGACTAAGGGAATTTTAACCTGGGATGGGATTCTGGTTTGCAGATGTCAAGGTGTTAGTTTTCAGTAGGTGACCATTAGCTTTAAGAAGCCCCAAAGTTTTTTCTACCAAGGAAGAAGGTCCCTTTCTTTAAGCTGGCATTAATTTGATCCTTGGATATAGTAACATTGTCCCAAAGGGAGCCATCTAGTCAATGGTGGAGGTCACTTTGGCAGACCTGTTAATGTTCTTAACAAGATGACAGTCACCACATTCAACCAAGACAAAGCATTTGTGTCCCTAAAGCAATGACGGAAATGAGTTTACTGGCATCTTAACTTCCCTGTGTCCTGTGGCCATTATCCTTTAACTTCTCAGATGAAGGCCAAGCAGACCTCCTACATCTCATGAGTTAGAAGGCCGGGCAGCCCCAGAAAGAAGAAAAGTGTTCCTGTTGCCCGTGTCTCCTCCATTTGCTGAGGCTGGAGAGCCTGCAAAATTAGAGTTTCACTATGGCTCCTCGGGTGGGTGGTCGTTTTACAATTTGCCAATTTCTTGCAGTGTGTAGGATTGCTACAATCTTATCATTTTCAAAAACTCATCATTACTTGCTCTCTCCGTGCAGATCATTTGTAGTTATGAGGAAAACCTCCCTCTGCTTTTAATCTCACACTGGGGTAGGTTTTCATGTTTCACTTTTCAAGTGCACTTCCACAAAAAAAGAAATAAATAGGCATTCTGAGTCTCTCAAAACCAGAATGCTATCATAACTTGTATCTTTTGCCACTCTAA
Organism: Castor canadensis; assembly: GCF_047511655.1. Classification (NCBI taxonomy): domain Eukaryota; kingdom Metazoa; phylum Chordata; class Mammalia; order Rodentia; family Castoridae; genus Castor; species Castor canadensis. The sequence continues at coordinate 63,379,965 of NC_133386.1, forward strand.
ACTCAAGGGTGGGTAGAGACGTGTTTTCTTTCTCTCCTACAGAATGAATATTAAAAGTAAGTATCAAATTTGTATTGCCCAGGCAAAGAAGCAAAGATGGTAAAACGAGCTTCTGGATAGCTTTGGTCATCAATACCTGTTTACACTAAACAGAGAAATAGTTCTGAAAGTGTGGTGCTACAACTTCAAAGAGCACATATACGTGTACACATATGTATATAGTGTGTTTGTACCTATGCATCTCCATCTATCTCATGTATCTATATCTAATATTATTATTAACTTGAAGGTTATAGAATAGACTCTTACAATTCAGCTAACAATAATGACAGAGTTCAGGTAAAGCAGACATAAAGAACTTCAAATAAAATACTTGGTCCTCTGCTGGATCTAGCAAACTTAGCATCTAATGTGATGCATTTCTTAGTTATCACATAAAAATCAAACTATATGATATTACAGCTAGACTTACAGAACACAGGGAAAGAAGTGTGTGTATGTGTATGTGTGTGTGTGTGTGTGTGTGTGTGTGTGTGTGTGTGTGTATTTGTGTGTAAGGAAGGCCTAATAAATTGCAGAGGATGGACTTAGAGGGAACTATTTTGGCCTGTTATTGGATGACTAAGGAAGAATAGTCAGGAATGTGAAAATTAATTGAGCCATGAGAAAAAGTGCTGTTTACTCTAGAGTTTTAATATGACAGAAAGTTAGAAAACCATATTGTTGGATAAAATTGACTTTCTTATAGTTCAGAGAAAATGTGGGTGTGATTCTCTGACCAGATTGTAAAAAGATAGCAACCTATGTAAGATAAGAGGTCCTGCCAAAAAAGTCTTATGTGACAATAACAAACCTGCTTCTTGCATCTCTATCCAGGAGAATAATTTCTGAAGTGGAAATAGTATAAGAACCATAATTGTGATAGAATTGAGGTCATGAAAAACTAACTTCTCACACTCAGATGAGTTGCATAGAGGATATTGAAATAACTTGCAGATCTGGTTTGACGCAATGCCTATATGGTTTGACAACATCCCATATGCTACTCTGGTAAGCATAGTGAGATAGTCAAAGAGTAACAAAACAGTGCCTGTAAGGTTTGACTGCACCCTATACACTACTCTGCTATGCATAGTGAGATAGTCAAAGAATAAAAAGCAATGGATGCTCCACTTACTTGCCTGACACCCACTGTTTAGGAGTGTTTATGAGAGGTGGGAATTTGGGCAGGGCAAGAGCAGTCATTTGTCCTTGTGGGTGACTTGTATGTTCTGCGTTGCTTAGTAAATTAAATACCTTTGAATATTTCTTTCAAGGCGGGGGCGGGGGGTACATTTTTGTTATTAACACCATTATGTTCAGGCACATTCTGTAATGGATTGGTTTTGAAGACTTAATTTTCTCTCTGTTTTATTGTTTGGACAGAAAGCTGAAGTTTTATACCCAAGAATCTGGAATAAATGTCCCAGAATCATAGTTTGGTTATTCTGATTGCAGACTGGACATTGAATTGATTTCTTCATTCTAGATAAAGATTACCCAAGAAGCAAATTAAACTCAGGGAATAATGACTTTCTTTAATTCCTTAGTTCAATAGTTAGCCAGTTAGGAAGACCTTCATGGCCAGTTAGGCTAAGAAGGTGTCACATGAGTGTACAAAATGATGAATAAAACAGTGCAGAAGAACGAGGTCATTGAGTTGAATATTTTTGCCCAGCTGCAGCATTGCTTAGAATTTATGGTTGTGCCAGCCTTTTCACCTTCAAAACCTTTTCCCAAGTATTTTAGGATCCTCACATAAATATTGCTGCAGTAAGAATCATCAACATTTAGTAGCTGTTTTTCAAGAATAGCCAAGTGACATTATTATGGTCTGTCATCAAACCAGGGGAGGTACAGAGGTGTCCAAAGTTGATCATTGGTGATAAAGACAAGTTTTATACAAATGTACACAGCAGAGTAGATGTGCAGGCACAAAGAAAGTGCATGTATTTCAACATATTAGTCGAGTCTTCTGTCTGCTTTCTCTACAGTGTTCTTCACGCATTCTACCTAAATATCCCTAATGAGGGAGGAGAATGAATAGAAAATTAATAAATAAATTATTGAAAGGTTCTATGGATTTTGTATCCAATTAAAAATGATCATAGGTGGACATGGTGGGTCATACCTATAATCAGAGTCCTCAGGAAGCTGAGGCAGGAGGATCATGAGTCTGGGATAGCATGGACTACATGGTGTGATCCTGTCTCAAAAATAAAAGATTAAACAATAAAATAGTATTTCATTCTTGTCCATTTCCCAGCTGTCTTAGGAAATTATCACTACTTCTCATACTTCAGTGCATGTAAGGATCACCTAGATTTTTTTTTTAAATATGAATTCCTGGTGTCCACATCACCCTTATGCTCCAGCTTTTTATTAGGTGGGTACAAGGTGACTCTAGCAGTAAATGCACCAGGAAATGCTTTCTGTTTAGATGACTCAAATACCATGCTATGAGAAGTTTGGCTCTGGAACAGCCTTGGAAGCACCTCTTGAGAGCCATTAAGATGCATATTGATTGAATGGGTGGTTCTATGAGAAAGAACTGGTATCTACAGTTGAAAAGAACACAGCACCAGAAGAAACAATAGTTGTTACTTAATTCTGGTAATGTAGTGATCAATAGGAGCATGTTACTTTTCATTAGAGATGTTTCTCTTAATTAGGTAGAAAGAAAATCCAAAAATAACAGTATAATGAAAAATGGATATTTGGGCCCACAGAATGTATAATACAGAGTGAACCTTAATGTAACCTATTGAATTTAGGTAATTATTATGTATTAATATTGTAACAAAAGGACTACACTAATTCAAGATGTTAATAATATGGGAAACTTGGAGGGGGGAGTTTGAGAGGATACATGGGAACTCTGTACTTTCTATTAAATTTTTCTGTAAACTTGAAACTGCACCCAAAAGTTTCTTAATTAAAAACTCCACATATTTGATAATAAGAGAAAAAAGAAAACAGATATGGTGAAATAATAAGAAATTAGTGTAGTCAATAGAATTCACCTAATGCTTGTCATGCATACTGTCAAGAGTAGGAGAGTGGGCCTGGCTAGTTATGGTTGGGAGTACTGTCACAATGGTTTGCACACAGCACTGCTTACATATTCTTCGAAATGAGATTTTCCTATTTAGCAACATAATAAAGCATAACTATCAATAGGTGAGCTTGAATCTTATAATTAACATTGTCCAAGATTTCACCTTATTATAAATTAGAGAAGACTTGGTAAAGCAAATGTTTGTGTGCATTTATTAGAGCAAAGGTGGAACAAGCTATAGAGAGAATAAATTCTATTGAGTTTAAAGAATACTTTCAGTGGAGTGAGGAGACATGATATCGCAGCAGCCATTCATGGTTTGACAAGAAGAGTGATGAGACAGAAAGAGAGAAGAGAGAAAACAAGCTTCTTAGAGCTGGGCTCACAAATTCAGCAGCTCATTTTAGAGGGAAAAATAACAATTTTCAAATTATATAAAGTGTTGGCATCTAACTGACTCAATGTAGAATATCTGATCGCAAAACTGTTCAAAATTATGGAGTCAGCACAACCTGCAAATCTGAATTGTTTTAACTCTTACCAGGGTTCTCCATCCTCCATTTGGTATTACAGCAATCCAGGATCTGCTTCTATTTTGTTGCTAAGCCATTTTCATGTACATTAGTAAGTATATAAAATTATATATACTTCATATGCATTTCTCCATAGATAGAAATGAGATGTTTGCACCTAGTAAATGTTTGTATTTAGCTTTATTTTCTCCTACTGATACAGAGAATACCATTTGTAGTTTCATGAGTGCTTTGTGTCCACACCTGAACAAGGTATGGTGGTTGTATATACTCTTAGGGCAAAAGTTCTCCATGTAATTGACTGAGACAGGTTTTCTTTGTTGTTGTTTTTTTTAGAAATCTAATCATCACTGTAGAGAACTGCAATGCTTCTCAAACTTCAATGTGCTAAACCAACTGGGGATTTTACTAAGATGCAGATTCTGAAGGCACGGGTCTGGGCTGGGGCCTGAGAGCTTGCATTTCTAACAAATTCCCTGGAGAGCAGGTGTGCACAGGAGCTGCCTCTTACCTATCATATATGATTATTAACTGATCTGGTCCCTTTATTTTTTACACTGTATAGTAAGCTGTGGACTTTCAGAGATGAGGTAGTTTGAGTTTTTCATTGATCTTTTCAGATGCTCTAAGGATTTACAAACTGTTTTCTTCCTACCTTTTGTTATAAGATAGTGGATGTAAGAAAGTTTGTATAAACACCTCTAAAGACTTTTCATGCTATAGCATGTGGCATGGGAAAAAGAGACTGTGTAACTAGATAGTAAGCAGAATTATCAAAGATTAGATGTCTTTTCTTGCTCAGAAAGACAGAGGGCAACAAAATTAGCATTAAATAGCAAATGGAGTGCTCACTTTATGCTCACTAAAAAATGTACACTGATAATTAAGTGAGCTGGTGATTAAAATAGACATTTTTCTGTGTTTAGAGATGATTTCTCAGTGGTTCATTCCCATGGAATCTTCTGTCATCTGCACATTTTCACAAAATTTCATGAGTAAGCTTTTTACAGACAACATAGGACACCTTATGTCATTATTTCTTCCATAAATATATTTTTAGCGCAGACTGATCAATGAATTCACCAAGATTTTTCTCTAATTCCAGATTTTCCTGCCAGATGAATGCTCTATCCTGCAGAAAGTACTTCGTGGAGAAGCTGAAGTCAGGGGAGGGGAGGGTAGAGGAGGAAGGCAGAGTGAGAATAATAGGAGGGAAAAGACAGCTTTAGCAGAGGGAATTCACTGTGGAGGAAGAAAATGTGTCCTGCTCCTCAACCTTGCAGGTAGCATGTTTGACTGCCACAGGAGCACATTATTTGTTCTTTTTCCCTGACACTGAACTAAAGAATGCATTGTGGGAAAACCCATTCTGACATATGACACAGCGCAAAGGAAGATCACAGCGTGAGGCAGCATCAAGGGGTTGACATGGCCTTGATGCACTCAGGCACAGCACGGGGTGGCCAGGATGAGTGGCTCTTCCAAGGGAAGCCCATGTGCAATTTGCACAATTCTCCTGAGTGCTCCCAGTGAAGACCCAAGCCCCTATAAACTGGCCAAAGAGGAAAGTAAAGACCCTACCCCCTGCCTGGAGACACACAAAAGGAGGCATTTCAAAGAAGCTTAGTTAAAAGGAGGAAAAATTATATACAAATATTAGAGGAAAATCGGAATAATTTTTTTTTTAAAGAGTCTAACAGTACAAATGGGAGCAAATGGGATGGGGAGAAAATTGAAAGTTTAGGGAATTGGATAGCAAAGCACAAATCAAAGTGATGTGCTAAACTTTCTCTTTATTTTCTTTCCCCTCTCCTTTCCTCTCCTCTCCTCCCCTCCCCTCTCCACCCCTGCCCCTCCCTCCCCTCCTCTTCCTCGTTCCCCTCCCCCTTTCTTTCCTTTCCCTTTCTTGGCAAGACCCTTGGGAATGCTCGAGTGAAGCTTATTTGTTTTGGTTAAAGATTCTTCTTTCTTCTCACTCTCAGTTATCTATGTCCAAATGAGAGTTTGCATTTTTCAGAAAAGGAAAATCAAGCCACCCCAATCAGCATTTCTTCCTATTCTGTCTCTGAGCAAAAGACCCACCTCTACTCCTTCTCCCTTGTTGCTTTCTTGTTCATCAAATTTACATTTCAAATTTTTTGTGTTGCTGTCATATGTTAATTATTAAGCTTCAACCAGTCCCTTCTGTAGAAGCATTTTAAACTTTGATTTCACTATCCATCCTGAGGAAAATAAACCTTAATGACAAGTGAAAAGGTATTTGCCTTTTCTCATCCCATGAAGAATTTACCCTACACACGTGTTAGATAAGTACTTAGAAAAATCTTATTGGATTTTTTTGAAGCATCCTGAAACATTGAGATTAAAAATGTTCACTGTTATGCAGAGCCAGTGAAAGCTCATGGGCAATTCTGGGTTAGATTACAAATAAGAACTTTACTAAGATTGATAAAGAATTACAGATAGGGTAGTAAAAAAAATAACCAATTTTATTTTGATTCCACTAACCACCTGCCTACCATTCAAGCCAATCCAAACTGTTAGTTATTCATATGTCCCCTGCCTTTGATTGGGTCTCCTTTGCTGTAACCCTAGTTGTTTTAGCGTTATTTACTGAGTTCATTGCACATTTAATCAAGACAAATAGATCAAACTTACCCTTTCAAGGTATATTCCAATATGACTTCATGATTATGGTTTTTCCCTAACTTATTTCTGTCTCCAAAATCAGCTTATGTCTTGTAACAGTTGTTCCTATTGTTTTAAGGGGGGAGGGGTCACTTACCACTTTAAGAATTTGATAAAAGCTTAAAAAAAAGGGGAAATGTATAAATACTTTCTTTAGATTTTTCAGGGAGTTCATAGGGTCCTAAAGATTATACATAGACCCTTTGAGGTTCTTGGACTTTAGATTAAGATCTCATGATAGTGATGTAGGAGTCCCTAGGTTTTTACTGTCCCCTTTCTGCCCTCTATCAGCTGAAGTCTGCACAGTGTTTAGTATCCCATATAAATGGTCCCATTGCGATGTCTTGTCAATTCTTTGGTTTAGTGGCTGTGCAGAATTTTGGATGCTAACTCTATTACTCCTTGATACTGCAGCTGGATTTATTTGGTGCTACATTCTTCTTGTGATCCTCGAGGTTTCACTTTCGTTAGGAAGCTGTTTGATTTTGCAAAAACAGTTGAAGGGTCACAGCTCATGAAGGAAAAACCACAGGCCTGGAGACAAGAGACAGGTGAGACCTTCTAGTGTTATTCTTGCTATAACATGACTCTATGACCTCAAACTTTGTCTATCCTGACTTCAGTTTACTAATAATAACTATCACTTATTGAGTTCATGCAATGTGCTGGAAAAGTGCTTAACGTATATTGTCATCTTTAGTTTTCATAATGGCCTTAAAGGACAGTTTTTGTCAGTCTGAATTTACAGTTGAGGAAAATTTAGCTTCAGAGAGGTGGAGGTAGGACAGCCTAAATTTCAACTGAAGAGTCTGTGTTTAATTACTTTTCTACTCTGTGTTCTACACAATTTACTGTGTAAAATGAGGCAGCTGGACAAATGTTCCACAATTTTACAAGAAGTCATTGGGAAACATATTAATTAGTAAGCTTTCTAATCCTTTTCCTTTAAAATTTAAAACAGCCTTACTGAAGAATAACTGACATACAATAGATTGCCCATACGTAGAGTATATGTACATCATGTCACAATAGGTTAATTTACATTTCATTGAATTAAAAAATAAGTGTAGGTTTTTTTTATTGTGATTTAATTTTCATTTCCCCAAATGAGTAAGGTTATCAAGCATATTTTTATGTACTTATTAAGCTAGTCATATATCTTCTTCAGGGAGGAATAAGCTCCACTATTTAACTTATCTTTAAATTGAATTGTTTGTTGACTTTTGAGAGGTCTTTGTGTATTCTGAATAAGTGATTTATTAGATGTATGATTTACAAATATTTTCTCCCAGTCTATGGTTTGTAGAGTGTTTTGTGAGCAGGAGTCATTAATTTTGATAAAGTCTAGTTTATTAATGTTTTTTCTTTTATGAATTATGTTGTAATTATACCTAAGAATTCTTTGCCTAACTCAAAGTCACAAAAGTTTTCTTCTAGAAGTTTCATAGTTTCAGTTTTTACATTTAGGTCCATAATCCATTCTAAGCAAACTTTCATATGTGGGTCAAAGTTTTATCTTTCACACATGAATATTCAATTTTCCAACAATATTTGTTGAAGAGTCTATTAGTTTTTAGTGAATTGCCTTTGAAAGTCTTTCAAAAATTAGTTGTAAATGTATGTATATATGTATTTCTGAATTTCCTATTAGTCTATTTTTGTATTTACCACTCAATTTTGATTACTATAGCTAGAAAATAACTCTTGCAATGAGTTAGTGTTAATCTTCTAATTTTTCTTTTTTGAAATTGTTTTGGGTATTTTAGGTTCTTAGAATTTCCTAATAAATTTTATAACCAGTTTCTCAAATTCTGAAACAATTGCTTCTGAGATTTTGGTTTGGAATATGTTAAATCCTTTGGGAGAAAGTGACCTCTTAACAATATGGACTCTTTCAAAACTCATGAAAACATGGTAATATTCTTTATTTTAAAATATGCTTTGTCTGATATTTATATGGCCATTCAAATTGATTTTGATCAATTTTAGCATATTGTCTGTTTTCCATTCTTTTACTTTTAACCTATTTGTGGCTTTGTGTGAAAGTTTATGTATTATAGGAAGCATAGAGTTAGGGCTTGTTTTGTTTAATCTGAACTTCTTCTTTTTAAATGGGGGGTACTTGATAAATTTATACCCAAATTTAGTATCAATTTTTAAATATTTAAATTTGATCCGCTTATCTTTTGTGTTTTCAATTTGTTCTACCTAGTCTTCTTTACTTTTGGGTTAATTGAATGTTTTTGCGATTCCATTTTGTTTTATTTTTGTTGGCTTACTAGATTAACTCTTTGTTTTACCATTTTAATGGTTGATTTAAGGTGTAGAGCATACACCTTTAACATACTTTGTCTAGAATCAAGTCATATTATATTGTACAAAAAACTTATGGTAAAGTAATTCCACTTTCCTCCAGATACTTCTATTGTTATCATGTATTTTACTTCAACGTACATTATAAATTCCATACTCCTTAAAATTTTGGTCTAAACAGTTGTATTTGAAAAGAAATTTAAAGAAGAGGGAAAAATGTTTACTCTTACAGTTATAAACTTGTGTGTTTTATAGCAGATCCCTGTTTTCTTTTCTTTTTTAAAATTTATTTTTATTATTGTTGTACTGGGATACATTGAAACATTTACAAAAGTTCTTACAATTTATCATAGTTGAATTCATACCCTCCATCATTTTCCTTTAGCCCCCCTTCCCATTCCTAGAATAGTTTCAACAGGTCTCATTTTTCATTTATATACATGTGTACAGAATATTTCCACTCTATTCACTCTCCTATATCCTACAACCTTTTCTTATATCCTCCCCCTCCTATTGGTATCTACCCCCCAGATAGGATCTGTTTTGCCTTCCTGTTCTCTGTTTTTGTAAAAAAAAACCTTTTTTTTGTAATAGATAGCTATACAGGGTATTTTATCATGACATTTCCATGTATATACGAATTATATCCCAGATTGGTTCATCCCTCTATTTTGCTGCTTTCTATCTTAGTCCCTTTCTTATGGTGCTGTCAACAGGTTTAAAAGCTTCTATATTCATTCTTGTATAAATGTATAATTTCTCTTTTCTCAAAATGATTTCCTTTAAATTTCCTCGTCAATGAGAAAGTAGTTCTTATATTTGTCTTTTTCCCCTGTTTGCAATATGCCTCTTCTCTGGATGCTTTCAAAATTACCTTTTTAACCACTATTATGAGAACTTGATTAGGGATGGATCTTGGTATGGATTTGTGATTTTTGTGCTTTGGACTTTGTGAGTTTACTTGATCTGTGGATTTACTGTTTTTAGTTAAATTTGGGAAAGGTTTTAGCTAATATTTCTTTAGATATATTTTTCTGCCTTCTCTTCCAATTATAGGCACTTGCTAAGCAGGTGCTTTACCACTTGAGCCACACCTCCATCCCTTTTGCTCTGGTTATTTTTTCTGGTTATTTTTCAGATAGGGTCTCACTTTTCTTGCCCAGGTCATCCTGGACTATGATTCTCCTATTTATGCTTGTAGTAGCTGGGATAACAGGAGCATACCACTGTGTGCAGCTATTATTTGAGATGGAATTTCATGAACTTTTTGCCTGTACTGGCCTCAAACCATGATCCTCCAGTTTTCCATCTTCTGAGTAGGTAGGATTATAGTCATGAACCACCAGTGCCTAGACCTCCAACTATATTCTTAAAGTGATTCTGCAGATACTTGATGGCTCTGTTCAGTTTTTGATTCATTTTTCTCTCTGTTTTTTATTTTGGATAGGTTTATTACTATTTCTGCACATTCAGCAACCTTTCCTTTTGCAGTGTATTATCTAAAACTATACCCAGTACATTTTTCATTGAACACATTGCAATGTTTATTTCTAAAGTTTGATTTAGGTATCTTTATTTCTAATGTCTTTGTATGCTGATTCCAATAGTTGTGCTAGATTTATTGATTTTTTTCTCCTCAACATAGGTCATCTTTTTCTGATTCTTTGCATGATTGGTGATTTCTGATTGGATGACATGCAAGTTTATTGAGTGCTAGATATTTTTCTATTTTAGAGTAGAGTCTTACATATATTTTAGGATGTAGTTATACTATGTTAAATAGCTTGATCCTTTTGGGTCTTGTTTTTAAATTTTTTATTTGCCAGCTGATTTTGGAGCAGTGCTCAATCTAGACCTAATTCTCCCCCACTATCAAAACTAGACCTCTCTCTATACTCAACCACACATGCACTATGAGTTGTAAGGTTTTTTTAGGCTGGCTGAGGAAACAGAAGTATTCCTGTCCCAGAATAAGTTCTAGGCACTGTTAATGCTAATCCTTTCACATGAGTCTTTTCTAGACACCAGGTAGCTTTCTCACACATATTCACAGGTAGATATTCACCGTATATTCAAGGGAAGCCTCCTGCCAATCTTGCAAGCTCTCTGTTTTGATTCAGAGGATGGTATTATGCAGGAAAGTGGGATTTGAACCATGGGTGTGCTTTCTATAGGTAGAGAGAAGACTGAAAGGTGTTTAGATAGGAGAGCTCCCAGAAAACATTTAAAAATGCAGACTTACAAAGCAATATAAATAAAGGAAACCCTTCAGGAGATAGTAAGAAGACTCAGTTTAAACTGAAGTTTCTTGTGGTGTGAAAGAATGCAGTCTTTTTGGAAAGAAGGCTAATGCCTCTTACAAGGGCATTTGACTCAAAACAATAAAGGATGGAATTAAGTTCATCTATTTAATATTTCTCAACAGTTTGACAGTATTAAAGGATCCTAGACAGTGGGTAGACACAAACACCCAGTTTTTGTCCCAAGGGGCTCATTTTTCATGCAGGTGCAATGGGTAGAGTAAGGCACAGATTGAAAATGTTTTTAGTCTCTTCCTTAGAAACTAGGGATCCATGAGTGCCTCTGCAAAGAAGCCTGATGAGATGAAAGTCAAAGGTCAGGAAGAATTTGGAAGTTATGAGCTGCATGCATGGGACAGAAAAGAGCATAGAGAATTCAGTAAGGAGATTATTTCAGGATTGGATGTAAAAGATTCAAATGGAGGCAGTAGGAGTGGTCAAGGAAGGGGCAAGTACCATGAGAGAAAAATGGACTGGCTTTGGAAAGAGATTTCTTATGCAAGGTGAAGACAGGAAGCAGCACAGGATGAGTTGAAGGCTTGGAGGAGGCTTGATTGATAGAAATATGGTTCCAGGAATAGAAATAGAAATGACAGAAGAGGAGTTTGCTTCTGAGTGAAGATGACAAATTTATTTTTAGGTGTTTGAGTTTTGAAGTGACAATGGTATACCAAACTAGATATGTACATCTGTTGGTGGAAAATATGGGACACTTAGAAGAGTTCAGGTCTCAAGGTATAAATTGGGAGCAGGGTCACCTAATAAAATTACAGTTCAGATGCAGGAGCAGGTGAACAGATGAGATGCTATAGTTTGATACATGCTATAGTGTTTATGCCTGTGGTAGAATGACAGAACATTGCAGTTTCAGTCAAATCCAGGGTAGTGTGGCTGAGAAAGCACCTGGAGGAGGTGTCACCTGAGTTGTATCTTCAAACAAGTTAGAGGTTAATCAGTCTGAGAAATGGGTAAAGGGTACAGAGGCAGAATGAAGAGCAAGTGAAGATTTGCAGAGGCAAGAGAGAGCCTGGCACATTTGGGATCAGTTGGAGAAGGAAGCAAGAGTCACACTTTGCACAGTGTTTGGTGGCTTTGTAGGACATCCAAATGGAGATTCTCAAAGACAATGGACTCCGACCTGTGGGTAATGAGACTTTATACCTATTTTGATCTTAGAATCAATTTGGCAATGTAGAATGACTGTTTGTTCAGTAGTGTAATCAATTGTTTGGAAGAGGTAAAGGCTAAAGTCAGGGAAACTAGTTTCAGTGTTAGTTTAGTTATTGTGGTAGTTAATATTGATTTTCAACTTGGTTGCATTGAAAGATGCCTAAGAGATTAATAAGCTATACTTCTTTGTGTGACTGTGTGGGTATTTCCAGAGATGATTGACAAGTGGGGGACAGTAACTGAGGAGAAAAAAAGTAGCTCTGAATGTGGATAGTACCACCCAATAGGTTGAGGGCCAGATAGAATAAAAATGGGAAAAGGAAGAAGTCAGTCAGTGCAAGCGTTCTCCCACTTTGTTTCATGACTGCCATGAAGTGAACAGTTTTGCTTTACTATGCCCTTCTACCATGATGTACTGCCTTGCCACAGGCCCAGAAACAAGGACTGAAACCTCTGAAACTCTGAGCTAAAATAAATCCTTCCTTCCTTAATGTATTTTTGTAGGTATTTGGCACAGCGATGAGAAAGTATGACTAACACAGAAAATTGGTACCAGGAGTGAGGTCATTGCAGTGATTATTCTTGACAATGTGGATCAGAAACATTTGGAACTGGTTTGCAGAAAGTGTTTGGATCTGTGGGTTAGAGAAATAATATAATCTTGTTATAAAGTTTATAGTGATTCTTGTGGGAGCTCAGAACTCCAGAATGCTCTTAGGAGTTCAGTAGTGACTGCTCAGGAGATTTCTGATGGGAGCAAGGACTCTATGGGATTTGGGACAGTAGCCATTCATATTACGTTCTGGCAAAGAACCTGTCTACTACAATTTGCCCGTGTCCTGAGACTTAGAGGGAAACTGAGTGTAAAGATGATGGACTAATTAATCTAGAAGAGATTTCAAGGAAGTCCAGCACTCAGGTTGTAAAATGACTATGGATAGCTACTTTCAGCCAGGTTTAATAAGAATTGGGAGCAAAAAGCAGAACAGAAGGATTTGAAATGCTTGCTGTTTGCCCAGAAAAAAAGGAAGTTTAAAATTGTGGTCAAAGAGGCAGGGTTGTTAAAGATATTAGAACCATTAAAAAGAAATACTTTTCATTGAGACAGTAGGAAAGATGCCCTGAGGACATCTCAAGAATTGACTGGACCCCACCCATTGTATGCTCAAGGGTATACAGGTTGTAACTCACTTAAAAAACTTTGCTTTGAGAAGAGAGATCTGGAAAACCTTGATAACTCAGAGACACTTAGGGAAGTGTTTCAGTCATCCAGGCACTCAGAGGCCACTGCTGTGTGGTCCAAGCGGGCCCAGCCACTGCTTGAGTTGCAGTAGACATTGGCATTGTCTGCATGATGATGGCTTTGGAGGCATGCAGCATGCAACAGTTATGGGGTCATGGAGTCTTCCACCACATTTCAGGGAAAGGCATTGGAGGCCAGGCAATGTGTGGCAGGCTCAAGATGCCTGCAGGAAGCTCTTTACAGGGTGAGGTATGGATCTGTGAGGGTAAAGCTGAAAGTGCAATGGTGATCTCAGGGTGTTAGAGGTGCTAGGAACATGGAATACCTGCCGAGGAAAGCTATAGGTAGTGAGCAGTTCCATCTCAAAAGAGAGGCCATGAAGATTGCGAATGGCAAGGTCATAGGGGTGAGTCCTTTGGCGCTCACATTGTGATACCATGTGTCTTGCATACTAGACAAGGAACTATAAGATTTAAAGTTTGCCTTTCTGGGTTTTGGTTTTGATTAGTTCCAATCCTTCCCTTCTGTTTTCCTACCCCTCCCTTTTAGAATGGAAATGTTTACTCTGTGCCACTGTATCTTAACAGTATGCAGCATTTTTTATTTTTGACTTTACAGGGGCTCACAACTAAGAGTTTGCCTGGGGTCTCAGAGGAAATTTCAATACAAATTTTTGAGCAACACTGGAACTGGAATGTTGGGAAAGGAATTACCATGTTTTCAGGGGTATGCAGGATAGTTATATGATATTAGGTGAAATTATGACTTTGTTATTATCTTTATTTGGTGGTTAATCTTGACTGTCAACTTGGTTGGATTGAGAGATGCCTAAGAGATTAGTAAAGCAAGCCTTTGGGTGAGTGTGTTCTCTGAGACAATTACATATGGTGCAGGAATGAAGGAAAATATCCACTGTGAATTTGGGTGGCAGCTTCCAATAGGCTGGGGACTCAAATAGAACAAATAGAAAAAGGAGGAAGCCAGCCCGTGCAGGCATTCTCCTACCCTGCTTCCTGACTGCCATTGCCATGAAGTGAACAGCTCCGTTTCACTATACCTTTGAGCCATGATGTACTGCCTCACTACAAGCCCAGAAACAGAGAATCAGTCTACCATAGACAGAAGTCTCTGAAACCATGAGCCAAAATAAATCTTCTTTTAAGTTAGGTTTCTCAAATATTTGTCACAGCAACAAAATTCTGACTCAGTTTTGAAGGTGAAATGAAGAGAGCCTGAAAGAAGGCAGTGTTAATGGAAATGGAGGAAAAAAGGATAGTTAAGAAGATCAAGGAATTATGATAGGAAGAATGTCATGACAGATTGGACTAAGAGATCTGAATTTGGATTCACCAGTCTGTAAGTAATGTTTCAATTATTTGAAGGGAAGAGCTTCTCTAAGGAGTTTGGTGATTAAGAACAAATAGTATCTACTTAGGGCGATACCTCAAGATCTCTCCAATGCTGGGCTTCCTGTGACTTGATGAGTTTTCTGAGGAAGAAGGTATGAAGAAAGATCTCAGGGTAAAGGAATGAAGCTATATGAATATCACTACTTAAGAGGACGGAAAGAGAACAGGAATTAGCAGAGGAAAAAAACAAAGAAAATAGGGATGGTGTAATGTCACAGGAGTGCAGAATCTCAGTGGAGAAAACCTGGTCAGCAGTACTGTAAAGGAGGATAAGGACAAAAAGGTAACACCTTTGCAGCATGAGGAGGTCCCGGGTAACCCTAGACAAAGCTGTTCCAGTATAATGTTGAGAAAATAAGCCAAATAACCTTGAGTGGACTGAGAAGATGTTGAGAAAGTGGATTTGGTATGTTTAGATGAAATCAATTGCATAATGCTAAATATCTAGCATGCCTAGTTATCCTGATTATAGAAGAATATCACATCTTAAAGTTAGTTCTGATAGGTTTTGAGAAATAGGCAAAATTGGAGATAGAACCAACTATCGATACTATGGTAGAAAATCAATGTAATGGTGTTTCCTGGAGGTGTCTCCTACAATATTGAGTATATATGCACAAATTTTATGAAAAATCATAATTAAAATAAGAACACACTCTCTGAAGGGTCTAAATGCAGCTTCAAATAGAAGGAATGTGTTGATTAACAAACAATAGATTCCAAGTTGATACTTCTAGATGTCCCCAGTCCTGGGTTTTGTGTGATTTGATGAATTTTCTGAGGAAAACTTATTTTGTGAACTATAGTCTAAAATTTCTTTTGCTACCACATTTTATCATTTCCTGGTCTCATGACAGAGACTTTCCTAAACTGGAAAACACCCTTCTGCTCTCTCTGTCATGTTAGTTTATTTCTCAACTTCTTGTGAAGCATGTTCCTTCTATGTGCAGAAACAGATGGTGGAGTTAGAGACTGGTAAAAGGCAGGTGGGATGGGCAGCCATGGGATGTTATGGTTGTGCACTTACATCATAGGTAGAGATGTCTGGCAAACACCTAGACAGCCCAAACACATGAAGGGGCTTTTCTTGCTCACATTTAGGTCCAAAGACTTCTTGCTGTGTAATCTATTTTCAAGTAGAAGGTCTTTTTCTTTCCACTTTTATATCTTTCATTTAGTTTCCTACCTTGAGATTTGCAGCAGTGTGAATTAGCTGATAATATTGATGGTAAAGTTATGGTTATAGACAACTTTGCAGTTCAAAGCAAACTTTCCACATACTTGATCTCATTTGACCCTCAAAAATTAATCCTATAAAAATCACTTCACGTTATATAATAAGTGAAAAATACAGTAAGATGAAAAGGAAAATCAAACAATGGTTGTTCTTTAATCAAGAGTATCCAATGAGAAATATTAAACCAAATGGTGGGCTTACAAGGGAGATTAGACAAGTATACATAAAAATCTTTATGCTACATAAATTTGAGAATTTGGGGGAGATATCAAGATGTAAACATAGCATTGATTATTCTTACAAAGTTTTTGTATTGTAAAAATAATTATCTAGACATTTAAAGAAAAATAAAGCAAATATTTCAAAACTTAACTGCCCTTAGTATAATTTTAGGTTTTTAATTTAATTTTTAGTGGCAGTGACAAGTTTAGATATACTTTTTCTCAGTTCCCCTCATAATCAAGATTGAATTTTCAGGCAAAAAATAAATCAGGATATATGTCTGGCAAGTCCAGACACCTACAGGGTTTTAAAAGCACATTTAGAACATGACTGGAGTTGAGTGGTATCTTTGACTGAGAACCAAGATATTCTCACTTGAGAAAATGAGCATAATGGCAGCTGGGGTCTTGCTGATAGGCTGTTAGTTAAAAGGACTTCTAGAGCAGGATGTGATGACAAACACTGTAAGCCCAGCACACAGGAGGCTGAGGCAGGAGGATCGTGAGTTTGAGGCCAGCACACTTACTAGGACTACCCAGTAGATTCCAGGGCCCACTGGGCTCCAGGACAAGACCCTGTCTCGAAAAATAAGCAAACAGAACAAACAAAAACATTCTGCTGAATTAGTAGGCTAGTTTAGAGAACAGTGCTAAATCAGAAAGATTAGAATCACTACATCATGGCCTACTAGAAACCATCAACCAGCAGAAAAGCAGCCAAACCGGAAGCTAAGATGCATTTCTGTATAACATTTTTGTTCCACCATAAAAAATTACATATCTTTCTAAAAACATCATTACTTACTCCTAGTAGTTTTAGCCTTTAACCAATTGAAGTGAACCTATGTTAAAAAAGGGACATTTTGGGGAATTCCAGTTGTAGTTAAATTTCCCAATAATTTAAGAACCTCAAACTCCTATCCAATATTTACCATTTTCCTGACAGACAACTCTGTGTTTTTCCTATAAGTTAAAAAGTATCCTGAGTTGCTTTTGACACAAATTATAAACATACATAATAATTTTCCTAGGATATGTTTCAATCTCTAGTTTATGTGTCTTACAATTAACTAGGTAAACTCAAGTGGAAGAATTCTAGTTCAGGACTCAAATTAAGAGCAAATAACTATAAACAAAGTGCTTGATCCATAAAAATGAACTGCACACATGTGCTTCTGCTGCTGCTGTGATACCCTGGAGTGTGCTTTCTTTTCAGCTAAGTAAGAATAGTAAAATCACATAGATGTGTAGTAATGTATAAGTGTCAGTCACATTGGAGTACATTCCACATGTAAATAAGACAAGAGCAATTGCAAGTAGATTTTTCTAACCTTTAAAACTACCAAGTATTGGTCATATTACTTTTGGTTTTATTAGAGAGCAATCCTCCTCAAGCCTGGTTCTCTTTTTCTCTCATCATGCAATGCTTTTGCTGTTACTGTATACATGAGCACTGACACATGTATATGTCCATTCTGGCAGGAAAGATGAAGAATGGACATTTTGTTAGACTCTTGATATATACTATGCTTTGTTTTTTTTTTTTACCTACATTCAGTTTCTGTTTGTAAACAGTTTAAGAAAACCCCAAGCCCCATATTTGCATTATTTCTGATAGAAACATCTCTACTTTTTCCAAGATTTTAGTGACTAGTTTGCAAAGTTAATTTCCTTCTGCAAACCCTCTATTGCACACCCACATTGAACTTATGAGTTGGTATCAGTTGGTATCATTACCTTTATTATTCTGGAGGAACAGATCCAGAGGAGCCAGTTCTTATGCATGGAAGCACAGTGAGGATTTAAATCTGTGTCTGTCTGATACTGGACCTGAATAGTTTTTTCTGAACACAAATTATGGGATAATCATGTGCCCCTCATCAGCTGTCCTAGCTGCACAATTAATGTTCTTTTCTCCTCCCATGCTCATGAGCCTTTCTCTTTCAGTAAGTAGAAGGTAAGGGATCTGTAAGGAGTAAAGAAGTCCTGAAGAGTCTTATTTCAGATATTATTTCTAAATTATGAAAGCCTCATAGGCACAATTTTACATGGGAATATTTGCATTTTAAAAGAGGAACTTATTCAGCTATAAATGTATGCAGGATACCCCATTCCTTAAGAAAAAAATAAACAACAAAAGCAAACACTTTGTTAGGAAGACCATCTGGGTTGTAATGGGATAGAAGTGAGAATACTGACTGTAAATCTTGTGACAGCATTGGGTCCAGATTTCAGTAAGCATTCATAAAACCTCACAAACAACAGGGAACCCGGTAATATCCATGTAATACTGGTATTGATGTGCACAATATCAACATTTTGTAGTTGGTTCAGTTTTACTGATAGGTTGCTAGCTACAACCTATTGAATTTATTAAACTCAGTCCCTGGCTTACATTCAAAAGTGCTTGAGATTACAAAAGACACCCTCATCCATGGGGATATGTTCCAAGACCCCCTGAGATAGTACCTTGCATAGTAGCAAATCTTACATATATCTTTATTTTTTCCTATACATATATACCTATGATAAATCTTACTTTATAAATTGTGCACAGTAAGAGATTGACAATAATAGCTAATAATAAAGTAGAATAATATACCTTGATAAAAGTTATGTGAATGTGAAAAGTTATATGAATCCTTCTCTCTTTCTTTGTCTCTCTTAAAATACCTTATTGCACTGTACTCACCCTTCTCGTGATGATGTGAGATGACATGTAAAGGAAGCACTATATTATCTGTCTTGGGTATATCAAAATTACTAGTATCACTACTCAGTACTTTGAGGCTATTCTTAAGTAAAATAAGGGTTACATAAACACAAGCATTGTGATACCATAACAGTCAATCTGATGACCCATATGACTACAAAGTGAGTAGTGCCAGGTAGAGTATGCAGCCTGGATATGATGTACAGAGGAAAGATTCAAGTTCAGGGAGAAAAGGAGAGGGGCTGGCAAGAGATTTCATCACATTACTCAGAATGGCATAAATTAGAAAATTATGAATTATTCATTTCTGGAATTTTCTATTTAATACTTTTGGACTGTGGCTGATTGCTTATAGTTGAAAACACAGAAAGTATAACAATGGATAAGGGAAAACTGTGTAGACTAAGTCTGATATGAGTAAAAAGCTTCAAGATAAAGTCAACTCTTGGTAGAAGGAGAACTCAGTGGTTTCAGACATCACATTGGTTTTGTTTTCCATAAAAAATGATCTATACAGGTCTCAGTTTGTGACAACTCATAATATACATATTTATTTCTAGAGATAATTAATATATGGAAACTAGTTTCTTTTCCACAGCAAAACTTTAGTAGGGATTTGAGTCCTGCATATACAGCACACAATAGCGATGCTGTTTAGATATACTATCTTTAACCAGACCCCTGTAGATTACTTTCTTCCCTGCAGATTCCCTTTTACCCTCTATCTAAAGTGGGATTAGAAGATGTATTCAACCTGTTTTATAATACCTAAACCTGCTCAGCTGGAGGACTCTTTACAAGGGCTGACAGTACAATTTGAATAGCTTCAAACTATAAGATGTCTCAAATGAACTCTTAGCAGAGATGGTTATCACTCTATTCCTGCTGCTGCTGATGCCTTCAGTAAGCAGTCATGTATTCTAAATGGTATATGCAAGTAAGAATGATAAATCTTGGACTGATAAGACTTTTGGTATTATGTATCCTGTGACCTTGTTTTCTTCAAAAGTTTTTCCTTTTTTCTTGTAGTTCTGGGGTTTGAACTCTGGTCTTCATGCTTGGAAAGCAGGTAACCTAGCACTTGAGCAACACCTCCAGTCCTCATCAAAATCTTTGAGTTATTTTTTGGATATTTTAATACGTACCTTTCCCTAGGTTGTACAATGTCCTGGGTTAGACATTGTCTCCAGGAAAAAGGGGAAGACTAGTGAGGCTCATTTTTATATCTCATAACTGCCCCCTGTGGACCTTAATGCCCAAAAAGGAATTCCACAGAACTCTTCCCTAGCTCCTGGGATGGCACTTGGGATGTTAGGAATCCTTATACAACTGAAAGGAGACTGTGAGAGAAACAGTAATTTCTGAGCATAGGTTGGGTATAGGGCTTGGCTCTGATGAAAGACAGATATTTCAGATAACTACTCCTATGTAAAAAAGAACACTGCCCAACTCAGTGTAAAACAATGGCTTATTATTCTCTTTCATGGCTTATTCGAATGGCTAGGCTCTGACAGTGCTAAAGCAGCTAGGAAGGACCAGGCATGTCTTTCTCATATGTAGTTCTTCTATCTGGCTTGCCTGGCTTGTTCAAAGCAGGTACTTTCAGTGTAATCAGATCTTATGTAATTTCTTGCTTTCTCCAGAGTGAGAATTCTGAGAGACCCCTATGGGAGCTACAAATCTTTTTCATGGCCTTGTCTCTAGAGTCAAGCAGCACTATCTCTGCCACATTTCACTGGCCAAAAGTGAGTCACAGGGGGCATCCTAGATTCAAGGGGAGGGAATCTGCACAAGTATATGAGTCCAGGAGGCATGGTTCATGGAGAAGTCCACTTTGGAGACTACTAACCACAGTAGAACAAAGATTTTCTGAGAATTTCAGACCAAGCTGAATTCTTGGCCTTTGAAAAACATCCAAAAAGACATGAAAGGAAGTCTAGACCGAAAATGGGTGTTGTGAGCCCATTCTGTAGTCACAAACCTCAAATTGCCCCTGAAGTAACTATAAAAAAAAACCTAAGGAGACTGCTTCCATGGTGAGGGAAGTTTGGTCCTTTGTTGGAATTTATTATTTTAGAACTAGAAAAGGCAAACATCTAAGAGGAGTGACATAACACATGTTTAAGGAAAAGTCTGCACCCATAAATAAGTGAACAGTGGTTCCACAATGCTACACCTGGATAACCCCTCCGGCTGTGAGTCATTCTTAGTAGTATTAATGTTATTAATAACGATAAAGCAAAGTAGGATACAGGAATTGAGGGACATTTCTTGGATCTATGGTGACCTTGTGACATTCATTCACTTCTCAACGTGGAAGAAAGAGTTTATTTACAAAATCAGTTTGTAATATCTGCATCACCCTTGGTGTCCTGTCTGGGTGTGTGGGGTCCCCAGCAGACAGCTACATGAGGGGCTGGGAGAACAATGCAAGGCAGAACTTTCAGGTTGCTCAAGACACGGTCTTCTCAACCCTTCAGCAGCCATCCTATCTCTTTTCTTCTCTTTACTCCTATTTCAAATTTTAATAATAATAACCTTAAGAAGACAAGCAAGAAATATAACAATAAAAATAATAACAATTGGGAAAGAGATAATAGAACTGCTCAGAATTCCAGGTGACAGGAAGCATACTTACAGAAAGAATAACTCTACACATTTACAGTTTCTGGATACCTTAATCCTGATGAAATTCATGCCAAGAATGTAATTTTAAAATCAAAGAAACAAACAACCTGGATGGTCACAGCAGAGTGGGTAGAATGAAGATCAAGTTAATGAAGGCATTGCCTAGCCAGTCTCCGGGGGCCCTGATTTCAGGAAAGTAAAGTAAGGGGGAAGAACAAGGAGCAGAGTGTGGCAGAGATGATAATAAAGGAAGAGGAGGGGAAGGCACATAGGAAGAAGACCAGAGAAGTTGGAATGAGGCTGCTCTTGGGGAAGAAAATACAATAGCCACCAAACATATTCTTCATTTAATGGTGAACATAAAGTTATATGTAAAGTTTACAATAGTAATTTTTCTGAGAGAAGTAGAGAGAAGTTGAGGGTGTCAGAGAGAGGATGGTGGGATAAATATCATAGACAGTGTGATATAGGGAGAGGGTTACAGCCATACCACCCTGAAGGCGCCCGATCTCGTCTGATCTCGGAAGCTAAGCAGGGTCGGGCCTGGTTAGTACTTGGATGGGAGAGGGTGGAGTGCAACTTGCTCTATAGTAACTTGAAAGCAAAACCCTTATAGATTGGGCTCACTTTCATTTTTTTCTAGGCCAATATTTTTGCTAGGATTGGAATAAATACTCCTACCTGAAGAGGAAATATTTTTTTCACTCCTAGATTCATCTCTGAAAACTCCCTTTGAATTAAGATGTAACCAAGACAGTAAAGGGTAGTGATTCATTGTGTGGCTTTAGAGTCAGTTCCTGGCTCTGCCACTTAGCAGTGTCATGACCTTTACAAGTTATTTATCTTTGTCCAACTTCAGTTTTCTCATCTGCAAAATGGGAACAGTAACAGAACAGGCCTCAGTTGTTTGTGGTGAGGACTACATGGAAATATGTGCAAAGTCTGAGCACATAATGCATGAGCTCAGCACATAGTAGCTGGTGTTGATATGACTCCATTGTTATTAGTAACAGTAACACAGTTCAACTTTCCCACTTCTGTTGTAATTATAACTCCTTCCCCTCCACCAAGGACATACTCTGGCTTTATAATCAAACATATTTCTTTGCAAAGTACACTGATGTTAATGAAAAACTTCTGAGAGGCCACAGGTGGCAAAATTTGGACTGAGACATATTGTTTATGCAGGTACATTGGTTAAGCCATATAAAACTTTTTATTTTTCTTCCTCTCAATTATCTCTAATTCTTGACGCCACTGCTCCTGCTTTTCAAGTGAAAGGGATTTTGATGGTACACTGACCAGCTGGATTAAGCTGTACTTAAGTTACTTATATGCAAAAGTAAACTTGTCTTCTTCCCTCTTATCCTTCCTGTACAATGGCACATTTCTGCTAATTACATTTTTCTTAGGGACTCTCCTGGGGTACTCTGACTTCAGGTAGAAGCAATGTTACAGGACATATGCTTTTACGCTTTATTGGCCACTGTTATCCACACCCTGACACTGAAGCTGAACAAACAGTCCAGACCCAAATGTGAAAACCCACCGATCCTCAACTGCATGAAGTCTGAATTTGATTAGAGTGCCATTTCCCTGCCCTTTCCCCTGTGCTCATAAGAAAGAAACAGCTCTGAAACCCCTAAGAGATGCTGCTTGATTTAAGCCCTGTAAAATTCTAACCAAAAGGTAATAGAAAGGAGAAATCAAGCTTATCAAATTTACCTTAGGAGCATTGGTCTGTTTCACCTGTGGTAATTGGCCGAGCTCAGACCTGCACTCAGACAAGCTGCAGGAAGTTGCCAGAAAGAACCAATAAATAACCCAGTGCATTGGAAAACAACCTTTTATGCTCTCTGGTATTGATTTAGATGAGATCTAAGAGGAGTGTAGAAGTACACGGGTGAATAAGCGAATTGGGGTGACTTTTTGGGGGAAATAATAGCATTGGTTAATGATGAGAAGAATTTTGATGCTGTGAGGTTGTTAATTGGATGAAGGACACTGTATGGAATGAAAGCATTCTAATAGGAGAAGAAGCCAATGAGAGAATATTGCTTTCTCTTTCAGACACAGATAATTTAACCCATTTATTGGAGTATGTCATAAAGAACAAAAGGAAAAAAAATCTCACAGGTGTCTTTTTAATGAGTGCAGTTGGGTATTGTGACCAGAATGGCTCAGGCTACCAGGCCTTCTGCTGAAAGGGTAGTTCATAGAACCATCCTCTGGAAAGGTGTCAGGAATGAAACTGTTTATGACATAAAAAGGGACATGAATCTTAAACAGCTGACTCTGAAAATCTGATATTTAAAATAAGAAAACTCATCAGAGCATTTCAGGAGTGTTTGACAATCATATGCCAGTCCACGTCAGCTTTGCCAAGTCTGATGTTCACATGCATGGAATAGTTCACTATGGCTCAGTGGGTTTTGATGAAATTGAAAATTAGAGACAGAGTTGAGGATAACTTGGTTCATGTTTTTAGTGGTGGGAAGGCACTTTACTTTACTGTCCATGAGAATGGAGTAAGGGGTAAAGAGTAGGAAGATAAGATCAGATATGTATCAGAGCAGCTTTGCTTGTCAAGAATGAGGAACAAGATAAAAATTAATGCTACTTCTTGGATATTCTCTATCAAAGGGTAATGCTTCTTCTGGATCATCAACTCAGTTTTTTGTTCTTTTAGTTTTGTATGAAGCACAAAATATAATTGACATCAAAGCAAGAAAAAAATCCGAAATGATTTTAAATTCAATGCTGCAAATATTTATGGAGCACCAATGCACTGGATACTGTTCTGTATCTGGACATGTTGGTGGGTAAGAGATGATAAGTGACTGTCAATAGAAGACCATCTCTTTACTTTGGAAGGGGAAATCAATGTTTCAGATAACTTATCCCAAATTGTTCTGTATCTGAGTTACCCTTTGTTAGACAACAATGTCTAACAATAACAAATGTTCTTCATTCCACAAATGAAGTTGTTTCTCAGGCTTTGTGTTGATGTAGGCATAGCCAGAATGCCCCTCTGACAGCATTTAGTGCACCATTGTGTCATTTTCAATCTCAGGTAGTATTAAGAGGAAACAATTTCCCTTTATTGCAGAAATCAGTACAGGGAGAAAGTGGAGGCAATAGAAAAGCAGCAGGCATGTTTTCACAAGTGCCAGATTCTCCTGCTGCCCCAGGCTACATCCTGGCAAGGTCTGGGCTCCACAACCAGGAGCTCTGCCTGTTGTCAGCTGCGGTGACACTACAGTCCCTTTGAGGACTGGGAGAACGTGCCCAGGATAACAAAGACACACATGTAAATAAGAAGCCTCTAGGGTTTGTAAGCTTTTGACAGTTCACCAGTGTCCATTTGTTGAATTCTGCCTTAGTGAAACAATAAGAATAGTCTCTGACCTTTTGGTATGAGCAAGAAGACCAGCTGGGGGCCTGAAAAGTACATAATGACAAACTGGCAATAATATTAACAATAAAACTTTTGAGAAATGGGCTTGTCCCCTCCCCTTCTCTTCCTGGCTTCTTTCCCATTCCTAGCCTTGGCTCCCTGGGCTGGAAAAATATGCATCCTGGTTTTTCTCTCTCTGGGGAGCCACGTAGTATATAAAGTGCTCTCTCTGGGTGTGTTGTCCATTTCTCTTATGGTTCTCTCTGCAGCTTGCTGGAGGAGTTACCATAAATCCCCTGAGAAGGCACTGGGTCCAGATCTTTGAGTCTGAGTCCTTTTCAACTGAATGGGGATAATAGTCCTGAACTGGGAGAATACATAAACATTTTAGCAAGTTTAACACTGAATTCCAGAGAACACAGAGTACTATGCATGCACTTCATGAATGATATCATTAATCTGGCACATAATACATAATTCTTTGTACTATAACTTGTCTGTCTGGAAAAGACATTTTTTCCAGATTAGAAAAAGAATACAAGATTATTGAAAAATCTTAGACCATACTGAAAAAAAATAATATATCACATATAAAAAAGAAATAAAGAATGAATTAAAAATCATTTATAATTGTATTATCTGGGGGAAACGTTAATATTTTTTGCATTTCTTCTTTTATGGTATGTTTATTTATGTCGACGCATACATATTGATTTGTAAAAAAAAATGACTATACTATTAAAAGTATTTGACAAAGTCCTTTATGTTTCCTATATGAACAAATATAGATCTTAATTTCTTTTGGATGATCTCAGTATTTCATCATGTAGATGAATGATAATTGGCTCAAGCTATCCATTGTGGGTAGGAGAGAGGGTCTCATTGCTGCTGCTATCTTTTCTCAGGCTGGGTTTCAACTCATGATCTGTCTGCTTACACTGTATGTGGGATTACAGTAATGTGCCACCATGCCTGGCTCATTTCTGATTTTTAAAAAAAAATCTTTGCTCTTGTATAAGTATAGCCCTGGTGAGCATCCTCTTCACACACCTGATGCACTGGTAATATTCTTGCTTTTGATGAACTCCTAGTAGTGTAATTTTTGGATCAGTGTATTAGCTTTTTTAAAAGCTTGTAATGCATATAACTCAAGTGAGGTTGTACCAATTTATTCTGCCAGCATTCCATTAACCAATCCCTACTACCATTCTGAGTGAATCTTTCCCCCATCCTAATGAAAGCTAAGGTATTGGCAACATTTTGGTTTCTGCTAATGAATTTGTTACTTTATTCCACTTTCATTGATTACAAGTGACATTGAAGGTATTGTCATTTATTTATTTGTTACACTCATTTTCAAGTATTTACTGAATGCCTAACATGTGCCTAGCATGTGCTATGATCTGGGAAAGTAATAGGAAAACAAAGAATTGTTATCTTCATGGAATTTAGAGTTCAAGGGGAGACTGCCATAATAAAGTACCTCAAAATGGGTGGCTTAAAAACAACAGAAATTTATTTTCTCAGTTTTGGAGGCTTGAGGTCTGACATCAGTGTCTTGGAAGGCCTGTGTTCCCTCTGAAAACTGTAGCAGAATTCTTTCTTGCTTCTATTGGTTTGCCAGGAATCTTTGGTTTTCTTTGGTTTATAGATGTATCACTTCAGTCCTCTATTTTCAGGTATTCTCCCTGTGTCTATGTTTTGACACAGATGTCTTCTTATAAGGACACTAGTCATATTGTATTGGGGCCTACCCTATTCTACTGAGATCTCATCTTAAGTAATTTTATCTGAAGTGTCCTATTTCTAAGTGAGGTCAAATTCTGATGTCCTAAGTGTCAGGATTTCAACATAACTTTTTTAGAAAGTGGATATGATTGAAACCCTAGCAAAACCTAGACATGAATTAAGTAGTCAATCAGTTACATAAAAAATTATACTTGAGGTTGCTGTCGTGAAGGAAAGTTGCTGGGGGCTAAGAGAGAAGAGGTTTGAAGGAGAGGGAAGATGTGGAGGAAGGATAGCCATCAGGGAGCCATCAGGGATCCCCTCATTCTGAAAGCATCTAGAGGGCAGGGAGGGGTCGGTGGGGAATCCAGGACCAGTATGGCCCAGTAAGTAGGGAGTAGGGCCAACTGTGTGAGGTGAGACTGGAAAGGTAGAGAGCGACATACAAGTGGACCAGAGGAAGCTTGATTCTTAGAGCAATGAGAACTCACCAAGATGATTTGTCTGTGGAAGAGGAGAGGATGACAGGATTGGATTTGTTCTTCTAAAAGATTACTATGGGAGACAGAGGCAAGATGGCAGATTGGTGACAGCCCCAAACCCTGGAGCTCTCACAAACCTGAGGGAAGGTGAAAACTGAAGGCTCTGGAAGATGTGTCCCAGATCCTATAGTCAGCAAGTAGCTGAACTGTGCTTGAATTCCAAAAGAGTGAAGCAACAAAATATGTAAAGAAATGGTTTTCAGTTTCTCACTGCCTGTGGTACCGGAGCTGAGAGAGCCAGCTGAAATCTTCATCATAAAAACTATGAGGAGAAGGTCCATGCCCAAACAAGAAAGGTGTCTAGCGTGTGACCTGCTGAGGAAAGCTGCTGGGATTCCGTGTGCAGAAGTGAAGCTTCACAGCATGGTGTGCCTTTGAACAAAGATATTCCCTGAAGCCTGTGTGCCCATCCCTGGCAGTGAAGGCCAGAGCAGAATAGGTACCTACCAGCAAAAGAAACAATTGCTAGACTTAAGAGACTGCCCACAGATGTGAGAAAATCTTTGCTGGGTATTCATCCTATAAGGGATTAATATCCAGAATCTATAGGGAGCTTAAAAAACTCAATCCCCAAAGAATGAACATCCCAGTGAAAACATGGGCATGTGACTTGAATAGGAAATTTTCAAAGGAAGAAGTACAAATGGCCAATAAATAACATGAAATGTTCAACTTCCCTGGCTACAAAAGAAATGCAAATCAAAACACACTGGGATTTCATCTCACCCCAGTTAGAATGGCCATCTTCAAGAGCATAAACAACAAAATGCTGGCAAAGATGCAGCGAGACAGAAACCCCTATTACGTGGTTGGTGGGAATGTAAATTAGCACAATCATTATGGAAAGCAGTACGGAGATTCCTTAAAAAGCTAAAAATAGAACTTACATATGATCCAGTGATACCACTCTTGAATATATACCTGAAGGAATGTAAGTCAGGATACCAAAGAGATACTTGCATGCTGATGTTTATTGCAGCACTGTTCACAATAGCCAAGCTATGGAAACAGCCAAGATGCCCTACAACTGATGAATGTGTTAAGAGAATGTGGTATACATGTTCAATGGAGTTTTACTCAGCCATAAGGAAGCATGAAACCAGGTGATCTGAAGGTAAATGGATGTAATTGGCGGGCATCATGTTAAGTGAAGTAAGCCAGGTTCAGAAAGACAAAGGCTGCATAGTTTTCTCATATATGGAAGATAGATGCAAAATATAAACATATACCCCAAAACAAACTTTATCATATACAAACTTATGTGTAGAACATGTTTATAATAGTGGGACTGAACTACTCTGGAACTCAGGGGAGGAAGGAAAGGGAAAGAGAATGATAGAGAGGCAATAATATCAAAATACATTACATCTGTGCAGGTAGAGGATATAAAGACATGTATTGAAAGCTGTGAATAATGGCGCATGGGAGGGAAGGGGTAAGGGAGAGTAATGGAAGAGTTGAACTGACCAAAGTAAAGTGTACTCACAGTGGGGATACATAGAGAAACCTCTTTGAACAATGACTTTGGAATTAATAAAATAGGTGTGTGTGTGTGTATGTGTGAACTTGTGGGAGGGGTGAGGGTAAATGAAGATTAAGATAAGGGAACATGGTTGATGGACTTCATAGGAATATATGAAATAGAGTGATGAAACCTCTTGCAATTGTTTTAAGGAGGTGGGGAATGGATTGGGGGAGAGATAGTGGGGTGATCTAACCAATGTACAATGTAAGCCTATTCGGAATTATCACAATGAATCCCCCATGTACAATGAATATATCCAATAAAAAATGAAAAAGAAAGAATAAGAACTGAGAAGAAAAAGAAAAATTAAGGTTACTCTGGGAAATGCATTGGAGACCTCTGAGTGAACGTTAGAGCCAGGTAGAAGCTATTCCATCATCTGGGTGAGAGATGGCAGTTCGACAAAGACTGGCGGTGGGGAAGAGGCAAGAAGACAGGCTTGAGAGAGGCAAAAGAAGATGATGAAATCTCCTGTGATTGCTTTAAGTGGGGCAGGAAGGGGTTTCCAGGGGAGGGGGAGATGGTGGGACTTATGTAACCAATGTACAATGTAAGGCTATCAAAATTGTCAACACAAATGCCCTCTGTATGAAGAATATATCCTAATAAAAACTGAAAAAAAAAGCATAAGGGTTTACTGAAAGATATAGGAGGTTGAATGGGAAGATATCATGAGTAAGCCTAAGGTTTCCAGTGTGTGTGGCAAAATGAAGGTAGAATTATCATGGAGAATTAGCAACACTTAGATGAGATCCAGGTGTTAGACATCTTCATTTGAAGTACCTTTGAGATGTATAGGCAGGAATATTGAGTGGGCTTCTGGATTATTGGGTTCTGGGGCTTAGAGAGAGCATGAAGTTGCAGACAAAACTCTGAGAGTCATGAGTATATAACTTAGTTGCTTCTTTATAAGTGGGCATGAGATCACCTAGGGAGAAAGTAGAATTAAGAGGATATTTTCATGTGTGCACTTGTGAATTTTCTCTAAGTTATTTGGGGATTGCCAATTGCCATTTTGCCTACCTCCTGAAAGGATATTAGTATTTTATTTTTCACTGATTTATAAGAGCTTTTATATGTTGACCCATTTTTGTTGTCTGAGTTATTATTATTTTGGGCCAATAGGAAATTTTAGATATTTATATAATTTTTATTATTTTTCTTTATGTGCAATGTAGTCTCTAGAAAGCTCAAGTTTTCAAATCATACCACCCAAAGTTGAATCCTGTCCCTGTCACTTATTACAAGTATAATCTTGGGACGATTA
The DNA here is from genome assembly GCF_047511655.1 of Castor canadensis. NCBI lineage: Eukaryota > Metazoa > Chordata > Mammalia > Rodentia > Castoridae > Castor > Castor canadensis. The sequence goes on from NC_133386.1 coordinate 63,409,976, forward strand.
TTTAACTTAATTTGTGTCTCAATTCTTTACCTGTGAAGTGAAGATGATAGTAGCACCTACCTTATTATGAGTGTTTAGTAAGATAATGCACATAAAGACTTGAGAATAGTACCAGGAACAATAAGTATATAAATCAATAAAAATAACAATTATTGTTATTGTTGGAAATTTAATATGACAAAGAGAATTGCAATAAAGTATTTTTACAAGTTCAAGTTCAAAGAGAATTTTAGAAATAAGCAGAATTAACCAGTTAATGAAGCACAAGTGGCACAAAATACCAGGACTAAAGATGCATGAGGAGAGAAGAAAACAGATAGATCAGCTCATATCATGTATAATCTATGACAGAAAATAAACTTCTGGTAACTGAACATTTTAATCACAAAAACAAAATATGGCACATACATACTTGAAAGAAAACCAGCTAGCACCATCTCCCAGGAAGATGTGTCTAAACTTTATAAAAGAAAACCGGGGATATCAGCACACATTCCATATTGTATGTAAAGTTAATACACAGAGCATCTGGATGACCCAACTCAAGACAATGCAACAGGCAGCATTTGGGGAAATCCTAGGATGGTAGAGGCTACCTCTAGGTCAAGGTGGAGAGGAGTCAAAAGTGGCAACAGAGGAGGTGGGTATTATTTTGAATAAATATGTAAATTACAGGGAATTTGAGAGTCTCTGAAGTCCTATGTACTTGTTCTCCCTCTTGCTGATCTTCTATTTGGTATCATTACATGAGAAACTTGGTCAGTCAAGGCAAAAGAATTCTACAGATGTGTAAAGAGATTGGCTCAGGGTTAAAATGATTTAGGCTCTCTTGCTTAGATTGAACTCCTTACTTTGCTATTATTTGAACAGCTGTGCCTGTCTAAAATAGGAGTAAAATGGTAGGCTACAATTATTATTGTTTGCATTATTCACATATGAATTCTCATTATAAATATTAGCAGTGATGGTTTCTGTCTTTGGTGTCACATTCAGAAAGACCTTCATGTCCCTAAAATTGAAAAATATTCAACTATTATTTTATTCTTCCTACCCTTACAATTGCACTGCCTTACTTTAGAGTTTCTATGCTAAGAATTATTTTCTTTTTACAAGTATTCCTGTGTCCCTAACATTTTCTAAGCTTGTACAGATCAGTAAATGTGTCCCTGTTACCCTGCCAGTCAGTACAGAGCCAGGCCTGGTGGACCTTTAGAAAGTGTCTCCATAATGAGTATTATATGACATTGATTATCAAGGCTATTTTTTTCCTGGTTTGTGTTTGGTGAGGTTTTGAAGTGATGTTCGCTGTGACAGGTAGCTTGATTAGGCTCTCTCAGTGTTCAGCACCCTCCACAGTTGGCAGTGGGCTCACAAGGACTCCCTGAGGACAGGCCTCTTAGATGATAAACACATTATGACTGCAGACCACACCATAGCAATAGTTCCTAATCATTACTTCTTTGCAAGCATATGGAATTCCTTGTCCAAGCCCCTCACCTTGGGGAGATGGCCCATCACTTTGATTGCCTCAGAGAGGTCAGGGAATAACACATGATAAGGGACCACTGTTCTCTGCTCCCACCCCAGGTAATTGGCTAGGTTGTTTGTGAACTGTGAGAACTCTGTGACCTCATTGTTTCCTCTTCTGAGTTTGACTTCTCTGGAGGGAGTGGGAAGAACTCAGGCAGAAGGTAAAGAGCTCTTTGCTCTAAAGCCCTAAACAGGTTCTGTGAAACACCCTGGGCCCTAAGTTTCCTTCCCACACCCTCATGGGCAGAGAAAGAAAAAAGAAAATTCACAGGCAGCCCAAGGTGGTATTCACAGTCTTTTTTTTTTTTTCTGTATTCATTCCATTCACTGTCTGACATATTCTGACTCATTTCTGTGCTTATATGTTTAATAGGTGTCTCTTCTTACTAGGTTAAATGCTGTATGAGAGCATTAGTCTCATATACCTTTTTCTCTACTTTATCTACTCCCTCCAGGAAACATTATATTTGGTACACAGTAGGTAGTTAATAAAAATGTGTTTAGTAAGTAAGCAACTTTACTTTGAACTTTCCGACAGCACTTAACTAAAATCATTAAGAAGTGCCATAAATCGCTGAAACAAGTAGTGTTAATATGCTCATCCACGCCCTCATTATACCTGGATGGTTATCCATTGGGTTTCTGAGATGTAGAAGTGGTAGAATTTAGAACGTCTGCACATCTCTCTAAACATCTGTTCCCAGAGAATTACAATTCATTGTATGGACATATAATAAATATTTGTAGATAATTAATTGAAGTTACAAGCATACTGTTTATGCTAATTTAATCATTACTCAAGTGGGGATCAGCTTTCATGATTCTGAATGTCATGTTGTAGCAATTGCAGTAACTATCAACCAACGTGCAAAAGCCTTGAGAATTCAGGAGATGCATCATTGTTGGTGTCGTGTGGAAGGGAGTGCTCTGCACCTTTATTTTCCCACTGGAAGCTTCCTGGTTATTTGTCCTTGAAAATTCCATTAAGTTCTGGAGTTCAGCTGGGGCTTCTGTTCTCAAGAGTGTGAGAAAAAAGTAAGGAAAAGGGAGAAAATATTGAACCTGATTTACCTAAATGATACTGAATAAGTGTTTTTCAGTGCCAGAGACTGCTGGTTCCATGTGTAAGCCCAGGTGAATTGAACTTATTTCTCCAGAGAAGAAAGGCAGAGGAGAAAGTTAACACTAGTTTTTAAGTATAAATGACATGATAAGATGCCTATGAGATGATAGTGAATGACTTTCTTCAGGTTCAAAGATAAGGCAACAAACAATCATCCCCCAAAATCCAAACCAACAACATTTGGTTTAGAAGTGACTGTAAACGGGACTGACATAATTGCAGGGGCCATATTCTCTGAACTAGAAATTAAGACACATGGACTAACACATGATCTGACAGATGGATGGCATATTTTGGATTACGACTATCCTAAAAAAACCTTTTACAGATGGCATAGGTGTTGCACACAGTCATGGACATGTGACTTGAGGGGCATAGAGGAAATGCCATGCCCTTCTTCAAAATATCTTTTCCTGTGTTGCATCTTCCACTATTAGAGATTTATTTCTGTGTCCTCTGGAGGCTTTCAGATACTCCAGCTTGCCTTATGCAAATGGAACTATTCCTGGTAGGTAAGATCTTAAACAATTTCAAGATGTAGCTTTTGGGGGATTCAATTCTAAGAGTAAAAGTAAGAAGGATGGGGAATCTTGTGGGAAAGAGGAGTGATAGGAGGTAAAAGGAAACATTGATACACTTTGCTAGAGCTAGCTTCATCTATAAGAGTTGTCAGATGGCGTCACAAATACCCAGGGAAGTTGTGAATCTTCCTTAGAAACATGAAAGATGGGATGACTGGTTCAGGGGCAGCCCTGCTTGGCAAGCCTGAGTGTAGAGCCATGGTACTCAGCTCACAGTTGAACAAGGAATGCGATGCATAAAGATGCATTAGACCCTTGCCACTGGATCCAGTTCTATGGCTCACCAATAAAATTCATGGCAGTATTATCTCAGTAAAGCAAACTCTTGCCTTTAAACTATCAGGATTTTGTTGAGTAAAATTTTGTGTGAGCTCATGGCAGAATTCCACATTCTTGCTCCTTTCCAAGCCTGTGATGATTTTTCTCTTTTCTTTTATTAATTGTAGCGTTGGGTAGGGGTACACTTTGGCATTTATGAAATGTTCTTACAGTATATCAAATATATCATACTTGAATTCACTCCCTTTATCATTCTCCTTTATCTCTCTCCCGTTATTCCTTAAATAGTTTCAACAGGTTTCATTTTTCCATTAACATACACGTGTTCACAGTATATGCACTATATTCACCCTCCCATGCCCTTTGCTCACTTCCTCCGCCCTCCCACTGGTACCAACTCCCCTAGGGCAGGAACTGTTCAGGCCCTCCTGTTCGCTGATTTTGTAAAAGATAAAAAAAGACATTTTTGTTTGTTTAAGATATCTACACAGGGAGTTTCCTTATGACATTTCCATGTATACATGTAATATAACCCAAATTGGTTCATCTCCTCTACTTTTTGTCTCTCTACCTTAGTCCCCCTTTTATGGTGGCTTCAACAGGGTTAAAAATTCTATATTTATTCTTGTATAGAGTACATCAATCATATTCACCTTCTTAAATTCTGTCTTTTACATTCCTCCTTTCATATGTTACCTCCCCTAAGCATGACCTGTTTTTCATAATCTGCCGTATTTGTATTAGGTCTATATTCCACATATGAGAGAAAACATACGGCTTTTGATCTTCTGAACCTGGCTAACTTCACTTAAGATGAAGTTCTCCAGTTCCATTCATTTACCTACAAATGACAAAATTTCATTCTTCTTTGTGGCTGACTAAAATTGCATTGAATATAAATACCACATTTTCTTGTTTTTTTTTCAAAACTCTTTTATTTATTTATTTATTATTCATATGTGCATACAACACTTGGGTCATTTCTTCCCCTTGCCCCCACCCCCTCCCTTACCATCCACCCCATCCCCTCCCTCTCCCCCTCACCCCCTTGATACCCGGCAAAACTATTTTGCCCTTATCTCTAATTTTGTTGTAGAGAGAGTATAAGCAATAATAGGAAGGAACAAGGGTTTTTGCTGGTTGAGATAAGGATAGCTATACAGGGAGTTGACTCACATTGATTTCCTGTGCGTGTGTGTTACCTTCTAGGTTAATTCTTTTTGTTCTAACATTTTCTCTAGTTCCTGGTCCCCTTCGCCTATTGTCCTCAGTTGCTTTTAAGGTATCTGCTTAAGTTTCTCTGAGTTAAGGGCAACAAATGCTAGCTAGTTTTTTAGGTGTCTTACCTATCCTCACCCCTCCCTTGTGTGCTCTCGCTTTTATCATGTGCTCATAGTCCAATCCCCTTGTTGTGTTTGCCCTTGATCTAATGTCCACATATGAGGGAGAACATACGATTTTTGGTTTTTTGGGCCAGGCTAACCTCATTCAGAATGATGTTCTCCAATTCCATCCATTTACCAGTGAATGATAACATTTCGTTCTTCTTCATGGCTGCATAGAATTCCACTGTGTATAGATACCACATTTTCTTGATCCATTCGTCAGTGGTGGGGCATCTTGGCTGTTTCCATAATTTGGCTATTGTGAATAGTGCCACAATAAACATGGATGTGCAGGTGCCTCTGGAGTAACCTGTGTCACAGTCTTTCGGGTATATCCCCAAGAGTGGTATTGCTGGATCAAATGGTAGATCAATGTTTAGCTTTTTAAGTAGCCTCCAAATTTTTTTCCAGAATGGTTGTACTAGTTTACATTCCCACCAACAGTGTAAGAGGGTTCCTTTTTCCCTATCCTTGCCAACATTTGTTGTTTATGTTCTTAATGGTAGTCATTCTAACAGGAGTGAGGTAGAATTTTAGTGTGTTTTGATTTGTATTTCCTTTATGGCCAGGGATGTTGAGCATTTCTTCATTTTTTTTTTAGTCATTTGGACTTCTTTTGAAAGAACTCTGTTCATTTCATTTTCCTATTTCTTTATTGGGTCATTTTTTTTTTTTTGGAATTTAGTTTTTTGAGCTCCCTGTATATTCTGGTTATTAATCCCTTGTCAGATGTATAGCTGGCAAAGATTTTCTTCCATTCTGTGGGCAGCTGTTCAGTTTAGAGACCATTTCTTTTGCTGTGCAGAAGTTTTAAAATTTAATGTAGTACCATTTGTCAATCCTTTCTCTCAGTTGCTGGGCCATTTGAGTTCTACTGAGGGAATCATTGCCTATACCTATTTCTTCTAGTGCATTCCCTGCTTTTTCATGAACTAGCTTCAAATTTTCAGGTCTTATACTGTGATCTTAATCCACTTTGAGTAGATACTTGTACAGGGTGACAGACTTTAGATCTAGTTTCAGTTTTTTACATACAGATATCCAGTTTTCTCAGCAACACTTGATAAAAAGACTCTCTTTTCTCTGCATCTTTGTCAAAAATCAGGTGGGCATAACTGTGTGGATTCATATCTGAGTTTTCTATTCTGTTCCACTGGTCTTCATAGCTGCTTTTGTGCCAGTTCCATGCTATTTTTTATTGGTATGGCTCTGTAGTATAGTTTGAAGTTAGGTATGGGCTCAGTGTTGCCTTGGCTATTCATTTTTTTGTGCTTCCAGATGAACTTTAAGGTTGATTTTTCAACCTCTGTGATGAATGTAACTGAGATTTTCATTGGACATGTATATTGCTTTTGGTAGTATAGCCATTTTCACATTATTGATTCTACTAATCCATGAGCATGGAGATCTTTCCATTTTCTTTGTTTTCTTTCTTCATTGTTTTATAGTTTTCCTTATAGAAATCTTTCACATCCTTTGTTAAGTTTATTTCTAGGTATTTTATTTTTTTGAGGTTGTTGTAAATGGAATTATTTTCCTTTATTCTTTCTCAGTCTGCTCATTGTTGGTGTATAGAAAGGCTACTGATTTTTGAAAATGGATTTTGTCTCCTGCTACTTTGCTGAAGCTGTTTATGGTATCTAGAAATTTTTGGTGACGTTTTTCAGGTCTTTTAGGCATTATCATGTCATCTGCAAATACGGGTAGTTTGACTACTTCCTGTCTTATTGCTCTGGCTAGGAATTCCAAGAATATGTTGAATAAGAGTGGAGAGAGTGGACACACTTGTCTGGTTCCTGACTTTAGAGGAAGTGGTTTCAGTTTTCCCCCATTTAGTATAATGTTGGTTATAAGCTTGTCATATATAGCTTTTATTATGCTGAGGAACATTCCTTCTATTCCTAGTTTCATCAGAGCTTTTATCATGGATGGATGTTGAATTTTGTCAAAGGGTTTTTCTGCATCTATTGAGGTGATCAATAGATCTTTGCTTGTTTTAATGTGCTGTATTACATTTAATGATTTGCCTATGTGGAACCATTCCTGAATCCCTAGAATGAAATCAACTTGATCATGGTATATGATCTTTTTGATATGCTGTTCAATTCAGTTTGCCAATATTTTATTGAGGATTTTGGCATCTATGTTTATTAAAGAGATTGGTCTGTAATTCTCTTTTCTTTCTTTTTTTTGGTTGTGTCCTTGTCTGGTTTTGGGATGAATGTAATACTTGCTTCATAAAATGAAATTGGCAGTGTTCCTTCCCTTTCTATTTTGTGGAAAAGTTTGAGGAGTGTTGGTATTAGTTCTTCTTTAAAGGTCTGGTAGAATTCAGCAGTGAATCCGTTAGGTCTTGGACTTTTCTTTTTTGGGAGACTCTTTATTGATGCTTCAATTTCATTGCTTGTTATAGATCTGTTTAAGTGATTAATATCCTCCTGGTTCAATTATGGAAGGTCATATGTGCCTAGAAATTTATCCCTTTCTTCTAGATTTTCCAATTTATTTGAATATGTTTTCAAAATAGTCCCTAATGATTTCCTGGATTTCCTTGGTATTCGTTGTTATTGCCCCTTTTCATTTCTAATTTTATGAATTTGGGTCTTCTTCTCCTTATTTTAGTCATGTCATGGGTTTGTCAATCTTATTTATCTTTTCCAAGAACTAGCTTTTTTGTTTTGCTGATTCTTTGTATGTTTTTTTTTTTTTGGTCTCTGTTTCTTTGATTTTAGCCCTTATTTTTGTTATTTGTCTCCTGCTAGTTTTGGATTTGGCTTGTTCTTGTTTTTCTAGGAGTTTGAGATGTAGCATTAGGTCATTTTTTTTGAGATCTTTCTGTGTTTTTAATATATACTCACAACTATAAACTCTCTTCTTAGGACTACCTTTGCTGTGTACCACAGGTTCTGATAGATTGTGCTTTCATTTTCATTAAATTCCAGGAAATTTTTTATTACCTCCCTTATTTCTTTAATAACCCACTGATCATGGAGCAATGTGTTGTTCAGTATCGAGGTATTTGAGTATTTTCTGGTGTTTCTTTTATTGTTGAGCTCTAGTTTTATTGCATTGTGGTTAGACAGTATGCAGGGTGTTATTTCAATTTTCTTATATTTGGTAAGACTTTCTTTGTGACGTAAAATGTGGTCTATTTTGAAGAAAGTTCCATGAGCTGCTGTGAAGAATGTATTTTGTGCTGTTGCAGGATGAAAAAACTCTGTAGATGTCTGTCAGGTCCATTTGATTTATGTTATCATTCAATTCTCAAGTTTCTTTGTTGATTTTTTTGTCCGGATGACCTATCTATTGGTGATCGAGGAATATTGAAGTCTCCACACCACTGTGTTTCTAGGTCCAGTAAGTGTATATTTAATGAAGTTGAGTGCACTGACATTAGTGCATATATGTTAACAATTGTCATTTCCTCTTGATGTAAAGGGCTCTTTTTATTAATATGAAGTGAACTTCTTTGTCTTTTCTGACTAATTTAGTCTACGTTATCCATTCTACTTTATCTTATATAAGTATTGCTACTCCTGCCTGTTTTGGGAGGTGATTAGCTTGGTAAATTTTCTTCCACTCATTTTACCCTAAGGCAATGTTTGTTTCTGTCTGTAAGGTGGGTTTCTTGTAAACAACAGATTGGCAGCTCTTCCTTCTTAATCCCATTTGCCAATTGGTGTCTTTCAATGGGGGGAGTTGAGGCCTTTAATATTCAGTGTTAATATTAAGAGGTATGTGATGATTCCTGCCATTTAGTTGGCTTTGTTGTGTAGGGGCTTGTGTGTGTGCAACGAATTCTATGCTACTCTCTGAGTGCTTGTCTGCTCTTCTCTTGAGGTTTAATAGTTCCCGCCCTTTCGTGCTTATGTTTGTTTTCATCTTCTGTGTGTACAATTCCTTTTAGAATCTTCTGTAGTGGTGGTTTAGTGGTCATGTATTATTTTAGTTTCTGTTTATCATGGAAGATTTTTATTCTTCCTTCAATTTTGAATGATAACTTTGCTGGGTATAATATCCTAGGACTGAAGTTGTTTTCTTTTAGTGCTCAAAATGTTTCACTCCATGCCCTTCTTGCTTTTAAAGTTTCTATTGAGAAATCTGTTGTTATTTTGATGGGGTTACCTTTATATATTATTTGATTTTTCTTTTTTTATAACCTTCAATATTCTTTCCTTGTTCTCTGTGCTAACTATTTTAACTATAATGTTCCATGGAGAGGTTATGTTTCCGTCATGTCTGTTTGGTGTCTTGGAGGCTTCCTGTACTTGGATGGGCATGTCTTTCTCAATATTTGGGAAATTTTCTATTATTTTGTGGAATATATTACATAAACCTTTAACTTGCACCTCTTCTCTTCTTTGATGCCCATGATTCACAGGATTGGTCTTTTGATGGAGTCACAGAGTTCTTGCATATTCCTTTCACAGCCCTTGAGTCTTTTGCCTAAGCATTCTTTTTTTTTTTCTTTAATGTCTATTTTGTCTTCAGAGCCCTGAAATTCTGTCTTCTACTTTTTCCAGTCTGCTGGAGTGGTTTGCAACTATATTTTTTATTTAACTTAAAGAACTTTTTATTTGCAGGATTTCTGTTTGATTTTTGTGTTTGTGAGACTTTCCATATCTTTGTTACACTCCTCTTTCATGTCTTGTGCTGTCTTCTTTATTTCACTTATCTCTTTCTCTTTCTCTCTCTTTCAAATTTCCTTAGTTAAGTTTCAAGGTTTGCTGAAATCCTTTCTGAGTTCATTTAGTTATTTCTGTGTCTTCTTGAGTTTTTTGTCTGTGTTCTCTTGAATTCATTGAGTTGTTTTTGTATGATCTCTTTAAGGTCCTTTTTAAGCTCATTGAACATTCTTATTATCAGTCTTCTGATGTCAGCAACTGGGGGATTCCTCCCCTTCACTTTCCACCAAATCCTCTTATTATTGTTAGTCTTTTGAGGCATCATATTCCCCTGCCTTCTTTTTCTCCCTATGTTCCTGTTTTGTGCTTTGTTCATGTGTTATTGATTAGTCAGTTGGGTGTTTTAATCAGCTGTTATGTTTTTCTTGACTTAACTTTGATGCTTTGACTAACTTAGATGTTAGCTAGATTGTTGTAGTAACTGTGTTCCCTTATCTGGAGATATAACTTAGCAATAACAAATTCACAGATTGAATGCCAAACCACTTATTTACATAATATATAAAAAACCTCCTTGGCCATACTATTTATAAACAGAAATATTGGGGAGATAGCAGTTGTTTGCATGGAGATAGACACTTAGGTAATTAAAAAGATGGTGATAGAAGAAGGGGCAGGGAGGGCTGAGGGAGAGAAGAGTTATGAGGTATAGGTCTTATAGGTTAGTAAGACCCTAATGTGTATAAAAGTGTAATTTAGTCATTGTGGAAGAGGGCGTTGTTGTCAGGGGTTGCAGAGGGAAAGAGTGTAAAACTGGTGTAATAGACTATTAGTGAGTATGAGTATGGAAGAGGTAAGAACAGTGAGGCAAAAGGGAGGGGGAGGAGAGGAAAGTAAGGAGAAGAGAGGAAAGAAGAACAGAGAAGAAAACTGGGGGAATAGGAGAAAGTTAAGCAAATTGATAGTTGAACAGAATGGAAAAGGGAGATAAATAGCAAGAAATTTAATAAATTAATTTAAAAAACTTAAAAGATAATAAAAATAAAAATACTAAGTAAAAAAAAAATAAATTTATTGTCCAAAATTTTTCCTTGTATGGAGAATACTGGATTTCTTTTCAGTTCAGTGGGTGTTCTGGGCTCTTTATTGTGATTTCTAATTCAGAAACTGACCCTTTTGTTAGGACCTCTGTCTGTGTCTGTGTCTCTGCCCCTTCTTAAGGTTGGTATACTGGGCTGTATGGCAATGGATGTTACCCCTCCCAGTAGGGCAGCTTTGTGGGGAATCTGCTTGGGGTTTGAGCCCAGGTTTTCCTTTGTGGGATGGGCTGTCTCTTTTAGGTAGGTTCTCCAAAGTGGTCAGGCAAGGAGCTGTTATATGAGCTGTTGCCAGTCCCTACTGCCCACAGTGCAAGCTTGGGAACTAGAATTGAGCTTTTTGGACCACCACTTTTCTCCTGGAAGTCTGTCAATTTCAGTTCACTACCAGTTTCTTCAAGGTGGTGCCATGTTTTGGTTTCACTAGACTGTGGGTGGGGTGCTCCTCCGTACACAGACTAGATCAACTCAGTGTTCCTCCAGATCCCTACTAGGTAAAGGTGAAATGTTCCCTCAGTTTATTTGGCCACAAGTTTTGTCCAAAGGGGGCATAATCTGCCCACCAGTAGTGCTGGACTATGTGGTTTCCTCCAGAGTAGATGTGTCATGCTTACCTGGCAGGGTTGCAGTTACACTCTGTGGAACTCAGAATCAGGAATCAGGTCAGCTCCAAGCAGGCAAGAGTCTGAGATTCTGTGCTTGTGAATTGTGGTAGGTCCAGGATGTTCCAGATGCTTACAGAGCTTGTTCTGCTGTTCTCTGGACTGTGTTTTTGCAAGCAAGGAGAAAAGAAGTCAAAAAAAGAAAAAAGGAAAAATGGCTTTCCAGCCAGTTGCTGCTACTGCTGGTCCATAAGAGCTTCTGGGGATGTTATGTGCTATAAAAAGCTAATTTAAGCATCAATTATTGTACTTTATATGTATCCTATGTATTGGTGGTATCTTACTTGGCCAAAAAAGGCCTAGTTACCCAATCCTTGCTACCACAAATCTAAAGTATTCTTCTGAAGTTGTGGAGCTCAGGGTCCCAGGGTTCTTTGACTATCTGCCATCTTGGAAAACCCCTGTAAGATTTAATGTAACAACTATTATGTCTTACAGAAAAAAGATGACTTAAAAGATGTTGCATTTTGAAATAATTAATTCATGAATACACTGGATTAATAATAGCTGAATAGTTGGAATGTTCCAATCTTGCCCCATTTATACCTTGGCCACAGAGTATTCACCTGTGGGCACAACATCTAAGAAGATGTTTCTGAACAGTTTTGCATTGTCATCTTGTCTATATGTCAAGTACTGTTGTAATATAACAAAGTGGAAAACAAACAAATTGAAGAGTTGAAGACATGCAGTACATAAAAGGTACTGGTCTAACCTTCCTTAGTAGAAAACAAGCTTCTGGAAAGAAGGGTTCAGATATTCTTTCTTTTGTGTCCTGTCCCCTTCTACAACTCCAAAGTGATTTTACTATAGCAGGTCATTATGTAATTATGAAAATGAATGGGATTAAAAGTTAATATTAAATATTATGCTAAAAATGTTCTGTTAGGGGGTGGGTATGGTGGTATATGCCTATAGTTCAGCTATGTGGGAGGCAGAGCTGGGACGATTGCAATTTGAGAGCAGCTCTGCCCAAAAAAGTTAGTGAGATCCTGTCTCAAAAAACAAGCCATATGTGGTGCCATACTCCTATAAATCCAGCTGTGCAGAAGGAAGACATAGGAGGATGATGGACCAAGGTGAACCCTGGGCAAAAGAGCAAGACCATATCTGAAAAATAACTAAAGCTTAAAGGGCACGTGTGACTCTATTGGCTGGGCAAGCATGAGGCCCTGAGTTCAAACTCCAATATCATAAAAAAATTCTGTTGGGAGTATTATTGTCTACCCAAAAAAGCTTCCTTGGAAATACATGGGGCTGGTGTTAGTAACCTATGTCAGGTGACATAGAAGTACACTGCTTCTTGCTTGTTTGTCATGCTTCTGTAGATAGGTGCCAGTCTGTGAGCTCTTCTCCTTACCTCGTATCTTTTCCAAATCTCATCTGTCTTAATTTTTGTTCTCATCATCCCAGACACAATTACCTCTATACCATGTACCTCTATTCTTGTATGGCAGAAAGAAAAAAAGTTAATATTTGTCTTCTCTTACAAAAATTAATATAAGGATTTCTATAATATCAAATTGAGATGTTGGAAAACCGAATCCTTTGGCTTCCATTTGAGGGACACTTGGAGGCTGCCTCTTAGATACTGGGCACCATGCAGGCATCACTCTCTAAAGCAGCTTCTGTTGATTATTTGTCTTCATGTAGATGACACAGACATTGAGGGAAATAGCCACTTCCAGAGCAGTTCAGCTTGACTGTGACATTCATTTTTATTGCATGACACAGAAGTGTCAGTCCACTCTGGATTGGAAATTTAAAAAAAGCTTCTTCATTTTTCCATCTTTTCTTTCTTTCTTCTTTCCTTCTTCCCTCCTTCCTTATCTCTATCCCTTCCTGTCTTTGTCTGTCTTTCTGCCTTCCTGACTTTCTGATTTCTTTCTAACCATACATAGTGTGAGAAGCACTGCTATCATGGATAATTATCAGATGGCACAGAAAGTCACTATAGAATTTATAATTATTTTCAAAACCAATCTTTTTCAGATGATAGTATTGCCATGAGAAACAAACCTACTGAGCCTTTGGCTAACGGAAGATTTTTCTGTTTTTTATTTACTTTACACACACACACACACACACACACACACACACACACACACACACACTCACATGCACGCAGACACACATCCCTTATGTAGCTAAGGACCAAAGTAAATATTCACTAGAACAATAACTTCTTATGTTTCTTAACTAAATGTGATTGCCCCTTTTCATATATAAATTAATACTTCAACACACAGAATGGTAATGAATTATTCTGAGAACTAGGACATAATAGTTATCTATAACACATCAAGAGAAATTTAGAAATAGGACTATCTAAGATAATGAGAGGCAAGTGGGAATTTGAAGGAGAGGAGAATTTGACATATGGAAGTTATTATTATGAATTTTAAATTATTTACTAAGTATAGCAACATTGAGATTTTTTTGTTAGTCAACTTAGAAATTTTTCTTAAAAGAGAATATCAAAATGTAGAACAACTACAGGTATTTTATATTCTAAAAAAATCTTCAGTCCTGCAAAGCTCTTGAGAAGATCTAGGATTGATACTGAATGGATGCACTGGAGTTGGTTTTGCTGGTAGTTGATGCAATCTTTTTCAAAGAAAAACTGTGAGCCACACAGCTGGATGATACAGGGTCATTTGGCTTCTAACTATTTGCTTGACAATTTCTTGTTTTCCTTAAAAAAATATCTGTATACTGTTTACAAAGACTTCGGGGTGCTGCTTACCATTTTAGCCACTAACACAAACAACCTTGACAATCATAATCTATTTTTTTATCCCTTTTCACCCAGACAAGTAAGCAGTCATCAATTATAGGCCCTCACATGAAATACAAATTTAGCACCACAGAAATGAAAACTAAAGCAATTTGTACCTTTACTATTCCAAGGGGAATCATTCTTGGTCTATTTACAATGAAATATTCCCTCTATCTTATACTCTTCTAAGTTATATCAATGTCATCGACCATAACTGGAATCATAATGAGTAGATGATACCCTTGCATGACTGGAATCATGTCATCATTATTAGATGACCTAGTTAGCATATGTGGTTAAAAATGCCATTGCCTTTTTATTTATTGCGTTATTCAGAATAGCATAGGTTGTATTGGGACTGTGCTCCTGATGTGTTCTTATGAAATGGCTTAGTGTTTGTTTACTTTTTAACCCATGTACTAGCCATGCACACTGAGTCATTCACACTATTTTAAAATATGTCCTTACAAACCATATTTTTTCCCTCTATGACTTTTATTATCAATGCCTCTGGAAAAAAATGTAAAACATCAAAGAAATGTGATAGCCTTGTTTCACAAGCATTGGTAGACTTTAGGAGGAAACTCAAATCAGGAAAGATGTCAATGAGAGAAGAAAACATTCTTCTGTGACCCCTAGGGAGTGCACACTGTGCTTAAGAGGTTTCCTGATAACACAGTCTCCAAGGTCAGAAATCTTGGCACCATTTCTCATCTTTGCTTACAAATACTTTTGTATACAGGAAGAAAGAATTATTTGCCTTAGATATGATGCTAGAATTTATTCTGACTCTGACTCTTCTTCAATTCAAATCTTGAGTTGGTCTTTAATCATTACTTCTCACTGTTGGAGTTTCCCCCACCCCTAATCTTCTTTGGCCCATTATTCTCCCCTCTTCATGGGGGAGTAAATGCTCTATATAAGTTATTCTGTCATTTTGGAAGAACTCACTATCTTATGTCCTCTGATTTCTTCTCTGGATTTTTGTTTATTTTCAAATCCTGTTCATCTCTCTGCTGTTCTTTAAGCATTCTTTGGAATTCATTGTTTATGGATCCCATCACTTACTTTCTAAATCAGCCTGAATTATTTCCCAGGACTAAAAGGAATTTGGGTAGATTTTTTTAAAGGTAGATTTGGGTAGATTTAAAGGTTAGGCAACATGCTTAATGAGAAATAAAATAAAATTTCTTTTTAAGCTTTGTCCTCTTGTGGATAGTCATTAAGGAATTTGTATTTATAAGGAAACTTTGAGGTTTTTTTCATATAATTCAAGCTCAGTGATTCTACGTTTATTTTTTGAACTACTTATGATCATACAAGGTTAGTGGGATAGTACTCAATGATGTAGCTGGAATCTAGTCTTATAATTTAATGATACATTAACTATTAACTGGTCAGACTGATTGAGCCATCTTCATATAGTTTAAGTTTTCTTTAGACCCAAACCATGTGGGTATCAGCAGAAAGTGAGAGTATCGAAATGAGTAGCATCTTTAAAGGTAAATAAACAGTGCATCTGCTGTAAGTTAAGTGCATCCATTTTTTGACACAACTTATTTTTACTAGTTGGCAGTCTGATCACATGTGGTCCCAAAGCACTTAAATAATAAATTAAATATAATCATATGTTAAAAATTGATCTTCAAACATTATAGCTAATGATGCCTCCCTTGCCTGTACTCTCTTCAGTGCAGAAAACCTCATCCATACCTCAGAGACCACCAAACCATTCAGCATAGCTTCCTTAACTGTGAGCTGTTTGAAGCACTATGGAGCACTATGGATTTTTTTATATATAGCTATTTTGTCTTTGTATAGAGTTCTCAGCAGAGGTTGGAGGAACTAGTTCAATGTTGGTGCCAAAACTAGCCAACCAAGACTTTCAGTAAGTCACAGGAGCATTCAACAGTACTGTAGCCTTCTCTGTGAAGTTACAGATGAATTGGGCCATAGTTCTAGGATAGAAGGTCTATGGCTCTGAATGGCTGGCTGTCATTCCTGAATTCATTTTTATTTCTACTATATAATATTAACTACATAAATTGGTAAAGAAAACCCTGCCTTCTGAACCATTACTTTCACTGTAATACTCATTAGCTCACGAATGTCTTTGTTTGTTTGTTTTTGTGTTTTAAAGACAGGGTCTCATTATGTAGCCAAGACTGGCCTGAAATTCCATATGTAGCGCAAGCTGACCTTGAACTTGGAATTTTCCTTCCTCAGTCTCCTGAGTTCTGGGATTACAGACATACTCCACCATGCCTGGTTTATGATTAAGTCTTAATATAAAATGTCATGGATTTCTTTTTCAGACTTAAAACTTAGCTTGCTACAACATAAATTCAACTTGATCAACAATAATTTGTCTATTTTAAATTCCCCTTCTTTCTCATTTCCCTCTGTATCCTCCTCCCTCCCACCCTCCCCCTTCTCTTTCTCTGTCCTTTCCCTTCCTCCTTACTTCCTTTGGAAGGAAGTGAGGATGTGTCCCTCCCAAATGAAAGTCTCATCTACTACAAAGGAAATCATAAATTTTGATTCCAAACTGTATGTTCTTCTGACTAGTGCATTTTAGTGCAGTTTCTTATTTATGTTAGTCATTGGACTGAATTTCTTGCCCTTCTTGTGGCAAGAGTTTGCTGTAATGCTCTCAAAAACAATTCTTACTACCCCGTGAGAAAGACTCGCATTTTTGAATGGAATAAAGGACTAGATTGCAGCTTTAATATCAAAGCAATATGTTTCAATTCACTAAGCAGGCCACTAACAATTTAGATAAAAGGATGCAATATAACAATTAATGAGCTATAAAAAGCACTCATTGAGCATTAACCCTTCAGAGCACATAGGTATGTACATGCATTGTAAGCATTAATTTAGCTGCCATATGAAAACTTTCAGGGCTGCATCTGTTATTTAAATTTATGTTTCTCTGTTTATATTTATATAGGTGGAAAAAGAGAAACTGATTCTAAATTTATGGCTGTGATCATCATGGGCTCTTTGAGGGAAAATTGGAATTGAGTACAAGGTGGACTATAGGATAGAAGTCTCTCTATCAACCAGTAAATGTTTAATAGTGGCCTCTTTGGGTTTAGGCATGTATAAAGTGTGGTAACATTTGTAAAAGAGTCAAAATCCTCTCCTTAAGCCTTAGAAATTACAATAATAGAAGATAAAACTAGCAATTATGAAGCAATTTAAGAATTTTAGTTGGTATAACTCCAACTAAAAGCATGGACTGATTCAGAGTAGAGAGGAATGGCATTATAGACTGGAATAGTCAGGAAAAGCTTTGTGGGACCGATAACCCATTGATGTGGACTTTACAGGAAAGGTTGGATATGGATTAAGGGTGGTAAAACTGTGAGCAAAGTCATGGAAAGTGGAATGAGTATGGTGTGTTTGGCTTATGGGGAAGCCAAATGGTTGGAGTTGAAGAATCAAAACTCATGAACACAGGAACAATGGACTCAGTGCCCTGACCTGTGGAGGTAGCTAAAAGAGGAATGGGTTGAATGTCAAGCTGTGAATCCTGTGGATGTTGATAGGAAAGGATTAATGGACCTCTGTGGAAAAGCAAATTGGGAGCCACTGGAGTCATAGAGATGGAGCATACATCCTAAGTGTTGGAGAGAATGCCATGTTTGCAGAGGGAAAGCCACTGTTGAGTACACAGAGATGATTCTAGACACTTTAGCAAAATATGGAAGTTAATCTTTGATATCTTTCTTTTATCACTCTCTAGGCCTCTCCCATAGGTTGGGTGGCTTGCTTTGGCTATGACTGCATAAGACTTATCTGTTTTTTGTTTTTTTTTTTGCTATGTTTCAATCTAGTTATGATTTCACTTTACTTGGTCTCATACTCTGAAGCTTAGAATTTTGGGGGTTTGGCCAACTATTTGTATATAGTAAAGAAGGATAACATGTGGCACCTAGTGACTTGGGGACAATATGACTTCCCTTTTCTTGGTGAATATTTTCATATTCATTGGCTAAATAAGTATTTTTTATTTAAAACCTTAAAAAAGACATTACTTAAAAATGTTATTATCATATTATTGTACTGGGGATACATTGTGGCATTTACAAAAGTGCTTACTATATATATATTAGTTAAATTCACCCCCTCTATCATCTTTTAAGAGAAGTTTCAATTCACAGAAAAATTAAGAGGAAGATACAGAGATTATCCGAATGCCTCTTGCTCCATACATGTATAGAGCTTCCCCATCAGCATTTCTAACAGACTAGTACATTTGTTAGCAATTGATAAATCCACAGTCACATATCACAGTCACTCAAGGTCCCAGGTTATATTAGGGTTCACTTGGTTTTATATATTGTGTGGGTTTGTACAAATGTATTTAATGACATGCATTCATCATTTTAGAATCATAGTTATTTTCACTGCCCTAAAGAGCCTGCTTTTTTTTTTCTTCTATCCATCTCTCCTACAAGCCTTGGAGACCTCTTATCTTTTTACTGTCTCTATAGTTTTGCCTTTTCCAAACTGTCATAAAATTAGCATCATAATAGTATGAAGACTTTTCAGGCTACCTTCTTTCAGTTAGTAAGATGCATTTACATTTCATTCACATCTTTTCTTGGCTTGCTAGGTCATTTGTTTTCAGTGCTGAATACATCCGGCTTTCCCAATGTCCCAAAGTTTACTTGTTTATTCACCTGCTGAAAGATATCCAGCTTGCTTCCAGGATTTAGTAATTTTTTTGTTTGTTTTCTTATTTTTGAGGGTTATTTTTGGTAGGGTGGTTAGGGATGCTGGGGGTTGTACCCAGGGCCTTACACACCCTAACCAATTACTGTACCACTAAGTTGTATGCTCAGCCCCTTATTGTTGACTTTTAGGAGTTCTTTTATATTTTAAATAACAGTACATTTCTTTTTTTTTTTTCATTTTTCTTTTATTATTCATATGTGCATACAAGGCTTGGGTCATTTCTCCCCCCTGCCCCCACCCCCTCCCTTACCACCCACTCCACCCCTTCCCTCTCCCCCCCCCTCAATACCCAGCAGAAACTATTTTGCTCTTATTTCTAATTTTGTTGTAGAGAGAGTATAAGCAATAATAGGAAGGAACAAGGGTTTTTGCTGGTTGAGATAAGGATAGCTATACACGGCATTGACTCACATTGATTTCCTGTGCATGGGTGTTACCTTCTAGGTTAATTCTTTTTGATCTAACCTTTTCTCTAGTACCTGTTCCCCTTTTCCTATTGGCCTCAGTTGCTTTAAGGTATCTGCTTTAGTTTCTCTGCGTTAAGGGCAACAAATGCTAGCTAGTTTTTTAGGTGTCTTACCTATCCTCACCCCTCCCTTGTGTGCTCTCGCTTTTATCATGTGCTCATAGTCCAATCCCCTTGTTGTGTTTGCCCTTGATCTAATGTCCACATATGAGGGAGAACATACAATTTTTGGTTTTTTGAGCCAGGCTAACCTCACTCAGAATGATGTTCTCCAATTCCATCCATTTACCAGCGAATGATAACATTTCGTTCTTCTTCATGGCTGCATAGAATTCCATTGTGTATAGATACCACATTTTCTTAATCCATTCGTCAGTGCTGGGGCATCTTGGCTGTTTCCAAAACTTGGCTATTGTGAATAGTGCCGCAATAAACATGGATGTGCAGGTGCCTCTGGAGTAACAGTCTTTTGGGTATATCCCCAAGAGTGGTATTGCTGGATCAAATGGTAGATCGATGTCCAGCTTTTTAAGTAGCCTCCAAATTTTTTTCCAGAGTGGTTGTACTAGTCTACATTCCCACCAACAGTGTAAGAGGGTTCCTTTTTCCCCGCATCCTCGCCAACACCTGTTGGTGGTGGTGTTGCTGATGATGGCTATTCTAACAGGGGTGAGGTGGAATCTTAGTGTGGTTTTAATTTGCATTTCCTTTATTGCTAGAGATGGTGAGCATTTTTTCATGTGTTTTCTGGCCATTTGAATTTCTTCTTTTGAGAAAGTTCTGTTTAGTTCACGTGCCCATTTCTTTATTGGTTCATTAGTTTTGGGAGAATTTAATTTTTTAAGTTCCCTGTATATTCTGGTTATCAGTCCTTTGTCTGATGTATAGTTGGCAAATATTTTCTCCCACTCTGTGGGTGTTCTCTTCAGTTTAGAGACCATTTCTTTTGATGAACAGAAGCTTTTTAGTTTTATGAGGTCCCATTTATCTATGCTATCTCTTAGTTGCTGTGCTGCTGGGGTTTCATTGAAAAAGTTCTTACCTATACCTGCTAACTCCAGAGTATTTCCTACTCTTTCTTGTATCAACTTAAGAGTTTGGGGTCTGATATTAAGATCCTTGATCCATTTTGAGTTAATCTTGGTATAGGGTGATATACATGGATGTAGTTTCAGTTTTTTGCAGACTGCTAACCAGTTTTCCCAGCAGTTTTTGTTGAAGAGGCTGCTATTTCTCCATCGTATATTTTTAGCTCCTTTGTCAAAGATAAGTTGCTTATAGTTGTGTGGCTTCATATCTGGGTCCTCTATTCTGTTCCACTGGTCTTCATGTCTGTTTTTGTGCCAGTACCATGCTGTTTTTATTGTTATTGCTTTGTAATATAGTTTGAAGTCAGGTATTGTGATACCTCCTGCATTGTTCTTTTGTCTGAGTATTGCCTTGGCTATTCGTGGCCTCTTGTGTTTCCATATAAATTTCACAGTAGATTTTTCAATCTCTTTAATGAATGTCATTGGAATTTTGATGGGAATTGCATTAAACATGTAGATTACTTTGGGGAGTATCGACATTTTTACTATGTTGATTCTACCAATCCATGAGCATGGGAGATCTCTCCACTTTCTATAGTCTTCCTCAATCTCTTTCTTCAGAAGTGTATAGTTTTCCTTGTAGAGGTCTTTCACATCTTTTGTTAGGTTTACACCTAGGTATTTATTTTTGTTTGAGGCTATTGTAAATGGAATTGTTTTCATACATTCTTTTTCCATTTGCTCATTGTTAGTGTATAGAAATGCTAATGATTTTTCTATGTTGATTTTATATCCTGCTACCTTGCTATAGCTATTGATGATGTCTAGAAGCTTCTGAGTAGTTTTTTGGGTCTTTAAGGTATAGGATCATGTCGTAACAGTATATTTCTTTATCAGAGGTGGTTTATGCAAATGAACGAATCCCAGCCATGATTTGTCTTTTCACTTTCCTTGACTGTCTTTTGCAGAGCATAAGTTTTTAAATTTAATGGTCCAGATTATCTATTCTCTCATGGATCATGTCTTTGTTGTTGTACTAAAAAGTCATCATTGTCCCAGGGCCATCTAGATTTTTTTCCTACATCATCTTCTAGGAGATTTTTAGTTTTGTGCTTTACATTTAGGTACATAGTACATTCTGGGTAAAGTTTTTGTGAAGTGTATAAGGTTTGTGCCTAGATTCATTGTTTTGGCCGTGGAAGTCTAATTGTTTTAGCATCATTGTTGAAAGAATTAGATCAGTTAATAATACTTACATGGGTATTTTCCTGGGCTACCTAGTCTTTCACATTAATCTATTTGTCCTCTTGCCAATGCCACACAGTTTCAATTATTATATTTTTATGCAAGTTTTAGAGTTGGGTAGTGTCAGTCTTCTGACTTAATTTTTCTCATTCAATATGGTTATTCTGGGTGTTTCATCTTTGCATGCAAACCTTAGAATCTGATTACTGACATCCCCTAAGTACTTTACTGTGTTTTTTATTGGAATTGCATTGAATCTGTAGATAAATTGTGAATAACTGACATCTTTGTGATACTGAGTTTTCTTATCGATGAACACAGAATATCCATACATCGCTCCATTCATTTAGTTTTCTGATTTCATTCATCAGAGTTTTGTTTTTCCCACATGATTCTTTTACATATTTTGTTAGATTTAAACCTAAGTGTTGGACTTTTTAGGATGTTCCATCCTTTTCTTTCTTTTTTGGTGGCATTGGACACTGGGGTTTGAACTCAGGGCTTCACACTTGCTAGGCAGGTGCTCTTATGGCTTGAGCCACTTCACCAGCCCTGACTTTATAGAATGTTAAAATTAATTGTATTTTGTTCTCAATTTCAAATGCCTCTTGTTCATTTTTAGCATGGAGGAAAGCAGTAGATTTTTGTGTAACAACCTTGTATTCTTCAATCTTCCTATAATCTTTTATTAGTTCCAGGAGTTTTTTTGTTTGTTTTGTTTTTGTTTTTGCTGATTCTTTCACATTTTCTACATGGATGATCAAATCATTTGTGAACAAAGACAGTTTTGTGTTTTCTTTTCCAATTTGTATTATTTTTACTTTCTTTTCTTGTCTTACTCCATTAACTAATATTCTAGTATGATATTGTAAAGTATGGAAAAGAGGGGACATCTTTGCCTTGTCCTGATCTTAGTGGGAAAAGCTTCCAGTTTCTATTCTTTTCTTGGTGACACTGGGGTTTACATTAGAGTCTCTCTTTTCCTAGGCAGATGCTCTACACTTGAGCCAGACCCCCCAGTTCTTTTCTGCTTTAGTTATTTTTCAGATGGGGCCTCAGACTGACTGTATAGCTGAGATTACAGACCAAACCCACCACGCCAAGATTGTTGATATAGGCTCTCAGTAATGGTTTTCTTGGATTTGCCTTGAACCACAATCCTCCTAATCTCTGACGCCCAAAGAGCTGAGATTACATGTGTGAGTCATTATGTCTGTCCTTCCAGTTTCTTAGCATTAGGTATGATGCAGATTTTTCATAGATATTCTGTATTAACAGAGGAAATTCCCCTATAAATGCAGAGAGGTTCTTTTCTTTTTTAAATCATGATTGTGCATTGGGATTTTGTCATGTGTTTTTTCTGTGTCTATTGATACATTTGTGCAATTTTTCTTCTTTCTTCTTTTGTCATCAACATTATATGCATTATATGAATTGATTTTTAAATGTTGAACCAGGTTTGCCTGTCTGGGATAAATCATATTTTGGTATGGTATACTCCTCTTTTTATATACTTTTGGATTCTATTTGTCAATAATATGAGTATTTCAGTGTCCTCCAAATGAAACCATATACCTGCCTCCATCCAGTGTTTACATAGCACTTGAGCTTTGCAAATTGTTTTCCTTAATTTTTAAAAAAATTATAAGCCCTCATTAAATGATATAATTTTCTTTTGGTTTTGACTGGGCAACTCAGTTATTGAAATCATATTAGTACAACAAATTTTTCCCATATAGGCCATTCACACTCACAGAGATAGAAGCATGCTTTGTGCACACAGATTCTATTTCTGGCCTTATACATAACCTTACCTAGGTTCTTTGAAGGGTGGTTTACTACCACAGCCCTCACTACTGCTCACGGTGCATAGCTGTGCGACGCCTCAGGAGGGGTAAAAGCGAATGATGGCCAGGTGTGTGTGTGAAAGCTGCTTTTCTTTGTGGAACCTAACTTTAAGCTTTTCGTCACAGAAAATGATTTGAATTCCCCAATGTTGCTCTCTGCAAGTTCTGCATCAGTTATTTTTTAAAATGGCACAGTGAGTTGCTAATTTGATTGATTCTTACCAGGTTTCATTGTCTGAACTTTTCTTTAAGATGTGTCTTTTAGGAAAGAAAATGTAGGCCAGCAAGCATAGAAAAAAAATCTTTGGGAGTTCAGGATCACGAGTAAAATAGCAGCTGAATTCAGTTGAGACGTCCAACTCCGTTGAATTTCTCAATTTATGTTGATTATAATAATTGAATAATGTTGGTCAGCAATTTAAAATATATTGCGTCTGCAAATCTCCCAGTGTCAGACTCTGGCAGGGAGGTGCTCATGACCACATTGCCCTAGTTTCTGTACACAGTATTTTTGAAAGTGTGGTACCCAGGAAAAGTTGGCTTATTGAATAGTTGAGTGACTGAAAAGGGATAGTTCTGCCAGATGCCAGTGGCTCACGTCTGTAATCTTCACTACTTATGATCAGGAGGATCGCAGTTTGAAGCCAGCCCAGGCAAATAGTTCATGAGCCCCTACCTCAAAAATCCATCACAAAATGGGCTGGTGGAGTGGCTCAGGGTGAGGTCATGAGTTCAAACCCTCATACCACAAAAAAGGGAGTGGATGGGATATTTTAATTCTGGCTGGTGAGAAAGTACCTATAATTATTTAAAATTTGACATATAGTAGACTGAAAACTAGACAAATCAAATGATTCTAATTGCTAGCCATTGGCAACCTGTTTCCTTTTATATCATGAAATGTTAGAGATGGAAATTTCCCATGATTAGCTAGAATAATTTTTTCTAGTTTTTGAGGTAAAAGTCTATATCAAACCATGTTTGATGTTTTCAAGTGAATACATTAATGTGTTAATTTATTATAAAAGGGTTTATAATTAGTGCATACTAAATGTGTATTAGTAGAACCATGTAATTTAGAAGACTGTAGATATGATTTCATCTTATTTACCTGACTTTCTCTAAGATATATTCCATTTGTTGCTTTATAGAGAGATCTGGCCAGTTAATTTTCACTTACACAAAGCTTGATCATTTTTGGAAGGTAGTATTGCAGAAATTTGGTCAGTTTATTCTTTTTAAAGGTCATTTTCATGTCATGCTGCATGTCACTGTTGATGCCAGAGGAGGTGGGCACAAAACCTACAAAACTTATCCACCATTTTAAGGTTCCTCATTAGGCTTTCTAGCACAATTTATCAAAAATCCATTCACACAAAGTTAAATGCATACATGTATTATAGGTTAAATGCATATACTATGTGGAAAAATCATTAAAACTTTGATTTTTGGAACTTTCTCTCCTCATATTCAGTTTATTTATGTTAAGATATCTCCTGGCTGGCAAAGTTAGCACCAGACCCTACCTGAAAAACAAATGAAGTCTAAAAAGGACTGGGAGTGTAGCTCAAGTGATAGCGTGCTTGTCTAGCACACATGAGGTCCTGAATTCAATCCCCAGTACTGCAAACAAAAACAGAAATAAAACAAAGCAAACAACAACCACAAAAAAAACCAAACACCCTCCTGCTCATGTGTCTGGTTATGACTGAAAACTAATGCCGCTGGAATCTTCTTGTCCAGTGATAGAGATTTCCGAATCCCCTGAGATAAAGGATTATTATAATCTTCTGTTCACCTTTGTGTACATGATCTCACTCTAGTACTTTGGGAATAGTTCTAAGATTTAGATATGACTATCAGAAAATGACAGGCAAAACATGCACATAAGATTTAGTGCTTTTTTACCCTAGTTCTTATTTATTTATTTTTTGAGACAGGATCACTCTGTGTAACCCAGGCTGAACTTGAACTTGCTGTGTAGTTCAGGCTAGCCTTGAACTCGACATCTTCTTTCCTCAGTACTGGAGGAAAGTACTGGAATTACAGATGTGTTTTACCATACCCAGCTCCACATCATAGCTCTTTCTTAAATCAAAACTACATTCTTCTTTGGAAGGACAGGGTAGGCACAATTCTTACCAACCACAATCAAGATTGATTCCCTTTGTATTTCCTGTTGTAGTAGGTTGTTGTAATAATGGACGCTGATGAATTAGGCCACTTGGTGCCTGTGCCCCTTTGTAAAGTGATGTGGTCACTCCCACCGTAAGAGATAGAATTTCTCTGTACCCAAAGCCTTGTGACTAGCTTTGACTACCAGAATTTAGCAGAAGTGACAGTTGTTACAGTTCCAATGCTTCAAGATACTTTGAAGATTCTGTCTTTACCTCTTTTGGCTAAGACTGCTGGGTGGTGTAGAGCCCTGGGATGACCATATGAGGAGGGGATTTCAGTCTTCCTAGGTAACAGCCAAATGTTAGATGCCAGACAAGCGACTGAGGCTACTTTGGAATTTCCAGCCTCTGGGTTGCCTGCCATCTGGTTGTAACTGCACAAACAAACCCAATTGTGATCAGCAGAACAGCTATCCAACCAACGCACAGAATAACGAAAATGAGAGGATTCTAGTGTAAACTAATGAGTGTTGGGGTTAGAAAGACACCTGAAATACCCCATCTATGTAATGTTTCCTAAAAAACATTCTGAACTTATTTTTCCAATCACTCTGTCCTAACTTAGTTGTTTAGTTGACTTGAGACCTTCGACATTTCCTAAAGGATCCTTGAAGTTTAATTTGCTATAGAGATAGTCCTAGGACTCTGCATTTCTTTGTTGGATCTTGGCTGCACGGTGGAATGTGCTTTGACTGGGCAGCTTTTCATATCCAAGGTGACCCAAATTACTTCACAAAGGAATGTACTGGCGGGTGGTGTCTTTGCAGGCCATAAAAGAACAATTATGTAATAGCTCACACACCATTTAGGATTTCAGAACTTATCTTGCTGAGAGGAAGTGTGAAGAAAAGAGAAAGTAGTGAATGAGTATTGGACCACAAATTTAGAGAAAGCAATGTATTAATTACAATGGCACCAAAACTTTTCATGTAATCCTGAGAACTTTGCAATTCATTTTTAAATTGACATCAATGAAATCCTCGTTAAGTGAGTAATAATTCAGTTTGGGAGTGTCTTACATAATTTCATACATTGCTTATTTCTAAGTAGTAGACAAGTAAAATTATATATAATTTATTTTGAATTAATTCATGGTATATATTCTTTAATATCTTTAACTTATTTTACAGTGAAGTTTAGCTATATTTGAAGTGCATTCTGATACATTCTACATTTATTAATACCATAGAATATAGTCATCTAAGTCATATACACATAATTCATATTGTAATAAATTTATAAAAATGTCATTAGTGAATTATATTTCCTTGGTGCCTCTCTTTTAAATAAATTTCATCAAATATTCAGGGAAACAAAAAAATGCAGAGAAACAATAGCTTGTATAGCCTCATAGCAGAACTGAAGTGGAGAGGGACCCTAGGAAAAAGGTGTTAGGTTCCTACTGCTGTTCCAGGAACTGAGGAAGGAGAAAAGTTCTATTTCCCCAGATGCAGCTCATCTGTTCGTCATCTGTGGTGCATCTGTGGTGCAGAGTAGTAGGTCTATATTAGACTCATTAGGGGGCAAGTTCTCATGGTTTGGGGCACTATCTCATGCCTCCCTTCTTGCTTAGGTAATGCTCTTTTAAACAGCGTGACGTTCTTAATGTCACTTCAGTTTACTGTGCCTGTGCATGGAAGTTTAGGTTGTCAGAGAGCATTGTAATTAGGTTCCAACCAGAAAATTAGGGGAATATCTAGAATGCAAACCCAGGAATTCAGCAGGTATATCGTGCTTCATGTCTGAGAACCCAAATGTACTACGTAGCCCACTTTCTCATTGTCTCTCAAAGAGTTCCACAGTATGCAGATAATCTTTTCCATCCTAGGCTTTGTCTTCAAATGTTTCCTCAAAGTTTAGGTCTGTACCTTTTAAAGTGCTCCCAGTAAAGTGGAGGAGAGGCTCTTAAACAGTGGCGTGCTCCAGTAGGTACAAGAGACATGGCTGAAATGCTAAGGGAGTAGAAACAAGGAGAGTCGTAGAAGTGCTGATGTGATGGCGTGAGTATGACTTTACTAAGTAGAGAAGAAAGGCACCATCTTCCAACTGCAGGGACAACTCATGCTGAACCACACTGTTAGAGACTAACACAGGATTCCTTAGGATAGGGGTCTAATAGGATATGGGGCTTGGACATAGATTGCGGCCAGGTGGTGTAGGGAATTTTATGCTACATGTGAAAGAAAAAATCATTTTGTACCTATCTTGATTATGACCATGTGAAAATAACTTGGCCCCTGGGTATTGTGCTGGGTGTAGTTTTTTTTTTTTTTTTTTTTTTAAGGAGATTCTGCTTCATTATACATAAGACTCAGGTAATACACATGCAATTCATTGACATGAAATTATTTATTGCTCAATTATGTGAAATCATCATGGTAAGCATTGAAGAATTTGGCTTTTTAAAAAGAGAAACCTGAATAGTTAGAGTGATATATAACATAAGGAAGCAAATTAAAAAGTTATAACTAATAAATCTGGCACTAGTATTAATTAAGGATAATTAAAGAACAGGGTATCTATTGAAATGAAGAACTGAGATAAATGTCTGAATAATTGATGCCCAGTACCCTCCTTGACCTGAATTACCTGAAGATTTTGGCTTTAATGATGTAATTAGTTGCCTCCACATCCCCATTTTTGCTTTGCCTGTATACCACTGTACAACTCTATCACTCAGAGGCCACCAAAAAGGGAATGAGAGTCTCAGCAAAGATGATCAAAAACAATTTCAAAGGGCACCCAATAAGTAAGGGAATAGTAGTTATGGTGTGAGTTCCCAAAGAAAAATAACACTTTATTTTTAATGCTGTCAACTTAAGATAAAATTGCTTCTTATTTTAAGAAAAAAGTAACCATCTTAATTATGCAGCAAAATTTATAATTACCCCAGACCAAACAAAGCTTTCTTTTCCCTTAATTCTGTTTCCTATGGTTTTGTATATGAATTCTTCTAACTATGAAAGTTTTCTTTACTTAAACATTTGATTTCTTTTTTATCTTTTATTAGTTTTGTTGTTGTGTGGAAGTACATTGTAACATTTATTAAACATTCGATAAGGAAGAGCCTTATGTTTTTGTGAAGAGTCTGTTGGGGGTCCTGATTGTCTGAATCTTTTCCAAATGCTTTTCACAAACACAGCCATTTATTTATTTATTTATTTATTTTTATTCATATGTGCATACAAGGCTTGGGTCATTTCTCCCCCCTGCCCCCACCCCCTCCCTTACCACCCACTCCACCCCCTCCCTCTCCCCCCCACCTCCTCAATACCCAGCAGAAACTATTTTGCCCTTATTTCTAATTTTGTTGTAGAGAGAGGATAAGCAATAATAGGAAGGAACAAGGGTTTTTGCTGGTTGAGATAAGGATAGCTATACAGGGCATTGACTCACATTGATTTCCTGTGCGTGTGTGTTACCTTCTAGGTTAATTCTTTTTGATCTAACCTTTTCTCTAGTTCCTGGTCCCCTTTTCCTATTGGCCTCAGTTGCTATTAAGGTATCTGCTTAATGCAGTTTCTCTGTATTAAGGGCAACAAATGCTAGCTAATTTTTTAGGTGTCTTACCTATCCTCACCCCTCCCTTGTGTGCTCTGCTTTTGTCATGTGCTCAAAGTCCAATCCCATTGTTGTGTTTGCCCTTGATCTAATGTCCACATATGAGGGAGCACAGCCATTTATATAAACAAGTATATTGGCAATTCACAGTGGGGTCAGACTTAAAATATATAATATATATTTATATAACATAATATTATGTGTAAAATGTATTATCTAGCTACATACCTGTACTTTAAAAATTGGTTCTTAAAAGTGTAGACCAAAGAATAATAAATCAGTCTCTCCAGTTTTTTTTTTCTTGGTGCATTGATGTTAAAAATTGAATCAGTAACATTTCATTATAAGATAGTGACATGTGGACATCTGCAGAGCAATTAAAAACCGATGAGTTTACTTGATAAGATGTAATTTAGCCATAGTCAGTAGCCACTTCCAGGAAACCAATTTACCCCAAAGTATCCTCAGATGGATGGGAGAGTGTGAAGTGATTGAGTTTTAGTTATTCTTGTATGCACCAAATTTCAATTATAATTCCTACTGTAAATTGTTAAGAGTATTATCACACCAAGGCTCTCCAAGCTTTCAGGCGCTGGCGATTTGAAGGAAAGAACATTTCTTCTTTACTAATTCTAAAAACCTCATTTCATAAATTCCCCCACTACAACACCCACACACATTGGCTGGACATTCCTTGATTCGACTTTGAGTTCCTGCTGTTTCTGGAACTTAGATGAGGGCCTGCTTAAGAAACAACTTGTAAAAAACCACAGTAAAACTTTGCTTTCAAAGTTTTTTGATAAGGTGTACCAGCTTCTCCTGGGAACTTTTCACCCACAATTTAATACCTAATGAGACCTTGCTACCTGCTTGCTACTTTGATGACACACTTCACAAAGCCCAAGGCATGCATAGAAGTGCAGGAGTTGGAAAAGAGGATTCAGCTCAAGTGCCAATCCCAATAGACTGTTAGTGTGGCCCTGGTTGAGACGATCAACAGGAAAAAGTGGCACAATTCATTAGCGCTGTGTTCCACGCATTCAGGAGCTGAGGGGCGGCAGCTACCCGTGCTGGCTGATCAGGACAGGCTTTTAGGAAAGCATTTCAAAGTGAGGCTAGAGATTTGCATCATCTTGTCTTTCTTTCCATCCCTCAGAGCCAACTTCTTCTACTTTACCTACAGTGCCAGAATAATTCTTTGAACGTGGAGACATGTGGCAACCATTCCTTTGATTACTTCAGTGACCCCAAGCAGAAGCAATATCTTTGCTATTGATTTGCCATAAAAGCCGTAGGCTCTAGCTAAGTATTATCTATAATGTTGTATTAAATCCTTTTATTTCAAAATGTCTATATTTTTATGACAGGAATGTTCAATATAGTTATGTTTTTGAAGAAAATGTTTTCCCAAGTGTGACGTGACTATAATCGTGTTTCATATTATCATTTCCTTACTGTGTTTTCCACATACAGAATGCTTTTTTTGCTGGGCATGATGGTACATGTTTGTAAACCCAGCTTCTACGGAGGTGGAGCAAGGAAGATGGCAGTGCAAGGAAAAATGCAGAAAGACTGGAGAGTGACTCAGTGAGGCCCTGAGTTCAATTCCCAGTACCTCCAAACAAATAAATAAAGAATAATAAATAAATAAATGTTTTATATTCGTCTATAAAAACTTATGAAGTCATTAGTAGCCTTTGTAAAAATTTTAATTAGCTATCTAAAAAGCAGAAAATTAGCATTTGTCATTCTACTTCAGAGAAAGAGGAACATTGATCAAGAGGGTACATTGTATAAATACTTGATGTGGCAAGCTCAAGGTGATTTTCTAATGGGAGAGCCTAGATTTGTGCCCTTCTCAGAGACAAGGCATCTTCCAGTGCTGCAGACTTTGCAGTAGGAGAGCAACCATACAGTTTCTTTCTCCTTGCTTCCTTCCTTCCTTCCTTCCTTTTTGCAGTACTAGGATTTGAACTCTAATTCACACTTGTTAAGCAGGCACTCTACCTTATGAGCCACTCCACCAGCCTTGTTGGGTATTTTTTCTTTCTTTCTTTTTATTATTATATTATTGTACTGGAGGTGCATTGTGACATTTTCAAAAGTGCTTATATATCTTAGTTAGATTCACCTTCTCCATCATTCCCCTCTATCCCTTCTCCCCCCATTTTTAGAATAGTTTCAACAGGTCTCATTTTTCCATTTTTGTACATGAGTACAAAATATTTCTACCATATTCACCCTCCTACACCCTTTCCTTATATCCTTCCCCACCCACTGATACCAACCCTCAGACAGGACCTGTTTTACTTTCCTTTCCTCCATACAATTTCTTACTCCTTTGATACCAAACATATCTTGTACAGCTGTACTGTCCAATGCAGTGGCCTTTAGCCAAATGTGACTATTAATTAAAATTCAGTAAGATATACAGTAAAAGGTTCTTCAGCCACAAGGCCACATTTCAAATGCTCAGTAGCTACAGATGTCTAGTGGCTGTGCTTGTCGGACAGGGCAAGGAAGACATAGAGCACTTCCATTATCACAGGACGTTCTACTGGCAGACCTGCTGCAGAGATTTTCCTGTGTTACTGAACGGTAGAGGTGATTCAATTCCTGCACTGCTCCCCTCACACAGCATGAGCAACTACAACTGAGACATACCCTGGAAGCTGACTTTTCTAAAACATTCAGGTTGCAGATTTGCCTTTCTCCACTTATTGTACGAATGTGTTTATTCACAGACGTTTTCACAGTAGCCTTCCTATTTAAAGTCTGACTTTTATTATTCTTTTGTTGCTGCCATCTGTGCCCTACCATTGAGAGCGTGAGTTAATGAAGACAGGATATCTACAGAACCTTCTGTAGTATTTTTATATTATTTTCCCTTCTTGGTGTAAGTGCCAAATAGACATTTGTTGAACTGCGTTTCTGGATAAGGAGTCTAAGTTCCAGAGTAAAATAATCTAGCTATGATAAGGCTTAATTTATAACGTAGGTACCATGATAAGATATTAGCAACAATAACTAACAATAAAATAGAACATCCATGGCAATATTCTGTAATAAACGTATGAATGTAATCTTTCTCAACTTAATGAACTCACCCTTTTTCCAGTGATGTCATGGGATGAAACAATACCTAGGCAACAAGGTGAGGTGATGTGAATGACATAGGCCTTTGACACGGTGTTAGGCTAGTGCTTAAGAGTTATTTCAAACATAAGCACTGCAGCAATATGACAGTCATTCTGAAAACCGAGACGACTGCTTAAGTGACTAATATGCAAGTAGCATACACAACATGGATACTTACAACGAGGGAATGATTCATGTCCCCCAGGCAGGACACAGTGGGACAATGTTAGGGTGCAATTTAGGGTGATTATAGATACCAGTAATGTACTGTTTATCTGAAGAAAGCTAGAAGAAACAATTTTGAATGTTTTTACCCCAAAGAAATGATAAATGTTTGAGGTGATGGCTGTGCTCACTCTGATTTGACACACAGTGTTCACGTGGTTGAAAACATCATTGAATCTCATAAATATGTATACATTTGTGCATCAATTTAAAATGGCATGCAATTTAAAACTTATGAATTGCTTATTTCTGGAATTTTTTTCCAGCTAATATTTTTGGACTGAGGTTGATTGAGATTCCTGACTGAAGCCACAGAAAGTAAAACCTTATATAAGGGGACATTACTTTCATTAAAATAGGGTGGTGTAAGTATTTTTTTGAAATATAGTAATGTTCTAGAACGTATTGTTAAGAAGCCTGATAATGCACATAAAGAATAAAAAGGGCAAAAATTGTTTTTGGAATTCTCTATATTTCTAAAGGATAATGAATGCATATGAATCTTTATACGCCTTTTGGACAGTAAATAAATCTGGGGGAAATGGTGCAATAAGGTCATCACATATGCTGTAGTTGCAGCTTAAATAGAACAACTAAACACTATGAAGCCGGTTTATAAAAGAACAGAAGGAATTCTTTGAAGTGGTTGTATGTGTATAAGCTTCTTGTCCCCTTGAGCAAAAACACAAGGAGAACGGTTACATTTATTAAGGACTGGAAAATAATTGTACCATGGACAATTGCTTGTTTGCAACATTAGAGGAAAGTTATAAAAATATTTTACTTGCAGTTTGTAACAGAATTGTGGTTCTTTCTGACTTTTATAATTCATTCTCCTTTGGATTGTCTTGCACCCAAGGAGCACGCCCAAGTAAATGAGAAGTCTGGGGCCTTGGCTGGCTGCACACAGGGCTGGCCTCTGCTGATACTGGAGCACATGTTCAATGTCTCCCTTGTCTAGAGGCTTCTGTGAGGTCCGTAGATTAGCAGCGGCCAGGAAGTCAAAGGCTGAAAGGATGGTTGACTGACTCAGTGAATAAAACTCTGGACATTCCATTACCCCTGGCATGGAGCATACGGTATCAATCCGGCAGCTCTCAAAGGGGCGGGGAAAGAACCTTCCACAGACTTGGCCTGGCCAGTCTGTGTGTGCTGAACCAAAAAAGCAAACTGAACAAAGACATCTAAATTTACAGCTTCAGCTAAAGAGCAGAGAGGCTAATCCAGTGCTCAGAAAGCACTGTTCCAATTACAGTTTTTTCTACATTTCAATGTGTGCTTATTCCAGGTTGCAAAAAATATTTTATGTGACTATCTCTATATCTACAAATCTATGTATCTCTCTATGTCTATCTCTATATCTCTATTCACTTATTCTTCTGGCCCCCCTGTGACAGGTCTCTGAAGCGAGTTAATTTTTTTACAATAGCGATGTACATAAGTAACACTGTACTGCTTTAAAAATAGAGTTCTTTGGTTTACACAATGTTTGTAAATAAAAATCTGCATTTATCTCATGACAGCCCTTTACTTTTACAAGGACATTGAATTTTCAGTACCTAACTTGACTCCTCGATAGTTAGGGTTTAGGTAAATCTGGTTACACATTTCTTCCACACGTGTATTTTCAGTGCTTTGTGTTGCACAATGCTACTTAGAAACAAAAGAGACAGTTTAGAGGCTGCTGATGAACCTATGTGATTATGAAAATGTTAGCATTTTAAATTAAAGTTCAATGAATTAAGGTAATTTAGTAACAAAGGAAAACTATGTAGCAGTGACAAACAGGGAATCTGGATCTAGGCTGCCTAGATTTGAAACCTAGTCTTGCTGCTTATTAGTTTGGTAACGTTGATGAAATTACTTAATTTCTCATGCTTCAGTTTCCTCACTTGTATGATGAAGGTAATGGAGTGCCTACCTGATAGAGCTGTTGCACATGTGGAAAGCTTTATAATAGTTCTTGACACATAGTAAGCACCATTGAAGATTGGTTATTATAAATTGCTATTGTAGGCTAAAAAATTTAAGATAGATGCGTTGTTATGAAAATATAAGCATCAATGTAATCAAGTGGTGAATAGTATTGCAAAAAGCTTACCCAAATTAAGTTTGTTTTCTTGGAAGTAAGAAAAGATTCTCAAGAAAAAGAAAATGTATACAATTTATGATTAAAAGTATGTATTTGGTATATAGAAATTTATAATATATTTTTCCATCTTTTCAATTTCTAGATATGACAATTATTTTAAGTCTGCAAGTAAGTTTTTGACAATTTTATTTGAATTAAATTATATATTTTGTATATTTTTAAAGCCTATCATATTCAATGTCATAAAAGGTTAACATTATTTAAAATGCCTTTTTTCTTTTAAATGTGAGCCTTCCATTTAACACTTACATTTTTTTCATGTAATCTTTGGTCTAACACTTGTCACATAATATAACAATTATAATGGTTTATTATGGAATAATTAGAAAAGTTTAAGAATAAAATGAAAATTGTCTATAATGCTAATAACCAGAAGTCACCATTTTTCAAGTTTTGTTGTGTTTACTGCCACCTCTGCTCCATGCATATGTGTGTATCAATTTATATGTGTCATACTGATAACACAAAAGTCTTGAGGTGGACTGGAAGCACCATGGACCTGCATTCTCCTCATCCCTTGCTTTGCTGTTCTCAGCGTATGAATGTCTTGCTCTAGGTTGGATGCTGTAGTGGTTGTAAGACATGAGCACCCTTCTAGGTGTCGCAGGTGGGTACATCAGTGTGGGCAAGAAGAAAACAGAAGATCCATGACCAATGTCTTTTATAAGATCAAAGGAAACTTTGCCAGAGGCTGACTTGCCTTTATATTTCATTGACCAGAAAGGTGTCACGTGCTCCTTTGAAATTACACAATGAACTAAAGCAGGCTCATCGCTATTGAAGGAAGGTCATGGTTGCCCCACCCATGCATGAGTTGTACTGAGGGTCCATAGCATGAAGGAGGCCAGAATGGCTGTTCAAAATGACCCAGTCCTGTGCCACATGCTATCACAGTTTTGGTCACGTTTGTTAGTTAGATCTTTTTTATTATAACTCATCATAATTTCATCTCTGAACCAACTTATTTGTGAACATCTTTAATTGTGCTCCAAATTGAGATTTGGAGAAATATAATTGTTAAATAAAAGTCTCAGTTTAAGTTTCATAATATACTTTGTCAAGTTATCACACATATGACAATAGCCTTCTGTTATGAGTAGACCCCTTGCTAAAAGTAATAGCTGAGTTACAGATTTTGTAAAGTGTTCTGTGTGGATAACCATCTATCATATAAATGCTAGTAGCTTCAATTCTTCCTTTTCGTTCTTTTTACATTCAAATAATATCCTCACATGTGCTGTGTTGGCTAGAATATCCAGGACAGTATTGATAAAAGTGTTAATCTTGGACACTTTTATCTTGTTCTTGACTTTTTTTTTGGTGGCACTGGGGATTGAACTCAGGACTTCATGCTTGCAATGCAGGATCCCACCTCTTGAGCCACTCTGTCTACCCTTGTGTTGGGTTTTTAAAGGAAAATGCTTCTAATATTCAATGTTTGGAGATTTTTCTCCTTTTAAAATAATCATTTTAAATAATTCTCTCCCTATTATAGTAACGATCTGTTGAGGTTAAGATGAGATGTTGAAATTAATCAAATGTCTTTTCTGCCTTAATTGAGATTATTGTATAGCGTTTCTCCTATAATCTATTAAATTACCCTGAAGTTCCTGGTATAAATTCATTTTGATTATGGTGAATTATTGTTTTGGGTACTCCTTTGTATATATAATATGCCCTCTGTGTGTTCCTCAAAGTATTTGGGACACTAAAAAAAAAAAAAAAAAACAGTTGAAAATGTCATTGCAGAAGGTAAGGCCAAAATCACAGCTAGAAAAATACAATTTATTTCTAAAACTATGACCCTACGTTTATTCCCTAAGTGTGATTTGAGATGTAGGACATAGAACAAAGAAATAATTTAAAGCTATGTTGTTCCCTTTTACTATGAATAATATTTGCTTTAACAAAATAGTCTTCATAACTTCAGGATTCAGTTAGTTTATAAAGATGTGCTACCTGAAATATATGTGGCAAAAAGCAGTTGTTGTCTCAGTATTGGTAAGGATGCAAATTGTTTCGACTCTGTGCAGACTGTATTAAGATATACTTATCACCTGTGTTTAGAGTTGAAGGGTCATTCTCTTTGTTATGTGAAGGCATTAAGATCTTAAATCAATACCTAAAAATAATGTGATATGACTAATGTAATTATGCCATAAAAATGTCAATATAATGATCCCACTGAATAGTTTTAATTTGCTAATCATTTTCTGAATAGATGACAGGTATGTACTTCTTTTTAATGAAGAATATTGAAAAGAAAGATTAGCCAGTTTTCTTTGGAAAAGAGATGTTTTTGAGATATTGATGACAAATTTTACATAGCTATAAGATACAATCAAGAAGGAAGGAACTAAGAAGGCAAAATTAATATTCGCTGAGTACCTATTATGTTCTAGGAAATTTATTAATGTCCATTTGTCCACTAAAAAATTATCATTTGGCCACTACTTCATAGATGAGGAAACTGAAGCCTGGAGAAATCAATCATCTTCCTGCAGTTGTGCAGCTGATAGGAGCTGAGCTGGAATCCAATGAAGTGAAGTCACCGTTAGAGCCTGCGATCACTTCACTGACCTGGTGAATACAGGAAAGGACAGGTAACAGTTATGATCTGTTGTGCTGTTAGTGAGCATATGACTAATGCAAATCTTCAAGATAATTTTGTGCTGATGGAATTCATCTTATCTTGAATATCTGTGCTAAATTCTGCTTTCATATTTATGTTCCTTCTTGTTGTATTGCCATTTGCTTCCCTTTCACTTTCTTATCTTGACTTTTTAAAAATTAAAAATGATCCTTCCAGTTATTCAGGCTTCCATTCTAAAACAAGGTGGGATAGAAATGCAGGGATAAATAGATAATTCCTTGGGAATAACTCAATTATACTTGTGTTACATATCTATTAATACCTTTGATTTTTTTTTTTGAGAATCCACTTGCTTTTCCAGTAGAAAATGGACAAAGGAGTTGAACAAAGAAAAACTTTGAAAAATATATTTACCGAGTCTACACTTACTGGTAAACAAAAAATTGAGAATAAAATATCTAAATATATAATTTATAACTTAAAAATTTAAAATATTTGCTTAAAATTATAATGCTAACATTGACTTGGTCATGAGAAAATGAACATTACAATATTCAGATGTTTAATGGAAAAAATAATAGACTTTTTCAGGAGGGAAATTTGGAAATGTGTATCAAAAATATCCAGACATATGCAGACATTGACCCTATGTTTAGAGTGCAGAATGCAGAGTAGAGGGGGAAGAATATTCTTGACCTATCTCTAGCAGAAAGGGATTTACTACAAGGCACTACACAACTTATTGAAGCAATAAGCCAGCTAAAGAGACCAAGGTTGGCCTTGCAAGAATGACTCCTGCTTTTATTGGATATGCTTTGAGTGTGCTCCCAACAGCTCATGTGTTGGAAGTTTGGTCCTCAATATGACAAGTTTGGAAGGTGGTAGAACCTTTAAGAGGTGGGGCTTAATGCAAGATAAGTAGGTCCATTGGAGACAGTGCCTTCAGAAAGGATTAATATAGTTTTTTGTGGCACCCACTTAGTTCTCACAAAAGTGAGTTGTTAAAATGGAGGACAGGAAGATAAAACAGTCTTGTCTGGGGGTTAGACACAAAGAACTTAAGGACAGGATGAAGGATGAATATGATGGAAATATTATGTACTCACATATGAAAATGGAAAAATATAACCTGTTGAAACTATTCCAGGAATTGCGGGAGGGGGAATAGGGGAGAATGATGGAGGGGGTGAATTCAACTATGATATACTGTAAGAAGTTTTGTAAATGTCACGATGCACCCCAGTACAACAATACTATGATAATAATAATAATAAAAGGAGCAAGACTGGCCCCTCCCCACTCTCTTACTTCCTGTCTCACTATGTAATTTCTTCCTTCTGCACACACTATTGCCATTCCTTTCACTATGAGGTCCTTACCAGAGATGAGCTGATTCTAGTATTGTGCTTCTAAACCTCCAAAACTTTAAGCTAAATAAATCTCTTTTCCTTATATATTACTTAGCCACAGGCATTTTGCTGTAGAAATAGAAAATGGACTAATACAACTATCAAAGACACCTGCACAGTTGAACACCAAGGGCAAGTCAGTGACTTGGTCTGTCAAATTCGGAAACTTGCTGCTCTTAACAATAGTTCCAGAACCTTGCTAGCTTTGCCATAACTGGTATGAAATGGATACCGCAAGTCTATTTTCTCTCTCCAGATCTGAATTCAAGATTTACAAACGTGCATGTTACAAAAGAATTAGCAGACATCTGAAATTTCGCTGATTGCAGCAGAAGAATACATTCTAGAAGGATATTAGACTAGATTCCGATGAGCTAATTCTCAGTTTCTGACACTCAGAAATTCTGTTTCTAGGAATTAATTCTAAAGAATCAATTATGGACATGCCAAAATGCATAGCAAAAAGGTATTGTTTATAATAGAGGAAAATTAGAAATGAATGATTTAAGCGACCAAAAATAGAGTATTGATATTAGTTATGGAATATTAAGGAACCATTAAACTTGAGAATATAAGAGAAAATCTAGGTGAACCTGGGTTTGGCAGTGAGTTCTTAGATATAACACCAAAAAAGCAATTCATGAAAAAATGAATTGATAAACTGGACTTCATTCAAATTAAAAATTTCTGTGCTGTGAAAGATAATGTTAAGAGAATGAAATGATAAGCTACAGAGTGGAAGACAATCTTTGTGAAAGACATATCTGATAAAATATACAAAATATTGAAACTCAACAATAAGAAAACAAAGAAACTCATTGAACAAATGATCTAAGGACCTTAACAGACACTTTGGCAAAGAAAATACACAAATGATAAACAAACATATGAAAGATGCTCAATGTCGCATGTCATTAGTGAGTTTGAAATGGAAACAATGAAATACAGCCACACATCCATTTAAAATGGCTAAAATCCCAAACAGTGACAATATCAAGTGGCTCTTATTCATTACTGATGGCAATACAAAATGATACAGTCATTTTGGAAAATAATGCCACAATTTCTTAAAAAGCTAAAACTGTCTCACCACAGGAACTACGTGACATTCTGGAAAAGGCATTGTAAAAAGATGGAAGGAGGACTGGGATGGATAGATGTATGATGGGGAATTTTTATGTCAGTGAAACTATTCGGCATGATATTTTGCTGGTGTGGATATATGACATTATTTGTTTGTCAAAATCCATAGACCTGTACAACAAAAAAAGAATCTATGTAACCTATGGACCTGAGTTAATAATATGTCAATAATTGGTCATTAGTAATAATAAATGTACCACATTAATGCAAGATAATAGTAGGAGAAACTGTAGGGAGAAGGGTTATATAACTCTCTGTATTGTCTGCTTAGCTTTTCTGTGAACCTAAAACTGCTCTAAAGTCTATTAATTTAAAAAATGAGGTCATAAAGGATTATTAATGCCATGAAACAATGTTCATAATTGGTTAAGTGAATAATACATACCATAAAATTCTATATTATTCTTATTTGCAATACATGTGCAGTTCTTATTTTTTTAAATTTACCCAAAATTTTATGATTCATGTAATTTTCTGATAAGAAAATACCTTTAAAAGCCTCTACTGAAATATTTAAATAATTATTTTTTATTTGGTAAATTTCAGAAATGGCAAACTTCTGTTTTTCTTCAGGATCAAGCCACATTTATCTAAAGATATTTGTGATCAGTTAGTTACCTTTCTCAGAGATGATTATTTTAAATGCCTGCCAGTTATTTTTGCATAGATGCTACGTTGCAACTTCAAACTCACAAAGTTTGAAATGATAGTCATCATCTTCCTTTCTATACCTGTGCTTCTTCCAGCATTCCTTGTATCTTAAAATTGCAGTGCTATTCTCTATCTTCCAAAGTTAGAATCAGGGGATCTTTCATGACTCCTCCAGTTTCCTTATCAAAATTCTCTCTTGCTTCCCCAGTTTATCCATCATGCAATGCTAGAATAATTTTTATCAAAACATCCTTCTTCAAAAAACCACTAATAATAAGTGCATTGATTAAGGATTATGATACATGCCCTACTTGAGTGTTCAAGGCTTCCCTCGTTTGGTCCCATTTACCTCTTTAAGAATAGCTTCCACAATAGTCATATTTCTGCCCTGTGTTCTCTACACAGATGATGTTTATTTTCTCCACATTGTATATATCACTCTGTCTGAACCTTCATTCCATACCGCAAACTTTTCTTGTAATTTGTTCCTCTTTCCTCATTGCCTGTGGCTAATGAAATCCTATTTTTTTCTTCAAGACTAATCAGTTCCTTGAACCTTTTCCTTTCTTATTTCCATGAGATTCTATCCATTTCCTTTGTCCTCCTCTAGAGCTGTGCTAAAACTCCATTGCAGGATTTTTTATAATCTCCTTTCTGTCATGTAAGTGATGCTCATATCCATTTTCCTTCATAGACCCAAAATATCCTTTAGGATAGGGACTATGCTTTTGTATCACCTAAAACACACAAAGTGCAGGTCTTTGCACAATACATGGCTGTTAAATTGAATTGATTTAAATTACATTAGAAGTCATTTGAAAGTGCTAGCAAAATACTATTAATGGTGTCTGTGTAAGATGCTTCGAATTAAATGTGAGGACAAATACATTAATGCTAACATGCTCTCAAGCAAACACTATCAGCTCTGCGGTGAAGATTATCAAACATCGGCTTCCCTATATGAGACTTGTGATTAGAATTCCTGATTCTGTAGGTTGAGAACAAGTTCACTTTTCTTATTTGAACCAAGATCAGAAGACTAAGTCATAAGATCAATTGAAGAAAAAGTATAATAAGCACAATTTAAGAAGTGATCTGTGATCATTTTAGGTGTAAGAACACATATGTGATACTACAATTTGATTATGGTAAACAGAAGAAGCGATGTGGAACCCTCTTCCAGCCCTCCATCCCCCAAACCAACCTAACAAACAACTGGTGATCTGGATTTTCCTTTGGTTGAAAATCAAATTATCTTGCTCTAAAAGTGGTATTTGATCACTAGTACAAGGGGACTTGTAAAATGTGGTTTAACATTTCTTCAGGAAAGAAACTGCTATGTTAGTGCTCTGAAGTCCTCTGTGTATTTGTGAATGCTTTTAATAATAACTAATATTTAATTTATAAGTAATGGAACAAACATCAAATGGCATTGCCTATAATGTATTTTTAAGAATACACTATTATTTCTTATTATAGAAACATGCCTTCATATGTAAACCCAAGACACTGTCCATGGTCCTTAGGCTCATACAGCACCAGAGCAGTACAATCCTAGTTGTAAATGAACCAGAAGAGGAAGCCTTCACTGTGCAGTATCTTTCGTAGTCATTTAATTTTCTACTTGATTCAAGAAGGAAGATTTTGCTTAATTTTTCATTTGCATATAAAGTTATAAAGTTGTGGTATATATAGTCCATAAACACTGATACCTTTTACACTAACTCTTTAATGTCATATATATTTCAGTCTAGTTTTATATATCTGAAAAATATGCTTTATGTAATAGTAAAACAATGAAACAAGTCATTAACTCCTCAGAAGATCATAGTAGCCTGGCAAATATTTGGTCTGTGTGTGTGTGTGTGTGTGTGTGTGTGTGTGTGTATGTGTGTGACAGAGAGAGAGAGATGAGAGAGAGAAAGAGAAAGAAATGCTTACTTTTTGTCTAATTTATGCATTCAGATAGACAGTTACTCTGTTGTATGTAGTCAGACAATAAAAGAAATCTCAATCAAGAGATTTTGCTCACATCTACATGCAAAAATATTTTGTTGTCATTTGTCAAAAAAGAAACTTCTTTTAAGATACTTAGAAAAACCAAAATATCCACCCAATAATTACAAAGAAATGTTGGATTGATAGCAATATTATTAAGATGAATTATTTTACTGTCATATAAATTCTAATAAAATACTTCAATATAGTGAAAACAGCCCACCAAGTAAATAAAAATGATTTTAAATTCAGAATCAAAACCCAGGGCTTACTTTGTTCCTCTGTGATCATATATTTAGGCTAAGATTGGACTGGACAGGTGATATAGGGAAGTAAGCACTAAAATTTAAAAGCACGATTTGATCAGCTGTAAGAGTGCTACTCTTAGTTTGAATCCTTACTATTTATCATCCTGTGTCACACCTGAAATGCTACTCAAATTCAGTGTATGTTTTGTATGTGTGGTAATCTAACTTTGTAGGGACTAGTCTAGTGATCCTCGTTTACTATCAAGATATAATGCTGGTGATTAAATTACAGATGACACACCACGTCAATTCTTATTAGAGATGTGCAGACAGTAAAATGTTTACATTTCAGTAGATGATTTGCATTACCCTCTTACCCATTTCTTGTTATATTAAACATGGCGATTATCATTGAGTACTTTAGACTACACATGCCCAAGTTGCACATTTGGCATCTAGTTAAGGCAGGTTTTGATATATTCACATACTGATCCTTCTCTGTCTGGCTGTAAATGTTAACTGAGAAAGTGCATATCTGAATGGCTTATACATTTTAACGTTCTATAAAAATAAGGTGGGTTATATTTCTGCACAAATATTTATTTAGCACCCATGAATGTTCCTGTAGGCACTGGGGATAAATTACTAGAAAAACAATCCCTGCCCTCATGAAGCTTATATTCTAGTGGGGAAGATGGATAAGAAAGAAGTGAAATATTTAATATTTTATGATGCTAAGTCCCTACAGAGGAAAATAAGTAAGAGGATTTGGATTGAGAGTGACAGGGGAGGATGGTAAGTGTTACAGTTTAAAACAGGTTGGTAACAGAAGGTCTTGTGAGAAGGTGACATTTAGTGTATGTTAATTGTATAAAACAATGGGTTTCATTATGATGTTTTCATATATTATATGATATGTTTTGGTAACATTCACACCCCCATTACTTTTTCTTGTTTCTATTCCCTCTGGTTCTCTTCCTCTTTTCTCATAGTCCCCCATCTGTTTTCATGTCTTTTTAAAATATAGATTCTGCATAT
Source organism: Castor canadensis (assembly GCF_047511655.1). NCBI lineage: Eukaryota > Metazoa > Chordata > Mammalia > Rodentia > Castoridae > Castor > Castor canadensis. The sequence continues at coordinate 63,453,705 of NC_133386.1, forward strand.
GAGAGAAAACATGTGACATGTGATTTGTCTTTCTGAGTCTGACTTATTTCACTCACCAGGATGATCTCCAGTATCGGACATTTTCCTGCAAATGACAAGTTTCATTCTTCTTTATGACTGGATAATACTCCTCTGTGTATATACACCACAATTTCTTTATCCATTCACCATTGATGGGCACCTAAGTTGAGTCCATATTGTGAACAGTGCCATAGTGAACATGAGTGTGCAGGTATCTCTATTGTATACTGACTTTGATTCCTTCAGATATATGCCCAAGAGTGGTATAGCAGGATTATATGGTAGTTCTAGTTTTAGGTTTTTTGAAGAACCTCTATACTGATTTCCACAGTGGCTGCATGAATTTTTACTCCTACCAGCAGTGAATAAGTGTCCTTTTTGTCCCACATCCTTGCAAACATTTGTTTTTTGTTTTCTTGGTAATAGCCATTCTGACTGGGGTCAGGTGGAATCTCAGTGTTCTTTTGACTTGCATTTCCCTGATGGCTAAGGATGCTGAACATTTTTTCATTTGTTTTTTTTTGGTCATTTTACTTCTTTTGAGAACTGTTGTTTCAATTCATTTGCTTATATATTAATTGGATTATTTGTTCTGTTAGTGTTTAATTTCTTGAGTTCATATTAATCCTTTGTCTGATGAATAATTGGCAAAGATTTTTTTCCCATTCTGTAGGCTCTGAGAAGATGACTTTTGAACAAAGAACAAGTTCTAAATGAGGAGCTTACATGATATGTTTGAAGAGCATCAAAAAGATGAGTGTGACTGCAGCATTATGAGTAAGGGGAAGAATAATAACACGGGATGAAACAGAGAAGGTGACCCAGAGGAAAGGAGGTAGAGGTCAGTAGACTTTGGATTGTCATGTGACTGGCTTAGCCCAATGGAATGTTAGCAGCATGACACTGTTACTCTGAAGAGCCCATGTGTGCCTCACCTTGTTCTTCCTTTTCCTCTGAACTATGACTATGAACAATATTATAGTTGGTAGCTCTTACAGTAACCTGGGTGCTGAGGTTTATGAGGTAAACTGATATGGAACAGGGTGCTTTTCTGACCTGCAAGGGATTTGAATGAGAAATAAATACTTTGAAGTCACAGGGATTTTGGCTGTATTTGTTACTGCACCATAATGGAGGTCTTCTAAATTTGTAGAGGAAATCCTGGGAGTTATTTGAGTCAAGAAATTATAGAGCACAGCTCCTTATTATGTGAGTTATTGTAGCTTCTATGTTGAGAATAGTCAATGTACAGCAAGGACAGATGCAAGAAAAAGAAGGGGATTATTGCATTTAAACAGGTAAGAGATTATTGTAGCTCAGGCCAAGCAAATAACAGCAAAGGTTGTAAAATATAGTGGGACTGTAAGTTATATTTTGAAAGAGAACATATAAAATTTTCTAATGTGTTGGATATTGTGTATAAGAGAAAAAGAGGAATTAAGAATTTTTGGCTTGGACAACTTAAAGGATGGAGATGCTATTTGCTGAAATGAGGATGTCCATGAAAGAAAACAGTTTTGAATGGTGGAATCAGAAACTTTACTTTGCACTTATGTCTAAAATGTGTATTTGCTCTATAATTGAAGATGTGAAGTAGATAGTTGTATATGTAAGTCTATAATCCACTGAAGAAATTTGGACTGGAGATACAAACTTAAGCAATATCAATGTAGATGATATTTTTATTTCAAAATCTTATCTCATCCAACTCCAATATCTAGAGCTCTATATGTTTCTTTTGGCTTGTTTTATTTATCCCTGTTTTAAAATAGTGTGGTATTTTCTTTCAGCATTTTTAGTAACGTTTGACAACAGCATTGCACAGGTTGCAGATGATGCTGCCTTTCTCCAGAGACCATTGTACTTATCCTTGTGTATGCCAATACAGTGGTGGGTGACTAGCTGGATTATAGTTCTGGTAAGGCTCAGTTATACTCTAATTTTTCCCCATCCTTCCTCACTGCAGGTCCCAATCTCTGATCTTTTTCTTTGGAGGTTGCCAGTAGTCTGCTATGCTTTTCAGAGACTTTCTGCTTATGGACTAATTATACCATTCAACACTGGAATTTGGAAACTGTTTTTGAAGGGATGGCTGTTAATAAGGATGAGGCTTCCCAAGCCTCTGTAAAACCTCTGCTTGTTTTCTAGTTTCCTAGAAATAGCCCTCAGGTGCTGCAAATGTCAAATTATAAGCCTTCTGTTTGTCCAGAAGTAAACTTCTGTTTGCCAGAAAGTAAAATGACTAAAGAAGTTAGGTAATCCACTTCTAGGAAGTTCCTATCTCTTGTGAGTATTAGCACCTCCAAATTATTGCTGACTTGCAGCTTTCTTCTGGCTTCAAACAGATGAATTCTGAATTTATCTGGGCTTTTGTAATTATTTTTGGTGTAAAGACTGGTCTTCTGAAACCCACTCCCTGTCATCTAGAAGTGGTTAGGTAACATTTAAAATTATAAGACTGGCTGGAATATCAAAGGGGATGAATGTCATAAAGAAAAGGATTGAGTGCTAATGTATGAAGACATCCAAAATTGAAAGATACCTATCAATACAAGGAGAAAAACATCGTACTCTGTATGATATTGAATTGTATTTAAGAGGATTGTATTACATAATTTAATTGTCTATTATAACTTTTGACATATTTTCAATATCTATTTTTTCGTTTCCAAACAACTAACTAATTTGTTCATTTGTTGGTCAAGCTTTCCCTGGGATTCTTCTAATAATTTCTTTTTCCAGATGACCTAAAAAAAGGTCATTTTTTGGAAAATGTTATTAATGGGTTAAAGGCAAAAATACTTTAAATATGAGTGAAACTTAAATATGAATAAAATAGAAGCACTTAAAACAAGTACATTCAATTTCTTATGACTATTGTATCAGTTGATATCCTAATAGGAATGAGATAGGAATATTTAAGGAGAATTTAATGAGGAGACAGTTTGTAATGAGGAGTCAGGAAAACAAAGGATAGTGTTATCCCCTTTGGTTAGAAAGTTGAGATATCTTTGCCCTGAAGGGGCACAGGAAGGGGGCAGTTACTAGAACCTGGAGATACTTGCTAACAGATAGTCCAGAGTGATTATCTCAACCCTTACTTCTGTATTTTGCTTGTGCTTCCCAATGGGAAGACAGAAAGCCAGGTAACCTATTGAATTTATTCTTACAGGTCATCCTGTGGCACAATGTACATCTCTCTCTCTCTCTCTCTCTCTCTATACATATACATATATATATATATGTATATTCAAGTATTTCCTCTTATAGTCATTCTTCATATATTAACAGATCTGTTCTGACATATAGCATACATGCATGGAAGAGTTTAGCAATATTTTGATGAAATATAAATACCACAAAACTAAATGACATGGAAAGTTGGGAACCAGTTTGTTTTAACAAGATCCATAGTCACAAGACCCAGGTTCTAGGTTCTCCAATCTAGAACCTTGAAGGCTGAATATCTTTTTCTTCAATTTGTTTTGATACATAAGTTTTGGAAGTTTAGAAGCAAGTACTAATCTCTACTCATCCTTTACAATTAATTGATACAGTAATGTAATTTCACTTTAAGTGTCGATAGAGAAGTTACTATGCCGATGGACATGGAGATTGTGCTAGACATTTCATAGTAACAGATTACTAAAGAATCATGGTTACAGAACTGATTTTGTAAATAATCCAAAATTATGACTCAGAAAGCTGTCTGAAAGGCTCATAATGACTGTAGGATCCTGGTCTGACTGGAAAGGTCTATAACTGAACTCATTACCCTTGAAAAACCTTTTCCTTGTTTTTTTCCATATCGAAGTGTCATAATTATCTAGTGACCCAAAGACAAAACATTAATCAATAATCAATCATTTAATCAAAGCATTTAGTCAATAATCATTTATAGTGTCCTGGAGATAAAGACAAATAAGGCTGTGTCTCCTGAAGGAGGTCAGGATAGAAGGTTTGCTAGAAAAGTCAATGTTGTAAGATTTATAATAGATATTTTTACTTGGTGATTGCTTGAAGTCTGGAACGCCTCAGTGTGTACATGCGTGTGAGGTAGGGTACCCCAGGGAAAGTTTACTTCCCTGTTTTGAACAAGAATCACATTCATTTGATCTCTCAAATTTTTCTTGAGAAGCATTCTTTCTTTTTACTATGGCTGCAATAACCCTAATTGGGCACTTGCTGTAGTACCTTGCTCAGTCTACTAACCTTCAATTCCTCTTGCCAACAACCATTCGGACAATTATTACGACACTATTGTTTTTGGAGCACATCATCTGTTCCCCATCTAATACTTGACTTCCAAAGCTACTCTCTACTCTGAGCTACACCCTTGAGTGTTTGTTTACTCCCTTCTACCCTAGAATGACCTTTTTGCTAATTCCCCATTTCCATGTACAGAAATGTTGCCATTTTCTCAAGGACCAGCTAGAAGTGAATACTTTCTCTTTTGAATTGCCATACATTTTTGAAGTTTTTCATATACTTAAGGTTTTCTGCTTTGTTTTATGTTTATGCATTATCTGCTTTGTTAGACTGTAAGCTTTTTGAGCCACCCAATGACATCATTTATATATTTTTCTGTGTCCCTCAGAGCCACTGGTGTGATGTCTTTATAGATATGGGGAAGGAGAACACAAATATTTTCAAATCAAACCACGCAAACATTCCCTAAATATCAGAGGACACTAAAGATAAACTCTAATTTAATCTGATATTAATAAATTTTGATGCTAAGCAGGGTGACACTGGAAAGGCATCAAACTCTTCTCTCTATTAAATATATTCAGTGATTAAAAGGCACATTTCAGTGAAAGTAATAAAAATTCCAAACATATACATTAAATAAATATAGTAAAATCTCATTTAAAACATTTAACAGCCTTATATGTTCCCAAATTCATGCTGAATTCTATAGTAAGTGTGCCCTTTTGTATTTTGCATATTGCATATTGAAACCAAAGTCTTAAAGGACTTCAGTTTTTTATAATTTGAATTTAGTTTTGTTTTCATGTAAAAAGATTCACGCAGAGTATATTTTGAAACACAAACTCCCTAACTTAAAGCAATCCGTTTCTTCCCCATGTAGAGCTGTCAGAAAGAAGGAGAGATTCAGTAAACTGCATGTCACTATCAGCCATTGATAGCCAGCGATTTGTTCCGAATCCAAAGGCTAAACCAAACCTCATGCTGCTGTATGTCAGATACAATTGGTCCACAGTCAAAGTTTTACAGCTCAGACAGGGCACACTTTATCCTTCAGGCTGCTACTTAAGATAGCCATGACCCTGAGGAGAACCAGTCAACAAAACAGACAGACAAGAGGATGTGATTTGTATGCATCCCTGAGCCTGCTCACATCACCTCTGACCTACAGGTCAGGCTGCAAATGACAGCAGGGTGCATGCACCTGATCAGACAGAATATTCTCATTATAAACCCTGGGAAGAGGGAGCAACTCTTCTGTGTTTACCCACAGACCAGATGCAATCTACCTAGGAAATGAGCAAAAAAATACTGATTTAACTCAACAAGACGATGTGACTGACATGAAAGTACCTTATAAAATTTTAAATCAATCATTTGTCCTGATAAACTTGGGTGAACATGCGATGACTATACAAAGGGAAGTTTATCAAAGGGAAGAGGCAGTTTGTTTAATCACAGATGGGCTGTCCAAAGAAAACAAAACAGGAATGAGTAACCCATATTGAACTACAAGAGGGCAACTTTTTCAGTTATACTTGGCCATGATCATTTATTTTAGAAAGGTTTTAGTTAAGAATGAACTTGAAATTGTAAGCCTGCAAATGTACTGTCCTTTAAATTTTTGCATGGGGTACAAACTTTCATATTTTAAACGTAAGTCTAGATTTCCAAGATTATATGTATTGATATGATAATTACCATGGAGGAGATACACCAAACTGCTATGTGTGGTCATTGTTAAGAACACAGGAGAGAAACACTGATTCATATATTAAAAGTAGCTTTACCTGAGGCCAGCAGAATGGAAAAGGTAACCTCTGGAGGTCCCTTTGAGAGCTCTGATTCCAAATAGCAGTCTGCTAAAAACAGTTGAGATTTATTCTATAAATTCTCTGTCATACATGGGTAAAACTTTACCATCCAAATTGTAATAGTTAAATGCACAAAAAGCCCATAGTCACAAAGATGGTCTATAAAATAGGTATTAATTCTACTTCTGAAATACTTGAGAAATAAAAGTATATGTGTATCTAAATATATACCATAGATAGACACACATACACATATACTATATACCATACACAAGAGTACCAAGATGATGAATGAAATCATGCAAACAGGACCCCTTAGAAAACTTAAATGCAACACTAGTCAGCAATGCCCAGTTTATATCTCTTTAGCAACATGCAGTAGTAGAAGGTTTGAATAATTCAACTTCCATCAGTAAGCATTATCTTCCTCTTAGACCATGTGTTCACAATTTCCCAGACAGTGTCTTACTTATCTTTGCATCCTCAACATCTAGTGCAATGTCTGCTGACTGTGAAAAGGACCTAGCCTTGAAGGTGTGCACATGACCAACTAACAAACCCTAGCTCTTTATTTACTAAGGCAAAGCAAATGGAATTTCTTCTTTTCCCTTTAACATTTAGTTTGGCTTCTGAAGTTTCCTTTTTTGCTAGGCTTACCCTTCATCAATTTTTCACTTTAGTGTTTAAGACATTAAGGGGCAGAAAGTGCCTGGAGTTAAGAGAAAGGACAGTAAGTGAGAGTGTATGTGCTAATCATGTGACTTTAGACAAATTACTTAAAACATTATGGGTCTTATTTTTATAAAATTTGAAATATAGCAATAATTAGGCATATCTCATAGAATTGCAATATGTTTTAAATGGCAATATGTGAGAAATTATTTGTAATTATAAAATGTTATTAAATGTGAACCATTATGTTATTTTATCTCCCTTTTTGGAGAGATCCAAATATCAAGATCTTATAGAGAAGTAAGAAATTTTAACTTAGTAATATAGAACTGCTCAATAATAATTCTGCTACATATTCTACGTGCCATCTCAGTATGTTAAGTAACAAGAAATAGAATAAGGGAAAGAATATGGTGTCCTTTTGCATAGGATGGCAAAATTAAGAGTATAAAAATACAGATACATAGTTTAGTTTTAATTTTGCATAAGTAATAAATATTATTAGAGTAAGGATGACCAATATAATATTCAAATCTTATTGGATATCCTGTATTTTATCTAGCAACTGTACTTTGGCGTTGACAACAATCCAAAGTCTTAATTATTTGTTACCTAGCTTTCTTCTACAATTATCCTCCTAAAAACTTGTTCTTGTTATTTTGTCTTCACTTTAATTTTCTGATTGTGTAGATATCTGAATAAGCCACCTCAAAACCTTTGGTGGAAATAGAAAGTAGCTAATAGAAGAAAAAAATAGGTTCTATTAATGTATAACCAACCATTCATTTTTTTCCACCAGTCATTTATTTGATAAATAGGCTACAAGCTAGGTGACAGGCACTGTGCTAGGCAGTAGTACAGTCTCAGAGTCACCCTCACCATTTTATATCATCTTTTGTATTTTTAGGGTTGAAAGTCTCCAAACTGTGTTACGGGATTTCTTTTTTTCTCCCTAACTTGCTATTAGTATTTGCCAGTGTGACGCAGTGCAAGAGATTGGAAGGTGAGGGGCAGGGAAAAGCTATCTTTCCTTTTCATCAGTTTCTAAGCAGTGGCTGTCATGGATGGCTAGGCTTGATTGCAGACGGCTCTGGGCTTCGATGCAGTAGCACTAATTTCAGGCCTTTAGTTACTTGCACTGTGGCAATAGTGTGATTCCAACAGCAACAGCTGCACAGGCCATGCCCTCAGGTAACTCAGCAGTGGGTATGGGCTTAGGGCCATTATCCTTGAGGTGGTAGCTGCTTCCTGATCTTCAACTAAAAGCTTTCTTATGCCTGCTGCATCTCTAGTTCCTTCTTTTATTTTTCTTTCTTTTCTACTTCTTCCAATTAGTTTGTGAATCAAGCTAATTAAAACCTTGATGTTTGTGATACCTGGATTGGCTTCTGTTTTCTTAACTGAGCATTTTTCCCACTGGACTATTGTGGAGAAATTTTGATAACACCTTTGTGACCTCAGGCAATCTTTGGGAGCACATGATACAAAAATAATGGAAGAATATAACAGGACATGACTCTTTTGAACCAAGGAGACCTTTTGGCACAGGGATTTGGGTGAAGAATCTACAATTATTTATAGGGTAAATGGAGATTAGATCCACATGAAAGGAGTCTTCACTTACATGGGATCTTGGGAAGTAAACATTTATTGCCAAACTTTGTGTTCTTAGCCAAATATGAACAATGGCTTGGCCAGACTGTCAATAATAGTACCTCACAAGATAGAAACCAAGGTCAATAGATATCATTCCTATAAAATAAAAGTATTTTCCTTGAGAGTCTATCAGGAGGAAAATATATTGACAGATAATTACATTCCACATAATTATTTTATTGAATTGAGTTTGGTTTACTTCTCTGCTCTTAGGTGGATCAAAGATTTATCTAATAAAAAAATTTGAAGTACCTTTTTAGAGTCTAGAAGTGGTGGTGCATACCTGTAATCCCAGCTGCTCAGGAGGCATAATTAGGAGGATCTCTGTCTAAGGCCAGACTGGGCAAAAACAGGAGACCTTATCTGAAAGAACTAAGGCAAAAAAAGGTTTGGGGGTGTGGCTCAAGTGGTAGAGTGCCTGCCTAGCAAGCGTAAGGCACTGAGTTCAAAGCCCGTTATCACCTAAGATAAAATACCTCTTTATTTAATCTGTTGCGGTACTTCATTATTTTATATCTTATCCCTAGTTAAATATTCTCTTGAAATTCCAGATATGTGCTCTTTGTCTTTTCCTCACTTGAGAAGACTGTGTCTGGATTCTTCCTTAACACTGCATATTCCTAAAGACAAGCAGTATCCCCTTCCCCAATGTTCTCTTTTTAAGGTAAAGAAATCTCAATTCCACTGACCTTTAGGCCTGATTGTTGATTTTACCACTTTACATAGTTCTCTGTACTGAGGACAAATGACTTAAGCTTGACCACTGTTTAACTTTTACAATTAGAGCTAAGATATCTCGAATTTTTTTTAAAGAATACCATCCAAGAAATTACTCAAAGGAAAAATATTTGTTTTGCTTTCACAAGAACACACAATTTTTTTTGTGGCTAATATATGACTACAGTATGACTGGAGTTAGACCAATTAGGGCTGTTTGTCTAACTTCATAAAATACTGTTTAAATTCATAGCATCATGGACCAATCATTTCAAAATTATACTAGTTCAAAGCAGCGTGTTTTCTCTTTTCCAAGGAAGCATGCTAAAATAAGTCTATAAAGCCAAGTGAGTTAAGTGCACACAATGAGAAAATTTTGTAAATATCTGACTTGAGAGTAAGCCTGAAATGGAACAAATGATAAAGGATTGATCATTGGATTTTGTTATTTAATCCTTGAGCCCCTATAAATTTAAAATGTTTAAAAATTAAAGAACTAGAAAATATTCTTCAAAGGAATAAAGAAACCTAGTTTTCATTCCTGTGAAAACATTTATCTGACTGTTTTTAATTCCTGGCTCAGAGTCATGCACATAACAGTTACTTAATGCAAAGTGTAGAATTAATTATTAAATAATACTAATAAGTGCATGTAGAACAGTAGATAAACATAAAAGCAATGATAATGAATTTGAAATCCATTTAGCAACATCAAAATGCTTTAAGGAGGTACCTGAGAGAAACGCCAGTATTATCTATGAGAAAGTCTTCATCTATACTTTACAATATACTAATAATATTTTGTCTTAATATATGATATACTACATAATTTGCATTGTAAAAAATTGACAGAAGAATCACATAGACTTTGTTTATTTTTAAGGAGTTATATATTGTTATACATGTATACCATAATAAGCAAAAACCAAAATATTACTTAAATATATTAAAAGTAAAAATACAAAATCCATACACTGAAGTCCTTAAATATCTAAGTCAAAAATATGGAAATTAGATTCCATCTCAGATTTTATATGAGACAGTGTACAAAAAATGCCTAGCACTATAACAGGCACAAAGTTTCTAAGACTTATTGCTATTTTACTGTGCTTCATTTACCATAGATGAGTGAGACAAAGTTCTTTCTTTCCTTTGACTTTTCTCTTGTGGAGACTGAGAATGTTGGATAATCTCTTAGTTTTCTTCTAGCTGCAAAATCTATTTAATTATAACCCCTTTTTTCTTAGTGGATGCTCATGTCCTGGTGGTACCTACATGGTCAACTGGTCTTTCTTAACTAGCTTGAAAATCAAATGTTTTAGTGAGAGACACAGGAGCCAAAGACTGAAGAGGTGACCTAAGTTCTAGATCATTCACAACCCAGAGTGGAGTAACGAATCTGCAGTTTTAATTAATTTCAAGTACTTTTACAATTTAAATTCATAGAAAAAATTGGAGTAATCCATGAAAACAGATTCAACAAGAACAGCAGCAATGACTTGAGCATTGCCTTCTGAGAATATTGTAAAGAAAAAGTCATATAAAATTTTTTACAATGACAGGTTGAGTGACAATAACCAGACCTGAGTAACAGCAGCATTTGTAGAATACTACTGTATATGGTATAATGCATAGTACAGTACAGCATTATACTATATTGGCAAGAAATTAAAAGAGAGGAACAGAAAGTGAGGTGACTTGGATGCTAATATCTAGAAGGTCCTTCCAGCTACTCAGATATACATATCACCTGTCCCTTGTGAGCTTGTCATGAGAGGATACCACAAATGTCTTGTAGAAATAGTCTATGTTAGATTCTTTTGTTTTTGTTCTGCTCATGTCTGCCTAATTGTTTGGTTACAATAGGTACTTCAATTAGTATTTGTTAATGCAATACCAAAAATGTGAATAAAACTATGTTAGAAGATTCCAATAGTTCACAGGTTCAATTCTGAGAAGTCACTAATTTCAAACATGCGGAAAACCTTTAGGAATAAGCAGAATTATCTGTTTAGTTAGCACAGTTTTAAAAAATGGGATAAGTACATTTAATATATTCCCATTAGAGGAAAATTCATTAAATGGATTTAAAAAAATAACTAAATCTTTTGTTGAAGAAATTACTAAAACTTTCAACAAAGAAGGTCCCCTTTCCCATCCCCTGAAACTGTAATAGTGAAAACATATGGAAGTTCTAGTTTCTACTATAATTTGAATTTTTGCTCTGTAGATTGAATGAATACTCTTGAAAAAAAGTCAGAATTTATTGAAATTATAAGTGTGGATAAAGATTAATTTTTGACTGTTTAAAAAGAATATCCTTTGCTTTTCACCAGTAATGTCTTAAAATACACATATAAATTTATTATGGTCACTTATTTATATGGTTCAACTTCCTTCCTTCCTTCCTTCCTTCCTTCCTTCCTTCCTTCCTTCCTTCCTTCCTTTCTTCCTTCCTTCCTTTCTACCTTCCTTTCTTTCTTCCTTCCTTCTTTTCTTTTTCCTTTCAGGTTGCATTGTAATGGTTGAATAGTATCTCCCTAGCCAGAAAGACTTTCTTCATATGATACCCTTTTCTTCCTCCTTGTCTCCACACAACAAAATTACATAGCATCAAACTTGACTCTTGAAAAGACACCACAAACTCTCTGAATTTCTGCCCAAGATATGAAGAGTAAGACAATTAACATAACTGTCAGCAATTAAAACAAATAAAAACAGGATTAGAGTTACTTTCTGGCACAGTGACAGCTAAAGAGATGGTTTTTAGTCTTTGTAGAACTGTGCTTTCGGGCTTAGGGTTTCATTATTTCCTTTCATTCATCTAAAATGAGTGAATACATATGTAAATAAAACATCTACAAGAATTCTTATGTAAATAAAAAATATAGCATTCAGAGAAAGAAAAGAGCAGTTGATAAAGGAGAGCCAGTGCTGTGGGGCTTTGTGAACAAGGGAGGGAAGGATTTCTTTGTGCCACAACAAAACATAACCCTGCTCATGAAAGAAAGGAGACAGAAGGCCAGCTTTTGCTGAAAGCTGGACTGCATGTAACTGACCCAGTGGAAGAAATCCTGGTTCTATCTCTAGAGCTCCTTAGTTGTACAACATGGACCCTCTGTATCTGCAGGATACCTGTGTCTGTTCTCCCGCTGTTGGGGGCTCCAGCAGTGGAGTACGTTTTTGTTTTTAAAACAAAAGGGAAAACAATACCAACCAATCAGCAGAATTATATTTGAAGCTGTTTCTACTGAGTTTTACTATTATTTTATAAATGAAGACAGGCAAGTAAACAAACTATACCCTTAATAAATTGTTGGGTCTTTATTCTCATGCTTCTTGTTGCTCATCAGAAGAGAATATACTTCCTTTTCTTCCACCATCTCAAGTTAGCGTTCTAAATGTACAATTCCAAGCTCCCCAAGAAGACAGGCAAAGCCAGCACCATCTGAGCAAAATATCAATTGCCCTTTGATGTGGGCCTCCTCTCACCAAAATGTTCTGGAAACATGACCTTACCTTAGGACAATTCACGCCCTGGCATAAACCATGACCAATTATATATGGGAGGCAAGATTCTATTGAATAGTCATGAGAAGTGAAGTCAATAATTTGCAAATTATGGTTATTGATATTTTTTTAATGTGAGAGTAATAAAGATAGCTAATCACCATTTTGTAGGTTTTTGTCAAAAATCTTAGGCTGTATGAAAATTGCAAGGTATTGCTTCCTTCTCATGTTGCTGACCTCCATTTGCAGTACAGCAATGGTTCAGTTTAAAATATGTGAGATAAGGGCATTTCTTTCAGAACTGTGAGACACTCAGTTAAAAATATGAGCCAAATATTTTGTACTAACTCTCTTCCTCTCTGCAGTAATATAAGATTTTCATAACCTAAAAGTTAAGTAAAGTTACATAATTATCATAAGTTATTTTTAGACATAGTTTGGGGCAAAAGAAATAAAAACTCCCTTTCACATGGCTTTAGATTTTTAAAAATTCAGCATATTGCTCAAATTTGTCATTTGTCACAAATTAATTAAATAAAATATTAATGCAAACTTTAACAGCTAGAAAGAGCTCCTTTAAACAAGATGAAAACAATAAAAAGTCAGGATAAAACCGTTCTCACAAAGGGCAAAATATACCCACAAATAAGATAAAACCAATTTCCACTCAACTCACACAAAAATGCATAAGGATTCAAAGGTGCAATTAAGAGTTGCTTTATCTACAAAGTAATTATTGCTGATCCTTTTGTGGGTGGGAGAAAAACCCTATAGTAACTTTCAGCATGAATCTTTGTGACCCCTGTAACAATTTTGATGTCTTCTCACTATAACTCAGTTAATAGAAAAGTCATCTTGCTTTCTAAATGTCACACCTGCAGTCGTCTTCCCTTGGGAATCATTCAATTAATTGGTAAACACTACCCATATACATCAAAAGTTTCTACTTTTTCTAACTCTTTTTAACACCAGGGTCCCTCCCCTCTCCCCAGGCTTCTCGCAGCTATCTAGGGAATCTTTCACTTTTTGTCCTTTCCCGACCCTTCTGGACCACATTTTCTCTTCTTATTCAGGCCATCTGCTCTCAAGGAAGGTAAAACTTCTGCAAGGAAAACAATCAGCATTCCTAGCAATTACTTGCTTTTGTGAAATATCCTTTCAGTCACTGCCTATGAAGACATACATTGTGCAAATTGCAATTCAAATTATGATAGTAGTTTAAAAATAGTTTGTAAATTGATACATTTCTGGCCACAGCCTCCCCCTTTACTCTGCTAGTGGTACAATCTTCTTGTTCTTGACAGAAGTCTTTCTAAAGACCTGCTCAAGCCTCACTAAGCAGCTGTGAGTTAGGTCATTTTCCCAGGAGTTTTACATGTGGAAAGCTGGGCATTAGTAAGGCCTCAAAAAGGACACCATCTGGCCCTAGTGAAAAAAAGGATCATGACACTTCCTGTGGTACCAACAGACCCTGATGAACCAGAAAGGAATTCAGCCCTGGACTGTGATCCAATAGAGACAGGCCTCACAATCACCTCCGTGACAGCCAACTCCATTCATCTTAGCAGTTATCTCATAGCACAATGGACTTTTGTGCCATGCTGTTTACTGAAGGCGGAGTAAAATCCATTTTGATTTTTGTGTTTAGTCTCAGTGCCCCTGTGCTCTTTCCTGGAACACATACCACATCAGGAGAGGGGGAACTGCACAAAGAACGGTTCTTTCAGTTCCCATTCAAACTTCTCACTTTCCCTCCCACTGTACAGGGAGCATAAGAATAAATGCTGGACTCTGTAGAGTCAGAGCTGCCCCTCCCACTTACAATAAAAAATGTTTTAAAATAGATTAACAAGTTTTTTTTTTTTTTCTTTTTAGGAGAAAACTGAAATTTAAACAGATAAGAAATCTTTCCTAGAAGCATTCTGGATCGATTGGTTCCTTTAGTGTGTTGAAAGGTGCTGTTAAACGTAAAGTAAACGACATTCATAGCAAAGCAGCTTTTCTTTTCCATGAGAATTGCTGGATCAAAGTGGATACTGTGACATATACATTGTTTTTTTGGTTTTATACAGTTTCCAAAGTCTTTTTCCATTCTTATTTTAGAATATGAAATTGAGAAAGTCTGATTGAAAAAAAATCCATAATTATTATTATTTTTAACTTTTGTTTTTGACTGAGTACATTACAAAAGCAAACAACAAAGAAACCTCCTAAGTAGCTCTTTATCAGGAACTGTGTGTGTGTGCTTGTTACACATAAAATATTATTTGCAGTTGATGACTGGCAATGAAACTGCTCGCGTCAGAAATGAACTGTTTGGCACTCTGGATAAACAGGGGCTTCCACTCCAGGGTTTTTGCATCATCTCACAGCACAGTGAGAGGTGTTAGATGTGATGGAAGATGCTTTCCCAGATCTCAGAGTTCCCATTTCAATTCTAACCAGATTCATCTTCATTATCCACTTTTTTTTTTTTTTTAATTCTTGCAATCTTAAGATTCGAAACCTCATTTTATCTGCCACTGGGGGCGTCATTTGTGCACAGACTGAATCCTCCCCCACTGTTGGAAACTTCAATAGAAGACCATATTGCCACACAAAGGAACTTTCGGGTTAAAGAAGATGGTTAAGGGCTATCATTTTTCTTATTCTAAGAATTTAGCTTGGAGGGGTGTAGGGAAGCTGACCTTCTTCTAAACAAATCTCCTGCCTAGATTTGAAGAATTTTAAAAGCTAACATAGAATGAGTAGAATTTAATGAAGGAAGGCATTGCTTGGACTCATTCTCTGATGGAAATGATTGAACTCTATTGTGGGAAGACGTAACTGTTCCTCATTTATTAACATGTGTGTCCAAGACCTAATTATAGATGGTCTCCATTAATGTAGATTTGTCACCACTGGTGTTAGTCATACAGTGCCTATTGAAAGAAGCTCAAATCACAGCCTTTATTCAGTCACAGAGAATCCTCTCTGAGTTCTCTAATGACTGGTAGAATGTTAAACTATAAAGCCAAGATTTTGTGTCTTAGGTGTCCCTGCAATAATGAAAATATCTACAAGTATCATATTGATTAGGAGAGAGAGAGAAAGAGAGGGAGAAGGGAAGAGAGAAGATTTTATTTTGAAAGGTCTAAAAACAAGGTATGAATCAGAAAGACACATACTGCATGTTTTTTCTCATATGAAGAAGCTAGATCTGAAGGAAAAAATGGACATGAACAAAAGTTGGGGACTATAGGGGAGAGACCAGCAGAGGTGGGAGAGTTGAAGGAGGGATATGATCATAGTGCATTGTATACATGTATGAAAAGGTCTAACGAAAGCCATTTAAAAACACTGCAAGAAAGATAAAAAAGAGGAGTAGGTGGGGGAGGAGGGACAAGAAAGAGTGATAGAGGGGTTGAATATGTCCAATGTGTATTGTATTTATGTAAGGAAATATTACAATGAGACCCCCTACACTGTATAATTAATAAATGCTAATAAAAATGTGGAAGAAAAATATTTTAAAAAGCTATGAAATAGCCAGAATCCCCTTGTTAGAATGTTTGTACAATTAATGAACAAAAGAGTTTATTCTATTATGAGTTGCAGTCTTTTGTAGGATGCTTCTAATGGTTTCAATAAGAAAGCTACCAGGGAAACTTTGAGGCAAGGGCCAGCAGTTAGGGTCATAGACATCAGTGTCTGATGCTGGCTGCAGAGAGTAGGGAATGCTGAGCCAAGAAGCTCCAAGAAGGCATGGGGTGCAGATATTTGGAGGACTACTTTTGAGGTGGCAGAGGAAATAGGAAGGAAGAGAAAGAAGAAAGGAAGGAAGAGAAGAAATAGAAAAAAACAGCAGGGGCAGGAGTGAGCCCAGGTACTCTCAGTGCTGCTAAGCACAAAGTCACTTTGCCACCAGAAAAGAGGATGGAAAAAAAAGAAATCCAGACTGTATCAAGCATATAAATGTCCAGTAATTTGGGACACAAATTTGTTCTTTCCTTCAAAATCACTAATGCTCTCTCTATAAGGGTAATAGAGTTTTTTTTTTTTTTAAACAAAAGAACAATTGAAAACCTGGTAGATGATGAAATAATTAATTTTTCCTATTATCTCTTCTGACACTTTTCTTAGCATTGATTTCACAGCATTAACATATTTGCCTAGTATTAAATGATTTTAAAGGATTACAATGTTAATTAAAAATTACAAGTGACGTCTCAGTTGCTGGGAAGGCCTGTGGAGCACTGAGTTAACTGAAGAGTTTTGTGCCTCCTCGCCCCCCCAACCCCCAGAAAAGCTTTGTTTTGAGGTAACAGTTCCCTAGGAATGAAACGACAGAACCAGAAACAATTTAGTCCCTTAAGGATTTGAAAATGCTTATGTTGGAACCTCACAAAAGCGGCATTACGTCCTTGAACATTCTAAAGATCATTGTTAATAGGATCAATTTTTGTGTGTTATTCAACTACATCATTCACAGACCTTAAGAACTGCATTTTAGCAGAGGGACATGGTGGCGAGGGGGGTGGGGATGGTGGGTAAATGAAGGCCCAGCAAATTCCATGTGATCAGTTCAGCTGCAATAATCTCTTTTCTCCTTCTTGACGAAGCCACACATGAGAGCACTCTGGTGTCTTTCATCATTATTTGTCACCCTTTTGTGTGGAGCAACTTATATCCACAGCCATTCCAGCAATTAAAATGAAAAAGAACCAAATAGTATTCTCACTGAATACTAGAGGCCAGTGCCACCAAGTGCCGTCCAACCTATTGAATGTTGGGTATCTAATGCCATTAGAGCTCTGTAAGTATTCTGTGGAAAAATAATAATAAATTGTTACATGCAGAATGTAGAGAATGATTTAAAAAGATAAAATTGCTTAATGCATTGGCAACAGCTAGATTGCCTGTAGCAGGCTATCTCCCCATGACTATGTGAAAGAGAGTGAAGCAACTGACAGAGATTCAGACTCCCTTGGAAAGACTGAGAACACTGAATTTTGGTAGACAAGTAGTCCAAGAATAAAGTCAATCCAAAAAGAATAAGTCAATCTTGTTTCTGTTGAAACAACTTCTGAAAATAATAATGAGCATTTTATTTGCCTGATTTTCATTATTTCAATTTTTCTCCCAAACCTTAGTGTGTCACATTTCTAGGAAAGGTATATTTTAATTCTCTTTTCCCAAAAAAGGCAAACTTGAAAGGATAGAAAAACCGACTTTCCCAAGACCACAGAAACAGAGGACTCAGGATTGAAGAATGTTTTGTTAGGAATACACACTCCAGAAAATGAAGACCCAGAAGGTACCTCCCTTATCATATCAAATGGTTTTGTGTAATTTCTATCTGAAAATTTTAGGGCCACTGTAAAATCATCAGTTTTGAATCCATGTGTTTGTTCTTCCATCCAGGTTATAGCTTTCAGAAAATATTAGTAAACTTCTCTGAGATACCAAAAAAATATACTTTGGCAGCCATAGTAATAAAAACTGCCTTATAATTTTTGTCCTGTCTTATAATTTGCTTGGAAAAATTCTGCAGAAATTCTGAGAAGATATCAGAGATGTGAGCAGAAGAGAAAGAACTTTCTAGGCCATGTCCTGAGCTCTAAAGGACAGGAAAGAGGGCCTGTTTGAGCATAGGAGCAAAGGCATGTTTGAAATGGTGAAAGTGATGAAAACATAGTAGGCACTTTACACAGGGATACACCCATGTGCACAGGGATATCTAGAAAGTGCTTTACATACCTACTGTGATTTTGATGTTGAGTAAATCTGGTTGGTGGAAACCTGTTTTAGGTTGGAGCAATAATTCTTAAATAGTCAGTTTTACTTTTATGCAAGGGGCAGGGAAAGCATTGAGGAATTGTCAGAAATGATGGAGTGTCTTTGGTTGACTTTGCCGTAATCACAAACAGTGGTGAAGTGACTGAGGGCAGAGGTGGGTATGTATGCAGTTCAGTATTGCAGAGGTGAGAATTGTCAGTTAGCTCACCATGTGAGAGAAATGCCAGGAGGAACGGTTTCCCCAAAGGGCCACATCAATGACCTTTAAGACCACAAAGGTCAGTGTGAGAGGCTACAATCTGGTGGTGAGGGCTGGCCAGGTTGTAGTCTAGAAAACCACTTCTGTGCCACACTCTTAGTTTGCATTAAGACCATGAAAAAAAAAGCAGTAGGGAAATAAATCTTTCTTCCCTTTTCCTCAGCGGGGATTTGGTGACAATCTTTTTATAACCCCTTAGGAATCAAAATTCCAGAACTGAAAGAGAACCTCTCATGTATAAAAATCTTCCCTATAGTCTCATAAAGAAAGCTCTGTGGGGATTCATTGTAGCTTTTACAAATCTCTTTAAAATAAATATATAGTGTTTTATGAATGATAAGGATTTCAGATGAAACTCTATAAGGATTCCCAAAATGTTTTGGCTTCTAATAATAATAACAATGGCAAAAACAAAAGAGTTTAGATAAATTAAGTTGCCAGCCTAGGTTGATCCAGGTGGTTCTGCTGCTGAATAATAATTGAAATTTTTCCTTTTAAGTGACCATTTTCCTTGGTGCAATTTTTGGCAAAATATATGACTTTGAGATTATTAGGAGGGAGTGGTTGGCCATTTGGCCTTAAATTTTGCAAACTTTCTTGAATGCTTGATTGTTTGCTAAGGTGTCAGCTGCAAGATTAGTAGAGCTGGAAAAAAATATGCATTCACATTGGCCCTATGTCTATTTTTGGTGTGAAAGGAGCTGGCTGGAGAGTGTGGCAAACATTTGAAGCTATGCGTTCTGCATCACAATGAAATGGTGCTGTGTTACACAATACCCAGGATTTTTTTTCTTTTAAAGGTATCATATCCAAATCCTTTGACTATAAAGTAAGAGCAACAGATGATAAACATCCGGATGTGCCAAATACTAGAACAATCACTTTAAAATGGACTCCGTCCAGTCTGAATGCCCTCCAGGTTTTACATGGTAAATAACTTGACTGAAAACTATACAAGGACTTTAAAAAATATATGGTGAGGAAGCTGAGTCAGAATTGCAAAAACAAAACAAAACAAAACAAAAGTAAAAACAAAAAAACCTACAACATACCTTTACAACAAGGACATAATGTCTGCCAATATCACTCTGGTCAAATGTATAAAGATTTAGTGATATTCCAGAATGTGCCATTTAACTTGGTCTTCTACCTACCTGTGAGAAAGAAAAACGTTATGGAGTAAATTCACAGTGTGAGTTCCTTTACTGGGTCTTCTAATTATTATAAATACAGGATCTTTAGTTTTCTTGTACTGCAGAGACTTCTGAAAATGTTGGTATTACCTCTTCCCTCAATAGTTCTATTTTTCAAAAGCCAGTAAATATTATTTTTGAATAAATAATAAATCTAGCAAAAACTCTTAGCATTTTAGGAACAAATAATACATCTATGATACAATTTAAAATATTCAATGATATTATCTACTCAACTTAATCCTGAGTAAATAAAGTTAGGACTTAAACACAGGTCATGCTTTCAAGTTCTTTATCCTCAATTCCTAACCAACCATAAAAATATGTTTGCAATCTGATATGTGATAAAGAAGGGGCACAGAGTCATTCAAATTTATATGGAGCAGATTTCAATATTCGTGGAGTTAAGACTGCATTTAGCTTCTATGATTCCTTTAGTTTGAAATCTGTTTTTTTGTGGATTTCCCTAACACTTCTGATCTATGAGACATTTATTGATTATTATATTGGCTTAGTTACTTTATTTTGGTTGTTTTTAGAGGAAACTCTGTCCTTTTTATCATCTAGCACAGACATTACTTACAATAAGTGCTCAATAAATGTTTGGAGAGTAAAGAAATAAGGACATGAAAGAAGTGGATATGCTTAGTCTGATGGAGATACTATCTCCTGGAGGGCAGAGAAGGCATGGTATACCTTTGTTGTCTTGCCCCTGATGTCTAGTAACCTACTATGACAGATTCTATTTTATAGTGACAGTACAGACTTGAGAGTGATGATAACTACTATGGAAAGAAGAGACAAAGAGAGGAAGCCAGAGAGGATATAAAAGAGAAGAGCAAATAAAGCCAAAAAAAAAAAAAAGTTAGAGTACAGATCCAAACTTAATTCTAGCTTCCTCCTGCATTAGCTCAAACTTTTCCTCTTGGCTTCATAAAAGGGTGACAGAGGCATGAAAATAAGAAAATTGACAGTGCAGAAGGGTATATACTATGGCTGTAATTGTAGCAAGCATTTCAAGTTTACCAAATTGTGTACTAACATATGGATATCCAATTTTCTAAAAGTTACTAGTTAATGAATTAGACTATTATTTTGTTTTCTAAAATTATTGGGAAATTAGAGTTTATTGAAAATGGAGAGAATTTCAAAGAGGTAATAGATACAGTTAATAGGCCACAAACTCTCAACTGTGATACATTTGGCAAAGAATAGGTCCTGCTGTGAAACCTGAAAGAGGTCTGTGCCAATATCAATTTGCTATACAGGCAGCACTTTTTTGGACCTTAATGAATAGCCCCTAATTGACTGAGATTGGCCCACATACTCAGGAACCATTCACCAAATATGGCTTATCAACACTTCACATCTCTCTTACATCTGTGCTAGAGGAAGATTATACTGCTCACATGATAGCATACTTTCACTGTGACTCATATGAATAATTATCTTATGAAAATTCTTCTTGGTGGTATGGGGTTTGAACTCAGGACCTTGCACTTGCTGGGTAAGCACTCTACAACTTGAGCAAAACCTTCATTCCTTTCGCTTTAGATTATTTTTCAGATAGGGTCTAATGGTTTTTGCCAAGGCCATCCTGAACCTGAGTTCAGGATGCTATGCTTCCTGAGTAGCTGGGACAATAAGCAAAAGCTGCCATGCCAACCCAACCCCCCCAGTGAAGACTTTTAAAAACATATTTCTAGTTTTAAACATATAATATAATCATATGAAGGAAAAGGATAATTCTTGAATTAAATATACATAATTTATTCTATACTTTTTTGTTGTTAAAAGCACAAAGGAACAAGATTCTTTTTTTTTTTTTTTTGGTTGTACTGGGGTTTGAATTCAGGGCTTCACAAGTGCTAAGGAGGCGCTCTACCACTTGAGCCATTTCACCAGCCCAAGATTCTATTCTTATGCGTTTAGTGACACAAGGGTGAAATAGGGAGTTCCTTGACTTACCTGCTAGGTATGTTAGAAACGTTCCAGGCTTAGCACTGTGGCTTCTCCTGTTCCTTGTCTCAGGAGCCTCAGCAATATTGAGAGGGCTGAGAGAGTGGGCATTAGAGGACAAGCAGCTGGGTGAAGAATATGCTCTGACTCCCTGCCTCACCAAATTCTGCAGGCATCCGAGCTCTCATGGGCCCAGCGACTCCTCCTCTGCTCTCCTCTCCAGCATCACTAAGGATCTCTTCAATAAGTATAATTATTTTATATTTGTTTGTTTATTACTTTTGAGATAGTTTTATATAAAATGTTTGAAGACTTTTAAAGAGGTAGTCTGAGGGTGAATGGATAGCATATTTGTGATAATGTCTACCAGCATTTTGGAAGGGACCTTTGGTAAAGGAAACATGACTTCATATTATAACCTTCTCCCATTAACGTAAATAAAATTAAAATTCACTGGCTTGGACTTCATGCCGTTTCCATGAATACAGCCGTCTCTGTGTGTAAAGGCTTCCTTTCCACAACATCAAGTCTTTGTTGTCTACCAGAACCCTCAGCCTGTTAAAAGACATCATTGATGGTGCTGCCTCAGAAAGAAGAAACAGAGACCTTTGTGAGAGAATGGAATAGAGGACACGTGGGGAAATCAAAAGGATAAAAGAAAGAAAGGACTAGGTGCTGATAGTAGGGGAGAAAGCATCTGAATCAAGTCTGGGTCCTGTGACAATCTGATGTAAAAGATTGACATACTAATGAGTCATGTATGATTATCCTAGCCAAGAAAGGGAAAAGAGCAAAGATATTTTTCTGGAATAGGGCAAGGTGACATTAATATATAAACAAAATGAATATTAGGCAAGGGAGGATTTCATTCAACTTGATTATGTTTAAAGTTGCATTCTTCTGATTCAGTGACTGTCTAAAATTTGTCCCAATCTTCCTGAAGAAAATGGTTGCTGGATTTATATTTTTGGAGTACCATTAAGTCTCAGAATTCTAGGGAAGCATAATGTTGTAAGTACAGAATGCCCTACACTGTGGCTGAAAATTTTAAAAAATGCTTTGAATTTTTTAAGAATAAAAAATGTTTTGTAGTTCAGTGAGGGAGGAAGAGAAATAACTAGACTTTTGTGTCTCTGTGTGACAGGGAAGAATGGAGAATTGAGGAGGTGTGGGGGATACACAGTGGGGTGGAAGAGAGAGAATCATCACAGAGTAATTTTTGGGAATCAGAAGGCAAAAGAGGAAGAAGACTCTTACAGCAAAACGTAGTGTCATAACTTGACTTCATGACAAGAATATAAAGGTGCAAAGTAGCTGTGCACCTGGCAGCCCACTACAGCCTTGCCTGTTATTTTTCTTGCTCCTAAAATGTCACATCACTTATACTGTTTTTTAATTCTTTGTCAATGGACAGATAATTGGCAGAGAAAACCAAGAACAAAAATTTTCTTAGCACATCCTGGTTATGATTTATAAGCTTCTGATTTTTCCTGTCATGGAGAAAAGTGTCTAAGAACGGGAGTTGAGAAATACTTAGGTGGTATCAAAATGTCTTCCTTGTATTGAAAGCTGCAGTATGCAGGCATTCCCAAGAATGTTCAAGACAAAAATTAGCATAAAATTTAAGGTTGCCTTCACTTAAGTATGACATTTGGGATGTTATCAATAGAGCAATCAAAATTCTCATCTCTAAGTCGGCCAAACTCATACTTTGGGATTTTATAGATTGAAAGTATAAGACAATTATTTTTCTTTTAAATTGTATTTATTTTTTATTTTATAGTAAAAGTAATACATATCTCTTTTTCTTGGTGGTACTGGGGTTTGAACTCAAGGGCTTTGTGCTTGCTAGGTGTTCACTACTTGAGCCACACCCCAGCCTTTTTTTGCTCTGGTTATTTTGGAGTTAGGGTCTCACTTTTTGCCCAGGATGGCCTGGAGCATGAGCCTCCTATTTTATGCTTCCCATAATAGCCAGGATGACAGGCACGTGCCACCACACCCAGCTTTTCTTCGTTGAAATGGGACCTTGCAAACATTTTTGCCAGGGCTCACCTGCAACCCTGATCCTCCTGATCTCAGCCTCTCAAGTACAATGATTACAAGTGTGAGCCACCAGGGGCCCCATGCATGTCAGTTTTAACATAAGAAAAGGTGACAAAGGGAATAATGAAAAAGTTATCATCCCTCCCTCTTTTGTAGATTCAATTATGCCAACTTTAAAAATCTTGGTGTGACTTTTCAGACTATTTTTGTGCTGCTTATGCAACCATGATGCTGTATTGTGTATTTTTTCTTGGAAACTTGGTTTCACTTTAACTTGATTTTAACCTGCCTTTATTATCCTCATGGTTAGATGCAGACCCAACACACATCATTTGTAACAGCTAGATACATATTATTTCATAGCGTGGTAGTACCATTCATTCTCAAGTGTGTCAGTCACATTTCCCTTGTTCTGATAAATACCTGAAGAAGCAACTTAAAGGAAGAAAGATTTATTTTGGCTCATACTTTCACAAGTTTCAGTCTATCATGATGGTGAGGGAGGAGGGTGTGGTAGAGCAGAACATCTTATATCATGAGAATCAGAGAGAGAGAGACAGAGAGACTGAGAGACAGAGAGATGAAGATTAAAGAGAGAGAGAGAGAGAGAGAAAGAGAGAGAAAGAATATGCTTGCTTTAGCATTCTTTCTTCCTTTTTCCCTTTCCCTTTTATTCCATCAAGATCCCAGAGTATGGGGCGGTACCACCGATATTCATATTGGGGGTAGGTCTTTTCTTATAGTTAATTCTCTCCTCCCAGGCAATTCTCAGTCTAATCAAGTTGATAATCAAGATTAGCCATCACAACAAGGGATGGACATTTAATCTTTACACATTTTTCCGCAAATATAGTGGGAAACCTCTTGAAATATTATATACTCTTTCTTACTGCTTTGTATTAGAAGATTTAAGCTAACCAGAACTAGTATATGTGTGAAACCAAACTGGAACAGATCAGACTCAATAGGTGCACATGGTGTGGGAGGTTAGTTTTGAAGTGCTGTTGTAAAAAGAAGTAAAAACCTAAAATATATAGGTTTGCATTATTGAAGTAGCATTTTCAGAGTCTCAGCAAACTAGTGAACAAAACCTAACAGGTAAGTAGGCCTGTACTTCTAATAGAAGTCAAGTGCTTTGCAGTCAAACAATTGTCATGGGTCAGAAATGTGCTACTTGTGTATTAAAGATAGTAAGTAGAGAAGTAACAAATAGGAAACCAAGTCTTCTGATTATCAAAATAGAGCAAAATACACTAGTTGAAGAACACTCCAATTCAAAATTCTGAATAGAGGCAAAGCATGAACTCAGAGGTGGTAATCCACATTTACAAAGGATTCTGCCTTTATAAAAGGACTTGCTACTGAGTTACTAGAGGAATTTATGTATAGTGAAAGACACAGAAGCAAGGTTCATGGCTCCATTATCTATGACCTCAGGAGGGATTCTTAGACAAATCCACTCTATGCCTCAGCATCTCTGTACATTCTAAAGGAAAACGACTCATTTGCTTGGCATCTCCAAGAGTTCCTATAGGTAGAAAGTTCTGGAAGTGATTTAAAATATAATGGCTTGGAAAAATAAAAATTTAGGGTAATGTGAGGTGCATCTTTATTCTGCATTGTGACCTGCTAGGATAATAGATGATTTCTCTGAAAAAGGGAAATTTCAAATATGGTAAATCACTCAGAGTAATAAAAGCAACAATGAACAGTTGAATAGTCTAGACTGGTCTACTTAAATTTTAATCTTGTCTTCAAGTTGGATTGATGATTTTTTTTTACCAACTGAGTTCCTCCTTCTTTGTCTCTCTCCCCTTACTTTTGGGGGGTTCTGGAGTTCAAACTCAGAGCCTTGCTCTTCCAAGGCAGGCGCTATTATCCACTTTAGCAATGCCTCCAGTTCTTTTTTGGCTTAGATTATTTTTTGGATAGGGTCTCATGTTTTTTTTTTTTTTTTTTTCCCAAGGCTGGCCTGGGATTGCAATCTTCCTTCCAATTCCCTGCCCTCAATAGATGGGACTATAGGCATGGACCACCATATCCAGCTTTCCTGATTTTTGATAAGTGGGAGTAGGTGGCACAGACTAGAATCCCTCTTTGTGTTTAATGATGAAGTGTGTAATGATGTGTGAAGGAGATGAAGATGTCTTGGATGTTTCTACATTCTGTAACTTTGCTGGACTTGGAATGGAGCAGGAAAGAGAAAAAGAATCACAGATCTCACTGGTGGATGATGTCTGAATGTGGGTAGGTACATTTGTACAGGCTTACTATTTTGTAACCTTCATTTTCCTCTCTGTACTCATAAACTTGAAGGTTCTGGGTCTACTTTCAGCCACTGTGATGTTGTTGACTCCAGTGCAATGTGACTGTACCACATTTCATCCTGTCCCCTAGTCATGTGGAGGGTGTTTCTGCTTCTTTCTCCCTGCCCTGATCCAATAGATGACCATCTACTAGTTGTTGTTATTTCCTAAATCAACCCATTACATGGGCTTGAATGAACTTTAGGGATAAATAAGATAGATGCACCAGGCCTAATCATATGAAGTGAGGAAAGGCTAATGAGTTGCCTGGACCAGCAATGACGTTTGATTGTGTTGCTACTGATCACGTGGGAACTGAATTTTCTGGTCAGCACCGGTAGTGTTGATGGCTTGCTACTCTAACACTTTTGCTGTTCCACACTGACTCCTGTACAGTATTTAGAACATGAGGCATATTGCTTAGGTGCGTCTACCCTACAGTGGTGGCAGGAAATGGTAATTTTGGAGACTAGATGACCTCAGAAGTAGCCAAGATTATTTTTAATGAGTTCTTGAAAGAGTTTTCCTTTAAAAAAGGAAAGCTACAATGACAACAAAAAAGTGAAAACCATGAAATACAGGTAATAGATATTGGAAAATAGAGAATGGAGATTCTAACTGCAAATCAATAAGAATACCAAGATCTTCTTAAGGTGGGAGAGTTATAGTATGTTTATTATTACTAACTGCTAAAGTAGATTAGATAACCCTCTTATTTTTTAACAATTTCCCTGGTTATTCTTTGATGAAATAAGGCAATTCTTAAAATTAGGTGCATTAATGTCTTGGTAGTAGAATTTTAAATATTTCTAGAGTTGCCTTCTTTTTTATTTTCAAAAGCTGCTCTTCATAAAGATCTATTATTTAAGCATATATATTTACTATAAAAAGGATATTTATTTGGACTCATAAAATGGACAGACTTAATAGTCATTAACTGTGCGTTATATAAATTGGTTAATGTTTTTGGGTTTTGCCTATATTGAAAAAAAAAGTGAAAGTAGAATTTTAAAAGTCAGTTAATGTGTTGACCTGAAAATATTCTTGACATTTTAAACATTCTTATTTTAAAGCACAGGAAGCACAGTTCTTGCATAGAACAGAAACATAGATGAGACTAAAAATGACTATTTAGCAGAAAGAATCTGAGAAATACTTTGGCAGAGAGCACACATGACCTGCAATTGTCACGCTTCACACTAGCTTTTTGTATGGGTAACTTCTATCAGATAGAATAATTCAAGTTTTGAACTAGTTTCTTTGAAATTGAGATCATTTTTGTTGAGAATCAATGTCCCTTTCTCCATTTCTATGCAATTTACAAACTCCAATCTTCAGGAAGAAGCCAATTTAAACTGCCAACTTTGGAGTTATAACAAACTTTACAGATATGTTCAGTGAACTGGAACCTCAAATTTATCCCTAAATGTCTTCAGAGTGGATCACAGATTTTTTCATCTCCTTTTTTTTTTTTCAGACAATGCAGTGACATAATTCATTAGATAGAATAGCTATTTGATTACTAGTAAAATATTTTAGCCTTTATCTGTCTACAAGGATGAGCTTTTTTGCATTAATTATGACTAAGATTATTAATTATGTTTACCTTAAAAAGCTGCATAAATGGAGCTTCTTTCTGATCCATCATCTTCTCAAATACCTTTTCTACATTGAAACGGTTCTTTCTTGAGACTCTTAAGTCTAAGAGTAGCTTTGTCTTTGAATAGTCCTGTCTCTTTAGGCACTGAAAAATAGCAGCTGTAGCTGAAGATGAAAGGATGGTGTTTTCATGAGGACAGGACACTTGGCCCATTGGTGGCCTTTTTGCATGGCATCTGAACGTGCCAGTTACAGTCAGCATGAGGTGAGCAGTTTCTTCTTTACATGTGAAGAGTATGCTTATGTTTGCATGTGTGTGTATTCACATACACACACCTACAAAGTTTATCAAATATCATGTTGAATTATTTCTGGGTTGGATTATTGATTGAAACTGCATGTGCATTCAGGGGAACATATTTCCCACAGGGTCAGATCAGGATGGCTAAAGAAGCATGTTTTTTGGTTTGGTTTTTGCATAGTGCATTCATTCTCTTTTTAATTGGATCACTAGGGGGTTATTAACATTGCTCTAGTTGAGGATATGGAAACTCAGTAGCCTAAAAAAGTCAACATTTGCTAAATTGCCTAATTCACAGTAACATTTCTCTGTCTCTTTTTCTTATTGGGGATGTGCATATACATGTTCACATGTACGTGTGTATCTGTGCGTATGTGTGGTTCTACACTGGGAAAGATTTAAAAAATTGCTACTCAGGATTTAGGGCAGATATTTTGGGCAGAGAAATCTGCCCTTCAAATAGTTTCTAGACCACCTGACATCTCTATTTTCTGCAGAAACTGTTCTATTAACTCAGACATTATCCCAAAAGTTGTCGTGGCACAGTTAGGATAAGAATTTTGGCTTATCACTAGGAAAAATCAGATTCTTAGTCCATCCATTTAAGCAATCTTCCTTCTTTCATTGATAAAAGTAAATAAATTGCTTTTTAAGTCAATAATAAAAGAAGATATACCCTGTGCCTGCCTCCACTTGAAAGTCTTATAATGTGTATGAGAAAAGGGAGTACTTCTGCCCTGTGGCCACCTCTGCTTTTGGTTTCTTTTTTCCGTCATTGCTAGGCTTGCCTTGGGTTTCTGATTCTTGAAGCTACTCACTTTTGGAGTGGAGGACTACATTCTCCTTCAAATTGATAGTCCATTTTCAACAGAGGGATGACATGAGGAGGGCCATAATTTACTTCTCTTCTTTAAAATTGTCCACTTCACCACCAGAACAAAGCTAGTGCAGTTAGTAGGGGGAAAGACAGAGGGTGAGAAAATGAATATGAAAAGTAAAAACAATCAAGTTCAACAAAAAAGATTCAAGGTGAACTTGGAGGTCTAAGAGTAGACCCCCTTCTAGTTCTGTGAAGGGAAAGTATGTCCTTTGTTTTCCGTGTGTACATGCACTGATATACACTGATATAAATACACATACACAAATACACACTTGAAGATGTGTCATGTGGTTGTTGAGCTATCCCATAAATGTAAAACACAGATACATGTAAGATTTTGAACATTTAACATTAAAGTCAAACAGTATTAACACTTTTATTTGGACTACACGTTGAAATAATATTTTGAAACTATGAGAATAAATTAAATTTATTAATTTATAAAATTAATTTCACCTACTTGTTTTTGCTATTTTCAATGTGGCTTCTCAAAAGCTTAATGTACATATATGGCTTGCATTATATTTCCATTGGACAGTGCTGGCCTAGGAAGATTTTCCTAGCTGCCATATAACTGGAAATAATTTATCCTATTTAACTTTATATGAAGTAGTTTCAGTTACCCTTTTCTCATTCTCCTGTTTTTCAGACCTTGTCAACAATGTACCTCAGAATAAAGTTTGAATTTGAAATTTTATCTTTAGGTTAAAATTATATGTATATAGATGTTCTCTCAGTTAGTTCCCATAAAAAGAGGGGAAAGTATATAATTTATTTTTCCCGTCTCCCCACTGGATCTTTCAATGTTGGGTGGAATAGGATAGGGTAAATTGTTGGAATTTTATCAAATCATCGTATTTATTCTGTCTCAGCTTTCTGTTATAACTTATTTCAACTTGTTCCACACACATTCAAAAGGTATTGCTATCTCCACTTTAAGCATGAATAAACTGATGATAATGAAGGTTACATGACTTATTCAAAGTCAGGGGTCAGTGGTGGTAAAATTGCAATGTAATTGTCACAGTCACTATTCTGCTCTGTGTTAAGCACCTTCAAGGCAGAAGAGATGCATTAACAGTTATTCCCCTGATCATTATATAAACATCAATTAATTACTGTTGATTTGCATGCATATTGTATATCATATGAATGATGCATTTAGCAGGTGGGCCAATAGAGGAAAGACTGACTTCTCAAGCTGTCAAAATAAAGATGCAAAATGGAAAAGGACTCTTTGGGTTCAAAGACAAAGCATGAAAAAAACATACATAATTTAGAACAATGATTTTATAAACAATGAAATTAATTAAAAAATCTTCAAAGTAAAAAAATACTGTTATGTTTATTAGCTTGTTTTTGAAGTCACCTTTTCTTAATTTTTGAAATTACTGACTTAGTTGCAACTTTCTTAAGACCCTAGATCAGGCTTTTATCCAAGTTTGTGCTTGCTGTATTTTCTAATATGGAAAAAATCTAATTTATGCATATGCATGGCAGGATTATTTGGTAAGTCTTTAGTGAAACTCTGGAACCTATTCTAGGCTTTGAGTTCTGTGTTGAGAAGACAAGTATGAATATGGCCCGAATTCTGCCCTCCTAAGATTCAATGTGCATTGAAAGTCAGAAAGGGAAATAGGAATAATACATTGTGATAAGGGCTGGGGGAAACAGAGGCCTTTTGGGAATCATAGAAGGTTGCTTGGTAAAGAGAATTCTAAGATGGCTTCAATGTTCCTACTTTCTGATGTACACAGCTTATAAAAGCCCTTCCATTTGACTGTTGGCAGAACCAGTAAATATGAAGGGATAGCAATCTCATGAATAAGTTACTAGCTAGTCTAATTTAAAGTTAGTGAACGGGCAGATTTTCTAGGTGGGTCTGATTTAATCACATGAGCCCATAGGGATTGGGCCTTCCTGAAGTCAGAGACATTGTAGGTGTGAGAGGGTCTAGGGAGAAAGCTACGTAGAGATCAGCCTTCAGAAGGTGATAGCACCAGCTTCTGCTCCAGCTCACAAGACAACAGGAACCATGGTCCTATAATTGTGAGAAAAGAACTGTCACCAAGCTGAGGGAACTTGGAAATGGACCTCATTATAATTAAGATTCCAGATGAAGACATAGACAGTTGAGATCTTGATTTCAGTTTTGTGAAGACCCAATCATGCTGTGTTTGTATATCTGACATATAGGACTGTGCGCTATTAAATTGCATTGTCTTAAGCTTTTAAGTATGCAGTTATTTGTTATTCAGCAATAGAAATTAAAAGAAACTACTCTGCACCTAAGTCATTGTGTACAGTTGGTTGAATCCACAAAAGATTCCGTAGGAAGAAAGAACAGCTGAGCTTTGTCTTGCTATAACACGTAGGAGTCAGGCAAGAAGTATGAGATCTGCAAAGTTAAGACTTAGGAGCAGAATGTTCTAAGCTTATGTACCTATTGGATTTACCTGGGGATGTTAAATTTTAGCTGATGCTCTGGTCTTCCTCTTGAGATTCTGACATGATTTGGCTGGGTTGCATCTTGGACATAAGGAATTTTAAATCTGCCTAAAGTGCAGTCAAAATTGAGAATTGTGTTTTAGCCAGAGTGGGAAAACACGAAACTTCAAGTAGTTTACGTTGGCTAGGTCAGAGGCTGTGGCAGATTTGGAAAGTAGTCGAAAAAGAAAACAAAAACAGAGATCAGATAATGAATGTTTGTTATTTTTAATTCCAATTCATGCTATTGATGGAACTGTTGAACAAAAACTTAATTGGTGAGAAAACTAATGCATTGGCAGCGTGCTGGAGAATGAAAGAGCAAGAACTCTGTGTAGAGTAAGGAACATTAGCTTTCTGTTAAACTTCTAGCCTATTTCACAGTACTGAATATGGTAGGTGCTCAATAAATGTTTGTTGAATGAATGAGAATTATAGAAGGTACTAAGGAAAGCTGCTACAGAAATACCATATAGGTTGAAAAATAACTACCTGTCTGTCTTGTAATCTGTGGGGTTGTACCCATTAGGATTCTTTTCTTCAAATCAGAATCCATTCCCACAGATGAATCATATTCTCACTGTTTGCCTCGGTATAATCTACAGTAGTAGATGATCCTTCATTTGTATTACTACCAGTATGATATAGCTTAAAGTGCCAATAAAAAGAAAAGAAAAGTAGATCTTGGGTTTCTTTAAGAATTATACAATGCCTAGATCAAAAGACAACCCTATGGTAAGATGGATGAATGAGCTCAGGATATATAAGGGATATTTAGGAGGTAAGGATATTTGAGCAAATTATACCCAGAGTCTTTGCATGGCTAGGGTCTCTTCCATTTATGAAATGCTGACTCTGTACCTAGAATCATGAACAATGCACTTTACAATCTTTATGACATGGCATTTCATTTAACTTTCACCAAACACATTGAGATATAGGCTAATATCTCCATCTTATACATGAAGATTAAAAAAACAAAGCATAACTTCCAAGAAATAGAGCCAAGATTTGAAATGAAATTTCCCCAACTCCAAGACTGAGCCTTTGACCATAACCTTAGGAGTTATCCTCTATGGCACAGGTGATGCCAAAGACTAAGGAATTCTAATGTCACAGAGCACATCTGATCTTTATATTTACCAGAGTGAAGAATTTTATATCTAGAAACTGGACTGACTGAACTCTTTATTTGTATATTGTATAATGATGTAAACTCGGTTTTGGAATCACTGAGCTGATACTTGGAGATACTTTTGAATATTAAAATATTTCAATGTTATTTTTACTTTTGAAACAAGAGCAAACGTATAAGAGAAATTCAGATGTAAATCATCTGAAAGTAAGTTGTTAATTTGCAACTCAGGTTATGCCAGCTCTAATATATTATATGTGTGCAAAATGATTTTATAAATACAAAGGATTGTCAGACACCCAGATAAACAACATTGCTTTATACATAATAAACAATTGTTCCTAAATATATGTTTGTGATATTTAGAATATTAATTTTTGATCCTTCAGTATTTAAGATGGGGAAAAAAAAAATCTCAAAATTCTTTTGTTTAGTCATCTCTTTTCAGTGTAAATTTCCTAATGTGCAAGGATTTTACATTTTCCACATGGTAGGCATTTAACTCTTTGGATATTACATGTGGTAATATGATGAAGAAAATGAAAAGTCTGGATTCATTGCTTAAACATTGGAATTCTTTAATGTGTTTATAATATTTATGGTATAGCTGTAATAATTGTGGTGGATCATATAATTATAGTCATGTAATTATAATTATTTTCTTTTCATGTTTTCAGTTTACTTACAGACTAATTTTTAGTTTGGATTTTGCTACAAACATTCCTTGTTTAGTTTATGGAAGCTATAAAGGCTTGTCCTAAAAAGTCACATGTGAATTGTATAGAGGTGACTGGCAGAATATGATATTAATAGGTTATTGACTTGTTAGGTCTTAAAGAGCCAAAGGGAACATCCCATGCAGCCCCTGCAATGCACTGGAGGTTTGTTTCATTGATTGGTCTGTTTAACCCATCATCTCCAGGCATTTAAACAATGATATATGCTTGACAAACCTAATATTTCATTTTCTATCTGGGGAACATGGAGCAGAAATTAAAGGAAAGAAAGACAAATGGACAAATATATAAGCAGAAAATGATGATAAATGTGAGAGGGAAGGAAGAGACAAATACAACACAGACAAAATTTGGATCAGTAAATTCTGAAATCAGGAAAGCTACAGCCTAACAGTAAATGGAATTCCCATGATGTTGGTGGGAGTTAGTGCGCTTCTATTGTGAGCAAAACCGAGATTTAGTTATACAGCAGCCAGTCAAATACATGGTGTTTATATTTGGAAGGGGTGGAAATGAAAGGAGGGAGAAAGTGAGAGAGAGAGAGAGATTAGAGAGAGGGGGAAAGAGAGAGAGAGCAAGACACAGAGAGAGATTCTTTAAAGGGTTTTGAATGTTTCTGAAAAGACCAAACCTAAACACTATATGTTACTTAGTCTTTGCTTTTTAAACCTTGAAGGAGATGTGGTGACATGAGAAATTTTCTTCCTCTTCATTTTTTTAAAATTTAGGTTTTTCTTTTGTAACCAACCACAAAATAAGATTTTTTTTTATAACAGTTAGCCTTAAATCTTTTTCTTGTATGATAGAGAATAGAGCAAATAAAAATAAATACATAAACAAAATATTTCCTTAACATGGCTATT
The DNA here is from genome assembly GCF_047511655.1 of Castor canadensis. Classification (NCBI taxonomy): domain Eukaryota; kingdom Metazoa; phylum Chordata; class Mammalia; order Rodentia; family Castoridae; genus Castor; species Castor canadensis. Next base: position 63,487,847 of record NC_133386.1, read on the forward strand.
TTGACCGGGCACCAATGTCTCATGCCTAAATCCTAGCTACTCAGAAGGCAGAGACAGTTCTGAGAGAGCTTATCTTGAAAACACCCTTCACAAAAAAAAAAAAAAAAAAAAAAGGCTGCTTGAGTGGCTCAAGATGTAGGCCTTAAGTTCAAGCCCCAGTACCATGAAAAAAAAAAGACAGGTTATCTTGTGAGAGTTGTTTTGACTAAAATTCTATTAATGCACTTGCATGCCTGGAAATAGCATTCACCCCTGCCTTGTCTCAGGAAAGATGAGGATCATCTACCAGGATAGCTGACAACACATCCAAATCATTTTAATTTCCAGAAAAGGCAGGATCTTGGGGAGAAAACGATCTGAGGATCAAGTAAAGCCACATCCATTCGTACTCTGGGATCTGGAAGTTTCTGCAGTAAGTGGCTTTTTAGCTTGTAAGATGAGTTCTATTAAAATATCTGGATTTAATATACTTCTGTTTACAACAACAGCTACAAAATAACTGTATTTAAATGCTGAAGGTTTACCAAGGCTTTAGAAGCTCTTTTAAGAACTCAGAATATCACTCTATCAACAAATAGTTACTGCCTCTTTCTGTGTGTTAGGTGTTAGATTTAGTGCAGGGTTGGGAAAAGTAGGGACATTAAAGGAGAATTATCAGAAAAAGTATTTTAAATAGAAAATTGAACCGAACTCAGTTGGAGTTGTGCTGTATGCGTAGGGTTCTCAAACTGTGTAAGATCGGAGGAAGGAACATAAGAATCTTGTGGGAATGGGAGAATCTGAGTAGGGTCTTATGTCATTCCGAAAAAGCAAAAGCAATCCTAGCTGAAGAGATGCATGACACAATCAGAGTTTGGAAGGAGCGAGTGTGGTCTCTGGTGTTGAGGTTCAGGGTGTACCTCCAGTTGGCTCTGGATTCAAGTCTCTTCTCTATCAGCTGTCCATCCTGGGAAAGCCATTTCATACCTCTTACCTTTTCATCTGTAGATACAGATACCAAAAGGTGTACTCAGTGAACACTAGCCACTATTGTTGTTTTAGAAATAAATCATTTTTAAGGTAACAAAATAAAATGTGCAGAGTGATTGTGATTGACTTCAGAACTGTTCATTCCTAGAGCATAGAAGAAGCACACAGAAACATGTGTCTAAGGTCATAAATCATCACTAGCAAACTTGAAACCTCTTCTCTTTCCTCCACCTCACCCTTTGTCTTAATTCTTAATGTTAGTTTTTCTTCAATATCTCTTAGTTTACCTGATGGGTATTAACAAATATGTACAGCCTGAAAGTCAGAAGAGTAGGAGTTTTACTAAGACCAAATCATTGTGTCTTATCTCCTCCAGTATTAGAGGACTTCATAAAATAGTACATCTAATCTATGTAGAAAAACATCAGAATTTTTATTAACTGAATGGAAAAACAGATGAACATATTTAACATCATTTACTTATAGGAAATAAATTGGAATTTGTAATCAATTCAACTGTTTATTCACTCATTTATTCATTCAAAATATTTACTGTTACTTAGTTCATTCAAGATGTGATAAGATCAGTTTAAAGTCACATACCATGTACTGAACACCTGAACATTCAATTCAAACACAGAAAAATTCAATCAAATGATGCACTTTTATGTTGAGGCCAAAATAAAATTATGGCTTTAGACAAATGAGTAAGCATAGAAGTGAGATGATAGAGTTATCTCCCAAGGATTTAAGGTGGAGAAATTAGTTTATTAGAACTCTATCAGAAAAAATATGATTTGTGCAGACTTCAGTAGACTATCAAGTCAGCTCTCATTATGTAACAACAGTATCAAATAATGATAATAATATTAGAGTACAAACTTTGACATCTGGAACTAAGTAGCAAAATCATTGCTACTGAAGATAGAAATAAGGAGGGTATTAAGCTATAAGCTTCACCTGGCACCTTTCATTACAGTCAGAATAAAATTCTTCATTGTAATTTGCAACACTGCTTGTAGTTCATCTTATTACTTTTACTGGGGACAAACAGCCATGTAATTAGAGTGTATTTGTAGTATTACACGCTTATTTGTAGCCTGAAGATTAGATACCAATTGGATGTTATCATTTAATGGCAAGTGTAATTACCACGAAGCTTGTTCTCTGCATCTAAAGTTTTACATTTCAATGCTGCTAGAACTATACAATTATTTTTTTCAGTTAGCTTATATCTTTATTATTTAATAATTATATGCATACAAGATGCAATAAGATCATTTTAAAGTCACTTACAAATGAATAAGTACACATAAATATTTTATATTATAGTACTTTCTATTTTTATACTAATTTCTAATGCAAGTTATCACAACCATATATCTGGTTTCTTGTGAATATGCACAGATGTCTTCAAGGATTTGAAGATTACTATAATAATAATATTCCACCATATGTATAACAACACTTATTTTCAAACTGACTTCACGAAGGTTAAACTTCACACTATCCTAAGAAGTTAGCAAAGGGGGAATTAAGAGCCTCCTTTAACTAGAAGATAGGATCAAGAGGAGTTATGTTCAGAACCTTGGAGCAAATTTGTTACCATGAGTCCTAAGTAGTGTCTTTCCTACCGACTACATGTTGTGGGAGTTAAACAGTTGCATGATTTCAAAATAATTACTAAATCATTCATTCATTCACTCACTCACTCACATTGAATTGCCAAGAGGCAAGCGATGGAGCTTATCCAGAACAAAACTGGCCTTGCTGGGGAAGTTGAAAACAGAAGTCAAAGTCATCCAATAGTGCTTGAGTCAGAGAGAAAAGAGAGGAATCAGAAGAACACAGGTTGGAAGGCTCTAGGCAGACATTTCTGTGGTCAGTGAAGAGAAGCATATGCTGAGTTAGATGTTCCATTGGTCTCGGGGCCAGGGGTGGGTTGGTAAATGTTTAACAACCAGATCTCCAGGGGCATCAAAGCCCAAATTTGTAGCATTTGTCAATTTTCATGGTGTGAATTATCTCTCCAGGGTTGATTTCAAGCTACCAACGTGATGTCCTTGATTGTGGAGTTGGGAAGAGACATAGCAGCATTATATGGCATTTCCATTGTACAGATCAGAGGAAAATGTAAAATTACCAGGTAGTGATAAGTGTTGAATATTGATTATATTTCCTTTATATAATTTAATTATAAGTCATATAATTTTATTCTGAATAATCTTATCAAATGACTTGAGAAATAATGAAAATTCAGAAACTGGCTTTCTCCAGCTATTACTAATTAGTCCAGCAGGGCATTTCTCTGGATCCTTATTTTCCACAGTCCATATGCTTGGGCCTTGTATTAGTTTGCTAGGTCTGTCTTACCAGTATCACAATGTAGGTGGCTTACACAACGGAAATTCATTGTCTCACAAGTCTAGAGAATGGAAGTCTAAGATCAAGGTGTCAGCAGGGTTGGTTCTTCTGAGGACTGTGAGGGAGGATCTGTTTCTGGCTTCGTTCCTAGCTTCTGGTGTTTTCTGGCAATCTTTGGTATTGTCTTGTACAATCACCATGTTGGTTTCTAACTTCACTCTGTGCACATGTCTGTTTGTCCAAATTTCCTGTTTGTAAAGATATAGTCATATTGGATCAAATCCATCCTAATGATCCCATCTGAACTGGTTATACCCATAATGACCAATTTTTCAGACAAGGTCACATTCTGAGGTACTCTGGCATTGGATTTCAGTGTGCAAATTTTGCTGAGGACACAATTTGACTTCAAACAGACTCTGATTTTGAGAGATTCCCCTTTCTTCTTAGGTCATTACCATTTCCTTCATGAAAGAGGTTGGTGTGTAAATGCCACAAGTGTATCCCCATCCAGCACAACAATAAAGAAAAAAAAAGAGATTGACAGTCCATACTGACAATTTAGGTCCAGAGGTCCTGACCTGTTTATCCAACAGAAGTTCTACTCACTCTTCAGGATGTAGCTCAAATTGTGCCTCCTGTTTAAATCCAACCCTGACCCCTTTACTGTCCTCTGAACCCCCAAACCATGGCTACAGACTTGCACCTCTCTGATCCATGTGGCAGGTAGTACAGACTCCTGATAGAGGCACACAGACAACATTCTCTGAAGTCAGATCTTGGTTAGAATTATTGCTTTACTGCTTTGCTGGATGGATCACATCTTCTTCCTTATCTGCAAAAACTGGGTAAAAAAATGAACTTTTTGGATTGTATTGTAGACTAAATGAAAGAATAAATGATAATTTTTGAACATAATGTCTGCTGCAAACCAATTGTCCCATATAGCTTAGGTGCCATGTTGCTAAAGATGCTTGCTTCTGCTGTGAACAGTGCTGTGCACAAGTCAGAGAAGTACAGGTCCCTTATAAGTTAAATTGTGTCCCCATCAATTGGACACTGCAGTCCAATCCCCAGTACCTCAGAATGTGACCTGCTTTGGGAAGGGGGCATTCCATGTGTAATCAGTTAAGATGAGGTCATTAGAATGGGATCTGTGTCTGTGGTTCACCGCTGGGTATTTAACTCCGAGAAACCAGGGGCTGTGTCATCACTCATCCTTATCCACTAACAGGCACCTAGCTGCTACTCAATGTTTGTTGACTGGATGAAACTGCATTTTTTAAGGCTAATATTTTATGAATACCCAGTGAAATAATGCCATGTTGTTCTTTGGTCTCAAGGCCATTAGTGAGTCTGTCTTATCCTTTCCACATTTCAGAGTCTTCCTATGTTTATTTAACATATAATTTCCAGAGTTTTAAAATTGTGTTTGGCAGGAAGAATGCAGAAAATTATGTGTACTCCCTCTTCCTGCAAGTGGTAGTCCAACCTCACAGTTTTACAGGCAATAGTACTATGGATACATCTTCAAAGGTTTCAAAGCGTTTGCTTAATTTCCTTTAGGTAGATAATCTTTAATTCTTTTGACAAGTGTGTTTTTCACACAAGTTTCAGATTTTTACATCTTATTTAAAAGGGAAAAATATAACTGCTAAGATTTCCAATGGCAAAATTTGGAAAGTTTCCAAAGAAACTTTCTAAGGTTCTAAGTTTCTATAGTAAAAGATATGACATATTTAAGTAGGTAACTGCTTAGATAATAGCATATGGCATTTTATTAACTAAAAAGACATCATCAAAGTACATATTTAAATCCATTCTTTTGTGGGCGTACTGTATATGAAAATCATTATGGGAGTGAAGGTCTAGCTTTCATCCATACATTTCAAATATAACTTCCTTAGTGATACAGAAGGAAGACATTTGGGATGAGACAATTGAATTTGAATTCTGAAATCTTCCAAGTATTGGCTTTGTAACCTCAGGATAGTTTTTCAATGTTTCCTCCTCTGTAAACTGGGATGGGATTAGCTGTAAGGATTATTTGAGATAATATACACCCAAGTCCTAACAATTTCTAGCAAATAGCAGCTAGTTTACAGATAACAAATGTTTGTCTTTAACAGAAATAGGCATTTATTTTAATTCAGGATGAATTACATCTCACAGTCCACATATCTTATAATCTTTGTCATTTTCAAATAACATGTGTATTGAAGAAATACCAAAGAAAGTTGCTTGAAAACATTTGGAAACAGAAGTTTAGCCTACATAGGAAAATAACAAGCTTGAATCCCACTCTTTAAAAATAGCTTTGTCAAAATCTATGCAGAGAAAATGGAAACAGAAGCAAAGTCCTCTTGTTAGGATTTGAGTAGGTTGCACGATAAACTTTAAAACAAACAACAGTAATTTTATTCCAACTCCCTTTTAAAACAGAAGTAAAAATTCTTTACATTTGTATACTGCTTTACAGTTGACGAAGAGCTTTCACATGCATTATCTTCTTTAAAAGAGACTGGAAGGCGCCTTCCTGCCCTGATTGATGTTTATGAATGTACCACTTCCCCCTGGGCTGCAGTCATCAGTAGTCAATGAGAAAAAAGGCCGGCCTTTTTGGAAATGCTTTGCTGCCAGGTAACTGCATTAACTCTGCTATTGTTGAATAGAGCCATGTATTAACTGTGTCACAGGACATCATCCATATCAACTAATGAATATTTGAATTCTTGTTCTTTGTGGAGCATGTTTGAGACCCATTCCTCTATGCTTATCTAGTGCCTTCCCTCAGGAGCTATATACTCGATGAGGTTCTCTCAGATGGCTCTAGATATTTCAGGAAAACCTACACTGAACAGACTTAAGTCTTAAAGAAAAAAAAATGTGAAGGATATAAACAGGTAAACTGCTGTATGGAACAAGGATTACGCTATCTGAGGACAGAAATTGACTCTGTTTGTTGATGTCATCAGAGGCACATTTTATCTCTGTATGAAGGACTTTCTATAACAAGAGTTATGGTGTACTAATGAGGCTGTGGTTTAAGGAAATAACACCAGTCTGGGATGGGACAGAAATCTCTTTCATAGGCTTCCTGAATAGTATTATTGGTAACTAAATTAGACATTGCCTCCATCAGGGTCTCCCTTAACTTTTCAGTCTAGATCAAGTTTTCACCACCCCCCACCTCAGTCTCTTTCTTGGAACATTCTTTTTTCATATAATATTTTATTCTTTTTTTCTCATGTTTTGAAATTATAGGCTAAATTTGTTTGATATCTATTTCCTCTATTAGATTGTAAAGTATGGGAGGGGAGAATCTTGTCTAATAATTTCAGATGACCCATCCAGTGCTTAGCACAATGTCTAAAAACTAAGTAGGGGCTTAATGAATAGTGGTTGAAGCAATGTGTCAGTAATAAAGATGAATTTTTAAAGACTGCTGTTCCCACACCAAATTCTTCCTTCTAGAAATACATCAGGAAAGTTCATTGCAGGAGCCCAGAAAAAAAAATGATCTCTAGCACTCATTCCAATTGCCTAATTCACACAATAGGGGCTCTTTAAACGCAAGTACCAGATATATGAGGAAGTCCTGGGTGCTCCAGACCCAAGCTTGTGTGATGCCAGGTGGTAAGTCAGAGTTGACTGCATGCCAAAAGAGAGAGATGAAGAGAGAAGTGTTGCATATTTTTCTTAACACAGAAACTCAAGGCCTCTTAGCTGGAGATGAAGAGGATTGAGTGTTGGGGGCAATAAATGAAGAAAGTATCTTCTTAAATGTCTTAGTAAACTCGAGGCCATTTGTCATAGAGTGTCATCTGAGAAATGCGTTAGTTACAAGAATGCAGCTTGAGATTCAATTTGACAGGCATTTGGATATTGTAAGAACTTGAATTAGATCTTGTACTACATCATTAGCTACCAAAGGGAGTGGAGATATCCCTGTTGTTTGGCTCTGGCCTATCAATATTAAGTATCTCCTTACTCTATCACAGTGACTAGTTTTCCACTTTATAAGTATAAGATAAATCCAGGATATTTCCTTTTCATAGCCATTGCCAGTGTTGTAAATTACGTTCAACAGACTTCATTAGAAAAAGGGAAAAGGATCAGTAGAAATCCAACCCATGACTGTTCTACTCCTCTGAAATGCCCCTTACTGTGAGCAAACCTGATTTCCTAAGGACTTTTTCTATTTACATGATCTCAATTTACACAACATATCAACTGTATTTTCCTTCCCTTAAATGCAGAAATCCACTTTTAATGAAAAACTTACCATTTAAAATATTAAATATGAGATGAAGTGAAAGATAAACTACTTCATAGTAGAGACAGAATATTCACTCAAATGAAAATAATTCTGGAAGCCTGATGACAGTGCATTCTGTGTTGTTGCTTAATCCCTGACCTCCAACAGTGTCTTCTTTTCTCCTCCAAAAGTAAAGTCAACTCATTGTCTTAGGCATCTGAAATAAAACATTTAATATTAATCTTAAAATGTGTAAGTTTTCATGTTGAGCAAATTGTTTAGAGAAAAACCTTGTATTTGAAACCTTCAGTAGTCTTTATTGCTGTTCTTAGGTGTGGCATAAATGTATCTTGTAAGGAGCTCTTCTTTAGAATTTCAGTAAAATTAGCTTTGACTCTCATCGAGTTGGTTCAGTTTATGCTGTCTGGAGCTATAACAGTGAAAAATCAATTGATTTGGGACTGCAAATTTCTAAAGCTATCAAAACAATGTTAATATGTGCCTGCAGAGGCCACTGGGGATAGCATCATTGTCAGAGCTCAGCTGGACCAGAAATCCAGGTGGAAGATTCTATCTATTCAAACCACACCCAGGACTAGTGGCTATGGTGGGATTTGAGTATTTGAGGAAAAACAATTGCCTTGTTAGGAAACTATGGGTGCTAGATTTCAGTCAGCCACAAGAATTAATGTGGCTTCTTAAGGTAATAAGCAGAGCAACTCATAGTAATTTGGACACCCCCCCAAAAAAAATCATTTAAGTGAACCTTCAAAAAGCAAACATTTTTCTCTAGGAATCCTCAGACCATATCCTCACCTGAAGATCTGGAATGATCCATCACTGCTATAGTGACTGAAGAAGAAAAGAACAAAATATTGTGTACCAGGATTTATTTATTGAAGAATAAGAAAGTGAACCAGCAGGTGAATCTCATCAGAAATTAATCAGTTAGCTCACATTTTACCCACCGACCATTAATTGCAAAGTGCCTTTCAACATGATAGATGGAAATTTTTACTTTACTTTTATCTTTTGAAAGCTACTGGTTTGAGCAACACTATTTATTGAGAAGGAAAGAAGCTAAAATTGAAGTGTTGGGCTTCCTTCAGAAGGACATTAGAGAATCTGTGATTTTTACTTTAAATATGTTTAAATAGGTATCTGGAAGATCTTTCTTCTCACACTGTCTGAACTCAGCTGGACAGTTCTACTGAGGTAGGACCCTTCCTTTTTCAGCAAGTTATTTATAACCCTTGGAGAGAGGTGGAAGAAGTCAGTGCTCACATGAACGCAGACGAGATTGTGAGGGGCATTTGGGGAGAGGAAAGCAATTAACTCTCTCCCTCAACTGTAGAGAACTAGGTTTCTCTTGATCTCACAGTAGACTTCAGCCAGTGGCCAGGATTCTTTTCAGTGAGTGAAATGGAGAGCAATGCTGCAGTACCAAAGAGGAGACCTGCCCTGGTCTGGTGTTCATAACGAGAACTTTCGTAATGAGGCCTGTGGATAAAGGACTGAGATCCTTTACAGCAGAGGGAAGTGCAAATAGGGTGCTTCTGAGTTGATCTCTTGGAGCCACTTCACCTCTGAGCAGGTTCGGAGCTTTCAAGCCCCTTGAAGTTTTTAAAAGGCACTGATTTCAGCATGAGATGTTTGCTGCTCTGTGCTCAGCTGGAATGAAACGAAGGGGAGGAAAAGTAGCTTCTTTCTTGCATTCAGAAAAGCAGAGGCCAATTGAATGGATTCTACTCAAACTGATTGCGTTTGTAGTTTTTGAAAAGGAAAAAAAAGCTAAGAAGTTTAAATCCTATTCACTAAGTTCACAAAAACAAAACCCGGTCACAGGAGGACTCTGAGAAGTGCACACATTCTTACAAGAGATGGACAATTTACAACAAGCTTCATTAAATAAGTCCCTTTCAAACGGGCTGCTTAGTATAATTCAGTACCTCTTACTTCTCTGCAGTATTTTAATGGCTTTCTTTACTGTGAGCTAGTTTAAATGAACTGTTCAACATAATTTTGAAAGTTTACAAGGGCTCATTGATTAATTGAGGCAAAAACCAAAAATCTTACTCTATTTACTCTTTAAAAAATAGAAAATATTTTGGTACCTTCAGTCCACTTGTCAGTTTCTACTGTGTTGTGTAACATGGAACCCAACTGAAGTGATGAAATGCGAAATCTGGTTATTTTTGATTCGTTGGCTCATTCTGTTCATCTGACATCCCTCCATGGTCAAAATACACAGAGAGTGCCTCTCTTCCACTTCTCCTTTGCTTATGTAAAACATTATACTTTTATCCATCCACTTAATTCACGCAATGCTTTAAAGCTTATTCAGCTACCTGGATCTCTTTTATATTTGTCTGCTTTCACATTCCTGGTCTTGGTCTGAAGACCTTTAAAGGCTAGGAAATTGGATATTACTTCACTTTGTAGAGGACCTGGGAGAGCACCATACTTAACAAAAGCTTTTAGGTAATGACCACAGTAGAGAGCAGATGTCATCTCACTGTATATTAGGAAGCTTGCAAAGAGTGGGTCAAATGTGTTTAAGATATCGTACAGGAATTTACATTTAAGGTGATGGATTGGCTAGTGCAGGATACCAAATTACCTGTTCAGTGCTTACGAAAAAGTCTACATTTAATTAAGTGATTTGAAACTGGCATTAGGTTGCATAATCAATCCACCAAAAAGAGTTTACAGTTTTGGCTTATTTTTTTTAATCTATGAAAGATATACTGAACACTGAATGGCACTTAGTACTTGTCAATTAAATGTAATAATTACACTTAAATAAGTTTTTGTACTCAATAGTTCATCGAGTATGAGTGTGCCATGGAGATGTTTTCCCATTTTAATCTCTGTTTTATGGGTCAGGATGATTGTTTCTAAGATATTGAATGCAGTTGGAAATATACTCTGGCAAAATCACCCAGTGAGCTAAGATCAAAAGTAAGACAAGAACTCGCAGTTCATGAACCCTATGTTACAGTTAAATTTTGAATCATGGCTATGATACCTGGTTGCTTTTGTTTTCTATCCCCACTACACTTACATTCAATTTTGATAATGCTAATATCTGTTTTCTTAGCACAAAAAGTACACAGCTTAAAAAAAAAGGGTATAGCTCTCCATAAGCAGTGGCTTATGTGATGCAGAAGTGTATGCGTCTCTTGAGTGATGCCTCAGGAAATGTTACAGTAAATAATGAACAGCTGGTCAAAATCAGAACTGTCGCTTTACTTACCCTACTGAAAGATGAGGAATGTGGAATATAGGATGAACATGTTAGGTCTATTATGAGCCAAATTGGCTTTCTTCTTCAAAACGTGTGGAAGGTGATTCCAAATAGAAGTTGCTGCTGCTTCACGTTCCTCCTCCTCTTCCTTTTCTTTTTCTTCTCTTCTTCCTTCATATTATTATTACTAAAGGACTGAATTCGGTGATGTTTTAAAGCTAGATTTGGAAGAAACCCTAAGCATCTACATCTTTAGGTCTACCTTACCTTACTTCTACCTTACCCACTTCTCTTACTTGTCCCAACAAAGTGCAAGACAATTATGTTCCCCTCAAGGAAAATGGTGCAGTTCATCTTATTGGCTTCAGCTTTTCCAGTCCTTTCTTTTTTCTAGTGATTATTCCAACTCCCACTTTAATTGCCCTGGTTAATTTATACTTTCTGGTTAAAATTATTTAACAAGAGTGAAATCTGCTACCAAGTATTTTTATTCCAAGTAGGCACTTAATTTGTCTTTTTTCTTCTTCTGGTGGCAGTATATATTTTTTTCCCACTCACACCCTATCAAATAAAATTTAAGCATCAATAAACAGCAGCATTGAGTTTTTAGGGTAGAAGTAGAAGACAAGGGGAGTGGATCTTCATGTTTGGTCTGAAAGGGTAAAGTACACAACATTTTAGGCAAAATAGGTATACATTTAGTGAGAGGGAATCCTTCAACCTGGACCCTCTAATATTTCTATCTGCATGGTTGCTCCCTTCCCTAGGAAGGGTGAATTCTAGGTTGGTTCTACCGAGGATGAGAATTTGGAAGGCTTCTCCTATTCTCTCTATGAACTATGGTTTCATTTGGCTGGCCTAGGAAGGTAGGGAGGAAGCCAGCTTTATGGCATGGGATCTCTTGATGAACACAAGATAAAAAAGGGTAACTATGATCTTGGAAAGGAAACAATAGGGAATCCCCATGCCAAACTGTTTTACAAACAAACCAGATTAGAAATATTTAATCCAATAATGCTAAATATAAAGGAAATTCTGTGCATAATGGTTAAACTGGCTATAAGAAAATTCCTTTAATTTCAATAGCATTTGCCTAAAAATTTTGAGTGAACTGAAAATAACTTTAGTCTGGAGAAATGTTAGCTGACAGTTGATTAGAGATAATAAAATCATATAGGAAGATTCCCACTAATAATGAAATGGAAGAAAAAGAAAACTTCTCTTTCAATGATGTTCTCTGTCTCTAATGAATCACTCTGTACTTTAAATCATTAAATTTATCTTTATGTTCTCCTTGAGATTTTGGTGTAGAGCTGACTCAAGTTATCTAAATTATCTCACTGGACACTTTCCAACACAAAAAGCTTCACATGAAGTCTCTTTTTTCATCTGTCTTTCAAAAAATTATTGTTGCTATTACTAGTATTTTTTTCAAAAAGGTAAAATTGAGTAGAAATACAGAGATTTCCTATATATATCCTGTTCCCAGACAAGAATAGCTGTCTCCATTAACAATATTTCCTGTTAGACCAGTACATTTGTAAAAATTGATAAACCAAAATTGACATATCATTGTCACCCAAAATATATTGAGTGATACATTAGGGTTCACTCTTGGTGTTATGTATTCTTTGGGTTTGGAAAAATATTAAATGACATGTGCCCACTCAAAGAATATACAACACCAAGACTTTCGGTTTTTCAGAAAGTCACATAGTATATAATCTTTTCAGACTGACTTCTTTCACTTAGTAAAATGCGATTAAATTTGCTCAATGTCTTTCTGTAGCTTGATAGCTCATATTTTTAGTGCTGAATATTATTTCATTACTTGGATGCAGCAGTTTATTTATCTGCTCATTTAATAAAGTTGCTTCCATGGATTGGCAACAGTCTTCTAATTATTCTTTCTTTTGTACCGTTGTCCATCTTCACTCTACTCTCAATAAAATTGCCAAGCTAGTTCTTTTAAAACTTTAGTCACACAGTACCTTTGGCTAAAACCATGAAGGTTAGCATTAAGGCCTTTTGATGGCTTATGGTGAGACCTTGAATATCTGGTCATATCACCTCCCTCATTTCAGTAAACACAGCTTTTTGACTCCATTCTTTGAATTCAGCACACTGGACTTCTACTTTTACCATTTCTCAAACACACCAAATGTGAACCTCGTAGCCTTTCAGTGTCTGTTCCCCTGGTCCTAAGATTCATACCCTAGAGATTTTCATGGCTCATTCCTTCACTCCTTCATTTCTGGAATATCACCTTCCAAATAAGGTCTTCCATACTGACTTGCTTAAAATGGAAATTTGATCTTTTTATTTTTCCATACCTCAGTCTCCAAACTTTCACTGTTCTGGTTTTCTGGGTTAATTTTTCCCCACACAGCATTTTTCAATATCTGTCTTATTATGTTACTATGTAATTTACTTCTTCATTACATTTCTCATTTATTTCTTAATCGCCCACCCCCCTCCAAAAACCTACACAGGTTTTCATATCTGTGTTTCTTTCCTTTTTTTTTCAGTGTGTTTTGTTCAACTACATATCCAATAGTCTAGTGCCTAACACATGGATGTTTAGTAAGTATTTATTGAATGAATTAATTAAAAATATATAGTAACTTCTCTTTGGTAAAGAAAAAAATGAACATTTAGATTGGAAAAAAAAAGAAATGCTATATCAAATGTAGATTGAAAGCATGTACAATATTCCTGGAATCTTGGTGTGGAATGTCCAGCATGAATACATATCATTGTTATGACAGTGAATTTCAAGGATTAAAAAAAATTCTTTAAACCTATAGGTAGGTAAGGAAGGTTACTTACTATGACTTAAAAACCAGCCACGTCTCAGATTTCTTCACAGTAACCTCAATGGCAGATATAATGGAGCTGTTTCTACAGAGTTTGGAAGGAAAGAAAGAAAAAAGCTAAGAGATCAAAAGACAAAAAGGCAACAAGCAGACATGGTCAAACATGAAAGAATTCATGGAACATGGCATTTTTGAGTTCTCCTTGAAAAAATGCTTGACAATGAATTCTAGCTAATGAAGAGATAAATTAAAATTAAAAATTTGGGTATTGAGAAAATGTGATAAAAAAGAACTGATGTTGCCTGAATCCATTTAAATATAGAAGACTAAACTGAGAAAATGTGAATATTAATCAGAATAATGTAAAACTAGTAGTATAAAGATTATTAAAAACTGTGGGGAAAAAGATATTCTCATGTTTCTAAGTAAGAGTGCACAGATAATATCCAACATGGAAATATACATTAAAACAGCCATGACTCCAACTCTTTCTGCTTCTCCCATCTCCCACCCCATCCTCTCAAGCTTAGATAACTCTAAATCTTATAGGGAGGAATCACTTATTTGAAAATCAACAATTTAGTTTCATTTCAATTTCTCCTTTTATATTATAATAAAATTAAATTTAATGCATTTTCAATGAAAAGTGGTATTCATATAATCTCAATTTAATAAAAATGAGATCAAGCTCAACCAATCATCTATATCTAACATCTTTCTATCTATCTGTCTATCTATCTATCTATCTATCTATCTATCTATCTATCTATCTATCATCTATCATCTCTCTCTATCCATTTACTTATCTATGTACCATGTAGTTATTATTTTCATCCTTTTCTGCTTATAGATATACAGCAAGGTCTGAAATTATTTTCCCCTAATGCAATGGAACTAAGCTTTGGATAGTGGAATTTGGAATTGGTTTTTATTTTCTTTGTTGCATATTTCTGTATTGTTTAATCACTTTGTAATGAGCATCATTTAAAATATAATTGAAAAAAAACTTTAAAGTTCTCTACTTATTCGTCCTCTCCCCAATTACCCTGAATATTAAGCCTACATATTAACAGCTGTAAACATTATGTGTAGTAATGTAAATACTTGTTTCTGCCATCTTCATGCCATTTTACATTTTTTAAAAAATGCAGTGCCCTTCCCTGATCTTCTTTTTTCATTGTTTTACTTCAGAGAGCCAAAACCTTGAAGCCTTACAGGTGTCTCTTCTGATATTGGTTATGTGTGTTTAAACTTGTACTACTTTTTTCATTTTAGATATCATCTAGTCCTCAATTTTGCAATAGAGACTTTATCTTCTTTCACCTTGTCTCTCCCACTACAAAAATGTTTTCTTCTACCTTCCTTTAATGTAGCTATATTGCAATATTTGTCAAATAAAATCATGGTATTTTCAGTATAATTACTACATGGATGTTTATGTTTGGGTCAATATGTCTGCATGATTTTTTCCTTTTACATGACCTTTTGTTGTTACTCTGGGAGGTTATAATTGCTTTTTGTTTTAAAGTTGGTTTAATTTTATATGCAGCTATCACTATTTTCTTCAGTGTTTTAATAGGTCAATCAAATGCCTGACAATAATTCTTCTAAGATGTTCAAATATATTATCTATTATTTATATTTCTTTCCTTTCTGTTCATTTATTTATTTTATGATTAGAGGACTCTATTCTTCTGTCATCTGACTTTTTTCTCCATACTGAACTGTTTGCTCATTGAAATTTTCCTTTGCTGTTCTTCTGCATCACATCTGTCTTTCTTGGATCGCCTATCTCCTTTTAATGAAGATATTCTTAACTTTTGTGTAGTACTTACTCTGGCCCTTTCCTGAAAAAGAGTAACATTTTTGAGAGCATACTTAAAATTGCCTTTATTTTGCCCTCATATTTGCACAAGAGTTTTAACTTGGTATAAAATCTTATTTGTTTTTTCTTTTTAATTGACAAAAATAATTGTACAAATTTTGTGGGTATAGTATAATTCACTATATGTACAATGTGTAATGATCAAATTAGGATAATTACTATTTCCATTTCTTTCTCATTTCTTCATGTTTGCAGACTTGGAGATACTCTCATCTATTTCTACCTAAAATGCACATTAGATTGTTGTTCTAATCACCCTACTTACTGTGCTGTAGAATATTAGAATTTATGCTTCCTATCTATTTTGGTAACTTTTATCATGCTATCTTCCTTTCCCACTACCTTTCCTAACTACTAATAATCACTATTCTATGTTCTTGAAATCAACCTTTTTAGCCTCCACATATGAATGAGAACAAGGCATGACATTATAGAACAGAAGTAACTTCATTCAGAATTTTGTGGGTTGTGTTCTAATGTCTTCCAAACTTCAGTGGTGATGCTAAAAGTCAGATGGAAGTCAGATGAGGTATATGATCTTTTTAATGTGTTGTTGAATTCTGTTAGCAAGTATTTTACCGAGGGTTTTTGAATCCTTTGTAAATAACCTGAAGATTTTAGGATCTTCCTTTCATTCTCATTGTTTTGTAGTAATGTGACCACATGTTCTGGTGTGGGTCTTTTGTGATTCAAGAGTTGGGCAAAGTGGGTCTCTTTAACCTTGATCCTCACAGCCTTGTGTTTGGGAAAACTTCTTGTGTTTTTCTTCTATTTCATCCTTTCTGGAACTCCTCATTACTTCCCAATGTTGTACTTCTTAAATTGATTGTCTGATTTTTTTTCCCTCTTCATTTTTGTTTGTGTATGTGTATGTTTTTTAAATTCTTTGCAGGATATTCTCAACTTTGTCTTCAGCTGAATGTTGACTCTCTTCCTCCACAAATTTAATTTTAAAGATTACTTTCAAATTATCTGATATTCTTTATATTAATAACATATATTTTATTTTATAAATGAATATTTATTCTTTTTTATTTACCTATTCTGAGTGTAAGCTTTACGGTACTTTTGTGTTCTTTCTTGTTCCTGCATTATCTCAGTTTCTTCTGAGTCCGTCTTTTCTGCTTGTGTGTTTTGAAACCTTTATTTCATTTTGGAGATGTTCTCAAATTTTTGGCAACCTGTGACTTTTCAAAAAGCAAGGCTTATACAGGCAGATAACACACTCTGAATGTGGTTTTTTTTTTTATGTTAGGTAACTAGTTTGTAAATATTTTGTTTGTTTTTATTGTGTTTAAATATGAGTATCTGTAGACTTTTTTCCTTAGGGTCTTTGTTTTTCAGAAAAAATTGTTTTAATGAGAGAATAACAGAAGGAAAGATGTGTGGAGCCTTTACCTTTGGCAATGCATATCTTTGTATACTCTTTAAAAAGTTTTTTTTTTTGGCAGTGCTAGGGACTGAATTCAGAGCCTTGCACTTTAGGCAAGCACTCTACCACTTGAGCTATACTCCCAGCCCTTTTTTCTTTAGTTATTTTTCAGATAGGGTATAGTGATTTTTGCCTAAGTCTTGGACTGCAATTCTTTGACCTGTACCTCCTGCATAGCTGAATTATAGGCAACAATCACCATGCTCAGCTGTTTGTTGAAATTAGGTTTCATTAACTTTTACCCAGGCTGGTCTGGAACCATGACCCTCCTGATTGAGTTCCACCTCCTGACTAGCTGAGATTACAAGTGTATGCCACCACATCTAGGCTACTCCTTTTTAATATGGGGTTTGCCCCTGCCTTCCACACTGTACCTGGTGTTTCTCACTCAGACCATCTCAGATGCAGTTTCTCCAGATAATACACATCCAGGAGCCACACCTTCAGTCCATTTTGCTCTGATTATTTTGGAGATGGGGTTTTGTGAACTATTTGCCTGTGCTGGCCTCAAACAGTGATCCTCCTGATTTCAGTCTCCCAGGTAATAGAATTACAGGCTCAAGTCAAGGCATCCAGCTACATCTTCTTTATTTAATCTCATTCTTTCCTCTTATCCTCATTCTTCCTGACATCTTTAAATCCTCAGATTTAAATCCTGGGTTAAATGGGAAACAATTTTCTTATTTCTCATAGACATTTCCCTCTTTAGCTATAAGGCCTCATATTTTCTTGTGCTTCTGTCTACTTCTGTCTTCCAAATTTTGCTGACTTCTAAGTTCCCACTTGTCTCTTTTCCCCATTATCATTTTTACTCACTTGGTTAGTCCTTTCATTTTACTAATATTTTTGTATGTATTAATTTAAAAATGACTTATTTGCCTTCTATTAAATTTGAGGAGCCTTACAATTAAAGTACAGATACAGATCAGTAAGTAAATTAAAACACAGATACAGTATAATGTCAAAAAATTAGATCCAAGAAGTACAAATGAAGGAGAAGAGCCAAAATTGAAGATACTCTAACTAAAAAATTCTGTGGCACAACCAATTTGGCTCTAGACTGGTGGGGAGGATCCCAAAGGGAAAAATATCACCATTTGTACAGCTCTCATTGTTCAAAGGGAAGAAGGCTTTGTTACCAGGTGGTAAAGCATTCTAGCCTTGAACACGGGTGATAATTTGCTTATATCCAATCCATTCATTTTGTGGGTAGGATGATCTTTCACTCCCACAAATCTGATTATGCCATCCTTTTGTTTAAAACCCTTCTATGGCTCCAATCACCTTGGACATGAAGCCTAAGCAGCAAGTGCTCCCAGTCCCACATCACCACCTTCACTGGATGTACCCAAGTATAATCAGTCACATTAGGTTCCTGCAGTGCTTTAGCAAGTCATGCTCCCCTCCACCTCTGAGCTTTTCAACACACCTCTCCTTTCCTTTAGTTAACTCTTCTCCTGCAAAGATGAGCCAGGTTTCTCCTCCTCTGGGTCTTCTCTCAGGCTGGTGGATGTGCTGCTCTTTGCTGCTCCCCTGACAGCTCACGCATAGCTTCTTACACCATCTATCACACCCTAGGAATGGGTGGTTTAAGTACAGGACTTACCTACTCACCTTAGGAACCAGTTTGTCTGCTGCTTATCATCCTGGCACCAAGTAGGCATTTAATAAATATATTTGAAAAAATGAATAATTAAACAGAACCTAACTATGAAGCTTTCTCTAGTCTTGCTACATGAATAAGACTTGGAAGATCTTCAGGGTTGAATAGGTCACATGTCACAGAGAAACACCATCTCAGATATCAACTGTGTGATGTAGACTTTGGAGAACAACTAACAGGAGAAAATTGGAGGCTGGGGTTACCAGTGAGAACCTGAAAATAAGGGGTTTTGCATTGTTGGCTGAAAGCAGAGCCACTTGCTGGAGGCCAAGTGGTTTCCTGTGGGAATCTAGGGCTTCCTAGTCTCTGTGTCTGTTTGAAAGCCATGCCATGCAGGTCTGCACAACTGCTTCTTGCTCTTTTTCTCTTCTGGAAGCTCTGAGTTGCAAAGCTGTCTGCTCTTTGTGCCGTCCACTGCACCCTGCTGCTGCCGGTTGGTTCTCAGGTTCTCTAATTCTCTCCTTAGGGTGAATACCTATGTGGATTTGTCATATTTGATTCAGATATTTTTATAAAGAAATCAGATGTTTCAGATGTAGCAGAAACTCCATTCGTAGCTGTCCTAGACGCTACCTCTCTTTTTTACTCCTCATGCCCAGAGGCCTGTTCAAAACAATTGAAATACATTTACAGATCGACAAGGTAGCAGGGAATCAGATTAAGGAAAGTTTCTGTTCAGTAGCACAAGGCAGAGGGAACTAGGTGACTATCACTAAACCACCACTAGTTAAGATAGAGTAGATTTATGAGTGTGAGTTTGTACCTTAGGCTTGTCATATTTTTTCACCTTTATGTTAGTTAATTGCAGAGTAACATAAATTAACTTTGGAACACAAGCAAAAATGGGAACTTTATTTATGAATTTCTTGGATTTCTTTACCTCAAGCCAAACAACTAAATTGCTACTTAGCATAAATTATTTATGGGCCCTGGCTCAATACCATTCAGCACCAGCCCCCGGAGGTATGGGAGATATAAAAGATTTAAAGCATCACTGCGACAGTGTTCGGGCCGCCACGGAGCCGTGTTTCTTTCCAGAAGGGTCCACTTTATTTTGTTGTAAATAAATAGAGGCTGGATTTCTAGGGAGGGAAGTTAGCTTCCAGCAGGATGGTGGTAGTGTTTTGCATATGTTAATTACACAACACTTTTATGACAGATAGACACAGTGTTTGCACAGCTATTTCTCAAAAGACCCATAGACCAAAATGGATCTTTTCATTTTCTGGCATAGAGTTGTTTCTTTCGTTTGATCTCACTTTAAAAATCTGAAGTTATCAAAGCTTATCACTCCATCTAATCAATAAAAAAATATTCTTATCCATACAAGTCTAGGAGAAACAAATGCACATCTGCAGTTTTTAATATTCAAACTCAATAACATCTCACTGACACCTGTGTCAAACCCATTGTCACTTCCTAGGTTGTCTTTCCATAGCTCTAACCTCAGCATGTAACCCCTTGCTCCAAAATTCCTTCACATACCTTGTTTCTCAGACACAGTCTGTTGTTAAGACAAGGTCACCCCTTCTTTTTGTTAGGTCAGACAGATTTCACTTGGTTCACCTATTATTTGAAATCAGAAAACTTCACATATAAGTGTAAATTTCTAGCTTTTCCTGTAACTTGGAAAGTTATAGAAAAAAAATTCCAGCACTGCTAGACTTTTTTCTGTGAGACAGCTGATGGCATGAGCTGAGTAATTCTTGCCTCTTTGCTACTGTCCAGTTGGCTGCAGTCCCAACCAATCCCTACCATTCACTTCCAGCCTGTGTTATCCAGCTAGATGACCTCCCTCCCTATGAAGATCAGATATAGGCTACGTTTTGATTGATATAATTATAGCTGCTCTTTGATTCGAGTAATATTTAAGTTACTAAATCCAAAATAAAAGATCTTGGCAAGAGCAGTGGACTCATGATGTGACAATCATTTATTGCTAATAAATTTCCGCTTACACAGGCAGATTTGTTCAATTGTATTTTGGAAACTTAGCAAGAGTTGGGCCATGGGTTTCTTTCAGACATTTCAGGCACATGTAGGATTTGGACCTGTTCTGCCTTATCTGCCAAATGGTGAACCTGTCTTGCTTCATTTTTGTAAATATGATTGTAGATGTGTATTCTTAAATATGTTCATTGATTCACTCCTATGGATCAGTGTTGGGTGCTATAAATTCTCTCCATTCTTCTGTCTGTGATCAGCATACTTCTTTTGTCTTCATTTGTTAATGGAAAGAGAAAATCTTTGCTCTGTCTTTGTGAATGAAAATACTTCAACTTTGTCCTGTCCCAGCTCCATCCCAGAATGTGTTACTCAACAGAGAAAATAAAAAAAGGTTTTGCATGCAGAACTGGGTTCAAGCTGATCCTGGGTTTGGTCAAAGCAGAGTCTGTCCTCCTTCAAGAGCACAGAGGTTTTCTCCCATGAGGGGTGGGAAAGCTTGTTCTCCATCTCTCCTCCACTCACACCCAAGGAAAGGAGAATGAGATTCCCAGTGAGTGATCATCCCAAAAATATGTCTGTAGTGCATATTTTTACAACCAAACAGTATGTGTGGATTTTATAATAGATAATCTGAATGTATTATACACATCCTACATAAAACATAAAGGGTTGCTTGTCTCTGTCTCATATGCATTTAAAATGCTCATTTTAATATTTAATGCTCCTAACAGTCATCTAAATCTCAAAAGGTAAGTGAGCTATACCATATAAGAGGCCCAAAGTCTAAAATAAATGTTACCGATATAAACTGGAGTTTACCTTCCTCCTCCCACAGAATTTTAGCTTCTAGAAAGCAAAAACATGGCATTACCATTTCTTCCTTCATAGCTTTATGAAATACCTTTGAAATGGAGGCTGTGAAAAGTGAGAAAGAATATCCATACTCTTATAACCCAATATTCATAAATAACTTTTTAAACTCTATCTTCCGCATTCTTTTTTCTTTTTCAATTTCATTGTTAACTTTTAAATACATAGTTTAAATCATAGCAAAAACATTCATCACTTGGTCAGTCCATCTAATGACTTCTGGGACTAGGGAATGCCCATTTGTGGGAGGTGCTGACAGTTGCCATCTATAGCAGCTGGAGTGCTGGGCAATTCTTTCCCAAACTTGCCTAATCACCTTGTGTGGCTCTCAGACCAACTATTCCCTTCAGTATTGGACATTTCCTCAGCAAAGTAAGCAGAATCCCGTTTAGCAAAGACTGTATCACTTGGATTCTTCATTTAAGTTTTGAGTATAAGAAAAATGCTGGAATCATTTTTCTGTCTTAATCATTATGACTATTTTAGAGTCTTGTATATATGTGCATGTGAGCATGTATGTATGTAAATTCTGGCCTGCTGGGTGATTGGGATTCTCTCTTGGTTACTTTTCTATTGTGTGTGATACTATGGATTCTAGAAGAAAAATCCTTTTCTAACTGAGATGTAGGCAAGAGCTAGAGAAAGAGAAACAGGGAAAGGAGGGGTAGCAGAATAAGGAAGTAAAATAAAACAAGCAGTTTTCCCCTCCGTTTAATGACAAATCAACCCTTAGCAAAAAATAGGAGTGCCAAAAGATTGACTGGATTCTTTAAGCTCACAGTATAGAATGGCCTCAATTTCTTTGAGCTTCTGATAAAACATTGTCTTCCCTTTGCCTTGAATCATGTTTAGGCTGCTATAAGTGGTCCAAACTCAATTTCAGTGGAACACTGTAGGCAGGCAGGTGAAGAAAGATGTGGTCAAGAGTTGTTTTTTAAAAATGCATGCTTTTCTTTTGCTACGAAAGCAATTTCGAAAGCTCCACCCTCTCACTTTCCCCTAAACTTGACTCAGAATGTGTGAACTTTGCATTTAAACTTTGAATGTGCCTAGCAAGCAGTATAGACAGCTCTCCTGGGTAATTTGAGGAAATATATGTATTAAAATGAAGTTATGAAAAATTGAAAATTGCTTTTGAACATCTATGGTAGTAAACCCCATATATTGTAATTTTCCTTACTATTTTTATACAGATTTTTTGCTTGGGAGTTAAGTGGCCATGATTTCTAGCTTTTATGAAGGGATAAATTATGCTTTCTGTGTATAGTTACTTTGTTTTTGTATGTGTATGTCAGTTCAGATAATTTGTTCTCCAACTTCTATTCATTTTATTTAAAGACCAAAAGAAAATCTTAAATGCCTTTTAAAAGGTGCTAATATTTAAAAAATATACACAGAAGGAAATATAATTGTGATTCTCAATTTCAGATGAAACTAATCCTGCTTACGTTATGGGATTTGAATTTTTGGTGGTTGGTGGCTCAGAAATACACTTCTTGACATCATTGCTTTTTGGGTGGGGCAGGATATATAACTACCTATTCTTTATTTTGATCAAAATTACTCTTACATATGACCTTTATATTGAGGGGTAGTCTTTAAAAGGAACCTGTTCTCCACCCCCAGACTTGCTTTTTCCTTTGTAACACAGAGGGACAGACTGCCTGGGGACCCCCCATTAGAGAGCAAAAACAGGCTTGAGAGGGAGTCTTGGGAGACCTCTCAAGCCTGGGCTCAGAGAGCTCTTCTTTCAAGGGTGCCTTTTCTCCACCTATATGTATTTATGCAGATCTTTCTTTTTTCTTCCATAGTTTATAAAACAAACAAAAATAGTGGGGGAAATTAGGAAAAAAATCAGTGTCAGTTGCATTTTTAACCACCTTGTTTTCTTTCAACTCCAGACTTTTCTGAAATTACCATTGCATATAGCATCTCTAAGATGAATGGATCAACTTATAAGTAGGTATATATTTTCATAATTATTTTGACCTCTCTTTCCTGAAATGTGATGAGAAGTAGAAGAAATAAGGTACCAGGGCAGAAGTACTGTGTTCAGCAGCCTAATTTTGTCTTTGGAGTGGATAGTAGAAGGGAAAAAAGGGAAAGAGAGGGATGGATGAAAACCAGTGACTTTTCTGTATGAGGAAATGTCAAGGATGGTTGAAAGAAGGGGCACTCTGAGAAAGACACAATGTGGTGCAGGAGGAAGAGCAGAAGACAGGCTCCCAGCCTTTGATGTGTAATTTACTGGTGGCATAATCTTGGGTAACATGCTCTCTGTGGAATCTGTGTTCCTTTCTAGACTCCTTTGAGAGAGGTTTTTTGTTTTTGTTTTGCTTATTCTAACAGAGACGGTTGCTACTTCCAGAATATGGTGACTTTTAACACACTAATCAACTCAAATGTTTGCCCTTAGGATCCCAATTAATCCACAGTTGATTCTCTTCAGAGAGGCCTGAATCTTCCCAAGCATAGAGTTTGTTTAACTCATTCTTTGGAAACCCTGGGATCAGGTAATCCCACCCTGCTTTATAGTCCTTCTATCCTTGGTACCACCTCTTGGCTATTTGTCCATTGGTACAACCTGCTTTCCCTAGAGGACTATAGTTCCTTTCTAGCAGAGGCTGAACTCAGTCTTGTGTTGAAAGAAAAAGTCTGTGTGCTCTTCATTCTCTAGAATTGCTTCCAGGTTATCACACTTTTACCTTTGAGAAAAAAATATAACCGCAAAAAACCTTCTTTGACGCTTCATGCTTTCTCTCTGAGCAGTCTCTAATACCTTCTAACTGATGGCACCTACAAATTTTCTGGCTATGCCTCTTCATTCAAATCAGACTTTGGAGCGTGATTTACTCTCCTCCACTCCAGTTCTGACATGATCTTGGCACCCTGGAGCTGTGTGGACATGCTGGAAAGCCAGATTCTGTTTTTCTTCATTTAATTGATTCTAGTGTCTTTTGCCTCATCATTAATTCAGCTACTCATGTGTCCTCATTACCTCTAACTTTCCTAAGAAGTAATCCACTGCTGAACCCTTGAATCCAGCATCCTAGCCACAACCACTTTGCCTTCCGTTACTCTCAATTTACATCTTTCTTATTCTTTATAGACACTTCCAAGTGCCGTTCTGAAAATTGTAACAGTGCTCCAGAAAAGATACAAGAAAAATAAGATTCTTCCCTTAATCCTAAAGTGTAAAAAGATGACAGTGTTTCATGATGTCATGGAAGTATGAGTTGGTGCAGGTGACCATTGAGGGGTAAGAAAGGGGAGTAGAGCTGCATCTTCTCTACCTGATGACTTCCCAGTAAATGCTTAGACAACAACTCTGAGTCAGGACTCAGTGTCTGGTTCGTCTGAGTTAAAAAGAATGCCTATTGAAGAAAATACATTTGATTTAACTTAGTTCATAAGAAATTTCTTTCTGGTAAACTGAGATTGTACTGCTCTAAATTTCTTCAGATTCACCCTTCGTATTGTTACATTTTCACATAGATGATAAAAACTAAGGAGGAACATACAACTCGTAAACCTTTCTTCCTTCCTTCACTTACTAATTCAACAGATATTTGCCAAATACAATATCCTTGCTACTATATTGGGCTTATCCATGTCCAGATGCAGACGATCTGACAAATGCTTCACGTTCTTTCTTAACTATTTCACTGTTCACAAATCGAAACTGCTAGTCTAGGTGTAATTTTAACTGATAAAAGAGCTTTACTTAGTGAGACTACCTGTAGAATAAATGGTTTGTCATCTTAGAGTCTACGAAACCATGGCAAGAATGACGAGATATATATCCTCAAGATCTGAAAAGCAAATTTCAGTACCTGCTCAGAGAGAAGAGAGATATAACCTTAGGGCTTGACACCCTGTTAGATAAGATTATAAGAGGATAGAAGGTAGGTTGTGATGAAAGGAATAAAAAAGTGGCTGGATGGTAAATTTGCAAGTGGCTCTGACTACTACATCTTATGTATGGTCCATGAGGAATACTGAGAGTTGTAGGTAGGAATAGGAACACGTCCAATGTCGAACACACAAAAATGCTGCTTCATTATGAAAAAGCACTGTGGAGAAAAACTCTAATATATACTATAATATGCTTGGTAGGAAGAATAATAAAATAATTATTCCACTATTAGGGGATGACAGTATCAGCCTAAAAATAACAGAATAATAATAAAGCTGCTTAACCTCAATATGACCTTTAATTTTTTGCTAGGAAACACGATTTCGGAGTGAAGAGAGGAGAGTCAGTGTGGTTAAGGAGAAGCACAGCCATAGTGAGTATGAAGGTGGGAGATCACCAAGCAGCTCTAATGAGTTACTCTCCAGGCCAGAAGGAATACAATCTGAAATTCATACAGAAGTTTTGATTGCAATGCTCTTGGGGAAAAGCTGGGAATAGAAAGTTGCCAGAACATTCAAGATGAGGAAATAAAATTCTGAATTTTAAAGTTTGAGAGAAGCTAGTCTATGGAAATAAGTTGTGACTGAACATTAGTGGCAATCTTGGCAAAATCATTTTTTAAAAAATGTTAAGCAAAGATTTCTGAGTACCCCCCAAAAATAGCAGGAACATGATATAGGGATTAGTTCACTAAAAGAGAGTTGATGTAGGTTTTATTAGGATTTTAATTATTATGTTTGATTTCATGAATTTGACTCATAAATCAAGAATTCTGCACATATAAAGAATTCTATTTTAGGTCATTTGCCCATTTTAAAATTGGATTATTTGGTTTTCTTTGCTGTTGAGTTGTTTGAGTTCCTTACTTATTCTGGATATTAATCCCACATTAGATGAACAATTGGCAAAATTTTCTCCCATTCTATAGGTTGTCTCTTTACTCTTGTTAATTGTTTTCTTTGCTGTGCAGAAGCTTTTTAATTGGATATAATCCCATTTGTTAATTTTTGCTTTTGCTGCTTGAGCTTTTGGGGTCATATCTAAAAATTATTTTCCCACACCAGTGTCCTGAAGTGTTTCCTTATGGTTTTTTTTTTTCTCATAGTTTAATAGTTTTGAGTCTTAGATTTAAGTCTGTGATCTACTTTGAGTTGATTTTTTTTGTATATAGTGAGAGGTAGGTATCCAGTTTCACTCTTCTGCATATGAATATACAGCATTCTCAGCATTATGTATTAAAGAACTTTTGCTTTGTCTATTGTATACTTTTGATGTCTTTGGTGAAAATCAGTTGGCTGTAAACACACAGATAATTTCTGGATTCTTTATTATTTTCCATTGATCTATGCATCTGTTTTGTAAAATGAAATACCGTGCTGTTTGGATTACTATAGCTCTACAGTAAGTTTTGAAGTCATGTTGTGATGTCTCTAGCTTTCCTCATTTTGCTTAGTATTTCTTTGGTTATTCAAGATCCTTTGTAGTTATGTACAAATTTGTGGAGTGTTCTATTTCTATGAAAAATGTCATTGGTATTTTGATAGGAATTGCATTGAGTCTGTATATTTCTTTGTGTAGTATAGACTTTTAAATGACATTAATTCTTCCAATCCGTGAATGTGGAGTGTCTTTCCATTTTTTTTTTTTTAGTTCCCTTTGATTTCTTTCACCAGTGTTTTGTAATTTTTGTTGTAGAGCTTATTCACTTCCTTGCTTAAATTTAATCCTAGGTGTTTTCCTTTTGTGCCTATTGTGAATGAGATTGCCTCCTTGACTTTGTTCTCTGTATTTTCAGTATTGATGTTTGAATGGCTATAATTAAAAAGCCAAAAAAGTAGCAAATTCTGGGGAGGATAAGGAGAAATAGGAACTCATACATTGTTCTTGGGAATGTAAATTAGTACAGCCATTATGAAAAATAGTATGGAGTTTTCTCAAAAAGGTAGAAACTGAGTTGCCATATACTATGAGTTATAATCCAAAAGAAATGAAATTAATATTATGAAGAAATATCTACACTCACATTTTTTTTGTAGAACTAGTCACAGTAGCTAAGATATGGAATCAACCAAAGTGTCTATTAGAGAATGAATGGATAAAGAAAGTGTGGTATATATGCACAATGGAATATTATTTGACCATAATAAATAATGAAATTCTGTCATTTGTAGCAACATGGATGGAACTGGAGATCATTATGTTAACTAAATCAGGCACAGAAAGACAAATACCGTATGCTCTCACTTATATGTGGAAACCAAAAAGGTTGATCTCGTAGAAGTAGAGCGTACAATAGTGGTTACCAGAAGCTAGGAAAGGTGGGAAGACTATGTAGAGGATGGTTAGTAGTTATGGGGTGCAGATGGATAGAAGGAGTAACTTGTTAATATTGACTATGGTAGAACTAAATATTTCAAAATAGCAAAAAGAAGGTATTTTGAAATTTCCCAACATAAAGTAATGATACATGCCTGAGATGATAGATATGCTAATTACCCTAATCTGATCATTACACTTCAGATACAAGTAATGAAATGTCACATTACACATTATAAATATGTATAATTACTATATGTTAATTAAAAATAAAAATATATTAAAACATTTTGATTTCTTGAAAACATTTAGCATTTCTCATTATATCCTTCAAAAAAGATAAAGAAATGTGATCTGGGCAATAGGATTGTAAAATGTGACTAAAGACTGGACTCGTTGAGTTCCATTAACTTGAAACAGTAGCATTAGTGGAGTTATAATTGCTCTTTGATTATATTCTGTTGTCAAAAAAAACCACATTTATTTTTTAGAACTGATGGCTTAAAAGATGCCCTCAGATATATTATCTTAATAATAGTTTTTATAATGGCAGTTGATTGAAACTGTATTATTGGGCAGATGCATGAATAAAATACCCATTTTTATTGTTGGAACCAACCTGCATGGTTGGTGTTATCAGTCCATTTAATGGATGAGGAAAGAGGCAACAGGGTTAAAATGTTTCAATATTATAAAGAATTAGCTTTATAACCGAATTTGGAATTTAAAACTTAATTCCGTCTGACTCCAGACCTCAATAACTCTATGGGATCATTAGGGATACTTAGCCTCACTTTCAGAAGAAGAAAAGGACACCTGATGAGTATGAAATTTGCTTATGCTAAAAGAGCTGATAAAATCAAAACCAGAACTTGATTCAGTACTTTTGATTGCAAGTCTAGTGCTCTTCATAAAGATATGAATAAGATGAATAGCACTTTGAAACATTAAAGGTCAGTTGGACAAACACATAGCAACCAAGAATTTTTGTGAAGAAAACTCAAAGTGTGGTTACTTGAATAACAACATCAGCATCACTTGAAAAGTTGTTTGCAGTTTAAAGTCTTATGCACTATCCCAGAGAAGTTGAATCAGAAACCTGGCACAGGAGATGAAGGAGAGACATGGTTGATCTTATTTTAACAAGTCTTTTGATAGTCATGCCTACTAAATTTTGTGATCCATCAAGTTAAAGAATTTAGCTGATAAGCAGTCTTCAAAAGACAAACAAAACCCTAGTGATCAGCAATCTTAAAGTCTTCTTGTTCAGGGAACTGGCAATGGCTAAACTCGTTTAGGGTGATAAACAGCTTTCTTGTGTAAGGAGAATTAGCTCGTTTTGTCTTCACAAAATTTAAGAAGTGGTTGGATTTTTGAGGTAAAAGAATTCCTAGGAATTATCCAGTCATTTGTTACTCAGAAGGTGGTCTATGAACCAACAGCACCATCTTCCCTTGAGAGAACTTAGAAATGCAGAATTTCAGACCCATCATATCAGAGTGATTTATATTCCCATTAAAGTTTGGAAGAACTGCTCTGGCTGAATTCCCTTATGCTAATGTGAGAGGAAACTGAAGTTTAGTACTTTGCCAACAGTTATATAGCTGACCAGATACAATCTGAAACTCACAGAAATGGACTCTCCTTTTCCCCAGTTTGCTTGTATGTCTTCCCTTACCTTGAGAAGTCACGAGTCCCCATCTGTAGTAATAGAGTATGGACTGGGCGCCTTATTTTTAGGGGTTGGTAGGGTGCAGAGCCTGAGTAGATTAAAGTGTTGGACTAGGATTGTTTCAATATTTAAATATTTTATCTTGCCAATCATCACAGTTAGGATTTTGAGGGAAAGAAATGAAGAATCAAAACCAGTTTTAAATTGATTATTATTAAATGTAAAAGTGACTCAAAGATATAAAGGTCAAGATAGTGGCTGAGATGGAGAACCCAGTTTTTCCTAGGAGAGTCATCTCGTATTTTCAGGTTCCCTCCAGATAGACTTCCTGGATAAGTCCTGGGACTGTTTAGTTCCTCTATACACACTTCTTTAAGAACTGCTGAAGTTGTTAATAGCCGGGTCTGGTTTTTATTGGCTTCTTAGCTTGATTGTTATTTTTCTAATCTGCTTCTGGAATTCTCAGTCTTTAATATGAAACTTCATTCCCTCACTACGCACTTTGAATTTCTTCCTAAAGATCTTACAATTAACTGATTGATTTTCTCCTCACTCTATGAACCCTTGTCCTCCCTCTTCCCTCATATTTGTATTTTCTCTTTGGTCCATACCTGCTTCTAGCTGTTCTAAGAAATACTCGCTGGGGACCAGCTGGACTCCGAAGGCCACATGGCTGGGATCCTCAAGGGTCATTCCCTTGCCTGACGGAAACACCATGGCTGCTACTTGGAATTTAAATTCTTTTTTTGTTTTTCAGTATGGGGTTTGAACTCAGGGGCTACGCCTTGAGCCACTCCATAAGCCTGTTTTTTTTTTTTAAATGGGTTATTTTTGAGATAGGGTCTTAGGAATTATTTGCCCAGGCTGGCTTCAAACTGTGATCCTCCTGATCTCTGCCTCCTGAGTAGCCAAGATTATAGGCATGACCTACCAGCTCCTGGCTTCTTCTTTTTTTTGGTTTCTCTTTTTTTTATTGTTGTGCTGGGTGGGGTACATTGTGGCATTACAAAAGTTCTTACAATATATCATACTTGAATTCATCCATCCATCATTCTCCTTCAATCCCTCCCCCCGATTCCCATTCCTGGAATAGTTTCAACAGGTATCATTTTTCCATTTGCAGTATGTGTGTAAAGGAATTTAAATTCTGCCATGAGTAGCTTCTTCAACATGCTTGAACTAAAATGTAAGAATATTTGAAATTATGAGGAATATAAGGTTCTTGGTAGAATGCCAAAGGGAAGAGCTGGACATGAAAAGTCATGATTGATGGAAGGTCAGATTTATATAAAAGGCCACAATTGAGAGGATTGTTTTGTTTTTACCTATATTTTACCTATATTTTCCAGTACTATATTCATTTGTCACGTTTACCTCATGGGGAAATTGGAAATGTTTCCATTTATATGAAATTAAATCAATTAGATAATCAATATAGTTTCAACCCATTAACTTGCTAATGTGGCCATTTTAACTGCCTGAGATTTTTAACTATGTCACATTTACCATTCATAGCATTTGTTCTTTCATTCGTTTGTTTAGTACATACTTTGTGGATACCTAACGTGTACTTGTATTTGTGATAAAGAGAGGAAACAGAAAGACAAAGAGAAAAGCAGTGTAAGCCAGCATGGTGACAGAAAATTAAATCAACAATTAGGGTATGTAATGAGACACATCAAGATAGATGCAAACATGAATAAATAAAGAAGGGTTCTTAAGTCTCTCTGGAAGGTTGAAAGTTTGAATTGAATTGAATTGAAGTAAAGTCCCTCGGTCTGCTCTTGTGCAGGTTGAGATGAGGGAAAACAAGGCAGGGTTAAACAACACATTTTAGGTAATCCAGTGAAGAAATGGTGAGGACCCTAACTAAAGTCATCATAGATGACACAGACAAGAAGCACTTGAATGGCATAGTTATCATGATTAATTGAATATGAGTAATGAGGAAATGTTAAGAATCTAGTAATTTCTCATAGAGAAAATTAAGCATGTGGGGTGCCACTAATGAGATAGAAAATACAGAAGAGGCAAGGTGGGAGAGAGAGTGAAAAGGGATGGACAATGATGAATTTAGTTCTAGGCATGTAAAGTTTTGTATTTTTATGAGAATTTTAAATAAGACCCTTACAAGATGCTGCATATACAGATCTAGAGTTTGAGAGAGGTCATGGATATTTTGAAATTTCTGTCCTATAGATATAATTGTCTTCTTCTGAAGGTTTTATACACACATGTGTGCACATGAACATATATGATATCTTTAACATTTATTTAACTTAAGCCTGCAGCTTATTCTTGGTTTCTACCTTACTAGAGTGTGCTCAATGTATTAGCAGTCCACAGTATAGTGTCTTTTTCCACCATATCTGTAATCAAATTGTAAGGGCTCAAAGACAAGGGCTCTGTGTTTTGATTCTTAAGCAACTGGTGTTAGTTAAGTGACTGGCACAAACTACTCTGGGACTTACCCTTCCTGGGTAAGTCTGGGAAAGCAGCATGGATTCATTCCTTTAGAGGTGAATAGTATGCCACATAGGAAAGAGAGGGCAGGACATTTCAGGAATTGGGAAGTATGTGAAAAAGCAAGGAGGAATACAAATGGCATTCCAAAAATTTAATGTGACTGCAAAATATGAACGAACTAGTGTGTATGTGTGGGGAGGTGGCAGGAGATTGTAGTGAGATGGCCTAGGGTTTTTGGCATCTCTGGGTACTGAAAGAGCAGCCCAGAAGAACTTAGGGTCTAAGCAGGGACAAAAGACATGTCAGCTACTCAAATGACCAAACAGGCCTTGACCATAGTGGTCTGAACCAGATGAGGTTAATCTGAGGCACAAAGTGACATTTGTCTGAAGGAGCACTGATTGGTATTTACAAAATTTAAAAGAATGTAAGTAAATTCCTGTGATTTTAGGCAGGTGGAAAAACCTTAATACAGAGGTGGTGAAAGCCCAGTGTCCTGAGAAAGAGGTCAGGAAAGGAAGATTCTATTGATTTTGCTTCCAATTCCTAAGCCTCAAGCTGTACCCCTCGGGTGGATGCTTCCTTCTCCTGGCTCTTAACTCCTCCAGGGATCCCTGCTAATCAACTTTGTTTCCCCAGCTTCAGCAAGAGCCTGGCTTTGGTAAAGCTCAATAAATGATTGTTAAATAGAATAGGACTCTGTCTCATTTATAAAATGAAGCGGTTAGATTAAAACAAGACAATCAACAAGAAATATTCTAGTCTTGACATTTTATGCCTTCATGGCTTTAAATTCTAATTTTTAATAGCATTGACAAATCCATAAAAGATGGAGACATCATATTTGTGTATTGCTTAACTATTTACAAAACCCTTTCACATATTTTATCTCAATAAAATCTAATAACCCTGAGTGCTAGGTTTAATCACCTACATTCTAAAGACAAAACTGAAGCTTCATATAGGAGCTAATAAAGTAACAGAGTCTGGATTTAAATCCAAATGACCTAATTGCAAATTGAGTACCTTTGTCACCATTTTGAGTACCAGATTTTTCTTGCCTATGTCATCTCTCTTTTGTGCGTTTACCTCTCCTATGTTGACATTACAACATAGTCTGTTGTGGTATTTTAGATGAGAGAATGCAGCTTACTTGAGGACTTTGAGATAGAGCAAAAATGTCTAGTAATAAAAATAGGTTTATTTTTAATGACATTTTGAGAACCTTTCAATTATCAGCTCTGAGGGAGACTACACATTGCAATGGTACAACCTTCCACCTGAAATACATGAAGAGCCCATGTGTGGAACCACTTGCAGAGATAACCAACCAGACACATGCATTCTGCCTTCCACTGTGTCTGCCTTAAGTTTCTTGAGGAAGCTTAATCTTAATGGTGAGTTAGGCTTTACTGACATGAGGCATTAGGTAAGTTGAATATAAATGAATTCAAATTCCAAGACAGCACAGGAAAACCCAGTTTTAAACATTCTATTAGAGATCTTAGGGTAAAGGCTCAATTACAGTAAATTAAGCAGCCAGCTAGCAAGGCTAAAAGAGTGAGTAGGCAAATACAATGTGCTCTTGTACAATAGCTCCAGGAACCATAGGTCAGCTTCTAGTTCTGTTGGGAAAATAACATTAGGGGGACATTTGTAAAGGGCCTATCATTGTCTTGATAAGTTGATACTGAAACTGGTAATCAGTGAAATTGGAGGCATCCTATTTCCTGTTTGAATAGAAGTGAGGCAGAGACACAAAGAAAGAGTCCATCTCAATTTGTCCTAGTATTTCCTGATTCAGATCTCTCAAGCTGGTATCTCTTACGTGGTCATACCTTAGGTGTAGCTTCCAGGGAAAGTCAATGATACAGTACACGATAAGAAGTAATTATAGGAGATTGGATTAGCTGATTTTTCCTTTATAAAAGCAGCCACATACAATAGAAGTTCTTATTGCGTAAACAAATGGAAAAATCTTTAAGTGGATTCCTGAAATACATCTTTGAGAATGGTGAAATTTTGTTTGCAATGCAGTTGCAATATCTTTCAGTTACCAAACCCACAGGTACAATGCAGTATTAAGAGTTTCTAGAACAGAAAGCCAAAAACATTCAGAATCATGTTAAATCCTTGATTTTGTACACTGGATTAGAAAAAATAAAAAAGAGTTACTCTGTACTGTTTGATGTAATCTGGATTTGCATATGCTCACTTAGGGGTTTTGGTACCCTACTGCCTGGGCATGTTTTAGTTAGGAATGAGTTTTAGGTGCCTTCCTTTTACTATTTTTGATAACTCTCTCTTGTAAACAAGTATTTCTGTGCTTAAACCTGGGAATTCAGATGCAGACACCAATGCTGCGATTAATTGTCTCCTCCTTATACAAGCCACTATTGTCTACTGAGTAAAGGCTATACCCTGCCATTAATTCTTCCCTTAGATTTCCTACTTATTGCAAAGGGAGTGCTACACCCAAATTAATGGCAGAGAATGTCCCCAGGTACTTGGAGGTTTGCAAGTTGTGGTTTCCAAAACCATGAATTAGGCAGTCACGATATATGAGCACAAGTGACATCCGAAGGAATTTTAACCCTCTGTCTTCCAAAGTTATGGTCAAAGATGCCCCAATGTGGTTATCATTTATTTTCTGCCTGAAATTTCTTCTTCCCTGTAACTTTGAGCTCTGAATTTAATATTGCACTATTATGTTTCTCTGAGGATGTGCTGTATATATTGTTGAATAGCTATGAATATCATTGTGCAGCCTCTGATCAGACAATCATTTCTTTCTCGCCTGCAGGGCCTCACATACTACACAGCTAGTCAGGAAGCTGGGTGATTCTTTCTCTCCCTACACCCCTCACCATTTATCTGTAGTACATTTATTCTATAGTTTATCTGTAGTACATTGGATGCAAGGCCTCAGTTTCTTTAGGTAAAAGTAATTGTAAAACATATGATTTCTCACATTAATGTAGTTATCAAATCACTTTTACATTATCAGTTTTTCTTTGATCTTTATGACAGTGATGAAAGTGGACAAGCTAAATATTATAAACTATTGTCCATGGATGGATGTAATATCCTCATGCTCATCAAGATGCCTCCTCCTCATCTGATAATGACTATTTTATTTCAGTGTGTTTAAATTCCAGCTCTGCCACTGAGCGACACTGTAAACAATAAGAGCTTCTGATTTAAATAACTGAAAATTCCTTCTCTCCCTGTATTTGTCTTTAGATTCAAAATAGGTTTTGCTTCATCAGAGAATACTTTTCTAGTAGGTAGAAATCCTCATGTCTGGTAGCACTGCAAATTGGCTTTATATCATTCCAAGAGTTAGTTAAGGACTTTTTTTTGTATAATTAACAGTTGTTTGGATTTTTTTGTGTGAAGTCTCTGATCAGTTTATTGTTTCATTTTTTAAAAATTGATAGCTTCCTTTTGACCCTTACTTGATGAAAATTATTATCAAAATACTTACATATTAATTTGTTGAAAATAATGATGATAAACCCATGCATGTTAATATTAATATATTCAATGAAAAATACCTGTATTTTCAAAACTAAAACCCAAAGACTGACATTTCTGTGCTTCTTTCTTGTTTTTAAAATTTCTTTAATGTCCAGATTATAAAAAATGGGAAAAAAGTGCATTTACATACCTACTTCTTTATGTGAATTTTTTTTTAACCTGCATGGTATTTAATGGTGTGAATGTATAAGACTTATTCAAACATTATCCAGTTCTTGGGCATTCAATTAGTTCTTACTTCATTTTTTTTTTGCTTTTTTTCTACCATAAATAATTCAGGAATATACTTCTTTGCATATTTCAAAAAAAGTACCAGATAAAACCTTTTCAAAATCTACTGTTTATTAAGAGCCTAACAAAGATCAAATCCTTCCATATGTTATCTCATTTGATTCTATAACATGCCTTGAAAAACCTTCTGATTATGTCATAAGCTGTAGACCAGGGAGGCAGAGGAAGGACTGCTGAGTCCTACTGTTTATTGTTTACGTCTGCTAGACAGAATTCTGATTGGCCACATCCAGGGCTCGATCTATTTAGTAACACAGCTGCTCCCTGAACCAGGTGTTCTGCCTCTTACTGGAAGTTGGCTTCTGGTTTCATGCCCACTCGAGATCTGAAGACTTTCCCTTCAGATCCTAAAAGCAGGTGGTATGTGGCTGCAGCATTCATGTTATGGAGACTGAAAAACTGTTTTTTCCTTTAATCCTGAATCCAAAGGGAGTTCCTTGGTAGTTCCTCCCCATGGATTTGTGATGGTATATTTTCTCCTGGTCTTAGACTTAGAATATACTGACTATTGTTGGGAAATTCAAAGAAAGTCTGTAGTATATAAAAATCAAAATGACATTCCTGTGAGGTTGGCAAGGGAGCAAGCATTTCCCTTTCATGGATGATAAAATCAGCTCACAGAAACATTAAGTAAAATGCTCAAGATCACACAAGTGGTGCACACCATCGGTGTGAATAAGAAGGGATGTGAAATCAAAAGTGGCACTAACGTTCCTGGGGCCATTCTTTTCATCTGCCTTGGCTTTTGTGGAGTAGAGCATGTTACTTAAAATAGACTTTCATGTTCTGAGAGGTCTTAAAATGCAGATTGATGAACACTCTACTTCCATACAGTTCAAAACCCGTTTTTTTAATTCTTTCAACTTAAACTTTTGTTTATATCATTTTATATTGTTTATACCTCTTGAATGGATATATGACAGCTTGTGAGTGATACATATATAACACCACTCTTAAAATGAGAACAAAACCCCACAATAAAATCCAAGTAAAAGGTCAAGGTTTCCCTCCGACCTGGCTCCTTTCCTTCCTGAATACTTTGGTCCATATGTGGGGTTGGCCAAGGCAGGTTATTCATGAGGGGAGGAGCTAAGGGTGTGAGTACATGTGCGGGGAGGGGCCGGTGGCATTAGCAAAGGCAGAAACGGTCTGCCATGTGTCATCAGCCACTGTGTGGAATAACAAGGGATGTTCCTGTGAGTGGATGATGTCAGTGGTCCAGAGTGAGGTGTTGGATCCTGGGTGAGAGGATGATTAGATACAGGAGAGAGTGTAGTGATAAATATAGTAAGGATAACATGTTAGTTATGTCAGTTAATGTAATGAAATAGCAGAAAATATATTTCTAATTACTGGAGAATGAAGTTAAAAAGATAAAAAGGAGAAAAGTGAAATAAGCTCTGTCTTACTGGATTGGATTCGTAAATGTATGGGTCTGGGAGCCATGACACCCAATAATAAGGAACACATTTAGTGCCAAGACCTTGTTTTCTTAAACACAATTCTCCACTAGAAGGAACCAAATCTCTTTGGAAAAATAGTAAGATTTTACTGTTGGGTCTAAGTTAGTAAAAGATAATCCCATAACCTCTTGTGCCAGAAACTAAGTGCTCAAAGAATGAGAATGTAGCAACACACTATAGATGCCAGCTAGAAGATGTTCTCCCTGGCCAAAACTGAGATCATTTGATAGTAAAAGAAAACACTATATGAGTACATAAATGAAGAAATGATGAAAAGAGAAAGCTTCCCCTAACTAATAAATGTAAGAGAAACATTGAATAATAAAATCACCATTTGTCAAAAATCAACAAATGCTTAACATCAGTGGGTAAAAGTCTGAGAAGGAAAAGGGGGAACTTTACACTTTAATAAAATGATCAAAGTTAATAGCACAAATAACTTAGCAACTCAAAATCAGCTACCATCTGATATGATGCAAAACAAAAAATACTTTCTGTTGCATTCCTACCCCTGCCAAATCCTGAATCTAATCATAAGGAAATATCAGACAGACTCAAATTGAGGGACATTATAGAAACTGGGCTATGTTATTCAAGTGTCAAGGTCATGCAAGTCAGGCAAGAAATGAACAACTGTTTGAAAATGAGGACGCTAAAAAGACACAACAACTAATGTGATACATAATTTGGGGCATCTTTTTGTCACTAATGACATTACGGGAATAACTGACGAAATCTCTGAATTTTATGATGAGAATGCATCAACATAACTTCCTGATTTTGATGGTTTTATTGAGGTTATGTAGGAGGATGTCTTTGTAGGAATTACACATTAAAATATTCAGAGGTGATGGGAAACATGATGCTAAACTTACTTTCAGATGGCTCAGAAGAAAATCCTTTTTCTATGATTTAAAAATATTTCAAAGAAAAAATTTTAATGGAAGACCAAGGTGAAGTTTGTGTTAAAATACCTTTGTTAAAACTGCACTCATCAAAAAAAAAATAAAATAAACTGCACTCATATTGAAAATACAATTTAGTTTTGAGTTTCTAGTGATCAGTGCAGCAAGGTAAATAAAAATGTCAGGAGCAAAACAGACTGTTAACAGCATCCCTTTCTTTGTACCAGAGTCCATGAGAAATTGAGGCATAGTGTTTATAATGGTAACACCTACTTAGCTGTGATTCTTCCACATGATGGCTTAACTAGATAAGTAGTTACTTGCCATAATCATACTTTTTAATAGATGATTTCCCTGCTAGTTTTCATATTATTATTATTCATATTATTCATAACATTCACAGTATTTCATAATATTGAAATACTTTGGTCTCCAGATAAATATTTTCTACATTAGGTTCACATCATGCCTTTTACATACTGTATCACGCATGATGGTTTTATTTTCATTTATTTGGAGAGGAATATTGGGTGCTAGAGTAAGTGGAGTGCATACTTAGATAAAAAAGAATAACCCTCTGTCATTTCTATGTCAAGACAAATATATCTGACCTAAAGATACACTGTTTTATGACTTACATTTTTAGGGAACTAAATAAATATTTATGGATAACTATGAAGCTATAACAATTCAGGTAAGGAATATAGAGAGGACTGGTTGCAGTGTACCAATATTAAGTCTTTTTTACTACATGTTAAACCCACAACTACCTTAAGAACAAGATCTATCCTTTATTGGACACCTGTTATGTGGCAGGTGCTCCACCTTCATTATCTCCAGTTCTAGAGCAACCCAACAAGGCAAATGGAGTCCGGGTCTCTTTAAAGACGCAGGCCAGAGCACTTAAAAGTGACATGTCTAAGTATGCAGCTCTCTTTCGATGGGTGGTGTTCAACCTCCAGTCCGGGTTCAAAAGATGTCTTCTGACTACCATATCAGTAGTCTCTGTAATCAGTTTACTTTTTACACGCAAGGGAAATTAAGCTTTAAGTCGTATCGCTAAAATAAAGTACAGTGTCTAAAGTTTTTACATTAAATATTATGAGTGAAGTGCTGTTCTTGATTCTAAGTACTTGAATGCTAGAAATAAGATGCTGCAAGGATCTAAGCTACTTCCTGGTTTCAAAGTAGGCACCATTAGATACTTGAGCCCTTACTTTCTGAAAGTATTATTATCTTTTCTAGTGGTTAAAATTCCCTCAGGTCCAGAGGTTTGATTCATAGTTGGTTGTATTTAAGTCATAACCTAGAATGTAGCATGATTCTGGGAATCACATAGAACCTATGTGACCGTGGAAATTGTGCTCAAGTGATCCTAGAGTTAGACCACTATCTTACCTTTGACATAATGGGGATGTTCAACACATTGGATTTAGACCGGATTGATTCAAATTTTAGTGTTAATTGTGCAGAAGTATTTACATATGCAAGTATGTATGTGTTTTTCCCACCTCACTAAAAGAATAATACAGGCAAGGAAAAAAATAGATTGAGGTAACTGACTCTGGTTCTATTCCTGTATTCTTAAAATGCCCTAGTTCTTTGTATCCTCACTTGTAAAAATCAGCAATAATAGTATCAACCTCATAGGGCTGATAATATTTACGACATATGGTATTTCTTAGGCTTCAAAGACTTGGTACATATAAAGTTCTTTA
Source organism: Castor canadensis (assembly GCF_047511655.1). Classification (NCBI taxonomy): domain Eukaryota; kingdom Metazoa; phylum Chordata; class Mammalia; order Rodentia; family Castoridae; genus Castor; species Castor canadensis. The sequence goes on from NC_133386.1 coordinate 63,527,585, forward strand.
GTGATGCTTGGTCAGAGGAGGATCTTTGTTGAGTATTTGTTATTATCACTATTAATAGATTTAAAAGGATGAACACATAGTTGGTATTCAATACGTAACAATTTCCCTTCTGTTTCTTAAAATAATAGAATACATACACATATTTTTATTTGCTTTTGCTCCAAAGGATCAGTGTAGCTATTTGTATCAGAGAAATATTTATCCACATTGCTGCAGAAGATAGGAAGCTACATTGGAACTTTGCTGTTGACTTTGGGATATTGCCAGCAGTGATGCAATGTGCTGTTGATATACTGGTGAGCTGATCTTGTGAGCTATATTTGACATACGGCTAATAGTCATCTTGTTATATTGTTTCTGTACAAATAATACTTATCCCCCAGAATAAGAAACCATCCATTTGGAATAAATAATACTTCCTCTGTGTAGGAGTACAATTATCTGAAATGTAAGGATTGAAAGTATTTAGTTTATTGAAAGTTTTGCAGTTATTTGAGAGTTTGAAACTTTTTTGAATGCTGGCATTCTCTTTTCTTGGTTATCAGGATTCACTGACATATAATGTTTGAGCATATTCTGCAGAAGTGATTTGAACTCATGACTAGTCTTAGCATAGTGAAGCTTTGTCACTATGAGAAACATTTGTTATCCTCTTTAATTCATGAACCAATAAAACAATAGCCTACAGTCCCAAACCAGCTAGCCACCTATGGTCTGTCAACTAAGAATAATTTTTAATACCTCTGAAAAATTAGCGAAAAAGGAATATGCAACAGAAATCATTTGTGATATACATAGACTAAAACATTTATTGTCTGGTGCTTTACAGAAAAAGTTTACTGACCCCTGCTCAAACTGAACTCTTCCATTAAAAACAAAACAAACAAACAACAAGCATAAAAACAAAACAAAGAAAATCGAGGTCAAGGGAATGTATGTATTTACTCAGGGTAACCCAGTTCATGGAGATCAATTTGGAGCTTGAACCCATTTTTTTGACTCCTGGCTTCATGCTCCAGCAGCAATCCTCTACTTTCTCAGCTGTTTTTCTTTCTCGGGTCTTTTACCTAATAATAAGAATGATTATCCTAGAAAAGATAACACTATCATCTTAAACATATGTAGCACTTCTATCCTGAAGAGCTTAAGGCACCTTAATCTGAGTGAACTGATTCTGCCAGTTCAGGAATTGTTTCTGGATATAAACTGGACCATGACATAGCACCAGCAATTTAGGCCAACAGGTTATGATGTAGTATCTTGATTAATAATATCTTCAAAAGGCAATACACAGACATTTAGCCAACATATATGGAGCAATAAGGTATTTAATTTAAGAATCATGTTATATCCTTAGTCTCCTAATTCAATTACCAAACCACAGACTAATGGTTTAGTTCTTCCATGTTAACCTATAGTTGTGAGACCAGATGATGATGGAGGTGGTGATGGTGGAGTCTCAAAGTTTGTTTGTGATGTACTCACAATGTCTGCTAAGTTTTTGTGAAATTATCATTTTTAATTTAAACAATGGATATTTTGAAATCACTAGAAGGATGACATCAGAGAAATTTTACACTCCTGAATGGGTTCTCTGGGCTTGCCAACTCATAATTCAACTTGTGAGTTGAAAATGAATTTTTGGTCCATTTTCAGAGATACTTAGAATAAATTACACTTCAGAAAAATAATGTCCAATAATTTGGATTTGTCTTTTTAATTCCAACTTGTTCAAATTCTAAATCAAAATATTAAAAGCTGATTGAACATGTGAGTCAGTTTTTTCTATAAATTTATAAGAGGATTGAGAATTGCTTAGTTACCTAGTTTATGTTGCTTAACATGTGTTCCACCCAACATGTTCATTTTAAGCCCAGTTTCATCATAAAATCAATTTTATTTAATAAAATGAATCACAAACTATTCTTTAAACCAAAACTCCAAACTAAATCTATTATCACCACTATTGCTGCTTTGATCTGTGTCTATTCTTTGTAACTGACAAAAAGAAGAATATGAGTTTAATTGGGTGGCAGTCATTTGATTCCCACCTGATGAGAATCTCTCTAGTGAACTAAAAGACAGGAGGACTTCTTGGTGTTTCTGTTGAGGTCCTTCTGTTACAAACATTTTCAGATCAGCTGATGGTTGGTAAGGAACTATAACTATAGGATTGTTAAAACATTGTTCAAAGACCTGAAAAACATGCAAATTTGAGCACATAAAAATGCTCTTTAGAGTTCGTGCATTTTTTCAAATGAGCAATTTGAGTCTTAAATATTCCTTATGTGTTTAATTTATAGGAATATCTTAGCATACTGTAAAATAGATCATTGATAATATGGCTTTTTTGTGATTCCAAACATCTATAGCTGAATACATTAAAGCTATATCTTATAGACATCTAATATATGTCTTTTTTCCTGGTTCCCCACATTTAATGGAGGCAAGAGGAGTAATAGACATGACTTTCCAACATATTATGAAAAATTCAGTGAGATGTGTTACAGCAGACACAATATGCTCTAACCTATACTTCTCAAAAATTACAGCTGATATTATTTAGACACACATGTTGTGAAACTGCAAAGGGCATGATGAGTACGAGAGAAAATTACTATATATGCAATTGAGCAAATTGCTGGATATATTACATGTCTTGGTCATACCTAGGCAAGAAAGCTATTTAGAGCCTGCTGCTTCAGCCACAGACTATATTCCTCACATAATGCTAATGACAGTGATTGTGCCTGTCTTTGTAATGTCTGGCAAAGAAGTCAGCTGTGGACGGGACAGACAGTTGAACACATGTGGTAGGAAAAAAAAAATCCATTTAGCTAGGTGTCTTTTCCAAGACTTTCATTATGGCTCCTGAGTTGTTGGAGACAAAAATTAAAATCTCAGTGCCTGAATATCTTTTGGTACTTTCCAAAATTAGTTTGATTTTTGGAAAAATTAAAGAAAATTATTATTTTTGCATTGTTTACATATACATTTCCCTTTTTTGTTTTTATCCCTTGCAATCAGGATTTTGGTTAAATCTATTCCCAGAGAGATGAAATATGTATCAAGGAGCCACAGGATCAAGACTCCTAGCAGACCTACTGGGTCCTTAAACATGATTCTCTGAAAACCCTGTCACACAAGCTTTTCCCAGGGAAAAAGGTGTGCACTTTCAGGGAAGCTCCTGGACTCAGTACATAGGAACCATATGCCTAACTGATATTATAGTCTGGTTACTTATTCCAGAATAATCTTTCATCCATGTCTCTCTCCAACAATACATAGTCCCACTTTAGGAATATTCTCTTAAGTTAATGATAAGTGCATATTGAGATGGAGGTTTTGTTTGATCTAAGCACACTTCATAGCTACAAAACCAAGGCAAAACATTTCATTTCTGTGAAGTTAAGCAGTGAGGCGCTTTGTGGAGAAAATGAAAATCGGTATCAATTACAATACTTTTGGAGGATGTTGGTGGTACTTGAAGCTGTTGCACTCTGAAAATTGAAGCATCATCCATTCATTTTGAATCCCTAACATTATTTTATTTTATTTTTTATTTACCAAAAGATACAATTTTTAGCCAACTGAGTATTTTATAAATTAATAATTACTTAACTAAGATTGGTCTTAAGTCTTTAAGAGTATTGCTTGATTCTCATCTGGGTGGCAGTACTTCTGTTTATTACCTTAACACTGAAGATCTTTACAGTTGTGTGACTTAGAACATAGGCTGGAACATTTCCAACATATCACATGCCATATTTTAAACTGTTTCAACTAAATTGTTATTTAGGTTTAGCTGCATGACTTGGCAGTTTTTATAATAAGTGACTCCAATATTTAAATTTTAATGTCTCTGTATACTTTATAGCTCCATGCATGTATGCTACAATGTGAACAATCTACTGCAGAATGGTTGCCTAGTTTTTCCTATTGATTTCCCATCCAGTCAGATACTATTATTGTATATTACTTAGTGTTACTCTTTATTGTTCCTCTGTGTATTAACTATAGTATTTTAAAACATTTAATTTTGTGGTATGAACCTTAATCCTACTGTGGAACACTTACCTATATGTCACATTGTCACAATTCACTCCCCAGTGTAAGCCTAGGGGAGGTACTTGCTTATATTTAAGAAAATAACTGAATTCTGAATTCACCACACATTGGAAAAAAAAACAGGTCCTTATTCATCCAATGAGCAGAACTTATGCATGTTTCCATAAGACATAGCACCATGTTGGCCAAGGCTTTGTGCAAATAGCTATCTATCGTAAAGTGGTGGAAGAATAGCTGTGAACTTCTTTTCTAACCAATAAAATTCTGAAGTGCCACATTGTAACTTGGTTTGCAATATTTTTTCCCAATATTTTCTTAAAGCTTCATGTATGGAAAGTGTCTTTGTTTTCACTCCATTTTGCATTTTGCCAAGAAAAAGTGACAAAACAGTACTTATCATCTTCCTTCAAAACATATGGCATGTGCCCACGGAATATTAAATGATCTTTTACAATGACAACAAATGTTGTGATAGTTCATCTGTAACTTCCAAGGCAGGAAAAGCAAAAAGATGGTTCAAGGAGGATTGGTTTGCTGGTAGAGATGGTGATGAAAACATATGCTACTTGCAATCTGAAGGAGTACTGTGTATGTATGCATGAATAAGCAAGGGTGGTAGAAAACATTTTGTTTAGATTCAGATATTTTAAGAAAGATCCTGTAGTCAGTTTAGTGTCCTCTGGTTTGAAAGACATAAGAAATCAACTGTATGGATTTAGATTGCTTTTAATATCTTTTCATCATCTTTCACTGTAGACAGAACAATTTTTCAACGATTCCAGGTAACTGACAAGAGGGCATTTTTTCCCCTGTCACAAACTTCTAGCCAAGCAAGAAGGCATCCTTTATTTGATTTGTGAGTTTGGGAGAAAGACCTGGGCAGGTGTAACTTGGACTTTCCTTCTTGTCTCTTTCAAGTCTCTCAGTTCTAGCAAGACTGTTTTGCTCTGCCCACCCAGTCCCCAGACCTTGGTTAGATCCCAGTCTGCTTTCTAGAAGCAGCTCTGCAAGTTCAGTCCTTTTGTTCCTCTCAGTGTTTCCTATGTGGTTGATTTGTTAAAAATTTCTGATCCAAGATCTTTTTCAGTGGTTGGTCCTAAGGTCTACACTGGATGGGGACAGGATTGTGAGGAAAGACACCTTACTTTAGCCACAGATTAAGTCATGGTCTTGCCTACACTTTTTAAACCAACACTAAAGTTGACATTTAGATCTCTGTCTGTAATTGGGACCATCTCGTATATGGCTCAGAACTCAGTGGGTAAATGCATACTATTATTTACCACTTCTTGAAACCCAACATTCACTGTAAAGATTAAAAGTTATTTAATATTTGTATTCATGGAAGCACTGAGCTCTAGTCCAATGCTTTCTGTTAGTAATGGATCCCTGAGAACAAATTTTTTGTCACCATATTCCTTCCATACTAATACATAACGTTTTTTAGATAACAAAGAAAAATTAAATAATATATTTTAAAGAAAGTTGTAGTTTTAGGTGTATGCTAAAATTGTAACCTACATTTTAACTCTTTTTTGTAATTCTTAATGAAAGACAGGAGAAAAATTTAATAATAGCATTGTTAACTAATATGTTAATATCAATTGATTTAATTAACTTCTGTGAAAATTAATATTCTACAAGATAAATCAGGCATCTGTGGTATAGATATGACTGAACTTCTATTTCTAACTCTTTGGAGGTAGCAGACTAAATATTTTCATTGCTAAGAAAATTATTTTTAAAAGAGACATTCTTATGTTCTTCAAATATACATTGAAAAACTACCATTTTTAAAGCATTGTTCTAGATTTTTGAAGTTTTGTCAATGAAAATATAAACCAAAATCTTGAGTTTTTTTATTCCCAAGGAAAACTCACAGTCTAGTGGTAGGGAAGAGATAGTAAATTATAAACATTGTAAATAAACACGTTTTAGAAAGTGATAAGTATTAGGAAAAATTAAATGTAGCTGAGCAAGGATGATGGGTGGGAGCTTCAATTTAAGAAGGTTGCTTGGGGTATTGCAAAACTATTTGAGTAAAGACCTGAAAGAGGTAAGGAAGTCAGCCATGTAGATACCTGCAAGGGAGAGCCTTCTAAGGAGAAGGTACAGTCATTGCAAAGGCTGTGATGCAGGACTGTGTGTGCAGATGTTTGAAGAACCAGAAAGAGGCAAGTGGGGCCAAATGGAGGAAAGGATGAAGGTAGGGAGAAAGGAGAAGAGGGAGGCAAGAAGGTAGGAAGTATGATAAGAGAAGAGATTGGAGAGCAAGTTGTTGTGCCTTGTTGATATTATGAGAATTTTGAAACTTTCTCTAACAGTAGCAGAAAATTATTGGAAGATTTGAAAGAATAGCATATGACATTGTTTAATAGTATCATTTTGACTATTATGTTGAAAATAGCCCTTTGGGAGGCAAGAGTATAAGGAGAAATATTAGTCAGAAGGTCACGGTGACTATTGAAGTGAGCAGTAATAACAATGGTGGCTGGATCAGATGTTAGTTGTGGGAGTGGAGAAGTGGTTGGGTTCTTATTACACATTAAAAGTTGAGCAAAAGGATCTGCTGATGAACTGGATATGAAATATGGGCTAAAGCTATGAGTCAAAGATGGCTCCAGAGTTTTGGCCTAACTGGAAAGATTGATTTTCTCCAGACTGAGATGGCAAAATGAGTGGGGAAAGGGCAAGATCAAGAATATAGATTTAGACATCTTAAATTTGAAATGTTCATTAGAAATCCCAGAGAAGATGTTGAATGTACTGTTGGATGTGTGCATCTGAAGTATTGGGGAGAGTCTAGGGTAGAGATAGAAATTTGGAAGTTGTCGACATAGGAGTGATATTTAAAGTCCATGTGTGTTCTTCTATAGAACATTCTCAGTATCTGTAAAAAGGAGGCTTTGCACAATCATCTGGAAGGTGAGCGTTTTTTCTATGCCAACTTCGAGATTCAATAAAGATTAACATTTGAAAGGGAACCATTGGGTGATGAACACTTTCCTGCTGAAAGTGACAGTGAAAGAAACAAATTGCTCTTTGATATTACAAGCACTCTCACCTTTGCAGGTAAAATGGAATAGCCTCTGATAATCCATAGTTAATTTAGAGAAGTCAGAGTCATGCAGGCACCAGCTTTTAACCTTTTTTCGACTCCTTCCAGTTTTTTTGTGTCTTTGTTGCTTGTGACCTTGCCCTAGAAGGACTTGTAACCAAAATCCAAGATTTCAGCTTCCCACTGTCAGAGGAAAATATGACTATTCTGCTTAATACTCATACTTACTCAACTTCTATAATTTATTTATTTATCATACAAAAGTAGGTACTACATGTTGCATTACAGGCCTGAAAGAGTTCATTCCTGCAAAGAGCCTAATGTAATCCTAAGGAGTTTCCACACTGGGAGAGTCTGGCTCAAAATAACAATCTACACAAGACTTTCTGAGTCAGAAAACTATTTAAAGAAGAGAGTGCTAAACAGTGATTCCAATAAATACTGGTAACTCTTTTGCATTTGAACATATGACAATAGAAAGGGTGAAATAGCTATCTTTAGATACAAGGCAAGATGAGTGCAGAGAAGGGGAAAAATGCCAGATTCCTGCCTTTCAGCTGCATGGCCAGATACTCTCAACACGGCTCACATGTTGACAACTGAATGACACTAGTTCTAACACTGTCAGGCTGACTTCCCCTGTGATTTACCTTCCTGGCACAGAGTCATGTAATATCATTACTCCTGAGAGAGGGGCCACTATCAGGAGCTTTTGAAATAGTGTATGAATTTTCAGTGTCCATCAACAGAGAATGCTAATTTTGTTAAATGCATAAAACAAGATTTTGCCAAACCTAAACTTAACATAATTATTCTTGAAGAAATTGTCCCTATAAGAGTCAGAAATGTTCTCTGTTACAGTAACTGCCATCATTCACAAAGATTTGAGAATGTTCAACAGAGAGATGAATATGAAACTTTCTTTAGCACCTGGCCTGGGCCAGCAGGCTGAAAGGTGATGGACCTTCTACAACTGTAGAAGGTGCAGGGAGAGATCTGGCCTGTGTGGATGTGGATGCTATGACCCACTTTCTTTTCCCTGTTTTGCTAAGCACCTCTTCCATATGGGGATTTGATCTAAGCTCGGTGGAAGAACTGAGACCTCAGTTGATGGCCTTGACCAAAAGAACACTGGGCTCGAGTCCTGGCAACAGATTGCCCCTTCCCACTCAGTTTTCACCACACACACACACATACAGTACTTGAGTGTGTATCTTTGGTGAGCTGGGGATCTGTTCCTTCAGAGAGCACAATCTGGTAGCTACTTTTCTCATTTACATAGAGGAGAGTATAGGGAATACTAATTAAGTCTGCAAAGCTGCTAGATATCTATCCAATTATCTTAATAGTCTGGGCTTCCACCAAGTAGAGGGGTAAAAAGAGGAGCAGTGAAGGGTGCTGAGTCAGGAGACTGTCTGAGGTTCTTTCCTTCCAGCTCAGGATTTTTTTTGAGTTCAGGAAGAGTTAGACAGTGATTTTTAGTTGACTCACTTTATCATTATTTAAAATGGGTTAGTCTGAATGTAGGTACCCTTGTGTTTTGGAACTCCTCCTGAAGTTTAAGGAAATTGTTTCTTATGCTATGGAATTCTGTTTTCAAAAGTGTGCTGAGGACTTGTGCAGGAACAAACGATACTACCTTTTCATCCCCCATTTCTGGGATGTGTACCAATGCTTGGGTATATTTGATTAAATTTGCCTTAATGGACCATGCAGGTGTCCCCTGGGTCTTGTGGGAGTAATGTTAGGAATAGAGCAGCCTTTGGAAATTGCCACGAAGTGAATAAAGGGATGATATGATTTCCAAAAAAGCACTCATTTGCTCTCTCCAGACCTCACATAAGTTTGCTAAATTGGGAAAGCTCAGCAGGTGGTGTGTCTGAAATCTTGTTTTTTTTTCTTCTCCTTTTTCTTTTGCACTTGATACTTGCTGCTCGTGCCAAGCCTGATGCTTTGAAACTGACACAAAGACAACTGAAGCTGCTTGGTCAAATCTCCAGTCTCAAAACATAGAGTCTCTGCTGTTGAAGAGAGTGAACCGTTAGCTTGTGGGACGCAGAGTAATTGCTCTCTAAGTAGTCCCACCCTCTCCCCGTGAAGGAGATTTTAGTTAAATGGGCCTGAGGTCTGTGCCTTCAGCTACTGAAGAACTCTTACCTCCTTGTAGTACAAGTGGGACCTGCCACAAGAAAAACATGAAGTATTCTTCTAATTAAAGACTGAATGCATGTCATTTGCACTTACTTCTCCGCAGAAAGAGAATACACACTAGCCTTCCCACAGCGAGAATTTACTCACATTTCTGTCTACATCTTCTTTCCTCTGTGGGAGCCCAGCCCAAGGTCACCTTCAGTGCCTGTCATGTGGATCAGAAGCAGCTTCCTGCTCTATCTCCCTACTGGTTTTTGGCTGGCTGGGGCTCCTGAACTAGTTTGGGTTATTTGGCTTCCCTAGTTTATGGCTTTTCATCCTTTCCAACTGGAACCTTTGTCTTCTGCATTTTTGTTCCCTTCTTCCTCTTCTCAGGTTGTCCCCAGACTAAGCTATTGACAGTCCTCTGTGTAGCTCAGCTTAGCTCAGCTCTTAGAGATGAAATGACCTACTCCATGCTCTGTCTACGTTTTCACCAACATTCAAATTAAAATCAAAGCCTTCCTTTCTCAAGGATCCTTCGATGACACATACAAAATCTCCTCTGATTTACTTGATCCTGTTTCACCAGTGGATCTTTATATCTGAAACCCAGTACAGGCCAGAACTCTGTCTCCTCCTGTTAGCACCCGAATCTGCCATGCTTTTCATCAGTGTACTTCTCACACTAGCTGCTCCAGAAGTCTAGGAGGGACTTGATGCTGGTTATTATACCTCTAATTTTCTTCTCCAGGGCCCCTCACAGTGCCTGGCAATGAATAGTTCTTGAACAGATGAAGACATCGAATATCTTTTTCTGTGCCTTAAGTATTTAGTCAGAGGATTTAGGCAGACACTTCAGGAGAGGAAATGGGCCTATGGTGAGACTGAGCACCGCAGATGAGAGACATAGCCGTAGTTACTCTTGCCTCAGGCTTCTCTTGTCCACCTTCTGTTCTGTCATTATACTGGCCACCCTGGGTTGTCACCATGGCTGAAATCAGGGAATAGAAAAGAAGAGGGAGGAAAGCAGGGACATTTTAGAGAAGATAGAAGTGGAAGGATGTTTTCTGAGTCAACCTCTCACGGTGTGTGGAAGATGGGTAATCACAAGCTACTTATTCACAGAGAGTTCACAGATGGGAAGCCCTAATTCTGCTAGACGCATGCCACAGTCTATGGCTAGGCTCCTCCTTACACTCTTTCCTCACAAAGCTCTGCTCTGTATGAGATTACCTCTACCCTTTGGGGTCTTGTGTTCCCCTTAAACAAAGCCCCACAATTATCCTCAGCTAGGAGATTTGGGATATATACAACCTTTGACAACTCTCTCCTTTGGGAGAGTTCTGTATTCTCCAAGTATTAACATTCTTTGCCTCTCTGAGCCTGGGAACTTTTCCTAATCCAATGCACGCCAATGAGTGGTCCTTAATAGCCTCACATTCAGGCACACTGGGTTTCAGCAGTCTTACTCTTAAGTCATGCTACAAGGATGATACTAGAAGAAAGGATAATGCATTTTGACTACTACCTTCTCTAGTTTGTACTTTTCATAGAAGAGACAAAATTCATTGATTATTAGACAGTGAGATCATTTGAGTCTTGTGTTTTAAATTCATATAGAAGTATTTACTTAAAAGAATAAACCCTACTTACATGCTTTAGCATTGCATGAACTCATTTCATGTTTATAATTATTAAATTTAAAAAAATTGAATGAACCTTTCAAAGTGAGTAATTTTTTATTTGAATTCTACATCCTTATGTATTATGTAACAATTAGTAATGATGTGATGGATAATTTTCTTTGGAACAGCTCCTGATTCCATTACTCAACTACTCGATCGACTAGTAATTATGAATCATATCTTTAATTAGCTGCTGCTCTTCAGAAACATATGAAAGCCAAGGGCATAAAGTAATTGGCATAAAAGTTTTCCTAATTAATTTATCTGTCCGTGTAAGTAACCAGGGCTAGAGTCTGGGGATCATTTATAACTCCGGGAAGGCCAGCCCTAAAACTCACTGTCTAAGGAGATTTATATTTGTGAATTATAAAAAGACAACAAGCCACAAAATTGCATTATCCTCCAACTCTAACAATACAGCCCGTAATGTGCTGTTCAGAGATGAGCAAAAAGTTCCTATTGATCCAATTCATTTTCATCATATCCTCCAGTGAATCTTTCAAATCTCTCTTGCCTTTTCCTCATTCAACATTGTAACAGTAATCAAGCACATTAAGCAATTCATTAAACAACAGCCCCGCTGACCACAGGGAGTACTGCAGCTCACATTCATTAGGCAGCCAATAACTTTATTTAAGTAGCAAAGGGCTAGGGAGTAAAAACCAACTCCTTTGTCTCTCTGTATGGAAATGCACATTTCAGCAATGATCAAGGCTCACGTTCTTTGGTCCACAAGGTACTTTCAAATGAAGATCTGTGTCTGAGTAAAGCTAAAAGGGTAAGGTCGCGGTGTCCCATTTACGTTCTCCCTCCTTGCCAAAGGTAGTCCAAGACTTAGTTCACTGCTGAGCGTGGCTATGGAAGACTCATGTCTAGTGTGGAAATAGAAAGTTCAAATATTGATATTTAGGTGCCATATTTTCAAATCTGCCTTTAAAATGCTAAATGACATGAGAGCGAGCATACCTGTTTGACTTCAGAGAAACCTGGCTGGCTTTGTGTGATTAATAAAAGTGTCAGATGCAATTTCTTCCTTGACAACAGAAAACTGAAATAACAAAACCAAGCAGTAATTACAATTATGGGCATTCTAGAAAAGTTGTATATGTCCCTCTGAGATTTGGGTGGAGTCCTAGGAAGAGGGTGACATAAAAATGTGATAGAGACTCTTCTTTTCAGAGAGGACACCTGGCCAGGTGTCACTGGGTACTGGGGGTTCTTGCACTGCTGTCCTCAGATTCTTCTTTAGCTAGTGAACTTTTTCTTTATGGAACAACTTGAGAATGTTATGTAGGTTAAGTCTTCATAAATAACACTATCTGTGGTTTGAAGAAACTATTTTCAGGAAGGATTATGTTTTTTCCCTTGAAGGAACCAAAAGAAAGCCCTTTTCACAAGGTATTATTTTATCACCTGAACAGTCTCTAGAGGAAATATATGAGAGTTTCATGTCTAAGACTTTCCATCTCTCACCTCTAAATAGTGGACTATGTGTTAGGATTAACCCTCATTTGATAATGTTTCCTTTTAATTCACGAAATAACCTCTTCTTCTAAACCTTCTGTCTCATGGTTAAGGTGATGGTATTACTCTTCCTAGCCTGTATCTATTGATTAAGCTACTGACATTGTGACATCAGTAAATAAAATAAAACTGCCTTACTCATAGATTCTACTCTGCAACACAACTAACTAATAAAAGCAGGCTTTGTAGCAGAATTGATAAGTGATTTCTTCTCCCTGCCTCTCATGTTGGAGATCTAGATTCCAAATCAGGGTCATCCCTAATCACAGATCATTTCTGAGTCATCCTCTGAGCTTTTGAGGTAGTGTATGATAGTTGGAACATGAGGCAGAGAAAGACCTTGGGTTGTAGCAGAAAGAGAGTGTTGGAGCCCAAGACTCAGATCTAGGTTAGAATAAATCAGCACATTACACTTCCAATAAGTAGTAAGGACTTAAAATGACCACTTTTAGAGGTGCTTTAAATTTTTTTCCAGCTATTCATCTGATAAAGGATTAATATATAAAAAGCTCCAAAAATTAAATACCAAAAGAGCAAAAAATCTAATTTACAAATGGGCAAACAAATTAAACAAACAATTCTCAAAGGAAGTACAAAGTACCAATAAGTACATGAAGAAATGTTCAACATCTTAGCCATAAAGGAAATGCAAATAAAAAATGACATCGAGATGCCCTCTCACCCTAGTCAGAATGTCAGTCATCAAGAAGACAAATGCCAAATGCTAGTGTGAATATGAGGGCTGGGGCGGGTGGTGGGGGAGAGGATGGGGAGAGGATGGGGAGAGGAATCCTGTACACTGTTGGTGGGAATGTAAATTCATCCAGCCCCTATGGAAATCAGTATGGAGGCTCCTCAAAAACTACAATATTATCTTGCTAGATCACTCCTGGGCATATATCTGAAGGAATTTAAGTGAGCACACAATCAAGATATCTGCACACCCATGTTTACAGCAGTACTATTCACAGTAGCCAAACTATGGAATCATATGTATGTAAAGAATATACACAATGGAATATGAATCAGTTATAAGAAGAATTAATTATGTTGTTTGCAAGAATATAGATGGAGCTGGAGATCATTGTATTAAATGAAATAAGCCAGACCGAGACAGAGAAATATCAAAACTTATTTCTCATATGTAGAATCTAGACCTAAAAATAACATGAATAACATGAGTACAAAATTGGGGACTATTTAAGGGTGGGAACCAGTGCATGGGAGGACAGCAAAAGGCAAAAGTGAAGGGGGCATAAATATATCCAAAGTACTTTATACTCATATGAACATAGGATAATAAAAACCATTAAGCTTTGCTTAAAAAAGGGAAGGAGATGGGATAAGAAAGAGAAATAGAGGGGGTGGATTTGATCAGAGTATGGTGTATACATGTATGGAAACATCATAATGAAACTCCTTTGTATAATCAACAAACACTAATAAAAAAGACTGAAAAATAAAAGTTATTAACAAATACAAATTTCTCTTCTTCACTGGGTTAACAACTAAGTTCATATGTATTCTTGAAATAGTACATACACTTAGAAACACTTAGAATTCTAATTTTTGGTCACAATTTTCAGTTTCAAAATGGGACAATTGTGTTTCCTCAGTTGTGCTTCAGCACTGCTACCATCAGGCTGTATTGGAGAGCAAAGAAAGAGTTTTTTTCCTTTTTAAGAATCGTAGTCTTAAAAAAAATTATAATACACCAAAGACAATATTTCTGAGTACATAGAAATCAGAGTAAAATGTGGCTTTTTTCTGAGATTTAAATCCACGTTAACCATGAAGCAATTGTGGCTGAATTCATTTGTAATTCCCCTATGCTGAATACAGTCATATTCTCTCTCTAGGTTCCATGGAGTTAGGTTACTTTTTTGACAGTGTTTATAAATATCACAACAACCATTCAGGAGTCCTACTTAAGAAAGATATGTAGGAATAGTAAAAATTTCTTTCAAATAATTATTGCTTTTCATTCATTTTATTTTAAAAATTTTATAGCGTATAATAGTTGTACAGGGGAATACATTGTGATATTTACATTTGTGTTTACAATATATCTTAGTTACTCCATTGTTCTGTCTCTTCTTAGAGCAATTTTAACATGGTTAAAATTCTATTTTCATATGGTTACAAAATACATCTACTGTGTTTGCCCTCATTCCCCTTTCCTTATGCCCATGTACCTCCCACTGGTACCCACCCCTGGAAAAGACCTATTTTACCCTCCTGTCTTTCATTTTTCAATGCATATATATTGACAGTCCAAGGAGATTTCACCTTGGTACTTCAGGCCTGTATATGTTGTGCTTTAGCCATAGCCCTCCCGCCATTGCTTACTCATTTTCTATCACCATGCTCCCCTGATACTCAACAGTTTACAGGACCATGGATTATGTTTTATTCTTATGTAGATGGATTATTTCAATATTTTTCATTCTCTAACAATTTTCTTTCTCCCACATCCCATAGCCCCCTCAGACAGACTCACTAATAAAATTTTGTTCTCTCTCTCACCATATATATGTATGTATATATATATATATATATATATATGAACATATATGTTTCTATATATACATTTAACTTATAGATCTAGCTTCCACATATGAGGGAAAACGTGACCTTTTTTTCCTCAGATACAAATTTATTTTTATTTTTTAAATTAATGAATATATCCTAATAAAAATTTATAATAATAATAAACATGTGACATTTGACTTTTTGAGCCTGGCTTACTTTTCCTAACATGAAGTTCTCCAGTTCTCCATAACCTTTGGTGACATTTGGCCTTCATACTGCTTAATAACAGAAAAAGCTAACATTGTTTAGATGCATAATATGCATCATACATTTCATGTACTCTGATAATAGTGCTATACTATTAGGCAAGTCTTGTTATTGTCCCCATTTTATAATTTATGACACTAGGGTTAGAGAATTTTTGACTCAGAGGTCCAGTAGTCATTGAGAGAGTCGATTTTTCTCACCTCTTCTCTTCTCCATGTTTAGTGGCATGGTGATAGTAACTTGAATTGGCTACAGTGGGAGCATTTACAACATAGAAATGAACAAACGCTACAAATCAGGATTTTCCACCCCTCAAAAACAATTCCTAATCATTTACCAGAATACCGCTTCTGAGACCATATGGTTAGTGAGTGTTAAGGCCAGAATTTGAGAACAAATTTGTTTGACATTAGAGCCCACAATTCTGAATGGTCTATTAAGGTGTTTCACTCAATTATTAGTTCATGACACTTACTAAACACTTTTCCCTTTAAAAACTACTATATTTGATGCTTTGGAACTAATTTTTTTAAATTGCGTTTATTTGGTGGACTAAACACCAAACTGGGAACACATTTAAGGTCATCCAGCTAGCTGTAGACTCTTGCAGTGTGGCCAAATCAGTTGGTAGGGGAGAGTGTGTTTAGCAGCTCCTAGTTCCCCAGCCATAGGTTCAGAGGAATAAATGAGGGGGTTTATTTTTAGTCTCTTCACCTAGGTATTGACAGGCTAGGCAAATTACAGAGGGAGTGGTTTGTAGATATACTGCAGTGAGAAATAATGAAATCAAGACAGGAGTATAGACATAGATCAGACATCTTTTGTGCACAATGATCAGTACCTACCAATACAGGAGTTATAAAAAAGATAAGAGAAAACTTTAAAATTTTTATTTTATAGATGTGTTATGAATATTGTAGCTATGTTTAAAGTTTTCCCTATGTTTTGGAGATACTGTTATCAAATATTTACAAATGAAAGGATATGATCTCTAATTTATTTTTATAAAAATTTGGGGATAGAAGAAATTGAGGCTAGGTAAGTATAGATGAGACAAGATTAGCCAAAGATTGCTGATTTTTGAAGTTAGGTAATGGGTATATGGAAATTTGTTCTATTATTCTGTTTTTTGTATTTGTTTTAAGTGTTCTACTATAAAAAGTAAAATAAATAAACAAACACAACTATTGGACCCAAAAAGTATAGTTCGGTGCTATAAGGCCAAAGTACAAACCTATGCCAAACCCAGGCCAAAGCAGATCTAAGTTTCCATATATTAAAATACAGCAGTGGAATCTTAGTGGAACCTGGACATGAAATGGTTAATCTTATTCTATGGCAAACAAGACTGAAGAAAACATTAATATAAGACCAAGAAGGGAAGAAGGGAAGATTTAAGACGGTAAATAGTTGTTAAGTCCAGTGGATGAGGTTTATGTACCAAACATTTTGACAGATATCTTTTTTTTTGCCAAGATTATTGCATTTATTTTTTTCTTGATCAATTTAATTCTGCAAATTCAACTTCACTATAAAAAGGAGGATGGTGAGTTAGACACACTAACACAACATTTCCAAACATTGAGTGTTTATACAGCATCTTTGGTGGCTTTTTAATGAAAAGCACTGCATTAAAATGTGAATGTTCATCATTTATCATCCAAACATATCCAATTTTATAAAATGATGAGAGTTTATCAGTATCAGTATTAACTGGTAACTAAATTTCATAATAAAACTTTAAAGTCAACTCTCCTCTTACATGCAGCCCTTGCTAGGATTTTTCTTTTAAATTCATCAATCTTATCTTATCTTGGAGCTAAAATGTTCCTTGGACTTTGGCAGCCTTGTGTTTAAGTAAGCTAGGGGTTACAGGCCCAGCCACATTTCTCTCATCTTCAGCGCTGACTTTGTCTTGGTCTCACTCTGCTTAGATTGCTAAAACTAATTAAAAAAAGGTCTTAATTTTCAGTCTAACACCGTCAATCAACTGAAGAGGTTGATGCTACTTCTTCAGAACCTTTGTCTTACATTTCCGCACGAGACCATCGGTCTTCATGGAACTGGGGATAAGGTTGCCACAATTTTGGAGAAGTATTTCTCTTTAAGAAAATATTTAGCACAACTTCTGTTCTCTTCTGAGCTCTCTGAGAAAGAAAGAAAGAGAAAAGAAAAAACTCATTTAACTTAAATTTGCAAACGTCTTGTTTTCCTTTAAGAGCCAACAATATTTAGTACCTTTTCTGGGTCAGGTACTCTGTTGGAAGCTTTCACCAAACTAACATTTAGTGTTAGTCATTATGTCCTGTTTTTTACATAAAGAACTGAGGATTAGGGAGACAAAGATTAAATGACTTGTCCAACCAAGATTACAGCAGTAGTAAATTTTGGATGCACAATTTGAGCTGGTGTCTCCCGATTTTGAAGCCTGGACTAGTTCCTGTTGCCTCAGAGATTATCCAATTAAATGTGTCTTAGTTGGCTCCTTTGGCAGTAGTTTTCAGTTCTGACTTACTTGGTCAGTATGAATTAATTAGAATAGCTGAGTTTATTTAAAATGAATCAGGTCACACGCAAGGGGCGGAGAGTAAAAGAATGAAAGCTGAGAAGGTGAATATGGTTGATGTACTCTCTATACAAGAATGGATTTAGAATTTTTAAACCTGTTGAAGTCACCATAAAAAGGGGACTAAGGTAAAAAGGAGAAAAATAGAGGAGATGAACCAACTCAAGTTATAATACATATATACATGGAAACGTCACAAGGCAACTCCCTGTGTAGCTATCTTAAACAAACAAAAATGTCATTTTTTTTTCTTTTACAAAATCGTAGAATAGGAGGGCAGAACCAGTCCTGTCTGGGGACAGGGTTGGTACCACTGGGTCGGGGGGAGGAGGTGAGAAAAGGGCATAGGAGGGTGAGTACAGTGCAAATACTGTGTATTCATGTACGGAAACAGAAAAATGATACCTCTGAAATTGTTTCAGGAATGGGGGTTGGAGGATAAAGGAGAATGGTGGAGGGTGTGAATTCAACTATATTTGATATATTGTAAGAACTTTTGTAAATGCCGTAATGTACCCCCACCCAGCACAATAGCATAAATAAATAATATAAACAAATCAGAAAAAAATCACTTTCTTTAGAGGGATCACTATTTTACAATAGTCTTCAAGTACCAAGTTTCTTTCACCATAGTACTCAATTAATTATTGGTATGCTAATTTAATATTTTTGAGCTGTCACATTTCAAACAAGGTAGTAAAACAAGTTTCTACAGCATAGTCTCTGTCTGCCAGCTGTTTATAGGAGCATGTACAATTTGACATAATCTTCCCCCCACAATGTAAACTTCATGAGATTTGTTTCTGATTTTTATTTCTGCTTTGCACTTAGAAAAAAATCTTAAAAACAAAGTGAATGTCACTGGAGAACAGTTAAGATGAAGACTTCAGGCAAGTGAGAGTCTTTATTATACTTCTTTGGATTGGTGAGGTTGTCTGCACTGAAAATAAAAATAGAAAAAGCAAAGGCCTTTACACATGAACAAAGATGCAGACAATGGATGTGTTTCTAAGGCTGTTGCATGAATTGTAGGAGGAGTGGTCTAACTGGTGTGAGAACTTTGGAAATAGATTTAAAAGTCTGATACTTCAAAGTAGAGCCCTGGAGTCTAAACCAGGAACTTGTCAAAGACAGTTAATTTTTTTTTTTTTAGTCATTTAGATGTTTCCCTGGATGAAATAATAAAAGGGAAGAAGACATTAGAACAGGGATCATTAGTCAGGTATGGTAGTACATACGATAATCCCTGTGACTCAGGATGCAGAGGCAGGGAGATCATGAGTTTGAATGAGACCAGCCCAGGAAAAGTTAGGGAGACCCTATCTCAAAAACAAAAAGCTCTGAGTGTGTGGCTCAAGTAGTAGAGTGCTTACCTCACAAGCCTGAGGCCTTGGGTTCAATCCTGAGCATCAGAAAACAACAACAACAACAAAAACTGGTATGAAACGACAAAGGAATAGAAATCCAATTAGGAGGAATCCTCATTAGGAAGTGAGATTTTTATCAGAAAGTGTGACCTTTGGAGAACTTGTAGAAGAAAACAGAATTTGGGGATCACATAGCTGGTGACGAAAGAGACACATGTGGGCAACCATGTGTAGTGGTGACGATTCTAGGACTGAGTGAATGGACACTCAGATGATGAAGAATAAAGTGAAACAACAAAATTCAGTTTGTGAGCAGCTAAGCTGGATAGCACAAGGGGGATTTCAGCCTCTATGCAGAAGACAAGAGAAGATGTAGCATAGAACAGGCAGGCAGAGGTGAATATTAGAAGATAAATCTGAAAGTTAGAAGTTGCAAGTCCTCAAAAATAAAGCGTCTCAGATTGGTTTATAGCTTGCTTCGAGTTAAGATGGACTTTCGTCTGCAGTGCCTCATGAGTGGCTGATACGCCAGCATGTGGTCGCATTCTAGAGACCGTAAAATGCTTGTGTTCTTCCTTTCAATGAGATTTGGGATTAAAGACCAATCAAACTGTCCAAGTAGAAGAACTATGGGGATTTTTTATTAGTGATAGAGAGAAAATATGATAAAAAACATCTGGAATAAAACACGTTCAACTGATTAGATATATTCCCCTGACTGCCATATGCACAGAAACACATGAATTACATGTGTATATAAAGCTGTGAATATATCTTGGCATATCTCCTGGAAAAGATGCCAAGTTTTATATATCTATCTATATATACACACATATAGATACGCATATACATATTGTATACGGAGTTGGATTGGTTGGTATTGAGGTATTTATTTAGTCCATTAGACACTAACAAGCTATTGAAGAAGTAAAATCAGAAAACAATGCCAATTGAACCTTATGTGCCTGCTAAGGCGGCCGTGCAGACTTTCCTCAAGGCAAGAAGATGGACTCCTGCTTATACCAAGTTGTGTACCCTGTGTTACTAGATAAATACTTGTTAATTGACTGACTAAATGAACTGTCACAGTTCCTTCTAGCACATCTGTCACATGGCCAGGACAAATTCTGGCCATGTAGGAAGTGGAGAAGGTATAGATTCAAATCTTTGGGTGACTGAGATATTTAGGGGCAAACATGCTCTCAGCACATCCTGTCCCCAAATCACTAATACTGAATTAGGTCAAACTCAGGTCCCGTTTCTCTAATTACTTGGAAATTCCTACTGACCTTCCTTATAAAATTATGGTCTCTATGACACAGCTTTGTGGTGAAAGAATTAAGAGTGGTATTCCCCCTGTTTAATTACACATATTCTGCTGATCAAAGTTTCCTAAGAGCCAAGTCCAAGGCAAAGGCAGACAGTACTTGAAACAATCAAATAAAAAAAAAAGTAGCTTTTTGTTCCTCCCAAAAGAAATTCAATCAGACTTTTCACACTGAGATCCAAGAGAAGCTATCGAGGTATGCTTTCCTTTTCTACTTTTCTTCATTTCTGAGAGTCTTTATTGGTCATTAGACTACCAGGGATAGCTAATATTTTCCACATATAGTCTTTTTCTCTCCTTTTGTGGCCATATTTTTCTCATTTTTAATTAGCCCATTGATCTTAAAGAGCTGCAAGTAACTTATAGGAAAAGTTTCAACAGCATCCTTCTTTGGAGCAATTCCATTTGTGTGTCATTTATACTCTACATTTCCATTGTTTTACTTCTACAGTAATTTACAAAATTACTACTAAAAATAACAGCATCTGTATTTCTGATTACCTGTTTCATATTTAATGAGAGTTACTCCCAACCAAAAGTCATATGTTTCTTTTCCAGATATCATAAATAAATTATTTTTAACCAGAGGTTTTTTTTTTTAATGAATGGACTAGTTATCCGTAATTATTGGAGCATACATGGAAACTTTTTTTAAATCAGTGTAATGGATCGAATCTATTACTGCCTACCCTTAGAATATAATCACAAAATTATGGATGCTTCAAAAATGATTGTGAGTCAACAAAACTTCAATAAATGTGTTCCTGCATACTTGTTTTTCCATTTTTGTGAAATAGGAATGTTTATAGATAACTGATACATTTACTGTGTTCATGATACACACAATGATGCATGTATAACATATTCTGAACTATACATATATATATATATTTATTTATATGCCAAAAAATTGAATAGTTGTAGCTAGTGTGAGATTGAGTAGTAAAAAACTACAAAATACTATAAAAAGTTGCTTGGACATGCCTTAAAAACTTGATATGACCACTCCATCTTTCAGATAAATTGTCAGGTTTTACATTTTCAGATAAAACCTTAGGTTTTTCTGGTTTCATAATCTGTCCTAAATAGCAGTGCTGTCTTTGTCCTTTAGAAAATCCCTGACTTTTAAGGATAAGAAGTAAAGTTTATATGGAGATTTTCTATTCAATAACTCTGCTCCTCTTTAGTGTTCTTAAGTCCTACAAAGTCACTACTTAAAGTTTAAACATTTCCTGTGGTTTATCTTTGTGAATGTTTGGAAGACTCATTTATGTGGAATATGTGACACAAAGTGATCCAAGACACAGTAAAAATGATTAACCTGGATTTATTCTGATGAAAATTTATTGACATAATTTTCATTATTCACTCTTTTAGAGAGAGGAAGTAAAACCCAGAAGTTGTGGGAGGCAGAATATTTGATTCTCAGAACTGGAAGAGACATTGAAGGCCAGGAAGTTCAATCACGTGATCAGACTCTGAGTCTTCATCCTAAAGAATCAGAAAAAATATGTATTTTCATTGCTTAAAATTGAGTTGGGGCAAACAATGAGATTGAGAAAAAGATTCCATTATTTTTCTGAATGCAAAATTGCTTTAAAAGGGAACTTTTTTATGTCCTTATTTCAAAATCATGACAAATTTTTCCCCCTTCAGACTCTTGATTTTAGTGTTGCCTGAAGACTGAATTCTGCCACATCAAGTGAAGGTGAAATTAGCTTAGGGTGTGGAAGATTTTCATGATCTGGGGATTGGTTCAAAGCATGACTGGCACCAGCAAGCTTGATAATTGGCCCTCATAGGATTTCCCATGTTTCTGTGGGGAAACATTTAGAAAGGGATATTTTCTGCCTCCTTATGGGAACATTCCAGGTAATTTTGAGTTATGCTTGTGTGGCTGCAAATTATGTAAAGGGATTTTTGATGTTGGCGATAAAACTAGTTGGACAGTGTGGTCACAGCCCTACTGACCACAAAAAAGTGAATAATTAAAATTCATCACTTTTCTTTTTTGAAATAGGGCTCAGTATGTAGCCCAGGCTGGCCTTAAACTCACAGTTGTTCTGCCTCCATTTCCCTAATGCTGGGATTGCAGGTGTGAGCTCCTATGCCCAGCTTCAGTGCCTCTTTTGAGATGACAGTAAGTGATCAGATAAATATAATAACATCAAAGAAAAAAACCTGAAGAACTGTGTGAGAACTGATGTTAATATCTAGCTGTAAAACGTCTCTTCTCCACTATTTTGCTAGCATGGAAAATCATAGAGAATGTGTGTATTTTTTGCACAAGACTTTTTTTTCCCCTTTGACCTAGTTCTAGGTAAACCTGCAATTTCATTTTCCAAATCTTATACATACTCTAGTTCTTACATCAAAGCACTGTTGACTGAAACTATATAGAAACCTTGGCCTCCAACCAGAGAAGCCTAAATGCAGGAAAGTAAGGATAAATTAAAGTGACAGGGTCTCAGCAGTGGAAATTAGTGCAACTCTTCTAATTGCATGTCTAGCCTGAATGATGGGATACTTAATTCTTACACATCCCAGACAATTGCTTTATACTAACATGAGCTCTGGGAGAAAGGCAGATTCCACAGACATATGGAGCAGTAGATGGAGTGGAAAAATAAATCAGAGGCCCCAGCCACTCTGCAAAAAAAAATGCTTTATCTACATTGTTAATAAAAGTGTTGCCACTGTTAAGCACCATTGATATGGTCCTCTTGATCCATTCTTTTCACAAAAACTAAACATTAAATAATTAAATGATAGGGATCTACCCTGCCTGTGTTAACTTTTGTGCCACAAAACCACAACAAAAGCACGTTGGTAAAGGCATCGTTCAGTTAGTACAAGGCAAGTACACAAACCTAAATATGAATCCCAAGGGACAAATGGATCAGGAACAACAGCATCCTCTTCTCCCTCTACTATAAGGACTGCTAATAAAAGCCTTCAAAACTAGCATGGGTTCTTATATCTATTTAACCTTTCGCCCCAAGAAGCAAAGAGCATCTGGTTAAGTGGAGAGGAAAAGCACAGCAACTTTTCATTATCAGAGCTCCCAGGCAGAGTGTGGGGAAGCTGGAGCTGCCAAGCCTGGGTTAAATGCTTGTTGCCTTCACTGCCTGAGGCCATCTAGCGTGTTTAGAAATGATTAAGTACTGCAGCCTAGAAAGGACCTGTCCTGAGCGTTCATCTCTGACTTCCAGCAGAAAGGAGAGGCTGGCAATGACAGAGGCAGATGGATGAGTCTCATTAGTATGGCGAGGCAGCGAACCAGACTGCCTTCACAGAGCTGTCCAAAAAAGAGGGAGCAAATTAAAATAGGATCTGGGAAAACCAATGAGCAAGTGTTTTAACTCTCTGCTACCTGGTTTCTTCAGGCGGGAGGTTATATAGCCAGCTGGCTTACTCTGAATTGCTGCTGCACCATGAAATGAGAGAGGCTTTGCAGGCTCATAGTTACATACAGTCTGTCATCTTTTTTTTTCGTGTGTGTGTGTGTCCTTTAAAATATGGTTCCTGCGTTTCCTACAACAGAACAACGCAGATGATTTCATTCTTAAGCATGTGTTACTGCTGCTGAGCAGAGCAGGATGGAAGGGAGAGTGGGAGAGACTTCTGTCTGCGGAGAAGTGCATCACACATGCACTTCACCCACTTGGAGAGGCTGCATGAGGATCAGTGCTTTGCTCAGGAGTCAGGGTTGCACATGAGAGGGCTGAGACCCATTCTGGAGAAGTGGCTACTGTACCCATAGCCTTTTACAATGAAGGGACTTCGGTTGTGTTGAGGGATGCCTAAGGGACAGAAAATTAGCAAACTCTTACCTGAGAGAGCTGTTCCAGGGAAGTGTGTACTCATAAGATTTTGTGATATTCTTGATAGGTCGCTCCTGTATTAGAGGACCAAGGTCAGATGAAACTTCTTGTGAGTTTTCTGAGTGCTATCAAATGGGTAAGCCACTGAATAATAGATTTGCTCTGACGAAGGCCTTTGACTTCTTCTGTTCAATTGTTCACTTTTATCTTAGACTTGGGTAGGGGATAGATACATAGCACACTTAATGCTATGGGTCATTCCTTAAAACTTTGAAAAAAGTTAATAAAAAGTATTTAATTGCTTATTCATTTATTTGACAAACATTTACTGGATCCTTTGGATGCTATGAAGCAAAAGTTGAGGTAACCAAAAAAGAGTGAATACCATGAATTCTGTGATCAAAGTCTAGTAGGAGAAGACAGAAAAGTAGAGTAGCTATATGAAAGGTTTCTAGAATAGTGCTGCTTCAAGAGCTGAGTGGAGGGTGAACAATGATTGATACATAGAATCTGCCACCAAACAATTATGGTTCAGGGTAGAAGCCAGACAGGTGAACAAATCAATCTTAGATCAAGGAGTTAAAAAAAAAAGTGTCAACTAGATATACAAGAATCCTGTTGTGAGAATGCTGATGCACAAGCAATTAATTCTGCCTGGGTGGAAAGCAAAAGACTTCACAGTGTAGTTGGCACGTATGTGGCGTTATGCAGGACACACTGAAGGCACGGTCTTTAAATAAAGAAAATTTATAAATAAAGAATGGGTTTTGTTCTCAGAAACCCATTCCAAATATATTCTTGCTCAGTCAAGGTTGTGTCAATGTTAGGTCTTACTTCATCTTCACTTGTTCCAGTTGACTGTGTGCCAAAAAAAGGGAAACATTTCTGAAGCTCCATGAGCAATCATGAGGACAAAATGTGGGCAAGTCAATGAGACTGGAGTTGGCTGAAGCCTTTTTGATGCAGATTGGATTGTGTGTGCCTTTCTACAACACAGAGAATCTTAATTTGCAAAGAGCTGCTGGTTTACCTTCAAATGGACACCTTCAATTCTCTTTCTAATATTTTAATCCTCTACAGTATGAACTCCAGATCACAGGATCCCAGGTTATACATTTGTTCCTGGGAAATTATTATTTTTACAAATCTGAACTCAAACCTGGTAAGTTTTCAGTCTGAAAACAAAGATCATAATGCAACTTGCTCCAAATTTTTAAAAGCATAAGCTATACAATGGGCAGAAAATTGTTTTTGGACCACAATCATTATTGTGTAACTTACCAACTGAACCCAGTTCCCTAGTTGTAAATTCCAGAGCATCCCCAAACCTTTACTTGGAATTATTACCTGAAAAGAGCTAAAAAGGTAAGTATCACACGATGATATGCGTAACATGTAAACAAGAGCTTACTGATAAATAAAAAGGAATTTTAGGGGCTAGAGCATTCTGAATTCTTATAACGACAGCGTAATAAAAAATATGTGTTCTCCCTCATGTCACCATTGTTTTTCACATAGATTTTCTGTGCACACTTACGTAACTCCTGTTGATATTAGGTCCTGAGTGGCTGAGCCAGTTGACTTTGCATTTTAGAGTTGCTTCTGCTTCCTTATTCTTCCAAATATAAGAGGAAACCATTTCTCATATTTATCCTCATGTAAAATGTACGTGGATAAATCATTTAACTAAATGTAAGGTGTCAGAAAATGGTTCATTCAAAGAAAATAATATTATGCAGTATAAACTCCCATTAAGTTGTAATGTAGCTGACATGAATTGAGGGAGATTAAGTCTAAGACTCTTTCTCTTGTGACATTTGTTCAAATAAATAAAGGTAACAGAACGGAAAAGTTGATGCTTTCTTCTCATTTTGCCTATAAATTTTACCCATGTATTTTTTAAGCCACATTTATTCACAGTGCAGTGTTGCAGGGTATATTAAGTGAGTCCTGGATGGTAGTGATAACTGTCAGTAAAGCAGGGTCATAATTGACCTTTGTCACTGGAAAAAGGTTGGCTACCTAAAGATAAACTTTCATGTTGAATTTGGAATGTAAAGAGAAGGGTCAAGGCCACGGAAGGAGAACATCTGAATAGAAATCTATGAATATTTCATGTCTGTTAAGAGGTTGGAAACTTGGTATGACATTATCCTGACCCTCGTCCTAAAATACTTTCAAAAGAATATTCTGATCAGCAGCTGACAACTTAAGCAAAGAAGGTTTTTTCTTACTAAGGAGAAAAATTAAGTAGTGATGTAAAAGTGTCTGTACTTAATGCTGTTCTAGATGAACTAAACTGAATGTCTCTGTTCTGGAAGGATAAGGCCCACCACTAACCAGCTGGAAACTTTACCAATATATTGTTTCCCTTAGGGTTTGGATCTCCAGCTCCCACCATAAGCCACTCTGTTGCCTTAGATCCAAACAGGAAGACTGAGAAGAGGCACAGCCACTCCAAACTTCAGCACAGAGTATTAATAAATACTCAGTGGACACTTGCCAGATTAACTGGATGTGCAGCTGCCTCTACTCCAAGATACCAAGGTACTGTCAAAGCACAAATTTAGTCAATAAATGGTAATATATGGAGAAAGGAACAGGTGTCAAATGCAGGCCACCTGAACATTTCATATAATAACTATAATAGCTAGCACTTAATATCTGCCAGACACTCCACTAAATTATGCAAATATATTATGTTTGTCAAATAGGTTCCATCATTACCTTCACTGTTTACGTGAAGAAACTGAGATACACAGAAGCCCAGACAGTTTTGAAATCATAGAGGTAGTAGTGGACTGAATCTAGAGGTGCCAAATTTCTGTAGTCTAGTGGAGTAGATTATTTTAGTAAGCAAAACTCAGTTGGGAACACTGAATTAGTTGTGTGGTAGAAATTTCATATGTGAAAGAAATTGGAGAAATAAGAAATACAAAGTTTGAAGAATTTAAAAAAGAGTAGCCTTTAAAAAAGCCAGGTAGGAAAAACAAAAACATCTGGGACAGGTTTTAGTGATGAGTGATAATGTCTTTGGACTGAAGCAAACAAAAATAGAAAATTTGCTCAATTAACAGTGCTGAGCAGCTGTTGAGCTTATGTCTTATGTGATCCATGGTAACCTTCAGAAACTATCTGTCCCTGGGGTGATCTTGGAAGCCTTACATTAAACTCTTCTCTGTGACCATCTAAGTCTGTACCTAGGACATTTCTTTCAACCTGGATCTACCCTAGCATCCTAGATGCCCTGGTCTGGCAGCTAGTTAGGACCTGACAGGTTTTGGAGGTAGAAGGCTTGTCTATATGCTCCTCTACATTGATTTCTGTGGGACTTTATGACTTTACCTGAAACCTAGAAAACAGGAACACCTGAGGTGTGGTGAAGCGGGCTGTGGGGGGAGACTTTTGGCATTATAATTCTAGGAACCATTTGGCCTTACTAACTAACTAAATAAAGCAGCCTATTCAAGAGCCTAGTTCGGAAGGTAGACATTTATAATAGGTTCACCGTCTAGCTAAGGCTGCTGCTTTTATACTAAAATCTTAACCAAGAAATTCATCTAGCATTGAAGGAATCATATTCACTGAGGAGAAAAAGAGTTTTTGGTGTGTACGGGTAATGTCTTTAGGGTTCTAAGTACAAAATTAGGTTTTTTCAGGAAACCTAGAAACCTGCTGTGGTTTGAAATTCTCCTGTTGGGCATAAAAAACAACAGTTTGTGTATAGTTCTGCTTATGAGCTAACAGGTGTCTAGAAATGAAGAAATGAGCCACATTTCTATGATAGAGTGCCACATAATATCAGAGCCAATAAGTTTCCTTTGAAAAAATTACTCTAATTCTATCACTATTGGTTTATAATAAAAACAGAGCTTGACCTGCAAGTTAATAAAGAAAGCATGTTTACTAATTAGGCTTTATTCTCATTGTCCCATGTTAATTGCAAAATATCCATCTATCTCATTTATGAATATGTTAATTTATGTCAAAGAGGCACAAGTTTTGAGTATGCAAACTCTCCCTTTAATTAGATCAAAGGAAGGTCCATCACAGCTTTATAAGATGGATTCTAATTTTTAATCAGTAAAATAAGTTTAGCTCCTAAAAGACATGTTCTTTTGACAGTTGGAAAACACTAATTAACAGACATAACTGTATTAATTGCATTATATCACTGCATTCTTATCAGTTAGCTTATATTGCCTTTTACTAATGCAAACAGTCTGTGGCTTTGGTAGAGTCACCTCATAATTGTCTTTCTAATGCTAACTAGCAATCAATGCATGTAAAATTTCTAGTGTTTCTTTAGGGAATTCTATATAAAAGACATAGTCTCTCTTTTGAGTTATGCCATGCTATTTAGTGTAATTAGTCCTAAAGCTGCACCTATCATATTATCAGCTTCCTGAGAGATCAAGAACACATGTTATTTGTTTAAGAGCAAAGAATTATAATAGTTTCCTTTAGGAATCTTTCTGCCATAGGCTAAATGGAACTTTGTGACCTACCAAATAACTTCAAACTCATAACAATTAAAAATTTATATCTTTAAAAGAACCTGTTAAAAGACTTTAACAGGGAGAAAATATCTTGAAAAGGTTTTGTGCTGTTGGCCCCAGAGTTTATCGACAGTCTTTTATCCCCAAACCAGAAGGACAGCCAGGAATATTGCTCCTCACCCAGCCTTTTTCTCTACAGCTTTCAAAGCTCACCTCAGACACACAGGAGAGAAACACTCATTGCCTCACAGTCAGCCCCCTTCTTGATCCTGCCTGGAAAGATGTCATTTTGTGGTAATTGTGGACATCTTTGCTTTTTCCATGTAGGCATGCTGCTCAAATGGGATACTCTTCTCACATTGGTGACTAAAGATGCTTTAAGATCATCTGGATCACATTCCACTAAGTGTTCTTGAGGTAAATTCCTTCATGTCCTGTGGAATTTGTCTGCCTTAGAACCTTTTGGTTAAGTCTTGATGATGGAGCACAAATGTTTCTTTCCTACTATCTGAAAAGTATTAGCAATAAAAATGTGCAGAATGGTTTCGTTCTAATGAGTAGTCCATGACTGTGAGACGGAATATAG
The DNA here is from genome assembly GCF_047511655.1 of Castor canadensis. Classification (NCBI taxonomy): domain Eukaryota; kingdom Metazoa; phylum Chordata; class Mammalia; order Rodentia; family Castoridae; genus Castor; species Castor canadensis. The sequence goes on from NC_133386.1 coordinate 63,557,021, forward strand.
AGAAAATGAGAATCATGCAGAGGCTGACAAGGCAATAGGAAGTGGCTGCACTGCAACTAAGTCACACCCAGGGGAAGCCATTAAGGCCTAATTTTGGATCCTCTAAATCCACATATAATGAAAATCCTCCAGTGCTAGGACAGGCTAGTTCTGCAGGTTTGTGAGGTGTTAAGTGGCCTCACTTGTGTGTGGCTAGTTTATTTTTCTGAAAACTTGTACTTGACTCCAAAAGCCATGTGAGTTCACAGCAGAGAGAGAAGTAAAACTGACATTTATGAAAATACCACCCTTGTACTTTGGAGCTACCGGGACCACAGGCACAATCTTCACAAACTAATTGTAGGATGCAAAAATGTCACTGTTTCTAGAGTAGGCATCTTTTTACATAAACTCATTTATCATCTAGTATTATGGTAATTTAAAGGTAGTCTATCCACTTAGTCTTTTCCTTTGTGTTTCTACTGTTTCCACTTCCTTTTCCTACTCCACACCCAAAACACAAATAAGAAATAGAAATTGGTGGAGGGAACTGGGAAAGACAATTAAACTGCATGGAGAAGTCCAGGACTGAGTGTTAAGGACAGCTGAGGGGCTTCTGACAAGGAAGTTTCATTATCACCAGTTGTGTCCTTGTAGGCATTCATTAAAATGTCAGCTGTTTGAAGGTATACCAACACGTTCCTTCGCTGATTCCACGTGGGACTTTCTCTCCAGACTACTGAGTGAACGAAGCCTGTGTCTAGGTATTTGCAAGGGTTTGCAGGCTTCCCACTTACACCTGACTGCTTCTCTATGGCCATGACAGAGCGTTCTTCATGGCAGAGCATTACTAATATATGGATGTATATTCTAAGATGTCCCTGCTGCTGGAAGCACTGGATATGAAGAACAAGATGTTTCCCATGAACTATAGCATGAATCTCAAGATTCTGGCACCGTATAAAAGTACCAGAATTTCTTTGCAGCTGTGATATTTGAGTGTTAAAAGTTACATTCACAGTGATTATGCCTGCAAAGTGTGTCTCCAGTGTCTCTCCAAGATTTCACTATAGGAGGCTCGCTTTCTGCTTCCTACTTCTAGCCACCATCTTGGAATCTAGCAATAAAGGAAATGCAAATTAAAACCATGCTAAGATTCCACCTCACCCCTGTTAGAATAGCCATCATCAGCAACACCACCACCAACAGGTGTTGGTGAGGATGCGGGGAAAAAGGAACCCTCTTACACTGTTGGTGGGAATGTAGACTAGTACAACCACTCTGGAAAAAAATTTGGAGGCTACTTAAAAAGCTAGACAATGATCTACCATATGATCCAGCAATACCACTCTTGGGGATATACCCAAAAGACTGTGACACAGGTTACTCCAAAGGCACCTGCACATCCATGTTTATTGCGCACTATTCACAATAGCCAAGTTATGGAAACAGCCAAGATGCCCCACCACTGACGAATGGATTAAGAAAATGTGGTATCTATACACAATGGAATTTTATGCAGCCATGAAGAAGAACGAAATGTTATCATTCACTGGTAAATGGATGGAATTGGAGAACATCATTCTGAGTGAGGTTAGCCTGGCCCAAAAGACCAAAAATCGTATGTTCTCCTTCATATGTGGTCATTAGATCAAGGGCAAACACAACAAGGGGATTGGACTATGAGCACATGATAAAAGCGAGAGCACACAAGGAAGGGGTGAGGATAGGTAAGACACCTAAAAAATTAGCTAGCATTTGTTGCCCTTAACACAGAGAAACTAAAGCAGATACCTTAAAAGCAACTAAAGCCTATAGGAAAAGGGGAACAGGAACTAGAGAAAAGGTTAGATCAAAAAGAATTAACCTAGAAGGTAACACCCACGCACAGGAAATCAATGTGAGTCAACTCCCTGTATAGCTATCCTTATCTCAACCAGCAAAACCCCTTGTTCCTTCCTATTATTGCTTATACTCTCTCTACAACAAAATTAGAAATAAGGGAAAAATAGGTTCTGCTGGGTATTGAGGGGGTGTGGGGGAGAGGGAGGGGGTGGAGTGGGTGGTAAGGGAGGAGGTAGGGGCAGGGGGGAGAAATGACCCAAGCCTTGTATGCACATGTGAATAATAAAAGAAAAAAAAAGTTACATTCACCCAACTTTTTAATGACTTTCCCAAGGAAAAGTGTCTCAAGGCCAAGTTGTGTAACCAACATGGAAACAAGTTTCTGTTAGAAAGTTTGTATCAAATTTAATTTTAAAAACACCATTTAATGAATTGGGGTTGTAATACATATATGCATGGAAACAACACAAGGAAACTCCCTGTGTAGCTATCTTTATCTCAAACTAGCAAAAACATTCTGTTTCTCTTTTATCTTTCATGTTTTTTCTTCTACAAAATCAGAGAATAAGAGGGTGGAACAGATTCTGCCTGAGTTGGGGAGGAGGGGAGTGGGTTGGCACCTGTGGGAGGGGGAAGGTGGTGGGGAAAGGGGTACAAAGATGAATAAGGTGTAAATACTGTATACGCATGTATGTAAATGCAAAAACAATACCTGTTGAAACTGTTTCAGGAATTAGAGGAGGGAGAATAAAGGAGAGCTGGGGTGGGGGTGGGTGGGGGTGGGGATGGGGGGTGAATTCAAGTATGACATATTTGCTACATTGTAAGAACCTTTGTAAATGTTACAGTGTACCCCCACTGAGCACAACAGAGAGAGAGAGAGAGAGAGAGAGAGAGAGAGAGAGAGAGAGAGAGAGAGAGAGATAGTCTTTCTTTTGCAGATTTTTTAGTTTGATTCCTTAGTCAGTTGGTCACGTAACTGTATACTTTCCATAAATTAGACATTTGTTTTTAAAGTGGAATTGAAAGTAGTCATTCTAAATCAAACTTAGATTGCTTTTCATTCTTTATGTTTCCAATGAGAATTTTGTTACATGAATGAAAACTTTTAAAACTAGTTTAATCATACATTGAATAAATACTTGTAGAGACATATTACATGTCAGAATTTTCTCAAATGCCTTTATTTTTGGTGACCATATATAAAAATGGATAAAAGAGAAACAAAAACCTCCCAAAGAGTACAGCACCCTGGACCCTGCATGGATGGGCCCAGAACTGATTATTTGTTTACTCAGATAACTCCTGGGTTTTACTCATCAAGTGCATACTACTGTTCTTTTAACAAACACCACACACCTATTCATCTGTCATCTCAAGGCCAGAATGATGAGAAGTGCTGGTCTTAGAATGTCGTACTTGTCTCATTTGATTTCCCTTTATTGAAAAGGCAAAGTGATTGAGTGAGATCTGGACAGGAGACATTTAGACATCTTCTAAGTGGCTCTCAAGGTAGGCTGTACTTTTCTAGCAGTAGAGAGTGCTGAAAGTGACACTAACTCTTGTTTCTTGTCCATTCTGATACTATTAGCACATGACTGCAGTCCCTCAGAACCTGTTCTCACCAGTCCATCAAAGACAAATTCTCAGGGTGTGTCCCATTAATAATCTCCGTGTGACCATCTGGCTACCTCCTGTCCACTATAGTACACTTGCTGATTTTACCTACTTTGTAGATTTAGAGCTCCTCCTAATCTAGGAACTACTCTCACAATTTGGGGATCCAAATTCTTCTGATTTTTAGGTTCAGCAGTTTCTCACCAGTATTTTCTGAAAAGTTCTCTGTCATATTATTGTCAAGAGTCTATTACTGAATCTCATAGGTTTTTATTTACATTTTCTCCCTTATTTATTCTTCTCTCCTATTAATAAGGAGGCATATGTAAATTTCTTATCATCATCTTATTTTAAGAGAGTTACTCATTCATTTGTATATATATATTTCTACTCATCTGCAGAAAGGATCTTAAGCAATTAGACCATCTGTCTTCTTATTTGACAATTATTAATTAAAAAAATTTCAAGTTAACAACAAAAGTTTGTCTTTTAATAGCTAAAAATATCTCTTGATGGCATTTTAAAATGGCATCTTAAAATGAATTTGCTAATGAGGCTGGAATATTGCTTTATACACTGTAAGGTATCCCCTTTAGTATTTGATCCCTTATATTCTGATACAATGAATTCTTCTTTTTGGAACTTAGAAGACAGGAGATGGAGATGGAGAGAACACAGGTCTTAGAGCCATTCAGATCTGAGTTTGAATGTACTCAGTACCATTTACTAGAAAAGGACTCGGGTCTTTCAGCTTTCATTGGTAAAGTGGAGATATTATCACCTGCTTCAAAGTGATGTAAATATTGAATGTAAAATTGTGAAAGACACTTGAATGACAGTGAGCATTCAAGTCTCTTGTTTGTCTTTACCTTTTGCCACTTCTGAATGTCCCAGGATACTGAGGAGGGAAGTTATCTAAACCCCGTACAGATTGGTGTGACAGTAAAGAGATCCCAGCGCATCAGAACCACATGCTTGTGTCCATACACAGGCTGGGTCCATCTTTGTCTGGGCAAAGGAAGAGTGGTAAGCAAACCATGGGTGACGCAGAGGTTGGACTGGATTCTTCCCTATTCTGCTGGTTGGGGTGCTTGTGGACCTTCTAAATCAGGCACTGCTGGAGTGTGTGATTGCCTCATAGAAAACTTAAAAGGGACTCAGGGAGGGAAAACACATGCTTTTTTTTCCTCTCTAGAAAAAAGTGACTGTAAGGATTGTAATTCCAGGGTTTGAGAATTTTGATCAATTGCCCATTTGCTTATAAGTTTCTGCTAAAGGGGCTAGTCTAGTTATGGGTAATCTATAAGATTATCTAAAATGGAAATATTTGTCTGTGTATTATTTATTTATTCAGCAAATATAACATTTATAGAGGACCTATTTTGGTGCCAGGTATTACCAAAGTGTAACAGTTAGTAAAAATAAACACAGCTCCTTCTGTCAGTGAGCTTATGGTTTACTAGAGAGAAAAACAGTCAAATCATCACATGATTAAAGGCAAACTTACACACTGATAAGACCATAAATCAGAGGCACATCATATTCTATGAAGCTTGTCATAAGGAGATTTGAACTTCCTGTAGAACAGGTGGGGGTGTGTACTGAAAGGTTGAGTAAAAGCAGCAGGGGCAAAGAGCATGGAAATAGAAGAGGTAAGGCTTAGTGCTGGGGGAGCAGGAGTGCCAGTATCCATTTGGAAAGTTAGATGAAACCGGCTAATTCGTGTTCTCACATACCATGTGTGCATCAGAGTGATAACATTTAGGGAAGTGGGTGAAAGAATTGGTTCTAAAGCCAGGATTTCAAATTCTGCTTTGCTTCTTCTTAGCTGTGGGACACTGAACACATTGCTCAAACTTTCTGACTCTTTTTATCTTCAACTATGTAATGGGATTAATAATAGTATCCACCTCATGGGACTTTCATGCAAATTAAATGAATTGATAAATGTAAAGACCTAGGACCATGTGAGACATACTGCAAGCCTCAGGTAAGTGTTAACCATTATTATTGTTTTGGCATTTAACTTAAGAGAAATGGGAATTTTCTCATTTTATAGTTGCCCAGTGGAGAACAGAATCAATCTTCTGTTCCAATTTGATTTGGATGTCAAGAGTAATGATGCCATATCCACCAACCACAAGAGGTAGAGGGAGCTTACCACACACATAATGAGGCTTTCTGGAGGAGAGCAGACTGTATATAAGCTACTTCAAAATAGCTTGTGTGAAAGGAGAAGTGATGACTTTGGTTTTAACCATGATTAACAGGGCAGGGTCAGAGTGAGGATTTTCAGTTAGCAGGCCAGGCTAACTTCTCCACCAGCACCAAGGGAGGAGGCAGAGCTCAGGCTTTCTTATCACCTTGCCTAGAAATGGGGTGGAAGATGGGAAAGAAAAGAGGTAAGGCCTGAAAGTCCTGTTGAAAGACCTGTCAATAGTTCAGCATCAAAAAGGTAGCCAGACTTATTTTTTTCAGTACTGGGGGTTGAATCAGGATCTCACTTGCAGGAAGACACTCAACCACTTGAGTTATTTCACTAACAAGGGAGACAGATGCTGTATTCCACCACACTAGTACTTTAAGAAAGGAAGTGAAGTGACTTGGTCATGACAATTTGGTTGTTCTGGTGATTTGTAAAAACATTTTATTAGCCGGATTGTGTCTGTGTATATGTGTGTGTATGTGTCTGTGTGTGTGTGTGTGTGTGTGTGTGTGTGTGTGTGTGTGTGTATATATATATATATATATATATATATATAATTTATATAAATGCAGGTCATGGCCAATTGAGTTGCTTGATACAAATTAGGTGAACAAATAGCATTAGGTTACACTTTGTTGTAGATTTTTATAAACTGTTCATGTTGACTGAGGTTACTGTCTGATGCTTCTTCATTCTTTGATTACTTTTTAGTTTATTTCATATTATTTCAAAATGACTCAAAATAATAGGTGCTCCTTAATGGGCAATACTATGGTGTTTTTATCTTTAAAATGCACAATATATTTTTTTTCTCCTTCCTATCTCTGCTTCTTTGTCCTCTGTTAGCTTAAGTTAGGCTAACCTCACTGAACGCAGAAGAAGCAAGAACACAGAATGAATAATTCAGTTTCTTTTTAGTTTGGCTGTTATGGGATGACTCAGTGTCTTTTTTTTCTCTGTTAGGTTTGGTCATGCTGGTCTGAAACACTAAGCAAGTTGATGCTTTCTCCACAACACTTTTATGGAATCACTGAATTTACTCACTCCAAGCAATGTTCTTTGGCCTAGTCGTAGTGTTTGACTACAATCTGTGTAGCATTTACCACAACTGCATTAAGACTCTATAACTTTTAAAATTATGTGTGGAACCAAACTCTGTATCTTACCTTTCTTTAAATCTTTTTTGCTCCTGATTTTTTCAGTCAGCGTGAATGTTTTACTTACTAAGTTCACGGTGATTAAATGTGAAAATCAGTCAGCCTCTCATTCTACTCCTTCTGTTGAAACTGTCGTCCAAACTAGTTTCTGATTTTTAATTTACATTTCTAGTCAAAGTAATGCATGCATATGGTTAATAATCAAATGGTTATAGAAGAACCTATGACAAAACACAACAGCTCCTTGCTCCATCCCAGCCTTGCTCACCACTTCTCTTTTCCCAGGCTTTTTTCAGGGAAACATTCATAGCTCTAACAATATTCTTAGGCTGTTAATTGATGAACCTCATACATTGTATCTTGACCTTTTTAGATGGTTTTTCTCACCATACCATGCCTTCTCCTCTACTTTTACCTACTTTCATTACAATACTAACTTCAGTTCCTTCATTGGTTGACTCTAGAGCCTCAAGCACCCACGTTAGGCGTCTGCTTTCTGTTTCATCAAATGGACAGCATTTCTTGGACCTCATATTGAGGGACAATGTCATTAGTGACCACAGCTTTCCCATTACCTCCTTTCCCGCTGCCTCCTTGCCTCTGCCAGCAATGTCACTATTTTGATATAGTGAAAGTCAGTAATGTTGACATTCTCTTCCCTTATAACAATTTTCCTTAATTTATCAGTTAGTTATAAAATGAAAAAAATTAACCTCATGTACATTATTATGACTTTATAGATACTGTACACCTTCAGATAAAAATTCTGTTCTTTTTTCCCCCTTTATTGTTGTGCTGTATAGGGGTACATTGTGGCATTTACAAAAGTTCTTACAATGCATCAAATAAAACATACTTGGATTTACCCCCTCCACCACTCTTCTTTTTTTTTTAATTTTTTACTCATTTATTCACATGTGCATACATTGTTTGTGCCATTTCTCCCCCCTGCCCCCTACCCCCTCCCTCTTTTCCCCCAACCTCCTGTTCCCCCTCTTGCCCTTATCAGTGCAATAGTCTTATTTGGTCACATCTTACAGTCATTCCCTGTTCAAAGTGAACTCACAGTGATGCAAGATCAATGTTCCTGAAGTACAGTTCCATTTGTACCACATCTATTTTCAAATACTTCAGTTGATGGGCTGAAATATCTTGTCAAAATTGGAATTTGACTTTCCAAATCTTTACAAACTGTGTCTCTACATTTTCACTCCCATTCCCTCTGCCATCCATTTTATTCTTTACATTTTTCCATATAAAATCGCTGTCTCATATTCTTATACTTTTCCAAAAAGGTACCCTTGTCCTGTAATGTCTGCACCAAGACTCATACTTGGTAAAAGTCTACTTAATGGTTCATCTCAATTATCTTCTTTATTCCCAAGGCCATTTTACCTAGTAATCTTTGTGTAGCAACATCTTTGTTTTTTATTATCTTTAATTTTGTATCTGTTTTGGTACCTTGCTTGGATTGTGTCTTTGTAGACTTTTAAAATTTATTCCCTACAATAGCCAAACCCACTAGACACTAATCATATTCACTTAACTAGGAAAGACTTTGCTGTATTGAAGATACTATTTAGTTTTTTTCTTGTACTATAAGAAATTGGCATTTTCAGAGTTGTTTGTATGCCATTTTATGTTTAGCTGACTGGAAACTCAGGGAAAATTGTAAAATAAATTTCCTGGTTTATAAATAACCTTGACTTCCACCAGAAAGAAATGATCTATATAGGCAAAAGATAATAAAATGATAAGAAATTTTTGTCTTTAAAATGCATCTACTTCAAGTCTATTTCTTGTGCCATGTCCCCAGCCCTTAGTTTTCATAATCTAAATGATGTCTCAAATAAATGGTGTGTTTCCATAAAATAAAGGGAATAAAAACATTTAGTGTTAAATTGCTATGATGTAATTTAGAAAGAAAAAGAGCTATTAAAAATGAGAATACTTGAGTTATATTACATATGTACATGTAAATGCCACAAGGAAACTCCCTGTAGAGCTATCCTAAACAAACAAAAATACTTTTTTTTTTTTAAATGGAGAACAGGAACTTAAAACTGGTCCTATCTGGTGGGTTGGTACCAGTGGGAAGGGAGACTCCAAGGTCTAACTGTTCTAAAAAATAATCCATATTGTACATACTCTAAAAATAAATAAAAATTATAGAGATAAAGAAGTGAAAGCGTATATCTCTCTTCTGCTGTTGACTGTAGAAGTATGTACCAATTCAGAATGCATGTACTACAATTTCCTCTTCCCTGTTCAATGTCTATACAGAGATGACTAGTAAACAGCTTCAAAGCCAATGTTTGGTATTTTCTCCTTTCACTTTCTTGATGTTTCAGATGAAGCCTGTCTGGGATTTCATTTTGCTCACAGATGTGAGCATAATGATTCCTCTGCTTCCTGTGATATGCTTTCTATTTGTGACAGTTCATCAGCAAATGGATGTTACTTTTATGAACCAGTTGCATCTCCATGGTCCCCGCTGTCTTTAAGTAAGAACATGGGGTCTTAAACCATTTCCACCATGAACTTTCCTCTCATTTTTTGGTATAAATGCAAGCATCTTTGCAAACCTTTATGGATCCTTGAAAAGTCTGTTCACTAACTATTTTTTCTAGAGAATCTTTTCCTTCTTGAAATATAAGTACATCTATCTTCTATTTTTACCTTCTTAAGACCCTACCAACATAAAGGAGGGCATTATTTATATCTATTGCATAAAAATAGAATCTGGTCAAGACAATAAAACACTAGCATTTTTATGACTAAATGATAGAAGAAAAATTCGTATCTTCTGGAAGCTAGGAGTGCTTAGGTCATGGTGTTGTAAAACTCCCCATTTTTAAGCTATCAGATTTGCATCTGTTACTAAATTTAATTAGTAGTGAAAACAATCTCCAGGGTTGAGGAAGACAGCAGATTAGAGACACCCAGTACTTTCATGGAATATTGCTGTGTAAGGTACTGAGCAATGGAGACTATTGTGGTGACTGTAGCAGGACATCCTCTTAATGTGATCTCTGACATTCATAACTAACTGATTTCCTCAGATTTCTGTTTACACCATTTACCACCTATGTATTTTTGATCAAGTTACTTTAGACTCAGTTTCCTCCTCTATAAAATGTAGATGATAATATTGCCTACATTATGTGGTTGTTGTGCAGACTAAATGAGTTAATACAGAACAACTTAAAATAGTGTTTGGTATAGACAAGTGTTGCATAAAAGTTTTTGATTTGTGTTAGGGTTCTTCAGAGGAACAGGACACACATGCATGCACACCCGTATATACACACGCGATTATTTATCAGTGTGGATTGGCTCACATGATTATGGAGGCTGAAAAGTCTTCTGTTTGTCATCTGCAAGCTTGAGGCCTGGGAAAGACAGTTGTGCCATTTCAGTGCTATCCTAATGACCCGAGGATCAGGAGCAATGGTGTTGAATCCTAGTCCAAGTCTGAAGACCAAGAAGCAGGAGTGTTGATGCCAGAAGGCAGAAGGAAACAGATGCCCTAGCTCAAGCAGTGAGTAATTTCACTCTTGCTCCTCCTTTTTGTTCTGTTGGGCTCTCAGCAAATCAGGTGATGTCACTCACATTGGTGATTTTTACTCAGTCTGCTCAAACTGAGTGATGCAAATTTCAATGTCTTCTGGAAACATCCTCATTGACATACTGAGAAATAATGCTTGACAAGATGAGCATCTTGTCAAGTTAACACATAAAACTAACCAGCACACTATTATTATTATCTTCATTATTTATTGTTATTATTACTTTAAAAGTTCAGGAGAAAGTAAGAGTACACAACTGTTACAATTAAAATAATTGCATAGCTTAAAATGACTGTGTTTTCCTGTGTTAATTCATGCATCTGACTGCAGCAATTGTCATTTTACTTTTTCTGCTTCTATCAATAATGTCCTCTTAAATATTCTGATTGCTCTTATCTGTTATGGATACAACACTGATAGTTCAAAGCCCATAAGCCTCAGGCTACCAGGCTTCTACCTCTGCCCCCTTTCTGAACCTGAGTGAAGCAGTGGCTGTGTCCCAGAGAGTCAGTAGTGGTGGGAGATGAGGGTGAGCAGGGAGCCATTATTGCTCACACAAGTTTTTATATAATAATGATCTCTCTGCTTGGAAAAGAAGAGTTAACCTAGTAAAATTTCCATATTGAAATTCATAATGAAGGAAAATTAACTATCCCAGAGACAGCGTTTAGAGCAAACCAGACAGAAGCTGTGGTTAGGACTTGGAAAAACTCAGAAAACTCTAGACTAGACTGTCCAAGTTCTGCTTAGCTTGTTTTACATTAATGTAGAAAAAAACAAAATAGGGGGACAAACTTTTGTATAATAAAAAGAAAATATCCAGTTTTGTTCTTGCACCTTGAGATCACTTCTGAATCATGAAAAGATTTTTCTTACACTGATTTTCCTGTCAATCTCCACCTCAGGTAAGCCTACTATCATCTTTCTAAACAGTCGTTCCATGGAATTGGGAGCGAAATGTCCCATCAGCCATTCACACACATAACCTGGGAGTTTAAGCAGCTAATCTGAAGTGACGGCAGGTAACTAGGTCTGCTGTCTCCTTGTCCAGTCAGTTCTGGGTCAGATAGTTGCGTTTGTGCCTACAGATAGGGGGCTTTAGCTCTCTCTTACAGAACATAAAAGACATGAATTGAAACCATCCTGTTCTCTCTGGGTTTTAATGTTTCTTTCTGCTCTGGGTGAATCTGACCCAGACTCAGGTTCAACAGAGGGGCACTTATTTTCATCATAGAAGTCAGACAGGGCAATGCAGATCCAGCAGCTGCCATCTCCCCTCTGCAACCCTAAAGAAGAAGTTCTGTATCTATTTGGTGCAGAGCAAGTTCCTGGAGATTCACCTGACAGCGATGGTAATATTCAAACCGTATCCCAAGGCTTTTTGTACATTCAAGCAGTTGCGGTAGGCACAGTTCTTAGATGACCCCCTCTCTCCAACTCCCTGCCTTCTGGTGTATCTATATGTCCTCCCTCTTATCGGATGAAACGTTAATCTATGGGTTTCTGTGAAGGAATTTTGCAGATATAATTATCGTCCCAAATTACTTGCTCTTAAGAAAATATTGTTCTGTGTGAGCCTGACATAACCAGGGGCGTCCCTAAAAGGGACAAGTTTTTTCCTGGTAAAAGAGATTTGAAGTAGGAGAGGGATTCGATACAAGGGATATTCTTTGTTGCTGGATTTGAAAATGGACATGACAAGAACTGGGGGCAGACTATAGGGGCTGAAATTACCTTTGGCTGATAGCCAGCAAGGAAACAGGGACCTAAGTCCATCATCCCCAAGGACATAATTCTGACACAGCTCCATGAGCCTGGAAAGGAATTGTGAGTGCCAGGAGAGAAAGACCAGCACCTTGATTTCAGCATTTTGAGATTCTGAGCAGAGAACTCAGTTACACCGTGCCCAGACTTGAGATGCAGTGAAGTATGTCTGTTCGTGGTCATTTTTTTATGCAATATAACTAATAAGGTGGTTGCTGCATGGCATGGAATGTTGTCATAAAATCATCTTCTAATCACCAATCACAATCTGGAAAGTTTTATGTTTCTTTCTTCTATTGGAAACTAAACAGTGGGGCTGACCATCTGTCTTACTGAAATAACCCTGCTCAATAAGCAACTAGTTCACACTTGCAGTGAGAAAGGGAAAGTTACGTTATCTTCTCTTGTTCTTTCTAGCCAAATGTGAGATGAATGCAGAGACACACCATAATGATAAAAGTTCTTTGAAGTGTGTGCATGGTAATGTTTTCAGGTATTTCAGAGAACTTTCTAGATCTTTGATCTTTCTATAAATCCTTATAGCCACATCTGAAAATTCCTCTTTGTGTTCAAGGTTAAGTCAGACTCTGTATGAGGATGTTGTCTAGGAAAGAGGTTGTTCTTTACTTATGTTTTCCTGAATTTCTGGGGAAGCCATTTATTTTAGTTTTTTGACAAGTTTCCAGATGTTTTTCACAGTCCTATGTTTAAATCTTCCCTCTCTGTAAATAATCCTTGTCAATAGAGTGTATTTTTATAGATAACTGAATCCCTGCTGCTAAACTGTGGTATTAATGAAGAAGTCAGAGCTGTCCCTGTAGAGCTATAAGGAAGAGCTTAGAGTGTCTGGTGAGAGCCTGGCCACTTTGTGAGAGAAATCATTGAGCACAGTTTATTGGATCGAGACCCATTATCCAGGTTGACTCCTGGCACTTGTCAGGCTTCCTTGTTTACTATATATGAACACAGGGAAGTCATGAAATGGAATTTTAAATACAACAGTTGGAAATAAATTCTGCTACCTTTTAGTTTTATACTGCTACTGGAACCACATACTCACCTTGGGCTAATGGAAGGGTGGTAGAATATTCTCCATAGTACTAAAGGCATAGAGTAATTAATTTATTTTGGACTGCATTCCTAAATGTTACGGGCAATTAAAATTTTGTATATGGTGCTAAGTTATTTTATCTTATTTTGCTACTTGAATGAATAGTGTTCATTTAAAACCTCTAACTGTGTTTGCACTGTATAAGCAGGCTTCTTATGTTTAAGTGACCACATGGAATATTTCACCGTGAGGTGTATCATTTTAAGGGAGGGGAGTACTGAAGGTTTAGCTAAGATTAAACAGACCAAAGAAAGCAAAAGCAAGGCCTCTGCTCTGACTGCTGAGCCAAATCAGCGCTGGGGCCAAGCAATTAGCACAGCACAAAGGAAGCCATTACAGTATCAGAGCAAACCTCCATTGTCTCATTGCACCCTGCAGACTTGACAAGTTTTCTCATGGGCAGCAACTGGGATTTGGAAAGTAAACAATTTATAAGTCACATGATTGGATGGGTCCTTGAGGCGTTCAGAAGCCTGCCACGATCTCTGGACCCCAACCTCAGGGCACTGATGAAAATATTCCTGGTATTGGTTCATGTGTGAGCACTGAAATGACACAGGACGGGAAAGGTTTCCTTGCATGTTGTGTTACCAAAGTCTGAGGACGTGGGTGGCAGTACAGATGGTGGAGGATTTTGGAGGTGGCAGCATAGGAAAGACTCCAGCAACAGGTCTTGGATTTGAATTGACCCTGGAGAATTTGAACTGAGTTGCTCAGCTTGGAGACAGCATTACTTCCCTGTGTTCTAGAGACATCTGTTTCCTGGATAAAATAGTGAGATTCTACTCTCCGATTTTGCCAAGTCCAAGAAAGTCATTCCATAGCAGTCCTGGTACCCCATAAGGGGGCACCAGTGCTTTCCTGTGTCTAGAGGCACTTTTTCCTTTGGCTTCATGGAACTCAGTCATTTAAAAAAATCTTTCTTCATATATTACATACGCAAAAGCACATAGCAACAAAACCCTTAAGAAAAAACCATACTGTGAAGTAGAATTTATCTTCTTACTATTATCAAGAATTTAAGAACCTAATGCAGAAACGCATGTCTGAATTTTCAAAATTCTGATTCTCCTTTGTAGGAAATTTGCTCTACCACAAATGTGTCATAATCATTTTTTTCTTTTTTGGAATAAACACATCCATGCAACTGTCTTATATATTTTCAAGTGTCAGTTCTATATATTTGTCTAATGATGATTAGAAACAAAAAAGCCTTCTGAGCCTGCTTTCTGGAGAATTCACTTTCCTTTTGAGTGATAACCTTGAGTGCATTTGGGAGCTATGAGCTATCTGACTGATGGCATGTGACTCTTCCATAATGATCTTTATGATGGTGGACAATCATTTCCTAGAGTGGTGTTGGTGTCTGAATAGGTGAGTATTTTAGGCCGTTGCACAGAACAAATGAATGTGGGACTATTGATGATAGTCCCACATGCAAATTTGCCTGTATACAGGACTGAGAGACTTTAGAGATTTGTTTCTTAAGTTTCCATTTTCTTTCCCTGGCAGGGATGTGCTGTCTTACAGCAGCACCATATATTTCTTTTATTGTCATTTTCTGAATAAAAATCATAATAATTTAGAAAATGATTGCATTTTAAATTACTTCCACAATAGGCATGTATTTATTTTTATATTCATTTTTCAGTACCTCCACATTTCATTTCTGCATCTCTTTTTCCTTCCCTGATAAGCTTATAACAAGACTACTACTTATTTAAAAGAAAAGCTGCTTCAAAATTGTTTCACCTTCATTAATGAAATCCAAACTATGCACTAACTTACTCCACTTAGTGGGATTATTTTTCTGAAGAAGACACCTTGGGCTATGATAAGGTTTTACCTGGTACTTGATTTGCGTGGAACCTTAGCTGAGATAGATATGTAAGATGTGGACCTAGGCTGGACAGAGGAATAGGTAATTACGCATACTTCAAAGTCTACCAAATACTGATTGAGCTCTACCAAATACTGATTGTTCTATTTACTGAACTGGTGACCTCTGTGGTCTTTTCTGAGGCTCAACTTCCTCATCTACAAAATGGGTATTCATTGTTGTGGGGATTAAATGAAACCATGTATATAAAGTCTGGGGTTTGCAGCAAATTATACATCATCAAAAATGGCCACTATTATTAGTGTGAGCATGATCATAGCCCATTTTCTGTCTGACGTGGTGTGCTGTCATTCTCCTAAAAGTTACCAATAGAAGGATTTTGGTTCCATCACCTACATCTGTCCCTGTTAGAGTCTACATGATAGCGATGTCTATGGTGTGATTTGTCCACTTCATCCTCAGCTCTTTAAATATTCCATACACTCTCTTAACCAGGGCAGTAAGGGAATGATTAAGCTATTTGAGTTCTCTCCCAGCAGCTTAGGTGATTCCAAGCAGTGCTGTGAGGACAAAGAGATGAAAGTTAGAGTACAATTCAGACTCAATGTCAAATTCCTCAGCTACCCATCCCTCTTAGGACATGATGAAAGCACTCCTTTCAAATTTTGGTTTTCAGGGTCCCTTGGCAAGCCTTACAGCAAACAGTGAGTAGTGCCTGGACCACAGGTGCAACCAGACTGCAACTGCAGCCAGCAAATTCCCATTGGCACTCTCTGATCAGCTTACAACCTCTCTGGGACCAGAAAACCAATCAGTCTTATCAAACTGTGTTCTATAGAAAAAAGACTCTGGTCAGTTGGGTGTGGGAAATACTGTGTGTGCTGTCATTCTTTGAAAAAGTCAAAACCTACTAAAATAATTCTATTAGTCAAGCACTTCACAAACATATTTGACCAAAGAATTACCAACTCCTTCCTAGATCACCTAACCAGAGTATCTCATTCTTGGGGGGACGCTGGAATAGTGATTTGATCTGCCATTGTAAGAAGCACTACTCTATGTGGATCATTTTATTTTCAGGCCTAGAAAAGAGGCAAAGCATTAGTCAAAGAATGGACATTTTCAATGAAATAAGCTATTAGTCAGAATTTCTCTTCTGTCCTTTGTGGATTCTTTTTGTGAGGACAGCCTGCATATATATATTCAGTACTTTTGAACTGGGCTAGTTTTTTGGTCTAGCTACCATTTTGTCAAAGTTCTCTTACTCCTGGAATCAGGAGAAGAACAGACATAGCACACAATGTAGCCATGAGCAGTTTCCATACATACTGATGAATGTTTACATTTGTTACATGCAGTCATGAACACTGTAATTAAACATAAACAGAAATAATTCTGATCACAGTTCTGAGTATAATTTGCATTCAAAAATTATAAAGTGCAATATAATGATTTATTTTTATTATAGCAAAACAAAAACAGAGAAACAAAGCATTATCTTCCCAAATAGCTATGTTGGGCCTTCTTCTTTGAAAAAAATCTGATCAGATGAAAATTGCCATCTTTCCTCTTTAACAGTGATTGGCATGTTAACTAAATGTCATGAAAGCGTGCTATGGAAGAAATACAGAAAATTAAGTTGCTTCATGGATATTTAATTTCATTTTTTGAGGCATTTTACAAATAAAGTGATTACCCACAATATTGTAATTTTAGCTTCATAAATGTTATAACTGAGCAAGTGAAATCTTTTCTTTCCTTATCTTTCTCTTTGTGCATGTATGTGATATGTATCATCTTTGTATCAGATCTGTCTTCTAAATTAGAAAAGCTCTCAAAATTTTCTTTTAGTTTTCATTGGTATTCTGACAACCTAGAATTAGACACTCTAGTAAAATGGAATTTTTTTCTCTGTGTGTAAAAATATTGGTAAATTTTTAAGATACTGATGTTAATAAATTAGTGTATAGGGTTTGGGATAAATTTTTCTAAGTTATTCTTTAAAGCTCTTCCTAGTGTTAAAGAAGTAACTTATTAACACATTAGAATTCAGAGAGCAAGACCTTAGCTTTTGCAATTCATTTCTGGAGTATTAAAAGTTAAAGTTTGAATCAGTTCTGAGTTGAACCCAGGTAAAATTCTCAGATGTTATTGTATTGGGCTATGCTAGGCCACTTTATGTCTCATCATGTCTGCTTCTCTGTGAGATGGGACACAGTGACTCCTTTTGTACATTATGGGAATGTATAAGTGATTAGTCATGGAGCATTTAAATGTAGCTTGGATTTGTAGAAGAAAATAAGAGGTTATTGGATTAAGTAATAGACATTTCTTCCTTCCTAAAATGCAAACAGTGAATAATATTATTAGAATTTGGGTATTAGATAGTAATAGTTATCATGATAACCACACTGAGCCTACATTTAGAAAATATTTTGTGGGGTATTGAGACTGGAGTAATTTCAAAGCTCCAATTGATTTGCATTCAAAATGTTTATAGTGGCTGTCAGCACTCTTGTGGCTTTGTCCTCAGGGACTACTGGGATCACCTCAGCCCTGATCAGTGGTCAGCATTATGTCTGAGATGACACTCTTGTGGTTCTTTTAACATCCATGCTATATGGACCCTAAAATAACCACTATGAATTGTTTTATTCCTAAAAGGAAGACTTAGATAACTTACTATCTTGTATGCAACACCAAAATAGTCACAAGTGTAATAAATGCTTAATTTTTATAGCATGGTAGAAGTAGATATTACATTTTTAGAAAGGAATAATAAAATCAATAATTAAAAATCCCTCAAATCTTCTAGTTGAAAGATCATTGTTACAACAACACTTTAAAATGAATTTTGAAAAGTAATCTTTGGAAATAAAAACAAATAATAAAATGATTCTGTGAAAGAACACTGAGATAATATGCTCATTTCATCTCTATAGTTCTATTTGAAAAATGCGCAACTTTCTGAAACAGAATGACAGCAATAAAACAGTAGAATGATTTGACTGTGTTACATATTTGGGTGTGGAAGTGCATTTCTTTGAAGTTATAGATACACTTTGGGTTTTTAGTTAAAGTTTAGACTTCCTAAAAGTTGTGCTACAACTAGATTTTAAAAATCCACCCAAAACAAAATCTGTCATTTATTTTCCCATTACCTTTTTATGAGGTCTTACAGCCACTGTAACTTCTTTGTGCTTTGAGATTTACAGGTTAGGTCCTGTAAAAGGGCACTTGTGTGACCCTCTAGGCCAGCATTGTATATCTTGCCTTTTCATTTCTGGTCCACCAAAACTAATGAAGGCATTTTATGTGACAGTCTCCTTATAATGTTCAAATGACCAGTGTACGAGAGGTTAAATAATTTTTACCACTTCAGTTGCTGAATTAAGGCGCCATAATCAAGTGAACTGACATAGATGATGGTGTCAGCAAAGCACACTGTCGCATGTGTTGGATTTCAAATGGGAACTAAAATATTGACAGAATTCTGTTTGGGTTATTATCAAGAGTGTGGTATCTTTACTTTGAATTTTATTAGTGTATGCAGCATTATTCAAAAATCTAATGCACCATGCTGCTGCTGTCACTCAGAGTGTGCCCTTGTTGTTTGACTGAGGGAGACTTCAGCTTTAGGGCACTGTGCTATTCTGCAGAACACTGTGCCAGGGAGGGCAGCATTTTGCCTGCCTGGGAGAAATACCCTTTTTATAAATAGCACTACTTGCCAGTGCCTTTTAGACTTCTTAAAGCATTTTTTTAGCTAAAAATACACAGCCATTTACAACGGAAATTTTATTCTCTTCCTATCTTTTGTGTTTTACCTTCTAATTTACTACATAATAGAAATAACATTTCGCGCCCCAACATTCTTTTCTTTTAACATCCCATATTGTATAGCATTTTATTCTTAAAGACTCCTTTAAACTACAGTAACAATATTTGGACTTCAACATAAAATATTACCCTTTTATTCCAAGATAATTATGACTCTACAATAAAAAATATGCATATATAAAAAGAGAGAAAAGAAAGAAACCCCAAACAAACCACACCATCCAGTTTTGGCCAAGCTGCCAAATCCTATTACAGATTCAATCCTATTAAAACGTTCCCAGGTTTAAGCCTGCTTTGGAGTTTTTCATAGGAGTGCATGACCTCTACCCAAACCCCTACATGTGTGGTCAGGGACCTCAGGATAATCGTAAACTGCCTGGACTCCCATTAATCTCACACAGTCAGATATTAGTGCTTGTAAATCAGCACCCAAACAAGGACAATGGTTAAAGCCATCAATAGTCTTTTAATGAGGCAGATCAAAAACAAATGAAAGCAGCAGGGCACTCGGATTTGCCAAGGAGGGGAAGGGGAAGGCCATAAGCTTTGTCTGATTTCTTATAGAAAAAAAGTTGATGGATTTAGTCCAGGTTCTGTCTTCTGACTACTTGGATCTACTGTTTAAAAAATATATAAAACAAGATTATTTCCAGGAATTCCCTTCATTTTCTTTGTTCAGGGCATAGCAGCTGTCATTTTCTTCCTTTTTTCTCCCTTTCTCTTTTTAGTCCCATACAAACATGTATCGACATATGTACATTAATGTACACATATTTAAAAGAGGGGGCCATTGCAAATAATAACTGTATGTAGGCACATTAGACGGTGATCAGTTACACTTTGTCAAGAATTTTAATTACTTATCTGCATCCTTGCAGGCATTTTATGTGCTTTTGAAATTCTCACAGATGTTTTTTGTCCATTAGAAAAGGGGGGAATATCTTGCTTTGTAATTCCTTGTTTTAAAGAAGGAGAAAAATAAAGCAAGATAGGATTTATTATGTAGCACGCATGTGCAGCAGCATTATAATGGTTGCCAAGCAACCTAAAGGAGCCATATCATAGTAAAGAGGGGGGCAAATGAATGAACAGATGCATGGGATTAGATATAGGAAGAGCAGAGCAGAGGCGGCCCTGAAATGAGCTCACCTTGGCTCACTACTTCTTCATGGCAATTTGCTGTTATTCAGGTATATTTGTCTTGAATATCTCCTTTTGATTTTGTGTGGGATTTTTATTTTTGCTACCTTTTTAGCTTATCATTTAAGAAAAAGGCTCCAAAAGGAAGAGGTGTGAAATGCTTGTAAAATTCTTGCTCTTTCATTGTTGCCAATTACATTCTTTTAAGATAATATTTTAAGGAGCAGAAAGCTGGGGGAGAAACAAGCATTCTCCTACATTTGCTCCAGTGTCACACAACACAAACACACACATTCAAAGACAGTATTTCTTTGGAGGTGTTATCAAAACATATGTTCACTTCAAATTGACAGCTTTTTAAGCCACTTTCATTGCTGTCATATTAAAACCTCACTATATATATGTATCTATAATGTTTTTGTATGCAAAACATACAAAAACATTATACATGTTATGTGCCAATGCAACATCATAAGAACCTATAGATTGAAAATAAAATACCATTTCTCCTTGCTGCCTGACTGTAGATATTTAGGATAGGCCTTACATCTCTTTTTGGAGGGATGAAGACAGATGCTTAGAGTCTGACTGGAAAAATTTAAATGGTTGACTTAAAAATACCTGCGCTTACATCATAGTAACCAATCCAGTTGGTACATCTGAAGTATAAAAAGTTATAATGCCATGCACTTAATAGCAAATATCCTTAGATAATTTGATTGTGTGATAGGGGCAGCCTATCACAAGGCTAGAAGCTAGCCTTGTTCCAACACATCTTAGAAGCTCAGTGTAGTTTTAGCCTCCAATGGGAAAAATTGTAAACTATTTTCAAGATCCTTTGAATTATTTAATAAATGAGAAAGACTGCAAATTAATAAATGATTAAAGTATGACTGCCAAGTAGAAATCATTCAACTGGGTAATTCCCACCAAAAGAGTTCCAGAAATGCATGACATGAGCTGTTGATGCCTAAGAACTAGCCACCAAAGGAAGATGAAAGTTCTTCTCGACTTAGCAGATGTGTGACAGCAGAATTCACACACCACCTGGAAACTTTTGCTACTTTCTACCTCACAGCAGCAACACATTGATTGGCCAGATCAGCATTTGGGGAATTTTTCCTTTTGGACTATGTGATAGAATTTCAGCTCAGTAGTTTTTCCCAAGAAATGGTATGTGGAGTTGCATTTTAATAATAGATTGACATTAAGCTGTTGGGGAATTATACTGTGTCTACTAATATATATTCCACCTCTCTTGCCCTAATGAGATCACCTTACACTCACTGGCACTGATGCAAACATTGAGAGCTGAGTGCTCAAAAGAGGCTAGAGTACAAATGGTACATAATTCATTACCCTGGGAAACTGCGATTTCAATGCCACATAATGCAAGGTGCTCTCAAGTATTTCTGAGGCAGGAAGAGTGTACCACAGTCATGGTGAAGTGACTGTTTACATCAACCTGATTCCACTTGTTCCTTACTAGAGCCAACAAGCCCTCTACTGTGTTATTGTATCCACTTCTACTTACTGGACTTCACAGATCAGTCCTTGCAGCTAGAGGAACAAACCTTTTGTTTTACAGTGAGGCAACAGAAACCTTTGTGAATTAAAAAAATGGGGGAGGGAGGGAGGGAGAAGATCCTGAAAATTCTTAAAAAAAAGTGCTGTAAGCTAATTTATAAAGTCCTCACAACCTGATAAATTTACATTTAAAATAGTAAACTCTATTCTCCACCTCTACTCCCTCCCCCACTCTTGTCAATAGCCAAAAGATGGCAGCATTTTACCCATCATTCATAAGTGACAACTTTGGTGGAGCTAGATTTGCATTGCTACTTTCATGTGCATTGTTATTTTCTCTTGGTATTAAATGTGGATTGATGGTGCTGTGGCATTTATTAACAGCAGCAACAACAACAAAAATGCAATTTCAAAATAGCTAGGAAGATTAATTATAGAAATTACAGTGTAAAGCATCAGAATTCCTCCTTGATGAGGAACACATGCCAGTCTAACTGCAGTGACTCCACAGAACAATCAAGCCCTTGGAGCTGGTGCCAGCACCCACACACCTTGTCTCCCCACCTTGTCTCTGGACTATGTTCCAGAAAAAGGGGTGGAGGCTTGGCTCTACAGAGTGATCCTAATGTGTGGAAAACAAAAAAGGACACTATTGAACATATCCACCAGCTGAGGAATATGCCTTATTTCTTCCCAAAGCCTGCCCTAATAACAGGGCAAGGTTAAGTATCTGAAAGAGGAGTTACCAATAGCTTTTGCTCCTGGCATTTGGAAATAGAATAGATTTTTATCCATGAGGATTTAAGGACACTCCTTCCCAAGATGCCTTTCAAAGCCCACTTTAGACAGTTGTGTCAATCATTTAATTCCTATCAAGACCAACAGTCTCATTTAAAAATCTCTTCACTGGGAGAAATAAGAGAGCATAGTTTTACTGCAGCTGTGTGCAAAAAAAATTTGGTTCTGTTTTCCTGAATGATCTTCATAAATAGGGTTGAGATTTGAAATAAAGAAGCCTCATCAGCTTCCTGCTCACTCTGTGGAGTCTGCTCAACCAGGCTATTATTTTCCTGTCCTACATTGTTGATTAGCATTATTGAGATATAGTAATGGCCTCATTCCTTCCTAAGTACCAAGATTCCCAATTTTCATGAAGTGGGAGAAAAATCCCTTTAGTATAAAATAGAGGTTCATGTTCAAATGATTCAAATGAGACAAAGAAAGTGTTTGTTTAAAAGAAATTAATTATTTTGAGCTTACTTTTGCTTTTGGACACAGCATCTGTAAATCAGAGCAAAGTATTTTATTCATTCCATTTATGAGTGGCACTTAAAAAGCTTACTCTAAACCTCATCTTTTTCTAGGACTCTAGGCCACTATATTTGGGTGTGACAGGAGAAGTGTGAATTCCATTATAATATATTAGGCACCACTAACCAGAGTGTTATATATTGATCTCTCACAGAATAGAAGTTGTAGGGTGAATTTTTATATATAATCATCATGTGTACATTGCTTAGTTTAAATATGTGCAATTAAAAATAGGATTGAGGTGAATTTACATTTAAGAAACTCCATGAAGGGATTTGGTAGGATATTATAATTCAATTTTACAAATCTTAAAAAATCATGAATTTATTTATAAATAAGCTTGAATTAGAAACATTCAGTATTAGGAAAGCACAGTGTGCTGTTAAAAGTTGGCAAAATCAAGCAATCATTTAACCATGAGTTTGAATCCCAGTTCTTTAACAGTAAGTTGTGTGGTATTAGGAAAGTACTTGACTTTTTAGTGGCTCAGCTCCCTCCTCTGTAAAATGGTGGTACAAAGAGCTGCCCAAATAGCTCTGTTGGGATTGCTAAAACATCCACGAAATGCCTGCTCACTATGCTTAGCATGAGGAAGTAGTGTTATCATGATTAAGACCTGTATTAGAATTCATAATAACATACTCTTGATTATTGAAAGGGATAATGTCCAAGTTGTAAGCACGAAAAAAAGTAATAGTACATTTCTAGACTTCTCTATGGAGTTTGATATAACTGCCAGTCACTTCTTCTTCAATGTAGGCCTTTTACTTCTGAATCAAAGCTCTTCTGTGACTTTCTCCCTTTTCCCAGACTCACCTGCTTTCTTCATTATTCTGTTTCTATCAGTGAAATCACTATCAACTTGTGATTTAAAATTATTTGTTTATTTATTTGTTCATCAAAAATCTATATAGCTTGCATTATACCTAAAATAGTATTTATGTATTATGGAGGGGTAGAATATATTCAATTTCCTGTCTTTAAGAATGTATTTTACTAGGAGAGATGACACAAACTCAGATAATAATGAACCAAAGCACACTGAGGTAGGTAGTGTTTCTGAATGAGCTTTTTAATGGCTATTCCCCCAACGTGTACACTTAGGTTAATGTCTCTGAGCTAAGAGTTTGCATGAATCCACACATTTTCTATTAAATTATATTGCCACAATTGACTTTACTCTGTCACTCCAACCATTCAGTTTATCAGAAAGTTTTATAGATTGTCTCCAAGTTTATCTCAAATTTGTCTACTTCTCACTGTCTTTTCCAAGGTTTTACCAGCTATTTGTCTGAATTGTTGCAAAACTTTGTTAGTTATCTATAGTTCCATTATTGCTTTTCAATATGCTTTTTCTATAGCAATCTGTTGTATTTCTAGTTGCAAACTTTTCAGTTCTTCAAATGTACCAAGCAAGATCTGGTTTTATTGTTTTTGTAAAAATTCTTTCTACCTCTAACTCTTTTTCCAAGTGTCATGTCTCCCATCAATCTATCCTCTACCTATCAAGTTAAACATCAGTCTCCTTCCTATTTATATCATCCAGGCAACCACTCCTTCTTACATCAGTCTACTGTAATTATTGGCCTAAATTTGTCACTATCCATTGTGGTCTTGCTGATTCATATAAAATACTTACTATCTCTCTAACTAGAATGAAAGCACTTTGAAACTAGGCACATTGCCTGTCAGAGCCTAGAACAGTGTCTGGCTTGGCAAGAAACAAGGTTCAAAAATTGCAAATGTAATTTTTAGAGATAATAGTGAATACCAATTCAGGTAAGCTGGAGTTTGTATAAAAGAATAATATAGGTTATAGGTTAAGGACAGTAGGGAGATTGGGACGTGTAAGACCAAATTCCAAAGCTAAACAAGGAACATGAAGTATATATTCAGTAGGTAAAAGAGAGCAGTAGATTCATAACTGTGCTTTAAGAAGGCTAAATGGCAGCTTATATTGCATAAATTAGGGAGGGTATGAACAAGGTGATAGGTTAGAGGATACTATAATAGTTTGGAATGATGTAACTAACCCAAACAAAATTAAGGTGGTAGCAGAACATAAAAAGAAATACAAAATCAAGAAAAAATAAGGAAAAAAAACCCAATTGCTAGAACTCGGTATGGAGCAGTCAGAATGAAACCATTTTCAGTCCCAAAGATAGGTGATAATGAGAATGGGGAATGTATTGAGAAAAATAGAGAAGCCAAAGGAAACTAAAGTTAGTTATGAGAATGATGATATCCATTCTAATGTTTGCAAGGCAATTTTTAATTAATGACAGAATTTCTAGAACTATTTTCTTCCAGGCTGTTAGAGATGTGGTAGTGGAACTCAGAAGGTTTTCGTAGGTGAAGTAGATTTGGGAACTATCTATACGGAGGTGTTAACTGAAGGGAATTGTGCTCAGGGAATCTTGGTGCAAAGATAAGAAAGACTGAATTGTCCACAGTCATTTCCTTCCAAAATCATGAAATCATCTTGACTACTCTTCTACCTTTATTTTTTACATTTAACCAGTTACTGAATTACAGCATGTGTTGTACATGTGGTACATATCTTTTTCATTCTCTCTGTCTGGAACTTTGAAATAGTTTCTTGAACAGATCTCCCTTTCTGATCTAATCCCTGCTATACAAAGCTGTCAGGTTTCATCTCTTGCCTCTTCTCCTCAAAGCCTTCTAGATGAGTGTGACTTATTGTAAGAAAAAGGAAAACTCTTCAAGTATCTCATAACAAATATTATATGTAAAACCAGTGAGTGCTGCCTATGTACAGTGAATAATTTGGTAGTCTAGCCTTAGTTTGTCACTCATAAATAGTGTCTTACAATAGTCCCTAAATTGCCTGAAGGACAATCTCAATAGGATGGCAGCCACAAACATGGATTCTGTTTTGCCACTTTGGTTGCTGTCCTTAGTGACTCTGTGATTGCTCCAAGAGTCATAGTGTTGTGTGCATCAATTAAGGGTGCCTTTATTTCTATAAAAAATGTTGGGTAACTTCATAGCAAAGGGTGATAGCTTAGTTGAGAAGAGCAGGAAACACTGTGAGCTTCTTGTAGGATGAACATGAGGACTTGATTGGAAAAATTCACTCTATATTATAACTAAAGTCATTTTACTTGTGTAAAAAAGTCTCTGAAGGCTGGGAAAATGGGGATGAGTTTTAGGCTCCAGGTTAGAAAGGGTTCATCTAGAATAATATGTTTGGTCCTGTTAGACCTGTGCTGTCTGCCACATAGCCACTAATAAATGTGGCTACTGAGTATTTGAAAGTTGGCTAGTTCAAATTAATATTTGCTATAAATCTGTAATACACACAACATTTTGAAGATTTATTATGAAAAAAGATGTAATGTGACTCCATATAAAAGGTTATATACTGAAAGAATATTTTACATTTGTTGAGTTTAATAAAAACATTTTTAACAATTTTTTTGCATGCTATTATGGACTGATTTTTCCCTCTAAATCTGAAACATCAATATGACTATATTTGGAGATGGTACTTTTAAAGAGGTAATTAAGGGTAAATGAGGTCATTAGAGAGGGCTGTAATTTAATAGGACTTGTGTCATTTATAAGAAAAAGAAGAGCTACAAGAGAAGCATGGATGTGAGAACCAGAAAAAAAAAATGACCATCTACAACCAGGGAGAGAGGTCTCAGAAGAACCAATCTTGCCAGTACCTTGATCTTGAAGCTCCAGTCTCCAGAACTGGCGAGAAAGTACTTTTTTTTTCAGTGGTACTGGTCTTAGTGCTTGCTAGGCAGGCGTTGTATCACTTGAGCCACTCCTCCAGCCTCATTTTTTTGTTTAAGCTACTCAATATGTGACATATTGTTTTGGTGGCAGACCTAGTAGCATACTTACCTTTCAGTTTTACAAAATGTGACTACAAGTAACTTTAAAACCACTTATAAGGTTTGTATTTATGGTTAACCAATTGTTTTCATGAAATAACACTCTTCTAAACCCATGGAGGACCAGTGAGAGATGGTTTCATAGGTCTGTAGGAATCAAGATATGTTATGCACAATAGTCCAACACTCAGAAAGAGAAGAATAGTACTGAGTTTTGGTTGAGGAGAGACTATATAGGAGCTGATATTTCTGGAAATGATTCTCTATAATACAAGGAGACCTCGGTCAACTTGCTTCACTACCACTCTAGCAGAGCTATGTCTAAAAGCACCAATAATACTTTTCCTGACTGTCTAGAAGTAGATTATTAAGGAATTTATTTGGACTAAATGTAAGTTATATTATGTTGGATTTACGAGTGTTTAAAAAAAATAATGAGGAGAAACAGGTGGTTTTGGAACATGAGCAGGAGGTGCAGGTAGCAAAGACTTGACTGAGAGGTGTTGTGCCAGAGTGGGAACTTTTGAGTATCTGGAAGCAGTTTAATAACTTGGGTACCTGAGAGATAAAGAAGGAATGCTCTGGAAGGACTATGGAAGAAGACTCAAAACACAATTTGACTGAGTTCATATCTCATGGGGTGTTAAAAGATAAAGGCAGTTACTATTAACCCAGAGATTAGTATGGCCATTTGGAATTATTTTTCCACCAGCCCCTTCTCTAATACTGGGGACTCAATTGTACTCCTTTCTCTTATCTGGTGTCTGATCAGGAGAGTAAGTTTTATACCATTCTCTACTCTATGATCTTTTCATAGAGGCTGTGGGGTACACATGGGGTGGGAAATGGGGCACAAATTTAGAAAGCATGCCTAGTGCCAGCACTTAATAACCTATTTAAATTTGGCTTCAAATAACCTATCTGAATGTTCCCTAGTTGGGCTCTTTTCAGAAGTATAATTTCTTTCTCCATGTTACATTTGTGAATGCTGTATCCAGAGACTTTCATTACGGATATTATAAAAATTCTAATCTCATCCTCATGTGAAGATCTTTCTTCTTTTCACTCTTTTTGGTGTGAGAAAACATGGTCAGACTTTTAAGGAATGGTCAAAGAATTAATGTGTGTGAGGAGTATGTGGAGGCAAAAGCAGCTTTGGGAACACCCCAACTAGGTGGTAGGAGCTTGGATCTAGATGTTAAGTGATTGCTGAGTAAAAAAACAGCAAGAGGCAAACCAAAGACTTTGTATTCAAAATTTCCTTTAACTAAAAATATAAAAAGCACCCCAAAAATCCACAAGATAAATAAACATTTACAAATAAGGACAAAGGACCTAGACTCATGAAAGAAAGAGTTGTATGCCATTCAAAAAATTCTAGCTGAGGAGTTTAGTTATGAACTCCAAGCTGTACAATTCCTGAAAGACAAAGGGGCAAGAAGGATGGACTACAAAACCTCTTTTCATTAAAAATAATATGGTTGACTTTTACTTTAAAATGAATTATAGCTCAGATTTTTAAAGGAATTGATCATTGGTGTATTTCATATGTAGGTACAATTTAAAATTTTGCTCAATTTAGAATGGAATGCCACTTGGCATTTGCATCACCTGACCTTACATTTCACATCTTTACCTCAGTATTTGTAAGTAAAACTGTCTTTCTGTAAGTTGTACTGAGCTTTCCTTGTCCTTTTCCTAAGAAACAGCTGATATATCTACTCACATAAATAAATATTCCTATTTGGTCAATATAATATAGTTCACCTGTAATAAAAGTTTAGAAGACAAGATATAAATAGTTTCATTCATTTCTTCTGTTATATCAACTTCAACATTTAGCATTGTATACTTACATTAGCAAGTAGTGAAAAGAAGTATGTGTTTACTTGTTTTTAATGCCAATCCATATTGGTTTACATGTGACATTCAATATAACAATTAGGTGCCAGTGACAGCAATAGAATAGAGAGCTGCAAGAAGGATAGGTGAGTCATTTCTATTTTAGAAAAATAAGAAAAATAGTGGTTAGATATATATATACATATATATTAAACTGCACACAAATGAAATTTGTAAATATGGTAATTTTAAATGTGTACATCTCTTCCTAATCCAAGTCATGTACTTTACCTGTCAAATAACCTTTGACTGTTTTGTTTTTATTGTATTATATTTTTGGTATGTTTACTATATTTAAGCAGTTTCTAGGGCTTTGGCACAACATAGACCTAATGAATTTATGATTTTCTTTTTCCTCTCATTTGCCTCTAAAATTAGATGGAGCAGTTGCAAGAAGTCCTCTTCTACCTTCTCCCAAAGTCATTTTCCTGTATACACATACAATGTCTTCATCGATCGCTCTTGGACTTCTGTGTACTGAGTTAAAAAGCACTGAGTGAGCTCACTAAGTAGAATGTAAATTGGAAAAGGAAGTGAAGTAGGAAATAAATAGACATAGATTATATATGTAGGCTTCTTTGTACTGTGACGATTTCTGAAACAGGTGAGCATTTTTGATAACTCAGTTTTTGATATGTGATAGAGATATATGTGCCTGATTCCTGCAGTATTGGAATTAATTAGAAAATTTTCAGACTTTGGTAGATAGCTCACAGATTTATTACTGAAACTGAGCACTAAACAACACACCACTAGAATCTCTTGAAAAGTGAAGTTAAGTATGAGCCATGTGCCAACTGTTTTTACAAATCTCATTCTTTCACACTTTATCATTGAAATGTCCTCTTCTTTACTTTGTGATGGAACAAGGAAAAATCACCTGTACTGTTGACTGCAAGACATTTGCATGCTCCTTCAAGTCTGTGGCTACCTTTCCCTTTTTAAAGCTTCCCTCTTTCAAATCATATTGAGTCTTGAAATTGCTTTCCAACAATTCCTTTTATGGCATTAAAACTATGATGCTTTCAGTACAATAACTGGAACTTAAACCCACAATCAAAATTGAGTTTTGAGGAGTTTTAAAAACTTTGGTTCATGTATTTAATTATGTACGTTAATAAATTATAAAGTAATTGAATATTATAATTAAGGTTTTGTTCACATCATCTTGTTTCTTAAAATATTGGGGGAAAGGTCTTATATTTCATCTTTATTCCTCCAGCTTTCAAAAAAGTCCATGATAAAGTGATAGGGCTAATGAGCACAGGCCTTTTGCCTGTTGACTTGAAAGAATATTCTATGAAAAAGGCAATCAGTCCTACTAATAGGAATTGTTTAGAATAGGAAGACCAGAGAATCACAACCCCTTAGGAAGAGACTTCCAGTTGAAGCTCTCAAACACTCAAGACTCATTTTCTTAAACCGGTAATAGGCATTTGGGTAGCTTCCTCAATTCAACTGATTGGTTTGGTTTGGTTTCTTACACAGAAGCAACAAATGCTGTTAGCTTCCTCCAAATTTAATAGAAAATAGTACTGAAAGACATCCATTCTTGATCTTCAGAGATTACAGTAAAAGTAAGCTCAACAGAATGCCACACAGTATATTTATAGGAAACTGAACTATATTTTCTTCTGGAGTTTGACTGAAATACTTATAATTCCTAAATTATATTGAACTTGATAACACTATAGGTGAATCATAGCTTTTTTCTTTGAGGGAATAGAGGATGAGGCTTTTAATTTCATTTATATATTTTTAGCTAAAAGGTCATATTGTCCTCTTCTAGGGCAGTATAAACCTCATTTATCTGACTCTGTTTCTGACCTGGTGACTAGAAGAAGGTAATTTTTAAAATCTATGTTTTTTTTAGCCTGTAATTCCCTGGGTTTTCAATCTGTCTGCAAATTATGACTAATTAACATATTTGTGTCTTTGGGTGAAACAACCATCTTCTAAACCTGATTTTTGAAGTATTTCTAATTAATTAACTAAGAGACTGATGAAAATGTAAATATTTTCTACCCTTTCCTGAAAGGTATAGCAAAATTAAGGCAAATGTTATTTTGGGGAGTCTGCTTACTGGTCACATAACCAACATTTTAGTTAAATTTCTGTTAGCTGAACTGTAAAAAAATTAAAGATCCAAGATAAAATGTGCTCCCATGCTTCAAATCTGACCAATTCCATTACGTGCACTATTGAAGTATGAAACCTTTCTCCTTGATCAAAATGCTGGTGAGAATCTATACTTTTTTTTTTTAACACAAGTATTCCTGCTATGAAAAAAAAGAGTAGGAAGGCCCTATGAAAGACTGAAACAAGCTGCCATAAAGTGACTTTTTACATTTTTTAAGTAGGTCACAGTAAGGTATATTATTCTTACTGCAAAAGTCAGGTTAAGTCTCTCAATTAGGAAAAAGATGCATTTACAGAGTTCTTCCATTTTTATTGATTTTTGATGTCATTTAAAAAATGATGAATAACCATATTGTAGGAAACTGGACCCAAAGAGCATTTCTTTCCTATCTTTAGCTACTGTCAAAGATCACAGTTCTGGCTTTCACAGGTCCCAGGAATATTACCTGATAGAGCAGCTGGGATGATAGGCCCAGGAGGGAGGGTCATTGTCTTTCACATTTATGAATATATGAGTGTCCTTGTCCTGGGGATCTGCTGTGCACCTGAACATAGCCCATGCTTCAGACAAAAGCAAGGTCTCTCATTTGGAACAAGGATAATCTGCTTAAAAATCTAAATCTCTTATAAATGGCTGACGTGTGCAAGAATATCATAGTACATAGCTCTTTGTAAGGCAATTTTAAAAGAAAATGATACACATTTTGCTCAGCCAAGCAATCTGTAAGTTCAAAAGGTAAGAAGCACTTCTCAGCATGAAACTGTCAAACATATTTGAAAAGAAAGTTAATTACAATTGGCATTTCCAGGCCTTCTACTGGCCGTGGCTATCTTACTGAAAGGTGACATTAGTGACATCCATTGTATAGGGGCTGAGAAGTAAAGAATATGAAAAAACTGAAGCTTTGCATTTCTGTAGCATAGGGTGAACAACCTCAGATCACTTGTCATTTTTTTGTAGACATTTTACAGCTTTGTAAACGTGAAGTGATTGAGACTAGGCACAAACTAGATACAGAGAAAATGATGGCATTCCAAAGAGGTCATCTGGATCTTTCCATGGGAAAGAGAATGTAAAGGATTAATGGTCAAAGACAGCATTTCCTGCTGACCTCTGAGATTTCATAGATGGGCTTAAGATTTCCTCTGATGACTTTTTCTTTAGAGAGAGAGGAGGAGGAAGGAAGGAAGGATGGACAGGGTGGAGAGGGGATGGAGAAGAAAGGAATAAAGGGAGGGAGGGAGAAGGCAGATGAGGAATGAGACAAATCTAATCATTCAAATGAATTCAGCTTTGATTAAGGTCCCCAAAAAAACCTACTGATAGAATATGACTGATCTTTAGTATAAGTCTCTGCTGAGAGAGACATGAATTGATGGTAGGGTTTTGAAAAATCCCAGGCAAAACCAATAAACCTTAGTTTTTGTTATTTATCATTGTGTTGACCGTTAAATAATCACCTCAAACTGGAGTGTGACAAATTGGGTTTTGGTAATATGAAAAACTAAAAGAAAAAAAATGAAATATCTTCCAGGAGTTTAATTTTGTTTAATGTTTGAGGAAAAAGTATTCAATATTGAAATAAATGTATATGTTGTGGATGTACAATGCAAACATTCACATTGACATTTTAGATAAAACGAGTCATTTCAAAGAATTGTTTTATTTCACAGCTCTCAGAAGTATTTCCTTTCCTTCCCATTAGGATACTTTTGTGGAAACTTTTGAGTCCTTGCATCCTAAGGCTATAGTTATTAGAAGTCACCACTTAAAAAGTACCATTCTCTTAAAAATTCCACATTATGGCTTTGATGCACGCCTTCAGTCCTTGATAATTATAAGTGCAAAGGAATGCACACTGGGGAACTCCCACTGGTCAGAAAGTTTTAGTCAGATAAACACCGAAGACAGAGGAGGTTACTCTGAGCTAGGAGGAGATTACAGGACACAGTACAGCAAGTCTGGAGATCCAGAGGGTTATGAGTAAAAATCCCAACTATAAGTGTATTTAAGATTGTAGCATTTTGATCAATGAAGTTATTCCGAGCGCCAAGTCATTCCAAACAGAATTTTTAGTATTCTCATAGAATCAAATTAATATGACTATCTTCATTTAGTAAAAAGGCAATGACGTGGTGACATCGTTTTTGACATATGTGAGATATTTGTTCAATGCATCCTGCTGCATTGTTTTACTTTGGTTTGCCAACCCATGACAAAGACTAGACAGTACTGAGTTGTGACAGGTTTCTAGCAATTCAAATGTGTAAATGCTGATGCTTTTTGATGAGATGGCCCATATAAGGGATATGCTCCAAAGTAACCAGTGGAATGCCCTGATTTTCAGTTATACTTTGGAGTTTGTTTCGAACTAAGTATGAGATGCTCACATTTGAATTTTCATGTGCAACTGAAAAATAAATTCTTTGAATGAGAAATACAAAAATTGAATGTTCACATGTATTCGCTCAGCTTTTATAACTTTCCTTGTTATTTACCCAATTTAATGCATGATTTTGAACTTTCTGCTGAGTAGTTATATACTATTGAGTCTTTGAATGGTATAGCATTTTCCTGAAATGAAAATTCTCCAGAACAAAGGAATAACAATAAATACTTATATAAATTCTTGTAAATAATGAAATACACATTTTATAGATATCATAAGCAAGTACTATTATGATATCCAACCTCAAAGAAAATATGCCTATTCAATTTAGCGAGGATTTTTATTATTATAGCTTTCATATTTCTCCATAGGTTAAAAGCTAACCACTGGTCTGAGAATAGGTATTGATTGTGATAAGAATTGAAACATCAAATCTTAACTATAATTATTGTCATGTCAAATGAGGATTGGAATCCCTTGGCTCTGGGCACTGCTTTACAGAAGCTTACTGTCCTTGCATATGATTCTGGAAATAATAACAAAGTTAATTCATTCAATAAATGTTAGTGAGCACACACTATGGGCTGGTCAGTGTTCTAGGTCCTAGGGACATGAAAGTGTGACTCGAAAAAACAGATGCAATCCCTTCCTATCATGGAGCATACATTGTACTGAAGAGATTTATTAATAGTGGCAGTAACAACAAAGCAAAAAGAAAAGTCTTCCTTTATCAGATTGAAATGTGTACTTGTTGTATTTTTATTCCACTTCTCATTTGAAAATGTTAGGTATGTTGGTGGGAGCTAATTCTTACAGTCTTCAGAAAAGTTATAAACTCAGAATCCCATACAACACTGAGGAACTTCTCAAATAAGAAAAAAAAAGTAATTTCTCAAATAGAAGAAAAGCTTACATTCTAATAACAATTCAAAATATTTTAATCTTATTTTAAAGATTATCTTGGGCCATTTGTTTCAGACTGAAATGCCATACAAAATATACTCTAATTTAATGTCTAACATACTTGAAATGCTTAAATACAAAATGCAACTTCAATTATATTCATGATATGGTAGGCATAACTTTGACATAATTAATTCTTACATCTGGCATTTCATACTTTGATTTGGTTGTCTTTCAGGTTCAAGGATTTAAAAAATAAAAATAAACCTTCTCTGTTGTGTCTAGGGATCCTTATTGTCATTTCTGGTAGCAAGTAAAGCTGGAGTTGTTCTTACTGCAGTGAATGAGCAGTTGCCAGTGCAGGGACAGATGGTCAGTTTTAGATTCATGTGCTACTGAGTTCAGCCGACGACTCACTCATGAGTCTAACAGATTTTTCTGCTATTCGGACCACTGGGAACCTTAGGAACCATTTAGTTCTGCCCTCTTCCTTATGACAAAGTGCCAACATTTGTCACCATCTAGGAAACCAAGCACCTGAATCATTTGCAACTGCAATGAGCTTACTTTTAGAGATTAAAAAAGAAAAACAAAATCTCCACCCTCCTCTCCCCATGTCTCTCTTTTCCATTGAGGGGATTGTCTTAAAGACAATGTCATAAATTTAGAGTTGAAAAATATCAACTCCTTCATTTTACAAATAAGAAAAATGGGGTCCAATGATTTGATTAAGATTCCAAAGCTAGGGATCTTAGTTCCAAGTTCCTGATTTGTAAATCAGGGATTTTATTAGCTCAATGTTGTTATTCCTACTTGTGGTATACACAGTTTTGCTGTTTTTGTTTAGATATCTTGATTTAACTGAACAGGTCAAATTAATAGAATATCGCCTTTATTAAAAATGGACTTTTTCTATTTTGTTTGTGATTCTACCTTCAGTACCTGGGATAATCAGTGCCTGGGATAATTCTCCTTGCAAAAGTATATGTAGGGGGAATTGGGGTGGGCATGGTGGTATATGCCTGTAATTCTAGCTACTTTGGAGAAAAATATCTGGAAGGTCACAATTCGAGGCCAGTCTAGGCAAAAAGTTAGTAAGACCTTCTCAACAAACAAGCTGGATGTGGTGGTACATATCCATAATCCCTGTTATAGTGGAGGCATAGAAAGGAGAATCACTGTCTGAAGCTGTCCCGGGGGGAAAAATGAGACACTATCTAAAAAATAACTGAAGCAAAAAAAGGATTGGGTGCATAGCTGAAGTGAGGCTCTGAGTTCAAATACAGATGCTGCCAGAAAATTAAAACACATATGTAGGAGGAGGTTAGTGGTTGCCAAGTTTGTTTATTAGTGATTTTTACACTATTAACCAATTTTCTATTTCCCCAAAGTGAAACCAAAGTATATATTCTACCATGAAAAACAAATTGACTTCATGCAAATAATAAATATTCAATAAGTATTAACAAGGTAGTTAATAATTGGAAATACCATCTGGTTATTCAGAATTTGGCTAAGCTTGAAAAAAATGTCCAAAAGGTACTGGAAAATATAATTAAAACAAATACTAATTAAAATGAAAATAAGAATCATAGCAACAGCCAAAACAAAGTTCATGGGCTTATTTTGAGAGAGAAGATCATCACACATATATTACTTCTTGTCTACATAATTTTTTGTCAGGTACATGTTGATGGTGTATTTTCATCTTGAAAACAGAAGTGTCAAAACCCAGGGAGGTCAAATCACTTTTCTGAAAGTAAGAAAATCAAAAGAATGGCTAGGGAAAAAAGGAAAGGTGTGGTCTTACTATAAGTTCAATTCTGTTTCCATTCAGACCATGCTGCTTCTGGTTTGGTTTAATCAAAATAATGAAATCAGTCAATAGGCCACTAGCTGGGCTTTGAACACTATTTTAGGCAGAATAAAAAACGCACAATTGTCTCTGTTTTTGACAGTCTTCACAAATGAGAAAAGAAACCCAAGGCTTTCTTTCCATTGATATTTGAAACATGACTGTTTAAGGTCACACTTTAGTTGCTGAGCAATAGTAGGAGTAAAACTGAAAACAATGACTGACTCTGCAAAACCCACAGAGAAGATCCAGAGCACAAGGGAATCAGATGTGAGCTGGAGGACCCACGGAGCTGCTACTGAGGTGATGACAGAGAAGGCGCACAGTGAAGGCTAACTTCTGCCATTAGATTCACATACACACAGCTTCTTTTGAAAACAACCTTGGCTTAGGTGGTACTTCTGAAAACCAGACTTTTTATTTTTTCACAGAATTAATTTATCCTCAACATCATGAATCACAAAAACACATTTTTGCTTGAACATAGGCATGAAATATAATTCACTTTCTTTGTCACTGTCCAGAAATGCCCTTCAAAGCTCTTTGGACACAATTGTCAAACAAGCATGATTTACTCTATGTGGGATGTTTTTGCTCAAAAGTAGGAATTTTCTTTGTATTTGCCTTAGAAAGGACTGCTACATTTCTTTACTCCTCTTCTACAACCCTAGTGCCCTCCTCAATCCCAGACCCCCACACAAAGACACTCCTTAATTGTATTACTGTTAGGCTGACCTCCAACCCCAACCAAAATGAGGACAAGGCTAGTTTTGTGTTTCGTGGGATAACAATTTATGAGCAATTAAAAATGAAGGGACACAAAGCATTCATCACAGTCTCAGCTAGACAGGCAGCTGAGGTCAAAGGCTCCAGCAATGAAGTGTGCACAATATATTTTTATTTCTGTTTTCACTAAGAAGGAAACGGGTTAGCTAAAAATTATGGCATGCAGCCTCCAGTTCAAAATAGGTGCACTTAATCTTTGGAG
Organism: Castor canadensis; assembly: GCF_047511655.1. Taxonomy (NCBI): domain Eukaryota; kingdom Metazoa; phylum Chordata; class Mammalia; order Rodentia; family Castoridae; genus Castor; species Castor canadensis. The sequence continues at coordinate 63,593,970 of NC_133386.1, forward strand.
ACAGTTCACGCTTGGCCAGATAGGTTATGACAGCACATGCAAAGACACACACAGACACACACGCACAAACTCACTCACACACAGAAACACATGCGACCTGAGTACCACGAATATGCTGTTGGAAAATGAAACATTTTACTAGTCCAAGTCACATACAATTTCTAAAAGAAAAATGTGCAGAATAAATATTCATTATGATTTTATAGCCAAGTACACAAATTTCTCTCCTTTTGCCATTATTACGGAAAACAAAATAGACGATTTTAAGGTGTAATTCCTCTTGGCATATTTCTCAATCTGTTCAGAATAGCATGAGAACCTTATAATTTTATTTTCCTGGAGCATTGAGTATGTTACATGAAAGTTGAGATTGTTGTCTGGCATGCTGAGCTTCAGTTAGAGTTACATACCAAGGCACTACAGAAAACACCATTTAGTGGAATGTACTTGTTTTTGTAAATCTTGTCACTTTCTTGAAACACTGCAGTAATCCAAATCTGACCCATCCTCTGATTAAAGTATTGGTCTGACATAGGTCTGACATAGGTGGATTAACTGTTAGGTTATGCTATTAATTGATGTTTCTGCTGTTTTGCAGTAGGTCCAATGTTTAATAGAAAAAAAGGCCTACAGCAAACAGATCGTCGGTTTTTATTCTGCCATGTCAGAATGAACAAGAAAAAACAAGTGGTAATGATTGTGAAATTCTTAACAGAGGGAGAGGGAGCTCAGTATCACACACTAAGAGGAACTTTTACTTTCCTCAGTGATTTCATATTAGAAAAGCAGAGTAAATTTTAAAAAGAAATTCAATTTGTGACTCAACAACATCCCTTTGCTAGACGATAAAGAGCTACCAATAATTAACACAGGGCAACATGACCTTTCTCTCATCAGAAGACATTTAGGACTTTCCCTTGGTGACATTCCCAATAAAGTTAAGCATTTAAAGCAATATCATTTTTTCTTATAAATTTAGCTAAATTTTTTATTCAAATATCACTTAAAAATGAATTTAAGAGTTGGACATGGTGGTGCATACTGTAATCCTAGCACTTGACAAACTGAGGTAGAACTACAGCAAGTTGGGGGCCAGTCTGCACTCTATCTCACACACCCTTCAAAATAAACCTAAAAATTAAATTTAACCTAATAATCTGTAATTTAGATTGTTATTAATTTGACTGTTGAGGTATTATGTTTTTTTAATTGGAATTTTCTTTTTGGTTTTGGTATAAACATTATAACTTTCTGAATAAATTATACTTTTATATTTATTTATTATATCATTGTTGTACTGGGGGTACATTGTGACATTTACAAAAGTTATTATGCTATGTCATAGTTGAATTCACCTCTTCCATTAAAGAACACTTTTAAAGAAGAAAGGATAGAGAGAAAAAAGAAGGAAATGAAAGAAAAGCAAAAAGAAAGTGACATTTTATTACTGTGGAAATCTCTTTGAAAGTATTAAGCAGTCAGTCACTGTTCTACAATCACCGTTCTGTAGCTATTCCTATTGTGCATTACCTCTTTGAAGGCGTAGTCAGATATCTTATTCATTACACACCCCTTCTGAATTATGAAATACCATTCATACTCCTTTCGGTAAGCTTGGAAAATAATGCAACCACAGACAGAAAGCAAATCTCAGAGTCATGCCACCCAAAGATGATTGCTGATAACATTTTGGTATAAGTGCTTCTAACGTTTTCCTGTGTTTATATACTTTTGAGTAATAGTATACGTTATATTTTTTCTTTTAGTGTGTGAACATTGTGAATTCCTTTGATTGGTTTTCCAAGACTGGTTAAGCTCACTTTGAGTCCCTGACATAAACCATTCCTTTTAGGAGGTGCTATCCTTCGCATGTAATTCTGGATTTTCTTTACTCATACCTTAGTATGGATTTTTGTGCCTATATTTATATATATACTGACTTATAGTTAATTTGTAATATCTGTCAGGCCTTGCATTTACTGGCTGTGTAAAACAGATGTGAAGTGTTCCCTCATCCTCCTGTATTTTCTGAAATGTTTTATTTCAGACTAATTATGAACTCAGTTTCTTTGTTAATATGGAGTTATTTAGATTTTCTGTTCCTTATGTTGCTTTGGTAAGCTATGGTTTTCCGGAATTTGTCCATTTCACATAAGTTGCTGAATTTATGCCATAAAATTTTCCATAACCCCTCCCTTATTATCATTTTCATGTCTACAGTGTTTGTTGTGATGTTTCCTTTTTCCTTACATTGGTAATTTGTCTTTCCTTTTTTTCCTAATGAATTTTACTAGGGGTTCATAAATTTTACCAATCATTTGAAAAACTACTTTCACTCTAATTTTTATCAGTTTGTTCCTTTTAAATTTTCTTGTTTTTTAATATTATTTTTATTGAGTATAATTCTTTGTGCCAAATTAGCAAACTTGATTTGATCTCTAGTCCTAGCTTTTTAAAATGGAAGCCTAGATAATTGAATTTTCACTTTCCTTTTTTCTTTAAATATAGGTAGTTAAACCAATAAATTTCTCTGTAAGCAACATTTGAATTGCATCCCACAAGTTCTGATATGCTGTGTTTTAAAATTTTCCTTGTGCTTTCTTTTTGGATTCATTAGTTATTTAGAAATACATCATTTAATTTCCAACTATTTGGAGAACAGATCATTCCTTATTTTGATGGTTTTGAAGGTTGATTTTACGGACCAGCATATGATCCATCTGGAAGAATGTTCCATGCATTTTTGGAAAAAATATATATTCTGCAGTTGTTGGGAGAGTGGTTTAAGATGTCTTTTGGGCTAAGGTAATTGATAATTGCTTGAAACTTTGTATTCCTACTATTTTTTTACCTTTCTTCTCAGCTCTTGAACGAGGACTATTAAAATATCTAGCTGTGATTTTTTTACTTATGACTTCTTTTAGTTTTGTCGATTGTCCTTATGTAATCAATATAGAAGCATTTAGGATTACTATGTCTTCTTGAGGAATTGACTCTTTAACCATTTTAATACACTCTGTAAGTCCATAAAACTCTTTGTCTAGCAATATGGTTACATCTGCTTCCTCAGACTTAATGTTTGTGTGACATACTTTTCTTCTCTTTTTATTTTAATCTTTCAGCTTTCATATATATATATATATATATATATATATATATATATACACACACGTATATATACATATATATTTAGATGTGTATAAATATACATGAATATATATTTATACATGCTATACATGTGTATATATATGTATATTACAAATGTTATCAGCATTTAGTTGCACTGAGCTTTTTAATTTAGTTCAAGGATTTTTGTGTTATACTTGAAGTGTTTCAGCCAATTTGTATTTAGTGCTATTCTTTATTTATTTGGATTTAAGTTGGCATTATAATATTTGTTTTTGTTTGCAACATTAGTTGCAAATAGTTTCTCCTTTCTTGTCTTCTTTTCCCTGAGTTGAATATTTTTTATACTTAACTTTTTCGCATATTTATTTGTGATATTTTACTAGTGCATCCGAAGGTTATAATAAGTACCTTTAAATTCTCACAATCTACTTATGGATATTATAAACCTCAGAAAAACATTAAACTTTACAACAGTACAACTCTACTTTGTTCTATTCCTTGTGCTTTTGTGATACATGTTATTTCCATATACTTTTGCAATAAATGATCAGCAATCTATATGATATAATAATTTGTATGTTCAATTCCCGACTCAATTGGAATTATTTCAAATTTTTTACTATTAACAATAAATGTACGATAAACACAATGTATAAGCTTCCTTTGGACATATATTTTCACTTATCTTAAGTAAAAACCTAATGTGAAATTGTTATCATATAATTTAGCCTTTTGAAAAAACTGTCAAAGAATTTTGCAAAGTGGTTGTATCATTTTGTGATCCCATCAGCAATGTATGAGAGTTCCAATTGCAAATTATTGCTAGTGTGCAGTATTTTATATATTTTTAATTTTGCCATTGTAGTGGGAGCAAAAGGCTATCATATGATGGTTTTAACTCGTATTTCCCTGATGACTAATAATATTATGCTTCTTTTCTTGTGCTTATTTGCTTCTCACAAATATTTTGTGATGAAGTATGTATTCAAAACTTTTGGGTATGCTTTAATTAAGTGGATTATTGAGTGGCAAAGCTCTTTATATATTATTGATGCAGATCCCTTAGCAGACATGTTTTGAAAATGTTTTCTCCAAGTTGTAATACATCTGTTCATTTTTATAAGTGTCTTTCAAATAGCAAAAATTTTAAATTTTGATGAAATGTTAATATATCAATAAACCTTGATTTATTTTCTTGATTCCTTTTATGGTTTTGGCTTTTTTTTTTTCAAATAAGTAACCAATTGTTCCAATACCATTTTGTTGAAAAGACTGTCACTGTATCACTTAGCACAGAACCTTTGTTGAAAAGAAAGTAACCAATACATAGCTGCCTCTTACTTTGCTGATCTGTATGTCTATCCTTTTAACAATCCAACACTCTTTTGGTCACTGTAACCTGATAAATTCTATGTTTTTGGTATGTTGATACATACCAAATTATCCCAAACCTTAGTAATTTAAAGGTTCTGTGGATCATGAATTGTGACAGAACATGAGGCATTGAATCACGTGAAGACTTAACTGAGATTTGAGGAGCCACGTCCAAGGTTGTTTGCTCACTTGGCTGGCATATTTGTACTGGCAAGAGTGTCTCTTTTCCCACATAGGACTCTTCATAGGCCTGTTTGAGTTTTGTCAAGACATGTTGTTTGGCTTTCCCCAGACCTATCAAGGAGAGAGGGAGAGCAATGGAGAAACATCAATTCTATCTCTTATTTAGTCTCAGAAGCCACAATATTATTTCCACCAGATTCTAGTCACAGAAGTGAGTCACTAAGTTATCATTCATGAATAACTGGAAAAAAATTAGGCTTCATTTTTGTAAGTAGTCAATAATTTCTAGGCATATGTTAAAATCAAGTAGATTTTAAAATCAAGTAGAATAAGTCCTTCAACTTTGTTTTATTTTGTTAAAAGTCTTTTGGCTATTCCAGAGTTTTATATTTTCATATATATTCAGAATCCATTAATTACTTTCTTAAAATGCTGCTGGAATGTTCATTGGGATTGTATTGAATCTCTGGCTCAATTTGAAAAGAAATAATACCATATTGAATCTTTCTATCTGTAAATACAGAATCCACTTCAAGTTATTTAGGTCTTTTAAATTTTTTCCAACAATGTTTATAATTTCAATGAGTAAAGTTTTAAGTATCTTATGTTTGGGTATTTTATGCTTTATGCTATATTGTTTTAAATGCATATTTAATCTTGATTTCTAGCTTTTTCTAGTTTTAATTGGAATTAAAATTGATTTTTAAACATTAACCTTGAATCCTGTAGCCTTGACAAAATTGCTTATTAGTTCCAATAGCTTGATTGTAGACTCACTGAGTTTTTTTATGTAAGAAATTGTAGATCTGCTAACTAAATTTAGAGAATACTTATTCTAAAATTTATTAAGCAAAGCAGCTGAGCTCCCGTGGCTCACACTTGTTATCCTAACTACTCAGGAGACAAAGAGCAGGAGGATTGGGGTTTGAAGCCAGTCCCTGGGCAAATAGTTTGCATGACCCTATCTTGAAAAAAAAAAAAATCACAAAAATAGGGCTGGTGGAGAAGCTTAAGGTGTATGCCCTGAGTTCAACCTCAGTACTGCAAAAAACAAAATGTGTTAAGCAATGTATATATGTGTCACTCATATGAAATATTTGTAGATCTATACTAAATGACCTAAGCAAAAGTCTTTCCAAACAGAAAAACCGTTAGAGCTAGAGCTGGAAGGAAATGTATAACCCATCCTTTCTCTTCACATTATCACCAGTTTTAGTTGAAAGCTGGAAGCTTAAAGGCATTGCTCAAAGTTATATAGCTAGTTTATTTTTTTTAAGTTAATGAGTCTGTGTGGGACACAACATACAGGCAAGATAGGCCCGTTGTTTGTCCATTGATTCATTCTCATTACTTCCAACAGGTATGGCCCCATAATGATTACGTCACAGGTATCTAATGGTGCTCTGGATGAAAGCCTAACCTTGAATAAGATTCAGGGTAGAAAGACGTAGTGAAAATATTTAGAAGTACCCATGATACTTAATGAAGAGAAAGCTACTCTTTAAGGTTTTTAGCTTTTTAAAATGTAATCAAACATACTACAGCCAAAAGAATACTTAAAGGCATTTTTTTTTTACATATGACTAACTTCCATTCAAGCCCATGCCAACATCAACAAGTTAGAGAACAGTGCATATGGGATGTGGGAAAGAGCAATGGTGGTGTCCAGTTTAAGTGTTAACTAACATCAGTCTTCCATTTGGTAGTTCTCAACTCTGTAGAACCATCTGGGAAAAAAACGGTGCTAGAATTCCACCCTAAGATATCCTGATTTAATTGGCTTAGAGGGAGGCCTAAGCATCAAAATTTTTAAAAATGTCCTACCTTCAGGTAAATTCAATGGGCTTTTATATCAGGAAGTACTGACGAAAGATACAACTAGAGTCTAATTTACTAGAAAACAGAAAAACAAACATGCCTTTTATGCCATGGTGGAAGAACTTGACTTTGCAGTCAAAGTAGAATAGAATATAAAACTAGAGTTTAATTCACATTAAGCCTATGACCATGACCGGAATGGAAGTCAGGAATATGGGAGTACATGTGTAGATATAGACAAAAGACAAAACCATTTTATAAGCTGGTAGAAGTCTGAAATAAGGTTAAAAAGTGAAAAAAATATAAAGGAAAGAAAATATTTCCTTTCTGTTAGAAACAAGAAGTAAGTAAAAAGGTGTCCATCTCTTCTACTTCCTCCAAACTTCTATCCTCATTCTAAACTCAATTAAGTATTGTGTTTCAAGCTGCTTTGTATATGTGTGTTTGTCTGATTACGAAGGGGACATTTTAATTGTTCATGTAAAATAAATATTTTATTCTCCAAAATGATCTCATAGAATAAATTTTATATATGTTATGATGAGTACTTAAAAACTTTTGAAACAGAATAACCTAATTTTTAATGATAAAAGCATATCATAACTGCTTTTGGAAAAGAATACAGAATCTATGTTTTATAATTAAAGATCCCTAAAGAGACTTCATATCAAGGAAAGACCATGAAAACAAAATTAGTGAAAATATGTGTTTCTAGTGTGTAGCTTTTTTGTACCAGGCATAGGTACCCCAAAACAAAAGATTCTCTCCTCAAATTAGTTTACTACAGCTTAGGCTTACAAAGTCCAAGTTCAAATTCTTTTATCATAATGTAGATGAAAGGAAATACAACTGGTTCTGGCTTTAGCTCCATTGTCTGTACTTTATCTCCACAGTCCCTCCTCCCTTTGCTCCACAGAGTGTTGACATAAGAAGCCCCTGTGTCAAGTCCATCCTGGAGCACCACCTCTTCTGAGAATCTTCCCTGACCACACAGCGTTTGTGCTGAGCATTTACTACCAGATGCATCTTTCCTCAATGTCACTGTTACTGTTTGTAGTTACATTATCATTTTGTAAATCAACTGATTAGTATCTGTCTCTTTGACAGAACTCTGTGATGTTAAAAACTAGATCTGCTCCAATTCATGTCTTTATTTTTAGTTCTCAGGTTGGTGAACGAACACAGAGCAGGTGATCTAGGGTCTGGTAACCAAGAGAAAGGTAAACTATACCATTCCCATTTTATAACAGAAGTAACTTAATATGGAAGGATTTCATGTATTGGTATACAATAGTGTGTGGAAAGGTGAATTTGAAACTGAGAATCAAAATCTTAATAACCAGCACACTGAGGGAACACATAGGAATTACAGAATAAATATTTGTAGAATAATGAGTAAATGAATAAGAGTCAGAGAAGCCAAATTAAAACAAAAATGAACAAGTAGGGCTAAAATATAAAAATTTCTGCATAGTAAAGAAACAATTGACAGAGCAAAAAGGCATTATATAGAACATAAAAAATATTTGCAATTCATATACCTGACAAGGGGATAATTGCTTGAATAGATAAGGAACTTATACAACTTAATAATAATTAATAATTATTAATAATTAATAGCAAATGACTAATAACCCAATTTAAAAAATGGTTAAGGTCTTGAATGAACATTTCTCTGAATAATACATACAAATGCCCAACAAACACATGAAAAAATGTTCAATGTGAGCTAATCACCTGGGGAATGCAAATCAAAACCACAATTAGGTAACATCTCACACCTGCCAGGACACATATTGGCAAGGATGTGGGGAAATTTGAGGCCCTACACAATGTTGGTGGGAATGCAAAATGCTGTAGCTATTGTGAAAGACAGAATGGAGGTTCCTCAAAAAATTAAAAGTATTATCATTCCTATACTCATTGCAACATTATTCACAATAGCCAAGATGTGGAAATATTCTAAATGTTCATTGACAGATGAATGGATTAAAAAATGTGGTATGTACATATGGTATTCTATACAACCTGAAAACAAGATGAAGTTCTACAGTATGTGGATGAACCTTGAAGACATTATGTTAAGTGATATAAGACAGCTACAGAAAGACAAATACTGCATATGAAATGCCTAAAATAGTCAAATTCATAGAATCAAAGAGTAGGACAGAAGCTGCTAGAGGCTGGGGGAAGGAAGAATAGGCAGTTATTAATCAATGAATGTGTTTCTATTAATTAAGATGAAAAGGTTGTAGAGAATGTTACTTTGTATCATTGTACCTTTAGTAAATGATAATGCATTGCACACCTAAAACTTTGTTTAGTGAAGAGAAAATCTTAAGTATTCTTAATACAATAAAGTAAAGTGAAATAAAGAATAACTTCAAAGGAAGCAGGTAGTGACCAAAAATATGGAATGTATTCAACTCTTCTGTTAAGACTTCTAGGCTAGAAATCCAAAATCTGGCTTTTACTTCCAAGGTCTTATTCACTCAGTTGTGTGTCCCTGCAGTGGTCACTTGACTTCTCTGTGTTGTAAATGCCTTAATATACAATGAGGTAATAGATATTTTCCCAAGTCTCCAGCTTTGAAATTGCTTTCTCTTTTAGCTGATTGACTCTACTCCTTAAGGAGTTTTGAGTTGCTTATGAGTTCCATTTCAGTGATATACTGAGCTGTAGCAAGTAAGGGCCACAACTAGGATGAAAAGGTGTGCTATTAGGAAACAGAGAAAGAGGGTGATACAGACTTGAAGACACCATACTTTCCCACACCAGGGTCTCATGCATGCTAGGTAAACTCTCTGCCACTTGAACTATATCCCTAGCCCTTTGTTTTTGAGCCAGTGTCTCCCCAATTTTGCCTGGGTTTGCCTTAAACTTGTGATCCTTTTGCTGATGCATCCCAAGTAGCTGGTATTACAGGCTGGACCACCATGCTCAGCCCCACAACTTATCACTTTATATTTGAGAGATATATTTACCTTTTAGATTCCTTATTAGCCCTTGAAATCTGAGTTCCTGATACTTTTGTCCTTGAACTTTTAGCATCTGTCATCATTTGGTACATGATGGGTACTTGATGGAATAACAGAATTTATGGAAAAGCATAGCTGGGGAAAGAATTCTGCTTAGGAATAAGTCAATTTTAATCTGCTCGATGGATCTATTTAGGTCCTGTTTCCTATAAATTCTCACAATAATATCAGATTAAGCCTTTATGCCAAGGCATTAGTAATACCTTCTTTGCAGTCAAGGATCATGTAGATAGAAGAAGAGAAAGGGAGGAAGAAATCATAAATGAACTCAGTCTATCTATCCATCATAGAGGTTTTGTACCTCACTTCGTGCCCTGTATAGTATTTATGAAAGAACCGGTAGAAACTGCAAGACAGTTTCTTATAATCTAAATGAGGTCACTATGAAGTAAGAATAAATGACATAAGACAGTATTGAAGCAAGTTGGTATGTTATAAAATTTTGTCCTTTCTTTTTAAAAAAACTTATAGTGTGAATCTAATCACCTATTGTCACCTCCATAGTCTAACTCAGGCTCCTGTTGGCTCTTGACTGACCTCCTCACTCTTTGGGTCTGCTTTTATCTTACATGGCATTAGCTTTCCAACTAGCCTGCTTACAATTACCCTAGCTTCATTTCAGTGTACTCTCAACTGATTCAACTTAGTGGCAAAGTGAGGTGTGTATCAGAACGGTTCAAATTCATCAAACTTCCCATCTCTTTTGAAGAAAACCCCACCATTTTCCTAGCATCCTAATAGTGACCTCTGTATTCTAAGCTCTCTGCTGCCCCACTATTTCTCTTACCTCCTTGGCTCTTGCTCTTTCTTCACTACTGAGAGTCAAGAGTCTTAGCTCTGCAATGTACAACCTCTCTACAAAAAATTGGAAATCCAGGGTTCGTTAGGAATCTCTCTGTATAGCTATCTTATCTCAAACTAGCAAAAGCGCTGTGTCTTTCTTATTATCTCTTATGTTTTCTCTTCAACAAAATTGGAGAACAAGAGGGTGGAACAGGTTCTTCCAGGAAGTGGGGAGGAGAGGGGAGGGAAGGTGGCCCAAGCAATGTATACATATGTGAGTAAATGTAAAAATGATAAAATATAAAAGTGCTTAGAATCTGTTCTTTTGTTGTGTCATCATATGTGTGTATTTCAGTCTCTGACTATTTAAGGGGAGCTGTGTGAAAAGTCAGATGTGTATAAATGGCAATCCTATTTCATCACTTTTTAAATGACTGGTTATAAAATATCTTTGAGTTTTAGTTTACTTTTCTGTGTAATGAGAGTAATCACACCTCCTTTCAGGCTGCTCTATATCTTAAGTTATATGATTATTACAAGGATCTAACCCAGCATTTTCTACATAGCAAGTTCAATTATTAGCTCCTTTTAAATTCTGCTTCTGTCAGAATTGCACAGATAGGATGCAAAATGGTGAGGCAGATGTAGGTGCTCAGTGCAGGTTCACTAAAGTAGTAGCTTTGTTCAGGAAGAAGGTCAGGCCTGAAAGAGGTGAACTGGGTAGGAATGGGTTAAGGAAGTTAACAGGCTGCCCAGCTGGACTGGTTCTCAATCAAGGGCCTGCATAAAAAGCCAGCAGGAACAGAAGTGGGGGCTGGCCATGCTGAGAGTGCCTTTGGAGGCCAGCAGCTGAGAAGTTGCTCATCTTTTGGTTCAGCCTGTTGTCAAACCCTGGAATGGGGGCCTGGGGTGGGGCTGGTAAACTGGATGGCCTTTGTTAAAATCCTGAGAGAGAGAGAGAGTTTTATATTGAGCCTGACAAATAAAAGACCAACCTGAACCATCTGGTTCTGCAACATATGGGAAACACAGATTTCTATTGTGGATGACCAAAATATTAAGTCTATTGAAACTTAAGGCATTTGACCATCAGGAAGAAGTTGAATAATGGAACAAAGAGCTCTTAGAATGGTGACTTTTACAAGAGGAGTGATGGAAGAAAAGTTTTGGATGTTGCAAAACAATCTCAGATTTTGGTCCAATGCATTTTCTTGCAGGGCTCCTGATGGTTTAGAAGAATTAACTTGCTGATCCTTAGAGTGTTGCTGAGTGGAAGGAAGAACTGCTCTAACAGAGAGGAGAATGAATGCAAGCTAACCAAGAAGTCAGGAGACTGTTGTTCCTGAGCAGGATGGATCAGACCTGAGAGTGGATCTAAAGTGCTGCCTCCTCTTCCTGTGTTTATAATCTGTCTTTGTCTTACAGGAAAACAAAGATTAAGCACAATGCCCAGAGTCTGTTTTTAGTTGCCCTCAAACAAGAGCTCTCCAAAGGCCTGCTGCAATGTTAGGCGATTAATTTTTTTAAAAAGTATCAAATCATTTAAGGATTTTTACTTTTTAAAAAAGCTATTTTTTGTTTCTTTTGAGGTCAGATTCTTCAACCCTTAGTAAAAGAGTAGAAGAAAATTAATGCAAAATTCAACTCTAAAGTCATTTGAGAGTAAAATAACATAGTTCAGTAATTTTCACTCCAAGCATAAAACATTACACAAAGTTTGTTGTTGAAGAGGTCACAAGAAATAATGCATGAAAAGCCCCATGAATATCCTACAGCTAGATTTTAGCAAAACATTTGATAAACACTTAAAATCTACCCTTCAGTCCGACTCAAACTGAACTGGGGCAGGTTTGAGAGAGGAATCATACTTTACTAATTTCTCTTTTTAAATGGTGGGGTAAATTCTAACATATCTGAAAGTGAGATGGTACACAGAAGGCAAAAATGGGTATTCAGTGTTGCTTAATTGTGTTGCTAACTTGTAAAGAATGCTGAGTGACATCTGCAAAGACAGAGGGTGACAAGTGCCAATATTAACCAAGTATTTAAATAATGAGGTCCAGAATAACCAGAAATATTATCAAGAACTTAATGGGTAACAGCTTAAAAAAGTAAAAATACATTTGTGAGGGTACACTGAAGCTGCAGATAGTCAATCTGTGCAGACTTTGTTGTGACCTGGAGCAGTAGAGTAGATAATAATAATGTCTAGTATTCATGAAGCATCTGTCTTTGGGGATTTCAAAGCGCTTTGGGTGTGTATTATCTCATTCAGTACTGCCCCTTTTGTCTGGAGTGGCCTGGATAGTGGCAATGGGGTATGTGGCTAGCATGCCGGCTGGAGACTTTGTCATGTGTTTAATGACATAGAGGCAAAGTGTCTGGGGCAAAGGGCGTTTCAGGGAGTGAAAAGGCTCATTGATTTTGCACTCTGAAAATTCAGCTGGAAACTGGGCTGTGACCACTCTCAGCTTGGTTCTTTGCACACAATTTTAAGAAGGGATGAGGAGGTGAGTTGAGTTGAGAAGGCTAAGAAGAGGTATTATTTTGATCAAACTGAGGTGGCAAATATGAAGTGGCTTCCAAAGTCACACTACAGACTGAGAAAAGGGAGCTACTGTTTTTCATGAATCAATTCTTGGCTTTCAGATTATCTACACTGTTTGCATAATGATGTCTTTTAACACTGAAGTGGCATCGAGACATCATAGAACTCAGGCAATGCATAGAGAAGACAGAATATCCATTCAACTCTAGAAGACCATCATGAAAAGTGATTATATAATTTGAGTTCCTCCTTACCAAGAAGAAAGAAATAGAGTTGGAGTCTGAGCAGGGCTGGAAAGATTCACTTGTCACTAAGTGAACTGTTGGTAGCAGGTAGCAGGGGGACACTAAGTCTATAGGTTGAGGAGAAATTGAGAATGGATATTAGTTAATCTGAGAATAATTAAGTGAAATGAAGGGCTTCTTCTTTCAAAATAAATCTTTTTGACAGTGATATGACTCCCACTAAATCCACACATTTTTTGTTGAAAATAATACCTTATATGCAATAAGATCTAGCTTTGAAAAAATTCTGTTCAGTTATTTTGCCCATTTCTTCATTGGGTCATTGATTTTTGGGGAGTTTAGTTTTTTGAGCTCCCTGTATGTTCTGGTTATCAATTCCTTGTCAGATGTACAGCTGGCAAAGATTTTCTCTTATTTTGTCAGCAGCCTCTTCAATTTAGACATCATTTCTTTTGTTGTGCAGAAGACTTTTAATTTCATGCAGTCCCATTTGTCAATTCTTTCTTTTAGTTGCTGAGCCACTTGAGTTCTATTTAGGAATTCATTGCCTATGCCTATTAATTTCAGTGTATTCCCTGCTCTTTCCTGAACTAGCATCAACATTTCAGGTCTTGTATTAAGGTTCTTAATCCACTTTGAGTTGATACTTGTACTCAGTGAAAGACATGGATCTAGTTTCAGTTTTCTGCATGCAGATATCCAGTTTTCCCAGCAGCATTTATTGAAGAGGTTGTCTTTTCTCCATCACATGTTTTTGGAGCCTTTGTCAAAAATTAGGTGGGCATAGTTACGTGGACTCATATCTGGGTCTTCTATTCTGTTCCACCGGTCTTCATATCTGTTTTTGTGCAAGTACCATGAAAAACCACATGAATAAATGCCATAAAGGAAATGCAAATCAAAACCATGTTAAGATTCTACCTCACTCCTGTTAGAATGTCTACCATCAAGACACAAATAACAACAAATGCTGGAGAGAATGTGGAGAAAAAGGAACCCTCATACACTGCTGGTGGGAATGTAAATTAGTACAACCACTATGGAAAACAGTATGGTGGCTCCTCAAAAAACTAAAAATAAAATTGCCATATGATCCAGCAATTCCACTCCTAGGCATATACCCAAAAGAATGTAAGTCAGGTTACCACAAAGGCACCTGCACATCCATTTTTTAGGCAGCATTATTCACAATAGTTAAGCTATGGAAACAGCCAAGATGCCCCACTACTGATGAGTGGATTAAGAAAATGTGGTATTTATATGCAACGGAATGTTATTTAGTTACAAAGAAAAATGAAATTTTGTCATTTGCAGACAAATGGATGGAACTGGAGAACATCATCTTAAGCGAAGTGAGCCAGGTTCAGAAAGCCAAAGGCCACATGTTTTCTCTCTTATGTGGAATGTAGACCTAAGACAACTATAGCAATATTATGAAAAACAGGTCATGTTAAGGGGAGGTTACATATGAGAGGGGGAGGGTAAAAGAAGGAAGTTAAGAAGATGAATATGGTTGATGGACTTCTATACAAGAATGAATACAGAATTTTTAAACCAGTTGAAATCACCATAAGAAAGGGGTTAAGGTAGAAAGAAGAAAAATAGATGAGATGAAACAAACTGGGCTATAACACATGGAAGTACCATAAGGAAACTCCCTGTGTAGCTTTCTTTAAAAAAAACTGGAGAACAGGAGGGCAGAACAGGTCCTGCCTGAAGGGGTTGGTTACAGTGGCGGGGGGAAGGATGTAGGAGGGTGAATATGGTGTAAAAACTTTGTACACATGTGTGCAAATGGAAAAATGAGACCTGCTGAAATTATTCCAGGAATGGGTGGAGAGGGGAATAAAGGAGAATGGTGGAGGGGGTGAATTCAAGTATGATATATTTGATATGTTGCAAGAACTTTTATAAATGCCACAATATACTCTATGAAGCACAATAATAAAAATAAAAAAATAAATAAATAAATTTACACATAGAATAAATAATAGATCTAGCTTTGCTTTTGATTGGTGATGAACATGTTACATGTAATAACTCATAATGTGATCAGCAAATGCCTTGCAAAGGTTTGTGTTCATTGGTTCTTCCTATATAGCATCCAATGATAACAAGGAAAGGTTAAGCTTAGGAAAGTGCAAGCTTACATGATCCTTGTAGAAAAATGTAGGTCTTAGACTTAAAGCTTGTGCTTTTCATTGAAAGAACAAGAATAATTTCACAGAAGTCCATAGTCATTCTCTTTCCAGCTTACAGTTAAACTATAGCAACTTAATTTTGAACCTTTTCTCTGCTACAGAAAAAAGTAGAAACTGTGGTGATGCTATATAAAATTGAGCAGTTTTACCCTAGTATCATATGAAGTCTTTAAATGAATGCTTTCAGGAAGATCTGGTTAAAAAAAAACTTTGATAAATAAGCACCATCATTGATTCCTTCAGGAAGTGGTAGCTGTAGCCAATATAAGCCATTTCCTGTATGACTCTGCAACAGTCTTGAATACATCCTTCCTCTTCATACTCACAGTTAAAAACAACTGATTAGAGTAGGGAAACAACAGTCAAACAGCCACATTATACAGACAATGCACAGAGACAATTAATGAATCATGATCAGTCTCGACATTTTTCATATTGCAAGTGGAAACATGCATAGGATCTGATTACCTAATAAACTCTTGAGCACACTGACAAATTCTGAACACAGCGCTAACTGTTCTGGTGCACACATATTTCTTTCTTTGCTAGATTTTTGTTAAACACATACAAAAATGCCCCCAAACAATAAGTGGAACTGCTCACATGTCAAATCCCATTAATAACATATTATAATGGCTCTCTTATGATGCATTTTTCATCACTGACCTTGCAGATTTTATCCAAAGTATGCTGACCTCCCAGGGTCATGCCAGGGAGTCTGTGCTCAATTTCTAAACATCAACAGGACCGCTCAGACATGAAATCGCTGTGTCCAAAGAAATAAAGCCAGCTCCTAGCTGTTTTAAAAGAAGCCCCTTCTGTGCTGTGATTTTTTTTTTTTTTGGTATTAGAGTCAGGATTTGATCAAAAGACAAAATTTAATAAATGAGCAAGTAATAATATGTAGCCGTTTCTTTAACTTTCCTGCTCAATACTGCTCAAATGAGTTGGCAGCCTTTCTAGGCTGGCTTAAACTTAAACAATTACAGGCTTCCAACCTAATTAGGGAGCAGAATATTATAGGACTTGCAGAATTTGGCAGCTACTGCTAAAAATAAGAGTTCAAAACTATCTGTTACGAAAATGACTTGAAGGTTTCAAGGAATAGCAATAGTAAACTATCAGCGTGGCTCTGGGCGGCTTTGCTCCCTTTGTGTACCTTTTCTTCATTTTTCACATTAGTTGATAGGGAAGTTAACACAGGTTTCTGTGCCAAAACAATGTCACCCGCACTTGGTCTAATTTACAGAATCAATGCATCAATGCCTTTATTATTTTCACTATAAAGCACCTTTTTAAAATGCGTTGAAAGTTCTGAGGTTAAAACATTATTACAGTTGTCTCTAAATATTCCATTGTGAACCTGGATTTTTTCTTTCTGCTAAAGAATTGCTGCTGCTTTAATTTCTGAAAGAAAAGGTTTGTCTTCGACAAAGGACTCCTAGGAAAATTGCATGGACTGATGAAAGCGTGCACCTATTAATTTATACTTGTGAAACAAATCGTAATAAAAAATCGAAAAATACAGCCAAACAGAAGTACAATGTTGTGACTACCCTATGAAGAAAGCAAGGTCTTAAAAAGGTGAACGTCTTCCTCTAAGTGCCCATGACATGTTTGCAAATGATAAAACTTGGTAAGAAAAGGGGTTACTCTTTTTACCTGTTGTCCACACAATAATTAGGATGCCAAAATCTTCTGCAATACAGGGTAGGGATCTGTGGACCTGGCTGTGAGAGCAGGAATGATCATGAATAGATTCATTTCAATTCTTATAGCAGAAGGTTTAATTACTGAAGGACCAGAAATGGCATAGCATTATTTGAAAGGCAGTCTTGACACATGTTCCCAGGACAGAGCAGTGGTGAAGGCACCATGCATATATACTCAAGCAGACACATTGACACTGTTCTCTCAAGCAATCTTTCCACCCTTTTGGGTACTTACTGAAATTATGAAAGTGAATGGGACGAAAGATAAAGGAAACAGAAATACAATCGTGATACTGGGACTCAGCATCTTACAAAATACTCTAGAGATAACTTGAAAAAATAGTGCTCAGCCCAAAACTTAACACAGAGAGATGCTTGGTAGAAATTTCCTAATGGGTAAAGTCTTAGTCAAATTGAAGAATTTTCTCACATGTTTAGGAAAATATTGTCCTATATTTCTCTCTTTATTTTTCTCCCCTGATTGTAGTAGCATTTCATTGAGAGCCATCTGACTCCAGATTGGGATGAATTTTGCAGGTCCTGGGATAGATCTTCACTGTGCAGCCTAGGTGGGAGTTAAACCTTACCTTAATTTGAATACCATATCTATATTTAGATAAATGTGAAACTGCATAAATACAGCAAAAGAGCACAAATACTCCCCTTTCTCTTTTAACTCTCTCACTTCCCCTTATCTCTTCTTTCTGATTTTATCTGTTTGTTTTGCAGTGCTGGGAATAGAACCCAAGGCCTCAAACATGTCAGGCAAATACTCTACCACTGAGCTTTTTCTCATTTTGATGTCTCAGAACAGCTGTGTATACTTTCTAACAATATTCTTTTTCAAATTTTTTTCAAAACCTTGCAACTTTTCTTTCACTCCAAGCAACTCCACTGATATACATCCAATGCTTCTAAAAGCCAAGTTGAATAGACAGCCTCCTGGTCTTTATGAAGTGCACGATGATGCGGGTCACTACTTTTTCCTAAAAATTCCGTGCTCCTCTCAATCCAAACTTGCTAAATCCCATCTGCCTGCACTTCACATCACCTTGTGGCTGAGCTTCCTTTAGATGTATCCAGATGCTGGCATTTCCTGGTGGGTTCTCTTTAGAACTTTGTCCTTCTCAGTATGACCTGTTAGTTGAGGACCACCCTTTATCTTTGCTGAGACCCTTTGTTCAGAATTCCAGATCCATATGTTTAGCAGGTTCCTGAGATATCACAGACATTTCCCACTCAACGTGTTCACACTCTCCTCTCAACCCGGGTAGCTCCTATCTCCCACCTTGTCTTTTATTCTCATTCTAGATAATGATTCTGTTCTCCGATCAGTTATCCAAGGAAGAAGTGTGAATTATCTTGCTTCCTCTCTGTCCTTCCTTCTTTCTATCCAAAATGGTTATTACATTCTGTCAATGCATCTTGTAAGCTTCTCCCAAACCTGTCTCTCCCCTTTGCTAGTGACAAGCTCCACAACCTCATTATCTCTCTGGTAGACTTTTGCTATCGCTTTCTTGAGGGCTTCCTTCTGTCAGTACTGCCTGCTTGTACTCAGCCACTACCTTGTTGGCAGTTTCTAAATTTTATACTTGATCATGTTACTTTCCCTTTTAGAATTACACAGTGCCTTACCACTGCCTTCAGGACAAATGCTCGTATTGTTAGCACAGAAGATGAGGCCTCTATGGTAGCCTCTCCTTAGCTCTCTGGTTTCACCTAATGTGCTTTGGTACACACTTCAGGCTCTAACTTATGTAAGGTTATTTGCAGTCAACTCCTTTTTCTTCTCTTCCTTTTACATTTTTCTCCCTAGGTGATTTTTTTTTCTAACTTTCTTCCTTCTTAAATTCTCTTTACAATGATAATTCTCGAATTTACACCTCCTCTTTTTAAGAATAGCCATGTACTCCATGTATACATTATTTATACTTTAAAAAAAGTTTTTTACTCATGGTTTTGTGTTTGCTAGACAAGTACTCTATTCTTGAGCGATACCCCAGTCATTTTGGTTATAGTTTGCTTTTCAGAGAGGGACTCGTGCTAACTTTTCTGGAGCTCACCTCCAACCACAATCTTCCCACCTCCATCTCCTGAGTAGCTGGGATTACAGGCATGAACAACCACATTCAGCTTGTTTTTGAAATGGGATCTTGCTAACCTTTTTACTTGGGCTCTTACTGGCTCTGCCTTCCAAGTAGCTGGGATTACAAGCATGCAAAACCATAACTATCTATATTCTTTTGTATCTTTATCCAATGCATACCTCAGAATTAACATGTTCTAAAGCAAGGTCCTGATTGTCACCAAAATACCTATTACTCTCATAGCCTTCCTTATACCAAGATAGAACAACTTCCTGTTTCTGATTGATCAATGCAAAATCTTGGAGTCTTCCTTAATGCCTATATTTCTCTCTTGTCAGAGTTAATTACTAAATCCTGCCAACTTCATCATCAAAATATATTTAAAATCTAACTCACAAACATGATTCAAGCCATCATCATCTTTTGCTACTTTTCTATGGCTCCTTTGCCGTCTTTTTCTGTTTTCTTTTACACAGGTACTGGTCCTCTATCAAAGCAGTCATTGGGATCCTATTAAAACGTAAGTCAGAAAATGTCCTGCTCAACCCTGCAATGGCTTCCCATTTCACTCTGTAAAAAACAGACTGATTTTCCATTGCTTTCCTTTTTCCATAGGTTGCTCCTTTTCCTAATTCTCAATGAGAGATTTATATGATGTGGTTCCTACATTAATTACTCTTCTGTTTCTTTTTGCCTTCTAATTTTTTCAGAATACCTCATTTATCAACTAATTGTGTAATTTTTGTTGAATGATGTTGTATAGAACAGATATTATTATTTAACCTTTAATGTGCTGGTCTGTAGCTTAATTGTACAACATGGGGAATAAATAAGTATGCCTTAGATTTCTTTTTTTATCCCTTATGTCTTCAGTATAAGGTCCTCAGTATAAGACCCAGAAATGTTTATTCAAATTATTGATTATATTGACATCACAAAACAAGTAGTGCTAAGTCATGGGACTTTCTCTCTAGATATATTTTTTTCTGGCAGAAGCACTAATTTTGGTGCCCAGTGTACCTATCTATATCTTGCTAATCTATGAAGAAGAAATACCACAGTGTTCATCCTAATAACAGTAACCACAAAGCTGGCCTTGAGGAACGAAGAGTAAAATCTGTCTCTTCTGTCAATATTAGTGTCAGAGCCCCTGCAAATATTTCTGATTTGTGGCCATATAAATCACATATCTCCTTGAATTAGATGGATACCATACTCAGATACATCAGCCCTTGGAGAGTTTACTTTTGGTTCTTAACCTTTTGGATGTCATAGACTGCTAGAAGATTTGATGAGAACTATAGCCCTTTTCCTCTGCAAATAACCACCTACAGAGCCACTTTGTATTTCTATAATTCAGGGGCTCACATTACTAACATACAATTCATGGATTTTCTAGAACTCCATAGACCCCAGGTTAAGGACCGTGGAACTCATAAACTAAATCTATTTTTTCTCTTACTACCCTAAATGATTGCCTGATTTTAAGTAAAGCACATACCATATTTCTTGGTACCTCAATTTTCATCATTTGGAAAAAGAGGAAAATCTAATGCCAGTTTAGCACACAGAGTGGGGACTGAATAATCCCTTGGGCACTATGCAAATTGAAAGTATAATTTCATCCTAGAGTTGAGTTAGCAATAAAAAGTAAGGCTTCATGTAGTGATAGCTCACCTTAATAAACAGTCATGGTAAATTGAACCCAGTTCACCTAGATGCAACAGAATATCACCAAAAGCAAGATTTAGCTTATCTGGGTAAGTGCTTCATTTGAAAGTAAATAACTCTGGTTCTGGAACCAGCCAGTTTCTGGTTTACTTTTCTTAATTTGTAAATCAGCACTTAGCATCAATCTCTCTTTATCCTATGATTAATTAAGCAATCATGTCTTTTAGAGATTTTTTTTTTGAAAAACTGATAGCATGTTTTTAATGAAATTGTAAAATCTGATCAATGTCCTCCAGGCCCACAAAAAGAATACAGTAATGTGTACACAGTAATGATTTTTTGAATCCTTCTGCATTTTCCTTTTAATATACCATTTCTCATCAACAAAAATAAATTAAATTAAATTTAAAAAGACTTTAAGGCAGCAAAATCAGCACTGTTTTATGAATAGTTCCCCTTGATGCTCTGGCATTCTAGAGGGATCAAGGATGGCAAGGTGGCTTAGACAGGGCTGCCAGATGAGCTGTGTGGCTCCTTCCCTAAAGGCTGGCTTCTCTTCCTCTTGCATAGCTTTGCCAAAAGCTAGTTAAGATGGGACTTTCTCTTTATATCAAATGTATACCCAGACTGGTCTAGATGGTTATGTTGCTTGTGTCACTGTGGATCTTGTAAATGCAAACTCTTTACATTATACTCACACACACCCCCTTTTCATCCTCCTCCTCCTCATTTTCCTCATTGTCTCTGACTGCCATTTACTGAGCACTTACAAATAGGCACAATGCTAATTTTCTTCCCCTAGATTTATTAAAAGTATAATTGATAAATAAAATTGTATATATTTAAGGTTTAAAACGTGATTTGGTATGCATGTACATTATGAAATTATTACCACAATCAAGCTAATTAACATATTTCTGTGTATGGTGAAAAAGCTTAAGATGTCTTGTGGGGAATTTCAAATACACAATTCAGCTTTGTTAAATATAGTCACTACACTGCATGTTAGATGTCCAGAATTTATGTGCCTTCTACATGAACATTTGTACCCTTTGATTAACATCTTCCCATCCACCTTCTGGCAAACAAATAGACAAACAAACAAAAAGCAAGCTCTCCTATAAGCTTAACCTTTTTAGATTCCATATATAAATGAGACAAAATAATATATATCTTTCAGCATCTGGGTTATTTGATATAGCATAATGTCCTCCAGATTCACAGTAATCCATTTTATATAATATTTAGCTATATTTAATATATTTGTATATATATAAATTTATATACAAACAATATTAATTTTACATGTTAGATTTCCTTAATCATATTTTTCTACTCATTAATCCATTGATAGACACTAAGGTTTTCTCCATACATTGGCTGTTGTTAAGAATGCCATAATAAATATGAAAGTGTATATATCTGTCCAAGATACTAATTTCATTTCCTCTGGACATATGCTCACAAGTGGGACTAGGGGATCAAATGGTAACCTTATTTGCAAAGTTTTGTGGAAACTGTTTTTTGTAAAGGCTATATCAATTTATATTCCCAGTAATAGTGAACAAGGGTTCCTTTTTCTCCACGCTTGCATCATCACTTGTTACTTATTGTCTTCTTAATGAAAATTTCCTAACAGGTTGAGGTCATGTATTTCATTAGGGTTTTGATGGGCGTCTCCTTGATCTTTAGTGATATGAATATCTTTTTCATAAGCCTGTTGGCGATTTCTGTGTCTTCACTGGTTAAAAGACTATCCAGGGATTTTTGTTATGTTTCAGAATTATTTTTTTCAATTTCTGTGAAAAATGACATTGGGAATTCAGTAGAGATTGTATTGAATCTGCAGATCTCTTTGTGTAGTATGGCTATTTTCACAATATTGATTTTTCCAATCTATGAACATGGAATATCCTTCTAGTCATCTTTCAGCAGTGCTTAGTATTTTCAGTGTATGGATTTTCACCTCCCTATTCATGTTTATTTCTCAGTTATTCTTTTTAATGATATTGTAAATGAAGTATTTGACAATTTTTATAGTTCATTGTTAATATATAGAAACAAAAACTAATTTTTGTCTACTCTACTGAATTTGTTTATTATCTCTAACAGATAATAGCATCTTTAGGGCTTTTTGCATATAATGTAAAATAATGTAATTCTGCAAATCAAATCTATTGTTGAAGTTTTGTATTGAAATTTTCCATTCTATCATTTTATTCTTCAGCTCCAGGATTTCTGTTTAATTTTATATTTTCTATTTCTTAATGAAACTTCTCATTTTATTCATACACTTTTTTCTGATCTCACTGAGTTGTTGATCTGTCTTTCTCACATCTCACTGAGTTTCTTTAAGATGATTATTTTTAATTCTTTGTCAGAAAATTCATAATTTTTCATTTCTTTCTGTTAGTTATTGCATTTGTTAGTTTCCTTTGGTACTGACATGTTTGCTTGATCTTTATAACCTGTGTGTACTTACTTTGGTGTGTTTGCATCTAAATGAGTAATCACATTTTTTAGTCTTTACTGACTGATTTTGGCAGACATAGAATTTCTCTTATTTGCTTCCTGGGCTGATGGAATTATGTTGGAATGACAGTGGATTGTGGCTATAGCTGAGTCAAGTGGGTGTTACTGGGTCTACAATGGGTGCCACACTTTGTGGGCTGCCAAATTATTGTTGCATTGGGAACTTTGTACTCCATTGCCTTGCTGATATCTCACTATACTATTTTTCTACATCATTAAATTATCTGCACAACCTTGCAAAGCAATGATTATTAACCCAATATTACAGTTAAGGACACTGATGCTCACAGGGCTTAAGTAGTTTTTCCTAGGTCTTTATTGTATTGGGGCTTGTGGATTTAAGAAAAGGTAAGGGGCATTTAAGCAAAGACAACCACAAATCAGGAAGATGACAAGTAGGAGGAAGACTATGAGAGAATGAAAAGTGTTCTGTGAAGCCAGGGACAAATACAATTCTACTTGAAGGGAGTCTTACAAATAGAAAGGAAAATACAAATGTTTGAGAAACAGAACTATTAAAGTAGAATGAAATATTACATAAGAAAATTAGAGCTAATAGCTTTTCCTCTTTTACCCTGTGATCACAAAAGCCTTGCCTCCCCACAGTAGCTTCTTTTCCTACTTATTAACAGAAAAAGTAAGGTCTGCATGGAAAGGGTGATAAAGCAGGACAGGCAGTGAAAGGGGTTAACCATTCCACCATTGACCAGAGGAATTCTCTTCTGGTTTCATAGTTCACTTCCCATTCTACAAAGTTTCCTTACATATAACCAAATGCACATTGTTGATAACCTTCTGCTGTTTTTTGATCCTGCCACTTTAGAAGGCAGATCTATGTAGTTGTCTTTGTTCTAGTCTCTAGGGATACGAAAGTAAAAAAAAAAAAAGAAATTGTTTCAAACTTGGCACATGCACACACACACCAGGAAAAGGGAAACCAAGTACCTATTCTATGTAGACCTTAAGTATCCTTTCTATATTGAAGAAGGAAATAAGGTCACATAGTAAAGACCTTTAATCTTTGTTCTTATCACTTAAATTAAAAATGATAGCTTTGTGCACTATAACAGGAAGGTAGTGGTTGAGATAGTTCTCTCCTCAAATCATCCTTCCTAGGATTGAGTGCATATAACCTACCTGCTCAGCAGAGGCAATGATATTGAGTCTTTCCTCCTCATGCAGCTTAGATGAAACCCACACTCTTGAATGTCTAGGGCTCAGGGGAGTTCAATAGGCTAATAGGTAATCCCAGCTGAACCTTGGCAGACCTTCCAACCAAACCTCAGGGGTTACTGGATTTGTAATGCAACCCCAAAGGCATTTATGAATCAGCTACACTGGAAGTGCTTGCCTGTGGCATCTTGCCAAGACCCTATTAGAAGGCTCTCAGAAGAGCATGACAACAGACATTATAAAGGCTGCAAAAGGACGATTATGGTCTGCCATTTGAAGAATCTACACATGGACTACACATTTAGTTTTCTTCATTACAGACAAAAATGCCAATGTCTCTAAATGTAAATTGTCTAGCCAGTATCATCTACTGTATATTGGCTGTCAAGACAGTGAGGATGCTTGTAATCATTTAACCTCTTTCCTGGGATGTTGGTAATTTAAGAATAGAAAGAGCTCATAATAGTACTAAAAATTTGATACCCTAGCTTCATCAGTTTCTGAATTAATTCATATATT
Organism: Castor canadensis; assembly: GCF_047511655.1. Classification (NCBI taxonomy): domain Eukaryota; kingdom Metazoa; phylum Chordata; class Mammalia; order Rodentia; family Castoridae; genus Castor; species Castor canadensis. The sequence continues at coordinate 63,618,983 of NC_133386.1, forward strand.
TTATTAAACCGTATGACTAGATACTAAAAAAAAACTTATCCTTCAGGGCTGGCAACTGCTTTTAGAATCAGACATATCCTATCTGTATTAAGCAGCTGGAATCTGAGAACTTAACACATTGAGAGAGTGCTGGTTAAAAAATAATAGAAAGAGAGCTGGGGATGTAACTCAGTGATTTACTGATGCACAAGGCCCTGGGTTTGATCCCCAGTATTTCTCTGTCTCTCTGTCTCTCTGTCTCTCTCTCTCTCTCTCACACACACACACACACAGACACACACACACATACACACACACACTAATGGAAAGAAAGAGAAAGAAAGGTTTTCTCTATAAATACTGATAGAATTTCAGTACTTGCATAAGAAGGAACAAGATAGTAGGAAGGAAACCAAATTATGATGGGGTAGTGCTCAAGTTAGAAAAGCACTGTGGGAAAGCATTCTTTCCAATTTAGCCCTGTTTTACAGTAGAATATAATTCATTATTAATGAGTAGATTTTTAAACTTAAAAGTTGTATTAATAACACTTTTCCCATCACTGTACAGAATATATAAAGAAAATAGTTCTGTTTTGAATCAACACAACTGCTAAAAATATCTTGTAGAATTAAATAGATAAGATCTTCTTTTGGAGAATCCCAAAATGTGATTATTCTCACTTGTATTATGAGGGTGATTTTAGACACAAAATAGTTTCTGCCCTTTGTGGTCTATTTCAGATTTGAAATAGAGTTACAAAAGAAGGGTAAGCAAAATTATTTGATACATAAATAGGAAGGAAGGTAATGAAATAGGGTAAAATGGTATTGAAAAAATTTTAAGAAAGGACAACATGACACATTTGAAAGTGTTCATAGTTAATGCAGGAGTTATAGGACAAAATTGGGCATATAGCTGAAGGAATTTAAGCTAACATACAATACACATATCTATACACCCATGTTTATTTTAGCAAAATTTACAAAATAATGCTATGGAATCAACCTAGGTGCCCAAGAACTGATGAATGGATAAAGAAAACAGTACTTCCAGGAATGGGGGGCGGGGAGGAGCAGATAAAGGAGAATGATAGAAGAGATGAATTCAACTATGGTGTATTGTATGAACTTTTGTAAATATCACAATGTACTCCCAGTACAACAATAATATGATGATAAAAAGTAAAAAGAAAATGTGGTGTATATACATAATGACATATTGTTAAAAGAAGAAGGACATTACCACATTTGCAGTAAAATGGGTAGAACTGGAGATCACCAAGTGAGTGAGATAAGCCAAGCTCAAAAAGACAAATATATGATTTTGCTCATATGGGGAATCCTGAGATTAATAATAATAATAATAATAATAATACGACACAATTGCAAAAGGAGGACTATTTGAGGGGGAATCACCAGGAAAGGGAGAGATAAAGAAAACATGTTGGGGAAATATGATGAAGTATATTATGTAGATATATGAAAATAGCATAGTGAAACCCAGTTAAAACTGATAAAAAGGGTGTGGGAGGAGGGAGTTAAGAAAGAGTAATAAAGAGGGTGAATTTGATCAAAGCACATTTTATGCATATGTATAATATCACAATGAAACCCCTTTGTACTACTAACTTATACCAACAAAAACATTCCTTTTTTCCCTCATTCAAGTGTTTATTAAGAGAAAAAGCTTGTATCTTCCCAGAATAAAACTCTTCTGACCTCCTATTTTATGTTTTCAATGACCATTAGTGTATAATCTTCACCTAGATCTATTTTATTATCACTTTAAGCTCTAAAATTAATCTTATTCTTTCTTTTTTCTATCATTTACTTGACATTTATTAATAGCTTACTGTAAGTTAAGTATGGGAAATGAAGGCTTTTGTGTGTCCAATTTAACTCCTGTGAATTGTGTTTTGGGAATGTGGATGCCAATCTTTCTTCCATGCCCCATGTCCCAGTCATCTTTGGCCACTAAACAAAATGTAATCCCCTCTAGAAATAGAGACCCATGACTCCCATTACTGCTATGTGTCTTCTCTACCCCAACCCACTCACACATACATAGCTTCTCCATGTTCTTTTACTTCTCTCTCTCAGGTCTCCTTGTTTCATGGAAAACAAACTTCTCTATAACATTTATTTCTCCACAGAATACTTTGCTTTATTTTGGATTGAATTAATCCTTAGTTTTTGTCTGTAGTATTGCCTTTCTGGGAGTCTAAGTGAGCAGAGATGTTCCATGAAACCAAGAGGTTGGGTCTACTTTCACATGAGTTCCAAGGAAACTTCCAGGTCAACTGGGGTTCAAGCCATTTTACTCTAACAACTTTTTTTTACAGCATCATCTAATTTCTCCTAGTCACTGTTTTACATTCACTGAACACCTCACTTACAGCCTTCCTTTATTTCCCATGGCTTAACAATTTAGGTGACCTCATTGTGTAGGACCATGGCACTTGATTGTTTGACATTACAACTTTTTATTTCCTTTCTTTGGCATTTTTTTAAACATAGACTTCATTTTTCAGGTTCATAACAAAAGTGAGCAGAAAATATTGAGGTATGTGGAAACATATACCCCTGATTCCCCCACATCTAACATCTCCCTTCATAGTTGTCCATGGAAACAATTGCTGAATCTACATTAAGACATCACATTATCGCCCAAGTCCACAGTTTACACTAGGATTCGTTCTTGGCATTGTATTTCAATATCTTTCCTCTCTCTTCTTGAGTTATTCACTGCCATGGTCACATCACAGACCTCACTATTACCCTGTTCTCTCCCTCATCATAGAGCTTAAACTCCACTACCCCATTCTAATTATAATTCTTCATTGGTTTGTATTGAATCTTGCACTATTGCTACATGGTATCTTCAGCTTCATAGAAATCTCCCACTCTTTGAGTCCATTATTTTCTTTCCCTAGCATCTCTAGATATAAACATTGATGATTACTGATTTTATTCTTGCTTTTAGAATTTTAATATCTTATATCCTCATTATTCCATTTATGTATCAAGAAAAATTCTTTAGTTCTTCAGTTTCTTCTCTGAAGCAGCAGGAGGGAATGCCATGCAGATTGCTGGCATTACAATTTCCTGGTTTTCAGCATTAGCTCAGCCCTGTGTACTAGCTGATAATGTAGTTACTTGTTCATACTTGAGATCATTAGTTAAATACTGATGTTTCAATTCTCAGCCATTAAAAAGTACACATTGTCACTCAGTCTCTGATTCTTGCCCTCCATAAATGGACTTATGTTGGTACATTTCCTATTTTCCTTCTATGTTCCTGTTGAATTTCCTTTCACTTCCAAGGTACTAATCCAGTGTTTAGTCTCTTTTACTTGGTCCTTCAATATTTCCTCAGTAGAAGTTTGTTTCTCCTAAAACTAAAAATGTTTACAAAATGTATGCATTGTAAAATAGTCACTAATACATGTACAAAATAGTGATATGTGAAAAATGATATGTAGAATGATTTTATCTTTATAAAAGTAATTGCATAGAACAGAGTTTGGAAAAAAATAGACATAATTTTACTGTAGTAATCTCTGAATGATGGAATTTTAGGTTACTTTGATTTTTGTCTTCCCATCTCATGTTTCCAACAGTTCTCCAATTCACATATGTTTCTGTATTATTTATAGTAAGAAAAAAATTTTAAAGACATTCTCAAAGATTTTTAATCGTATATTCAACCCTGTATCCTATCCTAGTTTTATTTATGTAATATTATTCAATCAAGTAAATGTCTATTTCTTTTTCCATTTCTTCAGTTTGCATTCACTCCATCACTTACTGCTGTCTGCTTTCATTCTCCCATTTGTCTTAAAAGGCACTATTGCCAAATCAAAGGTCTATCAAACCTTGCTATTTTAGATCTTACTGCTGCATATATCTATTGACATCTCCCTTCACTTGTAACATTATTCCTTAATTTTCACTTATGCTTTGTTTCTGTCTTCCATCATGGTATGCCCTTCCTCCTCTTCCAAAACCTTCTAAAACCTCCAGTTTCTGTTCTTATCTAAATTGTTTAAAGTTTTTTTTTTTTCATTTTTCTTTTATTATTCATATGTGCATACAAGGCTTGGTTTATTTCTCCCCCCTGCCCCCACCCCCTCCCTTACCACCCACTCCACCCCCTCCCGCTCCCCCCCTCAATACCCAGCAGAAACTATTTTGCCCTTATCTCTAATTTTGTTGTAGAGAGAGTATAAGCAATAATAGGAAGGAACAAGGGATTTTGCTGGTTGAGATAAGGATAGCTATACAGGGCATTGACTCACATTGATTTCCTGTGTGTGGGTGTTACCTTCTAGGTTAATTCTTTTTAATCTAACCTTTTCTCTAGTTCCTGGTCTCCTTTTCCTATTGGCCTCAGTTGCTTTAAGGTATCTGCTTTAGTTTCTCTGCATTAAGGGCAACAAATGCTAGCTAGTTTTTTAGGTGTCTTACCTATCCTCACCCCTCCCTTGTGTGATGTAAATGCAATTCATGTACATAGTAAAAAAAAATATCCATTTGAAAAAACATCTAATAGGTGTTATTATATATTTCATGCTTCAAATAGATGTTGGGACTTGTGTATGTAGGATAGTTCTTATTGTAGTCAGCTGGAAATAATATACTTAGATACAATCACATAACAAAATCTCAAAGATGTGTATTTTCACATTTGATTTTATTGGTGCTCATGTGGTAGATTTTACATTTCAATAAAACTATAAATAAAAACAAAAGAATCCAAATATTACAATAAAATATTCCAAAATATAAGCAGGAATTTGCACAATCACTTGAAAATAAAATAATTATGCCAATGCTATAGGTAACTGATTATTTTATTGGTCACATAAAATCTTACAGTGAGAGATAATCAGACATTCTAAATATCTAGTGACATTTTTTACATGGAAATAGACACAGTAGCTTTTTTTTTTTCCTTTTTTTTCTCTGAAGGGTGTTAGAGAGCATTTAAAAATCTAAATGTTGTACAGCTACTTAAATGGCAAATAGTTAAACTAAAGCAAAGAAAGATAAGGAAGTACTGATAGAGAATGAACAAAGAAATTAGACTCCATTAGCTTTTATACTGCTAGTTCTTTAAAGACTGGTATGACATTCTGTTTTAGCAACCTTGTGCCATTCACAGAGCCTTAGATTCTAAGTTAGCAAGTCTTAACTGAAATTGGGCTCTGCCCTAGATTTTCTGTGAAATCAGTAAGTCATTTTTTTCCTCTCTGAACTTCATTTTCTCCATCTGTGAAGAAAGTAATAAATCTATAAGATTGTGGTAGAAATAGTGCATATGGAGGCAGAAGTATTCTGTCAAATACAGAGTAGATACTGAAAGCCCACTGAATTTCTTGAAATAATAAAGTCTCAGACTTGATTTCCTTAATTTAAAAGAAAGAGTAAAATTTTCACCCCAGGGACAAGAATTAATGGACACTTAAAAAGTATAAAAGGAATATTTTCAGAGGTTTTTACAAATAGCATTTTCCCTTTATTTTTACCAGATCCAGAATATGCTGCTTTGTCTAAGTATATGTGACTGGCTATATTCCCCCGACAGGGCTGATCTGTGACAACTCTCAGCTGCTAAGGTCTAAGGCCCTTGGTGTGCATGCAAATCACCAACAGATATTTCCTGAGATTTTATTATGTTCTAGTAACTCTAGTAGATACCAGGATAGAACTGGATAAAAACCTGAGTTTACTTTTCACTCTTCTATTCACTAACTGGATAATCTTGGACAAATCACTTAAATTAACTGGGTCTGGTTTCCACGGCCTTCAGATGAAAAGTATAGATAAGATGAATTGGTTTTCCACTTGTGTTTCTATAATCCTAAAATTGTTTAGGAGGTGAGATACTTTCTCAAACGTTAGCACTGTCTTCTACTGAGTCTTCTTCTACATACGTAATTCACTTAAAAACATTGTGGAAAACATTTGGAAAGTCAGTGTTAAAGTGAAAACTAGAAGTCAGTGTGATCGTTTCTTTTTCTTTTCATCAGTTTCTTTTGGAAGCAAGTGTATAAGTAATGAATAAAACATCTAACTGCATATGTGTGCAGATGCAAATAAAATTAGGCATTTCATAGCTGGTTGGAGCAAAAATTCCTATTCTAAGTCTCTCTCTGCTTACACGGCTGCTCAGAAAAGGCAGGGGGAGAGAGACATTTCACATCCATGGCTAGTCATAAAGTGAGAAGACAGAAATGATATCTTCAAACTCTGGAAAACTTTGCAACTAGGCATTTGGGATCTCAGACAATCTGTGGGAATCTGGAGATTCAATAGAAATCCAGAGGGCCATTCTTGAGGCAGCTGGGAATTATCTAGAAAATCCAGAGCGCTTCTACCAGCAAAGGACATTGATCCTACCAAGAATGACTACTTACCCACTGTCACCTTTGGAGATAACCCCAAACAACCAGGTCTTGATGGGAAGTTTCCCAGGCCTCACAACTCAAGATCAGACAAGACAATAGAATTAACAAAAACAAAAACATAGTATCTGTCACTGAAATTATTAAAAATTTTGAAGTAATTTAAACAGTCTGCAGTAATGTGGATTTGTGTCACTCACTTTAACTCATTTCTGTTGATCTTTAATACTATATGAAGATTAAATTAACATTTTGAACTCACATTTAAAAGGAATCTGAAAACCAATAAAAGTCTTAAAATTTATGTTATTCTACATTTTAATATCTGGTACCATACGATGTTGAAAACAGGTTAAGATGAAATATGCATTAACATGTGTTTTTAATAATTCTGAATGAGAAATTAATGTTCATTAAAAGATCTTATATAAGAGATAAACCTAACAGGAATCAAAAGAAATTGTTATGGGAGGGAGAACTGCACATTAGGTATGTAGTGTGTAGTATATGAGTTATCTGCTAATATGGTTGCACTGCGAATTCACTAAAGCTGGTGCCCACTGTACCCTGTGTGTCTCATTTTCAAACAATCATTTGTGGGTGTGAAAGGATGCCTAAGAGAGCAGAAGGGCTCTGTGTCAATCAAAGCTAATCACTGGTACAGGCAGAGGGCTTTTGTTGGCCTCCATGCTCTTAAGCTGTGCTTCCACATCTGTGTTTGAAGAGATTAGAGAGGTGCTTCATACAAGAACTGTATTAGTTAAAGCTGATCGACAGTATTTGGAATAAACCCTGAAAAAGTTGAGTGCCAGAAAGGAAGGCATGGCAGGTGGGAGATTGAAACTGACGTGAAGGCTACATCCCCCCACCATCCCCAATTGTATTTGGGGTCTGCTCACCGGAGAGCATTACCAGGTGCCATGCTCTTGCCACATCCTAGCAAGCACGCAGTATCTCAGCCAAGAAGCCAGTGTTGTCAGTGACATGCCTGCCACACTTTGGCGAAGGGCTCCAGTTTTATTTGAGGTGCTTCACAGAAAACAGATTAGCCCAAGTGAGTAAGTGGGATTGTAGGACCCAGGATGGGCAAGAATGAAAAGTGAAAAAGATCACAGCAAAAATGAACATCTAAGCCCCCTCCCAGTTGGCAGCACTCTTCTCCCTACATGAAGGCCATACACGGGCAAATAAATTATGAGTGACAAGTATTTGAACCAATAAAGAGGGCACTATATTTTATATGCAGTAAATTTAATTCCAGATTGTGTTTCACCTCAGCAGGGTGACATGTTTATTGCCAGTGAAAGATGAAAGCCGAGGGAGTTAGAGACACGCGTCAGCACTTCTAGTGGGCTCCCGCAAAATGAAGATTTGACAGACCGGTGGCTGAGCCCTTGAAATGAAATGCCAGATCAAATTTTACCCCAAAGGGGTCAGATGTACTGTCATGCCCCCCAAACTCGCAATACCAGCTGAATAAATGAGCCCAGTTCAACAGAGAGCAGAGGCCAGGAGCATGGTCTGCGAATTTCTGCTCACAGGATTGTCTACTGCTCCAAGTGCAGCAAGCCTGGGAGTGCAGGAATGAGGGGTTTCTGTGGGAGGATGTGGAGTGCTGCTGCCTCTGTGGGGCTCTAAGTGTCGTTTTAAAAATCTATTAAACAGATCGAAAAGTAGAAGTAAGTCTAAATTGATCTGCCTATCTCTCAATTTCGTTCTACAAGTGCTCAGTTCAGGTGTTCAATTTATTGAACCATAACCCCTTTTTAAACAATCATCATCAACACACAATAAATATATTCAGCAAGGGCAATATTTACATGCACAACTCATTGTTTTGGAAGATTTATTTGTGAGGGAAGGGGCTGGCAATTATATCAGAGACCCTTTAGCAGACCGTGGTACAGTGGCATATTAACATGGTGCTGGTTATTTTAAAAAGTAGGCACATTGAAAAGGTAAGTCCTGTTTCTTCCTTCCAAGGGCCCCACACTTCAGTGCAAATGTGGAGGAAGGAAGGAAGGAAGGAAGGGTGACTAGAAGAGTTTTAGTGATAATTTCTAGAATAATTCATAGTTCTAACAGCAGGATAGCCAACTCTTCCTCTTTGCACTTACAAAACAGGTTCTAGCATTCTAATATCCAATATATGGATTGGGTTAGCCAAATGCTTTCAAACTCATTTGTGTAGGCATAGTGTCATCAGCTCTTGAATCAATCAGGAGGGTTAACATTTTAATCAGTCCTTTCCCTGATCCTGCCCTGGAGGACAGACAGTAGAATCCTCCACATATTTAATGTCACATAAATGTATTTTTAAAATGTTTCTCATAGTTCAGTGTCATAAAGATGAAGATGATCTAATATTTCTGGATGCTGTTATTTCATAGTTGCTTCCCTTTCTCATGATTTACTCTTACATCTTCTCTTTACTTTGTACAACTTTTACATATTATCACAGAAGCTATACAGAACATTTACTCCCGTGACCTAATGGAGGTCACTGAATCTGAATAACGCCACCAGCACCACCTCATTGATCCTTGGAGCGTTAAAGAACTTATTTCCTGTAAGGGTGATGTCACATTTGGCAAATGGAGCTCTGGAACAGACACAAGGGATCCCAGCCTCTTCCTCCATGGTACCTGAGGTTACAAGAACACCTATGACTTAAGTAGGAACACCTACAATAGGCAATAACTGCCTCTCTATTCCCCACTTATTCCTTATGGATGTTGCCACTGTGAACTTCTGTTGGCCAGAATGTGTTCAATTGTAAAACCTTTAAAGGATAGCTGCTGTTTAAGGACACTTTCATACATGGATGAAAGGCACTTAGCTGTGGCGCTTATAACCATTTCATAACCATTGCTAGTCCCATGGTCCAGCATTGTTTTCTGACCATCAGTTTACTCCGATCAGGTTAAATTTAGTCATTCATTTCCTTTCCTACATTCTCCTACCACGTAGCATAGGATTGAATCATTTTAAGCTCATTTGTTCTGCTGCTCCAAGTATCCCAGAAGTTTGTGTTTTATCACATCAGTGATGTCACTTTGTGCCCCAGGTTCTATATGCCCTGACACTCTGTATCTCTATTCATTGTTTCCTCCATTTGCTTTCCAGGCTCCTTTGTCTGTTCTTTTGTGTAAGCCGTGCATGGAACAAAGTCTCATTTTGTCTGATACATGTCTTTCCTCTTGGCCAAAGAGCCCCCAAAGACTCCACAGGCTTTTAAATATAGGCAGTATGATTTCCTGACAAATTAATCTTCTCCATTACTTTCCCTTTTTTGCAAATCATAATTATTGGTTCTATTTACAGTTTATTATAAGTTCTTGGAATAAAGCCCCTGGGAAGGTGGATTGGTAGTTCTAGACAACTGAAAATATTAATGATAATCAGAAATATTTAACTGAGAATGGTCAACTTTATTATAATTATAAATGTACAGAACTTCTGATATAATTTACAAAAAGAATAAATACATTTTGCATCATGTACTGATGATATGGTTTTTATTTTTAATCTTTTTGCTTGCCTTTTATTCTGATAGCCCAGAAGTCTTGTCAAGTAATTTTAATACTTTATCCCAAATTGCTCTTAGATTTATTCCTGCTTTCTAAATCCACAGTCTGTGCTAACGTTCAGAAATTTTTTAAACTCTACCCAGGTCATCTTAAGGATTTAAGTGCCTAACCAGGACACTGAAACCTTCCTCTCTGTATCATGGTTTCTTGGAAGCCATTTTCCTTTGTATCTTCTCTATAACATTAAATTTGAACTCCTTGTAAATCTTTAAAACACTGTTTTTTGACTCTTCTAACCACCAGCCTAGCATTGGTGTGTGGTATCATTATTGGAGGCTCACTTTCCTCTGAAACATCTGTCCGCTGGATTTTTTTAATGTAGTGATAAGGCACATGTAGTACTTATCACCATACCTAGTACATGATTGTGCCAATAATTGGTACTTCATTATTTATTATGACAGAGGGCTTTTTATTTCTGCCCAGCTAATCTGCTCCTCTGTCCCAGAAGATGATTTTACATCCCCTTTGATTCCATTGTGCTAATAATTTTTATATGTGGTTTCTCCTATTCTTCTCCATCCCTAAGACTTGGCTTCAAGGTCTCCTCTTGCCAGAAACCTCTCTCACCAAGTGCTTTCAGAGTCTGCATGCCAGGAAGAGAGAATTAATAGATACTGTGTGGGTTATGTTTAGTGTTATTCTATATAGCTCATATAATTTAAGATTATAGTTTGGAAGAGTACCCAAATCTCTTCAATAACAACTTCTGTTAAATTATGCTAAATGCCCCATGCATATTTGCATATTTAAGTTCTAGCCTTCCTTTAAGATCCAATTTAAATGTCTATCTCCCCCTCCCCCACTCCAGTTCACCATTTGAGTTGCTCTGATGATCTTTGGTCCTAGATGAAATGATTTTCTCTTTTTTAAGCCAAATTTGCTGCTTGGCTTGAATTGCATAATACCAACTATTGTGGTTGAACCTGCACATATTGTATCTGCCTTAATGGAGGGTGGGGGTGAGTTCATGGAGAAAAGAAAGAGAACAGTTCAATTTGAAAAATGTTTACTGAAGGATCTAGGAGACTTACTAAGCCTGGTGATGGGTGGTAAAACATGGAGGTGTGTATGGCCTCTGGCTCAAAGTACTTACATTTCAGAAAAACTAGGGACAGTCATGAGAAGAAAAGAACACAAAGTACAAAACAAACAAGGATGAGTTATTTCATCTTTGCTAGTTTGCAGTGCAGGCATAATGGATCATAAGTAGAAAGTTAAGGAAGACTTTGGATTTGGCTCTACTTGTATTAAAATCTAGAGAAAGTTTTGATTAATTTTTACTATGTAAGCATGTACCATAGCATTCCAAAATAGTATATAGCTGGTGAATATTTATTGAGTGAATAGAAAAGTAATGACATACAGTTAACATTCTGTTCATGTGATTGGGTTGTTTTTCATATCTAGTGATCTTAGAAAAATCTGCAGCATTTGAGTTTTATAGGATATGTTCATTTCCTAAAAACAGTCACTTGTGTGGTAATCTGTAGAATTTAACTTGAAATTGATTATAAATGAGTCAAAGTTGAACTGAATTTGAATGAGCAGTGGCTGGGTTGAGACCAAGGAAATAAACAAGAGAAAGAGTTGCAATTATAGTGTAGAAATGAGCATTTTAGAGCAATGTTGAATAAAAATATTGCCTGGGATAGCAAAGTTCACTTGTGCTTACACTGCTAAAATTTCTTTAGCTCTTCCATGCACTCTTCCCCCAGAAGGTGTTAATTGCTGTTGGCATTGAATCCTTTGAAGTGGTGGGAATTCATGCTTTAAAATGTCCAATTAGCTGCAAAAATGAGTGATGGAATGGGTAGCTGAATATTTTTAAAGACTGAGAAGCACCTTCATTTGAGGGCATCTAAAACACTGTTCCCAAACAGCCTCAGGGGAACTTTCCTTCAACTTCTGCCTTATCTCTTTGTACAGAGGCTAGGAGAGCAGCATATAGCCCCCAAAAGGGAATCCTCACATTTTTCTTCAGAATGCCAAATGTTATAGTGAACGATAAATAACCTTTCTGTAACAAGCAGCCTGTTTTTCCCCCACTGGAGCAAACTGTTCAACTCTATTTGAATAAAAAGCCCACACATATATCAAATTAAACAAAATATCGTTGTTCCAAACACAGATCAGGCAGTCTTCCCAGACTTGTGTCAGTAAAATTTCATAGTACTCGACACCATTGTACAGCAGCTCTCTTTCTACACTTCTTTTTGTGTGAGTGCAGAATCACTATTCCTAGACAAAGGGATACAGACAGAGGCTATGTCCCCCATGAACTTGAATAAAATGAAGGTCCAACTAGGAACTTTGATGACAAGAACAGAGAATGCACCACTGAAAATGCAGATGGGGGCCATGCTGCACAACCACGTTAGGAGCAGTTGATAGGCAAGAAGCTATTTTGCTTATTGCCAGGGCAAATATTTTCACATTTGATGAGGCATAACTCTGGATCGATGTTAATGAACCAAGAAGCTAATTGTGTGGTGTATGTGCTGAGATGGGATAGAGGCAAGCATTTGCTGGGGCTGCCTCACACTAATTCATAAGAGCCAACTGTTAAATTTTCAGGATATTGCAAGCTGTTAGTAAAATGGAGCTATAGTGAAAAAATAATTAAAAATAAACTTAGAATTCAATAAGTTATATTGAAAGGAAAGGTAATACCCTAAACTTATTACTTTCAGATTTGCTACATTTTACTATGATCTTGAGATTATTGATATCTATTGTGTCTATACATTGGACATACTATAAAGTGATGTGAGACTTCCTGTCTGTTTCCACCAGCATTCAGTGGTATCACATGGGTAGCTTGGAATTGGTCCATATTACAAATCAAGGGTATTTCTCTATTTTTTTCTGCCCTTAGCTGATTATGAAACACTTACTAGCCCTCTACTTAGGAAGAAGCTTTCTTAGAATAGACATAACTTCCCTTGCAAATTTAGACTACTGAGCTGAACAAGAATTTGACTAGGGACAGTCTTCAGTTCTTCAAGGTTAAGAAGAATGTCTTTATAGTACCTATAGTAATGGGCAGAGTTTGCATGTGTTGCTTGCTGCCTTTCATAAAAGCATACTAAGGAATTAAATTCCCCCCAAGCTGACATCTCCAGTTGTTATTTGAACATAGAGCCTCATCTAGAATATAATTAAGATGAATTGGCTTGTTGGGAAACATTTGTATTCATTCTTGCTGGGTGTGATACTTGATCAGCCTTATTAAATATGGTATAAGTTTAGCTGCAATTGGCAAAAATTGAACACCAATGTAGCACAGCTGGGGGACTTTAGCTATCACTTTCCTATTCTTCTCACCCATACTGAGCATCTTGGCCCTTTCAAACTGAAAAGATTGCCCAAAAAAAGGGGACAAGTTGGAAAATATAGGGATAGAGTTTACAGAGTTCAAGGTATTTGTGTCAAATATGACTTCTGAGGCTGAAAACTAAAAGTGACATCATTTCTTATGGTACTTGTTGCAGGTTTGAACTCACTAAGGTTTTGTATTAGTGCTTGCCTGCTAATTGAGTCCATGTAGCTGCAAGTCAATTAAATTAGAATAATTTATAATGAATTAAAATGATTATAAAAAACATTTATAAGATATCCAGGGTTATACACACATCAAGTACATTATAATATTAAATTTACTATAATAGATATAGGTACACAAATATATATGTAGCATATATAATAGTACCCTGTATACATGTATTAGGAAATATGCATATGTGCACATATACATTCAGACAAGATTGGGTGTGTTCATATAGATATGGGTGTATAATTTTAATTTGAATATATATATTCAAATTTAAAATGTGCTTTAACCTAGGATATCTGGTCAGAGCTCATCAGATAATAGTTGTATCAGGAAAGAGGCAGCATTTTTCTTTAAACATGTTTTGTAAACCAAACAAAAATATAGATAAAGAAATCAGCATTTCTAATAATGACTGTAATGTTTCGTAATTTCATACATCTTGCTATTTTCTGTACAAAGGGCAGTCTCTTTTTTTTTATTCATATGTGCATACAATGGATCATTTCTTCCCCCTCCCCCCACCTCTTCCCTTACCACCCATCCTGCCCTCTCCCTTTCCGCCCCACCCCCTTGATACCTGGCAGAAACTATTTTGCCCTTATCTCTAATTTTGTTGAAGAGAGAGTATAAGCAATAATAGGAAGGAACAAGGATTTTTGCTAGTTGAGATAAGGATAACTATACAGGGAGTACTCTTTAATGTTCATATTGCACAACTGTTAGATACAATGTATTGTGACGATCAAATTCCTTGTGTCACAATATTAAAGAATTATTTTGGCTGCACTACTGTATTTCAACTGCCTGAGGTGTCATTTGTACTCCAAATCAAGTCAAATTAAGAATGTGTACACTAGTAAATTGAAGAAACAGATAAGCAGAAGCAGAAAAATAAAGCCAATAGGAAGATTGTCCTGGTAATGTTTCATTAAGCAATTTCCATTAGGGAAGAAAAAAAAATCATTAATGCTAACCCATGTTTGAACTTAAAACACAAAATTCAAACTGATTCACACAGGGTGGTTTTACAAGTAACCTGTGCTTTTAATAGTCACTCTTTGATACATGACAAGTATCGTCTTGAATTTTATGTGAACTGATTCACAAAAGTCATTCAGCAAATTAATGTAGTTTTGGAAAATTAACAGAAATGTAGGCATGCCGCCAAATGTCTAATGACAAATTGAAGGGTTTGGAGATGTGTCTGTCTATTTGCAGTATTGGAACTGTTTTCAAAATAAAAACACACTGAGAATGGTGCTGGCATGACAGAAGATGCAGTCATTATGTGATTTTAATTGACAAATAATTCTACTTGTGTGACAAATAATTCTATTTATGTGAATAAATTCACCTAGTCAGTAACTACATTATCATCTATCATGTACTGGTTTCCCTTCCATCTCATGCACCCTCAAATTTCAAGTCAAGGAAAGACTACAGTGAGTTGGAGGGAGGGGGCAGGTAAGAGAGTGGTGATTTGTCACAGGGATGGAGACCATCTTTAGCATTACCTGTTATGCAGATATTATTATCTTCCATTTGTCTTCCAGCCTGAATATTCAGATTGTGATGTGTCTGACTCTTTCACCAAGGTGCTAAGTATCTCTCCAATTTAACTCAGGTATACAAGGAGTACATGTTTAGGGGGTGGAGACTGGGAAAATTGGAAAGCATTATTGACCTACATATAACTAATCTTTAGATGTTAGCTTTAAAATCCAGATTAATAGCCTCAGTGTATAGCCTGCTTTCACATCAGGAGCAGCTGAAATACAAAATGATCACAAATATGAACATACTCTAGCTAAGGGCAGGTATTCCAATGGTGGCATTAAATATAAATACAATGGAGTATTGACATAATGTAGTAAGGTTCCTTCACTATTAAAAGGCTTTGTTCTAAAGCGTATCTGTGTACACAATGAGATGATGAACACAGTGCATCACATAGCTAAATTTAATATATGCAGGGGTATGATGTTTGCAATGCATGCATTTCAGCAGGTCCCATTAGTGCGCCTTTCCCCTCCAGTGAAAACAGAATGAACCACAGCCCCTTCTGGTTTGCATAAAGCAAACAAAATTAGATTTGCTTTGCTGAATTGAAACCCGCTTGGGATTGTGAGCCTCTCTCAGGGACAAATTACTTCAAACAATCCCTTTGTACCATAACAAAATCAAAAAATTCAGGCCAATCAACATGGCTCAAAACCCTTAACACAAGAATTAATAACACAATGTAGTCTATTTTTATTGCGTCTGCACTACAGCTCCTTGTTTTAATGTAATTACACTTATTTGCCGTCCACATGTTAAGTAAGCTTGCATATGTTAACTAATGCGACATAAAACAACTTTCCTAATTTTACCATTGATACAAGCATTTTTCCCCCTGGAATAAGATCCAAACGTTGGACAAGTTAAATACTAATGTTATTAATTAAATCTATTTTTAGGCCCTTGATAAATGAATATAGACAAAATGTCAAATGTTTCTTCAGATAGGTATAGAAGTGGATTGACAATCAGATTAGTCTATTAAGAATATTGGTTTATGGAGTGTTACTCACTTGATATCTCTTGACTTTTTAATCCTGTTCTTTTGCAGAAGAGAAGGGCATGTAAGTCTGTACAACTGAAATCTCTTAAATCAGGTATCTGAGTAATGATCACCTAAATTCAGTAGCTTGAGTTAGTTTCAAGATGATGTACATCCTTACTGCTTTTATCACTTGAAAGTCAATGGAAGTTATGCACCACTAAAACTTTCATCTAGACCACAAGTTTAGTGACTTTAGAATCTAGGATAACTTTTTGCCCTTTGCTTTTTAAGATATGTAGGTGAGCTAGAATATTTGAGGCCCAATAATTTTGATATTTTGAGATCAAAAGCTGTTTTCTCCATTGCCTAGTCCATCACAAAAATATCATCCCTACGAAAGAAGAATGTGTCAAACATTTATATTTCAATAAAGAGTTTGGCTAATTCTTAAGATGCAGTTAATTCTGAATAAAATGAGTGAGTTTCACTTAGCACTGAAAAAAATACCTGAATGAGAAGTTGAAAATGGTCTGTCTATAAACATGGACTTATCTATGTAATTATAGGAACATTTAGCCACAAGTAATTTATTGATTTGGCTCAACAACTTGTCAATTCTATCCAAAAGATCATTTAGACTCATTGTTTGCAATTGAATAAGTAAATAAATATGATTGACAAATTCCTCCTCCCATAGAGGCAATCTGAGTTTCTAAAACACACACACACACATACACACACGCACACACACTTATGTAATCAAATTATTAATTAAAGATCTTATATTGAGTCTTTCCTATTAAACAGTTCCTTTTTAAATACTGCAATTTATCAGAATAGTTAATCTCATCCATAGATATTGTACCTATAGTTGTGTTCTCTTTAGTAAGGGTAGTCTTTACACCAGATAAAATTGGAATGCACAACAGCTCAATTTACCTACTATTTTTCATACAATCAGATCATGACTGATCCATGAAAGCATGTATATTGAGACTTCCTGATAGAAATCCCCCAATCAGTACCTTAAATTGAAATGCTGTATAATATACAAAATACCAGAGACATACATAAAAAAGTTGAATCAATACATTGGAGTTTCTTCATATAATCAGAATCCACCTGAGAGCTACATAAAATCATTTGTGCAAGCATGTGTATGTTTGCATACTTGTTTAACTCATCTTACAATCTGTGTCTTAGTTGTAAATGGAGGAAGGGATAATTAGTGCCATCCTAAGAGAAGACTTAAGGTCAGTGGATCACAGAAGCACACTATTTTGAAAAAGCACTCTGCATTTTTGCAAGTCAAAATGTTAACAGCCAATTCTTTTAAAGAACAAGGGATGATGTCATTATTTTAGTTTTATGCTCAAGACATGAATGCAAACCACCTTAGTTTTCTGCCTTTTTTGCTTTCTATTGTTTAGGTCTTATATTAAGTCCTTGGATCAGTTCTCAACCTATTGTGATTCTCATTTGATTTGTATATCCCCTTCTTTCTCAGAGGTACTTTAAAATCTTAGATAAAAGAAAATGAATTAGTTGTATGTACATGACAGAATAGCAAGAGCAAGGATATAAGATCAGTGAGTTTAGTTCAACTTCAGAAAAAATAATTAAATGATCTTACACCTGCCCTTTCTCCTTACTCTCTCACCTCAAAAAATCACTCTTTTGTTCTCCAACTTTACTTCAGTGCCCCATTTTTCCAGGGCTAGTGCAAAAATGCCCAGCTCAGTCTTCTATCTCCCTTCCTTACAAGCTGTAAAACTGGCTAAATACATTAGCTTCTCAGATTTTTGCCCTCTCTGTCTCTAAAGTAATGATGCTTTCTCTCAATGGATTTTCTTTTTTTTTTTTTAATAATTTTTTATTAGGATAGATTCATTGTATGGGGGGATTCATAGTGGATTTTCTTAAATTATAAGATTATCTCTTTAGAGAGATAGGTAGCATACCACATATATCACTATTATTTTCTTGCTCATCCTGTCCTGTCTCCCTTTAGACTCTGTCTTGTGTGTCTTCACTGAGTTAGATGAAGAATAGTGGCATAGCAAAGCTAAAGGGATACTCAGATTAAATTATCAGCTTTTGGTTCATTATCTTTTTCTTAATCTGAGAAAAAGAAACTGATGTTAATCTAGTTTAGGTGGGAAGATGCTAATGGAATTGTTTGAAGTGCTCAAACTGCCATTTGAACTTTAGATTTTTTACCCTGACATTCATGAAATATATAGAATATTGTCATGGGTCATGTGAAAGTGATATAGAGGAAATGGAGAGAGTCTGTGGTTAAAAGACAAATCAGACCAGCTTTTAAGGCATTTCCACTGCTTCGTAGTAGGGCAAGTACTTAACCTTAGTGGTTGTAGGGTAAGTACTTAACCTTAGTGGTTGCATATGTATAATGATAATAATGACACCTTCCTAGAGAGATTGTTGCAGGGTTTAAGTGGAAATTTTTCAAAAATATAGCAAGAAATTGTACTAATTATACATTTGTCATATAAAGCACATAACATAGCACCTAGAAAACAGAACATGATCAATAAATTTTAGTTCTAGTCACACACAGCTTTCCTAGTTTAACCAGAAAGTTCCTTAAACTATCAGTAGAGTTTTAAATTTTATACAAGTGAAAATTATTTTATCAAAGAACTTCCCACATTCTAATTAAATGTGAAGTAATTAATATGAATTATTCTAAAATGTATCAATAGAAGACCACAAAAGAGGTGAAAAATAATATGTTACTCATTTGTCATGACAATGAAAACAACCAAATTCATTCATACTGTGCTTAGCATACATAATGTATGCATACAGAACAGAAATGCTTACCAAATATTAAACAAATAATTAAAGATAGTTGGAATGAACTTTATTGTTCTGAAATAGGCTGATGATTTCATTTTGCCATGTGGAAATTCACAATTTCCTGCAAGAAAAGTTCTCTTCCTTTTTCCTTCTTTCCTTGCATATGACTCTGTATTTCCTTCAACAGTAATATACAAATATCTTATTAAGACAGTGAAGTTATTATAGTCAAGTAACAATAAAGAGAAGCCATTCATGACCACAACTTTCAAGACATCTGGAACACAATTAAGAGAGGAGATATACTGTTCTATTTGTTTTTCTGCAAATGACGTAATTTGGTTTTTCTTACTAAGCAAAATAAGCCAGACTCATAAAGATATGAATCACATGATTTATTTATATATGGACTCTAGATTTTTTTTTTAAGGCATGAAAATGAAGAAGAAAGAATGGAATGGAAATTGGAAGAGGAAGAGGAAAATGGAAGAGGAAGGGGGCCAGATGCCAGTGGCTCACACCTATAATCTCATCTTCTCAGGAGGCAGAGATCAGGAGGATCACAGTTCAAAGCCAGCCTGGACAAATAGTTTTTGAGACCCTATCTCAAAAGAGGGCTCAAGGTGATGGCCCTGAGGTCAAACTGCAGTACTGCAAAGCAAAAGAAAAAGAGAAGGGATTGTTGGGAGTGGGAAAGGATACAACAGAAGGTAGTGAGGGGAGGTGCAATATAATCAAAGTACATTATACACATGTATGAAAATATCTTGACAAAAGCCATTAAAATTTATTTAAAAAGAGAGCAAATTTACAAATCTGGTGTAGAAGAGTGAGTCAAGACACAGACTAAAAGCATAGAAAAGCTACTCTATGAATTTATAGCAGAAAATTTCTCAAATTAAGGAAATATATGAATACTAAGAAGTACAGGAGGCCTTTAGAACCCCAAATAGATGTGACTGAGAAGAACTTTTGCACAAGATATTACAGTTAAAATGCCAAGAATCAACAACAAAGAAATAGTACTAAAAACTGAGAAGAAAAGCAACAACTTACTTACAGTGGCAATCCCAGTAGAACAACAGCAGACTTCTCAGCCAAAACCCTAAGGATAGGAGAGTATGGACTGTTGTATTTCAAGTCCTGAAAGAAAATAACTGCCAACAAAGATGACTATATCCAGAAAAGTTATCCTTTAAAATTAGAGCAGAAATAAAGATCTTGCAGGATAAGGATAAACTAAAGCAATTCATGGCTACTAAGTCAGTATTGCAGAAAATATTTAAAGGAATACTACACACAAAAGAGGAAGAAAGATATCTACAATCATGAGAGCTTGGGAAAAAATAAATCTCAGTAGAAAAGCAGATAAACAAATGAGAATCAGGAGTCAGCCATTATCAATTCAATAAACCAGCAGATTTCTAATATAAATAAGGGAGAAATTAGTACACAGCTTCAAATAATAATATAAATGGTCTTAACTATCTAATTGAAAGACAAAGATTGATTGAATGGATTAACACACAAGATCCAACTGATTGCTGTCTGCTAGAAACTCACCTCACTGACAAACATATGCACAAAACAAAAGTGAAAGGAAGGAAAATGAAGCAAATGGAATCCAAAAGCAAGCAGGAGTAGCTATACTCACACATTGCAAAGCAAAATTCTGGTAAAAATTAATCAGAAGAAATAAAGAAGGTCATTAATTTTGGTGAGGGGAAAATCCATCAAGATGTACTGATTATAAATATATATGCACCACATATTAGTGAGTCCAGTTTTATAAAACAAGCACCAGTGGTCTTAAAGGGATAGATTCGGGCTGGTGGTGTGGCTTATCTGCCTGGAAAGTGTAAAGCCCTAAGTTCAAACACCAGTACTGTCCCCAAAGGGTGGAGGGATAGATTGGTTCAGATACAATAATTTGGGTAATTTCAATACCCGATTGTCATTAAGAAATAAACAATGTGAACAAAAAATCAGCAAAGATACCTCAGAAATAAATTTCACAGTAGATAAAATGACTTAATGGACATCTATAAAATATTGCTTCTAACTGCTGCAGAATACACATTCTTGTCAACATCTCACAGTAGTTTCTCCAAAATACATCATATTTTAGGCCATAAAGTAGTTGTAACAAATACAAAAAGTGAATGGAGAAAATATAGCAACAGAAACTACAGAAATCAGACAAAACACATGGTGATTCAGTGATCTGTGAATCATTGAAAAAATCATAGGAGAACATTTCCAAAATTCATAGAATTAAATGAAAATGAAAACACCACCTAGCAGAACCTTTAACAAAGCAGAAAGCAGTTGTAAGACTAAATTGGTAGCTGTGAATGCATATATTAAAAATCAGACAGATTTCAAATAAATTACCTAATGATCCAACTCAAGGTTTTAGAAAAATAAGAACAAGCCAAATTACAAATTAGTACATGAAAGGAAATAAAAAAGATCAGGGCAGAAGTTTATGAAAGGAGACTAAAAGAACAACATAAAGAATCCATGAAATAGAGTTGGTTCTTTGAACAGATAAAGAAGATTAACAAACTCTTACTCAAACTAACCAAAATAAAGAGGGAGAAGACACAGATTAATAAAATTGGTGATGAAAGAGGGGATACTACAACAGACACTACTGAAATTCAGAGGATCATTAGGAAACATTTTGAAAATTTATATTTTAGAAGAAAAGGAAATTTATAGAGAATTAGAAATTAAGATAACATACCAAAATTGAACCAAGAGGATATAAACAACCTAAACAGACTAACAATGAAAAATGAGATTAAAGCAGTTATAAAAAAGCTTCTCAACAAAGAAAAGTTTAGAACTAAATTGATTCACTGCTTGTTTCTGCTAGACCTTTGAAGAACTAATCCTCAATCTATTCTATAAAACAGAAAGTGAAGAAACACTTCCTACCTCATTCTTTGACATAGTATTACCCTGATACAAAAATCTACTAAGGAAACAACAACAAAAAAGAAAACTATAGATTGTTTTCCTTGATGGACAAAGATGTGAAAATCTTCAATAAAATTTTTGAAAAACAAATTCAATAATACATTGAAAATCAACCATGATCATGATCATGATTTCATTCCAGGAATGTAGGGTTGCTTCAGCATGTGCAAATCCATAAAGCTACTACAGCACAGAAATGGAATAAAAGACAAAATTACGTGATTATTTCAATAGATTCAGAAAAAGCCTTTGAAAAAAAATTCAGCATCGTTTCATGATAAAAGCCCTGAAGAAATTAGGAATAGAAAGACCACACCTCAAGGTAACAATGGCTACTTTGCCATCTTACATTGAATGGGCAAAAAGTTAATGCATTTTCTCTAAAATCGGGAATGAGACAAGGGTGTTCATAGTCTTCACTCTTATTCAATATTCAATGTAGTGCTTGAATTCTTAGAGCAATAAGGCAAGAGAAAGCCACAAGAAATATACAAACAGGAAATGAAGAAGTCATACTTTCCATATTTGTAGATGATATGATGCTAACTGAAAAGACACTAAAGACTCCATCAGAAAACTCTCAGATCTGATAAATACTTTTCTCAAAGTGGCAGGATACAAACCCAACATACCAAAATTAGTAGTTTTTCTATATACCAGTAAGAAACATGCTAAGAAAGAAATCAGGAAAACAATTTCATTCACAATAGCTTCAGTAAAACTCACCAAATTTCAAAACAAATACCACCTAGGAATAAACCTACCTGGGGAGGTGCAAGATGTCTATAATGAAAACTATAAAACACTGAGGAAAGACATTAAAGAAGGCACTAAAAGATTTAAAGCTCTCTTATACTTATGGATCAACAGAATTAATATTTTTAAATAATCATATTACTGGAAGCAATCTGCATATGCAATGTAATCACCAACAAAACTCCAATAACATTCTTCACAGAAATAGAAATAACAATCCTAAAATTCAAGTAGAAGCACAAAAGCCCCTGAATAGTAAAAGCAATTCTGAGCAAAAATAACACTATAGGTATCACAATACCTGGCTGCAAATTATAATACAGAGACATAGTAACAAAAGCAGCATGGTACTGGCACAAAAGCAGCCAGGTAGACCATGGAATAGAATAGAAGACCCGGAAATAAGTCCATAAAGCTACAACCTTCTTATTCTTGACAAAGGTGCCAAAACAGGCCTGGGGAAAAGACAGTCTATCTAACAAATAAGGCTGGGAAACTAGATATTCACATGGAGGAGACTGAAACTAGATCCTTGACCCTCTGTACAAAGTAAATTCAAAAGAGAATTTTAACAGTTTTTAAAAAGGCGAAAAATAGGGTATCGTTCTTAAGAAATGAGTTAAGAATCTGTCCCAATGAAATGTGTGAGAAAAAATAAGATGGGCTCCAGAGAAGAGTGGGTGTGTCTAATCCATAAAAATAAGAGAGAGAAATTGCAGGGTGATGTTATGTTCAAGCCTATGCAGGAACATGTATAGATAGCAATGTAACACCACATATGAAGGCTTTGAGAAAGTGTGGGAGTTGTGACACTGCTTTTCAAAATTTTCAACGACTTAAGGAAAAAATGAAGTCAAGCAATGGGATGAGGGAGAAAAGCCCTGCTGAAAAAGCACAAAAATCGTTTATAAGAAAGAGAACGGATTTGGAATGTGCTGTTTTACTGCATGGTGAACAATATTACAATTATTCATTCAAGTACAAACACTAATGTTTTTCATACTTTAGAATCAGATTATGGATAAAATAAAACAGGCTTAATTATAATTTCAGAATAGAATGCACATGTTAGCAGCATACATGTGCCCCAGAGGCAAAAACTATTAGCAAAGTAGAACTAGGGAGAGTCCACAAGGCTAACCGTTCCACGAGTAACTTACCTTATCCTAGATTGAGAGTAAGGAGATGTCGCCTATAGTTAATGACACATGAAGTAAAGATGTAAATAGGTTACTATAAGTTGAAAGTAAATGCAGAGTAAAAAAACACAGTGCCATAACTGCATTTGAAAATGAAAGACAAAAACTAGAATGTTATAAATGAAGTAAATGCTCATTTTTCCTTAAAGAAAATCAGTTAGTAATGTCAAAGTTTAATGTTCAAAACAGTCATTCCATAAAACTGTTATTTCAAGATCTGAAGATAAATACTTAAAGAACTAAAAGGAAAAACATACGGAAGAATTTGTGGTTCTTATTGGAAGTAGGATTGGGACGAGGTGTGGCAAGGGAATTATAGCTTTTCATAGTGAAATCTTCTATATTACTAGACTTGTTTTTCTAAATAATTATAGGGGTTTTTTTGCTTAGAGTTTTAATTACTCTAAGGTAGAAAGAAGAAAAATAGAGGGAATGAACCAATTCAGTCTATAATATATATATATATGTGGAAATGTCACAAAGGTACTTCTTGTGTAGCTATCTTACACAAACAAAAATGTCATTTTTTTTTCTTTTACAAAACCTGAGAACAAGAGTGCAAAACAGGTCCTGCCTGGGGATGTTGGTGCCACTAGGAGAGGAGAGGAGAAGAGGAAAGGGTGTAGGAGAGTGAATATGGTACAAATACTGTGTACACATGTATGTAAATGCAAAAATGATACCTGTTGAAACTGTTCTAGGAATGGGGGAGCAGATAAAGAAGAATGGTAGAGGGAGTGAGTTGAAGTGTGGTATATTTTAAGAAGTTTTGTAAATGCCACAATGTACTCCCACCCAGAGCACCAGCTAATGTCAGAGCTGGGCACAGGAAATCTGCATTTGTCCAGAAGGCCAGTGCTATAGTTACATTTGTCAAAGAGACAACAATCACCTTTTGAAAATACTAACGTGATAAAGTACATAGCAGTAGAGAAATATATTTCACATGGTACATAAAAATAATATTAAGAGTTTAAAGGTATTTAGCTATTATTTTGTAATGAATAGTTAACTTGTCTTATGAATATTAATATGTGATGAATAGCTATCTTTCTTAACCAAAGGCCAGTTATTGATTTTCTTCAGCTTTCCAGATATTTCTTAATGGAGATATTGCTAAGTTTTTTTTTTCAAACAAGATTTTTGTTTTGGAATAGTTTTATATTAACAGAGGAGTTGCAAAATAGTATAGGTAACTCTTCTATAACTCCCCATCCATTTGCTAACACCCCATTGCTAAAACCGCACATTACTAGCATATATTCATCACAAGTAATGAACCAATACTGATATATAATTAGTCCAAATCCATATTTTATCCATATTTCCTTAGGTTTTAGCTCAGGTGATTTTTGTTGTTGTTGTTTCAGCATCTGATCTAGGATCATGTCTCTTTTAGGCTCTAGTGGGCTGTGTCAGTTTCTCAGATTATCCTTGTTTTTGATGGTCATTGTAGTTTTGAGAACTGTTAGCCTGGTATTTTGCCTCAAAAAAGCATTTGATGTTTTCCTCATGATTAGAGTGGAAAGTCATGTTTTCTTGGGGGGAAGTCAAAGAAGTAAAATCTCCCTATCAACCTTGCATGCTTCGATATGACTATTCACGTTAGCCATAGTCCACTAGTTGAGACAGTGTTTGCCAAGTTTTCTACCAAAAAATTTCTCTTTCCCCTTCTTTACATATTGCATTGCTTATAAAAAAAAATCACTGTGCACAGCTACATTTATGAAGAAGAACAAAATGTTATCATTCGCTAGTAAATGGATGGAATTGGAGAACATCATTCTGATTGAGGTTAGCCTGGCCCAAAAGACCAAAAATCTTATGTTCTCCCTCATATGTGGACATTAGATCAAGGGTAAACACAACAATGGGATTGGACTTTGAGCACATGATAAAAGCGAGAGCACACAAGGGAGGGGTGAGGATAGGTAAGACACCTAAAAAATTAGCTAGCATTTGTTGCCCTTAACGCAGAGAAACTAAAGCAGATACCTTAAAGCAACTGAGGCCAATAGGAGAAGGGGACCAGGAACTAGAGAAAAGATTAGATCAAAAAGAATTAACCTAGAAGGTAACACCCACGCATAGGAAATCAATGTGAGTCAATGCCCTGTATATCTATCCCTATCTCAACCAGCAAAACCCCTTGTTCCTTCCTATTATTGCTTATACTCTCTCTACAACAAAATTAGAGATAAGGGCAAAATAGTTTCTGCTGGGTATTGGGGGGGGGGAGCGGGAGGGGGTGGAGTGGGTGGTAAGGGAGGGGGTGGGGGCAGGGGGGAGAAATGAACCAAGCCTTGTATGCACATATGAATAATAAAAGAAAAATGAAAAAAAAAATAAAATTTTAAGAAAGTCTAAAAAAAAAAAAAGAATTGACATAGAAGGTAACACCCATGCACAGGAAATCAATGTGAGTCAATGCCCTGTATAGCTATCCTTATCTCAACTAGCAAAAACCCTTGTTCCTTCCTATTATTGCTTATACTCTCTCTACAACAAAATTAGAAATAAGGGCAAAATAGTTTCTGCCGGGTATTGAGAGGGTGGGGGGAGAGGGAGGGGGCAGAGTGGGGAGTAAGGGAGGGGGTGGGGGCAGGGGGAAGAAATGACCCAAGCCTTGTATGCACATATGAATAATAAAAGAAAAAAAAAAGAAGTGGAGTACTTATTCCACATTCTTAAAGGTGGAATATTCACAAAAGTTGTTTAGAATTTTTCTTTGTGGTAGACTTGTCTATTTTGCACGTTTACTCATTTATTTTTACCAATATGAACCTGTAGATATTTAGCTTACACTCTGGGTTATAAGTTCAATACTACTTAATTTTATTGTTCCAAGTTTGGGCATTGGAAATTCAGTTTCTCTATCCCTTTAATCCACTCCTGTCCTTTGCTTTTAGAACCATCCCTACTTTTTGAATGTTACAAGGTGCTGCAGGTTCATTTTGTATGACTCTAATTATAGGTTT
Organism: Castor canadensis; assembly: GCF_047511655.1. Classification (NCBI taxonomy): domain Eukaryota; kingdom Metazoa; phylum Chordata; class Mammalia; order Rodentia; family Castoridae; genus Castor; species Castor canadensis. Next base: position 63,645,803 of record NC_133386.1, read on the forward strand.
TCAGATTCACCCTTTATGAAGTTAAGGATTTTGCTTCTATTTGTAGTATAGTTTTAATAGAATTAAGTTTTAGAGCAAGTAGTTTTAGGTTTACAGTAAAAATAATCAGAAATTAAACAGATTTACCATATACCCACTCTCTCTAACACACATTGACTCCTAGTATTAATATTTAACTAGTATGGTATAGCATTTATAATTGATTAATTTATACAGATATATTATCATTAACTACAGTCCATATTTTATACTAACATTCACTCTTTGGTTGTATAGTTCTACAGTTTTAGATAAACACATAATGACATGTAGCCGCTATTTCATGAAGAATAATTTTACCTCCTGTAAAGTCCTATTTTTCATCTCCTGATCATTCCCCTCCCTCCCCTCAAAACCTTTACGAACACTGGTCTTTTAAAATAGTCCCTATAGTTTTGCCTCCAAAACATCACATACTTGGACTCGTACATTAGTAGCTTTTTAAGACCGGCTTCTTTCACTTAGCAATTTAAGGTTCTTCCAAACCTTGTTGTGGCTTGGCTGCTCCTTTTTTTTAATTGCCAAATAATATTGCATTGCATGGGAGTAATACACTGTGCTTATCTACTCTCCTACAGAAGGACATCACGATTGTTTTTAGTTTGGAACTATTAAGGAAGCTGCTATAAAATTAGTGTGCAGGTGTTTGTGTGAACATGTTTTCAGTTCAACTTGGTAAGTGCCCCATAGTGTGATGTGGGATTGTATGGTAAGTTTATGTTTATAAGTCTGTAAGAAGCTGTCAAACTATCTTCCATTTTGCATTCTCACCAGCAATGAATGAGCATTTTTTTTCAGTCTCTCACCAGCATTTGGTCATGTAACTGTTTTGGACTTTAGCTTTTGTTAATAGATGTGTAGTAATATCTCATTGTTTTAATTTGCAATTTCCTACTGACATATTAAGTTTACAATCTCTTCATATGCACATTTGCTGTCTAGATACTTTCCTAAGTAAGGTGCCTGTCTTTCTTCTCATTTTTAATTGGATTATTTCTTTTCTTATTGTAGTTCTTATTGCTGAGATATTCTTTGCATATTTTGGATGGAAGCCCTTCATCTGATATGTTTTGGAGATATTTTCTTTCAGTCTGTGGCTATTCCTAGTTTTTTTGCAAGTTTTAAAATCATAAATGAAAGAATTATGTTGAGTGCTTTTTTGAATCTATCGATATGATTGTATGTCCTATGAAGTATATTAACATCATGAATTACATTGTTTATGATTATTAAATAAGCGTGAAACAAGCCCCACACAGCTGTGAAGTATTATACATTTCACATATTGCTGGATTAGATTAACTAGCATTAGTTAAGGATTATTCATCTAGATTCATGATTATTGGTTTTACTTTTCTTCTAATTTTCTTTACTGGCTTGATAGCAAGGTAATGTTAGCCTCCTAAAAAATGTGGGAAGTATTCCATCTGCTTCTATTTTCTCTAAGAGTTTGTAGAGAATTTTTATTATTTCTTCCATAAAGTTTTGGTAACATCAGAGGGGAAAACTTGTCGCAATGGGAATATGATTGAACTACATTACATGCATGTATGAAAATAGCATAATGAAGCCATTCAATTGTTTAAAAAGAGAGGAGAAAGTGAGGAGGCTGAAGGTACATTATATGAATGTATGGAATTATCATGATGAAACTCCTTTGTACAAATAATATATGTTCATTAAAATAGCTAAAGTCATCTATTTCTCCTCGTGTGAATTTTGTTAGTTGTCTCCTTCAATGAATTGATCCATTTCATCTAAGTTACCAAATATAGTTGAAAACTGCATATCAACTGGGTATACAGTTGCTCCCACTATTCTGTTTTTATATTTTTAATGTCTTTGGGACAATTTTTGATATTGGTAAAAATTTTCTTCCCTCTTTTTTTCTTGATTAGTCTGAGTAGAGTTTTTCTTCATTATAATTATTTTTTAAAACAAGTAGCTTTAGGTTTTAGTTAAATTTCTCTGTTTTTTTCCTATTTAAAATATGGATTTCTGTTCTTATTTTAGTGTTTTTTCTTCTCCAGCTTTAGCTTTAATATATTCTTGTTTCCATTTCCTGTGTGAAGCTTGTGTTATTGGTTTTATAGCTTTATTTTTCCAAAATACAAATTAAGGTATATATATATATATATATATGTATATATATATATATAAATTAAGGAATATATATATATATATACATATATATATATATATTCTTCTCTTCTCTTTAAGCATTGCTTTGACTGTGCCCCCCGACATTTTGGCAATATTTATTTTCACTTTACTTTACATCAAAATATTTTAAGGTTTCTCTTAAGCTTTTGCCTTTGACCCTTCAGTTATCAAGATGTGTGATATTTAACTTCTCAAGTAATTGGGAGTTTTCCAACTATTATTCTGCTTTTGATGTTTAGTGTAATTCCCTTGTGGTCTCAGAAGGTACCTTGTGTGATATCTAATTTTTAAATTTGTGAAAGTATGATTTATGGCCTATCTTAGTGAAGTGCCATGTGAGTTTAGGGTGCTGTACAAATGTGAATTATATTGAGTGATTGATGGCATTTCTCACGTCACATCGTTTACAACCTTACTGAACTTCTGCCTGCATGATCTATCAATTACTGACAGAGGGGTATTGACATTTTCCACTAGAGCAGTGAGTTTTGTTCATTTCTCTCTTCAGTTCAATCAATCTTTGCCTCATCTATTTTGATGTTATATTTATTATTATTATTATTTGACTCTACTGGAATTTTGAACTCAGGTCTTAGCACTTTCCTGGCAGGCACTCTACTACTTGAGTCATGCCATCTACCCTTTTTGCTTTTTGTTATTTTTTGAATATGGTCCTGCTTTCATGTCAGGGCTGGCCTGGACCATGACACTATTAGTTTTACCTCCTTTGTAGCTGGGATCACAGACATCTACCACTACACCCAGCTTGTTGGTTGAGATGGGGGTCTTCTGAATTTTTGCCTGGACTGGCCCCAAACTGTGATCCTCCTTATCTCTACTTCTCAAGTAGCTGGGACTATAACTGTGTACCACTATGCCAAACTGGTGTTGTTTTCTTACATACATTCATATTTAGAGTTTTGAGACTTCTCTGAGGATTAACCTTTTTATCTCCATGATGTTCATTGTTTTGAAGTCTGTTTTGACTAAAGTTAACATCGCTTCTTTATCTTTTTTAAAATTTGTAATATTATCTTTCTCTACCTCTCTACTTTTAACTACCTGAATCTTTACATTTAAAATTGCTTTCTTATTTATAACATGTATTTGGGTCACTTTTAAAAATGTACTTGACAAGCAAGTCTTGTGCCAGTTACTTAGGAGGCTGAAGTATGAGGATTGCTTGAGTCCAGGAATTCAAAGCCAGCCTGGCACATAGTAGTCATCTTCAAAAAAAAAAAAACCAAAACTTTTATTGTCCTTTAATTTTATGTGTTTAAACCATTCACATTTAAAGTGGTTATTTATACTGGTGAATTATTATCAACAATATTTGTAACTTTCTCCGTATTTCCTTTATTGTCCCCCTTCTTTTTTGCCTTTTCTTGTTATAATTAAATATTGTATATTATTCATTTTATTTCCTCTCACAGTACCATTATATACGTCCTTTAAAAAATTTTAGTGGTCGTACTACCAGTTACAGTATATATTTTTGAATAATGTATGCTTACCTTCATATAATATGATACAGTTTTATGTACCTTTTTGCTGTCTCTATACAGAATATTGCCAGTTTTCTCTCATCCCTGTGACATTATTGTCATTAATTTTACTTAGCCCTATAGTACAATTGCTGAATATATTGTTACTATCATTGTTCTAAACAAACAGTTACTTTTAGATAAATTAAAAATAAGAAAATAAATTATTTTACCTAGTCATTTCTTCTCTAATGATTTGCCCTTATTTTTTTTTAAAGGCCCAAGCTTTGTATCAATGTGAAATTTTTTTTCTGTCCAAAGAACTTCTTTTAATTTTTGTTTTTCAAAGTAAATCTGCCAGTAAGTAATTCTCTCCACTTTTGCTTGATTGACAAGTGTTTAACCTTTGAACAAAGAAATTTTTGATGACAATATAATTCTACGTTGGTAGTCTTTTCAACACCTTAAATATTTCCCTCTAGTCACTTCTCATCTACATACTTTTTGTTCCTCTATAAGAAAATAGCTATCTTTTGTTCTTGTTTTTTTCAAAATGTTGTCTTTAGTTTTCTGGCCACGTTGTATAGGTAGGGGTGTGTGTGTGTGTGTGTGTGTGTGTGTGTGTGTGTGTGTGTGCACAGCTAGCACGTGTGCATGTGTATGAGGGGAATTTTATTTATTTATTTTTGTTGGATATCCTGCTTAATACTTCTGACCTCTTGGATCTGTGGTTTGGTGTATGTCACTAGTTTTGAAAATTTCTCAGTTATTATTATTTGAGATAAATTCTTCTTATGTGAAATTTCAAATATGTATACTTTATACCTTTTACCTTTTAATTTTGAATGCATGTTCTTTTTTTTTTAAATCTATTTCTTCTTTTTTTTCTGTTTGAATTTTGGTTTAGGAAATTTCTATTGACATATTTTCAAGTTAGTTGGCTCTTTCCTCAGCAATGTGATGCCTACAAATGAGTCTGTCATATATTTTTAAATAATGCATGCTTACCTTAATATAATATGATAGTTTTGTGTACCTTTCAGCTACCTTAATACAGAGCATTCCCAGTTATTTCATTTATTGCTGTGTATGTTAGTTCTAGTATTTCTGGGTTTTTTGGTGGGATATTGGGGGTTTGAACTCACAACCTCACATTAGTATTTCTTTTTGATTACTGATAGTCAACTGCCTTATGCTAGTTTGACTAAACAGTTTTTTGACTTTACAGTGGTATGAAGGTGATATCCATTTAGTGGATTCTGTACTTTGATTTTTGAATTTTGATCCTTTCATGGGCTACTGATATGCAGTATGATAGACCCTTGCCATGCTGGGCAGCTTCAGGGAGCCACAGAAGCTCTCAGCAGCCATGAGATCACAGGGATTAACAATGGATGCTCTTCAGTGTACTGTGCTGACAAGCTATGATGTTTGGTAGGCTAGTATAGTAAAGTAATGTGGTGTAATAATATCCTCAATTTACAGTGGGTTTATTAGAACATAACCCCATCATAAGTCAAAGACCATCTACATTTCTTAGAGTTTCCCTCTCTCTGCCTATATTTCCCTTCTATTCCTGAATCTTGTCTACTTTTCATTAGATCCACTTAACATATTAATCACAGATATTTTAAAGTCTCTCAAACTGATTCTGAGGCTTGTCTCATTATATTGTATTTCTTCTTGCCTTTTTTATAACTTATTTTATAATTGTTGTATTGGGTAATAAGAACTGAAATAAACATGTTAATCTCTTTAGAAGTTGAGTTGTGTTTGATGTTTAGTGTAGCTTTTAATACCAGAAGCTTTGAATTCCTCTAGGTTTTTGTCATTCCTTTCAGCTTCAGTGTTTCCTAGTGTTGTTCCAGGGAAAGAGGGTGTGGCTTTGGTCTGTAGGCCACTGTTATTAAACTAGAGCATGGTATTTTTGGTAGGGATGGGTGTTGAGAATCTTATGATCTCAGTAAATTTCAGTCTTTGAATAGGTCTGTGTCTTGAAGCTATGGTCTACAGCAGATTTCCATCCATCTTTCAGTGGTATAGTGTTTTTCCCCTTTTCCTTTATACTTCCCTGGCTACTGTGTTCCCAGTCTATTTCTTTGAAGCCTTGCTTCCTACTTGTTATGTTGTTCCTCCCTTAAATGAGACAGGAAGATCTGGGGGGTTGTGTCGTGGAGGATTACTCTCTTCTCTCAGCTAGGATAAAGCTCCAAAATTGTGACATGAACATGTTATTCTTCCTGGAGAGGACTAGGCCTTTGTTATGGAGAAGGCTCCAGCTGTAATTCACAATCTTTCTCAGATCTTTCCAGTGGGAAGCAGGGGAATCCCTGAAGGGAAACCCTAAGAAATGTGTGGTAGACCCTCAGGCATTTCTTACTTTCACCCTAGTCCATGCTCAGCAATTTGTCAAAATTACAATTTAAGTGCTCCAATTAGTATATGAGCCTAGTGGCCTCTGTTTTAGAGAAACTGATCTCAGTTTTGTGACTCTTGGATGTACCTGCCTCTCTAGATTTGAGGTGGCAGTTTGCTCTGAGACCTTAGATCTCTGATGGGTTCAATTGAAATTATTTTCACATTGTCTAGATTTGTGTTGCTGTTGTAAGGAAGAGTGACAACTTTTAAGTTCTTTATGTATTGGAGCTAAAACCAGTAGTATTTCTCAAACTCTATGTTTATTAAAAATATAGTTTGCTTGAACAAGAAAATATCTAGACAAGAAAACATAGTTATCCAGAACTTACTAAAAGAAATATGTGGGCGACCAATCCTTTGCCACCTCATCAGAGCATTTTGGCATTGTTTGTCAAGCCCTATATGTATAGTGGCATAGGACATTTCTTGTGAAGCCTTAGCTCACTGAGCATTTATGATTATGGTTAGTTTTCTATTAATGGTAATGGGGTAAAAGAAGCCTGGCTTCTAAGCATGTAAATCTCTTTTGTTAATATAATTTCAAATATTTAAATATTTGGAAAAAGTCTAAATGTTGATTAGTATGTTTCTCTACTTTCCCCCTATATATTTGACCTTAGCATTCCCTTTATGTCTCCTTGTAGTTTTCTTCTATCTAATGTTAAATGTAAGTCCTGATATATTTTTCTACAAGAAGCAAATAAAATTTCATGTATGAATGAATAAATATGTTAGCTACTATTATGCCAGTAGCTCTACTTTGCTATTTTTACATAAAAACTTGAATGTTGATATTGCTATAAATAGCAGCTACAAATGAATTTTGGGTGCATTGCTGGCAGGTTTCTGGTATACAAATGAACATGACTTGCAAATAGCAATTTTACAGTTCCCACATATGGAAATTCAGTTCTGTGTATAATATTCTGCTTCAAGGTTTAGAACAAGTATGCAGAGCAATATTCATTCACACAACTTTGAAAAATGTGTTTGCTTAGTTATTTCCATTTCTTCTGTGGAAGAGTCCTAAGTGCATGGACCACGACTATGTGCTGAGTTCTAGGTTGCTGCACTCAAGGAGAACAAGGAATATTTCAATTAAGTTCAATTCTATGTGGAATTTTCTAGTGGCCCATGTCTGATTAGTTCTGAGTTATTTCTGGAAAGCAGCTGCACAGCTCCCGACTCCATGTCATGGCACCCTGTTGTTTCTACTTGGTACCATGTAACAAGTGCTTGGCATTGATGTGTGAATAAAAATGACGTGGGTCCCTTCTGAGCCATACGGATGGTCTTTTTCCACACTTTCTTTTCCCACTGCTTGAGTCCAGAGGATTCAAAGGATTGTAAGATGGCTGTTCCAAAAGATGGTAGGAGTGTCATTCCTTAAAAACAGTAAATGGAAGAAAGCTGCCCACCAAGTAACATGTAAGAAATTCTTTTTTTTTTTTTTGAGGTACTTGAACTCACAGCCTGTACCTTGAGCCACTCCACCAGCCATTTTTTGTGATGGGATTTTTTGAGATAAGGTCTTGCAAACTATTTGCCTGGGCTGTCTTCGAACCATGATGTTCCTGATCTCTGCCTCCTGAGTAGCTAGGACTACAGGCATGAACTCCTGGCAGAAATTCTTGCACTTTACTTTTTTATATAAGTGTGAGTAAACTTCATTGTGTTGAGCCCCCAGCATTTTTTAGTTTATATTCTAGCAGCTAGCATTAAATAGAAATTATTACAGGTATCATCCCACCAGTATTCAATGAAAACAAACTATTTTAAAGCATGCCGATTTCTAGCTATCATCATCTGGATCTCTCTGTATGAAGACAAAGTCCTTTTTTGCCCTTATTTATGGCAAGTTGGAAGTCAGAGAGAATTAATGTCCCAGGAGAACTTAACCAATGAACGGTGAGAATTGGTCTATAAATACTGGTGGATTTTCTGGTGGTATTTGTCTGTATAAAAGACATTTGACTGTACACCAAATTTCATGCTCCTTCTTCCATAGTTTATTTGTTGCTTCCTCTCCACGCTGTGGTGGATTGAGTGAACTCTAAGTCCCTGGGGCATAGCAGAGCAAAGTGGAAAGAGCCTGAGTCTGTCACCATGTTAAGATAAAATACCCACCTACCAGAAACATCTACATATCACTAGTAAACAAACAAGTGATAAACATTTGAGGCTCTGAAATTTTAATTTACTTCTTATCACAAGCTAGGATTACATTAACAAGTAAGAAATGTTAACTATGGAGACCAAGTTCAAGAACAAGTACCAAAGATGAGCCAGGAAAGCATGTCTAACACTCATCGAAAAAAGGGAACCAAAATTAGGATCCAAATTACTGATGAAAAGAGAGAGTCAGAGAATCATGGAAGGTAAGAGCAAGCAAATAAAAATAAGCTTGAATTAATGTCAGAAGTGGTGTGAGCGAATGGGTTTTTATGTTCACTTGATGTAGATTAAATACGCTGGGGTCATGTCAAGGGGCAGACTGGATGAACCATTTACCTGAGATCTCACCTTTATGAACTTTTAAAGAAATTTGATTAGAAAGGGAAGAACAGGGGTCTGCCATTCCCATAAACTCTACATAGTGATTCAGTATTACAGGGTTTCAATAAAAGCCATAAAAAGGAAAAAATTCCTTTAAGATCATTAAGCCTAGACTGTTGCTCAATATAGAAATCTTTTCTGTGATACTACAGAGAAATAAGCATTGAGTTTCACTTGAACTTTTCTTATGAATTGAAGTAATGACTGGCTAGGACTACTTGCTAAAGGTTACTGAAGTGTTAATTGATTTGATTATGTAGCCTCTTATTTATCCTATGCCCTCCCATTCTCCTCTGAGGGCCCCAAACATCACTGCTCTCTGGTACTCCACCAAGACTCTTCCCTTATTACTGTACTGTCTCCCTGTGTGAGCTCAGGGACCTGCTATGATCCACATAGTGATGATCTCAAATGAATGTGCCCTATTTAGATGCCTCTCCTGAATTTCACAGTCATCTCCATTTGTCCACTGTCTGCCTCATGCGTATGTGCTATGGGCACCCAGCTCAGTACATCTAGCTGAATTCCTGAGCTACTCCTGAAACCTCTCCTCTTCTTGGTCCCTTATCTCAACAAATGACTTGTAGCTCTATCCCCTGAATAGGTAATGAATTAAAGCAATTTTCTCCAATATCACTAGTGATACTTTAAATTAGGCCAGAACTGTCACTTGCCTAGATTATAACAAATTTGTCAAAAAAATGTTCACCATTTTTCTACTCTTGCTTTTCTCCATCTATTTTCTAAGGAGCAGACACAGTGCTATTTCTGACTTATGTCTTGTTATGTCATTTCCCTGTTAAAAATCCTTCAAAGGCTCTTAGAATAAGAACCTAACTCATTAATAAAATTTATAGCATATTCCACAATCTGGCTCTGCCTACCTCCAGGCTCATCTCTTACACTGGCCACTTGTACTCTATTGTCTATAGTTCTCAATTTCCTTAGATTTCTCAAGTATTCAAATGTAGTCTGTTTTTTTTTCCTCCTGGTATACTGTTCCTTCTTTGCATTGACTTCAACAGTTTAACTACTATTCATTCTTTACATCTTTGCTTTACTGTGACTTGTTCAGGGAAGACTTAATTGACCACCAAAAATCCTCATGAAAAACAAACAAACCAAAAAAAGAATTATTAGTATCCTCTTGTGCCCTTGTAGTTCCCATGGGATAACAATTGCATGTGTGCATTTTAACAAAATGGAATCAGATGCTTTGTGTGTTCTAAAACAACTATATTTCTTTCATTTAGCAATAAATCATGGGTATGCTTTCATATTCAGTGTATCTACAATAATTTCATTTTTTAAAGTCTGTGAAATATTATCTCATCGTGGGATATACACAGTTATGTCTGTGCTAAATTTTTGACTTTCCAAAAGGGCATATGATGTCTTGAATTCAACACATCTTCCTGGTCTGGAGTCTCCTAGAGAGGTTTTTTTGTTTTGTTTTGTTTTGTTTTTTGTCAATACTTGAGTTCAGGGCCTTGCACTTGCTAAGCAGGGGCTTTACTGCCTGTTTTGTTTCATTATTATTTGTAGTGGTTTCATGTTTTTGGCTTGGCTGTTCTGGACCACCATCCTCCCATTTATGCTTCTGAATAGATGGGATGACAGGTATGAGCCAATGCAACTAGCTTTTATTTGTTGAAGTGAGTTCTCACAAAATTTTGCCTGGACTGGTCTCAAACCACAATCCTCCCAATCTCCAATGCCTCAGTAACAAGGATTGCAGGTGTGAGTCTCCTCACTTGGCTTCCTAAAGATTGTCTTATATCTGGAATTAGCTCACTTAATCCAAACACAATGATTTTCTACTGTCCTACTCAGAATCTCTGAGACAAAGTTAAGTCAGCTTCAGGTACAGTTGTGTGAGGTTGACTTTTGTAGGATAAATAGAATAGAATGATGATTACATATGCTGAAATTCACCATCAGAAGGAAAATAGAGTATCTTTCTGTATCTAGCCCTGTCCCAGTATTTAAGGAGTTTATAATCTATATGGAATGGCTATACAATATATACTCAAAATTGTAAGTCATTCCAGTTTTGCCATATTTTATTTTTCCTAGCTTATGGGTATACTCCATGCTATACCCCATTCCAAACTGGAGTTTTGAGAACATATGAAAGGAAGATGATTTGCTGACACACATTCCATCATTTGTTGCATTGTCAGGAAAACTGAGGTTTATACACTAATGGCACTTGTTTTGTAACCTTTCTTTACAGTTTGTTCTTAGAGATTGACATGTGGCCAAAGGTGACACCAAAATCTAGGAATACCTATCTGCTTTTGGTAGAATGTTGTGTCCTAGTCATTTATACCTAAAAAAAGAATTAGTCTTTTCTGTTCTTTGCTCTCTTTAGTAAGATAGATCAGTGATCTATTTGTTTGTTTTCCATCTTTTGCCTTGAGTAGGAAGGTTTTATTTTCACAGAAATGTTATTTGATTAATAGGATTAATATCAATCTGCTTTCTGCAGTCACGTTTCTATGATTATGATCATTTTTATGAAGAGGTATATCTAAAAGATTTCATCATGATTTTTAAATGGATGATTTCCACCTTGTTGGAATTCTCTGATGCCATTCTCAGAAACAGTTCGCCCATTTCTACAAATTGAAAGTTTATTCCAGGTGTTACAAACAAAAGTTTTTCAATATAGCTTTATCTGAAACAAGTACAGAGCCCTTTACCTCAGAGCATTTATTTCATGATACAAATAGGCTAACTGATGAAAAATTGGTAAACAAATCAACATTTGAATTTAAAATGAAAGTATAAAAGAGGAAAATTGAAAACAATTATAACATCCTACAGAAATTTAAAGAGGTGGCAGAAAACTCAAAAAAGAAATGAAGATGAAATAGATGGTGGATTTTATGTCCAGATAGTCAAAAAAGTTTCCAATGTGTAACATTTTAAGGAAAGATGGCACATAGTAAAAGAAAAAAGGCTTGTTTGAGCCTTACTAACTGTCTTCCAACCTGAAATGTGCAGAGTGTGTTAGCTTTAGGAAATTTTTTTTTCCTCTACTGTCATTATCTGTTTGTTCAACCTTAGTGAAAACTCTAAGAAATATGAGCCTGGATGATATGGCTTAGTTTGTTTGGCTGCTTTAACAAAATAGACTGGGTAGCTTATAAAAATAGAAATTTATTTCTTATAGTTTTTCAAGCTTTGGCAGAATTGGTATCTGGTGATAGCTCATTTCCAGGTTCATATATGGTGCTTTCTTGCTGTGTCTGCACATAGTGGAAGAGGAAAAGCGCTCTGTTGGACCTCCTCATTTATAAGAGTGCTAATTCTCTTCAAGAGTGCTCCACCCTCATGTTCTAATCACCTTCCAAATGTTCTATCTCCCGATAGTATCACTTTGGGGGTTAGGATCTCAACATGTGAATTTTGAGGTGACACACATCATACCCTAGCAGATGATTGAATGTTTGTCAAATTATGATTACAGACCATTATAACACATTAGATTCTAGCATGCTAAATTTATATATTTGCCCTGCAAAGATGCTAAGTGAGTATATATTAGAAATGAATAAAAGTAACATCAGATATAATTATTACACTATCATCTGTTTGGATATTTTCATGGCTCTTTTCTTAGGCAGAAAGAATTCATTCTCACCTGCTCAATTCTGATCAACTATGAGGCAGTTTCCAAGCAAAAATTTCATTACTGGTTTAAACTAGACCAAATTAGGTCAATTTCCTAAATTATAATCAGTAATGAAGAGTAAATTATTTTAGTGAAGTAGAATTTGATTTGAAAATTCTCCAACTTAAAAAGCACCTATAAACCAAATTGTGAGAATACTGTATCTATCCAAAACCTGTAGGAAATTGTATTTTATATGGCTTTTATGACATTTTGCTTTGAGTTCTGTGAACCACTCACATATAGAAAATATAGGCACAGTGATCTAAATGTTTCAGCTAAATCATCTAATTTAACCATTTATATTATCTGAAATAAATTTTCAGATAATTGGTAGCCTCTAGAAATTTCATTTTGTACTATGCCAACCCAATTTCTTCGAAATTGCAGTTAGTTCTTTTGTAGTTTTTTTAAGGCAGTCCCATCTAACTTCCATTCAGGAGTTTATTAGCTGAAAAGAAATATTCTAGATTAAGTATCTTTTTTTATGATCAGTTCAACACTTTAAAAACAGGTAGTTGATTAACTGCCCTAGGTGTACATATTGAGACAATCATCCATAAAGCCCCAGGACAGACACTGAGAATCTTACTACCACTGCCAAATGAGAAAATAATGAATTTGTTCTGAAAGACCCCCAGATAAGCTGCAAGGCATACTTCTTAAGGGTTAATTCTCAAGCAAATGCAAGTATTTATTCAGCCTCCAACAAGAAGTCTGTACATTTAGCTCCTAGGTAAGCATTTCCAGTCTTCAGAAAGGTGACACTGGGCTGAAAGGATGTCATGCACTACTGTTTGAGCAGGATGGAAGGCAAGATGGGTCTTTTCAAGTGTGTGCTGTAAGCCCGAAGGAAGAATTGCAGTGTCCTTGGAGCCGTCCAAGGAGAGGCAAGCCTGGCTGAATAATCAGTGTGCAGAAACCAAAAACCCTGCAACATATCAGGCTAAGGGACGGGAAGGCTACAGTTGCTGTGATGATGCAAATGAAGGGCAAAATGGTACAAATTCCTGTCTCCCAGAAGGTGTAATTAGGGAGTGAAGGTAGAAAAACAGCTATCCCTGGAAATGCAGAGCACATGCTTATGCAGACTACCTCAGGCTCGGGTTAACAGTTAAAAGATACCAGTGATTTTCACTTCTCGCCTCCATTTTATATAAAAGTTTGCCTGAGTTTCAATTGATGATACTAATAACAGATCACAAAATAGACACAGCACAATATTAATGCAGAAGCCACACACACAAAACACTTAAAACATCTAAGCCAAAGGAAACTTGGGCCAAATAGGAGAAACATCTATGATAATCAATCTAAAATTATGCACATAAAATCTCAGTCTAAATCATGTGAACCATTTGACATTCTAGCCATAGGAAACAAGTTCTTTATAAATGCTTTGGTTTGATAGTACGAAAATATAGCTTATTCCTATTTCCCTCCCATTTAAATCATATTTATGTTGTATGTGATTTATAAATTGGCTTAACAATACACTTATGATGGGGAGTTGCCTTGGTGTTTTCTCTTATCATTTGAAGTTATTCAAGTAGCTTCAGCATAGGGTCAATGTGGTATTTTGCTTTGCAAGGATATTGGTATCTTAGGCCTGCAAAGTGTTTTTCTTATGTACAAAGGCAGAGAATATTTCGAGTGTTTTATGAGTCTGCATTAGCCAATAAAACTCTTAATTTAGCTCATGTTGTGGTGTGGTGGTTTTTTCTCTTCTTGATATCCCGTAAGTTGCCTTTAGTTTCTTCATGTTAGGTGATGTTTTTCCTCTTTATATACTTGGCTAATTAAAATAACAAATCTTCACAGCTGTCTTTTTGGGATTCCTTCTTATCACTCTAAGCTAATTAAACTGGAGGGAAGAAAAAAAACTTACTACAACTGAGTAGCAAATCTTTAAGCATCAACTATATTTAGTATCTTTTATAAAATAAAAATATTTTACCTTGGACAGCTCTCTTCTTCATGGCTAGTGTACTGTTCCTTGGGATACTCAATCTTTTTTCTATTCTTCTTTCCACATGGAAAAACTTTGTGGATTTGTTCCCAAATGGACAGCAAAATGACCAGAACATACTTTGTTCTCATAGAATTCTACTCTCATAGGACGGAATTAAACCCAAATCCAATGTCTACATCATGAGAGCTAATTTGTAAACAAGCACTGGAACACTTAATGGCCTGTAGGAAACATTTCTGAAAAGGCAAACTTGAGCCTGTGAATTTCAGGGTCAGTCAGGAAACCTTATAAAAAAATGAAGGGGAGATCCCATTCTCTTATTCCAGTTGTATGGAACTTTGTAATGGTTAAGATTCATGTAAATTTTCACATGATTGGGGCATTTTAGGTACGGCCTGAGTTAAGTTCTCAAGTTTCTTTCTAATCATTTGATACTATAATAATGAAAATTATATTTTCATGTCAAAGAATTTGAATAGAGAGAAATGAGATTAATCTTAACATCATATATATGTACATACATATAAGATTAAGGAGTTTATTTGAACTGTATACAATAGTTTATCTGAATCTCAACTTATAATATATTTTCCTATAGAAAGAACTCTTATAGATATTCTAAATTAAGCAAACTGATCTGCAGTTTTTCTCAGTTTCATTTCTGAAAATTTTAAGATCAAGCTTGAATGTGAACAGTAAAGCCTAGCTAAGTAGTTTGAGGTTAAGTAAATTAATTTCTGACTTTAAAATTCAGTGAACAACTAATTTCTTTGCGATATCATTTGTCGCATGAGGCACTCACAAAGGAATCCATAGAGGAGTCAGTGTTCAAAGATTCCAGTGCCTACAGCATTGTGGAGTTAAAGGATTAGCATGAGACATTTGGTGGAAGAGTGAGCAGAACGACGGATTACCATCCAAGCACATTTTGAATAGAAGAAAGTAGCAAACTGAAATGGAAAACTAAAGCAAAGATGGGCTGGCAGAGTTCAGTTTCAGGTAGTGTGTCTATCACAGGCCAGTCTGAAGCTACTCAATAGAAGGGATCTAGCACCCCCCAATAGGTTTTGAGCTTAAAATCTACATTTCTTTAACTCAGAGTTGCTGATTTACCTGGCAAAAGTGAGGTTGATAATAATAAAAACACATGTTTAGTTTGTGCTTTACATACCAATCAATATTTGAGGTGTTTTGTGTATAAAATGATTGGTATTAACTCACTTGAATGTCAAAATAAATTTATAGACAAAGAAGCAGAGGCATAGAGAAGTAAAGGATTTAAACAAAGTCATATAGTTCAAGTGGTAAAGCCAGGATTTGGCCTTGGGAAAGCTGGTTGTGTAACCTGTACTTCCAAAAATGTCCTGTGTTGTGTTTGTCCAAGAAGGTAGTATCATTTATTTAGTACATTTAGGATAATTCCTTTCCTACTTATCTAGAATTCCTCTAAAGTATCAAGAAGCTATCAAATCCATCAATCCTCAGAGCATTTATGAGAAGTAGAATATGCATGAAATACTTGTAGAATATTCAGTTAAAGGTTTTTTTGAAACTTAAATCACAAAGCCTACATTATAATAAACATACACTTGAGCTGAGCAATCAAAAATAACTCCAATTTACTGTTATATTTTGAAATCTATAACAAAGCCCAACAGCAAAATGGTAATGTTAAATTATTCTTCATTTTCTGTGAAGATGAGTTTCAAAACTTTTATTGGAGATGGGGGAAATCAGAAAATTATTATTATGCCAAGTCTGTTGGAAATTTAATTTTTTCTTTTTTGGTTTTTGGAGACAGGATCTTTCTATGTAGTCCAGAATGGCCTAGAATTTGCAATACTGCTTTAGTCTCCAGTGTGCTTCAATTATAGGCATGTATGCCATGCCTGACTGAAATTTCTTCATATGCAGAACAGGTTCTGTCTTAGTCCATTTTGTGCTACAATGACAGAATACCTGAGACAGGGTAATTTATAAAGACCAGAAATTTATTTCTTACAACTCTAGAGCCTGGGAAGTCCAAGGCTTAGGGCCTGCAGCTGGCAAGAACCTACTTGTCGCACTATTATGGCAGGAGATGGAAAGGCAAGAAAGCATATGCCCAAGTGACAAGAACGTCCATGATGACATCGGTAATATAATGAGAGCAGAGGCTTATGACCTAATCACCCTTTAAGATCCCTCTTTCCAACACGGCTGCATTAGGGATTAAGGTTCTAGCACATGAACTTGAGGGGACACATTTATACCATAGAAGCTACTCAGTAAAGAAATGTTGAAGGAATGAATCCAAAATTAACTTGTTTGTGCCTGTAGTTAGTTTATTGGGGCTGCTAAAAGAGAATTCTATAAACTGGATGGCTTACTAACAACAGAAACTTACTTTGCACAGTTCAGGGCCTGAGAAGTCCTAGATCAAGTTGAGAGAAGATTTTACTGTCTGCTGAGGGCCTGCTTTACGACTCATTGGCATTCATCTTCTTGCTGTGTTCTCACATGGCAGCAAGAACTCTCTGGGGTCCTTTGTGTAAGGACTCTGTACTTATTTACTAATTACTTCCCAAAGACCTTACCTCCAGATCTATCGTATTGAGGATTTGATTTCAACATGTGGATTTTAGAGGAATATAAACATTCGGCCTCAAGTACCTACCTTTGGAAAGATGGTGAGCTATTCTCCAGAGGCCTGGGCTTTGAACGGAACTCGGTATTCAGAATCAATCTATGCACGGTCTTCTGAATTCCAGGAAATACACCTTCAGAGCATGTATCTTCATACGTGGATTTTTCTTAGTTGTATTGGTTGATTTTGATGTGTTATAAGCAATCAATTTTCCCAGAATATACTATTATTTCATAATTACAGATATACTACTAATATGTAATGCTGATTTAATGGTGTATTTCTCAAGAAATACTATCAATTTTTAAAAATTAATGATTCTACTTTTGCAAGAGCACTGGGCCATTGCTCATCCTACTCTGAATGTGGAGGAACTCAGCTGAGCCAAGATGGGTGTGGAGGGCAGTGAGAAGCTAACCCACTGAGGTCTGTATCATTATATAAAGGGGTTTTCAACTCTGCTTTCAGTAGTCTCAAATTGTAAATGCACAGGACCAACCATGTGTGAGATACTGTTTTACCAAGAGTTACTTCATTGATTTAAAAAAATATGTGCAAGTAGAGTTACTTAGCCAAAGAAATTAAGTAACACTCTCCTATCTTCAGTTACAAGTTAAGCTTCCACTGATTCCTTAAAAATTTATCAGGTATTATTGGGTCAGTGCCTAGAAAGAAAACTAAAATTTCATTTAACAGCAATATCAATATTCCAGCAATTAACTGGTCTTGAAAAGAAGTAGCTATTTTCATTTGGTTGATACTTACTATATATATATATAAAACACATATATGATATTTGTACATTTATATATATAATTCCCAAATACCAAAATCAATACTGTTTTTATTTAGACTTTATTAACAATACAATATGATGCATTACATATAAAAATAGTAAGGGAAATTTCTCAAACACTAACCCAAATTGAAAGTTCAGGAAGTATAGACTGTCACTTATAAGAAGATACCTTCTACTCTCTATTGATACACATTGTGTACTTCGTGACTAAGCATCTATTATTAAAAAACTAGCTACCAAAAAGTAATATCAGCACAACAACCAGCTCTTGAATAGGTTGCACACTTAGTCTTTCATATAACTGAAATAAATGTGCCATTGCTATTATATCCATTTAAAACATCTTCATTGTTTATATAAACATAAACTGCAAAAATTTAAGTGAACAGAAATCAGATGGTGATGTCATTTGTGTTAGCACTGCTATTCAGAAAGATGAGTGCTGTATCTTTCTGAAGGGGAAAGAAGGTAGAGCACATTGTCAAGAATTCCAAGGCAAATGCATGCCACTAAGGAGGTGGTTTTTTGGAGGTATTTTGGAGGTTGTGAGATGAAGTAGAACTATCCTTGTAGACACTTATTACAGACACATGAAGCAGGTTATGAGTTGTTTTAGATCTAATGGTAAGGGAGACACTGTTGTATTATAGAGTTTATTTACTTTCTTGAGGGTAGTTATTTCTGGATTATAAATTTCGATATCTGTAGATCACCAACTTCAAATTATACCATGACCAATTTACATCCAGTGTCAAGAGCATCCTTGGCTTAAATGTCATACTAAATTTTGCTTAATATCCTTTTTATATACATTTTTGGGAGGCAAACATAAACCTAAGAGGTAAAACCATGTTTTAAGTTTTGTAGCTTCAATCTTTAACTGATGCATGACACTTTACAAATGTAATGTTTGCTTACTTATTCTGTACATTTCAAGATCTTCCTCTACCTAGTCCTAGTATCTCCTGTGAGGTATTTAATATCTACAAACTAGATTTTTCTGTCCATAAAATGGGAATAATGAGATAATAGTGTTTTAAGGCCACTTGATGGTACATTTTGCCAAGAAGCCTTTTACAATATGTTGCCACTTCATTAACATAAATTTAAAATATGGACAGATTAGTAAAAGAGTTTGTTTTGAATAATTCTTATTCCTAAGTCATGAACAAGTTATATAGAAGCATTGTGAGATGTTAGCAGTTGTGCAGTTGGGCACTGAATTCAATTTTTCATGTTAAAACTGAATGTGAAAAAGTAGTACATTTCCACTGGACTTTGAAGATAATTGCTGCATAAAAGTTCACAATAGACATGAACTTTGCAAGGAACAAAATTGCATTTCATTCCATATGTTTTCTTTGTAGCAAACAAATGATAGTCTATTAAATAAAAAGTTATTTTAGAAGGTATGAGAGCAAATTGTCTTTTGAATTTGCCAAGTGACTTTAATGTATTTTCTTTGTTTATATACTAATCTGTTATGGTGCTATAAAACAGAGCATTGTAATGGTTACTTTTTTTTATTGTTTTATTATTCATATGTGCATACAATGCTTGGGTCATTTCTCCCCCCTGCCCCCACCCCCTCCCTTACCACCCACTCCACCCTCTCCCTCTCCCCTCTACCCCCTCAATACCCAGTAGAAACTATCTTGCCCTTATCTCTAATTTTGTTGAAGAGAGAGTAGAAGCAATAATAGGAAGGAACAAGGGTTTTTGCTGGTTGAGATAAGGATAGCTATACAGGGCATTGACTCACATTGATTTCCTGTGCATGTGTGTTACCTTCTAGGTTAATTCTTTTTGATCTAACCTTTTCTCTAGTTCCTGGTCCCCTTTTCCTATTGGCCTCAGTTGCTTTTAAGGTTTCTGCTTTAGTTTCTCTGCGTTAAGGGCAACAAATGCTAGCTAATTTTTTAGGTGTCTTACCTATCCTCACCCCTCCCCTGTGTGCTCACACTTTTATTTTGTGACCAAAGTCCAATCCCCTTGTTGTGTTTGCCCTTGATCTAATGTCCACATATGAGGGAGAACATACGATTTTTGGTCTTTTGGGCCAGGCTAACCTCATTTAGAATGATTGTAACGGTTACTTTTATGCATCAATTTGAATAGGCTACGGGGTGCCCAGATATTTTGTTAAGCATTGTTCTAGGTATGACTTTGAGAGTATTTCTGGATAAGATTGATATTTGAATCAGTGGATTGAGTAATACAAATTACTCTCCCTAATGTGTGTGGGGCTTATCCAAATCTGCTGAAGGCTGAATAGAGTAAAAGGCAAAGTAATGAATTTTTTCTTGCTGCTTGACTGTCTTTGAGCTGGGACATCAGTCTTCTCCTTCCTTAGACTTGGACTGAATCATTAGCTCTTCTGGTTCTCTGGCCTCTGACTGCCTGGGTCTCTGCCATTGGCTCTCCTGGGTCTCTAGCTTACTGACTGCAGATCTTGAACTTCTTAGTCTTCCTAAGCACACGAACCAATTTCTTATCATAATTATATATTTGCTATATATATGTACTTACATATATATACATTTAATCATGGGCTGCTTAACAATGCTTGTAGTCACATATACACCACGGATATGATGGTGGTCCCGTAAGATTATAATAGAGCTGAAAAATTTCAATCACTTAGTGACATTGTAGGCATCATGGTGTTATAGCACAATGCATTGCTCGTGTGTTTTTGGTGATGCTGATGTAAATATCTACTATGATTAAAAAAAAGTATAAAACAAAAATGTTGAGTATACAATATTTGATAATGATAACAAATGACCATATTTCTGGTTTATTTCTTTACAATTCTGTATTTTTGTCATTATTTCATAACGTACCCTACTTAAAAAAAGTTTGCCCAGAATCCTTGAAGAGAACTGTGATTACTCTTCTCCATGGGTCAAATGTTGTAGTATGTCCTGAAGACTGTCAATTGGACAACAAAAATGCGAAGTGAACAATTGCATCCCAGCGTGGTACTAATCAAGTTAAGTGGCTTCACTTAACTGCCGAAGACAAGATGTTGTGTGCTATGGTTTTGATGTGTCCTTCACAAATTTATGTGTTGAGAGCTTAGTCTCCAAGTTCATGTTAGTGGTATTTGGAGTTGGAGCCTATGGAAGGTAACTAAGGTTAGATGAGTTCATGATGTTTGAGCTCCCATAAAGAGATTAATGGCTTTGTGCAAAGAAGAAGAGAGATCCAAGCATATATGTTCCTTCTTTGTCTTACACATGTACTTTCTTGTCATCTAGTGCTCTCCTCCCTGTTATGACACAAGACAAATCTCACCAACTGTTTGCACTTTGGTGTTGAATTGCATAGCTTTCAAAACATGCATTGAGTAAACTATTTAAAAAATATATATATATATATATAAATATATATTCTGTTATAGCAACAGAAAATGGACTAAGTGTGGTTTCTGTAGTAGACAGCACTGTGAAAGCAACCATTGGAATAGTGTGACTCATACAGAACTATGGCTTTGGCTATTTGAGTATGATGTTCCCAGAGTGAAAGGGAACTTACTGCATTCTTATTTGGTCTATATAAGCAAAAAATTTCTCGGTCAATCAAAACAAGTCCAACAGGAATAATAAAAACAAAGCTAGAACTTCTCAATCAATTTTCCAATTAAGCTAGTTTTCAGACCTAGAATCTCTTTAAAAAAAGTGAAATTCAATTCTCTTTGGGAAAGGACAAAATTTGTACAGTTGATCATTCTTCTAACCTTCTCCAAAGGGACCTATGGCTTTTGATCAGTGTAACTACCTGTGAATTGAGAAAAAGGAAATACTCATACTTGTCAATACCACTGGACTGTGACCCTGAACTGACCTTGATTCCAAAAGACTCCAAATGTCACCATGGCCCACCATTCAGAGTAGAGTCTTAGTGTTAAGGGGTTTTGCTCAGGTCTGTCTCCTAGAGGGCCCAGTGGGTCTCTGAACTTGATCTGTGGTTAGCTCCACAGTTCCAGAATGGAAGGTACAATTGGAATAGATATACTCGGAAGCTGACAGAATTCCCACACTGGTTCACTGACCTAAGAAGTGAGGGCTTTCATAATGAGAAAGGACAGGTCGAGGCTACTAGAACTGTGGCCTCTTTAGAAAATATTAAAGCAGACAAAAGCAATACCACGTTTCTAGAGGAATTGTAGAGAATATTGCCACCATCAAGGACCTGAAAGTTGCATAGGTGGTGACTCCCACCCAGTCACATCCCCACTCAGCTCGCTTACTTGGCCTATGCAGAAGACAGACAATAGACCTTGGAGAATAACAATATGTTATCATGAGTTTATTCAGGTTACGACTGAAATTGTGGATGCTATGTCAGATGTAGTTTCATTGCTGACCAAATTAACACATTCCCATGGCACTCGATCTGGAAAATGTTTTATTTATTTATTTTTATTATTTTTCTCCTACCCTTGCTTTTTAAAAAAATTGATATCTGTTATTAAAGACTGCCAGAAGTGATTCCTTTCAGCTGGGAAAGTCAGCAATATACCTTCGCTGTACTACCTCAGAGGTGAATCAGCTATCCATCCTTATGTCATCATTTAGTTTGTAGGGATTCTGATTGCTTTTCCCTTCTGCAAGTCACCACACTGACCTAGTATTATTGATGACATTGTGCCAATTTGACTTAATGAGTAAGAAGTAGCAACTACTTTGGATTCTTTAGGGTTTTTTGGTGATATTGGGGTTTGAACTCAGGTCCTGGTGCTTTCTAGGCAGGTACTCTACCACTTAAGTCAGATTTTTCAAACAGGTTATATGGGTTTTTTTGTGAGGCTGGCCTAGGTCATATTCCTCTTCGTTATGTCTCCTGCATATCTGGGATGGCAGATGTGTGTGTGCCACCAAGTCCAGCTTATTGGTTGAGATAGGGTCCTGCTAACTTTTTGGCTGGGCTGGCCTTAATCCATGATCTTTCTGATCTCAACCTCCTGAGTAGCTGGGATTACAGGCGAGCTACCAAGCTATCTACTTCACATTTATTCATAATACATCTATGTAATATCTTTATTTGTTGGAGATGAATCTTTTAAAACTTCTATCTCTGAGAAATGATTAGGGATCCAATGATGTGGGACACACATGAAATTCCTTCTTGTGTGTGATGGCACACACCTATAATCTCAGCACTCAGGAGACTAAGGCAGGAGAATCAGGAGTTTGAGGCCAGCCTGGTCTACATAACAAGTTCAAAAGTTCAAGGCTATTCTCAGGTGCATAGTGGGACCTTGTTTCAGAAAAACAAAACAAGTGCCCTCCCCCCATAAAAAAGGAAAAGAGAATGAAGTTGTTGAAATTAGCCCTTTCCTAAACCTATCTACCCCTCCCCCCAACCAATAAAAGAGGCAGTACCTAATAGGTTCATTTACAAGTGACTCAAAATTCACTTAGGTCATGACAATCATTTCAATAGTGCTTGAGATGGCAGTAGCATATAAGGATGCAGTTTGGAGCCTTTGGCACACCAATACAAGTGAACTGCTACACAAAGTCTCTGAAGATAGCTACTTTCCTTTTGAGATACAGTTCTGGGCCTACTATGGGCCTTAATAGAGATTTAACACTTAACCACGGATCACCTAGTTGTCATGCAGCTTGGTTGTTATCTGACCTCATGAACTGAATGTGATCTGATCCTCTAAGGCTCAATGCTGAACATGGACAGTAGTACTCCATCACAAAAGTGGAAGTGGTATATATGTAATGGGGCCTAAGCAGGCCCCAAGGAGCAAATTAGTTGCATTAAAAAGTGCCTGAAATGTACTTCTCCATGTAATATCACAAAGTCATTATTCCTGCTCCACTGCCCTTCCTTTCCCAGCGTTCTTCTGGGGCCATATGGGGAGATCTCTATGATCAGTTGACAGAAAAAGAGAATACTTAAGCCTCATAGTTTCAGATTGTTCTGTCTGTGTGATATGAAGGTACTCTCAAAAAGTGGACAACTGGCTGGGTTCACACCTGTAATCCTAGCTACTCAGGAGGCAGAGATCAGGAGAGTTATGGTTTGAAGCCAGCCAGGGCTAATAGTTTTTGAGACCCTATCTCCAAAAAACTGTTCACAAAAAAGGGCTGGTGGAGTGGCTCAAGGTATATGCCCTGAGTTCAAACCCCAGTACTAAAAAAAGGTATACAACTGGAGCTCTTCAGTTTCTCTCTCTGAAACATCCCTAGAGAGAGTGGTGAAGGAAAACCTTCTTTTCAAGCAGAAGTTTGTTGTTCACTTTGTTTGCAAAATAGTCACATGTTATATTATATCAATTCATGGGCTATGAACAATGGCATGGTTGAATGGCCAGGGACCCAAAAATAAGATTTGAAAATTGGTGAGGAGGAAATTACAGGAAGACATGAGGACAAATTTCTCAGAATCAGCACAAAATAATGTGAAGGTATTTGTGTTCCATGTGAATGCTTACAGAAGTGGGACTTCAGTAGAGGAGGATTTGAGTAATTAGTAAGTAGATTGACCTGTTCTGTGTAGTTCAGACAAGATGTTGGGGATGACAGAAAGTGTAGTAGATACTTATAGTCATAAATAATAATTATGATCACATATATAGTTACAGAAATGAGGACTGTAATTATCACAAGTATTTCTTCCTTAATTTATTATGACTATGTTTGTGTGTATGTCTGTAACTATAGAGCATGTGTATACATACTCTATACGTGTATACATATGTATATACATAAGTATGTTTATTTTCTTCCCTATTTTATTCATGTAACATAAAATATATTAGATTTATATCATCAAGAGACTAGTGGTTGACTAATGATTTTGTAACATGACTTGATATCAAAAATGGTCAGATAAATAAGATATATGCTAACAACTTTTTAAGAATTTTGTTATTCCTTTTTATAAAAGTTATTATATACCTAAGTAATAGTTTTGAATGGTAGTCAATGTTATATTATATCTTTATTTTTTCATTGTCTTAGAGAATTACTTTGGGAAGTCAATACAGTCTAATAGCTTTAGAGTGCTTGATCAGTTTATCATATGATCACTGTGTGCAATGTGGTTGAAGTTACTAAGTATCTGACTAAAGGTTTTCTAATGTGACTTCCATTTCTTATATTGTAAAATAAGCTTGAGTTCTGTTATGGAAGGGACTACACTACTTCCAGTGTGTGTCTGTGAAATTTTATTCTCACTTGAAGATCCTCAATGATTTTGACTCTGGAAAGTTACCTACAAAGCAACTCTTCACTCAGTGTCTATGAACTTCTCAATAAAATTACAATGAAGCAGAAAAATGGGATGTAAAGTCACAGAAATGCAGAAAATTAAGACTGGCTGAGAATATAGTGCTTGAATCAGGGGTAGTTGTGAGAGGGTTTCCATTGAAGAGTAGAGGAATGAAGAAAAATATAATAAAACATATAATAATTACTAATAATATAATATACAATAATAATTAATGTGAGAAAAATAATTAATGACATTCTTAATTTCTTTCGCTACAACAGAGGAGTCAGGGTTCCTGAAAAACAATGGGAAGACCCTCAATTCTTCTTCACTGAGTACAATATACCCCAATACAATACTTAACAGAAAATTCTTTTTAAATTTTTTACTAACATATATTAATTACACAAAGGAGTTTTATTGTAATATTTCCATACATGTATAAATTGTGCTTTGCTCAAACTTATCCCCACTTTCATGCTCTCTTATCCTCTTTCCTCTCCTTTTTGAAACAATCTTAACAGGCATCATTATTCTATTTTCATACATGCATAGTCATCCTTTTGGCAGTACTGGGATTTGAACTCAGGGCCTCATACTTCCTAGGCAGGTGCTGTACCACTTGAACCATGCTCCCAGCCCTTTTTTGCTTTAGATAATTTTTGGGTAGGGTCTCACTTTTGCCTCTACCAGACTCAAACTGTGACCCTCCTGACATCTGCTTCCTGTGTAGCTAGGCTTACAAGCATTTACCACCATACCTGGCCTCACCATGCTCTTCTTTCTTTATCCATGTGGAAAATAAAATTTTAATGAGTCAACTATGCAGCTACTGCAGGGCTAATTTTTTAAAGAATTATGCCTTGGAAAACATTATCCTAGTCATCAAACCATAAACAGACTATAGGTAGAAGCTCCTAAAGTAGTATAGCATAGTATTTTCCTGTTCTTCATCTATCACGTGTTAAAGGTTTACACACTGGCACAAAAAATGTTCTATTTCAGTCCAGACGAACTGAACCAGATCATGCTTTCCTTGATACTGATGTATAGCTGAGAATCACATACACAGATGTAAAAAGGGCAGCAGTTAGCACCTGGCATACAATGACCATCATCAAATGAAGTTAATATTTTTTATAGTAAACATTGAGTGTGGATGCCTCCAATTTAATTTGAAAGGGGCAAAATAATAACACATTGTCTAATTTTAAGAAAGATAAAGAGAATTTTTTACTGAAGATTAAGGAGAATATGAAAGTAATTTATTACAGAAATCTGAGACCATATAAGAAAAATGTGACAGTCTCAATTTAAGCACTAAACATGACCTTCAGGAAGCTGCTTTAGTTTACAATTAAAGGAAACTTAGTGTAGGAAGCTAAGATTTTTAGTAATAAGTATAGAAGTGTGTGTATATATCTGTATACATATACATATGAACATTTTAATTTATAATGCAATATATGAATATATAGGTGATAGATAGACGAACACAGAGCTAGAGATGGATAATATTAGACCTCCATAAGATTTCATTTGCTGTCATTTATTCATAAAAATACCTTCAACATCCTTCAATGCTCATTCCTAATTTTGAAAACTTAATTACTATAAAATTGGAAAGTGAAAGTTATAATTTAAAGTGGTTTTTAAAAGTATTCAATATTTTATTTAATAAAAACCAAAATACTTTCAAGTATACTTACTAATTAACATAGACATAAGCTTACTTGACAAAGCAATAAATTATAATATTGATATAAGAGAAGGCATATTTTTGTTATTTGCAGATAATATGACTAAATAGAAAACTCAAGGGAATAATCTGCAAGACTGCAAAAATTAATATTAAATTCATTACAATGACTAGATACAAATGAAATGGAAAAACTGATAGTTTTTCAGTATAACAGAAGTAATAGATTAGAGATTATATTGAGAAAAGGTACCATTTACATAATAATAATTTCATATTAAGAAATTCACATAATCTGTATGATGAGTATGAAAATACTTTACTAAGTAATACAAACAAAAAATGTCAATATAATACAAACAGAATCTTTATTTCTATAATGGAGCACTGGATTTTGTAACTTCCAAATTAATTATAGGATTAATAAAATGTTATTCAGGATTATGATGAAATAATATTAAATTCACCTGGAAGACTAAATAAGTGTAAATATCTGTGAATAGTGTAAGGAAAGAAAATTAAATCACAACTTTAATATATTGAAACAGATGTTTAAATGTATTATTATGGTAAAACAATCTGTGGATCTGGTTCATAAAATTACAGTCAGATTAACAGAACAGAAAAAGAGTACTTTAGCACACTGCAATATGTACAAGAATTTAACTCATAGCAAAAATAAGGAAATTATAAACAAAGGATTAAAAATGTAAGGTCTTAAGCAAATAGTATTGGTACAATTGACTATTTGGTTATAAAAAGACTGGAATATAATTGGGTGAGTATTTGTGCCAGGAGCCAGAGGGAGGTGGGAGAGGAAAAGAGAGGGTGGGAAGAGAATATGACTGAAGTACCTTGTATGCACGTATGGAAAGGTCATAATGAAATCCACTTAAAAAATGCAAGAAAGATGAAAAAAGGAATGAAGGGAAGGGGGGATAAGAAAGAGTAATAGAGGGGGTGAATAATGATCAAATGTGCATGTGTGGAAATATCACAGTGAGACTTCCCACATTGTACAATTAAGATATGCTAAATAAGCGATAAGAGTCTTATGTTACAACATACTTTATGAGAAAATTTTTAAATAATTAGGTAAGAAGACTTTAAAAATAATAAAAGGAAAAAAGTATGGTTTAGTTTTTTTATATAAAAAATATGATCTTGGACAAGGAAACAGTTTCTAAATAGGGTCAAATGAAATGTGTCTATAGACCCAAGAGTCCTGTGGCAAGCTCTGTGAACAACAGGGCATGTATGTTCTATAAACGCTTTCTCCCCTCATTGAATGTTCAACACACATTATCTTCTCACACACAACAAACAAGAGAGAAACCCATTTATGTTTACATCTTCTTTTTCTCCAAATGTATTGGATCACATAATCTTTCTTATTTAATAAAACCTCTAGGAGCCTCATGTTTCAGAGACTACGTTTTAGAAGAAACAATGTAGGAATAAAAATATTAGACATAATAATCTCAATATTATTGATGTAGTTTATTAGTGATATTAAACCTTTCACGTTAAAAAACTGATAAGTAATTAAAGGCAACTGATACATTGGAGGAATGTCTATAATGGAAATGACAAATGAAACCTGTTGAAATTGTTTTAAGAAAGGGACAGGGGAATGAGGAGTCATAGAGAGGGTGATTTTATAGGGGCACATTGTGTCCATGTGTGGACACAACACAATAACCCCCTTTGTACAACTAATGTTAATAATGTTAATAAATATGTTAAAGATACTTAAAATATTTTTAAAAGACATATCAAGAATAACAAAGCATAAAAAAATTCACAGGAGAAATACAAATAAATATAAAACAATTTTCAACTTTTGATAGTAAGAGAAAGATAAGTTTAAGGATTCAGAAGATAGATACCATTATTTTTCCTAATATCTGAGTAAGTATGTATATATTGTTATTAGTAACACAATTTATAATAATAGCGTTATAAATTATAATGCTCTATATGAAACAATATTAAAGATATCTTAAATGAATTGTTTAATATATTTGAAAGAAGTTAGAGTGCAAAGATGTCATATGCTAGGGGAGAAGAAAACTCATATATTTGGAAATGGTACTATAATTGATTAAACTCACTGAGGGCATTGGTCTCCAGTAAAAGAGCACTATGATAATTTATACAGTTTATATATGAGATTATTTAAGAAGATAGTATGTATGTTAATGAAAAATTAGAATCACACTCAATGCTTGCTAATGGAGAAATGATTAGGAAAATCATGGTATATTTAGTTTCTAGAATATTTTTATATACATTGTAATTATGTCTTCATGGAATATTGGCAAGTGAAAATGCTCATAATAATATTTTGTACTAAATTGGATACTAACTTTATATGTTAATTGATAATTTACATGTGTATTTAAGTGTGTGTCTTCTTTTTTATGCATTTTGTTTCCAGGTGAAAAGTGTAAACAAGTAGTTTTTAAAAGATATTTAATTCTTATACATTTTATGTATTTTCTAAAATAAGCATGGATGTTTTATAGCAGATAGTATTTAAAAATTAATTATAAACACCTCTCTTAAGAGTTCTGAACTATTTCTTCTTTATCATCTTGATTTCGACACGCATGGCTTGTTCACTCTGTTGTTTCCCAGCAGAGTGACTTGCAGATTTTGATGGTTTGGAAAACATCCTATATTACTTAAAAACTATTTTAGTTATGGCAGTCACGGCCAATAGAAAGTAAATGTTTAAATAATTTTTTTACTAGGATGTCTTCTTTATATGGGGGGATTCATAGTGACAATTCCAATTAGACTTATAGTGTACGTTAGTTACAGTGCCCCCATCGTCTCTCCCCCTCAGTCCCCTCCCCACCCCACTTAAAGCAATTGCAGGAGGTTTTTTAGTTCTGTTTCATATAGGTATATGAAATCCATCAACCATATACCATCACCTTAATTTTCTTCCTTCACCCTCATCTTCCCACTAGATACCCCCTCCACCCACACTGTGCCTGATTTTCAGTCCTGATTTTCATTATTAATAATGAAGTTGAAGTGTAAAGTGGTGTTTCAGTGTATACCCACTGTGGGTGTGCTTTACTTTGGTCTATTCAATCCCTTCAATACTCTCCCTTACCCTTTTACCTCCCACCCTCTGTCTTTCAACAGTTTTCAATATACAGTCTTATATCCTCTACCATCACATCTTATTGAATATGATATTACTGATGTTCTTTTTCTTTTTCCTTTCCCTCTTTCCCTGAGTTCCACAGAGTAGTTCCACCATTACAAACATATTCTACATCTGAGTTTGTATATGATCATTTTTGTTTTTGTATATATGTTTATCTTTGGATCTACCTTCCATGTATGAAAGAAAATATACGTCTTTTGTGTTTCTGATCCTGGCTAACTTCACTTAGCATTATGTCCTCCAATTGCATCCATTTACCTTTAAACTCTACATAACATTGTTCCTTGTGGGTCAGTATATGGATACGTACAACAATTTCATGATCCATTCATCAGCTGTAGGGCATCTGGGTTGTTTCCAGAGCTTGGCTGTTGTGAATAATGCTGCGATGAACGTTGGTATACAGGTGTCCCTACTGTATCCTGTCTTAAGTTCCTTTGGGTAGATGCACAGGAGTGGTTGGATCACATGACAGTTCGATCTCTAGTTTTTTGAGTTATCTCCATACTGCTTTCTATAGTGGTTGTACTAACTTACATTTCCATCAGCAGTGTATAAGGTGTTTTGCACATCCTTGCCAGCATTTGTTGTTGTTATTACCCTTGATTATGGCCATTCTAACTGA
This sequence comes from Castor canadensis, assembly GCF_047511655.1. NCBI lineage: Eukaryota > Metazoa > Chordata > Mammalia > Rodentia > Castoridae > Castor > Castor canadensis. Next base: position 63,676,283 of record NC_133386.1, read on the forward strand.
GGTGAGATGAAATTTAAGTGTTGTTTTCATTTTCATCTCTTTCATAACCAAGAAGCTGAACACTTCTTCTTGTATTTACTGGCCATTTGTATCTCTTGCTTTGAGAATTCCCTGTTTAATTCACGTGCCCATTTCTTCATTGTGGTGTTGATTCTTTGAGAGCTGAGTTGTTTAAGAAGTTGTTCCCTATACCTATCTGTTTCACTGTATTTCCTACTGCTTCTTGGAATTCTTTCAGAGTTTCTGGCCTTATATCAAGGTTTTTTATCCACTTTGAGTGAAAGACAGGGATCTAGTTTTAGTCTTCTACATGTGGATATTCAGTTTTCCCAGCAGCATTTGTGTGAAGAGGCTGTTTTTTCTCCAGTGTGTGTTTTGAACTTCTTTGTCAAAGATCAGTTGGCTATAGATGCATGGGTTTATGTCTGGACCTTCTATTCTGATCCATTAGTCTTCCTATCCGTTTTTGTGCCAATGCCATGCTGTTTTAATTGTTATGGCTCTCTAGTAGAGTTTGAACTCAGGTGTTGTGATGCCTACAGCATTGGACTTTTTGCTCAGAATCGCTTTGGCTATTTGAGCTCTTTTGTGTTTCCATATGTATTTCATAATTTCTTTTTCTATTTCTGTGCAGAACATCATTGGAATTTTGACAGAGATTGTGTTGAACATGTAGATTGCTTTTGGTAGTATGGCCATTTTCACAATGTTGATTCTACCAATCCATGAGCATGGAAGATCTTTCCATCTTCTGATGTCTTCTTCAGTCTCTCTCGTCAGTGGTTTAAAGTTTTCATTAAAAAGTTCTTTGGACTCTTTCATTAAATTTATTACAAGTTACTTTATTGTTTTTGAGGCTATTGTAAATGACATTCTTTCCCTGATTTCTTTCTTAGTCTGTGCATTGTTGGTATGTAGAAAAGCTACTGATTTCTGTATCTTAATTTTGTATCCTGCTACTTTGCCAAAAGAGGTTATGGGTTCTAGTAGTTTTTTAGTAGTTTTTGGGGTCTCTTAGGTATAGGATCATGTTCATGTCATCTGCAAATAGGGATAGTTTGTCTTCTTCCTTCCCTATTTGAATCCCTTTTATTTCTTGCTCTTGTCTTATTGATCTGGCTAGGAATTCCAAAACTACATTGAATAGGAGTGAAGAAAGTGGACAGCCCTGTCATGTTCCTGACTTTAAGGGGAACAGTTTCAGTTGTTCTCCATTTAGTATGATGTTGGCTCTAGGTTTGTCATATATAGCCTTTATTGTATGGAGGAACATTCCTTCTATTCCCAGTTACTTCAGAGCTTTTATCATGAAAGGGTGTCGGATTTTGTCAAAAGCTTTTTCTGCATTTATTGAGATGATCATGTGTTTTTGTTCTTGTTTCTATTTACATGCTGTATTACATGTATGGATTTATGTATGTTGAACCATCCTTGCATCCCTAGAATGAAACCAACTTGATCATGGTGTATGATCTTTTTCATGTGTTGTTGAGTTCTGTTTGCCACAATTTTGTTGAGAATTTTGCATCTCTATTCATTAAAGATATTGGTCTATAATTCTCTTTTCTGGTTACTTCTTTGTTTGGTTTCAGAATGAGTGTAATGCTGGCTTTGTAGTATGAGTTTGGTAGTGTTCTTTCCCTTTCTATTTCCTGGAAAAGTTTGAGGAGTATTGCTGTTAGTTCTTCTTTAAAGGTTTGGTAAAATTCAGCCATGAATCCATCAGGTCCTGGGCTCTTATTTGTAGGGTGACTCTTTATTACTGTTTCAATTTCATTGTATGTGATAAGACTATATAAGCAGTTAATATATTCTTGGTTCAATTTTGGTTAGTTATATGCATCTAGGAATTTATCCATTTCATCTAGTTTTTCCAATTTACTTGAATATAAATTTTCAAAGTATTCTCTAATGATTCTTTTTCATCTTTGATTTTATTAATGTGGGTCTTCTCCCTCCTCCATTTTGTTATGTTGGCTAAGAGTTTGTCAGTCTTGCTGATCTTTTCAAAGAACCAACTTTGTGTTTCATTGATTCTTTGTGTAGTTTGTTTGGTTTTCATCTCATCCCTGATCTTTGTTATTTCTCTCCATCTGATGGTTTGGGGTTTGGTTTGTTCTTGCTTTTCTAGAAGCTTAAGATGCATAATAGATTGTTTGAGAGGTCTCCATTTTTTTTTTGATATAGGCACTTATAGCTATAAACTTTCTCCTTAGCATGGTCTTTGCTGTGTCCCACAGATTTTGGTAGGTTGTATTTTCATTTTCATTGGATTCTAGGAACTTTTTGATTTCTTCCCTTGTTACTTTGGTCACCCATTGGTTTTTCAGCAGTGTAGTGTTCAGTTTCCATGTGTTTGAATATTTTCTGAGATTTCTTTTGTTGTTGAGGTCTAGTTTTATTCTGTTGTGGTCTGATATGATGCAGGGGGTTATTTCGATTTTCTTGAATTTATTGAGACTTGCTTTGTGTCCTAAAATATGATCCGTTTTGGAGAAAATTCCATAAGCTACAGAAAAGAATGTGTATTGCCTAGTTGTTGGTTGAAATACTCTGTAGATATCAACCATGTTTATTTGGCCTAATGTGTGGAGTAGCTCTGAAGTTTCTTTGTTGATTTTTTTGTCTGGGTGACCTATCTATTGGTGACAGTGGAGTATTCAGGTCTCCCACTTTCACTGTGTTAGCATCTGCCTATGCTCTTAGGGGCATTAGAGGTTTGTTTTAGTGTAGATGTGTGCCCTTATGTTTGGTGCATGTATGTTTAGAATTGGTATTTCCTCTTGATGGATTGTTCCTTTTATTAATATGACTTGACCTTCTCTGTCTCTTCTGATTTATTTTAGTCTGAAGTCTACCTTGTCAGATATGAGTGTGACTACTCCTGTCTGTTTATGGGGTCCATTTGCTTAGAAAACTTTTTTCCAGCCTTTGACTTTAAGCCAGTATTTATTTATTTATTTTTTGGTGAGACGAATCTCTTGCCAGCAACATATGGTTGGGTCTTGTTTTTTAACCTAATTTGCTATTCTATGTCTTTTGATTGGGGCATTGAGGCCATTTACATTCAGTATTAAGATCAAGAGATGCCTGTTGTTTCCATTCATTCTTATTCCCCTGTTGTTTAGTTTTACCTATTCCTTGTTTACTGGTCTGCTTGCTCAAAAGGGTTTATTCTTTCCTGAGTCTTCCTATCTCACTCTAGTTTCTTTTACTATATGTAGAAGTCCATTAAGTATCTTCTATAGTTCAACTAAAGGTTGCAAGTTCCTTTAGTTTTTCCTTGTTGTGGAAGGTTTTAATTTCTCCTTCAATTAGGAAGGTTTGTTTCTTAATTTTATTCATCTTGCTCCTCTCTGTTCACCAAGCATTTAATTGATATTTTTATTTGGGATATTGAGTTATTTACTTTGGATTTGTTATTTTTCAGGGTTTCCATATCTTTATTGATTTACTCTTTCATATCCTGGATAGTCTTCTTAATTTTATTCATCTGTTTGTTTGTACCCTCTTTGAGCTCATTTAATTGTTTATTCACATTCTCTTTGAGGTAGACTAGTCTATGTTGACAGTTGCTCTTTTAGGGCCCAAGTTATGTCTTTCCATGAGCTTTTTGTGTTTAGAGTTTGAGTTGAGAAATCTGTTGTTATTCTAATGGGTTTGCCTTTTTATGTGACTTTTCTTTTCTCCTTTGCAGCTTTCAGAATTCTTTCTTTGTTCAGTGTGTTGAGTGTTTTGATTATAATGTGTCTGGGGGTGTTTCCTTTTTGGTCTTGATGGTTTGGTGTTCTGGAAGCTTCCTGCATGTGGGTGGTTAAGAATTTTTCAGCTATTATTCTGTTGAATTGGTTGTCAATGCCTTTCATTTATAACTCCTCTCCTTCTTCTACACTCATGATTTGTAGTTTTGGTCTTTCATGTGTCCCAGATGTCTTCTTGCATGTTCTATTTGTATTTTCTTAGTATTCTTTCATGGTCTTTTACTGTTTGGTCTAATTCCTCTAGTTTGTCTTCCATTCCTGATACTCTATTTTCAACTTGCTCCTCTCTATTCACCAAGCATTTAATTGATATTTTTATTTGGGATATTGAGTTATTTACTTTGGATTGGTTATTTTTCAGGGTTTCCATATCTTTATTGATTTACTCTTTCATATCCTGGATAGTCTTTTTAATTTTATTCATCTGTTTGTTTGTACCCTCTTTGAGCTCATTTAATTATTTATTCACATTCTCTTTGAGGTCAAATACTAACTTTTGTATTTCTTCTTTTAGGTCATTAATCATTCTTACTATTGTTTTTTGGAATTCATTATATGAGAGCTTTTCCTCTACATAGGTGTTTGGATCCTTAGTGGTGGAATTGGCTTTTGATGGAGAGTGGTTGTCTTGCTGTTTAATTCTGCATTGAGATTTATGCATCTGGAATTTTTTATTTGTTTGTTTGTTTTAAGGACTTAGGGTTTTAATCCCTCATGCCCCTGTAGTTGGGGTTTTGAGGTTTTTTTCTCCTGGAGCTCCAGCAGTTTTCCTCAGTGTAGGGTATGCTGGATATGTTACCCCTTGCAGGGTTCTTATTGTTGTGCCAATTATCTCTTTTCTCTCCTCACTGAGGGGGCTGGAGTTCCCACTTTTTGATTGGAGCTCAGAGGCTCTCCTGCAGTCACAGTGGGGGCATGTTGGGTTTCTGTGCGTTGGAGGAGGCAGGCCTGCTAGCACCACTGGATTGCTACTCAGTGGAGGAGCTGGGAGGAGTGGAGGAGTATGAAGCACTGGGCTTCTGTGTGCTTGGGGGAAGAGGGCTTCTGGGGCTGCCTATAGAGTAGCAGGTTATTGCTTTTCTCTCTTCAGTGGTAAATCTGGCATTCTTGCTCTTTGATGGGAGAGTGAGGACTCTCTTGCTGTCAGGGACAATGGGGAGTGCTGGGCCTCTGTGCTTTGTGGGGAGAGAAGCTTCCTGGTACCAGCAGAATAGCAAAGCCTGGAGCCTAGGGTTCACTTAAGTATGTGGTGGCAGGCTCTTGGTTTCCTGCATGTGTTTCAGGGAGCACAGTTTAGTGGCTCTGCTGCTGGCTGGGCTCCAGAGAACCAAGCCAGCAAGCAGCAGAGTTTTGGGGCCTGATTTCCTGCAAAGCTTCAGAGAGCACAGTTCTGTGGTTCTGCTTCTGGGGGAACCAAGCCGGCTGGCTTGCCCTTTCTTTTACCCATGGAGCAGCAGGAGCCCTGAGTCCTGCTTACACAAAGGTGCTAGTTTCCCTGGCATGTCAGGGTGAAGGTAGCAGGTTGTATAGTAGGGTGGGGCTTCGAGTTCCTATGTGTGCCAGGAAGCAGGACTTAATGCCAAATGAACACTGAGTAATGGAGCCTGGATCTGAGGCAATTTCAGGGGCAGGGAATCGGGAGTGTTGAGCTGCGAGTTGTTCTTCCAGTGGTTAGTTGCTTCTCTATTTGCAGATTTGGAGAGAGTTTTGCTTCTTGCTGTTTGTGGGACCCCATGGGTGCCCTTGGGGTCCTCTGATCTTCCTTTTTCAGGGTTGTTAGTTGCCACTGGGCTGTAGGAATGTCTATAGTCCTTCATCATTGCTTCTTCCTCAAATAAAAAGTAATTTTGTGAATTTTTGTCCCCTTGTGTAATGTAAAGACCTAGACTTGGGAGGTATCATTTCAACAAGTAAAGAAGCAAAGGGAAAACAGAAATGATGTCTTAATCCATCTTATTGTCAATTAATCATCTAATCTATCATAAATGTATTCAGCAAATATATGATGTATTCATTATATTATTTCTTGTGTTCAGATCATTGAAGACATGGTCCCTGCCCATTCTAGACTTCCTTCAACAAAAAGGCCAGTATAGCATTAACCAACAGGAATCAAGGTGGCCCTGGGTGGCTGGATGTAACAGATTAGTAGCCAATCTTTTATATAATAGTGGAGGAAAAGAAATTAATCTATTTTTCCAGCAAGCCATAGTTTCCTTTGAGTAGAGAGATTGTTTCACACTTGGTGAACAAAGAACTCATGTCTGTTTTTCAGGATTTGCAAGTGATGTTTATCTTGTCAGTGTTCCATTGGGTAGAACAAGAATCAAGAATAGTTAGCTGGTTATTCAAGTGGTTTGTGCAGAGTCAAGAGAAGATAACGTAGGCCAAAATTGAAGAGGATGCTGCAGTAGGTTGGCATTTTCAAAAATCAAAATATTTTTTATTTTACAGTATTGGGGGGTTGAACTTAGGGTCTTGCTTTTGCTAGGCAACCACTCTACTACTTGTGCCACTCTCCCAGCCCTTTTTGTTTTGGTTATTTTTATTTATTTATTTATTTTTCAGTACTGGGAGTTGAACTCAGGGTCTTGGGTTTACTAGGTCTGCACTCTGTCACCTGAGCCATGCCCCTGGCTCTTTCTTTGCTTTTGAAATAGGGTATTTCTTCAAATACTGGCCATTTGTATAAATCAAAACAACTTGACAAATATTGTTTTCAGTATAAAAACAGAAAAGGGCAATCGCTGGTCCTTTGTGGGTCTCTTCAGCATATATGTTAAATAATAGAGTACCACTTAATTATACATTTGCATCCCATAGTGTTAGCAATTTGCTCACTCTTGGTTCATTCTTGTCCTTTTCACTAGTATGGAAGATCCAAGTGGCTGGGAATTTACAAACATTTATCTCTATATATGGGGCCTAGTGGTGTTGTGCCTCAGAAGGATTTATCTGGGCTCTTCCTATCTTACTCTTCCTGCTTCCTGGTTGCCATGAAGTGAGCTGCCCTGTTCCACCATATCCTCTCCAAAATATTTTGTCTTACTTCAGGCCTAAAATGAAAAGACCTACCTGACCATGGACTAAAACCATTGAAATAGCCAACATAAATCCTTTTTCCCTTTAAATTGTTTCTCTCAGGTATTCCCCACAGTGATGAAAAAACTAACTAACACATGTGAAAACATGGTCATTGACCTTGATCTTCCAAAGAAAAGGCAAATTGTGCTAAAATTTCTGCTATTTTTCCCACTGTGCCTCTAACTCTGCAGAACGTTCATTGAGAATTGGATGACCCTTAAAGGTAAACTCCAAAACGTACACATTCTACTGGGTCTTTTTTTTTTTTTGGCAGTACTGGAATTTGAAGTCAGAGCCTGATGTTTGTTAGGCCTACACTGCACCACTTAAGCTGTACCCCAGCCCTTTTGTGCTTTAGTTGTTTCTTAGATAGGGGCTTGTGTTTTTACCTAGTAGACCTTAGACCACAATCCTCCTACCTACTGTGTCTCACATAGCTGGGATCACATGTGTGCACCACTGGGTCTAGTCAGTGGGTCATTGTTTCAAATGAAGAATCCTATTTTTTTGGCAACATTCTGCCTTTTGTACAATAATTTGGGGATTCAACAGAATTATGGAAAGAGTTAACTATTAGAATGGAACAAAATCTTATTTTTTTCTGCTCACATGTTATGGAATTTTGAAAGTGACAACAATTATTACTTATCACAAACAAGCAGCTTTATTTTGAAATAAAACCCATTGATAAGATTTGTAATTTTAATAAAAAGCAAAACCCAAATCTCAATACTTTGATACTAGGTGACAATAACTATAAAGTCCTCCAATATCTAGTCATTCAATGAAGCCATTCTATGGGGTAATTGTGGGGACAGTGGGAAGAATAAAGCATAAAGGCAAAGGGATTGGGAACAGGTTATAAGAAAATCAGTGTAACTGAGTGATAGGATGATCTTCTTTTCAAAAGGGAAATATTTAGTATTAAACTGCCATTGTTTTAGTTGAAAGAGTGTTGGCTCCCTGGTCTTTTATCCAAAAATGACTAAGTTCCTGAACATTAATCTCAATGTTGCTATTTATTCCCAATAGCCTTAGGCAAAGATACTCTACACTATGCCTCATTTTCTCCATCTGTAGAATGGCAGTAATGATACTTACCTGCATTTCAGGAGTGTTATGAGACTCAATTAGTTGCTTGCAAAGTACTTTGCAGATATAAACTCAATGGAAAAGCTAGGTATCATTATTATCATGGCAATCTTATGTTATGTGCATAATCGCCTTTTTTCTTTTCAAAATATTGCGGCTTTCCATCTGTCATTTGTAATTCATCAAACAAAAGCTAAATTCTTGAACTTTCTTACATTACCCTGTTAAGAAATATCCCTAAGTAAAAGTCTCACTGCGGTATGCACAGACCCAAGTGCTTTGAGGCAGTCTCTCAAAACTCACTGTCACCAAGCAACAATGTTACACAGTCCATGTGTAACTATTTTCAGAAATACTCGTGGTCCTGCAAACATTATGTATGGCACTGAAAATAAATGAAAATCAGTAATGGCCTGGTCTCTGAATATTGTCAGAGCTACACTTTGACTCCATTGTAGTGAAAAGTCATTTGAAGTGATGGTGGGGCTTATCTCCATTCCCTCTTCATCCTCTCCTCCTTACCTCCAGTTTTCCTCTTCATAGCTTACCTTCATTCTTTAAAAAATATAGTCAAACAAGTGAAATAACACACTTTAATATGGATTGTATCAGAATTCACGAGTACTTTTTCCCCCCTCATGTGTAGGTCTTGCCTCAACACTTTGTTTACTTGTTTGTTTGAACATAGTTTTCCCAATTCTGTCTCTTTCTCTTTGGGTTCCTTCACTACAGCCAATATTAAATGGTGAGTAACAAATAAAGACACATTACAGCAGATCTAAGCACAACTGTCTCCCCAATCCATGCACTTGATAAACGCCCTGTTTTAGTAAAAAAGATGTATAACATTTTCCTTATACTAAATTTAGTGGTGAAAATCTTTAATAACTAAAACTGACTATAATTTCCTCCTTTAGACTGTTCTATTTCAAGGTCTCATAAATCCTTTTTATTGATTAGTTTTACACAGAATGCTGTAGCATTCTAAACACAAGAAGTTAAACTGAATGGCAGGTGGATATTTTTTTTCCTGGTCTTTCAGTTAACCCAGCAAAAAGGAAATTTAATGTAATGGTTGACTCTGTGAACATTTCTTCTTTCTATTATTTTAAAAAATTCTGCTAATGTGTGTAATTTTATGTCGCTTTTTATTCTTAGTTGCAGAATAGAATAACAAACAACTAAAATACAGGCTCAATTTTATTTTTGCTTCTTTGAAGCGTATCATTTGAATTCACATGTTGATATGCATATTTCATAGGAGAAATAATGAAATTTCCCCCATCAAAATAATTTGGCCCATAATTGTGAAACTTCCTTCTGAATTGAATGTCAAGGGAAGCCCTTGCATAGAAATTTGGGAACAGACTTTTTACCCTTTTTGATATGGACAAAGCACATAGCCTTACATTTAAGTAATTAATAGATACTGCCAATAGTATGTTTGAATGGGAAAAACATTTTCTGCTAAAACACACATAACATGGCACAAATAGTTACAAGATTTAAAGTGGGCTTGCAAAATATGGGCTTGTAAGTGTTTGGAGGCAATTTGAAGCTCCTGAATATTATGTTAGAAATTCTGTTTTATGTCCTTCAATTGAGGGAGAACAGGACATTTCCAGAAGAGAAAAAGGAATAAAAGCATCATCTTTGAGGATTGTTGTTTCCATTACTTTTTGGGTGTTAATGTTTTTCAAGTCATTCTATTGCAGAATCTTCTAGCTCCCAACCATGACATCTTAGAAATGTCACATCTCATCATCAAATATTGACTGTTGGTCAGTATTTGACCAACAGTGATCCAAAAACAGAATGGACAATAGCTGTCTTATCTGGCAAGGGAGATGAGAGTGAAAAATGGCTGTAAGACGTCTGAGGTTCACTTATTTTTAGATCAACACCATAAAGAACAAGAAACTTATTTTTAGGGAATGAATTAAAAAAAGGTCAAATCATAAGTAGCTAGAGAAATACAATGAGAAGTGGGTAATGCTGGTCCTAATTTGGCAATTTTCCATATGAAGACTCAGCCTAGGAAAAAAACATACAAAAGCATTTAGAGTATCCACCAGGTGAAAGAAAACTCCTAACAATGGCCACTAGAAGTTATGGAGGAAAGTTTGTTGCTTCATAAGCCAGTAAAGTATAAGTAAAATGAAGGGAGTTTAAGGAGATCCATTTTCATTTAGACCTATTAGTTCTGCAAAGAAGATGTGTGGGTACACACAGATGATAGCATGTGAGGCCAGCACTGTATGCGCCTTTGGCTCTCTTTGCTCATGGAAAGATGTGATGCAACATTAGTAAAGTAGAAATCGTCTGTTCTGGGTCTTCTACAATTAATGATATACATGTGTGTATAATGGGGGGTGAATATGACCAAAGTATATTATTTACATGTCTTAAAATGTCATTATGAGCCCATTATTAGGCACAATAAATATGCAGTAAGAAAAAGTAAATAAATAGTACATGTAGGGATTTTGTATTTTGTCTTCAATAATATGTTTGCTTTTAGAAGCTCAAGTAAAATAATTTTCTCTCCTCACCTTTGAAATGGAAACATTTAAATCATTGTGCTCAACCAAACACCTGGTATTGACGAAAAAGCCCAGATATAATCACCTTGAAAGATGGTGCCAATCCATTTGGTACATGGCATCTGGTCGCAAAACTAGTACTGGAGAGGAATGATCCTTGATTAAGCAAAGTAGGTTGGCCTTGTTAGAGCCCAAGAAACTGTTCACACTAAAAGAACCTCAACGAGTAGGTGGATCTAACTCTCCTGATGAATGGCTGATGTATTAAGATCACTGTGATTTTTAGTGTTGTTACTGCATTCCAGTAGATTTATGAATGTTCTTCAAGTTAAACATCACAACTTCTTGTAAAATCTCCTCACCATTGCTGGAAAATCTTTAAAGTTGCTGTGGATGACAATACTGGTTAATATCAGAAAGCCTGCCCTAAAACAGGAGCACTTCCTTATATCTCATTTAGAAAGCACGTCACAGAAAACTCATTCTGACCTACTATTAAGTTATAATATATTAAAATATTTTAAACACATTTATTCAAAATGTGATAAAATATATCTGTCAGTAAAGTTATGTCTAAGTTTCCAAAAAGTAATTTTTATTGCTGCTTTTAGAGAAATGATGAGGCAGACCAGAGTCTTCAGAATGTAAGACACTGTCATGTATGTGTAGGTACTCCTGCTTTCCCTTTCATTCATTCATTCAGTTAATTTCTTAACTCAGTTATTTTCCTAAGAGAAGGATTTACTAGAAAATATGCATTTTTCTGGCAAAATAGACTCTATACCTAAATCTCAATATAAACAGCACCAACATTATGGCTCTAAAATAATATCCTAAGTACAATTCTTGCCACTGACTCATTTAAATGATTTGAAAAACAGATTAAATATTCACATATGCCACTTGTACTCACAAAAATCCCAGGCAGAAGAACTGAATGGTTAACCCCCTTGCTTCTCAGAGGCCCATTTAAAGCTTACTACATACGAGACAGCTTACAGTTGCCCACTCATTCTGACTGCATGTTTTGGCTGATTTTGAGTATGTAAGCAATCTGCCATGTGTGCACCTTTTACAGGACAAAGTGATTGACAAAAACTTGGAAATAATCTTTGGATGAACTGCCCTGTTCTGTGAACAAAGACTGGCTTGTCCTGAAACTTGCAAGTGTAAGAACTGTTTTGCCCTCAGATAAATAGCCAGAATTAACTGCTAAAAGTTCTTTAAAGCACTTTCCCCCACAAGAATGGAGAAATGAGCATGTATGTTCTGTTTATTTAGAATTACTTATCCTTCCCTAAAACAGAGTCCCTTGATCTACTTCAGAGTGAAAAAGTTTCCTGTTAGATGACTTACCAACATAGGTGTTCATATTGAGATAGACAGGAAGAGGGAGAGAGGGAAGGGAGGGAGAAAGAAGGGAGGGGAGTGGAGAGAGAGAGAGAGAGAGAGAGAGAGGAGAGAGAGAGAGAAATTGGAAAAAATAACCCTTTCAATTGCACAAAGGATGACTTTATGGGAGACCTTCAAACACTGAAAATCAGCCAACGTCCTGCCGATCATTATTGAGCCATCTGTATTCACTTCACACTGACCCAGGCACTAATCAGCCAGGAAGTGCAACAAGCACTGGCAGAAAGTATACAAAGAAAAGTACCAAATGGTATGAATATTAAAATCATAAATACAATAAAACAAGATAATGAGTGTCCTCAATTATAATAAAGCTAAAGCCCAATTAAAACATAATCACCGACTTATTATTCAGAATTTTTTTAGAGATCATATTTAGCTGATTTGTTACACTCATTTCCCTTTAAAAGATTTCATCGTCACTCTCTTTTTTGCATACCCACTTTAAGGAGATTCATTTATCCATCTAATTGAATAATTAGGCCTTTTTGATGAATTGTTTTAAATAGTTCCATGTCATGGGTATCTTCTCACTGAAATGCTTTTATATTATCTTCTGTGACTTGATGTTCCTGCTATAAATTACAAGTAATCACATCCTTTCACCTCCCCCTCTGGCATATCCAGAGAGGACTGGGTTTAGTTGGAGAGTTTCCTACTGGTTCCTCTCACTATCCCTCACTTTCTTTTCTGGTTCTCACAGCTGTGAGTAGTTCTGAGCTTCATCATACACGATTATTTTAAACGATGAGGCTATAAAGCAATGGTGGTTCTCTACCTTCTTACATTCATTCCTGCCATTGCCTGCAAGATTCACAGCATCAAAGGTTTCCCCAGGGGTCCTAGCCCAGCAGAAAATCCTGATTATAACTGACATTTGGGTGGATTTTTAGAATTACTTTATTAACAATTATATCCAACCCAAGGCTCTTTATTAACAGTATCAAGACAGTGGCCCAGGCCAGAAGCCAATGCTGCTGTGTTATCTTGGCATGAAGGCAACTTCCCACATGGGAAATGATCTCCAAGATTATCTGAAGGTCAGCATTGGGGGTGATTCTTCCTTCTCATATTGGAGAATCAGAAATCATGGAAGACAACCCAGAGAGTGAGAAGGGGCTTCCCTTTGTGACAGCCACCTTGTGTCTCCCTCAGGATCAGACATTTTTATTTAAGAAAGTAGTCAGGCAAGTCTGTCTGCCAGAGCTTGACTGCAGTGTATCCTTGACACACCTCATCCACTAATCCCACTTTCATAAAAGAAGCTGAAGTGAAGAATTTCATTTGCCTTGAATACAAACTAGGTTGTCACTTGTCCCTAAAAACGATTTAATTGACATAATCATTCAGAATATTCTTTCAATATTGCTCTTTTACCAACAGATTGGTGTGTTTGTAATTGCTTCTTTGAATATCAACAATTCATATGTGACAATTTTATAAACATGGCACTAGAAGAGCCATTCTGGCTTTCTCAGGGGCCAATAACTGAGGAGTATCAGATAGTGCTGCACTGAGGGGAGAACATGGTATGATGTCTGTTTTATTTTCAGGAGTAAATGACATTTGTCCCAGTAATGAAATGCAGCCAGGTGAAGCTTTTTATGAATCTGGATTAGAACATCTAGTTTTGGATTAAATCTAAATGGAATTGAGCTATTAACACTCCAGGAGGAAAAAAAATCTCTCTTTCTCAATGTTTTAACAGTAATCATGTCATCGGGGAACAAATGGGGGGGAGTAGCATGATTATTAAAAAAAAAAGCATCTGTGATTGCAGAGTACAATTATGGCTATTTCATATATTGATTAACCTGTTTTTTAAAGGTAATAACTATGTTACCATTTGATTTCTAAGAAAGGAGCACATTTTCTTTTAAGGGTTTGTAATACTGAAGATTATGGATAAGTCAAGTATGAGGACAAGGTGATTACTTAACATCTGTGACCAAGTAAAAGGCTAAAGGAGAAAATCAACCAACATCTGCACTGTCAGTAAAATACTTGGGGGAAAAAAACACAAGTGAAGTGTGATTAATCACCATGGATGTATGATTGAGTCAATTGACTGTTACTTTTTCATGATGATTAATCAGCTACAAAAATTATAATTGTCCCACTTCTAGTGGCTGCATGCTGTGCCCGATGACATCAGCTGGGGCTATAGATACTCAATGTGTGGTTTTCAAAAGAATATGCAAATATGACTGGGTAAGGAGGGGTGGGGCTTCAACTCCATTGTAAGAAACACCACGAGTCCTTGCCCTTCTATTATGGTTGGAGTTTTCTTAGTAGCTTCCAGAGAGGGCATTTCTTGTGCTATTATGACTATTTCACAACCTCATCACCACCACAAGGGAAAATTAGAGAAACCCATTTCTGCAAATTGGGCATTGTGATCTTGTTCAGGGATGATCAGATCTCCAGTGATTTATTTCCTTCCCTTCCACTGATTTCTTTTGTGATTATACAAAGCAGTGACATAAATATATGTGTAAGGAATGATACTCTCTAGTAGGGAGTGGCTGGGACTGAGCTTTCAACACATTGGCATATTTTACTTCTTTAGCACATTTGTGGAGCAAGTCAAAGAAAGTGGGGTTACAAACTGTCCATCAGAGCCTACTCAGGAACATTTGTTTACTGGCCATGACCTTGTAGTGAAGTCAGAATGAGCTTGTTGGTAGGTTTAAGGATTTTTTTAAATGACTACTTTCCAAAATTCCTAAAACTTCAAGGCAGTAATACATCTTTGCAGGTGACTCTGCTTACCTGTTCCTCACAGTGAGTACCAAGATAATGTGGCATAGAATGAAGCATGTACCCATGTTTCTCTGGGTTGGTAATCCTGGGAATGTCATCACAGGGTTGAATGCAGCTTTTTATCATTCTACCTCGCATCCACCCCTCTTCTAAGATGACTATCTTCATGACTCTCTGCAGAGTTTAAGGTACAAAGGTCGAACACAATGACTGAACTGATGAGTTATCCCAAAGAACCTGGACCTCCTCAGAGCAAACGCAGACATAAGAACACATCCCAAAGAAGGCTAGCACACCTTACATGCATTCACTGTTTCAGATTCACATCCTTCTGATTTGAAATTCAGACTCAGACTTTCAAAATGGAATGATTTCTTTTTAAAGCTCTTTTTTGATAACATCTTTAAAGAAAAATCATCTTTCACATTCGTTAAAAGAAAAAAAAAGATTTCAAATTTCTTCCACATTAGTTGTAAACAGACAATACCTTTCTGAGCCTTCAGCCATACATAAAGTTCCCACTAATGATCTGTAATGAAGTGTTCCTTTTTGCACATCCAGCATTTTCCCTTTAAAGTTCAAGAAACAGCACAAATTTACCAATGCTATTCCCCTTTTAGCACATTTACTTTACTTCTGAACTGAAGCACTAACATAACTGGAAAAATATACTTAAAAGAGCAATTTTTCTATGTGTGGGTCTTAACCTATCTAATTGCAATATCATAAGATATGGCTATATAAACATAGATCACCCCAATGTATTTAATTTTAAATAGGAGTTATTAAGAATTCTTATATATACATGCTGTCTAAATCCATAGAGGACTTCAATTTTATTAATCTGAATTACTGAAGTCTCTCTAACTTCTTGTATTTAGATAAGCAGGGAAACATGGGAGCTCCAGTCTCTTGAGCTTTCTCTAGGTACCTACTAATTGTTAATTATTAGAGACTAAGTAAGTCACTGAAGTGAGTCATTTGGCTGGTGTCTCAAATGCTGTCATTTACTACTACACAAATCAGCCTGGTGATAGAGTGTCTTTAAATTAGGTTACAACCATGCAGTTATTGGACAGGGAGTAATTGATAAAACCATTAGTAACACTTGTAGAGATAACAGCTAGCAAAATCATGCAACCATAATTATTCCTAATGGATACATGCTATAAATTGTGGCACAAAAAAAAATCTTACATTATCTTTCAATCAAATCTGACAGTCCTGGAAGATTACTGTAGACTAAACGCTTGTGTATGAGAAAGTGACCTATCAGAATCTGTTTGCTTTTTTTTTTTTTTATCTTTCTTTCCCATCAAATCATGAGGTTTTCTTTTGTAATTTCTATCTCTGTAGCTTTTAGTATAAGTAACAAGCAGGTATCTTATTAATTGTCTTTTTGTGTTTTTTAAAAAATGTATTTTTTTCAATCCACGTGCAAGACATTTTAAGACAGTAGTAATGTAACATGCAGACAGTTACAGTTTGAGGTGAAAGATTCCAAGTCATGATCTATTTTTAGTAGCAAAATCTCCTACTTGATAATATGTAACTTTTCTCTGAATTTTGATGTCAATGTTCATATAAGCAAAGAAAGGTTAGTGTTGGAACTTTAAGAAGCATGATTGCTGACTTACTTTTTGACTCTTGCTCACAAGGCAAGGTACAAAGAGATAATTTGTCTAGAAACAACACAGGGGTTTGAACTCAAGGCCTGTGCTTGCTAGGCACCCACTCTACCGGTTGAGCCAGGCCCCCAGCCCAGAGGTAAATCTAGACTTTACAAGATTTACCTACTATACTGCTATCCTCTGTGGTGTGGCATTCCCAAGATACATGAACGTTGCCAGGAGTAAGTGAGGCAAGCACACATCCATCTTTTCTGAGTACAGAAAATTTAAATGTGTTTTTAATTTCTTTTGTTGATATGATTATCATCCTATATTAGGTAAAAAAAACTTTCTATGATTTTTGTGTTTCTTTCCTCCATTTCTAGCATGAAGAAATTTCAATTTATATAGAATTAGTGATGGGCTTACCTAAATTTTTCTGGAACCAGAAGGATAGAGAATTTGATTTTTGAAAACTAAAAAAAAAAGCTATACTTGCAGTTCTGGGATATTGGGTCCCATTCAAATAAACTGGATATAAATTAGACTGTACAGTATTTTGAGTCTGAGAAGTATTTAAATGTGATGAACTATTAGTAATAACATATTAAAAAATAGTAAAGGAACAAAATCTTGTAAAGATGGATGTCATATATACAGCGTTCTCTCAAAACTGGGTTTTGTGAAAGACCATGGTTGGGAAACAATGAAATAAAATATTAATTATGTACATAAATGTGCATACATAGAGCTATTGCTCAACTCACTTTTAAAAGAGACACAATAGCAAAAAGAAATAGAATAATATAACAAATAAGTTGACAGAGCTCAGAAGAGAAATGGAGTCAGCCAATAAACCCCTTTCATAAATTAAGGCTATGAAATGAAGCACAAAAAACAGGGCCTGCTGGGAACAGTTTCATGCAGTTCAGGCATGAAAAAAATCACATAAGAGGGAATGTAAAAGAACAAAGAAAGCTGGGTGTAGTGGCACTTTTCTGTAATCCCAGCACTCGGGAGTCTGAGTTTGAGGCTGGAATACTAAGACTAGTCTGGGCAACATATGGAGACCCTCAAACAACAGAAACAAACAAAAATAAAAAACAAACCAAAAAAGGTTTAAGGGAACATTATAGATATTGGAGAAATAAGGATAGCCTATGTATACATATTCATGTTTCTAAAGATAATGAAGCAAGTGGAACAGAAATAACAGTCAAAGTTGTGATAGAAGAAAACTTCCTTAAAAAGAAATGAAACCGAGAAAGGGGAAATCTGAATATCATATGAGATTTCAGAGGGAAAAACATATATTTAGAACAATCAACATTCAGATATATTTTAATAAATGCAACAGCAAAGGTAAAAAAAAAAACCCAGTGATTAAGTGACCCAAAATATTAAATAACATATGAACAAAAGTGTCTACAGACAGACACATTCAATTTTCAGACAATGCATGTTCACAGCATGCAGAACAAAAATAAAATTTTAATTGATCCAAGAACTTTATGGCCTGTCAATTGTAATATATGCATAAAAGAAATAGAGAGTTAAGAAGCCAAGAGATGGGAAACTCAGAGACCTTTAGAACTATTTAGCTAAAGAAATACTTAATGATAATAAGTAGTCACAAATCAAAACACAACCTGAGAATAAGGAAGCTGTGGTATAAAAAAACTATTAGAAATTATGGCTATGAGTTACATAAGGGAAACTGGCATTTATAATATAATAATATAGCTAACCCAAACTGGAAGACTGTCAAGAAGAGTATTTGGAAGAAAATGCAAGGCTACTCATCTTCATTATATAAGGTTGTTGGAAGAAGATGTAGACAATGTAGACATGAGGTATGTGAAGGTGAATTCACATCAGTGAATTAGGGCTCATTCATTTTGGCTATTCATTGAAGAAAAAAGGTATTGAACAAGTTCATTGTATTTGCTTTCTTCCAAGAATTAAAATGCAATCAGTCCAAGAATCAAAAGCCTTGGTCTACACTTAAAAAGTTAGGGGAGTTAAGGGAGGTTTACAAAAACTACAAAAACCCACCACACAAAACTACAAAGTAAAACAAAACATTTGTTTTGGTAAAATATAAATGATATTCATTTCACTATAAAAAGGCTGTCTTTCTGGATGGCATAACATAACTCAACTTTATGAAGCATATAAGACATATAACTAACAGACAAGTTTAGTTAGGAGAGTAAAAAAAATTGGAAAAACAAAAATAAAACCTAAAGGAGAAGAAGAAGAGGAGGAAGAAGAAGGGAAGAAGGGAGAAAAAGTCAGGGTCTCAAAATCTAAAATGCAAATGTGTTATGAAAAATGAACTATGTAAGGTTGGGAAATACAGCTCACAATAAAAATACACTGTAATAAAGATGTGCTCAATGCCACTGTATCAAGATGTATAGAGCAAAGTCTTCAGCACTGCAAGGAGCTATGAGATTCAGGCCCTAATAAATCAAGTATATAAGAAGTAAGCCTGATTGCTAAGACCAAAATAAAATGATTAGTGATAGAAGTAGCTATACTACCTACATTCAAATATTGTTTAAATATTAGGTCTCAGAGAAAAAAATGCAATTTAAAAATGTACAATTAATAGTATTTCTATGATTACGTCATTCATGGGATAGTGGGAAAACTAGAAATTAATCACTGAAATTATAAACAAAAATCCCAATGACATGGGAAATTTAAAACATAAAGTCTCCTAAGAAACATAAGAAGATAAAATAAATACAAAGAAGAATCTAAAACGTAAATTGAAGACTATAGAGAAAATAAAATTGTCTGAATACTCTGTATATTGGAAACTGGTTCTCAGAGGAAAGCATGGAACATTAGCTTTAAGGAATTAAAGAAAGACAATGGGAAGAGGAGGAAGTTAGTAATTAAAGTGTAAGGAAAAGATACATTGGCAGATACAACTGGCAATGAAATAGATAAAACACAAGACTGCCCTCTGGGAAAAAAAATGTAATAAAACTGATCAGTCAATTTTCAGTGTTTGAAACACAAAGAAAACATACATTGGAAATAAGAATTCAGATGTAATCACATATACAGCAGAGAGTAGAGAATGCATTGCCCAATTCTATGCAAAAATGTTTAATAATTTTACGATGTTAATAAATTTCCAAAACCAGAAGTTAACAAGAGTTGGAAAATGTCTCATGTCTCTTATCATAACTCATGCTATTTTGACAGTAAAGCTCAGTTTTAAAATTTTTATTAGTCTGTAATAATTTTATAAAGCCATGGGTTTTGTAGTTGTCTTTTTATACAAGCATATAGCAACCTTTGATTATATTTCCCACCTCTTTTTACCCTCTCTTGTCCCCTCTCCCCTTGTTCCCTTCCATATCCCTAATGGTCTCCTTAGTAAAATACACTTTAAACTATCTGCAGGTTCATACTGAAAATCACAGACTTGGAAAGTGTTTTCTTCAACTGGATTAAAAAAAGTGGGAATAATGCTTCCGTCTGAGAGTTTCTTTGATTTTGTTTTATTAAATGAATAATTCTAGGAAAGTTCCTCAAATTTTAAGTGAAGAAAATTATATCAGGTATTTCTTATTACTTAGTCTTAGAAATTTTTTTTCTGTTCTTTAGAGATCTTCACAAGAAAGCTATGAATTTAAAAAGTAAGAGAAAGACACATACACAAAAAATAACAAAACATCTCACAAGGTGTAAAATTTTCCCCTTCGCACTTGTGCACTAATTAGAACTTATTTCTCTTTTCCTTCCTTTTGAAAAGATTGCTTGAGAATTTGTTTTGCAGATACTTAAAATATTAATCATTTTGTTCATGAATGGATAGGTAGTGCTAAATTCACCCTTTGAATATTAAAGTATTAATGTGCTTCTATCATTTTCTGTACTCCTCCCATTTCTTTTCTCAAAAACTCCTTTTTATCCTATACATCTATACATTTCATTGTTTTAAAGGCAGCAATCTTCTATTAGAAAACATCACTAGAATTTTAATTTACAACTATCATTCTTTTTGTTTTATGTTTTCATGTTTTAACAGCAATACAGATTAAGCATCCCTAATATGAAAATCTAAACTCTGAAATGCTCCAAAATTCAAAACTTTTTGAATGTGACATGATGTATTAGGTGGAAAACGTCCAATTTGACAGCACAAGATGTGTTGCAGGTACGCTAAAAATTGTCTAAAATTATAGTGTGCAATGGTGGTAGTAAAGTTATGTATGTAAGGTGTGTATAAAAATAAGTAAATTTCATATTTAGACCAGAATCCCATCCTTAAGGTATCTATTTCACTATTTAGATGCAAATATTCCCAAATCTGAAAAAATTAAAAATCTTTAACACTTCTAGTCCCAAGCATTTTTGGATAAAGAATATTCAACTTGTGCTAAAAAAAATTGCTTTACAATTATGTAACTTAATTTAAATGTAGCAAAACTACATTAGTAAACTTGTAAGTGTCCCAGGACAAGTGACTGTCTGGTTTCTATCATGGTGTAATCTACAGTTCTTAATAAAGATAGATTTAAAAAATAAGATAAGGAATCACTTACCAAATTCAAGCCTATCCCTACTTGTGTATAATTAGCATACATAATTACTAGAATGTTACCGTGTTCTGATCTTAGGTACATTGAGAAAAGACAAAATAAACATACATAAGCTCTAAGAGACAGTGTATGTAAGCTAGTAGAAAGAAAGGTTATAGGAACTTAGAACTCTTACAAAGCACATACAGAATAAAATTAATAAAATTAATGTAAATATTGTAATTAACAATGTATAGGAGAAATTGGGTGATAATCAAGGAATTTTTCTGACAGTTGTTAAGTTTTGAATAAAGAGTATGGAAAAAATTCTTTAGGAAGAAATATTGCAAAAGTCATGTTGAAATTTGATAGTTTCAGTTTTGTTGAGTCAGGATTCATAAAATCTCATGTATTACCATATTAATAATGAGACAAGCCAATTTATCCTCACATTTAGTCATGTGATAAAACTCCTCAGTGATCTTTTTTTAGGGAGGTGGATGGGGAAGGGGGAAAATGATAAGAAAGTAATAGAGGGGGCAAATATGATCAAAGTATATTACATGCATGTATGGAAATGTCATGATGAAACCTCATACTATGTACAATTTAATATATGCCAATAAAATGAATAAAAGCACTTTGAGAAAAGTCAAATATGTTTCCATAACACAAAAATCCTAACATACTGTCTTTTCACTGATCTTTTTGATGCACTTTATGACTATTAACTTGTTAATTCTCAGTATACCCCTTTGAGAACAGTTGAGGAGGGAATTAATATGACCCCAGTTTATGAGTCAGGGAGTGAATCAGAGAAAGGTGAAGCAGTTCATATTGGGTAACACAATGGTTAGTAGCAGAGGCAAAAATGAACCATGTCAGAAGTCCCCAGCCATAGGCAGCCGTGGCTGCCTTCAAAACATCAATCAGGGAACATATTATGTTTTTTTAATGACATGTTAATGGTTTTAAAAAATCTCCCTTGCCTTAGAATATAAACTTGTATGTGAATATCACAAATTAAGTCAGTTAAATTAGTTCCAGTGAAACCCTTTGTCCTTTAAATGAAAAAATTAACCAACTTGGTACACTAGCTTTAATACACTCAAATTCATATAAACCTCACACTTCCCTGGAGAAAGTTGAGTGTCTAAAGATTTAATTCAAGTTCCAAGGTCAAGCTAAATAGATCTGACTTTCTTCTTAAAATGAGAGTTTCATTCCAATACGTATCTGACTTCAATTTACTTCTTCTCATATTGGGATGGCATGGCAGCCCAGGCCACCAAAGAAAGATCAAATCTCACACTGCTGTAGAAGAGTGTCCTAGAGAGGTTATTTTTCCAGTGGTCAGGAAGCAGGCAAATAAGCAATTAAATAAGCAGTTCTCTTCAAGATGGGGTGGAGGAGACAGTTGGGTGATTGGTGCTCTACTTGTTCTCACAGATGATCTACAAACATGAAAAGCTTTAATTGTGTTTTGTGGGCTTGAAAGTTTATTGAAAAGCATAAGATAAAACAAAATTATTACCAATAAAATACATGAAAAATGCACTTTTATTCTGCTTTTTTTAAACAAAAAATAACCATGTAAAAATATCAGAATCTTAAGATATGATCATATATGAAAACCTTTCCATAATTTCTAATTGATAACCATATTCATTTTGCCAGCATATCTTCTAAACCTAGGCTTTGTTTTTGTTTTTGTTTTCTGGTTTTAAATAATCTCACATTGTTTAGAAGCATTCTAACAATTCAAATGAATGGAGTTCCCAGTTTTGCAATTATTAACTATTTATAGACTTGGGGAGATGGGTAGGTGTGTAGTTTCCCTGATTTTTTATCAACATTTCACTTGGAATATAAGAATTATTAGCGATAGTAAAACAATGCTGAATGGATATAAATCATGTTTTATTGAAATTTCCAGCAAAGTATATTTTTTTGGTGTACTAAAAAATCTTTCAATAATAATGATGACAATGTGAGTTTTATTATGAGAAAAAAAACAATATTCAAGAACTTCATCAGTGAGGTAGTGCTGTATTTTTAACATAATCTCAGAGTAGACCTTATTAAATGGAAAGAAATAATGAATCTCAATTAATAGCATAATTTTTAATCATGACTTTAAAAGGAACATTTAAAATTATACCTTAAAAATATCAAACTCCTGATTTGTTACTAAGAAAGTCAGAATTTTAAAATATATTTAAAGAGATATACAGTCTCAAAAGTGCAGGATGTCTTTTCTATAGACCTTTGGAAAGTGATTTCAAAGACAAATATGACTAGATAATTAGAGTGTATGTATAAGAATATGAGACCTTGAGTAGATGTTGCTCTTTGGAGACTATGTCAAACGAAGGAAATTGCAGATGGGATATTTCTCCATTTAAAAATGAGGCAAGGTTGAAGAAATGAAGTCTGAGGACAGACTGGAATACCTGCAAATGTGAAGTCTAGAAAAAAAATCACTTGAGGAGATTTAGTTCAAGTATTAAAAATTTTAATGACATAGATAATATCAACATGAACTACTATTGTCAGCATGACACAAGAATATAGGATAAGGAGACTATAAACGGCAATTAAAAAGAACAAGTTTGGTGTTGGGGACACAGCTCAAGTTAAAAAGCTCCTGCTTAGCAAGTATGAGGCTCTGATTTAAAGTCCCATTACAGCTCAAAAATAGGGAGAGGGAAAGGAGAGGGAGGGAGAGACACACACACACACACACACACACACACACACACACACACACAGAGAGAGAGAGAGAGAGAGAGAGAGAGAGAGAGAGAGAGAGAGATGGAGAGAAAGACATAAAACATGGAAAGATGGATGGAGGGTGGAGGAGAGGGAGAGGGAAAGAGATGGAGAGAGATATGAAAGATGGAAAGATGGAGGAAAGGTGGGAGAGAGGGTGAGGGAGAGAGAGGAAGAGAAAGAGATGAAGAAGGAGAAAGAGAGAGGGAGAGGGGGAGGGAGAGAGAGGGGAGGAGAGAAATGGAGAAAGAGAGAGAGGAAGAAAGAGGGAGAGAGATGAAGAGAGAAAGAGAGTGGGTGGGAGAGGAGAGTGAGATAGAGAAGAGAGGTGGAAAGTAGGAAGGAGGGAGAGATGGAGAGAAGTAGAGAGAGAGAGGGGGAGGGAAGGCAAGAGAGAGAGAAAGACAGGGAGAGAGAGAGGAAGAGAAAAAGATGGAGAGAGGGAGAGAGAAAGAGAGAGAACAAATTTAGAACAGATATGCTGGGAACAAGAAATGTGCAAAAGAGATTTCATAAGAAGAATATAGCAAAAATCTTGAAATGAGCTGTAATGAAAAAATCTTGTCTTCTAAGAGGAAGAAGTCACTAAACATTTGGAGCGTGTGCATCATGATTTTTTCCATTTTCTATTCCTCCTAATTTAGTACCTGGTTCCAAAAAGCAACTTATATTCTCAGCATCTAGCATAGTGGGAAGTTCACAGTGCACACAGATAAACATTTAAAAGTCAACATGTTGGTAAAACTAAGAAACAATATAGTTATCTTAACAAATACACTTTCCTAAGTCAAACTGAAAATTAAAGCCAAAGTTACATAGCTAGTGTCTTAGTCTGTTTCTACCTCTATAATAAAATTCCATAGACTGAGTACCTTGAATCAATAGAAACTCAGCTCTGACAGTTCTGGAGTCTGGGAAGTAAGTCCAAGTAGTCCAAGAGCAAGGTGCTGGTAAATTTGATGATCCATGAGAGTCATTTCCTGTTATAGATGGCACCTTCTTTCTGTATCCTCATTTGGCAGAAGGAACAAGGCAGCTCCTTGGGGTCTCTTTTATAAGGCTGACATTCACTTCCATGAGGGATCTGCCCTTATTACTTGATTACTTCCCCAAAAGCCCTACCTCATCATACCATCATTTCCACATAGGAATTTGGAGAGTCAAAAACATTCAGACAATAGTAGCCAGCATTCAAGATTAAAGAATATCATCATTTCATGAAACCCTGATGCAGTGTTTTCCACTACTCCCTCAATAAGTTAAAAGAGTTTTGTGAACCCAAATGTGTTATCATCAAACAAGTCTTGGGAACTGCAAGCTATACTCTACTTTTGGATATTCACAGTGTTGGTGGGCTTATTAAAGACTCTGGCAAGTACTTCAGCAAGATATAGCTACAAAATGGATTTAACCAGTGTTTCTTTTCATTTCTATTTTTTGGTGGTGCTTGGATTTGAACTCAGACCCTTGCACTTGCTAGGCAGGCACTCTACCACTTAAGCCACTCCACCAGCTTTTTGTGTTTGGATTTTTTGAGATAGGGGTCTCATGAACTATTTGTCTGTGCTGACTTTAAACCAGGATCCTCCTGATCTCTTCCTCCTGAATAGCTAGAATTATAGGCATGAGCCGCTGGAGTCCAGCCCCAATTTTTCTTAAATTTACATATCTATACACAATATTTTCTTGAGGAGAGGTGATGGGTACATTAACTATCTACTAACATAAAGCTAGAAGACAGTTTAAAAAATGATGCTCTAGAGCAATTATTTCTTAATTTTCTGTGATGGCCACGAAGTAGGAGTTCCATTCATTTTAGAATCTTAGATAACAAGGTCTTAAATCCAAATATTTAGATCACAAAGGATCCTAGATGAAGTCAAGATCTTTGAACTTGTGTAGATAATCCAAATCCCTTTGAAATCAACAGACCATCAACTTCAGTTCAAAATGTATCTGGAGTCCTAATTATAATCCTATTCATTCATCTCCTTTCCTTTGTTACCTTTACCAGCACCTTTTTGCCTCATAGAAACTGTCTTAATTTATCTGTTTTATTCAATCTGACCTATTTCCTTTTGTAATCCATTCTCATATTGACTATCTAAATTTTTTCTCCCTGGCCTTTTTCTACTCTCCAGCTTCTTTTTTTCTCAATTCCCTGCTTCATTGAACTGCTTGCTTGTGATATCTGCATACAATAGGCATTTATTCCTTCTGATCTTTGTTCCTGTAATATACTTAAAGATCATCTCTCCCTGATCCCACAACTTGTGTGAATAATTTTGCTTGTCCTTTAAAACTCACCTGATGTGTTACTTCTTCACAGAAACCTTTCCTAGCTCTCCCAAGCTGCCTTAGGTATCTTTCCTTGTAGACCATTTTCCTATGTATAGTTTGCTATATATAATTTGCTTCTCTTACTACCCTGTAATATAATTTTTAAGTTCATGCTATTATTTCCTCCACTATATTATGGGTTCATTAAGGTAAAATGTCATATCTAATTCATTTTGTATCTCCAGTGCCTGGCACTCTGCCTGAAACAGAGCAATTGCCAACAAATGCTGTTTGAAGGAAATAATAAATGAACAGTAGCAGCTTAGCTAACCTAGCCCACTGCAACATGGAACATTGCTGCAACTTCCTGCAGATTATGAAATTTTTTTAAAAAACAAAGAGTTCTGTAGAGGTGAACATGTTCAAAGCACACTGTATACATGTATAGAACTATTACAATAAAGTCCTTTTTTATTATAATGCATGCTAATTCAAAACTAAAATATAAAAAAATGAGAAAAAACTTCCACAGATACCCAAATGAAGCATTCCTCATTTAGGATATATAATTAACATATTTTGTTTATCATTTTGAATTTTTGAATCATATTTTGAATATACATTAGAATCTTTTATACAGAACAATTTTCCAGTCCTTTCTTTCTCATTTCCTGCTATATAAGAGACCTGTTTTATTTTCTAAAAGTGTGTATTTCCAGGTTTTGAGTTATTTGAAATGAGACATACTTTATACTAAACTATATTTAAGACGTCAAGGAAAACAGCCCAGCTTAGGATGTGTGATTAAGTCTCATACTCCCTGTGACTTTTCCAGTTTCATAGCATTTGCTCATTAGTATAATGAGGATTTCAGCAGTTCCATAGAAAAAGCTTTGAGTTCCTCAGTGAAGGGAGTCGTATAGACATAAAGAACTCTTCAACACAGCAAGTGCAATATTCTACACTAACTTACGTCTTACTGTCATTATCTTAAAAAAAAAAAGTGAGTGGATTTTTCCCCTGGAATTATCTTCAAAGACTCCTTTGTAGTTGTATTAGTCAGGAAAAATTCAATGTCATAGCCTGAACTTTCCTTTTTCCCCATAAGTCCATATATGTTCCATTGTTGCACAAATAAAGAGAGGTGACTGGATGATAAGGGGATTTTTCAGTCATTTTCAATTAGCTGCAGAATGTTTCTTTACAGTAGCTTGGTTTCTGGTTAGCTGACCCACAGAACAATGACGACCACTTTACACTGCAGAGACAGTGCTGACAGGGGGATAATGAGAGAAACTGTCTCGGGGTTTCCCATTAACAAGTGTAACCAAAGCCCCCATTGGCCTTGCTAATGGGTAATAGCATATTATGCTATTGGTAGAGGCCTTTAGGAGATGGCGGACAAAGTTGCTTAATTAGTGGCATCTGAAGTGTTACCTCTACTGCTCTCTGGAATCTTCAGTTTCCCTACAGTTTCTAATTATTTTCCTTTGAATAAGAGTACAGTACCAGATTTCCCAACTTGATTATACTTTCCCCCCTCATCTGAATGGGTAATCAAGCACTACTTATTTCAATCAAAATACACTCAAATAGAACCTAACCACAGGCATATGAATACAAGCAGTTCTGGTATTGATATTGATTTTCCAGTAAATCATCTTAAGCCCAAATGATCAAAAATCAAGACAGGTCAACATCAAAGAAACAGGAATATTGGCATGAAAGCAAGCTCCGTTGATTGGTACAAATTAAAAGATCATTTATTAGTGATTATGCTGTATAATACTGCCAGTGCCAAATGAATGCAATTAAGATGAAATGGGCCCCTGCAGCTATAGGGGTTAATAAAGACTGAATTCCTAATGATTTTTCCATTAATTATGAAGATGTCCACAAAATAGCCTTAACAAAGTGGTGGCCACCTCAGACAAATCTTTGTAATCTGGATAAAACACCTTCTTTAATTGGTACATTACTAAAAAAGTGCAGATTTCAACAGTTCCTAATCATTACCTGCTGGATGCAAGGTAGGTAGAAAAAGAGTTTCGATCTTACACGAAGAACAAAAACAGGAGATCTGATGTTCTGAAAAGTCTGGAATAACTCTTAAGAGAGTCTGATTAATGACATTGTTTCAAGCCCAGAAGACCAAATATAAAGAGCATCTTCCTATTTTACATAATTAAATTACTTTGCCATATACTAACAGAGTTCTTTTCTTGGCTGCAAAAATTATTTCTGTAAGCCCCAAAGAGAAGAGGAAGGAAAGAAGGAAGAGGAAGAAAGGAAAAAATTAGACGGAATGAATTCATAAATAAAGCTGAATTGGATGCAGAGCACTACATTTCTTTTATGAATGATTGGGAACAAGGGGGTATCAGTCCAAAGTTGCATTCAATTTGCATTTCAGCATAGATTTAGAATTGAATCTGTGACATCCACCTCCACCTAATGACCTGCTGGTCCTATCCAAGGCTAGTAGACTATTTTAGTCTCAAGGAAATAAGAAAATAAAAAAGCCAGATTAAAACAATAAGATATAAAACCCAAATTATTTGTTAATGACAACTTGGCTAACTGACCTCAGAAAAACTAAATGCACTGTGAAAAAAAAAAAAGCAGAAAAAAAAAACTTCATCTCTAAAAAGAATCACTAGAAAAGCATGAGACAATTTACATGGGCAATGTAAGGGGTCTGAAAAATCGGGAGTGGTGCTGAGAGAGAGGGAGAGGCAGAAAATAGAATTTTATTTTTCATACATGATACAGCTATAAAGTCTCAACAGCGAAAAAGGAAATGTTGCAAGAGGCAGGAGTTTCTCATGAGTTTGCGTCGTGGTCAACACAGTCTCAAAAATTAACATGCTAACTCTAACACATAGGAGTCTCATTATCTCTCCTCTCTCAGACTCCCCTTCCTGTAGCTTTTACCTGGTGTTATATGACAGATACATGTGTACTTGATTTACGTGGGCTCATCTGCTACTCTCATGCGCTCAGGCTGTGAAGGATAGCACTGTGCAGAGTCAGACAGTTTAGATTGTCTCGGTACTTACAATACTTTTGATCTGTGAAAGTCATTTTATTTCTCTGAGAGTATTGAGACTATTTTCTACCTGTGAAATAGAAAATTAATATACTCAACTCATAGTTATGAAGTCTAAACAAAACATTTTGTGTTAAGTTTGCAACACAATTCCTTCCACATGGAAAATATTCAATACATAATAGGAATATTTTGTTCTCCTTTAGCTCAAAGATTATGCTACAATAATTTAAATATTTTTTCAAATTATGTTGTCCAGCAAATTAAAAAGTACAAAGCTCTAGAGAACCTTGTAAAATCTAATCTATGTAAGTTAATCATAAAACTCAATTTTCAGCCTAAATGTCAAAGTACTCTTTCAAAACTGTTTACTATGTTTGTCTGTACAACTCTTTGTGATGTACAGATACATTCTGCTCCTTGTTTTATACATTGGCTAACGATAAATATTCAATAACTGGGAAAAAGGGAACATTAGGAGAGAAATTTTCTTCTTGCAATATTTTCAATGAAATGTCATTGTTACTTGTTCCTCAATCTAGAATAATAAATATAAATATTCTTTTGGATGTGTGTGTGTGTGTGTGCGTGCGTGTGCTGTGTGCTTGGTTGTGATGTAAAATGTATTTCTAAGTAGCTGCAAAAAGAGCTTAAAAGCCACTGAACTAGAGTGTAGGCTTCTTAAGGACAGGACTGGGTAGATTTTTTACTATTTATAAAGCATCAAATGTATTGTCAGGAGAAAGAAATGTGATAGAAACTATCAGAAAGGAGCTTGCCTCAAGTCAGAATTTATGAAAAACTAAGTATTTGTGGAGAAAGACTTTTCCCCAGAGATAGGCAGCTCAGCCAAGCCAGCACTTTTACTTTCCAGCTTTGATAAGCAGCAAATTTCCCAGCAATATTAAAATATAAATATCTCTATGAAAATTTCTGCTCTGGAGGTCATTTTCTGATTCCTTTAAAGTCATTCAGTTCACTCAAATGTATTCTTCTGAGTGTCTCAACTGCCATCCTATTGTGCTTCAAGGATAGCCACAAGGGCTAAGTAGCAAGTGTGGATTTTTTTTTTTAAAGGAGAAACTATTTCATATAATTCAAAAAAAAAGTTATATCCTCTCAACCTCAGGCCTAAGAGGCAAGAGAGCCTGCCTAGCTACTTTAACTCAAGAACCTTAGAATTATTATGGAGCTGGCTGGCTTCTCTTTTCTTTCTTCTTCTTTTTTTTTTCATGGTTTGAATTTGTGCTTTTCCAGATATGTGGTTTTCCAAATTTTATTTTTATTTTGCACATGTTGTTTCAGACTGGCGAAATGTTCATGAATAATGCTAGTTTATTTTCATAACTTTGTTTTATGAGAAGAAAGTTGCCCAGAGACATTTTCTCAGAATGGAGCAAATATGTTTGGTAGGTGAGGACAGACAGATGGTATCAGGAGAATTTCTGTGTTAGAGGGAAGGGGAATCAGGACTGTATGTTCCCAGATATCCACAGTCAGCCTCCTCTGGGAAAGGTACAATTTGCATGTTTCTTTCATCAATTTTTTTAAATGTCATATTAATGCTTCAAAGGAAAACACACATTCTTTTATTACTGTTACTTGGATACTTAATGGTCCTTTTTATATAGCATTTGGTTTTAG
Organism: Castor canadensis; assembly: GCF_047511655.1. Taxonomy (NCBI): domain Eukaryota; kingdom Metazoa; phylum Chordata; class Mammalia; order Rodentia; family Castoridae; genus Castor; species Castor canadensis. The sequence continues at coordinate 63,706,838 of NC_133386.1, forward strand.
TTTATAAATAAATAAAACACCTGAAGGCGGTCATTCATGATACATGTCTAAACTTCTGGGACAATTATGACAAAATGAGATCCATGGCAATTTATTAGCTTACATAGCATGCTGGCTAATTTGTACTCATGATATGATGACAATGAGCAATACTGCTTTTCTGGATTTGTAGCAAGGACTCTATATTTTCAGTAATGAATTTCATTGCATAAGATGCATGTATAACTTTACCAAGCTTATGAAATTGGGTTACTGTTAATATATGTGTTTTTGATTTCATAGGTAGATTTATTATACAATCTTCAGGCATCAAAAAATTAAAATAAGGTTTGTTGCTAATTTTTTGCTCCCTCCCAAGTTTTCTTGGTAGCATATTTTATTTGTGAACACTCAAGTACATTAAATCAATTTCCTTAACTGAACCAAAAAAGGAGACCAAAGGTATTTGGCTGCTGTGTTTGGAACACAATGTTCTTGGCCTTTTCAGTTTCTTCTCAGGTATAAATTTCTCAGCCGATGGAATCTTTTATGTCTTACCTTTGAGCAGCATTTACCCAAATATATAAAATAAATATATAAAATAAATAAATAAATATATAAAATAAATTTGGAACCAGTCTTCTTATTTACTGAGCTCAAAATATATCTTGTTTATGCTCTACCCCCCAAAAGCAAATTTTTTGCATTTCACAAATGCACTTACAAACACACACACACACACACACACACACACACACACACACACCACACACATCACACACATACATACACACACACACACACTGCTCCAACAATTATGGACACCTCCTGACAAAGTTTAACACTATTTTCCCCTTGTACTCCATTGATATGAGCTCCCCACAAACCACACACTTGTACTTTCCTACACTCCTTTATTACTCCTTTACCACAAGACCCCTACAACCTCCAGGTAACTTTACTGTAGGTTTACAGCTTTCACTCAGTCATCTTGTATTTATTAAGCTATACTCACTAAGCTCCAGTTAGGTGAAGCTCTGGGATATGACAATGAGCAAGATAGACATGTTATTAATCTTAATTTGAGTTCTTGACAAGTAAATAAGCAACTGCAATATAGTGAGACACACACTGTGATAGACAGTGATTGAACTCATGAAGGCAAGTTTCACTGGGTCAAAAAGTATCAGAGAAGACTTATTGAACTTGAGGATGATTCTGTGGCCATCTTCTCTAACCAAGACCCCATGAACCTGGGCACCCCCAGTAGGATCTTAACTCCTTAATCCTTCTCCACACTGTCAGCATGAACCACCCTATTTCAAACTACATGGAAGCAGATAGATCTATGACACTGTCTGCATCCCTGACCATACCAAGTGTGTTTCTTCAGGTCTCCTTTGGTTCAGATCTCAGAGTCACCTTGCCTCTCTGAACACCATGCTTGGGTCCACTGACCATCCCCTTTCTTTTTCTTCTTTCCTCCAACATTACTATTACTTCTCCAAATCAACTTTAGCAATTTTCCTATGAACCTTATTTCTATCCCTATTCCATTTCTGCACTCTTTGAGTTTTCATAAAGGTCATGTTATTGAGAAAACTTAGAGATTCCAAAAATTAGGAACAAAATATTACTGAAAATTTACAATTTTATATATTATAAATTTATATATATACATAGTGTATCAATGCCTAAATCAATAGTCATATATATCATACTATATCAATACTATAGTATATCAATGACTCCTTACTCTCTTAAATAAAAATTATTGTTATTTTTATTTGGTAGAAGAGGAAAATATATGGTGATTGAAAGGATAGCAGTCTAAAACATACCTGTGTGGGTGCTTCTTTTCCTTTCTGTATATCAATTTACTTATTTGAAAAATAAGGACAATAATGGTATGTACGATATGAGATTATTTTGGGGATTTAAAGGCCTAATATACATAGAACAGCTGGCACATGTAAATTCAGTAAACATCAGCCATTGTCATTATTGTTTGTCATTGCCATTGATAGAGAAGTAAGTGACTCTCCAAGGCTACCGAGCTAGCAAATTAGAGAATCAAGATTAAGACTCAATTTTATTCCATTCTTGAACGAATTAATGGATGAAATCATGCCATTATGCCTTTCTCAGAGAGGAGCAATATTTTATTCCCACTTTGGTGTTTAGTAGCACATTGGGTGATACAGTTTAGGTTCAATGTACTCTCATCATTTTACCATAGTTCTATAAATAGCCTTATTTTTCTTAATTGTTTTGTGGTTTTCATAATTTAATAATTGCTGATGAACTCCCTCACCCATATCAAAATCTAGGGCCTTGGTAATACATTCTAACAGATTGTTTTCTAAAAGTGACCACGATAATACTTCCAGTTTCATATACCCTTTGAAAACCTTGTCAAAACTCTCTGTTCCCTCCTACCTATCAAGTGGTAACTCTTTCATCTCCCCTTTAAAACTGTGTTGATGATATAGTAAATAGAATAATGTTCACATTATACTACTTTGTTTTTGGAACTGGATCTTGAAAGGTGACATAGCTCTTGTTTCTTGGTCTCTCTGTCTCTGTCTCTTCATGTCCACACTTCATGTTGTTTCCCCATATGAGAAAGCCCAAAGTAACCAACCTACTCAGAGTAATTACATGAAAAGGCCCACTTGGAGGGGACCTCAGGTCTCTAGCTGACAGCCAACATCAATTTTCAAACATATAAGAGAATAAAATTCTATATATTCTCCAGCCTCTCAGTCTTATAGCTGAGGTCCCAGACATCACGAGGGAGAGGCAAATCATTACCATTCTGCCTGTTGATAAATTCTCTTAATAAATGACTGTTTCATGCCCCTAAAATTTTGGGGGAAAATGTTATGCAGCCATATTAGTGTATACTGTGGGTTGCTATCAAAATGAAAATCTATAACAATTTCAGTTACTTAGTACTAACAATGTGTGGGTAAAGAAGGAAGGAATGTGAAGAGACTGTGGAAGGATTCCCCAGGCAGCCACCAGGAAGGCATAATAGAACACTGACACATTCTAGTCACAGAGTCAGTCACCAGCCCAGTTAGATTCAAAGGGAGGGAAATAGTTTCCAAATCTTTATGTTAATGGAAAGATTTTGAAGAGCTTTCTTATCTATAGGAGAAGAAATATTGTTTTGGTCATTTTGGAAAATACAAATGTCATAGTCTATCATCTGACCACAACATTTACATATCTACTACATATCAAATCCACTCATCATCATCTCCGCAGAATCCTCCACAGGCTATTTCAGAACAAGTGTCAAGACGATGAAATCATTTGATGCTAGCTATCCACTGGGACAGGTATCGTGGAGCACAGTTGCCAAGTTGCATTAAAATTTTGGACCCATAAAAACTAGGGGCATGATAAATGCTTATTTTAATTTTTAGTCATTTTTTTTGCACAGCCATGGTAACTAAAACATATACTTAATTATGTCTTCTCATCTAATCTCCTTGTTTTCCCTTCTGAAGATTACTGTTACCCTAAACCTCATATTCATGAATCACAACATGTAATAGTATATACTTTGCCTTGCATATGTATTTCTATCACAAAAGTGCACACTTTTTACATCAGTTTTTAAAGTAGTCTGCCACCTAGACCTTTTTGTTTTTTTTTTGTTCTATTGCACTCAATAAAGAGTCATCCAAGCAGATGCTTGTCATTGTTGTCTTTTTGCTGTGATTACGGGATTATATTTTACTGGATGGACATTTCAGAATTTATTTATTCTCCCAGAATATGAAGGAAGGGCATTTTATCAAGTTTTTGTTATTTTGACTAGGGCTTCTATGAAGACCTAGGTTATGTCTTGGAGTGGAATTGAAGGGTAATATGTTAAACATGAGGATATAAATATAAAAATTGGTTTCACTGACTTACTCTTCTCCAGAAATTAAAAAGAGATTTTATATATCCTAGGAAGGTTTTGAGTGAACAAAGAGCTATAAATCCAGCCAGGTGCAGTGACCCATGTCTGTAATACCAGCTACTCAGGAGGCAGAGATCGGGAGGATTGCAGTTCAAGGCCAGACAGGGAAGTAGTTAGTGAGACCCCTATGTCCACAAATAAGCTGGGCATGGTGATGTGAGCCTATCATCTCAGCTGCACAAGAAGTGTAAGTAGGTCTAGGCTGGCCAGTACAAAAAGGCATGAGACCATCCCTGAAAAGCAGTTGAAGCAAAAAATGCTGAGGATTGGCTCAAGTGGTGAAGTACCTGCTTAGCAAGCACAAGGCCGTGAGTTCAAACCCCAGTACTGCCAAAAAACAAATAACAAACAACAAAACTATAAGCTGAAATTCTCCTGACCATGACTAAAATGTTAGTACAGTCACATGAAGTGGATAACATTAGAGAACCAATGCCTAACAGTATAGTTCTATATCTGTCATCATTGTAGTCAGACAGTGGTTTAACACAGAGAGAGAGAGAGAGACCAAGTGCGAGAGAGAGAGAGAAAGAGAGAGAGAGAGAGAAAAGAGCATCTGACTTTGCAGTTCTGCATGCTCATATCCCTCCCACCATCCCAGCTGATGATCCAGGTACTTAGTTCCTGAAACAGGTGGAAGAACTGGTAAGGATCACAATTAGGAGGCCAGATCTTGAGAGAAAAAGTTCAGACCTGAAAAGAAGCTTTGGCTGGTTACTAAGATTTAAAAGTATAACCTTTTTCATAATTCAACTGACTTGTGCTTTTTGATTGACTTTTGCTGTTTCAGAATTAGCACTGAAGGTTTCATTTATTTGTAAGGTGATCAGGCAGCTAGGGACATAATGTGCTAAGTAAAAGTAGGAGCCACGCTTGAGAGGCAACCAGCTGCCGATGCAAAAACAGAGATGAAGCCAAATGCACACAGAATGCTGGTATAGGTGAGCCCTATTACAGCAAACCAGGGGAAAGGACAATAAAGCCATCAGTAGAGAATAGAAAATACTAAGGCGACTATATATTATTTTGAATGACCTCAATAATGAAGTATAATTGCAGATGTAACCTCGAGGACTGAAAGGGGAGAATTACAAAATTATTAAATATTTTTAAAAGTAGAAATTGACCAATTAAAAATCCTGTGTAATATCCTTTTAATTCTTTAGTAAGCTATTGATCAGATGAAGAGAATTATAGAGAAAGACACCAAATAAATCAGTCTACTTATCTACTCATCTATGATAAAAGAAATCAACATTTTCCATGGATTATCTCTTTTCATTTTAAGCATCATCCTCAAGTGCTAATTTTTAAAAGCAAACATAAGAAATATGAACCCCTAACCTTTGTAAAGAAAGCATATTTATAAACAAGTTAGATTCCCATAGAAATTCCTCCAAGAAAGAAATTCATTGTACTTCTCAGACAGCAACACTGTAATGGAATATATGCACCAATGTGCTTATATTAATGCTATTTGTATCATTTAATTCAACAATAAGGTGCAACTAGCCATTATATTTTTAAGGAATGGCAAAAATTGGTTTTACAGATGTGCATTTGTTGTATCACTTTTATTTGGTTCATTGTCATGTCATTGCATCTTTATGGAAGATGGCCATTTCGGCACTTTGTATATATTCCATATATGCTCTGTCTACATAATGAATTGTAAACTGAAATGACAGGGGATCACATTTGTACATAAGATGGATAATAATAAAATTGAGAAAGGTTTCACTCAATCTTGTATCTTGGTAGAGTCAGATGTCCAAAGAAAATGCAGGCAGAACTGAGACCACCTTTAAGTCTTCCAGGAGAGTTTTCCTTCCCCTTTTCAGTAGAGGACTTCAGAGTGATGTGCGCACCAAATGCACAATACAGACATAATTTGCATTTGATATTGGGCAGTGAGGAATCTTTTGTTGGAATTTTTAAAAACAGAAAATCTGTTTGAAAGAAAATGGAATAGATCAAATCTGCCCTTCTGAGATCTCTTAAACATTTCTACTAAAGCTGTTTTCCCCAGTGTGGGGATGGGTCTATGAGTACCCGTCAACATTTTCCAACAGTTAACAGAATACTTTGTGTTCTTGTGTTTAGGCTCCAAAAGCTCAAAATTCTAAACTTTGTGTTTAGCCATAAATATTTGAAATGACCTTATTAATGACAAGTAATATATCTTAAAAGACGTCCCAGATAACAAGAGGTTTGACAAAAAGGACTTGGTCTTAAAGTTTCTTATAGATATCTAAGTCTATGATATCACCCTCCTACACAAAACTTTTGACAACTTGTCACAAAAAAACACTGTTTAAAAAGTGTTTAATCACTCAAAACCATTGAGGAATTCTGCCAGTCCTTAGAGTAGTTACTGCTAGAATTTTAGCTTTCAACATAAACAGTCCTTCTTTATGAGATACTAGTTTGGAAGCAATAAAGCAGTGATTCAGATGTTAGATTCTGAGTTCTAGATGGTACAGTGATACAATTCTTCATCTTTTTATATTTTGGTTATGTAATATTGGACTGGTTACTTCATTTTCCCCATGTATTAGATGAGTTCAATACTAGCATTGCATTAAGAGTGGTCCTGAAGTTTAAATCAGATAATGTTTATGCAACATTTCACATAGTGCCTGTTATACAACAAGAGCTCAAGAAGTTGGAAATTGTTATTATTACATTAACTGTTAGGACTATGGATACAAATTCAACAAATTATAAGATTAAAAGCCAATTAAGGTGAGTTTGAGATAGTGAAACAACAAAACCTCCAGCTGATTAAACTATGTTTAACCCTAGGGGCAGATACTTCTACATTAGAGGAATTATTGGCACCATGGCACCAAGTGATAGAATAAATTCTTCTAAGGAACATTTAGCCTGGATCACATTCTGGTTTCTGATTCCAGTTACAAAGAGGTATAGTTGAACATGTTTATTCTCTTGGGAGAGAAGCATCACCCACAGAGCCTATAGTTTTGTAGCAATGAACCTCAGTCATGATATAAAGAAGTCAAACCATGGAATTGCTATTGTGAAAGTCTGTGGCCTTTTTAAAGAGTAGTTAAAGCAGAAGGCTGGGACCCCCTGTAGGACTCTGATTAAGACCTAAGACTAGGCCAGGTCAACTAAAGTTTGCTTCCCTAATCTACTACTTACATGTCTTTAAGAAATGACTTAACTTTTCTGAATCTCAAGGTTTCATCAATAAAATAAGTATAATAATGTCTATTGTAGAGTTGTGTAAGGGATTCTTCAGTGAGTATTGACTGAGGGCCTACTGTGTGACAAGCATCATGCTGATGTCTATAAAATTGTTCTTTTGTTCCTAAGGATCCTGGAATACTATAACATAGGATATATGGAAATGAAAACAAGGAAATATCTAGGCAAGAGTTGATAGCTAAATAGCAGGGGCCATAGGACTTGGTACCAGAGGGCATTTCTGCAAGAGACAATAGTATTTTCAAGTGAAATAAGATGAGCATGTGGCATGTTCACAGATTATATACTGAGTCAGATCAACATATAGATTGGAATACAAGGAAAACATAAAAACAAGATTCTAAGAGAAAATGGGTCTAACCCAGAACACAAGTTCTAACTTGTCTTAATGTAAAGATTTCATTCATTGATAGGAATAAATTTACATGCTAACACATAGGCTGACCACTTGGCCCTCCAGCTGAAAAGAAAGCATAACGAGTATTGAAAAACAGTGGTAAATTCTTTTTTCTTCAATGTTGTATCAATTCTATCTTTATTTTGCTTTCAATATTATTCCTAGACTTGAAAGAGAAAAAAGGGATGAAGTCAAAGAAGTGGGAGAGAAAGGAAACATTCTGCAATTTAACAAGATATTTGTAAAGATACCTCATTAAATATTGATTAAACAGTTAATGTGTATATGCTTATGTTGACAATGAGTACATAGCTCATTTCATATGTGATTGACTATACAGAAAAAATTTTCGTTTCTTTAAATATGATTACTGGTTAAATTAAATCAGGCACTCGATTCTACTATGGTAAAATATGCAGTATCACACAGCAATGATAAAGTAGGTACAATTTTTCATTTTATATATGTAGAAAGTGAAGCTTAGAGAAGTCTTGTGACTTTTCCAGTGTCAAGAACAAGTAGTAGAAATTTGGGTCTTGAAACCAACTGTGTTAGTCTGAAGCCTGTGCTTTTTGCATTACAGTAATGGTGCTATGGTACCCATCAGGAGGGACCCTGTCACACCAAGGAAGGGCTCACATACACTTTCAGGATCACATACACTTTCTGACCACCCAGATAAGCAAAGCCTTACATTAAAATAGAACCTTATTAAACAACTGAATTTGTTTTAAGACTTAAAAATCATTTATCTCTGTTAATTTGAGCCAGCATTTCTTCAGTGTTTGAATAGTCATGAATGTTTTGTCTAATGATGGAATTTTCATAAAGACAAGAGTTAAATCAGTGAGTACGTGAAAAGAAGTTGATCCATTTGCCTGGTAAATGAGGCCATTAATATTCCACAAGATGGACAGATTTTTTTCATTTTATTGTATAAGAAAGTTGCATACAACATGTGTTTGTGCAGGCTTCTGTAGTTAGCTGTGATTTCCAAATGACACAATGTGAAACAGGAATCTCAGAAACTGTTAGGTTATTAATAGTCATGACACATATTTCAAAATTTTCCATTAAAAGAAATATCTATATTATTTCTTACTGCATCTAAGACAATAATAAAGCTAAACCTATCCTCAAACTCCATTGTTTTGTGTGCCAAGCCAGTCAACATGCACATTATTTGAATAAGTCAATCAAATTAATGAGTTGAATTTAGAAAATCTAAATCAAGTGAGCATGTGACATACAGGTAAGCAGAGTAACTTAAAATTTTCTATAAATAAAGCAGAATCTAAGAGTGTAAACATTGCGTGTGCTTCCCTATAATACTCTTAAAATTGTTCAGGGGGACTTTTAATGTGTATTCTGAGTTGAGAAGAAGATAATACATACTAACCAACATGTTATATGACTAAGAACCTATTGCAAAAGATAATATGAGACAAAAGTAACAAAGAAATTGTAGTAAGGACAGCAGCTCTCAGGGAGAAAAGCCTCAAGCTGTTCTTAGCTGTAGTGAGTCCAGTATTCTGAGCACAGTAGGGACACAATCAATGCTTTGACCAGTGGACTCATAAATGTGGAACATCTTGAAATTAATGGCAACTTTAACATGTGTAAGGCCTTGAACTTATCTTGTAAATTGGTCCTTGGAAAGAATAAAAGAAGAAAAATATTGGGCAATCAGGAAGTAATGAAGATCTTGTAAAAATAGCTATCTACAAAAGCAGACTAAGTGAGTCCTTGGAAAGTCAGCATATCTACAAATCAGCAGGTCTAGATGATATACCTTCTATCTGTGGGATGAAAGAAACTGGTAGCATGCTAACTGCATCATTTACAGTTATTTTTGAAAAACTGTGGGAATCTAGGGAGCTACAAGAGATGAAAAGGAAAGAAAATACTATGCTCTACTTACATTTATGAAAAAGATGAAAGTGACTCCAGAAAACTCAATATTAATTAAAGTTAAGAAAAAGAGGGATATTCTAATGGACTATATAAAATGACATTTAAACAAAGCACTCCTATCCAGATAGAAGCATTTTGAAGATTAAAATGCAAAAGGAACTTGAATACAAAAGAATTCGAGTAACATTTCAAAGTAAAATGTTTTGTTTGTTCATAATTGTTTAAGCAAAATTTTTGTCTCAAACATCAACTATGGCTAACTAGGCAAAACAAAAAAGATGGAAGATTGTAAGAGGTAATTATTAATAATAGAGTGATAATTTCAAAAATATTAAGGGAATATGAATCTTTAATGTCACTTCTAACTTTTATGTAGGCAAAATTATGGTGTGTTCATGAAATAAATGTTAATAGAATGCCTCTTATGTACCAAATCTTGTCCTGTGAGCTGAAAACACAATGAATAACAAATCAGACTTCCTGACCATTACATGAAAAGTGTCCAAATAGCACAGGGGTTTTGCACATAGTGAACATGAAATAATGTCTATAATTATTGCTGGCTATTACTTTTTAAAATAATTTTTACCTGGTAGAGAAATTCTATTGGTTTTTTTTTTTTGATCTTTCATGGTCTTAATAACTACTTTCTGACAAAGAGATCAAAGGGACCATCTTGTGGGATTTCAGGTGGGTGTAGAAGAGATGAGACACTGACCTTACCCTTTCTACCCCACTACCAGGAGTGGTGACTCATGGCTTCTGAAATCTCTATTTTGCCCTTCCCCCACCCCCCACACAGATTTAAAATGTAATAATCACGATGAATCTTACACTTAATGTGAACAATGAATGTAAATAGAAAGTTTTTTCTTGGATTGCTATAAGGAAGGGGAACTTCCTTGTAGAAGGAATATAGAAACTAGTATTAGTTTCTCAACCTATAGGACTTACTTGTTAGTACTTTGGATTGTGTTGCTCCACAAATCTTTCTGGACATTTTTCTTAGTTCTTTTCTGACCTTCTCATAGCTTATGCAACTTAGTCACAGAAGGTCTCCTGACTATGACATCTAGTGATAAGTTCCATCTCTGAGATAATGATTAATATACATTTCATTTGTAGGATGTATTTTATTTATATCTCACTAATATGACTTTCTAATATTCTAAAATTGAGTATATTGGGGATGGAGGTTTTCTTAACTTTAGAAAATGGCAGTTTATTCCTTGAAATTCATAATATTTTGAAATGATTTCAAGTGAATTATATGAAATATTGTATTTTCATTAAACTATTTTGACAGCATTGGGGGGTTGAACTCAGGGCCTTGCACTTACTAACAGGCAATCTACCCATTGAACCACACTGGCAGCCCTTTTTGCTATGGTTATTTTTGAGATAGAGTCTTGCTTTATGCCTGGCTGGCCTGGACCACAATTATCTTATTTGTGTCTCCTTTCATAGCTGGTGTGACAGGAGCATGCCATTGTACCTACCTTTTATTGTTTGTGATCTCTTTGCCCAGGCTGGTCTTGAACCAAGATTCTTTTGGTTTCGGCCTCCCAAGTAGCTAGGATTTCAGGCTTGAGCCATCGTGCCAAGCCTTGACATATGCATTTTAAGTTGGAATTTTATGCTCATAATTTTGTTGATCATAGACATCAGAGAACTCATGAGTGTATCAAAAAACAATTAAGAGGTATCATTTTCTGAGAGCTTACTATGTACCTGGTGTGGCACTAAATGTTTAGCATATTATTAGCTTAATTTTCAAACAGCCTTTAAAGTTGATATTATTATCCACTTATACATGGAAGTATTAAAGTTCTGGCAGAAACCCAATCCCCTAACCTCTGTGTTGCTGAATTGCTGCGTGATGTGCTAATAACTAATATCTCAGAATTAATGCCCCAAAATACATGTAGCAAGGAGTGGCAGAGTAGGAGAGGTATGTTCTTCTGATTCTGATGGCCCACATTTTGACAGCTAGGGCAGCTGAAGTTCAAAGTGCTTAAAGTAACTCTCAATCCCGTGAAGCTAATTTTAGTATAATAAGAGATGAAATTTTTTAAAGATATACTACATGCCAGGTGATATTCTTATCAGTTTCATATATTCGCTATTTTTAAAACTCATAGCAATTCTATGAGGTAGGTACTTTTATTATGCCATGAGGGAAGTGAGTCCCAAGACAGGCTAAGAAATGGGTGGCTGTATACCTGAGAATCACCTAATATCCAGCTGCCTCCCCCACTTCATATAATAAAGCTGTATTGGCCAACCACGTAACTCTGTTTTCTGGCATCCAGAGATGGTTCCATACTTCAGAGTGGCTGATGTGATTTTGGCACCCATTTCCTTCTGGGCCTGCCTCTCCCTCCTTCCTTCTTTGTTTTATTTTTTTTCTTTTCTTTCCTTCTTTCCTTCCTTCCTTCTTTCCTTCCTTTCTTTCCGTTATGGTAGCATTTTTTCCATTTTCATTAAAAACCAAAAAGTGAATCTGAAGAAATATTAAACTCTGTCTTTTCAATAATTCTTTATAATTCTGAACATTAGTCATTCTATAACATTTAGTTCATTTCACTAAAATAATCACCCCCAAATCTTCAGTGACTTCTTATTGCTGAGTTAAATTTTTTACTCTTTCATTCCAAAGAGTTTGAGATCTGGCTGAGACTTTTGATGAACTTGTCTTTCAGTGCATACTAGTGAAAACATAGGATTTTCTGTCATGCTTCTTGAACATGAGTTCAAGTTTGACCATTTGCTAGCTGCACCTCAGACAGTTATTCTGCCTTTTCCCATTCCAGTTTCTTGACCTGTAACACATGCTGCCAGTATGTATTGAACACTTACTGTGTGGCAGGCATTGCTTTATTACTGGATTTAATCCTTACAAGAATCCTATGCAATTTCTTCTTTATATGAAGAAGTGGGGCCTGAAGTAGTTTTGCTCCTTGGCCAAAGCACACACATATTTAAGACAGAGACTTATGATTTGAACTTAAGTCCTTTGGCTTCAGAACCTGACTTTCAATCATTCTTGTTTTATTGACTGCCATGGCACGAGCATAAAAATAACACAAGAAGGGGGGCTTCAGGAAATAAGACCTTCCATCTTTCTTGCTGCTATAACACTCTTGGGTTTGGGGGTATGTACCCATGCAGTACATGCTTCAGAAGATGCTCTCTTTTGAAAATACTTTGAAAATCACAAAATTTCTACCTGTCATTTGGGGGATAATATAAGCTCTCTTTACAAGAGGGAGATATTATGCCTGACACTTAACTGAAGTTCAATAAATAATCATGATTAATTCACCGAATAATAAATTCATATTAGGTCACATATAAAATTATCCCTCACAGATGAGACTGTCAGAATGTCAACCCTTATAAAAGATTTCCAAGGCACTTACTCTGCAGTTCCCAGCTCATTCTAGCATCCACTATACATGTCCTTCTTCTTGCATGTATTAATAGTCAAGGAAACAACTCTGTTCTAGATCCTGTTGTAGACTTTTATATTGGTTTCTTCTTGTTCACCAACTCTGTCTATATATTCAGAAAGCTCCTAGTTAAATGCAGCTTACAATTAATGCACAAATCAACTTCAACTCAATGCTTCAGATATCACATGCTGCCTGTTTCATCATTTGTCTGATTCATTTATCCTTTTTTAACATGTTGCTTATGTGTGTATATACATATGTATATATATGTGTATATATATATATGTTTTTCAAGTTAAAACCTTTAAATTATTTTTTCAGTTAGATCAAACTTTATTTTTTTTAGATGAAGAAAATTCTTTTTTAATTATCATATTATTGTTGTACTGGGAGTATACTGTGACATTCACAAAAGTGCTTACAATGTATCTTACTTAAATTCACCCACTCCATCAATCTCCTTTATCCCCCAAAATATTTTTAGAGCTATGCAAATTTATATATGATAGGCAAATAGATATGAAATATTTGTGAATGCCTGCCTTGTTAGCGCTGAATCCACAGACTCCAAGTTCAGTCTGCTAAGGACTATGGGGCCATTTTGATGTCTTTATTCTTACTCATTGTTCTTGGGAAGTGGACTTGTTTGCCTGAATGTTCAGTATTTCCTAAATTTTCATGGAACTGTTCAAACTCTATTAAGAAGAATTTCCAGGCAACTTCTGCCTCATCCTGTATATATTTCAGTCACTTCTCACCTACCACTGTTTATTGTAGAGCTATTTCACCCCGCCCCAAAGCTTCAATATCCAAGATGTGAACCACTAGGGTGGCTGGTTTACTATTATTTTTTAAATCCATTACGAATGGGGAATATAGGGTTAACTTCAATCACAGCCAACACATTACATTGTTTCAAAATTTTCAAAAGGATAACACACTGTATCTGGATAAAGAAAATATCTTTTTCAATTTTGCCATTTCTACTTTATCTTTTTACAGTGTTTAATTTTTTCTGTGCCTCAGTTTCCTAACCTTTAAAATGACCTAATAAAAACTTCTCATAGGGTGATGGTCAGGGTTAGTTTAAAACAGTACAAGTGAAAATATGACAGCATTCATGGTTTCTCCCTTTGTTCTAAATTTTTGCAAATGGTCACATACACTGAGTTTTATGAATGTAGTACATGTGTATCAAACACATTTTCTCTGAATAAGAGATAACAAAAAGGACTAAAGGTGAATAAAACAGAAAGAGAATAATTGTATCTTACATACTTCACAATGAATAAAGCTGATTTTGTTGCTCTTATAGGACAACAAAATTCAGTGGTTACCAGTGAAAAGGAGCCTGGTTTTAACCCCACAGGAGAAGGAAAATTGTAATACTTACTGTTTTCTAACCTTGTGATGGCCTGCCTCATTTGATGAGTTTCTGTTCACAGGAAATATTCAAGTAGTTACTTATCTTCCATGTTTCTCCTGTCCTCTGAGTTGGGGGTGGGGTAGAGTTTAGACAACACACCTAAAATGTATCTCAAAGCACATAGCTGAATGCAAGGGCAATCTGACTGATACTTAAGTGGGAAAGACTGACAATAAAGTTTCATGAACAGCAATTTTAGATATAACTTTTTTGCTTTTTCATATTTTAGAAACTAAAATAAGATTGAAAAATATCCTCTTGAACTGCCTTCAGAAATCAAAGAGAAAATTCCTCTGAGGCCAAGTCTTTGTGAAGGCTGGTAGACCAGCTACACACAGTTCTCCCCATTCTGTGGCCCTAAAAATGCAACAGCTGTATATCATTACCTTCCGTACACCTCTCTTGGTGAGGCCTAAGTGGGGATGGTTTTATCTGGACCTTCTGTGCTCCATATAATGTGTATTCAGATGGGTACAACCATCTGGCAAGGTTCATCTCCATCCAGGTAGACTTGTTCTTCTGCTTTATGTGACAGCCATTTATAAAACTACTGTCATTGGCAAAGCACTAAACTTCATAGCAACTGAAACTTAGAATTTCAAAGTTTTGAGGACAAGAGATTTACTGCAGTGTTCCTATTACTTATCCTCAAGTTTCCATCTCTTTCAAGTGCTTCTCTTGTCCATTCCACCATATGAATTACAGAATGCATAAAGAGGAAGGGGAAAAATGGACCACACTAGTAACTAGAGCTCATAATTACTGAATGCTGGCCACATGCCACGCCGCATGGTGTATGCTTGATGTCAACTAGGATAACATTATCTTAGTTAGCCCTTATTTAAACCTCAATGTAAGCACTGTCAACTCCGCTTATATTTGAAGAAATTGAAATTCAGCATCAAGCAGTGCACTCAGGGTCATCTGGCCAGATAGGGCAAAGCCAGGACTGGCACCCACTGCCTCTCTACCCTTGCCAAGGCATCTCCTTACCTTTTTTCCTCTTCCAGCCCTTGGCTGAAAAGAAATGTAGAGTTAAAGGATGGCGTTGTGATTCTGCCCTGGAATTGTGTCACTGCAGGTAGCTTTAGCTGTATGTGTAGCCACATAACTATGACAGAGAGGTAGCTTTTCAAAGAAGTAATATTGCAAGTTTTTCTTTAAAAGGTTTCCTTTAATGACTATGCCTTTTTGTCTCACTAGGCTATCAATTTCTTTCTGATTTTTCTCTCTATATTTACCTTAAAGAAGAAATTCTTTCATCTCCCATGAATTAACTTAGCAATTTTGAGGAAAAGCTGGCTGATAAATCATCTCTATAGAAAAAATGAGGTTTCTCCTAATTCAAGAAAAATATGTAAAAGTAACTATCGCTAGCAAAAAAATTAGTTCTAAGAGATTATCTGAAGCATATTTCCTATATAAATATTAGGGTATAAGACAATTTAAATCTTTGAAGAGAGGCTATTATCATCTGAAGGATTTTGTGCAAGTAATGAAAACCAAAGAAAATAAAGTTTAGCGTATTGCATATGGCAAAATAATTGGGAAAATAAAGGTAGGGAGAAGACAGAGGAAAAAGCAGCTGATTCCGCAAGCAAGAAAGAACCCTCAGCCAAATTTTGAATGGTCATTTTAATCCTTATTTGTCATCATTATCCTAATTAGAAGTTTCCTTTGCATCTTAAGAAGGGTTTTTTCCCCTAACCACACTATTTAAAAGGGTATCTGCAACTTCTATTTCTTTATCCTTTTATTTTGCTAACAATTATCAATCGCTATTTTGAAACATATTGAAATATCTTTCTTATTTGTTGATTATCAAAATTTCCCATTAGAATATCAACTTAATGAAACAGAGACTATGTTTTATTCATTGCTCAATCCACATTTGCTAAAAATGAGGCTGGCACAAGGTAGGCATGCAACAAATATTTTTTGAATGAATGAATATAAACTAATGTATCAAAACATAAGCATATTAAAGTATTGGAATTTTTATAATGCAAGCTCAGCAAACAAAGCTAGATAACTTAAGTTGCACTGAAAATTGTCATAATACGTACATACACTTATAAAGTCACTATTCTTTTTCAATAATAGTCTGTTAGATTGTTTCATGTAACAGGAAATCCATTAAAAGTACATAGAAGGGGGTTCAGACAGAACAAATAGTATGCTTATAATTTAGAACCAATAAGTGGGGAAAGTAAGAACTGATAAAAACAAAAGAAGGGGATGAAAGAACTTGGTTGCTTTAATAAAGATGGCTTGCTGTAGTTATTTTGATACTAGACTTTACGTTTCTTAGTGATTCCTAGATTACAATTACAAAGGGATGAAAGTAATCTGTTTTTTTCATGAAATTTTAGACATGTAAGATGTATTACACTGTGTTCTTTGGTCTATACTCTTCCTAGTTATTCTTGACTGCATTAATTATTTTGATGTGAATTCTTTGACTCATAATATTTTGGGTTATTGTTATTATCCTTGTTATATCTATGCAACCCTGTAAATTAGTACAGGCTATAGACTGGAGGTTTAGAAGATAGGAGGCAAATATTGGTGCATAAAAAATGGGATTTTAAAGCTAAATGAAACAATAGATCCTGGTACCGATGTTCCTCAGACGCTGTTGTTATTCATTGCATTGGGTCTATCATCCCTGACAGGAAACAGGTAATGGAGAGAATAGCACTTAGTAATAGCACTTAGTGAGTTTTCTTTGGTGCTCCCAGGTCTATCAGAATAAGCCATGAAGATATTCTTTGACACACGCAGTCCAAATGCAATAATGATAACCAAAAAAATGTCAGAGAAAGTCAAGGAGACAAAGCTTTGGAGTTTCTGGAAAAAGAGTGTAATATACCTCAGGTCTCACCTGCCTCAGTATATTTCCATTTCAAGCACATGTTCCATGTAAAGGTGATGTCCAGGAAAATAGACTTGGAGTTAGGCCTGCTGACCTGGGATGGATATCTTATTCACTGTTTTTAAGTCACGGGGCCTTATACAAGGCTCATTTGTAACACTTGGGCTGTAATATATACTTCACAAACAGGTGGTAGAGCTTACATGGGGTAGAAAATGAAAATGCTCAACATGGAATTTAGCCACAACTAATTTGCCTAAATTTTGGCTGACCATGAAGGTACATAAAATGTAATGGGTGTGTTAGAGGTGGAAATACAAGATAATCAGGCTATCCTTTATGACAAATGGAAATTAGTTTATAATTATAGTTCACACACATAGGTAAATGTGTGAATCATTTTGGTGCCTGTTTCAAAGAATAAGAATTATTCTTATATAAAGACTAACACGTAAGGACTGTCAAGGTCGGAATTATTGTATATGCTTCATGGTACTTTTCAATACCACCTGGTAGAGAGTGAGATATTTAAGATTTTTTCTACAAAAACAACTTTGACAGAGGTAGAGAAAAAATTTTGATATACAGAAGTTTCCCAAATCTTTAAGATTCAATATAACAAAGGCTCTGCTCACTTGGCCTAATAAATAACTCCCACATCCACGATTTCTTTCATGTTCACATCACATGTTCATTGTGAGTCAATTTCAGTTCTGCTCCACAAATTCTTTGGTATGGGAGCCAGGATGATGGAATGTCGCTTTTCCGGAATCTTAGCAGACTTGTAGCAGAGGAGTGAGGATATGGGGAATGATTTTTGAAGCTATATTTATGTGTTACATGGCTTTCTATGTGTATTTCATTGGCCAATAGAAATCACTTGACCACTCTTGTGTTTAATCCTTTTCCTGGGAGGGGTACTGTCAGTTACATGAGTAAATCTAAAATTGTAGGGAAGTATATTCTACCTCCAGGGGAGTAAAATAAATTCTTTTACCCATAATGTAATATAGTACAATTAATAAAACAAAAACACAAAACTGAAAATAATTAAAATAAAAAAATTCTAAGCTTTCTCTCTGAATGGTAAAGCTCAAATTAAATTAATATTTAATTACCATGTAACAAAGTAATGTGTGGTATATCTACACTTTGAGGATTTATGACATCGTGCCTATTTTTATTCCTATCTTAATGACTGTTTTCCTCTTATGTTCTTCTTTAACTCTTTTTTTTTTTACTTTTCTTAAGTACCTGCTCTTCATAGTTGAATTAAGAAAACCCATTTTGAGGGTGTGAAGGGGAAAGGGAGGGTGTTGGGGGAAGGGAGGAAAAATGACTCAAACATTGTATGCACATATGAATAAAAGAAATAAAAGAAATTTTAAATATAATAAAAAATAAAAGGAAAAAAACAAGAAAACCCATTTTATAAGACCAAATAGTACCGGCACAAATGAACCAGAATGTCATCTTGTTTGCTGAAGAGAAAGGATGGAAATGTCCCCTGGATTATGACACCACTGAACACTGTTGCCTACCACAGATGAAAAAAATCTTTTAGCTCAACCTGGGATTCCTATTCAACTATCCCAGACTTGAGTAATTAGCTTAAAGTTAATTGATGGTGAGTATTTTTGTGTCATGAAAATGAGCAAAGTTTCTTATTTCTTTTTAAGGTCTATCCTAAGAATTACATTTTGTATTCTGTCTAGAATTGTCAATTACAATTTTTCCATAAAGATTTAACCATTTGTCTTTTCACTGAACTCCATGGACCAGGTAATAAGAATGTCACTTACTTTTGTTTCTCCCATTTTGTTTCAAAGTTGGTTTACTCTTCCCTCACCTTGTCTGTATTATTCCTCATTCAGACCTCACAGAGATACAACTGTAGCTAAGTTCTCCAAATAAAGTATGATTGCTTTCTTCAAAACTTATTTTCTTGACATTTTCACCAATAACTGAACAGACATTTTAAAACAACACAACCTAGAGTTTGATCTCTGATCCTGCAGGTCAGGAAGACTTCCATTTATCTCTGTCCACGTGAAATGAATTATTGTTTACTTGCTTTTCACCTAAGACCCGTTATGGGAAAATTATATTTGTATGTACTTGTACTCGATGTACTTTGCCTAATCACTGCCTACATTTGATTTACTAAATCCCACACTTAGAGCACTTTTTCTCTTTCTTCCTCTTTTTTTCCATTGGTAGAAACTAAAGATTGTCCTGTAAAGCTACTGCAGTTCAATGTAGCTATCCTCCTTGACATTTACTGCATCTCAACTTTATTTTGCTGCATAGAACCTAACTGCCTGACTGAAGAAAGAAAGATTGCACATTCAGCAATTTATGTAATCCCCACCACATGACTATTTTACTGTCTGTTGAATAATTAGCAATGTGCGTGAAGATGGAATATACAGTAACTTGCCTGACTTTGGGCAAAAAAAGATTAGAATGACAAATAGTCAGACTCCAGGGTCAAATGCTTTGCCAGTACTTGCATATGTTTATGCCAAAATACATAAAGAAATGTCACTTCAGCACATGAGTGATGACAAACACTCCAAGTGGGGCTGCAGTTCATCAATCATTTCAAATGCTCAGATTGGGTTTACCTATATAAACAAAAGCAATAAAACTACTCAAAGCCTCACCTTAAACAATTCAAGCATGACATAAACACTGTTACTGCACAGTCAAGGCCCATTTTACTGGAGCAGCAGTCAGAAATGTCCCAACAAACTATGATTTATGAAGATTAATAAAGCACATCTTTAATAAAAAATTCTGCTAATATTTTGTATAAATATGGGAATCTCATTCAACTTCACAGAACATCAGAAGGCATATGCATCAAGGAGTGTGACTAATGAACCTTTAAACTATAGTTTTACAGTTATTCTCAACAAGGGTTCAGGTTCAGGGCGGTGAGTGTAAAGAAAACTTGAAGCAAGAATCTACAACAAGTGGATTAAAAAGAAGGTGAATTAATAAAATTACTACATGATTCCCATCCATTTTTTTCAATCTCAGGATTTTTTGAAGCAGTAATCCTTTGACTCTACTACAGTTTTGTGAGAATGAATATTATATTATGTCCATCCTTGGTAAAGGGAAGGCCCAAAAATTCAAGGCCATAGATCACAGAGTTATAAGCTAAGTTAAGTCCACAGTCATGCCACCCTGAAGGCCCTGGATCTCATCTGATCCCAGAAGCTAAGCAGGGTAGGGTCTGGTTAGTACTTAGATATGAGAACTGAAGCAGAGTTCACCCAAGATTATTTATCATAGCTCTTCTTTGATAAGGTATGTTGTAAGCATGAAGCCTGTGTTCTTATTATCCTCTTATACCTGCATGCTATGTCTGACTCTACTGTTATGATGCACTCTTTAGAAGTTATATGCAGAAATGTAAAACAGTGATACTACTATTCAATAATTAAAGAAGATTCTGCTCAGAGGAAGCAAGAAATTTACAAATAACAAATGAGGGCTGTTCTGGATCTGCTAATAGAGATGTTCAATATTTTTGTTTTATTTCTTAAATTTTTTATTGATTTAGGTAAGAATTGCAAATAAAAAGCACATTTATGGTGTACAATGTGATGTTTTGATGTAGATATACATTGTGAAGTGATTATATAATGAAGATAATTAACATATGCCTCATGTGTTAAAAACATCCACTCTCTTAGCAATTTTCAAGCACACACTATATTACTGGTTGTATTCATCCTGCTGTACAATAGCTCTCCAGAATTTATTCATCCTGACTAACTGAAATTTGTTCCCCTTGACCAAAATATCCTAAAGTTAAATGCTTTGATTCCTGACATAAGGAACTCAGTTGAACTATACACTTTCAAATTTCAACACAAACATAATGAAAAAAGTGAACAGGGTTCTACTTTCTTAATCTCACTGAAAATTTGAGATGTAATTGAATGGCAATGATGGAAAGGAGCCTCTCTGTTAGGGTATAATTGGAATATCATAATCCTGGAGATACTTTTTTTCTTTTTTTTGGTACTGGAGTTTGAACTCAGGGCCTATACCTTGAGCCACTCTACCAGTCCTACTTTGGTGAAGGGTTTTTCAAGATAGAGCCTTGCAAACTATTTGCCCAGGCTGGCTTGGAAAAGTGATCCTCCTGATATCTTCCTCCTGTGTAGCTAAGTTTGCAGGTATGAGCCACTGGCACCCAGTCAATTTCTTAGATTGAGAGGGAATTAAAAAATTCAGAGAAGGCTTAAGCCATATGTGAAATAAACTAAATTCCTATAGGAAGTACTTTTGTTGTTTTGCTTCCTACAAAGCAGAAACAAACTCAGTAGGTTTTGAGATACTTCCCTTAAGGTGTGACCTTTTCAAACAGAAAAGTTGATTGAAATAAATTTCCCAAACACTCCAAAATGATAGAAAAATGGAAAATTCATCCTTAGAGATAATCAAAGAATGCTATTTAAAAATGGCTACAGAAAAATTGACTTGCCTAATTTAAGACCATTCATATTCCTTAGAAATAATAGTACATTAGCAATCAAGGGACTGGGGCATGAACCTGGTGGGCCATGAATTCAATAACCTGTTTGAACATTTGCTGGGAGAAGCTCTGAGATGTTCAAAAAAGAAATGAGTTCTTGCCTCCAAAGAACTTCTAGTCTAATGAGAAAAAAACTTATTTCCCCTAGAAAATTAAAGTTGGAGTTGCCATCTAGAAAAAGAAGAGCCTCGATTCATAGAAGTCTTTATGTAAACTTTACCTTTATTGCTTCCAGACTCAATTACTGTGAAACTCATTCAGGGTGAACTAAAATTGGTGATTTTTTTCACCAATTTTTTCCAAATGTTACTAAATTTTAATTAAATTCTTCCTCTAAAACCTGTTTGTGTCTAATTAAAAGACCAAATAGAATTCTTCTCAACAAATCTAAGGTAAGTTGAACTGATAGCTCTATCTCTTTCTCTCTCTCTTCTTCCCTTGAACAAATGACCTTTCTTTCTTATTGGTGATCTACTGGGCTGAGTTTCCTTAAAAAGCAGAGCCTGAGATGTAACTAAGATTCTGGTAGATTATTGTGGTGAGAGATCTAAAGGAATAGAAGTAGATAAAATGTATGCAGGTTAATCAACCTCAGAACTGATATTTGCTGTTAGATATTCTTTATTAGGGTGCTGTACTATATACATGTATATTTGTGTGTATATACTGTACTGTACTATATATATATGAATATACGTATATGTATATATATGCAGCATCTGTGCCCTCTACTCTCACTAGAGGTCAATAGCTTCCATCTCCAAGTTGTGACAACTAAAAATATCTCCTGACATTGCCATATATACTCAGGGACCAGAAGGAGAAAACACAATCACCTTTAATTGACAACCATTGGCAT
This sequence comes from Castor canadensis, assembly GCF_047511655.1. NCBI lineage: Eukaryota > Metazoa > Chordata > Mammalia > Rodentia > Castoridae > Castor > Castor canadensis. Next base: position 63,729,508 of record NC_133386.1, read on the forward strand.
AAGTGACATCCAGAAGGGGAAAAGTCAATCCAAGGATGTATTATCAGGCAGGTCACTACAGAGGCAAGTGGGTGTTCTGTTTTGCTGGAGACTCTTTAAGTATGTAAGATGCATCTAGCCTTTGCTCTTCTAAGGAATGGGGAAAGGATATAATTACTTATCAGGTTATGCTTGTCATTTGTCAAGGGTCATCCCATAAGAAATTGATTCCTGTAGTCCTTTGTGTTTAGATCAGAGAGGATCAGTGGGTTTACAAAGGCATCATATAAGTCAGCAAAGAAGCTCTAGGTAAATAAATAAATAAATAAGGAAATGCTGTTGAGGCCAGGTGTTTGTGGCCAAACCTATGTGTGATTGGTTGCCACAGTCATAGTTGGAGTAAAAGATGCACCTTACTCCAACGAAGTAGAGTCCAGCAGTGTCAGGTGTAATGCACTAACACATGCTAGTAATATTGAAGACTTTGTATTTTGTCCTCTGTATGTATGTAGACATTGAAGTATATATGTGCATGCATCTGAGTATTTTAGGACTTTTTATCTGCAGAAAGCACGAATAACAATGACATGGCTCAAGGAGGCACAGAAAATATCCCCAGGGTAGCACGTGCCAAAATTACTACATTAAAATTAATATTCAATCTTGTCAATGATTTTGTATTTTGCCCTTTAATTCATACATTTAAAATGTATTTAACTATAATGTCAGGTAAAAGAAACACGTGAAAATTATGCCACATTCTTACAGAGTAGTAAAATGTGAGGTGCAGAAAAATAAGACAAAAAGTATGAAATCTAATTAAAATATCACAAGAAATTTGCTGCAAGAGTATATTTAGCTGAAAAGCCTAATCACAAGTTTTCAAATAAAACTTACATTTGTATTTGGGTTTTATTTCTTTTTAAAGAAGACATTAGTTTATCAGGTGCATATTTAAGTAAATATTACATATTTACATAGCTAAAAGATAAGAATATATATAGATATACATATATCTATGCATTTATACACATCTCAGAATTCTTTCCCACTTTTCATTTAGCTTATTAAAAATGAATACAAACAGACTCTCAGCTCCAGGACCCTCTAAGAGCTTATAGCCAGGAGCAGCTTTCAAGATAACAGCTTCTTCAACCAGAGGAGTTCTGACTGCTCAGTCAGGCTGTTTGAAGTTTCCAGGGCTTGGGGAAAGGGTGGTCTTTTCAGAAAAAGCCAACGTTTCAAAGAAAAGGCATACCCTTTTTTCCCCTCCTTAGTGCCAAGATTTGAAAATGCTCTGAAGAGAGGGAAAAAATATCTTGCCTTTAAAATGTAGTGTTTCTCTGAAGAGACCCATCCTTCTGCGTGGCAGACTCCAGACATGCTCTTTGCCAAGGTTTTTGTGCTCCTGGGCTCTGGACCATGGTGTGAAACCAGACATTCCAGTTGGGTTCTTCTTATAGTGACCACCTAAAACCTATTATATTGAAAAAGTCTCTTATTTCAGGATGTTTATTTTACAGACATATGAACTGTGCTGGAATGGTACCTATTAATTAAAGTGGATTATTTATTCTTAAATATTCATAACCTATTTCTAGCTGGATTTGGTAACTCTTATTAAAAAGGATGATCTCATGTAAATTTGGTAAAAACATATTACATTGTAAAGTAGTATTTTTCTTTTTCAAATCCCAAAGCAGCTATAAAGGTAATTATCCCCAAAGAGAAGAAAACCTGGTTTTTGAAAACTTTCCTTAGCCTTAAGCAAGTTACTTAACCTCTGAGAGTTGGATTTTCTCGTCTGATGAAGCCATGTCATAGGATTATTGTAGAAATTAAATGATATAATTTCTATAAAGTACTGGACATAGAGAAGGTTTCAACCTGCTCTAGTACTTTTCCCTATCATTTAGTTTTAAAAATAATCACCCTACTATGAAATCTCAAGCCTCATTTTATTTATGGGTAACACAGCAGGGAGCACTGTATTGGACTCTTGTAGAAAGATGAAATGAAATTACAGATGTGAAGAAAGCACTTGGCATGAACACTTATCTGATGATAATGACTCCACATACATTTGGCAGTGAGTGGTAGAACTAAGTTGTTGCCTAACAAATTCATTACCACCATAACCACTTCTAACAAAACTAAGCAGTATAAAACTATACGAGGCATTGAGTTAGGGGCTGGGTGGTTGAAGTGTTAGGAATCATTGGCCTCTAAGAAGCTGAGAGATAGATATATGAAGATGAGCACTGTGAAACATGACCGTACAAGTAACAAATGATCAATAATAAGTGGTAGAGAGCTAGCAAGGAAGGGGAAACTAGTGCTAGAGGGAGCATTTGGGGAACATGTGACTTAACAAAGGAAAGGAAGAACGTATTTAAGTGGTAGAGAAGAAAGGAGAAATTTTAGTAAGGAAGTAATAATAAAGTGATAGAAATGTTCAACATGTTTTTAGAAAACAAAGAACCAAGCAGTTTCTCTAAGGAAAGACCCTGAGGCTTAAGAGTTTCATTCCCTTCCTCAGGAAGAGAAAAAAAGGCAAAATTTTAGGAAGATTAAGTACAAAACATTTAATTTTTTTGTTAAAATTTCTAAGTAAAAAAATTCATAAAAAGTAAATGGATATGGCCTTGGGCTCAGTTCCCACAAAAAAGTAAATGTATGATCTTGGTTTATTATTACTTATTTGTAATTGAAAGTGAAATTCTTAGTTTCAGTGTGAGCAACTATCATGTCTCCTAAGATATATTGCAAAGAAAATACTTCAGAAAAAGCTGAGTTTTAACTCTGACTTATGGGGACACAGTCCTTCCCCTTCTTTTCTTTGTCTCCTTCCCTCCCTTTTTCTTTCCTTCCCTCATTCCCATCTCTGTCTCAGAGACAGAAACATGTACTGAAGAAGGGGTCCTATATAATTGGTAACAAAAACTTATATAATTGATTATAGAATTCTTGATGAAATTAATTCAGTACTGTAGGAAAAAAGAGAAGGAGGAGCTGAAGAAGGAAAAGGATAAAAACAAAAAAAGAAAGTCAGGTAGTAGATAAACACATTGTGTTTAGATTCACTGAACCAAGTAACAGTCATTTAGGTGATAAATAAAACCAAGCCCTTCCATGGTACATTGAGGCTAGGAGAATTCAAGACAATAAAATCAAATCAGGTCCATTTTAAGGGTTCTCCTTTCCTTGAGCTGTCCAGCCTAGCTCCTGCACACGCAGCAGGCTTGATCACTGATATGGTCAGCCAGTGAACACATTTTATTAGACACTTCTGTGCTCTACTTAATGTGGAATGGTAGAACTGGATCTCTTGTCAAAGATTTAAAATCAGTTTCAGTCATGGCCTTTGAAAAATGGAAATGTATGTGCTGCCATGACTAAAGCCATAGATTGGCTTAAGCTTTGCTTAAGCAAAGGTATTGATTTTTATAGTTCTAAAGAATGGAAAGTCCAAGGTCAAGGTTACGCTTGGTGATAGCTTGCTTCTTGGCTTACAGATGGTCACCTTTTGTCTCAAGAAGAGGCCTCTGGTGTCTTTTCCTCTTCTTGTGAGGTCACCAGGTCTATTACCCACCCTTATTTTCTCATCTAACCTTCGTTTTTATGTTTTTCAGGCAGGGTCTCACTTGATCTCTTAATCCATCTGCCTCAGCCTTCTAAGAGTTGGCATTATAGGTCTGTGCCAACATGCCCAGCTCTCATTTAGCCTTAATTACTTCTTTATAAACCCTAAAATTTAATTATATTGAAGAGTGAGGGCTCAACATATGAGTTTAATGAGGAAAAAATTCAACCCACTGTAATGGACAGTTGTAATCCAAATTCCAGTTTGGTAAATTACCTGTGTGTCTTTGGGTTGATCATTTAAATGTTTGGGGTCTCATATTCTTCACATATATAAGGGAGAAAGAAAAAGGAATATTTTGAGAAAAGGATTTCTAAGGACTTGAATTGGTTTTAATATTTTGAGATTTCATTACTATAAATTTTAGTATAAACTAATTTCATACATTCATGCAAAAGAAATAAGACAAGTATTGGTAAAGCCATGAGAAGTGGAACCACAAGTATTACAGTATTGTTGCCAGCAGCTGGAATGTGGTGGTAGAGGCAGTAGATACACTGGGCCAGCAGGCTTCAAGTTGAGATGTGATTGCTCATTTAGTTTAAAAATATCTGGATTTTTTTCTTTTTGCCAAAAGCCTGTCCTTTCTGAAAAACAAACACACAAACGTTCCCATCAGACTTTTTAGATAGGAACTAGAGCATATGCTGTATTCCAGAGATCTATTCTGACCCACTCTTCACCATTAATCTCTGAGAGCTTGTCCATATTGGCAGCAAATTCTTTGCAAATGTTGTTTGGTGGACTCCAGATCACTTTCTACCTTTTCTAGAATGACCTGATAAAGTTTTTCTAAAGCCAAGAATAACAGATTCAGTGAGCTTCTCAAAGAGACAGGGATAAATAATGCTTAAGATTATTTAAACCTGGTGATCAAAGAGGTGATTTCCAGCTGGTGAAGAAGCTTTAAGACATAAGCACTTTTGGTCCAGTGAAAAAATATGACAGTGATTGTCATAGTACCACTCTGTATTCCATTGAATTCCATAGGATTAAAAACCCAAGGGCATATTCAATAAAGCTTCTGTTATGTTTTATTATAGCTACCAGGATTCACTCCCAGCCCAGCAGATCCAAGATCACTGGCAGCCCTGAGGATATAGCAGAGAGGCAAATCCTAGAGACAAAGGTGAAAAACTCAGCAGTGCAGAAACAAGGATTACTGGATGGATTTTCTCCACTCAGCATCCTAACTAGTGAGTAATACCTTCTGCCTCTTTAAGGTAACTATTTATTTGCCCTGATATGGACAGAGAACATTTGCTTTGGCTTAAAAAAAAAAAGGATGTGTGCTCTAATGGAAGAATCAAATTATATCAGAAAAGGAAGCACTTTAAGCTTTATTGCGTAGATCACTCTGCCTCCAGCTGTGAAACTGATTGATGTTTAAAGCCCCTGAGGCACTGGCAGCTGTGGTGGCTGTTTCAAATAAGAAAAAAAGTATGTGAGTGTGCATGTGGGTGTGAATGAATGGACATGCAAGTGTGTGTAGGTGGAATAAGGAACTATGTCCGTAAATTTTATTTTCATAATTTTCCTCTAAAGATATTTCATAAAATTTTTCTAAAATGAATAGATATTTAGATAGATATTTAATGAACAGATATTTAGAGAGAAAAGAGAAAAGCATATGTGTATATATATATATATACACACAGACACACAGAGAAAGTGAGTAGAGAGAGAGAGAGAGTAGCTATATGCTCAATCAGATGAATGCTTCACTTCTCTACCACAAATGAAGAACAGATGAGTAATTCCCTATCTAGGGATTAGGATAGGGAAAGATTCAATAAGTGGTTACAAGGTATAATTAGATCGGTTCAAAATTAAATGATGCCTAGGCTGGAAGTATCCTTAACTCTTGGATGCTTATGCGAGGACTAGATCCAGAGACTTTTTTTTTCCCTTTTTCTTTTATTATTCATATGTGCATACAAGGCTTGGTTCATTTCTCCCCCCTGCCCCCACCCCCTCCCTTACCACCCACTCCGCCCCCTCCCGCTTCCCCCCCCCCACTACCAGCAGAAACTATTTTGCCCTTATCTCTAATTTTGTTGAAGAGAGAGTATAAGCAATAATAGGAAGGACCAAGGGGTTTTGCTGGTTGAGATAAGGATAGCTATACAGGGCATTGACTCACATTGATTTCCTGTGCGTGGGTGTTACCTTCTAGGTTAATTCTTTTTGATCTAACCTTTTCTCTAGTTCCTGGTCCCCTTTTCCTATTGGCCTCAGTTGCTTTAAGGTATCTGCTTTAGTTTCTCTGCGTTAAGGGCAAAAATGCTAGCTAGTTTTTTAGGTGTCTTACCTATCCTCACCCCTCCCTTATGTGCTCTCGCTTTTATCATGTGCTCATAGTCCAATCCCCTTGTTGTGTTTGCCCTTGATCTAATGTCCACATATGAGGGAGAACATAAGATTTTTGGTCTTTTGGGCCAGGCTAACCTCACTCAGAATGATGTTCTCCAATTCCATCCATTTACCAGCGAATGATAACATTTCGTTCTTCTTCATGGCTGTATAGAATTCCATTGTGTATAGATACCACATTTTCTTAATCCATTCGTCAGTGCTGGGGCATCTTGGCTGTTTCCATAACTTGGCTATTGTGAATAGTGCCGCAATAAACATGGATGTGCAGGTGTCTCTGGAGTAACAGTCTTTTGGGTATATCCCCAAGAGTGGTATTGTTGGATCAAATGGTAGATGAATGTTTAGCTTTTTAAGTAGCCTCCAAATTTTTTCCAGAGTGGTTGTACTAGTCTACATTCCCACCAACAGTGTAAGAGGGTTCCTTTTTCCCCACATCCTCGCCAACACCTGTTGTTGGTGGTGTTGCTGATGATGGCTATTCTAACAGGGGTGAGGTGGAATCTTAGCGTGGTTTTAATTTGCATTTCCTTTATTGCTAGAGATGGTGAGCATTTTTTCATGTGTTTTCTGGCCATTTGAATTTCTTCTTTTGAGAACGTTCTGTTTAGTTCACTTGCCCATTTCTTTATTGGTTCATTAGTTTTGGGAGAATTTAGTTTTTTAAGTTCCCTATATATTCTGGTTATCAGTCCTTTGTCTGATGTATAGTTGGCAAATATTTTCTCCCACTCTGTGGGTGTTCAGAGACTTATTATATGGAAAAAAAAACAAGGCATTGCTGGGAAGGACCTTACTCATATCAAGAAATCCAAATTTGTTAAACTTATACTTTTTTCCAGCATTCCAGATGGAAACACAAAGGTTGGATGTGGAAGGCTCTCACAATTTAGGTAGTGCTTATAGGAACATTTGGCACTGGCTTACATTTAATAAAATATGTCAAGTCTTTCTTACTCTCTTAAAAACAGCTACAGATTTCCTCTTTGTGTCCACTCTTTTGAGTCCATGGAAGACACCAAAGATCTATGACACAGATATATCTCTATCCTGAGGAAATGAATGGGAAAGAGAAGAAGTTGGTGTTTGTTAATTTTATAATAAACAAACTCCGGAATAGACAAATTTTGAAAAGTAGGTGACATAGTCTAGCACCTATAACATAAACCTCTTTAAAATTAAGACTGCCCTGGGTGCTGGTGGTTCACACCTTTAATCCTTGCTACTCAGGAGGCAGAGATCAGAAGGATAGCAGTTCAAAGCCAGCCTGGGCAAATAGTTCAGGAAACCCTATCTTGAAAAAAAACCCACCACGAAAAAGGTCAAGTGGTGTGGCTTAAGGTATAGGCCCTGAGTTCAAACCCCAGTACCACACAAAAAAATATTAAGACTGAAGGCATGTTTTAAATATATATAGCCAGGTTCTAACCAGGTTAGGATCATCTAGCATGAGCTGGTTAGAACTCTGAAGATGAGTTTTGTTTATAAGAGTGTAATGGTGTTTTTAATTAAACCTGTTAGTACTCCTCAATGAGCACTTTCCCAGAGAAAAAACCCTCCTAATCCCACTGTAAGTCTGCAGTTTTCCTTCCTGCTGTCTACTAGATGCTTTTTGCATATAGTCCTTGAAATTTTTCAGCTTACCTTTTTTAAAAAATATGATTTCATTCTTCCATGGTGAGTTAAATAGTTTCAATTGATTTCTGAGACCTATCAGCCTGCAAATTAATTTTAAAAAATTACTAAGAACATTTCAAAGGAATGCTTGTGCTTATTTTTTTCTCTCTGTAAGTTTCATATTATTTTAAGCTCCCCTCCCAGAGCTTGTAAACAGAGGCCTCAAAAGACAGTTGGAAGAAAAATGAACTGTTTTTATCATAAAAATAATTATAAAATTTTGTCTTTGTTGCATAGACAAATATTGCTATTAACTTCCTAGTGGCATAACTAAAATGGGGAAGAATATGACCATTATGCAAGATGTGCTTTTAATGATTTTATTTATTTATGCAATGTTCTTTGTTCTTCCATTGGAAATGTTAACATGATTCCCTTGCAGTTCAGGTGACAGCACCCTGTTCTCTTTCCCCTTTCACTCCAATCGGGACATTTATTACTGATTTTCCTTTTGGGTCAAGTCACTGTCTGCTTAGGCACACATCTCCCAGTTTCTGATCCATAGCAGGGGAGAAACCAGACTGACCAGGCCTCAATGAGAGTGTCATCTACAGATACATAAGAGGAAGAGGGGTGAATAAGTAGCTGCTGGGAAAGCTACTCATCTTGACCTGCATCATTCAGAAAATGCACTCTTTTAAAATCTGTCCTTATATTATTTAGAGTGTCTTTGGAGGAGGCTACTATGGTATGCTTGTGTTTCCCCTCCAAAAACATTCCTATGTTGAAACCTAACACCCAATATAAGGATACTTGGAGATGGGGCCTTTGGGAAGTTATTATTAATGGTCATGACAGTGAAGCCCTCATGAATGGAATTAGTGTCCTTAAAAAGGCTACCTGAGAGATCACTCCCTTTTCCCCTAGGTAGGGTTACAGTGAAAAGACAGTCATCTGTGAAGAAGTAGGTATTATCAGGCACTAAATCTGGATTTCTTATTCTCAGGACTGTGACAAATACATGCATATTGTTTATGAGACACCTCCAATTTATGGTATTTTTTGATATAGAAATCCAAATGGACTAAGATAAAGCATTCACCTATATCAAGTCTGTTAATCATCCTCAGATGCCTTGCCACCTATCATTTGCACTTTCGAAACTATCCTCATCCAAATTGGTTCCTGAAAGGAAATACAATTAAGCTTATGGATATTGTGTGACCCACAGCAATTTACAGGAAATGTGGTGATATTGGGGAAATAAGTAACACAGATGCACTCATTACGGAATGTGAAACTCTGTACCACCTTATGATTTCCTCCTCTTGCATTTTTTCAAAGGTTTTCACATATATTACTTCAACAGATCATTTGCTCCTCCAACAGCTATTTGACTACAAGTAGATGTAAGGCTGCCTTCTAGGAAGTGGTATGTACTGCTGGACATGAAATCAGCATATATAAGTCAGGCTTGATCTTATGCAATCATCGTTTGTGTCATAGCATGGTAGATAAATCTAGAATGCCTAACTAGAAATAGAAGTATTTAATTACAATCATTTTTAATGCTTTCAAAAAGTGTGAGGGAGTGGACTGCATTTTTTTCCTCTATGGACACAGAAGATATGGAAATGACATTTAACTAGAACTTTAAAGATGAGTAAGACTTTGCTGGGTGAAGGGTCTTTGTGCTAAGACCACATAGAAGACAAGGGTCCTGTTCTGCAGAAAAGGGAAAAGTACAGCATGACTGAAGCCTCAAGAGTAAAGAAAGTAAGAGAAACCAGTCCTCATGATAACCCTTTACTTATGTAAATATGATCCCTTCTCAGATGTAGGTGGAAAACTTGACCAGGTATTAGGAGGTCTTTGCTCTTCCCCTTCCCAATCACTTTTATCCTTCTTTATATGCTGTTTGTGCTGCAGAACACAACAGATAACATTGCTGTATTGTAAGAAACAAAAACATTCACTGACAATTGAAAACAAAGACTTTATTACCAAGAGATTGGGTCATTCTTACAATTTGGATATGGAATGTCCTCCAAAGGCCCATGTGTTGAAGACTTGGTCTCTAATGTAAGAGTGTTCAGAGATTACTGGATCATAAAGGCTCTATCCTCATCAATGAATTATCTGTTGATGGATTCATAGCTGAATGAACTCTTGGTATTTAGTGGAAACAATAAGAGGAGGGGCCCAGTTGGAGGAAGTAGACCACTGAGGGTTTGCCTTTGAGGGTGTATCTTGTCCCTATGCCTTGTGTTCTCTCTCTCCCTCTCCCTCTCTTTCTCTTGCTCTCTTCCTCTTTCCCTCTCCTTATAAATCACCATGAAGTGAGCAGCTCTGTTTCAACAAAACCTCTCTGCTGTGATGCTCTGCATTACCATAGGCCTCAAAACAATGTAGCCAAGCAAATAGGTGAAACACCTGAAACTATGAGTCAAAATAAATATTTTCTCCTTGGAGTTTGATTTTCTCTGGTATTTTGTCATAGTGACAGAAAGCTGTCTAACACAGTTACTGACTGAACTGAAAGAAAAGTTAAATAACCAGGATTCAGGTAAAAAAGCATGAGAGCAATTTCAAGGAATTCATTGCTAAAAATTCATAGGGAGTCCCTTAGGGTCATTCCATCCAATGACCCAGTTTCAACCATGTTATGTTCTAGAAGGGAAATCTGATTAGCATAGCATGGGCTCACCAGAGGGAAGGTCCTGGGATTGCCAGTTCAGGGAGAATTAGATGAGAGGGAGGAAAGGGGAAATTCACTAAGACATTGATACTGGGCACACTGGTCATGGCTGATTACCTAGAAGCAGGTGGCTACCACCTTCTTTACTTTCTGCTCTGCTTGAAGCTAAATTCCCATCAGTGTTTGTCAGTTGCTGCTTTCCAGAATGACTATAGGTAGGTGTGTGTAGGTCTATAATTAAGGTGTTAATCTTTTTTGTTAGTTCAAGGGCTTTGTGTCTCTGGGTTTCTGTTTAGAATTTAATAAAAACCCTAAGGAACTCCATTTTCTAAATCTCCAGAAGATATTTATTTAAGCATACTCTGCTCATGATAAGTTATCCTTGGGTTATTACTGTTCAACCAGATAAAAAAATGAACTCCTTGTTTTTACTCAGTTTAACAATTTCTTGTTTTGTTTTCCAGTGAATCGTTCATTTTCATTCACATTTTACTTTTTTAAATGGTGGCTAGAAAATGACAGCCCAAATGACTGTGAGTACAAAAATGATCTGGGAAAGCTAAAAGTCTTATTTTTCAACATGGCTTTAAAAAAAAAAGTTGGGGGAATATATGTGGGTTTATATGAAAACTTTTAAGATGAACGGTAACAAAATTTATGAAAATAAAAATCATTAATAATAGTTAAATATTGTTAATGTGGACTTATTCCTCTCAATCCTTTTCTTTGCATGTTTACGAGTATTTTTAAACTATATTGCATATAGTTTGTGTTTTTTCTTTTTTTCACTTAACATTAGACAATGACAATTTCTCCCGGTCATTAATCTTCAACAGCATGTTCTTGCAAATGGCTGCTTAAAATTCTGTATTATGGATAAACCACAATTTATTTAATCATTCTTTAGCTGATAATATTTTGTAAGGTTATACATTTTATGATAAATATTGCTTTAATAAGTGTTTCCAATACCTGAAACTGTGTTTGTACATTTGATTATTTTGATAATTTATATTCCTAGGAGCAGAATTATTAGGTCAAGGAGTAAAAACATTTCAATCAGAAAATTTTACCTACTTGCTCTCCTAATAGCAATAATCCTATAGAGTCTTGGATCCAGTTTACCACCGTTCATAAATTTCATCATGTCAAATATGGAAAAATACAGAAATGTGTAAGAAACAAAATTAAAAATCCATTATAATCTCATTGGTCAGAGGTAAATATGGTCTACTAATAGCTTCCAGTGCTTTCCCATACATTTTTATGACATACATTCTGCAGGTATGTAGAGCAAATAGTTATACATAATATGTAGCATTTCTCTATCTATAGTGCTCTTTCTAGGTTTACTTGCTTTTTTCAATTTAAAATAATTGCTAAGGAAGTTTTCATAATGGTTTGCAAAAGTCTATTCTATGGATCTTGAGTATTGGGCGTTTATGATGGTTACTTCTAGTTTTTATTATGAATAGTGCTTTGATGAATACTCGTACATAAATCTTAGTGCACAGCTCTGATGAGATCCTTGGCATTTATATCTAGAAGTAGAACTATTTGAGTAAAAAGCATAAGTATTATATAGATTTTTGATACATGTTGCCAAATTACCTTTTAGAAAGGTTTTAGCAATTTATAATTCCACAAGTAGTGTATGAGAGCATCCATTTTTTTCTTAACCTCCCTTAACATTGAGTGGTAGAATATTTTCCCATCTTGGCTATGGAATATTCTAAAGTAGCTTCCTGTTTCTTTAGTTTGCATGTCTTTGATAGCTAGTGGTTTTTGTGTTAATTGTCCACTTGCATTTTCCTTTGTGATTTTTAGATGGAATAGCTTATTTTTTCCTTATTGGTTTATAAGAGCTATATTTAAAAAATAACATTTTCTCCCAGGAAGAAAAGCAAAACCAGTGAAGCCCTCAATGTTCTCAAAGAGTGATTCCAGTACTACCAGCAGCAATGCTGGAACTATGTTAGAAATGGAAAGTCTCAGGCCCTGCCTCGCCCAGCCCAATCCCTACTGCAAAGAGTATCTTAAGGAGACTTCCAGACTTGCAGATACATGACGAAGTTTGAGGACAACAAAATTAGAGAACTAAAACACCTTTCTTTCTCTATACAATAGGATGCAATCACTTTCCTGTGAATGTGTTTAATACCTGGCTTGCATAGCATGAACTCCATGGAATAGCTGATGTGTGATGTTTCTCAATTACAGAAATGGCAGTTTCATATGCTTCAACCCAGTAACTTTCTCATAGTACTTTTCATGAAAGACAATGTCTAAAATATTTAAAAACTGGTACCGGTTTGATACCTTACCAATAAAAATGTGTTTCTTTATTGGTCTTTGATAGTTCTCGGTTGTGTGGATTTTTAACACTTCAGTTGACTGAAGAAGAGTTGAGAAAATGAAAGTCCTCCTAGAAGGTCTGGATAGCTGGAATTGAGGGGAGGGTACTTGGGGGGTTTGGGATAGCATTTCATAACCAATCTGCAATATTTTATCAACCTGTACCACTGTACATGTGCATGCATGACTGAGACATATGCTCTATTTTGTAGCAGTGTTCCTAATGTAATAGAATTGTCCTCCTTAGATTGCAAGCTCCATGATGTTAAAAATTTTACCTCTTCAGTTTTTCAATATTACATATTATGCATCTCACATGATAAATACTCAATATGTGTTTATTGAATAGATATTGATTTTTCATTCTGTCTTGGTTTGAGGAGGAAGGGAAAAGATTTTGAAATAGCATATACAGAAAGAAAAGAATGGAGTCCTTGAAGTTTTCACACTGTAACTAGCATGCCTTCTTTATTTTCTGAGACTTATTCACACGAGAGAATTTTCTAGCATGATACTTAACTGTTGGCTCTAAAGCAATGCCCTCTGGGAAGAGAACTCAAAAGGAGTGCGTGTTTCTTTCTTCACTAGTAGTTTCCCTTAAGACCTACCTTTGCCTCTGACATTTCTGTGGAATTCTCTGTGAAAAGTGAGCTAAGTCTTGTGTACTTTGTTTGGCTTTTGTGTCCATGTCCTTCTAACACCACCCACCAGGCCAAGCACACCTGTGTTCTGAATAAACCCTGAGAACACCACTAGTAACTAGGACAGATGTGATTTCAAGGTGGTTTTTTTTTTTAAAATAACATAGTCCATAATGAATTTGCAAATGTAAGGAGAGAAAACTTTAATTTTTTATGTCCTCGTAACATTTTCTTACAAATAAATAACTAAATCACTACTGCTTTCCCAAATTCACCAAGCACAATATATCATGTTGTTATGACAACTGATGATCTAGAAAAAGTACAACCTGTAAGGATGAAATGCACCATTCAGCATAAGGCGCTTTATTCTGTTAAAAAGAAAAGTTATTCTTTCCTTTCCGAAGGAGACAATATGATGGGAAAATTAAATTAAATGGTGATGTTATTCCCCAAGGGCAAAACAATTCCATTCAATAAATTAATTTTACATCAGTAACTCTTTCTTTTCTTGAAGCTGACAGTAATAACTTGACAGCTTAAAGCTCTAATAAACTTCAAGATCAGAATGACTACTCTACTTGTACAAAAGGGAAGTCAGGAGTAGCACAGGTTTGATAATCATTCTCTGTTCATCACAAAGAGGAGAAAATCCTCCAAATTCAATTAAACTAACTGCATTTACTTGATGAAACAGGGCACTTAAAATAGTTTTTGACAGCATGTGGTTTGAGCATCCTAACATTCCCATTCTTTGGGAAGGTCTCTAAACCTCACTGACATTTTACATTAAGCTATTATAAATAAATAACACTTGAAACTTGGAAACCTATCAGAAAAAGAATTATATCATCCTAATGGGGAAAAAAAAGAGGCAAGGGGGAGGAGCAGACACCTAGGATGGGACCTCTGGCTTAGCTAAAATCTGCAGGTATCATTGTTTCAAACAAGTGTCTCAGAGATGTGTTAGGGTGTCTAAATTGTGAGCAGTTCAGCCTGTATAGAAGCTACTAGCTATAATGAGCCCTGGCAAGGGGGACTCCAGGCTTTGTGACTTCATTTCCCTATCTCTACCTCTGCTATCCTCAAATGAGCCAACAAGAACAAATATTAACCCCCAGGCATAGAAGAAGTCATCTCTTTTACTATTCTTCTCATAAAAACTTTATGTTTCTCTGAAAGTATTTTACAACCATGACAGAAAACATTATCACTGATTCCGGTAGACTCATATTGGCTGATACCTGGGAATTCAGCCAGAACGGAAGAGCAAATCTCCTTTTGCATCCTCTCCGGGGTATGACTTCATGGCTGATACTTTTGTACCTACACACCAAGCCTTGGGTAACAAACCGGATGTATCGTGCCAAATATCATTGCACTTATCATTTTTCATTTTCAGATGATACTGATAAATGATTTGTGAATGTAAAAAAAAACATTAAATGGAATAAAAAAGAGTTGCTCAGTTTCTTTGCTGCATGGAGTGGTTCCAATTAGAGGCTGAAGGAGTCCCGCTGCTTTTTCATCATTCAAGTTTATGACACAGCACATATCCCAGAGGTCCTAGGGTTCTGAAGACTCAAAGAGAGATGTCACTTGTACATCCAAATAGATTACAGAGGTTTGCGAATCTGCAAAAATGTGGCTCTCTCCATAGCAGGAGGCATGGGCTGTCTGTTTTGTAGAAAGTACAATTTAATTGCTAAGGTCCTGCAATTACTCACAAATCATGTTGAACAGTGAACAATTAATCCAAGTCTTAGCTTGACAGCCTTTACTATAGCTAGAAAGTTATATTTTAAACTGTTTAAGTCAGTTAGCTGCACACATTTTTCAGCTCAAGCTAACAGTCTGCTCATGCTTTTGTCATCTTTGCCATCAATCAGTCTAACACAGAAACCCATGCAATTTGATGGAGTATTGAGGTGTCATGCAAAAAGAGGGAACATTTCTGCTCCAAAAAGTCTCAATCCGTCTTTGAGATTTAGAAGAGAAGAGATTTAGAGGCCAGTGTGTCTGTGAAAGGTTATGCAGGACAGGGAGGAGGTATCATTCTGGGTTTCAATACTGAAACCTTTAGCAACCCAGAGATCAGACAAAATTCCCTCAATCTTAACTTTTCATGGGGAGGAGTTGGCTATTTTGCTGCCTAACAGTTGAAAGTCAGAGTGGACCCTACATTTTCTGCTGGGCTCAAATGACCAATACCTACTACAATCTTGCATTCAAAATGAATTAGCTCTTATCTCTCACTTGGTGGATAACAAGATGCAAACAAACCCAAAAGGGTCACACAGGTGACTTCAATTGGCAACTTAAGGCAATTTTAGTTCTGCATAACTACTCTCAGAGGGCTTGTCAATGGCTTTGTTATAGGTGTGATTCTGTACCAATATAATTGGCCTAATAACAATACACCGGCTACTAGTTTCACATTTCATTTAAAGTCAACATTAGGAAATGATCCCTGCCACCTAGAATGAATGATAGAAAGAAAATGGCTTTTTTAGTAGAAAAGCATTAAAAAGAACTTTATCACAACCCTCTAAAATGTACATATATGTATATATGTATATCAGGCATTGAAATGGAGATGACATGTAGGCAGCTGGATATTGTATATTACTGTGGAACAAAGGGGAAAGTTCTAGAAGGGGATTATATGTTAGTAAATTATCAGCATATGGATGATATTAAAAGCCATGAGATTGGATTAAATCACTAAAAAGATGAATGTAAGTAAAAAAGAAAAGGACCGAAGACTGATCCCAGGACTCCAATGATAAGAAACTTGAGAGATTAGGAATAATCAGCAAAGGAGACAGAATTCCTTTACATATGGGCCCTATGTATAGCAGTTTATGTTACTTTTAAACCTACAGTTATTCCAATCTATGGTCTAATACTTTATATACACTTACAAAAATAGAATAATGAAATGGTTAAAATTTGTTTAAAAGAGGGGAGAAGAGAGATAAGAGAGACTAATAGAGGGGTCGAATTTTATCAAAGTACGTTATACGCATGCATGGAAATATCACAATGAGGCTTCTTTGTACAGTTAATATATGTGAATAAAATTTTTTAGATACGTTTGTGTTTTAAAACTGAAAACTTAGCCAGGCATGGTGATTCATGATTGTAAGCCCAACTACTGTAGTGGTAGAGATCAGGAGGATAGCAGCTCATGGCCAGCCTGGTCAAAAAGTGACACCTCATGTCAGCAAACTAGCTGTGCATGGTGGTGTGTGCTTATAATCCCAGCTCCAAAGGAGGTCATTGGTAGGAAGATCATAGTACAAGGCTGGTCCAGGTGAGATGCTATCTGAAAAATAACTTTAAAAAAACCCTGCAAACTTAATTGGCAGCTAAACACAATGGCAAATTGTTTTCACAAATTAAAGAAAAACATTCTTATTCTTTACTGAAATCTTTAATATGTATATTTCCAGGACTGAAAGATACAAACTATAGGCAACACTGGAGAGAAGTTTGCAACTCTCTTTCTCTCGGAGATAGTCTAGGCTTCTCCACCTTACACCCACGCCTTTCATACACATTTTTGCAGCATGATTGATTTAAAGGTTGAACAAATTATACTAATCTGAGGATTGCTGTGTTTGAAAAAGTACAGCTAGATCCACAACTGTTCTAGTCTACATTCGGGATTATTCATCCTTTCTTTTTGTTTTTCTTTTTTTTTTTTTGGCAGTAGTGGGGTTTGAACTTAGGGCCTCATGCTTGCTAGACAAGCATTCTGCCACTTGAGCCATGCCCCTAGCCCTTTGTACTTTTGCTATTTTTTTGAGAAAGGATCTCAATTTATGCCCAGGTAAGCTTAGACTGTGATCTTCCTAATTATGTATCTCTCGTAGCTGAGATGACAGGCACACGTCAGCAAGCCCAGGCTCTTATTTGTTGAGATGGAGGTCTCAAGAAATTTTTGCCTGGGCTGGCCTCAAACCATGATCCTCCTGATCTCTGCCTCTCAAGTAGCTAAAATTACAGGGTTAAGCCACCATGTCCGGCTTCATTCTTTCCTATTAAGTGAATGCAAATGTCATTCCCTTACTGCCTATAATATCCTACAGCTATCTGCTGAAAAGCAAATTAATTGTTTGTTTGATGTCAAACAATTAGAAGCAAGTGAAATTGTAGAAAAGTGACAGTGGCAAAGAGGCAAATGAATATTCTATTCTTGGTTCTGCCATCTCCTCATGATGTATTCTTGGCAAACTGGTCTCTCCGGGTGTAATTTTCTTATCTATGAACTACATTAGCTAACATTCACTCATAACCTGTTTTTTGACATTTTTTTTCTGATGAATTAATAAATTTCTTGGCATGGGTTAAATTTTCCAAATGATACTTGCTAATATTTGATGGCAATGTCTGTTACATACTTCTTTAAATGTGTAGCATATTCAGTATTTTTCCAAAATATTTCACTTTCATATGCTTACATATATACTTTTATATTTCACATTAAATTCAAGGGGGCATGTGTGGTGCTCCACTCAAACAGATGCAATATCTTCTAGATGGAATTTTCAATTTCACTATAAAATGCAATAAAATAAAGCATGGAAAGTTTTCAAATAAGAGAGGAGTGAGTGGAAACAATGGTCACTTAATGAGAGCTGCATTGACCGCTCCCATCTTCCTTTTTTCTCCATGCTCTTTTTCGTGTGCTGCCAGATTGTCTCCTAGCTGGAGGTGACAGACAGCCCCAGTCCAGATTGCATCTACAGACAACCCATCTGGGAATTGTCTGTGTGAGTTTCAAAGATGTTCCCTGTGGCAAAAACCACTTTATAAGTCTCTTTTCAAACTTATAAAGTGTGTTTTCAGGGCTATGGCTCGGGGTGTGTGATTGGAGTGGACCCTTCTGCAGAGGCTAGGTGAACTATTCCTATAGTTGACTGATCCATGCTGTATTCTGTGTACCTGGTGGTAGAAACTGGTTTGGACTGACTACCTGTTACCGACTTTTTTCGTTAGCCATTCTTACTGTCCTATTCCTTCCGTGAAGAATGTTTTCCTTGTTTTTAGGTTCCCTATGTACATGCACACTAAACAAAGGGTGTTCTGGAGACAGTGAGAGTTTTATCCCTTTTAATCATGTCATTCCTCCCATCATTATCCCTGTAAATAATGGTAACATAAAATATTTTGTGAAAAAACTTATTGAATACATTGGATTTTGAAGGTATGTTATGATGGGCAAGAAAGATTCATAGACTTCACTATGTCGAACCAGATGAAAAGACATGAGTTTATCTTGGCAACACGGAGTGATTGGTAACTTGAGCCCATGGGTTTATGGGAAGATGTAACTGAGATACTAAATGTTGTTTGGTTTTGAAAACAGAAAAGGGAACAGTTGAAGAGCGATGGAAAAGATAGAGATTCAGGATGCCCATTTGGATCAAAGGGCACAATAAGATCAGTAAAGAAATGTATTGCTGCATTCTTTTGACTTTTAGAGCATTTGGCTATGTATAAAACTGCCTCCTCTTTTCTGATAATAGACTGGATTTACGGCCCTTTCTGATGTGTCAGGTTCCAATGGCACAGTTCTATTTGTGAAGTCTTATTGAAATTTGGACAGCTGGACTATTAGATCTTCTCTCAACAAAGTACACTACAGGAACAGGCTAGTAGCATGCTGCAATGTCACCTTTAATGCCAGTAGAAGGGAATATGGCAAGAGAGAAAATCCAGTTCAAGCATTTATGACATTAGCAATATTCTTTAATTGGGAGAGGAATGCTATGAGAACAAATGTGATCACAGAAGAGCTGTTGGAAGGATATAAGCTTTAATAATAGAATGATGTTTCATTGTAAAAATTTATTGAAAATATCACATTAATTTTATAGCATATGTTGAGTAGAAAAAGTCATGAAAAGTAGTACATATCCATTGTAGAACTTTTTTATTATTGTACTGGGGGTGACATTTATAAAAGTTCTTACAATATATCATAGTTGAATTCACCCCTCCACCATTCTCCTTCTCCCTCTTCCCCCATTTCTGGAATAGTTTCATAGGTCTCATTTTTCCATTTACATACATGACTGCGTAATAGTTCCACTACATTCCCCCTCCTACACCGTTTTCTTATATTTTCCCCCGTCTCACCAGTACCAATTCCCCAGACACAACCTGTTTTGCCTTCCTGGTCTCCATTTTTGAAAAGAAGACATTTTTGTTTGTGTAGGATAGCTATACAGGTTGAGAACTTTTAAAAGAAGAGTAGATTGTTCCTAGAGAAAGATAAAGGATCCAGGAACATTAGAGTAACACCTGTGGATGAATCTTAGCCAACAAGAAATCTGGATTTGGGGAGAGCAATAGAACATGATGAGAGATAATACTCAGAAATGTGAGGTTTAAGGGATCGTATAGGGCAGGTACCAAGGGAGGGAGAAGATGAACAGTGCGTTGAGCCCTTCAGGGTAATATTATAAAAATAGAACACTCTGGTGGCTTAAAATGCGTGCAAGCACTGGGAAATATAAAAGATCCCACCTCAGTTTAGTACATCAGTACACACTTAAAAGAAGGCAGCTCTTTGATAGGACAGGCTAGTGATTTGAGGTTAGAACTTCAGTATAGAAATTGCCAAGAAAGCATATCCCAGTATTTTGATCCTTGGCAGAGAGATGATAAAAGGCCTTCCAACTTTAAGATAAGGCTAGAAAAAAATATTAGTATCGTTGATGTTAGACAAATAAGAAGACCAGTTCTGGCAGGAACTCATGAAGGGTCTTTCTCATGGAACTGGTGTGCTCTTAGGAAAAAGCATACGTAACAATTAAAAAAGAGGTGTGCTGTTTTATTTTTCTCTTAATCACAAGAAACTATTACAAATGCAGGAAACATTTATTTTCTCATAAGCATAGCTTATTAGGATCTCTACTTAGGGTCTCATAAGGTATAGTCAAAGGTGTTTGCTGAATTATTTCATATCTGGAATTCAGTATCTTCTTCAATATCATTCAGATTATTGGCAGAATTTGGATTGCTGGCAGCATTTTATCTCTTTTTTTTTGTTAGAAGGAGTAAGGCCATTCTGGAAGCCACTTCTCTCTATAGTAAGTTCCCAACATGACTGATTGCTTCTTCAAAACCAGCAGGAGAGTGTCTCTCTCCTCAGGAAGGTTCCTGATTAAGCTTGGCTCACTTGGGATAATGTCCTTTTTTTTTTTTTTTTTATTAAATCAGGAGTAACTAATTTGGAATCTTAATCACATCTACAAAAGCCCTTCACCTTTTCACAGGAATAAAATTCCAATCAGAGTCACAAGTGCTACCCATAATCAAAGGAAAGGAGCTATATGGACCCTATGGACCAGAGAGCAGGAATTGGAGGGCATCTTAGAAATCAGAAAACTAGACTATAGGTAAGTCTCAAACAATAATTATTTTTCAACTATACTCTCTATGAGCGCTACCTGGATCCAGTTGCCTTTCAAAGTATAAAGAGCTATAGATGTCTGTATTCTGAGTATGGAATGTCACTTAACTTGCACTGTGTTGAGCCTGGAGTCTCTGAAATGTTGTGAGATGGAAACAGTTGGTGGACACTACTGCTGTGCTGAGCCCCACCAGTGAGTTTGACTATGGTAATGGCATGACCTCAGTTCTAATGTGTTGTTTTACCCCTATGGTCCCTACTATGGCATTTTAGCATGCCATCCTTTCCCTTCCCATGCAGATCCTCTGTGATAACACATGTGGTGAGATATATACGGAGATACTTTTGTACAGCCTTAAATATTCCCAAGTCAACATGTTCCTAAATGTGAAGAAGTGGGAACAGAGTATAGAATGGTTTGACTGGGAATTTCTGCAGTCTGAGGAAGGATCAAGTTTAAAGAGGAGGCTATGTATCAGGAGGCAGGCATTCTTTCCTCATGTGTTCAGAATTTGAAATTGACAGGATTCTGTGGATTAAATAGCTACCATTTATTCAGCATTATAGGAAGACTGTTCCATTAGGATCCTGTTTTGAGAATCCAAGCCTATAAACTCAAGAGCACAAATTTGTGAGTTTCACATATATTAAAGACAGCACCGGAACCTGTATATCAGATTGATGATTCTTTCCTTAACTGTACACAGATACCAATGGCTCTGTGTAGGTATTTAGGCTAAATTTCTTCTTGGTTTATAGGTTCATTTTGACCAAAGGAGAGATTTTGAGAAAAATACTTTTGGAAAGAAATCTAATTAGCAGGAAGTTTAGAATGATACCTAATACTCTTAAGGGGAATTTCCTTCTCAATGCAGGAGAGCTAAATCTACTATATACATCTGCACAGGGCAGGAGTACATGACGGACTCTTAAGGTTTACCTAGACTAGACCATTTAGAATGAATCCATTATTTTCACAACCTCTATGTTGATATGTAGAAGGAAATTTGCTGCCAATTGGCTGCATCTTGGTGTTGATGACAGAAAGATTGGGAAGGCCTGTCTCACAATGCTGTTAAACTGAGATGACTTCAGTGTCCACAGTGGATGGCAGCTCTGGGAGACCATTGCAACACTTATGCCAGAGTGAACTGTCATACCTGGAAAAGGTGCCCTGAGTTTCAGTCAGGGATTGGGATTTTATGCAAGATTTGGGAATGGATCTATAAGATTAAGGAGCTACCAAAAGTGATCCCTACATAATGTCACTGTCCCTGTTGTGATCAATATCACTCTATTTGCAACCTTGAAATTAAAGCCATGAGTATTAAAAAATATGCATTTCATCACAAAAGGTGTTACAAAAGGGAGAGGATTCATGCCAATTGTAGATAAAATCATAAAATTCATGTTAAAATTACTTGCTATTATTTAACCAGGACCAGAAAAGAACCCCATTTTCATCTTCACAGAAGAGACTATTGAAGAGAAAAAGTGAGAAGAAAGAAAAGATGATGAATGGAATCCTTAAAGCAAAGACACGCTGACACTCTGGTTTTAGGGAAGGGAGGAGTATCTCTAACTGCCTCTCTAGGAGGCAACTTTCATCCCTGGACCATAACGTGGAAGCCACAGAGATGAATTCTTTAGGGCCTGTCCAGTCTAAAACAGGAATATGGGCAGTGTATTGTGTTAAAACAGATTACTACAAATGAATGAGGGAGAGCTCCCAGGAGAAATTTTGGGGAAAGTCACCAATATAGTAGCTGTTGATAAACTTGCCATCTAACAGATGCTGGATTGAAGAGGATGGAGCACTGACAGACCCCATCCCACTTCATGGGAAAGGATGACCTATCATTTTGAGAGGACTTAAGTATTTCAAGTTGGTAGAGAATGTAGCAAGCTAATGTCTCTATCCCATCAACCAACTCATTCTTTAATATCCTCACCACAGTAAGGAGGGAAAATTTTAGCTTGATAACACTGCACTGTTACCAAGTGGCAAACATGATTGCCACTTGTTGCCATGTAGTTGTTAACTTTGAGTAATGGAAGAAGCCAGGATGAGGATGCCAGGCTAATAATGGACTGTGTTAACCTTGACCACAAGTGTGGAAAAGAACTTAAGAACCTTAGACAAAAGGCATAATTAACTCAAACTAAAGGTGTTGAAGCAGAACAAAACTGAGATCCTAAAGAGTGGAAGGAGGATAAGAAAAAGGAGAAGTACAAACAAGAGGAAGTGATATCACTTTCACTTCCAAAGCAGATTTTTAAAAAATTGAAAAACGATTTACTCAGAGACCCAAAAAAGCCAACTTGCCTTTTTCAAGCCAAGCCACTTCTTAGGTAAAGTTTTTTGCAGTATAGAGCCTACACATCATCATAGGGTGTACTGAGAGTTACCTGGTGTTTGGCCATAGCTTAGATTCCCAGCATTTTATCCTTTTTTGAGTAAGAGTGTTACATGGTTCAAATGAAGTTACAAATGACATACTACCTGATTAGATGATGAAGACAATGAGATTAGTCTCTCTTTCACAGTTGGATTCAGGTTACAAGAGTGTTAATGGCCATAGATTATCACAAAAATTGGGACAGCAGAAAGAGTTAACACACAGTAAAATGTGTGCTTTTATGGAATAAAGTGTACCCCTATAAATCAAGTGTTAACAAATTAAATGGTGTTTAATGTAACCTGGGACACTTTTCAATGCAGCGAAACTTTTTGTGAAATGTTCTGTTTCTGTAACCATTTTAGAAATTCCCCTTAGTTGAATGCTTTCACAATCTCATCCTTCTTTGGGTTGAGGTACTGTAGGGAAACCTGAGCAGGATTGTTTTATTGAGGACACAGTCCTTCTATTCCATTCACGTTACTGGAGAAAGACACCTTAAGTTATCTCAATTATGATGGAGTTATCAAATACTACTTTATGTTTCATTACATTAAATTTTTCCTTAAATAATTTGATTATTTCTCTTCTTAAAAATGAAATTCTGGTAATAGCAATAAGGGAATGCTAATAATTAGGCACAAAGTGTAGAGGTGTAGCACTTGTCACAAAGATCAAGTTAGAAGTCTGAATAAGGGATATCCCATTCATTTAAAATGTAATTTACAACTACATTTTATTTTGCTGATTTAGAACTGAATGAGGGCAGGAGAAGTACTACTTAGATGTTTTTAAATTCTTAATTTACTAGTGAAAATAATTCAAAACAAAGTTCTTATTAAAGGATTATTTGTATAAATGAATATGATTATTAGTTCATGCATTATATATTAATCTGTAATTTATGTCCATAATATTTTAGCTTTTGTAGAGGAGGTTAGAATATTTCCCCCTGTGATTGTCAGCATGTCATCTACTACTTTATTCATAGTTCCTATCAATTATACCTTTGTGTATGTGTGTGTGTATATATATATATATAAATATAATTGAAAATAAAGGGTAACGTATAGCAGGTTATATTTTGATCAATTCTTATGCACAGACTTTGTTACAGATGCAAAATTTCCTAGGACACATAATATTCTACATTTGTGTATTACCTTTTAGCTTTCAAAACATAGTCTCTCTCTCTCTCTCTCTCTCTCTCTCCCTCTCTCTCTCTCTCCTCTCTGTCTCTCTCACACATGCACACTTTTTTTTTCTTTTTTGTGTATTGAATCCAAGACCTCAGGCATGCTAAGAATGATGTTCTCTATCACTGAACTACAACCCTAGTCCCCAGATATTTATTAAAATGTGTTCAAAGTAAGTTATTTTGTCATCTTCTTCAAATGAAATATTTTATAGTTAAATGCTGACTTTTAGAATATTGAAAATAATGGAGTTGCTCAGCATATGTAAGACACTTGACAAAAAATACTGTGAAACATGCAATGTAATATGTGAGCTCTTTGTGTCATCATTTGTGGACTGTCCTGCAATTTCTTAATTAAGTCTCTGGACTTCTCTGTTTCCAAAGTTCCATTGGTAGTCTATTAACCTCAACAGAGATGTTGTCAAAAATCATTAAGCATCTTTATAATAGTATGAATTCAAGGGGAAAGTGTGAGTGCATGTTTTTGGCATTGCCTGTAGGCTAAGCCTTTGCAAGCAGAATCTGAGACGAGAGTAGTGTGTGGGAGTGGTGCATGTGAGTGTGTAAGAGAGTGTGAGTGTATGTGTGTGTGTGAGAGAGAGTTCAGGTGTGAATGCATGTGCATGTGTATGTAGTTGTAAGTGGACATTGGGAAAGCATGTCTATGTAAAGGAAATGTTTTCTGAAAATATTTGTTTATGGGGTAAAAGATTAACTCTTTCTTGTTGACAGCATGAAGTTACTAAGATCTACAATGCCACCTTTGCAAGGTGTTTAAGAATGTGAAAGTATTTATGACACTTGAATCTTGACTTCAGAAAGCTTAATCTCAGCAGAGGTACAAAAATATACAAATAAATCAGAGAAGTAAATGGGTAAACTTCTTAAGTGACCCTGGTGTGTTTATGTGTGTTCACACAGGCATGAATGTGTGTAGTAGGGAGTGTAGAAGGGAAGATAATAGACTAATAATGACTAATGAAAATTTTAAGAAGCAAAAACTAATGTGGATTTGAAATAGGATAAGTGTATTGGAGAGCAAGTGTTTAAATTAGTTTAGCACAGATTTACAATGTGTGTGTGTGTGCATGTGTGCGTGTGCACGCATGTGTGTGTGTGTGGTGTGTGCATATGCAGTGTGTGCGCACGTGCATGTGTGCATGTGTATGTGTGTGTGTGCCCGTGTGTATCTAGGAGAAGGCAATCATAATGAGGGCAGTGAACATTCTCCACCAGAGAGAAAAAAAAGCTCAAAACACAACAAGACAGTCATTCATTTAACAAAGCAGAGTACTGAAAACCCACCAACTCTGTGCCAGGAGTTGAAGGTACAAAACACACATTTCCTTTTTTGTTATCACTTATTTATAAAAAAGGATAAGTATATTCACATTTCAAAGTATGGTTTTCAGATCCTAAGGTAACCACACTCAAATCCCAGTGGGCTGACAGAGTTTGTCAGAAACCCTACCTCGTTGCTTTTCCTTAAACAGTAACAAAGAAATAAACCGACAAATTCTGAAACTTCAGCTCCAACATATTTAAAAAATGCACCTGTTTCTATTTTATTTTTTAGACTATTAGGTTAATTATCTTCCTAGATCTTAGTAGATCCAGTAATTACTGTAATTTCAGAAATTAAAGGCTGGCAGGGCTCACACTTAGAAAACTGCTATATGAAGTTAGGATTAACAAACAGACAAGCCTTTTTCATGCTTTATATGTTGTTAGTTGAGCTATCTCTTGGTCCCCTACCCAATTTCCCTGGGCTCTCTGGGTACCCCTGCTTCCAAGGTATCTCCCATACTCTCCTATATTTCTGCTTATTACATTATTTGTGTATCTGTCTCTTCTCCTAGATAGCAAATTTATTTTTTTTAACAATTGTGACTAACATCACACCTAGCACCCTTAGAATAACTTGACTAGAAACTGTACATGACCCTATAGAGGTATAAGTCATAAGGACTGACTGTGGCAGTTGTGGGATTTGAAGAGGCAAATTTGACAGGTTCCTGGAGCTTGGGAAGTGAAATAAGGTTCAAAAATGTATATATTTTATTCTTTAATTCAGTAAACATACAACACTGTGTATGTTTATGTTTCCACTGGTGGAAAGGAGAAAACCATGACAGTTTAAACCAGAGGAATGGAAACTTTTGCTCTTGAACTAAATGTCGGTTGAAAATTTGTCTTTGGAGGATAGAGGCAAAAGAAGAGGGAAAAGAGGAGAGGAGAGGAGAGAGAGAGAGAGAGAGAAAAAGAGAGAGAGAGAGACTCATCATTTCACCTAAATCTAAGTGAAACCTTTTGGAAACAAAGTGCCAGAGTGCTCATGCTCACAGCAAGAAACAGGTTCTAAAAGTAAAGATTTGGCCTTTGAACCCTGCTGTGAAGGGCAACTCTTTCCAAATCAAAGGGTGCAGAGGGCTGTAGTTCTGCTCTACAACTCTGGCACTGATCAAAGCTTTTATTTGCTTCTGCTCTTTCAAAGAGCAAGCTATGAATGGCAGATTAGTGCCCTAATCCTCATATGCTCAACTCATCCCATTCCACATTTAGAATCTGGGATTTTCTAACCCCCTGGATGCAAAGCAGAACTACACCTGTGGTTTCCTTCAATACAATGAAATCTCACTTATCTGGTTGTCAATGGTTTATAATTGGCCATCAAATGAATACTTACTTGTGAATCTCAATAGACAGAGCTCTCTAAAGCATCTCATTTTTTGTTTAAGCAAAACCTATGCTTAAACAGTAGTGTACTAGAAACAAACCCACAGGAACAGGGCAAAATAGGAACATCATCCTATTTCAATGCCTGTGCAATTCAGCTCAGGAAAAATACTAAATTGTGGTATGCTTTAGGCAGATCTCTGACTCCATAGATTCTTCCCCAAGCTTTAAGGTCCTCCTCAACCGTAAGACTTTCCCAAAGTCCACAGGCTGTTTCCATTTCTCTCTTATGCAGGCAAGAGATACTAGAGAAAGAGCAAAATGACCCATGCATCCAGGGTAGATGATGTGCTGTATCCAGAGGCCACAGTAAAGACTTTCAGTTTTATTATGGGGAGAATGAGGTGTCTCACTAATAGGGTTGTAAGTAAAAGTGTGACATGATCTGATTTATGTTATTCAAGGAAAACTTTGGTTGCTATAATGAGAATAGTCAAGGGAGACTAGGACAGACAAAAGGAGACCTGCCAATATTCATCCAGGTGGAAATTACTGTGGCAGAAGCAGAGTGGTAGTAGTGGTGGTGGTGGTGAGATGTGGTTGAAGTCTATATTTATTTTGAAGACAGAAAAACAAAATTCACTGATTGGTTTGAGTTAGGATGTAAGAGAAAGAGACATCACAGACGCTGGAAGAATGGAGTTGTTATTAGTCAAGATAGGGAAGTCAGAGTATAAAGTACATGACATTAAGATTGAGATATCAAGGGTCATCAGCAATACTTCCAGAAAACAGTTGAAAAAAGAAAGCATTTGTTTTTCTCTTGCAACTTGAAAGTCATGTGAATGGGATATTGCTCTGCCTACTGAAAATTAGAAGAGGTTTTATAGCACATAAGCATTAGGTTGGTCTCATTGAAAGCGGAATGAGAAATAAACAGGAGATAGAAAGTAAGAGAGAGATTAGCTAACAGTTCTCAGATTCAGAAACAGATGAATCTAGTGGTTCTCAAACTTGTGAGTACATTAGATTCATGGGCAGGGTTTGTTAAAATACAGATTGCTAGGTCCTAATCCTCAGAATTTTTTATTTGGATCTGGGTAATCTCAAGAATATACAGTCTTGGTTTTGGGGTTATTCTGATATTGCTGATCAAACCACAATTAGAGTATCATTAGTTAAAGGAGAAATAGATTCCTTAATAGAACATTCTGCAGTGTAGAACTTAAGCAAATTCATAAACCTATCTAGATTAAAGAGGAGAGAATGAAGATTTCAACTCTCCAGGAAATGTCAAGGTCACATTTCAGAGTAGCATTTAGCATGGGAGAAAATGTTGTAGCCATCTTTGGAAAATATAATG
This sequence comes from Castor canadensis, assembly GCF_047511655.1. NCBI lineage: Eukaryota > Metazoa > Chordata > Mammalia > Rodentia > Castoridae > Castor > Castor canadensis. The sequence continues at coordinate 63,757,876 of NC_133386.1, forward strand.
CGCCCTACTGCTGTGTAGCAATGGTCATGTTACTTCCATCTTCGGGTCTCAGATGCCTAATTATGCCATTGGAATTGAGGATGTAGGGAGAAATAGAAAAGTAAACTTCCCGCTTTGGGGCTCTAAAAATCAAATATAACAAAAGAATAGCTATTAAGTACACTTATAAATCGATGATAACATAAATATCATTCTCTCTTTGCCCCCAATTTTATTTCACCTTCCTATTTCTATGTATTAACCGCCATCAACATCTGCTTCTCATTTTGCATGATGGTAAATTCTGTCTATATGCCAACAAGTATCAGTATCTTGAATACAGATCTCTCTCCCACATTCCAGGTTTACAGATTGAACTGCTTGCACGAAATTAAATTTCTGATATTACCCGTATAAAGGGCTGAGAGCTTCTTGTAACAAAGAATGGCCAGACTTACGTTCTTTTCTCCAGAAAGGAGAATGGATGTGATACTTCAAAATTTCCAAATCTTGATTGGAAGAGGTGTTTCAATTTCACCTTTATTTGGTAAAAAATTCTGGCTAAAACCTTGAGCCTCGTCTCATTTCTATGAGACTGTCTAAGTAGGGAGGAAACTCACATAAGCCCACACAAAATCTCTGAGACTGTATTTTTTTTTCATTTTTCTTTTATTATTCATATGTGCATACAAGGCTTGGTTCATTTCTCCCCCCTGCCCCCACCCCCTCCCTTACCACCCACTCCACCTCCTCCCGCTCCCCCCCCTCAATACCCAGCAGAAACTATTTTGCCCTTATCTCTAATTTTGTTGTAGAGAGAGTATAAGCAATAATAGGAAGGAACAAGGGGTTTTGCTGGTTGAGATAAGGATAGCTATACAGGGCATTGACTCACATTGATTTCCTGTGAGTCTGAGACTGTATTAAGTGAGATTTCTAGCCAGAACCTGGATGCAGTAGCCATCTGCTCTCCATCCCCAGGCATTATATCATAGCAAAAACATGAGAGATCTTAAGCCTTGCCCAACCAAGTCTTTACTGAATTCCTAATGAGTAGAAACTGGGAGAAATTAAATAGAGTGTTACTATCTTAAACCACTGAGTTTAAGGGGTGATTCATTGTAATGTGATTAATTTTTCAAATCTGCTTGATCACCATATTCCTTTGTAGTGAGGAATGGGTGACTTAACATTTATTAGCATGACACAAAACTTAGGTTCCACTAAAAAATATTTAGAAAATATCACCTTGTATTCAATAAGAAAATTTTGGGTAGTGATTTGGTTTCCCAAAAAGAACATTCTATAGGAGATAGGAATGCACACCAGTCAATGTTATATATTTAGCTCACTACAGGTATATAAATTAGGATGATTGTCTATCATGCTTATGTTTGGTGAACAAGTTAGTCCACAGAGTACCTTTATTTGGAGCAAAAATATAAAGTACTTAATATGCAAGACCTCCTTGCCTTATATAGATGGTGACATTTACAGAATTAGGCAGAGCTTCTACTTATAACTTCTAATTATAAGGTGTACCTAATTCATATATATATGTTTTATTTGACTGATTTATTTAATATAACTTTATATGATTTATTTATATAGCTTTTATTGTTCAGACAAGTTCTCTAAGAAAAAGGATAGAGCTCTGTTGGAAATTATTGAAAGACATTTCCTAAACTTTATATGTATTCATTAATTGATTCTTACAGTAACACTTATGAAGTAAATATTGTTCTCCATTTTGTAATTATTGCATTCTTATTCAGGAACTTTAAAATACAAAGAGGAGTTTTCACAAGAATCTTCATTGGGTTCTGGACACAGAGTGAAGTTTGAAACCTTAGGAAACAATCTTGAGGAGTGGCCACTCACCACGCACTAAGGTCTGCCTGTATGTCTCTTACTATCTCAAGGACAATAGGTCTTGAGAACTTCTGAAAAGAGCCCCTTTGATTCTAATAATTAGATTTCCTATTGAACTTCCCTAAAACAACAATGAAGAGGCATCTGAGAGACAAGGTTGTGGAGAACAATTCTTTGTTCAAATAAAAGTCTACTCAGGGAACAGTTACAAAGGAAGAAGTCATGCCTTTTCATTCCAGGGTCACTCATTCATACACATAGTTTCACCAAAGATGTTTAAGTTAACTATTCTCATATTTCTATTTCTACTAAAGATCTCACATTTGAATCACAAATGATATATAAATTTTTTACACAACATCTTGATTTAGAGCTCTCACAGATACTTCAATGTCAATATATTCAGAATTTAAGACATGATGGCACCCCACCTTCAATATTCCATATCTCAACGGATTGTACTATCATCCACAGACTTGACAATTTTTACCCTCATTCTCACATTTCATTGAATACTATTCCTAATCTATTTGATGTACTTAATGTCATTCAAATTGGTGGCAATGAAAAGTGAAGGAATTTTACAGATTTAAATGACACAAATTACCACTAACTACAGTAATCAAGTTCTATATTTCAGAGAACAGAAACCAACTCTTGGTGACTTACTTAGAAAAATAATTTAAGAATGTCAGGTAGGTCACTGATGTTTGGAAAATACTGGTCAAAGGATATTAGTACAAATCATGGGAAATAAAACTACAAATAACAAACTCAACATCACTTCCTTCAAAGTTGCTGTTCTGTTTAGGAACATTTGATTGGTCAAGGCTAGGGGAAATGACTATCTCCCAGTTGTCATGGGTTGGACATTTATGATTTACTTTTACTTTGGATTCACATATCGGGGATTTACTTCAAAGGAGAAGGTAAATTCTGATGTTGGCCCGACAAACCCTGAGTTATTCTCATAATTGTCAACTTTATCTCTATAGTATATTAAAGGTAGCCTTAGATTCTTTGGTTTTTTTCTCAAACAGAATTATTGTCTGTATGAAAATTCCATGGATCTACATTAGGTTTTCTGAGTGCTTTAATTCATGCTGTGCCAATTACCAGGCCCAAGCTTGAAAAAACTGCCAGAATTGACTTGCATTTTGGAGCTTTCACTCATAGAACCTTAAGACTATAATGTTAGATGCCCAAGTTATGTGGAAAGGCATTGGAGGACAGGATTCCTTGTAGGGAGAGGAAGGGAGGAAAAGAGACATGAGGAAGAGAGAAAAAAAGAAAGAGAGATTGAGAGAGAGAGAGAGAGAGAAACAGACATATGATATCTTAGAAGCAGGTCTTCCTGTCCCAGTTTTCTCTACTAACATCACATGAATCAGAGAAGAATTGCCCAGAACAGTCTTCTTGCATCATTAGCCTTGGAATTCCTTCTATTTTGTATACCATCATCAGCGATGTTTATACAAAAATATCTGGGGCTGGGGATATCACTCAGCGGTAGAGTAGTAGAATACTTGCCTAGCATATGCACAGCCCTGTGTTTGATCCTCAACATCACAAAAAATAAAAAAAGAATCAGATCTCCATATTATAACCCTGCTTAACACTTTTCAATATTCTTAGCACAAAAATTAATATATTCAACATTATCTCCAAAGTTACACTCTAAGTCCCAGTTGTGTCTCATCTCCTGTCTCTGTTTATCTTACTCTCTGAACAAAATGCATATTGACTGCTTTGAGTTCCTCTAAAATGCCACTCTGCTTTCTTGTCCCAGAGTCTTCACATAGACTGCTCTCTCTCCTCAAAGCTTTTCCTTCATCCCATTGGGCTTTTTCCTTAGTTAACTTTTACTCATTTTTCAGATCTTAGTTCAAACATTAATTTTGCAAGAAAACGTTCCCTTATTCCTTAGGCTAGGTCTATCTTTCATAACTCCTATAATTGTCTAACAGAGCAATCATTGTATTTTAATTAAATTTTTCATTGAAAAAAGTGTTTTTATCATTTATTTTTCTATAATTGCAAGCGTTAGGACTGTAAATATTGTTTTTCACTATATCTATACTATCTTGCACCATCCTTTGCACACAGCAGACACATAATAAATGTACTTCTCGAACTTCAAATGTGCAGATGAATCACCTGAGGGTCTTGTTAAAATGCAGATTTTCATTCAGTAGGTCCAGGGTTGGGTTTGAGAATTGAGACTCTATGTTTAACAAGCTCCTAGGTGATGGCATTGCTCTTGGTTCCATGGACTACTCTGAATAGCAAGGCTATATGAGAATCATAATTAAGTCCTGTGGGTAACATGTAGCAGCCAATTGGGATTAGTTAATATTTTAAACCTGTGCTATCATTTTAATTTGATTCAATTAATTTCAACAAACACTTATTGAGCCAACTATTTCCCAGGGTAGGCTAACATGAGTAAGATATGGTCAGTGCACTTAAAGAGCTTATAGTATAGTGGGCATAAACTAACTAAACACAAGTAAATCAATGTGAAAATGCCTTATAATTAAACTAGACCTTAAACAAAAATTGGGCATAAAAGAAGAAACCACCAACTCAATTTGGGCAGTTTTGGAACTTTGAAATAAATTAATGATCTACCACAGCTACAAACGACACTTCAGGGTTTTTGTTTTGTTTTGTTTTTTTTATCCTATATGTGCCCGCAGGAATTTAGCTGCTGGAGAAACTGTGGTTTCAATAATTGTCACAATTTCTATGTTTCCTATTCTATGGCAACTTTTCAGTCCTCTTGTGTTCTATGGAAGGCATTTTTCCCCTTGATGTCTATTAATCTCTTTCATTTTCTGAATCAAGCTACTATACAATTTTTCATTTTTATCTTCAACTTCATAAATCTTTTCTAGTCCTTATAGTTATACTTGAATTAGAAAAGAAAATATTCTAGAAAAAGCAATAAGAGAATGATAAAAATGAACAAGGACTGGAACAGAAATCTTGACTCAGTAGTTTAGTCTTTGAAAGGGAAATAATTGATAGATCTTTTTATAATTATTACTATTATTAGAGATAGAATCTTCCTTGGTCACAGGCTGGGGTACAGAATCTCTTTTCACTCTTTACATGTACCCTTACCCTTATTGCACTAACAGTCTCCTGGGCTTCTCTACAAAATAGTTACGTTCTCCTAAGACTTTGTTTTCCTGTATGGAACTTTCTTAAACCACTTCTAAAATATTATTTCTCAAGAGAGTAATTAATTAGCTATACCATTCTGTTTATTGTTCAAAAATTACATTTTGGACTAGCCAAAATGTGTTAAGCACTACCCATTTTTAGTACCAAATCATTACTCAGAGAATATCACTTCTTAGTTTGGTTCTTAAAATGACTTTTTAAACCTCATTTATTAATATTTGCTAGGACTCATGGATGATAAAGTGCTAATGTTTTTGGAGAACATAGGAAAGCCATAGTTCCTGTCTTCCCAGAGCTCTCTATGCCTTTCTTCATCTCATTTTTCCAATCAAGACAACGTGTTATTTCAAGATATTCTCCTTGACCCAACTCTGTAAGAAATACTTTGTTCTCCTATTACATGCACCCATTAGATTTTCATTTCCCATGCATGGAACTTAAATTTTATTTGCATTTCAAAGGCTCATTTAATTTTTCCTTGTTCTATCTGCTTCACTGAAGCCACATCCTAAAACTTACACCTTTCTCAGAATATTTGCTACTTAAATGAGGTAGAGATAGCTTCATGCTTGGATTTTTGAGGTCACTTATATTCCATTGGAGAGAAAGCCACTTTTCTAAATGTTATGATGGCAGCTATTTAGCTTAAGATTCAGTGTTGAAGTGTTTTTTATGAGGTATGCTTCTTAGGAAAACAACATGCCTCTGTTCATAGGACACTTTTGCCTCCTACTTCCCAAAATACAGTCATAGCATTCAGCCCTGTGTATCTTGTGCATATGACATAGGGCATAGTTGTTCTAGGTTGGAGTGAAAACACATTTCCAGGGGTAATCTTTTCTATGTTAATTTCCTTCAATTTTTTTCATTTCAGTGATAATACTTATATAATTCTGTATTATTTGCATAACCATTTTGCAACGAGGTGCTACCCATGAGATGTCATTGACAGGTATGATTTGTGTTGAGAAATACCTTAATGTTTATTGCTTTTCAAAGTGGCAATGTTTAACTTCAAGCTATGTGGTGTTGAGTAAGTACTGCTACAATGAATGCTATCTGGTTATATGAGATGCTTGTTTATTCCTGAAGGTCAACATATTCTCCAAATTGCAGAACCTTGGTTAGTGGCTGGGGCATGGATTCAAATTGAGGAAGACATGCCTATATTCTATCTAATTCCAATACTTGCAATGAATACTTCATTATCCTTGTGAAAGTCTCTTAGCCTTTTGGAATCACAGCTTCCTCGTCTATAAAGGGAAGTTTAATAAAAGGGCAACTAAAACCACAGGAATGTAGTAAGATTCTTATTATACCTATGTGTTTATCTGGCACATTACAGGTATTCAGAGAGTGATAACTATAGTTCTTACTACATTTTGACCTGTGAATCAGTTTATATTCTGAGCCCTCTGCATTGTTTCCTTTTCTTTCAAGAGGAAAAGATTTTTAAATTCATGGACTTTAAAAATAGAATTGATTTCTATGTTTAGCACTGGCTACATACCTTGTTTAACTATCATATTATCTACTTTTGGTATAGGTCTTTGTTATTTTTATTCAAATACTGTGACCACTGTTACCCCTATTATTTTTTCTGGAGATTTCTGAAGGTAGCATGAATAAAGAAACTCAATTAGAAAAATGAAAACTAAAGAAGCAAGAGTGGTTATCTGCACCCTCAAGAATGAGTAATGGCAACACTGTTTTACTTTATTTAGCTCACTATAACTTTCTGTGTGGTCTTAAACTAGTTCTCTTACTCACACAGGCAGTGAGAGATTCTTCTCTGGGCCTAATAAAATAAAAGAGAAAATTGCAGGGGAAAGATATATCAAGACAGTAATCTATTGGTTTGGATAGATCAAATGCCCTAGTATGTTGTTTATGGGGGGAAAAAAGTGTCATCCCTCCCCCCTAAACTTTGCTATTTTCTAAAATGGATCTATTTTGAGATGTAATTTTTTCCTCCCAACTTAGACCAGTTGGATTCCATCTATCATAATTGTGATGGATAGCAAGTGATTTGTTTCATTACATTGTTAATGGCTGTAGTGGGAACATTTGAGCTATTACATGAAAAGCTGTGGTTGTGTTGTTGTGAAGTTTCCAAGGATAGAATTTTCTCTTTACTCTTTGTTTTTGCAATAGGCTCTCTTGCCCCTAATAGGGATGCACACTGAGTTCTAAATCCTTTTCCACTTGGCTTGAGGGAGTTTTTTTTTTTTTTTTAACTGTGTGTTGTTGAAAAGTCCAGTGGGCAGGCACTTTTTAGCTAGCCAGGACATAAAATGGAATGAGCCATATAAATGCTGGAATAGATGTAAAAAATAAAGTTCCTGATAGATAACAATAGAGAAAATGCCTTCCCAAAGAGAGTAATATATGTATCTAAAACATGAATCCAATTCTTATGAACTTCTCTACTTTTTCCTGTATCAACTAACTCTTCTTTGTGAGGGTCTTTCTTATGAATTAGTAAAAAGCTGAGTGGAACTTGCCTCAAAGAAGACAAGATATATAGGAGCATGAAAAGCATTCGTCTGATATATTCATAAAGTCTGGCTTAAGACTTTCATGCCAAGCATAATTTTAAACAAGTCTCCACCTCACCTTAAAGATGTTTTAATGTATCCATTTGACTCACAAACTCAAGCTCATTCTTAATTCAAAAGAAAACCCCTAAAAGCTCAGTTTCAAAACATATTAAGTAAGATTTTTACATTTTTTAATTAATCCAAATGTCATCAAAGGTAATTCTTAATTGGCTATCTATCCTTGAATCAATGACAGTGGTGGTTACCAACAAGGCAGGAGCAAGAGAGGCCTTGGTACTTCTGGGTCATTTTAAAGGTGATTTTAATATTCTCAGTAACCTTCATCCCTAAGGGTAAAACCCTGCTGTAATTCAGTCATTGAAAAACCATGGCCCTTTTGAAAACAGGTTAATTGTAATCACTTCCTCAGTAGTTTAAAATTTCAAATTACCCTACAAAAGTACCCCAAAGTTGCTCACAAACATCGAACAAAAATTCTAGGATGAGGATAATTTACCAGAATCACCTTGAATTTAATAGTCTTTCTTATCCTAAAGCTTACAGTGCTTTCCTATAGATTATTGCATCTGCATTAGCATCTTCCTTGGGAAATTTGTAGGGAAACTGGTCTTGTTGTCCTGGCTTTAGAAATAAAGAGAGAGAAAGTGAAGTTACTCAAGGCTAGGCAATACCAGGATGTGGATCTTACACTTTCAGCCTGTGCTGTGCCCTTAGACTGCCCGCAATAAACACACCCTGGTGGGCACCCCTCTTTCCTCTGAGAACATACATATTCATGTGTTTGAAGTCAGCCATGGATATTGACATGGACTACAATGTCTTCAAAAGAGAGGAGGAACTGAACAGAATAATTAATGCAACTGAAAGAAAATAAGAAATTTAATATTGAAAAGTCTTCTATCTTGAGAGAGAGGGAGAGAAAGAGAGAGAGAGAGAGAGAGAGAGAGAGAGAGAGAGAGAGAGAGAGAGAGAGAAATAGATGAACCAGATAAAATGAAAATAAAATACATGTAAAATGAAAAATGCAATTGATTTTTTTTATCTTCAAGTGCTTAACTTACGGGATGGGAGAACACACAATTTAGCTTGTTTGGGTTTAGTCCTCCTAATATATTCTACAGAGTAATTTATCTTCAGAAGGAGCCCCACTGCAGTGCTCCTATTATGACAATGGGAATTTATGCACATGAGTATTTGTGATCACATCACAGAGCAGTTTTGGGAAGAAATATGGGGGAGGGGGAAAATTAACATTTAAAAATAGGGATGAAGGCTTTAAAAAATTCTCTAAATTCTCAATCTATCACTCATCTATCTACACACACAGACACATACACACAATTCCACGGTGAATTGTCTTATTTGGGCTAAGTGCTTCTCTAGTGAGGAACAAAACTTATGAGTGAAAAGCGGCATAATGCATAGAATGCTTGCATGGATTTGTTGATGAGAAGGTCGCTGCCCTTGAGATTGGAAAACACAGCTCCAGCAGCCCCAGACCTCTCTGACCATATTCACTTTGCTTACTCAGGAGCAGACAATGACAGGCAGGGACTTAGGGGGAGGGGATGAATCAAAGTCCCTCTTATTCCATGTCTCTTTGCTAGATTGCTGTCAGCCTGGTGAGCTGACATGAAGTAGGGGATCAATCCAGTAGACACAGGATGAAAATGTAAACAAGGATAAGCTCTGTGTGTGTGCGTGCACTCTTTTTCTCTCTCTCTCCCATCTTATCCTCTCTGTCTTTCTGTACCAAGTCCAGACCATTCAGAGGGTACGTATTTTTTCCTGTCATAAAAGAAGCAATACCCAGAACTCAAAGCCACTTAACAGTATACTCATTTTTAGAACCCAACCACACTGCTTTTACTCAATTGTGTATGGTGATTTCAAGATTGTTACAGAGTGTGCTAATATCGATACACATAACTGATCACTCCAAATATGAATACCTGTGGGGAAAATTATGACAGAGTCACAGCTTGAGTTCATTATTGAAAATAAAGTTTATTAAAGTAGCTGAACTAATAGGTTCGTGCACAAAGTTTATGGGCATAAGTCAGCTGTCACTGGGTAGGCTAAGGGAGGCATAATATTCTAGTCATTTCTCTAGTGGAAGGAACATTAGCGTATTCTCTCCCTTAATTGATATTCTGCAACTGAATCAAGCACTGCTGATTGCTGACCAGCTCACACGTTCCGCATATGTCTCCAGATTGCTAAACTCAGAAATGTGAGCTAGTGTATCAGTGAGTTAGTTTGAAGACAGCCAGCATCAGTAGTGGTTGCTAGACTACTGGTTCCTATGAAGAAGAACAGATGAAAACAAAAAAAATGTGCGTTTTCACATTAACTTTCATATTAAACTTATTGTCACATAGTTAGTGTCCAACTCAGGGATTCAAACTAATGCTACTTGGTAAGCATTCCTAAAAGGTTAAAGCTTGCCAAATCAGATGAAATATACTGTGTAAGAATTTTTTCTTCTTTTTTATTTTTTTACTTTGGTATGGATTCCTGTATTTATTTGCTTATTAATAGTGAAAGAAAAATATAGTTAGCAAAGCTGAACCTTAGGTTGGAAAAATATACATATTTTAGGTATCATTTATTTACTGTAAATTGAAATTTAAAAAATGGTAGGCAGAATGTAGAATTTTCTGTCAGCATTATCTTAGAGTCAAGAGCTAAAAATATCATTTTTTCAACCAAAAATAAAGCTATGTTAATTTTTTTTCATTTTATTTTATGGAAATTATAAAATACCCCCAAAATGCAAGTTATTAAGATAATAGTGCATATTCCATGTGCAAAGTGCTGAGCTTGCATATAGAGATGGGCAGTTTTTATTTACATTTTACATATGATAAAGCAAATAGAGCCCTATCTTTTTCACTATCCCACAGCCCATATAAGGAGGAGCTGGCAGACTGTCTTTTGCAAAGCCTCAAATCTTAATTCTCAGTTATGTTGATCCTTCATTAACATTAAAGAAATTCTAGTGTTTGAATCTGGTGGTATGTTTTTATGCAGTTTTGTCATTTTGTTTAAAAAATGTTTATTAAAATAGGAGAATAAGCAACCATCTTTTAAACTCACAAAGCTTTTAAAATGGACTCTATCTGAGATTGCTGTTATAACACATTGAAAAGTTACATGTGTACAAATATATCTAGCCAATTTTAAAAGAAGATATATTCTTTTATCAACCTACATTTTCATATTTCAAAAAACCTCAAAGATTCTAGGTTACTCACGTTAATCAAGAATCTCATGTGTGTTTACATTGTGAGTAACTGTAAATTACAGAAAACTACTAAGGACTTTCAAGTAACTAAGAGCTGATGAGGCTACCTATGAGATCTAGATTTTTGCTGGGAGTAGTTCAAAAGTGAAGGATGTGGTTTTCTCACAGGAGTTATCACACTTCTTTGACTTAATGAGTTTGCTTTATGCTCTCAGAGAAAAATATTCTCTGATTTTTCCTCATCTGATGAAAATCATAATATTCTTGATATTTGCAGTAGTGAAATAAATCACCATTTTTCTTATGGGAAGCATTTGGTAAAAACTGAAAATAATTTCTCAGAAAAAATCTGATTTGTTAAGGTACTCTTAAAATTAAAGACAAACCAAACATTAGAACAGTAAAGATCTTACATAATTTAATGACCTTACTGCAGAATTATGTATGTACATACCTCAGTTTCTTATCAAAATCAACCAGAAAGTGCTCCTCAATTGAGGATTTTACTACAAAACAGGACAAATTGTTCTGAAGTATTTTGGAGGAATTGTGGTGAAAATCTTCAGAAGATACAAATCCCTTCATTTAATTTATTGTCTCCTGTTGTTCTCAGTCATAAGGAGATGGAGCGAGGAGTCTTACTTGCTTGTTTTATACAGTGGCACCCGAACAGAGCTATCGCTTTACCTCATGTTTGCTCTTGTCTCAAGGAAATAAAGCAGAGAAATGAGTAATGCTTTATTACCACTAGGGCCTACTGAGAAGCAAACAATACTCTCAGACCTAGGATCTTACTGTGTATTGGTGAAGGAAAGGAAAAGCAAATGCAGAATAAATGATTTCCAGTATTTTCTATGATACAGCTGAAACAGAGGGAAAGGAAATGATCTAAAAGTTTGCTTTAAATAAAGTATTTATGTCCTGATCATCAATTAAACAATTACTTCATCAATTTTGTACTTTCTAGCAATACCAAAGCTAGGATAAGAATTCTTGATTTACTATTTTCTTCCTAATAAAGGCAGCCTCTGGCATACAAATGTTACAAACATTCATTTGTTAGGTGGCCATGTGGGATCTGGAATGCCCTTTTACCAAGAATCAATGTTATCAATCATTGCTCAGTTTTAAGGCCGGTCCACTACTTAAAGAACAATGTTTCTCAGCTATATAACTGTGGACTTCTCAGATTTGCAGTGGAGACCTCTGAAGTCTGAGATCCAGGAAGGAGGTAACTCTTTTGAATAGAAATTGGGAGGAGCAAAGGATTTTCTTACCCTTTTGTGGGGACAATGATTTGTAATCGTATGTTTGTGATGCTGTAGGGCTCATGGTCCAACAAAGGAATTTTTTTTCCTGTGACAGGAATCAAATTGGAAAATAAAATTTTCTTCCCAGAATATGTTGCTGACAGGTGAACATAGCTTTAAGAATCAGTACTAATCAAGAAAATCCAGTAGATTTGAACGCCTACATACTTGCAATATTTTAAGGGGTACAGATTGGTTAGTTTTCTTGTTTTGTTTAGTCTTGAAAGGTCAGTTATAAGTAGAAAGTTCAGGAGTCTGCTAGTTGGCCGGGATAGAGATGATGGAATCTGGCATTAAGGCAAGCCAGAGGGGAGGACAGAAGGAGACCGATTTAACACAGATTTTAAAAGGTGAAAACATCAAAACTTGGCCTTTTGGTGTGACAGAGTGGGAAGGAGGATGTTTGGGAAGCTGGAGTAGGGGAAAGGAGATGGGGATGGATCAAGGTCAGTGATGCAGGAAAATAAACTAATTCTCAGACAAGCCTGACTGGGGTCGGATCTTTCAAGCCATTCTTGCTTTACATACCTCCCTTATTTTTTATACTTTAGACTTTACAGAGTCTCTAAAAAGCCATGAGACTTTAACAATGTAACCCATGAGAGTAGCACAAAGTTTATTTGGGGAGGGACCATTACTGAGGGCATATAAATATATAAATATATTTTGATTTGTTTTCCTGGCTTTTCATTTTGTCTTCAGGACCTCTTATGAGAGAAATGCTATTTCTTATGATAAGGGTGAGAAGGAATCTCAAGGTAAAGTAACATTCTCAAGGAAGCTGGTAAGCAGCATTTAACACAGCTCTTTATAATGCCAGACAAGTATGCTTTGCACCACTTCATCTTGTTACCTTGTTTGTCCATGAGTTTTGTCTCAATCCAATTTCTTTTATAAATTCAAAAGGTACTTGATAAGTACCTAGAATGGTCTAGATACTATCCTCCTAGAGGTTGGAAATAGAAAGACCAGAGAGATAGGCCCTGCTTAAAGAAGCTCTCACTTGTAAAATAGGCTTCCAGAAATTTGAAAGCAAGGAGACTTGTCCTGGGAAAAAATCATGTAAGGAAAGAGAAATAGCTTGATTTCATGACCAAAGGTGAGCAGTGTTTGTAGAAGTACCCATAGACTCTTACTGGGCTAGTAAAGGGTGGGAAAATTTTAAAAACATCAACAAACCCTATACAAAGTCCTTTATAAGTGTAAACAGAACTACTGTGATAGTGATTGTCCAGAGTGTCTAAAAGAGTATAGACACTGAAACTAGTCATGCTAATGCACATCTGTAAATCCAGCACTCTGGGGGAAGAAGCAGGAAGATGCTAAGTTCAAGGTCAACTTGGGATACACAGTGAGATCCTGCCTCAAAAATCAAAATAAAGGGCTGGAATGTACTTGCCTAGCATGTGCAAGGCCCCTTGGGTTCATTCCTCATCTGTTTTATATATATATATATATATATATATATGTACTTGCTTAATTTGCAAGGAATATATATATTCCTAGAGAAGGAAAGAGAGAGAGAGAGAGAGAGAGAGAGAGAGAGAAAGAAGAGAGTGGAAAAGGGAAGAAGGTGTATAGATAGACATTGAAACCTAAGACATTGGGTTTGAATTTCACCTTAGCTAATTATTAGCAGTATGACTTTGGATTAGTCATTTAACTTTGTGTATCAAATATACATAATGTGAAAATTAGAAGCGGCCTATGTAGGTAAAAGGGCAGCAACAGTGCTTTACTTATAATAGATACTCAGTAAATTTACATATTATTGTATTTAGATTTTTTAGATACTACTCACCCAATATCTGAATGGAAAATGGAGCAACTAAACTACATTGAGGATTCTACCTTATACAGGGTTCAGAAGAAGATAGCAGACAGAGCAGAAGTAAGAAATTATCACCCCAAATTTAAAAAATCTTAAAGAACAGATGTAAATTCTTCATCATTTAAGCAATATTGCTTCCCCTGACTTGTTTAATTGGTTAAATCTTGGCTTCAGGGAATCTCTGCTTTGGGGCATTTTTAAACTCTTGATATTATCCTCCTATTAGTCATATTGCTAATGTCCCTTGTGCATTGTATTCTCTCGAGTCTTAAATGCTTGTCAGCAGTCACTGACTCATCATATGTACTCCATGAGAAATGAGCAACGACAATGACAAAAACTGAAATCATTGAAAAAAATTACTAATATCTGTCATATTCAGATGATCACAGAAAGAAAAAGTACCTATCTTAACTGAGAGTGATACTTAATAGATTGTCACCCAAATGGGAGGTGTTCAAAAGAGGGGAATTGTTACAATAAGTTAAAATGGAGACCAGGCTTATGAATCCTCTGAACAGACAAAGCCAATTAAGCCACAGAAGCAATTTTGAACTTGCTTAATTTGCAAATATAAGTGAAATTTAACTTGGGCATTTCTTATAAATGCTGATATTGAAACTGAAGTTCAGCTAACTTATAGCTATATAATTATGGACTTTTCAGAGTGATAGAACAAATAAGGCCATATATAATTGTAGCCAATCAAATGTTTTCTTTGTTTTACTTCCATGTTCACCCTATAAAACTTATCCCTTCTTTTTCCTCAGCAGAGCCAGAAACCACCTCTGTTTGGTTCTTCCTAATTCATGATTGGCTGTTTGCTCAAAGAAGCTCTTTAAAAAAATTTTTTATGCTTCAGTTTGCTTTTAACATGAGGGAGAGTTAGAAGAAATCCACTATCTTTTGACTCTTCAGACTACACTAATGATTACCTTTGTGAATCTGTGTTTGTGATTTTAGTTTTATTCCACTAATGGTGATGTCTATCCAGATTCCTGGGTCATGCATTAGAGTCACCAGCAACAGTGGATAATTTGGTGGTCAGAGGACAGGGTGTCCCCACCCTTCTTGAGCCTTGCCTTCATTACAGTCTAGGCCTGTGTTAGAAGTAGTCTCCTCAATTCACTGACCCAGACATGAGCAACACTTTGCACTAACTGGCAAGACAAGCTCATTCAAAACGAGCACTGGAACACAGCCAGCCTCGCAGGCAGTTGAACACCACGGCACAACCCTCTCCGGCTGTAGATCTGTGGAGAATGAATGACAGAAGCCAGATTCCTATGCTGCTGCAGTACTGTGAACTGAAAAGAAGCAAAGGCGGAAAGAAAACAGGAAATAGAAACACTAAGGTTTCGTGGGTGCTCAACTTCCAACCACCTGGCACAGACAAGGAACCTTGATGCAGTCAGAGCAGTTTAGCATGCAGCAGTCAGAAATACGTTGATCTTTTTAAACAAAACACTTAGGTAGTGCACATGCCCAGAAGGTTCTAGAAATCAGAGAGCCATCTATCCATGTGGAGAGTGTACATTTCTCTCCCACTCTCATTTGGACAGAAATCGTAATCAGAAGTGGTGTCTTCAAATATGGACGGAGGTGCAGTGCTGTGAATCGGTTCTGGGAGAACTTTTTTTGTGTGTGAAACCTTGTTAGCAAATAACAAAAATAATGTCACAGAAGAAAATAATACATTATTAGAATGGCATCACTTTATATCATACATGATTATTGTGTTAAATAATTTTGTGAGGAAACAAAAGTTGCCAATAAGGATTGTAACTAACTTTCAGAAAATACATTTATATTTTTCTTTAAAAAAGGATAATAGGCTTCGGGTTCAAAACAAACAGTAGCATATATCAAAGAATAGTGAAGGATATCAAGACTGTAGTCTCCATGTAGCTTTAAAACTTTTAGCTAGACATTTAAATGCTAGTCTTGAGGTTTGTATCACATGTGAATTTTCTTCAGTCATCTTGAGGGGCTGTTACACACCTTCCAATCTTCGTGTAATTAAGGCAGTAGTTTTGTTGTCATCTTGTCACAACTCATGAGAAAAACTGTGAAAACTCAAGAGCGTATGCAGTAGTAAGTCAGCATCAGACAGCTATATGTAATTTTGCTTTGCATTTGGAGGCACTTCAGCACCTGTGAACAGTCAGCTATTCCTTTCCCATTAACTGCTTTCCCACTCCCATTCCCCAAAGAACCTAAATATTCTTTTTTGTTTTTTCCCCTTAAAGGTTCTAAAAGGTGCCTTTCTCCACTTGCTTTCAGGATATTTTTGGGACTCAGGTGTTTGTTAATCTAGCAACAAATCAATTAATTTTTTAAGAATATGCTAAAATTAAAACTTTACCCTCTATAAGCTTTAGTGGAATTCTAAATAATACGTTATTATAAAATTAATAGAGCTCATTCAGATGAGTTTATAAATATTCTAAAATATGGCAACCATACATCTTGAAATTGCTTTATATTATTTCATAATGTTTTTAGTAAAACTGATTCTGTCACATAAAGGGTGATAAGATAAATATTAAATAATGAATGACTCATATTTTTATTATTTGGTGGGCCTAGATAGAACCATCTCCTGATTAAAAAAATCTTTGGTTCATGTTACTTCTAAGTATGCAGAACATGTTATAAGCTTTTAGAGATTAAACAATGGCCAATAATTCATCACTAAATCAGCAGACTCTGAAGAAGAGTCTAGAGACTTAAATTTATTTGGTTTTATAACTTAGAACACAGATCTGTTAGGAATATCACAGTAAATATATTCAGAGAACAGAATTATAATTGAAGATGTTGGTGGGTGGAGATTGACATAAAATTCCCCAATATAAAAAAATTCATAATGACTTAACAAATATAAAATTGGATATGACTGACAGAAGCACTGTAGCTTAAAAAGATCTGAGAACTAACCATGAGTTAGCAATGTCTGTAGAAAATTGGTTATTGGTCTTGAAGATACATCCAATATTAAGCCCTCAAAATCAATCATTTGCCTACTTTTGAACTCTATGTTCTAATAAATTGACAAAGGCAGAAAGGGGAAAATGGAAGTGCTAGAAAATGAATGGTGAAAGGACAATGTAAAATGACTGGAGTTAGTCTATACACAAGAACAAACATGGTAATTCTGAGTGCCTGCAGTGGTATTGCATGTATAGAAAAGTAGAGATTAAATGATTACCATTAGAACCAAATCTAAAATGTATTATTCTGGTTCTAAAAAGTTGCTAATATTTTTTCTTATTAGAAATTTTCTTTGTTAAATACTTTGGAACCTTTGAAAAAATTAAGAAGAGCAAGGAGACCATATAACTCTTCAGATAAATTATGCAGAGTTCTCACTAAGATGGGTAGGTAAAGTTCTTAGAAGAAATGGGACATTTGATGAACATCAGGTCATTTCCAGACCTTTTATCTTTGTGACAGTTGAAGCCAAAGTCTATATTTTACTCATTCTAATCCAGCTGTTGACATCTACGGGCTTAACATCTAAATAGAAATACAATAATGCTCTGAGAATTGGATATGAGACACACCAGCTTCCATGTAATTACCTTCCCCTTCCTTTTGCCTCCTACTGCCATTTTCTATTTTGGATTTCCATTCTATATAAGGCACACACCATTTAACTTTTTGTCCTTTCCATCTTAGATTAGCCATTAATAATCCAACAGATATGATATGTTTGGCATTGCAAAGAATAGTGATTTCTTCCCCCTCTACTGCTTATTAAAATTTTTTCCAAGTGAAGAAATACAAAAAGTTCCTAGGCATTGTCACTTGTTTATTTCTTACCATTATCTCTACCTTCAGGTTTCTCTGTGAAGTACCTTTGGTACTATTCTTCTTAGAGGTGAGAAAGATCAACTTCTCCTAAAACAATGTTTTGTTTTCTGCAACATTCATACCCTTCTAGAGATGTGGCACTCTCCTTTAGGCCTTCAGTGACAAGGGTAGTTGAGACTAGCATTCACATGACCAAGATTGTTGAGATTAGGATTTTTGAGAGAGAAATTGTAATCTTATGATATAGATGGCAGAGTTTTTTTACATTTGAGATTTAGAGTTAATGAAAGTGCATATTAATAATTGCCATCATGAAAAATGTTGCAATTTCATCAATATACTTTTTCTGCTATCAAATGTAGCTCCCTTGAAGAAATTAAAGCCTTGTATTTAAGTTTTATTTTCTCCTGGTGAATACTCTCCGTTTCCTGTTCAATCTCATGTTGTATTGGCCATGAACTCATTATAGTATTTAAAATGACAAGATTTTAGAATGTAACTCTTGAGGTTAGCAGATCTATTTTTCCTTTCTTATCAATAACGTTAAACATTAGAATCAAGTAATGGTTTAAGATAAGTTTTGTTTATTTAAAATAGTCATATTATCTTTTGACTCTATTCTACTCCTTATTCATTTTTTTTTTCAGATTTCCTCATGCTGGCCCTTTTAGCTATTAGGTATTTTCATCATTTTCTCCCTCCAAATAAAAATGATACCCATTTGTATTTCATACACTATGTTTAAAGATAAATTATTAATTTTATGCTTTCAAAATCTGCTCTCATTAAAATGTTAGTGAAGTAGTTCTAAATATGGGGGAGAGGGAATCTAGTAAGAGTCAAATTCCTGAACCATTTAAATGCTTTCCTATACTTCCCACTTCAAAGGTTTTTCCATTCCATGCTAAGATAAAATCATGTCTTATTTTTCCCTACAACTGTTTCTGTAGTCCATATAAAACATAAAATTAAATTTGTAATTCTAATAATGCTGAAGAGAAAGTGGTCATCAGATTTAATTGTTAGTTTGCTTGTCTTTATATAGCTTTCAAGATGTGATACTTTGTGTTCCTCCTACATGACTGTGAATTGACTGCTGTAAAGTAGCAGGCTGTATTTTAATGCACCATATTCATTCCTTTAAGTTTTCTTATCATTAAAGGAGCCATTATGTTTAATTTTTGTAGGGGGCTTTATTATAGGTGCTTATTTCATATTTTGATTAATGTTAGTTTTTAATTTCCACTACCTATCATGTTATGTTTTGTCATGATCTTTCAGTTGGATGCCATTTTAATTATACCAGAGACTCATTTTCTCATTTATTATTACTCTGGTCCTTTCAGCCACTTTCAGAAGGGTTAATATCAACTTTTAAGGGTACAGTGTAAAGAATAGATTGCCTTCACACATTGGTAATTTTGTAGGTTTATAAACAAATTTAAAACATGATTCCTATGAATATGTTTAATAAAATTTGCTGAGTTAAGAAGTATAATCCTTGAAACCTACATTAGTAAAGTATTAAGAAAACATATGGCATACATCAGTAAAAGTACTAATAATATCTACAACTAATTTCATTTTACACAAACCATTTTTAGTGAACATAGCTTTTAATTGCCAAAGTTTTTTTCTTATATCAAAGCATCATTGGGTCATGA
Source organism: Castor canadensis (assembly GCF_047511655.1). Lineage (NCBI taxonomy): Eukaryota > Metazoa > Chordata > Mammalia > Rodentia > Castoridae > Castor > Castor canadensis. Next base: position 63,777,345 of record NC_133386.1, read on the forward strand.
AATTATATTGAACTTTTGTTTAGAGTGAAGAAACCATCTAGTACTTTTGTATTTTTACAGATAATTATATATAGAATTTGTGGCATAGTAAGAACAAATAAGATTTTAGTATTAAAGGAATTGGATTTGAATTTCATTTTGACTAAAATAGGTATGCCTTAGTTTATATATCTACAAAAAATAGCAAGGTCATGGGTCTTAGGAAAAGTAATACCAATTTAAAGTAGAAAGCAACAATATACTTTTAGTAACTTAAATGTACAGTCAAATATCTGTTATATTACATATACCAATGTCAATTACCATGTGTAGGAGTTTTATCATTGAAACACTTATTTCCTCAGGCTGTTTTTTCACTGATGGCAGTTTTGGACAGTATTTCCATTTGAACTGACAAGATGGATCAGATAGACTAAGAAGACTAAGAACTGACGGTGGAATGCCCTATACATGAGATTCTTTTTTAAAATTATTATTGTTTTGCTGGGTGGGGGTATATTATGGCATTTACAAAGGTTCTTACAACATATCAAATATATCATAATATTCTACACACAGCATTATTAACAAGATTTTGGGAGTCAGTAGAAAGAGACCGCAAACTTGACAAATTGTGGTTAAAATGTTTAATGTAGGAAAATTTTAAACCTTATGTGTCAAGCATTTGTCAGACCCTTTCCAGGGCCTTAGAGAAAGAGAGGACAGGTAAGTAAGGTAAGTAAGCTTAAACTTCTTTAGGTTTATAGTAAATTTGTCTTTGAACCCTACCTTTTCTGGGACTGTATGGGCGGAATCTCAGGAAATAAAAACACACTTAACTGGACCAAGGAGAAATAGATGTGAGAAATGATTAAGAGGTAAACTTAGAAGGACTTTCTGATAGTCCATAAGGGAAGGAAGGAAGGAAGAAAAGAAGGAAGGAAGGAAGGAAGGAAGGGAAGAAGAAAGGACATTTTGAGACCTCTAAGCTGTGAGTCAGAAGCATTGTAGGGGATGGTAGTTTTGACATAGGGCAGGCTGAGGATGGGGTTTGATGACAGAAGTCTTAAACTATTTTTGAAATTTGGAAGTGTCTGGCATGGTCAAGTGTGGATGTGTCGTATTTGTATATTTAATTTTGAATCTCAGAGGACAATCAAGAAAATGTAAGTACCTGGGTGGCAGGTGAAATCCAGAAAATGAGTGAGAGCCCTGAACCCCCTCTATTTCACTATGGAAATGTATGGAGCACAAAGAGCAATAGACCAAGCAGGAAACTCAAAAAGAGCAGCTTTTAAAATGGGAGCAGAGGAATGGATTTGGAATTGTGAGAAAGAGGAGAAGCTAGAATGCTGTACACCATGGAATTCCTGGGAGTAGAGTGTTTCACAAAGAAAAGAGAGGTTAAAAGTGACAAGCAAAGTCAGAGAAGTTTCCGTGATGTGATGTGATTCAAAGCCAGGTGGTAGTGGGAGGAGGTGAGGTAAAGTAGAGATTTTAGAAACCTTTTAAACAAGAAAGCTGTCTGTGTGAGGGAGGAGAAGGAGCTAGACTTTTTGTTAGAGAGAAACACTCACTGGCTTGATGAGAAGATTTTCTTTCCTTCAGTGTGCGAAAAATAGTGCACATTTCCAGAGTACAGGGAAAAAGTAGAGAGAGGAGCTTTGAAATTCAGGAATAAACAGACATGGATTCCCTAGGAAGCTTTCCCTAGCACTCTGTCCACTTAATTCACTCTCCCCTTCAACTGCAGCATACACCAAGTGTTCCTTCTGTGTGTATGTGTGGCTCTTTCCATAAATATACAATTACACATAATAGATAATTTATATTTATTTGTCTACATTTTCTACTAGAGATTTCAGGGACTCATCTACTTTGCCTTTGATATCTTCTGAAGACAGCAGTGTTTTTTGGAAGAAATTCTGTGAAAAGGAAGAGAAGAGGAGGGTCTGTCCAACTGGAGAAGGTAACTTTTCATGATGTTTTGAAACTAGAAGAAAATGGTGAGGATGGGCTCAAATATCAAATTGAGTTTATAGAGTTCAGACTATTATTTTGCTTATAATTGCAGCTCCACATCAATTCTACCTGCAAGGTAAGTTTGCTTTAAATATTTAAATATTTTCTACTTTCTTTCTTCTTCTTCTTTTTTTTTTTTTTTTTTTTTGGTGATACCAGAGTCCGAATTCAGGGCTTTGATCTCGACAGGCAAGCACTCTACCACTTGAGCCACTCTGCCAGTTGATTGTAATGTTTTCTAGATTCTTTTCTGATGGTCTTTCTTTTTCTCACCATCTCTACTTTAGAGGTACATTCCTAGCTATACAGGACATGTAGTGAGAATTTATACAGCAAGTGATAATGAACAGGAACATCAACTAAAAATGTTTTGAAACACTGAAACTTATGAGTATGCAAACTATTTTAAAATTATCTAAGAGCACTTTGTAAAGGAAACAAAACATATTTTTACAGTATGCTTACTCTGCTTCACAATCAAAGGCTACCTATTTTGGGTAGCTATTTATTAGACTAAAGCTGTTGGTTATTTACAAATTAGATAAATTAAGAAACTGGGTATAATAGTCCACTTGTCATTAACACTTTAATCCCCCAAAAGAAAGAAGAAATAAATGCAGGGCTTCTGATTGTTGATCAATAGTATTCTCTTCATTTGCAAAGGACAGCAAGTTAGAACATGTTGATTTAGAGTTCCTCATTCCTGTTGAATAAATACGCAGATCGCTAATCATCAGCTACTAAATGTATTTTCTAAAGATGAACAAAAAGGGGGAAGTGGATAATTTGATGCTTCTTAATTAAGCTCACAACAATATTTTTAATACTTTTACAAGCATTTGTTTATGAAAGCTAAATGAGTATAGATTTCTGATGGAATGATTCCTACCCTCCATCAGTTGTGAGTGATTCTGGCTAGTAAATTATATGCTGTCTTCTACATTGCCTTGAAAATGACCTTAACCCTGACCTTGACACAGCAGTATTTCTAAGAGTGAATAATAATTTATTCCATGTTAGAAGAAATAAACTTATGATGATTCTATATTATTTACTGAGAAAACTTGACTTATAAATTTTGATAAATGATGGGTGTATGGGTGGGGGGAGGGAGGGAAAGAGAAACAAAGAGAGAAAGACACATACAAGTAGATATAAAGAGATAGAGTTAAAGGATGAAGAGGCATATGTAGGATAGATTATGACGGGGGCTGGTAAGAATAAATAGCTACCTGACTAGATGGCTAGTAAGTATGAAATTTGTTCTACCTTCATATACTATAGTTAAAGTGTTACTAAACCCTTTATCAAACATCAAAACTTGTTTTCCTTTTACAAGGATTATAACTTACATACTCTCTCACACACACTCATCTTTGAGGATTCTATAAAATTATAATCATGATTTAAATTTATAGCACTTCAATACCTAAGACTAACATACCTAAAATGAGAGTTCCATATTTGGTATACTAACCCATAAACATTTCTCTGTGTTAGCTCATTTTAAAGCTTTGTTTATGTGTATGTAAACCCCTACATTAATGTTTTGCATTCTAAAAATTTGCCCCCAACAGTGGCAGTCATTTAATTGCACTAATTATCATTCACACATTAGAGCCTATTAGTTAGCATGGGTTTCTTTCTATATTTTCAAACGTTTTACCCAGCATTCAGATCTTACTTATTTGGCAGAAACAACTTTTCTTTTAAGAGTTTTTTGAAATCTAGCAGTAAGACAAAAAAGTGACCTCTTTTGCTGTCCGATTTTCCCATTCCCATTATCATTATAGATCTAAAGAGAGAATGTGGTAAACTCATTGCAACTTCATGGAGGAAATGAAGTGGAACTTTACTTGGTCCCAAAGTTCTATTGCTAAAACAATAAAGAATGATCTCTTAGTAAGTTTGGATTCACTTATGTTTTATTTGACATGAAATTATTGGTAAAAATTTCATTCTTTTCTAATCATTATACATTTTTAGTCAGCATTATTTCATAGAAATCTTAGAGGAAAAACACTTATTCATATGCAGGGCCCTGGCCAGATGAAATTGAATCCTAAATACATATCAAGGTGGCCTATAATAAGAGATTGAGTTGACTTTTAGTTTAAGAATTTGGACATATATGGTAATAATAAAATTGAAGTTAATTTTAAATATTCTTATAACTTGCTGGGGATACTAATTTAAGAGGTGGTATGGATTGAGAGGCTACTGTATTAATTATGATTTCTTGAATAATATTGAATGGCAATTGTCCTTCTAAATTCCCTATTCACTTAAAATATTTTGATGGCTTAAAAATAGTTTTTAAAAAATCATAAAATAAACCATCATATTCTTTGATCCACTCAGCTTTGCTGACACTGAGCCTTTTAGAATTCTAAAAGCAGCATTGGAGGGGACCTTTAGGATGAGCCTATAGAGAAGGAGAGGTTAAAGATTCAGGAGGAAGGGGAAACCATTTCCTGACAGTGTTCCCTCAGTTCATGCCTTGACTGTTACATGAATGCCAAAGTCCATCTCTAGGTTTCTACTTACTGATTAGCCTGACCTTGGGTTAAATTCTTAGTTAGGCTTATCTATTTAAAATAAAATTTCATATGTCTCTTCAAACTACTCGAATGTCTGGAACTCCTGTTTATCACTGAAGCATCCCAAAATTTTAGACTGAAATCACTGGATGCCTCTGGAAGTTGGGACAGAAACTTTAGGGAACCCAAATAGGAACTGCAGGTGCAGCATCAGTGCCAGACAGGGAAAGTAAAAAGCTAAAAGAGCTAAAAGAGCTAGGGGAGTACATGCCACAACTTACCCCCAGTACAACAATAATAAAAAAAGAAAAAGAAAAGAAAAGAATAAAAGAATCATTAAAAAAAAGAGCTAAGAGATAAACACAAAATGACAAAAGACAAGGCATGGACAGGATTCAGAGAGCTCAGGGACCATTAAATGGGAATTTGAAAGAAAAAAACAACTTGGTATATTATTAGTCAGAATTCTCCAGAGAAGAAAACCAATAGGAGATAGATGATTATAGATAGATAAATACATACATACATATGTGTATATATATATATATATATCTATCTATATATATATACATAGAAAGATAGATACATAAATAGATAATGGAGTTTGGCTCTTTCAATTTTGGAAGTTAAGCAACCCTATGATCTGCTGTCTGAAAACAGGAAAGATGGTGGTATAATTCAATATAAATCCAAATATCTGAGAACCAAGGTACTAATGGTAAAAGAACTGATATGTGTCTCAAGATCTCAGAACCAGGAAAGCCAGTGCTCAAGACCAGGAAAAGACGGATATCCCAGCTGAAACACAATGCAGTGCATTCAGCATTCTTCCTTTTTGTTCTGTTCTTAGCTCTCAACTGATTAGATTATGCTCTCCCATGCTGGTGAGAGTGATCATCTTTACTCAGTGCCCCTGTTAAAACCTAATCTCTTTCAGAGACATCCTACCCCCTCCCCAGAATAATGTTTCACCAGCTAACTTTGGCATTCCTTGGCCCCATCAAGCTGACACATGAAATTAACCATCACCTTGACAATTACCTAGATCGATTGGGTTAGATGAATAAGTTCTAGCCAGGGTCATTGCAAGGATGGGAGATCCCAGGAGCTATGAGAGCCAGTGTGCTGCTAACGGGTTCTTTGAAGTGTAACTTGTGGCTATTTATGATCACACAGGACTCTAGAGCTGAGGAGAGGGATTAGGTAGGTATGAGAGGTTATCAGTGTCACTTCCTAAAGCTCCTTCTGATGGGAGTTCTTCTTACTTTATACTTCATGGACCTTGGGTTGTCCTTTCAAGTCCTGTGGTGATTCTCAAGCTTATTTCTGCTTTCCCCTTACACTTTAAGCTCCAGAGGTCTAGACTGTGCATTTATTCTACATTCCCTAGTACATTGTTTTACAAAGTACAAGTCCAAAATAAACAATTGAAATTAATTGAAATACAAATGGACTGAATGACAAATATTTACACATCTCTAGGACTGTGTTTCATTTCTTGTGGTGCTTGTCAGACTTTTCTTTGGCTATTTAATTCAATTGCTTGGAGTATGGTGAAAGTGATGTGGAGGTCACAAGTTCCTGTGAGCAGCTTGTTGAGCTTTGTTTTATGAGCATAGAGTCCATTGGCCAGCTGTCTTAAAAAAGCATGACATTGGCCACAGGAGGATGAGAAAAGATACAGGAAACTCATTACTTCTGGTAACAAAACAATTCTAAGGGCTTGACTTACAATCAATTGTTCTTTTCTCAGAGGGTCCTGTTGTTTTCTTCAGGAATTCTGTTTCTAACATCACAGTGTGATGCAGTTAGCAGTCCAGAAAAGAATGAGCAACAAATAGAATTAGGCAGCACAAAGGAAAGGGCAGGGAAATTATCATTAGGAAACCAGGTCTTGAATCTCACCTATGCAGCCTATGGCCAATGTAATCCCTTGGAAAAGTATTTAATCTTTTTAAGGCCCAATTTCACTGTTTGTGAAAACATTGCTTATAACATTGTTGTGAGAATTAGAGGAAACAATGTTAATGTCTTGAGTAAGTGCTTAGTAAACGGTAGCTATTGGTGATAATTTAGAGTTGCAAGTAGAGTGACAAGAAATAGATGGCCACAAATTCAAATAGCAGAGATCTAATAATCAGAGTATCTCAGATGTCAAGTATCTCAGGATTTACCCAATCCTGAATTTTACTGATAAGGAACTTAATAATCTCAAGTTTAAGTATATTCCTTGGTCGTCACAGAGTGACACAGCTGAGACTGGAGTTTCCATCTCCATGTCCAATCTCAATGCTCCTTCAAGCTTAGCAATAGGAGATAGTCTGAATTCTAAGAAGAAATGCAATATTTAGAACATGTTAGTGACATTTCTGACAAACAGGAACAAACACCATGATTTGGTTACTCAATTCAAACAATATTTATTAAGTGCTTACCATCTGTCCAACATTATTGTAGATAGTAGGATATTTGGGAAATGTCAAAATAAATATAAAGCAGTCTCAGCCCTTGTGAGAAAAAAAATCTCTAGAAATGCTCACCATGTGAACAAATGAATACAAGTTAATACAGTGAAAGTCAAAGGAAGGATCTGTGAACAGTAAAAGAGGTTCTGGAATTTCTGAGGAGTAGCTAAATTTTGAGCTGCCTTTTTGGAGAAACTCTGCCTATTCCTCCCCACACATTTAACCTAAGAAATGCCTTCTAAAGAATACGTTGTGAAAAGATTTACCAGAATTTTAGTCACTGCTTTATTTATATGTTTGTTTGTTCAATGGCCATTTGGTAGTAGACTCCAGGCAAGAAATTCAAACAGAAAACAAATGGTCTCAAGTTAACCAGGCTTTTTGACAACTTGAATTACTTGGTAACAGCAGAAATTCCTACTCTAGGGATTTTGCAAGGTTGATATTCAGATATCTGCTCTGCATATCTGAGTAGATTGCAGAAAAGCTATGGATCCTCTTTATTCTCATTCTTGAAGTAAGAGGGGGTATTTAGAGTTATCATTGTTTGTGATGTATGCCCCCCTTTTCTCTTGGGTCTTATAATCATTTGTAATAAGAAACCTTCATGGGGTGGGGAGGCTGCCAGAATGATTGTTCTTTTTTATATTCTGGAGGAACCAATGGTTAGACAATATTTTAGTTGATAGAAGAATAACTGTACTCTGTTGTCTTAACTTTTGAAAGGATAAAGTTATGAATTTGTTAAGTATTTTTTCCATGTTATCTTCTATATGCTGCTTTCTTGTAATCTTAGGTCATTTACCTTACTGAATAGATTTGATTGACTAGGATATTAATCCAAAGAATTATACTTTATTTTTTAAACACTGCAAAAAATAAAGGTAACCACAATAATTTGGTGGATTCCTGAGTGCTCACATTTAAATTCAAGAAACAGGAATTTATATTATATATTGAGTACAGTGAACTGATGTAATTTTTTAAAAGAGTAAATTTATTTTTTTAATTAAATAGTGCCCTTAATAAAGACAATGTCCTAAGTAAAATAAGGTAATAGTGCTAAAAAGGATCCCTTGGTTTTTAAGAGGCAGTGGGGACGAGGGGGAAGAATATTGTTTTTCCTTGTATAAACAATAGCCCTGCTTCTTTTCAAATTGAAATAAATTTCTCCTCAAAAAACAAAAACAGGCCACCATCTTCAATTTCTTTAACCAACCTGAGCAGGTATCATTGGTGTGCAGCTTCACACTAGTATTAAAGACTACGTTTATTTTCATTACTGTATAATTAGGATTTGAGTCCAAATCCCAGAGTGCATTTGACAGAGATTTTCTTAAGGCTACTCTCTGCTCTTCTCAAAATGGTCTTCTTATTTCTTATGTTGCTAAAATCAGGAAAATGAGTATGAACAAACAATAGATGACCTTTATGAGTAAAACATCTGAGCATAGAAAGATTAATCGACCCCCATCAGCCAGTCATTAAATCAAATAGGAGCTTTTCTTGTACTTTTAAACCTCCGATTTACAGTCAGGCAAATTGTGTAAAGAGGCTGGTAATACAGTGACGCCCAATGCCACTGGGCTTTAGAAAGCTGACAGTTCCTGTAAAATAGTCATTAAACAACCTCTAGAAGAGACTCATCAGCAGATGCCCCCAGGTGAAGGAGAGAGAAAGCTGAGAGAATGAAGGAGAATCTAACATCTTAGCATGACTGAATTAAACAGAGCATATTATGCTGATTTTCAGAGTCAGCCCAGTAATTTAATTTTTAGAGCAGTTCCTTTGATTGTAGCAACCATTTTATGAAGCATTAATAAAACTTTGTGAGTGTGTTTGTAACACACATCTCTTCTTCATTTCATCAAGAAAAAAGAGTCAACATATTCAAATTTGCTGACCATTAGCTCTGTAAATGCCAAAATTTTTTTGTTGTCATGATTTTTGAAAAGCAGAGGAGAATAGCAAAGCTCCCACTATATTATTCCATAGTAAGCACAAAAAAGAGAAAAGGAAATAAAGTGTATAAAGTTATTATGTGTTAGTTTTTAGGATTTTACATTAAGACTCTAAGCTAAATCACTACTGTAATGTATGGTCCAAATGTAATTCTGTACCTTCTATCTAATGACGCCTACTGTGCATCCAGATTAATTGTAGAACACACATTGCCCTGTACACTGTTTATCAGACTTCTATGGCAAAGAGATATTTCTGGACCAAGATACCCAGTGTAAAGTTGTTTTTAGTGATTTCTGCTATACATTTTGAGTAACAGGAGATTCACAGACATTAATGTTTTAAAGAAGAAAGGAACACTTTTAAATAATTAATACAGATGTTCCTCATTTCACTGAATATGTACATATTTGAAATGTGTGTTATAAAACTATTTTTTCAAGTTAATATATATTTTCTCATTTATTTCCATCATAAAACTGAAGATCCATTCTCACTGAAGTAATTTTTGGCCCAAAGACAATAATCACATTTAAGAATGAATCAACCCTTTTAAATCAGTGGTAAATTTTATATTCAAATTTAGCAATTATTCTTAGCCTGAGATTTTTTTCTTATATTTTTTCTTCTCTTTTCATTACCTAGCTATTGTTATTTTACCCAGAGCATTTTTAGATGCCTTGTACTCCCATTCCCTCCCTCTTCTTAAAAAATAAATAAGATTATGCAAATAAACGTGTACATCAAATCAAAATGATATTATGAACCAATATATAAGTACAACTAAAACTTTTGCTAAATGGTGATAAAATAGACACATAAGGTCACAGCAAGGAAATGAGAAATATCACAGGGGAACAGCTCTAGAGAACATTAAGGGCCCAGGGACCTGGGTTCACTGCCAATACTGCATGTGACTCACTGCAGACCTCACTAGGTCACTTGATCTCTCTCTCTCTGGGACTTGGTTTCTCCATCCTTAAAATAAGGATCCTACACTAAAGGGTTTTTGTGGTTTCTTTCATCATCATAGCCTTAAATAAGGGATATTCTTTTTAGGTTAATGTAGGTAGGACTTTCTATGGTTTTTGATATACTTGTTAATAATAATGTCTTTTAAAGCTTTGGTAATCCTTCCCTATATTAAGATGGACATCATTAAAAAGACCAGGGTAACATGTTTCTACATCCAGAAAAACCATTTATCTAATAGTAGGTATATATATATATATATATATATAATGGATTATTACTATATTTGATTTCCAGTTGTTTATGTTTATGGGTTTTTTTTCTGCTCTTCTCTTAAATTATAAAATATCTATAATTATTTTCATCCTGAGCTCACAGTTTGGACTTTGATATTTGTTTCTATATTTGGGGCTCAAAATAATATCCAGTTAGTAAGCATCGAATTAAAATTCTCTTGGGTATTATTTTTGTTTGTGAAATTCTGTAAATGATTGTCAGAATTTGCTTCATTTCATTACACAAAGCATGCTAATTAACTCTTTGAGTTTTACATTCTTATAAAATGAATAACCTGTTGTTAGTAGCATAAAGATTCACATTTAAGCTTATACTTTAGGCACTTGCTAATCACAAACTCTAAAAAACCCATAAGATTAAGCACCGCACATCCAGGGAAAGAAGGAAATGAAAGTCAGTTGTTTAACATACTTTCATCTGCAAGAGATTTTATTAAGAGGTTCTTTGCTATGTGCCAAGATATGAATGCTTGAGTATAATTCAATTTTATACAAAAGAAAATTCCATTCAAATCTAAAGATAGAATATTTCTATTTCAAGTTACGTTCCACTGAATTACTTAAAAGAATTGAAAGATAGCAGTCCAAAATCATGAATGTATGAAACAAGTCTTCAAAGAGTTGAAAAATAGCATTCACAAATTCTTGATGCTATGGTTGACAGTAGAATAAGGCCAACTGTTTGGCTGGGTTAAAGTGAAGTCTGTGGTTTGTGGTACGAATACTGTCAACTTGGGCATTGGAAGAAAACCTGGCTGTTGTGTGTGGTCATTGTCTGTGATTCTTTTAAAAGGGAAGCATAATAGTGTAGAAGCCCAAATACCAGCCTTAAGTTAAATGATCCACTGGGCTACACTTTTTTCAAAAGTTTAATCTCCATTGTTAGTCCCATGAAGAACAGCTCTGCCCTCTCTATTTTCTTTCAGGGCTGCTTTTGATGGAAAACTTTGTGGATGTTTGTGATATTGCTCAGAGCCCATTGGCAGATGAGCATCTCTTGCTGTGGCCTCCATCATTATTTGCCTGTCTTGTCTATTAACGAGCACTATCATCCCATCGTGGGATGACAGCTGCAACACGTACTCAGGCGCAATAAACAGCTAAATGAGGCGCACAGCAATTTCACTTGTCACCAGCGCCCTCGGCACGACTGGCTGCACAGCTTGATGCATAAATTCATGAGGCTGTTGCATATGATGGAGTATGCTTGGCTGAAAGAGGTGATGGATAGCAGGGCAGCTAAAAATGGCCATCACCTTGACTCTGTCAGGACATTTTTTAAAACTACCCCATCAGCTTTCTTGTACTCAATGCACTATCATAGCACAGAAGATTCTAAGGAACTGATTTTGTACTTTTTTTCAAGAAAGACTTTTGGGGTAGTTCTCTAAAAAGAGGTACCATGTATTGAGGTGGGCTGCATTTATTCATCATTAAGTCTGATGCTGGTGGATTAAGTTATATTTAAGAGTAGAATTTACTACTACATAAAAAATCTCAGAAATCAGTTTAAGTCTTAACAGTGGATGGAAAACAACATGGGGTTTTAAAGAAATTTCTGAATTATACAGCAGAGCAGAGGGTTGGTTAACATAAGATTTGATGAATTTGAAAATACAATATAATATGTAATCCATTGCAGCACTGAATAATATTCTGGGGCACATCGTTACATCAATTTTCACAATGTATTTTCTAATCAGTATACAAAGCACAAGCAAGAATGAATACTTTATAAGTGTGCCCCTACGAACCACGCACTGTATTGGGGAACTTTAAAAATAGCCAATAATATACTGCATTCCTTTCTTAATATCCCTTTAACCTCTTACTTAACTGGCTGAACTCAAGCCAAAACTCCAACCACTATAGGCAGAGCCCTGAGTATACCACTGAAACAGGCTATACATCCTCCATCTATGTTAGTAGAAGTCATCTAAGGAAGACAAGTATAAAGGCAACAAAATCAATGAGGCAGTTTCCTGCAAAGCTTTATGCATTAATCTCTATCACACAGAGAGATATACACAAACCAGTACAAGGGAAGGAAGTCACTTGTTCTCTAACAAAAGAGAAAACCCTTGATAATGAGCAATTAATAAAGTTGTCATGATTAGTTATGCAACTATGAATCCACGTGCTCAGTAAAAGTGACCACTTTCTATAAGTATAAAATATCTATGATTCAATCATAGTGAAAACAGTCATTATTATGAGTGGTTATGAATGACTCTCATAGCTACTTTCCTTCTCTTTTGTAACAAAGTAGGGCTACTGAGTGAGAACTACTATAATAATTCAGAACATACTATAGACCAGAAAGCAACTCTGTTACTCATTCATTTTTGTCCTTATCTCTCCATATCCAAACTGATTTCTGAAATTTACATGATCCAAATCTCCTAAACTTGGCAAAATAATTTTTAAAAGAAAGTTGGAAAAAAGATGAAGTCTATAGGGATAAATTTTATTATTAATATGAATCCAAAGTGCCATATCCATGCTGAAAAGAAAATCCCAAATATATAGGAGGAAAATTATTTTGAATTATATGAAAGTCAGGATCCTTTTAAAGAAGATATGATATCTGCTCATGTCTTTATGGTACTGCCCTGAATAAGCAATCACCTGGTTAATCCTAGGACCTAGGATCTGATACAGGCTAGAAATGGACAATGGCCGTTAGTGGAGGTGGGCAGATGGAGAAAAGAAACTTTGAAGAAATAGGGAAAATGAAGGTGATTCTCCATAAATAAGACTCATTTAGAAGACCTTGTGAACTAACAAGGATAAGGATAAAGATGTACATTTTTAAACCTACATTATGTCAAGTACTAGAAGATTGGAACTAGGAACAGGTAAAGGAGAAATTTGACTCAAGTAAGATTATTTAAGGGACTACAAAAAAAAATCTTTAGTAATTAAGATAAATGGTACTTTAATGCAATATAGTTAAAATAAAAGTTAAGATAAAATATTCATAATTGCATTAACTTTATTGTTGCATAAAAATTACTACAAACTTAATAGCGAAAACCCATTTCTTATTTGTTTTTGGTGCCAACCCCTCTTTGTTTCTACACCCATGGCAAGTGTCTCAATCACCTCACATTTGTCTTGCCTCCACCTTCTCATTTTGCAGTGAAGCTGTACATGACCAGCCCTTATTCACAAATGGGGTCGCACAGACAAGGCAGGTATTTTGCTCACCTTTATGTAAGTATTAGAAGACAGAGCATGGATTCTAGCTCAGGTCCACCTGACTTCAGAGACAGTGATATTGTCCATACATTGTGGTGCTTACTAAGAAGCTGCTATGGATTGTCCTTTCCAAAATTCTTGTTGGAATTTGATTTCCAATGTAATGGTATGTGCTGTGGATCTTTATGAGGTGATCAGGCTCTGAGGAGGCCCTTCCCATGGATGGATTTAGTAGTTTCTTAAGAAGGCTTTCAGGAGTGAGTTTTCTCTCAGCTCTTCTGTTCTTCTGTCATTTGGCAATCAGTGTACCTTCTCTCCACAGGAGGCAGCATTCAAAGTGCCATGTTGGGTGTGGAAATCACGCCCTCACCAGACCTCAAAACTACTATTGCCTTGATGTTAGATGTTGCAGTCTCCAGAGCAATGAACCAATAAAGTTCTGTTCATTATGACTTACCAAGTCTGTGATATTCTGTGACAGCAGCAAAAGCAGACTAAGAAGGGATGATGAGTGGAGACTGATTTTTGCTATACAGACATACATCAGAAACATGGAACCACAGAAGGATCCTGAAATCAGTCAACTCAGAAGGCTTTCGTGCAGTTTCACCACAATTACTGATTTAATGATTGATGCATTTAGGGTTGAGATTATAAGAGCCACAAAGAAATGACTAGAATGTAAATTCTTTATCACAGAAATCTTTGATTTTATGTGTAGCTGGCACATACAGTTTTGTGAGTGAATTGATATTGAAGAAATGAATGAAATAAAATAATAAAAAAACTATAGAAGCTCTATGTTATACATATAGTTGAGTACCCCTGATCAGAAGTGCTTGGGACCAGAAGTGTTCCAAATTTTGGATTTTTAAGTTTTGGAATATTTGCATGCATACTGAGCTATTTTGGAAATGGGACTCTTGTCTAAATGTTGAAATTCATTTGTTTCATTGGTGGGAATGTCATACAATATTTTTAGTATACCTGCATTTTTCTGCAACTTATCAAATGACTTTTCCACTTGTGACATCATGTTGGTAATCAAGAACATTCATTGGGAGTTTGAGCATTTCAGATTTTAGAATTTTGGGTTAGGGATGATGAACCTGTGCCATACAAGTACTATACACTCTCCACAGAAACATTAACTGTTTTAGTTAAGGAAGGAACTAATTTCTAGAATGTTTTCTTGAGTTGTCTTCTATAATCAGCTCTCTCAGTATAACTATTAGTTGAAACCAAAGGCTTAGATTGTGATGTTAGACAAACACAGTGGTCTAAGCAATGTGATGGCTATAAATATTTATAAAAATGTAAACTAAAAAAAATCTGTGAATAACAAAGTAACTTTTATTTATTCCTCAGTCCTCTGTTCTATTGCATTATGACCACTGAATAGGAAGAAATCACAAACTAGCTAGTGAGCTCATGAAAAATGAAGTAGAAGAATAAGAACAAGAACAACAAGAAATAAGAGAGAGAATAGTAGGGAGAGAGAAAGAATAGAACGGAGAGAGGGAGGAGAGAGTGGGGGAAGGAGGGAGGGAGGAAGGGAAAGAGATGGAAGAAGAGAGAAGAACAGAAGAAAGCAGGAAGGGAGGGAGGGACAAAGAAGGAAAAGAAAGACTTTTGGTAGATAACACATAATTGACAACATAGTATTTTAAATTATGTTCTCTAGATACCAACTCTTTAGAACCATTTGCATTTATTAAACAAATTAATCAAGAACATATTGAAGCATGCTTTCTTGTTTTGAACATAGTGGCAATGTAACCTAAGTGAACCTCATCCAAAGCAGAGTGAAGAAGGTTGAAGAGGAATCAGGAAGTCTGAGTACATTTCATATTTGACTGTCTTGGCTGAGGTGAAGCACAGCTTTAGCAATGCTGCAGATGAAACAATGAAGTTGTTCTGGGTTCTTATGGATTTGCTGTTTCTTGCTGCCCAGAAATCTCTTTTCCTCTGAATTACCTTTAAATTCAAGGGAAAACCCCAAAACTTACATTTTTAGAACAAATTATTCTAATACCATTCATTTCTAATATCCTCATTCTCTTTTTTATTTATCTACCAGTCTAGCTGTACATTTCTGTCTACTTAAAACATGAGCAGATTATATTTCCCTCAAACTTACATTAGTGGTATATTTTAAATCTATGAATATAAAGCGATAAATACAGGACATTAAAACACTCTAAAACATGCATACTTACATTTAAACTTTACGTATGTGTACACACACACACACGCATGCACATAGTATCTTTTCCCATTTTCTAATTTCTCTCTTTCTCCTCCTTTCTCTCCCTCTTTCTATTCCAGCATATCAACAGTGGTGTATTACATGGTATCAGTTTTATATCAGAATGCTACATAGACTACAGGTGAATATTGTTTCCAGGTGTGATGGCTTGAGAAAGCACCATTCTCTCTGTTGATCTCCTCTCTAACTTGACTTTTTTTTTTTTTTTTTTTTTTTGAGGAGTACTGGGGATTGAACTCAGTGCCTCACAATTGCTAGGCGGGTACTCTACCACTTGAGCCATACCGCCAGTCCTTTTCTTGCTGTGTTGGTTATTAGTTTTGAGATAAGGTCTCTCTTTTATGCCCAAGCTAGTTTGAACTGAGGTCCTCCTAATAGTGCTTCACCTTGAGGGATCATAGACAGGAGCCACTGCACACAGCCACTGGCTGAGATGTGATCTCGGGAACTTTTTAGCCTGGACTGGCCTTCAGCCCTCCTGATTGCTGCCTCCCAAGTGGCTAGGGTTACAGGTTTAAGTCACTATGCCTTGTTTGTAACTTGACTTTCTAAAAACATCTATCACTATCAATTCTCTTGATTACTCTCTTTTCATTACACAGCATGGTTATGAGTCTTTAATTTTAGGAATTATAGAATAGAACTGCTCTATCAAAAGCTCACCAAGATCCTACTTCAAAATGACAAAATTGTTAGTTACCCTAGTCTGGCCCAGAATGAGAAAATAGATAATTCTGATTAAATCTCTTCATGTAGCTTCAACATTATTAGATCTGATCATTCATGTCTTTGGCTAAAATGACTCAGTGGCTTCTCAGTTTACATGGCCTCCAGAGCCCCCTCTGGTCAGGCCTCTGCCCTGCTCAGCCTATTCCATGCCATTCTCTTCATGACCCTCCACTGTATCATGATTTTTTTCATTTCTACCCACGTGAATTAAATATTTATATGGACTGACTAAAAAATTCTCTAGGAGTTAGATATTCACATTATCCATATTTGACAAGTGAAAATATTAAGGCACAAAACAACTAAATAACTTACCAAGGACCACAAGAAAAGAAGTCACAGAGCTCTGATCTTTATTTGTAGCCCAACATTTAAACACTCCTGGGAATTTCTAAAAAGAGAAGAGCCTATGTTGTTTTTTCATTCAGTCTAGCATCTTTGGATCATTAACAACTTTCCATGCTGTTAATGTCAGTGTATCCATCTTCCAACTGCCTTCTCTAAGAACTTATTTATCCACATCTTGATATACTTGTATATGCATTTCTGTTTGAAAATTTCCAATAGGTTACAGACTTATTCCTCAAATATCTATAATTAATTTAACATCCTTTGACCATGTATGCTTTCAAATTACTTATTAGTCTGTACAATAATTTTGAGACTTGGTGATATTGATTAGTTCACACAATAATTTTAAGATTTGATGACAAAGATCATCAATGTTTTTTGGCAAGTGTTTATCTAGAGAGAATCCAAATTACAAACTCTCTCTCTAAAGGACTCTTCCAACTAGGCAGAAAAACAACTAGGTGATATAATATTATCACCATAATATTATAATAACAAGTGAGAATTCCTGAGATGTGATGAAGAAGGTAACTGTGAAATCATGTGGTACAGTGTAAATGCTTCCCTTCTCCTCCAGTGAAAATGACAGTGAATGTTTATCAATGGAGTTCTTGTTTTTTCCTTTTTTTATTGTGTCGGGGGTACATTTCTTTATCCACTCTTCAGTTTTTGGGCACCCAGGTTGATGCCATAGTTTGGCTACTGTGAATAGTGCTGCACATGGGTGTGCAGGTGTGTTTTTTGTATGCTGATTTATATTCTTTCAGATGTATGATCAGGATTAGTATAGCAGGATCATATGGTGGTTCTAATTTCAGTTTTTTGAAGGCTCTCCATGCTGATTTTCACAGTGGTTGTACTAATTTATATTCCTACCAATAGTGCATACGGGTTCTTTTTTCTTCCTGCATCTTCGCCAACCTTTGCTTTGTTTTGTTTTTATTGATGACAGCCATTCTGAATGTGGTAGGAAGGAATCTCAATGTCATTTTGATTCACATTTCCTTTATGGCTAGGGATATTGAGCATTTCTTCATGTATAATACTAATTTATTTTTGAAACTAATTTGAATCTTCAATATTTCTGCCAGTGATTCTAGCTATATAAAATAAGAAAGGGTACTATAGGGTTGAGATACATAGGAGCAATGCGCACTCTGAACACATTAGTTATTTTTTAGGTGAGAGATTCAGTTTTATAATTATCAATTTCAGGTCAGGCCAAAATGAACTTGACTATTTCCTTTCTGAAACAAAGTAGAATTGGCCATCTTGGTTGTTGATTTGATAAAGAAAACTAGAATTAAAAGGTCTAGGGTCTCATAGAAATAATTTTACATGTATAAAGTAGAATTTCCGTGATTATTTGGAATATCTCCAAATGGCAAATACCTTGATTTAGGGAGAATATTTTCTATTTACACAAATATCTGGTACTATTTGACATATTAAAATATAAAGGAAAAAAATTTTAGAAAAAAATTCTGTAAAATTTATATTTTATAAAGATATAAATCTGGAAGGATGATGGTATAGACTTAATAGTTGTGTCCTGTCAAAAATCATATCCTGAACTCATACCCCCAATGTGACAGCATTAAGAGGCAGGGCCTTGGGAGGGGATGAGGGTGGAGCCCTCATGAGTGAGATTACACCCCTTACAATGATACACCCTTCCCCATGCCATGTGAGGACATATGACAAGATGGCGGTCTGGGAACCAGATGCAGGACTTTCACTAGACCCTGAATTTGCTAGTGCCTTTATCGTGAACTTCCTAGCTTAGAAAACTGTGAAAAAATAATTTTTGGTGTTTATAAGCCACTTGGTCTGTGGTAATTTGTTATGGCAGTTCAAACTATGACAGAAATTACTACTTGGAAGTTTAAAGGTTAATAATCTACCAAACGTGAATAAACATTGAAACTTCAGTTATCTCACCATGAACCACTGTAGTCAACATATTTTAAATGGTCAGTAACCAGTACATAGCAAATGAATGAAGGAATAAAAGAACATTATGAGATTCCATTCCTTTTATACATACTTCTTTTATCTCTACTCCTAGTGACAGGATTTGGTAATTTATACCTCAATGGAAAAAAACTCTATCAATGCTATAAATTCTAAAGCAATATAGTAGATTACACTTTATGTGACTGAGAATGCAACAGAACACTGAAGAAGACAGTGGTAGGTTCAAATCTTAAACTATCATATATATATTAAATAAAAATGCATTGTCATCTTCAATTAGTGGCATTATAATATCCCGCTCACCCATTCTGAAAATTTGCATTAGACGCCTCCCTTCTGCTTCTCACAATGTTTTTTAACCACAGAGAGTTGCTGTTTGACTTTATTATATCAGAGTCACATCTTTTCTATTCCTCAGCTACCCCCTAAGTCAGTTCAACTCATCCTTCAGTTTCTCTTAGATATACTTTAAAAGATCTGCACTAGTCATTTCATTACCCTGTTCAAAAAAATCCTCATTTGTTCCTTTCTGCTGACTTTTGTGTTCTTCAGGAGTCTTTTGAGGGGTATTGGGGTCTTTGGGGACTGGAAAGAAAAGAAGATTAAAGGGATATCACTAGATCTCTAGAACTTGAAGTCCTTGACCTCTTTCAGAGGAGCACTGCATTTATTCGTCGTATGGAGTAGGCTTCTGTGTAAGATTATATTTGAAAACAACTAGTTTCTGCATCTTCTCAACTCCAGTCCTACTCCAGTGAATGACAACACACAGTCAAGATTTGTTTTATGCCATACTTTGTTTTGTTTCTTTCAGCCACACCAGGTCACTCATGCTTTTTGCCACTGGTCTTGTATTTTCCCTTGCCTGTCATTTTTATATGCTCTCATTCATACCTGAAATCCCACATCCCTACCTCAATCTCTTCCTGTTGGATTTCTACCACCTTTTAAAGCTCAGTTCCAATGCCACCTCTTTCATCTCATCCTTGAAACATTCTCCTCTCCATCCCTTGCAATCTCATGCTTTTTGAACCTCTGTTATGGTCTTCAACATATTTTCTCTGTGTACTTGAATAATGTCTACTCATTACACTATAAGTTCTTTGATGTTAGAAACCATAATAAATTCAAGTTTGCATATTATGTGCTCATGTTTAACCCTTAATAAATTTTATTAAACTTAAGTATACTATATGTTGCCTAAAACATTTTTATTTAATTAGTGAATAATTTGTATTCTATTATATATTGGGTGCTAAGCACTGTGCTCAATATTTTGTAATATAATATTTAAATGAATGTGGCTGGAATTGATCTTGTCAATCAAAATTCTTAAATTTGCTAAAAACCCATCATTACTTCTGATTTTAAAGATGTGGAAACTAAAGAACTGGGAGATTAAATTATAGTATTGTTTTCACTTTTCAAAATGAGTCTACAGAGAACAAAAGTGGTACACTTATTTTCTCTACTTAACCCACTAGGGAGCCCTTATTCTACCATAAATTTTTCCTTTTTTAGTGTCACTCAGAATGTTCCCAATAACCTTTGCTTAAACTTCCTTGAAAAGTTTTTCCTCCTTTCCTTAGTGTGTGAGTACCTTATTTTGTGGTGACATAGCCTATATTCGGTTAAGCCATACATATTTAGTTCTTTTTAATCTTACCTCACATCAGCCCTTCCAGCCTCTCAATCATTTTTGTAGCCCTCTCTGAATTCACTCCAGTAAGATGACATCCTTCTGGTACTGAGGTTTTCATAAATGGACACACTTGTCTGACTCGTGCTGTGTTAGCTCTGCATGTGCTGCCCAAACAGTTTTTATAAACCACTATATCATCCAATGCAATCTCATACTAATTTTCTGTAACTGTCACTCCCAGGTCTCATTCAACACTACTGTTTTCCAAATACAGTACCTCCATTTCCCTGATTATCTGTGAATTTTTCATCCAAGATGCATTACTTTACATTTTTCAAAGCCTAATCTTGATATTTCCTGTTCAGAGTTGTAACCTCTCTATAGTCATAAACATATTTTCACTTATATCTAATGTTTGCAAACCACCCCATTTTTATAATATTTATAAATTTAATATATGATTCAACTACATTTTGTAACTGTTCATCTAAATCAGTTAATGAATTATACTAATTCTTGCCATTTCCCATTATCTATTCCCCAAAAGAAAATAAATATAGATCTTAGGTAGTCTCAACATTCAGTCTATTGTCTTGTATTTTACCCTTTGCTTGTATACTTTCACATAAATGATTGGCTAACACATCAGACATTTTCTGTCCTATTAGAGCTAGTTTTCAGGTCATGTTCTTATATTAGATTAAAATATATATCCAGGTATGCAATGGATTATATATCACATTGAAATTCTTTTCTATCCTTGTTTTGTTAGAGATTGGAAGCTATAAGTTAAAACTATATTATACTTGTTATTCTCTTGGATAAAATAAAATAATATTTCTTTTCATACCTATGTACTTAGTAATTAGTCCTTTTCTAAGTTGGACAAACCCTCAGAATTCTTTCCACATTCCTTTCTAAGGATTTCCTATGTATAGGTCCTGCTAATGGAAATGGTTTCAGGGAAATCTGTTAAGCAAAAAATTCAAGTGCTATTCTGTTGATTGGATCTGGAGTAAGTACCTGACCAAAGACAGTCTGATGTAACAATTCTGTCCACAGATGCACATAGTAACCTAACATGTGTTAACTCTTTTTATATTCTCCAAAGGTAAAAGAAGTATTGTTATTACATTTTTAATAGTGGAGGAGGTGAGAAATAACTCAAGGGTGTGTACATCTCCACACAAATCAGTCAAGTGTAGAATCTGGCAGTTATCAGGAATCCAATATTGGTAGTTATAGGAAAGTCCAGAGTTAAAGCAATATTGAATTTCCATTGGCAGCAAAAGTCTCCTCTTTCCTTCTGCATGTACCTGTTAAAGTTGAAACTTGTCACTCAAGGTCTCTGGGTGTTGATGGCTGCAAGACTCACTCACCTTTTAGGACTGTCTTTGTTTTTAGTTCTCAGATTTCCACTATGTTGCAAAGTCATTCCTTTATTGAAGAGGGTGTTGTATATATTTTATCTAGCATCTTTAGATGTTTTGTAGTGAGAGATTTTCAGGACATCTGGTGTGCCAATATTCTAAGAGGAGACTGCAATGACTTCATTCATCTGTGTCTATCCTTGGCCTAAAATGTCTGTGATGACTCCCATACTTATATGCCCACTGCCAAAGCATACCTTGCAGGTGGAGGGTGCCAGTAAATAATTTTAAGTAATTGAATAAATGAATTCATGCATTTGACTCATTAGTAGACTAAAATAATATATCAGTCATTGAAACTTCTGCCTATTAGTTTTCAAGTCTGATGAGATGTCTTATAAGGAATGAATGAGACATGTAATTTATATAACAGCTTGGTAATGTTGAACCATATCGAGGGCTCTTAGCTTATCCTGGATCATGGAATCCCTGGCCTACATGAGGAAATCTATGGAATCCTTTGCCTACATGAGGAAATCTAAGTATCTAAAAGAAAAATGCACAGACTACTTTTGATGTTTACTATTTAGTTCATCATACCTCTTTGGAAGTTCATCCATAAATCACAGGGTATATATGGCACAGCCAATATTTCCTTTTAAAAGTCTGATTAATTTTTAGCTAGTTGTATTATTTACCCCTGGCCACATGGTCACTTGTCTGTTTTCCATACTCACTTAAAATTGTCTGACTGTAATTGTTACTTAACTAATTCCCCAAACTCAGAACCATTAACAAGAATGTCTGAGGGGGACCACCTGTGTCACATACCTGAGGGCTAGGTGTCAGGCAACTGGGAAAAGACCATCTCTCCCTTCTTGGGTTCTGTTGTTGGAAACCCTACCTCCTACTTATTTTGGTATGTTCTCCCAAAGAAGAAGGGTATATGATCTTTTTTTTGTGTGTGTGGCACTGGGATTTGAACTCAAGGCTTACACCTTGTGCCACTCCACTAACCCCTTTTAGTGCTGGGTTTTTTTGAGATAGGGTCTTATGAACTATTTGCCCTGTTTAGCTTCAAACTGTGATCCTCTGATCTCTGCCTCCTAAGAGGCTAGGATTGCAGGCGTGGGCCACTGGCGCCCGGCAATATGATCTGGAGTGGTCAAAATTCCAAATACCTATTATATCCTCATTATTCAAAAAACAAAAACAGAAGAACCAAAGTCTTGAAATGCTGAGAAAAATTAACAATATTTCACTGCTCCAGTTCCATACTTTTCATAGTGTGGTATTTATAATAAGAATGTTTAGTGCTAGCATACATTTCCACTTAATTCTTAAAGGCAGTCCTATTACCTATTGTCTTTTTCTTTTACTATCATAAAATGTATATTTTCCTATTTTTGGATTTTTTCTGAAAAATAACTTCTATAGATACAAATTGTTGGCACGAAAGTTACAAGTATTCTGTAGCTTTCATTATAAATTGTCAAACTGCATTCCAAAATCTTGTGCCAATTGATTGTGCTACCAAGAAAGAATGAAAGATAATAACTTCGTGGTCTCCTTTTCTCTATTTGCAATATAACTTAAGTTTCTGTTAGCCTAATGTATAAAAATGGCAAATTATTTCTGTTTCACTTTGCTTGCTTCTGAGTATGTGAACAAAGTTTAATATGGTACACATTTGTTTAGAATCTTATTGCATTATCTTGCATATTTTATTTTGGGAAGATTCTGCTCTAACAAACTTTGAGTGTTATACACACTTAACTATAGTGTATAATTAAGTATTTCTAATCAATTGTCCATTAATACAGAGTCACATATCATACAGACAATAAGCATACATACCAACATTTTCAAATGAGTCTGTCTTTGTGGATATGACTGCCACTTTCTCTTTCCTCCACAAAAAAAAAAAAATCACATAAACACAACCACAAAAATCAGAACAAAATTGTCTTTGATGAAGTAAATGATAAGTGTTTTACATGTTGGTTTTCTTTTCACAAATTCAGATCACGGACACTCCTATGATCTTGTTTGTCTAATTTTAAAATAATTTTCTTTCTGTGCATTTGACTGAAATCAAGTTTGCTCGCATATTTATGCAGATGCAGGTGAGTCAACAGGGTTGGCTAGTGGAAATTTTATAGCTTCAGATCCATCATCTGTGGTAGTGATGAAGAGAAGAAATGGTGTGAGTGGGAATTTTTAGTGAGAAGCTATGGTGACAAAGGGATAGATGAAAAAGATGCTGTGATCATGAGTCACAATAGAGAGCACAGAAGAAAAGAGGTTTATACTGCTTTGTCATCACAAGAAGAATGGATTAGGAAGAGAAGGTGAAATAAACTAAGGGTTAGCTGAATGCCTTCTTCATGGGACAGTTCTGTACTTGACTTGTTGATTTACTCTAAAGAAATCATTTTATTACTTTTCCTCCCAGGGAAATGGAGGAAATAAAAAAAACTTAGCTATAAGTTGTGAGAAGCACGTAAATAATTTTGGAACACTCTGGTTGTGGTTGAAAAAGTGAGGAAATCTTTGAATATTATAGTGATAAGAAAGTAAACATGAAAGTTTGAAATATAATGAAGTCTTTAACATATAAATATACTCTTTGACAATATTGACAGAGTACTGAAGATGCAGGACTGGAAGATGAGACAGAGTGGTGCCCGAGACTGATGAGTTGTCTGCTCAGGGAAAGAAGTTAAAACTATCAGAGAAGAGAAACTCCTTTAGGAGCTTGGTCAGAAAAAATATATATTTATCTCCCCATGTACTGTAAGATGCATAAAACTGTGAGAAAAATGAGTAATCATAAAAAAGGCAAAAAGACTTACTGAAGGGCTATTTTGTGACATGTACTAAGTAGGTGTATAAATAGAAAGGTGAATGGAAGTAGTCCTGCCCTTGTGGAGTTCTCATTTTAATAGAAAAATTTCATCATTTTTCCTAAAGATTGTTTGTAAAATGAAACAAAAGGAATATCCATTTCATCAAAGCATATGTTATAATGTTTTCAAAAAATAAAATAAACATGTCAAGTCTTATTTGTTTTGAAATCCTGAAATGACAAGTAACAGGAAGAAAGCCATGATTTTGCTTTGTTCTGAAGTTTCATCAAATCATTGAGTTTTCATAAATATTGGCATGTTGTGTGTATCTATTGTGAATGTAAATATGTATATTTTTAGAAGTGTTGAGATTTATGGAAAACCAAAAGAAATATTAAAAAACTACCCATAGTTCAATCATTTGGGGGAATTTCTTGAATGAGTTTCTATAGTTTTATCCATGCATCATATCAGGATCTTTTTTGTTTGTTTGCTTTGACTAGCTAGTTAAATAATTCTGTGGTGGTTAACTTGATGAATTTTAACCATTTTTATTATCACTGATATTAACCACTTCCATGGGAATTTTTATTTGGGTGAAGTCATCAAAAAGCACCTAGACCAAATACAACCCTAGCACCTTTTATTCTGTTATGTAATTGTTATGTAATAAATAAGCTCAAAGTAAAGATAACACAAAAATATTCCCAAATCTGTAGTTTGGACAGGGCCTGGCAGGAGTGGTGCAAGATAATCAGAAATGAATCAACCTCATTAGAATTCATAAGCATCTAATGTATCTCTGTATGACTTAATACCTATCTTATTGAAAAGCATAATTCAAATAGCACAGAATTTACCCAGAACAGAACACATGAATGCATTGGCCCCAATCAAATAATGTGGTAAGATTTGAATACTTTGAATGGGAGATCAATAGGTTGCAAAGTCTCAGGTGTGGACAGAGGTAACCTAGATATCACTTTTAATCTTTCTAAGATTGTAACAGAGGCATTTTACAGACTATCTTTGATTTGATCCTTGACAGGGAGCAATTTCTTATTAAAGGATAGTTTTTCAGCACAGGATAGTGATGAGAAACATTTTTATTTTTGAGTCCTCAAAGGTCTTATGTCATGTGTATTTCTCAAATTTTTTTTGAAAACTGATCAGGTCTTTTCTTCCATTCTAGAACATTCTTTCTCTTCCATTTTAGAGCAGGTAGATAGAAGAAGTCAGCACCTTTAGCACTTTTTTTTCTTCCTGGAAATCTCCTTAGATAGGATCATCAATTTATTAGACACTTTTCTTATTTTCTACATAAATTTAGGCAATAGTTTTGTCAAATTTCCCATCACTGCATAAGAAAAGACATCTTTGTTCTAGAGACCAATAACATTTTCCTCCTTTTCTTTAAGCTCTCACTGAGAACCACCTCTATTCTCTAGACTCCTGCTAACACTGTCTTCAGAGCACTTGAGCCTTCACTAATTGTCCTTGAGGCTTTACAGCTTACACTTGCTACCAGATCCCAAAGGCAATGGCACATATTTTAGGATTCTTCTCACAGAAGTACCCCATTTCCAGGTGCCAAACTTGGCTCCTTGTGTATTGCTACACAAAGTAGCACTCGCAAGAGCAATGGCGTCAAAACAGTAACAGGCATTTATCTTGCTCTCAAGTTTCTAATTTTGAGCTCAGTAAAGCTCAGCAAGTACAATTAATTTCTGCTTTTTGTTGTGTCAAGTGAGGTAGGCTGACTGGGGGTCAGGACTGACTGGTGCTGGAAGCACAGCCAGTATGTAGACCAAGGACCTAGGACCCTCTCCACATAGGTTCTCCATAAGCTGGGTTACAGAAGCAAGAATCACCAAGATAAATGGATGGAAATACTATGAACTTTCCCAAATTTTCCTTGGAAATCACACAGTGTCACTTCCGCTGGAGTTACAAATGTACCCAAATTCAAGAAGTATGAGCATAGATCCAGCCCTTCAAGAAGAGGGGTGTTAAAATCACATCGTAAGAACATGTGGGGTGGCATATGCAGCATAGTCCCTTCTTGGGTAATATAATCTATCAGATTTCCATCAATATACTTGAGAAAGACTTAAAATTCACCATTGATGACAGTGTGTTCTGGTGGATAAGGTAGCAGTGGCAATTTGAATTTATTTATTTGAAGGAATATGTAATATGATACATCTCATAGCCTTTCTGGAAAGGAGACAGGGTAGAGGTAGAGAGAAATGTTTCTTTATAGAGTATGAACTAAAATATACTCTTATAAAAATGGCTAACAAGTATATGAAAAATACTCAGGGAAATGCAAAGTAAGACTGCAATGAGATATGATCTCTCATCTGTGAGAATGGCTATAATCAAAAAGACAAAATGTAACAAATATTAATGAAAATGTGGACCAAAAAGGACCTTTTATAATGTTGGTGGGAATATAAATCAATACATCCACTATGGAAGACAGTAGAGATGTTCCTCAAAAAATTAAAAATAGAATAGCTATATGATCTAGTAATCCTACTACTGAATACCTATCCAAAAGATATAAAATCAGTATGTCAGAGAGATACTTTCATTCTAAAGACAGTTTTGAAGATTAAAATATAAAACTGTAGAAGACTAGGGAGAGATTTGCATATGTGAATGTATGCATTCATGTATGTGCTTGCCCATTCAATCATTCATGGGAGAGTGATTAAGCACCCATTTACATGACATCAAATATTATATTAAACATTGATGATACAGATTAAAGACTGAAAGCAACTTCTGGCATCAAAGATTTCACGATTTAGGCACTGAGTGTGTGCTTGAACTGGGAGCAGGTCATTGAGGAAAGAGTAGGTGTGGCACAGACCAAAAAGTAAACCAACAAAGAGGATGTGAGTGCTATGTGCTCCAACTGGGTGGCAAGGGTGCACACTTTGTCAAGGCTATTGCTTGGCATGTGGAAAGCATGCAGAAGAATTATGCAAAACTTCTATGTGGAGGTTTACCTTTGAGGTAAATCTTGATGATGAGTAGGATCTACTGAATAAAAGGAGGAGAGCCAGAGTGGGTAGAGAAGATGATAAATGACTAAGAAGAACATGATCCATTAAAAAATCTCCAAGTCATTAGACCAAGTATCTGATAGAGTTGAGAGATAAGAAGAAATGTCCTTTCTTAATGACACTTTCCTAAAAGTATAACTTTCACATGTCTAGTTTAGATTTTCTCATGTGTTTTTTATTTTGCTATCATGCCTGCTGATAATTTGTGTAAAGAAGTAATTTAAAACTTTGTGCGCACCTTGTCTTGTTCACAGAAAATTTATAACTCTTTGAAAAGCAATGTCTTTTCTCAAAGGCTTGGCATAGTGAACATCTGTCCTGAAGTGGCCTCATTTCAGGCTTTTTGTTAGCTTTTTTTAACTAATATACTTGTCCCACTGTTAACAGAACAGAGGGTTTTATAGAGGGAATTGTTGAAGCCCTGGCTTTTAAATAACTCAGACTGCAGAGGAAAATAAATAATGAAAAATGGTGTTGAAAGCAGAAACAACATAGTGCTTTAAAATTATTTTCCATAATATTTTATATTGGTATAAAAAGTATCTTTTGATGGTTCCAGATTACCATTTATAGAAAAAATCATATTCTCATATAGATGACAGAAATGTTCCTGTTTTCTTCATAAAATTTAGATGATGTTTCCCAATTAAAATTCATTTGGGACAGCAGCCTTTCCCAACTTCCTACTAAAACATATAAAAAAGACACTGAAACACATGAGAGCATAGACACATCCATCAAACACTGGCACAAGAGCCAACCATTGCCAGAATTTCAGTGAGATTTTTACTAAAACATATCTGATGAAATCATTTTAAAATTGTAAACAATAATTTATCCTTGTAAGTATGTGGGGAGATTTTTCATGCCATATACATTTTTTCTTCATGGTTGGATCATTACCTCTCTCCAGATATGAAATAAAACAGCCTTGATGTGGCATCATTTCTCTGACTGATACAGTCAGTTCTCTGCATCTAGGAACTCTTTCTTCATGAGTCAGAGGCAGCAATTCTAGGTAACAGTTTCCCAGGAAGAGTCAGGAAATGGTGCTTGGCTTACTTATAGCTATGGAAACTTATATCCAGGCCACATCACTCCATGAGTATAAAAGGATGACACATTAATTTTTATGGCCCCTTACAATGTCTTGAAGGACTTTTGCTTAATTGTTGGATGTTAATACAATCCTCCTCTCAAAAGTTATCCTGGTAAAATTGTCCTAGAAATATATATGAACCCTCACAAAGGGTGTATAAAATATGTATTTGCAAAAGGGATTCTGTCCTCCACCATCCAAGGGCATCTGTTATATTCCTTTTTTTCATCTGCAACCATACAACCAAGATCTTCTGCATCTAGCTGAGGTTTTCAGCCATCAAACCCTCCTGGAGAAGTCTCACAGGCAGTACAATTGATGTGATAGTCACAAGACTGCCATGGTCTATGTCGCCAGGCCTGAACAATGTCCGCACTCCCAAAGTTTTCAGGGAATTACTAGGTTTTATATGGAGGTGAGAAAAAATGCCCCTCTGTCAATGTCTCAGACATATTTAATTATTTGGACTCCTACACAACTCAGTTCATGACCTGACTATCATCAAAATTCTTTGCTTGGCATCTATGTTCTGCTCTGCCTTTTTCTTATATAAACAACTTTGAACCTACTGCACCCAGAAGAAAACACTTCCCTTTAATCACTTGTTTCCACAAGAATAAGCAAATAAGCAACAGTTCGGTCAAGGTCTATTTTTATGCCAACAAATAAAAGTTATATATTTATGGTCCACAACATAATATTTTGAGAAATTTATATTTTGTGAATGGCTAAATCGAGCTATTAACAGATTCATTGGCTCAAATATTTCTTTATAGTAAGAACACTTGAAATCTATTCGTTTGGTAATTTTGAAAAAAACAATGTATTGTTATTAAGTATAGTCACTATGATATACAGTATAATTACTGAACTTATTCCTCCTGAACTGAAGCTTTGTGTACTCTGACCAGCATACCCCATTTCCCCAGCCCTCAGCCTCTTATTATCACCATTTTATTCTCTGTTTCTATGAATTTGACCTTTTATACTTCACGTATAGATGAGATTATATGATATTTATGTTTGGTTATGTCATTTAATATCTTCCATATTCATCCATGCTGTCACAAAGACAGGGTTTCTGTCTTTTCTAAGGTGGACCAATACTCTATTATGAATATATAACACATTTACTTTATTCTTCTGTTAATGGACATTTATATAGAGTTCTATATCTTTATTTTATATGTAGTAGTATAGTAAATAGAGAAGTGAAGTTATATAGAGAGGTGACGGTATCAATTTTGCTACCTTTTCTGTCTCTTCTCCTAGGCATGTTTAAAAGACAAATGCTGAGCAAAAAGGACTTTTCATACTCTATATAGAAAATACATCATTCCATAACTGAGAAAAGAGATTTGAGTTGACAGTTGACACAGAGAAAGCAAAACTACACAAGTATTTTGCTTTTCTCCTTTTATTCAAGCAATAACTTGCAAGCCAGAAAGGGTAAAGATGATGAAGAGGTAAACATGAGAAGACAGTAGGAAGTGCTGAGGTTCTTCAAGTGAATCCAAATCTCTAAACAAGGAAACAAATAAATTCCAGGTGTGACTTCAGAGTCTCAGCTGACAACCTTTGACGAAAACTTGCTGCAAAACCAGAAATGGGAATGCTTTTCTTATTTTCAAAGAGAAAAAAGAAAAATATAAAATTATAGGTAAAGGAATATGACCTTGTCACTGATAAAATTCCAGAAAAGTTTTTCAAAAAATTATTTTCTTAGCACTAGAAAGGGAAAGAGATAGATGCTCACTATCAGCTAGAAAGTTTGCCTAGAATCAACCATTTATTCAAGTTACTTTTCTTTGATCATTTTCTTTAAAAAACATGACCAGAATACAAACTAATGATAAATTTGCAATGGATATTGAAAATATGATTTCAGAACTTTTTTTCAAGTCTCTCAATATTTTCTTGTGATAAGGTGATGTGATTTATCTTGGTGATAAGATTATGGGACTGAAGGGTGTTTAGGTAACTAGATTTATAACTGGTCAAATGACCATACTTAAAAGAATCACCTGACAGATAAAGGTTACCATAAAGGGATAGGGTTCTGTCTTTAGCCATATTTACATTACCATTTTATTTATTTGAATATCTATGTAGATAGGACACAATATTGAATTTATTGTAGGTAAGTTGGCTATTATAACATTCAGATTTTGAAAGTACGTCAATACTTTGGAAAAATTGCTCAAAACTTATAAAAATGAGTTTAGAGGAATGTAAATTCAATGACACTATAAGAAGAGTGGGTCTGGTTTCTGTTCACATGGAAAAGAGACTAAAATTTAGCAAGTGTTATAGAGAAGACTTATTCCCCTTCCTCATATTCTTCATGGTGAGCCCTTTCCTAGAATTTCCTGGTGCTTCTTTGATTTACTCTTTCTGTCCATGCAGGACATGTTGCTACTAAACTGGTGAATGACAGCCTTTGGTACCTTCACAAACAGCCCTTCCGGACTCACTGAGAGAAACTGTTCTATGAAAAGACCAAGTTTGCTGAAGATTCCTCTTTGTTTCTATCTCACATTAGCTTGATGCAGCAATCCTGGGTGAATGTAGTATGCTGAGCTGCAGATGAAACTTTTTCTCCAGATTGCCTCCCAAAGTCTAGACTGAGTGTGTGAGTGGTTGGTCTCCATAGACAGTGTTAGCAAACTTTTTTAGTCAGTCCATTAACTCAAGGTTCTAGTCTAAATTTTTCAGTAAATTAGCTTATTTTTCCTGTGTGATTCTGTTCATCTTACAATTGGACAAAAAGACCAATAGTAGGCACCTAATGTTTATTATTAAAGGCAAACTTGAGGATTTAAAAAGGACAAAGTCATTATTTCCTAAAGGGTGGGGCTCATAGCACCAGTTGCTTTCTTCCAATTCCTCACTCTGGTCTCCCTCTCTCATAGATGCTTTTCTCAAATATCCACTAATATCAGAGAGGGAAAATGAAAAGCTAGATGGAACCTCTGTATATATAAGCAGCCATTGCTAAAGATGCTTTTTAGGCTAAATGGTTACAAGTTGTTTGGGAAGAAATTAGAACCCCAAGATATTCTTTTACCAACTGGCAGATGACTAGAAATATATCCTACAGATAGAGTAGAAAACCGAGGTCCACTGTCTGGGGTGCCAAACTTAGCTAACATCAAGAATGCTACACAAATCATACACACCGGTGAGAATTTTCATCCTTCTATCTCTTTTACCATAGGATAAGGGACCCAGAAGTGAAATTTGTGCTTTTTCTTTTGTGCTACTTAGAGTCAGATTCTCCAGAGAAACTCCTTCCATTCCCTCACTCAGATGTGATAATCATGGTTGCTAACATTTTAGAACTTGATTAAAGAATAAAGTTGGAGGTTCAACATTCACTAGTATTTCTGTTTTCAGTGTGACACTCTTGACCTTAACTGTGTTTAAGCCCTTGAATCCTATAAACCTCAGCTTTATTCTTTTCAGAGAATAAACTTCTTGTCATCTGGCAGTTGATCAAGAGAGTAATTGGGTTCTAATTGGCCTGTTGACTCATCCCATGGTAATTTTAAGCTTTTCAGGTAAGTACTATCAGTCATAACCTTTCCATTTCCTTGTCAGTTGTTGCTACCATCTCTCTCCTGTTTTTTTTTTTTTTTGTGTGTGTGTGTGTGTGTGTGTTAGTTTGTTTCCATGAGCTCCTCTCTCCCTCACTCATTCACTGTAGTTAGTAGGGCTTTACTAAGGGCCATGAAGAAGGTTAGGAGTAGGAACCAATGCAGCTGTACAGCTTGCCATCCTTGGGATTTGTTTCCATTTCACAGGTTCCTTATGTTCTTGTCTCTTGGAGCAAGTGTCAATAGTTAGGAATGACAACCAAGATTTTTGCTTTGACTTCCTTCCCAATGATCAAAGAGCCATGTACTGCCATTAATTTTAAATTCTAATACAACTAATGGTGTCATCACCTTTTAATCCAGGGATATATATGAATAAGAATTCAAGGAAATAATTTCAAAAGTAAAAATGCTATTTCTTTATTGATTTAGTACCTCTCTTTCTTATAAAATCAGTGACTAGTGAAAATAATATCATTCCTTGTTCCAAGGAACTTTTTTAAAGTAGGCATTTAAAGTATTAATTATGTTTACTGATATATGGAATTAAAGTTTATTTTAAACTATAATAATATTTTTGTCATATTTATTTTATAGTTTCTTTCCATGTATAGAAAGTGACACTGGTGTTTTATTTATAAGGATGACATTAAAGCTTCCTTTCAAAATATTTAAGTTCAAAAGTATGAATATTTAAGGAAAATTGTCAAGACAACAGAAGTAGTATTCAAATATGGTAGGATCAAATGAAGAAATGAGAATGGTAAGTTCAGGCAATGCTAGAATAAAAGACAAAGTGACTATTCAAGCTCATGAGCTAACAGAGTACATTAGGTGTGAAGTGTTTGCATTTGGGGAAAATATGATCTCAAGACACTGTGCAGAAGGCCAACTACAGAGTGAAATAGTAAAAAATTCAAGGTTAATGAAGGAAATGAAAACCATTTCATTTTAATGTTTAATCCAGTGTCTAGCATGTAGTACTTACTCAAATATTGGTTGTTTAGTAGGAGGAAAAGTAGAAGGAAGTGAAGCTATTTAGCCTAAAAAAATAAAAAATATAGTGATAGCTGTCTTCAAATATATGATAATGAGTGAAATGAATGATTTCGGCAAGTATTGAGGTGTATGCTTAAATTTTAGAGCAGAATTAGGCAGCTGTAAATTATGAAAAGGATAGCTTGGTGAAATTTTGGAAGAGCATCAAGATTTCAGGCACCTAAAAATCTATGTGTTTTTGACATACTGAGTTACCAATCATTAGAAATGTTGGAGCAGTGACTAGATAATGATTCTACAGGAATGTCATCAGAGAAATAACATCTGAAAAGCAGGTTGTCAGAAGAATCTTTGAAAAATTTTGGGAAAGCAGGTTCTGGTACTCAGCCTAAATCTATTGAGCTAGAACCAGGTGCTAATAAATTCTGGGTGTCTTCCAACATTCATCTGAATATAGAATCTGGATTGACTTCAAGGTCATGTGCAGAGGACTGCATTCAGCAGTAGATGAAGTTTTTAGTTTTGCCTAGACATGATCCCTAATAATCCTATCTTTGATGTCTCTAAATCTAATCTATAATTGATTCCCAATCAACCTGAGAATCACTTCATATACAAAACTACCAAAATGAAAATGTTTTAAGTGCTATGAAAGGAATAAAATATTTCTATGTCTTACAGTGGTAGAAGAAGAACCACTTTAGGAAGGGAGGTCATGGAAGGCCTCCTTCTGCTGATGACAGTCACATTAGGGCTGAGTTCTGAAAGATGAGAAGGAGTTGACCAGGGATATCACCAACCAGAATTCCCAGGCAGAGATAAGAGCTACTATGAAGCCCAGAATTTAAGAAACAGATACATGTTTCAAGTGTGGAAGACAAAGAGAGCAAGAAGTATGGAATAAGCTAAAATCAGTGTAGCTGGGGACCAAGTCACATAGGTTGTACAGTGGTGACTGATGGCAGATTTTTTGTTTCTTCCTTTACTTCCCATTAGCTTTATACACAATTTTATTGGTAGCAAATCCATACATATGTAATTCTCTTACTCATTTCATTCACCCAATTGTATGTAAGTCCCTCAAAGTCCAAATGCATTTATTATTCACCTCAGTGCCCCTCATTCCAGTACCTAAAACTGCCAGTAACCTATTAGAAGAGGTGCACAGAAGAGCTGGTTGAGTGAAAAACTTGAAAGAAGATAGATAAAAGATATTTTCTGTTGTGATTCAAAGATTATAGAATAATTATTGCATGCATGAGATTCTGGCTAAAGTATTCTAATAACTGATATGATATATTACAATATATAAGGTCATGTTTTTGCCAATATAAATACACCATAAATAATACTGTTTGGTTTTAAAAAGTCTGTGGATTTAATCCACCATGGATTTCAATCCCTGCATCATTGTAAAGGTTATGTAATTTAGCCCGGAGTTTGAGTACAACTTTTCATCTATATCTATCATAATATATATTTTTATTGCCTTGTTCTTCTTGCTCACTTTTAAATTTTTATTTCAAATTATATTAATTTGATTCATATGAGTAGAATTACATGGTATTTATCTTTCTGTGACTGGAATTATACAATTAGTATAATGTCCTTAAGAGTCATCTATAAAACCCAGTACTACCAAAAATAATTTTATAAAAAGAGTCATTGAAGTTGTCCAATATTGTAGAATGCCCTTCTTTTTGAGGCCAAATAATATCCCATTTTATATGTTTATTGCACATTGTCTTTATCCATTCATTCATTGGTGGATATTTTAGTTGTCTCTGCATCTTGGCCATTACTGAGTGTTTCAATGAACATAAAAATGCTATTATTTCTTTGATATTCTGATTTCCATCATGAGATAAACACCCACGTAGGTCAGGCAATGCTCTATTTTTTAGTTTTTTGAGGATTGACCCAGTGTTGCATAGTGGCTGCACCATTTTGCACTCCACCAATAGTGTACAAGAGTTCAAATTTTTCCACCATTACTTTATTTTATAACAGTGATCATAGCAGGTGTGAGGTGATGCCTCACTTAATGCAAATAACTTAATCCCTTTAAGGTTAGTTTCTTTACCTAGAAATTGGGGATGACAATTATACCCGCCCCCCAAGATTGAAGTCTAGTTAAAATAAATGATATGTATATAGCATTTAGCATAGTCTCTCACATTTTGGAGGCACCATAGAAATGTGCTATTATTTTTGTGAAACTACAGTAGTTAAACTTGACTCAAGGGGGTTATAATCTAAAATGATCAAAATTCATACAGAAAACCTTATAAAACCCTGGCAGATCAAGGACAGGAGACAACTAGTAGGCAATAATACAGTAATTCATTTACATCATGTCAAAGATGACTGAAAATAAAACTTTATGGAAGAGTATATTTTTATAAAAGTCTTTGCTTCAGAGTTTTCTGATAAATATTCCTTTTGGCCTGAGAACTACATAGTTGGTTTCTGCATAAAACTGAATATTTTCTGAAAGTTAGGGCTAAATTAGTTGAGTTATTTTTGCATGATGAAAGCGTGAAAACAAAACACCTTTTTTGCTAAAATATTATCTGGTCCTCGTTTCAGCCCAGAGGACTGAAAATACTATGAAATTAAAATTTCAAATGTGGGAAAGAAATTCTATAATATTTGTTAATTCTTACCCCAAAATGTTCAAAGTTATTTTTGCTTCAAAATCTGGAACTGAACATAAACTTAACAATTTATTTCAACTCACACTGTTAGAAGCTTGCCCTGCCTATCTGTGCAGGTTGGAGGTGTATTTGGAGTATTTTTCCTTTCTTTACAAAAAGTTGCTAAACTGGTAAAGAGAAAGGACCAAAACAGCTGTCTCAATACTTTAAAGATATGAAGTTATAGAAAATTTAAATCTTAAGGAAATAATAAATTTGTACATTTTAATCCTGGACATCTTAACACAATGTCACCAGTATTCGAGTTGAAACTGTGCTTGGTTGGTAATGTTCAGAAAAAAAACAAAACAAAACCATGTCATCATGTGATAGCTCTAAATAATTATTTGGCATCAAATACAATAGCCCTGAAATCTCTATAAAACAATAGAATTATAAACAGTTTTGTATGTCATGTGGAAGAGGAAGTTTGTGCTGCACTGGTGCAAGTTGAGAAATGACATAGATGCTGTGTCATTGCCTCCTGGGTAGGAGGGATTGGCAGAAGTGACCATTCGGGTCCTCATATTAGAGGAAATGTGCTTCATATTGCCCATAGTGGGTTGGGCACTGAGGAATTGTGCTAATGTGGTTTCACTTGCTCTACTTTTCTATTTCCTTATTTAAGCGTCTTAAATTTCAGTGGAACATGAATTTAGCATACATCTTGCATTTCATTAGATCACATTTTATGTTTTTTATGCATTTTAATCCAAGTTTGGCTCTGTGAACCTTACCATCTGTCTGGAGTTGTCATTGCATTTATATTTAATTTTAATTTACCTCATTATATTTTTGACTAGAACTGGTTTTATTTTTGGCAACTTCCCTACCTAGTGTCTTCTCTCCCATCCATTTGCCACAATGCATCCAGAGAAGACATTCTCAAGCTTAAACTTGATGACTTGAACAACATTGCTTTACAAGTCCTTGTTATTTGCTAGACTCATGAGGTCCTGTACTGTCTAGACCCTTCAATTATATTTTTGCAACTTCCTCTTCTTCATGCTGTTTGTCTGTTTCTGTATACTCTTTCCTATTCTTCTATTTATGCTGTCTTTGGCCACTGGGCCTCTGTTCATGTTCTTCCCCCTGCCTATATCCCATATTCT
Source organism: Castor canadensis (assembly GCF_047511655.1). Taxonomy (NCBI): domain Eukaryota; kingdom Metazoa; phylum Chordata; class Mammalia; order Rodentia; family Castoridae; genus Castor; species Castor canadensis. Next base: position 63,814,545 of record NC_133386.1, read on the forward strand.
GCCTCAGTGAGTCCTATAGCAGAATCTCCTTTCATCTAGTTTACTTTTCATTTCTTCCAATAAGTCTTCACTGAGAACTTTAACTTTTCCACACATGATACACTATAATCTTGTAGTCTCCCAAGTCATGGATGAAGAAAATTTCATAAGGTCATGCAGCACTGTGTGTCTTCCCTGCTAGATTAGAAGCTCCAAGAGGAAAAAGATACAATTTACCTTACTTATCATTTGGTTCATCACATCTAGTCTAGGACATAGGACATGATAGTGGCTCAATAATTATTTCATAAATACTTGAATGAATCAATAAGAAAACAACTATAGACTATGCTATACACACAATACTTACCATTTGACTTATTAAATGTGTAGAATCTCTGAAAATCTATAACTGAAATCAAAATTACATGCAAACTACAATCTATTTTATTCTCTAGGAAGAGCTGCTGTGAACTTCTGTATTATGTGGACTAATGCATAGTAAATGCAATTAAAATGATCTTAAATCATAAGATGAGCATTTAAATTTATTTAGATGTTATCTGAGTTTCAGTACTTTATGATAATGCTCTATTGCATCTAAAATAAATCATTATTGAGGTTTAAAAATCAATATTCCAATTAGAAGCTTATTGCACATAAATCTACAATATTGCAGAACTTTAAGTTTGTGGCCAAATACCTTATACAAATGCCTCTAGAAGTCAGGAACTTTATAAAATATAATTCAGAGTTTGCTAAACCTAGAATGAGAATTATAGCTACAGTCACAGGTAAGGTCTTTGGGGATCTTCCCTGCCCAACTCTGCTGACACTGGAGGTTCGCAGCTTCCAACTTTTTCTCCTGGTGGAAAACAAAAATGTTGCTTAGTCATTGTCCAAAAGAAAAAAAAACCTGAAGTTGAGAGTAATCTTGGGAATCTCATATTCAATAGCATCACGTCTATAGTAACCAGTTTCTTCTGGAGAGCCTTACTAATGGCCTCACCATAACTGTGGTAGTCAGTAATGTTACTATTCCTATGAGGTCATGGTTTGAAGGACAATATACTAGGCATTAAAGAATTTACACATTTCACAAATATTCACTCAGCATCCATTTTGTGATATATATTATGCTAACAGCTGGGAATACAGTGTGATGAATAAAACAGAAAAGAGTAGATTATAAATTGTTACTGAGGGCTGTGAGAGAAATACAGAGTGATGAACTGGGTCATACCAAGAAGGAGTTAATGGGGAATGAAATTTAAAGTAGCTAGCTGCTCAGGAATGCCTCCTAGAGGAGGTAACTTTTGAGCTAAGATCAGAATAAGCAATTGCAGAAAAATATGAAGAAACACATTTTAGACAGAAAATAGTGAGTGCAAAATTTCTGGTGCAGAAAAGGGCTTGCTGGCTTTGAGAATAAGAAAGATATTCCTGTGACTGTGGAAGAGTGTGTCAGGAGAATAAAAGTATGAAATCAAGTTGGAAAGGCACTCAGAAGTCACAGATTCAGGGCTGGGAGGAGTTTGGGTTTTAGTCTAAAACTAAGAGAAGCCTAGGAAGGGTTTTGTGCAAGTAACATCTGATTCACATTTATAAACCATTCTGGCTGTTGAGTATAGAAAACATATAATATAAGTACAAGAATGAAAGCAGAGAGAACTATAGGATGTTATTAATGCAGTTCTGGTATGAAATATGGCAGCCAAGGTGATCAAATATATATTTTGGAGAGGGAATTGATAGGACTTGTTCAAGAATTGGATGTGAGGGATGAGGTAAGGAAAGAATCAGGGATGATCCTCAGATTGTGTGACTTAAACAACTTAGTTGAGAGAGGTGTCATTCAATGCAATGACAAAACCATGGGGAAAGAATAAAAAGAATAGATTCTAGGATAAAGGAAAGTTCAACAGATCCACCTTGGATATATAAAGTTTAAAAGACATACACATCTAAGACTCAAGACATTCAGTCATTCCACATGGGAGAATTTTGCTGGCTGAAATAATTGGGGAGTCAGGTAATGAGTGCTTCATGCTTATTAAGTGGAATGATACATTACTTGCCCACTGGTAGGGGTGTGTGTTTTGGATTATTTGTTATGTGATGGTGGCAGATTTACTTCCAGAATCCCTCAAGAGCAGCATCTGCACTCACAAGACAAAGGTCAGGGACTTAGAGTAATGTTGTGGCTGTGACATTTCAAGTACTGGCTAAAGAATCCCTTTAAGGTCTCCTTCTGTAAGTCATTAGTGAAACTGGATATGAAATTACTTATTGGCATCTTTCAGTGCTATTCCAAAAATCATCTATTGCCTTTTTAAAATCATAGATCTTTAGGAATATGTTTTTAAAAGAGAATCTGGTTTCATTAAGTCAGTTTGGCAGTTTGGCTAAGAATCCTGGGGTGGGGTGAGGGGAAGATGAAGAGGAAGAGGGAGAAGGAGAAGAAGAAGGGGAGAGGGAAGGGGATGGGGAGGAGGAGGGGGAAGGTGAAGGGGGAGAGGGAAGGGGAAGGAGAAAGAGGGAGATGAGAGAGATATAACCAGATAAAATAGATAAAATAAAGGACATTAAGTTAAATTTAGATTTCAGATAAGCAATGAATATTATTTTAATATAAATATGTTACTAATATAGCATTGACATACCTACACTAAGTATTATTTGTTGCTTATTTGAAATTAAAGTATAACTATATGTCCTGTAGTTTTGTTATTGTTGTTGAATTTCTCATCCCTACCTTGAAAGACCTCACCTCACTGAAAGCAGAGAGGGAGAATGGTTGGAACTTCTACCTTATTTTAGCAATACACGACAGAGAGTTAGAAAGACCTTTAAGGAGAATGAATGGACGTCATGTCTGTTGGGCACAAGGTTTCAAAGTAAACTTATTAAAATCATCATTTCATTATTTTTCATACTGTTTTTCAAAGCTCATAATTGTTTTTCATCCAATATTATAGCATGCAGTTTCATTGACAGTAAGTTCCTATTGTTTTGATACATGAGTAGCAACTTCATGGGGTACAGATAATTTGTATATAATCTTTTATATCTGAAAATGCTACAACACAGATATTGTTCTTTTGCCTTTTGGCATCTCATGTTGTGAGGAAGTCTTGTACAGGACAGATTTATCTTACTTTATAAGGAACTCATTGCCTAGTTATTGCATCAATTCATTCTTTCTCCTTAAAGTTATTGACATTCAATAGAACATGTCTAAATATTGGTAATGTTGAATCCTTCAGAATAACCCTGATTACCAGTCGCCTTTGGCCAAAGAGGGCAAAGGGACTCCAGAGGGACTTTATTTTTTTCTCTTTATTCATATATTCATGTGTATATACATTGTTCACTTCTCCCCCTGGCCCCCCCCACCTCCTCCATCTCCCCCCCACACCTCCTTACTTCTGGGCAGAACAGGTTCTCCAATTTTGTTGAAGAGAAGATATAAGCATATTAAGAAAGACAAAGCATTTTTTGCTAGTTGAGATAAGGATAGCTATATATGAGATTCCTAGCGTTGCTTTCATGCACAAGTGTATTATACCCCGAGTTGATTCATCTCTACCTGACCTCTTCACTACTTCCCTGTCACCTTCCCATATTGACCTCTGTCAGTTGAAGGTTACTATTTAGTGCCTCTGCAGTGGGAACATCAAACACTTTCAAGTTCTGGGTTTTCTACCTATCCCCATTCCTCCCATATGTGCTCTCCCCTTAGTGTTTGACCCAAGTCCAACAACATTGCTGCATTTGCCCTAGATCTAAAGTCTGCGTATGAGAGACAACATACAATTTTTGACTTTCTGAGCCTGGCTAGCCTCACTCAGGATAATGTTCTCAAGTTTTATCCATTTACTTGAGTATGGTAACATTTTATTCTTCTTCATGGCTGAGTAAAATTCCACTGTGTATAAATACACATTTTCTTAATTGATTCGTCAGTAGTGGGGTATCATGGCTATTGCCATAATTTGGTTATTGTGAATAGCACTGCAATAAACATTGATGTGCAGGTGCCTCTAGAGTAACCTGAGTCGCATTCCTTTGGGTATATCCCCAGGAGTGGAATTGCTGGATCATATGGCAGATCTATGTGTAGATTTTTAAGAAACCTCCATATTGTTTTCCAGAGTGGTTGCACAAGCTTACATTCCCACCAGCAGTGTACGAGGGTTCCTTTATCCCCACATCCTTGCCAACACCTGTTGTTGATGGTGTTTTTTTGATGATAGCTATTCTAACAGGGGTGAGGTGGAATCTTAGTGTAGTTTTGATTAGCATTTCCTTTATGGCCAGAGATGGTAAGCATTTTTTCATGTGTTTTGGCCATTTGAATTTCTTCTTTTGAAAAAGTTCTGTTTAGATCAGTTGCCCATTTCATTATTAGTTCATTGATTTGGGAGAGTTTAGTTTTTTGAACTCCCTGTATATTCTGGTTATCAGTCCTTTGTCTGATGTATAGCTGACAAATGTTTTCTCCCACTCTGTGAGTGGTCTCTTCAGTTTAGAGACCATTTCTTTTGTTGTGCAGAAGATTTTTAACTTTATGTAGTCCCATTTGTCCATCCTTTCTCTTAGTTGCTGAGCTGCTGGGGTTCTATTGAGGAAGTCCTTGTCTATGCCTATTGCTTCCAGAGTATTCCCTGCTCTTTCCTGTACTAACTTCAGAGTTTTGGGTCTGATATTAAGGTCATTGATCCATTTTGAGTTGATACTAGTGCAGGGTAATAAACATGGATCTAGTTTCAGTTTTTTGTAGGCAGATAACCACTTTTCCCAGCAACATTTGTTGAAGAGGCTATCTTTTCTCTATTGCATGTCTTTGGTGCCTTTGTCAAAAATAAGGTGGGCATAGTTGTGTGGATTCATATCCGAGTCCTCTATTCTGTTCCACTGGTCTTCATATCTAGTTTTGTCCTAGTACGATGATGTTTTTATTGTCATTGCTTTGTAATGTAGTTTGAAGTCAGGTATTGTGATACCTCTAGCATTGCTCTTTTTGCTGAGTATTGCCTTGGCTATTCGCAGTCTCTTTTGTTTCTAGATGAACTTTAGGGTAGATTTTTCAATTTCTGTAATGAATGTCATTGGGATTTTGATGGGAATTGCATTAAACATGTAGATTGCTTTTGATAGTATAGCCATTTTTACTATGTTGATTCGATTTTTTTTGAGGCTATTGTAAATGGAATTGTTTTCATATATTCTTTCTCAACTTATTTGTTGTTGGTACATAGAAAAGCTACTGATTTTTGTAAGTTGATTTTGTGTCTTGCCACCTTGCTGTAGCTGTTTATGGTGTCTAGGAGTTTTGGGGTCTTTAAGATATAGGGTCATGTCATCTGCAAATAGGGATATTTTGACAATTCCTTTATCTATTTGCATTCTTTTTATTTCTTCTTCTTGCCTAATTGCTCTGGCTAGGAATCCCAGTACTATGTTGAATAGGAGTGGGGATAGTGGGCACACTGGTCTCATTCCTGATTTTAGAGGAAATGATTTCAGTTTTCCTCCATTAAGTATGATGTTGGCTGTAGATTTGTCATATATAGCCTTTATAATGTTGAGGTACATTCTTTCCATTCCTAGTTTTCTTAGAGCTTTTATCATGAAGTGGTGTTGGATCTTCTCAAAGACCTTTTCTGCATCTATTGAGATGATCAAGTGGTTTTTGTCTTGTCTTCTATTAATGTGCTGTATTACATAAATAGATTTGCATGTGTTGAACCACCTCTGCATTCCTGGTATGAAACCAAGTTGGTCATGGTGAATGATCTTTCTGATCTGTTGTTGGATTAGGTTTGCCATTATTTTCTTAAGGATTTTTTCATTGATGTTCATTAAGGAGATTGGCCTATAGCTCTCCCTTTTGGAAGTGTCTTTGTCTGGTTTTGGGATGAGTGTAATACTGGGTTCATAAAATGAGTTAAGCAGTGTTCCTTCCCTTTCCATTTTGTGGAAACGTTTAAGGATTGATATTAGTTCTTCTTTAAAGGTCTGATAGAATTTGAGAGTTGGTATCAGTTCTTCTTTAAAGGTCTGATAGAATTTATCTGAGAATCCATCAGGTCCTGGACTTTTGTTTTTTGGGAAACTCTTTATTGCTGCTTCAATTTCATTTTATGTTATAGATCTATTCAGACGATTAATATCCTCTTGGTGCAATTTTGTGTGGTCAAGATTTTCAAATTTATTGGAATATAGGTTCTCAAAGTAGTCTCTGATGGTTCCCTGGATTTCTTTGGTGTTTGTTGTTATTTCCCCTTTTGCATTTCTGAGTTTTCTGATTTGGGTTTTTTTCCTCTCCTCATTTTAGTCAGGTTTTCTAGGGGTCTGTCAGTCTTGTTTATTTTCTCAGAGAACCAGCTTTTTGTTTCATTGATTCTTTTTGTATGTTTATTTTTGTTTCATGGATTCTTTTTGTATGTTTATTTTTGAAATTATTTGATCATTAATTTCAGCACTTATTTTTATTATTTCTCTCCTTCTTGTTTTGGGTTTTGCTTGTTCTTGTTTTTCTAGGAGTTTGAAATGTACCATTAGGTCATTGATTTGAGATTTTTCTGTCCTTTTAACATACGCACTCATGGCTATAAACTTTCCTCTTAGTACTGCCTTTGCTGTGTCCCATAGGTTCTGGTGTTTTCTTTTTCATTAACTTCCAGGAACCCTGTACTTTCCTCTTTTATTTCATTGATAACCCAATGATCATTGAGCAATGTACTGTTTAGCTTCCAGTTGTTTGCATGTTTTCCACTGTAGTTTTGTTGTTGATTTCTAGTTTTAATGCATTGTGGTCCGACAGAATGCATGGGATTATTTCTGTTTTCTTATATTTGCTGAGGCTTGCTTTGTGCCCTAAGATATGATCAATTTTGGAGAAAGTTCCATGGGCTGCTGAGAAGAAGGTATCTTGTGCAGAAGTTGGATGAAATATTCTGTAGACATCAGCTAGGTCTATTTTATCTATGGTGTGATTTAATTCTAGAATTTCTTTATTGATTTTTTGTTTGAATGACTTATCTATTGGTGTTAGGGGGTATTAAAGTCTCCCACTACCACTGTGTTGGAGTCTATGTATGCTTTTAAGTCCATCAGAGTATGTTTGATGAAATTGGGTGCACTGATGTTGGGTGCATATAGGTTGATAATTGTTATTTCCTTTTGGTGTATTTCCCCTTTTGTTAGTATGGAGTGTCCTTCTTTATTTTGTTTGATCAATGTAAGTTTAAAGTCTACTTTTTCTGAGATAAATATTGCTACTCCTGCCTGTTTTCGGGGGCCTTGGCTTGGTAGATCTTCTTCCATCCTTTCTCCCTCAGCCAGTGCTTGTTTCTGTCAATGAAATGGGTTTCCTGTAACTAACAGATTATTGGATCTTCCTTTTTAATCCAGTTTGGCAGACAGTGTTTTTTGATGGGGGTGTTAAGTCCATTAACATTCAGTGTTAATATTGGTAAGTATGTGTTGATTCCTGTCATTTAGTTGTTTTTGTTGTTTGAGGGTTTGATTGTGTGCAGCTGAATTAATGTTACTCTCTGATTCCTTGTCTTTTCTTCTCTTGTGGTTTGTTGTTGACTGTCCTCTCATGGTTTTGGTGGTCATATATTCTTTCAGTTTCTGTTTATCATGGAAGACTTTTATTGCTCCATCTATTTTGAATGATGATAGTTTTGCTGAGTAGAGTATTGTAGGGTTGAAGTTGTTTTCATTTAGTGCACTGAAGTGTTTCATTTAGGGCACTCCATGCCCTTTTTGCTTTTAAGGTTTCTATTGAGAAGTCTACTGTGATTTTGTTTACCTTTGTATGTTATTTGTTTTTTCTCTCTTGCAGCCTTTTATATTCTTTCTCTATTCTCTGTGCTTATCGTTTTAATGATAATATGTTGTGGGTAGTTCTATTTTGGTCAAATGTGTTTGGTGTCTTGGAGGCCTCCTATACCTGAATGGGCATAGCCTTCTCTAGGTTTGGAAATTTTTCTGTTATTGTTTTGTTGAATGTATTATGAATTCCTTTTACTTGCACCTCTTCTTCTTCAATGCCCATGATTCTCAGGTTTGGTCTTTTGATGGAGTTGGTGAGTTCTTGCATATTCCTTTCACAGGTCTTGTGTTTTTTGACTAATAGCTCTTCAGTTTTTCCTTTAAGGTCCATTTTATCTTCAGGTTCTAAGATTTTGTCTTCTGCTTGTTGTAGTCTGTTGGATTGGCCTTCCATTGTGTTTTGTATTTCTGTTTCATTCTTTTTTCTGAGGTTTTCTGTATCATAGGTCACTTCCTCTTAATATTGTCTATTTTTGTCTTTAACTCATTTATCTCTCTATTCATAGCATTCTCAGCTTCACTTTAGTGTTTATTTAGGGCTCCTTTGAGTTCATTTGTTTTCGTATGTTCTCATATTCTTTATTTTTGATGTCTTGAAATTTCTTGAGTGCCTCTTGTATGTTTTGGTTAACCATGTCTAGTAACATCTCCATGAAATTCTCAGTGATTACTTGCAGAATTTCTACTTTGAGGATGTTCTTGGTTATCCGTTTTCTTCATTTCCTTCTGAATCCTGTATTAAATTATTTTGGGGGGAGTATGGTCTCCATCCCTTTTTCATCTTCCCATCTCTCCACTTGGTACTGTGCAACTATGTTCTTGATAGTCTAGTTGATGGTTTCAGTCACCTGTTTTCTTTCCCTTGGTTTAATTTTGTTTTGTGGCTGTATTGGGTTTGTGGCTAACTGTGTGTGTTATTTCTGTCCCTGGTCTGAGTGCAATTTAGTATTTGCTAAGTCACAATAGTAAAACTAACAAAAAAAATCCAAAAAAATCAAAGTGGAGAGATGAACAAACAAACACAATCAAGAAACAGAACAAACAAACAAACAGACAGACAAAATTCCAGGTTTGGGAACAATAGTGTTTCAGTCTTAGTTTGAGTTCTGGTGTTACTCCTCCAGCATCCAATCCTGGTGTTGGTATTTAAGCAGAAGCTCTGTCGTAGTCTCACCTGGTGGTTGGGTAGTGGTGTTTCTTTTTGTTTTTTTTCTTCTGTCTTTCAGAGGCAGCTACTTGGTCAGCTCCTCCCTCAGAGGGGTGTGGCAGTTTAAGTTTGTATATTGTCCTCAGGTTCCAGAAACAGCTCTGTAGCCCACTAGCTGTCCTGCTTTGGAGTTAGGTTTTTCACTGTGCTTGATTACTGGGGGCTTGTTTCTTTGCCTCACCCCCTTTCTCTGTGGCAAGGTCAGTGATCTGTCAGCTGGCCCCCTGCTGTCAGCATGTTGTGATGGTTTGCTGATTATTTTTCAATTTGCAGTGTTGTTTGACTTTGGATATTGCCTACTGGCTCAGGAGATGAGCTTTGTGTATTACTACCTGCCCTATTTCAGGCAGCAGCTTATCACCCACCCACTGTTTGCCTTTTTGCTTTTCCAGCCTTTGTTTACTGAAAGTTCACATGGAGCTCAGTTCCCTGCCCCTCCCCTCTTCTTTGGTGCTCTTTTGGCAACTCTGTCCCTCTACTGTGTGTTAGTTTTCTGTTCCTTGCTTATTGTTCTTTTTTTTGTGGGGGGGGGGCGGGAATGGGGGCTGTCAGTCTGCCCAAGGGGCTATGCTAGTTTAACCCAAGGGTGGCTGGGTTAAAACCATGTGATGCTTGGTGCTCACTTGTTTGGTCTGCTGAATGTCTCCCAACCAGGTTTGGAGCCAGCATCTGGCTGTGCAGCAGCCCCCAGATTTTCTCAGTGTAATGTGGCATGGAGAAGCTTTCCACAGGCTGGGGGCTCAGGATGTTGAAGTTTTGATTCTCCTTTCTGCTTTATTTCTGCCACATGTGGCTCCAGCATCTCAGGGAGGTTTTGGAGTCTCAGAGCTCACTCTGTCTGCTTCTGTGCCCTAGTCACCATCTTGGATCCTCCCAGAGGGACTTTAAAAGGAACTCCTCTTGTGTCATCATCTCCTTGATCAGAGGCCAGCTCTCAAGTGATTCCTCAATAAATACAGTTATGCATCTGTGTCTGTTCCAGCAGCAAATGTTCTCTAATGCTCTGTTTTCTTGGGCTGTTCTACTATTTGGACACAAATTTACATTAGTTTTCTTCATTTGTCTTGACAGTGTAACATCCCTGTGCCAATGGAAGCCAAGGGCTCAAAGTGTAGTGTTTTGAACAGTGGGCACTTGCCTTTTATGTATCATTCTGTCCTCTAAATCATTATAATAGAGACTATGGATTTATATTAGTTTAGTGACAGCCAAGGGCACCAATTAAGTTTCTCTTCCCACCAGTAGGGTACAACCAGATAATAAGAATAGAATCAGGAGTGCCATCTCCAGATGCTCATCTCAGACTTGTTGAATGAACGATGAGTGGGTGATTAAATGAACAAATAAACTTAGTATAGCATCTAGCTACACTAAGTACTTAAGTACTTAGTACTCAGAAATACTTAAGATGGGCAAACTTTAAAGTTCCTTTTAATCTTGAAATTGTTTTAATAGCATAATTGTAACCTCACTCTTAGATAAAGGGTAAGCATTTTCATTGATCTGCCAATGGGTTGGGCCACTGCAAAAGCTTGTGCCTTCTTCATTCATGCAGAGTTCGTTACTGAGCTTTATTAGGCCTCTAAATAAGTTCAGTGAAGAAAGCCATCTTTTGTAAGACTCTCAAATCCAGCCTGAGCCTGCTTCCTCAAATAGATAATGTTGACTTTATCAATGAGTACCAGAAGCCTACACTTGTTCTTTTTTAGTAGTAAAACCCCAGCCTTTCTATGTGCCTTGAACTAATAGTATCTGCTTCTCTCTACTGTGGCTGTGCTGATTCTGAGTTTTTCTTTTGTTAATTTCTAAATCCTGCAAAGCATCCAGGTAGGGTGCCCAATTTATTGCAAGAATTATCTCCTTTGGAATTTCAACTAAAAACTGCATCTGGTTGAGTGGGGCCAGCTTGTCCTGTGTAACCTAGTGTGACAGATTCCACCATTCTGTCCACTTCCAGCTGGGCTCCTTTATTTTGATATCCCAAAAATCTCACATCTTCATACAGTTCTCCAGCCACCAATGGGAGGGCACAGGCAGCAGATGCAGAACATCAGTCATGGCTTCATACAGTCACCTTGCTTTTCACCTCCCAATGAAAAACATTGTTTCTTCAGTGGCTTCTGCTTTTAATTAAGGTTCCTAAACTATTCCTAAAAATATTTGAAAATGAAACAACTTTTCTAGAGGTTATCTTTTAACTCTAAGTGTAAAGGCCATCCTACTAAATTTTCCCCTGAGTTCAAGAATGTTCACAACCCAAAGAATGATGGAAGAACATAAAAATAGACTAGAAAGGGGGCAGGTGGATAGGCAGTCTTTCCTTTCTCAATATTGTGCTTTCCTGACTGACACTAGGCCATCAGGATTATAAGACTAAGGGTCAAAACAGATTCAAGAAATCTACCTCACATATGTCTTCTCTCCCAGGATTGTTTGAACTGAGTATTAATTAGCTGCTGTGTCACACTAACCCTGAATTTGGTGCTAACTCATCACTTCAGGGGAAACCAAAACCATAAAGAAAATAGTTTCACACTGAAGTCACTGAAAACATACATTTTTTTCTAGTGGATTTATGTATTTTTTTTGAAGAAGCAAACCCTGGAAAACTTTCTGCATTTCAAAAGAATAGAAAATAACAGAAACTAAAAATGTAATAAGAATGAACTTATCATTGTTATATGTAGATTAGTGGTTAGTGTTATCTAAAAGTGGCTAGAGTCAGGCAACTCTACATGTGGTCAGCTGCTCAATAATCTGATGGAAAATTTGTCCTTATTAAATAATATGTGTTTTTCATATACATTGACAATCACCTAAGTCTTTGACCTTGAATGCTCTTTAACTCCCTTTGCTTGCTCTTCCTAAATGGTGAGGGGATGGATAACATCTCCCTTGTGAGATGAACCCCCAGACCATTTCTGTAGCATTACCTAGGTGGGAGAAGTGAAGGAAGAGCAAGATAAAATATTTTAAGAGCTGAAGAAGAGACCAAGATTGGGAGAGTTGCAGTCTAGGTAATCATGGGTTTAAAGAAAATGTTTGGGATTCCCCAAATAAATGGAAAAGAGCATCCCTGTCATCCCAGGAACAGAAAGAAGCACAAAATAGGAGAATCACAGCCCAAGCTGGCCTGGGCAGAAAGCGAGACCTTATCTCCAGAATAACTTGAGCAAAAGGGCTGGAAGTGTGGCTCAAGTGGGAGTGTCTGCCTTGCAAGCACAAAGCCCTTAGTTCTAATCCCAGCATCACAAGAGAGAAAACAAAAGAATTGGAGGAGCCAAGATATTGCAGTGGCAGCAAGGAAGTTAGAAGCATGTTCATTTTTCTCCAGATAGAGACTCCCTTCATTGGGAGCTTAAAAATATTGATGTCCTTCCCTACTCCATCAGATATCATGTATCATGACTTGGTTTGAGGTATAGATTGACTTGTGGAATTTCTAAAACCCAAAGTAATTTTAATTTTCAACTTTGGCAATCACTGGCATAGTGGTATCTATCCAGTTGTCAGAGCACATCAAAATCACCTGGTAGAGTTAAAAGAGTACTTAAGGTCTTATGCCTTAGACCTCCTGAGTGAGAACCTCATGCCAAATGGTACGGACCCCTCAAGTGATTTCTGTGCACACAGACTTCAAGAACTGCTGGCAGACAGCAGTGATTATGGGTAAAAGCATCTTGATTAGCATGGCTATTACCTGAATAAATAGACTGTAACAAATGCCCACAGCACCTATTTTCCCTCTCTCTGGGATTCCATGTTTCACACATCCTTTTACAATTTGGATTGAACATAACTCATTGCCTAAATGCTTTCATTTAAAACTCATAGCCACCTGACTATTTCTACTGTGAATTCCTGCAGAACATACATTTCTCTTTCTGGTAGTTCTGCACTGCCTGAGCCCTAACAGGCTTCATGTGTGTATTGAAAGTTTCCAGAAGGCAGAGGATTCATTGTGTGTTTAGCTTGGATTCCACATTACCCTGCCTCTGATGTTCAATACAATGTTATGGATGTTAGAAGGCAGAATATAGCCTTCTAACATGTGAGTTCCATGGGTGAAAATGTAACTGGAAGGTAAAAAACAACAATAAAAGCAAAAGAAATTCATTTGTACAGAATTCTGAATAAAAATATTAAATGGAAAAGCCATCTTGTGGGTGGCAAATTTTAGTAGTTGGGAATCTCTGATATCTGTGTTTTGCTTTGTATTTTGTAAAGAACTTTCAAATCCATTAACCTGTGTAATTACTACCCTAAAACAAGAAGACAACACTATTTTGTAGATATGTAAAGATGAGGCTCCGAGGAAGAGGTGACTGCCTTCACTCATTACCTCTTCAGTCCTCACCTCTCATTACCTCCTAAATTTCATTCTTAAATTGAAGATTTAGTTATCCATTCCTTTACCCAATGACCTTCTATTCCTTAAAGAAAACATTTAAAAACTCTTGAGATCTTAGATACCAGTAAGCCATCGTTCTTAACATTAACTCTTCACAAATCTTTATTTTCTTTACTGGCAGAAACTTACTTCTCTAAGAAAGCCCAAAGAAAAAAGTATTTCTTTGGTTGATCTTCTAACTAACAACTCCAATTTTGACTAATAATATCTGCATGCTCTTCTGCAACTTAGTTATTGTTATTGTGGTAAAATGTACATAACATGAAATTTACCATCTTAACCATTTTAAGTGTACAGTTCAGTGGTCTTATAGATATTCACAATGTGCATATCCATCTCCACCATCAATCTCTATAATCTTTTCATCTTATAAAACTAAGACTCTATTAAAATTAATTTTCAGCCAGGTACCGGTGGCTCATTCCTATAATCTTAGGTACTCAGGAGGCAGTGATCAGCCTAGTTTCAAAGCCAGTCCCAGGCAAATAGTTCATGAGACCTTATCTTGTAAAAAACTGTCATAAAAACAGGGCTGGTGGAGTGGCTCAAGTGGTAAAAGTGCTTACTTAGCAAGTGTAAGTCCCTAAGTTCAAATCCCCTTGGACTTCCTTTTAAAATTTTTAATTTTTTTTATTTTATCATTTTTACATTTACTCACGTGTATAGATTGCCCCCCCACCTTCTGGGCAGAACCTGTTCCACCCTCTTGTACTCCTATTTTGTTGAAGAAAAAACATAAGAGATAATAAGACATGGTGTTTTTGCTAGTTAGAGATAAAGATAGCTATACAGAGTCATTCCTTGCATTGCTTCCATGCACATGTGTATTGCAACCCAGGTTGGTTCATCTCTACCAGACCTCTTCACTACTTCCTTCTCTCCTCCCCATAGTGACCTCTGCCAGTTTAGGATTACTATATTTGCTCCTCTACAGTGAGCACATCAACCACATTCAAGTTTTTGGTTTCCTTCCCCCTTTCTCTTTCCTCCCATGTTCATTCTCCCCTTAGTGTGTGACCCATGTCCAATAATATTACTGCATTTGTTTTAGGCCTATGATTGACACATGAGAGAGAACATGAGATTTTTGGCCTTCTGAACCTGACTAACTTCGCTTAAGATGATGTTCTTCAGTTCCATCCATTTACTTGTGAATGACAAAATTTCATTCTTCTTTGTGGCTGAATAAAATTTCATTATATATAAATACCACATTTTCTTAATCCATTCATAGGTAATGGGGCATCTTGGCTGTTTCTATAGCTTGGCTATTGTGAATAGTTCTGCAATTAACATGGATGTTCTGGTGCTTTTGTAATAACCTGAGTCGCATTCCTTCGGATATATCCCTAGGAGTAGTAATGATGTTTAATATGGCAGACCTATGTTTAGTGTTTTAAACCTCCATATTGTTTTCCAAAGTGGTTGTACTAGCTGATACTCCCACCAGCAGTGTATAAGGGTTCATTTTTCCCCTGCATCCTTGCGAACATTTGTTGTTGTTGGTGTTCTTGATGATAGCTATTCTAATAAGAGTGAGGTGGGATCTTAATGTGGTTTTGATTTGCATTTCCTTTATGGTCAGGGATGGTGAGCAGTTTTACACGTGTTTTTTTGGCCATTTGGACTTCTTTCTTTGAAAAAGTTCCGTTTGGTTCAGTCGCTCATTTCTTTATTGGTTCACTGATTTTGTGGGAGTTTAGTTTTTTGAGCCCCCCGTGTATTCTGGTTATCAGTCCTTTGTCTTATGTACAGCTAGCAAATATTTTCTCCCACTCTGTGGGTGGTCTCTTCAATTTAGAGACCATTTATTTTGTTGTGCAGAAGCTTTTAAATTTCATGTCGTCCCATTTGTCCATCCTTTCTCTTAGTTGCTGGGCTACTGGAGCTCTATTAAGGAAGTCCTTGCCTATACCTATTGCTTCCAGAATATTCCTGGCTCTTTCCTGTACAAACTGCAAAGTTTCAGGTCTGATATTAACTTAATCCACTTTGAGTTGATACCAGTACAGGGTGATAGCCATGGATCTAGTTTCAGTTTTCTGCCAGCAGTTAACCACTTTTCCCAGCTGTTGAAGAGGCTATCTTTTCTCCATCGTATTTTTGGCAACTTCGTCAAAAATAAGGGGAGCGTAGCTGTGTGGATTCATATGCCGGTCCTCTATTCTGTTCCACTGGTCTTCATGTCTGTTTTTGTGCCATTACCATGCTCTTTTTATTAGTATGGCCCTGTAGTATAGTTTGAATTTGGACAATGTGATACCTCCAGCATTATTCTTTTTGCTCAGTATCGCCTTTGCTATTTGGGGTCTTTTGTGTTTCCAAATGGACTTTAGGGTAAGTTTTTCAATCTCTGTGATGAATGTCATTGGGATTTTTATGGGAATTGCATTGACTATGTAGATTGCTTTTGGTAGTATAGCCATTTTTCACTATGTTGATTCTGCCAATCCATGAGCATGGGAGAGTCTTCTTCGATCACTTTCTTCAGTGCGAACCACTTTTTTTGCTGCCAAAAATATTTTTAAAAGAGAGGGAGATAAGAAAGTCACAAGTGAGAGAGGGGAGGATGTAGGGAAATGGTATAGGAAGGTGAATATGATGGAAATATTATGTACTGATGTATGAAAGTGGAAAAATGAGACCTGTTGAAACTTCTAGGAATGGAGGGAAGGGGGATAAAGGAAAATGATGGAGAGGGTGAATTCAAATATGGTATTTTATAAGAACTTTGGGAAATGTCACAATGTACCCCCAGTACAACTATAATTAAAAAAAGATAAAATAAGAAATAAAATTAAAACAATGCATTAAAAAAAGAATGAGTAATAGTGGGGGCAAATTTGATCAAAGTACATTGCATGCATGAATGGAAATATCACAGCAAAGCCCCTTTGCACAATTAATGTATGCTAATAAAAAGATAAAAGCTGTAACTCCATTTACATTAAATACAAACTCCTTGTTCTTCCCTCTCCTCAGCTGCTGGATACTTTTTATCTTCATGAATGTGATTAAGTACCTCATATGAGTAGAATCATACAGTATTTATATTCATGTAACTGGTTAATATTACTTAGCATGATGTTCTCAAGATTCTTCTGTATCGTCCTGAATTGCAGAAATTTCTTCTTTTTAAAGGATGAATAATATCTTATTATTATGTTGCATTTATATACAATGTTTTTCTTACCCATTCAACCCTCAATGGACATGTGGGTTGCATCAATGTTTTACTTATTGTGACTAATACTGCTATGAACACAGATGTACAAATATTTCTTCCAAACCCTGCTTCCAAATTTTTGGGTTATATATCCATAAGGAGAATTGTTGGATTGTACTGTACTTCTATTTTTATTTTTTTGAGGTACCACTGTGCTGTATTCTATGGAAGTTGTACCATTTTACACTCCTACTAACACCATGAAACATAATACCAGAAGAGTTTCAATTTCTCTAAGTTCTTTCTTTTTCATTTTTTGGTGGGACTGGTGTTTGAACTAATTTTTCCACCTTCTTGCCAACACTTTTTTTTTTTCTTAATAGCAGCCACCGTAATATGTGTAAGTTGGCATTTTATTGTGGTTTTCACTCTCTGAGATGCTTGTTAGTCATTTGTACAGTCTTTGGATAATTATGTATTCAAATCATTCATCTATTTCTCAGCTACATTCTGATATTGTTTACTTTTAAGAGTTTTCCATGGGTTCTTGAAATTGAAGACATGAATATTACACCTAAAACTATGAGAGTCTTAACAGAAAAATAAAGGAAAAGCTTCATGATGTTGGATTGGGTAGTGATTTCTTAGCTATGACATCAAAGGGTCAGGCAGCAAAAGAAAAAAAATAGACAAATTGAATCTCATGAAAAATTTAAAGACTGCATCAAAGATATTACCAACACGAGGCAACCTAAAAATTATAAGAAAATATTTCAAATCATGTACTTCTAATAACTGATTAATATATGCTTTTTTGGCTCAACTTCTTGAAGCATAGTAGGTCTTAAATATTTTTGCAAAATCATTTTTATTTGTCATTAAACCACACAATCTTGAACATATATGAGTCTATAAAATCCCTACAATGAAATATAGGAAGATTCTTGGGCTCCACAGTGAGTTCTATTTGAAAATGTCTAAAATTTTAACTTTAATATTGAACAATTGCTTCAAAATTTATAAAGAAGGACTTCAAATTCCTTAATTAAAAATGTTTTTGAGACATGTATGCTTCATCATGGAAAAAAATCTGCAGATTTCACATGCCAGACAGGTTCTAACTCCCTCTTGCCTACTTGCCCTGGATGAACATCAAGCAGCCCATCAGTATTATTCTTGGGTCAATTCTTCATTGGTGAGAGGGGCTTAATACAGTTAAAATAGTATCAATAATTTCAATTTTACCTTTCTAATATAAACACCTGTTTTTCCTAAGAGTCAGTTATAAATCAGCTCTATAATGTACAAAATTGTGGCTTCTCTGAAAAATTATATTTTTGTTAGAAGAATCAAGATCAGAATTATTTGAGATAACTTTTATTAAAGCCTGAAAAAATTATAGAAACCATTGCTTAGAAGTACATTATTTTATTTATAATTCATTTTTAATAGGAAAAAAATTTCATCTTCCTAGGTACTGTATTTTTGTCAAAATGTAGTCATTATGAAAAAAGGATACAATAGAAATGGTAATATTTCATAAACTAATATGAAGTTATTTTGATAACTTGTTCTTCTACTAACTATTCACAATTATGGCCTTACTATATAGAATTTACCTGAATAGCAAATGTGAAAGAAAACCTCAACCCATAAAATATGGATGGAATTTGACAGAATTCAACATTCATTTTTTCAATTTGGCCAATTTCTGTTATTGATGTGCAGGTTTAAAAATATTTATTTAGTACTAGATCTTAAAATATGTCAAACTCCCTCCTCAGCTATCTATTTCACTTTCAAGTTAGAAAATTCTGTAATTAATATTTTCATATTTAACTGGAAAGTATTTGAATGAGAGCTAGAAATTGCTGTAAAATGACACACTACCATCAACAATAATAAACATAGGGGTCATTCCTTTTAGTGACATTTCTTGCTCTTCTAAAAGAAAAAAATTCAAAAGCTAAATATTAGTGAAGGAAAAATAAGTAACATTCTTATTTTAACTTTCAATGGAATAAGGACTAAGCATTTAATTATACTGACCCAGGCCAAATATTCATTCTATTGAGGAATTGTATTGTGCCAAACATCATTTCTTCTGGTGATTTTTTAATTGAATCAACAACTTAGGCCTGCATCACATTTTAGCAACACTATTATTTAATTTTATCAGAAGAATACTCAGACAAATTCAGTTTTTGGCATTCAGTATATAAATCAACATGTTTGAAATGGGCAGAATGCTTTCAGTGCCCACCAGTTCATCATTAGTGAAGGTAAAACATCATTTGGCAGCTGTTTTGACTGAGGCCATGGCAGTTCGCAGGCAAACTTAGGACATTATCACAATTCCCAGATTTTCAGTTTAATTACCCTTCCCCATTGAAAACACATTCCATGTTGAAAGAAGATTGAGGCAAATGAAAATAGGGCTACAGAATCACTTAAACAAGCTGCTACTTGGGAATCTGAAAATGGCGAATCTAGGAATCTTATTTATGACCATGAATGAAAAAATATATATACTCATATAATAAAATGTATATAAGTATATTGATTCATGAAATTCTGTCAGTGTCAGTCCTATGGATACAGTTGCATAGAACAGTAGTGCTTTTTTTTTATATTTTATTTCTCCACCATGTGCATATTTTTCATTTTGATGCACATGGTCCAAGTTTTTCATACTGGTGTAATTCCTCTATACCTTAAAAAAAATCATTGTTATGGGGTCATATTACAAAGTATCAGATAATTGCTATACTTTTAAAAGCATTTTATTATGGAAATTTCAAACATATTAAAAACAGAAAATTTTAGTAAACCCCCATTTACCCATCATCCAGCTTCACAGCATTATCAATACTTTTCCTATTTCATTTCCTCTGAATTCCATCCCACTTCTTACTAGAGGTTATTGAAGCAAACCTCAGATATCATGCCAGTTTGTCTATCAAAAACTCTAGTATGCATCTCTATAGATAAGGACATTTTTCCTATTCCATCATGTCATTATTTCAATTAAAAATGGCAATAATTTCTAGATATCACTTAACAGTTATCTAAATTAAAATTTCCTTAATTGTCACAAAGATGTCTATTTACAGTTGATTTGAGTCATTAATCCATAAAAGTTCTGTATGAGCATACATTGTCTCTTGATGTTAAGTTTCCTTTCCTTTTTAAAAAAATTTTAAACTTTTATTTACTTTGCATTTAAATTTTTTTCCTGGCAGTAGTTTTATGAATTTTTAAAAAAATTTTCACTGGTGTATATTAGTTGTACAAATAGGTTTCATTGTGATATTTCCAAATTCACTCCTTTTTATTTTTCTAATCCCCCTCCCCACTTTGAAAAATAATTTTAAGTTTCATTCTTCTATTTTCATACCAGTATATGAAGTACTTCAACCATATTCACTCCCCCCTTTATCCTCTCCTGTTCCTCTCCTCACTCTCCCTTAGGCCCCCAAACAGAACCTATTTTTGACAGCTGTCATTCATTTTTTAAAGATAAATTCTGCATATGAGAGAGAACATGTGATACTTGGCTTTCTCAATCTGACTTATTTCACTTAATATGATGATCTCTAGTTCCATCCATTTTTCTTCAAATGATGTAATTTCATTCTTTTTCAATGCTGAATAATACTGCATTGTGCATATACACCACATTTTAAATCTATTGTCCATTGGTGAGCACCTCAGTTGATTTGATATTTTTGCTATTGTGAATAGTGCTGCTATAAACATAGGTATGAATGATGACTCACATTCCTTCAGATATTTGCCCAGGAAATATGGTAGTTCTGATTTTAATGTTTGAGGAACCTCCTTACTGAATTCCCCAGTGGCTGTACTAACTTACAGTTCTAGCAAGCATGTATTAGGGTCCCTTTTGCACCACATCCTCACCAGTATTTATTTTCTTGATGATAGCCATGATGAGTAGGGTGAGATGAAATCTCAGGGTAGGTTTGATTGGGAATTACTTTATGGCTAAAGATGTTGAACATTTCCTAATGTACTCATTATTCACTTATGCTTCTTTTGAAACCGTTTATTTGCCCATCTATTGAGTAGATTATTTACTTTTAGTACCTAATATCAATCCTTCATCCAATGAATAGCTGGCAATGATTTTTTTCTCCCATTCTGTAGATTTTCTTTTGATTCTAGTAATTGTTTCCCTCACTGTACAAAAGCTTTTAAATTTGATAAAATCCATTTTTCAATATTTTTTCTTATATTTATAAGCAATCAGGGTTCTATTCAGAAAAGTGTTACCTATTCCTATCTCTTCAGTAGTTTTCTTTTACTAGTTTCAAAGTTTCAGGGCTTATTTTCATACTAAGTTCTTTGATACAATTGAAATTATTTTTGTGTAGGGTGAGAGATGAGCGTCTAGTTTCAGTCTTCTCCATGTGAACATGCAGTTTTCCCAACACGATTTATTAAAGAGACTATCTTTGGTATGACATAAGTTTCTAGCATCTTTGTCAAAATCATATATCTATTTAGTTGTGTGGGCTTCTTTCTGGATCTTCTATTCTGTTGCACTGATCTATATGTCTGTTTTTGTGCCAGTACGATGCTATTTTGTATAATGTGAAAACAGGTATTATGATACCTCCAGTATTGGGGTTTAGTTGGCTCAGAATTGCTTTGGCTATTCATAGTCTTTTGTGCTTTCAAATTAATTTTAAGATTAATTTTTTTTCTAGGAAAAATGGCATTGGCATTTTGAGGCTTGAGTTGAATTTGTAGATTGCTTTCCATAGTATATCCATTTTAACAATGTTAATTCTGCCGAACAATGAACATGGGTGGTCTTCCCCATTTTCTAGCTTCTTCAATTTCATTCTTTGATATTTTGTAATTTATATCCTAGAGGTCTTTCACTCCTTAGTTAGGTTTATTCCTAGTATTTAACTTTTTTGAGCTATTGTAAAAGAAAGTGTTTTCTTGATATCTTTCTCAGCCTGTTCATTATTGATATATAGAAAATCTACTTATTTTTTATGTTAATATTGTATCCAGCTACTTTGCTAGAAGTGTTAATTTAATACTTTTTTTGTGGTATTGCGGTTTGAACTCAGGACCTGCACCTTGAACCACTCCACCAAGCCTTTTTCTTGTGATTTTTTTTCCTAGATAAGGTCTCAGGAACTATTTTCCCATGCTGGTTTTGAGCCGTGATCCTCCTTATCTCTGCCTCTTGAATAGATAGGATTACAGGCATGAGCCCCTGGGGCCTGACCAGATCTAATACTTTTTTAGTAAATTCTTTAGGGTCTTTCGAGTATAGGATCCTAACATCTGCAGATAGGGGTAATTTGATTTCTTTCCTATTTTTTCTCTTTTATTTCTTTCTCTTGCCTTATTGTTCTGGCCAAGAATTCTCACATTATATTGATTAAGAGCAAAGACAGCATTCACCTTTGTCTTGTTCCTGACTAGAGGAAATGGTTTACTACTTAGGAGAATGTTGAATACACATTTATCATGTGTAGCCTCCATTGTGTTGAGGTGCGTTCCTTCTAATCCTAGATTCTTCAAGTCTTTTATCATGAAGGGATGTTGAATTTGGTCAAAGGCTTTTTCTGTATCTCTACAGATAATCAAGTGACATTTTTCTTTTAGTCTGTTTATGTGGTATATTATTTTAATTAATTTGCATGGGTTGAACCATCTTTGCAACCCTGGAATGAAAGCAACTTGATCATGGTGTATAACATGTATTGGTACTACTAGAGTTTGAACTCAGGGCCTCTCACTTGCTAGGCAGATTCTCTATCACTTGAGCCACTCTACCTGCCCTGTGTGATCTTTGAAATGTGTTATTGAATTTGATTTGTCAGTATTTGATTAAGAATTTTTACATTTATGTTCTTCAGGAAAATTAAACTATAATTTTTGTCATGTCCTTTAGGAGATCATCTGCGTCTAGAAATTTGTCCATTTCATCCAGGTTTTCCAGTCTATTAGAATATAGATTTTTAAAGTATTCCGTAATGATCTTTTGGATTTCATTGGCATGTTTTGTGATATCCCCCTTCTCATCTCTAATTCTATTAATTTGGTTCTTCTCCCTCTTTCTTTTGGTTAGTTTGGCTAAAAATTTGTCAATCTTATTTATCTTTTCAATGCACCATTCATTCTTTATAATATTCTTTTAGTCTCTATTTTGTTAATTTCTGCCCTAATCTTTATTATTTATTTCTGTCTACCACCTTTCAGTTTGGCTTGCTATTGCTTTTCTCAGAGCTGGAGATGCATCATTAGGTTATTTAGTTGAAATTTCTCTGATTTTTTAATGTTGGCTCTCATAGCTATAAAATTCCTTCTTAGCACTACTTTTGTTATATCCCCAAGGTTTTGGTAAATTGTGTTTTCATTTTCATTTGATTTGAACCTTCTGTTTCCTTCTTTATTTCTTCAGTGACCTACTGATCATTCAAAAACAAATTATTCAATATGCATATGTTACAGTATTTTCTGTGGTTTATCTTAATATTGTTTTCAGCTTTATATATTGTGATCTGAGAAAATATGTGACGTTATTTCAATTGTCTTTTATTTAAGTCTTGCTTTATGTCCTAAGATATGTTCTATTTTGAAGGAAGTTCCATATGCTGTTGAGAAAGATATTTATTCTGAGGTTATTGGGTGAAATACTCTGTAGTTGTCTATTAAATCCATTTGATTTTTAAGGTCCATTCACCCTGAAGTTTCCTTGATTTATTTTTGTCTAGGTAATCTGTCTATTGGTGAGAGTATTAAAGTCACTATTTTCTATTGGATTCTATCTGAACATTTTTGCTCAGTAGTGTTTCTTTTATGAACATTTATTTAATATTCTTTAACCATTTGCAATAGTTAAATCTTCCTGATGGATTTTTCCCTTCATAAATATGAAGTTATGTTCTTTGTCTCTTCAGACTAATTTTGGTTTAAAGTCTGGTTTGTCAGATGTATACCTACTTTCTTTTAGGTGCATTTGCTTGGAAAATGTTTTTCCGTTATTTCATTCTAAGTTTGTGTTTGTCTTTGTCTGTGAGGTCCTTTTTTTGTAGGCAACACATTATTGGGTCTTGTTTTTTAATACCAGTTCACTAATTTGTGTCTTTTGATAGAGACTTGATACCATTAACATTTAGTTATTATTTAAATGTATGTAGTAATTCCTGTCATTTTGTTGTTTTTGTAGTGTTAGATTCTCCCCTTCTCCTCATTTGCTTATCTACTCATCTGGTACAATTTATTTTTTCCCATATTTTTGTGGTTACATGTATCTTCCTCTTCTATGCATAGGATAGCTTTGAGTGCCTTCTGCAGTGCTAGTTTAGTGGTCATGAATTATTTCAGCTTTTGCTTATCATGGAAAATTTTTATTTCTTCCTCAAATATAAAAAATAATTTTGATAGGTAAAATAATCTCAGTTTACAGTTATTTTTATTCAGAGCTTGAAATACATCATTCAATGTCCTCCTTTTAGTTTCTGTTGAGAAATCTACTGTTATCCTGGTGAGTTTATCTTTATAGGTAACTTGGCACTTCTCCTTTGCAGATTTCAATATTCTTTCTTTGTTCTATATACTTAATGTTTGAACTATAATATGACATGGAGAGATTTTATTCTTATCTTGCTTGGTTGGAGTTCTAAAGGACTCCTGTAGCTAGAAGGATATCTCTTTTCTTAAAATAAAGGAATTTTTCTACTATTACTCTATTAAATATGTTTCCTATGCTTTTAGCTTGTACCTCTTTTCCTTCCTTCCTCTGTTCCCATAGTTCAAAGGTTTGGTCTTTTAACAGTGTCCCAATGTTCTTGCATGTTTCATTCATACTTCTTCATTTTTTTTCATCTTCATCTCACTTTTCTGTTACCTCTGCTCATCTGCAAGCTGTGATATTCTTTCTTCCATTTGATCCAGTCTATTGGAGAAGCTTTTAACTGAATTTTAAAATTTGACTTATAGAACTTTTAATTTCCAGAATTTCTATTTTATTTTTTTAGGATTTCTGTATCTTTCTTATATTCCTTTCCATGTCTTACATTTTATTCCTTACTTTACTTACTGTCAGAGCAAGCAGTGGGACTGTGCCTGTGTGATTTGGCATCTGGCCTTGTGAGAAAGCTTCAAGGAACTGAGGCAAAGGTCTCAAAACCAGAAGTCCAAAAAAATAACAGTGCTCAAGGTTCCCCAGATGGCTTCGTGTCCTTCAGATGTAAATAGGAAGGTTATGCTGACCATGTGCTTCTCTTGCTTCTCTGTTCCCATTTTAAAAGAGACACAACAAAGAGTAAATTAATTTTAACTGTGCTTCCTTGTACTAATGTAACCTTGACACATAATACTTGGCATGCTTTTTCTGATCAAATTCTCTGTGTTTGAGAGAGTGTTTATAAAAAGCAGAAGTGATCTTCAGTAAAGTGGCTATTGAGCACAACTTGATAGTCCCACCATCTTTTTCAGCTCCATTCACCCAGGTCCAACTGATAAACAGCAACAGTTGGTGCCCTGAACAGGGACCTGAAGGATAATTTTGAAAGTGACGTGGAGGCCCTCACAGAAGGAGGTAAGTGAAACAAGATGGGGCAAAATCAGTGCAGAGTCCAGCATTTTCTTTCACTCATGCATTGTTTTTTATTATGAGGAGGACTGAGGCTCAGCACCAACTGAGCTCTTACAAAAATTAACATATGAAGGATGGACTTGCACTGATATATAAGATCTAGTCTGACTTGAAAGAAAAGGAATGTTGCAGAAAGATTGTGAATGTGGAGAGAGGGAAATGAAGAAATGGAAACAAAATTGGGGTGAGTTCTTCATGGGTGAAGTGAGGAGAAAGAGAAAGAGAGAGAAAAGAGAGAAAAAAGAGGGGAGAGAGAGAGAAAAAATAAAATGTCATAAAATGTTTAGAGACAGAAAAGGATAAAAGGTTTAATACTCTCCTTCAGTTGGGTTTTTATGTCTTAAAAATAAAAAGTAGATAAAAAACAATTTAGGATTATTAAAATATGCCAGAAATACTGAACCTTATTCTGATTTTATAGGAAGATTGGAGGAGACCATAGAAAAACAGGTGAGAGGAGATCAAATACAAAAATATCTTACTGCGTTGATTGGCTTTTGATAACGCTAATGAGGATTGCCAAAGTCTCATTCAACCAATTTGGGAGACTGACAATATTATGGACTATTTAAAGGCCTGTCATAATGTAGGCACTTTTAAACATAAAGCCAGAGTTGCTGCTTTAGAAACCATGGCAATACAGAAACAAAAAAACAGCCAAATGTTTTAATTGTTGCCCCTGAATAATGAAAAATTACAGGCTTTAAAACAATTAGTTGAAGAACAATTAGAGCACAAACATATAGATCCTTCCTTTTCTCTTTGGAATTCCCCAGTGTTTGTTATTAAGAAAAAATCAGGAAAATGGAGACATTAATTGGCTTTGTCCTTCTTTAGGTATACCAAATTATAAACTTATTAATTTGTTTTCTATCTTAGAAGGTGATACTGCCCAGGATAGCCCTCAGACTTTAACACCTGATGCTGAAAATGAATTACAATTTTTTGAGTCACAATTACAGACTGCCTTTCTAACAAGATTTGATCTTTTAAAACCTATTTCCCTAATAATATTTCCTTCTCCTTCTAACATTACCTTTACTGTTTGTCTTGTCATTTTTTGTATAAGATACTCCTGTCTCCAACAACAATTAAAATCTTACAAAACTTCTGAAGCCACGGTCACACTGGGATTGCTATGTTTAAAAAAATAAAAATGGGAAATTGTCAGAGCCAGCCTCCGACACACCGTGCTTGTGTGATTTGGCACCATGCCTGTGTGATTTGTCATCTGGCCTTGTGAGAAAGCTCCAAGGAACTGAGGCAAAGGTCTCAAAACCAGACGTCCAGAAAAATAACAGTGCTCAAAGTTCCCCAGATGGCTTCGTGTCCTTCAGATGTAAATAGGAAGGTTATGCTGTGTGCTTCTCCTGCTTCTCTGTTCCCGTTGTAAAAGAGACATAACAAAGAGTTAATTTTAACTGTGCTTCCTTGTACTAATGTAACCTTGACACATAATACTTGGCATGCTTTTTCTGACCAAATGCTCTCTGTGAAAAAAGGAGTTTATGAAAAGCAGAAGTGATCTTCAGTAAAGTGGCTATTGAGCACAACTTGATAGCCTCTCCATCTTTTTCATCTCCAGTCACCCAAGTCCAGCCGATAAACAGCAGCACTTACCTCTTTATTTGTATCCTCTTTAAATTCATGTACCTGTTTGTGGTGTGATGGGAAAATAGTTTTTGTCACTTGTGTATACACACATATGGTTGGATTGGGTTGTGGGTTTAGGGATGTAGCCAGCTAATTAACTCACTCCCATGCCCGTCTTTTGTCCTGGGGGAGGACCCAGGAGGTCAAGTGCCTTCTGCCTGAGCACTGGACCAAAGCAGGGTGCGGTGGTCTCTGGCAGCCAGCCTTGCTGAGAGTCTTTCATGGACAATTGTATTTATGTATATGTGCTGGGGTGGGTGGTGGGTCTAGGGATATAGCCAGTTAGAGGGGACTCCTTCTGGCTTGGTCATTCCCACACCTGTCCTTTGCTCTGGAAGCGGTGGATACTTTCACTCATCCATTTCTGTTCAGTGGCCAGGGCAAGACTTGCTGGCCTGTACTTAGCCTACCATGCAGTTGTTTTGTTTTGGGGTTGGCATGTGTGGGTGGATCTTGCCAGAAACAAAATAAAATAAACAAAATAATGGGCTGGAATGGTTGAGGGATCAAGTAGATCAGTTCCTACTTCCAGCTCTGGGTTCTGTCTGAGTAGTTTGTTTCTTTTATAGACCTGAAGTTTGATAGTTTTTTACTTTTTTTAGCCATTATCTGTCTAATCTTCTATTGGTGCCATCCTCCATCTTACTGACTTGCTTAATTTTCCTTACAGTCACATACCTGAGGTTTTATTTCTTGTTATATGTTGCAATCCATCATCTTCCTAAAAAAATGATATTATGTTTCTTCAGTCACATATTTTTTATCAGTACCCCTACCTCTTTGATTTTCATTTTGTTCATCTCTTGGGTTCAAAACAGTTTTAGATTATGTATTCAGTCGAAAGTCCTCTTGTGATGTCATTTGACTTGTCACTTGAACTCATGCACTCTCAAGGGGGTAATATGTGCTCACAAAGATGGGGGAGGATATCCAAAGTGACTTAGTACAAGGGGGCATAGTATGCAAAACTATTCAAATTTTGTGGATGGGGCATTTAAGAGAAAATGTATAGAAATACTCCTTCATGGGGAAATAATGAAGAAAATATTTGAGTCAGTTTTTTTTTTTTTGACAGTACTGGGGTTTTGAACTCAGAGCCTTATAGTTACTAGGCTGGAGCTATATTTCTTGAGCCATGTCCCTAGCAAGAAAATGTTTTAAAACACTTTCAAACTTCTCATTCCTGTGCCATAGTAGTGATATTTAGAGACTTAATTAAATTCAGGTCTAACTTTGGAGGGAAAGAAAAGAGATAGTGATACTGTACTTTCTTTTATGTCCCATTGTGAGTCAGATTTCATCTAGACTTTCCACTTTCAGTGATGACAAGATTGTGGAATGGGTTCCAAAATTTCAAGCTATTACCATGTGCCTTATAAACTTTCACTTCATGGGTTTAGCATACATTGATATTCAAGGCCTATAGTTATTGTTTAACTATGGATTAAAAACACCCCACCTTCTCAATTTCTTTATTCCTTCATTTATTAGCTGAGTTTCTTCCATAAAGAAGAACGTTCCCAAGCTGAGCATGGTGTTTCATGCCTGTTATCCCAGCTACACGGTAATTGGGAGGATCTTGGTTCAAGACCAACCCCAGGCAAAAAGTTAGTAAGACCCCCATCTCAACAAAAAAGTTGGGCTTAAGTGATAGAGCACCTGCCTAGCAAGTGCAAGGCCTTGTATTTGAACACCAGTAGCAAAAACAACAACAATAACAACAAAACACTTTTCCATATTGCCTGTTTGTCTACACTGTAATACACTGGGTAGAAGAAGTTTATGCCAAATTCCTAAATCTTTCTTGTGAAAATTAAGAGAATGAACTCATATGTTACTAACTTCTAATGGGAAGCAATAAGATTGCTTTAAAAGGTATGAGTGAGTTATGAATTCATGCATTTGTATATATTTGCTGTACTTCAATTTTAGTCCTTTTTTCTTGACAATCATCTCGTGTCACCTTAGGCCAGAAGAAATTTTTTCAAAGGCTTTTGTGTCTTTTCTAAATGGTGCCTTTAGTCTTTGAACACTTTTCTGCTTTTGTTGTGATATGGAATCTATCTCAAGTTCAGTTTGTACATTTTCTGACCAAAACCTGAAATTGTTAATTTTCAAGGCTAGCTTTCCATGGGAAGTGTCATTACTTACTATGGGTGCTTTATATAGATTTTTCATTGCCTATGCTTTTTTTGGGACAGAGCTACAAAACATATTCCTTTTCTAAACATTGGAAATAAACAGGGAATTATTCTAATACTTTTTATCCAAGTTACAGGTCACAGT
The DNA here is from genome assembly GCF_047511655.1 of Castor canadensis. Lineage (NCBI taxonomy): Eukaryota > Metazoa > Chordata > Mammalia > Rodentia > Castoridae > Castor > Castor canadensis. The sequence continues at coordinate 63,843,742 of NC_133386.1, forward strand.
TTTTTGGATACTTTGGTTTTATAACTATGTCCTTTGAATTACTTAAAAACCTTGACTCTTGATATTAATAAAATAGTTTATTTGTTCTATTATCTATCTATCATCTGTCTTCTAGTGGTTTCAAAATAACAATGACATTGCTATAATAACATTAGTTTATTCTATCTTTGCTAGTCCTCTCTTAAGAGTCTCATTAAATTAGGCTTCACAAGAAATGTGCAAACAAAATACTATGTTAGAGGCAGGTACATTGGTTCTCTTTTTTGTGTAGTTAGGATAGTCCAATTTTTAGTTTGTTTTCAATTTTTAGGAATTTAATTTTGCTTTGCTCTTTAAGAAAGTATGTTAATCTTTTAGATGATTTCAAATTCAGAGCTGTGTACATTCATAAATGTCTTGCTTCCATTTCTATCCATTTCCTCCACTTTCATACCTTCCTTTAAGGTAGTTAGATTGATTAGCTGTTAGTTTACTCAACTCTTGCTTCTTTGTGAAGACATAAGCAAATAATTATAACTGTACATTCATATGTCTTCCTCTTACATATACAAAATTAGCACACTATAAACTATTCTGCATTTTGCATTTTCCCTTAACAATTTATCTTGAAGATTACTGCATATCATTATGTAGATATAAATATGTACATATATATGTACATACATATGCATATGTGTGTATATATATATACACACAATTATATACACAATTGCCAAATTCCCCATAGACCTTATTTTATTTAATCTTCCCACCAACAATGTGTTAATGTTTGCTTCTCTGTGGCCTCACCCACAGTAGAAAATTTTTATTATTTTTGTCAATCTGATAAGTGAGAAATGATAGCTTAGTATGGCTTTAATTTGCATTTCTCTTATTATAGTGGGGATGAGCATCTTTTCATATGTTAACGGGCTATTTCCATTTATTTTTCTGTCAATTATCTATTCATATTTTTTGCTCATTTTCTGTGAGGGACTGGGGCTTTCTCTCTCTCTTTTTTTAAAGTAGGAAATGCTCACACTTCTAACTCAAATTGGACCCAAAGTGGCTTGGACAAGTAACCCTCTGCATCTGCAATAACAATGGTGTAGCTTTTAGGAATATAACTATTTACCAAGTTCAGAGATTGATTTGCAGTAAAGTAAATGATTTAATTTTTATGATTACTTGTTTGTAGTTTCAGTAGTGTTTTATGATCCTCAAATCATTTTATCTATTTTAGCAGTGATTGAAATTGTAAGGATGGAAATCTAGTGAGGAGTCAGTCAGGGAAAAACTGATAATATAACAGTGCAAAGGTTTTTTAACCTTTGGAATGGCTTCCCCACGGAAGTGAGAGAAGCCCATCACTACTCTCATTTTACATCAAGCACTCACATACAGAAGCTAATTTGTGAATGTAAATCACTTGGGAAATACAGTGCAGTAGTAATGGAAAATAAAAATGCATATTTTGATTATTTGATATAAGAAACATAGATGTAGGGACCTAAATTGAATAATTCCATAACCATAATTACAGCTTCCAAAGTACAATACTGTTTATTAGATAACTCCACCTTTCTGCTATGATAAAGCCAGACTTTCTCCTTTGCCCTCAGGAGTACACAAATTACAAGACTTCTGACCTCCAATCATTTGAATCCATTAAAATGACTGTGCTCCAAGAACACACCAAAGAGACAGTAAATAAAACAAAAATGACTGAAACTGAGGCAAAGCTTCATTTTGTCAGTTAGGGAAGGGATCAGTGGGGAATTTGCAAACCAGACTTCTAGAATAAACCCATTTTACCCCCTACAATAGGTGGAGGAAAAAAAAGTAACAATTGTGTATCCTAGACGTAATGAAATCCAGATTATTTGTGTTTTATTTTTTTACTTTGGTGTGGTGAACTGACCTAAGCTATTCTGATTTATCAAACTTATTAGGCTCATTTTAGCATATGTTCAAAGTAGTTAAAGATTAGCTATCTCTCCTAACTTACTAGTGGGCTTGTAGCAACATGCATAGATATGTATTAATAAGAAATCATGAAACATATACTTATTCGTATAGGTTCAAGGTCCTGGCCTTCTCCAAAGCTCTAAAAAAACTCTTGCATAAAAACTTCAAGGTAAGTGCAATACTATGGTAACAGAATGCAGAATTTAGCTAATCTTTTATTTTTTTCTTGGTGGTACTGGGGTTTGAACTCAGGGCATTGTACTTGCTAGGCAGGTACTCTATCACTTGAGATAAACCTCCAACCCTAACACATTACTTAATTTTGTTTATTTATTTACTGGACCATACCTCCAGCCCTTTTTGCTTTACTTAGTTTTTAAATTAAAAAAAATTTTTTTAGATAGGCTCTTCCACTTTTTCTGTGCTAGCCTCAGACCAGAATCCTCTTACCTGTGCCTCTTGAGTAGCTGGAATTTCAGACATGTGCCGTCAAACCCAACTTGTTTATAAATGGGGTCTAGCTAATCTTTTTCCTGGGCTGGCCTCACATCATGATTCTCCTTATTTTTACCTCCTAAGTAGCTGGGATTATAAGCATGCATTGTTGTGCCTGGCCCTGATTAACCTTTTGCCACACCCTAGAGTGCCATGGCCAAGAGTCCTCTAACACAGCAGCACACAATAAAGCCAAAGTAAGCTGGGCACTGGTGGCTCACACCTGTAATCCTAGTGACTCAGGAAGCAGAGATCAGGAGGATTGCAGTTCAAAGCCAACCCCAGGCAACTAGCTCACGAGACCCTATCTTGAAAAAACCCATCACTATAAAGAGCTGATGGAGAGGCTCAAGACACAGAGGTCCTAACTTCCAAAGTCTCAGAATCTGGTCCTGTTTGGAAATGGGGTCATTGCAGTGCCATCAGCTAAGTGAAGATGAGGTTACACTGGAGCAGGAGTTTAGTCCCAGATGACCGGTGTGGTTACAAGAGAATAGGCTGTGTGACGATAGGCACAGGGAGAGGACACATGACCGTGGAGGCAGGGATGGAGTGATGCAGCCACACACCCAGGGATGCTGAGCACAGCCAGTGACTTCCAGGAAGGACCCTTGTCTGCGGGATTCCTGTGACACAGCCGCCCAAGGCCTCCACCTTGGACTTCCCATCTCCAGAACTGTGAGACAATAATTATCTGCTACTTCAAGCCATCCATCTGTGGTGCCTGGTGACAGCAGCCACAGAGAATGTATATGCCTTCCAGGGAAGTCTCTCCATGTGACCAGCACCTGTTCCATTCCCCCAGGTGTCAGGTACTAGCTGTGGCTCTCAGGCTCTCCTGAGTTCAAGCCCCAGTATAGCAAAAAAAGAAAGGAAAAAGAAAGCCTAAGGAGGATTCCACGTTACTACCTCCAATGACAGGCAAGGATGCATGGACTTTTATGTTTTGCCTATGCAAGGATGGAGAGGGCATCTACAAAATTCCAGTTAATACATTTATATAGAATGTACCAATTTCAATGTAATTCAATACCAATGTAATTTATAATATTCTTTATTTTTTTAACAAGCCATCAATATAATGAGTGAAAGTCCACTTCTTTAGGTTCCAAAAAATTTAGCAAAGCCTCTGGTCTTGATAAAAGATAATGAAGCACTTAAAATAGTTAACTCTGAACAGTGGTCTACTTTTGAATTAAATATTTCAGTGATCAACAACGTTGTAAGATTTCTTAATTATGCAACTGTCTGAACCTAGAGTGTGGCTTAAATGCTGCTTATGGTGCATTATTTTGAAATATGTTACAGATACCTTAATTATTTTATGAGGTATATAAAGGCACTCTTTTTCTCATTGTTCTTTTATCCTACTTTAAAATAATTTTGAAATACAAAATTCAATAATATTTTATCTTGAGAAAAATAATCATCTTTATTAGTAGTATTTTTTATCTTGAGACTAGACTGTACAAATAATTTTCAAAGTTCATTCGTACAGGACTCTATTGATTTCCCTCTTATGATGAGTTCCTGATTCTAACAGACATGAAAAAGGCAATAAGTCTTCAATTATTACTTACAACAAGTAGTTTTCTAAGTGTATAAGTAAAACTTCAACCTGCCTTAATTGTCTCAAAATCAGACCAGCATCAATTCTAACCTCAGGCATCAGTGTTATAGGTACTATAGTTCCAAGTGTGTTTATATGTACTGAGGTCAAGAGGGGATAGAGGCATGAAAAGCATGAGAGAGACCTTACAGAATCCTGCTCTAGACTTTGCCTGAGAATATTTCATTGCTTGTATTAGTTTTTCTGCTCAACTGCCCTTCAAGTTGTGCCTGAGGATTTTTAAAGTGCAGGGTGGTTGTTAAAGGACAAAGACTGAAGTGTTCTGTGGCAATAACCAGTTGAAGTTGACCAAGATTATAAAGTAATTTGCAAAGCTATTTGCTTCTACAGAGGGCTTTTAAGTGTTGGAATATCATGACACTACAAAAGAATTATCTAAAATGAGGTAATATGCTGTATTGTACTGTACAAGCTATATGCAATTAAGGAGGGATATACTTTCTTCACTTGTATTAATAAAGCTGAACAGAATATAAAGAAATAAAATTCTGGAATATATAACAACTCCTGAGGCAAACTGAAAGAAATTATGAAAGAATTCATTGTATTATTGAAACAAAACAAAATGAAATGCCTTGTGACAACATGATATAAATCACGGGATAATATCACATCTTAATAACCAATCCAGAGCAGCAGAGACTTCTGTGTTGATTTACTATGTAGAAAATGTGACATGACAGAAGACCTTCCATCAGCCAATCTCCATACTGGTAGATTATGCTCCCCCTAGAGCATTTGACTGAGATGTCACTCTGAGCAGGGCGGACATGGGCTGAAATATTTTTGACCAATAATTCATCTTACCTGGCCCCATTCTCCTGAGCCAATGTTCTGATCCTCTATATCCTGAAATAAAATCCCAACTGCAGGGTTTTTTTCAGCTATATAAACCTACAGCTAATTACTATGTGCCAAAATAAGGCTGCAGAAAGTATAATCTATTAGCAATAACTCGTGTCTAACAATATAATTGCATCTGGAATAATGAAATGTTCATTTTAGTATTAAAATTAATAATATCATATCAGTGCCATTAATAATTAAGGATTCTTTTTATAACATCACATCATTAATAACAACTGCATTATGAACAATTCTATTAATATCAACAATAATAAAAAATACTATCACATTGCCTTTCTATAGTTACAATTTTGCAAGTATAATGAAATGCTGTACACATAATGGACTAGACCCTGCTGTGTCTAAGGTAAGCAGTGCTGAAAATGTATTATTCTTTTAGATAAATGAAGTATCTTGTTGTTTTCCTAGACAGTAACTTGTAGGTAGGAAAATTTATCATTGAATACTCGGGAAGCATGTGAAAATTTTATTTAAAATTGTTCTGTTGAAGTCTATATTTAGGAAAAGTGTTGGGATTCGGGTAGTTTTTCAGAGCCTTTTATTGCGGCTAGTTCTTACTAGTTTGCTAGTCTACTTCAGTTGGGGATGGGTGCATGGACATTTTTCGCCTCATAATTTAAGTTTATGTTGCATGTAAGATTTTAATGTGTCTAGTAGTCCATCATTTTCAATATTTCATCGCCCTGTCTTCCGGGGAAACTGAATTTCAGTGATTCATTACAGGTAAGTTTCTATTTGTCCAAATTTTCTCTATCTTAGCGATATATTCGAACACATAAATATACCTGTAGATCAAGTATAAGCAAATTGAAACCTGAAAACCAAATCTGGGCCATAGTTTGTTTATCTAAATAAAATTTTATTGGAACATAGTAACACTCATTTGTTACACATAATGTATGCTTGCTTTCACCCTACAACAGCAAAGCTGAGTAGTAACAACAGAGATTATATGTCTACAGAGACTATGTTTGCTATCTGGCCTTTACAGAAAAGACCTAGATAAGGAAAATAAAAAGAGAGAGATAAGTAACTAATAACATACCCTTAAGAATACTCATGTTTATATTTATATTTCATATGACATTAAAATGAACTCTTTTGTTGTGTTGTTCAAATGAGTGAAATGTGTAATTTTAAGATCAATACTAGAAGGTGGACTTTAACAAATCCTTATTAAAACAATAAAAAGTACATGTTCTATTTTATAAATACTTATAGTGGATATACCTTGAAATAGTAATAGTGATTTATTCCTACCAATATTTGCATATCAATATTTTCTATTATTATTTATCATCATTAAGCTATTCAGATAAAAGAAAATACCAATGTATTTTGACAACAAATTTTTAAACTTTTTATTATGAAAAATTTCAAGTGTAAATAATAAGAGGCAGAAAAGTTAAATAAAGCTGTCTGTATCCTTTACTAGCTTTGAGCAATTTTTAAGTCATGGTCAATTTTGTTTCATCTATATACCCCTGTCTCCTTCAGATTTACTTTGAAACAAATCATACCATTTAAATGTTAAATATTTCAATGGGTATCTCTAAAATTAAGTACATTTTATTCAACATAACTCTAATACCATTATTATACTTAATAAAAATTAGGTATATTAACTATGATAATGACAATAATAATATTAACAATATTTCAATATATAGCTTATATTCTAACTTCAAGTTGCCTCATAAAGTACATTTGTTTTCTATAGGTAGTTGTTCAAATCAAGGTCCACATAAGGTTTACACATTTTTGAACTGAGTTTTGGGATTCACAAGGCATTCCTTACCGTATTATTTACTCAGTTTTGGTTTTTTTAGCCTTTACTGTAGAAAAGAGTAAGTGTGGAGAGGGAGTATTACAGAATACAAAACCCCTCTAGGAGTGAAGAGTAGAAAAATCAGATGTAGGATGACTAAGTATCCTTTGGAATTCCCTCCTCCACCTCAGACTTCCTGCATATATTCACTCCTAACAGCAGCACCTGAGGTACCATACTGTTTCCAGCTGGGCACTGGTAGCTCACACCTGTAATCCTAGCTACTCAGAAGGAGGAACACAGTTGGAAGCCAGCATGGGCAAATAATTCATGAGACCCTAACTCAAAAATACCCAACACAAAAGAGGGCTGGCAGGGTGGCTCAAGTGGTAAAGTGTCTACTTAGCAAGCATGAGGCTGTGAGAATTCAAACCCCAGTACCACCAAAATCAAAAAAACAAACAAAAAACTCCATATGGTTCCCAGTGCTATTTCTTGCTACATGAAGGTCATCCAGCATTAGCTGGTGTCCAGGCAACAAAGGAGGACCATCAAAAAGGTCCTGTGGTGCCTGAAGTTCTTCTCCCAGGCCTTTATCCTTTTCCCTCTCTTAAATTTATATGGGATACAGACTAAGCCCCTGGCCCTTCCTTGAGTTTCTGTTAGGAACAGGAGCTCACAGTCCAAAAAGCTACATAACTGAGGAGTACACTTACCTCAAAAATAAAGCGGGACCCCCAAGGGGATATATGGTATCTGAAAGGCAGCTATTGAAACTCATAGATCAATACTATAAAAGGGGCATCTTCAATTTTCTGAGAAACTTTTGTAGCGTTTCCATAGTAATTGCTGTGAATTTTGCATTCACCCTGACAGTGCACAAGGTTTCCAGACTCTTTGCATCTTTAATAACACTTGCTGTCTTTTTAAAATGATAGGCATTTTAGCAGGTATGAAGTGTTATCTTGTGGTTTTGGTTTGAATTTCCCCAATGATAAGTGATGATCATCTTTTCAAATACCTACTAGCCATTCAAATGTTGTCTTTGAGGAAATACCTATTAAAGTCCTTAGCCTACTTTTTAATGAGATTTTAAAGTATCAAGTTGTAGTAATTCCTAAACATTTCAGATATTGACCCCTTAGCAGATAAATGGTTTTAAAGTATTTTCTTCCATTCCATGAGTTTTTTTTTCACTCTATTGATTTTCTTTGTGTTACAGAAGGTTTTTATCTGTGCAATTCTACTTGTCTATTTTTGCCTGTGTTTTTATGCCATATCCATGAAATCAATACCAGATCAACATCACGAAACTTTTTCCCTATTTTTCTTCTAGGAATTTAATAGTCTTATATTTAACTCTATAATCTATTTTGTGTTAATTATTGTGCATACTGTCAGAATCCAATTTTATTTCTTTGCATGTGGATTTCCAGTCCAAACAAAATACATATATGTATGATATTAAAGAAATAGAAATTTCCATGTTTTCCTTTTCTCTGAATACTAAACCAAGTGTTACTTGAAACTCAGCTTTCCAAATTTTGTTTTGGGATTTATTTGCAGTATGTGAATATCCAAAACAAAATGTCTTCTGAATATGAATTAATCAGTTTGTGATCTTATGAAAGTTTGATGAGTGAATGCTAGGAAAAAAAAACCAAAAACTAACTTGTTCTCTGCCTAGAGAAAATGAACCAAGTGACTCTCAAAGCTTTATGATGATGAATATGCTTAAAAACATAGTGAGTTTCTATATGAGAGTGAGTTTTATTGTTTGAGCTAAAGGACACTGACATTTTGTTTCCATAAAATACATTATACAGTTTTTAAAGAACGTGGGAGATTTTGCTTTCCTATTGCAAATCCATGAAAAGCAAACTGCTGTAAGTATGTGTGGTGCTTCTTCAGGTGAATGTTCTCAGTATATTATCTTTTTTACGTGGAGGTGAAGAATTCTGAATTCTAATCTCAGTGATGCTGGGAAAGTCATTTTAATTTTTCCCTGGTTTTCCCATCTGCTAAGTAATTTTGACACTGGCATTTGAGATGAAACAAACTCATCTTTCTAGGATGAGTTGGTTTTGTAAAAGAAGGCTGCCACAGGCCAGTTTGCGCTTGTGAATCCCAAATCACATTGGGAATGTGATCCACAGACCAGAGCAATGCAAAATATGAACTGATGGACAAACATTCCTCTTTTACTGAGCAATGTCCTTTTGGAAGGGCTGAGAGTGAAATCAGCAAAATATATCACTTAGATTGCTGTTCTTTGGATTCAGGCAGCTTGAGGACAATCATGGTGGATCTAGGGGAAAAGGAAGTTGTTCATGTTTATTTGCCCTCCACAATTGAGAAGACAGATTTAAAAGCAGTTCAGGCTGTAGAGTTAGAAATACTTCAGCTAGAATCCTGACTCTGGCTCTGTGGCCATTCTGAACCTGTTTACTCATCTCTAAAATGAGGTTAATGGCAACTGACATGAAATGAGTTATCCTGGAAAACTTTTTTAAAGACTAAATTCATTCAGCAGTTAGCATATACTTTCCTATCCCTTGATTATGCATTTTGCTTCCCAAAACAGAAAGGTATAGAAGCCTCCAATCTAGTTAGCCTTCTCCATCTTCTTGTGGAAATCATAGGGTCTAGAGATTATTCTCTGAATTAATGTCAAAAGCTAGTATTTCTGCTTTCCCTCTACCCAGAAAATTTGTACTTATAAATAAGTTGTGGGAGGAAGTGGGATCTAATGAATAAATACAGGCAGAAGAGAGCTGGGATGAATATCGTACCTGAGTATTCTTTATATTTGCTTGTAGTCAAGTGTGTATCCTGCTCACTTGTTGGACCTTGCTGATTCCTTACTCCAGGGATTGGAGCTTATCTTCTATCCTGCTATTGCCCCTACCAGCACCTGCCCATGATCTCCTCAATCTTAGAATCCTCTGCTTTTCTGGTCATCAAAAGTGGCATTTATAGAACTGGCTGCTATTTGTGCATCTATTTGATGTTGTAGCATGACAGTGACCTAATCTCCTTCAGAACCTAATATTTGCTTCAGAATCTGATTGTATAGATGACCTAACCTCAGATTCACTTAAGGGAAGAAGATCTGTCCTGGAAAACAAAGATTTGAAGTTCAGGTAATCTTAGTAACTATTGTAAAAATAACAAGCATTGAAAAGGGGAAGTTTTTCTTGGCCCATGAGTTGCACTTTGTTCGTAAGACAGGTTGTGATTGTGTTTAATGACTTTACTTTTATTGGTCTAGTATATCTAATTTACCTACTTAGCTTAAATTTTGAAAAGATAAGAAGGAGCTGGAAAAAACAAAGTTGTATTCTTAATCCATATTCACAAAATATTTATATAGGTTAAAGAGCTACAATAAAAGGTAATAAATATACAGTTATGATCACAACAAACTAGATTATTGCAAGCTTAGAATCTTGGGAATGGAAGGTCTTCTGAAGTAAAACACAGAATAAATATGCCATGAATAAATTGATAAACCCAGCTAATTGAGATATCATGGTGACGTTCATAATGTATGAAACAAAAAATAATTATGCAAAATACATAAATACCTCCTATAATTAAAAATAGAAAATGGAAAGTTAAAGGGGAAATTCACAGAAAATTAATAAAAATGCTGGTAAACATTCATGGTATTTAGTCCTGTCCATTGTTTCATGTTCCACAGTTTTAGTTACTTGTGGTCAACTATAGTTTAAAATTATTAAATAGAAAATTCCAGAAATAACTTATTAGCTTTAAGTCCATAAGCTGTTCTGAGTGGTGTGATAAAATCTCACACCCTTCCACCCCATTCCTGCCCAGGATATTAATCATCCCTTTGTGTAGTATATCCACTCTATGCATACTATCCACCCATTAATCACCTGGTAGCCATCTTGGTTATCAGATTGGCTGTCAGGTACCACAGTGCTTGTGTTCAAGTAACACTTCTGTTGTAGCCTAAGGCTACATTATAATGCTTACATCATTCACCCTACTCCATTTCATCACATAGTCATTGAATCATCTCACATCATCATTATCAAAAGATGAAAAACTATGCAATAAAATATTTAAGAGACAGTGAGTGATCCTATAGTCACGAATTTTATTATAGTATTATAATTGTTCCGATTTATTGGTTATTGTTAATTTCTTACTGTGCTTAACTTATAAGTTAAATTATATCATAGGTATGTATACATATAAAAAAGTGTAGTATAAATAGGAGTTGGTGGGATTCATGGTTCCAATCATCCATTGGGGATCTTGGAATATATCATACACAGATAAAGGGGAGGAGTTCTGTAAAATTAATATTTTGAAATTTCATTGTGGCTAACTAGAAGTAAAAATTTTAAACACTGATAATATCCAGTGTTGGAAAAGTTGCACAGAAAATGCATCCTCTTATACACTATTGATGGGAATAAAAATATGTACAGCTCTTTGGGAGTAACTGATAATTGGGAAATTGATAATTTTATGCCTTTCCCCAAATTTCTTTTAAATATGTATTCTAGAGAAATAGTTGTACATGTGTGCAAAAATCTATGCATGATATGTTGTGTTTTTTGGTAATTAAAAATATATAAGCCCAGTCATGACATGGCACACCTGTAGTCCTGTCTCTTTAGGAAGCTAAGGCAGAAGGATCACTTGAGTTCAAAAGGTTAAGACCAGCCTGGGCAAGATAGTGAGACTGTCTCAAGAACTCAAACCAGAATTACATATACACACACTTGTGTGTGTATAATATACATATATACATTTTATAAATATAAATGTTTATTTATAGGCAATGAATAAATAACATATGACACAACATTAGCCTAGAAATCTATGCAGTAGGCAAAAGTGATGAGAACACATGTGTATTCACATGGAAAATTCTCCAGTGTAGGATTTTTTTTTGTTGTTATAGCATTTTCTTTATTGCTGTGCTGGGGGTACACTGTGGCATTTACAAAAGTTCTTACAATATATCAATTATATCATAGCTAAATTCACCCCCTCCATCAGCATAGGCTTTTGTTGGATAAAACAATACAGGTTGCAAAATACACACATGATGTATTTTAATTTATGCAAAATTAAGTACAAAAGTCAACATTCTATTTCTTCAGTTCATAGAAATGTATTTATAGCAGGAAGAAGGTTGGACATATATCAAAGTGAAAAACAGTAGTAAGGACATGAATGTTTAGCAGAGATAGATTAAGAAAGGCACTACTAAATAGAATACATCAAAAGTTTCTTTTGTAAATAAAAGGAGCATGTGTAAAAGTGAATAATATAAATAGAGGGTAGGATATAAAAATAAATCCAAAAACATAGAAACTGAAAAAGTCCAATTTTAAAAAGGAAAATGAGTCTCACATATGTTCATAGCTGACTGTAGCTTTTACAGTCAAAAATTTAGTCCTGACACAAACCAATAAAATATGCGTTTCCCAGAAAAGGAGAAGAGTTTTTCAGGGTTATGGAGGATTTTTGGTGTTTTATGAACATTATACAATGAACATTATATGGTAAATAGAAAACAAACTCAATAATAATTTCTCTCATTTTTCTAATCACTAACATATTGTTACTTTTAAAGTTCTCACTTTAATGAGGATTTAATTAAAACACAAGAAATGTTTCAAAATAAAATCTATACATATCTGCTTCCATTTCATTCAGTATAAGAAGTATGCAAGTTTTATGCAGGAATAAAAGGTTGAATTAGGTGGAAGACTTTAGAAGTTTATGATCTAATAAGAAATGGATTATCAGTCCTTTGTCTGATGTAAAACTGGCAAATATTTTCTCCCACTCTGTAGGTGGTCTCTTCAGTTTAGAGACTATTTATTTTGTTGTGCAGAAGCTTTTTAATTTTATGAAGTCCAATTGTCCATCCTTTCCCTTAGATGCTGAGCTGCTGGGGTTCTATTGAGGAAGACCTTGCCTATACCTATTACTTCTAGAGTATTCCCTGCTCTTTCCTGTGCTAACTTCAGAGTTTCAGGTCTGATATTAAGGTCCTTGATCCATTTTGAGCTGATACTAGTACAGGGTGCTGGTGGGAATGCAAGCTCGTGCAACCACTCTGGAAGAAAAATATGGAGGCGTCTTAAAAATCTAAACATAGTCTGCCACATGATCCAGCAATCCCACCTCTGGGTATATTCAAAGGAATGTGACACAGGTTACTCCAGAGGCACCTGCACACCCATGTTTATTGCAGCGCTATTCACAATAGCCAAGTTATGGAAACAGCCAAGATGCCCAACTACTGACGAATGGATCAAGAAAATATGGTGTCTATACACAGAAGAATTTTACTCAGCTATGAAGAAGAATAAAATCTTATCATTCACAAATAAATGGATGGAACTGGAGAACATCATTCCGAGTGAGGTTAGCCAGGCTCAGAAGACCAAAAATCATATGTTCTCTCTCATATGTGGACTTTAGATCTAAGGCAAATGCAACAATGTTGTAGGACTTGGGTCACATGCTAAGGGGAGAGCACATACAGGAGGTATGGGGATAGGTAGGAAACCCAAAACATGAAAGTGTTCCTGCAGAGGAACTAACACAGAATCCTTAAAGCGATAGAGGTCAATATGGGAAGGTGACCAGGAAGTAGTAAAGAAGTCTGGTGGAGATGAATCAATACACTTGTGCATGACAACAATGCTAGGACTCTCTCTGTATAGCTATCCTTATCTCAACTAGCAAAAATGCTTTGTCTTTCTTATTATGCTTATGTCTTCTCTTCAACAAAATTAGAGATAAGGGCAGAACAGTTTCTGCCTGGAAGCGAGAGGGTTGGGGGGGGGAAGAGGAAAGGAACCAAACAAAGTATGCACATGTGAATAAATGAATAAAAAAATTAAAAAAAAGAAATGGAAGATACAGAAATAAGCAACAGGCAATGCGTGATTTATGGTTTAAGGGAGGCACAAGGGGAACAGGTGTTCTATGGCAGGTTCTATGTATACTTGTAATAATAATGCATTTGATCAATAGGCCCTGGACATAATCTTGGGATGGCAGAAAAGATGCTATCATTATTAGAGTATAGGAAAGACAATTTCTGCTGGGAGAAGTAGGAGGTTTGGGGGAGGAGGTGATGTGTGAGCTTGAGGAAGGTGTTGATATTTCTAGAGTTAGACATGGTAGAGTAAGTTTTTCCAGCCTGAGAGGAGCCCCTCAAACCAAGACTGGGAGGCAAAGACATTTTTAGATATCGCCATGGAAGGGCATAAATCCTAATGTTAGACTAACAGGCATGAAGAAGATGGGTTGTCTGGGAAGCAAAGTTGGGACAGACCCTGCCAGAGTTTGAGCATAGTTGTAAGGTGAAAGAAATGAAGGTTTCCAGACAGGGGAACTACTTTAGTGGAGCTGAATTTTGTAAATGTTAAAGAGTCACAGTCAAAAAAGAATTTTCATTATGACAACCTCGCCAAAAAATCTTAGCTAAAATAGATTTTAGCCACATAAATGAAAAATACTCTCACTGATATAAATTATAGCATTGAAGGAATTAACATTTCAATATAATTATTTATTTCAGGCAAACATAACCTAAATATGACATATTAACGTATTTAACATAGATGTTATGTTATTTAACAAAAACAAAAATTGCAGATTGTACAAAATGTTTCTCTACAAAAAATAGTAGCTACCTTACAATAATGTTGTGAGATATAAATAATAAAGCAATCTCACCAAAGCCCTTAGCGTAGGGTCTGGGTACAACAGTGGGGATAAATGTCAGCTATCACCACTGTAAGTTATAGCAAGGTCTAGCTGAAAGAACAAATTCAGGGAGCTCTCCTCGTCCTGACTCAAATAGTTGATAGTTTTTATTTGTTTGGTGCTTTTGTTTGTTTGTTTGTTTTCAGAGATTATATTATGTGACTGAAGTTAAAATTGTTTTTCAAAGGAGTTTGAGATAATATTAATATTAGAGAATCCTTTGGATTTGTCTAAAAGTTCATGGGACAGGATTATATAACAAGGCAGTGAAATATCACAATTCCTTTGTGTTTACTTTAAGCATTCCCATTTTATTCTGCTGAATGTATCTGGATATTGACAGAAGCCTTCACTCTCCAATGGCATTATCTATAAGATTGCTGGTGCCTAAATTCTTGCATGCAGTCCTAAGTATGTAACACATATGCATATGTTTCTGTATTTCTCCAAAGGACAATTTAAAAACATTGAATACTTAAATATAAACACTGACAAAGACAGTTTGACTGATTTTGTATTTCCATACTGATAATTAAATCTGCTTTATTTTTGGCAGGAAACAAAAAGAGACATATAAATCCTTTTTAAAGTACAAAGAAATAGGAACTAAAGGACTTATCCTTTACAAATAAAAAACTCACAAGGAGAAGGAAATACTTGTTTCTAGTAGATATTCAACCTGTACAACATACATTTAAATAGTCACTCTCCTTGGTATCCAGTCCTTGAAATATCCATTTAAATAGCTTTTGGCTGAGACTACTTGATTTTTAAAATGGTTCTGTTTTCAGTGTCAAATATTTGGTGTCCATTTGCTACACTTAAAAAAAAAGGTTGGGCACTGTTGTGTCTTTTGAAATATAGTAACATGACAGAAAGTGACAAATGGTGAAATGTGTCACAATGAAGCATGATGTATTATAGCAGGGTGATATGCTGATACTCAAAGAATCCATAATATGCATCTTTCTTTTTATTTGCTGCTACAGCAAAGGAGATTATTCTTATAGATTAAGGGACTACTGTCACATCTTAGGTAACAAAGTAAATATATTTCACTGCATTAATATTTCTGTATAAAACTGTCATCTGTTTTTTTCTCTACTTCCCTTCTAATAATTTCAGATTAGCAGTAGATGCATTTATAAATAGAATTCTGTTCCTATGTCCTATTTATCAGGTAGTAACACAATATTTTGAGTTTGAATTTCAAGTCACTAATAAGGGAAAAAATTTATGCTTACAATGGACACATGTATGACTGAATAAGAATTCTAGATTTAAATACAACAGTATTTTGATGACCTCAATAGGACATTTTATGGGAAAATATAATAATACATAAAATTCCTAATTTAAAACTGAAAACTATACAGATTATTAAAATACATTTCAAGAAAATATATTGTCTTTTACATAGCCATTGTAGTTTAAAGTATCACATATGTTGTCATTCATTAAATATTAGTAACCAGTAATATGTCAAATACCCAGTAAATGTGGCTTACTGTCAGCTTTTTCATTTACAGCTAAGATTCCCTTGGCTTTTTTGTTTCCCAGAGAGGTGTACATATTGCCCTGTTTCTCAGAAAATTGCTGAAGTGTATTTTGAAGCTAGAGCAAACTGCAGTTTGTGTTATCAGGCATTAGTGATCCTAATGTACTAATGCCAAAATAATATGCATGGTGAATACAAATGCAACATTAATGTAAGTTGAGAAAAGGAAGCAATTTTATACTAAAAGTAAAGTTCTATTGAGATGCTTTTATTTTGTTCCATCATAATCTTGATATCTCTTCTTTGTTTCCTCCATTTTTCTTCTTATTTCTCATCAGAAAGTGATATTCTTTGACCAATTTGCAAAGTACCACCTCACAATTACCATTATGTGGTTTAAACTCAAAATTTTGCTTTATATCTGAAAAGATGTTATAAGCAAATTTATAAATTATCCTGCAGGAATTTACTACTAAATATTATTGTATACTACTTTGCCAAAACATGGTAAGTCATGTACCATAAAGCCAACTCTTCTGTCCTTACTGATTTATATTTATCCCTGTATATTCAAGGACTGTTCATAAAAATAAAATAACATATGACTTTGTTTTCATAAGCCAAAACATACAAATAATTCATCATGAAGCAATCCTATGTTATTCTATTATTTCTTGTAGGGACTGGCATGTAAGCCAGTGGTACAGAACTTGATGGTATGTACAAGGCCCTGGGTTTGATCCTCAGCACAAAATAAATAATAGATAAATAAATAAACTAATAAAAATCAGTACTTTTTTGTAGAAACAGGTTGCATGGACTCATAATTAAAAATTTATAGCACTTTTTTTTGCAGCATACAACCATCAGTTTAAAATACTTTAGTATTATGAGCATCAATTTAGGTGTAAAATTCAGGATTTTGTATATAGTAGATTTCAAAACATTTCAAACTGAAGGGTCACTAAATGTTCACATTCAGTAAGTATATATATATATTTTTTTTTTCCAGTTCTGAGGATCATACCCCTAGCAATCACTCTATCACTGAGCTATACCATCAGTCTTAGGAAATATATTTTGAGTCAAAAATGTCATTCTGCTCAGGTAGAAGACTATGAAGACACTGAATATACAAAGTGTTATTTTGGCAAGGAGAAAAGTCACTTGATATTATAGATGCTCTCACAGATGATATTTTTTCCAGCAGAGGTTTACTAAACAGGCTTCTTCTTACACATAAAAGTAGGACTACTTCAGAATTTTTAAAAACTTGGGGATAGATAGAGTTTACAACTCACAACTCCTAGTACCAAATTATAAAATCAAAGGATCAAAATATTCTAAGATAATAATTACCTTTTGGGATACTATTCTTATCTAAATTCTTAGAGAATGTTAACATTAGCAGTATCTATAAACAGGTAAAAGTGAGTAGCTTTTAATTTGTAACTATATATGTATATAATTGGTAACTGTATATGTACATTTGTATGTGTACATGTACATTTAGTTTAAATTAAAACTGCAGCATCTTAATACATTAAATAGTATCATTAAGAAATTTAAGGACATTGTTAATGAACTGGAGAATACTTTTATTTTCAAAATCATAATAAGCCTTTCAAAATTTCATATTTGTGATCTTGCTTTTATCTGAGATTTCTATATTGCTGAGTATACACATAAAAAGCACATAAAACCAAATTCTGCTGCTTTTGGAGAAAAGGATTACCATCACCATAAACAGATATTGGATAGGTTTATAGAACATCCAGAATATCCACAGACTAATATTAATATAAATTCAAATAATTCAAAATTATAACAATTTAATAGCCATTTAAATGTTTGGAAGAACTTAAAAAATTACATGGAATTTTGTTTCTCTTACTTCCAGCCTCACTTCAGGTAAACTGCAATAACTGATAAAAATGTTTTGCAGTTCAAATCTATAAAAGTATATACGTATGTGTTCACACGCATACATACACACACACTATTTTCTCAACTTTCAGAGGCTACCATGGCAGCACAGACTTCTTTCTTTTATTGGTTATAATCCTGCCTTCCTGCACAGTTGGTTGCTTAACCATAGGATTTATAGTCATTTCTATGCCACTAATTGTTTAATAATTAGCTCTTCAGAGGGATAAAAAGAAGCCTTACTCACAGTGTTGGCTGTTTTTTGTAATGACAGAAGGTCTACCATGACCTTTATCTGGCTACCAATGAAGTTCCATTGAATGAGGAGTTTGGAAGAGATTCATAGTACCACACCATAGTACTTCTACCACACCAATACTACAGTTGTAAATAACTTCAAGAGCATGGTAAATTGTAGTGAAATAACTTAGAAGTAATAAGTTGCACATTGATTGATTGATTGATTTTGTTTTGCAGTGCTAGGGATTGAACCCAGGACCTTACACGTTAGGAAAGTGCTCTACCACTGAGCTATACTCCCTGGTCTTGGTTGAATTTATTACATTTAATCTTAACACAGTTTCCTAACTATAATTCTATGTAATTTGATTTTTAAATAATGGTTATTTTAAATAACCAAAATTCCTGAGAACATAATAATTGACAATCATGAATTGGTATGAGCTCAAAACACCACTGAGTTATACTCAATAAAATCTTTCATAAGTGGTAATTTTGAAAAATGATATAATTTTAAATGTCTACTGCTTGATCTACAAATTTTTGAATGAGTAAAGATCAGCAGTCATATACTATGGCAATCCGATTGGTTTGGATTCTCAAATTTCAAGTAGCAGTCTTTCTGTTTCTTACATCTAAAAAGAGAAATTGAAATATGGTTTTATCATTGTGAAGCTGATAAAATTATATCTTTAGGTCTGATCCTTTGGTCATGCCATCATCCTTAGCTATGCTTATTATCTTTGCCAAATGATTTGCAACCTTGAGGAAATTCTGTGCAACACTTGTACTTCATTGGCTCACTTTTTGAGAAAAAGGGTTTGATGGACAGACAATGGGTACAGCCCTCTTTGACAGTTTCATGCTGATACCTCAAAGGTAGTCCTGTTGGTAAGAGAAAGGCCTATAATCAGTCTGGAAAGAATGTTTTGAATGAGATGTTAATGTGTAAATCAACCTTTATTTTTCTGAGTTACTTCAACTGCTTTATGTGAAAAAATAAGACAGTGGATTCAGAGCATGTGTCTTCACCTTTCTAATTTACAAACTACCATGTGGCATATGACTATATTTCTCCCTCACTTGTTATCTAAACTGGCCCTGAAGCATCAGGCAGGGAGAAAACAAGTTAGCTCAATGAAACATGAGATAAACGTACTATGGCATTAGAATCAGTAGTTTCCTAGAAAAGGACAATCACAGTCTACCAGATACTATACTTTGGGCCCCACATAGACTAGGAGCTGGCACTATCCATGGTTCAGTGAATTACCTGCTAATCTCCTAAATATCAAATTTTAGAGAGAGAAAAAAAAAGAGAATGACTCCCTTTCATGGGAGGCAGGAATGAATTAAGATTTGAGGCGTTCACTTTTTATCACTACTAAGTTTTGCTATAATTCTAGTCATATCTGATACAAAAATTTGAGGTTTTTTGAAAAAAAAATTACTGCTTGCATCAATTCATATACTGAAAGTTATTTGAAATTTAACATGGTAAGATTCATTATTGACATCATATCCACACATACAGGAACCTACTGTTAGGATGTTAGGATAGGAATCATGATGATTACTAAAAAATATTTTTAGACAGGATCTCATTATGTAATCCAGGTTGGCCCTGGACTCACAGTCCTCTACCTTCCAAGTGCTGGAATTACAAGTGTGCACCAGTATGACAATATTTTAATTTTAATAGTTTATCAGTAATTTTTATTATGCTCACATCTGTTTTTCACTATAGGAATCTATTTTAGCTGGAATACAAGAGGTTGACCCTCTTCTGTGTTTACCATCAGTGCAATTGGAACAAGTAATTTTTCTTCCACCCATCAACCCCCAAGAGAATGTGAAGTTTTCTCATATCATCTGGATCTAAGATGAATGAAACTTGACACATTTATTTAAAGGAACTGTTTAACTATATCATTACTGCATGAAACAGTCTGAAGTTGCTTCTGACATTTCACAGTATGTGATATTCACTGTGAATTAAAGTAAAATGAGTAACTAATAAAGGAAAACAGTTACTTGACCTGTTTTTCCTCCTTAAATTTGCAGTACAGCAGAAATAAGAATCATGAAACTAGAATTCACCAATGTTTCATTGTTAACCCTTTAATAAGAATACCTGTCTTACTGATGCTAATGTAATTGGTTATGCATATTAAGTAGAAGAGCAATAGAGTATTTCTTAATTTGTACTTTTTATTTAAATAATTTATTTGAATAGAAGATACTACCTTGAAATAATGAGATATGTCATTTCTCATAGAATGAATTCAGTCTATTTTTTTAAAAACTGCCTAAACAGAAAAAGCAAAATAAGTAAAAACAAAACAAAACAAAACCTATTTTTGAACATTTTTCTCCTAAAAAAATACATTTCCATTGGTAAAGACTTAACTTGACAGTAAATTTTAGGCTGTTTTTTATGATTATGAGTCTTTGACCAACCTCTCCAGACTTTGTACTTCAGAATAAAATTGTATTTTTTAAAACCACCAAGAACAGCAAGACAATGGGTTTATAAACCCACAACTTACTTACTTTATTTTTAATATGCATTTAAGAACTGAGTTTTCAATAAATTTAGCACATTGACATTTCAACTTTAAACACAAATTCTTACCTGCTTAATTACAGCATTAATCTTAGGTAAATAGTGTGACTTCTTTTGTTGTAATTATCAAAGATGGAATGCTATTGCCAATGTTATTTCAGAAATTTTGCAATAAAGAAGTTCATCTCATAGAATTCGAGAACAGTATTTATCAGAGGCCAGGGAGGGTAGGGAAAAAAGTGTGTGGGGGGGCAGATTTTAATGCTTCAGGGATTACAATTAAATATGAGGAACAAGCTCTGGTGTGCTGTTGCATGCAGTTGATAATAATGTATTGTATATTTCAAAATAGCTATATAAAATGTTTAATTCAGGTGGTGGACATGTCAGTTACCTTAATTTAACCATTATTCAATGTTTATGTGCATCAAAACATTAAATTTTACTCCATATATATGTACAATTATTAGTTATGAAACAAATAATATTTTAAGTACAGATTCAAATAACCTTAAAAAAGGTAAATGCCACAGACGTTTGCTGCAGAGACTCAGTTTGTGTACATTTTACTTAATCCCAAATAGAATGACATATTCAATCTTTGATCAGTTTGGAAGGCCAATGCTGACTACATAAAATACTATAAAAGTATTTTGCTTGCTTTGCTGATTTTAAAGTCAATGATAAAATACTGTAGATTTATGGTACAGGATATTGATGAAAAGCACATTATATCTACCGTGCTCAATGAGTAACCTATTTAAGGTTTGAAAACTAATAAGTTATCAACTCATATATAACTCCCATTATGTATTAAATAATCAAAAGCTTCTGAAAGATCAAATAAAGAACATTAATTTTACCTTTTCACCAGAATTTTGGCTCCTGAATCTTCTGATCTGCCTATGGATCAATGGAATAATTCTTTTAGTTTGAGTAGGGTTCTGTCCCTTAATATAACATATTAAGGTATCAAAATTTAATGTTGCTGAAAAATTTCCACTGATTTCTACTTCAAGATTTTAAGTGTAATGTGAATGTGTGTGTTCCAGGAGAGTGACCAGAAAATGCTGTTACTGGAAAAATAAAGGTGTTCAAGTACTAAACTCTTGAAAATACACTACAAAACATGCTGTTAAGTAAATTTAAGATATCAAAAAATAACATAGTGATACACTGATGAATACCAAATTATGAACACTTTAGTGTTTTTAAAACCTCTGTTTTTCGAGCTTGGTGGTCATGGTTTTATTTGTATGTTCTAGAAGTCAGGCTAGATATGACAACATGTTAGAATCTGACTCTGGACTTGGGCATAGATTGTTTTCATTAATTATACAGAAATCAAGGCGAATTAGTGTAGTGAGAGAAAGCTATTTATCTTCTGGAGGTGACTTAGAACTTTGCGTGCCTTGTTATGAGTCAAGGAAGTGGTTAGCTTATTCCTTCAGGGTTATCATCGAGCTGCCATCAAGATAAATCTTTCTGGAAGTTCTGAAGAAGGAAACTAGGAATATGGAGAAAGAACAGTCTTTGGAATCAAAAAGCATTAAAGCCTTCCCCACAAAACTGTAGATTTTTAATTTTCTAAAACCCTAAGTGAATCATTTTTAATTTAGCATTTCTTTTTTTGCCTTCGGTGAACCTTCATGAGTTTTTGAATAGCATTTATACTGCTCTTCTTGGAGCATGGGGCTTCTGAGGTGGGCCTTACGTCCTGGCTCTATTTTGTCTTTCTTTCTGTCTTTTATGCGTATTAAAATTAAGATGTGTGCGTAGGCACTGTTCTCTGACCTTTTGTGCTTTGTGCAACACCACCTGAAATAAATTATCATTTTAAACTTCCCCTCGGATTTTCCCCATCTTACCTGGAATTTCTTACCTCGTATAATTCATTCCTCAAGATTCAGTTCAAAACACTCTTCCCCATTTGTCTTCCCCACTTCTCCTCCAGTTCTTCATTCCCCAGCAGAGTGAGGCATTCCTCCAAGGTGGCCTTACAGCTCTCTGTTCACATTTCTCTTAAGGCATTGTAATGACATCCTTCCATAGCTATTTGTTTTTATACAACAAAAAATATACTTCCCAGGCCACAATTTTGAACACCAAATTTCTAATTCTTAGGTCAGTTCAGTTTCTCATCCAAATAAGCACTGGGAATGTTTGTTGAATAATGCTTACACTGTCTTGAAAGTAAAATGTGCAACTAGGACCTATTGGCAAATTGCCACTTCAGAAAGACTTAGAAGGCTATCAAAAGCAACAGGATTTGTCTTTGAAAGTAGGTTCAGTAGCAGATTTATGACCTTTGAAAAACCATACTCCCCATCCCACAGTAATGCTGTGCACGTGGCTTTAGAATGATTGTACCTGTTCCTCTCTAGAGTTGTATCTGTTCCCAATCCCAGCCACCCAAATGCATGTGTCTCAGAGCTCTTAAATTAATTTCTCTGAGATTTTACGTAAGCTACCAAGAAAGATGATATAGTGTTTTCTTTTAGACTGACAAACTCTTTTACAATGTATTTTAAGTTGTAAAAAAAAGCATACAACATAAAACTTACTATTTTAACTGTTTTAAGTGTACAGTTCTATAGCATTAAATATGCTTACATATTTAATCTCCAGAACACTTTGTCTAGAAAACTGAAAGTCCATAACCTTTAAATAGTAACTCTTCTTTTCTCTCTCTCCTTCTACTTTCCATTTCTATGAATTTGCTTCTTTAGATAATTCATGTGAGTAGAATCATATGGCATTAGTGCCTTTGTGATTAATATATTTCAATTAGCATAAAGTCCTCGTGATTCATCCATGTTATAGCATGTGTCAAATTTTCCTTTTGTTTTAAGGCTAATATTCCATTGTGTATATGCCATATTTTGCTTATTCATTTATCCACCAATTTGGATTTTATCTACTTCTCATCTATCATATGGTTGTGCAAATATCTCTTAAACTCCCTGCTTTCAATTCTTTTGGCTATATCTAAGAAGAAAGATTGATGAATCATATGGTAGCTGCAATTTCAATTTTTTGAGGAATTATCACACTGTTTTCCATAATTTTTGTACCTTTCTACATTCCCCCCAACAGTGTGCAAGGTCCAATTGATCCATATCCCCCCAACACTTGCTATTTTCTGGGTTTTGTTTCTTTAGTTTTATAATAGACGTTTATTTTTATATTAGCCATCTTAATGGGTGTCAGAAGATACCTCATTATAGTTTTGGGCAGGAAAAGGGATTTTTTTTGTTTTTTGATTGTTTTGTTTTTTGAAACAGGATCTCATTATGTAGCCTAAGCTGGCATCTCACCTCACTCAGCCTCCTGAGTGCTGGGATTATAGGCTTACACATCTCTACCATGCCTGATAATGATTTTAATTTGCACGGCAATAGGCTCTAAATTATGTTATCGAGCTAGTAGATACAGGAAGGGTTGCATGAACTGATAAATTTTTATAATTTCCTTTGGCTAGTTTGAGTTGTAAACAAAAGAATGTTGAGATTCTTTTCTTGACAATGTTGAGATTGTCGCTAAACTGACCTGACAGAGATCTTGCTGAAGACAAGCCAAGGGCATAGATAGCAAAAGCTAGGGATGAAGAATTTGACCAGACATCAAGGGTGGGAGAGTTCTGTAAATGGACTAAGCAGGACTTTTGCTAAAGATTGGGCTGGCCAGACTAAAGAATCCAGGGAGGGAAAGACTAGTGACAGACAGTCCACGTCTCATGAGGAAGGAGGCTCAGAGGATCCTGACTAAAAGGTGGTCAAGGAGAGTATCTTTGTTAGTAAACAATCCTTGACACTACCCTTCCAACTGTTTTTCTATAGCATATTGTTATTATTCATTGGGGAGCATTCAAAATTTTTTATGCCTACTATTTTGGGGGGGTGGGACTGATGTTTGAACTCAGGGCTTTGTGCTTGCAAAACAGATGTTCTACCGTTTAAGCCATACCACCAGTCCATTTTGCTCTGTTTTTTAATATACAAATTTTTATCAGGATAAAAACTAAAAGGGGGATTCATAGTGACAATTCTGATTAGACTTATATTGTACAGTAGTTATATTGCCCTCATCGTCTCTCCCCCTCAACCCCCTCTCCACCCCACTTAAAGCAATTGCAAGAAGTTCCTTAGTTCTGTTTCATAGAGGTGTATGAAGTCCATCTACCATATAGGTCACTTTTATCTCCTTCATTCATCCTCCCCCTCCCAGTAGTACTCCCACCACACTGTACCTGTTTTGCAGTCTTGTTTTTCGTTATTTGCTCTGGTTATTTTGAAGATAGGGTCTTGCAAAGAATTTGTCCAGACTGGCTTGGAACCACAATCTTCCTGATCTCAACCTCCCAAGTAGTTAGGATTACAGGTATGAGCCATTGGCAACTCACTACATTATATGTTTTAAATGGGGTTTATTGTAGATATTTAACTGTGTTCATCATGGTGGTCACTGTCTCACCGTACCTGTTTTTATTCATTGCAATAACTATCTCTACAAGTTTAAATTGACTATTTCTTATGCTTCTTTACCTTCAGCAATAAGACTGGAAGTTAATTTAGGGTTGTTTTGTGCAAATCAAAGCAAAGTTAGATAGAATTTTTAAAATAAAATTTGACTTAAAAGTTGCGCATTAAGAATTTTCATTTTACTGCAAAATTGGTATGGCTTTCATGATGTCAATAAGCTCATTATATTGAAAAGGATGCTAGGCTGAATTGGTCCTAACATTTTCATGGTATGAATGGTGCTCACAGGAAAATATATTTTAAAGTACTCTGAGCACAGAATAGCAGTACACTATAAATAATGATGATTTTTAATTTTCCATTAAGACTTTTGCTTGTCAAGCATTGGGCAATTTTTACAACTCCTTTCTAATTTTTCATGTATTTTCTTTTATGTTACAAAACATCTACCAAAACATCTCTACTTTTCTTCCACCTCTGTGTTACAGTTTTACACATTGCTAAATCTCAGACAGATCAACAGATTCAAATAAAATTTGGTGATAAAAGAAAACAGCACGCACTGTATGTGGAGAATTTCGATGGCAACTTTCAGCCGAATGTGAATTAAAATGGCTAGGTTATAAATCCCCTGAAAATAAGGTTTATAATGGAAATGCTGACAGGCATTTAACGATAGCAGCAGTAGCTGGCACCACTGTAATAAAAGGACTTAAATGAAAAAAAAAATGTGTGCCTCACAAAGACATGCAGATTTCAGGGTAAAGCTATACGCAGACTCAATGTAAGGATGGATGACAATATGCCTGAGCAATTGTGATACATGGGTGTTAGTAACAAAGAATCTTGAAATTCAGTTTCCAATCAAATTGTGAAAGAGTTTATGGAGAAACCTGAATGCAGCATTCTTCTATCACCCTGGCACCACCATCTTACAAATGTATTTTACTCTGCTTTAGTAGAAGGACGAAGAAGGGCTTAGTCAGAAACTGACCCCTGGAAACTAGATAGGTTTCAATAGTCAATCCTTTGGATCCCTCATATGAATGAAAGATTAGAGTGTTGGTTAGGAACCAGGTAAAAGAAGACCAGGTATATTCTTTCAAGGACACCACTGACTTTCTGTAGTCAAATCATTCTTAGTTCTGTTTCTTTCAGGTCCCTTCCCAGAGGGGACACTAGACCTGAGCATCTTCTCTACCCCATCTGCACACAGGAAGTTCACCCTGGGATTACATCCAAACAATAGGTTAGTGACTGTTTTCTTTTTTCCTGAGCAGCGAGGTACATATCAACTCTTTTTTTTTTTTTTGCCTTCTATTTTTGAATTTAAACTCCTTGTGTGCTTCTGAATAAACAGCTGAATGTTAAAAGTGCTGTATTTTCCTGATGATGCCAAAATAAAACAAGAATAAGTTTGCTTAAAAAAATTAAAAAACAGATTTTAAATAAATAAATAAATCTCTTCAGGAGTGAGTATAGAACCAATCAGATGACTAAGTAGTTCCTGTTTCCAGATACCTGTGCCCCAGGTTACTCCCAAAGAGCTCCACTCTGTAATTTTTCTGACAAATAACAAGCTCTTTGGTTATTTTGGGAATGCTTCTTCCCCAGGAACAGGACGGAGGTACGCCGGTGTGAGTGTCTGTGCAGCCTTTCTTCATGCTTATAAAACCCACCCAAACTGTCAAAGTTGACAATCCAAAACGATAATCAAAACCACTTTTTACATTCCTTCTTGTAACTGCCGCAGGCAAGTTTAAAAAGATATGCTAACAAATCCCAAAGAATGGCTGGTGTTAAATATTTGATATAAGCTGAAATGAATACTGTGGGTATAATGTGAAGTCATATAGTTCTTTAATTTCTAATCCATAGGTAACTCTAGTTGTGTGTTTACATATGTGTATATATGATTTAATTTTAAATTATTTAATAGAATTACAGTTTCACTAATTTAAAGATAACATATGCATATATATTATGTTTAATTCACAGAGGATTGAGAAAAAACAAAAGAACCCAAAAGTTTACTGTTTGATAAGATAGTTTATTTTAGTACTGTAATACCAAAAACTATATATAAAAAAATCACCAGCATGATCACTTGTAATGTTTCTTTTTTCTTCTTTTTTTCCGTATTGGCATTTAAACTCAGGGCCTTGTGTTTGCTAGCAAGTGTTCTACTACTTGATCCACACTCCCAACACTTTTTTGCTTTTAGTTATTTTTCAGATAGGGTCTCAATTTTTGCCTGGGACCAGTTTCAGACCATAATCCTCCTACTTACTTTTTCTGTGTAGCTGTGATTATAGATGTATACACCATGCCTGGCTTGTTTTGTTGGATGGAGGTTTTGCTAACTTTTTGCTTGGGCTGACTTCAAACCAGGATCCTCTTGATCTCCTGAGTAGCTGGGATTACATGTGTTCACCACCACACCCAGCTGTTTATAATAATTAAAAATGTTATTTATTGCTATAAATATTAATGTACATTTACTGCTTTGTATAATCCCCCCCTTATTTTTGTTACATCAAGCATAGGAAAAGTAAACAATAATACATGCACAGTAAATTTTCACAAAGTGAATACATCAGTTTAATAATGCTCAGATTAAGACATTAGTCAACATTAGCAGCACCTCCAAAATCATGCCTCTTTTTCATCCAGCTTCTCACCAACTATAGAAGTGACCACTTTGTTTGGATCTCTCAAGAAATGGCTGTCAGATGAAGACATGGGTGCTCATGGCTTATTAAAGAGGAGATTTCTGGGTTCACAAAGTAGAAGAAGAGAGACAAGAAAGAGCAAGGCCCATAAAATTGGTGCTAAAGAGTGGGTTAGTGCTGTGAACAACTGAGTCTCGACTCTGCTGCAGACACTGCGTAACCACATGCAATAGCCACACACTGCCCACTGGAGAAAAAGGAACATTTGCACACTGACTCCTACCTCAGGAATTTACTTATTTGCTCTTCTGGCTTCGGATTAAGCGAGGCTGAATAATTACATGGAGTAGTCTTATATTTTGGTAGCCTACTATGCGTGCATTTCCGTTGAGTGCTTACTAGAACTACAATAGCTTCTACACGGGCATGTTATGTTCAGCTTTAAGTGGATGCTGCCAGGTTTTCAAAATTATTATATGATTATTTCAAAATAATTACATAAGCTTATATTCCCACTAGCAGTTTCATGGCCTGAGGAACTCTCTTTACTATTTTCTTTATTTGATGTCTTTGGAGACAGTGTCTTAATTTTTGTTGTCAGGAACCATATTTAAATATAAATGATTGGTTTTGAAATATATCTGTGAAATGTATGTATTTTAAATGTATATATACACACAATAGATACACACTTCACATACATACATATACATGAAATTCTAGGTTGGCCTTTATTTTCTTTCACTTGCTAAACTTGATACTTCAACTTTTTCATCATTGTTCTGGAAAATTGGCTGTCTATCGTACTTTAAAATTAGGGTGCTATGTTATTTTTTACCCTAGCCGTTTTCACCTTGTCATTAGTTTTCAATATTTTGTCAATGATAGGGCTTGTTTAGGCTGCATTCACCTTGCTTAGTTTCTAGGAACATTTTGAATTTGTGATTTGGTGGTTATTGTGAGTTTTGCAAAGTTATTCAATAGGACAGATTCAATGGGGTTTGTCTTAATATATTCCTTTTGAGACTAAATAAGTGTGTTACATCTTTCAACTGTGTGCTTTTTATGCTTGTTATCTGTTATTATTTCTGTATTTATCTTCATTCTTGTTTTCCTTCTGTGCTTTTCCTTATTGTACTGCATGTCTGCTGAGTTGTTAAATTCATTAGTTGATCGATGTAAAAGGCAGGTCAAAAAATTAATTGTCTTTGCCTCATTCTTACTTCACTGCTCTATTTTTAGTATTTATTTTGGAATTTTCTCCAACCAGCCAAGACTTTCTCACTACATTTCTTCTTTCTGTTCCCTTATTAAAAATTACTTATCTTGATTGGCACCAACATGATCATCCCATTCTATACAAGGATGGCATAGCTAGAATCAAGTGAGTCATCTTACCACCTCCAGTATCCTTATTGCTTGAAAGCTGCCTACTATTTCCTCTTTATAACTATTCTGGGTTTATTGCTAAGACTGACAAACAGGTCAGAGCAAAGGAACTAGTCCAGTAGCATGTCTCTACGCCCTTATAGAGACCTGACTTAGGAGTTTTTGTGAAAATAACTATATATCCACTTAATTTTACTACCATCCAGACAACATTTCTCCATTTTGTGTACAAGGATATCATCATAATACTCTTTTTTTTTATGTGACTGGGGTTTGAACTCAGGGCTTTGTTCTTGCAAAGCAGGTGCTCTACCACTTGAGCCATCCCATCAGCCATAAGAATGTCATGATATTGTTTATATTTTTTTTTCTCCATCAAGTGAATGACTCTCTGAAAAGTAAAAATTGCCTAGTCATGACTTATTCTTGATACAACTATGATTGTTCCACTGGTTATTAATTTTTAAGTTGCTAACTAGTCAATGACCAATTATTTTGGTGTGAATCAATTTCAGTTTATTTGCTAATAACAAATTTATATATTGACTTTTTTTTTTTATTTCTCCAACCCAAACTTTTAATTAACTCTGAATTCTCAAAGTGACTTATTTGGTCTGCAGATGAATTCCTTTAAAGTAGGTGGATATCTTTTCATATCTGTGTATTCACCTTCAATTTCAGATTCTAGTTAAGACTTTGCTGGCTTTGAAAACAGACGCCAGTGGCTTGCACATGCTAGATGTTGGAGGCTGGATTGGGAGGATTGTGGTTCAAGGCCAGTCTGGGCAAATTGTTTGCTAGATACCATCTCCAAAATAAACATACCAAAATGGCCTAGAGGTATAGTCCAGGTGGTAGAGCTTGCAAGCATGAAGCAAGCCACGAGTTCAAAACACATTCATGCCCCCTCCCAAGAAAACAAAAGAATTTGCTGGTTTTGCTTTATCAAAGTTGAATATCATTCTTTTTGATGAAATAAGGGGCAATACAAAAATTGAGTATATCTGCTTTCTGTCTGCCAAAATTTATCTACATCACTTCTTTGGGCCATGGCCAAATGTCTTTTGTCGTTGGCTATAACATTTCATTTATCTTCAAAATTTTCTTTCACGATTATAATCTACCATTGATCTCAAAAATCCTGACACTTATGTAAATTCCATGTTTTTCTAATTGAAAAGTATCAGATGACTACTATAGTCAACTCTAGCAGGTAAAGGTCCGGGACGTCATTGTTCTTGTTCTGACAATAAGAAAAAGCTGAACAACCTGAAAATCAATAACTTTCATTAGATTCACTAGTGAAATAATGTTGCAGAGAAAACTGACATCCAAAACCTGGAGGAGTAAAACCAGAATCAGGTGAGATCTGTTTACTTTGGAGCAGCTCCTGAGGCCATAACCTGGTAAGGACATACAAATACTAATTTTCACAAAATGACAGATGCTGAGTAAGAGACTCCCAGTGTCTGTAGTCCCAATGGGCAGCACACATTTCAGTTTCTTATGGTGAAGATCTGACAATTCCCTCATAGACCTGGCAGGGGAAGGGAAAGAGTACTCTCAATTATGATCAGCCTCCATAATAAGGGCCTTCTCTCAAAGGAACAGATGTTAACAGTCTTTTCAAAGCTGATAGAAGGTCATTCTTTACATTCTACTCCCATCCCTGAGCCTCTGATCTCACAAACAGGTGGCTAAACGTTGGATAAACATTTGTAAATGTAACAGACAAAATACCTAGACCTACTAAAAGATGGAGATATAGTGATTAGATTATCCAAATCTTCCTCTCCCCAACAATTTACCACCATACCAATAGAGTTCCAGTACATTAACAGTGTGCATAGCCCAAAGAGCTTCAAGACACAAACTCTCTCTGTTCAGGAGCATTAATGGGAGTACGAAATCAGGACTGAAGTAAATAAGCACACTAAAGGAATTTGAAGACTGTGGTGCCTACATCTAAGGGAAACATTAAAAACAGCTCAAACAAAGCACCTACTGGGAAAATATATTTGCAAATCACATGATAAATAAATAAAGATAATATGGGGCACATACACAATGGAATATCATTCAGCCATGAAGAAGAAGCAAATCGTGTCATTTGTTGGAAAATAGATGAAACTGGAGAGAGTCACGCTAAGTGAAATAGACTCAGAAAGACAAATATCAATTTTTTTTTCTCATATGAAGAATCTAGATTTTTAAAAAGACATAAAAGTAGAAGGAGGACTATTTGGGAAGAGGAAAGGGATCAAGGGAAGAGGAATATGGGCACAAAAGAGAGTAATGGGAGTTGAATATGATCAAAGTGTGTTATTTCCATGTAAGAAAATATCAGAACGACACCCCCAGTTTTTTTATAATTATTAATACATGCTGAGAGAAAGAAAATTCTTAAACATGGGAGAATTCTTATAAACAGTAAAAAAAAAATCAAACAACTTATATTTTAAAAAACAGATACAAGGTTTCACAGAGTTCACTAAAGAAGATATATAGATAATAGATATCCTATGAAAAGGTGCCAAAATATTATTTGTCTCTAGGGGAATACAGATTAAAACATCTATGAAAAATAGCTTAACATACTAATTAAAATGGCTAAAGCATAAGAAAATTAAAAAAAAACTGGCAACACTTGCTACTTTTGAGGGTGTGAAACAAAGTGATTAAGTTCACTTGATATCTTCTTGATAGACTGACCTGGATGTGATGCAATGACAATGCACTTTACCTCTGTACTCTTTTTCCCCAAAACCCATAACACCAGTTTAGTCATGAGGAAAAACCTGTCAAATGCCAGCTAAGAAACTTTCTACAAGATACCTCAAAATCATCTAAGGCATTGAAAACAAGGAAGGTAAAAGGTCAAATGCAAAGAAGCTTAAATAATTATAACAAGTAAATGTGAAGTGGGGTCTGAACTGGGATCCTGGGAGATAAACAAAGGCATTAGGTAAAAACTAATGAATTTTAAGCAAATTGTGTGTCACATTGATTTATTTGTTTTGACACATACACTGTGCTAATGTATAACACTAGGGGATGTAGGGTGTCAGGCTTGTGGACCTCTATACTATCTTCACTTTTTTTCTATAAATCTAAAATTGCTATAAAGGAAAAGCTTGTTTTTACTATGTTTTCCTAATGGAGAAGATTTAGAAAGGGGAAAAGGTCATGCTTTTGACTCTTCATCCTTCTTTATATGCTCCTTCTCTGCCTGATTTGCACATCCTTTTGAAATCTTACCTTCTTAGTTAAGGCCATCCCTGTTTGTTTTGACGATTTCAGAGATTTTCTTCTGAACTGAATCAGTATATAATTCACATATGATTTTAAAATAATTTGTTTCTTTTTCTGATTTTATTTTTTATTGAAAATATGGAATGCTTCCTGAATTTGCAGGTCATCCTTGTGCAGGGGCCATGCTAATCTCTATCATTCCAATTCTAGTATGCATGCTGCCAAAGCGAGCAGAGTGGTTTGCTTTTTTTAAGTCTCTTGTCACTAAACTGGAAGTGGACTTCTCATGTCCGTTTAGTAAACTTTCTCTTTTCTAGTTGTTGTGCAAGTTTTGTGAAGCATACTAAAAAATGACATGCTTCCATGTACTTAAAACTTCCATGTCATACTATGTACATTGTGCACGAGGAGCACTGAAGACAGTAAAAATGTGATATAAAGCAAGGTAAGACAATACAGCTGCTTCTCTCACTTCTATGTTACCATGTGGCTCTTTTGATCAGTTAAATGTTACATGGTTTGTCAGGGGTAAAGTTGAAGGCAATAGCTTCCATCATGCTGTTGTTGTTTAATAGTATTTATGTAATACACCTCAGCAGGTCGGTTACCAAATACTCTACTTTTTACATAGACTTTCATCCTGTATTATGATACGCAGGTCTCCCAGTAATACTCAATTTTATCTGCTTTAATTGTATTATGAAATTTGCCCTACAAAAATCCATCCATGTCTTTCAGTGGGGTAAAGGAGATGGGATTTTTATCACTGCATCATATCTTTGGGATTGCAAAGTCCAAACAATTAAGATTGTACATTTTCCTGACCTGCTACTTAATGTGAGGCAGCATGTTTATATTGAAAATAAGAGGAAAGCAAAAAAAAAATCAGCAAAGTCATTCCATGAAGCTCATACAGTGCAGCAAGATAGATGATGGCAGATGAAACTAAAATGCTAAAGAAATTTGAAGGACTGTGTCAAGATTCAACATCAAAAAGCATGTCAAGTTTATTTGTGATTGAAAATAGTGAGTCCAATGATTTCTGAGAAGAGTTAGCAGGTTCCTTATCAAGTGTCTATGGTGACATGTAATCCAAGTTTGGAGCTATGTATTTGTCTACCAAGACATGTGTTGCAACCCCCCAAATGACAAGGCTACAGTTTAGGGTCACAGCTGCAAGCCCCAAAAGGAGTGACAGTAGCAAAACAACAAAACTTGATCTAAAGGAAACTGTCTTGGAGCCAAGGACTTAGAGAAAGACTGGAATTGGATAAAAAAGTGGTCAGCAACTTAAGTCTGGACAGGGGGTGATTATGCCCAGTTGGAAGAAAACTGGAATAATAACAGCACAAGGGATCATTTGCAGATAGGGTGTAAGTGAACTTCCCTCCCAGCTTCTTTTTCTGAAGCAAATGAGCAGGACATGCAGGTTGAGGTAAATATCTAGTTTCTGGATGGATATGTCCTATGGTCAATGCTTGCGATCTCTGCTGATTGACACATACTTGTCAGCCAGTGCTTTTAAGACAAAATATTATTTCTGACCAAAGTTACCCAATGATAACATGGCTCATTTGTACTAGTTATTTCTGGCTCCTATCTGTTCTTGAGATTCATTTGATAAACACTCATGCTCTCTTATCTAACATCCTATGCTCTGCCCATAAAATATTGTCTCTATCCTCTGAGCATGTTGTAGTTATTGATACTTCTATGACTTTTCATGTGCTTTCTCTGATATCATATTCCCTCATCTAACCATATTTCTTTAAGATTCAGCATCAGTAATATTGCCTTATAATAACTTTTCCTGATAGTTCACATTTCATTTGGTATGCTATAGTACCTATACAACTCTCTTAGTCAGTTTTTCATTTTTGTACCAAATACCTGAGATTATCAACTTAAAGAAAGAAGATTTATTTTGACTCACAGTTTCAGAGGTTTCTGTCCATGATAGGCTAGCTTCACTGCTTTTAGGTCAGTGACAAGGCAGAAGCATCATGGTGGAAAGGATGTGATGGAGTAGACGCTCTCAAATAATGGCAGCCAAGAAGCAGAGAAAGTGAAAAAAAGGGTCCTGAGACGGAATATTCCTTTTAAATGCATACCCACAGTAACCTACTTCCTCTAGTTTCTGTCTCACTAGTTTCTACCTCTTAGTTTCTGTTACTTTTCAATAACGCTATCAAATTATTACATTGGGGATAAGCCTTCAATTCACAAGCTTTCAGAAGATATCTTAGATCCAAACCACAGCAATGACATGTATTTGTTAGTCTCCAATTATGTTTAAAACTCCTCACCAACAATTGTGACATTGTTTGGCTCTTAGTAAGCTTTCATTATGTGTTAACTGATTTGAATTTAAGTTTGTTAGGTGGTTACCAAAGAAATGTTCCTATTTTTCCCTTTGTGGACACTCCTTGAGACATAGTATGTTCTCAATAAATGCTTACAGACTTAATTGAAGGATGTTAGACGGCCCACGGAGACAGCACATTCCTCTCACTATGGAATTATCTTTCCATTCATCCATTCCCCCATTTAGTTTCGTAGGTGAGTAGAATGTAGAATTAAGTGCATGAGGTCTGAAGACAAATTTCTGGCTTCAGTTTTTTACCCATTGTCTGTGATTTAGTTTCCTCCCCTGCAAAGTGAAGCTATTAACAGCATATATTTTGTATTTAGTAAGTTGTATACCTTGGTAATAGTTACACCAAAGTTTGCATGAAATGGATCTTATTCTTCAAACTTGATCATGTAAATTATATATTATATACTTCATAGCACTTGGCAAGTACTTAGCAAAAATATACTGCAGCCTAAGTGCTCAATTAATTGTCTATCCACTTATTTACTTCATATTACTCTAGGGTAACTAACATGAACTTCTGGTAAAATGACATTAAAAATTTTGTGTATGCATAGTACTAAATGGAAGCACCAGCTTTCCAACAAAATATGTGCATCCATTGTTTATGTTCAAGCATTACATATTTTATTGGATGGATAATACTGGAAACTAATGATATTTTGCATAAATGATGCATTCCAAATCCACCTTTATCAACTAAATCAATTTGATAAAGTTTTATACATCACTTTCAAAACTTACTCTCTTTGAGAGAGACCCTTTGGTGGAGATGCCCTTTAACATCTCTTTCCTATAACAAATAGTTCTTAAAGTTTATCATACACAAGTAAAATAATGTAATAAACCTACAAGGGAAAACATGAAACAAAGTAATGTATCAATAATATGGATAATAGCACAGATGTACCTTTACTGTATTTTACAAAAATAGGCATAAATTGGTAGTATTTTAGGCATCTAGTTCCTATGGAAAATACTTAACCATTTTCCTATTTAAGTATAATATAATCTAAATAAAAAGTAAAATCCGACTCAGCAGTAGTTATATTCTGTATAACTGAAGGTAGCTTAAAATGCTGACAGCCCAGCTCTTGAATTAATTAAGCCACAAAGATCAGTCTGATCCTCAGAAACATTATTTTTGGGTGATGAGAGATTAACTGCCATTACTTTCTTGCGGAAACAGGAGAAAATTAGAATCTGTGAAGAAAAATCTATTGGGTAGATACCAGTAGCATTTGATTGGGTTAGGTATAGAAAAGTAGAATAAAAATATATATCCTGATAGAAATACCGTTTTAAAGACTATTTTGATGACTTTCCACATCCAGATATTGTAAGTGGCACAGCTAGTTATATGACTGTGTCATACATTTTGGATACTACCCTTGTTAGCTCTCTATTTGAGAGTAGTACCTGTGACATATAATTTTTAATTTTGTAGTAATTAAGAATAAGTTCATATTAATGACCAGTAATTGGATACTTAATAAGAAGAGTGATGAGCCGGATATTTTTTGAGTATCTGGTTGCGCTAATCTGCTACACTCTATTTTTGAAACTGTTCCTGTTATTGTTCATGAATTTTCTCCCCTGAACTCATGCACCATGCCATATTAAAATTTAATGGAATAAGCACAACGTTGTATGTTTGTCTATGAATGACTGCACTTAAACAATGCATTATTCAGTTAGAATCAACTAACTGAAGGAAGTTAGTACATATTCAGGTTTTGTAAATTGATGCAGGAAGGCATTTTATAACAATGCTTCCTAATCAAAATGTTATCTGTTACTACAGATTATTATGGGTTTTAGAATCCTTTAATGTGGAAGAGTTGTGCTCTACAGTCTTGATAGCTTTTTACCTTGACTGTTGAAAGAGTATAGATATTTTGTAAATGAAATTCCTCAGTTTGGGTTTGTCTACTATTTTCCCATGATTAGATTTAGATTTTGTATTTCTGGCAGGAACAAAACAGATGTGGTTCCCTTTTTAGGACATTATAACAGGAGCACATTTGTAATGCTAACTTTGACCAATTTAGTACATGCTGTATTCATTGGGATTCTCCATCATAAAGTTACTATTTTCTTTTTTAGAATTAATACCTAATTTATATCAACATACTTTTGAGTATAATCTGTAGCGTTATACTTTTGTCCCTCATCAAAATTTTAGCCTCTAATTCCATCATTCATTTATGATTTCCCAACTCTATCATTTTTTCCTTAATACTAGAGGATTCTCCTTTAAGGAAAAGCATTTCTTATTTACCTGTTTATTCATTTACCTATTTATCTGACTCACAGATTTGTGTCTATCCAATGATATTTAAACCACTATTAGCATTGTTTTTTACCGTCTCTATTTGCTCAAATTGTCCCAGATTTGACCAAACATGAGTCCTTCAAGTTAGCTCCTGGGACATGTATTTTTGACATGTGCCAAATATTCTCTTATCATTTTACTTAATTGTTACTACCTGAAGATTTTCCAGACTTATCTTGTGTTTTTTATGTGAAAGCCCTGGTATTCAATAATTTTTCCAAGTATCCATGTTTCCTTTTATTGGAAAACAAGATCTACTTGCAAGTTGTTTTAATTGCTATTAGTGTCAGCTGTTAATTTCCAGAGCTTAGAAATGTATGTAAGTGTGTGTAATATAGAATATACAGTATGTGTACACATATTAAACACTTTGAGTATATTTGAAATTTGTTTATAACATTCTATTGCAGTCCACAGGCACAGGGTACACTTTATTCTTCTTTCGTTCTTTATCTGTAATGTGTTTCCTCAACAGAGATGTCTGCCTTCTATTAATCTCTATATATTTACCAATTAACTAAGTCTAGAACTCATAGAAAGTACTTTCAGAATTGTTAGTCCATACCACCATGAAAAGCAAGTTTACTGACAGCAACTCAAAGTTTGTCTTAATTTAGAGGTAAAATTTGTATAAAATGAAATTCATAAATCATAAGTAAACTTTGAAAATGGATACTTTCATGAAGTCCACAGAGTATTTCTGTTCATATAGTGTAATGGAATAACACAGTGTGTACTCTGTTGCTTGACTTCTTTCATGCTGTATAATGTTGTAAAATTGGTCCATATTGTTGCATGTATTAAGAGTTTGTTTCATTTTATTGCTGATTAGTATTCCTTTGTATAATGTACAACTAATTTATTCATTCTCCTCTTAATGAACATGTGGGTTGTTTTCAGCATTTGGCTTTTATGAATAAAAATGCCAAAATCATTCTTTTAAAAGTCTTTCTGAAGACATATGTTTCTACTTCTATTGGAAAACACCTAAGAGTTGGAGTTACTGGGTCATATGGTAGGTATAAATTTAACTTTGTAAGAAACTGCTACAATTCTTCTTTCATGGTTCTATCATTTGTGCACTCAGCAGCAATGTGTAAGTATTCCATTTGCTTCAATTACTCACTGACATTTGGTATTTTCATTTTTTAAATTTTAGGAATTTGAGTGGCTGTATAGAAGCCTCTCATAATGGCTATAATTTGTATTTCACAGTGCACTAGTTATTCTTATTCATTTTATTTTCTTACAGTAATTGCCTAGTACATCCTAAGAAATATTTGACTACCTCTACTTTCTCACAATCTCCTTTGTTTGCTATAAGAACATTATGAACTGAGCGTTGGCACTCAGGTTACGATACCTCTCAAATTAATTTTATGTTTGGTATTGGGTAGAGTTCAATCTTCATGTTTTTCCATATGGATATTCAGTTGGTTTTGCTTCATTTGTTGAAAAGACATTTCCCAATGATTTGCTTTTGTGGAAATTCAATTGTACTGTATGAATGTGGTTCTATTTCTGCACTCTCTTGTCTATTCCATTGATTCA
The DNA here is from genome assembly GCF_047511655.1 of Castor canadensis. Classification (NCBI taxonomy): domain Eukaryota; kingdom Metazoa; phylum Chordata; class Mammalia; order Rodentia; family Castoridae; genus Castor; species Castor canadensis. The sequence goes on from NC_133386.1 coordinate 63,882,506, forward strand.
ATTATCTATCATTAAAGAGAATCCGTGCTGTCCTCATTACTGTAGCTTTATAGTAAATCTTCAAGTTGGATGATGTAAGTCCTTCTCCTACTTTTTCCCAAGAATTTTTGGCTATGGTAGGTATTTTGCACTTCCAAATAAAATTTGAATCAGCTTTTATATTTCTTTAAGAAAAGCCTGTTGTGATTTGCATTGGGATTATGTTCAGTGTATAGATCAATTGGAAGAGGGTGAAGAAGTAACATCCTAACAATTTTGAACTCGCTAATCCACAAACTTGGTTTTATTTCTCCATTGATTAAGATTTCTGTTAACAAAAGTCAGCCATGTTTTATAGCTTTCAATGCTGTTTTTTGTTATGTTTGTTACTGTTTCATGTTTTTAAATACTATTGTATACAAGATCGATTTTTAAAATTTGTTTTCTGGTTGTATGCTGCTAATATATTAATCTTGTAGCCTACAACTCTGTTAAATTCACCTACTAGTTCTAGCAGTTGTTTCAAAAATTCCTTGTGATTTTCTATGTAAACAATTATGTTATCTACAAGTAGAGACAGATTTGATTTTTTCCCTTCCAATTTTTATTTGCTTTTTTTCTTGCCTCATTGGCATGACATGAAATAGTACTGGTAAAAGCAGACATCTTTTCCTTGTTACTGATTTTATGGGAAGTCATTCAATATTTTACCATTATGCCTGGTATCAGCTATATGTACTTTGAGTATGCCCTTGTAATTGAGAAAATGCATTCTCTGCATTGGTTTGGAGAATTACAACTATTTCTCCTTTAGTTTGTTAATATGGTGAATTATAATAATTGATTTTCAAATGTTAAAACAAGTTTGCATTCCTTGGAGAATTCCCATTTGCTCAGTATATATTATCCTTTTTATATATTGCTGGCTTCATTTTGCAAACATTTTGTTAGGAATTTTTATATGTTTATTCATGGGGATATTAGTCTTTGATTTTTTAAATTTCTTTGTCAGCTTTTGAGTAATGTTGGCCCCATAAAATAAGCTTAGAAGTGTTTGCTCCATGTCTACTTTTGGAAAAGTTTAATGTAAGATTGATAATTCTATGTAATTCTAATATAAGACTAGCAGAAGTTGAATTAGACAGTGACACCACCTAGGCCTTAATCTTTCTTTATGAAAAAGTTTTACTTTTTTATGCTTATGTTTATTTATTTATTTATTTTTATTATTATTTTGCTGGGGGTAGATTGTAACATTTACAAACATTCTTAAAATATGTCATTGTTGAATATACCTCATCTATCAGTCTTCTTTATTTCCCCCTCCATACTTATACTTTTTACATAATAAATTCTACATTTTATTAGCTATGTGGGCTATGCAGATTTTTTGAAATTGTGTTTTTTTTCTCAGAAATTCCAGTGATTTCATCTAAATTGTCAAATTTATTTATTAAAGCTATCAACAATATTCCCCTATTATTCTATTATCTGTAAAATCTATAGTGAGACTCACCTTTCATGTATTATATTAATAAGTTGGGTTTTCCTATTTTTCTTTATTATTCTTCCTAACATTCTTATCACTTTTCTTATTTTTGTTTGTTCGGTGGAACTAGGATTTGAACTCAGGACTTTGCACTTGCAGAGCGGCACTTTACCACTTGAACCATGCCTCCAATCTGCAATTCTATTATCTTTTTAAATAATCAAATTTGTTTTCATTAGTGTTCTCTAGTTTGTTGATTTTGGCTTTTTAGTATTTTCTTTATAAATTTTGTAACAAATTTGTTCATCTTTTAAAAATATTATGACAAAAACTTAGGTCATTTATTTTAGACATTGTATCTCTTCTTATACAAGCATAAGAATCTAAAAACTTATTTCTAAGCACTGATTTAAGTACTTCCTCAAAGGTTGTTATACTGTGTTTCATTATTGTTTGTCTTTAACTGATGGGTTATTTAGAATGTGTTATTTTACATTTAAATATATGTAGACTTCTAAATATTTTTTACTGATTTTTAATTTAAATTTGTTATAGCCAGTGTGATCTACCATAGTTTATTTGGGGTGACCTTTCATCTTTACTGCAGCATATCCATTTTGTGTCAATTTCCCTCAGTGTGAGGAACTTCCTATAATGACTGAATTTTCTTAGTTTTGTTTACCTGAGAATGTACTTGGCTTTTCCTTTTTCACAATATTTTCACTACATACCGAATTTGGGGTTGGTACTTATGTTGCTGAGCAATCTTGCATTGTCATTTTTCCTCTGGTTTTTCTAATGAGAAACCTGAAGCCTTTAGTATGCTTCTTATTTTTATAAAATGTGTCATTTTCTTGAAATATTTCCAAGATTTTCAATTCATCTTTCATTTTAATCAATTTTTATATTGTCTATTTATTCTGCATATAGGTGGTAGATCTTGAATCTACTAGTAGATATTTCTTTGCCAAACTTGAAATTTCGGGACTATTAACTCTAAATATTTTTCTTCTTATATTTTTTGAGACTATAATTATACATATGATAGATTGCTTGGCAATGTTCCAGGTCATTAAGAAATTGTTTAGTTTTTCTATTTTTTTCCCCAACTGCTCCTCAGATTGGGTAATTTCTATTGATCTTTTTGAAAATTCAATTAATTATCTCATCTTAAAATTGTTGTTAGGTCCTTACACAGAACTCATAATTTTGCATTGAGAGCTTTAATTTAGTTCTTTTTCATAGTTCCCACATCATTGACTAAATTCCACATCTGCTTATTCATTTTGATTACATTTTCTTTTAAAGCATTGGCATGATTATATAACAGTTACTTAGTTACTTTAACACATTTTTTTGCTGTTACTGTTTTTGTTTACTAGTTTTTGCTTCTTTCAATGTCTAGATTATGTTGAAGACATTCTTTTTCCTGAACAAAGTTCACATTTGTTTTTGCTTCTTTGAATAGCTAGTAATTTCTTACTATCATTTGCTGGATAGTGGATAGATTTTTAAAGCTAAAGGTCTGTATTTTGTGCTTTGATATACTGGGAACAGCTTGATGTTTCAGCGTTTTATCGTTTAGAGTTCTTGGGTTTTGTCTACAGTGGACTTACTTTAGGGCTAGAAGAGCCTTTGTCAAGAGAGGCCTTTTTTGGTTGTCAGTTGAATGTTCATATCTTTATAGGGGTCTCTTCATTCTAGCCAGTTAGAAATTGTGTCTCCTGTCACTGTGAAGTCTCTAGTGGGTGCTCTGTACCAGGCCATGTAAAATCCTATCCTACTTATTTTAACATGGTATTTAGATAAGCACATCATGTAATCCTTATGCAGATTGATTTCTATATGGCCTTATTTTTCCTTTAATACACTGCCTGCAACTGCTAGCAAGCAGTCCTAGTATCACCAACTTCTGGTGCTTGGCTCTCCTGGTCAGTGAAACATTGTGCCTCTCTGTTTTGTTTTCACACCTTTCCACACAGAGGTGAAAGTTGTGCCTATGCTGATTGTACTTAGGTACGGAGCCTGGGCAACTGATCCTCTCTCATGCACATTCCTCTTCTCTCAGGGATCAGAGTCCTATGCTATGTATTAACCAATATCTGAAAGTTGCTTTAGTATTTATTTTGTTCAGTTTTATTTTTTTTACAATAAAAAATACTAATTTTAGTATTAGTTATTCTATTATGACCAGAGATGGAAATCCTTGTATTATTGTTGGCTATTAAATATATTTTATCTCATAATTCATGCAAATTTTAATGATAAAAATCTGGGAAAACTAAACAAAAAGCACAAAATAGGAGGAAAATAAATAACTATCCAGTGTCATTGGTCTATAATAGCTTGGAAATCTTACCTGTAATGATTTTGATTACTAGATGCCTAGACTGGGATTTCTAATGAGCCCTTTTCAACTTAATAGAAATTCAATATTCCATGTATAATTTCTTTTTAAGTAATTTTCTTATATATGCAAATTAACTCACCCATTATTTACTCCACTGACATTGTTTTGTATAATATGAGCTAGTTATAGTTTAGATATGTGAGTACATCTCATTTTTTGATCAAATAGTCAGTTAAATGAGCAAGCACTTTTGATGGATTAATCCATTCTTTCCCAGCTGATTTTGAAATAATTAAGTAATTCAATATATATTTGTTACATACTTGCTTTGTTCCAACACTGTCAAATATGTTATTGAACAATGATCAAAAACTCTATCCTGCAGGTCTTTATATTCTAGTGGATGGAAACAGACATTGAACCTCAATTTTAAACAGTGTGGCTAGAACAGTCATCTTTGAGAATATGGCATTTGAGTACCTGTCTGGTTGCTCTTCCATGGGTGGTTTATTCCTATAGTAGTTCCTCTCATTTGAAGAAATGTAGGTGTGCAATATACATTTGAGATTTGGTCATGAAAATTCCCCTTTATAATTGTATCTTTTTCAAACAATTTATTGGCTATAACTATTTTTGGACATTGATTAGCTGGTAAAATTTTTGAAAAATACATTCAGAAATGTTTTCTTTTTAATATATAGGCTTGTGGCTATTGACTTGCATTTGACTTATGATTTTCACTTTTAATATAAAAAATATAGGCCATTTTTGTGTGGTTTTTATAAATGTGGTGTCATGATGATGACTTCAATGTTTCCCTACAATATCAACAATAAAACACAAAATTTCCTTATTTGAAAGATTGAAAGACCTTGGTACATTGTTTTAGAACTACTTGCTTGAAAACTTTTCTATTTTTTAATATTTCTTTGTTAAGTAAAATATGAACATTTACATTTTTAAAAAATCTATTCATTATGGCACATTTTCAAATTAGCTAGAAAATATGTGTACACGTTGATTCATAAGTTTTAAACTCTTAATTTGTTCTTTTTTTATAACACATTTTGGATTGTAGACTGTCTAAAAAATTTTCTATGCTATTTTTTCTTTACTAAATCAGTTTTTAAATTTATCAACTTGGAGTTTTGTAATTTTTGGTGTCCTTTATTTCATTTTCAATTTATATTCATTTCACACTTCTTTTGTATTGTTCAAACTTTGAGTGATTCATTTCCTTATTTTACTTGATAAAATATTCCAAGTCATGGATTTTCACTTGAGTAAGCTTTGGCAACACTCCAAAAGTTTTAGTGAATAGTATTTCTATTTGTTTTTTTAAAGAACTTTAAATTATGACTTTTTTCTTTTCCTTTATAGTTGTTTTTTAGGAGATAATTTTTAAATACGTAAGTTTTGAATATTTTTCTTTAAATTTTTATATGTATTCTTTGTGTTAGAGAATTTTACCTGCTTTGGGATCTGCAGAATTTGAGGTTCTGTGTGTGGTCTACATCAATTTTGTTAGTACTCCATTGTTTGATAGTCAGGTATGGTAGTACACAGCTACTGTTCCAGCATTCAGAGACTCAAATAGGAGACCAGCCTGAACTACCTAATGAGTACAAAGCAATCTGGGCTGCATACGGAGACCTGTATCTGATAAGCTAATATGCATAATTTTTTCTCATATATTAAAATTAACTTGTGATCTTTACATCATTCAGATCTTTAAAATTCTTTTACTTTCTTTCACTTAATCCTTGAATAACATCAAGTCTTATTTAATATAATAGTTGACCATTCTAATCTGTATACACTTAACAAATATTCTTAAGCAAAAAGTAGAATGTTAACAAATTGGATTAGACCACAGTAAAAGTTCATATTTTGCAAGGTAGAATACATAAAATTAACCATTTTTTAGGAAGTCTTTCTAGCAGGCTCAGCAGCTCATGCCTATAATTCTTGCTACTCCAGAGGCAGAGATTGGGAGGATAGGGTTAGCAAGACCTTACCTCCACCAATTAAAGTTGGACATGGTGGCAAGTCGCTGTAAACCCAGCTGTGTGGGATATGTAAATAGGAGGATATGGAGTACAGTCTGGCCCTGGCCATAAATGCAAGATCCTAGTAAAAATAATAATAAAGAAATATAACTAAAGCAAGAAATTGAAGTTGAAGTAAGGTTGCCAATCGGCTGACCTTGACATAGGTAGATTATCCTTGATTATTTAAGTGAAATCATTGTTATCACAAAGATCCTGAAAGATGGAAGAGGAGAGCAACGGACAGCAATAACTTGGTAGAAGCAGAGGACTTCCCGGATGTAACTGTTAAAAGACGACAAGGGGATGAGCTGGATAGGATAAGGAAACAAATTCTCTTCTAAGCCTTCAAACAGCAAGACAGTCTGCTAACACCTAACAAATGTATCATACTTGAAAAACATTTTTATCCACCAATCATTTCTAAAGAAGGATATAATGTGATGTAGTGAAAACTGTGGAAAACTTTCTGAAAAAAATTGCAAAACACACACATTTGATTTTATATTGCTATGAGAGACAAATTCAGAAAGGAAAAAGGAGGAAGAGAGCAAACACTAAAGTAAAATGAGGGTTCAGTTTATAATACATGGAAATGCCACAATAAACCAAGAATAGAGAACAGGAAGGTAAAACAGGTCCTGTTTGGGAGTTGGTACCAGTGTTTGTGTGGGGAACATAAGGAAAGGGTGTAGGAGGGTAAACGTAGTGGAAATACCCAAGTATGAAAATGGAAAAAATGAGACCTGTTGAAAGTATTCTAAGAAAGGAGGGAGGATAAAGGAGAATGATGGTAGGGGTGAATTCAACTATGATGAATTGTAAGCACTTGTGTAAAAGTCACAATGTACTCCCAGTACAAAAACAGTATGATAATGGAAAAAGAAAAAAATTAGTAAGTATGCATTAGAAGAAGGGAGAGAAAGGAGCGGATATAGGAGAAGAGGAGATGTAGGATAAGAGGTAGAAAGTTAATAGATTATTTTCCAAATAATAATATTGAAATAAAATTCCAGATGAACACCAGAAAAGTGAGGAGTTTGGAGAGAGGAAAAGAAAGGAGAAAGAGAAGAAATACACTGATAAGGTGCTGACCTCTCTAGAAAAATGTTTATATACTAAAAATTATGCAAAAAAAGGGAAAGGATAGAAATAAAATGTAGCGCTATCAAAATTAGAGACCAAACAACATTCAATAAATTCAGTAGAAGAAAGGGAATCATAGAGAATGTATAACAAATTGAAAACAAAATGAGATGACAAATATTGATAATTACTGATCACAATTTCTGTGAACGAACTAAATTCTCTCATTCTTTGACAGAGATTACATGCTTTGATCAAATGAAAGATATCTAACTATTACCCCTGATGTTTCTTTTCATCTTTTGTATTTCTATTAAAGACTGTGTACACAGGTCAAGAAAAATGATCTAAATATAATATGAAGGTAATAATGACAACTATTGAGACAATAATAGGTAAATAGATAACTGAAACAGAAATCAGCAGTAGCGCACATACACACACACACATGAATATGGTACATAAAATTTCAACATAGGGGAGGAAAGATATGTTTGATTGCTAGAAAATAATCTGTCTTTGAATAAAACTTTTGTCATGTGAACAAGTTTGTTGAAGACAAATGGACCTTAAATTACAGATATGTACACATTCATTCATTAAATAAGTTCATTCATTCATTAAGTGAGTATCACATAACTCAAGCAATAATTTCTTAGTCTTCACCATACTGGGTGAGTTATGTGGGACTGGCATAATGCTGACAAGAGATGAGAGTAATGCCTAACAATAATAATATTGCTAATTACACTGCTGTAATAAAGACATAATAAAAATGCTACAAGCTCTTCTGCAGTATACTATGTCCTTGAAGCATTGTACACAGTGATATCCTGACTATTAAGAATTAACACCGAGGCATGGCATTATTATGGAGGGTTAGTCTGGCAAATACTGACCCAAGTGAAAAAAAAAGGTGTTAAATTACTCTAAGGTCTATTGCTATGTCTTTTCAATATAGAAGCAGCTGTGTGTACCAATTTTTATTCATGTTAGTAGCAATAAGCACATATGTAAGGAAACTACATTATTTTACTTCAGTATTATTCCTTTTTTACATATTTTACTAATATGCCCCAAATGTGAAAACTGTTTCAAAAGTTACCTGAAAATATCTAGATATAAAATTATACCTTTCAAAATGGAAGCTTTAAATGTTTCTATACATTGCTGGCAGCCTACAAAAGCTTCTTGATGCATTTTTAATGAACCATATTTATTATAAAATACAGGATTTTGTATTCTATCAGCAAGGTAGTTGGGTTGGCAGTAACAAAAGGTATGATTCCTAAGATGATATATAGATCCCCATGTTTCAGTGTTATAACTTCAGAAGTCAGAACACTTCAAAGTATTCACAGTACTTCTGCCTTATTAAACCTTTGGCATAGACACATGGAGCTTTCCTTTTTACCTATTTAAACAATCTATATGCTTTTTATTGCTTTAGAATTTTGGGCAATAAACCTAGATGCACAGACAATCTTATATGTTTCAGGATGTTGCATGAATGAAAACGAAAACTTTCCTTATTCTGTACAAATTCTGTTTTTCTGATTCCGATTTATAATGACAGCAGAGAATATGACAAATCTTCATTTTACAATAAGTAGCACAATGATGAGATTATTTTTAGGCATTTATAATAGATTCCTCTTCTTTGTGTCATTTTCTGTAAGTTTTTTAAAGTAAAATTTCTGAAAGCAAGGCATTATAATCGGTCACTAAATCTGTATTTTCCCTACCCTCACCCTCTAAGAAAAGCCGTCTCACACTTTTCTCCAGAGAGTAACTACAAAGGGTTAAAAACAATCCACCCTGACAATGCTAGAAAAGATCTCTTGGTGTGCATTGGTTCACTGATCCACAGGGCACAGCAGATGTTGTGTCTGGTGTAAGAAGGGCCCAGGAGGTGTGGGCTGTCAATCACATGTTTGCGTTTTCTTTTTTTCCACCTCCCTCCCTCTCTCTCTCTAACTACAGGCTATGTTATGGATATGAAGCCCAACTAAAACAATCTGCCTCAGCCGGGTGTATGAGGTATCAATAACCCTTGGCAGAGGTGTCAAGAGCCTTGCTGGAACTCAACTACCCTGCTGACCAGATGCTTAGCAAGTTAGCAAGAGTCAGAACATCCAGCACTTTCCTACCACAACAATTAACACAACTGGAAAAATCACAGCACTGGTATTCTGGAAAAGAATCACACCAAAGTTGCTCTTTATGGAACAGACAAAAAATAAATAAATACTGGGTTACATTTGAATGAGGAAGTTTCAAGTTGGCTAGGTGCTTCAGCTAAACTAAGGAAAGAAACTCAAAAATATAAATATTATCATATACTAATTTCTGAGTGCATTAAAACTATATCCAATTCTACCCTTATAAATATAATGCTTTGCCTTTGGGAACAAGTGAGTATAACATAATTCCCCACAGAAGATGAAGACTAAAACTTGATCTAAGGGTAAAATTTAAGCAGGCAATGTTTTGCTAAAGTGTACACTGGTTGGTTTATATGTATGTATATTTAGAAGTTACTCAGCTAACAACATTTAGATATCTATAAAACTTAAAATTAATAAAGCACTCAGGGTGTTTGCCTTTTTAAAAATAAAAGTCTACCCTTTAAAAGACTATACCATGTTGATAGATTCCTGACCTGAATATATTTCATGTTTGTTTTTCAAGTTACATTACCTTATGAGATTCCCTATTCTCTCATTTGTAATTTTATTAGATAGTAATTATGTATTTTTCTGGGAAAACAGATGATATGCTATTTCTAGAAAAATACATAGTATACAGGAAAACATGAATATTAGCTTTAAACAATTTAATGTTGTTTGTCTTTGCTTTGAAATTCAATAATGCCATCAGCCTGGAAGACCTCTTAGAGCCCAGCATTTCACACAGTGAAAGCTGCTTTCTGGTATAAAAGCACAGCAGCTGTGGCTCCCGCAGATTCCCTTCAAGACAGATAGAATAAAACACTGGGAGGGAGTAGGTCGACACAGGAGCATGAAATGGACGAGATGAAGCCCCTTTGTCACAGCCAAACAGGCTATAAAGTTACTATAGTAACATACAGTATTAAACTCCAGGTGGATTGACTTAATCTTCCTCAAACAAAAAATAAAGGTTAACAAAAACCAAACCAATCATGATTATAATCACTCTACCCAAATATTTTTCTAGAAGTTTTTATTTTGGGTTTTGTCTGGATAAGATGAGGAACAGGGTACACTGGCTCATCTTCTGATTTGGAAAAAAAACAACCCCAGAAGTTCAGGTGTGGAGGAAGAGATGGAGTTTTTGACTATTTTTAGTAAGTCCAATGACTTGATGGCAAGAATATCTAAGCGGCAATGAGAGAATAATTAGGCAATATGGATTCTCAAACCCATTTTTTTTCTATATTCATCACATTTTTATCAGATAGAGAGAACTTAAGTGGTAATAACTCTGCATCCAGTCCTAAATTCACTGATAATTCAGTGATCTTAACTCCGTGGAAGAGTTTCAGGCTCTATCTGTCTTACTATATGTTTTCAAAAAAAAGGAAATGACTTAAGCAAGGTACAATAACTATGAAATAAGAGTTAGAGAACTAGCCTGTGAAATATGAGACAAAAAGGAAATGAAAAAATCACAAACTGACCTCTAACGTTTTATTTTTACAAAGAAGTGAATCTGTGTTTAGAAGATACAGTGACTTCTCAGGGTAGATGTTAAATCCTGCTTATTCCTTCCGGTAGGTACAGTCTTTACTGTTTTGGTATGATCGTTGTATTATTTGTGAAACATTCTTATAGGCAAACCTTTCAAAGTTTTTATTCTACCCAAACAAACACTGTCTCCCTCTGTCTGACACACATACAATTTCAAATGCACATATTCTTATTTGTTTTGCTTTAGTAAATATCCATTTTTAGGCGGCTTATTTTCACATATTGAATTTTGTGTCTTCAATAGAGATGGAGAACTGCAATGATAAATAAGCCTCAACAAGCACATTGCTTGTATTTTGATTAATTTAATGACCACATGAAATGCTCTTCTTGACTAGTGTTCTAATGATCTGAAAGAGTTAAGAGACTTTTTCTGAACTTCAATTTATGCAATGGAGTTAGGCACCAAGGCAAGGTGGACTCAGTAAGAATATTTTTAGTAGGATTTAGCTAACAGTGTGAGACATACCTTTAATGGATTTAGTTTGGGTAAACAACCTTTGTCTAGACAGCCCAAATGTCACAGGTATTGGTGCTCATTTTAAGTGGAAACTTCTATGTAAATAATTGCAAAGTTGCATTTTGCTCTTTCTACTGATATTTTATGAATTAAAGCTTTCCACCACATCGAGAATTGCATACCCATAAGTGATGATTCTAATCATAAGTGTTTTTACTGTTTGCTCTTATTTGACAATGTGGGAACGATTAGGTTTTAGATTGCGCTTTAAGATTTGTGATGTGATTGCTGAAGGCAGCTTAAGATTTCTAGTAGCACTAAGAAATACAGAAAAGAGATGTGGAAAGGGGAGGATGATAGCAGGATTTTGGGGAAAGTGAAGAGCAGAACACAAACACAGTCATAGTCAGAATGGATAGGGACATTTATTGTAAGTAAAGATGCTCATTCCTTGAACTTGATATATCCATATATATAAGAAATATGAAACCTTGAGAACTACAACCGAGCTGTGTCATTTTCCAGTGGTGAAATAACTTTGTCAACTTCCTTGTAATTCATAAGGATTCAATAACTTTTTATAATCTTTATAGCTAAAGATAGATGATATTAAGTACTTATATTTTATCCATTAACTTAAAAATCATATGGTCTTTATTTGGCTAAAATTTATCTATAAAATATTTTGTTTATCTTAATATATTTTTGAAGATTCAAAAGAAAAGGGGAGGAAATCAGTCTGAGTCTTGTGGAAGCATAGATTCTTATGATTCAGCTACAAGTGGGGTGCACAGCTGTCCTAACAGACCTAACACTGTCCATGGGAGTACTTTAATGCACCCTCAAACTAGATTCACTTTAAACAGGTGTTTCGCGCTTATCTTGGGATCTCTATAGCTTCTAAAATTCCAGAAAGAAAGACCTATATAATACATTCCTTATCTATAAAATAGTAAATGTATAATTTTTATAAGAAAAGAACAATTTGAAGTCGTCAACAGATTCTGTCAAATCCAATGTTACGAGAGTGAAGGTATAAAAAATTAATAAGGTAAGGCAAAGGGTCTCTTTGCAAGAATAATTTCATTCTAAGGGGAACTGGACTTAAAACTTGTAGTACAGGATAAAATTTTTGCTTTTACATAAAAGCATTCAATTATTTATGCATGCAAATTTCTATTCTTCCTTGCTTTAATTTTGTTAAAAATAAATGTCATCTGAGGTTGCAATTTATTTTACTTGTTGATAACATTGGAAACTCTACCCAACAAGACAAAATAAACAGAATACAGGACCCAAACAACAACCATTGAATTAAATGTTGGCTTAAATGAGAATGCGTCACTGATAATCCTATTTGTATATTGCATAATCTATTATTTCTTTTTGTTGTTGTTCAGTATGCATTCCACATATTACCAGAAGGGCCACGAGGTTCAAACCAGTAATTAAAAACCTGGGGCTCTAATAACTTTGACAAATATAGTAGGTCTGCTCCATTGTATAAGTTGCTCACAGAAAGGGAAAAAATAAATGAATTTTTAAAAGATAAATTAGTTTAATTCATAAGAATGCACATAACGTGTAACAGTTTATACAGAAGAGCCCTGCCATCTTCATTCAGAGGAATAAACAAGGAAAGAAGAGGAGAGGACAAGTCATGTTTTTAGTGCTATCAGCTGGAAAGTGTGTCAGACTTCAAATTGCTGTAATTTTCACCTCAGGCATCCCAAAGAGCTCAGTAAACCATCCAGGATGAAATCCACAACACTCTGTAAGCTCCAACACCCTCCTCACAAGCCCCGCAGGGTACTCAGACTCCCCCAGATTCTCCTGGCATGCTCAACCACTTGACGCTGACCTCACCGAGCACTCCATCAGCACAGCAGAGCCACCTTCATCTGACTCGCTATAGGAATAAGAAAGGGGAAGAATCAGAAACAAATGACAAAAGTCATTAAGACTGTATGTAGGGAACAGCCTTGAAGATCTTTACTACATTCCCTAACTTTAAGAGGAATGATATGAACTGGAGGCTCCAGTCTGCTAATGAGCAAAGGTTATCATTCATGGGCTTATCTGTGCTGTGCACAAAGGTTACCTTGCGAACACGCAGCGAAGAGTAGTTGAATAAACTTTATTTCAGAGTTAGTAACATTTAGGAAAGCCAATGGTAGTCACTTAGCATCTCTTGTCACAGAGCATAAGCTCCTTCAAAAGCTGTTGCTGTTCTCTAACCAGATCCACCAGAAAGCAAGCTCAAGACCCTCACAATGATGGAAGCTGAAGTTATCATCACCTTAGTTTTCTTTCTTATATCCCCAAATAGAAATAGGTTTTGCAATGATTTTTACACAAAATATTCAGTCAAATTCACTCAGTGAACAAGTTGCTCTACTTATTCCTAAATGCTGGATTATTTTTTAAAAATCATATCTCTCTTCAAATGAAGATATCCTAAATTCTAAACTGTTTTAATGATGTTCATATGTTTATGACTTACTTTCATTGTTGGATATTTCATTTTTCTCTCAAAATATGAAGATTTTGTAGTATGTGTTGGCCATCTTAACCACTACTACATTCAAAGTCCATTTTCCTCTTTGTTGTGTAAACACAGTCTCTGCTTTGGAGTTTGTATTTTAAACAATGGTCAGTAAATATTAGGCAATTATTAAAATTTTACAAAATACATGAAAATAGTAGGATAATTCCTGAATTAAATCGTAAGTCCCATTTGCATATCTATTTTGTATGCTATAAGATTAATTATCCTCAAGATTACATGTAACTTATAATACATTAATAGGTATTAGAATGTGAACTCAATGGGGTAAGACCTGTACCTGTCTTGTGCATTCCTTTATTCTCAGTGATGAAAGTAGTGCCTGGCACATGATAGATACTCAGTATTTATTAAATAAACAAATGATGAAATTGTTGGATTTGACACAATTTTCTGTTGCTGCCTAAAAACATGAAAAGGGACAAATAACATATTTCACATTTCAGTTGAGTGAAACAAATTGAAATACATTCAGAAATAGTTTTAAGCATTTGCTTTTTAATGAGGATAGAACATACAGCAAATGTATACAAAGTTTACAATTTTCTTTGTTTATAAACTAGTGTTCTCTTTGAATATATGACACTAGATGAACATCAAAGGAAAATTCAGAGACAAACCATTAAGGAAAAGATCACATATCTACTTACTAAAGTAAACAATTTGTAGGGAATCTTTTGAGAAAACTGACTCCTTGGACAAAATATAAAGCAGGTGTATAAAAGAAACCAGACATCTGACATAGGAGGTTATGACATACGATTTGTAGATAATAAAATTCTTGTTTTTCTCAAAACACTGGAGTCCACATACACTTCTCATTTCTTGTTGCCATGGGAGAACATTTTTCCTTGAACACAAGTCCCAGAAGCACAGACTATTTTGTCTGCTGCTGTGCTCTCGACTTTCAGAGAAGCCATTCTCACAGGACATGCCATGGTTTTGGTGGTTGAGGCCTAACTCTCTTTCAGTCATGGTTTCAAATTCTGTCCCTGATGTTATCTATCTGTTCTCTAGTTTCCTCATCCATAGAATATGGGTTATGTGATTCTCTCAGAGCATCAAGGAGGAATAAATTGAATATGCATAAATGCTTTTCAGCATAGGGCATGGTACACAAAGTGCAATAAAAGACAATTCTTGTAATCAGTTAAATAAATAAAAATTAGTGCTCAGATTTTGTGTATTTATGCAAAAAAATTCAACTAATCCATAAGAAGAGTAAATCTTCTATATATAAGAAATCTGTTGGGTTTTAAAATGTTTTGTTTCACTTCTGTGAAAGACTGAAAAGTACAGGCTCGCAGATGCTAAAGATGTGCAAAGCTTTGATATTCAGAATTGTTTCTTAGAATTTACACCTGTGGATTTCCAGAGTAAATTATTATTCATCTCCAATTACACAGGACATAGGTTTTTGGAATTAAGAAGGAAAATGAAAATAGATTTAGACATCTTATCTATAATACTATGGACAATTATACACAAATAGAATAAATATTATAATAGCTTTGTATCCATTTTAAGTTATAATTCCTATTGTAATGTAATAATGAGGTTGCAAATCATATTTTATTATTTGGTGCATCTGTCTTAGTTTAAGGCATATGCAACCTGCTCAATGAATGTTTGTTGAGTGAGCAAAGTTGTATAAAATATGTGTGTTGAGACTTTGGAGGATAGGGTGATTCCAAAGAATTCAATGGAAATGCTTAGGCAAGGACATTCTTATACATAAAGAGCTTCAACTTCTCTTCTTCGGGACACATACAGGCTGTTCTCACTGCATCTTACCCATGAACAGGAATCACTTGAAGCTGAACATTGCATTAATGGCCATGTGCGGCTGCAGGTAGAAACTTTCTCACTATACATTGCCTAAGTTTGCATGCATTTCCAAAACTATGCCAGTCAAAATATTAATCACTGGCACACTGGAAGCAGTAAAGTTTCAGAAGTTTACAAAACATGCTATTGCACTTTTTTCGTCTATGTCATGCACTGTGGCAGTGTGCATAAATTGCTGAGCACATAACCTAAAATGCAATAAATGCTTTAACTCATCAGTTATTATTATTACTCATTATTACCGTCTATTTTTTTTTCCATGCTTGGAATTGAACCTAGTGCTTATACATTCCAGGCAAACCTCTATCACTGAACCACAACCTCAGTTTTCACCTACTTCCTGATACTAGTCAGGATCTTCAAAATAAAAGCTCTCTGCAATTTGATACCAAGCACGGATTGCCTTTTAGATCTCATAAGTCTCATAGGCGAGTTAATGTTGTTTAAGAAGGAAACCATAAAATGGCAGTAGTAGTGTGTTTAGTTTTCATTCTTGGAAAATTGTTAATGAAGGTAGAATTCAAAATGAAATACGTTTTAATTAATACTAGTTTCTTTAATCCTTAAGGTAAACTCCTCTGTCAGCAAAACGCCAAGTGTTCACTGTACTCATACTTTTTTCTAACTTATGCTGTGTATGGAGTAAATGAACACTAAATTACGAGGAACAATATACAAGAGACGCAGACTACGATGTGATGGTTCTGTCCTGGTGTAAGGCTTGGATTCTGGTCTTGATATTTTTCTTGTTTTACAGGGTTGTTTAGAGAGTTAGCCAATATTTTGTTTTCATTTTGTAATAGTTGGGCTTCTTGTTGACAAATGACCCAGTATAGCAAAACACTTGCTAGCAATAGGATAAGTTCTCATTTTCATTAATATGACCCAAGAGGCATGATTCAATAGTGACGACTCGTTTATGTAGTCAGTGTACAACACAGATTTTATCTATCAATATGTCTTCAGTGAAGTCTTCAAATGATCCTTAAAACTTAAGATATAGATATATCTGAGTTACTGTGAAATTTCTGAAAAATAGGTGAAGTGATTTCAAGATGTCCTGAGTCAGAATTCTTTCCAGATACCAGGGTAAATTACATTAGAAATTGTCCTTGGTCAGATATGCCCCATAGCTACATGCAGGGATACCCAGAGTGCTGGGCTCTACCTTTTCAAGAAGGCAGTTATTGCTTACAAGCATGAACAGGTCATTGATGTCTTGACCACAGACTACTGCTGCAATGCAAAGTGATGAGATTTTTGATAGTCAGTTATGGGAAACTACAATGAAAGAATAAGTAAAATTTCCCAAGTCCTGCTGACAATATAACAAGTGGATTCAATGATTTTCAAGGTCTCAGGAGGCCTTCAAAAATCTGTAATTGTGTTTTTGAGTTTTTAGGATGAGAAGGTTCATATATTGCAAATAGCCTTGTTAACATGCTTTAAAAGAGGCCTGGTTAATTATGGATGAAATACACATGAAAATTTTTTCTTATTCATGTATGCACATCCTCCAATTAAAAATGTTTTTGAATATTCACTCATCAACTGAAGCATGTAAACTATATCTGGGGGAAAAAAGTCATTCATTCCTTATAAATAGAGACAAACGTGGTTATATTATGTAACCATGTTCTTAGCTACTTTTGAGCAATAATATTTGGCTCCTATGGTATATTTTCTTCTTCACTTGTAGCAAGATTAAATTCAAGCATCAATTTGTTTCCTGTCAAGTTCAATTTCCATTAGTAAGAGTCAAAACCAAGGGCTGAAGTGATAGGAGTGTTTGTTTAGCAAGCATGAGGCCCTGAGTTCAAATTCCATTCCAGCACTGACCAAAAAAAAAATAAAGTCAAAAGCAGTTATATATATTAAATAGTTTTAGCAAAGAGAATATCCTTAAAATATGAATTATGAATGTTTGCTCTGAGTTAAACATGGCAGGATTTCATTCTCCACTGATGCTCACTTACTGTATCTCTTCCTAAATCACTCAGTCAAAATTTTTGCAGTTTTTTTAATCATTTTAAAAAAATGATTAAAGATAATCAAAGATATTGACTGCCTTTATGCATAAGTATACATTAACAGTTCATTTAGTAATGATAACTTAGAATATTGATATTTTTATAACTTATAAATCATATTTACATTAGTGATTGCATTTTTAAAACTCATTATCTCCAAAAATGATTTTCCCTCAAATTAATATTTTTGTGACAAGAAAACAGCAAATATTCTGAGTCCATTTCAGGATTTTTTCCCAAATGCATTAAGGCTTTTAGAACAACTCAATTTTCACTAAAGAGAGAAACTTGAAGGACAGGTCAGTGATTCTGTCTTTTCTACATATTAAACTTCTGCCCTTTTTGGATGACTTCCTTCTTTCACCACTAAAAATGTGTCTTATGTGGAGGCACTTACGTAGAAAGGAAGGAGAAGTTTTTTATTTTTTAGACTTTTTTTAAAATCAGATTAATGACATTTGTAAACATGATCAATATAATAAAAATGAGCCTGGTCACTAGTAGCTTGAGTTTCCTTTTAATTAAACAGAGTATGTATAGATTGTAAAGAAAATCATAGTAAATTGTCTTTAAAAATATAATATTACAGAATAAAATGTACATAAGTTACTAGTATGCTAGTAACATGCTTATTCTGCATTTAACAACAGAATCATTTGCCAGGGTTTTGTTGACTATGCTAAAGCAAGTATTTTGAAAATTCACTGGCTTTTTCTGCATCTCTGAGCTTGCTGTTTGGGGGAGGGGAGAACAAGAAAGGAAACCTTCCTAGAAAAGCCACTTTGGTAATATCTGAGACAACACCATTCTTATTTCACTGGGATTTTATTTCATTCTTGTAGGCTTAACATCTCACTGCATGAACAAAGGAAATACCATGTGAAAAGGGCTTCAGGCTAGCTACTTCCAAAAGGATTCAACCTTCTAAGTGCTATCAATATCATCCATACACCCACACACTTAGCACTTTTGAATACATTTACTGAAAACCATTAATAAAGCAACAATCTTAGTCTGGTTCTTAACCATGTGTCACAGTGAAATAAGTTCATGTAAATCTGTGAACTGCACGACAATGATCAAATTAACAGTCATTTCAAGAAAAAATGCCCCTCAGGCTGAAAAATAATTAGTAGTCTCTCACTATCTTTTCCTCCTAATAAAAGTCACGATATTATTGTTGACTGTGCTAATAAAACACCTCCCGTGACCCTGATGTAGCTTGATGTAAAATGTAAGGACTGTTCTATTGTGCAGTCTCACACATCTTTTATTGAACATTTCTATTTGGCTCTTCATCTGGAAACACAAGGGACCATAGAAGCTGAAGAACTTTTGTCACCATGTAATGCAACTCTCACTTGTTTATTACTGCAGTTAATAAAACACCCACTTTGAAATATGTTATCTTTGAAATTTAACTTTTAACTGCACAAGCTGAATCTTCAGCGCTTTGGATATGAGCAGGAGCAAGAGACAGAGACAGAGAAAGCAAACAGAGAAAATCCATTTGGTGCATAAAGGAGCCCAGTATTATTAAATGTGTTGCCATAAACATCAAATCCAAGATTGTGATTTTAATTGAGGAAGTCATAATGGTCAGAGGTTGTTCAATATATTTTCCATTTGGTTATTTATAGTCACTCCAGAACTACTTATTGAAAACTTTTGTGAAAAGCAGTATCACAGGTCTATGAGGGACAGAAAGAAGTAAAAATAATCCCTGTCCTCAAGGAATTTGTCAAAAAAAAAGGTAGTTTGAGATTCTGTGTGGAAAAAGACAATGAGTTGGTTACTAATGTTTCTAGTACACAAACTGAAGGTAATACGCTGGTTGTCTTTTTTTTTTAAAAATACAGCATCCTGATAAAGTCAGTGAACTATGGAAGTGCATGAATCAGAATATCAAACAATACCTATACATTGATAACACATTTTATGAAAACCCTGGTTTCAGAAGTCATCATAGGACAACAAAAACTTTTGACTGTGACGTGGTAAGCCCTTAAATAGCTTGGTGTTCAGTTGGGGGAAATTCATGACCTTAATTAAATATAACATATGCAGGAATATAGTTAATATCCTAGTGACCACTTGCTTGGTAGCAATAGACTTTATTTTACTTTTATAAATTTTCAGATTTACAGCTTTCACGTAGTGGGTAATACACATGCTCATTGGGAAAAGCCGAGAATTTCAGGCACATAGATAACTTTAAACTGTTTTCTAACTTTCCAACATTTTCAGAAAACATATATAAGTTAGAGGCTGATAGTGAGCAACTGGGCAGCAAAACAAGTCAAGCTTACTGAAAATATTATAATAGTTTATCTAAAAGTTCAGATTTTCCAAAAAGCAAAGGAAGTTTTTTGGCTTAAATTTTACAAAAGAGACATTATTGGCACTCTCTAAACCTGTTTATCAAAGTGGGCTCCATGGAATACTATGCTGCAATTGTGTTGAAGGTGTAATAATGTTTGGATATACTAGATTGATATGGTCATAAACACTGTGGATCACTGGGAGAAAACACTCCCCTCAGAGCATCCAGGGGACTGTGGTCGTGTGGAGCAATGTTTGGCACAGCTACAGCTGATGGTTGATGAGAACAAGCACTGAATTCTCAGCTGCTGTCCCTGAAGGGTGGAGTCTAAGAGTCCACCCTTATTAAGACTCTTCAGGTGGTGTCAATGCAATCATCAGGTATCTGAACTTGGACTGATACTTGAGACTCTCTGCTACTAAAGATAAGCCCTTACATATAGATGCTACAGGTGAATCAAGATTTTCAAACACTTCTTTAAACATAGTAGTAGGCATGAAAAATTATTTTAGAAATTCTTTAGGTAGCCAGATGAAAATAAAATGCTTTTTATAATTGCCCTCTGTTTTAGCCTATTTTCTGTTACTGTAAAGAAATGCCTGAACATTCTACTGAGAAGAGTGTTTATTTAGCTCACAGTTCTGGAGGTTCGAAGTCCAATATTGGGCAGCCTCCTGGTTTCAGGCTTTTGGAAGGGTATTAATGATGAAGGGTGTCACAGTGGCTGGAGCCATTGTGGGAGGAAGCAATCCCATTTCAATGCAGGAAGCCACAGAATGATTGAGTCCCACAATCCTTTCCAACAGATGCCTCCAAATGCCTAATGACCGCCCACTGGTGCCCACCTCCTAACGTTCCCACCTCCCAGTATTGCCATGCTGAGGACCAAGCTCTCAACACGTGAACCGTTAGAGGATAAATAATGTCCAAGCCACAGCACCCTCTGTTGGAAAAATGCAAATCTTTCTTTTTCATTTCTTAGGCTATGCTTACATTTCGTCAAGAAGATGTTAAATTTTGGAGAGAAAGAGGAAGGAATTTCTGATGTCATTTAGTGCTCATGAGATCTGTCTGGTTTTTCTTGGAACAATTATTATATATATTGCTCACCAAATCTTTTGGCATGAGATGAGCCTCAGCCTCCAAAGTGCGGGATTACAGGTACATATTACTTTCGTTTTCCGGTTGTTAAATTTTCTTGAGTTGCATACATAGTCTGAGTATTAATCCTTTGTCAGGTGAATCATTGGCACACATTTTCTTCTATTATGTAGGTTGTTTTTTCACACCACGGATTGTTTCCTCTGCTGAGCAGAAGCTTTTCAGTTTGACATAATCTCATTTTTAGCTCTCAGAGAAATGCAAATGAAAACTATGATGAGATGCCACCTCACTCCAGGTAGAATAGTTATTATCAAAAAAAAAAAAAAAAAAAGCAAATTCTGGCAAGAATGTGGAGAAAAAGAAATTCTTAAAAAGTTATAGTGATGTAAATTAGTACAGCCATTACAAAAAACACTATGGTGGTTCCTGAAAAAACTTAAAAATAGCTCTACCATATAATCTCTCCCAATTCTGGATATACATCCAATGGAAATGAAATTAGCATAACAAAGAGATACCTGCATGCCCATTTTATTGCAACAGCATATGTGGAATCAGCTTAGCTGTCCATCGTCAGTGAATGGATAAATAAATGTGAATGTGGTATATATGGTCAATGGAGTAGTACTCAGTCATAAAGAAAATCAAAGCCATAATTTTCAGCCAAATAGATGGAATTGAGTGGTGTTAAGCGAAATAAGCCAGACATAAAGAGACAAGCACTGCATGTTGTTGTTTCTCATATGTAGAAGCTAAAAGAAGTTGATCTTAATGCAGACCAGTGATTACTAGAGGTTGAGAAGGATGTGTGTAGTGGGGGAGAATAAATATAGGTTGTATTTGATTGGTGCTTGCTGTATGCATGTATGTAAATATCATTCTGAACTCCACTAATATGTGCAATTAATACACATTAATCAAAAATGAAATAAAGCCAAGTGTGGTAATACATGTCTGTAATCCCAGCTACTTGGGAGGAGGATTGAGAAGAATCTAGAATTTGAAGTCACCTGGGGCTAGGACATAGCTCAGGTGGGAGAGAGAGTGCTTCCCTAGCATGTGCAAGGCCTCTCAGGTTCAATCCTGAGATATAATGCAAATAATAAAAATAGTAATAATAATAATAAAATATTATTTTTTAAATGCCACTTCTTAGGTCCAACCTCTTTAAGTGTAAAATTGATTTTGGAGAAGTAGACTTTTGTTTATAAAAGTTTTTGGTGTGTACAACAGGAAAAGCTTCTATCTCGTGGTAGTAAGTGGTACAGGGATGAAAGAGTGAAGATAGCTGAAATACGAAATACAATTCTCCCTCCATTATCCCAGTGCTAGCTGACTTCGACAGTGAATGTTGTCTTGACTTGCCACTGGGATGAAAAAAGTTGAAATTAGGCTGCTATGTTGCTTTATTATTGCTTCATTAGTCTATATAGCAAGTCATCCTCAGTCATAGTGGCTTAAAACAGAATTCCATTATTATCTCCCACATTTCTGCTGAGTAGTTGTATTTTCGTGTTTCATTTGGTTTTGGTTTTGTTTGGCAGCACTGGGGTCTGAACTCAATGCCTCACGCTTGCTTGCCAGGTGCCCTTATTGCTTGAGCCAGTTCACCAGCCATTTTTTTGTGAAGGGTTTTTTTTTTTTCCTTTTATTATTCATATGTGCATACAAGGCTTGGGTCATTTCTCCCCCCTGCCCCCACCCCCTCCCTTACCACCCACTCCGCCCCCTCCCTCTCCCCCCCACCCCCTCAATACCCAGCAGAAACTATTTTTCCCTTATTTCTAATTTTGTTGTAGAGAGAGTATAAGTAATAATAGGAAGGAACAAGGTTTTTTGCTGGTTGAGATAAGGATAGACTCCAACAAAATGAAGGGTTTTTTTGAGATAGGGTCTTCCGAACTATTTGCCCAGGGCTGGCTTCAAACTGCAAACCTGCTGATCTCTGCCTCCTGAATAGCTAGGGTTATAGGAGTGAGCCACTGGTGCTGGGCTGCTGGGTAGACTTTACTAACAGTTTTTCATAGGTATGCAGACTGCTGATGTCCTCTGAAGGTTTGATTGGTCTGGACATCCAAATTGTGGGCAAGCGTGCTAGATATCTCATGAGTTCCCAGATAGGGCTATAGACCAGAGCAGCTACATGGGACATTTTTCTTTGACTCAGGCATTTTACAGGTTCTTAGAAGAAGCATTATATATCAAGAATTCACTGGGAAACTTCAAGGCTCAATATAACCTCATGGTGAAATCCTAAGAAAATACCAGTCACTAAGTCAAGCAAAATTTAAGAAGAGAGGAACTAGGCTCCTTCTTTTAATCCGGGAAATAATGCATACAAACAGGGAGGGAAAGGGACTGATGGCTTTGGCTTTCATTATTACAGCTTTTTAGAGGTTCTTCATTCTGCAAAGACATAAAACTGTCTCAAAATTAAAGTGAAATATTTCAGTGAAAAAACTTCTGCCTCTGGTAAAAACAGATCCAGTGCCATTCCAACTCCTTCCAGATGTTTTAGTTCTTGAGGCAGAGGACAAATAGCAAAATCCTTAAATATGATTTACTTCATTTCAACTGGGTATAGGCTTTGCCAAAAATTTCATATCCTGCTAAGTCTATGGAAGATATTTATTTTATAAACTGTGAGGTAACAAGGAAGCATAATTACCTTTGTCTTACCTATTGTAACAACTGTTAAACAAAGTGGATGAAGGCCCCTTTTTTTCTTGTTTAATATACCTAAATGAAACAAATATTTGTAATCCTATTTTCCAGAAGCTCAAAAGGTTTAAGTGTTTCATTTCCTTAAAATTACAAATTTAATAAATAGCAAACAGATTGCAGCCCAGAGTTTTTGCTCCATGACACATGCTGCTTCCATAAAGACTTAGTGAATACTGTGAAAAGTTGTGGAGAAACTGGAGGTGAAGGCATGGAGACTGGGCAAGAAGATGCAGCAGGGAACAGTGTACTAACTTTCACTTAACTGTGAGCTATTTCAATAAATATTTTCTACCTTCTTAAACTGCCAGTGTGACAGAATCGTCCAGCATCCACAGTCTGGGAGAACTTAGAAAACAAAACTGCAGACAGTGGAGAAAGAGAATAATGCTGGGAGGTCATGGAACTGGTGGCGGGTAGAGGCACAGTGTGGCTGGTGCTGGTGCGTGGGAAATACATGGACAAGTGACAAACAATGAGATACACGGAGGGGTGGGAGAGGTGACCCTTTCCCTCCCTCGGTGCTCACACCCCTGCTGCTGAATAGCCTTTTGGGTTTGTATAGAGTTTGAGGAAGACTGTGAAAGAAATGATGAGAATATTCACGCTGCTGGTTTCATGGCACTCCCTTAATTTTTTTTTTCCCTTTCTATGGCTTAAAAACAAAACAAACAAAACAGTGTGCCCATAGCAAAATAAACTAACTTAAAATTTCAGTAACAGCAAAGAATTATAGCAAACAAAATACACTTCTGCCTAATTATATAGGATTATGTTTCTATTAGAGTCATGTTTACAGTTCCATCTTAAAAACAAGGAAGTCTGAGCAACAGCAACTTTATTTGATTTATTTCATCTCTCTAGACAGTACATAATTGTTTTAAAATGGAGTTAATTTTTTAAGAAAACACTGACAGCTAAAATTACAAAAATAAAAGAAAGAGGTATAAATGAAAGTGTTAAGCATCACCTATTATGCTATTAGCATTCTTCCCAACTGATTTACATATGTTACTAGTTGGAAGTCTAATCTAGGCAAAATATTGCAAATTAAGTTTAAAAATCTCATTAAAACCTGCTTCAAAAAAGTTAGGTCACATAAGCAACTTTCTAATTATATGTTTTTGAATAAATTGATCTGTGTCTTTGAGGAGTTTAGTGATAGCAAATTATTCTTGTTAACATTAGTATATATTTTAGTTCAGAACTGCAAGTTGCCTTTCACTGAAAGAAAATAAAATTCTAACATCATTCTTGGTCTGTGATTCTTATCTATGCATTCATCTATATCCATCCCAGCCTATTATGAATAATAATTTCAAACTATTTTATGATCCGTGTTTTTTGCCGCAAAATGCACAAAAGTAATTAAGCCGAATTGAAACAATTATAGAAATACACTATTCAATAACTCGGTTGCCAAAAAAGTTTTACTGTACCCTAAGGAGGCTAGAAAAAAAAAAAAGCCCATACAGTAATATCATTCCACATGTTACATTTATTCCTGCAAGCCAGCCAAGCTCAAATTAATTGTACTGACTAAACTTTTCTTCTTGGAGAAAATTAAAGACATGCTGTTGTCAACACTTGAGCACAACCTTTGCGACACTTAAACGCAGAGAAGGGTGTGACATCCTGCCCTGGCTGCCTTGCGCTAATTAATCACTCTGGTATTTAGGACCATTCAAGCAGACAAATTAATGGGGAATAATTAGTGTATCTTTGTTCCAGCTCAGCTTTGCACCCCAGACACTCTCAGGGAGAGAGGGGAGTTTGCAGTGCGAGGCATTAGCATCTGCATAGTTTCGCTTCTGTTCAGCAAGTTCTTCCCAGATTAAGAGAAAGGCCAAATTAGCAGACGTGTGACTGGGGTTAGGACACCCTTCTGGAAAGAAAGCCCTCTATTTGGGTATCAGCTTTCAGAAGCAAGTTGGTCATCCAGACACTCAATGTCATGAAACACAATCAGAGTTCAGGGAAAATGTAATTTCAGAATCCAAAAAAAAATTTTTTTTAAATATAGTGAAAAAACCATTTTTATTTATACCATTCATGTTTATTTATATAACTCAGACATTAATGTGACTATAAGAAATTTCACATTTCCCCTGATTATTTGTGTATTTTTCTTGAAAATGGATTTTTATCAACAAATACTTACACATTTTGTAATTAAATAGTGTAGTCCATTTAACCTCTCCCCATTTACTAAGAACTCTGTGAAGATATTCCCTCTGGCCATGAAACTTAATTTGTTTTTCTCTGATAGGAATCATAGAGTAGAAAATTCAGAGAAAGTCCGCATACACAGTCTGTGTGACCATCACAGTATTGATTCAACTCTGTTCCATTGCACGTGCACATTGAAACTGCTGTCTGGTTTCAATGTGCACGTGGACTGAGTGACAGCACAGCTTCTTATCAAAATATTTTTTTAAACTAAGATTTAAGTGTTCTTAAATTCTTCCACTGAGAAACTATCATGATTTGGATTCCCTACTAAAAATCAAACAGAAATGAAATCAACTGACATAAAAGTTCAGGTTTTCCTGGATTAAATTTACCAGTTTTATTTGCTACCTAGATTCTACCCCTCGCCAGACAAAAAACACCCCGTTTTTCCACAAATATAGTTTCTAACTCCAGATTTCATGCTGATGCTAAATTATTTCAGAGCTTTTTATTAACAGTTTGCTACATATAGACCTTACCCAAACATACTGCAAGTAACTGTGAATATATGTGTATACATTCACATAATTACACTTGTTTTAATACCATATGTGAAAATGGTCTTTAATTATTCTTTTCATTTTTTATGCAATTTATGTAAAGGGGGAATTTTTTTTATGTTTGCCTACTTAAAGTTCCTTTTTTAAAAAAATGTTCACATACTATTTATTACATCTCCCTTCCTAACTCTCCAGGTTCGTCCCTTAACAATCAAGGCTAGCATGGTTGCTGTAGCCCTCCAGAGAACATTGCTGCAAGTTACATACACACTACAGGATGGTTCACACCCTGGAAACCTCAACTTTCAGAGCAGGGGCTGCTGCATGGGACAGCAGGCATGGAGAGTGAGGTGCAGATGTACAGGGAGACCACACAAGTGAGAAAACAGACCACAATCAGGGCAGGTGATCAAGCGGGTTAGAAAGAAATTCCTCCACCCAAACTGCAAAGGTGAATTTAGTGTGGGCACTGTGAGGTTAGAACTCTTAATAGCACGCAACATAAAAACGGTCATCATTCAGAATTGTTAAAAACTACATTCAACTTCCAGGTTTCATAAAACATGATAGTAAGCATAATGCTCTTGATTTTGTGCTTGTGGAAAGGGAGGGAGAGAGGGAAAAAAATCCAATCACAAAACCACATATTCTCACAATTTCTTAGAGGCGAGAAATTAATCCAGTCCCCTCTGAGATACTAAATTACTGCCTATGATAAGCCCAGACGCCATTAGAAAGACTTCCATCCTGGGAGTGGGTCCTCCTAGATCTTTGAAGGTGCCTAATCCTCATTAAAGGCAAACCCTGGGCGTGGGAGGGGCTGCGCTGGCATCAAGGCACCTGGAGATGACTAAAAGCTCTGGCCCCATGTGCGGCTGCCGCTGAGCAGCAGAATGTAATTTAGTCGCACCAGCGGGAGCAGGGGTCAATGATTTTATATTAATGGGGATCACGACAGTTCTAAGCTGTGGCGTGCTTTGAAATAAGTGTTGTACAAGGCAGCAAAGAGAGCTCGGCTGAGGAAATGAGCTGTGTCACTGTCTCCTCATGCCTTGCAGCAAACACTGGAATGTTTTTAGTTGCTGCACATTCTGTGCCATCATAATATTTTATAAACAACAATTACCTATTTCATTTTGAAAAAAAAAAAAATCAAACTCCTAAAGCAATACTACCAAAGACGCTAGTGAGGATGAGCAAATTCCTTCTAATCCAAACAGACCACAAGCACAAGGCTGAAAAAGTGAATGAACTATAGGTGGGATGTCAGATCTGTAAACAAACTTATGAAAACAAGACCAGGGGTGGTGATGTGGGTGTCTGATGTGTATGAGATGGGATATCACCACATACCTTGACACCTTATCAAAGGGCCTACATCTAAAGTAGAGGAGATGGAGAGGGTGTTAGAGGCAATGATTTTAAATTGCAGTTAGTATTAAACCTTTTTCTGCAGTTGAAAACAGCAGTGTTACATCTTATCTAAAATTTTTCTGAATTTTCAAGTTCTGGTTCAGGAAACTCCATATTAAATTTTCAGTAGTATTGGGATATGCGGAATAAGAAATTATTTCTGTCAGTACCTGTGACTAAGTAAAAGCTATAAAATGAGTTTTCTCAAGTCTCTAGGATGGTCAGATGAAAAGGGGTGCATTGTATGACCTAAAATACAGAAACTACAAAGAAGGAGATTTGGATTTTCAAATTTTCTCTTGAATTAAACAAGTCAGAGATGTAACAGCCAATGGGGGTAAACATATATTTGTGCCAAATATGACTGATGATGAGGAATTCTATTCTTTAGTGAATAACAGCTGCCCAAGAGTTACTAAAAAAAAAAAAAATCCAGCTGTGAAAAGGTATACATGTTGACCAGAAAAATAAAATCTATTCTTAAAAATCACAACTGGAAACACATTTCAGTATTTCTCCCGTGCCCAAGAAGAGTTCTAGCTGGGTTTAGAATTACTGAGCCATTACGGAAGAACCATGTTTTGTAATTGAACATTGAATTACATGCTATCTGATAAACACTTTTTATAAAACAAAATCCAAGCTTGACCAGTCTGCTAGAGATGCATTTTCCAAAGGTCATCTGTGAACAATCATGCTGTAACAATCTAGGCAAAAGCTCACTTGCATACATGTGATGATAGATAGATAGATAGATAGATAGATAGATAGATAGATAGATAGATAGATAGAGGATAGATAGATAGATGATAGATAGATAGATAGATAGATAGATAGATGATAGATAGAAAGATAGATTATAGATGGATAGATGATAGATAGATCCTGCAATCAATTCCATTAAGAAACACTGCATTAAGCCTTTCAGTAATATTCCTAAAGAGCATTAGCATAGTAAAGGTTCTGAGAGTCCTAAAATAAAAATCCTAGAGATCTTTGTCTATCCAACTGCTTTCATTATTGCTTTATCCCCCCTGAACTTATTAACATCCCTTTTTCAAAACACACTTTGGGAAATGTTGCACTTGATTCATTGAATTATAAATATGCATTTTCATCAAGTGAAACTAGTAGATGCAATCTCAGTCCCAAGTTCATTTCTTTGCATATAGGGATTGGTTAATGGAAGAATTGAGTTAAGTATAACCTTATGAAAATTTAAGACCTTCAGAAAGTATACAATGAACTAAATGATATTTATAAATTAATCTCTCTCCAGCTCTAGGGATGTAGCTCACTTGGTAGAGCACCTGCCTAACAAGTTCAAGGCTTTGAGTTTAAACTCAATAACGTCAAAAAAAATTAATATACCTCCTAAAATGAAAAAAAATCCACTATTTCCATAATAAATAAGTAAATAAAGCCCAGTAAGCACATTCTTTATCCAAATGTGAAGATGTGAGTCACCAAAGGCTGGGTGCTGACATGAGGACTTCACTAATTCATCATACTCTTAGATTTGAGACTATGCAGTGTTTTGATATTCTAAGACTGGAGGTATGGGTAGTCTTGTAGGGATAATCAGAGCCAGGATTCTCTTCAGCACAAAATGTAAGGGCAGCAAGACTCAGTAATCAAGACACATGATATTTTCATCAATTTTTTAAAAACTAAAATGTATGCAAATGAGCCGATGATGAACAAAATATCAAAAATTTAAAGACTGGATTAGTGTTGCTGATGCTTCTTTTGCCTCATGCTCCAATGTGCCTATACACTGCAATGAGGATAAGAAACTACAGGAGAAAAACTGCAGAAAGGACAAAGCACTTGATTAGGAGTCCAAATTAGTTCTTATCTGTTAATAAATAGCATATAACTTTTTAAAACCAATAAATACACCATGCTTTGTTTATCCATTTGTAGTGAGAATAGTATTTCTCAAACTATTCCAAGAAACATTTGTTCAATGAAATATTCACAGATTTTAGAAAAACAGAAATAGTGATTTTGATACCAAATATATTTAGGAAAAGTATGTTCAATTTGGTCAAGATTCCTTATTGTAGGACTTTCCCAAATTTTGGCACACTAATATATTCTATGACTATCTTATAATGAACTAGAATATGCACAAATTAGTCCATTTATTAACATATTATGCACAGTTTGTAAAATGGTGAACAACATGATCTTAAGATTCCTCCTCCCTATAAAACTTTAAAATTACACAGAGATTTTAGGGGCAATGTGAAGAGTAAATAAGAATTTAGTACAAATTAGCATTCTGCTGAAAAATAGGTTTAACTATGCTTACAGAAATATTTATTTTGGCAGAGCATATGTAACATAGCAAAGTGGTTTCACATTCAGGTTTCCTAAAAGCAGGATCTACATATTAGCTTCAACAGCTAAAAACAAATGTTGGATGAGGACTCAAGTTCTGCTATTGAAGTCTTACAAAAGACGTATGTAAGAAGGAAAGTGAACAGAGTAGAAGATGATCCAGCATAAACATATGAAGGAAGATGGGGTCATTTTACTTCATTTTCAGTATAAGAAAACAAAGTTTGACAATCAACAGAAAGTTTATCAATCATAACATACATTTTCAGAAACATAAATATGAGCAAATGGGAGTTGAAGCTTGAGAGAGACGAGTTTAAGGATACTTTTAATTCATATAAAATGAATTCATGCTCAGAGATGCTGAAATGATGTCACCATATTGAATTATATCAGTGGCTTTCAAATGCTTTAGAAATATTACGAGCATAAATCTATGGTTGATGAATAACAGGCTTCGCACATTTTGAGGAGGAGCTCAGCGTCTAGCACAAACCCACATCTCTTGGAAACTGTTCCCAAAACAAACTACTGAATTGGAATTTTCATTAATTTCAACATGGATATTATTTTTTAACTTCATGAAATTTTCAATTGTTTTCTTTTATAACCTCATGTCAATTTTATAAATCTCAAGCAGAAACTACCACTATCTCAGAAATGTTGGGCAGAAAGTACACATACCCTGACCCCCACAGCTACAAGTCCTCCCCAATAGCAACATCCACTGCCTTCATGTGTCAAATGGAGCCTACATTGACACATCCATCACTTTTATCTAAAGTTCATAGTTCACATTAGGCTTCATTCTTGGTGATGTACAGTTAATGTGTTTGGGGAAATGTGTGAAGACCCGTGTTCACCGTTATACTGTAGTATCACATAGAGTAGTTCACTGCCCCCAAATCCTCTGTGCTCTGCCTATTCATCTTTCCTCTCTCCAACCTCTGTCAACCACCGGGTTTTTCATTATTGCTATGGTTTTGCCCTCTCCAGGATTTCATATAGTTAGAATCACACAGTAGGAAGTCTTTTTTTTTTTTTTTCAAATTGGTTTCACTTAGTAACAAACAGTTTCCTATGTGCCTTTTTATGGCTTGACAGCTTATTTCCTTTCAGCATTGAGTGGTATCCTATAGATGTACCACAGTTCACATACAGAAGGACTCCTTGTTTGCCTCCAACTTTGGGGAGAAATTTTGAATAAAGCTGCTACAAACATTTATGTGCAGATCTTTTTTGTGGAAACGTGAGTTTTCATCTCCTGCAGATAAATACCCAGAGCCTTATACTTCTTTTCATGCACATACCAAATGCCAAATCACCCTGGATAAACCCTGGACTGTGTACTCTGGCATGTGTGTGGGCACTGAATAAAGCTGAAAACACAGATATGCACATGCACAATGCATCCCCCCCAACTAGGTGCACTTTGTGTGCATTAAAATGCTTTACTTTCTTTTTCACCAAGACTCTTTCCCCCTGCAGTAAGGTTACTTTGGGGGTAATTCCATGTCCTCCATGGTGTGTCCTCAATGCCTCCCTTATGAAGAGGGGACACTGGGAATGAGTTACTTCCTTAGTCCCTTCCCTGGTCCCCTCACACCTCAAATCCCAACTACTTACATATTTTTGATTCAAGGTGGTTATTAAAATTTATTTTGTAGGATTTTTTTTCTGTTTCAAGAATCTTAATTTAGCACTTACATTAAATATTTCCAGATAATTTGCCATTTGGAAGTATATGTAAGTTTTATTGATACAGCTTTTTCTTTCCTTCCTTGTTATCTCCCATCTTGAGTTCTCCTTTCATATTATTAGGGTTCTTAAGTACTTCCCACAGCATCAGCACAAGGGGATGTTAGTGACATTCTTGTATACCTTATATATCTTCAGGTATCTTTCTCTTTTCCTCATATATGGCTAATAGAAATATTGGATGATATATGATTTAACAAAATATGCATTTTTCTAAAGTTAGGACTCAAAAATTTTGCACATATAAATAAAAAATCTAAGTTCCTAATATGGTAGATTTTTGCCTTGTGTCTCCTTTTAATAGCAGTTATAATATTTATGCAAACTAAAATTTAAATGGCAAAAATAACAAAACACACAAAAAATTTTAAAACATGATCAAACAAATAATAAAGTATTTACTGTAACCCTCACAATGTAATATGAATAAAAGAGACACAAGGTTATCTTGACTATACAGAAACTTTTAAATATTCTTTCCTAAATTAAGGGAGTTGTTTACATTTAGTAGTCAGTGCAAATCTAATTGAAAACTGAATGATAAAATTTGATATTTTATGTAATTTAATATATTTTTGCATAGATATTTAAAGAAATATGACAAAGTGATGCTAGAGATCACCTGCTAAAGTCCCTTATAAAGATCACTGTATCAATCGGAATTCATACCTCTTAGCTCTGTCCAAATTATTCCACAGGATTAAAGTGTTAGATAATAAAATAAAAACTGGAAAAAATATTTGTTCAGTTCATGATTCTATTCTCTAGATGAAAGACTTCAAGCATAAATGCAAATAAGAATTCATGGCTTTCTGCCACACATCAGACCGGCGGACCCGGTCTGCCATTTTTCTAATGCAAGGATTTCAGCAGGTCCAAAATTCAGTAAGTCAAATATATGGAAAAATAAAGGAAAACAATATTTGGGAAATTTTGCAACAAATACAAAGGAAATTTATATTAATGTATAAGTTTATACCAATCAGTAACAAAGACAAGTACTTCAATAGAGCTATTATGAGGACTAATAAATGCTTAATAAATATGAAAATGCTCAACCATGCTTATAATAAAATACAAATTAAGGCAAAATTTCTTGTTTTATTTTGCTCTATTTTTCACCCATTAAACCAGCAGCATACTTCTTTAAGCAACTTACTTTATTTTTTTAGTGTTATATCTAGTGTGTTGGGAGGGATCAAAAATTAAGCATAAACTATGAAGAATTGGTGGACAAATTGAAATATTTTTTCTAAATATCAGTCTTATACTCATAGTCAGACTTTCATGGATATGTTTGATGGAATTATATGGTAAAGCAAACCAAAGATATATCAATAAAGAAACTGAATATACCGAAAAACACATGAAAAAATGCTCACCATCTCTAGCAATAAAGGAAATGCAAATTTAAACCACACTCAGATTCCACCTCACCCCTGTTAGAATAGCCATCATCAGCAACACCAACAACAACAGGTGTTGGCGAGGATGTGGGGAAAAAGGAACCCTCTTACACTGTTGGTGGGAATGTAAACTAGTACAACCACTCTGGAAAAAAATTTGGAGGCTACTTAAAAAGCTGGACATCGATCTACCATTTGATCCAGCAATACCACTCTTGGGGATATACCCAAAAGACTGTTACTCCAGAGGCACCTGCACACCCATGTTTATTGCAGCACTATTCGCAATAGCCAAGTTTTGGAAACAGCCAAGATGCCCCACCACTGACGAATGGATTAAGAAAATGTGGTATCTATACACAATGGAATTTTATGCAGCCATGAAGAAGAATGAAATGTTATCATTCGCTGGTAAATGGATGGAATTGGAGAACATCATTCTGAGTGAGGTTAGTCCTGGGATTGGACTTTGGTCACAAAATAAAAGCAAGAGCACACAAGGGAGGGGTGAAGATAGGTAAGACACCTAAAAAATTAGCTAGCATTTGTTGCCCTTAACGCAGAGAAACTAAAGCAGATACCTTAAAAACAACTGAGGCCAATAGGAAAAGGGGACCAGGAACTAGAGAAAAGGTGAGATCAAAAAGAATTAACCTAGAAGGTAACACCCACGCACAGGAAATCAATGTGAGTCAATGCCCTGTATAGCTATCCTTATCTCAACCAGCAAAACCCCTTGTTCCTTCCTATTATTGCTTATACTCTCTCTACAACAAAATTAGAAATAAGGGCAAAATAGTTTCTGCTGTGTATTGAGTGGGGGGAGAGGGAGGGGGCGGAGTGGGTGGTAAGGGAGGGGGTGGGGGCAGGGGGGAGAAATGACCCAAGCCTTGTATGCACATATGAATAATAAAATAATAATAATAAAAAAAGAAACTGAGTATAACATCACCTAAAGCAACAAAATACTGTAAATAACTAAAATGCCCAAGAGTAGAGAAATGATCAAATAAATTTTAGCATATACACTTGTAATAGCTTAGAGTCACTTAAAATATCAAATATTTTAAATATTTGATATAGTGGAAAAATGACCACAAAATATCAGCTTTAGAAAAACAGAATATACAGGTTATTATTCAGAAGTTTTGCTGGCTAATAAAAACAATATGTGCAGAAAGAAATACACTATACTAAAAGCTAGCAATGTTTCACATTGAGGAAGTTATTTAAATGTACTACATTGTTTTCTTTTTAAATACCCATTGTTTTTAGTGGTGCTGGGGATGAACCCAGGACCTCACATATCCTAGGAAAATACTTTAGCTCTGAGCTACATTCCCAAGCCTAACCATCTTTACATATTAGAAATTTACTACACTAAACAGCCATTGTTTCAATATCAGGAAAAATACTCTCACAATTTTAGCATTGGTAATTTTATATTGTTGATAAGGTAGTTAATGGTAAATAAAAATAGAATACCCTATGCAAAGTAGTAGCTGTTCAATAATGTTTACTAAATGAATAATTAGTACTAAATATTATTTTACATTTCATCATCCTCTTCTACCTTTTTATTTTTTACATTTTGTTTCTGTATCCTGATTTCTTGGATTAATTTCTTCATGCTCTCCCTTGCTGTTTTTCATCCCCTTGCCCACTATTTTAATCATTTCTGTAAATGATTGAACAGATGAAGACAATATACTGGCCATATTATCAAATACATTATAATTATGACTATGTGATCAAAGAAATTAATATTTAACTCCACTTTCATTTACATATTATTTGTTCAGTAGGAGGAAAATATCATTTACAGAAGATAGTGAAGGGAAAATACGGGTAAACCAAGGAAGACCCACATCTACTGATAGAGAATACTTAGGTGTTTGTGAAGTTCTTATTAATTAGGAAGATTGGATGAATATTTGATATAAGCAGTGAAGAAGTGAGGCTTTATTTTTAATCTGATCAGTTAGAAATATGTTGAATGTGATAGATTAAACATACTAATAAAGGTAATCCCATACCTGTGCTCAAATTACAAAGCAGTTTGAAAAAAACAATCTTAAGTGATGCTTAGAATTTTTCTTAGGAATCTTCAATCAAGTCACAGATAAACCATGAACATTAGGGTTTATCACAGATAAAAATATTTATCAAATGTTATCTCCCCCACTTACCAAACACAGATAATTTATTTTAGTGCGGATGTGATTCTTAGCAATGTCTTGGATGTAAATTCTTAATTATGTAGCAAAGTTGAGCCTGAAAAATGAAGCAAATAAATGTGTACAAAGTAAATGTCAAACGTAAAAGTAAAGCTCATTTTACTATTGGTGTATCTCCTTTTATCCAAAAAGAAATGTGGGTAGGTGTGTTGGTTCGCACCTGTAATCCTAGCTTTAGGAGGTGGAGATTGGGAGGATGTGGGTTTGAGCCCAGCCCTGGCAAAAAGTTAGTGAGACCCGATTTCAACAAAAAAGGTGGACATGGTAGAGTATATCCATAATACCAGCTATGTGTGAGGAGTAACTAAGAGGATCACAGTCCAAGTCTTCCCAGGCAAAAAAACTGTGAGACCCTGTCTGAAAAATAAGCAAAAGGGGCTGGCAACATGGTTCAAGTGGTAAGCACGAGGCTCTGAGTTTAACTTTGATACCCCCAAAAAACATGTTTGCAATCTGATCCATACAACATTTCATTGTAAATATAAAAAAGCAGTATCATTGCCTCTAGTTTTCCCTTTTGTCTGAATCTGAGAGATGGGGATTAAATGTGTCTATTCCACTTATGAAAAAGAGACTTTTAATTGCTGAAATTTATCTATGGCCATTCACAGCATTAACAGTCTACCACAATACATTGTGGTATCTCTTTTAATTACCATTTAAACCTTTTATTTATTTATTTATTTGGTAGTACTGGGGTTTGAACTCAGCTTGTGCACTCTACCACCTGAGGCACACACACATCAGCTCTTTTTGTGCTTTAGTTTATTTTTTAGATAGAGTCTTGGGCTTTTCTTTTCTCTTTTTTTTTCTTTTCCTTTCTTTTTTTGGCCTGGGTCCAGCCTCAGACCACAAACTTCCTACCTCCATCTTCCACGTATCTGGGACTATAAATATGCACCATCATGCCCAGCCCTCCATTTGCACCTTGATAGGCTCTAACATTGTTTTCATTTGTACTACAATGGCAATGGAATGTGCTCTAACGTTTTTTCTTTGTTTATTATCATATTATTGCTTACTGGGGGTACGTTTTGACATTTACAAAGTTCTTACACGATATCATAGTTGAGTTTGCCCCCTCCAACATTCCCCTTTATCTCTTCTCCCCCCATTCCTGGAATAGTTGCAACAGGTCTCATATTATCTCAGTTGTATTCAGAAACATACTAAAGTATTAACAGGAATCATACTGCATAAGCTACAAAATAGTATCAGGAGTGCCATGTGAAATATCTACTCCTTAGAATATTTAACAAAATTATTTAAAGTCACAATGCTTCCTGATAACATCTTTACAGAGGATTGCTGCTTTCAAAGGCATTCAAAAATACAGTTAAAAGCAAGAATATTTTAATTTTGTTTCCTAGGCATGAAATAAAAAGATGACTTGCTCTGGCTATTTTTCAAGGAATATTTCCAAGTTTCTAAGTGTGCCCAACTTTCATCTCTTAATATATACTCTTGACATAAAAATCTTGAAATATTGTATAAAACCTTCTCCTTTGTTCAAAGAATGAAATGTAGGTTTTACATGTTGTGTATATGTGTACATGAGTACAAGCAGGAGGGATTTGATTTGGGGCATTGGGGAAGAGAAGTGGATAAACAGAAATTAGAAAAAAATGAAAAGAGGAAAATAAAAAGAAGTGAAATGAGGAAATAAAACGTTGTGTCCACTTAATGCTGATAAGTAAAATAAACTCAAAGCAAACTGAACCAAAAATTGTTTTCATTGTCTCAAATTCATTTGTACTATGTATCT
Organism: Castor canadensis; assembly: GCF_047511655.1. NCBI lineage: Eukaryota > Metazoa > Chordata > Mammalia > Rodentia > Castoridae > Castor > Castor canadensis. Next base: position 63,919,898 of record NC_133386.1, read on the forward strand.
TATTTATATTTCTTGATAGAAATCAGAACTTATCATCAAGTTACCCAAACACTGAACCAAAACCACTTTGCATTCTACCTTGGATTTCAAAATTCTACAGGTATCTTTTGACTTGAGTCCTGCTAGGATCCAGAAGCAATGTGCATTCCTCATGCTTTTGAAAAAGAAAAGATTCAGCAGGATCCAAACGGAAATAAATGTAAAAAGGAGGGCAAAGAATGTCAAACATACAGCTTGCCACTGTTGTTGGGCCTACTTTCCTTCTGCTGGGTCGGTGACCTCAGTGCTCAGGACTCAAGCAAAATGGTCTGAGCGACACCTGTTTTCCCAGAACCCTTGACCCTCACTCAGTCAGAAGTCCTGACATGCCCTCATGAACTGCATAGCGATGGAGTCAAGAAAATGGGCAGTTGCCGGGGGAATTCTGCTCTACATTTTGACTCACCACTTAAATATTACCTCTCACCTCATGTGTAATGAAGAGAAATGCATCTATAAAATTGAGGATCTGTATTGATTAGTCTAAAAAGCTTGGAATTGGATTTCAAGATACCATAGCTTTATTCACTGTCATGTTAGCTATATGACCTTGTAACTTATTGGAGCTTTACTGTGAAAGCATTTGAGTTTTTTACCTTGATTGTAATACTGATCCCTGAAGAAGCTGTGAACCAGTTTTCTTTCCTCATAGGTTTTAAAAATCTGCATAAAATTTCTAAAGTTCAATAAAGTAGAAAGTTATTAGACTCTATTCAAAAAGAATAAAGAATAAATGTTCCTAAGTTGTAATGTATATGAAATATGAGATTCTGTCACTTAACCATTTGAATTGCTTCAATTTTTCTATTTGCATTTTCAGACCCATCTTTGCAAAAGCCAGCTAAATTCTGTATATGTACATGCATTTGACTCATGATTGCTAAACTGCAAGACAGCATACTAGTTTGTTTATTTTATTCACACATGTGGACTTAAGCCCTTCATGTGAGTTAAATAAGGAACATAAAATGAATCAGTTCTCCAATCAATTAGAACAGGGGCTTTTTCCCCAGGAAAGTTTAAAAATAAATCACAACATTTTTATGTCAAACAACTTCCCTAAAACTCTGGATAAAGAGGTGAATTTGAAATGGAAAAACTGGAAATGCCTTGAAGAATTCAGAAGCCTTCCAAGGGTTAATATGCTAGCAGTAAGAGGAAAAGAAATCTCTCTCTTTTTTTTTTCTAGCTCCATATTATTGTTCCAAGATAGAGAGTCCTCCCATGCACCGACGAACAAAACTCAGGACAGACAGGCTGGAATACAGAGGCCTATGTGGGGCAATTCTCTAGCTTTTGAGCCAGGCACCACTTTTACCTTCCCCAAATGTTATTGTCCTTTGGGCAATAATGAAGTTTGACTTAGAGAAGCATCTGCAAACAGAGGCCATACAAAAAGAGATTGCAGGCTCATGATGGATGCTGCAAAAGAGAAATAAAGCAAGATGCCCTGACACCCTTGCTAAAAATCTTCTTTAGACAGCATCACTGTCAAGAGCATTTTCACTTAGAGCAGAGTATCATGTAACAAGTGTAAATTCCTCCACATGACCACAGATAGAGTTTGTGTTTCCTGATATCTGCTACTCAAGTCAGGGTCAGAGTGACAGGTAATTTTCAAACACTGGATAAAAGAATGCAGGGGTGACAAAACAGAACGATGGAGCCATGATCAAGGTGAAAGGTCTTGAGGGCAGAACCTGGAGTTAAAGAAATTTGGAGGGATCAAACACAATTTAAAGCCAAGATGCTCAGAGAAAGTACTAGCATGAAGTTATTTTAAAAAGGAAAAAAACCCAAAATTTTACACTATTATGAGAAATAGTTAAATGGTAACTTTCAAAAAACACATTCTTTTTTTTTTTTTTATTTTTAAAGGTGCCTTTGCTAACATTGCAAAACCCACGTATGGTATTACTTTTTACTTTTCTCCCAAGACAAATCTTCCAACAAGTAAATCAAGTGCCTTTAACATTTTTAATGCATTTTGCCACAGACATTCTTAGTTCCAGAAAATTTTCCTCCAGTTTCTCACAAAATACAAAAATTGGGGGACAAGGATGTTCTTCTCAACATTGTTTACGACTTGCTCATTTATTCAACAAAATTTCTGGAGAACTTTCAATAGGCCAGGCAATGTGTCTGCTGTTTAGAAAAAAAATTAAATGCCATTAAAAGAATGATAGTTAATTATGGTACAGGCATATGATGAGCTATTATGCAGTTATTAAAATGATGTTTACAGAATGTTTAATGACTTGGGAAAATGCTAATGATTTAATATTGAGTGAAAAATGTACTTACAAAATAGCACTTATCATATTATCTGAGACATGTAAAAAATGCATTAAAAATGCAGGAAGACTCCCAAATATGAACAGTAATTGCCTTTAGGTGGTAGAATGATGGATGCTTTTTTTCTTGCAATGCTTTTTATAAACAACATGTATTAATTTAATTATCATTAACATATATTCAGATTTTTGTAAACTAGAAATATCAGAGCCTGAGCCAACTGACCACCTGAACAGAACCTCCTTCTAGCTCCAAGGATCTGTTTGAAGCTGGCAAAATGCAGGATATTCAAACAGCTTTTGCAGACAAGCAACTCTGGAAGGCACAGTGCTCAATTTTGTGGATTTCCTGTTTCTTTGTGTCATGCCTTTAAAGTGCTTTGTATTCCTAAGAATAGCAAGTGGATGTGTTTAAGACTTTTTGTTAATAATCAAAAGCAGTTTTAACACATTTCCTGTCATATCACTTTTATTAATGTAAAGTATACATTAAAGACACTCACTTTTTCACGATCCTCAAAAGTTCCCTTGCATTTTTCTATTGCAGGTAATCCTAAACCCTCTCCATGACACCATGCAACTCCTGCTCCATGCCCTGTCACTGGAGATTAGATTTACCTTTTAGAATTTCATATAAATGGAATCATACAGTATATGCTCTTTTGTAGCTGATCTATTTCACTCAACTTAATGTTTTGAGATCTATCCATGTTGTCACATGTATTAGTATGGGATCCCATCAAATACACTTCAAGTGGTTAAAAAATGGAAAAGATTTAGGTTTCCAAGTGTTGAAAAAGTGGTGGAACTAAAAATCCCATATGTTATCAGTGAGTACTTTAGAAAATATTGTGGACTTTCTCATAAGGTTAAATACGTGCCCGCTATATGACCTAGCAGCTCTACTCCTAGATGTTTATCTAAGAGAAATGAAGACATATGTCCACAAAGAGGCAGTAGAAAAACGATAACGTAGAACCGTGACATTTATAACAGCCACAGTCAGGAGCACTGGAAGCAACTTAATGTGTATAAAAATGAAAGGATAAACAAATTATGTCATATGTGTACAATGGAATACTATTCAGCAATTAAAAGTTGCCTTTTTTAAGCACAAGGCTTTAAAACTACTTCAACATAGTACATTGTCCAAAGCAAAAGACACTGACAATTGGAAAATTTTTTATTCCACTACAATTATACACATACTGTTAGTCAGCAAAAACAATTCTTAAGCTGGGCATGGTGGTTCATGCCTATAATCCCACCCATTGGTGAGGCAAAGATAGGAGGGTTAGTGTCCAAGACTGACCCTGGGAAAAAGCAAGAGATCTTATCTGAAAATTATACTATAGCCAAAACAGGCTTGTAGGTATAGGTCAAGAGATGGGTTGCTTGCCTAATAAGTGTGAGACCCCGAGTTCAAACTCAGTATCACCAAAAAAATTGTTTTAAACTTTATTCACTTTTAAATAAACTATAGTCCTAGGTTTAATTAATAAGTATAGTTACCAATTCAAGAGTATATTTTTCTACTTTTATATTTAAGGTGAACAAATTTGTAAATAGATTTTGTTATGTATGTCAGGAAAAGTATTGCATTTGTTAAACCAATCAGGAAACTGCAATGAATAGTTATTACTCAAAACTTCATGTTTTGAATTAAATTACAAACTCCTACTGTGTTGTCCTCTACAAAGCTCTGGTGAAAACCTTATTTTTCTTCAAATGAGAAGCTCCAATAGTCAGAAATGAAATTGTTTCATTTTTCTTTCATTTAAAAATCAAGTACTGAACACAGAATTAGATATGGTCCCTGCTCAGTGGGTTTCACAATCTACAATGCCAGCCTGATTTTCTTTCTGCTCCAACTCTGTACTGTAGCACATACTTGATAGAAATTTGTTTACTATTGCTAAGATATACTGTTGTGCCCTGATATACTCCTGAAAGAAAGTTCACAGTCCTTTGAAAAACCAGGGCCTTGGGCATGCTGGCAGGCCAAGCACAATAACACACAATTTTATCAAACAAAGGAAAAGTTCTGTGTCAAGAATGGAATTCTAATAATGATTTATCTTTTTCTATCTAACTATTTAATGAAATGCCAGAAACAGAGCTCCGACTTTATTTCTAAATGTGTGCAAGTTTGCGAGTCTAACACAGTACCTGGAATAGAATAATTATTTTTGAGTGGATTTTTGAAATACAACGTTTTAAGTCAATAACACCTGTGATTTACCCATATCCATGGCTTCATATCCCTGCTTGACTGGTCTTAGAAATCTTTGACAATTATGAATTCTGTTGCTATTTTTCTGAATTTTTCTGTATCAGGAAGTCAATCTTGGCAACATAATATACAGTAAAAATGTTTTACTCTTTTTTAGGACAAGAAAATTAGAAACTTCACATATTGGAGATTTTATTTCAGATACTGAACTGAACAAGTTAACTTATCCACTAAATAAATATTCTTTAGAAACGTATTATGAGTCAGACATCATTCTGGCACTGGGAATATGGAAGCATACAATGATAGTAATGTCCCTTGGACTGGTGGATCTTACATTCTGGTGTATGGACTTGGGAGAGCAGGAAATAAAAGGACATAATAAACAAATAAATTAGTACATAAGACAATGTCTGGTTACATTGTCCTGGTCTCATTCGTTTTCGACATAAGCTTGCAGCTTAGCTACTCTTAAAATGAGAATATTGCAAGCCAGAGATGTCATATAACTTGCCTTAAAAGCCATTCTGTACCAGGTTTTCCTGACTGACAAACCGTGGCTGTTTACCCTTATTTATATTAGGAAAAATAATCAGAAAACAATCACTAAGTTCATAAATGATAGCAAACAAGGAAGAGGATGGAGGGGGAATGGGAAAGGACTTTAGAAGTAAATATTAATCTGTATGTGGAGGCCATGATTGGACCTCCCTTTCTGTGCAGAATGCAACTAACCAAGACCTTGGGTACTGCGCTGTGAAATCTACGGTGGCATTTGCACTGAGTCAATAGCTGCTCGCAATCACTGGTGGAGCCAGTCCTAGATGTTAAGTGATGCCTACTCCTGGGAGACATGGGACCTTCTGATGGACAGCTTTGACTTGAAGATGCCCTGACATCTTTGCTGCAATCTACCTTAGGCATCATCACCGGCAATGGCACATCCCTCCCTCTGTCTTTCACTTATATTTCAGTCTAAAGATGCTCCCAGCCTTATCTGAAATACTTGCATTTTATTTTTTTTTTCATTTTTCTTTTATTATTCATATGTGCATACAAGGCTTGGGTCATTTCTCCCCCCTGCCCCCACCCCCTCCCTTACCACCCACTCCGCCCCCTCCCTCTCCCCCTCCCTCAATACCCAGCAGAAACTATTTTGCCCTTATCTCTAATTTTGTTGTAGAGAGAGTATAAGCAATAATAGGAAGGAACAAGGGTTTTTGCTGGTTGAGATAAGGATAGCTATACACGGCGTTGACTCACATTGATTTCCTGTGCGTGGGTGTTACCTTCTAGGTTAATTCTTTTTGATCTCACCTTTTCTCTAGTTCCTGGTCCCCTTTTCCTATTGGCCTCAGTTGTTTTTAAGGTATCTGCTTTAGTTTCTCTGCGTTAAGGGCAACAAATGCTAGCTAGTTTTTTAGGTGTCTTACCTATCCTCACCCCTCCCTTGTGTGCTCTCGCTTTTATTTTGTGACCAAAGTCCAATCCCCTTGTTGTGTTTGCCCTTGATCTAATGTCCACATATGAGGGAGAACATACGATTTTTGGTCTTTTGGGCCAGGCTAACCTCACTCAGAATGATGTTCTCCAATTCCATCCATTTACCAGCGAATGATAACATTTCGTTCTTCTTCATGGCTGCATAAAATTCTATTGTGTATAGATACCACATTTTCTTAATCCATTCGTCAGTGGTGGGGCATCTTGGCTGTTTCCAAAACTTGGCTATTGCGAATAGTGCTGCAATAAACATGGGTGTGCAGGTGCCTCTGGAGTAACAGTCTTTTGGGTATATCCCCAAGAGTGGTATTGCTGGATCAAATGGTAGATCGATGTCCAGCTTTTTAAGTAGCCTCCAAATTTTTTTCCAGAGTGGTTGTACTAGTCTACATTCCCACCAACAGTGTAAGAGGGTTCCTTTTTCCCCGCATCCTCGCCAACACCTGTTGTTGGTGGTGTTGCTGATGATGGCTATTCTAACAGGGGTGAGGTGGAATCTGAGTGTGGTTCAAATTTGCATTTCCTTTATTGCTAGAGATGGTGAGCATTTTTTCATGTGTTTTCTGGCCATTTGAATTTCTTCTTTTGAGAAAGTTCTGTTTAGTTCACTTGCCCATTTCTTTATTGGTTCATTAGTTTGGGGAGAATTTAGTTTTTTAAGTTCCCTGTATATTCTGGTTATCAGTCCTTTGTCTGATGTATAGTTGGCAAATATTTTCTCCCACTCTGTGGGTGTTCTCTTCAGTTTAGAGACCATTTCTTTTGATGAACAGAAGCTTTTTAGTTTTATGAGGTCCCATTTATCTATGCTATCTCTTAGTTGCTGTGCTGCTGGGGTTTCATTGAAAAAGTTCTTACCTATACCTGCTAACTCCAGAGTATTTCCTACTCTTTCTTGTATCAACTTAAGAGTTTGGGGTCTGATATTAAGATCCTTGATCCACTTTGAGTTAATCTTGGTATAGGGTGATATACATGGATCTAGTTTCATTTTTTTGCAGATAGCTAACCAGTTTTCCCAGCAGTTTTTGTTGAAGAGGCTGCTATTTCTCCATCGTATATTTTTAGCTCCTTTGTCAAAGATAAGTTGCTTATAGTTGTGTGGCTTCATATCTGGATCCTCTATTCTGTTCCACTGGTCTTCATGTCTGTTTTTGTGCCAGTACCATGCTGTTTTTATTGTTATTGCTTTGTAATATAGTTTGAAGTCAGGAAAATACTTGCATTTTAACGTCACTTTGGGATCTACTTCTTGGAGGATCTAGACAAGTGCTACCAAGATCAATCTGTACAAATGAGCAGTAAGATAGATTTGGAACTGGCTCCCCAAATGTCCAGTACTATCACTGATTTGGGTAATCCTTGGCACAATAATAGTGGCTCAACTGCTAAAGCTGTTACCAATAGTAACTGGGGAAAATATCCTGGTGGAACAAAATACTATGACAGCTGTAATTATAAAGATATCTAAAAATTGGTGTGTGGGAAAGGAGGACAATGCCTACAAAGGCAGCAGAGTAGGATGCCTTTCAGAAAAATAATGAGACACTGAGGGTTGTTAAAAAGGATCTCATAGCTATGTGAACCAAAGAATCTTGGTTGTAGTTTACAAAGGGGTCCTTATCCCCTGTAATAGAAAGGTAAACACAACTAAGTGGCAGGCTGAAGGGTGATTTCAAAGTTACAGAGCTCCAGAGATGTTTCAGTGCTTAGCCAAGGTAGGCTTGTTACATGCAAAGATGAAGGATCCTGGTAGAAAAAAACAAAGATCTGGATATAGGACAGGAATATATGAATAGATGGCTCTGAATACGCTGACTATTCAACCTACTGGCTTCTCCTGAACCACCTGACCTTGCAAAGTTAGCCCATCCTTCCTTACTGAGAGCTGGTACCTCTGCTGCTGCAGAAGCTTCTGTGTCTCAATGTAATACACACTCCCCAAGTCAGGAGAAGCCTATCTCTTCCCCTGCCTGCCAGGCCAATAAGCAGGGTTAAATCCCTACATAAATTGGCTGCAGGTTATTCAAGGCCTAATAAAGGAGGAAAGAGACCATAGTCTTTAAAAATTGAAAAAGTTAGCAATCATGTACTGGGTAGAGAAAAGGAAGTAAGTACTCCTCAGATTGAATTTTGAGAGGGCTTGACAAGGGGACCAAAATATAAGGCTAAAAAAACAAGAGTTAGGTGTGCATTATGAAGAAAGAATTTAATATCCTAGAACTCGAGGGAATGAGGCGACATTGTGGCTGAGGTAAACTTTAGAGGTCTTTAAGTATTATGGCTAACTCTAAGTAAAATAAAAGTGTCAATATTGCCCTGTAGATAGAGGAAGGAATAATAAGACTGATGGAAATGAGCTTGCTGAGTGGATATGGTATACAAATCCAAAAGACTCAAGAGGATGCACCCTCCACCGCAGACACCAGGAATGTTCTGGTGAGAAGGACATCACAATAACGGAGAAGGTTGGCAATATATCTTTCCAGACTAGGGATGACAATAGAAGTGGTTACTCTTTAACATTTGTGGTAACATTGCTATTCCCTCTAAGGAATAGAAACCAGGTGATGACATTTAATTGCCAGAAGCTAGGAGGCTTCAATTACTAGAGTGATAGAAAAATTGGAGAAAGTCAAGAGGTTTAACCTGTAGAAAGTTTTGAAAATGATTGACAGACTTGGGATCCTTTCAGGCAAGAGAGATGGGTAGCTAACAAGAGTGTTGTTTAATATATAAAATTAATAACAATAAATGAATAAGAAATGGTGCTATTGCAGCTCCAAACTGATACAACAAGCCCCACCACCCAGGGCATATAATAATATTCCATAGTGTTAGGGGATTCAGCATTACTTAGTGCTGAAAAAATTACAATGTGGAACTTACACCAAAATACAAGAGAAGAATTATAATGCAGTCCCCTAGAATTCTTTAATGAGGCCAGGCAAGTAAAAAGTTACCCTTAGAAAAATAGTTCTTATGTATTACTAGGCTCTGGTAAAAAAAAAAAAAAAAAAAAAAAGAACACTTGACCATGGAACACACTGGCCATACATCTAAAACTGACCATCAAGACTTAGAGTCTGTTGAATCAACCAAGTCATTAATTTCCAGAAACAGTTCAGTAGACAAGAAATGGTGGTGTAGATCACATGCCACCCCAAACAGTTGTACCTATGGTTATATGGGAGTTGCTATAACACTAAAGTAAAAAGCAAGAAAAAAAGTTGAGTTTGACTTGTAGGTTGCCTCAGTTTGCAATGTCAAGTAAAGTATAAGAGTAACTGCAGTATAATCACACTTAGCATTTGCCTTAAAAACCAATGGACTATAAAAAATATCTTCCCAATGGCAGAGCTATAGACAATACATTCGATCATTCATTTCATGCACAAAGAAAAGTAGACAAGTTAAGAAAACATACATATTTCTGAATAGTTGGCTATGGCCTGACTTCATTCAGGAGCCTTGAAAGAAAACAACAAGCTATATGGGTAGGACATACCATGTAGTGAACACAGACATAAAGATTTTTAAGTCATCCATTGTCTACCAAAAGGCACTAAACAAACATGTAAACAGAATGAGTCATGAAATGGATATTAACTAGACTTCATTTATCAGTCACCCCAAATCTAACATGATGGGCAACCACATGAAATATCCACAGGAAGTAGCAGAGATAGTAGAGTTCAACAACACGGAAACCTCATTGTATCAGAGTTCTTCAGAGAAACAGTACAGATAGCACATACCTATATACATAAGAGGAAGTACATTATAGGAATTGGCTCACAGGAATATGGAGGCCAAGGGGAAGAGGCAGTACTGGTATTAGTGCCATAGTCTGAAGACCTGATAAAAAAATGGTGCTTCAATGTAAATGGACAGTGAAGACGGGTGTCCCAGCTTAGAGAGAGAGAGAGAGAGAGAGAGAGAGAGAGAGAGAGAGAATTTTGTATACCATTTTGTTCCATTTGATCCCTCAATGATAGGATGAGTCCAGCCCATAATGAGGAGGGTGGACCTTCTTTACTCAGTCTATTGACATAAACACTAATCTTACAGATTCATCTCATAGTTAACTAGCTTTCTGGATTCAATGAAGTTGATTCATAAAATCAACCATCACACCTACTTATCAAAACTGATTTAGCTCCTATTACCACTGAATGTCCAATTTCTCAGTGACAGAAACCATCGCTGAGGCTCTGATATGGCATTATTCCTTGAAGAAATCAATTGGTCAGTTGACTACATTGGCTTACTTCCATCCCAGTTCATCTTATAGAAATAGTTACTCTGAGCCTGAGTTTGCCTTTCCTGTCCATAGAAATTTAGTGGGCACCATTATCTAGTGACTAACAGAATACCTCATCAATAGATATAGAATCCCACCCAGCCTCTAGATTCTAATCTCAGAGACACATTTCACAGCAAAGGAAATATGGAAGTGAGTCCTTAGTCATAAAATGTACAGCATCACTCAGAGACAGCCAGCCACAATGAATGTTGAAATAGCCTTCTAAATGTGCAACTGAGGAACCAATGTCAAGGAAACACCAAAAAGATGCAATGCTATCCTTTAGGACGCAGTGTGTTTAGCAAACCACAGATTCCCTATATGGTGCTTGGTCCTCAAAAGAATACATGGGCCCCAAAACTAAGGAGTGGCCACTAATAAATAATTCATAGGGAGCATTCCTACTTTATGCCTGACTTACCACCTTCTTCTTTGCTATCTTCATTCACTTTCATAAAATAAATGTCTAACCAGGTCGTATTCTACCCCTCTTTCTGATACCACCCACTCTCACCCCTGAAATTGTCTGTATTCTAATAAACTTTATTATAATATTTTTGTTCTCTTTCTAAAGATGGCCTGCTTCCAGTCTATTGGTACAACAGTATACAGAACTGACAATTTTTGAAAATCCTTTAATCAGATTGTCATTTTATCTTTATTTCCTTATTTTCTTCCTCCACAAAAAGCTAAACTTCAGTCTGTCAGAATTGTCACAAACTCTGTGCCATCAGTGTCAAAAATATTATTTAATATAAAAATTTATGCTCATAAAATTTTTTCTCCATTCTCTTTGGTTGTTCTGGTGTTTTCTGAAATAAGAGTTTTCTAGGATTCAAAAAGTTTAACATAATTTGTTTTGAATGAAATTACCACTGTGAAAGGTTTCCAATGCTTGTATTATTCTGTCAATCAAGAAGGGTAAAATTTGGGGGACAACATACATTTTTAAGACTTCCCCAATATAAGCTGAAAACATGAAAAAAGGATAAGGCGCTATTTTCTTCTTGAAATGTAGCATTTTATTCATGTTTCCATACGTTGTACTTTTTACTTTTTGCTTAAGGCATAATGGAAAACTCTCTATGACAGAAGGCAAGAATTCATTTTCTTTATCAGGTATCATACCTTAAGGTAAACCCTTCAGTGAAAAAATAAAAATTTAAGTACTTTACTGAAAGTTGTGGTGACAGAACTTACTTCTAACTACTTTGAATTACTTTCATCTACTATCAAAATGGTACATGCTTTTTTCATTCACAACCAAATTTAACAGTGTTGTCAATTCAAGTTAGTACCAAGTACTATATTCTTGACAGAAATTTTATCAGTAACACAAAGATATTTTTATACTTACATCAAGATTGTCTTAATTTGTAGAAATATAGTCTCTCAGATCAAGATTAGTTGTTTTATATATATGAAATATATATATAAATACCATTTGTAATTGCATATATACCATTATATATGTATACCCCTATAAATATATACATGTGTGTACATATAGACACACACACATATATATGATTTTTAGGTGTCAAACTATGGTATTCATTACAACATGTGGATACACATTTTGAATTTTTGAGTTGATATAAATATTTTAGGTAAGTCATTTGTGGTTTTTTTCCATCTATTCTTTTTTATCCAAGAGTCATGTAAATACTTTAGGGAGAGAAATACCTTGAAAAATGTTAATTTCTTTTGCATTTCCTTCTTGGTTTTTCCATGAAATGGAAGTTTGTGATCCGCTAAGAACATCCCTAAAATCCCTTTACATTCTATGTACTGTTTTAATTGTTACTGAAACAATTCTTAAGGCCTAAATTCTATCTGTACCTTTTATCTAAAGATATATAGTTAGTTTGAACACTTTTAACAGAAAAATTATAATGTACATGATTGTCAAGCTAAACTTTTTAAATGTTTGCTTATATGTTTACAATATAAGCCTACATTTTCTGGATATTTGTTACGAGAATGACTAATTCAGTGTTCTTAAAATTGCTTCTATTTGGCCCAAGTGAGCATCATTACATTTTTACACAAGAAGAGAATAAAGTTCCTAACATAACAATCCCTACCCACCTCTTTGTCAAACTTGTACCCTCTCATAAGAAATAAGTAAGTAAAAATGCACACAAATCTTCTGGCTACAAGAGGAAGTTTACATAAATGTATTTAGGTCCCATCTTCCCCGAGATTCGTTAAAATAAAAGAAACACAGAAAGTATAAAATCATACATGAAGGAACAGATGAGAGACCTTCATAATTAAGAAATTTTATAGACTCCTGGAATGTGTGAAGGAGATAGTGGAAAAAAAGAAGATATTTCCTACATTAAAAGAAAAGAAAGCAGAGTCTAAAAGGGAACTATTTCCTCTAAAATCTCAGAACACTGGGAGCTGAGAAATGCCAGGCAGCATGGAGTCAGATGGAAGATCAGATATTTGAAATGTGTTAATTATGACTCTACATAAGGAAGGCTCACTTGTGGGAACACAAATCTCTCCCCCAGTTTGGGTACAGATTGCTAAGCAGACATTAATCTAGACTCTGACAAAAAAAAAATCACTAAGTAAATTCACTGAAACTTTCTCTTTATAAAAATTAGAAGACCTGAGATAAACAATATTTTCATTTTTAAACATTTGTGTTAGTATATGATAGTTGTACAGGGGGCTTCACTGTGACATTTCCATATATACATATATTCTACCCCAGTTTGGTTCATCCCCTCCATTATTCTCCCTCTTGCCCCACTCCCCTTCTCAAAATGACTTTGACAGGTTTCAGTGCTCTCTATTCACATATGTATAGAAAGTGCCTCAACTGCATTCACCTTCCTTTACTTCTTCATCTACCCTCCATTCCGCTGGTGCCCTCCCCTTAACATGACTGTTTATATTCCTGTCCTTCTTTACTTAAATGTCTGCTCATTGTTCAGTGGGGTTTTGCCTTAGTATTTTAACTTAAACATATTCTACTTTAATCATTCAATTCTTCTCTATTAAACTTCCTTATCCTTTTCCCTACCCTTTGTTGTTCAACAAATTTCAGTGCATTTCACCATGTCAGTTCCTACCCAGATTTCAATATCATTCACTCTCTATTATTCTTTTTCTTCTTTTCTTCTTCTCTTAATCTCCTCTAATAGTCTCACTTTTTGGAAACAAGTTATATATATTATATATATGTTATATATTATATATAATATATGTTATATGTTATATATAATATATGTTATATATTGTATACATTTGTACATCTGTATATATGTATGAGTATACATATATATGTCTATATGTATGTATATATGATAATGCTTGTATTTGTATTTGAATCTGTCTTGCACATGTGAGAGAAAACAAGTGACCTTTGTCTTTCTGAACTTGCTTACTTCACTTAACATGATGTTCTCCAGTTCCCTCCACTTACCTATGAATGACAATATTTGATTCTTCTTTAAGGCTAAATAATATTCCACATATATATGTATGTATATATATCCCTAGGAGTGGTATTGCTGGATCATATGGCAGTTCCATTTTTAGTTTTTTGAGGAGTCTCCATAATGTTTTCTATAATGGTTGTACTAGTTTACATTCTCACCAGCAGTGCTATGCAGGTTCCTTTTTCCCCCACATCCTCACCAACATTTGCTGTTGTTTCTGCTCTTGATGATAGTAATTCTAACAGGAGTGAGGTAGAATATTAATGTGGTTTTGATTTGCATTTCCTTTATGGCCAGGGATGGTGAGCATTTCTTCATGTGTTCCTATATTTTTGGTTACAAGAAATTGGTTAATCTTTTGCCTCAAAACCATAAAAGAAAACTTGCTTTAAATAAAAAATAAAGAAACTACCACTGTCTGCTGTTCCACTTTCTAAACTGTCACTCTTGAGTGCATTGCTTGGAGCAGCTTTTGACAAAATCAGCAAAGGTTTCCATATTTTAAAACCTGGTGGTCAATGTTCTAATTTTTTTTTCCTTGTCATAAGCCTTGATAGTTGATTTCTCTTCAGCTTTTTCTCTTTTCTGGCTAACCTCCTACCTCACCAATCTGTCTCTGTCCTCAGCCGGATTCTCCTCCATTCAACTATTAAGCAGTAGTGCCTCTCTGGGATCAGTCCTGAGAACTTCTCCCTATCTGGACTTAGATAACTACCAACTGTGCACGAGAACTTTGCCATGGACTTGACAGAATGAAGTAAGTGTTTAGTATCCAGTTTTAACACTTCATAAAAAATATATTTTAAAATTGAACTTGAGATGTTGAGAAAAATATCACTAGAAGGTAAAAAACAACTTTATGATAGAATATTCATTAAAAAATAAATTATCTCAGAAATTAAAGAGAATAGTACACAAATGATTTTTTAACTTAAAATTTGTATGGCAAAAGAATTCTATTACATAAAAAAGGTTGGACCGTATCATTTTAATTTTTTTATATATTCATTTGAAACCTGTATTCTTTTGTTGAGAAAAAAGCTTTCATTAATAGGTTTTTAAGGCTCAGATTTGCTACTTTTCTGACATACATTTACAATTTCAACTATACTGTTAGATAAAGCTATGCTTGCTAATATTTCTTTACTAGATAACAAAATTTCCCAAATATTGGCTTTTCTATGTTAGTGTTTTAAAGTTTTATTGGGGTATAATTTTATATAATAAGCTATATTAGTTAAAATGTAAGACCTGATACATTTTCATGTATGTATAAACATGTAAAAAGCAGCCCTAAAATCAGTAGGTTGAACATGTCTATCATCCCTAAGTTTTTCCCAGATCCCCCTACAGTATGTCCTTTTCCCTCTCTTTTGGCATCATTCCCCAACTCCCATCCCAGGCAATCACTTACCTGCTGTAACTATAGAATAGTTTACTATTTTTGAATTTTAAAAACATGGAATCAAACATGGTACAGTGGTTTTTGTTTGTCTTCTTTTACTTGACACAGTTATTTTCACATTCATCCGTATTGTTTCTCATATCAATGTCGCATCCAATTACTATCGCAGTTTATCTTCAAGTGACATTGTAATTCTTTATGTATCAGAATCTGATGACAATACACTCCTATTTTTCCTTTCCTGGCCTCATCCTATCCTTGTAATACCGATGACTCTTCCATATATATGAACTCCACACAACATCCAAATTACTCATTAAAAAAAATCTTAAACTTTACTTTTGGATGCACTTAAATTGGTAAGAACTGTTTGAGTCATTTCATTTTTAAGAGTTGCTACTTCAGAACCAGAGAGTGTTTATCTAGGATGAGTTATTCCCCACTAGTTACAAGGGCAAGACCCTTCTGAGGATTCTGCCCAGTTGTGAGGTTTTCCCAGTCTGGCTGGCGGGAACAGGCACTATTCCAGGTGCAAAGCAAGTGCCAAGCACTCTTGAGTAGTTGCTTCCCAGAGCCAAGGGATCGTCCTCACATGGATACACTGATCTGTACTCTACTGCCTTCTGTCAGGGGACCCTTTGCAGATCTCTGAAGTTTTTTCTGTGTGCAGCTCTCTCCTTTCTGGTACTCTGTCCTGGGAACTCTAAAAGTGTTGGTCCTCCTACACTCTCAACTGTCTCTTTACATCAGGGAGGCAAGCAGGTTCTGTCTGTATTCCCTTTTTCTGTTCCATCACATAGAAAGGCCTTCAAGACAGTAAACTGGGGCAATTCATTGGATTGACCCTGTCTGACTTCTGTCTCTGAGAAATAAGTATCTTTGTTAACGGCCGTCCAGTCTTTCAAATATGGTTTTCTAGTTTTTAGTGTTTCAAGCAGAAGGGTAATTCTAATCACTATGATTCCATCACTACTATATGAAAGTGTCACACTAATGTTTTTAAACTGTTATTTATTTGGCTTAATTCTTTACTTTCCAAGTCCCTTAATTACGTGAAGGTAGGAGAGTGATGACACATTCTTCTTCACAATATACTGCTTTCCTTGTGTCATTTCCAGCTCCAGAACCTAAAATGGTTCTCTTATTGCTCTTTAACTTAGATATAAATATAAGCATAAATACATGAATGATCTTGTATAGAAGAATAAGAGTGTTTTCATTGTTTATGGCTTTCTTATATTCTAGCTTGATCCAAAGACATACTTGATGTA
Organism: Castor canadensis; assembly: GCF_047511655.1. Lineage (NCBI taxonomy): Eukaryota > Metazoa > Chordata > Mammalia > Rodentia > Castoridae > Castor > Castor canadensis. The sequence goes on from NC_133386.1 coordinate 63,936,407, forward strand.
GGGGAACGCACAGATGACATCATCTTTATTTAATCATGCATGGCTAGTATGACTTTAAAGCAACATTTTTTAGAAAAACAGTGCATCTAAAAAAGTAAAATTACAAAATTCATCATTTAATTCCTTATTACTCTATGTGTTATTTTTGGAGCCAGATTTCAATATATCTTAGATACATCTGAATGAATGACTGCTTCTTCATATAGAGCTCTAGAGTTAAGACTTGCTGTGACTTAACCAGAATTTGTCCCTTTTTACCATAGTGGTGAAATCAGCAGGGCCAAATGTATATAGATTGTACTTGGGCTGTCCCATAAAAGGTACCATTGGCATATATAACCACCAGCTATTCTACTGTAGTTCTGCATAACAAACCAATCCTAAACTCAGTGTCTTAAAAAAAAATCCCAGTCGGTTTCCTTGTGACATTTCCATGATTTACTCATGTAATTGTGGTTAATCAAAGCTTTCTTGGATTCTATAATAATCTCAGAGTCTTGAATGACATAGAAGCCATGAAGAGGTCCTAGGCAGAAAATAAGGAGCCCCGATTTTTCTAGGGCATGGCACATCCTATGCTTTAGTCATCTTATTGTCTTATGTGGATCCCCTGTGCCTCACCCTTGATAGGATTCCCCTGTAAGATGGTTTAGAATTCCTACAAAGAGTGACTCTTGAAAACATGTTTAATCATTTAGATTTTATCTTTGTATATTGAATCTTATTTCCCTCTGTTTTGCCTCTTTTTGTGTAAAAACCATCTAAACTACCACACTGATGTGTTTTGACCATGACCAAAATGACCCTGACTTGTTATACATACACGTGTAAGTAAATGTAAAATGATAAAATAAAAGGAAAAAGAAATAGAGGAAAAAACAATGTCAAATGTGTTTTATTCAATGGTTTAGCATTGCAAAAACATAGGTAAAATATACAGACTTGGATTTTTTTTCTTTCTGATATTGCTACATTTCCCAAAAGGTTTCAACATAAAGTTAGCAACTGAACATATTCTTATTGTATTTAATATCCAGGAATGTCAACATTTATCAACAACTGTCACAATGTCTAACTACCTATGACTTACACACACACATGCCCATACCTTCAATCATACAACACATGAACATTTATTTAATATTTCCTATTTTTAGGCACTAGGATTCTAGATGAAAAGTCAGAATAAGAGAAAGGAATATTTTTCAAGTGTTAAGAGAATAAAAATGGGGAAAGTCAAAAAGAAAGAAAGGAACAGGATGAAATAATCTAATGCATTGTGACTCATACACCTCTAAGTTACAGACATTCTCCTTGCTTTGAAATAGCTATGATCTTGATGGCACCTGCATCATGCTCAGTGCCCAATACACTTGACTCTCCCATGTTAAGTGCCTCCGCTCTGGCCTGTCACAGCATAAAGCACTCAGCCTGGCAGCCCCTGCAGCCACATGTTAAATTGAAGCACAGACCCAGTGGCTGAGACTTAGAGCACAGGAAGGGGACAGCTCTCAAGCACATCACTTAAATTGCTGTAGTTGCATGTCTGCTACTGCTGTGCTCCTGAGTTCTTTTGTATGCAGATGGGCTGGGAGGGCTGGAGTCATTGCACTGTTGAGACATTGCTGCTTAAGACTGCCATCACTTCACATTCTCAGGACAGATATCTTGCAAAGGTTTGAGTATTTAAATGGGGACCCTGAAGACCTATGCTTGAAAATGATAGCAACAGGTTAACATGTAGATATTCCTACATGTACTTTTTATGTTTATGGAGTTATTTTTTATCCCTTCAGATTAAAAAAATATAGAGATCTCTGCACTGCTACAACATAGAATAAATGTCAGTTAAAACAGGAGTATTAATACAAGTCTCAACATTATCTTTGGCTTGAAGGGGCAGCAAGCACTTCACTCAAATATTCACAAGTAAAATGACTTCGACTCATGGGTCACATGAAAGAGCTTGCTTAGGGACTTCAGAAAGGCATTTAATATTATACTTGGACTAAGAGGTACTTTCTCAAGAACAAAGCATTAATAGGAATCCTTCCTTTTGTCACACTGAATTACGTCTCACAAATCAGTGCAATGCTCTCAATATGTTTTTGCCTCAACTTTTCAGAAGTATTATTAATACAGTATCATTCCCTTCTGACTGACACCTCGCTTTGCTTTTAAAAAAGAATCAAATTTAAGATATTGTTGACATATCAAAGACAAGTTAATCATAATGGTGTGATTTAGAACCAGGGACTTTAAGTAACAACCTTTTCTTAAATAATTTTTGGAAAAGCTTCTGTTAGCCTGGGGTTGTGTCTGGGACTTCTACACGAAGTCAAGTTAAAAAGCACAATATATTTCTCAAAAGCACGTGTAGTCTAAACTATGCTACAGGTGGTCAGAAAAGTTTAAGCCATTTCAGAAATGTTACAGGAAATATAGTGGATTGTGATTGTTAAGATGAAAAATTTTGAAGATTGATTCCCCAATCATCTGAAATGTTGAATGGTTTGATGTCAGAATTAGTCAAAAAAAAGAACCAGAGAATGTAGTTTTCCATCCATGCACACTGAACATATGTACTTTCTCAAGTTAGTAAATCAACTTGCAAATTTCTCGAAGCCCTGAAATCAAACAAGGGAAAGGAAATAAATGATAAACTGTGACTTGAATCTTTTATTAACATTTCTACCTTTTATAAATATGGCATTGTAACATTGACTGCTCACTTTCTCTTCTACTTAAGAAATGTACAATATTGTCATAATTAAAATGTACTTATTAGTTATCAATTTACATATAATGCTACAGTGGGCACTAGAAAAAGAACTACTCAGGCAGAGATTCTACCATGTAGGAGACTAAAATCAGAACTGATGACACGATATTGAATAAATAAATCTGAGTTATATACAACAATAACTGAAAAGAAGTAGATGCTTGAATAGTATCATATATTCACTTAAAGATAAATGACAGGTTGTAGGGATTGAAAAAAGTTGGTGTGAAGGGCAGTAGAAGTGTGGGGACAGGGAAGGGGTCAGCTCTCTTCTTACCACTATGCAAAGACATTCTGGAAAATGTGAGGTTTCCAAAGAAGTCAGATTGGAGCAAAGTGACAAAGTGGGGTTCTCTGTGATCGTAGGAAAATAGTCGAATGGAAGCACAAGTTGGGGCACTGGAGTGTCTACAGTCTCAATTTTAGACTTGCTTCCATCTCCAGGCCAAGGAGAAACTAATTCCAATCCTGGTTTTGGATCAAGACACTGAATTAGAAATAACATAAAGAAAAGCAAATCTGAGAATTATTCATTAAGACTTCCATATAGACAGTTTCTGTTTCAAGACCAGAAAATTCAGTGTGCAGAACATACAAGTTAAAAGCAAAACAATGTTTAATTTATAAGTTATGTAGGAATAATTTTAGTAATAAAACATAAATGTATAAAAGATAATTTTGCACCCATTATTCATGGCCACTTGAAAATGATATGCACCAATCAGATTTAGTTATGATAGAAAGGTGCAAAAACATTTGTTTGTTTGTTTATCTGATTGACTGGTTTGGTGGTTGGTTATTTATTACTTGATTATATACCTCTCCTAAATATTTGTTGTAGATAGTAAAATAATTGTGCCCAAATTTACAAGATGATTCAAAGTAAATGATGTCATTCTGGTTTATCTCTTCCTTATCATTCTATTCAACTTGTAGTATACTTCTACAGTGAAGTGACATTTGGTACTTGAAAAAATAAATACTTTCCTATTATATACAGATATTTTAAACAAAAAAATAGAAAAGGAAAGAAAATGAAAAGAAAGAAAGATCAACTCACCTCTAATAAAAACCTACAACAGCAAATAATTTTTCTTGGAACACTGCATAGTAGTAATTCTGCTTTTCTGTAGGTTTCTCGGATAAATGTATTTAGTGAAGAAATGATAAACCAGTGAAGGTGGCTCTCTTGAGTTGTAGACCAACCCATTACAAAGGGCTTCAAATGTCTACACTTGTGTGCTAGGGACAAGAGATAAATTTGACCCTAAATTGACAATAATTTTGGTTCCTGAGAAAACAAAACAACAAAACAGCATCAAGAAAAAAAGAATTCTTGCAATGTGAATTTATTGTACATTCAATTGTATATTCAATTTATGTGTGTTTTAGTTGTTCATCTAAGGGACTTACATATTTATCTTGCTGAAGTCATGAGTGAAAGAAAATATGAACCATAGTTGAGAAAAAGTCATTGCTCAAATTAAAGATACTTTTAGTTTTTATTAGAAATTTAGTGGATTAAACATAGGTTAGAATGTGAAAAAGACTGCAGTTTGTTTGTTTAAATAAACAATGAAATTCCAAAGCAGCCCAGATCACATGCCCAAGGCAGTGAAATGATGTGTACTGCGATGTGCCCTGCACATTAGTAACATGACTGCGGGAACTCTGAAGTCAGGAAATATTTGCACTGCCTCTTCCTATTCCCCTTTTATTTTAGTCTTTGATGGATATATAATAATTATATTTTATAAGAATGCCAGTGGTGACGGAAGTGCTTCTCCTAATGCAGAGACTGTAAAGCTATCAGAAGAGCTTTAAGCAAATGTTACCTGTTTTACAGAAGAAATCAATTACCCACAGATTGCTTAGACCAGTGACAGGCATGGTAAGGAATAAAATGTGTTAAGTAGAAAAGTTACAGCCATCAACATGCAAGGACTTACATGATATATGAAAGCAATCACTTGTTCAATTTACCTTCAAAACTAAAACAAGTTCTTCTGCATTAGAAATAAACATGAACCTCTCTCTGAAAAGGGAACGATTTCCAACTCAATGGAAAAAGTACTGTATAAATTTTAACCAGGAATAGTGCTATTAGGAGAACACACCAGGTTTTCAGAGATAAAGTATGTGAACTATTTAACATACTTATTTCAAAGGAGGCATCAGTTTGTCTTCATCTTCCTGCAACTCAGCATTATGAATTTTCCAGATAGGCTTGGAGTAAAAGGAGTTTGCCAGACAATGCCCCACACTTTATAGTGTGCCTTACATATATATCAAACTGCAATTGATTTTACTCAATTAAAAATATCTTGACTCTACTTACATTATAATATCCATTATTCTCTGCTGATGACACACATTTTATATATATATTACCAAAAAAAAGATATAGAAGTGAACCTTTTTTTTTTTCCTGTTTAAAAGACAAAAATAAATGTTACCATGTAGTCCTGACAGTTCTTATGAGGAGTTCATGGTGCAAATGTTCGTCAAAGCTGTTAATTACTCAGGTGGAGTTGGCAACTTGTGAAACAAGGTCACAATTTTTAGTTCTTTCTCTTATCAGTCTTTTAGGAATTTTTGCATTGCATAATTGAAGTTTTTAAATGAGTTAATTCAAATCACATGTAACATAAAAAAGTGATTTCTTAATATTGCAAAATAGGAACCATTTTACCAGATGTGCCATTAGAGACATCACACCATAACCATCATGTTTCCTGGGTATCACTGTGTACAATGACAACCACGACAAGAGATACCTGCCTAATGAAGAACTTATGCTGTTCTTTTTATTTTCTTCTTCTTTTTTAACTGAGAAGTGTTTAGAAGAATTGGCTGACATGATCTTTTAATAGAATCAGGAGTAATATACCAGCTGGTGCATATCATTCTTTTATGATATTCCAAGGGAGAGTTCTATACTGATTTAATTTCTCAGGAATAAAATATGTATATTCAGATTTCATGCAAGTTGATTGTCTTTAATGGACAACTGTTAATGATAAATTTAAAGTGCTACATTTTGGAACATTTGTAAGTTAAAAAATTTAAGAACAGCCATAGTAGTCATTTTTTACCCACTCTAACACAGAAAGCAACATTGTAAAAATTCCCAAATGAAAGACAACACTGCTAATGCTTTTTCCTCCACAAAATTATCAGGTTGATATAATGGTAATGTCCTACTGATTATTCACCACAGACCTTCCTGCAGAATAATGCATTCTTAAAATATGAACTTGAAGCTAAAATATTAAATATGCATTTCCTCCTCTTACAGGACATGTTGAAATGCCACACGCTGTTGGTGAAAATGACCCATAAGTGTTGGATTTTTCTCCCCCTCACTCTTCTTTTCCAGAAACAGTTAGTGTGGCGTGCAGTGAACCAAATCAACAATGTGATTCAAGCTGTCTCTGTAGCTTCTTGGCAAAAGAAAGGATAAACTATAAAAACTCCCCTCCTACAGCTTTCAGCTCTTGCTTCCCACACTTTAACATCTTCTGTCACCTCTGGCGCTGTTACTGACCCATGCTAAGCTAAACTAAAGGATGATAAGTTTGCTGCCTTTGCCCTTGTCCTGAGGGGCTAGACATTATCCTATCAAGTATCAGTAGCCATTTCTGTGGGGTATTTGTCACCCCACGAAGGCTTTGGAACAAATGAAATGGGCAGCGAATTACAAAAATGTCATTCTCTAAAGGAAATAGATGAAGGCTTTTGTTCTCCAGTAATAAATAGATGCCATAGGCCTATAACACTATTTTTATATTAAATTTGACAGGGTTACTATTTCCAGTTCATTAAGGGAACAGCTTGAAAACTATTTCCTTCTGTACCTTTAAAAATAACGCTGTTTCTCTTTTCTTCCCAGTAATAAATATAAACAATACCTGGCAATAGATCCTGGAAATCATTGATCATGATTAATTTCACATTACTTTTGCTAATGTTTGTTTTAAGAAATGTACAAAAATCTTTGCAGGGAGGGATTTTGAGAATATAAATGGATTATGTAAGAGCTTGTTATGAATGGATTTTTAAAATCTGATTTATGCCTATCCCTCTTTCTTTATAAATCACAAATATATTACTTCCTTTTCTCACTTTTCTCACACATTATAGTTTTACAGGGCAACATGATAAATATACTGTGGACAAAGGTCAAGCAAAGGATAATAACTCAATTCCTTAAATGAAAGCTTCAAAGTAAATCCTGTGTTTAGCAGCAGTATACAGGGGTCAAGATGACAATGTCCCAGACTAGAGAATAAAATGTGTGTTAATACCTTTGAGCCTCAGTACATTTGTTAAATGGGTATACTTGGACTCAAATACTTAGATTCTCTTTGAAGTGGAACTTGAACAAGATACATAATACAAGATAATAAATTAGATAGACATATTTTTAAACAAATTGCATTGTGTGATTTATCAGGTTTAGCTGGGCATTTTCATAGTAGTTATTGACTATGTTCAATATAATAGTTATATTTCTTCAGTAGTTTCAATGACTCTTGAATGGAGCTACCTTTTACTTCACTAACCTTGTTTTGTTATACAAAGTTTGTAAGATAAAGTAGTACAAATGATTGATGACAATATTTTAGTCTTAGTTATTTTGACCCATTAACATATCATGGACAATTAATAGTTGTGATATACTCTGTGAAAGGTGTTAAATGGTGAAATAAATTATCTAACCTTAAAATTTCTGATTCTATGTTTATACTTATAGTTCTTATGTTGGCACAGTGTTTCAAATCTTAAGTTTGATCACTATATGCCTATATTTCAACAGAACTGATTAGCAAAAAACTGGCTAAATCAATTCTATTAAATTTTTATTTAGGTTAAAGTAGGTCACCATTTGTCAGAGACAAATGATATTTTAAAAATCATACTCTGAACGGTGCCTCTTCAGTGGACATCTGCATACACACACACACACACACACACACACACACATCTATATACATATATATTTGTACTGCATCTCAACATAAGAACACATGCTTACCTTTGTGACCTCCCTGACTGTGTAAGGTTTTACAGGGGCACTAAGGCAGCCAAAAGTTCTCCAAGTATGTCAGCCCATCACATGTATTCAGGCTCAGTGACTAATACACATTTTCACCTCCAGCCAGATCCCTTTATCTTGACTCCTGTATACTGCCCTGAGCCACCCAATACCCATCCTTTAATATCCTTTTAACCCTGACAAGTTGGGTTCCATTGCTTTCAACTAAGTGTACTTCATCCTGAAACATTTAAGTTCTTTAGCTAAATCTAGTTAGTGATTCTTATACCTCAAGAAAGAGGAAAGTAAAAACCATGTAAAAAGAAAATTATAAGAATAACATAAACTTTAAAAAACAAAATTTTTTCATAAAACCAAGTTTAAGGAAGAAAAACTTGTTTTTTTCTTTGCAGATGAAAATGATCAGTAATATTCCCCTCATTATATCACAAGCATAATAGGCTAAACAGAAATATAGTGGATAAAGAGAGGTTCAGTAAGAGAAAACAAGCCAAAACCTAGCAGTAAGCTACTCAAAGGATTTAAGTGATTTGTTTTCTGTTGATCTTTCAAAATAGTTCGCACTTCATCCTACTCAATTCAATTTTGTTCTGTCTTATCCACAGAAAATATAGTGCAATCTATTGGCAATCATTGCATCATCTAAATACTATTGGACTTTTATCTTTATCTGACTTTTCCATGAAAGGTATTTCTCAAAGGTCTTCATTTTTTTTTAATTATCAAATGTAAAAACCACTTTGAAACAGATTATTTTTTTCCCTAAATTTATATTATTCAATCAACAGGTCTAAAACTGAGCTTGTTATTCCCAAAAATATTCCCTGATTTCCTCATTGCTAAACTCTAGGAGGCAGTAAATAGATGTCTATAGCACATCAAGGGTATTGTGGGAAAGCCCACAAGAAAAGATGCTGTGCTTTCTCATATGGGGAAAAATGATAATAAGTAAAAAAGAAATGAGTTCCCCCACCTGCTGGTGAAACTGAAGATTGTTTTGAGTCAAGGGCTTCAGAGTAATAAAACCAAACATAACCGCAGACATGCAACAACCTGACACCTGTAAAGCAGAGAGCAATGTGTGGCAACTATGAGTCTATGGCGGCCTAGGGGAAGAGCTTTCTACATCTACAGATCCCTTTATCTAGAAGACTGGCTCTTGCAGGATTTGGCAGAACAGAGTCAGGGATGGGTATTTTAGTGGTTCGTTAATAATTTACTGAACAAATGATATTTTTATGAATTAATTTGTTACTCTGCAGTAAGAGTGCCTATTTTTTCACACCTATATTTTAGGAAAGGAAAATTAGAATTTGGCAAACTGAAAATATTTTATAAAATAAATCACTTAGGAAATTTACCAAAATAAACAAATAGGTAAAAAGAATGACTATTTACACCAGAGCAGCTATGGCACTTGGACTTGTAATTTGACTAAGTCTTAAGAAGAAAATATATTCCTTATTTTTTTGACAAATGAGAAGCATGGTACATAAAAGAAAATTTTACCTAATAGAAATGTAATTAAAACATTGTGGTCAGTTACACAAAGAGTTTTAGTAATTTCCTTTTATGTTGATCTTTCAAAATAGAGTAAACTCTGTCCTCTTGTTAACACCGTATTGACATACTTCTCTTCGTTTTCTGTCCATTCACTTTGCTGGCCTTCTTAATTTTTACTTTTCAATACTTCTTGCATCCATACATAATTTTAAATTTCTGTTCCTTTTATTCTTGCTTGAGCCCTTTTTATTCATTCTGCCTCTCCCTGTCCTTCTTCCTCTCCCTCTCTCAAAGATTTGTACCAAAAATAAAAGCAAGGGCCAGATTCATCCCTATAATCTCAGTTACTCAGGAGACAGAGGTAGGGGAGGATCGTTGTTCAAAGCCAGCCTGGGTAAAATGTTAACGAGTCCCCATCTCAACCAATAAGCCAGATGTAGTGGTGGTGCACACCCGTCATTTCAGCTATACGGGAAGCATGTAAGAGGATCATTGTCTGGGGCCAGCCTTAGGCAAAACTGCAAGACTGGAAAATAACTAAAACAGAAAGAGTTGAGGCCACGGCTCAAGTGGTAGCAAGCACTAGACACTGACTTCAAACACCGGTACCACCAAAAATTATAATAATAAAATAAAAATTCAAAATTAGTTAGGCTTGCCTCCTACTCTATCCAGCTGTTATAAACTGTTGTAGGTGATTCTTCATAAATCACCCCTGCCCAAAAAGCCTGGAAGAAGCACAGGCATCAGACTGCTGCATCTCTCATGATCTTGGTAAACTTGGCCAGATTGCTTAAACTCTCTAACATTCTCTTTCCTCCTTCAGAAATGAAAGACTAATAATAGAACCTCCTTTGAAGTGTTGATATTTTGAAAGCACTTACATTTTTTGCAAAGGTTTTTCCAAGTTATTTGTCATAGCTTCCCTCCAAGATAGAGACTTTTGGTGGGTGTGTTTCCTAACAACATCTAAATGACATGAAGTATAAAATATGCTATCCTTTGAATTTGCTGACATTTATATCATGCATCCAAAAGTAGTTAAAATATATTATATTTCCAAAATTATTAATATTTTTTAGAAAACATTACATACACAAGTTTTGTAACTTCATATTTATATGTATAAATTGTTTATAATTGTATGTGGTTTAAAGTAATTGTTTTTTCTATATATTGTCTTCCAAAATTTGAGACAACTGCTGATGTAGTTCAGTCCTAGAGCATGTGTGAGACTCTAGGTTTCATCCCCTACCCCTGCAAAAAATGGTCTGTGTGTTGAGGGGTGGCTAATAGCCGTTATGAAATCTAGAACTGATTTTAATTAAATCATTCAAGGGTTAGTGAGACACTTTAAACCTAGATACTTTAAATGCTTTTTAATATATATTCTTTGTTAAGAACATAATAACTACCACATTTACTTATTTCTGAGGAATAATTATGAATTTTATCATCACAATTGTCAGATGACAACATTAAAAAGTAGAATCACAAACTTGTCCTGTTAACATCTAGTAAAATGAAATGTACTTTAAATGCATAATGCACTTTTTTGAAGGAAATTACTACTTTCATATGGCTTGCCTTATACTAATAAAAGTTGGCACAAATGACTAATCTTTTTAAAGTTTACTTTCCAAATTTAACTTTGAGCTGTTACTATCACTGGTTAAAAAAAGTGCTTTGCAAAACCAGCCATAAAATGTCTGCTATGTATACATTTAATATAAAGAGAATTATTCAAATCATAACATATTAATTAGCTACATGATATAGCAAGCCACAATTAGATTACTTATTGAACTAATTTAATTTGCACAGTGGCAGCTAATATAAAGGACATATTCTCTTTTCAAGCTTTTTTTTTTAAAGAAATGCTTGTGTAAAAATTATTAGTCTGGTATTTGCAAACCATCTTTTCCCCATTCTTTCCTTTTCCAGAGAGATAGTTATAATATTTTTCTTTTGAGTAGACATAGATAGAACTATTTTTGAATGATTAAAAAAAGCTAAAAGATGAAAAAATCAATGGAAATATATAAATCTTACTAAGAACAGCATCAGCTTTTCTCCTTTTTATGTTGTTTCATTAGCCTACCCACTTCTCATTCTTCTTTTCATTCTCTCATTTTTTTTATTGTTTTCAGTATCCTTTTGAAACCAATTGGAGATCCTTGCATTAGTGTGAGAAAGAATATACCAAGAGTGTGTGACTGAGATCTATTTAGAACACACAAATGGAAACTGAAACCCACTTTTTACAGTCCTGTGTTTGTTTCTGTATCATGTACTCTGCAGAAGCAAATATTCTACTTGTTCCCAAGATGTAAGTCAGAGAGAGAGAAAAGAAATAAAAGTCATTGACCCAAATAATAAAGTGGACTTAAACAAAACTATAGAGAAGATAGAAAAAGATTGATATGATTATTAATATATTTTGATACTGAGGAAAAAATGACCATGGAAAGGCTCATTGAAAAGAACAAGTAACCCAACTGCATTAATGCTAACAGATAAGAAAACAACTTTGTCACATTGCAGGTTCTTAAACTTGCTGAAAATGAAACTATTACAAGATAATTACAGAAATATTTTATAAGACATACTAATTAAACTATAACATCCATTCTCCAAATATGTCAATGAGTTCAGCAATGAAGGCAAACCATGAAAGCAGTGGAAAGAGATAGAAAAATCTTTCCTCATTATCTTTGATTTTGAAATATGGAATACATTCAGGATCAAATGAGATGATTGAAGTAACTAATAATATGGAGTTGGTAAGACAAATTTGAACAATCATGTAACTTGTAAAACAGACATTATTGATAATCATGGTCATTTCAAAATAAGATAATCCAGAAGGTTTGGGAAAATGTCAGCATCTTTGAAATGATTACAGATCCATGCAAAGTGGTGGTTCAGATCTACAAGTGCCAATATAATAGGATATTATTATCAGCATCACACATATATTTAATCACTTAAATTACTGAGTGTGCTGTCTCCCACAGTCATTTAATAGAGCACAGGTTTTATTTTTTCTGTAATTTCATGTATTAAAAAGTCAATCATAGGAGAAAATACTTATTTCTCTTTCACTGTTGACTCTCTAGAGGAAAACTATGTGTTAAAAGTAAGAAAAGGGAATACAAGAACCAAAAACAAAATTTGTATGTTGTGAGAAAAGGAAATAGAAATATAAATAAGATGCTAGACACACCTTCATACATCAAGGATCTTCATTAGCATACCCACTTCCATTCTTCTTTTCTTTCTCTTATTTCTTTAAAAGTCAGCAATAATCGCAATAACCTGGTTATCCATGTTTCTGACTCATTATTTTCAACATTGAACCCAATTGGCTATTTTCTATGCATAAAATTTTGCATTTTACATTTATAGAACAAAATTGATACATTTTATTTCCTGTGATTCTCAAGGCTGATACTTCATACCCACACCTACCCAATTAAGTTGAGGTATGAATAAATGTATAACATCAAAATATAAATACTAACATTTAAAATGAATCATAAAAGGGAATGGAGAAGAACGAGATGTTTAAGTTAATAGTAATCTACAAATGCCTATCTATCCTTTTCAAAAGAAAGCTCACAAAGGAGATTTTTCCTTTTGCTTGGTAATGTCATGAAGGCATTTAATCAACTAAAAAAGAACCATTCCATGAATGCTGTCATAAAAGAACATGATAATTTTGCCAAGAACTAGGATATTTCAGCAAGCAGAGAACAAGGACTATACTACCCGTGGCCTTGTCCAGGCTCATTCAAGATAATCCAGGAAACTTAGCATTTTGAAAAGTAAACTGTATTCAGCCAGATACCTGACATGGCTGAAACAACCAAGCTAGAGAAACTTAAGTTTCTCTTAAACTCATAAGTTTAGGCTATCTGAGCAGCTTATTTTATCAATTTATTACATGTGAGCTTTTGAGTAGTCCCTGGCATAAAAATGTCCGATGAATCCATGGTAACATGAATTTTTATCAGAGCTTTGACCTCGTAGTCCTCAGGTAGGAGTTGTGTAGACAATAACACTTTGCTTGAAGTTGAATAATCCAATGATACCCTTCACCGACTGAAATTTTCTCAGAGCAATTAAAGCCCTGTTCCTCCAGTGGAGGTACTAGAACATCAAGAAGTACCCAACTTCTCTTTCTTAGACCCAGTTTCTCACTGTGAGAGGAAAAATTAACTTCAATCATGAAATCCCTCAGAAAAAAGTTAAATGAAGACATGGCAAACATTAAGTGAAGAGAGCATACAGCTTTGTTTCAGGCTATAGCCTAGCATTTTACCTGTGTTCTATAATTCGTATGTGTTATTCATCTTTTTTTCAAATTTATGTGTTTGTCCATGTATAAAGATTTGAGGATTTTGAAATGTTTTCCCCCAATCTCTAATAACAATGTTTGGATTCTAGGAGATATCCAATTGTTCTTTAAAAAAGAAATTTATCAGAAGGAATTTGTTCTAAAATATCATTGTGATTTCTAGAATCCTCGTTTGCTCTTGTGCCAATAGATCTGTTACTGATGTTTGGTTAGTTTCTTGAGAAGACGGTCATCATTCTTACTCAATCTACTCTGCTTCCAAATTTTTCCTAAAGCCTTTCTGAAAGGAGGGAGGAGAAAGGGACCCCTAATGTTAATACTAAAGTTAATTCTAAAATTCAATGAAGGAGCTTTAAATCATCCTTAATATTAAGAACACTGATAGTTCATATACCCACATTTATTTTTCCCCTTTCTCTCTGAATTCTAGCTAGTCAACATTCTATTTTTCAAATTCAGGAGAATTTTTTTAGAAAATATCATGTAGGCTATCAGCCATGGTGACTTCTGCTTTTTCAAGATCTGTTTACATTTAAACTATGTTACAAAAAAAAAAATACAGGTAGAACAAGAAGAAATGCAAAATTTTTGTTATTAAGAGTAAAACAACTTAATAAAAAATATCTAAAGTGAATAAGCGAGCCCTTTCCCACTCTAAAGGATGAGTAGCTAGCTTTCCTGCCCACTAATGAGCTATTTTGACCTGACTAAAACCACTCCAAGACCCTTCTCCTGTCTACTCTCACATACAGCTCCTCACCCCCATAGCATTCCCATCCAGTGGACAGTCTGCCTAATCTGCATGCAGTATTGTGGACCATCATGAACAATTTACAGTGGGCACTTTATTTCTATAATTTAGAAGGAAAAAAGAGAAAGAAAAAAATAAAACTACTACTGATACAAAATATCATTTTTTCCCCTTTTTAATGGATTTGTAACAACAAGGAAATTTCTGAAAAGCTGTCCAGGGTGCCTGTCAGCACTGGCAAAATTATGAGTTACAGGCCCGTTTTGAAGAAAGCTGCTCAAAGAAGCACCACAAAAATTGTAAAACTAGCTTAAATATTTGGCCCATAGAATTCACTATTCATCCGTACATGCAGTTTTGCATGGAGGAAAATGTATAAAATTATGTTTTGAATTAAATTTAAAGTAACATATATGAAATATGTGGTTGCAAGAACTCTACAATGAAATGCTGTTTCAGTAGATGCCAAAGGGTTAGAAATCAGTAAATGGATGTAAATTAGATCAGGCTTTGGCACCTTGCAAACCCATATTCCCATCAGTCCCAATCCTTGTGCTCCAGTTGAACTTGATTCTGAAGATCCTCTTTGTGGTCTGATTTGGAACTTATTTCCTGTCTTTTGAGATGAGAACAATAAGGGGGAAGGGAAGGAATATGTGAAGAAAGGTAACAATAATTCTCTTGAATTAAGGGATCATTTTGCTTCATGTTTCCTTTCAGTCCCTCCTGCCCTTGCATAGATCTTGGCAACTGCTGCTATTTCGGTGCCAATTTAGTGAAGGCAGTGGGCCTGGTGCTAGAGTGGAGAGCGCCAGCATGATATCTGCAAATGGGAACTGTTTGTCAAACACAAGAGGCCAACAGAGGAAGTTAGGAAAGCGAGGCTCTCTGCACTACTATTATTCTTTCTATAAGAGATTAAAACAACTGCGATAATTCAAATCAGGACTTTGCTCTACATGGGATTTCTCTTAACAAGGATTGTTCAGCAGCAGGATCCTCCAGCTGGTTCTCCTGGGAAAACTGCAACTTGTGCACAACTTTCCTCTAGGCAGCTTCTCAGAGCACTGTTCATGTTGCAGAATATGAAAAACGTGTCTCTGATAAGCAAGGAGATGTGCACTTACCAAGGTATATGGGATCTATAGAAGATTATTTATAAGGACTTAAGATGAAAGTGATTAATGCAGTGTTTATATAATCTCCAAACACGTAGTAAGTTTCTTGAATAAAAATCAGTTAAAGTGGCAACTTGGCATCCTGTAGAAGAAACATCTGGTTGGTTGACTGCAATTTCATTTATGAATCAGCAGTTTTGGCACTGTACATACACAATCAAAGATCAGTTTTATGACGTTATCTGAGATTACTGGTGCTTCATTGTGAAATGCAGGCAAATATCCAAGTGCGATTGTGAGGTGATAGTGACATAGAACAACTCTGTCCGGTGAGTAAATCATGTACATAGTAATGGGATAAGTCGTGTAATTACTAATTTGTGTCATATTTAAAGTCTACAGAGTATTTCTATATACATTATATCATTTGATTCTTATAATAACTCTGTGAGGTAGACAAGAAATATTTTCAATTTCACAGTTGAGGAAACTGAGTCCAAGGGAACTTTTTAAAAACTAGAACTTTAATTAAAGTCATCTGATTGCCATTCTGGTGCTCATTTCCATTCAGTGTGACTAGGGGGTAAGCTAAATTGAAAAAAGAGTGTTTTAATGCCTTCTTGAGCTTGTTACTTTTGAACCAGAGATGGAAGTGTAAAGAAAATGAAATACACCCTCACAATCAGAGTCTAATGTCTAATAATTACAGTGTGTGTTTATAGGTATTGATGGATACAGTATGTATATATGTAAATGTGCACATTTGTATTTTATGTGTGGCCACGTCACAGATATTGATCAGTAGTCACATGTGGTTGAAAACTCACTGGTAGCACTAGTCTTCTTATTCACTTTGTACATAATCTCTATCCACACAGTAGTGATACTGCTTAGTTAGTTACCACTATCTCGTCATTATCCTTTAGGATGATGTAAAATAGAAAGGAGGCAGAAGCAATAGCACTTGTGAATGCCACCACTGTCATTTGCAGTATACCCTGGATAAGAGATGACCTGAGTGTCCATTACATTTGAAACTAGGATTTGGATTCTCAATTTCAATATTTAGAAAAGATGGTAGACCATGTCTTTATTGCAATGTATTTATGAAAGCACTGTTTTCATTTTAAAATGTTCTAAAGCATCCAGAATATGAAATGTGTAGATGGCATTCTGAATGCACTGTGAAACTCATTCTGAGTGTAAATGCTTTATTGGGTAAGAACTTTTTTCTAACAGTTTAATTCAGAAAATTGAGGAAGTGTGTGTCCTAGAAGCATTTACAAAGAAGTACCTTCACATAACGGAAGAAAGGAGAGAATGGTAATGAACACGAATACCACAAAACATGGTTATCTTCATAGACTTGGTCTTAATTCCTGCCATTTTTTTATGCTTCAAGAATAAAACAAAGAACAAGCGAACAGCAGTGATTAATGCAAGAAAGGTGGCTCTTCCCCAAACATTCTGCCTTTTTATCCCCGTCTGGAAAACGAATTGAGGCTTCAGAAACTGCAGAGCTTTTGCATTTTTCTTCATTAGGAAGTGTATTTGTAAAACAAGCTCCCAAATTTTGCCATTCATGATTCCTGGCCACAGGGTGGTATTCTTCAGTGACACAACCTTCAATGTATATGAGCCAGGGGATAATTTCTTATCCTGAGCCCAGGACATGGCTAAGGCACAGCTGAAACCACCCCTCCCACACTCTCCACTTCAACAACCGCAGCTCATTATCAGAAGCACATTGCAAAGGGCGGTGCAAGCACAAAAATCAATCTGATTGCCTGTATAGCTCTGCAAAATCATTCCAAGGGAGAGTAAAAAAAAAAAAAAAATGTCGGAGAGTAAGGAGAAAAGCGACTAGGAGGGTGGAAAAGCAGGAATGAGCTCATAAACCCTCACAGGTCCATAAGGACTGAAGTTTAATGGCTGAGTGCTTGTTTTGAACTGTGACCTGAGGTTTGGCTGGGCACTAACAGTGGCATGCCTCATCAGCCACTGTCATAGCCACCCCAGGGTATACCTCCAGCAGGGAGTCAGCTCCGTATCCTGAATTCTCAACTACCAGCTACCCACTGCCTCCTCCGCACGCACTGCTGAGACCCTGCCGAGAAATCAGCATGCAACCCAAGGAAGCATCCTTTCCTCTGGAATAAAAATTAATATTACTTGTCATATTTCATGTCTGAGCTCTTTTCATGCTTTATCCTCTGGTAATGAGGGCTAAATTACCAATATTAGTAGATTTTCATGGCTAGCACAGAAAGAGCTGTTACCAGAATAAATGTTTGCCTTGCTTCTGTTGGACACAGGCTTTGCTAATGCAGCTTTGCTAATTATTTCTAAATAGGCAATAATCTGCATCCCCTAGTGCTGGATAGTGGATTGGCTACGTACCTGCTATTTCCCTTATTTACATGTTTTACAACTTTATCAACTACACTAATTACACTCTGAGCACTGTTTAAAATTTTCTGTTAATAGAGATACAATGATGCACCAGAGGATGTGTATTTATGCCATAATTGCGCCTCTGTTCCTACGATGCAGTCTCCAATTAGCTGTCTACAGTGGCACAAGCAGCTGCCTGATATTCTAAAGCAGTGAAACATCTGCACGGCGGATGATATGCTCACATGGATTTTTTTTTTTTAAGCCTAGAAATTTACACCCAAGGGAGTGCAGACAAATAGGAGCCTGTCATGTGTAGGGATGATTAGAAATCCTCACCATGGCAACATTGGAGCAGCCATGTCACAGAGTGAGGGGACACATGTCTAGATGAAGGCGCTAAAAACATTTGCCATTTTTTTTTTTAGCTTCAGTCTTCCAAACTTGCCTCCCTCCCTCTTTCTCTTTTTCATATTCTTCTCTTTGCATCTAAAGCCAACCAAAACAGCAGGTGAAAAGGCCAAAGTCTGCAGCCATGCAAGGCATATGACACACGGGATTCAGTGTTAGGAAAAACAGTGAGCAATCAGAAATGTTAGACCCAGAAAATATGCAGGGCCAGGAATGGGGGTGTTTTGTTTCAAAAATGTTATAATTATTATTATTATTATTAGTGGTGGGTTGTGTGAGGATCAAGAAAAAAGACAGAAAATAAATATCATACAGAATATAACAGTTGAGGTACCTCAGTCAAAAGACGGCACTTAATTTAAAATTTCCTTTTAACCCTCATTAACAGTTACAATTTCTGCATGAACAGTTGGCTAGCACAGATTAGCAAGAGTAGGGAAGGCACACAAATGTCTTCTAGTCTGATATTGAATATATTTTTCAATGGCTGCTTCTGTGATAAGTCTGTCTATGTCTATGTAAGGACAGTACATGGATGCATTTAGCCATACATAAAAAGAGCATTAAACCCCATAGGAAAATATGGAGGAATTGCAAAAATACAGTGTTATGTGTCCTAGAGATATACTGATTTGTAGATTATATCTGTTAGAAATAACATTATACTTTGCTTATGATTTGACCACATAGGCTTCAAAGATGTGTCTCATGGTATTTCATGGCATTACATGTTTGCTGTACAAATTGCCTTACTTTCTACATGAAAATGCTGACATTTAAGTTACTACTTTAAAATTGGCCTTCCAAATAATTATTTTATCATATGGTCACAGCAACTCTTCATCATTAATAACAAAGACATGTTTAAAAGTATTTAATTAGCAGAGTGCTGAAAGGTGAAGGGGGCTACTAGTAGAGAAATAATTAGAGGGAAAATGCTTTAATGTAAAGAGTAATTATAGGTAGGAGCAAAAAATGTAACATATGTGCTAAATTATAAGAGTACTACAAGCAACGTGAATTGCATTAAGGATCAAACCTAATCAGTTAAAATCAGCTACTGTTCTGTGACAATGGTCCCATTAGCAAGGCACTAGGTTGGACATACCTGTCTTACTTAACATCACTTTAGATGGCTACTTCAAAATTTCTAAGATGTCAGAATAAGGTACAGATTGTACTATCATAATTGAACTTCTGTTTGGAATAAATTCTGAGAGTACATTTAAAGAAAACCTTTAAGTCATTCTTTTGAGAAAGAATGTATTAGGAAATGCTATAGTTAAAACAAATATTTAATTTAAGAAAGTATTAGATATGTATACATATGCATACATATATATTATATGTACATACACATGTATACATAAAAACTGGAAATCTTTCAAAATAATGTCATAATACTGTATGTCTACAGTAAACAACTTCAAAGTTAAAGTTATGTGTTTTAAAAATGTGTCAATATGTTTCACATAACTCCATGAAATTATAATAACAATTCTAAGAAAATATCGTTTTGAGTTAACAGAATTTATTAGCATTATTTTGGGTTAATGGCAGATAAGTATCCTAAGCCCAGTTCTTCTAATTTCCCAATATCCTGTTACCATTGGGTACCTGATGATCAATATTTCAGTCAACCCCCTCAGGCTCCTGGCTTTTATCAGACTATGGCACTAGACACTGTACAGTGTTTACCAATGAATCATATAGTGTTGTGCTAGCAGTAAAAATGCCTTTTCTCTATTTTACACTTTAGTAGCTTGACAATTAGTTATTTACTCATTTCCAGGAGATACTGAGAGTTGCCTTTTCCCCTCAAATCTGCAAGTAAATTTTGAGTGCAGTTGGATAGTGGGTGCATAAACAATTCTTGTCATGACTCTGATTTGTGGGTCTCATCCTCCCTCAGCATACCATATTTTGCACAAGTCTTATAGTAGAGAAGTATGATACTGAAGATCCACCATCCACCACATCTGTCAGTATAAGGACAGAGTTTATCTGATAAACAAGTCATTTTTGGAAACTGCAGATGCTCCCACTGTGAAGTATTAAATGTGGCCCCGCTTAGATACATAGAATGGGGTTCCGGTCGACTGAACGCGGCCTGATAAGCTCTGCACAGCTCAGAATGCTGTTTGCCCACATACTAATGTTAAACAAAAGAACCGCAGACTGCAGAGAAAGGATGCAGGTCAGACCAGTAAATTGCTTAAACCCTTAGGCAGCCTTCTGAAAAGAAAAGGCATGAAAGAAGCTGATATGAGCTTTTATGCAGAATTGTTCTATTTATTATCCCTGTTAAGGAAATGATGGCAAGTGCCTTGTTAAACTATATATTCCCAATAAGACAAGAGGACTGACTCTCTAAACAAGATACAATATGCCACTGGTCATCTCTTGATAAACCATACATCTCTTCTATATTATTTCTAGATTACTAACACAATAAAAAGACATAATAAAGCTGTACACATGAAAACCATACAGGCTGTTAAGCTGTGTCCTAGTATTATGTCACCTGATTTGTATTTCAGGCTAATAACAATCTGTCATGGAAGAAATCCATTTTGAATAAAAATTTCACTATCTTCCATTAAAACTTTGTTAGTTTTCAATTGTGATGACTCTATTTCAAATGAATTGCTGAGACAGCTTAATAATAAAATAAGAATAAAGTATATCATTGTGACAACATGTAAACTTACCCTGAATGGATCAGAAATATAATTTTATTAGTAAAATTCTCCAGTGGATAACATGCCAGTCAATATTGAATCTCCCCCATGTTAGGGGCTGGAGGAAGGGAAAGTATGATTCTTGAGCTTGCTAGTCTTTCAATACTTTCCCTCAGCTCTGACCCCTCAAGAAACATTTTTTTTTAAAGCAAATGTTTCTTGCACTCAGTCTTGTCTCCTCTTTTCTCCGTTCCTGCAGAGATACTCCCTTTCTGATTCATGTATTGGGACAAAGGAAATGAGGGAAGATCCCAAGGCTTAAAGAAAATTTGGTGAGAGAACCCTAACAGATAAACAATCAATCCCTTCTAAATCACAAAGCAAGAAAAGATTTAGCAATCAAAGACCATGTACAGGAGGAAGAAATAAAAATATATGGTGTAAAGACAGAATAAAGAGAAACACACAGGCAATTGTACCAACAATAAAAAATTAAAAATTACCCTTTGCTTAAATCCAGTATAACATGTCTTTGACATTTCCCTGCAGCTTTTCTCAACAGGCAACAAATGAAAACAATCTTTGAACCATTCTGCTAAGGGCTCAGTCCAGGAGGCACGTCCATACTTTGTCATCAGATAATCTTACAATCAAGGTTGGCCTTAAAGCATTTACACCAATAAGAGCAACAGGTTTTTAATAGGAAATACTCAACTCTGGTCCCAAATGTTTATGAAAAAAACAACAACAAAGCAAAAAACTGAAAATACACACACACACACACACAAATGTGACTTCCATATTAAAGTCAACTTTTAGAGAAAATGAAGTCCAATAGCTTTGCCCTTAAAGGGTATACGAAACTGAGGACTAAAGAAAGCCCCAGACAGCAAAGGGGAGTAGAAGTAGAGAGTCAGGTCTTTGCAAGAACACGGGCCTACTGATTGTGTGAAACACTAGCACTCAGGGAAGAACAGATGTCAAAAAGAAAAGGAGGTACACAGAGATTTTTTTTTTTAAATCTCTAGATGTGAAAACAAACAAACAAAAATTTCCTCCCCTCAAAAATATTAAAATCACCACCAAAACCAGGATTCTGACACTGTGACATTGCAACTCTAGTGAATGGTCCATGGAGGGAGCTGTTGATACAAGTTCTTGGATGGAAATAAAATGTCACCATTACATCCATCAGAAAAGAAGGAAGGGAAAGAGAACTTAACTTCACCACACATTTGAAATGATTTGGCCAAAAAAGTTCCTTTAAGCTACAAATCTGCTTTCTCAGGGTCTTGTCTAACATAGATCCCTCCCAGTCACACCACAGGCCCCATCTAGGGGTAGATCAGAGCCCAGTTCAAAGCTTATAAGTTTGTCTAGGGCAGAGGCACAAATAAACCCACAATGCCAAAGAGGAATGCAAGCACTGAGAAAGGCTGAGTGGAAGTGAGTTAACCCCTACAATGCCAGCCATATTATATGGTAAATATTTAGGATGGTCAACACATTAGATCAATAGATTGGAGGAAGGCTCTTATCATAAAGGCTAGTTTCTGACCCCTCATAAAGGATAGGGCGTGCAGATGTATCTCTTTGCATAATGTCTGAGTGCAGAATGCATAATGGGCACATCACTTCAAATACTTTCCATTTCACACACATTCCTGTATAGAAGTTTTGCAGAGTAAGCTTTTCTTTTTCTTCTTTTTCCTTGGCAATAGGCATTGACAGGTTTCAGATGATGAAAGTAGAAGATTATATCTGCAGGCTGAGGATTCTATCTGTTCAAGATTTTTTCCAAAGACCTTCACCCACCTAATCTGAAAGGTCCTTGCTCACCACTGTGCCCAAAAGCTTGTCTATTAGCAGAGAGCAGGGCTGGGATAGAGCAGCATCCTCGAGCAATGTGTCCTCAGCTGCCTTCTGCTTCAGCGGTCCTTGGAAAAGGCCTACAGGAAGCATATAAGCTTTGCTTTCTCAGAGTCCAAGGCAACATTGGTAAGATTTGTTCACACAAATGGGGTGTGATTTAAAAAATACAAAACGATGGCAGACTTCCTCCATCCTTTCTTTTTCTTTGTACTTCTGTGTGTGAGAGAGCGAATAGTCAGCTCAATGAGGAATACAATATAAATTGGTAAACAAATTATTTTGGGTTAATCTTTTGGGAAATAAAACTTTTTCAGCAAAGACAATAGATTATGATAGACAGATAGATGAATTTCCTTCTAGAAAGTCTGCCATGAGGTTTTTAATCCTATAATTGAGGAAACTTTGTGAAAGTACAAATATGGAGATAAAAATTTTCTTTTACTTTTTGAATTCTACCCAACTTACACTCTTGCTTTGTGCTTGCTAGACAGGTGCTCTATACATGAGCATTCCCCCAGGCCTTTTAACTCTGGTTGTTTTTGAGCTAGGGTCTCTGTTTATGCCTGGGCCAGAGTGGACCATGATCTTCCTTTTTATACTTCCTGCTGTATCTGGGATGACAGGCCCATACCACCACCCCAGCCTTTTACTAGTTAAGATGGGGTCTTGTAAACAATTTGCTGGGGCTGGCCTGGAATCTTGATTTTTCCAATGTCTGCCTCTGAAGTAGCTATGATAGCCGGCTTGGGCTACCATACCTGGCAAAATATTAACTATAATTAATTTTTTTTGACAGTACTGGAGTTTGAACTCAGGGCCTGCACTTTCTAGTTATGCACTGTACCAGTTGAACCACACCTCCAGCTGTAACTTATACTCCTATTCAGCTCTTATCATAAAGCATTTCATCTGTAGGTTTTTTTAACTATATGTTTTTAGGAGTGAAAGGTTCATAATACTGATTATGTGAAACACTAAATTAACATTGAGTAAAAAGTAAAGAACATAAAAAAATAACAATGCTAAAGCTATTTGGGGCCCTAAAATTGTGTGGAATGATACTAAAGAAGTACAAATGGAAAAGAAATTCTTTTCCATGAAATATTGGTAAAAAAAAAAATCATGAAATGGTGAGGACTCCACTTGAATCTGTAAGGATGACCTTGAATTAAACACCCCTTTGTTTGTAATATTGCATTTATACCCATTGTAAACATGACGTGGGAGAGAATTTATTATTAATATGAAGTTTTTTAAATGGAAAAACTCTGGTAAAGGAAAGATGATTACCATTAATTATTGATCAATTAGGAGGAGCAAGTCTTTCTATTCTGCTTGTAATTTTTAGCAGCTTTTGCATTTTGCAATGTGACTTTAGGCCTAGGGAAAAAGCAGTTGCTTTGGATGTATTTCCTAATGTTGGTTCACAAAAACACTTTCTGGAAGTTGGCTTTCAAAAACACACTGCCTAAATGTGATTTGGAGATTTATTTGTTGATCCATTAAATTATTTTCATATTCTAATAAAGACTCCTCCATTTGGTTTTCTCATGTCAAATTGCTACAGTCTTTAAAATTGGTCAGTCTGCATTGACATTATTGTTTTGTTAATTAGGCAAACTTATTTATATTTAAGAAAGGATGAGGAAACATAGAAAAAGGGAATAATGAAATATAAATAGAAAATAGGAATACAAGTAACCATGGCACAGTTTAGTAATTTTCTGTCAATGTAAACATATTTTGACACACAAACTTCAAGACTAAGACCAAAATGAGTATATATTTTGTACCTTAAAAGTATAACATAGGTTGTATTTACTTAAATCAATACATTCTTGAATCACTTGGAGCCAATATTTAGCATATACCTCACTTCTTAGTTGTGTGTACTCTTAACCTACTCTACCTCTACTGTTCACAATTTCCTCATCTAAAAAGTGCTAATACCTAACTCAGAAAGTTGATATAAACATTAATTAGTTAATGTGATTTTCATATCCATTCTTATATTGAATTGATTAAATATTTTCATTTTATTTAGAGCTATTAGTGATAAAAACAAATTATTGGATAAAGAAAACAAATCATGCATATATACCTCACAGTCTTGACTGTTTGCAAGGTGGAAAGTTAAAAAGTCTTTCATTGGGAAAGACAAAAGGGTATGGATTCTAGCCTGAGTTTCTCTTCAGGAGAAAATTCTGTTCCTCAATGTTGCTTCTGCAGAACTAGTGGGGATTGACTGCCAAGTAATGTTCCTCTCTGGCACACTCTGAATACTGGACAGCCTCATTTACAAGTCCATTACTTTGCTTTATAGTCTTATCATTGAAATGGGATACTTCATGAATAAAAACAGGCATAGTGGATAACCACTCTCTGACAATGGATATAAACCTAGATTCCCTCTTTCAAACAGGCTGTTGACCCATCTATTTACAGGTATCTATCATCCTATTGGTGAACAATTTTCTTTACTTACTACATGAAACAGTAGCTTGTGCAGTATTTTCCCCTTCATACCATGCTTCTCACCTGACTGATGCAAATATTCTATCTTCGAGAAAAGAGTGGATATGAATTTCCAGGAACTACTTAGATTGTTAAACAAATACTACTTAGAGCATGAAGACCATCTTTTTTACACAGAAATTATTTTCTGTAATAGTATCTCTTAATTCAGATATCTATAAAAGTTTGCCCAAATTAATCTGGTATTACTGATTCAATTAGTTATAAAATAAGAGTTTGCTGAATTAAAGTCAACAGGAAAACACTTAGCCATTTTTAAATAATTTCAAAAGGACTTAAAAGTCTGACATTAGTACTTATTGATTATTATCTTAATTTTAAAATGCAAGTAATTATAGACTATTGATGAGGCTTTTGTTTTTATCTCTTTAGTGATAGCTCCATCACCTCTAACTTATACAGAGATCCTGAAGAAAGTGCTATGAAATTCTGCTGCCTTAGCAATAATGCATCAACATACCTTTCTGGCCAGAGAAGGTAAACAGAATCAACTCATAAGAACTGCAGAGGGTTTCTTAGTTGGATACAGGATCATCTTGCCATCAAATGTGACCTGACACCATCAACAACAGTTGATATATGTGTTGTAGTTACTAAGGCTAAACTCTTGATCAATATGTCAGATTTCAAAAGCGATTGTAACAAAGTAGACTCTGGATTATGAGGGAGCTGAAGGCACAAAGGCAATAGAAGGACAAATCAGCCAGGGCTGCCTGCATTTTGCATGTCAAAGGACAGAGCACATGGTGCTGGATCTATAAATGCCTGAGTACTTAGAGGGGCAGTAGTCTGCAGATCACTGGATAGACTAAAAATGTTAAACATTACAAGTTAATTATTAGTAAGTAGAGGAAAGAGAAGAGGAGCATGAGCACACACAGTTCTGCAAACCCCAGTAATTCTGCCTGGGCCTGTGACTTGCTCAGACTTCACCTAAGCAGCCATTAACATGATAATACCCGTTAATCCAGCCAAACACAACTCATCTGTCATCCTCAGTGGCAACCCATCTGTGTGCATGTTGAGGGGGAAATTCACAGTTTTAGCTGTCCAGGGATTAGCTTTGGAGGAAAGGCTGATTTTCCCTAATTCTTTGCTAGGAAAGCACTCATTTGTTTGCATTTATTGTAGCACCTATTTGCTCTTCAGCTTTCATCATCTCACCAACATCTTAAGCAGAAGCTAAGTAGAGGATGGATAAAATGACAATAAAAACATCTCCAAACAATCAAACTGAAGCCTAATTTAGTTCTCTCTCAAAGTTTGCAATATTAATGATTATCTCTTGGCTGATTTCAAAAATGCCTTCTATCAAAGCAAAGAAATGTACATATTTTATATCTTTAATTGTTGTTAAGGGGATCTGCTTTTCTATATTGCTTATATCTAATTGATATAAATGGGTAAAATCTGTATATGCTTTTATTATTATATATATAGTCTGTTATTTGAACAAAAAAGTGAAGATGCAGTTTCAGAGAAGGTAGGAATAAAAAACAATTTATTTTCTCACTAATTATTAAAGACAGGCACAGTGATATCTCACCTTGCCATGAAACCTTGCCCAATGGTTAAATAGTCTTTTATTTGTAATATGTCTATTCTGAACAAAAATTATATGTGTGTGTGTGTGTGTGTGTGTAATAAACAAACACAAATACCCTTCTAATGCAAACTTACAAAGATATAAGAATGACAAAAGAAATTCCATCAAAATATTTTGAGGATAAAACAACTATTCCATTCAGTCAATTTAGTGGGGGAAAAATCAGTCACAAGACATCCTGACTGGCTGGTTGACTTAATCATCTCACCTTTCAATTGGTTATATTGCAGTATTGTAGCAATGACCTTCTTTGATAAGGTAAAGAGTCAAATCACCATTTAAAAAAGCCATCATCAAGCAACCACTGGCTGATGTTTTTATGAAAATGACTTGTCACTTAAGTAAACTGATTAGAAAGTTTATTTTTAAAACTCACATTGGCCTATGCTTGTCACAGCCAAGGCATTTTTTAATACCTATAAAGGGAAGTATAATTTAGTTTTGTGTTCCTCGTCTGGAATGTACTACAGTGTGTCCGTGGGATGTGAACAGACTTTACATGCAAAGTGTTCCATCACAAAACAGGTTTGGTAAAAATTGAACAATACGAAGTTAAGCAAGTTAATTCTCAACTGGTCTTAATGAATTTCTTACCTCTGTAAGTAGAGAACAGGTGAGGAAGATATTTCACCTGTAAAGTTAGGGACAACAAGACCTCAAACAATGTGGGCAAAGCAGTTTGGAGTACCAAGCACAGAGTAAGCACATAACTGAAATTAGTTAATATTATTAGCATACATATATTACTAAATACATTTAACAAAGTGCTTTTTGCCCAAGTAATAGTACTTGAAATTACATTTGCAGAATTCACTCTAGGAATCGCTCTTCTAGACTAAAATTGGAGCATTTCTATTGTTAGAGATATCCATCAGAAGATGGCTCCAACAATAAACCCTCAAAGTGAAAAACTAAATAGCATGAATCAAAAAATATGTATTAAAGAAAAAACAATGAAAATTAAGTCAACACACTCAAGTATAAAGGACTTAACCACAAAAGTTACTTGCACAACTTGCCTTTGGGCATCTGGTACTGAACCTTCATTTCCTCTTGTCCATCACACCTGGAAGATGAACAGAGGTTAGAAAGCTGACACAGTAAGGCAACACTACTATTTAGTTTCTATTTCCTTTTCTCTTCCATTCAAGATGCTACTTACTAATGGAAATGACATAAAAATGTGTATATGGCAGCAATTTTGAAAAAGAACATCTATGTAAATAGAGCATGAAGAGGGCATGAAAGAATCTAGTGAACTCCATTTGGGTCTTTCGAGTTAATAGTTTAGGTTTGGCTTCAGATGTGCGTGCATGCATGCATGAGGCTATACTGAATTTGACCAAAGCTATGTAAACAGTCCGAAAGCAAAATGAGTCCAATGTTTGATGCCTAAAGAGTTGGAACTGCAATTTCGACACAAGACATGGAACAGCTGCTCAGCAAAGAGGAAATATCCTGTTTCATCCTCACTCAGACCAGAGTGATGCTTTATAAGAAAGAAATAGTCTTTAAGTTTTGTTTTTCCTTATAGCACTAATATTCAGATTTCTTTTCTAATTTATTTAAATCCATCAAAAGCAAATTTTTGTAAAATAAAACACATCTCATAATCACTTAAAATATGTAGACATTTGTGATCTATCAAAGTCAGTGAAAGATTTAAAACTTGTATGTATGTACAGAACTTCAGCTCCACCAAAGTGAACCCAGTGCATTTGCTTGAATATGCAATGATGCAATCACTAAAATAAATGTACTTGCTGCACTCAATTAAACATTGTATTGTACATGTGTGTTTATTCAATTGTGTGACGATACAGTGATTGAAACACACACGCTTGGCGCATTTGTCTCAATCTGTAGTGCATTTATTTAAATGTACAATCAATCACAGGCCTGTGCTTTTAGTTTTTCCTTTGTATTTTTAGAGCATACTAAATACAGGCCATTGTGAGTATGCTGTGACATGGTAAAGAACTTAAATAAAGTAGTATTAAATTTAAATTTCAGAGAAAGAATTTATACAACTAATAAGTGTAAATGGACAACTGCTGTCAACTTAAATATAAGGTCAGAGTTGCTAAGCTGTTCCTATTGATAGATGGCTTTGTATGCAGTGATATTTACATATATTTAGTAGATTTTTTTTTTTTGGTTGGTACTGGTGTTTGAACTCAGGGCCTCATGCTTGCTAGGCAGGTACTCTACTTTTTGAGCAACTCCACCAGCTCTACTTAGTAGTATTTAACAAAAACAATGTAAATCTATTCAAATCCATATGAAAATATTTACTTGCTTATTTCATTGTAGTATATAGCTTTGTTGAATGTTCTTCTGTATCATTAATTATTTTACACATGCTTATTATTGTATTCATCAAGTTTATCCTATTTTCTGAATTTGTTGTGAAGCTCATCCTTCCACTTATCCTGTTTATGAAATGTTACTTGAGGTATAGAATATGTAATTTTAAAGAGTTACCTCTTCTTTAGGAAGGTGTTATCTGTGCCTATTCTGTGTAATCTAAATTGAAAAAAATGTCCAGAATAACTTTTCACCTGCTTGATGTTCTGGCCTGGGACCCATCTATCTTAATTATAAATTCTAAACTCACCTTACTGTAGCTCATGAGTTTTATATTCTAACGGGACATCTTTCTCAATCTAGCATCGAGACAGAGACAAACTTCCTTGTCTACCTCTGGTTTTTTGCCCTTGCTGTCCTCTTTACCCAAAAAGTGCTTTTGTTTTATGCTTGACATGACTGACTCCTCATCTTTTAGATCTTAACTTATATCTCACCTGTTTACAGTAGCTGTCCCTACAGGCACTTTCATTCTTTTTTAAGTTTATATATTATTAAATGTATTGATTGTCCACAAAATTCCAGGCACCAGGAATACAGAGATGAACAGAACAGATGCAAGTTCTCTATCCATGGAACTGATCATCTAGCAATGTGACCCTTTCATCTCATTATTCAATTCATTGTACAGCACATACTGTAGTTTGCAATTTTTATATTCCTAAGTATTTTTCTTTCTCTCTCTCACTTGGCAACAGGTTTCCAAAGGATCAGCACCATGCTGTTCTGCTTATTCACATTTTCCTCATCACCTGGAACATAGTAGGTAGTCACGAAATACCAGGTGGATAAATTAATTAAGAGATGAACAAATGAACTTAGTACTCACAATAAGCCTAAACAACCACTATTTTTCAGTTAAAGAGACACAAGACTAATGGTACCATGTTGCTGGTCAGGTATAGGACCAGAGCTTAGCACTATGTCAGTGTGATCCACAATGCATAATAAGTATTTTGAATTATTTCATTATGCATCTACATACACCAGCAAACACTTATGAGGGTAGGCTCTGGAGAGAGCCAAGTTCAAACTCAGAAAAGTTAAATAACAAACAAAACAACAAAACCTAACTCATATAAATGTTATAAACATTAAATAAATGTTATAAACATTAAATAAATGTTATAAACATTAAATAAAATAATAGTTATAAAGTTCTTAAAATAATGTGAATATTATTATTATTATAATAATTATTATTATTATCCAGGAAGAAAGACCATGTAATTGTCAGTAATCTTCTATGTGGAAATTATTTGACTTATAGTCATTTCCATAAAAGGTATAATGCAAATTTCTTCTTCTTCTTTTTTCCTGGGGGAGTAGTGTGGGGCCTTTCACTTGCTGGGTAAGTACTCTACCATTTGAGCCAGACCTCCAGTCCTTTTTGCTATTTTAGTTTGTTTACAAAGACAGTCCTGTGCTTTTGTCTGGGACAGCCATAGATATCTGGCGCCCATGTAGATGTGCTTACAGGCATGCACCACCACCTCCAATCCCTAATGCCAATTTCTTATATACCTTTTCTATCTAGAGTACCAAATAAGTGTCACTACTCAGGAGGCAGGCAATTCATTTGTAGTGGTAGATAGATAAATGGAGCTACGAAGACAGTAGAAATGAATCAATTCCTTTGCAAGAGAAAGAATAGATTTCAAAACATATGTTCAAACTATAACAGCACTTTGAAAAGTATTAAGCAAACATGGTTTTTTAAAGTGCACTTAAATACTACAGTGGTGTGCATTTGAGTGCAGGGAGAACACTAATCATCAGAGCAATAAGGAATCTTAGACTGGACTGTGCCCTTAACTCTTCTGCAGAAATCATATATTACCTCAATGTCTTTTAAAATCATGCTACCAGTTTTGTTTTGTTTTGTTTTTAGAAAAGATGATATTTGAGCAACATATCTGACATGACCATTATCATCAAGTAGATTTTAAAACTTAAATGGTATTTTATACATTAAAATACTATGCACATGGTGATAAATGGTGGCTCACACTGGTATTCCAGCTACTCCAGGGGCAGAGATCAGGAGGACTGCAGTTAGAGGTTAGCCTGGGTAGAAAGTCAGCAAGACTCCATCTCAACCAATAAGCTGGGCCTAGGGGTTGTGTACATGGGATCCCAGCTACACAAAAGGATGTAAATAGGAGGATCACAGTCAGCCCTCAGCAAAAATTGGAAACGCTATCTAAAAAAATAACTAAAGCAAAGAAGGGCTGGTGGCATGGCTCAAGAAGTAGAGCACCTGCCTAGCAAGCAGGAGGCCCTGAATTGAAGCCCCAGTACTGCCAAAAAAAATTATATACATGGAAGCTATGATTACTTTTAGCAATAATTGGTAATTAGTACCTGACTTAAAATAAAAAGAAAAGTGCTAAGGTGTCAGTCACTACTCCATTTACACTTATTTGAAAGTTTTTCCTGTGAGACACACAGGTTTGCTTCTTTAGCCCCCTATAGGAAAATTAGTTATCAGGGGATTTTCCTAACCTTAGTCAGAGGACTTGAAGAAGTTGAATTAAGAGAAGAGAGACCAGATCTGTGCAAGAATAAGCCCTCAAAAAGGACCAGCTACAGAGCTTTGGGGACTCTTTCCTCACCTCTAAGCATCTGAACCACTTTTTGATACTCATCAAACTCTAAATAGGCCAGAGATTATCCTCACCATTATCAAACATAGGTTCACTGTGGGGAATAAATACACTTGCCCATCCACCAGCGACAACTAACTGCCCATCGGGCATCAGGCTGTGAAACCCAGGAGAATCCACATCAGTTGAGCCCTCACAAATGGCCACACTTAGAACCTTACCTCCATCAGGACAATTACTTCTCTGTTGATTATTTGGTCTCTGGCAACCATCTATCTCACTCTATCCAGATGTTTACTTCTTGGGCTATCATTTTTGCTTACACCATGCTACTGATATTCCTGCCACCTGCCTGAAATGCCTCAGCTCAAGTCCCTGATAACTGGCATCATCATGGCCCTAGAATGCCTGAGACAGTCCTGATTTGTACCTATTATCTCTATGTGATACCCAGAATTCCTCTTTCACTCTCAAATGAGTGCTGGTGTGGTCCATACATTATACGATCATAATGCTGTACTCTGTAACGGATCTGCCTTCATATTCATTCAAAAAGAAAGACATCCATCGCCATGTAAATACATCAATCACTGTTTTAGGCCACCCAGGAAAGCTACCAATGATTAAAGAAAATAGTAATTTGACTCTTAATGCCATAGCATTTATCAGTAGCTGATATATGTCCCTTGCTTCTTAATTATCTG
The DNA here is from genome assembly GCF_047511655.1 of Castor canadensis. Taxonomy (NCBI): domain Eukaryota; kingdom Metazoa; phylum Chordata; class Mammalia; order Rodentia; family Castoridae; genus Castor; species Castor canadensis. Next base: position 63,969,156 of record NC_133386.1, read on the forward strand.
TCTTCCTTAACTGGAATGTAAATTCCGCAAGGGCAAGAACTTTTCTGTTTTATATACTAATTTGTCTTTATCACTTGAAGATTATATACTCCAAATAAATGAGTGAAAGAAATCTAAGAACTAAAGCAGCAGAATTTGTACCTTACCGTGGTCCCAGAACTAGTCTGAGCTCTTTGCATGTACAGTATTTTTCAGTGCTAACAACAACCCTATAGTATAAGTCTTTCTTTTAAAGGTGAATAAAACAAGGGAAAGATGGCGTGGATAATTTGGCACTAGTCCCACAGCCAGAATGCACAGGGTCCAGGACATGCACATGGATTTTATGCCAGGGTGCTTAGACGGATTGCTGATGCTGACACTGAACCATTCACCTTTTGGTTTTCTTGTTTTCAAATACTTTGTGGGGACAGAAATACACAATTTTTTGTTTTAGCAGATTTGAGGAAAATCAGGCTTCAATAGAATGAAATACTTCCAGTTTCTGAGGAGGTATATTTTGATTTTTTTTAAGAACCAATAAACTGAAACTTGTCATGCTTCCAAGTCTAGAGAGTAGTTAATGAAAAAGCATATGTCTCATTTCAGTATTTCTTTAAGATGGTTTAAAATAGCTAACACTGAATCAAGCAGTGGTAACTGCACTATCACCATCTTGCTAGTAGACAGTAGAGGGAACTGTTAGTACATCGAGCAGCAAGGTGTAAACATTCTATGGCACAGGGGAGAAGCCACAATTACAGCGTACATCACACTTGGATCTCTTTTTATTTCAAATGTTAGGCTGTTTTATTACAAACCTGTATCCTGCCAACACCCTCAAATCAATTCAGAATTGATATCTCTAAAAGATTGATTTTGCATGATAAAGAATTTAGCATTTTCTTTTTCTTGAGTCTCTTTATTGGAATCTCATTGTCATTCAGATGAAGTTTAAGTACCTGTCCAAGTCCCTGGGGATTTTCTCCACTCCTCTTCTCTTATTCTCTCTAGTCTTTGCCTCCTTTGACCTCTTCACCTTCCTCTCACAATCTCAACCATCTGGAACAATTTTCTTATTTTCCTTTGACAAGTGTCATATTTTACTTAGGACTGTTCTTAAAGCTCTTCTCCATGAGGAGATAATTTCAAGCTTTCTTGGATAGATGTGTGGGCATTCTGGTCATGACATCTACCAATGTTCTGATAGCAGAGTTGATGGCCCTAATACTGTCTGATCACTTAACCCCTCTGGCCACACTACTCTTTGTAGTTCTCCTTCCCTGAAATGCCTAATAATAACACAGCATTGTATTTCTAGGTAAAGTCTAGGAGCCATCATAACCCACAAGAAACACCAAATTTCTCTTTGGATAAGCCAAGAAAACAGCTATTCTACCTTCAAATATTAGCAGCATGCAGAGCGATATCTGTCCTGGATGAGTATTTAAGCATCAGGATAAAAAATTGCATTGATATTTTTGCATGTACCAGCTAAGTATCTAAAGTTATAATATATGGATCATCTAAGTTAGAGAACCAAGGCCAATTACAACTTCAGTTGGGGATCTCATAGTATAGTAGCACACATTTTAAAAATATGTTTCATAGAACTCTGATGCCAGAAGATGTGAACTGGAAGTGACTCATGGCCACACAATCTTGAAGAACAATACCACATGCTCCCCACCTTGGAAATACATAATAAGCATCAAAGAACAAGTTTCTGAGAAACTGCCAAAAACCACCTCTACTACAATTTTACTATTTTCCAAATTTGTTCTTTATAGAACTCTTATTTCATATAGGACACATTGTTGCCCAACAGAACTAGCATTCAAAAGAAAAAAACTTAGGAATCATTGGTTCAAAATAAAAGCTGAGAAAATCTATAAAATAAGTCAGCTCCAGTCTCTTAGTCTTATTGACAAATAAACAGAGATAGATTGTCTTGAAAATTCATGAAGCATCACATACTTTATTTTCTTTATCAACTTCCTTCAGTTAAAATTTCCTTATGCCAATTCATCTTCCCCTACTCTAGTTACTTTTTATTATCCAGAACCCATCATTTTAGGTATGGTCAAATATCAAAAATTACCTCATAGACATAGTCTAAAATTCACACTCCTAAGTATGGTCTTCTATGATTTGAGTAAACTAAAACCTGTGATTTCAGTGTCATTTATCACTACTCCTGCTAAGTATATCCAATGTGTTGACGAAAATTAAAGTTGCTCCCCAAAGACATTCAGTGTTCTCCTACTTCAAGATTCTGCTTACCAAATACTTCACATTCTTTTAATGCTTCTCAATGGTACCTTCTCTAGAAGGTCTTCTAGGACTTCTTTTGTTGGAATTCTATATTTTGTCATGCTTCCCAAATGTAGCTTACCTATGCTTTAAACTACTAGACTTTATAGTGTAGCAAAGGACTACATTCTTGGTGATACAGGAAGCTCTTTAAAGAAAGGGTCTGTATTTGGTTCATTCCAGGATCCTGCTGCAAAAAGCAGGTTTGCAATAGGTAAGACCACAGTCATAGAGACATGAGTGATAGAAGAACAAGACCCTACCATCTTCTAGGATTGCTGTTGCTAATAAAACCAAGTACAATAGTAAAAATATGTATATATATATATATATATATATATATATATATATATATATATGTATATATGGTCCAGTACTTTACCTTCAGACTTTCATAGGAACTATAAGTTTGCATCAACATTATCATTGCTATATGCTCATCTATTTAACTGCAATAACATTTCAAGGAGGAGAAATGATTATCTGTGAAATTACTGTATAACTTAAAAAGTGCTATTTTTGGATTAATCTCATAAAAGCAAAAGAACTGTGGAAATTATTGTCTCTATGAATAATTAATGTTAGAATGATGAAGAGAGTACAGTATAAGGCTCTGAGATAGATACTGTTTGAATCCCTCCTTTAAGGACATCCTAATTCTATGACAATATTAAATCATTAAGTCTCTATTTTTCATCTGTAAAATACCAACCACTTATTGAGCTGAACATTGGGTAATGTGCTATGTATTGTGTAGTTAATTTGTAGACATGATCTCATAATTTTTATAACAAACAAATGAGATAGTTATTCCCATCTTATATATATAAGGAAACTGAGCCCAGGAATTATACAAATAACTTGACTAAAGATACATAGATAGCTACTATGCTGCAAGGCAGTATTCAAACACACTTTTTCATACATAAAGCAAATTCTGTTTGTCTATTTTTGACCCCAGAGTAATGGTGAAAGCTCAAATGTTAATTGTGAAATCTCCTAATAATCATCCTAGATTTGCTTCACAAAGTCCCTTACTCATTTCATTCTCTACTCATGGATTAATGGGAACTGCACCAAATCAAGAATGAGGAGACTTAGATTTTAGGAGGGCTTTTAGTAGCATGTGGGAACCATGACTATGAGAAAGCATTAAAAGTTAAAAAGACCTCATAAGTGTACATTATTGTTACTCATTAAATAGACAATCACTACAGTATGCACTTGTTTGCTTGACATTGTCATATGATGGTTCCAAAGAGATAACTACATTTTATGTTGAGAGTTCAGCTTTGCATATGTCTATTAAAACTCATTTCTAAGAAAAAACAATTGCTTAAAATTAGATAACTTATTATCTTTACTGGTTTTTCCTTGTCAACACAGGTACCTAAAGTCTAAATCAATTCTAGCCAGGTGGCCTCTAATTACCGTCCAGAGAGTTATTTCTAAGTATTTACTGATATTACTGAGTTGAATGACCTAAGAAGCTACTCCATCTATTATACTTTGTCATTGACTTTCAGAAATTTTCTGTAATTTGAACATGAGCTATCTGATCCTTGAATTCAGATTTGGATGTTCAGAGAAATGTACCCATGCTCAAAGCTCATTGTCATGTTTTCTGGCTAGTTTTATCTGAGTCAGTAACATCTTTTCACTACTCTTAACACATACACACAGACACACACACACACAGAGCATGTATGATCAAAGAAGTGCCAAAAATATATAAAATGCATCACATCATCTAAATGTTTAAAAAATATCCAGATGTTAGATTTAATGTAGATAAATCATCTGGTAGAGCAGCTTCATTTTTACTTTTCACCCAGCTGCTGGATACTATGGAAGTACAGCTTAGTTCTAAGCTTACAGATGAGAAAAGACAATGATGTCACATGTGTATGCCTAGACTTCCAGAAAATACTTCCAATTCAATAGGTTCTAGATATCATTAGTGTTCTTGAGAGAGAAAAATAGAAATTCCATATAGCAATGACTTTTCTACTTAGAAGTACCTACCTTAAAACACCTTTCATGGAGAACTCTCTCTTTTTTTCTTCATAATTTTATCTTCTTAAAATGATATTAAGACTTGAAGTAAGAAATTGACTCCTATTAGTAAAATTTCCAAGTTCATAATTTGAGTGAAATCCTTTACAGAAGAAACATTTCCATAGGATTCTTTTATCAGCAGATTATCAAACACAAACTCCCAGAAGACAAGTAATAATTGGCAGAGTGCAAAACACAGTGAATCATACCAAGACCAATTTATGGACAGAACGATGGTCCTCTTCCAGCATCAGCAGACTCACGTGATAACAGACCAAGATCAAGGTCCAAAAACAAAGGTAACCAAATGATCTTTAGAACTGAAACTTGTTGGGGTTCCACTTCGTAAAAACTTAATTCAGGACTTGATAATTTTTTTTCCAAAAATTCAAAACTGAAAGTAATGAAGAAATCTTTCCTTCCACATAGTTTATCATTCAAACATCATAGCATTAACTTTTAATGTTTTTTTTCCCTAAAAATATAACTGTATGTTAAAAAGAAATACTAACCAACACAATAGATGCTACTTCCACCTTAATTTCAATGAGGCATATTTTAAAACATATTTAAAAGTTATAAGAGATATAAAAATGTCTTACAACAAAGCAGTAAGCTGAGTGAAAATATATACAGCAAATATTGGGTTAAAAATACAGTAGCCACAAAGTCTTAATACACATACTAACTTCTTAAAAATTAAAGGATGCCATGAAATAAAGCAAAGGAGAAATGGTGAACAACAGGAACAAAAACCCAGATGCTCTGGAAAACGCACTGAGAAAAAGATGGGCATGAAAATTTATAGACAGTTTGAGGGTAGGTTTTCAAAGTGGCGTGTGACAGAGCCAAGCACAAATCCTCTTACTTATTAACGGGATTTGTCCCTGTACCTGTCACACATTGCTTTGAAAATATCTGCCTCTGTGAAAGGTATACTGCTTCTCTCAGTCAGTTTTACTCTTAAGAAACTAATGTATAATCTCTTTAGGTTTCATCTTTTGTATTTCTGTGCACATGACAAATTGTTTTGAACACTCTTCATCACTTCACATAAGAATGTGGACACTAAGGGCTTATCACCACATATTTAAAAATCCCTGAGATACTACTTTCCCTTTCCTTATGGCAAATAATTGTTCTACAAAATAATCTCTAGATTTATCATTGAAAAATTTCCAGATAATAATGAATTCATTCCGAGCTCCCGTAAGGCAATCGTTCTCAACCTTAACAGACCTGGTGCCTTTTTGTTGTTGTTAACAAGTATTTTGTGACTCATGTGCTATACTGAAATGAAATTCACAGATTATATAACCACTCTAAGAACATTATTTAACAAATCAATGCAATACTCCAACTATGAAATAAAATAGATTAAAAGAGAGTACTTCATAATAAAATAACACAAAGTTTGAAATGTAAACACTCAAGCACAGCTCTGTGATGAACACATAAAGTCAAGTGCAGATGTGTGCAAGAATCATTGGAAGTTTGTTAATAGCATCAGCTACCTAAACTGAAGTGAGATCATTGGATTATTGTATTAATGAAGCAAACCACAAAGTCAGAGGCCATCAGTCACCAAAAATTGATAAAGTTCAAAATATCAGTTTCCTCTTAATTTGTAGGATAGTTTGACTTCTGGAAATTTTAGTGCATATTAAGCAATGCAAAAATACTTATAATTATGTGTAAAATGGAAATGGTGTCCAAGAGTAAGTAATGATAAATAGTTTTTTTCAAGTACATGTCTGATGGAATAATTAAAAGTCCTATAAGCTTGAGACAATCTATTTTTCAGAGAGCTTGACATTCCTGAAAGCTTCAAATGTCTAGGCTACAAATGTCTGTTTTCCCTTGGCTTCACCCAATGTTCAGTGGTGGTCCTGGGCCCATCCCATCTAGTTCCTATTGAAGTCTAACGCATTCCTACAAATATCCAAAACTCTCTTTAGGTTGCAATACTTCTTCTCCTCCCTGCCCCCCATGTAAACCACTGCCACAAGATTACAGAAGAAAGAGGACTGAAACAAATAATGACAATTGCATCTTTCTGTTTTCATTGCATTTTGATTTTGCTAAGGTAGGGTAAAGCATGATGTTTACATTTCCAAAATGCAATTGACACTGAGTTTATGCATTCTGTGGCAGGAGCACTCATGTGTCTTCTCATTAGAACTATTCCTTAAAAATAAATGGGCTTAGCACATGGGCTGGGGATATTTGAGTGAAACTTAGTAGAGTTTCACACATTCTAAGGTTGGCTATTTAACTTAAAAATAGGAAGAATAGACTTTTTCTTAAGAACTACATCTCACATGCATAAATAATTAATCCAGACACAAAATATTTGTAAAGCAGAAAAAAAATGAGATGCAAAAGGGAAGTATGAGAGAAAAGAGATAATGGTGCAAGCTGTTGTTTCAGTGAAAAAATCTTTGCCACATGACATGATATGTGCTAGATTTATTATTCCATTTATCCATTTATCCTTAAAACAAGCCAACCATAGACATTTACCTTAGAAATATAAAGTTGCTTATTTCTGTGCAGTACAGTTTTACAAAACCATGGATTGATGGTTTCGCAAGGTATCAGTCACACTTCCCTAGCATTTGCTGATATAAATATAAAAGCTTCATTTTAAAGGATAAATAAAGCCACACTATTATCTAAACAGGGTAAAATTTAACATCCTTGTGGTTTGTGGAAATTTTTGATGTGCCTGCTGGCTTTTCAATAAAAATCAATTATGCCTTAAATGCGAGCGGTAGTCAACATACTACAGACTATAAATTCAATTTCATACTCAGAAATATGGATTAGCTGAACTTGATGCCCTTCCATTGATTTCAAAAAGCAAAAGCTGATAAGGTAAATAATAGTAAGAGGCTCTCTGACACTCCACATCAAGTTCCGGATTTCCATATTATTTTTGTAAGAACTTTGCAGTCACCACAATATCCTCCTTGTGAAATATGTATGATGAATAGATATTATATGGATTGCTGATTCATCTCTCCATACAGAATGGGTATTTGGCTTTTATAAGTCAGGGAAGGAACTGCACAGAAAAAAATATGCTTATTTCCCTAGGTTCAGTGAGAGGTTTATGTCAACTGATTGTGAATAAATCCAGTGGGTAATTAAAACACACCAATTAAGCATTGAGATTCCACCTATAAATAAAATTGCATAAACCAGAAGCAAATGGGTACTCTTGAGTTCTTCTGTCAGAGAGAGAGATGGATAAAAGAAAAGCATTTCAGAAAAACTGCAAACTATCCACTCCTTCTGTGCATTCAGAAGAGCACTTTAAATAGGCAAGAATCTGATGGAAGGGGGAATCTTGAAATGGAAGGAGAGGAAAGGATTTGGTACTAAGAAATCTAAGGAATAATGATCATGAGGAAGGAATTTAGCATAGTTTTCAACATAATGGGAAATCCAATCACATCTGCAACAATTTTCTTCTTTCCTCCTTTAATGTGCAGAACATTTAAGTTTTATAGAACTCTTCAAGTCCACACTTTGAGCATTTTATGGCTTAGTCATTCTCTTTTTCAGTATGACTGGTACAAGCTTTAAACCTCAGAGTTCTGTAGAAGATTTTGTCAACAGGCTTGGACTTCCCCTGTCATCAGGACAAGTTCCTGCTTTCCCTATGCAAACAGGGATTGCTTTGTCACATTCACAGCACGGTAAGGCAACAAAACAATGGCTCTTATTGGATCAAGATATACATTATTAAAGGAAAAGTGCCCTGCAGCCTTCCTAGAAGCCAGCACTTTTGAGATCTGACATAATAGTTTTGGTAAAAATTCATAGTGCAAGGTCTCTCTTAATCCAAAGAAATTATACTTGAATTTCTCAAGATAGAGGTAATTCATTTAAATTAATTTATATGTAAAGTATTTTACTTAAGTACCACCAATTTTATTTAAAAATACTAGCCATGAAAATAACTTATATAAAACTATGTAAATACCAAAGGGACAGATCCTAAAGAAAAATATTTTTAATAGTAAAGAAATTTTTGTATATTCAACCATAGAATGTCTGTTAATCCTCACTACCAATTAATAGAGAAGTCATAGAGAAAAATGGTAAGGGAGTTACTGTGGGTTCTTTCACAAATATGAAATTGGTTATATAATAAAATGATAAAATTACAAGAGGAATGATACAATTTCATTCTGACTTTCAGTTATTTATTTGTTTGAGGAAAAAGTCAACAATCATTTCTCTTCTGCAATACTAGAAATGTATGTGCATGTATGTTCACTTGTGAATATGCAGGATATAGGGGGACACATAATTTCTACCAATGTGTTTTCAATCTTATTTAGCAAAGAATACAACTAGAAATTTTATTTCTCTAATGCCAATGTATACTCAAATATCTGTAAAATATGAAGTTTTTGGTAAATATTTTACTATGTGAATTATAAAATTTTAAGTTTCAATGTTTGAAATGAACACTATCTTGAAAATCTATCTAATACAAAAATGCCACAACCAACAATTTTCATCATATGTTGTAATGCGACTCCAGCATATGAGGAAAAAGGCATCACATTGTTCATGAAAAAACAATTCTTGTAGATACACTTGGAAAACTGCAAACATTCATAAACAGTTACTCTTTGGGGATAGAGAAAAACTGCCATTAAACAGGTGTTAGAATTTAAATGACATCTCATTAGTGACTCCTTTTTGCGGCTCAGAGACAAATAAAACCTTCATTTAAAAGCATTAGTGCTATTCCTAAGGGTTTCTGGTATCATAATGTTTTGTTTTATGAAGATATTTAGTTTCTTCCAGCATTCTTGCTTATTTATACAAAATAAACCAATTGTATTTCCAAGTTTAGCTGAGCATGAAGTCAGGGGGTGAATAAGGCCTTTCCAAGTGCTGCAAATATCCTTGCTCCTCCCTCTACTTCAGCAAGTATAGGAAGTTAGATCAGAGCCTAATAAACAAAGGTATATTGGAGGTTCTGTTCATGAAGAGATTTAATCTTTGTATTCTTTGCCCCCAGTTTAGCAACAGTCATGTAAAACTCAGATTTTCTTGGTGTGAAAGCCATTAGCTATTTTTCTGAATGCTCTCAATGTAAAACATGAGACTATCTTTATAAGTCAAGAAGTATAGCAGATCATATATCTTTTGAAAACTGATTTGCTAATTGGTAAATTTATCCCACTGAAACTTTATACCACCCTCAGATGGAAAATTTCAGGTTCCAAAATGTGATAAAAATTATTTATTTCATAGTTTTGAAAAGTTACTGTTCACAATTTAATTTAGCTGGCTGAGATGCTTATAATTGTACTCACTATGACCATATGCTGTATTGGGAGAAATATCTGCTCAGACAAACAGTGAAGAAACAGCAACTTCAAGTAGTTGCTTCCTATTACTAATAATTGTTGATGAATATTATTGAGAAAATACAGTGATATATTTTGAAAATGCAAAAATAATTAGACCAGAACTGGCCAAGAAAGAGCTTAAAATGGAATGGGATAAAATTGGCTGAGAGAGGAAATAAGACAATGTTTAAGTATTTATAGTATGATTAGGACTATTGAGCAGTTAGAAAATACAAGAGAGTGAAATTCACAGAAGAAAAAAAATGACTGTGGTGGGAGAATCAAAAGAAGATATGGCATTTGAAATCGATTTTATGGGTAAGTATTATTTCATGAAAAGTAAAATACCTCCTCTGTTCAAAGTATTTGTAGGAAATTAAAAAATAAGACCACCAAGATACAGAAGTTCCTGAGTGCCAAGCATAGGAGGATATCAGAAATTTGTTGGAAACTAGGAGTCTTCAAAGGTTTTGGGAGGGACAGATGAGACATTAAAAGGGATGAGAAGCTGAAGGTGGCAGGATTTCTCCTCTGAGGTTGTTTTTAGTACCTATACAAGAAATTTGAAGGCCTGATTTAGGAGATTAGTAGTGTGAGAGAAAACATCGGAGGAGGAGTTATTCATGTTGTAGAACTGAATTCTATTGAGCTGAGTATGAAATGTTAGAGAATTTTGAGTAGGTGAGTCAGTAGTATACAGGAAGAATACTGGTAAATTCTCCAATTAAAAGTTAAGTTTGGAGACTAGGTGTGGTGGTATACAGCTTTAATCCCAGCTAGTTTGGAGGTATAGGTAGGAGGAATTTGGTCCAATGCTGGTCCCAGGCAAAAATGTAAGACCTATCTGAAAAATAACTAAAGCAAAAAGAGGTTGGAATTGTGGCTCAAGTGTGAGGTCCTGACTTCAAACCCCAGTATCACCAAAAAAAATTAATTTTCAGTAGTTTTGTAACCCAAATATTAGATTGTAAAATAATTACAGTTTCACAGTTTACAAAGAGAGAGTACGAAAGAAGTTAGTGACTTGTGACTTAGAGAATCATCTGAGTTTCAGTCCAATACTCAATGACAAAATGAGACCAGAGATTTCTGGGATAGATTTGTAAATGCTATCGTTATGAAAATGACTTGACAGGAGGCAGTAGTATTAACAAGAAGAAAGTAGAGAGATGCAAAGAAAGGAAAAAGGTAGACTCATGAGGACACATACACAAGCCAAGTCAGAAAACCTAAATTTATTTTACAGTGTACTAGGATGTATTCAGCTACTACTTGTACACTTGGTGAATAAAAATAACAATAAGAAATGATGAAATTATTATGGAATATTGCTTATTAAAATAATTGCTAAATATATTCCAGTTGATTTTGACAAGGTTATAACACTGTGATCATTTCAAATTATCATCCAATTCCCACTCAATCGCACAGCTTAAGCAAAATGCAGAGCTCAGAGAAAAAAGAGAAAACAGAGAGCCAAAAGGCAGTTTAAACACATTAAGTGACATTTATTCAAAAAGAACAAGTTGCAGGCATCAAGAAAAAAAAAAGATGTTTCAGCTGAAATCAGCTTATATTACAAAATACATTACCCTGTGACCTAAACATTGGAACACTATTCTAGGATAAGTCTAGAACAGTGGAATATAAATATGTGTATGTGTGAAATTTAAAAATAGTTCCTGTTGAATATAATGAATAGGCATGCTTTGTTCATTGACTTTATTCTAGTCCTCATCCAGGAAATGAATTAAAAATTTATAAGAAGGATGAAATCGAAGAAGAGAGAAAAAAGGAACATAATAAAATGCTTTGGACATCTATAAACACCAAGCATTGTGCTCTTTTTACTAAGGTAAAAGCTGGAAATAATAATTCATCATAACTCTTTTGGGCCTTTTTCCTGAATCCTACCTCCTTTCCTACTTCCATGCACCTCAGGTGTCCTTTGCCTTTAACCCATCTTCTCTTAGTGGCTGATCTCTGCCATTCACATTTTGATGTAAGTTCAACTCAACACGTAACTTCTAACTCTCATTTACTGTGTTGCATAGATGGAATGAGATGGTAATTATTATCATGTACCTCAGCAGCTTCCAGTTTACTGTGTCTTTCACATATACTATTTCACAATATTTCTAAACTATAAATTATGAAAGCAATTCTCTTTCTGGACATTTCTATTTCTTTAGGCTTTGTTTGTCTAATGATTAAAAACCTTTACTCATGTTACAGAAGGATTTGAGGGATTATGTAATGGATGAAGATGTTTGAGAAACAGATGGAACAACTGGAACTCCTGAAATCTCTCACCAAGCCCTGGAAACTGCCTACTCAAGCCACCATGTGTATAGCCAAACAACTATTCATTGGCAGGAGAGGTCCTGGGGTGGGGGCATCCAGAGATCTGTGTGGTTGTTAGGGTGGATCCTTCCCTATTTGTGTGAAAAAAAAAGTCGGCACTGGGAAGATTTAAGTATCTCATGGTTAATCTTTTCTGGGTCAATCCTAGTTGTCCTACTTATCTTTTTCCTCAACTTTTATTTGCTTTCTTCTTAAAGGAGAAATCCTCATTCTTTCTGTTTTCATTGCTTCATCTTCCATCTTTTATCCTCACTCTACTCATATCTTTATTTAGTTGACTCCATTATATTAAATTTTAAATGACAGCAACTCTAAGGACTTGTCTGATTTGTGCACAACACAGCCTTCTCTACCAAGAGCTGGGACCTTCTGATCCTTGGCCAACACAGATTTTACAGAGACATCTTTAGATTTGACAGGCAAGTCCTTCTGTCAGTTGCTATAACCTTGTGTTTTTCTGTGCACAAACCTCCAGGTAAAGCTCCTGCTCCAGAATTTGGGTCTAGTAGCTCTGGTCCTTACACAGGTAAGGTTTTGATACTGGGAAAGTGAGTGACAACCTGAAACCTCACAGCCATGAAAAGTCACTCTCAAGCTGAGCTGTGGCCAGGTCACTTTGTCACCTGCTGCCTTTATCCTCACTCTTGATCCACTCATCCTCACTCATATTTACAAATGAAAAAGTCATAAATCAAGAGGTTATTTAATCTGTTCACTGTCATTCAACTAACAGGTGTCAAAGTAAAGATTCTACTCTAGATCTGATGAATGTAGATTAATGTTTTTTCACTATCCCCCTACTCACACAAACACAAACAACGATTTCCTTCCAAAAATCTGCTTTTCATAGTAAGTTGCAAGAGTCAGCATCATAATCTTCAAGTAAAGACAAAATAAGCATAAAATAGAAGTTAATGAATGTAATAATGTTGCTGAATAAACACAGATAAATTTAGGACCCCAAATGTAGCATTTAATTTTTTATATTTCCTTCATACAGCTGTTTCTGAAAACACTGAAGTACTGTTTTAGAGATATTTAGAAAGCCATTTTTTTCACATTTGAAGAGAAAATGCACAAATTCATGAACAGAACTAATTTTTACCATTATACAGTCCTTGTGTTCCACTATTTTATGATTTTTACATATTATCAAATGTGTTTTAATATACACGGTCACATGTGTACCAGTCTCGAGAGGTCTTCATGTATCTCCATACATCTGTGTCACTTTTACCATAGGAAATTATATCTTTAATTTTTCTCTTGCCTTTTTCTTGTCCACAAGGGGAAAAAAAAAGACCCACAATAATTATGAGTACATCAAAAATTCTGCACACTCTTAGGTATAACTAGTTTCCTTCTTAATTAAAGCGTTGCCTTATATGTTGGGTGGATTAGAGTCCCATCTGAAAGAAAATACTGGCAGAAAGAATGCTTTCTCTGTGGAAGAATTAGATTCAGAATAGGGCTGTTAGACTGGGTCAGATTTTTTAATAATTATGACAAAGGCAACAGAACTTTTCATCTTTAAAAAATGAAATTTAGTTTCTCATTCCATTGATTTAAAATAGATAGGTCTAAAATAATTATCCACTTATGCGTTATAAATATAACTGAAACTATAGAAAAGTAGGAAAGGCAAGAAATCACCAAATGAAAAATACATCTTTGATTCATCCCCAACTCTCTCTCATTAACTGTTTAGAATCTTTATTAAAACAATTTTAACCATAATAAGTGAAAAATCATAAATGTCTTGAAACAAGAAAGAATTGTCAAAAATCTCAATTTAAATTTTTATACACTGTTAACCCTTCTTATTCATATTATCTATCTAATCATTCATAATTACTTAGAAAATTATGAGAAATTTCCCTAGAACAAAAACAATAATATTATTAGCCTCCTAAGAAGCTAAAATGCTGCACCATATTTATTTCAATCATAAATGCATTCCTCAGGAATGTTTGCACTCTCTGCTTTTATCCTATACTTTGGGGCCACCAAAGTTCCTAAATGTGTGACTGGTATGAACATCACTGGTATCACACCACGAACCAGTACTGATCCATTCCAAGCAGACTCTCTGCCATTCTCCCCCTTTCTTTCTTCCTTTTTTTTTTTTTTAAAAGGAGGAAAACTGTTTTATATCGACAACCATCTGTGAGCCTGTCTTTCAGGCCATCAAACTCTCCCATCCATTACAGAGCCTTCCTCACCTCCGCTGCATGACAGCACAATAAAGATGACATACTAATTCAATGACTTGTAATTTCAGCTAAACAAAGACAAGTGCTGCAGCTTCTTCTTTTGTGTTAACAGTGCCATATCGGTGAAGCCAGCTATGCAAACATAGCACTGGGAGGGTTTTATGACAGCAGCTGAATGGGGATACTAGCTTGGTGTTGCTTTTTATGGTTTTTGGCTCCATAATTTTTGGCTCTGTGCTGCTGGCCATGGCTATTGTGTCTGGATTCTGTGTCAGCAGCAGCTAATTGTTCCAATAATGTTTATCATAGGGATCCACCAGGGAGCTGTATATGTGGAGATAAGCTACGGGGCAATGATACACACTATCTTACTGATCTCTATACACAGTGCTTTTTGCCACATGCCAAAAAGCTTTTTAGGTCCCCAGTCTTAAAAAAAAAAAAATAACAGCTTAATCATCTTGCCAACAATAGTGTCTAAGGGGATGTAATCAGGTTCCTCTGATAATCTTAGCAACACATGAAAGTCATGCGCAAAAGCAGTAATTGAAGCAGTTGGTTCATTCTACCACCTGCTGTTGAAGTCACAGGTTAATCTAAATGAGGTCCCCTTCCGATGAAGCAGTATGCAAGACACTTTTTATATCATAAATGTGCATTACGGAAGCTTTACAAAATAATAAAGTAACAGTTCATTAAATGAACTGCATGAAGTGTCCTAGGCTTGTCCAGCTTCTCCTGCTGCTGTTGGATGGCATATCCAAGTGTAAATTCTGTCCTCATGTCTATACCCCAATGCACACTTCAGTTTGCATATGGTTGCAGACAATGGGAGTTCCTGAGACAGATGCCCAAATGTAACTAAACGTCAGGCAGTCACCAGAATCAGCTGCAGGAAAGTGAAACATTTTTCTTTGTCTGCTTTTGATGCTATTTCCCCCAAGATTACTAAATAGAATGTTGACAGTGTAAAAATAGCCTTAGAATCAACAATTAAACAGCTTGCCATAGTCTATAACTAGCCCATGTTTAAAGGATGAATTTTTCTAATTAAACTTTTAACACTTGATTTCCATTTAAATTTTTCCTTAAAAAATTTTCAGGTCTTCATCTGACAGAATTTAAGATTATGAACCATGCTATTCTTCCAATAGGCAATTTCTTTAATAAAAATGATTTAATTATTGTGAGAAGTGTCAAAATAAGAATCTAATGGAAATGTGAAAATATAGGAGAAATGGCATCTTCAGATTCAAATTTGTCCCTTATTTTATTTCATTGAAAATACTGTCATTTACTGAGAGCTAGTTTGTCATCCAATACTAAAGTAGGAAAAATTATTTTTTTAAGTCTGTCACACATCCTTAGAAATTAGTATAATGTCTGGAAAAGCTGAGGAAATCAGGTCCCAGAGAGGCTGCAGAATAATGCAAGTCTCTGGGTCAGGAAATAGTAAAGCTAAGAGTGAAGAGTAAGTCTGCCTGAGTTCAAAGCACACACCTTCCCACCATGAAATGTAAAAGAAAGTTAAGAAAATGTTGTTTCACAGTGTGGAAGTACATGCCTTTTACTCCAGCACTTGGGAGATTTGAGGCTGTCCGAGCTACACAGTGAGACCCTGTCTTAAAAGCACAAAAAATTACTTAAATTGAATAAGTCCCAGTTCTGAATTAGTTACCCAGATAACTAATAATAAAACTAAATTTACTAACAAAAATTGTCATGTTCCCAAATTTAGTGGGATGTATGTGGGGTGGGAACATTGGATAATTATCAGACCAGAACTGTTTTTGATAAATATAGAATTGTATTTCTATAACCAAATTCAGCAGTACAAGATATTAGTAAACAGCTAAAACAGTGATTATAATATTGAAGGTACATAGTAAATTATTTGCCAAATTTTAACAGATGAATGAATTAATGAAATGATACTGCGAAGTGCAATTTCACAAAGTACTGCATTTGGGGGTAGTCCTTATGTATCCAACACAACTATAGTACTTTACAAGTGTTTTGTCTTCATCTTCACATCAAACTGCTAAGTTTGGAATTATTATCTCTATTTTTCAGGTGACAATACCGAGGCTCTGAAACGTTAGATCTTGTGTATGATGACAATAGCAGGCTAGAAGAAGGGTCAGAACTTGAGCCCAAAATAATATTCCAATGATCTTGCCTGAATGAATTTCCTAATTAAATTCTCTTTGGTGGTCAATAATTTTTTATACTGATTTAAAAGACAGCAGTCCTCTGTCCATATAACTACTCAGAATTGCATTAAGCATCAAATAAATCTGAATGATTTACTTCATGCATTTGGCAAATTTTCTTAGCAGCAAAGATTGTTAAGAACTGGAATGTGGTACCAAGAAGACTAGAGAACATTTTCTGAATATTGTAGAGATCTTTAGTTAGGAATTGTATTGACATTTATCTCGACAATTGTGCTTGGAAGCTAGAAGCAAAGCAATTATTTTTACAGATATATCTAGCCAAAAGTTTCTGCAACAATTGAGTGGAAATTGTTCTAAAATTTGTGAGGACAATACATCAGTGAAAGTCTACAAAATGCCCTGAGAAGCGTTGTCCTAGCTTTCACTATCACACTAACATATGTCTTAAGAAGCTGCCTATCACACAAGGTGAACTTGTGTGAGTTTTGAGTATTAATTTCCTATTAACTCAGGCCTCATGAGTATTTATGATGGCATTTATGATGGTTTGAAGAGAAAGCAAAAAATGAAAGAAAAAGAAAATTAGAGAAATATAAACAACCTCTTTCAGAGTCTTTTTGTGTCCCTTCCCTATGATATAATATTTTTAACATTAAATTTATTTCAACTTACCTGCATTTACTTTAAATTAATTAGATTGTCATTTGATTATTCACATATTAGTATAATTGCTGGAATTGAATAAAGTGCAACATTTGCAGAGAAGTTTAGATTATGAATAACTAATTCCTACAAGTCATAAAATAAATTCCTATAATTTTCTATCACAAGTTATTTAGCTTGGTCAGCTATAATTGGTTACTGGAAAAATTTCTCCCACAGAATATATAAAATAATAGCCTGCCATTTCAACCCTTTCTGTTCACAAGAAAGCACGTTAGCCTTTTAGAATACTATTGCACGGTCAACAGCATCCCATTTCCAGTCCAGCATTTAAGAAGCCTAGAAGTCGGCACACGGTCCTAACAAGTAAAAAGCTGAACAAACCAAAAAATCAACAACTCTCCTTAGATCTATCAAATAAGTGAGGTCACAGTGAGATCACTTTCCTCAAAACTGGAGAGAAAAGTAGGCAAATACAGAGAATCACAATTTACCCTACAGAAACACTGAAGCGGAAATCTATGGGGTCTAGGACTGTAGAAGGAAAACCTGAATTGTAAACAAGAACCTCTCCATGATAGCCTGAGAGTTAAAAAACTCCAGGGTGATCCAGCCTTGGAATGGGATGAGGAGCACATTTTTGCGGGTTTTACCTCCAGGAATCCTACCAGGTCTTCCGTAATATTAAAAATAAATCCTTTCATGATGCGAGCAAAATGAGGAGAAGAAACATTCCAAAATACGACAGGGTGTTCTATTCTTAACATGGCTTTAACAAGAAAAGCTATCAGCTATAAAGAGGGTCATGACATAATTTTAAAGAGGTCAATAGTTGCCAGGCATGGTAGTGTACACCTGTAATCTCAGCTACTTTGGAGGTAGAGAAAGGAGGATCCGGGTTAAGGAAGCTCAGTTAAAAAGTTAGGACTATCTCAAAAAAAAGTTAGCCCTATCTCAAAAAAGGACCTGCGTGTTATAGTTGCTGCCTGTACTCCCAAATGCTCAGGGGGCAGAGGTAGGAGGACTATGATCCAGTCTAAGGCTGGATGTGTACAAAAAGCAGGAGATCCCATCTGAAAAATAAATCAAAGCAACAAGGGCTGGAGACATGGCCCAACTAATAGAGTGCATGCTTACCATGTGCAAGGCCCTGAGTACAAACCCCAGTACTGCAAAAATAAATTAATAGATAAACAAACAAATAAATACATACATACATACATAAGTCAATATTCAAAGCAATATATAAGAATAAAAGACAGCAATCTTTAATGTGTATGTGTTTAACAACAGAACATTAAAGTATATGAGGCAAAAACTGATAGAAGTGCAAGGAGAAACAAATGAGTCATTATTACACTTGGAGACCACAGCATCATCTATCTCTATAGAAATGGACAAATCCAATAAGCAGGAAATGAGTAAAGACATATTTCAAGAGTATCATCTAGCAACTAACTGTAATTGGCATCTACAGATTATTTCACTCAACAAGAGCAGATTACACATTCTACTCAAGGTCACATGGACAGCTCATTAAAATAGACACATTGTAGGTCATCAAACACACCTTAACAATTTAGAACAACTGAAATTATACCATATCTGCTCTTGGACCACAATGGAATTAAACTAGAAATTAGTAACAGGAAAATCCTAAAAGTCTTGGCGATTAGTCAAAATACTTCTAAATAACACATGGGTGAGAAAAGAAATCTAAGCAGGAATTTTAAAATACTTCAAACTTAATGAAAATGAACATGTAAGTTATCAAATTTGTGGGTTACAGTAAGGTAGTGCTTAGAAATCTATTTATAGCAAAGAATAAATATATTAAAAAAGAAAAAACATTTAAAATCGAAAGCCTAAGTTTATAATTTAGGACACTAGAAAAAGAAAACAAAGAAGGCATAAGAAAAATAAATGCAGAAGACCATGAAATTGAAAACAGAAAATAAACAAAACCAAGAGATTTTTCTGAAGAAAATCAATAAAATTGGTAAAACTCTACTCAAGCAAAGAAAAAAATGAGAGAAAACACAAATTATTAATCTATTGGACATCACTACAGATCTCATGAGCATAAAAGGATCCTATAAACAAATCTATGCTTATAAATTTGGTATCCTAGACACAAATGACCCAATTCTTTGAAAGACACAATGCACTAAAATACACACCAGAAAAAACAGAAACTCTGAATAGGCCATGTCTATTAAAGAAATTATTGCAATAGTTAATAACATTCTAAAGCAGCAAGGACCAGGCCCACACAGATTCAGTGGTGAATTCTATCAAACATTTAAGGAAAAAAAATTATACTATTTCTTTACAGCCTCTCCAAGAATATAGAAGCAGAGGGAATATTTTCTAATTTTATGAGGTCAGCATTTCATTGATACCAAAACCAGAGAAAGGCGTTATAAGAAAACTATAGACCAATATTGCTGGTGAATGAGATTAAAAAATCCTCAGAAAATGTTAGCAACACACAATGAAAAAATTTTTTGAAAAAGAATTACACACCCAAAACAAATGGGATTTATCCCAGATATGCAAACTTGCTTCTACTTTAGAAAAATCAACTGATGTATTTTGGCACAACAGTAGGTGAAAGAAGAAAGCAATTCACTTGATCATATCACAGAGTACAGAAAAGATATTTGACAAAACACAACACCAACATCATTAAAACTCTCAGCAAATCAGGACTACAGGGCAAACTTCTTGGTTAAAAAGTCTATAAAACATATAACTAACATCATACTTAATGGTGACAAACCCAAAACTATTTCTAAGATCAAGAACAAAGAAAGATAGTATATCTCACCATTGCTTTTTGAGATGGTACTGAAGGTCTTATGCTTGCTGGGCAGATACTCTTCCACTTGAGCCCTACCTTCACCCCCACCACTGCTTTTCAACATCATTTTGGAAGTCTTGGTTAATGCAATAAACTAAGAAAAGAAATAAAGTATATGTATAAATTTTTTAAAAACTGACCAAAAAACCTATTGGAATTACTTACTAAATAATTAGAGTCAAATTGCTATTTGATTTACAATAGTTAATGACTTCCACATATGCCAGCAATGAATAAGTGGAAATTGAAATTAAAAGAACATTAAAATTTACATTGCCAACCCCATTTAAATACATATAAACCATACAAAGTAAACATAATATGTAAATGAGAAAAAATATTCCTCTCTAATGAAAAAAAATAGGACAGAATAAATGGAGAGATAATCTATGATCATGCATAGAAAGGCTCAATATTGTCAAGATACAAATTCCTCCAAACTTGATCTGTAGACTAAATGCAATCCCACCAAAATCCATGGCAGTTATTTTGTGGATGTTAAAAAATTTCTTCTAAAGTTCACTTGGAGAGGCAAAAGACCTGAAGTAGTCAACACAATATTGAAAAGAAGAATAAAGTTGAAGGACTGACAATATCTGACTCAAGACTTACTCTATAGTAATCAAAACCTGGGTCATTAGTGAAAGAATAAATAGGTCAATCGTACAGAATAGAGAGCTCAGAAATGGTTTCACATAAATATAGACAAAGGTGAAAAGGCAAAACAATAAAGCAAAGATAGTCTTTTCAACAAATGGTGCCAAAATAATTGGACTTTAAGATACAAAAAAATCCATCATGACACAAATCTTACACTCTTCACAAAACTAATGCAAAATGAATCATATTCCTGACTATAAAATGAAAAAGTTGAAATTCTATGAAGGCAACAGAAAAATTAGGTCAATTTGTATATTGTGGTGACTTTGGATATAACACTAAAGGCATGAACCATGAAAGAAATAACTAATATAGCTTGACTTCTTTAAAATTAAAAACATCTGTTCTACAAAAGATACTGTCAAAGGAATGAGGTGACAAGTCACAGACTAGGAGGAAATATTTGCAAAAGACAAATTTGATAAAAGTTTGTCATTCAAAATATATAAGGAAGTCTTAAAACCCAATGATAAAAAAACAAACAACCCTATCAAAGATTGGCAAAGGACCCAAATTAGACACCCCACCAAAGAAGGGATAGAACACCTGAATAGAAAGTTCAAGGTCCTAAGCTGGCAGAGTGGCTCTACCACTCAAGTGGTAGAGTGTCTTCTCTGCAAGTGTGAGGCCCTGAGTTCAAACCCAGTTCTGCCAAGAAAAAGAAAAGAAAAAACTAACATTAGAAAGTGCAAGGTCCTAAATTCAAACCCTAGTACTGTAAAATAAACACATACATACATATATTTTTAAAAAGATACCATAATAGAGGGATGGAGGGGGATTATGATCAAAGTATGTTAAATGTGAATATGGAAATATCACAGAGAACCCCCTTTGTACAATTAATATATGCTAATAAAAGCCATTTTGAATAATTTTCAAAAGAGAATATATGTATATAAGGATATATATTTTACATATGTACATCACTAAGTGTGCATGTTTACTGCCACTGTCAACAACAACATGCTTTATATGAACTATGGGAGTATGTCTATTTCAAACATTTTTCCAATTAAGAGAACTGTATTTCACAGTTTACAATCTCAGTTACTATATGGTCTGTGTTACTTTCTGGTTTTAGTCCATGTAATGGGTATTATTACTAAAGATGGTATAAAACGTAAGTGACTAATCAAGAGACAGTTAATTATCCATAATAACTTAATGTTGAACTCTATTTTAGTTTACCATAGCAAGGCATTTAAAAGAGATTGAGCTTTTTAATTTGTGATTCTAAAATATTTATTAAATGATCTTTAAATGCTCACTTAACAAGAGAAAAAAGCGAAAAAGAAATACGCTTAATTTAGAGGAAGTGAGGAAAAATGTATGGATAACCAAGAATGTGAATGATTTTAGCTATAGTAAAACCTTAGAGATGATTTTTGGATTTTGATTTCTTATTAGTATATCCTTTTCTGAAATAGTAAATATCTTCAAAGAACAAAATTAACAAATAAAATGTGACAGCTTATAAAGACATATAGAAAAGTCATTTCAAATAATTTAAAACATAAATTGTACATGTAATAAAAAGAATATTATTTTTAATCTTTTATTTCACTGAGATAACATTCTAGAGAAAAAATAAGTACATAAGTGGCAATAATTTTCAGCTTCGTTACACTTAAACCCATTTGAAAAGCCGAATGGGAAATAGTGACTAAAAGCAAAAATATACTGCTTTCCCAGCAGGAGAGCTCTGGTCACTTATGAGAGTGATGTCACCCCTGCTAATTGTTAGCCAAGTGTTTAATACCCAGCGATTACTCTTCCCGCCAAAATCTAGTGAGCCTTGTTCCATGCCCAGCACACAAATGCCAGGGGAAAGGTGGAGTAAGTAGAAGAGGCTCTTTCTCCAAAGTAGCTTATGTTTCAGAATGGAAAGCCAGACAGGAAGCATGTAAACAAGTAAATAAATTCAGAGAGTGAAAAATGGTTTGAAGGAAATAAAACCAGCACTTGCTACCTAGTAACTGGGTAACAGCAGTAAGCTATTCAGGAAAAGTCTCTTTTGAGAGGGTGATATTTGACTTAAGACAACTATTGCAGATAAGTAGTATACTTCACTGATTTCTACTGTAGAAATAGTTTTGTAGAGGGAAAACTTAGGAACTGATTAAAACAAATTTCATTTAAAAAAGAATTTTGCCCCAAGATTTGAATGGGGGTAACGTGGTCCAAATTGCCAGAAATAAATGAGAAAATTAACAATTAAGAACAACCTTCAAAAAATTGTTACCCATATCCTCCCAAATTATTACATTGTTATTTTTCCATGAGATTGAAATGAAAGTTTGCAAAATATAAAACAGCCTTAAGGAACTATTTCAATCCTATTACATAATTACTGAGTAGTAGAAGGGTTGACAATCTAGGTAATAGGCAGAAAGATGATGCAGATACAGCGAATCTGTTAGTTATACAAGAAAATGCATCAGGAAAGCCACCACCATGCTCATTTGTTTACTTGCCATACCTGAAGGAGCTATGGTACTGAAATCACCTAAGATAAAGGTTTTGAACTTTGAAGTGCCTTCGAACCCATACAGCAAACTCTAGCCAGTAGTCTGAAGACAAGCTGAAAACACGGACTTTTGGACTACCACATCTTTCTGAAAGGATTATCAAGTCCCTAAAATTCTCTGCCTAGGTAAGGAGTTTGCAAGAGGCAAATCTTTACAATGGTCACACACTTAAAACCCTTGAAGTGGCTGAGGCTACTTTCCAGATTCTAGATATACACATACATACTTAACCTTGACCTTAATTGCAGAGACCACAGCAAACATCTTTAACTCAATGTCCTACTCAACACTGACCCTACTTTCATTTTGAATTAGGTGACAATTAGGTGGCTGATGCTGTGAGTGTATCTTTAAAAAAAAAACAGGAAATAATTTTTTATTAATACTTTAAAAAAATTAAATCCATTTTATTGATGTACAATTTACAGTAAAAGAACATATTTTAAGTGCATGATTTGATGAGTTTTGCCAAATTCATATATATATACCTCTTCTACTGTTACCTCAAGATGTACAATATTTCCATTTTTGATTAGTTGCTCTGTTTTTTTCTTAGGACAAATAACTAGGAGTACAGAGTGACAGGTACACATTTATACATTTTAAAAGCTTCTAATATACATTCTGAATGGCTTTCCAAAAAGTTGTTACTATTAGTCCTGCCCTAATTATGCATGAGAATGCTAAATTTAGGTAAGAAGTCATGGTCCTCTGTTCAGTTACATTGTCCCTTCTTACAAAATCTGGATTTTGAGAAAAATGAATAAAAAGAAACTTTAAAATTATGTTTTCATTTGTTGTGAATCATTCAGAGCAAATTGAAATCATGTTAATATACAAAGCTTTGATGTTTTTAAGAAAATGGTTATTCAATACAAAATTTCCATTTGAAAAATAGAAAAACTATAATTGAGATAATATTTATGTATTCGAGTCTCTAAAAGCAACTTTATTCAAAATGGAGTCCATGAACCAGATATTTCAACATAATATGAGAAGTTGTTACAAATTCATAGACCGCACCCCCAGACTTCCTGCATCAGAAATGCTTGAACTTCAGAATCCTTAATCGGTGTTTGAACAATCTAGTTGATTCTGACACATGCTCCAGTTTAAAAAGTATAGACTTAGAGGATGTTTTATGTAGACAAAAATATTATAACTGTTTTCAACATTCAGGAGGAAGTCTGATATTCAACAAAATATTCAACAGCTATTTTTCAGCTTTATCTTTACCCTCGTAATCTAATGTAGTTGAGATCATTTTTATGACTGTCTACATTTAAAAATTCATGGCTGCTAAACACAAAATTCTGAATCTTGAGCTGCAGGTATAAGGAAGTCCTAGATTGGGATTTAGGATCCTTGATGTCAAAGAATTTATAATCTGGTTGAGGAGGCTTAATTGGTAACTGCGAAATGAGTGCCACAGAGAGTGCATACAAGTGCCAGGGGAGACGGAGAGCCTCAAGGTTTTTGGACAGGTTGTGCTTCTCTGTCCAGAAGCAATATGAAGTGTGCATCAGTGTTGCATAGGTTTTGCATAAGTAGAAGAGGATGAAAGAGGGCATTTCAGTTAAGTGAGGAGATAGCTAAATTGAACACACTGTTTAAGGAAAAAGATGGTCGTTTGACTAGGTTGGAATCTTAATGTAAGAGTATCTTCGAAATACTTGTAAATAAGGGTGAGTTGGAAGGCAATTGCCAAGTCATGTCCATTTTCCAGGAATTGTGTGAAGTACACAGTTCTTAAAAGTAGTCTAAAAGTCAGTAGAGAAATAGAACCCTCTTGGTTTCGCTTAATTTGGCTATGCAAGTCAGATATAAAATCCATATTAAAACAATGCCATATTAATTAAGCAATATGCATCAAAAGGTCTCTTTATGTAATAGTATACTTTATAAAACTATAAAGCTGCTGGAGAAAAATTCACTTGAACTACAATAACATTCTTGAGAATCTTCAAAAAAAGAAAAGAAAAAAAAATTATCTTTCTCATAAACCATAAAAGTTGAAAAATTTCATAATCCTTACAAAAGAATTGGCTAATGCTCTGGTATTTTATAAAAGCTATGATATCTCCATAAGTTTTGTTTATTTGTTTTGGCAGTACTGAGGTTTGAACTCAAGGCCTCACACTTTCTAGGCATGTACCTTTATACTGAGCTTTGCCCCCAGACCATACTTGTTTTATTTTTCAGATAAGGTCTCAAGTTTTTGCCTGGGACTGGTCTGGACAGCCCCTGCCTATAGCCTCTGTGAAGTTGGGACCATGTCTGACTTGCTAATTGAGGTAGATCTTGCTAACTTTTTGCCTGGGCTGGCCTCAAACTGTGATCCTCTCCAATTCCTCTCCATGAGTAGCTGAAATTACAGATATTAGTTACTATCACCATGTTTTTTGTTTTTGTTTGATTTGTTTTTGTGCAACTGAAAATCCAAGCATTTAATGATGAACTAGTTTAACAAAATTCAAAAGTACTTTTGACAGTTGTTGAGAGATACTGAGCTAGGCTCATGAAAAATGTGTGATTTAATATCCTACACAAACCAAGCCTGTATATAGATCTCACACGTACTGAGGATTCTGTTTTTATTCAGAGAAATTGCAATAAAATTGGAGGTATACACAGGAAGGTTGAGGAAAGTCTAACAAAATACCTAAGTGTGGCTACCTAACTAGTAAAGGAAGATGATGTTCTTATACACAGGGACCTGATGGAGATTTTCAACACCAAGTCAAATCTATCTCACTGATTTACTTATTGATGACTGTAAGTTTGACAGTGTCTTGTTGGTGTAGAAAGTGTTACCTTCAATGCTGTCTTTTACCGATTCTCCACTTCTAATGAGTATGATATCTACATCTACAGGCAAAAAGCAATATAAAATTGTATATTTTAAAATACAGGGTTTCACTTTGATGTACTGATTTTATGAGACTGATACACAAGATTTATAATTAAGTAGACATAGTGCATTAATCAGAGGTATTTATAGAACATCCTGCATTTTGTATTGATTGTTTTTGTTTTGATGGTACAATTTAATATTTGGATAGTCCCTTTAACTAAGGTGTTCAAAACATTTATGTAATTCTAATCTATAACAGTATTTTCTGTAAAAACTAAAGAGCTGAGTCTTTGCAATCGCTAGGTTGTAAGCTGAGGTGGAATAAAATGAAGTGTGTGGCTTTGTCTATGAATGATACAGGTTTGCCTGCAAAGTGTTCAGTTGAATGCTTGGCAGTCCTGACTGATGCTTTATTGAATCGATCATTGTGAAAACACAGTTTTACCTTCAGAAGATCATTTGTGGGCCTCCCCCAGTCAAAATCATTCTGCTTTTAATAGAACTTTGTACTAATAGAGTTTCTAAAGGCTTCTTTGTACACCTCCCTGTTACTTATCTCTATAAATAATAACAGTATTTATAACAGCTCACTCTGAGCTGTTACCTTATTTTCCTGTCTAATAATGTGATGTCTGACATATTTATTTGAAAAGAAAAGTGACCAAGAATTAATCCATTGTAAACTACCAGCATTTGGACAACTTTGCAAATATATGGTAATATGTAACATTTTTCTAATATTTTCTCCCCATGTAGTACCTGTTTTCAACACAGAGTAAATAAAATTTAGCTTTAAATTACTCCCCAGATATCTTCCACTAAAAGCAATTTCTATGTTACTTCGGTTATACACTAAAACTTTGGTAAAGTAGAAAATAGTAGACAAGATTATAGCTTTCACAGATTAAATTCTAAAAATCAGTACTAAATTGCCACATTCAAAAATAGAATAACTCCAAAAACATTTATAATAATTACATCAACCAATGTAACCAACACTGCTCAGTCCCCAGGAGTAAGCACAAATAATCGGATAATGTGTAAGACCAAATATAAAAACTTTCATAAACAACTCTTCTACAAGTCGGTGTTTTTCCTTTATGTGACTACTGATTTAGACTTGACTCTTAATATGACTTTTAAAACAGATTCCAAATTTCACTTTCTCCTTAATCACATCCATTAGTACAAAAGGTTTTACTTACATGACATTTCTATTAGCATCTAGTAACTGGTGCCTATTACACATATTATTGCAGTGGTGACTGTGCAAGTGGTCTTTCAACTTACATTAGTTACTGACATATGATTTCATCTATAACTAATAAATCTTGAGCTTATGTGGCCTCAGTCAATTCATGAAGTCACATTGACAAAACCACAGTTGGAACCCAAATAGTAATTAAAAAGTTCAGTCCATAAATCATACTTATGAAAAGATCTAAAACAAACAAACCTTGAAACTTATTCTCTCACCATTTACAGGTATTTGTAGGCTTTCCCTCCAGCGCTGTCTTGCACTACACTCTTTACACCTTCTCTGGCCTTCATTACATAGAAGGCCTCAATGAATGGAAGTTGGGTTGGAGAAAGATAGGGAATCTTCATAATTCAACTTTTTTCTTTGCTTCTCTTCTGACTCATTCATCTCTCCAGCCCCCCTTCCCTTGCCTAGAAAGTAGCAATAATTTGAAGGACACTTGGTTAGGAGTGGCATGCACACACAAAGTTTTACTTGTTATTACTCTATTTTCACTGCTTGAGCTAATCAGCCACATCATTATTTTAAAAAGCATGTAACAAACAAATGTGCTCAATAAAAATCTTGATATCATAAACTTTTTTTTCTGATATTCCTTTTTTTGAATTGTTGTGCTGGGGGTACACTGTAGCATTTACAAAAGTTCTTACAATATATCAAATATATCATAGTTGAATTCACCCCCCTCCATCTTTCTTCTTTATCTCCCCTCCCCCATCCCTGGAATAGTTTCAACAGGTCTCATTTTTACAATTGCATACGTGTGTATAGAGTATTTGAACCATATGGAGGTGAGGGCAATCTGGCTGTGACATCTGTCACCCCATTGATCTCAAGGGTTGACTGGGCTGATCTGGCTGGCTAGGTGGGTATCCCCTTCCTCCCTCACCATTCCATGTGCATTCTTTCCAAAGCTGCGCTGTAGGTGGAAGATGATGACCATCCCCAGCACAGGAGGACCAATCTTTGATCAAGAGTATACCAGTAGTTGTGCTCCCATGCTAGAACCTCCAAATAAGCTCTCAAGTTCATATACTCTCTTAACATACATTCACCTCCTTCAATTTTGCCTTTCAAATAAGAATTAGTATCGAATTTCTATAGTCATAATTTACAGGAAAAATATAAGTATCAGTTATATAAATTCATATAGCAATTATAATTATATGAATGAAAATAATAAATATGTATAAAAGATAAATAAGTGCATGAAGGAAAAATATAGCAGTGGAAACTACTTTAAAATCAAATTATAGAGAATATTTTAAGGAAAAAAATAGAGTGGATTAAAATTGCAGTTGATAGTGAAAATTGATGCCCCTGAAATAAAGTAGAGAAAATGAATATTTATAAAGTAATTACAAATAATTAATTTTATTTAAAAGACATCATTAAAAAGTTCTTATAGCATTATAATAGTCTCATAACTAGCATAGGTGAATGGATTACTATCTCCAAAGTAAATTTTCATTGCATAATAAATTATCTCTGACTCTACACATTATGAAATACTGTGGCTTCTTTTGAAGACATAAAGGCTTCTGTGTTTATGATAGCTTCTCCCTTTATAATGAATATTTTCAAGAAGAAAGCTAGCCATAATTTTGTTTTTCAAGAGAAGAGGTAACCACTTCACTAGTCCACCAAGTTTCTTATCAAGTCTGTACTAAAGAACAGAAAGTAAAATTTTCTGCCTGTACTGGCTATGCATTGAACCATTAGTTCAGAGTAGTCTTACTAGTTAAGTAAATAGTTAAATGTGAAGATACAATATAATGAATTCTGGAATCACGTATTAAAGAAAGTCCAAATAGAATATGTAAAATGTGGGTATATTCCACAGCTTATGAAAGTACACACATATTAGGCTAACAATACAATTTTGCCAAATGAGTAAATGAATAGAAAATTAAATACTGAAAAACTCACTTCAAATCAGATATACCTTAGCTATTTAATCAATTATGTATCTAAAAGGAATCATTCTTTCTGAATTCTTATTTTCCAACTATATATAATCATTTATTTACTTTAACATTCATTATTTTCATAAATATTTGTGATTACTGTACACCCCTGGTATCTGCCAGTATATGGTTCGAGAAAGACCACTGTTTAGGCAAAAGCACAAATTCTCAGAGCACATAGAGTTCAGTACTGTTCTGTGGATGATTGGTTCTTTTTTCCCGTAACACCACCAAACTTCCACTAAAGACCTGCTACCTATCTTCAAATCTCAAATTTTCACTTAATCACTTAAATTAATCACATTCACTTTTACTTTGGTTTTCGGGCACCATTTGCTTTTGTGGAGGCAGATTTTCACAAAATTAAGGACAGGAAAACACTCAGCAGGTCACACAGGATTTAAACAGGATGGTAACACAGTGTGGCTGAGAGCCTTCAGCATCAACTGAATTGCAGAATTAAAAGAAATTTGTTTCTGAAATTTATTTTGATTTTTAAAATTTATTATTTTCTGACTGTTGTGGGTCAAAACCCACGTGTAATAAATCCACAAACAAGGCAGGCTTACTGTATCATATCCCAACCCAACGCTCAGTTTTTAAAGGAGAACCAGATGCACAGGACACATCTTGCTTAAGAGTTTGTTTTTCTTATCTAGAAGTAAGTAGAAGATTCTCTCTCTTCCTCAGAGATTTCTATTATTATTTTCAGCTAAACTTTAAGGTCAATTCCAACTTTAAAATCAATGATTCCTAACCAGTGACTTGTACCTCTCAGGGGCAGGACACATGAAGGGTCCAAGAATATGTACAGAAACTAGGTTGCATACCTTGGTTGAAGTTGCACATTTCACACACACACACAAATCCTTAAACATCTTATGATGGTAGCATTGCTTTTGATTATTATTTAAAACATATCACAAATGGAGAGGAAATGTTGAAAATTAAATGTGTGGATGATATCTGAATGTTTGGAGAATTCATGAGAAACTTTCACTTTAAAAACATAATAAAGCTGGGCACTGATGACTAACTTCTGTAGTTGTAACAGTATTGGAGGCTGAGATCTGGAAGATCGCAGTTTGAGGCAGGCCGAGGCAAATAGTTTGCAAGACCCCATTACCAAAATAACCAGAGTATTTGAACTGGAGATGTGGCTCAAACAGTAGAGTGCCTCCTTTGCAAGCATAAAACCCTGAGTTCAAACTCCAGTCCCACAAAAATAATAAGTAAACAAACAAATAAAAAATAATTTTATTTTTATTTATTTATGATGAAAAACAAACAAGCAACCTAAGCCATTTTTAAAATACAAGTACCATAGTGAGAATATTATGAACATGTTATATTCATTTCTGTTCTGGTAATTTCCTGTCAGAATTATTGCAACTCTACTTGAGAATCTTAGAAAAAGTTAAAATTTTAGTGGATTACCAGATGAGATATTCAGGACAAAACTAATACAAATGCAATCTAACTGGCCAGAAGCCTCAGATGGTAAAGCAAACAAAACAACAACAACAACAAAAAAAATTGCTAAGAATTTCTATTTTAACTAAAACTTATTTAGGGATACCAGGCTGACATTTTAGAATAATCATATTTATGTCATAAAATCCAAATCCCCTTAATTTCCAGTACTTTTTCAGAAAGAGCTCAACATATGATTCAAATGTTTTCTGTTACGGTCAATGGTCCAGGTAAAAATATCTTGAAATAATACTCTAGTACATTTTACTATTTGGACAGTTTGAAATGAAGAATACAAAAGAGATGCAGAATATGCCACTCAAAATAAACATAGGATAATTTTTTAAAATGTATGAATCCTTCCTTTACTTTGTTTTTAAAGACTAATATCTTACAGATGAAGCTGAAGATCCTAATATTATTTTCCCTAATTGTTCTCTCCCTCCTTCTCTAAGACATACCTGTGTTATGAGTTTGACATGTTCCTATTCCATAGTTTAATAGCCTTATAGTTTCTATATCTATATATAAATGTATCTATACCACTGAAGTTGCAAGCCTTGATGTACAGATATTTTAGTATTCAATTTTAAATATGTCTTCCCATTGTTATTTTCATTTTAACTTGTGAGTTATTTTTAAGCAAAGATTGTCTTTTAAGAAAAATTATGGTGTGGGTACATTGTAGCATTTACAAAGGTTCTTACAATGTGTCAAGTTTATCATACTTGAATTTCCCCCCCTACTTCTCTCTCCCGTCCCCCTCTCCTCAAAAATGATACTGAGGTATCATTTTTGCATTTATATACATGTGTACACATTGTACCATATTCATCCTCCTACCCCTTTCCCAGTCACCTCCCCCACTACTGGTGCCAAACTGTACCCCTAGAACCTATCCCACCCTCCTGTTCTCCGATTTTGTAGAAGAAAAACCATAAAAGATAATAAGAAAAACATGGCAGTTTTGCTAGTTTGAGATAAAGATAGCTACACAGGGAGTTTCCTTGTGTTTACTCATGTATATGTGTTTTACAACTCCAACTGATTCTCCTCTTCCAGTGAATCCTCCCTAGTCCACTTCCCATGGGGCCCTGGCAAGTTTAAAATTTTTATTTTCATTACTGTACAGTGAACACATCAACCTCATTCAAATTTTTGGTTTCCTTCCTTTGCCCCTATCCCTCCCTTGCACAACATCCCCTTAGTGTGACCCATGTCCCATAATATTACTGCATTTGTTTTAGGTCTACAATCCACATATGAAGGAGAACATGTGACTTTTGGCCTTTTGAGTCTGGCTAACTTCACTTAAAGATGATGTTCTCCAGTTCCATCCTTTTACCTTCGAATGACAAAAATTCATTCTTATGGCTGAGTAAAATTCCATTGGCTATAAATACCACATTTTCTTAATCCATTCGTCAGTAATGGGTCATCTTGGCTATTTCCATAGCTTAGTTATTGTGAATAGTGTTGCAATAAACATGGGTGTGCAGGTGCCTTTATTGTAACCTGACTCATATTTCTTCAGGTATATCCCTTGGAGTTTTATTGATGGATCACGTGGCAGATCTATTTCTAGTTTCTTAAGGAGCCTCCATGCTGTTTTCCATAATGATTGTACTAGCTTACATTCCCAACAGCAGTGTATGAGGGTTCCTTTTTCCCTGCATCCTCGCCAGCCTTTGTGGGTGGTGGTGGTGCTCTCGATGGTACCTATTCTAACAGGCATGAAGTGGTATCTTAGTGTGGTTTTGATTTGCATTTCCTTTATGTCCAGGGATAGTGAGCTTTTTTTCTTGTATTTTTTAGTCAACTGAACTGAAAGTTCAGTTCAGTTGCCCGTTTCTTTATTGGGTATTTGGTTTTGAGAAATTTAGTTTTTTGAGCTCCCTGTACATTCTGGTTATCAGTCCCTGTCTGATGTATAGCTAGCAAAGATTTTTCTGTAGGTGGCCTCTTCAATTTAAAGACAATTTGTTGTGCAGAAGATATTTAATTTCATGAAGTGCCATTTGTCAGTCATTTCTCTTAGATGCTAAGCCACTTGTGTTCTACTGAAGAAGTCCTTGCCTATGCCTAGTGCTTCCAGTATATTCCCTGTACTAGCTTTAAGGTTTCTGGTCTGATATTAAGGTCCTTAATCTACTTTGAGTTGATACTTGTACAGGGTGACAAACACAGATCTAGTTTCAGTTTTCTGCAGGCAGATATCCAGTTTTCCTAACAACATTTGTTGGAGAAGCTGTCTTTTCTCCATTGTATGTTTTTGGCACATTTGTCAAAAATTAAGTGGGTGTAGCTGCATGGATTCATATCCAGGTACTCTATTCTGTTCCAGTGGTCTTCATATCTATTTTTGTGCAAATACCATGCTGTTTTTATTGCTATGGCTCTGTAATATAGTTTGAAGTCAGGTATTTGTGATACCTCCAGCTTTGTTCCTTTTAGTCAGTATTGTCTTGGGAATACTTTGTGTTTCTGAATGAACTTTAGTGTTGAGTTTTCAATCTCTGTGATGAATGTCATTGGGATTTTGATATGAATTGTGTTGAATATAGTTTTTGGTAGTACAGCCATTTTTACTGTGTTGATTCTGTCAAGCCATGAGCAATGGAGATCTTTCCATTTTCTGTAATCTTTTTCAATTTATTTCTTAAATTGTTTGTAGTTTTCCTTGTAGAAGTCATTTATATCCTTTGTTAAGGTTATTCCTAAGTATTTGATTTTTTTTTATTTTGAGGCTATTGTAAATGGAATTGTTTTCCTATATTCTTTCTCAATCCCTTCACTGTTGGTGTCTAGAAAGGCTATTGATTTTTGTAAGTTGATTTTGTATACTGCTACTTTGCTGATGCTCTTTTTGGTGTCTAGGGGTTCTTCACTGGAGTTTTTGGATTTTTTTCGATATAAGACCATGTCATGTGTGAATAGGGATAGTTTGACTTCTTTACAAATTTGTCTTCCTTTTATTTTTTTCATCCTGCTTTATTGCTCTGGCTAGGAATTCCAAGAACATGTTGAATAAGAGTGGAGAGAGTGGTCACCCATAGACTTTATAATGTAGAGGTACATTCCTTCTATTCCTAGCTTCCTTAGAGCTTTTATCATGAAGTAGGGTTGAATCTTATCAAAGGCTTTTTTCTGCATCTGTTGAGATAATCAGATGGTTTTTGTCTTTGCTTCTATTAATGTGCTTTATTACATTTAATGATTTGCATACGTTGACCATCCTCATCCCTGGGATGAAGCCACCTTGGTTAAGGTGAATGATCTTTCTCATATGTTATTTGATTTGGTTTGCCATTATTTTATTGAGGATTTTTGCATCGATATTCATTAAGGACACTGGCTTGTAGTTCTCTGTTTTGGATGCATCCTTGTCTGGTTTTGGGATGAGTATAATACTGGCTTCATAAAATGGGTTAGGTCATGTTCCATCCCTTTCTATTTCATGGAAAAGTTTAAGGAGGGTTGGTATTAGTTCTTCCTTAAAGGTCTGGTAAAATTCAGCAGAGAATCCATCAGGTCCTGGACTTTCCTTTTTTGGGATACTCTTTATTGCTGCTTAAATTTCATTGGGTGTTATAGATCTGTTAAGGTGATTGATATCCTCATGGTTCAGTTTTGGATGGTCATAAGTATCTAGAAATTTGTCCATTTCTTCAAGATTTTCCAATTTATTTGAATATAAGTTCCTAAAGTAGTCCTTGATGATTCCATGTGTTTCCATGGTATTCATTGTTATCTCCCTTCTTTCATTTCTAATTTTATTAATTTATGTCTTTTCCCTCATCATTTTAGTCAGATTTGCCAGGAGTTTGTCAATCTTATTTATTTTTTTAAAGAACTAGCTTTTTGCTTCATTGATTCTTTGTATGGATTTTTTTGTATCTATTTCATTGCTTTGGCCCTTATATTTATTATTTCTCTCTTTTTACTTGTTTTTGAGTTTAACTTGTTTTTCTAGGAG
Source organism: Castor canadensis (assembly GCF_047511655.1). Lineage (NCBI taxonomy): Eukaryota > Metazoa > Chordata > Mammalia > Rodentia > Castoridae > Castor > Castor canadensis. The sequence continues at coordinate 64,003,886 of NC_133386.1, forward strand.
TTTGAGAAGTAGCATTAGGTTGTTTATTTAAGATCTTTCTGTGTTTTTAGTATATGTACTCATGGCTTAAACTTCCCTCTTAGGACTGCCTTTGCTGTATCTCATAGGTTCTGAGAGGTTGTGTTTTCATTTTCATTGAATCCCAGGAACTTTTTGATATCCTCCCTCATTTCTTCTATGGCCCACTAATTGTTGAGCAATGTGTTGTTCAGCCTCCAGTTGTTGAGTATTTTCTGCTTCTGGTTTTGTTGTTGAGTTCTAGTTTTATTGCATCATTATAAGATAGTTTGAAGGGGGTTATTTCAATTTTCTTACATTTGTCGAGACTTGCTTTCTGCCTTAAGATATGATCTATTTTGGGAAAAGTTCCGTGGGCTGCTGAGAAAACTATATGTTGTGCTGTGGCAGGATGGAATACTCTACAGATATCTGTCACTTCCATTATATCTCTGGTGTAATTTAGCTCTAGGATTTCTTTGTTGACTCTTTGTCTGGATAACTTATCTATTGTGGATAGAGGGGTATTAAAGTCTCCCACTACCACTGTGTTGGAGTCTATATGTGGTTTTACGTCCTTTAATGTATGTTTAATGAAATTGGGTACACTGGCACTGGATGCATGTAAGTTGATAATTGCTATTTCCTCTTGATGTATTGCTCCTTTTATTAGTATGAAGTGACCTTCTGTATCTCTTTTGAGTAACTTAAGTTTGATAAAATCAGTCCATTTTATCTGATATAAGTATTGCTACTCCTGCCTGTTTTCAGGAGCCATTAGCTTGGTAAATCTTCCAGCCCTTTACCCTAAGCCAGTGATTATTTCTGTCAATAGGTGGGTCTCTTGTAAACAACAGATTGTCGGGTCTTCCTTTTTAATCCAATTTGCCAAACAGTATCTTCTGATGGGGGAGTTGAGTCCTGTAATATCCAGTGTTAATATTGAGAGGTATGTGGTGATTCCTGCCATTTAGTTGTTTTTGTTTAAGGATTTGAGTGTGTGCAGCTGATTCAATGGTACTCTCTGAGTGCTTGTCTGTTCTTCTCATGAGGTTTAATACTTTCCATCTTTTCATGGTTATGTTTGTTTTCATCTTCTGTGTGTAGGATTCCTGTCAGAATCTTCTGTAGTCATGGCTTGGTGGTCATATATTATTTTACTTTCTGCTTATTGTGGAAGACTTATTCCTCTATCAATTTTGAATGATAGTTTTGCTGGGTAGTGTATTCTAGGACTGAAATTTTTTTCTTTCAGTGCTCAAAGCACCTCACTCCATGCCCTTCTTGCTTTTAAGTTTTCAGTTGAGAAGTCTGTTATTTTGAAGGGTTTACCTTTATATATTATTAGCTTTTATCTCTTACAGCCTCCAATATTCTTTTTCTGTTTTCTGCGCTAGCTGTTTTAACAGTAATATGCCATGGATAGGTTCTATTTTGATCAAGTCTGTTAGGTGTCCTGGGGACTTCCTGTACCTAAATGGACAACTCTTTCTCAAGATTTGGGAATTTTTTTGCTATTATTTTGTTGAATGTATCACATATCCCTTTGGCTTGCACCTCTTCTCTTTCTTTGATGTCCATAATTTGCAGGTTTTGTCTTTTGATGGAGTTGCTGAGTTCTTGTGTTTTCCTTTTTAAATTTTCTGTCTAAGAGTTCCTCTGTTTTTTCTGTAATATCTATTTTGTCTTCAACTCCTAAGGTTCTGTCTTCTGTGTGTTCTAGTCTGCTGGAGTGGCTTTCCCCTGTATTTTTTATTTGATTTAAGGAACTTTTTATTTCCAGGTTTTCTGTTTGATTTTTTTCCTGAAGTTTTCCATAAATTAGCAATAACAAACCCACTTAATGCCAGACTAGTTATTTATAAAATATATAGTGAGCCCCTTGCTGACATTATCTATAAACTGTGGAGATTGGAGGGTATTGGTTATTTGGGTGGAGGTGGATACATAGTATTGAAAGAGCTGGCACTCAAGAAAGGTGGTTGAGGTGCGAGGTGTGGGGGTTCTAAGGTACTACATCCCTAGTGTGTGTTGATGTGTAGTTCATTCATTGTGGAAGAGGGTGCTATTGTCCTGGATTGCCAAGGAATGGAAAGGATGGGGTAATGTGTAAAGATGGTATAATAGAGTATTCAGTGGGTGGTGCATTTTAAGGATGTCAAGGTAGTGTGGGAATAGGGAGGGGAAGGGGAGGAAGGTGAAGAGTGGGAAAGGAAGGGGGAGAAGATGGAAAGTGATGAAAAAGAAAAAATTAGGGTGAGAAAGGAAAGTGGAGCAATAGAGGGCTGAGCGAGTTAGTGTCAGGACAGAATGGAGAAGGGAGTTAGGCAACAGTAAGATGGAAGAAAAAAATGAAGTTAAAATGAAAAAAATTTTTAAAATACAAAAAAATTAAATATATCAGTTTAATGAATGTTCTATACTCTTTCCTATGATTTCAGGTTGAGGTGGTGACACCTTTATTTTTTATAGGGAATTTGGCCAAGACTGTCCCTACTTAAGGTTGGTGTGTTGGTGTTGGATTGCATGACAACGAGTGTTGCTGTTCCCTATCAGACAGCTTTGCAGAGGGGTGGGGGGGATGAGGGAGAATGTCAGCTCTGGGTGTTTGAGCCAGACTCCTTTCTGGGGCAGGCAGTTTCTCAGAAGTGGTCCCATGCCCATGAGGGGTTGGTAAATGAGCAGTCACCAGCCCCTTCACTCACAGGGCAAGCCTGTGAGTTAGAAATGAGCTTTTCTCTTGGGGAGACTTTGAGTTTCAGCTCACTACCAGTTTCTCCAAGGCAGTGCAGTGCCTAGCTTTTCCCACAGGGGTTGCTGAGTTGCTTCACCCTCTTATGGACTTTTTCAGCTCAGTGTTCTGCCCTTCCCCCCAAGGCAGAAGAGAAATATTCCCTCCATGTATTTGGCCACCAGTTTTGTCCAGAGAGGGTGAAATCAACTCCCCAGCTGTGTTAGAATATGAGGTTCCCTCCCAAACAGGGTGTTGCGCTCACCTCGTGGATTAGCAGAAGCGCTTGGTTGAAAGCCCACGCAGGGTAGCACAGGCATGCCGCCGACATAGGTTTTGTGTCCGCTTGTGTTCGGAAGTCCCAGTCTTCCCAGATGCTTGCAGCATCACTCTTTCTGTGTTTCTCTGCATTACATTATTGTTGGTAAGGTTGCAGACACACTAAGGTGGAGAGATATATGTGCGGGCGGGTGGCAGTTGGAAGTTCGTTGTCCACATGTATTATGGAGGGTCCCGGTACATCCAGATGTTTGCCTGTCTCTACTGTTCTCTGTGTTGTGTTTTAGCTTTACCAATCCAGACAGGAGGGTGTTAAGAAAGAGAAAAAGAAGGGGGAGGGGGGAAAGCGGGGTGGGGGTTTGTGGATCAGCCAGGGATAATCTACCCTGCTTTCAGCTGTTCCCAGCCAGTGGACAGACAGGTGGTCTGTCAGTGCCGAGCTTTTAGGCACTTTAAAAAGTTAGTTTAAGGGTCTGGCTAAATAATGAATATTATTTGCCCCCTGTGTTGGCGGTATCTTGGTTGGCAGAAAAAGCAGTATTACCCGATCCTTGCTGTGATAAAAATCTGGAGTAACTGTTTAAACTTGGGCAGGTCAAGATCCTGGGGTCTGTCAGATATCTGCCATCTTGATTTTTTTTTTTAAACAAAGATTTTCATTTGATCATATATCTGTTCTTTTCTTGACTTATTTTATAAATATATTCCAGTAGGAAAGTTTAGTCAATAAGTAGTCATGCTAACTAGTCAAGTCCTTTAAGTCTGTTGAGAATTACTTTTGATTTAGTGGGTGGTCACTGCCTTTTACAAATGTTTTAAGTAGACAAAAATAATGTATGCTCATTATATTTGAGTTTAGAATAAACCCAACTTATTAAGTGTTTTTGTGCATTATTTTTAGAAAATTTGGTCATATTTGAGTTCATTTTTGTAGGTCTTATGCCCTCAATTGGATTATTTCATTCACACAAATGAAACAATCATCTGCAATGTCTACACATGAACTACTATGTAAGTAAACTCATATCTCAGTTTTGCTGTTTGTGATGCTAACGAAATATCTTGCATAAAATTTCCATCTGAAGTAAATATGACAATGCCAACAGAATTTACCTAACCAAGTCTGCTATCATAGGGTACTTCCCTAAAGGTGGGTTATAGTGCTGACTAGACCTTCATATCCTGTTCTTGTATGAGGAGCATACTGTATACAATAGTCTAGTCTATCCATCTATGTCAACTACCACTGATTTCATCAATGAGGACTAGAATCTAATGTTCATAATGCTAATTAGCACACAATCTCACCAATGAAAACATTTAACATTCAGAATACTTAGCAAAGGCTCTGCTATTACTGGTAAAGATAACTGATTCACTTTTTGAGGCAACTTCTGGAGTGAGGTTCTCTATAACCACCACTTGGATATGAATTTCTGATAGAAAAATTAACAGTAGCCCCTCAGGAATAGATCATGGTAAAATCACCCATTCCTAATGAGCTCCATGTTAATGCAATTTCATATCTATGATAAATTATACATGATAAAATAATTTTCATAGTTTAAATCATATATATCCCTTTTCACTTGGGATCTCATTAAATTATCCTTTAAAAAAATATTGCTATGTTTTAGATTCAAAGCAAAATGAGTTGAGGGTACAATGTTTTCTCACATACCCTGTCCCCTCACACATATCTAGCCTCCTCGTTACCCACAATCCCTGCCAGTGTGATATATTTGTTATAAACCAATGAAGTCACATTGACACATTATCACCCATAGTCTATAGTTTAACTTAAGGTTCACTCTTGGTGTTACATGGATTTGGATGAATTGACATACTTTTTTTTGCAGTGCTAAGAATTGATGATCTATCTTTTTTGACAGAAGGATATTCAACCTGTTTTGCTTGCATGCTGTCCAGTTACCTATTACAATTTCATCAGTATTTGTGTTGCACATTTCAATGTTATTTGGTTAGATTTAGACAGATTCTTATTTTTTATATTATCTTGGTGGATTGTAACTTTTAGTGATTTATAATGATTCTTTTTAATTTGATAATGTTTTGCCTTAAAAACCTGTATTATCCAATATTTATTTCACAAAAATAAAATTGTTTGGGCCAGTGTTTGCTATTTTCTTTTCAGCACTATGTCACTTTGTGTTCTACCTATATACATATGCATATATGTATACATGTGTTCCAATCTGTAACTCTGCTTTTTTGGTGAGGTTCTTTATATGTATTTTGATCAGTGATATAAAAGATTATTTTCAGACACTTACTTTCTGCTTATACCCATTTTTCTTTGCTTCTTTCACCTGTTCCCCATTATTTCACATTAATAGCTGATAGTTTTCTCATTCTTCCCTCTTTTGTTTTTCTTCTATTTCTATGGAAGTTATAGATATATTTCCATTATTTTAGTTCCTACTAATATTGCTAGCAAAATAATTATTTATTTTTCCTAACCATTTTTGAGGTTGTATAACTTTTATTTTTTTATATGGTGTATCCCCATACAGTCCAGGCTGACCTTGAACTCTCAATCCTCCTGCATCATCTGTGTGAGTGCTGGGATTCCAGGCATGTACCACCCCACCCAGCCTAGATTTTATAATTTTTTAATGCTACACTGTACATATTTCTACCACTTAATGTCATCATAGTTTCTCAGTCATAGTACTATTAACATTTGGGGTAAGATAAGTCTTTGTTGTAGGTCTTTGTCCTGAACATTGTAGGATGATTAGCAGCCTTAAACAACTGCATGCTTTAGCACTTAACTCTAGTTATGACAAACAATAATGTCTCCAGACATTGTCAAAAGTCTCTTAAAGGACAAAACCATCCCCCCAGATGACAGTCACTGATGTGGAGGATAAATAAGGGCTATAAAGATCCACTTTGTTAATTTTGAATGACATGGAGAAAAGGTAAAGTTTGCAAGCAAAATACATCTAGCTATCCTATACTGTTAGACTCTTACTAACAACTAGAGAAATTAAAGCTAATCATATGTGTACTTCTTTAGAATTACAGTTCTTGCAAAGTTGCTTCATCACTACGTATTTTCATATATTCCTGAAACTTTGATTAAAGAAAATAAAACATGGTTTGTACTTTTAGCTTAGTTCTCTATAACTATGTCTGTGTCTACAATGACTTAGACAGGCACTGGGGCCACGCCAGATTCCTGCAGTGAAACAATTGACTTGGCCTCACATTGACAACATATAAACAACAGTTTGTCAACAGGCTTCACATAAGTGACAGAGCATTTTTTGGCAAACCAGAGGCATCCTTCTGGGCACCATGGCAAACACACTACTAGCTTTCAGTTATGACTTCTCTGCATGGAGAACCAAGTCAATTTAAAAATAATAAAGGTAACACTTGTTAAAAAAAAGATTTTTAAGAAAAAAAACCCAACAGAACACATTTTCTGCTGAATAAAAATTCAGCACTAGCAGTTTATAATTGCCATTGGCTGTAAATTCTGGTAACTTGTGTTTTATTTTGATATGATTTTTTTTCCTCAGGTTAAAACTGACTTTATGGAAGCTATTTGATGACCTAATTTGGGGAATGTGCTTTCCCAAAATGAACACAATTCCTATTTTTAAAGTTATTTCATAGAAATAAAATGAGAAATAAGGTAAAAGCAAAACTACATATTTGTAAAAATGTAATTAAAATTGTATTTTATTAATATTAAAGTTAAAAATAAAATAGAAATAATTTATACTGTTCACAGAAGAAAATGACCTGAGAATCACTGGTAACTAAAAACACTCAAAAGAAAAACTAATTCTCTTAATCATGTAAAAGACCAAAAAGAATTTAAAACTCAATATATAACCATTATTTCAGCACCAAGAACCATTTAATACATATGAAAGGTGTTTACCAAGTTGGGAATGTAAAACCCTGCATATACAGCAGGGGCAGAAAATTACTCCACATAGACAGAGGGTGGACTGTGCTTAAACTTCCTATTTCCAATTAAGGTAAGCATCGGTTACAAAATTTTGAAAATATTAGGTTAGATCAAAAAGAATTAACCTAGAAGGTAACACACATGCACAGGAAATTAATGTGAGTCAACTCCCTGTATAGCTATCCTTATCTCAACCAGCAAAAACCCTTGTTCCTTCCTATTATTGCTTATACTCTCTCTTCAACAAAATTAGAGATAAGGGCATCTAAAGCTTATTTTTAAACCTATTTTGTCATTTATGCTCAGATTTTATGCCTAGTGCTATTTGATCAAAATAGCATTTGAAATAATTTTTCAAACTCAAATAAATTAATCTTTTCCTTGAAGAAGTTTGACATATAAATAATATCTCTGTCTTGTGAACATACATTCTAAGTCCCTTAGCTGATATTCAATTATTTTTAAATAATTCTGTGCACTTAGTTTAGTCTGGCACTGTTAGGTATAAGTTAGGTATAAAGGAAAGATATACTCACTCCAGGAACTCACGATCTGTCAGAGAAGACCAGCACAGTTCCCAGTAGTTACATTACAAGAAAGTTCCTGGAGATTGTCTAACCCAACTTAAGTCTGTGGTCAGCTTAGTAAAAGTTGGGAGACCATTTAATGTCAACATATTATATTAGAAATGAAAGAAATTGAAGAAGATAGAGTTAAATAGAAAGATATCTTGTGAATATCTTTGGAAGAATTCATAATGTTAAAATATCTTTACTACTCAAAGAGATCTTCAGATTCAATGCAATCCCTATAAAATTTTTAATGACATTTTCCCAGAAATTAAAAAAACCCTAAAATTCATATAGAGCCACAAAAAACTGAATAGTCAAAGCAATCTTGAGAAACAAAGAAAACAAATATAGCAAATAAAGAAACAAAAAAACTGGAGATATCAAAATACTATAATAACCAATATATCATGTCATTGACAAAAAGAACATACTGAACCAAGGAGCAGAATATTTGGATCAGATATAGTCAATTGACTTCTGATAAAGATGCCAAGAACCCACAATAGGAAAAAGACAGTCTCTTTAATAAATGGTTTTGAGACAACTAAATATCTACATGCTAAAAATGAATTCGATCTTTCATATATACAAAACCAAGTAAGAATTCTTACATTTAAATAAATGCAATGCCTAAAAATTTAAAATTAGTAAAATAAAAGATATAGGAAAAGCACAATGATATTTGTCTAGGCTTTGATATTTTGGATATGAATACAAAAGCACAGACAACAAAAGCAAAGATAGACAAATTAGATTGCAAAACCAAAAGGCTTCTGAATAGTCTAGGAAATATAAGTGAAGCAGCAATCTGTGGAATGGGAGAAAATATTTGCAAACCCTCCACCTGATAAGGGGTTGGTATCCAAAAATATATAAGTTATCCAAACAATAGCTCTAAGACAATTCTTAAATGGGCAAGGGATCTGACTAGACATTTCTCAAAAGGCATACACATGCACAGATATATGAAAATGCTTAAAATAATTCATCAAAAATAGAGATAATAATTGAAGAGGATATGGAGAAGTGGGAAGTCTTACAGCTTGTTGGAATGTCAATTAGTACATCCTTTTTGGAAACATTTATGGAGGCTTCTCAGGAAATTAAAAACAGAACTATCATATGACCCAGCAATTCCACTAGTGTGTACAAACACAAAGGAAATGATGTCAATGTATCACTTAGATGCCTACACTGTTATGATTATTGCAACATGAGCCACAGCATCCAAGATAGGGAATCAAGCTAAATTTCCATCAACAGATGATTAGATGAAGAAGATATGATTATATATATATATGCAAATGTATATAAAATAAAATAATATTCTGCCATAAAAAGGATGAATTTCTGTCAGTTGTGACAACGTGGATGAATCTGCAAGACATTATGTTAACTGAAGTAAGTCAGGCATAGGAATTTTGAACTCATAGAACTGAAAAGCTTAATGGTGATTATTTGGGGCTGAGAAGGGGTAGATAGAGTTAGAGACATGTTGATCAAAAGATACAAAATTTCACTAATATACAATGAATAAATTCAAGAGATACATTGTTAGCAATGGTGACTATATTTAATTGCTGTATTTTATTCTTAAAAATTGCTAGGAGAATAGATTTTAAATGTTCTTACCAGGAAAAAATGGTGAGCATAATTCATCATGTGTTTATTGGTTCAATTTAGTTATTCCACAAGTACATATGCTTCATAAAATGTACTTAATTAATGTATGCAATTTTTATTTGCTAATGAAAAATCAAATACATTGGCAGAGGTCCAGTAATTGTTATTAATTAGTTTTGAATTATGACTGTAATTTAGTAGATGTACTTAGGAACTATACTTAATGGTAAAAAAAATTAGAGAAAGGTATAGATGTATGTAGTAGCATGTCAAGTATGGAATGCTACGTGATTTTCCAGTGTGGATCAGCTGATATTGTTAGATGTGGGGCACAATGGCAGGCTGAAAGAAATGAGGGGAATGAATGTTTTTTCTGTAATACAGAGAAATTTAGTTTTACCTATTGATCTGGGACCACTGAAGAATTCAAAAGGGAGCAGGAAAAATCAGATATACATCATAGTGAAGCTATCTTTTGGAATCACAGACCTAGTTAGAAAAATTATGTAAGGACCCAGAATAATTTTATTATACAATAAATAAAATGATTTAAATAGATCAAAGAAATGTCCATGAAATGTTAATACATCCATGGAATACTTAAAAGAAAATCAATCTAATAATTGACCACAAACAAAATATCAAATCCAATAAAAGCATAGAACTATGTTTTAAAAGTTGAACATAAAAATAAAAGAAAAAATGCAATATGAAACTTAAAAATGTAGACTTGTCATACCCAAAGAACCTCATTAATACCTAAATACTTTTTCTAATCTAGCATTTAAGAGCCTTTGCACCTTCGTTTTGTGATCATATCTACCATGATAACAGAGTTTAGGTAAGACATTTCATGTTATCTTTGTAATGAAACAACAAATATGTACTATTTATTACTCATCTCTGTGTCTGCAATTAAATAAAATTAACAATAAATGCTTGGCATGTTCTAAAAAAGGAATTCATACTTGGTTTAGATTTTAATATCTCTCAAATTCCTTTTTGTAGTCCCCTGGTAGCCTAAATAGATGCTTAAATCTTATTTGTCATAACTAACTCATTTATTTCCTCTTTTTTTGATTCCTTCTTATTAATGATTCCTCACTACAGCTATGGTTTGTACTCAATCTATGCATTTGCAGGGTGCACAGGATGATCTTTGTCTTTGAAAAATGAAGCGACTGTTTTACATTACCAAACAACAGAAATAATTTGATTGATTTTCTGTAGCCAGGTTTTCAAAATACTTCAAAGTCATATTATATGCCTTTAATCAATTCAGTGAAAGGTTAATATTTTGAAATATAAAGGTTCTATATACTTCAACTATTATTTTGAATAATAGATTCTCATTTCAAACTAAATGCATTTCAAAGTTGTAGCATTTGGTAAATTATGTGTTTTTTAAGGAAATACATTTAAGAATTATAGTACAGAAACAATGGAAAAATGAGACACTAAGCAAGCTGAGAAATACATACATGTACAAATAAAAGAATAAATTATTGAAGTATATTAAGAATTTTAACTGGGGTATACTCCATAACAGGTTTTATGAGTGCATTTAAAGTATAACAAACTGGCATGCTGATGACATTATTTTAGAGTAGTATTTATCAGGTGAGTGAATTTGATCATTTAAGTTCTAAAAGCAATCATTATAAAATAATTTCATGGCATCATCACTGGAAAGAGCATTATGCATAGGTGTAGTTGTTTACTACTTTTTGTTCATTTAAAAAGGCATTTATTATGTACCCATATTGTTCAGCTAAAGACTGGCCAAGAGTCAATACTGTTTAGGTGAATGGTCATTAGGTAGGAATAAAAAGGCTTAAAATACAGCAGGTAGTAAGTGCTACAAATATGATGAATAAGGTACCCTGCACAAATGAACTGTTGTTAGATGCATTTCTTACAATATTATCAAACTATTTAAATTTAATAGCAAACACTTTATAGCTTTCTATTAAATTTGCACCATCCTTTGTTATGTATTTTGTTGGAAAATTTAGATGTTTATAATTTCCCACAGTAAATATATTTTATTAAAAACCATTATAACACATGTGCTTATGTAAGATATACCAACTAATTAATCTTCGGTATTATTATCTCCATTTGTCTGATATCCATTTTAAAAATCAAATAATGATACCTTTACTTAAATACACACATACACACACAAATAAACTTGAAGAAAGGAAGAGTCAAGCAATTCTTTTCCTAAAGGAAATTAAAAACAGTAATTTCAATTAAGTAATTCAATATCATATATTCAAAATGTTAAGAAAAAAGAAAAAACTTAATTTTTCCATTGGACAACAATCTACTATAATTAAGATTTCATCAATAGTGAAACTACCAAATAGTAATCATTTATCGAGAAACTAGTGTTTGCAAGTATTCCAGCCTTAAGATATTTGCTAACTTATTTCTATATTATATGTTCATAAGTTGTTGGACAATCTCTAGAAAAATTAAAGCTTGTTTTCAAAGCACCATACCATGCTAATTTTAGAAAAGCATATACACTTTATATGCTATATAATTTTCTTTCTAAGAAGAATCTGGTAGAGTATATAAGCAATGATAGATCTACTTTGAAAAGTTATGCATTTTTTTATGGTAAGAACTTATCAAGTGGAATTTTGCAGTCAAAATACATTTTTCATTCCTTACATAGTAACTAAAAGTAAACACAGATTTTTCTGAAGGTAATTTTACATTTTACCACATATTTGTCACAACATTCCACCTTAAAATAATATTTCTGGCTTCTTACCTTAACTGACCCACTAATAGTCTTCTTTCCCAATTTCATGCTTCAGTGTGATCACTAACAAAACAGTTGACATTTCTTAGCTGGAAGGTAATAACATTTCTGAATGACCTGAAATTCTTTGGAATTGTACCCTACCTGATTTTCAAGGGTGTTTAATCCATTTGTATGCTCCAAATTTTCCATTTGAATTTGCATCAGGTCATGTAATACCAGTTTCTTCTGTGTCACCTGATGTAGCAATAACTTTATATAATGTGACACCATGTAATGTACAGTTTAAAAATTCCTTTTCTTCTACTGGAGTGGGATCTATCAAATGCTGCTTCTGTCCTGCACCACTGATCTAGTTAATGGGTGTAACTACTATGTAAAAATATCTAGTTGGTTCTGCATATTTCAGTATAACAATCATGTACTTATCTTCATAATTAGTTGTATCACTTTATATAAGAAATTTATTTTTCTTATATAAAGTTATAACAAAGCTAAATATATCAAAATGATAAGAAATGAATTATAATAATTTCCTCCTTTTTTGCCCTCTCCCTTCTTTGGGAGTTGTCAGGTGATTGGAATGCAATTAAGCAATATCATCATCTATCATTGGATTTCATTTTTACACTAGCTTGAGAAGTCAATCTATTATTTCTGTCTGAAATTGGGTAGCAAACAGAAAATTTTATTTCTGGGGCTACACTTCTAGATCATCTTCTAGATTTGAAGTCTGTAAACAATGGCTCATGAACAAATCTAGCCCACACTATGTGTTTATAAATGAAAGTTAGTTAGAGCATAATAAGACAGAGTTTAATAGTTGCTATATGATCCACAATTCCCAAGATATTTACTTCCTGGCCCTTTACAAAAAGGTTTGCCTCCATTCTAGATTATTTACAAACAGTGAACTATGAATTACATGATGATAAAACAGACACCCATCATGTGAATTCTCGGCAAGGAAGTCATAATTTGAAAAAGTGAATAAACATAATAAAATGCTAAATGAAGTAAGTTCCTTTGTAGGTGGTAGAAGCAGGACCATATCTCATAGTTGATGGAATTTTTGTTTCTGATATAAGCATGATGTCCCATTGTTTCTTAGATGGAAAGCAAGAATTTGGATCAGTCAATCCATTCACTTTAATGAGAGTTGACAAGATAGTGCACTATCAGGAACTTACTTTGAGTAATGAGACATATGTGCTTGTAGTCTAATCAAAGATGTCTTAAAAAAAAGAAAAAGAAAACCTCAAATCAGCATGAGCTTCACTTGGAAAAGAACTGAAGACTCTACTTTAGCACACTCTATGGTTCTGTAGAGATGACTACTCCAATTCAACAAACTGATCACATACTGTGGATTGCATTGTGTAATCAATCTGGAATCAAATTACTTTATTTTGCTGTAGCAACTTCTGCACTCTATTCCTTAACAATTTTGGAGGAGAAATTATTGGCTCTTCCTTATCAAAGTCTATTTCTAAATTGTTTTATAGACTATGGCATGATATCGGGTTAGGTGATGGGTGAGAACATTAATAGAAAACAGTGAATAGACCTGTTAAAAAAATACTACTGAGAGGATGAGAGGTACAACCCCAGGAATGGACAGTGGTGAATGGACTTCATGGAAAGAAGTGGGCAAAGAGTAAATATCAGCATCTAAGAAATTGATGTAGAAATGGAATTTTCCTCTGCTGTCTTCTGATGTCTAAATGCTACTATTTAAGTTTCCTTTTAAGAAGAGATACCAATTGTTATCAGAGCCAAAAATCAGCCAGAAGGTACTGACACCTGCTAGCAGCTAGTCTGATTGGTTGGGCATCATTCAGATAGGTATTCTCTGTGTGTGTGTGTATGTGTGTGTGTGTGTGTCTATATTTTGGGTGGAAAGAGATATCAGTAAATACTCAATATCACTCATGGTTGTTACTAATCTGAGAAACCCTTGGAATTAGGTCTCCCTTCACCCTCTTCCCCTGAGACACTTCAATTTTTGATCTAATTACAGGATATAGTACTCATTAATCAATAATGATAATAACTAATGATTCATTAATTTAATAATGTACTTTGATTAGCTGCCGAATAGGTTGTTTAAATTGAATTAAGAACTAAACTGCTTATACACATGAAGAAATTGTTACTCTGTGTATAGTTATCTAATGTATCCAGCAATTTTTCATTGTAGAATTAACAGGGCCTGGGGGGAAATTCATTCATTAAACTTGAACTTGAATGTGAGACCTTTCAGTACATTACAATCTCAATCTAGACATGAAGATAATAAGAGACAGAGTTTATGCATTTAAATTCTTTTTGTGTTCTGCCATCTCTATTACTATAATATGTGTACAGGAGTAGGCATATATCAAAAGTGCTATGGATATCAATATTACCCAGAGACAAGTTCATCTTTTACTTGTTCATTTACTTTTTACATTTTACAAATTCATTTACTTTTATCAAATTAAAATGACACACTTAAGAAGAATATCTTTGAGCATTCTACCCAATGCATATAAAGTATTTTTTAAAGAATCACCATGAAGTAGCCTATTTAGGGATGTTCTCTAAGTATATCCTACACATGTAACATGAAGCTGAAGATGCTTTCAGAAAACTCAGCTGATTCTACAAGAAGCATCTGGAATTTTACACCTTATAAATGTCACTTTTTGGAATAGTCAATCTCATGGGCAACCCAGTCAGTTATGTTACCTTTAATTTGGTAAATTTAAGTTAATTTGGTCTATAGAAACTGGAAGCCTTAGAGACTTCAAGAGTTTGTTTTCATTTCCCATAACAAAATTTCTTGTCAAAAGTGTTCTGTCATGAAACATATCCATCTTCTTCACCCTTTTCAGTCACTCATATATATTTATAGTTTTGATCAAAATGGCAAAAGAAGAAAATAAAGTATTACTGTATCTAAAAATAAAGTATTATTGCAAATATATAATGGGCAAGGCTACCTGGATGCTTCAGTGATTTCCTGGGAGTTAGAGAATAGCAACTGTGAAGGAACAAGGGTAGCATTTAGTGCTTTCCTTCCAGGGAAGATAGTGAAGAGCTCTGGAAGCACTCCCACATGAAATGCAGTGTCTACAGAGCACAGCTGGCAGGGCTTTTTTCACTCGGTGGGCTTATACACATTGTTGTACTCAGAGGAATATTATTTTTCCAAGTTTTACATTTACTGTGGGAAAAAGAGCATGAGCACATCCAATTGTGCTCCAAGATGCACTGGCAACCCTAAGAGCTAACCTGTCACTCAATGATCTGAGGCACTGCCAGGGAATCACTTAGACACAAGGGGCCATAATTGTCATTTTTACTAATAATTCAGTTGAGGTAGTAATATATTCCTTAGTAGCATTGATGAAAACCATGAATTATTTTTAATGAAAATATAATTAATTTTAAATTTTAACAAAATCACAAGCTTATTTTCAAACCTTATATTTTTAGTGTTTCTATTATTTTTCCAGTAAGATATTTATAAATGAAATAATTAATTTAACTTTCTTTTTCTTTTTTGACAGTACTGATGTTTGAATTCGGGCCTTATGCTTGCTAGGCAGGCACTCTATCAATTGAGCCAATACACCAGACCTTAATTTAACTTTTTTTATTCCCACGGTGATCACAATCAAAGGCAGGACTTTCAGGTTCAGGAGGCAAAAAGTCACATGTTTTCTTTCATATGTGGAATATAGACATAATGAAAATATAGAAATATTATGAAAACCAGGTCACACTAAGGGGAGGTCACACACAAGAGGGAGGAAGGTAAAAGAAGGAAGTTAAGAAGGTGAATATGGTTGATACACTCTCCATACAAGAATGAATATAGAATTTTTAAATCTCTTGAAACCACCATAAGGGGACTAAGGTAGAAAGAAGAAAAATAAAGATGAGTCAATTTAGGTTATAATACCTAAATATGTGGAAATATTACAAGGATACTCCCTGTGTAGTTATCTTAAACAAACAAAAATGTCACTTTTTTTCTTTTACAAAATCAGAGAACAGGAGGGCAGAACAGGTCCTTCCTTGGTGGGGGGAGGGTTGGTACCAGTAGGAAGGGGAAAGAGGTGGGGAAAGGGTGTAAGAGGATGAATATAGTGAAAATACTGTGTATACATGTATGTAAATGGAAAAATGATACCTGCTGAAAGTATTCCAGGAATGGGGGTGGAGATAAAGGAGAATGGTGGAGTGGGTGATTCAAGTATGTTATATTTGATATACTGTAAGAACTTTTGTAAATGCCACAATGTACCCCCACTCAGCACAGCAATAACACCAAGGCCTTGCATATACTAGGCAAACTCTACCACTGAACTACATGCTGACTAAATTTAATCCATCTGTTAAATGGAAAAGCACTTCAAAGCTGCAAGATGCTGTCAATCATCTCAAAATAATGCTAGATTTCTCATGATGATGTGGCTTGGCCTGCCAATACACTTAATGTATTTGATGAGCTCAATCTATGACACAAATTGTGCAGTTGTTGTTGGATTCTTAAAGTAAGTTACAGGGGGAAAAGCTCTGTACAGCAACCATCATAGTTGTGGCAGAAGCCTATGGAACTGTCTGAAAGGGTAGTGAGAAAAGTTTAAGGACCAAGGTGTGGACAAGCTTGAGTAAAACTAGCAATAGAAGGTAAAGTATTTCCAGGATACTAATGGGGAGTTGTCATCACTCAAGGCCTAAAGAAGGAGAGGAAGCAGATGTTAGACCTCAGGAGAAAGTCATAGATCACTTTGAGAAAGAAATGCATTTACTGCCAAACCCAGGCTTCACAAAGATGGGATCATGGGAATAAAATCTCAACCTCCTTTACTTCCACCTTCCAATCTTTCCCCTATTCTACTCTCTGTGGCTGGAGGGCAAGGGACCCCATCACTTAAGTTCATAAACATCAGCTGCTTCTGGAGGCTGAGAGCAGGGTGGATTTGGCAGGGTAAATAAAGAATGTAAAAAATATAGAGAGAACTAAACTCAAAATTGGATGAATTTCTGAAATGACATTTCCACTTTAAATATCAAACCATTTGTTTAAAAAGGTGAAATTGAGTTGTGTTAAGTTCATTCATTCACTTACTCAGCAGAATTTTATTGAATACTGCCTATGTGTTCTGTGCTTAGCATATAGTAAAATGATTGATATAATTATTCCCCTCAAGGATTTTTATCATTTTGTCTGAAATAAGGTGTAAAAGTATCAACTATTACATCCCTGAACTATAAAAAGGAAATTAAACAGGAGGGATGAAAAGTAGCTAAAAGGAGGCATCCAGGTGGAAATACAACAGGAACCAAGTCTTAAGGAAGAATAGGAATTGATAATACAGATAAGTAGGCAATGGGAGAAATGATATCTCTGATATAATGAGTGGAATATGCAAAAATGCAGACGCTCAAGGAACCTGGTTTAGGAAACTAGAAATTTTAAAGTTTTATTGGAAGGAAAAACCTGGAGTCAATACACCTGGTTTTGATCACTGAGGTTCTTTATTGAATACTTAAGTTATGCTTTATCTGAAATGGATGAGGAGCCAATATAGTAATCTTAAACTGGCAGAGTCCACTATGGGAAGGGGACTAGGAAGTAGTGAAGAGGTCTGGTACAGATGAACCAATGTTCAATACACATATGCATGGAAGCAAATGCTAGGAATTTCTCTGTATAACTATCTTTATCTCAAACTAGCAAAAATGCTATGTCTTTCTTATTATCTCTTATGTTTTCTCTTCAACAAAATCAGAGAACAACAGGGTGGGATGGGTTCTGCATGGAAAAATGATAAAATAAAAAAAAAAGCTGGAAAAAATTTTAAGCAAGAGAAAGGTCTGAAGGTTACATTCAAGAGATGTAACTATGCAGATGTTTGGAAGGTACCTGGGACAGATGAGAAAATAGAGAACAATTAAAAGAGTACTATAAAATAAGGGAGAAAAGTGTTAAAACTTTGCCTTTGTATATATTTTTACATACAGAGATTTATTATAAGGAATTGTCTCACATGATTAAGCAGGCTGACAAGTCCCAAGATTGGCAGTCTGTATACTGGAGACTCAGGAAGTTAATGGTTTAGTTCCAACCCATGTCTGAAGACTGAGATCCAGAAGAATCAATGGTATAAGTTAGAGTCTGGATGTCAATAGTTTCAAGATCCAGGGCAAGTTAATGCTTCAAGACTGAAGACAAGAAAACCAAATGTCATACTTGAAGTCAGTCAGGGAGAAGGGATTCCCTCAGATTGGAGGGATGGTAGGCCATTTTGTTCTATTCAGTCTTTTATCTGTTCACATGCACCCATCTATATTATGCGGAGCAATTCTCTTTCATCATTTTATAAATCCAAATACTAATCTCATCCAGAAATGACCTTACAGAAATAGTCAGAATAATGTTTGACCATACGTCTTGGCACCTCATGGCTCAGTCAAGTCAACACATAAAATTACCCATCACAGTCTTGAAATAAGAAATGGCTAAAAACAATACAAAAAGTTTATGTAACAGATATTTGGATCCAGTGGCTCTCAGAGAGTCAAGCATGATGGCTGATGACCTATCTTGAAGATCTCTGAAATATAATGTCACTAACCTCTGTGTGAGACATCAGAGGAGGAGTTTAAGTTTGGAAAGGGTGAGCAATGCCTGCTAGGCAAGATGGCACGCCACAGAGACATTAGCAATGAAATTATGACAGGCTTTGTCCATATGATCATATCCAAGAAAATTTAAAGGACTAGGGTATACTAAATTTCCTTTAAAAATAGGTAAAAGCAATGTCCTATTTATAATGTAGATTTACACATTTATTATATTTTCAGGAAATAGGCATGTTGGTAATAAAATTTTCGGTTTAATATTTCTAGCTGATCTTTTGGTTAGATAGTATATTTTTTCAACTATCATTTTATATGGATATTTTTAAACAATAGCAATAAATTTATTTTCAAAGACATAATCAATTTAGACAAATAATCATTCAATAAAGGATTATTTTAAATATCTCTTCAATTACCTTTGGTTGCAAACTGCATATGCTTGTGTAGACAGCACTCCCATAACTGCTCCATGTAAAATTAATATATTTTTAGCATATAATTACATAATGTTGACTTCAACCACTAGAGATGTAAAGCTATCTCTGAATATATACTATATTAACATAACAAAAATAAACTAAACAAAGGCAAGTAAGTTGATATCAGCTGCTTATTCAATATTTAATTGTAGAATGTATCAGAATTCAGAGGGTCTACAACTGCCTCCAACTGCTTGTCATTTTTTCCCTTTCACTTATGTTCACACCCTTTGTGGAACCTGTAGAAGTTACTGACATTCTTGTTTTCAAACTCCTCTAGAACACGCCCAATACCAAAAACATGTCATCTTTACTAATTTTTCTGTGTGTTGGTTTTATTTTAATTCCTAAACCAGATGGTAATCTCCTTGAGGTCAGAGGCCTAACATCACACTTTGAGGTTCACAGATCTAGTAGCCATGTCAGTTATATTTTTGTGCTTTACATACTGATAGATTTATTTATCCTAAACCTTACATAGAAAGAAATAGAATATAATGTTCTATGTAAACTATTGCCAGGTCATTTTAAAAATGGAGCTGAAAATTAAATCTATTAAACAAATTATAATTTTACATGAGAAAATGATCTTAATTAGCATCTTTAATATTATTATCACATGTGGCAAGATTCTGAAGAGAATTCATGACATTCAACATTAAATTAAATCAAAATACATGACATAATATGCGTGTATGTAAATCCTTTAAAAGATGAGATATTCAAAAACTTCTTTAAAGAAAAGTTAAAAAGAACATGTTTTCTATACATAATAAACACTAGCAATATTAAATTTTTCTTTTTAAAAAAATCTGAGTATATGCACATTAATAAACTTGGAGTTTTTATGCTTTTTAAAGAATTTTTAAATTACTATATATTGATTGCACAAAATAATGGATTTCATTATAACATCTTTATGTGTAGACATGTTTTTTATTCATTTCCTTTGTTGTTTATATAGGAAGTTTCTGTGTTTAAATATTTCATAGGTACTTATTTCTAAACATAAACCATTTATTTCTTCCTTAATTGATTACAGTGAAATTGAATAAATTTGAGTTCCACTGTTTAGTTTTCTTTAATAGCTAAAACAACAGAAAGGATGACTTAAGGCTAGGGAATTAAGAAAAACCCCAGGTCCATGTATGAAAGTTACCGTTTTCTTGTATTCAAATTTCTTCAACTCCACCAGCATTGATTCTTTGCTTCCATACATGAAAAACCTATCAATGACCTAAGTCTGTCTGTGAAGCACTCCCAAATCTCATTAAATTTTAAGAAAACAATGTATTCTCATCTTGTTGACACTTCAAAGTATAATTTAAATTTTAAAATGGTTAGGTATTTATCCTTAATTCTTTCTAAAATATTCTGAAATCTTGATCCCAGTTGAAATTTTAGGATAAAGAAGACTGTTATTCATACTCAAAATATTCTATTGTTATAGCTTAAGGAAACATCATTTCCAGATACCATACAGAATGCATAGTAAAATTTAAGTACAAATATTTAGGCAGTATTAGGTACCCTACCCCATTCTCACTAAACTTCATTTGTTTTTATCATTAAGTAATTCAACATTTGCTGCCTTGCCAAAGTTCAACAGCAAGAAAAAAAAAATAAAGAAGAAACTTCATTTATCTTTCCACTTTTCCTGCTTTCTTTTCCTCTCCTCACAAGAGGATAGAAAAAATCATATCCCACTGTGATGCTGCTGTTAAGTATAAACCCCTGACGGTCATTTTCCCATCAGCAGTTTCCCTGCTGGCCAGCTTCTGAGTCTCTCCCACTCCCCTTCTCCTCAGATAACTAGATGTTACTGATTAATTTGTATCACATGTTCTCCTAGCAACCAACACTAGGATGGGATCAGATACTTTTGTAAGGACTATTTTCCTTAAAAGCAGATTAGAGCTTCTAAGTCGCTAGTAGTTTCCAAGCAAGGTTATAATGTGACTCTTCATATTTTTCAGAGAAAGTTTAGTCAATTGGTTTTTATAATTTTTTTTATTTGGGGAAAATCAGCCATTTTTCTATTTTTAAAATTTGTATTTTTTGATACATCTCTATTTATAACACAGTTAATTGTGGCAATGGAGGATTATATATTACATACTTTAAATAAATCCACAAAGAACTCCTGTCATTTTGTAACTTTCAGTGCACGACATAGAAAACAAATAGGCCTGGTTTCTATTGGCCAAGTTAAGTTATATGAAATAATAGTTACAATATTGAAGAAATATTTGATAGAAAAAACAGACTTAAGGGAAAATATACAATAAATAAATCATTTGTAGTAATATCAAATAAACTGACCAGCAGTACACAATAATGATCTTAGCAAACTTTCAAAACAAGAAGAGGAAAGATATTTTAGTATGCCCCATTAAGATTTTAATCTTGTACTGAACAATAGTATAGCTGAAAGTAAGATATTTTAGTAAGCTCAATAATCGTTATTAGGTTTTAAAGTTATTAAGTTTAAAAGTGAGAATCTTGAGGCAGTGAAACATTTAAAAAATTAAAAAAATAAAAACCTATAGTTTAAACATTTGGTGGAGATAATTGAATATTTTTCCCAGAGGAAGGAATAAAGCAGAAAATCCTTCCTGGAATATGTATTACCATTCCTGCTATGTTGGCTGCTATACCTAGATTATTATGAGTGTCATTTTCATATTTTTCTCCACTAATTCTATGTGGACATTTCTTAAATCTCATGTGTGCTTTTAAGAAATCTGAAATGTTAACATTGACTACTTATTTCAAGTTTTGAGACTTTTTTGTCTGATAATGTATTGAAATCTAATTCAAATTTGAAGAATTGCACACATAGATACAATTACTTTTTAGCATGTTGATGGATGATTTCTAAGTAAATGATTTTCTATGTGTTAGAGAAACAGAAATGCATTTTTATTGAACTTCAGCTCTATACCACATACAGAGCCAGGCTTTTATATAAAATACTCCATATAATGCTTTTCGAAAGTTACTTCAGATATTATTTTCTAAACATTATAGATCCTTTCTAAGATACAGTAATGATAAATAGCTTGCCATAGGCAAAAGAACAATGTAAATCTCAAGTTGAAATTCATGACTGTGGGACCACAAACTTGATACACTTTTACCATGTCAAATTCCTTCACATAATTATGGAAGTAAAGCCAATCTCCACCCACTTAGTACTTGGTCCTTCAGAGTGGTGCAAGTTTCACAATATACTCCCTTAGGCTTGGCCCTAGACTTCAAAATTCATATTTTCTTTTCCCTGATGCCCCATCAAAATGTTCAGATAGCAACAACAAAAAAATTAAACTAACCCACATGGAACTATGAGACTCAAAAACAAGTTGTTAATGTTTAATTGGGATGGAGAATAAAATAAATTGTGAATGAAAACATTGACTTTGGGTGTGTGAGTTTATGAATTAAAGAAAGATTATTTTTAGCAAATCCATCCCCACTTTCCTTTCTTCTCTCTCTTCCCATAGCCCTGTGTACGAAGTATTCTCTGCTAATATGGCTTAAAGGATAGATGTCCTTGACCCATCCACTGACCTATCAGAGGGTCCCGGATCAATCCTTTTTGTTAGCTACTGACCCCTGTTAATACCATGGATAAATTTATTTATAATGAGTGAGAAAGCATAGAAAGAAAATAACCTGTTGTTATATTACTGGAAATACCTTCTCTCTGAAGTAGCATCAAGCAAGAGCTATAAATAGCAAGGTTTTAGAAATTTTATTAGTACAAAACCTGTGTTCAAAATGCCTGCATTTCGAAAAGTGCCTCATTAAGAAATATAAGTTTACTGTCTACTTTCAAAACATTGGCTGAAAAACAATGGCTGAAACAGTTACCAGAGAGTGCAATACTGAGTGATAAAATGATTTTTATATATGCTTTTTGTATCAAAAATGAAAGGCAAAATTGAAAGGTAAAGCTTTACAGAGCTCAATATGATGCCCTTTCTAAAGGCAGAGGGAAATGATACCTAGAGGGAATAGTAAAAGGAGTGAAACACAATAAATACTAAGATAAATGCTGGAAAGTACACTGCAGTACCAACAGCTTGCAAACACGTAAGAATTTGAGACAGAAAAATAAGCAGCAACTATTGCCTTATCATGTCTGAACATGCAAAAGAGCAAAAGAAAAAAGTCTCTGCAGTAGCCCCAAGTGGTAGGGAAACAGTGACTTAGAAAAAAGTAAATCTTTTTAAGTAAGACTTCCATCACTGTCCCCAACCCATTAGTACAAGTGTATATCAGTTTTATCAGAAATTCCACAGAATGTTAAGCTAGGTATACTCTGTAAAACATTACAAATGTTTTTACATTAAAATATTTTTCCTGATATACTCCTATGCACTGTTTTATACCCAGAGCAGCTATTGCTTAAGGGTGATTGTGGCTGGTAAAATATCCCTACCTGTGTAATGCCACAAAAAGAATTCTCACTGAATTTTTTACTGTTATTTATTTATTTATGTAGTGATGATGGATGTTGAGTCACCTTCTCCCCCAAGTTTACTTGGACACAAGGAACTGCACAGCTCTTGTATTCAGCTCATGGTAACTCTCCACTCCAACTGCTCCTCCATCCTCAGTTCTCTATACAACTCCTGCCCTCATCCTTACTACACTCAGCTCCCAAATTTGTGAATCTCATTTTCTAATTCCACTAAATTACCTTTATGATGACTTGAGCAAACTCCTAAACGCCTTCACACCTAAGACTCACAGAATGACTTTATCTTAAATATTAAGTGCCCAATGCCCACAATCTGTATTTTTTGTATTCATCCTCTGGATCATTCCAGCTAAGCCTAGGCTTCCACCTCAATTAGATCTCTGGTTCCATACCACTCTTTTCCTTCAGTACATTAGCTTACTTTTGTATGCCCTACTCTCTGTAGAGAGCTCATTGTGTTCCAGTTCATCCATTCTTACCTCCCCATCCTAGACTCCAAACCCAAGAAACATTTGACATTCTGTTTCTATCTCTGGATCATATATGAGATACATTAACTAGATAAACATTTTCACTAGGGGCTGGAAGTGAAGCTCAGTGGTAGAGTATTTGTTTGGCATGTTCAAGGCCCTGGATTCAATCCCTACCATCTCTTCCCCTTCCATCCTCACTCCAAAATCACATCTGCTAACTTTTGACTAGCCCTAGTGGCTTTGGTCTTCCTTTACCAGTCAGCAGTCAGCTGTTAGCTGTCAGTGGTCTCCTTTTCCTCAGAGAGACCACTCAAAACATTCATTGCCATTCTCAAAAGTTTAACCTAATAGTGTGCCAATATATGTTTAATTAATATTTGAACCTTTGAAAAAACAAAAGTCCCTGATTTGTAACATTTTCTGATTTAAAAGCTATAAATGCATCAAGCTACAAACCCAATGTCACAAGGCAGAATGTAGAAGCAATGCATAATAATTAGTATACCCTTATATAACATTTCTAAAAGATACAACTTGTATATGTTCTCAGACACAATATACATAATCTCGAGAACAAAATTAATAGTAAAATATAGGAAATAATTAGTCATGGCTGCTGAGCATTCCCTTCACTTTAATATGACTTAACTGTAAATTAATTTGCTGTTCAACAATGACCACACTCCACAAGTGGCTTGCCAAATTCCTGAAAATTTAGCAATCAGTTCTTGCAAACCTGTGGTGGCAATTCCAGGATATCACAGCCTTCACCACATTACAAACTTTCATTTCTCTCAGCCAATGATCCTGTCTCTTACTTTGCTGAAATTAAATATTTCCCATTAACAAAATTTAAAACATTTCCTGACTCCCACCCCTGTGTTTAGGCCTAACCCTCTGCTATTTTTATATTTGTATATAATTTTTATTAGAAAGAAAGAAGAGTCTTAGCTGGGAGTGGTGGTGCATGCCTGTAATCTCAGCTACTCAGGAGGTGGAAATCCAGAAGATTGCAAATGGAAAAAATGTTAGTGAGATTCCCATGTCAACCAATAAGCTGTCATCCCAACTATGTGGAAGGTATAAATAGGGGGATCATGGGACAGCCTGGCCCAGGTAAAAATTTGAGGCCTTATTCAAAAACTAACTAAGGCAAAAAGAACTGAAGGCTAGACTCAGGTGGCAGAGTGCCTGCCTAGGAAGTGCCAAGCCCTGAGTTCAAACTCCAGAACTGCTAATAAATGAAAAAAACAAAAAGGAGAGAAGAATCTTCATTTTTAGTTGTTATAGAATATAGCAACTAATATTGCTATATTACCTTCATTCCATGCTTTTTTTCCTGTAATTTTATGACTCTACTTTGGTAAAAAGATATCAATCATATCCCAAATGCCAAACTTCAAGGACTTTTTTTCAATTCTCTTTTAAAAAACCTTTCCAGCATTTGACCCTATGTACTTTCCCTCTATCTTGAGGTTTTATTCTCTTCCTAACTGCAGGTTGCAGGCTTTTGGCATTCTCTGTACTCATAAGAGAATACAGAGGACATTCATTCTCTAAGAGCATCCCTGCAAGGACCATCTGATCAAACTGTGTCCCTGTAGCAGGAAGGATTGATAAGTAAACTAAGTATTTGCTGGAATGGAACTGGGAGAGTCAGAGTCTTTCCAGATGTGGTGGGCAGAGAAGTTCATTCTTTATTCCTTGAGAGGGAATGGACAAATTGCTCCTGTGTGTGTCATCACATCACATGTGGAATTGCTGCTTGTCAAATCCCAGCAGTTGGACCTGAGATCCAATATCTAGATGGAAAAAAATAACACATCTAAAGGCGTCCAGTAAAAGGAGAAAGATATTTTGGTGACTCCCAATGAAACAGAACTGAAGTGAAGGCAGAAACCTAGGTAGAATAGAGATTAAGATCACTCAAGCAGATTCAAATTACAACACACGCACACACACGCCAGACAATGAATGTTTCCAGCACCTTCATGATCAATTGTCTTCCTCTAAACCCAAACTCATAGTTGTCTCAGAAGGAATAGGAGGGGCTAGATCCCGAAACCTAATGTGAAAGCTGTGAGAAATGGGTGTGTGTGGGAAATGTGGTTAAATTCTCACATTAGAGACAAAATAGTAACTTCAAATAGGAGAGGACTACACGGCTCAGGCTCATATGAAGGGCAAACATCAGAAAAATAAAATTAAGTTCTAGCAGGCACTAGAGAGTAGGAAGCAAAATGATAACCTAGAGAGCAATCTAACAGTCTGTAATAAACTTTAATATTTGAATAAACTATTACTAATGAGTCCTGCTTCTGAATATATCAGGGCCACAGGACATAGCTATTCAGCTTATGTGTATCAAACTGGAGGGGTCAGTTTATCATTCACGTATGGTAATATGGATGCATACTGTGTACGAGAATACTTGAGTTTCTTCTGAAATACTAGAAATTCTTTATGTCCAGCCTATATCCTCAATAAAAAATCATCTATTAGGCTTGCAAATTCTCAAAAATGTATTGAGATTAAAACAACTGGACATATTGTACATAAAATCATTGGTTTCTTGTATTGTTTCTTAAATACTTTTGTCTTGACCTGTCAGTGAGAATTTTTCCCTGACCTCTCATAATTCAATATCCTAAATCCAGAAAAATGTCTGTTTCCATCTGTTCCACTTAGAGTGATCAATACTTAGTTAAGTTCATGCATAATAATGAATACGCTCTCAGAATGTGCTTTGCCAAATTTTGGTATGTAATTTGTTCAAGATCAGGACCTTGACAGAAGGGTATATGCATTTTCATCTTATTTTACAAGGGATGTGGGAATGCCGACTACCTACTTCCTGTTTTTTCCCCATATTATTGCTTTATAAAGGGAAAGCATTCTGCCACAGTGAAATAGACATGTGTTTCAGAAAAATTCTCCCTTTAGGCCCAAACATGGGCTAACTTCAACAAATGAAAGTGGCATGGTTTACAGAATTGGTTTCTCCCCAAGTACTTAGTTGAATCAGCTTTTAACATGCCTTTAGATTTTTAAGAAAAGCAAAAGAAAAAGCATTCTTCCAGCATTGAGAAAACACTTTGCCATAGATAATTGTCTCATTTAACGTGCATTACAATGCTACCAAACTGAAAAATAATAATACTCAGGAGGCCAACCCATGGAAGACTCTCTATCAAGTAATAAACTGATAGGAGAGATAAAGAAGAAAGGAAGCAGGGATGGGAAGGATGACTTTAGTTGTAATTGTTTCATGGTTGTTTGAAAATTCCCAAGTTAAAGTTATCAACATTTCTTCTTGCTTTACTACCAGCTCCTCCTCTGACAGGAGGGGAAAAAAAAAAAAGAAAAAGAAAGAAAAATTCCAGACGGGCTAAAAAAATCAGCTGACAAACCTCATTATTGATGGCGTCAGGTGGTAGATCAATGCTGGAGGAAAATCAATGGTAAAAATATTTTTCAGTGGTGCATACAGATGAAGAGCCTCAGCAGCATTTCTTGATGGAAACCACAACAATCTGCAGCCACCCCCCGAGAGTCACTGTTTCATAGGAGGCAAGAACTTATCTGGCGCTTTAGGGAATTTACCCAGATGTTTCCCTATGTTGTATAATCTGCAAGTATTTGCTACAAAAGGTCCTGGCAAGAAAACAGGAAAACAAGGAAAGGTGGAAGAAAAAAGACAGAGGGAGGGGAGGAAGGAGAGAGACAGAGAGAGAAAGAGAGAGAGAGAGAGAGAGAGAAACTAGGAAGGGAGGAAAGAAAGTAGATTTAGAGATCCCACTGACAATAAAATGCAATGTTGTATATAAGAAAAATGTGTTAGGGATATTTACTACATATCATATGTGTGACCATTTAATAAATGTAAAAGCTATAAAAGAATAAGGCTTGAAAAGCGTACCTAAATTGAAAAAAAATGTATGTCAACTTTTCATTTGAAGAGAGTATGTGAAGATAAAAAATTTCCATTGTATTCAAATATTAAATTCCGGAAGAAATACCATATCGGAGAATGCTTATTTAAAATGGGGCAATGAGATTGGGGTAATTTTGAAGAATCACCTTGATTTACAGTCTCTACTGCCCAAACAATTTTATACAGCCTGACAGTTTCTACATAATTGACCAATCATATCAGAGCACATTCCTGCCCCAAAGCTTGTGAATTCACTAATGAAGTATGCAGAAACAAATTATTCCTGGAGGAAGTAAAGAGTTGTTGAAAGAGTTTCACCAGAGTCGGGTTCTGAACCCTGGATCATGAGAGCTGTAACATTACTACAAGCTTTCAAGGACCCCAGCCCTTGCTCCCTGGAGTACAGGCGCCCTTGCTGCTATTCCTGCTGTCGAGTGCTCCAAGCCCTGACTCTCAAGACACAGAAGCCTGTGTCCCCACTGAAGCTGTCACACCTTGGACCCCAGCCCCTGAAGTAAGGGAACTATTATGCTTGAGGGTGCCACCTCCACTTGCTCACCATCATGTGTTGCAGCTGCTTGCTAAGGATTACAAAACCTGCCAAGGGCCCAGAATAACTGAAGGAGCTTCTCTTCACTTGCACATGATATCTATCCAGGTATAGCAGAAGGACCCCACCCATCTGGTTTATACAAACCTATCATTCTGCCAAGATTGCATTCTTATATGGAGAAGCTGTCTTCCTGTAGTAGTCTATTTTTACCTTTCACCAAGGAGAAGATATGGAGACCATTTCAAGAAGAAACAGCACAAAAATACTCATAACTCTTTACTTTCTGTTTTAGAGAAGTTGAAGTATATTTTACCCAGTATTACAGTAATTTTTAAACTTCATCACTTCTGTTTTCATTTGTATGTATATGTAGCCCTTTTCTGCATGTTGATTAGTAGTAAAATACTCAAAGTTGACATTCAGGCTCCAAACAGAGGGGACCAATAAGCTTATGTCCCCCCATAAGACAATCTTAGGTGAAAGGCTAGTGGTAATAAACTGAGAAGATCCAGGGACTGTAGGAAAGACAGTAGCAAGGGCAGAGGCTGAAAACCTGAGGGCCAATATCCATACGTTCTCTGCATTCTCTAGCACCTCCCACTAACTGAAAGCATTGAGACATCCTAGAGGCTCTTTAAATTATTTCCTAAACATTCTTCCTGTCACTTCTTCTGCCATTACTATCTTGCTCCTAGCTGTTCTCCTTTCTTCCTGGATTATCTCATCACTGTTATAACTATACCCTTACTCCTAGGCCTTCACCTTCCCCACACCCTGGTTGATTCTTCAGTGCTCCCAGTGATCCTTTCAAAATAGAAACCAAATCATTTCATTCCCTAATCTGACTAAAATCAAATTCTAAAAAGGGCTCTAATGGTCTTTTGTGATCCCCACCTGACTCCTCTTCTGCCTTACATTTTACTTTTTTTTCCATTGTGTATGGGCTTCAGCAACTCTGGCTTCTCACTATTCCTTCACTGTGTCAGTCACTCTTTGCACTTGCCATGCTTACTGGGTATCCACATGATATTCCTTCCTTCATATCTTAAATTTCAGGTTTCCCTTCAACTTTCCTTATTACTATTCCCTGATTTAGTTTTGCACATATTATCATTAATGTAAGTTTGGGAACATTAGAGACTTAAGAATGAAATATTATATATTTCAATAAAGGATTAAAGAATGAAAAAGTGTTATCCTATTAGTAGAAAGTTTTATACAGGAAGAATTTCCCCCTCTGGCACAAAAAAGAATAAGCTACAAAGACTGAGAATTATGGCAATAGCCAACCTTCTTATTCACTTTTACCACTTCTACTACCTTGCTGATCTCAAATATCTTATAAAGGGGAGGATATTAAAAAAGTCCAAAAGACATGAGAATGCATGCAGGAGGAATAAGGAAAGGTAGGAAACCCAAAACTTGAAAGTGTTAGATGTGCCCACTGTAGAGGAGCAAATAAAGTAATCTTAAATTGACAGAGACCACTATGGGAAGGTGACTGGGAAGTAGTGAAAAGGTCTGGTAGAGATGAATCAATTCGGGTTGTAACATACATGTGCATGGAAGCATTGCTAGGAGTCTCTCAGTATAGCTATCCTTATCTCAAACTAGCAAAGACGCTGTGTCTTTCTAATTATTGCTTATGTCTTCTCTTCAACAAAATTTGAGAAGATGGCAGAATAGGTTCTGCCTGGAAGTGAGGGAGGTTGAGGGGAGAGTGAGGGGGTCGGGGGGAGGGGGAAGAAATGGCCCAAACAATGTATGCACATATGAGTAAATGAATAAACAATAATAAATAAATATATACATATATTCAAAAGCAAGCAGGATGTGAAACAGGTTGATATCTTTTAAGAAGGACTATTCCCTTGAGGGAGTTTTCAAGTGAAAGGAAAACATTGCCACTAATATCTAGTTGCTCTAAACAATTCTATATTTTAATCCTGTTTTGAGGGACAGCAAAACTAAATTTCAATAATTAGCTGGTTTCTGGTTTGGTATATAAGGTGCTTGGAACTCATCAATCAATCCTAACAAGTAAAAAGCTGAATAATCTAAAAAATCAAAAATTCTTATTTCCATCAGAGAAGTGAACTTATAGGAATAAATCACTGCCCCCTAACTTGGAGAGACAGATAAATTAATGCAGAGAATCACAACAAACCGGAGAAACCTACAAGCAGATGCATTCCCAATAACCATTATCAGGACAGGAAAACATCAACTAGAATTGAATTACTTGAGGCTCAGTGTGGACAAGTCTGACAGTTAAAAACTTTAGGGTACACCATTACACTTTTGCAAGTTTTATCTCCAGGAGTTAAACAAGTTTTATCGTGACTCTGGTAGGAGGAGGAAGAAGTGACCATTTAGAAATACATCAGAGCACTCTGCTCTTAATAAATCCTGACCTCAAGAAGAACCATTTTACAGATCCTCAACAGTGGTTTTGTTTTGATCTGTTTTTCAGAGCTTAATCATCTGAGGGAAGGGAAATAGTCAACTCCCATCATTCTAACCATTCTTCCCCACCTAAGGGGAGAAAGACTGTAAAGCACTGTGACAATCACAATCCACAGGCACAGACTCACTGAAAGACAGAGACCTAATCATAGAACCAGAGAACACTTTCCTTCTCCACCCACCCGACACCATTACTAAAAGCCTATTCATTGAAGTTCCTAACATACTAGATCACATCTGCCTATCAAGAAAAAAATCACAAGACATATTGAAAGGCAATAAATATGTTTAAAGAAACACTGCAAGTATCAGAACCAGTTTCAGATATGACAGAGATGTTGAGTATGTCAGACTGGGAATTTGAAACAACTATGGCTTAAAGAGTTTAACTATAGTTACAGAGTCCTGTATAAAGTAGATAGCATGTAAGAACAGATGTAAGAATGTAATCAGATAGAAATTAAGAATGCCTTCAATGAGCTTACTTGTAAACTGGGCATGACTGAAGAAAGTATCTTTGATATTGAGTATACCTCAATAAAATCTTCCAAAACTAAAAAACAAAGAGGAAAAACAAAACTGAATTAAAACTAGAACATAGTATCTTACAACCATTGGGCAACTACCAAAATAGGATGGGAAAAGGAGAAGAAAGAAAAAGGAACAGAAATAACACTTGAGGCAATAATGACTGTGAACTCTCTCACAATGAATGTCAGGCATCAAACCACAAATCGAAGAACATGAAAAACACCGATCAGTGTAAATGCAAACAAACAATGTAAAAGGACCTATTCCTAGGTTTATCATGTGCAAAGTGCAGAAAATCAGAGATGAAGAAAAACATCTTAAAAGCTGGAAAAAAGGATATGCTACAGAAGAGTGAAGAAATTTTACTATTCTCTAAAATCTATTCTAGAAGCTACAAGTAGGGGTAATATTTTCTAACTAATTCTGTGACGCTAACACCACCCTAAAACCAAAACTAATGACATTATGAGAAAACTGCGGACTAATATGTCCCATAAACATAGATGTGAAATCCCTCAACAATATTAGAAAATAAAATTCAATAGATATATGTAAAAATAGATAACATATATAAATACATATATGTATTTATACATGTATATATATACATATATATATATATATTTTATATATAGCTATAAGTATGATTTATCCCAGGCCTGTAAGTTGATTTTACATTCAAAAACCAATTAAAATAATCCATCTCATTGACAGGCTAATGAAGAAAAATCTCATAATCTTATCAATAAATATAGAAAAAACATTTGAAAGACTCTAACACCAATTTATAATTTTTAAAACTCTGAGGAAATGAGGAATAGAGAGGAACATGTCCAACTTGATAACATCTACAAAAGCCTATGATGAGGGATAAGACAAGGTTGTTCCTTCTCGCTACACCTTTTTTTTTACAATATACATTAAGTTCTGACTAATTTTTATGACATAAAAATAAGAAATAAAAAAAGAAGAAATAAAATTGTCTTTGTTCACAGATGTCATGATTGTTTATGTTGGAAAGCCAAAAGGATCACAGAAAAAAAGCTCCTGCAATGAATGTAACTATAACAAGTTTGCTTTTTACATAGCTCATCTACAAAAATGAATCCTTTCCTGTACACCAGACATGATCAACTAGAATTTAAAATCTGAATTCTAATGATGATATTTATGTTAGTCCCCCCAATGAAACACTTAAGTTTAAATTCAACAAAATATATTCAGAACCTATGGATTTTTGAATGGAAAACTGCAAATTTTGATGAAAGAAATCAAAGAATTAGAGATATTCCACATTTATATAGAGAATGACTCAATATTTCTTTCCAAAATTATATATTGAATCAGTACAATTCCAATCATAATCCCAGCAAGTTATTTTGTGGATAATAGCAAACCAATTCGAAAATTTAGAAGAAGAGGGTAAAAAAAGAATAGCTGAAATAATATTAAAGAAGAACAAATCTGAAGGACTATCATCACTTCAACACTTCCTATAAAGCTACAGTAATCAAGACAGTGTGGCATTGGTAAAATAATAAGCTTGGAAATCAATGGAACAGATTAGAAAGTCCAAAAGTAGACCTACGAATAGAGTCACCTGATCTTTGAAAGAGGAACAAAACCAATATACTGGAGCAAATATAGTCTTTAAAACAAACAGTGGTGGAACAACTGGTCATCCACAGATGAAGAAAATGGATCTAGACACAGACCTCACATTCTTTAAAAGTAATTACCTTATTTGGGGTAGGATAGTTCACACCTCAAACCCCAGCAGTTGGAGACTGAGGCAGGTGGATCATGAGTTTGAGGCCTGCCTGGGTTACATTTTGAATTCTAGGCCAGAAAGGGCTACATAGGGAAACTGCCTCAAAAAACTAAAAACTTAAAAAAAAAAAAACTCAAAATAGATCATCAACATAGATGTAAAATGTAAAGCTATAAACTTTATCTGTATGCTTCATAAAAGAAATAACTGATTAACTGCATTTTCATTAAAATTTAAAATGTCTGTTTACAAAAGACACTGTCAAGAGAATGAAAGGACAAGTCAAAGACTTTGACTTATGTTCATAAAACACATATGCAAAACATACAAAGAACCCTTAAGACTCAGCAGTAGGGAAGCAAACCATCCAATTAAAAATGGGGAAAAGATATGAACAGGCATCTCACCAAAAAGATCTGAAGATAAAAAATAAATATAAGAAAATACGCTGTACATATCCAGGAACTACAGATTGAAACAACAACGATATGCCACTGTATACCTATCAGATTAGCCCAAATGCAAGTCATTAATAATGCAAAATACTAGCAAGGAGCAATGAGAACTGTCATAACTGGCAAGAATGAAAAAATGACACAGTCACTTTAGGAAAAAATTTAATAGTTTCTTACAAAACCAAACACATTCTTATATGTTCTAGAAACCATTCTCTTTGGCATTTGCTCAAAAAAAAACCCTAAAAAAAAGTATATCCACACAAAAGTCTGTAAATGTATGTTTATAGTAGCTTTTCTCTAATTGCCAAAACTTGAAAAAACCAAACATGTTCTTCAGTAGGTGAATAAACAAACTGTGGTACAAATAAACATTGGAATATTATTCTGCATTAAGAAGAAATGAGCTATCAAACCATGAAAAGACATGGAAGAAACTTAAACACACAACTAAGAGTAAGATGCCAATTTTTTTTTAAAAAAACATTTTATGTAATTGTAACTATGTGATATTCTGTAATAGACAAAACTCTGGAGACAGTAATCGATCAGTGGTTGCCATAGTCAATGATGAATTTCTAGAGTACAGAGAATTTTCAGAACAGTGTAACTACTTTGTATGATATTGCATTCGAGAGTTCTTGACATATATTTGTCCAAGCTACAGAGTGTTATACACTCAGTGAATACTAATGTAAACTATGGACTTTGCATGAAAATGATGTGCCCATGTGAGTTCACTGATGGTATCATGTGTACCTCTCTGTTAAAGGATATTTATAGTTGGAGAGGCTGTACCAATATGAGCATACAGAGCTTATGGGAAATCTCTGTATCTTCTACTGAATTTTGTTGGAGACCTTAACCTGCTCTAACTAAACAGCACTAATTATTATCTGCATAATTCATAGTTTTTACTTTGTAACTAAACATGTATTTTGAAAAAACATTAAAAGAAATGCCTAGACATTTTGACAGCTGTATTCATTAAATAAAACTTTATTGTCACCATTTTTCTTTAGTAATAAAGAAAACAATGCTATGTCATTACTAGGTGTATGGCTGTATGCTTTAGTAATAAAGAAAAACAATAAGGTCATTCTATTATGATGCCTTAGTTAGCTATTGTTCTCTTGGAACCAGACTCTTTCTCTGCCTGCCTATTTGTCTGACTGATTTTATAGAGTGCATAAAAAGAAGTTTTCCTTCTTGTCAATCTCTGGCAGTTTGACTTTAAAAAAAAATATATGAGGAAAGAAAATGTGTCTATCTTTCAAATTCATAAATGCTAAAAGCTAAAATTTTAGATCCCGTGGAATAGCACAAAATGGCTGGTCAGCACTTCTCTCTGGGGACTATGGATTTTGGATTATGCCATAACAGATGGCTTTTCCTTGATTGAGGTGAAAGGTGGAACTAACCTGGGAGATGAACTTGGGAAAATCTATAGATAAACATTTCCAGAGTAAAACTATAAATGTGGTGATTCTTTGAAGAAAACCTAAGTTTGTTTTTTTTTTCTTTTCTCTTTCTTTTTTTTTAGCCTTCCAATCAAAAGTCATCAGAAGACTTCTAGAAAATGAATTTGAAAGATTGAGAAAATCACAAGAGATTTAAGAACATGAGTATTGGAAAGGATTTAGAATTATTATCCAGTAGATTTATCCCTGACCAATCTGACTTACAATATCTCAGATAAATGTTTCCAATCTGTAATATTGCACAGGAAGCCATAGTTTAGTACAACTTAGGGCAAACTCCATTGCCAAGCTCCAAAGGTTGTCAAGTTTCCTTGGTAGACTTTAGAACAAAGCAGTAAGCTTTAGGAAAATGCTTAGCTATGATTTAAAAAACTCACATTGTGGGCAAACATGTTTTTTGTGATGATACTTTATAAATGTTGCAACTTCCCCCTTCCAAATACTCCTAGAACCCATTTTTGGTTTTGTATTTTCAGTTAGCTAAAGTCATAACTAAGTCTGAAAGGAATGCATGTTGACATAAGCTTAGAAATTATTTTTGTCCCATGGTTTTCCTTTCTAGGGAATAGATTTCATTTTCTCCATATAATACAAGTTAGCCATAAAAATAAGCACTAGAAGAATTTCTTTGCAATTAATTACCCCTTCAATACACACTGTATAGCAAGATAACATGAAAATATCATTTCATTTCTTGCCTTTCTAGAGATCCTAAAGATTATTAAAGAATAATGAAGACTCAAATTCACTGCATTTTGAAGAAATCTTCTTGCAAACTGGCTATTTACAAAGGAGCACAAAATTTTAAGGGATTAACATAGTTCATAGTTATATATACTGCTTATATACAATATTACATACAATAATTTCCTTTTAACTCTGATGAGCCAACCAGACCTCTCCAGTTAGACTAAAGACAGCTGATCAGCAAGAAATACTCCATGAGTGACATGTGCTATTGGTTTATGTTCCATAATGTCTTGCTTCTCAATACTCCATATAATACTCTCCTTTTCTCTCCATACTGATTGCTTTCCAAGCCACTGAATTTCTGGTTCATTTTTACTTACATTTGCTGAAAGAGGTACCACAAAAGTAGTGTTTCCTTCAGAAAGTTCTTCATTTCTGGTCAGTGAATTTATGAACATTTCTAACTTAATTCTGATCTGAAAAAGTCTTTATGACTTGTATCCTATGGCTACTATTTCTCATTATTGCTACTGATTTACATAACTTCTAAATGTACCAATTAATGTGATTAAGGCATGTTTAAGGAATAATACAAACAAAACATCAAAATGGAAAAATGTCTATAATACTTTAGGGAAAAATAAAATGCATACTTTTGATAACTTCATCAAAAGCACATTGTGATATTTTTTGCTCACTTTAATTTGTCAGTCATTGAAATTCACTAATGATTATAAAATCATTTACCAGTCCAACCAGCTTCCTAAGATTTTCACAGGAAAAGAAAAAATTACCATCTGCAAGCTCCTGTGATAGGGAGGCCTCATTTGCAAAGCAACACAAGAAATATTTATTTGGTGGGACTGATCAAAAACATTAAATATTCATCAACTCTTCTAGTTCCTTCCTTTCTCTTGTTTTATTCTGTTAGCAGCAATGACAGATAAGGTCCTATAGTCTAACATCTACACAATCTAATGCAAGTAGGAGTGTATCTACCATCTTAACAATAGAGAAAAGGCACCCGGAACGATGAAACAGACAAATCACTTGAAATTTTTTCCATATTTTTTTTTGAGAGGGTCTCCCTATGCAGATCAGTTTGGCCTTGAATTTTTAATCCTCCTGACACCGTCCCTGCAGTGCTGTGATTATAGGCATGTGCCACCATGACTGTGCCCAGCTTATTTTTCCTATGCTTTATGGATGAGGTCATACAATAAAAATGAGTCTTCTCTTTTATAATAGAGGATCTTTGTTTAAACGTAGAACATTTATCACCTCAATGATTAATTTTTGTATCATTTTATTTTTATTTAACTTTTTGATATCAATTTTACAGCAGACACTGAGCTCATAGAGGTGTGACTAAGGAATTACATCGTCAGTTCACTTCCAACAAGGTGACCATTCTATAAGACCTCCAATTCTCAGAAGCAGTGACTCATACCCTGATCAAACTCATTAAAGGTCATCTAAGCAATGCCAGGAAAGATGTGGCTGTGTGCCAAGGCTTCTTTTCCCAGATCATCAGTGGAAGCAATCTTCATGTTTCCAAACAAGAACATGTAGTTTTATTTATAAATTTTAGTGTTTCAGCCAGCCATAGTGTTGATGTCCCAAATGAAATATTCAGGACTAGTCCAACAACACTTGGATCATCAAGAGATTAAGATTTGTGACAGTCACAGTACTGAATTCAGATGTGCATCTGGTTTGATACAGAGCTAGAAACAAAAAATTATTATATTGCACTATAATCGTATTCTAATGCTTATTGTAACATTTCCTGAAGTGAATGACAAGAGTGGAATATCATTAACATGGTTCTACAATTGAATGCAGCAATACTTTTAAAAGGAAAGAACACTGGCTTTTGTCATAATTCCATTAAGTATGTACCCAATTTAAATGACTGATGAATGGTACATTACTATTTTTCTGTCTTTAAATTTTAGCAACATGGTGAGATTGAACTTTTGAACTTGTGTCCACATGCATGTTGTATTAGAGTCCTGTTTTCACTTTTACTTTAAATGCTTGCAACAGTTGTAGGGGGAACGAAAATATTGTTGATTATTTCAAGTGAAAGTTCATCTGTTATTGACTGCTGAATTCACCACCAGAAAATATAGTACTTAAGATACAGAAAGGCTCTGATGTAGAAAAGCAACTAGAAGTAACAGAGATGGTCATCCTTCAGAAGATCATTAATGCAACTGAAACAATCTATATCCAGCTACCTTACAGCTCCTATAATCCTTCTTTTCATCCTCTCCTTCTTCCATTTATCTTACGGCAATTTATCTTGTTCCCTAGCTTTCTTAGCAAAACTATTCTGTATATTGAAAGTCATTAGGGATCTGCAAAGAATCTTCGGCCATCACCCTTTTGCATTTTGCTATAAATGAAATCATTGGTCCAAATGACTCATTTCCTTTCATTTTCCACCACTGACTCTCTGGCTCTTTTTTCTTTTCTTTTCTTTTATAGCATTTTTTGAAATAAACCTGTAAATATTGTTAAATATATTTCTTTGCCTATTCTATGCTGGCAGCCCTGCTGAACGTAACTGAAAAAGCAGTACTATACAAGAATGAATACAGAAATCTTATACTAGCTAAAACCACCACAAGAAAGGGACTAAGGTAGAATGAAGAAAATTAGAGGAAATAAAACAATGGGGTCATAATACATATAGACATGGAAATGTCATAAAGAAACTCCCTGTGTAGATACATTTATCTTAAACAAGCAAAAAATTTTTTTCTGTTATACAAAATTGGAGAACAGGAGGGGGTTAAATGGAGGTAATTGGGACCAGTGGAAGGGGCAAGGTGGTGGGGAAAGGGAATAAGAGGAGGAAAAAAATTTTTAAAAAGTTAAAAAAAAAGAAAAGCAGTATGACCACAGACACTGTGTGTTTAATTCAGCTTACATGCATGCCTATGTACTGTAAGGGAGGTCATACTGCCACTCAGAAGTCTTACTATGCTTCACTTGTACATTCACTAGTCCACTTGCCTCGGTGACTACCCTATCGTTTCTGTCTTCTGAAACTCCCAGTCTCTCTCCTCTATTTGTGTTTACAGCCAAAGACCCTGCCTTCTATTCACTGAGTAAACAGAATCAAACAGAAAATAACTTCTTCATATACTCATTACTGCACCTATCATATACCATGGTTTCTACTTAGTACTTGTCTTCCTTCTTATTACAATAGATGGATTCTCTGTATTTCTTAGGCTATTACTTAGAAATATTCTTGAACCAGATTCCAGAAATTCTTGCCTGCTTGGGCACATCACTTGAAGGAGGAAATTCCTTCCCACTCTCCTTTTACCAGTTTCATCAATTTTTCTTTATCCTTTCAGTCATATAAACACACTATTTATTCTTCCATTATAAAACAAAATAAAATCTTTTTTAGCACTATACTCTTCCTCCCAATTCTTTTATCTAATTTGTAGCAAAATTCTCAAAAGACTTGTTTATAGTCCTTCTCTGACATTTATTCTCCAATTTTCTTTTCTCATTTCAGCCAGGATTTTACCATCAGTATACCAGATTGTCTT
The DNA here is from genome assembly GCF_047511655.1 of Castor canadensis. NCBI lineage: Eukaryota > Metazoa > Chordata > Mammalia > Rodentia > Castoridae > Castor > Castor canadensis. Next base: position 64,043,346 of record NC_133386.1, read on the forward strand.
CTGAGGGTCATGAACAATGTCCACGATGCCAAATGTAGTGGTCAATTCTCAATTACTTTAGTCATCAACAGCATACTTGGCATATTCTCACTTTTTTTTCTTTCTGCCTTAATGATTATTCCTTCCTAGTCTACTTTGCTGGTTTCTGTCTATCTTCTCTATACTTGAGATTGGACCTTCCACGGTCATGGTACTTTGTTCTTATTTCTAGCCATCATCCTTTCCTTAGAGGTCTCACTTAGTTTATTTCAAAATCTCATCCAGGCCTGAAGTACTGTCTAAATGCAGATCACTGTTATATTTCATCTTCAAACGCTTACACTGAACAGCTTCTATAACATCACCACTTGGATGTCTATTAGACATCTCAAATTTAAAATGTCTTAAACTGACTCCTGATATTGTTTCCCAAACCTATGTTGTTCAGAATCTTTCCATCTTAGTTTATGACACTTTCATCCTTCTTATTAAGCAGACCAGATATTGGAAGCCTTAATTTCCCTCTTTCTTTTACACACCAAATTCAATTACCAGAAAACCCTGATTTTTCTCTCCTGTACTACTCAGGCTCTTAACCAATCTCACTGACTCTTTCTTTGTCCCTTTACAGCCTTTTTCAACACAGACTCCAAAATGATTCTTTTAAAACTGGTGATAAATCTGTCACTCCCTTGCTTTCAAACTTGAATTAATCCCTAATAAGAGGAAGTGGCTGTAAGCCCCTCTGTATGATCTAGTCCTTGAATTCTGTGAGTTCATTTACCCCTGTTTTCTTTGTGCCAGCCACACTGGTCATCTGCTGTCCTTGTACAGTATTCCTGTCCAGGCTTAGAGCCTTGGCTCCACTCACCCTCTGCCTGAGTGTTCAGTTCCTCACCTGACAAATTGGGTGATGGTGGCTAATCTCCTTTGCATGTCTGCCCTAAAGACTCATGCTAAGGAACCCTACCATGACTTTATTAAAAATTGTGACTCACCACCCTTCTTCACTCTCCTTATCCCACCATCCCATGACCTGTTTCATTTTTGTTTTCAGTTCATACATTTCTTTTTATCTAGTATGCTATCTAGTTAAGCAACTATTTATTTTACATTATTGCCACTATTAGCATGGTACAATATAATATTTAGAAAAGCAATAATTTTTATGTTTTCCTATATTACTGTTTGGTAGGAAATTCTTAATACACATTTGTTGAGTGAACACAATACGTACTTATATATTCATAAGTGAAATTCAAGGGCATAAAAGAAAAAACTGGGGAAAAAAGACCAACAATCTTTAAAATATTTTCCAATTACTTTAGAGGAATAAAAAGAAAGTGAGAGAAAACAAATGGGAAGAAGTTGAAGTATGGGAGAAATAACTGTTATAAGGTTAAGGCAGTTATTTTAACTTTAAAGTGATATAAAATAATTTTAGGCTTTCAGTGATTTTAAGATATCTTTTCATAGTAATAGATAATATACCTTAAATACATTGTATAAAAATAATTCGTATAATTAATATATAAGTATAAAAAATTCACATGCTAATATAAAATACCTTAATGTGTAACATACACTATACATTTATATATATACTTGTCCTATATTTTTCTCCATTAATGTTGTTGCCAGAATGCAAATAAAGCTGGCCAAAAAATTGGCTTCCTGTTACCTCTTAAAACACGCATTGGTGTTCTTATTTCCCACATAGTTGAAAATACTTCCTAAGAGTCAAATTTCATTTTATTCACAATACACACAGTATACACCTGCTTCTTTGATGAGTTTGCTATTTTTCTGAAAAAGGGGTCTTACAAGTTTTGGCTATAGACTGAACTGTTACGTATTTCAAACTCTTGGAAAACTTAATTAATGATTTATGGTTGAGATTACCTGTAATCTCAACCTAATTGTTTTAGGTCCTAATTGTTTCTCCCACAGTATTTAGGATCACTCTACTCACCTGTTTAGATGCCTTCCTGTCTCTATATTCTATTTGCCACTACTTTTGCCTCCTAATTCTTTTCCCCACTCCCACCAGTCTGGGGGAGTGGTTGTATTCTAGATAGGTAACCATCCACGTTAATCAATAACACTATATCTTCTGATCACCCAGACTCAATGTTTTGTAGACCATTCATGACATTTCCCTTTCTTTTGAGACCTTCTCACTATTAAATTTATTTCAAATCACATTACTATGTTTTTAATTATATTTTACACTCATTCATCTCTATTTAATTTGTCCTCTGATTCAGGTAATCTTGCTTAAAAATCTGGACTTCAAATGTAATTTAAATAAATCCATCTTTGATCTTAGCTTCTTCCTTGTCCAAAAAATTTTCTACACTACAACCAGATTGTTTTCCCCACATGACCACAGACATCAAGTCATGTAATGATATTAAAGTCTTCAGTGCTTTTCTACGAAATGATTTTACATACTCAGACAATCCAGATTAACATGAAGGCTTTTCATAGCAGTATGGATAATGTGTGATATATACAAAATATAAGTAACATCTTTTTAATAATATAATACATATTATCTTTTATGTTTGTATTATATTCCTTTCACACATATATGTACATTATTGTACATCTGTATTATTGTATATACTTATTATCATATGTATATGTATTATAGCTTGAAGGTGTTCCACAAAAGGCATAGTTTGGAAGCATAATCCCCAGTGCACTAGGGTTGGGAAACATGGCCTAATGAATGAATGCAAATTATAAAAGTGCTACAGGCTGTGAGTTCTATATCTTGCTCTCTCTCACTCTCTCTTTGCCCTTCCACTATGGGATGATGCATCAAGAATGTCTTGGCAAAATATCAACAACTGGATCTTTGACTTTCCTGCTCCCAGAATTTTGAGCCAATCAATTTCTGTTCATTGTAAATGTCCCAGTCTTGAGTATTCTGTTATAGCAGCACAAAACTGACTAAGACATATATGTATTACTATGTGTTTGAAAGTATGGTTCTGTGTGTATTACTTATCAAATACATTATATATCAAATGTATTATTTACCAGATACATTATTCATTAAATAATGTAGCAAACATGACCATTGGGGTTTATCCCAGGCCTGTAAGATTAGTTTTACATTCAAAATTCAGTCAATATAATTTAATGTCAATTAACATCAATTGACTGAAAAGGAAAAAAAAACATAGTGTTCACATAAAATAATTTGTGAATGCATCCTTCACTATGCAAGAAGCTAGTTGCCTCTATGGGGGGGGCCCATCTGTCAAGGAATGGATATCTGGCCAGTATCTAGGGAGGACCCAAGCTGAGCATACAGGCATGTGAGAGAACTTGGAAGATCTTCCTTTCTTTCCTCCTAAATGCTAGGCAAAACTTTGCAACCTGATGAAGGACTAGGAGTGAACAACTTCAAAAAGCTGCTCCTGGATCCACAACATACAAAAATAGGAGATAATAAATATCCAATATCTGCAGCTGATAAATTTTGTAGCAACCTGTTGCCCAACAATATATGATAGATGCTCAACTGATATTTGAAAAACGCGTCACAATATTTTAATGGAGAAGTACAGTTTTTCTACAAATCATGTTAGAATGATTGGACACCTAGCAAAGAAACGAACCTCTGTAGGCACATCACACCATATAAAATGAAATAAAAATGGGTCTTACACCTATCAGTAGAACCCAAAACTTCAAAACATCTAAACTAAAATAAAATGTACTGCCCTCCTCAAATTGTCATTATGACTTTGGATTACATAATACTTTGTAAAATGGGATATAGAAAATGAACATCAAGAAGAAAAGAGAATAACTAGGACTCCAAAAAAAATTAAAAACTGCTGCTCCTCAAAACATATAATTAAAAATTTAAAAATAAGCTGGGCATGGAGGCAGAGAAAGGAGAATCACAATTCAAGGCCAACTCAAGCAAAATTTTAGTAAAGCTCCATCTCAATAAATAAGTCACACATGGTGTGCATCCTTGCAATCCCAGCTACAGGGGAGGTAGAGGTAAGAGGATTGAGGTATGAAGCTTTTCCCAGGCAAAAATGTGAGGCCTGATCTGAAAAATAAACTAAAACAAAAATAGGGCTAAGCATATAGCTTAGTGGTAGAGCACTTGCCTGTTAAGCAGAAGACCCTGAGTCCAAGCCCCCAAGCTTGATCACTACATCACTATCTGTAGTGATTTATCTAGGACTGCTCAAACCTAGAAGCCCCTAAATGCCCATCAACTAGCGAATGGATTTTAAAAGCTATGGTTTACCTTTATAACAGAATATTATTCAACAATAAAAAGGAATTAAGTGTTGATAAGTGTACAATATGGATGAATTTCAAAATAATTATGCTGAATGAGACAGCTAAACTCCAAAGCTTATATACCGAATGGTCTTATTTATATTATAGTGAGGAAACGGTGAATGAAGGGAAGGAGAAGTTGGATATGTGGCTGCTGGGAGTTGGTAATAGGGAAATAAAGTTCAGATTTTGCAATAACAAAAATATTCCACATTCTTATTGTGATGGTGAAACTAACTGTATCTATTCAAACTCATCCTAGAATATACCTAAAATAGTGAATGTAAGGAACTAGCAAAAGTAAAATAAGTAGATATAAATAAATGACAACAAAATATAATGGTGAAATAATAGAAAAGTGTGAAGTCTGGATACATAAAAATTTAAAATATACTATATAACATACATTTAAATAAACAAAAATAACAGACAGAAAAATACTTATAACATCTGAAGCAAAGTGAACTAATATCTTTAATATGTAGAGAACTTACACAAATCATTAAGAACATGAAAAATATGTTCTTCACATTTTCTTTTGAAAAATGATCAAATGGTAAGAATGGACATATAGTAGAGAAAAAACTTTAAACAGTCAAACACTTCCAAAAAGATATTAAGAGCACAAGAAATCAGGGAAATGAAAAATATATAATTATAAGGTATAATTTTCCATCCATTTTGTTGGCAAAAATGAATAACTGATGAAACTTAGTGTGTCAGCAGAAAATTCTTGGGTCATATGTGACAGCATAAATTGGTGTAGAATTCTTAACAGGTGCTTTGGCTATATGTATCACAATAGTAAGTCCATTTAAAGTCAAAATATCCATCACAGAGAAATACTTGAACATGAACTAAAAACTATAAAATATGTTTTTCAACTTTATAAGTAATAAAATTATTGAAACTTAAATTGTTCATGTATATGTGAATGATTAAAATTTTATAACCATAACATGGATTACTCCACATTCATTGCAAAGATTATCATATTTATATATAAAGACATGGAAACTTGTCCAAGATATGTTGTTAATGAAAATAAAACAAATCAGTGTGTGTAAAATATCATTCAATTTATATACCACTTGTTCATGAATATATACCTTAGCTAAAGAGATGATTTATAGCTTTCTATACATGTCCATAGACAGTATTTCAAGAATTACACACCAAACTAACAATAACAGTTACCTCAACACTAAGATGTTATAGAGTATTTATAAGAGGAATTTTCTTTTATTTTCCCCTTATGTTCTATATCACTTTATTTATTTTTAAAACTCAAGTGGCTGCGTGCTGTAGCTCAAACGTGAATTCTAGCTACTTGGGTGGCAGAGATTAGGAGGATCACATTTTGAGGCCGGCCTGGGCAAAGAGTTTGCAAGACCCCATCTTAACCAATGGTTGGATACCATGGAGTGTACCTGTTATCCCAGCTACATGGGTAAGCACAAATAGGAGGATTGCTGTCCAGGTTGGCTGGACATAAAGCAAGACCCAATCTAAAAAATAACCAACACACACACACACACACACACACACACACACACACACACTGAAACAGTTGGCAGAGTGGCTCAAGTGTAGAGTGCCTGACTAGCAAGAGTGAGGCCCTGAATTCAACATCTAGTATAACACACACACACACACACACACACTAAAAAATAAAAACAAAACAAAACAAAAACTATCAAGTGTTTATTTTTTCCTAGCTAAAAAGTTTAAAGGATAAATGAGATTCAGTCCCTAACTCCAAGGAGCTCTTATTCCAAGGTGTGAAGAAAGAGAGGCATCACAACCCATGACTAGAGTGGGATGTGGTACATCAATCATGGAAGAAGGAAGATGTTATGTTTTCTGAGAAAACTGGGGATGCTTTCACAGAGTATACACATTTTACCAACAGATATGAGTTCATCTCACTGAAAATAAAGGTTATTCTAGGAAAACATAATCAGATATGATGAATAAGCACACTTGTGCCTAAGTCCTGGCTTCCATACTGGCAGTCATTGTAACATATTGCCTGGCTTTCAATGCTGTGTCTGTAAAATGGGTATAATTTGACTATGTTGAGCAACTTGAGAAATGATGACATCATTATTGCAATAGAGCACAAATCAGAAAGATCAGGTTTGAAGCTTAGTTTTTAATATGTCAGATTAAAGGCTTTGACGAGTAGGAGAGTTGAGACTGAGGATAAGGAATAAAAATCATTCATTTGCAGGATATATTGGATATCATGGCAGTGTATTTAAAGTCTACCTATGAAGATTGTGTCAGTCAAGAAGATGCCCAAAGTGTGGTCTATGAATTAGCAAAAAGGACATTGCCTGAAGCTAGTTTAAAATCCACAATGTCAGGACACCACCTCAGATCTGTTGAATTAGAATTTGTATGTTAACGTTCTTTTGGTTACTTTATACATAGTGAAATAATAGGCATTGTCTGAGCAACCACCAAACCTTAAAGATGAATTAGAGAAGTAGGAACCAGCATACAAGACAGATTTATAGTAAGCAATGAGGTGCACATTGCATGACATTTGAAGACAACATGGCAAGAGGAGTCATGAAAATCCTTCAAGGATTTACTTTCTTTTTTATTTTTTAAGAGAAAAATCCCAATGGTATTAAATACCATTCTTTTCTCCTCGTCCACTTGAGTCATGTTTATTGTGCTTCTGACACCTTCCATTATCCTTTCCACAGCTCATTATTGTAGTAGAAATTGTGCTGCTTTCTTCACACTGAAAATGATACTGTTTCTGTGGCACCAGAAACAACTTTGTGTTCACTCATACACACACATTAAGGAGTGAATTATCATTAATTATGCACTAAAATGTTCTTGGCAACAGACTAAGTGACAAAACATTTGCTTTTGTCAGGGTTCTATTAGGTGAACCCAATTTGAACCAAGAAGAAATATGACACTTTTTTAATTTTAATTTGTATCACAAGGTTGGGATCATGACAGTGACTCTATTTTGCACATTATTTTCTCTATCTTTGTAATGATGCTAATGGAATTCTTTAAACTATTTTTATCAGGTCTACAATCTATTTATTGCATATTAAGAAGAAATTTCATGTTAACATTCCAATTCAACAATACAATATGCTCTTCTGAAGAACATCATTACTTAAAAGAGTTCAAACGATACAATACTTTTACTGTTTACAACAAATCCAGGCAGAAATTGGAACAAATATAGAACATTTTAACAATATAATCTCCAATTATAGATCTAAGAAACATGTCTTTATTAATTAAGGCACCAGTTGCATTTGACTGTAGAACTGATTGGAGACTTACAGCTTATATTTAAAGTATGCATATAAAGAAGAATCTTATAAAGAATTTTTTCAAAAGTTATTCCAATGTTAGTATTCGTGTTCATGTAAATTACACTATAACATTTTCTACTAGTGATAAGGTTCAAGTCATAACTAATTTCAAGCAAACCATGTAGTTTCTCCTGGTTAAAAATAATCCTATGTTCTCCCTCATATGCAGACTTTAGATACAGGGCAAATACAACAATTTTGTTGGACTTGGGTACATGCTAAGGAGAGAGCACATACAGGAGGTATAGGGATAGGTAGGAAACCCAAAAAATGTAAGTGTTTGATGTCCCCACTGCAGAGGAGCTAATCCAGTAACCTTAAAGTGACAGAGGTCAATATGAGAAGGAGATCAGAAACTAGTGAAAAGGTCAGGTAGAGATGAATCAACTTGGGTTGCAACACATTTGTACATGGAAGCAATGCTAGGAATCTCTCTGTATAGCTATCCATATCTCAACTAGCAAAAACGCTTTGTCTTTCTTATTATTGCTTATGTCTTCTCTTCAACAAAATTAGAGATAAGGGCAGAATAGGTTCTTCCTGGAAGCGAAGGAGGTGGGTGAGGAAAGGGAGGGGGTGGGGATGGGAGGAGGAATGTCCCAAACAATGTATGCATATATGAATAAATAAATAAATAAACAAATAAAATTTGGATTTAATTCTTTAACAACCACCAAAAAAGTTAGAGTTTACCTACTACATGAATGCTTGTGTAAAAATTCTTGAAATAAGAAATGGATAAATGAAAAATGAATACAGTATTGTTTTGCTATGCAAACATTGTTATAATTAAATAAATTAAAATTTTGTTGAAGGTAGCATGCATAGAAAAATGCTTTGCTCCTTCATCTCATTTCACAGGGAGAGATTATACTAACGTCAGGAGAGAAGGCCTTATCCACTTATTCATATTCATTCAGTCTCGATAATGTGCCAGTCTATGTTTCCAATAAAAATAATATTATGGGAAATTGATATTTATTTAATATTTTTGGCAGTACTGGGGTTTGAACTCAGGGCCTCCTGCTTGCTAGGCATGTGCTCTGCCACTTGAGCCACTCCACCAGCCCTTCACTTACTTTTGTGTTTGCTTATTACTTTGTTTTGCAGGTATATTGATTAAGTTTAAAAAGCAGTTAAAATTAAGCAGACTTCTTAGAGTGTAGAGTGATACTAAAGAATTTCTTTCAAACTTATGAAGACTTATGGATTTATTAATAGGTATTGTCTATGAGAATAATGAAACAGGTACTTTTTTCTTTGCATCTGCCAAATGTCATACACACACATACAAATACACACACACCACCACCACCTGTGCACACACACTTATGCACCACCACCACCACCTGTACACACACACACACCACCACCACCTGTACACACACACACGCACACACACACCACCACCTGTACACACACACATACACACACCACCACCACGTTTACACACACACCACCACCACCACCACCTGTACACACACACACACACACCACCACCTGTACACACACACAAACACACACACACCACTACCTGCACCCTACACACACAGCATCACCACCTGTATACACACACACACACCACCACCTGTACACACACACAAATGTGCACGCACACACAAACATGCACACACACACCACCTGTACACCTGTACACACAAACACACCACCCCCTGTACACACACACACACACCACCACCCCCTGTACACACACATACAAACACACACCACCACCACCTGTACACACATCACCATGGATGTATTTTTTTTTTGTGATGCTGGGGTTTGAACAGAGGGCCTTCCCCTTGAGCCACTCCCCCAGCCTTTTTGTGATGGCTTTTTTTGAGATAGGGTCTTCTGAGCTATTTGCCCTGGCTGGCTTTGAACTGCTACCCTCCTGATCACTGCCTCCTGAGTACATAGGATTACAGGCGTGAGCCACTGGCGCCCAGCACATGCATGTATCTTATATGAGATGGAAACATGGTAGGTTGCTGTGGATTTTTGCAAATGGTGTACTTATTTATTTGTCAATAGAATATTTTTTGCTTATGGTAATATGAAAGAAGTTGCCATACTTTTCTATTAGAGTAACAAGTTCAACATGTTAACTTTGAAACAATCACAATAAAGAAGCTATTTTGGAGGGATGAATTCTATTAGAGCAATGAATGACTTAGATTTTCACACAAGTGTCAAATCTATCAACAAGAAGGATTCTATTATCAATATGAGCTCTGTTTGTAGATTTATAAATGACAAAATAAGATGACAGGAAGCTGAGTTTGTTTTTGCCAACCCCAGATTCGTGAAAATCAAAACAGTGAAGGTGTGAATTTGTTATATTCCTGTAAAACTACTTTATCTCAGAAACATACCTCTACCCTTCAGTAGCTCCAAGACTTGTTAATATCTCCTTTTTTCTTAGGATTTACTCTGTCTAATGGAGGACTTCCTTCCATAGCAGCACAAGGTACTTCCTGCTCAACCTTTCCTGACAAATGAGTATTATATCTACATGTCACATCTAAAATATCTGGTTTTATTCTCATATTAATATCAGTGTTACAATATTTATACTTTATATTTTCTTATGTTATTTCCTTTGGGTATTAAAACCTTATTTTCTCAGATTTCTTAAATGTCTTTACCTAAATGTAGTTTCAGTGCTCCTTAAACTACACTGGGAAACTAGCATCTATAGTAGTAATGTGCTATATCTATTACATACTATATACTATATATTCACCATATATTATATAAGACACTATAGAGCAGGAGTGTACTGTACCTATAATCTATAATGGGAATATAATAATCTTGGTTGAATGATATGCCTAGAAAATTAAGGCATTTTAGCAACAATCTCCAGTTACATTTTATACATTTTTCTTATTTGTTTATCAAGTACATACATATGTTATAATTTCTTTTATTCTTCCTGTATTTATTCAATTATAAATCCAAATAAGCATTAAGGAGTTTTATATAACTTTCTCAATTTTTCTACCAGTTGTATTTACACTGTAGCTGTTCAAATTCTAACTCAAACTCAAGCTCTAGCTAGGTTTCTGATTTTAGGATTCCAGGTTGAGTTTTCAATGCAGACCCACCAGCACAAGTAATATGGCCCCATGAAAATTCACAGAATCACATATGAATATTATATAAATAAATCAGAGGTCAAATCTGAATGTTTCAATGGTGACTACATAAAGTATTTCTTCTCCATTAAAAATGTGGATAAACAAAAGTGTAGTGTGTTTTCATTTCATATTACCACTCAAGGCTCAGAGAACACTCTCTTTTTTTAAAAGGTGTATTCACATCGAGGTCATTATGACAAAATTGATTATAAAACCAAAAACATAACCATTGCCATATTTTCTTCTATTCTCTCTGCTGTTCCCTTTAGCTAGCATTTAAATTCTAGTTACAACACTTGTATATAGACTATGCCATCTCAGACAAATATTAACTCTGCTTATCTATCATCTATCTACCTATCTCTATCTATCTATCTATCTGTCTATCTACATATTTTCTATCTATGCACATACATATACTCACATATACAAGAGCTGAGGGACCACAGTGTATATATCTCTTAACACAAAAAGTGTGAGCTGTATATATTTAAAAGTGCACTTAGAGGATAAGCATCATTTTTCTGTGATCCTTATGTAACATCAAGAATATAGCTATTTACCCTCTACACTATACTATTTTGTCTCTCTACCAAAAGACAGCTATCTGATAAATATGACAGATGTTCCAGGTCACCTGTCCTTAACAAAGTATCTATCCAAGAATTGACAGTATATTTTAAGAAAATCTTTACTGCATTTCTAGCCCAGCTGCTCTTTAATAACTCTACTATCTGTGGAATGGACGCTTTTAACTTCCACATGCATGTCTTACAAATAATTTCTGCATATTTTTTAGTCTTTGTTATGTATTTCCTTTGGCATTTTTTAATTTTGAAAAATTAAAGCACAATATTTGAAGCAAGAAATGGAAACTATATCTTTTTTCTTTTTTCTGTAAGTTGTACAGCTTTCATAAAGTGGCCTGAATCTCCTTGATGGGCTTTGACCACAAATCCTCCCTCTCTCCGATCAAGCTAAGAAATTCTTCTTGACTTCTGTTTACAGATAAGCAATGCATTTTTCTTTATTTCCAGCAATAGTAATTTACCTTGATTTCATATACACCAAACCATTAACCATAGGAATCTCATAAGCAAGGTACAAGGCAGGGAATGTCTGTGATTTCCAGGAGGTCATAACCCAGAATTTTTTAAAATAACTATTACAATGAGGAACAGGGTACAGCTACAAAAGGAATAGTTATAATTTATGCCTGACTTACTTCAGCAGAATATAGTTTATTTATAAACTGCTTATGGCAAACTCTGTATGCCCCTGTTCTATGCATGTGCTGAACTGTCTTCTGGTAAATTATTTAAATTACACCTAGCAGTAATTCCTGAGGACTTTCATACTTCATTTTCTCTATTAATGTAACAGGGAAAAGCTGCTTTGCAAGGATTGCTCTGAAATTCCCAGAGTGCGAGTTCCAGACTCTGTATGTGTTGCATTATGCCTGTCAAAAAACTTGTCTTCTCCCGAAATTTATTACTGAAGTTTCTCCACCCGAGCTACGCATTGAAGCCTTACAGAAAGCTCATACATGATTTAAGCAGCTAACAGCATTGAAAGAAATAGGTCAGGTTAAAAAAAGACTGAATTTAAGCTACCTTCACTTATTACTTATGCAAGATTATGCATAATTTAGCACACTGCTGAATATGCAAGGACAGAATAATTGTTTTCCAAAATATTTACTCTGAGTTGGTACCCGTGTTTTAGTGAGATAAGGTGACTTCTCAGCATTTGCTAATCACTTTTGAATTAAAAAACAATGAGTGAGTTTTTGATTGGGTTGATAACTGCATAACAGTATATGTAAACAGAGATCTTGTTTAACAACTTCATTGAAGTAAAATACATGATACTGTTATAAGACTGAGCAGTTTGATTACAGTCAGCCTATTTTGAAAACATTTCTTTTTTTCTTTGAATATATATAATCCTATCATTCGCACACACACACGTGTGCACACACATGTGCTACAGAAAATCTTCATATAAAATAACATTTTTAAAAAAACTTAATCTGAACATTGCATTAAAAAATGTAGAAGCAGGCCAAGGTAAGAAGTCAGTAATATAAAAGATCAATTTGGGTTCAAAGCAAGGTCTTTGGGTCAGCCATTTCCTACAAGTAAGTGTTCAGTAATCCTGGTTTGAGATACAGTATTTTAATGTAGCTATTCATAAGAATTTTAAAGGAAAAACTCCATTCCTTCAAGTGAGGATTTGTCAGTTTTTAATGTACAAAATGAGGATCAGTATTCCCTAAAGTGAAAGTTTCAAACTCCACAAAATCATCTTGCTTTTTAAATTGAAAAAAAAAAGCTTCATGGATGATATAAATTCATTAATTTCCACAGTTTGGATAAGCCCAAATTTAACGTGCAATATAATTTTTATAATTCTGAGGTAACTCACATTTTAACCATAACAGTGAACATACTAAGGTATTGAGTTATGAATTACTTTTCAGGAATGTAAAGTCATGAAAGAGAAACACAAAAACATGAATCTTAACATATTTAATTCAATCTTCAGAAACTGCAGTAAAGTAGTCGAAATTAACACTAGTATCAGCAGCATGTAGAAAAATAAATGGATAAAATGCTAAAAAATAGATCCTTATTGACATTCATCACATTTTAAAATGGAAGAATCACAGTATAATGGGAAAAAAATAAGAGATCTTTTTTGTAGTACTCTTTAAATCAACTTAAGTTAGAGAACCCATATATAAACACCAAAATACATTTCAATTATAACGAATTAGTACTTATTATGGAGAACATTATAGAGGAGGTTCAACAAAAAACTAAAACTAGGCCCACTGCATAATCCAGTATAATACTTCTTTGGTATTCTTTTAGTATGCATCCAAAAGCAAGTGAAATCAGCATATCAAAGAGAGAACTGGACTTTCATGCTTTTCTTTTTCCCCCCCCCCCTTTATTGTTTTGCTGGGTGTGGGTACATTGTAGCATTTGCAAAGGTCCTTACAATGTATCAACTATATCATACTTGAATTCTTCCCTGACCCCTGTGTCCCCCCTCCCCCAATTTCTGGAACAGTTTCAACAGATATCAGTTTTTCATTTATATACATGCGTACACATATTTTGCACCATATTCCCCCTCCTACCCCTTTTCCCTGCCACCTCTCTCTTCCCACTGGTGCCAGCCCTCCCCACTTGGCAGTACCTGTTCCACCCTCCTGTTCTCCTGTTTCCATGCTTTTCTTGGCACCATTCACAATAGCTAAGGTATGGAATCACACTGGATGCTTATTAATGCATGAATGGATAAAGAATATGATATATACATATATATAATATACAATGGAATATTATATATATATACACACACAATAGACTATTATTCAGCTATAATGAAGAAAAAAATAATTTACAACAAAATGGATGTAACGAGAGGCATTATGTTACATGAAATAAGCCAGACACAGAAAGACAAATACCGCATGTCCTCTCTCATTCACAGAAGTTAAGAAAGAAAATATCAACCTGAATGTAGAATGGTGATTGTTATAGGTTTGGAAAGGAGCAACACTGACTGAATTTCTGTCCTTTCCTGATAATTTTTCAAAGCTAACCCTAATAAAAAGGAAGGGAAGTAGACCTTAGAAAGTTGATTCATGTTTTTATGTTTAATGAGATTTTAATATAAAAGAGGAAAAATGTGGATTGACAGGTATCATGATTATTTTTACTTTTCAAAATTATTGTTGGATAGGATACTAATAACAGCCTGAAAGGCCATGGAGATAACACAAGTATTGAAATATGCAACAGTTAGGTACCAAAGTTGAAATTCTATATGAATTGATGAAAATTAAGGTGATTTTAAGGAACAGAGGTGCAGTTCAATGGTAGAGCACTTTCCTAGCATGCACAGGACATTGGGTTCAAGCCCCAGCACCACATGTAGAACTATTTTATATTTCATATATTTCACTTTTTTAAAGAAAATTATTTCATCTTTGGATCCCACAGAACTGTAATGGATACGAAGAGAAAATACTCTTCAAGGACAACTCACAAAACAAAATCTTTAAAGTGAAACACATAAGTCATATTAGGTATGTAAAACACTACAGTAACTTGCTCCTGGAAGGAAATCTGACATTCTAGCTACTTTCCAATGCTTGCATTAATAAAATCCTTCAAAGCATCATTTAAAGATTGAGCTCATAATATTTTTTTAAATGGAGATAACCCAAGTGTACTAGAATAGATGGATAAATAAAACTTGGCATGAAATAGAATCCAATTAGGTGGCAAAAGTAAATAAATTGAGCCTCAGACATACAAATTTCAAAAATATTACATGTAGTGCAAAGAACAAGTTTTCTCAAACATTTTTAATGTTATTCATGTTAATTGAAAAATCTATGGTCAAGGCTGCATGTTGTTTAACATGTGTGCTCAAATATAAAGAGATGCAAATTCAGAATGGAAGTGAATTCTTGGAGAGAGACTGGAGAATCAGACACACAGAGGCTTCCAGTTCTATTTCTGAGACTGTTAAGTATAAAAATGCCCTCTGTTTATGCTATATTTTCTAATGCCTGGTAAATCTTATAATTAAGATATTTCATCTATTTTTTCATTTATATAGGTGTAATTTTAACCCACATTATCATAAACACACCTATCAGTAGATGGGATTAATATACATTCTAGTATAATACCTCTATAAGAGAATTCACACTAAAAGAATATTGGTTAACTGAAGTAATAAGCCTAGTTTAATATTTTCCTCTTATTACTTAAGGCCAAGTCCCATTTTTGGTCCTCTTTAAAAATAATCTTATTTGGGGTTAACCAACAAAATACACAAAATGCTACATCCCTCTCCTACATTTCAGGCAGAAATACAAGGGAAATTATTGTGGTTTGTTTCTGATCTTTGTGCAGTGACGGTTCCAAGTTGTGTCCTCATTACAGACCGTGGATCATAAAAATCACAGTCCTGCTTCTTGATTGGAAGGGCTGTCTGCTATCTAAAATGTTCCATAAATCAGGGAGAATAATCTTTTTTGTTCAGTAGTCTTTTCTGAATTACACAATTTATTTTGGAAAAAATACAAAGAAGGGGTTGTGGGATGCTGTTCCTTAAGGTATCATTAAAAGCAACTTATATAAAATGTTATTCCTTTTACCAATGAAAGGGTTCAAGTGCATAGTTGACCACAACAGGAGAACTCATAGACGTAAGAACACCATGCTAAGTTAAGATAATAGTGTGAAAGATCTTTCTGCTGACCATGATTTCCATATTGATATGTAATACAGGCTAAGAAGAATGATGCTATTTATTTTATGTTTAAAATCCAGCCAGGTGCCTGTGGCTTAAACCTGTAATCCTAGCTACTCAGGAGGCAGAGAGCAGGAAGATCACAGTTCGAAGCCAGCCTGGGCAAATATTTCATGAGACTCTATCTCGAAAAACCTTTCACAAAATTAGGGCTAGTTGAGTGGCTCAAGGCAAAGACCCTGAGTTCAAGCCCCAATACTGCAAAAAATAAAACTTCAACCCCCCCAAATACCATATTTCACTATTGATTATAATTGAAAAGTAACTTAAGCTATATAAAATCCTATCCAACCAAATATGGATTTATCTTAGAATTTTATGTCAGAGATAAAACCTTAGTGTGAATTTTGAACAACCTTGTGTTTTATGTCTTTAATTATTTTCCTTCTTCTTTAATATGAAACATCTACTTGACAATTGCTAATTAAAATACCTAAATGCATTTGGTGATAGCTGATTTGATTATTATAGAGAAATTATATTCTTCGCACTGTGCTAATCTCTGCTAATACTATAATCAAAATGAAAACAATCTCTACTCTGCAGGAATTCAGTCTATGAAGGGAGGAATGATGAACAAACATGAAGTTTTAGGTCAGTGAAAACACTTAACATGGAGTAGGAAGAGGACTGAGGACTCTAACTCAGTTTTAGGAGGCTAATGGCAGGCTTTCTGAAGGGGGGGGTCCATCAACTGAGACAGAAAGAATGAGTTTGAGAGTTAGTTCAAAAATAAAGGGTGGAGTGAAGTGGGATGGGCAAAAACAGTTTTACCCAGAAGGGGCAGCCTGTTTGTCAACTTTTATCTGGAGATGCCCAGGGAAAAGGAGATGGAAAACCATCCTGTGGATTCTGTTTGTGATGTATACCATGCAAAACTAGGTGACTTAGGTTGTGTTTTAACTAGTCATGTCTACCACAACAGATATCATATAGGAGATATCATATATCAGCTACCTATAGGAGGAAATCCAGAGAGTTTTTAATAGTTCAGCATCCCATGTAGAGACATTCCTAAAATGAGGACAAGCTTTGGATACACCAACTTAATAATCCTAGATTGATGAACACTTGTATTTTTCATAATAAATTGTCATTTATTGTTTAATGTAGCATTTTTTTCAACTTGATAAATTGGCAGCCAGTTGTGTGGAACACATAAACTCTTGGTGTGTTGACCAAAATAAATTGTTGATACTGAAAGGCTGAAAGATAGGCCCTGGAATATGGAGTTAAGGATGTTTGGCAACCTCTGGGCAGTCAGCACTGCCTGTGTCATTGTACACAATCTTCAAAATTCAAAGACAATGTACTTAATTTGTTTTGCTAGTTTTTCTATAAATACAAAAATTAAACAATATCAAACACATTGCCAGAGAAAATAATAAGTCTTCCTGCCCCCCTACTTTTTGTTTATAATTGATTTCTAAGGGAAAACATATTTTCATTGCTTTTTAAGGAAGACCACAGTCTTCCTACAACGTCAGCATCAAACCCTTGATTATATTTCATTCTGGGCTTACAGTGCACAGTCTGTTAGCTGCAAACATATATTTCTGCCAAGTTAAGTTTGTATACACGTCTGCTTTTATATATAATGGAATGTTTATGCCACCGAAGGGTTTCAAATGGCATAACTTTGGAATAAAAACTCACAGTTCCCCAAAGTGACTCTAAACAGGATCAGCAAAGCTTATATAACCAAACAAATAATCTTAATTTCATTTTGTCTTTGTATTCCCCACTTTTATAAAAAACAATTCTTAGCAGTCACAGAAAGCAGTACTGGCAGCAATTTCATTGTTGTGTTATCAGCAATGAAAAAGGAAATAGAAATCAGTCACTGATCATTAAATCTTTTTATAATCCACTAAAACATCAAATCTGATTTCTCCAACCCTATTAAGCTCTTGTATTTAAGTTTCTGTTAATAAAACACATCTCTCAGTCACACTGCAGTTTAAACTAGTACCCCAACACTACAGTGGATTTTAAATAATGTTTAGCTTTCATGTAAATACTACACAAAGTTTTACTTTTAGTCATTTATTTCTTTGCATTGCACTGACTGCATAGATATAGTAATCTGTTTCCAAATGAAAACAAGGTAATTGTATTCATTGAAAAAATAATATTATTTGTTTTCTATTATACTATTGTGCTCAAATAAGAAACCCTGTAGACTTTAGGGACCACCTACACACAATTGAAGTCCAGAAGTTGTTGACATCATGCCCTCTGTTCCACTATTTTTGTACTTGGAATTCTTTCCCAGTCCAACTCTATCAACCAGAAGACATCCTTCCTCTCAAAGCCTCTCACCAGGACCAGCTGAAACTTCATATACTTGAGATATCTCCTGGTACCTATCGGAACGGAGACCATCCTTTACTAGATGTGCGGTGCATACTTCATGAAGCAACTCTTCCCCACTTGTTTCACACGTACTTACACTGCTTTGAATTGCTTTCAGGTTGTTTTTCATGTGTGCCATTCTTCCCAAATACATTTTAAGTTTATTGCCCAAAGGTTTGTATCTCCTACCTTCTCCTCACTCTTATGGACCACCTGTATATTTCACTGAAATTTAGCAATTTATTACTGTCATGTGGAGTATTTGTTTACTATATTTACTAAAGAAATAGCAAATGAATTGAAGATCTTATTTGCTCTTTTTTCTAAATCAATGTATAATTTTTCTATGTCTCTAGCAATCTGCAGCCTAATCTTTCTCAATCATAAAAGGAAAATGATATAAACAATCAGATTACATGATAAACTTTTTGAAATAAGACTCATGTATCACATGCAAAACATAAATAATTGATAAAATAAAAACCCATATCTTAATTCGAATCCCTATTCCCCACTCACAAAATAAAGATGTTACTGTTTCTGAATAATTATTTAATACTAAAATTAATGAAAAAATAGTTTTAATTATAAAACGTGTGATTGGTGTTCTACAGCTGTGTATTTAGGGAATTTGAGCTCTAGTTACCTAATTCAACAATGTCCATTTCTGTTTGCATTATATTTGGGGATTCCAGGTAGTTCATTTAAAAATATGGATTGTATATACACAAATGATGTAACCTTATGTTTCTAGTAAACTGTTGAGTTTGTTTAATTAATTTGTGTTGTCTTGTTAAATTGGTTTGTGCAGTTATTTTAATGTGTTTTTAAAATGCACTGTCAACAATTTTTAAGAAGATACAAAGTGAGTAGTTAGTTGTCAAGGACTTCATCATAAAAGTACACACAGGCAAAGACAAATTAATCTGTCTTGAGCAGCATGAAGTATGTTTCCTAATGTTTACGGTTAAATGTATAGAAGCGGTACCATTAGGAAAGAACTAAAGACAAATATGAACAGAAACTGCTTAACATGAGTAGTTCAATAGTCAATAAATTTGGTCTGGATATCTTGATTTTTTTCCTATTGGCTAATTGAGAGCTGGAAAACTAAATCCTTTCTATTTTACAAAGAGGTGGCATATGTAGAGTGTGTACACAGGAGCCTGAGCATCTGATCTGAAACCTGGACCTGCTACTGCTCTCTAGCTTATGAATGAGACGGACTTTCTTAACCTCTCTGCCTCAATATGTCATGAAGAAGAGAATATTTTGAGAATTAAATATCTTGATACACTTAATGTATTTAGAAGAATATTTGGAAGAAAGTATTCATTACATGTTATTATTAAGCTTTCAAAGTTTTGAAAGAGGTTTGCTCTTGTTGAGGCATTCATTGTTACAGTGTCCTTAATAGGGAGACATAAGAATATCAGTTCAATTTCCAATGACTCAAATACTACAGGATCTACATAGTTTCCCACTCAATACCTGCCTTTGTGAAAAATAATGTTCTTACTGAGCTATACTTTTCTCTATGAAGTTCTAATCCATAAACATGTTTTTAAAAAACCCTTTTAGGGAGGTTTTAAAAGCTAAAAGTAACCTGACAAAATGTTCAAACTTTTGACTAGACTTACTATACAGACGCCAAGAAGAAAAACTTTCTGTCTTTTGCATTTGAACATTCTGTTCTTCAGTTTCTTTGCTATGGCTTCTGATTTCTACCTGCCCTCATGCCAACTTACCTCTACCAGGTGATCTGTGCTTTAAGTCCTTCTCTCCTCTCTCACTTGCCTGCATTTCTTGGGTCTTCTGAGGTTCAAGAATAACCAATAGAAGAATCACAGCTGCTGCATATACTTAAATTAGAACACTAACCTTCCAGAATTTAACAAAATGGGGCTGGGATGTAGCTCGATGGTACAGCGCTTGCCTAGCATGCGTGAGGCCCTGGGTTCAATCCCAGCACCAAAAAAGAAAAGACAAAAAAAAAAAAACCTCTCCCCAGAATTAACAAAATGATCAGGTGTCCTTAGCATGGGAAATTTCACTAATTATTTATAATACAGTTCTTACTCTGAAAAGTTTAAATCTAACCATAATGCTTAAAACAAAAGATCCCCAGCTTTCTGTATTTCTTCACAACTAATTGTTAAAGGCTTTCCCAAAATTCAATTAATTTAGTGATTTTTGGAAATTTTTATTTTGGAATGTTCGTAAAAGCTAAGGTAATTAAATAAAATACTAATCATTTTAGAATCCATGGGACTTCAATTATCCCTATTATTTCTGGTCCTATTTCATTAAGTAGTAAGGAAAATTTTCAAAATGGTGCTTATTCAAAATAAACAGTATCTGATGAAAAAAAGGCAGGAAAATGAATTGTACATAAGAAATTCTGTAACAGTGTAAATCAAGAATTCTGTATTCTCTGAATTCCATTGTTTTAGGGAGCAAAATTCTTTTCAGAACTTTACTTTCCACTTTATCTATTAAAATACAACATGCAAATTGGCCCATTGCAATAGGATCTAGTGATGCCTATGTGTGTTTCTGCATTCATTTACAAACATGTCAAAATCTGGACACTAATCCACCCAGAACCAGTGGGCAGAGACATTAGCTCTTCTTTACACTTACAACTCATCTCACCTAATTGGTCCCTAAACAGCTTCAGAAAACATTACTTCTCTTCAAGCTAGTCTATATTATGTCATTTGCCTTTGCTTCTTTTACATTTTGCCCTTCTTCTTTGTTGCAATTTCTTTGATTCTAAGCAAGTTTTCATTATTGTGCAACCTAAAAGCACCAAGTGAACTATGAAAACCTAATGATAAAACTACCAAGGATCAGTATTGTGCTTACCAACATAAGCTCATATCAGAAGACAACTCCTGGTAAAATTAACAACTAATTCTCTGGATAACTGTGAGTGGCCAGGTATGTATCTAGAAGCTGAAGATTGTCCTAGATGGAGACAGTGAGCTTATAGCATTTCTCTATGAGCATTGCTAGAATCCTTCCACTATTTACAGGACCACCAAACCTCCTATAATTTGTTTTGTTTTCTCATTCTAAATGAATATTCACTCTTGTTCATAATTTTGCAAGTACAACTTTGTATTCTTTTTTATTTAAGGGAACTCCCTCAGAAACTACAACACACATCAGAACCTGTAACAGGTGGATCCATCTTTCTCTCCTATACTATGCTTTTTCTTTTGACAGTTCTTCTGCCTGCCATGATCTCCTTTGGCATTGCTTATTAGCAATAACAACACAAACATTTCTCTAACATAGTTACGTTTTCAATGCATTTCACATATAATATGTGATAAACAATTCAGATAAAATGTACATAAGGAAGATACTAATATTAACCCTCTATTATAGGTGAATTGACATGGACACAGCAATATTATTTAATTGATGGAAGGACTCTCATTTGAGCTCAAGTTAAGAGCAAGTAAAGGGGTGAATTCATGATATTTTGATATGACCTTCCAATTCTAAAAAAATGAATTCTTTATTCTGGGAGAAACAAGGCCAGAATTACTTAGAAAAGAAACTAAATTCTGCACCAAATACACCAATATTTTAATTAACCTACCCCACAATGCATGGCAAAAGAATCCTAGGTGACTAGGTAACAGAAGAATTGTGAAAAGTAAACATATCAATTTTTGTGATCATTAAAAATAGCTGCTATAAATAGAACTTTAAAAAAAAGTAGCTATAATTTAATGATTAAGATTTGGGGGTATTTTGTTTATGTTTAGTCAGTTTGCTTGCTTTTGAATTTAAGCTATATGACAATCATTTGGGTAAATGTTAGTTTTCCTTAATAATTGAATTTTAATGATTTAGAAATATTTTCTATAGGATGATAGCTTTTATTATTAAAATAAGCTGCAGAACATCATAGAGAAATAGCAGCGATACCACACAAGGTGGTTAAACAGCTTATGAATTAAGCTCTATATAAGCAAATTTCTTTGTAAGTAATTTATGTTGTATGGTAAACTTGTATCCAACTAGAACAGCAAATTAAAACATTAATCACATCTGTAAAATTTAGGGTCTTGTGCATACAGAAAAAATATTAGGGAAATACATTTTCTTGTATTGCTGAAATAAATATTCCACATATGGAAGCCAGTCTAATCCTTCTCATTATAGTGTGGATGAAGATGAACATTAAGCCCATATAACATTTCTTCCTGAATTAGTCGATAGCTCATTTTAGTAGGTAGGACATATTTCCAAACCCGAAATGCCCATATTGAGTCAGATTTGCAGTTGCCTTTTCCCTCACTGTTTGGGCTTTCCATCACTGTTAGGTAACCACTGTGATTATTCCATATCACATACTGATGAGATGGCAAAACAGTTGCAAGCTTTCTTCCTTGCATTAAGCAGGTTGTAAGCCATGGAAAGCTAGCTTGCCCTGAAATTATCAGCATTCCAGAACTCTGTAGCAGCACCAATGCAGGCAGCCTGCCAAAACACATCTAAGACACCAGCCCCTATTCTCAAGCACATTTTAATCCAGCTGTTCCTCACAAAACATCCAGCATGCTTTGATTTACTGCTCTACTTAATTAGGATGTAGAGTATGGAAGACCATCTTAAACACAAGATAAGCATTCTGAATGATATTTTAAACTTAATCGAATACAGTGAGGTTAGTTCGTTTGTGTGCTTTTTATTCTCATAACTAGATATTGAACTGCATTGTAAAAGTGCTGCGTTTCTGACATTAGCGAACTGAAACTAAAAATGAAAGTTGACTGTATGTAGAAGAAAGCAAACCCAACATATTTCCAATCATTGTTTTATATATGATCAAAGTAGTGTCTACTTCGAGTTTTCTAAAACTCCATTGAACTCATCCAGGTTCAATAAAATGTCTTAAAACTCTGGGTCTCACGTTAGATTTTAAAGGTTTAAGTAAAATGCTAAGGGGGTTTCTTACATGAATTCTGTAGCCATGTCATAAAGAGGCAGTGTTACTAGTAGGCCTTCACCCAGAGGTTATCATTCCTCAGACAGACCTGTCCAGGTGGGGTCAAGCAGAGGCATCAGAATACACGAATGTTTTCTAACAGAAGAAAATTCAAAACCTGGACTTAATTGTGTGAATGACAATTTTAGACATAACCACATTAATAGTCCCTAATGTCCCTTACAAAGTGAAAAATGAGGACAAATACAGTAAATACTGAAAAAATGGTAATACAAAGTACTTTAGATTCTATGAAAAACTAACCTCACTTTTTCACAAAATTAAGACTTATGCTTTTCTATTCAATACCTATTATTTTAAAGAAAATGTTATTTCTTTAAAAGGTCTAAATTTACTCCCCCAGATGAGATAATATGCTACATAGAACCTATACTTAGTACCACATAGCATAATCATGATTTAAGTAATAAATGAACTTAAGGTTTTGTTGAATCCATATGAAAGAAAACATTAGATTTTCCTGAATTTCTAATCTGTGGGCAGGTAGTCTTACCTCTGAGCCACTCCACCAGAGTTTCTAATCTACATGCTTCCTCCAACCTCATATCTCTTTTTCCCAAATGTAAACTTACATAAGCATTGTGGAACAAAAAGTAGCTGAAAGAAAAAGAAATTAACTTAAAAGAAATTCTCCCAAACAGACTATCTTTAAGTTATACTACATACATTTAAGACTCTAGTATTATGGGGCTTAAATATCACAAAGCTAATTTTTGTAATATAAGAAGTAAACCAAATAGAATATAACTAATTTATATTATACACTAGTATAACTTGTTAGACTTTCATAGACATATTCCATGATCAACACAGAAATATTACCTTTCTAAATAGCAATGTCAATGACCTGTTTTCTACAGAAGTTACACCTTCACTTCTGTATTTATTTAAGAATTTTATATTTATATGTTTATAAAGAACAATGTGGCATATCTTTCTCATAAACGCTCATTTAGATTGTTCAATAGTTAAAGTTCCACTCAACTCTTTAATAATTATGTGAAGAGTATATTAGAGTTGTATATATGTAAAGCCAAAACAGTTCAGTTTGTAGAAAAATATTCAGCCAAATGTTGAGATGATTTGATTTAGGATGATCAACTTTTTAGATTATTTTTTAAGGAAGTAATTAATTTGGCACCATGATTTCATTATCAGTGTTCCTATTCTAAAACCTATCCTAGCATTTCTGTAATTCTGAATCAATAAATGTGACCACATAGGTTTTCTAAAGTATATTGTATAATTTAAAATATCTGTTTATTGAGTAATAAGCATTATGGGTGATATTACTTCATAGGTACAGGACTATAACCAAAGATGAGAAGGAAGAGAATAAAGAGAAAGCAAAGAAGACTTTAGAAAATGTAGCAATTCGAAACTACAAATCAGAGTACTTAATATCACCAAAGTAAGATACACAGAACACCAGTTCTGGGAAATGCTTAAAAAGTACAAGAGATTCTGAAGTCAAATACTGTTGATAACACTGCACAGTATAACCCCTTTTGGAGGTACACAATGGACTAATATTCTAACACGTGTTTAAAGGCTTTGTGAAGTTTCTTGGGAAAAAAACATGTTTAATTTTGTTAACTACTGTGGTAGACAGGGAGATGAACCTCCCAGATCCCCATGTGTTCAGCAGTCAGCTCCACCTATCACCTAGTGGGCAGTTCTCCCCTGTTGGCTGAGCCAAAGGCTTCACTATTATCAGAAGTCCTCAGTCCCCTACACAGCTATAGGATCGTTGCAGCTTTTGCATGCAAGACTTTTCAGGCCATTCAACTTTGTCCTTAGCCAGTAGGTCTTGTTCCCTCTTCCTCCCTTTCAGAAGTGTTGATCTATCAAATTTTTCCTCAGGGACTGATTCTGAAGAACCCAACCTGAGACAATGACCATCTACGAAGCTCATTTGACCACATGATACATTCCACATAACCTGTTTTGGGGGAAGCTGAAATAAGAATTTGGAAGCATAATCACAAAGACTAAGGAATAAGGGATACTGAATCTAACCTGAAAATAATTTGACACTTTACCTCTGCATCTCTGCATTCTCCAGCAAAGGAATCAATGGATCTTTCTCTCCTTAACCTAGGCTTTTGTCTTTATGATTTTACTGCAAGTATCATTTGGAATTTCTTTCTCTTGACTTAAATTAGAATTGTGTTTCTGGCATGCTTAAATCCTCACATATTATAACCAAAGTCTATTTCAAGGATACTACATTTTCAGTTACTTTTAGGGTACAGAACATATGATCAGATGGTTCCCCATCTCAGTGAAGGCACGAGCACAGTAGCACTTACATATTTCTAGGAAGTATGCTTAACATATTCATCCTTGGTAATATATAATCATAAGGGAAAAATTTAACATTGACCAAATGTATTATTAAAATATATTCATCTGTATGAAAACTACCTTGTGTGCTTGCACCCCTAACTGATGAGAAATTAGAATCAGATTTCTAGGTCTCTTAAATTTACTAAGTATTCTAGCAAGCAATTTGCTGCTTTAATGATTAATTCTTGTTAATAATTTAATATTTCAGTTTAAAATATTTTTAACTTCAATTCTAAAACATTTGACTTCTAAATATTCATTTTTCACATCATAACATGTGGAACATGTGATCTAAAGTTGAAGCTTTCTAACAGATATGAAAAGAGCCCAAAAGATAAATCTTTGTTAGAACAAATTAAAATTCTTGCCTACTGCCATTTTCCTATGTGAACTTTAATAAAGGGAAGAAATCTTTCATTTTTCATTGGTTTGAAATATAGATAGGGCAAATTATGACATAACAAAGACAAAAAGTTGTAAACACATACCAAGTATATATTTAGTAGGTCTAAAATATGGTTGCACTTAGAGATTGAAATCAGATTAATTTTAGTTGCCATTGTTTTCATTGGTGCTCAAGTTTGAGATGATTTTTTTTCAAACATCTAGAGTCAACAAGTTTATTAATCTATTTTTAACAAATACAATGAACACTGTTACCATTGCTGGGTAATAATAAGCATATTTCCTATCCAACCTGTATACACATTTATTAAGCATGAACTTATTGCACAGAAGAGCTTGCAGTCAAAAAGTAAACAAAGAAATGAAAAGAATGAACCAGAAAGATTATCAAAATAAAACTGTGACCTTCAGCCAAGCTACCATTATAGAGAAAGTGGTGATAAACTGTTATTTCCCCAGTATCAGAGGAACTTTAGTTTTCTTTCATTTTTGGAGAAGGGGTGGGGTTTCAACACTTTTAATACATTTTAACATGACAGCGAAGAGAAGTATTAAAGGGTTTTCCCCAACCTTACAGAACACAGATCTCTGCTGCTAGGTATACCAGTAATTCAATTGCAAGTAAGCTAATGAAGAAATTAAATCACTTGCCTTTTTCTTGTCTCTTTCTTAAAGAGGTTGCATTTTGTGCTGACAGTGCATAGCTGATAAAATAGTAATTTTTGAAAAGCTTGCTCATTTAGCTACTCTCAGAACCCCTGCTGACATCACTGACATTTCCTCCAAATATGCAAATACTGTAAGTCACTTTCTAAGATGCATGCATATATTTCCAAAAATGTTATTATTTTATGATCAACTAGGCATAAATGCAGAGGCAGACTAGTTTGCTGGCTTTGTAATGCCACACTCATGAAATGACTTTTTTTTTTTAAATGAGGTTTAGTAGGAATCTGTCACAGCCTCGTAGATCTTTAAAGGTGAGGTATTCCTTTTATGTAGAGTGGGGATTATTTTAAGACCTTCCCATTATATAAACACAAAAAGAAGGCAAAGCCCATAAGCTCAGCAAACTTAAATACCTGGCAGACAATGGCAATGTTATTGTTAAACTCAACACACAACTTTTGAAATACAGTGCAGATGCAGTAGGCACGAATACTATCTTATTTAAATGTCTGTATTAAGCACAACCACTCTCTGCTAAAAATGGAGAAAAAACAAACAAGTCATATTCATCAAAGTAATTGTGTAGGTACTTTCAGTACCAAAATGCCTAGAATGAAGGATTGAACTGCTAACGGCAGCAGTGACAGCCATGAATCATGGTAGGCTACTCCGGGGCCTTTACCACCATAAAACAAAAGATGTAGATGAAAAATGCTGCAATTAAGTGATTTGATTTCTGCCCCCTTTTTCCTACTGCATTCGTGCATGGCTGCACAGCAAAGATTGATGGGAAAAATTACTCTACGTGATCTCTGACAGAGCCTTGGAACAATTCTATAAGGGGGAAACATACAAATCAAACCAGCTTTCTTGTATTCAAACAAAATAATACATATAAAGCAAATACTTTAGCCTATATCCAAAGCACCAAAATTTGCATGCACACATAAATTGTTGAGAAATGCTCTGCTATCAAACCAAACTCATGGATTTTCCACCTAGTTGGGTTATACTGATATTTGTTTAAATAAATATTCAATCAGTACTGCCGAGTGGCATCCTCAATATGTCTGTGCTCAGAGAACAAATTACAGATACAAATTTGTGGAGGTAAAACATTCTTATCTTTTATATCAATAAATTATTAATGAAAATACACACAAAATAAAATAATAGAAAATTTCACTGACTATTCAACTCCCCTGTCATTATAGTCATTTAGAGGGACATTTTTAATGGATTTTCACAACTCAGTTGGGTTCCTACATACAAAGGAGTCATACTTGAATGCTAAGGAATATTTTATTGTGGTTGGTTTGTACATTTAAAAAAATGCTAAATTTGCAACATGCACTGAATAAAATAAACAATACAGCTAATATGAGGAAAAGATAATTCCCATTATCGAGGCTATAGGGAAATTATGTGGGTTTCATTTCCTGAGGAGAGGTCATTTGGTTTCAGTCTGCTGTAAGAAACACACAGTTAATTTAACTTGAATCTATACAATAGAGTTGCCTCTCCCCCAGAGGGGAAAGGACATTCATGTACTTGATTTTTTATGTGTACTGGGGCTATAGTTAAAGACTGCAAGTATACTGATATTGAACTGGGTAAATTTTCACATTCTATCTACAAATGCACATCTATGGTTCAAATATTGAGGTGCTTACAATAGTGAGTAAATAACCAGATTTCGTGCAGTCAGAAACCTTTAAAAATATATCCTACTGAACCAAATATTTTAGTATGGCTTCTCTGTGAGCTACCCCCAAAAATATGAAATGTGCTTAATTTTATGGTTCTTTTCACAACAGGGTGTGAGAACCACAATTCGTTAGTGAATTCTCTGATGCTACAAATGGGAGAAGTCTGAAAATACTTGCATGGTTTCATGAAATGTCTCAGACTTGGGAATCAGGAGACCAGGGTTCACTGCTAACTAATATTTGGTAAAGCCATATGAAATCACTGTTTTGGTAAGTCAAAAATGGTTGACTATCGTAATTAAAAGTGGTTCAGCTTACATTAGTTCTATAAATAGGGTAAGTACTTAGCTTAAATTTTCCTGGGTGTTAAAATAGACAAGGTAACCATTTATAATTATGACATGTAGATGCTTAGTATCCTTTAATCAAATTGATATTTTAATCTTCATTAGCTTGGTAAATAATTTTAATATTTTACCAGATGATTAAGTAAGTCAAAAAACATCAATTTACCAATCTATGAAGATTATATGTTATCCAGGGGCAGATGGCTCACACCTGTAATCCTAGCTACTCAGGAGGCAGAAATCAGGAGGATCATGGCTCAAAGCCATCCGGGGCAAATAGTTCATGAGACCCTATCTCAAAAAACCCTTCACAAAAATAGGGCTGGTGGAGTGGCTCAAGGTGAAGCGCCCAGTACCGCAAAAAGTAAAATAAAATGGTATCTTAAATAAGGTAAATCTAACTCTAGAAGAAATTCATTCAGTAAAATTTTCTCAAGGACTCAATATTTCTTTTAATAGGTTTTTAGTTTATCTACTAAAAATTTTTCATTTTTTATTAGAATATCCATTTCTTGTATAAAAACAGAGGGTCATGTAGGAAAAAAATCATGCCTGAGGACAATATTGAAATTAAAAAAAATAATAATTAATAATAATAATAACTTTGTTATGACTGAATTGAAATTTTGGTTCTGAGCTTCCTGGCAGACTGAATAAAGAAGAAAAAAGGTTAATAACCCATTATATGTTATACCTTTTATATTTAGACTGTAATGTCATTTGTATATTCTGAAGTAGTCTCCTTTTCCTTTTTT
This sequence comes from Castor canadensis, assembly GCF_047511655.1. NCBI lineage: Eukaryota > Metazoa > Chordata > Mammalia > Rodentia > Castoridae > Castor > Castor canadensis. The sequence continues at coordinate 64,073,102 of NC_133386.1, forward strand.
CACCTCTTGCCACTAACCATCTTTCTTTTCTGGTAGGACTTTTAGCAAGCAATTAAATCAATCACTGAAGAAATTTGTATCTTATAGAGGACTCTCATTGCTATACTGCTCAGTATTTTAGAAACTGGGATGTATATGGTGTTGTATATGAAAGGCATTATAACATTATCATCCATTGAAAAAAGTCAATGTAGCCATTAAATATTTGACCACACCTTACCAGTGCAATTAAGCTAGTTTTATAGAAATAAGGAAAACATAGATATGTTATCCAACGAAGTTTAGATCATTTCTAGAGTGTCAATGAGAGTATCTACTAAAACTTAAGATATATTTTTTATATTCTTTTATTTTTGTTAATGTATAACTCACAAATATTTAACTGAACATGCATAAAGTTTATAATTTCATAAGATCTGAGATATTTAAACACCTGTGAAGTGCCTACCATAATCAAAATACTGAACATATTCATCATATCCAAAAGTCTCATTCTTCATCTACTTTTAGCCATTTTCATGCCTCTCCCCATGTCCTATTGTTACACATTCTGACATATTACTTTTTATTGTCTCATCTTCTCATTAGTAAAATTATTTTGAAATTTCTCCATGGTGTTGTATCTACCAGTAGTACAGTCCTCATCAGTGCTGAAAAATGCTCCACTATATAGATAAACCACTAATTTTTAAGACTTGTTCTTCTGTTGGAGGGCATTTAGGTTGTTTTCAGTTTGGGAGATTATACATAAAGCTTCAGTGAACATTTCTTTTTTTCTCTTGATGTAGTAAAGAAAATGAAAAGCCACAGGCTGGGAGAGAATATTTACTAAGCATACATTTGATACAGGGACTTGTATTAATTTTAAGAACCCTTAAAATTTAATAATAAGAAAACAAACAGCTCATTAAAGTTAAAAGATTTAAATACATTACTAAAGAAGATATACAGATGGCAAGTAAGTACACATAAAGATGCTCCAGATCATCAGTCGTTAAGAAAATGTACGCATACAGCACAATGAGGTCTTACCTACTTGGTATGACTAAAAGTACTAAGAATGACCATCCTATATGTTGGGAAGAAATTAGAAACTCCCAGACACTACTAGTAGGAATGCAGAAGAATAAAATCTCTTTGGAATATAGCTTGATAGCTTCTTTCAATTTTGAAAGTATAACTATTAGGTAAATCAGAAATTAGCTTTACTAAAAACTAATCTTTTTAAAAACTATTATCGCATCATAATTAGCATCATCATTTAGCAAACTTGAGGCTAAGACAAAAGTTTGCTTCTTGGTATAATCCATGTTAATGATTACTTCCCTCCTCTTAAGCTTTAAATGCCATACGTATACTATTAATGCTATTAATTTCCATCTACATATGTATTCATAGAATTCTCCATGGAACCCTAAATTTTTATATCCATTGCTTACTCAGTTAACCCCTTAAAAGTAGTTCTTACTTAGGCTTCACCATCTCAGGCAATAGCACTTGTCCAGGTCACTTGAGATTTTTCTTCCCTTATTACCTAACACTGCCCCCACATCCAACCAATCAACAAGATCCATTGTCTCTTCCTCCAAAATGTGCTCAGAATATGTCTAGTTTTCTTCATTTCCAATGATAACTTCTCTATTACAAAATTTTATTATCTCTCATTACATTGCTACAGGAAGTTCCTAATCATTCTTTCTATATCCTAATGAAAATCTAACCTCTACTGACTGTCCTCCTTATAGTATCCAGAAAACTCTTTTTAAAACCTGAATAAGTTTTTACCACTCCTCTTCTGAAACCCTCCAATGGCTTTCTTTTCCATTTTGAATAAAATCCAGAGCTCCTTACCATAATCTAGATAATCAAGCATCTGGTTTTCTCAACACAAGTGAATTCCTTCACTGCTCCAGACACTGGGCCTTCTTCAGGCTCTTCAAATACTCAAAGTTCTTTCTGATTAGGGTTTTTGCACTGTACCTGGTACCTGAAGATCTTTCTTATTCCTGGTTCCTTTGTGTCATTCAGTTGTCAGTTCAAATATCAGTCCTCCAGTGAACATTCCTGAAATCAAAATGGCTACTGCTCCATCACCCCTATACCATGGGTTCACTCCATCACCATGGTACCTTGTTAATTTATTTATTTTCTTGTATGGTGTCTATCTCATTTCCTCTAAGACAGTGTCTATGTTATCAAAATATTAAGATTTTGTCAATATTGTTCATCCTATGTCCCCAGAATCCAAAATAATGTTTGGAAGTTAAAGGTAATTTCAACCCTCCATATCACTATTTTAAAATTTGTCACTATTTTGATCTGTTTTATCTAAAGGGAGAACTTAAAAGCTTATGAAGAAACTTAGAAGAAAAAGAGAGGAACATTAAATTTGAATGCAAAATTTTATCACAGAGCAAAAGTTCCTACACTTTTCACTTTAAGTAATTGGAAGGTTAGGAAACTGGAGCTCAATGTACCAATCACCCTGAGGAAGAACACTAAAACATAAAGCAGGCACTCACACTGCGGTCTTCTGTCTCCATTAATCAAGTTTATTGCAGCCACGTGCAGCACCACCAGCTGCTGGGATTTTTAGTGCCTAGAAAGTCTCAATTTCATACCACGCATTCACTAACCAGAGGCACATGTCAAGTTACATTACTGCCCAGTACCCACAAGGGTTAAATAAAGGCTGTTTGGTCAGCCCCTACAGCCCCCAGAACAAGTATCCCCTTTGAGTACACCTAGGGGTTTTGGGTTTTGCAGAATCTAATTAAAGGGAGAAAAAGGAGAGAACTCAACAAAATTTTCTTTCATTTTTATTGTCGTGGTGACATTATTATGGAAAGTCAGTTCTTTTGCTTCCAAAATAATGGTTAAATTCCACATTCAAAAGAAAATTAAATGGCCTTCTTATTCAGGTGTGAAAAATAAAACCAGCAAAGTCAATGACCTAGGTGTCAGCCACAGAGCACAAAAGCCAGAGTGACAAAGTAGGAAAGAGCTCAAGAACTTATAGCAAACAGAGGAAGTGTCATGAAAATGACCAAAAAGCCTAGAAAGCATGGCCTCAACGAGGGGAGAGTGATGGACAGTCCAGTCCATGTGCTATTTCCAGAGAGACAATTTGTGTAAAAAAACATGGAAGAAGGCGAGAGCTAGGAGTAAAAGCAGCAAAGACTTTGAATTGTTAAAAATGGAAAAACTGAAAAAATTCACTCTCTAGATTTTCAACATCCCATGTAGAAAACTAGTATAAAAGAAGTGTATTGAGAAAACCGAGCAGAATTCATTGTAGGAGAGTTGAAAAGAGGAATTAGCCCATACACCATACACGGTTAGTTATATTTAATTAATTGATTCATAAGTATGGCCATTAGTATATAGATGGTGTCAGTTCTGTTTACCCATTACATAAAACCTATTTTTAAATTTAAGCTTCAGTTTATAAGCCTTATTAAGTAGTTGGCTGTTCCCCATATCATAGAGCTTTGAAGACTAATCAAGTGCCATGGAGAAAGGACAGATTATTCTTGATTTGATCTGCTATAACCTAACTTTCTTAACACAGTGGAGAACAGGAAAATAAATTGGAATTGTGAAAAGGCACCAGTTATGAAAGAACAAACTGAAATAAATGTAAATTGAAAATGAAGTAGACAAATTTTTCTTCTCTTTAATATAGAATCAATAGGAAGTATCTTAACCAAAAGAAGTAGAAGAAAATGGATAGGGTTTTCTTAGGAGTAATAGATAACCTAGAATCTCTGGGAGATTTAGTAATATTTCCTTTCTCCTGGGTTTCTGAGTTCTTATAGAGGAAGGGGGAAAATATAGTTATCTGGAATAAAAGAATATTCAAAGAAAATATATTTCATTCACTGATACAGTACCTAGAAAATGACCTTAAAGTATACACTCAAATCGACTTTAAGTGTGCTGTTTTGTGGTACTAGAGTTTGAACTCAAGGCCTCACACTTGCTGGGTAGGCACACCCCCAGCCATTTTTGTTTTAAGTTATTTTTCTGATAGGGTCTTATGTTTTTCCTGGGTGGTCTTGACCATAGTTCTCTCACTTACGCTTCCCACTACAGCTGGGATGACAGGTCCATGCCACTATGCCAAGTCATGTTTGTTGATTTGGTGTCTTGCTGACTTTTTTGACCTTGCTGACCTCAAACTTCAACCCTCCCAATCTCTGCCTTCTGGAATTAACGTGTGTGGCCACCATACTCTGCATTTATTTATTTATTTATTTAATCAACTGATTTGTTTATTTATTTATTTATTTATTTATTTTTAATTATTCTTTTATTCACATGTGCATACATTGTTTGGGTCATTTCTCCCTCCTCCCCCCCTCAGTTCCAGTCAGGTCCTGTTCTGCCTTTATCACTAGTTTTGTTGAAGAAAAGAGACAAGCCTGATAAGGAAGACAAAGCGTTTTTGCTAGTTGAGTTGAGGATAGCTATACAGAAATATTCCTAGCATTGCTTTCGTGTACACATGTTATGACCTATGTTGATTCATCTCCAACTGATCTTTACCCTGGTTACTGATCCCCTTCATGATAGCCTCTGTTGCTTTAAGGTTTCTACATTAGCTCCTCTGGAGTGGGGACATCAAACGCTTTCATGTTTTGGGTTTTCTACCTTTTTCTGTATCACTCAAATGTGCTTTCCCCTTGTCATGTGGTCCCAATCCAACCACATTACTGCATTTGCCCTAGATCTAAAGACAGCATGTGAGGGAGAACACACAATTTTTGGTCTTCTGAGCTTGGCTGACCTCCTCAGAAAAATGTTCTCTTGTTCCATCCATTTACCTGCAAGTGATAAGATTTCATTCTTCTTCATGGCTGAGTAACTTGCATATCCTGCATTTAAATGTGCTTTTACACTTTTCTTTCACAGGCTCTTTGAACTAAGATTCCCAAAGAAGAATCTGTGAGAATATCTTTCACACATATTATTTGGCAAATATGTTCTGACTTTCTCCTGCAGAGAAAATTGTTTTCAAAAGCAGCAAGGGCCATAAAATTCACCAATTAAATTTACCTATCTCAGAGGCCCCACTACTGATGAATGGCTTAAGAAAATGTGATATTTATATACAATGGAATTTTATTCAGCCACAAAGAAGAATAAAATTTTGTTGTTTGCAGGTAAAAAGATGAAACTGGAGAGCATTATCTTAAGTGAAGTTAGCCAGGTTCAGAAGGCCAAAAGCAATGTTTTCTTTCATATCTGGAATATAGACCTAATACAGATACAGCAATATTATGAAAAACAAGTCACGCTAAGGGGAGATCACATACAAGCGGGGGAGGGTAAAAGAAAGAAGTTAAGAAGGTGAATGTGGTTGATGTACTCTCTCTATAAGAATGAATATAGAATTTTAAATCTGTTGGCACCTCCATAAGAAGGAGACTAAGGTAGAAAGAAGAAAATAGAGGAGCAGAACCAATTTGAGTTGTAATGTGTATAAATGTGGAAATGTCACAAGGAAACATTTGTAGCTGTGCAACTATAGTAAGCAAACAAAAATGTCATTTGTTTTCTTTTCTAAAATCGGATAACAGGAGGGCAGAACAGGTCCTGCCTTGGGGGTTGGTTCCAGTAGAAGTGGGGAGATGGTGGGGAAAGGGTATAGGAGGGTGATTATGGTACAAATACTGTGTCCACCTGTATGTAAATGTAAAAATGATACCTGTTGTAACTGTTCCAAGAATGGGGGTTAAGGGAAATAAGGGAGAATTGTGGAAGGGGTGAATGTAAGTATGATTTTTTTTTTTTTGCAGTCCTGGGGCTTGAACTCAGGGTCTTCACCTTGAGCCACTTGCCCAGCTCTTTTTGTGATGGGTATTTTCAAGATGGGGTCTCGTGAACAATTTGCTTGGGCTGGCTTCGAACTGCAATCCTGATCACTGCTTCTTGAGTAGCTAGGATTACAGCCGTGAACCACTGGCGCCTGGCTCAAGTATGATATATTTGATATATTATAAGAAGTTTTGTAACTGCTACAATGTACCCACACCCAGCACAACAATAAAAAATTTTTAATTTACCTATTTATCTATCTGAAAACAGTCATTAGGAATCAGATAGTTATAAGCTCAAAGGGACAGAATTTACTCTAAAATTTGCCTAAAATTGCAGAATATGATTATTGGTACAGGAAACACAGAGCAAAGGAAAGTAAAAGTTTACCTTAATTTCCACAATCATCTACTGAAAGCTTCAAACTGCCTACATTCATTTTCTTTTTACAAAGTGAAATTATACAAACTTGCAGTCAATTATGCAAAAAGCATATTCAAAATCCACTTGACAAACATTTATTAAAAATTTCCTTCATAGAAGATGTGTTTGGCTCTTTCCTCAGTGCCATTATTCCCTTGGAAGGCAAGGAAAGAACTTTGATCACATTCTATATTATACATACTGCAATATATCATTTATATTCCCAACATAGCATGAAGCCCCCAAGACAAAATTATAGTTTTGATCTCAGCTTACCCTTCAAAACTACTCAGGCTTTCCTTTTTTAACACACTCTGATATATAAAATTTAAGGTCTTTGTGAACTTCAAAGAGATTTAATGAAAAAATGTTATTCAATTAGTTTCTTTTTAGCATATTTGATTCATGATATTCAGAGTACTATTTAGTGATTTTAAAAAAATGTTGACATTTGGGGATTAAATCATGTTATGGCTTAAATATGAAATGTCCTTACAGATGAATGTGTCAAAGGCTTGATTTCCAGTTTGTGGTGCTCTTTTGGGAGGTAGTGAAAACTTAAGTAAGTGGGGCCTGGCTGGAGGAAGTAGATCACTGTGGGTGTGTTCTTGGGGGTGTACTTTGTCCCTGGTCCCTTCCTCTCCTCTTTTTCTGCTTCCTAGCCAATGTGAAGAGAGACACCCTCCTGGCATGATGTGCTGCCAGATCCCAGGCCCAGCAAGAACAGAGCCAGCCAGCATGGACCGAAACCTCTGAAACAGTGACCAATGTAAATCTTTCTTTACACCGTCTTAGGTAATCATCACCGGAACAGAAAGTGACTAATAAAAACAGTAGGCAACATCTTTCACTGGAATATAAAATCATGGCACTATTCATTACACTTTGGTAAGTCCAACAGCGTGATGTAATTGCTATTTTTAAAACTCACATGTCTTGAAATCTTATATTGCAAATGGCTTTAGGGAAATTGTAGTTTAGTTTATAGAATTTAGTTAAAAATTTACTGCATGATAGCAGGAGTTGACAAACATGTTTCTCCTAGTTGCACAGCCTAAAAATACAATAAAATGTATGGAATCAAATTCCACGCACTTACTGGTTGTAAATTATGTATTAGCCAACTTTGTATGAGTAAATAATTTGTTAAAAAGTTACCTTTCAAAGCTAAATACATTTAAATTAACTTTATATAACACATTTTTTAGAGATTTTTCTTTTTTTTTTCTTTTATTATTCATATGTGCATACAAGGCTTGGGTCATTTCTCCCCCTTGCCCCCACCCCCTTCCTTACCACCCACTCCACCCCCTCCCGCTTCCCCCCCCCCCCTCAATACCCAGCAGAAACTATTTTGCCCTTATTTCTAATTTTGTTGTAGAGAGAGTATAAGCTATAATAGGAAGAAACAAGGATTTTTGCTGGTTGAGATAAGGATAGCTGAGATTTTTCGAGTAGGAGTAAATATGAATGAAACCTTAGAGCTAGCCAGGTGGGGCCATGCATACCTATGATCCCAGCTTTCAGAGGCCGAGGCAGGCAGAGCACGAGTTCCAGGTCTGCCTGGCTTACATATCAACACCTTGCCTCAAAATAAAAAAAAAAAAAAAAGAAAGAAAACAAAAACAAAACCCCCAAACCTTAGAGCTTAGTTATGACAATTTTCTCACATATATCTATGAATAAGAAAATTTCCTTTATCTAACAAATATTTTGTTCACTTGTTCACTTTCTCATTGTCAGTTTCCTAGATACATTTAATTGTAAACCTATATTTCACCTGGGAAAAGATAAATGTTTACAAGTTTCTTGAAAATATTCTCTCTTTCTAAATGAATTAAACACAAAGAACTCTGAATACAACTTTGCAGAATAATGAAGTATAAACAATAATAATTACCCTGCTCTTGATTCAGTCAAAGAGTGCTTGTCTAGATGCTATGGCTAAATTCTTTGATTTCAGGATAACACTTTAAATCATGAAATATAGGTATATAATTTGCATAACTGAACTTGTAAGTGATAGATTTGTCTTATTATTATTAAAGATTTACACATATCTTGGATAAGAAATATTAACCACATTAATAGCTCTCATTTATTATGTGCCTACTAAGTCCTGGGCTTTATCTGAGGCCCTTTGCATATGTCATTATTAATAGTCACCACAGCTGCTGCAACTGTGATTCAGTCCTGGTAAGCACTTGCCTGGGGCTAAACAAGTGTAGGAACTGGAATTCAAACTCAAACCTCTATCACTTCTGTTTAAGAGCTTTTGTCTATTCATCGAAAAGAAATTATGTGCAAATATACTTTCTAATTTTTCAAAATTCACTATTAATTAAAATGTTTTCTGACAACAAACCAGCCACACGCTTCTTCGAAGTTCTGAGACATTTGGGGACCATGCTGCTGCTGCTGCCCAAACTTTGAATTTCAGAACGTCCTTATTTATAGTGTAATTGTGTTAGTTCAGACAGAACTGATTTCCGTTTTATTTTCAAACATCTGTCTAAGAATGTCTTAAGAACAAGTAGTAGCTTGCAATGATAACTATTATACATAATATAATATCCATCCCAAGGAAGGTAGCACTTTATGCTTAATAATAACAGTGGACACATTTATTCAGTGTTTACTGTGGGTGACTAAATGATTCAGATGCATTATTTACTTTTTGTAACAGCCTTGTGAGAAATATTATTGTCATGATTTTATAGATAAATAAACTGAAGCACAAAAACTATTAATCAGTTTACTTACTGCCAGGTAGCTCATGACTAGCGAGGCTAATTGTGGACTCCACATTTGCCCAGCTCCTCCATCAAGCATGTACCACTCTCCTGTTCTGCCTCTACTCAGTGGCCTCTTAAGTGAACACCATTCACAAGGGCTGGGTATGCCTAGTACATAATTTCTAGGATCCACTTAAGAGGCAAAATATTTTTTTTAAAAATCCTAATAAATGCTTCATTTATGTAACCTAGTAGTGCTGTTAAAAATGTAACCAAATGTTTTTGCATGTTTTACTATTAAACCCATCCTCCCCGTGGATACTAGAGAGGTTAAATATGACCAGACTGGAATCATAAAGAGCTGAGCTCTTGTTCCCAGTCTTCTAAGGCAGGTGTGACCTTGGGGAAATAGCCCAGCTCTCTAAACTTTAGCTTCTTCTTTCCTTTTTCCTTTGGTGATACTGAGGATTGAATTCAGGGCCTCATGCTTGCTAGGCAGTTGCTCTACCACTTGAGTTACACCACCAGCCCTTGTGTTGGTTATTTTGGAGATAAGAGTCTCATTTTATGTCCACATCAGTCTAGAATGCTATCACCTCATCTGTGCTTCCAGTGTAACTGGGATGACAGATGTGGGCCATCACACCCAGCTATTGGTTGCGATGGGATCTCGTGAACTTTTTGCCAGGACTGACTTGGAACCAATCTCTGCCTCCTGAATACCTAGGGTTGTAGAAGTGAGCCACTATGCCTGGCAACTTCTTTTTAAAACCTATAACATGAAGAAAATGCCAGCTGTTACTCCAAAAGACCATGTAAGGAAAAAAAAAAAACAAAGCTCAAGAAATATTACCAATTATTATTTTGTATTATAATTGCTATGAAACTGAGAGGTTATGCTATGCAATTTACATTACATCACTTGAAAATATTTTAAAAATTTAATTAGTATGAAACATATACTGCTATTGTATTCTGTATAAATTTAAAAATTGTATTTTAATGTAATGTGTGCATATATATGTATAGGTATCTATCTACATATACAGATATAGATATCTGGCATTAAAGTGCTACTTAAAAATTCAGTTTTTATATGCATTTTGGTCTTTTTTTAGTATTTTTAGATGGCATGGCTGACAAGATCAGCATCAGATATAGATAGAATGATAATATGCAAAAGCACACAGAATTCGCACATATATAAATGCTGTCTAGTTATTTTAGAACATTTTGTGGAAACTACTAAAGTGGTGGGGACAGGACAATGATGCATCAACTGAATTAATCACTGTCATCACTCTTCTAAAGAAAAAATAAAGCAACTCAGCACACCCAGTCACGAACACGAGGAGAATGGAGCAGCATAAAGCCAGAGATGGGTCCCTCCTCTGGTTTCCATGCTAGGCAGAACAGTTAAATGTGCAGCAGTAGAAGACCACTCCACACTTCCCAAACTCTGAAATCCCTATTCATAAATACCAGGAGTGGAGTTTTTAGTTTCCCTGCTTGTCTACTTCTTGTTTAATTTTGTGCTTCCTTAAAAACAGAAAATAAAACTCTTTTTACAGAGCTGCAGAAAACCCTGGAAGCAGATGTTTGAGCCACCAATGAAGAATTTTACCTGATGGCAAGAGTCAAAATGAAGTTGAGAAAGGCAGCTTTCTTTTCACAAATGCTCTCAAATCTAAGAAGTGAGGTTTTCTAAATCTCATCAAATCTAAGAAGTGAGGTTTTCTATATCTCACCAAACCTCAGACATAAATGTAGGAGCAATTCCAGAGCATCTGGGTTTTTCATTCTTTTTGCACTTTTTTATAGATAGAACTGCTTGCCAGTGATCCAAATGCATTTCTGCCCCATGTACTCTTTGTTACTCAAAGATAACCCAGAAACCAAAAAATGTCTTTTTAAAGGACTATATGGAACAAGGAATAGTCTTCACACTGACTTATTTCAGCAAGAACTTGAAAGTGCTCACATAATCAGTTAAACTCAAGCACTCATGATGTCCACTAGTCACTCAATTAATCACAGTCCAATATTTTTCTCTCTGCCTTATTTTTAAAATGTAAGAAAGTTAAATAATAACTATATTGTTGCTATAAGGACATATGCATATAATAACCAACACAGTTAAAGTAATTTATAAATAGATTAGTAATAAATGGCTATGGATTTTTAAAAATTCATATTATTATGTTCTCTATATATTTATGCCACATTACCTTATAAAATACTTTTCCTCTTCATGCTATACTTTGCAAATGTTATCCGATAGATCAATGTTGAGCTTGCCACTACAAACCACGAACATGCATAATATTGCAATGATGGGATATGCTGAAGCAGCGGCTATTAGTAATTTCTCACATATATGTGTGAAAAGAGAAAAAGAAAAATGGCTTAGTACATTCTAGCTTATTCACAGAGCTTTGGGAATTAATTACACTTAACATTGCTCTAGACTAACAGTGAGCATCAGGAAACAAACGAAGAGATGTAATTATACGTAATGAACCTATTATTTTATGTTTAACATCATCTACATTTATAATAAGTAAACTTTTACAAAATTCTTACTTGTATACATTTCTTATATATACATTTCTTACTTGTGTATACTCTAGATATGTATGATATGCATATAATAAAAGTATATTTCAGTTTATTCAGTCTGTAAGAATGAGAAAAAACAAAGGCAAATAACCATTTTCAAAACAAATCTCATCATCAAAATATACTGTGTATGTTTTATCCAGAATATGATTCAAATTATAAATACCCGGGATAGCAACAGTCTTCTGTTTATACCATGCGAAACAGCAGAGAGATGATCACTTAGCTTTTGTTTTGGTTCCAATTCATTTTTTTCAAGAAGTGTAATTAAAAAGTGCATTAATGCCACCAATTATGGCCTCCAAGGGAACAGAAACCCCATGTTACTCCTTGATGGAACACAACTGAGCTGCAAACATCCATTTACCATTATAATACTCATTAATCCTGCCAAAAACAACTCATTATGGGACTTCAAGGAAATCATCTCATAGGCAAACACAGCACAGAATCTGTCATTGCATTCCTCACAGCAAAGTTGCAGAGGTGGAAAGTGTTCAGTGTTGCTAATTTATGAAGCTCAAAACTATGATTTCACTTATTATTGAGCTAGGAACTATATGTGAAAGAAATGGCCTAAATTATCCCACCCCTAAATCAAAGTCTTAATAAAGAAGTAGCTTTGAATCAAAGCCTCAGTAATCTAAGCCTGAAAAAAAAAATCTCACTAACATACTTGCTCAATTTTTCCAGAAACCAATCCCTCCTCATTGGACATCAGTAGCCTTATTACTTTGTGTCTCAAATTACTTACAAAAATCCCCACAATATCTCTTGTCATCTTTCTGGTTTGACCTAAAATGAAATACAAATCTCTCATTCTTTAATCTCAAACACCTCTTATTCTTTAACTGATTGAACATATTCAAATATTTCTGCTGTTTTTTCTATCCCCAGTATTTATGAAGGGCTGTACCCAGTAGGAGCTACCTAAATGCTTACTGGTGATTAGGTTTCACTGTTACAAGAAAAGTAACCTTAAAACACTCTCCAGCACAAAATTTAGAGTTCTCAGTTGTCATCATTTGATGAGCAATTATTGCAAAGTGAATGATTAAAGATTCATTCAAAATATATTATCAGTCCTTATGTTTCAACACCAAAACCCAGCAAACCATTCTTTCTTTAGAGCACATTTTTCTACAAGTCTTTGAGCAGAAATTATCTAAATAAGATGTTTGAAAGAATTTTTTAAAATACATTTAGATAAAGTATTAAGCCATTTTACAGACTTTTTGACTTTTAACAAGATTCAAAAGAAAACAAGAAGGAAATTTGTAAGAAAATTTTTCTGAAATGAAACTTTATTTTATAAAATTACTGAGGAGGAAATTGATAATATACAGTTTCTGAAATCCAATACATGGCTAAGTTAAGTCATACTGTTCTCTGAGAGTTTCAACTGAACTATACTTAATTTTAAAAACAGATCATTTCACATACTACTAAGTTATCAGTAGGAAAATTAGTTGACACTGATCAATCAATAGCAGAAAAGAAGCTTAATGTGACTTCTTTCAGAAAATTGATACTTGAGATAAAGGATGAAGTGAAACAGTAAATTTACAAAATGATAAAGCAAAATTTTTGTCCTTTGTCTTTCTATTCAACTTCTGCCTAGCAGCTGGAATTTCAGGTGTGCATAGCAAGCTCCAGTCTTACCAACTTTTAAACATCTTTTTGCCTTTTCAATTGTTATTTAGTAGGATTCTTATTTTATTGTTTGTGACCATGTATATTCAAGTCCTAGAGAAATTAAAGAACATGAATAATAATAAACAAAATTAATTATTGAGTGCTGCATGTTTACTGTATCAAAAACCTCATGCATGAAAAGAAACTTATTTAAAATTTGAAAAGGAGGATTCTTTGTCATCAGAATAATCAGTACAAGGGAAATGTTCAAAATAGCAAATCCCACGTGCTTCTTAGGATATAGAGTAAAAGACTTCCAATTTCTCTGAGGTTTGGAATCTATACTGTCAAAAATGCCACCTCATCTCTAGGTAGCCCAGGCCAGCCTCAGAAACTCTTGTCATTTCTGGAAATTAAAAAAATATAATAGCCAGCATTTTGTCATCATTAAAATAAAATGTCACCCTCAAGGTGTTACAAGAGAATGCAAACATATGCATATATTAATATAGCTAATTGTATTTTCTATGAAGAGTTTCAGTGCATGTACACACACACACACAACTACACCACTTCACACACACACAAACACACACACACACACAGAGAAAGAGTGAAACTTACCAAGAGAGAAGGGAGACAAAGCCACTAAGTTTTGAGTGCTAGGAGAAAAAAGGTTTTGGCTGAGAACTTTCTTCATAAAGTCCTGGAAAGGTTAGAACTGCCACCTAGCCCACTGTTAATGGAAAATTCATATAGTCAATGAACAGATAATATTGAAATGGTTTGAGATTGTTTCATTAATAATAATTATTGGCATGTTAAGATAAGACTAATGCACACTTGTAATTTAGGAAAAAGTGATAAAATATTCCCACCATTCAATGCTCATATTCAAGAAGTTGCCCCCATCCCCATTTTTACTTTCTGCTGTCGCCATTTATCATCACCTTTAAAACAGTTTTAAAATATACCACTAATTGCCAATATTGCTGCAAAATGTATTAAAATGTAAGTTAGAAAGTAGTGGTAAAATATGTGCTGAATACTCTGTTTAAAATTAGGTCTTTCTTTGATACCATAATAAATGCATCTGAACTGGCATAGGGGACAATACTTTTCACAATTTTACTGCATATATACCTAGACCTTGTTTTGATTTGACTTAATTCAAGTTGTTTCTGATCATTTTTCTAATTGTACACAAGTCACTAAAAATCTGAGCTTTACCTTTCAGATTCTGATTGCTTTTTCTCCTTGAAGCACTCAACTACAGAAGTCAGAATGGTCACATGCATGCCCCTAACTGGTATACATCTCAAGAATATGTTTCAAAAACCTGTGCAAGTTTTCCTAATGGCTTTAACTAGCTTATTTTCAGTCTTCAAAGATGTAATGCTACAACGATGACACCCTTTGCCTGATATTTCTTTTTATGTTTTACAGAACTATCAGACAACAACATGGCAATCTCTAAGTCATGTCTATGGAATAGGTTGCTTGTAAAATTGAGACCCCAAATACAAATTGTTAATGAAGAAAAGGATTGTGGAAGACAGCCTATAAAATTTAAAATTATGTTACTCAAAGTTTTATGTTCTTAGAAAAAAAGTGAAAGTTGTCAAATACTCCTTCTGAAATGTTTCAAAACATCAGACAAAAACATTATAAATCAATGCAACCCTATAGTAATGGAATGTTTGACACTGTCTCTGAGAAAATTAAAGGCATAGTATCAAAATAAGAATCTAGACAGAGACTCTGGCCTTGGATTTACAAGTTTTATGACAGAAAAGATCTTAAGTGGATCATAAGACAATGTCCAAACAACCTAAGGCAATGAACAAATGAGAAATTTATAAAATTCCAACCTAGAGACACTCATCAAGTCAATCTTTGGCAAGAAACTGAAGAAGAAAATTACAAATGTTTTCCAAATACCAGAAACTTTCAAGTATTTAGTAACTCAAATGGCTTATCAAAGAACTAAGCAATTTGGGGGAGATGTAGCTCGGTGGTAGCATCTTGCCTACCATATTTGAGACCCTGTGTTCTATCCACAACACAGCAAAACAAACATTCAAAAACCTAAGAATTTTGCTGGGCGCCAGTGGCTCACACCTGTAATCTTAGCTATTCAGGAGGCATAGATCAGGAGGATCACAGTTCGAAGCCAGCTGGGGCAAATAGTTCCATGAGATCCTATGTTGAAAAAAATCCTACACAAAAAGAGCTGGTGGAGTGGCTCAAGGTGAAGTCCCTGAGTTCAAGGCCCAGTATTGAAAAAAAAAAAAAAAAGAATTTTAAGTAATCTTCAAAATTTTGGAACAAATTTTCATATTTGATGATTTGTCCCCTTGAATTTTGTGTGTTTCCTTTGTTACTGTGTGTCAGGCACATGTTAGGAGTCCAATACCTGCAGGATGGATTAAATTTAATGACAGAACACAATTCATTTAAATAGAATGCAAAACAGCACTTCGGCCAAGAGTAGGCATCTTGGGGTTTGCGTATTGGCTCTTCCACTAGTTAGCTATGTGACTTTCAGTAAATTGCTTTACTCTTTAAGAGTCAATATATTCATGTTAAATGGGGATAATTATATTTTCTTCATTAAGTAAATGATTTAATGCTTTCATTTATATATGTATCTCATACATGATAAGATCTTGATAGATGTTGTCTAGTGTCCATTATTTTGTGTGTTTTCAAAGAATAAAAAATGAATCCATGACAGATTATGAATGATGCTATTTCAAACATATTTTGCTAACAAATAAAAACATAACATCGTGTTTTGCAAATTTAATATTTCAATATTCCCTAACATAAGTATGCTACAATTTCAAACCAACAAATGCTTTTAATTTTCTCATACCTAAATAGAAGCAGAAATAAATATTTTGTAAAGATGTTTTTAAGTTTAATTGTCAAATAAGACAATAACAGAGTAAGACCATTTGAAGGAACTAATATATATAATGCATATATATTTATACTATATATCATATATATATACTTTCAGAAGAAAAGTAATTAGTTATTTGAATAATCATTATTCCACTACCGTGTTTCTAAAAGGATAGAATGTCTAAGAATCATTCTCAACCAGGTTTAAAAGGACAGAGAAGGAGTATTACCAGATGTTCTCAGAGGTTATGTGT
Source organism: Castor canadensis (assembly GCF_047511655.1). NCBI lineage: Eukaryota > Metazoa > Chordata > Mammalia > Rodentia > Castoridae > Castor > Castor canadensis. The sequence goes on from NC_133386.1 coordinate 64,089,498, forward strand.
ACAATGTCCTCAAAAAACTTCACTCTTCAGAAATCCCATCATTAGACAAGAAAATACAATGGTTGTTATGTGTTCTTTTTCAAATGTTGTGACTTAGAGATGATGCACCAGAAGTGTAGCTGACATATCTGTGTGCAGCCATGATCGTCAACAGACTGAATCATAGGATGTGTCATATACATAGCAATTAACTAGCTGCTCAAGCATGTCCTTGGACTAGATGGGTTGATTCCTTTCCTCTGCAACACCAAGAAGACTGAGTTTGTTTGAGAAACAACCACTGTTAAGTCTACTCTCCCGTAGATAATCACAGACAGGAATGAGTTCTCCATCCTGAAAAACATGAACTAGAGGATACAATAAGTCCCTTCAAGAATTCTCCGAATAGAGGAAGGGTGAAGGGAACACTTTGGCTGAGCATAGCAAACAGTAGCAGCTGGCAGCAGGGCAAGGAGCTGCTCAAACTCAAAAAGATTTCAGAGGCCTTAGGAGGACATTGTGGTTTTGAAATTAGCAAAGTATTCTGGGATATCTGGTATTTACAAAATCCATGTTAAAGGCCTGATTCTGATAAAAATGTTGGGCTTACTTCTTTTCCAAAACTAATTATTATTTCTCATATGGTCCAATAAAGTCCAGCATATCATTCATGAACTTTTTTTTAGTGCCTTAATGTTACTTTGTAACATTCTTTTTTATGATTAAAAGCTAATCTTTTCTTTCTAATAATGCTCTTTAATTGTTAAACAGAATATAGCAATGAGTTGAATCTTTAAAATGTATCCTTCAGATCAGGTATGGTGGTACACATCTGTAATCCCAGCTAACCAGGATGCAGAGACTAGAGACCAATCAGTTGAAGGCTGGCTTAAGCTATAAATGTAGCAAGGACCTGTCTCAGAAACAAAATAAACATGCACAGGAAAGCAATGCAAGTCAACTCCCTGTTAACTTAGCTTAGATAGCTATCCTTATCTCAACTAGCAAAAACCCTTGGTCCTTCCTATTATTGTTTATACTCTCTCTTCAACAAAATTAGAGATAAGGGCAGAATAGCTTCTGCCTGGTAGCGAGGGGGTGGGGGGGAGAAGGAGGGGATGAGGGGGTAAGGGAGGGGTGGGGGGAAGGGGGGGATAAATGACCCAAACATTGTATGCACATAAGAATAAAAGAAAAAAAAAGAAACAAAATAATGACAAAAGCTTTGGGGCATGACTCAAATATGTTCAGGGTCCAAGGTCCAATCCACAGTGCCATAAAAAATGTTCTATGATGAAGGAGAACTTAGAAAATAAAAGATTGAAGATAGCTAAATATAAGAAAATGTAGTCTCTAATGATCTTTTGAGTTGCAGACTAAAAGCTATGGACCATAATAGCTTTAGAGATCTCAAAAAGGCCTTTTACCCGTGACATATGCGGCACAGCAAAGTAACAAAAAATATAGATCCTCTCATCCAAATGAGTGAGACACAGAAAGTGAAGTTGTAGTATACTGCAGGTATTGATTAGTGAGAACATAATGAATTGTATGATCTATAAAACCATAATCCTGCTATTAATCGGCCTTTCAGGTCATAATCACATGCACTTCAAAAAGTTAAACTAAATAGCAAAAGTTCTCCAATTGAATTCAAGTTACTGAACATATATATATACACACACATACATATATATTAATGTTTGCAATCATCTTATGAAACTGAATGTTTTTAAATAACTGCTATCACATTGATAATAAGAAGAAAGAAATACTGTCTTCTCTATATTGATCAACTTTTTGCATGTAAATACATCAGCCTGTTTGGATTTTTAAAGGTCCATCCACATTTATTTTTTTCCTCAGTGGCACAGATGTTAAAAGTAAACATTAATACTGATAATGTTCCCATTATGCTGCTCCCAAAGGATAACTTTTATTTACTTCCCTGGAAGATTCCCAATACTAGTAAGTTATTAATCTATGTAAGTATACATTACTACAAAGGTGAAAATTTATAGTAGCCAGAGAACTGGGAAATTCAGTGTTGTGTTTATGGATTTCATGTCTTTTGGTCCAGCTGTTGGCTTTTAGCAGAATTACTATCCCATTTTAAAAGGTTTATAAAGATATAGCTCATTGAGAGTTTATTAAGTATTAATAATATTGCAATATATAATTGTATTTGCTGTATTTTATTTTATATATTTCCCAGAAGCTAACACAGAGTTTGGCCCTGTGCATTTGCTCAAGAAACATGTATTATTAAGTAAAAGAGGTGTATATTTTTTCTAATGAAACATTTATGCTTTCTTCTTCTACTCTTTTCTTTTGTTCTCTCATCTCTTGTATTTTGGATTTATTTTATTCTCATCTTTTCACCTCTGGGCCTCTTACCTTCCTCTTCTACTTAACTAAATATTTTAATCTTTAGGTTTCAGTTTTATAGTTATTGCCTTGTGAGAATCTTCCCTGACCCAAAACACTAGGGTAAGTCCCCCTGTCTTTTCCTTCTATATCATTCTGATTTCCCTTTTAAGTTTGTGCTCCTCAACTAAACTGTAGTTTTATTAAAAAAATGCATTGTGAAGACAGGGAGTGCAGCTCAGTGGTAGAGCTGTTGTCTGGTATGCTCAAGCTCAGGCTTGAAAATATCCTTCACCACAAAAATGAAAGAAAGAAAGAAAGAGAGGGGAAGAGAGGGAGGGAAGGGAAGGAAAAGAAAGAAGGAAAAAGAAAAGAAGGAAGAGAGGGAGGGAAGGAGGGAGAGCTACAGGGAGAAAGGAAGAGGAAAGAAAGAATGAATGAAGAAAGAGAAAAAGAAAGAAAGAAAGGAAAGAAAGATAAAAGGAAGGAAGGAGCAAAGGAAGCAAAAGAATTGTGTGTGGCCTATTTTCTGTTTTAACTCCAGGACCATATACTTGAAATATGCAATTTTTAAATAAAAGATAGAAGGAAAAAATGGAAGAAAGGAAAGGAGGATGGGAGAGGGGATAAAGAAAGGAAGGAAGGAAGGACTGTTGG